>NC_090938.1:660028336-664828336 GCF_040938575.1 Ambystoma mexicanum | reverse complement strand
ATCTAGGTGCTAGCAAATACGTTAAACTCCAAATACTTCAAAATAATGCACTGAGAACGGCCCTTAGCATTCTCAGGAGACAACATATATCAGAGGCTAGACGAAAGAGCAAATGGCTCTCAATCAAGGACAGAATTCTGCTTAAAACAGTCTCCCTCACCCACAAATGTCTAAACAACGCTGCCCTCCGATACCTAGTGGAAAAAATTGCCATAAAATTCTCAATGCCCTACAAGGTCTGCAAACTCCTTCTGCCTAGTAGTACCCAGATTCAAAATAAAAAAAGCAGGCGGCAGTAGCTTTCCTGTGATGGCCGCCCAATCATGGAACTCCCTCACTACCTCTCTGAGAATAGACCAGTCATTCAACACCTTTAGAAAAAATACCAAAAGTTGGCTAGTCAATGGGGACTCATGACGGGCTCCAGGACATTGACCCTTCACGTCAAACTGCACTGATCTGCACTGCAAACTGTTCTGATGTACCTAGGTTATGGATTACTGGTTGTTCCCTGCTGTATTATGGTATATATGGACTGTTCCCATTCCTGTGTGTAACCTGATAACTGAAATATACTCTGCTGTATTTTTGTATATATTAACTATAAGTATTTTTGTGTGCAACCTGAAAACTGAAACGTGCCTGTAAATTGCACCCAGATACCTTCGGGTTTGGTGCGCTATAGAAATAAATAACCAAACAAACAAACAGGATAAGAGTTATTACTATTCCCTGCGTGAATCCCTCATTCTCCAAACGTACCCATTTTCATTGTCTTGTACATTTCTCCCCTTTGAAAAGCAGCCTGAGCTTACTTAGTAACTTCTTGTCCTGTAATTGTGTGCAGTCCTGCGCTGTATTACCTAGATGTGCATACCTGTGATGTATGACCTAGCTGTGCAGGCCTGCACTATATTACCTAGCTGTGCAGGCCTGCGCTATATTACCTAGCTGTGCAGGCCTGCGCTGTATTACCTAGCTGTGCAGGCCTGTGCTGTATTACCTAGCTGTGCAGGTCTGCGCTGTGTTACCTAGCTGTGCAGGCCTGTCCTGTATTACCTAGCTGTGCAGGCCTGTGCTCTATTACCTAGCTGTGCAGGCCTGTGCTGTATTACCTAGCTGTGCAGGCCTGCACTGTATTACCTAGCTGTGCAGGGCTGTGCTGTATTACCTAGCTGTGCAGGCCTGCGCTATATTACCTAGCTGTGCAGGCCTGCGCTATATTACCTAGCTGTGCAGGCCTGCGCTATATTACCTAGCTGTGCAGGCCTGCGCTATATTACCTAGCTGTGCAGGCCTGCGCTATATTACCTAGGTGTGCAGAGCTGTGCAGGCCTGTGCTGTCTCAGTGGCAGCTAACAGTGGTTTGGCTATTCTTAGCTCCCTTACATCTAGTGACCTACCTTAATGTCATTAGCTTTATCAGCAGCGCCACCTAGCGGGATTATTCCGTTTTAAATGGTCGATTCACTATACTTTCCACTAAAATCTGTGTGTGGCTTAGTTTAAACTTATTTTGTGTGTCAATCATATGAGGTGAACCTTAAACATACACAAGGTGCTGTCCAAGATTCCTCCAGCACTGCTGAGGGTGAATGTATATCAATGTCTAGGATAGTGATATGTTGTCGCACAAATATTATGTTAATGTTTTTTTAGCAGCTCAAGCAATTCCAATCTAGGCAATGGTTGGTTGGCTTCTATATAAATAGGCTTTTGCCTTAAGTATACAGCTTCCCTCCTGGCAAGCTAGGTCTGGACTAACACATTGCCTCCCCTTATGCTGCTGTGATGTAGAAGGCCAGCCCACATCAAAGATATATTGTGTTATTCATTCATTCATTCATTTTGTCATTCGTATAGCGCCCTTCACCATAATTATAGTCCCAACTCGCTGTTGGTTGAACGCCCTCGGAGGGAGCAAAGTCTACATATGGGTGCATTGGGAGGTGCTGTTATGCGTGTGGGCATTCCACCCATTAAAGTTATGAGAGGGTGGCCTAGACTCTGCTAGTCACCCATGTCTGAACGGCAAGTGAATGGGTGCAACAGAGACATACTATGAACTAAGCTGGGGGGAAGGTTGTGTTTAAGTGGATAGAAATGATGCGAGTAGCAACAGTTCGAATTTTTTTGTCGTGAAAGGTCGCTTCATATTTACGGCAGTGGTGTTGTGCAATAGTGTTTGTGTTATATGTGTGTGCAGAGGTGTGTGTGGGAGTCAGGCTGTCCCTTCAGCAAAGTTACACTGCTGTGGCGTGCAAGGGGAAAAATTGCTTGGCTGCACAGACAATCATTACCCCCGGTTCACTCCATGTGCAAAGAGCGGTGCCTAGCCTCACATACGATCAAAGCGCTATAAACGAGTAAACGAATAAACCAATGAGAATATAAATCGATGGACACTCGCCCTCTGAGTGGATTTTAGATTGATAGTCTACTATTCCCAGGTCCTTCAAGTGCGAAAAAGTTGCTATACATAGGTGTTGTATTCTCATTAACAACCGTCCATTGTTTGTAGCATACAAGTTATCAGCAAGGAGTTATTTGATTGACCTGCTCTTACTGATGGAAGCATCAATATATTATTAATTCAATGACTTAAACCTCCTAGCTTGTGTCAAGGACGTATTGTTTTTTTATAAACTAACCCTCATGGTGCTATAGGTCATGTTTTCAATTAAGTATTCTGTAGATCAACCCCATGCTCCTATCATGAAATGCTTTATGAATGTTAGCATATATCAAACACGTACATTATTACACAACTGGCGTGCAGCAATAAGCCATGTTATCATGCAATGCTTCCGGAATGAAGGATTGTATCAAGGGTGCATCTTAGAGTCCTACGCAGTTGTATTGAATTGTCAGGTTGAGTCTCGTGAAGAGGGGAGTGTTGACACCAATTCGTTCCATTTTATTCAGGCTCTCTCAGGCGGTACATTGTTTTCAATTATTATATGACCTAAATGATTAGTCTCTAACCCTTAGAACAGATCCTTTGCGTACAATGGATCCTTGTGTGCCCCGAGGCCCACGGGCATGTGGCTTGGTTTAAGTAATATTTTTATTAATTGGAATAATCCTCTCTTGTAATTTAGCATATACTAGCAATAACCTCTAGCTCATGAAAGAATTGACCTGGCTCTCTCGCCATCTACGATGGGGCATATACACTCAATATTAAGGAAGAAAGATACTTTTGTGCGAAGCAGGACATTCGTAATGGTCATTTTCGCATGGCACTCTCGCCACGGGTCCCTTTTAGGTGCATCCCTATTGGCCGTGGCGAGCAGGGGCCATGGACCTATCCGCACTGGTATATTTTCGTTCCTTAAATATATTGTCATACAACGCACTAACAAAGGCAGTGCTTCAGATGACAGTTTAAGGAAAACACTTCATGCTCAGGGCACGGAGCTGTGGTGTAACTGAACGCTCCATGTGCAAAACAGGCTGCTTTGTCCCGCATAATGGGACAAACAACACAATTGCACACAACGTAACCTTTTTGCACATTTGTTACTGACCTATCACAGGAGACACTGATCAGTCAATAAGAGTATCATTGCTGAGCAACCTACTCCCTTTGTGCATTTCTTGTAGTTTTACAACTGCACACATCACCCTAAAGTGGCTTTCTTAAAACAGAGAGGCTAAAATTGAGACAGGCTGAGCGCACCTGACGTAAAACCTATGATCCCCATTTCAAAACATTATTTAGGCTGCACTTAGCAGCCTATTCTGCAGCTGTGAAGACAGCTAAAACACGATAGATTTCGGAAAAAAATTGAAACAGCCCTTTGCCGACCTAAAACTTTGTTCACTACTGTTAAATCTCTCTCGTCTTCTGATAAACTGACTTAAAGTGTCAGACCCACACAAAAATTGTGTGACGATTTGTCTCTTTTTTTCATCACCAAAATTAGAGATATTAGTTACCACATCTCGAAGGCTGTTCCTATCTCTGCTAGTAATGATGAGTGTTCTAACCAAATGGTAGAGTCCACTGGATCTTCAAAGTGATCGGTTTTCCCATTGTTCTCGGAAGAAACAGTTCTGGCTGCTATCCAAAGATGAAATCATGTTCGCCCTCTGACGCCATTCCTGTAGCCAGCATGAAAGCGATTTCCCTTGATCTCTTAGGGGAAGTTACTGCTGCCATTAGCAACTTCTGTCAGTCCGGGGCAATCCCGACCGAGTTGAAAGCTGCAAGAGTGATCCCCCTCTTAAAGAAGCCATCACGTGACCCTACTGTCCTTGCTAATTTACGTCCTACCTCTCTTCTTCCTTTTTGTGCTAAACTGCTGGACTCTTTGGTTTCCTCCATACTTTCCTCATTTTTGGAATCATCCTCCCTTCTTGACCCTGCGCAGTCCGGCTTTAGACCTGGCAGAAGCACAAAGTGTGTCTCAGTCCTAAATGACATGGTCAGGCTGGTGGACTGCGGGGGGGGGGCACTGAGGGGGGGAGTTCTGATTCTACTAGATCTATCAGCGGCTTTCAACACTGTTGACCACCCCCATCCTGTTGTCCCGTCTTGCCCAGATGGGTATATCTGCACAGATACTGGCATGGTTCACCTCGTTCCTGGCGTATCGTACTCAGCCTCTCTCTATACCACCTTTTCTATCTACTCCCTGCCCGCTTAGCTGTGGAGTTCCGCAGGGTTCTTCCTTGTCTGCGGGTGTAACACCATTAGCTTCTCTCTCTATGGAGAGCCAGGTTGCGGCCATGTGTCAAACAGGACACTTTCAGCTGAAAGTCCTGAAAAAAGTGCTCCCTCTGATTTCTGAGCCTCTTCGTCCTCCTGTGGTAGCAGCTCTTATACTATCCCGGTTGGACCACTATAATTCTTCATATTTGGCCCAACTGAAAGAGATTATTCAGAGATGGCAGTGTCTGCAAAACCTGGCTGCGATAGTGGCTACTGGCTCCGCCCATGGAGCCCATATCTCTCCTGTTTTACAATCTCTCCATCGGTTGCCTGTAAACCAACGTATCAAGTTCAAGGCTCTGTGTATTGTTCACTGGGCTGTACATAATCTGGGAGCTGAGTTTCTCTGGGCCAAGTTTGTGCACTATCCCCCGAGCCGCCAGCTGCATTCCGCAACTGCTGACCTGCTTATCGTGCTGCCTTCTCGAAGAGCACGGATAGGAGGCCGGGCCTTTTCCGTGACCGCTGTTATCCTGTGGAATGAGATTCCACCTCCGTTAAAGAAACTATCTAATCATATAGCTTTTAGGAAAGCTATTAAGACATTTCTTTTTTAAAAAGGGCTGGCCTCATTGTGTTCTCTTGGTATGGATGTTGTTCAATCTCCAGCGCCAAGATGCCCTCGGGTGACAGTATGCGCTTTAGAAATGCTGTTACCATAACATAAAAGTGAAGTGCAATTAGGATACTTTGTATCCTTATATCTTGTGCTTTTTACCATCAGGAATATCAATACTAGCAGGCACAGCAAACTATTTTGTATTTCATAATTAAATCGACCGTTCGAAATTGTATATTAGGATTATAAGGCTTTAGAGTCTAGTTTTATTCATACTAAGAAATTATATATAATAGGAAAGGTTCCATGTGTTAATATCCCTGCAAAAATATTGCGATACAAAAATATCGCCATTTTTTTTGCAGCAATATTCACCCATGGACCCTGCGGGGGACACCCCCACAACCTCTGCATTATTTTAAAATTTTCCCAGGGACACCACTGCAACCCCCGTACCCACAAAATATCCTCCCCAAAAATATCACCTATGGCGAGACAAATGGCCATATGTATGGCGATATTTTTGGTGGGGATATTTTGTAGCGATACCATAGGAAATAGATCTGTAACCTATAGATGCATTATGTCTCAATTCTTTTAAATATATTAGGCTCATCTCTATTATATTTCATAATTTACTAATTTGTTTTTATATGGAATTATAATGAATACTAATGGAATTTGTTTTATGTTTTAACTATGGAATGTCTTGTGTGTCAGGGATAATTGTATACAAAATAAAACCAAAATGTGACCAGAATGGGCTGGTGGCAGTGGATATTTTGTACCATGTTTTGAACTTGTGATCTTTTGCAATTACTGCAAATGGCTACTAAGAGTGGCTAACACTCTAAGATGGCCATGCCACAAGATTTGTGCCTGTCCATTAGCCATATTGTTGTTTGGCCCTCTTCCTGCCCTCTCACGGCTGGAATTGCAAGATATGGAATACCCTTTCCCAGGGAAAGCTGCTGCTTTCGTGGGCCAAGGGGTGGCCTGTGTGTGTGGCTGAATGTGGGGGCAAGGACTGTCGGGCCCCAGTCCACATCCTGGTGCCTGAATGTTGCTGGAAAACACAAGGGTGTGTCCTGTCTATGGAGTCAAAGCTTATTGCAATTTGATTATATGCAATTTCTCTCCCCAGTCAGAAAATAAAAAACACCCCCAGTTTTAATTTAATTTACACGAGTGCATGTGTATTATTACTCCTTTATTTGTACACCTATCCTTTGGATATGCATAAATAAGGCTACAAATGAGGATCAGATACACCTCAAATTTCTTTTGCATATAATCAAATTGCAATAAGCTTTGACTCCATAGACAGGACACACCCTTGTGTTTTCCTTCTACTGATAGCCCTTTGTCCTGTGCTATTATTTTGGGCTCTCCCTCCCGTTTACTCTGAATGTTGCTGAGCAGATTGTGTGATCAGTGGCTATTCACGATTAGAAAGAAACTACTAGTTCCAATGGTGCATATCCTTAACATTGGTGGACCTGGACGAGCCAACCAAACGCATCCTGGATAAAAGGAGGACTTGCAGCTATTCCACAAATCTGCCTTCTTCTGGACATCATCAGAGCCCTGCTCTTCCTGCTCCTACGGCCCTCAAGCTGCTTGCAACCGTCATCTGTGCCCTGCCTGATATTGCTGTGGGAAGCCTCGCAATTTCATTCATCATCGCGCCTGTTGAGCGCTCTGTGCCTATATTTGCACAAAGTAGTGCTTTTTAATGGGGGCAGCATGCTGATTGCATAGGAGCAATCACCTTTCCTGGACTAAACCAATTTCCTGAGTGTTTCACCTCATTTCTGGTTCTTTGTGCATTGCAGCCATGTGTGGTGTTTTGCCTTCCAAGATGGCCGGTTCGTTAAACTGGTGTGCTTTACTATCTTGGTGTGGGACCGACTCCCTCCCCCATTGGTTTCCAGGCCCTGATAGGCCAATCAGAACAACCGGGAGATGGGAGCCGGCCCTGACTGCTAAGGCTCACAACAAAGGCCGTCCTCTACCAGAACGCGGCTGGAGATTTTTCCTTTGAACCCTGCACTCAAACCTCCTGAAGCCGCAAACCTCACTCTGCTTGAATTCTGGACTTCCAAAACACTCCTCCATAACCTTGGGCACATTTCCTACTCTGGACTCACTTCTACCCTCTCTTACCTCAGACCCCTTCTCTGTTTGCTCCTCCATGTTTGCACCTCCGATTACACTGCTTTTCACAACCATGGCTAGCTTCTGTATATGGATGCTTCTCAGGCGTGACTTTGTTTAGATGCATTTAGCTTATTTCAGGTTTGGCTTTGTCTTGATGCATTTAGCTCATTTCAAATGTTGCTGTGTTGATGCATTTAGCTCATTTCAAATTTTGCTGTGTTGATGCATTTAGCTTAGTTCAAATTTTGCTGTGTTGATGCACTTAGCTCATTTCAAATTTTGCTGTGTTGATGCACTTGGCTCATTTCAAATTTTGCTGTGTTGATGCATTTAGCTCATTTCAAATTTTGCTGTGTTGATGTATTTAGCTTATTTCAAATGTTGCTGTGTTGATGCATTTAGCTCCTTTCAGATTTTGCTGTGTTGATGCATTTAGCTCCTTTCAGATTTTGCTGTGTTGATGCATTTTGCTCATTTCAAATTCTGCTGTTTGATGCATTTAACTTAGTTGCAATCATCTTCTGCCTATCCTTACCTCTCTTTCTATCCTTTTTCTCTAACCCCCCTGGTCTCTTATTTGCTTGCCCGTTGCATCTGCTTGTGATGTCTATCTCCCTCCTCCTGATGTCTCCCCTCTATATCCTCCCCTTCACCATATCATTCTTAGCACTTACCCGATCAGAAATGTTGCCTGACCTGTATGATAGAAGCTGGTTTATCTCCCCCCCCTTCCTTATTTGTTCTTCCTCCCTCTCCCCCTCCAGCACTATCTGAAATGTTGTCAGGCCTAGTACGATAGCTGCTTGTTTTGTTCTTCTGCTTCTTCCCACCCCCACCTATTGTTTAATTCCTGTACTACCACAATTGTCATCAGGCATAGTAAGGTAGCCGCTTGTCTGTCTTATTCTCCTTCCCGCCCCCTACCCTCTTATAATTGTCATTAGCTCTTACTCTATCAGAAATGCTGCTAGGCCGAGTACGATAGGTAATTTCTCATTCTTAATGTATCAAGGACTTGTAAGAATGTCACTGTATTCTCTCTTGTTCCCTCCCTGCCTTGAAGCGCTTTGAAACACACTGTGTATAGGCGCTATATAAATAAGTAATCAAATCAATCATTATTGGAGTCAAGACCCCTACAAAAAAAAGTACAGCCCTACGATGACCCACGGACAACTCCTTAAGCTGACCAGCACCAATACTAGTGAAGTCTCTGTGAAGCTTTGCTCCTCTGCCCGATATCAAGAATACTTTAGTCTGTGCCCCAATCCCGGGACTGGTGGGAACAATCAGTCTTGACTGCTGCTCAATGATCTGTGGCTTCGGAAAGATCCCTGGGCCAACATGTGGACTGACTAGCTCGCTGCCTTGCTATAGCCATCACCATTATGAGTGCATCCTTGGAACCTGGAAGATCTTCAGCTTATACTCAAGATGCCTGCTCCTGCATTTTCAGCCTCATTGCATCAACAGAAGTTGGGCAGGGCCTGCTCCTTTGTGCATCCATTGAAGCTCACCTGTCGTGGCCTGACTGTGGTGACTCCCGTTGCAATCCATCTTCTTTGCTCCCTGGAGGTGTCCTGAGGTTGCCTGCTCCACAGAAGTTTTAATCTTTTCTTCACAAGGGTATTAGGCTGGAAGGTGTCCGGAACCAAGATTCAAGCATTGCGAACGACAAACTAAATCCTGCATCCAAAAGTGACCTCTGCACCTGCGACCCCTGTGCCACCCTTGACCGGACAAAGCACAGAAGACTGTTCCCAACAGATTCAATGACCTCAGCAGTGGTCTCTGGTGAAATCAGTCAAGCGCGTAAATTAACATACATGGTGTGTTTCCCCCTGTCCTCCATAGGGATACATCAGTGTAAAGTCCTGTCCCAATATCTCTCTTTCCTGACTTAGGTTGGTGGTGACAAGGCCAAGGATCCTAGTATATTGGGATTGAGAGAGTTACTTACCTGAACTTTTCGAACTTTGAATCGCAACCACTGGCGTCAATTCAATCACATAGTAAACCTCCCTGATATGATAAATCATTTATAATGCGCCTGTACAAAAGTGTTTCTAGGCACAACAAGAAAGGGGAGGGAGGACAAAACAAACAATATTACTAGTCTTTGTGTCATTCAGATTGTGTAAGTGCAAGGGGAAAGGGAGGGGGGAAGTGCAAGGGAGAGGGGAAAGCAGGGCAGCAATGCTCTAAGTAAGTTCAGCCAGGGCAGCGCGGCTCAGGGTAGTACAAGGAGAACAATGGACTAATGTTACAATTACAGCCCCTAAGTACGTGGTAGGCCCGGATGCAGTGGAAGAGTGACTGATCAAGAAAGAGCCTGGTACCCAGTGAGAATCTGAGGGTAGTCAAGCAACCAGTCAGTACAACAGACAGGTAGGTCAGCAGGGGAGGGAGAGAGTTAAAGCAGAGGAGAAGAGGAACGTTTTGAGCTGCTTGCAGAACTTCAGGTGGTCCGGCTCAAGTTTGAGAGGGGCAGGGAGTTATACTGAAAAGTATAACTTTGGAACTGATGACTTCAGGGCACAAGGCCCCAAACCAGTTTTAGGGCTAGGCTTTCCAAGTGCTAGGGAATTGTTTTATGGTTGCTCTCAAGTGTTTCTACTGAACCTTATGCATCTGGTTACTTACCCGTTTCACGCTGGTTCTTGTATCAAATGCTTTCTATCTTCTCCTAAGGTCGAGTGTATATATATCTGCCTTATAGTAAGGGTGTAACAATATTTGTCTAGAGGTTTCATTTGCTTAGTGTGTATTTTAAAGGCCTAGTAAATCATTGCATATTTTTTTACGGACCTGTGTAACTAGAATTATTGTTGTTGCTTTGTGTGGACTCAATGTAGCCCTAGACCACTCTCACACCCCCTCCTAAGACTTTGGGCCTCATCACGAGTTGGGCAGTAACGCCGGCGCTAATAGCCCTACCGCAAAACCCCCTGGCGCTATTAGCGGCGGATCACGGGTTTGGAAGAAGGGTTATTGCCCATTACCCATTGGGCCCATTCGGGAATTCCTCATTCCCAATTGTGCCCAATGGGGAAAATTTGCGCTATTACCGCCGGCGGATTTCCTGCTGAAAATCAGCAAATTTGCAGCGGATTTCCCCCCAGCTCAGAGCTGGGGGGAAATCTGCCAAAGCCATGATCTGGCAGACCCTTAAATGCAGCAGTAATAGCGCTACCGCCGCATTTAAGGGTTACCGCCAGACTCGTGATGAGGCCCTTAGTCTTACTGTTCTGCTACCCTACCTTGATTGGGTTTGCCTAGACTTCAGTGTCTTTTCTGTTGCCATAAAAGGTTGGCCCAGGGGTGTTGCTAGGTCTGGAAAAGACCCGGGGCTATGCTAATGTCAGGACTCTCGGGACTGGGGGCTAGCTAGCCTTTTGGTTGTAGCTCCTGAGATTCTATCCGGGGCTACAACCAAAAGACCAGGGGCTATAGCCCCCTTAGCCCCCCCTAGCAACGCCTCTGGGTTGGCCTCCCAAAATTCACCCTCGGGGTTGATTTTGGAAATCCATTTTACCAGTCCATCTCAACGCCAGCGAAACCTCTGGACCCCGCCTCCGGAGCAAAGTACATTCACACATTCCAGATCCCTGAGTTTAATATGAAGTCAGCCCCTTCAGCCCCAGATGAACACCAGTACCGAGGCTGCCTGAGAAAGAACCTTGTGAAGAATCCATTAATCCCAGTGGACCAGTAGATGGACTGTTTCTCCCGACATAACACTGTCCTCTATGACTGTGAATGCTGTGTGAATATCGAACACTCACACGAGACTCCCCGTTACCAAAACAGGTTCTGTCAAACTAGGGCCACTGGCAGACAAGCACGCTTTCTTGCTGAGCTCATCAGCCCCTGAAAATGTGTTAGGTAGAGAGATTTTATGCAAGTTGAACTGTATTATTTTACTGTACCTCATACAGAGTTTTCCGAGATATCCGTAACAGAAACACTGAAGCGGTGATAGCTATGCCACACACTACACTAACAAAGGCCAAGGAGGCAGACAACACACACCTATTCCCAGAACTGATTCAACTCTTAGCAACATTCCAAAATTCCCTCTGGTCAGCACACGATAACGAAGTAGGATGCATACACAATACAGAACCAAGTCCAAATTCAGGTGGATCAGACAAACCAATTGTCCCAAAGTCCTCTACCAATGACACCCAGAAGCAGAAGAGGGCACAGATCCAGTAATACATTATATTCTAGAACAGATAATAATAGTATCAATAAATAGCCTATGTAATACCCCAATATTGCTCGTAAGGAAAACAGGAAGAGACACTTGCACATTTGTTCAAAACCTTACAGCAGTAAACACTGTAGTAGTAACATTTGTTCCCTACCCCCTGACCACCACCAGACCCCACCCCCCTCACTCAGTATGGCATGTCTTGCCCTCTCCAGAACCATCGCCGAAACCCCCTTCACCTTTGACCCCCCACCACCTCTAGCACTGAAACGCATACAACTCCGGGGCATTGATCGCCCCTCCCCCTCAACCCTACATGCCTTGCCAGCCCTGTATTGGTCCAAACACCCCACCTTTCCTAGCCACTCCGTTACCCCTGCCTCCCTCTTTGAACACAACTTCCCCCCCCCTCCATCACCAACCACCTGCTACATCAACACCTCGCCCTTCTCTTGGGCACCATTCCCATGCAGCACGTAGCCTGACACTACCAATCACCCCTGCTTCACTTACCACCCCCCACCAACCTCCGAACCCATGACATTTTTCACACGTAGGCCAGCTACTGTAAGCTCTCTTCCTGCTCAACCACCCACACTCTCACCAACAGAATCCCCCATCCCCACCTACACCATCCCTCCAGCCACACCGACCGACTCATTCCAAGCGATCACACTGTCTCTACCGGTGACAAACACCTTCCCACCGGCCTCCCTGACTAATCCGGTCCTGCCAACCCCAGACACCCGGGAATGCACCGCCCCCTTCACTTGGCACGTCACCTGCCTCCTTTTCAATGCCCGCTCCGTGGCCAAAAATGGACACCGCATCTATGACCTTAGACAATCCTGATCTCATTTTCATCACTGAAATATGGTTTTCTGATAATTTGAAACAAGTCCCACGTGAAGCATTCCCACTAGACTACTCGCTCATCACCCACAATAGACCCTCTAGAGCCTCCACAAACCACACATTTTCATTACCCTCCCCGAAACACAGCCCTGCACAGCTAACTGTGAATCCCTATTAGTCAAACTATTGCTGCTGTTTACTCTCTCGCAAAGCTTCCTACTCATCTACAGGCCCCCCGGAAACTACAGACATTTCACCAACAGCCTTTACGACTCACTAGAAACTATTAGTTAAGCACCCAGCACTCACCATACTAGGGGACATCAACATCTGGTTTCACAAGCCCAACAACTCCATGACTCAACCCCTAGTTGACAGTCTAGACACTCAACCTTACACAGCATATCACAGTACCCACCACAATGCAGGCCACACCCTTGATGCCATCTTCAGCTACTCATTTCAGTGTTCACCTCTGTACCCGTCATCTGGACTCAGCCATATCCTTCTCTTTCTCCACACACCGCCCCTGTCTCCCAAGGCCTCCTCTGTCCCTCCATTTCAGTTCAAGTGCGGGAACAAGGTCAAGGTAATAGCAGACCTGGCTGAAGCCTTGTTACGCACTCTCCCTTCACTCCCAGCCACAGATAGACCTGTACCCATCAAGCTATTTAATGCCTCACTAAATGACTAATTCCTTCCTCTCAACCACTCCAGCTCCGCCCCCTCCCACAAAGGACAACCCCCAAATGGTTCACCCACCCACCTGAAGGCGTTCACAACCCAAAATCGCTCCCTCGAGCACAAATGGCGAGCCTCCAGAACCCCTCAAAGCAAGGTGTTCGCCCACCATCACTGAAACTACAAATTGGAGATCTGAAAGGCCAAAAAAACCTATTACAATAAAAGAATCCAGAGCTGCCACAGCAACAGCAGGGAGCTCCACAGGATCATTACATAATTCCTGAACCCTTCATGCACCTCTGCCCCGACCACCTCCTCCCAAACACTCTGCAACTCCCACTCTGAACACGGCCACACCCCAGTCCTAGATAGGACTGACACCCTCAATGCCAAACTTTCCAACCTCACTGCCCACCCAACACCCGCTCTTCAATAAACAACCCTCCGGCCCTCCGTGAGCCCTTCATTCTCATCTTACAACCCTATCTCAAGCAAAGAGTTCATCAAACTACTAACCGACAGTCGAACCTCTGACTCCCCCCTGCCCACTGAACCCACCTCTTTCCCCAAAGAAATCTTCACCTGCACTTGTGCAGGAGAACTGGTGAAATCCATACTTGATGACTACCTTATCTCCGGCATCTTCCCAGAACCCTCTAAAATCGTGCATGTCACACCCCTTCTTAAGAAAGCATCCCTCAACCCTTTCCAAACAATCAACTACAGGCCCACCTCCAACACCTGATTCTTGGCATATCTCATTGACTGCCCTGCTTACTCACAGTTCATCTCCTTAATCAAATCCAACCACCTCCTAGACCCCACGCAATCAGGCTTCCGTCCGTGCCACAGAATAGAAATCACACAGATCTGTATCTGGGATGACTTTAAAGTCTCTTCAGACTCAGAAGGATGCACAGCACTTATTCTTCTTGACTTCTCAGCAGCGTTTGACACTGTCAACCATACAATCCTCCATGACAGACTACACTCTCTAGGAATCCGAGAATCAGCACGGCCCCCATAGTGGTTCCTGCCTCCAATTCAGCCAGGAACTGGAGGATCCAACTTCTCAACCATGACAACCATTGTGCAACTCAGAGCCTCCCCCGATTTGACAAAGCCAAGAAAGAATACATGGCTTTCCAGAAAGCACTCTAAACCTGGCTCTTTCCCTAAAATCGTGCAAGGAACCGTTTTGGCTTCTTGACCTAAAAGCAACAGCCAGAAATGGCTTGGAACCCCATCAATACAGGGAGGTAAGAACAACCGGGACTCTGAAGCTGGTACTAGAGATTAACTCATTTTAATGCTAGGAACCTGCTGGCCCCTATAGGCTCGGCAATAAAAGCCTAGCTACTTCCATGCACCAGCACGCTGAATGTGCCACCCTAAACAGTCCATAAAGTTCAATGCCCAAGATTCCAAACCTGAGACATAGTAGCACTTGTGCTTGACGCTATCACTTGGCCTACTAATTGTCCTTCACCAGGCATGCACTACGTACTAAGACCAGGATATATTTATCTCTATCCGGAAACCAATACCAAAGACTCCAATCCCAAGCCTGAGTAGCACTTATGCTCATATGCCAAGACTGAGCCTGACATTAGCTTCCTCGAGGTATGCACTACGTTATCAGTCCAGCAGATGAATATCTCTCTTTATCTTACTAATCTGGGAATTAATGTGCAGAACGACAATCCCAGGGCGTAATAGCACTTATGCCAAAACAATACGATTGAGCCTGGTCTTGTCACCCACTGGGTATGCAATGTGACCTCTGATCAAGTGATGCTTACCCTAATCTGTCTGGGAATAAATACCCTGAACTGCTTAACCGGGAGCTCAGTATCGCTGATGCTCTGAAGCTTTGATTGGGCTTGGTCTTATGTCTCTTGCAATTGTGCACTATGCTCTCCCATCATATGACCTGTATAGCACACTCAGCTTTCACAAGGGGCAATGATAACCTACAATTCCGCACTATGACGGGAATACCCAACCACTTGCTGGAAACAAATACCTGGGATCCTAAAATGGGCCCACTAGCACTTATACTCCAGCATTAGAAATGGACTGGCTGTATTCGACCTTCAAGAGAATAAGGCAAGGCAAGCTCCTGCAAGTGACATCGATGTGCTGCCGCATGCTCTCAGGAATCAAACCACTCACCAGACCAAGAACACCCAAACCTCCGCCCCACGTAACAATGCCTGTCAGATCCAAAACAAATAACATGGCCTGCTCGGTTGCTGAACCTTCGGGTTCACTGTATACCAGTCATCATGTTTAGGATGTACTCGTAGGTCCGATAGAACAGAACTGAAGTAACTGTACACTGAGATGGTGTCATCCAATAAGCAACTGCGGACACAACATGATACAGGATGACCACTGACACTGATGCTGGTCCTTCGGGTTCACAGAGCACCAGTCATGTAATCTAGAATGTACTTGTACATCTAATAGAAAGAACAGAATGTAACTGCACAATGAGATGATGTCATCCAATAAACAATTGCAGACCTAATGAGTCGACCATAGACATGCAATCGCTTAGCTCAGTAAAAAGTTGAAATCGGACCACTCAACAGTGAGGACACTGCCAAGCATGGAAAGAGCTCAACCCTGGTAATTGGAACTAACTCCACTCTAGGCCGAGAATGTACCTCAGAGAACTAAGGCTACAAACCCCTAAAGTAGATTTGGTCAACAAACCCCTAAAGTAGATTTGGTCAAGTGGTAGGGTAATAAGGAACAGGGGTCTCCCTAAATTTCGCACATACACACATACCAATATGCTCACTCTTTCCTCTACACCAACAAACATTAGAATGCAGCTGTACCCTCGATTAATTCAGCCTAGCAGCACATATACCTGTACACCACCATGAACACCTCAACAGTCTTTAGAACACAGCTATACCCCATGAAAAATCACCTGGCTGCACACATTCTCTCATACACAAGCTCCACCACTGCCAGAATGTAGATACTGTGGTCATTTTGGTCTTGCTGCACACATTCTACTGATCTTACACAACCACTGACCCACGCCTAGCATTAGAATGCAACTACACGCCACGTAAACCACAATAGCTGCACACATACAGAGTGCACCCAAGTACTATTTACTACCCTACTCTCTCCACTGACCTGGACTGTGGTCCCAGAGAGTGTTCAACCCACAGCGCTCTGATGTCATGCCAATGGTCTAAAAGGTGCTATACAAATGTCCAATAACTTAACTTCCTGGTAGATGAAAATCCTGTATTCCTACCCTTCCCACATCTCCCCTGAAGCTACACTTCACATTAACAGACCACGGTTCTGCAATATTTCCCATACACCTACACCCACATAGTAGGTATTTATTTGCTTACTTTCATATTGAGAAATCTAGTACATATGGTCTCCACTACCTACCCCCTCAACAGGAGTACAGAGAATCCCCCCCACTCCTTTCTCCTAACAACTGAAAAAAGACTTAGAGAATGTCAAGTTCACAGGTCAGTCAGTTTTAGCACCGTACGTAGATGATCTCCTCTTAGTGTCTCCTTCCTATGAAGCATGAATGCATAACACACAGGTCCTATTAACTGCATCGCCTTTCGAGGCACATTAAGCACCCCGGTATAAATTGCAATTGTGCAGAGAAAAGGTACATTATTTAGGACGTGACATCATACAGGGATACAGATTTGTAAGTAGCCTGTGCACATAAGGTCTTGTGAAGGTGCCAAAGCCTTAGACCATAACACAGGCAAGAGCATTTTGAGAATGAGTGGGTACTACATACAATGGATATTAGGATTTGCAGAACTAGTAAAGCCATTACAGCAACTAACATGAGTACCTCTAGAACCCTTGCAGCAGACAGACAAAAAGAGCAGGCTTTTGAAGAAATTCAATAAGTCGGACAAACACGCCAGCGTTGGGACTGCCCGATAACAAAAATAAATGTACATTGGATTGCCACAAAAAGAACAGATTATCACTAGCTATCCTCACACAAACAAATGGACTGAAACAGAGACCACTAGCATATCACAATATGTCTTTAGACCCAGTTGAGCCAGAATGCCCCGTCTCAGATCCGTTGATGCTTCTCCAAACACAGTGCAGCAATGTGAATGCATAGTATCAGGGTTACGGTTCGTGGTAGCTGTCCCGCTTGCCATAAGTCTAATTGTTGAATACAAAAACACAACACACAATCCTGTCTCGGCTGACAAAATATGAAATGCCTCTGTTGAAATCCTAAAACATCATATTGTCATGGTGCTCTGACTTGAATCAAGCCTCCTTATTACCCATGCTCTTAGACTGAGAACCACATGATTGTGAAGTACTTGAATGTGTCGCAATAACTGACAAACTCTTGGTGCCCAGAAAGGACTTACAAGACAAAGAACTGCAAACTGGTGTACTTTGTGGACGGGTCTTTTATCAGAGAGGAGAAAGGTCGACTGACAGCTGTATATGCAGTTTGCTTACCTTAAGAAGTATTAAGTTGCCCAATGTCTTGTCAGCACAAGTAGCAGAATTAGTAGCACCGGCATGTGCATATGAACTCACAGAATAGTAGTCAGTTAATATTTACAGTGATTCCGGATATCTGTTCGAAGTTGCGCATGACATGGGTCAGCTTTGGAAGCAACAAGGCTTCCTGACATCCTCAGGCTTCCCAATAAAAAAACACAGCTATGTACCAGCCGTCTTAAATGCCCTTATGCTAACCCGTCAATGCTGCACACCAACCACTTCGTGGTGAGATTTCCCACAAGAACGCATTAGCAGATGCTGCTGCTAAACAGACAGCCATTTCCAACTCTCTTGTTGAATAGGTTATAAGAACAAAAGGTGCAACACAGGCTCCTCCCAAAATACAGTAGTGGAACTAGCTTATGTTCTGGTTGCTGCTCTAGCTTCCGAAAGACTCATGAAGTCATCTGCACTCCTTTTGCCAAGATATTCATGTTCACCTTGTCGTACCAAAGGTACATTGTGTCCTAACTGGCTTGCAACTGGCTTGTGTCCTAACTGGCTTCCATCCATCTTTCATGGAATTGATCATGTAGGAAAGGTGGGTATGATTGCTTCATAGGGCCAAGACTGGCATGCACCATATTTTTCTGTCAATGCACAGGCTTACTGCAGACAGCTTGTTATTTGCCAGCAAAACAATGTGGGAAAGGCTGTACATACAAAACCTGGAGTACATCGGAGCCCTTATGGTCCATAGTCAACTATATTCAGCTCCAGAAATGCAACAATTTTCAATATATTTTAGTAACTGAGGATACCTTCTTAGACTGGATTCAAGCCTATCTTTTGCTGGATAGAGGATACTGTGACTGTGAACAAGTTGCTCATCAGAGATTTCATACCATGATTAGGAGTGCCCATCGGCATAAACGGTGATCGGGGCACCCACTTTACCAGCCAATAGTGAAGGAACTGCATTCATCACTACAGAGGCCAATAGTGAAGGAACTGCATTCAGCACTACAGATACAGCATAAACTCCCAAATTGGCTGTCAGATGAAGACTATGCTAAAGCATTGGCTGCAACGGAACTCCCACTAAAGTCAGCCCTTATTCACTATTCTCCTATTCTTGTTGCTGCCAAAAGCAGGCCAACTGTCCTAAATGAATTAAAGTGGCCCAACCCCTCACACACACATGGAGTTAGTACTCGTACTGGGTTTCAAATCTGTTCTCTGTAAATAAAGGATGGTATAAGGAGGTAATAATTTTCTTGCACAGAAATGATATGACACGTAATAGTGTGGAACATAGCACCTTTTGTAGTATATTGATCTGAAACTTGCCATAAGGTGAATCTATCTGAAGCAGTGGACATGGTGGCCTATACTAGTTTATTGTGAAATAGGACTGGGAGATAGATAATTAAAAAAGGTCCTTACTGTTATTTAGTAAGCCGTCCATCAAGAATGATACCCTAACAGAGAGGATTTGCACTGCCAGGCCACACTTATGGGGCCTCATTACAACCCTGGCGCGAATGGGTTAACGGCGCCGTAAAAGGCTGCGGCGCCGTTAACCCATTAGCGCCTGATTACGAGGTCCCTTTGTGGGACCCGACCTTAACGGCTGGTCTACACCAGCCGTTAAAGTAGGGACCCGCAAAGGGACCTTGGTGCTAAGTACGGTACTGCAATTTGCGGTACCGTACTTAGCGCCTTCCCCATTCCCATAGAGCCCTATGGGGCGAAAATGGGAATGGGGAAGGGCCATGGTTCAATGGGGAATTACCGCCCCACCAACCTTGGAATGGGGTGGTAATTCCCCATTGAACCATGGCGGACCCGTTACAACACCGGCACCAACCATGGTGCTAATAGCGCCATGGTTTAGCGCTGGTGTTGTAATGAGGGCCATGGTGTTTTAACACATGCAGGTCCAATGATTTGTCTTTTTCAGTCATTCAAGCTTCTGTTTCCCATGTCATGAACCCAGTGGAGGTTAGAAAGGTCACAAATGTAGCTGACCAAAAACTATTGTATGATGTCGCTATTAGGGTAGATAGGTCTGCATATATTAAGAAAATGTGTGTTCTTTGAGCTGGGATCTTGTATGTCATAGTAAGTAATTTATGCAGCATACATCACATTGCAGCCATTCTGCAGAGCTGTTTTGAAATAATCATATTTTTTAAACATGAATAATGTTCAAAAAATATATTTTTAGGTCTGAATAAAGGTATACCTTTGTAAATGCATCTATAGTAACCATCACATGGCCTGCATTAACAGTTAAGACCATACTTCCCCAAATGCTCAAGAGAAGCAGCGATATGTATAGCGCAACAATGTTTTGATGCCACAGAGGATCAAATGGGATCTAGGGTATATAGCGAGGGATGGTTCAAACACAGCCCTTGCAGCTTGGGAGTGTTTACAGAGCACTAGTAAAGGCCACTGGACCCATCACTGGAGCACAAAGTACCAACCCTTGTGCAAACATGGGCAAAGTCAGAATGATCTCTGCTCGGATTATCGTAACAAAGGAACTGCTGTCAACTCTTATCTGGAATGTTACCAAACTTGGAGCTTCCATGGAATAGGACTTAAATTGTGCAGAAGTTCAGGATTTTCTCAACTAACAACTCTTGAGAATCCATGATGACGTACAGCACCAAGCCTGAGAAAGGTGCGGAAATCCAGTTGTTGGAGATGTCAGTGGATGCTATGTTCCTTCCCAGTCAGAAGGCCCACCGACAGAGTCTTGGGCCCAGAAAGCCATACATTACCTGGCCCATGGGTCAGATACTCTTGGAACTGGGTGATGCAGATCCCATGTTTGATGTTTGGCAGCCGCAATATCTAAATACGTAATATTGGTGGGGGACAGGATGTGATGGGAGTGGTGGCTAACAGGTACGTTCTTGCAAGGAACAGTTATTCACAGCGAACTGCATCTGGACTATTGAACACCCTCTTTGCACTTAGAACTCAAACTAGGGTACACAACATTTTCTGGTTGATGAGAGGACTAAGTCGGTAAGTTTGCAATACGATATGCACCTAGACTGGTAAAATATGATCCCATGTAGATTTGAAAGCCCGATCCAATTCTTACCCCAGATCCAGGAATTGACTGATGTAAGGTAACAACTACATATTTTATTTTGCATTACGATATGCCACCCTGTGCACAGAGTATTGTTTGTGTTAATCTTTTCTCTGTTGATTCATTTGTAACGTGTGAACAGAACATAAAAGTTATAAAAGCTTTGTGCCAGTGACTCTTCTGGGGTCATGTGATGTGGAACAGCATGGACTGTATACGTGGGAATGAAATCATGGAATCATTCAGCAGAAGCTTTCTAGAAGTAACTAGATAGGTGATTAATGTAAGGACTTCTGCATCGATGATGGACTCATCCACCCACCTTTATGAACTTGATAGTGGTGGGAAGCCTTCTCCCCTAAATGTAATACTGGAGTTTAATTTCTGGAAGATTCTGGGATGGTGTTGAATGTGTCAAGGGGGCTTGACATATAAAGGTGGAGGTCTGGTGGGTTTGTCACATTGTTGCTTGCTTGTTCTGGTATAGTGAACACATTGCTCTTTTGATTGTTTTACAAGACGGTAGAGCGGTCTCTGACTCTGCTGCTACCCAATAATGATCTCTTGAGCTTGGTTTCGCCAACAAGCACTGCGTCCTGGGCACTGCTGAAACTGCCTGTATAGGAATAGAACATTCATCTCAACACAACTTATACTGCCCAGGGGCATTTTTCCTCACAGTCCTGATTCACAGTATCTTGACCTGGCCTTCTTGCCCAACATGTCTCCAGCCTGCTCATTTTGGACTGCTATTAATGCTGACTGGACAACTGCTATTGTGCTGTTGGCCTGCTTCTGGATAATCATGCTGTTTTGCACCTTGTGCCTATCGACCTCTGGCTTGTATCACTCACCTGCTTTCTGTCATGCATTGCTAGTTTGTATATGTGGCGAATGACGACTGGCTTTTGTAAGAGTTCCGTTCTTCCACTGATCTACTACCATCTCCTCTAAATATCTGCTCCCAGTTGACCTTCCTTATTCTTACTTTCTGAGCTCTTGTTATTCTACTTCTTATTCTAGGTAACTCTCAATGCTTCCTCTGCCTCTCGCTTGTTTCCTATTTTAAGTTCTCCTGTGGTTGGGATTTACTCATCCTTCCCTTTGCATGCATCGGTGTTCCAGCGGGCAGGGCCCCTTGGATTGTTGTTCTTTTTACTGCCCATCGGCACAACCTTGGAGTCGGGGGCAGGAACTAGTCTAGTTTAAATATTTTGTGCAGCGCACAACCAGGGGGATAGCGGGCTTAAGAATCTGCATCTGGGTGTAACTGGAAAAAAGCAGAGGCTCACATGCATCCACTGACCAGACTGGGCAAATAAAGTCAATTTAAAAGAAAACGACGAGTTTCCAAGTGTTTGCGAAAATTAGATAAGAAGTTAATATAGAAAGGAGCTGTAGCGGAAGTTTGTCTCATAAACCAGGAACCTGAACGGAAAGGCGCTTATAGCCACTAGTGGAACAATGAGTTAGAGGAATGTGAAGCAGATATTAATAGTGTACTTGAGAGGCCGAGCTGTAATGTATGGCTTAAATTTGAAACACAAATACTTGGGAGGAAAGCAAGGGATGGATTTAAAACCAGGCATACGAGTTTACAGGTTTTCCTCTGAGAGATGGGCAACCAATGTAAGGAACATCTGGCAGGGGAGAGAGACACACATTTAGGTTTGTTTACAGACAAGCCTGACCACTGCATTTTGAAACATTTGGAGATCATTCAGTAAGTAAAGAGCATTAGCAGCCGGGAGTTCACCTGGGCACCCACGACCAGAGAATGGGTAGCAGGTGGAATAAAGGGTAGAATAAGTCTCTACATTTGTAGGCATTTAAAAGAAGAATATGGTAAATTCATTTACCTGTTTGACAAGTTTTATTTTACGTTCCCAAATGACTCCTACATTTTCTTTCCTGTGGCAGAGGTGGTGGGGAGGTCTAACATGGCTGGTGATGAAGAGCATCTCAGTGGCTCTTTAAAGAGATGCACATATCCAGGCAGCATGGTCTCTGTCTTGGAGGAGTTCAATTGAAGGTCAACTACATAGGTTTATCATTGGTAACATCTCTCTTGCTATGTTTTTTGTGAGTGGAGGTATATTTAGAGAAACTTGTGTATTGCATGAACATTGTCCGATTTCTTTCCACAGCGTGGGAGAGAGCATATGGTGGTCCGCCTGCCCATCACCTGATCCACTGGCCCTATCTGTTACTACCTTTTGGGGGATGGTGGATCTGGGCGTAGAACTTGATATCTCCTTGGAACTCTGAACTTTTGTGGTGTCCATAATTACATGGACCTTCTGACAACAACCATATCCGTTTTCAAAATCACTCCAGAGGAGGGTGGCAATTGCTGAATGGCCTGTGCAAACTAATCATATTCCAAAACAATTCATGGTTACTTGTTGGATCTTAACCATGTTCTCACTTTCCTAATGACAGCTCTGAATTAGACATTGCACTGGAGTTGCATGCACTATGGATGGTGTGCATTTTTTATGTAATCAAAGTGATTGCGTGGGAAAAGAAAGCAATCTGAAGATGGTGCCTAAACAGAGGGGAATTGTAGGAGGCACGTGGACATAGGTATCTAGTTGCTGAAAGGCTCATGCCAAAGGATACTTGATACAACTTGGAGAGAAAAAGAAGTGCAGTTTTCCATCCAGCAATAAGATGGAGACGTGCACAGAGGTGAATCTAAAACAGAGATAGCTTTCAAAAATACTATTACAGGTAAGTAATGTTTTGCATAAATGTACTACTAAAGTGGCAGCAATTGCCCTTATGAAGTATCCATATGGCTCAATCTCAGGGTTGGGAGTCGGCACTTGGAACCCACTGCACTGAAGTACTAGCAACCAAAAGGTTATAGAAAATATGAAGTGCTCCCTCACAGAGTATGTCCAGTGTTAAAAACTGGCATGGCTCTGCTCTGATCAGTACTTGGATAATAATGAGAAGGCAAGGCTGTTCCATGAAGAAGCCATTTATTTCCAATACACACCGTGCCTCTACTTCTGAAGTGGGCATTTCTTTTATTGTGTTTGGGATTTTTCTTTACTTTTGCATAAGTCTGACCTCGCACAAGACGGGAAGGATACATGCACAGGACACTCCAAGAAAAGGGCAGCACTTTTGGCGAGCAGCAAAACATCTTACAAAAATTAATATAAATTCTCTCATATACTGTATGTTACACATTAAAAGACAATATTTACAAATACACAGACTAAACTTTACAGCAGGTGTTTTGCATAAAACGTTCACTGTAGTGAGAAGTCGCCGAAGGGTCCTCCTGATGGATTTTCTGGGTTTGGTACTGTAACGAGTGGCCGAAAGCAGAAGTACATAGAAGCAAAGATAGGCCAGAGAAGGATGGACGAAGGGAGGAGTAAGTCTGTACAGAAAGGATATTGTGTATCAACGAGAAGCACAGAAAGACGTAAAAGAAATGAGATATAGAATGGGAGGAGAGAATGACCAACAAGAAGGATGAAGGCAGAGGCAATTGGAAGGAGAAAAGAAGGAAATTGGTCTGAAAAGGATAAGGGCATTGAAGGAGGAATTCCTGGATTGATGCAGAATAGGAGAAAGAATTGAAGGGAGGATGGAGTTATGGAAGTAGAAACATGGAGAAAGCTTAAAAAAGCTGTAAAGAAGGAGGACAGGGAGAATTAATGAAGTGATAATGGTTGAAATTTTGGGGTACAATTAGCACCATGGTATAACACGTAGGGTGCTAATGAAGCATGTGGACAATGCAGGCCACAGGGAGAAAGACTATAGATGACAAGGGAGACAGTAAAGATGTGAGATAGAGAAAGAGGGCAGCAAGGAAAGAGGGTCACTGGGAGGAAGGAGCAATGCAAAAAAGTGGTGTCCGGTCATTTGGTCGAAAATAAATGGTCGAATGACCATTTGATCGAATCAAAATGGTCGAGAAAAAAAGGTTGAATTTATTTATTTATATATATCTATATTTTTAGTTTTGGTTGCTTAAAAATATTTTTTAATAAAGAAAAAGGGAGGTTGGGGGAATCCCCCCCATAAAATAAAAAGAAATAAAAAAATAAAATACAAAAATCGACCTTTTTTTCGACCATTTTACTTCGATCAAATGGTCATTCGACCATTTGGTTTTCGACCAAATGACTGGTAACCGCAAAAAGTGTGTGATGTACAGGGAAGGGTGGACGTTGAAACAACATGTCAGGAAGACAGGGCTAATGGGAATAAAGGCAGCAGGGAATGAAAAAATAAAAGATAAAAAGCAGAAAAGGGGGGATATGGGGAAGTAGGGAATAAGGACATAGTGACCCAGTGCATGATAAGGAAAGAAAAACTAAAAGGCCCACAGAAGAAAAGATGCAGGTAATGATGGCTAAAGGGGGTGAGGCAGAGGGGACATCTTGGAAGGGAAGGAAGGAGTCAATGCGGGAAAGGAGAGAGTAAAGAAGGTGGTAGGCATGTATGGCAGTAATCGGGGAAAGAGGGAGCCAAGGAATGACAGGCAAAAGGAGGGATGGCCATATGGAAGGAGTGATGCGTTAGGAGGTGGGAAGAAAGGACTAAAGGATCAGATGCCACAGAAAAGTAGTGTGTTGGAATGGGAGATGCTCAGCAGGTAGGACAGAGACAGATATGTTGACAATCATATTAACATTTCTTTTATATGGTCCGCTTCAGGAGACAAACTGTAAGACGCTACCATCCAATACAATTCCACTTCGGACAGTTTCTAACAGTGCTTGGCATATTTTATGGCCTGGCTTTTCTGTTACAAAAAATATATATTTATATAATACTAGTAAAATAAATTAGCAGCACAAAGAGGTAAGTTTGCTGTTTATCAGAAGAAGAGCATAATGACAGAAGGTTGGCAGAACGAAGTGAAAGAAGACCAGCAAAAGGTAGTACAACTTACAGGGATTGTAGGGTGATATAGACTGAGTACAGTCTGTAATCCCTACAGGGGGCTGACACAGAGGCTACTGTGAGCAATGACATGGAGGCCAGTACATGATACAGAGACTGCTGGCAGCATAAACCTATCATACATAGAGGCCTAGAGAGAGGCTGATTGATCACATATTCAGACCTGTAGAAAGAACCCACATGAAAAGGCTGTTGGGAGCATAAAACCATCACACAATGAATCCAATACATGGAACGAAAAGGCTGTGGGGAACCAGCAGTGATCACACGAGACTTGAACAAGGGACAAAGAGGCACTGTGATCATTGAATGATTACCAAATGAGGCCCTACAGAAGATAAATGTATGCAGAGGCTGCTGGGAGACAACGCAATGACACACAAAGGCCAGAGATACAGAAGCTGTTGTCAAGAGTAAGGTTTGGGGACGGACGGACGGACACACACACACACACACACGAAACCCAGATTAAGTAATTGTTGGATAGGTTGATGGCAAGAGGATATGTTATGGGCAGGTTTATAGAGGGGACAAAAAGGTTGTGGGAGCATGGATATATCACACGGTTTATAGTCATAATGTAGAAAAAAAAATGTCGACTTACAAAAATGTCGAAAAAAAAATGTAGAAAACAATGCCGAAAACCTATACATATAACGAAAAGAGTCAATTTTTAGAAAAAGAAATGTCGAAAGAAAATGTCAATTAGCACTATCAATAAATACATAAACAAGAAGAGTATCATTTACTAGGGGGGGTCCCCCCCCAACCCCCCCTCACCCAACACCTCCCGGCCACCCCCCACCACCCTCTCACCCCTCATACTCAACACATTTTAATTATATATATATTTATTTTTTCAAACTATTCGAAAAAATGTAGAAAAAATTCGACATTATTGGTTTTCGACATTATTGTTTTCTAAAAGAAATTTTCGACATTTTGACTTTCGACATTATTGCATTCTACATAATGACTGACCACCATATCACACATTGTGGACTATGTAGAGGATGTAGGTAGAGATGCTGCTGAGAACATGGAATGATGACACACACGTGGATGGGTCATGGATGAAGGGGCTGCTGTGAGCTTGGTCACATAGGATGCCTGAAGATTAGGTACAGTTGTTTATAGCAGTATGAACTGTTCACCTACTTGGGCCTGAAGAGAAGACAGACCTGGAGCCTGATGGCATCGTGGACAGATCACACATGGAGGCATGCAGAGGGGAAATGGTCTACGAGAATGTATTGATCACACATGGGGACCTGTACAAAGCATACATAGAAAGAGGACGTTTTGGGCATGAACAGATGATACACTGAGGCACGAAGAGAGGACAGCTGTGGAGGCTGATGGCAAAATGCATTTATCACACAATGAGACCTGTAAAGGGAAGAAAGTGGGAATGAGAGCATGGCTTGTGCGTGGTACATGAATTTAGAGGCAATAGTAGCAGGAACTGATTACACAATGATGCCTCTAGAAGAGCCACATAAACAGAGACTGATGGAAGCATGGACTGATCACATGCTGAAAGCAGAGATATTGTCTGACTCACCAGACCTGCATCCTTCGGGGGAGCACTGCAAAGCCCCACTGATCATGGCCCTACTGAAATGCTAGCACCCCTTCGAAAAAACATAGTGCTGGTAGATTATGGGTGACAATGGTGGACCTTTAAAAGTACTCTGGATATACTCGAGAACACCCACCCCCTAGAGAAAGTTGAACAGGGAGCTCACACACCAGGAATCCTCATGTGCCCTGGTGCACTGGGCTTTCTTGGCATGTGCTTCTGGGTCTAGCATGTGTTATCAGAATGCAGCACGTATGGAAGATGTAGTCCATTCAAAGATATGGCACTGAGAATCTTGGGGCTTTCAGCTCTGTATAATTCAGACACCGTTATAATCGAGGTGTCTACTTTCATGAATGTTAGCAACTCTTAATGGAGATGGGGATCCCCAGCATCCTGTGTGATGGCTTACTGAGCCATACATTCAACATCAAATACCCACAACTCATTTCACATCTGGCTTGACTTCCCAACATGCCAAACTGAGGGCAAAAATCAGCCATACTGCCGGAGCACAGCATAGCCGTATACAGAGTTATTAGTGTACAAGGCACCATTTCCTATGTAAACACCATCAACAAATCCCTAGACAGAAAGCTGTGTCCACTTGGTACATTCTCCAACCCTGCAGAGTTGTCCAGTCCCTTCCTGTGAGAGATGATTTTGCAAATCTTGTTGGGTCTCATTGCAAGTATAGTTGGACAATTAAAAAGAGACTGTAATGAATTACTGCACCATCATACGCCAAGCTTGGTAAGAAAGTGGAGGAAATACGCACAGCCCTGTTCCTTCATTTTACCTCCAAAAAAGGAAGGAATTACCATTGTCAGAATTACCACCAGCGGTAATTCCTCCAAATTCCAATGGAGTCTTCTGGCACTCCATAGTGGGGACTAGCACCACCTTAGAGTCTGGCTGATTTATCTCCAATTCTTAGGCAGTATTATGTAATCGTAATTGAATACAGCAGAATGACCGCTGATAATTCAGCACACACTAGTAATGAGGTCCAGTTTCTCTTCGAGAGCTGTCTCTATGATATGTAGATGTATTCATTGTGTCGCAGGAGCCATGTGGAGCACTGAGAAAATTAAGGAATCTGTTTTGGATCCAGTGCAATATTGCTAGACACAGATTTAGTACAAGGTACAGATCCCACTAAGAGCCAATCATCAGTTCAATATTACAGCTATGGGTATTTGGGACCAGACCTGGAAAAAGACCATGAACGAAGCTGAGGGCAATTTGCCCTTCCAATCTGGTGAACCTTTGTTAATTGTTTTTCCCGATACACATGGAGGACAGTCAATCTTATGGGAGAGGAGGGTTACGCAGGAAAGTGTACTTTTGACATCCCTATTCCATTTCCACTCACCCCACTGCATCAATCTGCACCAAAGGTTGCAAAGATAAGTGGCAATACACAACAAGCTCTCTCCAATGCAGAACCATGGACATTCTTATACACACACCATGCACACCTGTATCTAAAGAAACTGAACACATACCGACCACTTGCAGGAAAATACATATATATATGCTGCCAATACAGATCTTACTTAGTTCACTTCACACATACATATATATATCCACGCCAGTACATGTATTCTAAGAATTACTAAACTGTTAGGAGAGAGGCTGCAGGGGTCATCTAGAAGTACGTCACGTGTGAGCCACGGCCCTTCTCTCCCTCAGCTGTGAACCAAAGGTTATTGCACTGTCGGCTGACACACATGCGCATACATTAATTCTCTCTCTCTAATTCACAGGAACATAACAGGTATACTTGTAGCTACTCTTATACAGAAAGATACGTACATAATTGTTACTTATATAACTGAGATGAGGGAATGCATAGAAAATCCTAGAATGGAATCCAGTTACAATGATATGTTCACGATAGTACAGAATCACACGTATATACACTTATATTTACAAATACGTGTGTATTAACAACTGCACAATCGAAGAGGCCATTACAGATAGAAAAAACACATTTCAAGCTATTCCTCACAGTTTCAAATGTAGGCCTACATTATTAGGAGTGTCACACATTTGGCCTCGGGTAGACACTCGTATACAAAGGCAAAGGTGCACAATTCCACTCAGCGAGTCACTGACGGTAAAGATGTTCCGACCCGTACGCAGGCGAGTACTTTTGTTTCACTAGGATCTGCGAATATTTCAGGTCCAGTGACTCACGTCATAAGGACAATGCCATTTCAGACACTGGCCCATGGATCAGCTACTATCGGGGAGGAAGATATCTAGCCAATGAGGCCCGAGGTTTTTCATCTATTGCAATTTACGTGATTATATGATCAAGGCCTGGGAGACCATCGTATACAGTCGCTATGTAAATGGTGTAGGTAAAGCTATCGGTACAGAACACAAATCTCAAAGGTCAGCAGAGCTGTGAAGAAGAATATTTCTCAGGCACTTCAGCCTTTAGTGATGGAGTCATGAGCATCACACTTTAATGTAAACATTGGATGGTCCCGACTTCGCACAAAAATGCAGTTCCCCATCCTCGCATGCACTCTGTAAGGGCCAACGTACCGAGAGAGCGATACAAAAGAGGTAGGATTGCGGCTAAATGGCACTTGTAATCAGAAGAACTGTTCAGGAGAAAGACTGGATTCCCGGCTAGAGCCAATGGACCATGCTCTGTGGTTTGAAGCTGAAAGTTGATATTGAAGTCTTGTCCCAGGCTGCGAACCACTCTGAGATGACCAAGTAGCATTAGGAATCAAGGCCGAAGAAACCGTCAGAATTGGACCAGAATAGTCTTCCCGCTGATGGAAAGACAATCGAACAAGCATTCCTGCATATTTTATCCATTTTAGTAACGCTCTTTGATTGGCTGGTTGGTGCAGTAATGTTGCATTGTCAGAATGCACCCTTGAATCTATTGGCTCTTAATTGATCAGCCAAAAATAGCCAGCCTTTGCTCCCTTTTTTACCAAGAGTAAATGGCTCTATTCTTGAGAAAGCAAAGGAGAGGAAAGAGGGCTACAGGTCTGATTAAACTGCTCCTTCTTAGATTTGTGGTTAAAGCCTGAGAGGCAAGCAGCACTTCCTTTCTTCCACCCGCTACATCTGATTCCAATATCAAATCTACACCCACGGGGACATAGGCTTTAAGGAAAATACAAGCATCACAAAAGCGAACAAACATATTTTGGAGGGCTGCTCTTCCAAATACAGAATCAATCCATGATTTCATGAGTAATGCGTGGTGGAAGTTCAGTCCGGACGCGCAGCAGATGGCAGTGGAAATTTTCATTGATGAGGCGTTTTTGGAAAAAGCCATAAATTCTGCTTTGCCCTTGTAAAGGTTCCAAGGCAAAGGCTGGCTCGTTAATATATACAAAAACTGAAATTCATCTAGAAATAAATAGAAGAAGTTATGTATTCTCACCACAGCCTTACCAAGGAATTTTCAATAAACTGGACCTTGAGCAAACATCGCTTCACATTTCTAGCTTGTGGCACTGATGGCTACATGTTGTTGGAGTTAGGCCTTGAGGGATGCGATACTAAAGAAACTCACTGTTTGAAGTGTAAAAGTAAGATTAATGTGGCATGAAGCAAAGGTCGACTCTGAAATCGGACTTCTCGGGGGAGGACGCCATGTTGGATCAGCATAAAGAGGATGAATCTTCCCAACTCTTCCAACAAATCTACGCGTAAGAAAACATCCCGAGGTTGCGTAGAACAAGAGAGCATTTAGGCCCAAGAGGGATTCCGGAAGAGTGCTAAAAATGAGGATTAACCTCCGATCAGGCGTATGTTCCCTACTGAGTGGGACAAGCCTGGCAATGCTGGTCAAATTCATATAGCTATTAAGATATTTCTGTATCTAGAGACAGCACCTGGCTTCACTGTGACTGCATTGTGGTGCATGTTCAAGATAGGGCAGTGATTAACCTCCGATCAGGCGTATGTTCCCTACTGAGTGGTACAAGCCTGGCAATGCTGGTCAAATTCATATAGCTATTAAGATCTTTCTGTATCTAGAGGCAGCACCTGGCTTCACTGTGACTGCATTGTGGTGCATGTTCAAGATAGGGCAGTGATTAACCTCCGATCAGGCGTATGTTCCCTACTGAGTGGGACAAGCCTGGCAATGCTGGTCAAATTCGTATAGCTATTAAGATCGTTCTGTATCTAGAGACAGCACCAGGCTTCACTGTGACTGCATTGTGGTGCATGTTCAAGATAGGGCAGTGATTAACCTCCGATCAGGCGTATGTTCCCTACTGAGTGGGACAAGCCTGGCAATGCTGGTCAAATTTATATAGCTATTAAGATCTTTCTGTATCTAGAGACAGCACCTGGCTTCACTGTGACTGCATTGTGGTGCATGTTCAAGATAGGGCAGTGATTAACCTCCGATCAGGCGTATGTTCCCTACTGAGTGGGACAAGCCTGGCAATGCTGGTCAAATTCGTATAGCTATTAAGATCGTTCTGTATCTAGAGAAAGCACCAGGCTTCACTGTGACTGCATTGTGGTGCATGTTCAAGATAGGGCAGTGATTAACCTCCGATCAGGCGTATGTTCCCTACTGAGTGGGACAAGCCTGGCAATGCTGGTCAAATTCATATAGCTATTAAGATCTTTCTGTATCTAGAGACAGCACCTGGCTTCACTGTGACTGCATTGTGGTGCATGTTCAAGATAGGGCAGTGATTAACCTCCGATCAGGCGTATGTTGCCTACTGAGTGGGACAAGCCTGGCAATGCTGGTCAAATTCGTATAGCTATTAAGATCTTTCTGTAACTAGAGACAGCACCTGGCTTCGCTGTGACTGCATTGTGGTGCATGTTCAAGATAGGGCAGTGATGTACTGTTTAGCCATCAATCATTATCATTATAACAGAATAAACGTGGTCAAACAAGTCAAGGGGCTCACACTACTTTGGACTACAAGGCTCTCTGCACTTCAGCCGCATATGTGGGCCTAGTTGTGCTTTTGAGCTGTTCTTGCGTTGACATGCAGGATCCATTTCCTTAATGAATGTTCAATGTGAATAGCTCCAGGGATATCTATGGAGCCTGCTCTAACAATAGAGGGTGGGCTCTTTGAATTCCTAAAAACACCTCATTTGTCAACCTGCCGTACTAATTTGGAGGTGTTATGTGATTTATTGAAAAAGATTGAACACTGGGCCCTGTGCATTTGCTTCCCTCTGTGTTCTTTGAGTGGCCTTCTGAGTGATACTCTGTGGCCGATCACGCTGGCTACTGCCCCAATGAAGGCAAAAGAAGCTCTTGCACTCTAGCAATGTTTTCGGCACTCGGGAGTACCACTCAAATGTTCACTCTTGATGTTAAGTCAACATATATAAGCAATGTGAAAAATAACATGAAATGGCAGCCAACAGCAACCAAGAACTTCTTGTCAAGTAATAAAAGGAGTAGAGGCTGGTAGTTCATTCCACTCCGTTTTTTGTAAGGCGAACTCATGGGTGCATTCCTGCAGTGACATCACTGCACCACACAGCCAATCAGAAAATGTTTCTAAACATGGAGAAAAAAAGCCATGCTTGAAGTGTTTTCGCACGTTGTTTCCCTCAGACGAGGAAAGATTGCAAAGCAGTGATTCGGTGACTGGAAGTAAAAAGGTCAGCATAAGTTTGTTGCTGGTGCATATATAAATATTGGCACAAACCTCCTCCCTCACGCCACCACAACTTTACCAATAAAGACAGTACAGACAAAGTGAGACCCCTTAGGAGTCCAGCGAAGGCTTCACAGATCTGGTCTTCCACACAACAGCATCCACTACATGCAGTCCCTCTCTGTAAGGCTAGCTCACATGTAAATATTCCTTCAGTGACATCACTGCACCAAGCAGCCAATCAGAAAATGTTACTAACATTTGCAAACAGACTTGCTTGAAGCGTTGTCCCAAGTTGATTCTCTCAGATAAGGACATACTGCAAAGCAGTGATTCGGTGACTGGAAGTAAAAAAGTCAGCAGGAGTATACTTACTGCTTGTGGCGGTTCTAGGTGATTTTGTCGAATGTTATTCTTTCTTTTATTCAATTTGGCTGCAAATATATTTGGGGGGAGACTCCCTGAAGCACCCTCCCCCCACACACACATATTTGCATCCAAACTCGGCCCAAAAAAAATGCAACTAATTCTAATTCGACGAATTCGACCTCGACCAAACCTCCTATACCCTTGTGGCTGGTGAATATTTAAATATTGAACCAAACCTTCACCATCATGCCTCCCCAGCTTTATCAATAAAGACACAGTACAGAAGTTGTGAGAACCCTTAGGTGGCTAGTACCAGGAATCACTGACCTGGCCTTCCAATAAGCATCCACCACATGTAAACCCACAAAGACAGTACAGAAGGAACACGCACACTTAGGTAACCAGGATGGTATCGCGGACAGGCTTTCCACAAGGCATTTAACAAAAAGGTGTGGTAGCGATGAAGGTTCCTTAACGTCCCTCCACCCTTTCCCAGTAGAAACTCGGTTTGGTGAGCTTGCCAGCACCTCTTGGTCACACAGGATCCTAGTCCAGCATAACAAAAGGGCACCAAACCCTGGCATTTTCTTGCTACAGGTTTCATTATTACACTCAAAAGTGCTCATTCCTTGCCCAAAAAATGTCCTATGCTGCACCCTTGACCGTGTTACTAAGTTGTGGTGAGTCTTGCTCATAGGTGTTAATTTTCACCCCATATTCTTCCTGTCCAGGAAGCTGAATGTGTCATGAGCAACCATCTGAGAGAGACGCTCCAACCAATATCCTGGCTGCTTAACCTGTAAAACCTTCGTGTGACTGAAAGGAAGTGTTCAAATGATAGGTTCAAGGAGCTCCTCTATGCTGCAAGAAAAAGGAACCTCTGCAATAACATCTGTTCTCCAGAGTGGGCCAGCTTTTACAAACCACATCTGATTTCTGTTAAATTCTAATACTAGAGACACCACCCAATATATAACCATCAAGGCACACAGGAGCACTGCTCGCTACACTATGCTCCTCAAACAGCATGGATGATTCACACGACTAATGTCTGCTTCGCCGCAGAGAAGTGGATGAGGAGTGGCTTCAATATCGCAGAAGTCTCTGGGGCTTCTCCTTGCTGCTTAAGGCCTGCCACTGAAATGTTAACAAATACACAGCATGCCAGGAATGATGTGTTATCACTAGTGATATAGGTTCTTCCTTTGCATCCTGAGAGGGCAAGATAATCTGGCATCTGAAAAGTCGAGTGAGGTCAGGGGAGGACTGAGAACTATCCAGGGGGTACCCTGCAGACATCACCAGCAAAATACCTTTCTGGTCGAAACTTATCCAAAACTCTTTAGGAATGTTGACCATACCCTTGGCTGTGCCACTTGAGCTAGAAGGCTTGAGCACACACTCTTTCATACAGAATCACTGATAGAAAACCTATCGAAAAAGGGAGGACGATGGAAGAGATTCCACCTTGGTGACTACGGGCACCAAAATGTTATGCCAAGTCACTACAGGTATCAACAGAATGATTGACGGGACACATGCAGTGATTTTGTCCACTGGAAAAAGCTGTGACCACTGCAAGGAAGGCCTCAATAAGTGATCTGGGAATTTGGTTACAGCCACTGAAAACAGCTAGAACTGCAGAATATTCAACAAATAAAAATAACTCTACACTCGCATGTCCCCACATCCCTCCCAAATACAAAACCAAAGTATTTGTCCCACACAACCTGTGCAAAAATCCTGCGAGATAAACACTCTGCAAAGTCTGCAAACCATGACTGCTAATAACTCCCAGCTTGTTACCCACACTCCTCACATGGACAGATGTGTCATTTAAGAATGAATGAGTAGGTTTAAATGCCATTCCATGTTTAAATAAATCCAGACTGTATTAAAAGCACCATTAAATACAATAGAATTCCTCGTTAAAAAAATACAAAAAAAAAGAATTACTTCCCGAGCAGACAAGGCAGCTCTGACAACCTCAAGACAGATGTGACAACAGATGAACCAGTACAGAGAGAGGGGCCCCACGGTCCCAAGGCCCTCTCACCTCATGGGACCCTTCAGCCTATGCTTCCATTAGTAGGAGAATAAAGGCAGTGGAAAGGAGATGCTGGAAGAGACAAGCAGAATCTCTACAACCCCCAAACTGATGCATATACAGAGCTAGGTTTCAGCGCACAGACTTCAGCTTTGTACAAATTGGTTGTTCCTTCCTGCCATAAAAACCAGGCTATACTCCTACACTTTGTGCTCTGCCGGGATAAAATTCAGAGTTTATAATAAAACGGATGTGAGAGCTTGACATTGTTAATACTGAAGGTTAGAAACGTTAGGGTCACGCATGTTTCCCTTTTCAGAAGAGTAATGTTGGAGAGGCTTGAGGGCAGCGGGTTGCTATAGGTACTGATGAAAGCGGGAAGAGGCTGTGCGCTTCACCGGTACCGCTGGGCGGCCCTCCATGCCCTTGCTGGATTGGGAAACAGTGCTGCAGAGGTGGGATGTCGCGGTCACAAGGTTGCTCAGCGATGAAGGGGGTGGGCGTGTTTTGGTGGATTCCAGGCTGCTGAGGCCGGAGTCTTTCCAGTCACTGTGCAAGTCCCTGTCGGCGCCAACGGGGTCACATGTCTCACTGTCCTGTAACCTCTCTGTGCTTTTAGTGCATGGTTTCAACAAGTTGGCTTCCCCTGAGCCCTCTCCTTCAGGACCAGGCAAAGAAGTGGATGATTGGCCCTTCCTTTGCCCAGTCGGATCCTTGCTGGGCTCCTTCTCCTTCCACTCATTGAAGTTGAAATCTGTCAAGGGGCTGTGCACCACCACAGTGTGCCTCCTCCAGGCGCTCTTTTTCCTCCTAGTCTCTGGGGAACTGGGTTTCCTCATCCCCACCCCAAACATATCATCAGCAGAAGTTTTGAGGCGCTGCTTGATCTGTTCGGTCAGTGAGGCCCTGGGTAGCCTCTCTGGCTGATGCTGAAGAGATTCCTGGCTGCTGAAAGAAGGGCTGCTCTGAAGCTCCTCCAAGATGTGAAGCCGTGCTGTTTGTGAGGCTTCCTTTGGGGGCCCACCCTCTTGTCTCACCCTGGACAGCTTTTTCCTGGCTAAGGTATCACACTGGATTAGTCGATGGGAGTTAAAGGATGGCCTGCTGTGCAGTTTTGGCTCTGAACTCCTATCTGACTCTGGTTGCTCTCTGTTGTCTCTGCCTCTAAGTTCCAGTGCTGATTGGTTTTCCTGTACTTGTGGAGATGTCCGTTTCGGGTGGAAGGGGAGAGTGAACCCACTTTCAGTGTCTGTCTCTAAATGGCTAAACTCGCTCCTCTCGTCATCTGCCTCATCTCCCCGACTCTCTGCCACTGACTGAACCTCTGAGCAGACGCTGTGATCGATGGTGGAGAGGGTGGAATAACCGGATACAATGGAGCGGGTGTCCACTGGGATTCTGTCCTCCACCACTGCCTGGGGGGCCTGCCACCGTTTCTCACGTTGTTGTTCATGCTCACAGGTGCCATTGGTAGTTTTGTTGATGGCAACTCTCTTCTCAGAAGGACTTATCTGTTGAAAGTCCCCAGCAACTCCTACACCTTGGACCACATCCTGCATGTCAGCTTTGGACACATCGCTTTTTAAACGGGATGGACCTGCTAGATGAGTTGGGTTATCCCCACGTACACTTTCCTGAACAGGGAGAGTCTTCATTGTTTCTTTACCACCCGAGTCTTCCATGTTGGTGTCTGTACAACTCAAGACCACACACTGTGTGTCAGCAGCCCTCTGTCTTTCGTCTTCTGATCTTTCTGCAGATCGGGCCAAATTGGCACTTTTCGCTGGTTCGTGTTCGGAGTCATCATCGGTGCTGCTCCCAAAGCGTTTGGCCTCTCTCCTCTTCTTTCTCTTGCGGTTCACTGCTGAAATGAAGGAGATGGACAGCATCTCCTTACCGTAGATATCCTTCTTGGATCCCCATGAGCCCTGTAATAAAAGGAATGGTTGTTACAAAGTGGTGACATACAAGATCCACCACCAATCCAAAGCAATGCCATCCACTGCAACTTCAACACAACACCACCGGCCACTCCATGACAACACCACCCTTCATGACTCCATGACAACACCACCAGGCAACATTTAAGACAATACCATCCACCTTCTTTCAAGAAAATACTATTCATCACTATTCCAAGAAATCATAGTCCATCATCATAGACAATACTCTGCAATACTTCAAGACAATACTATACTATCCACCACTCCAAGACAAAAACAATACTAGCCACAACTGCAAGAATGCACCAGCCACCAATTTACAAGACCATACCAGCCACTCTGCTCTGAGACCATAATCACCAGTGTGCTCTGGGACCACACCAGGCACTGTGCTCGTAGACCACACCAGGCACTGTGCTCGTAGACCACACCAGGCACTGTGCTCGTAGACCACACCAGGCACTGTGCTCTTAGACCACACCAGGCACTGTGCTCTTAGACCACACGAGGCAATCTGCTCGTAGACCACACCAGGCACTGTGCCCGTAGCCAACACCAATCACAGCTCACCAAGGCCACACTAGGCACTACTCTGAGGCCCCAAGAGCCGCCACACCAGTAACCAATCTGGGACCACACCAGCCATCACTACTAGACAACACCATCTACCATTCTAACACACCACCACCCAACATTCCAAGTCAACACTGTATCATTAGACAATAACATCCATCATATCACAAATATAATATTCCATGTAAACACCATAAGCTAATACTCAAGGACCATGCCACCTACCACTCCAAGATAATACCATCCACGTATCCACGACAACATTTATCATTTCAAAGCAATAACATTGACAAAAATCCAATCTGTCACCATTCCAAACAACCACCAACACCAACTTCCAATCCAAGACATCAACCACTATCCCAAAACAATACAATACACCACTCCATGGGTATACCTGCATTGCAAGATAAAATAACACCATTGCATACCATATTCATCCTGGCACCAGTCGAAACACAATATTGCCTGCCCCATCTCTAACATTAAATCTGGCCAACACTGTTGCAGTACCATTTCATCACTTCTGCAACAAAATACCATCCCACTAATAGAATGCCACTTTCACAAAAAAGCATGACACCACAGCTGCAGTAAACAATTCATTCCACAACTACGGTTCACACAAAACATGCAATTAAGAGGAAAAGGTTAGGATTGAACTTCCTTAGCTGCCATGAGCAATCCAGTACATAGAAAGCAATATCACATCTACTGCACAATACAATAAGATTATATGTCAACAGAACATACATGAGCCTCACAACTGTGAAAAACTGCTAGCATGAGTGACCAGTTTGCGATTTCAGTTGTCAAGCAAAACATGCAATTGGTGTCCTAGTGAAAGAGCCATACTTGCCAACTTTCACTCTTGAGGCAGTCTCCTTGATTATTTTGCTTCATAGACATTTTCTAAACGATCAAATCCTCAAACTTAAGACACAGAGATGGGGTTTCCTGTCCTGGGGCCTGAAATCTTGGCAAGTATGGCTCCAGTCACAGCAGATCAAGTGCAGATGTATTTCCAAGGAGTACAAAGACAAACCAATGCTTGTCCAGAACAACTATGGTGTCAGGAGAAGCTCTGCCTTCCTCACCACCAAACCAATCCTTACCTTTGATTTAGTGGAGTCACTATTCGTGGAATCTGTAAGCACAAGAAAGGAAAAGCAAGTTAGGGGTGGGGTTAGATCGTTAGTGTAACAATGGGAGGGGCAGGGGGCAGGATTAGAGCCAACAGAACTTTGAAAAAAATTCCAAAACTAGCCCTAGCCATTCTAGAACATTGGTTAGAGCGCCACAACAAATCAATCAATTAAAAGTTGGGCTACCAGAGAAGCTAACCTCACTTCCTGCAGTGGCATGGACAGATGTCAGGGGTGTCTCTTCTGCACAGCACTAGACCCCCGAAATTAAGGGAGTGGCTTCTGCTATGTTTTGGTGGTGGAGATGCTATGTGGTCAGGTAAAGAAGGATTTGACACCATTTTTTCTCACCATCCACATGTTCCAGTCCCTATTGCCACAAAAGAACCACCCATTAACGCCCAAAACATGAAAGTCTCAATCTAAGTGAACATCAGAATTAACTCTGTCGTAAACACATCAATGATATAACAACGGGCAACATCCAATCAGAAAACTGAAACGGAAGGGGAAGCGTCAAAACCCATTAACTGAACAAATCACTGAACGCACCGCTGTGGTGAAAACAGCCAGGAGCAAGCACTTATGAAAGAGTGCCTCCTACATGCAGTAAGAGTACACATTTACACAAACAAAATGGAGCCTCCAACATGGAGTTAAAACCACCAATCACAAACATTAATGAAATATAAGATGCTAACATACAGCAAAGGCATCCTGTCAAAAGTTAATGAAAGGGTGTGGCTTCTAACATGTAGTGAACATTGTTAGCCACAAACTAATGAGAGAGGAGCCTCCGATACAACCACAGCACACAAATGACAGAGACCACCGAAACATGGAATGATGGGACACAAACATACGAATTAACAAAGAATCAGCAACATAGAGTGAAAACATACACTAACAAACACCCTAAAAAAAGGAGGAGGGAGGGCAGTGGAAGGATCCAATCACAAACACACAATCACAAAAATATCAAGGTGAATGGTTCGTATGGAGTGAGGGCACGCAGTCAGAAACACAGAAATGAAAGCGGACTCGGCATGCCATGAAGAAACCCAATCGCTAACACGATCATGAAAGAGGAATGTCGAAACAGAGTGACAAACACAACCACATGAAAAAACGAGGAGTCGAAAAGATTGAATGAAGATACCAAATCATAAACATAGGAAAGAGCAGACATCAATACCGAGTGAAAACCACCAATTACATGGTAATTATAAACGAGCTAACAACAGGGAGTGAAAATATCCCATCACAAACCCATACATGCCATGCAGACTTCCGATAGGAGGAACTAGTAAGCAGTAAAGGGATCCCGCCACAGAGAGTACTTAACATACACAATGAATGCACAGCCTGCACCCTAGTGGTGCAACAAGATCAACCTGACAATAACTAGCATCTACTTGAAGATTGTTGAATGTGTGTAATGAGCAATCCACTAGGGGACAGTACAACAAGTAGTGCTTCTGGAATTACAATTCAGCTGCTTCTTTTCTTGGACGATCAATTCTGATAACTCCTTGACTGAATTAAGAAAAAGGTCAGTGGTATAGCAGAGACCTCAAGGTGCTGATGGCAAAGCGTAGATCGCGCACCATAGCATACGTGTCAGCCCTCATCTGGCAGCGGTTGGCTGCTAGGGGTCTCACGCTTCTATACTCCTTTGTGTGCCCCCTCCTTGTTGGTGTTGTCATACGCAAGGGCTTTAAAAAGGAATTTAAGAATCATGTCTTTTAACACCTCTTTAGTGCCTCAGTGTTTGGTCCTCTCAATACTAGCCATTCTTCAATGCAGTGAACTCCTCTCTTTGAACGGCAATTCCCCAGAACTATCAAATACCCTAAGATTCTGCCTTCCAGAGGTACTCAGATGATCAGACAGTGCACAAATATCCGATCTGGGAGAAATCCACAGAAACACTGATAGAATGGAACAAATGTTATTTCCCAAACCTCAGAAAGCGAGTTAGTCAGGGGAAAGCGGCAAGGGTGGTTTAGCAGGAGAGCTGCATGGGAAAGGCCATGCCAACAATGGTAAAAACTTGGGAAGCAATGGGAGGAACAATGCAACACATCAAGGGACTCTGCCAAACACTATGAGATGGACGAGCCGCTGGTGCTGCTAAGAGAGATGCGGCGATGGGGAAGCTCTGCCTCCCTGGCACCGAGAAGGGCGCCCAATTCCCCCGACACCACAAGGCAGTGGAAGGCTAGAGCCCTTGTACCCCCGCCCCCCTGCCGAAGCTCTCTTATCATCACCTGATGGAGTTATTAGTGCATGAGTGAACCACACCGTACCGGTTTTATATCTCCACAAGGTCTGCTGAATGAAGGCGAGGAGAAGAAAGATGGCACAAGAAACATTAAGAAAAGAAGGCGTGAAAACAAGTCCTTCTCCAAAAGATTCAATAACAGCAAGAAAGAGAGCACTTGATTTTTCTTGCTCTGTGAGCGACTCCTTGTGTTCGAGTGTGTATAATTGTGGGTCTCTGGCATCTTCCCAAGGGTGTTGTAGTTAGCCTTAGTATTTGTGGTACACTGGCATCTCTCACCTCATCTAGCAAAGTGACACTGACAATCCATGTTGGAGTCATGTCAGTGTACATTTGGGCCAGTGTCAGTGCACCTGGGGCTGAGTCACTATGGCGGCAGCTTTTTCAGCATGCGCGGCTGTGGCAAGGTGTGTGGCAAGGGGTCAATACACGCTGAACTGTGGCAGTGCTTCTGGTTATATATCAGTGATTACTGGGCTGTGCAGGTGCACGTTGAGCTGAGTATGTCTGTCTTTTGGTCTACCCTTAGCAAGTGTGCGTATGTTATGCTTAGCACCATGCTAAACTTGGTGTACATCCGTGTGCCTCCATGTGCCTGTGATTATTCTGAGCTCAAACGTACCTGTATAACTAGGCGTACCTCATCAGTGGGCACCAATCCATAGAACAGGTTATTTGTCCCAGACGAGTCTTAGTAAAGGGGCGGTCCCACTTTTGCCAACTGTATAACTGAGTATGGCGTGTCTTTATTTGAAGGTGTACTTGTGTGGTTTTATACGTCCATGTGTAATTGTGTATGCACTTTTGCCCATGACTTAATAAAAGCACTGGTGTTTTACACTGTAGTGATTATATGTGCTTGAGTATGCAGTTATAGGTACACAGGTGTGCATTTGCACTTCTATGTGTACCAGGATGTGTGTGTCTGCTTGTATGCATATCAGAGTGTGTTATTACATGTATGCTGGTATGTCTGTCCATATGTGCAGGGGACGTGAGTTCCTAAATTGGGAACTTTTTTTGTTTCTTATTACTTTACGCAACCTAGGTGTCAAGGTTGCTTATCTCTCCTCTGCACCTCACATCTATTCTCTAATTTCTTTCAATTTCCTACTTTACACATTAATACATTACAGGACTACCTCCACTAATAGAGTGTGCCATATCCGTCCAGCTTTGTTTCTTCCATATGTGTATGTGCACCCCTGTGTCTTAGTTCCCAAATGTGAATATCTGACTATGAGCCCCTGTGTTTGTATGTGCATTTCAGGGTGTGCCTTTGTACACGTGTGCTTCTAGAGGGCACCCAGTGGGTGCCTTAGAGCTGATCCGTTTGCCTGTACATATTTGATCTTGAAGCCTTGTACTTGGGTGTGTGCATGTATGCTTACCCGAGTGTGTACCTTGATGCTGCTATATGCACGCCTGTGCTTTATGTGTTTATTGGGTTTCATAAGGTGATGAATTGTGAAGAAGCCGCTCGCTTATGGTATGAGTTGCATTCATTAGTGTGTGGAGCGCTTAACATATACAGACTGTTAGGACGCTCTGCTCGGCCCAGCTCCAGCAACACTTCCCCATACCAGGACGCTTACCCGAGACATCCCCTGCTGCTGTCCGGCCGATGTTCGGGAGCAGATGCTCGATGTTTGGCACAGATTGAGTATCTTTTTCATCCACCGGAGTCTGGAATTCACAAAGAGAGAGCACATTCAAGACTGCAATAAGATACTCTACACAGTGGTTTGAGGCACAATGGAGGGAGAGAGGGAGAGAAAGGGCATGAGGCAGGCAGTATATACTGAACACCCCACAGAAGACGTGCCACTGGGAGGCCTTTCTGTGCAAAGTGAGGAAGAAGGGGCGCACAGTGGAGTGGAGATGTCACGACAGAGAGTCATACATCTACAACAAAGAGTTGGTGTGAAAATCCAGGAGCATCATTTAGAATTGGAGCACAAGAGGTGCTCAGTTGTACATTGGAGGACTAAATTGCTAAGGGTAAACTGGCCCACCACCTACTAACTGATGCAGGACACACTCCTTGAATTGATACAAACATGTAAATTCTGCACGCCCTCCCAGAGATGTCCTGTTTGTGGCCCTAGACGGTTGTCATTGGTACCTTTTTTCATCCATTTGCTGAGGAAGCCTTGCAACGACCCAGGTCTTTCCAACAACTAGGAAAAGTAGTGTGCATCTTGCTCTTCATCCATTGGGTTTCCACCGCCACATGGTAACTAATGTGACCATAATTCCCTAATAAGAACCAACAACCAGGGCTTTGCTCACACCTGCCTCCTCAATGATTCCCGGCTGCACATCTGGGGCCAGGCACCGTCTGCTCCCGTTTCATCCCTTTCTTGGTTCCCAGAGTCTCGTACAATACTGGTGTCCACCATGTAGACATCATGGCACAAAGTAGGCCCTATTCTGCTGCCTGATATGAGGGTAGTTTTCAGAACAGGCTTGGAAGTGTTCTCCGAGCACTCCCTCACGGCGCCTTTTGCTCAGGTATCGTCATTAAGGGCCGGTCTTGTGGATTTATCATCCACCCGGGAAGAGCCCATTATTGATGGACCACTTTTCTGATGTTTCCTTCCAATTGTCATCAAAGTACAATATAAATATAACCCTGATTCAGAGGATTTCTTTTATTCAGGCCAGGTGTGGTAAATTGTGCAAGTTGTTGCTGCACTTGGCTGCCATAAATATGTCTGGTGACCTACATGTACCAAATGGAATGTTCCAGATGGCGTGGTTTCCTTGTCTAGCTCGGTGTCTTGTGGCAGTCCAATTGTTGTAGACTAGACAGACTGTTTGGTATTCTCATTTGGGCATTTGCTATTACCATGCAGCAGATGGGTCTGTTTAAACCAGAGGTGTCAAGCATAAGGCCTGTGCGCCGGATCTGGCCCCTGAAGTCCTTTCATCAGGTCTATAGACCGTACACATGAGTGAAAAAGGCTTCTCTGCTGTGGTGGCTGGCCCTTCCATATCAGGAGAGAAAGACCATGCAACCAGTAACTGATTACACCCCCAGACGAAAAGCACAACAGCCTTAATGGATGGGCAAGGTAGATAGAAACAGCAGCGAGGGAATCAAACTCAACCAACTAAAGAGCAAGAAACAGTCACCCCACCATTAGACATCTACTTTCTTTTAAGCAAAGGCTGGATGGTGTTAGGTTTCTGCAGCTACCTCATAAGAATGTCGCACCATTTATAAAGGGGGCGAAAGCGTCGATTTTGCGCTAAACCGGGTAAGCAAACATGCTTAGTACAACATCACTGCTGCCAGGAACGTACAATTACAAGACACCCAGATCACCTGTTCAATATCCAAAACAAATTTGAATCTACAACCATTACTAAACAATCAACTCGCGTTCCTTCTGGAGTCAGAGCAACACGCTGGTGCATTGCCATGTGTAGCCTTCCTTCAAAATATGCATTACAGGTGACATCTAGCCCTTTAATATCTTAAGAGGTGTCACTCCTACTTACGTTTTCCCAAGTGTGGGTGTGGCGACTATGCGGGCCGGCATCAGTGCTAATACGGCACAAATATAGATTCTCTACTGAGCAGCCATGGTGTCTATGGGGCATACAATGGTTTGCTGGGCACGTCCATGGGTTGCTGCAATGACACACTCCTGTGTCTTTCTGATAATCTGGCCTCCAACGTACTGGAATAGTTAATGTGTTACATGCCTATGGATTGTTATGTAATGTTTCCTGAATTTTGTGTTGTAAAATACACTACTCAGGCCTAATTTTAAAAGAAAAAAAAATTCCCTACAAATGGTTTCAGGCTGGCACACTCATCTTTCTCACTTGCACTAATCGCTTGCTGTAACCACTTGAAAAATTCACATAGCGCCACTGTGGATTATAGATACAATATTGCGGCCCATGAGAAGCGATTTTAAATCCAAAGTAGCACCCAGTCCGAAGCAAGTTTGACACTCCTAGAACTTTAAGCCGTTTCAGATACGCCTAGTTTCTTATGACCATCTTTTCCCCCGTTTCATGAGGGGTCTTCTGGACAAAATAGCCATGGAGCTATTACATATAAACTAGCATGTTGATGTGTATAAAGATTCTATTCTTTGGCTGTTTAATATATAGACTGTCACCAATACATGAAAGGACTACATTTCTTTGATTCTTTGAATATGGTCGGTGAAAACTTTTTTTTATGTGTTTTTTTTAGAATTGGTGGTTATAAATGAATATAGACCATCAAAACGACATCTAAAAAACTTCCCTATTTGGATCACAAGTTTCCTGATGAAAGCCTTAACGGGAAAGACACAAATCTACTATCGACCCTGAAATGTGGGGTACTAGTAGCTACCGTATCAAGGCTGGAAACAGATATTGTTACTGTCGACACTTTTCCAGTGGGCGTTTTTTGCTTTGTGTAAAGAAATGTGCAAAAATTCACCCACTAGTTACGAACATCACTCTGTAGATATACGATAAGTTTCCTCTTTGGATGGTTCAAAATACCAGTTTGTCTTGTCTGTTCTATTGTATATATACTTTTTATCTGTATGGACATCACTCCTTATGTCCATGTTTTATCATGTGTTAAAAAATAAAAACTGATATTTTTTGGTAAATTCCGACCTCATCGTCTTTATATATGTTTGGAAAGACGATTTTTCACCTTTCTCTTGTTCTAGGTGCGATGCTAATTTTGCAGCCAAATACGACATTAGCAGGTAGTTTGTTGTGGACCCTGGTTGTTTAAACATATATTAAAAACATTTTCCATTCTAATCAAATATATAATCACAAGATTAGTATAATATTTTTTAAATGTCTCACCATATATAAAAAACAGTCAAATTAATTGCAAGATTGCTGCCAGTGTAAACCTGCTCCAGATCATAATCCAATCTACCATACCCGATCAGATATAAATCTAACATTTTACAATTTGTCAACAGATGCCTAGATGTCTCAGCAGTCAAACCCCACAGCCTGAATAATCGTTCCTTAGCAGGTATATGAAACCAAGGACCTCTACTAACTAACTTTGGCAGCTGATTAAGCCTAAGCTGCATAATAAACCGTCTAACCCATGTATATTTGTATTTTTAATGTATGCACATGTGGATCCTATCGGGAAAGATTGCATTGAAGATTGCATTGAATATTCAGCACTAGAGCCCCATTTTTTGGATCTTTTTTAAATATTACATTGGGCAACCTATCCGGACCAGGAGCTCTGGAAGGTTTTAATCTATTTATTATCAGCTCAATATCCAACAACGTAAAATTAAAAAAAGATTTATCCTGTTAGGCTGAATAATTTTACTAGGATCTATGATAAGTGCCTGATAATATAGATTTAAAATGTATTCTTCCCATTTAGTATTTTGAATGGGATTTATTTCAAGCTTTACCAACTGGGTGTTATTATGTGCATGAAAAATATACCAACATGTCTGCGAATCGTTTGCCCTCAAGGTGCAATGTCTGCCAATGTACAGTGGCTATTGAGCCCTTATACTGTCTGATCCAGTTTTTGTTTTTAATTTTGTCTTTCATGATTAGGATTTGCTTTTCAAAATAATCACCAATATTTTTTCTTCTTCATCTAATATTTAAGCAATATGACCCGAGCGGCGGAGGCATTACCGACTCAGGTAATGCTCCGGGGCGCATAGTTATAGGCCCGAGCGTAGTTATAGGCTGAGGGGCTGCCACGCCCCCCGCCGAGGACAAGGCGGCTGGAATCCCGGCCGAGAATCGAAGGATTCTCTGCCGGGTAAGGACCCCAATCAGAATGCTTGTTGCATTCTGCTGGACTCTTGCCGGGTACTAATTAATCGTAATTCCTTCCTTTTCTCAACCACCACTCAGTCGTTCAATTTATTTTGGGAATGATGTACTCTTCTAGTGCCATGTTTATTTTGAACCTCCAGACAATGGTCAAATTGAGCATCAACAATCTCATTAAATTGATTTAACTCTGTGAAGTGGGAAAGGTCATTATTGACTAATAGTCTCAAAGTGGAATTATTGGCCCCATTAGATAAAGTGAAATGACAAGCATCATCATCAACCATAACCAACTGCAGCAATTGATCTAAATGGATAAAACTTAACCAGCCCCCATTTTTAACCAAGTATTAGTCCTTCAGCATTTCACTATTACTATTCGCATACTTTGGTCTGTGGTAATTGAGATCTCCAATGACATAGAACGGTTCATTATTATATTGTAACAACCATTTTTCAATCAATTGCTCAATGTGCTTAATTATCACGTCACAGTATGTATTTCCAGGAGGTTTATAAATGTTAATAACTAAGAGAGAGGTAAGTACCTAATTTAAGGCCCGCTGTATACATACCGCTAAAACATATTTACATGTTAAATGACTTTGAAACACAGTGGCCCTTAGATGGGATGCTACATCAACTATAAGTCCCCATATGGGCGTACAGTAGCATTTCTTTGCACCAAGATATGAAAGGAGGAAAAACCATCAACATAAAAATCACTTATCTTCCAAGTTTCCTGCAGAAGAAACAGGTCAGCAGACAAAAGGTAATTAGCACCCTCTATATTTTTCATGAAAGAGCCAAAACCATGTGTATTCCATGATCGAAGCATTAAACAGGGTTTAGTATCCTCCAGCCACTCAATCTCTTCAATATCAGAGTGAGGATGGTTCATGTGGCAATCAGAATTTGAGGATTTAATCGCAATGATTCACATATCTTACAGACAATGGACTTGACTGCATCTTCTGTCAATTGATCCCCGTCAGTGTTGTTCAAGACATTCTTTTGTAACTTCGGCTTAACAACTTGCGCTATACATTTAGTAAGTTCACAACCCATCTCTGAAATGTTGAGGCTCGCGCCATAATTAACTCAGTTAAAATTGGAGATACCAGATGGATCAAAGCCCAATAAGCACCAAATGGATCACTAGGTAATTCTACTAAAGCCAAGTCCTGCGAAGAGATACAATTCCAGGCATGAACTTGAAGTAATTCAAGCACACTAGGCCAATTTAAGGGCTATGTGATGTTATATATGGGATACATTACTCACCGTAATCGTATTTCTGATGCTTGTATCTGCTTAGATTCACATGCTGTGCATAGGCCGACATCTAGTGGAAGCTGCAGAGTATTACAGTTTGGTTTTTGAAACTCGAAAATGGGCGTCGACACAGGGCGTGCCAGTAATACTATCCCTAGTGTGACGTCCACTGTACCCAAGATCCCTCACGCATCTAGGATCCTCAGATTGTATTTTTTCTGACATGAGGTAGCATGAGGAGTAGCGTGAGTACAGATAATCCAAGCAGATAGACAGAAAGGTAAGACTACAAGCAATCATGCGCCTTCTCTCGGAGGGGAGGAAGGGTGGGTCGCATGTGAATCTAAGCAGATACAAGCATCAGAAATACGATTATGGTGAGTAATGTATCCCTTCTGAGGCTTGTGGAATCTGCTTAGATCACATGCTGCGCATAGATTAGCGAGCAGTACCAGAAGAAGGAGGTGGGATGTGAGAAGGGTCATGAGCAAATAAGTGTCTTAGAACCGCTTGTCCCACTTGTGTATCTGCCTTGGAATGGGTGTCGATGCAGTAATGCTGAGTAAAAGTGTGAATAGAGCTCCAAGTAGCTGCTTTGCAAATGGTGTCAAGGGGTACATTTGCAATGAAAGCCAGAGTGGCCCCAATGCCTCTAGTAGAGTGGGCCTTTGGCGTAAAAGGCAGAGTGTTTTCAGAGAGTGAGTAACACAGTTGGATACAGTTATTAATCCACTTCGAGATGGCACCTTTAGAGACGCGATCCCCCTCTCTGCCTGTAGCTACGGAGACAAACAGTTGATCTGTTTTCCTTAGCGGTCTTGTTTTATGTACATAGTAGAGGACCGCCCTACGCACATCCAGGGTGTGTAGTTTCACCTCAGCCGAGCTTTGCGGGTTCTGGAAGAAAGCCGGAAGCTCGATGGACTGGTTTACATGGAATTTTGATATAAATTTAGGTGAGAACCTAGGGTGTGTGCGTAAAACCAGTTTGTCTTTATGGACAGTAAAGAAGGGATCCTGCACTGACAGAGCCTGAATTTCACTGACCCTTCTTATGGAAGTAATAGCTACTAAGAAGGCCGTTTTATAAGTCAGGTGTTTGAGACTGCTTTTATGCATGGGTTCGAAAGGGGGGGCCATGAGCTTGGCTAGCACCACATTAAGGTCCCACCCTGGTGGTGGGTTTGAAATAGGAGGGTGGAGTCTCTTTACTCCTTCCATGAAGGCTTTAACTACTGGTACTTTCCACCACAACACCTTGCTATGGGAAGTGGTGTAAGCCGAGAGGGCTGCCAGGTGTACTTTCAGGGAGTTAAAAACCAATCCTGCATCTAGCAGGTGGAGCATGTATGTAACAGTAGTGGAAGGAGTGCAATCAACTGGGTTGATTTGTCTACTCTGGCACCAGATAACGAACCTCTTCCACTTGTCAAAGTAACAGTGCCTTGTGTTTGGTTTCCTAGATTCCTTTAGGATGTCCATACACCTCTGTGGCAAATTGAGGTGTCCAAACTCTATGACCTCAGGAGCCATGCTGCCAGGTTCATTGAGTTGGGTTGCTGGTGCACTGTTTGACCTTGGTGCTGGGACAGTAGGTTGTACCAGGCTGGAAGTTTGATGGGCTCGCACACCGCCATCCTGCGTAGGTGTGGGAACCAGGGTTGTCTTGCCCACATGGGAGCAACTAGGACGAGCGTCATAGATTCCCTGTTCATCTTGTTCACCACTTTCCTGATGAGAGGAGTTGGTGGAAAAGCGTACGCAAACATCCCTGACCAGTTCATCCACAGGGCGTTCCCCTGGGAGTCTGGTTGGGGGCACCTGGATGCAAATCCTGGGCATTGTCTGTTTTCGCTTGTGGCGAATAAGTCTATAGTGGGGAAACCCCACTGAGAGAAGAGATCTTCTACGACCTCTCTGTGAAGAACCCATTCGTGTTCCTCTGGGAGGGAGTCTCTGCTCAGAGCATCCGCTAGGGAATTGAGCTCCCCTGGAACATGTTGTGATGACAGGAAGATGTTCCGTCTGAGTGCCCATATCCAGATTTTCTGGGCAAGCTTGGACAGATTTGGCGAGCGAGTCCCTCCTTGCTTGTTCAGGTAGAACATGTCTGTAGTGCTGTCCGTCCGGATTTGCACTGACAGGTTTAGTAGGTGGGGCTCGAACGCCTGAAGCGCTCTGAATACTGCCAGAAACTCTAGCAAGTTGATGTGGTTCTTGGCCACTGAGTGAGACCAGAGACCCTGAGCTGTGTGGTGGAGATGGTGAGCTCCCCACCCCGTCAGACATGCATCTATAGTGACTACTGCCTGTACTTCGGGATCGTAAAAGGGTTTCCCCTGTACGAGATTTTCTCTTGTCCACCAGTGAAGGCTTTGTACCAGTGTTGGTGAAACGACCACTAGATCGTCCCACTGACCACTTGCCTGAGACCACTGTTTCGCCAACCATTCCTGCATGGGACGCATGCGCAGGCGCGCGTGGGGGACCAGGTAAATGCATGACGCCATCATGCCAAGTAAACGCATTGCTTTGCGTACCGTTATTTGTTGACCGGACTGATAATGCGGAATTTGCAGTAGTATATTCCGAATTCTTTCTTCTGAAGGAAAGGTCAATCCCTCCTGGGTATCCAGGATTGCTCTTAGGAATTGTTTTGAGGTGCTTGGCACCAGGCTTGACTTCTTCTCGTTGATTGAGAAGCCTAACTCATGGAGGAGGTCGATAGTCCTTCGAATGTTTGTCCTGCAAATTCCTGGGGTTTCCCCCGTCATGAGCCAGTCGTCCAGATAAGGGTACACTGGGATTGCCTCCCTGCGTAGGTGTGCAGCCGCCACCGCCAGTACCTTGGTGAATACCCTTGGTGCTGAAGCTATCCCAAACGGCAGTACCTTGAATTGGTAGTGCCGACTGTCCACCTTGAAGCGCAAGTATTTTCTGTGCGCTGGGAACATGGAAATATGAAAATAAGCATCTTTCATATCCAAGGTTGCCATGTAATCCCCCTTTTTTAGGAGGGGGATTACCTCTGGTAGCGTGGTCATACAAAATTCTTGGGGCTTGACATACTTGTTGGCAGGCCGTAAGTCCAAAACTGGCCGCATTGTCAAGTCTTTCTTTGGCACAAGGAAGTAAGTTGAATAAATACCCTTGTTTACCTGGTGTCCCGGGACGAGTTCTATCGCGTCCTTTTGTAGAAGAATGGCGATCTCCTCGAGGAGAATCTTCTGATGTTCTAAGGAGTGTACTCTTTGTCGTGGAGGATGGTTCCGGGGACGCTGCAGTAGCTCTATACAATATCCCGTGGATACTGTTGACAGCACCCATCTGTCTGATGCGATCCCTTCCCAAGCCTGGGTGAAGTTTGAAATGCGTCCCCCTACTGGGGTTGGGTGAGAAGGGACCCTGAACTGAGCGTCACTGCTTTGGTGGAGGCGTGCCGCCTCCCTTGCTTGGGCTGCCTCTGCCTTTACCACAACCTCTCCTATTACCTCTGCCGTAACCCTGGGTAGACTGTTTGTTGTTCCACTGTGTACCCTGCCCCTGGGAATAGTTGGATCCTCTCTGGGAATTTTGGCCGCGTGGGCGACGAAAATTACTATTCCCTCTCTGGTTAGGGGGTTTATTGGTTAACTGGCCAAGGGATTTGAGTGTCTCGTATTCGTCCTTGGCATTTTTCAGTGTGTCTTCGACCGCCTTACCAAACAACAGATCGGCTTCCACCGGTTTGTCTAACAATGATGCCTGAGTTTCTGCCTTAAAACCAGACTGCCGTAACCACGCATGTCTCTTGATAACAGTTCCTTCTGCTATCAATCTGCCTGCGTTGTCCGCGGCGTCGAAGGTTGCTTTCAAAATGCAACCAGACACGGCTCTACCCTCTGCGGAAATCCAAGCTAATTGGCCCTTTAACGGTTCAGGAGCAGAGGCTATGAGAGCCGCGACTTCTTCCCACTGATGGCAGTTGTAGCTGGCCAACAGGGTGGTGGAGTTAGCAATCCTTGCTTGATAGGCGGACGTTGAGGCTACCTTCCTGCCGAAACCGTATAGTTTTTTGCTCTCCTTGTCGGGAGGAGCTTCTGACGAAGACAAGGGTGTTCCAGCCCTTTTACGAGTGTTGGTGACAACTAGGGAGTCTGGCTTCAGATGTCCTCTTATATAGAGAGGGTCAGACTGAGCTGCCCTGAAAAGTTTTTCAACCCTGGGATTGACTGCTCTGGTGAGGTTTGGGTTCACCAGGGACGGATCTATTCTCCGCTGAATGGATTTAAGGATAGGGATGGTCTGGGCAACAGGCCTCCTTTCTCCCACTAACTCTTCTGCGAAGTCCCTTTCCTCCTGTACACCGTGGGTTTCAATGTGGAAATGTTCTGCTGCGCGAGCGAGAACCTCATTTAGGAGGGGTTGGTTATCGACCGGGGAGTCGGTAATCGGGGCTTCGTTCTCTACCGGGGAATCTACTCTGTATGTTTCCGGGTCATCCTCTTCTTCTTCCTGGTCCTCATCATCCCCATAGTAGCCTGTCCCGGTTTGCTCTTCTATCATACCAAATTCTTGGTCTCCACAAAAGGAAGCTTCTCCTTGATACCGTGAGTATGGTGTTGCGTAAGGTTGTACCTCGAAGGGTTCAGACCTCATCGGGGTTTCAAACCGGGCCTTCTTACTCGGGGGGATAGGATCAGTAGAGCCGGAGGGTGTGACCCCTTGTGGATCATACGAGAGGAAATGTTCTGGATTTTTATCATGAAAATCAGCCAAAGAAGACATTCTTGACATGACCCTATCTATGTCTTCACTGGACCATTTTTTGGAACTGGGAATGACTCTCTCAGCAAGTCCATGGGATTTATCTTGAGTAGCTTTGCTGGTTGTGGACCTATCAGCAGACCTGGGCTTATCTGTCTGTTTAGGGGGGTGGAGTGTTTCACAGGTGTGGAAGAATGTACAGGTAGTTTCTTCTGCTGTTTTCCCCCCTCCCCGTGCGTAGAAAAATGTTTTCCCTGTCCCTTAGTGGCTCCGGAGTTTTTCGACGCCTGGCGTCGAGGATCGGGAGAGGTGCCCTGTCCTTCGAGCGTGGGGCCTCGCTGGCTTTAATTGCGGGCTCCGCCTCCTGGAGCGCGGCCTGGGGGTGGAAGTCGTCTTCGTCTTCCGACCATCGAACTTCTGTTAGCCTAGGGAGCGAGGCACTCTTGGCAAGAGTGGATGATTGCCTGGAGTCATGCAGCGATCTTGATCGAGAGCGCCCAGAGGACACCGAATCGGACTGTTCTGTCTGTGCCTCTTTCCGAGAACTCGACGTCATCGAGTCTCGGTTGGACTTAGTGTGTTTAGTGTGTGTAGTATGTGAAGCGCTTGTGTCGCCGGGGGTCTTCCCCATAGCCGCCCTGCCGGACGACCTTCCGAGGTCGGGGACCTGCGCTCGGCTGTCTTTCGACGCCGTAATGCCCTCGCCGTCCGAAAGTACGGCGTCGCTGCCATCGCTGAAGGCGCCCTCCGCTGCCATGGCCGCCTGCCTGGCGTGGTGGGCCCAACGCTTCGTTGAACGGTCCTTAAGTGTCTTAGGTTTAAACCTACTAAACGCTCTGCAGGTCGCTTCGGGGTGGTCCCTTGGCAAGCAGAGATTGCACGTGGCGTGCCTGTCGACCCAAGGGTATTTGCGGTTGCACTTGGGGCAGAATTGAAAAGGGGTACCCTCCATACGCACCTTGAGGCAGCGGGCTGTTAAGTGTAGGAAATGTATAAGGTGTACCTATATACCAAGAGTGTAGAGTATGTACCACCCCCCACTCTCCCTACTTGCAGGGCCGAGGCCAGCGGCCTACCAGGCCCGGGCCGAGGCCAGCGGCCTTCCGAGGCCCAAATCCGTCGTGCAGCAGCCGACGGTCGATTTCTTCTCCAGCCGGCGTCGAGTATCTAAGTTCGACGTTGGGGTGGGGAAGGATGTCAATAGATAAATTTTAGCAAAAGTATGGCTAAGGCCAGGGGACTCCGCAAAATGCTTCCGACCAGTATGGCGGAAAAAAACAATCTGAGGATCCTAGACGCGTGAGGGATCTTGGGTACAGTGGACGTCACACTAGGGATAGTATTACTGGCACGCCCTGTGTCGACGCCCATTTTCGAGTTTCGAAAATGAAACTGTAATACTCCGCAGCTTCCACTAGATGTCGGCCTATGCACAGCATGTGATCTAAGCAGATTCCACAAGCCTCAGAAATATATATATATATTCAAAATGGTAATGCTTTTGGATTTCCCATTTGTCCATTCCAATGATGAATGCTTGCTCAATATAATCTGACTTGGTGTCAAATTGGGCATTTGCCAATTGAGTGCAGGCCTGCTGTGTTGTTTTCAATTGGTTAACATCATGGGTCTTACTCCGTACCAATACGTCATTTGCTATTAGAGTACCATCCTCACCAGCAGTCAATCCAGGGCCACTGGAGCCTCTCCTCTTCCTTATCAAGATGTGGAGGAGGATAGAATGCCGGAAGAATTACCTTCTGGCTCAGATGGAATTCCGACACAACCTCCGGAAGAAAAGAAGGTCGAACCCTAAGGACAACCCTGTCCTTATGGAACACAATGAGGGGTGGTTTGGCGGAAAGTGCCTGCAACTCACTCACTCTGCGAGCAGAAGTAACCGCAACTAAAAATACAGTCTTAAAGGACAACAGTCTCAATGGACAAGAATGTAAGGGCTCAAACGGAGCTCCCATTAGGAACTTTAAAACCAAATTCAAATCCCATCCCGGCACCTGGAGGCGACGGTGGAAACACATTAGTTAGCCCTTTTAGAAACTGAGATATCAAAGGGATTTTAAAATAAGAACATTACTCAGACGAGCGCTTAAATATGGACAGCGCCGCCAGGTAACCCTTAATGGTACCCACATGCAGGCCCTTGTGGGCTAAAGAAAGCAAAAAAGACAAAACCAAAGGAATGGAACATTGGAAAGGATCTACATTCTGTACCCTGCACCAGTCACAGAACTTCTTCCAACGGCAACGGTACAGGGATTTCGTTGCGGGCCTTCTGGCTGAAAGCAACACCTCCATCACGCCTTCAGGTAGGTCCCAATCCTTATATCTCAGCCTTTCAGTCAGATACCAAGCATGAAGACTGAGAGACTTGACCTCTGAATGGAGAACTCAACCCCCCTTCCCGTGAAAGCAGATCGTCTCGGTAGGGAAGACGACGTGGAGGGCAGATGGACATGTCTAGAAGGTCCGGGTAGCACGCTCTCCTGGCCCACGCCGGAGCAATGAGGATAATCCGGGAACAAACCTGCGCAACACCTGCGGAATGACGGGGGCCGGAGGGAACGCGTACAGCAGCGGGAAGGACCACTCCACTACGAACGCGTCCCCCAAAGCTCCTCTTGGAGGAAATTCCCACGAGCAGAATCTCTCGCACTTCCGGTTGACACTGATGGTGAAGAGATCCACTTGTGGGGTTCCCCCAAAGGATGAAGATCTCCAAAAAGAACTTCCTGAGCCAGCTCCCACTCGCGAGAGACCGCGCTCTGCCTGCTCAGAGCATCCGCCGCCGCATTTGTCTCCGGCCAGATGAACTGCTGAGATCGAAATTTCCGGCTGGATGGCACATAACCAGAGCTGCATCACCTCCCTGCACAGTGGGAGTGACCGTGCCAACCCCTTTTTGTTGAGGTAGTGCATGGCCACTGTATTGTTCGTCATAATCAGGACATTCTTCCCCCGCACAGATGGCAGAAAAGTCTTCAGGGCTAGCCTGACAGCCTGCAGCTCTAACAGATTGATGTGGAGTCTGGACTCCGACGGAGACCAACGACTGCTGGCTGTCAGCTCGTTGGCATATGCTCCCCAACCCGTGAGGGATGCGTCCATCACTATCGTCACCTCCGGCCACGATTGCCAAAACAGAGCCCCTCTGAACAGATTTCCTTTGACGGCCCACCACAGAAGGTCCTGGGCGACCGAGGGCGGAATCTGAACGGGATCCGACATCCTGCTGGAGAACTGTGACCACTGCATCTTGAGTGCCCACTGCAGGGATCTCATCCGCATGCCTGGCCTCTGGCACCAGTAAAATGCAGGATGCCATGAGACCGAGCAATCTCAAGAACTCGAACGCTGGGAGACTCTGGGCACGTTGAAATTTGTCCACCATCTGCAGAATGTGATGAGCCCTCACCTGGGGAGGCGAACACTGCCCTAGGGATGTGTCTAGCACTGCTGTGATGTACTGGAGCCGCTGGGTAGGTGTCACATGAGACTTCTTTAAGTTGAGGGAGAAGCCCAGCTTGTGCAAAATATGGGGAATACCATCCCTGGTTCCTCTCCGCTACAGGTACCAGTTCTATGGCACCTTTCTCCAGCAGGGATAGGATTTCCTGCGCAAGGAGCAGATCCGGACGCTTCAAAGAGAGCTTTGCCGGTGGATTGTCGTGAGGCCTCTGCCAGAAAGGAAGACAGTAGCCATGGGCTATGATCTCCAGAACCCACACATCTGAAGTAATGGCACGCGATTCTACAAGAGGCTGCGCCAGCCTTCCCCCAACCGCCGAACCATGGGACATGGCCTCATGACTGAGTGGAAGTGGCTGCGGCAGTGCCTGAGGGCAAGGAGGCAACTGCCCGAGCGGCTTTGGCACCTCAAGTACCTTGCTTTCCACCTCTGTTACTCCTACGGTGGCCCCTTTGACTGGCAGCTCCCCTCGATCTACCAAAGGAAGAGTAGTATCGAAAGGAACCTCCCCTCCATTGCTGTCCCCTAGGACAAAAAGGCAGAGGTTTGCGTACTGCAGCGCTCAAGGACTTCGCTGCAGCTTTTGAGGTCTGCAACCTCTCAAGGCTCTCGTCAGCCTTGCTGCCAAAAAGATGGACACCATCAAAGGGCATGATGAGAAGTCGGCACTGTACATCAGGTGCAAACCCCGACTTCCACAACCACGCAAACCTGCGCATCACAGTGCTCGCCGCCATGGACCGGCTGATGCAGTCTGCCACGTCCAGACCCGACTGAACGGTTTCACACATGTCATCCTTGCCATCCTGAACGAGGGCAAGAAAACCATCCCGTTCCTCCCCTTCAGGAATATGTTCAGCCGCCAACGACACACAATTACACAGAGTGTGCGTGAATCTTGTAAGGCCACAAACGGAGTTGGCTGCCTTTAAAGCCATACCCCCAGAAGAAAATACCTTCTTTGCCCAACCATCAAAGCGCTTGTCGTTCCCATCAGGAGGGATTGTAGGGTACGCAGCCTGCTTTGCTGGGGCCCTAGTCGCCTGCACCACCAAACTCTCCAAAGTAGGGTGCGTAGACAAGTAGCAGAGGTCACCACTGGCTGGGCGGTATTTTTTCGGCAACAACTTATTCACTGCCGGGAGACTCTCTGGAGCAGTCCAAGCCGCTGCCACCCTTCTTTGTAAAGCCATATGAAAAGGCAACACCGGGTCAGTGGGTGGACCTTGGTCTAATATATCCGTCAGGTCATCCTGCAGAAAATCCATAGGTGGAGCAGACCACCCCAGATACTCCGTCACCCTCGATATGAGGCGCTTGCACGAGGAGTCAGCATGTGTACCAGGCTCAGGCCTGCCAAACTCAACCTACAGGGAGGTATCAAGACCACTGGCATCATGTAAAGATTGACAAAGGTCTTCCAGTTGGCTATGACCAGACAACAGGTCATCGGGAACCTCAGAAGGCACAACCCCTTCTTCATCAGACCCCTTCTCTACCTCTGAAATGTACTCCAAGGGTTGGAACATGTCCACCCTGGGAGGAGGAACAGAGTATGGGTCAAACATAGGCTGCACAGTCTTGCTGAGCACCTTTCTCGGAGCTTCCACAGCTCTCCGGGGCACCTCCGGCAAATTTTCCTCAAAAGGCGTCGAGGGCGCTGATGGAAGCGGCGTCGACCGGGAGCGGGCATGATGGCGATCATCCTTGACTGATCGGGACCACGACGGTTCCCGATGATGGGGCCGATCGCCCGAGCCCGAAGGCGTGCGAGCGGTGGCTCTAGCGTGTTCCTTGCCGGCTTCTCTCGAAGGCACGGACGGAACGGTGCCCTGCGATTCGAAAATCGCCATCTGCCGGCTGAATTCATCCCATTCGGCCGGCGACGAGTGTTTCAAGGGACAAGCCACCCGCCGTCTGGCGGAGTCCTCTGATGAGGACGGGGAAGGCCCCCGGTGACAGTGCTTCCGTGAATGCCTCGAAGAGGCAGAGGAATGACGGGACCCACTCCTAGAACTAGACCCCCTGGACTTACGCCGACGCGGAGAGTCACCCCACGAATCGTCAGTCGAAAGTCCAGTGGATTTTGACTTACTGGGTTTGGAAACCCTACCTACCGACAGCTTCTTCTTCCGCTCTTGCAAGGCCTTCGATGTCAAAGACTGGCATTCATCGCAGTCATCGGTGGCGCGCCTCTCGCCGAGGCACCAGAGGCAGACGCCGTGCGGGTCCCGTAAGAGACATCTTGGAACCGCAGTCCCGACACTTCTTGAAGCCCCACTTCGGGGTAGCAGAAGACGAAGACATATTTCTCGAACAACAATAGAAGAACCGATTCAAAAGGAGAACCGAGGCGCGCCAAGATTCCGAAGCGAACACGTTCGCAGAAAAAACTGAACTAAGGCTACGGGCGCCGTGCATCCTACATATAACATTCAGTGACGTCGGAGGAGGTCCTCGAGGTATCGTGTCGACGTCATTGACGCAGGACGCCTACACCGAAAAAGTTTTCTGAAGCACCATAGCTGTGGTAATCACTTGTCAAAGATGTGGAATACATCGGAGGACACAATCCGCTCGAAGTAATTTTTTAGCAAAGTGAACTGCTTCACAGTATTGGGATATGTGTCCGTTCTTTCTAATTTTAAGGCCTTTTAGATAAAATGGCCTTGCAGTGCTGAATTTTTGACAGAATTCCACTTGCAGCCAAATGAGTTTTAAGTGGGAGAATATCTTGGGCCTCATTACACGGACGGTGGTAAGGGTTAACGGTCACCGTTAATGGTACCGGTGACCGTTAAACCTTACTGCTTTACTACGAGGTTCCTTTGCGGGTGGGAGACTTTAACGCCTGCTTTTTGCAGGCGTTAAAAACCAACCCGCAAAGGGACCAGGGAGCTAATTACGGTACCGCAATTTGCGGTGCCGTAATTAGCACCTTCCCCATTCCCATTATGCCCTATGGGGCAAAAATGGGAATGGGGAAGGGCAATGGGGGAATTACCACCCCACCAACCTTGGAATAGGGCGGTAATCCTTTCCTCCAAGGCGGTGCTGGTATTTTACCGGCATAGACCAAGGTGCTAACAGCACCTTGGTCCACCGCCGTATGTGTAATCAGGCCCCTTGTCTTGTTTTTCTTTCCTTTCTTTATATGTACAAGCGATGTCCAGTTTGATGCTCATTTATTGTGTGACCACCATCTGCTGAAGAGGTCTCTGGGACTTCAAAAGCTAATGACACTAATATCTCAGAATAATACTTTCAGTTAGTCCAATAAAAGCAATACAAACTTCAATTTTGTGTGATTTTATAACTGGACTAACATGATGCCAAACTGTTTCTCTTGACTGTTTTTATAATCTACTTCATATTTTTTAATGCAGTGTATTATGTTTCTAAGTACTTATTTGACCTGATAGAGATCTATGTGTGCAACAAAAGAAATGTATATATATTTTTCAGTATATTGGTGTGGTGTATTTTCTAGAGATAAGTGTATGGACTAATTGTACCTTTGTGTCAGCCTGCTACCTCTACAAGGGAGTTAAGCGTGGTCACTCTGTTCACATTACTTGCCCTTAAGAGAGATTTGACTTCTATTTCTTGTCAGGTGGATTAGCTCACCATTAAGGTCAGTGGTCGTAGATTCCTCAACAGATAGTTGTACAAACATTGCCTTAACGATGCAGCAAAAAACAGAAGATGCTCAAACTCTGAAGGCAAAAGAGGTGGCTTGCGCACTCATCCCCCGGTAGACATGGGTTTATCATACAGTAGCAAGGCAGTCACTAAGATGTGAGCGACTTACCTTCTCCACTTTTTCCAAATCTTCACTGAAGAACCAGTCTGCCTGCAGAAAGAAGAGACAATGTTGAAACTGCAGCTGAATTAAACAACAAAAATGCTTAAACGGACAAAGGATTGAGAGCCAGCTAAATTATTGGAATGAGTGGAATGAGAGCAAGGTAAATGAAGACGACACCTCGAGTGCAACAAGAGTGGGGAAAGCATGTAGCTGCATAAGAGCAGGGAAATGCCTAGCCCGGGGGTAAAATGAGGCAGGAATAGAACTTATTAGGAATAAAGTGAGAGCAGGGACAAGGTTAGATCAGCAGTTTGATGACAGCTACTTTTGCTGTAGCAAAGGGTGTATAGGATTCTATCTGTTATGGATTCACATGCTGCTTAATTTCCTCTCACCATTCGTTGGCAACTGAAGGTCTGTGTAAAAAGACAATGAGATCAAACATGGGATTGTCCAGGCGTGGTCAGCGCCATCCAAGATTGCCGCTTTCTAATACACTCTGTCTGCCCAGGGAGCTTAGTTTCCACATTTGCTACGTGCCAATGTGAGTCAGAGGCCGGATGGTCTCCCGGGGCTTCCCCCTGACACGGAGCCCTATGTGAGTGAGCTGGGGGCTTGGAGGCATGCTGAGAGTGCCGCTGGACTGTCTGTGTTGGAGACGGAGTGAGGTTTGTGATGCAGCCTGGGCGAGGACAGGGCTGTGTGACAAGACCACCTCTCGGGGTACATCAACTCCGGGGAAGTCGGCGACTGTGAGATGGAGCCACCAGAGGGGCGCCGACAGTGGCTCTAACTTGCCGTGAGCCAGTGAGCTGTACCATTGTGAAGACGCAGTGGGGTGGAGCTGGCCGAGCGGGCATGTATGGGGCACACTAGGAACACCACGCTGGACCTACTTGGGAGTTCTGGTGAAAATCACTAGACTTATCAGAAGCAAGCCTTGAAGTCAAGAGCATGTCACTTATAAGGATTTAACAGCCAAGCCTTGATATTTTTAAGTGACCGCATAGTGCAATAATCTATTTCGAATTTCCAAGATAATATTTCTAATTGCCTTGAGGAGGACCTTGTTAAGGTTGAAACATGCGTTGGCTATAGCAAAGAATACACATACTGATCCCAATGGATGACATAATTAATAGAGTCTCTGTCACTCATTGGATCTATTGAAGGCCATTAGACCATTGTCTATATATTAATTTTGCTGTTCAGGTAGCAGGCAGAGGGCAATTGATCTGACCCTCATTTGGGTTCAATGTCTTGTCAGAGGGAGCGGCCCCCCCATGCAGCAGGAAGCCGTTCATGCTCGCGGCCATTGTACACGCAGAGAGTGTCTGCTGCAGGTGGGTGTCCCGGCTCTGCTGGCTGCTAGCACTTAGTATAGATATTAACCTCTGCGGCCCCAGATGATCACAGCAGAGCACCACGGGAGGAGCTAAAGCCTCGGATGGGCCCGTTGGCTGACAGAGTGCCGCAGATAATCATATGGTGGCAACAGCGACGGGTTGCCCTCCTAAGAGCGGAATGGCTGCAGCTCACTGATGTTCATGCCTCTCTATAGCCTCACGCTGTAACCATTAAGTGCCCCAGCAGAAGTGCATACTCTGCAGCTGACAAAGGAACACAAGTGGTGAACATATGGAGCATCCTGCCATCAGGTTCAGCTCTGCAATCACTTAACAAGCAGCATTCTAAGGAGAAAGGGGAAGGGATCTACCGACAGGTAGTAAGCATTGCCCTGCTAGACCCACAATAAACACCTGGGACCCCCGCTGGAAGAAGGCTGTGCTTAGAGGCATTGTGGAAATCAAGAAGATGCTTAGCTTCAGAGTGAAAACGTGTAGTATGTGTCTCTCCGTAAGACCCCAAGCCGTCAATCACCTCCCTTTGGTCCCTGCCAATGGCCATTGTGGGGAAGAAGAGAGTGAAGGGAGGGGAGATGGCAGGCCCTGGCCCGATGGAGGCTGGATCACCACACCTTATGGAATCATCTGGACTGCATGGCTTCTGTTCTTCATTGCTTCCACCTCTCCAATCTCCTCTGTCTCTCCAGCAATTTCTTCCCTCCAACCTTCTCTAAACACCAGCCTCTTGCTCCCGCAGTCTGCACTGAACAACTGTGGTGGGATGTGTTTATGTGTTCTCCCCTTCACTGGTGGGTCTTTCAGTGAGAGTCTGCACCTGTGACTTGTAATTGGGTGAGTGTTGGTTTTGGCTGCAGTCCCTGAGTGCGCCTGGGCTATATGGGTTTAGCAGAGTCTAAAACTGGCTGGTCTGCCATCCTGGAAGCCAGTAATCCCTCTGTGACACTTCTCTGTGCTGTTAGGACTGAGCCGAGGTCCCCTTCTTTCCCAGTGTGTGAATTAAATATGGGATGCACAAAGGGCAAGCTATTTAACCTCACATTTTACTAAACAGTACGTGTGCACAGGGAAATTATGACATCATATTCCCTGGCAGAGAAACACACTGCCAGGAGACAATGCCTATGTAATTTGTTTCTGCGTGATACAATCCCGGGTCTGAAAGTGGCTGGTTGTAACCTTGTATGTATGGGATTCCCTGGCTCCTACGGTGTCACTTTAAAATATTGAAATGACTTCCCTGATGTTCGGGATGAGGTTTTAACTACGTTGCAATATCTGCTACTAGTGTTGAATGAATGGCAATGTGTTTCCTTAAAGGAAAACCTATTTTCTCCTATACCAGAGCTGCAGGTTTTCTCAGTTGGGGAGGGTAGGACCTTCTCATTGCCCTGCAAGGTCTCACAGGGGGCTTAGGTGGTGTTCAGGCCTCCAAAGTTAGGGTCTCATTATAAAGCAGTGTAGTAGGAAGGGGTCCAGGCTCTGAGTACCGGCCTGTGTTGGACCACTGTTATTGGCCCCTGCCATGTAATGGGGACCAAAATGGGGTGGCCAATGGATCCTCCCAATACAGCCCCTGGGCCCAATATCCACTGGCTCGGATGGCACATGGCCCCCCGAGTCACCACCTTGTTGGTCCTTAGAACCAGACAGAAGACTTCATCAGAGGCCCCGCAAGTTGCTCTTTTATAGGTCTTTGCGCCTCTTCAAGTTCCACCTCTGCAAGGTCCTCTTGCGTGGGATGCTCTAAGTGCAGTTCTTTGTTGTGGTGACATATTGCCACAATGTACCGCGCAGTTGGCTAGATGCTCAAAAGGACCATCTTTTTGTTGTTGAGGCTCCTCACTCGAATTGAACACTACTACAGAGAGGCAATGCTCCAAAACCCCCTATACCCTGGACTAAATCAAGCACCTATATTTTCTTTTGTTATAAGCCTGTACTACCTGCTTGCAAAACAGGGTTGAGGCCTGCCTGAGCTTGCACCGTACAGTGGAACCCTGATATCAGCTAGGAATGGCTCTGGCTAGTTGGAGTGTTCTTCTGTGATCAGCTGTTTGCAACACACCCAAAGACACTTTGATACACATATTGAAAGCTACATTTTCCTCTTGCTCTATTGTGATTGCTTTTAGTGTTCTTCCGGTAGGAAAGAATACAAGTCTTCCTCATCCCAAAGGCCAAGTTTGTAAAGTATCATCTATCACAGCTTTAGAACAGACTGCCCAAGGTAAGCATGCTCCTACAGTACACAGTGTTCTCTCGGATGCTACCAGATTTCTACTCTCGCCATTTGGTGGTCTCCCAATAGTGGCACCAATTGTTCTTATTGTGCCAACTATTATCAAGTTTGACATGTAATGTCCATTGACATATATGCGTTCTTGCAGTGCTGTCAGGGCTCCAAGAATTAGCACAGAAACCAAGAGTGAGCATCGAATCTGCATGTTTGCTTGGTATTGTGGTGTGTACAGAACACCTTAAATAAGTGGAAATTTGAAAAATGCCATCCATGAATTTGTCAGCCTTAACTTGTTTCTATCAGATAATGTAGATGAGCCTGCCATGAGGTGAAACCTTTCGCTGTTCGTGTGAGGTGTCTGGTGTGGGTTTTGCGCTTCAACCGCCCTTCAAAAGGGGGAACTCGGGCAGGAAGGACGTTCTACACCAAGACCACAATCCCATCAGAGGAAGCAGATCAGTTCCTGTATTTGGAGGCCTGCTCAGGGACCAGGCATTACTCTCCCAGAGAGCTCTGTGTAGGTATGCTTTATGACCAGACACTGCTCTCCCAGAGAGCTGTGTTAATTTCTCATTTGGCACTCAGATAAGTGACACTTAATTAAAGCTACACACTAAGTGAAGACACTGATAAGTAAGTTTCAGTTCACAGGAGGGATTAAAAAACTAGCTCAGTTTATGTAGAAGGAAATAAAGAGCTAATCTGCTGTGCATAAATGAGAAGTAACCCAAATATGTATGGTGGTCCATTTATAAACTTACGAAGCCGGAGTAATTTGGCAGTCGATAATAATAAAGCCTGGATTGATATTGTACTTAGAAAACGCCTTTGAGAGCACACTATTTGAGCAGTAGGTTCGTAAGGCAATGTAGAATAGTTCTAAATAGTATATTTCAATTTATGAACAGGTAATTAGGGTGGGTTGGCATATAGGTAGGGAGTTAGGGTAGCATTTTCAGTCTAGAAGTCTATGATAAGACCTAAGACTTTTCTTCATAAGTCAGGGAAAGGGCCTACTAAATAGTTCAGGAAGCAAGGAAAAAATGAAGACCATTAAGCAACCCCACGTGAAAAACCTTCTAAAAAGTTAGTTCTTTGAGAAGATTATTTTGGCAAACCCTCACCTCCGGGCTGGTTGCAGAGGTTTATCAGGAGAATACAGAGTTCAGGATACTCAGGGCTGTTGGGGGGCGGGCGGAGGGTGGAGATCACGTTTCACAAGACAATTCGAACAATAGGAAACAAATGAGTTGTTCCCATTGTACTTTCAGAGAATTACAAGAGGGGCTGATTGTATTGACAGCGACACGAACAGGCTGTTTTAGCACTTGGCCATAGGGGATCTGTGGGGCATAGCAGCTGCCCAAGTACTTTGGAAAGACGTTCAGCCTGAAAAGTGTTGACTTGTAATTCTTCTCCATCAATGCGGTACTGGTCTTGCTAAGAACAGTGTTAGGAAGCTCTCTGGGAGCCTTCAAGAAGCCTTCAGACATTGAACTAATGCCATAACAGCAGCACCTCAAATGAATGTGAATATTACATCTCCTTTTAACCACTCAAGAGATATATAAATAAAAATAAGAAGGTAGAGCTGCTGATCACTTCACAATCCTTGCAAATGAAAAACAAAACGTGTTGCAGTGATCCACTTTGCAGTTAACTCTATAGAATCTCCTTATGCTGTACAAAGCTGTGATTTTACTCAAAAATCCGCGCCTTGAAACACTTGTGTATAGGCGCGTTACAAATGCCATATCATATCATATCATATCATATCATATTAATGCACTGTAGGGACTTCCAAGAGTTCTCACTACAGCTTCTTATGGTGAAATGCTCATATGTGTGATGGGGACTTACTGGCTTATATCGGAGTCAATGGCACCACAAGCTGCCTCTGTTCTTTGACTATTAGGACATTTACAAAGCCATACAATGGCATACAGCTTGAGCCATGTATTTATAGCCTTGAAGTCTGAAGTGTCTTTATGAGTCATGTTCTTCGGGCATATGAGGATGCAGAGTTTCAACACTGGAAGCGTTTTAAAAATGTTAAAACCATTTTCTTCTGAAATTTCTTGTTTCATTTTAGGAATCTTTGCTACTAAGATCCTTCAAAGGTGAAGGTGAACGTGGCCTCTACATCCACTTGTTAGATACTGGGGTTAGACTTCATAAGACTTATCCCTTGGTATTAGGGGCCAAACTCTTAATATAGGCCTGTACTACACAAGAGCAGCCAGGTTGATCTTAGGAGGGAATTATGTGAGCTGTAGAGCAGTACAAAGAAACCAGTTAGTACACAGATCCAAGGAAACACTAACACACTTAAAGTTACATTACAAGTATATATGTATAGATACACAAGTCACACAAACAATTCCAAAATGTAGAAACTAGCAACAACATTCAATAAGAAACGGAAAAAGATTGGAAAAGGAACAATAATGCAGGCGAGTAACTTTTCATATACTTTTCATATCCAGCACACAGAGTGAGTTCAGTTAAGGTCAGTAAAAACACTTATATGTATCATCTTTGCAAAATTCAGTTTAAGGAGAAATAAAAGTTAGACAGAACACAGCTAGCAACTGGTAAATAGCAATTATACTCTCCCAGAGGTATTTAGGAAGTCTGTTTCCAAACAAAATAAGTGTTCACAATTCAAGTTTATGGAGGATCCAGCATTGCCAAAGCCACTAATATCAAGAAGATGGACCTTTGGGTAAAGAGCAAAGCCACAGTCAAAACGGACAGCACCAGTTCTGATGAATATCTTCAGAGAAAAGTTAAATAACCAGTCAGTTGTTCTTGTAGAAAGCACAGGAGCTAAAGAGGAGCCTTCCTGTTAGCACACAGGTTGCAAGACCTGCACAGTGGAGTTAAGGCCAACTCCCAATTTGAGAAGACAACTCTCCCAAAGCAAAGGAGCACCGAAAATGACCTAAGGTAAGTGTTGTAACGCAAGCCCCACAGTACCTGAAGAGTGAAGTTGAAAATGTAGCTGGTCGCCTTCTGGATGCAACGATGAAGATCCCGATTCCTGCTCCTTGGTCGTGGTGACGAAAGGGGGGACCTTCAGTGGGCTTCTGCAGCAGCACTCGAGAGAAGGGTTCGGCAGCGAAGGATTCAGCTCACTCCAGCGGCTCTTTGTGGTTTTGGCACCTTTTTCTTAGCACCAAGAAGAAACGAATATGGCTGGTTGGATTCTTTCCGATTACTCGGTCCTGACTTTTGGTAATGAATGTTCTGCTCTGGAGATCCACATGGATGCTTACAAAGTTTCAGTGAGATTTGATGTTCGCAAGATAATGCACTTGCAAATGGTCCAGGTACCCCGGGTATTGGCGTTCTTCAACTCAGAAAAGTCGCAGGATGTCGGGGGATGGCCCGAATTGTAGAAGGTCTTGAGGCTAATTGGACTCACCAGCCCAAGGGAGGAAGTTGTCCTTGCTGGAGCTTCCCTGTTGAGATGACAACGGGGTCAGCACAGCTGCAGTGTATCACTGGTATTTCTGCAGTTGTTGAAGGTTCTGCTGGCATCTCTGCTCGTCTTCTGTGGTCTTTTCTGTCCGTAGCCCAAAAATACTCGCCTTATATGCTGGAACCCATTCATTCACCCCGATGGAGCTGTCAATCACCTGGGGGTTGACTTTCCTGCAGGACAGCCAGCCACCCGGTTAGAAGCTGGTTTCAGCCAGGCATACCTACAAACAAAGGACAGTGACGTTTTGGAACCCTCTCTCCCTTCCTTCCTTGTCAGGCACACTGGAGCCTGGACGAGCTTCAAGGGTGAAGCCCGCCAAAGGCAAAACTCACCAAAGCTTACATGAAACGACAGGAGAGCCCAGAAGTAAGGTACAAACTAAAAATGGTGAAAAAAGACGACAGGGGCCATTTTGAGAAAATGGCCACCCATGGGTGCTGTACTGCAGCTGAGAAATCAGCCTGCTATTAACCTGCACAAAAAGGTAGAACAAGTACCCACTGCCAACAGCCATTGAGGTTTGTTAGTCACTGTAACAAAATGTTAAATGAGTAGTGGGAAAAGGAGTTACAATGTAACCCCCCCAGCACCCACATTAGGTGGAGTGTGCTGGACCCACAAAGTAAAAGGTAAGTAAGATAAAAGTTATCTTACTACTCTAGGGAACTGTAGTTCACACAAAAGAATGTATTAAAACATAAAGAAGTCAGAGGGAATCCTCAGTGACACTGCACAGATGGTGCTGGGTGCCGTAAAGTCAAAAACAGATGCCTGTATTAACATTTGGAGATGAGCATACTCCACAAAAGAGGTAAAATAAGAATCCCAGTCAGAGAAAAAGAATGAAGGGTAAAACGTACCACTCACTCAGGAGATTAAAATCAAAAACTTCCAGAGTCCATCAAAAGTGATGGGTGTCTCACGTTAAAGGGAATCAGCACAGAAACTGAAAATTCTCCCTAATGCCACTGAGTAAAGCCTCTGCAGTGTGGACGTAGGCCTGAGGCTGGAAGGCCACAAAGACCCCAAAGTGTAATCGCCACCATTCCTTTTAGCCTAGGTTTGTTTTGGAAGAATCAGTGACATTAGACATATGCAAAATGCTAACCGGCTAAAACAAGGGTCATTCTTATGTGATTAGATCTCTAAATTTGGACTCCGCTTCAATACGTTCCTTCACTATTTTTTCAGCTTCAAGGTTTACAACCAAACCCGACAGGTTCCTAAGGTCACAGCATTGTACCTTTGCACTCAACACTCATATTCGATTAAAAAAAAAAGTTTTTAAACAACTTCGAATTCCAGACCAACCAATGGATACTGAATACCATGTGAAACCATAACCGATTCAAATGCCGAAAACGCTACGCTGGCTGTGGAAAGGGATTGGGGAAAGGATGGACAGACAGAGGAATAGGCCCTAGGCATAGACTGAGGTTAAGATGCAATAACAATGTATAGGAGCAATGGTAAGTAAAGACAATGACAAGGCTAGTTTAAACAGCTATCTGCACTAAGAGCACTATCCATCCAACTGTGCAGCATCCATCAAAGGATGAAGGGTGTGCTATACAGGGCAGACAGCAATGGATTGTATATGGTGTTCCTCTTACAAGACACTGGACCTCATTACGAGTTTGGAGGCAATGGAAAAACTGGAGCTAACGGAATTCACTCCAGAAATGTCGAGTCCTCCCGATTAGTAGCAAATTCAATAGGAGGCAAAACATCCAGTATATGTATGGAGTTGCTACCTCTAACAAAAAGAGGAGGAATTAGCTCTAGTGGAACTACTTCCGCAGGTATTCCCTCCACTGCCCAATGAAGTCCTATGGGACTTTAAAATGGGGACTAACCACAACTGATAATCAGGTGGAAATTCCACAGATAGCAGTGGAGGTAACAGATTCCGGTTGATGGAATTAGCATTGCTAATACCTACCAACATGTCCTGAGCCCTACTGCCTTCTAAGATAAATAGGCTTACATATTATAGTGATTTAGTAGAAGACATCTGACAGCGCGCAGGACAGTATTCTGTATTGACCACACCGACAACAAAACTGTATTTCTCTTAAAACATAATTAAATAACAAGTATGACATACCACTGTAAAGATGTTACTGGAAGGAAGTCTACCATCTTGTGGGGAACAGCGAGAATAGCTGCAAGAATGTAACTTACATGCTGGATTAGGGTCTCCATGATCTTGTAGCGGTCGGGCATGTGGGTCACCATGTCGGTCATGCTGTCTTCTGAGGTCCTGACCAGCGTGGGGCCAAACACAAGCGCAAGATTACGAGGCTCCATCTGTAAAAAGAGTTCAGTATAAGAAATGCATCCCAAGGAAGGATACTGTCCAACATGGCACTAGGTAGATAGTAAAATAGGGTTGTAGGTGAAAAAACACTTGCACATCCAACATCTAAGACATACTTATTTCTGTTCAGTGAACAAGAATTCAGACTGAGGAGTAGGTTTATGCTAGGAACTAAGCATGGGCCGTCACAGTATATGATGTCCACATACACAAAAACAGGTACAACATAGGCAGAAGCAGTGCAAGCTTTTCCAACACACAGTATCGGTAAAGCACAGGTCACAGCAGGTCAGATTTGGAAGGTACCTTGTTCTTCTCAGAGTGATCAGCAACAGTCCTCAGGTGTCGGACTAGGAAGCGAAGGGTGCTGAAGTAATGAACAGGCAGGTCACGGATCTGTGGGACAGGAAGAGGTGAGGCAAGTCAGGGTGTGTATTAAATGTCATCCTAGATGGAAAGAGGTATGTATCCGCTCCTTCTCAACCTAACCTTTCTGTTAATAAACTCTCCTTCTGGATCCTCTTTCTATAAAGCTGTATCGCTCCAATTGAGAATAGCTAAAATGGCTCCCCACTCACTTTGTAACATTCGTTGAAGCATAGACTTTGCGAGAGAGTCAGATGAGAACTGAATGATTAGGAGAAATGATTGGCTATCTCAACCAAATCACCACTCAAAGAAGGGTTGAGTTCCCTTGGGTGAGGAGGTGCAAGCTGCCTGGATCTAGAACCCGCAACCTTCAGCTAGGCACAGATTTTGGTACAAGTTCTGTAACCACCATTGCTACTGGTACATCTCTGTAGGAGAATACCAAGGCATGGCCGATAAACTTAAATGTGTGCGTTTGACTCCCTCATTTTTAAACTTCAGACTAAAATGATTTTTAGGGAGTAATCATGTAATTCATCACAATGGGAGGGTTTCTAGGCGAGTAAAAGTATACTTTAACTGTAAAACAGATATCTATTTGCAAACCATGCTTCTTTCCAACCAGTAATTGCTGCATTTTAAAAGATGCATTTTGGCATTAAAGTGCCTCTTCAGATTAGGCAATAATAATAATACTAGAGGTTCTTTCTTGTGGCACACCTGCTGATATCACCGATGATTCAAACACATGTGTAGAGCAGTTTTGTTGGAAGTATGGGGCATGCTCTTATCTGTGTTTTTTCCAATTTTTTTGTTGGAAATATTTTAACTCCCTATTCATTTTTTATTGGAAGCATTTGCTTATTACGATTCACGAAAGTACTTCAAACTCGGCTGTTGGACACTGATCCACGAGAGCTTGTTCCAAGACTGTTACGAGAAACATTTTGAGCAGCATTTTGACTGGACTGCTTGGACTTTGCCCACTATATCATTTATAGAGAACTCTGGTCTATTACATTGACCCTGTATACAGTATTGGCGTCCTTGGACAGCAGGCTTTTCTATGGTACAGCTGACCGTTGGTGTCCAGTAACCTCAGTTTATGATTGGTGACTCTACAGTTATATCTAAGAATATAATAAGAAAATACTAGTGGTGCTTGCCCCTGATGAAGGAAGTAATTTTCGAAACACATTGGACATGACATCTATAACCACTCCAAATTGGTGAAATGTAGTTAGTAGATGTGTCGAAAGGAAACATTTCTTTTGAATTGTTAACTACAAAAAAATTGTATATTTTGTATCATACCAATCGGATTTTCTGTGACCAAAATGTAGAATTGGATTATGTGATTCTGTATGCTCTATAAACGCTTTTTTTAAAAAAAAAAAAAATATTATTATACTAGAGGAATTATATTCTGTGTTCTTTTTTCTAAATATTAAATTTCCATTTAATTAGATATTTCTGTTTGGAAGAGTTTTGTAGAGTGCAGGGAGCTCAACCTCAATTTCTTTTAGTGTTGTTTTTTGGTTTTGTTTTATATGAAGTATTTGCTGTACCCATTACTATCCAGTACCATCAATTGTTTAAATTGCATGTTTACTGATAATGTTGTAAAACTTTTAATAAGATTGTGAATTTTAAGTGCAACTGGTTATTGGTGCGTTGTGTTACACTGCTTTCCTGCACAAGACGTCTTTGCAGACATTATAGCCCAAGCAATCATTGGCACTCCCCAGAGGTCCCACATCAGTCCACAGATTCACCAAGAATGCTAACTTCCGGCTCTTCGAACTACAAAGGATTCTTCTTCTCCTTGAATTCCAGCACACAGACTGAGTCTGATTTAATCTGTACATAGGCATCCCAAAGTAGTCTCTGAGACAACTTCAATGAGTACAAAGTAGAGCAGCCCAAATGAAAATAGGTCTGAGCAGAAGAGACCGCGTTATGGACGGCCTGTAGAACCTATGGTGGCTCCCTGAAGATCAACAGATTATTTCAACATTTATGTCTAGTCCACCAGGGTCAACTGGAAAACCGGTCCAATCAAACCCTCAGCATGAAACTAAACTGCTATTTTGCCTCAGAGAAATCTAAAAACTGCAGCACAGTCCTCCTCTCTGCCCTCTGATGCAAGCACATCTAAAGAGGGGGAGTTTGGCTCAGCGTGTTGAGCTTGAAAGAAAGGAACAACCTCCCCACTCTCCAGCCCAATCTTTGGCGATGTAGAAAGGAGTTGAAGTGAGTCCCTCTTCAAGAAAGCATTCCACTAAATGATACCATTCCTGGCACCAGAGGTCCGAACCTGGTTTCACCTTAGAGTGCAACAAGACCACCCTTCCATCCTGGTCCGACGGTGGGTGAGACCAACCTTTCACCACTTGTACAATCTACTCCATCCAACCAAGCTTATCATCTCAGCCCTTGTAGTATACGCAACCCTAATAGGTCCCCACTGGAGCTTCAGGACTGCACCCTTAGTTCGTCTTGTATTGGTGACCTCCCTAACTTTCCCCTCTTTCTATCCTTCCCCATTTTCCCGACTCCTCCCTCGTTCCTACCCCAGAGAGCTAAAGTGATTCTCAGCGCCCACAGCACTGAAAAACTAAAACACCAAATAAATAAATAAAAAAGTTAAGGAAAATATATGATGTGGGCATTCTGACTCAAATCAAAATGTCCATATGAATAACAGTCTAATGTAACATGCCACAGAATGCAACTCTTGTCTACCTGTGAACGGATTCCTGCAATCCCCCCATTTCTCACCCGCATTCCTTCCAACTACCATCCTTTATTATTCAAGACACTATGAATCGAAATATTCCTGCAGATGGGACATTATGAAACACCAAAAGACCTCATTTAAAAAAGGGACTAAACGTGGCTGCTTATCTGTGGGATTAGGAACAACCAGAGATTAACACAAGCCGTCAACAGAAAAGCTTTCCCCCAGAACTAAAAAGGGGTTCCCATAACTCTCGTTCCCTGCATGCCGTAAAACAAACAAACAAAAAAAATAAACAGGAGAGAGGGTCTCATTGGCCAAATCATTGTACCAGCTTGCGTAGAGTTTTCATCCGTTCCCTAGGGTCCTCCATCCGGTTTGCCTCAATGAAGTCGTTGTATTTATCTGAAACCAAAACACAAAATTGACACGTCAGCAACGCTTCAGGTGTGGACAGTGGCGGCTGTGCTACTGTGGTGAGAGAGCTTCACGCCATTGCCCTTTTCTCCTAGGATTGGAACACCCAATGCAGTTCCTCCACATGTGTGGTACATTATGGAGTGAAACACTGCCCGCGTGTGACATAGCACAGCAAAATACTCAATGAGTGGTGTAAAATGCAACATGGTATTAAATAAGTCTGATATATGACCTCACCTGTAACTCATCAAGTGCTACATCACACCATGTGATAATCAATGTGTGGTGCATTACCCTAAGGGATAACGAATGAGGGTCACATGGCAGCACTCGAGAGGTATGTGGCAAAGCACAATTGTAAATTAATAGTACTGAGCACAGAATGATTCTCACTTATTGATGCACTAGACAGCTTGGAAAGGGATACTCAAGATGTGGAACGTGAGACAGTGAGCTACTCAATGGCTGGGGCACTCCAGTGTGATGCCCAAGGTTTGTGAAAAGGCACATACCTAATGAGTGCTACATCACACTGCATGATACTCCATGAATAATGTGTGGCATAGTGAATACTTAATGGCTGTTATTTGCCACATGACAATAGGTACATGATGATCTTTGATACCCAGTGAATGGTGCACTAACAGCATGATACTCAATGAGTGGCAAATTACACCACACAATAGTGAATGTGTGATCCAAAACCCCATGCAATACTCAACATGGGGCAAATGACACTGTTAGACTCGGTGAGAAGAACAAATTACTCCTGGTAACGTTCTTTCGACTGGATGTTCATCCCACGTATTCCTCATCTACAATATCTCCTATATCCAGCTACAGTTGCTTCAGAAAAGAATGTCGGCAGAGGGCACTGTCCCTCGAGGGCCTCCGTCCCGAGGATGACATCATTGAAGGTAAATATAGAACGCACAGCACCCGTTGGCTTCAGTTCTGTTTTTTCAGGTTTTTCTTACAGTAGTGCTACAAGCATTAATGTGGTTTAGACCTTACTAGACTCTGAAGGAGCGTAAACTGCAATAACATGGAACTTCTACTACAGGGTAGGCTGGGAGGGGTGATGAGGAATACGTGGGTTAAGTAACTTGTTCTTCGAATGGATGGTCTTCTCCCATGTATTCCTCATCTATGATAGACTCCCAAAGCAGTATTAGCTTTGGCGGAGGAAGTATGAATTTTGTCATCAAGGGTTGTTATGAACCAAATGAAGGACTGCTTTCCCAAAGCTTCCATCCTGACTTAAGGTAGTAATACTTTGTAAAAGTGTGAATGGTAGACCAAGTGGCTGCCTCACAAATATTTTGTATTGGAACCCCTCTTTGCAGAGCAGCCATGCCCCTAGTGGAATGGGCTCTCAAGCCTTCGGGAGGGATCTTTCCCAGCCAGTCTATAGCATTCAGTAATAGCTAAAATAATCAATTTGGACAAGGTTTGTTTAGTTACAGCCTGTCCTAGTCTATGACCAGTATATCCTATAAACAGTTGGTCATATAGATGTAAATTTGACATCTTTGAAATGTAGAAACTCAGAGCCCTTCTCGGGACAAGTCTGTGTAATCTTTCATCTTCCATCCCAGGATAAGGTGGTGGGTAAAAGTAGGTAATACTAACTTTTGTCCCAGATGGAAATCTGACATAATCTTAGGTAGGAATGAAAGTTTGACCTTAAATCCTTATAAAAAACCTAAAAGGTGGTGCCTGCAACTCACTCAACCTACGGGCTGATGTTAAAGATACTAACAAGATGGTTTTGAATACTAGTAGTCTTAAAGGACAAGAATGCAGTGGTTCAAATGATGCAAACATGAGAAATAAAAAAAAGAAAAGGTGGTCGCAAACAGGAACCTAAAAAGGAGATGGGAGGGAACACATTTGTGAGTCCCATTAGAAATGATATCACCAAAGGTATTTTAAAATATGACATTTCCTCAGTCGAGCGCTTGAAGATGGAAAGTGCAGCTAAATACCCTTTAATGGTTCCAAACTGAAGCCCCAGATTGGCCAAATGCAGCAGAAAAGATAATACCTCTGGTGTTTTGCATAGAAAAGGATCCACATTCGTATCTCTGCACCAGCTGCAGAATTTGTTCCATCAGCAGTGGTAAAAAGACTTTGTTGCCGGCCTTCTGGACGAAAGCAAAATCTCCATTATGTCATCCGGGAGGTCCCAATCCTTGTACCTCAGCCTCTCAGAAAGCATGCGTGAAAGCTGAGTGCCTTGACCTCTGGATGGAGAACACAATCCTTCTCTCGCGAGATAAGGGACTCTCTTTGTGGAAGACTTATTGGAGGGCAGACGGACATGTCCAGAAGGTCCTGGTACCACGTCCTCCTGGCCCAATACAGGGCAATTAGGATCATTGATTTCCTGATTTTTCTCAACCTCCTGATAATGTGAGGAATGACAGGTACTGGAGGAAACGCATACAGAAGTGGAAACTCCCAGTCCACTACGAACACGTCCCATAGAGCTCCTCTTGTGGGAAATTCCCTGGAGCAGAACACTTCAAGTTGACACTGGTTGCGTACAGATCCAATTGAGGGGTTCCCCAAAATGTGAAGATCTCTTGAAGGACTTCCGCAGCTAGTTCCCACTCGTGGGAGACTGTGCTCTGCCTGCTCAGAGCGTACACCACTGTGTTCTTCTCTCCTGCTATGTGAACTGCTGACAGAGAGATTCCTTCTTGTATTGCCCAGAACCAGAGCTGCACTGCCTCTCTGCAAAGTGGTATTGACCCTATTCCTCGTCACTTGTTGAGGTAGTACACGGCCACACTGTTGTCCATCATGATCAGGACATTCTTTCCCCGTAAAGAGGGCAGAAAGTCCTTCTGCGCTAGTCTGATTGCCCTCAGCTCAAAAAGATTGATGTGTAGTGACCACTGATTGTCAGATCGTTAGCATGGGCTCACCACCCCATGAGTGAGGCATCCGTCACTACCGTTATCTCCGACCATGGTTGCCAAAAAGGTTCTCCCTTCAGAATGTTGTCCTTGCAGGCCCACCACATGAGATCCTGAGCGACCCTGTTTGGAACCTGAAGTAGGTCTGACCTGTCGCCCGAGAATTGAGACCACTGTGTACTGATTGCCCACTGGTGCGATCTCAATCTCAGGCAAGCCTCTGGCACCAGGAAAATGCAAGATGCCATAAGGACGAGCAACCTCAAGAAGTGCCGGGAGATGCTGGGCCCTATGCAGTATGGTGACAATCTGCAGAATGTGTTGAGCCCTCACCTCGGGTGGCAAGGTCTTTCCCAAGGATGTATCCAATACAGCCCTGATAAATTGGAGCTTTTGGGATGGTATCATGTGGGACTTTTTGTAATTGAGGGAGAAGCCCAGTCTGTGGTGAGAGTGGCAGGTCATGCGGAGATGATCCAGGACTTGTTCGGGAGAACGCGCCCTGATCAACCAATCGTCCAGTTAGGGGTAGACATGAATCCCCTCCCTCTCCTGAGACTCGCTGCCACCACCAGCATCAGTTTGGTGAATATCCTCGGGGCAGAGGTCAACCCGAACGGCAGAACTTGAAATTGATAATGAGAACCGCCAACAGCAAACCTCAGGTACTTTCTGTGCTTGAGATGGACTGGCACATGAAAATAGGCATCCTGAGGGTCCAATGACACCATCCAATCTTAGAGTTGGAGGGCCTGAAGGATCTGAGAAAGTGTGACCATCTTGAACTTGTCCTTCCTGAGGAACTTGTTCAAGTATATCGAGTAGAAGATGGGTCTCAGTCCCCTGTCCATCTTGGGGATTAGGAAATATGTAGAATACCATCCTTTGTTCCTCTCCATTACAGGTACTGGCTCCATAGCACCTTTTTCTAGCAGGCTCAAAATGTCCTGCAAAAGGAACAGATCTGGAACCTTGAACAAATGGCTTCCTGGTGGATGATTCCGAGGTCTCTGAAGGAAGGGAAGGCAGTAACTCTGGGCCATGGTTTCTAATGCACAAGCATCCAAAGTAGTGCCTCGCCATTCTTTCAGATGATGAGACAGTCTGTCTCCCACAGGGTGTCATAAGGCAAGACCTCACAGAGGTTTTGAGGCAACTGAAGCAGCGGCTGATGGTAAAGTAGCTGTTGCTTGGGCAGGCTTTGCACCCCTCCCTCGTCCACCACGAGGGAATCTTTTTTGGCCTCTTTGACCAGCCATTCCTCTCGCTCTTCCAACTGAGGAATAGTAGCAAAAGGATCTAACCCTCCAAGAAGGTCCACGGGAGTGAAAAGGCTAGGCTTCCTGATGGCGGCACCCTTCGAGGTCTGCAGCTTCTAAAGGCTTTCGTCAGCCTTGCTGCCAAATATATGAGACCCATCAGAAGGCATATTAAGGAGTCTAGACTGCACGTCCAGTGCAAATCCTGACTTCCTTAACCACGCAAACCTATGTATCATGGTGCTTGCCACCATGGCTCTGCCGACACTGTCAGAAGAATGCAAATCCGACTGTAAAGACTCACACATGGCCTCTTTCCCAACTTTTACAATGGCCAGGAAGCCGACTTTCTTCCCCTTTGGGATTATGTACATCTGCCAAGGATACAAAGTCCCATAGGGTAAAGGTACATTTTGCAAGGGCACATGTTGAATTGGCAGACTTGAGAGCCATGCTCCCGGCAGAAAAGACCTTCCGTGACCAGGCGTCTATACGCTTATTCTGATCTAGTGGAATGGTCAGATAAGCAGCTAACTTGGAGGTAGCGGTTGCTGCTTGCAACACTAGGCTTTCTAGGGTAGGATGTTTAGACAAATAGCTGGGGTCACTACTTGACAGCCTATATTTTTTTTGTCAAATTTGTATTGACTGCCTGACTTGATTCTGGCACTTCCCAGTTTGCACTTCCTCTCTTTTGTAGAGCGACATGAAAAGGTAGGATTGGATCCCTTTGAGGACCTTTGTCCAGGATATCCATGAGGTCATCCCGCTCGAACAGGAGGGCAGGATTGCACCATCCCAGAAAATCAGGGACCCTGGTCATTATTTGTCTGTAAAAGGCATTGCATGAACATCTGGGTCTAGCTTGCCAAAATCCAATTCTGGTGAGGTGTCCACCTCACTGGCTAATTGTAAATGATCATGCAGGTCCTGCAACCTAGATTCTTCTGATATAAAACTATCAGGAACATTAGGAGTGCCATATTGCAATACAAAAGGTGGATAATTTTGTTTGAAGGCTCATTGTCTTCATAAAATGACGTGAGAGATTTAAAAAAATCTTTTCTTGGTAATGGTGTAAAAGATTTTTGAATGCTTGGTAAAGCTGTTGATGGCTTCGAAGGTTTTGAGCCAGATGCCGATGGAGTCGTCACCAAACTTGATTTTGGCATTGATGTCTTCGATGAAGACGTCTTGGGTATCGATGGCTTCGATGTTGACTCGTCTGTGGACTTTGTGCGTGACGGACTTCGATGACTCGACGGAGTCTTCGATGACTTTTCATTGTGTCAATGCCTCGACGGCTCTCAATGATAATATGGCCGTAGTTCCGGGCTCGAGGGCACGCAGGATTTGGCTCAAGCCCTTTCGTTACCGGCATCAGAAGGCATGGTAGGAGCATGGCCTATTTGATTCGAGGGATTATGACTCTCTAAAATGTTAAGCATTTCTTGCCTATATGATTCCCATTCAACCGGAGTAGAGGCCTTAGTAGGGTAAGATATACTCCCCTCGGGAGGATAGCTCAGGGGCAACGTGCTCGGCTTGGAAGCAAGACGACACGGAGCAACACAGGTTTGAGCCCCTGTCCACCCTTAGAAACCCCTGGGTATTAAGCGCATTATAAATAACCAATCATATCATACCAATATCTCTGGAGATGAGTCGGACGAGGAAGACTAATTAGGCGATTTAAAATGCTTTTCTTCAATCTCCTCGACGAGGATTGGTGAGAGCCACTCCGCGACCTAGACCTTTTAGTTTTCTTCCGTCGAGGGGAGCTGTGTCTCACTTTGTCAGAGGAATGTTTTTTCGATGGGGTAGTCGAAGGGTATTTTTTGGGGAGTCTACCTACCGCCAATTTACCTTTACACTTCTTCAGAGCTTTTCCGGTCATCGATCGAAAGGTCGAGGTCTTGTGCTCCACACCAAGGCACCACAAGCACACCCGATTTGCGTCCATCAGTGATATTTTAGCGTCGCAGTCTTGGCATTTCTTAAACATGGTCTTTGGGGTTGTCGGAGCCAAAGATAGACATTTTTTACAATTTCAAAGTAATAATGAAGCACGCCGTCGTTCACAAAGCAAAAGCTTACTTGGAAAAACTGAACTGAAGCCAACGGGCGCTGCTCGTTCCATATATACCTTCGATGACATCACATTTTCCGAAGCAGCTGAAGCTGGATATAGGAGATATCATAGATGAGGAATAAGTGGGAGGACACAATCCATTCGAAATAGGTAATATTGTCATACTTGAGGGTGGTGCGCGACACCCTGTCATAGAGATGAAAGGATCATTATACATAAGATCGCTGTACCCCGTACAAGAATCTAACCCCACAGTTCGAGGTAGACCATAAATATGTATACACAAAGGAAGAAGAGTGTAAAACCTTTGAATTGCTCATCTGTCTGAGAGGAGAAGATTAATGGTCACCCATAGCTTTAAGTCCTGACAAAAATGGACTAGGATTATAACACAAATTTAACATTAGATCTTTTTAATTTTCATATATTCAAAATTCCATAAAACATTGTTAGAACGACTTGTTTAAAAACACTTTGTGCCGCCCAAGATTATGACCCACATGGTGGGTATAACACCAATCTAATGGGGAAATGTATACCACAAACAATTTACAACATCAAAGATTTCACAGACACATAACATTTAACATCCGCTGAACATTTACACAACGTGTCGATTATCAACATATCCCGACATGTTTCAGTTCTTCAAGCTTCCAAATGCTAGAACTTTCTTCAGGGGAGAACCTTATTTCATAAGTTTTCACCACCATGTGTTCATGAGTAACTAGGAACGATAATCCAAACAGGGAGTCACCTCTATGAGTGTTGGTGAGTAGCGCTAGGGACACCGTCCCATCAAATAGCATCAAAACTTCTTGCATCAAGTTTTCTTTTAGTCACTAGGCACTCCAAATGTCCCTTTTGTATTTGCTACGTCTAGTCTTTACTATGGCACCCAGCTCTTAATGTCAAAATGCGGGAAACCGCAAAGGAGTCCAGCATAACCTTAAACTAGCACGTGGCACGTGAGCTTGCTTAAAGTCTCAGGTACCGCTCGACACACGTGAACTGTGTCCAAATATACATCTAAGTAACACGGAAAAGCTCGCTTAACCGTCGCTAAACCAGTCGAGACCATACTCACTTCCTGTGCAATTAGAACACCAAATGTAAAAAACATGCAATGTTGTGCAATGTTCACAATGTAGTATACTCACTTCCTGTGCAATTACAGCCCTAAATGTACAAAACATGCAAACAATTATCATATATATGTACACACACACCCGTGAATAAATAAAAACCTATCCATGTTGCACATTCGCCATCTGTGAAATGTGCAACCCCTAAAGACCATATGTAAATGCCCCCACATCACACGCTGCTAACCAGCCCACCCACTCACAGCCAGTGTTGTCAGGTGCTGATGGGTAAAGACCATAAATGCAGACGCAACACCCTTCCCAAAGAGTAAAGTGCAGGACTGATTACAGGGTATAACCAATGAGGGCTGCTGGCTAAGTTTCACCTGAATGTTCCCAGGGAAGAGTACACTTTGGTCACTGCCCTCTGCAGATTCTAAAACATTCCATAAGCACCTTGAAGCCGCATACATTGCATCTAAATGGTCTTTAATACGCATAAACTGACAGGAAGGAGTTACAACTGTTCGATTAACTAAAATCTTGCTGCACAAACGTGCTGATGAGCATGTTGCACTAGGACTCAGCAACAATCTTTTGTGGACTTCATCATATTTGGTGGTCTGCCAGAGTGCTCAAGGCCACCAATGGCTTAGAAAAGCAGGCAGTCTACATGTGATCAGAGTGAAGTATTTAGGAGCACGAGTATAAAGGTGGTCCACTCTCGCCACACATCTGTAACACATGATATTCCTGGTCACTTGGTGCACCCTCTCTGAAATGTGTTCAGTCTGCCCCTCTTGCACTCAACATCTGGGTACCGTTTCCACTCACCGTCTGTAAAGAGCGGTTCCGGAAGCTTCCTGAAAAAGGATTTCAAAAGGCTGCTGATGACATTGAGGTCGTGCCACTTCTGTAAGAGAGGAAACCATTTGTAATAAGAAAGTGAAAGACATGCAAATACCGCTTGCGCTTCTATTTATGCTGTCTTGGATTATCATTGGGAGATGGTTCTGATATTTGCCTCACCAGCTCCTGTAGAACACCACATACACACACATACACACACACCCCTAACCCCCCCCCCCCCCCACACCCCCCTCTCCAATGGGGATTGCACCTTAATAGGGCATACATGCCTAGTACTCTAAATCTCAGAAGTAGTATGATAAAGACTATCACCTAGCGCTATATAAATACAAAAAAATTGAATCAGGTTGGCAGGTTATTACAAATTGACAATTATACCCAATGTGTCATTATAAATGGTATGGGAGAATTTTTAATGACCACCACCTTTACCAGAAATACTGATTGATGCGACTTGCATCGATTCTTATTAAAATAAATTCTCTGAACAGGTTCTATAGACAGACATGATAACACTGATCCTATAGGTCGTCGCTGTTCCGATTCGCTTATCGCTTGATGTGCTTTGCACCCTGAAGTAAACTGCACTGAGAATGGGTGAGAATGGGTGCGTGTGGCTGGCTGACATATCCCAGAGCAGACTTTGGGGGGAGGCGAGAGCTGGTGTGCTGCTGCATACTGGGACCTTCTGTACTCTCTCCCCACCTGTCGCCTCACCCTGGCATGGTGCAGTTTGGTGCGGTGTACATATCTTTTAAACATTGCATCCTAGGGCCTGGACCTCGAGTTTTGTTCCTTGTGTCGGGACCAGTCTTTCTAAAACGACATTGAGGTTTTGCTGATTTCAGGCAACCGTCTCAAGTGTGAAGGTGCTGAAATCGAGGTAAAGGGCTGGGGTGTCCAAATGTCATGTAGCCAGTAATGTCCAGAGGGTCCTAACAGGTAACTATGCAAAATTTGGTGCAGATTGGTGAAACAGTGTAGAATTGTATAGTAAACAATGCTTTGCCACAAATCCTGCCTCAAACAAACACATTTTGACTTTTATATTCATAGATATGTTTGAACTGAACCTTGGTAATCATCGTAGTATATAATAAAGGGCCAGATGTATGATTGTCCGAAGCCTTCCTGCCCGCTTTGTCTGTTATCACCGCTAGAGGGAGCTGTTGCCTTACGCATACAGCAATAAGGCTTCAAGTTCATCTTCCAGGCGAACAAAATGTTTATTCCAACAACAATACCATACTATTAGCTGCAGAAAAGGCCCAAGACAGCAATACCACTTTAACAGCATAATTCAAGTTGCATACACTAAGAAAATGTATACATTTAAAAAAAAACATATAAACAGAAATTCATTTGATTCAGCGCTATTTCTCTAATAAAATAAATTACTTTTTTAATGTACTTCTATATCATGTAATTATTCATTGTAATATTTCTTGGTATGCATTATATCAATAATATGCTTCATGTACGTTTTAAACTTTATTTGACTTTGTCTACTTTGAATCATGCAGCAGGTGAATTGTAACGCTGACATCCCTCAACATTATATATTTGAGTCCAAAACCCATAAGTGTAATCCAAGACAATGAGGAGCAGATACAAGACTGGCCGTATGTACTATGTTGAACTTTCAACGGATTCTGTGAGGTTTTGTTTGAGGTTACTACTCCTCCACATAAAAAGATTAAGATCCTTTACAAAAATTTGTTTTTTGTATTAATTTAAATTACGTTAAAATATACCACATAATATATTTACACTCTGAAAATCTCTTCCTTTATACAGATTAGCCTGTGTACACAGGTTTTTCCACTAGTTTATCAATAAGGAATGAAGCAGAAGGAAAAGCCAATGTTGAAACATTATTCAAATAAAAAAGGTGCACATTTTGTGCCAGATAGGGGGACGCACCTACCAACTGCGGGAGTAAAAAAGATGCACGGTGGGGGTGGTAACATGGCGAATAACACAGATACTCTGAGCCACAGAAACGCTGTATAAGGGACTTCACTGGGAATGGTAGGGGGTAACGATACATTGGATGTAAACTTGGTATAAAACACTGCTCTATAATTAGCTAAAGGGGGGAGGGACACAAATAGCACAATCACAAATACACGCAGTGGGAAATCCCTCGGGCAGGCTGGATCTGGGAACTTTCAATTTAAAACACGAGACCACAACGACAGGGATGGGCAAAGGGGGGAGGGGGCCCGATTTCCTCGTCATATGGGAATTAACACAACCGGAACTGGGTGATATAACTGCAGGGCTGTCAGCCAAACAAGCTGCCCTGCAAGGTAGCACGAAGGGAGGCTCTGTTCCAGTGTGCCAGTCACATGACCGCCAATGACCATCGGCAAGCAGTGGTGGGAAGGGAACACTGGACGGAGTGGCGTTCCTGGTAGGACCAATCAGACGGTAAGTTTCTGAGCTCTGACGAGGTGGCCAGCCCTCAAAGTATCTACCACAGAGTCTGCAGAGGTAATTATCTAACAGGTATCATGTGAATGTCCCGTTTACCTACCAGCTGCAGGGTGTCTTGTGTTCTGTTCTAAATGGTGCTGACCAATGGTAGTGTATTAAAGTTTTGTCGGTCAGAACAAATGTTGCTTCATTAATAACAAGATGTTCCGGGGTGGGTTGTGAGGTGAGGTGATGGGAAACTATTGAACTGTTTGCTCTAATGGCGTTTTCACTAATTAATGTAACTATCAAGGAGGCAGAGATTGCAACCCAATCAAATCCCCGGGAAGCAGAGAACAAAATAATTCTCCAACTTCTCCTGACTTCCGACTATTGTATTACTTGCTATAAAAATACTGTTCATAGTCCATTCAGATGTCACCCTCTCAATCAGAGCTAATCCACTGTTCTGTTTGATTTGTGCTCACCCAGCTGTAATAAACAGCATTGCTTCTTGACCGGTTTATGCTCCATCTTTTGAGTATGTGATTTTTATTATGCACTATTTATCGGACCCCTGACTACAAAGCAGAAGGAAAAGTCAATGTTGAAACATTATTCAAATAAAAAATTATTTAATAAAAATCAAGGATCAGATTCTAGTTTAAAAATTAAGACCTGATAATATTATTGCCCAACTCTGGCCTAAACATGTTTCACGGTGTGGTGAACTTCTTCAGGGCCTCAAAATGTCAATATGAATTTCCTGGCTAGTAACATAACTTAGTTTGAAAATTAAAAGTTACTCACCATAGTGACTAACGTTCTCCTATTCCATGGTCCCCTTTACTCCATACTGTATGGGCGTCCCTCGCTAGGGATGAGAAACTGAACCTTTTTCACCAGACAAAACTGCCTTCCCCTTTAAATTTAGATGCACGTGTGGGTGCGGCCCTGGGAGCATGCATTCCCCTGACTCCGCCCACCGGCGCCACTCCTCAGTTCCCTTTGACGCGTCAACAATATTATGATTGCCCAATGACACTGGTTGTTACGGGGGAAGATGATGGGATGTATGGACTAGGAGTACGTTAGTCACTATGGTGAGTAACTTATAATTACTTCTACACCCCGTCCCCTTTCCTCCATACTGTATGGGTGATTACAACTGAATGCAGCCCTGGGAGGAGAGTTGCCCCTCAGAAAAAACAAGGTCTTCAAAACCGCTTGGCCAAATGCTGCATCCGATCTGGCGCAGGCATCAAAGCAGTAGTGTTTGCAAAAGGCTGATGGGGAAGCTCAGGTACCCGCTTTGCTGATCGTTTGTCATGGGTCGTGTCATTGCGGTGGCTTTGGCTCTGAAGGCGTGGGAATGCATGTTTGCTGGCAAAGGCCTGTGCTGCCCCTCATATTCCTCCTTGATGGCCATAACCATGCACCTTGCTATGGAAGCTTTGGAGGCTTGACAGCCTGGTTATGATCCGCCAAAATTGATGAACAAGGCATCCGATTTACAGAAGCTCTTTGTCCTGTCCAGATAGAATCTTAGAGCACGCCTGACATCCAGATAGTGCAATATCTTCTGAGCCTCATCCTATGGATTCACAAAGAATGTTGGGATTACTACATCCTCGTTAATGTGAGGAAGAAACGACCTTAGGGAGAAAGGCAGGATGCGTCCTGAGCACCACCTTGTCCCGGTGAAAAGTGGTATAGGGCTCTGAAGCCACCAGAGCCTGAATCTCACTGATCCGGCATACTGAAGTAAGGCCAATCTGAAGGGCAGTCTTAAAAGTAACCAGCCTAATGTTTGCTGACGTCATGGGTTCTAACGGTTTGTGTGCCAGGGCACCCAACAACACGTTAAGGATCCTGACCAGTTGTGGAAGTTTAACAGAAGGGTATAATCTGGTCAGACCCGTTAAGTGCCTTTTCACCACTGGATTGGAAGAGGAGAAGATGCCCCCTCTGGATTTCTTGTAGGCCCCGTATGGCAGGTGGCTACCTACACACCTGAGTGAGCCAGATGACCTTGCAGATGACCCTGTGAATCAGAGTAGTGGGAGGAAACGTGTACGCATTCATGCCATGCCATGCCATGCCACGGGATCTGCAGCCCATCCCCCAGATATCCCCTGCCTTGCCCCAGCCAAGAAGCAAACTGAGGGCACCTCCTGTTCATGGTGGCGAATGAGCCTGCTTAGCCTGTTCACCTCCAAGTTGGGCTCCCCGGCATGTGGACTGCTGATAAGTGAATGTTGTTCGACAGGGCCCACTCCCAAATGTTGATGGACAGCCAGCAGAGCGGGGGGGGGGGTGGGCCTGTTCCTGCTTTGCTTGTTGATGTAATACATGGATGTGGAGATGCTGTTGACCATAGGGAGGAACGCTTTTGGGGCCAGCCAGATGGCCATCATCTCGAGCCAGTTGATGTGTTCCAGCTGTTCCTGTTGTGAACATACTCTGTGGGCACTGTGGTTGTCCAATTTAGTCCCTCATCCCTGTAGGGATGAGTCTGTGGTAATAGTGAGCTCCGGAGAAGGCTGCCTGAATGGGCTGCCCGCCAATAGGTTGGTCTCTGCACTCCAACCCTCCAGGTCTGTGTGTAGGTGCTGTGGTTTGTGATGAGAGCTGCCTGGGAGCCTGTCTCCTCATTCCAAGAGGCTGAGAAATGCAGTTGCAGCCTCCTCATTTTGAGTCTTGTGTGTGGCACAGCCAGGAGACAAGCAACCATAATTCAAAGCAAGTGCTGGTACCACCAAGCTCAGGTCACTGGTCTGCTCAGAAAATGCCTGGTGGCCTTCCTGACTGCCGTGATCTTGTCTGCCGAGGGGAAGATCCCCTACGCCCTCGTATCACGAATTAGCCCCAGGCATGTTAAGGACTGAGTGGGGAGTAACTGCGACTTTTTGAGGTTGATGGAGAACCCCAGATCAAATAGCATGTGCATAATTGCTGAAGCTGTGCACTGTACAGCCTAGGGGGACTTCGCTGGGACTAGCCAGTCATCGAGGTATGGGTAAAAGTGGTGGCCCTCCACCCTAAGCAGAGCTGCTACAGGGATCATTCACTTTGTAAAGAGCCGAATTGCGGCCAAATGGGAAGACCATGTATTGAAAATGAAAGCCCATGATCCTGAACTTCCGGAAGGAACGATTGGGCTCCAAAATCGGGACGTATAGGTAAGCATCTTTCAGACCCAAGGAGCAGAACTAGTCTCCCCCACACAGTGTCTTCACAATGATTGCTGGAGTAACAATATTGACATTTTGAAGGGGTAGGGAAAGGTTCAAGGAAGATCACCCTAGAACAACTCTCAGGTCAGCCTGGTTATTTTTCTGAATGGCGAATATGAGGGAATAGAAGCCCATGCTTCACTGTGAAGCCGGGCCTTCCTACACCGTCTGCCAAAATAGTTCACGTCCCAATCTGTGGGAGTGGAGGGGAGCGGAGGAAAGAGGAAATGGAGGAATTGGCAGACGGAAGCCCGAGAACAATACAAAGAGGATCCATGGGTCTGCGAACCTTGCCCTCCAAGAGTGGAAGTGATGGGCAAGTCTGCCCCCACCGGAGACTTGTGGATCTGGATGACATTGTCACAACTTCTTACCCTCTGGGGTGATGTCTGGGAGGGGGACTGGAGATATCCCTTGTGGGAGGATTTGTGCTGCTTCCTGTGGTGCTGGCTAGGAAACTGGTCGGGCTGCCTGGCTCAGTGATCCTGAAAACCCCTTAAGCAACTGTCAGAGCATTGGTGACTCTGGCTATAGGTCTTGGGCGCCGACTTTGGCAGTATTGACAAGGAATTAGTTGTCTGAGAGCTATTTTTCTTTTTGTCAAGGTACTCGTCTGTGGTCGAGTGGAAAAAAGTCCCCATCAAATGGCAGGTCTAGAATGCGCTCTTGCACATAAGGGTTAAACTTAGTCGCCTTCAGCCAAGCTGTCCTCCTCATATCTTTGGCGATACAAATCGCTCTATCTGCGGTGTCGATGTGAGCGACTGGATTCCATGATGTCTTGGGCCACGATTTTGGCCTCCTCCAAGCCGGCTCTAAAGCGCACCTGACTATGCACGGGGAGATCTGGGAGGAAATTTGCAATATCCCACCACAGCTTTTGATCCTCTGCAGCCAGCATAGCGTCAGCATTGGCCTGGCGCAGATGAAGAGTGGCATTAGAGTAAATCGTTTTGCCGTAGGATTCCAACAGCTTTTCCTCCTTCCCTAGGTGTGCTGAGGCGGGTGCAGGTGACAAAGACTATGGCTTGGAGTAAAGGGAGGCCGCGGATATAACCAATGAATGCAGTCAACAGTGCACTGCCAGAATGAGGGAGTCCCCCTCCGCCTGCCTATACTTGGCATCGAGGCGTTTATTGGTAGGCTGCGTTGAGTGCGGCTTCACCCATTCCTTCTTGGTCAGGGCTTCTATGTCCATTTGTAGAGGGATGCCAGTTCTTGTGGCTGGGCGAATGGCCAGCACCTCGGCCAGAACCCCCACTTCAGGTTGTTCATGTTGTGGCTGCGGAACACGGAGGAATTCTGCTACACCTGCCAGCCTCTCATGGAAGGCCTTAGCTGACGAGGAAGTATCCTGGTTGACGTCCTCATCCGTGTTGACCGCTGTGTCCTGCAGGTCGGGAGCTGTCGGAGGCGTGCTGGGAGTGGGCAGCTGTGGCATGCTAACTAGCAGTACTGGGGCTGCTGCGCCGGAGGCAGAGCCACTGTGACTGGTGTGAGCATGGGGACAAAGGGATCAAGTGGGGCCGGGGTCTGGACCACGGTCGGAGCCTGGGGGGTTGCAGAGGGAAACATGTGTTTGATGACCCCCCCTGAGGGTGGTGCCCATCTGCAGTAATTTCATGAGGGCAAAGAACTTTTCGAAGAACCGATCCTCGCTTGCAGGGGAAAGGCCTGGAGGCATAGGAGGCGGGCCCTGTGGCTGCTGATGTCTTGGTGGTCCTTGCCACCCAGCGCTGGGAGCTGCATACTGCCCCTCTGAAGGAGTGATCTGGTATGACCTGGACCAGGTCACTGGAGGGGTCCAGTCCCACCTAGACGTTCCCATGCCTGCTCTCCAGAAGGAAGAGGCTCCGGGCAAGCCACAATCCTGTCTGGCGTGGCTGCCATCTTGTCATGCCCCATGCCATGTGCCTGCTGTGTGGTACCTGAAGAGCTGGGCCCAGTTTCCACCTGCAAACTTAAAAGCGAAGGCTGCGACCTTCACTGCACCTCAGGTGGTGACCTGGGAGGCAGAGTGCCCTCAGCCATGACGTCGGGAGTGCTGCATATAGGCGGCCCCTCGGGAGCGAGCCCGGTAGTAGGGCAAAGCCCCTCGGGGATGTCTACAGTAGCAGAGCGTTGTGGTCCCTCAGCAGTGGAACCGGGAGGATCTTGCGACTCCTCAGCCTGTTGGCCAGTAGCTCTCAGAGCCTCGGTCTCTTTCCTAGCCCTAGGAACTGCCACTCGGGTGTTTCCCTGCAAAGGAGTTGCCCTTGTGAGGTGCGGAAGAGAACAGGGAACCTACCTTGGGCCTGGTCTTCCTCTTGACGTAATTCTTGATGTTCTCTGGAGTTGATCTCTCGAACAGCTCCTTCCACCTGGTCAAACGATTCTTGAGAGCTTGCGGGGTCAACACGTCACACGCAGGACAGCCGTCCCGGCCTTGGTCGGGGCTAAGGCACCAGAGGAGGAGTGCGTGGGGATCCGACGTGGGGAAAGAACCTTGCAGGCCAGACACCTGCTGAAACCCGCCGTCGTCGACATGCGCTGGGGAGGAGCATGGCACCAGAGGACAGAGTCTTCTCTCACAATTGCTAGAGAAAAAACAGAAAGCTTTGAGGAAGAGCGTGTGGAATTATAAGGCCGTAGGCCTAACCCATGAGTGCTGGTGAAGCGGTCTGTTCCCGTCAACTCGGAAAAGAGAACTGGGGAGTGGCGCCAGTGGGCAGAGTCAGGGAAGCACATGATCCCAGGGCTGCGCCCCCACACGCATCTAAATTTAAAGGGGAAAGCCCATTTTTTCTGCTGAAAAGGTTTCAGTTTCCTGTCCCTAGCGAGGGACGCCTATACAGTATGGACGAAAGGGGACGGGACGTAGAAGTAACAGTTTTATCTACAATGTTTGGTACCACTTTACATGGTCTCTTATCAATATTAACATAGGTCCTCTTGTGTATGATTTTGGGGGTGTAGGCTTGTCACGTTAATATTTGGTGAAAACATTCTTTAGGGGTTTCTTTAGTCAATACAATGCCTCATCTACGGAAATGGGTTTCCTAGGACTCACCTAGCCAGCCAGATCAACTTAATTGCACTACCCTACAAGAAAGCTGCTCCCTCCATTGACTAAAACAGCCAGCAGAGATGGTTTGAGGGTGAGAGAGAATGACAGAGAGATAGAGGCAGAGAAAACGGGGAGAGAGAGACACACAAACACACTCTCTAAACATATGAAAACATTCAATGTTTTATCCCACATTGTGTAATACTTCTTGACTATAACCCTATTTCACTTTAATCATTACACACATATGCTATTACTTATTGATAGTGCTTTAAAGTACTCGTTGAGATGTAATGCATCTTGACTGAGGCACAAAGTTCCAGTTCATTTGAAATGTCGGTCTGTGGCCGATATGAATGAACAATTTGTCATTGCCTCTGTGTAGAACATGTTGGGATGTACATCTATTCTGCATATTTGCAGCAAGTTAGGAATATTGGTCTCTACCCATTATTCTGCACGTTTCAGGGCCCGGTGGAGGACTCAGTCAGTAAGACAGCAGTAGCAAATTATACTGTTGTGTGGAGGGTATTTGTGAGTACATAAGAGATGGGTGCAAGCCTGAATGCACTATCCTGAACTTCTGGCAAGAGGTCCTGTATACTTTCTATTTTCCATGACCCAACTTCCCTGATGAGGCCACCCCCCCAAGGACCCAGCAGAGATTTTAATACCTTTTGGATGGTATGAGACTCACCCTGTTCTCTACCCTATCCCTTCTCGCACAGCTGGCTGTGGGAGCTATTGTTGGAATGTGCAGTGGACAAACCAGGAATACTTCAAATAGGTGAAAGTATCTTTTATTAATAATGCATCTTTCCACAATAACAGAGACAGGAGGAGAGGGCAGGGGAACGAGGGTGAGGTAGATAAACCAGGGCAGAATCACTGAGGGAACTTTTATATATTTCATAGACATACCATGGCCACACTTTTCAATGCCAAACGCTACTCTGGTTATTGCCAGCCTAACAAGACTGTCTGTGTAAATCAGGACCAGACTCCAACAGCCACATATTTTTCTCATGCGCTAGCGATTGTAAGACTGACGGGGACATATATTGTGAAGTGTACTACCAGCCTAGGAGAGTGCGAGGTACAGTGGCCAGAACCAGACCAGATATGTTTATGAATGGTATCTGGATTCAAGCTGCAATCTACTTCTGAAGGAAAGACCTTGAAGCCTGTAAAAGAAGCATGTGGCTGTCTCCGGCTATTGGTGGTAACCAAAGCATTTCTATTGACCTTTGACTTCACAGTACGCACTAACAAGTAGGTCCAAGTCCTAAATACATTCCTAGAGGCTTCCTGCACTGTACCACTTACCTATGACCTGAACCAAATCATGTACTTACCTTTAATGACATATAATGTTCACTTCCATAACAACTTGCATGGATATCCTTTTATTCAGAAACAATATTGTTTTACTGTGTATCTTTATATAACCAGCTCCCCTTCTGAGATTTGACTGTGAATGCACTTGCCCGATTGCCCCCCACCCCCTAAACCTTATGCTCTCTGCTCTTTAGTATTACTGCAGGGTGCATTTAGTCTTGTGGGAGAGGGGGGAAATAAAACAACAAATGTCAGAGACTTCCTTCTCGGGCGAGTTTGTCCCTGTAAAGAGAGAATAAGACAGTGATTACCTACAGTTTGATTCTCCTATTTCTCCCTCAACACACCCTGGATTCTTCCTAGCTGTACCCGATAAACCTCTGCTGGAAGGCCAGAGCACTATTTTTACCCTCCTAACCTTTCGAGCCAGGAATTTTCATTGGAATGGACAGTCTTAACAGTTCACAGCACAGAGCGATGATGTTGACTCATTAGCCTACCAGTGAACTTATTTAAGAGTTCAGTGATTTTGAATCCTTGCTGAAAGAACCTCACAATTTTTCCCCTAGCAATGACTAACTACTAATAACTATGTGCATCCCCACTTGGCTTTCTAGTGTTAATTTCATTACAGCCTCTTCGGGGAGTGATTTTATTTGGTTGAACAATTCTACTCCTAATAAAACCTTGAAGAAGTACTTGTTCCTTAGGATTGGGCCCAAAGCACTAAAAAGGATCTGCAAAGCCCACTCTGCTGAATGATTGATTGAACAGTGTGCACACACCAATTCCATGACCTGTTTTCACTGAACGCTGCTTGCTCAACCCAAATTAAGCTTCTTGTTAAGACACTAGAGTAATGCTTCTTCTCTCAGAGACTGCTCCTGTGTGTCTCGTCCCGAAATCTACAATCTCACCTGAAGGCCCCGCTCATACCTGGGGTTCAATCATCTTGCAGAGACAGTTGTTCTCCGAACCGAAGCATCCCCGATGGTCGCAGAAATGACAGCAATTGAGCGTGCTTGGAATTATTTCCCTCCAAGACACATTTCTTCAAACATTAGTTTGGCGCACAGCAGGGAACACAATCCTTAGCACAGAGTTTCTGACTGAAACTCCTTTTAGACTGTCCACACTATCAATGTGAATCCCTTATTAATCATTCACGCTCTGCCTATGCGAAACAGGAGGGGTCTGCCATATTGACTTGGGTTCTCTGCCCACGGAAAGGTCATGGAAACAAATTATGCACATATAGTTATCAAACCCGTAAGCACCCTCAGAGGGGGGCTACCAAGCACTTTGCTGACCCCACTCAGCAAACCTGTTCTCCAAATACAGACAACCGAATACCTTAAAGTGGAAATACAGAGCTCCTGGCATCTAGGTTTTGGGAGGTAATGCACTCGCACTCTCACACATATACACAAAGCTGAGAGGATTTACCTCAAAACAGTTGAAGACTGGCAACATACAGTTTGAAAGATCTGATGGACCTGCATGAGTATATGAGGAGCCAGAGAGTATTTGAGGAGCAGAAGAGTGCCGGCTCCTTATCATACATTTAAAGTACAGGTAAAGGGTCTTAGTGAGAATGACAGGGGGTATGGTCTGTGCAGGGCCAGAAGGAGGATGCTCAAGCGAATGGAGGCAGCCGGATAAAGAGAAAAGTTGGCTTTGAGGAGTAAGCCTGATCCTTCGACAGGAGACCAGGGGAGGGTGTAGATGGCAGCCACCATTCAAGTCTGAGCTTGCACTCAATGAAGTGAATCTCCTGTGGCACAAAGAGTAGAAAAGCATCAGATATGTACCAATGGCCACTATTCTGTTACTAAGGAATTCATCACCACAAATCTGGCTACTGTAATCTCAAGACGACCTTGATGCCAATGTCCAATTTGGAATCCTATCTCATGCGGGCACTAACCTATGCCTCTACCAGAGATTTATGTCATGTTACCTAGCAAGTTCCAGCTACTGCAGAATGTGCTGTCTGTCTGCTTTGCAAACTAAACACATTTCAGTACTTTCTTCATTGCCCTTTAAAAGCTATTTATTGTTTCCCATTTTTCCTTCTTGGACTGTTTCTTTTCTTTTTGAAACAGGTCAGTATAAAACACTGTGCAAATAGTGAATTAATCTGAGAAAGCAGGGTGAGCATTTTTTAGCAGCAAGCAGCTTAATGACTCCAGGGCTTTCACATTAGCTTGATGGTCTCCAAATAACAAGAGTTTCTGTTTTGGTCACCGACTAGGCCTTCTCCAGGGTTGCATTTGTGGTTTTACATATTATAAACCTAGCTGGGAAGCAATGAATAGCAAGCATGTCAACATTAAGATGTACTTTGCTCGCAGCTGCTTCGAGCAAAGGAGTCAGCATTAACAGATACTTAGCCACTACTTGCAAAGAATTTAGTAGCCACCTGCTCTTCCCTGATGACAGTGATGACACCTGAAAATAGGACATGAATTTGGGGGACATGAACTAGAAGAACCCGAAAAATCCAATCAGCGCAGGCGCACCAACCTGATTGATACTGCATGGTCGAAGATGATCTTCCCTCAAGGGACAGAGCATTAAGCCCATATGTTTTATCATCTGCCACCAAAAGCCACCACTCCCGGGCTTCAATGGGGGTCCAAAGCAAAATGTGTCTTTTTGGTCCATTCTGCATGCAACTCCTTTAAGGAATCAGTCTGATGGTGCCTTAACACTGCTGTTGTCTCCCCACCAGTGAAATGAAACCTTGCTTTCATTAGATATCGTACGGAAAATACAGATGTCCTTCCAAAGAGAAAGCTGCTGCTAGAAACACACTAAAGGAAGTGGAGCAGAAGCCCCTTTCTGCAAGTATGTTCTAGAGCAGAGGTTTTCTGTGATGCGTATCTCTTCTGTATCCACAATTGCTCGAAAGTCACTGGCCGATGAAGCCCCCCTTTCCAGATCACTCGGCCTCAGTCTGCTCTCAGATATTGTATGCACCTGGTCACTGAACACCCAAGCCACCACTATTTCAGAGCCCTTCAGACTATGGGAACAGTACAGGTTTACAATTTCAGCAACAATCAAGGTGGCTAAGCCGAACTGGGAAATTTCCATTGCATGAATCAAGAGGGTTGTCTCGCCATAACCTAGGGTGGATGAAGTAAGACAAAACTAGAAAGTGAGTGTAAACTCTAGCCAGTGGATTTTGAGAGGAAGGACTACTACGAAGAAGATGATATGGAACAAAGAACGGCCTCCTACCAGCCCCAGCTTTCAGGCACTATTGAACACATGAGAATGTCACACAAGAAATTCAAACCCTCCAACGGGACGGAATGCCAGTCCAATTCATGGGCCCACACAATGTTAGCAATGTCAGGGGACAAAATCAGCCCACACGCATTGTCCACTTGCTAGCGCTAGCCCGCAGAGGCACTCGACATCGAGATATGCCAATAGTTGCAATTAGGTTTCAAACAGGTTTTCAAGACAGTAGCTTGGACAATTTAAAAATAATAACAAATGAATAGCAGAGCGGGGCTAGATATATTGTATTATGTTACAAGACTTTTATACCGCATCAAATCGGCATCAAATAAGTTTCTGATCACCTGGTTTGTCTGGAGGTTGGCATACTGTGCCCCTGCCCGGGCTATCCAGACCTTTAGATGGGAAAGTGGGTGAAGTGCTAGAGACATGAGAGGGGGTGATGAAGGAGAAAAGCAATGTTTTGTGATGGCTTGGGTGCATACGGATCCTTTATGGTGACCAGAAAAAGGGTTTAGAGAAAAGAAAGCATATTGTAAACATGTCAAGTAAAACAGTTGAGAGCAAAAAAAAATAGTCATAACAAGTAGTGTTTGGTTGCAGGATTATCATTGTGCTATCTATTGAGCACGGACCTAACTTCGAGAAGCAATGGAGCACGTTATAGAGGTATACAGCAATACAGACACATAATAGAGCGCTGTACAGAGGTGTACAACATTACAGATGCATAACTGAGTGCTTTCCAGAAATAACAACAGAACAGATGTACAGCGGGGGTAGGATATAGAGGGGCATAGAGGAGGGGTAAAGCCTTACCGGGTGGTGGGGATGGGCGGCGCATCTAGCAAGTCAGGTGGCGTGAGGGGTGACGTGATGGCCCAGGTGCTGAGGAGGAAAGACTCCTTGAAGAGGTGGGTCTTGAAATGCACTAAATTGTGGTGGCTTTTTTGACCTGGCATTACCTTTTAAGTGTTCCCATAGGCATATCCCAGAAAAGAAATTTGGGACTGCAAAGTCTAGAAGCCAGATGTGACCTGGTCGAGAACAGCCGCATGAAAGGTAAATGTAGTATTAGAACAAAAATGTAGGGGAGGCTGCTATGATTATGTTGACACAGGATGTGTTACAAGACTGGCACTTGAGAGGGGACTAGTGTGATATTTTGTTAAAACATTGTCCGAGAGTGCAGTCCCTGCACAGCTCAAGGTTCCTGTTTAGGTGGGCTGTGTGTTTTACATGACTGTTACCAGATATGGCTAGGATACTCCTGTTGCTTACACAGTGCTTTATGCGACAGTAAGGCAATCGTTCAAGCTGCAAGCCAACAACATAACACAGGTGCACCCAAAGATCAGCAATGATGGGCCCCTGGGTCATGGACAGCCACTTCTATAAGAGGGATAAGTGAGTGACCCTGACGTCACCACCAGGTTTGGGTGACTTTCAGTATGCAGGTTCCCTGATGAGGGTACTGCCATGATGCTGAGACCTGGGCAGTCATTGGGCTCTGCCAAAAAGCATTTGAGAATTCTGGAGGTGTTGCGGGGACTGAAATCCTCTAGGGTGTTTGCAGGGCTCCTCTGGGAATAATCTGCATATTAAGAACCCATTTTCAACCAACTCCCTGATGTTGCAGTTGCCTAGTTAGTTTAACAGGTGTCAGTAAAGTGTACACCAGATTATTTGGAAACACATTGCCATTTACTGGACAATCATATTAATTTGCTCCAAAACACGCAGACAAGAGAAATGATGAACTGGGCAGCTTATGCACCTGGAATCCATTTAAATAACGAGTGGGAATGCATGGAAACATATCATGTCTGACATTGGGTTCTTTCCAGACTGCAGAGTTACATTTTTGTTTGCATTCGCCAACACTAGGCAATAGTGGTGCGTAGACCAGTGTATCCTTACCTCATCCTGTAGGTCGACTTCAATGAGTCCTTTGTTGAGCTGATCCTGCAGGCTGGACACCACAGCATTGTTCCCCGGCACTCGATAGATGCCCATGCACTCCAGGCCCCGTTCTTCCACAAGTCGACAGCACGACTCCACTATCAGGGGTATGCTCTGCCAGGAAAACAGGGGGCCGGGAGGTTAATAGGATTGCAACGAAAGGCCAAGAGACCCCGATAGTGGGCATGGCTAAGCCAGAAAGGTGTTCACAGGGGGAGAGACACAGACAGGGGTCTACATGGGTCAACTCTAACCACAGAAGAGGGGTTGAAAGGTCAATGATTTCGAATTATTAAAATACCACTGGCAACTGAAGGGCGATGTGAAAAGGAAGAATGGAATGAGGGAACATTTGACATTTAAGAGAACTGCAGAAAAGTGTGACAGATGTGTAGGGAAGAAACAAGGAGAAAGTCAGAAACAAGGTGGAAGAAGTGAGGAGACAGTCATATAGTAGGACAAGAGAAGAACTAGGAGAAAGTGTGAACAATAATTGGAGAAGATGACAGAACAGAAATATTTTCATTTACTAGTGAGAAATTAAAAGAGTGCAAAGAAAGGAAGTATAACGTGCAACAGAATGGAGGGATACATTGAAAGTAGCGAAGAACGGTTCTAGCTAACTTTTACAGAATGGCACCTTTGATGATTTTGGGATTGCCCATTTTATTATTTACCCGCAACAGATATATGGTAAATTGGGTTAAGGTATATAATGGAGGTGGGGAGGAGGGGTGGTGTGTCCATTGCCAACCCAGTTTGGGTTAAAGAAATCGGCACATTTGGCAGGAAAGAATTCGGCAAACCTTAGAACAGAAGGAAGGGGGAGACAGAATGTGACAGGACAGTAGGATTGTGTAGGAAAAGGGCAGACAAGTTAGGTGATCTGAGTATACACAATGATATACACTGGAGGAGAAAGAATGATGGGCAGGGGGAGAAAAGGACTGATGAGAATGAGGGACAGATATAAGGGGTGAACAGAGGAGGCAGGGCGACGTGCCCAGAAGAAACAAAGACTTGAGAAGAAAGTATGTGACAGACGAATGAAGACGACCCAGGTGAAATCTTGCAAGAAAGAGAAAGATTGAGAAAGAAGAGGGAGCCAGACAGGAAAGAAAAGTGATACACAGAGATAGATGAACAAAGAAGAAAGGGTGTGACTGACAAGTGGAAAGAAGGACTGGGGAGATAGTGACAAGCAAGGAGTAAGGGTGTGAGAGACGAGGATAGGACTGGGAGTAACAGTGGTAGACAGAGCAGAAATGAGAATGTGTCATAAGGAGAGGACAACGAAGGAAAAAGATTGACACGGTGTGAAGGAGAAGGTGAACTGGGGCGAACAAGTAAGATGTATAGGATACAAGGAAAAAGTTTAAAAACAAAGGAAAACGATTGTCAGGCAGTTGTATTGATAGAGTGGAGGTCAAGTGGCAGATGGGTAGAAGACATTATGATAAAGTGCGAGGGGAAAAAAAGATGGGGAACAGTGAAAGATTGACCGAGGAGGACTAAGCGTAATGATAAGGCGGGAGAAGGGCTAACCGCGAAGTGTAGAGCAGAGAGGAAAGAACTTCAAAGAAATAGTGTTGTGGGTGGATAGATGAACTGAGAAGACAGATTGTAACTCAGAAGGGTAGAACAACTAAAATAATTTAGAACGATGCAGGAAAAGGAAAGATTAGAAAAAAAATTCACAGGGGGGGATGGAGAGAATGTCTGGGAAATTAAGAGTATGAAAATAAATGAGAAGGATTGAGGAAAAAGAATGAGACTATGAGAAGCTAAAGGAAAAAAGAGTAACAACGGGTATAGGAGTGTGGCAGATGGTGGAAGAACCAAGGAGAGCGAGTGGAAGACAGGGAGAGAAAGACTGATGACAAAGTATGACTGATGGGTAGTGGAGAAATTGAGAGAAAGAGACTGAGATAGAAAAGAGAAAGAGAGCTGGATTGAACTTGTGCGATAGACATGGTAAGTAGAACAGATGGAAAGGTGCAACAGTCCTGATGAGAAAGACTAAAAGACTGGTGGAGAGAAGTAATTAGGAGAATGAATGTAGAAATCATCCATATATAGCGCCATAGAAGAGGGAAGGCCCCATTCTTTGCAGTGGGAATCTCAACTGTGTGGGTTTCTATGCTGGGTCTGTCATGTTGACTCCCAGAGGTGAGGGAAGAAGCCAGCCTGCCATGGAATTCTCACTGGAGGAGAGCTTTGCAGGGCCTGCTTGCGCCATAACCACACAGGGAGGAATTATGCAGCTTCTACACCGGCCAGTCATTGCCAGGGGTGGCGCATGCAGGGTCTGCAATTCAGATTCACATAGGGGGAAGTGGGGAACTATGCAGACTCACTGTGCAATCACAGAGGAGGTAGGACTAGACCGTGTTTGCGGCATAGGGTTGCTTGGGCACTCAGGACAGCATCTGCATTGTGCAATGCCAATGGATGTAACTATGCAGGTTCTGTCCTGGCCAATCCTGAGGTGTCACTCAGTGCAGTGATATAAGAATCATGGCTGACACAATCCCGAGCTAATGAGTGGTTAAACACTAGGCCGCCTATCTTGGGTGGGGGGGTGAAATAAACAGTTAAACAGTCTTTTCCCCTTCAAACATGGAGTCACACTGACAGGAGAGGTATGGGGTGGAATTGCAACTAGAATCAGGCCATGGCTGCCAATGATCCTCCCCCTTCATGTGACTGGCCATGCCCCATCCCTCCCTGACATAATGAACCAGGATTGGCAATCAGAGGGGCATGCAGGATGGACTTCACTCCAAGATGACATGGAGCTCATTTGCGTGCAGATGAACACACCCACAGGAGATGAGGTGGCACCAGGGGGCAATCAGACACTATGTCTGCCCTCTTCTCATCATGGGCGAGAAGAAAAGTTAGGGCACTGACATTTAAGACAAAAAGATCAGGGAAAAGGCAACAAGAAGATGGGAACAGAAGCCCTTCAAAAACTAAAACAATCCCTTAAGTGGCAACAAACAACAAATGATCACGAGCAACGAGTACCTCACTGTCCAATGAACCACTACTAAAAGAGACTGCTGCTAGTGCACAGCGTGCGCCTAGGTCTGAAAACTAGTGAGGAGCTACATGGAAAAGGGTGTGTGGACAATCTCAGTGGAATTGGAGTATGGATAACCTGCAGGTGGGATCCACTAATGCCAAAGGGAGCACAGATCATTTGGGCAATCTTACCTGGGTGCATAAGCATCATGCCAACAGAAGGTCAGATTGGAAAGTGAGCATGGACAACCTGCAATGAGCATCTCCAATGGATAATGCAAGGGAGATTTCTGCCCAACTCTCATCTAACCTAAAGGTGTTCAGGGTTCAAACCAGAAGGAAAGAACAAACCTCTCTAAGGGTAGTGGCTGTGGGAGAGCAGGCGGACGTTACTTACAGAAGGAGGAGGGCAGTAGTGAAGTACAGTTACTCCATACAATTAATCAATGAAAATACACCACACAGGTATCCTGAAAGCCATACATGTTTAATAAGTCACGTATGTACACATATATGTGTATGGGTTATAGTTAGCTGCAAGGTCCAATAAGTACTTCAGTAAGTCTTAACACAGTAATAATACACAGTTCATGTATAAAAACAATGAGAATGCATGCTCCGCTTACAAAATTTAGACTTGATCTGTTACACCGCGCATCAATTACTGTACAATGGGATGGAAGGAAGCCAGACTACCGCGCATTTTGTATAGTATAAAGTGTCCTTTTCTATTTTTTTGCTGGGTCTATGAAAGGTATAGGCAGTACTTCAGATAAGATTTTGAGGCTGGAGTATTTTACACCCTATTTTTCAACTTTGAGAGTAAATGTGATTTCAAGGGAGTAAAAATCAGTTTGCACCTACGCAAGAGAAATAAAGTATGGGACATCCAGAAGAGATGTGTCAAAAGATACAATTGTATAGAAATCAATCATGTGGCAGCAGTGACATTGTGACAGAAAAACAAGTTTCCCTCATAATTAACAGTAGAAGTAAAACCACCCTCTCACAAATGGAACCGATGAGTACTAACCCACTGACCTTCCCCTGTGTGCAAAGAAAAGATACAGATGATCGCACTGACTCCAAGCTATGGTTGAATAGAAGGAATACGTTTCTCACTTGTAACTCCTTTTCACCAGCATTGGCATCTTTCATAGATTCACATTCTGTATGATTATTCCCAGTCATCAGGCTGGGAATCCTCAGTAACGTAGAGCAGTATATTTTATAAAATTGAAACGATAGTCACTTTACTGTTCTAGTAGTCATTTAGGGTCATATTGCCCACAGCCAGTGGAAGGGCTCCTAGCTCCACCCCTGGAGGATATCTTCAGATTTGGCATAGCGCACGTAAAGTGGCACTATGAACAAAGAAGAGCCAAGCAGGATAGGTGGGAGGGTCACATGTGAATCTATGAAAGACACCAATGCTGGAGAACAAGAGTTCCAGGTAAGTAACTTATTCCTTCTCCAGCATTGGATCTTTCAAAGATTCACATGCCATATGAATACATTACAAAGCAGTATCACATGACCTAATGGGCGGAGGCCCGGGGTAAGTAAATACTTACCCCAGGAGACACTGACCTCACGCACACAGGTTACGCAGAACTGCCTGGCCAACCCTGTACTCCTCTATGGAATCCCTGTCGACATGGTACAACTGTGTAAAGGTGTGCACAGATCTCCAGTTCGCAGCCCTGCAGATGTCTGGCATGGGGACTCTGGCCAGGAAAGCTGCCGTGGCAGCAGCGCCTCTTGTATAATGTGCCCTGGGCTGGCCAGCGAGAGGCCTGGCAACTTACTAATGACAGAAGGAGATGCAGGAGGAAATCCACCTGGCGACTGAAGACTTGGAAAGAGCGTTTCCCATTCCATAGGGACTAAAAGTTCAGAGAGCTGAAAGGTCTTCCGGAATGATTGTGCAGGAGAGACTTAGTATTTTAATGCACACACCAGATCCAGAGAGGCATTTTGCAGGAGAGGAAGATGAACGGAACAAAATAAGTAACACTACTGGCTCATTGAGCTGAAACGCTGAAGGAACATTCGGCTCAAGGGAAGGGTTAGTGTACAGCATTCCTTTGACTTATGGAACACCAAGTATGGTGGCTTGCAGGAAAAAGCCTGAATCTCGCCTACATGTCTAGCCGATGTGATGGCAACTAGCAAAGCAGTCTTCCAGGATATGAACTTGAGAAAAGATGTATGCAGAGGTTCAGAAGGAGGCCTCATGAAACCTGCAAGTACAACATTCAACTTCCAAGCCAGGGTCGGTCATCTGACTGAAGGAAAGGAACAGACCCTTGAGGTACTCCTTGATCCAAAGATGGGAACAAATATGGCAGAGTGTCTTTAGGCAGCATGTTGAAAGGGTCAAGGCCCTGCGTCTTGCACAAGCAGGAAAACCACTTCCATTTACTGTTGTAACAGGCCAGTGTGGAAGAAATTCAAGCTCTAGCTAGATGTCCTTTCAGTCTTGCGGCAGCAGTACATCACCAAACTGAGTGTAGGAGCCAGGCCGTCAGGTTCATAGAGATCGGGTCATGATGTAATACTGCACCTTCGCTCCTAGAGAGAAGGTTGCACACAGATATAGATCTTAGTGGCCCCTGCTGATATTTTCAGAAGACAGTTAATACCTGTGCCACCAGGGGGTTTGGGAAAAAGCATACAGAAACTTTCCCCACCCAGGGGAATGTGAAGGCATCTCCCAGAGTCTCCAGATGAAGGAACCTGCTGGTAAAAGCCACGCACCTCTTGACAGCATAGGTTATTGGAGAGGTTGGCTTCTGGGGTGGCCCATCGACAAGATCCAGCAGAGTTGAGATTTCTGAAGCTCCCATTCATGGCAGGAACTTGACTCCCCCTGCTGGGGGAATCTGCCATTGGAAGACTTGAAGGCCCGAAACACTGCACACAACTCCAGAAGATTGTTATGAATAGTCTTCTCTGTGTGTTCAGAGACCCGTGGCATTTAGATCTCCTGTGTGCGTCCCCCAGCCTTCCAGGGGGTAACCTGATATGGAGGAAGGCGAAACAGACCGCCCTGGACTGACTCTTTGTATGTCCAGAGACCCCAGCATAAAGCATTTGTAAATTGCTTTGTCAAAGAGATTTTGTCCACCCAGAGGCCTGCTGCCATTATGCACTGAGGAACTCCTGGAGCGGCCGCATGCATAGGCTGCAATGTTGAAGCAGAAGAATGCACAAGGACAACAGTGGCTTCAGGAGGTGGACTGAGGCCGTCGACCTCTTAGAGAGTAACTGGCAAGAAGGGCCTGAATCCTCATCCTCTCCTCTGAGGAAGTAGTCATGAAAGAACATGTGTCCAGTTGAGCTCCTAAATAGAGTGCTCGACAAGACAAGGTTAGACAGGATTTATGAAAGCTCACAGAGAACTCCAGGGACTGGAGGCATTAAAAGGTATTTGCAGTATGGCATATTGCTAGGGGAAGGTACTCCACCCACACTAGCCAGTTGTCTAGGTACGGATAGATAGGTGCACCTGAGTGATGAAAGTGTGCAACCACCGGGGCCAGGCATTTGGTGAACTTCTTCAGGGCTGACCAAAGCCTGAAGAGCAGTGCCTTGAACTGCAAGTGGAGCCCTGCAACTATGAAGTGCAGGCAGCGCCAGGGTTTTTTATGAATAGGAATGTGAAAATATGCATCTTCCAAGTCGAAGGATGCCAGAAAATCCCCTTCTTCAAGCAAAGACAAGACGTGCTGTAGAGTCACCATCCTGAAGGTTTGGGCATTGAGGAATTTATTGAGTACCCGGAGGTCGAGGGTGGGCCCAAAAGCCCCCCCCAAAAAAGTCTTCCCAAAAGCGAGATTCCAGATGTTGAGGCAACGGCAGAGATGGCTCCTACAAGATGGTGGAAGCCAATAAAGCCAATTCTGATGGCATAGAAGACAAAAGAGTGCCGTCAGCCAACAAAACAATGCCCCACGATAAAGACTACTGTGGAGGCGGCCCAGTATGGATTAAATAAAGAGGACAGGAGGTAGGGTATTGGGGTTCCAATACCCTTCTGTGTGATCCCAGTTTCCTATACCAAGGTGGGAAAATAAGGAAGACTATGGCAATACAGCCCAGAGACATCGCAGCACAGAAGTTGCAGCCCAGTCCATGAGGAGGACCTGGGGGAGGAATAGGAAGGATGTCCAGTAGCCAAAAATCAAAATTGGAGCAAAAGTGCAGAGACGAAAGTATAGTCAGTGTGGTTTCAAATATCAGCAGCAGCTTTCCAGCAGGTAAGTAAACTTGCAGCCTTATTAGAACAATCCAGCAGAACTGAGGGCAGTGTCAGGGACTACCCAAGATAAGCTTACACACTTATGGGTTGGCTTAATAAGCCAGTGCCCCACTCACAGCGCAGCATCTAACAAAGGTTATGGAGGCAAGATAACCGTCTGGTCCAAAAAAAAAAAAAAAAAAACTTTCAAGTCCGCCCCCGAAAGATGTGTACTGGCCATTTTAGGGCAAGAGACTGCCATAAACAGTACATACCATTAGAGGAGGTGCACGTCACATGTAAAAAGGAGCATGGACAATGTTCGAGAGTAAAGTTGCATGGAGAAATTATAACATACAACTTGAGGAGTCTCACATGGAGAAAGGCAGCATGGCCCACTTGGGGGATATCTCATAGGGAAACGAAGATGGATAATCTGCCGTTGAAATTGCACATGGATAAAGGGAGAATGGACCACCCGAGGAATGTCACATGGGCAAGTGAGCGCAGGAAATGTTCAGTGAGAAGGTCACATGGGAAAGAGATAATTGGCAACCAGGAGATCTCACAAGCTTAAATGGAGCATGCTCCAGAGGGGGGATATCCCAAGGGGAGGTGAGTGTGGATAACGTGCATTGGTACTGTCGCATTCAAAAGGGGCAGGGATAAAGGGAGCACAGGCACCTGAGGAACATCACATGAGAAAGGAAACAAGTGTGGACGACATGTATGAGAATGTCACTTGGGAAAACAAATGTGGACAGTGTGCTGATGAAATAACGTAAACGAGCAGGATTGCATGTGCCCATTATTTACCTTATTGTCTAGAGCTGGCTGGCAATCCTCTAACCTCACGCCAAAGGTGCGTGGTCCAGACTTCTTGTTCTTCTTCATGATGTTAATACTCCACGTACCTCTGGGTGCACCACTTTCCTCTGAAAACAAATGTAGGAACGTGTCATCTGAGCTGCAACATGTGTGCCATGGAACCAAAAGCAAAGGAGCACCAGAAATATAGGCAAAGCAGCCCTGGCATAGACAAGCCTTTGTGTCGAGACATTCATGAACATGCAAGGAAACACATTTTTGTAAATAAAAATAGGTTAAAGTTGAAATATGTGTTGTGGTCCTTCCTGCCCATTGCAGAAGTGCAGCAATTGCACGTTATGGCAAATACACCTTCGACTAACTAGTCTGGCCAAATGGCCTGTGTCTTGTGCACTATATTATGTACAGAACAGGCACAACTTCCCTCCTTTCACCTTAAAAACCAGAACTACCAACTGTGGCCTGCCACATGGATCAGGTCTCTCACCACATCTCTTCAATATATACACTGCCCCATATGAAATTAATAAAGAAACACAGAATAACTTGTTACAACTACGCAGAGAACACTCAACTCATTTGTAAGATGACTACTAGCACTCACTCAAACAACTCCCTCAATAAATGCCTCAATGAAATAAACATCTGTATGACCAACAGCAACCTAAAACTAAACCCGGACAAAACAAATAATGATCAACCCACGAAGCAACCAACCACAGACCTCACTGCATTGGCCCCTGGAAATGGGAACAAGGTCGGAAACATCAACAATAATAAACAAATCTATGAATACTCCTGAATCTCAGGTAAACGTAAAAGTACAAAAATGCTTCTACCACCAACGCTCAATCAGATGCTTCCTTCCACACCAGACCCTTGCCATAATCGCAATGATACCTTCAAGAGTATATTACGCAAACAGCCTATACTTAGGAATGCCAGACTACCTCACCAAGCAATTACAATGCATCCAAAACACAGCTGCAAGACTATTACTAAGAATGAAGAGGAGGGCACAAATCACCCCAGCTTGAGAATCCTTTAATGGTTACCAGTCAAGAAATGAAGCCATCTGAACGCACTCTCCATCACTCACAGAGCACTGCACAGACAGGGAGTGGAATTCCTCCAATCAAAAAGCACCCTTTGCTACTCGAGAAGGACATTGAGATCAAGCAACGACATACTTCTCGAATCAAGACATTACACTTTCTCTACCTTCATAGCACAAATATTGAACTCTGTACAAATCCAAAAAGAATTCAGGACAATAGAAGACCACCTGAGATTTCAAAACACTGTTACAAAACCTGGCAATTCAACACAGCAGGATAGAAATCTTTTCACAACCCAAGATAGGAAACAGACAACAACAATGCAGACACCACGATCAAATCACAACCTTAAAGCTTTTTCAACAAATGACCCCCAAGGAATGGCAAAACATGACCGGACACCCGCTTCAATAAAAACACGCATCAAAACAAACTCAATGGGCTTCATTACAGGTTTGGCGGTCTGGAAATAAGGCTGCCGGTAGCAACGTAGGGAAACAGAACTCCTGGCAAGCCTGACCTACCGGGAGTTCACTGAAGCACCCGCACTGTTAATAATGGTGCCGGTGGTTCAGGTTTCCCATTGAGTCCAATAGGGAAATAACCATCCTGCCACCACCTATGATATCCCGGTGGCACTGGGATGTCAGGCGGCGGAAATGATGTTATGGGATCGGTGGTAGCCAGCCGCATCGTAATAAACTCTCCATCATTTGGGGTGAACATACTGGACTCAATTCGGTCTTGGGTGATACACTGTTTACCCTCCTCTGCTGTGGTCTTGCTGGGGCAGCCTTTCATGCATATATACATACAAGTCTCCAGTTTTTCCACACTGCAATAATGTGCAGCGTATTTGAAGGCTTAAGTGTAAGAAAATGGGTAGAGAAGATTCAGCTATCTCACTGCTCCACTCTATTGCTCCTCGTCGGTACAGAGATCAATGTCCATGATCTTTAGCCTCATATTAAGCTCACCACAAACTTAATTGCATCTTTGCGCAGTAGCAGCAACAAAAGAGAAAAAGGATGAAGCAGAAGCCATTCCACTTTGGAGCTGGCTGACGAAACAGCCTGGAGAAGCACTGATGGGTGCAAGAGCTAAGTTAGAAACATTGGAGACTCATTTCTTGGTCTGGTGAAGGGCAGCAGATTTACAATCGTGCAAGGAGAAGGAATGTAAGGTGGCTTCCTTAGTAGCAACTAACATATGTAGGCTATCTGAAAGACACTTTCTGAAAAGATTAAGCAGAAGCTAGTGCACTGCAGAAGTATTAAGTGGAAGATGCTCATGCAGAACTCTATTCCCCCAATTGGACTGCTGGTCTACTGGGAATTGGAAGATGACTGAAGCCCAATCCACCAAAGTTCTATCAGTTAAAGCCAAATTACATTGACATGAATACAACTGCATAGAGTACTTGACTATGCCAGTCTTTGGCTCGGATGATTACAGTTCAGACCTTTTCTTTTTCCGAGATCAGGCAAAGGCATTGTAGTCTGGGACTTTTTTTAAGACACAAGATTTTCTTTGTGGGATTTCTCCTGAGTGATCCTATTTCACATATGGAGGACAAATAATGTATTTCTGACCAGAAGAAGACCTAAGAGGGTTAGCGCAGTTGTAAGGTCCTCATGTAAGCTAAAATGGTGTGGAGAATACCTTGCACCATTCCTACATTTTCAAACAAGCAAATAATGTTTAGATATATAGCTACACAACTGCGTGAAAAATGGTCTGGTGGCAGAGAATGCAAACATACCCCTCTAGTCGGTATCCAGCGATAATGACGCCAGTGAAAATAGTTTCAGGAGATCATGTTTTTTCAAAGGTGCACTGTGACTATTATCAAGCACTTTCCCCAAACATTTTAGGACTGGAGTTTAGAATAGTAAATAACACCAGACCTAGACCATGTTGGGAAGGCTTTTAATGAGTCAGAGGAAAATCCTCGACCCACAGGCAATGTTTTTGCTGGCAATATTTTCACATAGAGCAGTCAAATCCATTAACATTGAATTGTGATTCTACCAACAGCACTGGCAGTGGTGTGGGTTGGGGTAAATTCAGCAACAGTAAATTAGTAAACTGCCCCTGGTCAGGTTGGGCCCAAAGGTGCAGAAATATGAAAAATCCCTGTTGAATGGTAGAGACAAAGCAACTTTCAACTGCCAAATATTCCAATATGGTCTACAGAAAAATACAAATATTAAGTTTGCCCTGTATTCAAATGACCAGCCCGAAAAAGCTGAGGGCTAATTCCAACTACATGGGCCAGATACCTGAAAATGCAGCTTAGCTACAACCAAGCTGACATCGAGAAATGTGTTAATTCTGGAGCTTGGAACCATGAACAGTGTACACATGAAACTCCATTGCCAGAGCCAATGCAATACATTTTATAATATAAACATGGAAATTGATGCCATGGTGCAGGAGAAAAACGAATATTGTGTGATGTAAGATACTTATGTAGGCCTCATGTCTAAAGAAAAGAATGCAACAAGATTATAGCACCATTTCTGTTCATCAGAATGGACGCCAGGCTGTGCTCACACGAGAAAACCTCTCCAGCAGATCCAAAGGCCAAACCCTGCTCACCTTCCCCCTACAGTTACAAGCCACATCTGGGAATTTCTTTGAAGTTCGCAGAGCCAGGAAGGGGGCAGAGCTTGTGTATGGGAAGAGGTTTTAGTGAGGTGAGATGATCATCACTGAGTAATTAACATGGCAGATAATGGATGGTGACCTTTATCAAATATCCAGAATTAAAATACAATTAATGGTGAGGTTCTGGGTTGAAAACCGCATGAGTCAGAGGGTGGAGTTATCACCTTTGCTCACTTCTTTAAGGACACAGAAGGTTGATCAGCTCTGGAAACAAGAATGTTAAGTGGTTGATGGCAGACCAAGTTAACCACAAGCAGATTGCTAATTATACATCTACGTTTTGGGAACAGAATGATGTTATTTAATTGAAGTTGAAAGTATACATCTCATTATATATCACATAGGATTATATGGGAAATCATATGCTGGCCATAATTTCGGGAACCGTGACACCTAGAGAGGATTTGAATATTCTCAAAAAGTTTATGACAAGCCCTATCGGATGATACAACTCCTCTCAAAATTAGACCTTGGGAACCAGAGTTGTTAGCTAAAATGTGATTACAGCCTCCCAGAATAGATTACATCTATGAGATTGGGGAATATGGTAGTTTATGATATGATATGATAGTTTATTTATATAGCGCCTATACACAATGTGTTTCAAAGCGCTTCAAGGCAAGGAAGGGAACAAGGGAAAATACAACGACATTCTTACAGGCCAGGAACAGTAAGGATGTGAAATTAACTATCGTACTCGGCCTGACGACATTTCAGATAGTGCAAGGAAGGGAGGAGGAGAGTGGGAAGGAAATGGAAACAGACAGGCGACTACCGTACTAGGCCTGATGACATTTCTGGTAGAGCCGGAGGAAACCAAAAGGTAAGGGAGAGGGGTGCAGAAAGGAAGGGGTGGAACAAAACAAGTGACTATCGTACTAGTCCTGACAACGTTTCAGATAGTGCTGGAGGGAGGGGGGCAACAATAAGGGGATAGGGGAGCGACAGATGAGGTTGCTATCATAGTAGGTCCAGGGACAATTCTGATAGAGTAAGTGCATAGAAGAAAGTAAGGGGAGGAGGGGAGGAGATAGGAAAAGGGAGAGGGGAGGGTAGGAGAGAACAGAGAGTTAGCAATCTAAAAGAGTGGAGAAGCAAGAGAGGAGAGCGAATACAATTGCAGAAGTCAGTAGTAACACATAATGTTGCAAGCCAGGATACAAGATGAAGATGGAACAGCATTATTCAGGGCCACCATGAGCACAAGATGCAAAGGAAGTCCAGCATGAGAGTTGAAAAAGGGTGACGCACCGTGAATCAATGAAGTCCATAAAAGTAAAATCCAGCATTGGCCACAAGACGGTTATGGAATCAGATACTTGCTTGTCAAATTTGTGATCGAATGGCCCTTCCTGTTCCTAGTACTTAAAAAATAGTTCTGTGCCCCTTATTCATTAGTGCATTATATCTTGTGTATAATGCTCCAGGGGCTAGGGTAACTGTTAAGGGACGGCTCTCAGATTCTCTACAGTTAGGGAGGAGGACTAGGCAGGGATGCCCCTCTCTCCTTTATTATTTGCTCTGGCCATGTAACTGCTTGAGGCCCTGTTAAGAGAGCAACGTTTATGTTTTCGCACAGATTAATTCTCTTGCGTTATGCAAACAACATAATGTTGTTTATAAAAGAACCAAAGGATAATCTGAATCCAGTGATGAGGCAGGTGATCAAGTTTGGTGAAATTTCAGTCCTTAAAATGAACCCTGGGCAATATGTGGTTTTCCTCTGACGACAGGTACTCAACCATCCTGGACGAATTTAGGTTCCAGTGGAAATGGGAACATACTTTACTGATAAAACTACAGCAGAGCAATAGACGCCCTCAAGGAGCGAGTACAGAGATGGCAGGATCTACATCTCTCTTTGATAGGCCGTGTGGCAGTCATGAAGATGGTCATAGTCCCTAAGTTTCTTTACTTATTTCTTAATATCCCGACTTTCTTACAAACATTATTTTCTGCGAGGCTTTGAGGAGTCCTGTTGGAATTCCTTTGGACAAGGAAGCAACCTACAGTCCAATAGGCATGCTGTTGCATCTGTATGCAAGGGGAGGTTTGGCGCTACCCGACTTGGAAATATACTACTGGGAGGCCGTGGCTCATTTTCTATCCTTTTGGTATGGGACGCTTTTAGTCTGACTCCACGTGCAGATAGCGAGGGCACTGGCGGCTCCTGATCTACTCCGCACTGTGGTACTTGACCACCCTACAAGTGACCCAAAGGGGTTAAATGTTGTTACCACCACCTGTAGGGTATAGCACAAGATAGCAAGACAGCTGGGGATGGAGAAGATATGCGCCCAACTTTGCCGGTAAAATAAATCCTTGGGTTAGCAATAACACACAAGAAGGTCTATATCCAACTGGTATCTAAACTGGGCATAGCTAAAATGGATGATTTTTACATGGAGGGAATGTTCCTGACCGTGGATGCATTTAAATAAAGAGGTGGGTCCACTCCACTGGATATTTTCCAATATTTCAGATCCGAAAAGCCTTCAGGGTTGGGTTACCCTCCTGTCCTTCACAACCCCCCACGTTTTCACTCCTGCATGACATCATCTCAGCCAAAGGTGAGGGCCGCCTGGTCTCTTTGATATATAACAGACTAATGTCAGACATCCCTCAGGAAGGCGATATTCCCAGACAGTGGTGGGAGAATAGCCTAGGTGTGAAGATACAAGAGGAGGAATGGAAGTACACAATGGGTCAGATCAAGGCAGTGTCCCTCAACTCTAGGTAAAAAAAATATTCAAGTTAACTTCATGCACCAGGCGTATTACACGCTGTTAAGGTTACATAAATATTTCCCAGACACCTCCCAAGAGTGCACAAGATGTGAGGCCGCATGTGCTGACTTCGCCCATCTAGCATGGACCTGCCCCCGATGGCTGCATTTTTGGATGGAGTATTTGAGAAGGTATTCCTTATTGTGAATCAACACAGGTTACAATAGATCTGTTGCTAGCATTGTTAGGGTTGATCATTACATTTCCCAGACATATGCAGAAACTAGCCCGGCTTCTATTGGTTTTGGCACAGTGAAGAGTAGCTATTGCCTGGTGGAAAGGACCACTACCTAAAGTTGCAACTTGGATGGAAGAATTAGCCTATTGTTATGACCTTGATGTTGCATTTATACGAACCATGCCTTTACATGCTCATCCCCGGATATTTGGGGTCCTTATTTCGAATATGTGTTGTCTAAGTCAGATACGGTCTACGAGGTGGAGAGTCATCACTCTGTTGGTTCGAGTGTATGACTATGTATACGACGCCAGTACATGTACTGTTTTCTTTGTCGTTATTGTATTTCGTTTTTTTCCTACCAGATACTCAGTTGTTGAGATTTTGTAAGTTTGTGTTATGAAATTTATAAGATCAATAAAAAATAAATAAACAATCTTGTAATGGCATTAATTTTCTCTATATAAATCACAAAAATCTGTCATTCACACCTGCAACCATGTGCCGACATGAGACACAGTGCATTGAGACCGGCGTGATCAGAACAATTCAGAAATATACAGTGTGTGATACTTATCTGTAAATTGAAGAAAGGTGCCATGTTGAAGATTTCTAAGTTCATATCTGAGTTGGTCAGAGGTATCATTTCAGATAGGTGGAGTAAGAATTCCCAGAGATGTAGCCTAGAAACCTAAGAACTTATTAGAAGAAAGGGGCTAGGCCTTTCTTTTGTAGGAGGACAAATAATAGATGGCCAATCAGGAGTATCAACCAATGAGCCGGGACCTCCTAATTTAGATATTTTGGGGTTTGGTTAGATTTTAAAAATGGACGCATACTGGGAAAAAGGAGACTGACTGACTGCTGGAGGAGAACCAACATTGCAAGGGAGACAGAAGGAGGTGAATAAGACAAGGAGAAAGGTGGACTAAAATCTGGAGAGAACCGGAAGAGAAACAGAGGGATTGATGCTGGAGGCCATCCATAACTGAGTCTTGAGATGCAGTCTAACCAGGTCCCTAGGTTTCCCATGAGATGACCCAGGAGGACTGATGACTTTTCTCTGAACAGAGACCCATAGTGATTGAAAGGAAGTACATGAGACAAACCTTTGGTGGGGATCTGTTTGAATTAATATTGGCCCCTTGTCAATGGGGTGGGCATCCAGAGTAGATCCCTAGCATTTCTTATTAATGAATAATTGTATTAATTCCCACATAGTCAAGGGGCACGGGGAGATATTGGGAACATTCGAAATCTTCAACATCTTTCCAAGTGTGAATAATGCTATAGTTGTTAAAGTAATTGGGGATTACCTACTAACCTTTTGGCCAACTCCAAAATCCACTAAAGAGAAGGGGTGTATTTAAAAAACGAAATTCTGAATGGTTTAACAATCCCTGAACCCAGTCCCAAAGCAGAGGGGGAGCTAAATCATAACTGAACCTCTGGGTTTGCGCTGGGAACAAAGGTGTCTTTGGGGTTAAACAAAGTGAAACAACTGATTTAAAAGCACACTCTCTACTGAGAGTGAGAAAAGGACTCCAAACTGAGAGATTTTTCACTGCATAGTGGTAAAGGAAAATGATGCCATATATTGAGAAAAGTATGTGGTTAAATAATGATTGTGCAAGTACATTGCTAGAATAGCAGAGTGCGCAGGGAGGTCAGAAATAAAGAGCGCTGTGCATGTAAAATGTGTTTTTTTACCAACAGAAGACCGCTGTGCGTATTTAAGTAAAGCCAATTACAAAACACCCTGCCAAATAAAATTGTTAAGTCATGTTCGATGGTGCTGCATTGATTCTGATTATATTCGGGGGAATTATGGAAGTGACCCAATCATCTTAAATCTTCTCCAAACCTGTGCTTCACTTTACATGATAACCGGGGTAATTTGAGATCAGAAATGAAAACTGCACATGTTTGTGTCTTTGATATTTTGTGAATCTTTATTACCAAAAGTGAATGGTGTTCAACTTGTTTGTATCAAAGTTTTTTTCTGGAAGGAAAGATTTTATGCCACAGACTAAGGCGGCGTGCATTGTGATAATTATTGTGCAATATGATATTGATTAACAAATATATGTTCTTCTACCCATCGGCCCGATTCTTGGCTTAACTATTGCAAAGCGGTGAGGGATAATAGTGGTGTGGTATTTGTCAAGGGCAGAGCTAGTCCAGATATGGTAAGCTGATGTGGCGCTTTTGATTGGGGGGAAGGAAGGAATTCCCTGCATTAATGGTTGCCCCATGAATATATTCTACAGTAGCCTGAAAAAAAGAACACGAGGATAACAAAGCAAACTGGTTTTGTAGCGTCAATGATGGCGGAAAAGGCACCCAAAGGGGACAAAAAAATAAACAATGAAGGGGAAAACAATTGCAAGATTTCATTGTTAAAAGAAAAAGTAGTGGATCTGAAATTAAGCGGATGAAGAACGATGAGAGAAAGGTGCAGAAATAAGAAGGCTGAGTATTTATGGGAAAGGTTGGTACGGTGGGAAAGCAAACGAGAGAGGAAACAAGAAACACAAATGTAGTAAAAGAAAAGGAAGTCAGTGATGGAAGGAAAATGAGAAAGGAGACCTCAGGTTACCTTTGGTGGCAGGATCTTGACGAGGAGGTCGAGGTGCACTCAGCCCCGCTTGCCTCAGGATTTCTTGTTTTATCCCCAAGCCTCGAGGGCCTTTCGGAGAGGAGTCAGGCTTGGTCCCAGATGGACTGTAAGGGCAACATAAATAGAGGTGCTGAGCTTCAAGTTACCTCATAAAACACAGAAACCTTCTACGAGTAGCACGAGGTGCTGCAGGTCAAACATCGGGTGCTATAGACGGATGACCAGTCGCTACATCAACAGGAGGAGATGTAGTCCAGACTGAGGTGAAACACACATCTTGTGTGTGAGTGTCTGTGTTTGGGAGTCTGATTGTGTTGAAAGACAGGGCAGACTTGCACTGGAAGAGCTGGTCATGGTTCCAATAACGGAACCGCAGGCAGTACTGGGCGACCATTGGCAGAGATATGTGTCAATCCCAATACTGAAATATTACAGAGTGTCATAAGCCATGCAAGAAGAAGGTGCAGCCCTGTGGGCATTAATGATTGGGAGAGGTGGGTAAGACACCCACTTCCATGCATCATGTTAGAAGATCTAGAAGTGACAACACCTGGTGAACCTTTACCTTATCTTCCGATAATCATTTAATTTCTTGTTGATTAACGCCTGACTCACAAACCCAGGTTCCTGAAGGAAAAGAAAGAGACATGAGACATTTAGTCTGAAAGGCCCAACACTGTCCGATACCTCAATCCCAGCAGGGCTGCCAATGTTTGCCAGGGGGCTTTGAATGCACTGAACATTCCGTTTTGAAGTGGCGTAAAATGGCAAAAGAGCGTCACAGGCAACTATCGTGACAGGGGGCTGGTGTAACGCTAAACTGGGGCTAAGCAAAATATGTAAGCAGAAAACAATCGCAAAATAATGAATTGGATTATCCAATGAACTACAGCATTATTTAAATGAATTAGCAATTGGTCAAATAAATATAAATGACAACTAGAGATGTGCATACAGCTCGAACTGAGCAGTTGATACAAAATGGATTATTCATTTTGTCATTACAATAATTCCATTATTTATTAATTAGAATGGGGGTGTTCCATGAACTCTCGGCACATCCTAAAGGTGGCAAGGGTGGCGCCTCACATGAGCAGAGTGCATCCATTAAACATTCCATGGAGCCTCTGGGGCACCCCATGGAGGTGAGGAGAATTGGCCCCTCACCTCGCCCTCAGACTTGCTGTCTTCCCGGATGACTTTAATCCAGGCCAACATGTCATCGCGGTCCTCGGCCTGAAAGAGATATTCGCAGAAGTCAGCGGTCGTTAGCCGGAACACGTGCTTCCTCTTGGTGTCGCTGTAGGAAATGTCCACAAGACAAGCCCGGATGCTGATTGGCTGCTCCTCCTCACCTTGGGGTGGCACGGCAGTGACTGCTTCGCGACGATCCTTGTATAAGTAAAGCAAGTGCGTGCGGAGAACAGAGAAAACTCTCTTCCACTGTCGAAGACCTCCGCCAACTTTCTGCAATGGAAGAGTGCCAAAATTATTGCTTTGATAGCACGACAGCAGTTTCACAAGATCAGCAAGATCAAGAAGTTACTTACCTGTCACATTAGATCGCCAGCATTGTGACCATTCATTTGCTTTAATCATTTTTGTAATCTTCCCAGTCATCAAAGAAGAGCTCAGGCTTTTAAAATGTCAGTGACTTGTTCACTTTTATAGCCCATCACTTTAAGAAGCCAGTGCTACCAGGAAAGCTACCATGGTTCCTGGAGGAGTGGCTTTTGAATTATGCTTGAAGCATAGCAGTGATCATAGCAAGTAAATACAAAACAATGAGCACCATCGTGGAGGGAGGCAGGTGGCACCTATTGCAAAGTTGACCTCTGTTGCAATATAGAATGGACAGGAAAAAACCCGATTCAACCCACAAGCCCGATATAACCACTTTTCCTACCAAAGGCAAATCTGTACCAAGATATACCAACACGTTTTAAAACATAAACACGTGTACTGACAAAAGGCCAACACCCTTGAGGATTATATTGCCTGTGTGTTGTCCCCCAAAAAATTCGCCTTATGTCAAGTCAGTGTTGCTGATTAAGTGTTCAGGCAAAATGCTCCAAGCACATCAAATGGCCACAGCCTAAACGATAGAGTCCCTCAATATTAGTCCCAATAGATCAAGGCTAACGGAATGAGCAGTATACCGATTATATACATGTGTGTGCTCTTGAGTCTTATCACGTTTTATAAAAAATAAAGAAATTCGCTGCTCTGCAGCAAGACATCACTCGGTTTTTTCTGTTTTCTCAAAGATTTGTATACAATGTAAACTTTCCTGTACGATAAAACATATCTGAACATAATCCCGCATACCCAGACACCCAAAATGGTCACATGTTTAAACATCGACCATAACATGCCCTTGGGTGAAAGGGATTCTCAAGGACGTGGTCGGGTCACAACGCTTACCTCCAAACTCACTGACCACCGGAAAAACAAACATTGCCGTGCCCGTGAGCAAAAAAGAAGAGCCATACAAGCACAAGATCACTGGGAAAATGTGTGAAGGGCTGGTGGAAGAGTCGGCTTGTATTATTATCACGGTATTTATTGAGCGCGGCCCTAGTTTCGAGAAGCAACGTAGCGCTTTACAGAGGTATACAACAGTACAGATGCATAGCAGAGCGCTTTGAAGACACTGCCGACAAGGTAGGAGTGGGACTGCAGAGGGGCTTAGGGTGGAAAAGGGATCAGGTGGGTGACAGGGGGCGGAGGGGTTCTAGGAAGCGGGGATCTGTCCCCATACAGAAATCAAGCGTGTCCAATTAGAAGGTGGTTCTGGGCAATGCAGAGAGAGGGCTGTGGTGCGGAAGGCAAACGAGTAGTGAGGGAGGAGGCGGAGAGGTGGGAGACTAGAGTGGAGAAGGGGTAAGGAGCGTAATGGCCAGCAGCCTAAGTTAGAAGGGGGCACATGATTCCCCCCCATAAAAAGGCAGAGTCCAAAGAATGATAGCTGTAGGGCTGGCAAAAGTGTGAAGGGAAGTGCATGCGAGGGAATATGGGAACCGGTTCAAAGGTCAAATGCAATTGTGCAAGCAACGAATGGAGAGGCAGAGTTTTTACAGAAGGGGATCTTTCAGAAATTAATATTGCATAGAAAAACCAAAATATGTGTTGGGGCACAATTTCATTATTGAAGGTTCTGCTGTCCCATTTTATGGGACCCCTGAACCTTTTTGCTCCCCCACCCCCTTTGGTTTCCAGGATATTTTACTTTTTTGTGGTCATAGTGGCTTTTACTGAAGTCACCCCGTCACTGCAACCCTTCTTAGGTTTGGCTATTAAGTGGCACTTAAGTGCCACCGAAAAATAAAAACTATTGCATTGGAGTACAGCTAGCAGGGAGATGGCATGTGAGGCGGGACACACAACATGTGGGTGTTGTTTGGTTATGTACCCACCCATTGACTGCCCATGGCCATGGCTAATCTCAATGACCAGTCTAACTCACTACCTGACCTTTCCCGTCCTAACACATCCTATTGGTACCTCTTTGAGCTAGCTCAATCAGCAACATCAAACGTTGGCCTGCTAGCATTATTTTTAAGTGGTCTGCTTAATAATGGTTTAATTGTAGCTGTAAATTAATGTACTACTGGTGTAATCAAATTGTCTTAAGCACGTGTGTCTTCAGCTACTTGATTTATACATGTCCCTTGCATTGACGTCCTGTTAAAAACAAGCATTGGCCAAGCCAACAGTTTCAGCTTGTGTATAGGTATCAGAAAGGCATTTGCCAAGCTCTGCTATCATTTGTCCAGGCATTACATCATGTGCCCGCAGTTGCCATCTTATAGCCAAGAGGCATTTGCCAGCCACTGCCATAGTGCTAATCTCATGACTACACAAAAGCCAAATCTGTTGGCTTTGACAAATGCCTGTTTTGCATATGATCCTACATAGCCCATAAGACTCCTAGCATAGGAGGGCATGTTAAGCACCCTATATATGCCAAATGATGCCTTTCATCACCCTCCGTAGATTTTAGGTAGCAGGCTGCTGGAGCAGTAATTTAGTTTTGGATTCACTGGGAGTTCAATAATAAAAACTGCCAGCATGCTCCCAATTAACTAGTTTCCACTGATGGGCAAGCCCCAGCAGAGAAGAGAGAAAAACATATTCTACAGAGATACCAGTTCTCCCTTAAAGCAATCTGACAGAAAAACAACTTATTTAGCAAGTGAAGGGATGTCCTTGATCTGCATCAATACATAAGCTGCGTAAAGCTGGCCAGGTCGTGGAGGGCTTCAAGATGACATTATTGGACCGTTATATACAGAGAGAACAACGCTGGTCCAGAAACTGCGGTGGAAACATAACGTGGTTAGGATCTGTGCCAGCGTTTTAAACACAAGAACATACAGTCTTTTAAAGTCTGCACTGACTCCCCATGGAATATAGGATAACATTGACTGCTCTGTGAAACTTGCACCAAGCCATAAATGTTACATTTGCAGCGGAATCCTGGTTTACCAACAAGCCATGCCAGTCTGGGACCAGGAACAGATGGAAGAATACTAGGCTGCTCAACCATCAAGGAACACATTGACACCCTGGCTCCTGCCTTGGCCGACTTCTGCAACCACTCCTTTGCAACTGGAGTCTTCCCTTCCCCCCTGAAGCACTCCCTTGTGCACCCTCTTCTCAAGAAACCCTCAGCAGACCCCTCCTGCCCTGCTAACTACCACCCAATCTCCATCACTCCTTTCCTGGGAAACTCCTGGAAAAACTGGCCATCTCCCAGCTTAATCTTCACACTGAATTGGTTGGTTGTCTCCATGACCATCAGTCTGGCTTCAGAGCTGCCAGAAGCACAGAAAGTGATCTCCTGAACATCCATGAAAACCTGGTGTCCAACCTTGACTCCAATACCCCGTGTCCTCATCTTACTTGATCTCTCTTCTGCCTTTGACACGGTCAACCATGCCATCCTGCTCAACCGTCTCCATGATAGCATGGGTATCACCAATCAGGCCCTGGCTTGGCTGACCTCTTTTCTCTCTGAATGACCCTCCCAGGTCCAATTTGGGTCCTTCCTCTCCTGTATTTTTATCTCTACCTGTGGTGTTTCCCAGGGCTCTAACCTCTCTCCCTGGCTGTTCAACCAATACCCGGCACTTCTTGCCCACCGCATTGTCGCTCTCTGCCCCAACTTTCAGTGCTGTGCAGACGACACTCAGCTCATCTTCAGGCTCCCTTCTGCCACCTCTTCTCCTTTGCTCAACTCTGACTGTCTGTCTGTCTGTCTGTCCGCTATCCAGGAGTGGTGTGCCGCCAACAATCTCTGCCTTAATGCCAGTAAGACTGAGATTCTCCTTATCGCACACCTGCTCCCTCCTTTCCTGTCACTCTCTGGCTGGCCTCTCTTGGCCATCTTCCTTCTCCCACCTGTGAGGCTAAAAACCTTGGGGTCATCTTCGACTCCACTCTCTCCTTACATCCCTGACGTCTCTAAGAAGTCACACTACCAGCTGCACTTCCTTAGAGATTCGTCTTTTCCTCTCCTTCCCCCAGAAGCTCATCGTCTCCAGAGCTGTCTGGTGGCAGTGGATACTTTTTCTACCATTTTGTGACAACAGGCTGCATGTGCAGCTGCGGTAAGGCTCACATGGGACACCATTGATCCAAAATGGTTCCAGTCATCTTTCTTTGCCAACTCATGATGGCTTGTTTATTCTTGGTCCTTCTTCTGCCATGCTGGGCGGGGAAAGGCCTTGTGTCTCTTTTGTCTTCACCAAGATCCCTTTGTGAAGGCTGCCTGAAGGCACCAGTGTGTCTAAGAGGACAGGAAGCGGGGAGGACTCAAACTCCATAGGTCTTTATCCTCCAGTGAAACTGCTTGGATCCAGTCCAAACTGGGTGCCTGGTTGTCCCTTGGGGACAGCCCCAGCCAAGTTTGAATGGAACCCTGCATGTTGAATGGCTTGGTTCCTGCATAAAAGGCGAGGGTCTTGATGCTGAAGCCAGAGTCGACCACTGGAAGATCCATTCTGAAGCGGAGAAGGACGACTGCAGCAACCTCCAGAGCCAACTGAGGGACCGCTGCTGCTCCAGCCCTCTTTTCTAAGTGTCAGGGAAGCGCCGATCCAGACAACTTCCTCACTTAGACTGGTGGGACCAACCAGTCTGTAGACGACTTGCATTTTGGGCCATACCTCGACGAGCTGTGACCACCACCCGCTGCAATTTGCCAATACCCTGGGACCTGTGGCCATCGTGCGGTGCATCGCCTTCCAAAGATCGAATCCTCCTGAAACTTTGGTGAACTCCAGAGATAAGATTCTGCTCAATGAAGTTTCCTCTTCGAAGGGCTGAACAGAGAGAGCATACTGAATCCACCAGGCAGTAACCCTTCTTCACTGGTACTTTGAAAAGGGTGCCAAAACCACAAAACAGAGAAGAATCGGTTGCTGATGCCTCTCCACTTGATTTCTGCTGCAAGATCCATTCCAGTGTCCCTTCTTCAGTCTGCCTGACCAAGAATCCAATGACTGGGTCTGCTGCATCGTGGTGCCATTGTGTTGCACCCTCTTCTTCATGCGTATGGTACTGTGGGACTCTGATAGACCTTACCTAGAGTTGCTTTGCTGCTCCTGTGCTGTTGTAGTGCAGATTTGGGTGTTTGGGAGTTTGCGCATACACGTTCCCTCTGGCCTTATGCCGGTGTGCCTTTAGGGAGCCTTACCCGAAGTCCCTAAACTCTTTTCCAACAAAGAGTGTTACTTACTTGCAATAAAAGCATTCTTCTGGAACTCTTGACATTCTGCAGCCTGCGCCTTGCTAGATTTGCCCCGCAGTCTGACTTTGAAACCTAGCTATGGATGGACTTTTAAAGCCTAAGGTCTCTGTGAATGTAATACAAGTCTTACCTTCTCTGCATTGGTTTTGATCCATTCAGTATTTTCTGAAACAGTGATGCTGAGTTGAATTGCCAAAGTAATTTTACTTACCTTGAAATGCTTCCAACTATTCTGAAAGTTTGTAAAATATTACCTACCAATTTTACCATTCTGTGATTATTGGTTGTTTAATGCTTTTGCTAAGCCGAAAAAACAATCTTTATAACCTGAATTCGATTTTAAGGTTTACCACTGAATTGAGTTTGAACTGCAAAAGTCTAACTGTATACATGTGCAAAGTGTACTTTACTTACCTGAACAGATGAGTGAATTTAACATTGCCTAGTTTGTTTAATAAATCATTATTTTTAAAGAACTGCAAGTGTGTAAGTATCTTCTGGGTGTGTGCTCAAAGGTCTTGGTGCCTCATTAAAAGTAAGGCGGTGCAGGAAAGAATTGGTGGTGACGGAATTACCGCCACTTTTCCCACACTTCCATACTACGAGTATGGCCCTGGGGTGGGGGATTTACCTCCAGCATTGTGCTGGAAGTAAATCCTCCCAACGAAAATCAGCACAAACGGCAGAATTACCGCCAAGTAATTCAGCCAAAAATGCCCTATAGAGTCCAATGGACTCTACAAAAATGGGGATTAATTCTGCCACCGCCACTTGTAATCTGGCGGTAATAAGGCCGGACCAAGTGGCGGTAACAGTAATTCAGTTTAGTGGTATGTGGGTGGATTTACCGCCCAGATACCACCAAACTCGTAATGAGGCCCTTTGTACTCTATTACAACCCTTGTCCCTCCTAGATTAGCCTGGCTGCTCAGCCATAGCTACCAAACCTGTAGGGCAGTTCAGGCCTACACTAAGAGTTGGAGCCCTGTACACTAAAAGGAGTCTTCTACATTCCTAGTTTAGGTGGACTTTACTAAAACTCCATAACAACTATACCTTGTCCCTTTGTGTGTGAGTGTTGGGGGATGCGGCTGCATTTGGCAACATGATGAAAGTCCCCCTCAGCTCGGTGCTATAGCAGCCTGAACCAGCTTTGATGGACATATGTAGATTTGGTCCTTTGTGTTCGGAACTAACCCTTTAGTGCTTGGGGATGTCCGAGTTGGTGGCCAATCATTGGCTGGCCACCAAATGTTTGAATGTAGCTTGGTGTGCGATGGGAGACTTCGGTCACCCGCAGCCTCCGGTGTGGGAATAAAAGGAGACACCTTACCATTCGCCTTGTTTTGCTGCTGGGGCATAAGCCTACACATCTGAAAGGCCTGCTACTCGAGAAAAGGGAAGCAACTCTGCACCAGCAGCTTAAGTGCAATACGGAATCAGATGGCAAAGCTTTGCCTCTCCAGGGACGAAAAAGGAACCAACTGCAGCACTACTTCCCTCAGCTACAGTGAAGATAGAGTGATGACCTCACCTGCGCAAAGGCCCAATCTCCCTGAAGCCTCTATGCTATATCTGCCTTGCCAATCCCAGAGGCAGGAGCCCCTTTGCTGCAGATGATTTAGTACTCCTCTGTGATTTCTGGAGCCCATTCTGTTCTCTTCAGTTAGGGCTCAACTGGCAAGCACTCTGGTTCCATCACTTCATCTGGAAGGTCCAGGGGGTCATGCTGCATGTTGCTGCTTGACCGCATCGCCAAACCTGCAACTTGAAAACTCAGAGGATGCTGGCTCCTCTCTGGTGTGGTCCAGAGTAAAAATCGGTTTTAATCCTTCTTCCCTGGGGTCTCCCAACACCGACGTCATCATTGGGATGTCAGCCCCTGGACATGGTAGGATCTGAACATCTCTGGTGAGCACCAACCACTTCTCGTGATGCTGCTCTCATGCTGTTGGCTTGAGCCTGTGTCCGAATTGGCGGGGTACTTTAAGCCATCCTCTCAAGGGTATGCGGGTTCCCTCTGCACTGGTGCACCATTGTTGGAGCCTTCAGGCGTCCTAAGAGAACCTTACCTCTACACCGCCCCAACAATGTGCACCGCACCTGCACTGGGACTGCCTCATGATTCCTCTTTATTTCCTCTGGCAATGCCTGAGGGCTTCTTCTTCATCTTGACCCCCATTCAGCGGTCCACTCGTCAGATCCCAGGATCTGACAGCCTTCAGATCTGACAGGCGAATTGGGGCCGCACGTTTTGCAAAAGGCGAGACTTAGCTCTGCAAAGAACACTGATTTTCTGGAAACCTTTATCTCGTTGACGTCCCCTGTGCTACCTTTTACCACGTCTTTTAAAAGATAGAAAAAGGTGTACCTACCTTTTAAAAGTTCTCTTCATCTTAGAACTCCCAAGTACCTTTGGAGATTTTATAAACCATTTTTGCTTACTGTACATAGTGATCTTACAAGGTTTTACTTACCTGCAAATGTAGCGATTTTGCTTTTGCCTTAGCTATATAAAGTTTGCATTTTTGTAAGAATATCTTTGGTGGACAATCTTTTATTTGGTATTTATTAAAATGTTTGCTGTACCTTCTTAGCACCCCTTTAACCTCCCGAGAGCGGCTCTGGCACCTACCTTTCGCAGAACCTGGAATACTTGGAGGAAACCCTGTGAGGTGGTCCCTGGAAACAGTGCATGAAGAGAATCCTCCCAAAAGATACCACTGCTGCCACCAGCCTGCTAGTGTGGTACTGGGAAAAGCATCAAATCCACTAAAAAGCAAATAAAGTGAAAACAGTAGTTCCCGGCAGTACTGCCACTCGGAACAGTTCCACCGAGAAGAAACACTTGGATGACTTTTACTTTCTTTTTTGAGCACCAGGACATCTGCCTTTACTACTTCTGTGGTGTAAGTATACACACAACACCCATGCACAGACATGGGCACGTCCTGCCTAGAAAGTGCCCAGTGAATGTATTTAGGTGGAGGCTTAGATGAAATGGCAATAAAGAATTGGCAGTCTTTGCCCCGACTCTCCCTTTATGAGCTGGTAATTAGTGGATACAGCAAAAGCACTCAGCCTTTGAAGGGAAGGTCCAACCCCTTAGCCCGAGTCTCTGACGTTAATAATGAGGAATGCAGCCTGGCCGGCCAGCAAACATACACACCTAGGGACATGCCAGTTTCTGCAGTGACTAAATGGTTAAATGCTGAACTCTAAACCGGAAAGACAGCGTAGGTTTAAAGTAAATACGAAAGATACTTCCTCCTCATCACCACTTACAGAAAGATTGCCCTGTCTTTCCGAGAAAGTCCATTACCAAGCTCAGAGAACTCATTCTACAGGCAATACAAGTATTCTGCAGCACCTGGCAAGCCACACGCGTATAGCCTGCAGCAACATGCCTGCAGCCCCACAATGAGAGCACATCTCTGACCATCATGACAACAATCTACCTTTCATCCTGCACAAGGCATACCACACATATCAGTGTCTACTGGGCTTGACCTTTCTTGTCTTCTACATTTGCCCAACTTATTTAGCTTCTATACTGGCACAGAGTAGGCAAAATGGACACAGCACGAAAAAGGCAGCAACAGGACACCTCTGGCCCTCTAATAAGACACATAGGACAAGCACAGGGACTCCAGCCTATAGCCCTCTCCAAATACCAAAGAGTAAAAGCGCCAGATGGCTTTACCAGTGGCCGTCGTCTGCTAGAGCATTGCCAATTAACATAACCTCTCGCAGCTACCACCTGCTAAAATAGCTTCAGCCTGCCCTGGCAAAGGTGGCATTTTACTTCTTTTAAGGTATGTGTTAGCACAGAATTATCTTTTGGAGCTTCTGCTGTCTCATTTTATGGAACCCCCTAAAGATTTCGCTTTTCCCCACCCCTCTTTGGTTTCCAGCATCTTTGACTTCTTTTTGTGGTCAGAGGGACTTCTACTGAAGTCCTCCTGTCACTGCAAACCTTTTTTAGTATATGCCCATAGGCTAGCCGATTGGGCTCCTGGGGCGGTGCTATGGATGACTATTATGCTACATTCGTTTTTTTCATGGATATATTTAAGAATGCTATCAGGTTTACAGAAAACCTTCGGAATAGCTTGAAACAAATACAACAAATACAATGTATTATGGGTTCTGCACACATACAACCTATAAAACTATTTTAATTCAATGCTCCAACTTTACCACATATAATCTCTCTGAAAAGAAATCTAATCAAGGCAATCACTGTAGCCACCTACCTCATCATTCAACAATTATTAAAATACTAAAAATGATATATTGTGCACAACGGTTCTTAAATAATGATTCCTTTTCTCTGTCAGTGCTGTACATTCCATGACCCAGTTCGATGCTCCTTCAACATTACATAATCTACAATTATTTTGGGATAACTCGCCATTTTCACAATGCCCTAAAAGTTCCACAGTAGCCAATAAGTGAAACCGAAAAATACATGAATATTCTTTCTCAACAGCTTATCAGGGAACTTGGTGATGTTTAGCATTAAAATCCTGTACTTTGGTGGAAAGCACACAGGTTAATTAGCTAGCTTTTATTTTTGGACTGGCGCCTCCCCTTTAATGGGGTTTGGCAGCTTCTTGTATGCTGGGGAGGGGTTCCAAGGTTTTGTCCCCTTTTTAGTTTTGTATTATCGTCAGGATGGACTATGCTCCGTTTCTCTCAACACCCCTCACTAGGGCATTATTGGTCAGGGTTCGGTATTGCCTCATTATGTGAGGAGTTCTATAAAGGTTAATGAGGAGCTGCCCGGGTTCAAGGGTGTCCAAGGTGTATGGTGTCATCTTGGAATCCATTTCTGTATTTTCTGCGGCGGAATTGTGTTCCGTGATTTCTCCCATTTGATAGTTGGTGTACCACTGTCGGCTCTTCAGCTCTCTTTCTTCAGGTAATACAGCATCTTCAGCATAACAAAGTTTGCAAGCACTGCAGGTTTGTGCGTCGTGCTCAGTGGACTGATGCATGTTGGTCAAGCCGGTCTCTGGACCACTGGGTAATTTGGCAGTGTTTTCTGGGAATGAAGGTCCTCTGGGGATTATAACGGACGGTCACCCCTGCTCCTAAAATAACACATCTAATTGAACCGGCAGAATTGCCCTCATCCAACCTTTGAAGCGTCACCATCCAAATAATAGCCCATGGGATACTGCCGAACCACTATCATTTGCATAATGCTGGATTTTTTAAATACCGTTTCTTCATCAAACGGATTCCTTAAACGTTAGGCTAGTGGCTGTGTTATCCCAATAACTCAACTGTAAGGAACATCCCATCCGCTACACCTGCAGGAAGTTGTTCCGAAGGGAACAAAACTATGCCACCATAGTCATTAATTGGGCCATAGAGTCCTTACAGTACTTTCTAGAAGGATGAAGATTCATTTTGATCCCTGATTGCAACACACTGGTACGGTTAGCCCAACAAAAAGAATCAAATGCTAGATTCATGAGGTCGATCTTAGCATTCCAACCTTATGTTTTAAGTGGGCCGTCGCATGGGCAAAGATCAGAGCAACGTGGACTATCTAAGAAGGCTTCCCATAGTCGAAGGGAGAGGCTCATACAAAGGGAAGGATGGTGGCGAGTTGCCTGAACACCCCAATGTAGTGTGTCGGAGAAGTGAGCTACCAGAGACTTGGTTTGTCCATTTGCTACCCAATGTGCCTCCCAGGGGGGTAGATGAGGAGGGATTCGGCTAGACTGCTGTCCCCACTAAAGATGTATCTTAGGCCCAGGGGTGGCTGGCTGTAATAACTGCCCCGAGGAGCTCAATTCCTGGAAAGCAATGCCACAGAACCCAACGGTGCATGGACCGTGACCAGCATGTATTATTCTGATGAGTACTACAAGCGTACATGTAATGTTCACAAACCCTGATAGGCTGAAGCCACAACAGTACCTGAGGAAAGAGGTGAAGAGCCCTTGCTCCAGCACTAACAAAGCAGTGCCATCAGATATCAAACAGTAGAGACCGCGCAACGCTGTGGTGTCACCAGAAATTCTGAAAGCAATTCCATGATGGCACTGCACGTTGCGGACACCTTTGAAACTTTCCAGGACCTCATTGAAAATAACAGAACTCATCAAATAATGAACCAATGCCAATTGACAAATAATACCCTAATGGTGGGAGTTGAGAGAAATAAAAGGAATGGACAATTCCCAAAGAGAATACCAAATCAAAAGTGGAATAACCTACCAGAGAAAACATTAGTAGGTCTAAAAAAAGGGAAACAATAAATACATTAAAAAAAAGAAGAAGAGGCTGGGAAAATCCAGGAAAGGGTAGAATCCAAGAGGAAGCAGACATGCCTATTCTTGCTCCATTAATACAAAGGGAGAATGTTGAATCGAGAATCCTAAAAAAAGCTGCTGGCTGTAGGGTAGCAATGCCATAGATGAGTACTGGGAAGCAAGCTGCCTAGAAGATGGTATAGGTGAATGTGGGAGTGGCCAGCACCTTGAAGCCCTGGGAAAAGAGGTTGACAAAAGAAGTCCAGAAGGACCCTTCTCCCTACTCCTTGGGGGAACTAGAGAGTCATAGCCTGAGGCTTTCCAGCAGCAAACTTTGGGATGAGGAGAAAGAAGTCCTGTGGCAATAGGGGGACACATCAGCTGTCTGAAAAAGACCGCAAATGGAGAAATATGCATTGTTTCTTGCAAAACCCCAAGGTATGTGACAGACTTGAAGTGAATGCTAAGAAATGTAAGGTCTGAGGAAACCTGAATCCAAAGTCTGTGAGGGGCTTCAAGTGAATCCTGGAGAAACCTGAGGTTTGTGAGAGACCGGAGGTGAATGATGAGAAACCCAAGTCCTCAGAAAGACTTCTAATGAATGCTGAGAAACCAAAAGGTCCAGAGAAGACAGGAAAGTGGATACCGAGCGATCCCTATTTGGGGAAAGACCAGAGGTCCTGAAGAAACCTCTGTGAGAAAAACCATATCAATAGGGTTCAGAAGAACCTCACCAGCCCATGAAGAGCACTGTGGGAACTTCAATTCGATGTGAAGAACCCACGAGATGAATGGAGGTCTGAGCAAAGCCGGATAAGCCTGAAACCTGGTAGAAGTCTGAAGAGGCAGTGGAAGTCAGGCGGATCAAAGACAGATCCTTAGTATTAGTAGAGCCAGGAAGAGCCTTGCCATTGGAGATTAGGATTTGTGAACTCTGGTGTTGGCCACCTTTGGATCTTTGTGTTATAGTTTAGGGTAGCCAGGAGGCGACGTTGGAACTATCTGTTGGCCAACTTGTTGGACATTACTTTATAGAATTTATGCATACACTTCATAGAATAGGATGTCCTGAGGAGTGGGGGGGGGGGCAACGACTTCTAAAAATAGGGTAAAAACTTTAAGAAGTGGACACCAACCTACAGATGTGTTGGGACACCTTGAGGGAGCCTCATGTTCTGTTGATCCATCCTTAATGCTGTTTACTTCAGAAAGTCATTGACTGTTCCTAGTAGACCCCCCTAATACCGTTGGGCACTGGGTCCAACCTCTTCCCTAGAGAAATACCTAACAAAAGCAATCCTTTAGGACCATAAATGATGGATTTCAGTTGTGTCATTGCTCAGCTTTTACCACCACGAGAAGCTACTGTTTCACTTGGAAAACATACCCTTTTCTGAACTTTGTGACATACATATGCAATGCACTATCATTCTGCACTTTAAGCGTGCACAAGTGTGTAGGTAACAACAGTATTTAGGTAATCATCCTTTCTCTCTCGTGCATTTGCTTTTAAGGGTGTCAGGCTGTCAAAACATGAGAACCTGTGAAAGATTCATGTTGTATATTCATGCACACTTTTACGCTCAAAAAGGGATAGAGAGATCTACCTAGTAACAGTCCTATTTACTGACTGCTCTCCCATCCACTCGATAAGTTACACTTAGAGTGCCACGGAAAACTCACCTTGCCTTTCTTAGTAAGGATCTGTTTGTAGAACATCCAGCCCTCTCTCCGTACTTCACTGAACGTGACATCAGAAAGCTCAGATGTTGAATGCCTCTTTGATCTAACGTCGTCCGATGTTAAAAGACTGTCTAAAGACTAAGCAGAAAGGAAAACAAGAGGCAGGTATTTCAAAAGCACACTCAACTTTGTACAAGAGGAAAGCACATAAAAACTCATGTCCCCAACATTGTCACTACATTAACATATACTTATGTGGTAATGAAACGCACAGGGATACAGACCATGTTGCACACAATCATAGGGCAGGAAGTATGGGAGGCTGAATTAACAAACATGTGCATTGCATGCAAGGAACCACACACACAGACACACACAATGCACACGAAACTGAAGCACCCCCTGTATATCAACACAGACATGCATAAAGCACGGTAAAACACAACAGAGCATGACACACATATATACATATGTCCACTGGCTACAAGCACACATGCTTGCAGCCAGAAGAAACCTGAAGGTTTCTCACCCGCTAGTCCCCACGGATCTCTCTCTCAGGTGGCAATCGCCTTTGGATCCAAACCCTAGGGGTGGACCGGTGGGGACGGATCGCCTGGGTGAGGGGTCTTCGGGGAGTGGGACACCGGATGGTGAGACGCGGTATCCGTTCCCCTATAACAACTTTACCCCTTCCTACCTGGTAGGATACTTGGGAACTTTACCCCCAAACCCTCTTTTCCCTTCGCAAACACTTTCACACGGACAGACCGCTCTGGGAGAAAACAGACTCACACCCGAGCAGTGTACCCGACATGTCCCGCTACTATGGGGAGGCGAAGTCAGGCAATTACTGACAATCACTCACACCTGACATCCATTCAACTTCCCCACATGGATAAAAGGCCGAGCACGAGAGCACACGTTGAGCAAGGCAAAACACATAAAGGAACAGCAGTTTCGAGTTAGCAGCTGAATGAGGGGATAAAGACGTCAAACCAAGAAGGGTTTGTAAGGAGGGAAATACCCTTGACCTTTTCGGCAAGAAACCATTACTTTCAAGAAACCTTCCAGTCTGAAAGCGCAAGGCTAGGAAACCAGACTGAAGAATCCTGCATTGTGTGTTGGAGATACCGAAGGCCCCCCTGCGTAAACAACGAAGGCGGGGAGGAGCAGCAGTCACCGGGGTGTCGTCCTTGGCTCCAAAGTAGCGCCATATAGATCAACACAGCCGGTGAGTTGAGGATACCAATGCAAGACCGGTCAGTGTTGAGGTCAAGGTTGCAAGCGGCAACATTGTACAACCGGCGCTGGAACGAACATTGTTAAATGCGTGTGATGAAAGACGTGAGTAAATCTAAACTGCTGATTAATGTTTCAACTTGAGAAGGAAAGATACAATACCATTGACTCAGTGGTCCGGCACCATGAATGTGCTCAATCAAAGGTCTCTGTAAGGTATCAGGCCAAGAGAACGAAAGTCAAAGATTGATGAGAACATTGTGTGAAGTAAATCGAAGTGGTCTGCCACAGTTCAAGCAAAGCCCATTGTACATTCTAAAGTCTTTGATTTTGATATCAAGAGGATCCAAGCCCGAACAAGGGAGATCCATGGTCCGAGCCCGAACGAGGGAGAGAAAGTGTAAACATTGTGGTAAAAAGGGGGTCCAAGCCTGAAGGAGGGAGACCCATGATAAACACTGGAAGTGAGAACCTGTGCATGTGAAGATCCTGATAGGAATGGAACTTTCATACCTGTTTGTTACGACAGGCCCTCAGCAGTAAGAGTATGTTATTGGAAAAGAGACTTTGGCAAAAAGGCCTGATAGTTATGCTTTGAACTGTATCCTCGTGGCAGCGAAGCCAGAGTGTGTGCAAAGCTCGAACGTGTTGCCTTGCCCCGTGCTGGAAAAGTTGGGAAGGGAAGCCCACTGCTCAACCGTCCCGACATATTTCTTGAACACTTCTTTTTGCATACACTATTGTCCCACACCCTTTTGTATTTAGAAGGATTGGCAATAGGTTTATTAGTATAAGCCCTTTTAGAGAGACTCGACTAGGACTGCGTTATTATTTAATGGTCGTAGCTTGCTCTCATCCTTAGATTTAGGTAAGATAGGCGTTCAACCAACTCATTGAAGTTCAATAAACACCCTTGAACTGTGATCACTTGTGTCTGTCTTCACTGTTGAATACCATGCCTTCTTTACAGCACCCACCACATAAATAAAAGCATGTGCAACACAAATGTATGTAAAAACATCTAATATTCACAGAATATCACAACCTTAATGCACAAGCCAAAGACAGCAAGATTGAGATAGAAACACAGAAAGACCAACCCATTCAAAGATACTGAGTGAATGAGCACAAAATACACAGAAATGAGACAGGCACACTTACAGAAGGAGGGAACAGAGACAGACAAGGATAGAGCCAGCTATGGAGTCATGCAGACAATACACATGGTTAATACCAACCCCGTCAGTGAAGAAGCTCCGGAGCATTCTCAAGCTTGGCACCCGGTTTGGCAATCGCCTGCGAGGAAAGATAAATCGTGAGTATAAGAGAGTTACATTACACAAACAAAACATAGCATGCAGTTTCTAACATGACAGGTAAATCCTCCAATAAATGCCTCAAGCCACAGCCTATTGGACATCTGCGAGCAGAGAAATGAATAATGTCCCTCGGCATGTCTTGCAGCCCCTTTAATTCTCCATCACTGATCAGAGGTGGAATCTGACCACTTAGCTGGTTATTGGGCAGTTACACAGTGACTGCAAGTAACCCGGACTGAGGAATTGTGAAGACCTTCTCTTAAGATGCAGACAGCCAAGAACATGTCGGCAAGCACATGCCATCAGATCAGAGCTTTATAGTGTCCCTTTTGATAGGTATCAGTTATTAAACTCTACTTTACAGAGAGCTACAGGCTGACCTGGACATATCATAGACGAACTAGCATTCAATTGTGTCATGATTAGAGAAAATGAGATGGTCAAGGAACATATCTCACAATCAGGAAATACGATCACTGGTTACTTCTCCAAGCTGAACACCATCGCTAGACAAGTTTCACAGATACCAGAATCAATTAATCAGTGACTCCCCGGTATGGATGTGGTCTTTGGAGTCCAATCTGTTAAGAATATTTAACAGCATCAGATCGAGGAGCTAGAACTGTTACGAGGGATCTAAATGTTTTGAAGCGACATGGCTGGGCCAGGAGCTATTTACATATCCTTATTTTTCAAATTAGTTCCCTATTGGATGGAGCTTCATGTTCCTATGAGTGATGACATGTTTCAAGTATGTCAGGATGACCATCTTGCTACCATAGTCTCTTCACAAACTGATCTTCTAAACACAACTCCACAACCCCGAGATGCTTGAAGTTTGAAAGTCGCAGGTACCTTACGGAAGCCCCATGAATGACAAGCGATATGAAACTAATTTGGAAAATCAGGAAATATTGCACACTACATTAGTGATCTAAATTCCTACATAGAACACACATTTTTAGGAAATCACAGAGCTTTCAAATCTACAGAATCATGGTTGAAATTCATTAACAACTGTGTCTGCTTATGAAAAAGGCTTAGAGGTCATAATTCAATACAGAAAAGTGTATTTAGTATTTAAAGTTTGTACCCCTGAAGAATGTCCAGAAATAATAGCGATATAGGACCCAAATATGTTGGGTCTATCTCTAAAGACTGATTTCAAGGCGTTTATTGTATCAAAGTAAGACAGACACAAGTGATCACAGTTCAAGGCTGTTTATTAAACTGTACAAATAGGTGAGATAAATGCCTAATCTAAACCTAAATCGAAGATGGGAGCAAGCTACGACCATCAAATAATAATAATACGGTCCTAGTGGTGTCAGTCAAATAAAAAGGGCCCATACAACAGAAAAACTATTGCCAATCCTTACCGCTATGCTACAAATATAGTGTGGGATAATGTTCACAAGAAAAGAAAGAAGTGTTCATAAAATGATAAGTCAGGATGTTATGGCTGGGGCCTCCCTTCCGCGCGTTTATAGCACGGGACAAGCCGAGACTCGTGAGCACAGCACACTTCTGGGCCTCTCCGGCACAAGCTTACAGTTCCTTCTCTCAATAAAGGCCCTTCTATGCCCAAGTGTCTTTCATGGAAAGTCTGTTGATTCAGAGAGCCTGATATGCCAAAACAACAAATTACTCTTTGCCTCTGGGTCCCCCCCAGCTGGGGTCCAATCCTGCTTTCAACAATAGCCTCCCTCAATCAGGCTCAGACCAACCATTCACTGTGGACATCCCTTAGTCGGGTTCACGCTTGTCGACACAATATTCACGGATGTATCACTGTTCAGCCCGGTTCGTAGGCATCCCTTAGTCGGGTTCACATTTGCCCCAAATAACACTGTTCAACATGGCTTGAGCACAATGCAGGATTTACTTCCCGTAGCTTTCTCCTGGCATCCCCCTCAGTCGGGTTCACACTCGCTACAGTTACCAATTTCACATTCTCATCAGAAACCGGGGTTTCCCTTCCCCTAGCTTTCTCATCACCTTATAATATTTGGAAATCTTAATGTGTTTTCAAACAATCGTGTAGTTTATTCACGAAAACCACATGGTGATCCCCTCTTCCGGGTGCAAACGCCACCTTCACAATTTCTTGAGTCTCGTACCCACTTTCACAACGTGCCAAAGACTTTCGAGTGTACAAGTGGTTTGATTTGACCCTTGCATGACCATTTAGACACTTCACGCTGGCCTCCCCTAGGCCTCTTGGTTATTGTAGTTTTCTCAGTTCATTACTTTCTCCTTGTTTGGGAGGGGGGTATCCGTTAAGAGTTTTTTCAACTGAGCGCCCACATGGTGCCGATCACTCCAACCCGAATATCCTGTTTGTTCACAAAAAAACCTTTGTCTATTATCTTCTTTTCCTTACACAATTGTTGCCACTGCAACCTTAAGGTAACACAGTCTGGTCCACTATCAGTTCTTCCGACTAAACCGCTATGCTGAACTCGTTTGCTTTCCTTCAGCTGGAGTCAAGAACGGTACCACCGCGACAAGCGATTCTCACTGTCCTGGCTATCAATGCGGGAGGGCCCCATGTACCATTGACATCTGTCACACCACTCGCCAGCTGAGATTCCCGGTATTATGTTTTTGTGCGAAGGCATTGCAGGTCTGGGTTGAAAAAGGCAAGGGCAGTTCCCTCCTCGTCGTCCTTTCAGATTCCGCTGCTTTTCTCCTTCATTTAAACTTCCATCCCGGAATGACTGCTTCCTCGTGTGTTCGCCCTTGCTCAAAGTGTGCTCTCGTACTCCGCCTTTTATCCCAGTGGGGTAGGGAAATGGCCATCAGTTGTGTGTAGTTATTGCCAATTGCCTGACTCTACCCGACCCTTGTGTTGGGACATGTCAGGTAAACGGCTCTGGTGTTAGTCCATAGTGAAAAACTGTTTGTGTCGGAAAGGGGGTGGGGGTAGAGTTTCTAAACATCCTGCGGGGCAGGATGGGTAAAATATGTCATAAGGAAGGAGATACCGCGTCTCACGCTGCGGCGTCCCACTTCCACTCCTTGAAGACCCCTCATCCAGATGATCCTCCCCCACTGGTCCACCCACAGGAACTGGATCCTATAGCAATGGTGGTGTCCTAGCCACCTGGATAACAGATCCCCGGGGACTAGCAAGTGAGACACCATCAAGTTTCTCACATTAGGCAACAATCTGTTTCTCTTTCTTTTGATAGGTAAAAATACTAGACTTTTTCTTTGTAGATTTAGAATGATTGTATGCATCAATTGTTTGTAGAATAATTGTTTTGTGGTTCAATTTTGTGTAGTGACTTGTGAATTAGGATTTTCTTGTGACAATTGGATTGCACACATTTATTTGCAGTACTATGTTTAATGATTACGTAATTCGGTTCACATGTGTACTTTTTTGTGAAGTTTTTAGATACATTTTCTGCTATAGAATATTTTGTACAATTTAGAATCATGTTATTTTAATACATTTGTATGGATAAAAATTGTCCAATTACGTTATAAAGTTAGATGAGTGAATACAATGTTTTGGAGTTACCTCTGTAGGGAAGGCATGGTATAACAAATAGTGACACGGACACAATGGATAGAATTTGTAAAACCTTTATTGAAAATGTTGGGGTTGGAGAAACTCCTATTCTAACTAAGATGGGACTAGTAGTCTCGATCATCAAACGAGAAACAAAACAGTTCTAGTGGAGTCTGGCAAGTCAAAATGGCCTATCCTAACAGAAACCTAATGCCTGCCCTATCTCTTGTACACAAAGAGTAAAAAGGAGAAAATGTAGTTCCAAATGATAATGTGGCTGAACCATCTCTCCTCCCCACGTTAGGCCTCACGAGGTAAGGCAATCCACGTAGGCAGGATGACACACTCTGGCTCAGCTTCCAATACAGAACAAAATCGTGGATCGACGCCAGCCTGGCCTTTCCATTTAAAGTTCCTTTCTTTGACTTTCAAAATAATGTTTCAACTAAACTGTTCACAAAGGCCCCCTCTGCCAGGCACAGACTTTCCACCACACAGTTCTTGCACGTCCTCCCTCTGCTGGGCTCAGATGTCTCTCGATACAGTTCACACAAAGTTGCAAGGGGCGTTCCCTTCCCGAAGCTTAATATACTTCGGGTCTCCGTCAATAGGGCTCAGACTACTTTCGAATGTGGAAGTCTTTCAAAATGTGCGTGGCTTTCTTTACAGACCACCGTAGGACCATTTTGACTCAACGTTCCCCATTTACTTTCACTCTTGCTGTTTGTTCGCCCTTTAGCTTCCAACAAAGCACCTTTCACAGAGACTTTTGTTGAATGGGCTACTTCCTTTCACCGGACCACTCCATTAATTAATATCGCTGATCTTGCAGTTGTATTTCACTTTAAAGTTCATTCACAGATCTGCCTTTCTTTGCGTCTCATCCACACGTGTGCATCCTTCACTTGTGCTATGATGTTGCTGCTACATTCACTTTAACACACCGGTCTCTCAGGTCGCTTGTCAACTCACCGACTGTGTGCGATTTGTTCTTGTTTCGCGTTTTCTGATTTTCGAGTCAAGGTTAGTACCACAGACTTGACCTTGACTCCCCAACTCTGCCGTTCACCCGGGAGGGTTGCTGGCCTCCTTGACACACAATGTAATCTTCACTTGTGGGATATGGCCTTCTGCACACGTCTTTCGCGTTCTGTCGGAGGCAACGACCTCCAGTATGGAAGCCTTAAGGTTTTTTCGGCCGGCTGCTTTCATCCCCTGGTCCGTTGCTCATCACCAGTAGGTGTGCCTTCATCCCGGATGTTCTGCTCGATCTTGTTTTCTGCCTTGCTCAGAGTCTGTCTTTAGGTATTGCCTTTTATTCGTTTGAAGAGAGCTAATTGGTATCAGGTGTATGCACTTAGGGTAAAGTGCCGACTTTGCCTGACACGATTAATGGGACATGTCCAGTACGATGTGAGAGAGGTAGTCTGGTTACTCTCAGTCACCCTCTTTCTGTGCCCAGTCATTGTGTAAAAAGGGGGAGAGGAGGACTTCGGAAAATCCTAAAAAAAATAGGATGGGGTAGGAGGGGATGGATGCCAGCCCTGTACTCTCAGCCGTCGGCCAAGGTGGTTGTAAATTGAACAGAGTCACAGGCCTTCCCATTGCGACGGGGCACACGCCATGGGTGCCCACTTTCCCCGCTGATCTATGAATTGGTGATGAAAGCATGGGCGGTGTTGGTTAGGGAAAACGAGGGTATAAGGGGCATCATGATTGGGGGTGGGGTTAATTGTAAGATGAGTCGCTTTGCGGACGACGCCTTGCTTTATGTTACCAGACCGTCCCACTCCATTCCCCTGGTGTTGGAGAGCCTGGAGCGCTATGGGAGGTTATCAGAATTCAAAGTCAATTTGGGAAAGTCGGCGGGGTATGTGGCGGGGAGACTGCCAGAAGGGGAAATAGAATATATGGCAAGGCTCCCATTTAGGATGCAGGAGGACACCTTCCGATACCTTGCGTTCCAGGTGACAGCGTTTTGAAGTCCTCTTCCCCAAGAACTCCCCCCCATCCTCCCTGGTCAGCCATAAAAATAGATATGGAGCAATGGTCGGGCTCGGGACTCTCATGGATGGCCCACTTTTGAACCGCATAAAGATGATCCTTCTCCCCACAATTTTGTTCTTATTCCAGATGCTGCCCATAGTAATACCTACCCCATTTTTTCCAGACGTGAAGGTAGCTATGACCCAGCTCTGGGTCCTATTGGATCACTTTGACCCGCATTCAGGGAAGCAATGGGTGGCAATTGACAAAGCGGTACTAGTGCTGGTCACGCTGGATGAATGGCTGTGGGTCTTGGGGGGCCCGTATCCCGAGGAGAGTTTTCAATCACCCGGTCCTGGAGGTTCTGTGGTCTATATGGAGGGAAGGGGGAGACAATAGGTGGCTCACGATGTGGCCGTCACCTTTGAGCTGTAGCTGGGCCCCCCGCTGAGGGATGGGATCACGGAGCCACTGGCCTTCCAGCCCTGGTACGAGGCATGTTTAAGCAGAGCGGGTCAAATGTGGGAAGAGGACACTCATCTCCTTGGGGAAGCTGAAGGAGGCCCTAGGTCTCCGTAACCTGTCGCTGTTCCCCTTCAGTTGCACAAATCGGGTTTTGTTAGAGGACTGGTGGGGGGAAAATCTAAGGAGGGAGCTGACGAGTTTTGAAAAATTCCTTATCACGTAGAGGGGTTCCAGAGGGCTGATAGCTGAGCTGTACAGAAGGATCCTCTTGGCAAGCCCACAAGAGCCCCCTCCATCCAGAACCAATTGGGGGCAGGACTTGGGTAGGGACATTTGAGACCTCCTAGGGGCTCAGATGTGCAGGCGGGCTAACCACTCAACGACTTCGCTCCAATATAGACCCCAGGCGCCGAAGTTACTCCCATAGATGGCACTACCCTCCAACGAGAATTGTGTGAATGAGAGAGCGATACGATTCTAGCTGTTGGAAGTGCCATCGAGAAAAAGGGGATTACATCCACATGTGGTGGGGCTGTGCAAGGGAGAAGGCGTATTGGAGGGAGGTCCTGTCATGGATAAAAGGGTAGACGGGATTCAGAGGGAATTCTCACCATGGCTTATCCTTTTTGGGGTACACAAGGGAGAGGAGCCGGAACAAGAAAGGGGGCACATGTTTCAGGTCATGTAGGTCTCGGCCAGATGCTGCCTGGTCCAGCGGTGGAAAAGTCTACGAATGCCGGTGGAAAAGGAATGGTTATTAAAGACTTGTGCTATATACGATATGGAGTACCTCACTCACCTCCTGGATGAGTCCAGGTCTGACATTGAATGTTTTGGGTTGCCTTTTTTTATTTTATTTTTTTAAGTATGTGGCTCATGGGGAAGGGAGAGGGCTGGGAGGTGAGGAAGGGGTGCTCACCAAGAGAGGAGATCGACACTGCAATGGAGCACCCTTGGACAATGGGCGAACTATGAGCATTCTGGGAAGGACTCTTCTGATTCACGTACAAGCGTACCTCTGAGACATTAGGTCGGTAAGTGGGTACCATCCTCTGTTTCAAACTTTGTAGGGACAATTGAACTCAGCTGTAAGAGGGGGTAGGGCTTCAATTTGTTGGTTACAGGAGTAACCAATTTGTTGGTTGTAGTTGACCTGTGCTGTTTTGAATAAAATGCCAATAACGTTTTATTTTGAAAAAAATAGGATGGGGTAGATGAACAAAAAAGGTGGGAATAACACGTCTTGCCATCGGCTATCCGAGCCCCAGTTCCCGAAGACCCCTCACCCAGTTGATCCTCTCGCACTGGTCCACCCATAGGAACTGGATCCAAAAGCGATACCCGTGTCCTGGCCACCTGGATGACAAGTGCCCTTTGGTTTCTCACACCTCCCTTTGTTTGTTAGATGGTATTGCGGTCACCATCTAACCACGAAAGAAATGGAGTGTCATCAACATACATGAAAAAGTGCATGCTATTAACCCCACAAGCTGTCATGGAAGCCACATAACGGGGGAGGAGAGAGAACTGTGGGGAGAGGAGATTCTTTCCGTGCTTTTCTTATTTAGTTTACTTTGGGGGCAGTGTTTTTGAAAAATAGCTTCACCACACTTCAAATCATGTGCCACGATACACCTGCAGACTTGCGATCAGTGATTGGGCCACCCTAGTCATGTGACCCGCCATCTCTCCTGCGAAGGGTAGTGGTTAAGGGTAATGCCTGTGAGCCTGGTGTCTAATGCACTGCACAGCAACCATACCGGATACACTAAGTGAATATGCAGTAAAATACCCCCTCGCCCGCTCTCCAGAATAGATCCTTACTGAAATCATTTACTACGGCCAGTTTGCATCTTGGGTTCTATTTCTGCTGGTTTGCACAGTGAAGTTTGATTGCACTGTGAGACTCTGCGCCTGTGAATTTGCACTGTGAAGTCCTGATTCTGCTAATTTGCACTGAAAGTTCTAATTTTGCTATTTGTACCTTAAGTGTTATATATTCTTATGGCTTGCATTGTGAGGTCTAATTAAACCGTGTAGCTCAATTTTGATGATTTGCACTGTGATATTCTAGCCCCGCCTAGTTGCACTCGGAGTTCATAGTCTGGTAACTACCACAGTGGGTTCCAATTCTCTTTGTTTGATTACTGCCATCAATGTATTGTTCCTAGTGGAAGTACTGCACCATGATTGCACTCTACACGTTTGCTTCTCTTTGGTACCTAAACTGCATCCTACTAAACTTCTCAGTCTCTTTACTGTAAATTAAATTACATCTCAACACGAAACTTGCAAGAAGCGCCATGGCCAGTATCACCACAAGGCACAAACAAGACTTTCCCTAACTTATGTGGGTCCCCCTCCACACAAACACACGCTCAAGCTCAGACATAGTCCACAAACCACCCCACACAGCCAAAACACTCAAAGGTAACTGAGCTCTCTGTATAAACCCTTGATATTGCAGGGAAACGCTCCTCTAGCCTTTATCGTTTCACATCAGACACAAGCAACTCCTTTTAAAGATTTGGTGAGTGGATATGTTTGATAGGACAGTGCGTTATATACGGACCTCCTTCAAAAGCAAGTACACAATCCACGAGGCAAGCATTCGTAAACAGTTTGCCTTATATTTTGTCACTCCCTAGAGCCTGGGTAACCACTCTCATCATAGCTGTAACAGTGCATCCTATTGCAAAGTATACAAGTGAGATTGTGCGCTACTGAAAGCTTGTTTATAATTGCCACTTCTGGGTACTCGAATAACCACATGAGCTACCTTTCTTTAAATCACCTATTCCTACTTGAATTCATTTTATTGTTCATGTCAAAATCTGTTCAATCACAGAATCAAGTGGTTTCTGAAATGAGAACATAGCATTAAACTCTCAAGAAACCACCCCTACAGAAGTATCAATTAATTGCACATTAGGTACACCCCCATTTTATATTTGCACAACCTAAGAGGTGAAGATTTGTTTTGGTTAATTTAAGAGTAACATCATAATCAGGAACCCTATGAGCACTTGGGTAGTACTTTCTTGACAGGTGAAACAACATTTGCCTTAACAGATGCTATTTTCCACAGTAAATGAGGTGTTTAGCAATACAAGATTCTACAATCTTGAGTTGTAATCGTTTAGTTTGCTCTGTTTCAATTTTGTCCCAACAGAACTATCAATGCAGTCATATTTTCATTAGGCCGTGAAAAAGCACAGTTGTGTGGGAAACTTGCACCAGCTGCGATACATCAAAACACATAAAATACTAAATGTGCACATGACTTTCCATCATGAATTGAAATGACTAAATGTGACATGCAGAATTCTTCTTTTTAAAATTATTTTATTATTTTTTGTTTTATTTAAAATGTCTTTATCTACATATTTAAAAATTGGAGGACCAGTGCGGACTTGGTGCATCAGCTCGACACAGCATACGATTTTCATCTCACTATTTAGTACATGCCATGCTCTGAAGATCTCTGAGCAAAAATAAAGATGGCCTCTCCACTTGTCCCACAGGCCCTGAAATTAGACCACTGAAGATGGATATAGACCCTTTGTATTTCTTGGCGGCCCTACGGTAGGATAGCTTTTCCCAGCACATTTCTTGCAGTTCCTGTTACAAGACATCCCTGTGCATAGACTAATATAATGTCTGTATATGTTGTCCATGTTCTGCTATGATACCTCCCTTTGCACAGATGTAGACCCCCTGTGTACATGTCCCAGAGCCCCTTCTTTTAGTGCAAAACATCCCTGAGGCACCGACTCCTGTCCCACCTACCTCAGAAGCTTGCCATCATCCCGAAAAGTGTTGAGTCCATCGTCACAGGATTTTGAGCGTTCAGTGGTGATAGCCAAGAGGTAAGAGGAGCGGCGGCTGGCCCTTATACTGCCTGGATAACAATGAAAGAAGGAACCAAAAAATGAAAGTTAGGCCCGAATGACAGATAACAAACAAGCATTTCTTGGTTGATGTGTTCTGCTCGTTTCCACAGTCTGAACTGCATTTACTAGGCAGTCTGCATGACACACAGCACTGTCCATTTATGGTAAAAGAAAGTGACACTTCAATTTGGTGCTAGGGTATTTGGTGCAATTGTTTTGTGTGCAATGGGACACATGCAATGCATAGTTTGCAAAAGGATCAAGTACAATGGGATCAGCTGGCCCGGAATCGAGTGCTGTGTGGTTTGATGCTGAAGGGTTGGATGCAGTGGTATCAGATGATACACTGCGTTCTATTAAATTGGGTAGTAACAGCTGATATTACAGTGCATAAATCCAACATGAATCTGTGTATGAAAAACTGATATAATCTGTAGTGTTATTGGGTGCCATGGGATTAGATGATGTAGGCTTGGGTTCAGTGATTTTGGTGTGGTGTATCAGAGTGATTTGTGATTAGTTGATGTGGGATTGAGTGCAGCAACGTTAAGTGATGGACTGTGGAATCATTTACACTGGGATTTGGTGCAGAGGAATTGTGTGCAGTGGGATTTGATACAGCCCTGTTTTTTGGATCAATGGAAAACCATTGTCACCTGTGGGTTTTTTGTGGCTTGGATATATTATGCACAGAGAGGCTACCAACATGGTAGACGTTGCCCTGTACAAGACCACTTGACCTTGCATATTGACAATTCTTTTGCCTAAGGAACAATGTGGGATGTTGAGTGGTTTCATACACTGAGAGTTGGCGCATGTGAATTGAGGACTGGTTATTGCAGGAGAGGGAGAGGCAAGAAGAAGAATGCGAGCCATAGGTGTTGCAGGATTATTCATAGCAGAGGAGAGGTGAAAAGCAGGCAGGTTGTAGGATGGTATTTCAGGAGGCAAGAATAGGCATGGGAGACCTGTGAACAGCCAGACTGGAATGGCGGGTTTGAAAGGTTGCAGGGCTGACTGTGGCAGGCTTGGAAGGTCCAGAATTAAGCGTGAAAACATTACGTGCATGAAAACATGGCAAAGCAGAATGGAAAGGGGATTAGCGTGACAGAGCATGGTTTGGCAGGCCTGAATGTGGTTATACTGAGTTGGCGTGGCAATGTGGGACAGGGTGCAAACAGTCGTGGAAGGGTTGGCTGTGGTAGTGTTGGGTATGGCTGGACGGGGTATAGCAGAATTGCACATAAGAAAGCTGGGTATGGCACAACTGGGCCAGGGACAGGCATTGGTGTTGTAGTTGCAGGAAAGATTGTTGTTGGAGGGTTGGACGATACAGGGCAGGCCCTGGCATCCTGGATGTGGAAGAACTGGGCCTTGAAAGATTGTTCACCGGAATTCTGGTTAGAGCAGGATTTGATTACAGGGGCGGGGGGCGATTGGTTGAGGCAAGCTGCAACTTGCTATGGCAAATAAAACCACTTAATTAGTGGAGGGAGCTCCAGGTGTGTGGGAAGGGTGCATGCCACAGAACCTGGGACACACTTACTACAGTCCTGGGAGTAATGCCGGTTGATGCAGAAGGTGAAGGTTGGAGAAGTTGGGCTGGTCATGAGGACAGGAGCCGAATTCATTGCACTGGATACGACGGACGAGGCTGCAATGTGCCGGGCCTTGACGTCAATACTGGGACTCGTAGGTTCATCTAGTACATGCAAGAAAAATACATGACAAAGCTATTACCCAAACTAGTCTGTGGCACACAATACAGTCCAACATCAGAACTTTTGCATCATCAAACACAAAGGAGCTCATGTTCCAATGAGCCGCAGCGTAAATGAAGCTGTACAAGCCTTGAGTAAGGCTTGAACACCTTACAGTCACGCCATGGCTCATTTTCACTCATTTATACAGTGGAGAGGAGAGGCGGAACGCAACTTGGGTTTCCACCACCTCCCTTGCCCTCCACCATACAAATGCTAAAGCATTTGGGCCAGCATGGATTCTCATGCCTGCACACATGTTGGCGATCCCTCTGCTGTCTGCCAGCTTCATGCACCAGCATAAAGCAGTCGAGCCGTATAGGGATCCATTGTACATGCTGCCAGTGTGTACAATTCCAATTAAACAGTGCGCTTATTTGAATTGTGAACACTGCTTACATGCGAGTATGTCGGACAGCGTTTAATTGTAATTGGGAGCACATAGTTAAAAGTAAACAGTGAGTACTCACTTTGTTCAGCAGAGTGCAAAAGTGCAGGGAAAAAGGCACCGTACACAAGTATACGCCACCTTTTGCCCTGCACTTTTGCACTCTGCCGTCCAAATGACGGAAATTTGGCAGCAGGCGCCGCTTACGTGTATGTCAATAGATAATGGCTCCCCGCTGTCAAATTAGGAATTTGAGGGAAATGAACTCGAAAGAACACAAACAGAAAAAGAGGAAAATCATTCTTCACATTCCAATAAAAAGACGTGGAAGAAAGACCAGGCCGAGCCCGGCGACTGTGAAAGCCAGGGCATCATTTGATCCAAGGGACCAGAAACTCAGGAAAGCGCAAGACCTTCTAATGTACACATTAGATGCCATTCCGAAAAAATCCTTTTGGTTCACACAATTAATCTGAAAAAGTGATACATAATAGCAATAACACACACATCAATCCCGTCAAAGCACATCCTGTTCAAGAGATTAGGCCGTGAAGGTTTGGCAAAATGGAAACAAAGTCAGATTCGGAATGCAATGTATGAACAGCTTTAACTCTAAACAACATTTGAAAAGCGTTCTCCTCCTCCTCTTCAAACAAAGTCTACCAGTAAGATCAGAGCAGGCACTGGCACCGCACGCCTCTATTTCGGGGGCCTGCACTGCTTTAATGAAGACAGAGACAGACATTTTAATCAGAAATCTGCTAGGCACTGCGGTTGTGCTGTTCCTATACCTAAGCACCTGCCTACTCTGGCTTGGTATATCCAAAAGGAACAAGCATGAAATGAAACCACACGGGTGTAGAGAAATGCTGTCATTTTGGACAGGTAATTGCTCTGCAGTCCTAACGGTTTAAAGAACTGCAATTCAATGGTACTTCGAAAGACCTAGTATGGAGGAGGCACCAGACCAAGACTCTGGCAGTAATCAAGGATACAAATGGCACCTCCCACAGAATAAACATTTCACAAGGCAGAGGAGCCCCTGAAAAGGGCATATAGTTTACAAGCACATATTTTTGAGTGCATCTACTGCAGGAGAAGAGCCCACTGGCTTTAACCAACTCATTTAATAATGGCCTTTCTTCACAAACATTAGCTTCCTATGGTCGTACTAGACACGATGTCTGGCACACTTGGCTCTCTAGATGTTTTGGTCTAAAAGTCCCATCAGCTGCAGCCAGCATAGTCAATGATGAGGGATCATGGGAGTCATAGTCCAAAAGAACTGGAGAGCCATATTTGGGAGACCCCTGTAGACCATGACATGAGTTTCTTAGATCAAGGCAGGCATATAAACAAAGACAATATGTACTTAATAGGTTTACAGCTTGTAGCCTGTGCAAAATACTACCATCCGGCGAATGGATTCAGAAATATATTATTGTGTTAAAGTTTAAATTGTGGGCATCGACAATGGGTGTGTTTTATATGTCTCCAATATCAGAATGTTTCACAATGGCCCACTTTGAGCATTTTATTAGCCTACAGTGTATGAAAGCGTTGATGTGCGAGTATTGTGACGAATCTCAGGAATCCGTCCCTTCTTCCCTGGGTTCGAGCCACACCCTTTGAGGCTAGGAAGGTGAGCCCGCTCAGCAAAACCCTCCCTAGGGGTTTAGGAAAGTGCAACCTCACTGGGAGTGACTCTCCTTCAGGGGACAAGGGCTCCCGTTATCGAGGGGAAACTCCCTAGACCTAAAGTAGTATCTGCCTACATGGGAGTGAGAAAGAGTGACATTAGCTCCATGTTTTTGGCTCAAGGTAGTGCTGAACTTTCTACATGCTTGACAGCCATTGGAGAACAATCCGACCCTTTTGAATATCGGAGCGAGAATAAAGGGCCAACAACCCTTGCACAGAGAAGGAGGAACCATATGCTGAGGTGAACCTCCGACATGAGAATGTCAGCGAGGGGCAGAGTCGTGCAAACCAGAGGAGCTGGCTTGAGTGAGAGAGAGGAAGCAGATGCCTGAATGAGATACCCCCACCAAATAAAGCAGAGTGTGGCGCCTGAGTGGCAGAGCGTAAAGAGGACCGTACTTGGAGGTGCGACCACATAGAGGATGTGATGGGCCTGGAGCCCGCAAACAGCCCCAGAATCCGGGAACGAAGGGAGGACTGGGTCCACCGCTCTCCACCCGAGAGATAACCAGCGAGAGAATGCCGAGACGAGCGTAAGGTGAAAACCGCTAGTACCCAGTGTGAAAGAGCGGCAAGCCGTGGAGAATGCTATCGCTGATGACTTCAAAAACATTTATGGATTGATTTTGCAACAAAAAAGAAAAACAACATCCTGGCAACAGAAGAGTGACCCATATTAATCTTAAAACATCACTCAAAAGGCATCATACAAACCAAGAGAGGCGGTAAATATTCAAGTACAACACAATTATTCCTCTGTATTAAGCAAATATTGCACACATGGTGCCCACACCTCTGGTGGACGGGCATGCAAGGGCATAGTATGGATGAATTCTGTCTTCTTATGACAATATGCCACGTCTTTCAACCAAATTTGCATGCTGGATGGGGGGCCTTCCACCAGGACATAGAAGCCTGTCAACGGGCCACCACCAGGAGCAGGACAGTCAAACGCCAAGCCACCAGAGGTAGGCGTCTTGTGCATCCCAACAGTGCCACCATAGGATCCTGATCGAGCTGTTCACCAATAATGAGTGAAATCATGGACAGCACGTCCCTCCAGTATCGGGATATATGTGGACATTGCCAGGCCAAGTGCATAAAGTCGGCCGGACTGAAGCTCCATCTGGCGCACGTGTCAGGGGTGGACGGGAAGTGTCTATGGAGCTTTACCAGGGTATGGTACACCTGATGCACAAAGTTGAAGTGAATCAACTTAAACTTAGAATTTAAGGATACCCTTTGGGCTTGACTCATCACATACCGCCAGTCATCACTTGCCATTTCCTTACCAGGATCTCTCACCCGGCGCAGCCTAGATGCATCACTTTCCCATGGGATATCATCCATAAAACTGCGATACAACCGGGAGACAAGATGGCCCTCCCCTTGTGACTGTATCAAGCCATGCAGTAATGCACATGAAGTGGGCTGCTGTGGGAGTGGGGGAAACGCGGCCTTAACAATCGACACACAAAAATACAAAAACATGTCCTGAGAGGTGGACCCACCCCTGTCCTTCGCCTGTTGTAGTGATATGAATGAATCCTCTACAAAAAAAGCCACCTACGTTTAGTATACCAGGTTTCCCACCCACTTTAAAAGGTCTTCTTCATGTCTGATCGGAAGCAGCTGTGAATATGAAGTGACAATGCCAATGCCACTGCCCTTAAAGCACCCAGGATCATACAACATAGGAGATTGGGGTAGCCAGTGCCCTTTTCACCTGGATGTGAGGCTGGATGAGGTATGTGGAGTAACAAAACACCAGATTATGTGCCTGCGCCACCCAATAATACTGTTCCAAGCCTGGCAAGACCAAGCCCCCTTTCTCGTAGGGTTGTGTTAACGTGATGTAGGCTACCCTGGCTTGTTTCCCAGCCCAGATCAAATCTAAAACAATCCCACACAAGCAGAGCAAGACGCCAGTGGAATGAAACAAAGGAATGTTGAGAAACAGAAAGAAATATGGGCAAAATGATCATTTTCACAATAGAAATGCAGCTCTTCAGGGTAAGCGGAAGGGAGTGCCATCTTGCCACCAGGTCATGAAGAGAGCTAATGGCTCTCCCATAATTATCCCGGAACAGGTTGGACTGGTCCTGTAAAATCTCTACACCCAAATACCGAACACTGATGGACTCCCACGTGAACCAAAAGTCATCTTAAAATGCCACAGTCCCGTCAGTGAGTGGGAAAATCACAGATTTGCTTTGGTTAACCCTTGGCCCGGAGCCTAGAGAACTGCCCAAACTTCAATACTTGATGCAGCACCTGAGATAAATTATGGACAGGGTCGCTGAGAAATAAAGCCACATCGTCGGCATATACAGAAATAATCAATCGGTGTGGACAAAGCTGTAGGCCCAGCTGAATATGCAGTTCACTTAGGGTAGCCGCCGAGGGCTCCATTGCAAGAGCAAAAAGGAGTGGGGCAAGAGACAACCCTGTCTTGTCCTTCATTCCATCCTTATGGCCTCAGATCAGTGACACCCCACCACAATCCTTGCCATTGGGGCAGTATAAAGCAGTGATACCAGGGAAACTAATCAAGCACCCAGAAATGAAAACAGGTAGGGCCATTCGACTGAGCCGAATGCCTTTTCAGCATCCAACAGCACTGCTACTGCCTTTGACTGTGTCGCCAATGCAGATAGGACCGCAAAAAGTAGCACAGGCCATATGTCGTGTTCCTGCCAGTTATTCAAAATGACTGGTCTGCCATCACCAGCCCAGGCATCATGGGGTTGAGCAGATTGGCCAGAACCTTGGCAGTGATCTTACTATTAGGATATCGGCCGATAGAAGGCACAATCCTCGGGCGGCTTCCCCTTTTTATGCAATAGAATAGCATTGACTTTATGCAATGGTCAGGGCATAGGCCCCTGCTAAAGACATTCGGTTTATACCCGCAACAGCATGGGAGCAAGGAGGCTCTATAAAACTCCCCGGAAATTGCCATTGGGCCGGGAGACTTAGACCCAGGAAGCCCCTTGAGAACAGCCAAAATCTCCAACGACACCTCTTGACTGAGAACCTCTTCATCCAATACAATTAAATGTCGTCCAGATATTGCTGCTAACTTGCCTCATACCGTTCATATCTAGAGGCATACAGGCGCCCATAAAATTCCCAGAATGTTGCTGTAATGTCTTTCTGCTCAGAGAGGTGTCCCGTGGGTATCTCTAATAATCTCGATATGCGGAGGTCTTCTGTCAGCTGCCACCAACCTGGCCAGCAATGTCCCAGGTTTTTGTCCGTTACTGTACTGTCGCACCGAGTGGCCCCTACCAAGGAATTTGACCTCCCTACTTGTCGCTAGTTCTCCCCTTATCAAAGGCAGTATCCCTTTTCCTCGGCCATGCCGACAACCCTAATGAGGAGACATAGCCAACTTTATACTTGAAGAATGACACAATTTCATCATGAATTTTCCGAGTGAACACAGTGTCCGCCAGCGCATCAGACTAAAACGCCAGGCGTGCATTCCCATTTGATTTTAGCAATCCCACATTCCGAAACAACCGGAGAATGGCCGGACAGAGTTCAGGGGAGAACTTGACAACTACCCAGTGAGACCCCCGTTCCACCCCATTGCAGGACACCAACATGTAATCAAATCTGGAACTAGATCCATGCACCCAGGAGTGAAAAGTATAGTTACGAACATTCCAGTGTTGCATCTCCCACACACACACCAAATTATAGGTCTCACAGATATCCAGGATTTGCCTACACGCCTTGAAATGGGAACCCAGTTACCACCAGATGTATCACAAACCGGATCATCCACCACATTCAGGCCCCCACCCCACACAATGGTGGAATAATAACACCCGGCAAGATTAACCAACATCCACTCAAAAAAGTTGGCACAATCCCCATTTGTCCCATTTGTATTAACCAGCATCTCTTTAACCGCTTCCAGTACACTACAGAACATCAAGGCCCTCCCCACTGCATCCTTTGTGATGGGTAACAATTGAAATTTAACAGCCTTGTTAATCAATATCGCTACACCCTTGCATAAGATGAGTATGAGGAATAGTAACTATGACAACCGCAGTGAGAGTCTCAGCGAGACTCATGAGGAAGCTGTGAGATGAGTCTCCTGGACGACGGCAATGTCCACCTTATACCTGCGCAAGTATCGCAGGACCTTCCTAACCTTAGAAGGTTGATTTCCTCCCCTTATACTCCACATACCTACTTTAAAAGCCATCCCACAGGGCTATAGGATCCCAATATGTAACCACAACCTTTCAACCGAATATTTCAGAAAGTTGCCAGGCCTTATATACCAGTCACTGTAAATGCTTCAGAAACCAACACCCCAAATCCAAAACACGAAGTTCCCCACCTCCCACCCAACCCCAAACCACCAGAAATTCACCCTCCCAAATATCCCCCAAATACTTACATAGAATTAGTGTTGAGCTAAGGGCACTAGTTCCCAACCCAGTGCAAGCGGGTGCTAACCAAAACATGATGACCATGAAACCCAGGGCAGACACATGGTGGCCCAGTCTGCAGGATAAGGTTCGCTCACAATGTAGAATCAAGTGTGCAGCATCCAGAGTCCGGTATTCAGGGGTCCTCCTGACCCTCCAGGCCATGATTCCTGGCATTATGGTTTTGACAAGCCGCTATGTCAATCCTGTAAAGGAAGGTGAAAACAGACTCCAGATACATGAAGAATTGGGTCTTCCCTTCAAACTGGACCCAGAGCTTTGCAGGGAAAAGCATGGAATACTGTACATTATTATCACAAAGTCTGCGTTTGACCTGCACGAAAGATCTCCTAGATGCCTGCACAGTTGCCGAGAAATCCGGGAACACTTGGAATTTATCACCATCGCAATGCAGCTCCCCCTTCTGCCTTGCCAAGCGAACAATGGTATCACAATCCCAGTAGTTCAAGAGACGTGCTATAATGGGGTGTGGGGGCGTCCCTGGCACAGGACGTGATGCTGGAATTCAGTGCGCCCTCTCGACCACAAACAAAGAGGAAAGACCAGTCTCACCAAAGACAGCTCTGCAGAGGGACTCAACAAATTCCTCCATCTTGGACTGGCCCCACGTTTCTCGTATATCAACAAGTCTGATGTTGTTTCTGTGGGCCGGACCCTCCAAATCTTCATTCTTGGTAGAAACCGACTTCAGCTGAGCTTCCAGATCATACCTTTCAAGGCAGCCTTCCATCAATATGCTACCACTCGCCTTCAACCACATGATCCCTGTCACTCCAGGAGCCGGCACTGTCGATGTCGGCCACAGGCTCTTCCTACTTGCCTCATGTCAGATGGTCTTCCGAGGCTGGCACTCCTCTGCCCCAAGCGCCTCCATCCGGGCCAGCCATGCAGCGACCTAGCCGCATCTCTGGGTGGTCCTGCTCAGGCACCAAGCCACCAGCAGTCGCCTCAGGGCCAGCCACAGCCCAGTGCAGCAACCAGCAAGGACACCACCCAACTTGCAGCTGGTTCGGCAGGCCCACCAGCTGTCACTAGCATGGTCTTGGATCCCTCCACACAGCCTTTGGGGTTGGGGCCAACAAAAGCTTAATGCCTCAACTGTCTGAGCCAAGACCTTGCAGTAATGCACCCCGCACCTTAGGACTTCTGCAGGCACACTCGGACCAGCGCAAGCCACCTCAGAACCACTGTGGAACAGGATTAATGAGGACCAGCTCACAGAGCACACTTAAGAATCAACCATACTTGGTCGGGCTCACCAATGCCACCCTTTACCGCCGCTGACAGACCCTCACTGGAGCAAACCCCACAACACAGCAGGTACATGGGTTGCCCAGGACAGAGGGAGTAGAGGGACGAATAAGTGGAAGAGAGGGAAGGTCTTCCCTAACCCCATTCAAAGGTCACAAGGAGCCAAGAAGAGAGGGAACACAAGATAAGAAGGGTTGGAAACCAGAGCAGTACAAACCTCCAGAAAGGTCACAGGGATTAACGAGAGCTCAGAGACGGGCAGAGAGCGGGTCACCAAAACCCCAGAGAGTTAAAAAGAGCAATCAGACAGAAAAACCTCAATGGCTCAACAGGGGCCTAATAAGCAAATTAAAGAGCAGATACCAGAGAAGTACAGAAGTGCCCAATAGTTGATCAAAGTGGGGAGAGATTAACTAAGGTGGTGGAGAGGGATCAGGGAAATATCCATTCATCTAAAGAAGTTTGGGCATTTTATGTTTTCAGGGACTTGAGACTTTTGTTCGAACTTTAGGGAAACTTTTGAGGAATCTTTATAGCCAAGAACAGTTTTTGAGGAGAACTGTTATCAACTGAAAATTATTGGATCCAGACCCAAGAGAAGTTCCTGGGATGCCCGAGAGGAATTTTGGTGGAAAACCCAGCATGCATGGCACTCAACCTATTTTTCTTTTACATTTTTCTAAGTGGTAGGGCCAGTTTAGTGAACAGGTTTGAACCAAGGACTATTTTCATTTTGGACTATCGACGAGCACCTTAGTTTAGTTAGCAATAGGGTCATTGAGACCCCGAGTTTAAATTCTGTCCTCAAGTTCAAGTCCTTCTTCTGGTTTGTGCATAGATTTTGAAGTAGTGTTTTAACCCCTTCAAGTGGAGGTGCTTAGAAACAGTTGTTTAAAAAATTGTTTATCCAGTTAAATAATCTTGTCTTGGCTGAATGCCTATACAAAAGGTCTCACTAAATATTTGTACAGAACTAGATGCTGCAGTTCTTTAGACCTCTAGTAAAACTGATTGAATATGTCCTTTGTGTAACTGTAAATTTCTCTGAAATTTAAAACGCCCATTCGAAATTAAAATGTTTAAATAAATGGTTAATCAATAGACAAGACCTGTAGTGACCCTATTCTCTATGTAGTAGCATAAAGGCAACGTAGGTGGATTATTTGGGGCATGCATGAACAGATTCAAATGCAGGGGACAAATGCCTGCCCGATACTTCTTTTAAATCCCAAACTGGTGCTAGTATTCTTATTGGCACTGTCACTCATTTTAAAAGTTCTAGAAATGTTTCCATACCTGGTATTTGAAATAAATAGATTTCCTGGTCTATAAATATGCCAACAATACAACGACATGTACATTAGTGGATGTGTACTGTGGAGGGTCAGAAAAAAACGCTGGCTCTTTGATGACATTTTGAATAAGATTTATTACCAGAGTAGCAGAAGTACCCGTTCTCCAAAGGGGTTTTGTAGACAGACATGATAACACTGATCCTGTAGTTTGCTGTTCCGACTCGCTTATTGCTTGATGTGCTTTGCAAACTGCACTGAGAATGGACGTGTGTGGCTGGCTGACATACCCCGGAGCATACGTTGGGGGGAGGCGAGAGTTGTTGTGCTGCTGCACACTGGGACATTCTGTGCTGTCTCCCCACCTGTCGCCTCACCCTGGCATGGTGCAGTTAATTGATGTGCAAATATCTTGGAAACCGTGCATCGTAGTGCCTGGACCTCGTGTTTTGTTCCTCGTGTCAGGACCGGTCCTTCTACGACTACATAGATGTTTCGCTGATTTCAGGCAACCATCTCATGTGTGAAAATGCTGAATTCCAGGAAAAGGTGTGGGGTGTCCAAATGACATATAGCTAGTAATATGTGGATGGTCCTAACAGGTAAATATGCGAATGTTGGTGCAGATTGGTGAAACTGTGTGGAATTGTACAAGGAACAACGCTTTGCCAAGTCACAAACTGTAAGGCGTGAATAATGTGAGGCTCAGATAATGTGAGGCTCAGGACTTTTAGTTTCTCAGGATTTGTTATTTTATTGTACACAAAATTATAAAAGAACCTCTACCTTAACCTACTCTACCAGGAGAAACCCTACCTACCTATTCTAAGATCTATGGGAAACCCCTTAGCATGCACAAAACTAACCCTCACACTGAAAAATATAAACATTCAAAGCAACATGAAGGAATACATTTCACACCGTAATCGTTTTTCTGGTGCTTGTATCTGCTTAGATTCACATGCTATGCATACGCCAACATCTAGTGGAAGCTGCAGAGTATTACAGTTTTTTGAAACTCGAAAACGGGCATCGAAATAGGGCGTGCCAGTAATACTATCCCTATTGTGACGTCCCCTGAATCCATGATCCCCCCACGCGTGTAGATCACTCAGCCCTCAGATTGTATTTTTTCTGACATGAGGTAGCATGAGGAGTAGTGTGAGTATATAGTTCCCAAACAGATACATAAATATATATGAAAAGCTCATGTAAACATCCATGCACCTTGTCTCAGGGGAGGAAGGGTGTGTGCCTGTGAATCTAAGCAGATACAAGCACCAGAAATATGATTAAGGTGAGTAATGTATTCCTTCTGTTGCTTGTGTAATCTGCTTAGATCACATGCTATACATAGATTAGCAAGCAGTGTTATGAGAAGGTGGTGGGTTGAGAGAAGGAGTAGCGGCAAATAGGTGTTCTAGAACCGCTTGTCCCACTTGTGTATCTGTCTGGAATGTGTGTCAATTCAATAGTGCTGAGTGAAGGTGTGAACTGAGCTCCATGCACCTGCTCTGCAAATGTTGTCTAATGGTACGTCTGCAAGAAAAGCTAAAGTAGCCCCAGTGCCCCGTGTGGAGTGGGCTCTAGGTGTAGAAGGCAGTGTCTTCTTTGATAATGAATAGCATAACTGTATACATTTGACTATCCATTTGGAGATTGCTCTCTTTGAAACACGCTCTCCTTGACTGCCTGTAGCCATGGAGACAAACAGTTGATCAGTTTTCCTAAGCGGTTTGGTCTTATCTACGCAGTAGAGAACCGCTCTCCTCACATCTAGTGTGTGGCGTTTGACCTCAGCTGAGCTAGTTGACTTTTGAAAGGCCGGGTGCTCAATAGACTGGTTTACGTGAAACTTGGAAATAAATTTAGATGAAAACCTAGGGTGAGTCCATAAAACCAACTTGTCTTTATGGATGACAAAGAAGGGGTCCTGCACTGACAAGGTTTGGATCTCGCGGACTCTTCTTATGTAAGTGATAGCCATTAAGAAGGCAGTTTTATGGGTAATGTCTCTGAGGGTAGCCTGTTGCAGAGGCTCGAAGGGGGGGTCCCATGAGTTTTGCTAGTACTATGTTTAGATCCCAACCAGGCGGGGGGTTAGAGAATGGAGGATGTATTCTTTTCACTCCCTCCATGAAACTTTAATGACTGGCACTTTCCACCACAAGATATTTCTTTGAGAGGTGGTGTAAGCTGATAAAGCTGCTATGTGGACTTTAAGAGAGGTAAAGACCAATCCGGAATCCAATAGGTAGAACATGTAAGTAAGAATGTGTGATGGAGTAAACTCTATGGGGTTGATCTGTTTAGATTGGCACCAAATGACGAATCTCTTCCATTTGTGGAAATAGCAGTGTCTGGTGTTTGGTTTCTGTGCTTCTTTTAGGATGTCCATACACTGTTGTGGAAGATTAAGGTGTCCGAACTCTATGACTTCAGGAGCCATGCTGCTAACTTCAAAGAGTGAGGGTATGGGTGTAACGTTGATCCCCCGTGTTGGGTCAACAGGTTGAACCGGTACAGGAGCTTGATGGGATCGCACATCGCCAGCTTGCGCAGATGTGGATACCACGGTTGTCTCGCCCACATAGGAGCAATTAGGATGAGTGTCATCTGTTCCCTGTGTATTTTGTTCACTATCCTGCTGATTAATGGAGTCGGGGGGAAAAGTGTAAGCAAATATCCCTGACCAGTTCATCCATAGGGCGTTCCTCTTGGAGTATGGCTGGGGGAACCTGGACGCAAAGTCTGGTCATTGCTCGTTTTCTTTTGTAGCGAACAAGTCTAGAGAGGGGTATCCCCAAAGAGAGAAGATGGGGTCTACTAAGTCTGTGTGTAGTTGCCACTCGTGCCCTTCTGGTAGAGGGTCTCTGCTGAGAGAGTCGCTAGTGTGTTCAGTACCCCTGGAACATGTTGGGAGGACAGGGACATCCCTCGTCTGAGTGCCCACTTCCATATTTTCTGTGCTGTTGACTAGAATTAGATGGACTTTCTTAAAGAGTATTATCAGAGATGACTTGCTTTTCTCCTTCCCAGTCATTATTCCAGACTCTATACTGATTTTGAGGTCTACATCCATATTCATAGTGGTCATAATTTCCACATCAACAGACCTAATCACAGCAAACAGCTAGGGAACAGGAAACCCCTCACCACCCCAACCCAGACGTGAGAAACGGAATAATCACCCACTTGCGTAATGGAACCAGAAGCAGCTGAACCGGGATACAGACCCTACTAACCCAACCCTCAATTTTCCCCATACTTAACTCACACAAAACACATACATCCATTTCTCTCACAGCAATCCGCACGCACTTTACCACGCCGCACCAACACATAGACAGCCCCCACAGCACATGAGGCCTCACCTGATCTGATACTTGTACCGAAGCCCAGCACCCGGTCTATACCGAGCTGAAGCCGCCAACAGCACACCACCTCTCCCACTCTCCTACTCCCCTCCTCCCGACTAACCCTACCCAAACTCCTTCTTGTTTACAGATCCACCAGAGCGCCGGAGGACCAATTCCCTTGGTGACGGTGCGCTATATAAGTACCTTTAACATAACATAACATCTCAAACAACCAAATTCTGGTGATACCTCTCAGTGAAACCCAAATCTCTAAACTAAGAAGTATTCTCTTGTGAACTCTTGGGATTGGTGTGAGTTCAAGACTTGGTGGGAAGGTATATTCAGCTTCTTGGATAGTAGAACAATGTTTAGTCAGAGGTACTGAATGTCCCTCATATGATTGTTTATCACTAAACCTAAGTGTTTCTTCAAAAGCATCAGGATTTAATTATTTCTCATTACTCCAGGTGTCACTCTCGGGTTCTAGGAACAGAGGCTCAAGTTCTGGGCAACTGTTCTCTTTCTCGGACTATCAATTTGTCTTTCCCGGGTATAATATGATTTGGAGGAAAATAGAAATGATATACATTCCCCTCAACATATTCGGCCTCATTATGAGGTTGGTGGGTTGCTGTCGACCTCTTAACACCACTCCGCCGCCTGAGATCCTGGTGCTATTGGGACATTACAAGTCCCGGCGGTCTGGGATGTCAGGCAGCGGAAACTAAGTCCCCATTCCTGTGGCGTCCTAAAGACCTCCACGGGAATGGGGACACAGAAGCTCTAGCACCGTTGGCACCATGCCGGTGCTTCCGTGAAAGCCATGCCAGCAGGGGCCGGTGCTCCCGGCAGGTCAGACCTGCAAGGAGCACCGGGCACCTGCAGGCATTCTCAGTCTGGCGGTCCGGAAAGAGTGTCGGCACGTTGCTACCGGCACCCTTATTTCCAGACTGCCCGACTTGGAATGAAACCCATTGGGCCTCATTACGAGTTTGGAGATACCCATGCCGCTATTTGCGGCATGGCTGCCTCCAAACTCGGGTCCGGGTGCCTTGAATGAGGAATTACCGGGCCATTCCAACCTTGAAGGACCCGGTTATTCCTTATTCAATTTACCCATCCCCATTCGAGCCCCCACAGGGCTCAATGGGAATAGGGAGGGAGCTAACAACGGGCCTGTTAATAACGGGCCCGTTGTTAGCTCCCTGGTCCCCTAGCAGAACCCTCAAAGGACGTCTGGTCTGTCCAGACATCCAGAGTGGGTCCCGCAAGGGAACCTCGTAATAGGGCGGAATGGGTTAAACAAGTTCACAATGACAGTTATTCAAATAAACACTTATAAACAAGGTTTCATGATCAAAACAATTATTAATTTATTTAAGAGTCAGTTGAATACGCCTTCTTTAGGAGGGAGCAAAACATGCAGCACTTTAAAATATACTTCAAAACACACTCTTAGTTTCTCTAATCAGATGATTCCCATTGGGGGTAGCACACAGACATTTCCTACACCCTCAGGTGACAAATAGCTAGGACACTGTTGACATTGATTTATCACTGGTACATTTAGACTTTTTAGAGCAATACCAAGTTTGGTGCAAAGGTTAGATATGGGAATAAAACAAAGGTTAACAAATAATTCACCAACTGGTAAGTACTCTTTGAACCCTCCAATGCAAATTAAATTAACCCTTTCCTGGGGGAAAAGACAGAAGCACAAAGTCAGAGGTAAGAAGAGTCTCTCAGGGGGCCAGGACAGCCAATGTTAGTTGAGCAAAGACTAGGGGAGCTGGAGATCTTCTTGCAGGTAAGTAAAGGTCTTGCACAATGTTTTTAGAAAAGTTTCTAGAAATGAAATCACTGAAGGGCCACAAGCTGGGAGGCTTGTGATGGGCAAAGCTGCAAGCAACTCTGCAAGGGCAACCAAGACAAGTCCCAACTGAGAGCTAGCAAGGCTGCACGACAAGAGGCAAGTCCTCTTAATTTTACAGTACCTTTGCTTAGAAGAAAAACTGCTTCCAGCTGGCTTCTGTTCCTGTGTAGGTCTGCAGATCCTGTGTTCCTGGGCCTCAGTTGTGGGGACAAGAGATAGGACGTCTGGGGACTCCTGCACTATGAATGGAAGGTCGGCAGCAGCAATAGACAAACTTCATATCAGCAGCACTTCGCTGTTTCAGCTCCTCGCATCTCTCGCAAACAGAACCACCGCGGTTCTCGGATACCACTATGGACATTCCTCGCACCCGAGGTCCAGCAATCTGTTGAGGTGGCTCAGGCTTGGTAAATCCTGCTTCAAGGGAGTCTAGAGGATCTTCCTGGGGTTTGGGTACGAGTTAAAAGCGATGCACTTGGTCTGGTGTTCCTCTCCCTGGCATTTCGGTTCTTGCAGCAGCAATGTAAGTACAGCCAGCTCTGAGAGGATGTCCAGACGAGTTCACTTTGTGGTTGATTGGTCTCACCAACCCAAGGGGAGAAGTCGTCTGTTGCAGGGCTTCTCTAGTCGAGGCTAATTCAGAGCTTCAGCACAGCAGCAGGGCTTCACTGGGCAAACCACAACGGTCCAGGCATGGGCGTAATTTTAGGGGGGACAGGGGTGTTTGTCCCCCCCAACTTTCATGGCACACCATTGTGTTCCCGTTCATTTGGCTGGGGCACCTTTTCTTCAGATGTCATGTCCCCCCTAACATTTTCAGCAAAGTTGCTCCACTGGGTCCAGGAGTTGCAGTAAGCGTCTCTTCCAAGTTTTTCTTTGGATTCCTTCGTCCAGTGGTTGACTCTGCCTTCCAAGCAAAAAGCCTCATCTTTTATGCAGGTTTCTCCCATTCATTCTCAGTCTAGCTGTCACTCACTCACAGGTGGACTTAACCAGAGAATCCCCCAAAGACAAAACAAACAAAGGGACCAAACCTGGTTTGGCGCGCAGAGTAAATCTCAAGAAGGACCTTTCCAACAAGAAGTGGCAAAAAAAGAAAACCGGGGGCATTTTGACGAAATGGGCACCCATGGGTGTCTTACTGCAGCTGCAATTGCAGCCCGCGGGTAAAAACACACAATGGTAGGAAAAAGTAAACCACAGCCACCAGCCATTAATTGTAGAAAGGGTAACATAAAAATGTTATATGAGAAACTAGACAAAGGGGATACTAAGTAACCCCCCAGCATCCTATTGTAAGATAGTGTGTGCTGGGTCTGGGTCTAGAAAGTTACAAAACGTAAGTAAAGTCGATTTCACTTCACTGCTCCGGGAAACAGTAGTTTCACCAAGAGAAGGTATTTAAACCTTTGAGAAATCTAAGACTTCCCTGTGCCACTGCACTGAAGGTGATGTGTGCCACAATGTAAAGATGATGCCTATGGAGTTTGTCAGACTCCAATAGTCACAAAAACACAGAGTCCAAATCACAGAAAATACATGAGAGTGGGAAAAAGGGCTCACTCTCTCCAGGTTAGAAGTTAAAAGTCCTACAGTCCAACAAAAAGAGCTGGGGGTCTCTAAGGTAGAAGGGAATTAGCACATTTCTGAGAATTCTCCCTAAACTCAAAATTCCCTGCCTCCCTAGTAAGGTTAGAGCTAGGATGTGAATGGGAAGTACAAGTGGCACGAGTAGGAGACTGAGGACCAGAATACCTTCTTTCTGAATTTGTCTCCGTCTGATCTGAATCTACTAAATACATTGTGGATCCCCAGTATGTACCAACTAAGTCACATGTGCTCCTGACACCATATGTGAGGGGTTGTGAGACTCACGACTTGGTTTAATTTTCTCAGGATTTGCCAATTTATTGTACACAAAATTATAAAAGAAACCGTAACTAAACCTACTCTACCAGGGGAGTCCCTACCTATTCTATGATCTATGCAAAAACCTCCTAGAATTCACAAAACTAACCCTCACACTAAACAATATAAACATTCAAAGCACCATAAAAAGAACAAACAAAAGGTTACCAAACACCCAATGTCTTGGATGACTTCTAGTGATCCTGAGCAGATCCCCCCTCCCCCCACCCCAGAATATTTAGAAAGTCACTTTCCTCCAAGGAACAGGAAGTCTTAACCAAAGTCTTGAAAATGTTCCAAAGAAACAAAAGTTCACACAAATAAACAAAAATAATAATAAATAAATTGAATGGCAAAAGTCTCTTTGATGAAAAGATCCTCCTTTTGCAGTTCCACAAAGAAAATAATAGCACTAATGGAGTTTCCTTGATTTCTTCTTTCCAGGAAAGAACAGGTAAAGTTGAAGACAAATGTACCACTTCTACTTGCATCAACTTCTCTACTTTTTAACTTCTACAGTGTCTTTTGCACAGTTTGTCAGGATGCTTCTAAGGTTTGCTATTGCTTCAGCAACTTCCTTCTACTTTACAACTGTGAGAGCAGGCTCCCTCGCTCACAGTTGGCTTCAGCTTCTACTTCTTCAAGCTAGACATTTCTGACAAGAATATCAACAACCACAGTTCTACTCCTGCTACGACAACGTCTGGTTTAGATAGGTTTGCTACTACAACTGAAACTTCAATATTAAGCAACTTCCACAAGACCTCTTCTACCTCTAATGGTTGGCAAGGCACTCTTCTTTCTGGGGTGGCAAGAAAGGGCAGCCTCTTTGCCTGTCTTGCAGCTACCAACAAATCTGCTTCTAGCTCTTAGACCACTTCTTCTCCTTTCAAATAGTCTTAGCCATGCAGATTCAAAAACAGCTTCTTTTAACAAGTGTCCAACTCCCTTCCCCAGCTTCATATACACCTTTCCTCTAATGGTTACCCCAAATTGGTTGTGCCACTCTTCCAGCTTTGGATGATCTTGTCACATTTAATTGAGGACATTTGGGTAAACGTAACTTCAACAACTTCAGAACACTGGTGTATAGTTCTTAATTGAGCGGGATTCACTTTTATAGAGTTCACTCTATGGGCTTGGGTAGTACTTGTTCTGGCTTAAGCTTCAACCACTTCTACGACTTCTGCTTCAGCCTTTGATATGTTGCAAGATGTGGACCTTACTGAAAATGAAATTAGGTACAAGCGAATTTGTTTCACTCATAAAAGGGAGAGGCGTTGCCATCCTTTGAGACAGCATTTAGCCTCCAAGGTATCGAGGAAACATTGTCTCTCACATGGTCTCTTTAAGCAGTGCTTGTAACACTTTGGGAAAGTCAATTCCACTTTAATTGAGTTACCGGCAACGTTCTCTGTATTTAACAGGAGCAACGCAACCGGTCAGCATCAAGGTAATTCTGATGTTAGGGGAAAGAAAGGCTTTCACTACGCGCAAGCATTTTATACAACCGTGTGTTACATTTCCCTCCTCAGAAAGACTTCCGACTTCTGCGGTTGACTTCTACTCACTTAGCTGTACGCCCGAGTGTAATTAAAGCTGGCTACAGTTACCAGCAAGGTAGTTCTGTTGTTCAGGAGTACAGAGCTTTCTTTTCCGACTTGCAATTACAATGGTATTGGGCTGTTGCTGCTTCCTGGCTTGATTTCTTCTCCTGTTACCGCTACGGGCACTCTTGAAAACCACACCCCACTGCTGCACGGGTTTCTTCGATCCAGCCTCATCAAGGGAAAGCCTCTCATTCTCCAGTTTCCATCGGATTTTATCTGTTCACAGGCTTCGAGAGGATGCACGACTTCAGCGCTGCATTCACAGCAATGAGGCACACCTGGAAAGACTGCCTGTTGCTTACAGTCTCTTCCAATGCTGCCACAGCCAAACAGGGTTTGTGAGCACAGGACCAACTCAGAGCTTGCAGGTGAAATCTAACCCTTCCTCTACTCCGGCGTCCCTTCTGTGGTCACAATTCCTTGTGATCTGCAAGTTTTTTGCTCTGCTTCTTCTGCTTCTAACGACCTTCTAGCTCCCGCCCCAGCTTCTTTCTGCTGCTCCTCCTTGCTGCAGCCTTTTATGCACCTCGGGTGGGCTAATTGGTTTCAGATACAGGACCTTAGGCATAATTGTCTGACCTAGCCAAGAGCCGTTAGGCTTGTCTGCCTGATTTGGACTCCTGTATACCTCTTCATCTTCAGAGTCCCCGAGGGATTCTGGGATTTGTAGTTTATTTGGGAAACGTTCGATTTCTCTAATTCTTGAAAAGGTTAGATCCTCCTTTTGGATGATCCAGGACACTGGCCACAGTCTTCGGACTGTTTTAAGACCACAAGTCTTAGTCCAGTCACCCTTGATTTGAGTCAAAGGTCTCCAAAACGTTTGCTGTTCATCGAGTCTTGAAAACCTTTCTTGACATAATGTTGTACCACTGTGATGTTCTCCCATGACCAAATCCAGTGGTGGAAACAAACGATATGAAAAGAAGCGGATGCGTGCGACCTCACAGGCTTCAGGTCAAGGAGGTAGGGAGCCATACCAGCCACGCTCATGGTCAAAAAGCATATTTTACAAAACCAAGAAGCCATTTCCTAAATCAAGCTTTAGATGGTAGGGCTGTACACAGAAGGGTGATCATCAATGGACTCATACTACAAAGACAAAGTGACATTTTAACAACATAAGCAGCTGACTGAAATGTCGATGAACTTTTAGTTTTTTAGAATTTTCTTACAATTCAAACAGCCTTACTCTGAATAGAACGGACATATCAATGGACTCATACTACAAAGACAAAGTGACATTTTAACAACATAAGCAGCTGACTGAAATGTCGATGAACTTTTAGTTTTTTAGAATTTTCTTACAATTCAAACAGCCTTACTCTGAATAGAACGGACATAAAACGCAACAACAACAAAAACAACGTTCTCCACTTCTCTGCATGTTATGGTGGGAACCCCGGACTGGATTTTGCAAGCACGGGGGTTCCAGCACCCTGCAAGAACTCTTCATGCCTATCAAGCTGATACCTGCATAACCGCATCAGGACAACGCAGCCACTTTCCAGTGACGGATGCCATGTATGTCATGACAGCGTCAATTGCAGGAGGGCATGGCTGAGGGCGCATCAGGCACACGCATGTGCATGGTGAAAGGTGGGGAAACCCGACGGGAGAAGGGGTTCCCGTTTCCTTCACCACACACAAAGTGGCTCCCCGGGCTCTTTCTGCTGCCCTGTGGTTAATGGAGCTGCTCCTTTCAAGAAGCACTGCCATTAAGGAAACTCTCTGTCAATCAGAGCTCGTGGTTTTCGGTAGGTTGCAGCTATGTGCAGCCTTACATAAACGAAGTGGTGGGGAGACATAGTAGGTACACCAGATATGGTGATGAGAATCTCAATTTTACCTGGCCTGAAGTGCTGCACTGCCTTGGAATGAGCTACACTTGGCATTATGTCCATGCCAATCACTTCAGTGATTTCTTCAACACCTAAAGAGGCTTCTCTTTTAGGCCCCATGCAGTCCCTGATGAGGATGAAAGGTAACAACTATGCATGGTTTGGTCTCTTATTTGGGCTATATAAGTGCAAGTTCCAACATGGTGTTCTTGACTTGCCATATGTCCGCTAGGTTTGCTAGAACTGGAGTCTGACATATGTTTAAATGACGGATTGGCGCAGGCTTGCACATGCTGGATAACCCTAAAGTGCTCATTGGCATACAGAGAATTCCCTGTCGTGTTTCGTGATGTCGATAGGCACAGTATGGACTGTGGGCCCTAGTGGAGGCAGAACATAACCCCTGAAATGTGTGAGATTAGTCTGTCATTGCCGTTGCTGTGGCACACTTGACACAGAGTCCCCCGGCAGGAAGCCTACCAGCGAGATGTCCTGATGCAGGGGTATACTGCTGGGGTTGGCACAAAGGTTGTATCTCCTTTAGAGAGTCACAAGAATGCGTATTTGCGCCTCTTCATGAACCATGACACAGTGAGACATTCTGGACTTAAACAACCCCTGGACAGGTTGATAACAGAGGAGGATGCTTAGATGCCTGCAACCCACACTGTGGTGGCTGGGGACCCTGAAAGGCCTCTTGGAGGCGGGTTCTTCTTTCTGTAGATGCAAGGAAGAAGCAAATGCACATTCTGTGTCTATCACCACAGCCCTACACATTCGGGGGGGGGGGGGTCAGGATCTTTGTAAAGGCGACAGCAGGGGCGGGGATGGCAGCTTGCGGTTCCTATGGACAGCATAGAGTTCTTAAACCCTGTAGTCCCAGGCCTCCAGGCCTCAAGTGTCACTTTGCATTGCTACAGACCGCACTGTTGCAATGGGAGCAGCCGACTGGCAACAATAAAATACAAGGAACTGTGGGGCAAGACAAGTTGGGGAAATAATGCCAAGGTAAATATACAGGGTACATAAAGTGCTACATTTTCGCCTGTGCTGATCATTTTGCTTTTCTGCAAGTCTCTGTTGCTTTATGCACAGTTTCCTCTTTGGTGACTTGCATAGGCACAGTGTGTTGTTCTTGCTGCTGATTCTGGTGTTGTCCAGGGGATGCGGCAGAGCTGCCCTTGTCCTGTGTGACTTGAATTCTCAGCGCATGCAGTTAAATAAGCGTCCCGCATGTCCTTGTATGCCGGACCGTTACTGGAGAAAGTGACACTCCCGTCTCTACTTCTCCCAATTCACACCACTGGCAGATTCTGCCCCCCTGAGCATCTTGGTTGAGCTACTTCGACCAGTCTCCATTTCCAGTTTATGGTCACTCATTCTGTATTAGGTGACTGCGTGCCCGTGCTCCAGATATTTTACATGTACTCTCCACGTTTGGAGTCTTCCCCCAGTGATTTTTATCGTTGTGCCGTTCTAGTTCTGCTTTCTAGTACTTTGTAATGGCTGTTCTAAGTCCTCAGCCAATTTCTCTTGCTGGGCATGTGTGTGGCAGGCACCTCTGCACCAAGACTTCAGTTCTGCAATATTTTGTTCAAGGCACTGTTATCAGGGTTTTGCTTTTGGGGCCTGCAAAGGCTGATGGGGGAGGACATTGGATTCACTGCTCTGCATCCACGATTTGCGGTGTGTCTATGCACACAAAGAACTCGTTTGTGGAGCTGGCGATGCAAGAATGATGTGGGTGGTTTGTCCCATGTAGCAAATGTTTTCTTTTAGCGTTGGACCGCACACCTTGCTCCCATAGAGTGGGATATTTTTAATTGTATTTTTATATTTATAACGCGCGGACAGCCTGCGGTCATCAAGGCGCACACGGACACATGAGACCGAGAACATCAAAGACGAGACCGAGAGGAGAGGATGTCTATTCTCTGAATAGCGGAAGGCAGGAATCAGTGGAACAGTGCGGGTTTCGGTAATATACAGACTTCTCCTCCTGCCTTATGTTCGGAGGTAGTGCGCTTCAGACTGTGCTTGCCTGGACTTGGAAGGCTCTCCCTTTTCCTTTGGTCCATTTAAATCTAGGACAGCAAAGAAGATTCCTGTTGCAGGATCCTAAGGCTCTATTCGGTTCGTATTTGACAATTTTTTCCTGATGATAAGCAGGGGCTTTATAGGGGAGATTGGGAAAGGGGGCAGAGGGGTGTGGGAAGGGTGCAGGGGGGAGGGGGCGTTGCTGTCAAAAAGTTACAGCATTCAATTTATTGGTGGTTGAAGTATGCTAGTTGCTTCTTAATAGCATAGAATGTACAGAGGGCTTTTTTCTTGAAGTGCTTTCATTTAAAGTTTACATTTTCCAGATACACTTATTCCTAGACATGCATAAGTGTACTCTGTAAACTGTGCAATTAAAGAACAGGTTGAATCTGTTTCTGGTGTTCTTTGCCTTATTCTGTAGTACCATGCTTTTGTTTTTCTTAAATTCACCTGCAGGTTCTAGGTCTTGCAATATTCTCTGAGGATGTTGAAACTGTGTTGTGGTCCTTTTTTTGTGGGCGACAGTAGGACCAGATCATTTGCATATAGAAAGCATCAACAAGCCCTCTGGATCCTGGAAGGACATCACAAGCACAGGCCTCGGAATTCCTCAGCTGCCAGGGTACACGTCACACTCCCTGCCAGCCACCTGCTCCCACTCACTCTCCCCGCATGGAAATAGCTTTCCAGATGCAGACGTCTGCAAAGCCACCACTGGAAACAATCTCCCAAGGGAAAGGAAGCAGCCTGTGCTCCAGAGGATTCAGGGGACTTCCAGCAGCCACAGGAGCCCAAGGATCCGGTGTATGTCGAGGCTCATGGTGCAGTGTTGCGCAAACCCGCACCATGGTGCTGTGTAGTGATGGGAGGATTGCGATGGAGAAGATCATACACACGAAAAAATGACCACCTACCCTGTGGAAGCAAGAACAAGGCTTACTTTAAAAACTTTTCCCACTGACCCTCTATTCGTGATACAATTGTCTTGTGAGGACCTTCAAGTGAAACATGCCATAATTTCCCAAGAATGTACTGAAGTTTTAAAGGGATACCTTCACAAAATACACCTCCACCAATGTGCTAGCCTTGTGCAAATCAAAGCTGGATCTGTCCCGCCAAAGCTTGCAAAGCGTTCAAAGCATCTTTGGAGCAGCTATTCACCAACAAGATAACAGAGCCGACTGCAGCCTCCAAAAGGCTAAGCCCCATTGCGCTTACTAAGAAACTTGATGGCTACGTCTGGGTCTGTGCAGCTTAATCTTGAACAATCAGAAGACCATTTCCTACTGCCTAATATAACTAAGTTGGTACATTAGGAGAAGCATCTTTCATCTTTAAATGGAGCACATGCCGGACATACCACCAGATCCTCCTATACTTCCTTCCTTCTTCCACCAAGCACCTCGCAGCATTTGTCACACGTTACGACACATTTCAATGTATCAGAATGGCTTATCCCTTATCTGCTGCTTCAGTGTTTCAATAGCTCATGGTCCATCTTCCTAAAGTCAAACCACCCATTGTCTGTTTCCTCAATGGCATGTTGATTCATGGATCTTTACAAGATGAAGAAGACTAGCACTGTAGACCATTCTGCAGTATACAAAACAGCTGGCTCACACTACAACCCGGTAAGGGCCAGGTCTTGCAATATCATGTTGAGTACTTCGGCTGCACAACTAAGTTAAGGGCATCCAGCTGAAAAACTACCTGAGCACAACCATTAAAAATGTACCAGACCCCACAAACAGAGATCATCTACCATAATCTATGAGTTTAGCAGAGCACTATGAACTGGCATTTCAAACCATTAAAACTGACATTATCTAAGAACCCTGACTGCAACCGTACAAATCCAGCAGGCAAACATTTCTGAATGCGGATACCTGCAGCTAAGGGCTTGGAAAAACCCTACTGTAGAGACAGGCTCAGAATGGCTATTTCCTTGCATCTGTCTCCAGAGCAGTCAACGATTGTGGGAAAAATTCCTCTTTATGCTGCAGGCGTTCATACATGCCTTCAAGCATGTACCAAGTTCCAGGAACAAACACGCAGATTGTCTGTCAAGACTGCCCTCAGAGTCCACCGCCACGGCTAAACGGGACAAGCATTAATACCATAGCTTATCTCAGGGCGCTGTTCGGGACACTCATGGCACCATTAGGGGCATCACTGGTGCAGTTTCACCACAGACGATCCTGATCAATTGGCAGTAAAGTGCTATACCCGTCATGGATGCCCATGGAAAATAGCTTGGAGTTACACTAGAACCATGCAGTAAGGTTGCAGATGAACATAGAGTAGAAACAGACTTGGTTTTTCAGAATATTATCTGTACTGTGGTGAATCCTGCAGAGTCATCACTGAATCCCTGGCGATGAGCTCCTCCCACATGGCCAGGGGACGCAGCCGCTACCCGATCCGGACTGTGGGGGTTGTATTAGGAGGGAGGATCATGTGGGAGGAGATGACCCTGGGAGGAGATGGTGACTGTTTTTGAAGAGACGCAGTATCCCCCTCTCCCTCCTTGAAGTTCGCACTATACCGCCTAAACTGCCAATGGCATACTGCCATTTTGAGCAAATAGCCATTCACACCTCCTATGTACATAACACACAAATCTCATCTATTTCTTGTACTAGCAAAAAATCCCAAACTAAATCTCCTTAAAAGTCCTGTGAATACTATGTACTCCAACTCCCATTATGCGTCAGGTACACAAGAAGAGTGAGAAGGAGTTAAAGTGGACTGAAAGAAACCCTAAGCAAAACGTACAGTCTAGTTGTTGCAAAGTGAATCAGCTGCGCAGGACAGTTAAAGCTGGTTTTCACGGGCAATCAGAAGTTGGAGAGAGGAGACGCAGCTTGGGCAAAGCGAGAGGCAGAACCGGAGATGAAGAACGACGCGAGGGAGCAGACCGTGCTGACGCAGGCAGGTGCTCCCAAGCTGCCGCTTATCAGCAATTCACACTGGAGTGGCGAGAGACCCAGAGAAGCATGGGAGGATCCAAGGAAAAGCCGTGAGGGAGCCGGCAGCAGAAGAGAAACTGGGCAGGACGCAGTCGAAAAGAAGCCACTTTACTTGCGAGTGAATACGAGACCGTGGGAAGAGCTGAAGGCGGGTCTGACAAGCGGGGGACACCATTCCTGCATTGAGATCTCACCGCAGCGATGTGCAGGAGGTCAGAAACACCATGAGGAACAGGTGAGTCGGCCCAGTGATAGTGGGAACCCCGGGGCATACCGACAAGAACATGGACAATTGAAAGTGCATTTTGAAAACCAACCAAGTACATTTAAAAGACTACATTTGCACAATTCCTCATGTCTGATAAGTCAATATGGAGAAGGCTGGAGCAAATTTGATTATAAGCAGAAGAATGTTAAAGAAAAAGCTGAAAGAAAAGATTTACACAAGTCTCCATATATGAGAAGCTCATATGGGGGACAGTTGGAGCAAGCTTTGCCATAAGAAAATAAGTACTGGCGAAGAAGGAACAAGTTACTTACCTGTAACTGTTGTTCTCCAGCATGGGTCTGGCATGGATTCACATGCTCATGAATATTCCCCGTCGTCAGGCTGGGAATCCTCGGTAAAGAAAAAACCAGTATCAGTTTCGTTTCTGATCTGTCTTTCGTAGTAATAACCAATCACTGGTCTCTGCGTCATACTGACCACAGCCAATGACTGCCCTCTACCTAAGCACCGCCTCTGGCAGCCATCTTCAGATTTGGAAGCACGTGAAGTGGCAGTATGACCAAGTGAAGAGCCGCAGAGGGGTAGGCGGGAGGGTTCGCATGTGAATCCATGCCAGACCCATGCTGGAGAACAACAGTTACAGGTAAGTAACTTGTTCCTTCTCCAGCATGGGGTCTGGCATGGATTCACATGCTCATGAATAAAGAATACCTAGCAGTACACACATGCACAACCACGGGAGGTGGCAAAGGCTCAACATTAAGCATCACATAAACTCAACATTAAGCATCTTACCTCCTCACCAGGCTCACCTCAGGCGAACAGGTTGCGCAGCACTGCTTGGCCGACCCTGGACTCCTCCCTGGAATCCCGGTCGACGCAGTAGAATTTCGTGAAGGTGTGCGTCGACCTCCACGTAGCAGCCCTGCATATGTCCAGCAGGGGCACACCAGATAGGAACGCCGTGGTAGCTGCGATCGCTCTGGTGGAATGGGCTCTCGGACGGCCAGGCAGCGGTCGGTTTGCCAACCGGTGACAGCACATGATACAGCCGGAGAGCCATCTGGAGATGGAAGCCTTCGAGAGAGCCTTCCCCTGATTGACAGGTCCCAAGTTCACAAAGAGTTGTGACGTCTTCCGAAAACCCTTCGTGCGGTCCACGTAGAACTTCAGCGCTCTAGCTACATCCAGCGAGTGCAAAGTCCTCTCAGCCGGCGACGAAGGCGACGGGAAAAACACAGGTAACACCAAGGGTTCGTTGAGATGGAAGTCCGACGGTACCTTGGGCATGAAGGAGGGGTGCGTCCTGAGCACTACCCTCGTGTCGTGGAAAGTCAAGTACGGGGCCTTGCAGGAAAGGGCCTGGATCTCTCCCACTCGTCGTGCGGAGGTGATGGCCACAAGAAAAGCTGTTTTCCACGATAGAAACTTCAACGGGGCCGAGTGCAGAGGCTCGAACGGAGGTCCCATGAGCTTGGTCAGCACCACGTTGAGCTCCCACGCCGGGGCCGGAGCCTTCACCGGCGGGAACGATCTGAACAGTCCCTTCATGAACTCTTTCACCAGACGATGAGACCACAAGGACGTCCGGCCCGTGGTTCTGGTGTATCGGGAGATCGCAGCAAGATGAATCTTGATGGACGCGTGTGCCAGACCAGCTTTGGCCAGCGTCAGCAGGTACGGCAGTACTTGGGGAGCCGTAATCCGTAGAGGGTTAATCTTCTGTGCGTGGCACCAGACAGAGAACCTCTTCCATTTGTGTCCGTAGCATTTAAGAGTCGAGGACGCCCTGGCCTTTGCAAGAACCTCTCTGCAATCGGCCGGTATGTCGTATCCTCCAAACTCTAGCGCTGCAGGAGCCAGGCCTGCAAGTTCAGCGACTTCGGGTCGTGGTGGAGGATGGCGCCTCCTTCCCTGGAGAGTAGATCCGCGTCCGCCGGCAGCTTGATCGGCGGGGACGCTGACAAGTCCAGAAGGTCCGGGAACCATATCTGCCTCGGCCACGCAGGTGCGATGAGGATCATCCTGCACCGTGACCTCTTGAGCTGGTTGATGAGCCGGATTAGCAGAGGCAAGGGAGGGAACGCGTAGAGGAACAGGCCCTCCCAGGGGAACGAGAAAGCATCGCCCATGCTCCTCGTCTGGGGAAACCTGCTGGCGAACCTCCGGCACTTGGTGTTCGTCGCCGTCGCGAACAGGTCGATCTGGGGTGTGCCCCACCGTCGGAAGAGGCGATCCACCAGATCCTGCCGTAGCTCCCACTCGTGGCACGAGCGCAGCTCCCTGCTGAGTGAGTCGGCGATGGTGTTTTTTATCCCTGCCAGATGAAACGGCACCAGAAAAATCCCTTGGGCGACGGCCCAATGCCACAGGTCCTGCGCCTCCTTGGACAGCGCTGGGGACCTGGTTCCGCCCTGTTTCCTGATGTAAAACATGGTGGTGGTGTTGTCGGTGAAGATCCTCACCACCTTGCCCTTGAGGGACGGAAGGAAGGACCTGAGGGCCCAAAACACTGCACGGAGCTCCAGGACGTTGATATGTAGGGACTTCTCCGTCGGGGGCCAGAGTCCCCTTGCGTGCAGATTTTCGGTGTGCGCTCCCCACCCTTCCAGGGAGGCATCCGTGGTCACAGTCTCCTGGTGGGCTGGGGTCTGGAAGTCCATGCCCGCCGTCAGATGCGCGCGGGTGCCCCACCACCGTATCGCTCGTCGGAAACTCTCGTTGAGCTTGATCCTTTCCTCGAAGCTGCCCGTCGTCTGGATCCAGCGCGCATCCAGGAATTCTTGCAACGGGCGCATCCGGAGCCTGCACATGGGAATGAGGTAGATGCAGGAAGACATCATCCCGAGGAGGGACTTGATGGACCTCACTTTGGCCGCGTCGGCCACCAACATCCGTTGCACCTTGCCCAAGATGGTCCTGGTCCTCTCCTCCGACGGGGAGGCCAGAAGGGACACTGTGTCGAGCCTCGCTCCCAGAAACAGTGCGACTTGCGCGGGCACCAGGTGGGATTTGGCGTAGTTCACGGAGAATCCCAGGTCCGTGAGGAGTTGGACGGTCCTTGCCATGTGGACCACGGCGAGCTCCCTCGTCTTGGCGCGGATGAGCCAGTCGTCCAGGTAGGGGTAGACGTGAATCCCCTCGCGGCGCAGCTGCGCCGCCACCGGTGCAAGGCACTTGGTGAATACCCTGGGTGCCGACCGTAGTCCGAAGGGAAGGGCATCCTCCAAATCCAACGACGATAGGAAGTCTCCTTCCTCCAGCTGACCCAGGACGTGCTGGAGGGTGACCATCCGGAACTTCTGCGCCTTGATGAACTTGTTCAGACGTCGCAGGTCTAGGATGGGGCGCCATCCTCCCGTCTTCTTCTTCACGAGGAAGTATCTCGAGTAGACTCCGGAGCCCCGAAGCCTCTTTGGGACGAGTGCGATGGCGCCCTTTCTGAGCATCGCCTTTACCTCCAGGAGAAGTTGAGGGACGTGAAGTTCTTTCCTGGCCACGGGGGGGACGCGCGGGCACCTTCTTTGAAACTCGAGCGCGTGGCCCCGGGCCAGGGCGTCCAGCACCCAACGGTCGGTGGAGATGGACTCCCACACGCTGACGAAGCCCGCCAGCCGGCCTCCCACCGGGGTGCTTCGGTGGGGGCCCGACCCCACGGCCGGTTCAATCCTGCTTGGACGCGGCCTTGCCGCCTTGACCTCCTTGGCGACGACGGCGGGGTCCGCTAGACTTGCCTCGTCCTCTGTAGGCCTCTTGCGACGACGAGCGGGCCGCTTGACGGTAGGAAGCGAAACCGCCGCCGGAACCTTTGGAGGCGCCCTTGCCTCCGCCGCTCCGAAAGGGCGTCCGTCGTTGCAGGACTCCAAGGGCCCGGGCCGTCTCCGTATCCGCCTTGATGGCCTGAAGGGAATCGTCCACTGTCTTCCCAAACAGGTTGTTCCCGTCGAAGGGCATGTCCAGGACTCTGGTCTGGACGTCCTGCCGGAAGTCCGTAGCTTTGAGCCATCCACGACGTCGAAGGCAAACGCCGTTGCCCAGCTGGCGGAACCCAGTGTCGGCGATGTCCGTCGCCACGGTGATGGCGTGGTCCGAGGCCACCTCACCTTCCTGCAGGATCTCAAGGGCCTCCGCCCTCTTGTCGTCCGGCAGAAAATCCAGCAGGGGAGCCATCATGTACCAGAGCTCCCTGTCGTAGCGGGCCACGATAGCCAAGGCGTTGGCCGCTTTAATCGTCGTCGCTGCCGACGAGATGACTCTACGCCCCATAGTATCCAATTTCTTTCCCTCGCCGTCCGGCGGGGAAGTCGATGTGGAGGCCGCACCCCGCCCCCGCTTTCTTCCTGGCTGCCGCGGAGACAACGGAGTCCGGGGTGGGCTGCGCCCGGAGGCATAGGGGGGCCGTGTCCGGGACCCGGTACTTTTTCTCGTACCGGTCTCTTCTAGCTGGCGTCGTGGAAGGGTTCTTGAGGAGGGAAAGGCCCTCATCCCAAATGTCGTCCAACAGAGGCACTGCGAGGACCGTCTTCCTCTTGGCCTCGCGCCGCTGATAAAGGAAGCCTTCCTTTTTCTTCTCCTCAGGGCAGAGTTGGAAAAGCTCGGAAGCCCTGGAGATCATGGAGTGGAAAGATCCGATCTCGTCGGGCGGAGAGGCCCTGGTGGGAGGCGACGACGGAAAATCCTCGTCATATGCCTCGTCGTCCGTACCCGTCGCTGCCGTGTCAGTCCCCGTATCATCCCCTCGGGTGGACGGGGAGGAGGGCTGGAAGGGGCGCGACGGTTGAAAAGGAGGTGGTGGATGGATCCTTCTTTTCTTGGTAGGGGGAACACCAGAAGGTCCCGGTTCTGGATCCCCCGACGGGAGAGGTTCCTCCGTCGGTAACGGTAGCCTCGTCCTTATCTCGGAGCATAAGGACTGTATGGCCAACAAAATGGCCGCCGAGTTGTCTTGCGGCGCTGGCAGAGGGGAATCCGACGGGCGAGCAGGGGCCCCGTCGGTATCCTCGACGATGTCGTCGTCGTCACCTGCGTCGGGGTCCATTCCGACGGGCTGGCCTTCTTCCACGCCTAGGCCGTGGCTTAAGACCTCGATCAGCTCCTCTTCTGAGGTTGAGGCCGACTCTACGACGACGCCCTGCCCCCCCTTCTTCTTCCCCACGGGGGGTTTCACGGGGGTCCTATCGATGGGCACAAAGGAAGACTCCCTCCGAGGAGGCAGGGAGATTCTGGGCCCTGAGGTCGCCACCACTGGTGCAGCCACCACAGGCTGAGCCAGGGCCGCCGCGACCGTTTCGATTGAGGGCTTGGTCGGATGGATCAAGGCCTTCACCACCTTAGGTGCGCTCACCGCCTTATCCTTGAGGGAGGGGGCACTGCCACGCTCCTCCTCTGCCTTAGAGCTCGACCGGGGCCTCTCCAGGAGCTTCGCCGGGTGCTCGGCCTTCCTCTTACCCGACCCAGAGCGTTGGCTCGTGGTTGATGGTGCCGGGGAGGGTGCGCCCTGCCTGGCGCCCGTAGAGCCCGACCGTTCGGCGCTCCCGGTGCCAGCGGACTCGCGGTGCTTGGCCTTATGTTGGGCCCCCGTCGCCGGGGCGCCCTCAAAGGTCTTAGAAGACCACTCGGATTTCTTCTTCTTCTCGCCAGACGGGCTCTTACCCTTCAGCCAGTTGGCGAGACGTTGATGGCGGTCCTTCATGGTCCGTTCCGACATGTTGCCGCAAAACGCACAGTCCTTCTCCACGTGCGTCTTGTCCTCATGAAGGCAGTAAAGGCAGAAAGAGTGTTCGTCCTCCTTGAAGACGTTCTGCAGCTGGCATCCAGGGCAGACCCTGAACAGCTTTCCGGGCGTCGAGCTTCCCTTCTCCTGGGCCATCTCCGAGACCGGGCCTGAGAAGCTTTTGGAGTCCTCCGAAGTGTAGCTCGACGAAATCTTCACCCTTGAGGGGCACAGATGAATCCGACACGGGTCCCCGTTGATCGGATGTACAATCGGTGGAGCTTGAGGCTCTTTTGACCGAAAGAATCGAAGTTTTTTGTAAAAAGCGCGAAAAAATAGCACTAACGCTCGAGAGCAATAGCACGAGGATCCCAACACATGAACGTGCGGTAAAAATCTGAAGATGGCTGCCAGAGGCGGTGCTTAGGTAGAGGGCAGTCATTGGCTGTGGTCAGTATGACGCAGAGACCAGTGATTGGTTATTACTACGAAAGACAGATCAGAAACGAAACTGATACTGGTTTTTTCTTTACCGAGGATTCCCAGCCTGACGACGGGGAATATTCATGAGCATGTGAATCCATGCCAGACCCCATGCTGGAGAAGTTATGAAACAGAACTTGAACACGTCTTCATATGTGAGAGTTCCATATGGGGAAGGTTGGGACAAGTTAAATCCAGAGTCAATGAAATATAGACAGTACAACAGTGCAATACTAGGAAACGAAGAGAACACCGAAGGAAGACCAGATAAATGGGATCTATCAGGCAGTGAGCCTTTTGGGGGAAAGAAACCTGGCATGGGAGTACACCAGGGGATTTATAGAACCCAGAAGGGAATACCTGGCAGGAGAGCATAGCAGGGAGTCCACTTAAAGGGTATGAAAGAAAGACATTTTACAAAAATACCTGGCAGTAGAGTATACCAGGGGATCTGAGGAAACTATTGAAGAACTCCTGGTACGTGAGTATGCCAGGAAGACATCACTGAAGCAGTTGTATAAGAGAGACACTTTGCCATCCTTGAAGCAGTTGTGTAAAAGAGACACTTTGCCATCTGTCAAGCTGTTGTATAACAGACACTTTTGCTAACCTTGAGAAACTGTTCCTTGGAAGAGACATTCTTGCCCTCCTTAAGGAAACATCATTTGGACAGGTAGTATACCCAGCATGAAGATGTGCAGATCACGCAGATGAGAAATGTCTAGAATACACAGGCGAGAGGAATACACTATACCCAGACCAAAGAGAGTAGGCTAAGAATGACATACCCATTGCTAGAGATGGCCAGGAAACCCAGGGCAGGGACATTTAGTACCTAGGTAAGAGGTGTCAAGAGAATCCAGGCAAGAGAAATCCAGCACACTCAGGACAGAAACAGCATACCCAGTTCAAAGGCAGCCAATGCAACTACTATCCAAAAGATCCACCGTACCCAGGTCGGAAATCTCCATTATACCCTGGCCAACGACGCCCAGTATACCCAGTTCAAAGGCGGCCAATATAACTACTATCCAAGAGAGCCAGCATACCCATGTCAGAAGTCTCCATTATACCCCGGTAAACGACGCCCAGTATACCCAAGTCTGCGAAACAATGTTCATTATAGCCAGGCTACAGAAAGTTAGCCAAAAACGTAACCCCCTTATTTTGATCGATTAATAAAATGTATGTGGATAACTCCTTTAAAATATATACAAAACAACATTTAAAACATGACAATATTCAGGTACCAATATATATCACAACGTTTTCAAAGCCGCTTCCAGCATCATTTTCAGTCCTAAAAACAACTTTTATAGACCCACAAACGAGAGGAAATAATATGATTGTCCTGAGTTGACAAAAGCAGTGACAGCACATGAGCACAGCAGTGTGTCTTGTTGACTGGTTCGAGCCAAACTTTTCTAAAATATTTGTATAATGTATAGATAAGCAAGAAATGTATTAAGATAGCCTGCTCCCCAGTTGCCCACAACCAATGTTAATGATAACCGACCACACTGTGCACAACTCATGCGTGCCCCCAGAGGTAAAGCATTAAGACAAACTGCGGTGTGGCTTCTTCTACATCCTGGTTGCTTCATCTAGACCCTCTTGCATTTCCCCTGGCTCTTTAACCTGAGATTAATATGGCAGGGACGGTAGCATGTCACCTTTTCCCTAATTTACAACGAACTGCTGGAGGGTACACATTTTTTTAATCACTGGTTTTAGTTGTAATGTAGAATGAAATTTCCCCTATCTAGATTTGAACGCCAGTTCTACTGAAGAGTTCAACTAACAATTGAAACCATGAATAAGCCTTCCTCCTCTGGGAGAATATGATTTCCTTAACCACATTGCTCAATTTTGGATTAGGTTGCTTCCCTGTATATGTACCGATGATTAGCTATAGTGCAGATCTGACAAAATCCCCAGTTTCTAAATGCAAAATGCTGCCTGGGGTACGGTCATACAAATATTCTGGCACGCAATTAACAGAACCCAAAATGACACTCCCATCCAAAAGCAAAGTACAGACTTTAGTGTCAAATATATTCATAGAGTGTGGCTGAATGCACAGGTGTGGCAACATCTCATCAGCCCTCCCATCCTCTGCCGGGCCATTTCAACCATTCTCTGTGTATGAGGATTCCAGCTGCCACCGCCGGCAATGGGTACCCATACACAGGGACACACCTTCTATAGCCGCCAAATAAACTCGTGCTTACCTCTCCCACAAAGCACTTTAGTTTGGGGAAAATTTAGATTCAACGGATGTTCATCAAAGAAAATATATGCCCGATTAGACTACAGTGTCAAGAGCAGAAGGGCAGTGTCATCTGCATAAAGAAACAATCTAGTGACCATGTTGAATGACCGTGGATCGGTTTCTGAGCACGGTATGCCCTTAAAGTCTGCAAAAAACACAATTAAAGTTAGTCGGTGAGGGGACAAACCTGCTTTACACCCTTATTTGCAGGGAATTGTCTAGTATACATTCCATCAGAACCGCAGCATGCAGAAGCCCCTCAATAAATCGGATGCATTAGTTGTAATAAACCTTGCACGACCTCTAGCATATCCAATGTGGCCCACAGGGTATACCCGCCAATCAAGACAAAGACCTTTGCAAGGTTGAGGAAGGCAACATACAGATGGCCCCAAGTCATTTATTTACGTTTCTCGAATTACCACCAAACAATGGTCTATTTTGGAAAAGCCTTCTCTAGACCCTTTTCGATCGTCTGGAATAATACCACTAACGGTTCCTCATTCTTGAAGCCTAGGCTGAATCAACTAGACAAATGTCTTCCATCTACATCTAATAAAGATTCTGGTGGGGAACAGTGTGGGACTGTAGTGGATCGTTTTTTAAAAAAATATGAACCATTAGAGTGTTGCCAAGAAGGTGGTACCTTTCCTTCTGTAATTATCCCCTCGGTGACCTTTATCAAAAGTCTCAACCACCATTCTGGGAGCCACACAAAAAACTTGAATGGAAACGACCTTGTCCTGCAGCCTTCCCAGGTCTTACAGATTTGACACACTGCAGCATTCCTCTCAAAGTTGGATCATCTACCTCAACGGGAGCTAGCAGGATTGTGTGCAGCCCATTTACTGGTTCAAATGGTATCCCCCACACCCGCCGGGGTAGTGTCGCTGCTGGAACCTCTGGCCACCAGTTGCCAAAACATTTTCCTATTTCTATTTTCAATGGCATTAGCCAATTGTTCCCAATGTCTACAGACCTGGTCAAATTTGTTTTTTTCGAGCGGCCTCTCATTGCACGCCTTTCCAGTGTGGAATGTCTATGCTGTGGTATTTTTGCATTTCGGATATAGGGCATTTCTTTTTGTAGCTACTCTTCTATGCACTTGAGGAAGGATGGACTATGTCTCCTCTCAAAGCCGCAACCGTTACCCAATACTGCTCGAAAGCACTTGGCCCCTTCTCCTGAATTAGAATTGATATTTTGATAACAATTTTGGGGATTTAAGGGCTCGCTGGACCGTTTCAGGTTTCAATTTAGGTGGCTTTTGGTACTGAGAGGCCATTACACAGCCCAACCTACCCAGAAAGCAGCGTGGCATGCATCACCTCCAAACCTGTACGAAGTAGTTCAAGGATCCGTGGACTGTGGCCGCCTTCTGGACGTTAGTCTATTCTTAAAGATTTACCCCATGATATGCAGGGCACTCCACTGTACAATAGTCAATTATAGAGCTCAGACTACTATCAGTGTAAGGTGGGACTTACTGGTATATCACCCTCACTCTGATTATTGAGTTATGCCACTGCATGAACTGGCCCACGCACCATCCCCTGGCATCAGTGTTTCTTTTTAATGTATGAAATGAACGTAGTTCTAGACTCTCCAGCATATTTGTGCTGTCGCCACCCGAGAAGAAACCTTTGCATTCAAAGAGCCTGCAACAAGAATCCATCACTGCAGTGATGCTGGAGAAAAACTGAAAGAGGGATATAGGCATGCGCAAAAGTCTTCTGCCTCGCTGCTTGATCGCAGTGAACAAAGTAACCAGCACAAAAGAACTACCAGACCTAACTAACGCGGTCTCCTGAAAAAAACGAAAAGTCATTCCGTGTAAAGCCCATATACAGCCAGGTCTCCTACGGCAAACAATTTCATATCGGTCTAGATATCTCAGCCACTCTAGAAGTTCAATTTGTTTAATCTGTCCCAGGCAGCATTCCATGATTACATTATCAATGTGTTTTTGGTTCTCGTGAGAAGCCGGGGTATCGGAGCAACACACCACCATCAAAGCACTGGGGAGGGCACTGGTGTCTGATGCACCTCTATAACCCTTTTGTGAACTATTTGAAAAACATAGTTTCAGACTCTGCACCTGCTCCAAATCCCCTTTACTATATTAGACTATAGGTGGTCTTACTGGTTGCCTCTACATTTATCTAACCCTTCCGGCCCTCTAAATGCAACCAGCATGTATGGCTGAGTTTGTATGATGCAGACCCCCAAGTTACAAGACTCCTTACTTGACTCATTACTAGTAAAGATTATGTTACAGTATTTCCAAGAAACTAGGGGCTTCCATATCTTGTAAATGTCTACTTTTTCTGTTTTGGTAAAAATATGCCCGGCTGCTGCAGCTAATAGATTCACCTGCTCTCACTGATTCATTATAATACGTAGGCCTCTTTTCACAGTCACTCTCCTGTAAGTCTGATATAACAATGGGAGTGGTCACTTTGCACCCTTGTTCATGCATCTCAGACTTAGACGTCTCATTGTTAATTTTAGGGCCTTGCTGGTGGTCAACATGTGCCAGAGAAATTGACTTAATGCTAGTATTGCCAGCATCTTCTTCTCAATGCTCCTTATCTGGCTCTCTAGCCCCTAGAGGAGCTAGGGGCTAGAGAGCTAATGGAGAAGCTGCCCCCTTGCAAAGGTTAGTACTGATGCATGACCTTTGCTGCGGAGTTCTACGTTTAGGCCACACAAACTTAACACATAATGCACCCATCACCTCTAGGCATTTAGCAACTACCGCTGTATCTGCTCTTCCCTCTTCGTGTAAAAGGGAGAGTTCAAATGCTATTTCTTTAATTGGTATTTCTAAGAGATGTAGCAGCAAGTGCATGGAACCTGGCCCCCTGCCCCCAAAGATCCACTCTACGACACCCCGCCAGCAGCTCGTCTTCTTGGGAGTACTGCAATGGCATGTGTTGCCACTTGATTGACAGTAGCTCAACATCAGGTCTTGCCATATGTTTACTACCAGCAAATTCATCGGTGTCACTCGGTGCACATCAGACTTGTGGTCTACCACCACAGGAGTCTTTTAAAAGATTCCCAAAATGTGCACCACCTTCAGTTTGCATTGCGAAGAGAATATAGTCAATTTCCTGCAAATACTGCTTGCTGCTAGGCATCTCTTCTTTACTAGAGGCCTGCAACCTGGTGCTTGCAGACACGTTCCTGTTCTTTTCATCATTCTGGACAATGATTCCACCGGCCAGATCAACTTTCCCTGACATGTCGTTTTATAACCAGTCAATCAAGTGCTTTAAAGCCTCCACTATGGCTTTGTATGATAATTCCTTCTTTACCCTTGTTACACAGCAAGATCCCATATCACGTGTATCAATGGTCTATCTCTCAAGTGGTTTTAGAGGATACTTTGTTATTAGATAGGTTTTCAGCCTCATCCCCTTCTACAGATTGGTTTTAAGCATGCGGGCAAAGGCTGAGTTAGAGGAGATCAAATGAGTAGGTGGCAGTGTAGGGCTAGTAACCTCAGTTGGCACTTTATTTAGCTGGTATAAGTTGATGTTGGCTGGGATCACACGATTAGGCAGCTGTATAGTGCAAATGCTTTCAGGAGGCGTTATTGTTTACAGAGTAGGCAGAATTGAGATTGTCTTTGCAGGCAAAGGCCCCTGACCTCATAAAGCTCCAACTCCAGTTTTCCCAGTGGCCAGGTGCTCTACAACAGCTGGATCGTCTAACCATCCAGCCCAGCCCCCTTTGACATTAAAGCTTTACACAGATTGAGTGATCTCTATATGGTAATTCTGCTGGTGGCGGGCTTCCTGCGACATGGTGCTGGAGCTGGGATTCTAGCTTGAAGGCCTCATCCAGCCTTGATCAAATTCCACCAATTCATCAGGAACTCATGTGTCTGGGCTGCTCGTACAACCGGAAGTGTCTGCTTGCATTCCAAGGATTCGCTGCATTCCATTGGCTCGGCACAATTCAATTCTGATAGCAATTCAAAGTTAAAGGGAGGTGAAGGAGGAACCTCAGCGGCTTCAGATGATTCCACGGGAGCTGGACTTGTATGCAGGTTCGACACCCTCTGTCCCTTAGCACCTACTTAACAAGTGGTTGGGAGTAGTCCCGTTTCAACTCCCTTTTGCAATTTCAATTTGAATTGGTTTGGTGCTTTGCTTGCCTCTTTTCCAGGACTTTCCTGCCATAAATTGGTTTGGGTGAGCAAACTTGTAGCATCGTGGTGTTGTGGATAACCATGCTGCGGCACTAAATGGATCTTCGTCGAATGCCATCCTAGCATTTGCGCCAGTTGGAACAAACTAAATTTTGGCTAGAGATGTTCACTAGATCGAGGACGGAAGCTTCGCATATACTCAGGCTAGAGGTGTCCAGTATACCCAGGTCCAGGGGTGTTGCTAGGTCTGGAAAAGATCCGGAGCTATGCTAATGTCGGGACTCGGGCTAGCTAGCCTTTTGGTAGTAGCCCTTGAACTTCTATCCAGGGCTACAACCAAAAGACCTGGGGCTTTATGCTCATAAGATGGAGAATCCCTTACTCAACCCACATCTTTAAAAACACCCCTGTTTGGAAAAATGTTAACAGTTTCCAAATATATGTCTTTGTGAAGGGCGTCATAGCCGCTCCTACTTAGCAAGTACCGCTTTCTAAGTACTGCTTGTCCGCTTGGAGCTCTGCTGCAGCTACGTGCTATGATTTTGCTGTGGACTGTGTGCTCGTGCTGCTTGTGAAAAGGCGTTTTCCTTTGTGTATTATTTGTGGCCACTCCCACCCGCCTCAGTCACTCCCAACGTGACTATATAATCACAAATCCCACGCTCCTGCGCGCGCGCTCCTGCTTAGCAAGTACCGCTTTCGAAGTACTGCTTGTCCGCTTGGAGCTCTGCTGCAGCTACGTGCTACGATTTTGCTGTGGACTGTGTGCTCGTACTGCTTGTGAAAAGGTGAACACCTGTCTGCATCAAGGAACTCACTTCCAAAACTTGCTTTTGGTGACTTTTGATGACGCTTTGTGCCGCTTTTGGTCACGCTTGGCCACTCTCACCCGCCTCATTCACTCCCAACGTGACTATATAATCACAAATCCTGCGCTCCTGCTTAGCAAGTACCGCTTGTCCGCTTTGCCGCTTGAAGAGCGGAGCGGAGCAAAACTTTATTGGTGATTCATATATGATTTTACTATTTCTTTAGAAAGATAAATTAATTAATTACTATTTAACTTATTTTCTCTTTCCTTTTTTTGTGAATTGTGGAATTGTTTGTATTTAACTGTTTTATTGTGTGAGGAAATAATTTGTTAATTTGGTGTGAGAACATATGTTCACTGGTTTATATTCCCTTAGATCTAATATGCCTGACTATTTAGGTACAACACCAGCCCTAATGCCTCCAATCAAGCCACGGATATCATGTAGATCTATTTTTGTGACCCCTGTTAATGTTCGAACTGGAAGGTGCACTGCCAGTAATAAGGTTGTTTTACCTGATAATTTACAAGATCTTAACCTTTCCCGAATGAAGGCTGCAGTTCACCCTTTGTCGGACCATACTATGTTACAAACACCTGAACATAGAGTCACCCCCAATAAAAAATTGACGTCTTCACCATGCTCCCACTCCACAGGGAGTAAGGAAGACTTAAGTAATGGTGATATGAATATTTCAATTTATGCAAGTCAGTGCGAGTCGCCCATATCTATCTATAGATCCATCTATAGCGACCGAACTGCGCAAAGGGGCCATCAGTCTTCTGATTCGTCGAGGGCAGCTCGTTCCCTCTCTTTTGTACACCCTACACCGAGACCATGCAGGGATAATCATGTGGAAAAAATTAATTCGGCTGGTATAATGCTAGAGACGACGCTATGTGCATTAAACACCACATTATCAAGCCTTTTCAAATTATTTGAGGTATTAGATAATAAAGTGGATAAAGAGGCCGTACAAACGGACCAAATATTACTCTGGTTAAAATCTCTTTTAGAAAAGGGTATTAAACCCAAAAACAATAAACGCAACCCCCCTGTTATCAATGCAGATAGTACAACTGACCTAGGTTCAAAACTGGAGAGTGCACAGAAGCTTACATCACGTCTGCCAATTTTCAAAGAGATAATTTGTCCGATAGTTGAAGAGGTATGTTTAAACAAATCCACGATGAGAGCAACCATAACTAACTGTGGACGTTGCCTCTATTGTGGCTGATACCGAAAAAGTGCAGGTCGATATGCCTCTACCCCTTTGTGGCAACAGTGGTGTCAGTAAAGATATACTTAAAGGGCCTCGTACCTATACAACAAAAAAAAAAAAAAAATGCCCTTAGTTAGATACTCGAAATATTCTGTCAGTTTCTTTTTTCGGAGCATGAACTTATTTCAAAATGCAAACAAAAAGGACTTAACGAAGCCCAAAGTGCAAACTCAATTGCCAGTTGAAATGGACACAGAGAAAGTTATAGACCTAACAAAGGTACTGGTTCCAGTGCCCGTACAAAAAAAAGCTCAATTACGGGTCCACCACCTTACTTGCCTCTAAATGAACTAGTACAAGAAATTGAGAATGCGGCTTCTCCTGTTATGATTACTCAGGGCCCAATTACAATAGAGCCTGTGGACCAACCAAAATTTCTGCCAGTGCCAGAAGAGCTAAATGCTGACCACTCAAGTAGCCCATCTTTGGACTACTTGAAAAAAGCAGTTGATGAATACTTAAGTCAACGGCTCGTGAACACAGCCAAACAAACTGCTCCACCAGTTGCATGGGATCGTCCTGGTGTTTCTTTAGCTGTCATGGTCATGCCTTGCACCTCTAGTAATTTGGAAATGGCGCAGCCATGGCAGTCATCGAAACAAGTATATCCTGCAAGGACGATGGGTCAAAGTAGTATGAACAAGAATCCTCAAGTGATCAAGTGTGGTCAAACTTGAGGAGACCAAAAGAGACTGAAATACTTTCAGGGGAGGGCACCAAACGCCTGTTAATAAGCAGACCCAGAAGCAGCGGATGAAAATGAATGAAGCGAATTGTCACTCATTTATTTTAAAATGTAGGGATGGACAATATCCAGAGTATGATTTGAACAGGCAATGCGTTTTAAACATACTTAGAGATGCCCCGGAGCTTGAGGATATTTCATCAAGCAATATTGCACAGGTGGAATTTCTGTCTGACTCTGTCTGGTCTATTGTGCGGCTATGGATCCCCTCTACTGTTGTGATGAATTCGATCTGGAAATTTAAGTTGAAACTTTTCGATATGGGATTCCTGGTGGCCCAAGATCCGGCCAGAGACAGTATAGAAGTTAAGAAGGTTGCTTACCAACCGGCCATTTATTGGGGAAAGTCAATGAGAAACGCAAATACAGATGTGGTGTGCTCGAAAGATTTTTCGAACTAACCATCAAAGCAATGCAAGACAACAGCGCTCGACATCGCTAGTTGGAATACTAGAGGGCACTCACATTTGCAATCTTTGATCACTCAGCTATTATCCACCTTTCAGATAATTGCGATGCAAGAAATGTGGCTGACAGCTTTGCCCGTTTGGGGCAATTTTGACATATGCCTATTAGCAGCAACACCGGTGCAAAAGGGTAGACCCTCCTCTGGTCTCCTAGTTGCGGTAAACAGGAGCGCGGGTTTATCAGTTAAAGCTTGGGACACCGTTAAGGCTCACATCCGACTGGTCAGAATCTTCGGGGCTGAAAGGCATATAGCCTTACTAAATGTATACCGAAATCCGGCTACCATTTTGGAAGATGAAATCTATGATGGACTTACACATTTATTGGATCTAATTTTACAAGAGAAGGTAGTGACTTGTACTATGTTGGTTGGCGACCTTAACTTAGATTGTTTTAAGCAATCTGTAACAGCGCCTCATAGAGAAGTAGAAAAATGGATCTCTTTTATGTCCGATCGTAATTTTATATTGGTGAATGGCTCCATGATTGGTGATGTTCCTCCCCAACCCACGTGGCAGCGAGACCAGGCGCAAAGTATCATTGATTATATGTATGTTGATTCATATGTGTATTAAAAAATTGAAAATGTTTAAATCATCATGGTAAAACAAAGTGATCATAATATCTTATCACTTACATTTAAATGGACGATTACTATCAAGAGTAGACAATATATGCAATCACAATTAACAATCAATGATGCAAGAACACGCTTTCGATGGTCTCGGAATACGTTGGCAGCTTTTGAGAGTTCAGTCACAAAAAATATGGGGTCTGCGCAATCCTTTTTCTATTCTGACGTACTACTTCTGTTTAGAAATACACTGTCCTGCCAGAGTGGTAACCATGAGAAGCATCTACATGCTTTCAATTCGGAAGTCCAAGCGAAACGGGCTGACTTTCGAAAAGAAAAAAGGGAAAGTATTCGTAATCAAGATCCCGGTTGCGAGGCCGCTATACGGTCCCTGAAATGTAAATATAGAAATTGGACGAAGTCGTGGAAGTCCTTGCTATACCAGAAGGATAGTGAGCAAATGTTATGTGCCATGAATAATAATAAGTCGTCTGAGACATGGCAGTTACTAAACAATCATGCACAGTTTTTACAACCAGATGCCCAATTAAACGGTGTCCAAGAACAGCAATGGATTCCGTTCTTTGCTAACCTCTATGCACATCATAATTATGCTGCAATGCGATATAAACAACAAACGTTTGGTGGTTGGACTGTTGACTGTTCCCAGACTTTGATACAGGAGTTAATTATGCAGGCTAGCTCATCACGTGCTGCTGGACCAGATGGTCTGAATAATCAGATGCTTAAAACATATGCGTATCAATGGTCACATATCCTATACAAAATATTCATGGAAATACTGAGAACACGCAACTTACCTCCTTCATGGAAAACTTCCCTGGTTGTACCGATATTTAAGAAGGGCGATAGAACACTACCCCAAAACTATCGCCCAATAGCGTTATTGGACGTGCCAGGTAGGATTTTCGCAAAGTTGATATTGCGAGATTTTAATGCATGGACCATGGCAAACAACCTGCGAGATCCCGATCAAACGGGATTTGTCGCAGCGATGGGGACGCATGTAAATCTTTTGTGCCTTAATGCAATTAAAACACAATGTCACGTAACTAAGCAGTCAGTATTCTTTGCAATTGTGGACCTTAATTCTGCTTTTGATTCAATTTCGAGAGTGTTGTTGATGGTCAAATTAAACAGAGATCACTGCCCGGCAACGTTGATTGATATTATTCAAGCATTTCATTCAGAACCTCTAACCTCTATACGTGTTCGTCTATCTTTAGACGGTCATTTAACACCACCAATACCGACATATAGAGGTCTCAAACAAGGGTGCTTGCTAGCAGCTTCAATCTTTAATTACTTTATACATGATGTCAGGAATGTATTTACCTCAGTATCATCAGATTCACCTATTCTTAACAGAGTACAAGTTAAATCTTTGATGTATGCTGATGACTTAGTTCTTATAGCCAAAACTCCAGCGGGCCTGCAGAACTTGCTATCAGCATTTAATGACTATGTACAAACAAACGAGTTAAAAATTAACACAGCTAAGACACAGATTGTTTCATACATTGCATGTAAAAGTTCTGGAAATAAGTTTACTTGGACAATCAACAACACGAAATTGCTAATTGTGCCACAGTATACATACTTGGGGATGATATTCGATGGTTGCATTGGAGCAAAAGTGCATTTCGAGTACAGGGAGCGTAAACTGACCACAGCAATATCACAAAAATTATTCTACATAGGTATGGCAAATTCTCAATAAAACCTGCAATTGTATATTGGAATCAAAAAGCGATTCCATCCATTCTGTATGGCATTGAAACCCAAATGCCTTGGCTTTCAACATCCTTAGACAAAATAGAAGGTAAATTTTGGAGAGCAAACCTGCAATTGCCACAGGGAACCCCAATTTTGTGGATACGTTATAAACTGGGCATTACATCACTCAAAGCGATTTATCATTGGCGGTTGTGCGCCCTGTTTCGTAAGTGCCTAATATCTACTAATCGAGATTCGATTTTAGAGACCTTGGCTTCATATTGGTTTGCGACACAGCATTATTTTGTAAAATCTTGGTTGAAGAAAGTGTATAAAATATTAACAAGTGCGGATGTTGGGATTGATCTATTGCTTGACAACCCAGACAAAGCGAAAGCTAAAATATACTGCCTAGATTGGATAGAGAACAGGGAAACATGTATGACCTATAAAAATATTGATCCCTGTAGATTTCCAACAAAAAAAAAGTAAGGTTGTGGAATCGTATTTGCTGAGAGCTCCTTCTCCAGCCTTTCGCCAAAGTTTTTTTTGCGAATACGCCTTAATTTGTGTCATACCAGAGACGTTTTAGCTAAACGTAGAATGCTGTTGCAAAGTAATAATTTTTGTCGCTTCTGTTGCAATCAAGATGTTAAGGAGACTTTAGAACACCTCATACTATGTTGCCCCGCATTGACTGCACAGAGAGCCATACATTTAGGAAAACACTATTTGTGAGTCTATTGAATGATAAACAAAAATGGTCCTACATAGTGTGTTCCTCCTATACATCAGTTCAAATTGCAGTGGTGAACTTAATGTTGAAATTAAGAGAATGAATTACCTGTATATAAAGTGAATTTTGTGTCTACCATATATGTCCTAAAAACTGAATAAGCATTATGTAGTGAATAGGTATTAGGGATTTCCTTCGTTTTTTAGTTAGTTAATTCAGCCTTCTTTTATATTGTGCAACTAATTATGTGATTTTGTATTTGAATTTTAATCTGATGTAAATTTGAAAAGTTGATTAATTTCAGCTGTAACAAAGAAAAAAAAGAAAAAAAAAAAAGAAAACATCCGGAGCTATGCTAATGTCGGGACTTGGGCTAGCTAGCCTTTTGGTAGTAGCCCTTGAACAGAAGTTCAAGGGCTACTACCAAAAGGTTAGCTAGCCCAAGTCCCGACATTAGCATATATCCAGGGCTACAACCAAAAGACCTGGGGCTTTATGCTCATAAGATGGAGATTCCCTTACTCAACCCACATCTTTAAAAACACCCCTGTTTGGAAAAATGTTAACAGTTTCCAAATATATGTCTTTGTGAAGGGCGTCATAGCCTAGCCACAGACTTTTGCACTTAAATGCGTTGCAAAGACTAGCGATGGGCAGGTTCTACAAGTGCCATCAGGAAATGGTGTAGACACAAAGCAGGGTTACTGGATAGGGTTCCATCTCTTATCAAAATGCAAGAGAATTTCTGAATGGACAGCAACCTGAAACCTGGCTGGCTTGGGTCCTCAGCTATCTCTCTTCCATAACTGCTTGGTGAAGCCTTGTAACTAAGAAGCAGCTGTTGCATGTTCTGGGGGTAGCACCCCGCAACCAGGAAGCCTTCCTTATCATAGGAAGACAGATGTGATTAAAAGCTGCACATGCAACAGACATTGCAAGAATTCCTTATTGAAGTCCCCACAACCTAACCAATCTCCCCTCTCACCATCCCCACAACTGAATACTCACACCATCACTCGCCCCCACCCCTGCCATAACCTTAGAGCTTCATCATACATGCCCCCACATTTCCCAGGTCATGTGTTCACTCCTGCTCACCTATAAAAGGAATAGAAGCCAGGGAGTCCTCAGATGCTGCCAGCGGTGCCACCCGGCGGCTGAGGCGCTCCCCGTGCTTCTCCCCTTTGCTGCTCACAGTGGGTTCTGGAAGGTCTGCCGGCTCCTTCAAATCCTCAGGAAAGATGAAGTTCATCTGCCTTGTTGGTTGCGGTGCCTTTCGGCCAGTGGGAGGCTTCTGCCTGAGGACAACCTCCTCTCTCCTCTCCTCGTGCTGCGGCTCCATTTGTGCAGTCTCCGTCTCCAGAGACGTGACTGGCTGAGGTGACTTGTGGTCCTGTTCCTGGATGGCCATTCTTTGGTCCTTGGGTACGTCTGACCCACTGCCCAATGGTAGCTCCACCGGGGCAGAGTCAGTCACCGGAGAAGAAGACCAAGGAACTGACCTGTCTAGGTATGGTGCTGGTGAGGTCCCTTTGCTATGAGAGAGGTTAAAGGTGGGAAGGCCACTGAAGCTAGGCTCCCTAAAAGAAAATGCCTGGAGGAGCTCAGTCCTGCGCTGGAATGATGGACTATAACTCCTGTAGCCAATGTAGCCAGAGTCATCAACGGTTTGAAGGTTTGGTTGGGAGGGATGCTTCGGCACATGGCTAGGGGTCTCTCTGGAAGAGGAGGAGGAGAAGGAACCTGGATGTCTAGGCGGAGGCCTGGCAGCTTGGCTTTGTCCACTTGGAGGTCCAGCTCTGTAAAAATTACCTGGAGGCCATGCACACCTGTCAAACCTGGGGGACACTAAAGTGTTTTGCTCCAGATTCTCTGCAGAGTGTTCGTACTTGGCCAAGTAATTATCTGATCGTGTCCTGAAACCCCAGCTACCATGATTCGACTGAAGCAAAGTGTCCTGGGAGGCACTGTGTGGCCAGGCATGGTGCACTGGAGCATCTCCTAATCTGTCCTGAGAGACGCTACGGTATCGTGGCATCCCGTATCGCCGGTCTTCTGAGGAGCTCCTCCGGGGCACTTGGTTGGACATCCAGTTGGAGAGAGCCTGCTGACACTCCAACTTGGAGATTGCTTTGGGGCTTCCTAAACAGTCCCAGGAAGGCCGGCCAGCGCTAGCAGGAATTGCTCCTGGATCTCGGTGGTCCTTGAAACCGGCACGAGCCTGGTGATCCGGAAAAGGTTTTGGAGCTCCATAGCAGTTGTGATTGGTCTTGGGGGAAGGGACAGCACCCCCATATCTGTCAGACAAGGAGGAGCTGGTAGGAGGGGTTTGGCAGCTGCTATTTGGATAACGATGGATCGAGCCTGGGATAGGTACGGCTCTGCCAGGAGGGATAGCAGTCCTTAGGGGAGTCATACCGTACTGGATCTCCTCCGTACGGTGTGCCGGGCTCGAAGGGTTACTCCCAAGCTCTCTCACGGTCTCTGCTCTTAGGTCGCTCCAAGTGCTCAAAGTAGGGCTGGTGATGGAGCTTGTGTTGCGGGGTGAGGACGGGCCAGAGGAGCCAGACCAATGTGACCTGCTGTCAGCCTGTTGTCCTGGGAACGTTTCCGCCACCATGGGTTCCTGTCCCGAAGTCCTGCCTTGAAACAAGTAGGTCTTCCGGGGGTAGCACACTGGTGGTGGCTCTGGGATACATTGGGCTCCTCCAGTGTAGGGGTCGTTCCCCTTCAGGTAAGCATCCTGAGAATATGCCTGCAAAAAAAGAAAAAGAAAGTAAGGCAACAGTCCAAAAGGGTGCGCTGCGCAGGGATTGGTGCAAGACGGGGGTGTGTAAGCAATGCCTGGGGTGATGCTATACTGGAAGAACCACACAGGGGTGGGGGCTGGCACATCACTAGAAGCACTGTCCAGGGGTACGATTAGAAAGAACTCTGCAAGCAGGGCCTGGAGGTGGAACTAGACGAGACAGTGGGAATACTCTGTGGGTGTTGGGGCTGGATGGAATGCTGGGCGGGAGCGAGGGCATAGTCTACAACAAGGCACACGCTATCAATACAGAGCTCAGGATTCGCTCCGTCTCCAAGGAGTCCCCATCACTGGTTAGAAAATGAGTCATTTCATTTTAAGCAAATGGGTCTGAGTATGCCGAGAAACACGAGCACTTCTCTTCTGCTTCCGTTCAGAAAGGTTTACAATGTGTGCTTAGCAATGCTGCTGATGGATATTTTTTGAGACCACAAGACTACAAGGCGCGGATATGGTCTTCCTCTAAAAACGACAGCAACTCTTTATTATAAAGAGTGACTCGGACGGAAAACCATGAATAATATCCAGATCAGGCCGAACACCTTGAAAATTATCTAGATGATGCCAAGTCGCATAGAGGAGGTAAGAGGGACCAGGAAGTGCAGTGGCGGATACAGGGGTGTAGATGATGCCAGATTACATTTAGGAAAGAGGGTACAGGAAATGCAGTGCCGGGTTGCAGCAGAGGGTTTGGATGATGCCAGAATATATTAAGGTAAAAGGGTACAAGAATTGCAGTGACAGGTAGTCAGGGTGAAGATGGCAGATTACATTGGGGGAAGAGGGGGCAGGAAATGCAGTGGTGCGTATTAGCAGGGGGCTTAGATGAAGCCAGAACACATGAAGGAGGGAACAGAGTGAAGGCAGTGCAGTGGCGGTAGCGACAGTGGGTGTAGAAGAACACAGAGGAGGAAAGAGGGAGCAGGGGGTGTAGATGATGCCAGATCACAAGGAGGAGGGAAAAGGGAGCAGGCAGTACAGTGGTGGGTAGTGACAGGGTGTGATGAATGAACTTCGGGGGCACCAGTGGTCCAGGGATGAATATTGGTTTTGAAACAATCAATCAGCCCCACACCGCTAGTACATTAGAAGGGATCCAAACAGATTGGAAGCACAAATTATAACCTCTTTGCCCAATTTTGGTAACGTGGACGAAATGACAGGATTATCTCTGCCGTGGATCACTGATTAGTTGCAACACAGCGAAAATAGAATTATTACCCGAAGTTAAAGGGGGCTGTCCAGTCAAGGTTGTATACAAATATCTACTTTATTATTATCGCAACAGACCATTCCAGCACACTACAAAATACAACCCACCCTGTAAAGGAATGCAGAGAACAGACAGTTTCAAAGAAGGAAAAGGGATGCAGTCTGGATATTGACAGGAGGGAAGTTGGTATGGTAATTAATCGCAATAGTTCAAGGATAGGATACTTGGTTTCAACATAAAGGGAGCAATGGATCGTAAAATGTCACATGGGGCCTTAGGCGAAAGGACTAGGGAGACAGAACCACAGTGGTCCTTCTGCTTGTAGAGGTTCTTGGTGCTCGACAGTGTAGAGTCGGTTTCAGGGCGCTTTGCAGCTTCTGCAACAGAGTTCAAGACAGGTGACAGCTGCGGGTATCATGCGGCAGACAGTTTGGTGAGTGAGGCTGGACGGACGGCTGCAGGCTAGCCTGCACGGTGGCTCGGTGAGGAATCATTGTCTCAGTGCTGGTTGGCGGTTCTGAAGCACTGGTCGAGGCATCTCGGACAGCGTTAGCGACTGCAGCCTACCAACAGTAAGCAGTGAAGTCAGTTGCAGCTCTAGGGGCTCGACGGTCTCGAAAACATCCTTTAACGCGGACATTGGTAGATTCTCGTTGATGACCTCTTCCTAGCTTCTTCGCTGGGCTTGAGTCGCCCTTTAAGGCAGATGGCCCAAAGCTGAGGCGAGTGTAGCAGGCAGCTGCCTTGTCCTTGGTTTGGTTCAGAGACTCTGGCACTTCCCACCTAGGAGGCTTCCTGCAGAACCTAGCAGGGCATGCTGTGTGCTGGCTGGGTACCGGTTCTGGAGTGGATTGATGGTCCTCTGGATTTGGTATCTCTCTCTGTTCCCTGGGAGATATGTAAGGGAAGGATCTTACTTCCCTCTTGGAGGTCCTGGCCTTCCTTCACTGGCTGAAGATGTAAAGCAGACTGTACCTTCAGCCAGGGTCCAATGCAGACTTCTTGTTACTCCTTGCAAAGTCTTCAGATGAACTGTCCAAAAGAGGGGCTAGGCCCTCTTTTAAAGCCAAATGGGCCACAGTGATTGGTGTAGGCTAAGCCTACCTTAATGAACCAATCCTGGGTCCCCACCAACAATCTCTTGTATGCATGTGGTCATAACCAGAGTGCTTTGCAACAGAAAAGGTAAAGGGGTGAAAACATGTAATACTATGTCCCACCCAACTTCCTGTCTGTTGTGGATCAAAGGGTCTCTCTAGTTAATGGAGCTCTCTGTGGTTTCTGATTAAAGCCGCAGGTCTCCCTTGAAGCAGTAGCAGGAACAGACTTCCTGGTGCCATCAATCCACATACTCGTAACTTCTGAATGGGGTCCCCCTTTAGGCATGACTATTGTAATGCACGAAGTTCAGACATGACATGTCACTGTCCATTGATACTCAGGTCGGAAGCTGGCTTCAGGTTGACACAGTGCATATCAAAGATTGTTGGGGGTTTCCTGTCTCCTTTGTTAGCCTCTGCAGCCAGGTCTAATGTGGGCCTGTTTGAATTAAACTCTGATTAGTATGACAGGGCGGATCCATGGTGCCTTTGATAGTTATTTAGGCTGACCATGGCAGGAGGAAGGATTGGCCCTGCCCCTTCCAAGATGACCTGGTGTAATCCTGGCTGTCATATCCCAATTAAATATGACAGGGATGATGGTGCCTGTAGGCTGTGTACACCCAGAGTACACGGTTGTACGTGTATGTCGTGCAGTGAGCACAGGTAGGAAAATGTGTGTGGATTATCCCCACATATTTTCCGGAGATTGATCTACCATCATTCAATTTCATTTAAAATTTTAAAAAAGCCTAGGTGAAAATCCATACCCATCCTGCGGATGGTCAAATTCCTCACGCAGGGGGTGTAGAAGATGCCAGAACACATTGAAGAGTATAGAGAGAGCAGGAAGTGGAGTGGTGGGTAGTAGCAGTGGGTGTAGATGATGCCAGATCACATGGAAGAGGGAAGAGGAAACAGGCAGTGCAGTGGCGGGTAGTGACAGGGGGTGTAGATGACGCCAGATCACACGGAAGAGGGAGCAGGTGGTGTAGTAGATGGTGGCTCACTGATGGGAACGGAATGCCTGCAATTCAGGGAGTGAAGCATGCTCACTGGTGGAGATTGAGGGAGTGCAGAAGTGGGCAGTGGAGATAGGGTAATCTGAGGGAGAGTAGGGAGTACTGCAGTGATTTAGTACTGTGTGGGGCATGGGAGGGAGCCATAACAGGGCAGCATTCCGCCCCAGCCCCACACTGGCTCACAGAGAAGAGAAGACCTGTGACATTTGTGGCCAGTTAGTGCCTTTGCAGTTGGGTCACAGCGGGTGTAGTCGGGAGATGGAGAGCATCCATCTACTCCCATATAAACTAAATAATGAAGGAAACCGCGCAATAAAGAATGTGCAGAGCTGACTGGTCCCTGATGGATGCTTGTTTGATGCTCGAAACACGTCTTTACTTTTTTGTGGAGCTGCACATATTATTCACATTAGGAATAACAACACACTACAATGCACCCCCCTGTGCTAACCGATCACTACAATGAGTTAACTATTTAACAGCCTCTTTTGGTGCTTATTTTGAAAGGAATAAAAAAGGCGGGGTCTTACACAGCAGGTGTGTCTGCACATGTCTTGAGAAACAAGGGTGTAAAAAAAGGCGAGCTGTTCCTTAAGAAAGGTGGCCAGTGGCGTGCCAGCATTACTCGCCATGCGCAGGTGTTATTTACGATGCTGTGAAGCTGCTGGCCTCACTGGGGTGCTGGGGACTTTGCTCTCTGCACCAGTGAGTCCCTGGGCGGTAGTAGCGTTCTAGGAACGAGGCATGGCAGCCCAGGGACATTACTGGACAGGCCCTGGTCCTTTCTGCGAGAAGCAGATTTCACACCACAACACCCTGATTCACGGAATTGTGTGCGTGTACAACGGGGATTTGCGTGCCATTCTGCCCGCAAGTCCCTGTTTGACGAATGGGGATTTGCGGGCAGAATGGCACGCAAACCCCCGTTTTACACGCAGATAATTCCATGAATCAGGGCCCAGGACTGTTTCAATTAGTCATCCCCCAAAGCCGCCCCCTCCTTCCATGTGGGGTTTGGTGGTATGAGTGCACGCAAGTGTGAGGGGGGGGGCATGCTGCATACTTATTTCCATGGAGTGCATGCTCACCTGGGGGAGTGCGGGAGGTTTAGCGAATGCAGACTCACCTGGGAGAGAGTAGGGGGGGGGCAGGGAGTGCAGGCTCGCTTGAGGTAATGCAGTAAATGTACAGCATGCTGGCTCGCCTGGGAGAGAAGGGCAGGCAGGCTCACCTGAGGGAAAGCAAGAACTGTAGCGAATACAGACTCACCTGGGAGAGAGTAGGGGGGGGCAGGGAGTGCAGGCTCGCTTGAGGTAATGCAGTAAATGTGCAGCATGCTGGCTCGCCTGGGGGAGAAGGGCAGGCAGGCTCACCTGAGGGAAAGCAAGAGCTGTAGCGAATACAGACTCACCTGGGAGAGAGTAGGGGGGGCAGGAAGTGCAGGCTCGTTTGAGGTAATGCAGTAAATGTACAGCATGCTGGCTCGCCCGGGGATAGAGGAGGCTCACCTGAGAGGATGCGGGAAATGTGGAGGGTGCCGGTTCATCGGGGAGAAGGGAAGGTCCCCTGAGAGGATAGCTCAGGGGCAACACGCCCGTCTTAGAAGCAAGACAGCAACACAGGTTCGATCCCCGGGTCCGCGCTTAGAAACCTCTGGGTATTAAGCGCGTTATAAATAACCAATTACAATACAATTACAAAGAGCATATGGGAGAAGGCAAACTCACCTGAGAGAATGTGGGAGTTGTGAAGGATTCTGGTTCACCTTGGAGGGGGGAGTGCCCGTGGGGTGGGTGCCGATACAGTGTCTAGTGGAAGACGGGGTGTATGTGTGTGTGCTTACCTCAGGTAAGGCAGGGTATAGACTCTAGGGGGAGCTGGCTCTCCTGAGAAGGCTCTGGGGCGCTCAAGCTGCAGTCTCTTTACTAGCTGCCTTTAGAAGGCGTTTGTTTTGTCTTTTTGTCATGGTGAATTGACGACTCATAGCTCTGCGCTGCAGTTGCGTGGCCCTCCCCACCGCTACTTCCCTCCAGGGTTCCTCATAACCCACACCGATAAGGGGTGGGAGGCTGTGAGGTCGCGCCTTCAGCGGCCTTCTCCTTACCACCCCCTCGAGGGCCAAAACACTCATCCACAAGACAAGAGGTAGGTGCAGGTGAGGCTCTGACCCAATTCCCCCCCCCCTCCCCCGCCCCCTATGTCATCACGGACCTTCATCGGAACTAACAACTTCCAAGGAAGCAAGTTGGGTCCTGCCCGCCCGCACAACGACTTCCTCCTGGGGGTCAAAATAACCTGCTCTGCCGAGCGAAAGCATGTAGGCACGCCCTGCCGTCACTAAGAGGTATAGAATATGCAGACCTACACATGCACGTACCACAAGATAACCTCGTACACGCACAACCCAGCACGTTGTGTGCATGTGTAGAAAGGAACAAGAACACTACTTCAAGCCGCGACGCATAAGCACGCACATTTAAGCGCTACACAGATGTTTACGCTATTTAGAAGCACCGACTCCTATGGGAAGGTATACACTAACACCAACATCGGCTAAACATAAATGGCCACATTCCATTCAGGAGATGCTCTTCCAGCCCTGTGTTTTGCATTGTGGGACATGTAGTTTTGATTTCCCAGTACACATCCAGGCCTACACGTACCAGAATAGAAAAGGAAAAGGCCGGTCTGGAAAGAGCATCCCCTGCTGGCAGGTATGTATGATTGTAGGCAGGGGCGTGGACTTTTGGTTTTCCCTGATTGTAGGGGAGCATTGCTCCACCGCCTCTGAGCCAGACACGTTGAGCAATACTGGAAACACCGGGACCGAAGCTGCGTCTGCCCACCCCCACGCCCCCACACTCCCTGCGCCTGCAGGAGGCAGTGGTGTCTGGAGCTCCAGGGCGTCTCCTCTCACACCTATCCACTACCCACCGTGTGCCTTAGGGGTTCCTGGGCACACATGGCTCCCCTCTTCCTCTATCCCTGTGTGTGCTGTGGGCTATTGGCAGGAGCCCCCGCTCCCAATTATCTGCACTGCCCGCGTGAGCCTACAAGAGGGTTTCTGGACCATACCGTGCTACCCCTCACCTCCTACGCTGTCATTGATATGCCTGGGGCTCTCTGCTACCCCTATGTGTGTCCAGCTCTACCCCTCACCTCCTGCGCCGGTGTGTGCCTAGGGCTCTCCAGGCCCCATATAGTGCTACCCCAATGTGCATATAGGTCTAATCTGCTACCCCTCACCTCCTGCGCTGCCAGTGATGTGCCTAGGGCTCTCCAGGTCACATCTAGTGCTACCCCTATGTGTGTCCAGCTCTAGCCCCCACCTCCTGCACTGCCGGTGTGGGTCTAGGGCCCTCCAGGTCACATCTAGTGCTACCCCTATGTGTGTCCAGGTCTACCCTGCTACCCCTCACCTCCAGAGCTGCCAGTGACGTGTCTAGGGCTCTCCAGGTACCATGTAGTGCTACCCCAATGTGCATACAGGTCTAATCTGCTACCCCTCACCTCCTGCGCTGCCAGTGATGTGCCTAGGGCTCTCCAGGTCACATCTAGTGCTACCCCTATGTGTGTCCAGCTCTAGCCCCCACCTCCTGCACTGCCGGTGTGGGTCTAGGGCCCTCCAGGTCACATCTAGTGCTACCCCTATGTGTGTCCAGGTCTACCCTGCTACCCCTCACCTCCAGAGCTGCCAGTGACGTGTCTAGGGCTCTCCAGGTACCATGTAGTGCTACCCCAATGTGCATAGAGGTCTAATCTGCTACCCCTCACCTCCTGCGCTGCCAGCGATGTGCCTAGGGCTCTCCAGGTCACATCTAGTGCTACCCCTATGTGTGTCCAGGTCTAGCCCCCACCTCCTGCACTGCCGGTGTGGGTCTAGGGCCCTCCAGGTCACATCTAGTGCTACCCCTATGTGTGTCCAGCTCTAGCCCCCACCTCCTGCAATGCCGGTGTGGGTCTATGGCTCTCCAGGCCACATCTAGTGCTACCCCTATGTGTGTCCAGGTCTACCCTACTACCCCTCACCTCCAGAGCTGCCAGTGATGTGCCTAGGGTTCTCCAGGTCGCATCTAGCGGCTCCCTATGTCCGTCCACGTCTACCCCTCACCCCATGAGCTGCCTGTGTGTGTCTAGGGCTCTCCAGGTTGCATCTAGTGCTACCCCTGTGTCCGTCTAAGTCTACCCCTCTCCCCATGTGCTGCCTGTGTGTGTCTAGGGCTCTCCAGGTTGCATCTAGTGCTACCCCTACGCGCGTCCAGGTCTACTCCTCTCCCCATGCGCTGCCTGTGTGTGTCTAGGGCTCTCCAGGTTGCATCTAGTGCTACCCCTGTGTCCGTCTAAGTCTACCCCTCTCCCCATGAGCTGCCTGTGTGTGTCTAGGGCTCTCCAGGTTGCATCTAGTGCTACCCCTGTGTCCGTCTAAGTCTACCCCTCACCCCATGAGCTGCCTGTGTGTGTCTAGGGCTCTCCAGGTTGCATCTAGTGCTATCCCTGTGTCCGTCTAAGTCTACCCCTCTCCCCATGAGCTGCCTGTGTGTGTCTAGGGCTCTCCAGGTTGCATCTAGTGCTACCCCTACGCGCGTCCAGGTCTACCCCTCTCCCCATGCGCTGCCTGTGTGTGTCTAGGGCTCTCCAGGTTGCATCTAGTGCTACCCCTACGCGCATCCAGGTCTACCCCTCTCCCCATGCGCTGCCTGTGTGTGTCTAGGGTTCTCCAGGTTGCATCTAGTGCTACCCCTACGCGCGTCCAGGTCTACCTCTCACCTCCTGCGCTGCCAGTGATGTGCCTAGGGCTCTTCAGGCCCCATCTAGTGCTACCCCTGTGTCCGTCTAAGTCTACCCCTCTCCCCATGCGCTGCCTGTGTGGGTCTAGGGCTCTCCAGGTTGCATCTAGTGCTACCCCTGTGTCCGTCTAAGTCTACCCCTCTCCCCATGCGCTGCCTGTGTGTGTCTAGGGCTCTCCAGGTTGCATCTAGTGCTACCCCTACGCGCGTCCAGGTCTACCTCTCACCTCCTGCGCTGCCAGTGATGTGCCTAGGGCTCTCCAGGCCCCATCTAGTGCTACCCCTATGGGCGTTCAGCTCTGCCCCTCACCTCCTGCGCGGTAGGTGTGTGTCTAGGGTTCTCCAGGTCGCATCTAGTGCTACCCCTATGTGCTAGGGCAGCGGCTCCCACTGAATGCGCACCTGGGAGTTCCCTAGGGCCCCCAGGGCTACCAGTGGCCCCCTGTTCCTATCCAGGTCCAGATTCCGCCTGTTCCCCTGCACTCCCAGCATGTGGGGGTGTAAGGGCGATCTGTAGGGCAACCAATGGGTCCAGTGGCGTAGGTCTCTCTAACACCCAAGGAGAACCATGTCCTCTGCAATCTCTACACCCGTGCACCCTGGGAGATCCCTGGGGGACACAGCACTGTCTCCTAAGCCCCCAGTAATAGGTTAGCACATGATAGCCCTCTATGGTCTACAGAGCTAGCCCCAAGCTACCGCCCCAGCCTCACACCTCTATTCACATGTACTGGCTCTCAATTATTTATTGAACTTACGCCCCACTCTTACGTCGGGGGGAACTGTTCACTCTAACCCCCCTGCAAACCATTGCCCTTAACATGCCCAAGTACCGGAGGCAGGGGCGTGGCACCGCAGTGGTGCTCTAAAGCCTCATGGGGTGAGGTCTTGCCCTCGTGCCCGCCCGAGGGCCAGGCTGTACATGCACCATATGCAATTCCATTGAGGCCGTGTTGCAGGAAGACCTCGACAGAAACAAAGGTTCAGCAAGTGACTCCCAGCTCCACGAGGGATCCTTGCAAGAGGATGCCACAAAAATACTCTTCCTCAAACAGGGGCTACATCCCATCGACCTCGATGTAGCCCAGGCGAACATGAAGCACCCAGTTACTCTTCATGGTTGGGGAAGGGCCAGTCCCTGTTCCCAAGGTGGTGGCTTGCACCTCAAAGGATGAGACATGTTGGTCGAGACAGGTGTGGCTTCCATCCAGCTAATTCCCAGACGAGTCTCCCAACAGAGGAGCGCGTGCCACTGGAGGCAGGCCAGGCAGTTCAGCTCGCCCCTACACCTCATCTGGAGTATTGGGATTCTGGGGGTCTGACCTGTAGCAATCTCCATCACTCAAGCCACCATTGCCAAGAAAGCAATGCCGAAGCAAAACACACGGCCCCCCAGACTACCCCGCCCTCTCCTGCCAGGAGATGCAGGCTGCTCTTATTATCCATGATAGTTTCTTCAGGCACCCACATGAACGTTTTGCAAGGCAAAACACACGGCCCCCCAGACTACCCCGCCCTCTCCTGCCAGGAGATGCAGGCTGCTCTTATTATCCATGATAGTTTCTTCAGGCACCCACATGAACGTTTTGCAAGGCAAGTAATACTGTCAATTAATAGGATTCTGTTCAAAATAAGGGTAAAAGGAGACTTTTAGAAGGCCTCCTTGGACTGTATGATCCTAATTCAAACGCTCACCCAAGGGTGAGACTTGGATGTGCTATGAGGTGCCCCATTCATAGAAAGCTGGTTCTTTCGGCGCCAACCTCCTGTTTGTGAATATGTCTGGAAGGAGAATAGGCGAATTTCAGATTCTCACTGCTGAAGAGCCCCGAACAGCTCCTAGGAGAGGCAGTTGCTTTGAGAACTCTTATTTGAACCACACTTTCTGCCTGGCAACCTTTCTTCCCCCCAATGTCTGGTTTGATTCTCAGAGAGTCCTGCTTTTACTCACAGAGGAGGAAAAGAGTGTATACATTCTTCCGAATTGATGTTAGTCTCTGGGGTCGAAAGCTGCCATAGCTCGTGGCGCAATGACCAGTACCGTAGAAAGCTATGGCCAAGGCCCAACAGCCTCCCAAAGAAAGTCATCATGAAGACCGCCCCCTGTGCCACTTGCTCTGCCTGATTTTTATTTTTTTACAAATGGGCCTATGCTGAGTTTTATCTGGCCCCCGATGAACATGTTTTATTTTCTGCTGGGCTTTTAATCGCATGTTGTATTCTGCTTCCATGGCAACATCTGGGAATGGGCTGGGATATGCAAACAAGAAAAAGTCACTCGACATACAATGTCCCATAGTGTTTGTCCTTCAGTTGTGTGACCCACACTTGAGCCCTGGGCTATGTCCACATTATACACATTTTATAGAGACTCCACTCTCAAGTGGGGAATGGAGGGCTGGGAGTCCAGCGTCTGCATGGGGGGAAAAGGGGTGGAGTCTGGAAGGCAAAGCTCTCCTCTACTAATAACTGAGATTAGCCTTCTAAGCGCTAGTCTTATTTTAGAGCACCTGCTCCGATAAAGTCCAATGGGATGATGACCCCATCACATGCAGCACTGAAGGATTAAGCCTACATGAGTTAGTATGATTGGGAGGAGGATACCCAAGGGCGAGATATGGTATTCCTCCGGTCCCAATAATACCCCAACCTACTCTCCCTCAGCCTTCATGGGGTATTTTCAATCTCACCCCATCTCCCCCTCGCCATTTCCAAATACTTTAAGAGCAGTGAAGATTACCTAAAGAAACAACATGGGTAATGTTAGGGAAACCTACTATAGAAAGAACTAAAGTTGTCCCAGTAAGAGTCAGGCATGGCCAGGCATTTAATAATGACCTGAATCCACCTGACGGTTTTTTCAACTATAAAAGGTGTGGTTTTCCACAAGAAGGAGAGCGAGCTGTGGATGCTGTCCGGACCCGAGAATCAGAGTAGCAGAGAGCAGCAGGAGAGTGTAGTGAGGCGCAAGGGTTTTGCGTGTTAGAAACTCTGCTGATCATTTTTTTTGTTGCAACGTTACTGCTGCTGAGAAGTCTGTCTTCCGTGGACACTGCAAAGGGGAGGAGCGCCTTCAAAACCGAAAGCTCCAGTCAGGCAGAGTGAGGCGCAAGTGTTTTGCATGATTGGCGGGGCTTGGAGGGGCCACGCTGGAAACTGGCTCCTGGGGAAAAAACAGTGCACGAGAAGTAAGTCTTTCAGATGGAACTTACTTATCAACCTACACAGTCTGGGTAGTAAGTTTGTGTGCAGGCGAACTGAGTTTGGTGCCTGTCTGTTTACGCGAGCTCGCGTACCTCAGAGACCGTGAAAGGTGAAGCTTGGTGGGGACGTGTCACAAAGGCTGGCCGGGAGAGAACGAGAAACAAGTCCCAGTGGCGGGCGAACATACCAGCTCATAAAATCTTGGTGCGGTAAGCCCTTGAGCGGGAATCCTGACCCGTGTTTGTTGTGCTCGCCCATCCACAGAGATAATTACAGCAACCGTGGAAAGAGAGAGGGGCCAGGAAGAGCCTAATGTATGAAAAACTGTTGCGGTTGCCCTTGGTGATCCATTCGTACAAACGCTTGCGGTAAACAGAGAGAGGGAGGATTAGAAACCCCAGTGAGCTCAGTGTAATATACGACCAGAGCGAAGCCGGGGATCACCGCGAGCCGCCATATGAGGGCCGGTTCTTAGATCTAGAATGTAGGAAGTAAGAAGGGTGCCACGCCTACGGCGATCAAAGGTATGAAGACAAATTATCTTTGCCCTCCATTTTTTTTTTGAACGTGTTTATTTTAAGAAGGCAGGTTATCACAGTTCATAACTTAAACATTCGCGACATGATGCACAGTACAATACACTACGATATCACTCCCCCTCCCTAGTCTCAGGTTCCCTCCCCCCGCTCCCACTGGGGCTCCCCAGCTTGCATTGTTCTCCTGGCCAGTTGGGGCTTGAATGTCAAAGCCGGGAACTTTTGGTCATAATCGAGGGCCGGGCCCCAGATGTTATGAAATCGATGTAGAAGGCCTGCCGCGGCGGCCGTAACCCTCTCAGCTATCAGGATGTCCCAGATCTTCAGCCACCAGAACGGCATGAGGGGGCCTTCCGCCGTCTTCCAGGTGCGGGCTATCATGTTCTGGCCCGCCAATAGGCATTGGGATAATAGTTTGGCCGTGGGCCCTGACCTTGGGTAGATTCCAGAAATTGGGGCTCCCAGGAGAATGGATTCAGGCTCCAGGGGCAGTTGCACCTGAGTGATGTCCGCAATCGTTGTCAGGCAAAGTGTCCAGAAAGACTGGGCTTTGGGGCAGGACCACCAAATGTGAAAGAAGGAGCCTACTTGGCCGCATTGTCTCCAGCAGTGAGGATCGAGAGTGGGATGCATGTGATGGAGTCGTAAGGGCAGCAAATACCACCGGAGGAGAATCTTATAGGCGCATTCCCTATTTGTGATACATGATGAAGAGGTGTGGGCTCGAATGTCAACCCAGAGTTGGTCCTCAATGGGGTGGGCCAGGTCCGCTTCCCATTGGGCCATGTATCGGGGCTTGGAAATTAGGAAGTCCGGTTGGAGGCGTTTGTACAGAGTGGAGATTCTCCCTCGGGGTGGCAGCTCGGTAAGGGTCAGTTCAATGGCCGTTGGGGGGCGGGTGGGTGCGGATGAGTGCACCAGTGGCATAGCTGGATGTACGTGAAACGGTCCCGCTCCTGAATCTTGAAGAGTTCTTTGCATCGCTCGAAGGTGCATGGTTGACCCCCTTCGAAGAGTTGTCCCAGGGTCTCAAGGCCTCCCGCGATCCAGGGCCCAAAGTTTCGAATTGACAGGCTGGGTGAAAAAGACAGGTTCATGAACACTGGGGCGAGGGGGCTAAGTCCCAATGGAATCTTCTTTAGTCTCAGGGCTTTGTCCCAGACCGAAATGGTATGTTTGGTGGACACCAAGAGTTCCCGCCATCGCCGCCGCTCCAGAGGATGGACGTGTGGGAGAAAGCGTAGAGGCAGGGGTAGCTGTGCCTGTTCGAGGTCCACCCATCTAGGGCGATTAGTAAGTATTTGCCATGATTGAATACAGGCCATCTGGTACTTTTGTAGGTCTGGAACCCCCAGACCGCCGAGCCTTGCGTTGCCCAACATCGTGGATTTAGGGATCCTGGCTTTTTCCCCCCTCCAAATAAACTGCAACATTTTCTTCTGTAGGTTTTGGAGGGCTGGGGCCGGAATCGGGAGAGAGGAGCAGGCGTAAAGGAACCTCGGTAGCAAGTTAATTTTACACGCCGTGATACGGCCCATCAGCGCGATCTCCTGTGCAGCCCACCGCTTGAGGACTGCCTCCAAGGCTGTAAATAATGGAGGGAAATTAGCCTGGTAAACCTCACCTGGGTTAGCTGGGATCTGGACCCCCAGGTAACTGATTTTGGTGGACGTCCACCGTACTGGGCACAGCGAGATTGGGGCTTCTCAGTCTGTCGAGGAAAGACCCACCGCCAGGGCCGCTGACTTCCGAAAATTGATGGCGAAGCCCGTAACCCTTCCATAGCTTGCTATCTCTGCCAGGGCTTGAGGGAGGGAAGAGCGAGGCTTCGTAATGGTTAGAAGGACATCATCCGCATAGAGGGCCAGTTTATGATGGGCTGAGCCCGATTGGAAGCCATTGATTGCAGAATTCAGCCTGATCTGCTGGGCGAAAGGCTCCATGATGAGTGCGAAAAGGAGCAGCGACAGCGGACAACCCTGTCTGGTTCCACAGGTTAAGGCGATAGGGGAGGAGAGGGTGCCATTGACTCCGAGAAGGGTTTTGGGCGCTTTATAGTTAGCTAGGGTCATGGTGCAGGATTCCGGGCCGAAACCATATGCTTCGAGGGTGAGCCTCATGAAGGTCCAATCTACTTTATCAAATGCCTTAACTGCGTCCAGGGCCAGCGGCACCAACTCCCGGGAGTCTCGGGAGCAGGTCTAAAGTCCTGCAGATGTTGTCTGCGGTGGAACGATGTTTGAGGAAGCCAGTTTGGTTGGCGCTGATTATCTCCAGTAAGACCTGGGAGAGCCGTGTTGCAAGAATTTTAGAATATATGTTAGCGTCGATATTAAGTAGAGCGATAGGTCTATATGACGCAGGATTCTTCGGATCGCCTCCCGGTTTTGGCAGTAAGACAGTGATTGATTTCTGCAAGGATGGGGTTATTGTGCCCGAGGTTCTGACTGAGTTAAACAGCTGCACCAGAGGCGCCAACAATTGAGGCTTGAAAATCTTGTAGAACGTGGCCATAAATCCATCCGGGCCGGGGGCCCAGGATTTAAGGGTTTTTATCGCCACGTCCACTTCCTCGTCGGTGATCGGCGCCTCCAGAGAGTCATAGGCTTCTTCTTTAGTCGGGTCAGTGCTGCTTGCCGGAGGTATTCCTTTTGTTCTCCCACATCTCGCACAGGAGCGGTCATCACCTCGGTCAGGTGGGCCGTTGCAAGCCGAAGTTTGTCCTGATCGGCATATTGGATTTTGCCATGTTGATCCCGTAGACCCACAATCATATTGCTTCTTCTTGTCCTGGCTAGTTTGCCCACCAATAGTCCATTGTCTTTGTTGTTCCTGGCATAGTAAAACTGCTTAGCCTTCGCCATTTGGTGGGCGGTATGTTCAGCATGGTGGGCCTCAATCTTCTTCTGCGCTATCCGGATAGCCCGCTGTGTTTTAGGAGTCCAACCCTTCTCCTTATGGAGCTTTTCAGCTTTATCCAGTTCCTCCTCGAGGCTCTGACGAGTTTGTCGTCGATGTCTGTGGTAGGCCACTCCTTGCGCAATCAATTCCCCCCTCACCACTGCCTTCATTGCGTCCCAGTTGTTGGCGGGGAGGTGTCTTCGCTGGGATTCTCCTTGAAGAAATTGGTGATTGTGGTTGCGACTGTGTCTCTGAGAGGCATTTCGTTCAGGATCGGATCATATAATGTCCATCTATGCTGTTGGGGATTAAGTGGTTGCTGCACTCGGATCTCTAGGATCACCGGGGCGTGATAAAACAGGATTCTGGAGCCTATTGTCAGATCGTCGGTGAATGTAAAGATTTGCGGGGATACCAAGAGAAGGTCTACCCTGGAGAACGTTCTGTGGACATACGAGTAAAAAGAGAAGTCTGTTTCAGACGGATGGAGTACCCTCCACGAGTCCACCACCCCTAAAGTTCTGAACAATTGCAGGAAAGCCAAAGCTGTAGCTAAGTCCGCAGCAGAGGGCGGGTGCGACTTGTCCTTGATGGGGTCTGGGACCCCATTGAAATCACCCCAATCACAATCTGTCCCTCCAGGAAGGGAGAGAGAGCTGAACTTAGCGACTCGCAGAAGAGCGCCTGGCCTGAATTGGGCGTATACACTGAAACTATGGAGTACAATTGTCCCCGCATCAGACATTTTACCGCTATGTAACGCCCCTCCGTGCACCTCATGGAGTCTAGGATCCGAGGGTTCAGCCCCTTCCCAAACAGGATTGCTGTGCCGCTTCTCTTAGAATTTCCAGATGCAAAGAGTTGCTTTGGGAAGTTCCGGGAGCGTAGGCGCCTGTGGTCTGCAGGCAGTAGGTGAGTCTCCTGTAGCATCGCCACCGCCGCTTTATCATTCTGGACTTTCTGCAGGATGGATTTGCGTTTTGGAGGGGAGTTCAGTCCCCTAACATTCAGGGAGACAAAGCGGAGAGACTGAAATTCCGGGACCAGCTCCGGGGGCTCTGACGAGCACTGAGGGGGTGGGGGGGGGGATGCAGAGGAATTAGCCATCATGTCACGGAGTGTGCAGCCGTAGGTACCCTTGCCTTTGGGGTATTTTGCTCGGGCCTCCAACGGGAGGACCGAGATTTAACTGGGGGAGGCAGGCCAGTTGTGGGTCGGGAGCCCCCCCTGGCCAACAGGGCCAACGAATACTGAAAGGCCAACATGGCCAGGATCATCAATAGTCTTTGTGGATCGCTCCAACGACTCATTGGTGGAAAGTGCCTTGGAATTGGGCATGAGCCGTGGAATGGGCCCGCTGTGTTAGGAAGTAAGCTCATCTGTGTTCCTGCAGGCGTTGCTTGGGTCCAGAATGCGGGACCGGCGAACCGGGAGTGTGAGGGCCGGTGTCCTCATCGCGGGACCTCGCTAGGCTAATTCCTCTTCCGGAATCTCGGGACCTTCGACCAGGAGTTTTGTGTGGGAATATGAGCTGCCACAGGGTCCGAGCCTGCTGACGCCTCTATGGGCGGCGAAGGAGAGGGGCTGGAAGCGTCCGGGTTTAAGATGTTTTTAGCATCTTCCAAGTGGCTAATTCTCCTTACAGAGCCTTTGTAGGAGAATTGCAAAGCGGTGGGGTGAAGCCATCTGTAGCAGACTTTTTGGGCTTGAAGAAAGGTAGTCAACGGGCGGAGGGCTTGCCTCCTCTGGAGTGTGAGAGGGGATAGGTCTTGAAAAATCTGTAGGGGGGTCCCCTGGAAGGTGATGTCATCCTTGGAGCGGCTGAGCGCCGAGATGGCTTCCTTTGTGGTGAAGAAGTGCACCCTGGTGATACCGTCAGGTGGGCCATCCGATTCCACTCCGCGACGAGGGTTCAGCCTGTGAGTGCGGTCTAGGAGCTGCTGCGAGTCATTAAGGTCCGGGAGGAGGGATTGAAAGAAGAGGCCCACGTATTCCGCCAGTCCCCTGTCAGGGATCGAGGTAGGAACCCCTCGGATACGGAGGTTGTTGCGCCGGGCCCTATTTTCCAGGTCCTCCTGTTTGTATTCCAGAATATCGCATTTGTCCTGCAGGAATCTGATTGAGCGCTGGACCTCGGCTAAGGCGGAGGAATGATCCCGGGAGCGATCCTCAACCTCCCCCAATCTCTGTTCTGCCTCCGAGACCCTTTTGTCTGTGCTCTCGAGCTTGGCAGAGAGTTCCGTCATGCAGGACCTGAATTCTGCTTTGATATCAGCCATAAATTCTCGGATGTCTTCTCTGGTCGCCAGTGGTCCCTTGTTATCCAGGGATTCCTGCGAGGCAGAGGGGCAGGAGTCCAGTTTCTTTGTTTTATCAGAGGACATCAACATGGCTGCTATGTCTGAGGACTTGCAGGGTTTCTGTGATCTGGACATTGTGTCACTTGTCGGCGACAACTCAAAGGCCGCCAAGAGCTCTGGAGTCTCGCAAGAAGCCAAGGGGAGTCACTTCACTCGTGCAGGTTATAGCCTTGTCCGGAGGGGAATAAGGCCGTGGGCAGGGGCGCCCCAGGAGGAGTTCAGAAGGGTGGATGGGGTGAAGAAGATTCGAGGGACACGTATGCGGGTCAAGCCTACCACCAACATGGGTCGGAAACTCTTGGGGGGTGCAGAGTGCCCAGACACCGAGGCCGCGGGGCACGACGAGGAGTCCTCTAAGGGCGGGCCGCCGCGGAAGCTCTCCGGTGTCTCACCGGACCCCCCACCCGGGAGTTGTGGCCCATACCTCTTTCTGGCTGTAGGAGGGCTACCAGGCTTGGTTCCGGAGCAGGATCCTCCCGGGGATGACTCAGGGGCGGACGGGGGGACCCCACTGCATGCCGATCGCCTCAATCGCCTCCGCCGCGGCCTCTGGTGCCAGGGACTCCCCACTTAGATTCAGGCTCCGACGTTTTGGGGGGGGGGCACAAGCTGCTCAAAGATGGTGCCAGTCCGCTCGGGCGATCAACACCCCCCGCTTGTATGCTGCGGCCGGGTTCGCCTCCATGTCCCTGTGTCCACTGCGCACAGCCGCGCGTCCGCCATCTTGGTTTTCTCGGTGGGAGAGGGGGCCGGGTTCTGGACTGCGATTTGGAGTGTAAAGCTCTGATGTCAGCCCCTCATCTCAGGACAGCTTGTTCTCCAGCGGCTCCTACATTTGGGGCTGGGGTTGCTGGATCGATTAGGGCCCAGGAACCGCATAAATTCAAGCACGGCAGCGGGCCATCCACGGGCGGCTTCAGAGGAGCGACCTCATCGAGTCGGCTCCAAGTCACACCCCCCTTTGCCCTCCATTTTTGCCTGCTAGGAAACTGCTAAAACAGTACATTTCCTAAGGAAGGGTGTTGCCTCCAAGGAAACACAAAGAGGATTTAAGAGTCAGCGGCAAATACCCCCTTCTGGACAAATAGAGGGGAGGAACAATAAAAAAAGTAAGCAAAGAGGATCAACCCCAGTGATCTAAAAATGAAACTACGAAGCACAGCCCACCTGGACTCGGCAAAAGTGCCAGAGTGGGATGGCTCATACCTGGAACCAGTGGCACACTCAACCACAACAGGCACACCTTTATTAGGTGTCATACCGGAGAGTCCTGCGCAAAACTCATTAACAACTATGGGCCAAATACATGGCTCAAGACAGCAACCCGAAAACGAGAATACTGGGAAGGAGAGCCAAATTGAGCAGATAAACCACTGGACAAGGGGTTTGGCATACACAGTGACCACCAAGAATGTCCAAAGGAAAATCAAAGAATACTTTGGGAAAAGAAGGAGAAGTTTGGATGAATTGGCAGAACATCCAGATTTAAACTGGGGTGGCTCTGCAGCAAACAGTAGAGAAAGTGAAAATAGAGTGAGGAGAGGAGCGAAGATGCAGAGAGGGCTGCAGTAACAACCCAGGATGTCGGGGGGACGGGGGGGGGGTAGAAGCACACTGAGAAGGAGAACGGTAATAATGCAAAGAAAATGGGATTTTTTAAAATGCTACTTGAACACAAATCACTGCAAGAGTTTGATTAACTGAGAAAAATTGAAACTATTGTGGCCGATTTAGGCACAGCTAAGGGGTTAACCAACACGTTACTTTGAAGCCAGTCAAGTGGCACAGCGAGTAGAGCGCTCGCTTTGACATCCGTGCAGAGCCTGCTAATGTAGGTTCGAATCCCGGCGGGGCCAAACTCAGCCTTTCATCCTTCCGTGGTCGATAAATGAGCATCAGACACCGTGGGTAATAATAAGCAGCGCTCAGATACCCGAGGGTTCGTAGCGCTATATAAATGTCAAATTATTATTATTATTATTATTATTATTATTATTATTATTATTATTATTATTAAGGGGCATGCACTGATACCACGGGCAATAGGGGTGTAGATAGGGAACACCTGAGAGCCTGGGGGTATGTGGCCGCCCCTGCCACTAGTGCATAAAGTAACCGCACAGCCTGAGAGGAGCTCATATGGAGCACACCCACAATAGCACTAATGCGTAAATTAACAGTTTAGCCGGTGGAGCTCTCACCCAGAACACAACCGCACCCACTACAACACACAGTGTGGTTTACAAAAAAACACACAGAGCTCTTAGCCAATGGTGCCATAATGACAAACGCACCTGTAAGTACAGCAGTTAGCATAAATAGCAATGCAAGCACCCTAACAGGCCCAGCAAGCAATCGAACATGCATAGCGGAACATGGACCACAGAAAAAGTTTAAAAGGACACTAGCCTGGCACATAGAACTGAAAGTAAAAGAAAAAATTTGGAGAAAAGTGTTCATAGATATATTTACACTGTTAGAATTCAAACAGAGTCTATGACATAGTAAAAGAGGCTAGGAAGGAGGAGGACAAAAGCGCAACAATGAGAACACAGTTGGAGCAAAGCTTTAAGAACTCGTTATGGGCTTTTAACATATTGGCAATCACTATAATGGAAAAATTCCCAGAGGGAGGGGTAGCACTTTTGGCATACCAGGACAAGATCCTAGAGGTCAATGACCCCTTGGTGGGGCAGGGGAGACTGGCTTAACTACGACAGGGCGGGTTGTAGGTCAAAGGTTCGAAAACAAAAGGCGCGAATGCCGTTTTTTCCGACACCAAAATGACCGAAACAAAGGGTTGCATTTTTTTTTATTATTCTTTTTTTATGGGGGGGGGGGTTCCCCCTCAACCCCCCGTTTTCTTTCTATAAATAACTTTTTATATACACTAAACTTAAAAAATATATAAATAAATAAATAAATGTAAAAAAAAAAAAAAATAACAAATCAACCTTTTTTTTCCAGTCATTTTGGATTCGAACAAAAGGTCATTCAATCCTTTTGATTCGATTCTTTGACCGGACAGAACTGGGGTGGGATGAAGTTGAGGCCACTGTATACATTTATTTATTTGGATTAGTAAAGTGCATTAACAGCCCAAGGGCATCAAAGCGCTATTGCATGAAATCATCTTAGTTGCACATGTTACTTTGCTCAAGGTTACAGTGAGCGTGCCAATAACTGTCCAAGGTAGTTACTTTGATACAGTCCAAGGTAGTTACATTACGTTACTTTGATGCAGGTTATATTGAGCTTGTCACTCACAGTCAAAGTGGATAGACCTAAGCTCATGGTGCCTGAGGCTATTTAGAGAACAGCCTGGTTTTCAGTGCTTTCCTGAAGGCTATATGTGATTCAATACGCCTCATGTGGGGTGGAAGAGCGTTCCAGTGAGTTGCTGCCAGGACTGGAAAACTGGACCTGCCTTCCCGCAGCCTCTGTGTTTTGGGGATAGAGATCCTGTTGGTGTAGGCAGATCTTGTGGGTCTATCTGTGGTGGGCTTGACAACTCTTTGGGACAGGTATAGCGGTCCCAGGTTGTGAACGCATTTGTGCGTTAATGCAAGAGTTTTGAAGTCTATACCTTCTTTAATGGGGAGCCAATGGACTTGCCTCCTAGTTTCAGAGATATGCTCCCTCTTAGAGATACCGATGGCAGCCCTTAGGGCATTATTCTGAACAGTCTGGAGTTTAGAGATGCTTTTTTACCGTTGTCCCTATTTAGAGGGCATTACAGTAGTCAGCCGAGACCCAATTATTGCTCTTGCAATTGTGAGACAGTTCTGTTCCGACAGGAAGGGCCTGGCTGCATTGAGCAATTTGGAATGATAGGCTGAGGTCGATGCAATGGCCCTGACTTGCCGATTCATGGAGAGGTCCGAGTCGAGATAGACTCCCAAGGTGTTAACAACTTGTGATACAGGGATTAGAGTATGGTCAATGGTGAATGAGTTGTATTGTTTGTCAAGTTTCCTAAGGGTGGCAGGTGAACCCACAAGCAGAAGTTTGTTTTTTTCCCCATTCAGGCATAACCAGTTTTCTGCCACCCAGGTTTGGATGGTGGAGTATATGGACTTGAGGGTAGCTACGTCAGCCTCAGTTACCGTTCAAGGGATGATGACCTGTGTGTCATCAGCATAGTTAGTATATGTGATGCCCAAGGCGTCCAGAATAAGGAACAGTGGCCTTGTAAACAGGTTGTAGAGGGTAGGAGATATGCAGGAGCCATGAGGGACTCCGCATTTAATGTTGCTTGGAAGGGCACAGGCTGAGTCAGAGAAGACTTTCATAACTCTTCCTTGAAGGAACAACATGATTCAAGCAATGTCATTAAGAGAGAGTTAGAAGTGGATGAGAGATGGTGGCAAAGGGAATTATGATCCGCCAGGTCAAATGCTGCAGATAAATCAAGGAGCAAGAGGAGAGTAGGATTGCCAGCATCTCTGAAGCTGTCCAATTGGTTCTTTAAGTCTAAGAGTGCCGTTTCGGTCCCGTGTCCTGGACAGAATCCCGACTGCCTGAGACCAAGCAGATTATTCTCCTCAAGGAATTTCTGGACTTGCAGATAGGCTGCTTTGTCGAGAATTTTTAATACAAATGGGTCTGTGGTGATGCACCTGTAGTTCCCAGGGACAGAGGGGTCAAGTGAAGGTTTCTTGAGGAGGGGGCGTACCCATGCTTAAGACCAGTAGGCACGTGGCCTGACTGGAAGGAAACATTAATAATGGCTGTGATGAACGGGGTCAGGGACTGGGCACAGTCTTTAATGAGTTGCGGCGAGCAGACATCCCCTTTGCAGAAGGAGGGTTTGATAGACTTGAGGAGAGTGCTGACTTCCTCTTCACTCATTTTCCTGAAGGTAAGAGCAGGAGAATCTCCAGCAGCCCTTCTTGTGCTTCAGAGATTGGGTGGCTGAGAGCCCGTTGATGGGCAATGTTTTTATCTTGCAAGGTGTTAAGTTTGTCAAGCATGGCATTTTGGATCTTATTACACCAGTCTTCGTTTTTGTGAAGAGAGGGTGGATGGGGAGTGGGCGTCATTAGCTCCCGGAAGTTAGCAACCATTTCTCTGGTCCCAGATTTAGCATTTGCTACCCTAGTATTAAACAAGGAAGCTTTTGCTTTGACAATGGCCATTTTATATTCTTTGGAGTTTGTCTGGAACGCTAACTTGGAGGAGTCATTCGGGTTTGCTTTCTAATGGGAGAGCGCTGGCACGAAGGTCAAGAAGTTCTTGGGAAAACCAAGCAGAGTGCTTGGAACGCTTGGCTTTACGTTGGGTGAGTGGGGCAATGGCATCAACTGCTAGCATGATGATGTATTTAAATGCCATGGCTAGGATATCGGGGTCACTGTAAAAAGGGGCCTGAAGAACACGGCACTTGGAGGTAGAGGGTAAGTTTATCCTTGGTGAGCATACAGGAACTTCTCGTAAGTGCTGCTGGAAGGGGGTTCTTAGGCTGACTAGATTCCTTCATTGTGTGAAGTTCAAAATGAACCTGATGGTCCGACCAGGGAACAGGGGAGATATCCTTGACCCTGAGGGAACAATTATGATGGGCGACCCAGTCAAGGGTGCAACCTTTAGAATGGGTATGTTCCAAAATAATCTGAAGGAACCCTAAAGTGGACAAGGCTTTGTTCAGGAAGGCTGCCTGGGAATCCTTTGGGTCATTGTGGCCTAATTTAATATCTCCCAGGGGAATGGCTTGAGAGGAGATTATCTGACAAAATGTGGATCAGTGCCTCTTGGAATTCAGACGCTGGCCTTGGTGGGCGGTGTACCCTTTGGAGGGCAATGGTACAGTTGGGTGATAGGTTGATTTTAAGGTTGATTTTAAGGTGAAGATAGTCACTATTGTGACCAAGATCCCATCCACACTTCTGATGGGGATGGATTATTTGGCAATCCGAGCAACCCCTTCCCCTTTCTGTAGGGACCAATCCTGTCCAAAAATAGAGTAGCCTGGTGGGATGGCGAGGGCCAGGACTGGGCCAGAGGCTAGGGTGAGCCAGGTGTCGGTAATAGCCAAAAGGTCAATGATGCAACTAATGATAAGATCATGAATGTCCAGTGCATGGGCAGGAACTGAATGGTCATTGATAATGGCGCAGGTAAGAGGGGCATTAGGAGGGGCTCTATGGGGGAGACTAGGTGCAGAACTGTTAGAGTTAGTCCCCAGCAAATCAGTGTAGGGCATGGGCAAATTGGTTACCAAGGCGGTAGGTGCAGGCAGATTAGCGTGAACAACATTTGGGTGCTGAGAATCGGCATTAGCAGTTTTAGGTGCAGACACATCAGGCAGATCTCCATTTATAGTCTTATGAATCAGCGCATTAATAGTTGGCTTCACCAGATCACCCTTAACAGTCTTATGTGCAGGCGCCTGCCGCAGGTCGCTATTTTCAGTTTTGTTAGCAAGCACATGAATAATAGGCTCCGGGCGATCACCATAGGCAGTCTTAAGAGCACGTGCATCAGTATCAAGCATTGGCAGATCAGCATTAACAATATTATGCACAGGCAAAATCGGTTTCTTGGAATTCGGTGCAGGGAGAGTGTAATGCCAAGTATTATGCTCCCAAAGATGCTCATTAGCAGTATTAAAGACAGGCCCATGAATCTTAGGCATTATCAACTATCATTCGCATCATCTGACACCAGCGCATTATGCACGGGTGGGTGGATTGTACACATTTTGGGCATACAAGTGTCGGTGTTTTGCATCGGGCAAGGCTCTGCATGTGGCGTGGCACACCGGCTGTCCGAGACAATGGGGTTAACATTGGCGGGCATGTATCGAGGCGGTACATCAAGTGACAGGATAGTGGCTTCAGCATACAGTGCTGTAGAGACCGGCGATGCAAGAGGAGCCACGATTTTCTTGCGGTAAGTCTGGGCTGCAAGGGCCAATTTTGGCAGGGAGGCCCTATGATCATGAGGAGCAGTTGCCCTATTACATCACTACATAGGGTCAACCACGGGAGTCTCCACGTGACCATACGTTTTCCCAGATGCAGCGGTACATGTTAGTGCTGCTATGGCTTTACTGCAGGATTCGTTTGGCTGGATCAGGAGTGACGGGGCTGGATAGGGACTGAGGTAGTGCCTGGTGGCTATGGTAGTACACTGGGTGACAGGAGCAGAGGTGAATCGGTTGAATCTCGAGCACAAACGTGCATTGCTGTGACAGAGGCACAGGATTATTGACTTGTAGGGAGTGAGGCAGGTATGTGCTCTTAGGTGTGCTACTCTGACGGCAGGGAGGGGGTGAGATGACCTACTAGTATGAGGGTGGGGTGATAGGATGTACGGTTGCCCTTCTCCACGTAGGCTGCTTACCTTGACACACTGGTAATCGCCACGGCAGCCTCGAGCAGCTAAGAGCTGTGGAGAGATCTTCTGGCCTGTCCCTTAGCCTTTGCCATGCGGCGTTGCCCGCCGGTCTCCCCCTCTCGCTTTAAGGCGGGATGAGGTATTAAAAGGGAGATCACTACCAACCTGCACTCACACAGGGTAACAGACAGGGATAACCCCACAGCCAATCACGAGCAGAAGCAATGAACATTGCTAACACCAAAATAAAGGAAGACAACCCATTCTGAAGAAACAGCATGGGGAGGAGGGGGGCTAAATCACGTACCCAGAACACAAACCCACCAGAAATGCACACCCGCAAAAGCACCAGTGCGGCAGATGCAGGGGGGAGCACAGCATCACCAAATGCACAAGAACCCCCCCCCCCACAAGAACCCCAAACGTGAGGCCACATAGAAACGAGGCAGACATTGGCCAATCACCCATTAAGGTGCAGGCAATGGACGGCTGGCTGGACACATACCCTAACAGGCAATCCAGCAAATTCTTACGTGATGGTTTCACAAATGGTTTCACTATCCGATTCAAGAGGAACAGTTCAGGTGACATCCCACAGAACTTTAAATTAGCCAGGGAAAACCCAGAAGCAGTCAGTGAAAGGGAAAATCCAAAAGGAATTAGAGATGGGAAGCTGAAGTGGGCACCCCTGTCAGCAATGTCATCTGCTCTCCCCTGCGACTGGTTCCCAAAAAGGAACAAGGTACACACGGACTCATACACCACCTGCTATTCCCCCCCCCCCCAGGCAGGTCAGTGAATGACGGCCTATCAGAGCTGGACACAGCAGTGTCCCACACCAGCTTCCAAGAAGCACTTGGATTAATCAAAAAAGCAGGAAAAGGTGCTCTCCTTGCCAAGGTGGACATAGGAGCCGCCTTTAGGTTACTACCAGTACACCCCCAGATCACAGCCATGGCTATGTTTTCAATTTGAAAACAAAATATTTGTGGACAAATGCCTCTGCATGGGTTGCGCCATCTCCTGCGCTTTCTTTGAGAAGTTTAGATGTCTGCTCCAATGGGCCTTCCAAAGGCACATGCCAGAGGCATCCATGGTCCTTTACCTGGATAATGTCTTAGTCACAGGGACCATGGAATCAGACATCTGCAAGCAAGTGTCAGAGAAATGTATCAAATGTACAGAGGAATGGGGCATCACGTTAGCCCACAAGAAAACAGCCGCCCTGCTAATGTGATGTCCTTTTTAGGCATTGAAATAGACACGGCAGTAGGGGAGCGCAGGATTTCCCCAAAGAAAAAATAGAAAGCCTACTGGAGGCAACCAGGAATTTAAAAAAGGAGGACAAAAAGGTACAGAGAAATACATTCACTAGCAGGTGGTCTCACTTTGCAGCAAGGGTGATACCGCAAGGTGGTAAGTTTAGAACTAAAAACCAGAGGCTTCAGAAAACCACACCTACACATAAGATTGGGAGAAGAGGTCAGAAAGGATCTAACCACATGGGAAAACGTTTTGCACAAACACGAAAATGAAAAGAGTGTTATTCACTGATGCCGCCGGCAGCAAAGGTTTTGGTGCATTTTTGGGAAAACGTTGGTTTGCAGGCCTTTGGCCGAAGGCCTGGCACATGCACGGGTTGACCAGGAACATAGCGCTTCTGGAAATCTTCCCCATATGGTTTGCCTTAAAGCGATGGGTCACAGATTTGAGCAATAAAGAGCTGGTAGTCTGGTTGGATAATATGGCGCTGGTTAGCATCATCCACAAAAGAACAACGTCATGCCAATGGGTGTTCCAGGTACTAAGGGCAATGACCACAATTTCTCTGAATAACAACATAGAAATAAAGGCAAAACACATTGCGGGAGGAGAGAATGATGTTGCTGATGCTTTATCTCACCATTCCAGCACCTCCGACTAGACACAGACGATGACATTAGTGCCAAAAGCAGTTTGGGAGGTTCAGGCAGGGAAATAATAAAATTAGCTGATTGGTCAACGCTGAACGGACGGGGCCAGAAGGAGAAATCTGGGGGCAAACGCACCTCAGAGCAAGGTGCCTACAGAAGCTCATTGCCTGTCAGACAGCCCGAAGCCCCCAAAAGGGTCTTGATGGAGCTGGCCAAAAAGGCATTGGCAGCAAAAACAGCCAAACAACACAGTAGATGCCTGGCTACAGTAAAAGAAATAACAAATGTCACTCATAGAGAAGACATAAATGAGATGGAGGTTAACACATCTGTTGCATGTGCTTATTGCCAGAATAAAAAGAAAGCACCTGTCAGCCATAGCATATTTTGTAAAATTGCCTGGGGGAAAGACCCAACCCACAGCGCACTGATAGATTATGATTTCAAGCGGAGCGGTTATCTCGAGGGGCCAGCGAAATGCGAAAGACGACCCCTGATTTTTGAAAAATTTAAAACGATAATGTTACACCTGGTTGAAATATGTTTACACATATATGAGACTAAGCTATTTAGGACAGCTTTTGCGCTGGCCCACTTTGGGGAGCTCGGGGCCAGCGAGCTGATAGCCTCTAATACAAGGGCCAATGATGGTTTGACCATGTTAGAGGCGTGCATGACAATAGAGATTAAAAAAAGACAAAACAGGAAATGGTAGGTTGATCAACCTAAACTGAATTGAAGATTGGGTTAACTGCCTGATGTGCATCACAAATTATTTTGCCACCACTTTCCCCCACCTAGGGGGCCAGCTCTTAATACACAGGGATAGCAACGCCCTCTGCCGGTTCCAGTTCCTGGTAATCCTCAAAAAAGCTTTCGCTACGGCTGGCCGGCACAGCGTAGAATATGGAACCCACTCTTTCAGAGTAGGTGCAGCAACATCTGCATAGGGCCACAAGGGGTCAAGAAAATAGGTGGCTGGACATCGGGGTGTTTCAGAAGATGCATAAAGCCAGAACTAATTTAACAAATATTTCTCAACAGGTAAAGAAGCCCCCTCCAATGGGCCTGGATTGTGTGGTACTCCTTTGTGGGTAGGACAGGAAGGTGGACCAAGGAAACCAGAGACAAACTACCCCTTATAAACACTCTCACCTCCTGGTGGGGCACTGGGGGTATGAAATGGGATGACATACATGAGACGAGCAGACCTAGTAGGTTTCAGAGATCCCCTAGTATAGCTAGTAACACATCTGGGGGGCAATGAGCTAGTAGAAATAGGAAGATAACAGCCCACACAAGACATCTGCATATCCCTAACGGGGATAGCAGGAAATCGGAAAGACACAGACATAGTTATGTCGGAGGGGCCTCGTCAAACAGAGCCATAGACATAGCTAGGAGAAAGCTGAACAAAAGCGTAGACAAATACTGCACAAGCAGGGCCTGAATATCTTTAGGCACGGGAGAATCATTTTCCTGACCCAGACCTATTTCACAGTGAAGGAAACCACCTGTCCATGAAAGGGATGAGCTATTTCATACAGGGATCCTGAACGCTTTAGCAACAAGGTGGTGTAAGTAGAGCAAGGATCTTTTGGGGGATCCCAAGTGGCCGTGAACCCACGGAGGTGTGGCCGCATGGGCCTGGAAGGAAACTTCCATCAGGCACAGTAGTGTTCACCAGCTAATTTACAGGTCCCAAATACACGGATGTGGGAGCTCACGCTGGGGGTACCCTGAGAGCAAGGAACAGCAACTTCCAGTTCCTGGCCCAAATGCCCAAAAGTAGATAACTAAGAAGACACTGCACATCTGTTTGGAAATATCCATAATACTCAGTTATGTTTGTTAGTATTATGTACAATAAAAAGCCACATTCTTTTTATGGCCAACACAAGTGTCTGAGTGATGTGTTATGTATTTACGGCTATAGGATAAGTACAAACAGATGTTATGTTCCATAGGGCTAGCGGTTCCTCGGCTTCTGGAGATGTGCTATCAAAGGAGGCATTTTCAGGTCATCGTTTAGCACCTTGCACCTACTGGTGACATCATTCTTCTGCTCTAGCGTGTTCTAGGCCATTCTCAGTCTCTCTTTCCATAGGAACGCACGCTAACATCCAACAGTGGGTACATTTCGATTGCCAATTTAATTACTGAAGAGCACGCCTTTGGTGTGGTCATTTCTGCACAGCCTTAGGCTGCCGAGCCCTATCTTACAAGAACTTCTTCCTGCTAACAGAACATTTTCACTGCCCCAGTCTGTTTTCTACCAAGGATGCAACGACTGCTTACGCAACATTCTGTTGATAGTCTCCACAGCACCAGCCTGTCCCTCCTGGAGGACGTAAACCTGTCAGAGGAACATGTCTCCACAGCCGCAGCCTGTGCCACCCAGAGGAATTAAACGCAATAGAACCATCTACATTATAGCAACCGGAATACTAATGGTTACTCCTCTTTCAGAACGGGAAAGGGCGCGAGTAGAAGCATACGAACGCCGCCGTTAGGATATATCCGGACGCACATACTGGAGTGGAGAACTAGTTTCCCCTGAATGCTTATGAAGCTCCTGTAGTACACACACTAAGAGGTCTAGGGATAACGGGCAACCAAAGAGGAAGCCTGGATGGATCAAAGTTGACAATAGAATCATAGACGTTTTTTGTAAAAGCAGGAAACCAGGGGCTGAGTTTTAAAGCGGAAAAAGTCAACATATAAGAAATAGTTCATAATGTTGTGGAGCATAGCAATAGATGTTTGAGGCCAACAGTAACGGGCTTCTATTCTCCAATACCCGGGACCTTATATCTTTTGCCTGAATGTTGAATCTGAAACGCAAGTCAACTAAATCATACCTGAATCCGAGAATCTAAGGACAACGGAGTTGCAATCAGCCCAATGAGAAGTGTTTGTTAATAATATTAAAATAATATGACATGGGATTTGACAAGTTAGTCAATAGAAAAAAAAGATAGCGGAGAGGCAGACAGTGCCCCCTGAAGAAACTCCTTTTTAATTGGTTAGAAGGAAAGAAACATGTTGGATTGGGATAAATGCATGATGATAGAATTAATTATTCTTAATTGAGAGAATGGATGATACAGCATTCTTACTGTAGAGTTTAATGAATTAATGTCGTTTTAAAATGTTTAGCAAACTATCTAGCACTGAATATCGCTTACCCGCTGAGTCTTATGCAGTTGTGTAATAAGGAGAATAATGAATGTACTACGAATGTATTTATACAATTAATTTTAAAAAAAGAGCATGCTGGAATATGTATTAATTCAGATTTAGGCTGTTGTGATGAGATTAAACTTCTCTTTAAAGAGGAACAGGTAGCAGATATATTGCTTGTGAATACGCAAGACGACATTAGACCACCTAAGCATCTATAGGTTTTGGCGCACGCAATAGAACATGCCTCCACAGTCCTAACCTGTCGCTTCCAGAGGATGTAAATAAAATCAAAACAACGCGTCTCCACAGCCCTACGCTGTCCCTCTCAGATGAAGTAATCTGTCTTTCCAGAGGAAAACAATGGAACACCTCTCCACAGCCCTAGCCTATCCCTCCTAGAGGTCAATTGAACACCTCTCCACAGCCCTAGCCTATCCCTTGCAGAGAAAATCAATAGAGCATGTTTCCATTGACCTAATCTGTCCTGCCTAGAGGAAATAATACTGTTAAATGAACACACCTCCACAGCCGCAGCCTGTCTCTCCTAGAGGAAGTCAACTGAACACCTTCCCACAGGCCATACCTAGCCCTCCTAGAGAAAGTCAATCGAACACCTCTCCACAGCCCTAGCATATCCCTTGCGGAGGAAATCAATAGAGCATGTTTCCATTGACCTAATCTGTCCTGCCTAGAGGAAATAATACTGTTAACTGAACACGCCTCCACAGCCGCAGCCTGTCTCTCCCAGAGGAAGTAATTAAAAATATAAGATTTATCCACAAACCCAGCCTTTCCCCAGAGGAAAACAGTAGAACACCTCCCCACAGGCCAAACCTATCCCTCCTGCAGAAATCAAGAGAACAGCTCTCCACAGCCGAAGTCTATCTCTCCCGTGGAAATCACCCGAGCATGTTTCCACAGCCTTAGCCTGTCTCTCTCAAAGAAATTAAAATCAGTACAACACACCTCCCCAGCCCTAACCTGTCGCTCCCAGAGGAAGTAATTAAAAACAACAGGACATGTTCCCACAGACCTAGTCTGTCGCTCTTAGAGGAATTAAAACAAGCCTTCACTGTCCTAGGCTGTACCTTCCCACGGATGTAATACTGTCAACAGAGCACGTCTCTACAGCACCTGCCTGTCCCTCCCAGACGAATTAAAATCAGCAGCGCACGTCTCCGTAGCCAGTCTGTCCCTCCCAGAGGAATTGATTACAATCAATAGAACATGTCTCTACTGGCCCACTCTGTCCCGCACAGAGGACGCGATTAAAATCAATGGAACAGGTCTCCATAGCCCAAGCCTGTCCATCCCAGAGGAAGTAATTAATAGTACAAGTATCCACTGTCCCAGCATGTTACTCTGCATAGACATAATTCTCTACAGCCCCAGCCTGTTGCTCCATGTCCCCCCCCCCCCCAAGAGGAAGCAATAGCGATTAGAACACGTCTCCACAGCCGGCTGCCTGCCTCTCCGAGGGGAAGTGAGCTAGTGATGGGCGGGCGTGTCCCTCGGATGTAAACATCTCACACGTCTAGCAAGCATGCATGCATGCATGCATGCATGCATGTCCGCCAGTGTGAAAGGCACATCTGCAACCTCACCCCGGCGTAAAACCTTGCTCCGGTGCTGCTGGCCGGCCTGTCACTGCATATCCGAGCGTCGGGACCTTCAGAGCCAGGCGCGCGCGCACAGCGCCCGCCCCAGGGACGGCTGCTCTGCAGCTCCTTCAATGGATCCCCAAGAATCCGCCCAGGAGGCAGGCGACCCTTCCTCGCCGGTCCCCCGGCCTCCAGCCCCTGACCCGGCCCCCGGGCACAGGTTCTGCTGCCCGGCGGGGAGCGAGCGAAGGAGAAGGCCGGGCCCCTCCGACGGCGCGAGAAGGGGATAGCGGGGGACGGCGGGGGCCCGCGGGCGGAGAGCTGTCAGCCGGGCTCTGCCTACGTCACTGGCCGGGAGCCCATCCCATTGGCCGCCGCGAAGACCACAGGAATGCGCCGCTCCTCTCGGCAAGCGGAGCCCACCGAGCTCGAGCCCTGGCCGGGGGCCAGCCCCCTCCGCGGCGGCGTGCCCAGGCCAGGGCATTCCTGAGCGCCGCGCCGGCGCTGCCCGGAATAGAGCGGGCGCCGCGGCAGCCCTCGCATGGCGGTACACGCGGCCTGTGCAGGCCCGCCGGAGCTCACATAGCCCTCCTCCTCCTCCGCCGCCGCAGAGCTCCCGGGGCCATAGCTCGGCGAGTGAGCAGCAAAGCAGGGGGGGCAGCATACTATTACATGTCGCCAAGATAGCTCCGCAGGTTGGCCGTTCGCTGCTCAGATGCGTGGGACTTGCAGGCGCGAATTCCGTAGGGCCACTTCAGCCTTTCATCCTCCCGACGTCACCAACTATGGTTGGGTAAAATAATCCTAGATGAAAAGTTCTATGTACAGCACTTTCACAAACGTGTTATATACATAACACATTCTTATTTGTTGTGCTGGTTGCTTACAAAGTGCTTTGCACAGCCGACAGGCCACCGGAGTGGCCGGGTTGGGGGAAGGAAGAAGGCGGCATTATATTTCATAGGTTGCTTCTATAGCGCTTTAGTGCACTTTAAGACCACCTCAAAGAGCTAAGGGTGAAGAGAGGAGGCTGAAGATGTGTCAGGGCTGTTGGAGGGGGCCCCATTTCAATGTGATGTTCCTACTGCCCCGCCCCCTTACCCGCCTTATAGCTGGGAAAAAAGTCTGAGGCACCCTGTGAGGTGCTTACATTACGAAGAAGTCAAACGAATCCAGCGAGGTGGATAATGGCTGCAGATTGTAACATGACAGTGATTACAGCCAGCAGGAAACCGAAACACGATATGTTTGCTGAAAAGGTATTAGTCACTCTTTGACAGTAGGATGTTAATGTCGGGAAACAAGAGTAACAAGGAAAGGAGGTGGTAAGAACATGGATGGCTACTGCAAGAGGGAGGTGCCTGCAAAAGCAGCCTGTACCGTGCGTGCATGCACGCCGAATGCAGCAAGGATGATCCTAACAGGAAACCCTAAATTATGATCACGTTGCACAGAGATCTATGTATACTTAAGGAGTGTGGACACACGTTTAAACACAATATGCTCAAATGTATTCAGAGATGTAGTTATTAATTTGCAATAACTGACGTGGTTGTCAGTAAAAGAAACACTGATTGGTACTTTCACCTTTGATTTAATTTGATGGAATACTGATTGGTTAACTCAAGGGAAGAATTTGTAACAAGAATTTACCTGCCATTGTGCAGCCTTGAAAAGTACCAAAATTGGTTGAAACACGTGTCGCCTAGGGCAATGACTTGGTTTGAGGACAAGATTTCTTGCCTGTGAATATTAAATTCTGTAATAATGACAGGACAAGCGCAGTCCTGTTGGTGTATTATTTAAGACCAGTTTTCACAGTAGGACCACTGCATATCCTAAACCAACAGCTCCCTCTAGCGGTGACAACAGGTGAAGCTGCTGCATCAGACAAACATACATCTAAACATGCTGAAAACATTTTGAATCTATGAGTCTCTTATGGGAGGACTAAGGAAGCAATTTCGCTACAAAGGACAAGTCCTCCTTAAGGTCGTCCGAACCAACAAGCAGGGCAGACCCATGTTGAGCCCTTACATGTGGCTCGTCAGCGGCAACAATGAAACGCCCAAAAGCGCATACATGCGAAGAGAGTCATCAACTGTGTACCTTTTGGAAAATGCTGAAAAATGTGGAAACATGAACACTTAAATCATCCATTCAATTCCTCCTGATGAGCCAGTACGCTACCTACTGGTGAAACACGTGTAGAGGACCAGGGAACAAAGGATATTTTTCTAAAAAATGTAATTTGCACAAAGATAAAGAATATTTGAAATACATTTAAATAAACTTCAAAATTACCTTTTACAAAAAAACAAGTTAACTTTTTACTTGAACACCAATTCAATTTGGCGCAACCACAGCTGTCCGTATCTTGCATTTTTTTCTCAAACACACATCTGGCCTTTGATTATATTGTTAGATTTGATGTTAGACTACATTAGATTAGATTGTTTCACTTGGCACAAAGTTAGGGCTACATCTTATTATGCAGTAGTCCACAATCTTACTTAAAGGAATACAATGGTATGACGTTCATTCATCACAAGTTTTTTTTCAGGAGTTTTTCCGCCGATATTTGGCCGAAAAAAGTAATAGAAAAATATGGGGAGGGATGGGTAAAGAGGTATAAGGGGCAGGGGGTGCGAGGAATAGGAAGAACAAACTGGGAAGGGAAAGGGGAGAACCCCCAAATTAAAAAAAAAAACATACAAGTGTTTTCGGCCAAAAATCGGCAGCAAAAAACTCCATGGAAAAAAAACCTGGCCATGGAATGACATAGAACCAATGGACTCACTAACAAGGTGAGCCTAGGCGCAGTCTACACCTGGATTGCACAAGTTCATTATTCTGCAACCTGTGTGCTCCACATTTTCAATGTCCAAACTAAAGGAGTATGTTTCTGTGTCATAAGACTGCAAACATTGGACTTCTGTTCCGGGGAGGGTCCCAGGGCCCCAGGACCCATTTCAACTGATACGTTTGGAAAGCTGTCCCTAAACACAGGACAGTGTGCACTGCATATCCGAATACAGCTGAGAGAGCAGCATGTCCTCCAGCAACTCTGTGCCCACAGCTCAGGGCATTCTCTGCTCCATAAACCAAGCACGGCAAACCCCAAATTCCACTGGAGCAACTTCAACCCTCAATGCGTTTGGGGATAAGGCATCGAGCTGGGCGTCTTCTTTGCTTCGAAAGCAGAATAGCCCAATAACCCTCCTCCTCCCCAACCCATGGCGAGTCAAGGCCTACATGAAACCCCCTCCCTTGCGTCCATCATTAGTAGGCCACGCCCATGTTCACCTGTACACTGATAATGTTCACATGGCAGTCAAACAAAGGACCACCCAGATCAATACACCGACATCACCACCTGTCGCCAATGAAAACACAAAATGCACTACTTAAAATGACTTGAACTTAAACGGTAACAATGCAGGAATATTGTCAGCAATGCAGTACCATGCCTCTCCAATGGCCCGCTACCAATAGTACCCAATTTACTCTTACAGACAAAAGCATTGAACATTGGCAAAGACAACAGTTTTGGCTTTTGTGTCAGAAAGCTTATAGGCATTTGCCAGGCACTGCTGTAATTACACTACTTGGCCAGAAGATGGCGACAGCTGGAAAATCGGGCAAGCACCTTTTTGGGCATAAAATGCTTATAGCTGAAAAATCATGCAAGCACCTGGGCATATGGTAACAGTGCTAGGTAAATGCCCATCTAATACCTATACACAAGTCAAAACTGTTGGCTTGTTTTTAACCGGAGTTCAGTTCAAGGAACTAAGTGTGGACACAGACACTGCTTATTAATCACGTGGTTAAGATATTTTGATTACACCAGGAGCACATTCAGAACTGCAATTTCTAGCCAGTAACTCTCAGCAAAGTGCTGGGATATAACACTGGCAGGTCAAAGTTCAAAAGAACTGTTTGATAGAGCCAGCACAAAGAGATGCTGGCAGGATATATTTTGGGTGAAGAGGGGCAAGTAGTGGGTGGGATTAGCATGACCGTGGGCAGTGAATGGAAGGGTAAACAGAGAAGCTCCTCACATCTGCCTGCACTTCAATGTAATAGTTTTGGCTCTCAGGTGGCACTTAAGCACCACCTCATAGCCAGAACAAAAACCTAGGTGTTAGCCTGAATTCTGTTAAACGCACAGGGGAATGCATTGGTCCAAAATGCTGACTTCACTTGATTAGGAAAATGGTCCCCCTGCAGCTGGACACCAAACGGAGGTGGCAAGATTTCCGTTACCCGACCGGAGAACCGCGACGGTCTTCATCAGGAGTTTGGAAAGTGCGGCTCTCTAGATTTCTTTGGCTATGATAGCTCCGGTCCCTCGCCAGTGACTATACTGGCCAGGGCTGATGGCAAATGCAGGGATGGATTTCTGGAGAGACCAGGTTTGCAGGTGCCTGGCCGATATGGAGGTCATTTAGGAAGGAACTGCAAATGGTCTGCAGCGATGTGGCGGGCTGCATTGCATTGGCGCTAGGGATCACAAACCACTTCTTGCCCCCACTCAAGACCCTGCCTTGTGGCGGCAGAGGTGTGTGGATTCAGTCCAAGAACCCATGTGTGGCCCGCCGATCCTTGCTGACCAGGGGCCCTGCGCACAGCTTCTAACATCTGGGCTGATACAGATCTCACAAATGGCAACAGATCAAAATTGGGGATATGCGTTATTATCCACCAGAGGACCCCCAACTCCGGTTCAGTCTCTCCGTCCTCATTGCATTCAATAAAGATGACGATGCATGTGCGTCTCCTGCATGGAGCGGGTGGGGGAGGCAGATTTGGTCTTTGCAGACCACGCCCCAACTTCATGCCAAAAAGTGTATTGTTTATAATTTGCTAAATTAAGAAATGCTCCCCCCTCCGCTATCATCCAAATGACCCCCCACTGTGTCCACAGCTCAGAATGCAATGAATGAACTTGTGTATCGCCCGTGACACACGCACACGCATCTAATGTGCTACATATGTGTAACACAGGGACTACAGTCCCTCTGCGCCGGTTTCCGCTTGAAAGCCCTGGAGAGTCGGGACAGCGCTACCTAACATGGGAAGCCCCAGTGAAAGGCAGGCAAGCAATGCTGCTGCTTTTCATGCAGCCCGGGACAGCAAGGAATCTGCTGCCGTTCATGCGGCCCGCGACAGCAAGCAATCTGCTGCCATCCATGCGCCCGGGACAGCAAGGAATCTGCTGCCGTTCATGCGGCCCGTGACAGCAAGCAATCTGCTGCCATCCATGCGCCCGGGACAGCAAGGAATCTGCTGCTGTCCATGCGGCCCTGGACAGCAAGGAATCTGCTGCCGTCCATGCGGCCCTGGACAGCAAGGAATCTGCTGCAGTCCATGCGGCCCGGAACAGCAAGGAATCTGCTGCAGTCCATGCAGATCTGGACAGCAAGGAATCTGTGGCCGGACTGCGGATCATCTGCCTATGCTCCAGATGAGGGTTGCACGAGAGGATTCCAGCTGCTACGCGTGTCCATGCAATTAAGATATGAAAGATCGGCACTTATATATAGTGATTTTTTAATATTGTGCTTTATGGATACATTTTAATCCGTCGCCGTGTGTTTCATGCACAAGCCGCACATTCATGCTAGTCGCATTTAGTGATCATCGGATCAGGTGTGGATTTTGAGGATGAACAGGCATGTTATGTTATGATATGGCATTTATAACGCGCCTATACACAAGTGTTTCAATGCGAGGCAAGGGAGGGGAAACAGAGGGAGGACAGAGACAACGATCCTACTAGGCCAGGTGACATTGAGATCGCACAAGTGCAGGGGTTGGGGGGAAGGGGAAAAGTGCAGGGGAAAGGGGAGGGGAGATGCAATACATAGGATAATAGTAGAATAAATAAAAACAATAACAAAAGTGCGGCCATCTGGTGGCAAGTACAGACATCGGGTGTTATCAAGTGCTTGTCGGGGCTGTAGGGATACAGAAACAGTCCCTGAGTGCATGGGTTGCCAGAGGGCAGTGCAGGTGTGTAACTGGCGGGGAGGGGATCTGGGCCCCAGATCAGAGGGTAGCCAGGTAACCAGTGCAGATTCAGCCAGGAGATCAGCAGAGGAGAGGGGGAGAGAAAACAGAAGCAAAGAGGAAGGTCTTGAGGTGCTTTCGGAACGCAGATGGTTCTCCTCAAGTTTCAGAGAGGCAGAGAGGCAGGGAGGCTTTTCCAAAGGGAGGCCCCAGCAGAAGAAAGAGATCTACCACCAACTCGCTGCTTTGAGAAGCGACTAACTCTCAGGAAGTTGGAGGCAGGTGAGCGAAGAGCTCGAGAAGGAAGGTATTTAGGAAGCGAGAGTTGTAGGTATTGAGATCCCATGCCCCAGAAGGCCTTGTGGACAATGCAGAGGGCTTTGACTTAATCCTCGCCGCCACTGGGATCCAGTGCAGAGATTTCAGTCCTCTAGAGATACGTTCCTTGGGCTTGAGGCCAAGGACAAGTCTTGCAGTCCTGTTTTGGATGAGTTGCAGAGAGTAGAGACAGGCAGATTTAGAAAGAGGCTGTTGCAGTAGTCCAGCCTGGAGAGAACCAGAGCTCTGAAGTCAGTGAGCTTCTGGGGCAAGGAGAGGAAATGAAGAATACCTCAGAGGAGGTGCAGCTGGTAGTGTGACTTCTTAGAGACATCAGAGATGTGAGGAGAGAAGGAAAGTGTGGAGTCGAAGATGACCCTGAGGTTTTAAGCCTCGGAGGTGGGAGCAGGAAGAGGGCCAAGAGAGGCCGGCCAGAGAGTGACAGGAAAGGAGGGGCAGGTGTGCTGATGAGGAGAATCTCGGTCTTAGTGGCATTAAGGCAGAGATTGTTGGTGGCACACCACTCTTGCATGGCAGATAGACAGTTAGAGATGAGAGAAGGAGAAGAGGTGGCAGAGGGGAGCCTGAAAATGATTTGAGTGTCACCTGCATAGCACTGAAAGTTGGGGCAGAGAGCAGCAATGCGGTGGGCAAGAAGTGCAGGTATTGGTTGAGCAGCCAGGGAGAGAGGTTAGACCCCTGGGGAACACCACAGGTAGAGATTGAAATAGAGGAGAGGAAGGACCCAAGTTGGACCTGGGAGGGTCTGTCAGAGAGGAAGGAGGTCAGCCATGCCAGGGCCTGATCGGTGATACCCATGTTATCGCGGAGACGGTTGAGCAGGATGGCAAAGTTGACCAAGCTTCTCTGCCATTAGGCTGATGACCATTAAATGCTATGAGTCAAGAGGAGCCTTTCTCGCGAAACACGTATTGCCTGAATGAAACTTGGCCAAGTCTGCCCTGCACAGGTGAAAGGAGGAGCGGGTGAAGCAGCAGTCAGAGAGCACCTGGCAGACGAGAATCACTAACATAAAGACTCCTGGCTGAGGTGCCTTTTGAGGGTGTCCTATCAGGAGCCCCTCACACACATGCAGAATGAAAATGATACTTTTTCTAAAGCATCTCTGCTGGAAGGTTCCTGGGGCTCACTAGGAGGGGGACTCTGGGGTGCATGTGTACTTCTGAACCCCAGGTGGTGTTAAGCTAGGTCTTCCTGTTAAGAGGTGCCTAATTCTATCATGTTGACAGTACATTACGAAGAGACTGCTGGGCGCAGTGATCACCAGGTGGTACATGGGGTCTCCTCTGTGGGTGGCAGCTCTGAAGCTGGCACGAGGCACTCGCTTCGGACAGTCTTGTGTGAGTGTGCGCAGCGACATGGAGTTTGGATACCCTACACATACTCACCAGCTGCAGGATGTCCTCATCCTTGGGCATGATGCACAGGTCCAGGGCATCTTCACTGTGGGCAGAAAAGCAATGTCAGAAAAGAATCGAAGGAGAAGGCAAGAGTTCACACATCAGCTGGGACATGCACCTGGCACTTCTTGGAAGACTTACCCTTGCCCTGACATGTAACCGTAGAACAATTCATGGTCCCTTTCATGTGCCTGTGTTCCGCTACACCTGTACACGCATGACCTGCTACTCACAGTGAAGACCCTGGAAGTATGGGAGGGCATGAGGGGGCCTGGTAGCCGGCCACACACCCCCCCATTGTGGCCCTCATCTGTGGGATGCACCACTCCATAACCCCAAACAGAGTCCTGCCACAATGTGTGGCAGCTGCCCTCTCCTACCCACCCATCACCAGCCACAGAGAGGATCGTGGCACTTTACCAGGGCCATTCCACATTTTCTCCCCAAAACAGAACGGCGGGTGCCATCTGTGGGACTTGCCATCAGCCTTCAGTTCAACACGCAGAGCCATTGCACTTTCCATAGATTCTACCAACTTTCCCACTAGGTGCAACCCGGCACTATGCATAGAACCTACCCATGCTTGCCATGCAAACGTACTTTGCATAGCACCTACCCATGCCTTCCAACACACAGAGTTTTGGTACTTTGCACAGAACGGATGGAGTGGATGGAACAGATGCAATAGATGGAACGGATGGAACAGAAAGAACGAATGGAACGGATGGAAAGGATGGAGTGGCTGGAGTGACGGAGTAGATGGAACGGATCAAATGGATGGAATGGATCGAGTAGAAGGAACGGATTAAGTGAACTGTTACTGATGTTACTGATAATCGCCACATGACACTACTACACCTACTCTCTCCTATACACTATCATGCAACTAGAACACAGCTATACTATGACACATTCGGCCTAGCTGTTCTCATACTAAGATGACCCCACGAACACCTCATCATCCTAATAAAACACAGCTAGCTGAGCACATACCGGCTAGCTTAGGCGTCTCCTCAGGCCTAACGCAGTCAGAATTTAGTCTGGGTGTCCACCCTCCAGACTGAACACATCCAACTGATTTCCTCAGAACCACACCTACCATAAAGAAGCAGCGGTCATGCAACAACCACACCAGCTGCACACATATCCGGTGCGCCCACGCAACATACGACACTCTCTCTCTCTCTCCACTGACTTGAACTGCGGTTCCCGAGGGCGTTCAACCTACCAGCGCTTGAAGTTCATACCAATGACACATAAGGCGCTATATAAATGCCAAGTAACATAACATAACATAACCTACTCATGCCTGCCATGCCAACACACAGAGCCTTGGTACTTTGCATGGAACATGCACTTGCTTGACTTCAAACAGAGCTTTGGTATTTTGCATAGCATCTAGACTTGCTTGCCAACACACAGAGCTTTGGTACTTTGCATATAACCTAGAATTGCTTGCCAACACACAGAGCTTTGGTACTTTGCATAGAACCCACACTTGCTTGCCAACACACACAGCTTCGGTACTTTGCATGGAACATACACATGCTTGACTTCAAACAGAGCTTTGGTACTTTGCATAGCAGCTACACTTGCTTGCCAACACACAGAGCTTTGGTACTTTGCATAGCATCTAGACTTGCTTGCCAACACACAGAGCTTTGGTACTTTGCATAGAACCTAGACTTGCTTGCCAACACACAGAGCTTTGGTACTTTGCATAGAATCCACACTTGCTTGCCAACACACACAGCTTTGGTACTTTGCATAGTGTCTACACGTGCGCTATGGTACTTCGCATAGAGCCTACCCATGCTTGCCAACGCACAAAGCGTTGGTACTTTGCATAGAACCTACAGTTGCTTGCCAACACACAGAGCGTTGGTACTTTGCATAGAACCTATCCACGTTTGCCAACAGACAGACCTTTGTCACTTTACATGGAACACACTTGCACTTCCGGTAGCACACACCCTGTCACGATCCAAAGCATCTACCTGCCCCATCTCTAATAGACTGCTGTCCCAGTTAATACAACCTACCTGTGCACCCATCAGATGGAGAATATTCAAAGCACATTCCACGCTCTGCTCACACACGCTTACCATAGGACTGGTCACGTGTCTTAGCAGCAATAGGCAAAGCCCTGGCCCCATCAGTTGGACATGGTCCGTCACCCTTGCTCCACCCAGATAGGATGGACTCTAAATGCTGCACCAGCCATCTGCCCCCCGCCCCCTGCCCCCTGAAAGGCAGACTGCTGCCCCACTCATGGGGGCTAAACCTTTCTCCAACACCACTGGCATCCACCCTGCACTATGTGGTAGGACGTGCCATCTGTACTCGTGGCTTGGGCAGGACCTAACACCATCAGCAGCAACACCCATATGCCCTCCCTTTTGCCAGGCAGAAACCTGGCATTAACCATTAAAGCAACCATATGCCACTAAACCCCACACACACTTCCTTGCCACTGCCTCTGCGGTCAGAGTAACAGCCTATATGTTAGGAAGCTCTCCATACACAGCAACGCGCCAAAACTCTTCGCCCTGTTCCTCACACCAATAGGTTTTTAAAATGTTCCTCTCTTCTAGTGTGTACTCCTTGTCTTCAAACCAATCCATGGCCCTTTACGACCCACTACCTTGCTGACTGCATCTCTCTCTGCTCCCCCTTTCAGTCCCCATCCGCCCTGTGGTTACTTCGACTCTGCTTCGTCCATGTAGGGGCCTGAAATCACTGGAACGCTCTTCTCCCCACATCAAAGCAATTCAACCAATGGACTTATTTAAAACGAGGCTCAAGCGCCACCTGTTAGACAGAAAATGGGAAACTTTCCCCCCTGGATAAACTCCCCTGTATGTCCTAGCCCAACGAGAAACAATGTTAATACATACATTGTATGTGTTGATATACTGATACAGTGCCAAAATGTATACCACACTTATGTATGTCCCCCCGTTTCCCCCTTCTAGGTGCCAATGCAATAACCAAACACTACCAGGCTTGCCGTCGGTTACCAGACACCAGTCCCCCCCCCCCAACCCCCTTTTTTTTTTCTAAAAAACCCTTCTTTTGCCTAAACGAAAACCAAAAAAATACATATATAAATTTAAAAAAAAATTCGACCATTTGGTTTTCGACCAAATTATGTCGACCATTTGTCTTTCGACCAATTTACAGTCGAGCACTTGTCTGGACACCCTTGCCGTCACCATTACCAATGTAACCATGTTAAGGAATGCTTTAAAGGAACTGCCGATGCCTATGTCTGCATTACTGCTTTATGCACATCACTTCCGGTAGAACTGATGCCCAACTGTGACAATTCAACTTCCGAGGCACCAGTGGGCTAGGGATGAATATCGGTTTCTAAACCACCAATCAGCCCCACACCTCTAGTACACCAGAAGGGATACGAATAGATTGGAAAGACAAGCAAATTGTAAATGTCCTTGTCCAATTGTGGTAACGTGGACGAAACGGCAGTCTTATCTCTGCAAGGTTGTGGATCGTTGGTTAGTTGCACCACAGCGAAAATACAATTATTACCCAATGATAAAAGGGACTGTCCAGTCAAGGTTGTATACAAATATCTACTTTATTATTATCACAACTGACAGTTCGAGCACACTACAAAATACAAACCACCATGTGAAGGAATGCAGGGGACAGACAGTTTCAAGAAAGAAAGGGGATGCACTCTGGATACTGACAGGAGTCTAGTCGGTAAAGTAATTGCTGAACATAGTTCAAGGATACTTGGTTTCAGCACAAAGGGAGAAAGAGGTTGTAAAATGTCACTAGGGGTCTTCAGAGAAGGACCAGCGGGACAGGACCAGAATGTACCTTGCGCTTGTAGTAGTTCTTGGTACTTGACAGTGTAGGTCGGTTTCAGGGCGCTTTGCAGCTTCTGCAACACAGTACAAGATGAGAGACAGCTGTGGGTATCAGGCGGCAGGCAGTTCACCAGAGAGGCTGGATGGACAGCTGCAAGCTGATCTACACGGCGGCTCGGGGTCAGGAATTGTTGTCTACCTGCTGGGTGGCGGGTCTGAAGCACTGGTCAAGGCATCTCGGATGGTGTGAGCGACTGCGGCTTGACAACAGTCAGCTGTGCAGTCGGTTGCAGCTCGAGGGACTCGGACTGCCTCGAAAATGTCCCTTAAGGTAGACGCTGGTTGATGCACTCCTCCTAGCTTCTTGCCTGGGCTCATGTTGTCCTTTAAGGAGGACAGACCAAAGCAGAGGAGATTGTTGCAGGCAATGGCCTTGTCCTTGGTTTGGTTCAGAGACTTCCCCACCCAGGAAGCTTGCTTGCTCTGTGCTGGCGGGGTACAGGGTTCTGGAGCTGCTGGTAGGGTCCTCTGGGTTCAGTATCTCCCTCTGTTCCCTGGGAGATGTTTAGGGGAGGGATCTTGCTTCCCCCTTGGAATTCCTGGCCCTCCTTCACTGGTGGAAGATGTAAGGCAGCCTGTACCTACAGCTAGGGTCCCAATGAGTTCTTCTTGCTACTCCTTGCAAAGTCTTCAGATGATCTACCAAAAGAGGGGCTCAACCTTCTTTTAAAGCCAAATGTGCCACAGTGATTGATGTAGGCTAAGCCTACCTTAATGAACCAATCCTGGGTCCCCACCAACAATCTTCTGTTATATGTGAGATCATGACCAGAGTGCTTTGCAACAGGAACGGTAAAGGGGTGAAAACATTTACTACTAAGTCCCACCCATCTTCCTTTCTGTTGTGGGTCAAAGGGTCTCTCTGATTAATTGAGCTCTCTGTGGTTCCAAAGGCAGGCCGCCATTGAGGTTGTGGCGAGAACAGACTGTCTCCATCAAATCACATACTCCTACCCTCTGAATGGGGTTCTCCTGCAGGGGTTGCCTACTGTAAACACATGTACCAGACATGATAGCTCAATGTCATTGATACTAAGAGGCAGGAGCTAGCTTCAGGTTGACACAGAAGCATATGAAATGTGTTGGAGTGGAACTCTAATCAGTATGCGTCACTGCCACCAGCAGGGCCTACAAAGGATATGGTGGATCCATGAAGCCTTTGTTATTTAATTATGTTGGCTTTGGCAGGAGGAAGATATAACCCTCCCCTTTTGAGATGCCTTGATGTACTCCTGGGTGTCGCATTCCAACTAAATGTGACAAGGAGGACTGCGCTCTTAGGCTGTGTCCACCCAGAGTACACAGGTCTATGTGTATGTCGTGCAGTGAGCATAGCAACATGCGCAGATTAGCCCCACACATTTTCCAGAGGTTGATCTACCATCTTTCAATTTCATTTAAAATTTCCAAAAAGCCCAGGTGAGCGCACACCCACCGTGCGGACGGTCTGATTCCTCACATGCCCCCCCAGCCTCAACATGTGAACCACCACTCTATTGCGGGTCTTGTTCGTCATCAAGGCGAAAGTAGTGGCTGAGGCCATCTGCTTTTCCATGCTGGGAGCCTGGCCTGTGCTGGATGTCCATATCTAAACCCTGTAGGGATATGGACTAAAGCAAAAGCTTAGGGTTCTCCCTTTGCATGGCCATTAACCATCGAAGAGGCCGGTGGTTGTCTGGATTGTAATGTGTGACCCAAAGATGTAGGGCTTCAGCTTCTTTATGTCCCACGTGACCGCTTAAGCCTCTTTTTCAACAACAGCCCAGTTCCTTTCCCTTTTTGTCAATCACCTGCTAATGTAGGGGGTAGGTTGCTCTACCCCTTGAGAGTTCAGCTGTGTCTAGGGAGGATAGCTCAGGGGCAATGCGCTCACCTTGGAAGCAAGTCGATGCAGAGCAACACAGGTTCGATCCCCAGGGCCACGCTTGGAAACCTCTCGGTATTAAGCATGTTATATATAACCAATTATTAATTATACATATAACTCTGCTCCAATCCCCAAATTACAGGTGTCTGTCTGGATAATGAACTCCTGACCATAGTCTGGCACTTTCAGACTGGTGCCCTGCACAATCCATCCTTTGAATCCTGAAAGGAGGTTTCAAAGGCGGACATCCAAGTTGGCTTTTTTAGCATTTTCTTAGAAGTTACATCATTCAGGGGCATGGCAATGGTCCCATACCCCTTGATGAGTGACCGGTAGTACCCAGTGAGACCTAGAAAGGCTCTCACCTGCGTCTGTGTGGTGGGGATGTCCCAATCCTTCACAGCCTGTACCTTTGCTTCGAGAGGTTGTTTGTTACCTCAACCGACCAGGTGGCCTAGGTAAGTCACTGTGCCCTGCGATCTGGCACTTCGTGGCCTTGATAGTCAGACCTGCAGAGCCTGAAGCACTTGTTTCAGGTGGGTTATGTGATCCTCACAGGTGTGGCTGAACACAACATTGTTGTCTAGATAGGCGACGCTGAAGTTCTCCAGTCCAGGCAAAATCTGGTAAACCATCCGCTGAAAAGTGGCAGGGGCATTCTTCAATCCGAAGGACATCCAAGTGAACTGATAATGTCCTTCTGGGGTTCAGAATGCTGACCTCTCTCTCGCTCCATCTGTCAAGCTGACCTGCCAGTACCCAGCCGTGAGGTCAAAAGGTACTCAAATACTTGGCAGAGCCGAGGTGGTCAATGGGCTCCTTTGCCCGAGGAATGGGGTGAGCAGCTACCTCTGTGACAGATTGAGCCCCCTGTATTCCACACAAAAGCAGATTTCAGTCTTCCCAACACTGGTCTTTTTAGGGACCAGTACCACTGGGATAGCTCTATCACTCCTAGGGACCTACCGTGAAGGGCACACCCCACAGAAAAAAACTTTAAATGATTGATAGCCCAGAAACACGCCAGGGCGTCCCTTTCCATTTTTTTTAGCTCCCTGTAAAGCTCTAGAGGCAAACACAATGACACATTCCTTGCCTTCTTGCAATTGCACCAACGCAGCTCCTAGCCATACTGTGCTAGCACCAGTCATCAGATATGTTTTGCAATAGGGATTGAACATGCCAAGTGTGGGGGCACCAACGATGCTCTTCTTGATTAGCGTGAATGCTTCCTGACATTCCACATTCCAGTCATACTTAGCACACTTCAACAATCCCCTTAAATGAGCACACTTCCAAGGCAAACCTGTCGATACATTTGGAGTAATAATGACAAGAACGCTCTCAATGCATCTTTGTTCTGGGGTGCTGGGGCCTGTAACACAGCATCCAACAAACTGGTTTTAGGCCTGATGCCTCTCCAATCTATGACATTCCCCAGATAGGAAACCTCTGTCATTCCAAATTGACATTTTTCTTTCTTAGCCGTCGGCCCTGCCTGATGCAAAATACTACTATCTCACGTACATATCGAGCATTGCTCTCCAGGTCCAGCACGAATACCAGAACATCATCCTGGAATCACCTTACAAACTCTAAACATGTGAACAGCTTTTCTATCACACAATGAAAAACAGCGACAGCTGAGGCCAGACCAAATGCCATTCTCTTAAAATGGTATGCCCCAAAAGGGGCAACAAAGCAAGTCAGGACGCAGAACAATCTGGTGACATGCATTAGACAGATCAATCCTCACAAAATACTTCGCACCATGCAACAGGGCGATCATTTCCCGCACCTCAGGTAGCGGATGTCGGTCCACCCAAATGTTGTTGAGACCTGATGTCTACACACGTCCGTATGTTGCCGTCTCCCTTCTGTGGGATAACCGCGGGGAACATCCACTCTGCTTCTTCTATTGGTTCATTCACATCATTCTTACAGAGTTGGTTAAGCTCAACTTTTTTGTTTTTCTCTCAACAATAAAGGTACAGCACAAACCTTGCGCACTACTGGTTTTGCTCCCCTTTTCAGAACAATTGAGTGGCAACACCCCATCAAACACCCTGACTGGTCAGCAAACTGCTGGCACACATCTTTCCCCACGAACATCATGGGCTCTGGGCCATTTCGGTTTAGAGCTTCTTCTGATCTCTCCAGCTAAGCAGCGACACACATCTGCCACATATAACACACCTATGATGGCTCCATCTTTGAATGCAATTTCTACAGGTTTTGACCCCAGAATGTTGATCGGTGCACCCCTTTGTCTCCTGGGACATATATCAGGAGCATCCAAGTCATCCACAGTAAATCCCAACATCTCCAAAGCATCAATTCCCACTACAGTGTATTTGGAGCCTGAATCCGCCATCATCCTTAACTCGTGACCATCAATTTGTACTTTCCACCATGGAGCATCTACAACTCCTCCGTCAATACTTGCAATAAGTAAATCACTGACTCCTACTTGGAAAAAAACCTCCTCTTCAACATATCTCACATCACACCCACTCATACACTTTGGCCAGGAGCAATTTATAAATGATGGCTCATTCAAGGGACCATTGTTTTGGACAAGACGCTTGTAACCTTTCCGTGTTAAGAAATGCAAATGGCCATTTCATTCTGAAAGCACACAGAAAAACACAAGTTAGTTGCCTAAATCTAAGCCCTCCTCCAACCAATATCACACACACCACTTTTAAAGTAACTGACTACATTATTTTCAGATGTTCATATTTAACACCAAAAAGTGTTTATTTTTGTAAGAATGTAATATTTCCATCAGATCATAGATGAAACCTGCATTTGTCAAACACTGAAAGAGTCTCCCAGTCAAGATGGGGGAATAATGCCACAATTCTGTTTTTTTTAAATAAGCAAAGTGTGTCTTGTGTAAGTGTCTGCGCTGGGAACATGACAACCTGGGTAAAATTCTAGTATCCGAATACTTTAACAAGCTTGCCTACCTAAAAAAAACAAAAAACAAGGGGTTGCGTGCACCCTGTGAAAAAAAAGTTACGCTGTCTACCGACATGCATCCTTTACTTGTTCCCTGAAAAGCAGCCACCATCATGGAAAAATAACTGCACCGGTCTCCAGGATTGCAAACTCTCTTGCCACATCCTGGGCAAATATTTATGACTCACTCACTTGCCTTCTCGGCATCTCCCCTCCTCACCCCCATGCCTGGCTTTTAACAATACTCTGCTTTATAAAGATAACTTGAAAAGGAAACATACCATTGTAAGGTTCTACGATATATCAATCCGAATAGAACTATGTTAGGCAAAAAGTGTAACATTCTTTTTAGGTTTATTAATTGTAACTCGGGTTGTGATGCGAAGCGAATCAACCAATTTAAAATCTGTGTGCTTCTGATGCCGGGAATGACTGAACACAGCCACTATATCACATACTCCAAGCACATGCTTAGAAACTATATGCAGCGCTGGGGGCGGCCAACATAATCTCTGTTTGGACCAGAGTGTTGACACACAAACACATTGAATGTGGAGGAGCAATATCAAAGGGGGTTGGATTTGTAGGGGTCAGCATTATTTGATAGTACAAATTGGTCTAGCAGCCATGGTGCACGAGGGAGCGTATGAAAACTGTTTTTATGCATTCCTTTTCAATATTAAGCAGAGTTGTCCTTTTACTAGACATGAAAAAGCAGAATATAAATAAATGTGTGCTTTCTTTATGCAGTAGCCCAGTCCCGCTACACGTAGGATAGCCTTTCGCCAGAGAAGGTTGCTGGCAACCATTATTCACATTAGAATTCGGGAATCGGCCACCAATCATAAGGTGAACCGGTTACTGCGCGTTCACGTTACGCTGGAATATTCATGCTGCACTAATGTGCATGCTTTGTAAAGGTGATGGGGAGTAAGCTCTGGCAAAAATGCTGCCTCGACACATTTAAGATAAGTAAAAATGACAAACATATTAAGCGGCCAGGTTCCCTACACGGTAGCCTTAACGCGGTCCTTGGGTGGAGAGGTAATGTATATTTGAGCGCACCTATCACAGGTATTTCAATGGCATGGACAATCTATGGCTTCTGCGAGGTGTACACAATATAAACATGTGCACACAGTCTACACTCCTCAAGAACATTTTACATACCTCCTGCCACATGCACGCAAACTATAGCATGGCCCAAGAGCACAGTCTGCATCTCCCTCAATAATCTAGCATGATAACATGTGCTATCCTTATTTCCGCCGGCATCTTCCGTGCCTCAATAAAATGTGAACTTCCGTCCTCTCCTCCGCCTGACAACCCAACATGGGTGCTAGCTGGGCCCACTGCAGATTGATGCTAGGCGGCACTCAACACGGTGGACACATGGGCAGCTTTCTTTAGAACCCATTATAACTGCCTGACTGGAAGAAGTAAACATGTGTCTTTTAATGTGCACGAATAACTAGGTGCAAAGAAATAAATATTACAAAAACATTTCCATTTTTCAGTTAAAACATTTTTACTCGCTTCTTAAAATACTCTAATTGGGAATTGGACTTACAGTTTTACTCCCTAAAAAAAATGTCTTTTACTCCAAACTTTAAAAAATAGGGAGTAAAATACTCCCACTTCCAAATCTTATCTGGAGCATTGCCTGCATTACATACACGTTTTTCATTTTTGCTGTTGCGGCAGTGTTTTTATGCAATTCGAGTTGAATGCGTGCCCAGAAATCCACCACGAGACGCTACACAGCCTTGTGACACCAAAGCTGTGATGGAGGGAACCTCTGAATAAACCAATTGGCAGGTGGTTGTTTCCAGTTGTTTTACTTATTTATATGACATTGCAATGCAACTCCCGACACGGGCCATGCTCCGGATTCCCTGATCGCACGTTGCTGTCGATAGTCCCTTTCAGAGCATTCTAAGCTGGCATTAGCGATGGGCTGTGTTTGCGACTGCACTGTGTGCACGCTCTAGAGAGCAGTATACCATGGCATGAATTCCTGCGCACCTGCCGAGGCTGTGTGTGTCCCCTAGACCCTAGACCCTCGTCATCTCGCCCTTTCCATACCTTAACTGCTGCACGTCTTCAGCACGGTTGGCCTCTCCAACGACCAGGCCACAACTCCGGCACACAACAACGCGTGAGTCCAGAGGGCCTCAGCTCCAGGCACTGAAGTTCGTTTGCTGGCAAAGCGACGGAGTAGCTGGCTTGCCTGCTGTTTCAGAAGTTCTTGGAACGTTCTGAAATGGCCCCCAGGGCACGCCATGTCACATGAAATCCTGGCGGCACTGGCGTCGGCAAACGGTTACATTGTTACGGTCCTGCCGGCACCACCTGCTCGCCCCCACCCCATGCTTGCACATAACTTTTTTGTAATAGCTTTTCTTTCTCTGTAACATGGCATGTCCGTGCGAGTGCACTCTGAGCACACGGATCATGCTGCAGCCTGCAAGTTTCTGCAACAAAGGGAGTTCCGAGTCAATGGTACCCTCTGCATGGGACCCCATGACTGGCCAAGTGGAGCTGTACACGCCCAGCGCCAGACCTGCCTTTGGTGTAACATCTGTGGTATCCATCGACTCTCTTAAAATGGGTGCGAGCCCCAATTCCCCCCGTTTGTAACCTAGACGAGTATGTGACTGAGGCATGGCAGCCCTTTCTAAGAGGCGCCATGGCTGGAACAGTGACATGGGTAAGCAGCAGTCTCTCAGCCGGTGTGCTTGGAAAGGAAGGAGTAAACAGGGCCACCTACAGCTGTAGAAAACACTGCAGGAAAAGTACTTACTCCTATCACCTGGCCGCTTGAAGTTTGGACTCACACGGTTACTTAGTGAGTGCCCTACAAATGTTTAAGGCTACAACTGCCATGATCCTACACCACCAACTGCGCGGGCTTGGAATGATGGGAGTTGAGGGCAAAGCATCTGGAAGGCCACGTTATGAGTAACCTTGTAGGTTTATTGCTGCAGTCCTCCATAATCCAGTGTGCCTTAATTCAGGCACAATCCTAATTACACGCATTCACCTCGTTAAGGCTGGGCTGGGGCCGAGTGTGGAGGGAATCTGACGGTAAATACCCTGTTGATAGGTATAATGTCCTCTATGGATACGGGCAGGGTGATCTACAGAGGTCCCAGGGCATGCATTCTGCCATCTAGAGCTGGAAAAGCCTATAATGATGTTGGTAGGTCATGATTTTTCATCTTTGGGGGTCATTTTGCTCCCTTGAGTGTCCCCTAAATGTTTTGTTGGCTTCTGTTTTTTTTTTTGCTTTCTTTTTGCTGTCAACCAGACTTCTACTGAAGTCCCCCAACAGATGCCAAGTTTTCTGGTTGAGCTAACCTTACTAGTCTTTGTGGCTATTGGGGTTCTGCTTGGCCCCAGGCTGAGTTTTCTCCTTCTGCAAGCATGCCGAAAGCAGGCTGGTGCTAGCTGGATTCTTCTGTTGTCTAAATCAGTTCAGTAGTCATTTCCAACAGGCTAGCAGCTAAATGACCCAATATGGCAGCCAATAATTTACTCAAGCATTTTCTAAGTGCTACGCCCGTTTTGTTTTGTGGCCTTTCACTGTTCCTATGAATGATGAGGGAATGGCCAAAAGGAGGCATTCTGCTTTTGGAAGCTGTCTGACAAAAGTATCCAAAGTTTGTCTTTTATCCAGTGGAAACTGGGTGAGGGTCCTCCAGACACCCCAATACATACTTGTGCGGGTGTGCCTGTGTGTGTAGAAGTTTGGTTAACCAGCCTTTCCTTTTCAGGCTGACCAGCAAACTTTGAATAAATAAACAAATTATCCTCCCCTGACTCCCCCTCCCCCAAAACCCCTTTTTGTCTTGTGGCGCCTGGAAAAACTTTCTGCTGTATAGGCGGCATGCAAATGTCCCAATAAATAAATATCATTAAATTGACCCGGGCCAGGTGAAGAGAAAGCGGCTGCTGGGCTGCATCAATATTAGAGGCTGTAGCCATCTTGCATTTGACGCTCCTCTCTGTGGCCTTCCCTGGTGTTGCCGGCACTGGCCCGAAGTCCCCGAATCCCCAGCGTGCGAACGGAAAGTCAAGAAAACTCCAAAATAATCTTTCCCGTGGAAAAACCTTCCAGAGCAGGCAAATTGAAACTCTGTCTTCCGCTTTTTTTGTTGGAATTGTTTGTTGGAGAATTGTTGGAACAGAAGTTTGGTTAATGGGCGAGAAGGGTTGGGGGAGGCGAGGTTTGTTACTGTGCATGTCCCCGTCTTCGAGCACTGACTCAGTGAGGGGGGTCTTGGGATTCCCCATGTACTTTCTCTGGGCCCAACAGCACTCTACTACTTTGCCCATTCAACCAGCCTCCTTTTAGCTGCAGTTTTTAAGGGTTAATTGGGTACTTCATTGCATTGGGGGTCTTTCACAATACCACCTGCAATTTCCTATGTCTTTAACTATATTGAAAAGCCCCTACTCACTCCCTGGTAGCATAACGAAGTGCATGGAGCTTTCCAGCGCTTGTGCGGAGCAAGCGTGTCAGTGGCAAGCAGGGCATGGAACCCGGGCTTAACTCAGATGCCGTCCTCTGCGCCAAGGTGAGCTGGATAACAATGGAGACCCGCAAGCGGGCACTGCAGGGACCTCACACGAGGCGTTGAACAATAAACAATGAATTCATTAAGGAGGGGAAGGCTTCTCCCCTAGGCAGACGAGTCACTGAATGTGAAGAGTAACTTTACTAGGAGCTTATCATCTTACAGGGGGCGAGGAGCAAGGTCTGCGCTGCTGAGGCTCCTAAGAAGAAGTCTTCGCATCGAGCTTTGTGACCACCAATGTGGCAGTGAAAATGGCCGCCAGGTGGTGACATTTCCCTACAAATGCACCCTCCAAAACAATGTTTATGTTTATTGAATTTATATAGCGCTTTACGCCAAAGCGCTTTACAGATAAACAACAAGATACAACATTTTGCAAAGCTTATTACAAACGTGAAACAAACCAGAAGTACAGTATATGGAACAATTTACTCAAGGGGAAGGGAGGAGGAGGGAGAGGGGGGAGGGGAAGGTAGAGGGTATGAGAATCAGGATCGATGCTAGCAGGGTGGGAGACAGGGGGAGTAGGGGGGGGGGGAGTCCCAGCTGGCCTCTTGCCCTCTAGGTGGCAGTGTACAGTGAGGTCAGTGGGAGGAGGGGGAGGTGAGTGGAGAGGGGGTAGGGGTTTGGGGAGGGGAGAGGGTGGTAAGGAGAGGGTCAGGGGGAGTGGAGAAGAAGGGATTTCAGGGAGGAGCGGAAGGATGAGTAGGTGGAGGAGGAGCGGATGGAGAGAGGTAGAGAATTCCAGTGGAGGGGGGCAAGGAGTTGGAAGGAGCGGAAGCACGAGGCGGCGCAAGGGGCAGGGGGTACTGTGAGAAGGTAGAGATCAGCGGACCGGAGAGAACGGGAGGGATGGTAAAATGAGAGGAGGGAAGAGAGATATGGGGGGGCGAGGTCATGGAGAGATTTGTAGACAAGACAGAGGAATTGAAATTTCAGTTGTGAGAGGAAGGGAAGCCAGCCGAGTTGAGAGAGAGAGGCAGAGATAGAGTCAGGAGGACCGAGAAGACAGAGTACGGATGGAGGAGTGGTAGATGGATTTTAGGGGAGTCAGGTGAGAGGCGGGGAGACCAAAAAGAAGAGAGGAGCAGTAGAAGAGGCGGGAGAAAATAAGGGAGGGAATTAGGGGTTTAGATGCGTGGAAGGTGAGGGAAGAGCGGATCTTGCGGATGTTGAACAGGTGGTGCCGACAATCAAAACACTTTCCCCAAATATTCTGGGATTGGAGGGAATGATATAGAATTATACTGCTCCTGGAATATTTGGGGAAAGAATTTTAGGGCTCAGGGAAATAAAGTCACCTACCTGGTGACTTTTTCACAGAGACATTATCACATGGAACAAAGTATACTTCATGCAGCGCTGTTCTGTTCGAATGGCAGATAGAAACTATAGCCGCTTTTTTTCCTTGTCATGCTGAAGAAAACATGTGGAAAATAGTCTGAAGAGATTACTATAAATAATAGCTGACACAAAGAAAACAGCGCAGAAACAGGAGGTCCGGATCACGGCTACTGCTCTGCTAAAGTGCCCGTCAACAGAATCTAGGAGACCACGCACTGCCAGCTCGCGCAGTCTCAGGTTTACTTGGAGGACTTCTTTTCACTCGCCTCTATATATGTTTAATACGATTATTTCAAGGGGACTTTTTTTTTTTTAACAAAAGAATTTCAAGATCCGGCAAGGAACCTCGATGCAGAATCCTCTATTGAATAACATCAATTTCCAGGGAACCAGCGACCAAAGGGAAGATTGGGCACTTCTAGATAAAGCTCCCAATTGCAGTCTTCCAAGAGCTCCCTGCAGAAAGCGACCACTCTCTGGGTGTCGGCTGGTAGATATTCTGGGAGGGGTGCAGGGCCACAGCTTGTAGTGGCAGGGCTTGCCCTGGCTTCTTCTGAGCTAAGCGAGTGCTGTCAGAGCCCTCTTGCGCTGCTCTACTGAACGTCCTGCGCTCTAGCACATGCCTCTACTGGGCATCGGGGCGTTATTGGAAGGAAATGATTTCCTTTCTTAACATTTGCGCAGGACTTGCCAGTAACTACAGTTTTGCAACTTTATATCGGTTTTAGATTCAAATGCTGTGCACTTTTCTGCCATGGAGTGGTTGGTAGGGAGAAGTTTGTGTATCCAAGAAAATGCTGTGCTCCTCAATGGGCCTGTTTCTTAATGAAGCCCTGATTATAAAGTACACTAATTGGTGTCTTTCAGCTTGTGATCCCTGGCGCTCTACTCCAAACATGAACATGCCGAGAACAAAGACATCCCTGAACCCAGCAAGCAGACCCAGCGCTATAGCGGAGACATTGCCCTCAATGCCCAATGACACACCACGGGCCCAAACATCTGCCAACTAGCTGAACCCTTTATAATGGCACTAGCTTGCATTCCCCGAGCAGCAGCCAAATATTTAGTGCCCATTGCTGATCAAATTATTTACTAAGCAGAAACTTCAGCGGTTATCAGATCATATCAAAGAAAAGTTGTCAGAGCTACTCAACACGGTCGTACAGTTTATTTTGCTCAATTCCAGAGCACTGGAGGCCATTCTGGGCCTGGGGAACAAGTGAGAGAGAGGTGTGCTCTCATCACCTAGGCCGATTAGGAAGGCCTAAAGCCTGTGCTTCAGAATCCAGACAGACGCTGCATGCAGGCCCTACAATGCACATCTGGCCTCCTAGGTTGCTGTACTTAATGGAAATGTCTCATTCGTCTGAGTGAGCCTACCGTGCGTGATGTTACAAACTTAGCTCTAATTCTATTCTCACATACTGCATCCCATTGGCTTGCTTGCTAAGTAACTACATACGAGGGCTGCACGTGTTCTCTCTCATCCTCCCAAGGACAGTCTCATATGGCTCAGGGTGGGGCAGTCCATCTGTCAAACGCTCCTTTTGTGTTCCCTGCACTCATTCTGCGCCCAGTCAATTCCTGTTCTGACACCTCTGGCAATGGACTCTGCTTTACCAGAATCCCCCCCACCCCCGCCGAGCTGTCCGAATGGAATCCACTAGGATTATCGCAAAACTCCCAGTAACTCGCGAGCATTTGTCAAGGCCATCACACATCCAAAACCAGCCTTAATGCAATATCACACCCACACTAGTAAACGTCTCAATGAAAGTTCTGCTGGCCAATAAGGGAAGCTCTCGTCCTTTCTTTGGATTACATGTATCCCTTCATGCCAATGGTTACCATCACTAACCCTTATATCTTCATTTCCCTTCATGTTGTGAGTTAGGGCCGTACGCTTTGGTCTCCCTGCCTTTTCCCACTTTTGCCTGTTGCTGCTCTTCTTGACACGGTTTCCTTTCCACCCCACAGCCCATGGGCCTGGCTGCTACCCTCTGTGGGGTCACAAATTGCCTCTACATGGACATGGCTTGGGGCTTTAAGGCCATTGTGGTGGTGATGTGCACAGTATAAATGGTAATTTCATAACATGACAAAGGGCTCACGCTGTAAACAGAACTGCTCTCATTCTCCAGAGGGGGAAATGCATCGGTCCTGGAGCAGACCATGGAGACCACAGGCAGAAACAAGGAGTCCCCATGAGGCGCTCTGCAATCTTTCTCAGCTGGGAACGGCTTTGCCAAAGTTATAATAAATAATGATAGCCATGAAAGGTGGCAAGATGGCAAAATATCTCCCAATATGTGAACGGCTGCTCCCTCGGAGGAAGAATTCTCCAGAACATCAACTAGAGCAGAGCATGGGGATGAGAGCAGCCTGGAAAGGAACATTCAAATCTGCATGCATCCTGAAACGGACAACACGTCATCATGTTGAGTTCTAAAGATTGCAAATCGGGGAACCCATCATATACTGTCCCCTTTTTTTCAGCTTCCACCCCAGTGTCTCTTTAAGACCCGTTCAATGTGGTTCAGACATGGCTGATGATCAAGCACCAGCGCAAGACCTCAGAATTCAAGGATCTCCTCTTGGTGTTGACTGTCTGGAGACAGGCTGTCTCAACATGTGTCAGATCCGGTGTCAAAGACCTCAGCGTCAAAACTTTCAACAAGGGTCATCGTGCAGGGGAGCTAATTATACAAGCCCCTGTACTGCTCTTCTCCCACCCACCCTCTCGAATACAGAGTTCCCCAAGGCTCAGTGCTTGGCCCTTTCCTATTCTCTCTCTATACCTCCCTCCTTGCCCCTGTTATCTCCTCACTTGGCATTTCTCACCATTTCTATGCCGATGACACAGAGCTCTTTCTTTCCTTTTCTTCCTTCTCTCCTGACCTCCACCTTAAACTTTCCTCTTGTCTTACTGCTATTAAGAACTGGATGTCCTCTCGCTTTCTTTCCTTTAACTCTGACAAAACGAAAGTAGTTTTCTTCCCTTCCAACTCCCTTCCCTCCCCCTTTAATCCATTTTCCTCCCTCTAATCTTACTCCCCCCCACCCCCAACGCCCGCAACTTAGGCTTTCACTTCGACTCTTCTCTCACTTTTTCCCATCATATCTCACTCACCTTTCGAGCCTGTTGCTATCACCTCTACAATATTCGCAAAGTTTGCTCCTCCCTTACATTCCATGCTACTAAACTCTTAATCTCCTCCCTTATCTTCTCTCGTCTCTTCTACTGCTCCTCCTTACTTTTTTGTCTACCTGCTTCACATCTTGCCCCCCTCAAATCTATCTATCACTCTGCCATCCGTACCCTCTGTCTCCTCTCCCCACGTGACTCCATATCTGCTTCCCTATCCGCCATTGGCTGGATGCCATTTCACTCTCAACTTAAATTTCATTTTCTCTGCCTAGTCTTTAAATCTCTTCACGATTTGCTCCCCCCTCTCTCTTCCCTTCTCTCTTTCTACGCTCCCTCTCGTTCCCTTTGTTCCGCTGACCACTTCCTCCTCACTGTTCCTCTCTCCCCTTGTGTCTCCTCCCGGTTCCGGTCCTTCCAACTCCTGGCCCCCCTCCACTGGAACTCCTTACCTCTCGCAATCCACTCTATTCCTACCTTTTCCTCTTTCAGCACGTCTCCTAAGTCGCTCCTTCTCCATTCCCCGCCATGATCCCTCTCCCCCCTCCCCTTCTCCCACCCTTCCCTCCTCATGCATCTCCCTCCTTTTCCCCCTTCCCATCCTCACCCCTTCCTTTCCTCCTCCTCCCACCTCCCTCCCTCTTTCACATAGTTCTATTCCACCTCTCTCCCCTCCCCTCCATCTAATTGCTCTACATACTGTTTTGTTGACTGATTCAAGTTAGTAATGCTTCTATTGTTACTGTTATTATTATGTTAATTGTATCCTGTTGTTGTGATATGTGCAGCGCTTTGGTCTAAAGCGCTATATAAGCCTAATAAATACAATACAATACAATACAACTGGAGACGCTCACCAAGGTAAGACTGATGGACAGCCAGGTGGGTTTCCTTATCATAGGGTCTTATGAAGAGGAAGGCAACTCAGCGTGGCTGTCATCAGAGGCAGATGTATATTTTGAAATATATCTTATTTTAATGTACAATGGGGAATGGATGGGCATTCTCTACCACCCCTTCCCTGAAATAAATTTGCCAAATGTTATCTCTGCGCTGACTGTGATTAGGTGTCCCCATCCCTCCAGGAAATGCCCTGGGAGGTGCCCAGCCACCTCCAGGAGACGTGTTGGCACTCACCTATTCTGTATCAAGGCAATGACCTGAGAGTAGCTCTTTCCAATGATACTCTCCCCGTTCACCTTCACAAGCCGATCCCCTGTAAGAGCAAAAGAGGGGATCAGGGCATAGGGATAGGACTACAGAGCACAAGGACAGACACAGAGCAAGCAGGTGCATCACAGTGGGCGGCACGTGACCTGAGCACACAGAGCATAGGCTGCACACAGCCTGAGCCGGGACAGTCCAAAAACAAGCGGAGCAAGAACAGCCGAACAACGCATACAGATAGGACCAGACAGACACAGAGACACGCAGACACACACACTGAGCGACTAAGCGCTTTGTGAGGTTTCCACCTGTGCAGAGGCCAGCCAGGTGCGCAGGACCCCCCTCCTTCACATTCTTGACAAAGATGGTGTCCATGGGCTCCAAGCGGCCACGCTGTGTGTGGGGGCCTGAAAGCAAAGCACATGTGTGTGTAAGAGCAATGCATAACCATGGACACTATGTATGAGAGCAGGCGCAATGCAGACAAGAGAATCAGGGCTCACCTGCGCCATTTCCATTCTCCTCCTCCTCCTGTGAAGAAAAGAGACACAGAGTTATGACAAGGGAGTGCCTCCTGTACATTTCAGAACTGTATACAGTGCAGCAAGACCACACAAGGGTCCATGGGATGTACACACAGGTGCACATGAAAGCTGGTCTAAGAACTATAGCAGCAATGCAGAATTGGTTACATTGAAGCAGGTGAATTCTGCAACCGAATTAAACGTTATGCATAACGTTATGAAGAGTTATACGTTGATGTACGCAGTTGACGGATCAGATTGACAGCTGCACAACAAGTTGTTTTGCAATCAGGCGTCTGCCATCACCATAACCCTGAGTCAGTGACTTTGCTTCTTCTAGACGATCGCCACCATATCCTAGATTGTAATTAAGCCTGTTTACTGGTCTTACTGGAATTATATACAGCATTCAATAAAGTGACACTCAATACCTACTAAAAATATGATAAGAGTGTATGGGTCTGTGAACTGGATTGGTTTGCTTCCTAGCCATCATCTCATCAGCAAGCAGTCTTCTCTGTTCCCATTTGTTCTCCCTCTCTTTTGGTCTCAAACAGGGTTCCACATTGGTCAATTCTTGTCCCTGCTCTTTTCAATCTTTATATTGAACCCTTAGGTGACCTAGTTCATATAGATGAGATCAGTGCTGGTCTTTGGGCCGGCTCTCGGCGGATCCGAGATTCGGCACCAGATTTGAAGCCGGATCTCGGGACCCAGCCAGAGTCAGCCGCCCAAGCCCATGGAATACTTATTAAAAAAAAAAAAAAACGCCTGCAACTGCAGCATTGACTTTTATCGCCGGCTTTGGCACTGGTGTGTAACGCACAATGCTCGCTACATGTACAACTGAAAGGAATCAGTTGTACATGTAGCAAGTATTGTGCATTACACACCAGTGCCAAAGCCGGCGGTAAAAGGCAATGCTGCCGTCGCGGGAGCTTTTTTTTTCTTTATTTTTTTTAAAGTATTCATTTGATCGGATGTCCACTGCCAGCCCCGCCCCTCTAGACCACTCCCCTCTGGCACCACCCCCAACTCCTCCCCCACCCCGGCCCTTGTGTGATCCCCCACCACATTTTTTCCATTTCCACCACTGGATGAGATCAACATTCACCAATTTGTTGACGATACCAAACTTTATCTGAAAATGAACTACCAAGCAGATATTTCTATTCTAAAATAGTGCTTAGTGGAAATTGAAGCCTGGATGTCTACCTCAAATTTAAAATTCAATGCCTAAAAAAATCGATGTCATTCACTTTTCTGGCCCTAGTAAACTACCATCTCTCCAACCCTGGTTATCTACATATCTTCTTTTGGCAGTTCATTTAAGCTTTCTCTATGTAGTGAAATCCCTGGGGTTCTACATTGGTAAGCTTACCATATCATGAAATCAAAAGCTGCTAACTTTCAAATTTCACTATTCGGACATATTAATGTCCCAATTCAGAGAAGCGTTTTATAATGGCACAACCCCATTCGAAAACACTCTGTGACTCGGTGCCTAAGTCTTTCATTCCTTCTGAGTTCTTTGCAATGTATTACAGGCTTGGGTGCTTTCCCATAGTGATGGCAGGAATGCAGTTCTTTTCGGTGGTTCGCACTGCACCTTGTGTCCACTCGGATCTTCTCCTCGTGCCGCAGCAAGACTTCTTGCTGGCAAAAGAAAGTTTGAGGAAATTGCACCTATTCTGTCTGAAATGTACTGGCTTCCGTTGGATGCCAAGATCGGAATCTAAATGTCCCTCGTTGGATGCCCGGTTTATAAAAGGCATTGCTCTTTCTCAACCCCTTTGTTTGGCTGAAGTAAGGACCTTCTTTGTCTCACTATTCCCAAAGCCAATCTTGCTAGAACTTCTAAACAAGAACTTCCATTTCCATTCCACACTTTTGGAACAATCTCCCGACTGACCATCGATGAGCGCCCGCGCTGCTGGTGTTTAGAATAAAGCTGAAAACCTTTTTATTTCCATAAGGCACTGTTCTAACTGGACCCCTGACTAATGACGTTGTTCTTCCGTGTTCTGCGCTTCGTTACCTTCGGGTCCGATTCGTGCACTATAAAAACTGTAAATAATAATAATAATATCACATGTATAAACGCAAACATTTGGCCGATTAACAGAACATATTGGTAAATCAGGCTAACACTACCACCAGTTTGGGGGTGGGGGGCGTTTAGAATCCTTGGTCTGCAGGATCTTCATAAAACACATGAAAACAAACACGTTATTGTTATAATCCAAATAAACTGCCCTCGGAGCCATGGGCGTAGGACATGGCGGGGACAGGGGGGACAAACCCCCCCCCACACAATTTTAAGTGGGGGGGATATAATGTCATTTATCCCCCCCAGAATTTGTGTCACTTTAGCATGTAAAATACGTCTGCGGCCTGCACTGCAGGCTGCAGAAGTCATGCCCAGGGACTGCGACCTCTGAGGTCTCCCTTTCTACCCTTGTGGTCTCCCTTTCTTCCCCTTTTTTTTTGGTAATGCAAGCTCCTGGGCTGTGGCCAGCACCATGTGGCTCTTTACTTCTGGAGTGGCTGGCTTTCTTGTTCAGGCCTCTAAAAAAAGAAGAAAAAAAGAACAGAGGTGTCACAAGTCTAACACTTTCTGCACTGACCCTAAAGAAGAAAGAATAGGAAAACCAAATAATGTGTCTTTCTGGAATTCTATACAATAATATCTAGACTAGGTTCATTTCAGGCACACTTCAGGGGGTGAGTCACTGATTTAGTCTGTTCTTAAACACCTCAGCACAGCCTTTCATCCTTCTGAGGTTGATAAATGATTACCAACACAGGTTGGGTGATATTGGGTGTATATTTTTTCTATATAAAGCGCTTAAGCGTAAGTGCTATATAATAACACATCATTATCATTTGGCCATGGACGTCTGCTTGCATTCACAGTAATTTGGTAATATGGGCCTATACACACTGATCCTAACGATACATATGGTGATCGATTCTTGTATGAAATGTACATCACATTATAGTGATATCGTAAACATATTTTTTGTAGTGTACTTAGGAACAATGCTATGTTATGCCACTTCCTGTTTTGTCAAGGGGTGAAAGGTTGAGTTCCTTCGCTCCCCGCGATATCACTTCGGGTGGGGTCAAATGACATCACCTCCTGTGATGTCATCAGAGGTCAAGGGTTGTGTGATGTCACTTCCGCTACCCCAGGCATTTTGGTGAAATGACATCCATGGTCATGCGTGCAAAAGTACAAGTTAACTTCAGACTGTCAGCAGTAGCGGGCTAAACAAGAAATTCTGCTGCTTGCTAATGCGTGCCCCGCGCCTGGAATATGCACAGGTCGGGGAACGGCACGTGCCCCTGCGCAGTGCACTGCTGCCCAGCCTCAGCTTCCAGAACGAAGGAGAAGCCAGGCAGCGACGCGTGCTCCTGCTGAGAGTGACTGACTGACAGCGTGTGTTAATATCGAGGGAGACAGAGTGATACTCTAACTGCAACTCGACCTCCTGAGACTTCAGCTACCGTACTTAAGGTAAGTCAAATGGCCCCCCTCTCCCAGGTGCAGTGCAGGACGGCATAGGGAGGATTTATTAGGGGGAATGTGCCAACGTCATATTTATACAGTTTCTAAACACGTGCAGCACGTTGCAGACTGATCAGGGAATCCTGGCCTTGTCATCTTTTATCGTGAATGAAAAACCTGAGGGTCGAAAACTTTGTTTTATTTCATGATAGCAGGAAAAGACAGGCTTCGCCCCATGCCTCGTGAAGGTTTCAAATTGCATGCAGGTGACCCAACAACATACAAGTGCTAAATTGGGCTGTTCTGTGCCTGCAATGTGCACTTTTAAACGATGAGCATAATACATACGTCCCTGATGTGTTGCATGCACTGTTCACGTTTCGCATAGCCCCATTACAGAACATAAATGATAAATGAACACCCAAGCCCCCTGTGTTGCGCAACGTGCTCACGAGTTCATCGCAAACCTACGTGACTTCAGAAAAAAGCCCCCAGCTCAGAGGGATTCAATATTTACCGATTTGTACCCGCTGGTGGAACTCATTGTAGGTCGCTGCAGGCAAACTGGTTTGTGGTAACATACCTAGAGCACATACAACGGAGCGCTATTCTGGGAAGGTCTCCATTGTTTGGAAAATTAAGCTATTTGTTTATGTTGAAGCTCATAATGGGGTGCATTGTGCAGTGTGGTCTTCCCAATAATTAGGGCATTCGTGAGGACCACAAAAGTGGGGTGAAATGCAAGTTGCCTCAGCCTGTACCCAGAGAAAAGGGATGTGCTCACACGTCTGTGGATTCATTTGAAGCAGTTGAACCCAACTACGGTACTGTGGTGGCTGTGGCTGAGGGGAGGTGTATGCTGCGGGGAGCGGTTGGACCGGGTCCTGGGTGGATCTTGTTTAGGCTCTGCAGAGCTCAAATTCGGATTTAGGAACCATAAGTGTAGTGTGAGGTCAGAGCACCACCACCACCGCCACGCCACCTGCACCTTGTGAGAATTAAAAAGCCATGATAAGGAGATGACCGTTTGGAAATCGTGTCGACTACAAAGAATAGTCTGTATAACATGAATGCAGAAATGAGAAATTACTTAGACCTGCACTGCAGGCTAATGTGTAAATGCTACAAAGACCTGACCCCACAGCTCAATACCCTGAAAATAAGAGCAGGCCAGTCACTTACATTGTGCTACTTACCTGGTGACAGTGACCCGAGACAGCACTGTATGGCCTTGTTAGCGGGCCTCTTTCCCCCATGGACCTGCGTGCCAGTGCACATTCATGTCCATGCTCCGTGGCAGTTTCCTTTTCCTTGTTTTGCGTGTTTTCCTCCCAGAGCTCCGAGGGGTCCCTATGGTATATGCAGTATTAATGCTGTTGCTGTGAGAAGAAGCATGTTACCAGTTTCCCTCCCGTTCCCTTAGCACATCCAGAACAGTGCACTAGGTTATGGAAGTTCAAGTGGCTAATAATCCCCATTACCCACTTGCCCCCCTCAACCCCTGCTGAGTCCATACCTGGACTTCATCACCACAGAGCGATGAGTGTATGTATACTGACACTGCATAGTGTGCAGGTGAGGCAAACATGTGGTCTCAGACCAGTGAGGTGCAGGTCGGTATGAGGGGGGAAGCTTCCGGCAAACGGCAAGCAGCATTATAGTAAAAATAATAAATCCCGAGCCAGCATTGCGAAAAGACAATAGAGTCCAAATCGAAAAAGCGTCTAATTGACCAGAGATCTACCAAATGGCATAATCTCATGAAATCCAGATCTTTTGATAACCTGGACCAAGTTTTCGCTGACCCAAATAGACTACCTACATGGGAAGGAGCGAAATCTAACTCTACAATTGATCACATTCTGGTATCACGTCCTCTGTTACTACACATCGTCTCCTTTAAAGTGATCAAAACAAAGGAAAGTGACCACAACCTCCTCGAGACCACTTGGTCTACTAATCCGCCGAAATATCACTCAATGACCGCAGATCTCGACCTTAATGCTCAAGGTACAAGACTGAGGATCACGGAAAAGGACATAACAACTATCACACAGCTCTACAACGACCGCACTAAACTGATGGCGGTGGACTACACACCCCTGCTGACCGTTTGTAGAGTTCCGCAAAGGAATAAAAAGTCAACTGCAGTCGACCAAAAACATAAGTACGACAACCTGGTCGCCGAAAAAAAAAGAGAGTTAAGGAAAACAAAAAGACTAGCACGAAAACTCGCCTTCCCATTGGCTATGTCCACTATTAAAGAAGCCGTCTCGAAATATAAGTCTTGGCTAAAGGGTCACCGGCACAAGCTTTACCAACAAGACGCAGAAGACATCCTGAAAGCCATAACAGGAAACCACGCTAGAGACTTTTGGTCCCTCCTACACTCAACAACGCCAGGCGCGCGACCATGTCAGTTGAACGGAATTGGCAAATCGGCCTGGGAAGCGCATTTTGGCACTCTCTTTAAAAGTACCTCGACCACAGTCCTCAAGAAGATAAACAGTGACACCTCTTGGATTTGCCTAGACAACATTGAAGACATCATAACGTCAATCAAAAAATTAAAACCATCACGTGCTCCTGGCCCAGATGGCATCACGAATTTCGATTTGAAAGCACATCCGGAAACCTGGGCGCCCTTGCTGAGTCAAATTTTCAGACGTTGTTCCACTACAAAATCTATCCCTCCAACGTGGAAACGTGCCAACGTGGTACCTATCTTTAAGAAGGGTAACAGGCTAGATCCTACCAGCTACCGGCCGATCGCTCTCCTCGACCCAATAGGAAAACTGTTTGGGTCCCTTCTGTTAAACCACTTTACAGCATGGGCGAACGAAGCACCCTGTCAAGACAACCTTCAAACCGGCTTTAAAAAAAACCTGGGCACAAATGCAAACATATTAATACTAAGTACCTTGAAAAGCAAAATCATGGAGGGACGCCCACGCTTATACATCGCCTTCGTTGACTTAACACAGGCTTTCGATAAGGTCGACCGAGAAAGACTATGGAAGAAACTGGTTCAATGGAAATGCCCCCCAGACATACTCAACCCCATCAAAGCCCTTCACGCCAACACCTCTATGCGGGTACGCCTGAACCAACAAGGCCTGTTAACAGAAGAGATAACAACAGCCAGAGGGGTCAAACAGGGCTGCCCCCTGGCTCCAGCTCTGTTCTGGTCCTACTTAGGCGATTTCCAAGATACAGAAAAAAAGATCCGAGCTTTTCCCCCTAAACTCGGAGGTGAACAGATCAGTCGTCTCCTATATGCTGACGACTTAATCCTCTTGGACAATACCCCAATAGGCCTACAACGCCAACTCACAAATCTACAACAATATATGAGGGTAAACAACCTGGAAATTAACCAAGCAAAAACCAAAATGATGGTTATAGAGAAATCTGCAAAAAAGAAACCTACACTACCTTTAAAACTAGGCCCAACAACTGTCGAGAAAGTTCTGAGTTTCAAATATCTAGGGGTCACCCTAGACAGCTCACAAAGAGATAACGCGATGAAAGAGGCACTATATGGAAAAACCAAAAAACTAGCTGCACAAGGAAAAGCTATCGATATCAAATTTGGTCGATTCTCAATCATCCCAGCACGAGACTTCTACAAAAAGAAAGTCATACCATCCTTGACATACGGCGCAGACGCAATGCCGAGCCTCCCCCAAGACCTGTGGCAAAATCTGGAAGCAACCTTTTGGAGAACAGTCTTAGGCCTCCCAAAATCCACGCCAATAACACTGATCAGACGCGAACTTACCCTCTCATCATTAAAATCAACTATTGACTGTAACAGTGTTTTGCTCTATCGGAAGTGCATCCAGAAAGACGCCTTATACGCCTACAAGTTGATAAGCGAAGAACTTCGCCTTGGAACTTGCCAAATGCTTACTCGCTGGGAAACCAAAATTCTATTCATCTTAGACTCAGTTGCCTGCAGCACGGAGGACCTTATCTGCAACCCAGTCAGAGTCACCAAAAAAATCAAGGAACTGGACTGGATTACCACTATCGACGCAGCTACCCGATACAAACTCACAAACCATCTTCCAGCCTTCTCCAAGAAACTTGACTCTGTCCAACCATACCTGAAATTATTTCCAAACAGGCTTGTGAGAAACTTTTACCTAAGAATCCGACTTAACCTTTTGGAAACAAACGAAATTTTGGCGATTAGACATCTATCGTCTACCAGCAGCTGCCGGCTTTGTAAATCCTCCACGGCAAAGGAAACTATACGTCATCTCCTTCTGACTTGCCCTACAACGACGGATATCCGCCGTACCTACCTGAAAGACATCTTCACAAACTTCACCTTGCAAGATGAAGAATCGTGCTGGAATAAACTGATAGATGGTGACAAACAGTCTTGGCAACTGGCAACAACAAACATTATGTCCCACATCTTCAACGTGCTCCTCCCGCTGCAGGCTCTACGATAAGCTCCATCTACAGGATCACCATCTATGCAGGACATTTCTCTTTTCCGTTTTTAGACGCTTCTGACGCCTTTGGAATCTCAAAGTGCAATCATCTTGAAATCTTTGTTAAAAAATCTTTTAGATTATAAAAACAAAACAAAAAAATAAATAAATAAATACAAGCATTTGTGCACAGCACTGGCTGGGCCTTGCCTCGACAGTGACCTGGCGAAGAACCCAAAATGAGGTACGACAATGGAGCATGACTAATAATTGTAGAAAAGCGCCCAAGGATATCGAGGGTTCTCTGAAGACTGAGGAGACAGTGCTGAGTAAGTGTACAGATGAGAGTTGTGGGGTTCTGGACATGGAGGAATGGGAAGTGATGGACTGGGGCGCAGTAGAGTGGGGGAATGCAAAGTGAAAAAGGGTTGAAAGGGTGCAGAGGATAGAAAAAGAGGAGGAAGGGAGGGGAGAGATGGGAACAAGAACAGAGTGCAGATGAAAGATGGGGATGGTTTGCAGCACGGGGTGACCAGTGTGTGCAGGGGAGAGAGGGGTTCAGGAAAGACCAGAACACAGGGAGAGTGGTGTAGGGCAGAAATGGCATAGGAGGTGCTTCGGGTTTAGATAAAGCCATTGACTTAGGGATGTTTGCACGGCACTGGCTTCTCATTTCATGTTTAAAACTCAGGGCATCATGTTGTCTCTCTCCTCCTCTCCCCTTCCTCCCTCTACTCCCTGCTCTTCCTCTGACATTTCTTCGGCCACCTCTCTCCCTTCTTCTCTGCCTTTCCCCTGTTCTCCCCAGATGAGGTTCCTAGACAAGTCCGATCTATGAAAGTCTCATTAAAACAGGTTCATCCCTGTTCCTCCAAAGCCATCAAGGACCACATGGACTCCCTGCTCCTGCCCTGGCCGACTACTGCAACCACTCCTTCACCACTGGAGTCTTCCCTTCAACCCTGAACCCTGAAGCTCTCCGTTGTGCACCCTCTCCTTAAGAAACCCTCTGCCGACCCGTCTTGCCCAGCTAACTATCGCCCAATCTCCATCACTCCTTTCCTGGCAAACTCTTGGAAAAGCTGGCCATCTCCCAGCTCAATCTTCACACTGAATGTGTGTGTTGGTTGTCTCCATGATCAGTCTGGCTTCAGAGCTGCCAGAAGCATGGAAACAGCTCTCCTGAACATCCGTGAAGACCTGCTCTCCAACTTTGATTCCAACATCCCCTGTATCTCTATCGCTACATGGGGTGTTCCCCAGGGGTCTAACCTCTCTCCCTGGCTGTTTGACCAATATCTGGCACTTCTTGCCCACTGCATTGCCACACTTTGCTCCAACTTCCAGTGCTATGCAGATGATACTCAGCTCACTTTCAGACTACCCTCAGCCATCTCTTCTCCCTCTCTCATCTCCGACTGTCTGCCCGCCATACAGGAGTGGTGTGCCGCCAATGATCTCTGCCTTAAAGCCAGTAAGACCGAGATTCGCCTCATCGGCACACCCACTCTCTCCTTTCCTGTCACTCTCTGGCCGGCCTCACTTGGCCCTCTTCCTGCTCCAAACTGTGAGGCCAAAAACCTTGGCGTCATCTTCGAATCCACACTCTCCTACTCTCCTCACATCTCTGATGTCTCTAAGAAGTCTCACTACCAGCTGCACCTCCTCAGAGGTATTCTTCCATTTCTCTCCTTCCCCCAGAAGCTCACTGTCTCCAGAGCTATGGTGCTCTCTAGGCTGGACTGTTGCAACAGCCTCTTTCTAAATCTGCCTGCTACTCTCCGCCCTCTGCAACTCATCCATAACAGGACTGTGAGACTTGTCCTTGGCCTCAAGCCCAGGGATCGTATCTCTCCAGGACTGAATATCTTTGCATTGGCTCCCAGTGGCTGTGAGGATTAAGTTCAAACCCCTCTGCATTATCAATAAGCCCTTCTGGGGCCTGGGGCCTCAATACCTTCAACTCTCTCTTCCTAAATATCTTCCTTCTCAAGCTCTTCGCTCATCCGCCTCCAACTCCCTCAGGATCAGACGCTCCTCCAAGCAACAAGTTGGTGGTAGATCTCTTTCTTTGGCTAGAGCCTCCCTCTGGAACAGCCTCCCTGAAACTTGAGGAGAATCATCTCCGGTTGCGGAAGCACCTCAAAACCTTTCTCTTTGCTTCTGCTTTTTCTCCTCCTCTCCCCTGCTGACTGATACTGAAACTGCACTGGTTACCTGGCCACCCTATGTTCTCGGATGCAGGCCCCCTCCCCCACCAGTCGCACTCCTGCACTGCCTTCCTGGCAACCCCGCACATGGGGACTGTTTTCTGTATCCCTACAGTCCCACTTCCAGCACTTGACACCTGATGTCTGCACTTACCCTTGCATTTGCCACCTGCTGGCCACACTTTTACTTTATTTATCTTATTATCCTGTGTACTACACTGTCCCCTCCTCCCACCCTCTCCACACTTTCTTCCTTCCCCATCCCATGCACTTGCACGATCTGAATGACACCTGTACTAGTAGGATTGTTGTCTGTCCGCCTTGAAACACTTGTGTATAGGCGTGTTATAAATGCCATACCATATCATTTCATACTACAAAGCCCTGTGTAGTTAATAACTTAATTGGAGCTGGGAACATACTACTGGTGTAATACCAATGTCTTATCCAGCCACTCTTTTAGCACTTTGCATTTCCTTCACTGAAGTCCTGCTAAAAACCAGCAATGGCACGTGTTTGCTTGTGTATACATATTGAGCATTTGCCAGGCACTGCCATTAAATATCCAGGTACTTGCACCATTTTGCAGCTGCTACCATCAGAGGGTACCTCATACCAATATGGCGGTGCCTGGCAAGTGCCTTTTCCATGCCTACATTAAAACCCAAACGGTTGGCGTTGCCAACGCTTGTTATAAAATAGGGATGCAGCTGAATTTCTGGTACCCACCACAAGCTGAATAATGAGTTTTAGACAAATTTTAATAGAGGCCACCATAAGCCATCTGGGTGACGCAGAAAAAAATAAAGCAGAGCCTCGAGATTCACAACAGCACTTGCTCCGCTATCCATGTAAATCCAGTGACTACCCTGGTGCCGAGGTATGATTGCAGGTCATACACTGCTGTAAAGGGGCACACTCATGTTCCATCGTTGAGGGTTCAAGTGGAATAGGATAGGATGGGTTGGCGAAACTCCATAAAGCATCTGCACTTAAAGCGCAGGAGAGAGTATTATAAAAGATCTCTCTAAAGGTCCATTGCTGGGAGACCTGGAGAAACACAAGAAGTGAAACGGATCATCACACCAACTGAGGTGAAAGAGAAAAACAAGGCCTTTGGGGGGAATATCAAGACCCAAGTATTTCCATACTTTTGGGTGAGCTCCTGTACAATCTACTGCATGTCAGTGACCGGGGAAAGATGTAAAGGGGTATCTGAGAGCAGGCAATTCCTGCCTCTACCCACCCCCCCCCCCCCCACATCCCCCAAGGTGTCCCCTGTCCCCCCACATTTTATGGGTCTCCTACGCCCCTGCTCGTAGCTCTCGTGTAACTTCTTGTTATGCTTCATTCTCTAGGCGCTATATATCCAAATGGCAGCATGACCCCAAACACTTGAAGGAAGCCGTTCCAAATGCATAGCTCATTGACATTCATTGTTGGCTCTATACCCGCAATTCGAGTACTGCTCCCCAAGTCTTTAACAACTGCTGTCCTTTCCCGTATGTGAGCGCATTGCTGAGACCCAAGCGTTTAAGGGGCTTTCTGCACAACCCACCGCCCTTAACCAGCTCCGCAATTTTCAGTTGGGATGGGCATACTGGGGTGGGGGGAATGGGGCAATTGTGTTTCGGGGTGCAGTTCATCTTGTTCTGCCTAGCCACCATTTGGCCACACATGTCATGCTGTCCAAAGAGGAACTTCTCACCCCAACCTTTGCTTTTGCTCTTCCATTGCACCCCACACAGTTACAAGTATTTCTCCATCCAAGAGAATCCCCTGTTCACTGAAAATGCACCAACTGCATGGGAACATGCATGTTAAAAGAAGCATTCCCTTGGTTTCAAGCTCGCCATCCTTCTTTAGCGCCCCCTAAACGCATTCCTTCCGGTACACCGACTCTACACCCCTGTGTGACCCAAATTCACTCTCCTAACCCGTGAAGAGGAGAAATGTAGCTGCAGCGTAGGTAAAGCACGGTAAAAAAAATCTGGAATATGCAAGTGCTCGCCAAGACATCTTGAAAAGCAAGGAATTGAGTATTTTCTTGCTGGCCATAGTCATGTGACCTGACGCAAGAATCTGTGAGATGTGCGAGAAAGCTGTCAAGGCGCTAAGAAGGCAGACCTCGCAGATGAGGGGCGGCGAGTGTCAGACTCCGTGCCCCCAAGCAGAAGCAAGGATGAGGCTGGCATCACAGCAAGATGGCGGGAAAGCAGGAAGATTCGGAGAGTGTTCTAAAGGGCGGGGTGATGGGGAAACTGTGTAAACAACGAGCACTTGCTCTGGTTTTGTCTCCATACATATCCCTCGAGACTATTGGGATGGTTCGGACACAGGGCAGAAACGGGATGGTTTTGAAGCTCTAACATAGATCGTATTCCGTGGGTCTGTAACCTGTGGCTATGCAGATGTGTTGCAGTCACTATGCTGGCTACGGATGATGGGAGTTGCAGTCAAACAAATCTGGACAGAGAAGGTTTGCAGCAGCTTGAGAAAGGCACAAAGGGTAGTAAGCCAATGGCAAGCCCCGAGACTCCCACCCAATCCACAACCAGCACAAGAGTCACATCAGATCTCCACTACATTAAAGTAGGGTTGGCCAACGCCCAGTTTCCTCCTCCATGCACACGCAGGACATCTCAGTGTGAATGGCAACGTTCCATGTCCTTGGCCTCATTAAACTGGAGTTCTGCCACATGTTCGTGGTGCTGTTTGGCGAGATGTCCCTCCCGTCCAGGACCTGAAATCGTTTCTATAACGTGGAGGGGACTTGGCTAGTAGCCACCCCAAAGAGAGGTATGCTCTGAGATGAACTCCCGGCCACACAACGCCCCGCATACTGGCAGGCTTTCCTCGTCACATCACTGGCATGGCAGAGCACAAGGCGTGATACAACGCCATCTCCACTCCCAATCTAAGGCCGGCGCAATTCCACCTATGGGAGAATGTATCCTGCAGCTGCATAATGCAGAGAGAAAGCAGCCTTACCCGATGCAAGCTATAATAGAGAGTGCCACCTCACACCGCTGGCACATCAACTTGCACTATTGTGCAGAAAAACACGGCGGGTCCCAAGTGCCGCCGCCGGACGGCACGCACCGCGCCGTGGTGCAACTGCGGGACACCGATATGTACACAACAAAGAATTGGGAGAGGCACTATCAGTCTTCCAGATTGCACAACGGCGACTGCGGGAGATACGCGTTACTTGAAGGCGTCCATGTTACACCCCGCCCCGCACAGACACGCGCGCCCAGCCCAGAAGCGGGGCCTGTGCTCTGAGTCCGGCATTTCGGGGAATGGCCACAAGAGGGAGACACAGCTCCAGAGAAGAAATTCATCTTTCGGCAGGCTGCTGTCACCAGCGCGTGCGTGATTCCACCCCTGGACCTAGGCACTCAAGAACTCCTACACCCAGAGAATGCCACGAAAAGGCATTGGCAAAGCCAACAGTTTGCCCTTTTGTGTAGGCAGTCTTCAGCTCTAGCCACGATAGTGCTACCTAGTCAAAACATTTCACCAGCTCTAAAAGGGTGTGATTTGCTTATTATTTAGTTTTACTCAACGTTTATGGTTTAAAACAATAAAACCTTCACATATAAGATACCTACAGTTCATCATAAAATAACAAAATCACCACAAAACTTCATACACGTTTAAGTATAAAACCAATTCATCCGAAGTTATAACAATCCACACACACATCATATTAATACATTAGAGTAAAAAAAAGTCAAAACAATCACATTATTCCCTAAAATTCCTAAGTGCTTGCCTAGGTTAATTTGTCGTCTTTATAATTCGACAGAATTCAAGAATGCTGCTATCTATCGAATTCACAATACCTCCAAGACAACATTTCCATAGATTGTCATCACTGACCCACTTTAGCTTTTTGAACCGTGGAGCCAAGTATTTCCTTCTTAAGGGATCCAATGCAGTGCAGTCAAGGAGTACATGTTTCCTGCTCTTGATGCACTCCATGTTGTGGCAGGATCTACACATACTGCTGCCTGCCTCCCTCTCTCTTGATCAACCCCCTTCTTAGTTTGAGACTTCTAGCTGGCATGAAGTCCCAACGGGGATATCCCAGATTGCTTATAAATAATGTGGCTGTAGGGCCATTTGTTTAAGACATGCAGCTGCAATAAAGTCACTATCAGAGGACTGGTTAGAAATGCCACTAGCAGGCCCGAGAGGGCACAGTTATGTGACAGGGCTACCTCAAAGAGATCCCAGGCGAGACTATTTCCGGCAGTGAGGGCAAGGTAGTGCATGGGAATGGCAATAGGGATTAGCATGGTCATGGGCGGATAAAAAGCCAAACAACCACCACAAGCTGTGTTGCCCCTCAGCACAACCCATCTTCTGCCTAGCTGTACTCCAACACAATAGTGTCAGCTTACAGGTGGCTCTAAAGTGCCATCCAAGAGTCAAAACTAAAAAGCACTCTGACCATTGATGCAAGTGGGAGAGAGAGGAGGGGAATTCAATATAAGTTAAGGGGTTCGGGACAGGGTGCAGGGGGGGTGGAGGGGTAGGCAAGTCAGTAGAATGGACACAAGAATGGTGCCCTCTCGGTTTGCTTGGGTTTTTAACAGATATGCGTTTAAATGCAACTGCTGTGAGAGCAAAGACATGCTATGAAGCAGAATTTAACAAGGCATACATGTTTTTTTTTTACTGCTTACCAGCTCAGCAGGAGCCAAGGGGAAGTGGTTCATGTCACAGACAGAGCCTATCAAGTAAAACAAAGGAAGGTGTTTTGACTACAAAAAGAAATAGTTCCAGAGCTGTGAAAAGGGTTGTAAAAAGTACTGTCCCTCAGTTCCCGTTAGACTCACTGACTTCGACCGCTGCCTAAAGACTTTGCTCCCCAAAACCAGCCATGGTCCTGCAGAAGGCAAATCATTGCCCCGTTCAAGGGCAAAGAAACACGTTACAGAGGTTTCGCCTGTACTAAAAGAGATACATTAAGTTCAGGTCCAGAGATCTAGTCGAAGGGACATAGGTTCCACAAAGGGGACATACCCTGCCCCAAAAGGTACTGAACTTCAACCAAATGGAAAGAAGTTTGCTCTAAGGCGCAGAGTTAAGGACAGGGATCCAATCGAAGGTGATTTGGATGCGATTTAGGGGAAAGGGATCTGCTTTAGACATTGATCCAATTCCCTGACTGCCATCTCATACCTAATTGGAAACAGAGTAAAATCTTAGGGGCCAAAGATCTGCAATTACGGGACAACAGTCTGATTTAAGGATCCCAGTTTGGTCTAGGTATGTTACTTTGCATTTATATAGCGCCTTATGTACCATTGATATGGTCTGAAGGCGCTGGTAGGTTGAATGCCCTTGGGAACCGGAGTTCAAGTCAGTAGAGAGAGAGTCAAAAGGTGCGTGTGAGCACTGGATAGGTGTGCAGCTGGTGTGGCATTCGTGTAATAGCTGCTTCTTAGCGGTAGGTGTGGTGGTTGAGAGATCAAGAGTATGTGTTCGTTCTGGCAGGATTTATCCAGACCGATTATGGCTGCGTTAGGCCTGAGGAGAACGCCTGGCTGGGGGGTGTAAGACCAGCAGTGTTTACTTAGAATGATGGGGAATTTGCGGCAGATGTTGATATGAGAACAGTTATACCGAATGTGTCATAGTATCTGTGTTCTAGTTGAACGGTGGTGTAAAGAAGAGAGTAAGAGTTGTGATGAGATATGATGGGTTACATGCTCTTTCAAACGTTCCATGCACTCCAAACCATTCCATGTAAGTCGCGCAATTCTATGCGCTCCAGTCTGCTCCATGCGCTCCAGTCCGCTCCACGCACTCCAGTCCGCTCCACGCACTGGGGAAGGGGCAGAGACCCCCACAACCTCAGCCAACAGAAATACCACAATGCTAGCCCACAGCAGAAATCCCTGCGGAAAATCCCAACAGTTCATCCACACAGGTCGAAAAACATCGTGCAATGACCCCCGCAACACAAATATATCCTGCAGAGACACCATACCAGCTCAGAAGCCCCACAACTACAGCTACCGAAACCCCACAAAACCACCCAAACACCCCAGAATATTTGTACAAAGAGATCAAACACCAGCCTGGTAGACCCCACAACACAAGCCCACAGAGATCCTGCAAATAATAACTCTCAATACCAGCAAGTGGGGACCCCACATCACCAGAAAACAGAAACTCCACTCAGACACCAACACCACCTGACCCCTAAGGCCCAACAACACAAGCTGAAGTGACTCCACAAAGCAAGTTTACTGAGATTCTGCAGCTCCATGAAAGGGTGGTGGCCGAGTGGGGGGTAACCGTGGCGACAGATGCTGCGCTTGTTCACAAGGACCCCACAACATCCAGTGTATGCCATACAAACAGCGTACAAATTCTGTGTCCCTCTGCTGAAAGAATCCACAAACATCCTTCTTTGTCCATGTTGTGAGAAACCAGAAGGCACTCTCACAACCACTCCCCAGGGCTCTTCTGCTCAGGTGGCCAGGGAAGGGCCTTCGCTTTTGGATCCCGACCATCAGGGCGGACAAGCGAGGGAGGATCACCTGGGTGAAGGGTCCTTGGGGAGAGGGTGCCAGACAGTGAAACATTGTATCCACCCTTCCCCAACACGGACTTACCACCCTTTCTTCAGCCTTCATGGGCTATCACTCATGCCCTATTTTTCCCTGTAAATGCTCACCAAGTACTGAGAAGAGGAAGAAGCAAATAGGAGCAAGGCACACTTCCTTTTACAAACATCACTTCAGTACTGGGACAAAGAAGAGGGGGGTCTGAAGGCATCCAGTACTGAAGGTCAGACATGTCCCACTGATTAGGTTCATTATGGTCAGGCAAGACAAGCCAACGATCACACATGAAGCCCCGTAATAGGGCTGAGGTGTATAAAGGGAGAAAATCTGAGCAAGCTAGAAGCAGAGAACCACTGTGGTGGAACAAGACCAACAGGTTTGAACGCCGGCAACGATCCCAGTCAACCTGCAAGACCCTGAGTGAGCGGGTCATGTGGTGGATGCAGGACCGGGAGCCTTCGAATTGTAAGGTGGGAAGCTGGAGCTACCAAACTGCTAAGGAGCAGAGAGGACACCATCCACGCCCACACTGAAGCCCAGATGCAGCAGGAGCTGCTGAGAGAGCGGGGTACAGAACGCACACGGTCCGTGTCGAATGAGATGCAACAAGGATGCCGACGCATGCAGAGATGTGTCAGGCGAGTGAGCAGAGCTCAGGTGGTCTGCTTCCCGGCTATGGAGAAGGTGAGCGGGAACTGCCATTGAGGAGACATGAAGAACCAGTGAGTGTCAGAGGACACTGGAAGACCAGAGCACTCCCAGGGGACTGCAGGCAAGTAACAGCCCATGAACATAAGTGAATAAGAACTATATTGAATACCGAACTGAATGGAAATTGTTATTTGAATAAGAACACATTATATTGAGTACCAAACGAACATTTGAAGTCAAGCCGATATATTGAATGTCAGACTGTATACAAACAGCACTGTGAGCAGAAGCATATGGAAAATTGAACAATCGTTTGATCATAAATTTGTGGCAAGGCAAAAGACTGATGCAGAAGAGTGTTACACTAGCCAAGGGGAATACAAGTATGAGAAATCAGAAGCCTGAAGCAGAATGCCTGTGAGGGGCAAAATAAGGCTATGGGGTACTATGGTTGTGCGAACTGTAATGGCAGTGATGGTCTGACAACTGCGCCTAGAACAGGGAGCCCTAAATGATAAGAAAAAGACCTTGTGAGTAAACCATGGAAAACTGTGAAATGAATAGTAAAGCACGCTAGAATGCGGGTCAAGGGGACCTATTGTTTTCTTAAAGTGAACATTGAGAAAGTGGAAGCAGTGTAAGTACTACAGTGAAATTTTGGGGAAGGGAACCCTGAGAGTTGAAATAACTGAGAAACGCTCTCTTAGGAAAGGGATGATCCTGAAGGCCTCCCTTTTGAGTGTGTAGTGCTAGATTGAACATTGGGGAGGGAAATTCACGACCTGGCAGAACATTGTTGAGACAAGCAGCTATTGGTAATGTATGGAACTTGGGACAGGGAGCCCAAGAAGAACTTAAGCTGAGAGCAGCTGGGACTTTACTTTTTAACACCATGTTTTTTCCAGATGTGAGGGCAAGCATAGGTCTTGACACAAGCAGACTTTTGATGTGGACTTGCCGACACAGACTCCCCTTAGTTTTCTTTAGGCAGGAGAAATCCCTACCTTAATTATAGAGCAGGTTAGGCTTTACACCATCCTGGCACTTGAATAAAGTATTCTTTGAAACTTGTTTCTGTTGTCTGTGTCACCTCTCTTGATACCATGCCTGTCTCTCAACGTGAGCACCAATGCCATCATCAGCACCTCGGCCCAGCCTATCCATACCCCATGCGTTAATAGCAGGTTATGGGTGTGCCTTGGGATCCTGTCCCCCGCATAGCTGAATACAGAGCACTTTAGTAAAGAAGGCCTGCTGCGTACAGCCCTGACAATGTCACGACTCAGCAGGCATTATGTGTCATCCTGGGGTGCACACATTAGCCCTGCTGTGTGATTCAGCAAATTTGCTGATCCCTGTGTACAGTACAAAGACACCCTCCAAGCACACTCTATCCTATAACACATAACAAGGGGTCAACACATAAGCCTTTACATTATGATGACAAAAGCAGGCTTGCATGTTTTGTTGTTTTACCTCTCTTATAGTAATGTTAGGTTATTAGGGCCTGTACCATGCACCGCTGCCATTGCATGGTCTCCAAGCGCTCTGGTGAATTTGAAAGAGTGGGTGAGTGTGACTAGTTGTGAGGAGAGGGAAAGGCAAGATTGCAGTGTTGGAGTTGCAGATCGGAAGTACCCTGAGATATGAGTGCTTATAAGCTTTCTAGGTGTGTGCTTGTATAGTGAGCATGTGCTGGCCAGAGGCTGACTATGTCAGTTGTAGTTTGAGGAGTACATTTGTGATGGTGAAACTCTGGGGAAAAGCTTTTTTTTAAAACCTGTGTGCAAGTGGCTGGTTTGTGTGTGGTGAGTAAGGTGGAGAGAAATTGAGTGTTCATCAAAAGCTGCGAGTGTGCTCAGGGTTTCCGTAGTGCTTTCAAATGAGGCCTTGCTGTTGATTGCATTATGGTGAAAGGTGTTTCGCTTTAGTCATAACAAGCATATGCGTTTAGAAATAGCACTCCATGCCACATCACTCCCACTTCTAAGCACTCTAATCTGTACTTAACAGATTCAAACCCTACCTTCTTTCAACAGCCATGCTGTTCATTTTTGCACTCCACAATTCGGGGGCTGCCCACATGACCGGTCAGCACACCCAGAAACAGAGATTTACATATTGACACACAGGTAAGGGGTATCTCTAACCTGCGTCCATCAACACCAATGGTTTCTGCACCTGCCTTCCTGCTATCAAACTAACACACCCTGCCCTCCTTTTGTACAGAGTCATGCACAGCGAGGCCAACTTTATTGCTAGAAGGCCGCTATATAAGACCACTTTACATTACATTAATAACAGCTGTTACTATTCACCAATGTAATGGTACTCAATGGGCCTCATTATAAGGTTGCCGGTCTAGTAACAGCGGTTCTGGTAAGATTGCTGGTACTGTTGTTACCGGACCGGCAAACTATAAGGCCTGCTCGCGGGTGCCCTTTTCACCCGCCAGGTCTGACCTGTGGGCGGAAGGGCACCCGCAAGCAGACCATGTTGGATGCACCGGCACCATTCACGAATGGTGCCGGTGCATCCGACCTCTCCATTCCCATTGAGCCCTATAGGGCTCAAATGGGAAGTAATTATTACTGTCACCAGGCAAAGGGGAATTACCGGGTCCGCCGGGGCTGGAATGCCCCGGTAGATCCTCATTGCCGGGTGCCGGTAATTTCATGACTTGCGGCGACACGGCTACCGCCTCAGTCATAATGAGGCCCAATGTTTCCATCGCGGAAGGATGAAAAGCCGAGCCTACAGTGCTGCAATGGGAACTTGTGAGGTGCATCCTGGCCCCATGTCAGAGGCGAGTGCTTACCTGTCTTAGTTATCTACTTAAGGGGCATATTTGTGAGCTGCACAGGTGTGGCGCAGCCTAGGTTTAGGACCTGTAGAGCCGCATCTTTGCACCTTGTACCGGAGGCGATCCCTCCGAGATGGCAACTGTTCCGTCTAGGGTAGTGTCGCAAAGAGAGGAGCATGGGTCACAGAGCACCCCGCGAGTGCATTGGAATATTTTACCCTTGAAGGAGCAAGGGGTGCGCGTTTATATCGCCCGTTCCCTGTCCTCTACTGTAAAGTGGACAATGTGTTTGCTCTACAGGCGTTTTGGACCATGCATTTATCCAATCAATGTGCGCTTTTATCTGATTGAGCACATTTGTATTTATTTACTGAGTAGCCTATCCTTTATTATGATTTATGATATTACATGTATGCATTGATCTGAAGGTTTTTATTGATTTCTAATTAATCAATATAGTCTTATGATTGCAATAATACATAGCATTGAGACTGATCAGCTCTGGGTGCCCAATGCAAGCTTAATATATAGCAACAAGGACTTCTCGGCGATGAAACAAAACACACTCGCCATCTTCCATGACTTGCTTGTCCCAGCACCTAAACCATCACTCCCAACCAGTGACGGCACTCCACCGCCACCCCGCCCTCCCCTCCCTCCCTCCCGTAGATGGACCGACAACCTCCCCTATGTGTCTTCACCCTCTCTGCGGGACTGGCAGCTAAATAGCACCCCCCCCCCCCACTCCCGTCGTGTCCTGGTTTATGTAATCTGGACTCAACTCATAGTGCTGCGTTCTCAGTTAAGTGTTCCACTGCTCCTAAGCGCTAAGTCTGCACTGACGATCTCTACGAGCAGGACACCGCTGCATGAATCCCCTCCCCCGCACCAACCACCACGCCAGATGAGACCTGCCACCCACCCCCACCAACCCCCCCCTCGGGCTGCCTCCGCCCTCTGTGCAGGCTTGTGTCTGCCTTCCCCCCCGCGCCGATGCCAGATGAGGCTGCGGGCCTGAGGTAATGCTGTCCGCCATGCACAGAGTGACATCACTGGGGCTGGGCAGCTGCCAAGGGCCCATGTGGCACAGCAGCCTTTGTTTTCGCGTTGGTGTGGCTGCGGCACCACATCACGCGAGATCTGGGACGTGGCAAGGCCCCGAGGTGCACCCGGCTCCTATCATCTTCAGTGGCATCTCGGGGCCGGGGACGTGGCAAAAGCAAGCCTTTGCTGTTCAGTCCAGTGTAGGCGCCATCGGACGTGACCGCGGGAAGGGCTGGTGCAGGTGCTAGCTGGGGGAAGGGGGGCAGGGGTCTGCTCAAACCTGCCGTACCTTCCAGAAAAAGACAGGCCTGCACTGCACCCGCCGAGACGCTAAAGGCGCGTTGGACTGACTGGCCATTAATCTTTCCGGGGGAACACCCAGGCCAGGGTAGCCCGCTGCTTTAATGTCTCCAGGGTTTAGGGCGGCTTCTGACCACTCCCACCGCCGGTCCACGGGCTGTCTCGCCAGAGACACGCCCTGCCTGCTTGTGGCATCGATCGCAGCCCGCCGGCTGCTGGTTTAAGGGATGGCCACATGTACAGCCACTGTAATATTAGGGTACTAGATGTAATCAACCTCGGAAGGACGAAGGGCTGAGTCGGGCCACTGCTGGGATTCGACCTTATGTTGGACAGGCTGGGCCCGTGCTCTAAGCGAACCCTTATGTTGCTGAGCTATTCTCCCAGATAAGTCAGAGACGGCATGGCAGGTGAAAGCGGAGGTGGCAGCAGGCAGTGGTGGAGCGCTTTGCCACCTTAGCAGGAAGCCCAGGAGGCCGACTTGGAATTAGAGAGGTCTCACAACACCCGTTTTAATTTGAGCATAAGCTGTGAAAGTGCCAACCCTACCAGACATACACTCTATACAGTAAATACATAAAACATTACACAGAAACTTGTTTTGTGTTGTCAATAGAAAGGCAGTAGGTTTTTATTAAACATAATACTAATAAAACAATATTATCAAAAACGCCGAAGGGTTTACAGAATCTGATTGACGCGTTTCACCTGTACCTATCCGAGAATCAATTGGTAGTTAATACTAAGAAAGCCCAGATCGTAGTTTACCAGGAAAATCGCCTCCACAAGTACAGGTTTAAATGGTCAATAAATAACACACCTTTAGAAACTGTACCTATTTGGGCATTGATTTTGGAGGTTCTATTAAACCATGTAGCCAAGTGGAACGCATGGAGGCTAAGTTGATTACGGCCAGCTCACAGACCAAAATTATACTACACAAGTTTGGGAAATTTACTATAAAACCAGCAATAATCTTCTGGACAATGAAAGTAATCCCCTCAACTTTATATGGGGCGGAAACACTCCTGAATTGTCAAAACTTAAATTTGGATACATTTGAAGCAAAATATTGGCAGGCAGTACTTAACTTGCCTCAATGTGTTCCCGGCTCATGGCTGCGCTATGAACTAGGCCTGATTTCTATGCATGCAGTTTATACTTGGCGTTGTTGTATGTTATTCCGCAAATGTTTAATGGCAAATCAAAAAGTAAATATGCTATCGACAATTGCCAACTATATGCTGTCTTCAGATAAGGTCTTTGCAAAACTATGGGTTGACTTTTGTCTGGAAAATCTAGCAAAGGCAAATATAACTATTCACATGCTAATTACTAACCCAGTTAAGTCGAAAAAAAACATGTACCAATTAGACTGGGTTACTACCATAGACAAATGTGAAAAGTATCATCAGCCATGTAAGTTTCGGTTCTGGCCTAAAGCAGTAAAAAGTCCTGAGACTTATTTGTTAAAATTCCCATATGTAATATTAAGAGCAGGGTTCTTGAGAGCACGACTTGATTTATGGCCTACTTATCAAGTCCAGGTAAGACGTAACTTAAGACCTCAGGAACTTGTGTTCTGCAGGTTCTGTAGGGATCCGAATACCATCAAATCTTTAGAACATTTGGTCTGTGATTGCGCTCAATTAAGTGCTCAAGGATTAATGCACTTTTCAAAAGTGATTTCATTCATAGAAACTGTTGACCATGATATGCGCTGGTCTTTTTTTATAGTGTTTTAATAACTATTGGGCTCAGATAGCACTGACTACATTTTTAATGGCTTTGGATTTGGGTAACACTTCATGAGTGGAAGTTGCAAAGTCTCAAGCAGCAACTAAGCCGATTGGACAAGTAAAAACTGTGATAACTAATTGTGCTAGCGATCTACAAACTCAGGTTTTATGAATTAGTTGTATGCAATAATCATCTTATTTTTTTGATTGTTACCTACTGTTTGAGTGTCTGTCTTAAATCTTAATAACTAGTATTATGCATATGTATGAGTTTGTTGTTAAGTGAAGAACTATATTTTGACTGCTTGAGTCTGTACATTGTAAATTGAGTCTGTATATTGTAAATTGAATATTTGGTATGTTTTTTAAAGTTAAAAATTATGAAGTTGTATATTGAAAAGTTGTTTAAAACAGCTAAAACAAAAAAATAAAATACTAATAAAACATAACTGAGTATTAAGGTTACTCTCCAACAAACAGGTATGCAGTGTTTTCATGGTTCTTTACTTTTGGACACTTGGGCCAGCAACTGGAGGTTGCCATTCCTTGCTCTCAGGGGGCCCCAGCGTGTGCTCCCACGTCCGTGTATTTGGGGCCTGTAAATTAGCTGAACACTCCTGTGCCTGATGGCAGTTTCCTTCCAAGCCCATGCCGCCACACCTCAGTGGGTTCACGGCCACTCGGGTTCCCCCAAAAGGTCTTGCTCCATTTACATCATCTTGTTGCCAAAATGTCCAGGATCCCTGTGTGGAATAACTCCATCCCTTTTACATTCAGGTGGCATAGGTCTGGGTCAGAAAAAGATACTCTTGTGCCTAAAGATATTCAGGCCCTGCTTGTGCAGTATTTGTCTACGCTTTTGTTCAGCTTTCTCCTAGCTATGTCTATGGCTCTGTTTGATGAGGCCCCTCCGACATAACTATGTCTGTGTCTTTCTGATTTCCTGCTATCCCTGTTAGGGATATGCAGATGTCTTGTGTTGGCTGTTATCTTCCTATTTCTACTAGCTCATTGCCCCCTAGATGTGTTACTAGCTATACTAGGGGATCTCTGAAAACTACTAGGTCTGCTTGTCTCATGTATGTCATCCCATTTCATGCCCCAGGTTCCCCACCAAGAGGTGAGAGTGTTTCTAAGGGGTAGTTTGTCTCTGGGTTCCTCAGTCCACCTTCCTGTCCTACCCACAAAGGAGTGCCCCACTATCCAGGCCGATTTGTAGGGGGCTTCTACATCTTTTGAGAAAAGTTCTGGCCTTAGGTATCTTCTGAAACACTCCGATGTCCAGCCCCCTAGTTTCTTGACCCCTTGTGGCCCTATGCAGACGTTGCTGCACCTATTCTGAAAGAGTGGGTTCCATGTTCTGTGCTGTCCCAGCCAGCCGTAGCGAAAGCTTTTTTGAGGACGGCCTGTAACTGCAAACGGCGGACGGCCTTGCCTTCCTTTTGTATTAAGAACTGGTCCCCTAGGTGGGGGCGAGTGGCGAGAAAATCATCTGAGATGCATAACGGGCAGATTGACCCCATCTTCACTGCAGTACAGGTTGATCAGCATAACATCTCCTATTTTAAAAAAAATCTCTATTGTCATGCATTCCCGCCCCATGCGTGTCTCTAAAATGGCCAAACCACCATTGGCCCTTGTAGTAGAGGTTATTGGCTCACTGACCCTGAGGGCCCCAAAGTGGGCCAGCGCGAAGCTGCCCTAACTACTTGGTCTCATATATGTGTGAGCATAGTTCACCCAATTTTAAAAAGATTGTTTTTAGCTTTTCAAAATTTAGGGGCCGTCTTTTGTCTTTCGATGGCCCCTTAAGTTTACCCCTCTCCTTGAAAACATTAACTGTGCTCTGTGGGTTGGGTCTTTCAGGTGCATCCTAGCCCATGCATTCAATATATTATGGCTACAAGCCCCTGCAACACATTTGTTAACCTCCATCTCATTTATGTCTTCTGTGTGTGCGCATTTGTTATTTCTTTCACTGTAGACATGCACTTATATTGTTTGGCTGTCTTTTCTGCCAATGCCTCGTAGGCCAGCTCCATCAAGACTTTTGTTGGGGCCTCAGGGTGCCTGACAGGGGTGGGGCATCGGTAGGCACCTTGGTCTGAGGTGCGTTTGCCGCCTGCTGATTTCTCCTTCTGGCCAGGCCGTTCAGCATTTTCCAATCAGTTGTTGTTATACGAGTTTCCTGTCAGAACCTATCTAACCTCTTTTGGCACTTCTGTCATGATCTGGTCTGCGTCTGGTCGAAGATGCCGGAATGCATCCCACATTAAGCGAGATAAAGCATCAGCAACATCTTTTTCTGCTCCTGCAATGTGTTTTGGCCTTATTTCTATGTTGTTGTGCAGAGAAATCGTGGTTATTGCCCTTAGTACCTTCTGAACATATAGGCATGAGGTTGTTCTTTTGTTGACGATGCTCACCACCGCCATAATATCCGACCAGAGTGCCAGCTCTTTATTAAGTCTGCGGGCCATAGTTTTAAGGCAGACCATGTGGCGAAGATTCAGTAGCGGTATGATCCCGGTGAACCTGTGCTTTTGGCCAAGGGTCAGCAAACCAACTTTTCTTAAATGTATTGTGGCCCCCAGTTTTTAGGGCGTTTCTTGTGGAGAAGGTTTCCAGTATTGCCATCGTTTTTGCCCTCCACCACCCTGTGTTTGTGCTAAGACTTTGGCCAAGGGTCAGCATCAATTGTAGCAGATCATTGCTGCTTAACTGTGTGACCCATAGCTTTAAGGAAATTTATCTGGGCAAGGTTTGCAGTATTAAATTTTCGGGCACACCCGTTTTACCTTTTCTAATGGCGTACTCCATATGCCTGATCTATTGAAAATCTTCTTTACCTCTACGCCTAATCTTGTGTGTAGTTAAGCGTTTCTAACACTTAGTATTTTAGCCGCAAGCTTCTGGAATGAAAGTTTCCTTGGGTTAACACCCTTGCTGCGAGTTGAGCCTGCCAGCCAGAGCCTGCAATTCTCTGACTGCCCTTTGTGCGAGGGGCACCCATCTGGGCCTAACAGCGCACCCACTTGTAAGCGCCCTGTATCTACCTCTTTCTGTCTTACTGTTACTGCTGGCGTACCCTATCTTATCCCTGTAAACCGAGTCTGAAATTGGAGGAGCGCTGGAAGCTGTTTGGCTCCTGCTTGTGGCTGGTTTGCTTGCCGTCTAACAGAGTCACATCTTCAATGTGTCCCCCCTAGGCCGGGTTTGCAATTGGGTGGCGCTAGGCTTAGCTGGTCCTAGCCAGCTTTACCCTACCCTTATCCGGAGCTACTTTTGGCTCCCTGAGCCAACTACCGCCGCCGGGTTCCACCTATGTAATTCTGACTTTATGGCTCTTGGAAGTTGGGTTGGGGTTTTATGATGCGCTTCATGCTGGAGTCTGGCCTCTAAGAGCAGGACCGAGTACTGAAACCAATGCTACACAGTGTTGTCTTGCTTCCAAGATAACGTGTTGCCCCCCGAGTTGTTATCCCAGCCCGGCAATCTATACTTCATCCTTATCGGGTCTCTATCGAACTTTAAAACATACGTGGTTGACCAGGCGCTAATTCCCAAAGCGCTGCATGTCCAACTCCTTGAGTCACCTGGAAGGGCATGGTAACTATTCTCAGTATCATGGGCTTTTACAGCACAATTATAGCTCTTATTTTCGTATGCTTTAGCACTTTTGTGTTACGTTGCCGGGGGATGGTCACAAGTCCCTTTTTTATGTTTTATTTTGTGGTTTTACAGCAACGTGCAACAACCGATCGTGCCACAGACTACTTCTGCCTGCCCCTGGGTGGTAGCTGCGCGTGGTATACATGTTAATGTTAAAGGACATTTGTACCGCGCACTATCACCACCGTAGTGGTCCCTTGGCGCTCTGGCGGCTCTGAAAGAGGAGGGAGGTTGAGTTAGTGGGAGGAAGCAGGAAAAGTGCAAGAGAGCAGTGATGTGCTGTTGACAGCCTCAGCTCGGTGGGTCCGTTGGCTGGGCTTGGGGTGTTTTGTGGTCCGTCGTCGTCGTGCGCTGTTGTGCAAGTCTATGTGTGGTTTGTTTTGTTGTTGCATTGTTGTGAAGTTTGTGCGGATTGCTGCGTTTTAGGTTTGTGGTTGTGTTTGGTTAGAGTTTGAGAGGTGTATGCAGAGGGATGGAATTGTTGGTTGGTTGGTTAGTTGGCATTGCTGTCCTTGCAATTGTGGGATTCCATCTAGGTGCGGCACCTGCTGACAGTCACCTTTCCATCTAGATTTGACGCGAGCTAGGTTCAGAACTCTAAGTGTGGTGCATGCTGAGAATCATATATGCTAATAATCACATTTCTGAGATTCCATCTAAGTGTGGCATAGGCTAACAATCACATTTCTGTCTAGATGCGACGCAGGCTAAATCAATCATAACATCACAATCAAACATCAATCATAACATCACATATGATATAAGTCATTTATAACGCGCCTGTACACAAGTGGTTCGAGTGTTTCATTAGTTGCCCCGTCGAGACAGACATAGTACCTGGTGGATGTTGGTTCTAAGCTGCCCTGGCAGTCCCAAGCTTAATATTTGATCTCTGCTGCAGATGCACTAAAGACTTACCACTTTGGCTTCAAATAGTTGGATTTTAAGGTTTACAGAATAATGTCTTATAGAGTTACTTTACAAAACAGGTTACATAATAAGGCTACCTGCTAATGTTTAAATCCCTCTGGCAACGTGTTACGCTAACAGGATACCCTTGTGGTATATGTCCCAAAATGCACGATAATGCCATCCAATGGGGGGTTGGCTGATTAATGACAGACCAAACTGAGACCTGTGCACTGACTGGGGAGAGTGGCAGGGGAGGTGGCAGTGCTAGCCCCTTATGTAGAAAATGCCGAGCTTTGCACGCCAGCTGCGCTGGCAGGTCCGGCCATAGTTTAATTTATGTTCGCAGGAAACCCTGATCTAACTTTCGAGTTTCTGGCCATATTGGTTATGGTTCCGCAACATGCCGGTTGTGCCGCAGCGATGGCAGGATGTTTCTGAACTCCTGCGTGCCTCCACCTCGCACCTCTTGTCTGGCTTCCTTCAAAATGTGTCTGGTTAAATGGGGAATGTGTTGTTTGTGAAACGTTCGCCATATGTAACATTTACCATTCCTATGGCACAACATGAAATTCGGAGTGCATCTTAAAACTGCCTTCTTTAATATATACTCCGGCTAAACGTGGCGTATGTGTTGGCGCTTACCCCATGCATGTATTTAACATTTCTTATGAGGCACTGATCCTACTCCTAACCACATGTGACCATTCCACTCTCTATGACAAATACAACAAGAATCTCTTGAACTTCATATAAACGTAATTTTCGACTGTTGTCCGACGATATGCCGGCCGTTGCCACCATGCCCCTTTCCTTCGCAAAGCTTAAAGAAAAAGGGGTCTGTGATGCTGTAAGCCATTGTTACTCTGTTTCTCGCCATTTTAGCTGACATAAGCGGGACTTCGCTGAATCCTTAACTCTGCAGTCGGTGCTGTGCAAATTGCTGTCTTCTTCGCCGACCTCTTCCTCTGGTGTTTCAATGCCTGGTTTCTGGTGTTTCTCTGCCTGGTTTCTTTCGGTTAGTCTTTCATGAGATATACTGCAGCTCCTTCTTTACCGCAGACTCCTTCGTGGCGCTCCTCTGCAGGATGTCATTTCAGCCCTGTAACCTTATGGCTTAGCGCAAGCTTTTTCGCTCTAATGTTTCTTTACCTGATAAAAAACACTTGCAGCTCTCTCCTCTGCAGGATTTCACTGTGGTGTGTTGCTATGGCAATGTTCGGCGCAGTGTTTCAGATTGATACTTTTGCCCAGGACTTGCTTCGGTCTTCCTCTTGCTCCCGATGTGCCGCGTCTCTATTTCACCTGGAGTCGAAGTTGCAAGAAGCCAGCACGGCCCTGAGTGCCGCCTAGACTACTGTGCACAGCCAGTAAGTTTCTGTGGGTTGAAATTGATCCTTCACCCCTACAGGTGCATATCAAGGCCTTATACCTGATGCTCATGCTGGTAAACTGACCGTCTTAGCAGGTTCGTTCTTCATCACTGCAAAAGGTCTCCTCTTGAGTTTTCACGCTTGTCTTGCTCCTAACGGGCCCCTTTGACCGCCCGGTGGATAGGAATGCCAGATCCCCTTAGTGTGCCGTTTCCCTCACCACAGTAGTCGGATGTTAACTCTCCCAAACCTTACCACTGCACCATGTTTCTCTTCGTGGAGACCTCCATGCCTGCAGGGCAAATGCTGGTACAGGAGTCCCGACGAGCTTTGTTGCAGCAAGGCTGCTGGGCTGCTCTCCCTTTGGTCACTTTACAGTCGCCCCCAAACCTGTTTGAGATGTAAGGCCCCTTTAAGATGAGTTTACGAAATGGGCGTCTTTGCCCCACTGTGGCAATGACCCGGAGGGTTCAGCCTAGTGCCGGTATCGCTCCGTGAGTCCAGACCGTGGTCCGCGCAGTATTTCCTAGATTCTTTCTTGAGGCGTGGGCTCGTATTTGCTGCTGTGAGATGTGCACTGGCTTCAAATCTGGTTTTTACCCGCTCTTGTTGCTCCCTGCCCGCACCGGATGATAAGCCTGGAAGTAACACAAATATATTTTGGGGAAGAGAGGGATCAGGTGAGCGGGGGCCATACTTCCACGTAGGGCCAACTCGAGACTGACCCCTGCCACCCTTCATGTGAAAAGCTTGTGACGTTGGAATGGATCCAGCGTGTGAGCTGTGTCCGTTTTTTCTTCATATACTTTATACTTTACTTCCGTACTGTATCCTTCCTGCAAGGTTGGAGAGGTATATGCCTTTCATCCACTGTTGTGCGCTTTACCACGCTTTGAGGCATTTATATACCTTCTTATCGCTCTGGTACCCACTTGTGATGTAGCCCCCTGAGGGGCATTATTTATCATTTATCCTCGGAGGTGGATTCTGGAGCTTGGCTTGCCTTCCACTTGTCTTCAGTTTTTTGGGGCATTGACCTTCCCTTGTACCATTAGTGGTGCGGCGAGTGAGCCTCTTCCACTGTGTCGAGAGAATCGAGACATCCTTTTAGCTCACTGATCCACTTGTGACATGGCCCCTTGTGAGGCGCTTTTATTTTTCATCCTCGGAGGTGGGTTCTTGAGCTTCCACTAGCATCAAACCTTAACTGGTTTTGGGCATTTTGCCCTTCCATGTCCTCAGGGTGAAGGAGGAGGCATCCTCCATTCCCCCGGATGCCAAGTGCCCTTCTTTCACTTTTTGGGCATCTTTCTGCATTCCCTTCGCTCATGATCCACTTGTGTTTGAGCCCTTTATCAGGCGTTTATTAATCTGTTTCTCCTCAGAGGTGGGTTCTTTGAGCTTGGGTTTTTATACCCTTGAACCTGTTTAGCTCCATTTTGACCTTTTGAATTTGGTTGCTATTATTTTTCCATCTTTCTGTACGTATACTTATTTGATTCTTTAGATTTTCCCCTACTCTAGTTGTAAAACTTTCTATATTATAGTGTAGCTACCTGGCCCCTTTTTGGGTAGTTCATCCTGGGTTTTACTGGGTGGGAGGGAGGTTTTAGTGAATGGCAGCTGGATCAGGACTCCAGTGCTGGTGGTGCCTGGCAGAGGAAAGGCACGGAATGAGAGAGGCGCTTGTTCTTCTTCTTGCTGATAGATTTTTATCCATCAGCGGTGATTTTTTGGATACCGAGGCTTGAGCCTCATTACTCCATCTTCTCGGGTTGAGTGTGTAGTCGTGGGTTTGTATTGTTCTTGGTCTGTGTGGTCTTGTCACAGTAGGGCTGGTTTCACTGGGTCTTCGCAGTGATGGGCCGCGGGTAGCGGTCGAAGGGGTTTGCAGTGGTGGCAGTGAGTCTTCTGATCAGAGGGTTCGGGTTCTGATCCAGTTCTTGGCAGAAGTTCTTACTCAGCTTCGCTAGATGTTCATCCAACATCTCGATGTCCAGGTCTCTGTGAAGGTCTGCTATCCTTGTGAAGATTGGAGCTCCAGATGATATCCGCAGGGCCTTGTTCTGGACTATCTGAAGACTCTTCCGGTGTCGCTCATGGCAGGTCATCCATGCTGGTGAGGCATAAGTCAGGGTTGGTCTGATGATCGCCTTGTAGACGTTGATCTTTGTCCGGAGGGGCATGGACTTGCTCTTCAGGAGTGGGTACAGCGCTGCCATCTTTCCTGTTGCCTTCTGCTGAGTATTCTCGATGTGGCTTTCCCAGTTGAGTTTGCTGTCCAGGGTCACACCGAGGTAGCGGCTGCTGCTCTCCCATTTGATGGTCTCCCCGTTGAGGCTGATGTGTGGGTGCTCCTTGATCTTCTTTCTGGTGAACAGCGTTGCAGTTGTCTTGCTGGTGTTGAGTTCTATCCGCCAGTCGCTGTACCACTTTGCGATGGTATCCAATGAAGCTCGCAGGTTCTTCGCCACTTCCTTTTCGCTGAAAGACTGGGAAATTACTGCAACATCGTCTGCATACAGCGCCAGGTTCGTCTTGTGGAGATCTGTCGGGATGTCGTTGGTGAAGAGGTTGAACAGGAAGGGTCCGAGGTTCGATCCCTGTGGCACGCCTGCTCGGATGGGATGTGAAGAGGACATCTCAGACCGCATGGCGACATGGAAGGTGCGGCCTCCCAGGTAGCTTGCAATCGTCTTCACCAGGTAGTTCGGAAATCCCAGGCCAATCATCTTGTGCAGCAGTCCCTTGTGCCAGACTCGGTCGAATGCTTTGGCGACATCCAGGAAGACAATTCCTGTGGACTTCTTGATGTTGAATCCGTGGCTGATGGTGTCCACCACTCTCAGTAGCTGATGAGTCGTTGCATGCTCCTTTCGAAATCCAAACTGTTCCTTTGCTAGTAGATTTCTTTCGGAGGTGAAGTCGCTGAGTCGAGCGAGGAGGACCTTCTCCAGGAGCTTCGATAATCCAGAAAGCAGGCTGACCTCCCTGGTTATAGGCCAAAATTGGCCTGAGGGAAAGGTAGCCCCTCTTTGAACATCAAAGGCCCCTTGTCTACACGTCCGTCCGGATGGGATGGGGGCCTTTGATGTGACATGGCAGGGGCAGGGAGTACCTGATTTCACCTGCCCCTGCCACCTCCCTTCCGCAGTGGGTGCCCAGCAGTCTGGGTCCCCATTGTCTTGGGGTCCAAGATGCCCGCCCTGTCACCGGCATGCTAAGTGGGGCGAGCACCTGAAAGGTGCTGCCCCAGCCGGACCCAAAAAAAAAAACACCTCCCACCTTATGCCCCTGGGCCTCCCAAACCGGAAGGCCCATGTTTAAAATCTGCTCATAGGTCCTTTGAGCAGGGCCACTGCACTGCACAGCCCTGCATTGTTGCTATACTGCAGCACAGGTCCAAACTGTAATATGGAAATTATAATGCAGCAACCTGCTTTCTGGTGCTCCCGACCCGAAAAGGGTGAAAAGCACTTCAAAAGCAACTCGGGAATAACCACTGGTTTTCCGACGACCTGCTTCTTACAGAGCTCCCAACGCGAATGGGGTGAAAAGCACTTTCAAAAGCCTAGTGTCACTGAAACAAAAAAATGGATCTGCGGCACAGAATCCAGGTGCACTCCGAGCGGAGTGTTCTTTCTGCAGGGCTGCTCCAGCAGCCGTGCCTATAAACGGCAAATATGCACTAGGACCATGCCATGCAAATGGCTACTCGCCGGCCTGTGCCAACAGCCATTTCACACCTATGTGCGTGGCTTCCTCCCTCTCATCTCTCCTATTGCTAGAGTGTTCTCTCCCCTTTGAAGAGGGGGAGAGACACTGGGGGTTTCGGTGCTGGCACGCGCCACCTATTAGCACCTTTTGTTGAGTCCTGGATCCCCTCCCTGTCAAGCTCTTCCTGTGAGTCCTGCAGCAGGAGAGGACTGGGGCAGGATGGGGGGTTGGCGTACGTTATGGACGCCTTTCTTCCCCCCTTCCCTCCTGTGCCCTGTGGGCAGCTCCCCAAGCTTAAGAGCCTGTGCCCTTGAGCTCCGTGGGGGTGCCACCTCTTTCTGCAGCACTTGACATTCTTTCTCCACCCTGCAGACATCCTCGTCCCCCCCTACATGGGAGCAAAACAGAGTAGCAGCGTGCCCCTGTGTTCCCATAATGTCTCACTACTGGCAATTTTGGAGATGTGTGTCCAGTTATTCATGCTTCTATAAATCCAGTTGTTTCTCCCACTTAAACCAGTCCATACAGACATGTCCACAAATAAACCACATATGAATATGTGATATTCTACAAAAAGTCTAGGCCAAGATACATGGGGAGAGTCAGATGTTGCATATTATGACATTTAAATGTGAATTGTCCCTTATTTATTTAGCTAAAACATTGTACTATAGTAAATTTGTGAAACCTGCGTCTACTGATAAGTCTTTAAAATTCTCTTGGCGACAATATGCGAACAATGATTTCTGGCACAGTACAGAACTAGGGTCACAATATGCTTGTAAGACTAGAACTTATGTCACAATGATTGACTTTTGTTTGTGGAATGAATACGTTTAACCAAGTTGCCCCCAGAATCATCTTTAAAGCATGCATCACCTTTAAGGTGGCATGCATTTGCACCAGGCCATAGGACGCCACACAACACTAATAAGAGTTATTCATCTTAACCTCCTTTAATGAGGTTTGTTATTTTGCAAAGGTGTCTCCCAAAGCATCTAGCAAATACAATATAGCATTAGTAACCCGTTCCACAGGCTATACCAGGGGCAACGGCCTGGCAGCCAGAGTTAAAGGCCTGAGTGAAGCAACGCTATTAGCACCTCGGGTTACCAAAGCGGTAACCCGGGGTGTTAAAAAAAAGTGTTTGATTCAAAGAATAGGATGCATGCGGCGCCCCCTTCATTGATTGACAACTGTGCAAAGATGGCTGCGATAGTTGAGGAAGGTGTGGCTCCATTTGGAGCCCCTCTTCCCTTTCCATAGCAGCCAAACGGAGCAAGGAGAGAAGCTGTAGAAATATTGGGGTGTCGGGGTCAAAATGACTGCGGAGGTGGTGGGGCAAGATGGCGGACAGGGGAGCCGGCGATCAGGCGGCTTAGAACGCAGGCTAGATTGGGAGTATCAGCCCACATTTGTAGTCTCCCGATTGGCTGGCTCCCACCCACAGGTTGCTAATAGTTCAAAAAACCTTTTACTCACCTGTGCATCTTGCACAACAGGTTAACATAATGATATCACTTGCCATGTGTGTACATATTGTGAAAACAATGTTCTTCATTGCTGTTGACAGAATATGGTTTGAGGCCAGACATAAAGAATAAGAGTCAGTCCCTTTTCTAATAGTTGAGCATGTAAAATGTCCCAGAGCAAGATTCCCTGGCATGTCCCAAAAACTGATGCTTGGGCTTTCTCTGGTGGCAGCGAATTTAGGGGGAAGGATGGATATAATTAATCCAGTACAACGTCCTTTCATCGCAGGATGTTTTTTCGCTGGATTTTTTACAGCAAATTTTTCAATGAAAAAATACGTTTTAGGGGGGGTTAGAATAATATATATATTTGGGGTGTGGGTGTTCGGGAACATATACGAAATAAAAATTGATAGGGGGTTTGGGGTGGACACCCCCTCCCAAAAATAAAAAATAATAATTCGATGAGTTTTTTGTTGACAAATTCGCAGTATAAAACCCTCTGAAAAAACATCCAGCGATGAAAAGACATAGAACCAATTAATCCATTATTATTTAAAGTGGCTGTCTGGTCTTCTCTGCCCACTACGTCAGTAGTGAACAGAGCAGATGGCAAGTTAACTGTGCTCAAATAATCATGAAAAACAAAAACATCGCAGCCTCTTAGATGTTGCAGGTGGCAGGAGGACAGGTCCAAAGATAAAGAGCTGGTCCTCTCTTGGAATGTGGGTTTTATGACACAAATTTCATGGTGCAAAAGATTAGTGCTGGGGAAGTGGTCTAACACCACAGAAAGGGTGTTGCATGAGTTTCAGGACAGAAGTGCCTTTAGGTAAAGAACCACCGTACGGCAGTGCCATTTAGGTGTGGTGGGGTTGGGGCACGGGAGGAGAAAGGACAATCCTCAGGAGTAGGGGAGACATCAACTCTGATATGATATGATAGTTTATTTATATAGCGACTATACACAATGTGTTTCAAAGCGCTTCAAGGAGGGAGGGGACGTAGGAAAATACAGTTACATTCAGCAAAAGTCCTTGAAACAATACAGAAGAACTAGTTACTCTTACCTTGTAACGTTCTTTCGATGGGATGTTCCTCCGACGTATTCCTTATCTTAGATAGAAATCCTTCAGCTTTGCTGGCCTCGGAAAATTTTTTCGCCAGAGGGCGCTGCGCGTCGATGATCGCCAAGTCGATGACCCTCGACGGCCTCCGTGCCGACGTCGACGTCATCCTGCCTATAAAGGCCGCGCGCAGCGTCCGTTGCTCAGTTCCGTTTTGTAGTCCCCAGTAATGTTTTTGGATTAGACTAATCACCTTGAAGGAGCATAGGCTGCAAACCCACAGGAAGTCATACTGCGGGGATGGATGGGAGGGTCGATAAGGAATACGTCGGAGGAACATCCCATCGAAAGAACGTTACAAGGTAAGAGTAACTAGTTCTTCGAAGGGATTGTGTCCTCCGACGTATTCCTTATCTTAGATAGACTCCCATAGCAGTGGTATTGTGACTGGAGGCGGGAGTAATAAAAGTTATGTTACCCTTCCAGAATGGACAGAGTGTAACACAGCCTTGCCGAATCTAGTTTCTTGACTAGAGGAGGAATCCAGGCTATAGAATTTGGTAAATGTATGTGCGGACGACCATGTGGCAGCCGCACATATATCTCGAATTGGCACCCCTCTTTGAAGGGCTGAGGATGTTGCGATACCCCTGGTAGAATGAGCCCTTAGATTTTGAGGAGGCTCCTTTCCTGCCAATTTGTAGCACTCCAGAATGGCTAAAATAATCCATCTGGAGATGGTTTGTTTTGTTATTGGAAGGCCCAACTTATGTCCTGCATAACCTACAAAGAGTTGGTCTGCTTGTCTGATCTTAGCCAATCTGCTGATATAGAAGCTCAAGGCTCGCTTAGGGTCCAGCCTGTGCAGTCTCTCTTCCTCCTTCCCCGGATGAGGAGGAGGGTAGAAAGAAGGTAATATAATCTTCTGAGTGATGTGAAACTCCGAGACTACCTTCGGGAGGAAGTTAGGCTTCACCTGAAGAACAACTTTGTCCTTGTAAAAGATTGTATGTGGAGGTTTACACGATAAGGCTTGCAACTCGCTAACCCTTCTAGCAGATGTCAATGCTATTAGCAAAACAGTTTTGAGGGTGAGAAGCTTCAATGAACAAGAGTGTAGTGGTTCAAAAGGGGCACCCTTTAGGAAGTTTAAAATTAGGTTTAAATCCCATAAGGGAACTTGAAAAGGTTTCGGGGGATAAACATTAGTTAATCCTTTTAGGTATTGTATTACCAATGGAATTTTGAAGTATGAAGGCTCCTCTGCAGTGCGCTTAAAGATTGATAGCGCTGCGAGATAGCCCTTAATTGTGCCAACCTGTAGGCCTGAATTAGCCAGGTAAAGTAAGAATGACAACACCATAGGTGTACCACAAGAAAAGGGTTCAATATTCTTTTCTCTGCACCAGCTGCAAAATTTGTTCCAACGGCAGCGGTATAGAGTTTTAGTTGCCGGCCTTCTGGCCGAAAGCAACACCTCCATAACATCATCCGGAAGGTCCCAATCCTTGTACCTCAACCTTTCAGACACCAAGCGTGAAGGTTGAGGGTCTTGATGGCTGGATGGAGAACCTGACCTTCCTTCTGCGAGAGAAGATCCTCTCTGTATGGCAGTCGAATTGGAGGGCAGATGGACATGTCTAGAAGGTCCGGGTACCACGTTCTCCTGGCCCAATCCGGGGCAATTAGGATCATGGTCTTCCGAAACCTTCTCAACCTCCTGATCATTTGAGGAATGACAGGGACCGGAGGGAACGCGTACAGAAGTGGGAACTCCCAGTCCACTACGAACGCATCTCCTAGAGCTCCTCTCGGGGGAAATTCCCTTGAGCAAAATCTGTCGCACTTCCTGTTGATACTGGTGGCGAACAGATCCACTTGAGGGGTTCCCCAAAGGGCGAAGATCTCTTGAAGGACTTCCTGAGCTATCTCCCACTCGTGAGAGACTGTGCTCTGCCTGCTCAGAGCGTCCGCTGTCAAGTTCTTCTCTCCGGCTAGGTGAATTGCCGATAGAGAGATTCCTTCCTGAATTGCCCAAAACCAGAGCTGCATCGCCTCTCTGCACAGTGGTAGTGAGCCTACGCCTCCTCTTTTGTTGAGGTAGTGCATGGCCACTGTATTGTCCGTCATTATTAGGACGTTTCTTCCCCGTACAGACGGCAGAAAAGCCTTCAGCGCTAGTCTGATGGCTCTCAGCTCCAACAGGTTGATATGTAGTCTGGACTCCGATGGAGACCAACGACCGCTGATGGTCAAGTCGTTGGCGTGAGCTCCCCACCCCGTGAGTGAGGCATCCGTGACTACTGTTATCTCCGGCCATGGTTGCCAAAACATTTCTCCTTTCAGGATGTTCTCCCGACAGGCCCACCACTGAAGGTCTCGGGCTACTTTGACCGGGATCCGAAGGAGATCTGTCATCCTTCCTGAGAACTGTGACCACTGAGTTCTCAGTGCCCACTGGAGGGATCTCATTCTCAGGCGAGCCTCCGGCACGAGGAATATGCAGGATGCCATGAGGCCTAGCAACCTCAGAAAGTCGTAGGCTGGGAGATATTGGGCATTCTGAAATCTGATGACCATCTGCAGAATATCTCGAGCCCTCACCTCTGGTGGCAAGGCTTTTCCCAGGGAAGTGTCCAGGACTGCTCCAATGAATTGGAGTCTCTGTGATGGTATCATCTGTGACTTCTTTAAATTGAGGGAGAAGCCCAGCTTGTGAAGGAAGTGGCAAACATAATCTAGTTGTCTCTGAGCCTGTTCCGAAGATACAGTTCTGATCAACCAATCGTCTAGGTAAGGGTAGACATGAATCCCTTCCCTCCTTAGACTTGCAGCCACAACCGACATTAGCTTGGTAAAGACCCTCGGGGCGGAGGTTAGCCCAAATGGCAGAACTCGAAATTGATAATGAGAGCTGCCAATTGCGAACCTCAGGTATCTCCTGTGCCTGGGATGGATCGGCACATGGAAATAAGCGTCCTGGAGGTCTAGAGATACCAACCAGTCCTGAAGCTGGAGGGCCTGAAGGATCTGAGAGAGAGTCACCATCTTGAACTTGTCCTTTCGGAGGAATTTGTTCAATTCCCGTAAGTCTAAGATGGGTCTCAGTCCTCCGTCCTTCTTCGGTATTATGAAGTAGGGGGAGTACCAACCCTTGTTCCTTTCCGCTACAGGTACCAGTTCTATGGCACCTTTCTCTAGCAGGTCTAAAACCTCCTGCAAGAGGAGCGGATCTGGAAGCTTCAAAGGGTTGTTCCCCGGTGGATGACTCTGAGGGATATGTAGGAAGGGCAGGCAATAACCTTGGGCTACTGTCTCCAGAGCCCAAGCATCTGACGTAATAGCCTGCCATTCCGTCAGATGGTGAGTTAACCTGCCCCCTACTGGTGTTCTGTGAGGGGAGACCTCAGAGTGGTTTTGAAGCGGCTGATGCAGTTGCCGAAGGTAAAGTGGCTCCTGCTCCTGCGGGTGCGGCTTTCTTTCCCCTACCCCGTCCACCACGGGTAAATCTTCCTTGGCCTCTTTGAGCCGGTCGTCCCCTGCCCCTTCCATATGAGGAATAGTAACGAAAGGACCGTCCTCTCCACGATGATCCCGAAGGACGAAAGGTATTCTGACGGATAGCAGCTCCCAATGACTTGGCTGCTGCCTTGGACGTTTGCAGTTTCTCCAAACTGTCATCCGCCTTCTTTCCAAAGAGGGTAGAACCGTCAAAGGGCATATTCAAAAGCCTGGTCTGCACGTCAGAGGCAAAACCAGACTTCCTCAACCACGCATGCCTGCGGATTGTGGTACTTGCCGCCATGGCCCTGCTGATACTGTCAGCAGAATCTAGGCCAGTTTGTAGGGTCTCGCACATCGCATCTTTACCATCCCTGATGATGTTTAAAAATGCGTCCCTTTCCTCTCCTTCTTGGAGGCAGTCAGCCGCTGATGAAGCGCACTCCCAAAGGGTGTGGCTGAACCTAGCGAGCGTACAGGTCGCGTTAATAGACTTTAACGCCATGCTACAGGCAGAAAAAACCTTCTTAGCCATGGCATCATATTTTTTGTCATCCCTATCCTGCGGAGCAGTGGGGTATGCAGATGTGCTGCCTGATGAGGTTGCAGCCTGTACAACCAAGCTCTCAGGAGTAGGGTGTTTTAACAAATATTCAGGGTCAGAACTAGCCACCCTGTATTTTGTTGACAGTTTTTTATTTACTGCCGGGATAATTTCTGGCGTTTCCCAGTTTGTCAAAATCCTTCTCTGTAGAGCAGAGTGAAATGGAACCACAGGATCCTCCTGTGGGCCCTTGTCCAGTATGTCAGTGAGGTCATCCTGCTGAAAGGCAGGAGAAGGTGCAGACCAACCCATAAATTCTATGATTCTAGACATCAGAGCTCTATATGGAGTCTCCGCATGTTCTCCTGGGTCTGGTTTGATAAATTCTGCTTCAGGAGAAGTGTCCAAGCCACTAGCTTCCTGAAGTGCATCCTGAAGATTTTTTAATCTTCCTTCCTCAGAGGCGAAAGTCTCTGGCTCTGGTGATGTGGTCCTCTGTAAATCAATATCTTGGTCTGAATCCTCCCTTTCCTCAAAAATCGAGGTTAAAGGGGGATACATTGGTTTTTGGAATGGTATAAACCCCATTTCCAATGCAGAAGGAGCCATCATCACAGGCCTTGAAAACGTCGATGTCGTCGACACCGACGTGAAAGTACTCGAAGGCGCCGTGAAAAGCGTCGAGAAATGTGTACTAGGCCTCGAAGAACTCGAAAGGATCGGAGTCTTGCTCGAGAACGACGTCGACGTTCTCGGCGTCGAGTCGGAGGTCTTTTGTCTAACCGTTGGCTGTGGAGTAGCCGTGGTTCTTTCCTTCACCGGCGTCGATATCGGCGTCGACGTCGGCGTCGACTCGATCGACTGATGCGCCGATGAATCCTTCGACAACGGCGTCGATGGCGCCGACCTCTGTTTCGAAGGAGTTTTCGACGATGGCGTCGATGATGCTTTATCTCCCGATGGCTCGAGGCGCTTTCGGGTTGACTTTTCCGCCGGGTACTGCGACTCGCGGCGTTTAGATTTTTTGGGTTTTTTACCCGGGGTATCACCCTCAGCTGTCTTCGAGGGGGACGAGGCCGCTTTCTCGAAGACGCTTAGCATCTTTTTCCTGAATTCCTCCCACTCAGCTTGCGAGCTGCGTTTTGTGGGGCAATGAACTCTCTCAGGAGAACTCGACGAAGATGACGAAGGGGATCTCCTACGTCTCTTCTTCGAGTGTCTCGATGTCGACGAGTGGTGGGAGCCACTTCGTGATCTAGATCGAGAGTGTTTTTTATGGTGAGGAGACGAACGTCTCGACTCTACCGAAGAAGCTTTCGAGGAAGTTAAAGTTGACCTACCTCTCTCGAGCTTCCCCCTACGCTCCTTCAAGGCTTTCGCCGTCATGGAAAGGCATTCCTCACACTCCGAACTCTGGTGCGTGATTCCCAGACACCACAAACAGACCCTGTGAGGGTCCGTCAACGACATTTTCTTCCCGCAGTCTCGGCACTTTTTGAAACCGGACCGAGGGGTCGTCGGGTCGGAGGAGGATGCCATCGATATCGAGGTAAATAGTAGTTATTATATACGTTATCTTTGACGAGAACTGAGCAACGGTGTTCCGAGGCACAACGAAGCGCGGAAAAACGGAACTGAGCAACGGACGCTGCGCGCGGCCTTTATAGGCAGGATGACGTCGACGTCGGCACGGAGGCCGTCGAGGGTCATCGACTTGGCGATCATCGACGCGCAGCGCCCTCTGGCGAAAAAATTTTCCGAGGCCAGCAAAGCTGAAGGATTTCTATCTAAGATAAGGAATACGTCGGAGGACACAATCCCTTCGAATGTGAAAATTACTATCATAATAGGCCTGTCGACATTTCTGATAGTGCAAGTGCATAGAACAAGTAAGGCAAGAGGTAATGGATAGGAAGGAGAACAAAGCAAGCAGTAACATTACTATGTCTGACGACAATTTACGCAGTGCAGGTGGTAACAAGAGGCGGGGTGGGGGGGGGGCTAGGGGAAGGAGGGGGAAGGAGAACAAGGCACGCTACTGAGCAAAAATGTCGCTGACAAATTTGAAAAGCAGGGGAGGGGGGAGGGAGAGAACAAGGGGGGAGGAGGGGAGACAGACAAGCTGCTATCAAGAGTCACAGAACAGATGATAGGAGTAAGTGCTAGGAGGGGGAAATCTGAGAGGAGGGAGAATATAGAAGGGGGGAGTAGGAAGGTAGTGGAACAGGATGGAAGTGAGGAGGGGGGGGAGGAGGCAGGAAGGGGGTGAAACGCAGAGCAAAACTCTTTCAAATGGCTTTTACCAGCGCCCAAAGTCATTGGGGAGTCAGTTTAATTGGGGTTGTCCGGTTGGATCAGCAGCCACCTCTTTCAAATAACCTTTCTATGCTGGTCTCTTGCACCCTTCCGAAGTCTATTGAGTTCAGTCCTGCTTTTTCCAAAACCCTGCCCTTCGTTAGATTGCTACGAGATCATGGAACTTCTTAGGAGTTAGGTACTTTGTCGCAGACCTCATTACTATTGTTACACCATGTTCCCTCCAGTGGTTGCTGAAGGTCAGCACTCACTGGTAAGGTTTACTGTCAGAAAGGAAGGCCCGAGCGTGCTGGTGTTGGGACGGGTTTAGGTCCAAGGATATCCGGCTGACCTGGCCAGCCCGCTAGCAGGTGGGTGAGTAGCTCAGTGTTTTTTTGTCAATAATTGGGCTAGTCCCTGGGCCAACTTACTCGAGGTGACTTGGGGCCCAGTCGGCCCACCACTCTAGCTTATGAAGGAGTGGGGCAATATCTTTTATGAATGCCACTTCCAGAATAACGTGTGTATATAATGCATGAACATTTGTTAATGTAACAGCTTCTAGGTGATACCCCTCACGCAGTGTATTTTGCACCGTCTGCATTCTGCTTCTATGTGACACCCCAACTGTGTTGGCAGCTACTGCATTTTCCACCTAGTCCCCCCCGCCCCCGGCTGCATTCGGCTGCTACACGACCCCTCACTTCATTTTCTATCCAGTGTATTTTGCATGCAAGTGACCCCCTGACTGGATTCTAGGTGATTCTTCGCCGGACCCCCCGCTCGCACTGTATTTAGCATCCAGGCCTTCTCCTGGCCTGTCCTGCATTCATTCCATCCTCCATTTTTAGACCCTCTACTGCTGCCTGCACATGAACCGGCTCTCCCATGCTCTCATCATGTGAGATATCATCTGGAAAAAAATGGTGGTAAGCGTCCTGAGTCATCGGAAGGTACAATAGGGTTTGTTTGTGGGGAAATTGCAACATTGTATTTGGAGTGAGGGAACGCTAAGCGGGCAGACAATGAATGGGCCAGTGTGCATCATAGGCGACGAGAGAACCGCACACTTGGCAATCACAGATATCCTTAAATCACAGAGTATGTCGCCGAAAATAACTTCTTTGAAACCTTGGTTGAAGAACTGCAAGCCTGCCAATTTGCATCAAGTGGATTAAATTGACGTGGGTGTAACAAAGCATTTCATTTCATGTGCTGAGATTTTTTGGTCCGCTTAGAGCAGTGGTCTTCAAACATTTTCAGCCTGGGCCCTCCCTGAGCAAAATGTGGGCAGGCCGAGTCCCCCCCAAAATGCCAAATGGACAGTAAATCCGAATGGCTATGAACAGTGTCTGGATTCCCTTATCCCACTCCTAGACCAGTCCCTTGGCTCTTCCCACCCCATCACAGACCCTGGGCTCTCCCCATCTTGCTCTCACCTACGTCCCTGGCCTCTCCCCACCCTGTTCCCACCACTATCTCATGCCCCTCCCCCCCTCCAGCCTGCTTTCGTCGCAGTTCCACGGCCAGTGGCAGCTGATGAATTTTTTAAGTTGCGGGGCACACATATTTCCCCCAGACATGCCATAGTGCCCGACTGTAGCAAGGGGGCCTGAACTAATCAAGGGGGATTCGGAGACGTTCACCCGCTGCAATTCTTTTAAAATAATGGGTTAAAATCTTGCATTTCAGAGTACTCTATAAAAAAAACTGGGTAAAAAGCCAAACGGTTTGCAATTGGCGCTTGGGGGGCCAGGAAGCAGGCATGGTATTTGTTACTGGACATCTTTGATAGATGTCCAGTAAAAAGATACCGTCCCTGTCCCCCACAGCGCCTAATACATGCACAGAATAGAAGTGATTATGTGCACTGGGGGGCAGGGGGAAAGCATGGTGTTTTTTACTGGACTGTATGATAGATGTATAGTAATAAAAAACATCCCTGTCCCCTGGGCTCCACAGCACCTTTATTCATTTATTTTATTTATTTCATTTGTTACACGTCCAGACCCTTAGGTATCACGGCGAGGTTACAGACATCTTTGTTTAACATTGTTACAATGATACAGATGGAGATGACATTATGCCAAGGTGACTCGAAAAACAGTGCAGTTACACAGAGAGAAAGACACATTGATTCAAGGGAGAGCCAGCATGGTTCGTAGATCAGGTATGTGCCTGAATTGGTAGGATCCCTCAGTATTGGTTAAACAACTAAGGTTTCAATGATTTTTTGAAACTCGCCATGGATTCCTCATTTTTGATTCTGAGTGGCAGGGAGTACCATAGGGTGGGGGCGAGGACTCTAAAAGTGCTCCCTCCTGCTTTGGTGCTTTTATGACGCAGAATTTCTAATAGGGCCTTATTGTTTGATCTGAGAGCTCTATTAGATGACTTTTTTGTAATGGCATTAGTGAGGTAGCTGGGTGCTTTGTTTGTGAAGCATTTATGTACTACACAGAGTTTTGAAAATGATTCTGGCTTTGATGGGCAGCCAATGGTTTTCTCGCCTAATGTTAGAGATGTGGTCTGATTTCTTTATGCCCAATGCCGTTCTCAGTGCTTTATTTTGTAACAGTTGTAATTTACTTGTATTGGCATTGGAGGTTCCTAGTAAAAGGATGTTACAATAATCAAGCTTGGATAATATCAAGGCTCTAGCTAGCGTTATGCAATTTGCAGTTGTAAGGAATTGGCGACTTAGGGCAATGAGTTTGGCTGTGTATGCTGTGGATGAGGAGAGGGCCGAAATATGTTTGCTCATAGTGAGGTTGGCATCTAGATAGACACCAAGGGTTTTAACTTGTTTATATATTGGTATTAGTGTGCCGTCGATATTGATATTTGTGTACTCTGAATGAAGTGCACCTATTCTGGATTGGGATCCTACAATGAGAATGTCCGTCTTCTCGTCGTTAAGACAGAGGCTGTTCATTGCCATCCAGTTTTGAATGATGGCGTAAATTTTGGTTATGGTCTGAATATCGTGGGCATAATCTCCAGTGATGGGGATAAGGATTTGGGTGTCATCTGCAAAATTTGTGTAGATGACACCCATGTCGTCAAGTGCTGAGAATAGGGGTTTGGTGTAGGCATTATTACGGTGGGGGAGAGACATGATCCTTGGGGTACTCCAATGGGGACAGCTATGGGGTCAGCCGCATCTTTACCAATGGCGACTCTAGATGTATGTTCAGCTAGAAATGATTTGATCCAGAGAGTAGCATTATTGGAGAAAATGAAGTTTTTAGCTAATGTCTTGCAAAGGTTATCATGGTCTACCAAATTGAATGCTGCTGAAATGTCCAGTAGCAGTAATATGGCAATTTTTCCTGCATCTCTAATGGTGTCTATTTGGATTTTCAAATCAGTAAAGGCGGTTTCGGTACTATGGATAGGCCTGAACCCAGATTGTCTAGCTCCTAGGAGTTTGTGTTGTTCGAGGTGGGTTTGTATTTGGTTATATGCTATTTTATCAATAATTTTGAGAAGGAATGGGACCATGCTTATGGGTCTGTTACTGCTTGGGATAAGAAGGTCCAGAGTAGATTTTTTTAATAGGGGTGTGACCCAAGCTTCTTTGATACTGGCTGTGACCAGATTGACATTCAAGGATGCATTAACACAATTGTTGATGATAGGGGTAAGGCTGGAGGCACATATTTTGACTAAGTGTGCTGGGAAGTTATCCCCTTTGCAATTAGATGCTTTCAATTTGGTTATGGTATTGGACACTGATTCTTGGGAGACTGGCGAGAAATGGAAAGTAGGTGTGTTGAACCCCGTGTGACTAGTATTTGAGTCCTTTGGGATCTGTTTTTCTGCTAATATTGTTCTTTTAGGAGTGATTTTATTTTGTAATAATTTTTTTAATTTTTATTTAACATTTTTATTTATTAGTGGTCACAAAGATACATAACACAGTTACAACTTCGCATTTCAGTCAGAAGTAAACAGAAAAAAGGAGAGAATCAGTTCGCATATCACACATCTCCTCAAGGTGGCATATTTACACAGTGTCATCATCATCGGAAATCATGTCACACAAGTACGTCCTGAAGGGACCCCATATATCTTTAGGTCTGCTCGCCGCTGGGCGGTTGAGGACAAACTGTTCTTCAGCCTCATTGACATACGTCAATTCCCGTAGGAACTGTTTCACAGTGGGTGGCGCAGTATTCTTCCATTGTAGTAAAATACATTTTTTGGCCACTGCGCACAAGACATTAAAAAGCCTCCTGATCTTTTCAGAGCACTTGCCTATGTCCCCGAACAAATATTTCTGTGGGGTCAATGTCGGGGGGATTTGTGTAATTTCTTCAATGACATCCGCCACTTCCCTCCAGAACCCAGCCACGATCGGGCAACTCCAGTACATGTGGAACGAACCAGCCATGTCCGCCTTTGGGACATTCACCGGGATTAGCTGGCACAAACTTGGCTATTTTGGCCGGGGTATAGTGTAATCTGTTTATAATTTTAAACTGGATCAGCCGCAGCCCAGCATTCAGGGACACCCTCTTGGTGAGGGAGCAGTATCTATCCCATGTCTTGTCATCTATGGGGATTTGAAGATCATTTTCCCATTTGTCTTTGACTAGGTTAGTCGTGGGGGAGTGTGCTTGTATTGCAGCATATAGACTGGAAATCCTCAAACGATCTCCAGACGTTACCATCTGTACACAAGGGTGTGTGGGGGGTTCATCGGGGAAAGACACCCAGCGCTTCTGGAAGGCAGATCTCATGCGATAATATTGCAGTGTCTTAAGTGGGCCCCTCCCAAACGCCCCCGTGATCACCTGAAGGGTTGCAAATTTCCCATCAATAAACATGTCGCCCAGTTTCATCTCTTCATTGGGATCCCAGGCTTCACGCAGGCTGATGTCATCTGTCGGTGGCATGTCTGGATAATTCCAGAGGGAAATCTCAGGGTAATAGGGGGCCAACACTCCCAGTCTTTTAAATATAGCTTTCCATGCACCAATCGTGCAGCTCACTGGGTTGAAGTCACATGTGTCCCTGTAGTGTGCGTCAAAGATTACTGACTGTATGTTCGTGGGGGAAGTGGTAAATTCTTCTATCGCCACATGTGGGGGACCCTCATCCTTGGAGTACCAGTATTTCGAAAAATTGAGCTTGGGCAGTATAATAGTATAGTTCAAAGTCAGGTGCTGCTATGCCGCCTGAGGAGTACGTTTCTACCATTTTTTCCCATGCTATTCTTGGATTCTTCCCATTCCAGAGAAAGGTCGTCGCCATTGACCTAAGTTTATTAAAGAAGGGTCATCCCGGCCATATCGGGATGTTCACGAATAGGTATAATAGTTTGGGTAGGACTATCATTTTAAGGACCGCCACCCTACCATGTAATGATATCGGCAGGCAACCCCATAGCTGCAATTTAGTGTTCAAGGCCTGTAGTGTGGTATCGTGATTGTCTGTGTACAGCTTGTGTTTGAGACGAGTACTCCCAGATATCAAATGGACTCCTCCGACCACTTCAGACCACACAAAGAGCCAGGGCGGTTGGTTGCCGGTGTGAGAGGGAAAACTTCCGACTTGTCTGTATTTATGGAGTACCCCGAGTGTGCAGTGAATTCCCGGATCTCCACCATAATAGGTGCTAGGTTGTTTTCTGGTTCGCGGATATATAAAAGCGTGTCGTCTGCATATAGGGAGATCAGCTGAGTGGCACCCTTCAGATTAATGCCCCTATTGGAGTGTCGAAGCCTGACCGCTATCGCCATTGGTTCTATTGTCAAGGCAAACAATATGGGTGAGAATGGGCAACCTTGCCTGGTGCCCTTTCCCAACAGGAACAGATCTGATATTGATTGATTGGTCAGTACCCTAGCCCCAGGTTCCGTATATAGTAGTTCCACGTATCTAATGAAATTAGGGCCAACACCAAATGCCTCCAACACTGCTAGCAAGTAGGCCCACGACACAGAATTGAAGGGCTTCTCCGCATCTAATGATATGGCAACTGCATTCCTACCCGGGTCTTTTTGGGCCATGATACCGAAGAGTCTACGAAGGTTAAGGGCCGTGGATCTAGCGGGGATAAACCCATTCTGGTCAGGGTGAACAAGTGTAGGGACCACCGGCAGAAGCCTATTGGCCAGCACCTAGGCAAATATCTTAGTATCCGTGTTGATAAGAGAGAGTGACCTATAGGACGACATGTTCTGGGGCGGGCGGCGCGGCTTGGGACGAACAGTTATCAAGGCCTCTCTCATGACTGAGGCAATATTTTACACTGGAGGGATTCCTCCCAGACCTGTAATAACAATGGCACAAGTTCCTCACGAAACTCCTTGTAAAATTCCGCGCCCAAGCCGTCCAACCCTGGAGTTTTATTGGATGCCAAGTCCTTAATCGCCTCAGCAATTTCCTCAGCAGCGAAAGGCTGGTCCATTGCCAGGCGGGCCTCTTCAGAGAGCTTCGGCATCGTCAGCGTATCTAGGTATGCCCTGATTTCCGTGACTGATTTAGTGTCTCTGTTACTATACAGCTGTTGGTAAAACTTAGCAAACTCACCATTGATCTCTCGTTCATTCAGCAAAATCTCACCACACGATGTTTGTATGCTAGTAATTCGACTGGGGTGTCTGTCTTGTTTCAATAAATTGGACAGTGTCCTACCCGCCTTATTACCCTCGCCATATCTATGGGCTCGGATCGGGCCAGCAATATATTGAATTTCCCTAGCAGCTAGTCTGCCGAATTCCTGTAGATGTAACTGTATCCCAGCTAGTATGGCCTTATCCTGTGTACGAGTATAAGCGTCCTCCAGTTTCCTCAGTTCATTTTCAGTTTGGGTTAGTTCAGTTCTGACCCCCTTTAGAAGACCCACAGATTTCTATAACAGAGTCCCCCTAGCCCAGACCTTAAAGGATTCCCATATCGTGGAACATCTATCAACCGAGCCCATGTTATTCTCAAGGAACTCCGCGATTTCAATGTGTAGTCCCTCCACCACTCCAGAATCGCTTAACAACCCCCCGGGCATTCTCCATCTTCTGGGCGATCTGGGGCAGTTGTTAAATGTAACCTCAAGTGTTATCGGGGAGTGGTCAGACAGTGTACGAGATAGTATCTTGCACAACTTTGTTGCAGTAATCATAGCAGGGGATACGAACCAATAATCAATCCTGGACACAGAGTCATGAACAGAAGAATAGTATGTGTAGCCCTTCCCATCGGGTATAGTACTCGCCAGGCATCTTGGAGGGAGAGCTGGGACAGGATGTGTCTCAGAGTAAGAACGGCCTTACTTGGTGCTCTAATGATTGTGCTGGATCTATCCAGTCTGGGGTCCATAGCAATGTTGAAGCCCCCCCCACAATATAATAGGCATATCAGTTGCAGAAATTAATTGGTATACATTTGTATAAAAGGCTGGGTCATCAATGTTCGGGCCATATGTGTTGACCAGTAGCATTCGCTGACCTGCAACCTAGCCCCACACCAGAACATACCTACCAAGGGGGTCTGATTTATGGCCTTCGGGGCGGAATCCCAGATTTGGGTGTATGAGCGTGGCGACCGCCCTGGTCTGCGATGAATAAGTTGTGCAGAACCTGGATTTGCCCCAACTGGGCAATATGCACTCATTGCTAGTATCAACAGTATGTGTTTCTTGTAGCATGACAATTTGAGCACCATGCCTGACAATGTAATTCCCCACCTTCTTAGTTTTCAGCCGATTGTTCAATCCCCTTACATTCCACGACAATAGTTTGACCATCAATGCGTGTGCAAAGGTTTACATAGAAGTGTATGAATATCATCACCAACCGCTTGGATACATCTTTCACATACCATGGATCGTGTCAGAATCTCAGAGACCACTTGTTTAATCAGTAACCAACAACCAATTCCCCCGGTAACTTCCTCAGGGCAAAGTGCCATAAGGTGGGGGCCCATTCCCACTTCAAACCATGGGATATTGAAACAACAACAACCTATACCAGATTACCTAACCCGCCCACCACCTTCACCGTCACCCCCAACTTGACGATGTTCATTTGGTTGGTCGCAACAATACCAAACTTCCCCCTGCACCCTATCCCCCCCTCCACCCACACCATCTGCCCCAACTTGGTGATGTGCCCAAGTAACTGTTTGGAACATTCCTGAGGACGCTTGATTGCTGCCCAGAGGCCAGCCATCTGGTCGCCCACGTGGGAGACTCTACGGCTCGAACAACGGGTCTTGGTCCAGTTCAGTTGTGTTGACCTTAAGAGAAAAAAAGCATCGTAGCACTAACGCAGGGAGGGTGCAGTTTCATCCGTCGGCCCGGTCCCCTCTGCCCTCGCCCGGGTTAGGTCTCACATTCGGGTCTTTCACGTGATCCCTGGGGGGGCAACGGAATGGAGGCCTCCACATATGCCATTGCCTCAGCAGGGCTCTCAAAGAAATGGGCTCTTCCGCTGTGCTGGATTCTCATTTTTGCAGGGAAAATTATAGCGTAGGGGATATTGCGGAGCCGTAGCTGTTTGACCATCTTATAAGATCTGCGTTGTGTTTGTATGGTCGCTGAGAAATCTGGATATATATGAATTCTATTTTCTTCATAGTGCAGCGGTCCCCTCTTTCTGGACATTCGGAGTATCGCGTCCCTATCTCTATAATTTAGAAGGCGTGCAATGATGGTGCGGGGTGGAGTGCCGGGCTTTGGAGGTGGTGCAAGGGTGCGATGAGCTATTTCAACAAGGAAGTGGTTAGAAAGGGAGTCTTCCCCCAGTACGGATTTCAGTAGATCTTTCACCTGTCGTTCCATGGAGCTCTTGCCAAATGCCTCCGAAACCCCGACAATTCGGATGTTATTTCTGCAGGATCTGGATTCGAGATCCTCGCACTTGCTCTGGGTCTTGCGCAGCTCGGACTGAAGTAGGGCTATGTCCCGGCTGTGTTGCGAGATCACATCTTCATTTGAGTTTATCCTGTTTTCTGCTTCCGAGATGCGTGCGCTTTCCCTTTCCACTCGCGCTTTCAGGGACCCAATCGTGACCACTATGTCATCCAGCTTAACGTTGACCTCCATGAAACCATTCTGCACAATAGTTGCCAGGCGATCCAAGGGGTCCATATCTCGGCTTTCAGATGTTTGTGTTGTCCCTCCTGGTGCCGTCTGCGGCTGAGAGCTGGCGAAGGAGTCCATTGGGCCGGTTTTTCTCCCCCCTGTGGCCTTCTTTTCAGTGTGGCCCATTAGACAGAGTGATCACCTGTAGAGTGGGTTGTGCTCTCCCACGTATGAATAGCCACTGTCTCTGCGACCAGATACTGCTCACAGCAGGTATAATGGGGGATGGCGATGCAGCCCTCAACTTGTTTCCCTGTCTGGGGTGCGATGCAATGCGAGTGGGGGAGCCGGGCCCTGTGTTGCTCCAGGTGTAGACACTGCTCTCCAGAGGTTTTGTCCTGAATCTCACACAGTTCTGGCGCGAACACGGATAGTGTCCGTTGGATATACCTTCAATATATTTCCAGTGCAGGTTTCTGCCACGTTGTGGCGGCCAGGTGTCCTCCCAGGTCCCTTCAGACTATAGTCTCATTTCCCCATACTTTCCCTGACTCCACGCTTACCCTGTGGTCCTGGAGCGTTATGTCCGCACAGTTGCAGACCTACCCACTATGACTATTCACCAACCGTGTCTCCAGCTCCCACCAGCAATATATATGAGTTTCTGGTGGCCAATCAAAGGGGTTCAACGGGTGTGGGAGCAGGTGTTTCAGCAACTTGTAGTTTTCCTTTATCTGGGCATGCCGCAGTGCACATTAGGGACCGGGTGTTGAGTCGCCTCAGGATTGTTTCCCTTCCGCAGGGATTAGAACATTACATGTCGCTCCATTTACAAGTGGAAAGTAGGTGAGATAAGCGGGTCCGTATTACGCCCTGCGGCCAAATGCGTATCCCGTCCCTCCTCCAGCCGCTGTGGCCGGCGGCAGCGTCGGTACCGGTGTTTACTTGCTCCTCTCACCCAGGGGATCTAGGCAAGCCCCTTCCCGCAGCACGTCCCTTGTCCTCCGCAAGCCGCTTTCATTTTGGGGCTTCTCCCTGCGTGCGGGGACCCAGACTCAGCGGCCACGCCGTGCCCCCAAACTGATGGCCGGCCGACACCACAGGGCCCCTAGCGCCCCCCACCCTCGCGGCTCGCTAACTGTACCAGCGACACCTCGGCTGGAATTCTGCCGCAGAGGGTCGGGGGCCCGCACAGCAGCTGCGGCCCGTCTCCAGGCACCAGATGGGACTTCCTCTCAGGGCCGGCGCATGAAGAGCCGCCGCAGGTCTGTGCTCGGGCGAGATGAAGGGAGACAGAGCGCCGAAGCCCAAGGCGGCGTCTGAGTCGGCGGGCCACCCCTCCCCCTCCGGGCTCGCGTAGTAATGTCGTGGAGCACTAGGGTGGCCACGCCGCAGCTCTGAGATGCCGTAACTTCACAAGCTGGTATCTCTGCACTGCAGGTGTCGGGGAGTGCCGTTTCTTCAGGGGTCCTTCCCAAGCCCCTCCGCAGCAGTTCTCCGTGGGTTGTAGGCGAACAACTGATAGCTGGCAGGATATTTAGAATAAAGGATTTCAACCGAGCCGGAGCTCTCCAACTAGGTGGCCATCTTAGACGTGCGCAACAGCGCCCCCCCATTTTGTAATCATTTTATTTTGTTGGCAAGGGCATCTTGGATGGTAGTACACCATTCTTTGCTAGGTTGAACAGGGTTGATGATTGGGATAGGGTTTTCCAAATCTTTAAGAATAGAGAATAGTTCTCTGGAATCAGAGGCTGCATTGCTAATCCTATTGTTGAGCGCATTTGCTTTCTGTGCAATGATGGCTGCTTTGTACATTTTATTAACAGCGTTGAATGCCTCAGCTGCCTCAGGGGTATGAGATTTGTTATATCGGTGTACCAGTGAACGTTTGAGTTGCCTGAGTGAGACTAGTTCTTCATTAAACCAGAAAGAGGATTTTTTATCATGTCGTCTGGTTTTGGTGACACTCAGTGCTAATGTATCTATTGTGTTTGTGAGGCAGTTATGGTAAGTATCTGCAAGTGAACGTGGGTTATCATTGATGATGCACTTGTCTGTAAGGGAACTGTTTAGAATTGGGGTAAGGTTTTCAACTGTGAGTTTACGAATATTCCTAGTTACATAGGAATCCAGCGGTGTTGTACAAACCTTACCCCCGCCCCCACTCGCCAAAATCAGCTCCATGGACTATGTAAGGGAGGCATGGTATCACAAGTATGACACTGACATAAGAGTTACAAGTTTCAAAACCTTTATTAAATTCTTGGGGTTTGGAAAAACTCCTACTCTGCCCTATAGCTATGATGGGAGTTGTCTCTACCATCAAATAATAAAGAAAACAGACCTAGTCAGTCTTTGTCAAATCAAAATGGCCTACACTAACAAAACCTAATGCCTGCCCTATCTCTTATAAAAAATGTATGAAAAGGGGGAATGTGGATGCAAAGGAAAGTCAGTGTTACAACATAAAGGATCAAGGTGGCTGAGTCAGCTCTCCTCCTCACATTGGACAGCACGGAGTAAGGCGGCCCCCCTAAACAGGATGACACACTCTGGCTTGCGTTATCAAAAAAAGGCAGTTCAATACATGGGTCGAGACCTGCTTGGGCTTCCACGTTAATGTCACTTATTCCAGCTTTTCAAAAGTTCTTTCACAGTTCAACAAAAGTTCACGAAGGTCTCCTTCAGTGTGGCTTAGACCTCAAAAGGCATCAATAGTTCATGTAGGTCTCCGTTAGCCAGGCTCAGACCTCAAAATAACAGCACTTGCAGGAGTTCTCTTCCCAAAGTTTTATTCACATTTGTTAGGGGTTCTCTCCCCCAACTTTTTTCATATTCCAGGTCTCCCTCATTCGGGCTCGGACCTTTCACCGACATCAAAGACTTTCGGATGTGCAAGGATTTTACTATAGACCTCCACAGGACCACTTTGACTTTCACTCCAGCTCTCCCTTTATGTTATTTGCCCCAATGTCTCTTGGTAGTTCCATACCACAAGCACAACCTTTCAAACAAATCTTTCTCTTAAAGCATTCACCATTTCACTTCCCCTTTTGCCAGGGTTAATCTTGACCATTGCACATTTGAGAGATTATTCACTTTGCCGCTTTATAAAAAGGCATCAAACAATTTGCAGAGACTTTCGAGTGTGTTACTGCCTTTTGCTGGACCACTCTGCTACTCTATCACTGGCTTCACAGTTATCGGCAACTTAAACGTTGATCACTGGTTTGCTTTCTTTCGCATCTCATCAGCATGTGTGCAACCTTCAATTGTGAGATACACTGTTGCGGCTTAAATCTTTCCTTAACACAAACCGACCTTTCATGTCTTTCACTAACTCACCGGTTGTGCGCATTCCTTTCTTGTCTCTGCAGCTTTGATTCACGAGTCAAGGTTAATACCACAGGCTTGGCCTCGCTTTCCCAACTCTGTCGTTCACCCGAGAGGGTACCTTGCATCCTTGAAACACAATGGAGGCTTCTTGTCTGCGATTTGGCTTTCTCTGCATCTCCTTCACGGCTTCCCGGAGGCAACAACCTCCTGCAGGGAACTTGGGTTTCTCTACCCTTTGCTCTAGTCCCTCGATCGGTCGTCCTGCACCAGTGGGTTCGCCTTGCCCCCGGAAGATCTGCTCCTTCTCGTGTCTCACCTTGCTCAGAGTGTCTCCCTATGTTCTGCATTTTATCCGTGTAGGGAGAGCTAATGGGTATCAGACGTATGGGATTAAAGTCCAATGGTATATGTAAGTGTTAGCTTTTCTACTTTCTGTCGTCCTCTTCCTCGGCCCAGTGTTTGTGTAGAATGCAAGGGGATGAGGGGGGAGTAGCGACGTTGGAGAATCCTATAAAATAGGATAGGGTATGGGTACGGGAAAGGGAGAAATACTGCGTCTCACCATCGGTTGCCTCACCTCCACTCCCTGATGACCCCCCACCCAGGTGATCCTCCCACAATGATCCACCCCTGGGGTCTGGATCCAAAGGCGATGGCCGTGCCCTGGCCAACTGAGAGCGAGATCCCCAGGGACTTGTAAATGTGACACCCTTTGGTTTTTCACAACCAACACAAACACTCACACAGCAAGCACTCGATCATTCAGACAAGCACCCATCATCATACACTCACTCATAACACAGGCATACAAGCATCCATACACATATTTAAATAAAAAATAAATGAACATTAAGTAACCTTCTGCCACGGTCCTGAAGTTTCCTCCTTGGTGCTCCAGCTCCTGCATCCTGAACAGGAATCGGAAAGCAAGAGCTTCTTGGTTCCTGCACATGTGTGCGGGCGGAAACTCCCCGCTCCAGCCTGCTCTGTCCGCATGTGCGAGGAGGCGCAGGAGCGTCCCCTCGCACATACAGACATGCAGTTCCTCAGACAGCATTTCGAATGAGCTATGCAAGGGTGGGGGAAGCAAAAAGCTCCCAGCTTTGCATGGCTCACTGAGGAAGTCCGGTTGGGGAACTGAACTGTCAAAGGGAAACCATGTTTCCCTTTGACAGCTCAGCCAGTCCAGCAGCGCCCCCTCAGCTGGAAAAAAGAAGCTGAGTGAGTGCTTAGTGTTTCACTGGGCCGGCTCCTCGGCTCCTCCATAATGGGCGAGGGGGCTGCTGAGTCGATGCCCCCCTGCCCTTTATAGACAAGCCACCCCTGCCCAGGGCTCCTCCCTGCCCCACTCCTCCCTACCCCACTCCCTGCATAGTCCCTAGGCATCCCCTAGCCCACACCCTGTTTAATCCCGGGGCCCCCACCTACTTCAAAAACAACCCAAAAGACACCCCCACTCTTTCCCACAAACAACCCCAGGGGCTCCACCACCCACTCCAAAAACAAACCCAGGGTCCCTCTCCTTACCTCGTATAATGCCAGTCCCGTTTTGCCCCTGTGGTTGGATTTAAACCCTGGCAGCACGCTCTCTGGAAAGGGATAGAGAGCGTGCTTGCAGGGCGTCTATTTCCTGTGTCAGCCACTCCCACTGACCCCAAGTCTGGTCCGTCACACTGAGCATGTGCGGCAGGGGCAAGGGGGGCCGAAGGATGGCATATGCATAAACATGCATGTCCCATCCCACGTCAGCTTTTTCTTTCCTCCCTTTTATTTAAAAAAAATATAAGAACCAAATGTTTTTTTGTGGTCATTTCAGGCTGGGGTCATGAGCTTTGTCAGTCGGGGAGGGGGCACATTAGAATGTTCCTACGTGGTCTTGTAGGGACACAGAAAAGGATCAAGTTTACCAGGACAGTCCTGGCCGGAGCTATTGGGGGATGGTTGGGTAGAGTCCTCCTCACCAGGACTGCCATGCAAAGTAGCACTGCGCTTGTCCCTTTCCCTGTGATGTGGGACCAAGAATGGGTGACCAGATGATTCTCCATATACTGTCCCTGGGCTCAAAATCTACTGGCTTAGGGAGGCACCTGTCCCCCTTAGTCATCCCTTCAGTGGTCACCAGAACCAAGGAAGAAACTCTATCACACAGCTTTTTTTCGGCTTAAGATTTCTCGCCTGCTACTCCTCGTGCTTGGAATGCCCTTATGTTCTCACCATGCGTATCCCTAATTTTATTTGGGTCCTTTCTTTGTTCTGTATTTAACGAATTTGTCTGCAAAGGTTTTCAAAATTCCATATCGTTTTATCTGGATTGCACTGTATTTTGTAGACTATTTTCTAGTAGTTTAATTTTTGCCCCCTTGTATTTGGGTCCTTAGCATCGTAAAGTGTTTGCCCATGTTATGGATAGTTTTCCTTAACATTAATACTCTCTTCTTCATGTCCAGCACACCATATGCAGAGCAACTATGCCACTCAATCACAGAAATTAGCATCCTCCCAAAAGACGTCAAACAATAAAACTGCACCTCTCCAACTTATATGCCACCAGCCCGGCAAATGCGTCCTAGCATCATAGGCACATGAGGCTCCCATCTGGGCGCCAATGTCTCTTTGCCTGTGGTGGGCTGCCTGCGAGCCTCAGATTTTTTTTTAGTATGGTTAGTTATTGGCAATACTTTTGCTAACCCCAACAATCCGTCTAAATACGATACATTTCCCACCTCCAACGGTCCATCCAAGTGCGACACATTCCCACAGTCCCCAACATTCTATCCAAATGCGGCACAGTTTCTGCACAAAAAACAATCGGTCTAAGTGTGACAGACTTCCCACCCCCCATCACTTCATCCAAGTGCAATACACTTCCCCCATCCCCAACGGTCCATCCAAGTGCAATGCATTTCCCACCCCTAGCAATCAGTCCAATTGCGACACTTCCCACCCCTAAACAATCCATCCAGGTGTGATAGATTTCCTGCCCCAAACAATATAAGTGCAAAGCATTTCTCTACCCCAACGATCCATCTTGGGGAAGAAAACCCAGCACGATACAGATGTTACACGGTGCGTGTCTCAGGACGCAGCAGGGAGCTTAAGGCTTAGCTATTCTATTAGATCAGATGCAGAATGTGGATAACCTACGCCTTGAGGCTAAGTGTATAACATGGCTAACTTACACAAAAAGACCTGCACACAATGCTGGGGTACTTCCAAGCTGCATGCATCGACACAGCAGCAACGCTATCTTGCATGTTTCCTCTTTATTCATAATCTTAACTTGCCCCTTCCCTTTGGGACCCCCCAAAATCGATTGGAGCCCAAGCAAATGGCAGCGGTGCAAGGTGTAAAATCCCAGTCACATAACACAACACATCTCTGGCCACAAAAATGGTTGCCAAGTAAACGCGTGTCCACTGAGCCTGGCGCGCGCTCTGTGAGGCCTATGTAGATGGCAAGGAGTAAAGAGCAGGCAGGGGCGGGGGCGCGGAGAACGGCCCGAGGCACTGGAGTCACCCGCTGCGAGACGATGGGCAGCAGGGATCGCACTGAAGCACGATCACCTTTGAAGTGAGGAAGGAAGTGGGATTGGGGAGGAAACAGGAGTGAATGACACTGCTCGTCATGGGAAGGTGAGGTGGGGAGCAGGAGTGGCGGTGGGCAGCAGTGAGGACTCATGGAGAACCTTTTCTGAGTCTCACTGTGAGAAAGGGGAGGTGGCAGCACGAGGGGAGGGACCATCGGAGAGGACTGACGGCACTTGACTAAAATCCACCATTCCAAGGCACTCTATGAGGGGAGGTGGCAGAGGGGACTGCTTAGGCATCTGTGTAAGGCCCTCTGTGAGGTAGGTAGCAGAGGGGACTGGTTTATGCATCTGTGTAAGGCACTCTGTGAGGTTGGCAGCAGAGGGGAATGGTTTATGCATCTGTGTAAGGCACTCTGTGAGGTTGGTAGCAGAGGGGACTGGCTTAGGCATCTGTCTAATGCACTCTGTGAGGTAAGTAGCAGAGCGGACTGGCTTAGGCATCTGTCTAAGGCATTCTGTGAGGTAGGTAGCAGAGGGGACTGCTTAGGCATCTGTGTAAGGCACTTGGAGGTAGGTAGCAGAGGGGACTGGCTTAGGCATCTGTGTAAGGCATTCTGTGAGGTAGGTAGCAGAGGGGACTGGCTTAGGCATCTGTGTAAGGCACTCTGTGAGGTAGGTAGCAGAGGGGATTGGCTTAGGCATCTGTCTAAGGCACTCTGTGAGGTAGGTAGCAGAGGGGACTGGCTTAGGCATCTGTCTAAGGCACTCTGTGAGGTAGGTAGGTATCTCTTTAAGACACTCTCTGAGATGGTGGTGGTAGAGGGGGCTGACTGAGTCACCCTTGTAAATTATTTTTATTTTTTTGTTTGTGTCTATGGTCAAATACCCTTTACAAAAACATTCACATAAAAGCAATATACACACAAAAGCTATTGTTAGGCGAGTGTAGGGGGCGCATAGTGAAGTGAACTGACATAAGGCACTATGGGGGGTGGTGGGAAGGAGCAACATATTGGACTGACTGAGGCACCTTTGTGAGGCACTTTGAAGCGAGAGGAGGTGAGTAGCAGAGGGGCTGACTGAGGCCTCGTTTCAGGCATTATGAGGCGAGGTGAGTAGCAGAGGGGCTGACTGGGGCGTCGTTTCAGGCACCATGAGGTAAGTAGCAGAGGGGCTGACTGTGGCATCGTTTCAGGCACTAGGAGGGGAGTAGCAGAGGGGCTGACTGAGGCATCGTTTCAGGCACTATGAGGCGAGGGGAGTAGCAGAGGGCCTGACTGAGGCATCGTTTCAGGCACTACGAGGTGAGTAGCAGAGGGGCTGACTGAGGTATCGTTTCAGGCACTATGAGGCGAGGGGAGTAGCAGAGGGGCTGACTGAGGCATAGTTTCAGGCTCTATGAGGGGAGTAGCAGAGGGGCTGACTGAGGCATCTTTTAAGGCTCCGAGGGGAGTAGCAGAGGGGCTGACTGAGGCATCGTTTCAGGCTCTATGAGGGGAGTAGCAGAGGGGCTGACTGAGGCATCGTTTCAGGCACTACGAGGTGAGTAGCAGAGGGGCTGACTGAGGTATCGTTTCAGGCACTATGAGGCGAGGGGAGTAGCAGAGGGGCTGACTGAGGCATAGTTTCAGGCTCTATGAGGCGAGTTGAGTAGCAGAGGGGCTGACTGAGGCATCGTTTCAGGCTCTATGAGGGGAGTAGCAGAGGGGCTGACTGAGGTATCGTTTCAGGCCCTATGAGGCGAGGGGAGTAGCAGAGGGGCTGACTGAGGCATAGTTTCAGGCTCTATGAGGCGAGTTGAGTAGCAGAGGGGCTGACTGAGGCATCGTTTCAGGCTCTATGAGGGGAGTAGCAGAGGGGCTGACAGGTATCGTTTCAGGCACTATGAGGCGAGGGGAGTAGCAGAGGGGCTGACTGAGGCATAGTTTCAGGCTCTATGAGGCGAGTTGAGTAGCAGAGGGGCTGACTGAGGCATCGTTTCAGGCTCTATGAGGGGAGTAGCAGAGGGGCTGACTGAGGTATCGTTTCAGGCACTATGAGGCGAGGGGAGTAGCAGAGGGGCTGACTGAGGCATAGTTTCAGGCTCTATGAGGCGAGTTGAGTAGCAGAGGGATTGACTGAGGCATCGTTTCAGGCTCTATGAGGGGAGTAGCAGAGGGGCTGACTGAGGTATCGTTTCAGGCACTATGAGGCGAGGGGAGTAGCAGAGGGGCACACTGAGGTATAGTTTCAGGCTCTATGAGGGGAGTAGCAGAGGGGCTGACTGAGGCATCTTTTAAAGCACTACCAGGCGAGGGGAGGTGGGTAGTAGAGGGGCTGGTTGGGGCACTGTAAGGCACTATGAGGCATGGGGAAGTGGGTAGCAGAGGGGCTGACTGAGGCATCGTTTCAGGCACTACGAGGTGAGTAGCAGAGGGGCTGACTGAGGTATCGTTTCAGGCACTATGAGGCGAGGGGAGTAGCAGAGGGGCTGACTGAGGCATCTTTTAAGGCTCTGAGGGGAGCAGCAGAGGGGCTGACTGAGGCATCTTTTAAGGCTCCGAGGGGAGTAGCAGAGGGGCTGACTGAGGCATCTGTCTAAGGCACTCTGTGAGGTAGGTAGCAGAGGGGACTGGCTTAGGCATCTGTCTAAGGCACCTTGTGAGGTAGGTAGGTATCTCTTTAAGAAACTCTCTGAGATGGTGGTGGTAGAGGGGGCTGACTGAGTCACCCTTGTAAATTATTTTTATTTTTTTGTTTGTGTCTATGGTCAAATACCCTTTACAAAAACATTCACATAAAAGCAATATACACACAAAAGCTATTGTCAGGCGAGTGTAGGGGGCGCATAGTGAAGTGAACTGACATAAGGCACTATGGGGGGTGGTGGGAAGGAGCAACATATTGGACTGACTGAGGCACCTTTGTGAGGCACTTTGAAGCGAGAGGAGGTGAGTAGCAGAGGGGCTGACAGAGGCCTCGTTTCAGGCATTATGAGGCGAGGGGAGTAGCAGAGGGGCTGACTGGGGCGTCGTTTCGGGCACTAGGAGGGGAGTAGCAGAGGGGCTGACTGAGGCATCGTTTCAGGCACTATGAGGCGAGGGGAGTAGCAGAGGGCCTGACTGAGGCATCGTTTCAGGCTCTATGAGGGGAGCAGCAGAGGGGCTGACTGAGGCATCTTTTAAAGCACTACCAGGCGAGGGGAGGTGAGTAGTAGAGGGGCTGGTTGGGGCACTGTAAGGCACTATGAGGCATGGGGAAGTGGGTAGCAGAGGGGCTGACTGAGGCACTTTTTGTGCACTAGGAGGCATGAGGAGGTAGCAATAGAAGTGGGGGTGGGCAGCAAGGCCTCTCCACTCCGCGTTTCTGACTCCAGCACAATTTGCCCATTGTCCAAGGGCCGCTGACAAAGCAGACACAAAAAAGAAAAAATGAGGGGGGAGGGAGGGAGATTACAAGCCGAACTAGGCTGACAGCAGCCTGCCACTTTTATTCTGTATACTTTAAAACAACAGAGCCCAGAGCCTGGGAGGAGGCCGCAGAGTTGGCAGAAGGAATAACTTGGGTCTGTGGAACAGGCAGCAATGCCTGGCTTCGCTGTGCTTCCGGGTTGAGTCTGAGAACTGAACGGTGACGGTCCGAGGGGCATAATGCGCGGCACAGCACGTTTGTGGCCAAGAGACAGGGTTCTCCTTTTAACAAAGGCATGCCTGAATTCTATCCTGCATAGCCATTTTTTCCAGGTAAAGGGAGTTTTGGGGTAAAGTGGTGGCAGTCCAGAAGCAAGTGAAGCTCTGGTGTCAGTGTTATGTGGCGTGTGTGCTGTAAATAGCTAAGAGATACTTTTCCAGAGGCCAGTACAGTCATGTGGAGGGTTGCACGAGGAGGTGGTCGCTGTACACCACAGTCTGGGCGGGTTAGGGATCTAAGTTGCAGCCACGTACCGGTTGTGGCAGTAAACAGTAGATTGAACATGCCCTGAACAGCAGGGGGTTATCTCCCTGCTCACTGTTCTCAGAGAGGCACAGCTCTGCCTCACTGATGAGGCCCAACAAGGCTGAAACACGTGTATGGGGTTGCTGGTGGTACTCTTGTTCAGAGAGGAATTGCCATAGCATTTCGGTGCTGGACTGCCCATGTGGGCGGGGCAAAGACTGATATGCAAATGGGTATTTCACATCTGTGAAAGGTACAGTGAGCAAAAAGCAGATGGCTGCGAACTCTCAAAGTGGTTAAAAACCACTGAACAGGTTATCTCAAGAGAGGTGCGCCTGCTACCTTTTTTTAACAGCATGGGGTCATGTTTGTAATAGTGCACACGCAAACAAAGTATCTTCAAAAATTCCCAGAGTACTGCATGGGAGTGGTTCATGACTGGTATTAGGGGATTGGCCCAGGTGGAATATGGCTGTGTGAACTGTGCAAAATAAGTTTAAGGCTTGGGGAGACACCGGGGTAGACTACTTGGAGAAACAACCAGGGTTCTGGATACTGCCCGCCATTTGGTTTTCCCAAAAAGAGCTGGAGGGAGGGAGGGATTCAGGGGTTTCAAGGAGGGGGGTCAGGGGTATCTGGGGCTGTGGGAAAAAAAACCCAGACCGTCCCATTCTAAGAATAGGGACTTTCATGAAAATAGCGTTTCCCGGGGGGTGCTCGGGCCGTAGAGCACCCGCGTACTCGGCGCCCCTGCTGCCTGCTCGCCTGACAAACACATGACAAATTCTGTTCGCTGCTTCAAATGGGCAAAATTCCCAGATGGTCATCGAGCAAATCAAGTGAGCGAGTTAGAGTGACGTTCAGACGTCACTCTAACTCGCTCACTTGATGTGCTCAATCACCAGCTGGGAATTTTGCTCATTGAAACAGCGAACAGAATTTGTCATGTGTTTGCCAGCCTGCCAACCAACATACTAACAATGGTGAAATTAGTGCCTGGGGTCCTCATATCCGAAGCAGCCCTGAATCAAAAGCTCATCTCTAAAATATCCTACCACCTTACACTACACACATGCCCGCCACCCCACAGGGCCATGGGTGGCCTAGCTGTTACCACTTGAACATGAACAGAGTTGTGACTAAGCATTCCTCTCTATAACACCCCTGATCTGTGCATAACTAGACCCAAAGTGCGGTCATCTATCAGAGCCTGGGCTTCTCCACTTCAGATAACATACTGCCAGATGTTTCCACCAATCCTGTAGAAGCAGAGCACCCCCACGCCTCAGGTCTCGGGTGCTTCTGAACGATGAAGTCAGAATAGAATTTGCTTTCCTTCTTTATGTGGTCTTGACGGGGCTACACCAACAAACCCCTTCACTCAGGAGTCAAGTCTCCCTCTTTGAGGATGAGCCGTACACATAAAGAGGCACCCTTCGTCGGCAGCCTTTACGGGTCCCATGGACTACAGGAGAGCCTCAGACCTTGAAAGGTAAAAATCACACCAGATTCAATAGAGCCATATATTTTAATGACATCTTCAACCCTGAACGACAGCAACGCTTTTGGTGTCTTCTACCGTTACCTGCAGCAACGCGTTTGGTGTCTACCTTGAATGACAGCAACGCTTTGGTGTCTTCTACCCTGAACGACTGAAACGCGTTTGGTGTCTTCTACCCTGAACGACGGCAACGCGTTTGGTGTCTTCTACCCTGAATGAGAGCAACGCGGGATCTTGAACGACAGCAACGCTTTTGGTGTCTTCCCTGAACAACAGCACGCTTTTGATGTCTTTTACCCTGAGCAACAGCAACGCTTTTGATGTCTTTTACCCTGAGCAACAGCAACGCTTTTGGTGTCTTCTACCCTGAACGACAGCAACGGTTTGGTGTCTACCCTCAACAACAGCAGCGCATTTGGTGTCTTCTACCCTCAACGACAGCAATGTATTTGGTGTATTCTACCCTGAACGACAGCAATGCATTTGGTGTCTTCTACCCTGAACAACAGCAACGCTTTTGGCATCTTCTACCCTGAACGACAGCAACGCTTTTGGCCTACATTGATATTCTCAGATGGTTAAGTCCCACACTTTGAAGGGCAGTCTCACACAGGCTCGTTATTAATGGTCTCATATTGCCATTAAATCTCACGGTCACAGCCTATGAGTCAGCATTACAGACAGCTCGTAATGGCCCCTCAGATATCAATGGAACCGTGCTCGAAGAAACTCACCCAACCTCAGAGGTTCCATAGACTTTAATAGAGTTTCACACTAGTCTAGGTTGTCTCACACCTGGCAAGCTACAAATACTTTAACTGGCGTCTCAGAAATATAACTATCTTTATATATACATTTGAAACGAGAAAGCATGTCGTTGTTTTCATACACCTCCCTCTTGATGGCCCTTGCACCCTGGGCCTGGAGTGCACCGTTGAAAGAGTGAGAATGAGCAAGAAACACGTCCAAATTAAGCAAGTGAGGGCGTGGGTAGTAGGTCAGCCCTCAAAGTGGCATTTCTGAACTCTAGGTAATGGCAGAACCCGGGAGATATGTTAGCACTGACAGCACAATCACGTCGGCCCCAAGAGCAGCAGCCAACCAGACTGAGCCAAGAGATAAGAAACCCCCACTGGCAATGCCAGGCAACAGCTCTGCGACGCCTCATGCCACACCCTGCCTCAACCCCGCCCTTCTGTCCCATGGGGCACTCCCATGCAGCCATGGTCTCCCACCCACGTGCTCCGGGAAGGCGCTGCAAATGCTTGGAGGATGGCCTCGCACACGATTCCTCCAGGACTGCGCCCTGATGTGGCCAGTCTCTCCCAGAAGGGAGCGGGTGCATCCAAGCCCATATTCAAGGGTGACCGTCCCCGCGGAAGGGTCCCATTCCCTTAGAGTCGGAGCGTGGGGCCATCTGTGCCAACTTCTCGGCCACACATCACAAGCGAATGGGGGAAGCGAGCACAGGCTCCCGTTTGCTTTCCCTGTTGACTCGCGTTAATAGCAAATATCTAGTGTGGCCGACACTGGATGACAGCAAGAGCCCAGGGAAAGCCAACGTCGCCCCAGAAATGTTACCAGTACCCGGAGGCTTCCCGGGAAAAGGGGTGCATTCACTGTCACAATCTAGAGGAGGCCACCGTAAGACACTGGCAAAAAACCAACAGAGAAACCAAGCAGCAGAGAGGCCGCAAGTAGACAGAGGTGCAAAACCAGCACAGAACCAGAGATTAAAGATGCCATGCTTAGACTGGTGCACAATCAGATCAGAGCCAAGGAGCAGATAGGCCGTGATTAGACACTGATGCAAAACTAGACCAGACCCAAGGAGAAAAGGGGACGCATTTGCAAAACCAGCACAGAACCAAGGAGCAGAGAAGCCACAAGTAGACACTGCCCAAAAACCAGGTCAGAACCAGAGATTAAAGATGCCACAATTAGACTGGTGCAAAATCAGATCAGAGCCAAGGAGCAGATAGGCCGCCATTAGACACTGGTGCAAATCTAGAGCAGACCCAAGGAGAAAGAGGGGACACAAGCAGACTCATGTGCAAAACTAGATCAGAAGCAAAGAGCAGAGAGGCTGCAAGTAGACTCTCGTGCAAAACCAGCACAGAACCAAGGAGAAAGAGGGGACGCAAGCAGACTTGTGTGCAAAACCAGGTCAAAACCAAGGAGCAGAAGGGTCACAAATAGACTCTGGTGCAAAACCAGATGTTAATGTTATGTTAATGTTAAAGGATATTTGTACCGCACACTATTACCACCGGAGTGGTCCCCTGGCACTCTGGCGGCTCTGAAAAAAAAGGGAGAGGGGGGGCGAGTTAGTGGGAATGAGCTGGAAAAGTGCAAGAGAGCAGTGATGTGCTGTCAGCCCGGTGGGTCCGTTGGCTGGGCTTGGGTGTTTTACGGTCGGTAGTCGTCGTGTGCTGTTGTGCAAGTCTATGTGTGGTTTGTTTTGTTGTTGCAGTGTAGTGTAGTGAAGTTTGTGTGGTTTTCTGCCTTTAAGGCTTGTGGTTGTGTTTGGTTTGAGTTTGAGAGGTGTGTGCAGAGGAGTGAAATTGTTAGTGGGTTGGTTATTGATTCATGATTGCACGCTTGGACCAGGCTTTGCAGGAGAGTCGTATAAGAATCATTGAATTATATGCCAAGGAGCAAAGATGCTGCGATTAGACACTTGTGCAAAACTAAACCAGACCCAAGGAGAAAGAGGGGATGCAAGCAGACTCGTGTGCAAAACCAGGTCAAAACCAAGGTGCTGAGAGGCCACAAGTACAATCTGGCGCAAAACCAGATCAAAACCAAGGAGAAAGAGGGGACGCAAGCAGACCCATGTGCAAAGCCAGATCATAACCAATGAGAACATTTGCCATAATTAGACTTTGGTGTAAAACCAGGTCGGAACCATGCAGCAGTGATCACGAGTGGACTCTGGTGCAAAAATAGTTCAGAACCACTGAGAAAAGATGCGCGATTAGACTCCTGTGCAAAACAAGATCAGAACCAAGGAGCAGACCCCGAATTGTTATGTTATGATAATGGGATCTATACCGCACACCGGTGCCATTTGCATGGCCTCCAGGTGACTTGCAAGACTACTTTGGATCCAAGTACCAGAGTCCAGAATTAGTCGGTGGTGCAGAAATTTTTCAGAACCGGAAAATCGGCATTTGGTACAGTACCATCCTGTATTCAGCGTCCCGTGCACTGAACCCAGCACCAACCTGCATTCAGGGTAACATGCATTAAGCCCAGTGCAGTCACACATTGCACCCAGCACACTCCGACATTGAGCCCAGTGCCATCCTACATGCACCCACTACCAACCTAGACTCAGTGCCACCTACATGAAGCCCACTAGTGCCCTGCTTCCAGTCCAGTGCCTGCAGTCACTGTCACCCCCATGCCTGCAGTCATTGTCACCCCCAATGTACAGCCTTGCATCCAGTATCACCTGCATGGAAACCAGTACAACCTTGTACAGCCCTGCATCCAGTGTCACCTGTATGAAAACCAGTACAGCCCTGCATCCAGTATCACCGGCATGGAAACCGATACAGCCCTGCATCCAGTATCACCTGCATGGAAACCTGTACAGCCCTGTATCCAGTGTCACCTGTATGAAAACCAGTACAGCCCTGCACCCAGTGTCACCTGCATGGAAACCAGTACAGCCATGCATCCAGTATCACCGGCATGGAAACCAGAATGGCCCTGTGTCCAGTGTCACCTGTATGGAAACCAGTACAGCCCTGCATCCAGTATCACCTGCATGGAAACCAGTACAGCCCTGCATCCAGTGTCGCCTGCATGGAAACCAGTACAGCCCTGCATCCAGTATCACCTGAATGGAAACCAGTATGCCTCTGTGTCCAGTGTCACCTGTATGGAAACCAGTACAGCCCTGCACCCAGTGTCACCTGCATGGAGGAAACCAGTGCAGCCCTGCACCCAGTGTCACCTGCATGGAAACCAGTGCAGCCCTGCACCCAGTGTCACCTGCATGGAAACCAGTGCAGCCCTGCATCCAGTGTCACCTGCATGGAAACAAGTACAGCCCTGTATCCAGTGTCACCTGTATGAAAACCAGTACAGGCCTGCATCCAGTGTCACCTGTAACCAGTACAGCCCTACACCCAGTGTCACCTGCATGGAAACCAGTACAGCCCTGTATCCAGTGTCACCTGTATGAAAACCAGTACAGCCCTGCATCCAGTGTCACCTGCATGGAAACCAGTGCAGCCCTGCACCCAGTGTCACCTGTATGAAAACCAGTGCAGTCCTGCATCCAGTGTCACCTGCATGGAAACCAGTGCAGCCCTGCATCCAATGTCACCTGTATGAAAACCAGCACAGCTCTGCATCCAGAGTCACCTGTAACCAGTACAGCCCTGCACCCAGTGTCACCTGCATGGAAACCAGTACAGCCCTGTATCCAGTGTCACGTGTATGAAAACCAATACAGCCCTGCATCCAGTACCACCTGCATGGAAACCAGTGCAGCCCTGTACCCAGTATCATCTGCATGGAAACCAGTGCAGTCCTGCATCCAGTGTTACCTGTATGAAAACCAGTACAGCCCTGTATCCAGTGTCACCTGCACCCAGTGTCACCTGCATGGAAACCAGTACAGCCCTGCATCCAGTATCACCTGTATGAAAACCAGTACAGGCCTGCATCCAGTGTCACCTGTAACCAGTACAGCCCTACACCCAGTGTCACCTGCATGGAAACCAGTACAGCCCTGCATCCATTGTCACCTGCATGGAAACCAGTGCAGCCCTGCATCCAGTGTCACCTGTATGAAAACCAGTGCAGCCCTGCATCCATTGTCACCTGCATGGAAACCAGTGCAGCCCTGCATCCTGTGTCACCTGTATGAAAACCAGTACAGCCCTGCATCCAGTGGCACCTGTAACCAGTACAGCCCTGCACCCAGCGTCACCTGCATGGAAACCAGTACAGCCCTGCACCCAGTGTCACCTGCATGGAAACCAGTACTGCCCTGTATCCAGTGTCACCTGTAACCAGTACCGCCCTGCATCCAGTGTCACCTGCATGGAAACCAGTGCAGCCCTGCATACAGAGTCACATGTAACCAGTACAGCCCTGTATCCAGTGTCACCTGTATGAAAACCAGTACAGCCCTGCATCCAGTATCACCTGCATGGAAACCAGTGCAGCGTTGCATCCAGTGTCACCTGCATGGAAACCAGGGCAGCCCTGCATCCAGTGTCACCTGCATTGAAACCAGTACAGCCCTGCATCCAGTGTCACCTGTAACCAGTACAGCCCTGCACCCAGTGTCACCTGCATGGAAACCAGTACTGCCCTGCACCCAGTGTCACCTGCATGGAAACCAGTACTGCCCTGTATCCAGTGTCACCTGTAACCAGTACCGCCCTGCACCCAGTGTCACCTGCATGGAAACCAGTGCAGCCCTGCATCCAGTGTCACCTGCATAGAAACCAGTGCAGCCCTGCATTCAGCGTCACCTGCATGGAAACCAGTGCAACCCTGCATCCAGTGTCACCTGCATGGAAACCAGTGCAGCCTTGCATCCAGAGTCACCTGTAACCAGTACAGCCCTGCACCCAGTGTCACCTGCATGGAAACCAGTGCCGCCCTGCATCCAGTGTCACCTGCATGGAACCCAGTGCAGCCCTGCATTCAGTGTCACCTGCATGGAAACCAGTGCAGCCCTGCATCCAGTGTCACCTGCATGGAAACCAGTGGAGCCCTGCATCCAGAGTCACCTGTAACCAGTACAGCCCTGCACCCAGTGTCACCTGCATGGAAACCAGTGCCGCCCTACATCCAGTGTCGCATGTATGAAAACTAGTACAGTCCTGCATCCAGTGTCACCTGCATGGAAACTAGTGCAGCCCTGTATCCAGTGTCACCTGCATGGAAACCAATGTACAGCCCAGCATACAGTGTCACCTGCATGGAAATCAGTACAACCCTGCATGCTGTGTCACCTGCATAGAAACCAGTGCAGCCCTGCATCCAGTGTCACCTGCATGGAAACTAGTACAGCCCTGCATCCAGTGTCACCTGTAACCAGTACAGCCCTGCATCCAGTGTCACCTGCATGGAAACCAGTACAGCCCTGCATCCAGTATCACCTGCCTGGAAACCAGTACAGCCCTGCATCCAGTGTCACCTGCATGGAAACCAGTGCAGCCCTGCATCCAGTGTCACCTGTATGAAAACCAGTACAGCCCTGCATCCAGTGTCACCTGTAACCAGGACAGCCCTGCACCCAGTGTCACCTGCATGGAAACCAGTACAGCCCTGCACCCAGTGTCACCTGCATGGAAACAAGTGCAGCCCTGCATCCAGTGTCACCTGCATGGAAACAAGTGCAGCCCTGCATCCAGTGTCACCTGCATGGAAACAAGTGCAGCCCTGCATCCAGTGTCACCTGCATAGAAACCAGTGCAGCCCTGCATCCAGTGTCACCTGCATGGAAACCAGTGCAGCCCTGCATTCAGTGTCACCTGCATGGAAACCAGTGCAGCCCTGCATCCAGTGTCACCTGCATGGAGACCAGTGCAGCCCTGCATCCAGAGTCACCTGTAACCAGTACAGTCCTGCATCCAGTGTCACCTGCATGGAAACTAGTGCAGCCCTGTATCCAGTGTCACCTGCATGGAAACCAATGTACAGCCCAGCATCCAGTGTCACCTGCATGGAAATCAGTACAACCCTGCATGCAGTGTCACCTGCATAGAAACCAGTGCAGCCCTGCACCCAGTGTCACCTGCATGGAAACCAGTACAGCCCTGCATCCAGTGTCACCTGTAACCAGTACAGCCCTGCATCCAGTGTCACATGTAACCAGTACTGCCCTGCACCCAGTGTCACCTGCATGGAAACCAGTGCAGCCCTGCATCCAGAGTCACCCGTAACCAGTACAGCCCTGCATCCAGTGTCACCTGCGTGGAAACCAGTACAGCCCTGCATCCAGTGTCACCTGCATGGAAACCAGTATAGCCCTGCATCCAATGTCACCTGCATGGAAACCAGTACAGCCCTGCATCCAGTGTCACCTGTAACCAGTACAGCCCTGCATCCAGTGTCACCTGTAACCAGTACTGCCCTGCACCCAGCGTCACCTGCATGGAAACCAGTGCAGCCCTGCATCCAGCGTCACCTGCGTGGAAACCAGTACAGCCCTGCATCCAGTGTCACCTGTATGAAAACCAGTACAGCCCGCCATCCAGTGTCACCTGCATGGAAACCAGTATAGCCCTGCATCCAATGTCACCTGCATGGAAACCAGTGTGGCCTGTATGAAAACCAGTACAGCCCTGCATCCAGTGTCACCTGCATGGAAACCAGTATAGCCCTGCATCCAATGTCACCTGCATGGAAACCAGTATAGCCCCTGCATCCAATGTCACCTGCATGGAAACCAGTGCAGCCCTGCATCCAGTGTCACCGGTATGAAAACCAGTACAGCCCTGCATCCAGTGTCACCTGTAACCAGTACAGCCCTGCACCCACGGTCCCCTGCATTGAAACCAGCTACATTCGGTGTCATGCCAAATACCAACTTGCATTCGGTGACAACTGGACCAGGCTGATCGATAAAACATGCACTCAGGCCTGTACAGCGCGAAGCAGCACAGATGCCAGTACGGGAGTTCTCTTCGTCAGGCGTAACTATGAGCAGTGCATCGGTCTGGCCCAGTGATGCAGGCGGGGCCTGTGCAGGACTAGTGCTCGGGCTTGTAGCCTATGGTGGGGTCTTGCATGTCATAAGGATGGGGTGTTCTAGCCACGTGATGAAAGCAGGACCAGTACATGAGAAGGGCTCAATGCTGTAGTCTCAGGCGGGGTCTCGTATGTCATGAGGGGGCACTCTAGCCATGGAGGGAGTCTGTAATCGAGGTGCGGGGGGAGGAGTCGTCGTCGATTGGGCATACAGATATATAACGAGACCTTAAATGAGACTGCAAGTTCCCCCATCGCAGAAAAAGAGACCCTCCAGCTGAGCATACGACACCCCGTGTACACGAGACCCCATCTGAGCTTACAACACACACCACTGTGTGTACACGAGACCCCACCTGAGCCTACCCCACCCCATGTGTACACGAGACCCCATCTGAGCCTACCCCACCCCCTGCCCCGATGTGTACACGAGACCCCATCTGAGCCTACCCCCCCTCACCCTCCCATGTGTCCACGAGACCCCATCTGAGCTTACAACACACACCACTGTGTGTACACGGGACCCCACCTGAGCCTACCCCACCCCATGTGTGCACGAGACCCCATCTGAGCCTACGACATTTCCCATGTGTACATTAGACGGCAACCGGGCTCACAGCAGCCACCCCCTTCGCGTGGAGGGATTCCCATCTGCGGGCACAAGGCCACAACGGGGCATACACCCCCTTCCCATGTATGATTTAAACACGAAGCTGCAAAAGCATTCACGCTCACCTCACGGCGCACATAAAACCGCACCCGAGTCTTATATGGATCTATGGTGTAATAGAGAGGCCACAAGCACCAAGTCACAAACACCGAGTCACAAGCACCGAGTCACAAACACAGACTTACAAGCACCGAGTCACAAGCACCGAGTCACAAGCACAGACTCACAAGCACCGAGCCACAAGCACCGAGTCACAAGCACCGAGTCACAAACAACTTACCACTCCGAAGCCAAAACGCATTCAATTCAAAAATCCTAAACATCTTTGAAGACATTTGGAATAAAGGCAATAACGGCTTTGGCGCCCGAGCTGTGGTTTTCATCTACAAACGTTTGATATCAACGCTTTAATCTGTATTGAGAACATTGTTTCATTCTACCATTTCCAATGGCAACCGCGGCGCCATGTACTAGCCTACAAACAATGCAACACCGCCCGACCCTCAAAACAGCCCCCCAACGCCGCCACCACCTTCTGAAAGTTGCTGGACCTCCTCCACAGCAAGAATGTGCGACACGTTTGTCCGCCATTGCGTCACACGGCGCTGAATAATCCCGCAACGTGATTTCCTGCCCTTTGGAAAGTGCTCCTCAGAGCGCGACAGCGTGCCCACCCACGATGAGCCTCGCACAAGATCTTACGCCACGCGCCATGTCCGCCCGTCCCCTCCCCCAGCTGCCTTGGAGGGTGTACTTCATGGGCGGCTCCATTTCCAGTTTTTGGAGGTAGAGCTGTGCCTGGAACCGAGAGTGATGTTTCTTGTGCAGTCCAGCATGAAGACACAGGTGTAAGGCATAGCCGTGGTGCTGGCCTGCTTGTTTCGGATCTGATCTTTGAAGTGCTTGCCAATGCTTGGCTTTCTTGATAGAATCCACATCCCACCTATAAGCCTTGTAGGAAAAATCCAGTTTCCATAATGATGCCTGGCTCTGGGTGTAAAAATGCAACCAATACCCCCATCTCACCCTCAGTTCCTCATAAGCAATAGAAACTTTGCACCTTTCTTTCAAGAAGTGTTGGGAAGAAGACAGCAGATGAACAAGCCCTGAGAAGGAGCTGCTGACGAGCGAGGTGCTGCAGGAGAAGCTGCCAAGGAAGCCACAGGGTGGCTACCTTCCGCAGGACCATCGGGATCTGCTCCAGAGTGTCATCAGGACGCATGGGGACCTGTTCCAGAGTGTCACCACTGTGGAGCACAGAAGGACGCTGGTGGCTACCTTTGGCTACCTTCCACAGGACCATGGGGATCTGCTCCAGTGTCTCACCAGTGTGGAGCACAGAAGGACGCTGGTGGCTACCTTTGGCTACCTTCCACAGGACCATGGGGAACTGCTCCAGAGTGTCTCACCAGCGTGGAGCACAGAAGGACGCTGGTGGCTACCTTCCGCAGGACCATGGGGATCTACTCCAGTGTCTCACCAGTGTGGAGCACAGAAGGACGCTGGTGGCTACCTTCCGCAGGACCATGGGGACCTGCTCCAGAGGGTCACCAGCGTGGAGAACAGAAGGACGCTGGTGGCTACCTTCCGCAGGACCACAGGGATCTGCTCCAGTCTCTCACCAGTGTGGAGCACAGAAGGACGCTGGTGGCTACCTTCCGCAGCACCATGGGAACCTGCTCCAGAGTGTCACCAGTGTGGAGCACAGAAGGACGCTGGTGGCTACCTTCCGCAGGACCACAGGGACCTGCTCCAGAGTGTCACCAGTGTGGAGCACAGAAGGACGCTTGTGGCTACCTTCCGCAGGACCACGGGGAACTGCTCAAGAGTCCCACCAGTGCGGAGTACAGAAGGACGCTGGTGGCTACCTTTGGCTACCTTCCACAGGACCATGGGGATCTGCTCCAGTGTCTCACCAGTGTGGAGCACAGAAGGACGCTGGTGGCTACCTTTGGCTACCTTCCACAGGACCATGGGGAACTGCTCCAGAGTGTCTCACCAGTGTGGAGCACAGAAGGACGCTGGTGGCTACCTTCCGCAGGACCATGGGGATCTGCTCCAGTGTCTCACCAGTGTGGAGCACAGAAGGACGCTGGTGGCTACCTTCCGCAGGACCATGGGGACCTGCTCCAGAGGGTCACCAGCATGGAGAACAGAAGGACGCTGGTGGCTACCTTCCGCAGGACCACAGGGATCTGCTCCAGTCTCTCACCAGTGTGGAGCACAGAAGGACGCTGGTGGCTACCTTCCGCAGCACCATGGGAACCTGCTCCAGAGTGTCACCAGCGTGGAGCACAGAAGGACGCTGGTGGCTACCTTCCGCAGGACCACGGGGACCTGCTCCAGAGTGTCACCAGTGTGGAGCACAGAAGGACGCTGGTGGCTACCTTCCGCAGGACCACAGGGACCTGCTCCAGAGTGTCACCAGTGTGGAGCACAGAAGGACGCTTGTGGCTACCTTCCGCAGGACCACGGGGAACTGCTCAAGAGTCCCACCAGTGTGGAGCACAGAAGGACGCTGGTGGCTACCTTCAACAGGAACATGGGAACCTGCTCCAGAGTGTCACCAGTGTGGAGCACAGAAGGACGATGGTGGCTACCTTCCGCAGGACCATGGGACCCTGCTCCAGAGTGTCACCAGTGTGGAGCACAGAAGGACGCTGGTGGCTACCTTCCGCAGGATGCATGGGGACCTGCTCCAGAGTGTCACCAGTGTGGAGCACAGAAGGACGCTGGTGGCTACCTTCCGCAGGACCAAGGGGACCTGCTCCAGAGTGTCACCAGTGTGGAGCACAGAAGGACGCTGGTGGCTACCTTCAACAGGAACATGGGAACCTGCTCCAGAGTGTCACCAGTGTGGAGCACAGAAGGACGATGGTGGCTACCTTCCGCAGGACCATGGGACCCTGCTCCAGAGTGTCACCAGTGTGGAGCACAGAAGGACACTGGTGGCTACCTTCCGCAGGACCACAGGGATCTGCTCCAGTGTCTCGCCAGTGTAGAGCACAGAAGGACGCTCGTGGCTACCTTCCGCAGGACCAAGGGGACCTGCTCCAGAGTGTCACCAGTGTGGAGCACAGAAGGACGCTGGTGGCTACCTTCAACAGGAACATGGGAACCTGCTCCAGAGTGTCACCAGTGTGGAGCACAGAAGGACGATGGTGGCTACCTTCCGCAGGACCATGGGACCCTGCTCCAGAGTGTCACCAGTGTGGAGCACAGAAGGACGCTGGTGGCTACCTTCCGCAGGATGCATGGGGACCTGCTCCAGAGTGTCACCAGTGTGGAGCACAGAAGGACACTGGTGGCTACCTTCCGCAGGACCAAGGGGACCTGCTCCAGAGTGTCACCAGTGTGGAGCACAGAAGGACGCTGGTGGCTACCTTCAACAGGAACATGGGAACCTGCTCCAGAGTGTCACCAGTGTGGAGCACAGAAGGACGATGGTGGCTACCTTCCGCAGGACCATGGGACCCTGCTCCAGAGTGTCACCAGTGTGGAGCACAGAAGGACGCTGGTGGCTACCTTCCGCAGGACGCATGGGGACCTGCTCCAGAGTGTCACCAGTGTGGAGCACACAAGGGCGCTGGTGACTACCTTCCGCAGGATCATGGGGACCTGCTCCACAGTGTCACCAGGACGCATGGGGACCTGCTCCAGAGTTTCACTAGTGTGGAGCACGGTGTCCAGTCATAATGTCGAACCAATAATGCCGAATTACAAAAATGTCGAATCCAAAAAGGCAAAAACAAAAATGTCGATTTTTTTTATTTTTTTATTTATATATTTTTTTTGGGCTCCTGGGGTAAAAAAAGGGGTAAAACAAAAAAAAAATGTAAATAGGGAGGTTGGGGGGGGGGGGGGGGGAACCCCCCCATTTCGAAAAAAAAGCAACCAAAAAAAAAAATTCGACATTTTTGTTTTCGACATTATTGGATTCGACTTTTTGACTATAAACCGTGGAGCACAGAAGGACACTGGTGGCTACCTTCTGGAGGACCATGGGGAGCTGCTCCAGAGTGTCACCAGTGTGGAGCACAGAAGGACACTGGTGGCTACCTTCTGGAGGACCATGGGGACCTGCTCCAGAGTGTCACCAGTGTGGAGCACAGAAGGATGCTGGTGGCTACCTTCCGCAGCACCATGGGGAACTGTGCCAGAGTGTCGCCAGTGTGGAGCACAGAAGGACGCTGGTGGCTACCTTACGCAGGACCATGGGGACCTGCTCCAGAGTGTCACCAGCGTGGAGCACAGAAGGACGCTGGTGGCTACCTTCCGCAGGACCACGGGGACCTGCTCCAGTGTCTCGCCAGTGTAGAGCACAGAAGGACGCTCGTGGCTACCTTCCGCAGGACCACGGGGAACTGTGCCAGAGTGTCACCAGTGTGGAGCACAGAAGGACACTGGTGGCTACCTTCCGCAGGACCACGGGGAACTGCTCCAATGTCTCACCAGTGTGGAGCACAGAAGGTCGCTGGTGGCTACCTTCCAAAGGACCATGGGAACCTGCACCAGAGTGTCACCAGTGTGGAGCACAGAAGGACAATGGTGGCTACCTTCCGCAGGACCATGGGGCCCTGCTCCAGAGTGTCACCAGTGTGGAGCACAGAAGGACGCTGGTGGCTACCTTCCGCTGGACGCATGGGGACCTGCTCCAGAGTGTCACCAGTGTGGAGCACACAAGGACGCTGATGGCTACCTTCCGCAGGACCATGGGGACCTGCTCCACAGTGTCACAAGGACGCATGGGGACCAGCTCCAGAGTTTCACTAGTGTGGAGCACAGAAGGACACTGATGGCTACCTTCCGCAGGACCATGGGGACCTGCTCCAGAGTGTCACCAGTGTGGAGCACAGAAGGATGCTGGTGGCTACCTTCCGCAGCACCATGGGGAACTGTGCCAGAGTGTCACCAGTGTGGAGCACAGAAGGACGCTGGTGGCTACCTTACGCAGGACCATAGGGACCTGCTCCAGAGTGTCACCAGTGTGGAGCACAGAAGGATGCTGGTGGCTACCTTCCGCAGGACCATGGGGAACTGCTCCAGAGTCTCACCAGTGTGGAGCACAGAAGTACGCTGGTGGCTATCTTCTGCAGGACCATGGGGAACTGCTCCAGAGTCTCACCAGTGCGGAGCACAGAAGGACGCTGGTGGCTACCTTCCGCAGGACCACAGGGGCTCCAGAGGGTCACCAGCGTGGAGCACAGAAGGACACTGGTGGCTATCTTTCGCAGGACCATGGGGATCTTCTCCAGAGTCTCACCAGTGTGGAGCACAGAAGGACGCTGGTGGCTACCTTCCGGAGGACCACAGGGGCTCCAGAGGGTCACCAGCGTGGAGCACAGAAGGACGCTGGTGGCTATCTTCTGCAGGACCATGGGGATCTGCTCCAGAGTGTCACCAGTGGGGAGCACAGAAGGACGCTGGTGGCTACCTTCCGCAGGACCATGGGGAACTGCTCCAGAGTCTCACCAGTGTGGAGCACAGAAGCACGCTGTTGGCTACCTTCCGCACGATGCATGGGGGCCTGCTCCAGAGTGTCACCAGGACGCATGGGGACCTGCTCCAGAGTGTCACCAGTGTGGAGCACAGAAGGACGCTGGTGGCTACCTTCCGCAGCACCATGGGGAACTGTGCCAGAGTGTCACCAGTATGGAGCACAGAAGAACGCTGGTGGCTACCTTACGCAGGACCATGGAGACCTGCTCCAGAGTGTCACCAGTGTGGAGCACAGAAGGACGCTGGTGGCTACCTTCAGCAGGACCATGGGGACCTCCTCCAGTGTGCCACTAGTGTGGAGCACAGAAGGACACTGGTGGCTACCTTCCACTGGTCCACGGGGACCTGCTCCAGAGTGTCACCAGGGTGGAGCTCATCTCCCACTCAGAAGGGAAAGCCCAGAACAACTAGCTCGACCACGGATGAGGTGTATGTTCTGAGCCATTACACATATAACATTCCTCCTGGGATGTGCTTTTTCTGAGCCATTACAAGTATAGCAGTCCCGGTGAGGTGTGTTCTGACCCATTACAAGCATAGCAGCCCTGAAGAGTTGTGTTCTGAGCAATCACAGGTATAGCATCCCTGATGAGGTGTGTGTTCTGAGTCATTACAAATGGAGCACCCCAGATGAAATGTGTGTTCTGAATCACTGAATCTTTAGAAGTCCTTTTGATAAGTCAAAAGTTAAGTCAACTCTGTTACAATTGAATGTTACCTTCATCTTAAATGCATATCTCTGTTGCAGACTCATTAACTCACCTATCAACAGGATTTGAACTAACAGGTTACACAATATTCTCTGCAGCAGGGTTATTGACCCACTGAGCTGCCTTTCCCAACAGGCTGCTGACACTGAATGGCACATGGGGTTAGGGCACTGGTAGGCTTGCCAGAGAAAAATGGCTTGTCAAAAGCTCTAAGCCTGTTTGGACTATTTTACATTAATCAGGAGATTCATAATGAGGCTTTGAAATGTGCTAGATTTTTGGCAGTGGGACTCAGTAATCGGACATGGGAGAAGCAGAAGTTTTGAAAAAAGCAAGACCGAGTAGAAGGGATTGAAGTATATATGACATCAATGAAATCTTCTCACACTGTCGGAGGGGTTCCATGTAATAATGTCCCCGCAAAAATGTCTCCTTACAATAATGTTGCAGTTTTTTGCAGAGACATTATCACATTGAACTTTTTTTTTTTTTTTACAAGGGGAGCAGGGGACATCCCGCAAATCGTCCCCATACATAATGTCACCATATAGCATACATTACTCACTGTAATCGTATTTCTGATGCTTGTATCTGCTTACGATTCACATGCTATGCATAGGCCAACATCTAGTGGAAGCTGCAGAGTATTACAATTGTTTTCGAAACTCGAAAAGGGACATCGACAGGGAGTGCCAGTAATACTATCCCTAGTGCGACGTCTACTGTACCCATGGTCCTTCACGCATTGAGGTGTTTCTGACATGAGGTAGTATGAAGTGTAGCATGAGTACAGGTGTATTAAACCAGATAAGTATCAGATAAAGCTCAGGTAAACATCTACGCACCTTCTACTCCAAGGGGAGGAAGGGTGGGTGCATGTGAATCTAAGCAGATACAAGCATCAGAAATATGATTACGGTGTGTAATGTATCCCTTCTGAGGCTTGTGGAATCTGCTTAGATCACATGCTATATATACCAACATAGCCATCAACCACGAACACCTAATCATACTGGGGGATTTCAACATCTGGTTCGAAGACAGTCTTGCCAACTCCCAAAACTCACTGATTGAACATCTCCCCACCATGAAACTACGACAACTAGTAAAAGGGGCAACTCACTCGGCAGGACACACCTTGGACGCAATATTCGCAGAGGAAAAACTCATCACCATGGCACCGCCGATACAAATACTGTGGAGTGACCATCTCATCATCCCATTCGTAATCACTCTGCCTACTCAAGTCTACATCCAACCTCCCAAACTCACAGCCACCACAAAAAGAAACTGGAAAGACATCAAAAAAGGCAACCTATTCGAACAACTGGAGTTAACCAAGCCCTCAACAACAGAACTAGACCTAGCTGACCTAGACGGGAAAGCGGAGATACTACACAAATGGATTGCAGATACAACCGACAAGATGGCCCCAGAAAAACCATTCACACCATCAAAAAAAAGAGCAATGGCAAAATGGTTTACCCCACTACTAAGCACCATGAAAAAAGAAAACAAAAGATGGAAACGGAATGGAGGAAAGATTACAATCCAGACAAAAAAACAATGTTCCAGAAGCACATTCGCGCATACAAGAAGGAAATTCAAAAGGCAAAGAGAAAGCATTATGATGACAGAATCACAAATGCCACCAACACACAAAAATAAATGTTCCGTATCATTAAAGAAATGAGAAACCCACCAGGCTGTGACAACACCCCAACCCCCTCGGAGAAACTATGCAACAACCTTGCAGACCACTTCAAAAAGAAAATCAATGACATCCGACAAACCATCCAACAGAGACCAACCAGCAGCGACTTACAACCAAACAAACCTAAATCAGAACCGCAGCACAAACTCAATAACTACCCTCAAATATCAGCAGAGGCATTCGCAATGCTGATAAAACACAGCAAGAAAGCGGGCTCACCGATGGATCCCTGCCCCCCGGACATCTACAAATCAATCCTCAGACAAGGAACACCAGCAGAATACTTCAGAAACCTTCTAAATCTATCACTGGCAACAGGAACAGTACCAAGGATCTTCAAATCGGCTTACATCAAACCACTTCTGAAAAACACAACCGTGGACGTAGATGACCTCTCCAACTACAGACCAATCTCCAACATCCTCTACCCAGCCAAACTCCTCGAAACCTACGTATACAAACTAACCCAAGAATACGTTGAAGAACACCACCTGCTAGACCAAGCTCAAGTCGGCTTCAGACCCACAAGAGGTACAGAAACAGCACTACTATCCATCTGGGATGACCTAAAAACAAACGCAGACTCCAACACAACATCTGCCCTTATCCTGCTCGACCTCTCTGCAGCCTTCGACACAGTTAGCCATGACACCCTAACCAAAAGACTAGAAGACATAGGCATAACAGACACAGCGCTACGCTGGACTAAATCATTCCTAGCAGACAGAACTGAAACCGTCTGGATCAAACCCTTCAAATCCACCCCACGAGTCAACGACTGTGGAGTACCACAAGGATCCTCACTATCTCCACTGTACTTCAACATTTACCAAACCCCAGTAATCAGAATCTTCAAGAATCACTACATCAAATGCTACAACTATGCAGACGACACCCAAATCATCTACAAGATCGAAGACACCCAAGCCGATCATTCAAACTTAACCGACTGTCTAAAAGAAGTCTTCAACTGGATGAATGCCAACAACCTGAAAATCAACCCAGGAAAAACCGAAATCATGATCATATCCAAAGACCAAGAGAAGGAAACCGCCATCCCGTGGCCAACGGAAATGGGATCTACACCATCACCATCTAAGGTAGTAAAAAATCTGGGAGTCCTGATAGACAACACCCTAACCTTAGAACCGCAAATAAACGCAACAGTCAAGAAATGCTTCTTCCTCCTCCACACGGCAAGAAAAATACGACCTTTCCTCTCCTTCACACACAAAACACTCACCATCGTCGGCCTCATCATGTCAAGTATCGACTATGCAAACAGCCTCTACCTCGGTATACCGGAATACCTACTGAAGAAGCTACAACGGATCCAAAACACTGCAGCCAGACTACTCCTCAAACTATCCAGAAGAGACCACATCACCCCGGCCCTAAAAACACTACACTGGCTCCCAGTAAAACAGCGTATCATCTTCAAAACAATGTGCATAACGCACAGGGCAATCAGCGGACAAGGAGCAGAATTCCTACAAAAAAAAATAATCTACAAGCCAACGAGACCGCTCAGGTCAACCAACGAAATCCGACTGGAACAAAAACCTTACATCAAGAAGAAACTCGGAGGCACCGCTTTCTACCACTTAGCCGCGAAAACCTGGAACAACATCCCAAAAGTAATAAGGAACACCAAAGAGCACCTTAAATTCAGAAAATTACTAAAAACCTGCCTCTTCAACACCGGAGACTAAAACCGAAACAACAATAAGACAAACGACTCATCAAAAAAGGATATTGACAAACCCCTAGAACCGACAGAAGTACCCTGGGCACCAGTAGGGCTGACGCTGGACACAGGGGTCCACCCGCGAGACCCAGAGAAACGGATACAACTACTCCAGCCAACCCTTACCATCCCCACCGCCCGTACACCCACAACTAGGTTCCACAAGGCTGTGGAACGGACAAGATACCACCAATCGCCACACAACCGGGTGTATGGACACTAGCAGCGGCGCTAGTCATGTGGAGGGGGTGAGGAGCATGCAAGGTTATTAAGGGAGCGGGCGGAGGGGACAGCTAGATCCTCAAAGGGCCTCAAATGGAAAAACAGGCACGTACCTCCTGAGGCTCAGGGTGTACAAGCATCCCATCGGGTAAGATTACACGAGCCCAACCGGTTCAGTCCAGGATAGAGATGACTAACGAATACCATTAACAATTTCCTTCTCTGCATACACCTCTCAAACTCCAAACCAAACACAACCACAAACCTCTAGCGCAGCAAACCGCACAAACTTCACTACACTGCATCAACACATGACGACTACCGGCCGCATACACCCCAGGCCCAGCCGACGGAACCACCGGGCTGAGGCTGCCAACAGCACATCACTGCAATCTTGCACTTTTCCAGCCTCCACCCACTAATAGTATAGCGTGACGTTTGCGATAAAGGCCAAAGTAGCTCCTGTACCCCTTGTGGAGTGAGCTCTTGGTGTGAAAGGCAGTGTTTTGCTTGATAAAGACTAACATAGTTGTATGCATTTGACTATCCATCTGGAGATGGTATTCTTGAAAATGCTGTCTCCTTCTTTGCTTGTTGCTACAGAGACAAACAGTTGGTCTGTTTTCCTGAGTGGTCTGGTCTTGTTTACACAGTAAAGTACTGCCCTCCTTACATCTAGTGTATGGAGTTTTTTTCTCAGCTGAGCTTGATGGGCTCTGAAAGAAGGCCGGTAGCTCAATGGACTGGTTACCATGAAACTTGGGAATGAATTTAGGTGAGAAGCTAGGATCTGTTTGTAAAACCAGTTCTTCCTTGTGGATGACAAAGAATGGGTCTTGTACTGACAATGCTTGAAGTTCACTAACTTCTTATGGATGTAATAGCCACTAAGAAGGCAGTCTTATATGTGAGGTGTTTAAGACTTGAATTATGCATAGGCTCAAAAGGAGGACCCATGCGCTTTGCAAGTACTACATTGAGATCCCAGCCTGGCGGTGGGTTTGAAATAGGAGGGTGGAGTCTCTTTACTCCCTGCATAAATGCTTTAACAACAGGAACCTTCCACTACAATACCTTCTTATGAGAGGTGGTGCAAGCCGATAAAGCCGTCAGGTGAACCTTTATAGAGGTAAATACTAACCCTCTAGCATATACTGGAGAATTGGAGAATGTGGGTTGGAGTACATTCTATTGGGTTTATTTGTTTAGACTGGCACCAAATTACAAATTGCTTCCACTCGTCGAAGTAACAGTCTCTGGTGCTTGGTTTATATGCCTCCTTGGGGATATCCAAACACCTTTGTGAGATGTCCAAACTCTATGACCTCAGGAGCCACGCTGCCAAGTTCATTGAGTGAGGTTGAGGGTGTAATGTTATTACCCCGTGCTGGGTTAGCAAATTGGTCTGGCACGCGGGTTTGATGGGATCGCACATTGCCAGTTTGCACAGATGTGAATACAATGGTTGTCTTGCCCACATAGGAGCAACTAGGATGAACGTCATTTGTTCCCTGTAAATCTTGTTCACCACCCTGCTCATTAGAGGAGTTGGGGGGGGAAAGCGTAGGCAAATTTCCCTGACCAATTCACCCATAGGGCGTTCTCCTTGAAGTCTGGCTGGGGAAACCTAGACGCGAAGTCTGGGCATTGCTCGTTTTCTTTTGTAGCGAACAAGTCTAGCGTGAGGTAACCCCACTGTGAGCAGATGTGATCTACAACGCTTGTGTCAAGTCGCCATTCGTGTTCTTCTGGTAGGGGATCTCTGCTTAGTGAGTCTGCCAAGGTGTTGAGTTCTCCTGGAACATCTTGGGAAATTAGGAACCTCCCCCGTTTGAGTGCCGATTTCCATATTTTCTGTGCTAGCTTGGACAGATTTGGAGAATGTGTGCCCCCCTGCTTGTTGTTGTAGAACATTGCAGTGATGCTGTCGGTTAGGATCTGTACCAACTGATTTGTCAGCTGTGTTTCAAATGCTTGATGGGCTTTGAATACTGCTAGATGTTCCAGCAGGTTGATATGGTTCTGTGCTGTGATGTGAGTCCACAGACCCTGTGCTGTGAGATGAAGGTGATGTGCCCCCCCACCCGGAGAGTGACGCGTCTGTTTTAACTACCGCTTGCACTGCCGGATCGTGGAAGGGTTTTCCCTTTAACAGATTCTCCTTTTTCCAAAGCAGCAAAGCTGGAGAGATATATTATCATAAGATGGAGAATACGTGGGAGGACACAATCCATTCAAAGTGAACATATCGAGCAAGTGGAGTATAAGAGGGTGGAGCAGAGTGTGTTTTAGCGCAAAGTGCTGTCGGCGAAGAGGGTAAGGCTTATCAGAGAATATGTGACTAAAGTGCAATCAGAGAGTCTATGCAGGGCCTTAGATACCAAAATGTAATCAGACTTTAAATGCAGGGCCTTAGGCAACCACATTTATTTGGTTTAGTAGGGGTAGCAAATGTGCCATTACTCAGGGATAAGTTCAAGACTGAGCAAACATGAAGTCTGCATAAAGTTACTGTGTTGTAAGCAAGCAGATCATTTAATAGGGTGGAATAAAGCTTAAGTAGGCCGAAAAGTAGTTAGAAGAAAAATTTTGGTGGGTGGGATTACACGGTTTGAAATTTTGTGCAAATGTTAGCTATGCTGATGGAAATGAAACTAGAGAGTTCATTACATTACGCTTGCAGTGGTACAGTGATTGGTGAGGTCTTGGGGATTTGGGAGGTCTTAGGGACTGGAGAGGTGTTGGGGATAGAATGGTGAAGTTGTGAGAATGGCCAGGTCTTCGGGGAGAAGTGAAGCCTTGATAACTAAGAAGGCACAGCCTTGGATAACAGCACATTTATTTGAAGAAGGGCTCCCATGGGGAATGTGGCCTGGTCAGGAAGGGCCTGGCTAATGCTGAATTCTCCACCATCTTTTCTGCTTTTGCAGGGAGGAAAGGTTTAAGCAATCTGGTTCTGGGCTGATGCAGAATGCATTCTGGATTTACTTTTCCAAAGTTAACATCTGAAAACTGAGGGTGGTCCACCTCTGAATGGCCCAAACATGGGTGAAGCTATTGTAAGGAAAACATGGTATCAAACAGTGAAGACAGACACAAGTGATCACAGTTCAAGGGTGGATAGTGAACTTCAATGGGTTGGTGGAATGACTATCTAAACCTAAATCTAAAGATCGGAGCAAACTACGACCATCAAATAATAATAACGCAGTCCTAGTCAAGTCTGTCAAAATAAAAGGGCCTATACTAATAAACCTATGCCAATCCTTACTTCTAAATTCAAAATAGTATGAGATAATAGTGTTTGCAAAAAGAAAAGTGTTCAAGAAATAATATGTCAGGATAGTTGAGCAGCTGGCTTTCCTTCCCCACCTTTTCAGCACAGGACAAGGCGGCATGTTCGAGCTTTGCACACACTATGGCTTCTCTGCCATGCTGATACAGTTCTAAGCAAAGTTATCAAGGCCTTTTGCGAAAGCTTCTTTTCCAATAACAGTCTTTCACTGCAGAGGGATGGTCGTAACAAACAAGCACCAACGTTCCTTTCTAATCAGGGCTTTCATATGTACAATTTCTTGTTTTCAATATTCATCATGGGTCTCTCTCCTTTAGGCTTGGACCCCTTTGTACCACAATGTTCACAACTGGTCTGCCTCGTTTGGGCTCGGACCATGGCTCAGACCTTGGATCTCCTCATTCGTGATTGGGTCCTTTTAGCACACTATTCACATTTGATCTTCCAACACCATGTTCTTACTTTTGTTTCTGCCACCTCTTGGCTGAATACGTTTACAAAGACCTTTGATTGAGCACCCACGCGGTGCCGAACCACTCTGTCGCTGGTATCGTATCTTTTCTTCTCAGAGTTCAAACACTCATCTTCAGTTTAGATTTACATGCGTCTTTCAACACATGCATTTAACAATGTTTGTTCCTGCGCTCGTTATACAATGTTGCTGTTTGCAACCTTGATTTCAACACAGACCGTTCTTGCATCAGCCTCTCCAACTCACCGGCTATGTTGATCTCTCTGATGCTACTTTTCTCTTGCAGCCAAGGACGATGCCACAGCAGCTGCTGCTGCTCCTCCCCGACTTGGTCAGCTACGCAGGAAGGCCCCTTCTATCTCCGACACACAATGCAGGATTCGTTGCCTGCTTTCCTGGCCTTATATTTTTTGATCTACAAGGGTTTTAAAAGTAACGGTTTCCCTTTGGAAAGGTCAAGGGTATTTTCCTCCTTGTGAACCCTTCTTGGTTTGCCGTCTTTCTCCCCTAGTTCAGCTGCCTTCTCGAAACTGCTGCTGCTTTGTGTGCTTTGCCTCGCTCAGAGTGTGCTCCCGTGCTCCGCCTTTTATCTGTGTGGGGGAGATTTAATGCAAGTCAGGTGTGAGCGATTGTCAGTAATTGCCCGACTTTGCCTGACAATAGTAGCGGGACATGTCAGGTATACTGCTCGGGTGTCAGTCTGTTTCTCCCAGGGCAGGCTGTCCGTGTGGAGTTGTTTCTGAAGGGAAACGGTGGAGGGGAAGGGGGTGTAAAGTTCCCACGTATCCTACCTGGTATGATGGGGTAAAGGTGTAACAAGGGGAGGGATACTGCATCTCGCCATCCGGTGTCCCACTCCCCGAAGACCCCTCACCCAGGTGATCCTCCCGCACTGGTCCAACCCCACGGTCTGGATCCAAAGGCGATGGACATGCCCTGGCCACCTGAGAGAGAGATCCTCGGGGACTAGCAAATGAGGCACCTTCTGGTTTCTCACACTATTGTGTCCTGTTACTTCCCAGTCCACACCATTCGCTTACTGCACTGCTACCTCTTAATATTAGAAAATGTGTGTTCAATATAGTGCGTACCTTTTGGTTTAAGTGCACTGCTGATTCAGGAGGGTATACGATGAAATGTCGAAGGGTGAATCCAAAGCCCTGGGAATTCTTCCTCAATATCAGCGATTTCGGCCCAATCCAGGGGAATGGGCCCTCGCGGGTGGAGTTTTCATTGGGGGAGCTTCCATCTGTCCGTCCCGGAGTCGCCTGAGAGGGACACAAAAGTAAACAAGACAAGGTCACAAAAGATCTGCTGGAACTGAATTGACACATTAGAACTACAACAAACACGATGAAATAAAATATATATTCCCTCAAGGCAATTGAGAAACACTCACTGTAAAGACGACACACCGTTATTGACCGCTCACCAGTTCCCTCTTCTATCTGCAACCTTTACATTATTTCTTCCCATTATTAGCATTAATTGCTATAGGGGCCATAAACCACGTACTCCCATCCTATTCAGACTCTGGCAATGCCATTGATCAGTCAGGCCCACACTGCGCACTACTTTTAATGCATTCACAGAAAGGGGCTCTACAATCACGAGAGGAGCACACACTGAGCCTAGCGTCCATTGGATGAGCCCATTATGGGCTCGGTCTTCAGGAGTTGAGCACATACTAGGCTCTCTGTTAACACAATGGGGACAGGCTGGGCTTAGTGTTAAAAAAGGGGCACGCAATCAAATATACGTTTACTAGGTGGCGAAGACATACATTATGTTGCCTCCTATCATCTGTGTCTTTTTTATTTCTTCTGATGAAAGGACTACTGCTCTGCAGGAGTACAGAGACGAGAAGTGTCTCAAACGCCTCATCGGCCCCACACTACTATTAAACCAGCAATTATCCCAATTATAAAAGTGAAATAGATACAGACAGGAACCTTCTTCACCTCTTGTGAAATGTGGCCTGAGGGTAGGATGTACTCCTGAGGAGGGATGTGAACTGATACAGTGCAACAACCAACCATAGTAGTAGGGTGGTACCAAAGTAAAAAAATGTCCTGCAAAGTTTCTATAAAAAGAGGACATTTTAATAAATACTAACAATGCACACAACTAATTAATAACACAAAAGACCCACCCCTGTAAAGGAAACATGGAAAATGCATGACATTGAGAATAAAGAGGGCATTTGGGTGAAAAGAGGGGTCCAGGCAATTGATGATGAGCAGCAAATTTCAAAGCTCAGGAAAGGTCTTTTAAATGGCAAAGAAGAGGGTCTTAAACATCACTAAGTTAGGGTGGACCAGAGAAAAAGGGCCTTTTCAAATACCTTTGTATTCTTATCTTTGAGGCTCAACAGCATCAAGCTGGGTTTCTTGGCATTTTTCTAAAGTTAAGTTAGTGTAAAAATGGTCAAGTCGCTTAGTTTCACTGGAGAGTCTATATATTGAGTCGGTGCTCGCGACGGTTCGAGTTGATGGGTCCCAACAGGTTGGGCTGGCAGTCGAGTTTGAAAGATGCGTTCGCTGGGTTGAGTCAGCAGTCGAACCAGGAAAATCAATGGTTTCCAGTGAGTTCAGTTGGCTTTCAAGTTGGGTTGATACAATTGAGTAGGAGTTGCGGCAAGTCAGGTGCTTCCACAGCAATGAGGCGATGGTCGATTCACAGCGGCAATGAGCTTCACTAGCACTACGCTGTATCCATACAGCTCAAAGCAGGAAAGCGGTTTGAATGTAAAAACTGACAAAAGCAACACCACAGGACCTGTAGCAGTTCAAAGTGAGTCGAGCACGGTCCAGCCGGCTCAAAGAGGTCTTGATGGGATAAATAGAGTTCTGGGCTGGACAAAGTGAGTCCTTTGTACCACACTTCCATTCAGGGAAGATGGTCTGGCTCCAGGAGGAATTCTGAACCTCCAGTTATCAAGATCCCAGTTCCAGTACAGACGCAGCAGAGTCAACCCAAATGCATCCCTGAGATGGGACGGGAAAAGAGCTTTCCTCTTCCTTAGAAACGTAGGTCTTCATCGAGAACTTTGGAATAGACTGTATCCCCAACAGAGCTCCAAGTGAAGTCAAAAGCTGAATCAACTAAGGCCAGGGCCAATCCCCCTAGCAAAATTCTACAGTAGATTGGCCCAAAGGAAGCCTGTTTTCATGGGCCGAACCCAGTTCAGGCTACTGTAACATGTGTGATTTTCGTTCTATGTCATATCCAAGGTATTCTGACTGCACTATGCGGGGAGGGGCAAGGAACTGTAGGGAGCCCTAGCAACATCCAAGATGGTGGAATCCCTCTCCTGGCCTGAACATCTCTGGCTACTCTACGTCCATCCTTTCTCATGTCTGCCTACTTCAAAAGGACTCTCGTAATCAGCAACATGGAGGGATTGTCTTTAGGACTGTCTTGAAGCACCGATTCCATGGGGACTTTTGGGGGAGCGTTCCTGTGCCCTGGAGGAAGGGTTTGGCATTGCTCGGCTGGATCAAAGGAGGAAGCAGCTTAATGAGCAGGGTCTCCTGTGGTTAAACACGCCTTGTCATGACTGAAGCAGTACTCACCAAGATAACATTAACATGACATTCAAATACTGTGGCGGTATAAGTGGGCGATTCTGTCACTCCTACATACACCCCCTCTCTCCTCTACAATTCTAGCACTTAGACAATGTCCAAGGCAGGTCGGAAGAGCTGTACAAGCAACAAGTTAACACAACACACTGGACTCGCCATCCACTAGATATGCACATGCTTTGAGTTCACTAGATGAGCAGGCCCTGGGCTCTGCATTAACTAGACGGGTACACACTGGCTCTGCGTTCACTATATGGGCACAGGCTGGATTCGCGTTCATTAGAGGAGCACACACCGGGCGCTGTCCTCACTAGATGGGGCCATGCAGGTTTCTGCTTTCACTAGATGGACACACACTGTGCTCTGCTTTCATGAGATGGGCACAGGCTCTGCGTTCAATGGTAGGGCACACGCTGGACTCTGAATTCACTAGATGGGTGCACACTGAACTCGATCACACAGTGTTCACTAGAAAGGCACACACTGGGCTGTAGATTCACTAGATGAGCATGCACTGGGCTCTGCATTTTCTAGATGGGTATAGTGGGCTCTAGCACGCACTGGGCTCAGAGTGCAATAGAAAGGCACACACTGGGCTCTGCATTCACTCGATGGGCACACATTCTGCATTCACTGGAGAGGCACAAGCTATGCATTCAGTAGCAGGGCACACACACGTAGCGCTGCATTCATTAGATGGGCACAAACTGGGCTCTGCATTCACTAGATGGGCACATGCTTTTTGTTCACTAGAAAGGCGCCACTGGGCTCTACGCTCAATAGATAGGCACACACTGGGCACATGGGGGTCTGTTTTCACTAGATAGACATACACTGTGCTCTGCTTTCAATAGATGGGCATAGTCTCTGCATTCATTGGCAGGGCACACACTACGTTCTGCATTCACTAGATGGGTGCACACTGAGCTCTAGCAGCCACTGGGCTGTGTAGTCACTAGAAAGGCACATGCTGGGCTCTGCATTCACTAGATGCCATCACATCCAGTGGACTCTGCATTAATTAGAAAGGCAAACACTGGGCTGCACATTTACTAGATGAGATTCCACTGGGCTATGCATTCACTATTCACTTGGCTATGCATTCACTAGATGGGCACACCTTCTACATTCACTGGAGGTGTACATGCTATGCATTCAGTAGAGGGGTACACACACTGAGCTCTGCATTCACTAGATGGGTACACTCTGGGCGCTGCATTCACTAGATAGGCACACACTGGGCACGTCTGGGTCTCTGCTTTCAAAAGATGGGCATAGGGTCTGTGTTCAATTGGAGGGCTCATGCTGTACTCTGCATTCACTAGACGGGTGCACGCTGAGCTCTAGCACCCACATGGCTTTGTTTTCACTAGAAAACTGGGCTTTGCATTCAGTAGATGGGGGGGGCACTGGGCTCCCACACCCAGTGGGCTCTGCGTTCATTAGAAAGGCACAGACTGGGCTCCGCATTCACTAGATGGGCACACCTACATTCACTGGAGGTGTACATGCTATGCATTCAGTAGAGGGGTACACACACTGAGCTCTGCATTCACTAGATGGGTACACTCTGGGCGCTGCATTCACTAGATAGGCACACACTGGGCACGTCTGGGTCTCTGCTTTCAAAAGATGGGCATAGGGTCTGTGTTCAATTGGAGGGCTCATGCTGTACTCTGCATTCACTAGACGGGTGCACGCTGAGCTCTAGCACCCACATGGCTTTGTTTTCACTAGAAAACTGGGCTTTGCATTCAGTAGATGGGGGGGGACACTGGGCTCCCACACCCAGTGGGCTCTGCGTTCATTAGAAAGGCACAGACTGGGCTCTGCATTCACTAGAGAGTGGGCACTAGCATCCACTGGGATCAGAGATATCTAGCAAGGCACACACTGAGCTGTGCATTCACTAGATAGAAACACACTGGGCACATGTGGGCCTTTGCTTCCACTAATTGGACACACATTGGGCTCTGCATTGGGTGCACATATAGCTCTACCACCCACTGGGCTTTGCTTTCACTAGAATGGCACATGCTGGGCCCAGAATACTCACTTTCAGGTGGCAGGTTGTACTATTGCCACTGAACAGAAAGTTAGAACCCTGGGCGTCTTTCTGGATCAAAGCCTACATATGCAAGCCCAAGTCACAGCCTGCTGTCAACATCAGCATCCTGTGCAAGGCTATTATTCCAGAATCATCCTTACCTCATGGAAAACAAGCTGCGAGACGGTGGCTAGGGCCATCGTCAGCACCAAGATGGTCTACCTATTGACGCCAGGATAGAGTACCGTCTGCTGCTAATAAGTACCGAGAGCTTCGAACGCCATTCCTCCTGACCCGAGAGAAGCAACATCACCCGACTCGTTAGATAACCAATTATATGTGCTCTGAAACGGGCGGCTTATGTGGGCCCTCCCGGTGTCCGTCTGTCTAGTTGTTATGGCTTGCTTTGGACCATCTAGCCTTCTGTTAGCGCTTGCATCGCATGCCTGCCTCCGGGTCATTGGTGTGCGGTACAAGTACACATGTGAATGCTGGGCTCTGCACTCACTAGATGGATGAACACTGGCCTCTCACGCCCAGTGCCTCCCAGTTTTTCTAGAAAGGCACACACGGGGCTGTGCATTAACACTTCTGCCACCCTTACTGGGTGTAGCAGTGCCTTGATGAGCAAGGGTGTTTGCGCGCTTGATAAAGGTAAACATAATAACTAAACTAGATGGCCACAGGTTGAGGTTTGTGTTCACTATTTGGGCAACAAGTGGCTCAGGGTCCAGTGGAAACGCACACTGGGTCCTGCAGTCACTAGAAGGCCTCGTGCGGGGCTCTTCCGGTCACTGGATGGGCACATTCGGAGTACAGTGAATGCTATTTCGGTGCGCCTCTCACCCCCCCCTCCATTTCCCATGCTGACCTACTGTATGCATCTTTTGTGAAAGGGAAGAGAAAGGACTCCTCTGAGCTGAAGTTTGGCAGGATGCGTGAAGCGTTCCCAAGCAGAGCGCGAAATGCTGGCATGCCTGAGCCGCTGGCAGCGCACACTTCCTGGAGGTCGCCCCCAAATGAAAAAGCCGAACTCAGCGCCTTTCAACACAATGTGAAAGGGTTCCAATTCTGTATCCCCGTCATTCCCGCCTCGGGAACAGAACCTGCGCCAAAGAAAGGGCCCCGTTCCCTTGCTTCAGGTGACGCGATGGCACGAGACGCCTGAAAGCTACTTCCCCCATTGGATGCCAGCCACCGTTCAAGCGGCTCACGTAGAAGGGTCTCCAGGGGGCTCCTCTCAGGACCCAATTACTGACTGCGCTCTGGCTGGCAAGAGGCCCTGGCTGAAGATGCCACCTCTGCTGATGCCCCCGCTCTGCCTGCCCAGTTTCTGTCCCCGCAGACACAACTCGAAACACTAAAGGCCCCAAGGGCTTGTACCAGCAGTCACTCAGATTATGTGAGGCCGGATGCATGAGTCCACTTCCCTCTCAGTGCAGCACAGCTCCTAAGAGCATGGCTCGCGCCTTGAAACACCTGTGTATAGGCGCGATATAAAAAAAACCTCATATATCATGTCATCCCAACTCCAGTCACTGGAGAGATCCCCGCTGGGGATGAGCGCACGCCCACGCATAAAATGCTTCTTGTGCGTCATTTACATGTAGGGCTTCAACTGGGCCTCCCTGAACTGATTGTCCAAGCGCTAAAAGCCAATGAAAAGGTTACAACAGTGCCCTTCCCACAAATGGAAACCTGCATTGAACTAGTTGGATTTTATATCGTTTCTAGATTTTGTTTTATTTATGTTAAGTTAATTTTTGATTACTGGTTATTTAGATATTCATCACGTCTTTTAAATTGGAGTTTACTCCCTTTCAAGCCAAGTGTGAAAATTCAATCCTATTCGGCCACTCGTTTATTAGTTTTGACTATATGATATGATATATGAGTCATTTATAACGCGCCTGTACACAAGTGTTTCTAGGCGCGACAAGACAAGGTAGGGAGACATAGGGAGGACGACACAAACGAGCTCACTAGGCTTGTGTCATTCAGATCGTCCAAATGCAGTGCAGTGGGAGAGGAGAAGTGCCAGGGGGAGGGAGAAGGGAAGTGCGGTCAGGGCGGCAAGGCTCTGAGTAAGCGTAGCCGGGGAAGCCAGCTATGGGAAGTGCAGGTGGAGGGGGATGACTGTAGGGTTGCAGATACAGCCCCTTTTGTACGGGAGGGCCAAAGGCAGTGCAGGTGCTTGCAGGTCGTGGAGGAAGCCTGGTGCCCGATGGTTTCAGAGGGTAGCCAAGCGACCAGCTAGCGTGGCCAACATGTGGTCAGCAAGAGAGAGCAAGAGAGAAAGCAGAGGCAAAAAGGAAGGCCTTGAGCTGCTTCCTGAACCTGAGATGGTCCTGCTAGAGTGGGGCAGGGAGGCCATTCCAGAGGGAGGCCCCTGCAGAGGAGAGAGAGATCTACCTCCAACTCTCTGCCTGGAGAAGCATCTGACTGCCAGAAAGTTAGAGGTAGCTGAGCGAAGGGCTTGAGAAGGAAGATGTTAAGGAAGGGAGAGTTAGATGTAATGCGGACCCCAGCCTTGTGGACAATGCAGAGAGTCTTGAACTTGATCCTTGCAGCCACCGGGAGCCAGTGAGGGGTTTTTAGGGCTGGAGAGATACAATCCCCGGGCTTGAGGCCAAAGACACGTATCGCAATCCTGGTCTGAATTAGTTGCAGAGGGCAGAGAGTAGAGGAAGGCAGTTTTGAGATAGAGGATGTTGCAGTAGTCCAGCCTAGAGAGAACCAGGGCTCTGGAGACATTGCGCTTCTCGGGGAAAGTGAGAAAAGGAAGAATGCCTGTGTGAAGGTGCAGCTGATAGTGGGACTTCAAGAGGTCTGTGATGTGAGGGGAGAAGTAAAGAGTGGAGTCGAAGATGGCCCCAATGCTCACAGGAAGGCGCACAGAGAGGGCCCAAGGAGGGGGGCCAGAGTGAAAGAGGGAAAGTGGAAGCAGGAGTCCCAATGAGGAGGATCTCTGTCTTGCTGGCAGTGAGGCAGAGATCGTTGTAGGCGAACCATTCCTGAATCGTGAATAGAAAATCAGGAATGAGAGAGAGAGGAGAGGAGGCACAGGGGAGCCTGAAAGAGAGCCGAGTATCATCTGCATAACACTGAAAGTTAGGAGAGAAGGTAGAGATGAGGTGGGCCAAAGGGGCCACATAGAGGTTGAAAAGCGAAGGGGAGAGATTGGAGCCCTGGGGAACACCACATGTGGAGAGGACCCCAGTTGCACCCGAGAGGCACCCTCCATGAGGAAGGAAGTCAACCAGGCGAGGGTCTGATCCGTGATGCCCAGGTTCTCTCAGAGGCGATTGATCAGGATGGCACGGATGAACGTATCGAAGGCAAAGGAAAGATCAAGGAGGATGAGGACAGAAGGAAGGCTAGAATTAAGATTAGTGAGCAGGTCTTCACAAGGGTGTGCAGGAGAGCAGTTTCCGTGCCTCTGGCTGCTGTAAAGCCAGACTGATGGTCATGGAGACAACCAACAGATTCAGTGTGGAGAGTGAGCTGGGAGATGGCCAGCTTTTCCAAGAGCTTGCCCAAGAAAGGCGCGATAGAGATCGGACGGTAGCTTGCCAGACAGGAAGGATCTGCGGACGGTTTCCCAAACAAACAGATTCGGGCGGTATCAGAGGTGGTGGCACTCTAGGTGCAGCGCGGCTTGATCCCCTATTCCGTCTCCCCACCCACCGCTAGGTCTTCTCCAATCTTCCAGGCGAGCTTGGCGTGCACGCAGAGGTGCCTGTCGGTGGCTGTCAGCTACTGTGGCTAACGGTTGGTTGAGTGGACGCTGGTGAATGGCAGCAGCTACGCATCCACCTGGGTCCCTAAACGCATGCGGGTTCGGGTTGTATACTGAGTGCCGGCTTTGAATGGCGTCCCTGTACTAATTGGTGAGCCACTCTTTTTCTGCCCCCTTTCTCGGCATGTTCAGGGAGTTGTGTTTGTTATCACTTCTACACTCGAGCTTCTAGTATAGCGACACCCGTAAGTAAGTGGAACAATGCTACAAGTGTAGCTATCTCTTCACTTGAGTTTTTGCACACAGCGATTAAAAAAGGGAAAAAGGGCACCATTAAGGGCCCAGTTAAAAAGCCTGTGGCCCTACCGATCCTGTTAGCTGATATTGTCACCATGACTTCCCACAGGCATATCTTGAGAAAGGTGGCCTAGCCCACCTTGCCTACCGTCCCAGTTACTTCCCCAGCTGGGATTGGGGACAGGGTCTTGCAGTCTATGGCTACCTCCCCTGTGGCCTCTCCTACATTTTTGAGAGGCGACGCTCAGTTGGAGACTCGGGCATTGAGTTTGGGTATGGAGAATATGGAGACTCTGGTTACCAACCCTAGGGCCTCCCCCTTGACTTTGAAGAGGGACCTTTTGTCTGAGGTTCAAGTGCTGAGCCTACGTAGAAGGCAAAAGATCCATTCCGAATGGGTGTATTTGCCTCCAATGTTTAGCCCCCCCAAAGTTGGGGATTTTGATCATAGTGAACAGATCGGTAAAGAAGCCCGCCAATACGCAAACTCGATTATGGATGAGGCCACCATCTCCGAAATTGCTCCTTTCAATTTAGGGGAGACTTATAGGTCGCCCCTGTCAATAACCTTCACCTTAGACACGGAAAGGCTTAAGAACAATCCTCAACCCCAAGCTAATCCTGTGTCAACAGCAACGGCCATCTCTGAGGGTAATTCCCAGGAGCAGATTTTCCCCAGACCAATGGATTATGGTAAAGACCAATATTATCAACCAACTAAATTTGTGTCAGAAGTTTGACGATTTTAGTAAATGGATGGATTCCTTAGATACTTGTGTGGGGAACCATCTCACTGTGAGGGTTGACATCTGTTGCCAATGGAACCTCTATCCATTCCACTGATGCATGGCCCCTTTTGACATTCCTGCTTGGCCGTCCCTCTTCTGAGGGAGGGGTACCGAGCTCCTGTTTCTACACCGCTAACATCCTTTGACCCGGCCTCCATCTTTGGCTCTCAATTTTCAGCAGGACTTGTCGTTCCTTCTTCTAGAGAAAAGGATAGGATGAGTCTTCTACACCCTCCCCCTCTGGTGCACCCCGCAAAGTCCTTGTCAATTCCTGATATTGCTGGCTACCTTGTGAATGGACATAAAATCCCCATTTCAAAAAACGTTTGGGTAAGGAAATCCCTCATGCCATGGCCCAGGGATAAGACCCTTAGGAACTTTGTCATGGACAAAAGGAACTTTATTATTACCAACGTAGAAAAATCGACAGGGAATGAACCCAGAGACACTTTAAGGAACAAGGTCCTGCCCTGGCTTTGCCAACGAGCTGGGCCTGGGGTGGTGAAACACATAGATCTGAAAATCCTACATAGGTTGGAATTAGATGAGTGGTATACCCAGGAAAACAGGGACTGTATCCTGGTCAGATGTGGGTCCAGTAATTTACCTAGTTACCTTAGTAATTGCAAATAGTTTGCCAGAGGAGCATCCAATCTAAAACCTATAGTCGATTAGCCTGAAATGTTGTATCCCTGGATGAGAAGGTTGTATTGATGAACTTTGTCATGTTGCATTTATTGTTAGGAAGGTGTATTTGCTTCTTTTGTGTTGGATGTTGTAAGTTAATTTTTGTTTCGGCGCTCTGATGCATGCAGGATTTCAGTTCCTTATAAATAAATAAACAAGGGAGTGCTTAAGAGGGGAGGGGTGCTATAGGCCCACAGATAAGTCGAAGCTAGTGCATTGGAGTACATCTAGGAAGGGATGGCATATGAGGAGGGACACAATACTTGTAGTTGTTTGGTTATTTACCCACCCATTGACTGCCCATGGCCACGCTAATCCCAGTGGTATTGCCACCCACTTCATGCCCTACAGCCCGAAACACACAATCTTTGGAGCTCTTTGAGATACTTAAAATCAAACTTTGCATTTGAAGTGCCTTCCAGGGTTTTTTCAAAGCAGTCTTCTGAGAGCTAATGGTCTGATAAAAATGTCTTAACCAGGCCTGCCTTGATTTAAGAACAGTATGCCTGTCCTTTACTGAAGTCCTGTTAAAACAAGCATTGGCAAAGCCAACAGATTTGGCTTGTGAGATGGTAGTAAGGCATTTGCCAGGCACTGCTACCATATACCCAGGTACATGCACCATTCCAAGCTGCAATCATTAATGGCCACAGTTGGTACAGTGATGGCAATGCATGGCAAATACCTTTCCCATACCTACACAAAGCCCAAACTGTTGGAATTGGCAATGCTGGTTTACATATACTACAGGTGTTCCAAAAGTTTCTTGCGAGTCTTAGGCAGTGCCAGTCACTTCTTGGACCCACACACAAACACTGATGTGTGACCCCCTGAGGGCTCCCACTGAACCACTCCCCCGTCGAAAGCACCGTTTACACCGTGTGGCCTCTTTCTATGTCACCCGTATTTCTGGAGCTCACAGAAGTGTCCTCTTGTCCAGGCACAGCTTTTCCTTTGTTTTTGTATTCCTTTGGTCTGGCTTCCAGAGCTGCACAGTGCTCCAAGTGGCAGGTTTCACTGGGGACTTCTCACGTGGCCAAGCCTCAGCACAGCGTCTTCTGGGTAAGCTCTCACGTCAGATAGGGCAGCAGCACTGCTCTCGAGTGGCACATCTTAGACTCGGGCATTAGACAGGAAAAACCCCGATCAGGGTAAACGGCTATTACTACAGGCCCATCCTAAGATAGCAGTGCTGCCCCAGACCACGCACACGGACGAACAGTCCAAAGACGGCAGCTTTACCCCTAAGGCTGCAGATCTCAGAAACCAGGTATACCGCTAATGTTTAGTGTTTTTTAGGCTCAGTCGTAAGACATCAGAGATATCTCTCAGGTTGTAGATCAAAGACAGCAGGCCTATCCCTTGGATATCAGTGCTCACAAGCTCAGGCACAAGCATAACAAATACATCGCTCTGATTACAGAGGTCTTAAAGGCTCAGGCACTGGATGGCGGAGCCATTGCTCAGGTCACACAGATCCTACAGACAAGGCCCTAGACTGCTGGCAGGTTCGTCCTAGTTAGAGAGTGAAGCTTTGAGTACGGGCTGGACTAGGCTATGGGTTTTTTGCATTCATGGACGATTTTACAGACCTTTCTTCTGAGCAAACCTCACCTGGCCCCATATCCAAATCACTAGAAAGCATTCACTCCTAATAAAAAGGCCCTACCTGCCTAGAACGAAAGAACCCTCCACCACAAGATAAAACCTTTCCTTCCACATGAGGACTTCAGAACCACAGCCTCTCCTAATCACACACATTAATGGGGGAAACACCTTCCTCACGGGTCTTACCGAAACATACCTGGCCCCACTTAGGGTCAAGCAATAAGATGAGGAACGACTCACAACGGGACATTAAAAAAGCAACAAAGTTTCTCCCATCCTAAGTGAGTGGCACCGACTTCCCATCCCAGCCAGAATATTCTTTAGAATTGTCTGCATTAGCTATAAGGTAACCACTGCTCGGACATCTACCTCCCTAGATGCAAAACACTTTTGCTCTGTGCTCCTCGAGGAGCTAGGCCATCACTAGACTTCAGACCAAACTGTCATGCGAGGGGAAAAACCAGTAATAGACTCTCTCTTGGTATGGTCCTGCTTACTGGAACACCATCCCGGTGGACGTCCTGAGCATGCCAATGTTAGGCAATATCTTGGTGCCACCTAGGCACTTGTGTTCCCTCATCACACCCCACCCCCATGGCTGGAAAATCCTGTGTCACACAGAGGCGTTGCTAGGGCGGGGCTGAGGGGGATTTTAGCCCCGGATAGAAGCCCAGGCGCTACAACCAAAAGGCCAGCTAGCCCCCCAGTCCTGACAATCCTGACAATAGTGTATCCCCAGATCTTTTCCCGACCAAGCAACACCCCTGTTAACCCCTCCCCACCACGTGCCTCTTATGTTACGCTCAATGACACATACAGCACTCTGATGATTCATAACTAGGTGTGAGGCATGTCATTCCTCACGTGCAACACCCCACCCATCACAAAAGGACAAATACATGGCTTGACAATGAGCTCAACAACCAAAAAAGAAATGAGAGGATACAGGTGGTGATATATACTGCGCTTCCGCTGAGGATAATCCAGTCCAGTATCAAGCTCGGATCAAAATGAAAAAAAACCCAATTTCATAATCGAGTTGTTATAGCCACTAATAGCTCATCTGAAGTGCTCAAAATGTCCAAGGAGTCACAAATAACAGCAGACCTAAATACCTCTCGGGAGCAAGCACAAAAACGGGCCCATGCCTTGACTGATACTATTCAGAATAATCAAACCAGCATCAATTAAACCAAGAAGAGCCTACAAAGTGACCCAAGCGAACCAACTAAGCTACCCACCACACATTGGTTCCTTGATATCCCCCCCAACCCGACAGCAAGAAACCGGACACTGCGCGTCAACGACCGGCGTATGCATCACAGCCCCCCGGCCAATGCATCTTGGGCACTCAAGGTCTCCTTTCTTGACACATGCATATTGTTGCCCTTAACGCAAACACCTAGAAACTGTCACGCATAAGGGCTCTGGATACTTCCGGTCAGCAAGCATCAACATCCCTCTCCTATTGACTATCCAAACCCAACCACACTCTCTTTCAGAGCTGCCGAGCACCTGGAGGCCATGCAAATGGTAGCACTGCACGGTACAACTACCAATAACATAAAATAGTAGCATAACATATTCCATTTGAAGCAAAGACATTGGAAAAAGAGCCTCCCCACACATCTATTAGAATGTAGTAAAGCTTTTGACTTAGACTTCTCAGGAGCACTGACACTGATCTAATTAACACGAGGGAAGCGATCCTAGAAGCGCTGGGGCCAATGCCTCATTGGTGCACCTTTGAAATTGACCACACAGCATTCTAGGATACCAATGAACATGCCACCCTAATAAGAAGCATCAACTCCACTACGAACATCATAGAAGGTACCCCTAAACTGGACCTCATCCATCAGTCTGGAAAACACCACCCACACAAGAATAGATACATTTTACTCTCCTCTGCACACGGGTACCTCAGAGGTCAACCCCCACCCCTTGCTGTTTAATGCATATATCTACTATCATCTTAGTCAAATTATAAACCTCCTTGTCCAATTCTGGTAACGTGGACGGAAGGGCAGACTTATCTCCAGAAAGGTTGTTGATCGTTGGTTAGTTGCAACATAGCGAATATACAGATTCAGCCGATTCGGTATAGAATGAAAGAAAAAGTACCTCACTATGATCATTACGCTCGAGGTATGGTGCACGAACGCATGTGCAGTGGTTCCTTGTAATACAGTTGAGCTCGGCATTGTGTTCGCTCAAGCTCCATTACAGCAAGCATGACACCAGAGCTATTAGTCTGCGCCTTCCGACTCAGCAGGACTGCAGAAAGAGTGTACAAGGAGTGGTAGGTATATTTGATAAACAAATAAGAATGTTATGTATAATTAAACAGCAAATGTAATTCTCTCAGCTTACCCATCTTAACTCCTTTAAGCAGCTTGACTACCGCTAGGTGCTCGCCCACAGGAGCGCCACCCACTCCATAAACGCCTATCGTCCTGAATGCTTTCCCACTTTGTGATAATCACGCTAGAAGGTTAAGCACGTGCATTACAGGGGCCAAAAACAGGATGTACGCCCTGCTGGCAGCACCACTTCTCCCACTGCGGCCCATAGCTGCATAGCTGTGGCACCATAGCTGCTGAGTGTGGAAGGAGCCCAAGATTCCCTAATGAATAAGGTAGCTTGTTCCAAAATCCCTGGCACATTCCATCATCGCCCGAAAACTCTGCACGCAAGCAGCCAGAGGTTCTGCGCCTGAATCAGAGGATGTGAATACTCCTCTGGATCGGAGAGCAGGTCCTCCTGCTATGGTATCATCCTCTGGGAAATCCGAGGAAAGTTCCATCAGAAACGGAAACCACGTCTGCGATTTCCACTAGGGCATTACCACCCCCACCTCCCTCTTCTCCTTGCGTATCTTCGCCAGGGTCCTGGGCATCATGATGAATGGGGGAAAGGCGTAGTGTGTGTATCCTGACCAACTCTGGAGAAAAGGGTCTGCCGCTTCCGCGTCTGGGTTTAGTCTCCAGCTGAAGTAACTGCACATTCAGACGAGATGCGAAGAGGTCCATATTTAGGGAGGACCCCATAGATCCTGAATCCTCAGAAACATCTGTCTCTGCAGCTTCCAATCGCTGGAGTCCCTCAAGTAGAGAGAGTTTCAATACGCTACTACATTTTGCGCTCCCGGCTGGTAGTCCACTGCGATGGATACCTGGTTGCTGAAACAATAGTGCCAGAAGTCCTTTGCTAGTTCCACTAGCATTCTCAATCTGGTTCCCCCCAGATAATTGATGTATCGGACTACTGAAATATTGTCCTTATGAAGAAGTATGCAACATTTTGCTCAGTCTTTCGTGAGTGCTTTGACTGCGAAGGATCCTGCGAGGAGTTGATGTGTAGGTCTAATTTCGCCTGCAACCACCTTTCCCCTGTCCCCAGCTGGCTGCACCGTGCGCCCCAACCTGACCTTCTCGCGTCTGATTCTATAACTAGGTCTGGGGTGTACCCTAAAATGGCGCGCCCGTTCTAGGCTTCCATGTTGAGGAGCCACCACACCAGTTACGCTCCTGCTTCGCCGTCTCTGGGGATGATTTGGTGATACTGCAGCCCTTTCTGCAGGTGTCTGATCTTCAGCCACTGAAAAGCCCTGTAATGCAAAGGGCCTGTTAAGATGGCTTGTATCGAGGATCCCAGCAGACCCACTACTCTGGCTACACACCGAAGCGATAAAACCTCCTTCTTAATGGTTCTGAGTTTGGGCGCTGGGAGATCCAGCGTCGCCTTGGTGGTGTCTACAATGAAGCCCAGAAACTCTGTGCATCTGCTGGGTGTCAAGTCTGACTCCTCTCGGTTTATCAAAAACCCCAGCGATGATATGAGATGATATGTGAGAGATCGCCCACTGTACTTGATCGAGCATCTGCTGTTTGTCTTGGCCTAGGAAAAGGATGTCATCTAGATACACTATCATCCTTACTCCTTGCTCGCGAATTGCTGCAGCGACTGGCATCATGAGCTTGGTGAATGCCCAGGGGGCTGAAGATAGCCCGAAAGGCAAACACCTGAACTGCCACACCTGTCTTTGCCACAGAAATCGTAAGAAGGGACGATGCTCGACCGCAACAGGCACGGTGAGGTATGCATCCTTGAGATCCTGCCTCAATAGCCAGTCTCCCTTTCTCAGGATGTCTCGGAGGCGATGCACCCCCCTCCATTTTGAATGCTGGTAAGACAGCCAGCTGTTGAGCTTCTTGAGATTCATCACAGGCCTCACTTTCCCCTTCCTGTGGACTAGGAACATATTGCTGTAGTATTCCTGCTCCTGGAGAAAACCTTTATCTATGGCCCCTTTTAACCTGAACTGCTCCAGCTCAGTCTCTAACAATCGCGACTCTATTCGTGACGTTTGCATCGGTAGAGGAGGCTGGGACTGCCTCGGTAGATCCACAAATTCTAATCTGAAACCCACTACTGTCTGCAATACCGAGGCTTCACCTGTTAGCTCGTGACACTTTTCTACATACTAACTTGTCCTCCATCCCACTAGACGGTACATGTGCAGCATCACTCTCACCTGTTCCTGCGCCTTGATGATGGTGGAAACCTCTACGACCTCTGGGCCCTCTCCCCCGGGACGGTAAGGAGTCCTGCTGCCTGCTCTCCCATTACTGGGCTCTAGGTTCCTGAGGTCGTCCTTTAAGGTAGATGGCCCAAAGCTGAGGAGATTGTTGCAGGCAGCTGCCTTGTCCTTGGTTTGGTTCAGAGACTCTCTGGCACCTCCCACCTAGGAAGCTTGCTGCAGAGCCTAGCAGGGCACGTTGTGTGCTGGCTGGGTACCAGTTGTGGCACTGCTGGAGGGTACTCTGGGTTCAGTATCTCCCTCTGTTCCCTGGGAGATGTTTAGGGGAGGGATCTTGCTTCCCTCTTGGAGGTCCTGGCCTTCCTTCACTGGCGGAGATATAAGGCAGGCTGTACCTTCAGCCAGGGTATAATGCCGAGTTCTTCTCGTTATCCCTTGCAAAGTCTTGAGATGATCTGCCCAACAGAGTGGGTCAGCCCTCTTTAAAGCCAGATGGGCCACAGTGATTGGTGTAGGCTAAACCTACCTTAATGAACCAATCCTGTGTCTCCACCAACAATCTTCTATATGCATGGAGGTCATAACCAGAGTGGTTTGCAACAGAAAAGTTAAAGGGGTGAAAACATGTAATACTAAGTTCCACCCATCTTCCTGTCTGTTGTGGAACACATGTCTTCTCTGGTTAATGGAGCTCTCTGTGGTTCCTGATTAAAGCGACGGATCTTCCTTGAAGCTGTGGCATGACCAGACTTTCTGGCTTCTGCAAACCACATTCTTGTACCTTCTGAATGGGATCCCCCTGCGGGATGACTACTGTAAACAGCTGCCCCAGACATTACAGTTCACTGCCCTTGATACTGTGAGGTGGGAGCTGGCTTCAGGTTGACACACATGCAGAGCAAATGTTGTTGGGGTTTCCTGTCTCCTTTGTTAACTGCTGCAGCCAGGACCGAAGTGGGTTTGTTTGAGGTATACTCTATTAGTATGCTAATTATGTTAATCGCTGTGACCAGTCTGCAGGGCTCAACAAAAGGATAGGGCAGATCCATGACACCTTTGATAGTTAAATAGGCTGGCCATGGCAGGAGGAAGGGTTTGCCCTCCCCCTTCTGAGAGGACATGTACTCTTGGCTGTCATATCCCAACTAACTATGACAGGGCCTGTTGGCTGTGTCCACCCAGAGTACACGGGTCTATGTGTATGGTGTCTGGTGAGCACAGGAAACTGTGTGTGGATTAGCCCCACACATTTTCCAGAGGCTGATTTACCATAATTCAATTTCATATTTTAAAAAAATTAAAAAACAGGTGAGCGCACACCAACCTTACAGATGGTCGTATTCTTCACACCCACCAACTAAGGCTCTTCCAAAATAGTGCTGTCAGGTAGATCAAAGGTCTCAAAATGCAGGACCTCATCTGTCTGGCCTTCAAGGCGGTACGCTGGGTCCTGGTGGACTTTAGGTTATGATATGCCTATCTGACCGGTGACTCCACAATAGGGCACCTAAGTAACTCAGAGCCCTGGCGAGCATGTAAACCCCAGCCAGGATTCTCAGATCAACAGGCACGCACCTTGAGACTATCCCGAAGTTCAAGAGAGGATGTCATAGAGGCAGAACCTTTGTGGCTTCAGCAAAAAAACCTATGATAACATCTAGCCAAACCTCTCAGAACGGAACTCAACCACAAAAGATCCATTCAAGTGTCCCCTAAAATCAGCTGCGTTCAAGGACGCCTTCCCAGATGCATAAGTGCTCCATGGATCTCCTTCAAACTAATATCATTAGTCCTCTGGTGATCTAGATGCTCAACGGCGCTTAGATCATACTGTGACTACCTATGCCCGCACTTTCTGGTTCACTGCATGCCTTTGCTGGCAAGACTATCAATCACCAGTCCTCGATCCACAACGCGCCTCACGATTCCTGGACCACAGCTAAATCTCTTAGACCTACACTTCTATTGCTCACGATATGCTAAAGAGGAAGGTTTCTTCTTCTGTATCGTGCTTTGAATGATTGCGGTGCCCTTTCATCAACCATAATTAGCACCTGGAAGCAATACTGTTGTATGTGGACGCGATACAAAACATCAATAACATAAAAATGAAATAAATTTACAAATCCACAAACACCACATCTGCAATCAAAGCAAACCTTTGCATGCCTCGAGTCTGTGAAAGCTTGGATGACCACAAGCAGGGTGAAACTCAACCCAAAGATAACGGAATGAACTTTTTGACTCGAGGCTGTGGATTCCTATGGAATCTCCATGTTTTTTTTTACACCTGCAAAAGCAGGCAAATTTCATACGAGTCCATGTAAATGCCTTGCGACATGCAAGGTGGCATTTCAGATCCATTTTGAACACGAACCTAATTCTGACACAGAATCTAGCGTACAACAAATATCCGTTGAAGATTTGCAGGACTTGTCATCAAAATGAATGAAATCAGCATGGAGGGGCCTGCCGACACGAACGTGTATTTGCAAGTAGTCCCCTCTATGCCATTTCCAGGTTCCTTCAGAATAAGCTGCAACATGTTTGTATTGTTAATACCATGCTTTCTCATGAAACCCTTTGTGTGCCTTCAGCACTCGAAGCGCTAGGCCAAGACCAGTAGGTTAGTGGTTCTTTGCTGGTGCCCCACAAATCCTGCATGAAAACCAGTGATCGAAGTGAGCGGGACCTGTCAGGAGCGGTGATCCACTACTTTTTTTTTTTTCGTTTCACCATTCCACTACTTTTTACAACCATATTCACAATTCTATATAATGGATTTGTGCATTAATGTCCCTGTAATGTAATGTAAAAATAATTTATAAAGCGCACCTTCACCAACTAGGGCATCATGCGCTGATGGGAAACCAAGACTAAGGCACTCAGCCAGCGAAACTGAGACGAGAAAGTTTTGAGAGCACCACGGAACTTTAGGTGATCATCCATGGCCCGCAGAGAGACCGGTGTGCCATTCCACAGGGAGGCAGCAGCAACCGAGAATGAGCGACCGCCCCGCGCGAGTCAACCTAAAGCGAGGGACAGTGATCCTAAGAGATGAAGCAGAACACAGATGCCGAGTGGGGGGAATAGGGGCAGAATTTGGCCTGCAGAAATTCGGGACCTGTAGCATAAAACGCACGATGGACCACACATAGGGACTTTAACTTGATGCGTCTCATCACAGGGAAGCAGTGCAGTTTAGCCAAAATAGGACAGGCCGAGCAAAACCTGTGCAAGCGCAACCTTAGTTACTAGTCAATTAGACTATTGGAATGCCCCGGCCGCAACACATCTCACATGTTGCAATATGCTTCCACTTACCCTCTCCCAGAGACCACAGTTCCACTACTTTTCTCGGCTCACTTCCACCACTGGTCAAATCAGGAAAATCTGCACACTGCATCACTAAGGAAGGATAGCTCAGGGGCAACACGTTTGTCTTGGTAACAAGGCAACGCAGAGCAACGCAGCGCAACGCAGGTTTGAATTCCGATCCTGCGCATAGAAACCACTCGTTGGTATTAAGCGCGTTATAAATGCACAATTATAATTACAAGACGCCCACAACCCTGGCTGGCCAAGCAGCTGAATCCTCAAAGAAACATCCCTCCTAAGCAGCCTAGGGTCAGGCCAAAAGTCATGGAAGCCTAGACAGCAAGAGTCCCACTACCTGTCCCTTAGCACTGCAATGTTTTAATCCAACCCCATATTTGGTACGAAGGGAAATGAGGGGTGTGTACCTTGCCTTACCCTACAACTCTTGCTTCAAAATGGGATCCGGCAGGAACATTCGTTAATGAGGGAACAGGAAGGGATTGTGTGCAGACACACATGCCTCAATACGAGTTCGGCAGTGCAGTAAAAAAAGTGGTGGTGATTCTGTTACAGTCACTTTTTTTGGTAGTGACAGAATTACCACCGTTTTTTAACAAACTGCTGAATTCCGAGTTTGGTGGAAAAGGGTAGGATTTACTTTCAGCATTACGCTGTAAGTAAATCCTATACTATTCCTAAAAAAACAAAAAAAAACCAAACAAAATCGGTAGAATTACTGCGGCAGAATCACTGCTCGAGGTCATTCTGTCAAAATCCCCTTGGAGTCCTATGGACTCCAGAAATGGGTCTTTACACTGCCCACCAACACTTGTAATCCCACAGTAAATCAGTGCGACAAAGTGGACATGAACGGTAAACGGTTTTGCCAATTTTGCAATTTTACTGCCGAAATACTACCAAACTCATAATGAGGCCTATGTAAGAAGAGGCGAAAGCACGATGTTCACTACTTTCCTGTGCCCTCTCTGCCCTGGTATCTCACTTGTCACACTCCCTCACTTTTCATTTCAGCCCAGATCTTCATTCCTTTCTGTAAGACCTTTGTTCTCTTCAAAGGCCGCCACCCCATTGTCTTCTGTCCTTTGGTCCGTCCTTCTTTCCCTTTTCCAAGTGTATCCTCTTCCACTACTGGGTTTTGAAGCTGTCTCAGGGTAACTTAAAGATATATGTACGGGCATGCCACATAAAATCGGGTTACCTACCCTCTTTCCTTCCCCTCCTTCCCACATGACCTTTTTCCATTCACCTTCCGGGGTCTGCAACCTTTGGCTCTCCAGACGTTTCGGACTCCAATTCCCATCAGGCCTCCACAGCATAGTCAATGGAGAGGGATCATGAGAGTTGTAGTCTAACGCCACCTCCCTCGCTTTAGCTTGTTCCTCCCCATTGCTTTGAAGTCACTTCACTTTAGAGCAGTGCACGCGCTATACAAGAGGGAAATCCAGGATAGGGGTCGTGGGCACAGAACCTGCGAGAGCACTTTATCCAGGATAGAGGTGGCAGGCACAGAAACCGCAAGAGCTCTACATCCAATTAAAGTGAAGAGACCCAGAACCCACAGAGCTCTATATCCAGGAAAGATGAACAGGCACAGAACCCTAATAGATCCGCATCGAGTAGAGGGGAACAGGCGCACAACCCATAAGTGTTCCACATCCACTGAATGGGAACATGCACAGAACCCGCACCCCGGGCAAATCAACATGCTCAGGAAGCACAGTGCTCTCAGCACGGGACAGCGAGGGGACACAACACAGCCTCAGGAAGCAGCATGCTCTCAGCACGGGACAGCGAGGGGACACAACACAGCCTCAGGAAGCAGCATGCTCTCAGCACGGGACAGCGAGGGGACACAGCCTCAGGAAGCACCATGCTCTCAGCACGGGACAGCGAGGGGACACAACACAGCCTCAGGAAGCAGCATGCTCTCAGCACGGGACAGCGAGGGGACACAACACAGCCTCAGGAAGCAGCATGCTCTCAGCACGGGACAGCGAGGGGACACAACACAGCCTCAGGAAGCAGCATGCTCTCAGCACGGGACAGCGAGGGGACACAGCCTCAGGAAGCACCATGCTCTCAGCACGGGACAGCGAGGGGACACAACACAGCCTCAGGAAGCAGCATGCTCTCAGCACGGGACAGCGAGGGGACACAACACAGCCTCAGGAAGCAGCATGCTCTCAGCACGGGACAGCGAGGGGACACAACACAGCCTCAGGAAGCAGCATGCTCTCAGCACGGGACAGCGAGGGGACACACACAGCCTCAGGAAGCACCATGCTCTCAGCACGGGACAGCGAGAGGACACAACACAGCCTCAGGAAGCACAATGCTCTCAGCACGGGACAGCGAGGGGACACAACACAGCCTCAGGAAGCAGCATGCTCTCAGCACGGGACAGCGAGGGGACACAACACAGCCTCAGGAAGCACAATGCTCTCAGCACGGGACAGCGAGGGGACACACACACAGCCTCAGGAAGCACCGTGTTCTCAGCACGGGACAGGGAGGGGACACACGCAGCCTCAGGAAGCACAGTGCTCTCAGCACGGGACAGCGAGGGGACACACACACAGCCTCAGGAAGCACCGTGCTCTCAGCACGGGACAGGGAGGGGACACAGCCTCAGGAAGCACCATGCTCTCAGCACGGGACAGCGAGGGGACACACACAGCCTCAGGAAGCACAGTGCTCTCAGCACGGGACAGCGAGGGGACACACACACAGCCTCAGGAAGCACCGTGCTCTCGGCACGGGACAGGGAGGGGACACACACAGCCTCAGGAAGCACAGTGCTCTCGGCACGGGACAGCGAGGGGGGACACAGCCTCAGGAAGCACCGTGCTCTCGGCACGGGACAGCGAGGGGACACACACAGCCTCAGGAAGCACCGTGCTCTCGACACGGGACAGCGAGGGGACACAACACGTGATAACTGTGCAGAGAAACAGGCGCGCAGAGAGCCCGGCCGCTGGTCCACACATACTCGGCATTCCAGAGAAGCATGTGTACAAACATCTTTATTTATAACATTACAGGGGACGTGCGGGGGCCGCAGGGAACACAGATACAACAGAAATAGAGGGTTGTGGGAACAGGCCTCATGAGGAGGCCCGCATAGCTCCTGATAGAGGGTGCCCCTCCGCCAACTACTGGATATTAGGGGAACGGAGGTTCTCGAGACCCTCACACAGGGAAGGTGCCTGACTACAGGGAGTGCAGAGACCCTAACAGAGAGATGATGTCTGGCTACAGAGTGCAGAGTGCTCTCACACAGATAAGGCGCCTGCCTACAGGGAGTGCATGCTGTGCTTAGACGAGAGGTTGCCTAGCTACGGAGAGTGCAGAGAGCTCGCACGGAGAGGGTGTCTGGCTACAGAGAGTACATGGAGCTCACACACAGAGAATGTGCCTGGCTACGGAGAGTGCCTAGAGCTCTCACACAGAAAACGTGGCGTCTGGACTTAGACGGAGAGGTTGCCTAGGTACAGAGAATGCATGGAGCTCTCCGACGGAGCCTGGCTGCATAGATGCCCACACTAAGGGATAGGGCCCCAATACACAGGCAGTGCACTGCTCCCTCATACAGGGAGAATGTCCAGATACACACAGTATACCGTGCTCCATCAGAGTGAGGGTTCCCGACTACACAGCGGGTACAGGGCTGAGTGGGTGTCCCACCATAGTGCGAATAGCCCTAAACAGAGGGAATTAGTTCATTCTCCCCAAGAGGCTAGGGAGGTGAGCCCGCTCCGCAATACCCTTCCCAGGGGGAGAGGCACCTGGGATCTCACCAGGAGAGACTCCCCCTTGGGGGACAAGCACTCTCGTTCCTGTGAGGAACTCCCTAAACCATTTCACATGATGACATACATGGGACTAATATCCAAAGTAGTGTCAAGTCCCGAGACATGGCTGAAGAGAAAGATATGTTATGCCATCACAAGGAAGAAATTGAAAATGCCTCTTTAAATAAAATCTCCAATCAACTGGGCTGATGAGGTTGAAGAGAGAGTGCAGGCCGAATGAAGCAGAGAGAGACAAACGCATACGCATGTGGGGAAGGCCCCCAGAGGGCGGAAGAGCTAGAGTAGGCGGAGCTAGAGAGAACCGCAGAACCTGCGATATTCAGAAGCATTCCAAACAAGGGAAACAAACACTGGAAGATCAGGGGGTGCAGAAAGCAAGAAGCAGAGGCATGTGGAGCCCAAAGTGTGACAGTGGTGTGACCACAAGGACATTGAGGTGGGCAGACTGCCAGTCTAACAGCATCAACGTTGTACTGATCATGAATTAGCAAACGCTCCGGTCCCCCGGCTCAAGACCGAGATACCAAGAGAGTGAGAGAACCGCAAGGAGAAGATGCCGGCGGAAAAGAGCTGAAAGAGAAGAGTCCCATGCCAATACAGGCCCCTGAGACATTGCTCCGGGAGAGCGAGGGTAATGGGAAGACTGGGAGGCCGAGCAGGACTCATCAAAGCTCAGACACTCGTCTCAGTACAAATGATGAAATCGTACAACTAAATTTGATGAACTTGAACAGTGTTAATGAAAGAAGAAGGATCATAAATAATCCCGATAGGGGAGGTTCAATGGAATGTTGGTCACACTTTCCTATGAAGAGGAGAAAACACACAGTTACTCAAGGAACATTAAAATGGAATGTAACCGGGAAAGAATATTTTGCAGTGAAGAGCAGAGAAACCTCAGGAATAAATGATATTCAGGACAGACTGCAGCAAGAAAGGTTGAAGCATAAATTGCATAGAAAACAAACAACACATACAAAAGGACACTTTCCACGATTACCCAGAACCTATTAGCCCAAACCAAAGGATAGGACAAAGGCCAAAGAAAGTCATCCTGAACATTGAGGGGAACATGACAGAGAAAGAATATTATAAAGAAAAGGGAAGAGTAGCCTCAGGAATAAATGATATACAAGACAGACTACACCAAGAAAGGCTGAAGCCCAATTACAGACAAGACATAGGAAAATACACTGGCCACAATTATCAAGAACATATTAGACTGAATCAAAGGATTCGACAAAGGACAAAGAAAGTAGAGGAAAGCCAAAAGTCTGCAAAGAGAACTACAGGAATTCGTACATAAAGTAACAGGAGACTATTTAAAAATTGAATATTAACAAAAAATTCAAAGATTAAAGAGAAGTCCGAGAAGCATCCATCAGGAACTGGTAGTGATTCTCCTGACCTTAGTTTGTTAGACTAGTGGTAGGGTCAGTTAGCATTCGTTTTGGACAGTGGACTTATTCCTTTGGACATTTACTGATAACTGACGAGAACCTTAGTTAGTAAAATAGGTAGGGAATACCCCATGCGATAGGGAAAGTTAGGCCTTAATCTTAAATAAAACACATTTAATTGTCCTCAGAGTGTCTGTGTCGTTCTGACCCGCCACAGTGTTATGCTACATAGAGGGCACAGACCACCACACACACACAGAGGATAGAGCACTCCCTCGCATAGAGAGGTTGCTGACTACAACAAAGAGTGGGTGACACCCCATTATTACAGATGCTGCATGGTTCTTCACACAAAGAAGATTTCCATCTACACACAGCGGATGGTTCCCTCACACAAGCAGGTTGCCCTACCCTACCTAGTGTTCTCCGCTCCTCAAACAGAGAGGGTGCCTGGCTACACATGGACGAGCAACCTCACACAGGGGGTGCAGGGTGATCTCAAAAAGATAGGGCACCTCATTATGTAAATAGCTACATTACTGCAAAACTAGTATTGAGGTCAATTGTTTATTTTGGGCTGGGAGCTGAGCAAAGGAGTTTGCTGAGAAATTGGGGGAAGTACCAGACCGACCAGGGGAGCCCCTTAGTCTCAAAGGGAGGCGTGCCCCAGGAAGGGGGAGAAGAGCTCCCTAAACCCCAGAAAATGGATCTTCTTCAGTGAAAGGGGTGGGGGCAGAGCCCTGAAACCCTAAGGTTGGGTGAGCGCCAGAGGGGAGGTGGGGTGGGGAGAAGGTTGGATGGGAGGTTTCCCTGAACCCCCCAAAAAGGGGCCTGCTTCAATGGTGGGCAGAGGAGTCCCCTGAAGCCCAGAAGACGGGTGTGTGGAGTGAGGAAGAGATGAGCACTTGGGACCCCAGAAGAGGAGTCTGCTGCAGCAAGGGGAGTGAAGACCTCTGAAAGCTAGAAGTGGGATGTACTCCAGTGAGAGGGAGAAGAGCCCTTCTGCCCCCCAAAAAAGGGGTCTGCTCTAGTGAGATGGAGGGGAGCTCCATGGTCCCCGGAAGAGGGGTGTGCTCCAGGGAGGAAAGGGTGAGCTCCTGGGAAACAGAAGAGGGGCGAGCTCCAGTGAAGGAAAGGAGCCCTTTGAGACCAAAAGAAAGATACCCCTGACCCAAGAGAACGGAGGCGTGTGAAGCAGCAAGAGAAAGTGACTTTCACCCCAGAAGGAGGGGGATGTGTACAGAAGAGAAAAGCCTCTGGAATACAGAAGAGAGGTGTGCTATACTGAAGGGAGAGAGAGCATGTGAGCAGGGAACTAACTGCGTGGGTGTGGATTAGTGAGAAGGGCATCAGATGGGCATTCTCTGTCCCAGGAGGATAGCTGAGTGTCCCGGGAGGATAGATCAGTGGCAACGTGCTCGCCTTGGAAGCAAGACGACACGAAGCAACACAGGTTTGATCCCCGGGTCCGCGCTTAGAAACCTCTGTGTATTTAAGCGCATTATAAATATGCAACTAAGACAAAACAAAAAGAATTCTGTAACGACACCTCGATGCTCCAGGGCTGTGTGAGCGCTTTAACAATGCAAATAAATAAAAGATGTCTGCGTTTGGAAGGGTGAGCAAAGCAACATAACGCTGAGTAGGTAATACAGAGAAGGTGGGTGCTAGTGAAGGGGAGGACTTTTGGGACGCTTGGCAAAGGGAGAAAGCCCTTAATCCTGAGAGATGCAGGGAGGCCTTGTGGCTCCCAGATGAAGTTAGCAAGACTGAATGCTAGAGCGACCTAAACAGGAGACCTTCCGGTCTGGTCTGGAACTTTGAATGCCCGTTTGTTTGCTGTCCTTCGTTTGAAATCCTGAGTTTAAGAACTGTGTCTCCTAAGAATCATTATGTTAAAGACACCCTCCCTGAAGCAATTTCCATGCAATAGTCTTACGTTTTACTTTTGTTTAATCAAACCACTTGAGTACATTCTGGTGTCAGTAATTGTGTGTTCCCTCGCCCATGCAACATGAATTTACTGCCAGAGGGGTGTTCTGTAACGTGTCTGTCACAGGCGTTCTCAGACCACTGTGTGCTGATGGCGAGGGAAGGCCGACAATGCAGTCTAGTGTAATGTAATTAATTGCAGGCCTTGACAATCCCAGAGGTTTCAAACTCTTCCCCAGGGACCCTGAGAAGAGCATAAAAACCAGAGCATAAAAAACATCATACTCCAGGCCAGTAATGGAGGTTAGGCAGGTTTGGACGTGGGGCACCCTCACAAATAAAGGGTCTCTCATGTGTTTTAGTCCCTCAGCAACAGATGTATTGACATGCAAGCATAAGTCTAAATTCACTGACAATTGTCATGCAACACAGGACCAGTAAAGGACATTGAAACCCTAGAAATGAAGAGTACTGATGGAGCTGCAGTGCAGGTGTGTGGGAGGAGTCTGAAGAGAGTCCAGGAAGGCAGTGCATGTTGTACATGGAGTTTCGAAACCGCAGCAAGGACAAGACGAGCTTCACAGCAAGATAGCAGGACAATGGGTTGTTGTGCAAAGAGGTTGAGAGCAAAAGATGGAACACAAGATACTGAGACCACTCAGATCCGGCAGAGGATTTCCTTACTAGGCAGTGGAGAGAGAGAGGGGCAAAGGGAATCAAGACAGGAGAGAGGTTTGCACGTGCGTCACTGTGTGCAAGGCAGATTGAGGAGAGGGCGACGGGACTGAGTGGCGACATCTGAGGCAAACATAAGAGTAATTTACGGAAGTGAGCAGATAAAGACTGCCAAATGAATGTAGCTCGTGGCCCACAAAGGGCCTGGCTATGTAGGGCTACATGCTAAGAGAAACCTAGAAATAAAGACACAAACACCAGGTTTGTAAATAAAATACTTTTTTACATGTAATGTGTGCGTCTGTGTTTTGGACTGATCCATCCATCCCACCACAGGGGAAAAAAAACTAAAGGACTGAACTCCCCTGCCCAAGAATGGGCTGGGCAGGGGATACAAGATTCTACAGTTAGAAAAAAGAAAAGAAAATATTAGGGAGGACGACGGTTGGAGAGAAGTGAAGAGAAAAGAGAAAGGGAGAGAAAAAAAGAAGAGGGGAAGGATGAAGAAAATAAATATGCTCCCTAGGGAGCCATGGGTGCCGCCTCAAGCAGCCCCAAGGCCTAAAGACATTTCATGAGCCGACTCATTGGAATCAGGTGCCCGGGCGGTGTGCCTGGAGCAAACCGGAAATTAATGGGGACCATGGCCACTGGCGGCCCACCTGGGGGACAGACCAGACGGGCACTATTAAGAAAAATTCAACCCCAGGACACGTGCATAGGCAGCCGGCAGAGGCTTGGGGAGCCAACCCTGTCCCTGTCACATGGGCCTGGTGGCTGGTGAAGCAGCCCAGGTGAAGAGAAGCCCCGGGCCGCTCTGTCATCGCGGCCCGAGTGAAGCCGGTGACTTACAGCCCAACCCCTGCATCCCTACAAGGCAACGAAGAGGGGACGGGACGGCGAGTGCGATGCTATGGGGATGCTGCTGGAAGTAAAGATGCTGCTGCAGGGCCGCAGTGTTGAAGAAAGGCGGCGTCCCCATAGCAATGGGCCACTGCCTGGAGTGAACATGGCACTGCTCATGTGGCGGTGACGCGGGGGCCCCGGAGGATACAGTGCTGCCCAGAAGACCGTAAAGTGGCTGCGGGTCACAGCAAGGATGTCAGGCGGGCCACCTAAATGAGGGGGGGGGGGGTGATGAGCATGGTGGATGGACCCCCATGCTATGGCCCACCCGAAGAAACCAACAAGCTACGTATGGGTCGTGGTGGTGAGGACTGGCAGGCTCCCACCTGGGCAGGGGGCCACCCAAATACTATTTAGGTGTGCTGGCCCACGCATGGTGAGATCAGGAGGCCCCACGTGATGGATGGGGCCCCCAGAAGAGGGGAATTGAAGGGGACACAGCCCCTTACATCGTCAGGGGGCAGACCACACATTCAGCCATCAGGACAACACCAAATAAGGTACTGAAAAGGGGTAGCTGATTGCATCAGTCACCCTTTGTATTCCCTCTCTTGGTGTCAGTGATACTTTTCTGTTCTCGGCGTCGCAGAGCTGCCTGCCCAGGGGCATGGCTTGCCCGATCACCCCCGGGGACACATCCCTTGGATGTGGGTGTAAGACGCATAAGCACACTGCTAAATCTCTTCATGACAGGTGTGCACTCTGGATTTTCATCTTTATAAGATCCCTGCTGTACAAACAGGTTTTGTCACTCAGCTTCCCGACACAATAGGCCTCACACGCCCTGTGTAAAGGGGTTAGAAATCATGGGTTCACACAGTCATGCTAAGTGTGCATCGGACTTCAGTTTCGTTATGCAAAGTTGCTCTTAAACAAACACACTGAAAACCAGATCCGCACATCTGACTTCTGTGCTCCATACTAACATAAGCACACACGATGCAAATCAAAACTGTGCATCTAAGCTCAAGCCATATGCTTTACTCGCAAGGGGGTCTTGCTTAAACGCTGAATTGGGCTGGGTTTTAATGATGTGAAAAGTGCAAAAAGTTATGCAGACCCACGTTCACTCCTTTTGCAGGTTAAAAATTAAGTCTGGATTTCTTTTGAGAGCAACCTGTGTTGCCTTTCATCTTGTGGAGTGTTCTTCATTTTTGATTGGAGGAGGAAAACTCCTAACCAATCACCTCTTCCCTACTATATATCACCATACTTTGCTTAGCCTTTATAAATGATTCATTTGTTACCTCATGTGCAACACACAGACTTAGGACATTTGTCCTCAGACTTCGGCAGCCAATTTAGTTTAGCCCGACCACATCTAGAGCCCCTCAAGCACCCAGACTTTACAGATACACCAATCTACCTATTGACCACCTGATCACATTCCTCCACATGCTCTGCACAATTTCTTTACTTCTACACATCCCTCTCTTGGTCCTGCTGTCCCTGGGTGGCCATTACATCCTAAGCAGACCATGGTCCTGCTGTGCCTGGGTGGCCAATACATCCTAAGCAGACCAAGGTCCTGCTGTCCCTGGGTGGCCAATACATCCTAAGCCGACCACAGCCCTGCTGTCCCTGGGTGGCCAATACATCCTAAGCAGACCAAGGTCCTGCTGTGCCTGGGTGGCCAATACATCCTAAGCAGACCACGGCCCTGCTGTCCCTGGGTGGCCAATACATCCTAAGCAGACCCAGGTCCTGCTGTCCCTGGGTGGCCAATACATCCTAAGCAGACCAAGGTCCTGCTGTCCCTGGGTGGCCAATACATCCTAAGCAGACCAAGGTCCTGCTGTGCCTGGGTGGCCAATACATCTTAAGCAGACCAAGGTCCAGCTGTCCCTGGGTGGCCAATACATCCTAAGCAGACCAAGGTCCTGCTGTGCCTGGGTGGCCAATACATCCTAAGCAGACCAAGGTCCTGCTGTCGCTGGGTGGCCAATACATCCTAAGCAGACCAAGTCCTGCTGTCCCTGGGTGGCCAATACATCCTAAGCAGACCAAGGTCCTGCTGTGCCTGGGTGGCCAATACATCCTAAGCAGACCAAGGTCCTGCTGTCCCTGAGTGGCCAATACATCCTAAGCAGACCAAGGTCCTGCTGTCCCTGGGTGGCCAATGCATCCTAAGCAGACGAAGGTCCTGCTGTCTCTGGGTGGCATTTAACGGCCCTCAACTAGGACAAGGTTTAGGCGCTTTGAGACTACTACGGTGTCGAGCTGGCGCAATACAAAAGAAATTATAATAATAATACATAATAAAAAGATGTTTTTATGTCAGTGTGTGTCTTATGTATATTTATGTATATGGGTAGATGCTGGATAATAGTGGCAAGAATGCATAGTGTATAGAGTAGGTTAGTGTTAAAAAGGGAAATGTTATGTCGGTGTAGGTTTATATTAAGTGAAGGGGTGAAACGGGTGTGTTCCCGTGCAGGAGGTAAGTGAGGGAAGTGGCGCTCTGCCTGAGGCTGCCTAGTGGGTGGGACCGCCCACTGGTGCATGACGTCAGGAGATGGCCTCCATGGGTGCAAGGAGACCATCCCCTGGCCTCATGCCTCACTGGGTGGTACCAGAGGTAGGGCGGGGGATGGTTCTGTCAGTCTCCCCCTTTTGGTCTGCCTGTGACCCCTCTAAGAAAGTGTGGGCTGCCGTGCAGATAAGCATTTAAAAGGAAGCAATGCCAAGGGAATTTAAGAAGGGGAATTAGGTGTTATAAATATAGAAATACTTAATTTAAAAGGTTGTGTTTTTATAAATAAAGAGGGTCCCCGCTGGGATTCGTAAAAATTCCACTGTGATGTCCGTCTACCATTCAAGTCAGATAAGAACTAAGGGCGTACTCCATCTCTGGTTAACAGCGGTTTTATTTTACAGGTGCAGCACACCTCCCCATCCAGCTGGTCTGGGGGTAGGGGTAGTGGTTCTCATGGGGACTGACCCTGGCCTGGGACAGGGCGGACATCAGGGGCTACATGAAACCCGGAGATAAAGTTGATAGAGCCAAGTATGAAAATGATAAAAAGGAGAAACAATGCTTTCTGGAACTTGGAAGCAACAAACCTGGATCCAACTCAGAAAGGGTTTAAGAGAGAAATGTTGAATGTTGGAACTCGAAGTCAAAATTCCTAACTACCATTCATAAAGTGCCTGGGGCCAAAAATCATTGAATCTTGGAACTTGGAGTGAAAGTTCCTATCATTCATGGGTACTATGAGATATCATTGAGTTGAATACATCTAATACAAATTAATCTAATTTGTTTTTATCTTCTAATCCATTTACTTGCAGGGGGAGACCCCCACCCTCCCTTCTACCTCCCACCTTTTTTATTACCCTTACCCAACACCCGCATATTTTGCCGACGAAATTCGATTACAAATATAAGATGAATTCGTATTCAACAAATTCCCTTGTGCAGCAAATTCCCTATCCCCATTCATGAATAGACTGCGATCGCTATACAAGAGTTGTGGAGACGTTTCTGACAAGCCTTCAGAGTGGACGAACAAACTGAGACAAACCACCAAGGAATAGCATTTCGGACAACCTGGCAACCCTATTTTATAGGCTCCATCCTACAGCAAGTCGATTTACCACAGAGGTCCCCGGGCTCCTCACACAGTGTTGGCGTACTACTACGCAGTAGGAGACGGGATCCTCACACAGTGATGGCGCCCTACTACGCAGCAGGAGACAGCATCCTCACAGTGATGGCGTCCTACTACACAGCAGGAGATTGGATCCTCACACACTGATGGCATCCTACTACACAGCAGGAGATAGGATCCTCACATTGTGATGGCGTCCTACTACACAGCAGGAGACGGGATCCTCACACAGTGATGGCGCCCTACTACGCAGCAGGAGACAGCATCCTCACAGTGATGGCGTCCTACTACAGAGCAGGAGATAGGATCCTCACATTGTGATGGCGTCCTACTACACAGCAGGAGACGGGATCCTCACATTGTGATGGCGCCCTACTACACAGCAGGAGACGGGATCCTCACAGTGATGGCGCCCTACTACGCAGCAGGAGACAGCATCCTCACAGTGATGGCGTCCTACTACAGAGCAGGAGATTGGATCCTCACACACTGATGGCATCCTACTACACAGCAGGAGATAGGATCCTCACATTGTGATGGCGTCCTACTACACAGCAGGAGACGGGATCCTCACACAGTGATGGTGTCATGCTAAACAGTCGACGCGGGGGACCCCATAAGGAGGTACCTCACACTAGACACACCAACCACTGTATAGCGAGCCTTCAAAATTTGGATGAAAAAACGCAAACTGTTGTATTTTGCCTATCAGCCACTACTTTCAATTAGTCTAAAAGTGAAATAAATGCCGTTTCCAGATAGTAAGTTCAGTGCCCAAGAAGCACATTTCAAAGAGGCGAGAACAACAAGGACAGCGGCAATGTATGACGTTTGCAACTTTGGTAGCTACATAGACCCATTTTATTAAGCACAAGTGAGCAAAAATGTAGTTGTCTTCCGCAATATTTACCTTTTATTGCCACAAAAGTATGAAATCATTGCCACAATTTGCTGCGCAGGTCAGTACAGGATATAATAGGGGTCTTGGCAAAGCAGAAAAAGTACCCACAAGCTGCATTGGAACCACGCCTCAATTGTGGCGGGTCTACAACATTATTTTGTGACGCTTAAAAGGCAACAGGCCCGCCCCTGAGGCTCTCTATAGCGAAATTCCACCCTAAAATCCGCGTGTATGTGTGCACAGACACACACATTAGAGCAGTGGTCTTCAAACTGGTTGGGTTGGGGGGGGCGAAAGTTGTCCAAAGGGGGACAGACTCTTTAAAAAGGGATTAAAATGACTTGTTAATATAAAATACAAGCAGATTTTCGAGCGCTTTTATTATCTATTAAAAGCAGTCCCCTAATGTTTTTTTTTTAACGCCTTGGCCCTCCATGGACATTCTTTGGGCCCCCTAGGGCAGCCAACCTATAAATTGTGGGCGGGGACCAGAACGTTTGAATACCACTGCACTAGCGAAAGGGCGCTTTCAAGACGACGTGGTGATGACGGGCAGCTGAGACTAGTGACGCAGGCTAAGGGTGTCAGACACAATGTGGCTTCATTCTGGGGGGTGAAACGCGCTCTGTGTGGCCGTCTGAGCGGCTGTACCGCGCTACAGGTGATATCGGTGTGACAGTCTTTACAGCAGCTGGCTGTCCCCTTTAAATGACTCTTCACATGGCAGCCGCCGCAGCTAGCGGAGCCCCTGACGGCACTCTCGGCGTGACGGTCTGAGAAGCTGGGCGTTCCCTCTGACGCCGCTCGGTATAACCTTTCTGAAAGCTGGATAACGCTCCCTTCCATGTCTTTCGCCGTGGCAGCCTCGAGTGACTGGAAACTCACGTCACATCGCTCCGTCTGACAGCGTGAGCAGCCATGCATATACTCCCTTTACGCCATTCTGGGGGTGAAAGCAGGGCTGAAGTCGAGGATACATGTGGGGGGATGGAGTACACCCACTTTGTTCAGAGGGTGGACTCAGTCCCCCCCAGTTTAAATATGAAACAGTGATTGTCATCTTTGAATTTATGAATTAAATCCGACCTCGGGGATGAAACCACAGTCGTCAGGTTTGTAGGCCGGACACTTCACCACTGCACTATATGACCTGACTCAAAATAACAAACAACTAAAGGTCAAATGTCCCATTTCGGTACTGCAAGTCCCAGTGAAAACATTAGTATTGGTTTTTGGCATTTAAAACGTGCACACCTTTTAACGTTTCCAAAAACGCTATAAGAAGAAAATATCTTCTCTTCGTTTTGTGTGTGTGTTGATTTTATGAAAGGCAAATGCTATACGTTCTGCGCAATTTGGGTGGTTATGCAAAGCCAATTTAATAGAAATGTGCATATTTCACCCTGATATGCTCATTTCTGGTGACGTCACATCCCATTGCATTTGTTGAGGAGTCCCCCCACTTCAATGTTCAGGACTTGACCCCTGGGTGAAAGGCTGGGGCCCCCTTGGCATTTATTGACGCAGCAGTGTGAGGCGCTAGGGCGGCATTTCTTATTTAATGCGAGACTCTGCTGCTGGATGTTAACTTTTGGGTAATTTTCGGACATCAACAAGTTTCACACACTTGACTAGAAATGCCCAACTGCTTGTTTCCAGTTACGTATCAGTCACAAGGCTGTCGTATTTTTGGAACTCAAATGTGGCCGGATGTGGCCCTCTCCCTGCCTGTGCACAGCTGTCTATCTTGTAGGACCATGGGCGGCCAATCGTGATCACTGGACAGTACAACTGAATGTGTGAGACTGATAAAGGCCCGGCGATGGTGAGGGAGTGGGCACAAACTCAACGCCCCAGCGGCCAAGGCCACCTACTGGCACGCGTCTCAAAAAAATACCATGCTTAACAGGAAAGTGTTTCTGTCTGGGTCGCTGGATCAGAGCAAGGTAGGCGCCAGGGAGGAAGTCCCACCCACGAAGCGCCCTTCAGGTACAAGGCAGGAAGTTTCCCTTCAGTCCCTTTCACAAAGTGTCCCTAAGGATCCAAGCAGAAAGCACGCCTTGGGCTCCATTCAGGAAGCACCCCCTAGTCACCGGGCAGGAAGGTTCCCCTAGATCCCAAGGAGGACGTTTCCATTGGATCTCATGCAGGAAGAGCCCCTGAGGCTCCCTGCAGCAAGCACCAGGGGTGGACTGGCCTCTAGGGAACTCTGGAGATTTCCTGAGAGGTCTCTGCGTCCTGGGCCTCTTGTGTGGCAACCTATTTTATTTCCACATTTTCTCATACGAAAAGGGTTGGCCTTGCTGAAAATGTGTAACATGGGGCCACTTTGAACAATATTTCCAGGGCCCCTTTTGATTCTCAGTCCACCAATGGGAAGCACCACTTAGGGAGGAAGCTTCCCCTAGCTCCCTGGAGGAAGTTTCCATTAGAGTTCATGGTGGAAGCTTGCCCTAGGCTCAATGTAGGAAACACCCTATAAGCTCCATGCAGGAGCCTTTCCTTAGGTCCCACACAGGTAGTTTCCTTTAGGCTCAATGGAGGAAACTTCCTTTAGTTCCCATGGAGGAAGTGTCCCTTTAGTCCCATGCAGGTATCACCACTTGGGCTCCATTTAGGAAGCGCCTCTCGGGCACCAGGCAAGTAACTTCCCCCAGATCCTAAGGAGGACGTTTCCATTAGGTCCCAACAGGAAGAGCACCTTAGGCTCCCTGCAGGAAGCTGCAATTAGACCCCAATGCAGAAGCATCCCTTAGGCAAAATGCAGGAAGCTCCAATTAGGCCCAAGGGAGGAAGCCATTTTTAGGCACCAGGTAGGAAGCACCCCCTACGTTCGAGAGAGGCGCCATGCTGGAAATACCCTTTGATCTTCAGCCAGCGATCCTCTCTAAGGCTTGGGAACAAAACATCCATTAGGCTCCAGACAGGAAGCTTACTTCAGCCTGGAGACAGGAAGCTTCCCTCAGGTAACAGACAGGAAGCATTGTGAAGGCTCCCTCAGGGTAACCTACTCCTACTGAAGCAACCTCGACAGTTGTCACCGCCAACAAGTCATCTAAATGGCAAATGCTGCTGAAAATAAGACAACGTAATATCTATTCGCTGACCTCTCCTACCCTCACAGAGTCACAGCAATTGTGGCTATCGTCCTCTTCCACCTCCTAGACTACACTAATTCCCTTTACCTGGGCACGCCGCATATCAACTCAGAAAGCTTCAACGGTTCAAAACTCTGCAGCTAGGCTCCCCTCCTTGCACTCGCCCCCAGAAAGCATATCACACATGCCCTTCGAGTGCACCACTGTTTACCCAGTGGCCGACGGACCACCTTCAAACCTATGTGCATCACCCACCTCCCTCCACAAGACAGGCCCTAAATTCCGTCAACACAAACGTACCTGCTACCAACTCAATAGAAACCTGAGATCAGGCTCTGCACTCCTCCTTGTGATCCCTCCCTTTAAATCACCTAGAACAGGAGGATCCTCCTTCTCTGTCCAAGCTCCCACACTTTGGAACTCAATTCCACTTAGCATCTGCCACTTAGAGGATCACCTTGCCTTCTGGAAGGCCCTCAAGACCCGGATCTTCCCACCTGCAACCTGATGACCCCTGCCTCACTTCGGGTTTACCCACATGGCAAATAGGCTGTGGCAGTATCGTTCCCCTCAGGATCTCTTCAGAGCAAGGTAGACTCCAGCAGACCCCAGGACATAATTCTGTGCCACATCAACGAGAGCAAGGAACCAGCTGGGTCTCAAGGGTACATATCGCACTACATGTTGATGGATATGAGCCACAGGTATGGCCACCCACCCGCACCAGTTACCATATACCACTCTAAGACACAATGCACAGCACCTCTGCCATGAGAATGCAGCAAAGTCCCACAACAAAAATGTGGTCTAGCTGGTCATATAAGGAGTCTCCTGCACTCGCGCACACTCAACTACCTCACAGCACCCATCCACATGCCTGCTCGACATGGCTAGCTAACAGGGGCTTGGACATCCCCACACAATTTCATATACACAAAAATGCACACAAGCATTCTAAACTTCTCTGACACATTTCCCATACCTTGGACTTCGTTCCCCACAGGGCGTTCACCTACAGCTCTTTGAGGCCATTCCAGTGGGAAAATGCGCTATACAAATGACATGTTATATTACATATATCAGGAAGGTATGAGTTGCCCTCACTTCCCTTGTAACCATGTAACCATTGAACCCCCACCCTCTTGTAAAAATGTCAGGATTGTCTACTACCTGTCTGGTATTAGGTTCATTGTAACCACGAACCACAGGCAGGCTGCATTTTCCATGCTCTCATTCTTTCTGTCTTTTGTAACTAAGCAGGGGTGTTGCTAGGTTTGGAAAAGATCTGAGGCTATGCTAATTTTGGGACTGTCGGGACTGGGGGCCAACAAGCCTTTTTGTTTGTAATCCCTGAGCTTCTATCCGGGGCTACAACCAAAAGACCCGGGGCTATAGACCCCTATGCCCCCCCAATAAAATAAACAATAACTTTAGGCTCCGGGCAGGAATCTTCCCTAAAGCACTGTACACAAGGCTTCCCTTAGGTTCGAGGAAGGATGCTTCATGTGCGCTCCAGAGACAGCAAACTTTCTTTAATCTCCAGTCAGGAATACTCTTTTGGGATCTTTGCAGGATAGTGCTTGAGACAGGAAGACTCCCCTATGTTTCAGGCAGAAGTCTGCCATAGGCTAAAGGCAGAACGCTTCCTCTAGGTTCCATGGAACATGCCTGCATGAGTGTCCATAGCGGGTGCCAGGGCGGGCTCTGTTCTGGATATTAGTGGTGATGGTGCCGTGCATGTAGACCATGGTTTTCCAACTCCAAGCCTTGAGGGCCCGAAATCTGTCGTATTTTCAGGATACCCCTTATTAATATTCATGAGATGAATTTGCATACAATGATTCCAAATGTATGTAGATTTCTTCTCATGAATATTAATGAGGGGTATCCTGAAAACCCATCAGGATTCTGGCACTCGTGGCCTGGAGTTGGACCACCCTGATGTAGGCCATAACCACCAGTCCCCGCCACTGAGCACAGCAAGATAATTGGAAGGAAGTCAGCCCCCTTGTCCTGTGACGTAACTGGCATTTTTAAAGTGCACCTCTGCTGGTGTGTCCTCGTACCCTCTTGGCGAGGTCAATGCCTGGAAGGGAGGGTGTGTGGATGGAGACCATTCTATGTGGCTTGTATAGAATGTCGTGTGGGGTGGCAGCAGGGTGCTCTTCATGGGGCTGCCCAGGTGAGGCCACACCCTAAGCAGGACTCGAGTGCCGAAGCCATGTGAGGTGCTGGAAGAGAGATGGAGGCTGTCCTCAAGTCATCATCAGGCTGACGCATACTATTTCATGCGCATGCTAGCTTGCAATAGGCCTGGTGCACAGAGCGAGCTGTGATGGGGCTTGTGGGCTGCATCAGATGCTGAAGACCAGAGATGGTGATCTTTTGTGTACTGCCAATGTGTCGCTGTGTCAAACACGGGCAGGTGTGCTGTTCATATTGCCCCATCCTCTTCCGGTGAGGAATAGCAACATGCTTAAGCCTCCCCAACCCCAAGCTCGGGTACCACGAGCCTCCAAAGATAGAATGTGCGCCCCGTTAGCATGTGTTTGGGCTCTTATGGTGCCCCGCATGCATACGCAATGCTCCAGAGGACAGAGGGTAGAAACAAAGGGGTCGGTGAAGAAGCATGTGAGGAGAACAAAGCAGCCAGGTGGAGGCTGCGGTACCCTGGCGCATCCATGTCCTTTCTTAGAAGCGCCTCTGGGCGCTGAAATCCGAAGGATCCAAGGAGAGGATTTTGTATTCAGGGTCTTAAAGTGTGTAGGGTTCTGTGCAGTGAGTCCTTAACAACCTACGTGGTAGTCTAAGTGGTCGTGGGTCATACGGAAACAGCTTTAGGGCCTTTCCCAAATTCAAGGCGTTTGGTTCAGGTCTTAATTCCAGAGGGCTTGCTCCAGAGCTCAGATCCCTTAGTTGAGATGCTTCCCCGTCCTCAAAATGTTGGAAGCGCATCGTGGACGGTATCAGCCAGTTTGCTGTTGCAGAGCATAATGGTCTTCATGTGTAGTAATGACTCGCCTGATCCAAGGAGAGGATTTTGTATTCAGGGTCTTAAAGTGTGTAGGGTTCTGTGCAGTGAGTCCTTAACAACCTACGTGGTAGTCTAAGTGGTCGTGGGTCATACGGAAACAGCTTTAGGGCCTTTCCCAAATTCAAGGCGTTTGGTTCAGGTCTTAATTCCAGAGGGCTTGCTCCAGAGCTCAGATCCCTTAGTTGAGATGCTTCCCCGTCCTCAAAATGTTGGAAGCGCATCGTGGACGGTATCAGCCAGTTTGCTGTTGCAGAGCATAATGGTCTTCATGTGTAGTAATGACTCGCCTTTTGGGTCATATTCCCAAACTTCTCTGCAGGTGATGTTGCCGGGGTATGTGCATGCCTGTGAAGTTTGCAGGCCCAAAGTGAAGCAGGCGGTTGTGTTCATGTGCAGTTGACGTTTCCAAATGCTAACCTCTTAATGCAAATAGTTTCCCCGCCCAGTTCACTCTGAATTAACGCCCAGTCCTCACATCCTGGTGAGACAGTTCTATGTCATATTTCCTCATTTTAAAGCCGAACAGAAAAAAGACAGATTTATTTTGGCCGTTTTTGTGGTGGCTTTAAAAAGCGGAAATATTACATACTGCCCCCCCTCCGACCCCTTCTTCCCCAGCCCCACCTCTCCCGCTGATTCTCTCGTTAATCGGAGGGGGTTTAACCCCCAAATCCCCCATTTCCAAACCCACTGCCCCTTCCCGTCTCAACACACGCATTCCTGCCCCAACATACGCACACACACATGCATACAAAAACTCACCTCTCGCTCCCGCGACGACTCCGCTGCGGCTCGCAGAGCCTGTCAGCCCTGCACACACTTGTGCGTGGCACGGGCATGACAGTTCGATTTAGAAAGACAGCTCTGTGAGGTCACAGAGCGGTTTTTCTAAAACAATCTTATTTTTGTTTGTTTTTTAAAAAAAAGTTCTTTTGACCTAATACCGGTGAGACTACGTTCTTACCACTGTTCAGAGCCAGTTCGGCCACTCTGGCTAAGCCCTAGTTGTGCCAGTCCTGTTGTGCTCTACATTATTCCCCAGTTGACCCCAATATATTGTGCCCCCTGCTGCCCCTCCCCCCAACTTTCTGCCAGGGTGCAATTTAAGATAGTAGTACATCCAGACCGCCCCATTGGCATCGAGGGCAGGTGGATGAAGAAGTTCTTGTCCTACTTGCAACTCTCCAATGGGTACGATTTCCATGCAGTCCCATCCCGGCTAGCGAAGCCTGGAACCAGGCCACGTTGAACGTAGACCTTCTTGGAGGGTTCTTCTTTCGTTGACCACCTCATCCCACCGTGGCGATGCCCTGGTTACCTTCCAGTGCGATCGTTCACTACCTCAGCTCACTATAGTGATACGCTGGTTACCTGGAAGGCAGGTAACTTTCATTGCAATGACTGTTTGTATTTTTCCTTGGCATCCCCTCCAACTTCCGGCACCCCATTTCCCTTCACTGTCCTTTTAGCGCATTAGAAGATGCCAAATACATAAAAATCCCAGTGACACCTTGGTGGCATACTGCCTCTGCCCATCTGGGTTTCCCCCCTCTTGCCCAGGCTCTATTGCTCACAAAGGCATGTGCCAAGTGACCGCCAGGTAGAGCTGTGGCAGTCACTCGCATCTTATGTCTTAAGTCTGTCTTGATCTCCCTTTGCCAGTCTCCCACTTGGGTCCACTGTGCCTCTCACGCCCCCTCTCTCTGAAGTGTGACCTTTTAGGGTGTGTGGCGCAAGGCAAGATCTGGAGCGAGGGACCAGGATAGTGCAGTGATCGCCTTCCCCCAAGAGGAGTTTGGAGACCCCAGTCCCCAGACCCCAGTCCCGGCCCGATGCTTGCCCTGTTCCGGTAGCAGGGCTTCGTCCCAGGGAATGTCAGGCGATGTGGCTGTCAGTGCAGCTCTGCTGGGGAGAGAGTAGCATCACTACTGAACCCAGCTGCAAGCTTTGCTGTACGGACCTGTGGCTCACCAGATCCCGCAGCACACAACACCCACACAAAACCCACAGTGCCCCTTGACCTTGACCGACGGCACACTCCGTGTCGACGCTTTCCTTGAGGGCCACAGGCTTTGGTTTACAAAACATGCAAAGCTGCCAATTTACCTGAATGTCAACTGTGACACCTTCAACCTGTCTAGGATTTCAAATCTCGTTAAGCCTCGTGTTCAGGCGCGGGAACTGGCAGCCACTTTCCGCCAGTCTCAGTCAGATAGGCCTCAGTACAGCAAGGCCTCGCGGTGTGCTCAGGGCCATTGCTGGTCAAGTCCGCCCCCAAGCACTGGCTTCATGGGAGCTGCACTCCAGGCCATCGTCCCGGGTGTTAATAGTTTTTGTTATCATTGGAAACTATCTTTGCAGACAGATTAATCATGAACAAAAAAAAAACGTACAAACCCGGAGGCTAGTGTAGGAACTAGTTAACGAAGTTAGTCCCTTTACTATTTCCACATCTGGGATACAGAGTTTGAGAGGGAGACAAATAAGTAAGTGGGGGGGGGATTGGTGCGTGTAGTGGCTGGGGAGATTCAGAGAGAGGAGGGGGCGAATGCTGGCACAGGCCGATTGGGAAAATGGTAAATCTGCAGGTGAGGGCCATGTGGCCAGTAGAGTTCGCGGGCATTAACTGGTGCATTCACGACATGCCACTGGCCCACTGACTGTCTGTCTGGGATTGTTTTGCGGGCAGGACGGGGCAGATTGTGGGTTGGACAGTCCATCGGCACTAGGGCAGACAATGGGTTGGTAAGAAGCCAAACACCACCAGGATGTGTGTGTGTCCCGCCCCCATGCCCAATCTCTATCCCATCTTCACTTGTGATGCCAATAATTGTGGCTTCTTGGCAGAGCTCACAGTGCTACCCAATAGCCAAAACCAAAAATAGTGGGTGAGGTGGATATGAAAAAGGCGACAGTTTCTGCTTTTGCTTGAATGTAAAATAGACCTCTACTAGCAAAATGAGAAAGTATCTTGCACAGCTAGATAGAACACATAGCTACAATGGTAGCCATTTTAGCACCAATAGTTCTCCATGAAAGCAGCTTTTGGGTTCACCCAAAAAATTCTTATGGTCTTATGGCGTGGACACCTGCTGTACCGGATTTGTAAGTGTTCAGGAACGGAAACATCTACATTCCCCAAACTCATGACCAAATTGGCCCAAATGCATAACTTTATATGGGAAAGAGGCCTTTTAAAGGACATTGGACTAGCAGCCGTGTTACTGAATGTCCCAATATTCACAGCCAGGTCGGATTATCACCTAAATCCCTCAAGAGACCCAATCAGGAGTAGAGCCTGCCTCCTTGCAGTCAACAATGAACCATGTTAGGTGGTAAAAAGGGGACAGTGGTAGGTCTTCAACTTCCACATCATATCCCTTGGAAACCCGGAAGTGCAATCTTCAACGAGGAGGGGAGTCTGACCTTCAGAAAGCTTGGGAGCCTGACCATAAAAGGGCAGCAGACCCTACCTTCAATGGGTAAGTACATGTTAGCCCTCGGATGGAGACGTGAGGGCTCACCCGCAGACACGGGGCAGTGAAGACTGGCCTTCAGACACAGCAGCAATGGGGGACCTTCATGTGGGGTTGGCCAACCGTGACCTTGAGAGAGCATGGGGAAGGAACTGTGGCCTCCAGGTTGGTGAATTCCGACCTTCATAGAGCAGGCTATTTAGGAACAACTGATTGATGTTAATCTCTACTGCCTCCATTCCCCACCGAGAGCTCTGGAGACACCATTCCTGAATTTAGTCTATTATTCTCGCTTATTTGCTCTTTTGCAGGAACGTTTCTGCACCCTGTGGCCCCACCCTACATACAAACAAAAACGGCCATACGTGCTTTCACTGCCACCCCACTCTCGTATTCAGACTCCAGGCAAAGCACGAGCATTTGCAAACAGGATCTGGCCAAGAAACCCACTGAAGAACACCCATGATGTTATTCTGCGGTTTGCATGGAGGCGTCTTGGGCAATCTTGAGTCTTTCGACCGAAGGTGCGCGAAGATGCCAAAACGAGAGGTTTCCAAGTAATGCAAGTCTGGCTGTGAAACTTTCAGAAAGAATAGAACACAACAACCTCACAGATTTAGACAGAAGGACACCATATTCCCCCCCCCCCCGAACCCCCAGCGCCCCCCAAAGGCAGTATCAGTAGATCTTACAGAGTCACGTAGTTTATAAATAGGAGGTATATAAATGATCTCATTTTACACTACGCTATAGCAGAGAAAGTCTTGCAGAGACGTTTGCAAGACTCTGCCTACAGGCTAGGTCGGCTGAATAGCGAATGCCCCCCAAGGCAAGAGTGTTCTACCCTTGTTCTGATCAGGGGACCCGCCCTCATAGGCTATATAGCCACCCACCATTTTTTGCAGCAAACTATACAAAAGGTATATACCTTAGTCTCTTACCCTGAGAAGAAGGGCAGGTCACCGTGTGGCTCTTGAACCTAGAGTGGTAGAGTGCCGGTCCAGCAAAGTGGGAGCTTCTATCAGCATCTGAGCTCCGTGCCCCGCGCCAGCCGGATCTTCCCCGCCAGGCACTATGGAAGCTGTGTGTATGGGGTATTGCATGCCAACACAAAGCCACAGAGACAACTGCTTCTAGGTCAAGGGCTAAGAAAAGTGGGAAGCGACATCAGACAGAGAAAAACGGCCTCAAGCAAATGGTTGGCTCGCGATGTGGACCGTTACAAAACCCAACGAAATGCTTTCCGAAAGAATAACTGGGTACTGCACCTGTGCCACAGGATGTGGCCACACCCTATCGTTTAGTGGCAGCTTGCATTGTTCCCGACACCACTTAAATCACACAACACCATTTCCTTTTGGTCTGGCTCAAGCGTAAGTCTGTATGTCTGCATCCAGCTGGCCAGTTTGCCGGGGTATCAAAGCCGTCTTGGCGCGGAGTTGGAAGGACACAGAATAATTATAATAATGTCTGTTCTTATATAGTGTTTATGCCAGATTTCTCTAGCTTTTAAACACTGACAGCAAATGCTATTAAGCAACCTAATGGTACCCATTCCATTGAGATCTTGGGAATGAAAGGCTAGGTAGGCCTTGCCTCAGGATCGAACTTGGAAAGTACATGGTAGCGTCATGCACAGCTTGTGAACTGTCTAACCCGACAGCTTGGTGCTTCCTGTTGTGAAGACACGCCAGGCCATGAGTTTGGGTACCATACCATAACACTTTGGCCTTAGCATATATGCTGGAAAAAGGTGTTACAGCACTGACCGCTCTGCAACCGTGCCAGATGGAGCAACCAGCTGCAGCCTGCCTGCAAGAAGATGACCCACTGAAAATGGCCGCCCTGCACCCCTGCACCAGCTAAGGCCTCAACACCACAACTCCACAACTAATACCATTTAGGGGCACTAACGAAGGTAGTTATCAGTAGCAACAGATCTTCAGCACAGGTATCATTCTCTCAGCCACAAGCTTAGAAGACACCCCACTGTCGAGGGGTCAGATTGACCTTTTCATGGGGAACATGTACTGGGGATATCAATGTAAGGGTTATCCCCGCTACCTTGTACACAGTGGCCTTCTGAAAGCACTGCTATACAGCCTTAGCCAGTGCATAGTGATGTAAACTCGCTGCCAAGCGCTATATACATCACTCATCGAGATTGCGCCTTGAGTTTAGAGGATAGCACCTTATGACTAACCTAGTAAGTTCTGCTAAACACCCACGTTTGGCTCTAACAAAATAAGAAATGTCCCTAATCCGTTGGACTGGGACTCCATTCTCAAAAAGATGTTTGTCTGTGCCACCTTTGTACAGAAGAGTGGGAGATGGGGCCCTATTAAACGGCTGGAAGGACATTTGACAGGCTCCTGCAAAGATTGGAAGCCAGTGTTGAGAGAGGATTGAATAAGGAATGCAGGGAACGGAGAAATGAAAGGAAGCAGTGGCCTTTCACAGAAGTACCTGCATTCCAAGTGAATAAGGGCTATTCCAACGAAGAGCCAAGGAAAGCAGAGCTATTCCAAGAGGGAACCTAGCTATGTTCAAAGGCAAGAAGGGCTATCCCAAGAGAAAACCTAGCTGTATTCCAAGGGGAGCAGCGCTACTCCAAAATAGAGTGTAGCTGTATTCCAAAGGAAGCAGAGCAATTCCAAGAGGGAACCAAACTGCATTCCATGTGAATAAGGGCTATTCCAACAGAGGGTCCTGCTGCATTACAAGCGAATAAGAGCTGTTCCAAGAGATAGCCTACCGGTATTTCAAAGGAAGCAGAGTTATTAAAAGAGAGCGCTGAGCTGTATTGCAAGTCAATACGAGCTATTCAAAGGGCTAGCTTAGCTATATTCAAAGGAAAGCAGAGCAATACCAAGAGAGAGCCCAGCTGTATTCCAATAAAAGCAGAGTGATTCCAAGAGAGATGACCTGTATTCCAAGGGAAGCAGAGCTATTCCACATGAGAGACTAGCTGTGCTTCAAGGCAAACAGCTAGTCCAAGAGGAAGCCTAGCTGTATTCCAAGGTAGGCAGAGCTATACAAAGAGAGCTAAACTGTATTCCAAGGGAAACAGATCTATTCCAAGAGAAAGCCTGACTGTATTCCCTGAAAAGCAGAGATATTCGAAAAGAGCTGAGCTGTATTCCAAGGGAAGCAGAGCTATTCCACCAGAGAGCCTAGCTGTAGTCCAAGAAAAGCAGAGCTATTCCAAGAGAGCTAACCTGTATTGTAAGGGAAGCAAACCTATTTGACGAGAGAGCCTAGCTGTGTTCCAAGGGAAACAGAGCTATGCCAAGAGAGCTGAGCTGTATTCCAAGAGAGCGACTAGCTGTGTTCCAAGGGAAACAGAGATATGCCAAGAGAGCAGAGCAGTATTCCAAGGTAAGCAGAGCTATTCCAAGAGAGAGCGTAGCTGTATTCCCAGAGAAGCAGAGCTATACCAAGAGAGAGCCTAGCTGTATTCCAAGAAAAGTAGAGCTACTCCAAGAGAGCCAAATTGGAGTCACCTGTCCCACCCATCACTAGGTGCACCAAAGAAAGCATCTGGCACTCTAACATTCAAAAGGCCCTGTTAGACAAAATCTCTTTGGTCCAAGATAAGATGGTGCAGAGATGGTGCAGAAGTAAAAGATACAGTTCAGTGATGTCTCACGGTTTTTGACCCCCCGACCTCCTGGCCACACCATCGAACTCCTCAACTTTTATCTTTAAACCCATCTCTGAGACAGAAGTTGTCCAGATTATTAAAGGTTTTAAACCCTCTAGATGCCAAGGCAACGTCTGCCCAACCACTGTCATTAAGGAATGTGCTGAAGCATTCGCCCCATTCATTGCCATGCTCATTAACTCTTTGTTCGCCTCTGGCTCACTACCAACCAACCTAACCGGACACGCACTAGAGCTGTGCCAACAAAGACCTTGGTACCAAACCACCAAGGCACGTCCTGAAGGGTTGTTCTGAGTGAGCATAGTAGACGAGTCTGCTGCAGCTTGTTGTCTTGGAAAACTCTACCCTAACCGGGTGGTTGAACACTCTAAAAGAGTGGAAGTAACATTCACACTGGCACTAGAGGCACAACAATTTTCAACAGTCCCGCAAATGGAACTCCCCATTTTTCCACATCCAACAGCCTACGACGGTTGACAAAATAGACTGTTGCCTGCAGAACCGGACCCTGCCGGACATGGACTAGAGCAGTGCCAAACCCACACCGAAACACACTAAGTGAAGATTTGCATGTGTACGAGCGCAATATAAATAAAATATCAATATCAACATCGCGCATGGACGGTGCGGGTCAGCAGCAGAGAAGTATCTGCCGTAACTGATACATTTCTTGAAAGCCTATGTAAATAGTATGTATGAAAGGAGGATGCTTCAAGTAGTAACCAAATAACATTGACAAGGGTGCGTGAAGCAGTCGGTTCCTAGCGTTCATCAATGTGACTTTCTTTGTACCCGAGGACCGGGCTATTTGACTTAAAATTGTATCTGCACCAGGGCTGTAAGACTGAAGAGCTGCGGGAACCCCCGCATATGACCCAGCACCTTCATCTTGGGAAGCTCCAACCCCTCCAGACATATCCTACCATTAAAGTGAGGGCACTTGGCTCACAGCCGCTGCCTGAAATAAACCACATGTAGCCTAGATGGCGGAGAGGCCGCCGCATGCTTTGAAACTGCATGGTTTGCGAACATACCATTGGAATGAGACCAACTCATCAGCCTGGCAAGAGTGGGGAGCAGCGTCCGTGATCCAGATGCGGAATCAAAGGGTGGGACGTTTTACTTCGAAATGGCTGGCATGATTTATGAATTCCATGGAGCAGTGCAGAGACAACACCTGCAGGTAATCCTTACCATCAAGGGGCAAAAGGCTGAAGGAGTTACGCCGGGTGAGACGGAAGACATTCAAGAAGCTATGAGAGCAGAGTGAGGGACAGGAAGCCATGCCAGATTGGAGTCTTGAGAAGTTCAGAGCACAAGAGCGAGCTGGGTGCTATATGCCAGGAAGGCACAGGTAGAACTGTTCAGCAAGCTGGGCACTATATCCCTGCAAGGCACTGGCATAGCAAACTGGGTGTTATATCCCTGTAGATACGGGTAGCAAGATGAGTGCTTTAACCCTGAGGGCATGGATAAGGATCTGGGCACTACATCCCTGGAAGGCACAGTGCACAAGGTGGAGAGAGAGTGTGAGCTGCATAGCAAATTTGGCACTATATCCCTAGAAGACACAATGCAAGTTGCAGAGAGAGTTGGGAGCTATGTCTCTGTAAGGCACTGTCAGAGCGACATAGCGAGCTGGACGCTGTTCCCCCTAGGTGCTTTCGACAAATGGATGCAAAGCATGCTGGTTGCAATAGCCCTAAAACTGAGTAGTAACATAAGCAGCATGACAGGCACTATGAATTTGTGGCAGAGGAGTTAACCAAGAAGCGTCTTGGGCACAAAGTCCTTGGGAAGTGAGGAGGGAATTGGATTTGTAGGAGTTCCTTAGTTGCCTCAACCTCATGATCATAGGTCTGAGAGAACTAAAACGTCTCTTGGTTTGTGGGACACCCAAAGGTCTCATCATTATTTTATTTCAAGCTGTCTTGACAAACAGTAAATATTTGTAGAATGACGACTTCAGGGTTTGAAACTGAAGGAGCTGGGAGCCATTTAGCTCCGGCTTGTAGCCGAGCAGCGCCGGGTTAGCTTGACACCAGCAGCTACCAGGGATTACTTTTGGCACCCCAGGCCAACTGATGCCCAACAAACATACTTATGTGGCATTAACTATGTGCATTTGGGACAAACAAACATGCGTTAGGGCACATCCATATGATTTAAAGCATAAGGGGAAATAAATAATGGACAAAATACTATGTTTTTATTTCAGGTGTAAATCAAATTTGTGGAAAGCTATGTACTAGCGCCTCGTTCCCCTGCAGTAGCTCCTGGTCACTGGTTAACACAGGACACCCAGGAGCTGCTTTTAGCTTCTGGTCATCCAATATTAAACTTCCATCCCTGGACTTTGATCTCACCTGTTTTGTTGATCCTCCAAGGAACACAAAGACAATCCCAAGAGGTGACCAAAGATATGAAGCAGGAAAAAAAGCAGGCGATAAGCAGATATGCTTTCCTGGGCACTCGAGCTAAGAGGAGAAACAAGTTGTGGCCGTTTGTGGCCTCCTGCCTCCGTAGGCTGGGCAATCACAAGAAGGTATGTGGAGGGCAGAGCCCCATGAATAGCTTTTACACTTCCAGGAGATGTTTTTCTGGGCCTGTCTGCAGAACCACAGAAAATGTCCAACTAGTTGTGGAGGAGGCGGAGCAAGAACTAAGAGTACCAGAATCCCCATGAAGGTAATGGTTCCTTGTTACAGCACTTTAGAGACAGGAGAAATCTGGCATAAAGCGCTACAGAAAAATCATGATATTATATCTGCAGTCAGACGCAGCACTTTGAGTGCTCTCGGATTTAACTCACTCATTGTGGTAAAAGCTGCCTGATGCAAGTGCTCCCCTCATCTACGGCAATTGAATTATTCATTTCCTCCGCAAGCACTGAGAGATGCTCGTTTATGATCCATAAATTCCATTTCTTTCTTTACCAAATGGAACATTAATATTGATGCACATTGCAAAGCTCTGTTAAATGCATCTTTCTTGCTGATCGGGTGGGTTCATGGACTTTGCTGCACTGGCATCACCAAGTCTGTGAATTCCATCGTGAGCCCATCACTGCCCAAGGCTTGGGCTGGGCATCCTTCAAGAAGCACTGACAAAGTTATGATGGCCTCATTTATGACAGGTGCAGCCTTACATGCCAGGTGCAACCTCATATGCCTAGGTACAACCTCATATGCCTCGGCACTATCGCCATATGCCCGAGTACTATTGTCATATGCCCACGTGCAACCTAATATTTTCAGATACGGTAATCAAATGCCAGGGGTAAAGTCCACCCAGAAATTCAGATAGGACTAATGGGCAGGCGGGGTCTGAAATGGCCTCTCTCTGGCTAACATTTGAATTCTCAGTTTTAGATGGCCCAATCAATTTCAGACCACTCGGCCGACCCCTTGCCTTCAACTTCCCCACCCCACCCCTGATAAACACCCAATGGTGGATCAGATCATTAAGATGGCAAATCAACATGAGCACAGTGCTCCCACTTTCACAATGTCGAGGTGGTGGGCAAAGGTCAGAGGAGGCTGCAAGGAGACACTTCGCACTCAACCAAACACCTGAAGGTATACATACATAACACAGCAGCGACACAAACGCTCTGATGCAGATACCCTCTTATAAAACACCCTCTGTAATATTCTTGTGTTTCCCCGTTATTGGCAAGATGTTCTATTACGAAATATTATTTGGGAAGGACAAGGCTGGCCAATCAGCGCAGACACTAGCTGCAGGATAGCCATATTCTAGTACCTAAGCGAGAAACCATGTCCCGACTAGCCTACAACTAGGCCTAGGCGTGCATGTATATTTTCAGCCTGTGCCGTGACACCCCGGGCTGCGTGACACCCCGGGCTGGCTCTGACTGCTAATGACATTACAGGGGACAGCATTATCAGGATGCAAAGCCTTCTAGCATAGGTTACACAGGACGTGTGTGTGGAGGGGTGGGGTGTCGTGAAACTCTGCATTCTCTACGTGAGGTGGAGCTGGGCACAGGAAATGTGGGCAGGGATTTTGTTGCATTTCACCTTGCACGGTCATGGTAGTCTCGCAGACCAACTATAGGTCCCGATAGCTCCCAGCTTTCTCTCCAGCCAATCGGGGGAAATGCAGCTATCGCGATTCCTTCCATCCCATCATCTCAGAGCAAGCCTTAAACTGATGTACTGCTTCCAGGGGACAAGCGCCCTCTACCCGGCATCCTCTCACTACCGGTACACCCTGCTAGCCACCCCATGTCGGTCGGGTATGTATATAGGTCCCTTCTATACCGAGCAAGACCGCCTTGAGCTGCTTCAAACTGCTATTCTGGAACAAGGCGAGGAAAAGAAATTGTGATGAAGAGGAGAAGAGGGTTTGGTGGGTTGTGCACTAGGCGGTCCAGGAATGCAGTTTCCATCTTCTCGCGACCCAGCATCTACAGAGCCTGCCAGGCAGTGGTACAGTACAGCCCCTCGTGCCAGTCTACAGGAAAATACGCCTTGGCACGGCCCCGATATTCCAGATACAGAATCTTTCTAGCAGATGCTCACGCCCTGGTGCCCAGATGCAGCCAGGTACAATCCCATACACCTTATACCTAGCAGCTCCCATCCCAACCCTGGGAACATCCTTCAATGGCAGGTGCTCATCTAGAAAGATCACACACGAGAGAACGTCATCCTATGGGTGGCGCAGGCCCAGGTCCAGTCTCGCATCGTGATGAACTGCCAACCTTTGCCAGGCCCAGAGTCCCCCTCACATGCTAGGGTGCAGGGCCATATTAAATAATCACCAAATTGAACAATCGTCCCACTTTGCCAGTTTGCAAGCTGAGTCGGTGTCACGGCTCGCTCCCTTCGCTCCCGTTCCCGCCACTTGGGGGCATGTTTTGGGGTTTATTCCCTACTGGACATTTCCTCCGAACCTTATGCTACAGTGTCCTGATGAATTGGGAGCGCTAAAACCTTATTTCCCAAATTACTTCCCTTCCGGATCCATTCCAGGTTTTTGGCAGCCAGCATGCTACTGCTACTTTAATCAAATGACTATGCTTCCCAGAATGCCTGGCTCACTGCTTCACCTCCTCCCTTGCAGGACAAGGCTGGGTGGAGGATAGGCAACACCTGTGGCTGCAGGTGCAGCAGGCGGCACACCTGAGGGGTGTGCTCGTTAAGCAGCTTTAAAAGCCTCAGTTTGCTTCAGTCCAGCGCTGGTCATTGTTGCTGTGTTCCTGTTGTGACTGGTCCCTTGTTCCTTGTTCCTAGCTTTTGTGCCTAGTGCCCAGTTCCTGTTTCTTGTTCCTCTGCCCAGGATTTCGGATTCTAGTGCTTAATTGATTTCTGCTCACTGGATTTCCCTTTCTGTCTTCCTCTGTCTGCAGGCAGCCTGTCTCTGTGCTTTACCCTTTGATGCTGCCCAATTCGCCTGTATTTTCTGTTTCTTTGTTGCTGTCCTTTGCTACTGAAAAACATGATGCTTTAGTCTTTCCCTTTATAGATGGAGCTTCCTGCCTCAAGGTTTCCTTTTGTGATATCATTTTCCCTGCTCCTGATCCTTACTTTCTATTGGGATCCATTCCATGTTTTCCATCTCCCTTCTGCATTCATTTCCCATGGATTATTAGGTGTGGGTGTTATTGTAACTAGTCCCAGTGTAAATGCCCTTTTGTTTCCTCACTATTTTATATCACTATTTCTACTCGCCCCTTGACTAGGGTCTTATGTATTTAGTCTCCTCCACCCATTGCTGTTATAGCCTTCAGGGTTCCTGTTTGATCAACTGGGTTCGTGAGTTTACTGACATTCAAGTGGTCTTTCCGGTCCCCGTGAGTACAGTTTCTAAGTTCCTTATTCTGTATCATCCAGAGTGTCAGCTCACAGAGCCTGTCCTTGCTTGCCCTCTACGTGGGTTTAGCGCTGTCAGTATCTGTAATAGCATAGTGGGTAAGGAGTTTGCCGACTTTCCTTTCAGTCATAAGGAGGTTCTAAGTGCTTACCCCACATTCCTTTTCATATATAGGTATTATTGTTTCTCCTGGGTTTTAGTATAAACAAGTCTTGGGTTTTGCATGCACATGTTTAGATGCAAAGTTGTACACTGTGAGATTCCGTGCACATTGCCTTCTTCCTTTCTTAACAGTCGGCCCCGGTTCCAACGTTTGTCCTGTGTTGGGGCAAGGATTTAGCTCGCTGACCTATCTTGCTGGCTACAGCCCCCTTATGGCAGGAGCTGCCTCACATGCCGGGTGACACTGCATATGCCCGGCTACAGCCATCATCAGGTAGGAACAGCTTCAAACGCTCGAGAGCTGCCATGTCACGCCAGTGCAGCGTCATAGAAACAAGTGCCAAATACATGCTCACCTGCCCAGGTAATGGCAGCAGATTACAGGTTCAGCCTCGTATAGCCAGGTAATGCCAACACATGACTTGTGCAGCCTCTTATGCGAATCACAGCTCAATATGCCCAGGTGAGGCTCCCTTGGGTTACAAACTGTCATATACCAGCCAAGGCCTCAGTGCTACGTTCAGCCTAATCCCCAACTAAATATCGCATGCCCAGTAACATCAATTAAATTCCCAAGTGCACACACAATGCCTAGCTGCAGTCTCATATACCCATACAGCCTTAATGGCCCTGGTACTGTCTTCCTAATAACAGCCTGGTCCCACCATCACACGCCAGCTTCTACCAAGGGCGAGAGAGGTGGATGTTTGAAAAGAACTGCATGGGGACAGGAAGGAGGGCCTGGAGCTTCGCGGAGGTGCTGTTTTACATAAGGACCCCCGAACCAGGGTCCTTGGCTACCAAGATGTATACTGCTAAAAAGTTGCCATGGACTACCAATAACAGGCGTCTTCTAAACTTGTCAGGCTACATCAGCAGAAAGCATATTTCACATTGTTTAGCAAAGCATTAAAATGAGTGTATGGCTGGAAACTATGGGCCAAGTAGCATGAAAGATAAAGCGAGAAGAGACAAGAGTAGTATTGCTGTTGATTTAGGAGGCATCTTCAAAAGTGGTGAAGTAGATTCCTTAGCAAAGATGGCTGACGCCACGAATCTTGGGAACGATGGCTGCAAGGGTCTCCGTTCCCAGACTAACCTTTCCCCTTCCCCACTCTTGCCCCTTACTCTTGCAGAAACCACTTTCCAGCCCCCTTTCAACTAAACAGTATTTTCTCTATGGCCTTCCTCTCCCAAGAGATCCTGCTCTTCCCTGGACCCCTCCCATTTCAAATACCCCCCGCGCCCCACCCAGTTATGCTGCGGCATCCATCATTACTGATATATCGCCTGAAATTTCCCACCTCTAGCCTGTTCTCAAGAGGGTCAGAGTCTGTTGCAATCTCATCGGTAAGCCTGTCATTTGAATTCTGTCCAAACAACCTGCCATACTAACGTCAGCCTTCTTGTCATTATAAGAGGATCGGTACCTGCCTACAAGTTCAGCAAGTGTTTCCTAGATCCCCCAAGAGCCAACTATGGTGTCTCAGGGAAGGAATCCTGGGGCACGGCCTTCTGGGTTCACGAACAGGTGAAGGTAAGCGAAATGTGACTGATCCGCCTCCAAACAAGGAGTTTCTCATCCCCGGGCTGGACCCCCTCCAACAAGTCCATCTCAGCCAAAGGCTAGAGGTGGAGCTTCCTCCAACAACAGCAACAATCCCCGTTCAGGGCTCTAGATGGAGCCTACTCCAACAAAAAGTGAATCTCAGCCCCAAGGCTGGAGCCGGGCCATCGACCTTCAGCAGGTATTCTCACCCTAAGATCGGCACCAGCTCATCCCCTGACCAGGAGTTCATCTCCAAACAGGCTGGAGGTGGAACATTCACCAACAAGGAAGTCATCTCAGTAGATGGAATGGATGGGGTTATTCAGTGAAGAAGCAAGTCTTAGGATAGGCTGGAACTCAACATTTACCCACAAGAAGGATGCCACAGCCCAAGACTCGCACGAATGATCAACTACAAGAACTCAGGACAGACTGAACAGCGACTGAAAAGGAGGTAACCTCAGCCTGAGGTTGCACCTGGGATATTAGGGGCCATCTCCATAAAAGCTGATGCTGAAAATTCCCCAACAAGCAACTCATCTCATGGAAAATATGGAACACATGTGTTCCCCTGCAAGAGGCCATCTCAACAATGTCTGGAGCTGAGGCATCCACTAACAAGGCTCATCTGACCCTCCCTTGCCCAAGACTGGAGCTGCAGCATTAGGTAACAGGCAGCCCAGCTCAGCCCGAGGCTAGACCTGGGACATTGGAAAACAAGGAGCTCAAGTCAGGAGTAGACTGGTGTCAGTTGATTGATTATGGGGGACTCATCTCAGGACTGGGATGGAGCTGCGACAGCCTCCAACAAGAACTCAACTCACGAGAAGGATGGAGCTAGCACAGCTTTCACAAAGAACTGATCTCGGCTCAAGATTTCCAAGCAAGGATCGGTCCACAACTTCACTATTTCAAATACCGCTTTCCTGACTTATAACACTTTCAAAATCAAGAATTTGCCTTCAGATGCAATTGCACTACATACTAAACACTGGTCCATAGAATAGAAAACTGCAACTCGTGGCATCACACAAAACCCCTTCTCCTTCAATGAAATGACAGAGAAAGTGGCCTCACTGCTGATATTACCGAACACATTGAGCCCGATTCACAAAGGAACCAATGTGTGCATGCGTTGTAGCAGGTACACTTTAAGCCTGGAACCACACGCAAAACGAGTGCCCATGGGAGATGCAAACATACCACGTACCAGAGAGCAATTTGTTTCTTTTGTACTTTGTGTGTGTAAAAGTGCATTGATTCACACAAAAAGGAGCAAATACCTACGCAGAAGCCTCCACAAGGAACATTTTAACATTGGAACGAGAAAAATAATATTCACACATTTTCACCGACTGTAGTGGCAAACAGTTGCGAGAACAGAACCACTTTCAGGGAACCATGTTTTCTGGGCACCAAATCATTGGAAGGCGGGCACATGCTAGAGAAGCTGGCGAGTTGCTCACTTTTCATGAATCGGGATTCCCCATCTGGGTTTGTAGTTGTGTTTCTTCACAGCGCTGCTTGTCTATTTCCACCACTCCGGCCACACGCCTTTTGCAAATGTTGATTGGGCGTTAATGGAGGCGCAACCCCTTCCCGCCTACTTTGTATGTGCCGTCTATGCCCATGCAGAATCAATAATCAATTTGTGAAATGGTAACAGAATGCACACGGTGGTAAACGACCACAGTCTGCTAGTAGTTACCACAATGTTCTCAAAAGGATGGCTCTGACACAGAAGTATCTTTTTAACACGGTGTATATCCCTTTCAACTGAGAAACTTAACTAGACCGTGTGAAGATAGTGGTGTAACTTAATAAGCAAACGGTCAGGATGTTGGTGTGTCCAAGATTCAGGATGTGAGGTGAAAGAGGAGGCCAGTCTCTCAACAAAATAAGGGGTCCTCCCCTCTTGCTCCAAAAGGGATTCAGCCAAATGCCGTAGTCCATCTTCTCAAGATGCAGAATGAGCCTCAAAATATCCCTGCCAAGTGAAGGGAGCAAAGCAGAGTGTCCCCAAGTTCTTTTAAGTTTCAACCCAAAGATAAGAGAGCAAATCAAAAGGTTAAATTCTCAAGGAAGATGCTGTTGCTCCTGCCAGGGTCAGAGCGGTGGGCATTGTAGCATGCTCTGACCCTTAGCTGAGCTTGTAGACTTTCTCCAGCTGCGGATCCATGGCTCCAGGGCAGAAAGATGCTTTCAGGGTCCTTCTGCTCGCTTTCTCTTAAGTGCTTGCTGTAGGGCAGTCTTTTCCCAGGTCAGCAACAACTTCCAGCCAGGCTGGGCGCCACGCTGGTGCATCTGCAAGGATTTAGTGCGCCCTGGTTGTGTTGCTCTGCTCCCTTCTTTCTTCCCCTGCTACTCTCTGGGTTAACTCTGGGCTCCTTTGCTGGCCTGTCTACTCCTGGGCTACCCTTCCTATCACCTGGCATAGTCTTGCCGCCTCATTCCTACACCTGCCTTTACACTTTCCCGTTAGCTCAATAGGATCTGCTGTGCCCTCTGTGACATCTTGGTCTATGTGGTGGATTTCCCGTTCTATGTCTCCCTGATAGTCTAAGCCGCTACCTCTTCTGTGCTTTCAACCCTTTCTGCCTCTCTCAATCTTGCCTGTCTTTCACTTCGCAATGCCCTTTCAACGGACTGTTGTCTCACAACTCTCCTCACAACAATGGTCTCTTCATGTATGATCTTGACTCTTTTGGTCTCAAATGGTCTCTTTGCCACTAGTCTCTCCAATACCCTTCTCCCAGACATCTCTGCTCTTTAGTATCTTCCTCTGACCTTTCTTCAACAAGGTTGATCTCATCCTTCAAGTGGTTACCTTTCACAGTCTTCCTTGTCACACTACCTGCTTCCATTTCTCTTTTGATATTCTCTCCCTCCCGTAAAGTCATCCTCTATCACTTTTCCCATATCTCATCTCGCTCTGTCTCTGTTCCAAAAGAGGGTCCTTCTCATTCCTGACTCACCCCGCTCCCCTATGGGTCCAACGTATTGCCTTTCTTCCCATCAAAACCGGTTCCTTTCTGCTGCACGTTCCTCCTGTAACACTCCAATAAACCTCCTTTTACACATCCCAACTCTATAATGTTATAACCAAACATATCTCCAGAAGACTTCCTCACTGTCCTTGGCTTCAATCTTGGCTTCCAGCTCCAAGTTAGCATCTTCACAAACATCTTCGCCTCCGCAACCTTCAATGAATATCCTATAGCTAAGCTTATCCCTCCCCATGCTTCCCTCCCTTCACCACGCTCCAGTGCACATTTCTTATGCTCCTCTTCTTTATAAGCCTCCGCTCTCAGGGTCACCCGGAATCTGCAGTCTTCCCTGCTGGCAGCTCTCCCAAAGACTGGCAAACCCTGTTTGGGCTGACTGCCTTTTAAAGGCCAGTTCACCCCTCCACTTGAAGGTGGCCTAAGCCCATTGGTTGCAGCTCTGCTGTAGGAAGCATTCTCTTCACCGATAGGGCCATGTGCCCATGGTCATGTTCAGTGTCAGGGGGCTGGCCTATCGGCATGCGAGGGCTGGTGGCCATTGCAGATTCTCCTTTGGCTTCAGGCATAACAGGGATTGCTCTCTGCCTGCTTGGGCTGCCTCTTCATTGCTTGTGATACAGTAAATACTTGGTGGGGGTTTCAAGGTTACTTTTATTGTGTGCATCCGGTTTCTTTAGTATTTTTAAATATTCCTACATGTTCAATAACGTTTTTTGCTAGCCCACATACCCAAACAAATCAGTGAATCCAGAGTATGGATTCCTGTATTCCTAAAAGAGTGGCATGCCAGGCGCTTGTGCTCAGAAATAAGCTCAGTGAATTGGGCCAATTGTCTCAGTAATGTCATCATATGAGAACAATCCTTCACTTGTGATGGCAGAACAGTGTATCACTGCTAATGACATCACAAAAAAGAATGCAGAAATGGTAATGTCACATAACAGTGTCTAATTGTAGATGACATCACAGAACAAGGTCACTCGCTGCTGACCTCACAGGTTAGACTGTCTTGGTGCCAACATCATAGAACACAGATCATCACTGCTGATGGTATCACAGAACAGTGTCTAGCTGCAGGTGTCCTAAAGGTATTATTCACACCGAATATAATTACAAAAATGCGGTTTCAAAGAGAAGGACAGCACATGTGGGCTCACAGATGAGGATAGAACTTTTTGTATCACACAGATCGTCTCATCATAGTAGAGCGAGTTATTCATCCATTGGGAACAAAGCACGTCTAGGTCCAGCTAATGAAGATTTAGCTTTGAGCTAAAGCATTACAGAACGAAAACACACCAACGGGGGGTCTGCAGTGGCAGAAGGTATTCACATGATCCCAAAGCTAGGTGCAGCAATTGCCATTGGAAGTTCTGAATATCTAATCTCATGAAGAACCATGTGTGAGAGAGTGAACAGGCAGCAAGAGGTGGCCAGCCATTGGTCCCCCCAATGGCTGGCTACTGCTCCCCCTTCCCAGTCTTCGCTCTGAGAGTTCACGGATGTGAAGCCCTCCCAGTCCGGCCCAAAAGCCCACCTTCTATTTCTCAACCAATGAGAGTCTTGCAGGAAGGCCTGGGGCCTGTGCTGGGAGGGCTGTGGTGTTACTACACTGGTTGTGGATCACAGTCATCCCAATGAGAAAAGCGCATTAACGGACACAATATAATGTGAGGAGGATTCTCTTTTGGGTGAGGCCATGTGGATTATATGACATGCAATGCTTCGGGTGAGGCACCTGTGATGGTGGGCTAGGTTGCATTCTGGAACATGTAGTCAGTAGTGTGGGGCATCTGTCCCGAGTCTGGCAATGCACACCCTGAGGCCCTCTTCACTAAGTGCGATAGAGCTGATTATTTGACATTTAGTGACTGGGAGACAGTTCTGTGCTGAAGGAGATCATGTACATTTTCAAACCTCTGAAGTTGTGGTGCATCTGCACTGTGTGAACACATTCCCTGGCATTGGGCCATGCGGATGTTTCCATACTGAGGGATACAATGTGCACTCTCTGGCCAGTAGTGGTTCTTTGGGGCTGTGGGAATGTGTACTAAGCAAGGCAAAGTGTATCGTGACATCTAAGCCTGTTTAGGGCCCTTTTCTGAATGAGACAGAGTGCTTTATGTGGGAGCAATTTTATTCGTGAGAAAGTATTATGAAATATGCAGTATTATGTTTACATCAGAAGTGAGGGTAGCAGAATGTACCGAAAGCGGTAATTCTGCCAAAAATCCCCATGCAGTCCTATGGGCTCCAATAAATAGGGACAAACACCACCTACCATTACTTGTAATTCAGCAGTAAATCCGCCCGGAGCAAGTGGCGGTAACAGTAATTCCGTTTGGCGTTATTCTGGCGGATTTGCCAGTGAAATGCCGCCAAATTTGTAATGATGCTCTTAGTGTACTTTTGGAAATGTAGGGCCTCTACACTGAATGTGGCAGTGTGTGTTCTGAGGGTTCAATGAGATTCCATCGACCACATTCACTTTGTTCTACTTATCCAAGTTGACTTTTCTTTTTTGCCCCATCCTACCGCTATCCTCTCACCGATACTACACCCCACACCCCCAAAAAACACACACACACACACACACACACACACACACACACACACACACACACACCCACCCCCCCCCCGCCCCCCCCACCCCCACCCCCCCCCCCACGCGGTTATCTTTACTCAATGAAGCAAAGTGAACTCTCATACTACTATCGAGGGCATGCCAGAAACAGATGAAAGCTCTACAAATGACATGTAACCCTAACATCTATGAAGAGTGAGGCATAATACATTCTGGGACAATTCGTTTAGGGATAAGAGCATGGTAAACCAGAGTGCATGACCTAGCATGCAGGCCTGTCACAGCAACAGCTCGTTATGGATTGCAATAACAACAAAGCCTGCAAGTGATGGAAGTACAAGCTCATGTGAGCCTGTGCCAACAATAGACACTGCTGCCAAAGTAAAGGTTTGCAGTATTTTTTCGAAACTCTTTATATAAATGTTGAAAAAAAGGGGAGGATTTCACAAAACCGGAGCGAGAACCCAACCTGAAACAAAACGAAAGCCAACAAACAGGTCTTTTCAGCCTGAAAAGGGTGGAGTTTTCGAAGGAGATCTGCCCATACATGTCTTCCTGAACCGGACGAGAACCGGGTTCTTTAAGTTACACCCTTCCTCGATATTGTTGTAATGTGATAATCCTCTAAAAAGAGGTTGTAGCAATAGTTGCGCTCTGTCTTGAAGGACTAGCTATGCATTGTGGGTAATTCTGAATGTCAATTTAGCCAGGATTCCGACTCTAGGCTTGAGCCTGTAGCAGGTTCTTTCAGGTTTTGCATGTTACGTTATGTTTTTAAGTTTCACAGTGCATCCCACTAGCATTTGCATAGTCTCTGCGCACTCTGGTGGATCTGAAAGAAAAGAGGGCTCGGTTTGGTTAATGGGTAGAGAGAGAGAGTGCAAGATAGCTTTCCTGTTGCATTGATGCGTGCAGACCGGAAGTACCCCGAACTCCTCAACTCTGTATGCGGGTCTGGTTTTAGGTGTTCGGTGTTGTGAGCATAGCGTCATTGTGTCAAGAGTAGAGGCATGAGGGATTGTGGTGTTAGGATCCATAGGCTGAGTCTTTGGTATAGAAGTTGATTGTAGAGGTGCAGTGCTCTAATGATTGAGGTCTGTTGGGAGGGGTATTCAGTGGCAAAGTGTGAATAGCTTAAATGTTATGCATTTTGCAAGGCAAAAAATAAGCAGTGTTGCATAGCAATTTGCTTTGCAATTATGTAGGTTTGCTAATTAAATTGTCACTTGTTTAGCAAAAATCGCTATTTAAGTTAACCTGTTCAATGAAAGCACAGCTCGCCCTGCATTCCTCTCTTGCACTCACAATGCTCTCTCCACCCTCCTTTTTCGGTTCACTGCATGTTCAAAGGGACTAATGGGGAGGGAGAGAGTGAAGCAGTAATCGTCTACTCCACTCTTTAAGTTCAAAAGGCCTGGACAGGAGTGCTAGGCAAGATTCCCCCCCCCCCTTCCCCCCATCTAATTGAAAACCAGAGGTAATCAGGATTATACTGTTATCAAGATAACTATATCCTGACTGGCAAATACCAGTATAAGTTAACTATTTCTTTTTAGAAAACAGTCATGCAATTATGTTTCTGAAAATATAAGTTGTTACATAATTACATTATTGCTACTGTAAAACACTGCATTGTGTCAATACGTTACAGTAAAGTTCAGGTTAGTGTATCTAAATCTAACAGCGTAAACTATATTTCATTTTGTTGGGGGAAGATGCATCAAATTGATGAGTGAACACCTTTGAAAATGTACATGGTCACATGGCCAAATGTTTTTGATGGCAAGCCTAGGTCTGTGACCTGCTAGTACAAAGCATTTGTGCGACTGGTGCTCAACCCATGAGCTGATCCCATACTCCTTGACATTTTATCTTATCACCTTGTTGCTTTATACCAACTACGCTGAAAGTGAGATGGCAGCAGACTACACTATTCCACCTAATCCGCCCAGTTCTCTGCCTGCTAAGCCATCCACTCTTAGTCTCCTTCTTTCTTTACTCTTACCTAATGAATACACAAAGCTAACTAATGTTTATGTAAAGTAGAAATCAATAGTTCCAACCAGTCTGCACATCTACAGATCGACTGCCATACCATACACTGTGGTTAGCCTCCAGAGCGCGCTTTGCTCTAGGATTTATGATTGCATTATATATTAGCACCTCTGGAAGAGAGCTGGCCAAACTATTTTCAGAGCCTTTTTGAACATCTTTATTTTATCGTGTCCTTTCATGTGGCTAGCCTTTTACATTTTACAGACACTAATCCAGGGCTCGCAAAGTCTACCTGCCTACTCGCATAGTCAAGTAGATTTTATGAAGGGCGAATACCATTTGCAGGAAATGTTTGAAACTTTTATATAGCATTTACTTTTCAGTAAAGGTCAAATAAAAAGTTTCACTTTTGCAAAGTTGGGCTCTGGGTGGCAGCAGTGGGCCAAACATAAAGTGGGTTTGTGGTGACATGCGCCATTATACAGAAAGCACGTTTACATTTTTTGTCATCTGTTGCTACGTGTTTCGAGTGCATTTCTGTTAGGTTGAGTAGGTAAACTAAGTTATTCGACCTGCAGATCTAGCGGAATTTTAAAGAATTTGCAAGGCCTGATTCTTCCCACTAATGTTTTACTTGAGCGGTACACAATAGCTGTATTGATGCTCATTTTATGTCTTGGGTACAAATAACTTCTGGTGACATTACAAATATTAGCATAACATAGCTAATCAAGTGGGTTTGTTTGTTAATCAAGAAAATTATGATTAGCAATCACTGCTAATCAATTTTTTAAAACACATTTTTGCATAATGTGTTGGAATGTGAAATGTGAGCTTGTTGGTCCAGGGAGTAGTCAGTGCAGACTTCAATGGACAGGTCGTGAGTATCAGACAACCGTGAAGTCACGTACAGCAAATGAAACCATGGCATAGCTAATCATACAAAGCACGAAAAAGCATTAAAAGGGCATAGCAAGGTACAACAACCTGTTCTCCTCGGACACGCCTACCACTGGCCTCTGCAGGCAACTCCCATTTCATATTCCCACTCTGTCACTATCAAACACCTCTCTCTCTCTCTCTAAAATGGATACATTGCTCACTGTGTGTAACAAGGAGTTGGTAATTGACAGATGAAGGGAAGAGTCAGACTGGGGACTCCACTCATTAGCATAATTAAAATGCTTAGGGTAATGGTAGGCATGAACGTTTTGTTTAGAGAAAGGGTAGCTTGGGGTATGAAATATCCTGGATCCTATTGTCTTCGTTATTATGTAAATTTGCATGGCTTGGCGCCATCTCAAAGCTCACTCCAACTTTCTCAGGTGCTGTGCTTAGTGGGCCTGATGGGACTATTACTGGTTATTACTTGACCGCAAGGGGCAGCAGCTGAGACAGCAGGCATCTCCCAACCATTTGACTTCCGGATTGTGACCATTTATAATCCTCCCAAAAAATTGAGTTGAAAGATATCATGGGCTCTCGTCACTGGAAGGATCGTCAGACAGGTATGATTATAATGGATGGCCTTAATGTCAGATTAGGTCCGGATGTTGAGGAGGATTATGAGAAACTAGAATTAGAGGATATCTGTGCAATCCGAACAAGAACACGGCCAAATTGTAAGTGTGATACTGGTGGTAGCAGCCTAGATAGCTATTTGACTGAATACGCGCTGGTAGAGTTAAACGGAAGGTGAAAGGAAGACGTACCATCTAAACGAACCTGTAAGAGAGGAGCAAATTGCTCAGTGATATATTATGTTCTTGTTGACTGTTTCGTCTATAAGAACACTTCCTAGTTTGAAATTGCGCATAGATATGAGAGTGATCATTTCCCTCCAGAGCTATGGATTTCCTAGCAAGGGGCCACAGATATCACTGCAGTGAATCCCAGCACACAAGATGGGGGTCATAGACTTAAACGAACTAAAGAAGAAATAATGCAACTTCCAAATGTAGCGGACATAGTGCAAGAAGCACGGATCGTGATACATACCAAGGGTAGCATACAGGAATGCATTAGCAGTTTTTAGGTCTTAAAGAAAAGTGTCAAGATAGCATAAGGGAGAAGGATACGGTGCATCAACCCCACCATCGAAACCTTGAGCAGGCGCATGGTTTGACAAGCAATGCAAGAGAGAAAACGGGACTTAAATATGTTAGTTAAAAGTAACAAGTATAATGCAGGCCAGAAGTACGTGGCTAAAATCAGGTATAAAAAACTGCTAAAAAAATAAAAGAATTGAGTTTATAGAGAAACAACAGGATACCGTGGCTATAAATAATGCACAATTATTTTGGGCATTAGTGTCTAAGGGGTTTTGGGGTTTAATGAGGCTGGGGGCACTCACTGTAAGAGAATCGCCCAGAATAAATGGGTAACTTACTATCAGAATGTATTCATGGGCGATAGTTTGGTACCCGATAGTCAGGGGGAATCATACCGGGGAAGCAATATCGTTTTCTCCTAAGGTGAAATGAAGGAAACAATTATTAGTAGTAAACCAGAGAAAGCCCCGGGCCCCGGTGGAATGCACCCAGAGATCTTCATTTAGCAGACTGGTGGGCCCCTATTAGGATGGAAGTATTCAATGCAATTTGCATATCAGGTTACCCTAATTCATGGAGGCCAAGTATAATTGTGCCAACATTTAAAAAGAGTAGTCCTAATGATCCCCTTCCCTCCCCAACCTAACTGAAGTCAGTACCATTCAGCGTACTTATTTCGACTTAATGCCAGCAAAGTTACAGCAAGGGCTGACTTATGCTGAAGAATACCTGTGTAGGCATAATTTAAAGATAAACAAGCACAAATCAAAAATTATGATCTTTGGAAAAAAGGGCAAAAACTACAATTGGCAGCTTAATGATACTAGAAAAGAGATTGTACAAGAGTATTCTTATCTAGGCCTAATATGTATTTCAAATGGGGGCTGGTCCACATATATAAGAAATACATCTGAAAAGAGGACCCGGAGACTGAAGGGGATTTTAAGGTTTTATTTTCTGTATGGAGAAAGAAGATTGGACAAATGTATACAGGTTTACAAAGTAAAGGAGAGAACTATCGTCAAGTATGGTAGTGAAATCTAGGCATATAGCAGATACTCAGAGTTAGAAATTGCACAGAATGGTTTCTTAAAGACAGATTTCAGGATTACACCCAGGAACCCCTGTTAGTGCAGTAAGGTTGGAATTTGGGAAGTCAATTATTGGCTTGGAAGCAAATTTAAGATTGGTGATGGTTTCTATAAAGAATAATGTGTGGCCTTCTATCAAACTGTAAATACTGGACTCATGGCTGTAATTTTAGGGGGGGCGGGGGTGTTTGTCCCCCCCCAACTTTCATGGCACACTATTTTGTCCCCATTCATTTGAATGGGGCACTCTTTCTTCAGAGGTCATGCCCCCCCCCAACATTTTCAGCAAAGTTTCTCCACTGACTGGACTCCTTGAAATGGCAGCCGCCCAGACGGTCATAAAATATTGGTGGTACAGTGCGGCCATTAAACTGTGTAGGGCCCGGTGTGTCAAAGGTATTATCCCATGAATAAAAAGAATGCGGGGAAGCTAATAATAAGGAAAGAGTGCGAATGGGGAAAAGAATTAGAAATAGCGAAAATCAGCAACCTTTCCTCACTTGCATGGTATTTGAAATATCGATAGGGTAAACAAGGCGACATTCTCAGGGTCGTTTCACCGACTGGTAGAAGATGGCTGCTGCTTGTTAGACTAAATCTGTTGCCGTTATGGAAACTTATGAAACGGAAATATGCGGATTTCAGGTGAAAATGTTGCATGGGCTGTGAAGAAGACATGGTGCACTTTCTGTTAATTTGTCCACACTTCATAGACCTTCAAAGAAGATGTGAAGTGACGTGTGTTAGAAATAACGGCGTATGGACTTGTAGTGCTGCAATAAGTTACATAATGAATTGTGAAGAACATGCTTTTATATATAATCTGGTTGAATTTCTTACAGGGGCAGGCCTTTTTAAGGTGAACAACACATTTTAAAGATTTAAAATTGAAATTTTGGGAAATGTCAATGTTGAGATATATGTGTTAATGGAGAAATCTGAAATAAATAAAGTTGAATCGTAGCTATCTTGCTACACGTATAAAATAAGGGCACAATTCACACTTCTAGAGGATTAGAGGTACCAAGGATTTATGATTTTCTTGTATTTTTTCAAACTAGTAAGAACTTGTTACAGGCCAAGCCTCCATGTTTCCTTTTGTTCCAGCATCCATTGTGCGTGTGGGTGAAGGCTGGCAAAGTAGCACAGCTCTCTGAGAACGCCAGAGTCCTGCTTCCACTCTGTCATGTTATAGAGAGTGGTGTCTAGGGCTGCGCTGAACCCCATTCTACTCCGCCAGCACGGTATACTCCCAATCATTCTTCCAATTTCAGACTTCAAGATGTGGGGAATGCTAGCCATTATATATACGGGCTTTGGCCGACCAGGTGATAGTAGGTCAGTGATGTGGAGGGAGAGGGAGAGAGAGAGAGAGAGAGAGAGGGAGAGGGGGGAGAGAGAGAGAGGGAGAGGGGGGAGAGAGAGAGAGAGAGGGGGGGAGAGAGAGAGAGAGAGAGAGAGAGAGAGAGAGAGAGAGAGGGGGAGAGAGAGAGAGGGAGAGAGAGGGAGAGGGAGAGGGAGAGGGAGAGGGAGAGAGAGAGAGAGAGAGAGAGATCTGTGCCAGGAAGCCTAGCAGTCCCCATGCATGCTGACAAATGGTTTAGAAATACTTACTGCCACCAGGAAACCCTTTGAGAGATTGTGCGTGGTGCCCACACTGCTGCAAACCGTGGGCAGTGACCCGAGAGAGTGGCATACATATTTGGCTAGTAATATCACCAAGCACATAGCCCGAATTACCTATCCAGGGAAGAGCTGGGGTGTAACTCCTGCAAGACACCTAAGGCATAAAGGGCTTTCAGGAATGATAGGAAGTGCCAAGCGCGTAAGAGGGGTGCTGAGAAGCCTGAAAGATGCTTGGAGCCTGAGAGGGGAACTGAGAACATTCTGAAAGTGCCTGGGAGGTGCCCAGAGAATCCCGAGAGACACCTAGAGCCTGAGAGGAGGCTTGACAAGTTTAAAAAGGGGCACGTGCTTCAAGAATTTCTGAGGAACTGAAAAGTATGGTAACTTGGGACTTGGACTTGTAAAAGGCTTGCCCAAGTGATAATTCTTCGCTGAATCTGCACCGAATCTGCAACTGGGCCACTCTCGCCGACCTCGGTCCTGGGCCCAGCCACTCTGCACTTGCACTGCCTCGCTGGCAACCTCTGCTCTGCGGGACTGTCTCTGTATCCCTACAGCCCCCGTTCCCAGCACTTGTCTGCACTTACCTTGCACTTGCCACCAGCTGGCCCTATTCATTTTATTATATATACTTACCTTGTACTGCACTTGCCCCTTCCCCTCCCCTTGCGCTTTGTCCCTTCCCCCTTCCCCTGCACTAGCGCGATCTGAATGACACCTGGCCTAGTAGGATCGTTGTCTGTCTTCCCCCGTTTCCCCCTCCCTGCCTCGTCGCGCCTTGAAACGCTTGTGTATAGGCGCGTTACAAATGCCATATCATATCATATCATAACAGAAACAGTCTCCCATTTTCATGGCTAACTTTTATGTTGCTTCTACTTACAGCATGTCCTCCGCTGTGTACACGTTAGGGGTTATGTTATTGTTTATTTATTCTTTAACTGTATCACATTGTGTGGCGAACCTTTCATTGTCTGGCATCTGGGCTCCGCCTACGCTACCTGCAGGTGAGTCAATGATACTCACTCTAATGAGGGTTTTTCATGCCTCAGCTGGGAGCCTCGAGTCACTTGGCTGTTCCTGCTCAGGGGTAGTGAGAAATGCCCCCAAGAACTCTGCAGTGCAGTCCACCCCTCGCGCGTGATGCGCTGCATTGGGCCTTGATGCACCAACGCATACCCTTCAAGGATGGTTAAGCAACTGTTGTCTTCCCAGTTCTGTACCCATATTCAGGGTGGAGGAGCCATGAGGTGCAGTGCGCCCTCTGCATCCCAGCACACCCATCACGCATGCCTCTGGCAGAGGGCCAGCCCTAGTGGGCACAGTGTGCAGTGTTCCTCACACCTCTGCCGTTGAGGGTGGAATGGTTGCGTGTATCCTTGTGAGGCGCCGAGAAGCCCATCTCGCCCGGTGGCACCCGAGAACAGCCCGCAGGTGTGATAGGGGTGCATGCCGGAGTCATACACCCTTGCTTCTGAGCACGCCCCGTGTGTATTGCCCGCCGGCGCCCTCCTCCCACCCCCCCGGACATGCTGGGACCTGAGCTGCCGCTCAGCACTCTGCTGTCTGCTGTCCCATTGTCTCCGCTTTCACTGGATTATGTTAAAGCTGACAGCTCAATGTGTCCTTGTGATTGTAACGAGTGGAGACAAGTTAGAGTGCGGGGGAGGGACTGGAGGGCGACAGAAAAGTGAGGGGAAGATGTCCGGGGCGAGAGTGCTAGGGAACACTGCCCACGGAGCAAGTGTAGCAGTTTGGTCTGGGAGCGAGAACCGGAGGACGGGGGTATGAGACGAGAACATGGGTGTGGGGTTATGGGGAGTGTGAGGAGACAGCGGCGTGAGAAAGGTTATAGAGGTGAGGGAAGCGCAGGAGTGTAAGAAAGAAGAAAGGAGTGCGAGGGAAGGGGCGTAAGGCATGGAGCAGGGTTTTGCCGCTTTAGAAGAGATATGAGAAACGACTTGCTGTTTATGAGCGTGAGGAGGAAGAAAGCCTTGGAACAGACCATGGCTGGGAGGAGAAATGGGGGTTCTTGGGAGGGAGCACGGTTGCGGATAGTCATGTCAGGAGAGGCACGCGCAGAGTTGTAGGGGTGGGCAGTACTGTGGGAAGCGAGCAGCTTGGAGGAGAGGACCGAGGTGTGGCGGTGGCACTGGAGTGAGGGAGGAGTTGGGGTCACCTACCGGACAGGGGCTACAAAGGCATGCTGAGGAAGTGCCCTCTAATCTCCAGTGTCTGGAATGTGCCTCTTGGGCAGAGGAGGAAGAACCCCGCCTGATAACTTTATGATCTATTTGCAGCTCCTAGGTCATGGGTCCCAGGTGTGGACAGTAAGGCACTCTACTATCACCATAATATACACTCTGAACACTATACGGAAACAATATACATTCACCGGGAGCAGGGTGGAAGTGACTGTACTGTCACAGCAAGATACAGGCACCAGGCGGAGGGTGGAAGTGACTGTACTGTCACAGTAATAGACAGAGACCAGGAGCAGGGTGGAAGTGACTGTACTGCCACAGTAATAGACAGAGACCAGGGGGAGGGTGGAAGTGACTGTACTGTCACAGGTAATATACAGACACCAAGAGCAGGGTGGAAGTGACTGTACTGTCACAGTAATAGACAGAGACCAGGAGCAGGATGGAAGTGACTGTAGTGTCACAGCAAGATACAGGCACCAGGCGGAGGGTGGAAGTGACTGTACTGTCACAGTAATAGACAGAGACCAGGAGCAGGGTGGAAGTGACTGTACTGCCACAGTAATAGACAGAGACCAGGGGGAGGGTGGAAGTGACTGTACTGCCACAGTAATAGACAGAGACCAGGGGGAGGGTGGAAGTGACTGTACTGTCACAGGTAATATACAGACACCAAGAGCAGGGTGGAAGTGACTGTACTGTCACAGTAATAGACAGAGACCGGGAGCAGGATGGAAGTGACTGTACTGTCACAGTAATTTACAGAGACCGGGAGCAGGGTGGAAGTGACTGTAGTGTCACAGTAATCTACAGAGACCGGGAGCAGGGTGGAAGTGACTGTACTGTCACAGTAATCTACAGAGACCGGGAGCAGGGTGGAAGTGACTGTACTGTCACAGTAATATACAGAGACCGGGAGGAGGGTGGAAGTGACTGTACTGTCACAGTAATATACAGACACCGGGAGGAGGGTGGAAGTGACTGTACTGTCACAGTAATATACAGAGACCGGGAGCAGGGTGGAAGTGACTGTACTGTCACAATAATATACAGAGACCGGGAGCAGGGTGGAAGTGACTGTACTGTCACAGTAGTATACAGAGACCAGGAGCAGGGTGGATGTGACTGTACTGTCACAGTAATATACAGACACCGGGAGCAGGGTGGAAGTGACTGTACTGTCACAGTAATATAGAGACACCGGGAGCAGGGTGGAAGTGACTGTACTGTCACAGTAATATACAGAGACCGGGAGCAGGGTGGATGTGACTGTACTGTCACAGTAATATACAGACACCGGGAGCAGGGTGGAAGTGACTGTACTGTCACAGTAATATACAGACACCGGGAGCAGGGTGGAAGTGACTGTACTGTCACAGTAATATACAGAGACCAGGAGCAAGGTGGATGTATCCAGAGACCATGAGCAGGGTGGATGTGAATGCACTGTGACATTAAGAGCCAGACCTGGGAGTAGGGTGGAAGTCATTGCACTAGCGCAGTGACATACAAACCTGTGAGCATGGAAGTGACTGTACTGTCACTGTAAGATACACACCTAGGAGCAGGGTGGAAGTGACTGTGCTGTCACTGTAAAATACAGACCTGGGAGCAGGGTGGCAGGAACTGCACTATCAGTAAGATACAAACCTAAGAGCAGGGTGGAAGTGACTGTACTGTAACTGTCAGGAATTCGACCATCCCAACAGTGGGTGTGCGCTCGCCTGGGCTTTTTTTGAAATTTTAAATGAAATTGAATGATGGTAGATCAACCTCTGGAAAATGTGTGGGGCTTTCATCTCAGAAGGGGGAGGGCAAATGCTTTCTCCGGTCATGGCCAACCTAATTAACTAGCAAAGGCTTCACGATTCCACCCCGTAGATGGTGGTAGCGATTAACAAAATTGACATACTAATAGAGTGTACTTCAAACAGGCCCACTTAGGGCCTGGCTGCAGAGGCTAACAAAGGAGCCAGGAAATCCCAAAAACTTTTCATATGCATCTGTGTCAACCTGAAGCCAGCTCCCGCCTCTCAGTATCGCTTTGACAGTCAAATGTCCCGTCTGTGACTGTGTGTATTACAGAAGTCATCCCCACAGTGGGGGGGATGGTGGGGGGGTTATTTAGAAGGTACGAGTATGTGGATTGATGGAGCCAGGAAGTCTGGTCTCACCACAACTTCAAGGGAGACCTGCCGCTTTTATCAGGAACCACACAGAGCTCCTTTAAACAGAGAGGCCCTTTGATTCACAACAGACGGGAAGATGGGTGGGACTTAGTATTACATGTTTTCACCCCTTTACATTTTTTGTTGCAAAGCACTCTGTTTATGCCCTTAGTTAGATTATTGTAATATATTATTAGGTACTTCCAAGAAAAACCTATCCAAATTACTACTATTACACAACAAAGCCCTGAGAGTAGCACTAGGCATAAATAAAAGGGACCATATCTCAAATTAGGAGAGAAGTACATTAGCTCCCGATTCAAGCCAGAATCCTGTATAAAATGCTTACCACCACACACAAATGCATTACCCAAAATGCCCCCTCCTATCTTAAGGAGTGCCTCACCCAAAAAAACCTTATCAGACTCCTGAGATCCAACAGCAGTACTCCATTACTTGTCCCCCGTTTCAAGAATACGAGAACCGGTGAGTCTATTTTCACTGTGGCGGCTCCCAGACTTTGGAATTCCCACCCTAGCAACATCAGTAATGGAACATCCCACACTCAATTTAAGAAACTCCTAAAAACCTGGCTATTTAACAAATATTAAGCCCACTGCCTGATTCCAGCACATAACACCTGGACTACCGGTTTCACTGCTATATATGTACCACTGCAATTGTATTAATTCATCTATGTTATCCCTCCATGTCCTGCAGAGAAGAATTGTGTTCTTCATATTTTTACCTATTACTGTATTATCTATGCAACTTCCTTCCATGTAAACAGCAAGTATCTCATCTCTACTGTAACTTTACGCTGTGATACCTCTGGGTTTGGGCGTATTAACAAAATGCAATAAATATATATTTTTTAAATGCATACAGCAGATTGTTGATGAGGACCCATGATTGATTCATTAAGGAAGGCTTAGCCTACACCAATCCCTGTTGCCCATTTGGCTTTAAAGGAGGGTTGAGCCATTCTTTTGGGCATATCCACTGAAGGCTTCACCAGAAGCACAAAGGAAGAACTCAGCATTGGATCCTGGCTGAAGGTATAGTCTACCTTACATCTTCTGGCAGCGAAGGAAGGCCCGGAACTCCAAGAGGGAAGCAAGATCCCTCCCCTAAACCAGGGACGTGATTTCCCCAAAATGGCTGGGGTAGCGGGAGTGACATCACATGACCTTTGACCTCTGGTGACAGCACATGAAGTGATGTAATTTGACACCACTCTGAAGTGACATCACAGGAAGAGATGGAACATGACCTTTCACCCCTTGACAAAACAGGAAGTGGCATCACATAGCATTGTTCCTAAGTACACCACAAAAAATATGGTTATGTTATCACTGTAATGTGATATACATTTAAAAAAAGAATGGATCACCATATGTATCATTATTTGTATAGGCCCATATTACCAAATTACTGTGAATGCAAGCAGACGTGCAAGGCCAAATGATAATGTGTTATCATATAGCACTTACGCTTAAGCACTTTATATAGAACAAATATACATACAATATCGCCCAAAATGTGTTGGTAGTCATTTATCAACCTCTGCAGGATGAAAGGCTGATTTGGCCTTGCCGTGATTCGAACCTGCAGATCACACACACATTGCAGCAACAAACGCTCAACCCACTGAGCTATCTTACCGGCTACAGGTATCTTATCGGCTGTAATAAAATTAGCAATTACATGTCTCGATGTTCTCGAAGTCGGAATGCAAATTACACTCTATAGTGGATCCCATTAAACTGGTAACTGAGATTTAACAACAGGCCAGTTCATCTGCAAGTCTGATGCAAAGTTGGCCACATGTCAATCCTGTGTGGATCTACTTTTTCAGTCTTCAGAGGTTGGCAAAAAACATACAATTGGAGGGTTCATAACTGTGTATTAAAATATTTAGAGTAGTGCAGCGGAAGCAGCGCACTCACAGAGCATCCCGTACTCTACGCAGTTACCTACTGCATGCAAACAAACATCCTGAATAGCAAGCTACGGAGATAGGAAAGATAGACACATTACAACAAAGCATTAATTGTGGCACAATGAAATCAAGTGCCACTTTATGTGCTATGGTCAAACATTTCTACACTGTACACAATCTTTTAGGCACAAGGATTTTGTCAAGTGACTGAGGACACCGAGATGGAATTTCTTGTGACAATCTTAACAGAGACAATGGCAAAAAAAAACATGCTATAACTGCAACTTGTGAAAAGCAAAACACATAGTCCGAAATGGGTGCTTAATGCTTTTTTGGACGTTTTTGTCTGCATTGTGAATTTGAGGTGTTTAAGAATTGACTGAATCAGGGACTCACCCCATGAAGTGTGACTGAAATAAATCTTTAATGAGTCTAGCAATTATTGTACAGAATTACAGAAAGACAAATTATTTGTTATTCCTATTTAGGCTCACTTCTCAAAGTGTTACACTTGTGGAACCCCCTTTTTTTTTTTTAAAGAGGCCTGCACTCCAGAACCAAAGAGCAACATATCATTGGCCACAGCCCAGGAGCTTCAATTCTTTTTTTAAAAGATTTTCCCCCGTTTTTTTAGGGGTAGCAAGGGAGACGTCAGGGGTCACTGGTGCGACAACTGGTGACCCCCAAATGACATTGATGCCCTAAACATCTCTGAGGGAACAGAGGGAGATACTGAATCCATAGGACCTCAAGCAGCTCCAGAACCGGTACCCAGCCAGTACACAACATGCCCTGCAGCCAGCTTCCTAGGTGGGAAATGCCAGAGTCTCTGAACCAAACCAAGGACAAGGCATCTGCCTGCAACATTCTCCTCGGCGTTGGGCCATCCACCTTACAGGACGGTACAAGCCCAATGAAGAAGCTAGGAGGAGTGCATCGACAAGCATCTACTGACGTCTGCCTTAAAGGACATTTTCGAGCCACTCGAGCCACTTAAGCCCCTCGAGCTGCAACCGACTTCACCACTGACTGTTATGCCAGTCGCTAAAGCCATCCGAGACTGAGGAATTCGGCCATCTGCAAGGTGAGTGTGCGCTCGCCTGGGTTTTAAAAAAAAAGTCCAAGAAATAGAATGATGGTAGACCAACCTCAGAAAATATGAGGGGCTAATTTGCACACATTTTACTATGCTCGCCACACAAACAACACAGTCACGTGTACTCCAGGGGGAACACAGCCTACAGGTGCAGTCCTCCCTGTTACATTTAGCTGGAACGGGACAGCCACGGGTACATCAAAGCATCTCAGGAAGGGGGAAGTAAGCACCTTCCTAGTGCCATGGCCAGTCTAAATAAATATCAAAGGCTCCATGGATCTGTCCTGTTCCATTGTTAAAGTTCTGCGTGGTGGCAGCACATACTGATGAGAGTTAAACGAAAGCAGGCCTGCAAAGAGGCCTGGCCACAGACTTAACACAATGTACAGGAAACTAACGCCTCTTTGATATGCAATGTGTCAAATTGAAGATAGCTTTCACCCCTCTGTATGAAGGGCAGTGAATGTCATGTCTGGGACAGCCATTTAAAGTAGGCAACCCCTGCAGGCAACCCCCTTTCAGAGGGATGAAGTATGATTTGATGGAGACAGAAAGTCTGTTCTAACCATAAAATTCAAGGGACCCTGTGCTTTGATCAGGAGTCACAGAGAGCTCAATTAACCAGAGAGACACTTTGATTCACAAAAGACAGGAAGATGGGTGGGACAGAGTAGTACATGTTGTCACCCCTTACCTTTCCTGTTGCAAAGCACTCTGGTTATGACCTTACGCATAACAGAAGACTGTTGGTGGGGACCCAGGATTGGTTCATTAAAGTAGGTTTAGCCTGCACCAATCACTGAGGCCCATTTGGCTTTAAAAAGAGGGCTGAGCCTCTCACTTAGCAGATCCTCCCAACTTTCTCAGAGGACTCATCCAGCAGCTCCAGAACCGGGCCCAGCCAGCACACAGCGTGCCTGCTAGGTTATGCCAGCAAGCTGACTATGTGTGAAATACCAGAGAGTCTCTGAACAAAGGACGAGGCCATTGCCTGCAAACACTCTCCTCAACGTTGGGCCGTCTGCCTTAAAGGACGAAATGAGCCTGTGAAGAAGCTAGAAGGAGCGGCACAACAAGCATCAATCAGCAGCCATCTTTAAATGACATTTTCGAGGCAGTCGATCCCTCGAACCGCGACCGCCTGCACCACAGACTGTTGTCACGCTTCAGTCACTAAAGCCATCCGAGACACCTCGACCAGCGTTCCAAATCCACCAACCAGCCCAGAGACAATGATTCTTGACCCCTGCAGCCATCTGTCCAGCCTCGCTTGCCATACGGCCAGACGCCTAATCCCCCCAGCTGTCTACGGTTTTCAACTCTGTCGCAGGAGCTGCAAAGTGTCCTGGAACAGACTCGAGGCTGTTGAGCATCTAGATCATCTCAAGCACCAGGTACATTGTGGTACTGTCCCCCTGGTCCTTCTCCAAAGGCCCCTAGTGACATTTATGACCCCTTGCTCCCTTGGTGCTGAAACCAAATAAAATTGAACAGTTAAGACCGATTGCTTTACTGACTACCCTCATGTCAGCATCCAGAGTGCATCCCTTTCCCTCGTGAAACGGTCTGTCCTCTGTGTTCCTTTACAGGGTGGGCTGTATTTTGTGTGCTAGAACTGTCTGTTGTAATAATAATAAAGTAGACATTTGTGTACAACCTTGACTGGTCAGTCCCTTTTATCATTGGGTTGTATTTTTGCTGTGTTGCAACTAACCATCGATCCACAACCTTGCAGAGATAAGCCTGCCGTTACATCCATATTACCAAAACTGGACAATGAGGTTTATAATTTACTTTTGTTTCCAATCTGTTCAGATCCCTTTTGGTGTACTAGAGGTGTGGGGCTGATTGATGGTTTAGAAACCTATATTCATCCCTGGAGCACTAGTGCTCCGGAAGTTGATTCGTCACAGACGCCTCAACCAGTGCTTCAGAACCGCCAACCAACACTTGAGACAGCGATTCCTGACCTGAGCCACTGTGTAGGCCAGCCTGCAGCCGTCCGTCCAGATTCACTCGCCTCACTGCCTGCCGCCTGATACCCCCAGCTGTCTCCAGTCTTGAACTCTGTTGCAGAAGCTGATAACCATCGTGAAGCCGACTCGACACTTCTGAGCACCAAAAACCTCTACATCACAAAGTACATTGTGGTTCTGTCCTCCTGGTGCTTCTCCAAAGGCCCCTAGTGCAATTGTACGACCCATTGCTCCCTTTGTGTTGAAACCAAGTATCCTTGAACTATTGCGATTGTTACTACACAGACTAACCTCTTGTCAGTATCCGGAGTGCATCCCTTTTCCTTCTTTGAAACTGTCTGTCCTCTGCATTCATTTACAGGGTGGGCTGTATTTCATAGATTGCTAGAACTGTCTGTTGTGATAATATTACAGTAGATATTTGTATACAACCTTGACTGGAAAGTCCCTTTTATCATTGGGTAATAATTGTATTTTTGCTGTGTTGCAACTAACCAATGATCCACAATCTTTGCGCCGTTGCGCACATGTTACCCAAAAATTGGGCAAGGAGGTTTATGATTGACTTGGGTTTCCAATCTGTTCGGATCCCTTCTGGTGTATTAGAGGTGTGGGGATGATTGATGGTTTAGAAACAGACATTCATCCCTGGACCACTGGTGCCCCGGAAGTTGATTCTTCACAGTCACTGTAAGAGCCAGACCTGGGAGCCGGGTGGAAGCGACTGCACTATCACAGTAAGCTACAGACCTGGGAGCAGTGTGGAAGAGCCAGACCAGGGAGAAGGTGGCGATTTGTTCTTGTGTTCGCCTGTGGGTGATCATCTCTGTTTGACAGAAGGGAATTCTGATGATCACCAGGCGGCTATTGACAGCAGTTGTCTGTGGTGGCCACTGTCCTGATGGACAGGAGGGCTTTGAGATGAGACGATGACTTTGGGTTGATGGATAGGATGGGCCTGTGATGATCACTCTGTGCAGATGTACAGCCGGGGACCTTTCGTGGTCACTATGTTTTGATGGAGAACTAGGGCCTGTGATGGTCACTATGTGATGATAGAAAGCCATCCACTGTGATATGAGGCGCCGGCCTGTGTTGGTTGCTGTATGCGGATGGAGAGCCCGGGAAGATGATGGTCACAGTCACCTAAGCACTGGATGCAAGGTGGAAGTCACTGTACTGCTGCACTGTCCCTTTGATTATACACCATCCTCTGTAACTCTCTCCATCAGCATCTGAGGAATAGTGCACTTTATTCTTTGGCCTCAGTGCCCTAGTGCCCCTTTGGGAAGTAAACATCTTCCGTTCTTTCCAATCCTCCCTCCGCCACCCGAATGGTGCAGGCAGGGACGGTTCTTGTAACACTAATCGCCTCTTCGGTGGAATGTCCTACTTTAGAATGGGGTTTGGAGGGGATGTCCATGGTCATGTCCAGCTCTCAATTTGTCAAATGGTCAGATATATGAACATGAGCATGGGGAGATAAAGCAATTTGCCCAGTTTTACACATCAAAGACACATCAAAGGAGAGGGCGACCACTCCAATGATTAAATCCTTCTTGCCTGATGAACAGCAAGGACAATTATAACCGTCACCTTCACCACACACTTTCTCCATGAACCACAGAGCTGCGGTATTGGGCAACACCAACTTTGAGATTCATGTAGAGGAGCAGGTGGATGCATTTTCCCAATCCCCCGCGCCCTCACCGCCGTCATATTGGAACAGTGGGAGAGGAGCCCTATAGGGGACTCCATTTGTTGTCCCTATACCGCATTGAGTGTACTAGAGATGATATGCACTCAGATAACTGTATAAAATGTATCCTCGCACTGAAAAAGTGGAAGGATATTGTGTGGAAGGCTGTCAGCACGCATCATTGGACATCCTGGAGCGCTGAGGGCAGAGTGATGTCATGAAGAAGACGTGTGAAGACAAACTGAAACGATATGGAAATACTTGAGAGTGACGATATAACTGAAGCAATAAGAGAAACCTGTACAAAATAAAAGAGTAAACATGTATGCAAAAGAAAAAGTAAAGTGCTGACCAATAAGTTTAAATACACAAGCCGGCGTCCATCTTCCAATTATGGCCGTCCTAGCCACGTTATATATTCCTGTACAGCGAGCTTCTATATGTATTATCTAGCAAGGTAGATAATACATATAGAAGCTTGCAGTAGAGGAATATATAACGTGGCTAGGACGGCCATAATTGGAAGATGGACGCCGGCTTGTGTTAAGATTCAATCCAGCTCCCTCAGAGTCAGACCAAGGTTGCAGAGCCAGGAGACGCTGCAAAACAGCTTGGTGTGCAAAACGAAGAGGAGTCTATGTTGGCTTGGGATAAAGGATGCTATTTTTAAAGGAATAGCTGCAAAGCACAAAGGGAGGCAGACGGATAAACAATGTGCGTGAGACTCTCATTCTCGGCTCTCAGCAAAGACTTGCCAAACTAGACCCAATGTTTAAATCATTCACCATTGACGGTAACATCATTAAAGTTTCCAAGGATACCAAAACTTTAGGGATCTACATCGACTCCACCCTCTCTCTGGCCAGACAAATTAATGCAGTAGCCTCCTCAGCGGCTTACACCTGCAAGCTGATCTCAGCCAGTCGCCCTTTCTTATCACCAGCCAATTGCATCACACTCGCCAGGACTCTTGTACTGTCTAAAATTGATTACTGCAATGCCCTCTACCTGGGCTCCAACACTTGTAACCTAAAAAAGCTTCAAATAACCCAAAATAATGCTATTAGAGCTGCACTCAACATCCATAGAAACCAACATATCTCTGACACCAGACGCACCATACGCTTGCTCTCAGTTTCACAACGCATATCGCTGAAAACACCTGCCATCCCTCACAAATGCCTATCCAGCCAAGCTCCCAATTACCTGGCCAATAGATTCTCCCTCATCAATTCCAACAGACCCCGGAGAAATGCTCAGACCAACTGCCTGACCATACCACGCTTTAACCTCCAGAGATCAGGTGGGACTAGCTTCCCAGTTATGGCACCTAAATTATGGAAGTCACTCCCTAACTTTCTAAGAGCTGAACCCTCCTTCCGAAGATTCAAAAACTTGGCTAGAAGTTAGCTTTCTGCCCAAGAAGCGCCCCTATCCTCGCACTGTCAACCTCTGGTCATGTAATAGCTGTCAACTCCACTACTCGTAAATAGGTATGTGTTCATTGCATACCCGCTCTGATGTATATAATTGCAAATTGTAATGTATATTTTGTATGTAATGTATATAACTGTATATATAACTAACTATTGTAATGCTCTGCTCAATTTTCACCATCATGTAACTAAGTTATGCGCCCGGATGCCCTCGGGCCTGGTGCGCTTTATAAATAAAATGAATACAAATACATTTTTCTCTTAGATTAAAGAAGAAAACCTTTGCAAGAGCCATGTATTGGACAATTAAAAGTGTATAAAGTCTACATAAAATAGAGTGAGCATGTCTCTAGAGGCCAAGAGGAGCAATGACACCCAGCATAATTGAATCAAATAGCAGTAAATAAGAGGTTGAAATGGATACATTTGTGGTCTCTTCACACGTTATTCAGAAGTCGAACACAAGGGCTATTCAGTAAGTTGTGGATGAAGATATCAATGTGCTTACACTCCCTTGGATGTCCCAGAACAGAGAGCAGGCTGTAAGGTCAACTACAGACGGAAAACTCTGGCTCATGGTCGGACTGATGAGAGATGGAATAAGTGGGAAAGTCTGACAGGACTGAAGCACCTTGTTTTCGTTTCGCTTACGTGCTGCTAACGAGCAGATGGTACAAGGATGGGTGAGAATGCCAACCAATCAGTGGGTCTATGGGGTAACCTGCCATACAATGTTGCATAGACGAATCTGATGCCATCATGTCTGCTATAATCAGTATTATACGTATTTAGAAGTAGTTCAAGGTGTGCCCTACAGATAAGGGACAGCTAATGGTGTACTAACCCCTATGTATTCTATAAGTATATATGTTCCCCTAACCAATCCCTCCAGTCAATAGGTTTTACAGTTTGACACATAGGATGACATCATAGATGATGCATATTCGGGTATAAAACATCTGTGTAATCAAGTTTGTGTGTGAGTGTGCAAGCATAGTCCGATGTCTGCCAGTTTGCCCACTTATTAAATTGTAGTACTTTGCCAAATTCTTTGAGTCTGTCCGGGTATTTGGTCTGAGATTTTTATTGGTAATTCCATCTAGCACAAGAGACGCTTCAAGGTGCTAGAGCACACTCACATACTGAGCAAACCCTGCTAAAGTGCAGAGGTGGACTCCAATGGCATCTCAGGCTATCCTGAAATGACGCCCACCATTAGACATTGTGCACAAGAGCACACAGTTGACTCTCTCAGCCCCAGAGGATCTGAAAAGGCAACTGCTATCCAAGCATGTCACACTGTCGGTCATGCCATCCTGTTCAAAGGAGAATGTCCAGTTGGAAGAACTTCTAATGGCCAATAATAGACTTCTTTCTTCTTGGGATGCAGAGAACAGAGCCAAATATCGGCACCTCTGAGAGAACTCACTCAAAGGATGTCCGCTGGACCCATGTCCAGCATTCGGTGACAGAGCGATCGACTGTCTCACTTATATCTCACTATGATATGTACGTATGATATAATCCTTTCTGCACATTGTCACACCACTTTCTCACCGGATAATCTGCAGAACTGAATCATCTGCAAAACCACGTCAACATTAGTGTGCTACAAGAGGACCATGGCCCTCATTCCGAGTTAGGACTACATCATGGAGCTATTTACTCCATGGAATACCGGCATGGTGAATGGAGTAATTACCGGTCCATTCCAAGGTTGGATGGACCGGTAATTCCCCATTCACCATAGCCCTTCCCCATCCCCATTTCTGCCCCCATAGGGCTCAATGGGAATGGGGAAGGAGGTAATTACGGCACCGTAAATTACGGTGCCGTAATTTCCTCCAAGGTCACTTTGCGGGTCCCGTAATTTACTCCTGCTAAAAGCAGGAGGTAAAGAGGGACCCGCAAAGGGAACTCGGAATACGGAGGTATGGGATTACCGCCATCGGTGCCCTTACAGGCGCCGGTAATCCCTTACCTCCAACCTCGGAATGACCCCACATGACTTGAGGTTATGCAAATCTTGATATGAGGGTTGATGTGAGGGAGACACTGCCGTGTCCCAGACTTTCCTCGTCCTGTTGGATCTCTCAGTTGCTTTAGGCAATGCAGACCGCCCTGTACTCACGCTAATGTTGCCTGCTAGACTGTGCCCTACAGGCATGGCTAGCAGATGGATTCGGTCCTTTCTGAAAAAAATAGGCCAGCAGGTTAAACTCGGTCTGCACTTTTTTTAAGGCCAGTCTCTTTAGCTTGAAGTTGCCCATGAGCCTATCCTCTCCCCATGTTTAATATGTACAATGGCCCATAGTAGATGTCTGAAGGGCGATGTACCCAGTCTGCAGATTAACGCAGCTGTTAAGCAGCTAGTTATGGGGGTGGCCGAGGGAGACCTAAATCTCTCAGCTACATGAGTGGACAGGGTAACTCAAGCTGGCCCTTGATGGGTCTAAGACCAAAATGCCACAGTTATTCCACAATAGCAGTGTGCCTACATTTCTGGTGTCCAGGAACTGTGAGAGAATCCATTTGAAACAGCTCCCCGCTCACCCCCAGATGAGGATCTGGCAGGTGCAGTTCAAACATAGTTTTTCTTTTGAGAATCAGATCTCTGTAGTGGAAAAAAATGCAAACAGCCAGGGATGTGGCACATTTTCTAATAACAAATCATGGAATCCTTCTTATCAGAACACATATACCCTCTACATTGGATTAGAAAAATGCTCTGTGCATTTGAGAGCTTGTATAAGCCATTTTTTAAAGAGCAAATAGAAACATTCTACCCCAGGAATGAATAATCATTCATCAACTTGTAGCTGAAATAATAGATATCAAGATACTTTGATGGGCCCACAGAGCATTTGGGGTAAAAGCTCATGCCACCTTAAAGTATCCTTCATTAAATACATGCCAAAACATGTACTCAAACCAGCAAAAGCATTCAAATACCAATGGCTCACTGAAAAGAAACATTTGGAGGTGGTATTATAACCGTGTAAGGCCCTGGGATGAACGATCACCATGGTAGTTTAAGCCATACACCATTCAGGAAACCAGGGATGTCTGAACACAGAGGCTTCAGACTAATCTCAAAGTAGCGAGCAACATGCCCCTGCTGCTCTCTACATCCTATAGCTGCACTATCACTTCAGCTTCATTAGCTGGAATTGCGCTCTGAGGCAGCCGTGCGGACACGGGTGAACTGGCCTAAAAACAAACCATGATAGCATAACATCCCATCTTCCATCCAGCCCCTTTGGGTGAGCGGCCGCAATGGCTACTATTGCCCATGACCCCTTATAAAAGTCATCATGCTCAAAGTTGTAGCACTCTATACACAGCACTACTTACTGTAAGCTAACTAACAGATGACAAGATCAAGTCTTAAGCAAAGACATGGAGAATTGTGTGGTGGAAAGTGTCCACTAAATTCTCATATTAAAGATTCTTCCTCGTTTTTCTCCTTCAACCAAATATATATTGACCAAGCCACACACTCAATACTTCGCTCTTCTCGTCTATTGTTTAAACCGTGGACCTTGCTTGAGAGCAATGGAGCGCTGTACAGAGTGTGGGTAGCTGGCTTTTTGGCTGGCATCTTTTAACAGTAGTGCAGTACTGTGAGGTCTTTGTGTCCGTATGTGCGTCCATTGGAATTAGTCCTTGGCCGGGTATTGTTGAAAGAGCCATGTTTTGAGAGATTTGCGAAATTGGAGAATTGGGTGGGCATTCCAAGCCAACAGCAGGATCGAGTTCCAGAGGGTGGGTGCATGACGAGAGAAGAATGGTTTGCGGGTCCTTTCTTTGCGGACGAGCTGCGATTCAAGCCAGTTGGTCGATTTGCAATTTCTAGATGCTACATGCAGTCTTGAACAATATCCTGCTTGGAGTGGAAGCCAATGTAGTTTGCGCAAGATTGGGGTAATTCAGTCACAATTCCGTGCTCCCATAATAAGACGTGCTGCACTTTCAGGCCTCTGTCATCACTAAACGTTAATCAGTGGGAAATGTGGGGGGGGGGGGAGTCTTTAATGAAGAGGTTGCCCTACATCAGAGCTAGGTAAAACCTGTGGTTCACTAGACATTTTGACTTACAACATCCCGTCAGCCCTAGCATCTACGGCCATTTGGGATAAGGGAAGCAGCGAGACAAAACATTTGATGAGCTGCAGTTGCCAACTGTCCCATAAAATGCATAAACTTAACGTAAAGAGTAAAAATCGTGTGAGAAGTAAATGGCGATCCTGCAAAAGATCCCTGGATCCACACCAGACGAGGACAGAAAGAAGTTAATTAAATTACTGCAATACCAAGTACACTATTCTCCCCCAAAAAGAGGAAGCGTCATCATCCCAAACGATGACCCCAAACGATTACCCCTCCTGAGGTATGCAAGGCCATTAGCACGCCATTAGCCCGTGGTAGTAGTAGCTAAACATGTTTTCTCATTTTGGTGGTGAAGTAGTAAACGTTTTAATTTTAATAGTGAGCAAAGCAAATAGCCAAACACAGTTAGCAAATTAAATGTGGCTTCATTTTGTAGCATTTAAATGAAAAGGTTGTCTTTTAATTGCAAAGGTAGTCAAACTGGAGTGGGTTTGACATGAGCATGCGCTATGCATCATATAAAAATACACGGTTCAGTTTGTAAAAAAATATTTTTGTTTTATTGTGCATTTATTAGGTGCTTGTACACTAAGTCAAGTCTGTTTCAAAGCGCCCACAGGGCAACAGGGAGGGAACATTGGATTAAACAATAATACAGAGGAGGATAAAGATGAATTTACTATGCCTTGTGAGTGTTCCGAACGTGCAAGTGCAGCAAGAAGAGGGGAAGTGGGAGTGGGGGTAGGTGCAAGAGTGTCCATGCTCGTGAGTGAGCAGCAGATGAAGTGCATAGCATGGTAAGTGCTATGCGGTAAGGAGCCGCATTGGGTAGATGAGTGCAAGCCTACAGGATGAAGGCCGTTGGGTGCCGAGGCAAGTGCTGCAAGGTAGGCAGAGGGCGGGGTGATTGGGTGTGGAAGGCCAGGACCCCGAAGGATACATAAGGGCCCTAGTCACCAATCACAGTGACTTTGAGATTAGCAGAGGAGGGAGGAAGGGAAGGAGGAAGTGAAGAGGAATGTCTTGAGACGCTTCCAGAATTTGAGTAAATCATGCTAAAGACGAGGAGGAAGGGGGGGGTTGTTCAACAAGAGGGAGCCAGCTGAAGAAATGGATTGGCCTTAGGTCCTCTGTTTAGCGAAACGCTTTACACACAGAGAGTTGGTGCCAGGGGACCGTAGAGGTCTAGAGGGAGAGTATTTAGTAAGAGAAAGTTACAGATAGCGTGGCCCCCAGCCCCAGACAGCCTTGTGGATGATGCAGAGGGATTTGAATTTGATCCGTGGAGCAACCAGGACCCAGTGAAGAGTTTATAGGGCAGGAGATATACAGTCCCTGGGCTTAAGGCCAAGGATACATCTTGCTGCCCGATTCTGGATTAACTGGAGGGGGTCGTAGAGTGGAAGAAGGTAGATTAAGGAGAAAGCTATTGCAGTAGTCAAGCCTAGAGAGAACCAGGGCTCAGGTAACATTGAACTTCTGGAGAAAGTGAGAAAAGGGAGAATTCCTATGAGAAGCAAGAGTTGAAAGTGGGATTTCTTGGCAATGTGCTGAGTGTGTGGAAGGAAGGAGAGAGAGGAGTCGAAGATGACTCCAAGGTTTCTGACTTCAGAAGAAGGAGCAGGGGGAGAAGCCTTAGAGGATGGCCAGAGTGAGGAGACGAAAGAGGGAGCAGGGGGTCCCAATGGGAAGGATCTCAGTCTTGACGCAGTACTTGACATCTATAAGAAAGTGAAGCATTTTCCAAAGTTTTATTTTTCTCTTTTATGAGTTAAATAGCATGATGCAGCAAATAAAGTGCCTCCCAAAGAGGAATTGTCATGTTGAAAAAAATCTTGCCTGGAGATTGCATTGATGTTTCCCTGTCTGATTCTGAAGACAGAATGTTCAGAATGCAGTCAATACCACTAGTTATTAAATGCACTCTAAGTATTCTGATTGGTTGAGAGGAGATCAATAACAATCTGAATGTGCTAATCAAAAATACAAAATTCTCTCCTAAAACAATCTCCCAACAAAAGAACTAAAAGTGAAACAACTTAGCTTGTAGTAAAATTCAAATGAGAAGAAAGCACATCTGCCCCAGACTGGGTTCCCATAGTCTCTGCATTGGGAGCCAACAGCAATTGAGAATAATATATATTATGTTATAACTTGCGCAAGAGTACAAACAAATTAAGAGTGAACATTTCTGGTTTTGTGGTCTACAGATTGCTTTATATCATGTGTGGTGCGATGAATCCTACTGATCTCTCACTACACCCCTGCCCAAAGTCTCCTCCCAGGTGGCCAGGGAAAGGCAGACGCTTCCTGAACCTGACCTTGGGGGTGGTGTACCGTGAGAGGATCACCTGGGAGGAGACAAGGCCCAGGGTGGTGAGGCGGGTTCCATGTGAGCTTACCAAAATTATTTCTTACAAATGAATTATTACTGAAAAAAAAGAAATCAAATTATTATTTTGATATGGGGAGGTGCCACCTCTAAACCCCGTTTCCTCATGTTTGTTACTCCACCGTGAACCCCCCCCCCACACCTTTTAACCCTTTACCCCCCAAGCCCTTTATATTTACCTTTTGTTATTTCAGTAATTCATTCGTTATAATTTCGGTAACATCACTGGATAACGGTGAGGTAATGGCCTATTGTCATTATGATGCATCATAACCACATATGATATCTGTGGCTCTGAATACAAATGCATTTAAACCTGAATAGACCTAAATAACAGAAAGACCATGTAAGGTGCTTTGGGATATAAATCCTCCCTACTCCAAAAGACATATTGGAGAGGAATTTGGAAATATTGCCTTAAATAGACTGTCTTCCTCTGTATCAATACATTCTAATGGTTCATCCTTAAATGATTCTAGGGGAAATAAGTATACTCTTAAAACCCAGAAGTTACTAAAAAGAACTGAACTTTGTTGTTGGGAACTACAAGTCTCATAATCCCATAAGTACTGGAACGAGGAAGAGTGCTGAAGAGTCAGGCTGTAGTAGTATTCGGGCAATTAAGCCTAATTGCCCACACCTGAAGGAACCTGAGATGCTTAAAAGGCATCCTCAGGTTCAGGCAATTAGAAGGAGCTGGAACTGTGGTTGGAGTGTAGGTAATAGTCAGACCCTCCAGTTATAGCGATTTTGCGATCGAGCAAAATGTAGAGAAAGCAGCAGTTTTTTTAGAGTGCAAAAACAGCTGGTTTTACAATAAAAACGACCATTAAAAAAAAGACACAAGGCAATTCTCAAAACTTTTTTGACGCAAGAAATGGAATGCGCAAGCACATCTCATCACTTGCGCCAAAAAAAGAGCAGCCCAATCCACCATGGCATTTGAATGGGTGCATCTTATATGCACCCATCCAGATGGCCTTTTCACCCCTTTGCGCAAATCAGGGTTTGTAGCTGCAAATTCAAAAGCGCATCCAAAATTTACAAACAAGATACGTTTTTAAATGTGCAGAAATTGTAGGGAACCCTATGCGCCTGCTTCGAGTAGGTACACGGTGGGTGCCACTGCATGATGCGGTCTTCCTGAGCCGGTCATACTTTTTTGTTTTTTTGTGACAGCAGAGTTATTAACTGCTGTTATCTCACTTGAATTTCCGTTCCTCAAATAGAATAGAAATGCTTTTTTGGGTTGAATTTTATAGGGGCAGGCCCCTTTAAAGGCCCATCACAGAGAAATGCACTGGGACCCTGTAGGACATTGTCGGGAGAGCGCCTTCAACACAAACGTATTCAAGGCAGCTGGCCAGTGGCCAACATATCATTTGTGCCAAGGTTCAGCCCTGTGGAAATACGCAGGTCACCTTGATAATAAGGTGACCTGCACATTTCCAAAAAATGGGTAATTTAAAAATAGCATATTCTCTGCTCTTTTTTAGATGCCCCATTTATTTGAGGATCTGGCCCCAAATCTACATTTATTAAATGCTTTCAAAATGGTCACAATATGAGAGTGTTAAATGCTTCCAAAATGGTCACAATATGAGAGGGACATGAGAGAGAGGGGGTTGATGGGTGTGATGTGCAATGGAAGGCAAGAAAACAGAGGCATAGCAATTGGTCAGAGGGGGAGGTAGTGAGCAAGAGGGCACAGAGGAAGCAATGGGGTGGTGGGCCAGATATCAGAGAGGGAGCGGAGGTACAGAAACTAAAGGTGAGCATGGGCTAAGGGGGAGCAGGGTGCCAAAAAGCACAGAGGGAGCGGTTGGCCAGAAAGAAGCAGTGAGCTGCAGTTTGGGAGAAAGGGTGAGGGAAGAGTGCGATAAAATGGGAGAAAGAATGCAAGATGCAGAAGTAGCATGAAAGAATGAAGCACTGTTTAGTTTAGTTTACTGCAGGAGGAATTGGGGATCCTAAGGTGTAGAGTTGGGAGTATGATTTTGAGTGTGGCAGGGACTAGGGAGTGAGAGGTTCAGGAATGCAAGTTGTGATGGGGAATTGGTAAGACGCGTGAGGTGTGTTGTTGAGAGATGTGTGTGGGTGGTTGGGGTTTGTAGAACATAGAAGGGGAATATTTTCAGCATTACAACTGATAATGATCAATATTGTCAATAATATTAAAAAGGCATGCACATTAAACCAAAAACGTAGCCAAATCAAACACTGTTCTGCAAGCCAGGGAAATCTTGCACTCTTCCTTTTAAATTAATACAAAAAGGTAAAAATAATGACAACCTGGCTCTCTTGTAGCCTTGAACACCCTCTCTTTCCTGCAATGTGCCAATATTACACGCCCCAGTCAATACAAAATGTGCAACAAATATGCTACTATAAATAAAGTTTTGTGCTGCAAAATTTGACATTTCATGCCGCACAATTTGACATTTCATGCCGCAATATCCTAGAGCGTCTGAGTAGTAGCAGAAACAAAAAGAAGAAGACCAGTGTTGGCAATTCAGGCAGAAGTGGAAGAAGCAAAGGGACATCGGGATTCTGATGCAGATTTCACCTGCTTATCCCATGAGGGTCATTTTACCCCAAACTCTGATGTGCAGCGGAAGGCGTGCAGGAAGGCTGCCTTTCCCATGTGAGTCTAATTTCAGAGATTGCGCAGCAAGAAGCTTGCCGGAGACCGTGGTGAACAGCTATCATGAAGCTGTGGGTCTAAGGCGCGAGAGGGGCTCCTTAATTGAGTGGTGGATCGGAGACACCTTCAGCGAGGAAGGGTGTGGGTCTCAAGTGAAGCCAGAAGCAGTAGAAATTGTGCAACATGTGGAGAAAGGAACACAGAGGTAGATGAGTCAAACCTGGCGTTCCGATTCCTTGCGCGAGCACTGAGACGGTGTTCAAGGCTACAAGAGAGCCAGGTTGTCATTATTTTTACCTTTTTGTATCAATTTAAAAGGAAGAGCCCGAGATTTCTCTGGCTTGCATAACAGTGTTTGATTTGGCTACGTTTTTGGTTTAATGCGCATGCCTTTTTAATATTATTGACAATATTGATCATTATCAGTTGTAATGCTGAAAATATCCCCCTTCTATGTTCTACAAACCCCAACCACCCATACACATCTCTCAACAACACACCCCACACGTCTTACCAACAGTATCCAGCTAAACATTCATTCGCGTAACAGCAGAAGCGAGCTGAAGTAATTTGCTGTGTTCTTAACAATTGGACAATTGAAATGTAGCTCTCACGTGTGATCAGGTATTTTCTCCTTTACTTGCGTGAAGAGCAAAAGTTATGGAAAGCAATGGTTACACTTTTAAACCTCGCAAACCCTATGAAGAAGTGGTCACATTGCCTAATTTCGCTTTTCAAAGGAAGAGTGAACTCTGAATCCTTATTCACACGAATAACAATTGCTCATAAAAAGAAGTCAAGTAGTTCAACATTATATTGCAAGTTGGAGAGAGCAAGCATTATCCAAGCCAAGAGTATTCCCCAATTGAAACTGGAACTAGCCTTTCCCAAAGCCAGAGAACCGTTTAAACAACACAGTGACCCAAATAGAGTTTCGTTATTGCCTAAAATACAAATGTGCAAGTATTTACCAAAGCCAAGAGTGGCACCAAAGCTTCTGGGTAATTATTCTGGCTAACAGTTGACAGAGGGATGAAGGCAAAGTTGGGGAAGGGGAAACTTGCTACTTATAAATATTCTTTGAAGTTGATACAACCTACATTGCCAAAGACTGTGAAAGGAAGAGAGGAGAGGCTGACCCTTTGAAAAAAAGGGATATTCAGAGGAAAAGTGCCTTGGATTTTGAAGGAGTTTAAGTACCTGAATGTGAATCTTGTCATTACCTGATTGAAGTCACAAAGTACTGAAGCTGTGGTGGTGTATTTGTTTGTCAGTGGATGTGAGATTTCAGTAGCCCAAATGAAGTGGAATACTAAGAGGCAAAGGTGTATGTCCTCATGATAAACTTTTGTATAAGATGAAGTTGTTGAAGTGGAAAAGTGCTGTGAAGTCATCCTGGCAGAGGTACCTACTGTGACTCCTGATTTTGTAAAGAGGGACATAACTGTTCACCAAGAACTGTCTTACACTAACATTTGCAGAAGTTGTATTTCCTTCCAATTGTGATAACTGGAAGTAGTGGCAAAGCATTGTGGCTAGAAATAACGTTGATGCTATTTTGGTGAAGTGGAAGGCCTTATCACCAAGGGGAGACGTTTGCTGTTGTTGGAACATTGGCTAACAACTCTTTACCCTGCCATTGAAACATCAAGAACTGAATTGAGACTGTTACCTACATGGATTTCCTGGTTTCTTTTTGTTGATCATTGGAGCCGAGTTTACCCTGAATCCTGCGGAAGGGCAGCTCATCCAGGGTACTAAAAGGTTTTAAGAAACTGAATAGAATTGTTGATATTATTTGAATTGACATTTATTTTCTTTGTGTATCTGATGTTTGTGTGTGAGGGCCAGACATCCTGGGTTAGAGTGTTTCCCTTTAGTTTTGGTAGTCAGGGTAATCCTCATAAGAGCAGGGGCCATGAAGCGTTTGATAATATTTATAATTTAATAAAATGGCATATTGTGAACAATCATCCAAAAGCAGTCCACCTCGCATTTCTGACACCCTCACAGTAGGTCGTAGCATAGAGGTGTTAGAATTCAAACTCTGTAAAAACTTGTTTTAAAGCTTTTTATCTTACTTTTTAATTGTAAATGTTGGTTATGTTAATAACACAGATATGGATGTCTATATGTGAAAGGTTCCATGTGAGCTAAAGACATTAAAATAAAAATGTAAAAAGTTATATATATCTAGTATACAAATACCTGCCGGGAAACACCCCAGAGTACATCACTGAAAAAAGCCACCCATATGCCTCAAGATGGAGCAATGATGGCCCATTGGCAGTGCAGCCACCCACACACTGGGAACGTGATTAGGTTTTGGATTAAATCAATAAAATCGCTGGCGTATCAATGCTTGTTTCAGTAATGAGGAGTCGAGTGAAAATTGAGACGCCAAACCCTAAGTTAACAAAAATAACTCCAATTATCACACCTGCATATTACATTATATCCTAGTAGATGCACCTTTCAGCATATTAAAAAACCAAGGGGAAACCAGACCACATTTTCAGAAGCACCCTGGAACCAGAGGCAAGAACATGTCTGTGCTAGGTTTCAAATCTGTACTTTAAAATCATGAACTCTCTAGCTCTTTCTATACGTTTATTTGAAAAAGAAACCGTTCCAGAAATGGCTTCGTTTTAAAATAAAAGTGTAAGAAGAAGTTGAAACTTGCACTTCAGTGCTCTACACTGAACGTTCCCTTAAACAGCAAGCATATTTGTTTGGGGGTTTGGATTGCACGTGGGTGGGGCGTGGCAATGCGGTTTGGGGGGAGCTGGGGCAGGGAACATAGTTCCACTACTTCTTTTCGTACACTTCAACTGCTGACGGCACACCTAATTTCATAGTTTCCCCCATGCAAAAAGCATGCCGGGTGACTTTGTGCGAAGCTTCGTAAAGAAAAATGGTGGGTCTTCCTTCTGCAGACGGTCTGCACACCAAGAGAAGATTGAGTTTGCAGTGATGAGCCAAACCAGAGAACCAAATAACGCGGGAGCAATGAGGCGAAATTGCTAGCTGGTGCTCATGCTGCTGCCTCAGGGCAGGTACTGGTTCACATATTTGCCCATATGACATGGTTATGTTAATCATCACCACTGTAGTGGTCACACAGCGCAGGCCTGGGTCTGCATACTGGGCAGTTGTGCCTCCACCCAGGGTAACCAGGCTGTACTCTTTGGGTAAAAGGGCAAAAAGGTGAGAGACTGGGTGCAGCGGGAGTAGGATAGAAACAAACAGACAAACAATAGGAAAGGAACAAGGGGATTGATGGGGAGGATGTCAGACTGTGGAAGTAGGGGGGGGCAATGGATAAAACGGAGAGCTGATCATGAAAAGTGGGGACAAAATATTCCCATAATAGCAAGATATTTCAGAGAAGGCATTGTCCAATACTTTCTAACGTGGGACCAGAATTAGTCACAGCATGGTTGTGCGAAGAACTTGTGATGTGATCAAGTGTACCCATGAAGTGTGGAGGTCTTTCCCTGATCAACAAGAGGATAATCTGGAAGCACAGAGCCAACACACAGAACTGCTAACACCAAGAGTTCGCCATGTAAATACAAAATAGAAAGAGGACCGAGAAAGAAGGGAAAAGCCATATCCGCTTAGCAAAACTTGCTCATTGTGGAATTCAAAAAAATATGACTGAATCCCCTTTAATCAATCTTTACTTCCAAGGACATCAAACTTCATAAAAGACATAAGAAACATATCAGGAATAAAAATGTGCTGCAGCAAAACGTTCAAAAATACAATAAAACTTTTTTTTTTAATTAAATGTTTTTGAAAGTAAACCATCATAAGTTATCAGTGTTGGGCTCATTGAAACCATATATAAGTTTCAACAATTTTTCACAATCAACTGCATTGTTGTTTCCAGAAACATATATACAGCCACTGCAACCTCTCTTGTTGGCAGTAAATGTATATTTAATTGCCTCCTTAATTGATCGGCAGTTAGATTTTCTTTGGTATTAAATATCACGACCTTGGGTTTCAAAATAATGGGCAAAAAATCAATAAGTGTGGGAGATCACCGGTTAAAATAACATTACATGGGCACGGAATGCTCGATTCCGAGCCAATATAATTCCATGACACTAAACGACTTGCCCTTAGATGTAACAAAGCACTCTTGCGTTTGATAGCAAACTAGTGTAAATAGTCAGCATTCAGCCCATTACAGCCATATCATTATATTTAAGAACAAACAGATTCCTGGACTCTAAACTAGCAAGAAGCTCTTGTCTACAATCCATATATTTTTGCCAAACAGAGGATAGATCGCCCCTTCAGATGCTCGCAGGATTAGTAGGAAGACTAAGGAGACGAAGACTTCAAAACACCATTTTCAAATTGTTCAACCAAGAGATGTTCCTGGCAGTATCTGAGTTCATCAAATCCTTTATGATCTCTTAATGATGCTTAGCTTGAGACCATAATCTTATCCAAAATGTCAAGGGCTTTAGACTTATGGACTTGTCTATATAGTCCAGCCTAGTTCTTGATGGAGCAAATAGGTTGAAGTGCTCTTTACAGCCCCCAAAACATTTCAACAAAATCTATTTTCCTTCACCTGGATTCATAGTAGTGAGGATTGACCCAACACCTCAGCCCATAAAAACATGACGCTACTGGCGTAGCCCGCTAGATGTCAAATGTGGTGTTAAGGGTTAACACACCCATCTCTAGCCCAAACCTATGGAGCGCACCACGGGCCTGGGTAAATTTCAGCGCTGTCACAGCGATGTAGTCGACCCAATTTACCCTGCTGACTCTTCAACCAATACATGGCACCGCTCGCCCACTGCATTGCTGCTCTCTGATCAAACTTTCAATGCTATGCAGATGACACCCAACTTGTTTTCAGGCTCCCCTCTGCCACCTCTTCTTCTTCTCTCATCTCTGGTTGTCTGTCTGCAATCCAGGAGTGGTGTACCGCCAACGACCTCTGCCTTAATGCCAGTAAGACAGAGATCCTCCTCATCGGCACACCTGCACCTTCCTTTCCCGTCACCCTCTGGCCGGCCTACCATGGCCCTCTCACTGCTCCCACTTGCGAGGCTAAGTGCCTCGGGGTCATCTTTGACTCCATGATTGCCTTTTCTCCTCATATCTCTGTCATCTCAAAAAAGTCTAACTACCAACTGCACCGCCTCAGAGGTATTCTTCCCTTCCTCTCCTTCCCCCAGAAGCTCACCATCTCCAGAGCTCTGGTTCTCACTAGGCTGGACTATTGCAAAAGCCTCTTTCTAAGTCTGCCTGCAATCACTCTCTGTCCTCTGCAGCTCATCCAGAACAGGACTGCAAGATTTGTCCTTGGCCTCAAGCCCTGGGATCACATCTCTCCAGCCCTGAAATCTCTCCCTTGGCTCCCAGTGGCTGCAAGGATTAAATTCAACACCATTTGCATGGTCCACAAGGCTTTTTGGGGCCTGGGTACACAATACCTTCAACTCTCCCTCTGTAAATACATTCCTACTCGAGCTTTTCGCTCCTTCACCTCCAACTCCCTCAGGGTCAGTCGCTTCTCCAAGCAACGAGTTGGGGGTAGATTCCTTTCCTCGGCTGGGGCCTCCCTCTGGAACAGCCTCCCTGCCTCTCTGAAACTTGAGGAGAACCATCTTCAATTCCGGAAGCACCTCAAGACCTTCCTCTTTGCTTCTGCCTTTGCTCTTCCTCTCTCCTGCTAATCTGTCTGCCTTGGCACCGGGCACCTGGTTACCCTCTGATTTCAAGCTCAGATCCCTGCCCTCCCAGCCACATACAAGCACTGCTTCCTGGCAACCCCTGCACTTGGGTCTGTATCTGCAACCCTACAGTCCTCCTCCAGCACTTATCAGAAACTGGTTGTCTACACCTTAATGTCACACTTACCACTTGCTGGCCACACTATCTGTGGTCGTTCTATCATTTGTTCAGAACTTTCCACCGCCCCCCCCGTGCACTTCCCCCTTCCCTCTCCCCTGCACATGCACGTTCTCAATGTCACTGGGCCTAGTAAGATAGTTTTGTCCTCCCTTGCTTCCCCTCCCTTGCCTCATCACGCTCTGAAATACTTGTGTATGGGCGCGATACATATAAAGCATATCATTTCATGCTGTTAAATGTCAGCCCTAGATAGGTACATTTGTGAACCAAATCGAGTTTTTGGCCAGATGCAGAGATGTGTTAGATTTTTACTCAGCCTGCCGACACAAATAAACTTGGATTTATTAACGTTTAATAACAGATCACAGCATCCCATATACTCAACATAGTCAAGGACAAGTTTCTTCAATGCTTTTGGGGTACACGCCAGCAGCACAAAATCATCTGCATAGGACAGCACAGAGATGTTTCTCCCCGCAGCTATAGACGTATCCCTGGTTACTTTGCTTAGTTCTGCTGCCAAAGTACAAATACAGAGATTAAACAACAGAGGGGCCAGGACACAACCTTGCCTGACCCCTCGCAGTATGCTAAACGAAGAGGATCATTGTACCACTGTTGTCCAGGCTCACACATGCTTTGAGATCGGTATGCAGTGAGATCAGCAAATTTAAGATGGGCGCTGACATGCCCATAGTTTTTAGCATGCTCCATAGCTTTTTACGATTGACCTTGTCAAAGGCTTGACTCAGGTCCATAAACCCCAGGTAGATTGGACAATTGCAGCCTTTAATATATTTGCCCAATCAGGACCTATTATGTTATGTTATGCCAACTCCTGCCATGAACCCATATTGATGCTCTGGAATAATCGATTTTGCTTTCGGCATTTACAATCCCTCATGGTCAACTGCACAATTTTTGTTTGCCATACCAGTTCCTATCATTTCATAATACAGTATTAAACGAGGAGTCATATTTAAAAAGTATTTAGAAGAATAATGGGTCATGAAGTTTCTTTTTATACAATAGTCTACTTTGCTTGCATCTCAAGTGGACATTTGATTTGTGGCACGCTACTTACTAGCTGCTGCTCCGAGCTTTATTTTGGTCCCTTTAATTATCATCCAAAAACCTACAATCCATCACTAAGGGATGGGGGAGCGAGGCAGCCTTGAGACTCTGCCGGTGCTAGCCTTCGCCATGGTTCCGGCTGTCCGTAGCAATGCTAGGGGTGCGGCACGGTGAAAATGTAAGAAAGAAAGGCCGCAAGGTGCCGATATACCACTGGTGAGGAGATCTCAGAGTGTCCCCTTCAACAAACGCCCTTAGCTACACTCCATGATTAGCCCAAAATGCACAGGCTCCCCGGCCGCAACAGTGCAAACCCCAATGAGGACTCTGGTGGGATTGGGAGTCAGAAACGCCGGGAGATTTGGGAAATAACCCTACGTGAACCCACCAAGAATACAGGTGGCTCCATGTGCCGAATGCCAGCAGATGGCGCCCTTGTTACTACTGTAACTTCCTACCTGGACCATTGTGTGCTCAGGTGCCGAGAGTGCGGCGTGGATACATTTCTTCTGAGGCAGGAGTGCTCGGAACTTAACCGCGAACTACATCTGACCAGGTCGAGTTCTGGCTACGGCGGGCTATCCATGGCACAGTGAAACCACTGCAAGTGTAGGCTGCCACGCCTGAAAAGGACGGGCAGCCCTGGGACTTCTAAAGTTAGGACGTGTTTCTCTACTGCCACAAAAGACAAATCCTCAGCTCAAAAATGTGCATCTACAATTTCTCTGCACACACAATTTGTAAACTCCCAACGTCAACCTCGTGCACATTTACAAGCTCCTACACACACACACACATTCAAAGACTAAACACGCCCATGCTCACACAAGCGCACACACCTAAACTCGTCAACACACAACCACCGACACCACACACGATTAAGCTTTCACACTGCCAAGCTCACACAAACGTACTCCAGCGAGTGAATGCCAACACGCTTGTGTACATGCATTCACCCACACACAAACTTGTAGTTGTTTATTAATACACAAAGTGGCTCGAAATCATGCACGCTTCCACACTCGTAAAAACACAAATGTGTAAACTTGCACACATACATTAACTCCCTGCTCACCCATATCACGCTCCCCCAGCCATCTCCCGCTGGCCTCTTGCCTTAGTTCCTAAAGAGTGCTCAGAGATCTCGGGTTTAACGAAGCTCGGACTATAAGCAGACTCAGAGGTACAAATACACAGCTCCTTTATGAGGCACCGGCAGAATTGCATAGCTTAACTATACCCCATCCAGCAAGAAAAAACATGAACAAGGGAACTAGGAGCTACTTTCATTCAAAAGGAAAGCCAGACACTGTAACGCATTCAACAAAGACACTTGGTTTTCTTGGTGGATGGATTATAGTTTTGTGTTTCAGTGTTAGGTGTGTTGTGGTTTCTTAGGTGGATGGGTTATTTTCCATGGCAGTATTCCTGGGTGAATGTGTCATAGTTCCCATGCTAGAATTCCTACGTGAATGTGTTGTAGTTCCCATGATAGCTTTCCTACATGAATGGGTTGTAGATTCCATGCTAGCATTCCTAGGTGAATGGGTTGTAATGCTCGTGCTAGCATTCCTAGGTGAATGTGTTGTAGTTCCCATGCTAGCATTGCTATGTGAAAGGGATGCAGTTCCTGTGCTAGCATTCCTAGGTAAATGGGCTGTAGTTCACATGCTAGCATTCCTACGTGTATGGATTGTAGATCCCATACTAGTATTCATTGGTGAATGGGTCTCAGTTTCCATGCTTGCATTCCTATCTGAAAGGGGTGTAGATCATGTGCTAGCATTCCTAGGCGAATGAGTTATAGTTCCCATGCTAACATTCCTAGCTGAATGGGTTGTAGTTCTCCTGCTAGCATTGCTATGTGAAAGAGGTGTAGATCCTGTGCTAGCATAGCTATGTGAAAGGGGTGTAGTTCATGTGCTAACATTCCTAGGTGAATGGGTTGTAGTTGCCATGCTAGCATTCCTAGGTGAATGGGTTGTGGTTCCAATGCTAGCATTCCTATGTGAATGGATTGTAGTTCCCATACTATCATTAATAGGTGAATAGGTTTTAATTTTCATGCTACCATTCTTGGGTGAATGAGTTGTAGTTTCCACCCTAGTCTGCCTAGGTAAATCGGTTGTAGTTCCTATGCTAGCCTTCCTAGGTGAATGGGTAGTAGTTTGCATCCTAGCCTGCCTAGATGAATGGGTTGTAGCTCCCATGCTAGCATTCCTAGATGAATGGGTTGTAGTTCTCATGCTAACATTCCTATGTGAATGGGTTGTGTTTCTCATGCTAGAATCCCTAGGTGACCTGGTTGTAGTTGCCATGCTAGCCTTCCTAGGTGAATGGGCTGTAGTTTCCATGCTAGTATTCAAAGGTGAATGGGATGTAGTTCTGATGCTAGCATTGCTATGTGAAACAGATGTAGTTCCTGTGCTAGCATTCATAAGTGAATGGATTGAAGGTCCCATGATGCTAGCATTCCTAGGTGAATGGATTGTAGCTCCCATGCTAGCATTCCTGGGTGAATGGGTTGTAGTTCCTATGCTAGCCTTCCTATGTGAATGGCTTGTAGTTTCCATCCTAGCCTGCATAGATGAATGGGTTGTAGTTCTCATGCTAGCATTCCTAGGTGAATGGGCTGTAGCTCCCATGCTAGTATTCCAAGGTGAATGGGTTGCAGTTCTCATGCTAACATTCCTTAGTGAATGGGTAGTAGTTCCCATGCTGGCATTCCTAGTTGAATGGGTTGTAGCTGCCATGCTACCATTCCTAGGTGAATGGGCTGTAGTTTCCATGCTAGTATTCCAAGGTAAGTGGGGTGTAGTTCTGATGACAGCATTCCTAGGTGAAAAGGTTTTAGTTCCCATACTATCATTCTTCTGTGAATTAGTTGTAGTTTCTATCCTAGTCTGCCTAGGTGAATGGTTTGTAGTTCCCATGCTAGCATTCCTAGGTGAATAGGTTGTAGTTCTCATGCTAGTATTCCTAGGTAAATGGGTTACAGTTCCCATACTAGCACTCCTAGGTGAATGGGTAATTATCATTTTAGTATTCCTAGGTGAATGGCTTGTTGTTCCAATGCTAGCTTTCCTGGGTGAATGGGTTGTAGTTTCCCTGCTGTGGGGGTTGTGGTCTTTTGTTTCCCGGTAGAAAGAGTTCCCAAAACAGAATCCCCTTCTCTGTCAGCAAAAACATTAGGAGCTTTAACCCATGCATTGAGAAAACTTAAGAAATATAACTACCCCACTAAAGAAACTAGGAAGAAGAACAGCTCACATCACACTACCCGTAACAAACAATTTACCACGAAAACCAGGAATGATAATACATTAACCGAGGAAAATAAAAACTACAATTTATATGCCTGGGATATTACGAGGTAAACGTCATCCAGTAAGAAAAGAAAGAACTACAATTAATTAGCAAATTAAGACTTGTACGTTATCCAGTAGGGAAATAAATTACAACTAATCTAGCAATAAAACTAGCAGTACAAGCCTTCAGTAAGAAAATGAAGCAGTACAACCTGTGTAAAACGTCTAAAATGATACACTCAACCAGCAAGAAAATTAGGAACTGCAAGTGAAACAGAATGTGAACTAGGAACTAGAAGTAATCCAACAAGAAAACAAGGAATCTGAAACTACAAGCCATCAAACAAAAAAAAGAAGAGTCACTTCCATACAACCACTGGGATAATAACATAACAACAAAATCAGGAGCTACAACCCATCAACCAGCCAAAAGGTAACTAAGCACCAACCCACAACTAAATATGAAGCCAAAATACATTAAACAAGGCCACAGTTAAGGAGCTACAAGCCTACCACTCAGAAAACCAAGAACTACAACATAAGAGCCCAGAAAATCTGACTTTTCTAGTAGGTGGATTTTAGCTCAAATTGTTTTCATAAAAAGGTTTTGTTTGTTCCTTTTGTGTGCTCAGTGGATCATTTGTAGCTACTAGATTCCATTGTGGCTGTATTAAAGCTCCCGGTTTCCTTATCCGAAGGGTTGCAGGGGCAGGATTGTAGCTCCAACTATAATTGCAGGATTAATTGTAGTGTTAAGTTTGCAAATATATCCTAGATCATGTGCCAAAGAAGTTAGGAGCTAGAATCACAGAGCGACATGTTACCGAGCAGAACAAGGGCTAGAACCCATTCAGTGGGAAAATAAGGAACTAAAAAAACACCCAGCAAAAAATGTGGCACTGCACGCCAACCAACAAGGAGATGCATAACTACTATCCACTGAGCAAAACATTCAGTAACAAAATCACAACCTGCATGGAATCAAGGAACTACACGCATTCAACAAAAAATGAATAATTACATCCCACCTGAAAACAACGTAGGACTCACCAAGCAAACCAGCCAGAAAATGGGAATCTTCTGCCCAATAGCATGGAAACTAAGAGCTATACGCCTAGTATGAAGGAAAGGAGAAAATACAATCTATCCACCAAACAAAAAGGATTCAAAAGCCAACCTGTGAGGATAGTTGGTACTAGCTCAAACAAGTTTGCCTAGTGCACACCTTTTAATTTAAATGAAGTATGAGTATTACGATACTTAGTGGGGTGCAGGGGAGAATATCAACCCTGACACTGGGTTGTACTAAATTATGTGAAAACAGCAGGTGTCCACAATCTTTGTGGAACACTCCCGTCCCCTGCACACCCTTGTAGTTGAAAATACAACCAAATTCTCTTGAGTAATTTCAAAAATAAATCTATATAAAGATTTATTTTTGAAATTACTCAAGAGAATTTGGTTGTATTTTCAACTACAAGGGTGTGCAGGGGACGGGAGTGTTCCACAAAGATTGTGGACACCTGCTGTTTTCACAGGATAGTTGGTACTACAAAGAAACCAGTATGGAAATAATGCAGTACCAACCAACAAGCTAGAGGACTAGAAACTATAACCCAACCTTCAAGGAAACTACAAGGGTAACCAGCAAGAAAACGAGCAACCAAACCCCAGTTTACAAGCAAATAGGAAAGTGCAATGCATCAGACAAGAAAAGGAGAAACTATCAGCCAATTAGTAAATAAGGAACTAAAACTCAACCAGTAAAAAAGTGGTCTACTACCCATCTAATGGGAAAACGAAGAACAACAAATCACCCAATATGGAAACTAGGAACGAAACCCTACTCAGTAACAAAATGAGAACTACCATTCTTCCACCAAAGAAATGATGAACTGTCCACCAGTAAGACAAGAATGAGCTACCCCAAACACCAACCAGAAACTTTGATTTCAAACTTAGCAGAAGGGAAAGCAAGTAGTACAAGTCCTGAAGGGACAAAAGAATAAATGATTCTGACACACAAGAAAAAGAAGAGCTTAAAACCCATGCATCGATGAAACAAGGAACCACAACGAGAACAGTAAGAAGCACAACTACTCCCTCCACCAAGGAAACAGGGAATCTTTAACCCATCTACTAAGAGAACAAGGAACTACACTCTAGCATACAAACGAAAAGCTAAACCTACCCAGAGCACTGATTCTTATCGCCACTCAACAAAAAATAGTCATACACCATGATAAATAAGTAGAATTCATCAAGAAAGGAAACACTGCAACAATAACTCACCCAACAGTAAAGTCTATGGCTATACAAGATCCATTCAGGAGTAAAAACTAGAACTCTATCACATCCATCAGGGACATGAAAATATACAAACCATCCACCAAGACAGCTGCAAAGTACAAAGAAACTGGTGACTACAACATACACACCATGTAAACCAGTCAGCGACTACAACCACCCCAGTAAGTAAACAAAGAAATAAATGTCTCCAGAAGGGAGCCCATAAGCTACATTCTAACATGTAACTGCAAAACATCCATCAGGAAAACAATGAACTACAAATAGTCCTGCAAGTCGTTTTGGATTTTATTTATATTTGATATAGCGCCTTAAGCCAAGGCGCTGTACAGAGAACAGGGAACAGTACAATAAAATGGATAAGCATAAACAATAAGAAAACAATCAAGCACGTTGAAAAAGATGAGACTTCCACGATTTGCGAAATAAAGAATGGACAGAAATAGAAAGAAGAGAATAAGGGAGGGTGTTCCAGTGCAGAGGAGCTAGAAGAGTAAAAGTATGAAAACGATATTGAGCACAAGAGGGACGAGATGCCACCAAGAGAAATTGAGAGGAGCGGATTAAACGAGAAGGGGTATAGAAGGATACCAAACAGAAAGATAGCCAGGAGCAAATCCATGAAGGAACTTTAAGACGAGGCATACAAAATTAAATTTGAGTTGACAGTGAAAAGATAACCAGCCATGAGTAGCGAGGGAAGATGAGAGGGAATCTTCGAAAGAAAAGAGACAAAGGAGACGAATAGATGAGATAAAAACAGATTTTAGAGGTGCTAGACGAGAAGTTGGGAACCCAAAATGAGCAGAGTAACAGTAGAAGAGTCGGGAAAAGACCAAAGAAGAAATCAACCATCAACCGTTTTGAAGCTTGAAACGTGTGAAATGGACTAGCTTTAAGGATACTGTGCAGATGAAAGTGGCAAGCGTGCAATGTTAGAGAACTATGTTGAGAGAAGGATAGATTAGAGTCAAGATAGAGCCCCAGATTTCGAGCCGTATATCAGATTGGAAGCTGGGATGGAAGAAGGAAATAAAGGACGTAGGAGGAGGGGAAAGAGTGTTAGCAGGGAAAGAGAGAACCTCTGTTTTTCCAGCATTAAGTGTTAGATAGTGAGAAGGCAACAAAGATATGGTGGCAGAAGACAGGCAGAAAGAGTGTGGTGAATCTCAGAGGAAAAAAGAAGAAAAGGGAGGAAAAGGTTGAGTGTCATTAGCAGACCAAAGGAAGAGATAGCGGCAGCAATAGGGGAAATGTAGAGAGAGAACAGAAAAGGGCCCAAGATGGACTCTTGCGCAATGCCATGGGCAAGCGAAAAATATTTAGCTGATTTGCCAGCCCATGAGACATAAAAGGAAGAAAGACACCAGTAGGAGGGAATGGTTGGCTGTGTCGAACACAGCAGATAAGTCTGAGAGAATAAGAAGGGATTAATGCTTAGAATAGCGTGCAGTAAGTATTAAGTTCAAAACAGAGAGAAGAGCAGTTTCAGTGGAGTGACGAGGGCGAAAACATGGCTGGAAATGTGGGAGAATAGAAGAATTTGAAACAAAAATACAAACATGAGAATAGACCAACTGTTCGAGTAATTTTTAGAGATAGGGTAGCAGAGAAATAGGATGAAAATTTGAAACAAGTAGTGAGTCGGCAGTAGATTTCTTTAAAATTGGGATGATGGAAGCATGCTTAAACAATGAGGGAAAAGTTGAGGTTAATAGACAGATATTGAAGAAAGAGGTGAGGTAAGACACCAAAGGATGGTAGACTTTGAGAATGAGTGCAGAGGGGTTTGGGTCAGTAGGGGAGGCAGTGGTGTGGGCTTTAGCCAATGTAGGAGAAGTATCAGCATTGACGATTGGTTGAAAGCAGGAAACAGAGGCAGAGGAAGCAGCAATGAAAGAAGTCGTAGGTTCGGGTGAGATGCAAGCTTCAATATCAGTACAAAGAGAAGCTACCTTAGAGTGGAAAAATTGAGCGAAGTCTAAGGCTGAAAGAGTAAAATTAGCAGAGTAGTCAGGGGTGGGAGGAGACAGAAGCCAAAGAATTTGAAAAACACGCATGGGGTGGGCAGACTGTGTATAGGAGGTCAGAGAAATTGAGACGTTTAGCAGAGAGTAAACAGTCGTCATGGAGAGCATGGTAGGAAAAGTATGAAGAATAATCCGCTGTAGAGCTGGTCTTGAGCCAGCATCTCAAGACAACAGAGGAAACAGCGCTTGGAGCAAAGACAGGGCGGTAAGCAATGGTTGAGAAGGTTTACGAGTGGGATGGAAAGGAGATGAGGGAAATACAACCCAGCAACTGAAGAGAAAGAAGCTCAACTTGATACAGGGAGATACAACCCAGCCACTCAGATAATGAAGAACTACAACTCAATCACCATGTCAGCTTAGAAAGGCAAAAGGCCCAGCTACGAAACACGGCTAGGTTGGAAACACTGAACTACAACTCATTCACCATGCCAGCTTAGAAAGGCAACACACCCAGCTAGGAGACACTGAACTACAACTCATTCACCATGCCAGCTTAGAAAGGCAAAAGGCCCAGCTACGAAACACGGCTAGGTTGGAAACACTGAACTACAACTCATTCACCATGCCAGTTTAGAAAGGCAACACACCCAGCTAGGAGACACTGAACTACAACTCATTCACCATGCCAGCTTAGAAAGGCAAAAGGCCCAGCTACGAAACACGGCTAGTTTGGAAACACTGAACTACAACTCATTCACCTTGCCAGCTTAGAAAGGCAAAAGGCCCAGCTACGAAACACGCCTAGGTTGGAAACACTGAGCTACAACTCATTCACCATGCCAGCTTAGAAAGGCAACACACCCAGCTAGGAGACACTGAACTACAACTCATTCACCATGCCATCTTAGAAAGGCAACACACCCAGCTAGGAGACACTGAACTACAACTCCTTCAACATGTGAGCTTAGAAAGGCAACACACCGAGCTACGAAACAAGGACCTACAACTCATTCACTCAGGAAACATGGAAGTGTCAACTAGAAACAACAAGAAGCCCACCATGGAAATGTGCAGGCCACAGAAAGCACAGTTATTTTAGATCCAAAATGCAACCCTTTTGGCAGTCAAAAAATACACACATAGGTGACTCACGAGTATAACCAATGCAGTGAAGTAAAGTTACTATGGGTTCATGAGAGCAGCTCTCGATCGTCAGCGGGGTCCTGTGACGTCAATAACTATCCGAAGCATTTCCCAGAACCACAAGAGGGTGGGGGACGGTTCTCCCTACGCAATACATCAAATGCCCAACTCCCCCCCCCCCCCACACACAACAAGCTGAAAAAAGATATCAATGTATCTCACCGGCTTCTCCGGGCGGGCCCCCGAAATGCGCTCCTGCCGCCCGGCATCGCGTAAAGTGGCCAGCCAGATGCAGCGGGGCTCCGGGGCACTGCAATCCACGCCGACGGCCCTCTCCCACTGCCAGCCCGCGCGCCCCCTCTCCTGCCGCCATGGGGCATTATGCACCATGGGCATCTCCTCCGGGAGCGCGGCACGGAGGACGGGAAGGGCATAGGCCCCTGCGGCCACCAGTGCGACCACCAGTGTTCCAGGGCCCCGAAGACTCTGCAGTCCCCCGGGCGGCTCTTTCACAGGGAGGTCGGCGGCCAGCAAAGGCGAGGCTGCTATGGAGTTTCCATCTGTCGCCCAGAGGGCCTGCGGGAGCCGGGCATGTCCAGCGGACCCACCTCCGGTTCAAGGGTCCAGCGCACCGCGGCTTTCAACGCAGCAACCAAAACGCAGCCCACAAAATACCGAAATTAATGACTCCGGGTCCTCGAACAGCAATCCATTCATTCGCCCACGGCGGCTCCGCGGCCCACGGCAAATACCTTCCCATCAAAGGGGGCGCGCTCCAGGAGGGAGCTGGCCCTGGGACCAGGGGAGGGGGCCGGCAGCAGCCCGCGGGGTCTATGGGACGAGCGCTGCGGCCGCCGGGTGCTTCTCGCCTGCTCCAAGTCTGGGCACGCGAGGGAGATGACAAATCCGGCTGCGGAACAGATACCTCCGGAACTGAGGAGCCGCGGAGAGAAGGGCTGGCACACGTGGGGGCCAGGCAAGACCTGACAGGAGGCTGGGGATGGCAGCACTTGAAGCGAGAGCCAAGTAGAGGACAATCCGGTGCACTGAGGGGAGGGGGATCCGCCCCGGATGCCAGCCAGCGACAGCGATGTGGACACTGCACTAGGCAGAGCTAGCCAAAAAGATGCCGAACCGGGGGCCAGTGAGGGGTAAAGCTGGAGACTCTAATACAATCCAAGGACACGTAGAACTGGAGAATGCCCTAGGATCCCAAGAGAGGGCGAGCTGGGGCACTGCACTAGGGGCCACAGATGAAGCAGAGACTAAGACACTGCACCAACAGCCAGCGGGAAGACGACCTGGGGCACCCCACTGGGAGCCTCGCCCGAGAAAGAGCTGGGTACACTAAACTAGGAGCCACGCCAGAGAGAAAGAACCAGGGACACTGCCCTGGGGGCGCCGCCAGAAACAGGCGGAGGTGGGGACACTGCGCTGGGAATCAGGAGGAGAAATAGCTGGGGACAATCTCCTAGAAGCCACACCTGAGAGAGAAGGGGATGGGGACATGGCACCCGGAGCCACACCAGAAAGAGAGAGAGTTGTGGGGGGCGGGGCTGGGGCACTGCACTAGGAGCTATAGAGGGAAAGAGCTGGGGACACTGCCCTAAGGGCCACGCCAGAGAGAAAGGGAGCTAGGGCACTGCACTAGGAGCCACGCCAGAGAGAAAGGGAGCTAGGGCACTGCACTAGGAGCCACGCCAGAGAGAAAGGGAGTTAGGACACTGCACTAGGAGCCACTACAGAGAGAAAGGGAACTAGGGCACTGCACTAGGAGCCACGCCAGAGAGAAAGGGAGTTAGGACACTGCACTAGGAGCCACTACAGAGAGAAAGTGCTGGGGACACTGCACTAGGAGCCACACCAGAGAGAAAAAGAGCGGGGGACACTGCACTACGAGCCACGTCGCAGAGAGACAGAGCTGGGGACACTGAGCTATAGAAAGAGCTGGGGACAGTGTACTGGGAGCCAAAGAGAGAAGGAGCCGGGGACACTGCACTAAGAGACAGTCCGCAGAAAGAGCTAAGACACTGCACTGGGAGCCAGGCAGAAACAGAGCTGGCAGACTCTCGCCCAGGGCCTGCCTCCAGCTGCTGAGGGCTATCATTCGTGCTTGTCCTTCCCATGCCTCCCCCAGCTCCCGCCCCCACCCGGCGATCCAGCCCTCACCAGCTGACACCAGCACAATGGCCATGGAGCCTCACTGTGCCTGCGAGCTTCGTCGCAGCCCTTGCTCGCCCCCGCCCCGCCCAAAAGTACTTTCTATACCTGCCCCGTGTACAGGGCTCCGCCCTCGCCCTCATGAGATGTAAAAAGACCATCGGTGTCATTTCCAAATTGTCTGGTCGCTCTCCCTTTAATAATAACCAATCGCTGTGACTTGAATATAGCGCTCGCTTCAGTCCCAAAACGAGTCTCTTTTAGACTTCATAAGCACCGTGTACATGTTGGGATTGGGCGATACGTGCACTTGGCAGTGAAGGGGGAGGGGACGTCACGGGCCAGGAGGCAGCCCACCACTCCCCCGTCGTCCTCTCACCCCCATCATCCCAGGCTCTCCCCACCCCCCACGTGGGTGTTTTGCCTTTGTTTTCCGTCTCTTCACCGGGACACAATGCTTTAGGAGTGGACTGTTAAACAAAAGACGGCCCAGAGCCCCGCCCGCCAGCCCGCCAGCCAGCGAGGCGCGACCCTTACCTCGCGCCCGGCCATGCCCGCGACCTGGCAAACTCTCATACAGTCAATATACTGGAAAATGGTGCACGCTCAGCCTTCCCGAGGCGGGGGCTCGTACCGTTACAGTCAGTATAAACATGCCCCGTTCCATTCGGGAGCCTCTTAGCCAGTCCTGGTTTTGCTTTTCATTCCGAGACTTCTAGGTTTTATTTATAGTGGCCAATCTGGGGCTTCAGGCCCCAGAATGCAAAAGAAAAAGGGGACTTGGCTATGCACCCAATGGGGCTTTTTTGGCCGCACGGGGACATCCACTACCCCAGTCAGTAAATGTGCTACTGTAGCACTCGCACATTCATTTTTGTTTTTTGTAACGCACCAAATACAAGCACATCGCATCTCAGTGCAATGGAAAAGGAGTGGGTATGCCAGACGTACATGTCGGGGGCAGGGGTAGAGTGGGTGGGGGCGCTTTGTTCAAAGCCCCGCTGCCTGAAGCTGCACCCCAAGTTCTGGCTCAAGTTGCTGGGGTGGGTAAGGGCACGTTGAAGTGAGATGTAGCTAGTACAGTCGCATGGCTATTTTGCATACGTGTCCTTTTGTCCTCCCATGACGCGTTAGGATGACAAGAGGGAGTGAGCGACATGGGAAGTCTAAGGTCCGCAGGGTGGGCTGCCAGGAGCAGAAGCGCAGCCCGTGCTTTGCTGGAGCACTGGCGGGTCTCTTGGAGTTCGAGGGTCTCAGATGGCGCAAGGGTTAGGTGTGCGTTGCCACTCTGTCTTTTGCCACTTCTTCTTCCACATTCCGGTCGGTGCCACAGACCCGAGTTCGCAGATCTGGCGTCGTTCGTACCGATTCATTTCTTTGGCTAGATATCCCAGCACTGTGTGACTGCCAGCCACAGCGGCTTGAACTGGACTTGGCTGCATTGGCAGCCAATGGAGGTCTTGCAAGCAGAGGGATGTGAAGGCATACTCCAACACCAGACCTAGAGGGCCGGAATCCTAACCGGCTTTCAGCATATGCCTCATTAATATTCATGATGAAAAATGTGCATAGTTTAGAGTTATGGTATGCACATGTATCTCATGAACATTAATGAGAAGTATCCTGAAAACCCAGCATGGATCCGGCCCTCAAGGCCTGGAGTTGGACAACCCTGGAGGACAATCCCTGCTGTTTTGTTCTGGACCAACCATGGGTGTTTGCGAGTGCTTTTGGGACGTAGAATATAAAAATGAACATATCATTTAAATTGCAGACAGGACAAGGTCCGATGACGCCGCCACCACCACTTTAAGCCAGAATTTTGGGACTGTAAGAATTTTGGAGGCAAAATGAAGTTGGTACTCGATGTTCCTGATGAGAGAGCGACTGGAGGTCTGATGAAAAGGACCAAATCGAATCCCCCCATCTCCCAGGTTCCTAGCTGCATACGCTGATGGCACGGTCACCCGCTCAAGCTGGCATGTTTGGGCATAGGTTCTAGGCCCTGAGCGTGCCACAGATACATAGTTTGGGTTTGCTCCGGTCGAGGCAGAGGAAGCTACGGGTCATCGTGCCTTGAATTTGGTTGTTGGCTCAGTGATGTTGTGGTGCTTGCCTGGGTCATTGTCTAACCAGATCAAGAGCTGCGAGTCATCTGCAAATAGTTGGAATGGGGTCAAACTCTTTCATGATCATCACTAGTTGTTTCAAGTACACGTTAGAAAGCCCCGGGGGTGGAGGTGGGGGAGCGGGAGGGGGCAGTGTTGAACGTCGTGAGACCCAGCTTGGGGGTGAAGCTTCAAGAATTGCCCAATGGATGCTTGAAACCATCAATCCATGATGGACGCTGGGCAACCACTCTAACTGCTGCAGACAGTGTATGTGACACTGGGGCAGTCTCACCATTAGTCAGTATATGTGACACCAGGGCACTCTCACTATAAGTCAGTATATGTGACACCAGGGCACTCTCACTATTAGTCAGTATATGTGACACCAGGGCACTCTCACTATTAGTCAGTATACTTGACACTGGGGCAGTCTCACCATTAGTCAGTATATGTGACACCAGGGCACTCTCACTATAAGTCAGTATACTTGACACTGGGGCACTCTCACCATTAGTCAGTATATGTGGCACCGGGGCACTCTCACTATTAGTCAGTATACGTGACACCGGGGCACCCTCACCATTAGTCAGTATACGTGACACTGGGGCACTCTCACCATTAGTCAGTATACATGGCACCGGGGCACTCTCACTATTAGTCAGTATATGTGACACCAGAGCACTCTCACTATTAGTCAGTATATGTGGCACCGGGGCAGTCTCACCATTAGTCAGTATATGTGGCAACGGGGCAGTCTCACCATTAGTCAATATATATGACACCGGGGCACTCTCACTATTAGTCAGTATGTGTGGCACCGGGGCACTCTCACCATTAGTCAATATAAATGACACTGGGGCACTCTCACTATTAGTCAGTATATGTGGCACTGGGGCACTCTCACCATTAGTCAGTATATGTGGCACTGGGGCAGTCTCACCATTAGTCAGTATATGTGACACCGGGGCACTCTCATCATTAAGTCAGTATATGTGGCACCAGGGCACTCTCACTATTAGTATGAGCGTCACAGGCATGCTCTCACTGTCACAATCAGAACAGGTGACAGAAGAGTCCTCCGACAGTCAGTATATTTAATACCACAGCACACTTTCTGATGGCACGTGGCACTCCGTGATCTCACTATTACAGTCAACATATGACAACACTAGAGCACTGGCAGTTATTCAGTATACTGGACACTGAGCACTCCTTTACAGTGAATGTCACATCAGAGCACTCTCACGTTTACATTCACTATATGTGGCGCTGGAACACTCACCGACCGCTCGTATACACCAGAGCATTCTCACTATTCCCGTCAGTGCACCTAACACCACAGCTATCGAAGATGTGACATCGGAGCCGAGTGAAGCACTCTTCCTGTTACAGTCAGTATGTATAGCATTGTAGCAGTACTCTAACTGTTACAGTCCGTAGATGTGACACTAGCACACTCTCACTCTTCCCCTCAGTGCATCGAACCCTTTAGCTCTTAGTTAGTGTGTACGGCACCGGAACACTCAATGCAACTGTTAGTTTAGCTAACACTGAATCTTTAGATGACCCATTTGCACACAGCAGCGGTGGACTGGCCTACAAGGGGCTCTAGAGATGTCCTGATGGGCCCCGGCACCACAGGTCTCTTGAGTGGGGACCTGGTTTATTATCTTCTTACACGCTCCTATGAACCCTATCCCTTTCTTGCATCTCCCATCACCCACATCCATTTGAAGTAAATCATTTGTTATAAAGCTTCAAGTATGTTAGTCCCATCTCTTAATAAAGGTTGTATTGTAACCGCAGTGTCGATTACAAGCCCCTCAATGCTGTTTTACCATTTACCTAGCCTATAATGGGTACAAAACCGGCTGGGACTTCATGGGTTAAGCTTTTAGACCTGGTGCAATGTCATGCTGTCTGTTCATTTGTTGGGGGACTCTAAACTGCAGTGATAGGCACCTGGTGAAGGTTGAGTGTCCCCTAAGATTGCAAGGGAGTAGCTGATCCCTGGTGACTGCATGACTGACAGATGACTGAGCCAATGAAGGTGAGGGCTGCTGACAGGGAAGCTGGGTCTTTCTGTGAAGAGAGTGCAGAGGATCGAGTAGGGTGAAGACATATTTTAGCCAGCGCTGCGGAGGGGGCCAGTAACCTGTGCCCCGAAGAGGGCCGGATAAGTAGAGGGATTGGGCAGTGGCTGGCAGAGACTCAGCCAGTGTTGTGGTAAAAGACACAGAACATCCTCTCCTCCCTCACCCCCTCCTCAGACTCCAAGAGCCAGGAGGGATGAGGGGACAGGAGGGAAGCAACACCTCTGTATAGGAGTAAGGAGGTGCTAAGCACCGATGGGCAAGGGAAACATGAAACTCCCAGGTAGGAACAAAGGGGCACCCCAATGTGCTGAAATGCTGATGGCACCAGCCAGCCGGGGGCTGAACACAGCCCCCACAGAGGCAGACAAAGGCCAGGGCTGGTTCCTGGCCAATATACGGAGCTGAAGGAGCAGCAGAAAGCACAATCAGCTTGGGTCTCCAAACGGAGTACCAAACAAGTATCCTGCTTACGCAGTTTACCTTTTCTTTTCCCAAGGACCCTCCCACCCAAGAAAAAGGGGGAAAAAAGGAAAGGAAAGTGGTAACAGGGCAATGCACAGGGCGTGAGGGTGTAACCTCTGACCTCATGCCCAAAAGTACACATTATGCATTGTTATTATGATTATGATTGTTTGGTGTATTATTACACAATGATGTGCAATAAAAACCCATGGCCTTTATTGCCAACACTCAACAAGTGTTTTGTGTGGCACATGGGGGGCTGATGGGGTCAACCACCAACCTCTTGGGTACACCGGTTACAGGCGAGTGCAGATGTAAACAGGGTCCCTGACAGAGAGAAGTCCCACATAGGATTTCCTCCGATTCACCCATGATCTAGTGGGGACGGAGCATCCAAATACACGACAGGAAAATTGACGTTATGTGTCAGGGTTGGAAATTGCTCGGAGCTGGAAGCTATTTAGGTTCTTGCTTCAAGCTCAGCAGAGCATGGTCAGCTTGAAACCAAAAGCTACCAGAAGTCACTTTAGGCTCCCCAGGCCAACTGGTGCCTTGTAAACACGCACATGTGACTCGGAATCTCTGCACTGGGTCAGATGAGGCCCACACATTAAGGCATATCATGATTGAGTGTTCTGCTGTACAGGAACACAGAGTGCAATGATTAGGTCGATATGTTGACAAGGAAGAATGGCTGAATTCAGAAGCATTCGGGAACAGCTTGAACATACTCTGAACTAGACGTTCTAAACATTTTAAGCAGGGCCGAATTGATTAAAACTAGATGTTAAGGCTGGTTTTAGCTGGTGAAACTCGTTTTTAGTGTCCCTAAGTGTGGGCAATTTTTTGTTTTTACACTAGGTAATGAATGTTTTAGTTGGTTAGATCCGTCTTGCCTTTTAATGTTTTCTAAACGTTGTTTTTAATGATTTGTATAAATTGGAAGATGTTAGGTATATAACAACTATGGCAAGAGAGTAATGATCCCTTTTTAGGTTTGGTTGTATTGTAAATGTTTATTATTGTATATGCTGTATTGCTGTATATGCTGTATTGGTGTTTGTGTTTTGTGAAAGGTTGATTTGATTAACCATATCTAATAAATACATAAAAAAGTGATTTTAACTTGGAGCATTTCAGAATGCTAATAAAGAAGAACTGGGACTCCATTAGTACACATTTAAACATTATGGATCCCATCATGGGACAAAAATTAAAGTTAGCATCTCATGAGGAAGTTAGAATTGCGGTACGCTGTGTACTCACACCTGGTTCCCATGATTGACAGAAGAATTATACTGAGGTGAAATATAAGGAAGCAGTGGCATTGGGCCACTGGAGACCGGGTGATGTTCATGAGGAAAGGATGGGTGTATTACCCTACTGACATCAAAGAGAGACTAATGGATGTCTGGAATTGGCCCCTTTTCGTGACTGGGAAGGTTCATGGTGTGATCCTGTGGGCATAGTGGGATTACAGGATGGGGCGAGCCCACGGGTAGTCAGCTTTTAGTCCTTCTAGTTATGGTAGGAAATAAATAGCACTAATTGACTCAATAGGTGCCAGACTGGAGCTAGGTGCAGAGAATAGTAACAGCCTGATCACCCCAGTGTGTTACACCACACCGTTTCTACCTAGTGGACTAATGGGCAGAACAAGAAACCAGACCTCCCGCAGCACACGCCCATGGACCTGGCCTCTTGGGTTACTTACTGGAGCCTAGACAGACCTCCTAAATCCTAATCTTGGACAAATGCACACATGCATCTTAATCCTCCACTTAGAACTTTCCCATACCCGGACTCCGGGCGCCGAGGAAATTCCAACCATAAAGCACATTGAGGCTATACAAATGGCTATATGAATGACAACTACAATCCAATCCAGAACGAAATGGGCATGGGGTCCCATCAGATTTTCCTACCCTGATTTCAGTTGTGAAGGGTTACCTCTGCCTGGGCACCTCTCGCTCCACTGTAATTTAAGCAGGGGTCGAAATTAAGACTCATGGAGCAGTAGCTGGATAAAGCTCCTGGATGGCTGGATTCTCCTGTGAGCAGGAGCCATTAAAGTCCAAACCCGTTTGTGGGTTCACAAGACAGTGTACGTTTAATGATGGACTTGAAAAAGGAGCAAACCAAGAAGAATACAAGTAACAGATTGGACAAAATGCTACTTGTGTAAGTTTCTGTCCAGTACACATGGGCCATGATGTTTTAAATAACTTCTAGAAGTTTCCTAATGTGCCTTTATACAAATTCCAAGACACATGGAGTGAATATTGGAAAGGTATATTTGTATAGCATCAGGTGTCTCGGGGAGAAACAAGTAGGTCCCGGTAGCTGTTGGTGTCAAGCTAACCATGTTCCTAAAAGGCTATACCCACCTGCTGAATAGCTGCCAGCAATTTCGAACCCTGTTTAAGGATTATAAACTGGATGGGTGTGAGAAATTCGATCTGCACACATTTTCCTATGCTCTCTGCACGACATGCACATAGACCCATGTACTGTTGGTGGACACAGCTTACAGGTACCCTCCCATGCTATGCTAATCAGAATTAATTCAAACGGCCCATGTGGGGCCTGGCTGCAGGACTAACAAAGGAGATAGGAAAACCCCAACAACCTTTGATATGCATCTGTGTCAACCTGTAGCCAGCTCACAGCTTTTAGTATGAAGGGCAGTGAACTGTCATGTCTAGGAGAGCCGTTTACAGTAATCATCCCTGCATAGGACCCCATTCAGAAGTCAGAAAGTCTGGTCTCGCCACAGCTTCAAGAGGGACCTGCCACGTTAAGTAGGAACCACAGAGAGCTCAATTAACCAGATAGACCCTTTGATCAACAATAGACAGGAAGATGGGTGGGACATAGTATTACATGTTTTCACCCCTTTACCTTTTCTTTTACAAAGCACTCTGGTTATGACTTCAGGCATACAGGAGATTGTTGGTGCGGTCCCAAGATTGGTTCATTAAGGTAAGCTTAGCCTACACCCGTCACTTTGGCCCATTTGGCTTTAAAAGAGGGTCAAGCCCCTCTTTTGGGCAGATCATCTGAAGACTTTGCATGGAGTAGCAAGAAGAACTCGGCATTGAAACCTGGCTGAAGGTACAGTCTGCCTTACATCTTCCACCAGTGAAGGAAGGCCAGGATCTCCCAGAGGGAAGCAGGATCCCTCCCCTAAACATCTCCCAGGGAACACAGTGAGATACTGAATCCAGAGAACCCTCCAGCAGCTCCAGAACCAGTAACCAGCCAGCACACAGCATGCCCTGCTAGGCTCTGCAGCAAACTTCCTATGTGGGCGTGCCAGAGTCTCCCTGAACCAAACTAAGGACAAGGCAGCTGTCTGCAACACTCTTCTCAGCTTTGGGCCGTCAGCCTTAAAGGACAACACAAGCCCAGTGAAGAAGCTAGAAGGAGTACACCAACAAGCATCTACCGACATCCGCCTTAAAGGACATTTTCGAGCCAGTTGAGACCTCGAGCTGCAACCGAGTGCACAGCTGATTGTTGGTACGCACAGTCGCTAACACTGTCCGAGACGCCTCGACCAGTGCTTCAGACCTGCCGACCAGCACCGAGACAACGATTCCTGACCCCAAGCCGCCTTGAAGGCCAGCCTGCAGCCGTCCATCCAGCCTCGCTCGCCGAACTGCCTGATGCCGGATACCTGCAGACTCCCATTTTTAACTCTGTTGCAGAAGCTGCAAATCGCCCTGAAACCGGCCCGACCCTGTCAAGCGCCAAGAAGTTCTACAAGCACAAGGTACATTGGGGTCTGTCCCCCTGGTCTTTCTCCGAAGGCCCATAGTGGCATTTTACAACCAATTGCTCCCTTTGTGTTGAAACCAAGTATCCTTGAACTATTGTGATTAATTACTAATCCGACTACCCGTCTGTCCGTATCCAGAGTGCATCCCTTTCCCTTTCTTGAAAACGTCTGTCTTCTGCATTCCTTCACAGGTTGGGTTGTATTTTGTAGTGTGCTAGAACGGTCTGTTGTGATAATAATAAAAGTAGATATTTTCATATAACCTTGACTGGACAGTCCCTTTTATCACTGGGTAATACTTGTATTTTCGCTCTGTTCCGTCCACAGTACCAAAATTGGACAAGGAGGTGTACAATTTGCTTGCGTTTCCAATCTGTTCAGATCCCTTCTGGTGTACTAGAGGTGGGGGACTGATTGAGGGTTTCGAAACTGATATTCATCCCTGGACCACTGGTTCCCCTCGAAGTTGATTCATCACAATGGGGGCACTCCTGACTAAGCCCTAACCCCGATGTCATGTAGCATCAGGTGACGCCAGGTGATGCAGCTCAAAATGACCGTTATTTTGTTATGTTTCATTACTTTATAATCCATATATAGTGACACATGTACTTTAAAATGCATTATGTAGACCCATTTGTTCCAACTTTTCTTGTGGGAGATCTCCCCAAACTCTACTTAGAGGGGTTGAGCTGCCTCAAACAATTTAATATTGGGCCACTTGTAAAAACATTTCCAGGACCACTTTTGTCTGCAGTCCACCCCAGGGTCATGTGAGCGCTTCAGTGTTGTGATGAATCCTGCAAAGTCCTCACAAAGAACCTACCTAAAGTCTTCTCCCAGGTGGCCAGGGAAAGGCAGCCGCCTCCTGATCCTGGGTGTGGCATTAGCCAGGAGGATTGTCGGGGTGGTCAAGGAGGGTCTCCTTTATTGCAAGGGATTCATGTTGCGCACACCATACTGATGGCAGGAGGGGGATGACAGCAAACCTGGGATAGTGTCATACATCCATATGAATCATGCAGGAAGAGGCAATGTTAAAACTTCAAATGCAACTCAGACACAAACTCATTCAGGGGGGTGCTTTTTTACTCGGGCATTCTAAAGTGGCAGGGACATTCTTGACGGGTAAGAGAATTAGTTACTTAGTAATAAGGTTGTACGAACAGGGCACGGTTCACAGTCCTTGAAAGACAACAGATGTTATCTAGCCCTTTGTATTAAAATCTTTCGAGCGGATTAGTCATTTGGTCAGTTGTAGTAAACCCAAGACCCGGGGCCAGGAGCCTGCAGTTACGTTTTTTTCCAGGTCATCAGAGGGTGCATGTGGCTGCATTAGATTAAGGCGCCAGGAGTCTGTGGAATGGAGATGGGTATTTGTGGTTCAAAGAAAAATCCTGTTTAAGCAGACCAATATCGGCCAAAATACATCAGTAGAACCATGTGCAATCATACTTAAAGTTAAATGTTTTAGGACAGTTATTGCTGGCAATTAATTATGATTTCAGTACCAATATTTAACCATGTACTGACGTTAGGACCTACTACAACGAATCCCAAGAAGAGGTGTGTTTTGCATATGATCTGAAGATAATAATGAAGATAAGCCTGACCAATGAAAATTGAAGAATTGGGGAAAGATGGGTTTTCTTTGAAGAGGTTTTGTCCAATCATATTGGGGGGTGGGGGGTGGAGCATAATAAATGTATCTGGGAGTGTTTTAAATTGTTGTAAAAAGTATATAAACTGCCAACTGATGTTATATTGTTGAGAGTTGGGTTAGTTTGGTCCTGCAACACCATCTACAATAAACTCGCTTTATGAACCAGGCACTCACTTCTTAAGTGGTGGGCCTGTCTTGGGTTAAGGTGATGAAAGGTCCACCCCTTCAATTTAGCAAGCCAGGTAGGATCCCAGGCATTATGAGATGTTGGGCATCTTCTTTCCACCCCTCTCAGCTGCAGCACCTCACGACGGGGACCAGTGTTTCGTGCATGGTGGAAAAGAGGTCTTCCAACACCATACTGGTTAAAGGTCCGTCTGCTCCCCAGAGACGTGGTGCCATGGCCTAGCAGTGGGGAATTATTTGACGAAGCACTACATCGGAGCACCTCTGGTTCACGTGAGTACACAGTTGGGGGTGCAAAGCAAAAGGTGATATAGGGGTAGAAAAAGGTTGCTTGCTAGACTTAAGGTGCTGTTTTTTTGAGGGGGTAGGGGTAGACTTAGAGTGCAGGTGTGAAGTTAGTTGAGGTTGCAGGGTTTGGGAAAGTGGATGTTTTTTGATAGTGATTGAACTGTTTTGTGTTAAGTCCTTTGTATATATTTTTCAGCTAGTTTGTTATTTTAGAGGTGTGAAGTGGTATTTTACCCAGCACGCCCAGCGTGACGCTTGTCTGATGCCCTTTAGTTTGCTTGTTTGTTTGGCTAGAGCCCTCACTCTAAGGTGGGTGGTATATTAGGGTAAGCTCAACCATAGATAGTTTTCTGAAGAAGACCTTGACTTTCTATTGTATTTTCTGTGCTGGCGGAGCCCCTGACCTTGATTTTCTTGGCTAGTCGAAGTAGTGAAGGGAAACCTCCTGCAGTCAGGAAAATACAGTCTTGTAAAAGAGAAGGCCGTACTAGTAAAGGAAGAGAGCGCGAAAGCACAGGTGCTGTAGTGGAAAGCACTGCGCCACTCCTATGCTCGAGTGGTGGGGTTATCTCGGAACTATTGGGCGGAGAGTGTTTTTGATAAGATGCTGTCTTCTGTGTATGAGTGAGAAGTAGAATTGAAGTAAACAGTGAAGTGCAGTAATTGTGGTGTAGGCCGGTACAGTGAATGAATGTGAAGTGCAACTAAGGAATTGGGTAAGGGTAAAAAGGGAGCTTTGGGTGAACATTTTTTCGTGCCGCATGGTCGGCTTAGTATCATATTTTTTGTGAAATGTCTTTAATCAATTGGAGAATGGAGATTCCATTGAATCATTTGTGCCATGTGTTGCCCAGACATAAGACGAACATTTTAAAATATCATCGTGAATGGTGGAGGGAGAGTAAGGGGAAAATTATACATTCTTGGCCTATTGAGGGATCCTATGATACAGGGATATTGAAGACCCTGCATACCTTTTGAACTGCAAAGCATAAGAGCTCATAGTTAGAAAAGTGGTTAAACATCTTGGAATTATGGAGGATGTCTGAAAAAAGCAGGAAGGGCCAAAATGTTGACATTTTGGGGGAAGGGCTGAAAAAGGAGGGTGTGGGAATTTCTTACGCACTCACCCCATATGGGTGCTATCCTTTATCACCCATACACTGATATATGATATGATTGGTTATTTCTAACACGCTTAATACCCAGAGGTTTCTAAGCGCTGACCCGGGAATCGAACCAGTGTTGCTCCGTGTCATCTTGCTTCCAAGGCGAGCATGTTGCCCCTGAGCTAGTTTCCTGAGACTCAGAACACAGACCCTGAGTTTGTACCAAAATTTTCCCCAGCAGCTACTCCAGTGGTTGCAAGACGGACACTGGTAACTCCTCCATCGGCTACGATTTCTAAGAACTGGGATTCTGAGGAAAGTGGAAGGGTAACTCCTTCAATGGTTAGGGCTGCATAGAGGTTGAAAATAGAGAGCGGGAAGGGGATAACTCCCCCAACTGCTAGGTTAGCAGATAGATTGAGGGTGGAGGAGCAAGAAAGAGTAAGACTGATAGTTAGAAGAGCGGAGGAAGGATTGGAAATGAGAGACAAAGAAGAGGTTCGGCCTCTTCCTGCGAGGATATAGCTAGATTACGAAGAGTGGTAGATGAGCAAGAACAGGAAACGATGAAGGAAGCGATATGATTATCGCAGGAAGAGGTAATGCTGTTACAGCGACAGAGTGATGAAGAGCGGAAGGAAGTGAGAAGACAGGCAAGGGACATAGAAGGAGGAAGGTGGAGACATAGGCAGGTTCTTGTTAGATTGGACAACTCGGTCATCAGAATGGTTGAGGTGGACATGGAGAACAGGGATGCTGCCAGGGGTACAGAGGCTGAGCAGGGAGGACGGGAGATGGCACTCTATGGTAGTGCTGATTATGCTTCCATGCCTGTAGTAGGAGTATGGGATGTAGACAAAGGAGGAGAGGAATGGGAACAAGGAGAGCAGGTGTAAGAACCCTACCTTCCGCTCCAGTAGCAACAATCAAAAGCACACCATGGAACTATAGGACACTCCAGGGTATTTGCATGGCTGTAGTAAGGGGTAATGGAGAGAGGTGAGACGCCCCAGAAAAAATAGGTATAACTCTGTTTCTATTGCTCCAGAAGGGTAAAGGGTCTAGGAAGTGTGTATTATGTCCTGTGGTCACACATGGACCAGAATAACTTTATGGAGACACTCCCTTCGCTCACTGCAGGGGCGGGGAAGTGGATTTATGTATTGGAGAAGCATATGGAGACACTCCCTTCGCTCACTGCAGGGGCGGGGAAGTGGATTTATGTATTGGAGAAGCATACTGCCGGTGTCATGGTGGCCATAGGGGATATGAAGAGCTTATTCATGGCCTTAATGGCCTTAATGGCGGAGCAGTAAGTCAAACTTTGTAAAAGATCAGGGTATCCACGGTTTCAGTTGGATACAAATACCCATGATGGAGCAGCTTTTAATAATTTTGGGCACAGGTATGGGAACCTTGCGGATTTTGTTTCCCGATAACCTGATATCAATTTGATTTTAGCGCAAACGAAATTGGATGATGATGATCCTGCCGCACACATCCAGTTAATTCAGGAGATGTGGAGGGCAGAAACGGGAGAAGCATGGGGCAAGAATGTGGCAATTTCTTTACCTCATGCTGGAGAAGGGACTTCCCAAAGAAGTCCAGCACGATTTAGATAAAATAGTAGGGATGGAGGCCAAGAGTTGGCCAGAAATGCAGGCACACATTGAGCATTTTTGCAAAGGAAGACAGGAAAACGAAAGGGAGAATGTAGAGCAGGCACAGAAAGCAGAGGCTAATCTTGTTCAAAAGAAATTGGAAAATATTTGTTTAGAAGGGGCAGTAAATACAAATTCGATGGAGGGACAGCACGGGCAACCGGGACAACAGGGACACAGTGATGACTGTGGTGACTGACACAGTATGTCGCAGGGTTGGGTGGACAGATTTTTTTTCCAGTCCACTGCAAATCAGAGGGTTTCTGAGGGGCAGAGGAGGATTTCCAATGGCAAGTAGGTCAGTTGGTGGGTTTGGAGGGATGGGTCTCCGGTTTTATGGGCCAAAAGGAAATAACTATGGAAGATTTTATAGGATTCAGTGTTGGTTTTGTGGAAAGTTGGGGCACGTGTCACAGGATTGTTGTGAACAGTGACGGGACTTTAACATGGGAGCTCAACAGATGCAGGCTCCGACCCTGCCATATGTCCCAGGTTCTGTGTAATTGCAGCAGGCATAGGTTGAACAGAACCCAAAAACTGGGGCTACAAGAGCTTTGGGATCCCACCGACCATGCCAGCACAAACAGGAAAAGAATCCTTTACCCAAAGGGACAGGTGCGCACTACATTGGAGTGAGTGTTTTTGGGGAAATCCTTTTTCTTTCTTTCCCAGTTGCTCATATGTACCAGTAGTAGGACAGGCCTCAGGGATCGCTGATGTGTCAAGTCCTGCACATTACCACCGATCCAGAAGAGGAACCCCGGAAAGGTGTCCAGGTAGGTGACCAAACGTTTTCATTCATGGTTGACACAGGAACTACCAAGTCTTGTATTAAGGAAGGGGAGTTCCCCTTGTCAGGCAAAACGATAGACACACAGGGATTCTCTGGGGCGGTCCTGTTGGTTCCATATACTGAAGATCTTTGGATCAAGGTGGGTAATCAAAATGTATCAGCCACTTTGTTGTATTGTACGGCTAGCCCAGTAAATCCTTTGGAAGGGACATCCTGAGCAAATTGCGGATGTCGATTGCCTTCACGGAGAAAGGTACTGTGTACTCAACCCCATGGTTGTATCCAGTAAGGAAAGCAGTGCGTTTTCAGACCTATTGTAGCTACAGTATTATCAAGGGTTTCCCGTGCATACAGCATTGTCTCTCTATGGGGTGATTGTTTTGTAGAGTTGGGTCCCGGGGATCAGAAATCAGTCCTGGCCTGTATCATTTGAGTTTTTATTTCAACATGATGTGCCACAGAAGTAATGTCAGGCTCCATTTGTTACGAATCTCTTGGAGGCAGTAGTGATTAGGAAGAACACTGTGGTTCTCTCAAGCACAGATGGGGAAGGCCGAGAGTGGCACACAGTTCTGTGCATCGATCCGACCTTATCGCTAAGGGAAGATCACAGACCACGCTCATCGTTAAGAATACATCGTCATTAACGAGGGAGGATTTGGGAAGAGTGCTGGTTCATTTGTGGACCAGTAATCCTCCTGACATGGGGCTGCTAAAAAGTGATGTAGCAGTGAGAATAAAATTGAAACCTGGTGCAATATTACCATGGGTTAAGCAGTACCCCATGTGTAGGAAGGCAGACAAATGGATTTATGAGACAATTACAGCATTTTTAAAGCAAGGCACAATACAACTTTCTGTGTCCCCATGCAATATGGCTATCTATCCTGTAAAGTAGGCAAAGGTGTACAGTTGGAGGATGATCCAGGATTGCACCCCCTCAATGATATTGTTGAGGCGGAATTTCTGGTAGTACCGAATCCTGCCAACATTCTCTGTAACAGCCCTACTGAGTCAACCCACTTCACAGTGAATGATTAAAAAAAATTCATTTTTCTCTGTGCCCCGAAACCCAGATTCTCAGTACCTCACAGCGTTTACGTAGCATGGTCAGTGATTCGAACACACAAGGTTGCCCCAGGGGTACTGCGAATATCCCAGTATTTTTAACAAGGTGGTTAAGATGCATTTGGGGGAATGTACAGTGTCCAGTACTGGTAATCGAGTATGTGGACGATTTATTAGGCTGCAGCACTTCTGAGGAGCAGTGTCGAGGAGACTCAATGCTCCTCACCCTGCTCGCGCAGAAGTGGTATAAAGTAGACAAAGGGACATTGCAGTACTGTCAGACAGAGGTAATTTATTTGGGGCAAGTAATATCACCCGCAGGAAGGAAGGTAATGCCAGAGAGCCATTGCAGTTCAAAGTACACCTCAACCAGTCACAGTGAAATAAAGGCTGCAGTTTTTGGGGCTCTGTAACTATAGTAGATCATGGATTTTTGATTACTCTAGTTATGCGAGTACCTTATTGCAGGGTCTAAAGGAAGCACAGAAGGCTAAAAGCCAAAAGAGTGGTCTGAGAGAACAGGGACTTGCTTTTCCGAACTCAAAGCTGCGATCAGCAATGCTCCGGTTCTGGCGACCCCAAATTAAAAGAAGCCATTCTTTCTATTTTCCCATTCAAATGGGCAGGTGATGACAGCAGTCCTGACCCAGCAAACATTGCTAGGCCACAAACCTTTAGCCTATTACAGCAGACTCCTAGACCCAGTGATGCAGGGACAGTTCACTTTGCTAACAAGCTCTGGCAGCATCGCCTTTTGATATTCAAATGTCTTCAACCATTACAATGGTTTGCCCGGTGACATTGTACCTAGAGCATGCTGTTTTTGCGATTCTAGAGAAATCTAAATCTACATTGACGACTCACGAGAGTGTCAGGGTATAAGGTAATCTTATCAAGTTCATGAATTCATCTTGTGCAATATCGCCTAGGAAATCCTGTGACATTTGTAGCAGAGCCGGTGCAGCCTAAGCATATTGTTCACGATTGCACCATGAGGAAGAGAGGTGAAATGTGAAAAATTATACTCTAAAGGGGGGGTCAGGGGATTTTTGTTGATGGTTCTTTGACCGTCAATCAAGAGACGGGAGAGAGGCATACAGGCACAGCAGTCGTGCATCTTGTGGATGGGGAGTACCGGGTCAGACTGAAGAAACGGTTGCCTTCTCATTACTCTGCACAAGCGGCTGAGGCACTGAAATGTGAAAGGGGACGTCAGCCACTGTTTATTATGACTCCACGTGCATCACCTCCACTGTCCACTCTGGGTTATCAAGATGGCAGAGAAAATGATTTAAGAGGTCCAACAGGTCCGCTGTCCAGCATGCTGCACTGCTATCCCAGCCGATTGAAGCATTAGCCTTGCCAGCAAAGATAGGTCTAGTGAAGTGCGCTGCCCACACTAAACACACTAATTCAATAGCTCTCGGAAATAATGCTGCAGACAAGGGGACGACGGAAGCAGCGTTTTTTCCTTTCACAGATCCCCAGAAAAAGGATACCGTGCCCCAACAAGTACAGTTACCGGTCCCGTACACCGCAGTCCCAGTACTCTAAATAATAGAAATCCAGGGGAAAGCCCCTAGAGAAGAACAGGAGCTCTGGAAAAAGAGAGGATGTGTTCGCTCACCCACAGATTTGCTTTGGAGACTGGAAGTAATGGGGAAGGTAGTAATTCCTGTATAGATGCCTCTTTTGGCTCTAGAGCAACTACATTACCTGTCGCATACTTATCGTCGACAAATCGCAGCAGAGCTCCAGGAGGATTGGTTTATCCCTAATTTACAAGACCAGTTAAGTAGATTCATAGGGAACTGTGCGGTGTGAAAGGAGTTCAATTGCAGAAATATCATGAGGTCTGTGCGGATGGTCTTGCCCAGGCTCTCAGGTCCATTTAGGAAGCTCCATATCGATTTTATGGACATGATAAAGAGGTGCAGTAATTAAAGATATCTTATTGTTGAGGCTTGTAGCAGACGCCTGAGCTATGGCATTTCTACATGGCCCATATTATAATCTGTCTCATTAGCTTTAGCAGAGTGCCTGGAGACCATGCAAATGGCAGTTTTGTGCGGTAGATCCCAGTAAGGTAACTACTCAACGCCATATAAAGTCATCCACCCCAACAAAAAAATTTGCCTTCCCAGCACACAACCTGTTGGACCAACCTCAATACAGGATCGTCAGTTAGATACAAACCCTAATTCCACGACTTCATTAGTGACTGCAAGACAAGTGACTCTCCAAACGGATGGCTAACATCTGCAGCAGCACTACACCATTGCAAAGAACCCCAGTCAGCTGCAACTGAGGCTTTGGATGAAGAGACGGATAGCTCAGAACAATCTTTGAGTCACACCTATGTCTCACCACACCACCCCTTCTGGCCACTTGGCATAGCAAAAACATGCTGTTTATATCAAAACTGGATTAAAAAATAAAGTGAGGCATGATCGCCATATCGTATCGTGTGTATTGGCGAAGGTGCAAGCCAGACAAAGTATTGTCAACAGTGGGACGGACCTTCCGGCTGGATTGTAGGAAGAGCCCACACTTCACCGTAGCAATGTTGCAATCATTATGCAGGAACCAAGGTGCTGCGACTCTGATATGGGAAAGGCGAGAAAGGGTGGAGAAGCCGGGGGCTGCGAAAAAAAATCCTCTGAGAACCCAGAAGATCTTAAGACCTCGCCTGAGGGACAAAGAAAAAAGAAGGCTGCCAGAGAAAACAATGGCAAAACATCCATGCGGAGGCAAAGAAACCAAGACCCAGGAGAGGAAAGAACAAAAAACATGAGAACAAGGATGGCTATGGGGTGGGAGGTAACACAATGAAAGAGAAGACCATGGCTATGTTGACATACAGGGGGTGGTGTAATGAGCGTCTTCTTAGACCCAGACAAAGGCATGCGTTTGATGACCCAGAATAAGAAAACTATGCTGCCATATTGGGTGAGGCAACAGTAAGGGCATGGCCTTCTTGGGACAGAGCACCATACTCCAGTGTACACTACAAAGGATATTTCGAGAACATGGCACACCGTAGGCTGCGAGCCGCCAAACCAATACAGAACAAGTTGCTGCATTCAAGATTCAGATGTGCCATTGAGCACAACACTGTTTTGCGCTGGATTCCCAGTATCCACCGCAATGTAGCATCACCCCAGGTAAGGTTCATTGCTGCCGAAGTTGAATCCCATTGCCTGCCAGGCAGAATCCAGACCACAACACCAGTGCAACAGGCCAAGTCTGCACTTGCACTGTAAGATCGATCACAGTACTCCTACAGTGGGATTTCAAGATGCTGGCAAAAGAGCCGTTTGACCACATCCTTTTTTCCCGGGATCCTCAAACTAGAATCACTGGTACTACACCACCTCGGCCACAACCCCAACTGCTAGCCATACCTTTGCCCTCATCTTCCAACACAACATACAAGACAATTAGGAGACGGCTTGGCTCCATCATGGACAGTACCACTTTAGCCACCTCCAATTAAAACCTTGCATCCAACCAGCTTCACAACGGATCAACACCTGAAAATAACTGTACTCGTCATATTTAAAAATTTGCCAAAAAACAATCACCCCAAGGCCCCACAATGCCTCGTCTAAAGGACTTCTCCACTCACTACACAAAGCCATCTTGGAAACCGCAGCTATGAACGCCTCTCTCCAAAAGGCACCCAAATGTAAGAACAACTCTGTCTGGTTCACCGAACCGCACTGGAGAATCTCCCCAACCACATCCAACTCCAACCGTTTGAAACCCCTCGCCACGGAAAAGCACGAAGCAAACCTCACAGCAATCAAAGAACCATTCCTTTTAAGAAGCGGCAAAGTAAAAAAAAAACTATAAAAAAAACGCCTGAGAACATTTCTAAATCGTTGCTCAGTCTATGAACCCCACCTGTCTAGACACCCTTCCAACAATCTTCAATCATTCTGCATCAAACCGTCTGTTTTACATAATGACAACATTTCAAACGTTCACAATGACAGTCAACAGAACCTGAAAGCCAAGTGTCCCCTCCTCTGCCTGCACCCAATCAGCTACAGGATAGAGTGCAGACTGCCAACCAGTCCTCTAACTCAGAACCCGGGCCCAGGAAAGTGATGTACCTGCCACTTGTACCCCCTAAAATGAGGCTATAGTCCCAGCAAAAAAACAGAGAGCAACAAAACACACGGGCCTGCACTCTATCCCATTCAATCCCACTTTCCATATAATGGAGGGAGACTAACGATTTTGTGTCCAAACTGCTAATCTTCTACACCTTTCTTTCCAACTATCTCCCGCTTAAAATATACTTAATTTCAATGCAAATTGATGGGGGGGAAAACAAACCCACCCCCACAATCTCCCTCTTAAATATGTTCAGACATTTGGACAGTATGCTTCACTTCTGTAGACAGAAACAGAACGTGCTAGAAAGACCAGCTCTTCTAATTTGCAGCTTGATCCAAGGCGGGCCATTGCCATCAAAATGCATGTTTCATTTTTTGAATATTACTTTCTGCAATGCATGGATTGCAACAGAAATAACATACGTCCCAGTCAGTATTGTAAATGGGAAACATTTACTGGGGGAGCCCTCTCCTCCCAGATGATGGGCGTGGTTCCAGGCCAAGTCATGCAATTCAGTATCTCCTCATAGAACTCAAGCCTGGCTATTTGCATAAATAGCCAAGTGCATTATGGGAACATGAGAATTCCCACCATTTTAAATTTGAAACATGTCTGATAGTGATTCAACAAGTATGAGCACCTTTGAGTGATTAATGGAAGTTGGCCTCTGCTCTTTTCATTAGTGACAACACTTACCCTAGGAAAAAAAAGGCCTGCAAATTGCAAGACATACATAACAATTTGGCAAGTTGGTAAACCGTATGTGAGGCTTTCGCCGTTAATGCATTCTGTCTTTTGAAGCTAGAGCTCGCTATGGGGACATTTTCTGGAAGTTTCCTGGGCTAGCCCTGGGGACACAGCGGAGCTTCGCCAGTCTTCGGGCAAGCCGAGCATTTCCAGAGCTCTGCGCCGTCATGCACCGGCCCATTTCCTACCCTGTGCGCCAACGTTAAATTAGATGTATAATTGGCTAAAAGTACTGGATTCCATAATTAGAACTACTCTTACTTTTTAAAAATCCTTTACTCCCGATTTCAAAACGTAGTGAGGAAAATCGTCCCTCTTCAAAATGTTATCTGGAGAGCCCATGGCTCCCCCATCCACCACCATTCCAGCTTCATGTAGATAAGAGTCTTTCTCCCAGCATCATTCCCATAAATTCACCAAAGAGTGTGCAGCCACAAAGCAATGCCAGTCATTCTTAATAAGGTCATTGAAGTAAGGAACTGTTCAAGACCTCTGCAGATAAACCACCCCTTACTTTACCTCTTCTCAAAAGAGTCCGCCTCAGTCCCCAAACCGTCAGAAGCTACAGATTCATGGCCTATCTCCGCCTATATCATGAAGCTTAGAGACAACTATGGCAGCAGGGCTCCAGATAAGGATTTGATCTAGGGTATTTTGCTCCTTATTTTCTGGGGGGTAACGAATACTTAGTGAATAAAAACACAGTTCTTAGTCCCGCATAGTGCATTTTAAATGCAAATAAAAAACGTCATTTTTCTTGTAATCCAAACACGCTTTGTAGCTAGCAACTCCCATGAATTAAAACAAGTATTTTCATGATCAAGGCACTCTTCGGCTGAGGCAGCACAACAGCAGGGGTGCTCTTTGTGGAAGGTGCTGCTCATACCACCGGTCTGAACACATCACCTGAGGAGCGCAGGTGGCATAAAGGGTCAGGCACATGCGTACCTCTTGCTCCCCATCTTTGCTGGTCATGAGCACTGGCGTGATTTGGGGGACTAAAACAGGCAGGTTCAATACTTAGCCGGAATCCTGCCTGGTGGCCCACATGCAAACTCCCCTGGACACTCCCCAACACCCCAACCATAGAACAGAAATTACCCTACTGAAATCGGACGTGACTCCTCCAATACGACAGAGAAAGTATACTCCTACCACTACTCACCCCCAAAGCATAGCTTTCCCCAGTGTCGATAACACAACCATGACTTTCCATCACTTGGAAGGAGTCTGCAATTTTTTGACTCGTTCCACCACTCGATCCTCGATTTCCTAGCCAATCGCACACACAGTAATCCATGCAACCCCTTCCAATCATTAGCTGTCACAGTGAATACGGAGTGCCTCGTGGATAACTAACCCGAGCAATCACATCACTATTCGGCTGTCAGTGCTGCACAGTCAATGCACTGCTACATTTGTGCATCTCAGAGACACACGGCCGTTCACCCTCAAACTCAACAGATCCCACAGGGAACTGCTGTTGCACCACTGTAAACACATACATACTACAGCGACCACTACTAGGACAGGCCACTATGCCCTTTCTCACAAGGCAGAGATGTCACTCTCCCCTCAGCCATGAGACTTGACATCAAGGTTGGATCAGTGGTCAGCTCCACTTCAGCCTCCTCCCAGGTCTAATTCTTTTTTTTTAACTTTGTATTTACTCAATTTGTAACATATGGAACAATTGCAATGCCTTGCATCTTTTCAAGTACAAATGTTCCCATTTCGTCCCTCCCTCCTCCCCCCACCCACTCTCTCACAACGTATTTTGCACAACACAGGGTTACAGGGTAAATCTTTGCATACTTGCACTCGCTGCAACCTTCGAGCAGTGGTCAAAGTGTACGAAAAGAAGTGGTGGAACTATGTTTCCTGCTGGTCTGCCCCGCTCCCCACAAACCTCATCCCTGCGTCCCCTCCCATACACAATCCAAACCCCCAAACACACCTGCTATTTATGGGAACGTGCAGTGCACTTAAGTACAAGTTTCAACCTTCTTCCTATGCTTTTATTTTAAAACGAAACCATTCCAGAACTGTTTCTTTTTAGAATAGAAGTATAGGAACAGTGAAACTTAAAAATAAAAAGTATGGGAGCACCGCTCCCACACACTTCGACCTCTGCCTTCGAGATATAATCACAGGAGTAATTGAAGATACCGTATGCGAAACAGGCAATACAATAGCATGGTCAATGTCTCCGGTCAAATAGAATATTTGGCCCAATGCCAAGGAATCTGGGAGCTCCAAATGGAGTTTAGTTTAGGCTCTTCAAATTCTCTTTTTGTCTCCTCAGAGAAGGTTTTCTCCTGCCAATCACATAGTTCTCTCCATTAGGCTGGGCCAGGCAGTTCTCATGATGGTTCTCAGCATCTACTTATGGTTTGCTCTCATCCCATTTCAGTAGGAGCATTCCCCAGTCAATGTGGAAGGCTTCCATTTTGTCATTTACCATCGCCGTGAGTTTTTCCAAGATAAAAAATGTCCCACAACTTGTTCATCCTTTGGGCTATTGCAACCCGCGCCGCTCTTGGCATTGCCTCCCATAGTCTTGGTAGTCGGTTTTCCTCTCTCTCAGGCTCTGGGACCCCAAGGAGCATTTACAGCGGATCCAGGGACAGGGCTATATCCACCACATCCTTCATCCACCTAAGGACCTCCGTCCAGAAGACATCTGGCTTTTGGGAAAGGACCATCACATATGCTAGATGTACCTATAATTCCACATTCCCTGGGACAGAGGGGGGGAACACCCTTGCGGACATTTCAGACATATTCTGGGGAGTAAGGTGCCAGTTACAGTTATGTTCTATTGTCGCTGTAAACAAATTCCCATGAAACATGATCTCGTATACTTGATTCCAGGTCTCCTTGGCTATTTCCCTCCCGGTCTCAGCCTCCGAGAACTGCTTGAAGTTTTGTCTCCCCTGCAGGTTTGCCGTAATCATCGCTCTATACATTTTGGATACAATTCCTTTCCTGGAGGTGGTCTCGTTAATAACCCGTTCAAAGGCTGTTAACGGGCAGGAGAGCTTAGGTAAGACCCTAGGATCTGTACATATGCCCTTCCGGAGCAAATAGTCAAACACTGTAATTGGCTCCTCCCCCAGCATCTCCCTCACTGCCTCATTCTCCTTAAACCGTGCCTCCAGGAAGAGTTGCCCCACCCTCTCCAGTCATCTATCTGAACACAGTTGTGCATGTTTGAATTCCCTTTTACCCAGGTCCATCAGGGGTCCCCACAATGAACTCATCGGAGATGACCAGGAGGAGAGGCACTTATTTTGTCCATTGTTCTTCGAGAGAGTCCATATTACCCCCAGCAATGGGTGTTCCCAAGGTTTTGCTGGGACAGTCCCTCTTGGGGACCACAGCAGGTCTCTCACTTTCTTGGGGTGAGAGTACATGTCCTCCAGGTAGGACTGGAATGTGCCCATGTCATCTCTCATGTGCTCTAATAAGATACGCAATTGGACTGCCTTGTAATACAGGAAAAAAACCTGAAGGGGCAAATCCTCCAAAGTCTCTGGGGAGGGTCAAGGTGGTTCTTTTAAGTCTTAGTCTTTTCCCTTGGCATATAAATCGGGAAGTCATGGAGTTGGGTTTCCCAAAAGGAGTCTGGCAGATGCGTGGGGATCACTGTGAATAGATTTAACAGTTGTGGGAGGACTGACATTTTAATAGAGGTCATCCTGCCATACCATGATAGAGTCATTGGGGCCCAGCGTGTTAGGTCTGCCCCCAATTTCGCTAGGGCCAGGGTGTAGTTAACCTCGATCAGTCAGGCGGGATAGGTCTCGGAGGAGACATATCCCCAAGTAGGTCATTTCTTTGTTTTTAAGCCTCATTCCTTTTAGTGATCTCTGGGGTATTGTGTGTGCATGAATACGCTGTAGTGGCATTACACTGGACTTTGTGGTAGGTTTTAGGCCCGAAATGGCCCCAAAGGTGGCAATTTGGTCTAGAACTTTCAGGAGGGAATGTTGTACCTCAGCTAGGTAACATAGAATGTCATCTGCGAAAAGTTTAAACTCGACTTCTCCACACCATATCCCTCTAATGTCTGGGTTATTTCCAACTGCTATTGCTAGGCGTTCCATTGTGAGGGCGTATACGAGAGGGGAGATGGGACAGCCCTGTCTGGTTCACCTGGTTAAATGAAAGCCCCTGGCGGCCGATCCCCATGTCTGATCTTTTTGACCCTCTGCGCAAAACAGTAGATGTCGGAAAAGCAAGAGTCTATGGGCATGCATCCAGTATCGCACTCACCTCCCTGCATTGCTTAATTTGTAAAAAGTTAAGTGCCAAGGCCCCAAATATTTTCTAGCACTGAAACTGCAGTTGGGTAGTTCCCCACCACTGCTCCACCACCCACAGCTGCTCCCACATTGTTGACATATTTGAGGTTCCAATTCAGCTCGCACCTGCTCATTGTGTTTGATGGATGCACTGAACATTAACACTTCATAATGAGTCTGAGACAATAAGTCCCAAGGAGGAGACCTGGCAAACACCCCCACAAATTAAGCACTGCCCTGTAGCAAACCCTAGCCACCTACAACGCCACGGTAAAATCGTAGTCTGATAATAAAAAGGGGCCTCATCACCTCCTACTTGATGGCCACCCAGTGGTTCTCACAAGTTACCTTAATATCCACAGCCTCAGCCTCAAACGAATCAATAGAAAAGCCCTGCAAAGCATCTATAGCAAGACACTATGCTCGCCCCAAGAACCAATGCACCTAAAAATGTAAATAGCGCTTTGCAGCTGAGGGCGCACCACTACTCTCAAAGAACCAAATGCAAAGACTGCTGGTCTGCACCTTGAACTACCCCATCCTCAGCCACAAAGCACCTTGAAGCGGTGCGTTCACATCCTTGTGCTACACAGAATTCTCAATAATGTATTTACTCAGTCAAACCGGGTCGCCTGACCCAGCACCTCCCTGCATAATAAACTGACACTCATTTGGGCGCCCACTCCGGGGGTCCCAAGTCTATAATATGACATACGGAGAACCAATGTTGCACATATGTAGTTGTGAGCCAGGAATGGGAGAGGGGGGCACAGAGGTCCAACTAGAGGGAGGTGAAGAGGGGCTATGAAGAGGGTAATGTGGGGGGGGGGGTGGGCTGGCAATGAAGTGGCTGGGAAGGGGAGAGTGGTATGAGCGAGAGAGACGCAGAGACAGCGGGAGAGTAATGCGAGGGGGGCGGGCAGAAGCGAGAGGACAGGGAGTGGAATGAGTTCCCTTTCCAGGGCATTCCGCTGTGGGCAGGAAACAAGAGGTCCTTGTTGTGCTGCCTGTAGAGTCCTGTCTGTAATTAGCATCGGAGATAGGGGGAGATATCGCAGCCCCTGGCACAGCTGGTTTGAGGGCCGCCTGAGGCACAGCCCAGGACCCAGAGGAGGGCCAGCCCGGTTGCGGGTGGGCGCCTCAAGACTGAAACGGAGCCTGGCTTGACACCTCTGGGCTGGCATGGGGGGGGGAGGGGGGGCGATGACTGTCTCTGACCCTTCTCTGGGTGCAGTAGCTGTGAGGTACAGTCTGCTAACTGCAGTGTTCTGCCTGGCCTGCCTCCAGCGTCGGATTGGCCCCTCAGCTTTTCGGCCCCAGGCCGGGTCGAAATCGTCCCTGGGCAGTGGGCCGGTTTCTGGCCATGCCTGGGCCGGTTTAGAAGAAAATAAAATTGTAAAAAAAAAATATTCATTTTTTCCATTTTTTTTTCTTTTCAAAAAGCCTTTCATCCTTCTTAGGTCGATAAATAAGTACCAACGCAGGTTGGCTGATATTGAATGCATATTTGTTCTATAAATATAAAGAGTTTAAGCGTAAGTGCTATACAATAACATTATCATTTGGCCTTTGACGTCTGCTTGGATTTACAGTAATTTAGTGTGCTTTGGGACAATGCTATTTGATGCCACTTACTGTTTTGTCAAGGGTTGAAAGGTCGTGTTTCATCGCTTCCCGGATGTCACTTTGGGGTGGGGTCAAATGACTACTTCCGATGATGTCATCAGAGGTGGGCCAATTTTTTTTGGGTGACTGGGCCTATTTCTTGTCCCAGTCCGACCCTGCCTGCCTCCACGTGTGCATGGCATGGCGAGCGCCGTGCCTCCAGGGAGAGTGGCACCGCTTATGCACCGCTTATGGAATTGGAAAAGCTGTGGTGACAAGCTTCCTCCAGAGGCGAAGGGAAAGCGCCCCCCAAGTGTAAGAAAGGGGAGCTCTGAGAGTGGGGCAAAGAGAGCTCCTTCCAGAGTTGGAGCGCGGAATTGTGGACACACGGACCGGGGAGCTGAGCTCCATACCATAGGAGAGGGTGTCGGCAACCTGCACTGCTTGTCTGCTGCCTGGAGTGTGAGATTTGGCGTCCTCTATGAAACTTTGAGGGGAGACGGTGGGGTTCAGCAAACAGAGCAAAAACAGTGCGCTCTTCCTCTCTCTCGTTTTCTCGGCTTCCGCTCCACAGATGGCGAATTGGGATGCGAGGTGGCCAGGCACGTTTACAGGGCGAGACCCACCCTGCCTGCCTCCCTCCACCCTACCATGCTATTTGTAGGACATCTGCGCCCTCTGCTGGGGAGAAAATGGTAGCAGCAGGACCTATAAGATCTATATGTGGCAATGTACCTATGAACCTGCAAATGCTTTGACACCACTTGCAAACTCGCAAGTCATGTTTTGTTATGCTATTTAACGGGCTGCATTCCCATTTGCATGGTTGCCATTTGCCCAGGGCAGGGCGTTGCTAGGTTTGTAAAAGATCTGAGGCTAGAGCCCAAGGCAAGTTTAGACATCACAATCATATGAACACACGCGCCATGTCATGCTTTCAGGCAGTGGCCGAAGTGTAAGCAAAGAAGTAGTGGAACTATGTTCCCTGCTAGCCTGCCTCGCTCCTCACAAACCTTATCGCCCTGCCCCCTCCCACACACAATACAAACCCCCAAACACATTTGCCTGCTGTTTAAGGGAATGTTGGGTGTGGTGCACTAAAAGTGCAAGTTTCAACCTCTTCCTACACTGTTATTTTAAAACAAAACCATTCCGGAACGGTTTCTTTTTAAAATAAAAAGTATAGGAGCTGTAAAACTTAATTAAAAAAAGTAGAGGAGCACCGCTCCCGCTCACTTCGACCACTGCTTTCAGGTGATAATACTGCATGCTATACTGCTCATTTGGAAGTACTGCTATCATGCAGCTATACTACCACTCCAAAGAGTGAACATTCATCCAATAGTGCTAGGTAATAGTTTATGCGGCTATACAAGACAAAGAAAAGTCTTTGGACAGGACAGCCAAAGACTTGCTGTGGATAGAGTAATTTTATTAAAGCAGCAGCAGAACTAGCCGTTTGCCACATTAGCCATACAGTCGCTTGCTGTTGGTTGCTGGGCTGACAAACTGGCAGAGGGTGGGCTTGCTTAAAAAGTGGTGGGACATAATTAATGTAATTATACAACGTAACGAGCAAGCCTGACCTTGATATGTGGGGTAAGAAAGGGGGGGGGGATCTCCACTCTGAGAATTTTTTTGAAAAAACCTTGTAAAAAAATAAATAAAAAAAACACATATTTCAGCATGATTTTTCCTAAATAACCAGAAAAGTACATATGTTTCTTGGGGCAACATACTATGGAATGGGAGATTGTTTGCTAAACCCTTAAGCTACCTATGCTAAACTACTCCTTTACCATATGAGGCCATGATCAGTAATACCCAACAAAGAGTGCTTTAGTGATTTTAATTAGTTGTGTGCATGGATTGTTTTAATAAAGTCCCTATTTTTATAGTTTATTTTTTATATTGGTACGACCATACTATTGTTTGTATTGCAACTGTATCAGCTCACACCGCTTATGGCGATATAGCCTGCCCTTGGCCCACGTTACCAAAAGAGGCAAAGGAGGAATACCTGTTGGCCTCTGCCTGTTTTATCTTTAGGATTTGGATCACTTCTGATTTAGTAGTAATGTGGGGCTCTTCCGCTGCAGAGTAATAGTCCTTTCAGCACAGTGGCTACTGCATTCGGTATTCCAAGGAGTGCACATCTATGGTGCTGCCCCAAACATGCAGCACTTACAGAATACCTCGTCCCTTTTTTAGAAAAAGAATAGAAAGGCTGTTTTTCCATCCTGTTTTGGGGGATGGGAATGCATATCGGACTGCACTGAGTTTCTAGCGCGCGTTGAACAAACATTGAGACGGGTTAGTAAAAACCCTACTGTGCAGTAAATACTGCATGCATCTTTTTTACTTGCATGTCAAATACAGTACGTTTCACATAGAATATCCTCTTATGGGCTGGCAGTAAAAGCATATGCTGGTAAGATAGGTCTGTGGGTTGAGTGTTCACTTGATCTGCGTCTGATCTTCAGGTTGTAGGTTCAAATCCCAGCAATGGCAACTCAGCCTTTCATCCTTCTGAGATCGATAAAGGAGTACCAACTTTGGTTGGGTGATATTAAAATTACCACACTACAGAGAGAACTTGTGCATTTGGAAAGTGTCCGGTCCCTGTGAAGCAGCTGTGACTGGAGGATGAGGGCCTACATGTCTACTTGCTGGAGTAGATAGGCGAGGAGGGACTCGTGCCCTGTATAACTCAGAAGGGACCAGGCAGTCAGTCAATGCGGCAGAGGGGGGCATTAGCAGGGGAGGGGGAAGGGAAGGAAGAAGACAAAGGGAGGGTCTTGAGAAGCTTCTGGAACTTAAGGAGATCCGGCTCAGGCCTGAGAGAGGCAGGGAGGCCATTCCAGAGGGAGGTTCCTGGCGAAGAGAGAGATCTACCCCCCACTCGCTGCTTGGAAAAGCGTCTGATCTGCAGGATGTTGGAGCTAGAGGACAGAAGGGCTCTAGCAGGGAGGTATTTAGGGGGAGCAAGTTGGATGTAGCGGGTCCAAGGCCCCAGAAAGCCTTGTGGGTGATGCAGAGGGCCTTGAACTTGATTCTCGCAGCCACCGGGAGCCGGTGGAGACATGTTACGGCTGGAGAGATGCAATCCCTGGGCTTGAGGCCAAGGATAAGCCTGGCAGTCCTATTCTGGATTAGTTGAAGGGGCGAAGGGAGGATAAAGGCAGATTCAGGAAGAGGCTGTTGCAGTAGTGTCAGGAATTCGAACAGCCGCACGGTGGGTGTGCACTCACCTGGCCTTTTTTGAAATTTTAAATGAAATTGAATGATAGTAGATCAACCTCTGGAAAATGTGTGGGGCTAATCTGCACACATTTTCCTATGCTCACAGCACGACATACACATAAACCTGTGTACTCTGGGTGGAAACAGCCTACAGGCGCAGTCCCCCAGGTCCTATTTAGTTGGGATTTGACAGCCAAGAGTACACCATGTCATCCCAGAAGGGGAAGGTAAAATCTTCCTCTTGCCATGGCGAGCCTAATTAACAAATAAAGGCTCCATGGGATCTGCCCTGTCCTTTTGTTAGCTCTGCTGGTGGCAGCTTTGCATACTAATCACATTGTGTGTGCAAGAGGCGCTGGGGCACCCAGAGGGCAGTCATGTTTTTTTTTACTGGACATCGATGCTAAAGCATGCATAATAAGTGTTATTATGTAGCTAGCTAGACTGGTATTTTTATGCAACCAGTCTAGCCATTTCTTACTGTGACATGACATTTTGTATTGGGCATCTTTAATAAAGTATAGCATGATCAGTAGTATTATTCTTTCTGTGGTATGATATTTTGTATTGGACATATTTGAGAAAGCAAGCATGATAAGTGTTAAAATGTAGCAAGACTGGCATTTCAATGCAGCCAGTCTGTCTATCCATTTCTTATTGTGGTATGACATTTTGTATTGGGCACCTTTGGTAAAGCAAGCATGATAAGTGTTATTATGTAGCTCAACTAGCATTTTAGTGCAGCCAGTTTGGACATGCTTTCATACTGTGGCATGACATGTTTCCTTATAGTATCATTACTGGCATTTAATGCGCTAAGCAAACATGAGCATGTTCTTATATGAGAATGCTAGGGTATAATGGTGCAGTCAGCATGGAAATATATGAGTATAGCCAGTGTGTAATGCTCCTGTGCATTGTTGGTGACTTGCATGCATTGGATTTTTTCATGCGTTACTCTACAAAACCAAATGCAAACTGTTAGGCTTTTTACTCCATATTTCTAAAAAGTGTGCTCTAAAATGCACCCATTATTTAAAAAAATGTCATGGAGACCTCCCCTTCCCCAAACCTCCGTTGCTTGGTTCAGGCTCCTGCGCTATGCGTGGTTGCTATGGCATATTTAACAGAAATATATACACCCCTCCAGTTACAAAATTCACCAGCCGCTACTACCCACATAGGTCCTGGCTGCAGAGGCTAACAAAGGAGACGGGAAACCTCCGACAACCTTTCATATACATTGTCACCCTGAAGCCAGCTCCCTGCCCTTAGTATCAATGGACAGTGAAATGTCATGTCTTGGAATGCATGTATTACAGTAGTCATCCCCGCAGGGGGACCCCATTCATAGGGTAGTAGTATGTGAGTTGATGGAGCCAGAAAGTCTGTTCTCGCCACAGCTTCAAGGGAGACCTGCCGCTTTACTCAGGAACCACAGTGAGCTCCATTAACTAGAGAGGCCCTTTGATCCACAACAGATAGGAAGATGGGTGGGACTTAGTATTAAATCACAGTGGCCCATTTGGCTTTACGAGAGGGCTGAGCCCCTCTTTTGGGCAGATCATCTGAAGACAGTGCAAGAAGTAGCAAGAAAAACTCAGCATTGCACCCTGGCTGAAGGTACAGTCTGCCTTACATCAGCGAATGAAGGCCAGAACCTCCAAGTGGGAAGCAAGAGCCCTCCCCTAAACATCTCCCAGGGAACAACACTGGGAGATACTGAATCCAGAGGACCCTCCAGTAGCTCTAGAACCAGTAACCAGCCAGCACACAGCTTGTCCTGCTAGGCTCTGCAGCAAGCTTCCTAGGTGGGAAGTGCCAGAGAGTCTCTAAACCAAGGACAAGGCCGCTGCCTGCACCAATCCCCTCAACTTTGGTCCATCTGCCTTAAAGGATGACACAAGCCCAGTGAAGAAGCTAGGAAGAGTGCATTGACAAGCATCTATCGACGTCCGCCTTAAAGGACATTTTCAAGCAAGTCAAGCCCCTCGAGCTGCAACCGACTTCACTGCTGACTGTTATGCTACAGTCACTAACGCTGTCCGAGACGCCTCGACCAGTGCTTCAGACCTGCCCACAACCATTGAGACACTCATTACTGAGACGCTGTGTAGGCCAGCCTTCAGCCGTTCGTCTAGCCTCGCTCGCCGTACTGCCTGATACCTGCAGCTGTCTCCCATCTTGTACCCTGTCGCAGAAGCTGCAAAGTGCCCTGAAACCGACTCGACCCTGTCAAGCACCAAGAACATCTACAGCACAAGGTACATTGTGGTTCTGTCCCTCTGGTCCTTCTGCGAAGGCCCCTAGCGAAATTGTATGACCCATTGCTCCCTTTGTGTTGAATCTAAGTATCCCTGAACTATTGTGATTAATTACTTTACCAACTACCCTCCTGTCATTAGCCAGAGGGCATCCATTTTCCTTCATTGGAACTGTCTGTCCTCTGCATTCCTTTACAGGGTGGGTTGTATTTTGTAGTATACTAGAACGGCCTGCTGTGATAATAATAAAGTAGATATGTTTATACAATCTTGACTGGACAGTCCCTTTTATCATTGGGTAATAATTGTATTTTGCTGTGTTCCAACTAACCAAAGAACCATGACCTTTTGGAGATAAGCCTGCTGTTCTGTCCACGTTACCAAAATTGGACATGGTGGTTTATAATTTGCTTGTGTTTCCAATCTGTTCGGATCCCTTCTGGTGTACTAGAGGTGTGGGCTGATTGATGGTTTAGAAAACGATATTCATACCTGGACCGCTGGTGCCCGTAAGTTGATTCGTCACAAGCAGCCCAGCATAGAGAGGTCCAGAGCTCTCTAGACATTCAGTTTCTGGGGGGAGGTGACGAAAGGGAGAATGCCTCTGAGGAGGTGCAGCTGAAAGTGGGCCTTCTTGGCAAGGTCCGCGATGTGAGAAGAGAAGGAGAGGAGTCGAAGATGATGCCAAGGGTTTTAGCCTCACAAAAGGTTGAGGGGAGGCGACCCATGGAGGGCTGCCAGAGAGTAGGAGGGAATGAAAAGCAGGGATGCCAATTAGAAGGATCTCTGTCTTACTGGCATTAAGGCACAGGTCGTTAGCAGCGTACCATGCCCAAATAGCAGTCAGACAATCAGGAATGAAAGAGGGAGAAGAGTAGGCAGTGGAGGGAAGCTTGAAGGAGAACATTATTTTATTGCACTGTATTATATTTGACCATGTGCCTCACCCAGAGGCAGGCAGTTCTAAGAGACAGACCCAGCCCAGAGTCTGTGACCCTGGCCTGTGGGGGTGTGAAGGATACGCACAGACTGAACATGGACGGTGGCAAGAGAGAAGACAAAGGGTAAAGGATGAATGGGAGATTGGCTGAATACTGGGACAAGTTTGGAGCACAAGCAAAATGCAGGCAAACGCACCACCAAGGGCGGCCTTGGTGGTCGCTACCGTTAGCCGTGGTGCCCCACCTCTACCGGAGGTCATAGGCCATTGGTGGGGTGGGGGGGAGAAATCAGGGGACGTGGGCAGTACAGTTGGGCATGTGGGGAGGGACCGGGCATGGTGTGCTTTAGAGTGTGGGCTGCAAGGTCACTTTAGAAAGTGGCACACAGAGTCAGTTTTCCTCATTAGGTGCTGGTGCATTTCTTTGTAAAGCGGGTCTGGTAAATATCAATGTGGTAAGGAGGTTATTCTGTATGCAAATGGAAATAATGCAGGTCTCCGTTTTGTCTCTCCAACTTTAGGACTGTCGCAGCAGAGTTACATGGTGCATCCAATAAGAAATATGCGGTCAAGAACCACAAGTATGAAGCACAGCTGCAAGCTTAGCCACAGTGCCCAAGGGTGCTAGATCTCTGTAAGGCTGCGTGATATTGAGGTGGGGGCCTGGAACTCCTTCCAGCCCCACATCTGTGGGAGGGAAGTTAAGCAGAAGTGTCAAAGAAAAGAAAATGGGAGAATATCCAAGTAAAGTGACAAAAGAAAGCCACATCTGCAATAAATGGGATGTTAAGTGGTGTATAGAGAGGGATAGTGGGGGAGTTTTAGATCGGGGAGAATGTTTGCGAGGAAAAGGAACCTATTCTTTGCTCTGGGTACAATTTAGTATGCCAGTTCAGCATAGAACCACTGAAGCTGTGACGTTAAGTTATGGATCACCTGTAAGATAACGTGTGGGTTTTAATGACAGCCCCAGAATATATACCTGAAAAGCCAGGTTAGGCCTTTACTATGAAAATACATTGGTGTAATGGGAAAAGACACACTGGAATATACATGCCAGCCCAAACCTTAACACAGCGAAGGGGCCCAACAAACTCAGAGTGTGCATTTTTCTGCCAGTGACACAGGGAACATTATAATGTGAAAAATGCCCATTGTGAATGACCAAAATGAACAGTAGCCTTTCACTTTCAGTTTTGTCACATTAAGAAAAATACTGGAAGTGCAAAGCAAGGGAAAAGACACTGATTTAAAAAGGGCCTTGCATGCACTTGGAAGGCCTATGAAAATATAAAAGAAATTTATTGTTACATGAAAAGCGTGGTTTTTCAAATACTGGAACTGCCATATTCAGACCGGTGTGCATTTCGCAGTTGTACATAAAGACTTAGAGACAAATGGTCTCTTGCTGAAATTAACATATTAGAAAGAACAGCATTGAACAATGATAGCAAGATGCTAAAAATAAATTTCGAGCCTTGAAACACTTGTATTGGCACGTTATAAATGCCATTTCATATCAATAAAAAGCCTTCACAAGAGAAAACAAATGCAAATAATTGAAAAGGCTATCGTCTGACAAATGCGCCATGTGAATCCGTTATGAGCCCAAGAAAAACATGAATTGATTTTAGGATGCTGGGCAGATCTCCCCGGTACCTTACCCCATTGCAGGTCTGTTTGGCTCTTATCTGGAAGGGAGATCTCTTTGAGGCTCATGCATACTAGGTCTTTACGACGGGTTTGTTCCACAGATACAGCCTGTGTGCGTGCAGTGCTCGACAATAGAAACTATTAGATCTGAATTGTGGTAAACTCAAGATTTTAAGGACAAAGCATGGCCTTGTGATGTCAGAGGGCAGAGGCAAGTCATATGCTGAAGGATAAGAATCTCTCCAGCCCCATTAGCTCTCAAAGAACAAAAGGCTTATGCCTTTATCCCAGGCTAAAGTCAACATTTGAGCCCAGATGCCGTGGCCTCCAAATGGAAGAAATGAAACTTCATATTGTATATGTTAATTTTGTGGTCATTGACTTACATTACAAATGTCAGGGGGGTTGGTGACTTACATTACACATTTCCAGGCGATGATGTTAATGTGACTTTCATTCAAGTGCGATTTGGAGGATTTCAGTTACATCGTGAAATGTATTTCTGGCTTCCCTGGAAATGATCTGATTTTGAAAGTTGGAGAGCTGATGGCTTATTAAATTATATATCTGGGTCAGATGTTTCACATTCCCAACTATGTTAGTTTCTGCATAAAGATAAAAAAACCATTGTGTGCCTTGCCAGCTCCATCTATCCGTTATAACTACGGGAACATTAATATCTATACATTATGGCATTTATACACATTTGTGCCATGTAGGGACTTTTTTGAGTGAAAAAGCTAAAAGCTAAAAAAAAATATGGGAGTGTACCTCTTCACTCTAATCATAGGACTCCAAGGGCCTACCGGCAAAGAGGGGGGTGGGAGAGAAGTGCAGAGATTCAATGAAAATTCGAGGCTAGCAAGTTGACACCTCCTGATCTTAATATTTTGTGGGGGGGGCAATACATTAAAAAGCCCTTGCTCTATGGAAGAGAGACAGACAAGGACAGACAGACAGAAACATCCTGCCTAAAAAAGCATCTTGGAGGGAGAGCCGCTAAACATCTTGAAGGAGAGGCCTATAATCCACCTGTGTGAATAGTGAGACAGCTGCCTGACCTTACTTGGGTGGAGAGGCCTTAACATTGATGAAGCCTTACTTTGCATGGGAGGCAAAAACTGGGAAAGCCAAAAGCTAAATGGGCCCTATTCTCAAGGAGAGCCAAATGAGGGATGGGCGTTGGTTGGTGGCTATCTTTGACAGAAGCCTTTGACCAGACCTGTGTTGTCCCCAAATTGGAGCCTTGCTGATCTTTCCTGAGTGCCTAAAACAGAGATTTCCAATGTAAGTAGAGTTATCCTGTCAAGGGTTTTGACCCATGTTGAATTATTAGACGGGGTAGATGTGGGGATGAGCTGTCGCCGGCCATCATTCTATCCCAGAACAAAACTAAATCAATAGACTGGGTGGATGTGGGGAGGAGCTGTCGCGCCCATCATTCCATCCCAGAACCAGGAAAACCGCGCGGTTGTGCGCACACCAGAATGGTCGCCTGACCTGCCATCGATCAGTGCGAGCGTGATGGGCCAGGAGTGCCATGAGTGAAATGGTGCGACAAGTGGTGCAAAGAGAAAAACAGCAGTGCCTGTTAGCTAAAAAGCACTTTAAAAATCACCTTTGTTTTCCTGAATGCAAGCTCAAAGTGCCTATTTTGAACATTGCAGGATATTCAAAAATCTTACTGAACACCAGCAGACATCTGGCAGAATGAAGTGTTGTGTGCATACAAAATCTGGGAAGATGAAGAGCCCAAAACAATGTTTATAACAAAACTGGCTGAGCCGTGGATGTCAGCAGCTTAATTGAAATTGGATTTAAAACCACTAAAATCGAAATGTTTAAATTAAATGAGTGACCTACTTTTGAACGTCACATAGTTTGCAACTGTTAAATGTCATGGTTTTGAACTTAGAATCAGCATTCTAGCTGCATGTGTAAACATTGTAAGTTTGATTAAACTGGTAACAAACAGGACATTTAGCTGAAGCTGGGCTTAAAGAAATTGAATTCTGCCTGACAACTACCCCCGACAGGAGTTGAACTGGCTCAACAACTCTTCCCAGGCCTGGCTGCATCCTGCTGCCCCCACCAAAAGGAGATCACACCTCCCTGATTGAATTAAGGGAGGGGTACCTGCAGACTGCAGGAGGTTGAACAAAGCCCTTTCCTGGGCTCAGGCAAATGTTATATTGGGGGAGGGGGGGTCGTAAATGGCTTCCTCTTGGGAGAAACTGGGAGGGGCAGTGCCTCTGCTAGCAAACTGAGCTTGGGGGAAGTGGATAAACCAGTTATTCCACCATGTGATGTGGGAAGCCACACCCCTTTTTGACCAGGGCATAATTTTAAAAAGATAGATAACTCATAGTGCGGACTGGTCAAAATTATATAAATAATATCATTATTCTTGGGATTTTTCCATGCACATTTTAAGAGGTGTTAGGACCCTGTGGGATGTTCATGGGGATAGCAGCGGAGAAAAGGTTGTTACTCCAAATGTATGCATGTGAAAAATCTGACAATTTATCATCTGTAATCCATATCCCTGGTGCACATTTGTGTAAAATCTGGAAAGGTTTAGAGGTCGTTATCTGGATGAAAAGGGGAGAACTCATCAGTGGACACAACATCGTACAAAGACAGGGATCGGATGGTCTGGTGCTACAGAAAATATGTTAAGTGGACCTATAATATTAGAAAAATGGTACATAGATAAATATGTGTTTGGGTCAGAAATAGATTTGTGTGCAATCTGACCAGAGGAGTGTCATTTCTGCAGGTCATAAAAATGACATCACTCTGACACACTATCCCTTCCCAAATCAGGGACCAAAGAATCTATCTACCTATCAGATTAAGAGAGGGGCAGGCTTAGTGAAGCCAGCCTCTCCACCCATTTTCTAAACACATAAAAGCAGACAGTGCAGGACAGATAGGATTCAATTCCATTTTCTGCGGGACGCTCTGCCGGGAGACTCCAGACTTTACATCCATCAATCTACAGAGACCAGAACTTTATTTCAGAACCTAAAGCAAGGGCCTAAACCCACAAACTGAGAACTCTTCTCAGCAGGCCTCAGCATCCTTAAAATCATTTGCAAACTATTCCACAGCCGGGCGAGCTGTCTGAAATCTTTGCCAAGAACTTTTGCCAGTACCCAGAAAGCAGTGTTACATCTAGAATCCACTTGATCCGGACCGAAAAGCAGAGCAGTATCCAGAACCAGAGGCCGCTGTATCCAGAGAGGCTAGACCAGCAGAGCAGAGCTGACCCAGACGCTGTGAACATAACCGGCCGAAGTCCAGTCCAGTTGACCCGATCCGTGACGAGGCCCAGTCCTTCTAAAAATTAGGAGTGAGTATCCACCAGAACTGTGCAGAACCCAATCTCTTAGTTAAAATAATCTAATGCAAACTATTTTAACCTAAGTAGAACTGCCTCCTAGAAATCGTGTCATCTGTCATTTTAAAGCTGCGAGCTGTCACCTGTCATTTTGAGTTTTACTTTAAATCCGAAAATCTACCTTTATTAAATCGTCCGTATCTCTTGAACCGTTTGGGCTAGGAACGAAAGCTGAGATTCTAGGCTTTCCAACGAACCTAGAACCGACTTGATACTCCTTTTGCCATAATCACGATTCACGCACTCACGAATTTTACCGCGATTTGACATTTGCTTTATTTCAGCCACGTGTAAAAATCAGCAGCTCCTTGCTTTCCTTTGCTAAAATTCGTTTTAACCTGCTCGTTACTCATAGAGCATTTCTAAAGTGAGCCTGAACTAATATAAACTAGATATCACCCACCCTGAACCTCTAGAGGGAATTAAAAGCATTTTTAGCACATTTCTCACTTCATTGTCATCACATTCAAAGCATTTTGGGCATGTGTTTAAAACTCATACCTGTTTTCTCTAAGCTTGCTGGGGGAACTGGAACTGTGTATTGCATTATAAAGTGTGATTTGTTGGGATTCTTGAAGACTGTGTGCTCTCCTTTCCATCTCCTTATATTGTATAAAGGGGGGAGTGAGTTGCCAGAGAAAGGTGATTACATTGTTGTTGGTTGAAATCATATCAAGTTATTTTCTGTACTGCATTTCATTCATCATTGCGTTTCCTTGAACCATATAAAGCATTCTCTGCCACCTTATTCTTCTTTTCCTATTCATAAGTAACCAGGAACTCTGCTACTGTAGGATTACCTATTGCTGATTACTGCTCATATTCACAAGTGTGCTATCCATTATCAATTTATTTATAGAAGTGTATATATATATATATATATATATATATATATATATATATATATATATATATATATATATATATATATATATATATATATATATATTGTTTAATTTTTCAAATAAACCTTTTCAAATTTGCAAAACAAGCCTACTTCTTGGCTCAGTGGGTTCAAGAGGGATTCTAAGAGAGGGGTGTTATACAAGGGTTCATCATCCAGATTATAACTTGCCATAAAAATACCTAAATAAGGGCTTCCCTTGGGCATCCCAGACAAGGCACTGACTTAGTGGGATTGCTTGATTGGAGTCACTTACAATCCAAATAACAAGTGTGTCAGGGATCTGCCTGCCTTAATATCTCCCCTTAGTTGTATAGACCCTTAGTATATTTGACTGAGTATTAATTGAACTTCCAAATAGATTGACGCAGGGCTGGAATTTGGAGGAGTTCAAAACCTCTGCCCTCTTTCCTAACGGGAAATAAGTTATTGTCTCTAAAGTAATTTAGTGCATTTATTTTTCCTGTCAACCCCATACTTCTCTAAAGAGCAGGGGTGTATTTGTCCCAAAACGAAATTCCCAACTGTCCCCACTTCCTAGACCTGGTCTTTAAACAGAGGGTTACGTATATAATTGATGCCTGGGTTTTGAGTGCTAGGGGGAGAAGTGCTTTGCAAAGTGAAACCCAGTGTAATTCTCCATTGAAAAATAAACACTCTTTCCTGAGAGTGAGTAAGTGACCCTGATAGCAGAACGATTTTGGTATTGCATTTGGGTGCCGTAAGAACAAGTTACTTACCAACTGTAACGTTCTTTCAACTGGATGTTCCTCCCACGTATTCCTCATCTTGTGATAAATCGTTATCTCCAGCTTTGCTGCTTCGGAATTTTTTTTTTTCTTTCTCTCGGCAGAGGGCGCTGTGCTCGAGGTCGTGGCGTCGATTCTCCCTCGACGTACTCCGTCGACGTCACCGATGGTATAAATACCTCGAGCCGCGCCTGTTGCTTCAGTTCTGTTTTTTCGATGAAAAAAAAAATATATATATATATATATATATGTATATATATGTATATATATATATATAGGAGGAACACCCAGGCGTGTCCCATGACCGATACATTCTTCGTGAGAGGAAAGTGTAAGAAAACGTAAACTGTACTGTGGGGTAGGATGGGAGGGTCCATGAGGAATACGTGGGAGGTACATCCAGTCGAAAGAACGTTACAGTTGGTAAGTAACTTGTTCTTCGAATGGATTGTGTCCTCCCACGTATTCCTCATCTTGTGATAGGCTCCCATAGCAGTATCAATTTTTGGAGGTGGAAGTACTAATTTCAGTTTTCGTGGACAGAATGCAGAACTGCCTTTGCAAATAAACCCTTGTTAGAGGAGTCAGTGTCCAAACAATAATGTTTAACAAAAGTATGAATTGTTTTCCAGGTTGCAGCTGCACAAATATCTGCTGCTGGGACTCCCCTCTTTAGATCCGCAGAAGTAACCATTCCCCTTGTAGAATGGGCACGAAGCCCATCTGGTGGTTCTTTTCCCACTAATCTGTAGCATTCAACTATGGCTAATATGATCCAGTGGGAAATGGTCTGTTTTGTTACAGATAAGCCTAATTTATGACCAGTATAACCCACAAATAGTTGGTCATCGTGTCTCAATTTAGCCATCCTTGAGATGTAAAAACTAAGAGCCCTCTTGGGATCTAGTCTGTGTAATCTCTCCTCTTCCTTGCCCAGATGAGGGGGAGGATAAAAAGTTGGTAGTACTATTTTTTGTGACAAATGGAAGTCCGAGACTACTTTTGGCAAGAATGAAGGTTTAACTTTAAGGACTACTCCTTATAAAAAATAGTATATGGTGGTTTGCATGAGAGAGCCTGAAGTTTGCTAACCCTGCAGGCGTATGATAGGGCCACAAGGAGGACAGTTTTTAGAGTCAAAAGCCTCAATGGACATGAGTGCAGAGGCTCAAAAGGTATGCAAGTCAAGAATTTTAATACTAAATTTAAGTCCCAAGTTGGTACATGAAAAGGGATTGGAGGGTATACATTAGTAAGCCCCTTTAAGAATTGAATTATTAACGGTATTTTGAAATATGAAACCTCTTCCGAGGAGCGCTTGAAAATGGACAGCGCAGCAAGGTATCCTTTGATTGTTCCTATCTGGAGCCCCAGATTGGCTAGATGTAACAGGAAAGAAAGCACCATTGGGGTGCCACACTGAAAAGGGTCCACATCCTTGTCTTTGCACCAGTTACTAAACCTATTCCAGCGACATCGGTACAAAGACTTTGTTGCTGGTCTTCTGGCCGAAAGCAAGATTTCCATTACGTCATCCGGAAGATCCCAATCCTTGTATCTCAACCTCTCAGAAACCATGCGTGAAGGTTGAGTGTCTTGACCTCTGGATGGAGAATCCAACCTTCCTCTTGCGAGAGAAGATCCTCTCTTTGCGGAAGACGTATTGGAGGGCAGATGGACATGTCTAGAAGGTCCGGGTACCAGGTTCTCCTGGCCCAATCCGGGCAATTAGGATCATGGTTTTCCTAAACTTTCTCAACCTCCTGATTACTTGAGGAATCACGGGGACTGGGGGAAACGCGTACAGCAGTGGAAACTTCCACTCCACTACGAATGCGTCTCCCAGAGCTCCTCTTTGAGGAAATTCCCTTGAGCAGTACTGATCGCACTTCTGGTTGATCGCAGTGGCAAGCAGATCCACTTGAGGGGTTCCCCAAAGGGCAAAGGTCTCCAGAAGGACTTCCTGAGCCAGCTACCACTCGTGAGAGACCGTGCTCTGCCTGCTCAGAGCGTCTGCCGCCGTGTTCTTCTCTCCAGCTAGGTGAATTGCCGACAGAGAGATTCCTTCTCGTATTGCCCAGAACCAGAGCTGCATTGCTTCTCTGCACAGTGTCAGTGACCCTACACCTCCTCTCTTGTTGAGATAGTACATGGCCACTGTATTGTCCGTCATTATCAGGACATTCTTTCCCTGTACAGAGGGCAGAAAGGCCTTCAGAGCTAGTCTGATTGCCCTCAGCTCCAACAGGTTGATATGTAGTTTGGACTCCGATGGAGACCAACGACCGCTGATTGTCAGATCGTTGGTGTGTGCTCCCCACCCCGTGAGTGAGGCGTCCGTCACTACCGTTATCTCCGGCCATGGTTGCCAAAAAGACTCTCCCCTGAGAATGTTGTTGTTGCAAGCCCACCATAGAAGATCCTGAGCAACTGCGCTCAGGACTTGCAGAAGATCCAACATATTCCCTGAGAACTGGGACCACTGAGTTCTGAGAGCCCAAAGAAGGGATCTCATTCTCAACCTGGCCTCTGGTACTAGGAAAATGCAGGATGCCATGAGGCCGAGCAACCTGAGAAAATCGAAGGCCGGTAGATGTTGGGCATTCTGAAACTTCGTAACCATCTGCTGGATGTGGAGAGCTCTCACTTCGGGAGGCGAGGCTTTTCCCGATGAAGTGTCCAAGACTGCTCCTATAAATTGGAGTTTCTGGGATGGTATCATGTGGGACTTCTTGAAATTGAGGGAGAAGCCCAGTTTGTGGAGGAAGTGGCAGGTGATCGAAAGATGTTCTTGAGCTTGTTCTGGAGAACTTGCTCTGATCAACCAGTCGTCCAGGTAGGGATATATGTGAATACCTCCTCTCCTGAGACTTGCTGCCACAACCGCTAACAGTTTGGTGAAAACCCTTGGGCGGAGGTCAATCCGAATGGCAGAACTCGAAACTGATAATGAGAATTGCCAATGGCGAACCTCATGTACTTTCTGTGCTTTGGATGGATTGGCACATGAAAGTAAGCATCCTGAAGGTCCAATGATACCAACCAATCTTGGAGTTGGAGAGCCTGAAGGATCTGAGAGAGAGTCACCATCTTGAACTTGTCCTTCCTGAGGTACTTGTTCAAGTTTCTCAAGTCCAAGATGGGTCTCAGTCCTCCGTCCTTTTTTGGGATGAGAAAGTATGGGGAGTACCAACCCCTGTTCCTCTCCGCTACAGGTACCGGTTCTATGGCACCTTTCTCTAGCAGGGTTAAAATTTCCTGCAACAGGAGCGGATCCGGAATTTTGACGGAGTTGACTCTCGGTGGATAATTCTGAGTCCTTTTTTGGAAGGGGAGGCAGTAACCTTGGGCTACTGTTTCCAGTGCCCAAGCATCTGAGGTAATGCCCTGCCATTCCTTCAGATGCTGAGAGATCCTACCTCCCACTGGTGTTTTGTGTAAGAAGGTCTCAGAGGGATTTGGAGGCGGCTGCAGGAGTGGCTGAGGGTACAGATGCCACTCCTGAGGCTGATTTTGCACCTCTTCCTCGTGCTCCATGAGGGAAGTTTCTTTTGCCCCTTTTGAGAAGCCTGTCCTCTTCCTCTACCAAAAGAAGAGTAGTAGCGAAAAGAACGACCCCTCCAGGAAGATGAGCCGGAATAGGGTTTTAGAGGCTGGCGCAAAGAGGCACTAAGTGATTTAGCTGCCGCTTTCGAGGTCTGAAGTTTTTCTAGGCTTTCATCAGCCTTTCTGCCAAAGAGCCTCGAGCCATCAAAGGGCATGTTGAGGAGTCTAGATTGCACATCGGGTGCAAATCCCGACTTCCTCAACAATGCAAATCTGCGTAGCACAACGCTTGCAGCCATGGATCTGCTGATGCTATCCGCAGTATCCAGTCCAGACTGGAGACATTCCCCTATTGCCTCCTTCCCGTCTTTGACTATATTCAGGAAGCCTTCCCTTTCCTCGCCTTCCAGAATATGATCAGCCACCGCCGAAATACAGTCCCACAGGGTATGGGTAAACCTGGCTAGGGTACAGGTGACATTTGTCGACTTAAGTGCCATACTGCCTGACGTGAAAACTTTACGTGCCCAGGCATCAATTTTTTTATCCTCTCTATTTTTATCCTCTCTATCTGGAGGAATAGTTGGATAAGCAGTTTGTTTTGAAGTAGATGCTGCCTGAATGACTACACTCTCTGGAGTCGGATGTTTATTCAAATATTCAGGATCCGTTCCAGCTGGTCTATATTTTCTTGGAAAAGTGCTGTCTGCAGCAGCAATAGTCTCTGGTTTCTCCCAGTTTTTCTCTACAGTCCTTTGGAGGGCCCTGTGAAAAGGGAGAACAGGATCTTTCTGAGGTCCCTTGACGATTAGATCATTCATGTCATCTTGTTCAAAAATGGGTGAAGTATTATCCCAACCCATATATTCAACTACCCTGGTCACAAGACTCCTGTACCCAGCATCTGCATGTTCTGCAGGATCAGGTTTGGCGAACTCTAATTCTGGGGATGTGTCAACTCGACTGGCAGAATGTAGAGTATCACTCAGGTCCCTCATTCTAGATTCCTGGTCAATAAGTTCCTCAGGAACTTGTCTTGTACCATAAGTAACTCCCAAAGGAGAAACCTCGTCTTCTTCTGAAGCAGACTCTTCATAGATTGCTGACATAGATTTAAAAAAATCTGATCTGGGTAAAGGAGTTTATCTCCTTTCTTCCTCTTCCATCTGCTTTGAAGAAAATGGTAAATCCCTCGATGTTTTCGAGGTTGTCTTCGAAGTCTTCGAAGTTTTCGAAGATGACTTCGATAATGGCGTTGATGACGCATCTGGCTTTGGCGTCGAAATTATCGACGTCGAGGGCATCGACGAAATTGTCGAAGTCTTCGACGACTTGTGTTTCTTATACGGCACTGGAGATGTGCTCGACTCTCGAAGAGTCTTTGACGGTTTTACGTCGACTCAAGGTTTTTTGGATTCCTCGACGCTACTGGTTTTAGCCATGGTAGCCTTGGACTTCCCTTTGTCGTCCAATGGAGCGACTTTAGGGGTATGGCTTTTTCGAGGGTCTTTCGAGGGGGTCGAGGCCGCATTCTCGAAAACCTCCATCATCTTTTTGCGGAATTCTTCACACTTACTGGGAGTATCCGATTTAGTCGGACAACGAATTTCTATGTCTCCTCTTCATTTTCTTCAATGACGACGAAGAGTGTCTCGATCTACTCCTAAATCGAGACCTCTTCGAGTGCCTATGTCGATCCGATTCCTTAGAATCAGTCGTTTTCTTATGTCTTTTAGACGAAACCTTTTTTAAAGCCTCCCTCCCCACCGACAGTTTACCTCTCCTCTCACGAAGAGCTTTTTCGGTCATCGATTGGCAGGACCCGCAGTCGTCGGTTCGGTGACTGGAACCGAGCCACCAGAGACAAATCCGGTGGGGATCGGTGATCGACATCTTAGATCCACAATCTGCACACTTTTTAAACCCAGTCCTGGGTGTCGAAGGTGTCGAAGATGACGACATTTTCTTCACAGAAAATAGAAGCGCGCCATTCTCGATAGCAAAGCGATCGGAAAAACGGAACTGAAGCAACGGGCGCGGCTCGAGGTATTTATACCATCGGTGACGTCGACGGAGTAAGTCGTGGGACAATCGACGCCACGACCTCGAGCACAGCGCCCTCTGCCGAGAGAAAAAAATAAATAATCCGAAGCAGCGAAGCTGGAGATAACGATTTATCACAAGATGAGGAATACGTGGGAGGACACAATCCATTCGAAACGTATCTTCCAAGTCTGTGTGTTTTTAAAACTTCTAGCATTTTCAAGTGTGCAGGGAATAAAATGTATGAAGGACTCCATGTGTAATGTCCAACTTACTTTAAAAACAAAAACAGTGCTTCGTTTTAAATCTAAACCTTATCATTTAATATTTACCTGTGTATTACAAAAAGGAAAAAATGTGTGCTTACACTGAAGCTTTGATTTGTGCCACAGAGAAGGTGGCGTGTGTAAACATTAAAGGCAAATAATTTAAAATATACTTTAAATAAATATATATTCTCTCTCTACCCCTGCCTGGTTCTTGGATTATTGTTGGGACAGGGGGAGGGACCTCCGTGGCTCTAAACGAGTCATAGATAGGACTTGCTGAATCCAAAAATCAATGGTGTGTTGTGGGATCTCTTAATTGGGTGGGAAGGAACTCCCTATGTTGCTGTGTGGTCTCCAAATATATTGTTAAACACTTGACCAATAACAAAGCTGCGGCCTATGTTTTACCCACTCAAATATGTGTGTTATCTCATGGGTGGGCAAAGGAATCTGGGAAAGGTCCAGTGTGGACTGTCATTGCTAAGGGGGAGGGAATGAAGGTCTCACATCCGTCCCGTGCAGTACTTTAAGTGGTATACAAGGGTGGGCCCCAAACAAGTCTCAGAAATATTTTTGGGGGGAACGGCCTAAGAAGTGACTGCTATGGCTTAAGACCATACATTCTAACAATATCCATTCCATTTGTTATGTTATGTTACCAGAACTTATTAAAGCGCACGTAAGCCAAAGGCATCATGGCGCTAGTGGCGTGAAGGATGTAGTAATCTAAGTCACAGTTAGAATAATAAAGTTTTCAGATTCCGACGAAAGAAGAGATTATCAACAGTGCTCCGCAGAGCCAAGGGAAGGCCGTTCCAGGCTTTTGCGGCCACAACCGAGAAGACGCATCCCACTGAACGGGCCAGCCTAAACCGAGGGACAGCTAACAGAAGAGCTGACTGAGAATGGAGAGACCGGGTTGGAGAGTAGTGTACAAATTTGGCCTCCAGATACTCTGCTCCCATACCATAAAAGGCCCGATAGACAGTAGACATGGACTTAAACATGATCTGCGCCTCAACGGGGAGCCATTGCAGTTGCCTCAACAGAGGGGACATGTATGTACCAAAGGGAGGGCGGAGGATGGATCTCGCCGCAGCGTTTTGGAGCAGTTGTAGCCGCTTGATCATGTAGAGAGGCTGCCCCAAGTAGAGCGAGTTACAATAGTCCAATACACTCAATACTAATGCAGCAACCATAGAGGCTTGGCAGACTGTGGAGACAAAAGAAAGAACCTTCTGAAGGACCCGGAGTTTAAAATGGCCAGACTTGCGGACTGCAGCCACCTGCTCCTCCATGGCTAGGGAGGCAGTGAGTTTAACCCCCCCCCCCAAGTTTCTAATTGACAACACGGGCGTGGTAAGAGGGCCAAGGGAGGAAAGCCAAAATTCAGCAGTCCAGAACAGATGGGGAAAGGAGGTACCTACAACCAGAACTTCTGTTTTGCTAGCATTAAGCTTTAATCAGTTGGCTGTCATCCATCCTCCTAGTTTCTCAAGACAGTTCCTCAGTCGAGCAGCAGGACCAAACGGACCAAAATCTGGGTGTCGTCTGCATAGGAATAATAGCGGAACCCATGTGACTGAAGAAGAAGCAGAAGGAGTCTAATATACACATTAAACAGAATTGGAGAAAGTGCCGATCCTTGAGGGACCCCACAGACAAGTGAGACAGGAGCAGAGCGTGTCTACCAGTATTTGGTAGATACTAGTCCAGTCCTGGTTTTAACTTTGCATTCGGGAACCTGTAATGCTGGCTTTAAAATGGGGAGATCCAGGACAAGTCCTAGAGTGCAAAAGTGAAACCAGGCCTGGACTATTGTCTCTCAAATGGACTGATAATGTTGGCATGTATGTAAGACATAGATGTTAATAAGTGGTGTGGCCTATGTACCTATGCTTATGGCCCAACTGTCTTTGACAAAACGGTAATGACCCACCTCTACCATGGACTGTCACATTGTGGTAAGATTTTACAAATAAATGCTTGAAACATACAACGCAAAGGGGCGCAGACAGCTAATCCAGAAGCACCCTCGTGGCCACAAAAGAGTCACAGCACTGGGCGTGCTGACAGGTACTACCCTTCCTCCGCCCAACCAAGACAGGGTGTGTGACCTGGAGGCTGGAGCCACTGGGTGGGTGGTGTTCATCCATGAGGATGGTCCATGTGGGAGCTGGCCTTGTGCGCCCGGCAGACAAGGCTCAGAGCTCACCTCGCCACCAGCAATGCCATTGCCACTCGCAGGTCCGAGACCCATCCAGGGAAAGCAATTGCATGTAGAAGTTGAGGGCTGCTCACCTATTCACAGAGTGGCTGCCAGCCGGTCTCCAAGTTCGGCAAGCCAACCCCTGGGGGTGGCAGGCACCCCCTTCTCCCGATAGTCCATCTAAGGGCATGTGCGTACCTAGAAGAAACAGAGTCGCCATGAGCACCGACTAGTGAGGAATCAGGGGAGCCCTGGCAGATCACCAGTTTATGAGCAGTTTTTGGAACCTGCCCGGAGTGCCCCCCAGCTAGACTCTGACCACTTAATGCCCTTATCTGCAAGATACAAGAATTTCAGGGACACAACAGCTTACTGAAGTGAGGAAAGAGGAAAAGATGTTCGGGATTCAGCAAGAGGGACAGTAATTTAGATAAGGCACACACTTGGCCCAAACACAAGACTCCAACCGATGACCCTTTACCTCTTAATAGCGTTCACAAACATCAACCTTAACATTTGAATGAAGAATCCTCCATTACTAATGCCTCACATTCCCACGTAGCACTCTATATGCCATGGGCACCTTAACAGGGCTAGTAAACATATATGCCAGGATTACCATCGTACGCCCAGGTTCGGTGTAGCAATTTAAAAGTAATTATAATTGTTCTTGGTATTAAGCGCGGGATCGGGATTCGAACTTGTGCTGCGTTGCGTCGCCCCTGAGCTATTCCCCCTCAACGAACATCCAGCATATGCCCGGAATATCGTCCTACAACACAATTATCTTCAATATGAATAACTTTTTTCCTACTGCTTGCTGCCACACAGCATTGCAAGTATCAGACGTTACAAATAACCAACTTAGTTTGACTAATGTTCTCAACTGCAGGAGGATGAATAGCAATGGCGGCCATGCCGTATTTCATGCATATGCCTGCATGCTTGTTGATGCAAACCGCCTGGCTGCTCGTCGCGCTGCATCAGAACAGATGTTATGTTTTGGTAAAGGTACTTCTACAGCACCGTCACCAACAGAATTGGTCCCCAGGCGCACTGGACGATCTGTAAACAGGAAGGAGGGCGGGTAGGGTGAGTCGGGAGGATGGGAGTAGGAGAGTGGGAGAAGTGGTGTGCTGTTGGTAGCTTCAACTCGGTATACACCGAGTATACACCGAGTGCTGGGCTTTGGTGCAACTATCGGATGGGGCGAGACCTCGTGCTGTAGGTGCTGTTTATGTGTTTTTGCTGTGGTATGGTAAAGTGCATGCGGATTGCTGGGAGAGAAATGGTGGTGTGACTTTTGTGTTGGTTAAGTAAGCAGAAAGTCGAGGGTTGGGTTAGTGGGGTCTGTATCCTGATGCCAGGTTTGATGCCAGGTACTTCTGGTTCCGTTTCAGCTGTTTCCCTGTGGGTGGGGTTGTTGCTGGTTACTTATGGGCCGTCTCGCTGTAGTGCGCTGATCCAGCTTTATCATAGTGAGTATTGTATGGAGTGCCTACCATCTCCTACCATGGAGTGATAGGTGTGTCAGAACCTTTTCTTCGGGTGTGGGACTGGGTTGGTACTATCTATTCTCTTGTTGTCTAATGTGACCCTGGTCGGTTGAGGCTTTGAATGGTTCAGGGTCGGGTGTAGAGGTTATCAAAGTCTCCTGGAGACACAATGTTGGCCTCTCTCAACTCCAATAAACAATCAGGGTTACTCATTAAATGTAAATTTCCTCTCGAGTTCCAGGACTTTAAGCATAGGTCTATGTTTCTACTGAGACCTGGCGAAAGGGAGGCCTGCCTAAGGGACATGTTTCTGCCACAGGGTCGAGATGATTGCAGCCCAATCAATATCTGATCCCTGTTTCTTATCTAAGTTGGCAGAATCTGTCGTCCTATGGTTGCAGTAAAATAAAACTTTCTGCGGTCACCTAACATGGTGCCTTGATGCACTGGTGCAATGTACTGAATGCCAAAGGACTTGCATAAGTTTATATGGTATTAGGAAAAATATCGACAAGCTGATGAATAGTCAAGTAATATTGTTGAATTTCCAGCTAAACAACCACATCAGCCTATGTATTCATTTGTAATTTTATGGACAAAATGCTATGTTTACCTTTCCAACAGCATTCGCAATCTAGTGAACTAATTTCAAGAATATATGCCAGAAGTATTAAAAAAGGTGCCTTTATAAAAGAAAGTAGAACTCTGTTGTAATTACACTGTGTTATAATATATGTAAGAGTTTAAAATAGGGAATGCATTACTGTATAAATCTGCATGGACAAAAGTGATATTGTGACATAACTTACAATGCTGACAACCAGCTGCACTCATGTCCAGCCCTACAGACATTATCAATGGGGGTAGGGTTTGGAATTCCACAAGATTAGTGCCCATCCGGAGACAAAGTTTATTTAGCTTACATAAGAGAAACCCCTTAAAACTCTCTATAACAAAGATCAGCTGCTCAAGGCCACGGGTTCGTGAAATGCCTGACACTCATATAGATCCAGCTCAAGGGAAATATTTTTAAGGAAAAACATATTTAAATTCCAGCAAAGCTAGATACATTTTACTATTATGTTCAATATATAGCCAACACGTGTTGCACCCTCATAGCACTGAAGGATCCTTAGGGCTTATGGGCACAGCATAGATTTGACTTTCCCATTACATGTAAAGGTGGCTGCATGCATTCAGCGTTTCTAATGGCGAGGATGATTGCATCCCGCTGTCCACGTGTTACTACCATGTCTAAATGGGCCTATATGATGCATAAACACGCTATATTCACCACGCAGCGACATTTGGGTGTGCGCAGTGTCTGCATACCCCACCCCACCCCCAGCTTTGTGGATTGACCTATATACTTGCGGGTTACACACAGTTCTCTGCATACCCATAAAAGCCAGTAACGAACAAACCATTGCCCACTTTTCTCACCTAACATCACCGGTGAGAAGCAGTAAAGCTGAAAGTTTGTAGTAAAGCTTGTAAGTTGTACTCTGAAGTCCTTCCTTTTTTAGTTTGGACTATTGCATTAGTGTACAGATAAGGAGAAATGGCATATGAGGAGGGGGACACAGCTTGAACGGTTTTTTGGAGGTTATTTGCCCACCCATTGACTGACCATAGCCATACTAATTCCTATGGCCATTCCCCCCAGAATTCCTGCCCATCCCCGCCCAAAACACCACCTCATAGGAACTCTTTCAGCTCGCTTTATTCAAGCCTTAGCATCAGACTTGCACTGAAGTACCAGCCAGTGTTTTTTTCATAGCAATCTTCTGAGAGTTAATGACTAAATTGGAGTTCTAAACCCGCTACTGGTGTAGTAAAAATGTATTACCCAGGTCTGCCTTCAGCCACTCGATTTTATAAGCGCTATGCATGTCCTTCTCTGAAGTCCTGTTAAAAACAAGCAATGGTAAAGCCAACTGTTTAGGCTTGTGCATAATAAGTATTAGGTATTTGCCAGGCACTGCTATTAGATGCCCAAGTACTCGCACCGCTTTGCACTTGTACCCATCAATGGCCAGTTAATACAACTACGGCTGTGCGTGGCAAGCGCCTTTCCCATGCCAACACAAAAGCACAAACTGTTGGCATTGCCAATGCTTGTTTACTTTGCATTCTTGTACGGTCCTTTTTCCTCCCCCCCCACACTATAAAAATGCAGGACTCCATGCAATATGTAGGGAGCCCAAAGTCCAGCAATGGTTGACTGTTTCACATAAAATAAGACAAGTTAAAGGTGCTGTAAACTGTCCCACAACCCAGAAGAGAATGTGTGATAAAGTAATGTGCTTTTTCGAAATTGTTTGAAAAGGCTTGCAGCAGGCAGCACAGCCAAATGGGGCTTTAAAAGAATACGTTCCATCCCATTACAAATTACCAAATAAAATCACTAAACACACTTGACTTACCGCTGATTGAGGTGTCCGCTGCAGCCCCCTATTTCACATGCGCCGCTTACAATAAAGACAAGGGGCCTCATTACAAGTTTGGCGGTGTAGGGAAAAAGTGGCAGTAATTCCATTACCGTCACTTTTCCCGTGCTGCCAAATTATCATTTTGGTGGATTTACCGCCTGGGGAATTACTGCACTGTCAATCTGACGCTTTTCAGGGGTGAAGTGGCAGATTTACCTCCAGCTTGTTGCTAGCGGTAAATCCTCCACCTTACCGCCAAAATTCAGTAATTCCACCGGCGGTAAATCCAGCGAAAAAATCCCCATGGAGTCCTATGGGCTCCAAAACCGGGGAATTACCATCACTCGTATTCCTGTGGTAACTCCATGGCACCAAGTGGCAGATTTACCACCTGAATACTGCCAAACTTGTAATGAGGCCCAATGTATTAAAATGCAACAATCATTTCCTACTTAAGAGATTTTGTTGCAGAGGGATTAGGACATCTTGCAGTAGCTCTGGACTACATTACATAGCATTTGGAGGGGGCAGGGGCGGCTTCAGCTCCCTTTAGCCAGTGGCCATGGCTGCCTATGCCAAGCATAGATGCCAATACGTCAGTCGAGAGATGCTCATTCAGTCCTTTGCATTCTGGGGCTTGCAGTTTTGCTTTTGCCAGTCTAACTAAAGAACGAACTTTATGATTCTAACAATCATGAAAGATCTCTTCTTTTTATAACATTAGTGTTTTCATACGATTTGAAATGCGTAATAATTGCAATGGCCAGGTTTCATGTCCAGAGATTTCTTCTTTATTCTTCTTTAGTCGCAAAATATTGTATCCCTTCAAAAAGTTGTCCAGAAATTGAGAGCTACACCCCACTTTTCACCCTGGTTTAATCAACACATCCTGCAAATGTATGTCAGAAAGGCCTTTACAGAATGGATATATGAATATTTATTTGGTGACTGTACAAAAGAAGCGGGACTCAACCCGCCTACCTGCCTCAGATCGTGGGATTGACTCGGGAATCAAACAATGTTACGTTGGAAATATCCTCGGAGGGTCTTTACTCGCTGGCCAAGAAAACCCCCCAGAAAAAATGGAGAGGTGACAAGAAAGAAAACAGATTGGAACGTAAAGGAAATTAAAAGCACCCTAATGTAGAGTTAGGAAAAGCAATACAGACCAAGAAAAACAACATCCAGAGGAACAGAAACCACCAAGATGAAGACCCAAGGGATGAACATCATAACGGCTAAAAAACTGAAGTACAAACTAAAAATGGCTGGAGGATCAAACTTCCCAGTCCTTTCAGAGCTCAAGTAATAAACTGGCTCTTCGATAAGAAACCCTAAAAGGCCGCAGGTAACTCACAATCCTATTCCGCTGTAACCTATGCACTCTAACATCTGTCACAATGTATTACTGTACCTTTTTGGTGTGGTCAACCAAATTGTAACCACTGGTGACAATTCTATGCTCTTATATGTATCATTATGTAATTCGACCAGTAACCCATGGTCGACAAGGCTGAATTTACTTTGTATTCTACCTGTATGCTTCTGTAACTCTTTCATAAGCTCAAGCGCCCAGTTACCTCAGGGTTAGGTGCGCTCTATAAATAATAAACTAAACTAAACGAGGCGGTTACTTCGAGGGGAATAGAGGACTCGAAATCCTCAGACACACCACAATATTTGGCTAAACCTAATCAAGTTACCAACCGGAAGCAGAAGGAAGTGGCCCCCTTTGCACGCAATGACTCTTCACAAGGCATGGATATCCTTTTCAGGCAAGAGGACCCGTAGTCCCTTAAATCCGGAAGAGCGATGATTGCTCCAGAGAGTTGTGGTGATACATGCCCTCCACTGATACCGCATTCAAGGGTGGATAGAAGTATTAGAATGACTTTTCGTGACAAAGACCAAGCTGTTCTTACCAGAAGCCCCATTGTGTGTGGCACTTAAGATTGCGGCCCCGTCAAGTTGCTCAATATACCAAGCCTTTTCTGCACTCCTACTGAATGCTCGATGAACCGAAGTGCAATTCTGAACTTGCTACACGCGACTTCTGATCCTTCGACTGAGAGCATCGGATGATGCCCGAATCAGTGCCTCGTGCATTTCCACTCTTCATCAGTGGCAGCTTTGGTATTGACACACTTACAGGGCTTCCCGATAATGGAACACGAAGTTAGCAAAGTGGCAGCTCCTTGTAGGAGCAACTTCACTTCAGTTAATCCTTCTGAAATGAACAAGCCCAGGACCGCTTTAGCTCACCAGCTGAGGAGCAATGACTGTAGAGGTGTCTCAGGAGGGCAAAAGGAAGACATTCATTCAAGCTGGGCTAGTCGACCGTCCCAATGACGGGGCCCGGGAGGACTGGTCTTGGTTGGGTGCGGTACTTAAACCAAACATTATCCGCAGGCCCAAACATTCAGACTCACATTCTTTCATGAAATACCCGAGGGCACTCACCCTCCATGGACCAGGGGGGAATTTGAAAGAACGTGGAACATTATGTGGTGGTGGCACTTCATGAAACGTGGGCTGTGGATTCTTTCACAGGTGACAGTAAAAACATCATTCATACTCTGGCTAGACCGGAAAGTAGGGGTCGCCCAAAGGTTGGGCTATTGATAAGTGTCTTAAATTTACTGTCACAAAGGGAAATTAGGCTGGATTCAGAATAAATACTTGCGGGCTACAAAGCAAGTATCTGGCTAGGCCAACAGCCAGTAATCCTTATTAAAATCATATATGACTCCGACCGCCACCCACACCACTGCATATACAGCAGCCAACATGCACGCCCTTGGCCCTTTGCTGGATTCTGAAGAAACTATGAGCGACTTCCCCATGATCATTTCAGGTGATTTTAATGCAAAGATTCTGCCTCTAGATGCAGATGAAATGGGGAAATCCTTGAATATACCCCCAGCCATTCTCAAGCAACCAAAGAGGAATGCTAAGGGTGATAAGTGGCAACAATTCCTACATAGCCATGGATTTTGCATGATTAATGGCAGGTCCAAGGGGGGCATTCCAGCAAATGACACTAGAGTACCAGAGGCCAGTGCGTCTACGCTGGATTACTGCTTTATTCAGGCTTGTTACTTCTACCTCTTTTTAGGACTAACGGTAGAATGCAGGGATGACAGCAACCACTTCCCCCTGACAATAACCTGCGGGAGTAACCAACAGCAGATTAAGAGAGGTCAGACGGGTGGCTTGGTGTTAAGCCAAACCTTTAATCGTATTACCTGGAAGGCTGGTAATCTTACTAGGGCTAAGGAATTACTTGTAGAGAGGAGTAAGAACTTACTCGACGTAGAAGTCTGCCCCACTAGGCAGGGATCTGCTCAGTTGAGTAGTTCCGAAAGATCCACTAGTGTCAGCATGAATTACCTCCTGGAGTATGAATCTTTTATTGCCAAATTCATTGCCCTCACCTTTCCTGCTACTTGAACCAGCACAGTTAATCTTACTGATAAAAAGGCAAGACGGATTAATGGCACAGGCAAATAGATTTGATTGCAGAATCCGAGACAGGAAAAGACCCGGCTTTGCTAAAGTCCAAATACAGAGAGTGGTTACGTAAAGCTCACCATGTCTGGAATGCTGGAGTCTGCTGGTCCAGACAAGCGACAAGGGGGACACATGCTCTTTTTGGAACTTACTTAATGGCCAGTTGAGCCAGGTTAAATTGTCAGAAAGAGCATCTAAGGAGTCCTGGGGAATGTATATTAAAAACTCTATTGGACTGGGTCCACTGGGTGCTATGCATCTACCAGAGGCAAGACAAAAGTGGATTTTTAAACACAAAGCAGCAAATATTATATAATTCATCAAAAAGAGCAAAGACTCCAGAGCTCCGGACCCAGACGGAGTACGTAACGCCTTGATGAAAGTGACCTCCGACGTGTGGGCCATTATATTATTCCAACTATTTAAAACCATCAGCAAGACTGCCATCTTCCCATCATCCTGGAAGAAAAGCTATGCAGTACCGGTCTACAAACGTGGCTCTCACAGTGATCTGATGACCTATCGCATTCTTTTTTTTTTAATATAACATTTTATTGTTTTTTGTTTAACACAAAAGAGAACATGCAGCCCCGTACAACGGGGTAACCAATACTTCCCTTTCCCCGCCCATTAGTGGTTCCACACCTTGGTTCACATACATAGGAGCTTAGCATAACCGGACATTTTACCACATTAATATTACGTAAACTGATTCCTTTGCGAGTCTTTGGGTTTTAGCACAGTCAGTCCATACAGGTTACTGTTCAGTGCGCATCTTCCCATTTTTGCCATATTTTCTGAGCTTTCTCAGGACATCCCCGGGCTGTATACACTCTTTTTTTTCCATCGCAATACAAATGTCTACATCTGTGATCCATTGCTCATAAATTGGAGCTGTTGCAGAGCCCCAGAGTTGCGCTATATTTCTTTTGAGTATTGCAGTGGTGGTAGATAAGAACGCTTTTTCATAACGTGTTAGCTCGATGTCCCCTTCTATCCCCAATAGTTTAGTTTAGTTTAGTTTAGTTTATTATTTGTATAGCGCCGCCTGGCCCTAGGGCATCCAGGCGCTTGCGATGAATACAACAAGAATAATACAACAGAAATGTACAAACCGATTACATATTTACAAATTTACAGTCTTGGTGCATGCTAGTAAGGTAGGGCTAGGCAGTTTACGTTTCTTTGGATAGAAGCCAAGTTTTGGTGTTGTGTCTAAATCTGTGAAAGGAAGGTTCTGATCTCAGATCGAGTGGAAGTGAATTCCAAAGTTTGGAGGCAAGCACGGGGAAGCTGGAGCCCCCTGCTTTTTGGAGCTTAAATCTTGGGATATTTAAGCAATGTGTTTGAGCTGATCTGGTAGGGCGCGCTGGGGTGTGGTGATTGAGATTGTCGGATAGGTATCTGGGTGCTTGGTTAGCTAGGCATTTGTGTGTGAGTGAGATGGTTTTATATTCAATTCTTTGTGGTATGGATAGCCAGTGGCAGGTGCGTCTGGCGTCCGAAATGTGTTCATGTTTGGGTATGTTCAGGGCTGCTCGCAAGGCGTTGTTTTGTAGGACTTGTAGTTTGTTGATGTTTTTCTGACTGGTTCCCAAGTATAGCGCATTGCAGTAGTCAACTTTGGAAAGGACTAGCGCTCTGGCTAAGGTGATGCAGTTGGATGGTGAGAGGTAAGGTCTGCTGGCATTGATGAGTTTACAGGTGTAAGCAGTGGCTGATGAGATGGAATTGATCTGTCTTGTCAGTGTGAGGGAGGAGTCGAGGTAGATTCCTAGGGTTTTGACGCTGTTAGAGACGATGATGTTATTGCCGTCTATAGTGAATGCTTGATAGAGTTTGTCGAGTTTATTAAGTCTGGGTTGGGAACCTAGGAGAAGAAGTTCGGTCTTGTCGTCATTGAGGCATAGGCCATGCTTGGCCATCCATTCTTGGATAATGGAATAAATGTTGTTGAGAGCAGTGAGGTCGGTGGAGTAGTCGCCTGTTAAAGGGATCAGTATTTGGGTGTCATCTGCGTAGTTGGTGTAGATGACACCCAAGCTGTCCAATATGTCAAAGAGGGGTTTCGTGAACACATTATATAGAGTGGGGGAGACGCAGGAGCCCTGGGGGACACTGCAAGTGACTGGGGCTGGGATGGCAGAGGCTGTGGGTGTAGTTGTTTGGGGCTTGTGTGGATCCTTTTGCCCATTACCCTTGACAGTTCATTGCAGCACCGCTGCCAGTATTGTTGGATGACGGCACATTCCCACAGTATGTGATAATAGGAGCCTTCCTCCCTTTTACATCTCAAGCAGTGCGGGTCAGTGGTTTTCCCCCAGTTGAATAATGTTACCCTCGGGTAGTAGATTCTATGCAGTATCTTCAGTTGAATTAATCCAAACCTGGAGGATATAGCCGCTTCTTTGGGGAACATTAATGCAGCTACCCATTTCTCTGGAAGTATGGTGCCCACATCCCTTTCCCATTTTGCCTTCAAACCTGACAGTTCTTTCGTGGCGAAAGAAGTTATGGCACTGTATAAGGTGGACGTGACTTTGTGTCTAATCATTTCTGGGAATAGATTGCGTTCAAACGGGGAGTAGTCTGGCATGTCAATCATATCGGGGAGGTGAACCTGTAGCGCATGTTTAAGTTGCACATAGTGATACTGTTCATTAGGGGGGAGTGCGAAAGTGGTGGCTAAAACTTCGAATGGTATTATTTCGTTTTCCCTCACTAAGTCCCCAATTTTGGTAATGCTTAGTTGGGACCAGGAGTGCCATTTAGGGAGTTTGTTCACTTCCGGGGGGTATTTGTTATTCCACAGTGGTTGTGCTGGGGTTAGTTTTCCATCCGAGCCTAAGTATTTGTGAGTATCTGTCCATATTATAGTTATATGTGTCTGCATGGATGGGGCCTGCAGCCCAGTCTTTTTTGCAATAGAGTTATTTCATGATGGGTCTTTCCTGCGGGTTGGAGTCCGGCATTCTATTGTGTGGTAGTGTGGTGTCCCCGTGTAGTTTATCATTTACTGTTGCCATTTGACTGGCCCAGTAATAGGTTTGCAGCCGGGGGAGTCCAATTCTGCCTTCCCATATGGATCTTTGTAGGGTTGTGAGTGCCAGACGTGGGTGTCCCCCTTTCCATAGCAATTTCCTAAGTGTTTGATCTATTCTATGAAACTCACTGGGCGCTATGGGTAGTGGGGCATTTTGTAATATGTAAAGAAAGCGGGGGAGAGCCATCATTTTGAAAAGTGCAGCGCGTCCTAATAGTGTAAGTGGTAAGGACATCCAATGTCGGACATCATCTTTGAATCTTAACGTTATAGGAAGTAAGTTTTTGGGCACATAGTCTGTTAGTTTATGTGTAATTTGAATGCCTAAGTATCTGAATTGCTCCTTTTCAACGCGGTAGGGGCATTCGTCTGGCACTCCGTTATCTATCTGCCTCACTGGGAATAGTATGGATTTAGACCAGTTGACACGAAGGCCACTGAACCTGCCGTATTTTTTTAATAATTGCGTCACGATAGGACAAGAGTCACGTGGGTCCTGTAGGTATATTAGCAGGTCATCTGCGTATAAGGACACCTTGTCCTCCCAGTCCTCCGCCCATCTGAATCCACTCCATGTTTGTGTGGATCTTAGTAGGATTGCTAAGGGTTCGATCGCCAATGCGAATATCAAAGCTGATAGGGGGCAGCCTTGTCTCGTGCCCTTACCCAATCGGAAAGGATTTGAAACATGCCCATTAACTGTGGTTACTGCTTCCGCAAGGTGATATAGCAGTTTAACCCAGCACATGAAGTACGGTCCTATACCCATTTGTTGCATAATCGCCCATATTGCTTCCCAGTAAACAGGGTCAAAGTCTATGGCTAGCAAGGCCAGGGGGTTCTGCAGCCCAGGTAGTTTTTCCAGTGCTGTATGTGGTCTATATATATTCTGTTTAGTGGATCTCTGCGGCATGAACCCACACTGGTCTGGGTGTATCAGTGTGTGTATATCTTGCTGTAGCCGGTTGGCCAGTACCTTTGCAAGTATTTTGGCCTCGTAGTTTATAAGGGAGATGGGTCTATAGGAGCTGCACTTATCAGGTGGTTTATCCACTTTTGGCAAAACTATTATCGTGGCTTTCCTAAGGGCTGGGGGGAGGCAACCCTGTGAGTGCGAATGTTGTAGAAGGCGTAATAGGTGTGGATTGCGCCAATTTTTTTCCATATTTCGACAGGAAAGCCGCTTGGGCCTGGGATTTTCCCCGATTGGAGTTCTGACATTGCCTGGGTTATTTCCTCCTCAGTGATTTCTTGTTCTAATATGTTGAGCTGTTGCACACTTAGAGTAGGGAGAGTGATTTCGTCTAGTATGTCAGTCGATAGCGGCAAGGGTGGTGCTCTGTACAGTTCTGTGTAGTACTTTGCGAACCCTTCCGCTATGTCCTGGTCTGTTACCAGTGGGTCTGGTCCTTCCGTTGTTGGTTTCCTGACTTGGGTAAGGCCCAGCTCTCTATGTTCTAGCCTTGCCAGTATTTTCCCCGCTTTGTCCCCTGTCTCGTATATCTTTGCTCGCATCGCTGCGTGTGCTTGTTTAGCATTGTCTAAAGCTATGTGTTGCAGCTGGTTCTGTGCTAATTGTAGTGCACGGTGCGTTGCGGGTTGGTCATGGGTTATATGATCGACCTCTGCGTTCTGTACCTTTTTTTCTGGCTTCACGTATTGCTTCTAGATGTCTTTTTTTTGTGGGCTGATGTCCAGGCTATGATCTCACCTCTTAATACTGTCTTTAGTGCCTCCCATAGCGTTATCGGGCTGTCTACAGAGTCAGTATTCATTTCAAAGTATGATTTGGTGACCTTTTGAATATGTTCTACCAGTTCTGGGAATCCTAGGTAGTAACCGTTTAATCTCCAGCTGGGTGGGGGGATTGATCTGTTGGTCTTAATCGTTATTGTGAGTGGGGAGTGATCCGATATACCTCTGGGGAGTAGGTGTGCTTCACATGCTTCATGTATATTCTAACCTGGACAGTGAGGCATGTGCTCCAGAGTGATACGAGTATTCTCTTGTGTTGGGATGCAATGATCTCCATACGTCTTGTAGCCCCAGAGCATTGGTGAATGTGGCGAGTTTAGTGCGTGTTTCTAGGTTCCTGGACCTTACATGTGTTCTATCAATGTCTACATTCATTACTTCATTGAAGTCTCCTCCAATTAGTGTAAGGTCTGCAGAGTTGATAGCGAGTAGGGGTGTAATGTCATTGGTCTGAGGGGTTAGTAGATTGGGTGGTGCATATACAGCGGTCATGGATATGGTGCGTTCCCAGAGGGTTCCTGTCGTGTGTACAAATCTGCCTCCCGTGTCCTGCGTAACAGTATTTGGTATATATGGGAGTCTTTTGTGTACTAGGATTAATACTCCTCGCGATCCCATTGTAAAATCAGCGTGTAATGCCAGTCTGTAGTTTGAGCGTTTAAATAGCGTGCACTTTGTATCAGCGAGATGCGTCTCCATTAGGAAAGCTACGTCTGGGGAATGTCGGTTCAGTGCCTGCAGGACCAATCGCCTTTTAATGCTATTACCGAGCCCGTTTACATTCCATGTCATCACCCGGATGGTTCTATTTTTGTTCACGTTGGAGATCCCTGCCATTTGAGCTGTGTGTCTATAGTGACGATGTGTTGGACATCTAGAGATGCTGTGTGATTCAGCAGTCTGGTCAGGGATTGGCCGTGGTCGTGCGTAGGGTGGTTTTTGGCCGAGACATGCTTACTCCGGTGTTTTGCGTGGCTAATTAGCAAGGAAGAGGTTACCATGTGTGTGTTGGAACTGGTGCGGTGCTTACCATAACAACTTTGATCCCCCCACCCCCACCCCATACTCTACCCAACTTGAAGCATCTGTCGCCCAATATAACAAATTCAACTCACTGTCAAAAGGGCAGTCAACTCATTAACTAATAACTGTTACCCAATTTTCTTTTCTCTACTCGTTCTGCTACACCACCTAGATTGTTCTCAATCCCCACGGAACTCGGGATCGTAGGTGGTGGCCCTTGGAGGCCCGCTGCTTACATCATGTTCCTTTGACGGATTTGCGGCAAAGTGTTGACACGGTTTCACAGTACCCTTGCATGAGTGTCTTGTGTTTACCCTGGTGTAGTCACATTGGGTGTACAACAGATGCTATACCTGATTTGATGCGTCACTTACACTGTCCCCAATCCTCACGAAGCTCGGGGTCTTGGGTGGTGGCTCTTGGGGGCACGCTTCTTGCAACGTGTTCCTTTGACGGATTTAAAGTAGAGTATTGCCGGGACTCACCATACTCATTCATAGGTGTCTTGCGTGTGTTCCGGTGTGACCCTTCTGGGTTCCAGCATTAAAGACTCTGCCTCAGTGCTTTATTCATCTACTTCTTGTGCTGGTTTGTCCCGTTCTGGTGGTCGGGGCAGTCGTGCAGGTCTGTCTTGGTTTCTACGAGGTCTGGGTCTAGCCCCAGGGTCTGGGTTGCTTGGGTCCCAGTCACCATTGATGTGGGTTTCAGCCCATTTCCAGGCCTCTTTCGGATCTGTGAAGTGTACAGCGGTGCCATTATGGTAAATCTTGAGTTGTGCTGGAAAGAGCAGACCGTATTTGACATTCATAGAGTGTAGTTTTCTTTTGAGATGTTCAAAGGATTGCCTCGCTGTATGCACCTCCCTAGTGTAGTCTGGAAAGAACGCAATTTTTGAGCCGTTGTATGTAATTGAACCCTCTGTTCTTGCCATCTGTAGTATTGCATCTCTGTCACGATAGTTTAACAGCTTTGCAACAACAGTTCTTGGAGGGGCACCTGGCACCGGGCGTCCTGTTGGCACGCTGTGAGCCCTTTCAATAGAGAAAAAGTTGGAAAAGGATTTAGGTGCTATGAGATCCGCTAGCCATTGTTCCAAAAAGAGTTCCATGCTTGGGCCTTCGATGTTTTCTGGCAGGCCCAGAATGCAAATGTTATTGCGGCGTGATCTCCCTTCCCCATCCTCTACTCAAGCCTCTAAGGTCTTTAAACGTGCCAGTGCCTGTGTTAGTTGCCGGTGGACCCCGCCAAGGTCATCCTCCACATTTGATACTTGCTGTTCAACTTCTCCTGTACGTGAGGATAGATTGTGGAGGTCGTGCCGGAGGAGAGACACCTCCGCCGATATGCCATCTATTTTCTTTTCCGTTGAGGAACGGGAGTTTTCAATTGCTGCCAACACGTCTTTCAGTGTTAGGGATTCAGCCTCAGGGGGAGAAGCTGCCGGCAGTTCCGTGACCTTCATTGCATTGGGGGAGTTTGTTGCAAACTGTTCCATTGTGCACTGCATGGTCGCCCTTTTGATTTTGTCCTTCCCCATGCTGTAGATTAGCCCGTTACCTGAGGTGAGGTTTCTTGCTGTGGATGTTAAGCCTTTATACCCCCCCACCCCAATGCCACCCCACCCCCCACCTCCCAACTCCCACCCACCCACCCGACCACTCCCCCCCCACAGACTTGCACGTTAAGTTGGTGTGGGGCACTGCTTCCCCCGGTCTGTTTGCCATGCGCCTATGCTCTGCAACACCTCTATTAGGGGGTATTGTTCGGGGATGTTAGAATCTTGCACCTCCCTTTGCGCAGTTCAATGTCCTAGCATTAGCTGTCACAGGTGATTGCATTCACATGGTGTGCGCCTTTGAGGATTACGGTGCACGCCGGTTCGTTGTCTGTGATCGTATTAAACGTAGGATGTGAGCACCGCTTTCTATTCGGCCCGGTTGAGGTGTACCCTTTGGCTATACAAGTGCCCACCAGTTCAGTGTGCTCTGAGGCTGGGCATGGGCCCTCACACACGTGCTGCACTATACATTATGTCCTTTCTGGGTGTTCTGCGGGAGTTAGCCGTGCTCCGTATAGCACGCCGCGCTATGGCAATCTTACTTTCTCCGGGCTCCTGCTGGTTCCACAAGCCACTTCCACGGCCTCCTCACCCTCACTGTCGGCCGTGAGGTGAGATCTGTTAACAACTGAGCAAGGGGCAGTCCTCCGTGGGCTCTCTCCGATCCTCGATGCAGCGGGAGGATGGGCTGGAGGGCGGGGGGTTTCCCCCTCGGGTCTTGGGCCCAGTGCAGAGGGGTGGTCACAGGACTCACGCGGTGCCGGAGCGCCTGTCCCACTTTGCGTTGTTGCAGCGGTCCGTGTCTCTTCCCTCTGAGTGCCCGCAGCCTTTCGCCACGCCGTCCGCTGCTGTCGCTGTCAGCTCGGTTCCACCGCTTACAGGGCTCCTGGTGGTTCAGGCCAGTACCAGTGCGCCGTGACCCTTTATATCTCTGCTGTGTGTTCTCTAGGCTTGGGCGTGTTTCGCAGGGTTACTTTCTTCATGGGCTCACTACGGTTCTCACCGCAGCGTGAGGGAGGGCGGGAAGGAGGGGAGTTTCTCCCGGGTCCCGGCCCCGGTGCAGAGGGGCGGCCACGGGACTCGCGTAGTGCTCAGCGCCCGTGCCACCGCAGCGGTCCGTGCATCTTCCCTCTAAGTGCCCGCAGTTTTTGATGACGCCGTCCGTTGCTGCCGCTGACCGCTCGGGTCCGCTGATTACAGAACTCCGGTAATTCGGGCCAGTGTCAGTCCACCGTGACCCCTTATGTCTCTGTTGTGGGCTTGGACGTGTGCCGCAGAGTTACTTTTCCGCCTCCTTCTGTGCCTTCAATGGCAACCCGCGGTGGCCATTTTGGCGGGCTCCACTTCGTTCCTCTTCGGCGACGGGTTTCCTTTCGAATATCTGCACCGCGAAGGAGAACCCCAGGCTGATAGTTGTGCCGCACTCCACACCGCAGCTGTAGGTGTCTTTTCAAACATATACTTTCCGTCTAAGAGGATGTTAAGGCAGGATATCGCGGGCGGCCAGAGGGAGCTCACGGGACTCACGTCCTTGCTGCTCGCATGCTGGCCACGCCCCTCGACCTATCGCATTCTTAAGATGATGGATGCACCAGCCAATATCTTTGCCAGAGTATTATCATCAACTGTCCGAGTGGGATGATCTTATTGCACGCGACAACATCTTGGCACTGGTCACCCTGATTGAGAGCACCCAGAGTCTCCGTGAGCGAACGGTATACGCATCTTTTATACACATCAGTGCCGCATTTGACACTGTGGACGGAAACAGGCTCTGGCTCCAGCTCAATGGCTGGGGCATGCCTAAGGGCCTTCTGAACTTTATTAGGGCGCTATACCAAAACACAACCACCAGAGTAAGGCCATTCCAACCCATAATGGCCTAAAACAAGCTTTATTTTAATACTGTTTAATGTATACCTGGCCAATTTATCGGACCACCTTATGAGCGAGCAATCGAATCCACTGAGACTTGGCGGCATCCAGCTGTATTGGTTAGGTTACGCCGTCAATCGCATCCTGATTAATTTAACACCCAACGGTTTGCAGGTATTATTGACTCAATTGGCAGAATTGTCCACCACTCGTAATCTTTTTATTAATAAGACTCAAACAAAAACCATGATCTTCTCGCCGGGTAGGAAAATAACTACCAGGAACTACACTTGGAAATTGAATGGGGAGGTTGTTGAGTGTGGGCTAGAATATAAATACTTCGGGGTCATCATTGACCAGAATTTGAATTGGGGTCACATATGGAAAAGCTGGAGGTGGCGATACACCAGGAAAAAACCGTATGCAGGCTACTCCCTCGTACTTTTTATAATGGTGTACAAAGCTAACATTTTACCCAAACTGACTTATAGTTTGGAAGTTTGAGGAGAGTGAGAGGACATGGTTTTATTGCCTTCTGCAATAAATCCATGATGAATCTCCCCGTCAGACCACAAATGGAATTTCTGAGAGCAGAACTGAATTCGTATTAACTGGAGGCACTACGTCAATACCAATGTGCCATGTATTGATGGAAACATAAAAAGGCAGAGGATCGTTATTTACTCAGCTTCCTTAATATGGAGAAATTGATGACCCTTGCTAAAAAGCTAACATCCACTCGGATCCTGTCAACAGGAAGCACATGGTCCCAAAAGACTAAACTTGGACATGAACAAAACTGGGCGTATCTGGAGTCTAAATCCAGCAGTAGAAATTGTGTGGCCTTTCAATCTCCCTCTGGGCATCCCGCACTATATTTAAAATGGAGTTCCCTATCAGTCACTTACGTCAGCAATATGTGAGAATAACATTTTACTTGGTGGAGACTCTAGAAGTTATGGGGGCCAGAAGATCATGGCCGAGAGAGGAGCGCAAGTGTAGACTATGCAGGACTATGGTGATTGAAACAGCAAAGCATCTATCATGTCCTTCTAGGGTAACCCACAACCTTAGAAGGAGGTGCTTGTTGGCGGTGGGACTGGCAAACCTTGGGGGCAGGGGGGATGGGATCTGGAACCTTTACGGAACAGGCAATCATTTACCGATAATATATCACCTAACTTCACTGTGGGTTACCATTAAAAACCCACTGGAGAAGGGACAAACCCCAATTATTATATAGGTACAATCAGTTGTAATTCTAAGGGTGGGACTCGAATGGGTACAGGTACATTTTAAGTTACTGCTTTGAATGGTTGCTTACAGCTTGATGTAGTGAATTGTATGCAGATTATAAAAGGCCATTATTATGGATTCATTAAAATATTCATATATGTTTTTTAATTAGTATATTACAAAATCCATGTAGAGTTTATGCAAACGCTATTCAAAAGAACACTGCAAAAAACAGTAAATGGCAGAAACATGATCCACAAAATAACTCATATGACAGAAAGCATCAAATCAAAGAACAGCACCTTGTGAATAAGCAAGCTGAAAAAATTAGACTTAAGCCGTTTGTTAAACTGGGTTAAGTTCAAACACGAGTGAATATTCAAAGGAAAATAATTCCACAACATGGGATATAAGAGTTGAAACAAAAGAAAACCAGAGGAGGCACAAGGTGGACGAGGAAAAGAAACAATTAGAGGCAGAACGTAGAACCCTTGGTGGGTGGTATAAAGAAACCAAGGAGCAAAGGTAAGCAGGAGCTCAAGTATGAAGATATGTGAAAGAAATCAAGCAAAGGCCAGCAAAATGTTTAGAGCAGCATGCAAAATAGAATGGAGCGGAAAATGCACTTCATCAGGAAGACCCACATATGAAGAACAACAATAATTAAGATGAGATAGGACATTGGTTTGGAACACAGTTTTAGAAGAAACAAAAGTAATCAAACCAAAAATGGCCTTGATATTAAAAAAATGAAAACCACAGGACGGAGCTAGTTCAGCAATGTGGACCTGCAAAGAAGAAGAATTAAAGATGAAGCCAAGATTGCAGACCCGAAGAGGAAATAATAAAAGGGGGGATCATTGCAGACGTGGAGGGGAAACAATAAAAAGGGGGGACCATTGCAGAGGGGGGTAATTGCCAACAAGGAGGAAAACAAAGGGGGGGATCATTGCAGACGTGGAGGGGAAACAATAAAAAGGGGGGACCATTGCAGAGGGGGGATAATTGCCAACAAGGAGGAAAACAAAGGGGGGGATCATTGCAGAGGCGGTGGGGAAACAATAAAAGAGGGGATCATTGCAATCACGGAGGGGAAACAATAAAAGGGGGATCATTGCAGATGCAGAGGGAAAACAATAAAAGTGGGGGATCAAATGGAAGCAGAAAAGAAAATCAGTTGGTTATGATTAAGGCAGAGAAAGCAAGAGGACATCCAAGATATGACAGCGAAGAGACAAACATATAGATGCGTATGAATAGAATCACCAAATGCATGAAAAGAAAGAAAACCGAGTATCATCAGCATAGAAGTGAGCCTGGGAAGCCTGTTCTGAAATCGAGGAGTCAGAGTTGAAGTGTATAAACTAAAAAGAACCCAGCACAAAACGTAGCCCCGAGGAATGCGTTAAGAAAGAGGTTAAGAACCACTGAATAACTGTACCCTAGGTCCCCACGGATGAAAGATTAGATAGCAAAGTTGAATAATCTACAACAATCAAGCACAACATGTGGCCTAAGGGCCAAATGCTGCTCTTTGGGACATTATTTTATGGCCCTCCAAGTCACATGTTTTTCATGATGAATTGTTGCCTTGCCTGAAGTGAGTCTCGAAGTCTTTCATGAGTAAAGCCTCTGTGGTCCAGTGTTTGTCTGATACGTGCAGTTTTACTTACATTTAAAAACATGATTTCAGTCGCATTGTGCAAATAAATCAAAATGGTAATGGCATTAAAATGATATGCATCCTGTGTTACAGTACAATAATAATAAATAAGTAAAGCTTAAAACCCATTTAAAAAGAAATCATTGATGCGCCTTCCACTCACTCATTCCCATGCTTAGTTCGGCCCACTGTATGGTACTTGTATGGTACATTCGGCTCGCCAGCAAAACAAGTTGTGCACCCCTGATCTACAGTGTCAAAGGCTGCATTAAGATTTAGAAATGTCAGAATAGATGACAGTCTAGGATGACCATGATGTAGAGAATTAAAGACAGATAGAAAAGCACTCTCAGTGGAATTACCTGGACAAAAGACAGACTGACGTGAAGGAAACCGATTGTCCCTATTAAGATAAGAGCGAAGCTGAGAGAAAACATACGTTTGAGCAATTTAGACGCATATGGAAGAAGGGCAATAGCATGAAAGTTTGAGAGCTCAGCAGAATCTAAAGGTTTTCTTTAACAGAGGAATAGCAGTAGCTACCTTGAATGATACAAAAATTGACCTGATGATCAAGAAAGGAAAAACTCCCCTCTGTCCTCTCAGCCAACAGCTCCCTCAGCAGTGCCAGCCTGCCACCCACCCTGGAAGATTTGATCAGCACCTACGAACATCCAATCAGCCATATATGCCATTGCCCCTCATAAACCATGGAAAGCCAAACTCTCCTCACACCTAAACTCATGGTTCTCACCAAGTCTCCAGACCATGAGAGACAAGAAACGCACCCTCAAAACTATCTGGCTCAGTACCTCCTCAGCTCCTAACAAAATAAATCATCCTCAACTGTTCCAAGGAATATAAGCAATCTATCATTACTGCAAAAGGTACTCCCTTGTCAAATAGAATCTCCAATGCCAAATCCCAATTATCGTTTGAGCTTCAAACCTGTTAGAGCCGCTGCCAACTACACCAAAGATAACACCAGATACCAAAACATCCATGACGCCCTCACACACAAGATCGATACCCTCCAATTGACAACTGAAAATCAGTGAGTCACGGTCCTCTCCAAGACTTACACATTCTACCCTAGCACTCCCCTGCCATCAACCCAGCCTCCCACCACCAACATTGCCTTCAACTTTCAGCCTCTCACAGAAGCTGAAATCGCCATCTCATTGCTGGGTTGAAACCATCATGCTATCGGGGCGACGCCTGCCCCACACCGCTCATCAAAGTGCAGCAGCCCGTGCAGCAGCCCTCATTCCTATCATTACCGCATTTGTCAACTCCTCCTTCCTGAGCAGCTCCATCCCATCTATCCTTAAGGAAGCTTAGATCTCCGCCTCATCAATAAAGCCTCCCTCGACTACACCATTCCCCCTAACTCCCGGCCCATTACCACTATCCCCTTCCTCGCTGCCACATCACCTGCACCAGCAGTGGGCTACAGTCTTCAGCACAAAGACAGAGACCAGATGATCGAGGCTGCTGCACACAAGGGGGGCACTGCAGGCTCACATTTTCTTATTATCGATGAGCAAAAGCTCCACTCAAAAATGGCGCCCGATCACACCACATTCTTTAGAGGGCTTGCAGCAACCCATATCCCGCTTTCTCCTGAATTGGATTGGCTGCCAATGCATTTGTATGGGCGCGTCAAAGGATGCCAGCAGGCGACGCGGGCCCCCTTCAACGGCTCCCTCATAAGGCCCGAGACTGCTGTCTGGGGGTCTCTCCAGATTGCAACCGCTGCTGCATCACATGCACCAGCAGTGGGCTACAGTCTTCAGCACAATGAAGGAGACCAGATGATCGAGGCTGCTGCACACAAGTTGAGCCCTGCATGCTCGGATTTTCTCATTATCGATGCGCAAAAGCCCCACTCAAAAATGGTGCCCGATCACACCATACTCTTAAAAGGGCTTACAGCAGTCTATTTCCCGCCAAAGCATTTGTATGGGCCATTCAAAAGGGAACCGGCACGCGACGCCAGCCCCCCTCTTAAGGCCCAATCCTAAGGTCTTCGACCCCTCTCTGGGGCGAAAAGGGCCCATCCATCTACCAAGGTACTTTGTTCACTTCTGTTTTCTGCACTTTCAATCCGTTTCCGAACTGTAATCTGATCACTCTGCTTGCCATGGTTGTTAGCCATCACCACCCCACCTTCGCAACTAAAACTCAGAACTCTCCCACTCTCTCTTACTGTATATTTTCGTATCCAACACTACCTGTGGTTTTGACGCTCAGGAATATGCTTTATTACAACCTCTACATTACTTCCTTTACTGCTACCATGCTGTGCCCATATGTCGCACCTCCGACATAGCCCCCACTACTTTTGGGCGCAGCTGCACCGGGGAGCACTCATTTGAACCTTCTCAGAACTTGTATTACTGCTCCATTACTTGCATCTTTCCCTCATCCTACTAGATTTTTCCTCCAGCCTTGCGCTGCAATTATACTTGGTGAGGAACCACCCGACTATGCCCCTGTACCCCTGCGCTGCCTTTGCACCTTGTATGACTGGCCATCATTGCGCTGTATATGTACTGTACCTGCAACCTACTTGGCTATGCCCTGCAGCCTTGCACTGCTTATGTATGATCTATCAGTTTCGCTCAGTACCCGGAACTGTACTATATCTGTAATCCACCTACTATGACCCCATCAGCACAGCAATGCATTGGTTACCACCTATCATGACCTAACAACCTTGTGATGCCCTTGTACTGTATCAAGTTTGCAACCCACCTATTCTAACTATTACACACTGATGTAGCCCCCTGTAACATGAGGCGTAGCTTTGACAGACTATACATATACCCTTTATTTTGTCTTTTGCGTACCTGTCTGCCTGATGTAGCCCCCCGCAACATGAGGCGTGGCTTTGCCAGATTATGTTTCTCAAGTTCGACCTGCATGTTGTAAACCGCATGCTTGGACTTGCATTTCGTAGAATTTCACTTTGCACTTACTGTCAGCCTTTGTGCTGCATACTGAATTTCCCTTTAACCTACCTGACACAGTCTTAGCGCTGTAGACTGAATTTGTGTGTAACTTACCCGACTATGCCTCCTCAGCCCAGTGCTGCACCTACAATTTCCTGTAAACTACTTGATTTTGACTATAAACCTCATCCTGTAGATGTGATGTCACACCTATCCACTGTAACTAGCGCCTAGATGCCTCTGGGTTTTGTGCACTGATAATAATGCAGAGAGAAAATACTTGACTGTGCTGCCTACATTCAAATACAAGCCTACCTGAAACAACACAACATCCGCAGCCCTCGCCAGTCAGGCTTCAGAACAGGCTGCGGCACAGAATCTGCCCTCCTCGACCTTACAAACCAACTAGCCGACACCCGCGACTCTGGCAACCTAGCCCTCCGTCTTCTTCACGACCTATTGGCAGCGTTTGATCTGGTCAATCACCAAAGACTCTGCTACCATCTCACCTCAGCAGGTAACTTCTCACCTAAGGCCACCACATGGATTGCTTCATTCCTCGCAGACAGAACAGCCTGTGTCTATGCCAGAAGTGCAGCTGCCCACCCTATCGAAGTCTCCTGTGGGCTCCCCCAAGGCTTATGCGTCTCCCCCACAATATACAACATTTACACAAAACCATTGTTCGACCTTGTAGACGCTCTGGGTACATCATATACCAACTATGCTGACTATACACAAATCCTTATACCCCTCATTAACAGTAACTATGACATCATCCAAGCTTGGATGGCCACACATCAGCTCCATTTGAATGACAAGACGAAAATCCTGATAGAGGGCCCTCCCTCACGTCTTGCTAAACTTGACCCAGCCTTCCGCACTTTCACCATAGATGCCTGTTCCATCCCGGTCTCTACCACTGTCAAAACAATTTGGTGTCTACCTGGACTCCAGCCTAAGCATGTTCCGCCAAGACAACGCAATCACCTCCTCAACAGCCCACACCACTGAACTACTGAATGCAACCAACCACCCCCCTCTGCCCGCAAGACCGCCCGACTATTGCCAGAGCAGTAATTGGTTCCCGGTTGGACTATTGCAATTTGCCAATTGCCGGCACATCAGAATGCAATCTCAACAAACTCCAATCATTTCAGAACAATGCCATCTGCGCCGCACTGAGCTTAACAAAACGCGACCATGTCTCAGCCCACAGAAAAGCTGCACACTGGTTGGTTACCTGTCAGAGAGGATTAATTAACTTTAAAATTCTCATCATAGCTCATGGACATCTCTCCAATACAGCACCGTCCTACCTCTCACAGAGGATTTCCAATAACAATTCCTCCAGACCTACAAGATCGCCTTACTGCCACAAACTGACCACCCCTCACTTCAAACGCAGCAGAGCTGGGGGATCCAGCTACCCAGTCACAGACACCCACTTGTGGAACAGCCTGCTCTGTCACCTGCGTGCCAAGCCACGATAGTGGCCTTTCAGAAAACAATTGAAAAACATGCCTGTCCCACTGACTTTGATCCTCAGGCCATGACACCTCTGCCCCCCACCCCCCATTTTTTGAATTTCATAAGACTGTGGTACCTACTGTAACAGTCGAAACCTTTTGCCTCACTCCAATTCCCCCTCGCCCCCTCATTTACTCCCTCTCCCCCAACCCCCTCCCCCCCCCCGCCCCACCCCCACCCCAAGTATCAGCGGCAAAATGCCTGCTGGTTTTGCACACTCCACAAATGTAAAAATAAACACATAAATAAATAAAGAAGCAAAGGTAAAATAGACTTTAAAAAGCCGGAAGTGGATCAGAGAAACTTGCGTTAGGGTGGGAATGGGCAATACAGGTAATAACATCAGAAATAGGGTTAAAAAAGAGGTAAGTAAATAATCACCAAACGGACGGCTAGAATCATTAGATGCTGAGATCAATGGGTCTGCATGATTTTATTAAAGTAATACTGTGAAGCTTTGTCAGGAGAAAAATTGTAAAATCATCCGACTCAAAAGTGGAAGTGGGAGAGTCAGGTGATGGTGATATTAATAAAGTGGTCAAAGTGGAAAAGAGAAACCTAGGACACAAAGACTGACTGTAGAAGTGTTTGGGAGCAGCTAGCCTTAGCTTGTTTAACGGAATAAGAATAGAGAAGGGAAGAAAAAAGATGGCTAATCACACCATTCGTATGTTTTAGCTGTCTGACAATTTGCCAATAGATCACAACACATCAAATGTATGCCCGTAGAAAGCATTTTTCAACACGAAACAAGTGTCACAAGATTTTGAAGTCACAAAATGTTTTGTGACTAAAAGAAGACATCTATGTAGATGAAATATGACCAGCGAATTATTAAGCACGTTTATGATCTTTCTTGCTTGTTTGAACAAAGTTGATTTTATGAAGTTCACTTATCTCAACACGAGGGGGAGGTGTTCTGATGACTATTTCTGGTTCCACTCCAGTAAAGATCACTGGTATTGAGCCTCGGCCTGGGGCTGAATATGACCACCAACAATTTTTCTTAAATCAAAAACTACAAAGGAAACAATGCAGAATGAAAAACTAGGGTTAGGTGAGCATATCCCGAATGAGCTAGGGCACTCTGGCATGTATGCACCAAGCGTCTACTGAAAGTTATGGTGGCAGGGCCTCCTAATGGTGCTTATCAGTAGTGGTCTCCTCGCCCCTTGATGAGAAACCGTCGAAGCCTTTGCACTGCGAACTGCTGCCCTTTTTGTTTTTCTTCTAGCCAGACTCAATTGCCATAGGACTAGATAGTCCAGAACAAGAGTGTCTGCAAGAACCAGCAGTCGCTTTACACGGTATCCGGTATAATATTTTTTTCGAACTTTTGCGTCGTTTTTATTAAAATATAGGTGTGGGGTGGGGCAAGGGTATTAGTAAAGAAAGGGGGCAGAGGGAGGAGTGCGGTGGGGCTCCCCCGATTTCTTAGAAAGAAAGAAAATGGGTAATTTCTGCTTTTGATTTTTTAAATTCGGTCATTTATTTCATGGTAAACCGCTTTACACTGGGGTGATTAATTCAACCGATTCTAGTCCCTTCGGGGTGATTTTGTTATCTTGGGAAATGTCTAGAGTGGAGAGGTTATTTCTAGAGTGGAGGGGTTACTTCTAGAATGGAGGAGTTATTTCTAGAGTGGAGGGGTTACTTCTAGAGTGGAGGGGTTATTTCTAGAGTGGAGGGGTTATTTATTAGATGATATGCTCATTGTGATTTCAGCCTCAAATTAGGGGATTTCCACAAACTATGAAAAGGAGTTCCAGATAACATGAACAGGGACGTTGCATATCCATTTAATACTCTGTTACCATGGATGGTTTTCCCTGTTTGACACTCTAAATACTGGAGGTAGTTTTTTTTAGATCAGAACAAGGGGCAGTAAACTAAGCACACCTTTAATGGGTATTCGTATAAATGTTCGAATAAAAATGTTGTATGTATGAAAATGTTGAGAAAATCTCCCTGTAATGAGAGGGCAGGCAGCCAGGAGCGGAACTTAGGAAAACCTTTATTCAGGATACATGAATCAATGGATTAAATTTTAAAAAAGGTTCAAGAATGCTTCTTCTTCTTTCTAAAATAGCGATGAGGCTTCACGACTTTGCAGCTAGACCTCGTTAGCCCACAGCGTCTCGGGTGCAGCTCTCTCTCTCTCGAAGTTCTACAAGAGAATGGCAAAGAGACACACAGTCCGTCAATTGTGTCCACCTTATATAGGGGTTGTAGTCTAGGTAGCCAATCAGTGCAGACTTGTCCTGATCTTTTATAAATTCTCTCATAAGCCCCGCCCCCTTTCTCTTGTTTTGAAGGTTGCCCTCCTGCCTGGCCCGTCAAGCCGGAACCCCGTGGGAAACCCCTGTCCCGATGTGAGCCGGTACCCCCTTGGTCACTGGAACGCCACATGAAGGTGAGTGTTGGTGGAGGACCTGAAAATAGGATTCAGCTTCCCGTGTCTCCTGTAATGACCTCGGCCGCACTGAGCGGAACCGCGTGGTGACAACCCAGTAGTTGCCTGGGAAAGCATTCGGCCTGCAACGGCCTCTGCCGCACTGGGAGCGGAACCGCGTTTTGGTAAACCAACTGTTCCAGGGAAGGCGTATGGCCAGACCATCCCTGGTCCTGTGGGTCCGTTCGCCGGAACACACATTCCCTGGGTAGTCCACACACAGGGAAGTGGTGAGAGCCGGAGTACTCCCGTCCGCGTCTCTTCTGGCACCGTCTTGTGGGGTCTCGCGACTGTCAGTTGCCGGGTTACATTTGCCCGTATGCTCCTGACCTCGCTGTTCCAGTCCTGAAAGTTTGGTCATGCTGTGTTCTCTCCCAGGTGGTTTTCCCTCCATCTGGTGGTGTGCACTCGGTGGCGGTTGATTACCTTCTCGCCTTTGCCCTTCCATGCCTTTCATAACCTTCCCTTCCATGCCTTTCATAACCTTCCGTTCACACTCCCATTCAGTGCCATTATAGTGAACAAGGGGAGAAGAGGTTGCGGGGGTGTCCCCCGCTCCCGATAAGTTAGGAGAGAAAACAAAAATAAATGAGGACCCTGCAGCGCCGATTCCCATCCACGTAAAGAAGGAAACCGGCATTACAGAAGGATGGAGGAGTCAGCGGCACACAACAAGGTGTGCTGCCATCAGGCAAGTAAGGGGCCGGGTGGAGTATCCCTATTTGACCCAGGCGCAACATTTCTTATTTGGCATTGCTGCATTTGACATACTGACATTTGAACCTTGATGTAACCAGCCTGCAAGACCACCCCCCCATGATGTCACCTTGCCGTAAGGCTGACCTACTTTGACACTTATACCATGCTGTTATGTTTATCTCCATGACTGATATAGCCCCCCGTACCATGGGGTGAGGCCTGTCAAAGTATGCTTCTACCACCCACCATCGTACCTTATGAACTGTACTAAGCACTTACTGTAACTAGTGCCTAGATACCTCAGGGCTTGGTGCACTGAAATTAATGCAAAAATGAATAAATGTCGGAGGTCCATTTTAAGACAAGAGATCTATGTATTATTTGATAGATCTCACAAACAGGTTTAGGACAACAGTGTTAGCCCTCACGTAAGAGATCTCACATGCTTTGCTGTCAGACAGCAATGCTAGCCCTAATGTTTAAGATCTCACAGGCTCTGGTTTGAGACAGTAGTGTTAGCCGTAAGGGGATACAGATTCATACAACTGAGCTACCCCCCTCAGATCCTACAGTACTAGACCACAGATAGCAGAGCTTTCCCTCAGCTAAAATAAGCCATATGCATAGGGCAGAGGCCCTACACAACAGACCGGATTAACAAACAGTGCTGGATTATCCATTAGGCCGAGTAGGCACTCCTTTTAGGGGCCCTGTGACAATGGATCAAAATAAAGCAGTGCAGAAAATTTAAATATAATTGTTCCTTTATAGTGCGCGTAATACCAGTGAGTGGTTTCTAAACGCAGGATCAGGATTCAAACCTGTGTTGCGCTGAGTTGTCTTGCTTCCAAGACGAACGCATTGCCCCTGAGCTATCTTTCTTCCCTAGGAAATAATTGGGGGGGGGGGGCAACATTGACTGCCTAGGGGCCTCCACAGGATTTAATCTGGCACTGCCATCAAGTTAAACATATCATGGGCTTAAGGTCCTTAACTGCAGGTTCATGCTACACACATTTCCGGTGGTCACAGTAAACTATAGGGTTGTTGTGCGCATTAACAATGCCACACACATTCTCAGACAGCAGATAGCTGCCTCGGTTTGCCCAGGTGTTACTATGCGAGGCCTTGGAGCCATTGCTCCAGTTACAGACTAATAGACTACTTATATAGCTAAAACCTTAGACGGCATCGCTGTCCCTCCATTCAATTACAAACTGCATGCTTGAAAGAAATGAAGTGCAACTAAAGTGAGCCACCTGCTGATTACCTGAAATATCATCCATTCGGAAGATGCTAGTACTTGATGGGGACTTCTGGACTACAACTCCCAGAGTGCAGAGAAAAACAAGCCTTGGCAATGCCAACAGTTTGGGCTTTTCTGTAGGGATGGAAAAAAACTTGTCAGGCACAGCCTAAGTGGTAATAACTGCCATTGATTGTAACAGGTGCAAAAAAGTACCAGGGCATTTGCTGGCAGTGTCTGACAAAAGCTTAAATCTTATACACAAGCCAAAACTGTTGGCTTTGCCAATACTCGTTTTTAACAGGACATCAGTGAAGGGCCCACAGAGTGCTTATAAAATCGAGGGGCAGAAGGCAGGCCTGGACCATCGAGTTGCTCTGTCATACACGAGTCCATCCATATCTAAGATGCCGCGATGCCGATTACAAACATACCGCAGTCACCGTTACGACCAGAGGCACGGCATCCAGCAGCAGTGCAACGGTAAGGGACCTACGTCGAGGGTGATTTTCGGACATATATGGAGTCACTGATGCCTTACACACTGTCTCACGGTTTTTATAGGAAAGACTAATTGAGCTTCCTCTACACGGACAAATCAGACAGTCCAGCAAGCCAGACCGTGCTTGCCGCACAGAACTTTTTTCAGCAATATACCGCGCCCAGCAAGATCACAGTGCCGGTAAGCCAAACCGAGTCTCTGGATCTACAGGGCCCGTTTAATTGGGATTTCCATAGATTATGACAGTGCTTACCCATTACTAGGTATTCCTTACATGAGAGAGCCCGACCACACGCAACAACGAACCAGCAGGGCCGGAGTACTCCAATTGTGGTAAGCAGATCCGTTTTGGTGTGTACCAGATAGATATCATCCTGCACCACTGCCTCACTGCATGGGTGCCTGCAGCATTAACTGCAGTGGCTGATCTTAGAACACATCCCCTGACCCCCTCCCCTCTTTATAACAGACCAGGCATAATAAGGAGACACAGATGGTTTCCTTTGGCCTAGGTCTTACCCTATTTATTAACAAGCCCAAATAATACACAGATTTTTGGAACATGTAGTAAATCACTAGTATGCTCTAGGAAGGGGCTATATACTTACCCCTTCCCTTCGGTTCCCCCTCCCTGTTGTCTCTCCTTTAGGACAAGGAAGCACTGCAGTAGGCACAAGTAGCAATCTACGAAGGGAGCAAGGTCCCCTACACCTTCAGCCTTTGGACTCATGCCACCGATCTGTCTACCTAAATAATAGTCGCAGACATCACACGTTTGATGGAACCTGACAGTGTGATCAGGTCTTTGTTGTTTTTTGGTATACAAGGTCCCTGCATATAAGGAGCCAACCAGGTTTTAAACACCAGTACAAGTTAATGGAGATATTTAGAAGCCGATAGTGTACTGGTCAATAAAGGCACAGGAATTCCAGTTATCAGAGATCCCAAGTATACTCTAGACTTAGACATTATCTAATGTAGAATGCCTAAAATATTTTTGTGACTAATAACTTGTACCTGGCTTTTTAGTGAAACATTTCACAATAGGGAAAGTCTCTCCACTCCATCCCTGGTAGATAGGCGGTGCAACACCCGACCTCTAGGGAGAGTTGCGACAGAGAGAGGGACAGGGTGTTCTTCTAGTAGGGACAGTCTGCCTGTATGTGTGTACAATTAGTTGGTGATACATATACACTATACTCCAATGAGTCCTCCATACACCGTTATAGAGTGCTACAACATTACATTATTTAATGGTAGGAATGTAAATAGACCTTATGGTCTCCAGATATACCCTTTGTGTTCCGGCAGGCCTGGTAAGACATTTTTATTACACCAGTAGTGGGTTTACAACTCCAATGAAGTCATTCAACTCCCAGAAAACTGCTTTGAGAAAAGACTGGAAAGCACTTCAAGTGCAAAGTTTGATGGTACAGCTTGGTTCAAGCCAGCTGAAAGGCTTCCTATGAAAAGGTATTTTGGGTGGCGAGGGGCAAGAACTGGACAGAATGGCCATAGGGATTAGCATGTCCATGGGCAGTCAATGGGTTGGCAAATAAGCAAACAAACACCTACAGGCGGTGTGTCCCTTCTCGTGTGCCATTTCTCCCCATCTGTACTCTAACCCAATTGTTTAGGCTTATAATAACCCAAACAATAAAAACAAAAAAACAGGACTGGGCTAGCACTTCCTAAGTACTGGATATCTTCGCAGAGGTTTACCTAAACAGTCATAAGCAATGCATGTTGCAGGGATACGGAGGAATTCAGGGGAATGCCGTGCCTGGCACTGTTGTGTCTCCCTGCTGTTATGTTTTCAAAACATTTCCATACTGAATTGCTGCTTTAAAGCCAAGCAGTTTTGCAAACCCGTGTCAGGGGTCAGATCGGACCAAGAGCTCCCGGGCTGCGAGAAGAAGCACCTAGTCCTGATTTGATGCTTTGCTTTCTGTTACCTGTGCTTTTATTGTCCCCCTTGTGCGCGTATGTTACACGTTCCGGAATGCAGCGAAGCAAACACTGGCAAAGCCAATAGCTCACGCTTGTGTACAGTGACGGGCTTTCTGTGTTGGCGTCTGGGGCGGGGGCGGGGAGAAACACAGACAGTAGGTATGACGTGAAAGCAGAGAAGGGCGGCAGGGGAAAGGATGCGAGGGTGCAGGATGGCTGGGGGTGTAGAGTAGAGGACTTCGAGCGTTGGAGTGGTACAGTAGGTTAGCGGGGAGACCACGACAAACCAACACTAAAAACAGGGCAGACTCGCTAGTCACTTGCGACATGGACAACAGTTCAAGCGCTTTACTATCTGGGTCCCGCAAGAGGCCCATTCTCTCAGACAACAGATATTTCTGTGAAACATAGAGGGCCATTCTAGACCGGAGCAGCATTACATATATATGTCCTGTGCTGTTTTTATGACAGATTGCATTTAGGTGTTAACTCATGAAAAACACAGGGTGCACCTCATTAGAAATCTCTTAGAATACTGAAGTGCTAGCTCGAAGTACTGGACGGACGCACTCAGCCTTTCAGCCTTTGTTAAAATGTGTGCAATTAAGTTGGGTAGTATGAATAACTGCATTTTTCTATCACTACAAATCCATGAACGCGACATACATAACACATTAGAATTAAAGTGTTTGATTTTCTTTCATATTTGTTTTTTTTTTTAATCTCCCAGCGAGTTACCGTTCTCCGGGATCTGGTCTTCCGGCCAGTGCACCATGTCACCGTCTACTCTACTTTACACAGTGTCACAACACCCATGGAGCTCGACTCCCTGCATGGAAGTCTATGGGAAACCTTATCTGCTGTGATGTTAAAACGAGGGCTCTGCATTGAACGTAAAGTAATGACGGAAGCAGAAACAGTGAAACACCAGCAGTGGTGGGCTTATTTCCCAAAAGGCTGTTGTGGCAGTCAGCCACGTGTTACATGCCTGTCCTGACATGTGGCCAGCTCGGCCAGACCCTGGTGTTACTGGGGCAGAGGGGGGCGACTTACCTGTAGCTCTCGTTGGGTTCGGATCTGAGACGGAAACCCATACTTCAGAACCATCAGTACGGCCCTTCTCCAGCATGGCACCCTTTTCAAATGTACAATCCAAAGGCTACCAACCAAGCAGTGCTCACAAAGGTAGGGGGGACTTTGAGAGACCCTTGTAATAAAGGACGGATCCTAGACATCGAGGTAAGTTCACAATGCTTTATTGTCTTGGTCCTGTACTCCTTCAAGGTATACGAGGGATGGTAGGGGACACGGTTGACAAGACATAGAAGAGAAACACCGGGCTTGCCCCCACACCCATACACCACAGCTCTCTCAGTGCAAGCCCAACGGTCAACTGTAGAACACTCCAACCATCACATTCCACCAACCCATGACCTCACAACACTCCACACTCCAAGCTACATTACAGCATCTCTCCCTCCCTGGGGAAAAACACAAACAGAATGAAAAGGGAAGCGTGACCAGCACCAAACTCCAATCATCCGAAGCACACACACAGCACCAGAAATCCCTCACACAGCAGCTGCCTATGCCCAGAAACTTTGGCAACCCAAAAACTCATAAGGAACCATACACATAAGGAACCATTCACAGGACAACCGGACCACATAGAAATTGCCAACTGCCCACTCACTCCAAGAACAACAAACCTGCTACGACCTTGAAAACACTATTACCCATGCCCCTCGACTCTCTCCCTCGGGGACTAAAAACAAAACTGTGCACCACCGCCTGTCCCCAGCTGCCCCTCGGAATCTGGGACTGCCAACCCTAGACAAACTAATGTTCAGAGAACACTAACACTACAACCTAACCAGCTTAGCCACCTGCGCACCAAACACCACTCACTCCGGTCTGCCCCCCGGAGTCTCAGAGCTGCCCCTCTGAGCACAAACCAACAGCTCCCAAAAGGAGCAACAACAAATGCCCAACTAATAACCGAGGGACACAACTGAAACATCTTGCAATCCATTTTACAATCCTTAATACTACCACATACCAATTGGCTGTTTTCTCTCTACCATCAGTACAGACAACCTGGTTTACAAAACGTAGAAATCAGGTAAGAAACTGACATACATCAGATCAACATAGTAAACAACCCCGGTACCAAGACCAGGCACTATGAAATCAACAGGCAAAGCTGAAATACTCCCTATACATAGCAACCATACCCCGGCGCACAGACCAAGCGCTATGAAACAACAGGAAAACTGAAATACTCCCTTAGGCATAGCGACCAACCCAGGCACCACGACCAGGCACTATGAACAACAACAAAACAGAAATACTCCCTTAAGCATAGCGACCTACTCGGGACACAGACCAAGCGCTATGAAACACAACAGACCAACACTGCTTTAGTGCACCACAAAACAGAAATACTACCTTAGGCATAGCGACCTACCTCGGCCTTAGACCAAGCACTATGAAACTCCACAGACCAACACTGATTAGGCGCACGCCCGGCCCTCCTCAACAGGCATCCCTGCATGTCTAACAAACCTGACAGAGCATCACCCCTATTAAAGCACTATCAGATAACACACCGACTAAACACCCAGAATTCAGGCATATCACACATACACATAGCGACCTACCCCGGCACTAGAACCAGGCACTATGAGAACAACAGAGCGTCCCGCTCTAAACGTGCTCCAACACGCACCTCAGGCACTCCTAGGCACCCCTTGCTACTGCCTAAAAAATTATGAACACCTAACATAACTTTCCTGTACTACTCACAAAACGTAGGTTAATAGCGGAAACAAAAGGGCAAACAAACTCACGCCCTTGTTGCCCATGCACAATATGAGCCCCACTGAGGACTTACACCACGCAACCACGCACATACACCCAATCCACTCTACTCGCACATGTACACCACACTCCACAACACACAACATTAAACCATGCAATGCTATGACATGCCGCTAATGTTACATAAGTACAACGGCAAAAATATAAGTGCAGGGAAAAAAAAAATCTGGAATGGCACCAGTTCATCCGAAGATAGGTCTCGGACGGCACGCTGCATGAAACTTATTTTCCAGAATACTCAGTCCACGAGTAGGTCTGCGTTCAAACCTCTTGAAGGAACGCTTTTTGTTGGAACAGCGTTCAGTCCCCCTCAATGGAACACCACGAGATAGTACAATACATGCTCATTGAGTCATTATTGACAAAACGCTGGACCCCTACCCCCACCGGCCCCATACCTGAGGAGATAGGATAACAAAGCACTAAAATTACCAGTCTACACAGGGCACTAAACTCCCGACGGAAGGCCACAATGAAATACGCCACAGGCAACAGACAACGGCCTTCAATAACACTACCCCTAGAGCAGCCCCAGGGACTTAAATGAGGACGCCGAGTACCTATCACATTAACGTGGGCCACAACATATACTCAACACTCACACCCACATAAATGGTCCGAAACACTAACCTGACCAATGTCCCCTTAGCCAGGCTCACGACTAGGCAGGCTCTGAAAATTAGTGCGCCTCGTCCAAAAATCAGCATATGTTACCAAAGGTTGCTTAATGAGGGTTTGACTGGCTTGCGATGGTCACCTCCACTACAGCCAGTCTATGCTCCAATAACACGCCCTCTCATAGATGCATTCTTGCTTACCTCCGACACGCTGAGAACAGGGCATGACACGCAGGAACAACAACGACCACCACTCATGTGACCGGCTGGCAATGCCTTTCCCTGCTGTAATGTCACCAGTTTACATCGAGCCGCTGTCCCAGCAACTTCCATCGGGGCTGCCTGTAAACTCCTTCCACGCTCCCCTCAACCGGCATTGGGCAGCTGTGTCGATTTCTGCTCAATGCCATGGAAACGCCCAAGGCACCCACAAGTGCCAGCACGCTCTTCTCCAGAGTGCCACCACAGGTGTTTGTTGAAACGCAGCAATGCACTTTCCGATGATCTCCGGCACCTCTCCGCCAGCCGACACCGCAGGGGAAGGGACAACTCCACTGCCCAGCACCAGCCAGCCAACATCGCAAAAGGCTCCTCGCACAGCCTCCAACGCTGCCACTGCCGACAACACTGACGCAAGATGACCATCAAACTCTCCCAGCTTCCAAATTGGCCATGGGAACCGCAACGGCTGCGAGGCGCCGCCGCAAGAAGCTAACAGTTTAAATGCCCGCTGCGGCTCCGGCAGGCCAACCCCAACACAAGGCCCACCTGGGTGTGGGGGACTTCCAACGGGGCGGTATCCTCCATCTGCTGCACCCACCCAGCAGCGCCGATGGAGAAGGCACCATCCTCCTACCATCCCATCCTCGTCGCCAGTGTAATAAAGGACGGATCCTAGACATCGAGGTAAGTTCACAATTCCTTATTGTCCTGGTCCTGTACTCCTTCAAGATATACGAGGGATGGTAGGTGACACGGTTGACAAGACATAGAAGGGAAACACCGGGCTTGCCCCCACAGCCATACACCACAGCTCTCTCTCTCAGTGCAAGCCCAATGGTCAACTGTAGAACACTCCAACCATCACATTCTACCAACCCATGACCTCACAACCCTCCACTTAACGAAAAGGTGTGATGAGTAGACACCTCACCTGCAAGTCATGGAGCGCCTTTACAAGGGGGCATAGATGGATGTCCAAGTACCTGTCTCTGCCCGTCCTTCGGCACAGATTTGCACCTATAATAAATAACCTGTTCAACACAGAGGTGTCATGATAAATGGTCTTTCTCGGCAGCAAAGAGAATTGCCAAGCTGGTCGCTATCAACTAGATTTCAGTCAGCAGCTCCTTGCATTCTGGGATGTGTAGCTTCCCAACATGAGAACTGAACCACATGTATCAGGAGGCAAGCTGCTGCTGGCATGTAAGGTCAGATCGCACCGCGAGTATAGCGCTCTGTGTGCAGAGCCTGCCGACGCAGGGTCAAATCCCGGCAGGGCCAAACTCAACCTTTCATCCTCCCAAGGTCGATAAATGAGCACCACACACCTCATGTTGGAGATGTTACATGGATCAATTTGACGGCCATCAGTAATATTTGCTACATGAGTAGTCTGTTTCCATGGATCTAGGAAACATTTTCGAATTCTGGCTTTTTTTATAGGGATTATAGACTTTGCATTTATTTTAAAAACATTTCTCTTTCTCTTGAATCTTGCTGGGTTCCCCAAATGACCCCCACCCCTTGGCCTCCCACTTACCCCTTGACTCTTATTAACCCTCACTACCATCCGCATGTATGTTTTGGGGCACTATCTATTGGACAATTAAATAATTGGTGAGTTTTTTGCACTTTTTCGTGAATTCTTCATACTCCAGTCTTCAAGCGTGTACCGGAACTGGTTCATAGGTATTAGAAATATCACTTTTGCAGACACAGATCCTCTCTTTTGCACATGGGTGTACATGACGTATTTATTATTCACTCCCCCCTTATGCAATATAAGGAGATGGAAGGGGAGCACACAGTTTTCAGGAATACAATCAAATGCAATACAAATTCCAGTTCCCCCCTAGCAAGTTTAGAGCAACCGGTATGCTTTGAAACAGGCAGAAATACTTTTAAATGTGATTTGCAATGAAGTAAAAAATATGCTAAAAATGATTTTAATTCCCTACAGGAGATTCAGGGTAGGTGGCAGCTACTTTGAATCAGTTCAGGTCAACACTAGTAATGATTCAGGAATGATTATCAGATTGAAAACGAATTTCAGCAATGGAAAGCAAGAAGCAGCTATTTTTTTAACATGTGGTGAGATTGAGCTAGTTTTCAATTCGCTGCACTTTTTCCGAGTGCGCCGATCGCGATTACGGAAAAACTATAAGGAATAGAAAGTCGGGTTTGGGCTTGTTGGAAAGCTTAGGTCCTTAGCTTTAAAATGGAAAATCTCGCTTCTAGGACGTACGGACGATTTAATGGAGGTAGATTCTCAGAAATAAAGTAAGGTTCAAATGACAAATGACACTTTCACAGGTTTGAAATCACAGAATGGACATATGATTTCTATGATGCAGTTCTAGGTAGGTGGAAATGGTTTGAATTAGATTATTTTAAACTAAGAGATTGGTTCTGCACAGTTCTGCTGGATACTCACACTATAAATTTGAAATAGGCCGTCAAGATCTGGTCAACAGGTTTAGACTGGACTTCTGGCGGGTGGTTCTGAAGTCACAGCTATCTGGTTCAGCTCTGCTCTGCTGGTATGGATCTCTTCTTCTGGCAAGTGTTCTTGGCACTGCACAGCGGTCTGGTCTGGTCTGCGGTTCTGGATACAGCACTGCTCTCTGGGTCTGGTTCTGGCGAAAGTTCTTGGCAAAGAAGCAGAAACAGCACAGCCCGGCTGTTTTATTCTGATGTGCCCCTTGGAAGTCTGGGGTAAAATCAGTTTGCAAGATTGTAAGGCCAGCTGAGAATACTTTTAGCTTGCAGTAGACCTTCTGCTTCAAAGTTCTGGAATCTGGAGTCTAAGTTCTGGATATGGTCCTTCTGGATATTGTCTGGTCCGGCAAAGTGCTGCGCAAGAAATTGGAAAGAGCAGTCCCCATCTGGCTTTCAGTGGTTCTTTTTATGTCTTTTGAAAGTGGGTGGGAAGGCTGACTTTCTATGGCCAACCTACTAAGGATCCTGAGAGGTTAGGCGATTTTCTGTCCTCTGACTGGAGAACAAAGTTGTGAGTCATCCGGTGTCATGAGGCATCATTTTTATGGCCTACAGAAAGAACACTCCCCTTTGGTTTCACTTAAAAAATGAATTTTTCATAACAAACAGGTTTCCCAGATACACAAGTGGTTCACTTGTGCACATCACAGATGCATTTAAGACAGTTCTCTGTTCAAGCCCCATGTTCCTGCGAGCTTGGGTTCAGAAATGACAACATTTTGCGCTTTAGTGGGTTTTGCCATTTTGGTTTTTCATCAAATCTTCCCCGGAGGTACACACCCTCTCTGGGCACATTACGATAGGTTTTCAATTTTCTGAGATAACCACAGTGTCTGTAATATTAATAAATCGCGGGGTTTGGTCTCAGAACATCGTACAGAGTCCTAACACCTCTTAAAATGTGCACAGAAAAATCACAGGAATAATGATATTATTTATATACTTTTGACAATTTCGTACTATGAATTATCCATCTTTTTAAAATTATGCTCTGGCCCAGATGGACGTGTTTAGGTCCCAAAGCACATGTGGGAATTCCTTGCTCGTCCCCGCCTGCAAGCTCAGCTGGCTCACAGATGCAGTGGCCCTCCCAGTTGCTTCCAAGAGGAAGCCATTTACGACCCCCTGATTTAGCAATCGCTTTGAGCCAAGGGAAGCTCATTGTTCTTTTTCTCTGCAGTCCCAGGTACCCCTCCCCATATTCAATCAGAGAGGTGTGATCTCCTTTTGGTGGGGGCAGCAGAGGTTTCCCATGGACAGAGGCCTCTTGAACTTTTAATTAAATCAGACTGCCTTCTAGTATAGGGCCTGGGAACAGTAGGTGTGAAGAATTCTCACTGACCAGCAAGGCTTTGAAGTCCCAGCTGACTCAGGTTCCTTTTCAGCTCCTGAAATACAGGTCTCCTGTCAGAGTTTAGATCGCTAGCGCTGGTCAGTGTCAAGCATCAGTACTGCACCCATTTTTTGGCAGCTGTCTTGAATTAATGCATTTAAAAAAAAAGGGATTTTACTTGATAGCATATGATCCTTGCTAACATTGTATTGATGTGAATTCTGCAGTAGAGTAATGTAGAACACCCCACCAGAAGTTGTTTTTTTTTGGTTTGGTGGTTTTGTGCCCAGGACAAATGTCTTAACAACAATGCCCCACCTTACCTGCCTGCCCGCCTCACACTACACACATCATCTCGTCCAATTAGAGCAGCCCAAACTCACAGCCTCACGTTGCCTAGATTTAAACTCCAAAAAGCGGGCGGGGTGAGCTTCCCTGTCCTAGCCTCCAAACTTTGGAACACGCTTCCCACAACTATCAGAACTGAACCATCGTTCCAAGCCTTCAAGAACAACGCCAAAACTTGGCTGTTCTCCCATGATCTATGAGACCCTCACTCTATCTAGTACTCTTGTGTGTTTTAGGTCATGCTTATACACCTCACTGTACTTACACTACAATCTGCTATGGTACTCTTTCTGTACATCTCGGTATATATTACCGTATATTGTGTGTAATTTCTTTGTAATTAATTAATTCTGTAATTAATGTACTTAATGTAATGTAATTACTTGCTGTAACATGTTTTCAAGAGTATGCGCCCGGTTGCCCCTGGGCCTGGTTCTTTGCGCTTTATAAATAAATAAAATACAAATACAAATGATTTTAGCAATTTTTGACATCAATTAAAACGGACTTTGAACAGTACCATATTCCTTTGCACTGGTTTTGCTATGTGTGCAGCCAAAGGATAGGGTCTGGCAATGGTCTCCTGTATTAACATTGACGGAGGCAAAAATGGATGGCAACCTATTTTTCATGTTTTCCCTGTGCATTTTCTGGTGATTTCTGGCCATCAGGATGTTTTCAATGCCAGTAATGCACAGTTCTGTTGTAGGGCTTGGATGCATGGGTAAAAACATCCCACAGTGCCTTGCGATATACTGCTCTTGAGCATCCATTAAACAGTGCTTGATAGGAGCCAATTTATGTGTGAAGCGCTGGAGGTACTGATATGCACCTTTAAAGACTTGTGAAAAATCCCTAGTAGATCTTGTTTGTGATGAACAGCTGACTTACCTTAAAGTGGACGTTTCAGCAACCTCCTCGCCTCACAAAGTACATGGTGGCGTCACTAACCAGCAAAATCTAAGATGGCCAATTGCATTTCCAACACCTGACTTTCCACGGCCATGTGACAGGGGCCAGAGAGCAAAGCAGGATGAGAAAAGGGACTAAGTGCTGGGAAGGCAAGAGGGTCTTCCCACCTCCCCCCAAGGCAATACTCAATAAGAACCAAACAATAGGGAGCGCATTCAGGGAGTAGGGGGATGCACACAGAGGAGGGAGCATGATCACTCTAGTGCGTGCATTAGAGGCCATTCAGTAGATGCAGGTGTGAAGGTCATCTTAGATAATGGCAGCCATCTTGGAACTTAGGCCCCAGCGCAGCGAACACCATTATGTGTGTTCGCTTGCATGAGTGCAAACATCACCCCCACCCCAGCCAGGTCTCACAGAGTCCATGAAATCCTCCATTGTTCTAAAAGTTACAGGCCGTCGCGCTCAGGGAAGAATGTGCACTGCAAGGTCATGAGAAGTTAACAGTGCGCCTCTTGGCAGTACCATCCCACAGGACAGATAGTAAGACCCTCTTGCCTCCAAAGATCCCCCCCAACGAGAAATACAGCTTTGCAATGCTTTTATCCCGAGACCCATGCGTACCACAGGACCATCCAAACCCAAACCCAGACCACCGACCACAAAACTTTTACACCCCTCGTTCGATCACGAAGATCAGAAAGTAAGGCTATTGCGCCTTCACAAATGGGTCACAAGATGTATGCAGCGAGGTGCAGGGTGGCAGCAAATTATAGTCAAAAACGAAGTGGGGGGGGCCATAGGAGTTGCTGATCTGTCTGGGAAATGAGTGGAGCATGAGAGATAGTGTAACCTCAGCCCTCCCCCTGAGCTCATCTCTGTATCTGCCAGGTGCACAGTTACTATGATAAAAAAACATTGTGTTAGTAGCCAATTAATTATTAGGCCAACTTCACTGTGGATGAAGAGCCCAGCAGCGCCCACGTGGACGCAGATGGACAGATGAAAATGGACCAATGGCCCTGCATCTCATATGGAGCGGGCCCTACACGTATAGAGCTCTTCCAATTAGAATCGTAGAATTGTACTATATGTAATTGCGCCATCAATGATGTTGTTTGTGCTTATAATGTGCTGAATGTGCCTACGGAGGCCAGAACGTTTGGCAGCAGCAGAGTTCTTTGCTGATGTGCTTCTATTTTGCAGCGATAAATACTTGTTATCCTTGCAAGCAGTGTCTTGGGCCTTTTCCCTACCTGGATGTATTTTTTCTGCAGTGAGCGTGCAGGGGCATACCTTCATAAGCCTGAAAACCGAGAACCAATCAAATTTGAAAGTGGGCGGTACGAAAAACCCTACCAATCAGGATTCAAGAGGAGGAGCATAAGAGTTAGATTCCTGGCTAGAAGGGAGTGATTCATTGACTGGGGCAGGAGGAGGAGACACTGAGCTTCTATGCTGTGAGGTGGACACAGAGTGCCACTGACTCCCATTATCTGGGTGCCATGTGGGGATGCCGATAGGTGAGGAACTTTCTGAGAACACTGAAAAGTATCTAGAAACTTGAAGGAAGCTGGGAATGCTGAAAAGGGCATAGAATCTGAGATGAGCGATGAGAACCTTGAAAAGCGTACAGAGCCTAAGAGGAGTACTGAGAAACCTCTAATGTGTCTAGCGCTTAACAGAGGAGCTGGGAACACTACTGTTATATCCCCTAGTCTAATGCAATTAAACCAATGTGAGTCATTACCAGAGATGTCCAAATATGTATAATATATGATACATTACTCACCGTAATCGTATTTCTGATGCTTGTATCTGCTTAGATTCACATGCTGTGCATAGGCCGACATCTAGTGGAAGCTGCGGAGTATTACAGTTTGTTTTTCGAAACTCAAAAATGGGCGTCGACACAGGGCTTGTCAGTAATACTATCCCTAGTGTGACGTCCACTGTACCCAAGATCCCTCACACGTCTAGGATCCTCAGATTGTATTTTTTCTGACATGCGTATGAGGAGTAGCGTGAGTACAGATAATCCAAGCAGATAGACAGAAAGGTAAGACTACAAGTAATCATGCGCCTTCTCTCGGAGGGGAGGAAGGGTGGGTCGTATGTGAATCTAAGCAGATACAAGCATCAGAAATATGATTACGGTGAGTAATGTATCCCTTCTGAGGCTTGTGGAATCTGCTTAGATCACATGCTGTGCATAGATTAGCGAGCAGTACCAGAAGAAGGAGGTGGGATGTGAGAAGGGTCATGAGCAAATAAGTGTCTTAGAACCGCTTGTCCCACTTGTGTATCTGCCTTGGAATGGGTGTCAATGCAGTAATGCTGAGTAAAAGTGTGAATAGAGCTCCAAGTAGCTGCTTTGCAAATGGTGTCAAGGGGTACATTTGCAATGAAAGCCAGAGTGGCCCCAATGCCTCTAGTAGAGTGGGCCCTTGGCGTAAAAGGCAGAGTCTTTTCAGAGAGTGAGTAACACAGCTGGATACAGTTAATAATCCACTTCGAGATGGCACCTTTAGAGAGGCGATCCCCCTCTCTGCCTGTAGCTACGGAGACAAACAGTTGATCTGTTTTCCTTAGCGGTCTGGTTTTATTTACATAGTAGAGGACCGCCCTACGCACATCTAGGGTGTGTAGTTTCACCTCAGCCGAGCTTTGCGGGTTCTGGAAGAAAGCCGGAAGCTCGATGGACTGGTTTACATGGAATTTTGATATTAATTTAGGTGAGAACCTAGGGTGTGTGCGTAAAACCAGTTTGTCTTTATGGATAGTAAAGAAGGGATCTTGCACTGACAGAGCCTGAATTTCACTGACCCTTCTTATAGAAGTAATAGCTACTAAGAAGGCCGTTTTATAAGTCAGGTGTTTGAGACTGCTTTTATGCATGGGTTCGAAAGGGGGGCCCATGAGCTTGGCTAGCACCACATTAAGGTCCCACCCTGGTGGTGGGTTTGAAATAGTAGGGTGAAGTCTCTTTACTCCTTCCATGAAGGCTTTAACTACTGGTACTTTCCACCACAAAACCTTGCTATGGGAAGTGGTGTAAGCCGAGAGGGCTGCCAGTTGTACTTTCAGTGAGTTAAAAACCAATCCTGCATCTAGCAGGTGGAGCATGTATGTAACAATAGTGGAAGGAGTGCAATCAACTGGGTTGATTTGTCTACTCTGGCACCAGATAACGAACCTCTTCCACTTGTCAAAGTAACAGTGCCTTGTGTTTGGTTTCCTAGATTCCTTTAGGATGTCCATACACCTCTGTGGTAAATTGAGGTGTCCAAACTCTATGACCTCAGGAGCCATGCTGCCAGGTTCATTGAGTTGGGTTGCTGGTGCACTGTTTGACCTTGGTGCTGGGACAGTAGGTTGTACCAGGCAGGAAGTTTGATGGGCTCGCACACCGCCATCCTGCGTAGGTGTGGGAACCACGGTTATCTTGCCCATATGGGAGCAACTAGGACGAGCGTCATCGACTCCCTGTTCATCTTGTTCACCACTTTCCTGATGAGAGGAGTTGGTGGAAAAGCGTACGCAAACATCCCTGACCAGTTCATCCACAGGGCGTTCCCCTGGGAGTCTGGTTGGGGGAACCTGGATGCAAATCCTGGGCATTGTCTGTTTTCGCTTGTGGCGAATAAGTCTATAGTGGGGAAACCCCACTGAGAGAAGAGATCTTCTACGACCTCTCTGTGAAGAATCCATTCGTGTTCCTCTGGGAGGGAGTTTCTGCTCAGAGCATCCGCTAGGGAATTGAGCTCCCCTGGAACATGTTGTGATGACAGGAAGATGTTCCGTCTGAGTGCCCATATCCAGATTTTCTGGGCAAGCTTGGACAGATTTGGTGAGCGAGTCCCTCCTTGCTTGTTCAGGTAGAACATGGCTGTAGTGCTGTCCGTCCGAATTTGCACTGACAGGTTTAGTAGGTGGGGCTTGAACGCCTGAAGCGCTCTGAATACTGCCAGAAGCTTTAGCAGGTTGATGTGGTTCTTGGCCACTGAGTGAGACCAGAGACCCTGAGCTGTGTGGTGGAGATGGTGAGCTCCCCACCCCGTCAGACATGCATCTGTAGTGACTACTGCCTGTACTTCGGGATCGTAAAAGGGTTTCCCCTGTGCAAGATTTTCTCTTGTCCACCAGTGAAGGCTTTGTACCAGTGTTGGCGAAACTACCACTAGATCGTCCCACTGACCACTTGCCTGAGACCACTGCTTCGCCAACCATTCCCTGCATGGGACGCATGCGCAGGCGCACGTGGGGGACCAGGTAAATGCATGACGCCATCATGCCCAGTAAACGCATTGCTTTGCGTACCGTTATTTGTTGACCGGACTGATAATGCGGAATTTGCAGTAGTATATTCCGAATTCTTTCTTCTGAAGGAAAGGTCAACCCCTCCTGGGTATCCAGGATTGCTCCTAGGAATTGTTTTGAGGTGCTTGGCACCAGGCTTGACGTCTTCTCGTTGATTGAGAAGCCTAACTCATGGAGGAGGTTGATAGTCCTTTGAATATTTGTCCTGCAAATTCCTGGGGTTTCCCCCGTTATGAGCCAGTCGTCCAGATAAGGGTACACTGGGATTGCCTCCCTGCGTAGGTGTGCAGCCGCCACCGCCAGTACCTTGGTGAATACCCGTGGTGCTGAAGCTATCCCGAAGGGCAGTACCTTGAATTGGTAGTGGCGACTGTCCACCTTGAAGCGCAAGTACTTTCTGTGCGCTGGGAACATGGAAATATGAAAATAAGCATCTTTCATATCCAAGGTTGCCATGTAATCCCCCTTTTTTAGGAGGGGGATTACCTCTTGTAGCGTGGTAATACGAAATTTTTGGGGCTTGACATACTTGTTGGCAGGCCGTAAATCCAATACTGGGCGCATTGTCAAGTCTTTCTTTGGCACAAGGAAGTAAGTTGAATAAATACCCTTGTTTACCTGGTGTCCCGGGACGAGTTCTATCGCGTCCTTTTGTAGAAGAATGGCGATCTCCTCGAGGAGAATCTTCTGATGTTCTAAGGAGTGTACTCTTTGTTGTGGAGGATGGTTCCGGGGACGCTGCAGTAGCACTATACAATATCCTGTGGATACTGTTGACAGCACCCATCTGTCTGATGTGATCCCTTCCCAAGCCTGGGTGAAGTTTGAAATGCGTCCCCCTACTGGGGTTGCGTGAGAAGGGACCCTGAACTGAGTGTCACTGCTTTGGTGGAGGCGTGCCGCCTCCCTTGCTGGGGCTGCCTCTGCCTTTACCACGACCTCTCCTATTACCTCTCCCGTAACCCTGGGTAGACTGTTGGTTGTTGTTCCACTGTGTACCCTGCCCCTGGGAATAGTTAGATCCTCTCTGGGAATTTTGGCCGCGTGGGCGACGAAAATTACTATTCCCTCTCTGGTTAGGGGGTTTATTGGTTAACTGGCCAAGGGATTTGAGTGTCTCGTATTCGTCCTTGCCATTTTTCAGTGTGTCTTCGACCGCCTTACCAAACAACAGATCGGCTTCCACCGGTTTGTCTAACAATGATGCCTGAGTTTCTGCCTTAAAACCAGACTGCCGTAACCACGCATGTCTCTTGATAACAGTACCTTCTGCTATCAATCTGCCTGCGTTGTCCGCAGCGTCGAAGGTTGCTTTCAAAATGCAACCAGACACAGCTCTACCCTCTGCGGAGATCCGAGCTTATTGGCCCTTTAACGGTTCAGGAGCAGAGGCTATGAGAGCCGCGACTTCTTCCCACTGATGGCAGTTGTAGCTGGCCAACAGGGTGGTGGAGTTAGCAATCCTTGCTTGATAGGCGGACGTTGAGGCTACCTTCCTGCCAAAACCGTATAGTTTTTTGCTCTCCTTGTCGGAGGAGCTTCTGACGAAGACAAGGGTGTCCCAGCCCTCTTACGAGTGTTGGTGACAACTAGGGAGTCTGGCTTCAGATGTCCTCTTATATAGAGAGGGTCAGACTGTGCTGCCCTGAAAAGTTTTTCAACCCTGGGATTGACTGCTCTGGTGAGGTTTGGGTTCACCAGGGACGGATCTATTCTCCGCTGAATGGATTTAAGGATAGGGATGGTCTGGGCAACAGGCCTCCTTTCTCCCACTAACTCTTCTGCGAAGTCCCTTTCCTCCTGTACACCGTGGGTGTCAATGTGGAAATGTTCTGCTGCGCGAGCGAGAACCTCATTTAGGAGGGGTTGGTTATCGACCGGGGAGTCGGTAACCGGGGCTTCGTTCTCTACCGGGGAATCTACTCTGTATGTTTCCGGGACATCCTCTTCTTCCTCCTGGTCCTCATCATCCCCATAGTAGCCCGTCCCGGTTTGCTCTTCTATCAACCCAAATTCTTGGTCTTCACAAAAGGAAGCCTCTCCTTGATACCGTGAGTATGGTCTTGCATAAGGTTGTACCTCGAAGGGTTCGGACCTCATCGGAGTTTCAAACCGGGACTTCTTACTCTGGGGGATAGGATCAGTAGAGCCTGAGGGTGTGGCCCCTTGTGGATCATACGAGAGGAAATGTTCTGGATTTTTATCTGTTTTCCCTGTCCCTTAGTGGCTCCGGAGTTTTTCGACGCCTGGCGTCGCGGATCGGGAGAGGTGTCCCTGTCCTTCGAGCGTGGGGCCTCGCTGGCTTTAATTGCGGGCTCTGACTCCTGGAGCGCGGCCTGGAGGTGGAAGTCGTCTTCGTCTTCCGAAGATCGAACTTCTGTTAGCCTAGGGAGCGAGGCACTCTTGGAAAGAGTGGATGATTGCCTGGAGTCATGCGGCGATCTTGATCGAGAGCGCCCAGAGGACACCGAATCGGACCGTTCTGTCTGTGCCTCTTTCCGAGAACTCGACGTCGTCGAGTCTCGTTTGGACTTAGTGTGTTTAGTGTGTGTAGTATGTGAAGCGCTTGTGTCGCCGGGGGTCTTCCCCATAGCCGCCCTGCCGGACGACCTTCCGAGGTCGGGGACCTGCGCTCGGCTGTCTTTCGACGCCGTAATGCCCTCGCCGTCCGAAAGTACGGCGTCGCTGCCATCGCTGAAGGCGCCCTCCGCTGCCATGGCCGCCTGCCTGGCGTGGTGGGCCCAACGCTTCGTCGAACGGTCCTTAAGTGTCTTAGGTTTAAACCTACTACACGCTCTGCAGTTCGCTTCGGGGTGGTCCCTCGGCAAGCAGAGATTGCACGTGGCGTGCCTGTCGACCCAAGGGTATTTGCGATTGCACTTGGGGCAGAATTGAAAAGGGGTACCCTCCATACGCACCTTGAGGCAGCGGGCTGTTAAGTGTAGGAAATGTATAAGGTGTACCTATATACCAAGAGTGTAGAGTATGTACCACCCCCCACTCTCCCTACTTGCAGGGCCGAGGCCAGCGGCCTACCAGGCCCGGGCCGAGGCCCAAATCCGTCGTGCAGCAGCCGACGGTCGATTTCTTTTCCAGCCCGCGTCGAGTGTCGAAGTTCGGATGGGGAAGGATGTCAATAGATTATTATTTTAAATTCTAGCAAAAGTATGGCTAAGGCCAGGGGACTCCGCAAAATGCTTCCGACCAGTATGGCGGAAAAATACAATCTGAGGATCCTAGACGCGTGAGGGATCTTGGGTACAGTGGACGTCACACTAAGGATAGTATTACTGGCACGCCCTGTGTCGACGCCCATTTTCGAAAAACAAACTGTAATACTCCGCAGCTTCCACTAGATGTCGGGGACACACACACACACACACGCACGCACACACACGCACACACACACCCCCCCCCCCCCTATGTTAGAACAACTGTCCTTTCAATGCAAAGCACTTACAGCCTAACAGGGGAGATGATAACCCTAAAATAGGGCCTAGAAGCTGAGAAGAATATTTAAAGACCTGCCAGGTGCCTAAAACCTGAGTGAGATGTAGGAAACCTGAAAAGCACATGCAACTGGAGATGGACACCCATGACACTGAAAAGTGTGTCAGAGAACGCTGAGAAGCAAACTATTACCCAAGAACTTAAAAATACGCATTTTTTTGTCATCAACTCATTTGTGACCACTTCATCACACGTAATTATTTTTTTTAACAGTTCCAGCAAATCATGCACTGTAGTAGTCCCTTCTGCATGCAATTATCGTTCCATTAATGTATCCATGTCCGTGTTCCTAGCTACCATACGCTGGAATATCAAATAGTAATGTGACCTGCAAATTGTAACACTCATTTTGGCCTCTCCGAAAATTGGAGTCTAGTCTGACTTCAAGGAGTTTACTTTCAAGAATGTAGCAATCTGATTAGTACTCTTAACCGAAGGGTATCATTTTATTGTGGGGAGGGAGGAATGATTTCCACTGGGTTGCTACTGGCAATAACTCGGTTTTGGAGTCATGGAGACGGCACATATAGAGCTACTGGGGAGCTTTTAGACCATCATTAGTGGAGTTTTCAAATGGAAGAACGAGTATTCTCGGCGAAGGTGTGAAACCGAACTCCGAGCTGTAAAGCACTTCTCGCCAAGTCGGAACATACAAATGCAATAACAGTGGAGACAGGCTGGAGCCCGGGGGGACTCCACTTATGAACGGACGTGGGTCATATTCCATGCATTTCAAGGCACTGCGGGGGGTTCTGTCTGTAAGGATTGAACCAGACCATTCCAGAATGTATTTTAGACACCATTTCTTCCTGGAGTATTCGAAGTACATACCAACCATGAATAAATTACACACACCAGCTTTTATACAGTGTTAAATGCCAGCCAAAGAAAGATTCTAGGAGTCATGATACAAGGAAAGACGTCCAAGAAACAGAGTGGGGATTTAAGCATTTGTCTGAAAGTGGTATATTCTGTCATGGAACAGAGGTATATCTGCAGACTGGTCCACTGGGTTCAACCTTGCACAGCAGACCGCTTGTCAACTGCTCTTTTTTTCATGGAATCTAGCAATATTGAGTGGATTTGTGTGTGCTGATCTGAAAATGTGGGCTATTGACATGTTTTGGCTGGTCTATTACAAATTGGGGGTGCTGCAATATGTTGGGTGCTGCAATATGTTTTCTTAGGAAAAGGCCAAGTATGTGATGTTGTATTAACAGGGTGCAAAATGTGCATGCGACACTAGCCATTGGCTAGTAAGAAATGGTGTGTGTATACAGAATACGGAGACAGTGAATTACTTTTTATGGCTACCAAGTAGATTGCTCTACTGAAAGATTGCCTCCTGTGTAAACCCCTGCTGTGGAAGACAGCAGGTGATAGGGAGCCACTGTCCACATTATTAAAGGTGGCATATCTGGAAGTTGTATGACGAGCCAGAGACTGGATATCGTCTACACCAACCATCTGCATGAAACGATTTCTCATCAGCCACCATAAAAAGGTACCCTTTTCCTTCCGCGTGTTGTGTGGAGTACGGTGATCTGGTAGTCCGATTTAGCTGGGGTAATGCTGAAAATATGTCATAGCCACTACAAGCTGGCCTGTATTTTTAGCATTACTGTCTTGCAGAATTATGAGGTTTCTGTGAGGCTGGAACACATGCTTACTTAGGGCCCAGCAGGAATGACCCCTAAAACATGAGCATTGAGACAATCTCTATCATTCTAAGGTAGAGGTCTGCAACCTTTGGCTCTCCAGGTGTTTTGGACTACTACTCCCATCAGCCCTAGCAGAACCTTCAGTTTTTGGTTTACATGCACTCCTTCTCTTCATCTGTCCACCACTCAAAGAGGGCTATGCAGGCAAGAGGCAACATTATCATCTTCTGCTCTAGTTCTGGAATCCAGGCAGACAACCACAGCCAGACACTGCACTTACCGCCCCACCCACAGCCACAACCCTTAATGATCCAATCAGCAATATCCGCATAACACCATTTAAAAGGAGTTTTCCTTTGCCAGGTAAAGGCAAAGCCTGACAAAAGCATTCTAAATAAAGCTCCATTAATCTACCATTCTTCTTCCAACTCAAACCATTGCACTTTCCTCAAGAGCTGCACCCTTTGTATCTCTGCATGCCAAGTCAATGGTCACGTATGCAATACAGCCCACTTGGCCATTATCCTTGAACTCGAGACATGCAAGCGCTGCAGACCCAGGCACCAAATAAATTGCATAACACCAAACTGCGGGTGCCATTATAGAACTCGCTGGGGACCGAGATGTGACTGATTCTGGGTTCACTGGGATCCCCGTGAGGAGCCCAGGGTGGCTACGAGCTTTGCTTGATGAAGAAGACTTCAGAGTCTGGAACAGAAAAGAACTGGTCACTAGAAGAATCCGGAAAGGACTAGGTAAAATCTCAGAAAAGAACACCGTTACATTCAAGGAAGAGAGGGATTACGGCAAATGGTCTTCTTGAAGAGAGCTCTCGTTTTCTTGAAGAATAGGGGACTAAGGAAATTAAAAATGTAATGAAATGTACTAAGAAAAGCTTAAACAAAACAATGAGAAACAAATATAAAACAAGAGGCGTCGGAATAACTAAAAATCAGCCCGAAAGCACTTCCCAAAACTGAAGGAAAATGTCAAATTAAGTGACATAATGTTCAGAGATACTTAGAAGACATGGCAACTCATTGGCCGGAGGTGGTACAGTTCCTCGTAACGAAGTACCATGAGTTTCCCAGCAGAGCTCAGAGGATTCAAAAGGGGCGTTACCCAGCTAAAGTGTGAACATTGAAAACCTACTACAAATAAAATAAAGGTTGCTTCATTCTCATATATGCTGGAGCTGTACACTTCAAAGTACGAGTAACATAACACAGAAGGCAAAAAGCATGCCGGTAGTGCCCATGCCAGAGCCTGGGCTCAGATGTAAGGCAGCGCTTCACTGAGAATTTAAGAGGCTCATCTGGCTTCCCATAGAGACAGCCTTGCCCTTAAAAAACATACAGTGTACAATGGCCGCACCTGTGGTCTCATAGCTGAGGTTTAGATGGGGGAACATGAAGTTAAAGAGACACCTACGGTCACATGCACACACCCACTGAGATCCGAGATTATACAGAGACAGGAAGACTTGGCCATGGTCTAAGAGTACAGAACAGTATACACAATCGCCCAAGGTCACACAGGGTCTTAGCTAAAGGAAGAACAAGACAGAGGAAAGTGACCTGTCTGAGATCAAAGTTAGATCGGAGGACAGGCCAGAAAGGAGACCTGTGTGAGAGCACAATCCGATCGGAGACATAGAAGTAAAGAGACTCATCAGAAGTCACACAGTCAAAGCTGAGATTACACAGAGACACCGGGAAGAAGACACCCGAGGTCCCACAGATCAGGCACGACTTTATACAGAGACACAGACTTGTCTAAGATCATGGAAGACCCCGCCCAAAATACAGCAAGGGCACATAAAAGTAATTAGATTGCCCACAGGTCCCACAACGACTCTGTCAAAGATAGGGAAAAGCACAGGCGAGCCTGGTCTAAAATCACAGACAAAAACAGGCCGAGGCACTAGAAGGAGGCCTGCCTGAGATCACGGACAGACATGATACAGGCTAAGGCACTGGAAGGAGGTCTGCCTGAGATTACTGTCAGACCTGAGGACCTAATGAGGCACTGGAAGGAGGCCTGCCTGAGATCACAGACAGATCTGATGCAGGTTAAGGACTAAGATCTGCAGACAGGCCAAAGCACTTGAAAAAAGCCTGCCTGAGATCACGGTTATATTTGAGGCAGGCTAGAGCACTAGAAGGGGGCCTGTCCAAGATCGCAGACAGTTCTGGGGCACGCACGGGGAACATGAAGGAAGCCTGCCTGATATCACTGTCAGATCTCAGGTAGTCTTAGGCACTGGAAGGAAGCCTGCCTGAGATCACTGTGAGATGAGAGTCCCTACTGAGGCACTGGAAAGAGGCCTGCCTGAGATTAAAGTCCGATCTCACCAACAGGGAGGTGAAGTAACTTCTCTGATGGCAAACCCAGAGTGGAGGTAGGAATGATTCTTAGGGAGGTAAAGGAATCTCACTCTCACTTGAAATCAAATAGTCAGAGAAGAGGTTATACCGAGGCATAAGCAGTAAGGAATCCCACATGAGGTCACAGAGAATCTTGGTTAGACAGAGGCCCAAGTAGGTACCGGAAAGGAGATTCACCTGAGGTCCTAGCGTGGGGTTCGAGAGTAGATTTAGGGAAAAGAAAGTGGGGTGAATCGTTGTTGTCATAAGGATGTAAGAAGGCCTGCCTGAGATCAGACACCCACAGCACAGGCTGACTTTAAAATTCCCTTGATTCTATGCACCAAGTGCCTACTGCAAGTAGGTGCCATTGACGAATATGACGGATTGAACTAGAAGACAACGATGCCGCCAACTCGGGTTGGGTAGAGTGCGAGTATTTGTCACCACTTAAACATAGCAGGAGGGAGAAAATAATGGGCAACTGAAATAAAATGATCCTTCCAGAAAACTGTACAGATGGAGGTGTTGGTCGTGTCTTGTGGAATGTCGACGAACAAGAGATTAAATTAAATCAAGCGCAACAGACCGAATATTAAACAAAATGGTTGCCTTAGTGGAAATCCTTGCCCCTTTAGACCCTGGTTTGCACATGTGTTGCTACTTTCCTTTAGACTGAGTCACTGTCATGCCAGGATGAGTGGAGGCACTGGTGAGCTTGGGTGCATGCCTATTTTCTAGGCCCACCCACGAAAACGCAAATAGAATTACAAGAAGCATTCCAGCAAAAAACAATTATAAAAGGGTACAAGGTTAAAAAAAAAAACATACGCATTGAGACAGAGAAAATATTAAGGCCCCCTCCGTGTGATCAGTATTGAAGTACAACAACAAGTCAGAGTGGGAAAATGAAGCACACGCTCACCAGTGCCTCCACTCATGGTCCCACGTGTGCCAGTGCCTCCACTCATGCGCCCAAGCTCGCCAGTGCTGCCAAGCATGCGCCCAAGCTCGCCAGTGCTTATACCAGATACCTCTCCTCCAACATTAACATATAGAACGCATTCCTGCACTTCCACACGAACATATTCTCCCCCGAAGCCCCCGAAATCACCCAAGGCATATGCCGCAGAATGCAAAACAGCAAAGGAAAAATCTCAGGAACCTCCCCCTGAAATGCACCTTGATCAACGCTTGCCCATGCACTTCATATGATATGGCATTTGTAACGCGCCTATACACAAGTGTTTCAAGGCGCGAAGTCTTAACATCCATGACCTAATAACCTCCAATGATATCGACATCTTGGCCATTACCGAAACCTGGCCCTGCCCACATGCCGGTCCAGCACTATCCAATGCCATCCCCTCAGGTTATGCCCTAGAGAGGACAGAACAGAGAGCAAATGGGAGGGCGGGAGGGGGGATAGAATTCATATAAAAGGATTCTATCCCAATCCACCAGATCCCCATCACCCCCTTCCCCTATTGCAAAGCCCTAGTCATTAAACTCACCAGCTCTCCCAAACATTCCATAGTACCGCCACCCAGGATCCACTTCCACATTCAAAGACAACCTCAAAGCCATAAGTACCACTCTCAAGTCTAATACCCAGCCCATTGTCCTGGGAGACTTCAATCTTGGCTATGACGATGCCAAGACACCCACGCATAAACCTTGGCTAAAGCCTGTGCTGCCCTAGGCTGCATTCAACAGATTGTGGACCCCACACACTCCCAAGGTCGCATACTCGATTGGCTACTCGACCATAACTGTAACACTTCAATCCCCTGTAATATCGCCTACCCTTGGACCGACCACCACGCCGTAACTTTCAACCTACCCATTCCACAGAAGCACACCAACCAGGGCCCCAGCCTACCCCCCACTCTTGCATGAGGAAACACGGAACTTCTTCTCATGACTAAGACATTAGCAAATCATAATGTTGACACCCTAGTAGACATTAACAAATCATAATGTTGACTCCCTAGTATCCCTAACCTCTAACGCAGTGGAATCTTTAGAGCTCATAAATTGAGGAAAGAGAAGAACACGGACCACAAAGCTCCACTCCCTACAAGCAAAAAAGAGGGCTGTCGAAGCTACATGGCAGAAGGACCCAAGTGCATCCAACAAGGGACTATTCCCTGAACAGTCCTACATATATAAACACGCCATACTCGCCACCAAGCAGCCTCCAACAACAGCAGAACATCAGAAGCCTCCTCAAGCTCATGTGAGCTGTTCACCATTCTCGGTGAACCCCCATCGACCATCACTAAAGACAACACTTGGTGCAGCTACATTCAAGACGCCTTCACTGCAAAAATCTCACAATTACAAAGCAAAATTAACTACAAAGCACACAACATGTTCATCAGCCCACCACAAACCCTCCCAATGTACCTCCTACACACCTACAGCTCTTCCAGTTCTCTCCCATCATCAAACTTGATGTGGCCAAACTATTGAAGGGCCTTAAGCCCTTCCGGTGCAAAGGAGACACTTGTCCTGCCATCTTGGTCAAACAATGCCTGGCACCGCTCACCCCGCTTATCACAGCCATTGTCAATGCCACCTTTGCCTCCAACATCATCCTGTCCTGCCTTAAAGAATCCTGAATCACCCTTTTGTTAAAAAGAACCTCACTGGACCCTACCATACACACCAATTATCGACCCATCACCACCGTCCCATTCCTTCTGAAAATCCTAGACAGAATTGCTTAGACCCAAATACAGGTTTTTCTGGAAGATCACTCCATCCTCAGCCCCCGCCAATCCGACTTTCACCAAGGTCACAGAACAGAAACGGCCCTCCATGACCTAAAGAGTCAACTGGGCAATGCCAATGATGCTGGAAAATCTCACTCCTGACGTTACTTGATCTCTCTGCCGCATTTCACATGGTAGACCACAAGAGCCTCTGCCACCACCGTACATCAGTTGCATATTTTTCTCCAGAAGCAGCCAGCTGGGTTGCCTCTTTCCCCCGAAAACAAAACATTGGGCGTCTTCGCAGGCGAAGCATCAGCACCGGCCACTCAATGCCATGCTGTGTCCCACAAGGCTCATGCGTCTCTCCCACCCTCTATGTCATTTATACAAAACCTCTGTTTGACCATCTAGACTCCTTGCGTATCTCCTTCACCAACTACGTGGATGATACTCAAATACTCATCCCCCTAACAGGCTCTTGCAACCACGACTGCTCCACTGTAAATGCCATTTACAAGACAATCCATGACCCAACATGGCCTATGTCTTAATGACGAAAAGACTGAGCTGCTTCTAGTTGGCCCCTCAACCCGTCTCTCATACCTTGAGCCACCATACTGACTCTTCTTCATACATGGCATTCTTGTCTCCACATCAGTCAAAACACTAGGCATCTACCTCGACGTCTCTCTCAACATGACCCGCCAAATCAATAACATTGCATCTGGAACAGCCTACATGACAAAACGTATAGGAGCAAGCAGACCTTTCTTATCCACCACCAACCGCCCCTCAGCTGCACGCGTTCTTGTGCTGTCCAAGCTAGACTACTGCAACAACCTACTCTGTGGGACCTCAGACAAAAACCTGAACAGGCTCCAGGTCATTAAAAACAAAGCTCTCAGAGCCACAGTGGACTTAAACAAATCTGACCATATCTCTGAGTGAAGGCGCTCAGTCCACTGGCTCCCCATTTCATAAGAATATAATTTAAAATCCTCACGATTGCACACTGTAGCCTGGCGAACAAAGCCCCAGCATGCCTCACCCAGGGGATCACGAAATATTCACCAGCCAGACCACTGAGATCCTCCAACAGCCAGCGACTACTCACTGTCAGATTCAGACTGAAACGCGCAGGTGGCTCAAGCTTCCCCACCGTTGTGGCCAACCTCTGGAACAATTTCCCATTCTAGTTACGCTCTGAGACGTCTTACCAACTCTTCAGGAAAAAACGAAAAACCCACTTGATAAATTAGTGGCCTGAACTGCACCCACCTATGTAACTGCACCCATACAGCTGGCGCCCAGATGCCTGAGGGCTTGGTGTGCTGTTAAAATAAAATAAGTAGGTAGCCACCCGTCCTCAATTTCACAGGACAGCCTGGAGTTTTTAGATTCTGTCCCATGTCCCCACTCTAGAAAGTGGGAATGCGAAATCCTGCTATTGCCTCCTGCTGGACTGCTGCACTTTCTTGTTGATATATATAAATGTGCGAGCAGGAGTAAGCGGAAGCAGGCGTAGTTCGCACAGACCGCTTGGCAACCAAGCTGGAATTCCACCCCAATATCCCAAATATGCCTACCTACTGGCTCCGGTTCGTCAATACTGCTGGGGTGCTGGCCCATCTTGACTGGTCAAGTTGTAGAGGAGGTAGCTTTATGTAAAGGTATGTTCAAAAGCAACAAAAAAATTAAATGTTTGTATGCATGCGTGTTTTAATATAAATTGTGAACGGAAATGAGGAGATCTGTGTAGTGCTGTCCACTTTGTACTCTCTAGGATGATTCCTTAATGATCATTCAACAGTGCTGCTGCGTCTAGTGAGACAGATGTGAAATCTCTTCTTGCAACTCAATGGGTAACATTGAAAAGGGCAGAGCGCCTAGCTCCTTGGTGGCTAAGCACCCTGTATAGTCCAGTAACAAACTTCTAATTGGAAGAAAGATATCCTTATCCATAACTGTGAGGAAGTCCTATTCATTTGTGCAAAAGGTTCATCTCTGTGGTGTGTCTCGAAAACAGCCAGCACGCTTTTCGCTCCATAAGGCGAATTTTCAAGGCTGCTCGAATAATCCTGATTAAATGGCCTGGGATGTGGTAACGATGGATTCTATTCTCAATTTCTGTGCCAAATAGCTTAAGCAGTTTAAGATGGGCAACTACACTAAAGATCATGGCAACTTTTATTATAAAAATTAAATTAAATAGTTCAATGATTTTGAGGGTGTTTTGTAAACTTTGATAAGCACTCCAATCCAACCCAAGGAATGTGTCCACTCCAGAACCATTAAAATTGTATACGTTCCACATTCTCCATTTGTTGAACTATTTGGCACAGAAATTAAAAATCCAATTCATAGTTGCTCCGTCCTAATCCATTTAATCGGGATTATCCATTAGCGTTGAAAAGGCACCTTGTGGGACAAAGCACCTGCTCGCTTTTTTCGCAGCACAACACCAATAAAAATACGTTTTGCACACATCAATAGGGCCACCTCAAGATTATGCATAAGGGCTAAGATATCTTTCCTCCAATTACAAAACGACAGCTGAACTGCACCAAACGCATAGCCACTAAGGAGCTACAATATACCCTACATGTTTAAACGTGATGCAATGTATGTGTGTGTGTGTGTATGCACATGAACGCACAGGTCTTTGAATGCAAATGCATGTATGTGTATGTTTGAGTGTGACTTGCTGAGAGTGATAGATTGTGTGACCGCAATGCCTGCACGTGTATTTTTTAGGAGTTGGGATCTGCATCATGATCAACATTATTCACAGTGGCAAATGGTAGAAAAATGTATGTGTGCAATCATCAAAGTGATATTTTTATATTCTGGCATATATTGTGGGGACAGTTCTGTGAAAGTAATGTACAGCGCCAATGCTGGCCTACATTGTGCTGCATCTTGATGAAAGTGATATGCAGTGGCAATGCTGTCGTACATTGTGGGTGTAGCTTCATGAAAGTAATATGTAGTGCAGGGCTAGGTATGTCAAGATGCAAGCTACTGGCCAGTTAGTTATCAGTAGTCAATGATTTATGGGGAGTGCAACGTTTTAAGGCCTGATATAGTGGCAATGCTGGCATATATTGTGATGCAGCTCAATGAAAGTGATATGCATTGGCAATGCTGGCATATATTGTGGGTGCAGCTTCATGAAACTGATTTACAGTGGCAATTCAGGCATATATTGTGGACACAGGCATAACGAAAACCATATAAAATGCATATGCGCACAGTTGTAGACTTGTCATCTAATTAATATTTTTGTTACCTTAGAGCATTGGTTTTCAAACTGGGGGTGTGCCCCCCTGCAGGGTGGTGCAGCCTGATGCTTGGGGAGGGGATTTGGGAGGGGGGGCTTGCAGGAACCCAGCCTGAAATTACAGCGTGTAGAAGAAAAAAACGAACAAATACAAAACCAAAGAAAAAGCTGCTGTGGGTTGGGATATGCATGTTTGTGTATATCCCATCCCAGCGTGCCCCTCCCACACATGCTCTGTATGACGGAGGCCAGGCTTGGGGGATGTGGGTGTGGCTGACCCAGGAAACAACACAAATGGCAGCACGAGACAGTGCGCTTCAATTTGTGTTTGTTTCCATCTGCTGCAGAGAAACAGTGAAGCAGACAAGACGTCTGGACTGTCTGTGGCATCAGGTAAGTGAGTGGTGCTTGTGCCAGTGCAGGAGTGGGTTAGGGGGCATCCAGGGACTGTCGAGAGAGGAGTGGGGGCATCTGGGGCATGTTGGGAGTAGGATCTGGAGTCCATGGACTGTTCTGGGGGATCACAGGGAAGGATGCGAGTGGGGTTGGGGCCACCCATGGCCTGTTAGGAGAGGGGGGCACCCCGGGGCCTGTTGGGAGTAGGGTGGGGAGAGTCCATAAACTGTGCTGTAAGAGGGGACTGTTGGGAATGGGGCGAGGAGCACTTAGTGCCTGCTGGGAGAGGGGCAGTGGCACCCATGAACTCCTCGCAGGGGTGGGGGCTCAAATCGATTGCTTGGAGGGAGGCGGAGGGCACCCGTGTACGGCTGGGATGGGGTCAGCCGGGGACTGCTGGGAGTGGAGGCACACAGGGACTGTTTGGAGTGGGATGGGCAGCCCTAGAGATAAGGGGTGTATCAGCCTCTATTACTTCCTAAAAATTGGCGAATACTCCCCAAAACTAAAAATTGAGTAAAAATACCTCCAACAAAAAAATAGGAAAAGAGACTTGCAGAATCTTGCGACCCTGCTTTCACCCACGCCGCTCCATGGATATGTTTGGACCAGTAGTGCATGTAATACCACATGAGGAAACTACTATTTTAACTGCCTGATAAGTAAACATGTATATTTTAATGTGAATGAATAACTAGATGCAAAGAAATACATATTACAAAAATAGTTCTGTTTTTCAGTTAAACCATATTTTTACTCGCTTATAAAATATTCACATTGGGAATTGGATTTACATTTTTACTCTCTAAAAATCATCTTACTCCCAACTTTAAAAAATAGGTAGTAAAATACTCCCACTTCCAAATCTTATCTGGAGCACAAGGGATGGGGGCAACCAGTGACTGTTGGAAGAGGGGTGGGGGTGCCTAGGGACTGAGCAGGGTGGAAGGAGCCCTGGGACTGTGCAATGGTGCGTGATAATTCACGATGATTGGGACCTACTTGCTATTTGAGGGTGTGGGCAGTATGCCCAAAATTTGCTCAGGGGTGGGCCCAGGATCAAAAAGTTTGAAGACGCCACTGCCCTAGAAAAAGAAAATCTAACTATATGCCTTTTTATGCCATTTTTAAAAAAAAATGAAAATTCAACCTATCATGTTACCATTGTTCTCGGAGGGGAGAAACATGCACACACAAGTTTCATGTGGCCATGCTGAGAAGGCCATCCATCCCTGTATTTTCTCCTTTGGATTATGGGATTTTTTTTGTTGTTGTTGCCCCAGTTGAAATTCAGAGAAACTACAAGTCCCAGAATTCCATGCAAAAACAGGACTGGACAGCCTTTGGACACATGGCTACGGGAATCTTGAGAGCTCTGCAGATCCCACTCAGCAATCTTGGCCACAGCTAGCACATATCCTGGCTTGTGGTGGGTCTCTAAACCAATCTACTTTTAGCCAATATTCTTGGAAAAATGTGCTTCAAAAAATAAAAATACACAATTCTTGGGTGAAGAACCCTTCAACCACCCTTCAAAGGAAACGGCTTTTGAAAATTAAAATGAATCTACTGCTTTCTTTCTGCAAAGTTAGTAACCTAATAAATTCGATGGACACAATACACAAACAATAGAAAAGAAGTCCAAATGTGAGGCCGTATTATGATAACTGTTAACAATTGGGAATGTAATGCTGCCACTTGCCTTGCTTCCACTTAAAAAACGGACTCCGGCCGGGCCTTATTATTGGTCCGTGACCAATGGGGAAGGGGGCGATGACGTCACGCACGGACATTCGCAGGCAATAAAACTGACAGAAAATGGCCCCACATTTCTACCTCGGAGAGCAGATAAACGCGGGGCTCTCCGCCGGGCGCAAACACGATGCATATATAGGTTGTCGTAGTGCCGGGAACCGAACGAGGCCGAGCTTGGAAAAATTGGCGATAACTGGCGCGGCGACCTCGAAGTAAAAGTCTGGGATTTCTGAGGAACCGGAAGTGGTCGCCTCAATTTCCGCCCTCACGCGGCAAGCGTTTCGTTGAGCTGTAGGAGGCACGATGCGTTGAAGCGGAGCTTTTACAAGTGCGCAGCCACGTTGAACCAGCAAAGCTATTGTGAATCTCAGTACAAATACTTTGCTTGATTGCTGCACCACCCGACAGTTGTAGGCGCAACAGGGTCGGAGCGAAAAGTCCACGCCAGGGAGAAACTTTTGTTTGAAGGCTTTTGGTAGGGCATATGTTCCACAGGGTTTGGTGCATGCAAGGCCTTCAATAGATAGCTGAACATTGCTATGTTTTTGCATTTCAGCATGGTTGTGTCTCGGACGGAAGGGGCTGGCAAGCAGTGGCGCCGACTTCTGGTGGAAAGCAGCATATCGCCTTTATGGAGCGCACCAACAAATCTATATCATGGATGTAGGGGGTTCAGAAGTGCAGAGGAGCAGGTAGGCGTTCCCACGTTGTATTGTAATCCGGGCTCCCAAACATGGGGCATGGCATCTTCAGGTGTAAAACATGGGAAAGCTGTTGCTAGGCCGTGGAGGCAGGGTGGATTGTTTATTCCTTTAAATATCTGCTGGTTGTGTAATGCCAGTTTAGTGTGCCATTCATCCTTCAGGAGCGCGGACTACTCTTCATCTCGCTGCTGTGAGATGTGCTGACAGGGATGTTTGGCACCATACAAACACAACACGTTGTCTCATTGCCTCTGCTTCTGCGCTGCCAGACTTTTCTTCTATGGAACTTTTGAAAAAACGTGGCAGAGGTGCAAAATGCTATTTAGACAACCAATGGAATATTACGTTTTCTCTTCTCCTTTGCTTCCGGTTTCCTTTCTACTTTCCTCTGCTTTTTCCTGTTTATCCTCTGTGCTTTAAGTGTCCAGACGGTAGTGTAATGCACTATACAAGCAAACAGTATCGCAAAATCTAGATTTTGAATTTGGAATTAGTGAGATAGAAGGCAGATGACAGACCTGCCTAGTCTCTGGATTTAGCACAGAGATTCAGTGTTTTTACGCTCTTCTGTGTCTCCAGGGACGAGCGTGGAGTTTCCGGGTTCTCCGCAGACCCTGCTACTCTACCCACACCTCCATGTGATTGGCTACAAACATACCTCTTGTGGCCAATCAAATGAATGTGCGTGGGTGGAGACACAGTACGGCTGTGCCCATATCTGGAGCCCTGAACGCTGTTGTAGGCCCACACTGAACCCAACAAGCTTTAAATGAGTACGTGCTTCCTAATTTGCAGACTCACTCAGGGCCTAACTGCATGTGCTTATTTATTAAGAAGCATACATTTCAAAATATGGAGTTCATTAGTCTGTGTGCCCATTGCTTTTGTTGGTTTAGATAGATACAGAAGCGGTCTTGCGACCGTCGTCCCCTTCTTTGACGGCCAATGCCAGGATTCCACCTACATGTCTCCTTTTTATTAAAAAATATTTTTAAACATGTGAGCAGAGTCTTGTGTGAGTGTGGGAGTGGTGTTGGATGACGTCATTCTCTGGGTTTTTTCATTTCAAATGTAGGCAGGTCTGGCAGATGAACAGCAGGGATTCTCAACATGGAATGGTGTGGGGATGGATGTTGACTATACCTGTTCTTAGCTGTCAAGAAGCCCCACGTCATACATTCGGGGAATTTGTAAAGTCTGGTTTTGCATATTGCATGCTGGACCAAGTGGTTTTATTTTTCCCATTGAAAACAGAGTGACAAGTCCCAGCATACAAACTCTTCTGCTTCCTTTTTCCGCCTTCTTCCTTGCCTATCTCTCCTACTGCTCGTAATCTTGGACTCTTAACTTCTCCTTTAGTCACCACATCTCTTACCTCTCGTGCCTGTCGTTATCATCTCTTCAATATCTGTAAAATTCGTCCTTTTCTTACATTTCATGCTGCAAAGCTTTTTGTCTCTTCCCTAATATTTTCTCTACTTTTCTATTGTTCTGCTCTTTGGTCTTCCTCTTTCTCGGCTAGGACCACTTAAATTAATTCATCATTCCTTTATCCGCTCGCTTTGCTATTATCTTATCACAACTATATTTCTTCTTCACTTGATACTCTTGGCTGGCTTTCTTTTCATTCTTAGTTGAAATTCAACTTCCTTTGTCTAGTATTCAAATCTTTATATGGTCTTGCTCCTGATTATCTTGCTTCTCTTCTTTCATTTTACACTCCATCTTGTTCTCTCAGCTCTGCTGGACTTTTTCTACTTACTGTTCCACGTGCCCCTTGTGCACATTCTCGTTTTTGATCTTTCCTGTAGTTGTCCCGGCTCCACATCTACTAAATTTTACTCACTATTTTGCTCATCTACTTCAGTCTCCTGCCCGATTCCTACCGGCTACTGTGAACACTATTGATTACACTGATTTTATGTACTGTTGATCTTATGTGCAGCGCTTTGGAAATAAAGCGCTGTATAAATATCAATAAAATACAAATACAAAATCAGATTTGACGGGAAGCAGCAAGTTTCTTACAATAGGCGAGTTTGAGTGACATTCTGACTAGGTTGTGGAGGAGAGTAAATGGAACAGTCACCAAGGACAATACACTAGCAAAGCACCCAATCATTTTACCGAAAACATTTACTGAGGTAAATTTTACTGAAAAATACCGAAATTCAAATATATGTGGGTGGGGTTAAGGGTTTAAAAGGCATGTGGAGGGGGATTGGGGTGGAGTTTTAAACAGAAGTACATGGGTGTAGGGGGGTTGGTGGGGACCCCACCCCCAATTGAAAAATCCAGTATTTCTTTATTTTCGGTAAAATGTACCTTGGTAAAAAAGGCTTCAGTAAAATGTACCGTAAACCACTTAGCAACAATACCTACTATGTTCACTATACAAGGCATCCCAAAAAGCAGGTTTTCAGGAAACTATTTAATGAACTTGGATTCATCCCGTATCCTTCTTTTTAATACAAGGAGGCAATTGTGGCACAGGGAAGGAGAGGGGAAAGGTGTGCCCTCCCCACCCCTTTCAGAAACACAATGTTATAGCTGAGATTAGAAGTACTGGGCAGGGAGGTAAGTAGGCTCTTTGAAGATATCGTATTGTTACAGTTGGGATTAGAGCCACAGGAGGCGAGGAAACTCGGCTGACATCACACATTGCTACAGCTGAGACGAGAGGCAAAGAGGGATACGGAGGCTTGACTGAGATCACACATACTGTCACTGCTGAGCTTCAGGGGTTACGAGTCTCCCTTGAGATCACACATTGTTATATGTAAGATTCGAAAGTACAGGGGGGAGGTAGTAAGAATCCCCTGAGGTACCGTATAGTTGCAGCCATGATTAGAGGTGCTGGGTCTAAGGAGATATGTTTGAAATTCGAGCCTGGGTGGGATTTAGACTGAGGCACAAAGAGGAAAGTAGATTCTTCTGAGGTCACACAGGGAGGCTGCAGCAGAGCCAGCCACTAGCCTTTGTTCTCCCCGATGCAGGGTGTGTAGTGGTGGACGGGCCCTGCTCGGGCTGTACTCCACCCCTTGGCCTCCCAGAACCGGTTCCGTTTGATTTCCAGGCTGTCTTGTGTCCTGTATAATCAGTGTGTGCATCATGACGCTCCAGCAGCCCTGTGCTACGCCTGGCGCCCCAGGCAAGGTCCAGTCACTCGGATTACACCCTACCAGGTGATCCGCATGCCCTTGACAGCTCGGAACTTGCAGTGGAGGTCCTCTACAGGAAGCTTAAGGGAGGGTCCCTACCTGGGCCAAGACCACTGCTGGGAAAGCCATGTGCGAGATTCATTTCCCCACATTTCGACAATGTAACGGCACAACCTATAATTCACAGACAGGTGTTCTGCTCTCTCCCATAAGACCACCTGATAATTAAGATTAGAAATAATCAGAATGTCTGTGGTGGTGATAGGGGTGAATAACGATATGGATTTGCCCCATTTTGTCCGCTATCTTAGGAAGTAGAACCCTTTTATTATTTATTAATGTCAATAATGTATACAGTACTAGAAAACCAAGGTGTCTATAGGGCAGAGGTCTGCAGCAGATGTTTTGGAACACATCTCGTATCAGCTTTAGCCTGCATGGACAATAGTGAGGGATCCTAAGAGCCCTAGTCCAAAACCTCTCTGGGGAGCCGCCGTTTGCAGAACCTGCCTGCTACATGGGATTCAAATGCGCTTTCCGAGTCTTCTGCTTCAGTAATGTTTTGCCAGGGCTAGTCTCATATGAATAGGACTAAATCGGGACCCCTGGTTGCTATTATTGCTCCAATCACCCAGACACCTGCCTAGAATTGCCTTACAGCACCAGCACTGACAATCGTGCATGCAGAGCACAGGAGGGGTACGAACTGAACAAAATGAAATCACTGGGGTGGTGCATGCCAACAACCTCCCTGAAATATTGGTCTACAAAGAGGTCCCACAGTCTCCCTCATCATAACATGGCACAGGGACCATCCCAACCGCTGCTTCATGACAGGCAGGGTTTATGCCAACCCTGTAGCCAGGTGACCAGTGCAGTTTCAGTTTCAGCCAGGAGTTCAGCAGGGGAGAGAAAGCAGAAGCAAAGGGGAAGGTTTTGAGGTGCTTCCGGAACCAGAGATGGTTCTCCTCAAGTTTCAGGGAGGCTGTTCCAGAGGGAGGCCCCAGCCAAAGAAGAGATCTCCCACCAACTCATTGCTTGGAGAAGCAACTGTCCGTGAGGGAGTTGGAGGTGGACGAGCGAAGAGCTCGACAAGGAAGATATTTAGGAAGAGAGAGTTGATGGTATACAGGCCCCAGAAGACCTTGTGGACAATGCAGAGGTTTTTTAACTTAATCCTCGCAGCCACTGGCTGCCAGTGCAGAGATTTCCGTCCTGGAGAGGTACACCTAGGCTTGAGGCTAAGGATGAGTCTTGCAGTCCTTTTCTGGGTGAGTTGCAGAGGGCAGAGAGTAGACGCAAACTGATTTAGAAAGAGGCTGTTGCAGTAGTCCAGCCTAGAGAGAACCAGCGCTCTGGAGACAGTGAGCTTCTGGGGGAAGGAGAGGAAAGGAAGAATACCTCTGAGGAGGTGCAGCTTGTAGTGTGACTTCTCAGAGACATCAGAGATGTGAGGAGAGAAGGAGAGCGTGGAGTTGAAGATGACCCCAATGTTTTTAGCCTTGCGGGTGGGAGCAGGAAGGGGGCCAAGGGAGACTGGCCAGAGAGTGACAGGGAAGGAGGGAGCAGGAGTGCCGTTGAGGAGAATCTCGGTCTTACTGGCATTAAGGCAGAGATCATTGGCAGCACACCCCTCCTGGATAGCAGGCATACACGCAGAGATGAGAGAAGGAGAAGTGGCAGAAGGGAGCCTGAAAATGAGTTACGTGTCATCCGCATAGCAATGAAAGTTGGGACAGAGAGCGGAAATGCAGTGGGCAAGAAGTGCCAGGTATTGGTTGAACAGCCAGGGAGAGGGATTCGACCCCTGGGGAACACCACAGGTAGAGATGGAGATAGAAGAGAGGAAGGACCCAAGTTTGACCTGTGAGGGTCGGTCGGAGAGAAACAAGGTCAGCCAAGCCAGGGCCTGATCGGTGATACCCAGGTTATCACAGAGACGGTAGAGCAGGATGGCATGGTTGACCTTCTCAAAGGCAGAAGATAGATCAAGGACGCAGGGTGTGTTGAAATCAAGGTTGGAGAGTAGGTCTTCACGGATGTTCAGGAGAGCAGTTTCCATGCTTCTGGCAGCTCTGAAGCCAGACTGATGGTCATGGAGGCAGCCAACAGATTCTGAGTGAAGATTAAGCTGGGAGATGGCCAGCTTTCCCAGGAGTTTTCCCAGGAAAGGAGCGATGGAGATGGGACGATAGTTAGCCGGGCAGGAGGGGTCGGCAGAGGGTTTCTTAAGAAGTGGGTGCACAAAGGAGTGCTTCAGGGGGAGTGGGGGAGACTCCAGTGGCGAAGGAATGGTTGCAGAAATCAGTCAGAGCAGGAGCCGGGGTATCAATGTGTTCCTTGATGGTTTTGGAGGAACAGGGTTGAACCTGTTTTGATGAGACTTTCATAGCCCGGACTTGTCTAGAAACCTCTTCAGGGGAGAACAGGGGAAAGGCAGAGAAGCATGGAGGAGAGGTGGCCAAAGAAGGGCCTGAGGAAGAACAGGGAGAGGACAGAGGAGGAGGAGAAGAAGAGAGATAGAGAACAGGATGTCCTGGGTTTTAGAGATGAAATGAGAAGCCAGGGCAGTGCAAAGGGCCTGGGAGGGGATAGGAGAGACAGATACTGCAGCAGGATTGGCCAGCTCTTGAAGATTTTAAAGAGTTCGGCCGAGTTGTCAGATGCCGCAGAGACACGGCTTGGATGTGGACTCTCTTCTTGGGGCGGACAGAGAGCCGGTATTGCCTTTGAAGCAGGCGGCAGGCCAGTTTGTCAGCGGATGTTCCGGAAGCATGCCATTTCCTCTCAGCCACCCTGCACTTGCGTTTAAGGGTGACGAGGTCTGAGTCATACCACGAGTTGCACTTGGCTTTGGGCTTCAAGCGGATTCTCATGACAGGGGCAAGAACATCAAGAGTATTGGATATAGCAGAGTGGAGCATGGAAAGGGCTGTCTCAGGGTGTGAGTCAGCCGAGGGGCGTGGGAGGAGTGGCGGCAAAAGCCTCAACGGACACACGCTTCATGGGTCGGATAACAGAGAAGGTAGGTGGCAGTGCTGGAGTTGGCTTGGCCTGGGGGGGGGTAGAGAGGGTGAGCTGGGAAGAAAGGAGAAAGTGATCACTCCAGGAGAGAGGAGTGGTCGGAGGGGATGATAGGGGAAGGTCTGATGACATCAGAACATCCAGAGTGTGCCCTGCAGAGTGAGTCGGGCCAGAGGGGGGAATAGAGAGTGAGAGGGAGTCGCAAAGATCATAGAAGAGTCCAGTGGAAGGACAGGAAGTATCCAGATGGATACTGAAGTCTCCAAGAAGGAGGAGTTGAGTGGTTGAGACCAGGAGGGAAGAGTAGAGGTCTGCCCACTCAGAGAGGAAGGTGGAGGTCTGACCAGGTGGCAGATAGATGGTAGCCACAGTAAGGGAATAGCCAGGAGAGAGAGAGAGAGAGAGAGAGAGAGAGACTATAGATGTGGCATTCCAAAGAAGAGTAGGCCTGCATAGGAATGACAAAAGGCAGGGATCCGCTCGGGTAGAGCAGGGCTACATCCCCTCCAGAACGGTTGGATCTGGGCGCGGAGAGGATCTTGTAGCCATCAGGGAGGAGAGTGTCAAAGCTCGGCGCAGAGCTGGCCGTGAACCAGGTCTCGGTGAGACCGAGGACATCGAGATCAAGTACCTCCAGGAGACGGGAGATGTCAGAGGAGTGTTTGACGGCAGAGCGAGGGTTGAGCGTGGCAATATGGAGATGGTTGCCCTCCTTGAAAGACTTCTGGGGAGGGGTACAAATTAGAGGTATGCCCTGCAGAGGTGTAGAAACCGCCTGGGGGGGGGGCAGAAGGAGAGGGCAAGGTAGCCAAGGAGGAGACACCAGGGGGAGGCGAGGAAGCTGTGGAGGGGGGGCAGAGGAGAAGAAAGGAAATTGATGAGGCGCTGGAAGCGTCTATCAAAGAGGAGAAGACTGGCCTGAGGGCCTTGGACCAAGACGGTGCCATTCAAGTAAATATTAATGATGACCTTAGAGGAGTGGAAGGAGGCCAGGAGGGCCTTCCACCGGGTGCCACCATTGATGGGAGAGGAAGAAAAGGGAGAGAGCACAGAGACCATATGAAGAGTCCATAGGTCTGGCGAGGGAACGGCAAAGAGGATGTCAGTGAAGGTTTGCCTGGAGGAGGCACTGGTATAGATGTCAGCGATAGGGAGACCTGGGTTGGAGATCAGGATGTCCTATTTAAACTTCTTCCTACTAGATTTCGTGAGGAGAGCAGGACAGTCAATAGAGTAGCAGTTAGAAAAGATAGGAGAGACAGAGCACCATAGAGAAGGTAGAGAAAGGGAAAGGGGAAGGGAGTAAGGGGGTGGGAAGTGGTTGGTAGAAAAACATAAGGGAAGGACAGTGGGCAGGGTGCAAGAAGGTGGGAGAGAGACAAGACAAGTAGACAGTTGGACAAAACGACATGCGCTTAGATAGTGATTAGGAGGTTCAGTAGGTGAGTGCTATTGCTAGTAGGCGAAGCCACCAAACGGCACTACTTTCACAATTCAGTTTTAAGAGAAAGAACACCTGAGTTTGAGGGCCCTGAATAGTGGGGAACAGGGCCTAGGTTTAACAGTTCAATTTTAAACACTTTCACAATTCGATTTTTAAAACATTGGAGAACAACACCTAAGTACGATATGGTCAGGTGTGCAGGGTAGAGTGATGTTCTAAGCCAACCCGGGCCACTCTTGCCTGCCTTAGTTGCTGCTGGTTGACGGCTGGCAGCTGGCTTCCCCTGCTGACACCTGCAGACACTAGCAGGAGCCGCCTATGTAGGAGCCGCCCTTTGCCTAGGGGGCCCTTAGCCGCAGGGGCTGCCGGGCAGGGGGCTGCCCAGGTAGGGCTACCTAAGAGGGAACTAAGGGCTAATGGGGAGAAGCTGTGCGGGACGGGAGGCGGGTGGAAGATGGAAACAAGGAGGGGGATTGGAGGGGAGAACGGAGAGGGAATGCAGACAGGGAAACACACAAGAAGTGGGTCGGGGGGTGGAAAGGCCTAGCACACGGCAAATGGAAGTGCCTGGGCAAAGTAGAAGGCCCAAGGGGAACAAAGGGCAGCCCAAGGAGTCAGTGGGCAGTGCTCTTACCTGCAAGCAGGCAACGAGACGAGCAGCAATGAGCAAAGAATTGGCGTGGCCTGAGGGGTGGAAAGAGTGAGATGGGAGGAAAGGTGGAAGTGATCACTCCAGGTTAGAGAGGGGAAGGTCTGTAGGGGGGGGGGGTTTAGGGGGGGAGGTTTGGAGGGATCAGAGCATCAAGAGTGTGCCCTGCAGAGTGAGTTGGGCCAGAGGGGAGGTCAGAGAGTGAGAGAGAGTTGCAGAGGTCGCAAAAGAGTCCAGAGGAAGGACATGAAGCATCCAATGGGATACTGTAAGTGGTTACTGGAAATGTAGAAGTGTTTTGTTTAAGGTGATTAAGGACAGAGTGCCACAGAAAATAAAGGCAGCATACAAGCTCAATGTAGCTATATGCCAGTTTGGATACACAAAGCATATTTTGGCAGATACCGGCAGTGAGCCAATGTGAATAGAGGTGTGATGGGGAAGATACAGGAAGTGTGCCTGTAAGGGTAATGGTAGACTCTGAGGACTACTGCAGGCACTATGCCACGGTGTATGCATAGTTTCTCACATTGGTTGCAGATGGATGCAGGCAATGTGTCCGCGGAGCTACATGTAATGGACAATGGTGACTATAGAACTTGTATGAGCGTTATTGCTGGCCAGGTGCCGTAGTAAAGAGGTGTGTTGCAGTGTTTGCAGCCATATTGCCAGGGTAGCGCCAGTCGCAGCACAAAGGACTGGAGGGAGGTCTGCAGATGGGCAGTGCACCAGCCACTTTTATTAATAAAAAAAGTAGCAGACCACTGACAAATGGGAGGATGTTGCCACCCAAACAGATTGATTTGCGGTTAAATTTGGATCATGAAGGGGACAACGGCAGGGCGCCTTGATAATGCATAGATGGCTCGATTGGAGCACATTTGTGATGCTCGCCCAAGAGTGTCTCATTGATAGATTCCGACCATTGGTGGTTCCGCCAGAGAGCGCGAGGTAGAGGTTCCTCTGGGAAGTGCTTTGAAGATGCACGTCGGGAGTGGGTGGCTACTGTAGAGGCCCTCGACCACAGTCCTGGGAAAGATGGCTGCTGCGCAGCTCCACCATGAAGCATGTGGGACAATGTGGCTCCGGCAGCGTGTAGCGACCAACCAACGTCGCATAACTTGAGCTGCTGACCTCTGGTAGTGGATTATAAAGCACAGAAACCTGACGCCACAGGAGACCCATTCGAAATACCAATGGGAACCCTGACACAACCCACAATATTGCTCATTGGGACCACAGGACACACTTTCTCCCATCAGAGAACTAGACACGCAACCCTATCTGGCCACAGGCAGAGCCCCGCAGGATGCAGAACAGGTGGGGTGGGCGACACTGTTGCTCCTAGCCTTCTTTGTGAAAGCATGATTCAGGCCTGTGCCTGCAAGATCTGTGGGTTTGCATTGAGTTCTACTGCTCAATGCCTGGGGCTGCAATCTAGGTGGGGGCGAAGTGGGCGTTGGGGAGCAGTCCTGCTGTCTGAGGCCCAAGCCTGTAAAATGTTTAGCCTGGGGAATAGTTCTGCAGTCTATAGCTGTTGTTGGGAAGTCCCTTTGCTCCCTAAGGCCACTGCCACTCTGATCTGAGTAACCCGAGGGATTTGTGATCTTTATTACATTGCACTGAAGAGTTTGCTGCTGGAGCCGAGATTGGGCCAATCACTTACCGGTGTCTGCCTGGGCGCCTAGGAGCCCTTAGAGCCACTGATAACTATTACCCCCACCTAACTGGATAGTGTGCTGAAGTATCATGCCAGCAGCACAACAGCGGCATGCACAAAGGGCACCTCTGTCAACTGGAGGACCAGTGCAGTGACACCCCGACCTGCATCCACGGACCACGCCTGCTACCTATTAAGTGTGAACACATCATGGAAGGGCAGTGTGCAGTTCCTGAATCCTGCCTTGGCGCTTTGAGGCAGGCATGTTATCACAAGTAAATACACAGGCGCAAAGATACAAGGTTCAGCACCTTAAGTTTGACTGGGGTTGGAGACTTCCTAACTGGCCCCAATTCTATAATGGGAGTAGTCTTGACCATCAATGGTCCAAGTCAGTCAAACAAAGAAAAGAGTCTGTGTCAGAAACCCATACTTGCCCTCAAGTTTCACAATAACTAAGTGTGGGAAAAGGTATGAAAATAAGTGTGTCAAAATAATTTCAGAATTGCAATGAAAGTGGCTCACCGCTCCCTTCCCCAGGTTCAGTTCAATGGGGTTCTTACAAAGTTCCTTCAAGGTGGATAGTATGCACAGTTCAAAGGTTTCCCATAAATCTACCAGTCTTCCCTCATCTATTTCAATGTCAGTTCAATATACATCAGAGTTCTCTTCAATGGATTCTTTCGTGCTTCTCTCACCCGGCTTAACAATAGTCAAATAAACTGATATTCACAACGCTACTTTTTGGTTATTTTCACAGGCTACCGTTGCCTGTCCTCAAACACTTAGACCCGGCTGAAAGACTTTCCATCTAAACAGCTCCACTTCACAGAGCTCCGGCAGAACTCCCTTGCCCAACCTTTGTACTTCTTTCACAATGTTCACCCTTCCGAGGCCTTTGCAACCGCATGGTATTATCACCTCCATGCGTGTGCACTCCCGACAGCAGCGTCCTTATTATCGTCTTGCCAGAGACCTTTGCAACCACACAGTTTTCTCACCCCCATGCGTGACCAATCTGACAATAGGGTTGATTTCTTAATATCCGTGCCTCTTGCACTTGGTTTCGCAGAACGGGCCCTCTGCCACTCTGTTCCTTATTGCACAAAAGCATATAGTTAATTAGGACGGGCCCACGGCCACTCTGTTCCTCGTTTCAGAACAATATCCAGTAGCCCTTTGGGATCTCTGCGTGCTCCCTTTCCCTCCTGCCATTCCCTTCAGTGGCTTTCAACACATTTTGATTTCATTATTCACTGTTTGTTATCCTTCAAGAAGAGTTTAACAACGTGCCTTCTCACACGACACAACTCTGTTACTTTGTTTCTCATCAGCTCCCTCGCCGGCTAAACACATTGAATCTATCTGTTCAATGTCTTTATCCTTCAACGCGTAGCCTTGTGTGTAACACTGTAGCTTTCCACAATCGCACGTATCACAAACAGGGCTCTCCCTTTCTTTGAACTCACTGGCTGCGATTGCTTTCGCACCTCCTTCTGTTTTCAGCTTGTCGAGGTCAGGATTTTGCCCACTTGCCCACCAGACACTCCCGGGCGGCCTTGCGGCCCAGGAGAGGAAATGAGCAGTTTGCTGGTGCATGGAGGAAAGGGACTAGCTGGCTCCTTGGGTCCCTTCTCTGAACTCGGCTGGCTTCTTTGAGACATGGCTCCCCGCCACGCTTTCTCCTGCCTCAACTTGCAGTCTGTCAGCGTCTCAGCATCCCGTTCTCCCTGTCCTAATTCTCGGCAGCTCTCTCAGCTGCACCTCCATCTCGCCATTCAGCTTGCATTCCTTCTTGGCCCCTGCCTCGCTCCATGTGTCTTTCTGTGCCCCACCTTTTATAGTTTGGATAACGATCCATGAGTCTCAGGTGTGTGTGTGATTGTGACAGAGTACCTGACCTTATTAGTGGGACAAGGCCAGTACATGTTACTAGTGGTAATCTTCCTACTCTGTCTTCCTCATCTCAGTAGTTGGGCTGATAAGGAAAGGTGGGAAGTTGTAGTGTCCCATAAAGGTAGAGGGACTATGGGATGAATAACTGTTAGGAAATAGGGGATAACATGCCTTCTCCTCGCTTGTCCGCCCCCGGTGTCTGGATTCAATAGCCATGGCCCTTCCCTGGCCACCTGAATAAGGGATGCCCAGGGACTTAGGCATGAAACACCTACAGGTTTTTCAGTGCTCCAACTGATTCAATCAGTGTTGGAACCACACCTACACCAATGTATCTACTCCACTCGTTTGTGCAGGCTCTGTGCACTGTCTGGTAAAAACGATAAAGAGCATGCTGCCTCCAGTACTGATTCTGCCTCTACTAGTAAAATCCCTGATTTCTTTAGAACTAAATCACATGCACTGTGAAACTTATCAACTCCCAACTTAAATTGTTTTGGATCAAATTTGGCTACTTCCTCCAGCCAACACCTGGTTTACTCTTGTAACAGTGTTTTGCACAATGCTTCATTACCTGCTGCTGCACAGGCATTTGATGCACCTGCTTTACCCGACAATAATGGATAAGTCTACAGTCCAACAAACATCTCAGTGGCTGTCTGGGTAACCTCTCCATATACCTGTTAGTAACAACCAAATGCCACTTATGAAGGGCACTAATCAGGTTGTTGGCAATTTAATAATATAACCTCTTAGACCCAAAGGAGAAGGGTAATTATTGCGGGATAATGACCCGCCACCAGGTTATGGCCCGAAGCAAAGCCAAAGGCCATGAATTGGGAAAGGCTCATTATCCCAAATAATGATCTATGTCTATAAGACTATAAGCACATAGTGGTAGTAGCAATAAGAGATTTGGTGGCTATCTACAAAGCGTTACTTTAAGTCAGTAAAGTAAATGGACAGACTGAGTTAGTACATTAAATGTGATTTATGCTGTAGTATTTTTTAAAAATCAGTTATCTTCACAAGTTAAGCATTTTAATGGTACTCTCGGTTAAACTGGAGCAGGTTTAACATGAGCATGCATTAGGTGTCACAAAAAACGAAATGGTTTCTCAATAAGAAAGTGAACGCATTTTACTTATGTCTTAGCTTTCTCTTCGGAGAGAAAATTGGATGTTGTAGAAAAAGGTCTTCCCAGAGAGGACGTGTCTTGATAAAAGAAATCTTTACTGTAAATTGCATTGTTTCACCTGATTTTGAAGTCAGAATGTTCAGAACGCAGCCAATAACTGTAGTTATTGATTGTGCTCTGAACATTTTGATTGGCTGAGAGGAGGTCAATAACTATCTCCATGTGCTGATATATAGTATTGCAATGACGGTTGTGACCCCTGACTTGCCACCGAATAATTTTACGGATACTGATGCCTCATCTCATCTTGTGCAGAGTCCTCTGATAAATACTCCATGCCTTAATACATCAGAAGCAAATCTTAATCTTAAGCAACAGCAACTTGACACTTAAAATGATATCACAGCCAACACACCAGTAAGGGGTTCTTGACTTTGTATTGAGCTCTCTAGTTCAAGTGTTTGATTCCATCTCAAAAGAAACAATGAGCAATACTAGTAATTTAGATGAAATAGTAACTATTTTGAATTCTGGATAGCTTTTTTGCATCGAGTTTGATTGCTGGTCCTAATATCAATATCAATAGTAATGTATATGGCGATGTAGAGATTTAAGAGACATCGATCGTGTCAGTTTCTCCTGCACTTTTCAGATGCTATCAATAATGCAGAGTCGCCAGTTGAAATAAGTAGAAAGTCTGTGTCGCTTCATATTACTTTAGATTCTGTATGTGGCTGGCCCCTTCCTATAATGTAAAATTGGGAGGGACTTGTAATCAGTTAAATGTGATTCTTCTTTTTGACAGAATAAATGAACTAGACATGATCGGAAGAAAAAACTCACAACTCTGTGAACGCCAAGGTGTTAAGGAAAAATACCCCAGGTAAAAGTACAAAAAAAGTCCATCTAGGAAACCTGTGGATCGTGTTGGTGGAAAACTCAGGTCAATTTGATCTTGTCCATTACGTACTCAAGGACAGAAAGGGACCCAATCAATACAGGCTATTGGGCTGGATTTTCCTGGACCTGGGAACAGGCAAAACGGTCTCCCCAGATCCAGGAAATCTATCTGGAACCCCCATTTACTTTAGTGTCTAGGACTGCTTTTTATGGTTGCACGCAGACCAGGATTTGAAACGCAATTGCTTGGATCAAGGTCGAGACACTTATACACAAAGCCACTTCGGCGGCTGATCAGGAGCACTGTGAACTTGCATGAAGATTATACTCTGTAGGAAATCAGGAAGTTATTCTTAAAAGTTGTACAATTTTTATACTTTACTTGCAACATTATAGGAAACTATCCCCCTTTGGCTTTATTTTCCATGTGTTCATGATTAACCGTCTGTTGTGGGGTTGGCTGTGAGAACACACTCCACCCCCATGCTGCTAGTGGCATCCCACAGTACAAAATAAATGTCAATTTCCAGTACAGAACCCAATAAGTGTGAAAAGGCCAGTAATAAGAATGCATATATGGTCAAATCTAGGGATCTGAGATCTATGAGAACAACGCAAGGCAAGAAAGCTTTCAAGCAACCACAAGCAAGTTCCCTTTATGTGGAAGCCTTTGTTGATCACCACTCATCGGTTGATAACAATGAGAGTGTACTGCTCGATGGCAACCATATCGTTCTGACTGACCAAATCTGCACCAATTACATTGAGTGGAACTTGTAACATAAATCGCAATGAAAGGGATGAAATAGTTGAGCAAGGTGGCACTGGGAAGCTGATCAGAATGACCAGCACATTTGAAGACGAGGCAGCTACTACACTTAATCGCAGCTGTACTCTCCCACTATTTAATTCTATACCCCATCTGCATCTGATACGATCTAAAGGTATCGAGGTTGATGATCTACTGGAAGACAAGAGAAGTCTTCCATTATACGCCTCTGTTCAGCTTCAATGACTAATTATGTTGGATCAAATTGTGCTGTTTTAAACAAGCTGGGGTAAGAGTGCAAACATATAAAATGTAATTGCTGCCCCTTGAACAGCAAAGACGGCGTGAATATCGAGCATGGTCTGACTAGGAACACTGGTCTTGTGATGTCAGCCTACCTCCAGGCAAGTGGTGAATGCTGTACACAGATTGTGGATAAACCAGAGCAACGTATGGGGGAATGGGTACATGTAACCCTACAGCCAAATAACATAAATCATTCATAATTGTGACTCTGAGTTAAGTGGGATTACTCGCAACGCCCACGGACACACAGAATCGATGATGGACCATTTTGTGATATGCCTAAACTTTGTAGAATAAGCCATTTCAGCAAGTCACGCAGGCCACAGCACCACCCAGGAGCATTCGGTGAAAGTTCACCTCCAGTTCAGAGCCAGTTGAGCAATGAATTGTGGGTATGCACATTAGCTCAAATACATGCTTTTAGTGCCAGAAAAGGCTATTTGCCTTATAGGACAGCACTATTTTATACATGGCTTTATCAAATAGAGAAAGACTGGTCTGAAAAATTAGCTGCTTATGCGTTTAACCCTTATCGGAATCATCCGTGCAGCATCTGTCTGACATCCACCCACCATCAATGTTATGGAGGGTTTATAAAAGCAGGGCAGTTTACATGATTAAGAAGAAAGTTGGGTGATTAAAAAAAAAAAAAAAACATTACATTTCACATAGAAATACAATGAGAGGAAAAGGCTGTTGAAGCCGATGGTGAGGGACCTAAAGGGTGTTTGCCATAGAGAAAAAATAAGGTAAATAGTCATATTTCAAACCCTAGCCTAAATGTTGGACAAACCGTTATGTTAGTCAAATTAACAACCAGCCGGGCTCTACCCAAACAAATAGGATCCGAACAGATGTGGCAAATAAACTAGATCAGGCGGATCTTAATAATCACACGGCAGATCTAAATGCAAAATATGTTACAGCTATGGACTTTTACCCAGAGTATGCAATGCGGGATGCACTTTGCCAGGAACCCAATTGTATTCTAAGGTCATATATTATAAACTTTTGATGGCGATCACTTAATTAACGGGACTGCAGTACAAGAGAGCAAATTGAGCTAGGACACGGCAGCATTAAAATCCACAATGGTAATACCCATCTCACAATTGAATGACCTCAATTTACGGCGGTTCAGCAACAAAGTGGCGATTGAGGACGAGGAGTCCTTGGATTATCATGAGGTCACTTATCATCAAGGTTATGTTAACTTCTTCAATGCCTATGACATTTTTATTGAAATGGTTTTTGCCTGAAGTTGAGCGTAAAAACACTAGTGCAGTGGTTGAACCAGGGCAGCCAAGACCTAAGGAAAGGTTTGATCTTGTAAGGGTCGGTGTGAGAGTGAGTGAAGATGAGGTGCAAGGTGTGCCAAATGCTCCATGGTAGCTGTCACAGTTGAGACAGCTGTGCTATTTAGAATGTAGGATAAGAGCTGGATAAGGCTACAGTTTGGCAGAATGTCCTAGTGAACAGCAAGAGATAATTGATATATGTAATAAAGATACGAGGACATTTTATTTGAAGAAATTACAGAACTATCTTCTTCAACTCTGAAGTTGCCCAGAAATTATGCAATTTGACTCTGCTCAGCTGAAACACTCAAGTTCAAACTCGGGTTTCCCCGACACGCGGGCGTGCAAGTGTTGCCATGACCTGAAAGACACTGTTTGCTTGCGCACACCTGTTATGAGGCTACGGGAGCAATCACGTGTGTCTAGGTTCTGCTGCCTACAGTCCTGGAGCCCTCTCCTGCTCGGTGTTCTGAGCCGGCCACTTCTGGCATATTGGGCTGCGATAACCACCCGGTCCAGGTGTGTCCTGCAATGGCCTGCAGCTGCTCACATATTAAGTTATTATTTGGGTGCTCCTGCCTTGACTCTACTCCCTTTTGCTGGCGGCTGCTCATGACCGCCACAACCCTGCCCTCGCATCCATCTGCTTGTCCCCTCTTATTGTCAGCCATTCCTGGTACCCACAGCCTTCCTGTTCCAGAACCATTCTCCAGCATATTTATGAGGCAACTGTATGAGAGTGTATGTGGATGTGCACACACCAAAGGCGCCATGTAAGCGTTGCTTTCCGTATCTTGGATTGGCCCACTAGGCACCTACTTACCCTAGCCTGAAGCAGGCCCTTCTGTTTCTCTGCTTCTCCTCTTCCCTGTGCTCTGCCCTAGTAGAGGATCCTCCAGCAGTCTGGCCTGGAAGTGCGCTCTGCTCTCCCGTTAGTGGAACCGCTTTCCTTGCTAGGTGCTGGGATATAGGTGCTCTGCACGTCCAGGGAGGGTAAGGAGGGATTTGCTAATTACCTGGGTGCACTCCTAATGGGCTTTCTTGTTTCCAAAGCCTGGCTAACTAACTCTGCACGCTTCGTTTCATCTGGGTCTTCCAACCAGCTGCCCATCCGATTGCCTTACTGCTGCTTCCATGGACATTCCCGTCAGTGATTCTGGCTCTTGGTGGGCTTCACTTCTGTGTGCTTGAGAGGCACCAACCTGCACCGGGGTCTGGATCGCCTTCGCATAGACTCCTGTTCCTCTCATCATAGCCGTAATGGGCAACCTGAAGAAATCTCATGCTCCCGAGCAGGATGACCTGTGTAGCGCTTTTATTAAAGAGTCATCTAGACACTGGGGATCGCAACTTCGGAGGATGTTTTTTGGCAATTAGTCATACTGGTTGTATGCTCTTGACTTGGAAACATGGAATTATGGTACCGCATATAATTGGGGGTCGCAAGCTGAGCCTATATACTATCCGTTATTAGCTATACTTGATGCCACTGCAAAGATCTTTTCTAAGGTATGATTAGGCCAGGGGTCTGCAACCTTTGGCTCGCCAGATGTTTCAAACTACAATTCCCATTACATCTGGCTACTGAATATGCTAGCTAGGGAGGGTGCGAGTTGTAGTCCAAAATATCTGGAGAGCCAAAGGTTGCAGTCCCCGGAATTAGGCAAATGTAATAATTGCGTAGAGCAATATTGCCTCTAAATCAAACTGGTTTTCAGTGTGGTGAGCATGATGACTCTTCATTGTTGAGCAGGCCCAAATGCGATCCAACCAGCCAGTTTACATGATATGGCCCGTTTGACTCTGTAAATGGTAACGTTTATGGTGGAAGCTACATGTTTGGGTACACCTGATGAGCTACTTAAGATGAGAATGGGTCTATATACCAATACCACAGATAAAGTCTGACTGAATGTTAAGGGCTAATCAGCAAAAAAGTGAAGTCCTATAATTAAAACAAGGTCCTGTACTGGCCTCTGCATTATTCTATTTTTTTTTTTTTTTATTGTATGTGGCTTCCAAGAAGCCTTCACAAAATTTAAAACATGTACATTATTCTATTTATATCTTGCAGATCTTCCAAAATCTTTGACAATTGCGAGTGTTCCTAATACCGAATTGCAACGGTTAAGTTGTGCTGATGATATTGTGCTTTTAGATCACACGCCAGTGGAATTAGAACGGGCAGTAAACCACATACATTCACTTTCGGCACCCTTGTATTAAAAATGATTAAAAATGAACCACTCAAACCTTTGGTCATGGAAACTTTAACCAGAAGGAATGGCACTTGGATTCTAAGCTACTTGAAGTAGCATCTTGTATTTTTTATTAATAATCAAAGGAAGAGAGGATGACTGCCAAATTAAATTAGTCTGTTCTGTTCTCCTCAAATTTCCCTTTGCAAGGCATAACATAATCTATGTTGCATCGCAATTTGCTATGCAATTCTGTAGGTTTTCTAATTAAATTAACATGTGTAGCAAAGCTACCCACTTGTTACTCTGTCCAATGAAAGCACAACTCACCCTGCATTCTGGCCTTGCCTTTATGTATCTCTCTACTCTTTTCCGTGTTTGCTGCAAGTTCAAAGGGGCCAATAGAGAAAGAGTGCAGCAGTAATCCTCTCCTCCACTCTTTAGTGCTAAATGCCTGTGTGTGAATCCTAGGCAAGATTATAATTTATTTTTCAAATAATTGCAAACCAGAAGTAATCTAGAGGATACTTTGATTAAGCCAACTAAGCAAAGACAGGTATGAACTTTTTTTTTTTAAAGACAGTCATTCAATTCCTAAAAATGTAAGTTGTTACATAATGCATAATTACTGTTGCTACTGTAAAACACTGTATTGTCTCCATGCTTTCAAGTAAAGTTTAGGTTTGTGTATCTAAATATCATCATGTCCACTATATTTCATTTTAAGTGAACTATATTTTATTTTGTTGTGGAAGATGACGAGTGACCACTTTGGAAAATATACAAGACACATTCTTTTGATGGCAAGTCTACTGTAACCTGTAGGTTGCACACATCTGTCCAACTGATGTTCAACCCATGAGCTGCTCCCATACTCATTGATATTTTACCTCATCACCCTGTTGCTTTTTACCAGCTAACCTGAAAGTGAGATGGCCGCAAACTACAATGTTCCACCTAGTTTGCCCAGTTCTCTGCCTGCTAAGCCATCCGCTTGTCTTAGTCTTTCTTTCATCTTACAGAATGAATACACAAAGCTAAATGGATGTTAACGCAAAGTAGTGATCAATAGTTTCATCCATTCTGTACATCCACAGATCTATTGCACTACCATGCACTGTAGTTAGCCTCCAGAGCTCGCTTTGCTCTATGATTATGATTGCATTATATATTCGCTCCTGTGGGAGAGAACTAGCCAAACTGTTTTCAGGGCCTTTTTTATCACATCTATTTATGTGTGTCCATTCATGCAGCTAACCATTTACATTTTTCCAGACACTCATCCAGGACTCGAAAGTCCTTTCAGCCACTTGCATGGTCTAGTAGATTTTATAAAGGACGGGTACCATTTGCAGGGGGATGTTTGAAACGTTTTATTTAACATTTACTTTGTTTGCAGTAAATTTCAAATAAGTTTCACTGTGCATGGCTGGCAGCAGTGTGCCAAATAAGGTGGGTTTGTGGTGACATGCACCATTTTACAGAAAGTGCATTTAAATTTGTCATTATCTGTTGAGTGAATTTCTCTTAGGTCGAGTAAGTAACTAGTTACTCGACTGCAAGTCTAGTGGGATTTTAAAGAATTTGCAAAGCCCGATTAATGTCTTGGATACAAATAACTTCTGGTGACATTAAAAATAGTAATACAATATTGCTAATGAAGTGGGTTTATTTGCTAATCAAGAGCATTTTAATTATCAAACTGCTAATCCATTTTTGAAAACTAATTTATGCCTTGCCTTTGCCTCCTAGAAGTATGTCTCTTGTTATACATCATTAGGAGTTAAAATGCATTGCAATACTTAAATTGGCCTAGTCACTGCAACTGTTTGACAACCAAAGTTGCACCGCAGGTTAGTGCCTTGTGACTATTTAATTTGACTCCTGGGGGCTCGAACTTAAACCCGCTTATTGGAAGCATTCACATTGAAGAGGTCAACCATGTTGCTGTATGATGTGGTCATTTCAATGCTATCGGAGTGTCAATCATAGTGAGAGCAAGCGCGGGAAACTTTTATTAGGCTTGTCTATGGCTTTTTCAGTAGAGTTCATGCCAGCAGAATTTGGGGTGACATCTATTTCGACTCGTACATATTCAAATGAATACCGTCTTAAATGAACTGTGCTGCAGTGAGAGAATGTGCTTGGTAAGGGCTTTGCTTTTGGCTACGGTGCGTGGGGAAAGGTAAAGATTTACCATGCTTCAAATCCATATTGCGGATTACGATCTCTCACCGCTAGGTGAGGATGATATCAAATCGCAGCTTGAAAAACTTGATTACTGCCAGAACACAGTTACTTTGGGGAAGGATGCTGCTGCTTGCGGATACCTGAAGTACTTACCCATGTGTTATCTAATTTGGATGCATTAAAGGTCTGCAGTAAAACCAAGGCTCGTATGCAGAGACCCTGTGGGTAATGTGTCCCAGGGAATAGCTCAGAAACAGGTGAACATTGTACATCTTGAAAATTCGGTTTGTAGATTTGCTGCGATTTGTGTGCTGTAGCAGTTTGGGATTGTTTTTAATCTGCGATTATATAACTGTTGTTGTCACTTTATAACAATATTTAATTGTGCTTCAAATATACTTGTGGGTGATTAATTTACTAATCTGCAACAAAGATTCATCTATTGCTTTTCGAAAAAAAGGCTGAAGAAGCAATCTAAGTTGATAACTGCAGTGTGTAAATGTCTAATCACATGACCTGTGTGTGTTACCAGCTAATAAAACTAAATCCTGAAGAAAAAAACAGGTGAACGGCACAGCAAGGGAGAGGCTCATCAGCCATGGGGGGGGGGGGGGAATCGAGGCTACAGGGGGTGTATTCCATTCCATTTCTCTGCACGCGGATGTGGCACACGGTGGAAGAACCGTTCTCCAATGTATCGGTCACTTGAACGTGTTTTCATTGCATCTGGAATGTAATACGTTCATGTTAAGTGCATGTGCTCTCCTGTGATACTTTTTGGCGTTTCATTGTTCTACATAAACGGTTGGTTTTTACGTTTAACCAGGTTGTTTGGGTAATGAAAAGGAGCTTAAACTCTGGGACAGCTCTGCAGTCTGAGGTCTGACGCCTGGGCCTTTCAGATCTGGGCAGCTGTGCAACCTGAGGCGGCAGCCTCTGGGAGCCTGGAAGCCACAGGACACGGGTCAGCATATAGAGACAAAGGTGGCATGGTTCACTGTATCAGGGCGGCACCCTCACCAGGATCCCAGCTCCCTGCTCGCCCAGTCACCAGCGCAGCAGCAACCGTTGAACGTCGTCACCCTCCATCCACCTCCTGCCGTTTCCCTGGAAGATGGTGACTGTGTGCAGTGATCCTCCCCAGCTCTGGCACGGCACATGCACTGCTGCAAGGGGCGGGTCACCCGAGAGCACGGCCACAGTGCATGCCCCCGGCGCTCAGTAGCCCCTCCGCTGAGCGCCGTGGAATGCCGGCAGGAATGCAATCTGGAAGCCATCCGTGGTATGCGCCGCGGGCATGGGAAATACCGCGGGTCCTATCTATAGCAAGTGCGCGAGATGGCAGGGAGACAGGTGGACGGGACGAAAGAGGTAAGGCGCTGTCCATCCTCGGAACCAGCACGGTGCACACTAAAGAACTACGCTCGCATACCACACTCCACTGGTTGACTTGTCTCCACGCGTTGATCCGAGGCTTTCATCCGGGTGGGATTCAAATCTGCAACCTTATGTGATGTTACCTTGCATTTGTATCGCGCCTACTGCCATAGTTCATGGTATCGAAGCGCCTTTACCTGTCCGAGAGGCAAAGGTGGAGTATGAGCGAACATTCAGTAGATAGTTGGGATGAGGGAGAGGGATAGATGAGATGCCCAGGAAGACTTCAGAAGGAAAAGCTGGAAAAGCTCTGTGCATGATTGAAGCGCATTTATTTTGGGACTTCACTGTATTCTATGGGGCACAGCGCCCAAAGGACAGATAGCTGGAAAAGAGGTGTTCGCTGCGCCAGGTGGTCTGGAATCTGCTCACTGCATGGTGAGCTGGGGCCCAACACAGGTGGCAATGCTACTACTACTTGCTTCCCTAGGGGCACCAACAGCATTTGGCAGGGGTTGTAAGACAGAAATCTGAATTTGCCAATTCTGCCACAGCTCCCCGAAAAGTGAGCCAAAAAACTCTCATTAGTTCCCTCATTTATTTGTGTCATGGTTAGCAAAATCCTAGGCTTGTGTACAAGGTGCTTAAGAAAACCAAGCTTGTCTATGGCTGAGCCGTGGTCAGACTTCTGAGCCTTCCACAGTGTCATGCTGAGCCAAAGCATGTAGAAACCTTGACCAAGAAAACACAGGATTATGGCTGCACACTGCAGTGCATTAGTCTGCTGAGCTATCTTACTCGCTCCCCTGTCCTTTGCATAGTTGTCGACTTCTGATTTTTACCATAGGTGCGGAAAGCCTATCCTGCATATGAGTGAGCGGCTTGTTCAAAGTGGGGTGAGGGGCTTGCAAGGGTTCTATCTAAGATCTTTTGTAAATAAGGTGTCAAAATCGAGTATTTGGCTGGAATACTTCATATAACAAGTGTGACAATGACGTTATTGAGAAAAGTAAGCACAAGGAAAGCGGTCCTGGCATGGCATACAAGCGCCCCACCCCGAATGGATGCATACAAAACCTTTTTGTAAGTGGGCTCTGATATGTCAGAGTCTGCGCCTATACATATATCTAGAATCCTCGGTCCATTGTCTGTTGTAATATCATTGGTTTCACTTTTCTGTGAGAACCTAGACCGGAAGGGATGTTGCCATAGGCAAGCCAAGACACAGTTCAGCCCACGAGGGACGATATGCACGTGTTAAATATTATCATTGCATATATGCTGACTATTGACCCAGTTACATCATATTACACCGCTGCTGTTTGCATGGCCTCTAGGTGCTCTGGCATATCGGGAATAGAGGGGCGGGGTCCGTTAGTTTGGTGGGGGTCAGGGGGGAAACACACGACCGCTTTGCTGTCGCGTTCTGATTGGAGACAGGAAGTAATCTGGGCTCTGTGTTCAGATCTGTTTCTAGGTCTGTATTGACAGCATACGCCATTCCTGCACAGAGGGAAGTCTTGTGGTCCCGAGATGCTTAGATGCATCGGTTGTGACTGTGATTTGTAAGTCGGTTGTGGAGGTGGAGCCTTCTTTTGTTCGATGTGGCTTGGATTATTCAACTCTTGTGGTTTGAGTGGCTTAGTTGAATATGTTTATTGCAGGGGTACACATTTCAAGTCGTTAACTACCAGGCAAGTATCACTCGCCCCCTCTGTTTTCCACATGTACTCGGCACACAATTTTGTACTCTCCAAGATTCAATTCTCAATGTCAAATGGCGCGTGGAAATTTTGAAGCCTGCAAAAATTCGAGCATATTAGTGCGAGACGCAGTTATTTGGGTCCGCGAAGGGCCTTTGGAGCATCCATTCAGTGTGGCGATGCCGGCATCCTGGTAGTGGTGCACTTGGGGTCGTGTATTTGTGTGGAGCAATCCTACCACCATGGAATGGCCTGGCGTCCTAGCAGCTGACCGCCTGCCCTGGCTGGTCCTAAACTACGCTGGAGAAAGACAGCGGAATACCTTCGGGAGCAGGCAGCGGTGCGTAACAAGTCAACAGTGGAGTGAATTCACTCCAGGGTGGACTCTCCATAGCGACACAGAATTGCAGTGCAGCACCTCTGAGAAAAGCGACAGCTGGGCAAGGGTATAATTGGGCACCTGTGAGCAACATTATATTGGGAGGCAAACGAGTGGGACACCTCGAAAAAGTACAGCTTTAAAGTATAAAGTACAATGGTGAGCAAACCAACAAGAAACCCCAATATTGATGCATTACCTGGCACTGTAAGGCCTGAACAAGGCTAACACAGCATTAAAAGTCACACCAAGGCACAAAACGCCAAATGGGTCAAGCCACGCCTATTTCTGGCCTTTGCAGATAGCTTCCATTGCACTTTCTAACTTTGCCAATGTCCGTCTGTGCGTCTCTCTCACATAGATCCATTCTAGTTTGCAACAAGGATTGGGGAATTTGCAGAGGAGGAGGCTGACTGGGGACACCACTCGTTACCTAATGAAATGCTATGGGATCTTTTTCAATGAGAGAAAGAGCTGCCAGAGATATGAAAACCCCACCTGCTCATTTCACCTTCCTTTAGACTGTTGGTTGGCAGGCTGAGAGCTGCTTCAACCTTCACTCGAACTTGCTCCACTGCCGTTTCCAGTGGGCCGGCTGGAACTGTTGCCATCAGAAAAAGAACAGGCTTTGTCAGGCATCCCATCAGGTGATAGGTGATGAGTGACACTATATAGCACACAGTGATCTAAATCACTCCTGGGATCAGTTTCAAGGAAAGTAGGACAGTCCGAAGTAGTGATTCGCTCTTTATCAGATCATAAAGCTCATGTTTAGCTTGCTGTAACGTGAATGGAAGGCGTCTACGCCTTCCATTCGCCCCATGGCTCATTTACGTGAAACTTGCATTCCCGCCACCTCCCTTCCTCTCCATTCTACAAATCCTCCAGCATTTGCTCTGGCATTTATTTTCACGCCAGCGCAAATGCTGGAGATCCCTATGGAGTCGGAGGGCCTTTTGCGGCAACATAAAGAAGTCAGACTCCATAGAGATCATGCATACAAGGCAGGTAGCGTTTATGCAATTTGCACGGCTACGTTCACACTTGTGTGCTGCTTTTTGTCCTCCTATTATAGACTCTGCACTGTAAATGAGGAAAATTCGGTAGCAGGGACCCATCTATGTAAGTCTACGCGTAACGGTCCCCCGTCGATGAATTTCGCAGAGCTATAAAATGAGCTCTGAAGTGTTCAGTAACTTGGACTTGAGTGGTCTTCCAAGGGCTAAACTTGGCACCCTGGTGAGAAATTCGACCATCCACACAGTGGGCTTTTTTGAATTTGTATATGAAATCGAATGATGGTAGATCAACCGCTGGAAAATGTGTGGGGCTAATCCGTACACATTTTCCTATGCTCACCGCACAACATACACATAGACCTGTGCACTCTGGGTGGACACAGCTTACAGGCGCAGTCCTCTCTCTCATGTTTAGTTGGGATCTGACAGGTGGAGTAAACGAAGGGGGAGGTCCAAAACCTTCCTCCTGCCATGGCCAGCCTAATTAATATCAAGGAAACTGCCCTGTCCGTTTGTTTACCCTCTGCAGATGGTGGTGGCAATTAACATACTAATAGAGTATACTTCAAACGGGCCCAAACGGGGCCTGGCTGTAGAGGCTAAAACAAAGGAGACCGGAAACACCAACACCTGTTTCGTATGCACTGTCGACCTGAAGCCAGCTCCCGCCCTAAAACAATGACAGTGAGTTGTCATGTCTGTTACATGTGTTTACAGTAGGCAACCCCCACAGGGGGGCCCCATTCAAAGGGTAGGCGTATGTGATTTGATGAAGACCGAAGTCTGGTCTCGCACAGCTTCAGGGGAGACCTGCCGCTTTAATCAGGAACCACAGCAAGCTCCATTAATCAGAGAGACCCTTTGATCCACAACAGACAGTAAGATGGGTGGGACTTAGTGTATTCCCCTCTTTACCTTTACTGTTTCAAAGGACTCTGGTTATGACCTCATGCATACAGGAGATTGTTGGTGGGGTCCCAGGATTGGTTCATTAAGGTAGGCTTAGCCTACACCAATCACTGTGGCCCATTTGGCTTTAAAAGAGGGCCGAGCCCCTCTTTTGGGCAGATCATCTGATGACTTTGTAGGAGTAACAAGAAGAACTAATTTGGACCCTGGCTGAAGGCACAGTCTGCCTTATTGCTTCCGCCAGTGAACGAAGGCCAGGATTTCCAAAGAGGTAAGCAAGATCCCTCCCCTAAACATCTCCCAGGGAACAGAGGAAGATGCTGAATCCAGAGGACCCTCCTGCAACTCTGGAACTGATACCCAGCCAGCACACAGTGTGCCCTGCTAGGCTCTGCAGAAAGCTTCCGAAGTGGGAAGTGCCAGAGAGTCTCTGAACCAAACCAAGGACGAGGCAGCTGCCTGCAACACACTCCTCAGCTTTGGGCCGTCCGCCTTAAAGGACGACACACACTCAGTGAAGAAGCTAGGAGGAGTGCATCAACCAGCATCCGCCTTAAAGAACATTTTCGAGCCTGTCGAGCCCCTCTAGCTCCAACCGACTGCACCGCTGACATTGTACGGCAGTCGCTAACATCAGAGACGCCTCGACCAGTTTTTCAGACCCGCCAACCAGCACTGAGATTATTCCAGACCCTGAGTTTCCATGTAGGCCAGCCTGCAGCCGTCCATCCACCTGCAGCTGTCCAGCCTCGCTCGCCTAACTGCCTGCCGCCTGATACCTGCAGCTGTCTCCCATCTTGAGCTCTGGCGCAGGAGCTGCAAAGCGCCTCGACCCTGTCGAGCACCAAGAATCTCTACAAGCACAAGGTACATTGTGGTTCTCTCCCCACGGTCCTTCTCCGAAAGGCCCCTAATGACATTTTACGACCCATTGCTCCTTTTGTGTTGAAACCAAGTATCCTTGAACTATTGCGATTAATTACTTTACCAACTACCCTCCTGTCCGTTTTCAAAACTGTCTGTCCTCTGCATTCCTTTACAGGGTGGCATGTATTTTGTAGTGTGCTAGAACTGTCTGTTGTGATAATAACAAAGTAGATATTTGTATACAACCTTGGCTGGACAGCCCCCTTTTATCATTGGGTAATAATTGTATTTTCACTGTGCTGCAACTAACCAATGATCCACGACCATGCAGAGGATAAGCCTTCTGTTCCGTCCACGTTCTCAAAATTGGACAATGAGGTGTATAATTTGCTTGTGTTTCCAATCAGTTCCGATCCCCTCTGGTGTACTGGAGCTGTGGGGGTGATTGATGGTTTAGAAACCGATATTCATCCCTGTACCACTGGTGCCCCGAAGTTGATTTGTCACGGTCCCTTTTGATAAATCTAACTTGCAAAGCACCAACTCGTGTTACAAATCAACCTGACACTATATACAATATCTTCATAGAAACAGGTTTGCATAAGCAATGGCTGAGTCACCTACGCAAGGAATCAACCAGGCGCAGTAGCCTGCAAGTCACACACAGATCTCTGCAACAGTCACTCAACCTTCTAAGTGTCCTTTGTGCTTTATGACTAATCACTCACCTTTTAAAGAATTAAAAATTGGATTTGATCCCTTCATAGTGGCCCATATCATTGTATTGCCAACAGTGCTGTTCCTGTGGATGACTTGAGTCAAGAGTGTTTCCTCGCGACCAACAGTGACCCACCTCTCCTTTAAGAAATGTAGTCGGACAGTGTAGACCCCTTTATGGAGGCATTAAGGGGTTCCTCCCCGCTTGGTAAAAATGCAAAGATGCGGGCAGTGTGTCCCCTTTGGGACCTCTGCTTCTGCGCGCACATAACATCCTCTCTGTATGCCAGAAGGACAAAGCATGTGCCATGTAACTGGGAAGAGAGTAATTGCCGAGCACAGTACTCTCCCCTGATTCACAAGCTTAGAATAACTCCCCATTACTGCTGCAGTGGAGGAGCACAGTACACAGGGACCCAGCAGAGCACTTTTCCTCTTTCCAAGCTCAGCCTGGACGGAGCCGGCCCAGGTGTTACCTCTTCTTCTGCGGCGTCCTCTTGGGTACATTTCTAGTGGGTGAATTAAAACCAACCTCTGAAATTTTGCGGGCCCTGTGAGGTTGGGACTTGAATTTGCAGACATGTGCTTAAGAGCTGTTGCACCTACACAAGCAACAAATATGGGACCCTTCTCCGAGTCATTCCCTTAGAATAGAATATGAACCGGTGCACAGACAGTGCAGGTGTTTTGCGTAGTCCATTACTTAGCGGAAAGATTCGAGAGCTGTGCGCCCTGGCCAGTGCAAGCATTCATCTTGGCCATGCTTGCAGGAAGTATGGCTACAATTTCGACATGGCTAAACTACAGGTTTCCGCCATGATCTGTCTTTCAGACGTTCTGCTCTGCTCCTAGTAGCAATGACTACAAACCACTGGCAATGCTTCGATTTAGCAATGCAGGCTTGGCAACATTGCCAAGTTCCAATCAGAATAAACACGGATGTGTCTTCTCCTTCCTGCAGCCTTCCTGGAAGGCTGTGTTTCGATGTTTGCACACAGGGGGACACCACCTGGCCTTCAGAAGATCCCTGAACACCTGGCTATTTAACGGACACGAAGCAAGACACCACAAGCTGATGTGACCATATCACGAATGTGCCCAAAATATATCCGCCAAGGTTTATAGGAGATCAGTCTCATTCGGTTCAGAAACCGGCACCTATTGGTGAAACCAGAACAGCAAGAACCTTTTGTCAACAGACACCACAATAAAATACTTCCACAACGCCAGCACAGATTAATTTTGAACCGAAAGGTTTCTCGCGTAACCAGCTCGCTTCCTCTTCCCTCTCCATCTTGCACTGTTAAACACCCTCTCGTGCAGGAGCAAGCTGCTTGCAAACACACCCAATTAATGGGCAATGCCTCTGCTCTCTTCTCTAGCCCTGACCCGCCCCAGCTGTAGCTAACTAGGCACTTGTAAGCCTGCCTTCAGTTGGCAAGTCTTGGGCTCTTGCTTCTGAATGAAACACACCCCCAAGTGTCTCCACCACTGCCCACAGACATGCATTTATAGTTTCGACCTGCAAGCACCAACACCCCCGACCCATCACCCTACTGCTTTTCTTACAGCACCATGTGCAACCAATATGGCAAACGTGCGTCACCCAAGAACACTTCCTATACATTACTCTCTAAACTACTAAAGGAAGAGTTGCTTTGAGACTCAGTATCCTTTGTCTTACGCAAGTAACAGTGGGGCATGTGATTAACAGCAAGGATATGTGGAGGCTGTTTGGGCTACGCAATGGAGAAAACTGGTGCTCAAACAAATGACAATCCAAAACCAGCTTTGCTGAGAAAACCAGTATGTGTGAAAAGGACTACGATGGCATAGAAAAACGTCACCGTGTTACCCAAAAACCCTTTGTGTGTGATAAATGCATGGTTCTATGCAACTCTACAATCAAAGATGTTTTTAAGTTTCATATTGGCACATGGAAATCATTATTGACCTCCTCTCAGCCAATCGGACTGCTTGGAATGCATTCAATAACTACTAATATAGACTGCATTCCAAACATTCTGAAGCCTGTCTTTGCATTTAAGAAACAAATGCAGTTTCCCAGCAAGATTTCTTTCATCAAGACACTCCCTCTCTGGGAGGCTGGTTTTTACTGCAGCTTCGACATTAAACACAACATGCAGTCTGAGTGAAGTCTCGAACATGGAAAAATGCGTTCACTTTAGAATAACCTTACACCTAAAACATGCTCATGTTGGAACCTTTCAAGTTCAGCAAAGTTTACAATTAAAATGCTTATCTTATAAAGACCAGCTTTTTATAAATACCACACTTAATTTACTAACGTGTTTTTCCATTTACTTTACTCACTATTAAACGAGCACGTTTTATGTGCTACTAGCATTCTAGGCCTCAGGATGGGTCATTATCGTCTAGGATAATGACCTTTCCCCCAATTTCTGGTCTTTGGCTTTGCCTAATGCTGTAACTTTGGGGCATGCGACTATGCTGTACATATGAATAATTAACAAGCACTGCATGGTGTTGCTGAGGCATTTGAGGCTGTTCTATCATGTGCAGAGAAGCAACTGTACACCTCAGGCTGCACGAGACACCTGCTGATCCTACCATGAATGCAATGTATTAACTGGCCATCGTTCACAATAGTGGGGCATTGATGGTGGCCCCTGGACATGTTAGGCTGGGGTCTCACATATGGGGACTATACCGGGCATCTTTGGCATTCCATGGTTTTTCTGCAGCACTTGGAATTTGATGGCAGCCCCCACACATGTTGGGCATTACTTTATATTTGGTGCATTGCGAATCTACCAGGCATATGAGACTTTAGCAATCATTACATGGAGGGACAGGGGCATTTGAGGCTGCTGTTTAGATGTGTTGTCAACATGAGGACACGTCAGACTTTCTCATGCACAGGGAGCATCTCCTAGCATGACATGCCATTTCTGAGGCATATAAAACTGTACTTTGTAAAAGATGGTGTACCATGCACATGTGAGGCAGGACCTTGCATGCGACTGCTATACCAGGGAGATGGCACATGAATTGGAGCACGTGGCTTACAAATGAAGCCTGCAAATATGCGAGACTGTACCTTACATGTTAAGCCCATACCTGCCGTGTGAGGCTTTAAAGACATCATACAGTATTATTTGCATATAGGACGCTCCACGTAACCTATTATAGAAGCACCTGAGAATGAGATGCTGCATTCTGCAAATAATGTCAATTTCTGGTGTGTGCAAATAGAAGTGCCATAAGATGGTAGTGGCTGACCATGCAAGGCTCTGCTGGCATCTGAAGGCCGTGCCCTGGGCCGATGTTGGTTCTGCTGGATCTACCTCTGCCATGGCATGGCCCTCACCCAGACATGGCAAGATAGTACCTTAGTTCAAATATGGTCGGTGACTCAAACTCTTGTCTGTTTCAATAAATGTTTGCCATTTTATTATTCTTATTTAAGTTTTGTTTTACACCTGTAATCTCACCAGGGCCAAGGGTCATGTGTCATCAGTTCCTCTGAGCAGCTGGGAGAGGTCACTTCCACTATCCAGGACATTTTGGTGAATTGCCATCCATGACGAAGAAGCAAGAGTGTGGCTGGAACATTAAGTCTCCTTGATTGAATCGCGCTGCAGTAGGCGTCAGTAGCAGGGCTGCGCCCATTAAGCTCAGCTGAACACCAAAGGGTGTCATGGAAGGGCAAGGACTCCCAAGGTGGTTACTGCCAGCTACGAAGTAGGGGTGGCCAACCTCCATCTGCTGAGTCCCTGCAGAAGATGGATCCCCAAGTCCCATCTCCTAGGAAGATGTAGCCAGCCTGCGGGGGTTAATAATGAGCCCACTCGCTTTCATGCTACCATCAGGGGCCCTCTCCCAGCAGAAGGACCCCCTTTGGCCCATGGTCAAGGGGTGGCCAGTCTGTAGGGGTTCATAATGGGACCGCTTGGCTGGTGACCAGGATTCTGGCTTTCCTTCCCCCCAGCAAGGTCTACTCTCATAAGGTGTGCTCAGACGGCGGGAAAGGCAAGCGTATATGAAAACCTACCCCCTTTTTCCACCAACACATTCTTTGAAAGAAGGGCGCAGGGCCTATACGTGCAAAAGTGATTAAAGTCTCCTGCAGGAAACTGAAGCGATGTGGGCCACAGGAAAAGAAACGGTGCCGGGGAGAAAGAAACCCAGGAGCTCGAGCCCTCACAGACGGAACAAGCAGAAAGAAAGTGAACGGGGTGCCCCAGTAGAAGCTGAGCATTCTGGGTGCGCCCCGGCTCAGCAGAGATCCGCATTCCAATAGGCGGAGCTCAAGTATCTTTTCGGAGTCGAAAGCCATCAAATGGCACGCCTAAATTGTGAAGTCAGTACGTTTTCGGGAAGTTAAAGTGGCCCCATGGTTACCAACGCACTTCAGGACGAGAGTGTTTACAATAGTGTAGAATCCCTGACCTCCGCTCATTGCCAGTCCCCCAATTCCCGCCATCTAATGAGCCACGGCCCTTTGCTAAACTTTGCACCTCCCCTCTGCTTCGCTTTAGAGGGCTTTGTCATCATACGACCTTAAGTAAATCCCTCAAAACTTGGCTTTTTCCACGAAGCCCGTGAGGTTTGTCATAGCAACAACTTTCTCAATGCCGCAAAGATGCTCAAGGCCAAGCACAGCGCTCTTTGAAAGGTATTCAATTAAACTGAACTTCATGTTTAAGGAGGAACGTTTTAGCTTTTGTGAAGGCATGGGAAAGGCATTTGCCAGGCATTGCCTAGTGGTATTAACTGATGATCGATGGTAGCAGCTGCAAAATGGTAAGAGTACCTGGGCATTTATAGCAGTGCATGGCGAAGGCCTAATACTTATAGACGAGCCAAAACTGCTGGCTTTAGTGGCTGAAGGTTGACCTAGTTAAGACACCAGTAGCGCATTTACAGATCCATTTAAGTCATCAACTCTCCGAACACTTGAAAAAACACTGGCAGGCACGCCGAGCACAACGTTTGGTGGTAAGGCTTGATAAAGCTAGCTGTAAGATTCTAGGAGAATTGTTTTGGGGTGGGGACAGGAAGTTGGTGGGAACGGCGACTGGGATTAGCATGACTATGGACAGTGAATGGGTGGGTAAATAGCCAAACAAAACCTACACGCTTTGTGTCCCTCCTCATATGCAATTTCTCACTAGCTGTTCTCCAGTGTAATGACTGCGGCTTATAGGTGTCACTACAGTGCGACCTAATAGCGAAAACGGGAAGACAATAATTGGATAATGAGCGAGGTACAATTTTGCCCCCTGCTTACTATTTTCAAGTTTGAGAAAAAAACAGAAGGCAGAGCAGCAAATCAGAAGGCAAAGAGCCTCATTCTGGGCTCAAGTAATGTGTTTATGGTATTGGAGGATGTGCAAGGCTTACAACTGTCCATTAGTATGTTTTTAAAACATTGCACGTCAACAGAAGTGGAAGTCCTATTTTAAATGCATCTCCCCCTATTTACAGCTTTGGCTACTTGGCTTCAAGTTTTGAAAGTGTATTTGGGCTTTTTCATGCCTTAAAAACGTGTGAAAATCATATACTAAGCATTGCTTACGGTAGGGGTAGTCATGCTGCCATCGAGCATCACCTCTAGCTAGCGCAGTCAGTGGTCAGGGATTATGGGAGTTGTGGTCCCAAAACATCCACAAAGACACGGTTGCCAAGGAAAACTGAAAATATAGATTCATCAACAGCTTGTGATTTAGAGAGGGAGCCCATGCTTGAGTAGGATCCGTGCTGACATTGGGCCGGATCTGGCAAAAAAAAAAAAAAATGTCTCCCCAAGTCTGGGATCCGACTCCCCAATCCAAGCAACTCCGGGTGTACACTACATTTATTTTAGAATGCTAAGTGTGCTGTTTAAACTTTGTCGTAGGACCAGGATTGGAACCAGGGCCGGGATTTGAACCGTGGTCGCTCGCCACAAGATCACTCGAGGGTTTTAGCAGGAGGCTGTGGAATTCCTTATTAATACTGCACTCTACAGGATCTACATTTTGTTTAGCTTTAAAAGGGGTGCACATTTTATACTTTGATGACCACATAAGAAACTGGGCTAGTTTTAAGGTGTTCATGATTAATTTTCTGAGGGACCGAGATGCAAATATTTATGGGGGTGAGTAAAATACCCTGACCCCCTGCCGACGCCACCACATCACCCCACCCCTTAGGTGGGATCCCCCAGTAAAGAAAGTGAAGGGACGGTAGCAGGAGTGAGTACCTGTAAGTACGAGTGATATAGGCGCCGCGCCACAGCCACACTGCACACAAGCCTATAGCTGCCCTGATGTCCTTTGTAATTTGTTACTCCCTGAAACGGCCCCAACTTTTGTCTAAACAAGTACGTCTTCATGCTGGCACTTATGTTTAGGAAGAGACAAGGGAAACTACAAGTCGAAAAAAATGCTTAGTGCTCAGGCTTAAAAGCCGAAACTGATCGAGGTGCACATGACGTGGTGTTTTTGCCAGCTATGGTGCGAGCCAGCGTTAAACATAAAGAAAAAGCAATTCTGCAATAGCCAATGGGGAGTGCCATACCTTCTGGCTGGAGCCAGTCCCAACAGCAGGGGATCTGTGGGACGCCCCCTTGACCTCCCACTTCCACGAGTGTATCCCTGCAAGCATGGCAGGCCAGGGAAGAAAGGCGGCAGGAAGGGCAGCGTGAGGGAAGCTGCACAGGAAGTGATGCACTCGCAACACGGCCAGGGCTATCCCTGAGTGCAAGAGGGCAGGGAGCACGAAAAGCCAAACTAGTGGCTCGAGAACATCGCTGCACGTGAGGGGCGGAAACCACCACACGCGGCACATGTCCAAGTCGCAAAGATGGTCCAACTCCTCCGTCCACAGAGGAAGGTCTGGAAACCCAGGCATGGGTGCAATATGTAAGCCTCTGAGCCGGCAGAGCAACTTTCTTGTTGGGTGTAGGTTGGGATTAACTACTTGGGGTTTATCTGTTATGTTATTGGGATTTGTACCGTGCACCACTGCCATTTTCCTAGTCTCCAGCACCGATGCAGACCTGAAAAAGAATGGGGGTTGGGATGGGTTAGGGGGATTGAGAGGGGAAAGTGCAAGAGAGCTTTGATGTGCTGTTGGTAGCTTCAGATCGGGAAAAAACGGTCAGTGTGTGCTGGTTTGATTTTTAGTTGATTATGTGTGTTTTGGTGCGTGGTTGTATATGGCTGATTTATGTTTGTCTTGGGTGCTGTCGAGTCAGTAGAGTGCTTATAGTTTGCAGTGTTTTTCATTTTTTGTAGCGGACCTGTGTGTCTGGTTTCTTCAGTGTTGGAGGGTGGGTATGCAGGTGAGATCAGAGGGCAGCAAGATTGTAATCCCTGGTCAATTCCTGTTAGGAAAGTTGTCTCTTGCAGCAACTCCTCCATATTTCATGAACCCTCAAACCTCCAGCCCCTACACCTATAGTGTGTTGAAACTGACCCAGCAAAAGGTGTCAGACTGGGGTAAAGTACCAAGTGCCAGGGTTGTCACTCTGCTTTTTCTAATGGGGATACTTGTCTCCCTAGACACCTATTTCTAGGCTCTGTCTAATATAGCACCCAGCTCACCATGTGTAATCCACCTAAGGTTAGAATGTCTGGTTTGCTTCTTGCTCCAAAGGATATAGTGTCTAGCTCACTCTTCCGGGTTATATTGCCCACCTCACACCGGGATAGAGTGCCCACCTCACTCAGCAATATAATGCAGAGCTCACTGTTCAGCAGTCCAAGGTTTCCTTCAGTGAGGCCAGGCTTTCCAGCCCATCATGTGTCTTGGCGTGTTTAAGGCCAGTGGCTTAATCTGGCATCCCAGCTTCTCTAGGCCCTCAATGCCCTTGCAGTGCTCTCAGACCATTGCGTTTAGGCAGGCCTTTGCAGCTCCCTGGTCGTTCTCGGTTTATCTGGAGTATGGTGATGCCTCAGCCTCACTCCCGGCTGACTTCCATCCTCATTGTTATGCCCTCGCTTTCCATAGGCCTCCTTCCATGGGCCCGAAAGTTTCAAAGCCTCTGATTGGATGCGCACCAGTTTGCAAATTCTGGAGCCTGAAGATAAGCTATGCTTTTACACAGTACTTTAAATGGGGGAAAAACAGAAGTGCAGGTACTCGCCAAGCTACGAAGCCAGACATTCCAGAGCAGCGACTTCGGAACCGGACGTTCCAGTGCAACACCTTGGGCACAGGTCTCTTTTTAGGCACACCCTGTTGTTTGCAGGCAATGGTAAAGCAGTGTATCTGGGATACTTTCACACAAACTTCTAGTTTGTAGTTCTGGATTGTGAAAAGAAAGTTTGAATATCTTTTTTGCGTATCAAACCAGCAGATATCATAGCTGTAACTAAGCTTTTGAAGGGGAGTTTTATTATTGCTTGCTTTCATTGCCTAATAAGAAATTAAGTAGGTATCCGCAGCTGTGTGCGGGTTTACAGTCGAAAACGTTCCATCACAGCTCCAATTACTTAAACAGTTGCATATTAGAAAAGGCACTGCTTATAACAAAGAAACATCTTAATGTAATTTCCCAGGCTTTCCACATCAATCCCGGCTCCATGAAAGGACACCAGGGGTAACAGGTGAAGCCCACTTGGGGAAGCAGCGTTTCCACGCCTGGTGTGCTGAGAGCCCAGCAGCCGCATGTTTGTCTCTCCTTTTGTTCTGCAGGGTGGACCTTGAAGGAGACCTTATGGGCACAGCGGGTGGTGGAGAGAGGATGAGGGAGAGGCACTGCTTTCCCCAGCAGAGGCTGCAAAAGTTGCAATAAAGTGACATTGAAAGCTTTCATTTTCACCTCGCTACCACATAGTTGAGTACCGGTACTCTCTTTCAAGCGTTGAGAAGTACAGATACTATAATGCTAAAAAATAAGAAGTGCAGGTACTGCAGGCCGGGTAGAACCTCTCTGCTCATTGGATCAGGCAGCGTGCAGGGATTTGAAGGGCGACTCTGGTAGCTCACAGCTGTAGTAATGAGACGGTAGCAGGACTGCAGAATTCCATCAAGCTTCTGGGTAGGGGTCAGGCACCAGACTGCCACAGGTTACACCTGTAAAGTCCCCATTCGTCACGATGCATAGTGGAGCCAAACCCATTGGAATGAATAGTGGTAGATGGCATTCACTGTATGAGTACCCATCTGCCATAGTGATGAGCCATTGTTCCCTCCTTTTTGTATGTTTCTGGGATTGTGATCTGCTGAAAGTCCATTCTTTGAGCTGCAATGTGTTGCCTCTGATCTCCGTGTATAGGAGATCAGTGTTTGTTTAGCTATTTTTTGTTTGTTTGACATGTGTGCCCGTTTTGTGATAAATACTTAATTGATTGGTGTGGTCTTTATTGCTGTTCTGCAATCCCAGCATGAAGTTTATTGGGGCTTTTGAGACTGCACTTGACGTATGAGAGCCAGAAATCATTGGGCTTGCCATTTCTAGTTAGACTGAGAAGGGTTGTCGACTGCTGGTCGGACACTTCAAATAAGAGTCACTTGAGCGCTATCCACAGATCATAAGACAGGAGTACACAATCCACAGGCAACAACTGCAGTACACCCAAACCACAGCTCATGCCTGCAAGTCGCACCAGCTCCAGACCAGTATTACACTGCACAAACAGAAAACCACCACAGGAGACCACTTGTGCACCAGGACTGCGGGGCTAACCACAGACCACAGCTGTGGAACACAAACAATAAGACATGAATGCAGGACACACCAGATCATGACAGAAATACACACTTACCACATATCAGGACTATAAAACATAGACTATAGGTCATGACTGCAAGAAGCAGCAACCACAGACCTGTTCTGCATGACACAAAGAGAACACAATTTGAAGAGACCGGCCATGGCCGCAGGACCCCAACCACAAACCATAACTACATCACACCAACCACAGGCCAGAACAGCATGGCGCATTACAAGCTCTCACAGGGGGAAAACAGACACATTTGCAGGACACCATCAACAGTGGAGTGGTGTAACGAATAAGCTGCTGACTTCAGGCCCAGAGACAAGAGTTTTTATCCCACCTCCAGCAGGAACCAAACAATGTGTGTTCTCCAAAAATTACTCTTTCCATGAGCCTGAATAGTACACATGTGTTCATAACAAACTCTACAATGTGCTATCTGTTATTGTTCCTGTCAATCAATTCCGGTTTTCTGCAATATGGTCTGAACCAGACCTGGTACAGCATCTACTGCTTAAGAGGTTCCAGTTATGATGATATGTTCCCTGGGAGGACCTCTGCTCTTCACTGTAGTAAGGTCTTCACTATATCAATTCCCTACGATAACAATGCATACATAACCACAGGCCACATCGATCACGGTAATGTGCTTGGTGAGTGTGACAAATCGACTTCTGGGGCACTAGTGGTCCAGAGATGAATATCGGTTTCTAAACCATCAATCAGCCTCATGCCTATAGTACACTAGAAGGGATCCAAACCGATTGGAAACACGTAAATTATAAACCACCTTGTCTAATTTTGGTAACGTGGAAGGAAAGGCAGGCTTATCTCCACAAGGTTGTGGATCGTTGGTTAGTTGCAACACAGCGAAAATACAATTATTACCCAATGATAAAAGGACTATCCAGTCAAGGTTGTATAAACAGATCTACTTCATTATTATAACAATAGACAGTTCTAGCACACTACAAAATACCGCCCACCCTGTAAAGGAACACAGAGGACAGTTTTACAAAGGAAAGGGATACACTCTGGGTACCGACAGGAGAGTAGTCAGTAAAGCAATCAGTCTTAACTGTTCAAGGTTATTTGGTTTCAGCACCAAGGGAGCAAGGGGTCATAAATGTCACTAGGAGCGTTCAGAGAAGGACCAGGGGGACAGAACCACAATGTACCTGGTGCTCGAGATGATCTTGATGCTCAACAGCGTCGAGTCTGTTCCAGATCGCTCTGCAGCTCCTGCAACAGAGTTGAAGAATGGAGACAGCTGCGGGTATCAAACAAAAAATGAGGCCGGACGGATGGCTGCGGGCTGGCCTACACGGTGGCTCAGGGTCAAGAATCATTGTCTCTGGGCTGGTTGGCAGATCTGGAACGCTGGTCGAGGCACCTCGGATGGCTTTAGTGACTGCGGCGTGATGTCAGTGGTGCAGCCAGTCGCGGTTCGATGGTTTGACTGCCTCGAAAAATGTCCATAAAAGATGGACGCTGGTTGATGCTTGTTGTGGCACTCCTAGCTTTTTCGCAGGGCTTGTTTCATCTTTAAAGGTGGACGGCCCAAAGCTGAGGAGAGTGTTTGCAGGTAACAGCCTTGTCCTTTGTTCAGAGACTCTCTGGCACTTCCCACCTAGGAAGCTTGATGGCAGAACCTAGCAGGGCATGCTGTGTGCTGGCTGGGTACCGGTTCTGGAGCTGCTGGACGGGTCCTCCGAGTCCAGTGCTTTGCAACAGGAAAGGTAAGGGGTGACAACATGTACTACTACGTCCCACCCATCTTCCTGTCTGTTGTGGATCAAAGTGTTTCTCTGGTTAATTGAGCTTTCTTTGACTCCTGATCAAAGCGCAGGTCTCCCTTGAAGTTTGTGTCAAGAACAGACTGTCTCCATCAAATCACATACTTCTTCGCTCCGAAAGGGGGGTTCCTTGCAGGGGTGCTACTTTAAATGGCTGTCCCAGACATGACATTCACTGCCCTTCATACATGGGAGTGGGAGCTGGCTTCAATATGACATGTTGCATATCAAAGAGGTGTTGGTGTTTCCTGTCCCTTGTGTTAGTTCTGTGACCAGGCCTCTTTGCAGGCCTATTTTCATTTAACGCTCATCAGTATTCGCTACCACCACACACAACTTTGACAATAGAATAGGGCGGATCCATGGAGCCTTTGATATTTTAATTAGGATGGCCATGGCCGGAGGAAGGTGTTGCCTTCCCCCTTCAGAGATGCTTTGATGTACCTGTGGCTGTCCAGCTAAATGTGACCGAGAGGACTGCGCCTGTAGGTTGTGTCCCCCCGGAGTACACTTGACTGTGTTTGTTGTGCAGCAAGCATAGGAAAATGTGTGCGGATTAGCTCCACACATTTTCTGAAGTTGATCTCCCATCATTCATTTTAATTACAAAACTTCAAAAAATCCCAGGTGAGCACACACTCCCTATCGAATTCCTCACAGTAAGCCCTCAATAAATGGAATGGTTTGTGTGGGTTTAGCAAACACTCGAAATCTGGGGTTATCAGAGGACTCTAGCATTGGAGACACCACACTCCAATTCCGGCTTTCATTTCTCCACCAATTGCATTCTCAGGGTTGTAGACTTCAGCCACTTTAATTGAATACAATGGACAAAAGTAAAACTAAAAGTACTATTATGACCTCTCGCCATTCACTACGCTAGCTAGTGCTGATGGGAATTGTAGTTCAAAAAATTGAAGGTTGCAGCCCCTTGGAATACACCCATCTGGTAACCCTACCAAATCTGGATGAGATGATTACACATTTGAAAACAGTGACCCAGAGAAAGCCCCCTTATTCTTTGCATGGTAGCAGGTTGATTGCAACTCTGATGGAAATGCACAAATATATCACGCCACAGTCTGGTCACACCACACACCGAACTTTACAGCAATGAAACGGGCACCCTATGACATGACCACCAATCAAAAAACCAATGAGAATCCAACCCGATTGTAGGCCGCTCCTCTAGTGGCCGATGGGCATGAACAGGAGCATAGTAAACTGGGTAGATGGTCTATGTCACTTCAAGCCCTAAACACAAAAGGGTCTATGGCATTGGGCCAACACGTGAAAACGCGGATGGATCATCTCAAGCTTATTGTGGATTTGAGAGCAAAGACCCATCAAGGATGGTTGCACCATCCTCCCGGCAATGCTTTCTGCTGACCCCCGGTTTCTTTAATATTTCAATTTGCTGATTTATTTTTTTTATTTTTTTTGGCACATCTATGAATGCACAAAATACTGTAACTAATTGTGCCCATTGAGGAGGGGCCCTACTATAGTTAATGGCACCAGATACTGAGTGAATAATACTGTGACATGGTGCTTCTAAGGCAGTGGTCTGCCACCATTGGCCCTCTGCATGTTTTGGGCTACAACTTCCAGCAGTCCTATTCACTATAGTCAATGGAGAGGGATCATGGGATTCCTAGTCCAAAACAATTTGGAAAGCTGCAGGTTGCAAGCCCCTCACCTTGTGTCAAGTCTAGCTGCACATTCAGCTGCGAGTGTGGAGGACCTCTGTTCTGGCATCGATTTCTCCCTTCACCCAGATGAAGCCCAGATAACCCAATCCAGGATTAAGGGCCCTTTGGGTGCAGTGGTGGCCTTTGTGTTAGAAGAGGCTTCCATACGCTGGAGACTAGTCTAGGTAGACCAATTTACGGCCGGTCTCTCGCTTGGATTTTTTGTTGGAGGGACTGTTGATAGAAGATGGCTCTTTTTGGAAGTTGCCTCTTCACTTCTTCTGAGGTGGGAGGGCTAGCAGGACAGGTGCGAGTGGTGCCAGCGGATGCTTGCAGGGCGTTTCTTGCATTCCTGCATGTCTCCGTGGGCAGATCGGGTTTAAAGGACTCCAACAGGAGTTTGCCCACTTGATGGTGATGTGGGTCCCCGGACGGGGGCACATAGAGGGAGGTACTTTTCTCTGGCATTCAGAGGGAGCGCGGCTACCCACATCTCTTTCTGTGACCATTGGGGCACTCGCCAGCTATGTGGGTAGCTGCCCCCATCACTCGTCCTCCATGTTCCGATGCCTTCCTGCCACCCACTGGTCCGCCATGTTTAATGGAATGAATGTCGAGGCGAGCTCAAGGGCGCAAGTGGGTGCCTGGCAACGAAGCTCTGGAGCCTGGCCGTGTCCTGGATGCTGCTGCCGCCATTGCATCCTGCCTCAGCACCCCGCATGTCCCTCGCTGAAGCCCCTTGTAACAAAGTGGATGTCCGGTACACCAAAGGTAAGTTATGGTGATTTATTGTCCTGTACTCCATCAGTCAAACATGGGGATGGTAGGGGACACAGAAGACACAGCTTCACAAGGGAAACACCGGGCTCACCCCCACACCCATACCCATACTTCTCAGCTCTCTCTCTAACGGTCACCCAGTAGAACACTCCGACCCTCACATTCCACCAGCTCATGACATCACACACTGCTACTCCAAGCCACATTACAACACCTCTCCCTCCCTAGGGGAACACAAGAGAATGAAAAAGGTAAAGCAACCAGCACCAAACCCCAATCATCCAAACACTAACATAGTACCAGAAATCCCGTACACAGCAGCCACCTATGCCCAGAACCCCTAGCAGCCCAAAACATATAAGGAACCACACGGATAGGGAACCATTCCCAGGCCAAACGGACCACATAGAAAATGCCAACAGCCCACTCACTCCCATGACAACAGCCTGCCACGACCATCGACACCAACTCCCCATGTCCCTCGACTCACCCTCAAGGACTAAAAACAATAAACTGTGCATTTACGCCTGTCCTGAGCTGCCCCTCAGCACCTAGGGTTGACACCCCTAGACATACTATTGTTAGATAACACTAACACAACTACCTAACCAAACCTACCCTCCTACGCACCAACACCTTCCACTCCGGTCTGCCCCCTGGAGTCTCAGACCTGCCCCTCTGAGCGCAAACCAACCGCCCCCCCTAAACGGAGCAACAACAAATGCCCAACAACAACCGAGGGACCCACAAAGCACACAGACTACAGTACCACAAAGAAACGGCACTCACAATCATTGCTCCACTACCACTAAACCATTGGACATTTTCTCTTTCTTACGCTTCACCACCTCTAGACACATCAGTAAGACAACCTGATTTACCAAACAAGGAATCAGGAGGGAAACTGCACAACCTCAGATGCAACATAGTAACCTACCCCAGTCCAAAACCAGGTACTATGAAAACACTGGCAATTTTCTGGTTGAACCATAGCGACCTACCTCGGCCCTTAGACCAAGCACTACGGAACAACCAGAAAATCGAATACATACTCGGGCATAGCGACCAAACTCGGAACTTAAACCAAACGCTATGAAACACAACAGCATAATACAGCCCTGAGCAACACACCCATAGCGACCTACCCCGATATTGCACCAGGCACTATGACCACGACAACACTACGTCAACTCCAACCACAACACTCAGGAACCAGGCACGACTGAGATACAAAAACTCCATAGTGACCTACCCCAGCACTGAACCAGGAACTATGGAACAACAGAACAACACTGCCCTGAGATACACCACAAGCATAGTGACCTACCCCGGCACTAGACCAGGCACTGTGTAAACAACAGAACAACACTATGGGAACAGGCACACCAAACACACTCTGAACAAACAAATGGGCAATCTAACTCAACCCACAGACCAACACACACAGCGACCTACCCCAGCATTAGAACCGGGCACTAAGGAAAAAGACAACACCTACACCCCACATGCCTCACACACAGAGATAGCGACCTACCCTGGCACTAGAACCAGGCACTGTGGACCCCAATGCAGACTTAAAACGCGCAATCCCACACGTGCACCAACTCCTTTTACACACACCTATACACTACACTCCACACCCCAAAACAGACCACACTAAGCATACAACAATATAAAATGCTGATAACATTGCATAATACATGGAAAGTTAGGTGCAGATAATATAAATGCCACATACGAAATGCTGATAACATTGCATAATACATGGAAAAAAATTAGGTGCAGACAATTCAAAATGTTACCCAAAACTAGGTAATTTAACCGCAGATGGAATCCGGCATGGACTGCTGGGCACAAACAACGTCACCGCTGCATGAAAGTCAGGGTTCCACACAAGGAAACCACACCAAAGGACTCAGTTCACGAGAAACGTCAGGCTACATTCCCTGAAGTTACGATCTTCCTGGAACGGAATTCCACGGCTTGGATGGAACAAAGGAAATAGGACTGAACTATAACAGTCACTACATAGCACACCCCCCCTTACCTTGGGAAGTGGAGAGGGGCAAAAGCTCTATTCCCAACAACAACAACGCCCTACACTTCCACGAAAGGCCACAACACTGGACACCACCGGCGACGAACAACGGCCTTCGAAACCTAAAGGTACACCTCCTCAACCCCCCTGGGACTTAAATAAGGGCACCAGGAGCCTATAAGATCAAAATGGGCCACAACATATAGATCTCACTCACACCCACTCATACGGCCTGAGACACTAACCTAGTCAGAGAGCCATAGCCATGCCAAAACCCCAGGCATGTTCGGAAATCTTATGCCTGGTATGCAGCAAACAAACGCCACGAGAAAACTGACTTCAATGGCTTGCCGTAGTCTACCAGCTACACCCATCTCAATACGGCCTCGCGCAGAATCCGTTCACGTAAACGTCTGGACAGCCGAGAACTGGGCTAGCCACACAGGAAAAACAACGTTCCCTGCGCACGTGACCAAACTGGGAACACCTCTCCCTGCAGTGAGCAAATCAAATGGAGTCTCTGTCCCAGCAACTTCACAGAGCTGCTTCTGAACTCCTTCCAAGCTCCCTCCAAAGTCAGGCGTATATCAAATGCCCCAAGCCCCTCAAGGACCCCACTCTCTCCTCCAGAGCACTGCGGGTGACAGTTGAAACATGGGCCACATCTCCCGGAAGGGGCCAGCATCCCTGCCCAGCCCTGCGTGCTCAAGGCATCCTCCACTCGGCAACACGACAAAGGCCATCCGCTCCGCAAAGCTGCCGTGGCGCCATGGAGATGGATTGTCCAGGGGCGGACCACCTTTTGTGTGTTTTTTTTTTTTTCTCTCGCAGCCCCCGCACTCAGACCTCCTTCTGACAGGAAACGCAGCGGCACAGATCCGACCTACAACGGCGGCGCAACGGGCTGCCCTCAGACCAGAACACCGGCTGCACAGAGAAACAGCGCTCGACTCCATACTGATCGGAAGAGCTCTAGTGCACCGCAGGTTCACAGCGGTGCCTCCCATAGCTGGAGAATTTTCAGGCCACAGCACCAACTGACAGAGACAGCAACACTGCCCTACTTAACATGTGCGGCGCTCCGGACACAGACCTTGCCGGAGAAGTCAGGTACGGCGGGCCACTCGACACGGACCCGCCTGGGTGAGGGGGGACTTCCCCAGGGGTGGTGTTCCTGAAGTGCTGCACCCACCCCCCCCCCAGCAGCGCCAATGAAGAAGGCCATCCACCTACCATCCCATCCTCGTCGCCAGTGTAACAAAGTGGATGTCCAGGACACCAAAGGTAAGTTATGGTGATTTATTGTCCTGGTCCTGTACTCCATCAAACACAGGGATGGTACGGGACACAGAAGACACAGCTTCACAAGGGAAACACCGGGCTCACCCCCACACCCATACTTCTCAGCTCTCTATCTGTCTAACGGTCACCCAGTAGAACACTCCGACCCTCACATTCCACCAGCTCATGACATCACGCACTGCTACTCCAAGCCACATTACAACACCCCTCTAGACTGGGGGGTGGGGGGAGACTGTGTGTTTTTCTTTATTTGGGGGGGGGACTAGGGATGGCATCCTTTGCACAGGAAGCAAGGATGCTCTTTTCCTCCAAGGGCATGCTCGCCCATTTTGCAGGGAACCATTGTAATAATTGTGGCTCTACTGGCATACATGTTAGGCACAGGCATCACAGAAGTGGTGCATATGCCTGTTACAAACTTCACATACATCAATTTTATTTCTTTAATAAAATACAGAATGGATTGAAAATTACATAACTTTTAACCCACCTTTTCTCAAAGGAAACCTGTGCTGTAAAATACACCATCCAACCCATTTTAAAAGTTCTTGGGTGGGTGGGGGGACAAACTCCCCCTCCATACACTCCCAAGCTTTGTGCTTCGTCACTACCCCTAGTCACTAGCACCGATTCATGGTAAATATCAACACCCTTGAATCATTTCTAATGCAGGATCCCACGCCCCTCAGGGCAACAAAAGCTACCCCGGTAGTGCCGGGCAATTCGCTCTGCTCTTTAATTCATTACTTAGAGAGTGCATGTTTGCCTAAGGGACTCTTGGGCCTATGGATAAAGTACAAGATACAAAGGCGGCAAAAAGAGCACTAGCGAATTAAGAGCAAACCATTAAAAATAACAAAAAACAAAGTTAAGGAAAAAAGAAAGGTCCAACTGGGCCAGAAATTGGTCCAGATGAAGAGTGGGGAGTTCAGTTCATTGGGCCCGGCATTCATCTGAAAGGATGCCGTATTGGTTCCCTGTAGATGGAATAAATATAATGGAGCAAGCGGGTAAAGTCTACACAAGCAGCACTTCTAAACCAAAGCAGAGTCACCAGTTGTTTGGTTGGTGAGGCACTGATGGTGAAGCTGCTGGGAACCGGGGGAGGTGCACCATAGCATCTGCCAGCACTTGCTAGTCCAGGGTCGTGCTAGTAGCTCCAGGAGACCACTGCCTGTCCTATCACACCCAACACACCAGACCACGACATTTCAGACTATGACACAGAAAGGGGGTGCCACGTTTGTGGCAGACTATGAGAGCCCCACTGTGAGCCTTATTTTTGACCAAGCAACCACCCAGCTCAAACGCTCTACCTACCAAAAACTAGCACCTTCGGGGCCAGGCAAGCAGGACTGAGCTGAATACGAAGATGCAATGGCAACCAGGACGGGTGAAAAAGAACAGGAATGATGTGATCACATTTGTTAATACACATCCCAAAATATCCTGCAGAGTGCAACACAGATGCCAAGGTAACCAAGGAAACAAACAGGAAGACCAGCAGGAAGTGAACATCTACCATCCAACCTTGAACTGTGTGACAGGCCTAGCAAGCAAGCCTTGCTAAGATCAGTCAGGAGCCCATCTCAGCCTAGGGCCAGAAGGCCTACCAGGGAGTCCCTCATAGACAGTCCTAACCCTGAGGTGGATAGTGGCAGCAGAGAGGGCTCCACTTCTGGCATACACGCTCCCTGTGCCGGCAGGCTTACAGGCAGACTCTTATCCCCTACAATGCCTCTTGAACAAACTGCTTGCCAGTGTTTCTCTTATTTTTGCAGATCTGCAATAATGCAAGAGCGTCAGCCTGACCAACACACGAGAACCGAAGCGACAGCGAAACCAACAGCACCTACAAAAACCCTCCAGCGCTTTCGGGTGACCCACACACCCACAGAGAGCAAGCGCAAAGCTGACCCGAGAACGGGGCAGACAGAGATATCCCCAGGAGGAAGCCTCTTCCATATCCAGCAATTACAGAGCCGGTGTGATCCCGCCAGTAAACCCCGGCTGGAGACTCTGCACACGTGATCATCCACCAGGAACAATTAAAGGCACTTACCGACACGAGAATGGAGATGGCCTCCCCGAACACAAACCGTTTTCATGGGCATGGTATGCCACAATTATGCGGTAAACACAGTGGAACCAGTTGGCAGGGCTTAAGCCCCTTCTCAAAGCTTCCCCATGCACATACATAGAGCAGCCCAAATTGGCTAGTGAAAGAGCACCAATCTTTAGGAGGGATATTTAAAATAGGAACAGGAAGTATACCAGGTGGGTGGGGTGGACAACCAAGAGACCAGCAGGAGGAAGAAGGAAGGAGAGCTGTAGATTGTGGAGGAGATTGTTAAAGCAGGTGAGGTATTGGTTTAGGAGTGAGTGGTTCTGCTGTTTGAATGTGTGTGTTTGTGTGGTGAGCGAGTAGCAGAAGATGGTGTAAGGAGTAAATGTTAAGTGAGAGTGAAAGGTGGGTGTTTGTGTTGCTGTGGGAGGAGGAGTGTAGGAGTGAGAGAAGGTGTGGCACAGTAATCAGAAGAGTAGTAGTGTGGGAGGAAGAATAGCAAGAGAGTGGAAGTAGTAATGGGAGAAGAGCAGTAGTTGGAAGGGAGTAGTTGCGGGGTAAGGCAGAGTGGGAAAGGAAGTAATATCAAAGAGTGGAGGCGTGAAACCGGAAGAGGGAAACACTGAAGAGAGAGAGGATGGGAGGGAGGCGTCCAGGGAGAGGTAAGAGGCAGAATAGCAGGGTAAGGTGAGCGTGGACATGATTCACCTCGGGCAGGGCAAGCCCAACAGAGTAAGTGCAAGGCTCTATACCCAACTTCCGATAGTGACCCTAACTCTTTCTGGACTAGCCTCGGGTTTGTGCTGCGAGTGAGTCGGTGAGCCTGCCTTTAGGGAATGCCCAGTAGTCCAAGACCGTTCAGTAGAACCAACCAGGGATTGGCCCTAGGGCCCACAAAAAAAATAATAAAAACCCTTGAACTGCCCATGAGACTCTGGAGTGTTTTCTGTGCCATCTGTGACAACAGTGCCTGTACAATTGCACAAAAATGAAATGGTAACAAGAAAGAATGAATACGTTTAATCAAGATGAAAGAAAGGGGCATGATTCAGGTAGCTTTGAGAGGTGAACGCAGAAGTTCAAAGAGGAATGAAGTATAACTTGAAGAGAACAAACGGATGAAACAAGGTGATGGTGGCATTTCTGAAGATAAAACTGTGGTGAAGGACACTCTTTAGCTATATCTGGGAGTGGGAAGGCCGTAGGGGCCGGGGGCCGCTATATGCTGTGTGATATTGAGTTTCTGAACTCCCTCATAAGAGACTCCAGATATATCGGCAAAGGCCACATTTCGTCCAAGAAAACCATTGCAAGAACAGAAAAATGGCCCTCAAGACTCCAGTAGTGAAAGAAACCTCTCGTGAATGTACCTGTATTTGCACAGGAGCCTCCAGCAGGCACAGCTTAATTCTTTACCTGAAACCCTGTAGCGTGTGGGCAGACACTCCAGTACCTCGGGCTTAGGCATAGCTGAATCAAAATGAGCATGTTTCCACTGAGAATCCTTGCACCATGAAGCTGCCCTTGCTGCCTTTGCAGTTCATCTGTATGCATCTCTGTCCACCGCAGCATCACTGAATGGCCGGAAGTGGCTATTTATTCTAAGGGTATCCCCCCATTATTTCACCTAAAGAAATTCTTCTACATTCATTCACTTTTTCATGCATTTAGTTCTCACATTTTATGTTTTCCCTATCGTCACACTGTCATGGTGGCAATGGGTGTGGTTAATGTTAGCTTAAGGTTAGGGTTGGGGTCAAGGGGTTAAGGGGCAGAATATGGGTCAGAAAAGAAGAGTGGTGCAGGGGGGTATCCCCCTGAAATGAAGTGAATATTTGAAGAAGTGGAAGACAGAAGAAGTAAAAGTATGAAGAGGTAAATGTGACAAAGTGAATGTATTAATGTATGGTGAAGTGAATGCAGAAAAAGTAGAGACATATATCCATTAGATGGGGTAATCCGCCATCTAAATCGCAGCATGTCTGTCTATCGGTCTATTGTACTCCCTAAAATTAGACAAAGCTGCCCAACAACAAATTGACAAAGCCAACAGTTCTTGCTTTTGTGCAGGCATGGGATGGACATTTGCCAGGCACTGCCATGATGGTACTACCTGTCAATAAGATGTCAATAGCTGGGAAATGGTGCAAGTACCTGGCCACATACGAGCAGTGCCTGGCAAATGCCTATCTAACACATATGAACAAGCCAAAACTGTTGGCCTTGCCAATGCTTTTCTTAACAGGGCTTCAGTTCAAGGAATAGACGAGAGGGCACCCATGATGCTTATCAATCAAGTAGCTGAAGGCACACTTGGTTAAGAAATTTTATTACACCAGTAGCACATTATGAGATGCAATTAAGCCATGAACTCCTTGAAACATATTTAGAAATAATACTAGCATGCACTGTACAGCACAAGGTTTGTTGTTACTGCTTTACAGAGCTGGCTCAAAGAGAGCTGAGGAGGATGTGCTTTGGGCAGGAGAGGACAGGTAGTGGATGGCTATGGCCATAGGAATTGTGATAATCGGTAGTCCGTGAGTGAGTAAATGACCTAATAACACCCACAAGATTGGTGTCCATTGTTCTAATCCATCTCCCGTCTATCTGTACTCCAATGCAATGGACAATACAAAACCGGTCCATTGAAAATCTGAGCGTGACTTCACCTGCTGAGAAAGCAGTGCTGGGAGAGCTCTGTTGTTGGGGAAAATAATGGCCCTCCCTTGTGTGAAGTCCCCTAGCTGCAGATGCCTAAATGAGCAATGCACGATAAGGGACATTTAGCTTCCCTTGCCATGCACGGCCCACTGGCCATGCAGGCTGGGTTACTGCACCCTTAAAAACATAAGGGGCACTCCTGCACGTTAGGAGAGCCTGGTGCTGTGAGTTCTGCCACTCCGCTGGCCAAAACCAGGTCTAGGGGAGAGGTGCTTAATTGACACCTCCCGCTGCCTGCAGGGTGCTGCAGCAGCATGAATGGGAGTCCGGAGCCCAGGTAAGCTGTTTAGCAGGGCTGGGCATGGATATAAATACGAATATTTTAAAAGTGTGTGCATTTATGCATGCAAGGGTGTGTTTGTCTGTGCAGGTGCACTCTATATTTGTATGCAGATTTACTTTCAGAGGCTGCGCTGGCATGGGGGGGAGTGGAAGGTGTGAGGGGTCAGCAATGTGGGGCGGACAACTGTTTCATGATTGTTCAAAACATGCCATTTTATTAAAGCAAAAATATTAAATGCCTCCCTATTGCTACTCTGCTGAGGATTTCCCTTTCTGACAAAACTAAAGAGAAACACTAACACAGGATGTCTGGCCCTAAAATACAAAGAAAATATGTCAATTCGGATAACAACAATAACATTCACAGTTTCTTGATAACCTTTCAATCACCTGGGCAAGTTCTCTTGCCGAGGATTCAATGTGAATTCAGATCTAATGTTCAACAAAAGAAAACCAGGAAATCCATGCAGCCAAAATAGTCTCAGATCAGTTCTTGATATTTCAATGTCAAGGTAAAATCTTGTTAACCAAAATTCCAACAATACAATAACAAACCTGTTCGTCTTGGTGAAATATGGACTTTCCACTTCCTCAAAATAACACCAATGATATTCCCAGCCACAATGCTTTGTCACCACTTTCAATAATCCAAGAAGACTTGCCACAGTTCAGAAGAAATGCACCTTCTATAATTGCTAGTGAAACACAGTTCTTGGTTAAAAGTTATTATATCACGATTCACAATTTAGGATTCACAGTAGGTTTGGCAGGATGACTTCACAGCATTTCTGCTTCTATTTCAACAACTTCACTTCTACTAAAGTGTACCATGAGGACATTCTCCTTCATCTCACAGTACTTCACTTGCACTACTGACATTTGCATCTACTGACACCCAGATATGCCACCCCCGCTTCAGTACTTTATTATTCCACCACTGCTTCAGTACTTTGTATTTGAAAACGGGTTTTGGTTCTGACAAGATTTACACTAAGGCACTTCAACGCCATCAAACAGGCAAGGCAGGCAGGAATATCTCTCTTCAAAAGGGGCTGCCTCTTTTCCTCTCTTGTCTGTCTGCCACAACAACCACCTAAGTTTGCCTTTAGAACCCAATTCTCTCTTTCTCGGACTGTCTTTGGCAATATAGGTTGTGTCAACTTCAAAGAATATATATGAGCAGCAAGTTTCCTTTCCCCAACTTTGCTTTCACTTCTCTGCCAGCTGTGTCAAATAATTACCCAGAAGCCTTGATGCCACTCTTTCTGCTTCAGGTAATGCTTCCACTTGTGTATTTTAGGCAAGCTCAAAGTCTTAGTTGGATTGTTTTCTGGCTTCTGGAAAGGCAGATTTCGATGTCAATAGTGGAATACTCTTGGCTTGGGCAATGCTTGCTCTCTCTCCAATTGCAGATACGTTGAACCACTTGACATTTCTTTATAAGCAACTGTCTTTTTACTTCACAGTAAGGAATATACGTTTCTACTACTTCAATGTTACAATGTTTTCGGTTTAACAAGGGATTCTGCAGTTAACCTCCACTTACGAATAATGTTTAGCCACATGTGAGTGCTGCTTTACTAGAGTTTTAAATGGTTGAACCATAGACTCACGCTTGAGAATCGTTTTTGGTCACAAGCAACCACTGCTTCCTTTAGATTTCGACATTTTAAGGGTTTGGACAATGGATTATACTTCTCATTGTTACATGAGTGTTTGGGACAATGCTCGCTGACACGCGAGTGTTGCATTTCCCATTGTCAAAAGTTCAACGGACCACTCCAGCTCGCTTCTGCCGATATGCAAGTGAATATTGAACTGGATATAGTTGCCGGCAGTGCTCGCGCAAGGAATCAAAACACCAGCTTTGACTCACCGGCTTCTTTGATCCTTGTTCCGCGGGTTGTACCACTTTCACTGCTTCTGGTACAGCTTCTACTGCTTCTGGTTTCTCAGGGACCCACACCCTTCCTCGATGAAGTTGTCTCGGGCCGAACCACACAATTAAGGCACCGTTCTCGCTCCTGAGACCCGCCTTGGTCTCCGACACACTTCTGGCACAGCAATCGCCACAATCAGGCTCACACTGGGAAAGACAGCCTTCCTGCACGCATTCCACTGCACAGCTTCTGCAACATAGAGATTGGGGGAACAAGACCCTCACAGGACAAGCAGGTGAAATCTGCTGCATAAACGTTCCGGCGTCCCTTTGGTTCTCCCACTCCTGCCTGGATTACCAAAACGGTGTCTTCTTTCTGCCTCTGCTACTACAGCACGCACTCCAACCACAGGTCCAGCTCCTCTCTATTGCCTGCACCTGAGGGGGGCTTTAATGCCTCCCAGGTTCCTTCAGGTGTGGGCTGTTTGTCTTAATTGCCCGACTACTGCTACACCATGCCTCTTCAGCCTTCTTCCTCATCCCAGTACTCATGGGATTATGGGACTCGTAGTCTCCAACAACAAAGTTAGGTGGTTCTTTCTTTTCAATTAATTCTCTGGACATTACGTTTTGATAAGGCAGGCAGGTTATTATTTTATGGCAATAATTTTATGGATTTGGAAATGAATGGTAATGAATGAAATGTAACAAAAGTTTGTAACAAACTAGTTTTTACAATGAAAAAAATTAAAGTTTGTTCTTTCAACTTCTGCTGTTTGGCAAACAGCCATAAAAAGTGTGGGATTATGGGGAACATTAACAGGGGTTTTCACAGTTTTTCTGGCCTGTTTCCGCCCCCGCATGTGATCCTGCTGCAGTACACCATCCGCAGAGTCGGGATCAGGAAGCGTCTGCCTTTACCTGGCCACATGAGAAGGGTCCCAAGCCAGGTTTCTGGGAGGAATCATTACGGATTCATCACAAAGGAGAGCAGTGAATCCAAGTGAAATTAATGCAGGGGGATGGGTCCGGCCTGCGGGTGGGGTTTAAAGGAGTAAAACCAAGGTACAGGCAAAGGATCAATGGACATGTTTACGTACAATGGCATTACTGGATGAGTGGCTTGTTGCGTGGGTGCACTGGCTTATATTGGTGAAGCCAGCACGAAAAGGTTTTATTACACTGGCATATATTGTGGGCAAGACATCCTGAAAATGCATTGGGAAATACTCCTGTGTACTCTTGGCGGCCTGGAAGTGATTTACATTTTAATGTGTGTAAACCTATAAACCAGATTGTAAATTGTATGGCTTTCTATCCAATGTTTCACAAAATGTGTGCTGTAATATGCACCATTTAAGGTAATATTTGTGCATTTCTCTTTCTCCGTTCCACACTCTTCATTGGAGCTTTGGGGCTTGTTGCTCCTGTGTCCCCTGACTCCTGTAGAGGATGGCTGGAAGACCTGTGATTGGCCTCCACCTACAACCAGTGCTTCAAATGTTGGCCTGGTGCCCCGCTTCTGACTGTACAATACAAAGACAGCATCTGTACCGCGGTGCCCCGTTGCCCAGTCAAATTCCACATTCTGGAAGGATACGCTTATGTCCCCTGCTCCAGGAAACATCAAGTACTCTTGAGACTTTTTATTAATATCGAAAAGGTGCGGTGCAGGAAAAGACTGCGGCAATGCAGTGGTAACTCACTGCGTTACCACACCGCCTTACTACAACTTTGATGGTCAGGCGGAGGAAAAACATACATCAAAATGCTGAAGGTCATTCTGCTACTTTACTGCTAGAAAACAGCCAAATCGGTGGAAATTCCTGCCAATTATAATTCGGCCAACATCCCCATGGAGTCCTGTGGACCCCACAAATGGGGACTAACACTGCCAGACCAAGTGGCAGTAACAGTAATTCAGTTTGCCATTATTCCAGCAGATTTACCACTGGAATACTGCCAAACTTGTAATTTGGCACATTATTCTTGTTCTTTTGTTTATAAACCATTCAGCCTCGCCCTTTTTCTTACTGTAAACGGTGCTTCTTCGACACACCACACTTTTCACCCAGGACCTCTTGCAGAGCTAAAACCTTTCAGTTCAGCCTTCACAGCCAAAAGAAACATTGAGGCGACTCTGACTTGATGCTGCTGGTGAACCCTGGGATAGGGCGACGAGGGTGCTCAGTTTAAGCGTTCTAAGCCAGTAGACATGCTGCTGGTCTGCACTCGCCCATAATAGCAACCCTGTACCTGTCTAATGCAGTGACCTAATGCAGTGCCCCTAAACGACTCTACTGTGGCAGCTCCTGTTTCAGCCCAAGAGGTTTGGGGGCTGCCCCACTCCAGAGTGTAATGCCTTTAAAACACTGGTCGGACTTGTGTGGGCCGAAGTGGGGCCCTGCAGCTGCAGGCCCTGCCCACCACAAGCGTGGCACGCACCACTGCCCTGGACATTCCTGTGCTGCCTACATACACACACATTCATACCCCCCAACCCATTCGATATCAAGCCCCTCTGCATCTCGCAATCTCTCCTTCGCTCTCATTCAATTTAAATATTGGTCTCCCCCCAAACCCTCTGTGCCCACCTCACTGACTCCTGTCTCTCGCATTGGACCACCTCCTTTTGCACCTTTCCCCTCCATTCCCTCCTCTCACTCCCCTCTCGTTCTTGTCCATGTTTAACAACCGTTCCTGGCCCGGTGCCTTGCATCTGGTTCCACCGCGTGAGTCACTACTAGACAGTGGGTTTGTGGCCCATCCGCTCCGGGTAACATCATAGCAGGAGACTGTTCCAAGTCCTTGGCAAAGGCTGCTTGGAAGACCGCAGCTACCATCTGCACCGAGCCGCCACCCCACCCTACCGTGGCCTGGCCTTTCTTCCCACGATCTGCCTAACGCGACCCCCGGGACAGTGCACTCTAGGGTCAGCACATGTACTCGGCCTGGCCTTGCCTAGTGCCCGGCGGCCAGTCATGCTCGATTGAGGGCATTTATGCAGCTCTTCGTGGACCCCTGAATATGTATTGTATTTAGCGGTGTAGGTGCCCTGGAACGCGGCACCAGTGTCCTGGCATTTTGTGCAGCGAGGTAGGACTCGTTTATTAACATGGGCTGCAACTATATACATGAAAGACAGTTGAATGCGCTGCCTTGTGTAACTGTCAGGGGCTGGTGGGTCCAATGTATAATGCATTAATGGGGATGTACCCCAGCTGCAGGAGCAGCACTGCAGTGCGGCCTCTATCGCAGGCTATGCTCTGCTTTTGTCTCTCTGATGCGCTCTGTATGCAGCACCCATGCCCGGTCAAAGTCTTGCGAGAGCACGGCTGGAGTCGCTCTCGTGAGACTATCGCGCCACATACCTCATTTTCTTGAGCAGCGCAATGTCCTACTGCATTACAAAATCATCATACTTCCACGTTTTTTTTCTCACACACTGTGGCCAGCCAGCATCACTCACATCAGTGGGTGGTTGTTCCTCACCTGCAACACTGCTTCTGGTCAGTGTTGTGTCACCTGGCTCCACTTGTCTTCACAGAGCCCACTCGACTCAACATCCCTTTCTCTTGTTCACTGACTGTTCCCTCCTTTCACTGTTCTCTTCTCCCGCTGTTGGTGAACTGGACTGCTTGTCACCACAGTACCCTTTCCAAACACTGCTACTCTCTAAGTTTTTCCCATCTTGATGGGTTGACTGTAGGGGGACTCTGTCACTCAGGCCTTGTGAGGTAGTCATATCTTCACCAGATCGCCCTCTTTAACCTCAATCCTTTGCACTGCTCGCAGTTGTCAGGCCACTCGTTCATGTGGTCCTTACTTTTCTTGATCCTCCATACCACCTCGTCCATGTTTGCGTCATTTCTCTCACTCTGGATAGCCACTGGGGCGCCAACGCAGATGCAGCTCTTCTGCCTCTCAGCATGTGGAAGGGCACCATGGTGGTTCCATTGCGAGCGACTCTGTGAGAGGCCACTGCCTCCTTCACTTGTCTTGTGTGGATCCATACCTGATGCCAATGCCAGTTGAATGGCCCCTTTTATAAATCTATTTGTTCTTTCCATCAGCCATTCGCTTGAGCAGGATACTGGGCCTTATGTCATTGTCCCTCATACATTTCTCTCTCTCTCTCAGTGGGCATCAACTGGACTACTTTGTCATTCCTATCTCTTTAGGTAGCCCTTCTCTTAGGAACATCGACTTGAGGACATCCATCACTGGTGTGGTAATATCAGGCATGAATTCAGTCTCTACCCACTTTGACAAATAGTCTACAATTCCGTACCGATGTTCAGGTGTCATTGCTTCCAAGGGACCTATGAAATCCAACCCCAATTTCTGCCATACTCCCTGTGGTAGGGGCAAGCGGTTACTGCCTCAATTTCAGTCCTTTGTCACTATTTAGGCACTCGTGGCATTTTTCCATCATATTCCTTTATATACTGGTGCAAGCAGAGCCACCGGTACGGATTCCCTCATCCTGTGTCTCCATGTTGCTTCCCAATTGCACTGACTGGGTTCTGTACAGTATGATTTTCTTCAATGCCATTTGGGCGGGGGTTATTACTTGGTCACCCCTGAACAGTAGGCCGTTGTCTTCATGTAGCTCCTCTGCTACTTTCTAGTATGGTCCCAGGCCTTCTGAAGTTGCCGTTTCGTCAGACCATCCATTCTTTACCCATCTTGTCATCTTCGGCACAGATTCATCTTTGGCTGATCTTTCTGACCAGTGTCTCCCACTCATTTCCATGAATTTCTTGCTCCTCAAGTCGCCAAATGATGCCACAATGCACTTGTCAAGCAGAAACTTGGCTTGATCAATTTTTCAGACAGGCGTGACATGCATTCAGCCTGCAGATTCTTCCACCACAGAATGTGCATTATTTTGTTTGTGCATTCTTGTAGTTTTACTACTATGCTTGCCAGTCTTGGAGTGGATGGCATTGTGTCCCCCCTGTCCCCGTGGGTTAGCATGTGCAACAAGGGTTTGTGGGCCAAGAACAGATGAAACTTGGTTCCCCACACGTACATCCTGAGGTACTCCACTGCCCACGTGCACGCTCTCATCTCTTTCTCTACGGTTGAGTCGTTTTTTTCTCTGCCTCACAGTGCCTTGGATGCAAACGCCACCACCATGTTCCACATCACCTCTCTTCTGTGAAAGAGTCGCTCCTAACCCACATGCGCCGGCATCTGTGGTGATAAAGAACTTCCACATCCGGTTGATGGGGCATGGGGCTTTCACTATCATTTTCTTTGCTTCTTCAAATGCTCTTCTCTCATGAGCGCTGTCATCTCAGAGAATTGTGGTACACATTTTGTGTAATACCACGCAAGGCCCAAAAACTATCTCAATTCTTCTTGAATGGTTGGAGCCGGTGCCTTGAAAATCACCCGAATTAAATTTTTCTTGGGGGCCAGTGCCTTCTCGCAAAATCTTGTACCCCAGATATTCCACCTCTTTCACCTTTATCACGCTCTTCTCAAATCCCAATTTAACTCCAGCATCCTACAATTTACTCAGTGTGATATCAAAAGTCTCCTTTTCAGTATAAATTAGAATAATGTCCTGGAGGTACGACACATTTCCTATATTGCACAGTAACAAGTCCATCATTAACTGGAACACAGAAACGGCACAGGATAGGCCAAATGGCATTCTGGTATAGCAGTACGTGCCGAATGGTCAGAGACCATGACTCTTTGTGTAGACTTATCTGATGATATTCGTCACGCATGTTCAACTTCGAAAAGTACTTGGCCGCCTCCATCATCAGTATCAGTTTATGTTGCTTGGTACCGGGTAGCTATTTTTTATGATCTCTAAATTGAGACTGTGCAGGTCTATGCAGATTTTAGTATTGTTGAATTGCTGCTTGTGTATCAGCATGAACCAGGCTTAACTATTCCAATGAGCCCACTGTCTCAATTGTGCCCTCTTTCAGCCTCTTCAGGGGCAGATTTTGTAATGCAGCTCTCGCCGTAGCTGTGCTTTTCTGAATTTGTGTTTGACAGGCGTGGCTCCTTCTTTCAGCTGAATCTTATGTAAATAAAGCTCTTAACCCTTCCCAATTCTTCTGAGGACAACCTCAGGAACTCCTCTTGGGATAGCGATGTTATATCTGCTCGTAAAAGCTGGTCTTATGTGCTGTGATCCAGCTTGATGTTCAACTTCACCTGTTCATCCCACTCCAGCACTGCCGGTCGCTTCACTGAAAAATAAACTCTTGTTACCATCTGTCTAATTTGGAAATTCGGTGTTTCCCTTTATGGATCCCAACAGATATATTGTGGCACCTCCAAATACCATGGGTCAGTGTTTCGTCTTCTGAACTTCCATGTTTTTTCCCACCATTTCTTCGTAGGTGTGAATGGCAGTATGGTCAAGCCAGACCCCGAATCCACCATCACTTTGATTTCATTCCCATCTGCCTTGATCAGGCAGTGAGGTTTCTCTCTTCGAGCTTTCGTACTGTTCACCATGATGATCGTGGGTCTATCATCTTTCAATGATTCATCTTCCGCCATTTGTTCTCTTGCTTCTATGGACGTCACTTTCCTTCTCGTCCAGTGACACGCCATGCAAAATGTCAAATTTTCTTACAGTTTGTGCATTCTTGTCCTCTGGCTGGCGTGTCGTCATTCGCAAGATGTCGGGTACTTCCGCATCTGTGGCATTTCATGGAATCTAGGTTTGTCTCCCCTTCTCTGGTATAATTCCTGGGCCTTTCACTGTTCCCTCTAGATTGAAAGGTGTGGACCTTCGTAACCTGCAAACTTTCCACCAGCGTTTAACTGGAAATCTTCTTAATGGATGGGTCTGCTTGTTCATTTGTATCATTACAATGTGTCTACTGTGTCTATGTACTCGCTAAGCCTGCGGCGTGCAAGAAACAAACAAACAAATAAATAAATGTCCTTCGTCTGAGTGTGGTCTCATCTGCTGCTCTGGTGATCTGATTGGCTTAATGTGACTGAAGTTCTTTTTTTAGTATGTACTTTTCTTGCACCTTCCTGTTATTTGTGTGTACTACCAGCATGTCTCGGATCATATTTTGTGGCATAGTCTACCTGCTCTGTATTCCCCCGTTTCCTGGTGTAAAATCTTATTGTGTAGTGCTGCGTTTTCCTTAGTGGAGAATCTCTTGACTATCCTTCTGATAGCTTCTTGATATACATCCTCGACCGGTTCAGGCTTCAAAATGGCAAATATTCTCTGCCATTCCAGCCCCATCGCGTTCAGCAGCATGGCCTTATTCCTTACTGGTGCGTAATCCGCCCCTCCCAAGCCGTCTACATACGTAGTGAATAGTGGATCCAGCTGGTGCCATGGAATCGCTGGACTACCTGGAGTCTGTAGAAACGCTGGTGGTGGTGTTGCTCCTTGCATATTTTTTCAGTAGTTGTCTGCATGGCCGCTGGTCGGATCGCGTCCTCATATCCAATTTTATGTTTTGGCCTGGTATGGATGATTCAACTGCAGTATTTCAGTCACTGCTTTTATTAACATGAGCTGCAACTATTTTCAGTTGAATGTACTGTCTTGAGTCCCTGTCTTAAGTCCTTATAATTATTGCTGATGAATCCAGCGTAGAATGTCGTAATGGCGATGTACCCCAGGTGCAGGAGAAGTTCTGTGGTGTGACCGCTCTCGCTCAGGCTCCGCTCTGGTTTTCTCTCTGCACGGCCAGAGCTGCTCCTGCGAGCCTAGCGTGTCTAGAGGTGGCCTTTGCAGTGTTTTATCGCTTGCTCAAGTCCCAGGCAAAGGGTGAAGGTGGGTCTGCTTCATTTTAGGAAAGTTGCCGAAGAGCACCAGCCGTGTGTTAATCGGAGGGCTTGGAATGTGGGACTTACACTCTGGTATGGCCTGTATTCAGAGACATGGATCAGCTCATCACACTCCCTGACCCGTGCCACTGCTTCAGTGGCCCTCTATGGTTCCCCCCACAGACCACCGGCTTCACCACATCACCCCTCACCTCCTCCCCTACACTTAAGTGGATTCGTTGTCGACACCCTTGCAGTTCTTTTGCACACAGGCTGCCTAATGGAAATTGAGAAGGGACTCCAGGTAATCCCTTCATTTCCATTGGGACCATCTTTGCTTATATTTATTTAACATGTAAAATTGCTTTCACTCTCTGCATGTGCCATTTCTCCAGTAAAAAAAAAAAAGCCAAGTGGCTAAAAGCTATAGTCCGTCGCTTCTGTGGCTTTCTGAAGCCGTAACTGCAAAGGCTGTCGCTTTGCTTGGGGCATATATCTTGGTCCACGGGCCACCATCGCCCAGGAAAGTCCTCCGGGTTGGGTACTATTGCTGATTAATGTCAGGTGTGTTTCGGGGGTTAGGGCTGGACAGTGTTAATTGGCATGTATGGTAGTGCTTGAGAGGGACATGCAAAGGGGGCGTGGGGCAAATAAAGGGAGGCTATTCAGGTTAGCCCGCGTTGACTACTGATCCTGGTGTCGCAAGGTATGCTCTCTGATAGTTTTTCAGAATCCCTATTGGGTCGCACCCAGGTAGGTCGCCACCCATGGATGTTCCTATATAAAATGGTGCGTTACAAACCATACCTCTTGCTTTTTGGCCACGTCACAGCATAGAAAACCAACCAGATAACCATTTCAAATGATGGTATGCCTTGGCAAAGAACTTGAACAGACGAAATGGCCAAATGACATTTCGTTTTCAGTGCTTGATATCCTTCAGAATGATCAGAATCCAAGTTGGGCGGGGTGTGCCCAGTCCCTTCTTGGGGACAGGATGGGTGGTCCATGCGTCTTCATTGATACGTCGCACGCTTCTTACACGCAACTTGGTGATCCAATTGTTCCAAAGGTGTGGATCCTTTACTCCGTCCCCCGTGACGGTTCTCCCTCCAGGTCTCTTTTAGCACCCTCTTTCTACATTAGGCACAAGACCACACCTATGCACTACCTCCTTCAACAGTCCACACCTCTTAACCAAGGCCACGCATCCCACTAAACACAGTCAACTGGACCACACGCCACAATGGGCATCGCACTGGGCTATGTCCCCGTGGGTACAACAGCACCCACTGGGACATACCTCACTAGACCATTCCCAAAACATACTCCACTAGACCACAATTGAACAAACGTTCTTATTAGTATATCTGCCTCCTAGCTAGACTATTCCTCCTCGCCAGTCCACACACCATTTCTACACCCAACGCACTAGGCACCATTTATTTACCCGATAGAACTCTGGTTTTGTGAAGCAATGTGAACTAACAAGATCACAGAGCACAATGGACCACAAACTCCACTGGACAATGCCCTCCCCATTAGAATACAGTTACCTCTAGACTACAGTCCATTGGACCACGCATCCCCACAAATGGGACCATTTTAGCCATTCTTAATATGGGAAAAGCGGCAACATAAAATGGTGTATATGCTGAAAGTCTAAATGCTTTGCTCTTATTTACTAGAGTGTTTGATCCGTTATGGAATGTATTTTATATGTATTTGGTTTTATATAAACTGAATCATAATTATACCACATGCAGTTCAAAATTCAAAAAAGAAATGAGAAAATAAAACAATGAAAAAGTGAAGCAGAAAAAACAAGGTCGAAAACAAAGAACTCGTGCACAGGGAAGAGGGTCAGGGGGAGGTGGGGGGCGGGATAGGTTGTGATGGCCTTGCACAAAACAATAGGGAAAGGGAAAGATCCAGGCTATTATGGACCGGAAAAGAATTCCAGGCTTTTGCTGTAGTAGAAAAGCTTTATACTGTTGAATTTGGAAATCTGTTAAGATGGGAACTACAAGAGGTGCTCCCCGCGCACCTCACCACACATGCAATTTGTCATTCAGATGCTTTAAATACACAGGACAAGCACTTTGAAAGTTGTGGGGCAGCTTTTAGAGAAAATTAAGAGGAAACCGGCATCGAGGCATAGTAGGAATGATGTTAAGATAACGGTAACAGGGGGACACCATGTTCCAGTCCTGATCTTTGCTTTTACTCTAGCTTTACCATGCACCATTTTATCTAATGGAAGTATCCCAAGACTGCAACTCCCAGAATGCTGTTGATGGAGAATAGAAATCCCCAGAGGGGGGGGGGGGGGGGGGAGTGTCCTCGGCGATATGGAGCCAGCTGGTTATCTTAGGTTTGTGATGGAAGTCAGTCACACGGCTGAACGAGGATTGATTTCAGGGGTGCCTTTTGAAATGTGTGAAGGCCCTCCTTCAATGGCATTCACACCATCCTGGCTAGAATCCACCAACGTCTGACCAGCAGACTAGAAGCCAGGGCGAGTAACGCTGGTTTACATTTCTGCGTAAGTTGCCAATGAAAAGAAGATATAACCAAAGCACAGGGATGATATTTGAAATGAAGATGGTTTTATATGAAACCGAAAGAAGTCCCTAAGACCACCAGATCTCTCAAGGTTGCAGGGGCCATGCGCAAGAAGGCCCTCCGGTCCCGTTTTTCCCTTTTGGATTCTGGGACTTATTTTTTCTTTCCCACTTGAAATGTAGAAGAACAAGTCCTAGAATTCCGAGCAATAACAGCACTGAAAGGTTGGGGAGGATAGATAACTCAGGAGCAATGCGTTTGTCTTGGAAGCAAGACAACGCAGCGCAACACAGGTTTGAATCCCAATCCCGGGCTTAGAAACCACTCGTTGGTATTAATAGCATTATAAATGAACAATTATTACTACAATTCTCATGCAAGGCCAACAAGGAGGGGTTGATGTCCGTGGCCAGCCAGATAAGACCTCCTAGGATTAAGGGGAGTCTCACCCGCATCCTAACATTTGGAGACACACGACCCAGCGGCTCGGTGCAGATGCGGTGAAGTGTGGGTGACGGAACTGAAACCTGGGCGACAGACACCTCACTGCATTGTTACGGGTCCGGTATGGAGATGTTCCATCTGCATTAACTAACTAAGCGAGGGCCTCAAAGGAAAGTCGATTAGCAGCCTAGCATGGCTCCACCTACACACATAAAAGCGGATACAATCTCCATGAGCGTGCAATAGTTTACTGTGTCAAAAGATGGCGGGAGGCGCATGGCTAGACCCTAAGCAGACTGGGTGGAGGTACACGAGAAGAGCATTGAATCACTGCACATCTGCAGCCAGGCTAACCGGGAAGAGCAGGGACAGGCCGAGCCAGGTGAAAGGGGTCACCTATCTTAAGGGGGGAAGCTTGCCCTACTCACCATTCAGAGAGCTGGGATATACGCACTGATAACAGGGAGCCAACAGAATGAAAGAGGGCTGAACAGGAGTGGATGGAAGGGGAGCCTCACACTATGACCCAGTAGAATGACAGTAGCACATGTTGCCAAACCACACTGGGATTATCATCCAGCCTGCTGGTTCTAAGCTGCGGACAGCTCCTTGCCCCCATCCCCTCCCCTTCCATAGAGGATGCCTTCCGCTCTCGAAGGGGGAATACAGACCAATCTCTCTTATAGCATCCTTGCTAGAGTGAAGGGCATACGGCATTTGGCTCACACTCACTTTGGGCCCATACTCGCACTTCGAGTACTAGGGTAAGAGTTCAAACTCGCTCACTTCGTGCTGCCTCCCCCAGAACTCACATGCGCTCCGCATGAGGATACACACCCGCTCAAAACTAGCGTCCAGTCACACACTCGGCACCGTGATCAGAGTTCACACTCACCCAGCACCAGAGCCAGAGTTCTCACTCAGAAATAATGGTTTACACTAAACGCATTCGTGTTAGGGGACACTCAAATCCAGCACTATGGTCTGTGTTCACACATAACTAGCAGTGATGCCATCATTGTTATTCATGCAGTAGTAAGGTCAGGAATCAAACTCGGTTGCAATATATAGTTCACACACATGCAGCACTGTGATGGTTGTTCACGCTCATCTGGCACTGGTGCCATTGTTCTCATCCCCTAGGCCCTAGGGTGAGGGTTCAGATTCACTCGGCACTGGACAGAATAGGTAGCCATGTTACGGAGAGCACAGTAAAACGGGGCCATTGCATCAACACCACTTCAGAGGCTATGGGGAGAAAATAAACCCAGATGCCACATGTGGATCCCCATGTGGCACCGGGCACACCATGACGCCTCGTGATGTGCCCACGAACCATGTAATGATGTGATACTACAGGCACGCATGCGCAGAGTGGGTCTCGACTGAAAAGATCCAAGGTTGGTAACTTTCTTATGGTTTAAGCGAGATTTGGAGGGGGAAAAAAAGCAGTTACTATTATCTTAACCGATTAGGCACTCAATTATACCAGACCAAACAAGGAGGCATACTTAAGATGTCTACTATGTTCTTAGCCATAGCAGACTGAGGGAGGGGTCATTATCACGGGATATAGACCCGCCACCATGTCATGGGCAGAGGCGTAGCAGATCATTATCCAAGAGACAATGACCACGCCAGAGGTCTATCACGCGATTAGCCAATGGTGGTAGTAACGAGGCATGTTTTGGAGTTTTGCTGGTGAAGTTAAAATGCTACCTTAACAGTGAGTTAAGTAAACAGACAAAATTAGCAAATTAAAATGTGGTTTTATTTGGTGGCATTTAAATACCTTGGCTGTCTTCGTAAGTTAAGCATTTTAATTGTAACTTGGTTGAACTTGAACAGGTTCAACATGAGCGTGCGTTGGGTGTCATGTAAAAGTAAATGATTTCTCCATAAGAAAGTGAAAGCATTTTCCAGTGTTTTATCTTTCTCTTTCGTGTGTTAAATAGCATGTTGTAGCAAACGAGGTCCTCCCAGAGAGGAAGTGTCTTGTTGAAACCAAATCTTGCCTTGAAATTGCATTGTTGTTTCCCTGTGCGCTTCTGGAGACCATGTTCAGAGTGCAGTCAATACCCGTAGTTATTGACTGCACTCTAAGCATTCAGAATGGCTGAGAGGAGGGCATTAACGATTTCTATGTGCTAGTTAAGTTTAGTAGTTTTTCTTAGATATTAACCAGAAATTCCCCACCTTGTTAAAACATTTCAGGAACGAGCACTTGCATTTCTTTATTTTTCCATATAAATTGGGTCGGAAACTCTACTAAGGTCCTTTTTTAAAGTCAGCAAGAAATGATGTATCATGAAAGGTCAGCATACATTAGTAGAGATTTGAATATGTTCTCTCCTATAATAGAGACAGTGTTTTAAACGAGAAACAAGCGCCAATATTGACGTTATGACTTGCAAGATCACTAAAAGTACATTCATTGCCGTTTCTAAAGATGATGTTTGTAAAAATACCTATTGTATGTTAATAGCTTTAGGGAAAAGAATACTTGATTCAAATTGTCCAGACTTCGTCCTTCTCAACTACTGATATACAATAGGTTTTAGAATAAATAAGAATAATCTAATTCACTTCTGGTCCAATCTGTGACATGTTACAGACCCTGCTGAAGACTGGGGAGTAAGTGACACTCCCATAGTCGAAACGTGTGACACATCAGTGGTGTGAAAAAGAATGATGGAATTTTAATTAATTTAGATTCCACGTATCCATGAACAAGTGAACAAATGTATGCACTCATAGTTAATGTTGTCTGTTTTTGTTGTGATCGATTATTGATATCTGTATATTTTTATGGCGCATAAATTGTGATTTTATATATAGTTTGATGTCCATGTGGTGTTGGTGTTATTCTAAATATTTGTCCTAATACAATTGATTTTAAATGGTCTTGTATTTTGATTCACAACCTTTTTTTATAAAGCTTAATAGCAAAACAAAATGATCAATAACATTGCTTTGAAATATTGTTCGTTTGTGTATGCAGGATAATTACATGAGATTTTTTAAACGCCTATAAAGCTCATATGTAATTATCAGGATGAGGAGTCTACTGGGAACATGTATATGCAACGCCTCCTTTGTATGACCTGCACTTGGGCACAAGAGATCAGAATCTCTTGCAGGAGGGGGGAGCACGGAGTATGCCAGCTCTTCTTCTAAAGGCCAGGCTTTCACCCCCAAGGGACCTGCACTATGGCACATGAGATTGGAATCTCTGCGAATAGTGCACTGAATATGCCCAGCTCTCCCTCTGGAGGCCGGAATTTCACCCCAAGGGACATGTACTCTGGCACGAGGTTAGAATATCATGGTGAAGAAGAGCACCGAGCATGCCAGCTCTTCCTCCGAGGGCCAGGCTTTCACCCCCAAGGGACCGCTCTGGCACAAGAGATTAGAATAACTTGGAGGAGGAGAGCACGTCAAGCTCTTCCTGTAAAAGCCAGGCTTTCACAATCAAAGGACCTGCATTCTAGTACAAGACATCAGAATCTCCGGGAAAAGTGCATGGAGCATGCCCAGCTCTCCCTCTGGAGGCCGGGATTTCACCCCAAGGGACCTGCACTCTGGCAGATGAGATTAGAATATTGTCACGCTTAGAGGACATCACTTACCGTCCGGGGCTTGGCTTTTGTACCCTTGTTAGTGCTCCTCTCGCCAATCCCATTATGCAACCGTTCTACGGTCTTCCGGGTCGGCGAGGCAACCAGCCATTCATGGGGTCTGCTCCGTTGCACGTCATGCTGTGCACTCTGGGTTTCTGGGATGTTGTCCACGCTTCCGTGATGTTGCCATGGAGACTGAAGGCAACGCCACAGAGTCCCATAAAGACCCACCATGCCTGGGAGACTGCATCTTAACGCTCCGTTCAGGTCACTCTTGTAGTCCCTGGCCGTGCTATTTTGCTCTCTCTCAGCCTGGTCTTTTCCTGTGGTTCGCTGTCCTGCTAGTCCTGTTTGGTGTTTCCTGCCTTGTCCGTTCCCTCGTCCTGGCTCCTCCCCCTCTCTTTGTTCTCCTTCCCTGCTGGTTTCCTTCTATTTCCCATTCTTGCTACTTGGCCTTCTGCTACCTTATTGGCCTATTGATCCCTGTTCCTTGCTCTGGCCCTTTATTCCTCCTGTGTATGCTTTCTTGGCTCCATTGAATACACGCGAGAGTCCATTACCTTCCGTTCCAGTGTTTGCACTGTCTTCATACCACAGAAATACCGGAAGGCGAGCCCGTGGTGTGGGGAGCCAGTGTCCAGTCATTCCCGAGGTCCAGCAGCTCAACGTGGCGGGGGAGGGGGGGCTGGTTTCTCCTATTGCACAGTCATATTTCCAAACCCTAGCTTCAAAACGCACCAGCTCAACGGTCAAGACCCAGCACACCCAACGACCAAGTGACCAGCTATTTGACAGGCTTGACAAATATCCTGGAAGAGAGCACTGTGTGTGCCCCGCTCTCCCTCTGGAGGCTGGGATTTCACCCCAAGGGACATGTACTCTGGCACAAGAGATTAGAATGTCATGGTGGAGCAGAACACTGAGCATGCCAGCTCTTCCTCTGGAGGCCAGGCTTTCACCCTCCCAGGACCTGCACTCTGGCACAAGAGGTAGAATATTCAGGAGGAGAACACTGAGCTTGGCCGGCTCTTCTGAAAGCCAGGCTTTCACCCTCAAGAGGCCTTCACTGTGGAACAAGAGATCGGAAGATCCACAAGAGATTAGAAGATCGTGGTGGAGGGGAACAGGGAGCACGCCACACTCTTCTGGAGGTTATGTGTTCACCCCCAAGGGACACGCACTCTAGCACAAGAGGTCAGAATATCCAGGAAGTGGGCACTGAGTATGCCCAGCTCCTCTTCCTGAGCCCATGCTTTCACCCTCAAGGGACCTGCACACTGGCACAAAAAGGTCCGAATATTCAGGAGGAGAGCACAGCATTTGCTAAAGGCATCCCAGACCCCTCATCTCCGGCCTGGCCTCTTCTCTCTAACTTCTGCTGCCCCAAATCCCCACTCACAAACTTGGAGAACCCCAAATACACAGACTGACCCGGGGAATGGGTCTGACCCTTGGTGTGTTGAATACGAAGACGTGTTTTGCTTGTACAAGATTATTCCTGTGTAATGTAGTGATCTGCATTGGCAGAAGGTTGCATGCTTGCAAAGGAAGAAATAAGAGTTCATGTCTTCTTAAAAGTTGGACCAAGAGCGATGTGGTCACTGTAAAGATGATGGTGTCAAAGCTAGTTACAGCAGAAAGATTGCTGGAGCCAAGACTGAACTGGAGACATAGCGACTATGTTGTGGCTTTTTAGGGCCAATGAGCAGAGGAAAGGGGGTGGTCGATGGTCATTTAGCTCTGTGTGTGGTAAAACTTGCCCGCTTTCCCGCAGAGGTGCCCTGAAACGCTTTTAAGGAGAAAGATATTCTGCCGTCTTGCCACTTGTCCTTTCGAAGCCCGCGTGTAACCCACGCACGGTGGCGCTCTGCACCTGCACCGAGAAATGACACCTGCCTGGGCAGCACAGGTACAGTGCTACGGGCGCAGCCCTTCTCACACGCGTGAAAGCGTGCTTATCAGCAGACATCCACACACACCAGTACAACTCGCAGCACGCTAATTACAGAGGGCGGCGAAAGCGCCGACCCAGAACCGAGTGTCCGCCTGCGCAGAGCCAGAGAGGGAACATTGACAGTGCAGCATGTGGCTGGGCCGCCTGTGCACTACCAGGGAGAGTACTAGCCCCTGTATGTAAACCACTGGCGGTGCTTCCTAGAGTGCTGAACTGCTAACCACGGTGTCTGGGCCCCTGGCAGTGCCACAGAGCGTGCCAGCCTGCTAACCACTGTGTCTAAGCCCCTGGCAGTGCCACAGAGCATGCCAGCCTGCTAACCACTGTGTCTAAGCCACTGGCAGTGCCGCAGAGAGGGGAGACCTGCTAACCACTGTGTCTAAGCCACTGGCAGTGCCACAGAGCGTGCCAGCCTGCTAACCACTGTGTCTAAGCCACTGGCAGTGCCACAGAGTGGGGAGACTTGCTAACCACTGTGTCTAAGCCACTGGCAGGGCCACAGAGCGGGGAGACCTGCTAACCACTGTGTCTAAGCCACTGGCAGGGCCGCAGAGGGGGCCTACCTGCTAACCACTGTCTGTGCCACAGAGCGGGGCGACCTGCTAACCACTGTGTCTAAGCCACTGGCAGGCCACAGAGGGTGCCGACCTGCTAACCACTGTGTCTAAGCCACTGGCCATAGAGGGGCCCGACCTGCTAACCACTGTGTCTAAGCCACTGGCAGGGCCACAGAGGGGCCCGACCTGCTAACCACTGTGTCTAAGACACTGGTGGTACTTCCTAGAGTGCTGAACTGCTAACCACAGTGTCTGGGCCCATGGCTGTGCCACGTCGAGGGCAAAACCGAAAGGTGATGGCTGGAAGGTTTTGAATTAATCATAACCACGGGCAAAGCTCTGGGCAACCCTCCAGACCATCGTTTTTCAGCCTGCCAAGCCATTACAGAAGGGGGAAAAACCATATGCAAATCAGGCTTGGTCCTACCCCAAAAGGGGCAGTCCAACCCGAACTGCTAGGTCACATCCCTTCTGCACGAGACCACAAGCATCCCCAAACATGTTTCAGCCTTGTTGGGCGTCATCAGTGAGGAGTAGCTTGGGTCTCTAGGCCCAGCAGGCACGGGGCCCACGTCTGGGCATACCCGTCCCACTCGGGGTGACTTTAGCAAAACAGAAAAGGTGATGGCTGGAAGGTTTTGAATTAATCATAACCACGGGCACACCTGCTAACCAATGTGTCTAAGTCACTGGCAGAGCCACAGAGGGTGCCAGCCTGCTAACCACTGTCTAAGGGCCACAGAGCGGGGCGACCTGCCAACCACTGTCTAAGCCACTGGTAGTGCCACAGAGTGGGGCAACATGCTAACCACTGTATCTAAGCCACTGGCAGAGCCACAGAGGGTGCCAGCCTGCTAACCACTGTGTCTAAGCCACTGGCAGTGCCACAGAGGGGCCAGCCTGCTAACCACTGTGTAAGTGCCTGCGGCAGCGCAATCGCCAAGAGCAGCGTGTGCCGGGTCTCTGGCTACGTTGTGGAGATAGCTTGTCCTACTAGCCCGTGCTCTGTGTCTGGCTCTGGGGGAGATAAAGGGTAACTCTATAACCACAGAGGCCTAGTTTTATTTAAAAGGGGTGGGATGAAGTTTCGTGGGCCAATTATTTGGGGCTTTTATTTTTATGATGTGAACGGCAATAAATGATAACACCCCGCCAGGATTAACGGAGCCCATAAACCTGTTCCAATCTTATACATCTTAACGTTTACACCTCCCACTGAATGTAGCCTCCTCTATTCACGATAAACCGAAAACTCATTCAGCTTTCTTTAACCTTCATCAGCATTGTCAATGGTGAAAGGTCATGGGAGTTGTAGTCAAACCGTCTGGAGAGCCCAAGGTTGCACACCCTTGCAGTTCATAACCAGTCCAAATCCCACTCTCACAGCCAAAGCACACAAGCGGTGCTCAACAGCTGACATCCCAAAGACAAGCATATATATATATGTGTCTGATCGCCAAAAATGACGGCACCATTGCTAAAGCCCACTGGGAGAATGAGTGCACTCCCCCACCCCAGAGGTGGGCTAAAAAAAGAAAAATGCCCACAATTGATTTCTGAAAGTCAATTACTTGAGTCGAGTTGCGTGTTTTACCCAGTGGTCGAAGTGTACATTATTTTTTTGAAGTAGTGCAACTATGTCCCCTGCCTTGCCGCCTTCTGCTCCTGCACCAGCCGCCCCCACTTCCCAGCGACCCCAGACTCAATGCAAACACCATACCTTCCTTTTCTCCACTGCGCCCACACTGCTGTGTTTACGTTACTATTAAGACAGATGAGAAGACAACGAAAGAAAATAATGCAGCATCTAAAGAACAACCAAATGGCCAATGTCCCCCACAACATGCAACTCACCCTTCCAATCACCCACCATCCCCCCCACCCCCGCTTAAGGGGCAAGCCTAGGGCTATAGCCACACCCTCTGCCCATTACCTGTAACACACACTGTGTCTGCAGCAATCCATGAATAATTGCAGAAGGCACATATCAGTGCCGAGAAAGGGGCTTTGTGACTGCTTGACAATGACTTATGTGCTAGGCACTTTATACAAAGGAACAACAGCAAGCCAGCACCTGCAAGATAGCTCAGCGTGCCACTGGAATGGTAGCCACACGGCCCAGGTTCAAATCCCCAGTAGGGGAAGCCGTTACTAAATGCATAAATGTGTCCATCACTGCTGTCCTAGAACGGTGCTCTGGGTTAAAAAAAAGTAGGGGAAAGATCACTGACTGCCCAAAAAGTAATGGTATGTCGTACCCTTTAGTTCCCACCCAGTCGGACCTCTGCTGTTACCACACATAAGGTAAATACTGTATCACGATGTACTGTTTAATTGTACACTAGATACATATGCAGGAGCAGCATTTATACTGAATTCCATATAAATGACCTTGGAATACAAACACTTTATTCATCCAGAAATGTTGCTTACATTCGATAATCAGTTGAAACACCGATTTGTATTTATTTAACTGAGCTTGGTGATCAAAAGTTTCTCGCATTCAGATTGCAGAAATAAATTGACAATTAGCAACACATGGGGTGACCAAGAACATGACTGGTCTCCACAGATTATACTTTATAATTATTATTTTATAATGCGCTTAATACCGGAGATCAGTTTCTAATCACAAGACCGGGAATTGGACATGTGTTACTATGCATTCTCTTGCTTCCAAGACAAATGCGTTGCCCATGAGCGATCCTCCCAGCCCTTTGTGCCTGAACCACAGACATTTACCACTAGAATCACATGAAGTGTATGAGCCAATCACAGTGGAGGGTTATGCAATTACTGTGCCACTTTTACTGCAACAGCCAAGGAATGTTTACTTTTTGTTTTACCCCCCCCCCCCTCCACTGCATATATATGTGGGGTGGATGGGTACAGTAAATAGTGTGGGAGAGGGTAGGGTGGATTGCAGTGGGGGTCTCCCTCTACATATATATGCAGTGAAATGGGAGTCCAAAAAACAAATCGACATTTTCAGCTGTCGCAGTAATCACATAGACCCCTCACAGTGCCACAAACATTTACCAACAGAATCACATGAAGCGTCTCTAGCATAAACGGATTTACAACTAGGCCCAGGCCTGGGGCAGCAGATTGCCAGAGGAGCAGCATTTTATTGCAGTTTATTTTCAATTAACTGGTTGTCATTTAAAAAATATATATAAAGGCAATTTCGTTTCTCTGAGTCTCGCAGAGAATAATTTTGAGTTGTTAGCAGACATTCCACTCTAAGAGCTAAAGTCTTTGATGGCCAAACTTGTATATATGCTGTTTATATAAAAATAACATTCAAAAAGGAAGCGCATACTAAACCCAGCATGCTTTATGCATTTAGTGATTCAGTCATACAACGCTCAAAGACCTATATCACCGATACAAAGCTCTTTGGGCATTCTTATCTTCCCAAAATGCTCTTTAATATACAAAACAGCCAAAACATCATTGGTTTTATTGGTGCCACTTCACATTATCTTTGGAGTACTTTAAAATCAATGCACATACATACACTGTGTTAAGCAATCACTTTTATATTCAAATACATGACATGCATTTGTTAAACCGTTGCAAAAATGAGGGTTTTCCCTTTAGAAAAGGTTAACATGATGCATAATTTTACCATATCAAACACATGCCTATGCTTAAATCAAGCACAGAGTTCGCACAGGTTGCACTAAAATGGTGTACAGAAGCAAGCACTAATTTTCCTCCCCGGCCCCATATTTCAGACGTCTATGGCCGCCCAAAAGTTGCAAGTATAAAATAGATCATAGAGAAGTTAAAATGGCGAAGAGTACACCTGAATGCGCAAGTGCATCAAGAAACCTGTGAAAGGATACCCAAAGCCATTGAAGGGTGAGAACAAAAACTGTGTTCCAAAGATACACAATTTTCCAGCTGTAAAGGTGTCCCATAAAGATATCTGTGTATTTAACCATCTTTACAGAAGCTGCTCAGTGCTAAGCAGCCAAATGGCATCCCTGCCGGGTTCATCACATGTCTTTGGTGACAGTCTGCTGTACGCACAGTACTACCAGGAAAACCAACTGCAAAGTATGTCACACAATGCATAACTGTGACGCTTATAAGCAATCATTACATTAATTATATTTTAAATACAAGGTAGCACTTCACTGTGAACCAGTACTTCAAGCGACAGCACGTCATCTATATCTATACCCACACATCTCAAAATGTGCCGATGTATTTTACAGTCCAACCAACTCTACAAAGTTAAACATTTTAAATTACCTTAAATGCAAGCTGGCAAGACCCATATCCTAAACCACACCCACAAAGGTAATATTGTGCTGGAACGCTCGATCCGTTGCTCAATTTTACTATTGGAGCGTTCAGTATTTTGAACAATTGTACAAACAGCAATGATGTAAACAGTATGCATCACTTAATTTGTCATAAAAAGGTGCCTGCATTGTGCAGCTACGAGGAATGCTGTTGCTCCCACAGATTAATGTTCAGGGTCGCGCTTATCCATTACTCCACCGTGAGAATGCACAGCCAAGGATTCCAAGAACCTTCTTAAACTGTCTTTACTCTACTGAGATGTTTAGGCCCAGGCAGAGTTTACAAATTTCACTTGTGATTTTGCCATATTTTAATGGCGTTCCAGCCCAAGGGATTGGAGCTACATCGACTGCAGCAGGTAACTTGCCTTATTTCTATTTTTCCCCCCTGCTAACACCATAGAAGTGCCTGTACCACTTGCAGATATTTCATATGTAAACTTTACCATTTGCCAAGACTGAATGTAGACATTTGGTTAAGTTACAGTAATATTACAACCAGTCTAAATGCTTCTCATAGAGTGACAGCAGGGAATTTGTGGGAGAAACCTAGCATTGAAACCAAAATTCCTCATTCGAGCCTTCTCTCACTTGTGTCCAGTTGGCATACAGCTTATGTTCTTATCACTTCCTCTAAAAGTGAGTTTTCAGACAAACAAAAGTAGATAATTAGCCGTAACAATTACCTCAAGTGCACTCAACTGTAGATCACACTACCTTCTTCAAATCTTGGGCTGCAGAGATATTAAAACACTCTTTCAACTAACATAACATAGAAGAAGACAGGCTTGTATTAATAAAAAGGAAGCAGTAACTTTCTAATGACTGCAACCTTACAAACTTCCTTGTAATGTTATGAATCCAAAATGGGGGACAGAATGGGGTGGTGTTTGGACAACACGGACAGTGTATTGAAGGGGCGGAATCTGGGGAAGGTGCCGAGTCTCGCAGAGATGGAGTAAAGTTGGGGGTGCGCATGCAATTATTTGGGCCTACAGTGGCAGAAAGCCTACACATGCCACTGGCCTCCGGTGCCACAAATAATATGTACCACGAGAATCGCACGGAGTGCCTCAGGTGCCACAAAAAAGTACCACTAGAATCACGTGGAGTGCCTGAGATGCTGACTGCCACAGAGACATTTACCACTCCGGTGCCACAAACAATATTTACCACTAGAATCGCCTGGAGTGCCCGAGATGCTGACAGTGCCACAGACATTCACCACTAGAATCACATGGCCTGCCTGAGCCACCCAGTACCACAGAACATTTAACACTAGATCAGGTGCCACAAATAATGTTTACCACTAGAATCGCATGGAGTGCCTGCGATGTTGACAGTGGCACAGAGAATATTTACCACTAGCATCGCATGAAGTGCCCGAGACAGTGAGAATGGCACAGATAATATCTACCACTAGCATCACATGAAGTGCCCGAGACAGAAGCACAGATATCTTCCACTAGCATCACATGAAGTACCTGAGAAAGTGACACGGAGAATATCTACCACTAGCATCACATGAAGTGCCCGAGACAGTGAGAGTGGCACAGATAATATCTACCACTAGCATCACATGAAGTGCCCGAGACAGTGGCACAGATAATATCTACCACTAGTATCACATGAAGTGCCCGAGAAAGTGGCACAGAGAATATCTACCACTAGCATCACATGAAGTGCCCGAGACAGTGGCACAGAGAATATCTACCACTAGCATCACATGAAGTGCCCGAGAAAGTGGCACAGAGAATATCTACCACTAGCATCACATGAAGTGCCCGAGACAGTGGCACAGAGAATATCTACCACTAGCATCACATGAAGTGCCCGAGACAGTGGCACAGATAATATCTACCACTAGCATCACATGAAGTGCCCGAGAAAGTGGCACAGAGAATATCTACCACTAGCATCACATGAAGTGCCCGAGACAGTGACACAGAGAATATCTACCACTAGCATCACATGAAGTGCCCGAGACAGTGGCACAGAGAATATCTACCACTAGCATCACATGAAGTGCCCGAGACAGTGGCACAGAGAATATCTACCACTAGCATCACATGAAGTGCCCGAGACAGTGACATTGGCACAGAGAATATCTACCACTAGCATCACAGGAAGTGCAAGAGACAGTGACATTGGCACAGAGAATATCTACCACTAGCATCACAGGAAGTGCCCGAGACAGTGACAGTGGCACAGAGAATATCTACCACTAGCATCACATGAAGTGCCCGAGACAGTGACAGTGGCACAGAGAATATCTACCACTAGCATCACATGAAGTGCCCGAGACAGAAGCACAGATAATATCTACCACTAGCATCACATGAAGTGCCCGAGACAGAAGCACAGAGAATATCTTCCACTAGCATCACATGAAGTGCCCGAGACAGAAGCACAGATATCTTCCACTAGCATCACATGAAGTGCCCGAGACAGTGGCACAGAGAATATCTACCACTAGCATCACATGAAGTGCCCGAGACAGTGACAGTGGCACAGAGAATATCTACCACTGGCATCACATGAAGTGCCCGAGACAGTGACACAGAGAATATCTACCACTGGCATCACAGGAAGTGCCCGAGAAAGTGGCACAGAGAATATCTACCACTAGCATCACATGAAGTGCCCGAGACAGTGGCACAGAGAATATCTACCACTAGCATCACATGAAGTGCCCGAGACAGTGGCACAGAGAATATCTACCACTAGCATCACATGAAGTGCCTGAGACAGTGACACAGAAAATATCTACCACTAGCATCACAGGAAGTGCCCGAGACAGTGACAGTGGCACAGAGAATATCTACCACTAGCATCACATGAAGTGCCCGAGACAGTGACAGTGGCACAGAGAATATCTACCACTAGCACCACATGAAGTGCCCGAGACAGTGGCACAGAGAATATCTACCACTAGCATCACATGAAGTGCCCGAGACAGTGACATTGGCACAGAGAATATCTACCACTAGCATCACAGGAAGTGCCCGAGACAGTGACAGTGGCACAGAGAATATCTACCACTAGCATCACATGAAGTGCCCGAGACAGTGGCACAGAGAATATCTACCACTAGCATCACATGAAGTGCCCGAGAGAGTGACATTGGCACAGAGAATATCTACCACTAGCATCACAGGAAGTGCCCGTGACAGTGGCACAGAGAATATCTACCTCTAGCATCACATGAAGTGCCCGAGACAGTGACAGTGGCACAGAGAATATCTACCACTAGCATCACATGAAGTGCCCGAGACAGTGACAGTGGCACAGAGAATATCTACCACTAGCATCACATGAAGTGTCCGAGACAGTGACAGTGGCACAGAGAATATCTACCACTAGCATCACATGAAGTGCCCGAGACAGTGACAGTGGCACAGAGAATATCTACCACTAGCATCACATGAAGTGCCCGAGAAAGTGACATTGGCACAGAGAATATCTACCACTAGCATCACAGGAAGTGCCCGAGACAGTGACAGTGGCACAGAGAATATCTACCACTAGCATCACATGAAGTGCCCGAGACAGTGACATTGGCACAGAGAATATCTACCACTGGCATCACAGGACGTGCCCGAGACAGTGACAGTGGCACAGAGAATATCTACCACTAGCATCACATGAAGTGCCCGAGACAGTGACACAGAGAATATCTACCACTAGCATCACATGAAGTGCCCGAGACAGAAGCACAGAGAATATCTACCACTAGCATCACATGAAGTGCCCGAGACAGTGGCACAGAGAATATCTACCACTAGCATCACATGAAGTGCCCGAGACAGTGACACAGAGAATATCTACCACTAGCATCATATGAAGTGCCCGAGAAAGTGGCACAGAGAATATCTACCACTAGCATCACATGAAGTGCCCGAGACAGTGACACAGAGAATATCTACCACTAGCATCACATGAAGTGCCCGAGACAGTGGCACAGAGAATATCTACCACTAGCATCACAAAAAGTGCCCGAGACAGTGACACAGAGAAAATCTACCACTAGCATCACAGGAAGTGCCCGAGACAGTGACAGTGGCACAGAGAATATCTACCACTAGCATCACATGAAGTGCCCGAGACAGAAGCACAGAGAATATCTACCACTAGCATCACAGGAAGTGCCAGAGACAGTGACAGTGGCACAGAGAATATCTACCACTAGCATCACATGAAGTGCCCGAGACAGAAGCACAGAAAATATCTACCACTAGCATCACATGAAGTGCCCGAGACAGAAGCACAGAGAATATCTACCACTAGCATCACATGAAGTGCCTGAGACAGTGACAGAGAATATCTACCACTAGCATCACATGAAGTGCCCGAGACAGTGGCACAGAGAATATCTACCACTAGCATCACATGAAGTGCCCGAGACAGTGACAGTGGCACAGAGAATATCTACCACTAGCATCACATGAAGTGCCTGAGACAGTGACACAGAGAAAATCTACCACTAGCATCACAGGAAGTGCCCGAGACAGTGACAGTGGCACAGAGAATATCTACCACTAGCATCACATGAAGTGCCTGAGACAGTGACAGTGACACAGAGAATATCTACCACTAGCATCACATGAAGTACCCGAGACAGCGAGAGTGGCACAGATAATATCTACCACTAGCATCACATGAAGTGTCAGAAAGTGGCACAGAGAATATCTACCACTAGCATCACAGAAAGTGCCCGAGACAGTGACATTGGCACAGAGAATATCTACCACTGGCATCACAGGAAGTGCCCGAGACAGTGACAGTGGCACAGAGAATATCTACCACTAGCATCACATGAAGTGCCCGAGACAGTGACAGTGGCACAGATAATATCTACCACTAGCATCACATGAAGTACCCGAGACAGTGAGAGTGGCAAAGATAATATCTACCACTAGCATCACAGGAAGTGCCCAAGACAGTGACAGTGGCACAGAGAATATCTACCACTAGCATCACAGGAAGTGCCCGAGACAGTGACATTGGCACAGAGAATATCTACCACTGGCATCACAGGAAGTGCCCAAGACAGTGACAGTGGCACAGAGAATATCTACCACTAGCATCACATGAAGTGCCCGAGACAGTGACACAGAGAATATCTACCACTAGCATCACATGAAGTGCCCGAGACAAAAGCACAGAGAATATCTACCACTAGCATCACATGAAGTGCCTGAGACAGTGACCGAGAATATCTACCACTAGCATCACATGAAGTGCCCGAGACAGTGACAGTGGCACAGAGAATATCTACCACTAGCTTCACATGAAGTGCCAGTGACAGTGGCACAGAGAATATCTACCACTAGCATCACATGAAGTGTCAGAAAGTGGCACAGAGAATATCTACCACTAGCATCACATGAAGTGCCCGAGACAGTGGCACAGAGAATATCTACCACTAGCATCACATGAAGTGCCCGAGACAGTGACACAGAGAATATCTACCACTGGCATCACATGAAGTGCACGAGACAGTGACACAGAGAATATCTACCACTGGCATCACAGGAAGTGCCCGAGACAGTGACATTGGCACAGAGAATATCTACCACTAGCATTACATGAAGTGCACGAGACAGTGACACAGAGAATATCTACCACTAGCATCACATGAAGTGCCCGAGACAGTGACAGTGGCACAGAGAATATCTACCACTAGCTTCACATGAAGTGCCCGAGACAGTGACAGTGGCACAGAGAATATCTACCACTGGCATCACAGGAAGTGCCCGAGACAGTGACATTGGCACAGAGAATATCTACCACTAGCATTACATGAAGTGCCTGAGACAGTGACCGAGAATATCTACCACTAGCATCACATGAAGTGCCCGAGACAGTGACAGTGGCACAGAGAATATCTACCACTAGCTTCACATGAAGTGCCCGAGACAGTGACAGTGGCACAGAGAATATCTACCACTAGCATCACATGAAGTGTCCGAGACAGTGACACAGAGAATATCTACCACTAGCATCACATGAAGTGCCCGAGACAGTGACACAGAGAATATCTACCACTAGCATCACATGAAGTGCCCGAGACTGTGACAGTGGCACAGAGAATATCTACCACTAGCATCACATGAAGTGCACGAGACAGTGACACAGAGAATATCTACCACTGGCATCACAGGAAGTGCCCGAGACAGTGACAGTGGCACAGAGAATATCTACCACTAGCTTCACATGAAGTGCCCGAGACAGTGACAGTGGCACAGAGAATATCTACCACTAGCATCACATGAAGTGTCCGAGACAGTGACACAGAGAATATCTACCACTAGCATCACATGAAGTGCCCGAGACAGTGACACAGAGAATATCTACCACTAGCATCACATGAAGTGCCCGAGACAGTGACAGTGGCACAGAGAATATCTACCACTAGCATCACAGGAAGTGCCCGAGACAGTGACAGTGGCACAGAGAATATCTACCACTAGCATCACATGAAGTGTCCGAGACAGTGACACAGAGAATATCTACCACTAGCATCACATGAAGTGCCCGAGACAGTGGCACAGAGAATATCTACCACTAGCATCACATGAAGTGTCCGAGACAGTGACACAGAGAATATCTACCACTAGCATCACATGAAGTGCCCGAGACAGTGACACAGAGAATATCTACCACTAGCATCACATGAAGTGCCTGAGACAGTGACACAGAGAATATCTACCACTAGCATCACATGAAGTGCCCGAGACAGTGACACAGAGAATATCTACCACTAGCATCACATGAAGTGCCCGAGACAGTGACAGAGAATATCTACCACTAGCATCACATGAAGTGCCCGAGACAGTGACAGTGGCACAGAGAATATCTACCACTAGCATCACATGAAGTGCACGAGACAGTGACACAGAGAATATCTACCACTGGCATCACAGGAAGTGCCCGAGACAGTGACAGTGGCACAGAGAATATCTACCACTAGCATCACATGAAGTGCCCGAGACAGTGACACAGAGAATATCTACCACTAGCATCACATGAAGTGCCCGAGACAGAAGCACAGAGAATATCTACCACTAGCATCACATGAAGTGCCTGAGACAGTGACCGAGAATATCTACCACTAGCATCACATGAAGTGCCCGAGACAGTGACAGTGGCACAGGGAATATCTACCACTAGCTTCACATGAAGTGCTAGTGACAGTGGCACAGAGAATATCTACCACTAGCATCACATGACGTGTCAGAAAGTGGCACAGAGAATATCTACCACTAGCATCACATGAAGTGCCTGAGACAGTGGCACAGAGAATATCTACCACTAGCATCACATGAAGTGCCCGAGACAGTGACACAGAGAATATCTACCACTAGCATCACATGAAGTGCCCGAGACAATGACACAGAGAATATCTACCACTGGCATCACAGGAAGTGCACGAGACAGTGACACAGAGAATATCTACCACTGGCATCACAGGCAGTGCCCGAGACAGTGACATTGGCACAGAGAATATCTACCACTAGCATTACATGAAGTGCACGAGACAGTGACACAGAGAATATCTACCACTAGCATCACATGACGTGCCCGAGACAGAAGCACAGAGAATATCTACCACTAGCATCACATGAAGTGCCCGAGACAGTGACCGAGAATATCTACCACTAGCATCACATGAAGTGCCCGAGACAGTGACAGTGGCACAGAGAATATCTACCAGTAGCTTCACATGAAGTGCCCGAGACAGTGACAGTGGCACAGAGAATATCTACCACTAGCATCACATGAAGTGTCCGAGACAGTGACATAGAGAATATCTACCACTAGCATCACATGAAGTGCCCGAGACAGTGACACAGAGAATATCTACCACTAGCATCACATGAAGTGCCCGAGACTGTGACAGTGGCACAGAGAATATCTACCACTAGCATTACATGAAGTGCACGAAACAGTGACACAGAGAATATCTACCACTAGCATCACATGAAGTGCCTAAGACAGTGACAGAGAATATCTACCACTAGCATCACATGAAGTGCCCGAGACAGTGACATTGGCACAGAGAATATCTACCACTAGCTTCACATGAAGTGCCCGAGACAGTGACAGTGGCACAGAGAATATCTACCACTAGCATCACATGAAGTGCCTGAGACAGTGACACAGAGAATATCTACCACTAGCATCACATGAAGTGCCCGAGACAGTGACAGTGGCACAGAGAATATCTACCACTAGCTTCACATGAAGTGCCCGAGACAGTGACAGTGACAGTGGCACAGAGAATATCTACCACTAGCTTCACATGAAGTGTCCGAGACAGTGACAGTGGCACAGAGAATATCTACCACTAGCATCACATGAAGTGCCCGAGACAGAAGCACAGAGAATATCTACCACTAGCATCACATGAAGTGCCTGAGACAGTGACACAGAGAATATCTACCACTAGCATCACATGAAGTGCCTGAGACAGTGACAGAGAATATCTACCACTAGCATCACATGAAGTACCCGAGACAGTGACAGTGGCACAGAGAATATCTACCACTAGCATCACATGAAGTGCCTGAGACAGTGACAGAGAATATCTACCACTGGCATCACAGGAAGTGCCCGAGACAGCGACATTGGCACAGAGAATATCTACCACTAGCATCACATGAAGTGCCCGAGACGGTGACACAGAGAATATCTACCACTAGCATCACATGAAGTGCCCGAGACAGAAGCACAGAGAATATCTACCACTAGCATCACATGAAGTGCCTGAGACAGTGACAGAGAATATCTACCACTAGCATCACATGAAGTGCCCGAGACAGTGACACAGAGAATATCTACCACTAGCATCACATGAAGTGCCTGAGACAGTGACAGAGAATATCTACCACTAGCATCACATGAAGTGACAGTGGCGCAGAGAATATCTACCACTAGTTTCACATGAAGTGCCCGAGACAGTGACAGTGGCACTGAGAATATCTACCACTAGCATCACATGAAGTGCACGAGACAGTGACACAGAATATCTACCACTGGCATCACAGGAAGTGCCCGAGACAGTGACATTGGCACAGAGAATATCTACCACTAGCATCACATGAAGTGCCTGAGACAGTGACAGAGAATATCTACCACTAGCATCACATGAAGTGCCCGAGACAGAAGCACAGAGAATATCTACCACTAGCATCACATGAAGTGCCTGAGACAGTGACAGAGAATATCTACCACTAGCATCACATGAAGTGCCCGAGTCAGTGACACAGAGAATATCTACCACTAGCATTACATGAAGTGCCTGAGACAGTGACAGAGAATATCTACCACTAGCATCACATGAAGTGCCCGAGACAGTGACAGTGGCACAGAGAATATCTACCACTAGCTTCACATGAAGTGCCCGAGACAGTGACAGTGGCACAGAGAATATCTACCACTAGCATCACATGAAGTGCACGAGACAGTGACACAGAATATCTACCACTGGCATCACAGGAAGTGCCCGAGACAGTGACATTGGCACAGAGAATATCTACCACTAGCATCACATGAAGTGCCCGAGACAGTGACACAGAGAATATCTACCACTAGCATCACATGAAGTGCCTGAGACAGAAGCACAGAGAATATCTACCACTAGCATCACATGAAGTGCCTGAGACAGTGACAGAGAATATCTACCACTAGCATCACATGAAGTGCCCGAGACAGAAGCACAGAGAATATCTACCACTAGCATCACATGAAGTGCCTGAGACAGTGACAGAGAATATCTACCACTGGCATCACAGGAAGTGCCCGAGACAGTGACATTGGCACAGAGAATATCTACCACTAGCATCACATGAAGTGCCCGAGACAGTGACACAGAGAATATCTACCACTAGCATCACATGAAGTGCCCGAGACAGAAGCACAGAGAATATCTACCACTAGCATCACATGAAGTGCCTGAGACAGTGACAAAGAATATCTACCACTAGCATCACATGAAGTGCCCGAGACAGTGACATTGGCACAGAGAATATCTACCACTAGCATCACATGAAGTGCCCGAGACAGTGACACAGAGAATATCTACCACTAGCATCACATGAAGTGCCCGAGACAGAAGCACAGAGAATATCTACCACTAGCATCACATGAAGTGCCTGAGACAGTGACCGAGAATATCTACCACTAGCATCACATGAAGTGCCCGAGACAGAAGCACAGAGAATATCTACCACTAGCATCACATGAAGTGCCCGAGACAGAAGCACAGATAATATCTACCACTAGCATCACATGAAGTGCCGAGACAGGGACAGTGGCACAGAGAATATCTACCACTAGCATCACATGAAGTGCCCGAGACAGTGACAGTGGCACAGAGAATATCTACCACTAGCATCACATGAAGTGTCCGAGACAGACAGTGGCACAGAGAATATCTACCACTAGCGCCCGAGACAGTGACAGTGGCAGAGAGAATATCTACCACTAGCATCACATGAAGTGTCCGAGACAGACAGTGGCACAGAGAATATCTACCACTAGCATCACATGAAGTGCCTGAGACAGTGACCGAGAATATCTACCACTAGCTTCACATGAAGTGCCTGAGACAGTGACAGAGAATATCTACCACTAGCATCACATGAAGTGTCCGAGACAGACATTGGCACAGAGAATATCTACCACTAGTTTCACATGGAACAGGTTGGGTTTTTAGTCATGGACCAAAGAATTCCCTGTTATGAATGGCAGGCATCCTGTTGCCACAGTACCGCATGAAACAAATGCGGCCCGTTTACCAATAGTACCACCTGGAGTGTCTGGGCTGCTGACGGTGCCATGGACATTGATGGTCCGGCCACAGAAAGCATTTACCAGCAGAACGATATGCAATGTCTGAGACAGGGGCAGTGCCACAGGGAGCTGCCACCAGTGGCGAACAGGTGCCCGAGACGCTGCTTCTGCCCCGGAAAGCATTGGCCACCAGCAGATGTCTGTGCCCGTTACATCGACAACGGCACATGTTGGTAACGAGCCATTGGCAGAGCTACTGAGCTGGCATTGACCTTACCAGTGAACGCGTCACCAACAGAACATGTTGGATTTTAGTTCTGCATGGCAAGGACACAGCTTTGCCACACTACCACGTCTGCAGCCTGAGCGGGCCCCTGGCCATGCCATGGAAAGGGTGACTCACTGGCAGTGCCCGCTCCCGGGCACGGACTTGAGAAGAGACTTCCCAGGCAGGCAAGCAGGCAGGCAGGCCCGGCGAGCAGCGCCGGCCACTTCCCTGCGTGAGTCAGTCGCGCTGGAAGGGAAGTGTGACCCTGCGCTGGGCTCGGCGGAGCTTCCCGAACCGACAAAGCGGCAAAACAGATGGACCTCTGGCGCATGGCCTGCTCGGAGGCTCGGGGCCCCGCCGACCGGAGCCCACCCGCACCGGCCGGCCGGCACCAGACAGCCACCCTCCCCGAACCATGCCCGCCCCATGAGCCTGCACCCTGGTGTCCGACCCACGCCAGCATCTTAATGTCTCGTGGCATCATGCCCGCTCTCCCTGGCATGGTAGCCTCCGCCATAGCGTCACACCCCTCCTCTATAACGCGCCCTACTGCAGGCATCGCCCCCCAGGGGCCCTTCTCAGAGGCCACCCTCCCCGCAACATGTCACAGCCACTGCAATGGTGTCACGTCCACCATCTGAGCCACTGACTGGCATCACGCCCACCTTAAAGAAAACATTTCTCCGGCCATGCCCTCAAACCACTGAACCACCCTGACAGGACCAGGTGCACCCCACGAACCATCATGATAGCATACCAGGCCCCCTAAGGACCACCCTCAATAACATCGTGTCGGCCGATTGACACCATGCCCACTCACTGGCAACCCAGCCACCTGAATAATAAGTATCATGTTTACCCTCTAAATTGCCCTCATCCGCCTCCGGTTTTCTTCGTGCCTCATCATGTCACTACACCGTGGTGTCACCTGCCCTCTAGAGCATCATCCTGACCTCAAATTCACCTCTGACCCACCCTCAAGCCTACCACGATTGCACCCCCCTTGAGGGCATCGGTCTACGGGGAAAGCCCCGGTCCCAAACATGAAGACAACCGCACGAGATAAGCAAGGGATGGAGAGAGAAGAGGAGTAACCAGGGACGGGAAAGCTGGGAGCAAGAGGGGGGGGGGGAGAAGGAGAGCGAACGTGTGGGAATCCCGGAAAGCGAGGGGCGGCCGGGCGCCTGGAAGAAGAAGAAGAGCGGGCACTGTTGACAGTCTCTGGCCCCCGCCCCCCTCATACTCACAGATCCCATCGGGGCCGGCCCCAGGCCCGGGTCCCGCTCCGCGGCACATAGATCCAGGCTCCCTGCTCGCAGCGCTCCCCAGGGCAGCCTTCGGGGGTCTCGGCCTCGTCTCCCCGCAGAGACCCCTCCAGATCCCCCCGCAGTAATCCTCTTAGGAGCTGCCGGCCGGCTTTGCCTCCCGAGGGGAGGGGGCCGGGGGCTGACCCTCACTTACTTGTGCCTCTGAATAGGGAGGGATTCCAACCAGGCAGAAAGTGACTCCATTCATCTGTCCCTTCGGAGGGGGGCAGGGGCTGAATTCCAGGGGCAGCTGAATGCCAGAGCCAGTCGTGTTCCTCCCTGAGCCGCCTGAGTGTGAGGAGGGCGCGCTCCCAGCGCCTCTCCTCCCTCCTCCGCCTCCTGCCTCCCTCCCTCCCTCCGCCCCCTGCCTTCCTGTGCTCCGTCTGCATGGGAGTTCCTATCTCTTTCCGGTCTCCTTGGGCTGAAGCCGTTCTCTTTCTGCCTCTGTTTTCCTGTGCTCTCGGGGGCACCGTGTGTATCCTCCACTCTCTTTCGTTGGCTGTCTCCCATCTGCCTATTCACCCCCCCCCCACTTTACTCCCCATCTCCAGTACGCCTCTTCTGCTGGTAATTTTTCTCTTTCGTTCTCCATTCTTTTCTCTAACTGTACTGTCCCTTGTTTCCATCGCTCCACGTTCTACTTGTCTCTGTATTCTCTTGTTTATGTACGCCCCACCTCTCCCTGTTCCCTCATCCCTTTTTCATTTCCACACTTTTCTTTATTTTATGTTTACATTAGCAGCGCTCGAAACCCATGGGCGTCCAGGCGCTAGTTGCGGTACAATTTGCACTGAAGTAAAAATCATTCAGTCAACAGTGAGATAAGTGTGAAGTGGCCGGAGACTGACATTTTAGGACCGGGAAGCTGGGCCCACTTTTTCTTTCTCTGATTCACCTTTTTTGCCATTTTGCTTTTCTCTGTTTCACGCTGTACTCATTGTCTACTCGGGGAGGATAGCTCAGCGGCAACGCGCTCGCCTTGGAAACAAGACAACACAAAGCAACACAGGTTCGATCCCGGGTCCGCGCATGGAAATCTCTGGGTATTAAGATGCACCAACAATATGTACCCTATTCTGGAAGAGCATTTCACTGTATGCCTCACAGATTAAAATGCTCTCTTCTGCACATTTCAAAATGCACCCCGAATTCACAAGCAGTTTTCTCTTTAAAATGCACAGAAAACAAAGCCATTGCCCTGCGCCTGAACCTCGGCAGTATGAACCACTGCTGCCCCACGTGTATTGTTAACACTCACACAAGGATGCAAACGTTGTTTCTTGCTGTTGCATTGTGTCACGGTGACATGTGCTCCTGGAAACCACGAGGGCCCTGGCAGCGGCGCATGCTTCCAACGCTAATGCAAGCAGGGAGGCTGGCCAGAGCATCTATTGCACTGCCTTACTCTCAGGACAGAGGCACAGGTCGCTTTTGAAAATAAGGAGAACTGTGCATTTATTAAACAAATGCAAAATAAAAAACTGCGATCCCGGCCAATTCTCAAAATTGAAGGCGGAGTCCTAACCACAACGGTCATCTGAATGAGCACATCTTCATACGCCCTGTTCAACACCCTTTGTGCAGTTGTGCAACTAATGCTGTTTCTGCCTAATTTAAAGCACGTCCCAAATTCACAAACCGAATGCAGATTAAAATATGCATAGCACAAGCACCTTCCCCCCTCCCCCCTGCATGTTTGGAACAGGGATAGGGGAATGTGCAATTCATGATAAGGTCATTTTTTACTTTGTCGGGAATGATTTTAGTGTAACAGCAGCAGTATAAATCAATTGTTGTCACACTTGCATTTCTATCTGCCAAACAGGGATAGAAATAGTTTTTGTTGTTTTTGTTGCTCTATCATTACATTCCACAAAGGCTGTGAAATCCACTTCCAGCACGGGTGCAGGCCTGTCGTACGTCAGTGCTTGAAGAGCACCACAAATGCTAATGTATGCCAGGGGGTTCGCTACTGCATAATTTGAGAAGAAAGTGACTTGCACATTGCTCAAATTAATGCAAATAAAAAAGTGCCTCCACTGCATGTTTTATATTTGCTTGAATTCTTTTTTTTTTCTTTTTTACAAATGTGCCCTTTTTTATTTTCACAGTTGAATACTTATCTCTCTGGTAAGCATGTTCCTTTTCTCTGTTGTGCCATCTATTTTTCTTAGTTTCCTCTATCATCCACTCTCTCATCAGATCATTCACGGGCACAGCCTCAGGGATGGGCAGGCTGTGCCCTGAGGGGGAAGGCCGTCCTGTTTTCACCTTGGTCCAGCCCGTGATATTAAGTACACGGGAGGGGGAGACCGTAGAGTGGGAAGCTGCCCTGTTCATGAGTTAACTGGAATACTTAAATCGGTGCATTGTTAAGTGAACACACTTGGGCCCCCACTTTGTTCCCTGATGCAATGAAGTCGGCGGACACTTTTAAAATAAACATAAACAAGTTATGTTGTTGTACAGGGCACTGCTAATGCGTTGAGGGTGCTATCTGGCTGTATCCTGTAACGCAGTCTGTGTTTGCTGTAGTACATATAGTTGGTGCGTTCATTGTTGCAAAATGCATGTCACATTTGTACCTTTCTTTGAGACTATATTGATCATGTGCAATAACCAAATTTGAAATGCATATTGATGAGTTGAATCAGGTTCAGAAGACAGTTCAGTGATTGAAGCACTTATTCCAGAGATCTGTGTCCTCATGCCCGATCACCATTCCAAATTCCAGCAAGGCCAACTTCCAGTCGCTTTGTGTTTAGTAAACTCAAGTATATACATGTCAGTGATAGTACTAACCATTGTGCTACGAAACAACAAAATGGACCCACATGTTCAATTGTTATCGGATATCGCCAACACCATCACTCCAACACCGTAAATGATACAAGAAACCCAACGCGACACGATGGTACGCCCCACATTGTTAATCAAAATCAGGAAAGCCTGTAGAAAATTGGCTAAATCTCATTCAGAAGCTGCCAGTGATTTAACACACCCTCATAAAGGAATTCAAATGCTTGTTTTTCAAACGAAATCAAAAGCTGTGATAACTGAAATAAACAAATAACGTGGCCACTAAAATCACTCGCAAGCATAAAAACGCCTTTACCAACTAAACCAATCTCAATGCATTGAGTCACACAAATCCACACACATTCTGAGGAGCAGACTGTCAAAATCTGTTCAACTGTTAGGAAATGCCAGACTGCCCCCTCAAAGCTGACGAACAATCAGCAATTATCTCGTCTACCATTTCCATTCACCTTTCAGAAAGTTACTTCATATGATAGTTAAAAAATGTCACCAATATTAAGGTCGCATCCTTTTCTAGGCTGTCCTGCCCCATCACTGTTATTAAAGAAAGTATCGGTAATCTCTTGCCTTTATGCCCTTATCCATTAATGATTCCCTGGAACGGGCAATGGTACCAGTATGTCCTAAACAATCTCGGATCACTCCACCTTTTAAAAAAAGCCTTACTCTAATCCTAAATAACCAAGGAATTATAGACTTTCAGCATCTGCCATTCCTTTCCAAAGTCTGGTCACTTCACAGCTCCAAAATGTCATTGAGACCCACGCCCCTTTGGGTGAAAGGAAAACTGGTTTCAGACCCGGGCACAGGACTGGAACCGCTCAGATGGCGCTGCATGTGGATTTGCTCTCCAACCCGATGGACACTCGGAGCCCCTGCTGATTATGCTGGACCCATCGGCTGCCTTCGATACACTGAACCATGACTTGCTGACAGTTTTGGACCACGCCATCAGGTGGTGGAACTCCCTTCTATCAAAGTGTTCCTATAGTCTTATAACGGATAGTTTCTCGTCCTCACCAGGTCCTATAAGATACGGGGATCTACGGGGCTCGATTCTTTCCCCTCTATTGTTTAAGTTCTACACTGAACAGTTCCATGATCCTCCAACATTCCTAAAGGTTACCTTCTATTACTATGGAGATGATTCTGTATCCAGAAGTGTGACCGCCTCAGAGGGGGTCGAACAAACCCTTGGTGCCCAACACTATCTGGGCTGTGTGAGTGTTTGGCGGCTGTGGGGGCTTGGGGGGGATGAATGCAAACTGGCTTAAGCGAAACGAGGACCAGACGGAAGTCCTGATGGTGGGTTCGCCTTCTGGCTCTGCTATGTGGACTTCCTCATTCTGACCCTCCACTCTGGGTGATCAACCATTCCCGTGATGGTCGGCAGAAATTTGGGGATTCTTTTGTCATCCTCTCTATCGATGACTCCGCTGGTGAGTGCGGTTTGCCAAACAGGCCATTTCTCCTCCGAGTACTTGGAAAAGTACTCCCCTTCCTCCCTAGCCATTTGCAGCCATTGGTAGTGTCCTCATTGATCACTAGCCGCATTGACCACTGCAACGCTCTCTACCTAACCCGCCCCCGCAGGCACCATACATCGTCTGCAGCTGCTGCAAAATCTGGTGGCTCGGCTGGCCACAAACTCTCCCTATGGAGCACGTATTAGTCCAGTGCTTCGGGCTCTTCATTGGCTTCCTGTGGCTCAAAGGATTAGGTTAAAATCCTTATGAATGGTTCATCGGGCTTTCTACGGCCAAGGGGCTGACTATCTGCAGGACAAATTTCACTCTTATATCCCAGGGTGAGCACTCCGTTCTAGTAGTGCTAATTTGGGGGCAATCCCCAAAATCCGGCTATGCCAATTTGGAGGACGTGCCTTCTCTTTTGCTGCAGGGAAGTTGTGGAATGGCTTTCCTTCGGACCTCTGGGGTATTGAGAACCACCTTTAATTCATGCGTGCTGTGGAAACGCTTCTGTTTTAATCATATAGAGTTAAGCCACTACCCTGGAAAACTTTGCACCAAAATGCTGTCAGGTGAAAGTACGTGCTACAAGTGTTAATGAGATAACATAAGTTACTGGGGCTTGAAAGTGAGGATTAGCAAGACTGTTTGGCACGCAGTGTGTAACACATTGCATTGTTTTCCGTGCATAAGGCCCTATTGATGGAGTGGACATCGCCAACCCCCCCCGCACCCGTAGAACAAGCACATGGGTCACCCTTCTGGCTAAATTGGTGGATGCTAAAAATCTCGCTTCAAACGGACAACGGCAACCACTTGCACCGAAAGATTCTGGAAGCTAGCATACACTTTTATTTGAGCCCCTCTGCATGGCTAGAGTACTGACTACATGAACAAGGTGGCGCTGACCGGGATCTACCCCATGCAGGTATCCCCCTTCACATGTGTGTCCATGCAATTACCCTAATGTCTAGCCGTTACCTTGAGCCGTGGGCTACACTTTATATTGGGAGGGAGCTTGAGGGGAGGGGTGGAGGGGTGTGGTTTTCTTATCGTTATCGTTATTATTTCCTACTATATGTTAGGACTATACCATACCAGGGACGTCACTCCGGGGCTTTGCATCTGTTATTCTATGTCACATTTGTTTAACCCTTCATTTATCCTATCTAATTGGATTGATCCACATGTATACTGTACAACCGTCTTATATACTGCTCTATCTCAGGTATGCGGTCTATGATCTTTGTTGACTATAACCACAATAAAAACATTTACCAAAAGATTCTCAATTGGTCTTTAAAGTATCAGGGCATATCGATTTAGACGCCTAATGTCTTCACTTAGCCTGGATTCCATTCCAGTATCTATACTCTCTAAAGTGAAAACCCATGGAGTTTTCTTCGACCCAGCACTAGCCCATGGTTTTACAGATCAACGCAGTGGATCATTCTTCCAGTTAATATTATTAGGCTTTTGAAACAGAGCAAACAAGTTCTCAGTAAAGAACACCTGTTCACCTTTGGCAGAGCCATCGTTGGTGCCAAACTTGTCCACACAAATGCCCTTTATACTGGAGCACCGAAGTATATCATCAGTGACTTCAATTAGCTCAAAACTGCATTATTAGAAAAGTCACCAATTGCCTTTCTAGAGTTAATGCGCAAATAACTAAATTCCCGCGCCCTTCACATAGGTTGCCAGTTGAAGCCATTATCAAATTCAAGGTGGCTTCTTTAGACCACAAATGTGTCCACAAAAACTTCCCCTCGATACTTGGCTGCAAGTATTACATTCTGTGAGCCAAAATGAACGGTTTTCTCCTCTTCTCGGAATCTCGTTGCATCACCCAGATTTAATCTGACATCAGCATGTGGTAAGAGCTTCTCTGTACAGGGTGCTGGTGTCTGGTGTTCCCTTGCAGAACCCATGAGAAGACAACCCAAGCTGCTGCGATTTAAGAAACAGAACCCCTTTTTTCGCCTCTGCTGTCTGAATGGGACTCTGTTATTGGGATGCTTGCTTTTATACTTCTTTAGCTCTTTTATGCATGCGGGTTCAAGCGCTTTACAGATTGCATTCACGTACCATAACACTATTTTTAGTTTATGAAAGTCAAACAATCGTAAGTAATTGCACCCTGCTTTAAAACAAGAATTGGAAAACAATGTGGTCAAGTGCCAATGTTGCATGCTCGGCCAAAAGTGTGGGATCCTGTGCAACTCATTTAATCTTGCAGTGCCTAACCTGTCAACATTGCCAGTTTCTAATATTTCAAAATGGTCTGCCCCTAAAAGCAATTTAGTTCTCAGCTAATGGTTGAATTGGCTATGTTGTTGCTTCATACATAACAATAGTGGCTATTGGTATATAACACACCACAGCTTGTTTCTTAGCAACACTACTTTAAAAAACCATGGCAACTTCAAATCGTCTGTGCTCGGGTACATGCGGCTTCCTGGTAAAGTCTAATCTGTATCCTTTATCTGTGCGGTGGTATGTGTACATTACTCCGATCTTCCAATCGGTCTCCGTGGCCCAGACTTCAGAGGTTGTGCATTCTGTGAAGCTGCTAATCTGAGCTCTCTGCCTATGCTGGGGTCTGCATATCCCTTATCGTTTAGCTACTGAGCTGCGTCCTCTACTAGAGCCTGTACGCCTTCCACGTGGTGGCTGTTCAAATGTATCCTGCACGTGTGCTAGAAAACAACCTTCATCGGGGACAGCGAAAATTGCTCCTGAAATGCAAATTGTCTTATTCTCATTCCTGCACACATGAAGGGGGTACGGGGACTTTCAGCGAGTCCTCATGATTACTTTCATCTCACCAGGGCAACATATCACGCTATCGTTGTGATTACGACAGAGGAATGAGAGTGGGTGAGACTAGACGCAGGGTTGTCCAACTCTAGGCCTCGAGGGCTGGAAACATGTTGGATTTTCAGGATACCCCTCATTAATATTCATGAGATAAATTTACATACAATGATTCTAAATGTATGCAAATGTTTTCTCATGAATATGAACGGAGGATAGCCTGAAAAATCATCAGGATTCTTGTCCTCGAGACCTGGGTCCCTTCATTTTTCCGGTGAGTGGGTCCTTAAATTTGTCCATGACCTGGGACCCAAAATATATTAAGATGGCCCTGATTTAAACATTCAGCAGTTCCTTTACATGCATTTCCTGTTCTGCACAATAAGAGAAAACCTACATAGGTTATACATCTGCCAGGACCAACTCTTTGTTTAATCTTTGCTAGTCGATAAATTGGATACTGTTTAGTTTAATTATATTAACACGTGCTATTTAACATTTTGTGAAGCTACTTGCACTCACTGTAGTGCAGTGCAGTTCACTTTACTTGTGACAATTCTCTCTGTTAATTGTCCATGTTCGAGTCCTTCCTACTGCACCTGGTGCATCTGGTTTCAAAGCCGCCACACACCTCCTTGAGCAATCTAATCCTCCAACCCAACAAAATGAACCCAAAAGTAAGCCCTCTTGCCTTTTCTGTAGCGCGGGAATCTACTGAGTGACACGAGGGAAATGGTGAGCCATTTCAGACAGAAACTAAAGATGTGCCTATATCTTAGACAACTGGCTATATATATATAGCCACCCCTCTGTTGGGATTATCATATGTGTAAATCGGGGTAGCGACTCAAGCTCTCCGGCGGCAAGATTCTGCCGCTGTGGGGAAGGCTGCGCTTTTACGATTACCATAGCATGGGGCATCATTGGGGTATTTTTGGTCACAGGCTCAGTTAGAAATGTTTTTTTCTTGAAGAAGGTATCCCCGATGGGGTCTGTGCTCCAAACCCCCAAAGCGAGTGGTCCTCCCGGCCGACAAAATTCTAGTGTTGGGTCTCGGGGAAAATGATGGCCATACCTGTAACAAGTCTGGCATTGGCCTCACTAGATATGACCAGTCGTCTGAAATGATGGATTGCCTCCCAGGTTAAGAGATCTGGGGTGTCAGTCTGTGAAATCTAGAGTATCTACACTACCCTGTGAAAGAGGTACTTCAAATGGGTGATGTGAATGGCCCAACTGACCTGGAAACACCAGTGCAAAATGACATTTGCCCCGCTGCAGCTTAACTGAGGTGGTGCTTTAACTCTTAGCTTGCATAGAAACAGGTGATGAGTTTGACTTGCTGAGGAGTAATGCGAAGGCTGCTTCAGTATAGGGATAGACCAAGAGAAAGCGTGCTGGCATGTTCTGCAAACATACTCTTGCCTATTTTTCCTCCCGACTCCGTTCTGCTTGATTGGTGCCCCTACAATACGGAGAATGTGAGTGCATCCCTAGTGTAAACGATGCTTGCCCTAAAATCTTTTGAACAGTCTTTTAGGTTTTTTTTCTAAATGCAAATGGATGAAAACTATGGTTCTTACTCGACAATAGAACACCCAATCTTCGACCAAAGGTGATGCCAACCACTACTAGCAGCTACAAAATCATTGACTACCAAGGTGCTGTCAACCTTTTCAGCAACATTTGTGTCAGAGATGGGTATTGGCAAAGAGCTCTGATCGCTCAAGCAAAGGGCAGGTCTACATTCAAAGAGCCAGAGGGTCCTTGCCAGTTCAAGGTGCTTCTACTTGGTTAAAATAGAACTCCTGCCCCTTTTAGAGCTGGGGTTTTGAAACATTTGTATGCTGAGGCTCCCCTTGAGTACCAATAATGTTAACAGGGCCAAGGCAAATAATGGAACTGGCTATATTTTCTGTAACAAGCAGTCACACTTCTCCCTTTTTAAAGAGAGTTTGTCCCCCTGGGACTCTGTATGGGAGCCAGCCCCACAGTTTGAAGGCCACTGTTACAGAGGCTGGTCAACATGATGTTGGATACAAATGCACACCCCACTGAGTTCTGTCCTGGCAGTTTTTTGTTTACCTCCCTCCATATTAGATTTGATACTATGGTGGTAGGGCTGGACCATTACAGGCCTAGCAATATAGATTCTTGTCACAGATGGCACAAGACTCGCTCCCAGTCTCAAAGGCCGTACAAGGGCTTTTATGGAAGGTATTGTAGGCACTGGGGCCGTCCCTTTGGCTGATGAAACATCTCCACCCTAACCCAGTCATAACTGACCCTCGGTTAGTAGATACAGATGATTGGCCCCCAATGTCTAGTTCTATCTTCTGTTAGTGGTGGAGACCTAAAGACAGAACGACTTAGCTCTCTAAGCTCCCGCAGGGATTTCCTAACTTTCCCTACACTATCCAGCGGTTAGTGGTTTACCTGCATTTGGGGAGTGTGCCTTACAAATACCCTGTTAGCAGGGGAGTATTGCGCATTGCAGGGGAGTATCCAGCATTGCAAGAGTGTGGGGGGGAGGCGAACCACATAAAGTCTTGCTTCCCCCCAATGCACCATGGAAAATTACTGCTAAACTGAAACGCAATTGTCGCAGCATATGAAGAAAAAAAAGAAAAAGAATACATTTTAATGAGGAAGGTAACCCGACAAATGGAAGTGGCCTACATCTAGCGCGCAATAAGACACCACTTAAGTAGCATGCGTTTTCTTTTCCTTCTGCTGGAAGAGGTGGATAATCGAAGAGAAAGCAACTGATTCTGCAACATCTCGTCCAATACTGAGAAGCGCAAAGGAAGAAAGACACTCTTCTTGCATGGTTGAATGCAAGTACGTTTTTTAAAAAGGCGCAGTTCGCTAAAGGAACGCTCAGCTTTGGAAGTTGACACTGAACTGTGCTAAGAATTTGACAGAGTATTCCGAAGATCAGAAAGGCATTGTAAAGGTCGTCTTTTCTGAAAACTATTAGCATGGTACAGATGGATGTGGGTGCAGGATCAGGTTTATAGTGATAGCATGGAATGCAAAAGCATCAAATGCAAAAGCCTTGAAAAAATGCATAGAAAAAACATTTTTTGAATTTTTTTAATGGGGGTCCCCCAACCCCTGTTTTTTTTTTACCCCTTAAAACCCATTTTAATTAAAAAAAAACAACATTTACCTAAAAAAAAAAACTGCTTTTTTTCGAGGCTTTTGCATTCGATGCATTTTAATCGATGGAATCGCCGGATACCCAGGATCAATAGACAGCTCTTTGAAGAGCATGCAAAACTGTTGGCATTCTGGCCATGCTATATCTGGGTCTGTGAGGAATTCAACAATCTGCATGGGGAGTGTGCACTCGCCTGGACTGTTTATTTTTTATTTAAAGAAATGGAATGTTGGTAGATAAACCTCCAGGAAATGTGTGGAGCTAATCCGCACACATTTCCCAATGCTCACCACACAACAAAGCACCCTGGTTATTACCTCAAGCATAACAGAAGATTGTTGGTGGGGACCCAGGATTGGTTCCATAAGGTAGGCTTAGCCTGCACCAATCACTGGGGCCCATTTGTCTTTAAAAGAGGGTTGAGCCCCTCTTTTGGCAGATCATCCGACTACTGTGAAAGGAGTAAGAAAGACTCATTTGGACTGTGGCTGAAGGTACAGTCTGCCTTACAGCTTCCGCCAGTGAAGGAAGGACAGAATTTCCAAGAGGGAAGCAAGACCGCTCCCCTCAAAATCTCCCAGGGAACAGAGGGAGAAACCAGACCCAGAGGACCCATCCAGCAGCTCTAGAACCGGTACCCAGCCAGCACACAGTGTGCCCTGCTAGGTTCTGGCAGCAAGCTTCCTAGATGGGAAGTGCCAGAGAGTCTCTGAACAAAGGACATGGCAGTTGCCTGCAAACACACTCCTCAGCTTTGGGCCATCTGCCTTAAAGGACAACACATGCCCAGCAAAGAAGCTAGGAGGAGTGCTACGAGCATCAACCAGCGTCATCTTTTAAGGACATTTTCGAGGCAGTTGAGCCCTCGAACCGCGACCAGCTGCACCACTGACTGTTGTTACTCTGCAGTCACTAAAGCTGCCCAAGATGCCTCGACCAGTGTTCCAGATCTGCCAAACAGCACCGAGACAACGATTCTTGACCCTGAGCCATCGTGTAGGCCAGCCTGCAGCCATCCATCCAGCATCGCTTTCCGAACTGCCTGCGACCTGATACCCATAGCTGTCTCCAGTCTTGAGCTTTGTTTCAGGAGCTGCAAAGCGCCCTGGAACCGACTCGATGCTGTCGAGCATCAGGATCATCTCAAGCAACAGGTACATTGTGGTTCTGTCCCCGGGTCCTTCTCCAAAGGCCCATAGTGACATTTATGACCCCTTGCTCCTTTGGGGCTGAAACCAAATAACCTTGAAAAGTTAAGACTGATTGCTTTACTGACTACCCTCCTGTCAGTATCCAGAGAGCATCCCCTTTCCTTTGTCAAACTCTGTCCTCTGTGTTCCTTTATAGGGTGAGTGGTATTTTGGAGTGTGCTAGAACTGTCTGTTGTAATAATAATAAAGTAGATATTTTTATACAACCTAGCATGGACAGTCCCTTTTGTCATTGGGTAATAATTGTATTTTCCCTGTTTTGCAACTAACCAACGATCCACGACCTTGCGGAGATAAGCCTGCCGTCCCATCCACGTTACCAAAATTGGACTAGGAGGTTTAGAATTTGCTTGTGTTTCCAATCTGTTTGGATCCCTTCTGGTTTACAAGAGGTGTGGGGCTGATTGGTGGTTTAGAAACAGATATTCATCCCTGGACCACTTGTGCCCTGGAAGTTGATTCGTCACACTCCTACACTGACTTTTTCGTTTCATTAGGGACTGGACTTTAAAAGCGTTAGAAGTTAGGAAATGTTTCTCTAGAACGCTAAGCCCTGCTGCTGTGTGTATAATCAACCCTTTTCCTTCCAAAAGACTTCATCTGCTGTGGTTTTGCTAACTAAATACAGTTACTGTTTATCTCTAAAAGTATGCGAGTGTGCGTTAGTACCGGTAATACGGTGGAACAGTCATTACTGTCAAACTCCAACAATTGTAACCGCGAGCAACTACTGTTGAAGTAATCACCTTTGACAAGTATTCATTCCTATGTGTGTTGGTTAGTGAAATAAGTATGTATCTACCTTCCTTGTGTAAATAATAATAAATGTGTATTTTTAATATAACATTTACGGTGTAAGAGTTTATTTGCACTATTGTATTTACTGGATTCAGTCTACTTCCCAAAGCTCACATCTTCCTCCTAAGATAAGCCTGGCTGCTCTGCCATTCTACGAAGATCCCTTGGGTCGTACAGACCTAGTCTGAGTTGGAGACCTATAGGCCAAGGGATAGTTTTATGAAGTCTTACCTCAAGTGGACTTTAGGAACACTCCTCTAAGAAGTACCCTTCTGTGCATTTAAATAATGTGCAGCGGCGGCATGAACCACTACTGTATATTATTAATTTCTACCATCCACAAGATGGTGGAAATGGATACAAATGTTTTTTAAAAAAAATACAAATTGGTATTGCTGAAATACCACCGGAAGTATCCCACCAATGCCATTACCATTTTACCAGCGGTAAACTCTGAATTAGGCAGATTTTCAGTCATTCTGGAGCGGGAGCTGGTAATTACGTCAGTCAGCATTACCGTCCAAACACCCACCCAATTCATAATAAGGATGTTTCTTTCCAGGGAGAACCACAATAGGTAACGCCATCCCCAAGTGAGCTTTGTATCAAGTAACCTGAAGCAACCACCCCACCACCCATGACCATTGGAAACACGAGTAGGCTCTCTGCATCCACCTGGACTGGGAGCCAATGCTCATCTAGTTCTACCTGTGTCTTCCCCACAGCAGACTTGGGGATCCCCCTTCATGCCTGCAGGTTTTGATGTAAAGAGCACGGCTCCCCTCAATTCTGACTGAGTGCATTATATGCAGTTCAGGATTCACTCGACTGCAGCACAGAGAAGGAGTTTAGGAGAGAGTGGTGTGTGCAGCGAGCGGGTCCTTGGGTTCACTTCACCATGCAAGCAGCAAATGAAAGTGTCAGGGTAGGGATGGCTGACAGTAGAGCAGGTACAGACCAGGGGCTCCATTAGAGACCTACAAATAGAAGACGACTCAGTGTTCTTGCCGCCCCGAACTCTCCCACCAATAGAACATTCTGTTTTATGGGCATTTGTGGGATTTCGGCCCTCTCGGAAGCCTTGGATCAAAAGGACCCGAGGCCCCTGGACATATCCTTTGGCGCAATGCTGCTCCCTCTGTTCACTTCCTAAACTGCTAATTCAAGGCTGGTTCCCACCATGTGAAATATCATCCAGGACCGTACACTGTTTTTACATCGCCAGTCTTTTTTTCGCAGAGTTTTTTGCTGAAAATCTTTGGCTGAGAAAAAAAGAATCGCAAAATATGGGTGTGGATGGGTGGATAAGGGATATAAGGGGTGGGGGTGTGAGGAATAAGGACTAGATAATAGTGAAGGGTGTTTGGGTGTGGGAATCCCCCCAAATATGTTTTAGAAATTCAAGAGATTTTTTCGGCCAATAACTTTCGGTAAAAAACTCCATGAAAAAAACTCTGATCTAAGAACAGACCATCCAGGGCAGGAAAAGCTGGAATGCATGAGAAGCAACTTTCAAAGTGTTGCCACCGGTTTTCCTGCCCACCAGGAAGACCACGACACTCCCGGAGCTCCAGGAACCCAAAAGGTCTTTAGGCACAGCTATGAATGCCTACTACTCGCTTTGGTTACAATAATACAATGTTCTTTCCCACCCTGGAAGAACCTGTTAGATCCTGCCCAATGGAACCACCCAGGGTGAGCTTCCCCAGGGCCCACCCTTCCAGTATTCAGTGCTTCGTTCTTGATAAACCAAGTTACACTCTCATATGGAGGGTTAGTGGTGCCTATCTTTGACATCCTCAGGATATATCGGAATTCCCGAAGGTCCTGCAAATGAAGAGCTAAGTGTTTTAAAAGTAATATGTTGCCTTACACGGCTTTTGTACTGCAGCAAATAACCACTGTGAGGTCTGAGAGCACCTGGCATGTTTGGAGGTTGGCATATTCTGCCCCACACAGGGTATGCAGACCTAAGTCTGTGGGGGGAAAAGACTAGGGAGAAGATAAGAGGATGGAAAGTGGGAAACATGCAACAGCTGCTGGGATTTAGTGATATAGAAGGGGGAAAAGGAATGGACGTGACAGCCTAGATGCCTGTGGATTCATTTCTGATAGAAAACACCCAAATACAAGTTCGCAGCAAAGTCAAAATCCTAGGACTAATGCTTGAATCTTCCCTGGGGACTGAAGCACAAGCCCAGTACATAAAGAAAACATGCGCCTACTACCTCAGACTTCTAAAAGCCACTAAGATCTATCTGACAGAGGGTAACTGTGCCACTATTGCTAGGGCGACAATTCTATCCCGCCTGGACTACGGCAACGCACTGATGCTAGGGTCTAACAAAAAATGCCTCCATAGCTATCAGGTTATACAGAATAACGCAGTGAGGATCATAAAGAAAAAACCCAAATCCGACCACATCAATGACACCAGAAGAGAGCTACACTGGCTCAAAATTGAAGATAAGAGTTCAATTTAAGGCCCTGACCCTGGTTTACAGATGCATCCCTGGGAAAGCACCAGAGTACCTAAAAACCAAAATCCACCTGCATGCACCCAATCGCACGCTCAGATCTTCAGATAAAGGACAGATCACAGTCCCACTCACAAGCGCAAATTTGGCTTGGGGAAATCTTTCCCCGTCTTAGCAGCCAGCCTATGGAACAACCTCCCCGCCACTATAAGAAGGGGAGCCAACTACTTGCACTTCCGTACACTAGTGAAGACCCATATTTTCAACTGATCCCTACTCTGAACAGACCTCCCATCTGTAATTGTACGTTGAGTCTTGTCTCGAGGTACTTGTTATCGTACCTCATTTCCATGTTTCTGTGCCCCCGAGACTTGCGAGTTACAGGCACAATACAAATAAACAAATACAAAAATAATAAATAAAAATAAGTGCTGACCATAGACCATAATTGCAGAAAGGAAGGTATGCTCTAAATGTGTTTGAAATCAGATTGAAGCAGTTTAGAGGAGTGTTGGGTAGCTACTAACACACTGTTGGGCTGTATGATGAGCTCCAAGTGTTCTCCAGCCACCCAGTTAAATCATGGTGACTTTTTGACTCGGGATAACATTTATATTTTTACACAAGGCAAAAATCTGTAGTAGTAATGTGAACTGCCAAGCTGAGAGACCGCAGGTGGCCTGGTCACAATAGATTCTTCGACAGATTAATGTAGTTGGAGAACAAAAGGACACCACATGTTGCTATGGATCTTTGGACACATTCTAGGTTATGTCCATCGCTGTTTTCCAAAATGTAAAAACGCTTGGTGTCACTATTGATGCTGAACTCGCCATGAGATCTCATGTGGCCAAAACTTGCGCCAAAACCTGCACCTCACGCGGTTGGATTAGTAAGCAGCTCTGCTCATTGCGCCCTTTTCTGTCCGTTAACAATATGTCTCTAATTGCATCTGCTCTTATCAACTCAAGGCTAGACAATTGTAACAGTCTTCTGGCAGGCACAGCCCTGTTGAGCATGGCCGGCCTTCAGACCACGTAAAACAGTGCGGTCAGAGCCGTGCTGGGTCTGCCTAGGTGCCATTCCATCACTGAAGCCTGGCAAAAATTGCACTGGCTGCCCATTAGGCACAGGTTCTCTTTTAAGATCCACACCCACTTTTAAGTGTTTGAATGCCATTGCACCAGTTACGTCATGGAACGTATTCAGTGATACGTCCCAGGACAACCTCTCAGGTCATCGAACAGCCCAGGCTCTGCCAGACTCGTTTTCGTCTTGCCAAATTCGGGAAAACCAAGTTTGATGTCATTGCCCCAGTCATGTGGAACTCTATTCCACTTGACCTTAAGTCTTCCACCTCTTTGACTTTAAAAAGGACCTGAAGACCTTTCTTTTCACTGTTTCCTAGCTTTGCTCTTTTCTGATCTTGGAGCTTTCCGTCCGTCTCTGACTGTGTGTCTGTTTTTGTTTTTTGTGCGCTGTGAGGCCTGCGGGCATTTGGCACTATATGTTAATGTTAAAGGATATTTGTACAGCGCATTATCACCACCTGAGTGGTCCCCTGGCGCTCTATAATAAGAATTAAAATAAATAAATAAATGTTGCAGGCCTGACACTCAAACAGGTAGAAATATGTTGATATTCTGATAAAGTATAGAGCGTATAGTAAATATGCCCGTCGTCATCTGATCAATTCTGGAGTAATATATTTGAGGTGAAGCCATTGGTTATAGTGGCGGCGGCTTATGTTTGGAAATCCGTTGCCAGTAGACTACCCTTTCCAACAGTAATGTTTTAATGAAATGTACATTTTGTTGTCGTACTGTTTAATTTTTATTCTATTTTTAGGAGTATTTTATGGAGTTATGTAAAAGGACTTTTAAGTGATTGTTCCTAAAGAACGTTTTTTTGGTATACTATTTTTTCTATATTTTGTATACAATGTAACCAAATGCCCTATAAAAAAAATAATAAAGTATTCACTGGGAGAGCCATCACTGCACAGGTCAAGGTTCCTGCACGCGTTATGTGACTGTGCCACATAAGTATAGGGCACGCTTGTTGCTTGTATAGCTCTTTATGCCACCGTAAAGCCACCTCATAGCACTGAGGAGTGGGGAGGGATACTTTCAGTCCACAATGTAATAAGCACCAGAGCATTGAAAGAATGGGCAAAGTAAGTCTCTCACAGCTCTATGGAAACCCTACACATGAAGTGGTGCCCTGAGAAGTTGGTCTGGGTTGGCTTTACCCAAACTCAGAAAGGGGCCCTCGCCATCAAAATCTCATTAACCAAATATTTTATTTATTTGGATTTGTAGAGCGTGCTACAGCCCAGAGGCATTGATGCGCTGTTGCAAGAGATTATAAGAAGACTTGGTTCGGGGTTACAATGAACGGCAAGCCGCACAATGGATTTTCTTAGTTACAAGTGCACGTGGTTCAGAATACATACATATGTGTGCATGAAGTGGGGACAGCACGAGTCCTCATGAAGATGAGGCTCCTCCACAAACAGGACATCCTTTGAAACCAGTAAATAATGTCCACTAGAACCCGTGGGTCGAGCCGGCAGTTTACCCCTGGAGGAGCTGCTCGGCTGGAATGGGGGACACAGGCAGGTTACTCCAAAACCAGCAAAATAGGTTTTGGTGAAGGAGAAGTTCAACAAAACTCTGCGGGGTACCCAGAGGTATTCATGGGCTTAGATTGCAGTGAGGACAGGCCCCGTCTGAGAAGGATCGGAGCGAGGGCATACTCACTTTTTTTTTTAAACACTTAAAAAAAAAAAAAAATCTTCCAAAAACCCAACACACATACAACTTGCAACCAATTGGCAGATCCCATTTTCCCTTCCTCTCCCCCCCATACAACCTTGGTACTTCCTACCACGCCGGGTCTCATTGGCCTACGCTCCCATCCTTCAGTGGGTCCCTCGGTGCATGTTGTGTAATCGCCTTCCCGATGTTAATTGGCTTGCTCCCATTTCCCCCAGATCTTCTGATATTTGCCCAGACATCCCCCGCTCTTATACGTTATCTCTCTTGCATCCCCCTGCATTGTGCCATTCCTTCCTTCCATATTCCCACCATAGGCACTTCCCCTAGTGCCTCACTTTCATCAGACTTTGCAGCAGTTTGTGCAAAAACGGCTGTTTAAAAAAAAAAAAGAGACACAAGGGGCCAGGTATAGAAAACGATTTTTGACGGAAGAAATGAAATGTGCAAGCACATCTCATCACTTGGGCCAAAGTAGCCCAATCCGCAAAGGACATCTGAATCGGTGCATCTAATATGCACCCATTCAGATAGCCTTTTTCACCTCTTTGCACATTTGTGTAAATCATGGGGCGTTTCTGTGCATTTAAAGTTTAAAAACAAGATGTGCTTTTAAATATGCAGAAATTGTAGGCAACCCTATGCGCCTGCTTTGAATAGGCATAATTTACCGGCACCTGACTTCCCGATGCCACCAGGCTTTTACAAGTCCAGTGGCCCGGGAAGTCAGGCGCCGGTAAATTGTAAGTCCCCATTCCCAAAGAGTCCTATGGGACTTTACAGGAGTGGGGACACGGAAGCTTCCGTGAATGGTTTGCCTACGTGAATACTGCGCCTGGGTCATACCTGTCGGGCACAGCGGCCACGGCAGGCAAACACGTAGTTTGCCGGTCCAGAAACAAGGGTGAGGCCCAAGGTCTTTCCTGAACCTGTCATGCATTTTTTGTAAAGTGTGAAGCAGAGGTATGAACTGCTCCTGTCTTACTTGCATTTCTGTTCCTCAAACCAGAAAGAAATACTTTTATTTTTTGGGGTCGCATTTGACAGTAACAGGCCCCTTAACAGCCTGTCACAGTGAAATGCGCTGGGAACCTGTAGAACATTGTCGGGAGAGTGCTTCCGACACAAACGTATTCAATTTGGCTAGCCAGCGCACCATTTGCGCTGCAGCTGAGCCCTGTGGAAATGCTCAGGTCACCTTTGAGAATAAGGTGCAGTTTTTAGATCTGGAAATTCGTGTTACTGATGGTAAACTTTCAACTTCAGTTTTCAGAAAATCCACTGACCAGAACTCTATCCTGAGCTATGATAGTTTTCACCTGAGGTCATTGAGCGATAAGCTGCCCTTTGGACAGTTTCTGAGATTCCGCTGAAATTATTCTGAGAGCAGAGCATTTGATACTCGAGCACAATTATTGACCACGAGCTACGGTAGAGAGGTTACCCTAGATACCTCCTGAAACAAGCTAGAAAGAGGGCTGGGAATATCCCACGGGACGTTACTTTGCAAGAGGGACGGCATCAGGTTGATGACCATTGAATAACAGCAGATCTCAGTTATTCACCCCAAGTCAATGCATTGAAAAAAAGAGATCCAGAAATGTTGGCCTATCCTGAGTGTTGGGCGGTCTAACATTCCACCTGCAAGGTTTGCTATCAAGAGTCGGCGGAGTCTGCAAGATGTCTTAGTACACTCATATACACCGGGTGAAAGTGGAAATACACAATTAACCCTGTGGAACACTCCAAGACCTTCTGGACACTCCCTGTGTGGGAGATGTTCCATGTGTAGACCAACATCATGCACATTGGAGATTGACCTGGGCTGGCGGACACCTTGCCACTAAACCCATTTCACTAATTGCAACAGTCCTAATATGATCTACCTCCTCAATTGCCTGTGCAACCATATGTAACTTGGGCATGACCAATAGACCTGTTAACAAACCAACGGTGGCATTCAGGTCTTGCATCCGTGCATTATGGCCACACAGAGGAAGATCTTTCCTGGACGACTATATTGGAAAAGGTTATTTGTGCTAGAAGTGGTGGCAATATGCAGTGCCTCCTGTTTAAAAGAGAGCAAAAATGGATTTTCAGGCTCCATACAGACACTGATGGGCTGAATGTGACCGTCTGTGTGCAAGCATAAGCAGTCAGTACTTAATTACATTGGATATGTGCATGCCATCTATGCTACCCTGTAGTTATTCAGTGCTGTCGACGAGCTCAGCATATGTTTGTCGGATGCACTAGACCAGGTTGTCCAACTTCAGGCATCGAGGGCCGGATCCATGCCAGGGCTTCAGGATACCACTCATTAACATTCATGAGTACATTTGCATGCAATGATTCAAAATGTTTGCACATTTTCCCCCATGAACTACTATTCAGAGTCCCTGTGAAGACGCCTTGTGGCCAGCATCCACCAATGTTATATTATTATACTAATGGAATAATATCTTTGCATCAATTACAGCAGAAACTCTGCTCATTTATTTGCTTTTTTACAATACAGCGAGCAGACTCTTGTATTTACAGGGAATTTTCAAGATGGCTGAACTTATGGGCAGGGAGCCCATTGTTGATGGCAGTTAAACGATCACACAGGCTATGCCTATCGTACAAAATCTGGTGACTCTTCAATAAGTAGCTGGTCTGGGTTGCGGTCCATAAGCATTTAAGTTGCAGTACGTGTTGGCTTGCAAAGGTAGCGGGCGCCCCTCTCTCGATAGAACAAGGCTTGATAACCTGTTCAGTGGTTATTAACCACTTGAGAGTTCGCAGCCACTGCTTTTTCTCACTGTGCCTTTCACAGATGGGAAATATCCATTTGCATATCAGTCTTTGTCCTGCCCAGGGGCAGTCCAGCACCGAAATGCAATGGCAATTCCAACCTGAACGAGAGTACCACCAGCAACCCCATACACGTGTTTCACCCTTGTTGGGGATCATCAGTGAGGTGAAGCTGATGCCTCTCTAAGCACAGTGAGAGGGAGACCACGTCTGGCTTGCAGTACGTGTTGCGCTGAAGATGGGAAAGATTGTTGTGTTGGGCAGTTTTAAATAGGACGCGCGGGGCCTGGGGGATGGTCTTTTGATTTCATACATCTTGTTTCCCCGTATATCGCAGGTGGTACCTAGTGTTGGTACTAATGAGCAGAAACAGATATCCGGGTAGCCGCTGGCTAAAGTGATTACGCCGCGTTGGCGTTAAAAATAGCAGTACTAGTGTAAGTAAGATACACTGTTGATGTTGATATAATATTTTCACAGACACTGAGCTTGGTGGTTTTGCATTGTTTATTCAGGTGCAGACAACGTGCAAAACCCAGTGCGTGTTGAAATTAGCAACGGCAGGCAAGTATAACCTTTGTTTTCATTTGTTGATGGGTTTACTGTGATTTATATAGTGATACTGGTAAACACATGGAGTCGAAGAAGGCCTGAAGAAGGTGGCCATAATGACATAAGGTCGCTGAAACCGGTCGACTACCCTGGGAGTAGTGTGGAAGCGTAGCATATCCTGGATGTTTAGATCATTTAAGTTCTGCCAATAGATCTAATTACCTCTTATAACTAGAACATTTGTTTTCAGTTAGGATTCCACAGGTCCAGGAAAAATGCAATTATGGTCCCTGAAGTAGTGGTATCTTTTTAACTTGTAGATTAGTGTTTTTTGCCTATTCTAGCATTTCATTGTAAAAATACCCTAAAAAATATTCACGGTTTTATTTATTTTTACTAAGATGTGGAATAGCTGAGAGTTTGGCAATGCTCACACCGCAAGTCAGGTTGTGTGTGTCCTTGTTCTGTCCACTTCTTAGATAGGCGGCCATCACCACTCTCTAGGATCAGAGGACGGTACAATTAGGGACAATTAGATATGTTTGCTGTCCCTGTCATTGTTCTTTTGTGCCCCAATCCAACCAATTCCATTATACACATATAGTTGTCTTTACTAGTGTTTAATTTGAATTTTGGTCTGTGAAAGTGCTTAAAAATCTGTTTCGGTGCTCTGTCCCTTGTGTGTTATAAGTTCGAAATTGGCAGAATCTGTTTAATTTTTGTAACAGTCCAGGTTGGTGATTAGTGCTATTTTTAGATGCCCCATTTTTTGAAGATGTCGGCCAAAATCTACATTTTTAAAATGTTTAAATATGGTCACACTATGAGAGAGAAGGGAGAGTGGGGGAGTGCTGGGTGAGATGTGGAGTGATAGGCAAGAAAGCAGAGGCAGAGCAGCAGTTGGAGGGGGAAGCAGTGGGCAAGCGAGCAGAGAGAAAGCAGTAGGGTGGTGGCCCGGAAATCTAAGAGGGAGCAGAGGTACAGAAAGTAGAGGGAGTGTGGGCTAAGGGGGAGCAGTGGGCCAAAAAGCACAGAGGGAGTAGTAGGCCGGAAAGAAGCAGTGAGCTGCAGATTGGGAAAAAGGATGACGAAAGAGTGCAATAGAATGGGAGAAAGAATGCAAGATGCAGAAGTAGCATGCAAGAATGAAGCACTGTATAGTGCGGGAGGAATTGGGAAGCGTGAGGTGTGAGTTGGGAATAGGATTTGGAGTGTGGCAGGGATCGGGGAGTGCAAATTGTGACCTGGCAGTGTGACAGAGCACATGAGTATCTGTATGACAGAGTGAGAGGTTCAGGAATGCAAGTTGTGATGGGGAATTGGTGAGACGTGCGAAGTGTGCTGGTGAGAGAGGTTTTTGGGGGGTTAAAGAAACTAAAAGGGGAACATTTTCACCATTACAATTGATAATGATCAAGGCAGTTAATATTAAAATAGGCATGCACATTAAACCAAAAGTATAGCCAAAACAAACGCTGTTCTGTGGAGCCATAAACATCTGGAACTGCTCCTATTCAATGTATACAAATAATGACAACCCGGCTCTCTTGTAGCCCTGCACACTGTCTCCTTCCTGCAATGTGCCAATCTTACACCCTCCAGTCAATAACATATGTGCTGCATAAATGCAGCATTAAATAACGTTTGTGCCGCAAAATGTGCCATTTCACGCTGCAATATCATGGAAGGTATGTTTGGTTCTGTGTCCCTTTTAGCAACCATGTACTCAGTAACTTAAAGAAAAGAAACGTGTCCAGCTGTGACCTTGGAGCAGAGACAGGGAAAGAGACTGCAGCAACAATTGGAAACAATGATTCGGCAAGAAGCACACAGCACCAGCCCTAGCCATTCCTGCCAGAACGCAGGACCACTCTACTAACCTCCCAGGGAAGAAACCTCAAAAAGGCCCCAGCGAGGAACGTCCAATTTAGCCATGTTAAGCAATCCATCTGCCAAAGCGAAACCTCTTGGTTATGTGCCCTGCTCCCTAATCATGGGCTATGTCAGCCACAGAGAGGCGGGCTTATTCTTCACCAACTATCTCCCCTAAAGCGGCACTGACCCACACATTTGAGGCCTGAAAAGGTATTAGAATCCAATGACTTTCCATGAGGCTTGTCCTGACCAAATATAAATTAGCGTACATCTACCGATTTCGAGAATTGGCACGAAATGCCCAGTTTGAGGCTTTTAATCATAAATGCTCGACTTCTTACGATTATCTCTCAGTATTGGCAAAAGTTACCAATGCCAGCTCTGCAAGTGAAGACTTTTAAAACTTTACACAGAACAATATGGAATCGCCATTAAATGTCTAATGTGGAATATACAATAACCTCTGCATTGTTTTGCCATTATTCAGGGGTCCCATGCTTGCGGGCCTAGAGACCCAAGCTACTCCTCGCTGATGAGGCCCAAGGAGGCTAAACCTGTCTGGGGATGCTTGTGGTCTCCTGCAGAAGGAATGTGACATGGCTGTTCGATCTGGACTACCCCTTTTGGGTGGGACCAGGCCTGATCTGTATATGGTATTTCTCCTTTCTGTAATGGCTTAGCAGGCAAAGCACGATAGTCTGGAGGGCTGCCCAGAGCAATGCAAGAGCTTAGGATTCATTCTAAACCTAGACATCACCCAGTTTTGTTTTGTCACTGCAGAGAGAGTAAGGTTTTGGTCTGAATTTATTAATCTCTGCATTGTAAAACCAAAGCAACCTATTTGAACAACACGCCTGCTGTGGCGCTCTTGAAGCGAACAGCTTTTCTGCAATTATGGTGAAATGGTCCCTTGTTCAGTCTTGTCTAACTTTCAGTAAAAAAGAAAAGCTGTTTGGAAAAACAAACCTATCAATCCACTTCAACGTTTACACATATCCTGCATCCGAATATTACAGAGCGAATTGATTTCCCTAGTCTCCAGATGTGCCTTGTAACACATCCCAGTTAATACCACACACTTTCAAATAAACCTGTCTTTTCTACATCATACACTCTATGGTCCACCTTACCACGAGTGATCTGCACCGCTTCCTCGCACCCTCCTTTTGTCACTGGCACTGATGCCGATTCCCAACCTCTTATTTTTAGTAGTAATATGTAGTTTTACATAGCGCTACAAACCTGCAGGTGGTAGGTTTGTGCTGAAATAACAGTTGCTAGTATTATCCCACGGATATATCGCGCGTGGTGCCCAATTTACCAAGAGGTTGAGGTGGCCCTGCCGTGATTCGAGCCTGCATTAGCGGGCTGCACACAGATGTCAGAACGAGCACTCAACTCGCAGTGCTATCTTTCCCCTGCCCCTTTACCTTCCGCAGTCCAAGGTATGTATACCGCTGGTGGGGGCGCACCATGCAAACTATCCGACTAGCCTAGGCACCATGGGACAAATGTGGGGACAACTTAGTGCAGCATAAAATACGAATAAAACAAAAAAATGGAACTGAAGTTCTGTCTTCGCAAAAATGAATACAACATTATACACTAAATGGGGGTTACGGTTAAGGCCCATGCTTCCATTTCACCCCTCTCCCTTCCATATACTGCTTGATCGACTTTCTTTCAAACAACGTTAACACTTTACACTTATTTTTGAGTATTTGTTTTTGCACTGCTTCTCTTTAGTTCAAATGTTTACATCATTTTTACCTTTAAATTATTCTTTTGATTTAATTAAATCATCCGGAAATCACTAATTTCTATCTTTTTTGTTAAATGTTTTCAAAGAGTCTGGAATTCAGCAAAATGTTTCCTCACAAAAAACATGTTGGTCTATTTCATTCACACAAAATCACCTCTTCCTGCAGTGCGGCCCACCTTTAAGAGCCAACCTGGGCCAATTTCAATCAATCTTACTGGCATACTATACTTTAAAAGACACCATTTTCTACGTTTCCAGAAAAAAATGTACCTTCAAGTATTACAAAAACAAAATATTGCGAAATGTTACGAGTTGCAATTTGTGAATGAGCCTCTTTTTATTTTGTATTTTTTTTGCGCCCTGGACTACTTTTTGTCTCGGTCCTTCCCTGGGATGTGGGTTGCCTGGTCTGTAGTATTCAGCCTTTATCAAGAACCATGTGTGTTTTTATATAATGGATGAAGCGTGCGGTTTCTAGCCGGATCCTGTGATGGAAACAGAGTTGTATGGATTAACCAGGCCTCTTTCAATGTAGAGTAGCCGTTCTCCAGAGCGGAGGGCCTGTGCTGCGGCCGGGCTGCACAGCGCAATCCACTCACTATCTCTAAGGATAGGGTCGGAGGCCCCACACCACAATAAATCTGCCTTCATTGTTGGAATCAATATGGCGCTGACCCATCTGTTATTAATCAAACTAATTAAAATATATTTTGTGGCATTTTAAAATGTTTATCTCTAGCTGCAGGAATAGGGGCTCAGTGGTGGTTGACCAATTGGCATAGGGGGGCCATGCCCCACCTGCTTTCAGCTTCCACTGTGAGAGGCTATGTCAATGAGTAACACTGACCAGAGCCCTAATATGGCCTTCCTCACTTGTGGCAATTGTTGCTCTTTAGTGCAGATATGTGGTGGCTGGCATATGTGTGGTATAATTTAGTGGCAGGATTGTGGAGCTATGTCTCCTGGGGGCACTAAGATTGAGCCGCCCTCATTGGGAAATCGAGAGCTTGACCTCTCCCCCACCCTGTCCCTCATTCAGGCAGGCTGCGGTGAGATCAAATGGGGAAACTCACCCCCAGCTTGTGCAAACGCAGGAAGATGAGTGGTGAAGGGAGGCACCCATTGCTGGACGACTTTCATTTTAAATGGCGCAGGTTAATAACCCATGGTGAGAGTAAAGGCAACACACCAGTTTATATAGACTGGTCTTTTAATTTAGTTTGCTCTAGATATGCATCTAATGTTAGATACGATTTGTTCACATTTACTTTTCTCACTGCAGTTTCTATAATATTTCGGTTAAAGATTTCGCCTCTGATTGAATGGCTTTGCAAAAGCACACGCTGTGTGAAACACATGCCATCTACAAATCTTTAGGAAAGGAATACAGGAAAGTGGCTTGTTTCCAAGAGCAAGTTATACATACATGCATGGAGCATAATTAAGAAAAGCAGAGCGTTTCAGCATGGGATACAGTGGGGAAGTTAGGAGCAGAGTTGAGCAGGTTCTAAACCTCAGCAGATCCTCCACGAGCACCGACCCCCCACTCGTGTAACATGTGCAACCTGGGTGTGGGCATTGTCTGAGCACCCTCTGAAGGGACAGTCTTTAGAAAGGTTGCCTCCTGCCCGTCAGCTACTTCTCCACGATACAGGAGGGCGGACCAGACTCGAGACGGTCAAGATCACTGCTGAGTGGCAAGCTGCCCTAGGTCCCATAATGGGCGATGGATTGCCCCAAGCAAAGTTCGGGAGCCAGGGCCCCACGGCCCCACTGAAGAAAAGGCCCTCTTTTGGGTTCTCTACACAGACTCCAACCCCCTGAAATTCCTTTCACAAGACACAGAACCAGTCCCTCCCACACCAACCCCCCTCCAACAGCCTTCAAGAAACTCTAGCCCCACATAAGAGTGAGCCACGATAGGCTGGACACTTTGCCACTAGCAGGTTCAACCAGAAACTTGTTTCCCCTTTAACCAGACTGGCCGTGAAATGCAGAGGAGCACCCATTAGGAAAATGCACATCACATATGTGTTCCTGTTCCACTAGTCATCGCTCCCAGGTGAACTCTTGCATTCCCCGGCACCAGCCATTTTGCCCAGGCCTCTACTCCCCAGTATCTGACACTGGACATTCTACTATGGATCTGGTCTGAGGAGTATCGAGCACTGATCGTTCTACCCACCATCCACGCTGTAGAGTATCCGGCACAGGCCGTTCTAGCCAGAATCTGGGCTGGACATTATCTAGCATTGGTCATTATACATTGAACCTGAGCTTTGAAGAGTTTGGCCCTGGTCACTATAGTCAGGATCTGGGCAATAGAGTGACTGGTACAGGCCATTATAGCCAGAATCTGGGTTGTAGAGTATCTAGCACTGGTCATTATACCCTGGAACTAAGCTGTGGAGGGTTTAGCTTTGGTGTTTATACCCTGGATCTGGTCTATAGAGTATGTTACCGTGATCATTTTACCCAGGATGTCGGGTGTTGAGAGTCTGGGTCTTGCCATTATACCCTGAATCCGGCTTTAGAGTGCCAACACTTTCCATTGCAGCCTGAATTGGGGGTTTAGAGTGTCTGGCCCTGACCAATATATGCATTCATGTGTGTAGGTTTCTTGTAAAAAGCTCAATACTTCCTGGAGCCGGCCCTGGATCAGGATGTGGTTAGTATACCATTGTTCGGGACTCTAGAATCATGGCATTAGTCGTGAACTCCTTAAAAAGTCCTGCAGGCTCTCTGGCATTCTCATTAAAGCTGGAATCAGAGAAGTTGAATCTCTGCCACACATCACTAGCCCCAGCATTAGGTCTTTTGAGTCCCTGTCTATTATAAGGAAGCATATGGGATTAGTTGTGCCCCTTAATTATTAACGGATGGTTGGTGCACAGTCTGCCACATGCAACAAGCAGACTGCAAGTATCCAATTGTGTTTTAAGAAAATGCAGTTAACATGCATTACTCCTTTTTGCTTTTATGTTTTAACTTCAAGTCCTAGTGTTTCACAAATCACTTTTTAAACAATGTTTCAAATTCAGTTTTGCACATACATGTTTGGATTATTTACCTTTTATTGGGTATATCTGCGGGAATTCAATGGAACAGAACAAAATAAGTCAACTATAAATAAACAGGGTATGATTCTTTGGGCAGCGTTTGAATTCACAACATGCACTACTTGAAATGTGATTGATGAAACACTGAAGAGTGTTTCTTCCATAAAATAAAAACCAACAAGGTCCCGGCGGGTATATCCTGGATCATGCCTTTAGAGTCTTGACACTACTCACCCCCTCCACACCCCACCCACACCCTCTTCAAGAACCAGGGCTTTAGGGTCCCTGCCTGTGGTCATGACTTCGTGGGTCACAACTTTAGAGTCCCTCATTATATTATTGTCCAGTTCAAAGTGTACTAAATACAGACCAACAAAGCCTTTACAAAAACCCCACATTGAAGCAGCAATAATACATACATTGTAAAGATTCTCAAATATGATTTTCAGACCTGCTTTAATCCTCGAAAAACAATTTTACGATACACATTTCATTATGTCCACCTTCCATCAAAAATCGACCAGACATTTCTGTATGAATTCCCTCTAATTCCCAAATCTGACCCCAGGCGCTTTGACATTAACAATCTATGTATGGTACTCATCCAAAAGGAGTTAGAAGTTGCAGGATACAGCCCGCAAGCCCACACTCTTCTTGAATATCACATATTCAGGCAGTTAGCCCTACGGTATTCTTGGGACATGGAGTGAGGCAATGAATCTACTGTTGTCAATTTTAAACCATAGCAAAAGAGCACAGATTACTATTACTGAGGGAATAGCCTACTGCTTACGTTAAATTCTAGAAGAACGGCGTCAACGAGCAGGAGTGTTCAAAGGACTAGGCATTGCCTTCAGCACATGAATGCCACCCCGTTTTGTTTCTTTCGGCGAGACCACCCTGAGACAGCTACAATATATAAAGGTTCTAGTAGAATTGTTCCATCAAAAGAAATTAATAATGCGACTAGAACATTCTCCATATCGTACATTCATCTTTATTAATGTTAGAATGGTTGACGGGACCTCCATGGCAAGATGCTCAATGTGGGCTTTTCACTGTATCTTTTCATAGAAGTAAATTCCTAGATGGTTTATTTTCCCTCACAGCTTCCTTTCTTGAGCTATATTGCTCCCATTGAATTTACCCCGTCTTGGAAAATTTAGACCATGTATGAATCTTTGCCTGTAGGCCAACTGAGATAGTGTCCGTCAAGTCCACGCAAACCGCAAAGGTGGGGATTGGCATATCAAACCCAATTCAGTAGGAGGCGGCCCACACTCCATTGCGGCTGATATAAAATGCATGATGTAAACATTAAAGAGTATGCGCAACTATGCATCCTTGCTTTTAGCCAGTCTATGTCAGGATATACTGTGATAAACTACCCTGGGGCACCAGTTACCTTTCACCCAAGTGTCTGTACAATGCAGTCTAATCAATGCCTATAAACTGAGTGAAAGGCCTTTTTGCACAGTTTTTCTCATAAGAAGTCCTGGCCATGGAGTCAAAGGCCAGCCTCAAACCCACTGAAATGAGAACAATGTCACCAAATCTGATATAAGGTTGCCTTGGTCTAAAAGCCAACAACAGTGCACTTCATTGTTGTGAAGGAAGCCAGTTCAAAGTGTTTCCGATACTCAAAATCAGGATATTTTCACCCAACTTTGGAGCTGCACAACTTAACTTTTGTAAATACCGGCCGGGAAGAAAGCCCAGGAGCAAAGCATTTGTCTTGGAAGCAAGACAAAGCAAAGCAACATGGGTTTGACTACCAGACCCGCACTTAGAGACTGGTCTCTGGTGTTAATCGTGTTCTAAAAAGATTAAATAATTAGTTAACTTCATGGGTGACATCAAGTAGGCTAATCAGCTGATCTGATAAACCTATGCTTAGGGATGTAGAGTTTCTTGCTTAAGATACCCCAGATCTGATGGCGGAGTCCCTAACAATGCCCATAATACTCAGGATCTGGCCCAAGGGCCCTGACTCTGTTCATTACATGCATGATTTAATCGTCAAATTCACTGTCACTAATCATTGTTACTCATATAATCCCAGAGCATCACACTCTGGAACAGAGATTTAAATTACCTGATTATGTGTGTTTATTAACCCCTTGATCAGGGCTTTAAAGACCCTGGCTGTGGTCTGTATACCCTAGGTCCTGTATTGAAGATCCCTGGCCTTGATAATTATCCCCCAGTCTCTGTCCATTGTGACCAGGTCAGTCTTGTGCAATGGAGATACAGAACCCAAGCGTATCTCCTTCTGTTCCATGGGAGATGTTTAGGGGAGGGATCTTGCTTCCCTCTTTGGATGTCCTGGCCTTCCTTTATTGGCAGAAGCTGTAAGGCAGACTGTACCTTGAGCCATGGTCCAAGGATGAGCTCTTCTTTCTTACTTCTTGTGAAGTCTTCAAATGGTCAGCCAAATGAGCGCCTCTGCCCTCTTTTAAAACCAAGTGGGCCACAATGATTGGTGTAGGCTAAGCTGACCTTAATGTACCAATCCTGTGGTCCCTACCAAAAATCTCTTGTATGCATGAGGTCATAACCAGAGTGCTTTGCAACAGGAAAGGTAAAGGGGTGAAAACGGGAACCAGGTGTGCCCCAGAACTAAAACGAAAGAAACCTCTCAACAGAAAGCTCTGGCTACACTCCCTTGTGACACTTAAGTCCCAACCATCTTCCTGTCTGGTGTGTTCAAAGAGTTTCTCTGGTAAATGGTTCTCTCTATGTGATCCTTGTTAAAGTGGCAGGTCTCCCTTGAATCTGTGGCAAGAACAGACTCTGTGGCTCCTGCAAACCACATTCTTGTGCCTTATGAATGATGTCACCCTAGCGGGGTTGCCTACTGTAAACAGCAGTCCCAGACATGGCAGCTCACGGTCATTGATACTGAGGACGGGAGCTGACTTCAGGTTGAAACCGTTACATATGAAAGGTTGTTGGGTTTCCTGTCTACTTTGTTATCCTGTGCAGCCAGGCCCCATGTGGGCCTGATTGAAGTACCCTATATTGGTATGTTAATCACTGCCACCCGCTCCAGGACCTAACAAAAGCGCACAACGGATTCATGGAGCCTTTGTTCGTGAACCAGGCGGGCCATGGCAGGGGCAGCTTGGTCCTCCCCCTTCCTGGGGATTCTGGCTTTCACATTCCAACTAAATATAACAGGACGGGCTGTACCTGTAGTCTGTGTCCACTCAGAGTACACGGGTCTATGCGTTTGTCATGGTGTAAGCATAGGAAAATGTGCGTGGATTAGCACCACACATTTACCTGAGGTTGGTCTATCTTCATTTCCTTTAATTAAACATTTCAAAAATCCCTGGCAAGCACACGCCCACCATCCGGATGATCAAATTCCTTACACTATCAAAGAGGGCTGCATGGTTGTGAGGCTTGGGGCGAAGGAGCAAGAAGGTCGGGCAGGAATGAGATGAGGAAGGGGAGGATAGTGAAGGCATTGGAAGCCTGGTGATGGAGGACTTCCATTTTTTTAAAAGTTCAGTATGAGGCAGTGGAAAGCCATCCAGTGACGAATTGCAGTGGGACAACTGGTAATCCGTTTCGAGATGGCAGAGGTGAAGGAGGGAAAGGAGGAAAATATTTAAGTGTCATCATCAAAGAGGTGATGGTGTAACCCAAAGAACAAGATTAAACTTCCTATGAGCAAAGGAGGTTTATAAAAGAGTGTTTGGAGTGGTGAGCATCAGAAAGAAAGTTGGAGGCCTGCTTCAGTGCAGACTCTGTGGAGAGTTTACTATAGAAGCCAGATTGAAATGGATTTCCAAGGCCATTATCCTCAAGGTACTTGAAGACCACCTGTTCAATGAGCTTTGAATAATGGGGAAAGAGGGGAACTGGGCAATAGTTCACCAGGACATTTGGGTCAGCAGAGGATTTCTTCTATAGGGGTAGGACAATTGTAGATTTGAAGGAGGGGGGAAGAGTGCAGCGGTGCGAAAGAGGTTAAAGAGCACAGAGGGATAAGGACAAGTGATTAAGACTAAAGCCTTTAACCATTTGGGGAGCAAACAGGTTTTTAGGAGTGTAAGATGTGTTGGTGCTGTGAAGCTATGCCTGTAGCATAGTTTTACTTCAGTGCATTTTTAGTTTTGACTATTAGGTGGTGCTTACAAGCCAAAGGTATCGCATGCAAGGAATGCTAGGAAGGAGAGAACATGTGAGGAAGAAAACACAATTTGAGGGTGTGGTTTAGTTATTTGCCAAACCTTTCACTATCTATGGCCATTTCGGGCCCCATGACAGTCCCACCCACTACCAGCTCCTCCCTTCCCACCCAAAAAACATCCTCCTGGGCAGAGGCATTGCTAGTGGGGGCTGAGGGGCTATAGCCCTGAGTCTTTTGGTTGTAGCCCCGGATAGAAACTCAAAGGCTACAACCAAAAGGCTAACCCCAAGTCCCGACAGTCCCGACATTAGCTTAGCCCCGGATCTTTTCCAGACATAGCAACACCCCTGCTCCTGGGATGTCTTTGAGCTAGCTAAACCAAGCAATAACATCAAACGTTGGCTTGTTAGTGTTATTTCTACGTAGTCTGCTGAGAATTAAGAGTGAATGGCTTAATTGCAGCTGCAAAATTGCTAGAGGTTTAATAAAAAATGTCTTAAACAAACATGCATTCAACCACTTGATTTACATATGTTCTTTGCACTGAATTAAAGTGACTGCAGCCAGATGATTACTGGCAACTAGTAAGTGTACTGAGTTTAAGGTAACGGCATGGGTTTGCTCAAAGTACCGAATTTCTGTTTTGCTCAATTACTGTTACAAATAAAAGTATTCATGAAGAGACAAGATACAGTAATTGAAAATTAACATTAAACTGTCACCTGCCATAGATAGTTTAACTTCCTGTACTATTCATGTAGGAACATTACTTTTTTACCTAATGACAATGTATAGAGCCCTACACAGTTCACATTTTATTGCCAATCAAAATATTTTTAAAACTATATTTGTAATTGTGTGTGTTTAGTGTAAATGATAATTCCCAGATTACACTAATACAACTGTGCTAAAGAGATGTATGTCAAATAGCATCTTGTCTAATTTGCACACACAGTTGTAGCAAAGATTTCTATTTATGAAGATACTATTTTGATATTCTTAACATATTTGTGTCATGGACGAATCTATTGCCATTTGTTTATTATTCCAGCAAATGTCTCATCTGGCCACCATGCAAAGAAATCCCAAAGGTCAAGCTCCAAAAAGTTCCACCTGTCCAGCCCCCCCCCCAATCCCTGTATCCCACTCCCTTTGTTTTGGGTGCAGCCACAGTACCGCCTTCCACCACTGCTTGTTCCAGCCCAGCGTCTCCCCCTCGACGCAGAAGCAGCCCTGTAAAACACTTGCTCTATTCAGGAGGGCATGGGAGCCCCTCTTCTTCAAGGGGGTGTTTTCAGCTCCCTCCCCAGCCACACTGACATGAAGACTGTCTGCATTTCTGGGGTTTGGCGAATATAGAAACCCCTCCACCCCCAACCTGTGACGAGACCCTTGGCTGTTCCCCAGCAATGTTGATGAGGCTTGCCACAAGAAACTAGAGAGTGCATAGCAGGGTGGACATAGGGGTATCTTCTGCAACCAATAAACGGGCAGTTTTCATGTTGTCAGACTTATTGTTTCCCCAGTAATGGTTTTCTCAGACACAATGAATTTTGTACCTACAGATGAGTCAGTATGGATGGTAGGACATTCCTTTATAATGCGGGCAGAGGTCGCGGCTTGGCGATGGCACCTGGGCCTCAACCTAGGAATGGATAAGAACAAGGTTGTCTGGTTGGGGGCGTTTGGTATGAGGTGGCACTCATTGTTACCAGCAGTGCACAGACCGTTGCAGCGGAGGCCGGCGCCCAGGGTGCTGGTGGTACATTTAGGTGGCAATGGCCTCGCCATCATGGAAAGGGGGCAACTATGAGCACAGATACAGGTGAGCCTGCGCGCACTAGCACAGGAATTACCAGACACCTAAGTCATCTGGTCGGAAATGGTGCCCAGGTTGCAATGGCGCAGGGGGGGACTCGCAAACGGCCATGGAGAAGTCCAGGCGCAGGCTCAACAAGGGAATTGAAAGATTTACTCAAGCGGATGGTTTTGGTTTTGTAAGGCACATTTTACTAAATTCGCTCCCTTCCCACTATACGACGGACGGAGTGCATCTGTTGGATAAAGGGAGCGACCTGTTCCTCACGGCCATCCTGGGGACACTCATGAAGGCCGGGTGCAGCTAGAGTAATGGTAAATTGCCTGGAGCATGGGGGCATTGGGAGTAGCGAGGGGCCACCCTCAAAGCATGGTGGAGTTTGGGGCAGTACTAGCTTGGGAGGAGAGTAACGCCGCAGCTTGAACCCAAACTCGGATGACGGGCACTGAGTCCCTTATGGACACTTGAGATTCCTCACCTGCAAGATTCAGTGGCCCGAGATGGAAGTACTCTGTGCAGTACAAATCTGGAGCCTATGTCCGGGGCCTTGCGACAGCAGTGGGGGCGGCAAGGGGACACCTAGAACATTCAGAACTTTGCGCTGCTTTTGGGCCACTTTTGAAAAGTATGGGCGTGAACCATGATGCTTTATGGCTGGGACTGCCCCTTGTGTTGTATGCTCCAATAAAAAATTGTGACCTGTAGTTTCCAAAATGTGAACTAGTGTCTGGCTATTATTGGTTAGTAGGTTATGTTCTCAGGGTAGGTTACCTCTCCCACGACAGAGGGGTTGGGGTGATCCAATGGGGGCTGACACCACTAAGAGGATGTCCCAGCCCCCGCAGGGGGCGCTCGAGGGACATCCCACATAGTGGGACACCGCTCTGGCTGCCCCCTCCCCTCGACAGGATCCATCTCCCCACTTCTACCCCAGGAGGCGGAGGGCGTCCCCAGGCAAGCACTTCCGGCATGCCCGGGGGACCGCATATAAGGTGGGGAGGGACTGGAGCACAGTCTCTTTCCATCCCCTTGCCCCCTCCCCACTGGAACACCCACCCTCCTGCGCCCTTATTTTCTTGCTATAGCAGGCAGGACCCCGCAGGTAATGCTGACTAGGATAACACTAGATTAGGGAATTGGAGAACATGTGTAATATGTTTGAATTGGTTTCAGCTGATTTTGAGGTGTAAATTGCTAAAAACTGATGGATGTTTTCATTTCCTGTACCAGTTGTAAAGATGTACAATTGTTTATTTTATTTCAGCAGATGTCGAGGTGTAAGTGAATATGTGATGTATGTTTATTGTTACTGTATTTTGTATTAATTGTTCCATTTCTGTCACAGGCGGAGTTCGGGGCAGTCCTAGCCGGGGAGGAGAGTAACGCCGCGGCTTGAACTGTGGGCTGGTTCCCCGATGGCTGCACTAGAGCCAAACTCGGATGACGGGCACTGAGTCCCTGACGGGCACTGAGTCCCTGACGGGCACTTGAGATTCCTCACCTGCAAGATTCAGTGGCCCGAGGAGGAAGTACTCTGTGCTGTACATATCTGGAGCATATGTCCGGGGCCTTGCGACAGCAGTGGGGGTGGCAAGGGGACACCGAGAACTTTCAGAACTTTGCGCTGCTTTTGGGCCACTTTTGAAAAGTATGGGCGTGAACCATGATGCTTTATGGTTGGGACTGCCCCTTGTGTTGTATGCTCCAATAAAAAATTGTGACCTGTTGTTTCCAAAATGTAAACTAGTGTCTGGCTATTATTGGTTAGTAGGTTATGTTCTCAGGGTAGGTTACCTCTCCCACGACAGAGGGGTGGGGGGAGGCCAATGGGGGCTTGACACCGCTATGGAATCTGCAGCCCACAGCCCCCAGCCTACGGGTAGTGGAAAGAAGATCTCCTAGACCAGCTGCACCCAGCAGAACAGCTGTGCCCCCTCACCCAGGGTATTTACCCATCCACCCAAGTAGCCGGCTCTGGGATTTGCACCCTCATACCATCCTTGGCAAATCACCACAACTCTCTGTACCAAAGGTTCACACAACTAATGCCTCCGGACACCAGAGGACCCCCCCACACACACACTATACGGCGCTGGCGGATTACCCTTCAACCACCCAGACCCCAGTGCACCCTCCCCTCAGCAAGACAAGTCGCCGGGAGACCCCCCTTCCCTCATCAACTCACTGCACCGGGAACTCAAACAGCCACGAGGTATCCCCTAAACAACCCTTTTCACTAGCAAAGCCCCCAGAACAATTCACTGCACCGCGGAGAGCCTTGTGCAAAACCATCAGGGATCAAGAACTCTCTCAAGACCCCACTGCACCCTGAAAACAAGCTCCTCATTGCAACACCAGAGACCCGGTGCGCCAAGGCCCCCCGCCAGCAACCTATCGGAGCATCGGGGAGACTCCACTATTGCACAACCATCCCCAACACCTCACTGAATCAGAGCTCCTCTGGCAACACCCCACTGCACCCTGAATACAAACCACTCATTGCAACACCAGAGACCAGCGCACCCCTCAGTGCACCAAGGACCCCTGCCAGCAACCTATCAGAGCATCGGGTAAAATTTAACATTGCACAACCATCCCCAACAACACCTCACTGAATCAGCGCTCCTCCGGCAAAACCCCACTGCACCACGAAAACCACCCATTCCAACATCACACAGAACCGTGGATCCCTGTGGACACCCAACCCCTCATCTCAGAGCACCAAGGAAACTCCTACATTATACCAGCGTCCCCAACACCTCACTGAATCAGAGCTCCTCCGGCAAGACCCCACTGCACCCCGAATACAAACCACTCATTGCAACACCAGAGACCAGCGCACTCCTCAGTGCACCAAGGCCCCCCAGCCAGCAACATATCAGAGTATCGGGTAAAATCCAACATTGCACAACCATCCCCAACAACACCTCACTGAATCAGAGCTCCGCCGGCAAGACCCCACTGCACCATGTATTTCACTCATTCCAACATCACACAGAACCGTGGACCTCTGTGCACCCCCGACCCCTCACCTCGGAGCACCAGGGAAACACAACATTACACCAGCGCCCCCAACACCTCACTGAATCCGAGCTCCGGCAAGACCCCCACTGCAGCACGTACTTCACCCATTCCAACACTCGAGACCTGCGGACCCCTCAACACATCAGTACAGCAAGGTTCCCAACCAGCATCAGTGAAACTCCAACACTACAGAAGCCCCCAACAACACCCCACTATGCCAGGGACAACCCAAATTACCCCCACCATGCAAAAATACCCTCTGTGCACCAGAGCCGGGGTGTTGCTAGGTCTGGAAAAAGATCCGGGGCTACGCCAGTCAGTGTCGGGACTGGGGGCTAGCTAGCATTTTGGGTGTAGCCCCTGAGTTTCTATCCGGGGCTACAACCAAAAGACCCGGGGCTATAGCCCCGCAGCCCCCCTGTAGCAGCGCCTCCCTCACACTCCTTCACCTCGCTGAACCCCGCAGAAACGCCCCAAGACATGTACCACACTGCGCCCCTCCAGCACCTCCATCTACAATGGACCCCCGCCCCAATACCACACCGCACACGCCTCGAGCCCCAACAATTCACAGCACCGGAGTCCCGCTCCCAGCACGAGGGACACCCCGCCCCACCCCCACACGCCTCTCTGCGCCAACACCCAACGACTCATTCCACAGGGACACCCCCAACTCCCCACTGCACCACAGCATGTCCCGGGAACCCCCACCCCCACCCCCACGCGGCGTTCACACGCCTCGCCGAACAAGACACGAGCGAGAGTGCACAAATGTCGCGTCCCCTCCCTCCCAGTGGCATTAGGATACATTAATCCAATCCCCCCCCCCCGTATTTCGCCCATCCTTACCCCACTCCACATCCCGACACCTCAGTCCAAGGTGGGTCCGGCCTCGCTCGCCCCCATCTCCGCATCCCCCACCCCTCCAGCGCTGCCTCCCGAGATCCCTCCTACCCTCCGAGACGAACCCCCTCTCTGCGGGCCACACTCACTGGGCTCCGTCACCATGGAAACAACCTCCCTTCTCATCAGTGGTCCATCTCTCCCCGGTGGGGGTGGGATTAGACGGGGGTGTGCGGGGCAGGGGTGTGGCGTGTCTCCGCGATGAGAATAAGGGGTATGGGGTATGGGGGGGGGGAAGAGGGTGTGGTGCCACTGTGGTGTGCGGTATCCTGAGGCGGGAGATGGCAGAGTACGGGGTGTGGCGAACCTCCACCGTGGAAATGAGCAAAGGGCGGAGCACTTGGGTTTAGGGTATGTGCACGGCGGTTTGTTGGGAGCGAGGGGGTCGGTGTACATGTGAGAATGGAATAAGGATGAGCGCGGGTTAGGAACCATGAGAAAGCGTCATGATGGAAATGGGTTAAGGGTGGGTGGTTTGGGGCATCCCACCCAGGAGCCCCGCCCCTGTCCCCCATGCCCGCGACCCCCAAGGATGTACCAATGTTTGCATGCCCATTACAACACAATCAACAGGGACCCAGATAAGCCTTTATGGGAGGTCAAAATGGAGCACATTAACCGGTGCCCCCCCTGGGCAAGGCTCCCGCCTGATGGTTTCGGAGCGATAGCTCAGCGGCAATGCGCTCGCCTTGGAAGCAAGACGACACGGAGCACCACAGGTTCGATCCCCGGGTCCGCGCTTAGAAACCTCTGGGTATTAAGCGCGTTATAAATAACGTATCATACATTGGAAGTGAGGTCTGTGTGCATTTTTTACAAAACATAACTCATGCCAAGATGTTGTCCAGGGTGCTGCTGAGACCTCGAGCCTGGTGCCCGGCTGCTGTGGGCAACTGAGGTCCAATCTGACCAATTATGTAATGGATTTTTTGTCCGCTGTACAGCGCGTGCGTTCATTAAAGCACAACCTGTGCAATGTTTTCAGTTTTACTTTGGAGAGTATACGATCAGTGTGTTAAGCACTTGCAGAGATCAGTGCCCATGTACAGACCACAAGGTGAAACCCTGTGGAGGCAGACTCTGCCTTTCCTCTCCGAGTTTGATAAACTTCAGGATATACACTTTGGTACTAGTAAGAGCTAAGGACCTTAACCGGAAAGTGATATAAAAACGAATATGACATCAGTTGTGAAGGTCTAGAGCTTGCACTTGGACCGCTCGCCACTTTCAGTGGGTTACCCAATGTTCCTTTTTTTGTCATTCATGCAGAGTTTGTGTATCCAGAGTAAATTTATAAAGGGTGCAATCACCTTCTGAGGAGTGGTTTAGGTGGAAAGGAACCTGCCAGCTCTGCTTGTTCAACTCCTTTGTGATTTCATCCTCCCTCTCGCTTTGTGTCCGGAACCAACGTTAATCCTGGTCTCTCTGGCATCGATGGAGGAAAACCACCATACGCGCCATAATGGCACCTCCAAGATGTACAGGTCCTGATAGCTTCCTTTCTTTCCAAGATGGCCCCGTCATACACATCAGGAGCGGAACGCAGCGCTCAAGCCGTTCAGATATAAGCAATCTTCAATGCGTTGCTTCTTTCGTAAGCAAGGACACTCTTGTTCCTTTTCCTTCCTCCTTATCCTTGGTCTCCTTGCCCTGACTTAACATTCTTCCATTCTGCTCCCCTCTTGCCTCGCTCTTCCACTTTGCTTCAATTCTGTGTCTGAAAGGAGACCGTGTTTCCTGTACTCCTCGCCCTGTCTACGCTCTGAGTAAATTGGCTACCGTCAGAAGTCATTGCTGAGTCTAGTCACCTCTACAGCAGGTCAAGGATTCACTTGAGTGTTTCCCTAAGTTTACACGTTACCTTGTTCCATTGCAGGATGTGGGATATTCATTGGGATTCACTCTGAAAGCTTCTGCTGCACAGCTTTGTGCATTCAGGTCAGTGCTTGCTTTATTTGCAAAGTACTTGTAAGCGACTCCTTTCTAGAATGGAGGAAATGCAAGAACTCGTTGCTGCCACACAGGCATTGACCTTAGGAGTTCAAACATTGAAAATACTACTCTGACAGATGGGGACTCAAGGGCACCTACATATGGAAGTCCCTCCTGCTCCTCTTCCTGGGAGTAAATACACTGTTAATACTAGGAAGTTAAAGGAATTTCTAGACACTTGTTTGGTGTTGTTAACCTTTAAACAATCCTTTTTTTCCTACCAATTGGTCGAAGGTCGACTATATGATATCAAATCTCGGGAGTATAGGTCTGGGTATTAAGCGCGTTATAAATAACCTATCATATCTCGTTGGACGTGCCCTTGCTTGGGCTACTCATCTGGTGACCACGAACAACCCTGTATTAGATTCTTCTCAGAGGTTTGTCAATAGCTTATGAGCTATGTTTGGCCCTTTTGGAAATCACTATTTCACTCAGGAAAAGCTCCTGGATTTCGAACAAGGCACTATGTACACATTGACTTGTATAACTCAGTTTAAGCAAATGGCCTCTGATACAGCATCATATGATGATGCCTTATTGGCATTATTTCGATGAGATTTGACAGAAGAACTAAAAGACGAGGTTGCACGAGTTCCTTGACCTGCAAACCTTGCTGAAAAGATAACTCTAGGTATGCATGGTACTGATTACAAGAATGTCATGTCGAAAGAAAAAAGCTTGAATCTCCTGCATACCTTCAGAATCGAGTAGGCCTATTATCAAGTCTCAGCACAAAGAAGAACCTATGCAGGTCAGAGCAACCCGAGGACTCTTATCTACTGAAGAACTAAATTATCGTTGCGCGCAGGATCTTTGCATATATTGTGCTTCAAAGGATCATCTAGTGAGCAAGTGTCCCATAGCTCCTCCAAGGCGTTCGGGAAATGCCACATCCTGATCATAGAGATGATACAGGATTGCAAACAGAGTTCTCCAGATTATTCCTATCCATGTCGAGAACAACTTATAGTACTTCTGAAAGTCACTTTGGTTCGAGGACGCTTCGTATCAGACATCCCTACGTTAGTAGATTGTGGTGCAACAGGCAATTTTCTTGATTACTACTGGACAAATCATTACAGTATACCATGCATCTCTTGGAAGGTGTGGATGGTACACCTGTATCTTCTGGACCCATAATAAGGAACTCATGGTGGCAACAGTAAAGTCAGACACAAGTGATCACAGTTCAAGGGTGTTTATTGAACTGTATAATGGGTGAGATAAATGCCTAAATCTTTTTTTTTTTAAACTTCTTTTTATTAGTTTTCAAACAAAGAGAATAACAAGAACCATTTCTCCAAACTCCCCCCTCCCCCCTCCCCAAGGCAGCTTCATTGTGTTTGTTGTCAGAGAAAGACATAGTTCAGATAGTCCAAGGCGCCTCGCGTAGACAGTCCCCACATTCTGCCCCCCCACTCCCTTTCCTCCCTCTCCTTCCCCCCTCCTCCCCTTCAGGTTGCACCTTATCCATGACCCACTACAACCACCTTTCCTCCAACCGTGCTCACCCAAGGTCCAGTAATCGTAGGCGGTGAGGACGCCAGCCAATTCGAAAGTCGTCTTTCAAGAAGCACAGGGTTTCCTCCCAATCTCCTGCGAAGGACTGCAGCTTATTATCTTTTGCATATGTGGCCCATTCAATACACAATGTCCCAGATTTTCCGTAGCCTTTCCTGGAGAAGAGGGACCTCTCCACTTCTCCATCTCTGAGCTATCACTGTCATAGCAGCCAGGACAAGAATCGCTCTCGCTTTCTCCCGAGACTTAGGCTCCCCTACCCCAGTGCTCCTCCCCACTCCCAGTAAAGTCTCCTCTGGGGACCTACTACTTCCTGGCCCATATGCCTGCTCCTGAGCCCTCTGAACCTCCACCCAGAAGGGTTTAATGCGTGGACACGTCCACCAGATATGCTGTGCCGTGCCCTCCATCCCACACCCCCTCCAGCACTCCCCTGAAGTTGTAGGAAATATCTCTCTAAGCCTTGACTGGAGTGTAGTGCCACCCAAGTAAGATCTTGTACCACATTTCCTGGATTTGGGAGGCTCTTGCTAACTTGGGGATTACCCGCCACAGACGTTCCCATTCCTCCCGCTCAACTGTTCTAGCTATCATCTGATCCCATCTCCGCATATACGGCCATGGGGCCCTATCCAGAGTTTCATCTAATATCTTGTAAAGATTGGATATAAGGCCCCTAGACCCATCATTCGAGTGCAGAAACTTCTCAAACCTAGTCTTCCCCCCTGGTGGCCGCCATCTTATTTACGGGGTGCATAACCCAGTGGGGCAACTGCGTATACCGGAGCCTCTCCCCCAAACCATACTCCTTTTTACAATCCTCAAACAAGAGTATCTTCCCGCCTCGGAACATGTCTCCCAGCCATCTGCAGCCTCCTTCCTCCCATTGCCGAAAAGCCCCTTCTTCCAATCCCAGGGTAAACTCTCTATTACGGAACAGGGGCGTGTAGGGAGAGGGAAACGTCGTGATCCCGTTGCATTTGACTAATTTGTCCCAATTCCGAACCATCAGACTGGTAATGGTGCTCTCATATATGTGACCAGGGCGTAGCCACTTCGGGAGCCATAGAACCTCCGCAAGACTGCGATGTGCAACAGCCCTATCCATCACCACCCATTGCTTGTTTTGTGAGACCTCCCCCTCTCGTAGCCAATCCCTAACCACTCTTAACTGGGTCGCCTCGTAATACAGTTGAAAATACTGCAGTGCTAGACCTCCTTCCTGCCTGGGGGCCTGCAATATTTGCTTGCTCATCCGCGGCTTTTCCCCAGCCCACAGGATATCTCTGGTGAGCGATTCCAACTTCTTGAAGAAATCCCGTGGAACCACCTGAGGAATTGCCTGAAACAGATACAACAGGCGGGGTAGCGTCACCATTTTGACCGTTGCCACCCTACCCAACCACGTCATCGGGAGATTCCTCCACCTGCGAAAGTCCCCTTCAATGCTTTTTAGTAATGGAGGATAATTCACCCTGTACCAGCCCGCCAGCATTGATGTGATTCTCACCCCCAGGTACCTAATGACATTTGGACTCCAGAGAAACGGGGTAGACTCCCTCAGGGCTGTCCTCACCCTTCAACGTCAGGTTCAGTAATTGTGATTTGGCATAATTGATCTTGAGACCTGAAGCCTCCCCGAAGGATTCTAACAGGCTTCTACTTAGCTGGATAGATTCTGCTGGGGCCGTGAGAGCTAGTAGAAGGTCATCCGCAAATGCTGCCACCTTCTGCTCAGTCCCCCCAAAAGGAATACCCTTTATCCCCTCCGCCTCTCTAATCGCCTGCAACAGAGGTTCCAGATAAATCGCGTAAAGCATGGGGGACAAAGGACAGCCTTGCATGGTCCCACTAGTCACCCCAAAGAGCCTAGACACAGCTTAGGTGTCTGATAATTGGCCTGTACCATACGCAGAAAATTCTCCTCGATTCCCATCCTCTGCATTACCTTAAATAGAAAGGACCACTCCACACGGTCAAAAGCTTTTTCCGCGTCCAGCGAAAGGAGGACCGCGGGAGTGTCCGTTCTGTGAGACTTTTCCACCAGATGAGCAATCCTTCGTATATTGTCCACAGTCTGCCTACCCTTTACAAACCCCGCTTGGTCCGGGTGAACCAAGTCGGGAAGGAAACCCTCCAGCCTGCTCGCCAACACCTTTGTGAAGATTTTAGCGTCAATATTAATCAGCGCTATAGGCCTATAAGATGTTCACTCCTCCGGATTCTTATGTGCCTTCAGAACAAGGGTCAGCCGAGCCTCCTCCATGGAAGGAGTTATTCCCCCCGTCTCCCCAAAGGTATTAAAAAGATAAGTCAGCTGAGGGGCCAAGATATTTACAAAGGTTTTATAAAAGATCGCACTATATCCATCTGGGCCCGGTGCCTTATTCAGCGGTAACCCCCCAATCACCCTCCTCACCTCCTCCTCTCTAATCTCCCCGCGCAGCTTCTCCCGTGCTTCACTCCCTATTCTCTCCAGCTCGATCTTGTCCAGGAAATCGTCCTGCAAGCGTTCCCGGGGGTTCTGCGATGCATAAAGAGTCTCATAGTAACCCTTTCCCCCCTTTCTGTCCGCAGGGCCGTGATCACATTTTTGGCCTTAGCCCCTCTCAGCAATCGCGCGAGGAGGGCATCTGCCTTGTTTGCTTTCGCGTAGTATTGTTGGCATACCCTCAAGAGAGCCCCCTCTGTCCTTTTAGTCCGAAGGATCTCTAATTGTCCCAGTGTTCTACGGTATCCCCTCATAGAAGGCCTGGGCGGCATCGTCCCCGCCCTCCGTCTCACCGTTTCCACTTCCTCCTCCAACTGCACTTCCACCGCTCTTAATTGCCTCTCTCTATGTGCTGCCAACGCTATGAGCTCCCCCCGTAACGCAGCCTTAAAAGCATCCCACCTCATCTCCTCCCCCGTATCTCCCCTACGATTGATGTTAAAGAAGTTCTGAATCTTCTCCTCTATGTCCTGCCTAAGTATCAGGTCTCTGAGGAGGTGTCCCAGGAATCTCCAGGTCGAAACCCATCTTTCCATCGGGCCCAGGTCCAATACCATTGAGACTACCTTATGATCCGCTATGCCAATGGGCCCTGTAGTAACCTCCCGCACCCTGCCCACCAGGCTTGAGGATACCCAGATATAATCAATCCTTGACTGCGATCCGTGAACTCCTGACAAGAAAGTATATCCCTCCTCCTCTCCCTTGACCTCCCGCCAGACATCTCTCAATCCTGCTTCCCGTATCTTATTCCGGAGATCCGTCGACATTACGGCCCCCCCTCCTCCACCCAAGTGACCCGAGCGATCCCTATCCCTCTCCCAAGCTATGTTGAGGTCACCCATTAAGATTATATGTCCCCGCGCTTTCTCCTCTATCAAACCCAGGAGCCTCCTGAAAAAATACTCTTGCCCCACATTCGGACCGTACACTACTACTACCGTATACCGCCTCCCCTGATATGATCCTATTGCCAAGACGTATCTGCCCTCCTTGTCTCGTATACTCTCTGATATCTTGAGGCCCACCAATGTTTTAATTGCCAATGCTACTCCCCCAGATCTGGTCCCCCCGATGCATGCAAAATCTGATCCTATCCCCGAAGTTTAAGGCGGCGCTGATCTGCGGGTCTAAGGTGCGTTTCCTGTAAGCTCAAGACATCCAGGTTTTCTTTTCTAGTAAAGTGTTCTAACTTCTTCCTTTTTAGAGGAGTATTGAGGCCCCTCACATTATGCGTTAACCACTTGAGGTTATGTTGGTACAGTACAGCCAATGAAGAGCCCTGAATTCCTGGAATTCCCCCCCCCAAGTGAGTACCCCAATGGCGGGGCTGTCCATTCTTCCCCCTCAGCTTCCAATCGACCACCAGACCTTTAAGAGTATTCTCTGAACAAAGTCTCTTGAACTCTGCCCACTTCCCCTGCTGCCCACCTACCCCATTCCCCTCTTCCCCACCCTCCCCCCTCACCCCCTCCTGAAGAGCGTGCCCTTCCCGCCTCCCCCATCCTCCCTTCCTGGGTAAACTCACCCTTTCCGATTCATAGATGGGTGCTCCGCCCCACCCAATACATCCTTTGGTGGCCCACCACCGTCATTCCAAACCTGTATTTAAGACCCTCACTGTACTACTTGGCTCCCCTCTCCGGGGTCACTCGGAGTATTCTCAGCCAGAACCTTGCCACCGAGCTTCACCCTCCTTCTCTTCTCTCCCACCATTGTCCACGCCCATGGCCTTGCATCCGGGGTAGTTGCCACCGCCTGCCTCCCCGAACTCGTGGAAGTCTCATCGACATCAAGACTCAGCAAGCCCGCGCCTTCCTGCACGGTGGTAATTCGTTTCTGAGCCCCTCTCCACTCGAACACCAAGCCAAAGGGAAATGTCCATCTGTATTTGATCCCTCTCTCATTCAATGCCTTGATGACCGGAGCCATCTGCTTCCTTTTCAATAGAGTACTGGCCGCCAGATCCTGAAACAGAGCTATGCGATGCTCTTGATACTTTATGGGTTCTTGTTTCCTCGCCTCTCGAAGGACTTCTTCCTTTTGGGCATACCTGGTGAATGCCCCAAGGACATTTTGGGGTCTTGACTGGGGCCCCAGCCCCCCTCTGCCTACTCTGTGTATGCGATCAAGCTCTATCTCCTCCGGGGCCGAGGACCCCAGAATCTCCGCAAAGATCGATTGGGCTACAATCTTTAGGTCTTTGTCCTGGACTGTTTCAGGAAGCATTTTAATTCTTATGTTGACCCGACAAGATCTATTTTCCATGTCCTCCACCTGGGTTTCCAGGTTACGAGTGGCTACATCCAGCCGCTCTATTGCCTCACTACTAGCCGTTACCTCCTTGTCCAACTCTTGCAGCCCTCTCTCCAGTAGATCCGTTCTCTCGCCCTGCTGCCGCAACTCCTGTTTGATTTCTCCCATCGCCGCATTGAGGTCCGCCCGAAGAAGCTGAAATTGGTCCTGGAACGTTTTAGTCATGCTAGAGTGCAGGGCATGCATTTCCCCCTCCAGCTCGTCTCGCGACATCATAGCCGTGCCCTCCCCAGTCGGCGATGAGAGACTCCTTGTCTCAATTGCCCCTGCAGACTTAGCCGGCTCTCTTGTATCTTGTCCCGGACATAGGGAGGGAGGGCACCTGAGGCGTCCCCCTGGGTTGCTTGGCCCCCTCCCACTTTTCGCCTTGGGCTTCGTGGCCATCCCCGAGTGGAAGTGAACCACGTAGCACGCGGTCCGTCCTACTTCTACTCCGCCTGTGCCAGTGCACTCCTCCACCAAGTGCCGGCCTCGGTCCTTTCCGTGGCTCTCTTCTCTCTCCAGTCCCTCCGAGCTACCAGCTTGCCACACTGCTCTGTCTCCTCCTGAAGGCAAATTGCTCAAGTCCACCTCAGTGCGGCTGATGCCCCCTCCCGATCAATACCACACTCCCTTAACCAACAGTTTTCCTGTGTTGACGAGGCCACTAGGATCCGGGGCCGGAACACCTTCCCCGGGGCTCCTCTTTTTATAGCATCCATCCAAGTCCTCTCAAAAAGCTTCCCTCCGATGGAAGATCCTCCCGTCCCAGGGAGGTCCTTCTTCCTAATGCCACAGGGTAGGCTCCGTTGTTCCTCGCCGCTTCCAACCTCCGCCCTCCCGCGGGTCTGTTGTTGTGACCAGGCGCAGGGCCAGACACCAAACCACCACCTCCTCCTCCTCAGTCCCAGCCCAGGGTCGGGCCCCGGCCAGGCTCGTGTTCCGCTCCGGCACTGCGCTTCATGCCTCCTTCTGTGCCGAGCTCCAGCCCCGCTCCTCCGGGCTGCAGCCGCGGTCCACGGTTCTCCGCCGCACTTCCTGGTTCCCTCAGTGCCGGCGGGGGCCCAGCTGACTCTCCCCTCCAAGGGTCCCGAGGTACCGGAGCACTCCTCAGGGCCACCCCCCGTCGGGCCGCAAAGTTCCACACTCCGATATTGAGCCCGGCCAGAGCACCCTCCTTCCTCCAGGCCCCTAAGGTTGGGCCGGGCTGGTCCGACCGTCGTGCTCCCTCTCTGCCAAGCCGACGAGATCTGTCCCCACTCCTGTCCCCACTCCTCCGCTCATCGGTCTGCGGCCGCACTTCCCAGCTCTCCCTGTGCCAGCGGGGACTCACTGTACCCTCCTCCAACGATGGCTCCGAGGTGCCGGAGCACCCCTCAGGGCTTCCACCTTCGGTCAGCAAGGCTCCTCCCTCTGACAGTGAGCCAGGCTGGGGCTCTCTCCTTCCTCCAGGCCCCTAGGATCGGGTCGGGCCGGTCTGCCCGTCGCACCCCCTCTTCTCCGGGGCGGTGAATAATCCACTCAGGCCAGCCCTCTCGACACGGCCCGACCCCCGAGTGCTTGCCCCGTGTCCGGCGTGGCTCTTCCCACGCCGCCTCCAATTGCTGTACAGACTCCGTTCGTCGCCGAAGAGCCGCGACCCTCGCAGAATCCAACCCCTGTCACTGCTTTGACACTCCGGAGGTGCTCTGATGCCACTTATTGAGCCTCAGGTCGCCACAAACGCTGGATGGTGGGCCTCCTCCAACTTTGGGGCTCGGGAGCTCCGTGGGCATGTCTACCCACTACGAGTGGCCATCTTGAATCATAAATGCCTAATCTAAAGCTAAATCTAAGAGCAAGCTACAACCTTCAAATAAAAATAAGGCAGTCCTAGTGGCGCCTTGTCAAATAAAAAGGGCCTATACAAAAAAAAACGATTGCCAATCCTTACCTCTAAGTTACAAAATAGTGTGGGATTATTTTCATCAGAAAAGAAGTGTTCTCAAAATAAGTCAGGATAGTATGGCTGGGGTCTCACTATCCACGTTTTTAGCACTGGACAAGGCAGTACTCCACAGCACACTCCTGAGCCTCGCCAGCACAAGGTTACAGTTCATTTCCAATATGTCATGGCCTTCTGTGGCCAAGTCTCTTTCACACAAAGTCTCTTGCCTTAGAGGACCTGATGTGTTACAATCCACAAAAACAAAATTTCCTTCAATAAATCTTCATGGGGCGATTACTCTTTGCCTTAGGATCCCCCTCTGACGGGCTCCAATCCATAGTACAACGTGGGCCTCCCTCCGTATGGTTCACTACGGCATTTCCTTCACAATGTAACATTCAAGAGTCTCAATGTCTTTTGGACAACCATTCACTCTGGACAAGCCTCAGCCGGGTTCACACTTGTCGACACAATGTTCACAGTTGTATTACTGTTCACCCCAAATCGCAGGCATCCCTCAGCCGGGTTCACATTTGCCAAATACACAGTTCACTTTGCTTTCTCACAATGCGGGATTCACTTCCCTTTGCTCTCCTTCTTGTCAACTTGTCAGAGACTTTCAATTGTACAAGGGATTTGATTTGACCCTTTTATGACCCCTCTGATTTCTCACGCTGGCCTCTCCTAGGACTTCCTGGTACTTGTAGTTTCAAAAAGGGGACCAGCCAGAGTCCTTCGAATGAGCACCCATGTGGCGCCTGACCACTCTGCAGCTGGTCCTTCAGTGGACTTTCTTTCAAGCTGTCGCACACAAATACTTTGTTCAAAGTTCATACAATGTTACCATTCGCAACCTTGGGCTCAACACAGTCCAATTTGCTATCAGCTCTCTCCGACTCACCGGCTGTGTACCTATAGAGACAAGGACGGTACCATGGTAGCAATTGTACCCCCATGCCTAGGTTATCAATGCGGGAGGGCCCCATGCACCGTTGACATTTGTTACACCACACGCCAGGTGTAAATCCGCTCTAATTCTGTTTACGGAGGCATCACTGGTCTGGGTTGAAAAGGGCAAGGGCCCTTCCCTCCTTGTCATCCTCTCAGGTCTCACCGCCTTTCTTCTCCGTTTGAACTGCCGTCTCAGAATTACTGCTTCCTCATGCATTTGGCCTTGCTCGTAGTGTGCTTTCGTGCTCCACCTTTTATCCCTGTGGGGAAGGGAAAGGGCCGTCAGGTGTGCGTAGTTATCAATTGCCTGACCCTAGTGTTGCAAGTGGTGTTAGTCCGTTGTCTGGCACAGTGTAGGAAAGTGTTTGTATTGGAAAAGGGAAGGTGGGGTAGAGCTTCTACATAGCCTACAGGGTAGGAGGGGGAACAGGTGTTCAGGGGAAGGGGTACCGCGTCTCAACCTTCAGTGTCCCACTCCCTGAAGACCCCTCATCCAGGTGATCCTCCCCCACTAGTCCACCCCCAGGAACTGGATCCAATAGCGATGGCCGTGTCCTGGTCACCTGAATAACAGATCTCTGGGGAGTAGCGGGTGAGACACCTTCTGGGTTCTCACACCAAGGAACATATCGTAGACTTGACAATGTCTTTCTCCTCGCATACTGAAAGAGTGGGGTTTGATTTAATAAAAGTCGCTCATTACCCCCATTGCTCTGGTACTGCCTTGGCTTTGGAGGATGTTTATACTTTCCAAGCCAGAGAAAGAAGCCCTATGTGATTACTTGGAAACCAATCTACGCAATGGTCTCACTACTCAGTCCAGGTCTCCAGCCATAGCATCCTTGTTTTTCATCCCTAAGGACACTAAGGAATTACGGCCTTGCATAGATTTCTGTGTGATCACTGTAAAGGATACATATCCCTAACCATCGACTCTGGATATCCTAGAAGCCTAAAGAGGAGTTGTTTATTTCACTAAATTCGATCTGCGTGGTGCATACCATCTCATAAGCATTCGTAGTGTAGACAAATGGAAAATGGCTTTTCAGACTCCATTTGGTCACTACGAATATCCAGTAATGCCCTTTGGTCTTTCAAATGCATCCTGCGACAAATCCTTGGATGTCATCCCCTCTCCCCTGGGGGTTCCCCTTCCCATGAGTCCAGGGAGGTGATGCCACGACCCGATAATCCCCCTCGGTGGGGTACACAGCGGGAGGATCTCATGGGGAGGGATCCACCCTATCGGAGTAAGGACGACTTCTCGGGAAGAACATGGTATGTCCATAAAACATCCCAAGCTCCCTTACCCTCATTCCCTGGACACAACACACTAGTCCCTCAAACTTACATATACTTGCATCAAGTAGATAATTCAACCCTTGCGAGGACCACTGAGATGAGGAGCCCAAAGTAGGCTGGAAAACTGGGACGAAGAAGAGTTCAGCAAAACCAATAGGCCCTGTGTGGGGTCCAGAATGAACACAAAGTTGTCATGTTTTTGGTTAAAGACTTATCAACTAAACAGGTTGGGAAAATGCCTCTCTGACCCTGCTATAAAGAGGAGCTTCCGTACCTAAAATAAAAAACTAAGGTGTGACGAATCAACTTCCGGGGCACCAGTGGTCCAGGGATGAATATCAGTTTCGAAACCATCAATCAGCGCCACCCTCTAGTACACCAGCAGGGATCCGAACAGATTGGAAATGCAAGTAAATTATAAACGTCCTTGTCCAATTTTGGTAACACGGACATAACGGCAGGCTTATCTCTGCAAGCTCATAGATCGTTGGTTAGTTGCAACACAGCAAAAAAATACAATTATTACCCAATGATAAAAGGGACTTTTCAGTCAAGGTTGTATACAAATATCTACGTTATTACTACAACAGACAGTTCTAGCACACTACAGAATACAACCCGCACTGTAAAGGAACACAGAGGACACAGTTTCACGAGGGAAAGGGATGCACTCTGGATACTGACAGGAGAGTAGTCGGTAAAGTAATCAGTCTTACTGTTCAAGGTTATTCGGTTCCAGCACCAAAGGGGCAAAGAGTCGTAACTGTCTCTAGGGGCCTTCAGAGAAGGACCAGGGGGGAAGAACTACAATGTATTGGATGCTGAAGAAGTTCTTGGTGCTCGACAGCTTCAAGGCCATTCCAGGGCGCTTCACAACCCTTGAGACAGAGTTAGTGGTGGGAGACAGCTGTGGTTACCAGGCGGCAGGCAGTTTGGCAAGCGAGGCTTGTCGGGTGCAGCGGCTTGGGGCCAAGAATTTCTGTCTCTGTGCTGATTGGCGGATCTGGAATGCTGGTCGAGGCATCCCGGACGGCTCTGGTGACTGCGGCGTGACAACAGACAGTGGTGCAGCCAGATGCGGTTCATGGAATTCACTGTCTCGAAAATGTCCTTAAAACATGGACGCTAGATGATGCTTGTGTGGCACTCCTCCTAGCTTCATCAGATGGCTTGTATCGTCCTTTCAAGGCAGACGGCCCAAATCTCAGGAGAGTGATTGCAGGCAACAGCCTTGTCCTTTGTCCATAGGCTCTCCGGCACTTTCCACCTTCAAAGCTTGCTGGCAGAACATAGGAGGGCAGACTGTGTGCTGGCTCAGTACCGGTTCTGGAGCTGCTGGGTGGGTATCTTCCTGTGTTCCCTGAGAGATGTTTAGGGGAGGGATCTTGGAACTCCTGGCCTTCCTTCACTGGCAGAAGATGTAAGGTAGACGGTACCTTCAGCATGGGTCCAAATTAGTCCTCCTTACTCCTTTCAAAGTTTTCAGATGATCTACTTCGTGAGGGGTTCAGCCCTCTTTTAAAGCCGAATGGGCCCCAGTGATTGGTGCTGGCTAAACCTACCTTAATGAACCAATCCTGGATCTCCACCAACAATCTGGTGTTATGCATGAGGTCAGGACCAGAGTGCTCTGCAACAGGACAGACTGGGGGGGACAACATATACCTAAGTCCCACCCATCTTCCTTTCTGTTGGAGATCAAAATGTCTTTCTGGTTAACTGAGTCCTCTGTGACCCTTGATTAAAGCGAAAGTTTCCCTTGAGGTTTGTGATGGGAGCAGAATTCCTATCTCTCAGAAACCACATCTTTCGTCCCTCTGAAAGGGGTCTGCTCTGCAGAGACACCTGCGGCATCTGCTGGACCCAGACAAGCCATTCACTGCCTTTCATACTGCAAGGTGGGAACTAGCTTCATGTTGACACATTGCATACCAAAGCAGCATTAGTCCTGCCTTCCTTTTGTCTGTCCGGCAATCAAGCCTCTCCTCTAAGCTTGCTTCAATTATCTCGTTAGTATGCATGGCCACCAGCCGGATTAGACAAAAGGAATGCAGATCCAAGGCGCCTTTTGATATTTAAATATGGCTACTCATTGCTGGACGAGGGTGTGCTTTCCCCCTTCTTGAGAGGCTTTGATGTACCCAGGGGCGTTGCATTCCAGCTGAATATGACTGGGGAAGACATTGCCTGTAGGCTGTGTCTTCCCGGAGTACATGTGACTATGCATTTTGTACGGGAAGCAGATGGACTGTGTACGGAATGGCCCCACACAGTCCTCGGAGGTTGATCTTCCATCATTCATTTTCATGTATCAAAAAATAAAAAAGTTCAGGTGAGCGCACTCTCCCCGTGTGGATGGTCAAATTCCTCAAGCCTATACGGCACGCCTGGGTCAAGAATCGTTGTCTCTGTGCTGGTTGACAGATCTAGAATGCTGGTCAAGGCGTCTAGGACGACTTTAGTGACTGCAGCATGACCGCAGTCAGTGGTGCAGCCGGTCACGTTTCGAGGGCTGGACTGTCTCAAAAATGTCCTTAAAAGATGGACGGTGGTTGATGCTTGTTGTGGCCTCCTCCTAGCTTCTTCGCAGGGCTTGTGTTGTCATTTTAAGGCGGACAGCCCAAAGCTGAGGAGAGTGTTTGCAGGCAACAGCCTTGTGCTTTGTTCAAAGACTCTGGCTCTTTCCACTGTGAGAAACCTGAAGCTGTCTCACCCGCTAATCCTTGGGGATCTGTCATCCAGGTGGCCATGACACAGCCATCGCTTTTGGATCCAGTTCCTGGAGCTGGACCAGTGCAGGAGGATCACCTGGCTGAGGGCTCTTAGGGGAGTGAAAGTGGGACACCGGAGGGTGAGATGCGGCATCCCCTTCCTTGTAACACCTTTTCCCCATCCTACCAGGTAGGATACCTATGAATTCAACCCCCCCTTTTCCTGCTGACACAAACACTTTCTCACGAACAGTTCACCATGATCGACAATGGCCTAACACCAGAGCTGTATACCTGGCATGTCCCAACACCATGGTCAGGCAAGGTCAGGCAATTACGGACCATTGCACACACCTGACTTCCATCACACTTCCCCACATGAATAAAAGGCGGAGCAAGAAAGCGCACTCTGGGTGAGGCAAAACACACGCAGAAACAGCAGTTCCAGATGGCAGTTTAATACAAGCAGATAGACCGCAAGACCAGAGAGGGTTGCAAGGAGGGAAGTAGCCTTGACCTGTAAAGACTGTTACTTTCGTGAGCCTTGGAAAGTGAGAAACCGAAGACCAGGAACTGAGGGTGATCAAACCTGCACAGTGTGTCAGAGGTATTCGGGTCTCTCCAGTGTTGATAACCAAGGCAGGAAAGAGCGATTGCTGCCGTGGTACTGTCCATGGCTCCTACAACAAAGCGGCATCAGAAAAGACAGCACAGCTGGTGAATCGGAGAGACTGATAACAAACCAGCTTGTGTTTTGAACCAAGGTTGCAAGCTGCAACATTGTAAAATGAGAACAGTGTGTGAGGTGTTTGTGATAAGCGGCGCAAACGCAATTGGAAGCCAAATGAAGTAGTTTAACTAGGTTCCCAGTCAATTGGTCGACAGGACAATTGGTCGACACCATTTGGTCGAATGCCAAATGGTCGAATTTTTTTTTTTTTTTTTTTACCCCTTTTTTGGTTTTTTTGGGGGGGGTCCCCCCCCCCCCCAACCCCCTTTTTTTCTTTTTTTTTTCCCCACACGAAAACCCACAAAACACATTAAAAAAAAAAAAAAAAAATTCGACCATTTGGCATTCGACCAAATGGTGTCGACCAAATTGCAGTCGACCAGTTTGTTGTCGACCAATTGACCGGACACCGTTTAACTATTATAATTGAACTTTGGGAAGCCAATAAAAGATACCATACACAGAGTGGTCCAGCGCCACGTGGGTGCTCATTCGAAAGTCTCTTTTGGGTATCCAACTGATCCTGAGTGTGAGAGAAAGAAATATTGAGATCGATGTGGTCATGCAAAGGGTCAAGCTAAACCCAGTGCACATTCGAAAGTCTTTGATAGTTTAATGTACATCACAATTAATCTGAGCCCGGCTGAGGGAGACTAATTGAATGAAAGAAAGGTATTTGAGCCTGGCAGAGGGGGATCTGGAGTGAACCGTAACTTACCCGTAAAATAATTCTCTGAACCTTGTTTTGAAAGGGATCTGTGCCCAGAAGAAGGGGGATCCAATGGTGAACTTTTGTTTTGCAAAGGATCTGAGCCCGGCTGAGGGGGATCCAGAGTGCAAACCCATATTGAATACTGGTGAAAGGAAAAGAACATTTGCGTGTTGTTTTTGATGCAGCAGGCCCTTTGCATCAAGGGACTTGTAAGAAGTAAAGAGACTTGGACACAGAAGGTCCTGAACTGGGAAAATAGAACTGTAGCCTCATGCCGCAGAAGTCAAAGTGTGTGCTTGGCTCGAGTGACCCGCCTTGCAGGGCACGCTGTGTGCTGGCTGGGTACAGGTTCTGGAGCTGCTGGACGGGTCCTCTGAGTCTGGTATCTCCCTCTGTTCCCTGGCGATTTTTAGGAGAGGGATCTTGCCTCCCTCTTGGAAATCCTGGCTTTCCTTCACTGGCAGAAGCTGCAAGGCAGACTGTACTTTCAGCCAGGGACCAAATGAGTCCTTCTTCTTACTCATTTTGATGTTGTCAGTTGATCTGCAAAGAGAGGGGCTTAGTCCTCCTTTAAAGCCAAATGGGCCCCAGTGATTGGTGCAGGTTAAGCCTACCTTAATGAACCCATCGTGGGTCCCCACCAACAATCTTCTGTTATGCGTGAAGTCATAACCAGAGCACTTTGCAACAGGAAAGGTAAGGGGTAACAACATGTACTTCTAAGTCCCACCCATCTTCCTGTCTGTTGTGGATCAAAGTGTCTTTCTGGTTAATTGAGCTCTCTGTGACTCCTTATCAAAGCGCAGGTCTCCCTTGAAGTTTGTTGCCAGAACAAACTTTCTGTCTCCCTCAAATCACATACTTCTTCCCTCTGAAAGGGGGTCACCCTGCAGGGGATGCCTACTGTAAACAGTTGTCCCAGACATGACATGCACTGACTTTCATACAGAGGGGTGGGAGCTAGCTTCAAGCTGACACATTGCATCCCAGAAAGGTGTTGGGGTTTCCTGCCCTTTGTTAGTTCTGTGAACAGGCCTCTTTGCAGGCCTGCTTCAATTAACACTCATCAGGATGCGCTGCCACCACACAGAACTTAATAGGCAGGGCGAATCCACAGAGCCTTTGTTATTTTAATTAGGCTGGCCATGGCGGAAGGAAGGCATTGCCTTCCCCCTTCCTGAGATGCTTTGATGTACCTTTGGTTGTCACATTCCAGCCAAATGTGACCGGGAGGACTGCGTGTGTAGGCTATGTCTCCCCGGAGTACACTTGACTATGTGTTTGTTGTGCAGAGAGCATAGGAAAATATTTGCAGATTAGCCCCACACATTATCTGTGGTTGATCTCCCATCATTAATTTTAATTACTCAGGTGAGCGCACACTCCCTTTGCGGATGGTCGTATTCCTCACATAAGGATCTGTCTGTGTCAGGATGTCAGAAATCAAAAGCCGTCCTTGTGTCCAAACATTCTATCCTGACCCTCACACTACAAATAAAATAATAAAACAAGAAGGGAAAGTCTTTAATCTGATACTGGCAAAAAGTGTTCATAAATAAAAATAAAACATCTCCAAAATATTCTCCAAGAAAAGAAAAGACCTTGGTTTCCTTCCACTGGATTCTTTAATGGTATGACAATGCCTCTTGGTCTAACAGTTATTAGTGTCTTTCTTGGCCCACAACAAACCTGTTAGGTAAAACGCTCTTTAGTCTTGTAAAGTCCCTCTTTAACACAAGTTCCTTCTTTGTTCAACAAAAACTGTCTTTTCTTGACACTTCTTGTAGGTTTGCAATTTGCATGGTGCCTGCCAGGACTCGCTATGCACTTCCAACTGCCTGGTATACTCCCCTGCCAGGACTTCTCTTGTAGTTTCAACTGCCTGGTATACTTCTCTTGCCAAGACCTCTCCTCTTGTACTTTCAACTGCCTGGTATAGTCTTGCCAGGACCTTTCATTTATCACAGTTCCTATTTACATCCACAATCACATATACCTTCCTTGGTTAGGTATTTCTATCTGTTTAAAGGTTCTTTTAAACTTTCTCCACATCTGTATTTCATGTACTCATATGTTATTGGGGTTTGGGTTTGTACCCTGGCCTTTTGACTCACAAAACAATCTTCTTATTGTTTCTATCTCTGCAGCTTTACAACATTCAAATCGTCATTGGCACAGCGCCGAAATGCTGCGGGTCCCTACCTTGCTTGTGCTGACTCACCGGCTCTGTGTAGCGTCTTCGGTCCCGTTTGTGCTTCCCACTTGGACTGCTCAAATGTCTCTTTGGCTTCTCTCGTGGCTCTATTCCTGCATGCCTGCTTTCCCTCAGATCCCAGTAAGGATAAAGCTGCTTCTTCGAGCTGCCGGATTGCACAGGAATCCTCTTGCGGTTCAAGGCGTCTCATCCTGCTCACACAACATTACTTTCCTTCTCTGCTGGTGAGCTCCTTTGCTCGGCCAAACCGGCTCGTGCATCGAGCGTCCACACACCTCTACGGGAGATGCAACGTCTTCTCTCATAGTCCGGTTGCCATTTTTAAAGGTTCCGCACACAGGTGCTTTCACCAAACAACTAGCATGCTCATTGAGCTAGAGGCTCCTGCTGCCCTGCATGAATTCCTTCATCCTCCTTGTCTCAGTACTTAGGTGGTTATGGGATTTGGAGTCCATTGATGTCACAGATGACTTAGGTGGTTGTGGGAATTGGAGTCCATTGATGCATAGTATTTGGACAGTCTCTCTAAATGATTCCATATGAAAAATCAGTTCTATATGAAGGGGAATTAGAACTGAAATGGGGGTTTGGCCTAAAGGGTGTTGGGAAAAGGTCTCTCTATTTTCTCAAGTGGGGGAACAGATGCATGGCAATAGGCCTTTAGGGTATTGGGTATCAGAGGGGTCTTCCTCATGGTCAAATGGGGGATAGCGAGCATCATCCAATTAAGCCATGACATCTCCCCGGTAGTTGTCTTCTCCCATGTGACCCTCCCTCATATAGATGCCCCCAGGGGAGCTGTGATGACTCCATTGGAGTGATCACAAGAGTGATCATAATCATACTGGGATGAAGAAAATATGCAGAGGTATTCTGAGAAACCAACGGGTGTCTCACCTACTAGTCCCCGGAGGTCTCTCTCTCTCAGGTGGCCAGGGCACAGCCATTGCCTTTGGATCCAGACACTGGGGGTGGACCAGTGCTGGAGGATCACCTGGGTGAGGGGTCTTCAGGGAGTGGGCGTGAGTCAGCCGATGGTGAGACGTGGTATTCCCCCCTTTTTTGTGTACCAAACACATCCTATTTTTTTAGGATTTTCTGATGTCCCAACTCCCCTCCAACCTCTTTCTGCCCAAACACCGGGCTGAGGAAAATGGCAACTGAGAGTAACAAGACTACCTCTTATACATCACACTGGACATGTCCTATTAATCGGGTCAGGCAAAGTCAGGCACCTGACTTTAAGTGCATGCACCTGATACCAATTAGCTCTCCCCACACGGGTAAAAGGCACACTCTGAGCAAGGTGGAACATGAGTACAAGCAGAACCTCCGGTGCGAAGGCGAATTTACTGGAGTGACGGACCAAGGGATGAGGGCAGCGGGTCAAAAACCCCAGGAGTTCCCCACAGGAGCTTGTTGCTTCCAAAAGGCAGCGAAAGACATGTGAAGAAGGCCAGATCACAAAGCAGAAACCTGCATTGTGTTTCAAGGACGCCAGCGACTCTCCCAGGTGAACGGCAGAGTTGTGGAGGTGAGGCCAAGTCTATGGTACTAACCTTGACTCGTGAATTGGAAGCTGCAAAAAGAAGAGAGAAAGGCACACAGCCGGTGAGATGGCAAGCGACCTGAGAGACTGTTAAAGAAAGATTGAAGTGGCAACATTATATCACAAGTGAAATCTTTATGCGTGTGGCAGACCTATGAATGTACTTTGAAGTAAAGGCAGCTAGGGAATCAGCGACACTGAGTAACGGAGTGGCCCGGCGAAAAGGAAGTAGCCCACTTGAAAGTCTCTGTGAAAGGTGCATTGTTTGTAGCGATAAAGTGAATGAACTGTAAAAATGAAGTGATCAAAATTAACCCAGAGGGAAGGCGATAGTAAAAAGCTGAACATTGAAATTTGAGTCGAAGTGGTCCTGCGGAGGTCTGTAAAGGAAGCCACGCACATTCGAAAGTCTTCGACATCCGAAAGCAGTCTCGAGCCCGAATGAGGGAGACCCAAAGTGTAATAAGCTTGGGCAAGGGAGCCACCTGTAAGTATTGTTGAACTTTTGTTGTGAAAGGTGAGTATGGCAGAGGGGGCCCAATGAGAACTTTTTGTTGAAATATTGTTTGAAAGATTGGAAAGAAAGACTTTAATGTGGAAGGCCAGGCAGGCCTTGATCCACATCTTGAACTGTTTTGTGTTGAAAACCTGGGCCAGAGTATGTCATCCTGTCTACTGGGACTACTTTATTCCATGCTGTCTAACGTGGGGAGGAGAGTTGATTTAGTCACACTTATTCTTTTTACTTGAACACTGATTTTCCTTTCCATGCATATCTCCTTTATACACTTTTTGTACAAGAGATAGGGCAGGCATTAGGTTTTGTTAGCATTGGCCATTTTGTTTTGACGGACTTCACTAGGACTGTTTATTTATTATTTGATGGTCGAGACTACTCCCATCTTAGTTATAGGGCAGAATAAAATGAAATAAAAATGTAATAAGTTAAAGGAATGGGGAATGCCAGACCACCTACTTAGGCTATTGATCAACTTACATGATCAGACCACCCTACAAGTTCGGCTTAATGGGCTAGGCACATCACAGTCCTTCTTTGCACATTGGGGCCTCCGGCAGGGTTGTGTGTTAGCAGCGCTTCTGTTTAACCTGTATTTGTCTGATCCTGTAACCTGTATGTGTCTGATCCTGGCTCATTGTTGATGAATTCCTTGTTTGCTCCATCAAGAATTCTACATTTGACAATGCCATATTTAGCCTATACTGATGATGTCGTGCTGATGGATTGTACACAAATTGGCCTACAGAAACAGCTAGATGCCATCGTAGAATATGCACAAGTGAACGATCTGTGTATTAACAAATGGAAAACTACGATTGTAAGATTCACTCATAATGTATACGTCGATTCCACAAGCAGAAGGAATAGAGACGATAAGAGACCTCTTGAACACCAGGGACGGTATACATACTCTGACAGAATTCATCCTGGAATACACTAGACTAGCCATGTCAGAGAACTTCTTCCTCTTCCAGGATCAATTTTATAAACAAACCAAGGGAGTCAGCATGGGGGCAACGTTTGCCCCTGACATTGCAAACCTCTATATGTCCAACTATGAAGAAAAACATGTATTCACTGAAGAAAACCCCTTTCTGAGCAACATTGCCCTATGGAAACGCTACATAGATGATGTCATCATTGTATGGAATGGCACACCCTCAGATTTACAGGACTTCCATCATTGGCTGAACCTACGGAACACACATATCAAGTTTACTATATGTTGGGATCATCACCAAATTGATTTTTTGGACCTCCACATTTACAAAACAGGACATCAACTCAAGACAGAACTATTTTGAAAACCGACAGATCGTAACAGCTTGCTCCACTTTCAGAGCTATCACCCGATGGACTGAAATACAACTTACCCTACGGACAGTTTCTGCGCATCCGCAGGAATTGCACTGACACTGAGAGGTACATAAAACATGCCGATGATCTACAAATCCGTCTAACCGAGAGAGGTTATCCTCAAAGATCCATCAAACAAGCCAAAAAAAGAGCGAGACACACACCAAGGGAAATCCGTCTCGAAAACAAACCAAAGAAAGAACTAGGCCGGCTGGTATGTGTTACCACTTTTGGACCATTGAGCCAACTGATACAGAAGACCATAAGAAAAAATTGGCACCTGGTGAAACAGCTGGGGACTTTAAACCAAACACCATGTTTCGCTTTTAAGAAAAATAGAAATTTAAGGGACTCTCTAGTGCACACGTTCATTGAACCACCTCCACAAACAGAGAACACACTATGGGACTTACCCCCACTCACTGGACATTACAAATGCGGGAGATGTGTGGCTTGCCCTTTGACCATAGAGAAAAAATCATTTGAGCACAAGACCATTAAATGGACAATGAGGGACCTCACCAATTGTAACACGAAAGGCACGGTCTACTCTACGTAGGGAAGACCATCCGCCCAATGAAGATGCGGATCTCGGAACACCGGTCATGCATAAGAAATAAGGTGGCCAACAAGCCACTTGTTGAACATTTCAATAAAGAAAATCACAAAGACACAGACCTGAGGTGGTTTATCTTACAGAAAGTGATACCCGCCAAACGAAGGGGGGGATGTGAATAGAACTTTGACACAGCTGGAACAGAGATGGGTACACAAATTGGACAGTGTGCGGACAGGACTCAACATCGCAGTTGAATGGAAAGCCTTCATGTGAACCCTCCTTTTTGTGGTCTACCGCCCTGATACACACCATATATTCATTTAGCTAGGCCATCAGATTTGGCATTTCCGCTATGTGATTTGGTTTTGATTCGAAGAAACATAGACAGTGGTCACATTCCTATAGACACCCTTAATCCCCTCTCGGTCTTCTACAGGAACAGCACTACTGGTACATTAATTGATGCACACATTAGTTAACTTGTGTAATACCCACCGGTGGGGATGAAAATGATCTCTAATATGTATTCATTTTAGCGGTGATGATACCGTGAACAGTGATAACATTGTGTTTTTTATTATACAGCTGCTCATACTGATATGGACCTATGGCATTAAAAAGTTGTGACCCATTTATGCATTTTGGTCTGATGTCTCAGGATGATTATGTGCATACATGCATCTGTAAACATACGTGCTTGTTCCAGTTCCGTCCCCTTTGACACTTTTTAGTCCTTTTCCAAACACTGGGACACTTCAATTTAAAATGTTGCATAACTGTGCAATTCTTGGTATCAGGTTTAGGTTCGCCTACCGATACAATGCTGCAGCCGTGTTTTAGCATATTTTCGACACGGTTACCATGGCAACCATTTTTAAATTAAAATCTCTCTAGTTCGATTACACCATAATTCCTTGATCGACCCAGTGACCATCCATAATTGTTTATTAATCAAATTTGAGTCCTGCTGGGCTCCGGGGGCTGCTACAATCCGGAGTGACGTTTCAACATGGCCGCCCATATAAATAATCGAGCTCCTTGACAACGGCTTTAGCAACGTCACGCCGCTTGGATCACAAGTGACTCAGTGCTTTCTGCACAACTTTGCGGCTCCTCGCGCGCCGGACGCGGCTGACACACACCGCCCAAGCCTACCATTAATAGGTATTTAACGCACGCGGATCGCTCTGTGCGCTGGGCGTAAAAGTATAACCCTTGCAGCTTAGAATCTTACCTTTTTTCCAGGATATTTTCCTACGCAAGTTACAACCCAGAGCTCTGCGTTGCAGCCCCTTTTTTGAGGTAAGCTGTCACACTCGCCAAAAATCTTCTGTAAATATGCATTTTGCCGCCCTTGGGTTGGCCCGGGTGGAGTTAATAGTTATAATTCCCCCTTGCTCCTCTTTTCAGATAAATAGGAGCTCCCTTTTGGGACCCCTACTTGAGACGGCCTCCCACACAAGTGCCTGTGGTGAATCTCCTCCATAGGTAAGCTGTGTTTCTCCATGATACCTGTCCCATGGCACAGTTTGTTATCTACTAATTAGATCATTTTTCTCTTAGCACTCCCCTAAAAATTCTCCTTTTTTCCTTGTCCACAGCACTCCATGAACTACTCTCATACAGCCCCCCCGTCCTCATGAAGGCTGTGTTAGATATGAGGCTCATTTAGCCCACATAGACGGCTGAAACACCTGGTGTAGATGCACCTTTTTTTTTAAAAAGAATCACAGTGTATTGTCACTTTTCTCTGAATGAACTTTGTATTTTTTGTTGTAAATGTCTTTGTAAAATGTTCAATAGTTCTATGTATGACACTGTCCATCAAGTCATGGCAGTGAAGGCTTCATTTTCTGCTCCAGTACACAAGAAAATGGTTTAATCATTGTTCATGCTTTTGCTCTTGTGTACGATATCCTGTATGATCATGAGAAATTATGTGTCATTTTGAGTAGTGTATTTTGTATAATTATATATAAATAAAAAAAACAAGCAATTACCCAGTCTGGGTACTACATGCTGAGTGTTGTGGGTACTTTTTGGGCTATGACCATAGAAAAAAGCGGCAGTGCCAAAGGGAATTCTTCTCGACCTGTTCAATTGTATCCTTGTTCCATGAGTAGCCCTCCTGGGCAGAATATGGTCCACACCAGGAGCCCGAATATTTAGAAATCTGATTGCTGTAAGAGGCAAGTTTGATAAACTTAAGATAATGTAAGGCTTACTATGAAGATGGCTTAGGTGGTTGGCGAATTTGTTATATGTTGCTTTTATGATTTTTTTGCATTAGGGTGAATTGTGATGCTTTGATTGTTTTTATTTGTATCGACTGATTGATCGTTTTAACATTCTGTAAGGTTGTCTTAGAGCAACCAAGAACACAAAAAAAAAAGATTTTTAAAAATAGGGCAGAATAGCAGTTTTTAAAGCCCAGAAACTTTAACATAGGTTTTACAAATTGTACCTTTTGTTAGTCATACTTGTGATACCATGCCTCCCCTACAGTATAAAGAGCACTCTGAGTAAACAAAGTGAGCGTCCCGATCTTTATGAACATTGTAAGAGTATAAAAACTAATGAAGGACAACAGGAGGGAGGGAAGAAGCAGCAGCTGATCAGTGCGAGACTCTGAGAAACCTGGGAAGTGCAAAGGAGAAGCTGGTGAGGATGAGGCAGAGCCGAGAGCAGTCTGCTCCCAGTATTGCAGGAATACTGGGGCTCCTTTCCCCAAAGGTGCTGCCGAAGTCTGGCAGAGAAAGAGAAACTGTGGGACAACGGTGTGGCGAGCGAGAGGGACGCCGACACCATCCAGAACAAAACAAAACCTAAGAACCAGCAAGGACAGCCAAGGGGAAGCACAGAGGCAGCGCAACGAAGGAAGAGTGGAAGAGGACCCTGAAAAAAGAATTGCCATGCACCCGATAAACACTGAAGGTAACTGGCAATGCTCACGGACCAGCAGTGGCAAGCTAACCCTTGAGACGACGATGCAGTACAGGCATAATGAATCGAGATGCTTGCTTCTTCGTCTCCATACTTGACAGAAAAATACCAGGTTGGGGACCCAAATAAAAATAGTACAAATCAAGAGGATAAACATGGTAATTGGCAGGAGAGTATACCAAGAAGTCTGTTTAGAAGTGAAACCATAGAAGTAGTACAAATGAAGAAGCTAACCATGGTACTTGGCAGGAGAGCATACCAAGCATGTGTAGAAGAGAAACCAGGGCCTGGGACCGGAGTAAAATAGTGATAATCGGGAAGCTACTAAGATGGTCTGGGACCCAAAGAGAAGAAAGAGGAAGAAGTGGGAAAAAGCCTATACCTGGCAGGATAGTGAACTAGGCACGGGGAAGCCCAAACAAGGGAAAGAGAATTCCTCCAAAGTGCATCTTCCTCGTGGCAGTATCTGGTAGGGGAGTACACCAGGTCTGTCCAATACAGTCCGTGGGTCAGGCTGAACGCACAAATAAAGCCTGAGAAAGGCCAGGGGAAGGGAGTCATTCCCTCTGGTGTTGATGAACATTGTGAAAGAAGCCAAGGCAAGGGAGTCTTTCCCTCTGTATTGTGAGAAGCCTAGGAAAGAACAGGGGAAGGAGTTGTTCCCCCTGAGATTGTGAATTGCATTGTAAACGCCAGGAGAAGGAAGTGATTCATCCTGGGCCTGTGAAAAGTATTGAGAAACCTGAGCAGGGTTAGGGCAAGGGGGAGTCATTTCTCCCTAACACTGTGGAGATACAAGACTTTCTTTTTCCATGTGCATTGGTGAAGTACCAAGCCCAGAAGGCTTTTGAGACTTTTGGTTTTGACCTTTTTGAAGAACCTGCCCTTTTTGATCACCTGAAAGTGAACTTTGGTTTATCATCCAGAAAAAGGGATCCAGTTTTCTGGACCAAGAAGATCACCCCTTTACTTAGTTTGATTTAGAGTGTAGGGGAAGGAAATGGGCTTTGACACACGACAGTGGAGTACTTGTTTTGACGGACATCCTGACAGGGTCATTATTATTTGGTTGAGGCAGGGAAACCCCTCTTAGTAATAGGAACAGCTAAGGTTTTCACTTTTATTTTGACAAGTCTATAGCCAAAAATATGCCACCTGTGTGTCCATCTCCTACCTCTACACCCTTACAACCCGCTGTATGGGTCATTCCTCACTTACTTTATATCTGTTTCCTGTCACTGGATAACGCTACTTTTATAACGCTGAACTGCTTTACAACTGAAGGGATCTTTCTCCCGGCTTTCATTTGCACACCCTCTGTCCCCTCTCCAATAGGATTTTTCTTTGGCCTCCTTATCCCATCCCGCAAGGCTCCCAATCTAGGCGTTCTCTTATACAGGGACCTGAATCTTCAGCATTCAGTCATTATCCCACTGCCACACGTGCCAGGATTAACCTTGTGAACATTTGTAGCATCCAGCCTGTCTGGCATTTCACTCTTCGAAACACACTCATTGCTATCTTGGTCCTCAGCCTTCTGCTCTCTGAGCTGATGCTAGGATTTTTCCACCTCAGGCAAAGCGCCATCTTGTAATGAAGCCAGATGTGGGCCATAATGGCCCCAATGGTGCCCCCCTGGTGATTTAAACACCGGACTGGTGCCTAACCTTTCTAATGGTAGGACTGACCCTGGCTGGATTGTTGCTCCAGCTTCTTCCTTGGACTCCGCCCCCTTTCCTCTTCTCCGCTCAACAAATGATTGAGCTTTCCTATCTTCTCCTCTACAACCACCCACAGGCCTGGCCTAACTCCATGCACCACATTCACGTGGAGTGGCTATCTATTAAAAAACACACCTCTTTCAAATTCCTTCTTCTTGTGTACCCAACCATGCTCTAGCCCACTCACTCCCTCTACCCCTGCTCCTGATGCGCACCCCCTCGCACTCTACTCTTCCTAGCTCTCGTCAACCTACCCAATCCTACCCATCCTGCCTAAGCTGTCTCCTTCGTTTGCTCCATCTTCCTCCTGCATCCCTTTCCCCAGTACGCCATACCCCCTGAAATTAAGGACTTTCCCACAGTGCCCGGCCTCCAGATCACTGTTAAGGACCACTTTCTCTTCCAGGGAGAGCACCAGAGTCTTTGAGTTCTATCACCCCCTCCTTCCCCCCTTTTGATCCCCAAGCACCCTCACTGTAAATGCTGTGGTTAATGGAAATGGATTCAAGGTCTGTCTTGTGCAATGCCCTTAGATTCTTCCTAGCCGTGTCACCACCACCGGCCGGTTCCATGCAATATCTACTTTATCACGCCTTTGCAAAGGTTTCTAAAGCACCCGCCAATGGTACGTACTGCTGTCAATATGTCCTTTGTACAGAGCTTCTTGGCAAAGCACTTTGCATGTTCAACCAATACATACAAAATATCCTAATCCGTACAGGCATGCGTTGGAACGTATGCACTTGTAGGCCTCCCATGTGGACGGGCTGAAAGTGCAACAGCTTCTTAAGCTTATTGACTGTCTCTGGAAGGACCAAAACAGCCACGCGCTCAAAAACAGTGACCTAAAATGGGTTCAGCCTTCAAGAGCTGACACATTTCAGGGCTATTGCCCTTGTGATACTGAAGACAATGACTTATCTTATGACTCAAATGAATCATAAGAAACGTGGTAGCTGTTTGAAGAATCCCCTGAAACAAAGAGGCCTTCATCTGCATCGGATCTGCTTCTATTTCGCTGTGTGTTTGTTTTTAGTTTGTTTTTTAATCTCTTTCATACATACAAACGTGCATTATTATACATAAGTTTCTTAGTTTCTAGGCTGTGTGCAGGATTATTTTACTGGCTATGGAATAGGGAAGCACCGCATATGGAGGGACTTGTTCTTTTGGGATCCTGGGATGTTCATTACCTGTTTTTTTTTTTACTGAAAACAATGTTGCAGCCCCGTGCAGAATATAGATTCCCTGTACTTGATTACTATTAGGAATTGTTAATTCTTTTAAAGACAGAGAAAAAATATTATGCTTCCCCTAATTTACTAAATTCTTTCAGCAGCCAACACAATTCAAAGAACATTTTCTACAGAGAATAACCTGAAGTGTTACATGATATGTAACAGGGTGGGATAATACTTGCCTCTGTGTCTTTAATAGAATTAGAGCTCCTGATCCTCAATCTGCTTGAAATCGAATTGCCGGAATAATCGGCCACCTTCATGATATCTTCCAACCACGACCCAAAATGGAGGACTTGGACATAATGATACGCCTAGAGGAATGGGCATGTAAAGTGGAGACCTCAATACCAGCCTGCTCACTTAACCAAATTAGCAAGTGTGGGAAAAGAGACTGGCCTATGAGGCCGCCTAATACTCAAGAGCAGCTGCCTGCAGGTGGAAGGCTTGTGGGATACCATCACCTCTTTAAACCGCTTCAGGCAGTGGATGATGCATAAACAACGGTGAGAGGGAAAAGCCAGATAAAGACCCAATACCCATCTTGATATGTTGGGAAAGGTTGATGCAGACTCCCTGGCGGAAAATCCAAAGATCACACTTTGGAAAACAATTACAGGACAGTTCCCTAGGACGAAGGAGACAATTGTCTTAACAGTCCTCAAAAAGGTGCAGCACTCTACTCACATCCCACAGGGATGAGTAACGAGGTTCGGGAGCTCTCCAGACTTCACATCTTCCAATGATGTCATACCAAAGTGGAGGGTGGAGCCACATGTCACCTGCTGTTCCACATGTCAATGTGCTCCAGCTACCAATGTAGTTTTGTGAGGTCTTCCATACATAAATGAATGGCTGTAGAGTAGGAGACGTCCTTGTGTAGATCTAAACATGCTTACCTGTGCCGAGCCCTGTAGTCCAGCAGCCTGTAAAAATGGCGTAACTAGAGTACGCTAAAATACCTACTAACTTGGCTAGCTCTCTGAGAAACACAACTCCTTGTGTTTAAATGTAGCACATCTCCACCTTGCTATCCCTGGAGTGGTCCCCTGGCGCTCTGGTGGATCTGAAAAACAAAAAGGGTAGGGTAGGTTAGTAGGAATGAGCGGGAAAAGCGCAAGAGAGCTGTGATGTGCTGTTGGCAGATTCCATTTGGTTTACACTGTTCGCTGAGCGTAGGCGTGATTCTTCAGTCGGTAGTTGTCATGTGCATTTGTGCAAGGCTATGTGTGGTTTGTTTTGTTGTGGTGTAGTCAAGTGCATGCGGTTTGTTGTGCAATATATGTATGGTTGTGTTATGTTTAGAATTTTGAGAGGTGTAAGCAGATGGATGAGATTTTTAGTGGGTTGGTTAGTGTTGGCGGTCCATCGTACCTCCTCCTCTTTTGCCGCCTGTGGTATGCGTCCCCGTCAGTGTCGCATATTGTGATGCGCTAGGGGGTGGGCATGAGGGGGCCTCCTATATTCTGTTCCAGGTTGTGGGTTATTTGCAGGGCTAATTAGTGGTGATGCCTCCTCCACCCCCCCCTGTCCACGCTGAGTACCGAATAATGGATTGATACACCGCTTTGGCCTCTGGCATAACCTGGTGTGGAACCGCCATCAGCTTCCTGGGCCCCTTGAAGGGTGGGCGGGAGTGGACTTCTTTCCTGTGCTTTTAAGCTACATGGTCCCTGTTGTTTATCTGTTTGGTCACTACTCTTTCCGCTTCAACTCTTATGTTCTTTATCTGTGGTTCAACCTAGGGCGCTCCCATCTCTCTCGTTGGCCCCATAAAGGCTCTCCATGGGAACCCGGGTCTCCTTCCTAGTCGGAAATCTCTCCACCTCCCTGCACTTGTCGTGGTACGCTTTAGGCCTCTGTCTTGCAATATGTGCGTTCATTCTGAGCGGTGTGGGTATTGCTCATTCGTTTTTGTCCGGGTCTGAGGTTTTTAGGAATTTTCAGAATTTTAGATGGTCCTTTATGTTTCGTATTTCTCTCGGGAGGGAGTTCCACATTTTTGCGGCTAGGCAGGAGAATGCTGATCCACCACGTTTTTTCCTTGTGTACGGTTTAGGTTCCAGGTAGATGTTGTTGCTGGTTCTGAGTGTTCTGGTCGGTTGGTAAATGGTGATGTTCTGTTTTAAGAATTCTGCTCCTTGTCCATGGATTGCTCTGCGTGTTATGCACATTGTTTTGAATGTGATTCATTTTTTGACTGGCAGCCAGTGTAGCATCTTTAGCTTGGGAGTGATGTGGTCCCTTCGTGAGAGCTTGAGGAGGAGTCTGGCCACTGCGTTCTGTATAGGTTGCAGTTTCTTCAGTAAATAATCCGGCATTCCGAGCTATAGGCGGTTGGCATAGTCTATCCTGGACATCATGAGGGAAATGATGTCTAGTGTTTTGTGTGGTCCTGCGGAGGTCTGTAAAGGAAGCCACGCACATTCGAAAGTCTTCGACATCCGAAAGCAGTCTCGAGCCCGAATGAGGGGGACCCAAAGTGTAATAAGCTTGGGCAAGGGAGCCACCTGTAAGTATTGTTGAACTTTTGTTGTGAAAGGTGAGTATGGCAGAGGGGGCCCAATGAGAACTTTTTGTTGAAATATTGTTTGAAAGATTGGAAAGAAAGACTTTAATGTGGAAGGCCAGGCAGGCCTTGATCCACATCTTGAACTGTTTTGTGTTGAAAACCTGGGCCAGAGTATGTCATCCTGTCTACTGGGACTACTTTATTCCATGCTGTCTAACGTGGGGAGGAGAGTTGATTTAGTCACACTTATTCTTTTTACTTGAACACTGATTTTCCTTTCCATGCATATCTCCTTTATACACTTTTTGTACAAGAGATAGGGCAGGCATTAGGTTTTGTTAGCATTGGCCATTTTGTTTTGACGGACTTCACTAGGACTGTTTATTTATTATTTGATGGTCGAGACTACTCCCATCTTAGTTATAGGGCAGAATAAAATGAAATAAAAATGTAATAAGTTAAAGGAATGGGGAATGCCAGACCACCTACTTAGGCTATTGATCAACTTACATGATCAGACCACCCTACAAGTTCGGCTTAATGGGCTAGGCACATCACAGTCCTTCTTTGCACATTGGGGCCTCCGGCAGGGTTGTGTGTTAGCAGCGCTTCTGTTTAACCTGTATTTGTCTGATCCTGTAACCTGTATGTGTCTGATCCTGGCTCATTGTTGATGAATTCCTTGTTTGCTCCATCAAGAATTCTACATTTGACAATGCCATATTTAGCCTATACTGATGATGTCGTGCTGATGGATTGTACACAAATTGGCCTACAGAAACAGCTAGATGCCATCGTAGAATATGCACAAGTGAACGATCTGTGTATTAACAAATGGAAAACTACGATTGTAAGATTCACTCATAATGTATATGTCGATTCCACAAGCAGAAGGAATAGAGACGATAAGAGACCTCTTGAACACCAGGGACGGTATACATACTCTGACAGAATTCATCCTGGAATACACTAGACTAGCCATGTCAGAGAACTTCTTCCTCTTCCAGGATCAATTTTATAAACAAACCAAGGGAGTCAGCATGGGGGCAACGTTTGCCCCTGACATTGCAAACCTCTATATGTCCAACTATGAAGAAAAACATGTATTCACTGAAGAAAACCCCTTTCTGAGCAACATTGCCCTATGGAAACGCTACATAGATGATGTCATCATTGTATGGAATGGCACACCCTCAGATTTACAGGACTTCCATCATTGGCTGAACCTACGGAACACACATATCAAGTTTACTATATGTTGGGATCATCACCAAATTGATTTTTTGGACCTCCACATTTACAAAACAGGACATCAACTCAAGACAGAACTATTTTGAAAACCGACAGATCGTAACAGCTTGCTCCACTTTCAGAGCTATCACCCGATGGACTGAAATACAACTTACCCTACGGACAGTTTCTGCGCATCCGCAGGAATTGCACTGACACTGAGAGGTACATAAAACATGCCGATGATCTACAAATCCGTCTAACCGAGAGAGGTTATCCTCAAAGATCCATCAAACAAGCCAAAAAAAGAGCGAGACACACACCAAGGGAAATCCGTCTCGAAAACAAACCAAAGAAAGAACTAGGCCGGCTGGTATGTGTTACCACTTTTGGACCATTGAGCCAACTGATACAGAAGACCATAAGAAAAAATTGGCACCTGGTGAAACAGCTGGGGACTTTAAACCAAACACCATGTTTCGCTTTTAAGAAAAATAGAAATTTAAGGGACTCTCTAGTGCACACGTTCATTGAACCACCTCCACAAACAGAGAACACACTATGGGACTTACCCCCACTCACTGGACATTACAAATGCGGGAGATGTGTGGCTTGCCCTTTGACCATAGAGAAAAAATCATTTGAGCACAAGACCATTAAATGGACAATGAGGGACCTCACCAATTGTAACACGAAAGGCACGGTCTACTCTACGTAGGGAAGACCATCCGCCCAATGAAGATGCGGATCTCGGAACACCGGTCATGCATAAGAAATAAGGTGGCCAACAAGCCACTTGTTGAACATTTCAATAAAGAAAATCACAAAGACACAGACCTGAGGTGGTTTATCTTACAGAAAGTGATACCCGCCAAACGAAGGGGGGGATGTGAATAGAACTTTGACACAGCTGGAACAGAGATGGGTACACAAATTGGACAGTGTGCGGACAGGACTCAACATCGCAGTTGAATGGAAAGCCTTCATGTGAACCCTCCTTTTTGTGGTCTACCGCCCTGATACACACCATATATTCATTTAGCTAGGCCATCAGATTTGGCATTTCCGCTATGTGATTTGGTTTTGATTCGAAGAAACATAGACAGTGGTCACATTCCTATAGACACCCTTAATCCCCTCTCGGTCTTCTACAGGAACAGCACTACTGGTACATTAATTGATGCACACATTAGTTAACTTGTGTAATACCCACCGGTGGGGATGAAAATGATCTCTAATATGTATTCATTTTAGCGGTGATGATACCGTGAACAGTGATAACATTGTGTTTTTTATTATACAGCTGCTCATACTGATATGGACCTATGGCATTAAAAAGTTGTGACCCATTTATGCATTTTGGTCTGATGTCTCAGGATGATTATGTGCATACATGCATCTGTAAACATACGTGCTTGTTCCAGTTCCGTCCCCTTTGACACTTTTTAGTCCTTTTCCAAACACTGGGACACTTCAATTTAAAATGTTGCATAACTGTGCAATTCTTGGTATCAGGTTTAGGTTCGCCTACCGATACAATGCTGCAGCCGTGTTTTAGCATATTTTCGACACGGTTACCATGGCAACCATTTTTAAATTAAAATCTCTCTAGTTCGATTACACCATAATTCCTTGATCGACCCAGTGACCATCCATAATTGTTTATTAATCAAATTTGAGTCCTGCTGGGCTCCGGGGGCTGCTACAATCCGGAGTGACGTTTCAACATGGCCGCCCATATAAATAATCGAGCTCCTTGACAACGGCTTTAGCAACGTCACGCCGCTTGGATCACAAGTGACTCAGTGCTTTCTGCACAACTTTGCGGCTCCTCGCGCGCCGGACGCGGCTGACACACACCGCCCAAGCCTACCATTAATAGGTATTTAACGCACGCGGATCGCTCTGTGCGCTGGGCGTAAAAGTATAACCCTTGCAGCTTAGAATCTTACCTTTTTTCCAGGATATTTTCCTACGCAAGTTACAACCCAGAGCTCTGCGTTGCAGCCCCTTTTTTGAGGTAAGCTGTCACACTCGCCAAAAATCTTCTGTAAATATGCATTTTGCCGCCCTTGGGTTGGCCCGGGTGGAGTTAATAGTTATAATTCCCCCTTGCTCCTCTTTTCAGATAAATAGGAGCTCCCTTTTGGGACCCCTACTTGAGACGGCCTCCCACACAAGTGCCTGTGGTGAATCTCCTCCATAGGTAAGCTGTGTTTCTCCATGATACCTGTCCCATGGCACAGTTTGTTATCTACTAATTAGATCATTTTTCTCTTAGCACTCCCCTAAAAATTCTCCTTTTTTCCTTGTCCACAGCACTCCATGAACTACTCTCATACAGCCCCCCCGTCCTCATGAAGGCTGTGTTAGATATGAGGCTCATTTAGCCCACATAGACGGCTGAAACACCTGGTGTAGATGCACCTTTTTTTTTAAAAAGAATCACAGTGTATTGTCACTTTTCTCTGAATGAACTTTGTATTTTTTGTTGTAAATGTCTTTGTAAAATGTTCAATAGTTCTATGTATGACACTGTCCATCAAGTCATGGCAGTGAAGGCTTCATTTTCTGCTCCAGTACACAAGAAAATGGTTTAATCATTGTTCATGCTTTTGCTCTTGTGTACGATATCCTGTATGATCATGAGAAATTATGTGTCATTTTGAGTAGTGTATTTTGTATAATTATATATAAATAAAAAAAACAAGCAATTACCCAGTCTGGGTACTACATGCTGAGTGTTGTGGGTACTTTTTGGGCTATGACCATAGAAAAAAGCGGCAGTGCCAAAGGGAATTCTTCTCGACCTGTTCAATTGTATCCTTGTTCCATGAGTAGCCCTCCTGGGCAGAATATGGTCCACACCAGGAGCCCGAATATTTAGAAATCTGATTGCTGTAAGAGGCAAGTTTGATAAACTTAAGATAATGTAAGGCTTACTATGAAGATGGCTTAGGTGGTTGGCGAATTTGTTATATGTTGCTTTTATGATTTTTTTGCATTAGGGTGAATTGTGATGCTTTGATTGTTTTTATTTGTATCGACTGATTGATCGTTTTAACATTCTGTAAGGTTGTCTTAGAGCAACCAAGAACACAAAAAAAAAAGATTTTTAAAAATAGGGCAGAATAGCAGTTTTTAAAGCCCAGAAACTTTAACATAGGTTTTACAAATTGTACCTTTTGTTAGTCATACTTGTGATACCATGCCTCCCCTACAGTATAAAGAGCACTCTGAGTAAACAAAGTGAGCGTCCCGATCTTTATGAACATTGTAAGAGTATAAAAACTAATGAAGGACAACAGGAGGGAGGGAAGAAGCAGCAGCTGATCAGTGCGAGACTCTGAGAAACCTGGGAAGTGCAAAGGAGAAGCTGGTGAGGATGAGGCAGAGCCGAGAGCAGTCTGCTCCCAGTATTGCAGGAATACTGGGGCTCCTTTCCCCAAAGGTGCTGCCGAAGTCTGGCAGAGAAAGAGAAACTGTGGGACAACGGTGTGGCGAGCGAGAGGGACGCCGACACCATCCAGAACAAAACAAAACCTAAGAACCAGCAAGGACAGCCAAGGGGAAGCACAGAGGCAGCGCAACGAAGGAAGAGTGGAAGAGGACCCTGAAAAAAGAATTGCCATGCACCCGATAAACACTGAAGGTAACTGGCAATGCTCACGGACCAGCAGTGGCAAGCTAACCCTTGAGACGACGATGCAGTACAGGCATAATGAATCGAGATGCTTGCTTCTTCGTCTCCATACTTGACAGAAAAATACCAGGTTGGGGACCCAAATAAAAATAGTACAAATCAAGAGGATAAACATGGTAATTGGCAGGAGAGTATACCAAGAAGTCTGTTTAGAAGTGAAACCATAGAAGTAGTACAAATGAAGAAGCTAACCATGGTACTTGGCAGGAGAGCATACCAAGCATGTGTAGAAGAGAAACCAGGGCCTGGGACCGGAGTAAAATAGTGATAATCGGGAAGCTACTAAGATGGTCTGGGACCCAAAGAGAAGAAAGAGGAAGAAGTGGGAAAAAGCCTATACCTGGCAGGATAGTGAACTAGGCACGGGGAAGCCCAAACAAGGGAAAGAGAATTCCTCCAAAGTGCATCTTCCTCGTGGCAGTATCTGGTAGGGGAGTACACCAGGTCTGTCCAATACAGTCCGTGGGTCAGGCTGAACGCACAAATAAAGCCTGAGAAAGGCCAGGGGAAGGGAGTCATTCCCTCTGGTGTTGATGAACATTGTGAAAGAAGCCAAGGCAAGGGAGTCTTTCCCTCTGTATTGTGAGAAGCCTAGGAAAGAACAGGGGAAGGAGTTGTTCCCCCTGAGATTGTGAATTGCATTGTAAACGCCAGGAGAAGGAAGTGATTCATCCTGGGCCTGTGAAAAGTATTGAGAAACCTGAGCAGGGTTAGGGCAAGGGGGAGTCATTTCTCCCTAACACTGTGGAGATACAAGACTTTCTTTTTCCATGTGCATTGGTGAAGTACCAAGCCCAGAAGGCTTTTGAGACTTTTGGTTTTGACCTTTTTGAAGAACCTGCCCTTTTTGATCACCTGAAAGTGAACTTTGGTTTATCATCCAGAAAAAGGGATCCAGTTTTCTGGACCAAGAAGATCACCCCTTTACTTAGTTTGATTTAGAGTGTAGGGGAAGGAAATGGGCTTTGACACACGACAGTGGAGTACTTGTTTTGACGGACATCCTGACAGGGTCATTATTATTTGGTTGAGGCAGGGAAACCCCTCTTAGTAATAGGAACAGCTAAGGTTTTCACTTTTATTTTGACAAGTCTATAGCCAAAAATATGCCACCTGTGTGTCCATCTCCTACCTCTACACCCTTACAACCCGCTGTATGGGTCATTCCTCACTTACTTTATATCTGTTTCCTGTCACTGGATAACGCTACTTTTATAACGCTGAACTGCTTTACAACTGAAGGGATCTTTCTCCCGGCTTTCATTTGCACACCCTCTGTCCCCTCTCCAATAGGATTTTTCTTTGGCCTCCTTATCCCATCCCGCAAGGCTCCCAATCTAGGCGTTCTCTTATACAGGGACCTGAATCTTCAGCATTCAGTCATTATCCCACTGCCACACGTGCCAGGATTAACCTTGTGAACATTTGTAGCATCCAGCCTGTCTGGCATTTCACTCTTCGAAACACACTCATTGCTATCTTGGTCCTCAGCCTTCTGCTCTCTGAGCTGATGCTAGGATTTTTCCACCTCAGGCAAAGCGCCATCTTGTAATGAAGCCAGATGTGGGCCATAATGGCCCCAATGGTGCCCCCCTGGTGATTTAAACACCGGACTGGTGCCTAACCTTTCTAATGGTAGGACTGACCCTGGCTGGATTGTTGCTCCAGCTTCTTCCTTGGACTCCGCCCCCTTTCCTCTTCTCCGCTCAACAAATGATTGAGCTTTCCTATCTTCTCCTCTACAACCACCCACAGGCCTGGCCTAACTCCATGCACCACATTCACGTGGAGTGGCTATCTATTAAAAAACACACCTCTTTCAAATTCCTTCTTCTTGTGTACCCAACCATGCTCTAGCCCACTCACTCCCTCTACCCCTGCTCCTGATGCGCACCCCCTCGCACTCTACTCTTCCTAGCTCTCGTCAACCTACCCAATCCTACCCATCCTGCCTAAGCTGTCTCCTTCGTTTGCTCCATCTTCCTCCTGCATCCCTTTCCCCAGTACGCCATACCCCCTGAAATTAAGGACTTTCCCATAGTGCCCGGCCTCCAGATCACTGTTAAGAACCACTTTCTCTTCCAGGGAGAGCACCAGAGTCTTTGAGTTCTATCACCCCCTCCTTCCCCCCTTTTGATCCCCAAGCACCCTCACTGTAAATGCTGTGGTTAATGGAAATGGATTCAAGGTCTGTCTTGTGCAATGCCCTTAGATTCTTCCTAGCCGTGTCACCACCACCGGCCGGTTCCATGCAATATCTACTTTATCACGCCTTTGCAAAGGTTTCTAAAGCACCCGCCAATGGTACGTACTGCTGTCAATATGTCCTTTGTACAGAGCTTCTTGGCAAAGCACTTTGCATGTTCAACCAATACATACAAAATATCCTAATCCGTACAGGCATGCGTTGGAACGTATGCACTTGTAGGCCTCCCATGTGGACGGGCTGAAAGTGCAACAGCTTCTTAAGCTTATTGACTGTCTCTGGAAGGACCAAAACAGCCACGCGCTCAAAAACAGTGACCTAAAATGGGTTCAGCCTTCAAGAGCTGACACATTTCAGGGCTATTGCCCTTGTGATACTGAAGACAATGACTTATCTTATGACTCAAATGAATCATAAGAAACGTGGTAGCTGTTTGAAGAATCCCCTGAAACAAAGAGGCCTTCATCTGCATCGGATCTGCTTCTATTTCGCTGTGTGTTTGTTTTTAGTTTGTTTTTTAATCTCTTTCATACATACAAACGTGCATTATTATACATAAGTTTCTTAGTTTCTAGGCTGTGTGCAGGATTATTTTACTGGCTATGGAATAGGGAAGCACCGCATATGGAGGGACTTGTTCTTTTGGGATCCTGGGATGTTCATTACCTGTTTTTTTTTTTACTGAAAACAATGTTGCAGCCCCGTGCAGAATATAGATTCCCTGTACTTGATTACTATTAGGAATTGTTAATTCTTTTAAAGACAGAGAAAAAATATTATGCTTCCCCTAATTTACTAAATTCTTTCAGCAGCCAACACAATTCAAAGAACATTTTCTACAGAGAATAACCTGAAGTGTTACATGATATGTAACAGGGTGGGATAATACTTGCCTCTGTGTCTTTAATAGAATTAGAGCTCCTGATCCTCAATCTGCTTGAAATCGAATTGCCGGAATAATCGGCCACCTTCATGATATCTTCCAACCACGACCCAAAATGGAGGACTTGGACATAATGATACGCCTAGAGGAATGGGCATGTAAAGTGGAGACCTCAATACCAGCCTGCTCACTTAACCAAATTAGCAAGTGTGGGAAAAGAGACTGTCCTATGAGGCCGCCTAATACTCAAGAGCAGCTGCCTGCAGGTGGAAGGCTTGTGGGATACCATCACCTCTTTAAACCGCTTCAGGCAGTGGATGATGCATAAACAACGGTGAGAGGGAAAAGCCAGATAAAGACCCAATACCCATCTTGATATGTTGGGAAAGGTTGATGCAGACTCCCTGGCGGAAAATCCAAAGATCACACTTTGGAAAACAATTACAGGACAGTTCCCTAGGACGAAGGAGACAATTGTCTTAACAGTCCTCAAAAAGGTGCAGCACTCTACTCACATCCCACAGGGATGAGTAACGAGGTTCGGGAGCTCTCCAGACTTCACATCTTCCAATGATGTCATACCAAAGTGGAGGGTGGAGCCACATGTCACCTGCTGTTCCACATGTCAATGTGCTCCAGCTACCAATGTAGTTTTGTGAGGTCTTCCATACATAAATGAATGGCTGTAGAGTAGGAGACGTCCTTGTGTAGATCTAAACATGCTTACCTGTGCCGAGCCCTGTAGTCCAGCAGCCTGTAAAAATGGCGTAACTAGAGTACGCTAAAATACCTACTAACTTGGCTAGCTCTCTGAGAAACACAACTCCTTGTGTTTAAATGTAGCACATCTCCACCTTGCTATCCCTGGAGTGGTCCCCTGGCGCTCTGGTGGATCTGAAAAACAAAAAGGGTAGGGTAGGTTAGTAGGAATGAGCGGGAAAAGCGCAAGAGAGCTGTGATGTGCTGTTGGCAGATTCCATTTGGTTTACACTGTTCGCTGAGCGTAGGCGTGATTCTTCAGTCGGTAGTTGTCATGTGCATTTGTGCAAGGCTATGTGTGGTTTGTTTTGTTGTGGTGTAGTCAAGTGCATGCGGTTTGTTGTGCAATATATGTATGGTTGTGTTATGTTTAGAATTTTGAGAGGTGTAAGCAGATGGATGAGATTTTTAGTGGGTTGGTTAGTGTTGGCGGTCCATCGTACCTCCTCCTCTTTTGCCGCCTGTGGTATGCGTCCCCGTCAGTGTCGCATATTGTGATGCGCTAGGGGGTGGGCATGAGGGGGCCTCCTATATTCTGTTCCAGGTTGTGGGTTATTTGCAGGGCTAATTAGTGGTGATGCCTCCTCCACCCCCCCCGTCCACGCTGAGTACCGAATAATGGATTGATACACCGCTTTGGCCTCTGGCATAACCTGGTGTGGAACCGCCATCAGCTTCCTGGGCCCCTTGAAGGGTGGGCGGGAGTGGACTTCTTTCCTGTGCTTTTAAGCTACATGGTCCCTGTTGTTTATCTGTTTGGTCACTACTCTTTCCGCTTCAACTCTTATGTTCTTTATCTGTGGTTCAACCTAGGGCGCTCCCATCTCTCTCGTTGGCCCCATAAAGGCTCTCCATGGGAACCCGGGTCTCCCTCCTAGTCGGAAATCTCTCCACCTCCCTGCACTTGTCGTGGTACGCTTTAGGCCTCTGTCTTGCAATATGTGCGTTCATTCTGAGCGGTGTGGGTATTGCTCATTCGTTTTTGTCCGGGTCTGAGGTTTTTAGGAATTTTCAGAATTTTAGATGGTCCTTTATGTTTCGTATTTCTCTCGGGAGGGAGTTCCACATTTTTGCGGCTAGGCAGGAGAATGCTGATCCACCACGTTTTTTCCTTGTGTACGGTTTAGGTTCCAGGTAGATGTTGTTGCTGGTTCTGAGTGTTCTGGTCGGTTGGTAAATGGTGATGTTCTGTTTTAAGAATTCTGCTCCTTGTCCATGGATTGCTCTGCGTGTTATGCACATTGTTTTGAATGTGATTCATTTTTTGACTGGCAGCCAGTGTAGCATCTTTAGCTTGGGAGTGATGTGGTCCCTTCGTGAGAGCTTGAGGAGGAGTCTGGCCACTGCGTTCTGTATAGGTTGCAGTTTCTTCAGTAAATAATCCGGCATTCCGAGCTATAGGCGGTTGGCATAGTCTATCCTGGACATCATGAGGGAAATGATGTCTAGTGTTTTGTGCGTAAAGCAGAGGAAAGGAAAGGTAGGATCATTTTGATTGTTATTGTTGTTATTGTTATTTTGCATTTATATAGCGCCTTATATACCATTGATATGGTCTGAAGGCGCTGGTAGGTTGAACACCCTTGGGAACCAAAGTTCGGATCAGTAGAGAGAGTAGAGAGAGTCAAAGGTGCGTGTGAGCACCGGATATGTGTGCAGCTGGTGCAGTATTCGTGTAATAGCTGCTTCTTAGCGGTAGGTGTGGTGGTTGAGAGATCAGGAGTATGTGTTCGTTCTGGCAGGATTTATCCAGACCGAATGTGGCTGCGTTAGGCCTGAGGAGAACGCCTGGCTGGGGGGTGTGTAACCAGCAGTGTTTACTTAGAATGATGGGGAATTTGCGGCAGATGTTGGTATGAGAACAGTTTGTGTGTAAATGGAAGAAGCATTTCATGATTATTGTGTTTACTTACGGTCCTAGTGTTAGCTCGTTGTCCATTAGGATTCTAAGGTTTTTGACAAATTTTGGTGACATGGGTGCTGTTCCTAGTTCTGTTGGCCATGGGATGTATTGGTTGCTTTCCTGGTTTTTGGATATGATCATGATGTCTGTCTTGTCTGGGTTGAGTTTGAGGTTGTTTGTGTTCATCCAATCGTAGAGTTCTTTAAAACGGTCTACTAGAATTGTGGCAAGTGTAGGATGGTGGATGGATGCTTTGTCTAAAATCCACAGGAACTCAAATTGTTGAGATCGAGTCAACTCTGAATTCTCTCAGTTGATAAGGAAACAGAGACATTGCAAAAGGGCTATGGCCGACATGGCCTGCTTCACCAACAAGCATGGATCTTGGGACATGAAAATCATGTTGTCCAGATAGATCACCATGCACACTTCTTGTGGCAGCAGTGAGGCCACCACTGGGGCTTCATCAGCTTTGTGAAGTACCATCGGGTAAATGACAATTCGAAGGGAAGGCACATGAACTCCTATACCTAGGCCACGTAACTGAACTTAAGGAATTTCATGTGGGCTTATAAAAGGTAGTGGACAGGTTATGGATGACCAGGGATTCAGTTGTTTGAATCCGTCAGAAAGGTTAGGTGACAATCTCAATCCAAGATGGCTGCTACAAAGGAAAGAAATGCCTGGTAACTCAAGTCTAGTTGTGGAAGGAGCAGGAATTTATGTAATAGAGATCCCTTATTTAAATCAAGCAGGAAAGAAACATGGTACCATTGCAACACATTTCTCCAGTGTTCCAGATCTTGCTGCTTGTCTCCAGATATTTTGACCCCTTGCCCTTCCTCTTCCTATGTACCCATTGGATTCTGTCAAGTTTACACTGTTTTGGCAGGGTTTTGGTTCCTTGGGTCCCTGTCTCCTACTCCCTGACTTTTGCTTATTGTAGCTTTGTGAGGAATTCGGCCATCCGTAAGGGGAGTGTGCACTTGCCTGGCCTGTTTTGAAATATTTTTTAAAGAAATGCAATGTTGGTAGATAAACCTCCCAGAAATGAAGGTGTGGGGCTAATCCGCACACATTTCCCAATGCTGACCGCACAACAAGCACACAGTCAAGTGTACTCTGAGGGACACATCCTACCGGCACAGTCCTCCTATCATGTTCAGCTGGTGATTTGATGGAGACAGAAAGTCTGTTCTCGCCACAAACTTCCCGGGAGACCTAAGCTTTGATCAGGAGTCACGGAGAGCACAATTAACGAGAGAGACAATTTGAGCCACAGCAGACAGGAAGATAGGTGTGACTTAGTAGTACACGTTCTCACCCCTTAACTTTCCTGTTGCAAGCACTCTGGTTATGACCTCAAGCATAACAGAAGACTGTTGCTGGGGACCCCAGGATTGGTTCATTAAGGTAGGCCTAGCCTGCAACAATCACTGGAGCCCATTTGGCTTTAAAAGAGGGCTGAGCCCCTCACATAGCAGATCACCCGATGGCTTCGAAAGGAGTAAGAAGGACTCATTTGGACCCTGGCTGAAGGTACAGTCTGCCTTACAGCTATCGCCAGTGAAGAAAGGACAATATTTCCAAAAGGGAAGCAAGATCCCTCCCTTAAACCTCTCCCAGGGAACAGAGGGGGAGAACAGACTCAGAGTACCCAACAGCTCTAAAACGGTATCCAGCCAGCACACAGGATTCCCTGCTAGGTTCTGCCAGCAAGCTTGCTAGGTGGGAAGTGCCAGAGAGTCTCTGAACAAAGAATAAGGCTGTTGCCTGCAAATACTCTCTTCAGAGTCTGCCTTAAAGGACGACACGAGCCCTGCAAAGAAGCTAAGGTGGGTGCTGCAACAAGCATCAACCAGCATTCATCTTTTAATGAAATCTTCGAGGCAGCCGAGCCCTCGAACCGCGACCTGCTGCACCACTGACTGTTGTCATGCTGCAGTCACTAAAGCCGTCTGAGATGCCTCGACCACCGTTTTAGATCCGCCAACCAGCAGAGAGACAATTCTTGACCCTGAACCGCCGTGTAGGCCAGCCTGCTGCCATCCATCCGGCCTTGCTTGCCGAACTGCCTGCCGCCTGATACCCACAGCTGTCTCCCGTCTTTAACTCTGTCGCAGGAGCTGCAAAGCGTCCTGGAACCGACTCGATGCCGTCGAGCATCAAGATCATCTCAAGCACCAGGTCCAGCACCTACTCCTGGCATTCCCTGCACACAGCACTCTCACTTTTCTGCTCTTTTAGTTTCTCACTTTGCAGGTAGACTCACTTTGCTGTGCTAAGTCTTTCTGTAAGTCTGGCATAACTGTGAGGAGGATGCTACTCTCTTGGCGATGTCTCTAATTATGCATTCATGTCGCAGGATCTCCTAAAGATATATTGGGGTATGGCGGATGACTAATGCTTTGCAAGAGATTCTCTTTTTTTGGGGGGGGAATACCAGTGGATTCTAAACTCCTACTCAGCGCCATATTACGGCAGCAGTGATCCCAGTTGTAGTGATGAAACCGGCAGAACCTGACAGGTATACCTCCTTCACCCCTTCAAGAAGGCTATGACATAGCACAGAAGCATCCAAACACCAATAGCACTGTTATACCAAGAAACAAATGTCCAATCAAGGTTCTATAAAGTGTTATTCGATTAAAGCTGCTGCTAAACCCAAGTGTATTACTAAAGGTTACAACAAGCTCACCTTGACAAATCGAAGAATCCAATATGGGAGAATGAAATGCGGCAGTGAAAGTTCCCCTGTAACAACCCTGGCCTCTCCGGTCCATAATGGGAAGAACCCGGGGAGAGGACAGGACCGTCAGGGAAACCCTCAAAAGGGAAGAAAACCCTGGTCGAGTCTGGAAGTCTCGTGGATCAGGAGGATATTGAAGCTGAGGTGTCCCTGATAAGTGGCAGTGGGAGGATAGCAGGCGGGAGGCTTCTTCTGGATGCACGAAAGGAGAAAAAAGGAGAATATCAGAGAAGAAATGGAAGTAGGACAGTCTACTGGAAAGCGAAAGAGAAATCCTCGCACCAGCGAATGATCAAAGTCGGGGGTTGAATATCTGGAACTGGGACTCAGGAGTATAGTAGATGGGCGACAGGAGCTCTACAATAAACAGACAGGTAAATGCCCAAGTCAGAACGAAGGGGGGAGATCAAAAGGGAACGCACTTACTCTTAGCGGAAGCCAGGGAGAAAACAAAGCCAGGAATAGATCTTTCGAATAGGCTGGGAAGGAACAGGGCTTGCCGGGTTGGTCTGACAGCGAGGGGAACAAGGGCTGAAGAGGGCGACTGGTGACAAGCTCTGAGAAATATGAACAAACAGGATTAGAATATTTAAAGAGATTAAAGTGAAGTATCTAGCAAAGTAGTAGAAAAGGCTCAGTAACAAACTCATGGAGCGTCAGTAGCAAAAGCGACGCAAAGAACTGTCGGCTTCGAGTCTGGATAAAGGATCACGTGAGCGGTCATTGGCGTCTCGGGGAAACGTGCATAGACTGGACTGCTGCAGTCCGCTCGGAGATCACAACGAGCATCCATCTTGGAAACACTTTTCCAAAGGGTACCGCACAAGCGGGTACGAGCCCACAGAGACCATCTACCGCAATGTGTAATATAAAGGTGTTTTTGATTAAACTTAAAAATACAAACTACTAAAACAAATTAATAACAATCTACCCCTCTAAAGGAAGACACAACGTGTGCAGACCTTTTAATAAAAGGGGGCCTTTAGGAGTTCAAGGTAGGGTTAGACAGGCAATAGTCTCACAGCAATATTCAATTTTTTAGAAGATAGGTCTTAAATGTCCTTACAACCCTTAAAATCAGGCCACGGGACAGAACCACTATAAATGCCTTTCAGTCTTGTTTTTTTCAGCACAACAGCAGTTGATCCAGAAATCTGGAAGCTTACTTAGACGGCGAGCCAGCACTGGGTTGGTGAGCACGCCTACTGGGCCCAACATACAGTGCAGTTTAACAATCAACAACGCTACTTGGCACGAAGAAGCTTGGTATTGTCCGGGTCAGCGTAGCTCACAAGCAGTTGGAGTTGGGAACCAGAGTCCAGAACTGTCCCTTTGTTCCTGGGTTGCTGTGAACCCCATTCCAAGGAAGGGTGACGGAGAGCACCTGCAGGGGCAGCCTCTTCCAGAAGGCTGAGTTCTGGCTACCTGTGTGTCAGCAGGCCTTGACCAGCAGCAGGTCATGCCAAATGGCCCTCTGGGATTAGTCCGGAGAGGGTCTTGCTCCAGACTTGAGTGGCTGAGGGGTTTGGGCAGTCTGATTCCCCAATAAGGCCCCAGTGTAACGCTTCTTCAATCAACTTAAAGGGGGGCTCTCAACTCCCCTTATGTAGTTAATTTACCAGATCAGAGTGGTCCATTTCAAGCCATTCTTGACTGCTGTGACAAGTGTTTTCCTGGTGATGCCAGTCTTAGAGTGCTTTTTCGGCAGGAAGTGGCAGGGGGCATAGGAAGTGTGAGTGACCTAAGAAATACCACGTCAGTGGAACGCCTCTCACTGCAGCAACTCTCTACTGAGCTACCCTAACTGCCCCCTCTCCTCTGTCTGGCTTACATCAAAGACACTCCAGTAATGGCCAACCTGGTGTGACCTCTCCACTGTCCTGCCAGGACTTGCGTTTGAAGTTCTAGCACCTAGCTAACCCCCTATGGGTATATTTATTCTGCATTTTTAAAGCGCTCACACAGCCCGCCGGCATCGAGGCGCTGTTACAGGAATTGTTTGTTTTCTTAGTTGCATAATTGTTTTTTTTGTCTTAGTTGTGTATTTATAACGCACTTACACACCCAGAGGTTTCTAAGCGCGGACCCAGGGATCGAACCTGTGTTGCTTCGTGTCGTCTTGCTTCCAAGGCACGCAAGTTGTCGTTAAACTATCCTCCCGTTAAGCTATCTTGGGAAGGTGATACGCCTGCCCGGAGAGAACAATGGGCAGCGTCCAAGGTTGGACCCAAGTGTTTTGTTTTGGCGAATCTCGCCTGAGATAAGGGTACACAAACTCTGACAATTGAGTGAGTCAATAAAACCAAGAGTGATAATAAAATTAAAAAAACAAAAGGGATTTGGCCAATATAATTTGTATATTTCCAGGAACCACCATATCAAACCAGATATGATGTATATTTAAGGCTCCCGGTTTTATGGTATTTATTTTTTCATAATTTCCATCTGTATTTATCCATATTTATTATTTGCCCATTTTGTCTGCATCTATCCACAATTATTTGTCATGTAAAAGATCATTTGCAACCAGTATTTTTCTGCATTTATTCAAATGAATAAACGCATTTATTACGATACAAGTGAAGCCTGCAAAGCATAAAGAAAGAGGAGTATGGTTAGCAGCTTGTATTGACAGAGATCATTTAAAAAAGAGTGCAGTCAGCAACTGGCCTTTGAAGAAGCCACAGCTAAATAAGAGTGCAGACTGCTGTCACTTTGAAAAGGGATTCTATAAACTATGCAGACAGAAGGTGACTAAAAAAGATAGCATTCAATCAAAAAGCATGCAGCCATGGGATGCAGCATGTGCCTGTTATTGCTCTTTCATTCATAATCTGTGAAACGCTTACCAAAAATGCCTTTTCTAGAACATTTCGAGAAAGGGGCCACCTCGTATATTGCAACACAGAGTCAAACAGACATCTGTGGCAGAGAGAACACCATAGCCATCAAGTCTAGTCTTACAATTCTTCTATGCCAACTACCAATGTAACACGTGCACCTTGTCCTTCTGTGTCACATGCACAGACTCGGAATACCATGCTATCCACATGACATGAATCACATGTTCTGGAATAATCGCTCATCACACCCTTCCCGGGAGGTCAGAGTGGTTCCCTTAACACTCTTCGGTATTGTGAGGAATAACCCTGCAAGGCGAAGCCGCTTGACGGACTCCTCAATGGAGGAAACAAAACCCTGCAGAGTCCTCCTGAAATGATATGATGGGTTATTTATGACTTGCTTAATACCCAGAGGTTTCTAAGCACGGACCTGGGGATCGAACCTGTGTTGCTCCATGTCATCTTGCTTCCAAGTGTTGCCCCTGATCTATCCTCCCAAGACCCAAATACCTAGCCAAAGCTCCTAACGACTGGTACAGAGACCGAGTCCTTTGTTTCAGATTCGATTTCTACCCCGTGAACCAACTTTCAAATATCTATGGGAAAGCTGTTGCGAAGGGATGTAGATTTTTTTGCGGAAGGAAGACACTATGGAAGCTCTTATGTAAGTGTCATTATTTTGCCAAGGACTGACGAATCTAAGAACTAGACATTTGATAAAAAAATGTAAGTCGCATGGGATGTTGGATGATAGGGAGAATTGGTCTGTTCTGTTGAGAGGAGAGGGCTTGTCGGCTCCCATTTCCCTCTTGCAGTTTCTGAAAGAACTTTTTGACTCGCCTGCGTAATCACTCTTTGATTTGTCTACTGTTAATTAGTGGACTTTACTGACTATTGAAGAATTGCATGTAATGTTCGAATTTTTTGATAAAGATGAGAAAAAAGAAATACTGTATTTCTGGGGCAGAGCTCGGAGTCTCTCTATTTTAAAAAAGCCAGGTGTTGCGGTCTGCCACGGCATATCGTTTTGCGAGTCCTGAGTTTGTGAATATCCGGCAGATGTTTACTTTTAATATGTACGCCCTCATGTCTAGGTCAAGCTACTTAACAGTGGCAGTGCTGGAAATGGGGAAAAATGACTGTGGGAAGCCTCTCCTCCTTTGGGGGCGGGGCTTTGGAAAAAAGGGATGGCCCCAGCCGCATCATGCAACACATCATGGCGCCCAAACCTGGTGATTTGCAAAAGAGCATTTTGGGAATATAAGAATGACAATTTTAAATTTGAAACATGTCTGTGATGGTGATTCAGCAAGAAACCCTTTTAAGAGTAATCCAAGTTGAACGCTGCTCTTTTTATTGGTGTCAGTACTCACCCTAACGAAAACATGTCTCTAAATTACAAGATATACGTACCAATTTGGACCGCTCCTGAAGAGGAAGTGAGGCTTTTGGTTTATGAATTCAGGATCTTGTGCCGAGTCTTCAGAACCGCGGACTGCTCTCGTGAGTGAAGCCCAGCTTGGGAACAGATCTGAGAGTCTGCAAAGCTGTTCCTTGGGTCTCGTGACAGAGCAGGCTCTGGCAAGACAAACATTTGTGCCGCTCCATCTTGTTCCGGCCCATTTCCTACTGCTTACACGTCAACTCATAGCCTACAAATTAAAGGACTGCAGAGAAACCCTGCCCCCCCCCCCATTGCAGGGCTTCCTTCGCGATGCTCACTCTGAGAGTGACGAAAGCGAGAAGTCTGTTGTCTTGTCAAAATAAAAGGGCCTATACTAATAAACCTATTTACAATCCTTACCTTTAAATAAATACAAATAGTGTGAGAAACATTGTTATGCAAAAGAAAAATGTTTAAGAAATGTCAGGATATTCAAGCCGTTGGCTCCCCTTCCCCACGTTTTCAGCAAGGGATAAGGCGGCACACTCGAGCTTAGCCCAGTCTCTGGCTTCTCTAGCACAAGGATGCAGTTCAAATCTCAGCATCGGAGCCCTGTGTGTCAAAGTCTCTTTGCTGTTCAAAGTCTCTTACTTCAGAGGGCCTGATACGACAAGCAAACATTGAAAAGTTCCTTTCTCCTCAGGATTCTCATGTACAACATCTTGGGTAATTTACTATTCACCTTGGATAACCCTCTGCTGGGCCTTGATCCACTTAACACAATGTTTGTATTTTCACATATACACACGTTTCTTAGGATTTCCGCGTATGCAACTCCTGTGGTGATTCACGATTCACCAATCCCCCTCTGCCGGGCTCAGATCCGTTCTAACACAAAATCTTCAATCAGCCTCTGCCTGGCTTAGACCAATTTATCTATTTTAACACAAACTTGCTTTAACACAAAGCTTTCAATTGATCCGCCCTCCGTCGGGCTGGGGCCAACTTTACTCTGCCATCAACTTTCTCTACTCTATCAATATCAAAGACTTTCGATTGTGCACAGGATTTGGCTTAACCCATTGCAGGACCACTTCGATTCACACTCCTTTCCTACTCTTTCACTTTTGTAAACTCTCAGCTGGACCCCTTACAGAGACCTTCGATTGAGCACGCACACAGTACCGGACCACTCTGTCAAAGGTATCAGATATCTTGGTTTCAAAGTTAAATACTGCATCTGTAGTTCAACTTTACTTGTGTTGGTTATCACACGAGTTCATACAATATTCATTCCAGCACTCGCCATACAATGTTGCCCCTTGCAACCTTGGCTTCAAAGCAGACCAGTCTTGTATCGGTCTTCCCATCTCACCGGCTGTGCTGATTTTACTGACGCTGCTCTCTTGTTGAAACCAAGGACAGTACCACTGCAGCTGGCGATTCTCCCTGCCTTGATTATCGACGTGGGAGTGCCCCAGGTACCTCCGACACACAATGCAGGATTCCTCAGCCTGGTTTCCTGGTCTTACACTTTCTATTCTCAAGTCTTCATGGAAGTAACGGTTCCTTGTCAAAAAAGGTCAAGGGAACTTCCCTCCTTGTAATCCCCTTCGGTTTCTCTCTGTCTTTCTCCTCGTGTTAAACTGCCATCTCGGACTGCTGTTTCCTCGTGTGTTTTGCCTCGCTCAGAGTGTGCTCTCATGCTCCGCCTTTTATCCGTGTGGGGAAGTGTAATGGAAGTCAGGTGTGCGTGGTGGTCAGTGATTGCCTGACTGTGCCGGACTATTGTATTGGGACATGTCTGGTATATGGCTCGGGTGTTAGTCCGTTTTCTCTCATAGCGTACTGTCCGTGAGAAAGTGTTTGTGCTGTGAAGAGGGGGGTTGAGTTCCTAAGTATCCTAGCTCTTAGGATGGGATAAAGGTGTTACAGGGAATGGAATACCGTGTGTCACCATCTGGCCTCCCACTCCCCGTAGACCCCTCACCCAGGTGATCCTCCCGCACTGGTCCACCCCCAGGAACTGGATCCACAAGTGATAGCCGTGTCCTGGCCACCTGGATGATAGATCCCAGGGACTAGTGGAGATCGAAGTGATTATGTGTGTATATGAGCCGCTGGAGGGTCCGGGGGCAGGCATGGTATTTTTTTGACTGGACATCTATGATAGATGTCTAGTAAAAACATACCATCCCTGTCCCCAGGGCTCCACATCGCCCCAGAAGGAGAGCTGGCAGGCGGATAGGGGTATTGTGTAACAAAGGCATTTTAAAATGCCTTTGTTGTACAACTCTCATTCCCCCCCCCACTCACCAAAATCAGCTCAAGATTCTCTCTCTCTCTCTCTCTCTCTCTCTCTCTCTCATCACCACATAGATACAGCGCTCCAGCTCCTGCATCATGAACAGGTTGGTGCTGAAATGCCCCGCTCCAGCCTGCTGTCTGTACGTGCGAGGAGGCACAGGCACTCCCCCTCGCACATACAGACATGCAGTTCCCCAGCCAGCATTTCCAATGTGCTATGCAAGGCTGGCAAAGCAAAACATCCCCAGCCTTGCATGGCTAATTGAGCATGTGCACCTGGGGAACTGGACTGTCAAAAAGAAACAGTATTTCCCTTTGACAGTTCAGCCAGCCCAGGAACGCTCCTCCAGTTGGGAAAAGCAGCTGAGGGAGCACTCAGTGTTTCTCCTCCATAATGGGTGAATGCGCCACTGGGACATTGCCCCTTGCCCATTATGGACAAGCCGCCCCTGCCCAGGGGTCCCCCCACTCAGCTTTTTCTTTCCCCATTTCTTTTGTAAAAAGGTGTTGTTTTTTTTGTTTTTGTGTTTTTAACATTTCAGTCTGGGGTCTTGCAAACCCCCCCACCCCCTGGGAGTGAGACCACACCCGCATGGTGGGGCGCGCCCCACAGTTTGACTACCTCTGCTCTAACCCATGCACCTCACTGTAATCAGTGTCATCCAACAGGACACCATCACATTGTCCACAGGGCGCATAATCTTACAGCATGTTGGACCCATACATAGGCCAGCTATTCTTCATGATTGCAGCAGAAAGGAACAGACCCCACCAGTCCCAATCTACATGATGGCAATGTCAAATCCAGGCATCCTGCTGAATGCTACCACCATGAATGACCCCATATGTCCCTGTACCTTCATTCTGAATGGCTGACACATTGGTGGGGGAGGGGGGCAGCATATGCATTCTGTATCCACAATGTGCCAGACAAATCACTACTAAGCAAATACTGTGTAACCCCAACAAAAGCAAGTGCCTGACACTAAGACCTAGTGCACCTAAACATACTACAGGTTCCCCCAGAAAATCCTATTTGATGGCCCGAAAGGACTTTGATTATGTAAATCTCACCAACTCCATATCTCAACCCCAACAATAGCCCTGCATTTTAGGCCATGATATGGAGTAAGTGCGATTGATATCATCAAAGTGCATTTGAGACAACTAAACAGCGTTTCCGGGATGTCTCAGGTGGCTCAGCATCCCTGTTCTGCTAACTGAAGTAGGGTTCATCCCCTTCCAGTGACAAAGCACAGCTGATCACGTGTTTTCAGTTCCATAGATGTGTCACGGCCAGCCCATAACAGATGCATCCCGAGCAGCCTCTGGGTTGTATGGCTGAAATGAATGTTAAGAAATGTCTAGCAGCTCCTTTCCCTACAACAGGCTCCCAAAGCAGCCAGTCACATGACATCCGTAGCAGTGGAGCTGGACCTCCACAAGCTGAGGGCACAATTGAAGCTCAGCAAGCAACTGCCAGAAAGCATGGGTCCTCTACCCATGCTGCCCAAATTCTGCCAACCTGCTAAGAAACCTGTAGCCACTGTAACACCTATACGCACAACCACCTCAGACCCCATTCCCACAGCAGAATCTGAAATCACCTCTGGTCAGTCAGGCCACTGCCATTATTGGCCAGGAACTCGTCGCCACCAATGCCCGTCAGGCCACAGGCACTCATGAGACTGGCCTGGTCACCAGCAAACTGCTGGGTACAGCCCCAGCTGACCACTTGTCTGCACCTGCCCCTCTTCCCTGCCCTGAGCCTCCTGCATCTGCTTCTCTGAGTTCCCTGGCTGCTTGGGGTCCACAGGGGCAGCCCCATGTGGACACAGATATTGACACAGAGGGCAAAGAGTCTGCAGCTGATGGGGATGATGGAAGTGGAATGCACTCCCTAGGTGATACCCCACTCCCCTGTCCATCCAATGGATCAGATGCCTCAAGATACCCTGACCGTCATATGGGAAAGGCTCACAAGGATGAAGCAGTGCCAGCAAAGAATGGAGGAGCTCACAGACCTCCAACTGCAGCATGCCTAAGCAATGCAGGATGGAGTGCTGTTTCATCTCGACGGGTGGCGAAGGATCTTGGTCATCAGTGCGGATGCAGACAACTCACAAAAACCACTGCTTCAAATACTGTGGCTATGCAGAGAGTGTGAGAACTGAGGCCATCTCTGCAGGTCACGAACATGTGCAACGTGCTCTGCTGAATTTGCCATCCCAACAGAGGAACCACGACGTTGGTTTCAACGCACTGCCATTCATGCACCAAAGTCTCCATCTGGATCGGGGAAGAGCAGCAAGAAGTGAACCAACTGTCTGTAGACATTGATTTGTATTTGAGGATGGATGGAAGGTATGGGTGTTGAGAAGTGAGGGTGGAGGGAGAGCATGGGTGTTGGGGAGGGAGGGTATGTGTGTGACAAATGTAAGACATGGAGTTTGCATAACATGTAAAGATCTGGTAGTCTTTGGGTTATACCACACATTTTACTACAGTCTGTATTATTGCTCAGAAAGAATTGTCTCAGTTCCTGACGGCCCAAGCAGCCATCCTTCCTTCTGCACTGCCATCCTATAGTGGTCTTGGTAGAGGCACTGAAAGCTTCCTTTCAGAGGTCCAAATGTGCACTTTGTGCCTTATTGTAACCAAGCTCCTGTGGTGTTACAGTGTTCCTTCTCTAGGTCATGAGCCATGGAAGTTGGGGGTAGCCAGAGTCCCCTGCAAATGGAATGACATTGGGTCACTTATATATAGGTCATGGTTGTACTCATCCGTCCGGACTAAGTGATGATTTCAGCAATACCTGCCAGACACATAGGAAATCCCCCCCTCCCTCCACCAAAAGTACTGTGTTACTGTATACAATGCCAAGCCCAATTCCAGCACAATCCTGTTATAAATTGCTCCAATGCTCTTGAGCTAGGCTCTCGCTATAAGCAATAGTATACATACAATGATGGTGTTTGACTTTCATAAAGTATCTTAGGTACTCTCAAGTGCCATTGGGATGATCCCTTGTATTTAACAATGCCCAAAATGTGTGGGCATCCTGCTCAACAGCAATATGCATGCACCCCCATATTTTGCTTTTCCAACCCCCCCTTCAAATCCCTATTGGAACTTGGCATATTGCAGCCTTTGTTCGTTTTTGCCTGATCATTTGGTGTATTTGATGTGTGCCTATGGCAGTGTGTTCGACTGGTATATTTTACATCTCCAGTGTGAGGGGCCAGGATTGGGATGCGAATACAGGGGGTTCATGATTTTGGCCATAGACTTTTATTGAAACACAAAAGGGGATGGACAATGCCTCTCTGTCCCTACTCTAAGAGTATTTCCCTACCTAACATAAAACTAAGGGTATGTCTGATGTCAAAATGTCCAAAGCAAACCGTGTCCAAAGTACTATTCTGGCCCTTGCATTCTAACAAAATTAACTCTAAGGTAAAAAGAATAATGTCTTTGGCCTTGAAGTTCAAAAGGAAAGGCGAAACACTATCATAAAAGTTCCCAATGGATAAAGTTCACAGTTCCAGGTGATTGTTCCCTTCCCCTATGACTCCCCTTTACTGTGCTTTACACCTCTGTAGACATCAGTTTTCTTGAGTTTCACTTGTTCAACAAAACAACTGGTATGCAAGAACAACTTGGCTGTTGGTTTTAATATTAGTAGGAAAGCTGGTGTATTGTCCTACCAGGTTTCTTCTCTTTACATGATTTCAATACAATCTTTGGCTATTCCTGATGTAGTCTTTTCAGGGCTTCCTTATAGGACGTATTTGATACGCTGTTCAGCTTGACCTTGCCTGGTATACTCTCCTGCCCGGGATTTCTCATATGAGTACACTTGTATCTTGCATCTACCTGGTACAGTCTCCTGCCAGGACTTTCTCATAGACACACTGCGCACACTTGTAAACCTGACAGTCTGTTATATTTATTCCGTCTGTCTCTTTAAGAAATATTCAGTCTCTTCTTCTTTCTCAAATGCTTCATTCACTTCTATTTGCCTTCGGTATGTGTGCCAAAGTGCCCCGCGGTCCCTGATTCCTTGGGGTGGACTCACTTGTTCTCTGTAGCATACGTTAGCTCTCCCACAGCAAGCCTGCAGTGGTTCTTCACTGTCCCACATTTGCTCTCCGGGTTCGCTGCCTCTGCTCGGTGGCTTCTGTACCCCTCACGGTTCCCACTTGCTTGTCCTGGACTTCTCTAGATTCGGACGGCATGGAGGCTGCTGTTTGGTACCTGCGCACACCAGGAAACCTTTTTTTCCTCCGGTGGCATCCCCGCAGCATACCATCTCCTGCAGTCTGCTCTCCCCTACCTCTTTGCTGTGCCAGTTGGCTCCACAGACCTTGCACCAGCCCAGTGATCCCTCGGCCAGCACTGAGAGGGTAAGATTTCTGCAACCAGCGTCTCTCTGTTAGCTGCTTCAGCAGTTTAAATTTCCCGGCATCAAGTATGCGCTCGCAACAACGAGAGCACAGCTTGTGCTCCTTTCTTCCATTGATCTTCATTCCTCGGCTCAGCTTCCTCGTTATAGTACTTTTGTACTCTGGGGGGGAGGGGGGGGAAGGAAAGTCAGTTCTTGATGACTTGCATACAGAGGATGGAAAAGTATTCTCAATAACTTTCATAGGTGGATGAGTAGAGTTATGACAATATGCCATAAAGGTCAGTGACCAGTCTAAACGGAGATAATATTTGAGGAATGAAATGGCCCATTTTATAGCTAGGGCCTCCAACACAATGATGGCATAGTTCTTTTCCCGGGGATATAACCTCCTACTAGTGTAAAGGATCAGGTGTTTAATGCCATCATGTTGTTTTGAAAGAACATCCCCCAACCTGACATGTGAAGCATCTGTCTGTAAAATGAACTTTGTTCAAATCTGCCACATTTAACACTGGTTCGTTCCACAGAATAGTTTTGAGTCTATCAGCACATCTTTGGTCTTCATGTCTCTACTTTATATTTTGGCTTCTACATTCTTAAGTTTATCAGTGAGGCAAGACGTGATAGAAGAATAATTGCGAATGAATCATCTATATTACCACACTAGTCCCAAAAAGGCTCTCAGATCTTTCTTGGTTTTGGGCACTGGAGATTCTTGGACGGTTTGACAAATCAATTACCAGGTACTACCGTTCCGGTAGTGTATATAGGTTTCTAAACCATCAATTAGTCCCACACCCCTAATACACAAGAAGGGATCCAAACAGATTGGAATAACAAGTAAATTATAAACCATCTAGTCCAATTTTGGTAATGTGGACTGAACAGCGGGCTTATCTACGAAAGGTTTTGGATCGTTGGTTAGTTACAACACAGCAAAAATACAATTATTACCCAATGATAAAAGGGACTGTCGAGTCAAGGTTGTATACAAATATTGTGAGGTAGGCATGGTATCGAGCAATAGATACAGACACAATGGATACAAGTTTTAAAAACCTTTATTTACGAATTTGATTGGGATGGTAGAATTGCTAATTTACCCTAACTCTAAAGTGGGAGTAATCTCGACCATTAAACAATAACAAATACGTCCACGTCAGTCTGGTCAAAATAAAAAGGCCTGTACTAAGAAAACCTAAGCTTGCCCTCCTTCCAAGATAAAAAATGTGTTAAGGGAATACAAAAAGGAAAACAATGTGTCAAAAAGAAATCTCAGAATGGCTTCAGCACCAACTCCCTTTCCTCAGGTTCAACCCCACGGGGTCTAGAGAGTCTCTTAATAAACAAAGGATCGGTGGATGGCACAGTTCTATCAATACTGCACACTTTGGCTCACTGGTACAATTCAACAGTTCAACATTAGACTTTCAATTTCTGGTAGTTAAATCATTTACTTAAGCGACACACACCTTATCATCAATACTCATATATGGTCTCAATTTCTCACAGTTCTGAACAGGCTTCCCTCTGCCGGGCTCAATCTTGTCTTGTTCCTTGTGGGAGTTCCCTTCCCCACATTTTATCTAAGATATATTTCACTGTGGAAGACTTTTAAAACTGCATGAAATTTACATAGACCTCTGCATGACTAGTACGACCTCTCTTTACATATTCCTTCAATTCATAATCTTCTCTTGCAGCACCAATGCCTCTTGTTACTTGTAGTTCTCATTCTCTTTCACTTGCCTTATTGGCCTTTTCCAAAGTTCTTATATTTCACTTTTGCCCCCTTGGCAATTTCACACAGACTTTTGAATGTGCAACTTCCTCTCGCAGCACCACTCTGCTACTTTGTATCCTTTTCTTTTAACAATTACTCTCTTCATTCGCTTTTAATCCGCACACGTGCAACCTTCAACTTTCAAATTACAGTCACTTTCCCTTTAACATCAACCAGACTTTTGTTGCCCTTGATAACCCACTGGTTGTGTTAAATGAATGTCTCATCTTTTTCTCGCTGCTCAAGGCCATTGCCAATGCCTCCTCTGATCCTCCCCAACTCCGCCATTAACCCGGGAGGGTCGCTGGGCGTTTTCTGTCACTTTGAAGATTTCTTTCCTCCGCTTGCTCCTCACGGCTTCCGGAAAGCTTAGAAATCTTGCCTGGCTTTCTCTCGATCCTCTCAATTGTTAACCAGCCTGTTGGCCTTCCAACTCCCCCAGCCTGGTTCGCATCAGTCTCGGAACAGCTGTTTCGTCTCGTACCCAGCCTCACTCGAAGTGTCTGTGTGCACCACCTTTTATTTTCACATAAAGTTTTAATAAGTGGCAGGTGCACAATATTAGAGCTACGTGCCTGACTCTGCCTGGCCTCATTACATGGCTTAATTACAGGGTCAGGACCCATGCAGGTCAGGGGAGGTAATCCTTCTGACCTCGTTTCCTCATATTCCTTGGTGCAGTACTTTTGTCAAGACCAAGTAGGGAGGAATTATGTGAGTTGTAGTTTTCCATAACATAAACAGGGATAGGGGTTTGATGGGTTGTGGAAAAAGGGGATACCATGTCTCACCATTTGGTGCTTCTCTCCCACTCCCTGATGACCTCTCTACCCAGGTGATCCTCCCTCGCTTGTCCACCGCCAGCGTCAGGATCCAAAAGCGATGGCCTTCCCATGCCACCTGAGTATGGGATCCCCGGGTACCAGGTTGTGAAACACCCTCTGGGTTTTCACAATATCTACTTTATTATTCAACACACAGTTCTAGCACACTACAAAATACAATCCAGCCTGCAAAGGAATGCACAGGACAGACAGTTTTCAAGAAAGAAAAGGAATGACAGATGGGTAGTCCATAAAGTAATTAATCTCAATAGTTCAAGGATACATGGTTTCAACACAAGGGGAGCAAAGGGTCATAGAATGTCACTAGGGGCCTTTAGAGAAGGACCAGGGGGCCAGAAGCACAATGTACCTTGTGCTTGTAGAAGTTCTTGGTGCTCGACAGCGTCTAGTCGGTTTCAGGGCTCTATGCAGCTTCTTTCACAGAGTTCAAGACAGGAGACAGCTGCGGGTATCAGGTGGCAGGCAGTTTGGCAAGCAAGGCTGGACAGACAATTGCAGTCTGGCCTACACGGCAGCTCGGGTCAGGAATCATTGTCTCAGTGCTGGTTGGCAGGTCTGAAGCAATGGTAAAGGCGTCTCGGATGGCGTGAGAGACTGCGGCGTGACAACAGTCAGCGGTGCAGTCGGTTGCAGCTTGAGGGGCTTGACTGCCTCAAAAATGTCCTTTAAGGTGGATGCTGGTTGATACTTGTCGGGGCACTCCTAACTTCTTCGCTGGGCTTGTGTTGTCCTTTATGGCGGACGGCCCAAAGCTGAGGAGAGTGTTGCAGGCACCAGCCTTGTCCCTGGTTTGGTTCAGAGACTCTCTGGCACTTCCCAACTAGGAAACTTGCTTGCCGAGCCTAGCAGGGCACGCTGTGTGCTGGCTGGCTACCGGTTCTGGAGCTGCTGGAGGGTCCTCTGGATTCAGTATCCCGCTCTGTTCCCTGGGAGATGTTTAGGTGAAGGATCTTGCTTCCCTCTTGGAAATCCTGGCCTCCTTCAGTGACGGAAGCTGTGAGGCAGCCTGTACCTTCAGCCAGGATCCAAATGAGTTCTTCGTGTTACTCCTTGTGAGGTCTTCAGATGATCTGTCAAGAGGGCATGAACCCTCTTTTAAAGCCAAATGGGCCCCAGTGATTGGTGTAGGCTAAGCCTATCTTAATGAACCAATCCTGGGTCCCCACCAACTATCTTCTGTTATGCGTGAAGTCATAACCAGAGTGCTTTGCAACAGCAAAGGTAAGGGGTGACAACATGTACTACTAAGTCCCAACCTTCCTCCTGTCTGTTGTGGATCAAAGGGTCCCTCTGGTTAATTGAACTCTCTGTGGTTCCTGATTAAAGGCAGGTCTCCCTTGAAGTTCTGGCGAGAACAGACTTTCTGTCTCCATCAAATTACATACTCCTATCCTGTGAAAGAGATTCTGCTTTGGGGTTTGCCTGCTGTAAACACATGTACCAGACATGACACTTCACTGCCCTTGATACTGAGGGGCGGGAGCTGGCTTCAGGTGGACACAGTGCATTTCAAAGGGTGTTGGGAGTTTTCCTGTCTTTTGTTAGCCTCTGCAGCTAGGCCACATCTGGGTCTGTTTGAAGTATACTCTATTAGTATGCTAATTATGTTTAATTGCTACCACCATTCTGCCGGGCAAACAAAGGATATGGCAGATCCATGGAGCCTTTGTTATTTAATTAAGCTGGCCATGGCAGGGGGAAGGTTTTGCCCTCTCCCTTTTGAGATGCCTTGATATACTCATGGATGTCACTTTCCAACTAAATGTGACAGGGAGTACTGTGCCTGTAGGCTGTGTCCACCCAGAGTACACAGGTCTATGTGTATGTCATGCAGTGAGTATAGAAAAACGTGTGCAGATTAGCCACACACAATTTCCAGAGGTTGACCTACCCTCATTCAATTTAATAGAACATTTTAAAAATAATGCCCAGGTGAGTGCACACCCACCGTGCGGATGTTCGAATTCCTCACAAGAGACTAGCGGGGCACGCAGTGTGCTGGCTTGGTACTGGAGCAGCTAGAGGGTCCTCTGGATTCTGTATCTACCTCTGTTCCCTAGGAGATGTTTAGGGGAGGGATCTTGCTTCCCTCCTTAGAGGTCCTGTCCTTCCTTTTCTGGTGGAAGATGTAAGGCATACTGTACCTTCAGCCAGAGTCCAAGGTTGAGTTCTTCTTTGTTGCTTCAAGTGAAGTCTTCAGATGGTCTGCCAAAAGATCCATGGAGACTTTGTCGGTTAATCAGGCTGGCCTTGGCAGGGAGAAGTAGCTCCTCCCCCTTTCTGGTGATGACACAGTGTACTCGTGCCTGTCATATCCCAACTAAATATGACAGGGTTACCTATACCTGTAGGCTTTGTCCACCAAGAGTACATGGGTCTATGCGTTTGTCGTGGTGTGAGCATAGGAAAATATGTGTGGATTAGCATCACACATTTCCCTGGGGTTGGTCTACCATTAATCCATTAAATAAAACATTTAAAAAAAGCTCGGGCAAGCACAGTGTGGATGGTCACATTCATCACATACCGCTTTTGCCTTTTCACTATGGGGTTGAACAAGCCCATTACCGACAATAAATCCAAGATACTTGTCTGTTGACTGTGCCAAGTGACACTTCTTTGGATTTGCATGTGTGTCCGGCTTACCTCAAGGCTCTGGTAACTAAGTATGGCTGGTGTACGTGTTCTTCCCATGTCCTACTATGAATGATTATATCATCGATATAAACCCAACAGAAAGAGGAGTAAGGCTGGAGGACTTGGTCCGTTAACCTTTGAAATGTGGCTGGGGCCCGGTGTAGTCCAAAAGGTAATACTTTGAACTGGAATAGTCCAGTGGGGATGGAAAAAGCAGTTTTCTCCATGTCCTCTAGATTGACAGGCACCTGCAAGTACCCTTTCATCAATCATGCAAAGGAAAACAGCGGTCCCCAATCGTTCAATCAGATCGTCTAGCATAGGATAACTGTTGAATGGGACACTGCGTTCACCTTTCTGATGTCTATACAGAACCTCTATGTCTGATCTGGCTTGGCAACAAGTACTATCAGAGAGGACCAAGGACTCTGAGACAGTTCAATAATATCATATCTTAGCATATTCTTCATCTCCTATGTGACTATTCATTTTCTGGCTTCTGGGATCCTTTAGGGTTCTAAATGGACCACCTTCCCTGGGGGTGTACGGATGTTGTGAAAAAATCTGTTTACTCTTCCTGGCTCAGATCCAAAGACATCAGGAAACTGTTCTAGTAAATCTCCTCTACAATTCTGGGGTAGGTGGCAAGCAGTCATGGTATTTGTACTTTATTCTATGGTTAATAGACTGGTTCACATCACTGTGGTCTCCTAAATAGGATCCTCTCTCCACTCTTTGAGATTTACGTGACAGATCGACAATCATATGACCCTGTTCTATCACCTCATAAGGACTGTGCCATTTGGACATCTTGTTTTCATATGTTGGGAGGAGAACGAGGAGCTTTTGTCCAATGGAAAAGGGCCTGAGGAAAGCCTTCTTAGCATGAGAGATCTTTTGGGTTTCTTGCGCTTTAACCAAGTGAGCCTGGACCATCGTTCTCACTGTAGCCATGTGTTCTCTTACATGTTGGGCTGTTTGGGAAAGGGGCAACATGGCTTCCTCATGCTCTTCCCAAGTCTCCCGTAACATGTAAAGGACATCCCATGACTCTCTGCCATATGATATTTCAAACAGAGAAAACCCAGTTGAGGATTGTGGTTTTTTCTGGCTTTTGGGTACCATTATCTGAGATCTGGTAGTACCATTGAGACTAAGATCACCTTTGTACAACAGCACAAATTTTTTAAAAAAGAATGATACCCTTTTCTGTCTGCCCTCTTCCTCAGATAATACATGCAGGAAAGCTTCCACCAAGAAGGGGTCATTTCTTTGGGTTAACACCAAGTCTGGAATAAACTTAGTTTCTTCCCTGATGGCTTTTGATGGTACCGCCTCAGATGTTGTTTAAGAACCCTCAGCTGCCTCTCCAAAACATTTGTTTCCCCTCTCAGTTTTGTCAGCTTTCTTGATCTCCTCTACTTTGGGAAACAAAGCCCTCTCCAGGATCCCCCAGGATATTTTTTCTCCTGCCTTTACTTGATAAGCATCTTTACCACCACCCTGAATCAGGATATTTACATCTTTACATCACCTCTATACTCAGGGTCTATGACGCGTGCTAATATGTCTCGCCATACCACCAAGCTAGGCCCAACTTAGAGGCAAGGCTGCCTTAAGTGGCTGAAGGGTGTATCACGACTAGATCGGTGGGTATCAATACTCTTGTATTAACTCTCCCCGGCTATTAGATACATCAAATCTGATAGAATCTTCTTTAGCTACTGATGGACCGTAAGCTCTGTTGCTATGTTTTTCAAACCTGAGGGCTCCCCAGTTTGTGTCAACTGAGCCCGATCCCACTGTTGACACCACATAGCCTAGGCATGAGACACGGACACAGGGAGTTCATGATGTTGGTCATAGACTTTTATTAAAACGCAAAAGGGGTTGGAAAATGCCTCCTCGTCCCTACTCTAAGAGGTATTCCCCTATCTAACATAAAACTAAGGGTCTGTCTGGTGTCAAGATGTCCAAGGCAAACTGTTCTGTGTCCAAAGTACTATTCTGGCCCTCACATTCTAACAAAATTAACTCCAAGGTGAAAAGGGTAATGCCTTTGGCCTTGAAAGTGCACAAATGTTGAAGTTCAAAAGGAAAGGCAAAGCTCCAATATAAAAGTTCCCAAATGATAAAGTTTACAGTTCCAGGGGATTGCTCCCTTTCCCCTATGATTCCTCTTCACTGTGCTTTACACCGTTATAGACATACGTTTTCTTGAGTTTCTCTTGTTTAGCAAAACAACTGGTATGCAAAAACAACTTGGCTGTTGGTTTCAAATCTTGGTAGTATACATGGTGTACTCTCTTGCCAGGTTTCCTCTCCTCTTTATATGATTTCAATACAATCTTTGGCTATTCCTGATGTAGCGTTATCCGGACTTCCTTATAGGATGTATTTTATACGCTGTTCAACTTGACCTTGCCTGGTATACTCTCCTGCTAGGACCTCCTCATATAAATACACTTGTATCTGGCATCGGCCGGGTATACACTCCTGCCAGGGCTTTCTTATATGACCACATTTGCATCTTGCATTTGCCTGGTATACTCTCCGTTGCCAGGGCTTTCTCATATGAACACACTTGTATCTTGCATCTGCCTGGTATACTCTCCCTTGCCAGGGCTTTCTCATATGAACACACTTGTATCTTGCATCTGCCTGGTATACTCTCCTGACAGGGCTTTCTCATAGGCACACTGTGCACACATGTAAACTTGACAGTCTCTTATATTTGTTTCCGTTCTGTCTCTATAAGAAACTGCGAGTCTCTCTCGCTCTTTCTTATATGCTTCATTCACTTCTATTTGCCTTCAGTATGCTTGCCAAAGTGCCCGGTGTCTCCACTTAACTTGGGTGGACTCTGTAGCGTACATTGGCTCTCCGGTGGCAAGCCTGCAGCTGTTCTTCGGCATCCCATGTTTGCTCTCCAGGTTTGCTGCATCTGCTCCGTGGCTTCTGTGGCTCCCGCTTGCTTGTCCTGGGCTTCACTGGATTTCTTGCGGCATGGAGAATACTGTTTGGGACCCGCACACGCCAGGAAGCCTTTCTTCTTCTTCCTCTCATGGCATCCCTGCAACATACCATCTCCTTCAGTCTGCTCTCCTCTGCCTCTTCGGTGATCTGGTTGGCTCCACAGACCTTTCACCAGCCCAGTGATCCCTCGCTCAGCACGACAGGTTAAGACTTCTTCAACCAGCGTCTCTCTGTCAACTGGTTCAGTGGTTTCAATCTCCCGGCATCAAGTATGCGCTCGCAACAACTAGAGTGCAGCTTGTGCGCTTGGCTTCTATCGATCTTCATCCCTCGACTCAGCTTCCTTGTTAAAGTAATTAGGTACTCAGGGAAATAAACGTTGTTTCTTGATGACTTGTATGCAGCATGTTGAAAAGGATTTTCAGTAGCCTTAAAAGGGGAGTCAGTTATTCTCAAAAGAAAAAGTGGGATACTAGGTCTTGTCACTCCCTTGAGGGTTGCCCCCCCATTTGATCCTCCCTTATAGCCACCCCCTGGGGTAAGGATCAGGTAGCGACTGCCGTCCCCTGGCCACATGGGGAGAGGTCACCGCTGGGAAAGGAGTGATGGCACCATCGGATTCATGTAGTAGCACAATAAACAACAGTTTACAAGGAAGGTAGTCATTTAGACGGCATATCAAACATGAGAAAACTGGAAACAAGTTAAAGCTTATTCTCACATTCTAATGCAAGTAAAGAGGGGCCACCCGGCTCAGCGTATCTCACCCTAGAGAAGAACACCCTGTCCCTGACGGGGGTGCCTGTCCCTGGGTGGCGGGTGATGAATCGCCTATCTAACAGATATAGAGGAGAGACCTATCCCTCAACCTTCTATTCTAGTGGCAGTGTCTGAAGGCAGACAGAATGGTCCAATGGGCAAAGCACTTTACAAAAAGGATTCTAAAAATGGTGCTCTCCACAATGGTATAGCACTGTACCACAGAGCTGTGGATTAGATTCTGTGACTGCTGTGGTTTTAGACTCGGGTACAACCTGAGGAGCGAGCAGGTCAACTGTTTATCTTCCATCCAAAGTGTTCACTTTTAATACAGCCCGTAGGTCACTATGTATGGGGTGCAAAACAGTACAGCTGGAGAACCCACTGGTGGGTTTAAGTAGTAAAAAACAGCCGGAGGGCTGGGGGGTGGGGGGGTAAAAGGCTCTTATAAAAAACAGCTCACTCGATAGTGGAGAGTGTGCTAAAGCAAGCAGTTTGAAGAAAGAAAAGTCTCTCTGTTGATGTGGGAGAGATCAGAAGTGGGTCATGAGAGCCCTCATGACCGAAAGGGGTCGACCGGTTTCAATGGCGTGGGTAAGTGCAGCCATCTTCTTCAGGACCGAAATTCTCAAAACAGGCTGAGTTGTAGGAGTTCAACGGATGATGAACTGAGGAATAGTGCTGTGGTCTCCTGTGCGGAGACAAAAGGAAAAGAGGGGAGGGGGGAAAAATGCGAGGGAAGGGGTTAAAGGACTGGCACCAGAAAGGTCTGCTGGCTTGGGGGTGGAGATCTACATGCATAAGGGTGAGCATGCCGAAGGACAAAGGCTGCTAAGGTCAATAAATTATAGGATGAGTGGGGGTGCCTGAGCACCTAATGAGAGTGAACCCGCCATCAAAGGGGGTGGAAGGGGAGGGGGGGTTGTGCAGGGCGAGGGGGACTGAGCATAAAAAACGCCAGACAACTAGGGCGTGCAAAACGGATGTGCGGGGGACATATACCCCAAACGCAAGTGCATGAGAGGTGCAGGGCAGAGTCTGCTTGGTGAAGCAGTGAGGGGGTGCCCACCCTGATGGTGAAAGGGTGCGTGGGGCCAGGGGTACCTGGCCAGAAGGGGCCAAGGGTGCAGGTAATGAGGACCATACCTGCTGATCTGCGTCCGAGTAGAGGAGCAGGAAGGCGTTTGTAGGCAGGAGAACGCTTCGTTGACCAAGGGCAAAGGGAAAAACAGCAGTACAATGCACGCTTTCAAAACATCTGTGAAATACATGAAGGGAATAATGAACTGCATGGATGAGTCAATTAGATAAGTGAATGGGCGTAGGGGATCTAGTGGACCGTACCTGCATTGTTCTAGCTAAGGAGCTCCGTGTGCGCCGTGTGCTGTAGCTGGGTGTACAGCTCGTCAGTGGCGAGTGAAGAAGGTGAGCCCAATCGCCTCTAAAAATTGAGAGGAAGCGCGCTCACACTGGCGTCATGGTGATGTGGTTGGTGGATCAGCAACAGGCTGAGGCGTAGGGAAAAGAAGCCCCATCGTCTGTCGAAACAAACGCTTGTGTCGGCAGCGGTCGAGTAATCCCTGATGTTCTGTGTGGTTGTCATGGCGACGTGGTTGGGGCCGAGACTCTCATGTGTGAATGTGGAGGAAGCCTCGTTGCCTCGTCACCAAGTGAAGGAGCACAAGCATGCCGGTGGTGCCGGCCAGTGCTGTGTTACCAAATTGAAGTGACAAGGGCAATTGGTGCTACGGAAAACCAATAAATAAAAGGCTCAGGGGGGCAGGGGGAGGAGAAAAGGGAAAGGGGGGGAGAGGGGAAGGCCCATGGCTAAGACGGGAGGTGTGCAAATTGCACGAGGGCCTATGCAAGGAGGGAGAGGAGGCAGACCCAGGAGGTGTAAACGGGAGAGGGGTGGCTGGCTCGGGGGGTGTGTCTGCACCCGGGGAGTTAAGTCAATACTGCAAGTTCGTGCCACTGGATTTGTTCATTAAGGCCTGCCGAGCAGGTATTAAGCCTGAAAATCCACATCTGTTCTTTTCTGAACAGCATGTTGTGGTGATTCCCGCCCCTGCGGGGCGGTGAAACTTTCTCCAGGATTGTCCACTGAAAGTCATCCGCAGTATGTCCATGGGATGAGAAGTGAGATACTAATGGTGCAGTGAGTTTGTTGGTTCTTATACATGATTTATGCTCAGTCATGCGTGTGCGGGCAGGTCTTGTGGTCATGCCTATGTACCTGAGGTTGCAGGGGCAGGTGATCGTATATACAACACCCTTCGTGTTGCAATTCGTCAAAGTATTCTGTCTCCATGGGGTTTTCCAACCGATCTCTATTTCTGTGGTTCTAGAGGTCTGGGCGCACATTGAGCAATTCCCACAGGGTGCATGTCCTAGAATGGGTGGAATGTTCCATAGAGTGCCCTGGCTGGGTCCCGCCCTGGGTGTGGTGGGTATCAAGGTCTTGACGACCTTGTCTCTCAAGTTGCACCGTCTCTTGAGGGCGAAATGTGGGACAGAGATGTTGGTGATGCCCGTGTTGAGAATTGGCCATAAACGCTTCACTTCCTGTTTGATCTTATTGAGAAGAGGGGAATAGCTGAATACAGCTGTGAAGGTAGTGGAGTCTCTGGGTTTGATATGTTGCTGGAGGGTGATTGACCGTGGTATGTTCCTGGCTCTTTTATAGGTATCCTTGATGATCCTCTGTGGGTAACCTCGAGGGCCAGTTGCATTTGAAGGAGTTTCGATTGTGAGGTGTAGACCGGGGTCTCTGTGCATAGCCTCCTGTAACGAACAAATTGCCCAAAGGGGAGGTTATCTCTAAGCGCTTTGGGGTGATAGCTAGAGTAGCAAAGCAGTGAGTTTCTGTCTGTGGTTTTTTTGTACACACTTGAGGAGAGAGTACCATTGGTTGCTGTAATAGCCAGGTCGAGAAAGTGGGTGGAGTATCTGTCTCTATCCAAGGTGAACTTGAGGTGGGGGTTTAGGGAATTCAGCCAGACATGGAAGGCCTCGATTTCAGGTTCAGAACCTCTGAAAATCACAAAGATGTTGTCTATGTACCGTCACCACATGGTGAGTTGGGCGAGGAAGGGGTTGGTCTCAGGGTAGATGTGTTGGCGTTCGAAAAGGTCCACATACAGGTTTGCGAGGGTCGGGCGAATGTGGCCCCCATTGCAGTGCCGGAAATCTGTTGATAAAAGGTATCTTCGAACAGAAAGTAGTTCCTAGTAAGTGCTATTTCTGCTAGTGATGTAATAAAACTCGGTGGGACACCATAGATGTCTATACCTGAGTGTAGCATCCCGCTCAACATTTGCAAAGTCTCCTGCTGCGGTATCTGGGTATAGAGAGACTCTATATCGATGGTGACTAACCATTCGGTTTCGGGATTGAATGTAAGTGTGTCTAAGAGGGTCAGCATGTTGGTGGAGTCTTTTACATAGCTGGCCATCTTGGGGACTTGGTCCTTAATGAAGAAATCGACATATTGTGAGAGGGGTTCCAAGACTGAGCTGATGCCGAAACAATCGGTTGCCCTGGCGGCGGGACAATGCCTTTATGGATTTTGGGCAGTGCATACATCGCCGGAATCCGGGGGTGAGGCGGGGACAGAAAAGCAGCCTCGCGGGCGATGATATGTCCTTCCACCTCGGCCTCGTGGACGATGGGTGCAATGAGTGCCTGTAGAGATGGTGTAGGATCTCTGGGTAAAATGCGATAGCTGTTATGGTCATTAAGGAGGGTTTTAACCATTGCAATGTATTTGGTGGTGTCCATGATGACAATGGTGCCTCCTTTGTCAGCTGGTTTGATCATGATGTCTGAGTTCTTAGCAAGGTCTGACAGGGCTGACAATTGAGGTTCAGTACAGTTGTTGTGGATGAATGGGATGTTGGATTCAAATTCAGAGATTTTTTTGAGCAATGCTTGCTCAAAGGTGACTGATTCTGCAGTGTTGGCGCTATGTGGAGGAAAGAACTTGGATGCTGGCCTGAGACCAGTTACCTCTTTGTCTTCATAGGTGTGACTGGCAAAATACTGCTTCAGTCGTATCTTGCGCATCATTTGTGTCACTTCGACCCTGGTTTGAAAAGGGTCATAGCGAGCGGTGGGGATAAAGGATAGTCCTTTTTGTAGGATCTCTTGTTCAGGTATGGTTAGAGTATGTACTGATTGGTTCACAATCAGTGAGGGAGGAGCGCTGGTATGGCTCCTTGCCCCCGGCTGCGTGTGACCACCGTTGAAAACATCGGATTCATCACACCAAACAGGTGTGTACTACTAGGAGTGTTGCAGGGACTTTCCTTTCTGCGTCCATGAGTAACCACCTGGGCCATTCATCAAAACTGAGTGGTGGGTGAGGAGGCATTCTAGCAATAGAATGTATTTTCAGTTATACTGCTCTATGCATTCTGGGACACTGGTTCCTTTACGCCAACGTCTTCAGTGGGGATAGGGTGTTAGCGAGGCCATGTGGATCATGCCCCAGGAGCTGCTTGTTACATGTGCATGGTGTATATTTGGCACAACAGCCCCCCTACACTTCCATATTTACCTCTTTGCATGCATACCCAGCATCCAATTGTGCTGTCCTCTGTGGGTGTCAATGGACGCAGGCAGGGTGCTGCTCCAAAGTACCATGGCATCTTAACTTGAACCACGGTAATGGGCACAGCAGTGGGTCACAATGAGCTATGTGTCACACGTACTGTGAAGAATTCGACCATCCGAACAGGGGATTGTGTGCTCGCCTGGGCTTTTTTGAAGTTTTTTAATGAAAATTAATGATGGGAGATCAACCTCAGAAAATGTGTGGGCTAATCTGCTCACATTTTCCTCTGCTCACCACACAACAAACACATAGTCATGTGCACTCTGGAGGGACACACTCTACAGGCGCAGTCCTCCCTGTCACATTTAGCTGGAATGTGACAGCCAGGAGTACATGAAGGCATCAAAAGGAAGAGGGAAACACCTTCCTCCTGCTATGGCCAGCCTAATTAAATATCAAAGGCTCTGTGGATCCAGCCTTCCCATTGTCAGTCTGCTGGTGACGGTGCATACTGATGCGAATTAATTGAAGCAGGCCTGTGGTAGGCCTGTTCGCAGAACTGACAATAGGTGACAGGAAACCACCACCTCTTTGATATGCAATGTGTCAACTTGAAGCTACCTCCACCCCTCTGTGTGAAGGGCAGTGAATGGCATGTCTAAGACACTGTTTACAATAGACAACCCCTGCAAGGGGACCTCCTTTCAGAAGGAAGAAGTATGACAAAGGCAGAAAGTCTGTTCTCGCCACAAACTTCAAGGGAAACCTGCGCTTTGATCAGGAGCCAGATAGAGCTCAATTAACCAGAGAGACACTTTGATCCACAACAGACAGGAAGATGGGTGGTACTTAGTAGTACATGTTGTCACCCCTTACCTTTCATGTTGCAAAGCACTTTGGTTATGACTTCACACATAACAGAAGATTATTGGTGGGGACCCAGGATTGGTTCAATAAGGTAGGCTTAGCCTGCACCAATCACTGGGACCCATTTGCCTTTAAAAGAGGGTTAAGCCCCTCTTTTGGCAGATCATCCGACGATTTCAAAAGGAGTAACAAGAAGGATTCATTTGGACTCTGGCTGACGGTACAGTCTGCCTTACAGCTTCTGCCAGTGAAGGAAGGCCAGGATTTCCAAGAGGGAAGCCAGAACCCTCCCCTAAACATCTCCCAGGGAACAGAGGGAGATACTGAAATCAGAGTACCCATCCAGCAGCTCCAGAACCAGTACCCAGCCAGCACAGAGTGTGCCCTGCTAGGTTCTGCCAGCAAGCTTCCTAGGTGGGAAGTGCCAAAGAGGCTCTGTTTAAGGACAATGCCGTTGTCGACAAAGACTTTCCTCAGCTTGGGGCCGTTCGCCTAGAAGGACAACACAAGCCCTGTGAAGAAGCTAGGAGGAGTGCCACGACAAGCACCAACCAGCGTCCATCTTTTAAGGACATTTTTGAGGCAGTGAAGCTCTCAAACCGCAACCGGCTGCACCACTGTTATCACGCTGCAGTCATTAAAGCCATCCGAGATGCCTCTACCAGCTTTCCAGATCTGCCAACCAGCACCGAGACGATTGTTGACCCTGAGGTGCCCTGTAGGCCAGCCTGCAGCCATCCGTCCACCCTTGCTTGCCGAACTGCCTGCCGCCTGATACCCGCAGCTGTCTCCTGTCTTGTACTCTATCGCAGGAGCTACAAAGCGTCCTGGAACCGACTTGATGCTGTCAAGCATGAAGATCATCTCAAGCACCAGGTACATTGTGGTTCTGTCCCCCTGGTCCTTCCCCAAAGGCACCTAGTGACATTTACGACCCCTTGGTCCCTTGGCGCTGAAACCAAATAACTGAACAGTACAGACTGACTGTTTCACCGACTACTCTCCTGTCAGTATGCAGAGTGCATCCCTTTCCTTCGTGAAACTGCCTGTCTTTCTGTGTTCCTTCACAGGGTGGGTTGTATTTTGTAGTGTATATTGTATTTTGTAATAATAATAGATATTTTGATACAACCTTGACTGGACAGTCCTTTTTTATCAGTGCGTAAGAATTGTATTTTCACTGTGTTGCAACTAACCAACGATCCACGACCTTGCGGAGATAGTTCCGTCCACGTTACCAAAATTGGACAAGGAGGTGTATAATTGACTTGTTTTTCCAATCTATTCGTAGCCCTGAGGTGTACTAGAGGCGTGGGGCTGATTGATGGTTTAGAAACCGATATTCATCCCTGGACCACTGGTGCCCTGGAAGTTGATTTGTCACACTTACACTGTACATTCATGTAATGGTACTGTTTTCTATAGCAAAACACATGCTCTGATGATTTGGGTGCCACCAATGCCACATTTGGAAAGTGTACAGTGGTGTAAAATCGGGCCGCTGTGGCGTGTACTTCTGCAGGGACACAGGGCAGAGAAATGTGATGTTGCACACGCTTCAATGGTGCATCCAGCACTTGTCCCAGTACTTCTGGAAAAGGCTGGCTGCACCTTGCCATGCTTCACGCCGATGGTGTGCTGATATGTGCCTTTGCCACAAAAGTGCAGTACTGCTACCAGCTTGAGCAGCAGTGGCATGGCTTTGAGCCTCTGGGGGAAAGTGAGGAAAGGGAGAATGCCTCTAAGGATGTGAAGTTGAAAGTGGGCCTTATTGGCAAGGTCCAGAATGTGAGGGGTCATGGAGAGAGAGGAGTTGAAGATGACCCCAATGTTTTTGGCTTAGATTGATCCCACACTCCACGCCAGGCTGAATTGATGCTGGTTTCTGCATCCCGTTGTTCGGCGAAGAAGCAAAAGTGGCGGTAATTCCAATACTGCCACTTTTTTCCGCTATCGTCCAACTTGTAATGCGGGTAACTGTCTGGCAGGGTACCAGGCAGCTTCTCTGGTGTTTTGCAAACTTGGCCACAATTACTTGAGTAGGCCCCTCTTGCGCCCACGTTCCTCTCTTCATTTTGCCCTTACACCTGCCTTCATGCACAAGACTGACTGGACATTAACACAAGCGTAGTTTTCACGATATTATGAAGTATTGGCCATGAAAATAAATCAATGTTTTGGACCGTGCAGTGCACTCCTTATAGCACATAAAGGGCCCTGCAAGGTGGCTTGATGGGCCATTTGCGTTGGAAACAAGTCTCTCAGCCGGGACACAACATGCCAACAAGTGGAACTGCATCAAAGATCCCCGATCAATAAAAGGAGCACATCTTTTATTCTTCTCGCATAGCCTGCACACATACAACGAGACAGGCAAACACCGTGAGAGGGGCCCAAACTACTGCATGAAAAGGAATACATCGGCCAATATGTAATTCCACGCGCTGACCTTCGACTCGGCGAACGCAGGCTGGCTATCTTATTAGTGGCAAACCGGGATCTCTGGCAGAGGTCAAGGGGAGGTCAACCAGTAGCAAGGACTTGGGCAGGCCAGCAGGATGTGCCTGGAAATTAGATTGCGAGGCAGCCAGCCGCTCTCCCTCCCAACCCACCATCAGAGCTGAGCGCAGTCTCGGGAGACCACGAAGTTGGGATCAGGCTCCCGGGGGATCTGTGGGGCCTAACTTGGCCCATGGGTCCCCAAGATAAGCACCCTTATTGGAAAAGATGGTGGCCTACATCACTCTGGTAAAGGAAGCCACCAATCAAGCTTCTTTAGTCATCTTGGTCACACTTTAAAAAAAGACCCGCTGACTCCTAAAAAAGATGTGTTTAGGGCTTGGTTCAATTGGGAGCCTAGGATGGGTTTTTGGCAAGTTTGGAATCCTGGGTCTAACCCGTGGCGGGTTTCTGGATCACAGCAGTGGTCGAAGTGTACGTGAAAAAGTAGTGGAGCTATTTTTTTTTTTTTTTTTTTTTTTTTTTTTTTTTTATTGATTTGGCTGAAGAATTCAACCTTTCAAACAGATTATTTACATTATCAATAATTCAGCAAGAGTTTCATACATTATGAATCCAAAATTAAGAAAAGAATTAGTGTAAAAAACATTAATTTTGATATAAGAGATAAAAATGGAAATGATCAAGTACATTGTGTTACAAATGTTGCAAATCTTGCATACTCAGCTTGATTGATCAGAGATCACATAATTAACAAATTGAACCAATGCAATTTGAACAGAGGGGTTCGCATTGGTCAAAAGATGATACCAAATTTCTTCGGTCGAATGGTCTATGTAAAAGTTACATTTTGTGTGGAAGAATTTATATCTCACATTTTTCAAAGCTGGACACTCAACTACTAAGTGTCTCAATGTTTCAATTATTTGGTGATTGAGGCAATGTCTACAGAAAATTTGATCTTGGGGCACCAGGTGCCGCCTACCCAGGATCTGTCTCGTTGAACACAAATTTAGCCGGATACGCATCAGCTGAGTTCTCATATAGCTTGAAGGACATTTGATTAGATATGGTTCTGGGCTGCGCATTTTTTTATGCGAGTGCTTTACTAATTCACAATCCACATATTCTAGGCATTGTTGGCGCGTGTTTATCCAGTCATGGTGATACAATTTTAATTTTGCCTTAGTTGGATTCATCAACAATAGTTCTATTGTAATGTCTGCTTTAACTAATATATCTAATACACATTTAGACCATTTTTTTGGGAGTTTCAATTTAGAAGTTATCAAATGATTAGCTAGCACACACAAAATGTTATGGGATGAAGCACCAATTAAACATTTCCGATAAAGTGAGCAAAACTTCCATAGGACTTGACAAGACATGGAAGTTATTCCCAGTTCATAACGAATCATTGCAGTTGGAGTTGATTGAGGTAGCCTCAACACGCTTTTCCAGAATTGAGATTCAAGCCGGTCCCAAAAGGAGCTTAACTTTGGTGCTACGGTCTCAGCTCCATAAATTAGGATTGGAGTCGCCTTTTGCTCGAAAAAGGTAATTACGTGAGATAGTGTAAATTTGCCATATTTAAACATTGAAATTTTGGCTTGTGATATTAGCGAACGATTTTTTGCATCAAGTATGGCACAATATGTATCATCGTTCAATGTTCCCGAAAATGGGAGACCCAGGTATTTATAGTGAGACACTACAAGTAACTCTTGGTTGTATAAGGTCCATGTGAATCTACAGGTTTTTTTAATTGCTGATTTGTGGCATACAACAATTTGGGTTTTTCCAAGATTAATGGTTAAATTATTCTCGAGCACATACTCTTGCAGTTTGTTCAACAGGTTTTGAAGACCGTAGGGAGAGCAGGACAGTAAAACGAGATCATCGGCATAAAGTAGCCATGTCACTTTCTGGGAACCTAGTTTGGGTGAATCGGAAGTTGTAGTCTCCAATTTCATGCCAATATCTAACAAGAAGAAATTGAATAATGTAGCTGCGAGGGTGCACCCTTGCTTTAAGCCCCGCTCTGTTGGAATAATAGCTGTGAGGAGCCCCTCTAAAGATAATCTTACCTGCAGAGAGGTGTGAGAGTGGAAAAGTTTTATTAATGTAAGGATTGAAGAAGGACACCCTTGTTGATGAAGTTTTTGAAATAGTAAGTGTCGATCGATAGAGTCGAATGCACTGCTAAAGTCAACGAAGGCAATATAAAGATTGCGATTTTCGTTCACATATTTATGCTTGATCAAGTTAAGTGTAAGCATATTTGGAGCAGTGCCGATTCCTTTAATGAACCCAGACTGGAAAGGATCTCTTTTGGATTTTTGATAAGTCCAATCATTGAATTCTCGCAAAATAATCCGACAAAATAGTTTGCCCGGAGCGTCTAATATAGCAATCGGGCGGTAGCTTTGAGGCTGCTGGCAATCACCTTTCTTAAATATTGGAATAATTATAGAGTGTCTCCAGGTAGCAGGAATAGATTGTGTAGCAATAATGTTTTGAAAAATTTGGAATAAAGCATCCGCCCATAAATTCGGATTGCGCTTGAATATTTTATTCGAGAGTCCATCCTGTCCGGGTGCCTTAGATTCGCTCAGTGTTGAGATAATGTACAGTATGTCACGTTTGGTGAAGTTAAGATGAAATGGCATAATCTCATCAAAAGGGGGCCCTACAGATGCTGTTGTGGGCCGCGCGTATATTTTAGTAAAATGAGCGATCCAGCTTTTTTCGGATACATTATGCGACTGTGTTAATGTTTGAGGATTAGATGAAACCAAATTTAGTGTGGACCACATTTGAGCTGTGTTTTGGTTCCGGGTCATGGATAACATGTTCTCTCCATCTTTCTGATAGAGATTTGCCCGGTAGTGGCGTATCCAGTTTCGATATTTTGTTTTAAGGCGAGTCAAGACTGGAATTCTATATTTGATAGGAAGGAGATTAGCTTTTCGCTTTTGTGTGCGAAACTCAGTCTTTTTCTTTTTTACCGTTATATCAAATGCGTGTTTTCTCAAGGCGGTTTGTCGTTTAGGATAGTGATTCCTTGGGGCGAAGTCCTGCATAAGATCATAGTAGCAAGCGTTTGGGTAAGTGCTACTTAGTCATGAGTGGGTGAATGCTGCTGCTAATGAGCTGGTGTAACGTTGTATTGTTGAGTCATGCCATTTGATTCGATTTAATTGAGAATTTATGCTCAGCACTTCAGGGTAAGCGGCTGCATGTTTTAATGGTTTTGCCACGGAGATTGTCCAACGACCAGATAAAAGTAAGTGGTCGCTGTCGCTGCGGGGCAAAACCTTAAAGGTTACTCCATTCATGAACAGCTTTGTGTCGACATATATATAATCAATGATAGCTCTTCGTGTACCTCTTTGCCACGTGTGACTTGGTGGAACATCTCTTTCACAAGCTCCGTTTAGCATACAAAAACCTCGTGAAGACATCAGGTCTTCCCATTGAATACGTCTAGAATTTTCTGATGGAATACATGCGGAAAGAAGATGCACGTTAAGATCTCCAGCAATTATGGTGTGTACTATTTCTGGTGTCATTGCAATATAGTCTAGCATGCAAATCATTTCCTCAAAAAAAGTTTCATCTGAGATGTTGACATGATTCCAATAGATATTGATTAAAGCATATAACATTGAACAAACAGAAATAATGGTTAGTTGCATAAACGCATTTGAGGAATAAGTTGACATAAGTTCGATGGAATGGCTAATTTTGATGGCAGTTAAAAGGCCAGACATCGGTCTGCCTTTTTCGCCACGTATAGCCGGAGTAAAATGTATAGTATAACCTTGCCAAATTGGGGAGTTGGTGAGCATGGTTTCTTGCAACATAATTATGTCAAACTGGTTAAGATCAGAGCTATGATTGTTAAACAGGTGAGAGTGACCACAGGAATTCCAAGAGGCAAGGAAAATTAACTTGTCAGGTAGGTGTTGGCTTAGTTAATTATTTGACACACAGCTACATTTACAGTTGCATTGAGGTACACATTCAACGTTTCTCGAGTTAGCCACTATATCGACCTCCGATGTAAGGCCCTTGTGGGGTTCATTCGTCAATACTAAGTTAGGGGTGATCAGAAAGCCCAGGTCAAAAAGTTGATTTTTTGCAGACCATATTGTATTGCGAACTAAACGAGATCGTAATTTAATGCGACTGATTGTTAGAATGTTTTTTTCAATAAATTCAACTTGTTCAATATCGGCTGAACTCACGTCCACAAGCTCATCTATGTCAGAAAAGATGTCGAGAATACTCTTACGATTTAGGAGAAATTGTGGGTGAGGGGCTGGACGACATCCAATGATCAGTGAGTTCAGATTATTATCTTTTGCTGAGGGTATAGATTGTTTTTTCTCTGGGGCAGATACTTGTTGGGTTTTGACTATTGGTTGTGCTGTAGTCTTCGATTGGGTTTTAGGCAATAGTGCTCGAACCATTTCGGCGATTTCTAGCCCATAACTCTCTAGAGAGTTATCCGCAAATTTGCTTTTTTGATTTGAATTGCTATCTCTTCTAGCTTCTTCACTTGGAGGAGTTGCTTTGGAGGTAACAACCTTGTGACAATCGTTTAGGTCATGTATAATGTCTTCATTAGGAATGATTTCAGGAGTCATTCTCAATGTGGGAACTTGCACAAAGTTAGCCATGTAAGCTTCAACCGCCTTTTTAATTTCTGCTTCCCTAGAGGATTGTTCTTTGGAAGCAGTTGAATTAGTGTGCTCTTTGGAGGAAACAATCTCGAGCGTAGGTGGAGACGCCGATTCAATGGGTATCAGAGGGTCATGGTCCTCAATGGCTTCCACTAATCCATCTAGGGGTGAATGAGGTAGGGCGTTAGATGGATAGTTTTCGTTTCCTCCTCTCTCTCGTCGCTTTTGATTTAAAAGTTCGTATTTTTTTGTAATGGCAATAGACAACTTGCTATTTTTTTTGTTTTTTTGTTGTCGTGGGGTAGTGAGTGCATTAATGAACTGTTTTGCGGAGTTCGAGGCGTCCCCTTTTCTCGATTTTATGTTTTTAGGTTTCTTTTTTTCCGGGGCTACAATTGTTTTTTGAGGTGGTTTACCTAAAGCTTGACTGATGGGTTGGGGAACAAGCGTTCCTCCCTTAGCAGGTTTGGTAAAGATAGTGTAAATAGATTTATTGCTTAATTCTACACTGGGTGATAGAGAGTTCAATTCTTCAGGCGCAGAGGCCATAGGGTCTAATATAATCTTTTGGAAAAAAGGTACTGCATAATTGATATCATGAGTCTCTACATTAGGGCAAAGTTCGTCTCGATTGTAACCAGCGTCAATAGGGGATAGTGCCTTGTCATGGTATTTAATTCTGATGGGAGAGGTGAATTTAGACTCAACCGCATGAATGTCTTTTAAGTTAGTCACTTGAGCAACAGTAGCTTGCCATGCCATAATAGACATAATCTGAGCACTTTGGGTGTTTAACTTTTCATTAAGTGATTCGAACAGTTTCACCAATGTGTTCATGGTTGTGTTCATAGCTTCCAATGCTAAGCCCACAATTCTGTTACTCATTTGGGGGGACTGCGAATCTCTAAGTGCAGTTTTTCTGATTTGGGATTCTCTATTTAGTGTGTGCCTTGGGGTGGGATCTAGAAATGACAAGGAAGAGCTAGGCTCTTCCATGCTAATGTTAGAAAACATTTTTGGAGAGAATGATAGTTTTTCTGAAATGGTTTGTACTGAATAACTAGTGTGCATAGAGTCTAAGTCGATTACCACTAAATCGGGTTTATCGTTGTTAAGGTTTTTGTGATCCGGAGGCTGATCACTTATTGAAGTTGAAGTAATGGCGTTAGAGGTAATATTATTTGACCCAGCCAAAAACAGCATTTCACACTCAGGCGTTTGAAGAGACAAATCAGTTATCTCTGCTGTTTTTGGATGAGCAACTCCTGCGGCGTCATGTCTTTTTCCCGCCTGATTAGCGGGGTATAACAGGTTCATTCCTCTTGTTGACTGGCACGGAAGATTACAAGAGTCCACCATGGCTAAATTCGTCAATGGATTCGCTGGGGGTGACTGTTTTGGGGTGGAGCAATTTCGAGAGAAAAAGCTTTTTAGTGAGTTGGTCCTATCTTTAGATTTCAAAGGGTTAAATTCATCTGTTACAGATTTTACTGGCATTCCAGTCCGTAGAGAATAGGGTATCTGAGTCATTTTTGAGCAGGGATAGGATCTAGCAACTCAGTAGTTACAGGTTAGCTGAGGGGGTAAGTGAACACAGTAGATGAACGCGATCAATACAGCAACAATAGTATGCAAAATCGCTAGAAGCTGCTGCGAGCGCGAGTGCGAGCTGCGCCGCGGCGAAGCGGCAAAGCGGGACTCACCGGGACTCGCTCGGGTGCGCGCGCGCGGTGCGCGCGGCCAGGGTCTTAAATAGGCCCGCCTCCAGCAGGAATCAACACAAGGCCTAGGTAAACATAAACAAGGTTTAAGTATAGTATAGTCCGCCTTGTATAAAGTTTATGTTTATGCAGAAACGTCAGGTTCACCTGCTGGGCGTTGAAGTTTTCAGCAATCCAAAAGTTCAAAGTCCAAGTTCCAGGGATAGAGTGAACTGCAGCAGCGTGCAGCGTGCAACATACAGCGTGTAGCGGCAAAGCGGGACTCACCGGGACTCGCTCGGGTGCGCGCGCGCGGTGCGCGCGGCCAGGGTCTTAAATAGGCCCGCCTCCAGCAGGAATCAACACAAGGCCTAGGTAAACATAAACAAGGTTTAAGTATAGTATAGTCCGCCTTGTATAAAGTTTATGTTTATGCAGAAACGTCAGGTTCACCTGCTGGGCGTTGAAGTTTTCAGCAATCCAAAAGTTCAAAGTCCAAGTTCCAGGGATAGAGTGAACTGCAGCAGCGTGCAGCGTGCAACATACAGCGTGTAGCGGCAAAGCGGGACTCACCGGGACTCGCTCGGGTGCGCGCGCGCGGTGCGCGCGGCCAGGGTCTTAAATAGGCCCGCCTCCAGCAGGAATCAACACAAGGCCTGCTGGGCGTTGAAGTTTTCAGCAATCCAAAAGTTCAAAGTCCAAGTTCCAGGGATAGAGTGAACTGCAGCAGCGTGCAGCGTGCAACATACAGCGTGTAGCGGCAAAGCGGGACTCACCGGGACTCGCTCGGGAGCTATTTTCCCTGCTGGCCTGCACCCACTCCCCACATCACCACGCCCCTCACACACAATACAAACCCAAAAAACATGCAAACATGCAGGTGCTTTTTAAGGGAACGTTCAGTGAAGTGCACAGAAAGCGCACGTTTCAACTTCTTTCTACACTTTTATTTTAAAACCAAACCATTCCGGAACAGTTCCTTTTTAAAATAAAAGCATAGGAACAGTAAACCTTAATTTTAAAAAGTAGAGGAGCACCGCTTCCGACCATACCGCCCACTTCGACCACTGGATCACAGTGATTTATATGGCAATCAAGAGCCTCGATTGTTGAGTCGAATCTGGGGTTTAGTCTCTGGGTTAGTTCAACCACTGGCAGCGCTAGAATCTCAAAGGAGGTTCCAGGGAGTTCAGTCTACTAACCAGATCCTTAGAATCTCTAGAGGTTTTGAGGTTGTGTGACCTTAAAGGCTCCAGCTCACTTCCGGTTCTGCTGTGGGTTTTGGCAGCATGTGTTGGAAGGTGTACACAGACCAGGCTCACACATGGAGGCTGGTTGGGGCGTTTTAAGGAGTTTAGAGCAAAGCTTTGATCAGTTGTGGTAGTCGGATGCTCGTTTTTGTGTAGTTTGTTGTTCTCAGGGGAATTTGTCAATGTTTGTGCCTCTTTGTCTTATTGTTTTGTGAGTACCCCCATATTACAAAAAGAAAAAAATATGGCCTTTCTTCTTGCACCTCTTCCTCTTTGCTTCCCAGTTCAAAAAACTTAAACAGAAAAGAAAAACGTTCCTGCCACTAATCCTATCCCAAAAAAACACCAAAACCTTTACCCTTTCTCAGTTTCCAACGGTGTCTTTGTTGTTATCATCTCGTCTCCCCAATTGCTGTTGTCTCGGGTTGTCATCATGTAATGTTGTGTAGCATTTTGTTGACTTGTTTGCTGGGTGTTTTGAGTTCTTGGGGTATTTTTGGTTCTTCCAGTACTCTTTGTTGAGATGGCACACACACACACAGGAATTGGTCGAGTTCTATTTCCCCTCTCAGGCGGGGGGAAGGCACCCACCCCCCCCCCCCTCCACACATAGACGAGCAGGAGAGGATTTCTCGCGCTGTTTCTTGGTGCTGGTTTAGGGGCCTGGGTGATCACAGAGGTCTTCAAGTTATCTAGTGGAACCTTGTGACTGAAATGTGAGCTAATCTTCTGGGCCACACCAACAATTTCTTTTACGGGCTGACAATTGCTGATGTAGTGTGTTCAAATTAACCAGGGGGGTCCTGGGAGTCCCTCTGCCAGACATTAGTCCTGTTTACAAGAGCCTTGCCCAGAGTCTTTATCTCACTATCTTTCCCAGAGAAGAAATATGCCAAACATAACAGTCTTTGTCCTGCGCTGGGGCAGTCCAGCACCGAAATGCTAGGCAATTCTCCTCAGAACAAGGAGAATTGCCTAGCATTTCGGTGCTGGACTGCCCCAGGAAGGACAAAGACTGATATGGCCTAGTAGGACCGCTCTTTGTTTTATGATTTATTCACTGTTTTTATTGTCTATTTCGTTCCCTTGCTCCCTCCCTTTTGCCCTGTGGAGCTTTGAAACGCTGTCTTGTTGTGTAAGCGCCTTATAAAGGACCAATAAAATAAATGTACTGTAGGAATGTCATTGCTGGGGAAACCAAACCAGTACTCCACCGGCGCATGGTAGCGATCCACCATTGCATTAGGCCTCTGTTGTGGAAGCGTTTGAATGTGGTGTAAGGAACTCATGGTGGCAACAGTAAAGGCAGACACAAGTGATCACAGTTCAAGGGTGTTTATTAAACTGTATGCAGGTTGGAAAAACGCCTAATCTAAACCTGAATCTAAGATGGGAGCAAGCGTCAACCATCAAATGCAAATAAGGCCGTCCTTGTGGCATCTTGTCAAAATAAATGCCTATACAAAAAAAAAAAACATTTCCTATGTTTAGTTGTAAGGATTTGGCAGAGTGCGGGATAGGGTTTTCAAAAGAAAGAAGTGTTCACACATAATATGTCAGGACGTGATTGCCTGCCAGAGGTCTTCCTTCCCCACGTTTTGAGCACAGGACAAGGTGGAGCTCCTCAACACAGCACACGCTCAAGCTCTCCCCAGCATGAGCCGACAGTTTGGTATCAGCTATCGGGTTCTTCGATGGTCAAGTCCTTCACTAAAACTCTTGCCTTCGAGGGCCTGATGTATTGTTCCACATATACATTGGGTGGTTGCTTCACCATGGGCGTAATTTTAAGGGGGGGACAGGGGTGTTTGTCCCTCCAAACTTTCATGGCACACCATTTCGTCCCCATTCATTTGGCTGGGGCACCTTTTCTTCGGATTTCATGCCCGCCCCAACATTTTCAGCAAAGTTACTCCACTGGGCTTCACCCCTGAAATCCTCTCGTCCGGGCGCAGACCCTTCTCGAATTGCAGCCTCCCTCTGCCGGGTTCACTATGGCTTTCCTCTACTTCACAGAATCTTAGTGTCTTTTTAAACAGTTTTCATAGACATCCCTCCGCCAGGTTCACCTTTGTCAACACACTGTTTCTTGGGATATTAGACTTCGCCCCTCTTTATCGGCATCCCTCCTCCAGGTTAACTCTTGCCACTTTTCACTTTTGCGGGATTCACTCCCCTTTACTTTCTCAAAGGTTTTCTCTTTTGATGTGGGATTCACTTCCCTTTCTTTCTTAACCGTTTGACGGTCAAAGACTTTCAATTGTACAGGGATTTTGCTAGACCTCCTGTATGACCACTTTGACTTTTCTTGGCGGCTCTCCTACGGCCTTCTGGTATCAGTAGTTTTTCAACATGGGAGCAACCAGAGTTTCTCGAGTCAGCGCCCACTTGGTGCCCGTCCCCTCTGCAGCTGGTTTTCCCTTTAGTATTCACAGTTCTTTGAACTCTTCTCAGTCTGCCACTTTGCAGGTTTCATTAACACAGTTTGGTTTCTTATCAGTTTCCCCTTCGACTCACCGCCTGTGATGTACCGCTTGGCTTTCCTGGTCTCTGGAGTCAAGACCGGTACCATGGTAGCAGGAGTCGCCCTCGTTCCGGCTTATTGGCGTAGGCAAGCTCTGGGTACCGCTGACATCTGCTGCAACACACTTGGGCTATTGTTCGGGGTCTTATGTTTCCTCTTACGAAGGCTTCGCAGTTCTAGGATGGAAAGGGCAAGGTTACTTCACTCCTTGTCACCCTCTCGGTTCCCACCGCCTTTCTCCTTCTCTTAAACTGCCGGGTCTGGATAGCTGTCTCCTCATGCGGTCTGCCTTGCTCTTTGTGTGCTTTCTTGCTCCACCTTTTATCCTTGTGGGGAAGAGAAAGGGCAGTCAGGTGTGTGTGATTCTGGTCAATTGCCTGACTTTGCCTGACCCTTGTATTAGAACATTTCAGATAAACGGCTCTGGTATTAGTCTGTTGTCTTCCATGTTGTGATAAAGTGTTTGTGTCGGAAAAGAGGGCACAGCATTGTTTTCAAATGTCCTACGTGGTTGGATGGGGAAAAGGTATTGGAAGAAGGGGTATATTACACGTCTCACCCATCAGTGTCCCACTCCCACTCCCCAAGGACCCCCCATCCATGGTGATCCTGCCTTACTGGTCTACCACCAAGCACTGGATCCAATAGCGATGGCCGTGTCCTGGCCACCTGGATGATAAATCACAGGGGACTAGCTAGGGAGACACATTCAGGTTTCTCACAGTGGCCACAAATATAAGTCATATGAAAAACAGTGCCTAAGGCGAATGGAGAGCAGAGCAAAAAGCAAGCAGCAGAACCAGCTGTGCCAGTGAACCCAGATGCGGGTGGAGATCTGAGGGAGAAGCAAGCCGCATGGAGAAGCAGCCGACTGCAGAAGACACCCCAACGCCACCAACCGTACAGGAGGAAGCACCTCGCCCCGAGTGCCGCACACCAGAGAAACAGGTTTGCGGGCAGAGAGATGGGTGCTGAAGGCCCAGGAGGTCACTTGAAGCCCTGAGTGAATGAGAATAACGGGTAGAAGGAACCGCAGGGGAGAAACCAAACAAAATAATAAATAATAATAAAATAAAGCACACCCAGGCTTGGCAAAGAGCAGAGTCAAGTCGAAACGGAAATAGACAAACCTTTGAACAAGGGAGTGTTTGAGAGAAGAAGGAAAAGAGCTAGGGAGTGTTTGAAGAAGTCAGCAAGAGCCGGTGCAAGAGAGGAGATATTGTCCTTAATGGTTCTGGAAGAACAGGGAGACACCTGTTTGATGAGTCCTTCATAAAGATGGCTACTCTAGTGACCTCATCTGTTGTGAAAGGTGATAAGGAGGAGAGGGTGGGGGAGAGACCAGGGGAGGCAGGAGGACAGGAAGAGGAGTGGAGGAGGGGGAAGAAGAGAGTGAGGTCAGAATATTCAGAGTTTTAGAAGTAAAGTGGGTGGCCAGTGAAGTGCATCAGGCCAGAGAAGGAAGAGGTGAAGTAGAGACTGCAGATGGATTAGCCAGTTCCTTGCAGATTTTTAAGAGTTCAGCCATCTTGTTCGTGACTCCAGAGATAAGTGCCTGGATGTGGGCCCTCTTTTTGGAGTGGATGGAGAGACAGTAGTGCCTTTGGAGCAGGCGACAGGCCATTTTGTCAGAGGATGAGCCCAAGGTCTGACACTTCCATTCAGCAGCTCTACACTTGCATTTCAGAGCGGCTAGATCTGAGTCGTACCAACTGATATGCTCGGAGGCAGGTTTCAGGCAGATCCTCATAACAGGGGCAAGAATTTCAAGAGTGGTAGTGATGGCAAGATGAAGATTGTCAAAGACAGAGTCTGTGGGAGAGTCAATAGGGGTGGAGGAGGGGGGTAATTGTGCAGATTGCGCTTCAGATCTTTTGTGGTACCCAAGTTGGTTCTTAACTTCCCGCTGCACACTCTTTTATGGCACAGTGTATGAGTCACCAGATGTGGTTGCTCTTTACTTCTGTATGAAGAAATTACCCATTTTCTGTACTTCCGCTGCGGGCTATCCATATGCAGGCTGGGCTCATATGGCTATGATGGTGCTGGCAATATGGTGGTTGTGGTGTTCTAGATCCCACATTGTGATGTGATGTACTTTCCCATCTGTGACAGGAAGACTATTTCTCGAAGAGACTGTGCACGGGCAGAGGGGGTGAGCTTCTGTTATAGCTGCTGTATCTGTGGTTTCACTCTCCTCCTTTCACTGCCTCCCGGCAGCAACACATGTTCCTTTTTGGACTCTGATCAATCGTAATCATTGTTGTGATCAGCAACCATGTCTTCATCATCACTATTATCTGACTTATGAGCGGATGCGGATGGTGGAGATGGAGACCTGGAATTCTCAATCCGCTTCTGCTGTTCAACTACACTGTGTGTTGTCATTCCATGTTCTTCAAGTAGATGAGATTTGCACATGTCCTGCTTCTGACCCTGCAATGGTGGAAGGAATTGAAAGTTCAACCTCTTCTCTTGGTGGGTCTTCATTATCATGATGCAATACCTGTACAAGTGACAGACTGGAATGTGAGGTGGATGGAGCCTTCAATTGGGCACACGCACCTGGGGCAGCCCCAGTGCACACACATCAGGTGCTGCTAGAGAAATGAAAAGACCACATACAACATGTGCCCTATGCCTCTGGCTCATTTGGTAGCTGGCATGTTTTCGCAATGTGTTTTCCTCTCACTGGCTGGTGTATCACCCACCTCACCGATTATCTGCAACTTCCTCCCCCACAAATCGCACATGTAACTCTCGCACAAGCTACCCTCAGGAGTTCCCTTCTAACTCCTCCAAGGTGTCACTCAATGGCAAGTGTCTCATCCATTCACTTCAAGAGATGAACACTCACTGTGGTGTAGCACCTGCCTCCTTGAATTTCTCCCACAAAAATCACACAAGTGTGTCTCTCACACCAGCTGCCCTCCGGGATATGCTGCTTGCCCTGCTCCTCTCTAGTGTGAAGCATAAGTTGGACATAGATTTAATGTTTATCGTGGCGCAGAGACACAATGCCTGGGTTCTCCTCCTTCCACCAACAAACATAGCTACAGTCTCCAGACTTCTAGAGGTTTCACACGGAATCAGAAGTCACATGCATGTATGTCTAGCAGTCACCCAAGCTGCTCCCCCCCTCATCGATTCCTTTTCCCTAAATGCACACCAGTTGGCAATTGTGTTATTCGCCTAGTTTCAAATCATTAAATGTGTCACACAGTGCTACATCAGCAAAACCTACCCTAAATCTAACCCTCAGTTACTTGCTACCTAATCCTACCTAACTACTCTAACTCAACTGCACAACAGCCTCTTGTCCCTTTGTAAGCTACCTAAGACTGAAAATGAGCTCACACCACCTGTGGCCCTTTGTGCCATGTGCTTGAACAGTTTGACTTGGTTGAATCACCTGAAACTCAAATAATTTCAGGTTATAGCAGTAAAGTTCCTCCAGGCCTATTATCTAGTCCCAGCTTTCTGCACATTCAAAGGCCCTTTGCAGACACCAATATGCAGGAAGTAGTGACTACCTTTTGTTTCCCGATGGCATCCTGCTCTACTACTTTTCTAAAGCGGGGGAGTACTGAGCAGCAGGCAAAATGTTCCTGCATGCCTACCAAGATCCAAGTCTGTATGAATGAAAATACAGGGCTGTGTAACTGTGCCTCTTGAGAATTGATTTCTTATATTAAGATGTCCTTTTCAATTAATTCCTGCTATCCACCTTAGAAATCCTAGTCTTTTTTATATGGTAGGCAATAAAGTTTATTCAGATATTATCCATTAACACGTGAATATCAAAAACAGGCATAGTAATTATACATAAAATTCATCCATCAAAACACCTTAATCTTTACATAAAGTAAACATTCTGTGTGTCTACATTAAAATCGTGCTATATTCATCATCCTTACATAGCAAAACATATCATAGCAAACATCTTCATCATTACATAACATGAACATCATCATGGCTCCCGTGCATGTCCTTATCTTATTTTTGATAATTTGTGGGCTCAGAAATGTTTTCCTAAAATCAGTAAAAAAAAACTACAAATTATTAAAAAAAGCATTAAATCTTCTTCTCTGCCCAGTCCGCTTGGGCATACCCTGCCTGAGCTCAGCCATCTCCTCCTGACTCTCAAAGGAAGCACATTGAGCCTAACCATCCGTATTGTCCTTCGACACTCCAGAGATTTAATTTGCTCTGTAAATGTTGAGGCCCTTGGGTACATGCAGGCGGTGGAGTAGAATTTTAAAAATTACATTGTGCTAATTCTTTCCTGAGTCAAACAAAACTCTATTTCGATGCCTCAGTGCTTGAGAAAGGTATTGCGCTGGACATCGAAAGCTCAGGGTATGAACCTCCCCCAACTTTTTGTAAAAGCAATCCCGCTAGTGAACCAATTTAAGGGGTCCTTAATAGGGAAATGGGTTATCTCCACCATAGCTTTACCCAGATTTGGATTTACTGAGGGGTTAAGCGGAGTCCTTAGATGAAACCCCATAAACCTCCTTTGGACCCGACGGGTCATGCTAAGAATTTCCAGAACCCACCTTAACACATTGCCAGAGGAGCTAGGTGGTAGCCCAGAGACCTTCCTCAGAAACAAATTCTGGAGTGCCTCCAGACAACCACATGCTGTGGCCCCCCAGATCTGAGCTCTGTATAGCACTGCCGTTTGACTTTTACTCTCCAACACAAGGAGGCATTTTTATCAAGACTTTTGCTGCCATAACGGTAGTAAAAGCGGAGAAGCCCTCTAAAGCCTAGGGTAGCTTGTTTGGCGACCATGTTATTATGGCTCTGACAGTGTCCTTTTATAAATATTGACAACTGTGAAGGCATCATGAAGCAAGAAACAGACAACAGACTTCTATCACAAATTAAAGCACTTTATTAAATCAAATTCAGGATGGGGGAAGGTCTATCTAGCCCTACGCTAAAGTGGGATTTCCCTATCGAAATAAAACTAAGGAAAGTGTGAGTCAAATAAGTCCACTTGTAGGTCTGTCTGTGTCCACAACCTATACTTATCTTCACCATTTAGATCAACAATGTGTAGGAATGTTAATAACTAAAGAAGCAAAGTTCAATGTAAAGTTTGGTGCTTCTTCCAACTCTCAGCTTTCTTTCCCCAAGTATGATATAGTCCCACAAGAGTCTCAAGATCACCTCTCTTGAGCTCCAAGCAACATAGTTCAAGATAATCCTTTGGGGTACCTTCCCCAAGTCTCATGCAACACAATTCCAGAGAAAAAGGAGAAGGTCTTGAGACCTCGCTCTCTAGACAACATAAACAGGTTTTCCCGTCTCAGGGCTCCCTTGCCCAAGACTTCAACTTCACCTTTTGTGCATGTTGTAGCTTGTTTTCTGAATTGGTTTTCCCAATATGCTGGGTCTTCAGTATTCAGGGTTCACTGGTCTAGGCGGACCACACAGTCCACCCATTACAGGTCACGTAACCAGAATCCCTGGGCTCTTCAGCCCCTTGCTGATTCCTTGGCACTTGTTCCTGTGCTCCAAGGGTTTCCTTGGTGTTGGTTTCTGTGCCCCACAGTGTTCCTTTGGACTTACCCCTGTGCACCAATGTGGTTCTTGGCACTTGCTCCTGTGCACCAAGTTATTTCTGCTTAATGTCTCTAGGTGGGCCTCTTGGCCTCGTATACAATGTCCCGCTCTTTGGGATTCCCCTTTGTCAGCTACTGGGTTTGTACTTCACTGTTCTTATTGGGTTTCACATGTAAATTGCCTACGGGGGTTTTTAATGTGCTCTGAAGATGAATTTCTCTAATTCAATAGTTCCTTGTGTTGCATAAGGTTTAAGTTCCCTTCTGAAAAATCCCCACTCTTGTGTATTCGAAATGCATTCTTGTTCTTGAAGTTCAAATATAAATTTGAAATGCACTCTTGTAAGTGAAACATACGTTTGCTTTAAGTTCGGAATTGAAAATGCACTTTGGTAGTTGGATATGAATTTGCTTTTTTGCACTTTTGTCATTAAATCCCTCCGACACTCACCCGCGGACTGCTCCTTCTCCTGGCGGCTCCTGCTATCTTCTCTCCACTTCTGGAGCCAGGGAACACTGCGGGCGTGAGCCCTGATCGCCTGCCGTATACTTCTTGCTCCAGTTCTCCTTTTGCTTTCCAGTGGACACGAATGACGTCCTCTGTGATCCTGGTCTGCCGGCGTCCTGGTTTGGCATCCAGTCCCACCAGGGCTGCTCCCACGAAGAACGGGTCCACTGCTGGTCTGTGTCGTGCTGGCTCCCTGGTTCTCATGCTTCTGGAGCTTCTCAAGCTTCTCCCAGTACTCTCTCGGGTGTTCCTCGTCCCGCATTTTATGTACCTGCAGTCTTTTAACAGGCTGCAGGTGTGCCATAGTTAGGAAGACATGACTGACTTTCCCAATGCTTGGGATTCAGCTTCCTCGTTCCAGTACCTAAGAGGTGAAAATGTGTGGTGTTCATTCCTCTTAGTTTCCTCTTCCTCGCCACAGTACTGTCATATGTTACATTAGGGAAAATGAGGGAAACAGGCATACAATAGCTCATAAAGGTCGAGTTGGGGTCAGGTGGTTTGTTGGTAGGAAAGGGGGATACCATTTCTGCTTCCCTCTGTTTCATTTAATTGGGAGCAAATTTAAAGCAATATCAGTTATATCTAGAAACTGATTGGAGCTCACAGACATTGCTTATTGATTAGCCTCATATCACAGACAGTGGCTTTTCACCCAAATCCATGTGCATCTAACTCACACAAGTTCATCTTAGTTAGTAGTTCTTTAGAACTACAACTCCCAGCATAACCAGCCTTTAAACTGCATTGGAGGCGTGTTAGCGTTGTCATATTTGCAAGAACGGTTATGGCTGGTTTGTATCTGGTCTCCGAGGGCAGCCTCTCTCTTCTTGAAGGTAAGTTCTTGAGGATTTTGGCATCTACTTTGACATTTTGGCGATTCCAGTAAGCATGAATATCCCTAAAAGAACACTAATTCTAAACAAATATCTATAACTCGGGCTGACACCAAGGCCCGGATATGACGATACTCCATCCGACAGGGGATGGACCTTCCTCACTAATTAATTATATGCCTATCGAGCCACTGAACCCACATGTTCTACCTATCCCATGTTCAGATCGGAAACTCCTCTCTCTGTGCTCAGTGAGACTATCAGCACCAATAAGTCCCTATTAAATGTCAGTGATGAACAACAACATCCAGACATTAAGGAAACTGTATTTGCTTCAACTATTACAGAACCACTCGCTGCTCCTTTCTCTAAGAGGATCTGTACTTGAATGAATTCTCCCAAAATGCAGGTCTATGGTGGTACTAGGGGCCCTCCTGGTATCCCAATTAGGCCTGAAGAGGTTGTGCATTCATCTATTACCACTTCTGCAAGTATCTTTGCACAAGGAAAGCTGGCATGTTTACACACTGAGGCATCTCCAGACCAGCTTACCGTTAGTACCATCATTAGTGGTATTAGCCCTCTCAATTCTGGGGAAAATACTGGAAGATCTCCCTGGCCTTGGCAGTCAGATACCGCCACAATGAACACCGTAGGGTCTCAAGAATTAGAAAAAGACGTGAAAGTGCTTAACTATTTATTACTTAACATCAGATCTTTGTTGAAACATTCAACTGAAGTTGCTGATTTTCTGATTCACGATGCAACGGGACCTGCCTTGAAACTAGCCATCCCTCAGGATTATATGATTTTAAGAGCAGATAGGCCCTCAGGGAAGGGATGAGGCGTGGCTTTTATCTTTAGTAAGTCTCTGAAAATCTGCCTTATTAACATCTTGGGTATTGATGACTGTGAGACCTTAGATTATAAGTTGCTGTCTGACCCTAATACAACAGTAAATATATTTCTGACATATCACCCTTCCCATAGCATGTTGGAGTTCTTAATCCAATTTAGTGATTGGATTTCAGCATCACTGAAACCTCAATCAAAGGTACTTGTACTCTGGGACCTGAGCATGGGGTTCAATGACCCCGATGGCTCCTTAGCTAGATCTACTCAAGCAATCTTGGAGGGGCTGAACTTTCAGCAACATATCTTAAAGCCATCTCATAAAGGTGGTAGAATTCTAGATTGGGTGGCATCCAACGGTCTATTAGTGGATAACATTGCAGTGATCCCCTGTCCCTGGTCCAACCATTCCTTTATTCTCTTTAAGCTGCCCAAGATATTGCCTCCTGAAAAGAAGAGAAGTACACCAATGAAAACTTTGTGCCATAATTTGCGCAAATTGATACCATGCTCATTGCGACTCCTTCTCTTCATTTGTTGACAATCTCTACTGCCTGGATTCAGCCTCTAAACTTGCTGCAGCTTATGAAAATATGATGACGCTGGCAGTCAACTGCTTGGCACCACTAAAACAAAGGCTGGTAAAGACTCCCCCTTCCAAACCATGGTATTCCGTGGACATCCATAAATTAAAAGCTGCGAAAGATAAAGCATTTAAAATATGGCAAAAATCTCTTTCCTCGTAAGATAAGGTTAGGGTTCAGCAGCGGCCAAAACGCATAAACTGGCTATTTGTGAAGCAAAGAAAATGCTTTATGAGAAAAGGATTAATGGGGCCTCTTCAAACTCTCGGGAGCTGTTTAAGATCCTGAGGGAACTAAAGGATCCATGTCCACCTTACCCACTGATCAAGAAAGATGCACGCATTGGTGTCTGAGCGTACACAATTCTATGCGTCTGAAGGTTGAAAACGTCAAAATTGACATTGCCACTAATTTGACTTCCCTGCCGGATACCACTCCAGCATGCAGCGCATAAAAATCTTACTATATATACACCACAATGCACTTTTTCTGAAGTATCCAAGGCAGTAGTCCTAGAAACACTGGAAAAACTGAAGCCAACCAATAGCAAAGGTGATATCTGTCCAGCAACATTTGTCAAATCCTGTGCTAGTCTTCTTGCTCCTATGAATACCAAATTTTACAATATATCATTTAAGGAATGTTCTGTCCCCAAATCCATTAAAGAGGCTTGGATTTACCCCTCTTTTAAAAAAAAAAAACCTTGCTGGAACCAGTGATGGCTGGTAACTATCGGCCCAAAACCAACACAACTTTTCTGTTGAAGAACCTGGATATAATTGCCCATCAACAAATCCGGGACTTCTTGAACTGTTGGAATATCTTAGGTCCAAAACAGTTGCGGTTCATCACAGTATGGGCCTGAAAACAAACATCTTTAAGCATCGTGATAAGGGACAGATTACCCTTCTGATGCTTCTGGAACTGGCAGCGGCCTCTGATCTGGTCAATCACGCCACACTAGAAACCAGGCTGCAAGAATCGGCTGTTTTCTCTGCTGAAGCCACAAGCTCGGTTCTGTCCTTGTCTGATCGTACAGCCAAGTGTTCAGCGAGGAGGCGACGGCAGAAGGCTTTGTGCTGCCCTGTGGTGTTCCACAGGGATTGCGTATGTTGCCTATGCTTTTCAACATCTTCACCTTGGCTTTATTTGAATTGCTGGACTCCAAAGGAGTAATTTATGCAACTTACGCAGATGACACCCAGTGTCTTATTCCCCGTACGGGCGATTCTGCAAATGACTCCATGACAATCAACACTACCTACAACTATATACATAGATGGATGCGGTAAAATGGACTTGCACTGAACAATTCAAAAACTGAAATTATGATTGTGGACACAACACATAGGCTTCGCAAACTGGACCCTCTATATCAATCTTTCAAAGTGGCTGAATATTCATTCAAATCCCTACCTAAAGTTAAGACCTTAGGAGTAATCTTAGATCAAGAGCTAAGTATGAAAGCTCATATTAGCCATCTGGTTTCATGCGGCTCTTACCACCTGAAGCTCCTAGCTCTTATTCGTCCATTTCTCAACCCAAGTAGTTGTGCTATGGTGGCTCGTGTGATTATTGAGTCACGCCTAGATTACTGTTCGAGCCTTCTGCAAGGCCTGGGTCAAGGAGAATTTACTCGGCTCCAGGTGGTCCAAAACAGTGCAGTTAGTGTGGTTTGCGGACTGCAGAAATTCGATCATGAATCGTTAGCCAGGACATCCCTCCATTGGCTTACGATTGGAAAACAAATTGTGTTTCGTACCCTCTGTATTGCGTAACATTTTCTTTTTGGGAAGAGTCCTGTATATCTTTCCTGTTTGCTTGGATGGCTCCCAGTTGGGCGTACATTGAGGCCCAATAATTCTGGCCTTCTAATGGTTGCAAAAGCCAAACTTTCACTTGTACTGGAAGGATGCTTCCCTATAACAGCTCCTCACCTCTGGAATGCATTACCTCCTGATTTAAAGATCCTGTTCCATATAGTTGCTTTCTGTTGTTTGTCTTGTCTTCCATGCACAAGGGCTTGTTCCAGCGTGTTACAAATTAAATAAATAAAATTGATCCCACATTACCCTGCTTTGCTTCATTGAACCCCCTTGCGGCCTGCTTCTAGCAAGATTTCAGGTTTTTTCCCCTGACTGCCTTGTTGAGCATATCCCATTGTGTGACAATGTATTGCTCCTTCTTTATTTTGAGGTGGTTTCTGTAAGCTTGTTTCATAGCATAGAAATGCCCTGCGTTCACTGACCTCGCCTGTGTGACCAGATGTAAGATTCTTTTTTTGCGTCTACATGAGGGCCTCATCACGAGTTGGGCGGTAATCCGGCGGATTCCCCGTTGAGCGGTATTAGCGCTAACGCCAAGCCCCCCGGCGGATAGTCCGCCAGATCACGAGTTGGCGTGCATGCTCACAGGGACATGGCGTTAACGCAAATAGCGCTCGATGTAGAAATTGCCCAAGAACCCATAAATCCAGTATACCGCGCGCTACCCCTGTGTCAATAGCGCGCGCAAAACGAGTCAACGCTGGAACGGGAAATAAAGCGGCAGCCATCTTGGAAACCACAATCCGTCGAATATCACAGCCCCTGCAAGCCATCCACCATCCACCCACGGGAAGAGTGAAAAATGTCACAGGAGCGCATTAGGGGCAAGTCAGCCCTGGACAGGGTCGGGAAACCCAAATTCAGTGACCAGGAGCTGGCCGTACTTGTGGAGGAGGCAGTGACTCACCATGAAGAATTGCATGGTGCACAGCAGTGCAAGACAAGCGGGCAGTGTCGTGCACAGATCTGGCGGGACATCAGCCAGAGGGTGTCTGCAGTGGGGCGCGTGCCCTGGGAGGAGAAGATGACAGCGCTCATCGACATGGGCACCATAGAGGGAGTTGGCGGAGCGGAGGCTGGCACCGGTATACAGCAGGCTGCAGGTGAGCCCTCCCCCAAATGCATGAATCTGAAAGGACCACACATTCAGACCCTGAGTGAATGAATGTGCATGCTATGTGTGTGAGGCCCTGCAGACACCCATAACTGAGCCTTTGTACCACCGTACCGTAGCGCCCCCTAAACTTCCATGTACATGCAGTGCATCAATACAAGGGCCAGGGGACAGACATCCATGGCCACGGCACAGCTACATAGAGTGTGAGTGTGCATGAATAAACCCCTAGCACCATGTGCACGGTGCATCCCCATCACGCATGTGATGATGACACACAAACATATCCGTGCAGTGTCCCTCCACACTGACACATTCCACCAATCACGACATGGGGATTGAACACAATGCAAGTGCAGTGCATGATTGCTACTGCCTATAATCCCACTTGATGGCATTAAACTAATGTAGGCCGCCCTGAACTCAATCCACACCCTATGTACTCCACAGGCACACAGCGATCACCACAGGATGACGATGACGGTAATGAGGCCACTGATCACAGCGCCTGAGGCAGCACTCCTCGACCAGCACCACCACCCAGCAAAGGGGCCGCCCGGAAGCAAACCGACGCCGGACCCATCCCACAACACCACACCACAGCCCAACCAGATGGCTGCAGCACCCACATGGCCACAGGGGGTCAGTGCCTACCTCACCCCAACCCATCATGCAGACACTCGATGCAGAGGGAGTCACCAGTGGGTCAGACCCCGATGAGGGACTGACACCTCTAGCTGCACCTCAGCCAGGACTGTTGCATTTACCCAGATGCAGCGACACCCCAGTCACACAAGTAGCACACACCCCACGTGTGCATGTGCGTCGTGTCCGCACACCAGAGCCTGACATTGACACACCATCATATGGCACCCCAGATGATAAGCACTCGGACCTCAGCAGCCCCATCCAAGCTGCCAACATGTCCCCATGCAGCGCCCCCCCCAGGCAGTGCACAGCTGCCAGCCTGGTACCCACCACACCCAGGGTACCTTTTGTCACGGGAGCTGCCGTGATGGGACGTCTGGACATAATTGAGGCCAAACGGGCAAAAGTGGAGTCCATGGCCAAAGTGCACCCCATTGCTGTGTACACGTGCAACATCTTCTGGCACATCATCATCTTCACTCCCATCCTCAAGTGGCTGCACATCAGCATCGGGCGGCAGTGGCACATTCCTGCGACAGCAAATGTTGTGCAGCATGGCACATGTAAGTACGATTTTGCCAACGTTTTCAGGTGCATATATCAATGCGCCTCCTGTACGGTCTAGGCACCGGAAGCGTGCCTTCAGCAGTCCAAATGCCCTCTCCACGCAGATGCGTGTACGTCCATGGGCAATGTTGTATGCCCGCTCAGCTGCAGTGTGTGGATGATGCACAGGGGTCATGAGCCATGTGTACTGGGGATATCAAGAATCACCTGCAGGGGAGAGAATGCAGGTATGAGGACAAGGTTGGTTCAGTGGGTGCACAAGGCTCAGTCATCAGTGACATTGGCAGCAGGATCAAGTTTGTGTTGAAGAGGTCATGCTGTCTTATTGCAATGCTGGCATCCACCCTTTACCTTCCGGGACATGCATGGTGTGAGGTTGCCATGCAGCTGTGTATCTATGTATATGTGAGTTGTTATGTGCATCACACTCATGTATTACATGTGGGCTAGTTATCATATGGTCACTTACATTGTGGTGTGTGCTGTGCAAGGGGCAGCATTGATTCAATGGAGTACTTACTACTTGCAACAGCCCTGTTACTAAATGTAACAGTACTCTGTCCCTTGTCACTGGAGGAGGGGATCCTTCAATCTGCTTGTAAATGCCACATGTTGTTAGCCCGTGTGTCATTGGCAATCCCTTTGGCTGCTGTTGCGTTTGCTGATTGGCACAATTATGTACAGTTCGCCAGGCATGTGATTGGCCAATCAGGGGTCAGTGTTTCAGGGATGTACATTGTCGTGAATCAAACTAGTTGTGTGTAGTGCTTTTGTGGATGTGCCTACTTTCGCGCACCTTTGGCATGACTGTCGGGTGGCCAGGGTGGGATGTCTCTGCTTTGTCAGGGTGAGAAGCAATACAGCGACACACAGGAGGCTTTGTGGTAGTTGGCCTTCCACATGTGACTGTGTGCTGCCACATGTCTTTGCCATTCAGACTGGGTGTGTTCTGCAGTGTTGAACATGTCCAAGGGTTCTTGTGCGAGGTACATGCATGGGAATGTTGCGGTTCTGGTGCTGCCTATGTCTCCTGCTGGCATGCAGGGATTTCTCTGTGTATGTCCAGCCCCATCAGATGTCATTTAACATGCATTTCGGACTACATTTGTACTCACCCAGCATCCATGTGTTTTGCCTCGATGCCTTTCCATGTACGCTGGCAGGGTACTGTTGCGCAGGTCCATGGAGTCGTCGGTGGATCCTGGTAAGCGGGCACAGCAGTGGCTGATGGTGAGGTCAGGGCTACATGTCATTTGCACATTCATTGAATGATAATGTTTACGGTTTCAGTAGGTTGCCTCATGTGCCTGGGTGGTACTGGTGCTACATGTGTGCAATCCAGGGCTGCTATGACATTCGGGACTTGGGCAATGGCATGGAATTGACCCTTCAGCTGGTTCACCTTGCCTGTGTGGCTGGCAATGCAATGGGCTCATTCACATGGATCAGCAGTGCATCCAGCACCTGCCCAAGCATGGCACTGAAGGTGGACTGGGCCATGCCATGCATCATGGCAACGGTGTGTTGGTAGCTGCCAGTCCTGAGGTATTGTAGCACGGACACAAGCTTCACGAGCGGGGGCACTTCAGTCCTGATAGCTATACGGCTGCCGATGTCAGCCTGGATTTTGTCCAGCAACTGGGTGATGGTTGCCCTGTCCAGCCTATACTCGGTCACCAACTGCCCATCAGTCAGGGCCCAGGGTGTTGGCCTGACCCTGGGGATGGCTGTCCGCCTTGCTAGTGCTGCTCTCCTCCTCCTTCTCCTCATCCCCACCACCCCCTGCGCTCCCGGGGTCCTGGCCTGGTTGGCTGGCCTCTGTAGCTCCAGGCGCAGCAGGTAGATATCCACATCAAGGCTCCCGGCTCCAAATGGCAGCGTGGTGTTTGAAAGTGTGTGTTGGGTATGGGTGGGTTTTTGTAGGCCTCTGATTTGCATTGGTTTCACCTGGGCCCTTATTGCTGTCTCCTCCCTGCTCCTGCTGGTGTAATGGTGTTGGGGAGGGTGTGTTGTGCATGGGTGGGTCTTTTGTAGGTCTCTGATTTGCATTGGTTTCACCTGGGCCCTTATTGCTGTCTCCTCCCTGCTCCTACTGGTGTAATGGTGTTGGGGAGGGTGTGTTGTGCATGGGTGGGTCCTTTGTAGGCCTCTGATTTGCATTGATTTCACCCGGGCACTTTTTGCTGTGTCCTGTGTTCTTTTACCTCCAGCATTTGGCTAGGGGTATTTTCAGCGTTTTTACTGCTGCTTTTCTGGCGCTAATAGCGGCTACGCCGGACACGTGATTGCTCTGTAATAGCGCGAATGGATACTGGCACTATTACAGCCGGTGCTATTACAGCCGGCTGGACTTGCGCCGGCTGTAATAGCGCCGGCGGTATTTGTACTCGTGATCCGGCAGAAACTTAAATGCAGCGGTAATTGTGTTACCGCCGGATTTAAGGGTTACCGCCCAACTCGTGATGAGGCCCTCAGCGTCAAACCGTGGTGTGGAGTCATTTCCTTACTTCCCTTAGCACCTAGGTTGATTGATGCATTTTTATAAATTTGTCCCTGAAGGAGTTCAAACTGGCTCATCACCTCACACGAGCCTTGAAGGCTCCAAGAGGTTTTTCCCGAATGGCCACAATTTCGCTGTCTCAGAGCATTCTTAAACTCTCAATCTGTCAACTCTTTTCATTGGGTAGACCACTGTCAGGGCTGCGCTGTCCCGGGGAAGCTGCTCTTTATTGCACTCTAGTCCAACGGGATTATGGTCGATCTCCATGCAGTCCTATAGCGCGAAGCGCTTGGCTTCATGAACGGAGAAGCAATCTACTAAGCGATAATCTGTGATCGTTTTCCTCAACCCTGCCTTGAAAGTTGGGGTTGGCGTCACATCCCCTAGGCATCTTCCATTTAATTCCACAAAAAGATATTTAGACATGAGAGTACATCAGGCGACCCGTGGCGTGATACCCTTTGGGGAGATTCCTCTTAGGGATTCCGCAGGCTTCTTGCATCCATATTTCCTCTTCAGAATAGCCCGGGATCCTCCTTAAAATCGCCAATAAATATAGTGCGGTTATCCGCTCTGCCCACCATCCCAGCAGGTAGCAAGAACTCCTCATTAACACGGTTGACTCTCTTCATTTTAGGCGGGATGTAGGTGTTTGCCACTACCAGTTTTTCGTCTGGCACAGAGCACTCCGCTAAATAATGATACAGCCAATGTTACAGGATAATGGGAGTTTCCGACCAATCACTTGTGCAGAGTAAGATTTCCTCACCAATGTCACAATGCCCTTCCTCCAACAGACCATTTTCCATCTTCCCGGTCTATTACCGAGAAGATATTATGATTTAGAAACCTGTCAAAACCAGCCGATCTCATCAGGTAACCACGTTTCCTGCAAGCAGATTATATCGAACCGGTTCAGCCACCGGACACAATACACCTCAAACAATTTGTTTTTAATGCCTGCGATGTTCCAGCTCATAATTTCATTGAAGGCACTTCAGTGGCTACCTGTGCGGTCACCCACTGCCCTTGTGCATTGTGCTGAACATGGGCTGGAGGGGCAAAAAACACGGATTCCCTCTTTAGCCATGGTGGAGATGACTGTGTGTGACTTGCCCTCTGCTGTGCTTAGAATGGATTCCAGCCCCTTAATTGGCTAGTCGAGAATGGATTGCGGTGTGAGCTGTAAAGGGGGTTTGGGGACAGGTGGCATGTCGATGATGGGAGCCCGCCATGAGTCATGTAAGTTAATAGTGGAGTCCCGGAACACTTTGATTCCACTAGCTGTTGCGGCTTCTTTACAATTGAGAATGCGGCAGAACCTGATATATGTGTTTGCTATCCCAAAGCGTATATTACAGCCCCCCCAAAACAAGCAATCTGAGAGAATTCGACATGTGGTGAAAATTCTGCATGGCATGTCGTTGACCCCCGGTATCTCTGAGATAGCTTTTACAAATCCTCGTTTGTAGGAATTTCCGTGAGTCAGTCCCTTGAAAGGGCAGATTAGGTTTGAGCTGCACCATCCTTCCAGATGATCTGCGCGTGTCGAAGTTCTCTGCCCACCGCTCCCCATGTGGGAAACTGCCTTTCCCTCCAGCGGCATCAGGTTGCCTTTCCTTAACCGTTGCTTGCTCCCCAACCTTCCCTGCCATCTTTTATACCCCTGTTTGGCACTCTATGCGCACCTGTGCAGAGCCCAAAAACACCCCGGGGGAAACGCTTACGCGTTCCCCCTGCCCCCCACTTCCCGCCAGGGGAATCAGATTGCCTTGCCCTTTAGATGGCGACAGGACATTTCCGGGCCTTTCTTGCTCGATACTTTTCTTGATTTTGTTTTACATGTGGCTTTCAGAGGAGTCATAGCACTGACCCACCACAGATGGTTGAGGAATGTTACAGGGCCGTAAGGCAACATCAAGCCTGATCCTTCTTTGCTCTGATGCTGGTGGCCACATATAAATGTATCTGTAGATGCGTTTGGAGTGCCGGGCACCGTTCACTCATTATTGCGTCATACGCAGGGATCTCAGGGAATTTGTGTCTGAGGGCCGTGTGGGCAGGCGCTGTATCGTTAAGGTCACTAGATTTGATGAGGGGCCTGGTCCAGGTCAGGCCCCAGAGCTAGGAATAAAGACACAGACACGGGAGTGCTGTCTCATCGGGTCCAACTGGCGCATGCGCTGCAGGGACCCGCCCTTAATGGCTGTACATACGTGATTGCTGACTGCAGTCTCTTAAAGGGATACACCACATTCCTCCCGTTTCATATTTTTTTCAAATTAACAACAGATGGAACATATGCACTTATTGCATTGCACCAACACTTGTACCAGAAGTAGATCAAACTTAAACACAAATATATAAGTTCAACGACACCAACTGACGAACTGCACCAACGGGTGCCCTCTGGCATCAGGGAAGGTCTACTGCAAAGTCACACAGGCAGCTGGGCTGCCTGCGGCACTCTTGTACAGGATAGCGTCTCTCCCCTCCAGGGTCGTCCTCCGCCGAGGTCAAGCCTCCTCCTTGGTCGGTCGGGCTGTCTTCCCCGTCGCCGGAAGCTGGGCCTTCCTGGCTCGTCTCTTTTCTTTTGCTGTCGCGGCTCGGCCACCTTCATACATACTTGGTCCCTCGGCGTTGGTCAGGGCTTGATTCTGGGGACTGTCCTACCTTTCTGAAGAAACAGGAGTTCCTGCTCACCGTTATGTTGCCATCTGATGCGTTCACCATTGATCCTTTGGTATCGCACATTTCATGTTCTCACCAGCTTCCGATCCCCTATCTCCAGGCGGTAGCTACTCCGATTCCTCCGGTCATTCTCCCTTTCGTTTGCTCTTCTCCTTCCTTCCTTCAGATACTACACCATCATCAATGACTGGTGTTTGTGGTGTGTGGTCCGGGGGATGTCCTCTCAGGCACCGTTGAAATAGTGCTTCAGCGAGGGCAACCCTTGTGGAGCAGTGGGGAGTTGCACTATATTGTGCCAAGGACTGGTATAGGGCACACTTCTCGTACTCCCCTTGTCCGTGGGCCATCCGGAAGACCTTGTTCAATGTCCATATCAGTCTGTCGGCCTCCCCGTTTGCTCTCAGCCACAGTGCCATGATCTTACGGTGGGTGACACTTTGGTCGCGCAGATATTCCGAGAACCCTCTGCTTTGAAATGGAGGCCCATTGTCAGAGCATATTTCCATTGGGAGTCCATTCATGGCAAAGACTCTGTGCAACACCGGTATTGCACCCTCCAGGGATGTGGAGTCAACAAACTCGAACTCAGGGTATCTTGACCACTGATCGTTTGATGTCATGGGTATTAGTCTTAGCAGTGTATGGTGGTGGCGTGGGTTATGGTTGCTTAGCTTACCATAACTGGTGAATTTCTGTTTTTTTTGGTTTTACTTAAAACCATTGCGTCCCTTTCACTGAATAGTTATATATTTATATTTAAACAAATTGTGCCATCAGACCATGGGAATGCACAGCTATATATTTTAAACTTGTTTGCTTACCATAAAAGGGATTTGTGTTTTTATTCCAAAAAAGCTAGTGTGGAATTTATAATAACTCTGGATCTAAATGTGCTAGAAAGAAATTCTTTGGAGGTGAATCTCCTGATGTGGTCAGGAATGTGCCTCATTTACAAATGCATACATAAATAAATAATTGGTAGACTTCCTGCAGATTCGTAGCAGGTTTGCTAACCAAAAAAGCTTTACATGTTGTAGGTGAAGAAATAGGCTGGGCCACTTTGCTGTTCGCATACATTTCGCTGCAGTAATACAGCAGAGATGTGACTGTATCCTGGGGTATTGTAACAATGCTGGCTTCAGTGTTCTGCAACACCCAGAGTTGGTGAATAAACAGCTAGGCTTTTATGATGTGGCCGGCAAGGGTAAAATCAGAGTATTCCACTAAATATTTACAAAACATGGACGGAGGAGCGACTAGCAAAATTAGTTTTGATTTGATGAAGACCCAGCTAGTTCTGTGCCATCCATTGAACTACGTGATTAAAGATGGATTGGATCTGGCTGGTATTGGAGTCTGAATCCTCATCAAGGCAGAAAATGATCTGCGTATCATCAGTGTAGTTCTGGAAAACTGCACCAACATTTCTCAGAAAGTAATGTAAGGTCTTGATGTAGATATTAAAAAGAATCAGAAATCTGCATGAGCCTGGAGTTACTTCATATTCCCCAAGTTCAATGTCGGAGACAAATTCACAGACTTTTAGATGAGACATGCAATTCTTCAAAAAGGAGGAACAAGCTCTTGTAGAATTCTTATAGGAGAGGCCACAGCCACTTCCATGAAGCTCTGACAAATAAGTGATCAATAGTGTCAAAGGCAGTGGACAAATCTAGCAGTATCCGTAATCCTACTTGTTCCAGGTCCATAATCTGAAGGAAAGAATCTTTGATGTCAAGTAGCACCATTTCCGTCCTTCTAACTGAATTGAAGCCAGATTGGCAATCGCCAAGTAATTGATTCGCCTCATGATGGGATTGCAATTGTAACATAGCTGCACAGGCTAGGATTTGCAAAAGAAAAGCGCTGTTGGTAACGGGACGATAGCTAGCACACTCATCCGGGTCCAGAGGAGTTTTTCTTTTCAATAATGGTGTAACCGATGTTTGCTTTAGCACCTACAGAATATTCTATTCTGGAACAAAGGTGTAAGGATTTTGCTGATCAAGAGGGATAAAGAGTCGACAGAGTCCTTGATAATCTCAGCCCGGCAGTGGCCACTGGGACAATTCAGTGGTTTGAGACAAAAGAACCACCTTGCCATTCCTAGGTGAAATAGGGTAAAACATGAAAGGTTTAGGAATGAGATGTGTCGTTGTACTATCTGGAAAGGTAGTCCATGCGACAGAAAATGTAGCGTCAGTAAGTGGACTCAGTACGTAAGGAGGAAACAATGCACACTCTACATTTTATCCGAGGGTAGGCAATCCAGGTCTGGGGTGACCAAATATTTACATGTCACAAGAACTCCTAGTTTCCGAGGGTAGGTAATCCAGGTCTAGGGTGACCAAATGCGTACATGTCACTAGAAGTCCTAGTCTCCGAGGGAACTTAAGCCAGGTCTAGGGTGACCAGATAATTGCGGTTCTATGGGATTTTACTGATGGTAATTGCAGAGTGGTACATTTCCTCGCGGTCAAAACACCCAAGCCCCTTGATTTTCCACACTTATAACGCCACCCTAACCCCACCCTGGCCCATTTTCACCCCTTACCCCACTACCCTTTATACATGTATGCAATGTTTGTGGTGTTATTCTGTGTTATTGCCCTTGATGAAATGTACCACTCTGTATGTTTCAGATGAATTGACTGGGTACCATAATTACATGTCACAAGTATGCCTTGTCTCTGAGGGTAATGAATCTGGGTTTAGGGTGACCAAGTGTTTATATGCCACCAGTAATCCTAGTCTCTCAGGACTAAGGGGACCGCATGTAGATGTCACTAGTACTCCTGGTCTCAGAGGATAGGTAACCCAGGGCTAGAGTGACCAGATGATTGGGAACGACTGGCACATCACTGGGGTTTCATCTAACACACCAATGCATTCTGGGAATTATGGTCTTGGTTATCATCAATCAAGCATGCCAACATGCCCCATTCTATTCAGGTCAGGAGATGCTAGAGCAGGTCTACAAGTCCCAGAATACAAAGGAAAAAGGACCGGGCTGCCATATGCCGAATGGCAGAGGCGCAAGGTACTCTGATGCTGCAGCGTACGGGCACCCGCCAGAAAAAAAACAAGATGGGCCACTTTACTAAAATCTGGCCAACAGCACCCTCCCCACAAAATTCCTAAATTGACGCCCCTGCCAAGCGGAGCGCAGCATGCTGGCATGTATTTATAGGAACCTTTCATTATGTCATAAAAGGAAAGACCAAAACTGGTGAAAATGCCCAGCGTCATGTTTTATTTTTTATTTATTTTATTCAGGGGTCAAGTCCTAAAAATTAAAGTGGGGGGACTCATCAACAAACGGAATGGGATGTGACGTCACCAGAAACTTGCATATCAAGGTGAAATATGCACATTTCATTAAATTGGCTTTGAATAATTTATTTATTTACGATTTATAAAACGCGAACTATGGCCCGGAGGCATCAAGGTGCTGCGACCACCCAAATTGCACAGGATGAATGGCATTTGCCCTTCATGAAATCAACATACACACAACACCAAGAGAGGAGATTTTCTTCTAATAGTGATTTTGAAAACGTTAAATTGTGTGCATGTTTTAAATTCCAAGAACCTATACAAATATTTTCCCTGGAGTTTACAGTACCCGAATCGGACATTTTCACCTTTAGTTTTTTGTCATTCTACATCTGGTTGTATAGTGCAGTGGTGAAGTGTCTAGCCTGCAAACCTGGTGGCTGCAGTTCAATCACTCAGGTCGGCTTTAATTCATGAATTCAAAGAAGGCATTCAATGTTTTTCATTTTCGCTGGGGGGACTGGGACCACCCTCTGAAAAAAGTGGGTGGACTCTTTCCACCCCACCCACGTGTACCCTCGACTTGAGTCCTGATTTTATTGTTCATTTATAACACACTTAATACCAGCAAGTGTTCGAAACTGTTTTACGCTGCATTGTTTTGCTTTCAAGACAAGCGCTTTGCCTGTGAGCTATCCTTCCTCCACAAATGGATTTCTTAAAGTCAATTACTTGGGTCGAGTTGCGTGTTTGACCCAGCTCTTCACTTTCGAATTCACTAAAGGCAGCGCTCTTGGAAGTTATAACTGACGATGTTGGCAATTGGGCATGCCCGAAAGCAGGACTCCTCGCGTGACTTCTCGAACACGAATGTAAAATATCTTCTTCGATATGACTCGTTTGTTGACGGGTTTCTTTGAAACATTGAATGCTAAAGAAAGCAAACACCCCCAGGCCTACACCTACCAGAATGCATTGGGTGCAAAATGTCAAAGCTGGGAATCCACGCCATGGGAGTGGCCTGCTCATACAAAATGGTTTATCACGGTCGTTTCTTTCCACTATATAGCAATTCTTCCAACGAAGAAACCGGTTCAATGTTGTCCATTTAGGCTTAGAAAATCTGGCAGGAAGGGGGTCGTTTCTGTGGCTTGTCTTTTGGACTGATGCCTGGGGGTTATTTCGTGCATTTGTATTAACACCGGGATCATGCCCTCTGATATATATGTGGGCCGCAAAAGAAAGGTGCAGCGACAGGTCTTCAGACGACTTTTATTCCGTTTCTGCCTTCCTCCTCCTTGTCGCCTCCTCATCTTGTTACATCAGGCACTCTCTTAAAGGGACCATTGGCTACACTAACTTGCACATAACACCTCCCCCTCACATATCTCCTTATGCCTCTCCCACATTTCCTCAATGAATCTAATCGGCTGCTTAACGCTCCTTGACCGTCGTCCACTGTCCCTTCTTTCACTCTGTAGTTGCTCATGGTTTCCTGGCGCATCTCTTATCCCTTCTTCGCTAGCTGTCTCTCCACCCGGCTCAGTATCCTTAACAAGGTGTTTGAAAAACGAGACATTCCTGGATACTTATTTCTTCTCATTCTGGGTGGCTACATCGTCCCTTTAATCTTGGTCACTCGTAGTGGGGTCTCCTCATACCAAGAATCAGTCTTCAACTGCACTTTGTTTTACCAGTACTTCATCCCCTTTGTTAAACACCTTCTGTTTCACCCCTTGTTTCTAATCAATCTACTTCTCGACTCTTTCTTTTGCTCTGGCGTCACATTCTCTAAGGTCAGGCTCCTCTGGGTCCTGGACTTCTCCCCCTTGCTCTGGGACTGCTCTGGGGCCTCATCTTGGCTTGATATGCCACCATACGGTATCCTGGACCTTTCCCTGTCACACTGTGCGGCGTGTTTCTATAGTCCCGCAGCATCCTGCAAAACGCTTGTTGTATATGCATCCTCTCCATCATGGCCTTTTGAATCTTTTTTTAATTGACACCATGAACCGCTCAGCCATGCTATTGGGCTGCAGCCATAAGGGGGTGACTTTCTGGTGTATGAACCCCAAATGGTTTGCGAATCGGTGAAACTTGTGGCCATTAAATGGAGGTCCATTGTCTGTCTTCACCGTGTGAGGAATGCCTCACTCGCTGAAAACCTTGTTGATCACTCCTGCGACATGGGCGAAAGCTGTGGTTTTTTGTTCTCTTCAGTATTGGAAATCTTCAAAACTCATCCATCGTCACCAGCAAAAAGTCACCTGATCCCATTGATCCATAGAAGTCCATGTCAACTCTGTGCCATACTTTTTAAGGGATTGTAATCTCCTGCATTGGTAAGGGGGAGTATCCCATCGCCATGCATTGACATGGGAAGCATCTCCTCCACCATCTCATCCATGAACAGGAACGACACATTCTGTTGCAGTAATTTCTTAATGGCATCCTCCCCTCTATGCCCTTCATGCACCCTTTATACTAAGTTTCTCCTGAGCACCGCTGGGAACTCTAGTCAGCATCCTCGTAGTAAGATCTGCTTGTCGGAAACCACTATAGCTGGCCTCTCCATCTCCCTCCTGTTGGCACTTCCATGATGCTGTAATTGTCGCTTGCAGTCCTTCCATCTGTTGGTGTTAGTAATTTCGACGGGCATGGCTATCAACTGATCCTCTTGTGAGACTGGTGCGAGTTCCTCTAGCATCAGTGTTGCAGAAAGGCATTTTCTGTGTCGTAAAACAAATATTCAACATCACCCTCTCTTTGCTCTTCTAAGCGCTGGTCTGGTTGCCGTGAGATTATAGTCAGCTGGGTTGTTCTGACCTCTCGGTCTGTGAATGATTTTATAATCGTTTTCCTGAAGGCGGATGCCCCGTTTCTCAATGCATGGGAGCATCTTCATCCTCTGGTTGCCAAATGCCTGGTGATCCATCACCAATGTGAAGTTTTCCTGATGAAAAAATGGTGGCAGTACTCACACACCCAGACAGCAGCAAGGCTCTCTTTCTCCACCTGGGAGTAAGCTCTCCCCATGTGCATATAAAGACCTACTTTCAGATGTTACAACATGGCTCATTGGTGACTCCTCTTCTTCCTACTGAGCCAGAATGGCAACTAGGCCAACTGGGCTGGAGTCAACTACTAGCTTGGTATGCCAGGATGGGTTAAAGTATGCTAAGTGTCTGGCCTTTGTGAGCTCTTCTTTTATCTGGTTGAACGTCTGCCACTCCAGAGACCGACAGAATGGCTCTTCATTCCGAAGTAGTTGTCATAGGGGTTCTGTGGTGATGGCATATTTTGGCAAATAACAGCACAATATCCCGCCATTCCCAAACATGACCTCACCTCTCCCACCTGTGTGGGAGCCGAGGGTCCTTCAGAGGTCAAGACTCTGTCAGGGTCAGGTTGCATCCCTGTAACGCTCACCTGGTATCCACGGGGACGTCACTCGGCCTGTTCTGACCTCCTACGACCTTGAACCATTCCCTGGAGTCTACTCGACCGGAGACTGGGCCTGAAACACAGGATTGGTAGGGTTTAACTCTCTATTGTCTCTGCGTGCTCGAACCCCTTCTTTCCCGGGGTCCAACCCTTACCATTGGTCCACACCTCACCTTGTTTTCTTGTGTAGTGTGCTCTCCATCCTGCTTTCAGCGCAGGAGTGCATTGATTGATGCAGGCTCGTTGCTGCCTAGTTACTTCACTGGCGAGAGTCCGACGGGTAAGTATAAAGAGTCTCTATGAACAGTTCTCTATCTCTCCTTCCTTTCCTTCCTTAGATGATGGCCGGCGTCCAGGGATGACGGCGTGCTGCTTGAGGTGAGTAAAACTGAAGGTGAGTGAGAGCGCGATGCTCGATGCAACCTCTTCGTACTTGTATTGAACAGAGTTCATTTTTTCTGTGACCTTTAGGTCCCGCTATGTTTTCAGCGTGGATGCCAGTTAAGAAGAAACGCGGTGAGTAAGCACGATATGTGGCGCCTCTGAATGTTTTCCCACGCTAACCTGGTGTGTCTTTTCCCACTTGCTGATGGATGAGAAGCTCCGGAGATGAAGTTCCCACAGAGCGGCTTGGATTCAGGTAAGCGTTTGAATCTAGTACAGTCTTTAAAGTAAGCAAAGATTTGCAGAATGCTTACTAATGTCTTCTTTCTGCTTTTTTCCCTTTTTCTTAGGAAGCAGCGTGCCGAGAAGAAAATGACACCGCCAAAGGTGTCCGCAGAATTTAAGGAGCAATGGATGATGGGCGGATGCTCCGCAAGGTAAGGCTATTCCTAATGGTGTTCTTGTTCTTGCAGGTGCTGAGCGCAGATGAAAGGTGCAGGGCTTCTGGAGACCGATCCGAACACAGTGAGTGTCACGCTGCAGGTGCAGAGAAACGCAAAGCGTGTTTCTCGGCCTGGGCGTGGCTTAAATAGTCTCTGGGTATCCCAGGTGTCTCTGGCCTGAACCACACCCAAAAGGCTATACTGCATATGCAGTTCTAGGAACTGGAATATGTGGGGGCATCCATCTTGTCCCACCTATGCATTACAAGTACAATGCTCACTGCCATTCTATGGGAGTGTGTGAGTCTGGTGCCACAGGCGCCAAGTCTGACTCCAAGTGGGTCTTTGGAGGGATGGAGAGGCCCTTAAGGGCCATGTAGATGATCGTGGCCTGGTTCCAGCCTGACATTTCGGAGGGCTGGGGACATGAGGGGCAGGAATCATCACAATCCCTTACCTCAAGAAGATGTGACCATAAAACCTGAGCTGCTTCTTGTTGATGTTACATTGCTCATAATTTAGCCTGAGGCCAGCCTTGCTCAGTGTCTCACATAGAGCCATCAGAGTCAAATCATGTTCCTCCTGTGAAGTTCCGGAGACTGGTATGTCGTCACTATAGTTAAATGCCGACTTGATGGGGATCAACAGTTGCCTGATAGCCTCCTGAAACATTTCTGCTGTGGAGGAAATGCCAAAGTTTAAGCGCTTGTACCTTAACAAAACCTTGTGTGTCGTAAATGTTGTTACTGATCTTGATTTGGGGTGTAGTTCCAGTTGATGATACCCCTGGTTTAAATCTTGCTTTGATACATTTGTGACCTTGTTTAGCTGCACCATCATGTCTTCTATTTTCAGACCTGCATGTCATTCCCTTTGTAGCACTGTGTTTGCCACCCTCATGTAAATACACAGTCTGATCTTGTTCCCTTATTTCGAAACAACCACTAGTGGTGAGATCCATGGTGGTGGACCTACAATTTTCTCTGATTGCATTGTCTAGTAGCTGCTGTAGCTGCTGGGACACCACCTGTTGCAGGTGAAACCTGGCTCTTCTGGGGTGTTGCAGTGCTGGGCGCTCCCTTTCATCAATATGTAATTGCACCACCGTCCCTTATAGCTTCTCTAACCCACGGAAGAGCTCAGGAAATGCATCTCATATGACTTCTTTTGACATTGTCGGTCCTGACATCCGGGAGATTACCCCAATGTGTTGGTGCTGTTGTATTGCTTATCATTACCTCATTGTCCTGGTAGTGAACATCAATCAACCCCAGTTCCTCTGCAGTCATGTAACTGAGCAGACATTGTCTGCTGATGGGGCTTCTGATGACCTGTATGTTGGTGTTTGTTGCCATCCCCCTGTGGGACAATTTGCGCTGGAACTGACAAATGGATGTTAATGCTGTGCTAGCGCCCCATTGAAATATGCACACCGTTGATTGTGACAAACTGCTTCTGCAGTCTGTAGGAATACTTGCTCCCCCATTATGTTGACAGTGGCGCCTATGTCGATCATGAAACAGTGTGTTGCTGCTCCCATCTGGACCATGACCTTTGGTGCTTCTACTGCCTCCTGGTCCCCAGGCATTAGGTTTACAAACTCATCTGGCTATTCTGGGTATATTTCCTGTCCAACATCTTCATATTCTTGGTAGGGATGCAAAGGGTGATCATGTTGCTCTGGATAGTACCTGTATTGCAGTGTTCGGTCCTCATATTGCATTTCTCCATAATCCCGGCCTTGTTCCATTGCCCTGACCATCCTTCGTGGCATCTGCGTATACATCTGCGGGGATCTCCACGTCCCTTGCAGTGGTTGTCCAGCTGGTGTTCTCCATGGTATTTGCACAGGCAATCTCGTGGCTGGGAAGGGCCTCCCTTCTCTGCATATGGTGTGGTAGTGTCCTTCTCTCCCACATTTGGAGCACCTCTGGTTTATCGTGGGGCATAGCCCTGATTGGTGAAATACCAAACCACATCTGAAAAACATTCTCTAGTGCCTGGGTCCCGACATCATCTGCTGGTACCCTTCTCTGAAGGATCCTCCTGTTGTGGTAGGGAGGCTTGGCAGGCCTCTCGTCATGTCTCTGGCTGAGGTGATTGCTGTCACTGTCTCGTGATTTTCTACCTTCTTCTTTGGCGTTTCCATCAATGTTGCTTGAATCTCCACTCTCTCGTGAACTCTTGCTAGCTCAATCACTTCGTCAATCGGTAGTGCAGTCTTCAACAGCTGCTTATGAAAAGCAGAGGACATACACACTTCGATCACGCGTAACCAGGTGGCTTAGTCATCTGAAAATCACACAAATTGGTAATGTACTATTTTCTGTCTGAGCCTGGTGACAAATCATTGATAGTCTTGTGTAGTAATTGTGAGCACTGGTTGAATAGATATCTTTCGTAGTCTCTGTTGGGCTGCATCACCAGTTTCTTATTCAGTGCTTCAACAAGGTCTTCGAATGATGTCTTGTCCTCATCTCAGATTGTTTTAATGATCCCTTTCACTTCTTATCCTGCCAGATTAGTATAGACGTCGCTGATTGCAGTCGACTTATCCTCTCCGACATGCCTGATAAAATCATTGAATTCTTCCACCCACTCCACCCACCGGAGCCCTTTGTCATGTTGGGGCTGCAGCACAAATGGTATTGGCTTTCAGAGGAATGAGGTCCTAGAACTTGTGTACCACGGCATCTGTTGGTTTGCCGCTTGATCCACCATGATCTATATCCCTTGGAACAGCTTTCCAGGTGTTCTTGGCCCTGGGCCTGCTGAGTGCATCTCAGTAAATGCAAGTCACCCCAGGAGTGTGGGCACACCTGGGTGTTGTCAAGACTCTGCAAGCCGTGCCAAGCCTAACGTGTGGGCCCTGTGGTGCGAGACCGACTCTATAGCTTGCAGGTCAGCAAGGCATGCTGTGTAAGTGCCAAGTTCAGGCCTCTGTCAGCGTAAGGATTGCAGGGATGATCCTTGTTGGGTCACATGCAGTCTACAGTATGGCTGGCTGCATTTGCAGGGGCACAGGATGCCGCTCCTTGTGGCAGGTGAAGAGGGTTGCGGATTGTGTTGGGAAAGCGGGCCGTTGCCCGTTGAAGCTCTGCTTCGATGTGCCGGAGATGTGCAAGCCGGTCGCCTGCAGGGATGCAGGGACCGAGGATGTCGGTCCCACATGGCAGGATGGGCGTGCGCAGCAACACGGCTGCCCTTAGGATGCACTTGGACGTTGTAGATGGTAGCGGGACCTTGGACGCCGTACTACCCGGCGGGAGGAGCGTGATGCAGAGTGCAGCCGCAGGAGATGACCACATGCTGTGGAGTGCAGCGGTCCAGATGCTACTGATTGTAGCGGGGCCCAGGACGCCGTACAACACAGCGGGATGAACATGCAGTGGAGTGTAGGCGCCGCCGGAAACCTCACACTGCAGAGTGAAACAATCTGGACGCTACGGATTGTAGCGGGATGAAAGAACACTGTAACGATACAAACAGCAGACCCACCCACGGAGTGATCCATTTCCCCTCGTCACCAGTTGTTAACCCCGGGATCATATCCTCTAATATATATATATGTGTGCCTGGGCCTCAATAGGAGAACGCAGAGACAGGTCTTCAAACAACAACCTTTATTCCATGTATGCCTTCCTCCTCCTCACCCTGTTACATCGGGTCTTCTCATTGGCTACAATTATTCGCACATTACATTGTCCTGTGGGCAGATGCACCACAATGGGGCGGGGCAGTTTGGGGTGGGGTACTTCTAGGGGATGTACACAGTGCTGTGGACTCACGGAAGGAAGGGCAGGGGTCTTCTCAGAGACAGTCAAGAGCAGGTTTTGAAAGACTACTGAAGGGGCCCAGCACGTACTTCGTGCATGGTAAATAACAGCGCACTGTACCGCATGGGGGGCAGAGACATCCCAGGTGTGGGTCAGTATAGGATTGCGAGGCCTCCCCGCACCCCTGGCGCATGGCAGCGAAATCGCATTTTCCACGGGTAGCGCCAGGCGGCGCCCCTTCTTCCTGTTCTTTAGTTGAAGCCGCGTCACAGAAAAACACAGGAAATGACATAGCAAAGACCCGCCACCTGGCATGACAGCCCAGAATGAGACTCGTCGCTCACACATTAGATGCAGGCACAGGCTGGTGCGCACCCATGCACCACAGTGCTCGGACAATTAACTATGCACTGAACAGTGTTTGTGCATTCACCCTTGTCCACGCGTATACACCCGGTCGCGCGCAGCCAACATGATAGGCATGGTAACATGTGTGCACATCCATGCGCAAACGTGAACGCAGATGTCGCATGTAGACCCAAGCAAACGTGGTGCACTTGTGCAACTAAATGCGCGCACACACACATCATATGCGTAGCAATGAAACACGGGACTCCGTTTCCTTCCCCAAAGTATGGGTAGGACACCACTGGCGGGAGCATGCCCCTGGAGTGGGCACAATATGCCAACTCTCGGAACAGCCCTGGTGTTCTGAAACTACTGCAGTGTTGATTAAACAACTATTAACGTAACATGTGCACACACCCAGGTGCAAAAGTGAACATAGATTGTCAAATACATACCTATGCACACCCGTGCAAGTACCTGGTGGTGCCATCAGTTATTGCAGAAGGGAAATGGGGGTGGGAGAGGGCTACCTGTGGAGGTGTATGTTGCAGATCATGAGAAATGCATGAACAACGTACCCTGAGCCTCAAATGGCAGGCACATCCGATTCTATTCCTGCAGATGTGCACTCCTTAACGTCCTGATCCATGTGTGCTTTAGGCTGAAGCACACAGGTCTAGGGTGACCAAACATGTACATGTCGCAATTATGCCTCGTCTCTGAGGGTACGTAATGTCGGTCTAGGGTGGCCAAATATTTACATGCCACTAGTACTCCTAGTCTATCAGGACTAAGGTGACCACATGTAGATGTCACTAGTACACCTGGTCTCCGAGGATAGGTGATCCCGGGCTAGGGTGACCAAGTCTTTACATGCCACCAGTACTCCAAGTCTCTCAGGACTAAGGTGACCACATGTAGATGTCACTAGTACACTAGGTCTCCGAGGATAGGTGATCCCGGGCTAGGGAGACCAAGTGTTTACATGCCACCAGTACTCCTAGTCTCTCAGGACTAAGGTGACCACATGTAGATGTCACTAGTACTCCTGGTCTCCGAGGATAGGTGATCCCGGGCTAGGGTGACCAAGTCTTTACATGCCACCAGTACTCCAAGTCTCTCAGGAATAAGGTGACCACATGTAGATGTCACTAGTACACCTGGTCTCTGAGGATAGGTGATCCCGGGCTAGGGAGACCAAGTGTTTACATGCCACCAGTACTCCTAGTCTCTCAGGACTAAGGTGACCACATGTAGATGTCACTAGTACTCCTGGTCTCCGAGGATAGGTGATCCCGGGCTAGGGTGACCAAGTGTTTACATGCCACCAGTACTCCTAGTCCCTCAGGACTAAGGTGACCACATGTAGATGTCACTAGTACTCCTGATCTCTGAGGATAGGTGATCCCGGGCTAGGGTGACCAAGTGTTTACATGCCACCAGTACTCCTAGTCTCTCAGGACTAAAGTGACCTCATTTAGATATCACTAGTGCTCCTGATCCCTGAGGATAGGTGATCCCGGGCTAGGGTGACCAAGTGTTTACATGCCACTAGTACTCCTAGTCTATCAGGACTAAGGTGACCACATGTAGATGTCACTAGTACACCTGGTCTCCGAGGATAGGTGATCCCGGGCTAGGGTGACCAAGTCTTTACATGCCACCAGTACTCCAAGTCTCTCAGGACTAAGGTGACCACATGTAGATGTCACTAGTACACCTGGTCTCCGAGGATAGGTGATCCCGGGCTAGGGAGACCAAGTGTTTACATGCCACCAGTACTCCTAGTCTCTCAGGACTAAGGTGACCACATGTAGATGTCACTAGTACTCCTGGTCTCCGAGGATAGGTGATCCCGGGCTAGGGTGACCAAGTCTTTACATGCCACCAGTACTCCTAGTCTCTCAGGACTAAGGTGACCACATGTAGATGTCACTAGTACACCTGGTCTCCGAGGATAGGTGATCCCGGGCTAGGGAGACCAAGTGTTTACATGCCACCAGTACTCCTAGTCTCTCAGGACTAAGGTGACCACATGTAGATGTCACTAGTACTCCTGGTCTCCGAGGATAGGTGATCCCGGGCTAGGGTGACCAAGTGTTTACATGCCACCAGTACTCCTAGTCCCTCAGGACTAAGGTGACCACATGTAGATGTCACTAGTGCTCCTGATCTCCGAGGATAGGTGATCCCGGGCTAGGGTGACCAAGTGTTTACATGCCACCAGTACTCCTAGTCTCTCAGGACTAAAGTGACCTCATGTAGATATCACTAGTGCTCCTGATCCCTGAGGATAGGTGATCCCGGGCTAGGGTGACCAAGTGTTTACATGCCACCAGTACTCCTAGTCTCTCAGGACTAAGGTGACCACATGTAGATGTCACTAGTGCTCCTGGTCTCCGAGGATAGGTGATCCCGGGCTAGGGTGACCAAGTGTTTACATGCCACCAGTACTCCTAGTCTCTCAGGACTAAGGTGACCACATGTAGATGTCACTAGTGCTCCTGATCTCCGAGGATAGGTGATCCCGGACTAGGGTGACCACGTGTTTACATGCCACCAGTACTCCTAGTCTCTCAGGACTAAGGTGACCACATGTAGATGTCACTAGTACTCCTGATCTCCGAGGATAGGTGATCCCGGGTTAGGGTGACCAAGTGTTTACATGCCACCAGTACTCCTAGTCTCTCAGGACTAAGGTGACCACATGTAGATGTCACTAGTGCTCCTGGTCTCCGAGGATAGGTGATCCCGGGCTAGGGTGACCAAGTGTTTACATGCCACCAGTACTCCTAGTCTCTAAAGACTAAGGTGACCACATGTAGATGTCACTAGTTCTCCTGATCTCCGAGGATAGGTGATCCTGGGCTAGGGTGACCAAGTGTTTACATGCCACCAGTACTCCTAGTCTCTCAGGACTAAGGTGACCACATGTAGATATCACTAATACTCCTGATCTTTGAGGATAGGTGATCCCGGGCTAGGGTGACCACGTGTTTACATGCCACCAGTAATCCTAGTCTCTCAGGACTAAGGTGACCACATGTAGATGTCACTAGTACTCCTGATCTCTGAGGATAGGTGATCCCGGGCTAGGGTGACCAAGTGTTTACATGCCACCAGTACTCCTAGTCTCTCAGGACTAAGGTGACCACATGTAGATGTCACTAGTACTCCTGATCTCTGAGGATAGGTGATCCCGGGCTAGGGTGACCAAGTGTTTACATGCCACCAGTACTCCTAGTCTCTCAGGACTAAGGTGACTACATGTAGATGTCACTAGTACTCCTGATCTCTGAGGATAGGTGATCCCGGGCTAGGGTGACCAAGTGTTTACATGCCACCAGTACTCCTAGTCTCTCAGGACTAAGGTGACCACATGTAGATGTCACTAGTACTCCTGGTCTCTGAGGATAGTTGATCCCGGGCTAGGGTGACCAAGTGTTTACATGCCACCAGTACTCCTAGTCTCTCAGGACTAAGGTGACCACATGTAGATATCACTAATACTCCTGATCTCTGAGAATAGTTGATCCCGGGCTAGGGTGACCAAGTGTTTACATGCCACCAGTACTCCTAGTCTCTCAGGACTAAGGTGACCACATGTAGATATCACTAATACTCCTGATCTCTGAGGATAGGTGATCCCGGGCTAGGGTGACCAGATCATTAGGAATCATTGGTACAGCACTGGGATTTCATCAAACACACCATGCGAATGATGGTCTTGGTTATCGTCAATCAAGCAAATTTGGCATAAGGCTACATGCAAACATGCAAGGAAAGATGAGTCACGCCTTGTACAATGAGGCTGCAATCTGTGCACAACTTTGTAGCAAACAAATTTTGCCAAACAAAATTCAGGATAAAGTGTACAATATTTAATAAGTAATACAAAGTGATTAATTCCAAAAAAAACAAGATAATTGGTTCAAAAAACAATAATCATCAAGTATAAATCCCGCTTGTCAATGTAATCTGTAATACACAATAGAATGTGGTAATAATGATATTCAGCATAGTACAAATAGTTTCTACCGTTTTTGAAAAATTGTTGGTAAATTAGGATCTGATGGATACTTTCTTAGGTCCAAAAATAAAGGTATAAACTTAGGTACAAAGATGATTTCTAAGTGTATCCTTTTTCTCACAATACATACAACGTGTTACAGGCTTGGCTGCCCTTCATCAGGTGTAACAATTCATCAGTTCTGAATTCCTCAGAGATTCATCTTGTCTCAGCAGAACGAGCGACTGAAGCATTGCAACGTACGCGAGCGCAGCAAAAAGCTAAGGACGCAGGAAACGCTGCTTAGCTCGAGAAACGGACATGAGCCGCTTAAAGACAGATGAATAAGAACACTCTGGCTTTTCTTTGGACACATCAGCGTTACAGACCTTTAAAACCTCTACCAGTGCATTGAAAGATACGTTCCCAAAGCATTCAGCACTATCAAACGGTTAGCTCTGAGCAACCTGTCATTTTGAACTGTTAGCACTACATTAGTGAAAAGCATGAAGTTGACTCGATTTCAAGCAAATTAACCCTATTGCACATTGCATCGAGATCCTACCAATTTGTTTTGAGAAAAGATTTAAACATTCAGGTTCCTACGTGTTAGCCATTGCTGTGACAAGATGAATCTCTGAGAAATTCAGAACTGATGAATTGTTACACCTGATGAAGGGCAGCCACGCCCGAAACACGTTTTATGTATGTGAGAAAAAGGATACACTTAGAAATCATCTTTGTACCTAAGTTTATATCTTTATTTCTGGAACTAAGAAAGTATCAATGAGGTCCTAATTTACCCACAATTTTTCAAAAACTGTAAAAAATGTGACTATTTGTACTATGCTGAATATCATTATTACCACATTCTATTGTGTATTACAGATTACATTGAGAAGTGGGATTTATACTTGATGACTATTGTTTTTTTAACCAATTACCTTGCTTTTTGGAATTAATCACTTTGTTTATTAAATATTGTATACATTATCCAGAATGTTGTTTGGCAACGTTTACTACAAAGTTGTGCACAGATTGCAGTCTCATTGTGCAAGTTGTGACTCATCTTTCCTCATGTTTAAATCGATCTAGTAGCCCAAGATCTACATCTGTGGCACCTAAATGCATTAATATCTCTTTATTTCTCCTGTATCAACATCATATTTTGATTTAAGTTGGTTACATCATTTGAGTGCCGCACTACACCATTGTTTTTCTACATGCCAACGTACCGCATTCTATTCAGGTCAAGAGATGCTAGAGCAGTTCTGTTTTTTCTTTGCATTCTGTGACTTGTAGTCCTGGCAAGTGCTGGAGAAGATAAAAGTCTAAAGCCTTTAGCCCTTTTATTTTCACCAGCGCTGCATTGTGTTGCTTGTGGAGCTACAGACCTAAAAAGAGGACAAGTCCCCTCATCACCACACTTTCTTTATAAATTAAAGTGAAAAACAGTGTGTACATCAAGTTCTGCCTGCTTCATTACAGTCCTACTCAATTAGCTGGGTGGCTCCTCGTTCTAAACTGTCGATCACTTCCTGCTCTGCTCGGGCTGGTTCATTTTGTTCCTCTCTACACTTCAAGCAGGGGCGTTGCTAGGGGGGGGGCTAAAGGGGCTATAGCCCCTGATCTTTTGGTTGTAGCCCCGGATAGAATCTCAGGAGCTACAGCCAAAAGACTAGCTAGCCCCCAGTCCCAACAGTTCCGACATCAGCTTAGCCCCTGGTCTTTTCCAGACCTAGCAACTCCCCTGACTTCAAGCTCTTTCACCTCTGGTTACCACTGTGCTCTGGTACACCTTGGATATCTGAATGAGTGCACTGCGCTGTTACAGCGTTTGCTTGCCCTTTTGTGCAAGTCTGAGCGTATCAAAATGTTTTGAAGAAATTCGCTTTTTGTGGTCTTCTTTTATTGTGTGTTTCCTTTCTTTTTCTGTTGCCGGGGGCGCACATGATCCCTGACCGCTTAGCACATTGGTTGATCTGATGGCCTAATTGGAATGACCCATGTGGGTGTCAGTTGAGTTTGTGTGTGTCAGCCCCTTAGGATAAATAACAGGGGTACTCTCTTCACGGAGTCTGTTTTAACTCTGTGGGCTGGAAGAGCTGTGCTTACACCTTCGATGCATTCTAACTCTCCTGCTTAGAACCTCTTCAAACTTTCCACCTGCCCACTTCACTGCGGGTAATATGAGACTGCTCTGATGTGCTGCATGCCCTTCTCCTGCAGGCAACTTCATCTCTACTGACACAAACAGAACCTTATATCCATTCTCCACCGAACCCTTCTCTGAAGACTTGTTTAGCTGCCTTTGTGGTTATATCTTCCTAGAACTGTATTTCAGCCCACTCCAAGGTGTAACCAAAAAGTACTATTGTGTATCATCGCTGGTGGCATGTAGTCCATGGGTTTTATGAAGTCAACCCCTTCTATTTGAAGGCTTCGCCTTCACATTCTGCAGTTACCAGTGGTGGTGGTTTCTGTAAGTCTTGTGTTGCCTTATGAACATATGCTGCATCTCTCGACCACTCTCTTCACGTCATGGTTCTTGCCTGGATGCCTTCTCTCTGCCTCTTTTTAAAACAAAACATTTCTAAAGCTTTTCCCTGAATGCTCTTTGTGTGCTAGGTGAATGATCCTTGTGCGGGTCCCTGCACACCACACTATATTGCTGGTGCCAAATAAGATGTTTCCCTTCATGTGCAATTCCACGCCACTTTTGCAATAAGGATATAGCTTTGCCATGGGGTTACATTTTTCAGACTACCTTTTGTGTATATTCTCTTATGTTGTTCATAATGGCATCTTCCTGCATGTAGGTTTATTGTAGCCTAGCGTGCGTCTTGCGCACACTGTTCTGCGTTGTCTGATAGAATGTGCGTTGGTTAAAGAGTTTGCCAGTTGACTAATAACCATTGGGGTGCCATGGATTTACCTTACTCCTGGGCCTTTGACTTTCTTTCTGTGGCAGTGCTATAACATTGTGGCGACAAGCTGGAAAACAAGCCACGGGGGAACGGATGGCACTCCAAGGCAGAGGAGACCCACTTATTTATTTATATAGCGCTATAGCCCACAAGCATCAGAGCGCTACAAACACAACATAACAACAAACAACAAAAATAAGCTCATAATGAAGGTATTCCAAACAAAATAAAAAAATAAAATGGAAGCACAAATCTAGTTAACTATAAGATTTAGGGTCGAGGAGTCTTTGGGCAATAGCAACAAGTACTGAGAAAGAAAGGTAAATTACTATTCCCACGTCTTACCAACACACAGTCTTTATTTTCTTGGCAACACCAGTCATTTATCTCGAGCCTACGCAGGATTTTTAGATCGGATCTCCTGACCACTCCTGGCCAATTTCTTTGCCGAAGACGTGCCAGAACCTCATTCTGAAGGGCTTCTCTTGGTTCATTCCAACAAGGCTTCTCGATCTTAGTAATAATAAAGTTCCTCTGGTCCATAACAAATGTCCTTATGGTTCTCTCTTTAGGCACCGGCAGGGAAGATTTTCTGATACGCAGACTTCTGGACATAGCCTGAAGTGTACGTGTCTTCACAGGGTTATCAGCCCTATTGAGTTCAGATTTAGTTTTCATTCCAAAATCCGAGCAAGGGGCTTTGGGCACCAACATTCGGTTACTTACTTCAAGGGGTAAAACAGTTACTGTGATAATAGAGGCAGACACCTGTCCAGTACCAAACCATCACAAGGATTTCGAATAGGTTGTGAATACAGGTTGGTTGTTCATAGTTGATCATCTGTCTGGCAACAACTATCCACTTCATTCAAATGTCGAGATTTCCCAGTAAAAAGTCTGTTTGGCAGGAGGAGCCCGGACAGTGGTCTTTTGCACATTTATCCAAGACGTCCATCCATGTTCAGCTTTTTGGACATATTGTCCTTTACTTGCGACCATTGCTCAGAAGAGTAATATGGCTGTGGCTCATCCCCAGCAACACGCAGCAACGGTACTGTAATAGGCACTGAATTGGCCGTAATCTCCATTTCCCCTGCAGACGATATAGCAGTAAGAGGGAAATTCATTTTATCCCTTTCACTATTTGACAAAGATTCAGGATTATCTGCTCCTGTATTTTCTAGATTAAGCCGGTGGCGAATCAGCTCATTGCAGCTATTTTGCATATTTACTACATCCTCAGCTTCGAGGGGCAAATCAGTTCTCTGAGTGGAGTCGCTGCCTCCTATGTGAGCTCAGAGCCAGGACCTCAGAAACCCGATCCCTATTAGAGGCTCGGGAGGCCAAGGGATTGTCAGAGACCTCAGGGCCAGAAACATATTCATTACTTTTTTCTACAAGATGTCAATGATTTAATATGCACAGCTTTCCTTTTAGTGACTAGCATGGTACACTAACGTCACACACTGTTTGTGATACAAAATTGGTAATACAAGGCACGGGTTGGGTAATACTTAGTGGTTCACAGATGATGATATTGCTCACCTCAAGCATCAGGCACACCGACCACTGCCCAAGGCGGCACGAGACAACCAGGAGAGCAGGCTACTGCTGCGACATCCACTGCACATGATGCTGACTTCCCCCGACCGTTAGCCTCTGTCGAACTCCGGCAATGTCAGAGTAGAGGAAAGGACCTACTGCACAAGCTAAGAAGCATCAAGCCACACTGCCCATTAGCAGCCGCTTCCGACACCGCGCTATGAGATCTATCTGGGGAGATGGCACAGAGCTCCAGAACATGGGCTTGATTTCTTCCGAAAAGTCTACATTTGCTTCTGTCCATCTGTGCGAGCGCAGCTGGCCTCACAAGGCTGTGACCGCTCGATTCTGTTGGCCTTGCTTTTTGGGGGTGGACTGCAGCAAGGACCTACACCCTGCAGGGATTTGGGGGAACGAGCATGAGATCCTGGCGGGGCATGTGCAACCAGCCAGCAACAGTAGAGGAAGGGACCCAGCACTGTAGGACGGTGTGGCAGCTATCTTGGGTTGCTGTACCCATTTAAAAAAAAAAATCCTTTTCTCTTTGGCCACTTTCTATCCATACTAGATCCTTGGATTGGGGATAGCAACATTGTTGGAGTTTTCAAACTACATTTTTCAATTTGATTTTGGAACTTTTGCAGCATTGTAACCACAAGTGTTTAGAATTCAGAGCACACATTCAAAGCCCCCTCCTTCATTCTTGCCCAGCCCTGGGGAGCCAACAATACCTTGGGAACTGTGGTTAGACTCCTTTAAGGTCTAACCCAGGGCGGCGGGAGGAACAAGCTACACCGACGATCAGAAGGAAGCAGCACTGTTGAACTGTTTGGGGACAGAAAGCCTGTACATGCTCAGACATTTTCCAGGCAAACAGGTCACCATAGAGGGTGGCGGTGGAGACAGGGTGGTGCGTGCCTACGAAACCACCCTAGAGAAGCTATCAAAACACTTTGGAAAGATGAATATTGTTTTGGAGAGATACCATTTCTTTTCAAAAGTTCAGGGTTTGGATGAATCCATGGACAGTTATGTTACGGCCCTTAGGACCTTGATGACGACATGCACATTCACAGGAGTATTGGATGAATATATAACGGGCCACATCATGATGGGCACTTGTAACACAAAGACAAAGGAGAGACCTTGGATTGAGAGGGACCCCTCTCTGGAGAAAGTCAGAGAGGGCCCATGCAATTGAGGAGTCAACTAATAGCATCAGGGCGATGACGCATAAAGAGGGTGCGCAGGTTAGTAATAGAGGGCTGGTGGTGCAGGCCGTATATCCTGTGAGGAAGGCAGAAGGGGGAACAACCTACCAAAACAGGACAACGGGACAGCCCAATGCTGGTGTGAAGCCCGCTGCAACATAGCAGAGCATCCACTCTGCCGGTGCCAGAGATTGCCCAACCATGTCTGCAGAGTGTAGGTGGTGTGGCACCTGAGGATATTTTGCAGGACAATGTAGAGCAGTTAGGGAAGGATCGTGCCCACTGAAAGGAAGTGTCAACTTGGTTGAGGACCCAGAACAGTTCACGGTCCCAGTACCACTGGCAGAAGAAAGGGTGCTGCTACTCCATGTCCAAGGGGATAAGAAATATGGGCCATGGTGACAGTGAATGGTGCTGACATCGAAATGATGGTAGACTCAGGGTCACTGTACACTATGAATTCCCCTGAGTGGTTTGAAGAGACCTTCAAAAAGTCAGTGGAGGTACTTATGCCTCCGGACATTAACCCCAGTGCCTATGGACAGGTCCCCATCAGTGTGTTGGGGTATGAGTGGGCCGACATCCAATTTAAAGGCAAACAAACCAAGGGGAAGTTGTATGTGGCCCACAAGGGAGCCAGTGTCATTGGATGGGATGCACAGGTGACGTTGGACATCCAAATATGCCCTGGCACGGCTGTACCAGTGTTGTGTGTGGAGGCGGAAGTCGAACAACAGATGTCTAAGGTAGACCTCAAAGTGATATATCCCACAGTTGCCAGCAACAAGCTAGGGAAATTTAGAGCGTTTGTACACAAAATTATACTAAAGTAGGGTGCTGTGCCAGTTACCCACAGCCAGGAATGTTCCTGTGCTAGCTCGTGAGGTGCTCAAGGCGGAACTGGACAAGCTGATAGAGGCGGGGGTTATCGAAACAATTGAGTCATATGAGTGGTTATCGCCAGCTGTGTTGGCAAAGAAACAAGATGAGGGCCTACGGATGTGTGTAGACTTGCGGGACCTCAACAGTAACATGGGTGGACAGACACCCTCTCCCAAACATCGAGTTGCTGACCACAATGGGGCGAGCGTCATGGCTTTCTACATTGGAGTTGTCCTCAGCTTACCATCAAATTGAGCTGCACGAGTCCTCATGCCATTTGACCTCTTTTATAACACCTTTTGGTGCCATCATGACATTCGGGTTGGCGTCCGCAGCAGCAGTGTTTCATTGTTTGATGCAGAGTTGTTTGGTGGCCTGGCTGGTGTAAATTATTTTCAAGATTACATCCCTGTGTGGGGGTGTATGGAGGATGAGCATGACCGGAGGATGCATCAAGTGTTGAGAGTGCTGCAGAAGAAGGGATTGACCGTGAAAATGTCAAAATGCCAGTTGAAAGTGCATTGCGTCACATATTTGGGCCACACCATTGATGGGGATGGGATCAGACCAAAACAGAGTTTGGTTGAGGCACTTAACGGTATGTCTGTTCCATTGTCAAAGTAACAACTAAGGTCCTTTTTGAGAAAGGCTGATTTCTATGTAAAATTAATCTCAGGACATGCAGAGAAGACCGTACATATGAAGGAGTTGCTCAAAAAACGAAGAGAGTTTGAGAATGTGAGGAAGTGCTAGGACAAAGCTCCGTCATTATCGATATCTGGTGTCAAAGGGAAGACTGTTTTGACTGTTGCTGCCAGTGAAGTGGGCCTCGGGCTGTTTTATCACAGTGGAGAGTAGGGGACTGTACTGGGCATCCAAACATTTTCGGGCACGCCTCTGGGGTTTGCCTTATGTGATGCATATGGCTCATAAGCCGTTGGTGCATGTGCTTGCCCGCCGAGGAATTGTGATCAGTTTCTCGTAGGATTGCGCGTTGGATGGTCGGGTTGCAGGATTCCAATTTTGTAGTGCAGTATTTTTAGGGGCAAAGGAACGCTGTGGCATTTTGTCTATCTCGGTTGCCAAGGCCTGATGTTGAGACGGAGAGTTTGAACAGGGAGGTGTGCGTCTAAGTGGCATGTGTCAACCCAGGGATAGATGAGGTGGAATGAAGAAGGGAGAATGTTGGTTTTCTGGAGCTGGTAGAGATTAGAAGGGGTCTGAGAGAGGGGTGGATTGCCAATAAGGACTCTGAAGTGGGCAATAAGTATGCACCAGTTGCCAATTAACTTGCAGAGAGTGACTGGGTGTGACGAGAATGGCCAGATTAGTGCCTCCGGTCAGTGTGCACAGTAGGCTAGTGGCTTTAGCCCATGACGGACACTTGGGGCGAACTTTGATGAAAAGGACGTTGTGGGAATGTTACTGATGGCCTTTGATGGACTGTGATGTGGAGAGGACAGTCAGGGATTGCGTCACGTGTGCTGTGAGTGACAAGAGTCAGGTGCTCAAGACGCAACCAGTGCATCCGTTTGTGATTCCGGACAAAGCGTGGGGCCGCGTGGCATTGGACATAATGAGACATTTTGATGTGTTTGGTGAAGGGGACAGATTCATTTTTGTTTTGATTTATTACACATCCAAATGGGTTAAATGTGCCTCTGTGCATTCTGTTACAGCCAGTTCAGTGCTAAAGTTTCTTAAGGAAGTGTTTGGCCGAGAGGGTTCACCAGACAGCATTGTCACTGACTATGGTGTGCAGTTTATCTCACAGGAGATGACAGAATTATTGATGGAGAGGGGTATACAACACCACAACCGGCCTTGTACAACCCAGGGGCTAATAGGTTAGTAGAGCATGCCAACAGATTTGCGAAGGGAGCGATTCAATTGGCATTGGCCAACGGTTTGGATTGGCGGGTGTATTGACTGATGCTGTTGCTCCGCATAGGGATACTCCCAATAGATTGACTGAATGGGCACCTTTCAAACTCATGAGTGGGAGGAGGGAAAATGGAAGGTTGAGACCTTTATGGTTGGATGGGGGTGCACAGTCTGTGGTAAATTTGGAGGATGATGTTGCTGCAGCAAGGGAGAGGTAGATGATTGCTGCAGCAAGAGAGGATGCATGACACAAGGAATCGGAGGTCCAGGTGGGAGATTTTGTAATGGTTAAGAGTCCACGTTACGTTCGAAAAGGATTTGCTGTGTTTCTTGGAGTGGAGATCGGAGTGGGTGACAGCTACGTGAAATTGGGTGATGGTTTGGTGTGGAGTAAGGGGTGGATCTCAGTGCAGGATGTGTCTGGAGCGTGGTGGATGGATGATGTGTCAGTGTAAGCCAGAGTGACCTCAGAGGTGGAGGTTCAACAGCAGGGTCCCACTGGAGTAGAGGTGCCACCTTCTATTGTGGAGGACCAGTCAAGGGTTGTTGTAGAGGACGTGGGTGTTGCTGGCATTCCTGGGGAGCTTTGTTTGTGTGTTCATTTCAGGGCCCGCAGACCGCCCAAGAGACTGGAGGATTATGTCAGCCACTGATGGTTATTTCTAGCGTTTTGCTTTGGGGGTTATTTCTGTTTTCTTTCCTTTTCCTTCCTTTTCTCTGGTTGCCTCTTGTTCTTTCTTCATCCTTTTGGTCTTTCTTCAACCATCAACCTAATTCCCGCAGGGCCGCTTGTTGATCTTCCAGGCGTGACAATGGCTTGCCGTTTGTTAAAACACCACCTACCCAAGGAGGAGGGAGAGGGGTAGGGGAGCTAAGGGAGGGGGGAACCGTGGTGTATGATAATACTGCATATTTGGGGGGTCACAATTCACCTCAACCCAATGTGCTGTAAAAGTAGCAGGAGGGGGATTTATTTATTTGTTGTATATTTATAATGCTCCTACACACAACGTGTGTCAAAGAGAGGAGCCAGGCGGAGCCCCCGGTGGGGGGACACGGAGCGCAAGCTGGCTGTTACTTTGTGCGATAGCATAAATTTTAGGCTTTAACCCGGATGGACGGTATATCTATGTGATATGCACTAATAAGGCGACTATTGCCAAGAGGATTGCCGAACGATCCGTGTGGGGGGGTTAACACCCGCACTGGTCTTCATGGTGCATATGCTCCTCCGAGCATAGCACACCATTTCCCTTAGAAAGGGGGTAGGTACTGCAGAAGAAAGAGTTGTGAACAACTACACATGCAGCTTGGGGCATAAGCATTGCGTGAAACACGTTCATATGACCGGTGTGTACTTAAGTCCAAGTTTAACATGCCAGGGTGTGCCTGACGCTTGGGAATGCACGCTAATGAACATGCACTATTTTCAAGCTCAGCCAGACAGCCAGGACAATGCTGCAAAGATTGTAAGCAGCGAGGGGCTTAAAAGGGGAATGCAAAGATGAGGCGCAAAGAGGGTACTACGACCTGCTTTGTGTTACTAATTTAGTTTATTTTGTTCAAACACAGGTTGAAGGAGACCCTAAAGAAGAGAAAGGAGGATTTGGCAGCCGTGAAGAGCTGAAAGGGGTGGTAAAGTTGGACGAGTGTGCCGTTCGATTTATTTTATTTTCAAAATGATCACATAGATCCAGTCTTCTTATGGCAGAGGTATAGAGGGTGAAGAGCAGAGGCCTAAGGGCTGATACTTTGGGACACCAACAGGGAGAGGGGTGGCATTAGAGGTTTGAGGTCCAAACGATTTTCAAAGAGCAACCTAGGAGATTCTGTTCTCGGCTACAGCGTCTACATCCATCAGTATGCAGATGAAACACAGCTAGAACAACATGTCGTTGGAATGTAGTGGCCTCTACCATGGGTGTTTCCTCAAAGTAATTAAGGCCTGAAGGGTTGGAGTCTCCCTAAAATTCAATTAAACAAAGGCCACATTTCTCCTTTTTGGTCTTGAGGCATTCGGGGCATAACACCTACCACAGAGAACTAGACCTGCTCGCTGGGGTTCCTTCTCAACCCTTTTCTGACATTACACTCCCTTATTGCTAAATAGGTCCAGTTGGCACACAGTCGATCTGCAGTGCTCTGTCGGGTTATGCTTTTCCTACTGAACACCTTGTTGACATCTTTCCTGGCACTTATTTCGTCACAAACTAATTGGGGCGATGCTTTATTAGCTGGAGTCTTCAAGACTCTTCTCAGGCTCCAAAAATCAGCCTTCCATGTTGCTATCAAATACGTTTCTGGTGCAAGGAAGAATAACTATATTACACCGGGACTGGCTTCCATTTGATACTTTGGGCTTTTTTCAGCTTTGATGTCTTACCTTAATGACGATCCACCTGCCACATTACATCCACTTGGCTGCTAAGATGTGTATTTTGGGGTGTAATCTGTCTTCAAGGAGCTAAGTCAACCTGCTTTTCGAAATTAATAGAATATAAAAGATACTAAGCCCAGAAACGTTCTCCTCTTGTATTCTGCGCCTTAAAACAGTCTGCTGGCCTCTCTCCCACTCGCCCCTACATTATTATCCTTTCAGCATCATTTGCACCCTTTTTGGTTTTTCTTCCACCCTGAATTCTGTTGCGTCTGGCTGTCCTTATTTGCTGCGTTTTTGGTTCATTTTATCGTTTTGCATTTTTTTTAGGGTATTGTTGATGGATTATTTCATTGATTTTAGCTTCTTGTAGTGTCTGGTGTCATATTGTAGCCAGGTAATCAGGAGACACGCAGACACTATTATATATAAATATGAAGACTCTTTATTGTTACAGGGTTAAGTTATAGAAATGGGAGTAAGCATCCATCTCAGTTGCTCTCCCATCCTGTCTGTCCTCAACTGCCACTGCTGGAACCTTATCACACCACAGGATTCCAGCCCAGGGAAACATTCCTACACTTGCATTGATACACCAATGCAAGTGCATACCACACTTATGCAAAATGTTTATTTTATATTGTACTTCGGTTTGCACCGCACTACAGTAACCGTCAGTAAGGGTTTCACTTTATAAATATGTTGAATAAAATGAGCAGTTGACAAACTTTGCACAAAAGCATGGTTGTATCCGACAGCAACTGTCAAAGGATATTCATAGTTAAAGAGCTATGAATATCCTTTGACAGTCGCTGTCGGATACAACAATGCGGAGCTGGTGAAATGTGTTAGTTACACACAGACATTCGATGTGCAACCAGTAAAAACACACAGGCCCTCATTACGACCCTGGCGGAATTCGGAAAACGATGGCGGAAATGCAATACCGCCATCGAATAGCGCTCGGTGCGACTATGACCCGTCACCGCAAAGTACGATGCCATTAGCGACACCGTAGTGAACGCCAACGCTAACTGCACCAAGCACGCGCGCGCGCGCCATGCCAAACCGTAAACACCATCATGGCGCAACGGTACGCCAATTCCGACCCCAGCGGACATGTACCTAACGCCATCAAGCATGGCGGAATGCACCATTCCGCCATGGTGAGAAGTACGGCATCGCGAATCAACCGTAAACGGCCCCACTGACTGCCCGTACACCGCTCCCTGCCCACAAAGTACAACTCCCCGTAGGTGCAACGAAGCCACAATGCAACCAGTGAAATGCACAAGTCACCCATGCATGCCAACGAACAAATGAACCTCAAGAGGGGCCAATGGGAGCTGCAGGGCACAGATGGCACGAATACAGAAGCCATCCCAATGGACATGACCACAGTCCCCCACCAAGAAACGCACGCAAACACAGGCACCTGTGACCAGCAATATTCAGAAAATCACAACATTCCACCAGTCCACCTGGCTGACCGGCATCTGTCACACAAAACCCAATCCCCCGCCCCTGAGCATGACAACATTCAAACTGTCATATTGGCAGCCCCCATCCCTGACCTCATGGGCTTCGTAGGCAAACGCGCCCAGTACAGGACCACGCAACAAAACTCCGAAGCTGGAACCCAATGCAGATCCCCTCACAATACATCGCTCCCCAAATAGGAATATGCCACATCACTTGCAAAGAAGAACGCTACACGGCCCATATCAGAATAGAATTTTAATGCACATCAATATCACCAAGCCCATACAGCCATCAGGCCATGAACTCCAAAACACATTTCACCATTGTGGGCTGCATCCGCAAGAAATGACCAGCCACTACTCGTGTGACGCCCTGTTCCCTCATGGTACACAGAGCCACATACACGTACGAAAAGGCAACATGGAAGCGCACAGAACCGCAGGGCCGTCCCAATGGGGAGGCACTAGTCCAGCTGAAAGGCCGAAATGTTGCTCCGAGCCACCAGTACTGCGTAAGGGCATGTGGCCCATTGGCGATCGTCCCATAAGATCGTAATGCTGCTCCACTGATTAACACGAAGCAGCAGGTGTCGGGAGTAAAATCCATCTGCAGGAGTGGCATACAGATGGCAGTGGCAAAAGGGGAGGAGATACCTGTCAACCAAAAGAAAAGAAACAGAATAGAATGGCCATCAGAACTACATTCGAACAACTCACTTCAATGATCACACTAGATCCACAGCCATATGCATGCAAGCCCACTCCAAAGGATCATCACCACCCCAAAACCACTTGCGAATCATAACTATCTATATCGAGGTGAAAACACCATCACAAACGAGTGTACCTGTGCATGCGCCTGTGAAAACAGAATCCTTCAGATGGGATTGGTAACGTGCATGGACACAAGTGTCTGAAGGCGCGTCGAGACAGGGAGGGCTCAACAAGGCCAGATAGACGATGGTCCCACTATGGCAGCCCTGCATCACATAGCGCAGGGGGGGCGGACAGATCCCAAGAAGCCCTGTACATGGCAAACACTGTATCAAATCACCTGCCCATGCATCCATTCATCATTCCCTCATCCCGTAATGAAAACGCCTGAATATTTACTCACATAACATTAGAAATATCCATTGAGTCTGTGCGTTATGCAGCCTGCAAAATCCACAGTGCCCCAGCACGTAATTCCAGTCTAGTGAAGTAACATGTATTTGGGAACGTCCTGCCTTATCGTCCACTACGCAATTGCGCATCCCATACTATTCATATCAATCATAGCATTCTCGCCATGGCCCCTGTCCCAAGGACATTGAACAATAGAACGTTATATTTGCAGTCAGACCTGTGGGCATCTCCTCGCCGCTAGCTGAATACCGAAAGCGCCGCCCTTCGAATTCCTCATTTGCAACATCACGTCGAAGAGGCATCTGTGGCCGTTTGAAAACACTAATTAATCCGAGTGCGGCTGTGTGTGAAAATGGCAACTGCCTTCACCCACGAATGGGACGCCCCGCCCGTCGTTGCAACTCGGTACAGTGATGAATGAGGGCCCACCGTTACTCGAGTACTACGTTCCACTGACCCTTCACAACTCTGTTCGCGACTGCACAGATAGTATGTGAAACAATGGGACCACAACAGAATGAACATATCAACCAATGTTACACGGCCATCGGGTACAAATACAAGATTGCAATAGCAAGATGCCATTCCACGAATTGCAGCGTTGTGCGCGGGACGTGCTCGGCCAAAGGGGAGAGCAGTTTGCACAGGTGGAATGAATCACCACAGGTGGAGGCCATTCAGCCTGGAAACACATAAATTGCACAGCCAGTCTCCTCCCACAACCACACCGAAATGCTACCGGCAGGACTCGCGATGTTGGCCCTGGGGGACCTGATAGCACTGCAAGTACTCCAACTCCAAGAAGAAGACGAACACCAACTACAACCGGCCGCACGGAGGAGACGCAGGAGGAGGAGGAGGCCAAGGCAGGGCCAGCAAGGGCCGCCAGCACAGCCACTACCACCACGCAGGCAGCCCGCAATCCCACGCCTCCGAGCACATCCGTTCAACCTCACTGATGAGCAGATCCACACCCTCTACCGTCTGGACCGGGACACCATAACCGCCATTGTGGACATGACACAGGCTGACCTTGTCAGCATGATAGATAGCCCAACCGCCATCCCACCCCTACTGAAGGTGGTGTCTGTACTCCACTTCCTGGCCACAGGCACCTACCAGCACACAGTCGGACAGTTGCATGGCATTTCTCAGCCACTGTTCTCACGGACACTATTGCAAGTGCTCGATGCCCTCCTGAAGCACGCAGACGACTACATCTCCCTACCACGCTCGGAGCTGGAAATTACTAACACAAAAGTGGGATTCCATGCACTTGCCGGCATACCGGGTTGCATTGGTGCCATCGACTGCACCCATGTGGAATTGGTCGTCCCACATGCCATGGAGGCCCAGTACCGCAACCGGAAACAATTTCATTCTCTGAATGTACAAATGGTGTGTGACTCCAACAGGATCATTACACATTGTTGTGCCCGATTCCCTGGATCAACCCATGATTCTATGGTCTTGAGGAACTCTACAATACCACGCTACATGGAGCGACACGCAGGGAACAGATCCTGGCTACTCGGTGAGTCTCATTTCATGCATGATGATGTGGGGTATGTGATTCGGCAATGACCTGGCAGGAAGGGGGCGGGGGGGGGTGTGCGTACGTAGCAATGGCATTCCACATCATACGTTTATCATCCACATACAGGTGATGCTGGATATCCACTGAAGAGATGGCTCCTCACACCAGTCCGGAACCCACGGGACCAGCATGAGGAGGACTACAACCATGCCCACTCACGTACCCGTGTAGTCATTGAACAGGCATTCGGCCTACTGAAGGGTCGTTTCCGCTGCCTCAGCAGGTCTGGCGGGGCACTCCTGTACCGCCATGAGAAGGTTGCAAAGATGGTGATGGCATGTGTCATGCTACACAACATGTGCGTACGTAGAAATGTGCCCATGCCCCCTGACGCAGAACTGCAAGCACCTGAAGATGGTCATGATGAGGGTGGGGATGTGGCAGCACCTCAAGGAGTCTGCGAGGCACCGGAGGCCCGTGACATTCGTCAGCATCTCATTGATGTGTGCTTCTAGCACTCACGCCTGGTGGCTGATACATGGACACGGGACTCGTGGCACTGTGTGTGTCTGGGACATGCACAATATGGACTGTACGCCTATGATGGCCTAGTACACAAAGATCAATGTCCACACATCTCATTGGTTGATCGTGCACTTTTTATGGCATATGTGATATCATGTTGTACACCCTATCGACCCGCCACCCAAGTGAGCCTAACACACCCCCTCCACCCTCCCACCTCCCCCCCGAACACCAGTGTCCAAAGATGCTCATCGTCCGTGGGCAGTCGCTATTGCAAGCCCCCTCTGCGGGTATCAGGGGCACCCCTGCCTGTGGAGCGCAGGTTCCTCCCAGATCTACGTTGGGGGCTGCCCTGGACGGAACTTGCAACGGATGATGTCTCTGCCTGCTCACGTCCATGCATGTCCCTAAGGGTTTGCGAGAGCTCAGTGAGCACACGGCGCACTGCGGCAAGTTCACCACATACGTCTTTGGACGTCGCATGCAGTTCCCCCCTCAGGCTCTCGGTGCTTCTCTCCATTTGGACTCTCAGGCTCTCGGTGCTACTCTCCATTTGTGCCCTTAGTGTCTCTGTGCCTCTCTCCATTTCTGCCCTAAGTGTCTCAGTTGATGTTTCTATGTCTGCCTTAGTGCCCCCACATTCATCGGCATGGTCCTTGAGGAGCGTGGCCAGTTGCTGCTGTTGCACGATTAACTGGTCGAGGGACTGTTGCCTCTGCTGGGCCATGGCCATTTGCGGGGGTGTCACAGAGGGGCTGTTGTCCTCATGTTGCCCTGCCACAGGGCTTGTGGGGGATGGCCAGTCGTCGTCTTGTGGGTGCCCCTGCGTGGTATCCTCATGTAGTACGGGATGGAACAGACAGGGGGATTGGGACAGGTCATGGATGGATCTGACTTCGACATCCCCGTCTTCTGTGTCGGAGCATGCTGCCATCAATGGGGTGTCACCTATGGTGCTGCTGCCACCGGAGGCAGTGCCTTCTGTGGCATCCGTTGGGGGGACCTGTGGTGGTGGTGTTGTGGGCATGCTGGCTGCTGGGGTGCCTGTTGATGTTCCCTCCTGTGTGCTGCCACCTGATTTGTGCTGCTGCCGTGTCTTGATGCGTGCAGCTGAGGTGGATGGTCTTTGGCCGTTGGTCTTGGCCCTCTTTGCAGGTGTGCTGGTAGGGGTGTCCTGCAGCTCGTCGTTTGGATCGGACCCTGTGGTGGAGTAAAGGAGGGCGAGGGTTATTGGTGGGTCTGTGGGAATTGGAATGGCATTGTATCACATGCATTGGGGTGGTACCTGAGGGTGATTTGGGTCGGGGCCTTGGAGGTGCTTCCATTTGTGTGTGGAGTGAGGGTGCAGTTGTTTGGCAGCCTGCAGTTAGGGTGTGCCTGCTGCACGTGTAGTGCGTGTTTTAGGGGTTTTTAATTATTTATGTATTTATTGTGGGTTTTAACATGCGCTATCAGGCCAATGTGTGTGGACGTTCTCCTGGACATGTGTTTCTGTTGCACTATGGGGACACATAGTGCTTCACATGGATGGACTTTGTGGTTTTGGCATTGTTTCATTAGGCCCACCTACCTGATTCTTCGGATGTCTGCACTCCTTTCTCCATCCCTCCGACTCCCTCTATGCTCTCCATTCCGATGGTGGAGGCACAGATTTCTTCCCAGGGGGTCAGCTTGATTGGTGATTCCGACCCTCCCCCGGTGGCTGTGGCAATGTTGCGGTTGGCAGAGAGTATGCTGCGGACGCGTATCCGCAGGTCGTCCCATCGCTTACGGCATTGCTGTGGGGTGCGGGGTGCGGTCCCCACCGCACTTACCCGCTGTGCCACCAGAGCCCATATGGCCTTCTTGTTTGCGAGTGCCGTCCTGGTCATTTGCGTGGAGAAGACGACGGCAGCATTCTCCTGGAGGGTCTCTGTTAGCACGGTGAGTTCCTCACGGGAGAAGTGGACCTGCCGCTTGCGGTCGCACGCTTTCTTCGCTACTTTTCCCATTTTTCTTGGTTTCGCTAGGGTGGATGACGGGTTGGGTTGTGTCTCAGGGTGGTGATTTTAGTGGTTGTGTGGTTTTAGTGGTTTTATAGGTGTACGGCGGGTTGTTTCCCGTTCCGGGCCCGTGTTTTAACTTCCGTTTCCGTATATTTCCGGTCACCGTACTTTACGGTAGGCGCACACTGCGGTGTCCGCTGTGATGGGTGGCGGTATTGCACCTAGGGCGCCGTACGGCGGCGGTGTGGGCCGTTTTGGGGTCATTTCCGCCATCGCGGACTTTGCACTTCCGCCATGCCGTGGTGCTCGTGCCCGATGGGTCGGAATGGGCCGCACTTTGCTCCTTCTTGCAATGGCGGAAACGCTATTTACGCTGTGGCGGTCCGGTCAGTCACTTTCCGCCAGGGTCGTAATGAGGGCCACACACCATTGCACATTTTGGCTTACTGCACAAAAACCCAGACTCATTTAAAAGTGGAAAAGGTCGCTTTAATGTGACAGGCCCAAGATTACAATTAATGCTCATCTGGCTCCATGGCCTTACAGACTAACGAAATATTTAAACCACCAATTAACTAATTACACATTTTCATTTCCCCAACAATTAAATAATTAAATAAAGCCATTTCCTCCCTAAATGTCCCTTGGACCCTACCATCTCCTTACCCCTTTCCCAGGCGTCCCGCTTTCTCCCTGGGGCCATGCCCCTCCAGGCTCAATACCTGTTCCCCCGGGGTGGCCCGCTTGTGCAAACAGCACCACCCCATCCTTTCCCGTGACATTCCCTCATTGTGCTTCCCCCCCATTGTGCTTCCCTCCCCCCACATCAAAAGGGGCCATGCCCCCGGCACCAGAAAAACCCTCCCCCGAGGTGTTCTTTCTGCCCCACCTTCCTTTATTTCCAACTCTTCAACCAATCTCCCAGCCAACAGCACAAGTCCGCCAAATAGTGATTGTTTCCATAAACCGACAAATGCACCCCATCCTCCCTAAAAATCATAAAGCCCTCATACACTATTTCCTTATGTTCCATCACCTGTACTGCCACAGAGGAACAAAACTTCACCATTTCTCTGTTGATCCCCTTTCTAGCCCGCTCTATAGCACCCTCGCTCCTTGCTCCCCTCCATACTCTACGCGGCAACAACTTAGTCCACAACACCTCTGCTTGAGGCCACATTTCCCGCACCCAGACCAAATCCCTTTTCATTTTCCTTAGTAGGGCCACCCCAGTATCCCTCACCAAGTCATTCTCCCCCGTGTGAATGATCAACACCTCCGGCGCCCCGTAGCGCTCCCACAACCCTGCCAGCATAGGCAGCAACTGGTCCCAGCGCAGGCCCCCTAACCCGTGCCATCTTACCACCACATCCTTATAGCTACACCCCAGTTGCCTGCCCAGAACCCTTTTCTCCGCTTCTTTCCCAGCCCATTTAACAATTGAATGGCCGACAATCCACACTTGCGCCAACTCCCCCTCCTTTCGCACAGCATCTGAAAAAGACATTACAAAATTACCACCACAATACACCAAAACCCCACGTTGTTGTCAGCCCCACTTATACCCCCAACCATCAACAATTCCCCTTATGAAAATCCCTGACGTACCCCTTGTACCTCCCAGACTTCCACCGCCCCAAACTTTTCACCTTATCCTCCGTGAAACCCAACCTCTTTCCCTCCGATGCTGCGCCCATCCTGAATGAATGTGTACCAAAATCCTCACCCTTTTCTCCCAACACCCGCAGAGCCTTCCGCAGTACCCCCAAAACTTGAGCCACTGCCACCGACGACCCATCCTCATGCTTGAACACCAAGCCTGTCTTCACCCCACACCGCTCCTTCCACAACCTACCTGCCAGCACTGGGCATAATCCTTGCTCCCCCGCCCCAACAAAACCCAGGAACCCTTTCCCTTCTGGTCCATTTTAGATTTATTAATCCTTATGTCCAAACCCAATTCTGTAATGTGCACATCCTCCCACTGCAGGCCCCCAGACCCCCTTTTTCCCCCCACCAACTCTGACACCCGAAAGGCCCCGAAAAATAGCCACGTAAAACATGTCGCAAACAGCTCCCCCTCCCATACCGACCAGCAAATTCCCCCCACTGCCTTGACCAACGTCTGCAGCAATTCCGCCGATATCGGCCTCCTCCTGTCCTTATCCCTCTTACTTTCCCTTGCCCATCCTTCCAACATCCTATTCGCCATTTCCCCCCCACTCGGCTGAAAACCCCAAAACCACTTCCCGTAAAAAGCAATTCCAGCTAACTTCCCTGCTATAGTCGTTCTTGACCAGCCCCTGTCCATACACCTCAGGATGAAATTCACCACATCGTCCCTACTCCTCTCTTCCGCATCCCATGTGCCCTTCCAACTACGCGCTCCGCCCCCAATAAAATCCTCCCATGCCCTCCTGTATGCCTCCTTGTACGCCCCGGCCAATGAACCCTCCACCAAAGCCAAAGCTCTCATCTTCCTATCTTCCACAGCTCTTTAGGAATCTGCTGCCCCTCCTGATCCACCTCCGGAGCCAATCCATGGAATCTCTGCCATTGAAAACGAGATAATGCATCAGCGATGCCATTATCCTTCCCCGGCACATGTGTTGCCTTAAACACCACATTCAGTTCCATGCATCTCAGCACAAACTCCCTCATGAGTCTTGCCACCCTCTGATCCTTTGCTGACTGCCTGTTTACCACGTGGACCACACATTCATTGTCCACATTGAAATTCACTTTCCTATCCCGCAATTCCTTCCCCCACAGCTCCAATGCCACCAATAGTGGGAAAAACTCAAGGAATGCTATACTCCTCCCCTCCTTCAACCACAGTTCAGGCCATTTCTCCGCACACCATTTCCCCCCCCCCAAAACACTCCGAAACCGCCTGCTCCTGCCGCGTCCGAAAATATCTGTACCTCCCATGTCACCGGGTCCCCATGCAACCACATTGACACCCCGTTAAACTTCTCCAAAAAACGCAGACAAATTCTGCAGTCCTCCCGCACTGACCCCGATACTCTTATCCGGTGATGTGGGCACTTAGCTCCCGCCATAGCCCTTGCCATGTTCCTACAAAGCGTCCTCCCAGGGGCTACCACCTTACATGCAAAATTCAGATGCCCCACCAATCTCTGCATGTACACCAGCGTCATTCTCTCGGCACCCACTGCCTTTTCCAGCCACACCACCAGTTTGCTCACCTTGTCGTGCGGCAAGCGTGAGGTCATACCCACTGAGTCCAATTCAATTCCCAAAAATGTCAGTACCACTGCCTGCCCTTCTGTTTTGTCTTCCGCTAACCGCACCCCCAACTCCTCCATTAGCTCCTGGAACAACTTTAGCATCCCTCTGCACTCACCCTCTCTATTTGCCCCGCTAATGAACAGAAAATCGTCCAAATAGTGCAGCACACTCTCCCAACCCGATTTAAATGAAAAAACCCACTGTAGGAATGAGCTGAAACGTTCAAACAGCGCACAGGAAATTGCGCACCCCATTGGCAAGGCTTTGTCTATGTATATGCGATCCTCAAACTGCAAACCCAGCAACCAAAAATCCTCTGGGTGCACCGGCAGTAACCTGAACGCCGCTTTGATGTCACACTTGGCCATGAAGGCCCCCCGCCCTTCTTTCCTTACCAGCTCCACTGCCTGGTCAACACTTGCATATACAACCCCACATTCTTCCGGTGCAATTAAATCATTCACCGACATCCCTTCCGGCCAAGACAAATGGTGTATTAACCGAAATTCCCCCGGAGCTTTCTTGGGCACCACCCCCAATGGGGATATCACTAGGTCACCCAGTAGGTCATCAAATGGCCCCACTATTCTTCCCACCGCTATTTCTTTGTTCAACTTTTGCCTTACCACTTCCTCATTTTCTTTGGCTGACTTCAAGTTTTCAGCCCACCGGCGCACCCTTGGGCCCTGATACCCCAATCTGAAACCTTGACTGAACCCTTCACTCAAAATCTTCGCCCCAACCCTGTCCGGATAAAATTGCAACCATTTTTGCAGAACCCCCACCTTAATTGGCGTAAAAGCCTTTCCCCACAACACCTCTGCCCAAACTTCTCCCCCTCCCCCTGTCTCCCTGTTGGAAGCACTGCGTAAGCGGGTGTTTTCCACCACACTTGCTACACTCGTGCCTGAACCTACACAGGGTCCTAGTGCAGCCGTCCTTGTTGAACGCCCAACATGCCGCTGAGGACTGCCCTCTGCCCCCTCCCCCCGCCCCTTCATGGGCGGGGTGACCAAGAAAGGGCCGGAAGGGCACCGGCAGCCCACTTGCTGTATGCAATGTCGGGGCAGGCCTCGTTGGAGCCATCCATTGCAGCCAAAGATCCATATCTATCTCCCCCCAAACCGCTTGACTGTCCTCCGCCATTCTCGCTCTAAATTCCTCGTCATACCTCACCCATGCAAAACCCCCAAAACTCGTGAAAGCCTTCCTAATTACGTCCATATATTTAAGTAGGGCCACACAACGCTCAGGAAACTTTTCACAATAAACACTGGCATAAATGATAAATGCCGACGTCCAATTCTCAATAGTCACCGGTACCCTTGGACGCGCAGCCAGTTCCCTCTCCTCTTCTTTAGACCCCTCCTTAGCTCTCACTTCCCTATGGAGCAATTTAAAAACATCTACAAATTCCCCGGCCTGAATCTTTTCCCTGGTCGCCGCCATCAAGTGCACCCCCAACGGCTTTGTTATCCCCATGTATGGCAATTTTTTCTCCTTTCCTTTCACTTCAACCTCCTTTTCTTTTCCCCCTTGCACCTCGAGCCCCAATGGCTCCACCACCTTGTCCGCCTGAATCTCCACCGAGCAAATGCTCTTCTCAGCCCCCAAGGCTCCAATGGCCTGTACACCAACTTCCTTCCTCCGCCCTTGCAAACCCGACCCTTCGTTTCCCGTCCCCCCTCCTGGGACCCCTCTCTGCCATGCAGATGACCATTCCCTTTCCCGCTCACCTCTTTCTGCACCCGCCGTCTGCTGTCTTGCATCCGCACCAATGCTCCTCATCTCCTTCCTTATCGGGCTCCTACTGCAGGGACAAAACATGTCAACGGACTCACCGAGCCAACCTTTCCCCCTCCCGCTTGCCCCCCGACAACCCTGCACCTGTCTTTCCATATCCCAAGCCCAACTTCTTCTCTCCTCCCCCCTTACCCCCGCCGACCTATAACCATCCACCTCCCACTGCCCCACATAATCCTCCAAACCCATTTCATCACCCATCAAATACCATTGTGGCTGCGAGCTCGTGCCCCAGTCGAGTTGCTCATCCTCCTGCGAGCCCGGGGTGTCCACCCCGCCACTCCTTTGACGTCTTCTCGGCGGGGCCATGGAAACCCCTGCCTGGTCCTCTTCTCTCGGGCGAGGCGGTCCGACCTCCACCCTGGGTTCTTCATTGCTAGGGGCCGTGCTGCACCCTCTAGGCTCTCTGTACGCTGACCGAGTAGTGGCCGCTCTCAAACCCTCGACTTCCATTGACCAGCGGGGGCTGCGCAGCGCCCTCCGCCCTCATTCATCCTACCCGGGGGGGGCCGTTCCGCACCCCGCCTTATCCACCTCAATTGATGGGGACCTCCCTCTCCTTCTCCCACCCAAACTCTTCTGTAGGTATTTCCCCCCTCTTCCCCGCTGCCCTTGCACCCCCTTCTGTGTCCCATCCTTAGCACCACCGTTATTCCCTCGAGCCCCCTCCCTTTGAGCACTCCTTGCTTCCTTAGAGCTATCCTTCATTACCTCCCCACATGGCTGCCCACCCGAAGTCATCTCGTCCCCGGACGCCCTCCTGTCTATCTCCCTCCTCAACCTCCTGCCCCTGGATTCCCACACCTCCCCTCTCCCCGCCGCGGGGGTGCAAGCCACCACTGCCGCGAGAGCCCCATCGGCTGCCGCTCTGCGCTGCGGCCTACCCCCACTTGTTTCCCCCTCACCCGTAACCTGGCCCACCGCCCCCTCCAGCTGGGCCCTAGATGCCCTGCTAATTATTGTCAGGGCCTCCCTCAGTGCCTGGCATCGACCAAACCCTCCTTGCCAGTTCCCCGGCCCAACATTGTGCCACACCAAACTAGTTGTGCACTAGGGGTATCCCAGTCAGGCTAGCTAACTAAGCCCCCAAGCCAAAACCTACCCGAGGACCTACGCCAAAAATGCCAACCCTGCTAATTTAGCACAGAGTAAAATCAAACAATCCTAACCCCTGGCACTAAGAAACCCCCAGACAGAATATGTCCTACTCTGCTTATGTGTATAATTTATTTTATTTTATTTATTATATTTCCCCCTTTTATTTTTTTGAGTATTCACTCTATTATCTAATTTTTTTTTATTTTTTTATTATTACCCTAACAAACTTTTTTTTTTTTTTGTAACCACCCCCACCCTTCTACCTAACCCAGCCCCCAAAACAAGAGCCCAAAACCACAGCCCAGGCACCAACTATCGATGCAGCAATGCCCAGGCACACTGCCACCTGGCGGTGCTCAAGCCTCACCGCACTCCTCAGAGAAACACACACCGCCCCTTTAAAAGGGCTGCACTGCCCCCTTTCACAAAGGCGCTGACACCGCGCCCCCCTCGGCGCCGAAGCCGGGCTACCGACTGCGGAGCTGCGCAGGAAAAGGGGACTAGCCCGCGCTCACTCCCTCCCCCGGCCCTCCACCCCGCCGGCAACGAACGAAAGAACCAACCTGCCGGCCCCACTGCGTTTCCCCCCGGGGAAGTTTTTGGCGCTGCACACGGCCAGCGAGTGGCCGTGGGGGCAGAGCGCCCCTCCGGGTATTTAAGGGGGCAGGGAAGGTTCGGGAGGCAGGCGACGGTTGGACTTGGCGATTGTCAAGTCCTGTTGCCTGCTCCCGAGCCTTCCCTGGTAGTAGCTGGGCCTTGAGGCAGGACGAATAGTGAGGTGAGGTAGGGGAGTTGGGAAGAGCGGGCGGTCAGGTTTAGAAAAAAAAATAAAATAAAAGGGAAAGTAAAGGAGAGTTATAGTGAGGCGGGGCGCGCTCATTTATAGGAGGGGTGCCATAGATAAGACAGCCCTCACTTGTTACTTTGGGCCCCGTTATTGATGGGGCTGTGCAGGAGGTCGGGGGGCGGTAGGGCCCCGGGCGTTCCCCCCCGGTGCCCTCCATCTCAAATTAACAACCATGTAGTGAAACCTATGACAAAAAATACCAGCACTTACAGGCATTGCAATGCAATCTAATGCCCTAGTTACACAGATGGTACCCGAAGTACAGCCAGTAGCAAACAATACGCACTCACACAGTGTGCAAATCCAGTCACACAAAAAAGCACAGGCAAAGAAAAACTGACTGGCCAGGGACGTGGGACTCAACCCCTGGCACTGCACATCCAGCTGGCATTTACAACCAGCGACTTTTCCTAGTTGCACACTTTCTGTACACACGGTGCACGTCCAGCGAAACATGCAGGAACCGCAATGCAGAAGCATTGTTGCACCTTAGTTGCATGCAGCGCCAAGTTACAAGTGCGCATTCCAATTACGAACAGTGCATGCACCAATGTTAGTGTGTACATCCCATGACCAACCGCCAGGTGCATTTGTGACGGGACACTTTAATAGACACCACTACATAGCAAAGAATAGAAAATCTGTCCAACTGAAGAACAAAGTGTTAATAAACTAAAATAAACCTACATTATTTTAAACATGCAACAATGCAAAAGCGAAGAAATCCAGAATACAATCATACCTTAAATCATTGTATGCCAAAGGAGCTTCTTTTTATTAATGCATATCTATAATTCAGCCCCTTTATTGCCTCCACAGCGTCATGTCAGTGTTTACTCAGTTATTCCTATTGTCACGCCATCTCGCACATTTCCCCCAGAAACGAATCGTGAGAGTTTCACATTCAGAAAATCGTTAGGTTGCAACAATTCCGCATCAGTGCTGCCTCAGTTAGCATATCATGTCCATTTCATGTTGCATCCAGAACATGGCGGCCTAATCTTTGCTACCTGTCGTCCTGTCTCTGTGACGGCGCATTATATGTCTCTTTGCAGATTTCCTGCTGGCCCTTGCTATGGTTGATGGAACGCGCTGAGTGTGGGTGAGTGACGGCGCATTATATGTCTCTTTGCAGATTTCCTGCTGGCCATTGCTATGGTTGATGGAACGCGCTGAGTGTGGGTGAGTGACGGCGCACTATATGTCTCTTTGCAGATTTCCTGCTGGCCCTTGCTATGGTTGATGGAACGCGCTGAGTGTGGGTGAGTGACGGCGCACTATATGTCTCTTTGCAGATTTCCTGCTGGCCCTTGCTATGGTTGATGGAACGCGCTGAGTGTGGGTGAGTGACGGCGCACTATATGTCTCTTTGCAGATTTCCTGCTGGCCATTGCTATGGTTGATGGAACGCGCTGAGTGTGGGTGAGTGACGGCGCACTATATGTCTCTTTGCAGATTTCCTGCTGGCCATTGCTATGGTTGATGGAACGCGCTGAGTGTGGGTGAGTGACGGCGCACTATATGTCTCTTTGCAGATTTCCTGCTGGCCCTTGCTATGGTTGATGGAACGCGCTGAGTGTGGGTGAGTGACGGCGCACTATATGTCTCTTTGCAGATTTCCTGCTGGCCATTGCTATGGTTGATGGAACGCGCTGAGTGTAGGTGAGTGACGGCGCACTATATGTCTCTTTGCAGATTTCCTGCTGGCCATTGCTATGGTTGATGGAACGCGCTGAGTGTGGGTGAGTGACGGCGCACTATATGTCTCTTTGCAGATTTCCTGCTGGCCCTTGCTATGGTTGATGGAGCGCGCTGAGTGTGGGTGAGTGACGGCGCACTATATGTCTCTTTGCAGATTTCCTGCTGGCCATTGCTATGGTTGATGGAACGCGCTGAGTGTGGGTGAGTGACGGCGCACTATATGTCTCTTTGCAGATTTCCTGCTGGCCATTGCTATGGTTGATGGAACGCGCTGAGTGTGGGTGAGTGACGGCGCACTATATGTCTCTTTGCAGATTTCCTGCTGGCCATTGCTATGGTTGATGGAACGCGCTGAGTGTGGGTGAGTGACGGCGCACTATATGTCTCTTTGCAGATTTCCTGCTGGCCATTGCTATGGTTGATGGAACGCGCTGAGTGTGGGTGAGTGACGGCGCACTATATGTCTCTTTGCAGATTTCCTGCTGGCCATTGCTATGGTTGATGGAACGCGCTGAGTGTGGGTGAGTGACGGCGCACTATATGTCTCTTTGCAGATTTCCTGCTGGCCCTTGCTATGGTTGATGGAACGCGCTGCGCTGAGTGTGGGTGAGTGACGGCGCACTATATTTCTCTTTGCAGATTTCCTGAAGGCCCTTGCTATGGTTGATGGAACGCGCTGAGTGTGGGTGAGTGACGGCGCACTATATGTCTCTTTGCAGATTTCCTGCTGGCCATTGCTATGGTTGATGGAACGCGCTGAGTGTGGGTGAGTGACGGCGCACTATATGTCTCTTTGCAGATTTCCTGCTGGCCATTGCTATGGTTGATGGAACGCGCTGAGTGTGGGTGAGTGACGGCGCACTATATGTCTCTTTGCATATTTCCTGCTGGCCATTGCTATGGTTGATGGAACGCGCTGAGTGTGGGTGAGTGACGGCGCACTATATGTCTCTTTGCAGATTTCCTGCTGGCCCTTGCTATGGTTGATGGAACGTGCTGAGTGTGGGTGAGTGACGGCGCACTATATATCTCTTTGCAGATTTCCTGCTGGCCATTGCTATGGTTGATGGAACGCGCTGAGTGTGGGTGAGTGACGGCGCACTATATGTCTCTTTGCATATTTCCTGCTGGCCATTGCTATGGTTGATGGAACGCGCTGAGTGTGGGTGAGTGACGGCGCACTATATGTCTCTTTGCAGATTTCCTGCTGGCCATTGCTATGGTTGATGGAACGCGCTGAGTGTGGGTGAGTGACGGCGCACTATATATCTCTTTGCAGATTTCCTGCTGGCCCTTGCTATGGTTGATGGAACGCGCTGAGTGTGGGTGAGTGACGGCGCACTATATTTCTCTTTGCAGATTTCCTGCTGGCCCTTGCTATGGTTGATGGAACGCGCTGAGTGTGGGTGAGTGACGGCGCACTATATTTCTCTTTGCAGATTTCCTGCTGGCCCTTGCTATGGTTGATGGAACGCGCTGAGTGTGGGTGAGTGACGGCGCACTATATGTCTCTTTGCAGATTTCCTGCTGGCCATTGCTATGGTTGATGGAACGCGCTGAGTGTGGGTGAGTGACGGCGCACTATATGTCTCTTTGCAGATTTCCTGCTGGCCCTTGCTATGGTTGATGGAACGCGCTGAGTGTGGGTGAGTGACGGCGCACTATATGTCTCTTTGCAGATTTCCTGCTGGCCATTGCTATGGTTGATGGAACGCGCTGAGTGTGGGTGAGTGACGGCGCACTATATGTCTCTTTGCAGATTTCCTGCTGGCCCTTGCTATGGTACATGGAACGCGCTGAGTGTGGGTGAGTGACGGCGCACTATATTTCTCTTTGCAGATTTCCTGCTGGCCCTTGCTATGGTTGATGGAACGCGCTGAGTGTGGGTGAGTGACGGCGCACTATATGTCTCTTTGCAGATTTCCTGCTGGCCATTGCTATGGTTGATGGAACGCGCTGAGTGTGGGTGAGTGACGGCGCACTATATGTCTCTTTGCAGATTTCCTGCTGGCCCTTGCTATGGTTGATGGAACGCGCTGAGTGTGGGTGAGTGACGGCGCACTATATGTCTCTTTGCAGATTTCCTGCTGGCCATTGCTATGGTTGATGGAACGCGCTGAGTGTGGCTGAGTGACGGCGCACTATATATCTCTTTGCAGATTTCCTGCTGGCCCTTGCTATGGTTGATGGAACGCGCTGAGTGTGGGTGAGTGACGGCGCACTATATTTCTCTTTGCAGATTTCCTGCTGGCCCTTGCTATGGTTGATGGAACGCGCTGAGTGTGGGTGAGTGACGGCGCACTATATTTCTCTTTGCAGATTTCCTGCTGGCCCTTGCTATGGTTGATGGAACGCGCTGAGTGTGGGTGAGTGACGGCGCACTATATGTCTCTTTGCAGATTTCCTGCTGGCCATTGCTATGGTTGATGGAACGCGCTGAGTGTGGGTGAGTGACGGCGCACTATATGTCTCTTTGCAGATTTCCTGCTGGCCATTGCTATGGTTGATGGAACGCGCTGAGTGTGGGTGAGTGACGGCGCACTATATGTCTCTTTGCAGATTTCCTGCTGGCCCTTGCTATGGTACATGGAACGCGCTGAGTGTGGGTGAGTGACGGCGCACTATATTTCTCTTTGCAGATTTCCTGCTGGCCCTTGCTATGGTTGATGGAACGCGCTGAGTGTGGGTGAGTGACGGCGCACTATATGTCTCTTTGCAGATTTCCTGCTGGCCATTGCTATGGTTGATGGAACGCGCTGAGTGTGGGTGAGTGACGGCGCACTATATGTCTCTTTGCAGATTTCCTGCTGGCCATTGCTATGGTTGATGGAACGCGCTGAGTGTGGGTGAGTGACGGCGCACTATATGTCTCTTTGCAGATTTCCTGCTGGCCATTGCTATGGTTGATGGAACGCGCTGAGTGTGGGTGGAATGTTGGATGAATCATAACATGTTAGTGTTCATACAAGTGTCAGTTGGGACCTGAGCTGAGATACCTGAGGATGGCCGGTGGCTGTGCCCCTGATACCAACTTACAAGAGGAACTGCAACCTGCAACACATGTAAATAAGCCAACTGTCCTGATGTGCCTTTACTGGAGAAGGTCACTTTAGAACACTGGCGGCGAGCTTGCCAAGAGGGCCAAGAGGAGTAACCCTCACCGTGCTGTGGAGGGGGCCACAGTGAAGATGGCACACCCACTGCCACCCAAAGTAGAAGAACCATCCTCAGCTAAGGAGAACAAGAGACGGGCTGCTTACAATGCCAGGAGCGAGGTGGCATTATGTCAAAAGGAATTCTGTTGAAGCAGCATTATAGCTATGTCAGCCAGGTCAGAGCTGATGCCAAGTGCACTGTCTTGCCAAGGTAAAATTGGAGCTGGGCCTGTTTTGATGCCCGGTGGCATTGCGCTTGAAGTATCTGCACTTAAAGCGTAATATGGGAGTAAGGACTAAAGAGAATACAAAGAGTTGGACTGCTTTTCATGCCAGGAGGGGAGTATTTGTGTTTAAGTTGGGACTTAAAAGTACCTTTCAAACAGCTGCATATGAAGGAAGAGTGGCAGGCGTTATTAAGCCATAGCAGCTCCAGCCATGTTGTAAAGGCCACGGGTTGAAAGTGGCTCCTGCGTTTTGAAATGACAACTATTGGTGAAATGGAAGTCGAACCTGCATTGGGGAAATCGGGTATAAGAGCGTGTGAGTGGAAAGCTATCACAGCACGGAGGCTGGGGTGTCTAATGGGGTCTTTTTTTTCAATTTTCCGCAAATATATATGTGGGGGAGACCCCCCACAGCGCCCCACCTTACCCCTATACATTTTTTTATTCACTTTAACCCCCCCCTCCCATATATATATATATATATATATATATATATATATATATATATATATATATATATATATATATATATATATGCAGAAAATTGGGGGTCGAACTTTTGAGAGTAGGTAATTTTGTACAATACCGCTGCTTCTGGTTTACAGTGACAATAGTGAGCTAACATGGGAGGCCGCAAAACACTGGGCAGCAGCGCGTGCTGCAGCAGTCACAGAGAATCCAAGGTAAGCGTTCGCGCTCGTGAGCAGCTGTTTTTCAAAGCAAGGGAACTCTGTCGAAGGAACTGTTGAATTAATCAGACTTTTGTCCGATTAATGGGAGCAAATGTCGTACATGGTCGTTTTAGTGCAGCGTGCTCTCAGGAAAGTGCATGGAGTTGTCAACGGAATGAAATGAAATTTCCAACTAATTTTTATTGGTCTTCCTTTTCTTGGTGACCTTTACTTCAAGGTGTCTTACAGCACGCGAGCCACGCTTCTATGCACTGTGAATTTCGAGGAATTATAGTTTGAGAAGACTCGGATTTATTTATATATTTAGGAAATTCGTTGCTTAAACTTTACTCCATCAAAAGCTGGTATTCACTTCACAGGCGCACATAATGAAGGCGTTGTGCAGCTGGAGCGGAGTGGATGGATTAATACTAGTGCAGTGAAAGGCTTAGCGTTTGTGCATCAGATGCAGGGAGAGCCAAGTGCACACAATGTTTAGGCTGTGTGTTAAATACTGTCCTGGGTCATGGTCTTGTGGGAGTGTGTTCACGTTGTGGCCCGAGAGCATTGGAGATTGTTTATAATGTATTTAAAAGAGCGCTGCACAACAGAGTATTGGAGGAATGAACATCTCACATGCGAGTGAGTGACCCGAGGGTGGAGCAAGGTTGCTCTGGGAGGTTATATATATATCTCAAAAGAATTTGTTAGGAACATGGAGCAGCTCATGTAGAGTTTGGGACTTCAGAAGTGTGTGGTAGTACTATACTCAAAGGTTGCGGCTCTGCTGTAGGTCTGCCGGTGTTGTAACGGCATCTCTTCTCTCTCTTACTCCAAGGAGGGACTTCTGTCAATGAGTATCCAGTGGATAAAGGCAGTGTTGCTTGCTGGTTGGTTATTATTCCAAGGAGGGAGTTCTGACAATGGGTATCCAGTGGCTAAAGGCAGTGTTGCTTGCTGGTTTATGACTATTCCAAGGAGGGAGTTCTGTCAATAGGTATCCAGTGTGTAAAGGCAGTGTTGCTTGCTGGTTTATGACTATTCCAAGGAGGGAGTTCTGTCAATATGCATCCAGTGTGTAAAGGCAGTGTTGCTTGATGGTTTATGACTATTCCAAGGAGGGAGTTCTGTCAATAGGTATCCAGTGTGTAAAGGCAGTGTTGCTTGCTGGTTTATGACTATTCCAAGGAGGGAGTTCTGTCAATAGGTACCCAGTGGCTAAAGGCAGTGTTGCCTGCTGGTTTATGACTATTCCAAGGAGGGAGTTCTGACTATGAGTATCCAGTGGCTAAAGGCAGTGTTGCTTGCTGGTTTATGACTATTCCAAGGAGGGAGTTCTGTCAATAGGTATCCAGTGTGTAAAGGCAGTGTTGCTTGCTGGTTGATGACTATTCCAAGGAGGGAGTTCTGTCAATAGGCATCCAGTGTGTAAAGGCAGTGTTGCTTGCTGGTTTATGACTATTCCAAGGAGGGAGTTCTGTCAATAGGTATCCAGTGTGTAAAGGCAGTGTTGCTTGCTGGTTTATGACTATTCCAAGGAGGGAGTTCTGTCAATATGCATCCAGTGTGTAAAGGCAGTGTTGCTTGATGGTTTATGACTATTCCAAGGAGGGAGTTCTGTCAATAGGTATCCAGTGTGTAAAGGCAGTGTTGCTTGCTGGTTTATGACTATTCCAAGGAGGGAGTTCTGTCAATAGGTACCCAGTGGCTAAAGGCAGTGTTGCCTGCTGGTTTATGACTATTCCAAGGAGGGAGTTCTGACAATGAGTATCCAGTGGCTAAAGGCAGTGTTGCTTGCTGGTTTATGACTATTCCAAGGAGGGAGTTCTGTCAATAGGTATCCAGTGTGTAAAGGCAGTGTTGCTTGCTGGTTGATGACTATTCCAAGGAGGGAGTTCTGTCAATAGGTATCCAGTGGCTAAAGGCAGTGTTGCTTGCTGGTTTATGACTATTCCAAGGAGGGAGTTCTGTCAATAGGTATCCAGTGTGTAAAGGCAGTGTTGCTTGCTGGTTTATGACTATTCCAAGGAGGGAGTTCTGTCAATAGGTATCCAGTGTGTAAAGGCATTGTTGCTTGCTGGTTTATGACTATTCCAAGGAGGGAGTTCTGTCAATAGGTATCCAGTGGGTAAAGGCAGTGTTGCTTTCTAGTTGGTTATTATTCCAAGGAGGGAGTTTTGTCTATGAGTATCCAGTGGGCAAGGTCATATTTGGTTGCTGGTTGTTGATCACTCCAAGCAGGGAGTGGAGGAGGGGCAGCATATCATTCCACGGATTAAAGTGGGGGTGCATGACTCCCTATTAGGGAGTGCAGAAGTGCCAGCATGTATGGCACATAATACAGTGGTTTGTATTCTGTGGAGTGGAGGAGTGAAGTAGTGCATGTATATCTGTATTGTTGTGTGTATTCATCCAAGTAGCAAGTGCAGACAATGGAATTGGCCTTCATTAGAGGTTAGGGGGGATGAGTGACTTGGAGGTGAAAGTTACACTAGTACAATTCTTTTAGGCACGTGCCTAGATAAACCAGGTTGTTGTTGGTTTACATAGTGTTGTGGTGTGTTTTGGTTAGTACTTGTGGCATGTGTATGTGTCAACTTCTTTTGTATTATCGGCTTTAACGTCTCATGTATGAATTCCTTTGGAGGTGTGTTGTGTTTTGTATATAAAGGGAAGGAGATGTATTGTGTCCTGTCTTTGTGAAAATGCATTATATGTCTCTTTGCAGACCTTCTGGTGGCCATTCCTATTGTTGATGGAATGCTCTGAGTGTGGGTGAGTGATTGCGCACGGAATGTTGGATGAATCATAACATGTTAGTGTTCATACACGTGTCAGTTGAGACCTGAGCTGAGATACCTGAGGATGGCCAGTGGCTGTGCCCCTGATACCAACTTACAAGAGTAACTGGGACTTGTAACTAATGTAAATAAAGCAATGTACCATTCTACCATGTGGTCTGGAGCCATCTGTCCTGATGTGCCTTTACCGGAGAAGTTCACTGTACAACACTACCCACTGTGAGGGGCCAGAAATGTGAGATGCACACAAAGCTAACGTTATCTCAAAAGACACCATTTTATAAAATAAAAAGGGGTGAGACAAACGGCCATCTTTCCCCAGCATAACAAAGCGGACACTGCCTAACAAACTAACACTAACGAAAAATGACCTAGTTTCCAAAAGATAGCTGACCCTCCCACTAATGTGCACAACAAAATCATACAAGGTTTGTTTGCCTCTCTCAAGGTCCATAAAATAACATATCAATTCAAACTCAAAAGCTTTAGAAAGTACTCCTTGTGACCAGGGTTGGCTGGATCAATGCAGGAATACCTTGAGCAAAGTTCAGGTTCACGAAAGTTCTGTGAAATAAAAAGTTCTGTTTAACGTAGCACACAAGTCTTTTCCATTCACTATGTCCTTCTACTTGGCAATGTAAATATCGCTCTTCCAACTGCTTGTTCACAAATCCAAGCAACTGTTATTTTTCCACAGTCTCTTGCTTGGCAAACCAAAAGACTTTTCCTCAAAACCCATAATTCAGGACAATTGTTGTTTTCTCAAAGACCCAGCCAGTTGTTAGCAAATCATACTCCTTCTTCAAAAGAAACACTTTAGTTGGGATAGTTTAATAATCCTAATTCTTCTTCAAAGGAAACTCTTTCTGCAGTGCAACAGTTCATCCTGACAAGGTGATGGATTTAACACTTATTTTTAATCCACACTTTTTTACCACAGCCACAGTACTTTAAATCAGCTTCTTCTTTCCTGGTATATCCGCCTGCCAGGACTAACTACTAATCGTCCCTTTCCTGGTTCACTCGTCTGCCAGGATAAAACTCCTATTACTACAATTGTACTCTGTGGTGAGGCTTGTTCCAAAACTCTCCCCACCTGGATTCTGAGTGAGGAGGTTTGAACAACAACTGCTTCTCTTTATAGTCGCTTGACTTTTAACAAAGTAGGTTGTAGCTGTTCCTAAATTGGTATTCCATAAAAGGTAATTTGCTTCCTTGCGGTCTCTGTAATATTCATGTATTGCCTTTTTGCTCTAGGCAATGGAGGTTGCAGTTCTCCCCCCCTTGATCTCTCCTACAAGGATGGCTTTTCTCATTCAGCCTTTGTATTATACTTTGGCAACCTCTTGGCTGCTGGTAATGTAGGTTACTAACTGGTATCCCTGGTTAGGAGAGTTGCAGCCAGTCTGCTTAATTATTTTTCATCTGCGGCTTTGACAATGCGGGTGTCAATTGTCCATAATTGATATCCCGTTTTAGGAGAGTTGTGCCAAGTCTGCCTTATTAAATTTCTTCTGCGTCTTCGGCAATGTAGTTACAATTGTTCCCTTGTTGGTATCCTGTGTTTGGAGAGTTGTGCCCAGTCTGCCTTATTTCATGTGTTCGGTATTCAAAAGCAGTAAATTTACCTAGTGGTCTTTCAGAGGGCCCCGGGGTCACCTGCTTCTGGCCATCTCATTGGTAGGCCTTGGGGTCTCCTTCTGCCTTGTGGGTGCTGTTTCAGAGCTCTTCTTTTCTTTCTGTTACTTCTACACCCCTGTCCGCTACAAAATGACTGCTGCAGTATGCATAGTCCTCTACAGGAGCTCTGACAGCTCTGTGTGCTCTGTGTGCTCTCCGGTGTAGCGTCGGTACCAGAGCACTTTACGATGTGTTGGGAGCTCGTCTCCCACACAGCGTAGCTTCATTCAGAGTCGCTTCCCAATCTGCATTCTCTGCAGAGCTTCCTCTGCTTCCACAGTGTCTCACACGTCCTGCTGCTGCCACTACTGCACAGTCACCTTCTCCTTCTCACTCTAATTGCACCCGAAACTCATTTATATATTTAACTTCCTGCTCAGGTGTTTTCTGCCAAAATAACTAGACCGCTTTTTTTGCTTCATCACCTTTGAAGCCCCCTTCCTCGTCCCAGTACAACAAGCATTATGGGACTTGACGTCCATAATGTTTTTTTGTTTTCTATGATTAATTAACTGAGAGTTGTCAAGTCTAGTGGAGTTCATTCAAAGATTTGTGTTCTACCTTTGTGGTTTGGACCTCTGCATAATGCGGAATCATACCAATTGCAAGTTGTGATCTTACTGCCTTCTACCCCCAATTGACCACTTTTATGCTGGTTAACAGGATTTTCATATTTTGTTCTTCAGGTAGTTCTAGAAGAGAAAGTCTTCCATTTACAGCATGCCAGTAGATATTTAGGTATTTAGGTATTAGGGGAATCGCATCCTCGGAAGAGGATGAATATCGCGTCCGCGTCCCACCTACCGGAGTCACCACTTCCCCCTGACAGCCATTTCCAGCCATGTGATCCTCCCTCATGTTACCACCCCCTGGGTTAGGATCAGGTTGCGAGTGCCTTCCCCTGGCCACATGGGAGGAGACTTTAGGGGCTTAGTGATGACTCTGCGGGATTCATCACACCACTCAGAAGAAAGGCGGCTGCAGCCTCTCAGGTGAGGAGTCTCGTGCACCGGGGCACTCATAATACAGCCCTTCAGGCCATTTGCTGTACATCCCCCTGACTTTAACTTCGTTCTGCCTCTACTGCAAAGCCGGGCACTGCAGCAACAAACACTGCAGCTATGAAGCTCATAAGAAATCTGCTTGATGTGGTTACAGCTTCTCTACTGTACCTATGAAGTGTTATTTATTTTACAATCAATTTCAGAGTCAAGGCAGATGGTCACACTGCCACAGTCATGGGATGCAAGTGGGAGCATCTAACGTGAGTTAAAAATATAATATATATCCCTTGCGAGAGGACGCTAAATAATGAAATAAATGAGCATTGAAAAGCCCAATGGTGTGCATTTTTTAATTGTATATTGTTTTGTGTTGGTCCCTAGGCATCACTTTGTATTTTAAAGACACAGCACTACATGCATGTGCAGGTGCTGCAACATATGTAATCTCAGCATGAAATGACCCACTAATGCCATTTAATGTCTCATATGCATCATTTAGTCACCAAATGCGATATGTAACCTTGCATTGGCTAGTGGCTGCCATCCTATGTTATGCACAGCCTCAAATTGCACAGTGATACCAGTTAATGGCATAAGCATGGTATAGTCCCCAAATGAAAGTGCGGCCCTCGTATGTTTAGTTCCTGCGATAATATGATAAACAGTAATTGGCTGAAACTTAACGGGGACAAGACTGAGATCCTGGTGGTGGGTTCTTCCCCTGACTCTGTTTCTCCGTCTTCCTCCTTTTGGCCCACTTCTTTTGGTGTCTTTCCTACCCCAGTGACGGTGGTTAAGAATCTGGGGGTTTACCTCTCTTCCCCACTCTCTGTCTGCTCAGTTGAATGCTGTATGCAAAAGGGGGCACTTCTTACTACGTGTACTCCGCGGAGTACTACCGTACCTATCTAGCCATCTTCGACCTCCGGTTGTTGCCTCTATTGTTATTCATCCAATTGACTATTGCAATGCCCTGTTTCTGGCTCAGCCTCTTGGCCTAATTCGTCGGCTACAGTGCCTTCAGGATCTGGCAGCCTAGGGTAGCCACCTCTACCCCTTATGGGTCACACATCAGTCCCGTGCTCCGTCCCCTTCATTGGCTGCCAGTAGAAAAAAAGGATCAAATGTAAGTCTCCTTGTTTGGTGCACAAAGCATTCTGCCATCAGGGTGCGGAATATCTTCAGAGTAAGTTTCAGCTCTATGTGCCTGGTCGGGCCCTTCGTTCCACAACCGCACCTTTAGTGGCTATCCCCAAATTCCACTGTTTAAGAACTGGGGGTCGTGCCTTCTCAGTCTCTGCAGCTAAATTATGGAATAACCTACCCGTTGCTCTTAGGCAGGTTGGGAACCACTTACATTTTTGCCATATTTTAAAAACTCAACTTTTTTAGTTTCTTGCTAGCCTTCTGCCTGCTGTGTCCTGCGCGCGCCATGTTGCCCTTGGGTTATCATGAGCGTTACAAATTCTGATAACATAACATATGCCAGGAGCAGCCTCAAATGGCTCAGCAACACCAATCAATTCCAGTGTAAGCCTTCTATGCATGGTATATTCATCTGTGCTCTTATATAGCGCGTCTAAGCACTGTAAATACAAGTCGTGTTATTACCCTATTTTACAATACTCTTTTTATCAACTTCTAAAGGATGAAGCGCAATAACTGCGGTGACTCATCCGACCTGCCCCCATTACGGAGGAGCCACGCCTAAACTGTCAAAGGGAAACCTCACGACGTGGAGGGTTTGCCCATGGAAAGGAACAGCAGGTGATCAAAACAAACAGGTCGTGGAAAACAACTCGCTCTCAAAAATGAATTGGTATCGCTCGGACGGCAAGGCGGAAGATCAATGCATTTTCTTCCTGTTGGTTTAGCACTCGTGTTCACATGCTCACCCTATTTTTTGTGCAATGGAATATTGGTTTAATCACAAAAATAGAAACCTTCAGTCACATGAAGTGTATCTTCGTTAAATAATGTATTGATTGGCAGATGCTTTAGGAATCTTCTCGAGCGCCGGGCATTTCCCTTTTGCCTGGATCTCCTCCTTCCCTGCTCCAGATGTTCTGTCTTCCTCTTCCTTCACTTCATTGCCTTTCCTTTCTTCTCTCTCCTACTTTCTGCTTATCACTTCCTCCGGCATGATCTGTACCATCCCCTTCTCCTTGATGTTCTCCTCCACTAACCTTCTCTGTACTTTCACCTCTTGCATTAGCAACCTTCACCACCTCCACCCCCTCCTTCACCTTCAGCTCACTACACACCCACGTCCTTCTGCACCCTTGGCCCTCTCTGTGTCTTCCCCTTCAGGATTCTGCACTTCCACCTCCTCCTGCACCCTTGGCCCTCTCTGCTTCTTCCCCTTCAGGACTCTGCACTTCCACCTCGTCCTGCACCTGTAGCCCTCTGCGTCTTCGCCTTCAGGACTCTGCACTTCCACATCCTCCTGCACCCTTAGCCCTATCTGCATCTGCCCCTTCTCCTGCACCTTCAGCACTCTGCACTTCCACCTCCTCCTGCATCCTCAACTCTCTTTGCTTCTGCCTCTTCTTCTGCACCTTCAGCACTCTGCACTTCCACCTCCTCCTGCATACTCAACTCTCTATGCATCTGCCCCTTCTCCTGCACCTTCAGCACTCTGCACTTCCATGCCCTCCAGCACCCTGTTCTCGCTGCATCTGCCCCTTCTCCTTCAACTTCAACTCTCTGCACTTCCACCGCCTCCAGCACCCTCAGCTTTCTCTGATCTGCCCCTTCTCCTGCACCTTCATCTTTGTGCACTTCCAACTCCTCCAGCACCTTCAAGTCTCTCTGTATCTGCCCCTTCTCCTGCACTTTCAGCACTCTGCACTTCCACCTCCTCCAGCACCCTCAGCTCTTTCTGCATCTGCCCCTTCTCCCGCACCTTCAGCTTTTTGCTCTTCTATTGCCTCCAGCACCCTAGTCTCTCTCTGCATCTACTGCTTCTCCCGCAGCTTCAGCTCTCTGCACTTCCACCTCCTCCAGCACTCTCGGCTCTCTCTGCATCTGTTCCTTCTTCTGCACATTCAGCTCTCTGCACTTCCACCTCCTCCAGCATCCTCAGCTCTCTCTGCATCTGCCCCTTCTCCTGCACCTTCAGCACTCTTGAATGCTGCTGGGAGATTGTCAGCCTCTATGAAGACATCTAGTGGCGTCAAACAAGGATGTATGGTTGTGGCGATACTGTTCAATCTGTATCTTGCAGACATGGGAAAAGCCTTCAGTATAGCGGCAGCTAACCCAGTGAAGATCACTGAGGTGATTCTTGGATGGCTGGCATATGCCGATGATTTAATTCTGCTTGACTATACTCCGGCTGGTCTCCAGTTGATGTTAGATGCTTTGAGTAGTTATTGTATCGATAATGGACTACAGATCAATTTAGATAAGAGCAAAGTGATGGTTTTTACAAAAAAATGGTGTCCAAAAAAATATGTGTGGTCACTAAACGGTGAAACTTTAGAACAAGTAAATACCTATAAATATCTTGGCATCACTGTAGATGACCGTTTAACCTGGAAGGCACACTGGTCTATGCTTCAGGCTCGGTGCATGGTATCTACCAATGCGCTGAGCATCTTTATTGGAAGAAACAGTGGCTATTCGGTATCTGCGGTATTGACAATCTATATTGCAAAGAAAGAGCTGTACTATTGTTTGCCATTGTTATATGGGGGCATAATTTAATCAATCTTGTTGAAAAATTTGAAGTACGTTTGCTTAGGAAGTTGCTTCGTCTACCCCAATGTGTAAGCGCGGAACACATATACCTTGAATTCGATCTGGTGGGGATCTCTCATGTATTTGTTAACCACTGTGTTATTCATTTTGAGAAGCTGAAACGACTTAATATAGACACAATTACTGATGCATATATGCTTGCTTATCTGCGCCTTGTGAGTAGCAATATGTTTGGCATAATGGGCGAACTGCAAAAACATCATAGCAAATGGGATTGTCCAAATTCCCCATATGGTCTGATGAGTATGCCCCTCATGAAGTTTAAGCTAAAAAATATACTGAAGAAAGTCAGCTATAACAGCAGATGGTAAATCTATCTACAAAAACATATAGTGGAACCTATTACAATGAGCGCTATTCACGATGTAAACTTCCAGGCTATATCTATGCATACCCTAGCCCACAAATTGTGCGGGAATATTTGTTACTGAAATGTAATGTATCTGAAGCCTTGGAAACACATGGATCACAAATGGGTATTACTCGCGACAGGCGTTTCTGTCGACTGTGTGGCCATAATGTTATAGAGACATTGCACCATTTGTTAATTATATGTGAACACCTGCAAGCATTGCAATACAGACATATGAAATCATATAACAACACCACTAATCCCGATGAAATTGAGACATTGTGGTCATTATTTATGAGTGGTAATGGCATAAATCTAATATATTTTATGGTGACATTTTATAAGAAAATTGTACTGATTTTACATTGTATTGAATAATTATGTAGGGCATCCTAAGATTATTGTATGAAATCTATTGTGTTTTTAATATAATGAATTAGTAAACTGATCTCAATATTGTATTTTAATATTGTAATAATGTGCAATCACGGTATATAAAACATTTGCTTTGTTATATGTATACCTAATAAACTAAACTAAACTCAGCACTCTGCACTTCCACCTCCTCCAGCACTCTCGGCTCTCTCTGCATCGGTTCCTTCTTCTGCACATTCAGCTCTCTACACTTCCACCTCCTCCAGCATCCTCAGCTCTCTCTGAATCTGCCCCTTCAGCTCTGTGTACTTCCACCTCCTCAGCTTTCTCTGCATCTGCCCCTTCTCCCGCACCTTCAGGTGTCTGCACTTGCACCTCCTGCAGCACCCTCAGCCCTCTCTGCATCTGTCCCTTCTGCTTTCTGCACTTCCACCGCCTCCAGCACCTTCAGCCCTCTCTGCATCTGCCCCATCTCCTGCACCTTCGGCTCTCTGCATCTGCCCCTTTTCCTGCAGCTTCAACTTTCTGCACTTCCTCCTACTGCACCTTTAGAATTTTCTGCAACCTGCCTTCTCCTTCCTCTCCCTTGCACCTCCACTCTCCTCCTGCAACCTCTTATTTTTCTGCACTTTCACCTCCTGCAACCTAAGCTATCTTCACACTTCACCTCCCAACACCTTGCCACCTGCTTCTCCAAACACCCAGTATGTTTTTACTCAGTCTCGTTCAATCGCCTGAAGCCGGGCTTCAGTCTGAGATTTGCACGTGTGATGGGGTCATTGTTTCTTGCTTTGGGGATTGGTTACACGGTAAGAATTCAAGTGTGGTTATTGGTTCCCTCGCAGGGCTACCCAGTTTGCGAACCTATCCTTTAATAGGCCTATGCCAGCACTTGAAACTCTTAGTCCCAGGCATGCGCAGTGAAGAGGCAGTGGCGGCACCTGTTCGGTGTCCTGTTGGCACGCGGCTGCTGCGCCCCCTGGAGAGAAGCCATGCTGGGGTTCCAAGCTTGTGCGCCGCTACTTCCAAGTCTAAATGCATAGACATGGGTTCCGGCGGTGGACTCGCCCTCCTGTATTCATGATTTAAAGGGCCAATGGTGAAAATGGTTTCAGTGTGAAAATCCCCTTGTTCTGGGCCCCTGGTGCTGTGGAGGGCACGAAGGGATCCTTCCCACCTCGCCCCAGGTGCCACATCATTTAGTGAATGGTGGGGCCCAGTCCTGCAAAAATCACACATCTCCCCCTCCCCCCCTCCCACAAAAACTCTCAGGACCTGGAAGGGACATCTTCACATACATGTGTCCCAAAGCTGACCCCACCAGACAAGAACTCATGAAGCAGCGCCCACATCCGAAGTAGGACATTCAGCTACAGCTGTTTCGGCGGAGAATGTTTTGGCGCCACACCTTGGGCGCAGGCCCCTATTAGGCATGCCCTGTTGACCGCGGCCAGCAGGGCGCAGGGACCTAACCGCGCTTCAATATGTTTTCCTTAAATATATTGTCACCTGAAGCACTAATAATGCTGTGCTTCAGGTGACAGTTTATTTAAGGAAACACTTCAGTACATGGTGCTGTTGTGAAAGTCAACGCTCCATGTACTGATCGTAAAGTGTTTCCTTAAATAACTGTTGCACTGCATTGACTAGTGCTTTGGGTGACAAAATATTTAAGGAAAACATTTATTCAGGCGCGGATAGATCCCTGCACCCAGCTGACCGCAGTTAACCTAATATGGCCCTGCGCCAAAATGGCCGTGCCATAAGAGGACATGCCAAACACATCACCTCATAAATCTCAGACTAGAAGGTGATGAGGAGAGCTACTATGTTTCTAATCCCCCCACCAGGCCCTCAACCAGGACTGCCCGTCACCTACTCTCAGATATGCGCACCTTAGCTCCCATTAATCAAGTATTGTCAAAGCTACAACCAGAAATCGGTCTTTATATTCTTAATGCTGAGTCTTTTAAGAACAAGCTTTGTCACAATAACTACATATAGCCTCTAGACATTCCAAAGTTTTAATGTCAGTTCCATAATACATAGCCGACACGTGTTTCGACCTCTGAGAATGTCTTCATCAGGGCCTACAAGGGAAGATGTGATTCTCCTCCCTTTAAGTATCAGTATAATTCAAGAACGGGAATTCAGCTTCTGATCTGTGTTCTGTTGATTGTGCCAGTGTAGTTTCAATACGTTGGTAGTTTCCAGCAAAAATGTGTGAGCGGTCTTCTACCACTAAGCTCCTTTTTTCTACCTTGCATTATCTGCTTCAGATTTGTTATTGATATACTATGATGCTATACCTATTCTTCTGCTGTCCCAGCAAATTTCCTTCTCAGAGTACTTGCCGGTAAGGCTGTTTCCCATTATGACGTGTGTCTTTAGCGTTCGCTATCGTATAGCCGCGGGATCACCTGCTCATCTGAATTCAGATTTGGTATGCCGTAAAGACGCACGCTATAATTGGAAACTAATTTACCGGCAAGTACTCCCAGAGGGGGCGTGATGGAACATAACGGCAACATATTCCGGGCCAGTTTTGTTGAAGGCACAGTGCACAATACACAGTGCCTTAAATTTGATACGACTGGCAACAGGTAGCCAGTGAAGGGATAGGAGAATGCCAGAGGCAGAAGCATAGCGAGAGGCCCAAAGGCTAGTCAAGCAGTCAAATACTGCAGAAGCTGCAGGCGATGCAGAAGATAACCTGGCTGGACTAAATAAAGGGAGTTACAGTAGTCAAGTGAGCCAGCAACTAGCGAGGAAACCACCATAGGGTGAAGCCGCGGAGGAAGGAAAGAAAGGACTTTACGCAAAGTGCGTAGTTTGCAATAGACCACTTGACAAACTGTACAGACTGGCTACCAGAGCTCAGGAACCCAGCAATCGCAAAAGAAGATAGTCAAGGCCAGAAGTAGTGTAAATGGCAGATGTGCACCACACAAATCCCACCTAATATTAGAGCTGGGCGAAACTGGTGGGGCTCGGGCAGGCCTGAGCCCCACTTAGGGCTCTGGCCTGACCCCCGTTTTGGGTAAGTGCCCAGCCCCACAGGGTGCCTGCCCAGTCCTTAGCTTTTTTTTTATTAAAAAAAAGACAAACTCCTGGTGTGCCGACAGCACATACAGGAGCGTGTCTGTCTTGCAGTCCCCCCTAGCCCATCAGGACAGGAAGTCAGGTGTTTGAGACAGGAAGTCAGGCAGACCTGGTCTGTAAGTGTTGCAGGCACACCAGAAGCGTGTCTCTTTATTTGTGTCCCGCCCCCGCCACTCATTGTTTGGCTGGGCAGGACTGGAACACTTCCTGGTGTAGCTGTGAGGCAATGGCCAATTCAGAGAGGTAAGTGAGCCCATTTGTTGCCCACTAGCTCCTTTTCTTGCCCATCCCAGTACCCTTTATCCCCTTTTGGTGCCCCAACCCCTTTAGCTGCCCCCAGGCCCGTTTTGCTCCTTTCCTTCACCGCCAGTTCCATTTAGCCCCTTTTGTTGGCCATAACCCTGTTAGCTGCCCCAGGCCCTTTGTGCCTTTTTTCTGGACCTCCAGTCCCATTTAGCCCCTTTAGCTGCCCCCAGATCCGTTTTGACCTTTTTTCACCCAGTCCCATTTTGCCTCTTTTGTTGCCCCTTAAACCCTTTAGCTCCCTAGACCTGTTTTACCCCTTCTCTTGACCCCCAGTCTCAGTTAGCCCCTTAAGCTGCTCCAAACCTGTTTTGCCCCTGTCCTTGACCCCCAGTTCCATATAGCCTCTTTAGCCTCCCCAGACCCGGTTTGCCCCTTTCCTTGACCCCCAGTCTCATTTAGACCCTTTAGCTGCCCCAGACCTGTGTTGCACCTTTCCTCGACCCCCCAGTCCCATTATAAACCCTTTAGCTGCCCTAGACCTGTTTTGCCCTTTTCCATGACCCCAGTCCCATTTAGCTCCTTGTTTTGCCCCTTAACCCTTCCAGCTGTCCCCAGGCCCGTTTTGCCCCCTCCCTTGACACCCTCAGTCCCATTTTGCCCCTTTTGTTGCCCCTTCATCCTTTTAGTTGCCCCAGACCATTTTGCCCCTTTTCCTGAACCCCAGTCCCATTAAGCACCTTTAGCTGTCTCAGGCCCGTTTTGCCCCTTCTCTTGACCGCCAGTTCAATGTAGCCACTTTTGTTGCACCTTAACCCCTTTCACTGCCCCAGTCCCATTTTACCCCTTTGCCTTTCCCCAGTCCCATTCAGCCCCTTTAGCTGACCCATACCTTGTTTTGCTGTTTCCTTGACCCCAGTCCCATTTAGTCCATTTAGCTGCCCCTTAACCCTTTTAGCTACCCCAGACCTGTTTTGCCCTTTTCCTTGACCTCCAGTCCCATTAAGCACCTTTAGTTGCCCCAGGCTTATTTTTCATCTTCTCTTGACACCCCAGTCCCATTTAACCCCTTTTGTTACCCCTTAACCCAGTTAGCTGTCACACACCCTTTTTGACCCTTTCCTTGACCCCAGTCCAATTTAGTCTCTTGTGTTGACCCTTATCCCCTTTAGCTTCCTCAGGCCCATTTTGCCTCTTTCCTTGACCCCCCAGTGAGCCCCTTGTGTTGCCCCTTAACCCCTTTAACTGTCCCAGACCCATTTCCCCCTTTTGTTGACCTCAGTGCCCTTGAGCCCCTTTAGCTGGCACCAGACCTGTTTTGCACCTTCTCTTGATCCCCCAGACCCATTTAGCCAATTTGTGTTGCCCTTAACCCCTTTAGCTACCCATACCCGTTTTGCACCCTCTCTTGATCCCCCAGTGCCATTTAGCCCCTTTTGTTGCGCCATAACCCTTTTAGCTGCCCCAGACCCATTTGCCCCTTTCCTTTACCCCAGTCCCATTTAACCCCTTTAGCTGCCACCCAAACCTGTTTTGCCCCTTTCCTTGGCTGCCCAGTCCGATTTTACCCCTTTTGTTGCCCCTTAGCCCTTTTAGCTTCCCCAGACCTGTTGGCCCCTTTCCTTGACCCTCAGTCCCATTTAGCCACGATTATTGCCCCTTAACCCCTTTAGCTGCCCCATACATGTGTTGCTCCTTCTCTTGATCCCCTATTCCCATTTAGCCCTTTGTAGTCCCCTTTGTTGCCGTTTAACTCTTTTAGCTACCCCCAGTGCCATTTAGCCCCTTTTGTCCCCCCGTTTCATTTAGTCCCTTTTTTGCCCCAGTCCACTTGAGCCCTTTTTTCTTGTCCCTTTAGCAAATTTTCTTGCCCCGCCCCCTTTTCTTACCCCCCAACTAAGGCCCTCCCCTATTTTGCATCGCCTTTTCCCAGGCTCGGCTCTAAGAACTAGGCAAGAACCCTAGGCTCAGCCCTGACTTGGTCCTACCCATATATTCCCTCGCTCTCCCAGGTCTATCTAATATAGCTATAGTGCAACCTCCAACAAGAAACCTTTTGTCAGATGAGCTAAGAGGGCCGCCCGTCTCGCTTGGCTGAGGCAAGACGAGGAGCATGTCTGTAAAGCTGAGGGCTATCTCTGATCACTCAGATGAAGAGTGAAGCTGCACATATTGACCAGGAGGCGGGTGTGTCACTTCCACAGGGCTGCCCTTGTAGGAAGAACCTACACTACCTTCATGAACAAGGAGACAGAATGGCTGTTGGGGTTGGCTACCTTCATGAACAAGGAGACAGAATGGCTGTTGGGGTTGGCGCAGGCTTGATCAGGGATGTTGATTGACATTCAAATGGAGTGTAGAGAGGAGCCCTGCTGCTTTGCTCTGTACAGTGGCGAATGATCGGGACAACTCCAGGACGCAGACGCTGATGTTGTACATCACTTCCGGGTCAAGCCTACAAAATGGATTAATGATTCAATCCCTCTATGCAGCTGGCCATGCCTTCTGGCACAGAACTGCTAGCTCTGGAGGGCACACACTCTGTTGCTGAAGGCAGCTGCCAGTCAATGAGAAATCCGGGGGTTCTTTGGCTGACACCTCCCAGTCAACCAGATCCAGATCTCTGGTGGTATTTTAGGCTCAACGATACTTCTGGAAAGTAGAACAAGTGCACTTCTGAGGCAATGCTGGATTTTTGCATATGTGGATCAGAAAATCTTGTGCTTATCCGGCGATGCAAAAAGAGCTCATGTCATTTCACCGACTGAAAACACTTCTAAGTAATATCATACTCCCTTCCCCTCCGCTCCCATACTCACCTCAAACAACTCTCCACCTCCTTTTCCTTACCCCAAAAATACATATATCATTTCGAAGTAATAGCATCAAAGTAAGTTACTTGGAAGCGTTTGTTGTCGGCAAAACCACGGGATACCCTCCAGCTATTATGACTAATATGTAAGAAGACCCTATCAAACTGCTGAGCGTCTCATCTGCTATTGCGCATCTTAAGAAGGGAAAGACACTTTGTTATCCAGAGTGCTGTCACCGGTCCTAACATATAAAACACATGCGTGCAAGAGCATGATCTCAGCACACCAATCTCCCCCGCTCAGGACACTCCAGCCGCACACTTTCCACCCACGCACTAAGGCGCCTGCCTAGAATTCTTCTGGACAGGCACACAGCGCTACAAGACACTCCACTGACAGGGGCGCTCTTATGAGAAACATCAATCAACTTAAAGGAGAAGTTCTCTCAGGAATTGTACTGGCCCAATGGATCGGGCATGTATTTTTGAGCATATATTGATCTGAAAAAAATTTCCATTGCATCTTACCTTCAGGTTTCTCACATTTACCCATGCGAAACTCACGGGTTGAATATCACCATCTTCTGCTAATCTTATCCGTTGATCCATCGCCCTAAATTCAAGGGCCCGTGCGGCAGTAAATCAGATCACCCGCCCCTGAAGCTAACATCACTAGGCGCTTACCCCCTTGATTGATGTGTCTCCATGGAAATGTCAAGATGCGTCTTTCCTGGATGTATCAACTAACCCTTTCTGATCAAAAAACATTGGAGTTTCTTCTTCCTTCATGTTAGTCTATTTCAGCTATCTACCAATCACGACATACTGAGAACAAACACTTACACTACCTCCATTGAATGAACTGTGTTAGCGATTTATATTTAAACATATTTTATATAATTTACAAATGTCTTTACTAAACCATTGAAATATGTTATATTTACATTACTTATTTATTACATGTGTCAATGCGAAATGTCAGAGTTTGAGCCTATGCCTCTTGTCTTTGCACTATGGGTTTTTGTAACATGTCTGTTTCTTATCAGTTTACTTTATCATTCCATTTTAAACTAAAAGCGTACTGCATTACTTTATCCAAATTATTAATTTGTACATTTTTTCCCCCCACAGTTGCTTTTATACTTGTTCAAAACTCAGGAATTATGGCAACAATACAGCCCTACCTATACGAGCCGGAGTATACAGAAGAGGAAATGCTTGAGAGAGATAGAAGGCAAAAAGAAATATAGGTAATCTACTGTAAGTCGTGATTATCAATCACAGCATCCTGATCCTATTTACATGGAGGACGTTTCCACTTGTTGTGCCTGCCTTCGATGTCAGGTAATGCCAACTATAGTCAAGAACTGCTGTTGCAGAGAAAACTTTGGCTGCTTGGCCTACATAGCCGAAGAACAACCTCCACCTCCACCGCTTGTGTTACCCAGCTGCACGACTTGAGGGCAGCCTTCCTTACAAGATCCGTCTTGAGAATGATGATGGTCCTGATGTACGAACTAAGAGAAACAGTTCGTCCTCGTTCTCCAAGCAATGAGTACGTTGTGTTTGTACGTTTTATTTGTGACAGCTCTTTATGTTCTTCTCCTACTAAATTGTGAGTGTGATGGTTCACTGATGATAAAAATGTTCATATATTTGAAAAAAGGTATAGTTCTTACTTCGGGCCAAACTATTAAACATTGTATTTAACGACTTAGCATTAAAATGTAATTGACTTTAAAGCTAAAAAAACATTTACCTATGTTCCTATCTTTTATTGTTTGACAGGGCGTACACATTCCTATATCACCGTTACTCGGAAAGAATTGTACTGTCAGTACTTTAGTAACAAAGATACTTTTTTCAAACATACCAATTCCTTGCATTTTAGATGATAGTCAGAATAAGATAAATGCAAATATTGGATTCATTCAACAACATTTTTTTGTATTTGTTCCACAGATGGTACCAGCTTGTGGCCTTTCAAGCGTCCACATTGTAGATTCATGTAAGACTGGGAATCTGCGTTCGACGAGTAATACCTGCCTGTGTAGTTTGAGCCATTCATGAAGAGTTCCCTAGTGACTGCGGACACTACACAGGATTTATACAGACATTACCTCAACGCACAGCAGTATAATTTGCAGTTGGTATATTCCATCAACCTTTTCTAAAAGATACTATAAGTTTACTAAAAAGAATGCAACTTTCAAAAACAAAATATACGTATAAAATAATTTTTCGTGCATTTTTTCTAATTATTTAATTTACTGTGTTTCATTTAAAGTTTTCCTTTTAAATTCCACATTTTCAACAACATCATACATGAAGGCACATACACTGAAGTGAAAATAACAAATAATCTATACTTGCATTAAAACGGTGAAGGAACATCATATTCCTTTCATGTATTCACGTTACTTTTTGCCTTCATGTGCTGTATATATTAGAATAAATTCTATTTCTGAATAAACAACTATTTCAAAGTGAACAATGAGAACACTTGTACTGTCATAGTAAATCAAATCAAGGTGGTAATATGACAAGTGATTAAATGTAATTTCTAAGTCACCAACACCTCCATTTATAATTAAAAAAAAATCTATGGTATACCATATACATCAAGAAAGTTTACTGTTACTGCCATCAATTTTTAAATATCATTTCATTCTGTCCATCATAATGTGACTGAAGAGTTATCCCTTATCAATGCACTCATTTATCCAAAGCCTTTAAGCTTCATTTATTTTAATATTTGGGCCAGCTGGTTCAACACAGTGTAAGTGAATCTACAACTCAAGGTGTTCTAACATCTCTCAACAATTGTCCACCTACGACCTTTTGTCTCCATAGCCCCCTTAGAAGTCCTCATCCCTGCTTTGAACTTATGTCTGTGTCCTTTGACTACGTTCCGGGCCTGTTGCGCTCGCCTCATCCACATCCATGCCCCCTCCAGTATCAATGGCAGTTGTCACCTGTGACTGTGTACTCGTAAGGGAGCTGGTTGGAAGGGGAAGGCACACGATCTCAAATATCACCACAAAGGGTTCTTTCGCATGGGGCCATTGGCCACATGGCCACTGCAGACCTGGTGTCTCCATACTCCCCTTTGAAGACCCGCCCCTGCAATCAACATATTTCTGTGTCCTTTGACAGAGTTCCGGGCCTATTGTGCTTGCTTCATTCACATCCATCCCCCTCCAGTATCAATGCCAGTTGTCACCTGTGACCGTGCGCTCTCAAGGGGTCTAGGTGGATGAGAACACAAAAGTGCCAAATACCATGTACAAGTCAAAGGAGTCTTGCCTCTAGGGACTGTTGTCCACATGGCCACTGCAAACCCGTTGTCTCTATACTCCCCTTTGAAGACCCAGTTCATGTGATCAACATATGTATGTGACCATTCACGAGACCCTGCGATCTTCCACTCGCTTCATCATTATACACCCACACCCTTATCAAAGGCAGTAATCACATTAGAGCGTGCACTAGCAATAGTTGATTGTGGATGCACGCATTCTTCTTTGAAGTGTGATGTCATCAAACCCTCACCGCCATCAATACTTAAACAAACAAAAATATGGCTATGTATGAAAGTATGTTATGCCCCCACCCCAAATAAAAAACTAAATTTAGGGGCAGTCTGTTCACAGGACAAATTCACATGCACATCCACTTTTCTATGCGTTTATGAAGTCCTTCAAACTTAGCAAGAAAACATCTCTGCTGCCTACTAGGATCTCATCATCATCTCACTGCTTGTTATCCTCATTGCTGAATTGCCTCATTAAATTTTTCCTATTGCAGGTAATAGAACTTAGTGTCCTCGTGTTCAACTTGGTACTTTTAGAGTGCTTTTTACTGCATTTCCATCTGATTTGTATGTTCATGTATCTCAATGACTTCACCATTGTAAACCTTTCTACGTATTATCTCCTGAATGACCACATCATATGACAGTTCATTTTTAAAAATGTAATGTTTTGTCATCCCTCTTTTCTTTCGATGGCTCCAAGAAAGAATGTGGCATCCCAAAATGGCTCAGACAATGCAATCTCCACTCTTCAATAGACATGAGTTGCAATAGTGCATAAAGTTCATAAATGCAAGATCACTCCACTGTTACTCTAGACCAACGGTGTGATAGAGATGCTGGTTGTGGAGGCCTGGCAAACCTTGACCCAAAAAGTGGTATGTTTGGGTATAGGTGAGTACCGAAGCATCTCACCACCCACAACAAATCACTGCCCTTGCACCTCAGTCCTGGGTGACCAGGTACAGTAAAGGCTGTAGCACTGGATGACGGAGCCTCAAGCAGACCATGGAGAGCTTGCTGAAAGAGATTGGAAGAGAAAACAGGGTTTGAAGGCGTATGCTGATACTCTGTCATCAGTGGAAGGAGTGGACGCTGGCCCTAGTACATCATACAAGGAGCTGAATGGCTACCTCAACTTATAAACCAGCCTCATCATGACCGCAGCCATAACAAGTCATACAATAATCTGGAATACCTTGCTGTTCGGCAGGAGATATACCCCGCACGGGGCTAGGCAAACATGCCACGATAGAGGCCAGAGGATGTGTGGCGCGATATTGACGTTAAACTTGTCTGACGGGAGGATTTGTCTGACAGAAAGGGAGGATCACCAAGCACATCAGATGACCAACTACACCCGGGTCATCAGACATACCCTCATCCAGCTGAGTCTAGGCCAAGGTGACCAGCGAGAAGCATAAGGAGACCAGAATGTTTTATTAAGGTCTGCAAACCTTGTTACTCATTCCCAGAGTTACCCAAGAGTTCCTGGGGTGCCAAGAAATGTCAATTGCTGGCGTATGAATAAATGGGAGTGCCATCTTTGAAAAAAAATAATACTTTATACGTTTTGGCAACACACATCCGACACCAACAAAAAACAAGAAGTGCAGTCCCACAGTGACCCACCCTCAGCTTGAGCAAGCGAGTCACAATACATTACTATACATTACAGGTGTTTTAACCAGGATGTTATACAAATACGTATTCACTCGCAGTAAGCAAGTATTGAACACACAAAGCCCAAACATCCAGTGGGCGGGCATGCAGTGGTAAGGTTTGAATGAATGCCGTCACCACATCATGAGAGTATGCAAGGTCCCACATCCACATTTGAACACTAGGCGGCGTCCCCTGCGCCAGGATATTGCCACCCTCCTACAAGCTACCGCCAGGAACAACCCTGACAGGCGTCTACCCTTTGTGACAAAGACTTAGTACATCCCAGGAGCGCCACCAGGGGATTGGGCTCAATCCGCTCCCCAATGTTTGAAGAGGCCTTGGCAATGACATCCTCCCAAAACCGAGACACCCATACACACTCCCAGGCCAAGTGTAGAAACCCAGCCTGACCAGCCCCACATCCAGCACATGAATACGGAGTAGACGGACATTGTTTATGGGTGCGGCCGCGGTAGTATAGACCTGGTGTACAAAGTTGAAATGGATCAGCTTAAACCTGGAGTTCATGGATACTTTTTAAGCATGGTGCAACACATACAGCCAGTCCTCGTCCACAATGGTCCTACTGAGGGCCCGCTGCCACCGCCGTCTCTGTGCATCAACTTTCCTCGGAAGATCAGCTTTGAGTCTGCTATAAAGCCGCGAAATCAGATGGCCCACCCTTGTGATTGAATCACCCCATGTAGCAGTGCCGAGGTGGGAGGCTTTCGAGGGAACAATGGAAACTCTGCTTTAAGGACATTCCACATCTGGAAATATATGAATATGTCCAATGGGGTACCCTCTTCCCTATCCTTTGCCTGCTTTAGTGAGCTTCCCCACCCAGACGAGGTCTAGGAGAAGTCCCCAAAGCTGCAGAAAAAAATGCTGTCAGGAGAAGCAATGGAACATTGAGAAATAGATAAGAAGCTTGGGTATTATGATTATTTTTACTATCGAAATGCGCCCGATCAGGGTGAGAGGGTGCGATAGCCACCTCGCCACCTTATACTGGACCCGATCGCCCGGCCATAGTTGTCACAGAGCAACTCCTCACTGTCGTGTGACACCTCAACCCCCAGGTACCGGACCCCGGATGACTCCCACTGAAGCCCAAACTCCTGTGCGAAACTCATCGGTCTCATCTGTAAGAGGAGAGATCACTGATTTAATGTGATTGATCCTCAGGCAGGAAAATTCCCCAAATCTAGTTGCCTTCCACATCACCAGGCTGAGATTATGTTCCAGGTCACTCAGAAATAGGGCTGCATCATCTGCGTACAGAGAGATAATCAATCTATGCGGCCCCAGTTGCAGTCCCTGCTGCATGTGATGCTCCCGCAGAATTGCAGCTAGCAGTTCATCGCCAGGGCAAAGAGGTGCAGGGACAGTGCGCAGACCTCTCTTGTCCCCCGCCCCATGTCAATACTGTCAGACTGCCATCGCCCCACCACTATTCTCGCTGATGGATTGCCATAGAGAAGGGAGACCAGAGAGAAAAATTGGGCTCAGGGTCCAGGTTTTCGTAAAACCGCTAATAGGAAAGGCCATTCGACAGAGTCGAATGCCTTTTCAGCATCTAAAAAGATCACGGCCACTCACGCCTCTGATTCTAGCACCGCCAAAACCCTGAAAAAGCTGTACAAACCATAAGTAGTATTCCTACCAGGCACAATGCCGACCTGATCTACCAGCACAAGGCCTGGCATCAGGGGGAGAAGCCGGTTGGCCAACACTTTGGCAAAGATCTTGTTATCGACGTTGATTAGAGAAATCAACTGGTAGGATGCACACTATTCGGCCAGTTTTCCCTTCTTGTGTATCACAATATTTGCCTCCCTCAGCTAGGGGGGGAGGTGTCCCTGAGACCAGGGACTCATTATATACCCGGAGCAAGGCTGGGCCACAGTGGAGGCACACGCCTTATAACACTTCCCCAAGAGGCCATCTGGACCAGGGGACTGAGAACCTGGGAGCTCTCTAATCACTGCTACAATCTCCTTCATGAAGAGCTCACGATTTAGTGCCTCGCTGAGCGGGGGGATTGGCCAATAGAGCTCGACCCCATCCAGGTAGCACTGAAGATCCTCTGCACTCTGGGATACCTGGACCCATGGAGGTGTCTGTAGAAGGCACAGAATTCCACTACAATATCCTCCTTAGTGCACAGCAGAACGCCATGGGGGTCCATGATGCAATCTATGTGTTGGGGGTCGCCTGCCCACCATCAACAACCGGGCCAGCAGGGCCCCCAGGCTTCTGACCTTGTCCATATTGCCGAACCACATGGCGTCGGTTAAAAAAGTTATCTCCCGGTCCGCCCCCTTCCGGAACATGTCCAGCTCCTGCCACAGCTCACTCAGCATCCTGGGGTCCGCCAAGGATTTGTATTCACTCTCCAATCGCTTCAACTGCACCCCGCTAGCCTCCAATTCCCTCCTGATCTGCCGGAGAATCACGTTTTCCTTAGCCATGCAGATCCCCGTTCTAAAACACTTGAAGCTCTCCAAAAGTACCCCTGTCGAGGAGACCGAGCTCTGTTGTGCTAAAAAAAAGCCCTAATTTCATCACACACATCCTGTGAGAATACTGTGTCCTGCAACGCAGCCGGCTTAAAGCGCCAGGAGTAGGACCCCTACATCCCCCCACCTAGTAGGCACTCCAGGATCTCTGGTGAATGGTCTAACAGGGTCCAGGAAAGTATCCGACAGTCTCCAAGATCGAACCCCCTGTCACGAGACACCAGCAGATAGTCCAATATGGAGCTGGACCCATGTACCCACGAGTGGAAAGTATAGTCCCGGTCATCCCGGTGCTGACTCCTCCATGATCAACCAAATTGTAAGTCGCACAGATCTCACGCACCTGCTGACTTGCCCAGGGCAAGGAGCCCCGACCAACACTGGATCTATCTAGCAAGGGATCCATTACCAGACTGAAATCCCCATCCCATATTATTGCGCACTCAGGCACCCGGCCAGCTGGACAATCACCCAGTCGAAGGAGTTGACGCCATCGACATTCGGCCCATATGTGTTGACAAGAGCCACCTCTACCACTTCCAAGACTCCACAAACCAGCAGGGCCCTCTCTTCATCATCCCTAGTGACCGAGTCCGGTTGAAATCTGGTGCCTTTTGCAATTAGTATGGCACCCCTCTCACGGAAGAGGAGAAGGATGAGAAGTACCGATGACAACCCCACTGGGACCCCCTTGAACATAAATACTGCAACACCCTCCTAACCCTAGAAGGCTGATCCCCCCCCCGATGCTCCAAGTAGCTACCCTAAGGGACATCCCCACAAGCCAAGACGAGCCATGGGCCGAGCATCATCCTCCCAACCAGATTGCACCCTGTGTCTCCTAATCCAGGGCCGCTCACCACCTTGTAGGACATTGACTCCAAAAGGATGAACAACACACACCCCTTTCCCCATAGCAGCCCCACTCCAACCCCATGGTGTCCGCCACAACCGCCTTAGGCAACCCCCAACTCGTCCAAAAGAATCCCCCCATATCCAATAGCTCCATCCCCAACCAGAGCAGGAGCATCACTGCTCCCCTGCAATCCGCTTCTGAACTTCCCACTTACCACACATATACCGCCCAACAAAACACCACCAGTAACCGTGCTGTGCTCGGGCGCTAGTGCCATCCCAGGGTGAGCCAGCCCGCTCCGAAGGATCCATCAGCCACCTAAATGGGGACTCCCAGCTGTCCATGCTAAATGATCCCTGTGCAAGTACTTCAACAAAGTCTTGAGCCAGTTCACCAGGCTGAGCCCGGGCAGGCCGGGACAACATCAATACAAGGGGTCCTCCTGACCTTCCCAGCCATAGTTCCTGTCCCCATTCCAGGGATGCTGATTGTTGGGTTCCATGTGATTTCATCGCCTGATTTTACATTGCCAGGCTTTTAAACGTGCACATTCCAAGGAATGTGCTAATCTTTATTTTATTTTTTTGGGGGGGCGTACCCCCACCAAACCCCCTACCCACGCTTATTTTTTACTATTGTCCACCCCCAAACCCTTATTTGCCCTTTCCCAACCCCCTAAAAAATTTGATGAGCACATATGATGTAATGTGCACGTTTAAAAGCCTGGCGATGTAACAGCAGGCGATGAAACAACGTTGTACCGATTGTTGTGCCTATGTGCCATTGAGAAAGGAGCTAGCAGACTCCGGGGACAGGAAGTATTGAGTCTTTCCTTCGTGTTGGATCCTCCACTTTGCCAGGAATAGCATGGAGTACTGGATGTGAATGTCCCGGAGCCGGCACTTCACCCCCACAAAGGATCTCCTGGAGACCTGTACCGCCGCTGAGAAGTCAGGCAACACATGGAATTTGTCCAGTGGAATTGTAGATCTCCTTTTTGACTCGCCAATTGCAGGATGGTGTGACAATCCCGGTAATTTAACAGACAGGCGATGATGGGGCATGGAGGGGACCCCGGCACAGGGCAAGAGACTGGCATGCGGTGCGCCCTCTCGACCACAAACAACGAGGAGACTTCTGCATCACCCAAGACCGCTCTACACAGGGACTCAACAAACTCCTCCATCTTGGTCTTCCCCCGGTGTTCCTGGATCCCGACCAGTGGAATAGTATTGCTTGGGGCCCGCCCTTCCAGATCCTCTTTTTTAACACTAACTGCCTTAAGCTGTCCCTCCAAGGCCAAGACCCTGACCGTGAGACACTGCACCATCTCCAATCCCAGACACACCTTTCTCCACCTCATCGAGACGATCCCCATGCTTATCCAATCTATGTTAAAGCATATCCACCTTGGAAGAGAGTGTGTCCAACTTGGCATCCAGCCCACCAATCCCCACCTTGAGTTCCAAAAGAATAGCCTTAATGTCCACCTCCGGCTCTTTGGCCACCACCTCTGGGCCTGTCTCCCCAGCTCCTGGACCCCAGGTTGAGTCATTGCGCTGGGTGTTCTGAGTGAGGAGCTTCCTTCAAAGTTAAGCTTTTTCTGGAGCTTGTCACCCTTCCCCATCTCGTACCGTGCTATACCCACAGAAGACTGGGCAAAGATCAGATTTCAGCCGGTGTGCACCCCAAACGATTTCAATTCACAATAGGACCACTCAAATCACTGTGGGGGCCACCACCCCAGCTATTGATCGTCCTCTGCTGCCAGCTATGCGCCCAGGTGCTCCCCACGCCACCCAGGCCCCTCAGGATGTCAGAGGGGGTGCCCCAACTGCCTCCACTTCTGGCCACCTGCTACGGATTGGGGGCACTGGTGGGCCACCCTCACGTGGTGCCGAATGCACCAGTGTCTCCCCTATCAATGTAGGCTCTCCTTTAGATCAATACGGGGCAGCCCGGAGCACCACCTCAGAAAGAGGTCAGCCTGGGGACAGCTGGAGGGCCCCTCACCATCAGCAGCCCCCCAACAGGCATGTTCACCTCAGTCTCGGAATTAGGGGGACTCATCACTGGACCCCTCGCCTCACAGTAGGGAAAGCCTTGAGTCGGCCCTCAACAGCCCCCATACACCACCACAGGCTGCAACTTGGTCACTGCTGCAGCAGTCAGGCTCCAAACTTCCCCCGCCAGCTATCCCTCAAGTCCTGTCCCCTCCTTAGGCTCCAGCAACGATCTGTGCTGTGGCGGCAGCGGACAGGCTCCAGACTGCCTCCGCCCACTGCTCTTTGCTCCCTGCTGACCCTACAGAGATTGCTTCACACAAAAGAGGTCTGCTGCTGGATCACGGCTCCCAGGACAGGCCAGTCGACAGGCTCCAGACTGCCCCCAGTCTGCCACCTTATGGCCCTCGTTTCTCAGACACTCCGGTGGTGATAGTGCGCAGTAAAAAATATCCTTTAACATTAACATTATCATTATCATTAACATTTCCAATCACCATCACAGGGGCCCGGCCAGAGCGCGGCCGTGGTAGATGGCATTAACATGGGCGGGTTCCCAACTGCCGCCGCCTTCCGCTATCAGCGCCCCGCTCCTTCCGCTAACTGACTGGGGGAGGGAGGGCCTCCCTCCGCAGCCACAGCTCTCCACCCACGATCAGGCTGCCTTCAGGCCAGGGCGGTCTCCTCTGTCTTGCGACCTCCACAGGGGCCACCGGATCTGCCCCACTCCACCCAGCGGGCTGAGGCAGCCACCTCCTGGCCTCACAGCCACCTTGGTATACGTCCCACCCCCTCAGCCGCGGTCCGCCTCCACAGCCACCCCAAGTCGGCACAGCATCGGCTCCAGTAGGCAGTCCACACTGGTTGTCCGCTCCACCAACGTCTCTCCTGACCGCTCCAATATGCTCATTTAGCAGGAACACACTACGGGCACACTTATAGACTGACGGACCGCTCGGGTGAATAGATTTTCAGGATTAATGGGAGCTGATAAGCAGAGCTCACAAGGAGTCTGCCATTCCTGGTCGGCTCACTAGCGCCCTCTCATGGGAGTGTCACCTTAAAGACTGAGCCCTCCTTCAAGACATGGAACTCCCCACCTATTCGGACACTAGACTGTACTTCCTGGGGAAGGGATGATCAAGAAGTGAGAGGAGTAAGGGGCACCTGGAGTTAGGAAACAAAAAGGGTTTGCATAGTAAGAGCCAGCTCTACTAAAAGTAAAGAACACGTATTGGGGCAGGGACTAGAAAGTAGGTACTTGAATATTTCCAAAGGTAATGTTCCCCAGGGCTTGTATTCACCTGAGATATTAAATATTTAAAATTGATTGCTTTACAAGTAGGAAATGTGTACATTGATAATATACCGGGAGTGCCTTTTAATAGTTTTTGATATCTACTTTTTGCATTTAAGTACACTTTTGATGTTATTTTCGCCTATTTTCATTTTCCACTCCCAGTCTGCATACCTTTTCTCTGCAGAAATGTTAACATTAACTGTTTCATTTGTACAGTGATCTTTCCACAGATTTACTGTAACCGTCACTAACGCTAAACACATGGATTGCATAGTGGGCGGTGAGTGGCCATGGAATAGAGGAGGGGTCGAGAGAAGATAGCCATTAGTAGCATTCGGCGTTTTAAAGAGCTCAAATCCCCTTGACTTTAAAGTCTCCCTCAATGTCAAGAAATCGCCCGAGCCTAATTCTGAGACCAAATGTTCCTTTGGTCTCCATCACGTAGCTTGGGAGTCAACGGTGACTGACTGCTTGCCAGGGAGTATCTCTCCGCCCATCTTAAACTGTGGCGCCCTTGCAACCCGCCCGGCTGTGTCAGAGAAAAGTTACAAGCTTAACAAACCAGAAAGGCAAAGGATTTAGACACTGACTCATGGAGTCCTCTTTCTTTATCTACTATTAATGTTGCATTGCCAAAGGCCTCTGGCCCCACATTCCCCACTCTACGTTCCCCATGGCCTTCAGAAAGAGGGGAGCAGAGTGCTAAGGCAAAACAGGTAAGGAGGGCAATGGGGAAATCTCAATGTGATGGAGGGAAAGGCACAAGCGGTGCACTGGGGAAAAAGCAAGGTGCAGTGACGCAGTACTGTGCACATTTGTAGGAGTCGGTTGTGAATGAAGGAATATCCTAAAGTTGCTTTTACGAAAGGTTAACATGGACCATTTGTCCTCCTGTAAACCAAAAAAGGCTGAGCCTATCGGGGTCAACCTTTCAGCCCCGTGGATATGACAGAGTAGGGGTCAGCGGGCAGCTTTGTGCCCGTTTAGTTTACACCTTAGGATAACTTTTCCTGATCAAAAGTATCTCTCAATACAAACAATAGTGGTGGCCAGTGATCCATAGAGAGTGAAAGTGTATATTGCTTTTCTCATGGTTTGGCGAGCAGGAGTTAGGTCTCTGTGACAAGATGCATGTTTACAGTCTGACCACAGGGTAAGCATATGTATGTGCCCCCTGGGAATCATGGGCGCAGCAGGCCTAATGTATCGCCACAGACTTGCAATGAGCCAGCCTGTGTGTGTGTGTGTGTAAACATACAGGCACACACCCCGCCTTTTGTGAGCTCCCAGACGCATTTAATAACACCCACGCCACCCGACTTGGCAATCTCTTCTCCACCTCCACCCCGGGACAAATAGACAAACACACACTGCTAATATTAGCGATCCATCTGCACTAATATTAGGCTCGATGAAAAGAGAACAGCAAGCAGACCTGAGCCAATTCTGCTGCATGCGGGACATTGCTGGTTCAAGGATGTGCATGGAACTCTGCGGCAAGAGGCTTGCAGCTCACCTAATTTGCATATTTATTGAGATCACTATGACACCATAGGGAGTGGCTTGAGTTTGCTAAGAGACAAATTAACTTTGCAATATATGAACGGTGACTTTTATTATAATATATTTTTGCAAAAGCATCGGTGAAGCTTTTTTTCCAGTAGCAGACAGTGTGAACGGAATCACTTCCAGTTCCTTCAAACTTTGGCAGACAAGGCACAGTGCGGTAAAAGCATTTGCCCAGGATAACACCGTAAATGAAGAGGTGGTGAAGCTGGGATTTCAGCCCAGTCTGAACATAGGCACTGTGACCTGAATCATTCCCAAGATTCAGAGAAGGTTCAAGGAATGTTATTGTTTCCTCAGTGGGCCCTATGGCTGTGTGTGTCTCTCTCTCTACCCCCTCTCTTCGCGCCCTGAAACACCTGTGTATAGGCGCATTATAAATATCATATCATATCTGTCCCACCGTTCCTGTCTCTCTCCCTCCCTCTCCCTTCCTCCGACCCTCACTCCCCCCTCTCACTCCTTCCTCTTCCTCCTCTCACTCTCCCCTGGCCCAGGGTTAGTCGATTGAGAATGTTAACCCCCCAGTGTCTTGCCTCGACCTTGTACTCGATGGGAAATCCTAAAGGCAAGGTATCTTTACTAACTAGACTCCCTCAGGGACTTCCTAATACTTCCCCTACTCTATCCAATGATTAGTGATCTATAGGGTTAGGGAATGTGCCTTTGATATAGTCTGGTCGATTTACTCATGAGTCTATCTGTAAGGCACATTGCTCCATGTAACCTATGCAATTTGTTTTTCTTTATTTGTTTTTGGTTATAACATTTTTTTAAACCTTTACAAACATGATTACAAAATATTAAATATCATAAGAATTAAAATCATTTCTTTGAAGATAAACAGATAAGTTACATCTTTTTTTGTTGAATGGGACATTTTAGCAGTCTTCGAATCCTAAAACACATCCGTTCAGATTGCCCATCCATGCATTTCATTACTACTTAATAATTTTAGCTCTTCATCAATGACATTCAAAAATGCTACCAAGGCAAAAGTCAATGCATTATTGTGACCTAACATCATACGATCCCATAGAATTTTCATACAATCAATGAAGTTAGCATTCACAAATCTCATAAAAAACATTGAGCGAGCAGTTTTAAAATAAACACATGTGTTTTAAAGTCTCAATGGGTTCATTACAATTCTGAAATCGACAATAAGTACTTCAAGAAAGATGATTATTCCCGTCCCAATACTTTACCCTTTCAAGAGTGTGAAATTGATTCAATTTGAATCTCATGTATATCCTTTGTGTAATGTTGGTATATCCTTCGTGTAATGTTGCATGGGAATATTTTAAGGTATGTACAACACCCTTCTCTTTTCCGTGGATACCTTGAATACTCATAATAAGATTTTAACTTTGTCAATGCCTCAATAGTTTGCATCCAATCACGCTCAAAGAGTTTTTTTTAACATAGCCAGGTCTCATAATCAAGTCATTCTTATCAACTCCCAATTCACATAAAATTCTCGTCATATTTGTGCCATAATCCATTAGTGAGGAAGAGCTACAGCCCTTTATCATAAGGCATAAGTCCTGATAGATTGAGCTACTAGGTGGATTTATGATCTTACTATAGTTAGATAGAGCTCTCCATTCCCATCGAAAAGATACCAAACAAAATTCATGCCGGATTACACAATTTGGAACGGCAGTAGACAGATTAATTACTGATTAAATTATTTTTCCCTGTATAGAATTCAGATTACTTTTTACATTGTGCAAGCACATATCCAGAGAATATAATAACACAGGTTCTACTTTTAGGGTAAGAAACTCAATAAATGGAATCAAAGAAAATTTACAATATTTTGAAACTATGATTTTCATCTGATTAATCAAAGGTCTGACCTGGCCTCATTCCAAGTTTTCAATGTGCAGGAATTACTCAACCTATAACCCAAATAAACAAATTCTTCCGCATAATTAATAGGTTTACTTTCCATATTCCATATATACTTTTTCGGGGCTTTAGCAGCATGAGAAATCATAATATTGGTTTTCGAAAAATTAGGTTTCAAATTCTTATCAAAAGCATATTCAGAAAATATTTGCAACTTTCTCTGTAGGTCAAATGGCGTCAAATCAAACAAAACAATATCATCAGCAAACGCTATCCAATTCAGTTTCAAAAAACATAGTCTTGCTGGAAAGATTTCATTAGATTCCCAAATTTATAAATGAAATAATGTTGCAGCATCATTGCATCACTGTTTAAGTTAACTGGTTCCGTTAATGCTCCTTCTTTCGTTTACGAATCTTATATGACGTATTTTGATGACATTTTGCAATCCAATTGATTAGATACACAGAGATGCCCAATTTATACATCTTTCTCCATAAAAGATCTCATACCACCGTGTCAAAGGCGGCAGTCATATCTATTGATGCAATATATAATGTATTCAATTCTTTGGCTTTTGTACCGGCTAATAGATGAGCCGTAATTGTCGCATTTAGACTGGTACTCATCGATTTTCTAAAACCGATTTGTGACTTGGAGTACATATTGAAGGCTTCCAAGTGTTGGTTTAGTTCACATATAATAACAATGGAAAATATTTTTGCCGCCGCATCAGTTGATGAAATGGGCCTATAGTTTGCAGGGCAAGATTGATCTCCTTTTTTAAATATAGGTTTAATAATTGCTGAGGTCCAAGACTCTGGAATCATTCCGCTAAGCAGTATTTTGTCGAATAAAATTTTCAAGATATTAGCCCAAAAGTTTGCATCCGCTTTATATACACATGCAGGGATCTGATCAGGACCTGATGCTCTAGAAATGGAGAGTTTATTTATACTCCATTCTATGTCTTCAATTGACCATTTCAGGGAAGATGTTACATCATTAATATTAAATTTTATATGAGAAAAACGGTCCGGTACTTTACATTTTGTCCCCAAAAAAACCCTCAATGCTTCTGCAGAGATGATATTGCTCGAATTAACCTCATTATTGGGAGAATTGGTCCTAATAACGGAACAACAAATCTTGAATCATGCTTACATAAGGCTCTGATCAGATCACAATTCTGCCGATTATATTGTCTGATATGGATTTCCTTAATTCTGTTCTTGTAAGTTTGTAAAATTCTTTTTTTAGACTACAAAATTGAGTCATACAAAGATTATCTTCTTTTAATTTTCTTATATCTCGATTTTTCTTTCTTTTGAGATATTTAATTTCGGAGTCAAATGGATGACGAAAATTAATACTGTAAAATTGTTGTTTTCCTAGAAAGTAGGTAATTGCATTGTTGACAGCTTCCCCTACAATGCTATCCCATATTAGGGAGTCTCTCTCCATCAAACCAATGTCGTCTTCCCTCTAATGTAACGCGTTATCTACCTGTTCCATGAGCTTCCTACAAAGGGTGGGATTCCAGCTCAGGGAAGTTTGAGTCCGCGTTGTCTCTACAATAGAGCGGGATTTCATGACCTCCAGATGATTCAGTTTTAGACTTAATATCATTTGAACCGGTGCATGATCACTAGTCAGAAAATCCTTTATCTCAACACTTTTGCTTGAAGCTAACAGAGCATCCGAAATACAAAAATAATCAATCAAGGAAGATGCAGTACCTCTTTGCCAAGCAAAATTAAATGATGACTCTTCAAATTGGGCAAAAGACATTTCCCAATCGTTAAAGTATAAACGCCATTTATCACCTCTTTGGCGTAACATTTTAGCTCTAATGGAGCATTTCCTAGATTCAAGTTCAGTATACTCCTTACATATCGAGTTGAAATCACCTCCTACTGTAGAGGAGGTCACAAATATGGCCTGTACTCCAGCCACCCATTTTGAAATACCAGGAACATACTTGCCGAGATATGTGACGTATTAGGAGCAAATAAACAAACAGAGAGCCACACTGGGGCTCTGCCCTGTGCCCATCAGAAGAGAAATACCTGTTGAAGTGCCAATAACCAGACAACCATGGGCAGCACGGTACCCATTGAGACAGCCATACCAACAGCTGACACAACATGAAGACTACTTTCAGACTGTCCCAGAAGAGACCCAAAGGGCCTTAATTGAAGGCGAATGGTGACATCAAGAGGGCCCGGGCAGAAGTACAGATGAACAAACAACAACCAAAAGATGACACACTAAGACGAACCACCATGGAAAAAGATATCACAAACATAAAAGATGAGACGATTTCAAAATATAAAGAAACGCAACCATAAAGCAGGATGAAAATATGCAACCAGCTAACGCCTGTACATAGGCTTGTAACGCAAGAAGCCAAGAAAACAGTACGGCTTGCTATGCTTATTAGAAGAACAGAGCGGCAAGCGCCAACTATATCTATATTTACCTCAATGAAGCATATTATATAAGTGCAGTCCACTTTACATGAAAGCAGAATTAAGCCCAGGATGGTAGGGGCCAAACAGGCCAGGATTCATATACCAGCACAAAGCCAGACGAAAGAGCAGAATCGAAACTTAGCAAGAAGCAGCTCATGCCTAGGAATTCAAGGTCAACTCAAGGAAGGGAGGAGAGCGGCAACTCCGAAGAATCGAAACTTAAGAGCATAGCAGCCTGCCCGTGAAGGTCGAGATTAGGAGGCCCAGGCAGGTGGCGAGGCCGAAGAGAGAATCAAATACGCAAATAGATGGAAAATGAAGCAGCTTCACGGTGTACTGACACGTGACCAGCCAAGTGCGAAGAGGTACCAATGTCTGGTGTCACCCAAACCCAGAGGATGCCATAACTTTTCCTGATAAGAAACTACAATTTCGAGGCCGTCCTCAGCCAACTAATTGACACATAGCCCTAAAGTACTGATTGATGGAAGGGAGGCAGGGTGAATCTTGGGGCATGCCGCATCTGGGTGTCCATTCTGCATGCTGCTAATTAAAGTGGAGATTTATGCCTAGGGGTGTAACCGACCCAATCACAATGGACCAAATATTCTAGGGTCCTATAGCTAGTAGAACCAATGAGACGTCGTACTTGTAGTGACGTCTAGCACGAGTGATGTAGAGGGAGGGACGTAGACGCCCACCCGATAAGAGTTATCCAACCCTCACACTCTGTTACCATATACAGTTATAGTACCTATACTTAAGTTACCTTTTCCAACCAATAGAGTTGCATGACAAACTTACAAACTTTCGAGTGTTACACGTCAATGATGACGAATATTGCCTATAAAAATTGCTGTTTGAATGAAGATAGTGGAAGTTGAAGCGAGACGGGCGATCGCATCACTGATGATTTCCTAATGTTTCCCCGTTTTTTGTACTTGTCATTAAACAGACTTCCCTTTGCCAAACCATTTGAGTTGTCCTCATTAATTGGTGTTGGAGTAAGAGAATCCTGAACCCCATCCTCCCCAAGGTGCAACTATCTTGTCTTAAAGTACTCGAGGGTGAGCTCTGATCCCATGGGCCTGTCAGAGGTCGCTCCGCCCTCCCGTACACTACTATTACTTCAAAATTAACTTTGAGAGTGAGTGCGTGTTCTATACATTCATCGATTTCATCCATTATCGCATTCATAGAGAACTTTTGTGGATACCAATAAATAGAAATCCGTAATATAGAATTAGCATCCCTTATTTTTAGATCGATCATTACTGCCAAAATGTAATCCATTGAGCAAATCAACCTATTACAATCAATGGAATTATTCATACAAATCACCAATCCTCCAAATGGACGTCCCTCCAAGCCTTTGTTAGCCGGGGAGCAATATGTACTATAGTCAGTAATCACCAACATATCTGGTTTCATGATTTCCTGCAATAGTATCATTTTAGGTACCTCATTGCTAGAAAAGGGCCCTATCCATTTTAGAATATTAACAAATCCCCATAAATTCCAAGAAATCAGATTCAAATTTAACTCTACCTTAATCTATGGATCATTTGTATTTGAGTTGGCAGGAAATATAGTTTTCAACAATGGTTCAATCCAAGCCAAATTGGGGGTTTTGCGAGCTATAGTAAGCATCTGTGAAACACATAGCTTTTCATTCTTCGATTTTTCTATTTCTTCATTTAAATTATCAGATTTCTGTACAGTACAATATTCCAGAAATGGTTGCGCATTATTTATGTTATTAAACGTGTAAAGGATGAAGCCCATGTCTGCAAGCTCCTTTCGGAATGACCATAATAGTTTCAATACATGTGCCGATTGTAAATAACATGTCATTCTATAGTTATTATCATGGGCTAATGCAATTCTGTCAAAATCATCTGAAGATAGTATTCTGAGTGATGGAATTTTGTAGATTAAATCCAATAGGTATCTACTATTTATTCTGGCCTGACCCAAAATATCTTTACAACTCTCCAATCCCATGATATGAATCTCCTGAGTTGGTGCCCCTCTTGTACCAATCTCATACTGAGATTCACATTTAACCTATGCAATGCCTTATGTTCAAGCAACTAAGACCCCTTCCCGAAACAGCGCCTCGCTGCCTTTGAGCTGTAGGTGCTATACAAATACAAAAATAAATAAATAAAACAAAAATGCTCTCCTCTCCCGCCTCCTCTCTCTATCTTCGACTACTCTCCTCCTTTATCTCAGCCCACCTCTCCTCTCCACCCCACCCTTTACTCTCTCACTCCTTCTCGGCCTTTCCTCCACTCTTAGATGTTACTCCTCCTCCACACTGCTACTCTCTCCCCCACATTGCTATTCCCTCCTCCACTCGACTCAAACACCCTCCTTTAGCTCAGTACTGTCCACTTTGTAGTCACTCCTGATCTTTCTGACTGCACTTGCCACACTAAAATGCTCACTCCTACTGCAATCCCACTTCCACTCTTTAGCTAATGCCTGACCTTCTCCAAAAATCACATTCACACTCCGCAGCTCCTTCCTCCCTCCTGCTGGGCTCTTGGTCATCCTCGCTTCCACGTCTGATCTCACCCAAGTAACCCACACTTTCTGCTTCCTATTGCCAACTTATATCCTGCTCCCTCTGACGGCATTGGAGCCATCTCCCTGGAAAACCTGGGCCTATCTTTCCAGCCCTGACGAGCTGAAATAGCGAAAAGTTATAAGTAGCAGGTTAAGCCCCACCCACTTTTCCCAATGTGGGTCTGCATCGCAATGGTAATGGCAACCTGGGAAGGCAAGGGTTCGTGTTCATGTTCCAGGGGTCTGTTCAAAGCGTCCCAGAGGTGTGTTCAATTGGGTAGGGTGGGTACTTCTCTTAGTCTCTGGTGGTCTAAGAGTCTTTTGGCTCATTGTGCTGGAATACCGGGGTCCTCTGGCAGCCCAACGATGAACTTCCATCAGGCGCATAGGAATGCAGCTTCTGCATGCTCCTCTCACAGGTTGCAATCAACAGGTGCGTAGGGTTGTCCCGGCTTTTCTCTGTGGGTTTCTTTCTCCGGGCTGTTTGAGTGGTGTTGGTAGTGACCGCGCTTTGGCTCCCTCACTAGGAATGTGGGTGCACTGCATCTGGTTTTGCTCTTTTATGTTTCTGGATGAGGTGTCTCTAAATGAAACGGAGATGGACCAGCCAGTATCCTGCAATGGAGGCATGACATAAGACGGAGCTGTGTTTTTAGGTTAGGTACTCCCCTGCTTGCGCCAACTGTTATAATTGCTACCACACTGTGAGCTTCATTTTCTCCAATAACACCATAGTGCCACAAGATCTTTTTCCACAATATCTTTATTCCTCTAAGTTTTTTCCCTTTTTTTGGGTATATTTGTCCAAATATCAAAATTCCTCTTTACAACATTTCTTTTTCTCGCTTTCTCTCTACACGTGTTTCTCCACAGTCCTATAGTGGGTCATCAGGAGAGAATCCTGTTACTCTTTTCTTGTTATTATTCATATGCGCCTTCATTTTAGTCCTTTCATTTGGGGTTTTCATTTAGTATAGTTTGGTTCTCCACTATTTATTTCAGAGTGGTAATGCTGGGAAACGGGCCGGCACATGATTTAGGCAGGACCTGGACCTTCTCAACTGCCAAGTCCACCTCAAGAGTACTCCGTTGTATAGCAATCCCTTGAACAGTGCACAGACCGTAACCATGAGCAAAAGTAACCAATTGCAACTAAGACGATGTCATGCAACAGCGCCGCGATGCCCTTGGGCTGTTAGTGCGTTTACTAATCTAAATAAATAAATAAAATAAATAAATGATAAACCACTCTGACAAGTATTTACATTATTATAGGAATATGTTACGCAAAAGAGTCGGATTGTAGTGTCAATTGATCCATTTTGAATGAATGACTACAAATACCAGAATGCAGTTCATCTGGAGTATAACACATGGCCTCTGGTCTAGTGAATGTGCTTTCGAGACATGCACACAAAAATAGAGCGTGATAATGTCAACTAGGTTTAGTGATTTTTTTGGAACATGCATCAGTCATACATGATGTGAAGGAACTGTGAAGTTCCACAAAAACTCATATGATTTTCAGTGCGTCATTTAAGCAACATAACAATAAGAGGACAGAATGTGTGTGCGGCATTTTCATTGTGCTGAAAGAGGGTGCATATTTTGGGTGGCTTAATGGAGTTATGTATGTTTTTTTTTGTTAAGAAACATGCCCCCATTACAGTTCATATCACCAACAGGTTAAAACATTAAGAGCTTGCTAAATAAACCTTGGTTACTCCAATGAGCCACCGGCGCCAATAAAGAGTTTGCCATTTAAATGGAGGGTCTACCCAAGCAAAGCGAGTGTTAGGTAGTTAAGTATTTGTAAGGCCCCAGTGGGACTTGCAAGGCGGAGCCCACTGGGCCACGGGGGATATGGAGAACGTGGTGTTGTCTGCAGGGCCTAGCAGGGGTGGAAGAGGGCCTCTGCCAAGAAGCAGGCACATGTTGTACCCGGTGGCGCCAGTGGACAACGGTACCTAGTGGCATCTGTTCAGCAATGCCTTATATAGGCACAGTTGCACTACTTATGTTATGCAACATTTGTATAGTGCCTACCTGCCAGTAGCATGCTCTCAAACCGCTTTTGGTTGTCTAGGATTTCTGCAAACTAGTCTGAACGTACATGTTAAACAGTGCATTGCAGGAGAATGGCACTGCATAATAATATGCATTGCAACATGCAGGAAATTACCATTTCTGGAAGAGATGACTAGTGCTGAAACGTGATTATTGAGCAGTTTTATTTGTCAAGTGGTGCAGTGCTGTGTGTTTTGCTACGTCTGTGATTAAGTGAATGCTGTCATGAGAACCTTACTTCGGGGGGGATTTAGCCAATTAATTTAGAGTCACTGACTAAAAGGTGGAGTGAACAGCTTGTATCTACGTGACTAAATAGTAACAAAGACAAACTAGTCATGCATGTTTGTCCAGCTCCAGGCCTCCAGGGCCAGAAACATGTTTGATTTTCAGGATACCCCTCATTAATATTCATGAGATACATTTACATACAATGATTCTACACGTATACACACATTTTTTGGTCACAAACATTAATGAACCAGTGGAAACTCAGGGCACCCGTGCAACAGTGCCCTCTAGAGGTGCACATTAAGCAGTGATGGCAGTACAGTAGCACCACCTAGTGCCACAATGCAGTAGTGTACCATAGAGGTCATGGGGAGGAGCCCTATTGTTTCACCAAAATTGTGCTCTATTGGAACAGTTATCAAGTTACATTGATACATTTCTGAATCAATTAATTGAATAAGGTGAGACATTCATAAAAGATGCAACTGTTTTTAAATCATTTAAAAACAGTGGAGTAGAAGTGGCTGGGAGTCGTCAGGGCCTCTTTGGATGTGACACGTCTGTTCACAAAGATTCTCTCTGAAGTGGAATTACAAGCAGCTCAAACAGCATTTTTGACCAAACAATTAATAGATGTTGATATGGAGTTTTTAATACTCCTATAAAACTTCTGATTTCAAAACAATGTTTCTTAAATATAAGAACCCTTATTATTGCCATGTCACTTGAACATCAGCATGTGCAAGCTATACCTCAACTGTTGCCAAAATGCATATTCAATATCTAGAACAAACACAAATTCTGAATCAATATCATTGCCCATTGAATATCTGTGAGGGCGAAATAGCCTGGGCTTTTTTGAGTTTTTATAAAAAATGATGCAGGTAAATCTGTATCTGAAAGTGAGACCTGCTAAGAGACCTCATGATCATATTGCCCCAGGCTGAAAGTATAGTGCAGGCATGTATCTCTGCTGAGCCTGTCTGCTAAGAGACCTCATGATCATATTGCCCCAGGCTGAAAGTATAGTGCAGGCATGTTTCTCTGCTGAGCCTGTCTGCTAAGAGACCTCATGATCATATTGCCCCGTGCTGAAAGTATAGTGCAGGCATGTATCTCTGCTGAGCCTGTCTGCTAAGAGACCTCATGATCATATTGCCCCAGGCTGAAAGTATAGTGCAGGCATGTATCTCTGCTGAGCCTGTCTGCTAAGAGACCTCATGATCATATTGCCCCAGGCTGAAAGTATAGTGCAGGCATGTATCTCTGCTGAGCCTGTCTGCTAAGAGACCTCATGATCATATTGCCCCAGGCTGAAAGTATAGTGCAGGCATGTATCTCTGCTGAGCCTGTCTGCTAAGAGACCTCATGATCATATTGCCCCAGGCTGAAAGTATAGTGCAGGCATGTATCTCTGCTGAGCCTGTCTGCTAAGAGACCTCATGATCATATTGCCCCAGGCTGAAAGTATAGTGCAGGCATGTATCTCTGCTGAGCCTGTCTGCTAAGAGACCTCATGATCATATTGCCCCGTGCTGAAAGTATAGTGCAGGCATGTATCTCTGCTGAGCCTGTCTGCTAAGAGACCTCATGATCATATTGCCCCAGGCTGAAAGTATAGTGCAGGCATGTATCTCTGCTGAGCCTGTCTGCTAAGAGACCTCATTATCATCCTGTCAATAGTTCGATGGATCCCAAAGTTCAAGCAGCCATGGACTACTTTTACCTGTGGTCAGCCCTGATGCAAAATTCTAAAATGCTGTGCTCCCAGGGACTGGCGGCAGATTAAAATCTAAATATAAGCCATGTCTAGTTTTGGCATGTAGTCTCTAGGAACCTACAGTTATTCTGGCCAAAACCTTTAAGGTGTCAATGTATTGTAAGATTGGTTGCTACTGACTGATTTCACTGGCAGGGTCTTATGTGGCTAAGTGTCTGGGACTGGGTTTCATCCAAAACAACAATTAGAGATCGGCACAGGAAACCCCTGTTTTGATGTATCTGGACAAGGTTTGTCACCTCCAGGGGACAGGTGATCTCCCCAGGTGGCTCGCTGGGGACCACTGCTTCAAATGTAAGCCCTATATATAAAACACAATTTCTCCTGCACCTCGCCAGTATAGGAAATTACTTAGTAACCTCTATGCATACACCTATCACTGTGTATCAGGAAGGTATTGTCCCAAGTATGTATAGCAGGAGATATACCCAAGGTCCACCCCAGAGGGACAACAACCCGTGGTGTGACGACAAAAAACACAATCATAAACAATTTATTAGAAAATGACAAAGCATGAAAACACAAGGACTGGCGTCGCCTGAGCTTAAAACCGATCAATACATTCATGGATAAAAGTCAAATATAAACACATGCAGGTGTTATTCAGAAAGAAATATATTCATTTCAAAGAGTGGACCAATCAACCATGCTAACCGCCTATTTAAGCGGGTGAAGCTACCCCCTCTATTAAATCCTCCATGGACTACAGAAGAAGGGTTCACCTAAAGCTTTATTGGGGGTACAGTCTCCCCCAAAGTCGTCTTCTATAGAGGTGAAGATAAAGACGTCCAAGAAAGGAGCAAGCCCTTTCCTCAAACCATCCCAGGGCAACCTTTGGTGTGATCTTGCATCTCAATGAGGCCTGCTGCAAGAAAACACCACTGGGGCTCAGGAACCTGCTCATTGGGGGTAACAGCTGCTGCAAGTGCTCTCTGGCAGTCTTCGTGGCTGGGAAGTGCAGAACAATGATCCCCCTTGCCCCTGAAGAGCCTTTATGGGGGCCCACAGAACCTAGAACTCAAGATCCAGCTCTGTGCACTGTTTGCCTGCATAGATCCATATTCAAGCCAGCGCAACTGCTCTGATACGCTTTTCGAGCTGCTGAAAGCACCCATAGCTGCCTTTGATACTCACTACTTCTTTTAATTTGTTTTCAAGGACTTACTGACTTGACCATTGCCTGGCTGCGCCTCAGCCGTTTTCGAGCCAATCACCACTGAAGACCCATATTGTATTGTTGGACTGCATCACACCAGTGGACCATTTCAAGCTGACTCAATGTCTCAACAGGCGTGATCCATTGGGAGCAATGGACTCAAAACGTCTCAACAGTGACTTGGCCCATTTTAAACCACTTACACGGCTGTTTCGACACTATTGGGACCCAAGAGCAAGACACAAATGTATTAGAGTCGTTCTGTCCTCCTGGCCTGCCTTAAAGGGCCCTAGTGACTTTTTAGGACCCTACTCCTTATCTTTTAAAGACCTTCTTAATTTAACCTGATTTTCCTGCTGAAATTATTGACTGTGCACCCCTGTCTTCAGACCCAGATTGTCCTCTTTCATTACAAAGTCTACATATACTGTGTCTTCACTTACAGGGATGGGGTTATAGTGTTTTTGATTAGCGTTCTTGTAATTTCAGTTCAATTAAAGTCTCCACAATATTTTATAGAACCTTGTTTATTCATCCTTTTATTTTGGTTCCACCATACTATTGTTGTTAAGACTGCGTGTTGTGCTAGCTTACTTCCCTTCTCAAGGGTATAGCTTGCCTTCGCTCCACGTTACCACAGGAGGCAAAATTGCTATACCTGTTGGCAGTGCCTATTTCACCTGTATGATTGGGATCACTGCTGGTTTAGTAGTAGTGTGAGGCTGGGTAAGAGTTTTATTTGCTACTCATTCCTATGCTCCTGCATAGCAGTGGGTATTTCATCACAGGCCGCTAGAACGAACGAAGTGGACCATGTTTATAGATGACATTGGGCCTCATTACACGGAAGGCGGTGAGCCATGGCGCTATTAGCGCCATGGCTCATGCCGGTACAATACCGGCACCGCCTTGGCGGAAAGGGGATTTACCGCCCCATTCCAAGGTTGGTGGGGTGGTAAATCCCCCTTCCGCCATTGCCCTTCCCCATTCCCATTTCTGCCCCATAGGGCTCTATGGGAATGGGGAAGGCGCTAATTACGGCACCGCAATTTTGCGGTGCCGTAATTAGCTCCGAGGTCCCTTAGCGGGTTGGTTTTTAACGCCTGCAAAAAGCAGGCGTTAAAGCACCAACCCGCTAAGGGACCTCGTAGTAAGGCGGCAATGGTTAACGGTCACCGTTACCATTAACGGTGGCCGTTAACCATTACCGCCTTCTGTGTAATCAGGCCCATTGTCTTTCAATGGAAGGACACAAACAAATCCTCAGAGGAATTCACTGAATGGATTAACGAGATACATCCTACTATCATAGCTTACACAAGAGTAAGTCCACGTGAGGATCATCTCTTGGACTCAACAACCATAAATCACAAAGGAGCGTTCATTACAACACCATATAAGAAAACAACAGAAATAAAAAATCTTGTGATCATCAAATCTGTGCCATATTCTCAACTAGTCTGGGGGAGGCAACCCCAGATCATGATTGTGAGGAATTCAACCATCCCCACAGTGGGTGTGCACTTGCCTGGGCTTTTTTTAAATATTTTTTAAAGAAATTGAATGATGGGAGATCAACCTCTGAAAATGTGTGAGGCTAAACTTTGCACATTTTCCTATGCTCGCTACACAACAAACACATAGTCATTTGTACTCTGGGTGGACACAGCCTACAGGCGAAGTCCGCTGTCATGTTCAGCTGGAATGTGATAGTCATGGGTACATCAAAGCATCTCAGGAAGGGGGAAGGCAACACTTTCCTCCTGCAGTGGCCAGCCTAATTAAATATCAAAGGCTCCATGTATCCACCCTGTCTATTGTCAAACTTCTGCTGGTGACATCGCATTCTGATGAGAGTTAATTGATACAGGCCTGCGAAAGGCCTGATTGCAGAACTGGCAAAAGGGGACAGGAAACCAACACCTCTTTGATATGCACTGTGTCAACTTGAAGCTAGCTCCCACCCCTATGTATAAAGGGCAGTGAATGCCTTGTCTGGGACAACTGGTTACAGTGGGAAAACCCTGCAGTGGAACCCTCTTTCAGAGGGAAGAATTATGTGTTTTGATGGAGACAGAAAGTCTGTTCTCACCACAAACTTCAAGGGAGACCTGCGCTTTGATCAGGAGCCACAGAGAGAATTAACCAGAGAGATACTTTGATCCACAACAGACAGGACGATGGGTGGGACTTAGTATTACATGTTGTCAGCCCTAACCTTTCCTGTTGCAAAGCACTCTGGTTATGACCTCACGCATAACAGAAGATTGTTGGTGAGGACCCAGGATTGGTTCATTAAGGCAGGCTTAGTCTGCACCAATCACTGGAGCCTGTTTGGATTTAAAAGAGGGTTGAGCCCCTCTTTTGGCACACAATCCAACGACTTCAAATGGAGTAAGAAGAAGGACTCATTTGGTCCCTGGCTGAAGGTACAGTGTGCCTTACAGCTTCAATCACTGAAGCAAGGCCAGGATTTCCAAGAGGGAAGTAAGACCCCTCCCCTAAACATCTCCCAGGGAACAGAGGGAGATAACAAACTCAAAGGACCCGTCTAGCAGCTCCAGAACCAGTACCAAACCAGCACACAGCATGCCCTGCTAGGTTCTGCCAGCAAGCTTCCTGGGTGGGAGGTGCCAGGGAGCCTCTGACCAAGACAAGGCTGTTGCCTGCAAACACTCTCCTCAGCTTTGGACCATCCGCCTTAAAGGATGACACATGCCCAGCAGAGAAGGTAGGAGGAGTGCCACAACAAGCATCAACCAGCATCCATCTTTTAAGGAAATGTTCGAGGCAGTCGAGCCCTCGAACGGCAACCGACTGTACCACTGACTGTTGTCATGCTGCAGTCACTAAAGACGCCTCGACCAGTGTTCCAGATCCGCCAACCAGCACAGAGACAATTCTTGACTGAGCCATCATGTAGGCCAGCCTGCAGCCATCCATTCAGCCTTGCTTGCTGTACTGCCTGCTGCCCGATACCCGCAGCTGTCTCCCATCTTGAACTCTGTTGCAGGAGCTGCAAAGCATCCTGGAACCAACTCGACCCTGTCGAGCATCAATATCATCCCAAGCACCAGGTACATTGTGGTTCTATCCCCCTGGTCCTTCTACGTAGGCCCCCCGGTGACATTTACAACCCCTTGCTCCTTTGGTGCTGAAATCAAATAACCTTGAACAGTTAGGACTGATTGCTTTACCGACTACGCTTTTGTTAGTTTCTAGAGTGCATCCCTTTCCTTCGTAAAACTGTCTGTTCTCTACGTTCCTTTACAGGCTCTGTTGTGTTTTGTATTGTGCTAGAAGTGTCTTTTGTAATAATAATAAAGTAGAAATGTGTATACAACCTTGACTGATAGTCCCTTTTATCATTGGTAATAATTGTATTTTTGCTGTGTTACAACTAACCAACAATCCACGACCTTGCGGAGATATGCCTGCCATTCCTTACACGTTACCAAAATTGGACAAGAAGGTTTATAATTCACTTGTATTCCAATCTGTTCGGATCCCTTCTGGTGTACTAGAGGTGTGGGGCTGATTGATGGTTTAGAAACCGATATTCATCCCTGGACCACAGGTGTCCCGGAAGTTGATTAGTCACAGTGATTACAAAGGCCTATCAATGAAAGAGGAAAGAGATAATAACAGCCCTTTTATTTAACCACTGCATCGCCAGGTGTAGCTGGAAGAGCCCTTCAATTAAAGCTATTGTGTTAAAATAGTAATATATTACTAAACCCGACAAAAGTATTAGGGAGAAACCGAGATCTTAAAGATCCACTGGCAAGAGCAGACCACTGGCAAGAAAGCAGGACCAAACGAGATGGAAAGCATTTGCTATGGGTACCGTTCCATGTTCAACATGCAGCTCTTGCAACAATGTGATGACAGGCTCTCTAGCAATCCATCCACATAGTGTGTAGAAAATTGCTCAAAAGCAGCATGCAACCTGTTCATCAACATTCGCTATTTGCTCAATTAAACGTCTGTGTGGTCTTGCCTACGCTGTCGAAACATCACGAAATGGGAAGGAACGCATCATATAGCATAAGCGTGACATTAATACCTGCAACATAGTCTCTCACCCGTGGCAGGGAATTGTAATCAGGGAAAACCTACAACAGCACAGCTAGAATTTCAAGCTTTGGGGCTGATACTAGAACACCCAACGGAAGGAAATGTTTAAAAGAAACTGCTTCAGCAAGAGACCGTTTGGATTTCCCAGTTAACCTATGTACTCCCAGATGTTTTAAGTGAAACGTGATCTTTGTATTCATCTTTCTGAACATATAAGAGCGCCAACTTTAAAATGTGAGTCTGTTTTCACTGTCATTGATTCAGCTACAGTGAAACAGGAATGAGAGGAACCAGCTCCTTTGGGTTTCCGGAAGGAGGATTTCCCTTTGCTTTGCAAGGTGGGATCAAGACTAGCATGTGTGCATGCCGCGTGCTAAGAATCTAGGATATTTAACAGACAAAATGTCCAGTGGGTTCAATTCATGATGTGTTTAGTAGAACATATTGAGTGGTTTGTATACATATTTTCTTCTCTAACTGCCACCTGATGAAGCGTTTGAGAGCGTGTGTTGGCTCTCTAGTTGTCCAGCGCGGCTCCGTGAAGGAAATGGATTCCGCGCACAGACGTGGATGCATAGAAGCACTCATGTGTTGTCACAAGGAAGCGTCACCACACAAAAATAAAGACGGGGCCCTGAGTGCATGGGCTCACTTGGTACCAGAGGTAGCTGCTATGGGGCCGGCCAGTCCGGCCCAATCGTGGTGATGGTGCCGTGGGATGCAGCGCCGGCTGCAATTAACACAGGGTGACAGTGGTTTGGTGTGTCTGCAACTGCCGAGCGGGAAGCCCTTTTATTGAACGGGTCACCAGGATATGTGACAACTCTACATGTGACTCAGCATGCACGCTCTGGTGTCGTGCTGAGGTCACAACATCCCATGCCAGGGTTAACGACAAATAAATTTAACAATAACAACATCAAATACGCCATAGTACAGTTGGGTCCGGGGTGGTAGAGATGACAGAGCACTGACGGCGAGTCTCCATACTGGGTACACTTTAAGCATGAGACCATGCAGGATCGCAGGATTCGATGACCATCAATGTCCTGGTTGCATCTGGGAACATAATTGCATATGATCCATATCTACATCTGACAGTTCCTTCCTTAGTTCAGTGTCACTCAGGACAGAGAACTCGCATCTGCATGTATGCCACACCCAGTCAGACTGGAGGCCACATCTGCTTTGTGCCGGCAGTCTCCTTGGGGACCCAGTCTGCTGTTGGTGATCTGGCAGCAGGGTGTCCGACTAGACCGGACTCTGCTATGCTCACTGAAGGGGTGGAAGGGCCTGCAGGCAGCAGACTTGTTGGTCATCATGAATGAGGGGTGGCAGGCCTCTGTTCAGCCCTGCTGCACGAGCACCCTCTCGGTGGAGGGCCGTGGCTTGGACCGCTGGCATTCAGGTGGGCCAGGCAGCAGGCCCTTGGTGGTCTCTGGCCAGGTGATAATGGCTCCCTCTTCAGGTGGGGGACTCGTGGCATCTTGTCTGGGCAGCACCGTCTATCCAGGCTCACCTTCTGCCTGACTGCACAAGCACCCTCTCTGGGGAGAGCCAGGGTCATACCAACGTTGTTGTGCCCATGTAAACACCCCCAGATGGAAGTTCCCTGTGGCTGCAGTCCAGGTCGTGCCCTCATCGTCTCCCCCCCCCAGGTGGGAGCTTGCTGTGGCTGTGGTCCAGGTTGCGCAAATTGCAGGCTCCCCCAGGCTGGAGTACTTTGTGGTGCTGGGCGGGGCGCAGGAGAGAAAGCTGTCCAGGTCACGCCATCTCCTGCCTCAGCGGTCAACTAATGTGTCCACTGTGGCTGAGGCAATGGCTGCACCACGTCCTCTCTCCCACAGGTGGGAGCAGGTTACACTGCTGTAGAGGTGGCAAAGGTTGGGCCTTTGTCATCTCCCCCAGGCAGGAGTGCTGCGACTGGAGCGAAGGCTGCACCGTTTGTCATATTTGTATAGAGTTGTGTAAATGTTAGCGCTTGCCGCGCTTGAAGTAAGCTGTGAACATTGGCATGGGCATTGACCGTATGGAGTTGTGAATGAAGGCAGGTGCCGCCCCTGGATGTAATTTCAAGCGTTGGCATGTGCCACGTTTCGAAAAGGCTGGGAGCGATAACCTGCATAAATAACTGAATAAGATAATGAAGGCCAACCACCTGCCACATATGGATTTAGTAGCCTTAGCCACTGAATGCCCTGCACCGACTGGATTCAAAATGCTCTCTGGGCCAGATCTGAAAGGACGCACAAACGCCTGCCTGCTCCGCATACAGACAGGTGTCACATAGGTGGCCGAGGCCGAACTTGGTTAAGGTTATGAATGTTAGTGTATGCCATGTGTGAAAGGGACTGTGAGTGTCGAACGGCCCACCTCAGGACAGAGACGCAGAGATGCCCCCAGACACCAACTGGAGAGAATACGGAAATTCAGCGCCTCACTTCCAGACAGCAATGCCAATTAACCAATACACTAACAATTTCACCCCTCTGCATACACCTCTCAAACTCCAACCAACCACAAGCCTACAACACAACAATCCGCACAAACTTCATTGCAACAACAAAACAAACCACACATAGGCTCGCACAACAGCACACGGCAACTAACGATTGTAAAACACCCCAAGCCCAGCCAACGGAGCCACCGGGTTGAGGCCGCCAACAGCACATCACTGCTCTCTTGCACTTTTCCAGCTTATTCCCACTAACTCACCCCCCCCTTATTTTTTTTTGTCAGAGCGCCAGGGGACCGCTCGGTGGTGATAGTGCGTGGTCCAAATATCCTTTAACATTAACATTAACATCTCCCCCAGGTGGGAGTTTGCTGTGGCAGTAGTCCAGGTTGTGCCGACTGCGAGCTTCCCCAGGCGGAAGTGGATCAGGAGAGGCAGTGGTTCAGGTCACACCAACTCCATGCTGCTCTCTCCTCACCCTACAGCAGTGGCACACGGGCCTAGAGACTCCATATGTCCCCCAATCTGGAGCTTCTTTCTGTCTGTGGGCTGGCAGCGGTCACATGCTCTCTCCCAATGGCGGGAGCTTGATGTACTTCCTTGCGGCGCTTCTGTCTGGCTTCTGTCTGTGCTGCTTCCACTCTCCCTCAACCGGAAGATGTAGTTGTAACAATGCGGCCGGAGTAATTCTTTTTTTTTCATGCACCTGGGAGGCTGGCCGCTGCATGCAGATCCTCAGACCCTTCATTGCCAGTGTTATAGGGCCAGCCATTCCAGCCCCATCGTGGTGATGGCACTCTGGGATGCAGGCGGCCCGTCGGGGCCCTTGCGCAGCCAGTATCGCTAACTGCAATTAACACACAGAGACAGTGGTTTAGTGTGTCTGCAACTGCCGAGCAGTTCTGTCTTTTTATTGCTGATCGATTTTATCGATCAGCAGTGATTTTTGGATACCGAGGCTTGAGCCTCAATACTTCATCTTCTTGGGTTTTGTATGTAGTCGTGTGTTAGGATTCTTCATGGTCTGTGTGGACGTGTGACAGTAGGGCTGGTTTCACAGGGTCTTCGCGGTGATGGCCCGGGGGTAGCGGTTGAAAGCGTTTGATGGGCCGCGGGTAGCGGTCGAAAGGGTTTTTCTTCCCTTTTATTCACTGCGTCATCAGGACATGTGACCACTACATGTGACTCAGCACGCACCCTGTGGTGTCGTGCTGAGGTCACAACAGTAGCATCTGAGGGCGGAACTATACCCTGCCAATAACCCTGGGGCATAGTCACCTTAGGACCACACAAAGAGCGTTGGCTCGAAACATTGTGGTGTACACTTTGCAGTTAACAAAGAAATTATAAATGACGTTTAACTGCATGAGCTGCAGCATGCTATATAAGATATTAACCTTGATAAGGTAATGGAATATCTCAAATTAAGTTACCAACTATTCTTTTAAAACTAAATGTGGCATAGAACGTATACCAGGGAATGAGTGTGGAAGCAATGAGTGTGGATCAGTGGACAATTTAACATTCTGAAGTAAATGCGTGGTTCAGACTGGCACAGGCACAGTAGTGGCGGGCAGTGGGCACAGTATGGGCAACGCCACCGGGCCGCCCCAGGCGAGGCCTGGTAAATGTTGCCACATGGCAAGGCGCAAGAGCAGGGTCAGCGGCCCTCCCACCAGGGCCAGCTCCCCTTGCGCATAACAGATAAGGGAGACAGCAGTCTCTGGTGCTTCAAAGCACAGCAAGGGTGAGGTAATAAAAATACCTCACCTTTCCACGAGAATATATGGGTGCATTGTACCCAGGGGTTGCAGGAATAGACAGGCAGAGGGAAGAACAAAGAGATGCCCCCTCATGGAGGCACAGATAGTCAGCTGCATGGCTGGCCGGGTGGGCTGGTTCTAGCCCCCACAAGAGAGACTACAGAGACCCAGGGGCCTCCCTGGGTCCTATATAATGAGCTGCTTGCAGCTCTGAAGATCACTAACTGTTTGTGGACCCTGCAAGGGGACCCAAACAATTAGGGAAGTTCGCTGTGTACTCAGCGTCTTCCCGATATTTTTCCGGTGTTTACTGTTCACTCAGTGTCTTCAGTCGTCATTTGCAAAGTTCGCCGTACACACAGCGTCTTTGCATTTCCTTTTGGACGAACATTGCCCTGTTCATTCATCGCCCTTGGTGCCCGGTCGCAGTAACAACGGGGAGAGAAGCCATCGCACGAGTCCCAGCTAAGCAGCGGCATCAAAGTGTGAAGCAGTCATTCAGAAGAACCACCTTGAAAGGCACGGGCGGACGTTCTCGTTGGGAGTAACAGAAAGGAACGCTGACCGGAGGAGCGGCTCTCGCGGCTGCACAGTTACAAGTAAGTGAGCCCCTCTGTGCATGCGGTTGCCAGGCACAGAGGCCACGGGCGGGCTGGAGTCTGTAAATGTAACAATTACGCGAGGTACTTTGGAAGCAAGCCAACACATGGCAGAGGTGGGAAATCATAACCCGCGCTGAGACATTTAGACAAAAGCGGCATGATTGAGAACAATCCAGGATACGGGCTAACTATAAAAGCTGTTAGCGTAAAGCAGAACATACCTGGCCAATGTTTATAAGACTGTGCATTAATTGCTAGTGTTTCGGCCGTAAGCAGGGGGACGCTGAAGGAAGCAATTCTGTGGGCTTAAGCTTAAGCATGGCACCCAAGAGAAAGCCACAAGACACTACCAGCGCGCCCCAAAAACCTAAATCACCAACCTTGAAAGCGGCAATCGAGGCAGCCGAACATTACGGCTGGGACTGGGTCAGGGAGCATTTGTACGGCCTGCCTAAGGAAGGTGTGCCATTTCCAGCAGGCATGTTAGACACCCATCCCCCCCAAAGAAGAGCAAAACAACTGAGGGTGCCAGCAAAGGTAACAAAAACAGTATGCTGTCACAATTATGTGAGAACATGAAAGAAATGCAACAGATGATGCTGGAATTTAGGGGCAAGCAACAGGTTTCCAAAGACCCAGAAGGGGCGGCGAGCCATAACATACCGCCGGGACCCACAATAATGATACACCCTATGACACTTTCTGTAGTGCCAACACCAGTCCCTACACCTACAGTGCCGCCAACACCAGTGGCCATCCCTGTGGTACCTTCAACACCAGTGGCCACGCCCATAGTACCAGCAACACCAGCATTTCCAACTGTAGTGGCAGCAACATCAGTGCATGCACACAGAGTACCAACAACAACAATGAGTCTACCAACAGGGCCAGACTCTGCAGGGCCCCTTGAAGCATGGGCGACGCCGAACACTACGGGGGCCAATAGACACAACAGCAGCAGCACGCCAGATATTTTGGTATTTAGCAGTGCCCAACTACAGTTATAATTGAGATCCTTTCAAACAGAAATACTTAATCGATACAAAAAATCCTTGGCATGGAACATCGATATAACAATTAAAGAAGCTATATGGATCAAAGAATTCATTGAAATATTTTCACTCATAGAGGCCCAACGCAAAGGGAGGGATGCCCTCAGGGATCCCAAAAAGATTGAAGACAAGGCCACAGCCAGGAACGCCCATGTAGAACAGACCTGGGACAACTGGTTGAAATCATTTTATATTTTAGCAACAATCTACTTGGAGAAATTTCCCGGGGACGGGGCAAAACTATGGGCATATATGGACAGAATCAGAGAGGAAAAGCTCGCCCACAAAGCAAAAGGATGGCTAGCATACTATTTAAGATTCAGAAGGAGTATGTCAGAAAGGCCAGCCATAGAATGGGATGAAGTTCAGAACGATCTCTACATACTGAGCGCCGAGCCCCCATCAGAGGAGGAGGTTGCCCAAGTAACGGGTAAACCTAATAAGAACTCACAATGGGGAAGCAGAAGTTTTGACAATGAAAAATACAGAAAGGGTGAGCAACCCTTTTGTAAAAACCAGCCATGGCGGCTAGGTCGAATGCCCACGGACATAACAAAAATCCCGCCACAAAATCCAATATCCCGTGCAGGAATTATGGTAAAAATCACTGCACTTGGGGAAAGGAGTGCTGGTATAAGCACAGCTGCTCCAACTGCAATGGGGAACACCGTGCAAACTGCACCATATTACCCGCCAAGAATACAAAGAAAGAAGGGCAGTAATATAATACTGCCGCCAGCCCTGGAACCAGGCAGAACCCCCATCAACCCAAATAATTTTAGCAAGGCATTAAGGTGTTATCCCGACAAACAGGTCAGCTCAGCAATCAAGAAGGGTTTCGAGGAAGGCTTCATCATCCCCTTTAAGGGTGAAGGATCCCGGGAAATCCCAAGAAACTTGGGGCCTCATTCCGAGATTGGAGGTAGTCATGGCGCTATTTGCGCCATGACTGCCTCCAATAACAGGTCCGAGTCCGGTGTTGTTCAATGGGGACTTACCGGTGTAGTCCGACCCTGGCGGGACCGGTAAGTCTCCATTGAACAAACCATTCCCCATTCCCATTGAGCCCCCATAGGGCTCAATGGGAATGGGGAAGGCGCTATTTACGGGCCTGCTAATGGCAGGCCTGTAATTAGCGGCCTGGTCCCCTAACGGGACCCGTAAGGGACGAGTGGTCCGACCACACTTCCCTTGCGGTTCCCGCTAGGGGACCTCGGAAATCGGGCAGTAGGGGATTACCGGCACCGGTCTCCTTACCTGTGCTGGTATCCCCTACCGCCTGACTCGTAATGACCCCCTTGGTCTCCGCCAGGGACAACCCCGAAGTGGTTACGGCTAAAATAGAAAAAGAATTATGCCTGGGCAGGGTGGCAGACCCCTGGAAAACAATGCCATTTGCAAACTACCTAGTGTCACCCCTAGGTTTGGTACCAAAGAAAGAACCCGTTAAGATGACACTGATACACCATTTATCATATCCCAGGAGGCGCTCGCTCAAGGACGGCATCCCGCACACTGAATCTGCGGTTATCTACACGCATTTTCAGGAAGCATTGAGGTTAATACAGGACTGTGGCAGGAATGCCCTAATGGCAAAACTAGACATTGAGTCTGCCTTTAGGCTACTACCTGTACACCCAAATTCACAGCAGTGGCTAGGTTTTACTTTTGAGAAAACATTTTATGTGGACAGATGACTTCCAATGGGGTGCACAGTATCCTGCACCCTATTTGAACAATTGCTCTTTTTTCCAATGGGCTTTTCGGAAAGAAGTACCTGGAGTTAGAGTAGTACATTACCTGGATGATTTGATGGTGATGGGTCCAACAGTGTTGGACGAGTGCAGTAGGGCCCTGACAGTTTTGGTGGAGATGGCAGCACAATGGGGCACCCCGCTGGCAGCAGAGAAGACGACCAAGACATCCACGAACATTATCTTTTTTGGGAATAGAGATAGACTCAGCAGATGTTGCATGCAGGATCCCAAAAACAAAGGTAGCAGAGCTCTTGACGAAAATCCAAGAGCTAAGCACGAAAAACAAGGGCACGGTAAGTGAATTGCAATCACTTGCCGGCAGTCTCAATTTCGCTGCCAAAATCATACCCCATGGGAAAGTATTCTCCAGGAGCCTGGAGTTTAAAACCAAAGCATGCACCAAACCCCACCTCCACATCAGGCTAGGCAAAGAAGTAAAAGAGGATCTGAAAATTTGGGGGAACTTCCTCACAAAGTACAACAGGACCAAACTTTGGTGTGCACCGTTGAACACAGGGGCAAAGAGGGTCCTCTTTACAGGTGCCCCAGGAAGCAAGGGGTTTGGGACCCTACTAGGCACAGAATGGGTGACCGGGAAATGGCTCAAATCATGGCACACAGCAGGATGGTCAAAGAACATCACTCTGTTAGAAATATTCCCCATCTGGCTAACCATATGCACATGGAGCAGGCAGCTGGGAAACACAGAACTCATGGTATGGTGTGACAACATGGCAGTGGTAGGAATTATAAACAAGAGGACTACCAAATGCCACCTAGTGCTCAGAGTACTTCGAGCCATCACAGCGGTCACACTGCACGAAAACATTGTTGCCAGAGCAAAACACATCGCTGTAGCAGATAATAACATTGCTGATGCTTTATCTCGCTTTCAGTGGGCAAGATTCCGGGAGCTGGCGCCACGCGCTCGGGAGAAGATGACTGCAATCCCCGCAGACTGCTGGGCAAAAATGGGAAGCTAGAGAGGCCCGCTAGGGTATGGCTCTGGTTGAGGACTAAACAGGAGTAGACAGAAGATGATGGGTCAATCACAGTACAACATTGGCTGATGTCCCTGAAGACCTAGGGTGCTGACTGACATTGGCGATGCTGGCACATCCAGGGGACATTCAAAATAGGATAATGGTTGAGGATCTTGGGGACACAGGAGTGGTCTTCAAACTTTGGTGCTAGACCCCAGACGGATGATTGGCGGTGGAGGAGCAAACAATACTTTCTTTTATCAAGGAGGGCCACCGCTTCTTTAATCAAGGAGGGCCACCCATACATAGTTTGTAAAGCAGTGATTTAGAGGATGCAGACAATGGGGGAGTGGGGCTATCCAAAGTTCACTCAGAGTATGGCACTGAAGGGGACCTAGGGCAGCACACAGACACGTGTGGGGCAGTAACACACAGAAGTTTATTAGAGTATAATGTGTTGGCTGAGGACCTAGAAGGAGCAGACACAGACACTGGAGCAGCAGACACACCCAGTATTCAGTTACAGTATGACATTGGCAGGTGCCTTTTGGGACATAAAGGATGCAGACCGACACTGGTGGAGCAGGGGCAGATAGAGGTCAGAGAGAGTATACCATTGTCTGAAGACCTTAACGAGCAGTTGAGGACTAGTGCACCAGCGGCGTGCACATGTACTAAGGACCCACAATGTGTAGGCAGAAGCTGATTTGTGACCCTGTCAGGCGGGAACAGGAACACCTGCTGACTTAGGGCATGCAGCTCACCAGGGCATATGCCAGAGCTGATCCTACCCAGAGGAGGGGTAAGGGAGTTGGGACGGCTCCTGTTCCTGAATCCTTTAATATACCTTGAATGATAACGTTGGTAATACTGTCTTTCACCTAATGCCTTGCAAGCCCATTTCTGGCCAGAGTTCTCCCTTATTAGTTGCAGTTGCAGGTTCCAGAATGCTGTGCAGTAGCGAGAAAACAGAGCGAACGGCTAGACCGAGGCACTGGCAAAGCTGAAGCCCATGTGAATCCACTGACAATGAGCCTCCAGTATATGGGGAAAGAATACCCCTTAGCACAAAGACAGAAGAAAACCACAAACAACTAAACAAACTTCAGGGGCTACACAATGACACACGCAGGGCGGGCAGAGCTAAGAGGGGTTTCTGAAACATTACCCTGTGTTGACCCACTCCTTGGGAGAAGTGCAGGGTTAGATTGGCCCTTAGAGTCAGGTGAGTCACTATGCCAATGGAAGGGAGAGGGAACAAAGAAAACAAGAACTCACAGGACCCTCCAAGACAAAACAGAGTGAAAGGTGTTTGGGTGAGGTCAGGAGGTGTGGAGGTGGTACGGGAGACCAGGAGAAGGATGGAAGATTGAGCTGAGTGCTGAGGAGTCTGTGGCAGTGTTAGATGCAAGTTTAGGTAAGGTATTGCATTTGAAAGAAAGTGGTACCGAACTGAAAGACTGAGTCTGTGACTGTGAGAATGTGTGCAGGGAGTAAGTGTCCGGGGAGAGGGGTGTGAGTGATGGGAGAGTGAGTGAGTGAAGGAAAATAAAGGAAGGTGAGAGTAGTTAGGGCTGAGAGAAGAGAAGCTAGTAGGATTCAGTTGATAGAGGAGGGGAAATGTGTGTGTGAGAGAGAGAGAGAGAGAGAGAGAGACAGAGAGAGAGAGAGAGAGAGAGAGAGAGAGAGAGAGAGAGAGAGAGAGAGAGAGAAGGAGAGTGTATGAAGATCTGAGGGACAGACGAGTAGAGAGGGGGAAGATAGAGTGGGAGAGAGGATGAGGAGACCGGAGGAATTCTGGAATTCGGGGAGTCCGCCTGAACCCGAACATAAGCCGTCCCTGTGTCCCCCTGCTGTGGTGACAATCTTCATGGGTGCCTTGCTGCTGTGCCCACCTGTGTCCTAAGATGAGCAGCAGTGGAACTGGCCTGTTTCCTTCACCAGATCAGAGAAATCGCCACTGTCCCGCCACGGACTGAGGTCCCGGAACACAGCTCCTGAAAGCCACAGAGATGTTAATCTTAAAGGATAATTGTACCACGCACTATCACCACCGGAGTGGACCCCTGGCACTCTGGCGGTTCTGAAAGAAAGGGGGGTTAGGCGGGGTTAGTGGGATGAGCTGGAGAAGTGCAAGAGAGCAGTGATGTGCTGTTGGAGGCCTCAGCCCGGAATTCCGTCGGCTGGGCTTGGGGTGTTATACTGTCGGAAGACGTTGTGTGCTGTTGTGCGGGTCTGTGTGTGCTTTGTTTGGTGTTGCAGTGTGGTGAAGTTTGTGCGGATTGCTGCGTTACAAGTTTGTGGTTGTGTTTGGTTAGAATTTGATAGGTGTATGGAGAGGGTGAAGTTGTTAGTGGGTTGGTTGGTTGGCATTCCTGTCTTGAAGTGAAACACTACATTTCCGTATTCTAATCAGGTATGTCTCCGTGTCTATGTCCAGCTCAGGGGCTGTACGACACTCACTGTCCATTTCCAATATGGCATCCGTTCATATGCATAACCTTGCCCAAGTTGGGCATCCAGCTGCCTGGGTGGCCCCTGTTTGTATGCGGGGCGGGCAGGCGTATGTGCGTCCCTTGCAGTCTAGCCCAGGAAGCATTCCTAATCTAGTAGGAGGGCGGCATTGGTAAATACGGATTAAGCAACTGCGGGATTTGAACCTGTGAGTGAAACGGACTTGACTGGCGAAGTTTGGTTTGGAGTGCACCGCGGGTTGGTAATTACTTGCAACCGTTACCGGTGACCCCTGGTGCATCCATAGACTTTTACGCATGAGTGTCCCCCTAGGGCCACTCTCCTTTGTTAAGGTAGCCTGTGCTACCAACCTATTCCCGATTCTTGGAAATTGCTCTGCCATCTTGTGGAGACCCTCCTTAAATAGTGGGACCTTATTCTTCACCTCACCCACCTTCCTGAGTCACTAAAGCCGCTTGAAGACCGCCCCCCCTTTTGAACTTAACTGCACGATTGAGTGCTCCGGCACTGAATGTACTTTAGAGCGCAAGGCTCCACACTTCATAGAGACTGGACTGCCTATTAGTTAGGGTTCGAATTGTTGAAGGAATCCTAAAGCATATTCACACTGTATGACTCCTTTCAGTTGCAGGTTGTGGATCTCTACTCGTGCAATATTCCTTTAGGCCAATAGTTACTGTATATATGTTTCCTAGTTAGTGTTGTGTTGGTTTTGTTAATATTGCTTTGATTCCACTTTGTGTTTGACTTAAAAGGCCTTTAATAAATGTATATGTATTTTTGATATATACGCCTGACTGAGAGTAATTTGTGGTATTGTTTACTGTGTGTGCTTATTGTGGATTTTTCATCACCCTCACCCATCCTGAAACTTAGGGCCACATTACGACTTTGGAGGTAGCCATGCCCGGCTGCTTCCAAAAACGTGTCTGGGTTCCCTGAATGGGGAAATACCAGGCCATTCTGACTTTGGAGGGCCCGGTATTTCCTCCTTCAGGGAGCCCGGACCCGGTCCTTCTCCATTCCCATTCGAGCTCCCATAGGGCTCAATGGGAATGGGGAGGGAGCTAACAACGGGCCCGTTAATAACGGGCCCGTTGTTAGCTCCCTAGTCCCCTCGCGGACCCGCTCTGGACGTCTGGTAAAACCAGACGTCCAGAGCGGGTCCCGCGAGGGAACCTCGTAATAGGAAGGAATGGGATTAACGGCGCCGGCACCATTACGGGCGCCATTAATCTCATTCCGCCAGCCTCGTAATGAGGCCCCTAGTCTTGACCGCCGCCAATTCTACCTTGATTGGTCTGACTTGTCCAAAAGGTTACCCTGTTCCAAGGATCTAGGCTGGCCTTCTGAATCTCTGCCCACCAGGTCAGAGTTCAGAAATCCATCTTATCACAGTGCAACACAAGGAACTCACATACATGCATACATACACAGGTCCTATGAAGCACTACTGCAGCACTATAAAAGAACAGCAAGTGGATCCTGTGTCCAAAACACAGGAACTCTGGGTCGGCCTGAACACACAGGAGCTGATGGGTCTCCCCAGAATGTGGGTTAATGTCAACCCAGTAGCATTGAAAGGCTAGCTGGAAGGCCTCTCTTTATGCGTGCTGGGGCCTGAATCCTATTGAGGCCCTTTCTCTAAAAAAACAGGAATACTCATTTGGCCTAAGGGGCTACTAAAATGAACTTGTTAATATCATGTCCCACACTCCCCCAGGTTTTGCTCTGCAATGAATTTAGGAAAATACGTTGAATCTATGTCCTGTTGTCTTTCTCCCCAGCCAGTTACACTCTGGCCTGCCCCTAAGACTAAAGGTACACTTTTTACAGTTTGTAGGCTTCATCTGTCTGTAATTCTCCAGTGAGAGTAGACCTCCACCAGGACAAGAAGGGAATCACCACATCTTATAAGTCCATGGTAAGAAGCCGAGCCTTGTCTTTTTAAGTCCATAACCTGGAAGAATTTCAATATAAGTAAGGGTTCCACTCTCTGCCCAGCTGAGACACACTACTTAACTATACGCGTGCAAAGGCCCCAACTTCTAATGTGCCAACGGTCATCCCGCTCATTCCTCAGAAACCCAAAATAGGATTAGACCATGTCAAAGAATGAAAATGTTACGTGTTGAGAAGTGTCTGCAAGCGGTCATATGGGCATGTTACAAAGCACCTAAAGAAAGAAAGAGATCTGCAAGAGAGCTTTGCATAGACAAAACTAACCAACAGGTTCTCTCTCTGAGGACATGTTGGTACAATGGTATTAATCCTGCTTTTTGGAACTAGCCTCCGAGGTTAGTGACCGCCCATCTCTGAGAAGAGGGCAGTCTCGGTGCTGCCCAGCTACCCTCAGGCACCCTGATTGTACAAAGCAATGACAGCAGCAAACAGAGCTAACTTGCCGCTGCAAGTGATTGCTACTAAGCGAGAACTTGCCGTTGGAAGAAGAATTGAGAGACCAATTGCTGGTGCAAGAAAATTGATCGGAAAACTTGCTGTGGTAAGGAAATTGAGGGATGTGACGGAGTCGGGGGCCTGACACTGTCACGTGCATCATAGGGCCCGTCCTGACCTGCTACAGTGGGGGACACTTTGGCGCAACCAGAGCTGTCTCTATCCCAGAGGCAGGGGCAGGGAATTGAGGGGAAGGCGCTCAGTCCTTAAATGGGCCATGAGTGTTGATGTGGGTACCGCGCTTTATCATATGATGCCTCCCAGTACCTTTTCTGGCCAGTGTTCTTTCTGTAAGGTTTCAGGACTTCAGCTCCCAGAGTGCACCTGGAAGCAACCAAGTAAACCTGCCCTGGGGCAAGGAGAACTGAACCAAGAACAGACAGGGAATGGGCAGAGAAAGTCCTTAACAAATAGAAATGAGACACCCAACACCCGACATGCCAACTCCAGACGGATACCAAGAAAATGGTGGGGCAGCAGAAAATGAACCTGCAATGAGGAGAGGCTGCAAGAGGACTGGAGAGACACAGAAACCCCCCACATACCGAAATGGCAACAAAACCCACTAGCACCTGACAAAAGACACAGGGCGAACAAGCAGCCTAAGCCTTTGGCTCCTAGCACACCATCAGAGACTGTAAACACACCCTTGCTAGAAAGGGGGAGGTGCTTCTAGAGGTTTGTAAAGCTTTTCATACGTGTAGCACAGCCCCTGAGGAAAGGACAGGTGCAGATTGGCTCTCTGAGTCAGGGGAGCGCTGCAACCAACAGAAGGGGCGTGGGTGGGGATTAGAATTAGGAAGAGCGCAGAATATAAGGGGGGGTGAATGGACATAGAGAGGCATGTTTGCAGGCGAGGTCGGGAGGCATGACGGTGAACCGAGAGGCCAGAGTGAGAATGGGCAGTGGAGCCGAGAGCTGAGGAGTCGCTCGCAGAGTTGGAGCCGAGTACAGGTGAGGTCTTGATTTTGAGAGAGTGGTACCAGTTGTATGAAGTGTAGTGTGAGGGGGTATAAAAGGAGAGTGAGAGAGTAACAAAAGATGCATAGAGAGAGTGAGGAGTGTGGGGGATTAGAGAGCGAGTGAATGTGAGACACAGGTCGTGTGTAGCGATTTTACAAGGTGGTAGTGGGACTAGTGGCAAGGGTAGAATTAAATAGGAGGGGTGAAGATAGTGGTAAGAGATAAGCAGAGAGAGTGTGGTGAGACAGAGAAGAGGGGTGAGGTGAGATGTGAGAAGCGGAGTGTGGCTGAGGTGAAAAGAGTGGTTTAGTGAGAGGTGAGATGAGGTGTATAGTAAGAGGTGAGGAGAGTGGAGTAGTAAAATGGAAGGAGAGGAGGGAGGAGAGAGAGAGTGTTTGAAGACCAGAGGGGGAAGAGAGAGAGAGACAAGAGGATGAGAGGGGGGAGAACGATGGAGTGAGCGGAGGGGAGAGTGCAAGGAGCAGGGTGTCTGAGACTCTTAACATCATTTGATATCTGGATAAAGGTGATACCGATCGCTCTCTGGGAAGATCAGCGGTATTAGGGAAGCCTAGTTAAGGGAGGCCCACAAGAGGACGAGAGAGGGTTGCCCCTTCGTCTACCCACCCCCTCCCTGTCTCTGGTACATAACACAGAACAATATGCTTATATCGTCATCGAAAAGTCCACTCATGTTGACATTGAACAATCTGCATTTTTTGAGTTAATTAAAGAAATAAAACCAATCGAAACCCTTGAAGTGTTCCTTGAAGTCTGAGTATTCTTTAGGCCATCTGTGACGACAGGTGAAAATTGCCATTTCAAGACAATCAATGGGAAAATGTGGCTGTTGCCAGTAAGGAAAGATTGAACGATTAGAAACTACTGTGACGAGACCAGTACCCTGGCCTTGTTAAGAGGGGATGGAACCCCTGCTCATCCTGGGGTGGGAGGCCTACCAGGAAGAAATCCAGTGCCACCCCAGAAAAGGACGCTGACAGTGCCCCCATTTCTGCCCCTTCTCCCTCTTGTGCCAGCCTGTTTATGTGCCGTCCCCCTCTGCCTCAAACCATACCCCCTAAAGATGCTCGCTAGGTTATTGCTATATTTTGTTAGAGTCCGCACCCATGATCTGAACAAAGGCAAGCAGTGGCAGGGACCAATCATCCTTTATTTAGAATAACACAACAAAGCCAGAATAAAAATAAACAGCAAACAGGACCAACTTTCCCAAGCCAACGCATTCTCCTCTTGAGCCACAACCTCACCACCAGAGAAGGTGTGACTCACACAGAGTAAAAAGATACAACCAAAAACAAACCTACAAGACCACAAAAAAACAGGACAACTAAACCTGGTCGTGCAGATGGCTCTGAAGAATCCAACACACTAACAACCTCACCTTTCAAACACCTGACTCAACACAAAATACGGCTCAAACAAATAAGTCGGCCCGCCACAACTTAGTCAAAAACCTACAACTCTGCAATCAATAGTTAAACACACATCCACTATGCACAGATTCCTTGCTCCCTCTGGTTTTCTATCCAGAAACATTGCCGCTGGGAAAACCCCAATAACCACCTAGAAAACTCACCTGCCGCAGAGACACCAGCTCTACAGCACAGTTGGCAACGAAGGGTTTGGATAGGTGCAAACCAAATTAACAAATGTACATTAAAGATTGAACAACTTCAGAAAGTACGGGTGCTGGGGAGGAATACAAACCCTGACACGGGGTTTGTGCAAAAACTGAAACAAGGAAAAGTGTTTACATTAGAGACACTCCTGTCCCCTGCACACCATTGATACAGATACACTATCAGTCAATAATAATGAAAAAAGAGTGTAATCTTCTAATAAGTCAGACTTTAATCAAAGCAAACAGTTCTAAGTACTGTAAAAATCACTTCAAATCAACATAAAGGAATAAAGGCATTCAATACATAGAAATAAGCCATTGATCATGAGAAGAATACATACAAATTAGCAACTGAAATAATAATATACAATCCAAATTTTCAAATGATGAATTTCGTGGTAGTGAACTCAGATGATCAGATGCTCTACGCGTTTCGGGGAATAACCCCTTCTTCAGGAGCAAAGTAATCTGAAAATGTATGCATCAAAAGTACAACATCAGTATTTTGATTCACAATGTTAAAACAAGGATGTACACAAAGATTGAGCAATCCAACACCGCTAAGTGCAAGAGTACAATGATTTTAGCTAATTCACAAAAGTACATGAAAATCCACATTAAGGTACACATAGGTGATCAAAATATAAAGATCGATTTAACCAAGGGAGTGACTCCAAAAAGAGATGGGAAAATGAGTGGGCTCAAAAAAAGCAAATACCTGAAATAAACACGGGCGTGCTGAATCTGATATACAGCGGTGCTGTGTGGAGAAGAATCCACAAACTGCTGAGGTGCAAATAAACTTTTTTCAAGGTTATAAACCTGGTGTAAAAAATAAATGAATATGTATAGCCACTTGTGTGAGACAAAAACCTTTTAGGTCAAAGAAAATTAAAACTTGCTGGAGAGACAGTTAACAATCGAGCTGCTTACCGCAAAATTGAGCTGCAGTCGCTTAATTGTATTAAGATATTCGGGGTTACAGCTGAAGCAATCTGGAAAGGTCCAGCTTCAATCCTAGACACTTCAAGAGTCAATCGAGGAAGTACCCAAGTAATGCCAATCTTGTGCGGAAGACTACAAGTAAAGTACTAAATGTACTAAAACAGAAAAAGAAACAAGAATTACCACTAAGCTAACCTAAGCATCTAACTATAGCAAAAACTCTTGGGCTATCACTGCCATACAGGTAAACAAACAAAGAACAAACCAAAGAAAACGCGTGAGGCAGGTAATGCACATGGAGTGCACACCCAAGATAATTACCAAAAACTGAGCAAGGAAAACATGGTCCAAGGTACATTCATTCAAAGCACCAAGTGGCAAAAAGTAAAGAAGGAGCCTTAAACTTGTCGCACGGATGAAAGTGCCCCACATAAATAACAAAGCCTAAATAGAACTTCCAAACTCACCGCACAGTTGAGCACAACGGCTTGTCTTTCCCTACAAAACCCCTAACCACACCCCCCTTCTTCTCTTTCAGATCCACGAGAGCACCTGGAGACCATGAAAATGGCAGTGTCCCCGGTATACATCCCTATACAATAACATAGCATGAGTGGAACGAGGCTTGCTGAGTGGAAAGATGGGGGTAGTAGTAAATGTAGTGTAGAGGAGGGAGTACGAGTGCCCGGAAGGTAGTAGTGACATGAAAGGGTGGAGGCAAGGCTTGGAGAGGGTGAGAGAGAGTAGAAGGGGAGAAGGGGGTGAAAGCAGAAGAAGCAGAGTAGTCAGAAGAGAACACCGGGCAGTAAGAGGTAGAGATGATAGCAAGAAGACCGAGTCGAGCCGAATGTCTGTGAGGCACAATCCCATTCCCCCATTAGACCGCTAATCTCTATATAGAGTAGGGGCGGCTAGAAAGGCAGCGAGGGAGTTCCGATAGAGAAGGTGTTTGGTCTTTAGGTGTGCACTCATAGTATTATAAAGAACCTAGAAGGCCGGATGGAATCTGCTCTATGTACTAACCTGGGGTTTGGGGAAGGTTGGTGCTTTATAGATGAGAGAGTGAGGGATGGCCATAGGGCCCATTGAATTCTTAATAGAAACCCTTGAACCGTCTCAGCGCATTGGAGTCTTCCTTGAGCTATCTGTGACACTATGAAAATGTGTGTGCTGTTCTAAGGGGATCAGGATTCCTTTTGGGGGCACCGAGAGGCCCCAGCTCAATGTAGCTTCTGCAGCAGAATTGTCCAATATGGATCACCTGTAATTTAACCTCTACTAATTAAAGCAGCTTTGACTCTTTCTCATCCACTGAACTGGTTTGGTTGTCATTTCCTGGGATCGCAGGGAGGGGTGAAATTGCAAAAAAAGGTTGGGTGGGAGTGGCCACATGGGCCTTGTATCTACTCTGTCTGAGGGTGGGCTGTCGCTGATAAGAACTGCCAGTAGCAAAGCACCCATGAGTAAGGCAGAGCATCACACGCTGCACACTAGCAACACTGCCTCTCCAGCATTGGTCTCTTTCCTAGATCCCCACATGCTTTTGAATATCCCCCTACATCATGTGTGGGCCATGGCGTAAACTACATATCAGTGCTCCATCTTGTAGACCATAGACATCACACTTACAATGCTGGGATTTCAAGAATGGTACTAAAAAGGGTCACTTATGGCAGCCATATTGGTTTTCTTGGAGACAAGCCTAACCAGGTAAATATGCACAATCCAAGCAGTGAAAACATTAGTCATGTATTTTATTAGCCGGCTATGATATAATAGGTTATTTATAACGCGCTTAATACCCAGAAGTTTCTAAGCGCGGAACCGGGATCGAACCTGCGAGGACGTTGCCGCTGAGCTATCCTCTCGAGTCATCAGACAGGAAGGCAGGTTGGTCAACTGTGTGCCTATGAAAGGTAACAAAACATTATTCTTCCACATCCTTTATAGCCATTGGATCTTCCATGAATGTAGATGTTTTGAATAAAGTAGCAGACCATATGTTTACGGCCTTCTTAGGGACCAGATAAGTTTTACAATACTGACTGTCTCATCTTTGTGCCTTTTCGGGCATCTGGATGCAAGAAATAGTGCTCAGTGTGGACTGAATGCTATGTTGCAGTGTGGACTGAATGCTATGTTGCAGTGTGGACTGAATGCTATGTTGCAGTGCTACAGATGTCCTTTAATCTCGTAGTGTGCTGTTACATAACAGGGCCCAGGCCTGCTCGTGTTTACATATCAGTTCACTTTAGATGGCCCCGCCCACCTAGAAATCCTCGAGTAGTGCTGCATTAGTGCTCATTGACAGTGACATGAGACAAACATTTAGGAAGATTACTTAAAGGATAGTGGAAAAACACAGGCAAGCATATCAACTGATTCATATAAAAGAACGATAGCACTTTAGGCAAGAATTTCAGGTAAACACGAGACCTGGATCCCTCCTGCTTGAGGAGAGGATTGCTACAGGCCGAGTGTACGGCATTGGCACAGGCGACTGAAGATGATGCTTCTCAGCGATAACTGCCCACAGAAGAAGCATTATCCAGATTTCCAAAAGCAGCGGCTAATCTACACCTTCCCTTTGACTCTCTGAGGAACTGAACATTGACTGTAAATCTAACCAAAGAACAATGCTACCGTTTCTGCCTGTGCTTCAAATTGCTGACCGCTGCGCCCTTGTCGAAGCCTACTGCAGGCCTACTTTTACAATAGAAAATAGATTTACAGTAGAAAATTAATGAGGACTACTTGGAACGATCTGGCATTCTACATGGTGTACATCGTTGCTCCACCACTATGCACAAGACTATGCCTTGTTTACTGCATGTTATGTACTCTAATGGGTTGATGGTGACCTGACATAGCTGAGAAAGTCCATACACCTGTTATTCAGGTGGGCCACTTTTTAATTGGTGCCTGAACCAATTGTATGCCCCAGTCTGACACTACTTCTTCCCTGAGGAAATGCCGCTACTGCCGCCTCAGCTCCCGCTCTGTTGTGGCCACCATGGAAATGGAAAAGGGGCTTGGTACCGAGCCCCGCCTTCCTGATGCATGGCAGCCATGTTCGATGAGTATTTTCTTTCAATGAATGGAACACCGGGAGGCGGGCTGGTCATTGAAAGAAACGGCTTTATTGTTAGCACCCGCCCCTGGGTGGATGCTAATAGCGTTAAGCACCCGTTACACGGGATATACCAGGTGGTAATGTCGCTTGGCCCTCGTTAAACACTCTTGTTACGCTTGTACCTTTAACTAGGTCCCCGGGCTGTTTCCAACTGGTATAGCCTGTGGAACGGGTGCTTAACACTTAAGTGTAATCAACTGAGGTGTTAGCGACTATGATGGATAAGGCAATCTGCTATCATGAGTAAGTACAGTCTAGTGAGGAGTGGAAAGCTATCTACAGGAGATAACCACTCCAGAGCGGACCACTGGCATTGGCTATTGAGCAGGAACGGGCTAGTGAAGAGGGGGGCTGCTGTGTATTTTTATGTTTTTTCAGGGTGGTGGAGGCATGGTGCATTTAGGAAAGCGTTACAGGGTCTGAAAGTAGGCATACTCTACTGAGACTGTGGTCGTTTTTTGGGAATATTTGATTTGGCAAAGAGAGGTAATTCTTGTTAAGCGCCCAACTCTAAAATGGGTCCAGCCGGCACTTTACAAGTTCAAATCCCAGCCAGACTAGCCGAATCCTTTATATTTCCGTGCTCAGTCCATTACAATGGGGAGTCATAATGGCTCTTTATGAAAACCTGACAACTCTATTCCTTGTTGAGGTATGGTCTCCTAACTGGAAGCTAGCAGATGTAGGATTTAAGGCAGCTGTGCCTCAGTGAGGAGGGGTCGTTGGTCTGCTGGGGGCCGCCTCGTAAGGAGTTGGTGGGTTTGGTGAGGGTCAGTGTAGGAGAGGTAGTGCAGTGTTTTGATGCTGCTTGCTTTGGCTTGACGGGGCTAGAGTGGGGCATTGGTGTTGGTGTTAGCGCCACCGTTGGGATGGTGAACTCTAGGGCCGCTTACTCAGTGACCCGGTCATTTTGGGGGCATGCTTGACCTTTTTCCTGCCCCTCGGTTACTCCGATCTAATTAGGACAGTAGGCATAGAGATTTGGCTTCCAAGCTTAAAGTACTTTCAAACTAAAAACACCTCCTGATATGTCCATGTTTACGCCCATTGGGGAAGGCACTTGTGTGGGAAAATGCCGGGTATTGAGGACATCCCACGAGGTGGGCAGAGAAGGGCCCTGCAAGGGGCACCCAGTGGATGGCAGACCCAATGCTGCTTCAGAGATTCTCCAGAGAGGGGCCTTCCCCCGTTGTTCTGCAGGGGCAGAGCTCCAACCCTGCACATAAAAGCTCAGAGTAGCTGCATTTGCAACAGGCAGGCCATTATCCCGAGAAAGGGGCGTGTGAGCTGAGGGGAGAGGTCAGGGCCGAAAAAAGAGGCAGCACACTTGACTTCAAGAAAGAGTGGGAAGACTGTCTTGATTTAGGCCCGAGAATACAGGCTTTTTGTCTGAGGACTTTGAACTCCCCTAGCCAGCTGGGGGACCACTGGTGCTTCGTAGCAGCACTGCGCATTGTGAAGAGTGGCGGCCATGTCTGGGATCTATATGTTGGAGAGAGACCGCCGTGCGCCCCAAGAAAGGAGTCTTTATGTAGCGCGCGCTAGGCACTAGAGCCAATAGAAAACAGCTGGACCGCTAACCCCAAGCTCCCCTCCTGATAGTTTGGAGTCATAATATCATCTACATATAACCAATGCAAATGATTAGGGAGCGCCCGGGATTCATTCAGCGTGCACGGACCACAGAGGGAGGGATTGGCCCAGTAAAGGACCAGAATCCCTGCAGCATCAGAAAGAGCACCGTTTGCAGGGGGTCTGCCAGGGTAAGGCCAGACAGTGCTGCAATAGGTGGGGAAAAGGCCTGACTCAATGGCCGTCACTTTCTATGAACCTTGATGAATCTGAAGGATATCGCTCCAGCAGTGGCATGTCCAGACTCTTTGACTGGGGTGGCCCAAGTGGGCCACTGTCTTATGCAGGGTTGGCATAAAATACGAGCGCGCACACAGATAATAATCATAGTTTAGGATAATGGGGTGGCACCACCCGGTGTGGCCAATCAGAATCCAGGGGTAGCACGTGCCACCTCAGGCCACTCCCTGGACACGCCCCTGCGCTGCAACCCCGGATGCGCTGCCACAGTGCTCAACCATGGTGCACATCCGATCCTCCATGTCGTACGCTTTTTTCACGCAACATTGTCTGAATTTCACTTTTCCTTTTAAGTTATGGGTATTTGGCGGCGATTGGACCAGCAACGAAGCTAAATATTGCTGTGTGATGGGAAACTGCATGTCATACTTGCCACCCCTACAGGTTCAGGCCGTAGTCTACTGCTTTTTAAGTAGTCGTACAGACGGCAGACATTAGTAGAAGATCCTACAACTTTTAAGTATATGCAAAGATAAGTCGGAAGTGGTGCTGACGAAAGAAGTCGATAGGGGAATTCCATAGCAGTCCAGTGAAGGAGGAAGACGAGATGGCCAGCTACAGTTGAAAGCTGCGGGAGAGGGCCATGGCCCTGCTGCCCTCTCCCAGCCATCTCCTCCGAATCTGCTGGTCACTCTTGCCCTGGCTGCTTCCCAGGTCGCGCTGTCGGTGGTACTGGGCTCAGGAAGTAGAGGAGGCCTTCTGCTGTGCTCCAGAACCCCTGCTCCCACCCACCTCCCCAGTCCAATCCTGGCAGCAAGGCTGGGGGGTTCCGGTGGTCAGTCCTCTCCCGTGGCGCTGCATGCGCTGCCGCGCTGGCCGCCTCCCCACTTTATTTGCCTGGAAAATTGCCCTTGGTCTTCCAATTGGCAAAGCCAGCGTGGTTGGTTTTGACAATGCTTGTAGCATTTCGGAAAGTTTATTGTATCTGAGAGCTGTGAAGTGGTCATTGGGCAATATATTGGTGCCAAATAAAACGGCCACAAAATATCACATAAATGCCCATCCTAACAAAGCACCTATTTGGACCTAACTGTGCGTCCCCCTCAATTACGCAATAAACCTCAAACCGGGGGCATTACTGCATCAGGTAATGCCCCGGTGCCCATAGTTACATGCCTGAGCAAAAAGAGGGCCTTAACAAAGGTCCTGAGACACCTGACTTGGTAATGCCCCCAGCGAGGGGCTTATTTCTATTAGTACCACTTAGACCGGGGTATTAATAGTGACTTTTTTAAAGTTGCATGACGCTTTTGGCATTCAGCAACTGAAAAAAATAAAAAAATAACAATCTCTGCCACTGAACAGGGAGAAGGGACTATACGTAGGCTCTTCTCCATTTTCATTGCGGCCATTGAGAAACGAAGAAAAAGGTAAACAAAAAAGATGGCCACCAGGGAACGAGGAGAAGGGACTACATGTGTAGTCCCTTCTCCCTTTCAATGGCGGCCAGGTTGCGGCTGCAAGCAGTGCCCTGACAAAGGCTTTGTCAGACTGATACCAACCCGGCGAGGGCCAACAGGCTTGCTTGTTACAATCTCATTGCCCCTCGCCGGGTACTACTACAACAAATTAACAAAGAAAAAATATCTGGTAAGAGGGAGTCAAAGCACTAATTTATGACACTGGTTCAGTCAAGGACCCTGCAACCACTCAGCCATAATTGAAGGGCCAAGAGACTTGGTAAGGACGAAAGAGGTTGTTGCCCTGGGGCGCTTATTGGCTTATGATGCCCGAGAAAAAGACCCCTGAACGGTAACATCACAGAAGGAAATGGAAACTAAATTCAGCTTTTCCAACAGTTGGGTTGGCTTAACCCTCGCTCTCTCTCCGAAACTTGGGGGGCAAATGGGGAAGTCCCCCACATTAAGGGGGGGTGAGGAATGGGTGCTGATGTCATGTACTTGTATGGTGCACGTGTGTGCCAGAGAAGTGTGTGTGACTTTGAAACGCCATGGCTGCATGTGACTTTGAAGGCAACATCTTGGTTTACAGGGGCCCTTCTACATGGATGTTGGTGTTGATTGCAGGCGCCGGGACTGTTGGGGGAAGTCCCCCATTTACCCCCCAAGTTTCAGAGAGAGAGCGAGGGTTAATCCAACCCAACTGTTGGAAAAGCTGAATTTAGTTTCCATTTCCTTCTGTGATGTTACCGTTCAAGGGTCTTTTTCTCGGGCATCATAAGCCAATAAGCGCCCCAGGGCAACAACCTCTTTCGTCATTACCGAGTCTCTTGGCCCTTCAATTATGGCTGAGTGGTTGCAGGGTCCTTGACTGAACCAGTGTCATAAGTTAGTGCTTTGACTCCCTCTTACCAGATATTTTTTCTTTGTTAATTTGTTGTAGTAGTACCCGGCGAGGGGCAATGAGATTGTAACAAGCAAGCCTGTTGGCCCTCGCCGGGTTGGTATCAGTCTGACAAAGCCTTTGTCAGGGCACTGCTTGCAGCCACAACCTGGCCACCATTGAAAGGGAGAAGGGACTACACATTTAGTCCCTTCTCCTCGTTCCCTGGTGGCCATCTTTTTTGTTTACCTTTTTCTTCGTTTCTCAATGGCCGCAATGACAATGGAGAAGAGCCTACGTATAGTCCCTTCTCCCTTTTCAGTGGCAGAGATTTTTATTTTTTTCAGTTGCTGAATGCCAAAAGGGTCATGCAACTTTAAAAAAGTCACTATTAATACCCCGGTCTAAGTGGTACTAATAGAAATAAGCCCCTCGCTGGGGGCATTACCAAGTCAGGTGTCTCAGGACCTTTGTTAAGGCCCTCTTTTTGCTCAGGCATGTAACCATGGGCACCGGGGCATTACCTGATGCAGTAATGCCCCCGGTTTGAGGTTTATAGCGTAATTGAGGGGGACGCACGGTTAGGTCCAAATAGGTGCTTTGTTAGGATTTGCATTTATGTGATATTTTGTGCCAGAGATAGTCCTGTGCAGAGAGCACCTCGCAATGATGTATAGTCAGGTATATACTGTAACGAAAGTGCTCTTATATGGCTCCCCTCTGCCACCTTTGTGGCTTTGCTGCACATGGCTCTACCTGAAAAGGGGGATGGGGTGGAGATTAGTGGGAGAGGCAGATGCAAAACCTATGGTGTTGATGGGTGTAGGTTGCAAGTAGCCGGCTTATTTTGCTGATCTGCTTTCTATGGGTTTGGCAGAGAGACGTGGGCATATGTTATCCATAGGTAAGAACCACACAAAGATAGACTACTGTGTTTTGTGTCTGGTTAGCCGCTAACCTGGAAGAGTTGGGTATGGCTAAAGAGGAGAGCTTAGACATGGCTCAAATGCTGCTTATCCATTGGCTAGGCATGCAGCATCCATCTGTGGCAGGCTTTGTGTGTGTAGCATAAGGTGGGAGTTCTCAGAGGGGAGTTGCTTAGTTGGGGGAGCAGGAGTAGACCATACAAGGTCAAACAACCTGCAACCCTGCATTTAAATTTATCGTATTGGCACTGCCAAACCCTCTCAAATAGATGCACTGTACCCTATGAGTATCAAAGCAGAGATCTGAAAATGTGAAGATGAGGGTAATAGGGCTGCCTGGAACCTCCACTCATCAACATAAGCTACATGCTAAGGGTTATGGTTCAGAGAAAGAGCGGCTTGAAATTTGAGGGTTATAGGCACCATTTCAGCTTCCTTAGTATGTTGGCTGGTAGGCTGAGTGATGCATCAGACCACACCATGAACTCTGAGGGCTTCACGCCCAAGCTCACCTCCTGCGCCAATTCCCTCGGGTTCCACATCGACAAATACCTCTTCTTCAAGACACACATAGCTAAGCTAACTCAGACAGCTTGGTATCCGCTTTCCCTACTGCAGAAATCCAAGCCCGTCCTGCCTCCGGACAGCTTGAGGTCCAGTTCAATCACTGGTCCTATCCCACCTGGATGGGGGCAATGGACTCCTCGAAGGCCGTCTGCCATCCTCTCTTATGCCCCTGAGAACTGTCCTACACGCGGCCGCACGCATCATCAGGGCTCTATGCAGAAACAACCACATCACCCCGGACCTCATCGACCTTCACTGGCTCCCACTGCACGCAAAAATCACCTTCAAGTCTTGCTGCATCATCTATAAGGCAGTCACCCTCAAGTCATCCACCTACCTCACAGAGAAACTCTGAATCTCTGTCGAACAGCGCACCACCAGAAGCCAGGACAAGTGGAGACTTGAAAGCCATCTCTGCAAAAAGGAAAGGACCAGAAAACAAGCCTTCTCTGCCTACGCCCGAGACTATGGAACTCCCCCACCACCTGTCGGTATCTGACTCTGCCCCATGATCCTACAATTTAGAAAAGAACTCAAGGCCCACCTCTTCAAGGAGTCTCTTCACCTCAACACCTAGGTCGTCACGTTGCCACTCGCGCCAACTGACTCATTAGACAACGCCTGCCCCACTCTTCCTGTTATTTTTAATTTATTTATATTTATAAAGTGCGCAAACAGCCCAGAGGCATTGAGGCGCTGTTACACATAGTGTACTTAGTTGCATGAGGCATAGAACATACATTTGCATGTGATGAGCTTAGTTACATCAGACATTTTGTAAGTAAAGGGTTTAGGATACCTAAGGTATACATCAAGCATTTGTTCCTTGCCACCGGTACAGCTGTACCCCCTCCTATGATCAATTACCGGGGGGAGATAGGTGATTGGCGTGGGGCCATAAGGTTTTTTTTTTTAGATATCAAACCTGGTTGGTTGCTTATCTGTTGGCATTTAAGGCTCTGAGACCATTACCATATTTAAACCTCGGTGGAACCAACGCCTCGAGGACCCCCTTCCCCAATTTCACAGAGATGGCAAGATAAAATGCCTTCCAAGGGAGTCATTTTATTTGAAGTGCAAAGTGCCTGCAGGGAACCTGCAACATTTGCAATTACTGTGTGGGCTTCTGCATGCAGTGTGCAACCTTTGGAAAACAGAGTGCTAAAGTAAAGAGTAAAAACAGGCGGAATTGGCTTTACCCCAGGCTGTTATTGCTGTGTGCCCTTACTCCACCTTTAATGCCAAGCGATACATCAAGGCCCCCTCCTCCCCCTTCACCGCTCTGCTCTTTCTCTGTGTATCGGCACAGGCTGGACAGACCAGGCAGCCACGAGGAAGTGGGCTAAACCTGCCTGGCAGCCCGCCTTGCCCTTTACATGCCCCCACCCCCAGACCAGGCCCTTCATCTGAGGCGTCTTGTGTGTCTGTGGAGAGAAGGGAGATACTGTCCAATGCTCCGCTAACCTTGGGTCTGCTTCTCGGAAAGAGGATCACAAGATGGGAAGCACGCCGCCTCGGCGTCGCAGGCTGCCCAGCCAAGAGTCAATGGCGCTCTTTGTTCCTGGGGATTCAGCACACCCCAGAACTCTTGTGGAACTTGCTACTAGCCCCAATATGTGGAGCGCTCCATGCTTCTCCCAGGGTGGCCTTGAGATCGGGAAACCTTTGAGGAGCTCGAGATCCACCCATCCAAGCCAAGTTAACCAGCCTCTTCTGCATCCTCCCCTCACTTCCCACCCCCATCGATGTGCCTTAACCCTTTGAGTACCCTTGGGACATACATATGCTACTAGGCATGGGTATGGAATTATACATTGGGTGACTATCAACTACAGGGGTTTGTGAGTCAGAACCACAGGGTGGAATATTTCCTGTAAATTCTTAGTCAGCCATGTTATGTTGTATATGGATTTCACATATGAACTGTTGCACCCTCCAAGTGCATTGCGCAGACTGACGGGGAGCCGGTGAAAGGGAAGGTCCTTGCTGCAAATGCAGCCTTGTTTACTGTTTTGCAGATCAGCCTGCCTGGGTACAGTGGGCAGCTCTGGGTAACACCGGGGCAGGGAGCCACAGGTAGAGCGACACAGCGGGGCGGGGAACCACACGTAGAGCGACACACCGGGGCGGGGAGCCGCACGTAGAGCGACAGAACGCAGATTTCTATGTATCCGGTGGTGCCTCGGAACTGTGGCGTGTGAGCAGTGACAATGGGGATGTTTTGCGGTGTCAGTGGTTGAGTGGATCAGCATTGTGTTTGTCAGTAAGGTGCGAGAGCAGTGGCGCTGTTACGAGGGTGTTTGCCATCACCACAGTTATCCTTTACAATTATTCGATAGCAAGTCATGGATTTCTGTGGGATCGCTATACAACAGCCACATTACAAGTACGGTGGTGAGGGTAAAAACAGCAGTGATGCTGTAGTAATTCTGTTGCTGCCGCATTACCACACTGCCGTCCTATGAGTTTGGCGGTGAAGTGTAAGACTTACTTCAAGCAAAAAGATGATGGAGCAGCCACATTGCTACCAAAAAAATCAGCAACAGTCATTGGAACAACCACGGTGGAATCAGTGCCAGCGGTAATTCCACCAAAATCCCCATGGAGTCCTACGGACTCAAAAATAGGGATTTACCCCGCATTTCCCACCACTTGTAATCCTGTGGTAAATCTGCTTGACCAAGTAGTGGCAATAGAGTTTGGAGGTAATACAAGAGATTTCCCGCCAAATTACAGCCAAACTCGCAAATGGGGCCCATGGAACTACGCCTGGGTGACTACCAACAATGGGGAAATACTCCACTGAAGGGTTGTGAGACCTATCTGAGAGACAATGTGAGTGAAGCTTGAGTTGTTGATGATGGGACTCAGAACCCTAAATTTGAATATTTCCCAATAGTTGGCAGGGGATCATGTTTAATTTCATGTTGTATGTGGATTTAATTCATCAACTGTTTCAGGCTCCGAGTACGTTAGAAAGTGGTGAGCCAGGTGAACAGGAAGGTCCTTTCCTCAAGTAGGGCCTTGTTTCCTGATATGCAGCAGCGCCTGCCCGGGTGATGTAGGAGATGGCGTGGAGGTTGTGGCAGGCAACCTTTGCAGCACACGTGATGTCACCATAGAAAATGATGACTTTCCTATTTCTCTGCAGTGACGTCAGGGCAAGGAGCAATGACATGTGTTACACTCTGTTGTTGCTGATTGCACTCTAGGAGATCCCTATGCAACATGTACATCCTAATTTGATGATGCGAGGCAGTAAGTCCTTTGCCCCCTTTCAAGTCTGATGAACTAGAGGCAAGACTTTTTTTTCTGTTTGGGCCATGACAGGTGCAGGCACTCAAAAGGCTGACTTCCATAGGAGTGCTGCCCGCTGCCTCCTGTCACAGAGCAAACCGCTTGGCCAATCCACGAGGGCCTTCCTTCTCTACATGGCTGAGCATTAATATTGCAGGCATCCTATTGGCTGGAGGCCCTTTCTGGCACTCAAAAGGCTGACTTCCATAGGAGTGCTGCCCGCTGCCTCCTGTCACAGAGCAAACCGCTTGGCCAATCCACGAGGGCCTTCCTTCTCTACATGGCTGAGCATTAATATTGCAGGCATCCTATTGGCTGGAGGCCCTTTCTGGCACTCAAAAGGCTGACTTCCATAGGAGTGCTGCCCGCTGCCTCCTGTCACAGAGCAAACCGCTTGGCCAATCCACGAGGGCCTTCCTTCTCTACATGGCTGAGCATTAATATTGCAGGCATCCTATTGGCTGGAGGCCCTTTCTGGCACTCAAAAGGCTGACTTCCATAGGAGTGCTGCCCGCTGCCTCCTGTCACAGAGCAAACCGCTTGGCCAATCCACGAGGGCCTTCCTTCTCTACATGGCTGAGCATTAATATTGCAGGCATCCTATTGGCTGGAGGCCCTTTCTGGCACTCAAAAGGCTGACTTCCATAGGAGTGCTGCCCGCTGCCTCCTGTCACAGAGCAAACCGCTTGGCCAATCCACGAGGGCCTTCCTTCTCTACATGGCTGAGCATTAATATTGCAGGCATCCTATTGGCTGGAGGCCCTTTCTGGCACTCAAAAGGCTGACTTCCATAGGAGTGCTGCCCGCTGCCTCCTGTCACAGAGCAAACCGCTTGGCCAATCCACGAGGGCCTTCCTTCTCTACATGGCTGAGCATTAATATTGCAGGCATCCTATTGGCTGGAGGCCCTTTCTGGCGCTCAAAAGGCTGACTTCCATAGGAGTGCTGCCCGCTGCCTCCTGTCACAGAGCAAACCGCTTGGCCAATCCACGAGGGCCTTCCTTCTCTACATGGCTGAGCATTAATATTGCAGGCATCCTATTGGCTGGATGCCCTTTCTGGCACTCAAAAGGCTGACTTCCATAGGAGTGCTGCCCGCTGCCTCCTGTCACAGAGCAAACCGCTTGGCCAATCCACGAGGGCCTTCCTTCTCTACATGGCTGAGCATGAATATTGCAGGCATCCTATTGGCTGGAGGCCCTTTCTGGCACTCAAAAGGCTGACTTCCATAGGAGTGCTGCCCGCTGCCTCCTGTCACAGAGCAAACCGCTTGGCCAATCCACGAGGGCCTTCCTTCTCTACATGGCTGAGCATTAATATTGCAGGCATCCTATTGGCTGGAGGCCCTTTCTTTGTTACTTGTTGCCACAGGCTTAGGTGATATGTTTAAAAGACTTGTTCAAAGGCTTTTTGTGAGAATGTGGCTGTTATATAGACTATCTCAAGAAAAAGACAGAAAGGAAAGATGTCATAGTTAGATAAATCAAAAAAACAATTTATAAGTAACTCTTAGGGGATCATATTTTTTTTAATAAAATTATATGTTCAAACTGAAACGAACCAGTACACAAAAAATAACAAAAACCAGTGCAAAACTTGTTTGACATGTGTGTGATGGAAATAAATGTTAAGAAGTGGGGAGTGGGACTAAGCTTATCAGGGGCTTACTTCTCCATTTAAATTTAAACATTGTTTTTGCTAATATTGGTCTGCAGCCATTTCATTAGGTGTGCAACCTTTAAAGTAAGCTGACAGAAAAAAAATGCGAACCTTTGTTTTTTCCAACAGGTGGTCCTTTTCATTTGATTTTGAACAAGTGCTTGCAAACAGTCTTCTATTCACCATTTCATCTAGAGTCTGGAGGAGCCCCCTCTTTTTGCCTGTACCTCACATATCTAGGTGCGGCTCAGCCACCTCTTACCTCCCCGTATGCTGGACCCCATGGAGAAGGGACGCTCACTGGATCCTCTGCACAGCTCTGAAGGCAGCCCCTTGGTCTTTTGCTAGTCGGGACACGCCCTTCGAACACCCTTCTTTAAATTATTTACTTTATTTGTCAAGTAAAAACCTCTTTCCAAGCAATAGAGCCTTGTGCAAAGCAGGGATGCTGCTACTCAGGGTTGTGTGCATAGTTTGGTGGGTTTGGGGGACTACACGAGTCATATGTGCAGTGCTCCAGATAAGATTTGGTAGTAGGAGTATTTTACTCCCTATTTTTTAAAGTTGGTAGTAACATGATTTTTCAGGGAGTAAAAATGTAAGTCCAATCCCCAATGTGAGTATTTTTTTTATAAGCGTGTAAAATACATTTTAATTGGCAAACGGAAATGTTTTCGTAATAATTATTTATTTCCACCATGTTATGCATGGACATTAAAAGATACATGTTCACTGACGATATCTGTTGCATGAAAACACTTTTGTTGTTTTAAGTGGTGATGGTATAACACGCAGGGTGTATGTATAGTATTACTCCTGATGAAGGTTCGGTAACAGTAACAGAACCGAAACATGTTGAGAAGATCAAGCAACACACTGTTGTTGTCATTACCAATTGAGACATAATGTACAATAGAATATTGATGGTCAATTAATTTTTAGACATCTTTTCAAATGAAAAGATTTTTTGAGCTCTTGCTCTTGGTGTTTGACATTTAATCTGAATCATTCAGGTTTATAGGTTTAGAGGTATTTGTCACGGTTTATGTGCAATAGATAAAAACTCTCCACAAACACACTTAAAAATAAAATTTCTATGAAATTGTTTATGAATTTTAATGTATATAATGTATATTTTGAATAAAAGACACTTTATAAAATATTGAAAAACCTTGGATAGTGATGGTCAGTCAGGACATAAAGGATCTATCTATAGGAGCACAGAATATGGTTGTCCAATAATTAATCGAATGCAAAATGTCCATGGAAGAAAATACCGAAAGTTATTTGAACAAAAATGACTTTTGGATTTTTCTCCCGCTGACATTTCTGACAACACGCTCCACTCCCACCACCTTACTTACCTGTTGGCGGCACACCTCGCTGTGTGCTGCCGACTTCCTGTATCCCTGCGACGCCAGTTCCCTTCACTTCCATGGATGGGAACCTGCGCCACAGGGTATTTTTTTTTTTTTACTTTAACCTATCGGGAGCGTGGGACACCTCTGCAACCCCTGATGTCATTATAGGGAGCAAGGGTGTGGGGGACACCCCCGCAAGCCCTGCTCCCCTTGTTCACTATAATGGCTCCGAATGGAGGATTTTTTCTAAATTTTCGTCTGTACGTAATTCGAGTACATCTGAAATTCGAACAGTTCTACCATTCGTTTTTTCCCGAACATTTATATGGATACCCAGAATATGTCTGTTTATAAACACAAACTTGTGCATCTCAGACGTTAGACACCTCAGGGGCCTCTATTCATAGTATGTGGACGAGCCACACCACTTTAGCGCCAAGTTGCTTTTTGGCATAAGTTGTGCTGTACTTTGTACAAAAATGCATAACATAGCATAACTGACTGTGCCACAGAGACAGGCGTGGAAATGATTGAACAAAAAGCCCTATAATATCAATCAGAGAAAAAGCTCATTTTTAATGAACATGATAAGATTCACAGGCAAAACTGCACCATTTACATGATATATTATAGATTATTTATATAGAGGAGCAGTGCTGGAAATAGTGTTGGATGGGGGTTGTGCGGTGTGTTGGGAGGGGGGGGGCAGTAATGGATGGGCTCTGAGGGGGCAGTCCTTCTTTTATGTTGTTGGCCGTCCCCGTTTTACGTCTTGGAAACCTGGTTGCCCTATGCTATTGAGACTAGATGTGTTACCTTTGAGTTGCATAGCCATCCTCCAGCTCTACCTGAGTCCTCTGCAGGGGAACAGCCGAGCTGAGGGAACCAAGCAACTGACTACAGGCCACTTAGAGGGGTGCAGAGTTCCTCCAGGGTGGAGGTCTCCTGGGAATCTGAAGTACGGAGGCCGTGTGGGTATTTCTGTACCCCAATGTAAAGCTCTTAAGGTCATACTCATCCTTCCAGAGTGTTCTGTTTCTCCCAGTTTGTGACACGCAGTTCAGAGAGCTGAGGGTGGGTCACTTCTAGTGTCCATGGTGCTGTACCTGAAGAAGCGATGCCCGCTCTTTGTGGATTGGCATTCCCTCTTTTTCTGGCAATCTAAAGGTCGTGGGTAAAAGAGGGCACACGCTAAAGGCTGCAGAATGCGCAGACGGGCAAAGCCCTGCCCCACACTGCACACTTGTGCGCGCAGGGGCTGGCAGCCCCCAACCGTCTGCAGAGACACAGGCGCGAAACACCGGGTACGCGTGTGTGTATTTTTATATCTATGTGGGGGCATGGGGCGGGGAGGGTGCTATGTGTGTGTATTTGGTGTGCTATGTGTGTGTATGTGGGGGAGGGGACGGGCTGTATGTGTGATGAGAAAGGAAGGCAGAAGGGAATGGGAGCAACATGGGGGCTAGGAGGGTGAAACCCCCTTGATTTTGAGTACATTCCACCATTGCAGGGGAGGATAGGGGTGGGGGTTCGGCACATTTTTCCTCCCATTGAAGGCTGCATCAAATCGCCCTAAAAAACAAAGGCTTTTGACATGCGTCCTTCACCTGGCGGGATGCATGCAGAGAACCGGTGGATCATGCACAGTCCTTATTTCTGATTGGCTTATGAAGGGGGAGGCTGTGGAGAGTTCCTTCCTAAATGCCAGAAGGCTGGCATGAGGTGGCCACAGGGGGTAGTTCTAAACGGTGGGATGTTATATGATAAACGCCCACCTCCTGAGGTATGGAGTGCATTGGCAGGGTAGGTATGCATCTGGACGTGAAGGCCTTGGCGATAAACCAAGCCGCTGTATAGATGATTCGGGCCAGAAGTGGGGGTGATGTGCGTCTTCTGGCTCCTCATCTGTAGTGCGCTGCTGCCTGAAGGAGCAGGGATGTACCACATAGCCCTGAGGGAAGGCTGTTAACCATATCCAGGTGGAAGATGGTAACGACCTGAACTTTAGCCTGGAAATTTGTTGCTGGTAGGAAGATCTTGAGATCTTCTTAATGAAAACATGTACAAACAAAAACATTTCTCAGAGGAGATTGCGACCCCCTACCCGTATCTTTATTTCCAGAGAAGGACTGATGCGTTAGACATTTCCCCGGACATTACAGAAGATTGACTGGGCAATTCATACACTGCCTTCCGGGGACTGTGGATCTCTCAACATATGGCAGCAGCAACCAGTACGACCAGAGGTGGTCACTTTATGACGTTAAACCACATGGAGGGGAGTAGGCACTGCTGGTCAAATATGCATAATATGTGACTCGGGGAGCACTGCGAGGACTCAGAAAGAGATGGTTAGGAACAACGATATGATATGATGGGTTATTTATAACGCTCTTAATACCCTGAGGTTTCTAAGCGCGGACCCAGGGATCGAACCTGTGGTGCTCCGTGTCGTCTTGCTTCCAAGGTGAGCGCCTTGCCCCTGAGCTATCCTCCCGAGATGGGTTTACGATGAGTGTACAGTACGCGTGGCCCATGGGGAAGTGCCAGGAGTTGCTCCAAACGCCCATTCGCCTGGCATACTCCCAGGTCTTGGGTGCTTCCTGCGCAGTTGCTACCAGTAACTCATGTTTATTGTCTACACAAGTCCGCAAGGTGACATTAGCGAGGCATGGGCCGGTGACTCACCGGGCAGGGCACTGGTGCTCACATCAATCGTTTTTGAACTTGGATCTTTTTTCTTTTTTTCTAACCCCCATTTCCCAATTGATTAAAGGGACTGGTGCAAGACTGTATGCCGTTTAAGTCCCCAGTCTCCACTGCAATGTGGGCAGGTTTGTTTCTGAAGCCAAGATGCCCTGGTGACACCCTCGGCCAATGGCGTGCAAGCTTTAGCTCTCCTGCTTGTTTAGCCTACAACACTAATTAGCCCTAGCCAGCATAGTCCATGATGAGGGACCATGGGAGTCGTAGTCTCAAACATCCGGTGAGCCCCAGGCTACAGCCCTATTCCCGGGCGGCTGCTTAGCATGTCCTTCTGTAGAACGGGCACTACGCCCCCATGGCGCCTCGCCCATGAATAAAGCAAAGGAAACATCTGCACTCTGAAACCACCTATTCCCTGGTTTTACACCAAATCAGATTCGTGTCATCCAGAACTTGCATGAGCAGAAATTACCAAACAGAGTCTGCCGTCCCAGCCCAAACCAAAAGCAGGAATTCACTTGAAACTACCAAGCGTATAAAACCATGACAGAAGCCATGTCAGTTTATTTATTTATTAGCATTTGTAAAGCGCACAGCAGCCCTGGGTCATCGTGGCGCAGTTACAGACACTAATTGTCAGTAATATGATTGAGTGCAATCTCAGATATGCACAATTATAAGATCGATCAAATAAATAAAAGAGCAGATAATTAATGAAAAACATAACACCAAATATGTAACAAGTGAAATATCGTCCGTCGTGTTCATATTACGTGAAAAGGATGATTGCATATTTAATGCTTTGACAAGACAGCCTTTATACATACAACTGAATGAATAACATTGCACTGATCTTAGAAGCCTGGCTGCTTTTATGTCTTATTTTACTCTCACATTATACAGTCGACGTTTTGTTCCTTTTGTTTTGTGAACCAGCCATAATATGGCTGGTGTTTTGTGAAACTCTTGTCATTTGTGTTTTGCTGCCATATGCTGGCCTCACCTGTGAACTGCAGGCAAGAATGGCGCAGCTAGAATAGCTGGGAAGGGATGGCTTTTACAAGGCGGGCAGCCATCTTGAAAAAGTACCCTTTCTGTTGCTGCTGGCCTTGTAATAACAGCTGAGAAGAGAATTCTGGCCAAGGCCCCTCCTAAATCCGGATGTCGGCCAATACTTGCCAGGCTCTGTGCCAAGATATGGAGTGACTAAGCACACATAATAGCTGATTCTTGCATCGCCCTGACAGACACGAAAATAAACAGCAGCACATTCTGCTGAGAAATGCGCATGGAAAGGAAAATAAGCTCGCCGTAGTAAATGATGTACCCTGAGTAAACAGGATACTTGACAATAGCCATTTCAGGGAACTTACAACCAACATCAAGAGGGCCAGGAATAAATGGCTTTATGACTCAGCGGACCCAAATAGCTCTACAAAGCCCTCACACCTCATTCCCTGGGGTTTCCTGCACCTTACCTGACTGGGCAACCCCCATACGCCCCGGCGTCTAGGGAAAAGCATCCGCTGACCTCTGACGTTTGTCATGTCTGTCATGGCTGAAATTCCCATCAGCCGGAGCTTGAAGTCATCGTGCCACACGCTCTAATTGCTACCATATTGCTTATTCTGGTACTCCTCAACAATCTGTTTTAGGCAGTTTCCTGCTACACTACCTTTTTTTCTTGCTTCACCTATGTTTTGTATCCTACGGAGAGAAGTTTCCCAGGACCCATTAGCCTAATCAATAGACTACTGAATTCTCCCTGTTGTGTCTCCAGCGTGGAAAAAATATTTTGAATAGCATTGGTGTCAAACCTTAAATGCTGTAAAATGTCTTGATACAAAAAAAAATAATGTCATAATATGTCTTTTTATTTTTAAAAAAAAGTATTAATTGTTTTGAACTATACTTTTAAATGTACAGTCATGATCTGCGTATTTCAATTTTGAAATTGAAATTATTTAAATCAAAAATAGTTGAGATGCAATTCAATTTTTTTCATCTGTTAAACTATCACTTTTCCATCAATGATTCTTTCCCTGGTATTATGTGACTTGTGCCTCAGAGGAGTCTGTTGGGAATTCTGATATGTTATGAAGCTCACTGCCTGTGGGCAGGGGACAGTCACATTGTGACCCTAGGGCCAACTCTGGACTCCTAAAAGCCACCAGAGCAGGGGCAACAAGACAAGAATGCCCCAAAAGGGGGAGAGAGTTGGATGCTGCGTATTGTTATGTTATCGAAATGTATTAAGCGCACGTATGCCGAAGGCATCATGGCGCTAGTGGCAGCTAGCAGGGATCATAAACATAATAGAGAGCCATTAAAATAATAATGTTTTCAATTTACGTCGAAAGCAAAAATGATCAGCAGTACTCCGCAGAGCATGCAGAAGTTTGTTCCAGGCATTAGTGGCTACAATAGAAACGGCACGACCACCTGACCGAGCCAGCCTGTGCCCAGAACAACAAGAAGAAGGGCTGATTGAGAACGTAAGGGGCAGGGTGGGGTGTAGTGCCCACATTTAGCTTGAAGATACTCAGCTCCAATACTGTAGAAAGCTCGGTGGACCATACACATGGATTTAAACCTGACACGGGCCTCAAAGGGGAGCCAGTGCAGTTGACTCAGTAGCGGGGACATATGAGTGCCGAAAGACGGATGGAGTATAGATCTGGCAGCTGCATTATGAAGTAGCTGCAGGCGTTTGGTTAGATAGAGAGGTTGGCCCAAATAAAGTGAATTACCGTAATCCAGGCTACTTAATACCAGGGCAGCCACCACAGGGTCTTGGCAAGCTGTAGGGATAAAAGGGAGTACCTTCCGCGTCCAGCCAGATACCAACAAGTGACAGTGAAAGCAACCCCATTCCTTATAAAGCAGGGTCTGCAACCGTTGACGCTCTGGGTATTTTGAACTAATACCTCCACCAGCTTTCAAAATTGCAGCTGGCCAGGAAATAACCTCAGGCCAGCCCCACTTCAGACCAAATGACCGTGAGCACATGGCCCAAATGGAGAACAGCTCTGCCCACACTGCATAGGTCCAACTATGTTCCCAAGCACCACCCAAGAGGGGGAGATTAGCCTTTAAAAGGTAGCCAGCCCAGTCTCTCTGGGCCACACTTGGGGAGACCTAACCGAAGGAGAGCATCAGACCATGAGGGCCAGCCAGCATCCTTGGAAAACCTGTCAAGAATAGAGAAGCAGGTCCTGGGAGACCCCGTTTCCCGAAGAATTTGAGTTCGCAGAGCATACCAACCAAGATCCTTGGGGCAGGGGGAGGGACTCTGTTATGTGATAAGGAGGCAGAAGTGTAGTACCGATAGGAGGAGGTGATTACCTTAAAGGTAGGACTTGTGACATTTCAGGAGGGTAGTAGTGGGAGTGTGGGGCAGGAAGTGGCCTGGCTGGTTGCAGACAAAAATCAAAACTGTTGTGGACCACAGACAGAGGCATAGCTGGGAGGAGAGAGTGACGGGTACCATTGGAAAAGAGGAGGAGATTCAGGTGCAGGAGAGTGACAGTATATGGAATGAGACAGGTGTGGATGTATTGGGGTTGAACGAGAAAGCAGTCAACTAAATGGAGAGGAAGGAGAGATAAATGGCTACAGACAGTAAGGGCCAAGGTCCTATCTGGGAGAAGGACAAGAGACATTTTGGATGGGACTGGCAAGCATGAGAAGCTGCTAGGAAGCAGACTAAGGATCAGTAAAATGGGCTGTAGGTTGATCCAGCAGGGGAGAGAGAGAGAGTTATGGCATAGACGAGAGATACCATCAGGAAAGACCGCGAGTGGCTGGACCATTAGAGAGGGGGAATGGAGTCAGACTACTTAGGCAGTCGAGAGAAGGCAAGACCATTTACCTATTTAGTGAGCACAGTGAGTTTACAGAGGACCGCCTTGGTCCAGGAAAGTTCATAGTGGCGGGGGGAGGGACAAGATAATAATGCTATGCCAAGTAGCAGGGAGCCCTGCCTAGGTTCTGAAAGGAAGAGGAAGGAACACAGAAAGAATACCAAGACGGGAAGTCGGTTGAAGGCAGGAGCAGTACCACGCTTCTCTGCCAAACCTCACCATGCTGCCCCAGGACAGCTTGCAAGAGTTGACATTCTGCCCGCATAGCAGGAGGGCTACTCTTCTCTACCAAACTCCAGCAAAGCGCTACAAGCATTCTGGCAAACAGAAACTTTGGCCCCCATCTGGTGAGAAGGGTTTGCCAAGCTGTCAGGAGATGTCCCTGAGGAAAAGGCGAAGTAGGTAGCGGTCTAGTGGACCTCAGAAACATCTGTCCCGCAGCCATGGATCCAGGGCCTGGTGAAACCCACTCACCTAAGGGGTGGACCAGGGCTACAGCAAATAGTTCCCATTAAGCGCAAGAGAATAACAAAAACCCCACTTGGGAAGTAAGGACCTTGATGATTTTTTTTTCTTTTGAGACGCAGGAAGATTCATTAAGACGCTCATGTTGGCACCAACTGCACTTAATGTTTTGGGAATTCGGAACACTGAGAACCTGGCCGAAGAACCCCTTTGAAGCAAGGGGGGAATCACTGTTCTTTTGGACATTTGAGTACTCCCCAAGCCCATTGTTCACATCATATTCTGACACTGGTTTTCTGAGTTGGCAAGCAATTTTACGTTACTTGAAATATTTTCTTTAATAAAACCTTTGCGCTGCAATTTCTGTGTCAGTGGGCATGATTCTGAGCTCCATATTAAGTAAGAAAAGGGTCATAGTAGGATAGAACAACACTTTTCTTATTTGCTATATATTTTTTATCTATATAAATATAGACACAGAATATGGCGCAAACAATAAAAAGGCCTTTCCATCATGTAACAACACATTTCTTATTTTACACAGAGCTCAGAATGGAGCCCTGAGTGAGTCTCAGTTCTGTGAGCATGCTGGTGGACATTCCTTCAAGCAAAATCATCACATGCTCTACTGGTCACATTATTAATAGGCATATCATTTGGTGACCTAAAATTTGAAATGAAACCAATTTCTTTTAAAACCTAGGGCATCTTGAAATTGTGGGATAATGTACTTTGATTCGATTGTGGGCAAGAGGTTCAAATATTGAAAGTATTCACACCTAGGTCTAATAGAAAATAGTCCCACGTTATGTGATGAGTCTTTGGATTTCGTCACTTTTCCCGAGAGGAGAGCCCTCCCAGTGGAGCTAGGGAAGTGAGCCGCTACGAAACAATCCTCCTAGGCGTGGCAGAATGAGGGGCTTCACAGGGAGAGAATCCCACTCCCCTCATGCAGACAAGGACTCCCATTCCATGAATAAACTCCCTAACCCCCTCACCTTTGAGACAAAGAAATCTTTGAGGTCCTCCAAGATCCAACCTGAGAACACTACTGTCTGTTATTGCAATTTTCCCTCCTTTCCACACATAACACCTAACAATACCAAGACGAGGGGGAACACTCAGAGTGATAATAATTCATCTCCCAAAAGTACTGAGAAGAGGAAGATTGAAGGAGTGATGTGAACGACTCCCTTTTCAAGTCTAGACAGTGCTGAGAAGAGGTGACCACAAGGAAGCATGAAGAATAGTTGATCAATTCAAAAGAAGGACTCTGGCACTCCGCTGGGGAAGACCCAGCTACAGGACATAAAAAGCAAGAAGGGAATCAGTGAGAGGAGAACCCGATGTGAAGCCCGTCAGCCCCAGGAGATTCAAACCTGGGAACGAGGAAGTGATCAGGAGAAGCTAGAAAGAAGGTAATGGGAGTCACGGGAGACCCTGTAGGGGTTTGGCCAATACTGAAGGGTACGTTGAGAGTAATCTCCTTCATCAGAGTAATTACCAAAAAGGAAGAAAGAGTGCCTCTGGAGTAATCTCCCTCGTCACAGTAACTACAGAGAAAATACCAAGGGTGAAGAGTATCTCAGAAGTCATCTCCTTCATCACAGTAATTACAGAGAAAGTACCAAGAGTAAAAAGTACCTGCATGAGTCTAGTTTGTATACCTCTGGCCTGATCATTTTATCAATAAATGTAGATACATTCTCGGTTGCCCACCCGATTCCACTAACAATTGGCCTCACTTCTTGAAGCTCAGTGTATTCTTTATGTAGTTTTGGCGAAAAGTATATGGTTGCTACTCTGAATTTGGTAATTATCATAAAAGAAAATTTGCTGTGCCACTTATTTAAGTCTTTGATACTATTGGTTATGAAGGTTTTCTGTACTTGTTTATAGCAGCCTGGTGTGGCCAGGCTGCTATAAACAAGTACATACAAATTTGCCATTTTTATGAAATGCAAGGTGTTTAAAATTACAATGTTACCTCCTTTGTCCGCCTCCTTGATTGTTATATCTTTATCTGCTTTCAAGTTGCTTAAATCTATTTTTTCTCTGGCATTCAGATGGTTGTTCAACCGTCTTCTGCTGGTATTAAGTTTGTCCATTGTTGGTTCAATTTCTTTGGTTACTGCTTTGTGAAAAGCATCAACACAATTCCCTTGATGTATTATGGGAATTAATTTGGATTTTGGTTTCAGTTCACTTTCTCTGTGTACCCTGCTATGTATTCCTAGGTGGTCAATCAAGTCACTTTCAGGTATTTCTATGTTCTCTTCTAGTTCAGAAGTAGTCTGTGTTGGTTAGCTTTTTTATAGATAAACTACTGTTTGGATATTCCTGTATCTCTTATTCGCTGATCAGTTCCAAGTTATTAAAGAATGTATTCAATTTCAACTTTTGTATGAATTTGTAAGTGTTTATTTGTAAATTAATGTAGTCTTGATCAATACTGGTTGCGACGGATAGGCCCTTGTTTAATCCACTGATTTCAATATCATTTAACCATTTTGTGGACAGATTGAGCACTAGGTTTGTCTCTGTTCCACTATTTCCTTTCTATGTTCCGAACGTGTTCTTATACTGGGTTTGTTTCCTCCTCTTCCCCTTTTCTCCTTCTCTTCTTACCCTACATCCTCTGGTGTGGATCTTACCATTGGCGTTGTTTTTGCCATTTGTGTATTTCCGACCAATGGGTCCTGGAATCTTACTTGTTTTGTGTTTGTTAATCTGTTGCCACAATTGTAGAGTTTGATTTGCTCTAAAAAAAACAACTTGGTCGGTCCCAGGTTATCCGTTTGATTCCTGTTTCACTCTCACTATCTGCATCCAAGCTTGTTGGTGATGCTCCAGGTGTGCTATTATGTGATGATGGCTTTCTTTTGTCGTCATATTTTTGCTGAAAGGTGTAAATGCTGTCTTGTCTATAATCTTTGGAATCTCGTGACGTTTCTCGTGCATTTCTTAGTTTCATCTCATCATGGTGTTGTTTAAGAATAGTGTCCATAGTTTTGTAATTCTTCTCTTTTGTTGTCTCTGGTGCATTCATTTCCTGAATTTCTTTTCCAATTCTCTCCATTTCTGTTTCAATCCTTTTGTGTCCCCTTGTCTATAGTCTTCATAGACCAAGGACCTATGAACTAACAATTATCAATTGAACAGCCAAATATGAGAACAACCACAAGGGGTTCTACAAAATAAGGAACTCTGACATTACAAGGGCATTGCCTGAGAAGAAACTCATTGTACTAATATGACCTTACCTTATATTTAAAGGTAAGATTTGCAAAAATTGTACTTACATGAACCACATAACTAACTCCACCCCCCTTATTTTTCAATCCATATCCCCCCTACAGAACCACTAGGCTTGTCCACTCAGCATTAGAAATTGACATGTGATGAAATGAATGTATATTTGGAATGATGCTGTAAATGGAATATTGGCAATTCTTAGAAAATATACTCGAAATATAATGAACTGTAAAATCTGTGCCTTGAAAAAGCCCACGTAAGGGCGAAACGTATGCATGTGCCTCCTAGCGGAGATTGTTGTATACATACTGACAACTTGATGTCATTTTTACAATAAAGAATATTTTGGATTACAAGATCACCCACATTGGCTTATTTTGGTAAATACAAATAACAGTTTAGCAAGCCATGCACAAAGGCTTATATAGAACCCACACTTCTGAGCATTCAGCAAGAAGATGCAAGACCAACACCCGGGGAAGAACTGGTGACGTGCCCCCACAGGAAAGAAGGTAACAGGAGTCACAAGATACCCGAGAGGTGCTTTGGGCAGTGCTGAAGAGTACTTCGGGAGTAATCTCCCTCGTCACAGTAATTATCGAAAAGGTATGAAGAGTGAAGAGTGCCTCAGGAGTAATCTCCCTTGTCACCCTTCTCACCGAAAATACCAAGAGTACCTCATCACAGTGACTACAGAAAAAGATAGCAAGACTGAAGAGTGCCTCTGGAGTAATCTGGAGTAATCTCCCTGTTTAGATTAATTACCCAAGGGATATCAAGAACAAAAGTTACCAGAGGAGTAGTCCCGGTACTCAGGGAGTTTGTGGAATCTACGGCCAAAGACACAGATATTACAGGAGTGATATCCCTTGGTACAATAAACCAGAAAAAGAGAACCCAGGAATATATATATATATCTTGCTTGGGCTGGTGCGGTCACACAGGCATGTTGGAGTCGCACTCCCAGTGTATGTATATATATATATATATATATATATATATATATATATATATGTATATTGCTGAGGAAGAACGGTTGTTGGGCATTTAATGCAGCCCAGAGAAATCCCTGGAGGAAGTTACACAGACTTATCAGAGCTGTTGACAGAGACTATTAGGAGTCAGCCCCTAAGGCAAACAGAAATGCAACCAGAAGAATGACTCCCCTCTCCTGGTCGCATTTCTGTTTGCTGAACACCCTTGGTTAGTGGTAGGGTCAGAGTAGGATAGTTTTGGACAGGGTATGGATTTTTTAGGTTGACAACCACCCTGATGATGAGCACCCGAGTTAGAATTCAGTTAGGTAGGGCAACCTCTTTAGTTGTATGGAAAGGTCCCTTTTCTTATTGTTGAATAAAAACCTTGAGTTGAAATGTCACCCCTTCGTCCGACTTCTTCTTCTGACTTGCCACAGTTATTGTGTCATATATTTATGACTTGCCCTTGTAGCTGATCTGCAGAAGACAGGTCTAAGGTTGTGAAGAACTTCGCTAGTTTCATTGTAGTAAGCATTTCCCCAATGTTTGGCAGCGGATGACGATCCACCCAAATATTGCTGTTAATATTCAGGTCAACACACATTCTGATTGACCCATCTGTTTTTTTTACAATGACAATTGTGGATAACCATTCTGAGCTCTCAATTGGTTCAATAATGTCTTTCATGAATAACTTTTCCAGGTCTTTTTGTAATGCTTCTCTAGTACCAATCGGTATATTTATTACCTTATGCACTACTGGTTTTGCCCCTCTCTTGAGTATAATGCGATGGTTGAAACCTTTAAGAACTCCAATATTATCATTGAATATCTTGGGAAAGCTCCTGGGCAAATTATCCAATGTGTCACAACTCTTTTCAGTTATGCTCAGTATGGGTACACTCTCATCTGGATGTATCCTCATTCTCAATGATGCTTGTTCCCACCAACCCACTTTGGAAAACCCATTTCAGCCACATATAACCTGCAGTAGGTTTTCCTTCCTACAAAGTCTAAATGTACCCATGTATAACCTATAATATTAATAGGTGTCTTACCATAACCAGTCGCTCTTACTTTAGTTAACTGTAAATCCTCCATTTTTTTAACACATTCAGAAAGGTTTCCACATCTACCATTGTATATGGAGAACCAGTATCAAACATAACTTGTAATGTGATACCATTAATAGCCATAGGCACCCATGGACCAACAATGCCTTCAGCCGGCGTAAAAGCCAGTATTTGTACTTCCTCTTCAAATCCATTTGTGATTGCCAACAAACTACTAGGACCACCAACTTCTTCCAAAGCCTTTATGCTTGTAATGGCACCTCTCCCATAGTGACCGGCATTCCTTTGTGCATTGTTCATATAACGTGAATTGAATCTGCCTCTTCCCCTGCTGTTCCGACAGACTTTGCCAAAATGACCTACTTGTCCACATTTGTAACATTCAGCTGAGAGCGCTGGACAATCATTTTCTGGGTTTGCATGTCTATGCCAACCACACTTATAGCATTTACCTTGTTACTTATATGTGTTTTCTTTATCTTGCGTGAGACCTAAACCAAAATCCGACTTGACTATTCTCTTCACAATGGCAACCAAGGCCTCCTCATCCTTGTTAAATCCTTCACTGTCAATGTCTTGGACTGACTTTATTTCAATACTTCTCAGTTTGTTTTGAAACTCTCTCATATATCTCTCACCCAGTTCTATCGATCTGGCTATTTCAACTGCTTGTTCTAGTGTCGGGTTCCTTGCCTGCCACAAGCGTTGTTGAATTCGGGGATCTGCCACATGTAAAACAAGTTGATCCCTCAAATATTCATCTGCCACTCTCATGAAATCACATGTTGATATAAGTCCTCTCAGTGCAGCAATGTAGGCGTCAACACTTTCACCCCTATTTTGCTTCCTAGAAAATAATCTGTATCATTCTAGAACAATGCTGGTTTTATTTCCAAAGTGTTTGCTTAATTTTGCCATTGCAGACTCATATTTTCTAACTCCACTTGCAGGGTCCCCAGAACTATCTTCAGCATCTTCTAACTCTGGTAATGTCCTAATAATCCTCTTTTCTTTTTGGACCTACACAATTGAGCAACGTGGCTTCTTTCAAACCGTCATTATATTTAGCCCCTCCAATCGCTCTTAGGTAAACTTGAAAGTTGTCCTGCCATTGCTCCCATGAGCATATAGGATTCCCAGGTTGTGCCAAATTTTATCGGGGCCGCAATGTTCTGCATGTTGAAAATATGTTTCTGGTTGGTATTCACCCCAAGTAACTTATTCTGAGTTGTTGATGAATGTTATTATTGAACAAAAAAACTTCTCTTTGACACTGTGTAACAGAAGTGTGCCAATATTATACAGTTTTGAATAATGTATGTCTATATGTGGCCTTTTCACTTTTTCTTTGGTGCTCATACAACTCTGCACTTGACTGTAGTGAGGTGTGTCTTTATTTGGGTGCCTATAACACAAATACATTGTATCTCCCTCTGATACCAAACGGTTCCATTCTTAGATTTCACAAATATGATGCATTGTGTCCATACAACACCATCCGGTATGTGAATCAAACATATTTACTCTTATGCTGTATGCGCGTAATACTGTTCAAGGAAATACAAGCTCTGTTGCACGGTAACCATGGTAGCCTCAGTCTATCAACAGAATGGTGGCACGTAATCCACATTGGAAGGTACTTTACTCTAACCTTCCTTGCAGTACCTCCAATGTATTAGTAGGCCGCATGTAAATGACGTTCTGGGTGCCTTGCTCTAATCTTACTACCATTGGCCTCCTGGTCTCGTGCGCCGTTTGCATGATGCAGATTGCAGGCAATTACGAAATAAAGGTTATTTCTTCTTTCTTTTCTTTTTTTTCTTCCGAGTTAGATTAGCACCGCATTAATACAACTTGCCTCATATCCGTGCGTAGGTTCAAGACGTCCTGTCAATATCTCTCGATCAGTAACTGCAACCAGGAAATCAACTTTGCAGTCGCGGCTGGGGACTTCCCTCAAAATGACTCCTCATCGCCAATTGTTGTAATGAAAATCATACTTCATGAGTTTATATTTCAATTCGGTTTATTGGAAGGAAGTCCCCAAGAGACCAACTCTCAACAGCCAGGCATCTTCTCGTATGGTTCTGGAATCATCACTATTCCAGAACCATACAAGAACCCGTAACTAAGGATACAGAACTATGTACAAGTTAACAATGCTACATCATAACAATACCTCTGTACATTTTTCTTCCTCTTTCTGGTCTCCTGGTCTGCCACCTCTTCCTTGATCTCACCCAACCTTCCTGTTTCCTGTGCCCCTTCTTCTCCCAGTGGACTTCTTTTTCCAGCCAACCTCTCCCTGATATCCCTGCCCGGGTGGTGGTGTAACAAGTGCAAAAATTCATAAAACTGGGCCTAAGCTCACTCATTTTTTGCCACATGGGTCTGTCGTGTCGGAAAATGGCAGACCGCATTGGGAAGCATTCCAGTTTGTGTCAGGGGATCGCGCCATGGCTAAATCCAAAGTATTTGGAAGGCCTTGAGGTTTTCACCAAGCCACTTGGTGGCACACTTGTAAGAATATTTATCATGGGGCTTCATTACAGCTGTTGTAGCGCGGCGTGCATTGATGACATCTGGTGGTGCGCAGAATTGCTCTCGGCTATGCGGTTTCTCTGCTGCTCTGCTTGACAATCCTCTCTGTTTCCACTGGTTGGAGCAATCTGACGACTGGAGTAGTCTGCCTTGAGATGCTGGTGGGCAGCAATCTTGCTGCCAGTCTGCCCAGGCTTTGGCTGTTTGGTGCTACCTGTAATAAAAAAGAACCTGGTAAGCATTTGGTTGAAGAGGTATGGGGTCACTTAAAGTGCCACTGTATGCAGACACACATAGGGTGGATAGGTTAGGAATTGGGGCCCTCTCAACTGCCACCTTCTCCCTCTGGATTAGGACTGGTTCTGGCTTCCACCCTGGTAGGCCTCCCACCCAAGGCCGTTTGGGATTACCAGTGCCTCTTGATAAGGTCAGATGACTGACCTTGTCATAGTAAGTCCATGTCACAAGTAAACAAACTAGAAAAAAAACATGGAAGCACCCCTACGATGTCATGTGTGCATTGAATGCTAACATCACATGCTAAGTTTATCATCAGCCGGCAGTATTATATGATCATGTGAGCACAGTAGTGACCCTCATCGATTAAAAATAGAAGTAAGCCCCCATCGACCAAAAATGTATGATTTAGGTAAAATGTTTCTTTTTGTTAAAAATTGAAATCCTTTTTCTAAAATAAGGGTGTATATTTCCCTCTAAGTTCCTCCCAAGCGCCATATATAAATGCAACCTAAGTATTGCAGATGCCTCAGAGAAGAGCACTACAGTTTAGCGACGCGGCTAAACGTTTGATTGTTTGACTGATACCATACAACATTTAAGAGTAAAACATACATCATATGGATTTTTGTCTAGGTTCCCTCAAGTGTGGCTATACCAAGCAGGACACGCATGACCCACAAGGATCAGCTACAAGTTGTATTAGACGAGGGATCCAGGCATCTCACTTCATTCATAACACCATTGGGAGCATACAGGTACAAAAGGATGCCGTTTGGACTAGCGTCTTGCCACACAAGGGAAGAATACTCAAAGGCAAACAGGGGATAAATGAGTGACGAGATAAACACACGTAGGGGGGTCCCCCAAATGAACCATTCAGCAACTAATTTAGTGGCCCCGTTTTAGCTCATACCAGGTCCCATTCCATATGCTGTTTGAATCACCACACATAATGTAACATATAATACACAGTGTTTGTCATTTTATACAAAAATAGTTATAATTTATTGCGTAGGCCATTGGTCCTACGTTAACAAAGTAAAAAAAACACATAAATACATATATCGATATGGAAGATGTATATATACATCTAATAGCATTTCAGTGATTCAATCATAAAACAAAAGGTGGCACAGCGACAATTCTGTAATTTGGAGGGAAGCGGGCACAAAACACTGTCTTCCTGGCCCTATCTGGCTAATGAGTCACAGAAATCCTCCAAAAAAATAGTGTCACCTAATACACATTCTAAAATTGATTATACATGACAAGATGAATTGTACATGACTGAAAATACACATCCCTTGTCCTAGCGTCAGCAGCTGCTGTTTTTCAGACTAATGCATCACCTGTTCAATGGCCTTCAAGGGTATTATTTTCCAGACGATATATTGGTGTCTGCTATGTCCGAAGATGAACACGATGCAAAGTTGTTAGGTGTTTTACAAGTTATCCAACAGAAAGGTTTGGCACTCAAGACTGAGAAATGTAAAATAAAGAAGAAGGAGGTAACTTACCTGGGTCACTGTATCAATGCCGATGGCATAAAACCCAAGGAAACATTAGTGGATACCATTCTTAAAATTCCTGATCCGACCAATAAAGACCAGCTTCAGAGTCTTTTGGGTCTAACGGAGTACTATTCCAAATTTGTAGATCACTACTCAGACAAAACCAAAAAAATGACAGATTTCATGTGTAAAGGTACAAGATTTTCCTGGTCTGAAGAATGCAAGAGAGAATTCAATATGATCAAAACATTGATTAACAAAGCACCTGCCCTTAAAATGTTTGACTGTAATGCCAAGACCCTGATATCAGTAGACGCCAGCGATATAGGCTTGGGGGCATTTTGGAGCAAGTGCAAGGAGGATTTGTTGTTCCAATTGCTTTTGCCTCCAGGACTTTGAGAGGAGCAGAAAATAACTATTCGACTATTGAGAAGGAGGCTTTAGGAGTCAAATGGATTTTAGAACATTTTAAAGGGCTCATATGGGGCATTCCTATTGATCTCAAACCTGATCATAAACCGCTTATACATGTATTGAATTCCAAAAACCCTCATTTGACATCTCCACGAATAAGGAGGTAGACATTAGTCATCATGCAATACAATGTTATCATAACATATACACCAGGAAGAACAAATGTAGTGGCTGATTGTTTTTCCTGTCTGCCATGTGACATTAAAAGTGATGATCATTATAACAATGATGAATTAATGGAAGATCAGGGTGTGGAATGTATTATAGCACATATACATCCTGGTTTCTTGAAAGAGGAATGGATTGAGGCTATGAAGCAAGATACAGAACAAGAATATCTGAGAAGAGCGATTGGAAATGGTTGGAGAGATATGGATGAAAGCATTAGGTCATGGGAGAAAATAAAGATATCATGTGACAATACATGTATTTACTGAGGGGATCGCAAAATTCCTCCAGTGAGGTTAAGAGAGAGAATTATGGAAATTGCCCATGAAGGCCATGTGGGAAGAAACTTAATGAAGAGAAGAGTGAGAGAAGCCTACTGGTGGCCCAAGATGTGGAGTGAGCTAGAAAGCTTGGTCAAAGAATGTACTGCGTGCGCAGTAAGTGATAAAGGAAAATTGACCTGAATACGCTGATGCAACCTGTAGAAGTACCCAGCTCAGTATGGACAAAGTTAGCCATTGATATAGCTGGCCCGTATGAGATACTTGGACTGTCATGCTCAGGAGGAATACCAACATGCACCCCATCATGCCTAACAGCCAGAGTGTCACGCTCACCTGAATCCCACGGAGGCGCAGGTCTGGCTTCGAGTGCTGATGCTTCTTCAATGGTGAAGGGCAGGACTGGAAGGGCCCCTCTACTCTGGCTTTTCTGGCTCGCAGGAATATTCCCCTGTGCGTGAAAAGGGAGTATTACCTACTGACGGAATTATGCTCAAGCCTCCCACTCCCTTCCAACCCTCCACGATACCCTTCCACGATTCCCCGTGAAGTCTCACCTTAGGGTCTGGAAGGATGAGTTCTCCATCCTGCTTCTGATGCAGGGGCGCGTTGAAACCCAGTTACTTCACTGGATTGAGGTTTGATGGGAGTTCAAAATAAGCTTGACTATTCAGGTGAGGCGCTGTAAGAGTTCTGTTGCAAGTTCAAAAGTTCAAGCTTAATAATAATGTTCATTGGCCCTCATTACGACCCTGGCGGAGAGGGGTTTACGCCAGCGTAATGCATGGCGTACCTCTCCGCCAGATTACGACTTTCCGTAGCGCCATGGTGATTTTTACGCCCGGATTTTCCGGGCGGAAAAATCCATGGCGCTACGGGTCCTCTCGTTAATTACGCCACCGTAATCTACGGTGGCGTAATTAACGCCTTCCCCACTCCCATTATACCCTATGGGGCAAAAATGGGAATGGGGAAGGGTAAATGGGGATTGGGACTTACCGCCCCGCCAAGGTCGGAATGGGGCGGTAAGTCCGCCAACCCCCATGGCGGAGTTGGCAGCTCTGCGCCATGGTCCATGGTGCAAATTGCACCATGGATCTCCGCCAGGGTCGTAATGAGGGCCATTGTCTTATTGCAGCAAGCGCTAATGCTTATGTCTTTTTCCCCTTAGGGGCCGGGGTTCGGAATGCCGGAGATATGGCGCTGACCCAAAGTGAAACGTGCAGTTCCAGTAAATAACAGGTAAGTTCTGGATGAGCGTTCAGGTAATGTCTTTGCATTCGCTCATTCAATGTCTTTGTCTTTTTTCCCCATAGGGGCCGGGGTCCGGAATGCCAGGAAGCGGCAGGACCCGAAATGAAATGGGAATGACCCAACAGGTAAGTCTTAGAAGGAAACTGAGCTTTTCCTATTTCCCTTCCTTCTCTCACCTTGTTTTCTTGTCTTTTCTCTCTAGGCTCTGGGAAGTGGGTGCGGATCCAGATGATCGCTGCTGAAGATGGAGGCGCCCAGGAAAGGTGAGTGAAATGCAGCGCTGCAGCGATCGAAGCGAAATGCTTTTAAAATGATGTCTTCCCTTTCAGGATCGTCGGTGTGATGTCTCCGTGATGCAGCTTTAGCAGGTAAGGTCTTCTTTCTCTCTCCAATTCTCTCTTATCTCCCTTTGCAGGTGACCCAGGATGCTGACAGGCGTGGCTGAAGTCCAGATGCAGGAGCTGACACGGTGAGCGTCCAGCTGCGAGGAGCAGAACAACGCGAAGCGTGAGTTGCTGATCGGGCGTGGTTTAAATAGCTTTGGAAGAAGTTCCAGGTATGTATCCTTCCACCGATCAGGTATGTATCCTTCCCCGACCACACCCAGGTGGAAAGTAGTCCCACAGGTAAAGTAGTTCCATTCAGGCCTCAAGAGGGCCTGGATGTAGCAGCATGGGCTGCATCAGGTAAGTGCACATTAAAACACTTGAACACATGTCTAGCTTTATGAGCCTGGCGCCTAAGGCGCCAGGACAGGGGTCCAACATGAGCCTGGCGCCTAGGGCGCCAGGACTGTGTCCAAAGGGCCCCAGCTTGGGCCCGCTGGCACTTCCCTGGGGGGAATGATGCCTGCCTCTGGGGTTGCTGGGTCGGACCTGGCTCCTTGGAGGTAGGCATCATGACAGTACCCCCCCTCAAGGCCCCTCCCAAGGTTGTTCCCTCCAGGGTTTTGGCTTGTTCGGAAATCTCCGGTGGAACCTTTGTATTAATCGAGGTGCGTGAACATGGTTACTAGGCTCCCACGATCTCTCCTGAGGTCCATATCCCTTCCAGTCAACAAGATAGAAGAGTTTTGACTTTAACACCTTGGAGTCTAAAATATCTTTAACTTCGAATTCTAATTCCCCTTCAATTTGAACTGGGTCTGGAGGCTTGGACAGTCGGGTCCCTGGTTGTACTGGCTTCAAAAGTGATGCATGAAAAACTGGATGAATACGCATGTTAGACGGTAAATCCAGTTTAAAGGCCACAGGATTGATTATAGCCTTGATGGGATAAGGTCCTATGAATCTGGGATTGAAGGTTTGTGGGCCCTTGAGGGGTAAATGTTTCGTTGCTAGCCATACCTGGTCTCCTACTTGGTAAGGAGGAGTTTTACTTCGGTGCAAATCAGCGTTTTCTTTATACTTTTTCTTGGCTTGCTCTAAATGAGTTGCAGCTTCTTTGAAGGCTCGGGTTATTGTGGAATGCAGATGATTTACTGCAGGCATTTCCAGGGTCAGAGGTGGATCTAAGTCAGAGGTCCGAGGATGGTGACCATACAAAGTATAAAAAGGAGTTTGTCCGGTTCCAGAATGCACTGAATTGTTGTATGCATATTCTGCAATCCAAAGGATGTCTTTCCAATTTAACTCGGATTGGTGTAACATGCACCGAAGATATTGCTCGAGAGTCTGATTGGTTCTCTCGGTTTGTCCGTCGGTCTGGGGTTGGTGGCTGGTGGATAACCGCACATCTATTTGAGCTAGTTGGCAACACTTCTTCCAAAAATGGGAGATGAATTGACTTCCACGATCCGCGACTAATATGGAAGGAAAACCATGTATGCGAACTATATTCTCCAGAAATTCCTTGGCCAAGGTGGAAGCTGAAGGCAAACCTTTTAAAGGGATAAAGTGGGCCATTTTGGAGAATAGATCCACAATTACAAGGATAATGTTGTAACCAGCACAAGGAGGCAGGTCAGTTATAAAGTCCATTGACAAGGTGTGCCATGGTGCCGGTGGAATATCCAAGGGTTGAAGTAGGCCGGCTGGCCTTTTCTTTTGACCCTTGTTTTGGGTGCAAATTCCGCAAGACAATACAAAAGACTTTATGTCTTTTCTCCAAGAAGGCCACCAGAAGTGGGGTTTGATTTTTTCCTCCGTTTTAGCGATACCAGGGTGTCCTTCCATTAATGATTCATGATGATGGGCAATAACAAGTTCCTGCAATTCTTTACTTGGCAGAAACAACCGCTCCTGGAAGTAGGGTAAATCATCCTTAACGGTGTAATGAGGACCCTTTTGACTCCATTCCAGTAAGGCTGAAGAATCTAGAAGTTGTTTTACTTGCGTTTGGATGTCCTCAATAGTTTGCAATGAAGTTAGGCCTAAGATTCTTTGTTCAGGTATGATTGGCACAGGTTGTAAACTTGAATTGGGTTCTTCCATGCCAATCCGGGATAAGGCGTCCGCTTTACCATTCTTGCAGCCAGGGCGATAGGTAATTACGAAATCAAATTCTGCAAAGAATAGAGCCCATCGGAGTTGTCGTGAAGATTGAGCTTTGGCTGTCTTTAAATACTGTAAATTTCTGTGGTCTGTAATTACGGTGATGGTGTGTCTTGCCCCGAGAAGGTAGTGACGCCAAGCCTTGAAAGCAGATTTAATAGCCAGTAACTCCTTGTCGGTAATTGCGTAGTTGATTTCAGGAGGAGAACATTTTCTGGACCAAAAGGCCACAGGGTGTAGTTGGTTAGTTTCTGGGTCTCTTTGCGACAGGACAGCTCCCAAGGCCGAACTGGATGCATCGGTTTCCACAATGTAAGGGAGATCTGGGTGCGGGTGCTTCAATACAGGTGCAGAGGTGAATTTGGTTTTCAGGTCCTGAAAGGCTTGTTCGGCCTCAAGAGTCCATTCAAAGCATTTGTTTTTCTTTAGGAGAGCTGTGATGGGTTGGACTGTTCGGGAAAATTCCGGAATGAATCTTCGATAGAAATTGGCAAAGCCGAGCATGCCCTGAACTCCCTTCACTGAGCTAGGAGATGGCCATTTGAGGATGGCGTCCACCTGTCGCGAGTCTATTCGGACTCCTTGAGGTGTCAGGTTGAATCCGAGAAACTCAACTTCTGTGGTATGAAAAACGCATTTTTCGGGCTTTGCAAATAGTCTGTGCTGGCGCAATTTCTCAAGAACTGCCCTAACATGTTTTCTGTGATCGGATTCTGAAGAAGAGTACACCAGGATGTCGTCAATATAAACAATGAGACAGACATCGATATGTTCCCGAAGAACATCATTCATAAAGTACTGAAAGGCGGCAGGTGCATTGCACAAACCGAAGGGCATCACCTGATATTCGAAGAGCCCAAATTTGGTGCAGAATGCAGTCTTCCATTCGTCGCCTTCTTTTATACGCACCAGGTGATAAGCTCCTCGGAGATCTAACTTGGTGTACACACAAGCGTCTTTCACCTGGTCGATAAGCTCAGGGATCAGGGGCAGAGGATAATGATTCTTAATCGTTATTTGATTTAGGGCGCGATAGTCTATACACGTTCTAAGGTCGCCCTCTTTTTTCGGCACGAAGAACAGAGCTGAGGAGACTGGAGACTTGGACGGGCGAATAAAACCATTGGCTAGGTACTGATCTAAATACTGACGCAAATGCAGGTTCTCAGGTTCCGTAAGAGCATAAATCCTACTACAAGGTAGTTGAGCATTGGGTACCAGATCGATTTGGCAATCATACGACCGATGGGGAGGTAACGTTTTAGCCTGTTCCTTCTGAAAAACGTCTTGGAATTCTAGGTATTCTGACGGTAGCTGTACAGGGGTGGAAGCTGCTGAGGCTAGACCCATAACTGGATTTCTTGGATAACAAGCTGGTTCACAATCAGGAAAACTTATCTTCTTTGCTCGCCAGTCGATTCTGGGATTATGTGTTTCTAACCAATGAATTCCAAGAATTACTTGAAATTGTGGGGCCTTGATCACATCAAACACGATTGCTTCCCGATGTCCATCCTGACCCACCAGTGTCATTTCAACAGTGGAATGCGTTACAGGCCCTGAGGCTATTTCGGTTCCATCTACTGTAGTAATGACATCTTGGGTTACTTTTGGGCGGAGAGGGAGCTTAATCCTGGAAGCCAATTCACGGTCTATGTAATTTCCAATAGCTCCACTGTCGATGTATGCTTTTACAGCATGCAACTGCTGAGGCTGTTTTGGGTCCACGAGCACCATTGGCATGACAAAATGCGAGGTCAAAGAGTTTGTTTTCAAGCTCGGCAAGCGGACCCCTACGCTTGTCGGGCTAGGTCATTTCCCGAATCAGGTGTCAATAAATCGTTATCAGTGGCTCCAACCACCTTCTTAGGTGGTTTAACCGGACAATTTCGAAGAAAGTGACCGGAAGTCCCGCAATACAGACAAAGTTGCATTTGCCGCCTTCTCTCTCGTTCCTTCTGCGTTAATGGTTCTTTAACACCGCCGATTTGCATAGGTTCGGATACGTCGGTACTCTTGGAGTTTGCGTGGGTTTTGATCGGTACTCGGGTTTCGTACTTGAACCGATCTGCTTTTCTATTTTGAAGTCTGTGATCAAGTTGAACCACCAAGTCTATGTAGTCTGCGCAGACCTGGGGTGGATCTACTATCTGAGCTAGAACATCCTTAAGCTCTCCGCGCAGGCCTCGATGAAACAATGTGATCCTTTTGTTTTCTGACCATCCAGTTTCCACAACCAGTCTATTAAAGGTGGAAACGTAGGACAGGAGTTCCTGATTACCTTGTCGTAAGGATAGCAGTTCGTTATCAAGGGCCTGTCCTTGCGAGTGTCGAGCAAACAATCTTTCCATGCTGGCCTGGAAGCCCTGAAAATCCTGGAGAATGGGATCATCCTAATTTACCAATTGAATAGACCAATCGGCAGCACTGCCACTGAGGTAAAATAGTATAAAGGCTACCTTGGTCTGGTCGTTAGGGAAGGCCCCGGGTCTGCATAGAAAGTGTAAACGACATTGGTTCATAAAGACGATATATTTCTTGGGATCCCCCGCAAAACGTTCAGGCGGGGCCAAAGGCATGTGTCCAGGTAGATTGATTTGTACCGGGTTATTCAAACCCATTGATGTGGAAGTACCTCCGGAATTAGGTAAAGGAGTGTGCCCTGCCTGGGCCTGCAATAACCTTTTGGCCAGGTCACCAGTTCTTTCCTTGGATAGGATCAGTTCTCTTTTGAGAGCGTTAGTCTCCTGGCGGGCTGAGTACACTTCTGCCCATAATTCCCCCAAAAGCTGGGCCAGCTGATCTGTCTCGGAAGTCTCCATAGCGCCCGGGTGGGAAATTGTGGGTAGGCTTCGCGTTCTGTCACGCTCACCTGAATCCCATGGAGGCGCAGGTCTGGCTTCGCGTGCTGATGCTTCTTCAATGGTGAAGCGCAGGACTGGAAGGGCCCCTCTACTCTGGCTTTTCTGGCTCGCAGGAATATTCCCCTGTGCGTGAAAAGGGAGTATTACCTACTGACGGAATTATGCTCAAGCCTCCCACTCCCTTCCAACCCTCCACGATACCCTTCCACGATTCCCTGTGAAGTCTCACCTTAGGGTCTGGAAGGATGAGTTCTCCATCCTGCTTCTGATGCAGGGGCGCGTTGAAACCCAGTTACTTCACTGGATTGAGGTTTGATGGGAGTTCAAAATAAGCTTGACTATTCAGGTGAGGCGCTGTAAGAGTTCTGTTGCAAGTTCAAAAGTTCAAGCTTAATAATAATGTTCATTGTTTCATTGCAGCAAGCGCTAATGCTTATGTCTTTTTCCCCTTAGGGGCCGGGGTTCGGAATGCCGGAGATATGGCGCCGACCCGAAGTGAAAGGTGCAGTTCCAGTAAATAACAGGTAAATTCTGGATGAGCGTTCAGGTAATGTCTTTGCATTCGCTCATTCAATGTCTTTGGGCCTCATTACGACCCAGGCGGTAAGGGGTTTACGGCAGCGTAAACAGCGCCGACCCTTACCGCCTGAGTACGAGGTCCCTTAGCGCCATGGCGGATTTAACACCTGCTTTTAGCAGGTGTTAAAATCCATGGCGCTAAGGGACCATGGAGTTAATTACGCCACCGTAATTTACGGTGGCGTAATTAACGCCTTCCCCACTCCCATTGTGCCCTATGGGGCAAAAATGGGAATGGGGAAGGGTAAATGGGGATTGGGGACTTACCGCCCCGCCAAGGTCGGAATGGGGCGGTAAGTCCGCCAACCACCATGGCGTAAACGTAGTTTACGCCATGGTGGTAAAGTCACGGCCCAGGCGGTAACTTACCGCCTGGGTCGTAATGAGGCCCTTTGTCTTTTTTCCCCATGGGGCCGGGGTCCGGAATGCCAGGAAGCGGCAGGACCCGAAATGAAATGGGAATGACCCAACAGGTAAGTCTTAGAAGGAAACTGAGCTTTTCCTATTTCCCTTGTTTTCTTGTCTTTTCTCTCTAGGCTCTGGGAAGTGGGTGCGGATCCAGATGATCGCTGCTGAAGATGGAGGCGCCCAGGAAAGGTGAGTGAAATACGGCACTGCAGCGATCGAAGCGAAATGCTTTTAAAATGATGTCTTCCCTTTCAGGATTGTCGGTGTGATGTCTCCGTGATGCAGCTTTAGCAGGTAAGGTCTTCTTTCTCTCCAATATCTCCCTTTGCAGGCGAGCCAGGATGCTGACAGGCGTGGCTGAAGTCCAGATGCAGGAGCTGACACGGTGAGCGTCCAGCTGCGAGGAGCAGAACAACGCGAAGCGTGAGTTGCTGATCGGGCGTGGTTTAAATAGCTTTGGAAGAAGTTCCAGGTATGTATCCTTCCACCGATCAGGTATGTATCCTTCCCCGACCACACCCAGGTGGAAAGTAGTCCCACAGGTAAAGTAGTTCCATTCAGGCCTAAAGAGGGCCTGGATGTAGCAGCATTGTCTGCATCAGGTAAGTGCACATTAAAACACTTGAACACATGTCTAGCTTTATGAGCCTGGCGCCTAAGGCGCCAGGACAGGGGTCCAACATGAGCCTGGCGCCTAAGGCGCCAGGACTGTGTCCAAAGGGCCCCAGCTTGGGCCCGCTGGCACTTCCCTGGGGGGAATGATGCCTGCCTCTGGGGTTGCTGGGTCGGACCTGGCTCCTTGGAGGTAGGCATCATGACACAGAGCCCTGCAGGTAGTGATATCATTACTCCCATTCCCGGTTACCCTCCGACAAGCAGTACTGCTAGGCTTCCCAGGGCACACCCAGTTCAGGGTCCTAGGTTACCTGTGGTGCTAGGGAAGCGTAAGCGGTCCTTGTTTCCGAGCAGTGGCGGCGGCCATCCTCATTGGGCGTCTCGTTTTCATTGGCAACTTCCCTGGAGGTTGCGGTCCGCAGGAGCAGCCGATCGCTATCACTTCCTGGTATACGGGACGCTTTCCCGATCACGTGCCCTGTCATCTGCTCACGTGATCAGGAGCCGTGCATAAAAGCCAGCAGATTCGAAACGCTTGTTGCTTCACAGCTGTTTCTCACGCAAACACTGTTCGGCGTTTCGATTCAGGATTTAAGATTCACGGTACTCAACCTCGGCTCACGAATCACAAACTGCTCTCTCTCTCTCTCCTTGGAACTTCTACTTTGATCTACACGGAATACTGACCTTTTGGATAACGAACTTTGGACTGCCTCTGGACCGCTCCCTGATTGTTCTCCCATACCTCGATTAGCTGAACTGACCCTCGGACTGTTTTTGGACCTGCCTTCGTTTTGCCTGTATTATTACAGTCACGTTCAAGTGTTCCACGTTCTACCAGGTGCCAAGAAACATCCAGGTGTTTGCAGCCGGCACTACCATCGGATGCCAGGCTTCAGGGACCGTCTTGCGCACCCCTTGCACCACAACTCCCAATCCAGGCCCCTCCTTATCAGGTTTAGGTAAGCTCCTTTTGGGTATTACGGTTTGTCAGTGTAATTAAATACTGTGCCTGTTTGTGCTAATACTTGGCTTCCTTCCCACTGCCTTGGGGTCTTCGGCTATGCCTGGTTCCTGTTGCAACTACACCAACACCTGTGGCCTCAAGGCTCGCACAGAGAGTATTTTTATCTCTCTCTGTGGGGAACTTGGGGACAGAGGCCCTAATACTCTTCACGACACAGCAAGTTTGGACAGACTGTGAAGCCAGTGTGTCCTTGTTGAGTATGGAGGCTGCAGCCGACGACCCCTTGGCTGCATTGGTGCAGGTAATTACAGTATTAAGGGCAGACATGGCTGCTGCCAACACAGTCATACACCAGCGCCTAGATTCCATCCAAAGCGCCCAGCACTCATTACCTGCTGATACAGAGTTCGGGGACACCATAGCCCAACCCCCGGTGATCCAACCTGTTGCCCCTGCTGCCGCACCACAGGTCCTTGTAATGGTACCCACTCCTTTTCCACTAGCAGCTTGGGCCAACCCATTACTCGAAAATGACAACCCGGCCCTTTATGATTTTGAGTTGCTAGTAACCGAAATGTCTCAGGTGTTTGACACACGACACAGGCCCAGTCCCGGGATCTTGAGTTACTAGACCTAACCCAGGGTAAAGGCACACTCATAGAATATATCACCAGATTCAATCAGTTGGCTGTTGAGACCTCATGGCCTGATACTAAGAAGGCGGTGGTCTTTTATAGGGGTCTAAATAATTCCATGAAGGATGCCATGGCGGTCATTCCTTCACTTCCCACGCAACATACCGAATTAGTGGATCTTGCCTTACAGATTGACGCAAGGAATGCTGAACGCAGATCTGAGGCAGGGTTTTCTAATACGGTCCAGACTTCCCCTCCCACAGAAATGGGTGGGGAACCTATGCAAATAGGTGGAATTCGCAGCCCGATTTCACCAATGGAAAGGGAGCGTCGAAGAACAGATAATGCTTGCTACTACTGTGGCTTAAATGGACATTTCGTAAAAACCTGTCCTCGACGTCCCAAGCTAAAGAATCCGGTTCTTCGGAATGCTCGACCCTAGACCCGAGGGCTGGGTCGAGCATTACTTCTGTACCCTCAAACGCATTACCTGCCTTTGGACGTGTCAGGCCGGTGGTTGTACAGGCAACATTAACATCCGACCCGGACATCATTCACAGTATCTATCGTTACCGATTCAGGTGCCACTGGCAACTATGTCGATATCAAGTTGGCAGAGTCTCTGAACCTCCCCTTGGCTAACAAACAACACCCAGAACCCGTACAGGCAGTGGATGGCATGGCTCTGATATCTGGCCCGATTAAGCAACAGACAGCCCCGCTCACACTGAACATTCATAACACTCACCAGAAAACCATCACGTTTAACTTAATTGCAATGCCACAATTTGGTTTGATACTAGGTATTCCATGGTTGAAAGAACACAACCCTTTGATAGATTGGAAGACTGGGCAGCTCCAATTCGAGTCTGAGTTGTGTCAAAATTATTGCCTCACCGCACCTGAGGGTATTGAGACTCCATCACAGGCTTTGGGGGCCGTCGCTCAACTTACCTTGGTTGATGACTCCTCTTTCCCCGCTGAATCACACTTAGTGGGGGCGATTGCAACAGGTGTGCCTTCTGAGTACCATGACTTCCAGTCGGTTTTTGATCAGGGGTCGTCCTACCCCCACATCGTCTTTATGACTGCCCTATTGATTTAGTTCCTGATTCTGTTATCCCTTCAGGTCGAATCTATTCATTGTCCCCCTCAGAAGAGAAAGCACTAAAGCAATACATCCAGAAGGCCCTGAAGATCGGTCACATACGCCCTTGCACGTCCCCGGCAGCCAGCCCTATTTTCTTTGTCCCCAAAAAGGAGGGTGACTTGCATCCTTGTGTGGACTACTGCCGTTTGAACTCCATTACCATAAAAAACCGGTACCCGATACCCTTGATCACCCCGTTATTGGATCGACTAAGCCATGCCACTATATTCACCAAGCTCGATCTACGGGGTGCGAATAATCTAATTAGGATTCGTCCCGGAGACGAATGGAAAGCGGCATTTTGCACTCAATACGGCCTGTTTGAATATGTGGTCATGCCCTTTGGGCTGTGTAACGCCCCAGCCACGTTCCAACGTTTTATGAACAAGGTGTTTAACGACCTACTAGATGTGTGCTTCACGGTTTACCTCGATGATATTCTCATTTATTCTCATTCCTTAAAAGAACATGTGGCACATGTTCGTGAGGTATTGTCCCGTCTTCGCCAACACTCCCTTTTTGCTAAGCCCGAGAAGTGTCAATTTAATACTGACACTGTGGAGTTCCTAGTGTTTCATATCACTCCAGGGGGTCTAGCCACGAATCAGTCCAAGGTCCGAGCAGTATTGGAGTGGCCGAGACCCAAATATCTGAAGGCCATGCAGTCATTTCTGGGATTCTCAAACTTTTATCAATATTTATTCAGGGCTTCTCTTCTCTTGTAGCACCACTTACGGCATTGACTAGCCCCAGTGTACCCTTCCTATGGTCAGAAGACCATCAGGTGGCTTTTGATGCATTAAAATCAGCATTCACCACGCCCCTCGTTCTGAAGCATCCTGATCCGGAACTCCCCTTCATTGTGGAGGCAGATGCGTCTTCTTTCGCCCTTGGTGCCGTATTGTCCCAACACTGCCCTTCATCTGGTCAGCTCCATCCAGTGGCTTTTCACTCCCGGAAATTCACCTCTGCTGAAAGTCATTACACTGTGACGGAGAAAGAATTACTGGCTATCAAGGATGCCTTCCAAGTTTGGCAGCATCACTTGTTAGGAGCAAAACATCAGGTTACCGTGTTCACCGACCATCGCAATCTTCAGGACTTAGCTTCGCTCAAGTGTCTCAATAGTCGTCAGGTGCGGTGGCATTTGTTCTTTTCGGCTTACGATTTCCAAATCAGACATTGGTCGGGCTTGTCTCATGGGAAGGCGGATGCGTTATCTCGTTCCCCTGGGGGGGTTTCCCTACCTGAGTTCCCTGAGACCTTATTGAATCAACACGTCATCTGTCTCTGTACACCACCACGGCCACTTCTCACCTCCACCTGTGCATGGGTAGCACAACACCCCGAAACAAATCGCCGAGTGGGATCCGGTGATCCACAATGGCTTACCCTTTATTCAGCAGAAATTACTGTTACCCAGAACGGACACCCGTAACCTCGCTTTGGAATGGACCCATGACAGTGCTATAAATGGTCATCCCGGTCACAAACGAACACTGGCACTCCTCAAGCGATGGTGTTGGTGGCCATCCATGAGACGTGATGTTGAATGTTATGTTAACACATGTGCAATATGTGTCCAGTGTAAACACCGCCGCGGTCGCCCATTAGGCCTCTTACATCCATTGCCTATACCCCCTAGGCCTTGGCACACTATATCGATGTATTTCGTGACAGACCTCCCTCGAAACAAGGGGTTCGACACAATATGGGTGGTGGTGGATTCTTTTTCCAAGGTAGCTCGCTTTATTCCCTGTTCCGGCATTCCCTCGACCCCTGTGTTAGCTAACCTGTTATTCAAATCCATTTTTTGTCTCTCCGGATTACCTATGGTGATCATCTCGGACAGGGGGCCTCAGTTCACGTCTCGGTTCTGGCAGGCGCTTACCAGAGTCCTAGGGATTGATACCCGGTTCTCATCCGCCTATCATCCGGAGACGGATTGCCAGACCGAGAGGGTGAACCAGTCCATGGAACAATACTTGTGTTGTCTCATTCTACAGCACCAGCAGTCGTGGTTCGATGTCATACATCTTGCGGAGTTTGCATATAACAATGTGCCACACTCATCAACTGGCTCCTCCCCATTCTATGTCCTTTACGGTCAACATCCCCGTACTTTGCCCATTCCTGATTACACCTGTTCTGATAACCCCACTGCTGTGGCTTGTGCTCGTGACCTGTCAGCCATCCATGCTCAGATGCTTGCTCATCTTCTTGAGGCTCAAGCATCTATGAAGTTTGCGGCTGACAGACGGAGGGCTTCGGTTCCTACTTACTCTGTGGGTGATAGGGTTTGGCTTTCCTCTAGGCATCTCCGATTGCCGGGGTGTCGTAAGTTGCTGCCCCGTTTTGTGGGACCCTACAGGATTGTAAAAGTGATCAACCCGGTGGACTTTCGCCTGGTGGTTCCCGCCTCTTGGCGCACTCATCCCGTGTTTCATGCTTCCCTTTTGAAGCCTTGTCCCGCTCCTACCCGTCTTAGGGATTCCCCTGGTCCCTTTCGGTGGGTGGTTCTGAGGAGTATGAGGTCGCCAACATTTTGGGTTCCCGTTTGGTCAGGGGTGGTCTCCAATACTTGGTGGATTGGGTTGGGTTTGACCCAGAAGAGCGGTGTTGGGTTCCTGAGGCTGATGTCCATGCCCCGCGACTTGTTTCTCGCTTTCACCTCTCCCATCCCTCCTGCCCACGTGGTCGTGGGCCATTGAGGGGGGGCTCTGTCATGCTCAAGAGGAATACCAACATGCAACCCATCATGCCTAACAGCCAGACCACTGCAGATAGTGATATCAGTACTCCCATTCCCGGTTACCCTCCGACAAGCAGTACTGCTAGGCTTCCCAGGGCACACCCAGTTCAGGGTCCTAGGTTACCTGTGGTGCTAGGGAAGCGTAGGCGGTCCTTGTTTCTGAGCAGCAGCGGCGGCGGTCCTCATTGGGCGTCTCGTTTTCATTGGCAACTTCCCTTGAGGTTGCGGTCGGGCAGGAGCAGCCGATCGCTATCACTTCCTGGTTATGGGACGCTTTCCCGATTACGTGCCCTGTCATCCGCTCACGTGATCGGGAGCCGTACATAAAAGCCGGCAGATTTGAAACGCTTGTTGCTTCACAGCTGTTTCTCATGCAAACACTGTTTGGCGTTTCGATTCAGGATTCAAGATTCATGGTACTCAACCTCGGCTCACGAATCACAGACTGCTCTCTCTCTCTCCTTGGAACTTCTATTTTGATCTACACGGAATACTGACCTTTTGGATAACAAACTTTGGACTGCCTCTGAACCGCTCCCTGATTGTTCTTCCATACCTCGATTAGCTGAACTGACCCTCGGACTGTTTTTGGACCTGCCTTCGTTTTGCCTGAACTGTTACAGTCACGTTCAAGTGTTCCACGTTCTGCCAAGTGCCAAGAAACATCCAGGTGTTTGCAACCGGCACTACCAACGGGTGCCAGGCTTCAGGGACCATCTTGCGTGCCCCTTGCACCACAACTCCCGATCCAGGCCTCTTCTTATTGGGTTTAGGTAAACTCCTTTTGGGTATTAAGATTTGTCAGTGTAATTAGATACTGTGCCTGTTTGTGCTAATACTTGGTTTCCTTCCCACAGCCTTGGGGTCTTCAGCTGCGCCTGGTTCCTGTTGCAACTACACCAACACCTGTGGCCTCAGGGCTCGCACACAGAGTATTTTTTATATCTCTCTGTGGGGAACTTGGGGACAGAGGCCCTAATACTCTTCACGACACAGCAAGTTTGGACATGGGCCACAAAAAGCCTATTTCATTGTGTTGGTAGACTACACATCTAAATGGGTAGAGTGTGGAATTATTGAAGAATCAGTCTCGGCTATGAAAGTCACAACATTTTTAGAAGAGATATTCAGCAGAGAGGGTGAACCACACAAATTAATATCTGATAATGGAGTCCAATTTATGTCACAGGAAGTTCAAAGTTTTTTGAAGGAGCGAGCTATCAAACACAGCACAACAGCATTGTACCATCCTATGAGTAACGGCTTAGTAGAAAGAATGAACCGTTTTATTAAAGGAATTATTCAGTTGGCTGTTGCAAATAGTGTGCCATGGAAAGAGACTCTTAAGGAAGCACTCAACACATACAAAGTCACTCCACATTCTGTGACTGAAGAAGAACCGTTCACTCTGATGAGGGGGAGACTTGCCACTAATAGACTAAGACCTGCTTGGATGTCATTAAGGAAAAATAAAGAAATACATTTGGAAGAAATTGTGAATAAGGTGAAGAAAAGGCAAGATGAATATGAAAAATATTATGATAAGCAAAACCATGTACTGTAAAGTAGAATTGAAAAGGGTGATTGGATTAGAGTTAAAGAACCTAAGAAAGTAATAAAAGGAGAGTCAAGATATCGGGCTCCTCAAAGAGTGTTGGAGTGTTGGATTGCTCTAAAAAGTCAGTACTTTTAGAAGATGGTAAGAAGTGGTCTTGCAATGATGTCATACTTGCAAAGAAGGAGGAAATATCGAGAAATGAAGCAAATCAAAGTGCCACCAGAGAGATGTTGGAGGACAATTACACGTTATTAAGAGATGCTAGAGAATACACTACACCTGCAAGTTGTAGTAATGCAATGGAGAAAATAACAAACAAAGAACTGTCTGGAGAAATGTGTGGGAACAATTATATGTCTTCAAGATCCAGGAGAATTGTGTGGAATTGCAAGCAAGATTTTATTTATTATTAAACTTTGGTGGCAAAATTGTAGGACAAGCACAGTGATGGATGTGTGTCCAATCAATCATTTTTCAAAGGGCGCACCACAGCTGTTTGTATCCTTTTTAGGTTGTGTGATGACCATCTTCAATGTTTCATTGTGCTATAACTATATTATTTTGATGTTTTACTTAAAGTATGGTATAGTTCTTACATGTCTACATTTTCTTTTGGTTGTTGATTATAAAATGAATGTGGGGGAAAAGATGTTATGATGTAGCATTGTTAACTTGTACATAGTTCTGTATCCTTAGTTACGGGTTCTTGTATGGTTCTGGAATACTGATGATTCCAGAACCATACGAGAAGATGCCTGGCTGTTGAGAGTTGGTCTCTTGGGGACTTCCTTCCAATAAACCAAATTGAAATATAAACTCATGAAGTATGAGTTTCATTACAACAGGTAATTCATAAACCTCGCAATTCCTCCTCAGGGTGATAGCAGAGAGAAACTGGAAAGAAAACAGTACTGCTCCCCCATAAGAAAAGAAGAAACCGTGAAGCCTAATTTTACCATTCCAAAAGTGTGGCTGAGATTAGAAAAACAAAATAAGGAAAAATCACTTAGCAGATCAGTTCTACTTTCAGAGATTAAAAAGAACTACAATTTGTTTCTCTTTGCCTCAGAAGACATTGAGTACCTTTCATTTCCGATCAGAGAAGATAAATTCTTCGTGGAAATAGCCCTCACTTCTGGAAAGGCGCAACAGGCCCTCATCACTAACAAACACAATCTAGCTAAACAAGGTCTTCGGGTATTTGAATCAGAGGAGAAAGGAAGGTATGGCAATCGCTCAGGTCCTAAACAGACAGGAGTGGAGGACGCATCCTCCTCTATGGGCACCACCAGAGAGACAAGAGAGCCTCAAAGCAAAGTTTCACCCGGGCCCAAATTAAATGAGAACCTGTTCGCAAAAATCCCAGAAATTGTCACACAAATCCTCCTGAAACTAGGCAAGGAGCAGAACAGTCTTTAGACAAAGGGGTCTCGGATTAATTTCCTGGAACACCAGAGGGCCGAGTTTCTTGAGGAAAAAGCAGCTGAAAAATAATCTTTTACAACAGAATGACATCATGCTGCTTCAGGAAACATGGCTGGTTAATCCCATTGAAATAGAAGGCTTTACAATACAAAATCTTAAGGCCGCACAAAAACTTAAAGGGAGACCAGCAGGAGGCCTTTTAATAGCAACCAAAAACTCTACTGTCAAAGAAATCGTTCCACTATGCAACAACATGGTGGGCATTCAAGCTTGCAAAGCAGAGATAGGAACGAATGATTCTCGATTTAACTCTAATCCTGGTTAACGTCTACTGGAACCCTGCCAGGTCAAAACTCCAAGACTTCATAGAATCCCTACACTCCCTACTGTCAACGGCTAAGAGCAAATATGAGGGAGCACAGATCATCTTTGCAGGGGATCTGAATACTGACTGTATTAATTCAGGGAATGTGAGGTCTGGCCAAACTAAACAAAGTACTATACGGAAAGGCAAGCAATGGTGGTATTTTTTCCAGTCATGGGACCTGGACATGATGAATGAAAAAAGTAGGTCTGTGGAAGTGGCTGGACCAACCTGGCGTCAAGGGGCTCTGCAATCAACCTTAGACTACATCTTCATTTCATCATCTCTTACCCTACTTTGTCCCAGTTTTACTCTGGATTGGGAAAGCGGGAGTGATCACGCCAGGCTGGAACTCCTCTTCCCCAAAATTCAGAGAGCCCCCAACCTATATACCACACAGGAATTGGAGGGTCACAAAGGTAAATTGAAAGTGGTCAAATACAGAAATGGGGGAAATAAGTTAAACAAACTTCTGGAGGCAGTTCCTCCTGCTATATGGGCAAATGAAATGCACCCAGAAAAATTTGGGAAAGTTGTGTGGTCCACCTGCCAGCCAAGTGAAGGAAAGAATGCAGGGAAACAGATGCACCTTCACAATTTCGATGAGGAAACATTCAACAAGAAGAGAATCCTGCGCCAAACATTATGCCACATAAGACAAAATGAAGCAGAAGACCAGCCCAGCTGTATACAAAAGCTCAAAAAGTCTAAACAAACATATCGGAATTGGTCAAAGAACCACAAGCATCAAAAACGTCAAGAAGACGGGGAGAGAATGCTTTTCCTCCTCAATGCAAATAATTGCAGGAACTTTTGGGCGGCATTAAACAAACTGGAAACCGGCCAAAATAACTCACTCTGCAATTTAGTCCCTGAGCACAAGTGGGTGGAATATTTGTCCAAAAGCTTTGAAGCAACTGAACTCAGAGATCATCCTCACCCAAACGTAACCTGGTCGCTGACATTCTCTGAGGAAGAAATTGAGGGCCTTATTACATCCTCCTCTGTCTCTAAGGCAGCAGGTCCGAATGGCCTCACTTATCATGTGCCTAAAAACCAACCAAAGTTATGGGCAAAATTACTCTTCCATTTATTTCAAGAAATTCTAAAGAATAAAGTCTTCCCACCATCATGGAAGAGCGCACTTATTATTCCATTTTTTAAGGGGGGTGACAGGCGAAACCCAGCGTGTTATTGACCCATCGCCCTTTTGGACATAGACAGCAAAATCTTTATGAGACTAATATTGAAAGAACTTACTTCATGGGTAGACTCTAGACACATCCTTCCCCCTCAGCAGACAGGTTTCAGGAAAGGCCTTTCTACCAGTCTTAATGGACTCATCCTGAACCTGTTGAGCGAAAGCTCAAATGAGAAAGAAGGTTCTCCACTATATGGGGCGTGGGTCGATTTATCAAAAGCGTTCGACCTTGTAGACAGATCCCTCCTCTGGCAGAAACTAAATAATTGGGGGATTCCGGCACCCCTTCTTGCAATGCTCATAGAACTCCACAAGAACATTACCATCAGAGTGAGATTGGACGAACCAGGCAATCTATCTGAAACAATCCAAGTTCTGAAGGGAGTACGACAAGGTTGCTTGGGTGCACCATTATTCTTTAATTTGTTTCTTTCAGACATTGGAGACTTCCTAGCCTCTGCATCATTAATCTGCCCGAGAATTAATGGAAGAAAACTCCATTGGTTAGCCTATGCGGATGACTTGGTGCTACTGGATGGCTCAGCGACAGGGCTGCAACAACTCCTATCCAAACTTAACGATTATGCCAAACTGAACGGCCTCATAATTAACCCATCCAAATCTAAGGTCCTCATTTTTAAACATGCAAAAAAAAGGGTGACCTCAAGAAACTGGGCTCTGGACAGCAAAGCAATCCCACAGGTGGATGAGTTAACATACCTGGGATATGAAATTCTTGCCCACCCAACCTCAAACAAGGTGATACACTCCATTCTGGGGAAGAAATCAAAAATTATTGCACAAATGAAAAATCTGAACGGAAGATTCTGCACATTTTCTATAATTCCGCTCAAGAAGTTCTACATAGGCAAACTTGTCCCGGTCCTTCTCTACGGCCTTGAGGCAAAGCCTCTTTTGTGGAACTATGACTGGAGCAAAGTTGAGGGCTCTTTGTGGAAATCTTCTCTTCATCTCCCATCGTGCACTCATCTTGCTAGTCTGAGATTTGAGTTGGGTCTGACCTCTTTGAGTTGCCGCGCAGAGTGAAAGCTACTATCCCTCTATCGTAACATAATTACAGCCAGTGTATCCACCCTTTTCTTCGATGTAAACCAACATCTAAAAAAGTCAAAATCAAAAAAACTCCTCGGCTTGGAAGAAAAGATTGGCTGCATTTTACATAGGCTGGAATTAACAACAGAAACTCTCATACAAAATCCTAAGAAAGTAAAAAAAATATTAGAAACGGAGGACTGGATTAAAACGATCGAGGGAATCAGAAGGTTTAACCCCCCAAACCTATTCCTGACAACGGACAGAAAGCTCTCCACCATCCCGCACTACCTGGAAAAATTCCCGGACCAAAGAATCAGAAACAATTTTCTCAGGCTTAGACTGAATATAGCCCACATGGGTGAAATACTGGACCAAAGAAACCAGGGTGAGAAGGCAATAAGCTTTTGCAAGATCTGTGCCTCTCTGAATTTACAATCCCTCAAACACCTGCTGCTAGATTGCGAAGGCACATGGGCAATCAGGGTATCATCACTGAGGAGATTTGTAACTAGAGAGGAGAGCCTAGTTCAGGACGCATTTTGGGACAGACTGATCTCTGGCCAAGAAGTCATGCTAACCGCTGAGATAGTAAACATTTTGGAGAAGCTTACTATCTTAAGGAACTATCAACAGACTAGCCATGTTCTTGAACCGTCCAGTCAAGGGGATCAGTCTATTTAGTTAAATCCCTGGTTTCTGAGCCTTTATTTTACCCTGTTATTTCATCTTGTTGCTTTACTCTTTTACTTTCTGTACTCTTAAATATGCAGGAAATACTGCCTTTTGTATGAAATTGGAACTTTTAATTTTCCTTCTTTGTAAAGGTTTTCTCATAAACCAAAAACAAATAAAAAAAAATTTAAAAAACTAGCCGGAGGAAGCTAGAATGAAGGTGAGAGATAGGGAGAGAAACATTAGAGTGTGAAAGGAAGGAGTACTGAGTGGGACTGGAGTATCTGAAAGGCACAACCCAACAAACCCTTAGAACTAACAGTGACAGTAGTCTAGGTCCAGACCAGGAAAAGGGGGATTAAACAAATGAGGCAGTTGCATTTAGGCCATCACTGACAGCAAGGCAGAACCTAGACAGAAGGGGGATAATATTAACATGGAGAGATGAGATGCCTGGGTTAGGGAGAAAACTGCTTTTTATAGCTGAGAGAGCAAGGGATGGCCCTGAGCGCACAGACAAGACATTTAAAAAAAATAAAACCTTAATGGTCACTGGGAGTTGGCATGTTCTTTAGGCCATCTGTGAGACAATGTTCAGTTATTTCATAAAATTGTTACTTTGTCTTTTATTAAAAATGATAGTAAACAATAATGGGCTCCGCTCGTTTTGCTCCCGCACATCCTCTCTCTTCAGACTTGCATACTATTCCCAAACCTTACCACTTTTATAGAGGCCTGTGCCTTCCCCCTTGGGATTGCCTCTCTTCTATCCTTGACAGGTGTGTTATATGATTTTTAGCCATATTTAGTTGGTGTACTGGAACTTTTTGGTGACACTGGGCCCATTGTCTGGGCTCCTCCCCTCCGTATGTGGCTCTGCGGAGCTACACAATATCTGGAGCAGTAGCCATTTTCCCTGTGCCTTTACACTGTGGACTGCGTGCAGTGGTGTGCTTTGCAGAGTTTTTGCGTTCACCTCTCCCAAAGTGTGAGCCACTCCAAATACAGAACAGTAATTCCACATGCTCACATGCATTTCTTTCGCACCTGCATTCCGCTTTAGATGCTGGCCTGTGTCTTTTCAACAGGCAATGCTGATAGTCTGCCCATGTGACAAGTCTTTGTCACGCCCAATGGGAGAAGTTGTGGTGGACCAGAGGATCCGCGCCATGCTGCCCCGAGCCCTGCATCATGGAGTGGGCGGCGGTATCCAGCCTGATTGGCTACCCCAGCCCTAGCTCGTTCCCCTATTTTATTTGGGGGTCTTGTACGACTCCTCAGACTGTTGATGCTCCTGGAACCGTTGGTCACATTGGGAATGGACTGTGCCAATGATGACCTCTCCAGGTAGCCATGACATTACTGCTACTTTGGTGACAAACTGCTTGTTCTCACTCTGGAAATGGAGCTGGGCTTTGGGACATCAATTCAATTTAAATTCCTTTATTCACTTTAAGATCTTCAGGTAACACTAAGGGCCTCATTACACGGATGGCGGAGAACCATGACGCTATTAGCGCCATGGTTCATGCCGGTAAAATACCGGCACCGCCTTGGCGGAAAGGGGAATTACCGCCCCATTCCAAGGTTGGCGGGGCGGTAATTCCCCCTTCCACCATTGCCCTTCCCCATTCCCATTTTTGCCCCATAGGGCATAATGGGAATGGGGAAGGCGCTAATTACGGTACCGCAAATTGCGGTACCGTAATTAGCTCCCTGGGTCCCTTTGGGGGTTGGTTTTTAACGCCTGCAAAAAGCAGGCGTTAAATTCCCCAACCCGCAAAGGGACCTCGTAGTAAGGCGGTAAGGATTTACCGGTACCGGTAAAATACCGGTACCGGTAAACCCTTACCGCCATCCGTGTAATGAGGCCCTAAATGTACATACATATGACAAAAACCGAGCAACATCACATTCCGTATATCAATCTACTCCGACATTCATTAGTATACGAAAAAACAAAACTCTTACATTGCTGATGGCCACTATAGTGCAGCCCAGCTGCCCAGTGCTGTCCAAGTAATGGCCCCCAGTGTTGCCCCTCTTCACTGCAGATTGTTGGGGACAGCTCCATAAATATTTCTTAGATCAACCTTTCCTCTCTGTTTGTGTTGGGCCATGTATGGACCATTAAAAGTGTTAAATATAGCATACAAGTACCTTTGTTGCGCCTTTTGTGGCCCACTAATGTCCTCTCAGCGACCTCTGCAGTGGTGCCACTGGTGTCACATTTTGGGCCTCATTACACAGAAGGCGGTAAGGGTTAACGGTCACCGGTAATGGTACCGGTGACCGTTAACCCTTACCGCCTTACTACGAGGTCCCTTTGCGGGTTGGTACTTTAACACCTGCTTTTTAGCAGGCGTTAACAATCAACCCGCAAAGGGACCTGGGTGCTAATTACGGTACCGCAATTTGCGTTACCGTAATTAGCACCTTCCCCATTCCCATTATGCCCTATGGGGCAAAAATTGGAATGGGGAAGGGCAATGGGGGAAGGGGGAATTACCGCCCCGCCAACCTTGGAATAGGGCAGTAATTCCCCTTTCCTCCAAGGCGGCGCCGGTATTTTACCGGCATGGACCAAGGTCCACCGCCTACCGTGTAATGAGGCCCTTAGACTTTAAATCAACACCTAAGAAGCTGCCAAGCTGTGGATATTCCAGTCATGACTAATTGAAATCTCATTCATGTTTTTACTGATAGCAGAGTGATACTGTGTGAATTATATTCCACTTGTGTCAAAAATGCCCTCTCAGTGCCCCCTCCCTGAGACATGCTGGAGGCACTGGTGCGGAGGCTAGGTCTGGGTTCCTACCCAATATTTGTTCCAAGTTCCACCTAGATCAGGATGTGTTTTTGTCAGCATTGTGGTAGGAAAAGGGGTCCCCAGCCAGATGAGAGAAATGTACTGAAGGCAGTGTTGGATTATGTAAAGAGAACTGCATCCATCAGATCACGTGACAACTTGTTTGTCACTTTTGTCAAGTAAAAGAGAGGATGGAAACTGGCATTAGCATCTTCTCTGCATTTGTATAGCCATCTGCACAACATACGAGGAGGGGGACATTCATTGCCACCCCTCATTCAGAGGAAATCCACTAGGCTGGTGGCAGCAGCATCGTGGGCAGAGGCACTTAGTGTTCCTCTGATGAACATCTGTGGCCATGTCACAATATATTCTTTTAAAGAAACAAATTGAAAATGTCCTTACTATAGCATCCTCTTGGGGAAACAGGTCACAGAGATGTGTAGTGTTTATATTTTATTAACAACTATATAATCCAATTAAAGCTTAGACGAGTATCTGTTGAATTTGACTCAAGGTAAATAATCCCTTCATTTTTCAGATTGGGAGGGGAGCATGGGTTTTGAGGGAGGAGGAGCGACATGGGTTTTGGAGGAGGGTAGGAGTAGGGCATGGGTTTTGGAAGGGGGCCCCAAGGCTGCCTGTGCAACAAACCCCAGAAACTGAGGGAGAGTGGAAGACCACAAAGTAAGGGAGAAAGTGGCTGCAGAGAACACACTAGTTTCTGTCACCCCACTTTGTGTCAGGATGCTTGCATGAAGACTGTTGTTTCACCCTATGCCACTACTCCAAGATGCTCGCTCGTCATCCTTTGTAGAGCCAGTGAAGCAAAAGAGCAGAAGAGCGCCGAACAACCACCAACACCCCATGTCCATGACAAAGCCACAGAAATTGAGACCTCTTTGAGCGGATCCCTCCAAAATGCTCTGAATCCAGTGTGCTGAGGCAGTAGCAGTGAGAGCCTTGGAAAGAGAGTGCAGCAACTCAGGACCCATGCAAGCACATGTCAATTAGAGGCTCACTTCAGCACCCTGGCGAGTGCTCTACCAGAGACTTTTGTTCAATCCTAGACAACAAGGAACAGGAGAGAGGGGCCACACCCTGTCCATAGACTATACTTAATGGGGAGAACCACTGCCATGGAAACCCCAACACAGACTGGGGCACTGAACTGGCAGACACACACCATGGTCGAAGCGCAGTGGCTCAGTGCAGAGAAAGTCTACGGGGCTTAGCCCCCTATCTAATGCCCTTTTCAAATGTAACACCTTTGGGGCAGGGCTTGTCCCCCTTGTAAAGAGTTCCCCTTGCACATACACCTTCCAGAAGGGGAAGAGAGACAAGGATTGGCAAAAGAAAGCTGGCCAATCAGGACAGATGGAGGACAATTTAAGCATGGGACAGGAAACAGGAAGTGTGGGTTTTCTGGGCGAGGTCAACAGTGGAGGTGGATTAAGAGACCAGCAGGGGGAAGGAAGGAGCAGTGGACAGTGGAAGCATTTATTGGAAAAAGGTGAGGTATTGTCTTAGTGAGTGCAAGGGTACTGCAGTGTGAGGAGCGATAGTGAATTGAATTGTACTGCGTGGAAGGAGGGTGTTTGTGTAGAAGTGTGGTAGGAATAGTAGTCATGTGGGAGGAGGCGGACTAGTGTGGGAGGACGAGTAGACTAGAAGTTGTAGTATAGGAGGAGGAGTAATAGTGAGGAACAGTGGTGTGGGAGGAGGAGTGGCAGGAAGGATAGCTCATGAGCAATGCTCTGGTCTTGTAAACAAGACTGCACCGAGCCTCACGGGTTGGGTACCCGGTCCCGGTACTGTGCTTTGAGGCTGGAGTCCAGCATAAAGCGCAATATAAGAAACCAATTTCATTTTTTGTAGTAGAGGGGGAGAAGAAGGAGAAGAGTTAACATCAGCATGTGTAGGCAGGAGGAAGGCAGAGTAAAACATCAGAGGGACAGATGTTTGGTGGAGAGGAGTCGAGAAGAGGAGGCAGTTAGCGTAGAAGGGCAAGATAACATGGATGTGAGTGGAACCAGGTGTTCCTAACGAGTGACTGTAAGGCAGAATACCCAATGTTCCCATTAAAACACTAATATCTGGTTAGCGTAGGGAAATTTAGGAAGTACCTGAGGAAGGGAAGATAGTCTGCACTTAGGGAGACCATCATAGACAGTAGGGGTTTCAGGTCGGTAGCACTAACCAGGGGTTACGGATGCCTGGGCTAGGCTTGACATCCCATCGGAAATGAGAGAGAGGGGGATGGCCCTACCGCAATTTCCCAAAACCGTTTTCCGTCCGGGCCTCTGATCAAACAAATTGCCTGTCTCTCATCATTACTGCAAAGAACAGTCCATACTGTTGGCGATATAAAATTCTTTGAACTGTCCGCAAGACTCTGCGTATTTCTGTGCCATCTGTGACACTTGTCAAACTCCAGCCTCTCTTACATACCATCCAGTAAGGTCTCAGAGTGTATTTGTCCATCTGGTTTGAAGCTTGGTGATATCCTGTCAGAAATGGTGCAATGTATTGGGGCCAGCTGTCCATGTCCTATTTGGCTGCTTCCGCTATGCGGTCAAAGATGAAGAAGACTGCCTCTGGATCTTCGCCCAACGCACGCTTGTGTAGCAAAGCAATAAGCAGCGTTTGGGCTTGGGTGGGCTGTGTAACGGCTGTCTTTAACTGTTTATGTATTCCAAAAGGGCAGATATTGAGGTGGTCCTCTCTGCTGTCAGGCTGCACACTCTGCATCAGACCTGTCTGTGCTGGGGTGAATTCTTCTGAGGGGTGGAGAACACCTTCCCCCTCCCTACCATTGGGTAGGTCTTGTGGACTTTCTTTGCCCTCTGAAATGCAATGAATCAAATGGAGCCATCACAAATTCCCCAGAGGTGACCTTCCTCCCATGTGGAATGGGGACAGCAGCCGCTGCCTGATCCTGACCCTGGGGACGGTTTCATGAGGGAGGATCACATGGGAGGAGGCAACTGCGGGATGTCATAACCTCATTGGAGGAGTCAAAGTGTTTTCCCTTTTCCCCATGAGGAAGACCCTCTGATACCAGAGTTCCTAATGGCCTATTGTCATTCTATTCAGGCCCCCACCTTTCACCCAAACACTCACACATCACACCTTTTGTTCTTGATGTGCCTTTTTGTGAAAACCATGAAAAGAAAAATCAAGAAGTTAAAAGCCTGAAGAAAGTTATGGACGTCAAGCCCTATAACCACTCAGGTACTGAGACGAGAGGACAAGGGAGTTTGTGCAGAGTGGCAGGCGCTCAAAGTGCAACATGCAGGCTAGTAGTTTTTCTAAGCCTTTAATGAGCAGGACATTTAAAAATGGCAACTGCACTATGGAGAAGGGAGGTGCAGCGAGCAGTGCTGAAGGAGATGTTGCCAGTCATGCTGAGGGACCTGAACGCGAAGAACACAGACAGGAGGCGGCTGTTGGGAAAGGAAGCGGAACGCAGCATGCGACCAAGCAGGGCTGTGGAGACGCCGGGAGCAGAGCAGGAGCTCCTGGAGGTTCAGTCACTCGGTGAGGCAGCAGACTTCATCCCAAGCCGAGAAGGAGAGCTGGCGTTTGGTACAAGATTGCTAATGCAGAAAATACACAGACCAAGTTTGTTTGAGTGCAGTGAAGGCAAAGTACAAATTCAACACTCAATAAGAACAATGCTTGATGTAGAAAATATACAAAGGCAAAGTTTGTTTGAATGCACCCAAGGCAAAGTACAAAGGCAAGGCGCCATAAGGAGAATGTTTGTATGCAGACAAGACAAAGTATGAAGGAAAACCTCAATGAAATACAGAAGCATGAGATGCCAATGTGGGGGAGAAGTTTGAGCAAGTACATTTGAATAAAATCTGACCACAGCTAGATATACCAAGTGCCACATGGTATATGCTATTGTGGCACATCTAAGAACTGTGAGATGCATAAGAGTCCAGGCAGGCAATACCCCATCTAACTTACTAAACAAGAGACTCCAGGGTAAGCGCGGCTCTGTGAGCATCCCTGGAAACTTATCATCTATAAACATTCAAACCCACAGGCCAGGGGACAAGGAAAGTACTACTTTGGTTAGTATTCCAAATGAATTTATTCTCTTCGTCAAAGTATAGAAAATGTCACATATATGTCACCTTTAAACTATACCTATCACATGAATCGATAGCATGTTATGTGAAAGTAGCAAAACAAGCTAAAAAGATTTTTATAATACACCCTATAATGCAGACTATTACGGCAATATTGACATTCATTCATCACTTTGCTCTATTTCATTTGTGCATTCAACCACATTCATTCATCTCTAAAGTGCAAAAACGTGTTAAGCAATCCACAGCAATTGCATCTTAAAAGAGAAGTAAGTACACCAGGCAGTTGCTTAAACAGAACTTTTTGGTTGAACAATAACCTTACGAGTCCAGTAAAGACACCAAGGAACTGTTTGCTAGAATCCAGGGGAAGGGGACCATCTTCTGGGTCCAAGGGTCTTTACCTTGGAGAACATTTTTCATTGGAGTCATTCTTACACTTTTGGTTTTGAAAATGTTTTCTAACCAAGTTAAAGACATTTCCTTCCACCTTTGGTTGTTTGTTTATAAGTGTGATGGTCAGGATAGGTTGTTTTGGACACAAGGACGTTTCTTTAGTTATTGACATCCTGACACAGACAGATCCTTAGTTTTAGTTTCTAGGTAGGGAAGTTCCTCTTTAAAAGAGGGCTAGAGAGGTGTTTTTCCAACCCATTTTTATTTAATAAGAATGTCTTCAATTTAGAATACTACAACTTTTTGTCCGTCTCTCATTTCTGACCCCTCACAGATATAACACTAGTCCGCTCCCAGCTTCAGTCTGATGCTTTTAGGCTCACCAGCCTGGGCAAGAATTGGGAGTTCTCTTGGGGTTTACTCGTTTGGGCATGTATGTAGAAAATCCACACTGGCACGGAGCCCTCCACCAGCCCCAGAATGTATTTGTTTATGAGTTTTATAATCCACTAGCAGGTGAGTGTGTCCCTTGAATGCACCAGGGAAAAACAAAACAGGACATTGAGTACAATACAAAGGTGTGACACATATAAAAGGATGAGAAAGCATGGGATGAGATCACTTGCCCAAATCATCTACTTAGTAACTGAGCAGACAGTTGGGTTGCATAGTGTGATTGATGCTTTTGCTAAGGCACTATTGTTTACAGAAATTCTGGTCCTGGCAGGTTCTTCATATTACAACAAACATAAAACAAGTGGAAGTAGAACAAATCCATATAACCTCTCACAGTCCCAAGGCAGGCAAATTGAAGGTTATCAGCTAATGGGTAAATGCGGCCATGGAGCAGAAGGGCTAGTCACACGGCATACATATGGTAGATTCACATATAGGTGCCATTTGGGGAAGGGAAGGTTATTTGGTTGACGTGAACAGGCATTGAGATACTTTTTATGGCCAACAGACGAGAGGACTGCACTGGCTTTCTAACTACAGGATCACTATAGTACAGGCCTCTTTTGTATATTTGATTGTGAACCTCTGTTCCCTTCTTTTGGTAGTGGAGACTCCGCAGCAAGGCGTCTAAAACTTTCCAGGTGTTTGCCAGTCCTGCCTGTTGGATTGCTGTTCCCATTGCAGATCTATGGCTTTGTCTTGGGAGGTCTGGTGCCTATGGAGACGTGGTTCTTTATAGAGCAGGGCACTTTGTCACACCTGGTGGGGGCTGGAATCACCCAAAAAGACCAATAAAAGCTGCCTGAATGCATGATTTGGCTGAATTTCTACCGTTCGAAAATTCTGAACAGCCTAAAAGTTCGACAAAATCACGCATTCAGTGCTGCGGGCTGTGCGGGTGTCCCTTGTACCCTTGCTTACCATATATTATTTTAAAAAAAAGGAAAGGACCCTGCAGCGCCGGTTCCCGATCACAGAAGTGAAAGGGAACAGGCGTCGCAGCGACATGCGAGTCGGAGGCAAGGTAAGTAGGTGGGTGTGGGTTGAGATGTGTTGGGGGTGGGGGAGGTGATTTGTTGGGGGTGTGGGCAGCGGTGTGGGTAGGGGTTTGGCCAAGTCAGAAATGTTCAGGTGAGAAAATAATTATCTTCTGTCTTTTCTCCCTCCAACATTTGTAACTCAGTCTTTGAACCCCAATCCATGGGGGCTTGGCTACTGAAATTAACCCAGGCAGTGACACCCAAGCTAAGGGTAGCTCCTAGGGCATGGGGAAAACTACACCTCTGCCAATTCCACTAGTTCTCACAGGCAGGACAGCCAAGTCAAGGAAACCCCGAGGGCAGGAGGGCAGGAGGGATATGTATGCACCTGCTTATTCTAGACCCCTGAAGATTCATGGTGTCCAAAGACCAAAGGAAGGGTGAACCAAGTCGTTAAATGGCACTTTGAAACACAATCCTGTTGTATAAAGCGCATTACAAATGCTCAATAAAATAAAATTAAAATAATTGCTGGTTCCTCTACGGTGCCCCTAAAATATTTCTTAAAGGGACAGTGCCATTTGCATGTCTCAGTTACCGTCCTCTGTCCCCTGACAGTGACTAACACCAGTTGGTATCTTGAAAAGGCCAGCCACCTGGTCTTCCTACTAGAAGTCCCCAGAAATGGGCAGGGAACCTCATTACAAGGTCAGTGTTGCTTCAGATTCAAACCCTATGCACCTCCAACTAAAGCCCCAGACCTAACAGGTTGGTTAAACGTGTCAATCAAACCCTTAAGTATCTATTTAGGAAACGTATGGCAGAGGATGGGGAAACTTCCTTGGGCGCGGTTTGCAGTCTGGAAAACCCCTCAAGCATTATAGGCTTTTCCCAATTTGGATTGGCACATAGGAGACATCCTATGAATATTTTGAACATGCTAAAAGAGTGCTGGGAACAACACCCAGTTTGTCCAAAGAACCAGGGAAAGGAGGACACTAATTAAATACTTAATACAGTTACACTAGCAACACTTATTGGAAAAGCTGAAAACCTTCAATGACCATAAGGCCCAGTTGACAAACGTCCAAATAGCATATGAAGACATGGTACTGCTACTCACAGCCAATAATGAGGAACTGCCCCATGGGCACAGGCTCTATGTAGTTTCAGAGGTCTTATGTGATTTAAATTATAGAGTCCGGCAAATGGTTAAACAGTAGAAAGGCCAAGTATAGCAAGTGAAGTGGATAAGGGTATGTACGTAGAGAGATGACCCCACTCTTATGGTCTAGACTCAGGCACCCTCTTCCAATCTCCTGCCCCTTCTGCTTCCTGAGACCTTATCTAAAGGGCAGAACAAGATCTAGAAGAATTTGTGGTGACGTTCTCTGATGTCTTTTTTGAACTACCAGGGCGTCTATCATTACAGCCTCACCAACCATAGAAACCAGATTAATTTGGGCCATACCACTTACCTGAAGCACGCATAAGGTGAAAGAGTAGAGACAAATATGTTATATCCAGGAGTTATTGACCAGTTTCTATGCCAGTGGGCACCCCCAAAAGCGTTGGTGGAACAACCTGACAGTAGTGCTTGTTTTTGGGTCGATTTCCAAAAAGTCACCAAACTGTCCCAGTAGGGTGTTTGCCCTATCCCCAGAGTTGAGCAATGCATAGAATAATGGAGACTTTGACTGCCATATCTCTCCCAGGCTTTTCTACTGATTGGCAGGTACCCCTGAACTCCAAAAACACGTAAAAAAGCAGCTCTTTTCATCCAAGGTGTGTTGTTCCAGTAGGAAGTCCTGCCTTTTGTAGTACCAGGGGCCCTACCCACCTTGCAGAGATTAATTGATATGGTGTTAAGGTCATACAAACCATTTTGCTGGGGTCCATATAGATGAATATACAGTCACACACAGTCTTATCTGGAAAAAGCACATTAGGCACTTTGCCTAATAACAGAGGACTCACAGGCTGTAATTGTAGCATCAAAGGAGGATATATTTGAATACACACAGGAATCATTGGAGTACGAGAAGCAAAGGATGGCTAATTCTTTGAAAAAGAGTGGGGTTTAAGGGAAATCAAAACATGTGGGACAGACTTTGTGGTCTGCAGAAAAATATTACGGAGATCGTAAGTGCAGGATCCTACTAAAGGAGCCTTCTTAGTCAAGACGAGGCCTTCTGACCAAATGTACCAACCAGTCACTCACAGTTCTCCAACTGAAAGAGTTCCAGGATTTCCTACTGGTGGCTTCTCCGTCTTGCTGCAGTGACCAGAAGCTCCTGTAAATCCAGTGAACCACTGAGTACAATTGTACTGTACTAGCACAACTAAATGACCCAATATGAAGAATTAATCAGATTTAATCTTGTTTACCACATGATTTCCCCCGACGTTCTTTGGACTCGAGTTTATGAATGTGCTTTACTCAGACTATCCATGAATCGAGTTGGGGACCCAAGCCATACTCGTGGGGCTTGGTTGTTCCAAATATTGTTTTTTATCCTTGGCAAACAAGATAGATTAAGAATACAGCACTTAACTAAGAGCACAACACCCGCCCAAGTGTTTATTATTCTTTCCTGCTGCCCTGAGGAAGGCTCGGCCCTCTGAATACATTTGGTCGATTGAGCCGAAACTCGAGTTGGCATTTTGTTTTGTGTAAATATGTGTGTTGTAGCCCATGGACAATTTTGTATGTTGCAGTTTAGATACCTGGTTTAGGTGCTGGGCCAACACACAAGCGTGCCCTAAGGTGTATTTTCCTTGAGGTTTTGCTAATTGGTTCATTATTCTTTACCTTTTTCCTTTTTCTCTTGCACATAAATGTTTCAGCCTGCTGTTTCAGCACACAGGCGCTTGGCACTTCTTGGTGGTGAAGATTTATTTCTCTTCTCCAGCTTGCTTCGTTCTTCTGGGTTGGATATTGTTTGATTATATTTTGCATCACACATGGTGCAATTGTTTTATTTTAGAGAAATGTGATCTATCTTTGTATATGTTTTATTTTCATACATATTTTTGTAAACATTTGGTAATTTTAATTTTTGTCAATCCAATGAATAATAAATACAACATATATATATATATATTTTTTACTGTTTTCGAAATATTGTGTGTATTAGCAGACCTGTACTAATCTGTTCTTGTACATTAGCCTCCTATACAGAATATGCATAGTTTTTCAGTGGCATCCTTTTTCTTTCTTGTCTGTCCCGGGTTGATATTCAGGCCACAGACATTTTAGGTGCCACACCCAGCAATGGGCAGCATCATGAAGTCTGAGCTGGTTGCTGGCTCATGACTAGTCACAAGTACAATACATACCCCTACATACCCCGGTCTCATTGGTGGCCGCCACAATCTCAGGACATATGCCAGCCCTTCCAGCTCAGGCTTCCAAATCCCAGTGAGTCCTCATTACTCCATGTGTCTTGATGAGCCCTTCTGGCTCTGGTGTCTCAGTTTTGGCAAGCTCCCCAGGCTCAGGTTTCTCGGTGTCAAGGTGCTCTGCAGGATCAGTCACTTTTATTTAGTGTTCTTGATGGGCTTTGCTAGTTCCACCAGCCTCTGGATTATGGCTCCCGGCTTGACTGGCAATGCCAGTTATCAGGATGGGACCAGGCCTGTTTTCTATCCTGAGAGGTGTGTGGATCGCCCCTTTTTTGGGGTTCTCTGGTGTTATGGCTGACTCCATCAGTGTCTGGAATATGGCCTGCTGTAAGCCTAGGTCTGCTCTTACATTGGCTTGGATTTTGCCCCTGTCCCTGTTTGGGCTCAATTCAACAACGTTCTTAATCTCCCCATTCCAGATGCCCTGGCTGCTCCCCAACTTGGCCTTTCCTCTCTGAGCCCCTCTCACTGATGTTCACTCTTGCCTTAGCCCTTGTTGGCAACTCTTACAGGTTCTTTCTCACCCCCCCCTTAAAGCCCTTCACCTTCCACCTAATCTCTCCCTCATAAATTGCCTTCCTTGACATATTCTCTCTACCTTACACGCTTAATCTTTCCCTCCTCCAAAGCCTACCTAGACTTCTTCTCTCCTCGTTTTTATTCTCTCCTTCTTGCTCTCTCTTGTAACCTCCACACCTCTTGTAAAATCTGGCTCCCTTTTATAGCAAGGAATTTGTCATCATCAAGACACTAATTGTGGTTACAGGGACACCCGTGTATTATTTCTGTGCGCGTCATTCGATTGGATGAGAGCCACAAGTCCCACCCCCTTAACCATATCTTTGCAAGTGCCTGAGTGATTGCTCATTGATCCATTCACAGAGGGCTCAAATGGGTTGTCCGCCATCTCAGAGCCAGGCGGCCAGGCAGTGCAGCCGTCTGACTCACCCATGGTACCTTCCAAGTGTGGTTATCTGTCCTCCACGCTAGTTTGTAACAAGTAGCAGTTCACAACCCCCTAAGCTTGTGGGCTGAGGTGAGACTTTGTTGAGAATAAGCATGCTTTTGTGGGGCGGCTCAAATCGTATTTCTGCATGATTTTCAGGGCTGTAATTGTGCTCCTTATGCATGAGTCATCCATCCCAGAGTCCCTCAACACTGTGCAACTTCCACTCACCCAGGTAAAACACGTTTTTTCCAGGGTTGGAGCTAACGGTACAAGCAGGCCAACTTGAAGAAGGGGTGTCAAAACTGTACGGGTTGATGGGGGCGGTGGACCCAGAGGATACCCTTATGCACATGGAAAAAGTAATGGCAATAACTCATGGCTCTTACTTGAAATATCAGAACACCTGGATGTGGTTGCATGAGTTCACAGACGATAAGGAACAGATGTATTTTAAACCTAAATTACTTCGCAAGGTTTCCACCATTTGACAGTCAGCATAAACCTTGAGCCGAAAGGCAACCTGGCCCATGGAACATTCAAGAAAGCTCGAAAAGACATAGTACTCCACCCAAATGTTTGGGGGATTTGTTGGGGGGAGGGAAGGTGTTCTTATAGTTAAAACTCATGAGCAAATGGACTTTAAAGACTGGTTCGAACAAAAGGGGAAGACATGGGCTATGTTACTGTTTGTTATTCTCTAATGTATGCATGCTATGGTTATGCTCTTGAAAAACTAAATAAAGTTGGTAAAAAAACACGTTTTTTATTGGGGATGAAGTTGGGAATAGGGGAGACACCCTGGGGGATCCTCCATTTACCATCTCTGAGGTCGGTCAGCATCACGGAGTAGGAGGCCTCCTCCATGCCCTAAGGCCTCTCGCGTCCATCTTCCCAGCCTCGACTCTATCAGAGTATCCACAGCTTTTACTGGAAGCTGAGCTGACTGCTAAGCCTGCCAAGTGTTGACACACCCAACCCTGGGTAAAGAAACTGGGGTTCTGTGTAGGCAACTGCTTGGTGCAGCCGGAAGTTGATTGGATAACGGCAGTGCAGTAGGTTCCATGTCTCATCAGGAATTATGTGCTTCTTGGGGCTCCTCTGATATTACAGATGCTTCAGCCCTAATTATTCCACCTACGCTGGCCCCTCACAAAGAATTATGGGCAGCCCACCCAGTGAAGAAAAACCTGGAGCCATGAGGAAAGCTCTACTTTTCAGTCATTGAAAGACCCCCTCTGTAATCACCCACCCCTTCTAGAATACCCCACTTTTCTCCAACGTTATTTTTTCCAACTGATTCTCTAAGGACAACTTAGGCAGAGTGTTAACACAAGAAAGGCAAGCGTTGAAGCAGCTAATTTAATAGATAAAAGTAGCAATATGTTCCCAAGAGCAATGAATGGTGCTATTACAGAGCTTGACTGGCCATCAAGGCTGTTAAATAGTATCTTATGGGGAGGACATTGGTCTGATTGGCTACAGACTATGCATCCTCAACCTGACTGACCTTCAATAAAGGTACGAATCCACAGATCATGAGTGGGTTCTTGCTCCTTCAGCCCTACATGTGTATGGTGGAACACAGAGAGGTAAACTCCCAACTAATGTTGACCAACCAAGCAGACACCCAGTACCGGCATCCAAAAGTGCACCGGGGAGGGGCAAATGTAAGGGAATTAAGTATTGTGAATGATGAGGGATAAACAGATGACTCAAAACCAATGTGAAACTTTCTCATCAGTTTTATTCCTGTTACCAGAGGGATTAGTGGTGCCCGGACCAACAGTGATGGGGCCAGAATATGTACCACGTTGGCGCCCAGCCAGAGCCTTACTCTCGTTAGAATCATGGTCCCCAGTCCTTCCCTTCCTGGCCTTCCTGGTGAGTGAAATAATCACCCACTGTCTCTGGATCTTCATATTGCCCTGGGAATTCTGTGGGGCAGTCAGGGCCTCATGTTGATCCCCCTGGCCTCAGCTGCCAAGTACCACCACCCGAGTGCCTTAGGTCATCTGACTGGGTTTCTGGTGTCAGACAGTACAGACAGGTGGATCCTGGGGTACTTCCAGCTCCCCCACACTGTGTGATCTGCAGATTATGCCCCCTCGACTATGGGCAAGACTAGGAATCCCCTCCCTTAGTCTTAGTTCTCCTGCTTCACTCAGGCCCTTGCACTGCCCCCTCCAGATCTTAAATAGCTTTACTTATTATTTATTTATTTGTTTTGGTTTAAAAATAAACCTTTACAAAATGTACACAAGAAATTCATTCTAAATTACATGTGATACAAATGAAAACATTAAAAAAAACTAAACATCAACATTTCCAACACTTAAAACAATCCCTTATCATTCTTAAAATAACCTATTCAATTCCTTGCCTAAACACGATTCCAAACAGTTATTTCCGTACTTGTTTTTCTCACTAAAACATCAAACTACTTAAAATGCGAGCGTAATCAGAATTTACACACATTCCTTAAGAACCTCAAAACAGTGAAACCGATTTCCGGTGCATTAAATTCTGCCATAAAATATCAAGCATGACCCATCTAGTACAAGATGCATACTTGCAAAAGTAAGCAATTCTTTGGGTCCTTAAAGCGGGGCAATGGAGTAAAAGATGGGGCAGAGATTCGAACTTCTGTGGGCATTTACAAAACCTACAAAAGCTGATTCTGCTGGTAGACTATTCCCTATAGAAATGATTTCATTTGTGGGTAAAACATTCATTCTAAAACGCATAAAATCATTCCTCACCCTTCTGTCAGGGAAACCGTTGTAAATAAAATTCTGGAGTACCCACATATTTATAATGTGAAACCAGATGAGCATATAAAGATGATCCTTATCCTTATAAAATTATCCTTTTGTACTCCCTCTTTGCCCCCCTTTCCTAAAACTGAGTGCCGATTATCTTCCGAAGAGACATCAAATTTCCTAAAAAGAGAAAGCTGCTTCCATTGTGCTCTACGTTGAAGTGATTGAAGCCTCAACTCACACCGTAGGGCTGCTAGAGCGACACACCTAGGAGAAAAATACAATACTTTACGCCATATTTGGGCCTCATGGGAGTTAAACTCGAAAGACATCCACAAAGGAGACATGTCTATACCATAAGTCAACCTCCGGAGCACTACTATCTTTATTCTGGAGCTTAGTCTGATTAAAAAAACAGGAAAAAGAATGTTTTTTTTTTACTTTGCACATTTTTAAAATCACAATTTTTTGTGTATTGATTTTAAGCTTATTACCTAAAATATACACATTAAAAGCCCCAACTAGGCTTTGGATTCCAATCGGAGTATTGTCAAAAAATCATGTCCGCCTAAGCAGACTATGATATTTTTACATCTCCCAGTTTCGGGGGGCAAAAGAAGCTTTCCAAAGAGACTCACCCACATCCGACATATCAATATTAAAAGGGCAAGGGGCCAATATGCAGCCCTGTCGCTAACCATTAAACGTTGGTAATGGTCTAGACATTGTACCATTATTGTTCAGTCTAACTTGAATATACACATCTTCATGCAGGTGGATGAGTGTACTCAACAGGCCCCCAGGAAGTCCTAATCTGACAAGTTTCTCCCATAAAATAGCCATATCAACCAAATCAAAAGCCATGGAAAGATCCATGGAAGCAACATATATAGGAAGGTCATTATCTTTCCCGGCCAGGGGTTGCAAGCAGGTCAAAAGTAAACCCCTAAAGTCAGTGCCCATACGGTTCCTGAAGCCAATTTGGAACGTATTGAGGACTTTTTTAGACCCACACCATTTCTCAATTTCTTCTAGCAGAATTGATGCAAAATGTTTGAGTCCACATCCAAAAGGGTTATTGAATGACATCTTGTCCCCCTTTTTATAGATGGGGATTACATATGCTGTTTTCCACGAAACCAGAGTCATCTTATTTACCACAATATCAGAAAGCATAACAAACTGATTCTGGACCAGAGTTTCACGTCTTTATTGATGACCTTTTTTGATAATTGATTAGGACCCCGTGCTCTAGATGAGATCACTGCAATAATCCGTTTTTCAATGTCCTCCACCGCAGCCTCCATGTCCCAGAGACTAGTACTACAGACATGACCACTACTGCACCGCTCAACCCTGTCCCATAAAGATCAGGAAAATATCTAAACCACATCTGTTCAGGAATGGGGTTGCTCTGTACCCTCCTTTGATTTAACTCCAATCCACTAATGATAGGGGTCAAGTCCTAACAATTAAAGTGGGGGGACTCATCCACAAACGCAGTGGGATGTGACATCGCCAGAAATTAGCATATCACGGTGAAATATGCACATTTCATTAAATTGGCTTTGCATAACCACCCAAATTGTCCAGATCGAATGGCATTTGCCTTTCATAAAATCAACACACACACACAAAACCAAGAGAGGATATTTTCTTCTAATAGTGTTTTTGAAAACGTTAAAAGGTGTGCATGTTTTTAAACCCCAGGATCAAATACAAATGTTTTCCCTGGAACTTGCAGTACTGAAATGGGACATTTCACCTCTAGTTATACAGTGCCATGGTGAAGTGTCTGGCCTGCAAACCTGCTGACTACAGTTCGATCCCGAGGTTGGCATTAAGTCATAAATTCAAAGAGGACATTCAATGTTTCTCATTTTATCTGGGGGTCTGGGTCCACTCTCTGAAAAAAGTGGGGGGACTGCGTACACCCGCGTGTACCCTCGACTTGAGCGCTGTGATAGACCAAATATTTAGAGAGGTCGCCCGCTTCAGGGCTCTCAGCATAGCCTCCCCATCATGTTGATATAGCTTCTGCCATTGAGACTTAATCAAATTGATCTGAGTTACCCTCTCTTCAACATTACAAGTGTTTTTTTTTACCTCTCGAATCTGTTGACAGGTATACATTTTCATACTTTGAACCTGTATGTCAAATTTATGAGGATGGTACAGAGCAAAGGGTTCACCCTTTGAATTGTTACATATGCCTGCCAGCACTGACTGAATATAAGGGTTAAAAGATTGTGAGGCCTAAGTGGCCAATTTCATTTCATAAGGCAAACTCTCGAAGTCTTTCATCATCAACATGTTTAGTTTATTGACATTGTCATCGTACTTCCAGCTAATTCGATTACAACTCATGTTGGTCGCTAGGAAAGGGCTGCATATGGGATGATGCTGTACTTTCCTCTTCCATTCAAAAGTCCTTTGCAGCATACTATGTTCACCATTACAGTTTGGGGGGATTTCAAACTGAACACATCTATCAACTTGCACTTCAGAGACAAATATATAGTCAATCGTCGATGAGGCGTTCCTACCACGCCAAGTCGGGTTGTCCCTCAAATTCCCCTCCAATGTCTCATTAAGCATGTGAGGCCCCCCACCCTCCAAATGAGTGCACCATATCTGGCTTAGAACTTTTTTCCTACGTACAACTGGGTCTGTGTGCACCATATCCGGCCCCAAATTACACTGCTTGGGCTCTTCACCGTCACCATTCAAAGTGGACAAGTAATGGTCGAGATCATAAGCTAAAGAATCATCACAACCCACATTAAAATCACTCCCCAATCACTTATCCCCCTGGAAAAGATATAAACCAGTCTTCCAAAAAAAGCATGTGATTTTTCTATTGTTTGAGAAAAATCTCCTTGCGGGTTTATCAATAGCATTTGCTTCAGATATGCAACTTCTTCAGTTTTGATGTTCACCACAAGAAGCCCTTTACTTAAAATAGAATGACTCAAGACCCTTATACCCACCCAATTCTGGATTGCAATAAGCAAGCCTCCCACCAGATGGCCTCTACGGTCCTGAAGTGCATGCTCCGTAAGTATCATATAACAATCGAAAACCAGAGGACAAACCAACCAAGTCTCCTGCAGGAGAATAATAGAGAAAGTCTGTAGATGGGCGCAAAGAGTCACATCAAAGTATAAAGCCGAAAATCCGAAAAGCTGAAAATCCGAAAAGCCGAAAAGCCTCTCACATTCCATAACACAACTGAAATATTTGTGCCTATGCTAAGGATGACCTGTGCGATCTTTTATTTGGGATATGACCTCCCTAAGTGATAATGCCAGCCAACGCCAATTCGTATCATCAGACCCCTGTCTACTTCTTCCATTCGAAATTTCCCGGGTCTTATCAGTTCTCTCAAAAGTCTTGTCAATCACAAATCCCTGTGGCCCCTGCTCAGTTGTTCCTACCTGCTGAACCCTCACATAGGGAGAAAGATCATACCCCAATTTAAGCAGATTCTGTACTTCATTTAATAAGAGATTACACACCATACGGGACAGAATGAAAAGTCTAACATAATAATATCTCGAGGGATGGACAAAATCAATCAATTTAATATCCCCGAGATGTTAACAATCGAAGTGCTGGTACCTCAATGAAAAGGGCCAAAACATGTGCCCTATTCAGGGAGTCTGGTCCACCTCTGTCGAACATATAATTCAACAACAAGCTCAGTTCGCCTGGGAAGGCAGATTCTTTCAATCTGCCCTCTCGGGACCCAAAGAAGTTTTCAGAGGCAGTGTCACTCTCTCGAGCAGAATTACGTTCATAGCTGGCATTCCCTACATTCTTTGCCCTCATCCATGTGGAATGTGTTGAGTTGATCAACCTTTGTTTGACTTCTGGAATATCACTGAACAACTCACACAAATACTGACTCATCTCAACCGGGAGATCCGGCCCTTTCTTATTACATTCAGTCTGTTGGATTACGTTATTCGGTATGACTCTTTGATCCAGACCTTTGGTACGGGCATTAGGGTCCTCCAGCTGATGGAAAACTTTAGATTGCGCTCCCTCGACAGGATTCCTCCCCTTCCCCCGAGAAGCTAGCTCTTTCTGAGTTTCATTCATTACAGCTTCTCTAATAAGATTTCTAATCTCCCATCACTAAGTGGGGGGTTAGTTCGTCCCTGCAGTTGTAACTCCTCAGCACAATCCAATTGGTCTTTTTGAGACTTATTTTGATTTCTACTATGCTTCTCCTGTACATTGCCCCCCTCTGCTTGTACAATATTGGTGCAACGTAGCCCCCCCCTTCTTCATTGTCTTCAATCCTTGGACAGTACCTTCTGCTGCTTGCACTATACTTCTCATTTTAGCTATCCCAATGTTTCTGGGGCACAGAATGGGGGAATGCTTCAATATATAAGAAACCTGAGAATCAGGTCAGGAGACATTATCCTTCCCTGAGGTCAACCCCTTATTGCGTCCTTTTTATTTCATACCTGATCTCTGAATCATTCTACACCCTAGGACTTTCCACATTACGATTCACTGACTTCTTGTGTCTCTGCAACTTCCTCATCTATTAAGACAGACATGTTACCTAAAGAATCATATGTTACTTTAAGAGCTACAACCTTCTGATTTTTTTCCAACTCTGACCCCTTTACATTAGGATGGATCAGAGCTACTTCTTGCTGCAGTACGCTTCATGAGTATTTATTTGCTTCCCTTTTTATTTTTCAAAACCTTTTTTTCTTTACCTGCTTTATACACTTCCGATTTGACCCACACCCATTCACACACCCGTTAATTACCTCAGAGGTTTCCTGCTGCTCCCGGGAATTGAACCCACTCAGGATGATCACATCAGCCACCCCCCACCCCATCTTAATATTAGGGGACTGGCTATAAATCACTCGGGGATCCAAGACCTCTGGGAGTACATTCGATCGCTGTTCCATTACCGATTGTTCCAATGTATACGGTTATAGGTTAAAGGCTCGAAATACTAAGGATCGAATGCCATTTTTTCGAGTGAAAAGGACCAGAAAAAAAAGGGTGGAATGAATTGCTTTATTTTTTTATAGGGGGGTTCCCCCGACCCGGTTTTCTTTAAAAAAACATTTTTTTAACTATATTACATTTTAAAAAAAGAAACATAAAAAAAATGCATTTGAAAAGATTGTTTTTCGATCCTTTTGCCTCAAACTTTTTGTCATTCGATCCTTTGTATTCGATCAAATGACTGGACACCAATGTATACACACGGCTAGAAATTTCTTTTAAATAATTAGTCTGTATTTGCTTTTCTGAGCACATTCGTTAAGATAAGTTCTATATGGCCAAAAAGAGGGGATGCGACTCCTCCCCAATGACTGTTTTAGGACTCCCATACTTCTGTGCTAATGACAAGCTCTCATCTTCCACCCACCCTTCCTGTAAATGCCCTGATAATTCTAGTAATGATACCTCTCCAGTCGAAAATATGGCCTGAGGATTTAAAAAGAAGCAATTCATAGACTCGAGATTCCCCAAAACGCATTCTGAGGTGGTTGAACCCATAATTTGGTTGTGAATTTCTAAAGTTAGAGTCCCCAAATCTTCTACAGATGAACGCAGGGGGCGACTTCTTTACTTTTTTCCCTAGTAAATAGCTTTACTCTCTGTCCCGTCTTCCCAGGACCTATGTGCCTTCTTTAAATCTTCTGGTCTTCCAAACTCCCCTCGAGTTCTATATTCTGCTTATCTTGGCTGGCTTTCCCTGCCCCACTCGTTTCTTTCCCTGTCCACTTTCTCTTCTCCAATGTTACTCCTCCTCTCATTGAGGTTTTTGGTTTTCTCATCGTTCCCTTTTTTACTTTCCAGATCTTCCTTTTCCTCCACTTCTCCCTCCTCCATCTCTATGGGCTCCTCCACACCCCTCCTTCCTCCCTCTCTAGACGGCAGCTCTGCTGCTGAGCTTTTCCTTAAATGCCTCTCTTGGCCCTCTTGGCTCTCTTCCTGCTCCCACCTGTGAGGCTAAAAACCTCTGGGTCATCTTTGACTCCACACTCTCCTTCTCTCCTCACATCTCTGACGTCTCTAAGAAGTCGCACTACCGGCTGCACCTCCTCAGAGGTATTCTTCCTTTCCTCTCCTTCTCCCAGAAGCTCAATGTCTCCAGAGCTCTGGTTCTCTCTAGGCTGGACTATTGCAACATCCTAGTTCTAAATCTGCCTGCTTCTACTCTCTGCCCTCTACAACTTATCCAGAACAGGACTGCGAGACTTGTCCTTGGCCTCAACCCCAGGGATAGTATCTCTCCAGCACTGGATTGTCCACAAGGCCTTTTGGGGCCTGGGGCCTCAATACCTTCAACTCTCTCTTCCTAAATATCTTCCTTCTCAAGCTCTTCGCTCATCCGCCTCCAACTCCCTCAGGGCCAGTCACTTCGCCAAGCAACGAGCTGGTGGTAGATCTCTTTCTTCGGCAGAGTCCTCCCCCTGGAACAGCCTCCCTGAAACTTGAGGAGAACCCTCTCTGGTTCCGGAAGCACCTCAAAACCTCCCTCTTTGCTTCTGCTTTCTCTCCTCCTCTTCCCTGCTGAACTCCTGGCTGAAACTGTAACTGCAATGGTCTGGCTACCTGTCTACCCTCTGATCTCAGGCCCAGGTCCCCTGCCCCGCCAGTTGCACACCTGCACTGCCTCCCTGGCAACCCCGCGCTTGGGGACTGTTTTCTAAATCTCTACAGTCCCCTACCTGCACTTGACACCTGATGTCTGCACTTACCCTTGCACTTGCCATCAGCTGGCCGCACTTTTACTTTTTGCTTCATTTATTTTATTTATTTTTAACTTCAATCCCATGTACTGCGCTGCCCCCTCCCCCCGCACTTTACCCCTTCCCTTTCCCCTGCACTTGCGCGATCTCAATGTCACCTGGCCTAGTAAGATAGTTGTCTCTGTCTTCCCTCTGTTCCCTCTCCCTTGCCTCGTCGCGCCTTGAAACACTTGTGTATAGGCGCGTTATAAATGCCATATCATATCTTCTGCTTCCCCTCTCTTTGGTTGTTTCACTGAATCCCCTCTCCTTCCATCCTACTCGGATGTCTCACATCAACTTCCTTCCTTTCTAGTTAGATGTTTCTCCTTCAATTCTTCTTTCTCCTCTGTTGTTTCACCTCTTCTTCTCCGCTGTTCTCTACTTGGGTGTTTCACCACCTGCTCTCTTTCCTCCTCTCTCCATAGATGTTATGGTATTAACCTCTTTTGCCAAATGGCATTTTCACGGAATAGTTTTTTGCTGCATTTGTTGCTGCTTTTTATACCACAAAATTGAAGATGGTAAATATGGGTAAGGTAAATAGAGGAGGGGTGTGGGTGGAAGGGAAAGATGCAGAGGGGTATCCCCCCACTTTTTGTGGTTACAAAAAACAGTAATAGTGGTAACACAAAATTTCCGAAATTACCATTCAGCAAAATAAAGTGTGGAATGTTCATAGAACGATGTTTTACCTCCTCTCTTGTTTCAGCTCTTTCTCGCCTTCCGGCACTCTTTTTTGATGTTTCACCTATCCCTCTAATTCCTTCTCTCCCATTTCATGTTTTACTTCCTCCTCTCTTCCCTCTAAGCCTAGGTCCTCTTCTGCCTCTTTCCTTTCTCTCCCTGACTCTGCCCCCTTCTCTCACCTCTGCCTTTTACTCCATTTGCCTGTGCCGCTTCCCTTCTGTTTGTCAACCCATTTATACTCATCCCGAGTTTGTATGGGGTCTCCTGATTGGGAGATGTGCTAATTTGGAACAGAACTTTTGAATGGCAGATTTCTGGCGGAACAAAAGAGTCCCCATGTGCTTTGACTTGTTTTGCGGAACGCCCTGCAGTGCTATTAACGTAGGCAGTCGGGTACTGTTTGCACGCCACCCGGCAAGATATACACCATCCCATTGTAGCCCACCTAGGCTAAATAACTGGGTCCAGACCAGCTCTTGTTATTGTGGCACAACAAGGCCGCAGTTTTATTCTTACACATTTCACACTATAATTTCAAACCAAACCTTAATATATGTAATAGCTTTTACAACCCCGGAGGATCGGCAGCACCTTTCTGTTTATTATTCTTTCTCCTCGCCAATCCCTCTTCCTTTCATCTCCTTATTTATTTACAGTCAGCTCTCTTTCTCTCCTTATCCATTCTTTTTCAAGCATACTTAGGACTCACTCCCTGAACCTCCCAGAGACTCCCGTTCTGGGCGAAACACATTGGCAGCTGCCGCTGATTGGCTACAGGGAGCACCGTTATACTTTCCTTTATCCACCAGCCCAGGCTGGATGCTCACGACCACAGGAGGTGCACATCCTGTCTGACATTGCCACCGCTGCCGTGCTAGGCTAACATTGGGCCATTTACTCTTGGTCCTCTTTATCCCCCATGAGGAGGTTAGGTTTGGCACTGTTCAATCGTTTGAGTTACCGTCACAGCAAAAAGTGCTTTTTGCCCTTTTGCCACCCCCACTTGTGGAAAAACATGCTCATTAGTCACAGCCCCACCCACTTAGCGCGTCCTCCAAGTTCAACAAAAAGACGTACCAACCCATGTCCAACAGGGGAACCCAGTTCTTCACATAATGCTCAGGCACTCCTAAGCTTATTAGCCCGTGCCTGATTGTTGAAAAACCAGCCCGCCCCCCACCAAATGTTGCCATTGCCAGGTTCAACTTTTTTCTTCACTTCTCCAATGCAGAGTTTGAATTATCCCCTCTCCAAGGGAACCTAGGAATCATCTGTGACCACATGAACCCGCAAACCCCCAGGTCCTTGCTCAATGCCCACAATGTCCAGCGCATTTCGTTTAGGAGTTGCCCTCTGCCCAATTGGGCCAAGTCGTTCACACCTAGATGGATTATTACTATGTCAGCGGGGGACTTCCTGCTTGATCAATTCCGCCATAATTCTCTGCAGTTCAACCCATTTCATTTCTTCCTTACCAAACCAAAGAATATCGATCTTAATCAATGCCATCTTTCTTCCACTACTCCGGCCGTTCGCCCATTCAGCTTCTCTCACTACGAACGAGTTGCCAATTGCCCATGCTACCAACAGATTCCTTGCGCCCCTGGGTCTAACGGCCACGAAATTGCTCAGCAGACTTACCAAGCAGCAGCTGCTTTCTCTTGTGCAGTGCAGCTGGACCCAGTGCCCTTTACCTGCCTGATCTGTCTTTGACCTTCTCAGTAATATGGCCACATCCTGTAGTTCTACGTCACACTTTCTGAGGCCCCTTTGGCCATCCCCTACCTTGTTTGCTACAGCCAGCTCGCTAAGCCTGAAGGCCCCAAAAAATGCAAAACTGAAAGCTGCTCTGAAGAGTTTGGGCTCATATCCACCTTCGCATACGAGTGTGGTCTTGCTCATGCCTGCCAGATCCTGGAAAGTGATGGACCACCTCTGATCTGGCTCCCTGCCTTCCATCCTCCCCCAGCCCTTCATGGCTACCCTTATAAACTCACTTTTTTGGGAACCTGCTTTTCCTCTGGTTCTGCTGAAGAATACCACCGCTGCTAAGGAGGTTGCTGCCTATGCCCTGCTTTTCTTTCCCCTGCAGGCCTCTTTTATGAATGTGTGTACGTCCTGCTCTCCAATTACTCGACTGGACTTCGTTTTTGCCAGCAAGCTAAATAAGTGCCCCTGTTACTGCTGCAACCTACCTGGGGCCACTGAATTGTTCACGAGAACATCCTCAGTATCTCCCAGAGCCACTCTGGCATTTCTGACATCACCTCATCCGTCCCTGATGCAAGGTGCCTGAATCTCTGCCACTACAAGCGCAACAAATCGTCAGCTATGTTGTTCTGCACACCTGGAATATGCCTCGCCCTCACCTATGTGTTCAGTGTCAGCCAGGTAAGTATCAAAAATCGCAGCAGGACAAGCACTAATGGCCAGTTCGCTCCACCGCTGTTCACCACCTGCACTACTGCTTGGTTGTCACACCACAGTGTGATTTTCTTATTGGCCAGCATCTCCTGCCAGATGCGGAAGCTGACTCCAAAGGGAAACATCTCCAGGGATGTTATGTTCCCCGTCAGCCTCCCCTCCTTCCATGCCTCTTGCCATGCGTTCACGCACCAGCTTCCTGACGGAAACGCTCTGAATCCCACTCCTCCTGAAGCATCTGTGAACAGCTCTAGACTGCCAGGGATCCCTCCATATAGGCACACCATTGAAGGATTTCAGGAAGCTCTCCCAGTCCTGGTGGTCTCTCTTGTGAAGGCATCACAAAGCAGACACAGACAACAGATCAAAGTTTGGTCGAGAAATGTTAATCAAATAAAAATGCAGGATGGAAAAAGGCCCAACTTGCCCAATGCTAAGGTGGGATCTCCCTACCTAAAGGAAGCTAAGGATACTCTGAGTCAGGAAGTCTAAAGCAAATGCCTGTCTGTGTCCAAAACCTATACTTGCCCTCACAACTAAATGTATGTAATGTATAGGGATGTCAGCATCAAAATAAGCAGTGTTCAAATAAGAGTTCAGAGCTTCTTTCAGCTCTTGGCTTGTAACCAGGTTTCCCTTCCAAAAGTTCAAGATAGTTCACAAGGTACAGGGGTTCCCTTCCCCAAGAGTTCAAGGCTTCCAGTTTTCCAAAACAACACAATCCTTGGGACAGCTCCCAGCTCTTCTGATATGGTTACCTTTCACCAATTCATATAGTCAGTTCAGTTCTTTGATTTCAGGTCACACAAGCTATTCAAACACAAGCTTCTTTGTGGGTGTTTTCATTGTTTTTTTCCTAGAGGGGTGTACTCGGTCGGAATCGTCCAAAAAGACCTAAAATAAAATACTGCATGGGAAATTTGGCTGAATTTCAGCCGTTCGAAAATCCCGAATGGACGAAAACTTCCACCAAATCCCCCATTTGGTTGCAAGTGAATGGAGGCTGCGGGGGAGTCCCCCACAGCCGATCCTGTACAAAGTAAAAAAAAAAAAAGGAAAGGACCCAGCAGTGCTGGTTCCCGATCATGAAAGTGAAAGGGAGCAGGTGTCGCGGACAAACAGCAAAGTGTGCCATCCCAAGATAAGTAGGGGGTTGGATTGGAAGCCCATGGCTGCAATGTTCAGGGGAGAAAAGACAATGTTTTCAGAAAAATAACTTTGCGTCTTTTCTCCTTTGAACATTTGAACAATGGGCTTTCAACCCCAATCCTACTCGGTCTACGCAGGGTTGTCGGACCACACGGTCCACCCATTACAGGCCACGTAACCTGGCTTGCTTCCTTTTCACCAACACGTTGCCACTGCCTGAGCTTGACAATGGTGCTTGATTCACTCCCACATTGCATCCTCTTGATGTTGTACCGTGGCTTGGTTTGCCAGCATGCACTTGTTGCACTTTCTTGTATTTTCCTGGCTCCTGCCAATGCTTTTTTCTCATAGCATACAGTTCCTTAAATTCTCTTAGCTCTTGCCAATGCTTCTTCATCAATGCTTCTCGTGGCTCTTGCAAACACATGTGTTCTCATATCCTGCAGTTCCTTGTATCAATAAGTTTCACTAACTTGCTTTCACCCAAATCGGTATTCAAAAATGCTTGTTCTCATTCTCATTTGGTTCGGTGTTCAAAGAAATACTTGCTTTCATTCAAGTCAGTGTTCATTGCGTGCTCGCCTGCAAACCCGGTGTATGGGAATAACAGGGAAAAGATTGACAGTAGCCTTTAAAGGCTAGAGGGGCAGAAGACTCATTATGAAAGGGAATTGGGGGTATACTGCGTCTCACCCACGGTTGCCTCATCCCCATTCCCCAAGCAGGGGCGTTGCTAGGGGGGGCTAAGGGGGTTATAGCCCCTGATCTTTTGGTTGTAGCCCCGGATAGAATCTCAGGAGCTACAGCCAAAAGACTAGCTAGCCCCCAGTCCCAACAGTTCCGACATCAGCTTAGCCCCGGGTCTTTTCCAGACCTAGCAACTCCCCTGTCCCCAAGTCTCCTCCACGCAGGTGATCCTTCCTCGCATATCCACCGCAAGATCAGTATCCTAGAGCAATGGCCTTTCCCTGGCCACCCAAGAAGAGGTTACATGGGGAAAAGAAGTGAGGACGCCCTCAGGTTCCTCACACTCTTCACTGCAGTCCCCAGGTGCACGTGATGAAGCACATGTGCCAATCACACAGTCTTTTGTTCAATCCTTCTCACAAATACCCTGCCAGCCAGAATCACCCTGCCTGCAAAGTGAAGTTGCCCCATCAGCTTCTGCAGCTCTGCTAAGGTTGCTTTCTAAAGAGACTGCTCCCCCTGCGCATGTACTACATATAGGGGCCATGTTTTATGGCCTGATTTCCACATCCTGTGCCTTCTCACAAAGGCGGAAAGCAGGGTGGCTTTGCGCCTCTTCCACGTTATGCTTTGGTGCCTGCAGCCCCTCCGGGCCACCACATGTGCGGACCAAGGGGATGTAAAGGTCAATTGCTATGTTGTGGTTGGGAGTTCCTTCACTTATGATCACTCAACCAACGTCTGCTGCAGGTAAACCGCCCTGTCCGTGTAATTGTCTGCCTCTAGAGAATGACAGGTAGCTCTCCCTTCCTTGTGCGGGGCAGACTTGTGATACATTCTGCCACCAAGCTGGCTCACCTTCCCTTTGCTGTAACCTAGTCTTCACTGTGACTAACATGCTGAAGGCTCCGGGGCATCTGCTCCCATGTCGCACCTGCTTCGCTTTCCCCCGTATATATCGTATATCCTGGACCATGGAAGGTCTCTTGGGCCACTGGGCATCTCATAATTGAGAAGGCTAAGTTTGGGGTGAGACCATGGGGGAACTGCCCCTAAATTAACTCTGGGGCCAGCATCTTGCAGCAGGCACTGGGCCCCATCCCCCAGTCCCCTGTGTCCATTCCCTAGCCTCCCAAATGTAGGCTTTCACTACGTAATGATGAGGCAATATTAACCGAGGTGGCGGGCCCACCCTGTCGGTAACGGCCCAATGCCCAAGTTAAGGCCCTGAGCAAAGGCGGTGGTGCTGTTACCGACAGGATCAGCTCCCCACCTTGGTTAATATCGCCATTGGCACCCGTGTAGTTTCCCTACACTGGTGCTAATGGTGTTTTATTATTTTATTTTTAAAAGGAAGAAATTTACCTTTGTGGTGATGCTCAGCAGTGCTATCAGGTAAGTATATTTTCCATGTTGATGACTCGGACGTCATCAACATGAACAATGGACTTCCCGAAGAGCAGCACTGCCGGAGCCGAGCTACACCCCAAAGGTAATTTCCTTTATTTTAACAATTTTTTTTTAAAAAGGGCATCATTAGCACCCGTGTAGGAAACTACACGGGTACTAAATGGTGAAGGGGAAGCGGGGAAAGGGAGGCGCCCATCACCAATGAAAATGCTCGGAACGCGGGCTTTCGTTAGTGAATACAGCCCGCGTTCTGCGCATTCTCATTGGTTGGCGGCGCCTCCCAGGGTGCTAATGTTGCTGTAGCCCCAATATCGAAGGGAGAAATGTGAACTCTGGCGCCAGTGGAGCCACTCCTGGAAGTTGTAAATAGCACATCCGACAGCGCTCCCAAATCCTCCTGTTGCTGGCAAGTGAGACTTAAGAAGCATGTTCCTCCTACAAATAGCCAGCAGAGACTCCATAGCTGGATTAGAAATCTTACACAAACCGGCAACTGATAAGGGAAGGGGAAAAGCACTGCATAGTTTGAATGAGGTCTACGGGTCCATGCGTGGAGCAGGCATCATAGGGTTGAATATGTATGAGGAACACAACCAAAAATAGATTGCAGACCTGGCTTCAGAGCAAAACATATGGCAAGGGCAGGAATCAGGTCCTTGCACTGTCCGGGATCAGTAAGGAGAACTAATTGCCAATAAACCAGTCAAGAGGAATGCTGGCACCAGACACCACCGTGATCCCACTGTGTGACAAGGCCGGTACCCTGTCCTTGGCAAGAGGGGTAGGCGGAGACCTGCCACAAAGTCATTCAGAGCCGGTCCTGGCGCTTAGGAAGTGGCAGCAGAAAGGACCTCAGTTCCTGTCAAACACACTTGTGCCAGGATGCTTGCATGCAGAGTATTGTCCCACACGATTCCTCTACCCCAAGATGCTTGCCGGTCCCCTGTCTTGAAGCAGACAAACAGCAGAGCAACACATCCCAATCAACCCCCATGTCCGCAACAGAGCCACAGAAACCGAGACACCCGTGAGCAGAAGCAACACTCCAAGATGCCGTGAATTCAGCATTCCGCAACAGGGAGAGCCTTGGAAAGAGAGCGGTCTCACAGGACCCGCATGAGAATGCGCCAACTAGGGGCTCACTGCAGCACCCAGGTGGGTGCTTCACCAGGCGTGTGTTCAATCCTAGAGCACCAGGATCTAACAAAGAGGCCAGACCCCTTCCAAAGCCATACTGACGAGGGCAATGGCTGCCATGAAGAACCCGACACAGACTGGGACACTGAGCTGGCAGACCTGCCATGGTTGAACCACATTAGCTCCACATGGAGCAAATGCATGGGGCTGAGTCCCCATTTAATGCCTTTTTTGCAAGTAACACCTTCAGGGCAGGAGTTAGACCCCTTCGAAAGACTTCCCCTTGCACATACACCTCTCAGGAGGGGAAGATAGATTACGATTGGCTTGGAAAAGCCAGCCAATCAGGGCAGAGGGAGGGAAACTTAACCAGGGGACAGTAAACTGGAAGTGTGGGTTTTCCCGGAGAGGCCAGCAGTGGAGTTGTCGGTGGACCAAGAGACCAGTAGGCAGAAGGAAGGAGGGGCAGGGTGTGGGGAGTTTATTGGAAAAAGGTGAGTTACTGCCTTAGTGGGTGCAATGGTACTGTAGTGTGAGTATTTGTGTGGCAGGTGAATAAAAGTTTGTGTAAAGAGTGAATGTGAATTTTATGGTACTGAGTGGAAGGAGTTCAACAAAGGTAGCAGGCGCCCCTCTCTCAGAAGAACAAGGCATGATAACCTGTTCAGTGTTTGTTAACCACATTGAGAGTTCGCAGCCATCTGCTTTTTGCTCACTGTACCTTTCACAGATGGGAACTATCCATTTGCATATCAGTCTTTGTCCCGCCCACATGGGCAGCCCAGCACCGAAATGCTATGGCAATTCCTCTCTGAACAAGCGTACCAACAGCAACCCCATACACGTGTATCAGCCTTGTTGGGCCTCATCAGTGAGGTTAAGCTGAGCCTCTCTATGCACAGTGAGCAGGGAGGGGAAGGAGGGCGTTTGTGTAGTGGGATGGAGGAAAGTAGTGATGAGAGTGGTAGTAGTCGTATAGTAGAAGGAGGAGTGGTGTAGGTGGAAGAGAATATCATAGACAGTAGGGGTTACCAGTTGGTAGCACTAGCCAGGGTTATGGATGCCTGGGCTTGGGGGGGAGGGGGGGAGGGGGGAGAGAGAGAGAGAGAGAGAGAGAGAGAGAGAGAGAGAGAGAGAGAGAGAGAGAGAGAGAGAGAGAGAGAGAGAGAGAGAGAGAGAGAGAGAGAGAGAGAGAGAGAGAGAGGTGTCCATGCCATTCATAATATTTGTAATAGAAACTCAAGGACTGTCTTCAAGACTCTCTGTGTTTCTCTGCCACATATACACAGCCCTTGAATTTGGGGGAAAGTAAGTGTCAAGTGTTGCTAATTTGGTAAAACAAACAGGCAATTTCTTAGCTTAACATGACATCAATTTTTTTTAAACTTTTTTAAAAAAAACAAGAAAACATGAGATTCTTAGTTATAAGGAACGGCTACAGTTCTAAAATCCAGCTTAATCATTGCCGCTACCTGAATCTGCACTATTCTTTCAGAATCTTAAAAAACCACGTGCTTGGCCACTGCAAGAATTTATAACTGCGGCTGATAAGTGATTTGACTACGGCCAAATAATGTGGTCAATTTGACAACATACAACAAACTGCCCCCAAGTCGTCCTTAGGAGTCCATGTGTTCTCGTATTGCTCATGTCAGCTGCAATGTCCGTCTATTTCATGATTACTGTCCTTGTTATCTTGTATTCATATATTGATCCATACGCATATCAGTTATTGAGCCTTCATTTTAATTGGAGAATTTAACTAGATGGAAAGAATTATACCTTATGAGTATTGACCGGAATACTCTGCACTCCAATTCAATATGTATGCAGTTATAATAGTTCTGGGAAATGAGCTTTTTAGGGAAGTAAGTTCTAATTTGGGTTTAAGGTGCAGAGAAGAAAATGACAACCCTGACACATGACATGGGTCGCCGGAAAATGCAACAAACTGATAAAGTTCCCAAATGGGGGGAACTCGTGTCCCCTGCACACTTGCTGGGGCTCAGTAACGAAGCCAAACGTTTTATAGAATTAGCTGACCCAATAAATGGGCAGCAGTCACAGGGCCTGATTCACAGAAGTGTTTTATAATGGCGCAATCCCATAGGATAATGCTCTGTGAACCAGCCTGACAGTCTTTACATAGGTTGTAGTATTTCTTAATCTGAAATTATCTAGCACCATAAGTATTCGAAATGAAAACTTGATGTTTTCTTATAAAACATTGTATTCCTATTGCCGAACACGTTTCGAGATTTTCACTCACTTCATCAGGGGCTTTATTCAAATAATTTCTACAACAAAAAATATCAAATGATAAAGTTGTAGATCAATTGTACAAAATTAATCAAATCCACATTGCCAGGACGAGTCTGTAGACTGTAGACTAGGGCCATGTCTACAGACTTGTCCTGACAGCGACTATCGTGACGCACACCATCGGACACCAAGACAAAGGATATACAGATTTGGATGGTACTGACTAGCACACACACATGGCACATCTATACCTCAGGCAACTGTATAACTTCTCAACTGAGATTTGGGTGAAACAAAATAAACAATGTTGCTCAATCGAGAAGAAATTGGGCGCACCAAGTACTCGTGACTGGAAATTACCACCCCCATAACCACATAACCATAACCACATAAGTTCCCTATTTCCCTGCCTTAACTTAAGGTCATGTGAACAGTGGGGTTGTATATGTCCTGAAGATGGCTCTATAAACCACACATCATGTACACGAGGGTATAGTGTAACACGAGTTAAGAGCTGAAACACGTGTCGACTATTAGGACAAGAAAGCAATACACTAGGGTTTTCTTGGTTCTGTACTCCCGAAAACAGAAAAGACACTCAAACAATACTAGACAAAGAGGAAAATGAAGCTAGAAATTATACTCTATATGTACGAAGAGCTTTCTCCAGAGTGTCTATAAACCTGATATAAATCACTTGTGTACTAACCCCCAGTCACAATTCTGTGTCCACAAATGTCTGATTAGTAGTGATATCTAACTATCATTTATGTTGTCTTAAAACTGTGTTATTACATGAAGCAATGGGTTATGTTGACCGGAGAAGCCCTATCTAAGGCTTTCGAATGCACACTATAACACAAAAAAGATTTTTTTTACGAAAAACTATTGAGCGATAGAAGTTCTGTGATGTTCAGCTTTTCTCTTGAACCAGGAGCATGAGTGACAGCTGAAGATTTTTTAATTCTGAAAGTGTGAGCATGTGTGCTGATTATACAATAAGGGAGGGGTAACCAGTCTCCCACAAATAGATTTTTGTGTAAACTCTTCAACACTCGGGTCTAGTGGAAGTACCCAATTGATCTACTGCTTGATGACTTGTGCCAAATATATTATTTAACAATGTTTTTGTTTTTCTCTGTTTTCTTTTTACATTTGTGTATGTTCTGTGATGTTTTCTTTTGATGTTTAATTTAAAAAAACGGTCGAGCCCCGCAGACGACAAGTGGGCCGGAAATGCAATGGCTGATATGACCTGTGTACATTAGTAACCGATTTGCTAGTTAAAAACCGTTTTTATATAAAATGAAGGCTCGATAACTAATATGTGTATAGATTAATATATGAATACAAGATAGCAAGGACAGTAATCACGAAACAGATGGACATTGCAGCTCACATGAGCAATACGAGAACACATGGGCTCCTAAGGACGACTTGGGGGCAGTTTGTTGTGATTTGTACTCTAGTGCCTAGAGTTTTACCATTGTGTTCTGAATACTAGTGTAAATCATTTAAACTGTAAGAGTGATATATATGAACTTTTGAAATAATAGATGGTGCCAGCCTACACCCATTTTCTGTTTATCATTAATTTGACAACATACCCACTAGATCGCATATAGAAATTAGGGTATGCAGTAATAGAATTGCAGCAAAAATGTCGCCTTTACAAAAAAATCGCGTGGTTTGACCCAGTAAAGGTGTACTCCATTTTACCATTTAAGGGGAGCGGGTGTTGCGGGGGTGTCCCCCGCTCCACTTAAATGGTATAATGGGTCCAGGGGTTGCAGGGATGTCCCCTGCATCCTTTACATGGATTGCGGCGGCAAAACCACAGCCTTTTTGCCACGATTTTCTGTGTAAACGGCCATTTTTGTCACGATTTTAACACAGAACCGAAATTAGGTAGGCAGTCGGCCTGGGCATTCCCAACCTGAGGTAATACCAGTGTGGACGCTGTCCTCTTTAGATTTGTTTATGTGCCTTGCTGAGAACATGTGACCCGTTTCTAAGATTCCCTTCGGTTTCTGCAGATGAGGGAACAGAGGTCTTGCAGTATAGTATTTGGCCATGTGGAGAAGCCAGGAGACAATGATTTGCTGCAGGACACACTATATGTCAGCCATGGTGGGACTCCCAGTGACATGAGGGTTAAACAGGGGTCCCTGCAGTAGGCAGGCACACTCATGTATATTGCTGGTACCAGAACATGTGACTCACAGTTGGGTGCAGAGTTCTGCAGCTGCTGTCTTGAATGGCTGCTATTTAACGTATAGTGAGGCCCGTTTTACAGACACCAAAATCTGTTGGATCGGAAAACTTGAAATGAATCATACCAACTGCGAATTTCACTGGGCACGTTCCCATAGACTTACAACCTGTAGTAAAGTAATGTAAAGTGGTCACGTATATCACACTTCTGCCACTTTGGTGAATTTGCTGCATGTGGCTCTCCAAGAGACGAGGGAGAGGCAGATGCTTAAGACCTCCAGTGTCAATGGTTGCAGGTCGCAAGTACCCGGTTCAAGACTTTTGCTCTGAGTCTATGGATTTGGCTGACACCTGGGAACAGGCCAAAGCCCAAAATTCAATGTATTACCTGATGTGAGTAGTGGCTGGAGGCTTGTTAGAGAATTCACGATTTGAGAATTGTGGCAGTAACACCAGGGGTATGTGAAAAATGAGCTATTAAAAAGCATTGGGATAATGAGCACGGAGTCAGCATGAAAGGGGAACCAATGAGGACAGCCCAGCAGTGGATGTTTGAGGTTGTTGGGGAAGGAGGATATGGAGGAGGAGCGGGGGCTTCCCAAAACCAAGTTCTACAACTTTCAGAGACCTCAGCAGGAGCACAAGATACACGCACAGAACTACTGCACGTATGTACCCAATCCCTGCGCCTTATCCAACTTTGGGGTACAAAATGGCGAAAAAAGATTTTCAACATGGCAAGAGCTGATTGGCAGCCTTACATTTTTTACATCATGGCACCAAGGGGGCCACGTGACCTGGACCAAAGGCCCAATATGCGAACACACAGAGCAAAGTCCAGGTATATCAACCTTACTTATATGATTAGAAGCTAGACACGTAGCTATTCTTACCCTCCAACCAGCACTAAATATCCCTCATGACATGACCTGCCCTAGCATGTGCTAGTGTGCTGCTTATCTAGGTTCAGGGGATAGATAAAGAGACTATCCCTGAGCCCTTAAAAGGTCAATATCTGGAATAAATTGGCCGTGCTGATAATGAATCTTGAAAAAATCATTCTAAAATCTCTGGATTAACCGGAATTGGAGCACAGAAGGGAGTCAAACCCATGCTATTACTCCCTACTCATCTGCCCACTGTAAATTAAAACCAACAATTTGTTCGCCAAGCTGTCTAGTTGCTAATTAGGCATTCCATATACCTGTGCTCTACTGGTTTCAGTGGGTTTTCTAATGTCTTTTCTCCCACTTTCTTCAGGGCCCAATGCACATTTCTACTTCTTATGCCAGGAGTCACTTGCAGGCTTCATAGAGTTAAACTCCCACAGCTTCACCCTCGTGGTGCACCAATTGACAGGTGATGTCTCCTTTGGCTGGGGCTGCGAATCGCCTCATTTGCAGTCATTTGATTCACCATCACCATGGTTTCGCCCTGCTCCTGCGGGTGAAGAGGGGGGAGGCAGTCTCTGTATCCGCCGCGGAGTTGATCTGCAGCCGCTATCTCATTCTGTAGATGGGAGCATTTAGTCTCTTGCACCACACTGCATACATCTGGCGGATTAAATGTAAGCCTAGCCTGGCGGATATGCAGCCTAGCCTGGCGGATATGCAGCCTAGCCTGGCGGATATGCGCAGGGGACAACATTGAACATTGCACAATGACTTTCACCTGGAGATGGCGACGGGGAGACTCTACCCACAAGGGGATGAGGAGGGTGCATGGGCACAGGGCCAGTCGGGAATAAGGAAACTGAGAAAGGAGCAGCCAGTCAGGGTTATAGTAATCCTAATCCCTCTGTTATCTACCCCATAAAAGGCAGCAGTGTTCATCTAGCTGTCTGGGGGAAAAGGAAAAGTTTCAGTGTGGAAAGTGTGAAAAGAGCAGGAGCGGGTGTAGGAGCGTGAGTGAATCTCACTGTATTCAGACGGCAGTGATGCAGGAGACAGAAAGCAAACAACCGGAAGACAAGTACAGAATCATTTCAAAATGGCAGAGCACCTCTTTCAAACCTTGGTATCTGGGGTCATTTGGCCACCTAACTCACAGCACCTGGGGCATTGGTAATTTGTGTAAATGTGCCCAGTCATCTAGTCTGCTTGCAGCTCAAACACGGCTAAGAGCGGAAGCCTGAGGGGAGGAGATTCGGATGGAGCAGTTTAGTGCATCGTGGTGCAGCCAAGAGTTGGATAGCGAACGAGAAAGAGAGAAGAGACGGATGAAAAGTGGGGAAGAAGAGATAGCAAAGAGGACAAGGAGAAGAGGAGAGGAGAAGGAGTGGACCGCAGAAGGAAAGGAGAAAAAGGAGAGGAGAAAAAGATGTGGAAAAGACAAGCTGACGGGAGAGAGATAAAGAGGTGGTTGGGAAGAAAGAACATGCCAAGGTCAAGGAGGGGAAGGGGGAAGTGAAACCAGCGGGAAAATATGGAGGGGGCGGAACATTCAAGAAAGAACGAAGAGAAGGAGGAAGAAAAGAGCCAAGAGAACGTTCACAATGGAGAGGGCAAGTAATGAGTGGTGCAAGGGAGAAACATAAAGAAGAGGGTGTGCAAACAGGAGGAAGATGGAGGTGAAGGGCCCAGACAAGAGAAAAGGGGAGAAACTCTGAAGAGGATGGCAAAGACCGCTAACTCCTCCAAAGCATGAGGTGGAAAAGGGAGGTCAAGAGAAGAGTGTAAGACCCCAAAAACTTTGGCCAGGTCAGTTGAAAAGCTAGTATGTTTTGTCCTGATCAGGAGCGGAAGGTTCACAGAACCCTGGGTTTGAAAAGCTGCTGGCTATCTGATACCTGAACCCCATCGGAAGTCCTTAGGGTACCAGGTGGGGGTACCTGATATGGAAGTCCAGCACGACCAACATGGGGCCCTGGTGGCATCTGCCACATCCTCAGGAATGATCCAGAGACAGGAAAGAAGTATTTGGGACACTATAGCTTCCAGAGAATGGGACTGTTGTGACCTCCCGAAGGCAGGTGTGATTCCAGAAAGAGAGCGAGGGAAGGACTGAGGACCACAGTTCTAGTGAGGATCTTTGGGGGGATAGAGGAACGGTGTTGTTTGTATTACCTAATACCATCCCACAGGGCTTAGTTAAACCTAATCCATACTGTGTATGACACAGGAATAAAATGGACAGTAAACTTAAATGGTCCTGACTTGTCTGTTGATCCCCCAGCCTTAATGGGCAGAGTCAGATCAAAGGCCTCAAGCCCAGCCACTCACACTGGCAAAAGCACTAGCCCACTGGATCGAAGCACCCTTATGTATATAATTTACCCACAGTGAGAGGGAGAGGACTGTAGGAAAACGGACGCACCTTCCACCAGCCAGGGTCCTCCTGAGACAATCTCAGGTGTCTGTCTCTCTTCCACCTCCACCCAGACTGGCCTCTGCGTCAATGTCAGATGAGGAAGAATTCACGTTTGCTGTCGATGAAGAGCTGGACAAGCCTGATCCCAGGAAGTTGAATAGTGGAAACCCATCTTCATTGAGAAGGTTGAAGCCTTCGCTGCCAGTCAGATATGCCATCAGCCTCATTGCCCACACCTCAGAAACAAACTTCTGAAGTCCCGAAAAGTATTGAGGGAACCAAATCCCTCAAAGACATTACACATCTCTTCACCAAGGACGAACTGGAATCTTGAACCGTGAGGGTAACACCGGGTATGACACCCTCAAACACACCATCCTCAAGAGGCTAGAACATGACCCAGAATTCCACGGTCAAAAGGCTGCGAAATCTATGCATGCAGTCTTTCAGAAGACCCAGACACCTATCTTAAAATTCAGAGCCTGCTGAATAAATGATGGAACAGGGATTGGCTTTAGAGGAACTAAAAGTGATTCTCATTTTAGAACAGTTTTATAACTCCTTGCCTCCCTACCTGCTGAAAGCCGTATAGCAGTTACACACTCAAGCAAGCAATCCAGATGGCCAATGGACAACAATGGGCATAGCAATCTTACCCTATCCCACCCAAGAGCTCAGCCAAGAACTAAATCCGCCTGGGATCACAGTAAGGAGATGGGACACTCCCAGTAAAAAGAGCAAGTTCCATCTGAATCTGGGAGCTGGTTTGTTACTGACATCACCTGGGAAACCTACACATGCATTGGAGGAAACACAGTGGAATGAGACCGATGTCATCCACCTAGAGCAATGGAAAGGCAGGCTCCCAAAAGCTACATCTATGGGAGGTGTGTCATATCACTCAGGCTTGCACTGAGAAATCCCCAGATAAACCTGTGGAATTAGCTATGGTTATTCCAAGCTGCTTCTAGCAGATTAAGAAGAATTGTGTCTGGACCCAGAAGATCCATATGAAATCTCGGGTGGATGACAAGATACTCTAGCTCCAGGCAAATGGTGGACATTTTACATCATCCTAGTGGACTTGGTTGGCCACTTTCCTCTTTTCTAGAAACAGACAGACTATCTTCCATGTGAAACCCATCATCCCATAACAGGTCTTTGCACATCACTTTCTCCTAATAAACTACGTCCTTTAAGCCCAAGAGGTCTACTCAAAAGCCCAAGTAGGCCTCGAGATAGAGGGTGAGGCTGGTCCAATGGATGCCACTGTTATTCCTGCCCTACACGAAAAAAATAATCCTCAGTACTGATCACCCATCCTCTCCCACTTGATGGACAAGACCTGGAAGAAAGCCATCTTGGGCAAACCTGAGGTCAGATACAATAAGCCCTGCAAATCACTAGAATGACTGGTCAGGAGAGGGAGGGCTGGGCACTTTGGAAGGGCCTTGGATGTCGTAAGAGACCAAGCTTAATTCTCTATCCTGTGCCTTGACCCTGTCTGAAAATAGCACATCCAGAACACCAGGTGGAAGGGGGGTGGTGACTATAGAGGTCGTGGGAGGAATGGATCTGGGCCTCCTAGTCCATGGACACCCCATTTTTTCATAGACAGACTTCCTCGATGCATACGTATTCCATTCAAAGACATGGCAATTCTGGGAACAATGGGAGTGGGAACTGGCAAACCAGGAGAAATAAGGTGAAGGCTGCCAGTACCTGGCATTCAGAAGATATGACACAGTAGATGGTGCATAGAGCATGCATGGCTTGAAGGGCACTATGTAATCTTCAATCCTTTAAGGCTCTCTTGTTCTGCAACTGCTCTTGTAGCAGGAAGGTTCCTCGTCTATTTTATATGCCATGACTCTTAGGACTCTGCCTTCTGCCTGGTCCAGGAAGACTTTGCTTGGCATTTCTCCTGACGGCTTCTTATTTATTTATTTGTTTATTTATATGTATTTGTAAAGCGCATAAGCACAGGCTTGCAGGCATATTAGCGCTGACATGACAGATAAACCACCAACACAAATTACACAGCAAAACAAAACAGGGTCAATAGGAGTCAGATCATACCAATAAAAGTGTTTTCAGAGTTGTTTTGAAATTGGGGAGCTTACACAACGTTGTCAACTGTCTTCCAGGAGGTTCATGGTGGGTGTCACGATTGATGGGATCTCGTCACTTCTCCCCACAAGGGAGATCTTCCCTATGAGACTGGTGAGGTGAGCCCGCTATGCAACATTGCCGGTAGGTGTGGTGGAAAGCGGGACCTCACAGGGGGAGACTCTCCTCATGCCCGTAAGAACCTGAAACGCATAAAGTCTGCTGAGAAACAATCTGAAAGCACTATTGTATGTTATTACAATGTTTCTTCTTTTCTTCCCTGTAATTATTGATACCACCAAGACAAGAACACTGAAATAGACATAGTCTGATCTCAAGTCATCTTCCAAGAGTACTGTGAATAAGAAGATTGATGGAGTTATGCAAACTACTTCTTTGCCAAGTACAGGAGGTACTGGGAAGAGGTGGCCCTGAGAAGGCATGAAGAATACACAATGGACACAAACAAAGAGCTATGACACTCCGCTGGGGAGGACTACCCTGTATGACAGAAAAATGGAAAAGGGCTCAATGAGAGGCGAAAAACCGTGAAGCCTGGAAGACCCTCAAAGTTCGAACCTGGAAGCAAGAAGCTACATCGGGGAAGTAAACCTCCAGTCGGGAGAATGCCGACAGCAGGTTGCAGGAGTCTTTTGCAAACAGACGCTGAGCAGGCCTGACTTGACGCTGGAAACTGGCCGACGGTGGTGTGACCTCGGGGAGGTGTACCGAGCCATCCATTAACTGCACCAACACTCCCTTGCAGTGGACCCTGCGGAGCTAAAGCACGGCAGCGACGAGGGAAAGCAAAGAGAACGTTCAGCCAGAACACAGTGACCAAACACTCCAGAAAGAACCTGTGACGGGCCCCCAACAAAGAAGATATAACGGGAGACTTGGTATGGAATTGGGTAAGAGTACCAAATGGGAAGAAAGCCTTGGGAGTAATATCCCTCATCACAGTACTTGTGTCAAGAGTATTGAATGGAAAGAAAGCCTCAGGAGTATTCTCCCTCATCACAGTAATTGTGTCAAGAGTATTGAATGGAAAGAAAGCCTCAGGAGTATTCTCCCTCATCACAGTACTTGTGTCAAGAGTATTGAATGGAAAGAAAGCCTCAGGAGTATTCTCCCTTGTCTCACGAGTTGTGATAAAGAGACTAAAAGGGAAGAACATATTGGGAGTAGTCTCGCTCAACACTCTATCCTCAAGAGGGACCCTAAGGCAAGAGAGTGTCACGAGAACAGTCTCCTTTGTCAGAGTGTTCGAAGGAACCATGGACACTATGGGAACAGTTCCCCTTGTTCTCACCGACAAGAGGAAGATAAAGAAAGTGAAGGAATAACTGTGTATTGGAAACAAAAGGAGTGTATGCCCTTTAAGCAAGCTCTGAGAGAAGCCTGGGAAGAATTGCAAACGTTGATCAAAAATCTTGCAGGAAGTCATCCAAAGATAGCCAACGGCTGAACTAACTGAACCAGGAGAAGAGAGTCATTCTCCTGCTTTCCCCCATAATTTCTGAATCAGAAACAAAGGCAAAATGTTCACAAACAGCAGCCTGGAAACTGACCAAGTTGACCAGGAGAAGGTAACAGTTGCTGAACTGTTGGACCAGGAGAAGGGAGTTATTCTCCTGAGAGGACCAGGAGAAGGGAGTTATTCTCCTGAGAGGACCAGGAGAAGGGAGTTATTCTCCTGAGATTCTCTGCAAGCGCAGAAGTTGAACTATTATCAATGACTAATAGAAATACCCCCATAGGGCTGAACCCACTGAACCAGGAGAAGGGAGCCATTCCCCTGGAACTATTCATGTTAATGTATTTTGTTAGAGCTATGGCTAGAGTAGGTTAGTTTGGACAGAGGACGGACATGTTAGGTTATACAACCACCCTGACAACGAGCACCCAAGTTATTCTTTATTTAGGTAGGGAAAACCCCTTAAAGGCTAGGGAAAGATAGGCCTTTTTCATTATTATTTAAATAAAGATTATAGTGAAAATGCCATCCCTTTGTCTGACTCCTTAATCCAGCACTCCACATGGGACATGAAGGAGTGGCATTTCCTCTTTCCCAGTGCCACATTTTCCCATTGCTGTCTCAGCTTTTCAGCTTCTCATGTAAAGATAAGCTACTCCTCTTCATGTCGGACACTCCCACAGGGCAGCAGGAAACGGGTCATTCAGTCGCTGCTCACATCAGACACTACTCTGCAAGGTGGATGCCAGCAAGACGTTCTGCAACTGGAGACAGAACTCTGCTGCACTACGGTACTGACGGAGGACTCCCTTTGCCTGCCTAACACCAAACATTATAACATACGCTTAGCTCTCCTGTAAGAGGGTTTCATTGCATCTATATTGCTATTGTGTTTCATATACGCTGCAGCTTAGAACGGCTTGGGTATTCCAGAACTAATGGTTTTCTTTATAATTGTTAAATAGATCATGTTCCATCAATTTCTGAGTGGGTCTCCATCTTCAGGTTTTGGCAGTATGTGGGGAAGCTAGATGATGGCAATAGGATGATCCCTGTGGACCGGGGACTGCCACCTAGTCCATGATGCTGGTCCGTAGGAAGTATACTGAAATTCACCCACGTCACCAAACCTGAGCCTCATTTGCAGAGGATTCTCCATTACCCCCAGGACCCTGCAGAGACCCAACAAGAGGGTGACAACATCTAGAAATGAGGGATTGAGGGTGAGCCCTACATCTGCAGTATGGAATGAAATGCATTAGCGAGAGGAACCTTGCGTGCCCCACTTACGGGCGTTGCAGTAAGTCCTGCTGAATTCAGACGGTGGGTGGCTGCAGTTGTCGTAAAGGTGGAGTCCATACTTTAAAGGAAATGCCACCAAAGGGCCCACTGGTCACAGCCGGTAAGAGCACAACCCCAAGACAAGTACAGAATAAATTCAAATTGGCAGATCGCCAAATTCAAACTTCGTTGTGCAGAGGAGATGCGGGGCAGTATGCCAACCAACTCAGAGTACCTAAGCAGTTCGTAGTTTACAAAGGCTTTATTCAATCACTTAGTCAACTTACAAGGCAAACACAGACCACATTGATCTTGCAATCTCATGGCCCCTCTGAACTCTGCTGGTGTAAATTTGCAGAGAAAATCAGCGGGCGGTGGTTTTCACACTACTCCATCCTCATCACCTGTTCTAAATTGTCTCTTAGCCAGAAGTGTTATTGCTTTTGTTTTGAGCTAGTTTTTGATTTTATTAATTTCATTAATGTCGGGTTATTTTTGCTTTTTCATTTTAAGTTTCCTAAAAATGATTGTACCCCTCTACTTTCAGTATTCTTTAGCAGAGCTGGATTTACTATGTGGTGGTAAAATTGCCAAAACAACATTTTGATTCTCTCCCAATCTTACTCACTCTTTTGGGTAACTGTTTGTTTAAATGCCAAATTATTTGATCCAGTGTCTGGCCAGCCCCCAACACCCAACTTATAAAAGTAATTTACTTTTTCATGGGATTCGATTGTGGGGCTGGGTCTGGCTTTCTTTGGCTTAGTGGCGGACAAGGTTGCAGTGGTCACAATGTAGTTAAAGGAGATCTTGTCCCTGATGACATGCTGGAAGTGTTTGTTTCCGGCGGGATGACTTTTTAAGGTGGGAACAGCAACGTATGGTGGGAAAACAGGGGATGCAGCCACCGGTCTCCAGGTATGCAGAAGCTGTCCTGTGTTGTGGTAAAGGGAAAGGAACATGCATTGCTCGGTAGCGTCTCCTGCAATGCCACAACAAATATTCAGCAGCAGTAGGATGTTGGAATGTGGAGCAGAGGGCAAGTGGGTTTACATTCATAGTTCCTCAGTGGGATATATGAAAACATTGGATTGTATGATTTGACCGTGGCATAGATGTTTGTGGTGGATTTGACCGTAGTCAATTTCACTACAAACACAATTTTGCTGTGGGCAAAATCATACCAATCCACCCTCCTTCCCTCCCCCCACTTACCTTTCACTATCTGCTTTTCATCTGACCCTGCGGCGTCAGTTCTGTCCCTGCAACGTGGGTCAGAACTGACCCCGCAGGGTCCCTTACTCTGTTTTTTTTTAAGTCCCCTGCTTCCAATGTCTCGGAAGCGAGGTACATCCCGCAACCCTGTTCCCATTATAGCGAGCAAGAGGAACACGGGTTACCCCTGCAATCCCTGTTCCACTTGTTCTTTATAATGGAACCGTGTGCCTCATTTGACCAAATTTCTGGTTCTACGATAATTTCATACAGCCTAAATTCGGTCAAATGGGTCATACGGTCAAATATATTCGGTCAAATTGCCCAGTACGAAAAAATTACCTTCATGGTGATTCAGGTTTTCTTAGTCCAGGCTCTCCCTCCTTCACAATTGGTTGGGACGCCTGCAAACACAGGCAGGCAGGAAAAAGTTGGCTACAAAAAATAGCTGTCCTTTTAAGAAAACTTGAAGTTGGTGAGGCTACGTCACGTGTGCCTCCCTCTGTATGCCAGCCCCACACCTTACCCCTACATCACCAATGTTCTACACCCAGTTCCTGATTTCGCCTCTGGCAGCTGAATTCAAGTATATGCTTACAAGAGGGGATGGCTAGGTGGGCGTTGTGAAGGAGGGAGTGCCTGGAGTAAGAGACCTGAATCACCATAAAGGTAATTATTTCATTTCTCTTACGTCCTGTCTCCCCCTCCTTCCCAACTGGTTGGGACCAGGCTACAAAGCTTAAAATGAGTAAGGGTGGAGGAGACAGCATATTCGCAATTCAAACAAACAAGTTGCGGGGCTCCTCTTGGCCAAATTTGGCATTTTTTCTGGAGGATGGATCCATAGCGTAGTGCTTGCAAAAGGCAAGTGGAGTAGCCCAAGTAGCAGCCCTACACATTTCTGCCATGGGTACATGCCTAATAAAGGCTACTGATGCTGCCTTGGCTCTTGTGGAATGAGCCCGAAAGTCTCTGCGGAACCACAAGCCCCTTCATGTGGTGAGCCTTTGCGATACAGGGCACGACCCACCTGGCAATGGAAGCTTTAGCCGCCTTATTACCTGTGGACGGACCACCATAAGTAATTAAGAGTTGGTCTGATATCCTAAATGGTTTAGTTCTCCCTCAATACAATGTGAGAGTTCTTGAAACGTCCTGGTTATGTAATGTTTCTTCAGCTGCAGAAGCATGCAGTTTAGGATGAAAAACAGGAAGGAAGATTTCCTGGTTTAAATTGAAATTGGAAACCACCTTGGGTAAAAAGGAGAGTAACATACAAAAAGTAACCTTATCATTGTGGAAAATCAAATAACGTTCCTTTGAAGAAAGCGCTTGGAGCTCTCCAATCATTCTAGCTGATGTAATGGCTATTAAAAAGCCTGTGTTTCAAATTTAAAAACTCTAAATCACCGGATGCCATAGGCGCGAAAAGGTTTGTGCCTTAGAGCCGAAAGGACTATGTTAAGATCCCACTGAGGTGGTGGTTCGCAAAAAGGAGGATGCAAACAATGAAGGCCTTCAAAGTGCCTTCTAATCGCCTCATTTGACAGAGTTTCTCATGAGTTTTGATCCATATAGAAATAGGCTCCAATAGCAGACAAATAATGTTTACCGGTATCAACCTTAACTCCTGTAGATACTAAAGATACTAAATGGGACAGGAAGGACATAACATTATCAATTGAAGCCTTTAGAGGGTTAAAACTGCTGTCTAGAGTCCAATGGCAGAAACGCAGCCATTTACTGCGACATTGCTTTCTTGTTGAAGCTTTTCTAGAGGCTGACATCTTCAGGTTTTGTTCTGATAAATGAAGATGAGCGAAGGTCAGTTCCTCAGGAAACAAGCCTACAACTTTAGCAATTGAGGGGAGGGTTGAAGCACCTGCCCCTTCTGTTGAGTCAATCGATCCTCAGATATTGGTAGATCAGACTTGGAGGTCCCTGCTAGTTCCAGGAGATCTTGGAACCAAATCTGGCGTGGTCAGAACGGGGCTACAAGGATCTTTGTCAGATTCTGGGATATTCTTGAGTAACATCTTGTGTATCAAGGGAAGTGGAGGGCATGCATCCAAGTGGTCTGTTCGACCAGTTCCAGCTGTAGTGCATCTTCCATCGAGTGAAGAACCAGATCCTGCCTCGAAGCAAACTGAGCACAAAGAGCATTGTACTGTGTGGCAAAGAGGTCTACTGCTGGATGGCCCCACTTCTGAAATATCGTCTTTGCTACTGACAAATTCAGTTCCCATTCGGAGGAGCAGATGCTAGCCTGCTGAGCTTGTCCGCTAAGATGTTTATCTTTCCCTCAAGATGCGACACCAATAAGAAAACATGATTCTTGGAGACACAGAGGAAGAGAACAAGTTCCCCCTTGCTTCTTGACATAAAACATTGTAGTGGTATTCTCCATAAGAATTTTGACCACCTTTCCTTGAGGGATGCAGGTGGAGATTTCCTAGCATACAAAATAGCTCTTAGTTCTAAGACATTTATGTGATCTCTTTTTTCCTGGACTGACCAAAGCCCATGAGCAGTCAGAGCTTGACAGTGGGCTGCCCACCTGTATTCTGACGAGTCTGTTGTAATCACAACGTGATGATGAGGAGGTCAAAAGGGAGACCCGATCAATTGGTTCTCCAGAGAGTTCCACCATGTCAAGGAATCTTGAACTTGACTCGGGATTTGAGTTTTCATATCCTGAGAATCCAGCAGTTGTTTGCAGTTATTGGCGAGATGTCATTGAATGGTTCACATTAGAAGCCTTGCGAAGGGGACTAGATGGATGCAAGAGGCCATTAGCCCCAAGAGACTTTGGAACCAGCATGCTGATACAAGTTGATGTGCTCTGAATACAGAAATTGCTTACTGAATTGCCACCCCTCTCTCTGACGGTGGAAAGGCTTTTTCTTGAGCAGTATCTAGTACCGCTCCTAGAAACTGAATCCTTTGAGAAATAATGAGTTTTGACTTTGCCACATTTATTGAAAAGCATACATTGAAAAGAGTGTTACATATTAATTGCATCTTTTGAAGCTGAGCTTTCAAAAGCCAATTGTCCTCTTATGGATATGGATGCACCATCTTCTACCGTAGGTGGGCTGCCACAGCCCCCAGGACTTTTGTGAAGACTCTGGGGGTTGAATTGGGTCTGAAAGGGAGGCAAGTGTACTGGTAATGAGTCTTCCCCTTGCTGAACCTCAGAAACTGGCGGTGTTCCTTTAAGATGGAAATATGAAAATAAGCATCTTGCAGATCTATGGATGCCATGCAGCCATTGAGCTGGAGAGAAGTGAGAATCTGAGGTATAGTGGCCATGTGGAGTCTCGAGCAGCAGAAACTGGTTTAGATCGGAAAGATCTAGAATTGGACGATCACACCGGTTTTCTTCGGGATTATAAAGTAACGTGAGTAAAACCCCTGACCCAAATCGTTCCCTGGAACCAATTCTATAGCTCCCAGGGAGAAAAGTTTTTTTATCACTAATAAAAGTTCTGGAGATGACTTTTAGAACTTTGGAGGAGAAGATGGAGGAGTATTAGGGAGGTCTAGGGGGATAACCGTGATGAATGATATTCAAAACCCATTCCTCTTCGGTGATGTATTCCCATTGAGGAAGAAAACTGTAGATCCTTCCTGCTACCGGGGATGTATGCCCCTAGATAGTAATTGGAGCAGATGGAAAGAAAATGCCTGGATAGAAGTCAAACAGACTTCTTTTGCTTATATTTCTCTTGAAATGGTACTTGCATTGTATGCGATCCCAGAAAATCAATGCCAGTTGTTAGTCCAGTCAATAGTAACCAATGTGTTTATTAGTATTCTTTATGCAGATGTGTTTTTTCATGTATTCATTTCATATATTTTGGCCATACACAATTATCTTTTGCTCTTTGCATTGTTTATCATGATCTCCATGATCTCCCAACACGTGTTTCCCCACAGTGTTAACCGTGGTTCTTCAGGAGAGATACTAAACAAGAAAGTGAAAAGAAATGAATACAGTCTTGTGATTGGTTCGGTAAAAAGACTAATTCAATGTATAAAAGAAAAGAAGAGAAGAAAAGAAAGGAAAAGGAGTTTTAGAAAAAGGACTAGTATCATATGATTTAACAAACTTCTCTTGTGTTGTATTTACATGGGGTAAATTCACTCACCCTCTGCTTTGATAGGTTTTCTTAAAGGTAGTTTAATTATTACTTTCCAGTCTATATTTTTTAATCTGGAATCTGGTTGCCAGAATTGTTAAATCCAAAAAAAGACCAGAAGGTCCCGTTAGTTCCTAGACCCCCCTGTATCATATTGGCTAAGAGAGGAACTTTTTATAAACAAGTTAAGACAAATTTCTCTTGTTTATAGAAAACTATTAGCATGCGACCCATGTGAAATTCTCTACGTGGGATCAGGAGTTTTCAAGGCTTTTAGATTAGAACCATGAAGTAGTTCGACTAGGCACTCAACCATGTAAACGGGTTTAAAGAGTTGTTTCTTAAGTAATTTACCTTTTTAGTTATTCCGATCCACAAGGTCTGATTGCCTTGTTGTCTCCGCCAGGATCCGCGATAGATCCTGCTTGTTGCTACTTCCGCTTTTATAATCTGCATCCTCCCCGTAATTACGTCATCGCATAGAGGTGACGCGATGATGTCACGCGTTGAGCTAAGTGCGGTGGCCATTTGAAATGGCAGATTCGCTGATCTACCAGATCCATCCAATGCGCCCTTTCTGCAAAACATTATAAGTATATGTTTCTTGTTTACTTCAAGTTATTGATGCAATTTGAGAGTATTTTGGCATGTGGCAAAGATTCCTAATAGTAAAGGACTATTTTGTCTAAAAAAGATATAGGTAAACAAAAAAGATACAGTTTCGGTATTTTATGAAAATGGAACCTGGAATCATGAAGAAAGAATAAATGAAAAAAATGAAAAAATGGAAAAAGAAAAACCATAATCATAGATAGTGACAAGAATTGTGAAAAAAGTGGTTTTGGCGTCAAAGAAAACTATTGAGGCAAAAAGGGTTCAGTTAACAGTCTCTAGAACTGTGTTGATAATTTCATCAGGCATATCTGATGGTTCAGACTAATTCTCTTCTAATCTAAAAGGAGAGGTTGAAGAGTCGATCCTCGTAGTTTGTTGAAACGGGTTGCAAATGTTAAATAATACTGGCTTGGGTACCTGACTATTGGTTAATATCAATTGTGGGCCTGATTGATTTGTTGGAATCTGCACCTGTTATGCCAAAATGTCCTCAGTTTGAGAACAGTGTGGCAAAATTTCTGGAGTATTTCTTAGGACTGGAGAACTAAACAAATTTAGACGAATCAATCAAAGAGTCTGAAATTAGACTCATACGGTCCTTTTGATCACCGGTACTGAAGTTGAAACTTTGACAATTGACTATTTTCATGTGTGCTTCTTTGGAGAAGCCAGTACCGAGCTAGTTCTCGAATGAGAATGCTTATGCTTCTTAAGTGAGGACCTGTGCATCTTTTTCGGTACTGAGGAGTCAGAAGACTCAACTGCAGTAACCGAAAGAGAATGGTTTTCTTTCGGTACCGAAATACTTGAACACTTGACTGCGGAAGCCAATTTGACCAAAGCAGAAACAGGGGAATCAGCTGCTACCGAATCAAGCTTTTGCCTCTTTCAAGCAACTCTTGCCTGCGGATAGCTGAGGCAGATGTGCTTCACCCCAGTACCGAAATGATCTTGTCGGGGTGAACAAATCTTGCGCTACTGGGTTGATCTTTTCAGACCCTTTCCCACCTGGAGGTACTAACACTTTCTCAACAGGTGGTACTAGCGTTTTCCCATCCAGAGGTTCTCTCAGGTGTAAGCGCCCGGGGTTTCCCCCTAAATGGTCCTGAGAACACCTCGGAACTGAGCTGGTCTGTACAAAGTCCTTTGTCTTCTTTGGTACCAGTCCAACTGTGACATGGAAAGAAGATGACTACACAGAGACCACAGGTGAATTCCACAGCAGAAAACACATGTACTTACTGGGTGATGGATACCCAGGAATCGGACATATGCATGATGAGGATCGGCTGCTGAGAATTGCTTCCTACAATGGATGCATTGCTTGAATTCTGTCGTAAATGGCATACGTAAAGGGCTAAACTAGTATACTGTTCGATAAATATGGTTTTCAAAGCACCAATGTGGAAGCCTATTAATCATCTATTTCCTGAGGCAAATACATGTGAGAAACAGACTAAGATTATAATTAAAATGCACTATAATTAGATTAGTCTGTACAATTGTGTGTACTTTCAAAGCACCAAGTCAAATGATAAAGCAACCTGAACAAATATGAGAAGTAGTAGTTGAAGCATATGTTCATAGAACAAGTATGCATCACTTAGAAAAAAGAAAGGAGGTCAAGCCAATTCCATAATCGGGAGCAGTAGCATGTAGGTCAGACATAGATCTCGGTAACAGTGAACTTGCTGACCTACCATCCCAGATGTGTACCTTCGTCTCATTTATCCTATTTTCCTTACCCCTCATCCACTGGTGTCCTTCCCTTGCACCACATTCTCAATGCCCTCCTTTTTCTTGCAATTAACTCTCAGACTTCTGTTACCCTTTTGCTCCAGCCTTTAACTTTAAATTCAACCCCTTTCCTTTCCCTTGCACGCACCGCTTTTCCTTGCCCACATTGCTCCGCCACCAATTTTTTGGCAGTCACACCAAGTCCATTCTTTGCCCCTCACCACCTTCTGTTGCCCTGGCATACAGTTAGACAGTAGACCCCCCCCCTTGATTTGCCAGTCAGAGAGAGAGAGAGAGAGAGAGAGAGAGAGAGAGAGAGAGAGAGAGAGAGAGAGAGAGAGAGAGAGTGTGTGTGTGTGTGTGTGTGTGTGTGTGTGTGTGTGTGTGTAAGATAGTACATAATCATGTGACTTTGTATCTATATATGTGAATCTGGTGTTGATGTGCATGTGTGTCTTTTCTTGGTCACAGAAGAGAAAAGTGTTCTGGACACGACATTGGAAAATGATCACAGAATTAGGGTGGCAATAGTAAAAACATCAGCATTTGGAAAATAGACTTGATTTTACCATCCACCCAATTCAGGGTACGGCCAAATACCATCGGTGGTATTTCTTGGAAATACTGGCACTGGTATTTTAGGCAGATTCTTTGCAGAAATTCAAACTGGTCCCACATTTTTTAAATCTTTCTTTTTACTGTACAGAACGAAGCTTCCCTTCAATAGAGTGAAAAAAGTGTTTACAAATGGCCATGTTGAGGGGGTAAAAAGGTGGGCAACATGGATTGCCTCCTCTCATCACCTTACCCGTATCATGCTTAAAAGGGCCAGAATGTACCCTTTTGTGCATAAAGAAAATCAACAGTAGTGATATGAGCCCCCACTGTACATAATCAGTTTCTTCCTTCACATTGATGCTGAAAATGGCTGAAATCAAATGTTAAAATAACCTTTTTACATTACTGCCATCAGTGGTGGTATTTCTGAAATAGCACTGGAGGCATTCCAGAAATGCCACCTCTGCCGGTGGTAAACTTTCCAGAAATAGCACGGTCAGAGCAGGTTACTTTCTTCAGCGTTATTAAAAAATCTGCCCAACTCTAAATGACCCCCTTAGGTCGTAGTCTTCTAACAATGAATACCTGAATATTACATCTTTCTATGTGTGTTTTTTAACTGTGTCCAGAAATGAGTACCACAAACAGTCCAAAAGCCATTTCTATAACCAGTATCTAAGTCACATCCATGGGTGCTATTAAACTATTTTTGTTTATACACTCTGGTGATCAAGAAATTCATCACAACATAGTGGAGGCATTTGTACAGAATCAAACCGAGGACAAACTCTAATAAGAAATGGACCCTTACTTCCTTGGCAAGAAGGCATCGTGATAAGCTGCTGTGAATTGTAAAAGGGCAATGGTGTATGGAGAGCTGTGGTGCCATCATTACCATCCAGGGTCAGAGAATATGTTATTTAAATGCATACATACATTGCCACTGAGTGGTATGAATATGCCCCTGCAGCCGAGACTCCTCTCCCTTTCACTCACTGTGTTGGCCCACGTGTGAAGGCCACACATGGTCACCTGCAACATTGCTGTAATCAAGACGAATGCTCCTCCCCATTTACACAGAATCCTAGCAGGCTTTGCAGCACTCGGTTCCTTTGTGACAGGCTAGATTCTGAAGGACGTCGTCTTTTTCTTTTTTTTCACATTTTGGAGCTCTGACCCATGCTAACAGCCCAGTGACTCTGGAGGCGGGGGGAGGAGGGGCAATAGCCCCCAGCCCCCCCAGTCTGACCATGCAGCAAATTCTTCTTCTTTTGGTTCTGCCCTCTTTCAGTCCCCCAGATATAGCCCCAAGCAGGCTCTGATCTTTCTCTCTGAGGCTCCAATTCTCCCCCTTTGGCTCCCTCCAAAAGTATGGCTTTCTCCCAGGGTCCAACTCTCTTCCTGTGTCTCATTCTCCCGGAGTCAGTCTCTTTTAATTATTTCAATCATAATTATTTCATTCATTCTGAATTCATGCGTGTGCTCTGGGTGTGTTTAGGTAGAAGCCTGTTTCCCACTCTCCCCGTTTGCTGCTTTTGCGCCATTTTGGATTTAAGAAGCATGCTTGCTTCCTTTTTCCTGCATTTGCGTTACTGCCCACCCGTCCGGCGGTATTACCGCCGGATCACAGGATGGGCGGTAAATGTAATTCCCCATTGGACCCAATGGGGAATATTCAGAGCTAATAGTGCCCGAAAATGGGCCTTAAGTCGGCGCATTTCCGCATTTAAGGGCTACCGCCCTACTCATGCTGTGGCCCGCAGTCTGGTTTTAGCGCAAGCCCTGCTGATAAATGGGCCGGGGAATCCCGCTGTGCTGTTCTGCTGAAGTGAGGGGGAGGTACTATTAATCCATGAGGAAAGTGGACAAGTGTGTTCGCTTCTCCAGGGAGCAGAGATGTTCGTTCCTTGTAAAGCAACAGTGTGGTTCCCTGTGCTGGAAACGAGGGGAAGGGAGGAAGGGGGCTTTCCTGCAGCTTGATAAGTGCGTGGAGTCCCCCTCTGGTTAGCTCGTCACTATGCTTGAGGGCAGCTTCGGTCCCCAGGTTCCCTACAGGAGGTTCATACAATGTGACGTCACACTGCTCATGCGCCTTCTCTGTGGTTGCAGACAGTGTTGTCGTGGATACTGCCCTGGTGTGGAATGCTAGTCCTTGTTCACACTTGCACAGTGACCGGGGAGACCTCGGAGGTTATTCTTCTACTTCTGTCATGTGTGATCACACTCCAGAACCAGTCCTTTCCGCCCCATGTGTCGGCTTCTCCAACCGAGGACTCCGAGCAAGGGCAGACATTAGAAGCCGAATCACAGAACACAATGGCATGTGATTTGCACTCGAACTACTTAAAAGTTGGCCCTCTTTGGAGTACAGAAACACGCCTCATGGCATGGTCACTTCCACAAGAGCGACCTAAATGGTCGGGGAGTTGCCTTGTCTCCAGCCAGAGCTGCAAGACACTCCTCGAGCATAAACTCCCCCTTTTCCTTGGAAACTTGTCCACAGCTGCGGACACTGCAATAGACACAGCGGAAGGGGGCGCAAATCGGCGCCATGAGAGGCTTCTCTCCCAATGTAAAACAATACCTTCAGCCTCGCCTTTCCCTTTGCCAGCCTGAAACTACCAGCAGTAACCAGGCGGTGGCGCACAATTCTCATCAATCCCGCACACAGTGCTGCCCTTTCGGCTCAGATCCCATGTCGGCGCGCAAAATTGGACGCAGCAGACAGGGCGCAGGGGCTATTCGGCGCCGGCATGTTTTGGCACAACTAAAATGGCCCAACACTGCCATCTAGTGGACATTTACCATACGTGTGTGTTCTACATTGTTCTGCGCTTCATTTCCTACGCTTAATCGCTTGCTGTCACATGTATTACTTTGCCTCTTGCCTGCAATTCTCATGGCCCACTAGCTACGGTGTCATCTTCATTTGCGAATGGTTAGTCTTGTTATTAATATTGCAGTCATTAATATCATTTTTGGTGTTATTTCAAGAGAATGAAGGGTCATGAATCCTGGTAATAACAATGGTGGTGTTGATGCCAGTGTTGTACTGTAGAGGGCGCATAATGGTGAACATGCATGAAAACCTGTGGGAACAAAGCTTCTGTTCGTTTTGCAGCACCCTCCCTCACCACTGCTATAGTTTCTCCACGCAGAGCGGAAACAGCAGCAGGCAATCTGCTCAGCGAATTTCCCACTGTGTGCAGGGACTCTACATGCATCCATGCCCGCACCAGCATTCTCATGCTGGCAGGGAGCTCTGTGCATATTGACTGCTTTTTGGACTGTTTTAACAGCAGGCTGGTCCATAGGGATTCACTATAATGGTGGCCGCCTTGTTTTCCCTTGGCAATTGCCATGGCAGATCTCTACTGAGTGTGCATTCATGCACAGCGAAGATCCAGACACGTATTCCATTTAGGGATAAACAGGCCCGAGAACCCAGGGTGCAACTGGATGTCAAGAGCCTGAGGCTCGGATTATGCTCAACCCAACTCTCTACTTCTCGAGCAGCCAATAAAAAAACACATTACAACCATAAACAAACACACAAAAAAGAACTACAATTCCCATGAATTAAGCACATTTTGTAGTTTGTTGTTAATTGGTTCCTGATTCCACCTGACCTCATATTTCCAATCACAGTCCGTAGTTCGTTATAACATCCCTCGACTTCCTTCTTTCATCCTCTTTCTTTGTTGCTGTAACAGCAGGTAAGTGAAACTTTATGTATTGTCTTATTGTGACAGAGTGTGAGTTCTAGAGAGCGGCACCTGCTACCGTTTTTGTATTTATGCAAGGAACTTGGGGTTTGTCACCCTAAGTTACCTGGAAAAACTCAGACGTGGACCCCTTGCTCACTGTGCTCCGAGAGGCACAGCTCCACCTCACTGATGAGGCCCAACAAGGCTAAAATACGTGTCTGGGGGTGTTGTTGGTACTCTTGTTCAAAGGAGGTTTGCCTGGCATTTTTGCATTGGACTACCCTTGTGGACGGGACAAAGACTGATATGCAAATGGATATTCCTCCTTTGTGAAAAGTACAGTGAGCAAAAAGCAAAGGCTGCGGACTCTCAAAGTGGGAAAACCCCACAGAACAGGTTATCAAGCCATGTTCTTTCTAGAGAGGGGCACCTGCTGCCTTTTTTGTGTGTCATCGTGCTGATAAAGGCTACAGCGGAGGGCAGCAGCACGTTGGAGTATGGCAGAGCACATCTGCAGCAGTTTTACTTTAGAACGCGACAGGGCTGTCAAGGCACCGGCGTTCTATGGGCAACACGAGGCAGAAGTCTCACAGAAGTTGCAGCGGGGTGCAACAGGACCTTAGAAGTTCCGGCGCCGGTCCGCACTTCTGTTAGGAATAGACAGTGGCTTACAGGGCGGTCAGTTCTCCGACACAGAGATACGTTGGGAGAGTGTTTATTCAGGCAAAATACAACAGCGTCAGTCAGCACTATTCAGAACACAGCACAGTGACTTATAGTGAGGACCTGCTCACAGGTTTCTTCTGCTGGCAGCAGTAGCACACGTAGGTACACATTGCTGCAGTTGTGAAGTGAATTCACATTAACACTAGCACAGTGTTAGTATTACGGGCCCAGTCCCAAGATAAACTGTTGGCATCTCTGGAGGGTCACAAGCCCAGGAGCAGTCTCGTGACATAAGGGCACAGTCCCAAGTGAAACTGTGAATACCCATAGACCCGCCTACCTGTGAAGTTAAGTGTTAAACGGGGGCATCCCAAGTGAACTGCATCTACCCGACATACTTGAACCGTCAAGATAAGAATTATGAACAGGAGAGAGATCTCGAACAAGGACTCAAACAGCCCACATGTTAGCCGATGAGGCACAAGGGGAGGTTGTGCCTCATCGGCTGATGGCCTACTTCTTCTGCTCCTGTGCCTTCTGGCACTGCTGGAAGCAGAGTCCTCTGACTCTCGTAAGCTCCCCAATGCATTAATACATCCCAGGTCCTCGAAGTGGGAACCACCAAGTAATATCACAGCCTACCTAAAGAAGAGACCGAGTGCTCCCCTGAGTAAGGAGGCCAGAAATAAGATGCAGGCTGAGTGGGGTGGCAGAGACCCCTAAAACAGATGAGCAGATGCCGACGTTCATGGGGTGGTACGGCAAGGACATTAAGAGGGGGATAGACAGATCATGGAGGGCATGCCAGGACAAACTCCTAGATGTGATTGGACCTATCACAAAGATATGGCAGCTCAACAAAGAAGCCAAGCAAAAGAATCGATAGATCCTGATGTGGTATCAGGATGGGCACACAGAGGGATCTGTCTATTGGGTAATGCCAAGGAATAAGTTCCTTAACTGTAACTCCTGTTCTCCAGCATTGGTATCTTTCATAGTTTCACATGCTGTGAATATTCCCTGTTGTTAGGGTGACCAGATGTCCAGGTTTTCCCGGGACTGTCTGGGGAAATCACCCTCTGTCCCGGGGTCCCCGGAGTTTTTTCATTTTAGAAACCCCGTCCGGGGTTTGCATGGTCGGGTGGCTACTGTAATTAAAATCGTAATTCTTTTTTTCAACACTTCCAGAATTTTGAAGTTGGAGGATTGGCTTGAACACCCAATCTTTCACATACAAGTAACAGCACTTACTGACTGTGCTAAAGAGACTGGCTTGGAAACGAGTGCACAGCCAGCCATGTTATATCAATTAGAACAAATGCTTGTTTTGAATTAACATGCCAAGATTCACAGACAAAACTGCATAAATTAGATCATATACAGTTTATAGAAAGGAGAAGTGCCGGAAATATGATTGGGTGGTGGTTGTGGGGGCGTGTTGGGGAGTGGCGGTAATTGGTGGGCAGCGATGGGGTAGTCCCTCTTTTATGTTGTTGGTCATCCCGGATTTCCGTTTTGGATATCTGGTCACCCTACCCGTCGTCAGTCTGGGAAACCTTGGTAACATAGAGCAGTTTACACTTAAACTGAAACTTTCAGTCACTTTTATGCTAAATCATAGTCATTTCGGGGTCATACTGCCCACAGCCAATAGGAACACCTCCCTTAGCTCCTCCACGGTCAGCCATCTTCAGATTTGGCAGCGCACGTGAGTGGCAGTAAGAGCCAAAAGATGAGCCATGTGGGGTCAGTGGGAGGGTTACATGGGAATCTATGAAAGATACCAATGCTGGAGAACAGGAGTTACAGGTAAGTGATGTATTCCTTCACCATCATTGGATCTTTGATAGATTCACATGCAGTGGATAGATTACAAAGCAGTAGCCCAATACCCATGGGCGGAGGCAAGCTCCCAGCATAACTTACCACTGGAGACTTACCCACCTCATGCAAAAAGGTTCTGCAGAACCAATTGGCCGACTCTAGATTCTTCTGCAGAATGTCTGTCGACACAACAGAACCTGGTGAAAGTATGCAGCTATTGTGGCCGGATTGGAGACAAGTATTGCATCTATCTTGTTTATCATTGATGCAATTTCTTTTATTGGGGACATCTATTTAACTCCACAGGAAACATTTATTGCTCTTACTTGCGCTGTGTGGTGCCCCTTACACACACACACACACACACATATATATATATATATATATCTTTTTCGTTTTTCTTTTTCCTCCTTCTTTCCCCTTTTTTTTCCTTCTCTCTTTTTTGCCTTTTCCTGGTTATATAATTATGTTCTAGAATATATACTGGGCATTATTTTGAGATTGGAATTTTGTTCTTGTGCAATATGTTTCTGAATTATGTTATGCACATCGTGTCCACTTTATATTACAGGACGCTCACTAGATCAATATGCACTTTAATTGGAGATACCCAATATTGACTGTCTGTTTTTATGCTGTTTTTATTGTGATTCCAGCAATATATGTAATGTTATTAGATATGTGTACATTAAAGATTGACTGATTTTATACTATCCTTGACCTGGCCTATCCCCTCATTGAGCTCCTACAAAGAGAGCAATTCATCCTGTTGATTTGTTCAATGGTTTGAATCACGTGAGCCCCCCCACCCCCGCAATCTCCAGGTGGCTGCACGGCAGATATCAGGCCATAGAATTTCACAGAGAAAAGCTGTGATTGCAGCCACTGCTCTGGTAGAATGAGCCTCGAGCCTGCCGGGAAGAGGCCTGCCAGCTTACTGATGGCAGAACGAGATGCAGGTAGCAATCCATCTTGCAATGGAAGACGTTGAGAGTGCCTTCCCAGGACCAGATGGTCCAAATGAAACAAACAACTGATCCGTTGTGCAGAATGATTATGTTCGTGCCATTTAGTACTTGAGGGCGGGCACCACATCTAGCGTGTGCAGAGTACGTTCCGCTAGAGATGTGGGTGTGCCAAAGAATACAGGCAAAACCATCTGCTGGTTTAGGTGGAAAGCAGATGGCTTCTTCGGCACAAATGTTGGTTTGGTACGTAGAACTGCCTTGTCCTAATGCAACTATAGATAGGGCGGTTTCACAGAAAATGCCTGGATTTCGCTCACTAGTCTGGCTGAAGTTATGGTCACCAAGAATGCAGTTTTCCAGGAAAGGTTTTAATAGATACTTGGTGCATGGGCTCGAAGGGTGGCTTCATGAGCCTTGAGAGTAGAACATAAAGCTCCCACGCTGGTGCCGGGCGCCAGACTGGTGGAAAAGATCGGAAGAGCCCCGGTAAAAACTCCTTCACCAGCCAGTGAGACCACAGGTAAGGCACACCCGCCACACGGGTGTACCTAGAAATCGCAGCTAGGTGCACCTTTATGGAGGAATGCGTTAACCCAGGTTGAGCCAGGGACAGGAGATATGGCAATAGCTCATCCGGCTGGATGGTTTTAGGTTGCAGTCGTTGGCTTCTGCACCACACTTGAAAACGTTTCCACTTGCTTTTGTAACATTTCAAGGTGGACAGAGCTCTAGCCTTGCCCAGGACAGCTTGGTAGTCTCACAGAAGGGACAGTGCCTTGAACTCTAAGAAGAGAGGAGCCAGGCCGTCAGAATGAGAGAGGCCAGGTCGTGGTGCAGTACCGCTCCTTGATTCCTGGACAGGAGTGCTTGGTGAGGAAGCAGCTTGATCGGTGGGGCCGACGCAAGGGCATGGAGGTCTGAGTACCAAAACTGTATCGGCCATGCAGGGGCCACTAATTTCAGTTCACACCATACAGTCTGAAGGTGTATAGGACTTGAGGGACCAGAGGAATGGGGGGAAATGCATGAAGAAACTTCCCCGCCCATGGAATTGTAAAGGCGTTTCCCACGCTCTCCGGATGGGGAAAGCGGCTGGAAAAAGTCTTGCAGCGTCTGCTCTTGTGGCAAAGAGGTCGATCTCCGGAGTGCCCCACATCTGAAACAGTTGGTCGTTGTGCAGTTCCAACTTGTGGCATGAAAGTGACTCCCTGCTGAGAGAGTCTGCCAGAGTGTTCTGAATCCCCGGTAGATGGAGGGGAATAAGAAACATCCCGTGCTGTAGGGCTCAGTTCCATAGGGCTTGCGCCTCCTTTGAAACCTGTGGGGACCTTGTCCCTCCTTGCTTGCGGACATAAAACATTGACGTTGTGTTGTTGGTGTAAATGCACACCCCCTTCCTCTTCAGGAGGGGGGAGAAAAGACTTAAGGGCCGAGAAGATAGCTCGTAGCTCCAGCAGATTGATATGCTGGCTCTTTTCCTCCTCCGACCAAAGCCCTCTGGCGTGTTAGCCCTGACAGCTGGTGCCCCAGCCCTCCAGTAAAGAATCCGTCATGATGGTTGCCTGGTGGTCCGGCAGTCTGAAGGGGGTGCCCTGCACCAGGCATTCCCTTACTTACCACCAGCAAAGGCTTTGCCTGAAAACTGGTGTTAGGGTAATGCGGTCATCTCAGCACCCCGAGGACTGGACCCAGCGGGCATTGAGGAATTCCTGAACCGGTCTCATGTGTAATCAGCAGTTGGGGACTAACGAGATGCATGATGACATCCATTCCCAGCAGGGATTTGTAGTTGTGTCACTCAGGCGCTGTTGAGTTAGCGCACCTTGTGTAACAGAGCTGCCACCCTTTCGTCCGAGAGTCTGGCACCGCAGGTCTGGGTGTCAAGTACTGGTCCGAGATAGAGCACCTGCTGCAATGGACCCAGGCATGACTTTAGAATGTTGATGGAAAACCCCAGTTGCTGTAGACACCGGATGGTGAAAGTGGTGTTGGTTTCTGCCAGCAGAAAGGAGTGGGCCCTTACCAGCCAGTCGTCCAGGCACGGGTAGATGTTGACACCCCTCTGCCGCAGCTGAGCCACCACTAGTGCAAGGCACTTGGTAAATACTGGTGGGATATACCACAGGCTGAATGGAAGAGCTTTGAACTGATAGTGTACTCCTGAAGCGTAGGTATCGCCGGTGTGAGAGGCGAATAGGGATGTGGAAGTAGATGTCCTCGAGGTCGAGGGATACCAAGAAATCTCCGTTCTGCAGCTGCAACAACACCTGTTGTAGCATGACCATGCACAATGTTTGCGACTTTAGGAACTTGTTGAGCACCCTTAGGTCTAAGATGGGTCTCCAACCCCATGGCTTGTTGTGCAGTGACCTTTTCCTTACCAGGAAGTAGCGGGAGTAAACTCCTGTCTTCTCGTAAACTCTTTGCTTCTTGGAACCTTCTCCACTATGCCCTTCCACTGCAGAGCTTGCACTTCTTGAAGCAAGAGGTGTCATAGTCTTTCTGGTTTGTGCTTGGGAGGAATGTCCGATTGATAGTCCACAAACTCCAGCGAGTGGCCCTGCTGGAGGAGGGATAGCGCCCATTCACTGGCTGTGATTAGTGGCCATTTCTCGACGAACTTTAACAGGCGTCCTCTTGAAATGGGAGGGCCTGACCTTGGGCTGGTCATGCTTGTTAGCTGGACTGGCCCCTTGACTGGGTTGAGCCACAGCGTCACTGTGAACCTCTGTAAAACTGGGATATTTTTCTGTATGGGTCCCCTGATGAATACAGGGTCTTGGAAGAGGAGGAAGACTGGTACGGGGTATGGTTATCCCGCAAGGTCCTGCCATAGCAACCTTTTCCTGAACAAAGGGACTGGCGCCTTTGTTGAAGCGTACCCAAGGAGCTAGCAGTTTGTTTCCATTTTTATGGACTGCAGGGCCTCGTCCACCTTTTTTTCCAAAGATTGCGGAACCATCAAAGGGCATCTCTGCCACCCTGTACTGGACGTCTGGTCGGGAATCTGTCGCCTTGAGCCAACCCTGCCGGCACAGGACCACTCGGTTCCCTAGCTGGCGAAAACCAGTGTCTGCGATGTCTACAGAGACAGTAAAGGCATGGTTGGAAGCCTTCATGGAAGATGTCGAAGGCTTCTTGTTGTCTGATAGGATTTGTACCACAGCCTGCGATCGTAGCGTGCGGGTATGGCCATTGCATTTGCCACCCTGATAGTCATGGCTGCAGTGGTGATAACTTTCTTACCAAAGGTGTCAAGGTGTTTTACTTCCTTGTCTGGGGGGACAGAGCAGGGTGAGGATGGATTAGCCAATCTTTTCCTTGCTGCAGCTGAGACAACGGTGTCTGGTGTGGGTTGAGTACGGAGGCAGGGCTCTCCGGGGCTCTGTATTTTTTGTCGAACTGGTCTTTTTTTTTGCCGGTGCAGTATGTGCTAAGGTGATTAGACCATCGTACCACTTTCCTTCCGCTGTTCCTCTGGTGCAAGTCTGTACATCGTGAGCGTCCCGGACATGAGAGCGTGGAAGGCTCCTACCTCATCTGGAGGTGAGTCTTTGAGTGGAACGTCATCTGGCTCCCCATCAGCTGCGATGAACTCACCAAGGGGGGGGGGAGAGAGAGAGAGAGAGAGAAAGAGAGAGGGAGAGAGAAGAGAGAGAGAGAGAGAGAGAGAGAGAGAGAGAGAGAGAGAGAGAGAGAGAGAGAGAGAGAGAGAGAGAGAGAGAGTGTGTGCGCGTGTGCGTGTCTCACAACTTGGTAGCCGCTGCCTTTTCCAGCGTGTCAATCCAGTCTCTCTCCAGAATGTGTTGTTTTACCTTTACTGGATTATTGATAAGTTAATCACTAGAGCTGCCCACCCAGTGTAGCAGCGTATGCACCCTTAGTGACCAGTCTTGCAGCATTTTACAGGAACCGGCCAAAATTTCCTGATGTATTGCTTTCAGGATCAGCGGGGGTGAAGGTAGCAAGGTTTAGCGGTAAAGCATAGTTTCATTACAGGCCACAGTAGAACCCAATGATTGGAGTGAAAGCTCCCTCCTTATCAGTGCAATCGGGAGAGACTGCGGGAGGTTTAGGAACTTTTTCCAATAGAGTCCCTCCACTCTTGCCCAAAAGTTTGCTGGTAAATTGGGTAGCGCTTCTGCACCGTAGGTCAGACTAGGAACGACCTTTGTTTTGTAATAAGTCAGTATTGGTGATAATGTGAAGTGCCCAAATTTGTTCGCCACTGCTCGGGACTGGGAGATTAGAAGAAGGGCTTTGGTCATTATGTTTTCCTGCATTGGCACTTCCTTGTTGCTTTTGTTTATAATGATGCTGAGATATTTAAAATTACTTACAATTTCTATTTGTTTGTTATCCACAGACCAGACAAATTTCTCCGCATTCCTAGGGTTCTTTCCAAATGTCATTATTTTTGCTTTTTCGAGGTTCATCAGGAGCTGATTTTCTTTGAAGTAAGCATCAAGGTTATTTAGGTGTAAGGTCCATCTGCATATAGCAGCCTTGATATTTTACTTGCACCCAATGTTGGGGGGAATGAGCAAACTCTATCCTCATAGTCCTTGTAGTCCACCGTGTAGGCATTGTACAATGCAGGGGTCAATGGGCAGCCTTGTTTGACTCCTCTCCCTGTCTCGATCCATGAAGAGAGACGCCCCAAATTATTTAGGCGTACGCACATTGAGGTTTCCAAATAAAGGGCCTTTATTGGATCCAAGATCTCAGAGGGACAGGCATGATGGTGTAGGTAGGCCCACAGTGGAAATCTATCTACTCGATCAAAGGCCGTAACCAGGTCGATAAACGCCATGTATATTTTTGGCCAGCCCTCAAGGACTTTGGCTTTCAATGTGCTCAATGCCAGAATATTTACTGTCGTCCTGACATTTTTCACAAAACCCCCCTAAAATGGGCCAAACAGGGCTGATGTAGATAGCCAGGTCTGTAGATTGTCCAAGACCAAAGCCCCGAAAAACTTCCCTATCGTGTCCAACAACGCTATAGGGCAGTAGTTTGATGGATTATCTTTTGAGCCCTTTTTGAAAATTGGCACCACGATCGCCTTCTTCCAAGAAGGTGGAATCTCAGATAGCTTGACGCAGTTCGTAAATACCTCTTTGATAAAGGCAGCCCAGGGTTCCACATTTTTCTTAAAATCAAAATTTGTGATGCCATCAGAGCCCGCCGCTCTAGAACCATTGAGTTTTTTGATTTTCCATTTGATCGTTTCAAGATCTGTCGGGATCCACCAGGTACTCCCAGCTCTGCCTACCTGGGAGTTAGTCGATTCACTAATTCGCCGTAAAGATCTTTGGTCACCAATGGAATTTTGCAATGCTTGGTTCAACACTTTTGCGTCCCCCTTTATTAGGGACCAAAAGTCCTGCGCGTTCTTTCCACAAATAGTACGAAGCATAGTCTCGGCATATTCTTGGAGACGTGCAAATTTGGATGTCCTCAGCCAAGATTTATATTTGGTAACTGCAGAAGTAGCATCTTCTTTTTTTGTACAGAGTTGGAGTTTGCGGCTGCCCGTTTTAATTTCCTCACCCATCTTCTTCGTTCTACCAATTCTTCGTTAAAAGTGTGTTCAGGAGGTCTTAATTGCAGCGATTTTTTACCTTTCCTAGGTCCAAACACTGAAAGCACTGCTGCATAATCGGCCGATGGTCTTGCCCCAGTGGATTCCATGCTTTTTCCCTCCACGTACAGCCGAGTGAGTTGGACAATTGCTGATTCTGGTAGCATTAGCCTTGTGCCGCTTTGGTTGACTTCCAAGTTAGGAGTTGTATAACAAGCTTCGACCTTTGGTGAGGACCAGGTAAAGATAAAGATGTTGTGATCACTATCCTTAGTCCTGGTCACCTCAAATGATTCCTTTATTGTCAATAAACTGCGTGAGACTTGAATATAGTCGGTGGTAGCAGTTTGATTTTTTCTCTCCCATGTGGGGATGAGTTCCTCTTTGGAGCCAGCTCGCTGAAGGAGATTGTGTATTTCTCTTGATTTTATTAGATTGTTCCATCGTCAAGCTCTCCCCGAAGGAGAGTGTAACCCTTGGGTTAGGTCAATGTTCAAGTCTCCCGCTATGATGACATAGCTGGATTCACTTGTTGTCAAGTAATCATTGATTATGGTCTACATTTGAGTAATGAAGTGGTCATTGGACACCAGTTTCGGGTTCCAATATGTGTTCACCAACCGGATCTCGCCCTGGAAGTTGTTACCCATACAATTTGTGGTCGTAGCCCATGCAATGGTTATTGCCAGTACAAACTCTGAGGATCTAAGTACCCTTACCAGGTTAAGGCCACTTCCAGATCTGACGGCAATGATGAGGCCTGATATAGGTCTTCCCTTGTTTTCTTTCCCTGCTGGAGAATGTACCAGTTGGTAGCCATCTAAGGTAGCTTTTTCCAACAACCACGTTTCTTGTAGGCACAATATGTCGAAACTTGAGAGGTCTACATCAGATTTGACAGTCAAGTGCTTAAAGCCCCTAGTGTTCCATGAACCGTGCTTTAAGCCAGCAGAAGGAAGTGCCGATCTAACTTTGTCATCCTCAGAAAATTTTGTAATTGATCCTTGTGATGGCTACTTTCTTCTTTGTTGGGACAAACCAGTTGCTAGCCTGTCACCTTTCTGGTCGTGGAAACTGTTTGTCTTTCTCGCTTCTGGTTCTTTCCTGCGGGACCTAAATTCGTCCCGCTGATGTTCCACTAATTGAAAGATTCTGCGAGTAGATGCAGTACCAGTCCTTTCTTCCCTGGATTTTCTGGGAGAAACTTGCTGTGTACTGCTTTTGTGTTGAAATATAAACTCCTGCTTACCAATGTTCACTGGAGCTCCCTCATCTTTGCGTGATGCCCGCCTCTCTCTTCTTAGGTGATCTGACCTCGGGCATTCCTGAGCTTGTCCCTTAGACGTATTGATGGTCTGACTCTGACGTATCATCTCTTGTTGTTGTTTTTCGATAGTGTTGCCCCCTAAGACGTAAGACAGGTCAAATCCCAGGTTAGATAGTTTTGCCCTCGCCCTCCATATCTGTTGTTGTATATGATTTGAGTCTATGTGGAGGTAGGAACTATCCTTTCTTCCATTAGGGTTTGGCTCTAAGATATTAATGTCTTTCGTGATGTTGATTTGCAGAAGACGCAATTCCTTGAACAATTTTGCTAAGGCCCTGCGATTCAGCATCCAGTTGTCTTGCACTTCTTGGGCCCTTTGAAGTCTAAAGGTTCTGGTGGAGCTTTCTTTTTTCCTGCAGAGGATAAGTCGGACCGTAGCTGTCCCCTAGCAAAGGTTCCGGAATCATTCCCCCTCAAATCGAGGACTCAGGATTTGTAATTAACTTTTTGTCTGACTGGGGAATCGCTACTTGCCTTTGTCCTCTCATGTGGAACGCTATCTTGATGCAAGGGCCGGCCTCTGATTTCTTATGTGGCGTAGGGATTTACGCTGAGTCGCTTTTCTCTGTTATTTCGTTGGGGCGTTTGTAAACCATCCCTTGATTTGTCATGGTCTTTCTCCTTGCTATGTCTCTGACCCCCAGAGGTGAATATACTTCTCTGAGTTACTTTCTTCTTGTTCTGGGTCACCGGCGTGGTAGATGGTGAATCTAAGAGTACAGCTTTAGTTTTCGGTTCTTCCGAAGCTCTATTTTCACGGGTTTCCGTTTTTTTCTTTTTTTTCTGCTTAGTGATCGGAAATTCTGACTCCGATTCTTCCACAGTGTATGTGCTCAAGTTCATAAGGTCTATAGAGTCACTGTAGTTGTCACTCACCCTCTCCAGGCTGGAGAAATCCTCTGAGTGCTTATCAGTCGGCTTCAATTTGAACACTCTTCTATTTTGCACTGGCGAACAGTCTTTCGCCAAATTCTTGAGGTGCTCCTATATTATCCTGATTGGAAGATGCTATGTTTTCGGTTTCTCTTGGCGGTGGTTTTTTCACTTTCTGCGTCTTCTTTTTTCTTTGTGCCGGTTGAGAAACTCCTTTGTGTTTGAAAATGTCAAAGGTCGACGGAATCTTGATTGTTGTAAAATTAATTCCTTTCGCTGCTGGTTGGAACGATCCATCGTCCGGGATGGTGAAGGCCACCGAGCCATTTTTCTTGGTGGTAGGAGGTTTCGTCTGAAACCCAGTAATGCTCTCGTCAACTTGCAATGACGGCTGTGTGGGAAGATTAGCAGGAGGAAAAATCACTTGTGGAGTTTTTTGACATTGCACCCCTACAGGTGGTAAATTGCTAATCTTATCTGTTGTACAGCCTTTTGATGCTGGTCTAACATTTGGGTCTCTTGAGAATGTGAAAGGACCCGTTTTGGGTCATAGGAGCATCGGACCGGCCCCTCACTTCTGGAGAATATCTTGTAGCTCTTGTGAGATCTTGTACGTCGTGGCTACATACCCATGGAGCAGACACAAAGCCTTCCAAATAGTTGAGTTTGGTGTGCATGTAGGCAATCAGAGTGTTTTGGTCTTTAAGCGTATCATTAATTGCTTCATACAGCTTCGCGAACGGGGCCAGAGCGATCGTAACTGTGGACAGGATGGTCATAGGATCCAGCTTTTTTACATGTGTTTCCGCCACCGGTCGAAAAGTAATCTCGCTCATACGTCTTGGGAGCAATGGGGATTTCTTGTTATTCTCCATCCCTGTACATTTGTCTTTAGGATTTCTGTCCCCCGAATTTGTTATTCCACTGGGGGAATTAGTATCACATGCCTGACAAGGGTGACTCGAATTAGATAGGGAGGATACTCCCTCCTCCGAGGCTAGTCGAGGCACGGACGGTCCCCTCGAATCTCAAGTGTCCTGAAAATCCTTAGTCTGGTTTTCAAGCAGCTGCCGAGGAGTATCTTGGGTTCCCTCTTCTGAATCACATTCTTTGTCCCCAATAACAGCCTCAGAGGTTAGCCTACTCTCAGGGAGGTTTCCTGCAACTTGAGGGCCATTCCGATCTTCAGCTTCTGGACTTATGATATCCTCACCCCCTAGTTGAGCTTTACTAGACAGTCCTTTTATAGGTCCTGGGGCGAACATGTAGGCGCCTTCTTGTTGGCGTTCCCCACCGCTGGAAGAGAGGTCTTTAAGGGTAAGATTAGGTTGGACAGGTGTATAGCAGTGTCCTCCACTATAGTCAATAGCTCGGCATCAAAGAAATCTTGCTGACAACGACCTTCGCAATGCGTTTTTTTCTCAAAAAAATCTTTAAGCGAGGTCATGGAAATTACGCCATTTGTGTGTTGAGGTCTTTTCCCACCCGCTGCCCCTCTTTTGTAGGGTGCCTTTGGCAAAGCTAACCTTTTGGAAACCATTTTCTGAGTACTCCCCAGTGTTTTCAGTATGCAGGGAGGATCGAAGCTGCCTTTTTCGATCGATGCACCAGTGGAGAGATGAATTGGGGAAGAAGTGGTGGGAGCGGCTTCAATAGAAGGCTTTTGAAGTGCTGGCGGGCTTTGGCTCTGAGCCGCAGGGTCGGCTTGAGTTGGTCTCACGGGGATAACTGCCCTGCCGTCTCCTTGAGGCGAGAATGAGCCGTCGCCGAGCCCACCCTTCTCCTTTGGGCTTGGTTGGTCCAATCGTGGGGAGGTAGAGCATAGGGAGGGGACAGTGGAAAGCAAGGGAAGAGGAGACTCCTCACCTCCCGGAGGAGTCTTCAGATCTTCCATTTCTCGTTCCAGTTCCCCCGCAGCATGTATCATTATCTTAATTTTCTCACCACGATTCCCTAACTTGGGGAAAACACGCCCCCCCCCCCCTCAGGTCAGCCGAGTGTTTTTTCGTCTGCCGTCTCTATCGCAGACAGCTGCTCCGGCTCAGGCAGCCTCTCTACTGCGGGCGGGCTAGAGAGAATCCCATCTCCCTGGAGAGCCGCTTCTAGGTGGGCTGCTGTATCCGTGATGAAAACCACTTTGAGGGGGAAAGGAGTTTGCCCACTTCCCTCAAATGTAGCTGGAAATGAGGGCAGCGTGGGTTTTGTTTGATTGTTCTTGGTGGATTCCAAGGCCCCCTTGCCCATTGAAATATTCCCCACAGTCATCTTGGCTTGGGCTCATTAGCTGGAAGTTTCCTCTTTAGACTCACCCCCTGCTCTGTTGTGTTAAGCATATCGCTCATAACATCTGCCCACTCCGTTCGCACTGTATTTACTTAAAGAAAGTGCGCCGAGATAGCAGAGATGGAAATATATATATATAAGCCCCATCAACGGGGTCAGTGTACGCTCCCAGAATCCGACAGCCTCTGTGGCACTGGGTGGTGCTTACCCCCTTAGTGTTTATCCGTCCTGGGGGTGATGTTATCCATCTGCCTGGAAGGGCCAGGGTTATCGGTGCAAGGTTGTCTGCCCGGTTCTGTAACCGGGGCTGGTGCAGGCAGACATTGCTTCAGGGTTGCCACTAAAGTGGTGGAAGTAGATAAAATGTCTAAAGACATGTCTCTTTGTGTAGGAGGAGTGATGGCTTGATTTGAATGCAGAGAGGGTAAAGGTGGTTGCCAAATTCGGCTTGCCCCCCCTTGCCTTCTAGGAGGTGATGACCTCTACTCTGGAGAGGACGACAGTGATATGCTGGCCCCTTTTGCCTCTGATTGGGAGGAGCTGGCTCTGACACAATGATGCCACCCGGCAGCAAGGCTACCCCAAGGTTAGGAAAAGATGCTCTCAGACAGGTAGTCAATGCAGACACTGTACTGGTGTCTGAAACGCCATTGCCGATGGCTGTGGTTACAATGGCCTAGTCATTTTTGGACGTCGACTGAGTTGTCGACAGTGGTTGTCGTCGACGAGTGTGAGACAGCCGTGGACCAAGATACCATCAATGAAATCCTCTTGGTGGACAAGGTAGTATTTGACGATGTGGTAGTCGTAGTCAGCTTAGCTGATGACAAGGTAGTAGTAGACTGCTTCATTGATGATTGCGATGAGGTAGTTGTGGTCGAAGACCGTTTAGTTGACGATCGCTGCGAGACATTCATGGTCGTGGACGGTGTCGAAGGTCTCGGGGTAGATGACCTGAAACGAGGCTTGGTTGTCAACAATCACATTTCTGCCACACATTTATAGGACGAGTGGCCCCCAGATTTGGATGTGGACTCCGGGGATGTTATGTCCTTGGGGCGATGGAAGGAGATTCGTCTCTCATCCCCTGTTGACACCCCTTGGGCACTGACCTTTGTCAAAGTGTGCACACTTAGACGCCAGACGCTACATTGGAATGGTTGCATATCGAGTCTGAAAAACTACAAAAATGTTTTTGATACAGTGGGAGAAGCAGATTCCTGGATGTTCATAATGAAATGGCTATAACTATCTGCCCCTTGCGGGAGGACCAGGAGAGGAAACATACCTGTTTTGTAAATACCTGGAGTACTTTGTCCCAGAGCAAAATTATGAGCAACCAAGTGATCTATCTATAGACACAACCACGAAGGGCCAGTGTGAAGACATCACTCCTTGGACCCAGTGAAGGATTGATTCCGTCCCACTTTCTCTTGCATCTTCAGAGTTTATACATGGAGGTGTTGCGGCTCAACCAAGTCCATATAAGGCAAGATGCAACAAGCTCTTTGCTTCACGTCCTGAGGAAGTCTGAAAAACAGAAGGGCCACATTGTCAGTGCTGAAGTCCATGTCCGAAACACGTGTCGATGAAAAGAACTGCTCAAAATGAGAATGAACAGTTATTGACACTTGTACTAAGGATAGGGTCCAAATACTCTGTAAAAGTAAGTGTAAAGAATACGTTGTAACAATTAGTTACACAGAAATGTAGAGAGCTATTGCTACTGTTTGAAAGTATAGGTATGAATGAGTGACTGAGAAATGTATAGTGTGAGCAGAAATGTGTATGTGTATTGGATTTTATGATAAATTCATTGCTTTGTACAGTTTAGAGATTAGCAATGATATACACATTTTTACACATATATTTTTGTACTTTGATCAATTAAAATTGTTTCTATAGCAAGTTGAATGAGATAATCCTGTCATCCTCTATCCACTGGTTCACATTGTTACATATTTTCTGCTTGATATACCTGAGGAACCAGGGATTAAATATAGGTAAACCCTTTAATTTTGATAATGGTGTGGATGTAGACAGTAGAGGCAGTCGTGGTGATCCTCTATGTAGACAGTCTTCATTCCACAGTTGGCACATGCCTTGAACAGGCTTTAGCCTCATGCATTTGCCATGAGGTAGGCCCAAATATGCAGACAAAGTTTTGTCGAAGAATACCGGCAGTTGAACGGTGAACAGTACCTGTCGCAGCTAAAGCAGGCCATCGAGTAGACATCGAAAAATATCTATTTTTTGTGAAGATGTTAATTTTCTTGTACAGAAATTGAAGAGATGCTTTTTGAGGACTCCCTAAACTAACATGCGGTAAAGTATCTGAAGATGTCCAATAGGGGAGGAGCTAATAGAGGTGTTCCTATTGGATGTGGGCAGTATGACCCAAAAATGACTATGATAGAGCATAAAAGTGACAAAAAGGTTCAGTTTAAGTGGGAACTGCTCTATGTTACACAGGATTACCAGCCTGACAGGGAATATTCACAGCATGTGAATCTATGAAAGATCCAATGCTGGAGAATAATTCCATAGCGACTGAGAGGAGGCGGTTCATTCTCATAAAAGTTAACTCTAAGCTGAGACATCTGGCCCTGTCAGAAGCGGCAGCTAAGGGGAAGCTATTCCAAGAGACTTTCATTAAGGACATGCCCAAGTTCACAAATACGTATGCTACACTAGACAAGGCGTAGGCCTTCTTGAAAAAGATTTTTGGTAGAAGAACATTTGACAGGACTGGCAGAGGCCACTCAGAGCACACCGGAGGGAGCAAGAGGACCGACGCATCAACCCCTTCTTTCCATCGAGAGGAAGGGGTAGAGGCAGAGGCTGGAGGTCCAATGGCAAACGGCACACTAACACAGTTAAGAGCTGGGCCCATAACGCAAGAATGCATGTTGGGTGCAGACATCCCACCTGGGGGTGGGAGGGAGTAGCGCAGTGTTTACACAAGTGGAGAGAGGTATCTGGAGACTCCTGGGTATTAGAAACAGTACAAGGTTTGCGATTGGACTTCTTACAAGCACCAGTGCAGGCGTATCCGCCGAGACGGATCAATCTTACCAGAGAAGACAAATCTATATTGGACAGCGAGATAGAAAAATGGTGGCAAAAGCAGGCCATCGCATCAGCAGCAGCTGTGCAAGGCGGTTTCTTACGCAACATGTTTTTAGTAAGAGGCAGGCACAAGATCAGACCAGTCAACAACTTCAGGGCGCTGAATGCCTTTCTGATATACAGGCATTTCAAGATGGAAGGAATCCAACTACTGAGGGACATACTGTAGAAAGGGGACTGGATGGTGTGAGTGGATCCCTGGCACGCTTACCTGATGGTATCTACTCCAATTCCTCTGCAGAGGACAAAGATGGGAGTTTATAAGTTGGGGCTGGCATCAGCTTCTTGGTGCTTTACCAAGCTGATAAATCCGGTGGTCGGACATCTCAGGGAACAAGGCATCAGATTGATTATATACCTAGACAACATATGTCTAATGTGCCAGGACAGAGAACTGCTTGTGGAGCAGGTGAGGACCACGACCGGCTTGTTGCAACAGTTGGGGTTTCTGATCAACTGGGAAAAGTCAGAGTTAATCCCGGCCCAGTCAATGGAATTTCTGGGTTTCATTGTGGACACAGAACAGGGAACCCTCAGATTGCCCATAGAGAAGGGGAACTCCATCAAGGAGATAAAGGCTATGATGGCAAAGGATTTGATATCCCTGAGTGGACTAACCAGGCTAGTAGGCCATCTATCATAGTCAATCCAAGCCATATTTATAGGACCCCTTCATCATTGAGCGTTGCAATGCTTAATAATACAACATCTCAGTCAGGGGCTGCCTTAGAAGAAGAGAGTCTCCATTTGGCAAGAGGTGAGGATGGAACTGGAGTGTTGGTATCAACACATGGAGGCCTGGAATGGGAGGGCGATATTTGGATTGTCCCCGGACCTCATTATAGAGTCAGATGCCAGCCGATGGGGCTGGGGAGCCCGGTGCAGCAATTTGACAACAGGAGGGAGATAGTCAGAGGAAGAGCTAGCCCTCCACATCAACTGCCTCAAATTGCTAGCAGGCTCCTTTGCAGTACAATGCTGTACCCAAGAGAAGACCAAATGTTCCTTTCTTCTCAAGATGGACGTTTCCACAGTCAAGTATATCAATCGCCTGGGTGGGACGAAGTCCAAGATGCCAGCTACGTTTTGTTTGCAATTTATGCCTTCAGAGGAGGGTCAGCGTGACAGCGGTGCACCTGCTGGGAGTCCAGAACAAGGTAGCAGACTGGAATTCAAGACACATGAGGGAATTCAGCAATTGTCAGCTAGACAAGACAGTATTCCAAGTGATCCTGACTTGGAGGGGCCCATGTCAGGTGGATCTGTTTGCTTCGAGATTGAACAGGAAGCTGACACGGTTCTTCACCTGGAGCACCAGCTTTGGATGCCTTTCTCCAGGTCTGGGGCCCAGCCACAGACTACGCTTTTCCTCCATTTGCCAAGATACTGCAAGCACTGGCACAAGTAAGGAGACAGAAAGCAAGAGTCATAATAGTGAATCCCGAATGGAGAGGTCATGCTTGGTTCCCAGACCTGTTAGAGATGTCATACAATATACCAATCTTACTGCCCCGGTTGAAGTATATCGTGCAGGGACCAGCAGGAGGATACTACCCTCTGGTTCAGACAGGGAGTCTGAGCCTGGTAGAGTGGGCGATTTCAGGGGATCCTGCACTAAGCCAGAATTTTCAGGGAGAGGCTCACCAGTTCATCAGAGAATCCTGGACTCCCAGAACCAAGAAAGCCTATAAAGGCGCATGATCTAAATGGCATAATTGGTGCATGGAGTGGGATGTGCATCCCATTCGAACAGATATAGTTCATGTAGTGACTTTTTTGGCCAACCAAGCAGCTCAGGGAAGAGCATACTGAACAATCAACACATATCGTTCAGCGATTCCTGCTGGACCTGAGAGGGTTGCGGGACACCTTATAGGTGAACATCCACTTGTATGTAGGTTGATCAAAGGGATAAAAAACATGAAACCACCAGCTCTGAAATATTCACGTCTGTGGGACATAAGTGTGGTGTTGAGGTTGTTCAAGGTGTGGCCTGACAATGAAAATCTATCAAGGAAGGTTCTATGGGCAAAACTGGCTACCCTACTCTGCTTAATTTCATGCAAGAGGGCATTGGACGTCAGAGCTCTAGAGGTGGACAGAAAGTCCAAGACAGGGATCAAGACGGTTGATTACACAGCATTTCCAGAGCGACCTGAACAATGTCCAGTCAGATGTCGGAAGGCATATGAAATTATGTCAGCACAATTCAGACCCACAGGGGAATCTCGGGTATTAATAGCTGTGAGGAAACCTTTAACAGCGGTATCTACAGCTACCCTGGCCACATGGGTAATGTGGGGTGCATTTAAAGGCCCCAAACAGAAGTCCCTTTCACATGAATAGCAAGATTTTAAACACTGAAACAAAAACAGCCTGGCCTTTGTTTTTGTTTTTCAAGTAAAAATTCAAGAGCCATGTGGAAAAGGGTCTACATGTCACTGCCAATGGATAAGCAGCATTTTTATTTACAAAAGGAGGAATCAAACATCCCTGTCACATGGAAATGGGAGTGTTACTTATTGAAAACAAAAACAGCCTGCACATGTGTGTGCAAATAAAAACGGTTTTAAAAGTAAAGTAAAAATGAAAAAAAGTGAAAAAAATATCACTCCACACAGTCAAATGTCAGGAAAACAAAAACGTATCTTTGGGTTAACCAAAAGCAATGTATATTATGTTTCAACTCCAGTGACATTTGAAGAGCCACTTTGTCTTCATGGAAAATGTCAGCCCAAGGCAGACCCTTTTGCTGACTGTGGGCAAAACCTCACAAGGACATCTCCCACTCCCAGCCTGGATGTCACTCCTCCCATCTAATGACCAACTGCAATAAAAATTTAAACATTCAGTGTTCTCTAGACCTGCTGGCTCTGAAAGCATGGACTTCAAGAAAAGTCGCTCTTGGTTGGAGCATGACTAATATGTGTGAAAATGGGGGCACCCACTTCAAAGAGTAAGCTCCCAACACAAATGAGACTGATAAAGGCACAGGCTGACCCAGTGAAAACAAATGGCCGGAAGGCATAAAAGGGCAATTTTTCACACCTGAGGATTCACAATTAATTTACAGGACTATTTGTCATGATGCCTACCTCTAAGGAGCCAGGCCGGGCCCAGCAACCCCAGAGGCAGACATCATTTTCCCCAGGGAAGTCTCAGCGGGCCCAAGTCGGGGCCCTTTGGACTCAGTCCTGGCGCCTTAGGCGCCAGGCTCATAGCGGGCGCCAGGCTCATAGAAGAGGATATGTGTTTAAGTGCTTGGGTGCACACTTACCTGATGCAGACCTTGCTGCTTCATCCAGGCCCTCTTGAGGCCTGAATGGGACTACTTTACCTGTAGGACTACTTCACCACCCGGGTGTGGTCGGGGAAGGATACATACCTGATTGGTGGAAGGATACATACCAGGAACTTCTTCCAAGGCTATTTAAACCCCACCCGAACAGCCACACGTGCTTCGCGTTGTTCTGCACCTAGCAGCTGGATGCTCACCGTGTCAGCTCCTGCATCCTGACTTCAGCCACGCCTGCCAGCACCCTGGGACACCTGCAAGGGGAGAAAGGAAGAGAATAGGAGAAGAAAAGCCCTTACCTGCTAAATCTGCATCCCGGAGTCATTTCTTCAACGGCCCTGAAAAGGAAGACATCATTTTAAAGGCATTTCGTTTCGATGGCTGCAGCGCTGCACTTTACTCACCTTGGCAAGGCGCTTCCATCTTCAGCAACGATCTTCCGGATTCAGCTACGCCCCGGCGCCTAGAGGAAAAAAGACAAGAACAAAGGTGAGAGGGAGAAAAGGAATAAGGAAAGCTCAGTTTCCTTTTAAGTCTTACCTGTTGGATTATTCCCACTGCATTTCGGGTCCTGCCGCTTCCTGGCATCTCCGGACCCCGGCCCCTATGGGGAAAAAAGACAAAGACATTGAATGAGCGAATGCAAAGACATTACCTGAGCGCTCATCCAGAACTGTTTCACTTCGGGTCGGCGCCATATCTCCGGCACTCCGAACCCCGGCCCCTAAGGGGAAAAAGACATAAGCATTAGCGCTTGCTGCAATTAGACAACGAACATTATTATTAAGCTTGAACTTTTGAACAGAACTTTTACAGCGCCTTACCCGAACAGTCAAGCTTACCTGAACTCCCATCAATCCTCAATCCAGTGAAGTAACTAGGTTTTCAACCCGCCCCTGCATCAGAAGCAGGATGGAGAGCTCATCCTTCCAAACCCTAAGGAGGGTATCCAACGAGCCAGGGAAGCCAGAATAGAGGGACCCTTCCTGTCCATCTTCAGAGTTCTGCGCCTTCGACGCCGCGCCTCCGTGGGAACCAGGTGAGCGTTACAGAACGCGAAGCCTTACCACAATTTCCCACCTGGGCGCTATGGAGACTTCCGAGACAGATCAGCTGGCCCATCTTGTAGGGGAATTACGGGCAGAAGTGCACTCAGCCCGCCAGGAGACTAATGCTCTCAAAAGGGAACTAATCCTATCCAAGGAAAGAACTGATGATCTGGCCAAAAGGTTATTGCAGGGCCAGGCAGAGCACACTCCTTTACCTGTTTCCGGGGATATTTCTACAACAATGGGTTCGAATAACCCGGTACAAATCAATCTACCTGGACACATGCCTTTGGCCCCGCCGGAACGTTTTGCGGGGGATCCCAAGAAATATGCCGTTTTTATGAACCAATGCCGTTTACACTTTTTATGAAGGCCCGGGGCCTTCCCCAACGACCAGACCAAAGTAGCCTTTGTACTATCTTACCTCAGTGGCTGTGCTGCCGATTGGTCTATTCCATTGGTAAATCAGGATGATCCCATTCTCCGGGATTTCCAGGGCTTCCAGGCCAGCATGGAAAGATTGTTCGCTCGACACTCGCAGGGACAGGCCCTTGACAACGAACTGCTATCCTTACGACAAGGTAATCAGGATCTTTTGTCCTATATCGCCACCTTTAATAGACTAGTTGTGGAAACCGGATGGCCTGAAAATAAAAGGATCACATTGTTTCATCGAGGCCTGCACGGAGAGCTTAAAGATGTTATAGCTCAGATAGTAGATCCACCCCAGGCCTGCGCAGACTACATAGACTTAGTGGTTCAACTTGATCACAGACTTCAAAATAGAAAAGCAGATTGGCTCAAGTATGAAACCAGAGTACCTATCAAGACCCACGTTAACTCCAAGAGTACTGACGTTTCCGAACCTATGCAAATTGGCAGTGTTAAAGGACCATTAACGCAGAAGGAACGAGAGAGAAGGCGACAAATGCAACTTTGTCTGTATTGCGGAACTTCCGGGCACTTTCTTCAAAGTTGTCCAGTTAAACCACCCAAGAAGGTGGTTGGAGCCACTGATAACGAGTTATTGACACCTGGTTCGGGAAACGACCTAGCCCGACAAGCGTAGGGGTCCGCTTGCCGAGCTTGAAAACAAACTCTTTGACCTCGCATTTTGTCATGCCAATGGTGCTTGTGAACCCAAAACAGCCTCAGCAGTTGCATGCTATAAAAGCATACATTGACAGTGGAGCTATTGGAAATTACATAGACCGTGAATTGGCTTCCAGGATTAAGCTTCCTCTCCGCCCGAAAGTAACCCAAGATGTAATTACTACAGTTGATGGAACCGAAATAGCCTCAGGGCCTGTAACGCATTCCACAGTTGAAATCACTCTGGTGGGTCAGGACGGACATCGGGAAGCAATCGTGTTTGATGTGATCAAGGCCCCACAATTTCAAGTACTACTTGGAATCCCTTGGTTAGAAACACAAAATCCGAGAATAGACTGGCGAGCAAGGAAGATAACTTTTCCTGATTGTGAACCAACCTGTTACCCAAGGAATCCAGCTACGGGTCTAGCCTCTGTAACTTCCACCCCTGTACAGCTACCATCTGAATACCAAGAATTCCAAGACGTTTTTCAGAAAGAGCAGGCTAACACCTTACCTCCCCATCGATCTTACGATTGCCAAATCGACTTGGTACCCAATGCACAACTACCCTGTAGTAGGATTTATGCTCTTACTGAACCTGAGAACCTGCATTTGCGCCAGTATTTGGATCAATACCTGGCCAATGGCTTCATTCGCCCATCAAAGTCACCAGTCTCTTCCGCTTTGTTCTTCGTACCGAAAAAGGAAGGAGACCTTAGGGCCTGTATTGACTACCGCGCCCTAAATCAGATAACGATTAAGAATCGTTACCCTTTGCCCCTGATACCTGAGCTTATCGACCAAGTAAAAGATGCTCGTGTGTACACCAAGCTAGATCTCCGAGGAGCTTACCACCTGGTACGTATAAAAGAGGGCGACGAGTGGAAGACTGCATTCCGCACCAAATTTGGGCTCTTCGAATATCAAGTAATGCCCTTCGGTTTGTGCAACGCACCTGCCGCCTTTCAGTACTTCATGAATGATGTTCTTCGGGAACTTATCGATGTTTGTGTCATCGTTTATATTGACGACATCCTGGTGTATTCCTCCTCAGAATCTGATCACAGAAACCATGTTAGGGCAGTTCTTGAGAAATTGCGCCAGCACAAATTATTTGCCAAGCTCGAAAAATGCGTTTTTCATACCACAGAAGTGGAGTTTCTCGGATTCATCCTGACACCACAAGGAATCCGAATGGACTCGCGGAAAGTGGACGCCATTCTCAAATGGCCATCTCCTAGCTCTGTGAAGGGAGTGCAAAGCATGCTTGGCTTTGCCAATTTCTATCGAAGGTTCATCCCGGAATTTTCTCGAACTGTTCAACCCATCACAGCTCTCCTAAAGAAAAATAAACGCTTTGAATGGACTCTTGAGGCTGAACAAGCCTTTCAGGACCTGAAAACCAAATTCACCTCTGCACCTGTATTGAAGCATCCGCGCCCAGATCTCCCTTACATCGTGGAAACAGATGCATCCAGTTCGGCCATGGGAGCTGTCCTGTCGCAAAGAGACCCAGAAACTAACCAACTGCACCCTGTAGCCTTTTGGTCCAGAAAATTCTCTCCACCTGAACTCAATTACGCAATTACCGACAAAGAACTACTGGCTATTAAATCAGCTTTCAAGGCTTGGCGTCACTATCTTCTCGGTGCAAGACACACCATCACCGTAATTACGGACCACAGAAATTTGCAGTATTTAAAGACGGCCAAAGCTCAATCTTCGCGACAACTCCGATGGGCTTTATTCTTTGCAGAGTTTGATTTTGTAATTACCTATCGCCCTGGCTGCAAGAATGGTAAGGCAGATGCCTTATCCCGGATAGGCATGGAAGAACCCAATTCGAGTTTAGAACCTGTGCCAATCATACCGGAACAAAGAATTCTGGGCTTGACTTCATTGCAAACCATTGAGGACATCCAAGCTCAAGTAAAACAACTTTTTGACTCTTCTGACTTACTGGAATGGAGTCAAAAGGGTCCTCACTACACCGTTAAGGATGATTTACCCTACTTCCAAGAGCGGTTATTTCTGCCAAGTAAAGAATTGCAGGAACTTGTCATTACCCGTCATCATGAATCATTAATGGAAGGACAACCCGGTATCGCGAAAACAGAAGAAAAGATCAAACGCCACTTCTGGTGGCCTTCTTGGAGAAAAGACATAAAGTCATTTGTGTTGTCTTGCGGAATTTGCGCCCAAAATAAGAGTCAAAAGAAAAGGCCAGCCGGCCTACTTCAACCTTTGGACATTCCACCAGCACCTTGGCACACCTTGTCAATGGACTTTATAACTGACCTGCCTCCTTGTGGTGGTTACAACACGATTCTCGTAATAGTGGATCTATTCTCCAAAATGTCCCATTTTATCCCTTTAAAAGGATTGCCGTCAGCTTCCACCTTGGCCAAGGAATTTATGGAAAATATAGTGCGGTTACATGGTTTCCCTTCCATATTAGTCTCAGACCGTGGAAGTCAATTTATCTCCCACTTTTGGAAGAAATGTTGCCAACTAGCACAAATAGACGTGCGGTTATCCACCAGCCACCACCCCCAGACCGACGGACAAACCGAGAGAACCAATCAGACTCTCGAGCAATATCTGCGGTGCATGTTACACCAATCCGAGTTAAATTGGAAAGACATCCTTTGGATTGCAGAATATGCATACAACAATTCAGTGCATTCTGGAACCGGACAGACTCCTTTTTATACCCTGTATGGTCACCATCCTCGGACCTCTGACCTAGATCCACCTCTGACCCTGGAGATGCCTGCAGTAAATCACCTACATTCCACAATAACCCAAGCCTTCAAAGAAGCTACAACCCACTTACAGCAAGCCAAGAAAAAGTATAAAGAAAACGCTGATTTGCACCGAAGTAAAACTCCTCCTTACCAAGTAGGAGATCAGGTATGGCTAGCAACTAAACATCTACCCCTCAAGGGTCAGCGAACTTTTAATCCCAGATTCATTGGGCCTTACCCCATCAAAGCTATTATCAACCCAGTGGCCTTTAAACTCGATTTACCATCCAACATGCGGATTCATCCCGTTTTTCACGCATCTCTTCTAAAACCAGTACAACCTGGAACCAGACTGTCTGAGCCCCCAGGCCCTGTCCAAATTGATGGAGAATTAGAATTCGAAGTGAAAGACATTTTAGATTCCAAGATAGTTAAGTCGAAACTCTTCTATCTTGTTGATTGGAAAGGATATGGACCTCAGGAAAGATCTTGGGAACCCAGTAACTATGTTCACGCACCACGATTAATTCAAAGATTCCATCGAAGATTCCCGCACAAACCAAAACCCCCGGAGGAAAAGACCCTGGGAGGGGCCTTGAGGGGGGGGTACTGTCATGATGCCTACCTCTAAGGAGCCAGGCCGGGCCCAGCAACCCCAGAGGCAGACATCATTTTCCCCAGGGAAGTCTCAGCGGGCCCAAGTCGGGGCCCTTTGGACTCAGTCCTGGCGCCTTAGGCGCCAGGCTCATAGCGGACCCCAGTCCTGGCGCCTTAGGCGCCAGGCTCATAGAAGAGGATATGTGTTTAAGTGCTTGGGTGCACACTTACCTGATGCAGACCTTGCTGCTTCATCCAGGCCCTCTTGAGGCCTGAATGGGACTACTTTACCTGTAGGACTACTTCACCACCCGGGTGTGGTCGGGGAAGGATACATACCTGATTGGTGGAAGGATACATACCAGGAACTTCTTCCAAGGCTATTTAAACCCCACCCGAACAGCCACACGTGCTTCGTGTTGTTCTGCACCTAGCAGCTGGATGCTCACCGTGTCAGCTCCTGCATCCTGACTTCAGCCACGCCTGCCAGCACCCTGTGACACCTGCAAGGGGAGAAAGGAAGAGAATAGGAGAAGAAAAGCCCTTACCTGCTAAATCTGCATCCCGGAGTCATTTCTTCAACGGCCCTGAAAAGGAAGACATCATTTTAAAGGCATTTCGTTTCGATGGCTGCAGCGCTGCACTTTACTCACCTTGGCAAGGCGCTTCCATCTTCAGCAGCGATCTTCCGGATTCAGCTACGCCCCGGCGCCTAGAGGAAAAAAGACAAGAACAAAGGTGAGAGGGAGAAAAGGAATAAGGAAAGCTCAGTTTCCTTTTAAGTCTTACCTGTTGGATTATTCCCACTGCATTTCGGGTCCTGCCGCTTCCTGGCATCTCCGGACCCCGGCCCCTATGGGGAAAAAAGACAAAGACATTGAATGAGCGAATGCAAAGACATTACCTGAGCGCTCATCCAGAACTGTTTCACTTCGGGTCGGCGCCATATCTCCGGCACTCCGAACCCCGGCCCCTAAGGGGAAAAAGACATAAGCATTAGCGCTTGCTGCAATTAGACAACGAACATTATTATTAAGCTTGAACTTTTGAACAGAACTTTTACAGCGCCTTACCTGAACAGTCAAGCTTACCTGAACTCCCATCAATCCTCAATCCAGTGAAGTAACTGGGTTTCAACCCGCCCCTGCATCAGAAGCAGGATGGAGAGCTCATCCTTCCAAACCCTAAGGAGGGTATCCAACGAGCCAGGGAAGCCAGAATAGAGGGGCCCTTCCTGTCCATCTTCAGAGTTCTGCGCCTTCGACGCCGCGCCTCCGTGGGAACCAGGTGAGCGTTACACTATTATCATGTAGGCATTTTTCTCAGCCATCATAAGGTGGACGGATTTCATCTATGTACCATTTCTTATGTAATTTCCAGGCGATTTTGCAACTCTTGCAATGGTAATGGCCATTTAAACTAGTTTTCTGGTTGATCTGAACATGCTCCCAATATGAGAGTTGGTGAACAGGTGGAAAATGAAAGTAGGGATATGCTTCATAACTTACATATTCATAACTGTGGTGCTTTTTATGGAAATGGCAGACAAGTGTCACATGGGCGTGCTACATCGTACGGATTTGGTGGTGGGCTTATCTAATTCTCCATGATTAGCGGAATCAGAAAATATGTTTAGTATGGCAGTTGCTAGTAGAATTATGAAGTTGAGATACATAACTAGTTTTTGCCAGAAAGGAGAACAAAGGGGTGATTACAAATGAGGATTGCCATATGTTGCTCCAGACCCCTAAACCAATCCTGACTTGGAGACTGCATTTGGGAGAAGAGAGAAGGGTAACTGTCCAATCCTAATGACAGGGATTATTGCAGGGTACATCCCCAAGATTGTAAAATCAGTGGTCCCATCGCTGCTATATAAGGGGGACTGCATTAGGACAGGGGACAGAAAAAAGGAGACACACTGGCAAAGACAGAGAGGAAAGACAGACCATCAGGAAGGCTGTTGAACTTACCACCTGAAAGCTGTAAGGAGATACCAGAGGAGATTGCTGAGAGTGCATCTGGGTGGAGCTGTCTATTTCTAGGAAGGCCTCAAATGGACTTGTGGAGAGCGGGAGACCATCTGAGAGTGGAGTGACCAGACCCTTGGCCTATCTTTCCAGAGTGTCCTGAGATGCAGCTGGCTTTCCTGAACCTTAAACAGAGCATTGCTATGTAAGTAGATCTGAGCCCTGGGAAACCAAATGGTGGTGGGGGGGTGTCTGCTTGCCTTGAATCCTTTCCCTCTATAGTGGTTGGGGGGCAAAACTGTGTAGACCCTTAGCCTATTTAACCAAAAATATTTATTAATTCCCCCATTTGGCAAAACACTACAGGGTGAATTTTGCTAAAATTCAAAGCTCACTTCCCAGTGTGTGCTGAAACTATAGCCTATACATTGGGTAATCCTTGTTGTCCAGCTGACCCTGACACAGGCCTTTCAGTAAGGGGGGGTCTGAAATCCAAAATTCCCCCAAAGCATTACAATTTGTCTGTCTGACTTCACAACATAGACCCAAACAGGGAGTGGGGGGTTTGAAAAACAAAGCGATAAATCACCTAGTGTTTATTTTTAAACCAAAAGTGTGGGCGAAATTATAATTGCCATATGTATTTTTACCAATCTTGAAATCCTACTGCTACCCTTTTAAACCTGCAGGAAAATCAAAATCACACATTATATAAGTGCCTTTGTTATTGATCAGTGTATTTCGTGAAGTGAAATTTGCAGAAAGTGAAGAATTGTGATTGTGTTCTTTTTAACTAACTTTTGCGATTTATTTTTGCTGAGAGAAGTTGATTGTGTTGTGCCACGGATAAAGTGTTTTTTTACATTTTCATACTCATTTCTATTACTTTTAAATAAATATCAATATATTTCCCGTACACCTGCCCGATTCTCGGCTCATTGTTAGCTCAGGGGAGAGGGATCCAAGGGGCATGATATGTGTCTGAGATAGGGCTAAAAAAATTAAATCTGTTAAACAGTTTGTTGCATAACCACCTGAGTAGGGAGAGAAGGAACTCCCTGTGTTGAGGTTGGCTTCTCAATAAACTGTTACAAATTGGGGGCTTGGGCCAGGATTTAGCTTCCTATTCCTGACCTATGACAAGTATATTGTCACAGCCTATTCATTTTGATGCAAAGGTGGACGGAAAGTCATCTTTGATTTGTTAAAGTGTCGCTAGGACTTGACTCCTGAGTTCCAGGGAGGTGTACAGGAAAGATTAAAATTGTGTAAGAAGTTATTTGTGTGAGGAAAATCAAGCAGGAACAGGGTTATTTTGCCCCAGCATAAAGAAAGTTTTATTCAAGTGCAAAAAGACAATTATGAAAATGACTACTGTAAAAATGTGGGAAGCCAGGGAGCATCTGCTAACTAAATTATTTCTCAAAGGAGAATGGGTTGAGGACGATGCACGGAACTGGCAAACCAGAATTGTGCGGGAGGTTACCTCAGTAAGCAATGGTATTTGGCTTGAAGACGGAATATTGCACAAAGCACTTAAAGCATTTTATATGACCACAACTGCTCGTGATGAACAGAAACAAATGGCTCAGCTAACTGCTCAGTTATATTTTCATTTGCTGTTAGTAGAAGAGCATTGGCAAAATAGTGTGGCTAGTCACAGGCCCAGGAACTTGTTCAACAACTCAAAGCTGAGTTAAAAACACTGCAGCAAGAGAGTGCAGAGTGTGAAACCCGTTTTTATGCACTGAAAAATTCACAAAAAGAGTGTGTAGAAAATCTCAGTGCACTGCAACACAAGCTAAATGACCAGTCTGCTCTTAATACAGTCTTTTTGGAGCACATTATCGCATTCCAATCTCCAATCAGAAATAAAACAATTGAAAACTGAAAAAAGTCAATTATCAGAGATGCTGATTCCAATAATCACTTTGATCAGATACATCAGCAGGTAAGTACTCAAACAACAGAGGACGCAGCTTGCTCAGGAAAGACCTCTTGAATCAGGATAACAGCGTCCTATAACAGAGGATAAATCATTTGGAAACATAGGAAGAAAAGGAACAGTCAGGTTCTCAGGAATGGAGCAGAATTAAAAAGGAATGAGCTTGTAGAGCGAGTGAGGCAAATAGAAGCTGAACTATTAGAGGCAGCAAAATGTAGGGATGAACAAGAGAAAGATATTAGTCTCCTGAAGGAAAAGCATCTTGAATATGCACACAGCATACATGGCTCACAGAGGGAAAATGAATCACTTCATCAGGAGGTGCAGCAAACAAAGGATCACTCAGAGCAGGGTGCATGAGATTAATCAGGCCTTAGTTTCAGAATTGAAAAGCCAGCTCTCTGACTACCAACAGCAAATAAATAAAGTGAGACACAGGTGTGAGAGCCTCACCAAGGAAATCAAAAATTATAAATAGGACCTGAGGTACCCTGACCAATCAGGATATGGCACAAGGACCACTGATCAAGGTGAGACGCCCTTCCCAACAGGGGCCTCATGCCAGTCATTTACAACCTCTCGTGTACAAATGGAAACCAACATCATGCATGCCACCTATTAAGAACCGGGTGACATGACTTACCCAGGCCTAGCCCAACTGATCAAGAAGGCCAGTCCCCATCTGATATTGATGAGTACTCACCTCTACCACACAGAAGGAAAAGTGGCCAGACCAGTGTGTCCTGGGAAGTAAGGAATAAGATTGTAAGTACTTCAGACCATGAAAACTCTTACGAGGAGAAGGTCAAGGAGTTAGATTGGCTGAAGATGTGATTACAAAGAGACCACCTTGCCCACTTTGCTTAAGGAGAAAAGCCAGACCCTCAGTCTAGGAAGGGCATTCTAAAAAACCTCTGTAAAATTGGGGGAAGGGGGGAATTCCCCAGATTCTCTGGTAGGAGGGATGAGGAAACCGGATTCTATCCGGGGCCGGAAAGGAAATCCAGGGAGAGTGACCCTGAGAGTTCACTTTGGTCCAGGCGAGAGGAGTCCAGTCCCTGTGGCTCCGGGAGATATTACCAGTCTCATAGAGATAGGGAATACCTAGAAGACAGGGAAGGGAGCATCAGTAGCAGTTCTGAGTCAGAAGGTGGATGGACTCTGGTGTAGAAGAAGAAAAATACAGGGAAACAAAGAAAGGGTTTTGTGGAAGACCCAATAAGACAAATCAAAGCCATAAAGAGCTTCCTGGCCCCATACCATAAGAATGCCAAGTATTCGGAATGGGAAGACCTGGAACTTTATGAGCAGATGATGGCATAATTCCAGATCAGGAATGATGTGAATTTTATAGCATTTGCTAAATGGACGTTCTCACCAGACTACTCCAGTTTCTTTGCAGGACTGGAGGACCAGGATCATCATAAATGGTCCACCTATAAGGCGGCCATACTGAAAATGTTTCCACTCATAGGAACTCACAAGATGCCTGTAAGGCTGCATATAATTTGCAGTGTGGGGTAGATCAAGTGCCACGGGAGTTTGTGCAGGAGTTAAAGCGGGCATTTGTTCAGTCTTCACAGCAGGTGAACACAAAAAGTAGGGAGTTCATAACTTCATATTTCCATGCTCTCCCTAAATACATAATGACTCAGTTGGTACGTGACTTTCACGAGCATAGGACACTGCATTGGGTGATTGAACAGGCCACCAGGATTTATAAGGTCCAAAAACCTGCTAAGAGTAAAAATACTGTCCAAACCCCCAAACCATCTAACACCCCTGCTGCTGCAAAGGTGGCAGAGGTAAAAACTACCCCTCCATTGGATCTGGAGATGGGGGCCTAAAAGTAACCCTCCTGCCAACAAGCAAAATGGAAAGCAGAAGGATCCCCAGCATGGCCCAATCGAATGGTAGTCAGGCGATGGCCCAGAACAATGATCCCTCTGATCCTGCCACCTGTAAAAGTCCTAGGTAAAAGGGTATTAAACCAATCCTGGGGTATGTATACACTACCCTGGCCCAAGGGAGGGACTAATAAAGTAAGTACTTCCCCAGGAAGCTTCCCTCCAAACATCCCTCAGGAGAGAAGTATCACTCCACCTCCCAATCTGAACTTTTTTCCCACATATCCCCCAAACCAAAACTTCTAAAACAATCCTCCCTTCTATCTTCCCGGTTCCAGGACAATAGATCCATGAACCCGGGAGAAGGGAGATTCAGAATGGAAAATTATGGGGGGAATTTCCAGTACCCGAGCTACTGCGGGAGAAGGGACAATTACCCCTTTCAAGAGCAGCAGAGGTATGACTTGAGACATCCCTACCACCAAGACAAGGTCTCGCAACTGGAGCGGCAGGTCCAGCAACTGACCAATGATCTGGGGTGCATGCTGAGGGCTCAGTCCAACTCTCAACCTAACCCTGCTTCACAGAATTCCCCAACACCCAGGTCTGATGCCCCAGGGGAAAATGACGAGAGGAAACCTCCGACAAACCACAAGTTTCGGAAGAGGGGTCCCGGGTAGAGGGGAGTTGCCAAGCCCTAGAGGAAGCTTCCTTTCGAACCCAAACAGAACCCCTAAAAACCTCTCAGCCTGAGAGAGTCTCTTCTACCCCCAAAATGTTAGAACCCAAAGAGCAAAGAGTAAGTAGGAGAGGCCAAAGAAGAACCCACTTTATGAAGGAACTCCGGATTATCCCCTTTGAAAGAGAAGAATCCCTGGAAGATTCAGGTAAGCAGACCTTCTCGTTAAAAAACAGTGGACGTGGGCCTCCCAAAGAAAAATGGTTCCCAAAAGAACCTGAGTGCGACAGGATAAGTATGGAGACCAACCCAGACCAGAAACTATTCAACCCCAAACATGTGAGCCAAACAGAAGTGAAACAGAGGGGGTGTTCTTTGTCCAAACAGGTTCTGAGAACTGTTGCCAGGTAACGGGGGACAGCCAAGGAGAAGGGGAAGAGGAGAATTCCCCAACAACTCCCATTGCGAGTTGCAAAGTGTTTTTTTTTTTTTTTACAGATTCACAAACTCTGGCACAGAAAACTGGCCAGGATCACACAGTGTCGGAGGTCAATATTAAGAAAATGACCACCAGGCTGTCAAATAACTCATACTTTCTTTGCAGCTTTGAGGAGAAAAGACCAATTTTATGCACCGGTTAAGGTGCAGGGTCAGTGTGAATTAACAACTCTGGTGGATACTGGATCCCAAGCCATCCTTCTGTCAAAAAGGACCTTTGATCAACTAAACTCAGGACAGGGGAGGGTCACTAAATTCCACTCACTCCACTCCCCAGACAACTCCAAAATTTCAACGGTCATGATATTTCCATCAAAGGGACTGCAAATCTGGACATAAAATTGGATGGCACCAGCTGAAACATCTGGTGATCGTTGGGACTCCAAAGGGCACACCTGGTTTACGGGGGAACGATCTCCTGAGGAGGTTATCATCTCTGACAGACTGTGTAAACAAGGTCCTCTGGACTCAGACTAACTGCCCTATCAAATTAAAAATGAGTACCAATTATGTAAGCCTGAATGGTACCTGTCACGAAATTGATCAACGCTCCGAGAATGCAGAGTTAATTTAAAAAATAACCAAGTCCCAGACATCACTATCATCTCTGTAGGACAACAAACTGGTGATGGGAACCCTTCCCCAGTCTTGAAAATCAACCTTCCTCACAGTTTTAATTGGCAATCCACACGGGAAGGGAACGCTCTAAAATGTTACACCAGTCCAAAATCAGAGGAAACCTTGAGTCCCGTGAAACCAGACAAGGGAGAATCCACGGAAAGTCTGACAGACATTCAGAAAAAGTGCGAGCAGTTGTTTTTCCCGATTCAGTTAAATGAGGGGGAGGAACCGGTGCTCGCCAGAGTATGCCTGAATAATGGAAGGCGATTCATCAGCGAAGAATTATTCCGGAAACTCCTAAAAGATCAGACCATTTCCACATTTAAATTGATTGATAAATGTGAAGTAGTTCTGGAAACGCCAAATTCCAAACATCTCCAACTTAGCAGGTGTAACTAAAGATTTCCATTGCCAACAAAAGTATAGACCATAATTGTTGGGAGGTGAGAAATGTCCCTTCTGCCTTGCAATCAATTTGACCTAATTAATAATAAAGCCTGTTCCTGACTGGGCAGTAACCCCATGGGCTTTGACAACATCGAAAAAGCATTCTGGTCGGCTCAATTGCTGCCTTATGCGGTTGAAGTTCAAGTGCGAGAAGAGGTTACCATCCCAGGACAGGTACGAGAATTTACTCTTCCCCACAAAATTAAGCGAGGACAAACCTTCAACCATCAGGACGCATAGATACATTTAAATTCCCTTCTCCAACAACAAGGTTTATATTTAAATCTAACACCTCTAGTAGACCTAGAACACAACACCATTCGAATATTGGTGGATAACAGCAACCCTCGAAGTATCACTTTGGGCGCAGACACCCTTATTGGAATGGCAGTTGATGCCCAACATTATTTCATTGATTTAGGTAATGAAATCATGGGGTGAATCCCAAACGATTGTTTCTACATCAGCAACGGTATTCCTCCAGAAAATATTTTTACTAGGCATGGGGGAATTTCCTGGTGTACTGTTCCTGCCCTTACGGTGTGGAAGAGGTCACCTGTGACATTAAGAGGGAGGAGGTAGTGTTCAGAGTCAAGGACCACTACCTCGAATCCCCTGTCTAGGTCAACACCATCAAAAGAGATCTCTCCACCCAACTGGAGGATACCGCTGAAATTGCCAAGCCTGAGGTCTTTCCAGCTTTCAAGCAAATGGTCGAGGAAAGGATCAATCTTGCTTATGCCTGTGAGACCGAGGAGCAAAGACAAAAGCTAAAACAGGTCTTCCTAGAATTCCAAGATATCTTTTCAGTGGACTCATATGACTCCATTCATTCAAACACCATTCCCACGGACCCGGAGATGGCTCCCATATTTGTGAAACAATACCGGTTACCTCTCGCATCCATGGAGTCACTCACAGCGATTATTAAGAATTTAGAATCCCGTGGAATAAATAGTTCGATCCACATTTACCTTCACCAACCCGCTACTGGGGATCCTCAAACCAAATGGCCAATGGAGACTATGTGCAGACCTGAGGGAGTTGAACAAACGGGTCCACATGTCAGGATGGCCCCTTCCCTACATTGATCAGAGACAGGCCCAGATCCAAGGGTCAAATGTGTACACCGCCATTTACCTGACCAACAGTTACTGGACAGTACCTGTGAGTAGAGAAGACCAGTACAAACTTGCCTTTACCTTTGAGGGGCAGCAGAACAAGTGGACCTGGACCCCCTTTGATACATAAACTCCAGCACTGAGTTCAACATCTTCCTACATAAGGCCATGCCCGATTTGGGCGAAAGGGGAAACCTGGCCTATGTGGATGACGTTTTGATCAAGAGCTCCACTGTGGAGGAACACATAGTAGAACTCCACTATGTTCTTACCCAGTTGCCAGAGCAAAACTGTTCTTTCAGAAGGCACAGTGGTGTAAAACTCGAGTGAACTTCTTAGGGCACGAGATCACACCTCGTGCCCTACGTGAAGGCAAAGAATGTGGAAGCCTTATTAAAATTAAAAGACCCTACCACTCTGTGAGAATTAAGAAGCCTTCTCAGACTTACTAGTTCTAGTCCAAAGTTCACTGAAGACTATGCAGGGGTCAATCAACCGTTGGTCCATTTATTAAAGGCTGGAGTCAAGTGGGAGTGGGGTCCAGAACAAGCTGAGGCAGTTAAACAACTGAAAAGAAGCCTTTAGCAGGCTCCTTGTTTGGCTTATGCCATAAAGCACAAGGAGCTCTTCTTGGAGACAGGGTTCTCAGATACTTGCCTAACAGTGGTATTGTACCAAAAGCATGACAATGTCAATAAATTCATCTCATACGCGAGCAAGACTATGTCCACTGTGGAGGAAAAGTTCAATGACTGCAAGAAGGCACTCCTGACAACGGTGTGGGCGCTGAAAAATTACCACCCATTCATATAGGGGGAGCACATCATTGTCAAAACTCCTCATTAACCCTTGCAATATCTACAAAGTGACAGAATCCAGAGGGGGGACGTTAGTAATTCCCGAATTACTTCCTGGATTCTGTCGATGCAAGGCTTTCCTGTGGAGGTCAGATATCGCCAAAACAAGAAAATAACTAATGGCTGGCATTGGAAATGCCTGGGTGAATGATACCCTGGAACCCTCGACTAGTTATAAAATAGGACCCTGAAGTAGTCAGGTTGCAGAGTTGATGGCTGTTTATCAAGCCATCCTCACTGCAGTGCACCACCAACTCAATGAACTGGTCATAATCACTGACTCAGATTATGCCAGGAATAGGTTTGTGGAGCACTTGATTAACTGGAAGAATCGAGGCATGCTTTGTGCCAACAACAAGCCCCTAAAGCATGCCAAACTGAGCCAGTCAATCGACGAACTGGTGACCTCCAACGAGATGACCATCTATTGCAAGAAGATAAGAGGTAATTCCAAGATAGAGGGGCCAGATAAGATTGGGAATGAGCTGGCTGACCAGCTGGCTAAAACCAGAGCTCTGCAGGGGATTTCATAGAAATGGAATCCCTGCTGGGTGAAATAGAAATGGCAGCTGTCACCAGGTCACAGACTCTGGCCAACAGCGAACTCTCAACAGCCCAGTGGAGTAAAGATACCGCAGATGCAGTTTAGACCAGATCATTGGGAAATGTTATCAACACATTGAAGACCCCGTAAGCTTTTGTCCTAATGGCTATTCGGTCTTCACCATCTTCTGCAACAAAGATGTCTCAGTTTGAGCTCATGACCGGACGAAAAATGGTGTTACCACAACATCTGCTCTGTAGGACAGGACTCAGGAGCAGACAATGATAAATTCGTCCACTACTCATGAGTGCACTGAAAATTTAAGGAAGCACCTGCGGCATGCTTTTCCTTATGCTTAGCGCAATTTAGAAAAGTCGGCTGAAGGAATGAAGACCTACTATGATCTAAAGACCACCAAGAAAGAGTATGAAATACGTGACAAGGTTTCCTGTACAAGTTTCAAAGGAATCAGGTCAAGGAGCAGAAATTCCTCCCATCTTGGTGTGGTGCTTTTGAAATTGTAGATAAAATATCACCTTTTGCTTACAAAATACGCATCCCAAAAGGAGAACTGACAGAAGAAAAATGGTTCCAGATCATTCAGTTGAAAAGCTGTCATCCCAGACACGCTTTACAACTGATTGATGAGCCAAATGATAGTCGAGCAGAGGAACCATCTGAAGAATGTAAAAGAATAAAAGAAGGATGAAAAATCAGATAGAAACTAAGATATATATATATATATATATATATATACACATTGATAACAAAAAATAATCAGGATGCGCGATCCTCACAACAACAATTCACAGTTTTTGGACATATTTATTTCAATCTCAAAAACCAATGTCTTAAATTATTACAAAGCTTTCGCTAAGCACGAAAGCGGTAACGGACAGATATCAATACAAAAACATAGGGAAGTGCAGTTGTGCACCCTCATCAGGATGTGGAGGATGAGTCCCCTATTGACAAGCACATATGAGTATAGGAGGTTGGTGAAACAAGTAACTCAAGTGAGTGCTGCCCGAGGCTGTTTTTCAACCCGGGTGTGTTTTGAACAAAAACGGTGTACACAACACTAAAATGGAAACATACAACAAAGGGTATTTTCATGCAGGAAAATCACCCCCCAATGGCTCTATCAGGCATCATGTCTGGTTGGCTCGCTTTTCTCACCAATGTCATAACCAATACCTCGTGCATTTTTTAGGGACTACCTTTCCCACAATGCAACTCCTTGGAGATCCTCTGCTCTGTCCCACACTGGACGATAACACCCCGAGCACGGGATGGCCCCGGTGGAGTGACAGGTCTTACAAGCCTACCACAGGACTCTTACGTCACATGTCACTCACACACCCCCACTGGGATTGGCCCAGCACAAGGGGGCGTGTCCACCATTCCAGTCATTTCTGCTGATTCACGGCAGGCAGCCATTTCCAGCACCGCCGTGAACACAGCGAGAACTTAAAGAATGCTAATCAGGTAAGCCATGTCCCCGCCCACCTCAGAGCCTAATGCTTCTCATAAATCATTGCAGGACTGCTGCACTTTGACACGTCCGACCCCTTTTTATGCAATCACGGTGATCGCTACACCATCCAATCACCTTCCATATGGATTTTGATCCGGACACCTCGGACAATTGCCTAGTATCTAGCAGCTGCCGCTGTTCTCCAGCACAGCACTCTTTAAAACGCACGGAGTGAATGTTTTCCTCCTTTTATATATAAAAAAAAGGCACGTAGTTTGCATGAAGCACCACCGGCTTGTCCACCGCCACACGCACTCTACTCTTGGACTAAGCACTAGATCCACTACGTGGACACCACTCACACTGGCCGCGTCACCTGGTCCAATACAGGGCTTTTGATTAATGAATTAATTATTTTTTTTACATTTTTTAATATTAAAATAAATACCTAGAAACCCACGGCCAGCCCTATGCTTACCATCCACTGACAACAGCCATGTAGCACTGCAGTGCCGTGTAGCCACACTACCCTACAGCCGGATTCAGATGCACCTCCACTTTGCTGTGTAGCATTTTCTCACGTGGCTGTAGACATGCCTCCATATATGAAGTGCCTCTTGTTACCATTATGCTCTGACAGGGTTATTTCCCCCCCCCCTTTAGATCGATGGCTATTAAGCCCAGTGCCGTCTGAATCGGTTTTCCCCGACACGGCAGATCCACACTTACTGGTGTATCCATCACACCACCAGCCCTAGGACTGCTCCTAGGATTTCTGACAGCACAGCAACACCGCCTCACTCCGGTTGGACGGTAAACTGCGCTCTCCCATATACCACTGGTGTATTTCTCTAGCACCAATTAGCTGTTATTCATTAACCCCTAAGTCAACACTTACCTTTTGAGATCCTCACAGATCTCCTCCTTCCCACAGATCAAACCCACGGACAGACTCTCCCAACTAGTCTCTCCTGATGAAGGACACCACAACAACAAGCTTCTACCAAGTCATGGTGGCCGAAACACAACTGTGTCGATCACTTGTGGCACAAATGTGAAAATACCCATTGTTGTATGTTTCCATTTTAGTGTTGTGTACACCTTTTTTGTTCAAAACACACCCGGATTGAATAACAGTCTCGGGCAGCACTCACTTGAGTTACTTGTTTCACCAACCTTCTATACTCATATGTGCTTGTCAATAGGGGACTCATCCTCCAGATCCTGATGAGGGTGCACAACTGCACTTCCCTATGTTTTTGTATTGAAATCTGTCTGTTACCGCTTTCGTGCTTAGCGAAAGCTTTGTAATAATTTAAGACATTGTTTTTTGAGATTGAAATAAATATGTCCAAAAACTGTGGACTGTTGTGAGGATCTCGCATCCTGATTATTTTTTGTTATCAATACATGTACCCTCCTGGGCATATCAGGACTCCGCCAGGCGCGCTTTATTTTTTCCTTATATATGCACACATACACATACACAACAGGGAGTAATTTAATTGGTGTTATGGTACAAATTAAGAAAATAAATAAAATGTGTTTTGTGAAATGGAAATGTCATGTTATACTTGTATGTTGTTGTAAATTCAATATTAATCTTCCCAGGGAAAATGTGTGTGAAAAGTACTGAAACTCTTTTTTAAAAATCTTTTATTAGAGAACTAACCTCCTTAACTTCCAGCCTGGAGGTGAAAGTGGAGTCTGGTGTGAACCCCAGGCACCTGGAAAAGAAGGAAGAAATGGGGTGCTGTGCCACGCCCTCCAACCCAAAGATGGAAGGGGAGGCTGGAGTGCCCACTCCCAAAAGAAGGAAGAAAAGGCAGTGCCATGCCATACCCCCCAACCCAGAGACTAAAGGGGAGACTGTAGTGCCCACTCCCAGATGAAGGAAATTACGCCCAATGAAACCCCACTCTACCCTGCTCTTCCCCAACAAAGAGTCGTGGAAGAACGGGGGGGCTTGTGGGGTGCATTTAAAGGCCCCAGACAGAAGTCCCTTTCACATGAATAGCAAGATTTTAAACACTGAAACAAAAACGGCCTGACCTTTCTTTTTGTTTTTCAAGTTAACATTAAAGAGCCATGGGGAAAAGTGCCTACCTGTCATTACCAATGGTTAAGCAGCATTTTAATTTACAAAAGGAGGAATCAAAGATCCCTGTCACATGGAAAACGGGATTGTTACACATTGAAAACAAAAACGGCCTCCACATGTGTGTGTGCAAATAAAAACAGTTTTAAAAGTAAAAGTGAAAAAAATATCACTGCACACAGGAAAATGTCAGGAAAACAAAACACGATGTGTGGGTTGACCAAAAGCAATGTATATTATGTTTCACCTCCAAAATTCCAGTGCCATTTGAAGAGCCACTTTGTCTTCAAGGAAAATGTCAGCCCTAGGCAGAGTCTTTTGCTGGCTGTGGGCAAAATTTCACAAGGACATCTCCCACTTCCAGCCTGGATGTCACATCTCCAGTCTAATGACCAACCCCAGTAAAAATGTCCTGCTAAAGACGTTGAAATTCAATGTTCTCCCGACCTGCTGGCTCTGAAAGCATGGACTTCAAGAAAAGTCACCCTTGGCTGGAACATGACTAACATGTGTGAAAATGGGGGCAATCACTCCAAAGAACAAGCTTCCAACACAAACGAGACTGATAAAGTCACAGGCTGATCCAGGGAAAACAAATGGCCGGAAGGCAGAAAAGTGCCGTTTGTCACACCTGAAGATTCACAATTAATTCATGTAGGCCTTTTTCTCAGCCATCATAAGGCGAATGGATTTTATCTATGTACCATTTTTAATGTAATTTCCAGGCGATTTTGAGGATAGAAAAATTCATCCACGTGCGACTCTTGGCACCATTATGGGCAGTTAAACTAGGTTTCTGGCTGATCTGAACATGCTCCAAATGTGAGAGTTGGTGAGCAGGTGGAAAATGAAATTAGGGATATGCTTAGTAACTTACATATTCATAACTGTTGTGCTTTTTATGGAAACAGCAGAAATGTGCTACATCGTACTGATTTGGTGGTCGGCTTATCTAATTCTCCATGTTTAGTGGAATCAGAAAATATGTTTAGTATGGCAGTTGATAGTAGAATTATGAAGTTGTGATACATAACTAGTTTTTGACAAAAAGTTTAAAGGAGAACAAAGGGGTGATTACAAATGGAAATTAATTGCCATATGTTGCTCCAGACCCCGAAACCAATCCTGACTTGGATACTGGGTTTTGGAGGAGAGACAAGGGTAACTGTCCAATCCTAGTGGCAGGGATTATTGCAGGGTACTTCTCCAAGATTGTCAAATTAGTGGTGTCATTGCTACTATATAAGGGGGATTGCACTAGGACATGGGACAGAAAAAAAAGAGACACACAGGGACAGAGAGGAGAGACAGACCATCGGGAAGGTTGCTGAAATTTTCCATCTGGCAGCTGTAAGGAGACACCAGAGGAGACTGCTGAGAATATGGATGGGGCTGTCTATTTCTAGGAAGGCCTCAAAGCTGATTGGGGTCTATGGTGGAAAATGGGAGGCCATCTTTGAGAGTTGAGTGACCAGACCCTGCCCTATCTTTCCAGAGTGTCCTGAGATACAGCTGGCTTTCCTGAACCTTAAACAGAGGCTTGCTATGTAAATAGACCTGAGCCCTGGGAAACAAAATGGTTGGGGGGGGCTGGGGGAGGTAGTCTACTTGCCTTGGATCCTTTCCCTTTATAGTGGGTGGGGAGGCAAAACTGTATAGAATCTTAGCCTATTTAACCAGAAATATTAATTAATTCCCCATTTGGTAGAACACTACAGGGTGAATTTTGTTAAAATTCGAAATTAACAAAGCTCACTTCCCAGTGTGTGATGATAAATATAGCCTATAAATTAATTGGGTAATCCTGGTTGTCCAGCTGACCCCGACACAGGCCTTTCAGTAAGGTGGATCTGAAATCCAAAATTCCCCAAAGCATTCCAATGTTTCTGTCTGACTTCCCAACATAGACCAAAGCAAGAGTGAGTGTGGGGCGGGGGGGGGTCTGAAAAACAAAGCGATAAATCACACTGTTTATTTTAAACCAAAAGTGTGGGAGAAATTATAATTGCCATATGTATTTTTACCAATCTTGAAATCCTACTGCTACCCTTTTAAGCCTGCAGGAAAATGAAAATCGCACAACATTACATAAGCGCCTTTGTTATTGATCAGTGTAATTATTTTGTCAAGTAAAATTTGCAGAAAGTAAAGAACTGTGATTGTGTTCTTTTAAACCCACTTTTGCTATTTATTTATGATGAAAGAAGTTGATTGTGTTGTGCCACAGATAGTGTTTTTTTTTCCTTTTCGTGCTAATTTCTATTACTTTTAATTTAAATAAATACCAATATATTTCCCTTACACCGGTCTGGTTCTTGGCTCGTTGTTAGCTCAGGGGAGAGGGATCCAAGGGGCATGATATGTGTCTGAGATAGGGCTAAAAAAAATGAAAAATCTGTTCAACAGTTTGTTGCATAACCACGTGTTTGGGGAGGGAATTAACTCCCTGTGTTGAAGGTGGCTTCTCAATAAACTGTTACAGTAAAATGGTGCATGAGTCATTCTGGCATAGATGTAGAACAATATGGAGCACACTCAAATAGGAGTACCATTGCGTCCACAGCATTCAAGATGGAGGTACGCTTGGAAGACATTTTGAAGGCAGCCGAATGCTCCAACGAGTCGACTTAAGAATTTTTACTTTCGACCAGGTGTTTATGTTGGTGGTGCCTAAGCTTTAAATGAGCACAATCCGAGCCTCCGGTCTTGACATAGAATACAGATTTTCAATACTATCATAATAGAAAGTCATGATTCCATAAGAGACACAGAAACGAAAGATTATCACACGCTAACAAATGCGAAGATAGACTGTCATGGTTTGAATGGAGAAGACAGATTATGTACAAGCATGGATGATTACATGTCTGATATGTCTTTATGCGATTGCCCACACAGTCAACAGCAGGTTTCAATAGTAAAAGTTTATGTCTTGGCAGGTACAGAGCCCAAAGCCTCTCGATCATGAAAACTAGGAGATATTTTTGTTGAAGTTTGGGTGTTAACCGGTTGGGTCGCAAGTTTCATTTATGGATCAGCTAAAGAAAGAGGATGAAAGAAGGAAGTCAAGGGATGTCATAACAGACTATGGACTGTGATTGGATAAATGAAGTCAGGTGGAATCAGGAACCAACTAACAACAAACTACAAAATGTGCTAATTCATGGAAATTGTAGTTCTTTTGTCTGTTTATGGTTGTAATGTGGTTTTTTATTGGCTGCTCAGAAGTAAAGAGTTGAGCATAGTCCTTTGCCGGCGTGTCTTTCATAGAATCATGACTTTCTATTACAATAGTATTGAAAATCTGTATTTTTATACCTGTTCCCTCCCAATGGAGAAAATGCTGAGAATCCAGAAGAATGCAATGAAATTCCTCAATAACCCTTTTGCATGATTGCCATCAAATGATTGGGTACTGAGACTATTTCCAGGTATTGCCATCAAATGTTCAGGCACTCGTATCATTCTCAGGCATCTCAAATGGCCCATTGTCAGGGATAGTCATTAAAGTCCTAGTTATTCACTCCATTGCCAAGGATTGTGATCAAATGCACAAGTGTACAAACCAACTCCAAGGATTGCCATCTTATGCTCAGTTGCCCACTTCATTGGCAGTCATTCATAGCAAACTGTCAGATAATCACCCTTTGGCACAGATGGTCACCAAATTCACTGTCACCCACCGCAAATGTCCAGTCACCTGCCCACGGCCACAATTTCCATAACTGCCCAGGTGCCTTCTCCATCACCTGGTATTGTCATCCAATGCCCAGATACTTCACCCTTTGGAAACGGTTGCAATGAACCCTCCCCACACCTGGATTCTCTTACCTGGCAATGCATGGGATCCAACATAGTCATGCGACAGAAAGCATGTAATGCCTTTCTGCATGTGGGGTAGACCCTGCAGCCCACGGGTGAGTGAGACACAAGGGACCACAGGCTCCGGGGGGCCTTCGTTCTCCTGTAGCTGACGGGCACTGCTGGGAAGTAGCCAGCAGAGGCAGAAACCTGTTGTGTAAGCTAGCATGGTGGGTGTGAATACAGCCAAAGGACACCTTAGGACTGTGCTGAGTCTGCTGCCTCCATGCCCAACTCCCTCTACTTAACTTGTGCATCACGAGGTGTTACCAAGGTACCACGTACTGCGCCAAAACCTTTCCTCATTATTGTACGTACTGTCTTAACGCAACTGGGCCCACTATTATAAATATGTAATAATTCATCTTTAGAAAGTTAATCAAGAGCAGTCTCGGGCCAGGATTCGAAACTATGCTTCTCTGCATTGTCTTGCTTCCAAGGAGCTTGCTTGTCACCCTGGAGCTATCCTCCCGGATATGCATATAGTACATGACCATATTACATAGCAGTAAACGTAATGCAACATAACGTTTAACGTTCTTTTTTTATTTTAATACATGTTATTGAGATTTTGTAATGCATTACGAGAACACAGAAACGGTATCAAGCATGCAATTGCAAGAAATTACTGGAGGCAAAATGCCTATTAATCGGTTATTAGATGGAAAGCAGCGGAGTCGCTCTGCATGAACTCATAGTTGCAGATTGGAATGACCAGATCTCTGGGCTTGTCGGTTACCAGGTATTTGAGTTTAGGCAGGTGTATGCTGCAAGAAGCCCCACCCTGTGTTATGATATAACGTCATAAGGCTGGCGCCGTCTCTGCCCCTATGAGAGTGGATGAAGTTAGGGGTGTGTGGCGCTGTGTCATGGATGGGGAGAGCCCAGTGTGTGCGCATCTGGAGAGCAAGCGAGTACCTTCTGATAGCAAAGAAAGAAATGTCTTACTCTGGAGATTCACCAGGACATCTCCCGGGAGGCCTGTTTAGACAGACCTCTTAAATTCCAAATGTCAAGCTATTCGATGTGGAGACAGCGCAAAGAAGAAAGGGAGAGTTGCTCCCAGAGGACAAGAGAAAGCGCCAGAAGGCACAGAGAGGTGTCTGAATGAAGCATAGGACAGGATAGCTAGGGAGTCCTGAGCCCATGCCAACCTGTGAATTCTATTACAAGACCGGAGGCGAGCATTATGCTTATTCTCCTTTAATCTGCTTAACAACAGCATTTTAAATCTTTCCTTTTTAGTATACACATTTATTTTACAAGCCCAACTTGCTTAAAAACAATAAACAAACAAAAACAACATGACTGACAGTGAAGGGATCCTACATGTCCCATGATCCTCCTCCTGGCTAGTAGTCCCAGCCTCCATCCTGTGCACCAATGAGAGCTCCTTCCCTAGTATAAGTCACTGTCAGTGTAGGTACTTTCCTCTTCTTTTTTGCTGCTTTTCGACAGCTAAGTACCTTGTGATTTTCATTAATCTGTTCAGTGCTCTAGTTCGCTTATTATGTAAATATGAGATGCGTTCACATGATTTACAGCAGCGCGCAGCCTTAATTGCCAATGCAAGCGTATGATAGGATGTAACGATTTTCCGCGCGATTATAAACCGCGGGACCTTTAACTCATAAAACATTATATTTACATAACGCGCCCCACGAGCGATCTCGCTTGTGCTAGGGGCAGCTTTATTTTCAATTGTGTATGCGCGTAATATTCGCGCCGGAATTCAAGGCCGAGGGGAGGTGCGTTCGCAATGACGCACCGTTGATAGAGCGTGCATGCGCAGGAGCGTTCGGATCTCCGTTGAAACGGGAGAAAGCTCCGACCGAACTCAAAGCTCCTCGCGAGTACGCAAGTTTCTTTCACTATACTTTTGCAGCATTCTTACGAATATAAAGAGGCTGAGGGCATATTGAGCTCTTTAAAAAAAAAAAAAAAAACTTTCGATTTCTGCAAATCAGGAACGAGTGGCCTAGTACAGCTGTGACAAGGCAGGTCACGTTAAAGGAGCCTGTGAGCCTGTGGCTGCAGAACCCCCACCATCTAGAACCCCTCTCTGATTTAATTAATCATGGCCTCAGCCAGACCAGAAGAATACTGGGCTGATTACAGTGACCAGGAGGCAGACATGCATGAGGAGATGGACTTATCCCTAAGTTTCAAAAAGGTTTTGGGAGAGTCTCTGGTCAAAGCAGTTTCACAGGGGGTGCAGCCCATCCCGGACAGACTTATGGTCCTAGAAGAACTATTGGGCACCAGAGCTGGCGAATACAATGACCCAGATGAATGAACCTTCACTTCACAGCCTCTGCAGAACTATACTAGGGGGAGTAAGATCGCCCGGAAGAGAAAGCTCTCTTCTACCCCTAGGGCCATATCACGGGGAATACAGAAAAGCCCCAGGAGGCTGCTGATGCCTTCAACAGACTTAAGAAAGCCTTCCTCCTGACAAAAGCATCAGCTGTGCCCAGCCTCGTACCCCCTACCCCAGGGGCTGATAATCCAGGGGAAGCTCAATCAACCTCTGACGAATTTGGACAGGAGGAGGGTCAAGAGGAGGATGAATTCAGCCTTGATAAAGAGAGCATGCAAGAGCTAAAAGTTAAAGCCAGCCTAGTGGAGGGTCCCCAAGGCGAAGGTCCCCAAGACGAGGACACTTCGGATATGTTTGAGCCAGAGTCCATTAGGCACCCTAGATCCACAGAATGGACCCCTTCTCCAAGGGTCGCGACTTATATGTCGCAAAAGTTGAGGAAACCGTTGGAAAAAGAAACAAGGTATAGACTCAGAGCGGAGTGTCCCAGACCAGATCTGGCCGGTAAAGTGGCAGATACTCCGGAATTTGATCCGAAGATGCTCACATTCGTCACGTAGGCCAACAAAGACACCCGGAGGGGAATGGACCGGGCATGGCGATCCTGCCAGGACAAGATCCTGGATCTCACAGGGCCGTTTGCCAAGATAATGGATCTAGCGGAGAGATCCAGGGACACAGGAGAGCCGGTGGACCCCGTTATTTTAGCAGGCTGGGCCCAAAGGGCAGTGTGTCTGCTTGGAAACGCTAACAGCGCCATCTCACCCGAGAGAAGAAGATCTATGCTCCTAAAGATAGACAATAAATTAGGTGATCTGGCATCATATGAAGCGGGCGAAGGAGCTCAAGGCCTCCTCTTTGGCGACACGTTCGTCAAAGAGATGAACAAATTCGTAGGCACCTACACCGCACTCGAGAAAGCGCAGGCCTCAATTCGTAAAGTGTTCCCTGGACGAGTTTTTGCAGGGGCTGGTCGCTTCAGAGGTCGATCGACCGGCCGCTATAACTCCAATAGAAGACCTCAGGGCTCCCATCCAGGCCTCATGTTGTCGAGAGCCCAATACTGGGAGTCACGACAACAGGATGCCTTTTTCCCTAATAGGAGCAGGAGATTCAGAGGTCGCCGAGGCAGAGGATACTTCAGGCAGCAGAGCAACACCTCAGGTGAGAGAGCTAGCAGCGGCATATCCTGCAGTAGGAGGGAGAACCTTGCTTTTTGTGCACAAATGGCGAGAGCTTTCGTCAGACGGGTGGGTATTGCAGACTGCACAGGGATTCCACCTAGAGTTCATAGAAACCCCCCGGCAGACAGCCCCTCCACGGTGCATGCACTCGTCACAGGCAGAGATGCGTTTATTAGACCTAGAGATTCAAGCACTAGCGAACAAGCAAGCGATAGAGAGAGCTCAGAGTCACTCAGCAGTTTTCCTAAGCAACATGTTTCTAGTGCACCACAAAGGCAATGTCATGATGCCTACCCCCGGGCATCCGGATCGAGTCCATCAGCCCCGGGAGCAGGCATCCAGATACTCATTAAAACCCCAACAGCCCCGACTGGGGGCTGTTTGGATTCAGTCCTGGCGCCAGGCTCATCATAGAAATCAGTCCTGGCGCCATAGGCGCCAGGCTCATAGACTTTACTTACCTTATGCAGACCATGCTGCAAATGAGTCCAAGCCAACATGAGGCTTGGATGGAACTATTTTATTACAGGGACTATTTTTTACTCGGGTGTGGTTCTGGGGAATTTCTTACCTGGGACTACTTTGCAGGCTATTTAAACCACACCCGAAAAGCAGCTCATGCTTCGTGCTATTCTGCATCCAGCAGCGTAACGCTCACCGTGTCTGCAAGTCAGCATCCAGTCTTCTGCCACGCCCGCCTCGAATCCAGAGCTCCTAGACAAAAGGAAAAGAAAAGAGAAGAGGTTAGATCACGGACATTATTTGATTCCTTACCTGATTCCTGACCCAGCACATCTCCGAGCCTGAAAAGGACATTATTTCAGCATGCATCGCTTCGCCAGCAGCAGCGCCGCGTTATACTCGCCAGTCCACCGCATCTTTCAACTCGGCACTGCCTCCATCATTTTCTTCATCGAAACCCAGCACCTGGAGGGAAAACAAAAGGAATAACTAGGTGAGCCGAGAAAACCAACAAAGACAATCTCTTTGCCACCATAGGCTTACCTGCTTTACCACCGGAGGTATTATCCTTTAATTTGCCGCATCTTTCTATGCCGCACCTATAAAGGGAGAGAAAACAGCAAGTTAAACTCATGCAACTTTTACCGGACAGTGTTTGGTAATACAGACTCTTACCTGAACGCCATCGGCTGCCTCCAGGCAATATTCTTTTGGACCCAGCTGCACCCTAACGAGGGAAGGGAACAAGAGTGAACATCGGACATATTGAACTCTTTGAACTTTATAGACACAATAGAGTCAATATTCCTCCGGAACTCCTCCAGTACCTTCAAAACAGTGAAGTAACTGGTATCTACGCGCCCCTGCATGCCATGCAGGATGGAGAGCTCATCATTTAAAAACATAAGGTGAGGTTACCAAGAGGGGATATCGGAGGTGATTAGTGGGGAGAACGAGAACAGTTGTGGGGCCATCACTAAAGTCCATGGGTGGCTAAATCCCTTTCTCCACTTGCAGGAGAATACTTCTACGAGTCCAGCAGACAAGATTAGGCGGGCCAGTGCAGACTGTCATCTCTTCACTACGCATCATGTTGGTGGAGACCGCAGCTGTCCGGGTCCGATCGACGCCCCTGTGGGAACCAGGTGAGCGTAACAGGCAAGGTGCGACCGGTTATCAACCTGAAGGAGCTGAACAGCTGGCTCATATACAGACACTTCAAGATGGAAGGAATCCATCTTCTAGCAGACCTCTTGCGAAGGAACGATTGGTTGGCGCGCATAGACTTAAAAGACGCCTATCTAAAGATTCCCATAGCGGCTCAATTGAGGCAGTTCTTGCAATTCAGCCGGAGAGACGAAATATGGCAGTTCAAGACTCTGCCGTTCGGCCTAGCTTCAGCCCCGTGGGCCTTTACCAAGCTCCTGAGGCCTCTAGCAGCCGTCCTGTGAGATCAGGGTATTCGGATGATCATCTATCTGGACGACATCCTGTTTATGTCAGAGGACAGCGAAAGGCTGCACAGTCAAGTCCAATGGGCAGCGTCGCTAATCTCGGAACTGGGGTTCCTCATCAGCATTGAGAAATCCTCTCTAAAGCCCTCCAGGAGGTTGGAGTTTCTAGGCTTTACTATAGATACCAAGAAAGCCACATTAGAACTCCCTCCGAGCAAAATAAGTGCGATCAAGAAGGATTTGAGAACAGCCCTAAAGAAGCCAGTTATATCGCTTCGCAATCTAGCCAGGATAGTAGTAAAGAATTCTGCAGCGGACTGGAACTCCCGATACCTGGTAGACTCGAGCGACTGGAGGCTTCACAGGTCAGCCTTCGTCAGGATTCAACAGAGATGGGGTCCTTTACATACAGATCTCTTTGCATCGAGACTGAATGCGCAGCTGTCAAGATACCTCAGCTGGAGACTGGACCCGGATGCAGCAGGGACAGATGCGTTCCTACACAGCTGGAAAGATCACACCCACTACGCTTTTCCCCCATTTGCGATACTGGCGAGGACATTAGCAAAGGTGCGCAGGGACAAAGCGGAGCTGGTGATAGTGACACCAGAATGGAAGTCGCAAGCATGGTTTCCAGTTCTGATGGAACTTTCCACGGATTTCCCCCAGAGGATTTTTCACAGACCGGATCTCCTCGTAGATCCGAGCGGAGCTCCTCACCCTCTAATCCAGGATCAGACGCTGGCTCTCCTAGACTGCAGAATTTCAGGCGTAGATGGTGCTTGCCAGGCCTTTCAGAGGAGGCTACAGACCTTATCAGAGTTTCATGGGCTCCGTCCACAATCAGGAGCTATAATTCCACTTGGCAGGCATGGGAATTGTGGTGCAGAGAGAAAGGTGTTTCTCCCATTTCAGCTCCTATAGTTCAAGTTATAAATTTCCTAGCATCACTGACCCTAGCGGGAAAGGCCTTCAGGACAATAGGAGTGTACAGATCGGCGATCTCAGCAGGACATGAGCTAGTAGACGGTGCACCAGTGGGAGAACACCCAAGCGTAGTAAGACTACTTAAAGGCGTGAAAGTGAGCATTCCTCCACTGCCAAACTATTCATCACTCTGGGATGTTAACAAAGTACTTCACCTTTTCGAGCGGTGGCCCAGAAACGATTCATCGCTTAGACAGCTGTCAGGGAAACTAGCCACGTTGTTATGCTTAGTATCTTGTAGAAGAGTGTCAGATGTTAAAGCGCTCGAGGTTGACGGGAAGATATTCTATCCTGAAGGAGTGGCATTTAATCTCGCGCAGCGTACTAAGACCAATTCCAAGGTTATTACCTACCCTTATTTTCCAGATAACAGCAAGCTTTGCATAGCTAAATGCATAAAAGCGTATGAATCAGTGACAGCGGACCTGAGACCCGCAGGGGTAACGCAGCAACTTATAGCGGGCAGAAGACCTCATAGAGCAGTGGCGCCAGCTACTATAGCTAGGTGGGTGAAGGAAGTAATGGAGCTAGCAGGAATTGATATTTCAGTGATGCTGCAATGTCCACTGCGTCTAAACGACCCTTGTGCCAAATGACCAGTGCCCAGTTGGCATTCACGCCACTGAGGCAGCGCAGAAATGGGTTCTGTGGCCACAGTGGTGAGCGGAAACAGCCGGCGCCAAAAGGCTCATCTTAACACATGGGGTACCGCTTCCCGTGAGTCTAAATAGAGCCAACACATACAAAATGGTTGAGTGTAAAGTAGAAAAAAATGTACAGTGACAGAAATGTCCAGCGTCCCAGCTCTTATGTACCACAGTATTGACACCATGCACTGCTCCCAGAACTCTGCAAGAAACACAGCGACCCCTGGAAGACGAGGCAACCGTTTGCACCTGGGCTTTCGCCATTTTTTTGCCACTGGTATTTACTCCCCTTGTTTCCTTCCCCACTTTGTCTTGTGGTGCCTGGAAACACCATTCTGTTGTATAGGTGCCTAACAAATGCTCAATAAACAAAAATGCTCCGTACTACCAAGTACTGGTGCATGGTGGTCCCAAGCATCAACAAGGCTTTGGGGTGTAATTTTTGGATCATGGGCCAGAATGGGCAGCAGAAGAGGACGCCACCCACGTGGCATCCATGAGTCCACCGCAGATGGGCTTTCTTCTATCTATCCATACATCTTTCATTACAGTAAATAAATGATCCAATCTCAATGACCTCAAGAGTCAAGCTGCTAGGTAGAACGTGTGCAACCTGTGATGGAATATCTTTTGATCCCGTGTGAGTAGATGTAGTTGAGGGTATAGTTTTATTAGTTCTGATATTGTTGGTGCAGCAAGCATGGATTTTCATTCAGGACAGCAAGCAAAAACTTGTTCCGATAAGCGGTGTTCAGAAGACACATGATATGTGGTGACGTGCTGTGTCACATCTGTGTGATCACGTCTGTGCGCGCAAAGTTGGGGACAAGCTGCTCTGCCTCCCAGAGCACCCTCAGACAACAGGGCCGGACAGGCCGCCCCCCTAACACATGTGACATCCAAGATGGCAGGCAGAAATCACTGAGGGCCACTTCGCTGTGCACCACAGCAGGGACTCATTACAATCAGGTGAATTCAAAACAGGAGAACCACTGTTGCAATCCCGTTACAGCCACAATAAGCACACTAGGTGTTCATCCATTCTCCCTGAGTAAAACCCTGACCCCCGCAATAAGCGGAATAAGCAGTTTAGCATGGGGTTGGGTAGAAGGCATTTGTGAGCGAGTTACAGAGGTTGCTGGAGATGGGGGGTGATGGCAGATGAGAAGAGTTTAGGCTGAGGTAAGGAGGAGAGGGATAAATGAAGATAAAAGGGGAGAGGAGGCCAGGGCAAGCAATGGCAGGAAGGATGGATGGATGGACTGAAAGTAAGTCAAGACAACAGAGGAGAGGGATTGAGAGGTGGTTGGAGGAACGGATACCATAGCTGGAAAGAACAAAATAGAAGAGGCAAGGTGGTGGGTGATAAAACATCAGAAAAGAGAGAGAAATTCAAGAAGAGAGAACCTCAAGGAGAAGGGAAGGAAACATGAGGACGAGGTTGGAGGAAATACCAGAGAACACCTTTGAACATCTGAGATGGGGGACAGAGGTAGAGCAAGGATGTGACTCTGGTTGGACAAATTACTAACAAGGAAGGGATGGAGCAGGTTGATAGAAACACCCAAGGAGAAGTTGGAGACTGTATTAAGAAGCCAGGTGGAGAACAAACTGCAAAGGAGGTGAGAACCGAAAATGAGATAGGAACACTACAGAGATAAGTGGTGGAAGGTCAAGAGACACCTAACAAGGGTGCACCTGGGAGAAGTAGTGGTAAAAGAACATGGCAAAACATCAAGGAGGGGAAGCAGGAGATACATGTTGAAGAAAGGACATGAGGAATAGGAGAGGACCCCTAAGGCATGAGATTGTTGCAGTCAATCGAGAAGGAAAGTGAGGACTCCGATACACGAGTTCAAAAGAAACTTAAGCCACTTGATAAATCCTCTTTTCATGACCCTTGGCGACAGTTTTGGGCCTTTGTCAAACACCATTATGCCCTAATGTCTATCCTTTTTTGGCCCTAGCATGTGTACCCGGGAGACCCAAGGAAAAGGGCCTCTACACAACAAAGGGCGAGAAGCAGAGGGCCCACTGACCAAGTAGACCAAGAAATGGGAGCAACCCTCAAGAACTCCTGAATGCGAGTGTCTGTGAATTTATCATCTGTACTAGAGAGGGAACTCGGACTATGATTTACAAACTAAGCCTAAAACTGGTGAACTCATGGAAAAGCCATCCTGTTGTTGAAGTTTTATGTTGCATTCTTCTGGTGTCATCCAAACCTGTAACTAGCCCTAATAAACCTTTGTTTAACCGCACATCCTGCAGTCTGCCTCATATTGACCCTACTCTGCTTCGTGACAGGATGCAATCAGAAAGAATGTTGTGTGTGTCCCTTGCATCTCCTGGATTCTGGGGTGCTGGTATAACACCAGAAGTAAATATCCATGACCAGCTGATCCATTGTGTATTTCCCTGTGACCCCCTCAAGGCAAAGAGAGGGCATTTTGCATACTGTTTTTGTGAAGGGATCTTTTTCTGATGTAGTTTGTCACGATATATTATGCAGCCAAAGCAAGTCAGGGATCTCTTTCCCTTGCAAATGAATGAGACGCACAATAAAACCTCTTTTTATTTTTACAATCAGATTCTTTTAATGAGGCCTCCAACCCGTCTCGCACTCAACCTCCACCAGCACACTGTGATCAGTAGACCAGGAACCAGGCCGGTGTGTTATCAATGAATATTTTATTAATTTGTGATTTAATGGAAACATTGAATGAACAGTTACAATAACCACTGAGGTGTGGCAACACGGACTTCAGAGAACTTTTAGTCGACTAGCACACTAGAAAACTCAAACATGGATGGCACACAGATTTGCCTTACTGATTTCACCACTACTATCAACAGTTTAAAACACCATGAACATTAATGCAATCCACAGGACAGTACATGCGCACACAAAGGATTCTCGAGTCCCAGCAACCCTCACCCCCCCCTAGACCTTCACTGAGCTTGTCAGCAGAAGTGGCAAGGCCTGGGAACACCAGGTTAAAATCGAATTTTGAAAGGGGTTCTCATAAACAATAGGAAACAGCAATGAATGGGACAGTTAGTTTTTTCTGCACCAGGTGAAATTGGTATTTACTTAGTTAGGACAATTGCTATGGGACAGCACACTAGGGGACTTGGTGCTGCTTAGACTAGAAAACAAATAGGGCTTCAGAACAGAAAAGCAAGCACACAAAAGGAAACTCGATTTTAGTGCATGCAACACATTACAAAATAAAAAGGGAATGCAATTGTAAATCCATTACCAAAATATAGTAGGGGAAGAGGGATAGACTAGGAAAAACTGTTTTAAACGGGTTAAGCGAAATTTCCAGGAAAACAAAAATGCAAATGACACTCATTTTTACTAAGGCTGCAGAAGGCAGACACGCTTTAAGCAATGGGGAACTCACGAAAGGAAAAACGGTTTTCAGTGAAAATGACAGAGGCACATAACAGTTAGGCTCTGGGCAAAGGGATTTATACACAATAATATAACGGGTTGGGTTCAAAATGACAGATGCACATAGAACTTTCTATTGTAAAACACCTTTTAAACACACAGACACATTCATTTTTAGCTCGCAATGGATCTGATTCGTTGGGGAAACACTTTAAGACTATATTGACTCACAAGACACCGGGAAGAGAGTTAGTTTCGAATTCTAACTCTCTCGATCCTGTGAATAATGTGGGAATTAATTGATTTACTGAAAAAAATATACTAGAGATCTACACCAGCAACTGGAGGTTCTTCAATGGGAAATGACAGAAATGCACGGGCAAACAACAGATTTTCAATGGAAACCATTACTACAATGCACAGACAAGTGAAATATTTTTCAATGGGAAAATGACTGAATTACAGAAAGGATTTCCACTGGGAATAACTACCATAATGCACAGACAAGTGACATATTTTTCAATGGGAAATTACACAAAGAAGATCGGGGGGTTTCCCATGGGGTAATCTCTATGGCAAAGCTAAAGAATAAAAGGCTTATTTAATCTATTGCTGGGGATGTATATACTTACAAGGGAATAGTCTGATGGACATCAAGAGGCACCAGGGCCTCACTGCTAGGACAATCAAGGGGTCAGTCAAGGCCTCTCTCTGCAAGGATGGTTCCAGATTTGGTCAGCTGCACCCCTCAGATTTGGTAGGAAGGTCCTAATTTGAGGCGGAGTGACCTATTTATAAGGCAAATGACATCACTGATGTGCCATCTTTCACGCAACATTGATAAGAAAGTCAGAGTGTTCTGGGAAGCCAAGGGAGGATACACCATCCATCATCTGACTGGGACAAGGGGCTGGGTCCAGTTTTTGCACATGGAAATCTCACTGTATAACAAATGCCCTTTCTCATACATATGCTAGCAAATTTGAATACTCTATTTTTCAGGGAATCGCATAAACCTTGTTTGATGTCTGTGCGACTTATTGGAGATAAGCTACAGTATGTTCTTGTTTACGCCAAACTATATAAATACAAAATATGGTATTCGGTGGCCAGAATATGGATAGTATTTTACACATTTCCTCAAACCTTTATGGTTCTCACAGTTATAGAGAGGTCACAATCCTGTTTTTCCTTCTGACTTTTGGTATGTTGGTGTCACCAAAATCATTTTGGCTCACCAGATGCAGCTCTCGGACAGCTTTTCAGAAATCCGAACATGAATAGTGTACGATTAATATTTCCCAAGTTATCCCCTAAACAACATATCTCTCATTCTTTGCAATGGATGTGAAACTCCTCCTTAACTCTGTCCCCACCCATAGAAGAGATATGGTTTTAGTTCCGACGTCAAGGGAGGCTTTTGTTTATATTAGTCCAAGGCTTCAAGGGCTAATGGCCAGTTTTATGACGGCCTGATTGGATTTAGTTATAAAACTTGGGGGAGCAGGAGAATTCCTCATCTCATCCCCACTGACATTGGGGCCTTTGGAATTTAGTTTCACACTTGAAGAGCCCACAGCAGAAATTAGACTTCGGCTTTTCCCCCCACTGCAAGCATTTTACTCTTGCATCAACTCTTAGAATTGCACAATTTCAACATGTAAGACCCTCGCGCAGTGGTTACCTGCAAACAATGCTGACAGAAGGGCATCATAAATAAATATATGTCAAGACTTTAGCTGCAACTTTGAATGCTTAAACGTTTAAAGCACAATGGCAATGTTAGTGGGGACAATTCCAGCCGTGAAACCTTTCATTCTGTTGTAATTTAACATTTCCTTGTAGATTCTTGTAACTAAAAGGATTCTTCGGTGATAAGCTCCTTATGAATAGAACTCCAGTTCATTTGTTGCACCTCTTACACACATTTTTAAGAAGTATATATTTAATTGAAAGGGAAAAACTGATTTTTACATGTAATGATTTCTGTCACAGTGAAAGCTCCTTTCTGCTGTGCAGGCTTGCACACAATCTTGGCACTTTAATTTACATGCTGGACCACTGCCGTTTATGCCAATATGACTTTATCTTCCTGAGACATTTTGCAACTGTTTTCTCGTGTCCTTCCGTCATGTGAGGCAATGAACATTTTTGGGCATCTCCAAGTTTTGCTGCCTAATTTTGCTCCTTTTCAGTTTGAAATTTCAAGGCCTTATTTCCATGTAAATTCACAACAGGCCTTTCATTTTGGGGAGCCCTCATACTGACTCCGGCCTTTACTTATGGTGTTCAGGGCTATTTCACCCCAAGGTTTGCATTGAAATTTGCTTTGGCATTTTGTTCCCTCTGTGACCTTGTTGGTTGTAGCAAATGAGGCTGACCACCAGACAATTGTCTACTCATGCACGTGCTGTGTTACCAGAGGTAAATCTTCCTTTGAACATGCCAGTGCCAAGCCTATTAAACAATGTGCAAGATAGGGGAATCTGTCCCACCCTGCTTATTGGTGTAAAACATTACACGTGTGTTGTCTATCTTGACACGCACTGGCTTTACTGTGACTTGTGCATGAAAACGTTGTAGTGATAAGGCCACCACAATGACCTCCAGGACACTGTGTATTGTTTGCTAGTTGATTAACCATTTGCCCTGTGATAGAGATACATTGGCTGTTGATGACACTGAAGGACTGTGTGCATTCCACATTTTCAGGGCCTGTGCAGCCTTATTTTATTTATTTATTCCACATTTGTATGGCGCCTATGAAGCAGAAAGTGTTTGCAGGCGCCACAACACAAAGGGGTAACATAGGACGTTAACAACAATAAACGGTCATACTAGGCCTTGTGACATCTGGATTGCGCAAGTGCAGCAAAAACAGGAAGTGCAGGGGGGGAGTGTGATGTGAGGGGGAGGAGGGATGAATGTGGGAAGGGGCACCAGGGGATGGGTTAGTGCTAAGGGGAGCCAGGAGGGCAATTGCGCTGGGGAGAGCATACAGGTTAAGTGCGAGGAAGGGTGTGAACCAGGCACTGGTCGAGAGAGGGCCTGGCCCCTGTATGAGCCTCAGAAGGGACCACGCAGCCAGTCGCAGCAGCAAGTAGAATTAGCAAGGAAGGAGGAGGAGAAGAGGAAGGTCTTGAGAAGCTTCCGGAACTTAAGGAGATCTAGCTCAAGTCTGATAGGGGCAGGGAGGCCATTGCAGAGGGAGGCTCCTGCCGAAGAGAGAGATCTACCCCCCACTCTCTGCTTGGAGAAATGTCCGACCTGCAGAGAGTTTGCGCTAGAGGACCGAAGGACTCTAGCAGGGAGGTATATAGGGAGGGAAAGTTGGATGCAGCATAGTCCCAGGCCCTAGAAGGCCCTGTGGATGATGAAAAGGGTCTTGAACTTGATTCTTGCAGCCACTGGAAGCCAGCAGAGAGCTTTTAGGGCTGGGGAGATGCGGTCCCTGGGCTTGAGGCCAAGGATAAGTCTTGCAGTCCTATTCATGATTAGTTGAAGAGGGTGGATGGAGGAAAGAGGCAGATTGAGGAAGAGGCTGTTGCAGTAGTCCAGCCTTGAAAGAACCAGAGCTCGAGAGACATTGAGTTTCAAGGGGAAGGTGAGAAAAGGGAGAATGCCTCTGTGGAGTTGAAGCTGAAAGTGAGCCTTCTTGGCTAGGTCAGCTATATGAGGTGAGAAGGAGAGAGAGAGAGAGGAGTCGAAGATGACATCAAGGTTTTTTGCCTTACAAGAGGGTGAAGTGAGGGGCACCGGGGGGGCAGCCAAAGAGTAGGGGCGAAAGAGGGGGAGTTCCAATGAGAAGGATCTCAGTCTTACTGCAGTTAAGACAGATTGTTGGCAGCACACCATGCCTGAATAGTAGTCCGACAATCGGGAATGAGAGAGAAGGGAAGCTTAAGGGAGAGCCGAGTGTCATCAGATGAACACTGGAAGTGAAAAGAGAATCTGGAAATCAGGGGGGCAAGGCAAATGTTAAAAAGCCATGACGCAAGGATAGAGTCCAGAGGGATGCTGCAAGTAGAAAGTGAGGTTGAGGAGAGACAAGGGCCCATTTGAACCTGGGAGTGTTGGTTCGAAAGGAAAGAGGTCAGCCAAGCCAATGCCCGGTCCATGATGCCCAGAGTATCTAGAGTCGATGTAGGAGGATGGCATGATTGACAGTGTCGAAGGCAGAGGACAGATCAAGGAGGATGAGAACAGAGGGATCATTGGAGTCGAGGTTAGAAAGCAAGTCTTCATGTGTGTTCAGGAGTGCAGTTTCCATGCCTCTGGCTGCTCTGAAGCCAGACTGGTGGTCGTGAAGATAGCCAACAGATTCAGTGTGCTGGATTAATTGGGAGATGGCCAGCTTCTCCAAGAGTTTACCCAGGACAGGGTGGTGGAGATAGGGTAGTAGTTAGCCAGGTAGGAAGGGTCCAAGGATGGCTTTTTTTAGAAGGGGTGCACAAGGGAGTGCTTGAGAGGTAATGGGAAGGAGCCAGTGGCAAAGAAGTGATTACAGAACTCAGCCAAAGATAGAGCAAGGGCAGTAATATTGTCCTCAATAGTTCTAGAGGAGCAGGGAAGCATCTGTTTGGAGGAGAGCAAACAGTCTTGGTGACCTCATCCGGCGCTATGGGTGAGGAGGGGGCGATCAGGAGGGATGGAGAACGAGGGGCCAAGGGAGGCTTAAGTGAAGGTGGGGGAGGGAGGGGAGTGGAGGAGAGTGAGGACAGGATGTCCTGGATGTTGGTAGTGAAATGGGAGGCCAGAGCCATGCAGAGGGCCTGGGAAGGAAGAGACGTAGCGACTGCAATAGGATTGGCAAGTTCTGTATAGATTTTGAAAAGTTCAGAAATGTTGTTGGTGGCCCTAGAGATGTGGGTTTGAATATAGGTCCACTTCTTGGATCGGATGGAGTCTAATGCCTTTGGATCAGGTGACAGGCCAGTTTGTCAGAGGATGTGCGAGAAGCCAACCACTTCCATTTCGCGACTCTGCACTTGCTTTTCAGTGAGGCTAGGTCAGAGGCGTACCAACGGTTGCACTTGGAGGCAGGCTTCAAGCGGATCTGCATGGCAGGGGCGAGGATATCAAGGGTATTGGAGATGGAAAGGTGAAGGTCGTTACATCCACTGTATCCTCCCAGGCCCCCTTTACCCAGATAAGACTCTGCATGGGTATCATATGCAACTTTGCATTGAGTAGCAAATGGATACATGACATTTCATGGTAGTCAGACACTGGTACCTGTTAAGGGGAACTGTCACCACATAGGCATCCATCCTTTCTAGTGAAGCTAAAGCATTGCCTGCTGGGCCTCTAACCTAGCTCCCAGAAATGCCAGATTTGGACTGGCTAGTAAACTGGATTTGTCAACACTGATTGTGAACCTCAAGTGGTAAAAGTGTTTAAGTGTCACTGTGCTGGCTGCACTGCTTGGATGTGTTCCCCCGGGACTAGCCAGTCATTTACATATGGATACACATGCACTGCTCATATGCATAGAGGGGCTGCCACCAACAAAACAACCTTGATGACCTCTCTTGGAGATTATGTAATTCTAAATGGTACCACTTTGAAGTGATACTTGACACTCGGCCTGAATCACTGAATTTAGCTAGGTTTCCAATGCATGGAAATATGAACTTAAGCTTCCTTCAGGTCAAGCATGGCCATGTAGTCTTTTTCTATTGGGTAGTGGCAGCAGTGCTGCAAGTGTGTCAAAAATAAATCATCTAGTGGGTGAGGGGTTAAAATAACCAACTATTTCTCCGGGCCCCAGACTGAAGCTAACAAGGATGATGTAGAGGTGAGTGCGATTGGGGCAAGGTACCATTGGATAAAGATGTTCTCTCTATAATCATCGACAATAGCAACTCGCTTCTTAACTTGTGTCTGTCTATGCAAGCGGAAGTCCATTAATCCTTCCAAAAAAATTATGTGTCAGAATACGTGTGGGCGTTAAATTGGTTGGGACCATCTGTGAGCCTATGTAGCTGAATGTGCCACAGATTATCGGCCTCGCTAGACTGACAGGTTTAATGAATGATCCCTAAGTAGAAATCTCTAGTGGTGGGGACAGTAAGGAAATTAGTGGAACAATTGCATCAGAAAGAAGTAGCGCCACCATAATTCATAATGAGGCGACAAACTTTGCTTTGGAAATGCTTCTAAAACTATGTAATCCCATCTGGTGAGAAGTCCAGCGGCAGGTCAACATTTTGGATCTGATGGGGTGTTGAATGATAAGACTGTGCTTAATTTAGGCACGGAGTCAAGGCAGAAGGGGTGAATTGTGGCGAATCGAGACTCAGGTAATAGTAACCAGATGGAATCCGCATTAGTGGAAAAGTTACAGGAGGAGGATAAGGAAAAAGTACAAAAGGGTGGCAACTTGAACTCTGTTTTGTCAAGGAAAACCCACCAGATGCTACGGAGAAAAGTACAAGAGAAAAACGTGGCCAATAAGAAGGGGTCCAATAGAACAGTGTCATCTGCGTAAAACAACCAAGAAACTGGTTCATCCCCAATTGTGGGGGAAAAGATATGTGCTGAGCCGATCGCCAGGGCCATGTCTGAGATCTACAATTGAAATAGCTGTGAGGGCGAGGGGGCAAGAACGCAGCCCTGCTTCAGACCGCGGTTAGTAGGGATAACTTGGGTTAATTGGCCATCTTGATTAACATGTACCATAACAGAGGTGTCAGTGTATAAGGCCATGATGAAATATAACAGTTGGGAATTAATGCCCCAAGAATAGAGTTTCCCCCATAAACGAGCTCGAGGGACAGAAACGAATGCTTTGGCAAAGTCGACAAAGCACAAGAACAAATTTGTATTCTTGTTATGTGCGACCCCCGTCAAATGTTTGTAATGCACATATGTTGTGGAATGTGCTTTACAAAAACTGGTTTGAAACTTGTGTAGGAGGCCCTTGCCTTGAACCCAGATATTGAGCTTTTTCAATAATATTGTTGAAAAATGTTTTGAGGTACTTTCTAGCATGGCAAGGAGTCTGTAGTTGTCAGGGTTGTTTCTGTCCCCTTTCTTAAACACTAACTAAAATAGATTAATCGCCATCTAGAAGGGATGGTACCCGTCTTCAAGACTTTACTAAAAAGTTGTACCTGTTTATGAGACCAAAAGGTAGGCTTAGCCTTGATCACTGCATTGCGATTCTGTCAGGGCCAGGGGCCTTGGAATTCTTGAGTCCCTTTATGAGCAGAATATCAATGTTCAATTCACCAATAAACTCAGAAGACCAAATGGGAATGGGGAAAAGAGCACAAGAGGAGTCAAACTAAAGAGCTCTAATTACTTTGACCCATGCCACTTCAGAAATAACATTGTCTTCCCGTTGGAATCGGTCAGTGGAGAGTTTCCTAATTAAGGACCAACATTTTCAATTATTGTTACTATGTATTAGCTTAAATAAGAACATCCAGTTAGCATTAAACGTTGATGATGTATGTGTTCCAAGTCAATTTTTTATAGATGATTGAAAGATTGTTCAGCTGTCTTCCTTTTTCAATGAAGATCAAAGAGGAATACTTGTTGACCAATGCTTTAGCACGGCAGTCGTCCCTTTTCTTACTTAGAATCGCTGCATCAAAGGAACCGGCCCTGGCATGATTGTCCATACACAATTTGGGGACGAGACGGAAGAGACGCAGTTGTTTCCCTAATAGGTTCATTAAAAAAAACAAAAATTCCAATTATTCTTCTCCAACCAGGTGGAGACGCTCCGTCCATGGGAAGAAATAAAACAAGTCAATCTTATGATATTCTGTCCAGTCCACGTAATACGATTGCTGCAAGTGTTGATCGAGAGCTTAGCGTCCATATAAGTTAGCTTACTAGGGTTATCCACTGTGTGTGCACAGCTAAGAGTGGCATGATCACTGATATTCGTATGTCTTATAACTAATGGACTACAGCTAAACCATGGTCAATGAATATAAAGTCCAAGCAGCAGGATGCAGATCCATTTGTCCAAGTTATACGAGGAAAAGGAGGGGCAGGATCTTTGTTATTTAAACAAACAAAATCATGTGAATGAACAAACCTACCCCATATCGCACTATGAATAGTATGCCCACCTTCTATCTCATCATATATTGTGTTGGATTTTGGGGTGGAAGAGATCAAAGGATGAGAAAATAGAGTGAGGGTATTCAAATCTTCTGCTACAATGACCTTACCCCTGCGGCAGTCTGCCGCCCAAGCAGCTAATAGCCTCTAATAGCCTATCAATAATACCAATGATACTTGTAACATTTCCACATTCTTACATCAGCAGTCGGAATATATACATTTACTATAAAGATCTGATAACACTTGCTTTTGTAATCACAAATAACAGCAGGTAAAACATACAGACTTAGGGTCAGATGGGAAGGGTCTTAGTTCAAATTGAGTACGAGCTCTTATAGCTAACCTTCCTATTGGGCGACCTCTAGGTCGACAAGTGTCCTCTCCACATAACACTTAAAATCCATCAGTGTTAAGTTGTTTGACAGATCAAGTTTCTTGTAAAAGAAACCCCCCACTGTTAAGACACTAGAACAACCTGTGGGATGTTCCAAAAAGGAGCAATGGCCTTGGGTGTTCCAACAAAGCCAGTTTAGATGATCAGCTCGGGTGGTACGTCAATTGCCATTTGCCCTCAATGTGTCAGTAATCCAGTGCACAACCTCCTGGTGATTGAAAGCAACCTCCCTAGCACGCACTAAAGATGCATGCAGGATAGATCTTTCCGTTGCCGTAGTTTGAGGGGTAATTAAATTAACCTTAGAAATCAGAAGGCTCCAATTAATAATGCCAGCAGTTGTAACCATATGCTTCCTGCAAACTGAGTTAAAAACTTAACCTAAACAATTCTGTTATGCAAGAGCGCAATAATGAAACAGCAGGAGGAATAAATTCAGCCAGGGCCCAATTTGTAGGGCTGTCAACAGTAGGCATCTGGATATGTATAATGTCTAGAGAGCCAATGTTATCTAAGCTTGGTATTTTTTGCGACATTTCTAATAAGAGGGTACGATTTAAAAAGGGGCTATCTGAACATGGATTAAGCTCTGTCAAATGAATCCATCTACCCATAGGAATAATTTCCCTATGGGCTTTAATGTTGGAGGTACTAATGGCAGTTGGCATGGAAGAGTTAAAAGGCGGGGTAGTATTATTGCCAATTGTGGAGGAAGGGGGCAGAGTAGGTCTGGGCATATGCAATCGCTCTGTATAAAGAATGGGTTGGTTCAGGTTATTGATATCCAGACTGTGAAAAGTGTCATAATTGTTGGGTGCCCTCAAAGGTTCTGTGTCTGTATTAACTAGCAGTGGCAGCCCTAAGGCAACCTGCCCTAATGACTTTACACAAGATTGAGTGACGCCCGGAAGGAGCCATATATCCAATGGACTCTGTAAAAGAGCTTGCTGCACTGTACAATCACCTTGAGCTCTAATAATCACGGTTTTCTTTATAGGTACGGGATTACATTCTTGTATTTGAGTGGTCAGGTGAGTATCAGCCGCAGCTACAGACTTACTGGCTGAGTCATTGATATTACACTGCTTGCGCCTAATTCGCTTCCTTCTGCAAGATTTGCGAGAATGATACCAGGAATCGGGAGCTTTCCCAACTTCAATATTAACTTTATTCTGCTGCGATCCCGGGGATCTCGCTAATAGACACTTCCTGATGAGTCAGTGAATATTGATGTATGCAAAACAAAGGGTTAGATGGAGCCTTCGCAAAAGCGTTGGTCACAGTATCCACCCCAATGATGCTAGTAGTGATAGTCAAAGGAGAGTCAAGGTGAGTATCCGAATGACATCCAAGTACAACGTCAATAACTTTGGCTCAAATATACTTTAGCTCACATTGCTCTTGAGCTATTCCTGAGCATAATGTTAATAGTGTTTCTATTTTAGCCAAGAAAGAGTTGACTTTTAAAAGAAGGCAATGAAACATCCGGCATTCGATAAGAGAGAGCTTTCATCCTCGCTGCCAGAATATAATGAGTTCAATGAGCAAATCGACCTTTGTAGGTCTGGGCTTGCGGAGAGATTTGTGCTATAATGTTGTCAAAGTCGTTAGTTACATTCAGTAGTTCATTTGTACCCCCCAGTGAGTTCCTCTGTAGACCCAGGCACATACTCAGAAAGGAATTGTCCTTATTGATAGTAAATTATCTAAAAAATGATTTTTCCATAACGGCCTCTTGACTGGGAGAAATAGGAAGCAAATCAATGAGTTTAGTGCTCTCATCAGACGCTCTTTTAATACAAGGTAAAAAAACAGAGATTTTAGGCTGTTCCGCAACTACAAATTGCATTTTGTCTTTTTTTGGCTAGGGAAGATCAGGTGCATTGTTGATCATTGTGAGCGGCCTCCGACTACGCTTTCCAGCATTTTGCATGGAACTAAGCAGCGCGTATTTACGTTGTTTCAAAGGTTTCATGTCGAAGCAGAAGAAAAAGAAAAGAAAATACTCACCACAATCCTCTATACTGAAGACAAAAGAATATTTCCAAAAATACACTACAAAGGAGGAGGTCGGGGTGGGGGGGAAGGGCAGCCGCACACAGGCCCTAGCAAGAAAGCTCAGAGTGACGGATATGGCGGTGACGACAGAGAGCATCGGGGGAGGCGCCCGGGTAACGTGGGCAGGATCCTCCTCCCTCCCTCCTCGGTAAGGGGGAGGGCCGTGGCAAGCGCGGCAAAATGGAGGAAAAGCCCACAAAGGGCAACAAAGAGAAGGGGCGTGCCTGGCGGCATATAAGCCAGCAGGCGTCCTGTTAGAGGAGCATGCAGCCCCAAACAGGACGCTGTTACGCGCACCTGGTATTCACGGGGACGCCACCCAGCTAGTTGGTCATTGATGCCCTTCCCAATGATTCCCTGGTGTGGTCTCGGTGTCGATGGGATTCCGCCTGGAAATGAAGACTATATTAGGACTGGGCGACCAAGGTAAGTTTTCCCCCACCTCCCTTGTGTTTCCAGCCCCTCCAGGTTCTCTTCTCACCTGGTTGTTGGAATCGGTGGGCTCTCCGTCCTGCTCTCTGGGCAGGGGCGCATTGTCTTTTGTGGGCACGGGCGGTCCAGTTACTTCACTGACTGCTGCCCTTGTAGTGTCTTCCAGTTAGGTCTTATTGCGATTGATGGCGTCGTAATTCTTGCATGCTTTTGCTCTGTTCTAAATGTCTCTGTTTTTTATCTCCCTAGCAGCGTGGAGTGTCCGCTTGGAGAACTGGATATGCAAGTTCTCACTGGGAGATGATGGCGCGCTATAGCGCTATAGTGCTATGATGCGTTAAGGAGGCGCTTTGCGTAGCGCAGCAATGTCTTGTTCTCACTGACCTGTGCTTTTCTCTTTTCGTAGGTCGTGGTGAGTTCCCAGCGCAGATGGAGTTCCAGAGCTATGCTGGCCGAAAAGCAACCAACCAGGTAAGTCTTTAAGCGCTTTGTGGTTGTAATGTCTCCACTACCTCCTTTAATGATGTCTTTCTCCTTTTCTCAGGTCCTTCGATCCGGGCGGTGAACTCCACCAACAGAGCTGCCCAGGAGCTGCAAGCAGTGAAGGATGATGAATGCAGGTAAGATTCTGCTGCTAACGATGTTCTTGGTTCTTCTGCAGGTCTGGAATTCACCAGTCTCGTGAGAAAGCTGGACACGGTGAGCGTCACGTTGCTAGAAGCAAAGTAACGCGAAGCGTGTTGTCTTGTTTGGGTGTGGTTTAAATAGCCACTGTAAAGTAGTCCCTAGGCCACCACACCCAAAACACTAGACCGCATAGCTTGGTTCTAGGAATCAAGCTATGTGGATGCCTCCATGTTGGCTGAAAGCCTAAATAAAGTAGTTCCTCAAGCAGATGTCTTCCCTTACTGATGAGCCTGGTGCCAAAGGCACCAGGACTGGCCCCAAGAGGGCCTGAGAAGTGGATGCCAGGCCTTATTAGTGATCCGAGCCCCGATTCCACCTGGCCAATGGGCTTGCCAGTGGGAATCAGGGCTGAGGGTCGTGACAGACGCCCGCCGCACCAGAGGACTTGGCACATCAACACATTTCTGGGTAAGCAGCAAAAACCGGATGTGCTGATTATTCACTTGGGAGGGAACCACTTGACAAGCCTAGGGAGGGGGGAGCTAATGAGAGAGATGATGTTTTCGTTACAGGAGTTGTCTTCGCAGCTGGGGGAAACTGAGATTTTGTGGTCGGAGATCATTCCAAGGCAGGAATGGAGGAGTGCCGAGAGTCACTCAGCGGTGGCGAAGTCGAGAAGAAAATTGAATGGCGCAATGGCACAATTTTGCAGGGGCAGAGGTTTTCCCCAGATCAGGCACGGCTTGATCAATTTGAAGTCCCCCAAGTATTACTTGAAGGATGGAGTGCATTTTTTGTCATCCGGGATGGATCTGTTTTATTGGAATGTTTGCACAAGGCTCTTGGAATTATAAAGGTCGAAAGGGGGGGAGCCTCAGTGGGCGGTAACCCACCTTTGGCGTGGCAGTGTTTTGGCGACCAGTGACAAGATACAGTCTCCGAATGAGCCATGGGAAAGCCAGAAAGGTCTTCGCTCTTCTCGAGACCAGCGCCTCTTGGGGGCCTAAGCGGCTGGGGCGTCTGGTGGTAGCAATGAGGGCTCAGTTTCCCCTGAAAAAACGGCACTCTCACGAGGGGTTAGGGGAGTTGTGCCTACTGTGGACTTTGTTGGGAAAGGGGGGGAAGTAGGTTTTGGACACGGAGCAGTCGCCGCACCTTCAGAACTATTTTCACACAGTTGTGTTTGCAGTGTTTCAAATTTATTATGATGTGAAAATAAATCTGCTGCCTTTTTATGCCAAAGAGAAGACATGTCTCATTCTGCACCTTACTGGGAGGGAAAGGAAAGGGGCAAAGAGAATTAGCAAGTGTGATGTTACAGTGATGGACAAATGCCCAGGTTATGGAGGTGACGACAGAGAGCATCAGGGGAGGTGCCCAGATAACATGGGCAGGGTCCTCCTTCCTGCCCCCTGGGTAAGTGGGAGGGCCGTGGCAAGCACAGCAAAAACAGAGGCAAAGCCAGCGAAGGGCAGCAAAGAGAAGGGGCATGCCTGGCGGCATATAAACTGGCGGGCGTCCTGTTGGAGGAGCATGCAGCCCCAAACAGGACGTCCGCCGCACCAGAGGACTTGGTTTTTGTTTTGAACCCACCCACCCTACATAAAGAGCAGCTGTACGGCAAGGCCTGGCTGTTGGCATCGCGGGATGGCGAGGCAATGTTTGGGCGACCAGTGGCAAGATACAGTCTCCGAATGAGCCATGGGAAAGCCGGGAGAATCTTCGCTCTTCTCAGGACCAGTGCCTCTTGGGGGCCTAAGCAGCGGGGGCGCCTGGTGATAGCAATGAGGGCTCAGCTTCCCCTGAAAAAACGGCACTCCCCCAGCCCATGAACACGAGGGGTTAGGGGAGTTGTGCCTACTGGGGACTTTGTTGGGAAAAGGGGGAAGCAGGTTTTGGACACAGAGCAGTCGCCACACCTTCAGAACTATTTTCACACAGTTGTGTTGTTTGCAGTGTTTTGAATTTATTATAATGTGAAAATAAATCTGAGGCCTTTTTATTCCGAAAAGAAGACATGTCTCATTCTGCACCTTACTGGAAGGGAAAGTAAAGGGGCAAAGAGAATGAGCAAGTGTGATGGTACATTGATGGACAAATGCCCAGGTTATGGCCTCGCCACCCTGCCCAACTGAACACATTTTGCGGAGTGTCGTGGTTTTAAAATGTAGTTGCTTAAAGGACAGGAGCCAATTCCTAGCGTGATGCAGCAGGGAGACCAAAGCACATCTTCTCACACCAAAAATCAATAACACACTGAACACACTTTGTGGCGTTTTGCAGTGTGTCGTGGTTTTTAAAAGTAGTTCCCTGAAGGAGCAGGAGCCAATTCCAAGCGCGATGCAGCAGGGAAACCAAAGCACTTCTCCATGGACCAAAAGTCAATAATAAACTGAACACACTTTGCGATACGTTCCTTAAAGGAGCAGGAGCCAATTTCCAGCGCAATGCAAGTCAATTAAAGCTATGTGCATCTGGTCTGAGTAGTTTTTCACGAGTTGGGGTTAGATATATTGAAGGAGAATATTATGGAGGGAATGACGCCATCGAAGACGTGGAGATTCAAGAATAAGTCGTCCACAATTGATTACTTCTTTTGGAGTCCACTTGTGTTATCGGATGGTGTACTGATAATCTCGGATTTCACAGAATATAGTGATCATGCAATGTTAACTGTGAATCTTGGAACAATAATGTGCAACAGGAGGGAGAGGGGTAGCGGTTGTTCAAGTAAATAAGGGACTTAATTGCCTAAAATGGACGGATAGGAATTTAGAGGCCATAACAAGGTATATGGAGGAGGTTAAAATTGATTATAGAAGTATGAAACTATTTCCATAATCCTCAAAATTTTTAAGTACTATAAACAGAAGGTAAACATGGCCACCCCTATGATAGAATGGTCAGCGAAAAAAAAGAGATTACTGAGGCAAACCCTCAGGAGGGTCATGCGAGTTTGCAAAGAAACATACAAAAACAAGGGACTTGAAAAATAACGATAAGAAGTGGGTGAAATTGGTATTGCGGTTCTGCAATGAATCAGGCATGGCAGACGCTATATAGGGTAATTAATGAGGGAGATACTCAAAAGTTGTGGAACATCTTACATTTTTAAAAAAGGCACCCTGTCAGAGGGAGCTCTGGTGTGCATCAATATTGTTGACAAATGGGCTGCACACTTGGGTAATACATTTAGAGCCTTTAGTTCTGTAAGGAGCGTTGGTGGCCAATCTTTAGAATTAGATTTGTCTATCGACCTCTTGGAGGAGATAATTGAGGGTCTTCAAAATATGAGGGCCCCAGGAGCCCAATGGGGTCTCAAATATAGTAATCTGTGAAAACCCTACCTTATGGACTATCATCTTGGAACAACTCTTTAGATGGGCAAAGCGTACGAACAGTATACCCAATTCTTGGAAGCAATCCCACATTATTCCTCTGTTTAAGAAAGAAAATTGAGGGGATCCTGGTAATTGCAGGTTAATTTAATTGTTGGACATGTCGAGTAAATGTTCACCTAGCTGATACTACGTAACATTAATAAATGGCAAGCGATAATTCAATCCTAAATCCATTTCAGACAGGATTTTGCAGAGGTATGTCCACATTTTATAACATCTGTTTGTTGAACACCTTGGTACAGCAGGCGAGATCTGACTCAACACCGCCATTATATGTTGTGTTCATAGATTTTGCCTCAGCATTTGATGCAGTCGATCATGCTAAATTGTGGGCCAAACTGGAGTTGCTTCATATGCCAAATGCTTCATGAGAACAAGGTAGCTAGAGTGAGACAGATAGGGCAGGGTGTCCTTTCTAACCCAATAGAGATCCAAAGCGGAGTGAAACAGGTGTGTGTGCTCGCCCCTGTTCTTTTCAACTTGTTTATGGTGAATCTGAAGTTCTTTCTGAGTGATCGAAATAACTTTCTGCCTTGGTTAGGCAGCCATCCAATAACCTACCTTGCCTAATCAGATGATCTTGTGATCGTTGACTCCACCTACGTTGGAATCTCAAGAACCACAGCTGCAAGAATGGAGTACGCCGAGGTAAATGGAATGTCTGTGAATGTGTCGAAATCAATGGTTTGGCTATGATGGAATTTAAATCGTTGAATGATGAATTCTTTGAATTAATTGCCTGGTCCCCGAAGTGGAATGAAGGTGAAGGGGTGCTGTTAAAGACTCCAAGAAAGAAAGTAGTGGAATGGGATTGGGCTGTTAACCATGACTATATTGCTCAACTCTCCTCATTATAAACCCGATCAAGGATGCAGGTCACAATTAGTAAACCACAGTACAGTTAGTTCCCTTGTCCAATACAGCAAAGGATTTTTATGTTGATATGGATAAATAAATTGCCTGTTTTAGATGTTGAAGGTGCCTGGATGGGAATGCCCAAGAATGAAAGAGTATGTAGGTTATGTAGTGTTGGAAACAGCTCACTGTCTAATCACATCTTGTAAGAGAATGTGTAAAAATTACATTTGGTTTCATATGAAATTCACCAATGGGCTGTTTGAAATTACAAATGAATCTATTTGGTTGAAGTGTGTTTGTGGATGGAATACTGCCTTTTCAACTGCTGTTACAAATGTATGGCAGGATTTTGAACGGGAACTGGGCTGCAATGAATATTGTTTCCCTCGTCCTCTTCTTTTTCTCCCCTCTATCTCCCGTTGCTCTTCTATGCTTTTTATTGTGAGATTGTTTTATTATGTTTATATGGTTATGATTATATTGTTCTAGATGTATTTCTTGATGTATGTAAAAAGTTTTAATTTGAACTGTTTCGCATATAAATAATACAAAAAAATAATTTTGTAGAGTGATGACCTCTTGGAGAAGGATCATCCAAAACCTTGGTCTCTTGATGCACCTGTTTATTGGTCTCAGATGTGGGACTGGTCCTAGTGTCCTGTCTTTTTTTGGGAACAACTGTAAGTCATAGATGCCTGGGTTCCTTTTCCCTTGTGGCTCTTTTCTTGCACCTTTTGCCAGTAGTGCGCCTCTACCTCTGCTAAGAGTACAAGAAGTTGCTGCCATTTTGTTTAGTCTCTTTTGGGTGCCAAGCGATTAGGTTTGGTTATGAACAATAGGGTGTGCATCACTGTTCTTAATAATAGATCAGAATATGTTCAACAAGTTTGTGAAAAACAGTATGAAGTACTACCGAGAATATGACCCTGCTCCAAGGACACTCTGAAACGATATATGTGGGTCCCTCAGGGACTCACCCAGACTGCTGTGTACTTTCAAATACATGTACAATATAAGTAATTGTATAGATATGAAATAAATTAAGTGTGATGCACAGAAAAAACATGTTAACAAAATATTTGATTCCGAATATTTTAACATACAATGATAAAAATCAACGCAGACAGATTACATGTGCGATTCCATTGCATTTCACACCTTAGTCAGGCTCGGACTGGCCTATGGGGGAATAGGCCCATGGCTGAACCAAAAACACAAAATGCTGGTGTTGGCCAGTTCTTTTGGTCAAAGTCGGCCACTTTTTTTGGCCAATTTGGGCCAGTTTGATGAGTTAATTCACTCTGCGGTTAGTAGTTTTGACCAGTGTTGCTGAATAAATACTCTTTAAAATGTACAATTTGCATCAAACTTTATCAAAAAACTCCACCTTGGTAACTATTCAAACAGTGTCAAAAAAAGAATGAACAGCCATTGAATGAGTGAGACCATTTTATGGCCTAGTAGTCCCACCCTGACCTTAGTCCATTCATCTGGGCTGAATATGTATTCAATCTCACTAAATGCAAAAATTGAATCAACACAGCTGCTCATGATAAGGCTGGACTCCGCCATCAGGGATATGGAACGTTTTCCCACAGCTGGAGAAAGCATCCCATATCCCTAATGGCAGGAGTCCAGCATTAGCTTCATGAGCAGCCGCTAGGTTATGCTACTCACTGAGATACACAGGACCTGTATTTCACCCTTACCTGTTCTAGGATACTGGTCTTGACTTTTATCCTGATGATTCAATGTTTGCATTTAATCAGATTGAATACAGATTCCGCCCTGATGATGGACTAAGGTCCGAAATGCACTGGCATCACACGTCATCTGTTTGCCTTGCTTTTTACCACTGTATATTACACTATTCTGAATCCTCTATTTTGATAATCCGTCTATTTTCTCTGCTTCACACTTAAGTGATTAGGTTTGCCTAGACATTCTGTGCAATATCCCTTCTTTACAGTCTGTACTATCCACCTGTGGGCATATGCATTTATTCACTACCCCTTTACCCTTTTACCAGGGTGCTGTGGCAGGATACCAGAAAAAGTCACTGCTTTCCAGGGCCACCCTTTCCTTAGCCTCTAGGTAAGCGTGACATATGCGGTCATTGACCTTGCTAGAATTGTTGTGGGAAAGGTGGCTGCCATGTGGCAGGTGTGCCTGGAAAGGTGGTTGCAAACCCGAGCCTTGCTCTCCATAGCCTACATGGGGTGCTGGACCACATTTTCCATTTATGCTCTGGGAGTGATGGCTCCAAAATACCTGGCTGATTCATTGTCTTTTGTGTATTTATCATCCACTTGGGGCACAAATAGATTTTCTCTGTAAAATTGCAGGTCAATAATACTGGCCTGCATCTCAGGCTTGAACCCTGTGACCCTAGGCCACGAAACTAGCATGGCTGCTGCCTGCCCAACTGAAGATTCTGGTTGTCCAAGCTTGACTTAACAAGTGTGCTTCAAAGTATTTTACCCACTTGGAGGATTGCTGGTGCATTCTCCTCACCAGGGAGTTGTTTTAATATGGGTTCTGATAGGAACCATTTTGCTCAGCCATACATGGCAAGTAGCAAGCTTGAACTGCCAATCTCAATGATGGGCGCCACTGTGTAGGTGAGGTTCCTCCTCAGCACGTGTCTCTACACTTCCTTTAACTTATGGGGCGCCTGACATTGATGTCAGGGACCACACAGTGATGATTAGGAATCTATTTGAGGTGATAGTAAAAGAAAATAGGATCAAATGTTGGGTTTGCAGGTCTAATCATGGCACAGTTAAGAATGGTATGTTGCCACTGCCTTCTAACCCATTCCATAATATTAGCTGTTGGAAGATCCTTTTTGGCTCCTTGATGGTTTTTATTTTTATAAAGTCCACATCCAGTCCAGTGGGTGGTCTGCCGACTCTAAGTGATCCGGCCAGGGCTGATTTTGCCGCGGCCGGAATGTTTGCATGAGAAAGGTGCAAACTACCAAAAGTTTGCACCTTTCTCATGCAAACACACTTGCATACTACGGAGGCGGCAGGGCTTTCCCCTGCAACCCCCGCTCACTATACTATAAAGTATAGTGAGTGGGGTGTTGCGGGGGACACCCCTGCAGCCCCTGTTTTTTTTGTGGGTGTGCTGCAGGGGTGTCCCCAGCAACACCCCGCTCACTATGCCACACAGTATAGTGGGCGGCCCCCAGTCTTTTTTTTATTTTTATTATTTTACTTACCTGCAATGCTACCACCAAAGGTTCGAACTTTTGGTTCGAACTTTTGGTGTTCAAACCTTTGGTGGTAGTCTTTTTTGGTTGTTTTGTTCGGTCTGGCCTTTTTTTTCGTTCCGATCGTTCAAAACCGGTCTGCCTACTAGCCACATATCACAGCATAGGGCCTGATTCACAGAGCTTTTTCCCATGGGATTGCGCCATTATAAAACACTTCTGTGAATCAGGCCCATAGTCTTTTGGATGCTCCTCGCTGACCAAGGATGGTAAAGGAGGGGGCTCGGTCTCCTGGCGAGTTCATGCGCTACTCTTCCCATACACCTCAATCCCACCTTGTAGCTGCTCTTCTTCCTCTGAGACATAGGATCATCAGTCATCCACTGTATTCTACGCCTTCTAACAACATTCATACTTGAACTCCGGTCCCGTAGTGCGTTCATCCCCAAGCACATTGAGGCAATACTAATGGGGATAAAGGCGCTATATAAATAACAAACTACTACTGTGTCTGTACTTGTGGAAATCCTAAGGTTGCAGAGGTTTCTCCCCGTGTTCCTTGACTTTTATCCAGTCATTCTGTCTTGCATAATTGCATTCAGTTTTTCTATAGCCTGTTGGAAAGTGAGCCTAGCACCCTGCTTTTCCACTCTCCATTTCACATTCCTTATGTAGCAGACGGGTCCTTCAAGGTCTCTAAATTAGAGTCCATTCATGAAGAGGACATATCTATCTCTTCCTGCGAGTTGTCCTCTATAACCTCTTAAGTTTGTGTACTCTGTCATCTTTTTGTGACAGGCTTTCAGTGGCAGACCATTAGTAAGATTGTAGATTTTAGCAGCAGCATGTCAAATCTTGGCAACATATTTGCTGGCTTCCGGTGCCAATAGATGTTTTGATGCATACACTCTTGACAAGGGCCTTGTGTTTACTGGTACCAAATGTTAGTCAGAAACCAGTGCAATTCCCTCTGGGACCACTGCAAAAGATTTAAGACTACAGGTGGTTAGCAGTAAACCCAATTGGTAGCAGTCTGTACCACCCAGATTTACCTGGTAGCTGTGGCTGAGCAGTCAGACTTCTCTCAAGAAGAGTTAGGCAGTATATAGAGTATACACAATAGGTCAAAAGAACACAGTAGAACTAGCAAACACTGACCAGAGCTTGGTGTAAAAGAGATGTAAGTATTTATTTAAAAGAAACACATCTAGTTAAACACACTGGCACTAATATCAAGCAGTTCAAAAACACAGTCACTAAAAGATATACACTCCCTTCAAGGATTATTAGACAAGTCTTAAGTAAAGCAACACTTATTTTCAGACAGCGGTGAGCGCTTAACGAAGATGGCACTCTAATCAATCGGTTAAAAAGGGAGAGAAAGGTAGAGTAAAGATAGAAACAGATCCCAACACTTTCGGAATAACACAGTAGGAGAAAAAGGCAGGCTAACCGTAAAGTCAAAGTTAACATGGCCGGACCCACTTTAAGAGGCTCCGGTCGAAATGTGTCCAAGGTCACACAGTTAAAAGTGCCCAAAGGTCTCGCAATAGTTCAGAAGGAGTTGGATCAACAGAAAGGGACCAGTTAGATGGTCAAGGCGGCTAGCCCAGTCCAGAAGATTAAGGGATTATTGTTACCTTGTAGCAATCTTTAGAAAGGGAGGCCTGGCGGACACGGTACCTTAAAATGGTGAGAACTCTCCAGCGGGGGCAGTTGTTCCTGGCAGCGGGTGCAAGTTGGTGCTTCGTCAGCGGGAAGAGAGGATCTCGTCGGGTAGAAAAGCAGGAGTCTGTTGCACTGCCAGGGAAGAAACCAGCCGCGAAGTTCTCAATTAAAAGGAGCGGTCCTTTTATTCGCGGTCCAGTGGTAAGTGGCTATCCGGTTGCCGGGGTGCTTGGCATGGGCAATTCGACCACAAGACGTCCTGGGATGCGAGAAAAGAAGGGGAACTGGTTGTGCCCACCAGTCAGGGGAAGAAGACTCTCCAGCAGGGAGATCTCCTCTGTCGTTGGGAAGTGGTGAGTCGGTTCAGCAGGGCTCCACCGGTGGTGTCGTCATAGCAGGTCGGCTCGGCTTCTCCCTCGTCGGATTTTCAGGTCATGTGGCGACTTCTGAAGTTCCAGTCCCAAAAGCCCTGCTTTTATGCAGCACACCCCCATTCACTCAGCCTAGCTGTCAATCAAACATGCTAAGTGGTGAGCTGGCCGGCTCACCACTTGGGCCAATCACACAAGAGTGCGACTTGAGTTACCAAGGTAACTCAGTCCAGGGTGCCTAAACCCCCTCCCACACCCCCTGTGGTACCCAGACAGAGTGGCACCACTTTTGGAGGCTTCTGTGGAGAAGCCCGCCAAAATGTGGAACAAAGGGCTCGACCTTTGGTTTGGAGTTACAGAGGCGAACACAAACGCCATTTTTAAACCGAGTTCTGGCAGAAAATACCAACCGGTGAATTAATATTAAATAAATAAACCAGCGGTATGTTAGAGGCTATGTTAAAAAGTATTAGCCTCGAACAATGGGAAAATCCCATAGAGATATATTTGCCGTTGAATATAAAGAGTAGTATCCACTGCCACCAGCCAAAACTCGACAAGGGGGGACGGGACAGTGCCCCCTCGAATAACAGACCCAGGGGCAATCGAATTGCCCTTACCAGTACGTCCACAATATGATGGTTTGTACTGGTTCTGTTAGTAATTTGGGACTAGTAAAGCCAATGGTGACTTTACATGCCCTGGGAGACAGTAGTCAGTCCCAGGGTATGGGGTCTATGGTGAGGAGTCACTATGACACCCCTGTGTTACCGCACGCAGGGTGCTGTGTAACACACACAAAAAAAAATATGAGACCCTATGGAGTAAAAGACCCCATAGCCCATGAAACACATTAACATTCAAAGGAACACCATAAATCATGTCAAAGAGTGGGAGGAAAAGAGTCTCACTCTTGGCAGGAAAAAAAAACTCCTCCAGAAATCCAGCAAAGCTGCTGGGGGACTCACTAGGTTAGGAAATTCAGCCTAAACAGAGAATTCTCCCTAACACCAAAATAGTGTTTGGTGCCTTTGAGACATTCCACATCATGAGCGGTTTACACATGCAGCCTTTTGGCGGCACAGTTCATGATTGCTTGTTGGCCCCAGCTATCTTTTGGGGTCAATTTTCCCAACCTCATCTTTTTCAGGGATAAACTGAGATCAATTGCTTTTTCAGGCCTTCTTGTATCAATGCAAAACCTTAGTTCTCCCCTTAGTTAAACCCCTTGCCATGCATCCTCTCACAGAACTTTAATAGTGTCTGAGTTGGGGTGTTTTTTTCAAGAGTAATGTGGGCAGCCTTGGAAGTGGAATGTGGTGCTTCACTTTAATGGCCACCCCTTCTTTGGGAGTCATTCCAGACTCACTCCTGGCCCCCCACTCTCCGGTTCAGATCGCCTCCACATCGTCACACCCAGCTGTCTCTTGAAACCGTGTCAGGGTGTCTAATATGCCTGCCTCCATGGTATCAGCCAACCTGCATCGTTTGTGCCTTGCTTTTAGTGTCTTAGGTTTAAACTTTAGACTAGTCAGACACTTGCTTTTCTCATGGACCACTGAAAGAGCGCAGTTGCTATCCTGGCACTTGTCTATTCATAGACAGAACAAATTACTTACCTCTCAGTAACTTTCTTTCTGATGTATGTTCCGCCCACTGATTCTTTATCTAGGATGTCCCAGTACACAGTTTTTCTCCGGAAACATTTCCACCGCCAGGAGGCACAGCGCAGGTTCACCTGACACCTCTAAATGATAGACATGACATTGTGGCCAGTATATATAGCAGTGCAGTTTGACCATTTTTTCCTAGCACTCTGAAGCTGATGGACCATAGAACCAATGGCATACTAGCTTCCTATCACGAGAGGTAGGTAGAGAGGGCAATGAGGAATCTGGAACATCCATCAGAAAGAACATTACGGAGAGATGGGCAATTTGTTTTTCTAATGGATTCCTTCCTCCCACTGATTCCTCATCTATGATAGACTCCTAAAGGAGTATGCACAGCTGGAGGAGGGAGGCAGCAAGGATACCACCTAAACTAGAAAACTCTGGAGGACTGCCCTACCAAAACAGGCATCCTGGCCTGCAAGGGACTCCAAGCAGTAATGCTTAGCAAACGTTTACAAAGACGCCCAGGTTTCCACCTGACAAATGTCCAGGACAGGGACTCCTGTCTGCAGGGCAGAGGTGGCAGCCACTCCTCTAATAGAATGAGCCCTGAGAACCACAGGATTATCCTTCCCAGCCAGATTGTAGCCTTCTGAAATGCAAAGAATGATCCACCTTGGCAGGGCCGGTTTGATCACAGCCCTGCCAGAACAAGCACCAGGGTAACCAACAAAAAGCTGGTCTTCTTTCGCAGCCTCTCTAATAGGAGAGGGACAGAACTTAGGCCTGCACTGGGTCCAGTCAATGAAATCGTTCCTCTGCCTTGAAAGGGTGAGGCGGAAGAAAAAACACAGGAAGATGGATCTTCTGAGAGATGGAAATCCAAGACCACTTTCGGCAGAAAGGAGGGCCTCACTCTCAAAGTCACCTTCTCTTTGGAGAAAACCAAAAAGGGAGGTAAAACAGGCAACGCTTGGAGCTCACTCACCAGTCTCGCGGAAGCAATGGCAACTGGGAAAATACCTTAAGCACCTGCAATCTAATGGAGTGCCCATAAGAAACGTTCAGACTAAATTAAAATTCCACACCAGAACCACAAACTAGTAGGGAGGAATTTGGTTATACAAACCTCGCCTAACAGTAGGGATTGCGAAAAACAAGCCTTGTTCTAGGGACCTCTTGAACACAGAAATAGCAGTGAAATTTACAGTGCCAATCTGGGCCAAGGAGAGCAGAAAATCCAACACAGATAGTGGACAGGATAAAGGATCCACATGCCTCTCCCAGCTCCAAATCGAAAATGTATGCCATCTGCATGCATAAATGGATTTCATAGTGAGACTCCGAGCTGAAAGGAGCACATCGAGGACATCATCAGACAAGTGCCACTCCTTGTATGTCAGCCTCGCAGTAGCCATGCATGAAGATTCACACTGCTGAGGTTCAGATGGAGGACCTGCCCCCCTCTGACTAGGAGAGCAAGTCAACTCTCCTTGGTAGGCACCAGCCAGGGCAGATGTACATGTTCAGCAACTCTGGCTACCGCGTTCTCCAGGGCCAGTCTGAAGCAATCAAGATCATCATGATTCCAAACAGGCCCAGTCTCCTGAGAACCAGCGGAATGACCGGGATTGGTGGGAATGCATCATGGAGGTCGAAAGTCCACTCGACTGTCAGTGCCCCAGCGCTTCCCGATGAGGAAATTCACGGGAGCAGAACAACTCGCACTTCCTGTGGACACCGAAAGGAGAACATCTTCAGAACTTCCTGGCAAAGCTCCCGTTCATGGGAGGTCAAGGTCTGTCTGCTCCAGGCATCCACAGTGACATTCTCTCTCCCAGCAAGGTGGGCAGCCATCAGAGAAACACTGTTCTCCAGAGCCCAGAACTACAATCACATTGCTACTCTGCACAGAGGCAAGGACCCCCACACCACCTAGTTTGTTGCAGTGGTTCATGACCACCGTAGTCCATCAGGATGAGCACAGAGCATTTTACAGAGGGGAGGAAAGCGACCAGGGCCAGCCTGATCACCCTCAGCAGCTCCAGCAAGTTTATGCATTCCAGAGACTCCACGGGAGATCACTGACTGGTCAGCGTTAGGTGCCACCCCAACCAGTCATAAATGCGCCCATGACCACTGCCACCTGGGGCCAAAGTTGCCGAAACACACCTCTCAGCAGGTTGTCTCACACAGCTCACCGCACAAGATCCTGAGCTACTTGGTCCAAGGTCTGTAAGAGGTCCAACATGTGGCCCTCAAATTGCAAACATTGGCAACACAGAAGCCACTTGAGCAATCTAATGCGCAGCCTTGCCTCCAGCTAAACTAGAATGCATGTGGCAATGAGGTGCAGAAGCCGCAAGAAAGCCGAGGCCAGGACTTGTTCCTCAGATTGAGAACATTGACCCTCCTAAAGATGTTCAGAACTAGATCCTCAGACAGGAAAGCCCTACACAAGCAAGTGTCCAAGACGGCACTGAGAAATCAAAGGGACTTTTGACATTCAGGGAAAAGCCCAGGCTGTGCAACAATAGCATGCATGCACGGAGCAGATGCGACAACACTAGAGCTGAAGAGCGAGCTTGGACACGCAAGTCGTTCAGGTAGGGAAAGACATGAATGCCCTCCGTCGTAAGCAGCTACCACCTCAAGCAGCTTGGTGAAAACCCTTGGCGCTGTAGAAAGACCGAATGGCAGGACCTTGAAGTGGTAGTGATGTTGGCCCAACAAAACACTTAGAGGGAGACACTGAGTCACTGACAAGCGGGGGATCAGACCCAGACAACAAAAGGTTGTAATTTACAATAACGATCCTGCCACTTAAGCACTGTCTAGAAAAATTAGCCCTAAGTAAAGTTAAATGGGGTTAGGCAGGTATGAAATAAATAGCCTTCCTAACTCTCCTAAAACGTAATGATACTAATACTCAAAATCCAAAGAAAAGCGTTACATATATTACCACATTTTATTAACAATTTTATCATACATAACATTTTAATAATTTCATTTTAAAATCAACAAAAACATTTCAATAAATTGACAAGTGCAATTATTAAAGTGATTAATAGAAATGACTTCACAAAGTGTATACGACTAAAACCGAAAAAACAAACACCAGAGAACCTTTTTGGCAGAAAAAAAGAATTCCTTTTGATCGGTTGCCAAAGTACAATAATGCTCAACCATGCAGTGATTACCAATACCAGGGCTACTAATATGTAGCGCTTATATACATCAATGTTTAGTTGATTGATCAGCTATTCAATGCAGCCAGGAAAAGACCTAACATGTTTCATTCTACTAAAAAACATTGGCAAAGATGGTAGAACCTCTAACACAACTCAGTGAAGGCAGAGTTCTCCATAGATAATGCTCTTAATTGGACCAAATACGTTCAACTAGTAGAAGTGAATTCTTAAACTATTGTAGTGAAGAAATACCACCAAAACAACTAATTCATTCTCGGTGTACCAAGCGTCTTAACGATAGACATCGCCTCTAAACATAGCCGGAAGGTGAACACATTGGTGAATGTAAGTAGTACAATGGTCAGATTTCTAAATGCAGCCGCCAGTTGGTACATTGCTTCCTGTGTCACAGCTATTGCTTGGCAGTCTATCTGGTTTCACTTCCTCTGCATTCTTCAATCTAAATGATGTTGGCCCACCACAAACGTCCGGTACTTACCATGTTTCTGATGAATCGGTACATGGAAGTAGGCATTCTGAAGGTCCAGTGATATCAACCAATCCGGCAAATCGAGGGCTTGCAGGATCTGAGCTAGCGTAACCATCTTGATCTTGTCCTTGCACAGGAACAGCTTCAGCAGCTGCAGATCCAGAATAGGTCTCAATCCCCGTCCTCCTGCGGCACCAGAAAATAGGTTGAGTACCATCCACTTCCTTGTTCCAAGCGCGACACCAGTTCAATTGCGCTCTTGGACAGAAGCTGATGGATCAATTCTAGGGGGCTGGGGTCCGTAGACAAGGGAGAGGACTGGGGCCTGTGGTCCAGAGGACACTGTAGGGCTGGGAGACAATAACCACATGTCCGATGTAAGGCCGAAGCATCAGAAGTGATTCTCGACCACTCTGAGCTGAACAGGGAAAGCCTCTCCCCACCAACGCTGAGTGGCATATCGCGCCACTAGTTTTGCACCCTGGGACGCGGTGGGGACGACTACCGCATCGCCACTCTGGGCTCCTGCATCTCGTCCTCATGGGAAGTGCTTGCCCTGGCTTCTACATGGGGCAGACTGACCACAACCCCTCTGGGAATAGGTGGTGGAGGGAGGAAAATCCCTGTCTTGAGACACTGACTGCGTGGAGGCCTGTTGCACTGCTAGCCTCAAAAACCTAGCTGTTGCCTAGGACAACCAGACCATCTAAAGGCGTCATCTACCTTAGCTTCAAAGAGGTTCTGATCATCAAAAGGCATGTGTAACAGCCTGGTCTGGATGCCGGCTGCAAACCCAGACATCATCAGCCAAGAATGGCGTCTGACCACAGTGCTTGTGGCCATATACCTGCCTACACAGTCCGCTGTGTCCAGCCCAATTGCAGGATTTGGTGTGCCCACTCCTTGCATTCAGAGACCAAGAACAGGAAACCGTCCTTCATATCTCCTTCCAGTGCGTGCTCTACTCCATTGGCCACCGTCATCCAAAGGAAGGAGATTTTGCCATGGCACATGAGGCGTTAACTGCTCACAGTGCCCGACGCAAACCCCTTCTTATCCCATGCATCAAACCTCTTACTCTCCCTGTCCAGAGGAAGGGACGGGAAGGTAGACTTCTTCCCCAAGCTATCAAGTGAAGCAAGGAAGTAAAGAAATGCTGAGTCTGAAGAGGCAGATCTGTGCTTTCTCGCAGGTTCCCTGTCCACTGCCGGATCATAGGCAGACTTCACCCACACTTCAAGTACGGGGACTCCACTGCAACATTGAAAGACAGGAGCATCTCTTTCTTGGGGGCATCATCCAGAATGTCACAAAGTTTGTACTGACCCTTTAATAATAATAATAATAATAATAATAATAATAATAATTTAGCATTTATATAGCGCTACAAACCCCCTCCGGTATCTTAGCGCTGCTTATTATTCCCCGCGGTGTGTGGTGCCCTAACTTTGACCTGGATGGAGCATACAGCCTCTGAGTACTGGCTACCTTGGCCATCAAGGGCTGGTACGTGGCCAGAGAGTTCCCTGGGGTGGGAGCTGGCAAATTGTCCATCTCCAGGGAGGCGCCAAGGTCATTGGCGACCTGCGGATCCTCTGCTCGAACCAACACATTCCACCTTCCCCATAGAATTTCTCCTGAAAATTCCTCACCTCTCTAGAACCCACAGGCACTGAGGCCAGAATCATCGGTGCCTTGGCAAACCTGTCCAACATCTTCAGGCAGAAGTTCTTCCATTCCTCTGGCGCAGAGGGTTGGCTGGGTAATGTTACCTGCACAGACCACTCAGGTGAATCCCTGGAGTAGTGGCTCTTCTTCAAAGAGGAATGCTGATGTGAGGACTCGCTCACAGAGTGAGATCTCTTCTGTTGCTTCTTTTTTCCTCCTTTTACTTGTGCGATGCCACCCATTCTTCGAAGCCTCTATCGAGCAAACTCGAATGAGACTGCAGAGCCTCTCCCTTCGGATTGTGGATGCACGGGAAGAGTTTTGTCTCCTGCTCCCAAAGGGCCTTTCGGGTACATGGACTAACACAACTCGCAATCCTGGGTGAATCGTGGCCCTCACCCAAGCAATGGAGACAGATCCAGTGTGGTCCGTACACAGCTTGGAGCCTGAAGGCTTAGATGGAATAGACATGGCGTATTTAGAAATTAAGCTCATCGAGAGTGTTCCAATCAGAGAGTGTGCAGAAGAAAAAAAAGGAACTGAGGTCACGAGGCACAGCGCTGCTATATATTGTCAAGAACCTCTAGGTGTTGTCACTTCTCCCAGGAGGGAGCGAGGTAGACCTTTCTCATGAGGCTGGGGAGGTAAGGTCGCTACCAGATAGTCCCCCTGGGGGTGGTATAATGCAGGAGGATCTAATGGGGAGCAATTCCCCCCCTCGGGAGAAGGACGGCCATCTAGGGTACAGCCCTTATGAGAACATAAGACCCCCATAAACTCAAGTCTCTCCTTCTCTCCTAACCTATTTGTAGACAGTAGACCTATGTACTATTATAAGGCAGACTACCTCAAAGTTCTGGAAAGTACTGAGACGAAGAAGATCAGGAACACACATAATCCAAGTACTGGGACGAGGTGGGACCCAGGAACAATAAAGAGCAATACCAAAAAGGAACTGCAGTGGATAGACTTCAATGTGGTTCCTCCACACCATAAAAACCAAAGAGGCCTGCCAACCAGGGAGACACAGACAACCAGGACAAGAGAGTGTGAAGCCTCGAAGTACGAAGGAGATGCGGAGAAGGCCATAATGGAGCCAAGAGCAGTCTGTGCCCGAAGTCAAGAAGACATTAGGACTCCTTTGCCCAACAGCGTTCAGACGGCAATGTGAACGCAAGTGGCAGGGTTCATACCGTCAGTCCAAGGGCTGGGCAAGAGATCCACAAGGTGAAAGCACTGAGACACAGGGATGCACACGCAGCACACAAAGTTGGAGAGAACCGGCTGCACATTGCAGGAATAGGCAAGGTAACTGGAGAGGCACAGGGACCGGTAGGGACTGGAAGGTGCAGGAGGGAAAAACCCTGTTTGGATATAACTAGCAGACGACTATGCCCTTCGTGTCAGTACTTGGCAAGCAAGGCAGCCAAGAGGACAAAGAGAAGTGAAGAGAAACAAGGGTCGGGGACACAAACCAAAAGAGTGATACAAGTCATCTTCCTTTTGGCAGGGAAGTGAACCAAGTGGACCAAGGAACAAGAGAAGCCTTATGAAGAGAAGACCTTGAAAAGGGAGTCATTCTCCTGGTAACTCGCACCAGGGGGAAGGTCCAACAGCCCTGGGGAAGGGTGTAATTGCTGCAGGTTTTTTGAGACTGAGACCAAATGCCAGGAGAAGGGAGGCATTCTCCTGGCCCACCGAGAAAGTATTATTTAGAACTTTATGACCTGAGGAAGGGAGTCGTTCCCCCGGGCTATTGAAGACTGAAGGGCGGTATTCTCCTGACCTACAAAGTGAATATTGTTTGGAACTTTGTGACTTGGGGAAAGGAGTCACTCCCCCAGGCTAGCTGGGACTGAACGTCAGGAGAAGTATGGGATTTTCTTGGCCCACCAAGAAACCATGGTGTGGAACTTTGACCATAAGCCAGCAGACGGGAGACATTCTCCTGAAACCAGAACAGTACAACGTTATTATTTAGTTTCTAGTGTTAGGGACAAAAGTAATGTTTTCTTGACACAGGACAGTGGACACTTTTACGATAACAGACATTCTGACAGTCACCTAAGATCTTCAGTTGCGGCAGGGAAACCCCCTCTTAGGAACAGGGAAAGGTCTTTAGCCCCAAACATGCCACCTTTGTGTCAGATTCCTTCTTCTGCACCCTTACAATATACTGCCACCGACATGCTTCAGGCAAAGCCGACAGGGAGCCGCGCTGCACCCCCTGCTGGCAGAAATGTTTCTGGACAATAGCTGCACTGGGATAGAGATATATTAGATGAGGAATCAGTGGTAGGAAGGAATCCATTAGAAGCATTGTTCGCAAGAAGGGAAAACCTTAAAGGGAGATTGGACCATGGGATTGAAATAGTAAAAACAAGTGTTAACATTTACAAACATATTAAACATGCGCTTTGTAGTACCTGTATCCCCAGCAATGGCTCCAATAGAACGTGGCTCTCCGCGTTGAGACATTTCAAAGTAGTCTTTCCTTTTTCTGTTCCTTATCTCCATAACCGAAACCAATGGGAAAATAAAACCATCTGAGAGAGAAGCAGCCATGTCTAATACATGGTTCCTATTACAGGGACGCCCCTGACCACTCCTAAATTTAAAATAACCCATTTAACTACTGCAGAACAACCACTTGATAATGGACTATGCACAGCATGTGAATCTGAAATAGATTCTAGGCTGCAAAAATACTTGGCACAAAGCCTTCTCACTCCATTAGTTGGAAAATAGTAGATATGCCATTAGCTGGTTACTGCAAGGTGGTCAGGGGGGGGCTGCAGAAGTAGAAAATGAGTGGGCACGAAATGCCAGAAATTGATTAAAGTGATATTTGGGATGGATACTAAACAAAATATAATTGTATGATGCAAGTGAAATTAATAAAGATACACTCAAGGTGTCTCCTGACCTTCAGATTTACTAAAGAGAAACATTCTGAATTTGAATTGAACAGGCTCCCATAGCCAAACCATAAGACCTGCAGTGGTCAGCCTTAATAAAAAATAATAAAACATTTAGATAAAGGATGTGATCGAGGGTAGCATCCAAAGGTTTGGCACTTAAATTCAAAGACATTTGAAAATCTGGTATATTTGCTTTTGAGTTGCTTGTGGGTGGACTCCTTACTCACCACATTGATATTAATATTGTCTTGCGGTAGGCCCAGATCACCAAATATCAAATCCTAAGGAACCAACTAAGCTTGATGCAATGAATGTGGGGAAGGGTAGAATACCCGGACTCACCCGCAACTCAAATTGAGTTTCACTATTCTTATGGGGAGTAGTGTACTGGGTGACCTCCAGCCCTTTAAGATGAGTAGCAATACCCTTGAGATGGATGGGATGCAGACTTTATTCATACATCAATAACCAAAACGACTCAGGTAGTTGGCAAAAAGGATAACTGTTTTAATACCAATTATCTAAAACAGGGAATACAACGGACATCTCAGCTCAAATTCTCTTATTGCATCTTATTGCATCTTAAAAAAAAGCCCTCCCCTTTAACAGGTCACTATGAACGTCACCAAATGCACAGCGTTCCATTGGCTACACAAACTATAGGACCCTGGATTATGTGGTCCCCTACAATTGGTTGGCACTCTAACCTTCGTCAGTACTTTTCCTCTTGCGATAGCAGCACGGAGGCTGGGTTCCCAGGTGCTGGTAAGCTCGTCTTGACCATAGCTTCCCACCAATTAGCATATGCATCTATCATCACCTCCGTGGTCTGCTGCCAAATAGGACTTTGAACTTGTCTTTGAGTGTTCTTAGCTCTGGATAATTCAGGGAGTGAAGGCACGCTCTGCCCTCATGCGTAGGTGTGACCATCTTGTTCATCCAACTTCATCCTTCCACGTGACTGAAGACCACAAAATCGAGCCTATCGTATATTAAAAATACTATTTTCTGATGTCTTCCTTCTTTGCTTCATGCCTTCTGAACAGGAGTTTTGTTCTTTCACACGATTTGTATCCAAGGTCTGCTCAATCCAGCCTGATGAGACCTTGGCTTCTTGGAGGCTTCTTGGATTGGCTTCATGGTTCATCCAGCCTCGCCTTTCTGAGATTCAAGTGGTAATTCATTTGTATTCTTACCGCGACACACTGGAAAAGAGGCCTTCCTTTTCTAGGCCAGCTCTGCTATAGTTCGTAGTGGAAACATCCAATCTTTACTCACTTATGCATATATGTATATGTTGGCACATGCCGCAATCTATTCACTATGAAGCTAGCCTCAAGAATACTTCATCTGCTTGCGTTTCTCTGCATCTGTGCACTTGTAAACTGACTTGATATCTTCATCAGTTCTGTGGCATAAGCTTCACCTTGGTCCCAAGATGTCACTTATCCTTGATACTTTCTTGGTGCCTTATAGAATATCTGCCTTCTCTTGCCACTGCATCTCTTCAATGTATGTAAGCTCGACTCTGTATGATATCACCATTAGTCTTGGCCATTCACTTGGTCTGCTTCTCCGGGATTTAATTCAAATGGCCATCATACTTTCTCGTATGTAAGTATAGTTTTCTCAATGGGAACCTTGCTTCCAGGACTCCCTTTGATACTGGTATTCTTATTTTTCTTTTTAAACTTTGTTTATTTGACTTGACAACACACCAGAGAACAAAAGGAGCCACATGGCACCAGCAATGAAAAAACCAAGCAATACACATATAAAGCAGTGCATCTTGAGTCAACTGAAGCATGCCGGGAGCAAGGTAGTAGACAAAGTATTAACAACTGTATCAAGGGGGACAACATCTAAGGGGAACCATCGGGGGGAGGACGAGGGAGAGTTTGACGGTGAAGCCATGGCAGACATATAATCTTGGAATTTCCGCCAGATGACTCTTGGCCTTGAATGTGGGTGTTGCATTGCGTTCCAGGACTCCTCAGTATCATGAGCCCAAGTGATTGTCCTGAGCCACTGTGTGTAGGTAGGTGCCCTGTGGAGGAGCCAACAACATAATATGCAGCGGACTGCCAACAGCATGCAGAGACCTGCTAGTTTCTTAGAGTCACGGGCCAACTGAGGAAGGTCATGGAACAGGCAATGCAGCGGGGTGGGGACAATAGTGTGTTCCAAAATGTCCGAAAGTGTGGAACAGATGTCCAACCAGAATTGGGTCAGGCGGGGACAGTATCATAGCATATGGATGTAAGAAGCTTGATCCGTGCCACACCTGGGACAATTGGGAGGGACGCTGCAGAACATGCGATGAAGTCTCATTGGTGTATGATGGTATCTATGTAGCACCTTGAATTGAATTAATTAAAATTTAGTGTTGTAGGACATATCGTGGGTGCGGGCACACATTCGGGACCATCTCTCGTCAATAAGCTCGACCCCGAGATCCTCCTCCCATTTGCATCTCAACTTGGTGAAGGGGGGCTGCTCTAGTCTGCAGTAAGGAGTAAAGTCTCGACACCTTACCCTTGAAGGAGAAAAAGGAACAGAGCTCCGCAACTATCGGCTCGTCAGGCGGTAAGGAGGGGAAATCAGGGTATCTGGATTTGAGATTCTCCCAGAGTGAGGAGTATTGTAGCCACACTGAGGGCCAGCGTTTGAGGGAGAGAGGGAGATCAGGCCACTCGATAAAGTTTCCCTGTTCGTAGGCATCACGGAGTGTCAGAAAGCTGGCATCCACCCAGTGAGATACCACTGATTGTGCAATATGTGGGACACCAGGGAAGAAGTTCCATGATGGCAGGTCCCCATGGAATGGGTGAAGTGCGTCGACCATTGTCCAGAGTTTGGTCAATGCTAATGATGTACTAGCTACGGGGTCTGCAGAATCTGAGTCAGGGGGGGATTGGCTTGAGGATCAGAGAGCCAAGCACTCGGTCACAGAGCGTTAGTTTCTCCAGGCGAACATGTGGGGGGGGATCAATGGTGTTGAACCAATGAGCGGTGAATTGAGATTGCCCTACCACCCAGTATCTGATGAAATCTGGGGCGCTGAACCCGCCCAATTCCCTGGGGGCGGTCAGTGTAGACAGTATGAGGCGGACTGCCTCTGAATGCCAGAGGAAGGAGTTGTTTATGCAGCGCAGTGCTTGGAAAAACGCATCCCCAGGTCACACAGGCAGATTGGTGAATTGGTAAAGTAATTGAGGTAATACAACCATTTTAAGTATTCCAATTCTGCCTGCTAGTGAGATGGGGAGTCTGGCCCAGCTGGAGGTTTTTGCAGCCAAGTTAGTTAGGTAATTGTCCTCGCGCAGCTGCGCCGTGTGGTAGGAGACCACCACCCCCAGGTAAGTGATACTAGACGGAGACCAGTTGAACCCACATAAGTCCAAGGGGAGTTGTGTGGAGTCTGTAAGTGGGAATAAGGCAGACTTGGAACAGTTTACTTTCAAGCCAGATATGTCTCCAAAACGGGCAACATCTGCTAGTATAGTGGCGAGGTTGATTTCAGGGGAATGGATGTACAGAAGGGCATCGTCAGCGTAGAGGGAGACTATATCGGATTGGCCGGCTGTGCGCAATCCCCTATGCAAGTGTGACTGCCAAACCATGTCAGCAAAGGGCTCCATGGCTATGGCGAAAATGAGCCGGGAGAAGGGGCATCCTTGACGTGTGCCTCTGGATATCTGGAAGGGAACGGAGCACCTGTCCTCCGTGCGGACTCTGGTCGATGGAGTGGTGTAAAGCAGCTTTATCCAGGTTCGGAAGATAGGGCCGAACTTGCACTTCTCAAGAACTCGCCATAGGTATTTCCACGAGACCGAGTCAAATGCTTTCTGCATGTCCAGAGTGGCTGCAACCGCCTGTGTGGCCGGGCTGATCCTGCTGATCACATTGTAGAGCCTTCTTAAATTCAGGGATGTGGACCTACCCGGGACAAATACCGCCTGGTCGGGATGGATGATGTGGGGCATGTATGGGGCTAAGCGGTTGGCTAGCAGTTTAGCGTATATTTTAATATCGCTGTTAATCAACGAGAGTGGTCGTTATGAGCCGCACTGAGTAGGGGGCTTACCAGGTTTGAGGAGCACTGTAATCAGTGCCTCCCGGAGAGATGGGGGAAGTATTCCCCTATCGCACGATTCTTCCCATAGGGCCAACAGGTGTGGGGCCAGGTGAGACTTGTATTGTTGATAAGTTCCTCCTAGGTGAAAGTCCTCTCAAGGAAGATGCTGGTGTCGGTTGACAGGACTGACAGGGGAAGATTCTCTAAATAGGAGTCAATTTCTGGGAGATACCGGTTTTCTTAGTGGTACCGCACATGTCTCACACTCTGGTTCCCAACATATAGGCAATATGGGCCAAGTGGTTGAGGTGGGGGTACTTGGCTCCCCCTTCCGGGTGATTTATCGACCACTCTCCCATCATCCTTCACATCTAGACATCCTTGTCTAAAGAAATGCTTCTTTGGGATCCATATCTTTATGACTCCTTTCAGGCATCAAGCTGATTTCACATGCTCATCCTTGTTCCACGTCATGAGCATGCACTGTCCACTTGGGCTGCAACAGATCCATATTCCCACATACTTCTTATGGTTCTTTGGATACAGGAACTTCGTTCCCTCAGGTGCATGGACACTGGCCTTCAGGAAGTCTCTTATTTCTTCATCTGTCAAGTCCCTGGCCTTCCATCCTGATTCAACATCAATCATGATTTTCATCCCTATAGCTTTCTTTGCTGTCTTTTTTCATTGTGTGATTATTATCATGATCAGACAGAATCCGAGCAACACCAGTACTATCAGGGCTCAGAGGAACTCAGAGGAACTTGAACATATCTGCCATCCATTGTGGAACCCAAGAAAAGAGTGATCCAAACCGACTGTCATCAGCAATGTCTTCTACTTCGTCTATCATCTGGATGTTTCGTTTCATCAGCATTTCTATGGCCTTAGTAAAAGTGCCATTCTCATTGTCATGAGAAGGTATGGATGTGCAACACGATTCTCTGATTTTTGCACAAACACCTCCATCCAAAGTGTGATCATGTCCAAGACGTATCTTTTTTTTATTTGTTTTTTTTATTTTATTTTTAGTAGTTCATTACAAACTTTTAAAATACAGTTTTTCCAAGAACAAAGGCGAAAAAAACAAATCAACATGAATGAAAAAAAGAAAAAGGATAAAAGGAGTCAACACGGTTCCTCAGACATCAGTCTCTTCCTGTCCATATAAGGAGATAAAGCTAATAAAGGAATAAGATAGAAAAGGAAAGAGTAGAGTAAACGGATGGGAAATGGAAAGGGAACCCTCCTTCCAGTTTCCTTCCAGAACCCTCCTTCCAGTTTCACATATTATTTTCTTCCTTGATTAGAGATTTTTCCATAGCCTCCAAAAAAAATGTTAAGGCAAAAGTCACTTGTTTAAGGTCTCCTTCATGGAGTAAACTCCATGCTTTCTCTATGCTTCGACATGTTGTTAAAACGTTTACTCTTTTAAGGATGGATTGTCTTATTTCGTTAAACTTAGGACATGTCAGAACGAGACGTTTTAGTGTTTCTTTGTCTTTTTTGCAGAAACGGCACTCATCATCAATTATTGCAGATTTGTTCCAGATGTTTACTTTTTCCTTAGTTCGGTACAGATTTAAGCGGAACATCATAAATGATCTTCTTTTATAGTTGGAAGGGAAGATTTCAAGATATTTAGGAAGTTTCTGGCATTCTCGTGCTTCTATGGGAGCGTTCTTCATGCATCGATGAGCTCTTCGCTGTTCTGATGTTTCGAACCAGTCCTGGTCCCATAGCTTTTTTTTAATGTTGTTTGGGTTATGGATTAGTGTGTGCAGATCCGATGCCAAATCACTTAGAATTTTTGCACATGAATCCTTCCACATACCAAGAATAGACTTTCTCTGCTCCAAACCTCCTGAGTTTAGAATTCAAAACTGGGGATGGTTATCCGCTCCCATAATTTTTTGCTATAAGGTTAGAGTACTCCATTGCATTTGGGCATTTATTGAAATCATGCCAAGTTCATACCGAAGGCACGCAATCGGTGCCCCTTTCGGTAATTGCAAAATCCTGGACCAGAAAGTATTCTCACACCATGGCCAGATTGTGTGCGAGCATCCAAGCATGGTTTCGGCTCCAAATATTAGCGACGGTATCACTTTGGCTCGATAAAAGTCCATGACAGGTTTCAGACTGAACTTTCCATATTTGTTGTTAATGGCAGCTCCTTGGGCTGTTAGCATTCTACATTTTCGCTTGATCTTTTGGGTCATTTTATTGTCATTTATGTTTGAGCTGATTGTTGCTCCCAAGTACTGTACCTGGGTTGCTCGGGCTATTAGCTTGTTTCCAATATACCATTTAGGTTCTTTTTTCCTCTTCTTTGTCCTTAGATTTTGGAAGGTCAAGATCTCGGTTTTAGTTGGATTAATTGTTAGTCCGTTTCTTTCCATGTAGGTTTCTAATGCTGTTAACTTTCGCTGTACTCCGATCGGTGTTTGGTCTAAGATAACCATATCGTCAGCATAGGCCATATGATGAAGATCTCTTTCATTTATCTTAGGAGGAAAGGATCGGACTTCTGACAATGCTTCGTCTATGTTGGAAATTAAAAAATTGAACAGAGTTGCCCCCAACGGGCAGCCCTGCTTGACCCCTCGTGATGTTAAGATTGAAGAGGAAAGCAAACCAGCCTGGTTTAGCCTTATGCGTATTGATGTTTCTGAATGTAATTCATGTATTGGTGTTAGAAGATTGCCTGGGCAATTTTGGTGCTCAAGTTTTCTCCATAGGATCTGTCTATCCACACTGTCGAAGGCACAAGCCAAGTCAACAAATGCTACGTAAACCTTCTTGTTGTTCTTAATTGCTTCCATTTTCAAAATGTTAAGCATCAGCAGATTTAATGAGCAACCGACTCCTTTCACAAACCCAGTTTGTCTGATATCAAAGTTCTTTGATTCGTTTATCCAATTGATCATATGATTTAAAATCTGAGTTGCAAAGATTTTACCTAGTACGTCCAGGAGAGTAATTGGTCTGAAGGTTCCTGGCTGGCTTCTATATCCTTTTTTAAATATGGGCACTATGATACCCATCTTCCACGAAGTTGGCACTCTTTTTTTTTGTAGGTCCTGGAACAGATTAAAATAGAACTTTGACCAAGCTTCAGGGTGTTCTTTTAGGAGGTAGTTAGTAAGCCTATCAGGTCCTGGGGCTCTTGAGGCACTAAGCTTTTGTATATTTGTTAGTATATCTTGTTCGGTAATTTGGAGCTCCCAATCTTTTTTAGCTTCTGCTAATTTGTAGCTGTTGTTAGTTTGTTTTGCGAACAAGTCTGAAAAATGCTTTATCCAAAGTGCCTCTGGTACTAAATTTGTGAGAAGCGCTTTTTGGGGAGCTTCCGTTTTATTTATAGCCTCCCAATATTTGGCTACATTTCTATTTGTCGTAAGATTTAAGATTGCCTCAGCATCTTCTTGTAACATATTCTGTTTGTGCAATTTTAGCAAATTTTTATAGGATTTTTTGGTTTTATCAAATTCAAGCCACCATTCTGGCTTTCCTTCTATTTTTAGTTGTCGATGGATTTTTCGCAGCTCTCGTTTCTTTGCAACTATCTTTGGATCGTACTTATGTTTATGGATAAGCTTGGTCTTTGTTGGACCGCGCACGATCTCTGAGTATTGATCAAACAATGTGGTGTATTCTTCATATGTATCCGCATCTTCTTTATACATATTTTCTAGGATGTTAGAAATTATGTTTTTTCCTTCATTCCATCGAATTCTGTTTCTACCTGGTTCAACAGTAAACGGAGTATGCCAGTGATGTCTGGTTATTAGATCAATTCCATCTATAGTGGCTATCACTAGATTATGGTCGCTTTGCTTCATTTCCACAATGTTAAAGAAAGTGACCTGTTCAAGTATTGATTCCGACACGTAAAAGTAGTCCAAGATTGAGTGATGCTTTCCATTGCTCCATGTAAATTGCGGAGGTATGTCCCCACTTATGTTTCCATTCAAGACGGACATCCTCCATATGTCCATTTCTTCGACCCATGAGGTTTTTATCATGTGTGTATCTTTGATCACAGCTGGTTTAATGGCAGTTTGATTAGCATCAGCAAGGTGAAGGGAGGCCATATTTAAGTTGCCACATAATATTATATGGGGATTAGCTTCGTCACTTTGTAGCGCGTCGATCAGAGCACATATTTGATCAAGAAAGTCTGATTCGTCTGAGGCATCATGTTGCCAATAAAGATTTATAATGGCAAATTGCTCTTTTTTGCAATTTTCCTCGGGGCCGACCTCAATCATGGTGACTTGAATATACGGCAAAATGATTTTCGAAGATCTCATGATCAAATGAGTACCGCTCTTGGATAATGTGATTAAGCCTGCTTTTGGTCGTCCTTTCGACAGTTTCACTGCCGGGTTAAAAGCGATTTCATAATTTGTAACAACAGGGCATTCCCTCACCCATGTTTCTTGAAGACAAATTACATCCAGCTGTTTGAGTTCATTTGGAAAAGTATTAAAGAGATGAGCAAACCCTCGGGTGTTCCAAGATCCAATCCTTAGGGTCCGTTCTGGACGCTGCTTCTGGCATTATTTGTCCAGATTGGTATTTAGCACACCAGCTAGCCAAGACCAGGAGTCTTTCTCCGTATGGACACCTAGTTTCTTTGCATCCATGCTTTCCGTCTCGGTGGTCAAATCAGGTGTGAAAGTGATCTTGATTACATCACGTTCCTCTGGGCTTAGACGGATTTCGTAAAGAGTTTGGCTTTCATTCACAGCCGTTACGTGATCAGAAGAGTCCGATTTCCCCTGTTGACAATGAATCTCAGATTGCTGGAGAGTCTGAACTTGAACATTACACTTTTTTAAACAGTCATTTCCAGAACTCGCACTCGGAATATAGGATCGGACCAAGTCCCCATCCTGAAATTCAGACAGATCGAAGCCTAGGCAATTCAAGTCAGAGCTGTTTGACAGCAGCAGGTCTCTCACAATTCTCGAGTGGATGTGAAGTTTTACAACATCCATTAGATTGTCAGCGACGAATTCAACGGTCTTAATATCTTCGGAGGCAATTGATCTCAATTGAGGTATATGATTGAATAGTTGAAAGACGGTTCTACGATTTAAAATTAGTTTGTCTTTCCCTTTTAGGATCTGCTCCAGAATCAAACAATAATTTGTTGTCTTTGTTGTTTTTTTTGATGATTGTTGTGATTTTTGTGTTTTTGAAACCCAACTTTGCTTTGGATATGATCTTTCTACAGCATCCTGTCTAGCTATGCTTGGGCTAGTGCCACTTGTTTGTTTAATCGGAATGAGTTGTTGCTCGACTCGTCGATCTCCATTCGGACGTCGAGATTCGCTATTACAAGCCAATTGAAAAGATGGCTTTTTTTTTCGCTTCTATGATATTTAGCCGCTCACTTAGGGTCAAATAGACAGGCTCCATTGGCACTTCATCAATGTGGTTCAGTGGCAGAGTGTTCGTTTCTGGGAGACACTTAATTATTTCACACGTTCTGCTCATTCTCACTCCATCTCTTCCAATAGGTTGCGCACTTTCCAATGCTTCAACCCTTGGCTTGTCCAAGTTATCACCAAAAGTTTCCGGTTGGTTCAATACTGGCTGAATTTCGGTAGAATGGACCTGATCGTCTTCGTATGTAGATACATTTGCCAGTACAGTGATGACATCATCTTCTGTTGTATCTTCATCAATAATCTCCATTGGGTCTGCAACGGGGACGTCAACTTCTCCAGGTGTGCCAGTTTGCTCACCCACTTCCAAGCACACGTTAGGTTTAGTGGTGTTGACAACTTCAGATTCTAATCTCGTCTGTAAGAGGGCATTTAAGGTCTTCACGTTCCTTAGAAATTTGCAAGAGCCTGGAGATTTTTTCATTTTGTGATGTTTTTAGTTTCGCGTTGTTGTTTTTGGCAAACATTTTTAGCCTCTCTGGACTCATTTGCGTCCGTTGCACATTGAGATGGTTTTTCAAAAATTGGAAAGGTAGGTTGACTTTTTTCTATTGATTTGTCAAGGCAGGATTCGACTTGGGTCTCAATCTCTTTTGGCTGCAGAAGCGGTTTAGATGGTTGAGCGGAGGTTGAAGGCAAACTTTCATAAGAAGGGACCGTTAGCACTCCAGGGATATATTGGGGATTTGGCTGGTGAGTTTCATTTGTTACATCTGTGTTATTAAGAGCTTTATCCAGAGTTGATACTGACATGTTTGATTGGACTTCGGAGGTAGAGACTATATTTTTTCTTGGCAGTGAGTCCACAGCATCTTCTGTGTTTGAGGATAAAGCGTCACATGATACAGCTTGCCTTTGTTTTTTAAGAGATATAGAAACGTTGCATACTTGCGAACCAACGTTTTGCATTTGGCCATCTCTCTTTTGTAGTGAGGTAGGATTTGTTGTTTGATAGTTTTTCATCATTGAGACTGTTTCTTTTGCCACCTCGGCCAACAGTCGTTTATCTTCAGCATTTGTTTTTAACTGCTCTCTAATTATCTCCATAAATGATCTGCATGCCTTCGTGTCATTTTTCAAATGACTTTTTAATCCTTTGATTTCGTCTTCACAACTTATCTTTGAATTTAGCAAAGCCAACAACGCATTTTGATCTTGGCATGTTTCATTCAACTGTTCATACAGTTTGATTAGAGGTGCAACTGTAATTGTCAGGGCCGAAGTTAAGTTTGGTCGAAGTTCATTGATTACTTATTCGATCAAGTTAAAGCATTGTTGCCCGTTTTTGTCGGCCACAGCTTGATTGCGGAGTCTGTACCTGTCTTGTTGGATCGTACATCCGTTTGCTTTGTGGTTCATGGAACTCTGAAATTCAGAGTCGGAGGAACTTGTATCCGAAGTGGATTGAGGTCTTTGTCTGAGGTCTCTCTTTATGGATTTTGGTAGTGAGTTTCCGGTTGGTTGTCTAGCGTCTGTACACAGACGTTTCTGTGATAGCGGGATTGTTCCATGAAAACTATAGTCCATTCGTCTGCGTTTCGATTGATGAAACAAGTTTATCTGAGACCCATGGTCACGGCTTGATATATCAGTTTGGGCTGGAAATATGTTTTGTTCACTGGTCGAGGGCGTCTGCGAATCCAAGGTTTCCAGTACTAGTGATATATTTTGTTTTTGCCTGGTTTGCGCAGCTGCCATTGACTGATTCATTAGTCTTAGATCTTCAATCAGTTTGTCTGCTACAGTCAGTGAATCACAATGGTTTTTTGGAGAGTCATCAGGTTTCTGAGTTTGTGCCTCAGACAGATGCGTGCTAGTAATTGGAAGCTTTGTTGGCCACATTGGTCCTTCAGAAATATGTTGTATTTGGTCCTCAAAAACGTCCTCATTTGTTTGCGCTAATATCATGCCGCCTCTAGGAACTGATCGTTTGATTTTTGAAGGCTTGCAAGATACTTAGGATTGTGATAATGCGCTTCACGGTGATCCATATTTCCTAAGTCTACTGATTTTGTTTTTACATTGTCCAGTAGGGCATTTTGCGCCAATTCACGAAGTGAACTTATTTGACCACGGGGCCTACTAACACAAATTTGATTTGAGTCTGTGATGGTTTTACAGATTGGTTCACTCGAACAAACGACAGGTTCGCATGAGCAAATACTTATGTCAGGATGTAAGGTTTTAGGAGTGTGAAATACAGGCAAAGGCATTCCAGTTATAGTACTTGTCTCATTACTTGGCACTGCCTGCGTTAATTGTCCATCTGAGTTTGCTGAGTTTGCTGGTTTATCAGAGAGAACATAGCATAGTTTGCAATGGGTAAGTATAGGCAGACCCACTCCCCCGATTTCACTTACGTGTAGCGCACCGGGACTCACGTGGGGCTGCGATCGTGATGATACCGTCTCAGATTTAGAGCGCTGCAAGGAGACGGAACGCTCATTGGCAAGTGAAGAAATCGGCCACATGTCAGGAGTGTAGTGCTTAGTGTTCCCCCAGCGGACACAGCAAACACACACTGCTCACTCCGCCTCGGCTCCGCCGAGGGGTGAGGCTTTATGGCTCTGCCTGAGGAATTCGAGGCCAGTGAAGACAGACTCCGGTCTGGGACTTCGCGGCTCGGCACGTCAGCTGTTCCAAAGGAAAACACAGTACTGAGCAGCAAACACACTCTGCTCACTCCGCCTCGGCTCCGCCGAGGGGTGAGGCTTTATGGCTCCGCCTGAGGAATTCGAGGCCAGTGAAGACAGACTCCGGTCTGGGACTTCGCGGCTCGGCACGTCAGCTGTTCCAAAAGAAAACACAGTACTGAGCAGCAAACACACTCTGCTCACTCCCAAGACGTATCTGTTCAGAAGAGTCATTAGTCGTATGGCTCTCAACTCTTCTTTGACAGCATTGAATCCCTTTATGGTTGCATTGATCGTCTGCAGCAATTCCTATCTGGTAACCTGCAGCCATTTGGTATTTGCTCCACCTGGATTCTTGCAATAAAGATCAATGTGAAGACTGACAAAGTCTGGCTGAACAGTCTGTGCTCATATGGAATGGCATCAAAAGCTTCTATTGATTTTGCTGAGATGTAGTTCTCTCCATTCTTCTTATCATCTCCACAGATCTTTTCTTCCTCAGGTGAGCATATGCTTTCGGAAAACTGTCAATATTCAAGTCGCGTTTAGGAATCACCAATGCTGGAAAATGAACATTCACCAAAAAGCATATTCCTACCCAATTTGCAGGCAATCTCATATAAGTTGTGGCTCCACACGCCCAATAGTGATCCATGATCACTGCTGTTCCAAGATTCATTCTTGGTGCATCAAAGATCCGACTACAGTTCTGGTTCTCTCTGACTTTTCTTGTGCCATTATTTCTGAAGCACAGCTTTGAACTTTCCAAAGGGACTATCTGCAAGGGTCCTCCTCCGTCTTCGACCCAAGTCAGTAGTTTAGCAAGTTTCGGCCATAATGGTTTGCACAGCACCTGTGCATTCCACACAGTCGATTCCGGACAAGCATATACCATCCATGTTCTGCAAATAACCACTCCTCCTTCCCAGCCATCTGGTGATAACACTGTTCCCCAAATCTGCATCTGGCCTCTGTTCTTCCAATGTTGGATGTCTTCTTCAGTTTTTCCTGAAGTCTTCTGTTTACTTCCCATCTAATTGCAGCTCATTTTACTCCAGGCTTTTCCTATCTGATCACGTCATTCTTGGTATGATCTGTCTCTTTTCTTTGCGTCTTGTACATAGTCATCTGGATCTGTCCATTCAGTTGCCTATTTGAGATGGGCATCTCGACCCATGAACTGGCCTCTTGTACGACAGAGTGCTATGTGTGATAGACAATGTGCTGTCTGGATGTCTATTTCAATAGCTATGAAGATTTTAGACTTCCCCATGCTATAAGGCAGGAGTGCACATACAAAGCATTCCTCCTTCGAGGTCCTTCTTCCCACTTCTTTCATATGCTGGTACCATATGTTATTCCCCAAGTGTGCTATACTATCCAGGTAATCATTTAGCTCGTGATCATCCTCCCTAGCATTTCTCTTGGACCTTGTTCTCTTCTTGTAATCTGCTATGATCATCTCATAAAGCATATCAGCATATCTCATTCTTACTGGAACAATCATAGGCGCATTCGTCAGTGGGCTGGGTGTGTTTACATGTACTACTTGTGTAGGTTCCCTCCTAGACAATCTCTTCCACTGTCTCTCCTTTCGAGCTTGTTTCTGGTGCTCAAGAACAATCTCCACAACACTTTCTCAAAGAACGATGACTATTGACATTTGTCACAGACTCAGGTAATTTCTCATCATCCACTGGGACCGGGATGATTACATAGGGTCTTGATTGCCTAGTAGTTGCCACGTCTGTACCTTCCTTCTGTTAAGGACGATTCACAGGAGTCCGTGCTCCATTTACGTCTATATAGTAAGATGTGCGTACTGTAAGTGAGAGCAATATCACTATGAACAAAATGCAAACATAAATCAGGCAAAGGTACGACCACTTGCAGCAATGGCTTTTTATACGTCGCGGACGTCTCTCAGAATCTGGCATGAATATATTGCTACTAATGCTGCCCATTTCTCTTTTTTAATGAAGGAAAAACAGATTTTTATTAGGGCAACATTGTGCACTACTTCAGGAAGCTGCTGAATCCGCTCCGTAAAGCTCCTCGATCAGCAGACTGCTTACTAAATGATGAACACAAATTCCCAATGAAGGCCATGAATTAGCCTTTCACCAGACGACATGATTATTCTTTCTCAGCATGAAACAAAAGTTTTTTAACCAGTAGACCTTGGATCTGTTTCTCGAAAGAAAGTTTCATTCAGTTCTTAATGTTCTTACAGAGTACCCGTTCACTTGTATTATGATGTCTCTCAATATTCTATTGAGTGCTGCATTGTTCCGCAGGTCGCTCAGGAAAGTTCGAACGTCGGTTTGCCTTCCAACCAGATGCAGGAACTCCTCAATCAGGTAGTAGAATACTAAGTTGACCAGTCTGTTTGCATTATCCGGTGACAGGGGCATTTGCGTTTTTCCCCACTGAACTCAGGAAGCTGGAGATTCTTCTAAAAATTGCTATGAGCAATCTCCTCATGATTGGAACATTCTTAGGAACTTGCAAGAAAACATGAACACTAGTAGTTATCCCCACAAGCGCAGGAAATGCACGCAATATGAACACAAAAACTGCAAGAATGACCCAGGAAACGTTGTCATTAGGCACTACTATGCGTGCCTCCGAACAGGAACTCCGTGAGAAACTAATCTGGGTACTGCTCCCTCTTCCAGTCGTCGAAAAGGAACTCCAGATTTGGCATATCTTTGTTTTTCAATGAAGGCTTAAGCATGCCTCAGTCCAATGTCAACAAACTCCTGTGGCTCAAGAACAAATAGCTTCCCTTAACTCCTTTGTAAATGACTAAAAAGAGTGTCCCGAAATAAGCCACAGTCCACTGAACTCTTCATCTTTATTCAACAGCTTCGGTGTCCTTCTTCCTCACCATAGATCTAGTCTGCACGTGCTGTGGTTCTTCCCCGATGCTTGCTTCCAATGGGTGTGGAGGTTAAGGAGACTCTCCAGCATAGACTTTCATGTCACCAAGGAAAATCCAAGCACCTCTACCTTGCACTTTGACTGCAGACGCTGTGACGTCCTCCACTATGAAAGGGCCTTCAAAGCGTGGCTCGTACCACTTTCTAGTGAAGTTCCTTATTAAGACTGCATCTCCGGGGAAAAGTTTGGGAAGACAAAACTCTTTAATTCCTCTTGTTGAAGAATCTCCTTCTGTGTTCTGTGCGGCCCCACACCTTTTTCGCTTGAGCTGATCTAAAATGACAGAGATACTTGAAGTCATACAAATAAGGTAAACACGTAGCTACTTTCCTAACAATTCTGCAGTTGACTGGCCATCACTTCTAACCCCAGCCGGATGTGTGAGAGGTGTCCTCATTCCCCTCCCTGTTACTATTTCATGCGGGGTAAGATGGTGGTCTGAACCTGGCTGATTTCTCAACGCGTACAAGGCCAGTAGTAGGCAATGCAACCATTCTTTCTTCAAAGTAAGCTTCAATTTGGCTATTCTTTCCTTAAGCAAGCCGTTGATTCTCTCACAGACACTGTTCACTTGCGGATGATAAGCCGATGAAAACTTGTGCTTTATGCCAAGCAACAAGCTTATTTGCTCAAAGACTGTGTTTACAAAATGAGGGCCATTATCTGATCTCAATATTTCACATATTCCCCCATCTGGGAAACACTTTTCGTACTAGAAATTTTGTTGCACAGGTGGAGTCAGGGTGTGCACATGGCCCAGCCTCATTTCACCTCAAGAAAGGACATACCACTACAATCATATATCTATATATCTATACCATTACATACTTGCAGCATGTCGACATAGTCAATATGCAAATGCTGAAAGGGGCCACTAGGACTAGGAATAACTCCCCTAATTGTGCGCAATGTGTGCCCAGTAGTAAACCTTTGACATACGATACAATTTACTACATAAAATGCAACGGGTTCTACTAAATGTGGAACAAACCACTCCTCTGCAATAGTTGCAGCGAGGTTCTCTCTAGTTGTGTGCGCAGGGTAGTGTAGCTGTTCCAATACCACCCTTAATAAGGCTACAGGCATCACTGGTCTACCAGTACTGTCTTGTCACCACATCGCTTCAGAGGGGTTTAAAGAACACCCTCTCTGTGTCCACAAGTCCTTCTCATCTTGGGGTACTTCCCCCTGGATCTCAATCAATTGGGTCCTAGACAGGTTATTATAACAGTTAGATACACTCATCACCACCATGCTTTCATTCACATACAGTGTTTCTAACGACATAATGAAATCTTAACATGCAATACGTTTGGCTTCCTCGTCTGCTTTTTGATTTTCACATGAAATAAAATCTGCCCTTTTAGTGTGAGCTGTGCATTTAACAACTGGGATGGCTACTGGGAGTTGTAGTGCTTTAATAGGCCTGTCCAATAGGGCTGCAGGTTCACTGTCGTGCCATCCGCTCAGGGGTAGCCCCTCCTTTTCCAGTGTCCCAGCCCTGCGTGCACTGTTGAAGTCACATAGGCTAAGTCACTGTACACCATGACTTCCTGGTCTGCGTGTTTCTCGATCGCGACAATCAGTGCAGCCTGTGCTGAAAAGTGAGATGGTAGCCGTGTGCTTACCAACACTTGAAACTTCCCCAATGGCTATGTGCTTCACAATAAAGGCACTTGTATATCTTTGTCCATCATTTTGATCGATTCTCGAAGAACCGTCAATAAAAAGAATCTCCCCAGCTGCCAACGCATTCTCTTTTACCCTTGGGAGTTCATCATAAAACTCGTCATAGTTCGAGCAATCATGGGCATGCTCGTCCTCTGCCAGTCGTTAATCTATAAACATGGCAGGATTCACTATTCTGCATCAGACTATTTTAATTGCCAGATTCGATATGACTACTTCATAGGCAGAAGTCCTTTGAGATGTCAATGTGCCTTTAGGTTTTTCCAAAATGGGAAATAATGCATGTTCAACAAATAACGTTGTAGGACATCCCATAACTATGCTAGCAGCTTTCTCAATGGTGAACGCAGCGGCTGCCAAAGATTGTTCACAAGGAAAATGACCCCTCATCACTAGGTCTAGAATCCCACTGTAATGTGCAAGGGGCTTGTACCCCAACGTGGTTCTCTACGTGAGGACTGCTGTCATAACAGTGCCATCTGTGTGCGAAAAAAAGAATCTCTCAGCATAATTGGGAATCCCCAAAACTGGAGCTGTGCAAATTGCCTTTTTTAATTCATCAAACCCTTCTTGCATTTCTTCAGTCCAAACAATTTTCTGCTGGGTTGTCTGTGCTATCTTCAGAGCTTGCAACAAGGGCCTTATGTATGAACTATAATCAAAGACCCATGCTCTCACATAATTACATAGTACCAAAAATCCCTGCATGTGCTTTATCATCTGTGGCTTTACTGTTTTCAAAATAGCCTGAGCTTTCTCAAGAGAATCCCTCTTTCCTTCATGCGAGATTAACTGACCTATATACAGTACTTCCTCTTGACAATACTGCAATTTCTCTGTTGACTTTGTATCCTTTCTCTGCAAGAATAATCATTAGCTGAACTGAGTCACGTCTGCACTGTTCCTCTGAGGTGCTACAGACCAATATGTCATCCACGTATTGCAACACAACACTTTTCAAATCGATATTGCTTAAGTCCATTTGTATCACCCTATTGAAAATCGATGGTGAATCACAGTACCCCTGGGGTAAACGAGTACTTTTTAACTTAAGTCTGATGAAACATAAATTACGTCAGATCTTGTGAATCCTTATGCAATGGGATTGAGAAAAACACATTTTTCAAGTCAATCACAGTGAAATATCGTGCCTCAACAGGTATATTACATAAGATTGTCGCAGGATTAGGATCTAGAGGGAACTCGGCCTATACAATCTGGTTAATCAGTCTTAAATCTTGAATTAGACACGGCAACTCCCCCATAGATTTCTTGATAGGGTACACTGACGTATTACATGGTGACTCTGATGTCACTAGGATGCCTTGTTCCATCATAGCTGATATTGTCTTAAAAATACCTTCATCTGCCTCTCGAGACAACAGGATACTGTCGTGCTCAAGGTAAAATTGCTCCTGGTTTCAATTTAATTTTCACTTCTCCAACCCCCATCAATCGGCCTACGTCATAGGGGCCTGTCGTCCATAATGAAGCTGGTACTTTGCCAGGTCTACCTCAAAATACTCAGGATGTTTTTGTGCTAACATTTGCTGAGGAACTTCTCATTTAATTGCACTCACCCAATAAGTGATCCTCATCTCAAATATTACTTTGTCATCTGATGGATGATCTCCAAACATATCCTCATCAGTGACGTCAGTCAATCTGTAACCTTCCCCAATGGCGATCACTGGGCTCCATCGTCTTCCTTCGTAATAATTTCCATCAAGCAAAGCCATTTTTCCTCGCACTATGGATGCTTGCAATTCTAAAGGAAATATTCGTCCTTCCTCTTCATCCATAGTATCTTTGGCCTGAATAGAAATCCATCAGGTATTCTCATAGTTCTGCCCACTAAGCCTGGCAGCCATGTCAGCAAAATGCATACCCATTGTGAAACACTTTGGGTTCTAACAGCATTCCTCATATGGCCACTTGTCCTGAAAATGCCATAATAATTTCACTCACATTTAAATAGTGCATTCCTGGTGTTGAACACATTATGCCTTTATCAGTGAATGAAACCGTCATATTTAACTTGGTCATTAAATCTCGACCAATATATTGACAGGTGTCTGCCTTGAGTATAGCAACGGCACCGCCATGTCACACTCTCCTCCAGAGACTGGCAATGCAACAGTAAAAGGAACTCTGCTTGTAGCTCCTGTAAATCCTTGAGTATTCATGGCACTTCCAGACATCGAAAATTTCCCCTCTCGTATATACTTGAGCGCATGCACCAGTGTCTACTAAAAATGAAAAGGATTTGCCTCCTATGCTAACGGCAACCCTTGGTGCCTCTTGAAGATCTGGTGTTATTGTTAGTATTGAACACATCAAGTCTCCCAGTGAGCTGTCCTATTGTGGATACATTCTCATCCCTGTACCTGTGAAAGGATTTCCTCCATCAACAGTGACACTGCTACCCTAGGAGTCATTAACTGTCCTGTGCTCATGCTTTGCTGTATCTGCATAGGCGAATGCTGTGACTGCCCTTGTGGCAGATTCATTGTTGCCTGTTGTGTCTGTAAATCTTGCTGCACTCTCTGCACTTGTGTCTGCTACACGGTTCGATTCTGAACAAACCCATCTCCATTCTGCTGCGAATATGCAGGTGGATTTAAATTCCCCCTCTTGAAAATTGATTATTCTGCACGAATCATTGACTTCTACATGTGCGAGCCAAATGACATGTCATATCACATGTCCAACATAAAGGTGGAGGTATCCCCATCCGTCTTCCCTGCATGCCTTGATTATCATTCTGCATGTTCTGAAACCCACCTTGATTATTCTGGAAGTTCCCCTTATTATTCTGAAAACCTCTTCCTTGAAAACGTCCCCGTCCCCATGGTATAAACCCATTATTACTTTGGTTGAACTGCATTTGGTTATTCATTTGTGGCATGTCTACTGCTTTCTGTGAGCCATCTCCACTGGTCAACATTGCCCCTTCAATGGTGTACTTGGATAATTTTTTCTGTACTAACTTTGCCTCTTCGCCTTTCCTAGCATTGACTTTTTTGTGATTCTTTTCTTGCAAGACTCTGCAATAATGCACAATGGTCAGCTGTATCTCTGACCATGGTTTAGCTTCCATGCCCACTAACTTCTTAAGCTGCTTCAGTACTGGGTCTGTCAACCCCTGACATAGTATATGATAAAACACAGGTATAGATTTCCCCCAAGCCTTGCGTGTCTCCAAAGCCAACTGCTCTTAAACATTCTGAAAATAAACAAGTGGATCGTCCCCTTCCTGCATTTTTTTCATCATTGTAGCTCCCATATTGGACGTGTCCGGATACATCCAAGCGCTTTCCAAACTGCCCCTCTGCTATTGTTGAACGGTGCTCCATCATGAGCAGTGTTTACCTTGGTAACACCAGAATATCCTGCTTGACCAAACATCATCAGATCTTTCCCCAAGGATGGCAATCAGGAGACACTTCATGTCCCCTATAGCCAACGTGTTACCTCCTGTAATTTTCTCTAATTCATGTATTCATTTTCCAGCGCCAGAAGTTAAACTCAGGAGTTTGCACCTTCAATGATCCTTGTCCATCTGCGGCCAAGGTATATACTGTGGTCTGGCTCCTCCCTTTTCTAAAAAGGGGAACTGTGAAACCCCACATTTGCTCTCATCTCCCATTGTTTGCCTATCCAGAGTGGGGACAATGGTTCCGTACCGTCTTCCTGGCAGTGTCCTTAACCTGCTCACATAAGATGGCGAGGCCCCCCTCGGACCATGGGATCGCGCTTTAGATTGATCTGGCCGCGTCAATGATTCTGGTGCCCGAAATATAGGTGGGTCTAAACCCGACCACCTTACTTCCTTCTCCATCAAAAAACACCCTTCAGTGCCAAACGCGTCACCTTCCTCTTCCTCACAGAAGGCTGCTCTGTTTTCATCTGACATCTCCTGTGCCCAACTCGTGCGAGTTCTCTCCTCTTAGTCTCTATCCATAGTCAGTCTATCGAAAGACAGCTCCCTTGGCTCAAAACTACATGAGGCTCCCTCTTTATCGTACAGCTGCGTACTCTCCAATTGATCATGTTTACCCTTCCTCTGCAATACTTTTGGTCAAACCATGATAGACTTTATCAATAGCATCCCCAATGCTTCTGGAGTCAAACTCATCCTCTAGATTTGCTCTAGACGGACCTGCTATTGGCTCATGTGCTGAGAAGAACTCTTTTAGGTCTTCCCATGACACTTCTGGATTAGGATCCATTACTTCCTTTTCCATGTGATCAAGATCATCAAGATCGTGTGCTCTGTGTCTCCTCTTTTGTTCCAATTCATCGTCAAATTCTCTTCACTTCCTTGCTTCCTCTCGTACCCGGTCTTCCTCTCTTCTTTTCATAATTCTTCTCTCATTTGCCCTTTGTATTTCTCTACATCTTTGCATTCTTTTATCCCTTAATTTCTGTTCTTCCTCTTCCATTCTTGTCTTTCCCACTCTTCGATCGCCCTCTGTCTGTCTTTTTTTCTTTGCTCCTCTATAGCTTTTCTGTTCCTTCAATTGCTCATCTTGATACAACTGATCCCCGTCTGTCTATCCTGCTTTTTGTCCCATCTTTTTTCATTCTTTCTTCCCTTTCCTTATCCTTTTTATCCTGCTCGTCTCAATCTTCCCTTGGCCTCACTTCCTCGATGCTCTTACCATCAAGTTTGAGCAAAATCTGACCACCCATCCATTCATTCTGTATAAGTGCTAACTCATCAGTTTTGATCTTTTTCTCCTTTCCACCTCTTTATTTCTCATCCTATATCTAAGAATGTACTTGGTCGATCACTTCTCTCTTTAGCGCGTCCCTCTTTGTCCCTCAGGATTTTAAAGATTACGTTTCTCTCAGTATTTTTCTCTGGGCCCTCGTTGCTGCTTTGCGGAGGCAACTCATATGCCGGGTTACTATACCCCGTTGCTGCCTTAAACTCCCTCAATGGGTACAGCCTGACATCTTTTGTAATATCACTGTCTGCTTCAGGCGCGGCGGGTGGAGCAGAAGGCTCTTCACCCCCTCTTTGCATACATTAAGCATCCAGTCTACAGGAAGCAGCTAATTTCTCTCCTCCTGGTACATTTTCCAGAGCTCTAAGCTCACTAGTCATTTAACTTTTTTCCCGTATATGCAGCATGCAAATATGTCGTTGCTGCAGAACTGCCTTCGATAGTGATCCCCCTTGTGGCCATGGCATGAAGATTTTATCTGTGGTTCTTTAACCCATTCTGCACTGTACTGTGTAAACTTAGATGCGTTTTTGGCAGCTGTTTACAAAGGTGTATAAGAAGAGTAATATCCTCCATTTTGACACATCACCCATTGACCGTCAATACTCACCTTTACTCTTTGCAGATTTCAATAATACTTTTCAAGAAAAACAAAACAATATGAGCATGCACCAATCGTCACAGGCTCTAAACCCTCTATATCATGTTTTTTACTTTAATCTGCTAAAAATACCATCAATTCAAATTCATTAGACTTAATCCTTAAAAACTCTCGCATTTCTCCTCTTTTCATTTATCAATTTCAATTAGGATCCATTACTTCCTTTTCCATGTGATCAAGATCATCAAGATCGTGTGCTCTGTGTCTCCTCTTTTGTTCCAATTCATCGTCAAATTCTCTTCACTTCCTTCTCCTCTTTTCATTTATCAATTTTGTCTATTTTTTCGTCATTATTACACAATCATATAAAACAGACAGACGTACATACTCGGCCGGCCACATATATTTCAGCCTTTTTCCTCAAGACTTATCCTGCCTCTAAAAGTAGTCCTACGGAGTTTGAACTGCCCTCTTCAAACTCGTCTTTAACCGAGTTCGCCTTCTACATCATGCGCTACGGGACTCTAGGTGATGTTCCTTCTGTTACGTTCTTTAACACACAGGTAACTAGGCGTACTCTTTATCGTGGTCTCGCCTCACGATACCTCTTAATTGCTTGGCCTCTCTGCAAAGTCAATTTACTCAATATTTAACACTTATTATTCTTAAATTGCTTTAGCCCAGTCTCCCTCCATTACTGGTTTTCCCAATCACTGCCCATACACAATTTTGCCACCTCACTCACTTTTACTCACCATTCGTGTGGACAACTTCCGACTCTCTGGATCGTCTGCCTCCTCATCGCCTCTTCAACTTTTCGTTTGTTCAGTTTCCTGTAGACGCAGGGAAGGGATTCCATAGAAACCGAGGGACCGGTCACACCCTAGCTTGCAACCTTAAAGTTTTTAACTAATACCGCTATCTACAGGGAGCTTCATGTCCTTTCACCCGAATGGCAGAGGTTGTGTGACATTGCCGGGAACCCTAAAGCTTGCTTATCTTGATGGGTATCTAACCATCCTCTCTCTGCTACCACGTGGACTGGGTGACCTCAGCCCTTTAAGATGAGTAGCAATACCTTTGAGATGGATGGGGATGCAAACATACATCAATAATTGAAACAACTCAGGAAGTTGGCAAAAAGGATAACTGTTTTAATATCAATTATCTAAAACAGGGAGTACGACGGACATCAACGGAGGTCTCAGCGCAAATGCTCTCAATGCATCTTAAAAAAAGCATTCTTTTATAGCAAAAGAATTGTCATAGGTGACGTCAACTTATGTATTTACCAACGTCATCCTACGTCGCAAACTACAAAACCTATTGAAGAAAGTGATTGAGTCTAAAGGGATATCCAAGTATATGTTCTATACGAGTATGGGGCAGTGAACAAAAGTAACTGGTTTCTTAACATCAGGTGTGGCAACTAAGACCTCCCCTTAAACAGATAACTATGAACGTCACTAAATACATGACGTCCCATTGGCTACACAAACTACAGGACCCTTGATTATGTGGTCCAATACAACTGGTTGGCACTAAACTTCTTCGGTACCTTTCCTCCTGTGTTAGCAGCACGCAGGCTGGGTTCCCAGGTGCTGGTGAGCTCGTCTTGGCCATAGCTTCCCACCAATTACCATATGCATCCATCATCACCTCAGTGGTCTGCTGCCAATCAAGACTTTGAACTTGTCCTGGGAATGTTCTTAGCTCTGGAGAATTCAGGGAGTGAACGCACACTCTGCCCTCATGCGTAGGTATGACCATCTTGTTCGTCCAACTTCATCCTTTCACGTGACTGAAGACCACAAAATGGAGCCTCTCGTGTATTAAAAATACTATTTTCTAATAGACCTCTGATGTCTTCCTTGCTTTGTTCATGCCTTCTCAACAGGAGTTTTGTTCTTTCACACTATTTGTATCCACTGTCTGGTCACTCCAGCCTGATAAGACCTTGGCTTCTTGGCTTGGCTTCATGGCTCATCCAGCCTCGCCTTTCTGAGATTCACTTGGTAATTCATTTGTTTTCTTACTGTGACACACTGGAAAAGAAGACTTCCTTTTCTAGCCCAGCTCTGCTATAGTTCCCAGTGGAAACATCCAATCTTTACTCACTCATGCATATATGTATATGTCGGCCCATGCTGCAATCTATTTACTATAAAGCTAGCCTCAAGAATACTTTGTCTGCTTGCGTTTCTCTGCATCTGTACACATGTAAACTGGCTTGATAGCTTCATCAGTTCTGTGGCATATGCTTCTTCACCTTGGTCCCACGATGTGATTTATCCTTGATACTTTCTTGATGCCTTATAGAATATCTGCATTCTCTTGCCTCTGCATCTCTTCTATGTACATCAGCTCGACTCTGTATGATGTCACCATTGATCTTGACCATTCACTTGCTCTGCTTCTTCCAGGATTTCATTCAAATGGCCATTATACTTTCTCATATGCAAGTATGGTTTTCTCAACGGGAACCTTGCTTCCAGGGTTCTCTTTGATATCGGTATTCTTAGTGGTACAGCACGTGTCTCACACTCTGGTTCCCAACATATAGGCAATAGGGGTGAAGTGGTTGAGGTGCGGGTACTTGGCTCCTTCTCTACTGTAGTAAAGGAAATCCAGATGCAAACAGGTGCTTCAGAGGAGAAGTAACATCCCCTTGGAATTTCCCTTGGAATTTCTCTGTCACCCAGTCTTCCATTGAAGAAATGTAGAATTGACACTTGTGTCACAACTTTGGGGCAAAGAGGTTGAGAGGTTGGGGAACAAGGGGGGGGGGAGAGGCACAGAGTGACCCCGGGAACAGCATCTATTGTAACTGAATTTAGTTCTCATACACAGGAAGCATAAGACAGCTGACCCAGGGATTCTACCACAGTATTCCACAACTTCAATGCCAGGAGACCTGGTTCCGCCCAGATTGTAAAACGAAACGTTTGCTGCTGTGCATTCTACAGGCAAAGAGTGGAAGGTGTTTGCTATGTTGAAGAAAGCCAGGAGAGCCAAGAAAACAGCCTTGGGGCCCTGGAAATGTATAGGCCACTCCTGTTGACCACAAATCGTGGCCCTTCTAAAACCTCATAGTTGCAGTCCACTTGAACTCTGAGGAGTCAGTGCTCAGGGAGGTGGACGGTTCTAGGGTCAAATGAGGAGCCCCTCAAGATTCAATTCTCAGTGCTGGGGTATATCATAACTCCTTTAAGCAGGACACAGGGAAGAACATGGGCTGCAGCAGATTATCCCAAGACCTCACCAGATTGAGTTGTAATGATATTATCCTGAGCCTAGCGCATGGCGCCACCAAGATGCAAGACAACAAGAGGCTGAGATTCTTCTGAAAGGAAAGCAGTCAATGCATCATTGGTGTGAAAATGCATCTGTAACAGCCTGAGAGAGCAGATCCTCCCAGCAGCTACTCTTAAATATGTCTTATAAATATCAGTTAAAATGTCTTCTTGATGAGCAAAATGCTTCCAAGTGTGAAATGTTACTGTTCCTTGACAAAGTGCATATGCAAACAGACTAAGACGCGGTGTAAAATGCAGAGAATGGCGAGGCATTCAAAACTGTAATAATGGGGTACACTTTACATGTTAATTGTACATGCAGGGAACCATCAACTTTAACACTTGCGTACTGTTGGGTTCCCCTTGATGCAATTTTAAAAATGTTCAAAGGAGAGTTGAAACGTAAAGAGAAAAACGGGCAAAATGGCCTTTAATCTGGGTTTATGTTCTGTTTAAATAAAATGAAAATGCTGCTTGCAAATCACTTTATAGAGAGCATTTACAATGGATTCCTATGGACTCCACCTGAGTTTAGGACATTCTTCAAGTGGATTCCAAGAATATCTATTTGTTTTTAATGAAACGCTCATGCAGGCAGAAAACAAAGTGAACTTTGAAGATGGATGAGGAAAGCACGGCAAGAAAGTTAGTTACGCTACACACCTCTTCTCCACCTTTAAAGGGAAGGTAAACTGTACAAATCCTTCTGACTTCCTTTTACACTACTCTAGCCCTTGTTCTGAAGTATGCACACTGACAGACTCAGGGTCATCTTGGATACCTTCTAATAGCAAGAATGAAAACATCTGTGCCCTATGCAAATATATAGATATTTCTAGCTCCTCCTTCAGTGGCACTGATAGAATGCATTATTACCTTGCCATCTCCCTATGTGTGTACTAGGAAGACAGTTTAAAAACAATGTGAGGCAGCCACTTGGCCATTTGTGCATGCTGAAGCTTTTATTTGGGTTTGGTAAGAAGTTAATTTATCTTTGGGATTAATGTGTTTTCCATTATAACATTAGCCAAGTGTGCGCTGTCCATGATTTTGTGGTGGGTTAGCACAATTCCCTGCAGCATCTTTTCCCTTGTCAATCTCTTGACCGAGTTTTCTTTGCCCGTATCAAACACAGTGTGTATTTTATTATTAGTCTCGCAGTACTACTTTTTGATCAACGGTTCAGACATCTTTGCATGTCTGAATGCCTTTTGGCTTATCAAAAGCTTGTACATCTGCTATGCCATCAACAACTGCAATAGATAAGATCCTTTTATATAATTGACGCTAACCCTGTTTATTTTCAAGCTCAGATGTCCAAAGGAAGCCAATTGTTCAAGTTTATGTTTATTGAATTTATATAGCGCTTTAAGCCAAAGCGCTTTACAATATAACCGGTACAAAAGTGAGAGAAGCATATTTACAAACATGAACAGGTCATTAGAACAATAAGTATAACTATTTACAAGGGGGGAGAGGGTGGGGGGTAGAGGAGGGGGTAGGTGAAGGGAGTTACAGTGTAGGATTTGAGATAGGGGGAGGGGAAGGGAAGAGGGAGTGATATGGTGTCCTCATTGCTCTTAAGTAGAATTTGTTACCAAGTTAAGGTCAGAGGGGAAGGAGAGAGGATTGGGGAAAGGAGGGGGGGCAAGGGAAGGAGGGGAGGGGTAGGGAAGGGAAGTCAGGGAGGGGAGTGAAGAAGATGGGCTTTCAGGGAGTGGTGGAAGGATGAGTAGGTAGGGGTGGAGCGGATGGAGAGCGGGAGGGAGTTCCAGTGTAGAGGGGCCAAGAGTTGGAAGGAGCGGAAGCGTCAGGAGGCACATGGGGCTAGGGGTATAGTGAGAAGGTAGAGGTTTGCTGAGTGGAGAGAGCGGGAGGGGGAGTAAAATGAGAGGAGGGAGGAAAGGTAGGGGGGCGCCAGGTCATGGAGAGATTTGTAGACAAGACAGATGAATTGGAATTTCAGTTGTGAGAGGGAGGGAAGCCAGTCAAGTTGAGAGAGAAAGAAATAGAGTCTTGAGGGCCGAGGAGAAATAGAGTATGGATAGAGGAGTGGTAGATGGATTGTAGGGGAGTTAGGTGAGAGACAGGGAGTCCAAAGAGGAGAGAGGAGCAGTAGAAGAGGCGGGCGAAAATAAGGGAGGAGATTAGGAGTTTGGAAGCATGGAATGTGAGAGAGGAGCGGATCTTGCGGTTGTTATAGAGGTGGTGGCGACAGGCTCAAGAGGTTAGAGAGATGTGGTTGGAGAAGGAGAGAGAGGAGTAGAGGTGGAAGCCAAGATTGCAGGCATGGGAAGATATGGAGAGGTTAGAGGGTGGAAAGTGGATGAAGGGAGAGGGAGAAGGGGAGAGAGTGTTAGGAGGGAAGAAAAGCACCTCAGTCTTGTCAGTATTGAGGGAAAGAAAGTGGGATGACATCCAATCTTTTATAGCCGTGAGGCAGGAAGAAAGAGTGAGGTGGAGGTCCGATGTGAAGGAAGAGAAGGAAAGAAAGAGTTGGGTGTCATCAGCATAGAAGTGGTGGGCAATGCCAAAAGAAGAAATGATTGGGGAGAGAAGGGAGGTATAGAGAGAAAAGAAAGGGTCCCAGCTCGGAACCCTGAGGGACATCATAGTTCAGGGGGAGGCTGGAGGAGCGGCCGCCCCAGGAGACAGCGAAGGATCGATTGGAGAGGTAAGAGGTGAGCCAGGAGAGAACAGAGTCTTTGAAGCCGAAGGAGGACAGAGTGCTAAGAAGTAAGGGGTGATCTACAGTATCAAAAGCTGCAGAAAGATCAAGGAGGAAGAGAATTGAAGATTGCTTAGCTTAGCAAGCAGTGAGGAGAGAGTTGAGGACATAAGTGAGGGCAGTCTCAGTGGAGTGTTTAGGGCAGAAACTAGATTGAGAGGTGGGGAGGAGGGAGTGGGATGAGACGAAAGTAGAACGTTGAGAGTAGGCAAGGCGCTCGAGGAGCTTAGAAATAAAGGGCAGAAGGGAGATTGGCCGGAAGTTGGAGGTAAGAAGAGGGTTAGCAGGTTTCTTCAGGATAGGGATTATGGTAGCATGTTTGAAAGCTGAAGGAAAGGTGGCGGAGGAGAGAGAGATGTTGAAGGAGGTGGTTAGGTAGGGAATAAGGAGGGGGTACATTTTGGGGATGAGGGAGGTGGGGATGGGGTCAGAGGGGGCAGCAGTAGGGTGAGGTTTGGACAGGAGATGGGAGACACATGCAGGGGTGATAGGAGAAAAGGTGGACAAGTTGGCAGAGCTGGAAGAGGGGGATAGGGGAGGAGGAGAGAAGGATGAAGAGGAGCGGATGTTCTGGCGAAGAGAGGATTTTGGATGAGAAGAAGTTTGCGAAGTCAGAGGGAGAGAGGGGAGAGTTTGTGGAAGCGTCAGAAGTGGGGGGGAGCCGAGAGAGGGTCTGGAAGATACGGCGAGGATGAGAGGCTTGTGAGTGGAGGATGCTAGAGTAGTAGGAGCGTTTGGCAGATGAGAGGCAAGAGTCGTAGAGAGAGTGATATGAGAAATAAGAGGATTGATTAGTCAGAGAAGGGGATTTGATCCAGCGTCGTTTGAGGCATCGGAGGAGGGGGCACATGGACAGAAGGTGTGAAGAGGCCCAGGGTTGGGAAGGTTTGTGAGAAGGGGAGAAGGGAGTGAGAGGATAGAGTTGTTCAAGACTGGAGGTTATAGAGGAGAACAGTGAGGAGAGGACGTCATCTGCTGAGAGGGAAGCGAAATCAGAGAGGGGGAAGGGAGGAAGAACATGAGTCGTGGAAGAGAGTAGGGTTAAAGTTGCGGAGGTTGCGACGAGAGAAGGAGGGAAAGGTGGGGGAGATAAGAGGGGAGGAGTGAGGGAGAAGGAGAGCAAGGCATGATCAGAGAGATAGTTGGGAAGAGATGATACAGGGGAGGATGAGTAAGAAGAGAGAAAGATGAGATCGAGTGTGGAGCCAGAGGAGTGGGTAGGAAGGGGAGAGAGGAGGTAGGAGTCAAGTAATGAAAGAAGCGGAGAAGAATGAGATGTGGATGAGAGAGGGAAGTTGAAGTCGCCAAGGACTGAGAGAGGAGTAGGGGAAGGAGAGATGAGAGAGAGAAGATGGTCAAGGTCTTCATAGAAGGAAGAGAGGGGGCCCGGAGGTCTGTAAATGATTAAGAAGGAGATCGCGTGAGGATAGGTGAAGGATTTGAAAAGAAATTCTAAGGAAGAGGAGGTGGGGAGGGTGAGGGTAGGGGATGAGGAAAGACATTTAGGGTGAAAAATGAGGCCGACGCCGCCTCTGCGAACAGAGGGGCGTGAGACATGAGAGAAGGAGGAGGGGGTGGAGAGAGACGCAGGGACTGTGGAATTTAAATAGGGGATCCAAGTCTCCGTGATGCAGAGGAAGTGAAGATTAAGTCGGAAGAACAGGTCAAGGGTCGCAGTGGCTTTATTGCAGATGGAACGGGCATTCCAGAGGGCAATGTTGATAATGCTGGAGGGGCTAGCAGTGGGGAGGTGGATAAGATTGGAGCGAGAAGGGATAGTGCGGGGAGGAAGGGGTGGGCGGGGGGGGGATGGACATTAGGATGAGGGGAAGGAGGAGGAGGGGGAGGAAGGGGAGGGGGACGGAGGGAAGACCACGAAGGGAGACACAGATGGGGTGCATGGCAGGAAGGGGAAGAAGTAGGTGCTGGTGGATGTGGGAGACGTGAGAAGGAGAAGTGAGGACAGAATTGTCCTTGCAAGTTGTTCAAAGTTATCAAACATGGTGCCAATTCCTCCTTCACCTCTTCCACTTTCGTTTTCAGTGTACCAGGGCACTGCTTTTTAATACTTTTTTTGTTGAGAAGATTCAAACGAGTGAACAAGGTATTGCTGCTAGTATTCATAAATCTACCTATGCATTCAGTTCTTTTTCACCTCATTGAGTGCCTATTTGGAACACTTTCTGCTTTATCTGAATCAGATTTCTTCTACAGTGAAGGCTACATCTTATCCTGGTGACCCTTTCCCTGCCTAAGTAATTTAAACTGTTCCTTTGTCTAGCTCTTCACTTTGGATTCCTTTAACAAATGCCTAATTTCACCAAAGGGGTTTTCCTGCTTCCCTTAAATGTGGTCAGTTGCTTCCCTTGTTGAAAAAGCCTAGTTTATACCAACTATCAGCCTATCACTGACTTATCTTTGGTAAATTCCTTGAGAAACGTGCATCGCTAAAACCTTCCCAGCACTTATCCAAACACAGTTTGCTTTGGGACCGTCAATCAAGCTTCTGTCCCTGATGTAGCACCAAGAAAGTTACCCTTTGGATGTTGGACGATGCCAAGTGCATGCTTGATTCCAGAAGTACTTGGCTTGTCCTCCTTGATCGCTCAGCTGTGTTTGATACAGTCAGCCATGAGGTGCTGAATAACGTCTTTCTAACTGTGTGTGGTCTTGCCCAGTCCTGATTTTCCTTCTTCCTGTGTGAATAGACACACATTTTGTGAACAGACATTACTTTGTGCCTGTGGCCTTTCTCTGGGTTCAATTTTGTCACCCATGCTTCACTTATACATGGGTCCTTGGGGATATCCGATGACAAATGGGCTTACAGATATACAAGTATGCAGACCTTGTCCTCCTTAGGGACTGCGTCCGTGCCTTCAAGAAGTGCATGTCTTTGTGTTTTCTGAAATTAAATTTGCACCCGGGGAAGGGCTATTGGCCAATCAGATGGCTGGACCAACAAGCGAGAATATACATTTTCTGCCCCGATGTTCCAGCCACCCGAGGCCCTTCCCAGGGCAGTGCCACTGTTTTTCTTTTTTTTATTTGGGGAGGCAAAAGGGATCCTCCAAAGTCAACAAACCCCTTTCCCCAACCCCTCCCAACTTTACTGCGGGACAGAATCTTTGAGCTCCAGTCCATGCACTCCTTCCGATCCAGGCTGCCGCCACAGAAATGGAAAAGGTACTTCGTCCCTTTTTCCAATGGCGGTGGCGATCTTTTTTCATTTTTTTCCCTCCGTTGGGAGATTGGCCGCGCAAGCAGCAAATCTCCTGAGGGTGAACAAAAATAAGAAAAACATTTTCACCCCGGATGAACCTCAAGGCGCGAATGGCTTTCACCCCGGGGGCAGTAACATCCCACAGCTCGGGCCTATCATGGCTCAGGCTTGTGGGATGTTACCAGCCATGTCCACCCCTCACCTCGGAGGCGAAAATATTTTTCTAAAAAAACAGAACCAGCCACTCTTCTTTTGGTAACTCTGCCACCGTGGGGCACTCTGTTAAATCTCTTAGTTTTACTTTAGATTTTTATCTGAATTTTAAATCACATATTTCTCATCTCACAATCATGTTTCCAGTTTTCTCCAGAAGTTAAATCCCTGTGTATCCCTCCCTTCGACCCCTGGACCACCATCCAAATTCAGTTCTTGCAGGTCTCGACAGCAATAAAGCAGTTTTCATTGGCCTCCCAGATACCTCCTTGGCCCCTGCGAAAGCAGTTCTACCGCCTGTTTGATTTCCAGAATTCAAATGTTCTTGCTGAAAAATCAGCTATTTCCAGGGACTGAGATACCAGGTTTCTGGATCTCAAAATTCTTTGCTTCAGGAACTCTTTTTTAATCTCCCGAGTGCCAGGGTTTCTCTTCAACTATCCCTTGAGCTTGGAATACTAACCCTCCCTCTCCTTGCAACTTTGTTGGAATTTAGGAAGACTCCTAAAGCCCAAGATTGCATATTAACAAATGTTATTTTTGTTTTTGCTATAGTTTAATCTTGATTTTAGGTCATGTTTTACCTTATTGTTGTGATTTTATCAATGTGTTGCTATGTATGGTTTGCCTATACAGCACCCTGCTGCCTTCAAGTCCAGGCTGCACTATATATTCTTAAATACATTACTGAAGTTAATGTGGAGAAATGCTAATTGCTGTTGGAGTTGTTTGCCGTTTCTGTTGCTGCTCTGCCGTGGTGATGGAACAGGCATCACAATTCTGATCCATTTCCTTTTTTTTCTGACAAAGATGCATAGTTCTATCACCATTAAACAGTGACCGTGGTACAGCAGATAATTTATAGAGGCCTAATGTCTCTGGTAAATCAGCAGTTAATACGACTCCAAAAGGGACCACATTTTCGAACCAACCCTAGTGAGCCATCAGAGCAGCATCAGTCGACTGCCACACTAATTGCACTGAGCTACTGTTTCAAAGTTTAGAGGAGGAGCTGAATGCCTCTGCAGGAAGTCCCGCCCCCATCCTTCCTATATGTTTGAAGCCAGAGACTGCGACATGCATGAGACCAGTGATTGTGCCTATTCCATGGAGAGCTTTCGAGAAAAGGTATCCATTGAGAAAGCCTCATCTGATGCATCCCTGTAGAGATGACAATCTTTTGGAGGAGATCCCCAAAGGAACATGAAGATGAAAGAGGTTGGTAATGTCACAAGAAGTAAGCATGATGCACTGAGAGGAGTGGCTGAAGAAGAGGATGTATGGACTTAAAGAATCAAGGGAACTTTCATATGCGGCATAAAGAGTGCACGTGTGAAGAACACTTCAGAAAATGCAAGCTGTTTTATAACTGTACAGGTGCAGCAACGCAAGTAGACTAAGTGATCTTAAAGGCTAGCTATACATGCTGAATAGACTGCAGGTGGTGCCGCCATTATATAGAAGCTGGACATTGGCATCACATATTTAGTAAGCTCAGACCCACGGAGAAGGAAGAATCAGGAAGCTGTGTCTCAGCAAACATGAAGCTAAAAGCATGGAAAGGCCTGAAGAGCTGTCTGGCATGGTGTCAAAGGATGGAGCAACCTGCAAACTGGTTATCTATCCTTTAAGAACAGTGAACGCGAGAAGCTGAATCATTCCTGGTTAAGGTGCAAAGAAAGAACATCACGAGTTCCAAGTTTATTAGTTCAAGACAATTAAATGCTGCAAAACAGGCCAAAATACGGCCTCCTGTCACGTGGGATATCGATGGAAATAGAAATTGGGCATGCAGCACCAGACTGGAGATAAGCGCATGCTCACACTCCCATATATTCTCAGGAGCAAGGATACATTGCAAGGCCAAGTACAAAGACAATCTGAATGGCAGAAGGCATGAACGATGAGATGTTGGGCTAATCAGGAGGGGGGAGACACAGTCAAGTCCACCCAATGACACCTGGGGTACCAGCTTACCTGCTGCTAGTGAGCAGAATGTGCCAGACTGGCATAAACATGCCAACCAATTGTAGAGGGCCATATAGTTTGAGAGCTAGAGGTGGGCATAAGTTGTCCACCTGACTGTAGAGACCCAAACACAACCCGTTCCTATATAGAAAGTATACTTGGATGTTCCCCTTAAGCCAACCACAACAATCAATAGGTTTTTCTGGTTTGTCACTTATGGGTTTTTACTATAAAAGTACTGTTTTTTATTAAATGCTTCAAGATAATGCAATGCGACATCTGTTTATGTCCGTTGTAATGCCCCGTTTTAGACAATTGATAATAAAACAGTCGGACAACACTTTTTGCCAACTTCCTGAGTCGGTCTTATCCTTTGTAGTAAGAGTTATTCTGCATCCCATCCATGCATGACGTGTTACTGATTTAAGGACCCCTGGGTTCACTTGTTAGCAATGTCCAATGGTTGATAAAGACCCATCAACCTGTTGACTCAAGGGCTTCGGACGATTGGATATCCTCCGCCATCTAGCCGGAAGATCGCAAGAAATCTTGCAAAAAAAATCTATACGTGAGCAGGGTCTCTCTGACGAAATCCCTACCTGGATTCCACAGGCGCTTTGCTGACGGAAGGCAAAAGTGGGTGATTGAAGGAGGATACAGTACCGAGGGCTTCGAGCTAAACAAGCGAATGGTGAGTAGACTGAGGGGAATGGCAAACTAAGGGGACATGGTTGTGGTAATTTTATAAGTAATGGGAAATATTCTGTAAACCGAGAGAGATAAAAAGCCCAAGAGTCCTAACCCAAGGGGTTTTAGAAGAGGTTGTAGCACGCTCCCAATCAGAGTAAACTAGGCTATGTGCAGGACAGGTCCGCATAAAGCGACAACCTAAACTGAAATGAGAGTATTAATTAGGGGCAAGAGAATAAGGGTGATCACCAAGGTTTTTATGTAAATAGCCGACTAGTCTGTCTATGTATTTGTGTTGAATTAAGGTGTCGGAGGAACGACACAAACAGTTGTTTAAGAGTTGTCAAGAAGTTACACTATCTATCTAGGGAAGTGGTTGGTACCAATCCAGAGGTAGATGGAGAAAAATTGGAGAAATCGAGGTTTTGGGCAGCGATTGTTGGAGCTCGCTCACATTTATTGTTTATAAGAATGAAAAGCGGCAAAGGTACTTTATAAACTCTGGTAAGTATGGACAGTCAATTGAGACTCGTCACAATGGGAGATATCACTCCTCTGATGCATTTATGTAACACAATGACAAAGCACATGCCCAAGCTCAAACAGTATAGTGCGGAATGGGTGAAAGGCAAGGCAGATAAGATGTTCATGCAATGGCCACAAGGGGGATCATTGTCAAAAGCGGTATTGCAACACATGACCACATACTTACACACTGCGTTCACGGGAAAGAAGTTGGACAAAAGGTTAGCTATTTTAGAGTTCTGGAAAACGTACCAGGACGAGAGGGATGCTCCGCCACCCTAAGAGTGGATGCTTAACCATTGTAAGGAGGAAGGGGCTGATCCTTCAGCTCCTCTTACCTCGCCGGAAGTAAAAGGAGATAGTACGGAAGAAATAGGATTGTATCCTTTAAAGGAACTGAAAGCGGAGACGGCGTATAGTAATCCAATATACGAACCGCCTGCTTATAGTAGTGACAATAGTCCAGAGGACAGTAAGAGAAAAGAGGCAATCTTTAAGATCTTACAGGACGAGGAGAAAAGTGAGCGACTGAATGTATCGACAGAGATAGAATGAGAGATTAAGAGATGGAAAGGAGAGGAGGATAAAGCTGATGCGGTAACGCTCATACAGAATGAATGGATGGGAGGACAGATATTGCTCAAGCTAGATGGGAAAAGAATTGAGGAAGTAAGGCAAAAGAGATCAGGATGAACATGATGCAAAGGACTGGGAACGAGAAGAGACTAAAGGAAGATGAGCATAAAAGAAAGCAGACAGCAGAGAGAACAGATGTATCAGGAGCAGCAACAAAACCAATAAGAAAGGGAAGAGGAGCAAGGAAAGCATGACAATGTGCAGAGAGCAATTGAACAATGGGATAGGCAAGAAAGGAAGAGGACGAAGCACAGAAATTAAGGGATAGAACAATACAGAAATGAAAAGAGGAAGAAAAGAGCAGGAGTGAGGAGAGAAGAGATAAGACAAGAGGAGGAGAGAGTTAGATAGGAGGCAAAAAAGCTAAGCCAATTAGATGAAGATATAAAACGAAAGAGAAGACAGCGAGAGCGTGATATTGACCTCATTCAGAATGAGCTAATGGAGCAGAGTCCAACAATACGATGGGACAGAACGGAAGAGTTCCTTCCATTAAAGTGAGCAACGGCAGGGCCATCTAGAGTGGCCTTAGGAGGAAGGTAGCAAATTGGGAAGCCGAGGGAAGGGAGATCAAACCTTAGTCTTCCAATCAAGAAGCGAAGAGGAAAATCCATTTAGTCTTGAGCATAGAGCTTTATCCTTAAGCAGACTGACCTTAGATGAGGGTGAAGGGGACGAGAGTCGCACTAGTTGGGGACTAGATATGTCAGACAAAGAGAGAATCCTTCCATGGGGAAGAGGGAGGTCATGTGCCCCTGAGGGAAGCCTGCAGGCGGATAAGGAAGTAAGAATGTCTGATTTAGAGCAATCCAAGGATAGGACGCCAGATACCATTGCATATCCAGTGTCCCATTAGATGATTGTGTAGTGAGAAGGGAGAATCCCCGCCATACGTGAGTAAGTTAAGATTGTTGCCAGGAAGGAGACCGTCAGGAACCATGTTCCTACCATGGATAGGCAGACAATGGAAGCAGATTTCAGGTCAGGGTTTACTCCGTTTCCCCTTATTGGAAAAAGGGGAAGCAAGACCACAATATATTCCATGGCCGCAGATGGATAAGGATAATTTAAGATGCAAACTCCTGAGTCTGACATCAGGTGCAGGAAAATGGATTTATGAATTGGAAGAAATGACAGGAGGAAATACGCTAGCCATAGGGGACATTAAGGGTCTCTTAGCCATTCTTGGGGAAAGAGCTGATGACCTATGGAAGAGTGTATTAAACACAGGCGCCACAAACGCAACAGGCACAGCAACCGCAGCGAATGCAAATGAATCCACCGCAAGGGCTGTCGCATCATGCCCCCATGCAAACACAGCAGTACGCAAAAACAGGACAATTGCTGACACCAAGAATAGGAGGTGCCACTGTAGTGGGAGGGAATCCTTTCACAAGTACAGGGGTATGTATATACCCACAATAGGACAGCTCACAGAGTGACTTGATGTGTGCAGCACTATTAGTGACACCAGACCCCCAAGAGGAACCAAGGGTCGATGTGACAATATATGTATACGAGAGGGAAAATATCCAAGGTCAGGAATTACCATGAATGCTCAAGGGTTCTCTGGAGCTACAAGTAGTGTTCCTTTTACTGATAAATGACCAGTGTCTATAGGAGAACGTGATCTGTCTGTTCTGTTGTCTTCTCGACAGACAACAGTTAACATTTTGGGAAGAGATTTGATGACAAAACTTAACATGATGATTTCTTTTACTGACAAAGAGATGGTGTTTTCCACTCTTGGAATACATTATATGAATGTGGGTGAATATATATTGGCATTCAGAGGGCAAGTGGTTCTGCAAGGCGTACCAGTAGAGCCAGAGGTGTTTCTTTATGGGGTGAGCATTTTATTATTATTTTTTTTAACAATTTTTATTATTTTAACCAAACAACACACCAAACATTACAACCATTTAGGACAATCATATTCAATATCAAGGCAACACATCATATAGTGTTATCTTGCGTCCTCCACCCTCCCTCCCCACAAACTCGAGCCGTCTTATCCATGCCATCTGCATGAGCATATTCAGGTTTCTCAGTGCTTGTCAACTCGTCTGAGTCTTCCGTTACATGATTGACCTGGTGGGGGTTTGCCATTGAGGTCACCAGTTGCCTCCAGGCTATCAAGGGGCCCACTTCCTCGTCACCCCCCCTAGTGACAGCTTCATACCATACCGCAGTTTCTGCTTCTGCCCATTTCAAGAGGTCTGCCCACCACATCTCCACTCTGGGCCTTTAGGCCGCTTTCCAGCACATTGCAATTCTGCGCCTGGCCAAGATATAGGCCAGGTCCTTCATCTTGCTGATATGTTTTGAATTACGTGGCCTGGGGAAACTCCCAAGCATGCATGCCCAAGCACACCTCACGTCAAGCACCACTCCCCCACTGGCCATTCTCGTCTTTATTTCTTCCCAGAATGTCTGCACCTCTTGGCAAGCCCAGAACATGTGCAGCAGCCCTGCCTCTTCCTCCCCACACCTGGGGCATTTCTGTATAGCCGAGCCTCCAAACCTAGCTATTCTTCTGGGGGTCAGATAAGCTCTGTGGGTGACATACAACTGGATCTGCTAGTCTCTCGCATTCCGGGACACCTTCTTATGGTACCTTTGAGCTCTATCCCACTGTCCATCTGTCATGGGTTCTCCTACCTCCTCCTCCCAGTCGAGCCTCAGCTGGATCAGCTCCTTCCCTGCCTTTGCACCCAGGAGCTCATATATCCGAGATATTTCGTGCCCACCCTCCGAGACATCATACATCATTTCCAGGGTGGTATCAGGTTCTTCAGCTAGTACCGTCTCGGGCCACCTCTCTCTCACCCATTTCATGAGCCTGACGTAAGTAATATATTGGCCTCTATGCACCCCTGTCTCATCCTGCAGCCTCTGAAATTCCAATGCCTCCCCCTCCTGCCATATATCTCCAAGGGTAGCTAGACCCACCGGTTCCCAGTATCTGCGGACCCCTTTGAACAGTTGGGAGTCTTCCCCGCATAGCACCGCCAGCGGAACCTGCTGAGAGAGCGGGTCTGGGTCGCCCACTGTTCACCATGCCCTACGCCAAACTTCCCAGCCCAGCATCAGTAGTCTCCCCTTCCCCGCCATTTTAGTTTTATGCAGCCACACTGTCTCTCTCAGGAAGTATGGCGCTGGGTCGCCCACTGTTCACCATGCTCTACGCCAAACTTCCCAGCCCAGCATCAGTAGTCTCCCCTTCCCCGCCATTTTAGTTTTATGCAGCCACACTGTCTCTCTCAGGAAGTATGGAGCTGAATCACCTTGCAAAAGCCTAGCTTCTGCCGAGTCCTCCGCAGACAACCAAATAGCCACATACAACAGCTGTCCCGCCAAGTAATACAATTCGAACTTCGGCAGGTTTATGCCCCCCTTACCACATGTGTTCTGTAGTTTCCATAGGGCTACCCTATTCCTGGAGTTGTGCCATATGAAGACCCTGCACAGGCCATGAAGTCTCACAAAAAAGCGTCTGGGGATCAAGTACGGGAAATTCACAAAGAAATGCAAGAGTCTGGGCAATACCACCATTTTGAGCAGCGCTGCTCTTCCCATCATAGCGAGGGGTAATCTAGACCAGAACGCCATGCTATTTTTAATTCCTTCAATTGCTTTCTCCGTATTGTGTTTGTTCTCTGTCTCAATCCTATGGTAAATGTTTACGCCCAGATATCTAAACGTCTCAGTCTGCCAGGGTATTTGCAGGATGGATAGCCTTTCCAATGGGATACTCTCATACCTTCCCAAGGGGAACACACTAGACCTCCCGGGGTTCACCGATATGCCCGAGAGGGTGGCATAGCAGTCCATCACCTCCAGCACATATTGCAGATTCTCCCCCAGATAGCGCAAGTAGAGGAGCATATCATCCGCATACAGTGATATCAGGTGTGTGCCTCCTGTCGTACGAATCCCCACCTCCCTGTATTGCTGCCTCAGGCAGATTGCCAGCGGCTCTAATGCCAGAATATATAGCAGGGGCGACCATGGGCATCCCTGTCTGGTCCCTAGATTGAGTTGCCATTTGTCTGAAATTATAGTTCCCGTTTTAACTCTCGCAATCGGGGAGCTATATAACATCTGGGCCTATCTGATGTAGCCTGGTCCCATCCCGTATCCTTTCAGGGTCGCCATCAACCATGGCCATCGCACTGAATCAAAGGCTTTAACCGCGTCCAGTGACACAATAGCCAACTCTCCCGGGTCTTACTCAGCTTGATCAATGATATGATGCAGACTCTCATGGTGGTCTGTGATATTTCTACCGGGGACATAGCCTGTTTGGTCTGGGTGTATCAACTTGCCAATTACCCTCTTAAGTCTGATGGCCAGCACTGCCGTTAGTATTTTGCTATCTTGGTTAAGCATAGACAAGGGCCTATAAGACCCACACTCCACGTTCGGCTTGCTCGGTTTCAGGAGCAGGATGATCACTGTCTCACGGAGGGACTCCGGCAGTTCCCCCTGCTCGTAGGCTTCATTGAACATGGCCAGCAGCGGCTGGAGTAGCTCCTGCTTATAAGTTTTATAAAACTCACTGGGTAACCCATTCGACCCGGGCGCTTTACATGTGGGCAGGTGTTGGATAACCGCCTCCAGTTCGTCCGAAGTGATGGGGGCCTCTAGATCTGTGCGTTCCAAGTCATCCAGGGTGGGTAGCCCTATATCATCTATTGTTTCCAGTATTTCTTGACCCATATCTTCTCCCGCATCCTCATATAATTGTTTGTAATACTTGACAAACTCCTCGTTTACTCCATCCTGGGTATTACAGATTTGACCTCCCTCGTCCCTGACCTCTCTGATCACCGGGCGGGGGTCTCATTTTTGTATAACCAGGCCAGTTATCTACCCGGCTTATCCCCCCAGCATGTTGCCTCTCTGTATAATTCTTATAATTTAGCTTACATAATCTGTCCCAGAGTTCGCTACAAGTCACCTGTAAGTCTCTTATCTTAGCACTGTCCTCTCGGGTGGTCCCCTCCCTATGTATCAGGCCCTCTAGCTCTCTTTCTGTTTCCTGCAGTTCCCATTCTATACCCCATTGGAGCCCTGTGGACTTTGATATAGCTACCCCACGCTGTCACGACCCATTTCCTTGAACCCCCGGGCAGGCCCATGGGCCAGGAGGGGTCTTGGTTTGGGCCCCCAACAAGTTTAGGCATCCTTGGGCAAGTCCTGGCCCCTTTGGCGCCAGGCTCATGCTTAATGAGACTTGTGCTTGGTGCTGGGGACTACTTTTTTCAATGCCAGTCAACATGGAGGCATCCACATAGCTTGGCTCCTGGGAACCAATCTATGCGGTATAGTGTTTTGGGTGTGGTAGCCTAGGGGCTACTTTTCCTGGACTATTTTTCTTGAGGCTATTTAAACCACACCCGATTGGAAGAACACGCTTCGCGTTACTTTGCGAGCCAGCACGTGACGCTCACCGTGTTCTTCAGCATCTGCAAACCTCGGATGAACCGCACCTGAAAGGACAAAAAGGACATCGTTAGTAGCAGCAGCTTACCTGAGATTCTACAGTTAGCTGTCCACTGCTCCTGCGAGTAGCATCCAAGGAACAGCGTGCGTCCTGGATCGTCGAACCTGCAAGAGAGAAAAGAGACATTAGACAATACATTTGACACGGCAACTTACCTCAAGTCACCCCTCGATCAGCACCGCTCTGGAACTTCTTGCTCCGGTGAACACCACAACCTGCGGGAGCAAAAGACAACAGGTTAGCAAGGCAAGACATCATCAATGTCAGCAAGCGCTCACCTACCGCATCAAGGCGCTCTCGAAACACCATCACTCGCCGGTGAGTCCAAATCCAGCCAACGTTCCACAGCGGACTTCTGCGCACCAGCAAATCAAGGAAAGGCTTACAGTATACAGTAATAAGACCTACCTGAGAGACTCTAAAAGTGCATCATCAGTGAAGTAACTAGATCGCATTTGCCCACAGAGGACAACGCGCCCCTGCCAAGAAGGCAGGACGGAGAGCACGCCAAAACCCAAAACAAGGTGAGGAAAGGTCCGGGAGGGGCCGCGGGCATACCGGGTGTTGGGAGGCTCTTACCCCAGTTGCCCAGACTTGAACATTGCCACCCTGTTTTCCAGGCAGAACTTCCCCGCTGATAAATCCAGGGAGCGACCGAGAGGGGTACCAGAGTCCCGGCAGCTGGGTGGCGTCCCCATGGATACCAGGTGAGCGTAACAGCACCACCACCTTAAATGCCTCCCATACTGTTCCCATGGAGGGTACACCACCCGTATTGATTTCAAAGTATTCCTCGATGGCCTCCCTCAAATCCTCCTTGAATCCCGCGTCCTGTAGAGCCTCAGCTCTAAGCCTCCATGTCAGGATTCACGCTCTGGGGGGTTGGTGTCGGCACTCTATGATCAAAGGCGAATGGTCGGAAAGTACCCGAGCCTTGTAGTCCACGCCCACCATTTCTCCCACTATCTCGGCGGCAGCAAACACATAATCCAGCCTTGTATGCAGGTCATGTGGCGCTGCGTAATATGAGTATTGCCTGTCCATTGGGTGCAGCCGTCTCCACACATCATCTAGGCCGAGGTCTGTCAACAGTGTCCTCAGCGCTTTAGCCGCCGGCTTTTCTGACTTGCCATCTGACCTGTCCATCCCGGGGTTCAGGGTGCAATTGAAGTCCCCTCCCCACACCATTGCGCCACCCAACAGGGGGCTATAATCTTACTATAGAGGGACCTAAAGTATGCGGCTGTATCATGGTTAGGGGCGTACACATTTATAATGTTCACTTCCCTGTTCTCCAGGAGTCCCACCACCACCGTCATTCTACCTTCCGGGTCGGTCGTTGATCTGAGCAGCTGAAACGGCACATGCGGTGCCACCCATGTAATCACCCCTCTTGCATATGCTGAGTATGTGGCCCCTATGACATTACCCTTCCATTTTCTCTTGACCACCTCCAACTTCTCCTTGGTGAGGTGGGTCTCCGGTAGCAGAGCTATGTCAATCCGCATCCTCTTTAGGTACATCATCACCTTATTACGTTTTAGATAACTATTGAGGCCCTGCACACTCCAGGTCACGACTCTGAGGTTACCCAATGCCATTGTCTTGATATTCTCCTCCTCCCCCTTCCCCTGAGGTCTTCCTCGATGGCCCGTTTTCTGACTCTTAACCCTCCCAACCTTAACAACTCCCCCCCAACCCCCTTGCCCCAACCCTGCCCCACTGCACACAACCCTCTCCCCCCCCTCCCTACCCAACCCCAACAAATGCCCAGCTCCATCCCTGGATCTCAGGCCCACCCGCGTCTGGTCCGGTCTCGTGAACTGAAGGCTAGGACCCCGCGGGGCGTCACCGGACTAACAGTGACCTAACTAAGCGTTATGCTATGGGGTTCAAGTGTAGTCTCCCAGGAGCTCCCACTTATCTGATTCAGATTATTTGCTACTAGCAGATCTTGCAAGCATGTATTTTTTGCAACACATTCCCCACAGGCTTCATTTAATACTATACTCTAGTCCCAGTGTCTTATGCTATGTCACCATCGATGACCCCGCTGTGTGCTACTTATTTTCCGCGGCTCCTGTCTGGATACCCGGTTCTTGGGGGCGGCCCTGCATGTCCAGCCAGTCCATAGCATCCTCCGACATCTCGAAAAACAGAGTTTTGTTCTTGTAAAATACTTTCAGTTTGGCCGGATAAAGTAACATATCTGTGGCCGGCCTCTCTCAACCTCCTTTTCACCGACCCGAAGTTCATCCTGCTGCGTTGTACGTGCAAAGTGTAATCCGGATACGCTGCGATTTTCGCCGGCCCCCTTTTGATCGTGCCTCCCTTCAGGAAGAATTGCAGTATCTTCTCCAGATCCCAATAGTTTAGAATCTTTGAAATCAGCAGCCTCGGGGATGGAGGGGGTGGGTCCTGGGGGCGGTCTCCTTGCCAAAGCCTTGTTCGCCCTTTCAACTGCAAACCCCTGAGTCAGCGCTCCGCCATTTCCTGCAGAAGCATGGATTCCACATATTCTGTTGGGTTGGGCCCTTCCATTCCTTCCGGCAATCCAACAATACGAATGTTGTTGCATCTGGCGTGCCCTCCTGCCTCCTCTGCCCTGTTCTCCAGGTTGCCCACACGCTGCACAAGGGCATGGAGTTCTGATCCGTGGGCAGCACATGCTGCCGTGTTTGCGGCCATCTCCTTTTCCAGGTTTCCAGTGCGCTCTGCGAGCGTCCTCACGTCCTGTCTCAGCAAATTAACTTCTTCCTGGACCGCTCTGATCTTAAGGTCTAGTTCCACTTTTAGATCGTTCATTGCCATGCCCAGTTTGGTCTCCCAGGCAACTTTCAGGTCTGCTATTGCTGCCAGCACCTCCTGGATCGTGACCGGTGTCTCCGCTTCCACCGTGGTAGTATTGTCTTTGCTTTTGCCTCCTTCTACCCCTGGAGGTGTCTTGGCAATCCAGCGTGGGCTGTTTGTTCCTGGGTCTGACAATTTTATTAGACAGCTTGCCGTGCCGTTCTCCGCCTGTATGCTTCAGTCGTTGGTGGTCGGGTGCCCACCCAGGCCAAGCGCAATCCCACACCAGCCCCCAGTTAGCCCAAGGTCATCCGGCCTACTGTCTTGGCTTAGGTGCTTTTGCCCAGTCCCCAGCCTGACTTGGCTGCCTTGTGCGATTTAGGGATCCAGCAAGTGCTCTGGGGTGTGTCTGCCCTCTTCTTCCTCCTCATGCAGCTCTCAGTACAGTTCCACCAGGCTCTGATCTTACTTGTGCAGCTCAGCGCGTTGTGCGCTCAGTTTGGGCTGTGGTGTGGAAGCCATGGCTCCAGCAGATGGCTCAGCACCTTTCTGCCTTCACAGGTGTTTTCTAGACAGTGGCTGTACCTGGGCCATTATCCGTGTCTCCAGCTTGCCAGTATTGCACGCGTAGCTCCACTGTCGTTAAGGTGGTGCCCGCAGTCCCATGTGCATCATGTCTGCCAGCTATTAATTGGTGCGTATGCGGTCTTCGGTCCCCTGCCCCCTTCTTTGTAGCTGAGAGTGATTAGAGTACAGGATTGAACTGTGGTTTGCAGCCCACTCCAGCTCTTCTGTGGCAGTCACCAAGGCCCCCTCCATCAGGCCTCCCACAATTGCTCCCTCTTATTACTCCTGCAGGTCTGGTGCGACACGCCTCTCGCCTCCACCGCTCTACATTTGTGAGGCGTTGCCCAGTACGCACCGGCTCATCCTTCCAAGGGCACAAGGCTACCGCATGCATGTGCGCCCTTTATAAATATTGTAATGTACATCCGGCGGGTCCTTGCGTGAGGCTTGCTGGCTTGTTACCCAGCAGTGCTCTCTCCTCTTCGGCACCTTAAGTACCTCAGTATATGTTCCACAGCACCTCTGCGAGCTCTCAGCTCTGCTGCTCTTTGTTAATCCTTGCCAATGCTTCCCATCGGTTTGTGCGTTCTCCCGATGATGGGGCTCGCGTTGCAACACAGCACTCTAATTGCCTGTGCCGGTCTTCCCCGTTACAGTATTCACTTCCCTCGCCGCCACAGGTACATATGCCTCAGCTGGGGGTCCCGCTCTCAGCCCAGCCACTTAGCCCGCTCATGTGCCCTGTCTGTATTCCATGGCCGCACCTCGCCTGCTCAGCTGACCATCCATGATACAATGTATCTCCTGCTCCTTGATATTAGGTTGCAGCTGCCGTCGCTCACCCATTCAGCGCCGCCTTGACTTCTAAAGCTGCCGCTTGCTGCTGGTTTCTTCTTGTGGGCTCCGGTGCTGCTCCTCCGAGATAGGGCTCCGTTTCGGTTCGCTCACGCTGCACGAATAATCCTTTCCTTTGTTCGTGACTCAGGGCCATTTTGTCGCCCTCTCTAGCAAGTACTTCCAAACTTGTTTTCTACCGTGTTCGGTTCTGCACACATTTTCCGTCTTAGTCTTTTCACTGCTGTGTGCCCAGCATGTTCATACAGCTGTGGTGTCCGTTTCAATGCGCATAGCTTGCTCGAAATGCATGTTCAGCATACAGATTGTCGGATTAACAGGAGCTCCGGGATGCACGTCCTTCTACGCGGCCATGGAGCCACGCCCCCGGGTGAGCATTGTATTGACATGGCTACCTGGCGTGGTGGGAAAAATGATGAGAATACCTGATTCATTTTTGTTTAGACCACAGATAGCCATGGACAAAGAGGAGAGCGGGACAAACCATCCCTATAGAATTAGATGGAGCCATAGTACGAGGGGAAATGGCAATGCTCGAAGGAATGGATGAGAGTAGACCATGGAGAACAGTGATAGCTATTGAAGAAGGGTACAGGCTGATTGATATTACTGGTGATGACATGTTTAGAGAAGACCCGACAGATGATTAAGTAGTGTTCTTTATGAGCATTACATATTGGATTAGAATAGAGAAAAGGGAAATCCTACAGTTAATGGCGATAATGCAGCAGCGTCCAGCATTTTCTGATGAAGACTTGGAGAAGGTGCCAAGCATCTTATGGACTACAGGCCCTTATGACATAGGACTGTTAAAGGGAATAGGGGAAGACAAGATCAAGCTGAAACCTGGAGCGATTTTGTCTCGAGCAAGGCAGATGAGGGCATTTTTGTAACGCTCACCTTAGCTCTGCGGGGGCACCAGAAAACCTCTTCCGTGTGGTGTCTCTGTCAGGACCCTCCGGTGGAACAGAACCTATGGGCATGATTTTAAAAGGGATACGCAATACTGCGGTAATGATAGTGGTGGATAGGGCTCCTCCCTCCACCCTGTCCCCCCCCCTTGGGTTCCCAACTTTTGTGGTCGCCGCTCACCTGATGTATTGGGAAGAGAAGCTCTCCCTCCTGCTATTTCTTGAGCAGGGGCGCATTAGGTGTAGAATCAGTTACGTCATTGACTGTGGTGGTCTATATCCAGCCCAGGCCTGCTGCGGCATGGATCAGTGTCCTTTCACCTTGCGGCATAGATAATTGTCTGTAAAGGGTGGTTTTAAAGTTCAGTTTGGCTGTGCGCACTGTGCTGTATGCACTTGTGTCCTTTTGCCGTGTAAGAGTTCTGAGCAGTTTTGCTTCGGGGCGCACACAGCGTCCTGCCTGTGCCTTGTTCCTTCTATGCTAGGAACTCTGTAGTGTCTTGAAGCAGAGCGCTGCCCCTTTGGTGCGTGGTGCTCTGTTGTGGATCATCTAGCAGCTGCCGGTGTTGAAGACGCTATGCTGGTGCTTTCTGAAGCGCCGGTCCCCCCCCCACACAAGGACAATGCTGCTTTCACCTTCTTCAATCGCTGCCTTAATTGTATGCACAATGTTCATACTGTTCATAACGCTGCTACCTTGCGCAGTAATTCCACTTACTGTTGTCTTTTTTCTTTTCTCCTTCCAGCAGGAGTGGCGACAGAGTCGTCGAAAAAGCCGAGATGCCAAGAAGCGGTGCTGCCAAGAATTCACACAAGGATAACCAGGCGAGTGCTGCTGAGGATCGGAGATTGGGTCCATAGAGCAGAGCTCTAACAGCTGTTTCTTTCTTCTTTCAGGTCCGGAGAGCAGGAGCAAGGCCGGTAAGCGTCACGCTGCAGTGGCAGAATGACGTGAAGCAGGGAACCCTTACCCGGGTGTGGCTTAAATAGCCAACCACACCCAGCCCCACCCAAAAGGCAGAGCCAGCCACACCCAAAGGCAGTCCTACAGCATTTTAAGTGCTGCTTGGTTTATTCTGCCTCCATGTTGGAGAAATAAGAAGTCACAGGGCATAGTCACCTCATGAATAAAAAACGTGGCATCAGACACGGCAAGCTTGGGCCCAACCCTTTGGTCTTTCTCAACCTGGTCCAAGAACCCCAGTGGTGCCTTGGAAACCCTGGGCTGTGTGCTTATGTGCCTGCTACTACAGTAGGGTAGGCGCAAGGGGCAAGACCAGTATTGATAGGGCCAATGATCGTGACAGCACTCCCCCCCCCTAAGGCCCCTCTCAAGGTAGTTCCCGGCACTCCGGATTTACTCAGGTGCCCGTGATGGAATCTTTTAATTAGCCGAGGAGCATGCACATGCTCACTGGGTTCCCAGGACCTGTCTTGTGGGCCATCGCCTTTCCACTCGATGAGGTAATACAGCTTGGTCCTTGTTACTTTAGAATCTAGTACCTCTTTAACTTCTTATTCAGGTTGGTCATTTATGATTACAGGAACCGGGGGTGCCTTCACTCTGGTATTGGTTGGACAGGTTTTAAGAGGGGCACATGGAACACTGGGTAAATACGCATGTTAGGAGGCAAGGATAACTTCATAGCGACTGGTTTCATTATTGCTTCGATGGTGTATGGGCCTAAGCACCTGGGGCGGAAGGCCTTGGGACCTTTAGTGGGCACATTTTTGGAAGCTAACCATACTGCGGCACCAATTTGATAAGCGGGCCGCTTTCTGATGTTGATCCGCAAATCTTTTATGGCTTTCCTTAGCCTTTGTCAATTGTTCAGTGGCTTCCTTGAGCCTTTGGGAGATTTTGGTGTGTAAAGTTCTTACAGCGGGCATCTCCAATTCTTCTGGTAAGTCAAAAATGGAAGTCGGCGGTTGTCGGCCATACAAGGTATAAACGGCTTTGTCCGATCGTGGCATGGTGTGAGTTGTTAGAAGCGTATTCCGCAAACCAGAACATATCTTTCCATGTACTTTCTGATTGGTGGAGCAAATATCTTAAGTGTTGTTCAAGTGTCTGGTTGGTTCGCTCGGTCTGGCCATCTGTTTGAGGATGATGGCTGGTGGATAGACGTACGTCAACTTGTGCTAAATCAACTTTTTTTTCAAAACTTGGAAACAAACTGGCTCCGGCGATCCGACACCAGGACCGATGGGAAACCATGTAGCCAGACAATTTGCTCCAAGAATACTTTTGCGAGGTGGATGCGGTGGGTAGTCCTTTCAGGGGTATGAAGTGAGACATTTTGGAGAACGCATCCATTACAACCAGGATTGTGTTGTAACCATTACAGGGGGGAAGGTCAGTGATTAAGTCCAAGGTTAGTGTATGCCATGGTACGGGAGGAATTGCTAGTGGATGCAGGAGTCCTGCAGGTTTGTTTGTCAGCCTTGTTCCGCGTGCAAATCCCACATGCTAATACATATTGGGTGATATCTTTTCACCAGGTTGGCCACCAGTAGCCGCGCTTGATCTTGGCCATTGTCTTTGTCAATCCAGGGTGTCCTTCCAACAATAATTGGCGATGATCCGTTCTTGTTGCGCTGCAGTCGGAAGATCGAGGCGGCCCATGTAGAATGGGAATACATCCTTGAGTGAGTGTTTCGTACTTTTTGATTTCCAAGCCTGTAGGTCTTCTGTACTCATCTGGCGCCGTACGTCAGCCTTTAGTTCATCCAAACGGGATATTGTTGTAACGCCCAGGAGTTTGCTTTCAGGTATGATGGCGATTGGTTCAGGGACTGTGTAAGCATCTTCCCCCAGACGTGATAGGGCGTCTGCTTTGCTGTTGGACATTCCCGGGCGATAGGTGATAATGTAGTCGTACTCTGCAAAAAACAGAGCCCATCTCAGCTGGCGGGATGATTGTGCCTTGGCAGACCTCCGATATTGCAAGTTACGATGATCGGTGATAACGGTGACCGTGTGTCTGCCACTAGGAGGCAATGCCTCTATTCTTTGAACGCCGCCTTGATTGCAAGAAGATCTTTGTCTGCGATGGCAGAGTTCCTTTCTGCGGGAGTGAGTTTTTTTACCAGAACGCCACTGGGTGCAAGAGGCCGGTTTCAGGGTTTTTCTGTGAAAGAACTGCTCCCATGGCGATATTGGAGGCATCTGCCTCAACCACATATGGGAGATCAGGCTTTGGGTGTAGTAATATTGGGGCCGAGGTAAACAGATATTTCAGTTCTTGAAAGGCCGTCTCAACTTCTGTGGACCAGACGAAGCGTTCATTTTTCCGCAGTAAGGTTGTGATTGGATGCACTATTCGAGAAAAAGCAGGGATAAAACGGCGGTAAAAATGTGCGAAGCCTAGGAAGGTTTGTACTCCCTTAACCGATGTGGATGAGGGCCAGTTGAGAATCGCGTCAACCTTGCGATTGTCCATCTGGATGCCATGAGGGGTAAGGATAAATCCCAAAAACCAACTTCGGTGACATGAAAGGTGCACTTTTCTAGCTTTGCATACAGCCAATGTTTTCGTAGCCTCTCTAAAACAGCTTGGTATGTTCTTGCTCCATGGTGGAATATACCAGGATATCATCGATGTATACTATAACACAGATGTCCACCAGGTCCCGGAATACATAGTTCATGAAACTTTGAAGTGCAGTGGGTGAATTACAAAGCCCAAAGGGCATCACCTGGTATTCGTAGAGGCCATACTTTGTCCTAAATGCGGTCTTCCATTCGTACCCTTGTTTTATTCGTACCAGATGATAGGCCCCCTGACCTCCAGTTTGGTGTAGATATGTGCATCTTTCACTTGGTTTAGGAGTTCCGGAATGAGCGGCATGGGTATCTGTTTTTCACTCTTATCTGGTTCAGTGATTGATAGTCGATACAGGCCCTGAGGTCCCCCTCCATCTTTGGTACGAAGAAGAGGGGTGAGGCCGCTGGAGACTTGGATGGCCGGATAAAGCTGTTCACCAGATAGTGGTCTAGGTAGGTCTTCAAATGGCAGTTTTCCTGTTCCATTAAGGCGTAGATGCAACTGCAAGGGACCTGGGCACCCGGGACGAGATCGATTTGGCAGTCATACTCCTGATGCGGAGGCAGTGTTTCTGCTTTTTCTTTTTGAAAGACGTCCTGGAAGTCAAGGTAAACAGGGCGGGGGGGTAGTACACCCATCAGACCCAGCAGTGGCTGCGATTCCGTTGCATAACAGGAATGGGTGCACTCCCTGGAGAAGGTCAGCACTCTAGCATGCCAATCAATGAGCGGGTTGTAGGCTTCCAACCAAAGGATCCCCAGGATCAGCTGAAACTGTGGGGCGCTTATCAAGTCGAAGGTAATGTTTTCCTTATGGCCGTTCTCGCAATGGAGGGTTATGATGTTGGTATTGTGGGTGACAGGCCCAGAAGACAGCTGGGTACCATCAACTGTTGTAACGTTCTCCGTTGCAGCCTTCGGACACGTGGGAAGACCAATCCGGACTGCCAGATACTGATCAATGTAGTTTCCTACCGCCCGCTGTCTATATATGCTTCCAATGCGTGCATATTAGACGGCTGTTGATGGCATATCAGGATCACTGGCATGGCGAAGTGTGAGGTCTGTGTTTCCTTCTCCTCGCTCAACAAACGGACCCCTACGCTTACCGGGCGCTGGAGTTTTCCGGGTCGAGTTCAGGGTTCTCCTTTTCCAGGGCACCTAAGGTTTTCCGAGGGGGTTTTACAGGACACTCGCACAGGAAATGCCCTGACTTACCACAATATAAGCACAGCTGCTGCGGTCTTTTTTCCCTTTTGGCTTTGGTAAGCGAGCTTCATACCCCCCCGATCTGCATAGGTTGTGGTTGATTTTCAGATTGCCGGGGTTGAGTCTCCTTAGGACGTATATACACTGACTTCCCTTCTGCCCGTGCCCGATCAGTTCTTCTATCCTGGAGTCTATTATCAAGTTGTACTGTAAGATTGATAAACTCGGCATAGCCGCCAGGTGGGTTCACGACTTGGCCTACTACATCCTTTAATTCACTCCGCAGACCGCGATAGAATAGGGTTTTTCTCTTTTTCTCTGGCCAGTTGGTCTCGGCGACCAGTCAGTTGAAAGTGGCTATGTAAGTTAGCAGGTCCTGACTGTCCTGTCGGAGTGACAATAGTTCATTGTCCAAGGCCTGTCCTCTGGTATGGCGGGCGAATAACTTTTCCAGTTGTCTGAAACCCTCCAAGGACCTGCAACAAAGGATCGTCCCGATTCACTAGGGGGGATGGACCAATCAGCGACACTCCCACCCAGGTATGATAGCACAAAGGCAACTTTGGACCTGTCATTGGGGAACATCCCGGCCCTACACAAGAAGTGTAAACGGCACTGATTCACAAAAGATAGCAAACTTCTTGGGGTCACCTAAAAAATTTTCAGGCGGGGCCAAAGGGACCGCACCAGGCAGTACCACCTGTACGGGGGGGCGTTGTACTTTATGACGGGACCTGAGGGTGACTCCCCGGTAATGGGGCTTGACTAGCCTGACTCTGAAGGAGCGGTCGAGCCAACTCATCAGTTCGATCCCTGTTCACAACGAATTCCCTTTGTAGGGCATTTATTTCCTGTCGGGCAGCGTGGACCTCAGCTCGGCGATCCCCCCAACAACTGGGCTAACTGGTCTGTGTCTTATGTTTCCATGATGACGGGCAAAGGTTCAGAAATGGCTTCATGTCCTGTAACGCTCACCTTAGCTCTGCGGGGGCACCAGGAAACCTCTTCCGTGTGGTCTGTGTCAGGACCCTCCGGTGGCATTGAACCCCAGGGCGTGATCCTAAAAGGGATACACAATACTCTGTTAATGAGTGGTGGATAGGCCTCCTCCCTCCACCCTGTCCCCCCCGTGGGTTCCCAACTTTTGTGGTCACCGCTCACCTGATGTATTGGGAAGAGAAGCTCTTCATCCTGCTATTTGAGCAGGGGCGCAATAGCTGTAGAGTCAGTTACGTCACTTACTGTGGTGGTCTATATCCAGCCTAGGCCTGCTGCAGCGTGCATCAATGTCCTTCCACCTTGCGGTGTAGATAATCGTCTGTAAAGGGTGGTTTTAAAGTTCATTTTGTCTGTGCACACCATGCTGTATGCATGTGTGTCCTTTTGCCGTTTAAGAGTACTGAGCAGTTTTGTTTCGGGGCACACAGCGTCCTGGCTGTGCCCTGTTCCTTCTATGCTCAGCGTTATGTAGAGTGTCTTGATTCATAGCACTGCCCCTTTGGTGCGTGTTGCTCTGTTGTGGATCATCTAGCTGCTGCCGGCGTTGAAGGCGCTATGCTGGTGCTTTCTGAAGCGCCCCCCCCAAGCACAATGCTGCTTTCACCTTCTTCAATTTCTGCCTTAATGGTATGCACAATGTTAAAACTGTTCATAACGCTTCTACCTTGCGCGGTTATTCCACTTACTAACTGTTGTCTTGTTTCTCTTCTCCTTCCAGCAGGAGCAGCGACAGAGGAGTCGAAAAGCTGAGATGCCAAGAAGCGTTGCTGCCAAGGATTCACACAAGGATAACCAGGCGAGTGCTGCCGAGGATCGGAGATCGGGTCCGTAGAGAGGAGCTCTGTCTAACAGCTGTTTGTTTCTTCTTTCAGGTCCGGAGAGCAGGAGCAAGGCCGGTAAGCGTCACGCTGCAGTGGCAGAATGACATGAAGCAGGGAACCCTTGCCTGGGTGTGGCTTAAATAGCCAAGCACACCCAGCCACACCCAATGACTAAGCATACCCAGCCCCACCCAAAAGGCAGTGCCAGCCACACCCAAAGGCAGACCTGCAGCATTTTAAGTGATGCTTGGTTTATTCTGCCTCCACGTTGGACGAATACGAAGTGGCAGGGCATAGTCACCTCATGAATAAGGAACGTGGCGCCAGGCACACCAAGCTTGGGCCCAACTCTTTTTGTTCTTTCTCAACCAGGTCCAAGAACCCCAGTGGTGCCTTGGAAACCCCAGGCTGTGTGCATATGTGCCTGCTACTACACTAGGGTAGGTGCAAGGGCAAGGCCAGTATTGGTAAGGCCAGTGATCGTGACAATTTTCAAGACTTTCTCAGCACTGATAGAACAAGGTATTCTGGTACCGTCGGAATCATCATGCAACACCGCAGAGTATCCTGTGAGAGGGGAAAAAAAAAAAGAAAAAAAAAAATCGAAGGGAGGGTCGTGGAGATTTGTACAATATATGAGACTGATTAACCAGATTGTAAATGCAGAGTTTCCTTTAGTTCCTCGGTGACGATATTGTGCAGTATCCCAGTAGAAGCTCGATATTTCACAGTGATAGATTTGAAAAATGCATTTTTCTCAATCCAGTTACACAAGGACTCACAAGACTTGACTTAATTTATAATTCGTCCAAACTCGCTGCCCCAAGGGTACTGAGAGTCCCCATCGATCTTTAATAGAGATGGACTTAGGCAATATTGATTTGAAGAGTGCCGTGATACAATACGTAGATATTTTAATTTGTAGTACCACAGAAAAGGAGCGCAGGCAGGACTCGATTCAGTTGATGACTATCCTTGCAGACAAGGGATATAAGGTAGACAAGGAAAAATTGCAGTTCTGTCAAGAAGAGGTGTTGTACATAGGACAGTTGATCTCATATAACGGAAAGAAGTTGACACCTGAGAGAGCTGAGGCGATCATGAAAACTGCACACAGTAAAGCCGATGCACGTTTTTGGGACTATGTAATTATGTTACAGCCTGGGCTTTGACTACAGTTTGCACACAAGACTCCTTTTGCAGGCTTTAAAGAAAGCACAGGGAAACAAGGAGACAATAGAATGGACTGATGAAACAGAGGAAGGATTTGAAGAAAGCAATTTGTACAGCTTCTGTTTTTAGGAATTCCCAATTGTGCTGAGAAGTTTCTTATTTTCGCACGCAAATGGGACAGTCATGACTGCAGTGCTTGCACAGAGGGCCACAATGGGGTACAAGCCTCTAGCGTATTACAGTGGGATTCTAGACCCAGTTATGAAGGGACACTTTCCTTGTCAACAGTCATTAGCAGCCGCTGCTTTCGCAATTGAGAAGTCTACAAGCATTCTATGTCAAGATAGGAGAGTATTATGCATTATTTCTGATCTCACAGCATTTCAAAATTAAACATTTTTAACTCAAAACACATTTTTTTTGTTCCCTCAGAAGCTCATCCAGAGCTCAAAACAAAAAAGGGAAATCCCAGAGTTCTAAAAAAGTTCCAAAACTACAAATCCCCATAATCCTCTTGTTTCAGATAGTCATGGGCCGACCCCCCCCCTGACCCATCAGGATCTACCCCCGTGTATAAGCCTCCTTCTCAAGCCAACTCCTCTTTCTTTGTTGCCGCTCAAGATAAGTAAATCTTTCTTTTGCAATTGCATGAAGTTTATGGCGTTACATATGGCATTGTAATAAAGATAGAGCACGTATGTGTAAATGATATAAGCCTGCAAACACGGCGCACGCGTATTGCCGTTACATAAAGCATAAAATTAACAGTTTGACATTGTCGGCGTGGGTCGCGTTAGACAAACTTACTTTTGCTGGTGCGATTGTATGCATATTACCGTTACACATAAGGAGAGCGGGGCCGGAGCGGTGAGTGAATGGGCTTGCATGAGGCAGTTGGGCCATACCTCCTGGGAGCTTCTCAGAATGTCCGAACAGCAGGAGATGCGCAGCGGAGCAGAGACCACAGGGCTCTAGGACCCCGCGGAGGCGCAGTACACAGTGCTGCTTCCTGGCACTCACAGGGGCACATTTCATAACAATCTCGCTGCAGAGTACGTGTTCCCTGAGCGCACAGATCTGCGAATTGAAGAAGGAAAGGATCGAAATAAATAATCTAATAGGTGAACACCTTCTCCAAGGAAATTACGCAGTTTGTGGGAATGTACACGGCCCTAGAGAAGGCTCAGAGCTCCACTCGAAAGATATTCCCAGGGCGGGTTTTCGCAGGGACCGGATGGCACCGGGGGTCGGTCGTCTGGTCACTTTGGGATACAACAGAGACCCCAAGGCCCCAGAGCGCAGTACTGGGAGAGTAGGCAACAAAATACATTCTTCCCAGCCAGAGCCCATTTTCCCAGGAACCGTAGAGACAACAGAGTTCTACTGGCAGTGAGTACCCGGATGGCGGTCATCCCGAGAGTGGGGATGGTAGGACGCTCTTGTTTTTGCGCGAATGGCATGAACTATCCAGCGAGCCATGGGTGCGGAAAGCAATTTCGGGCATGCGCCTAGAGTTCACGTGCATTCCCTCCCAAGCGCGAGAACCTCCAACAATGTGCATGTGCCTAGTGGAGCGGGAACAGCTCTACAGCAAGTTGTGCAGCCTAGCAGACAAAGAAGTGATAGAGTGAGAAGAGAAGGAGGGCCCGGGTTTCCTCATCAACATGTTCCTGGTGCACAGGGGGGAGACAGTGAGGCCAGTGATCAACTTGGAAGGGCCTAAACTAATGGATAACGTACAGACACTTCAAGATGGAAGGGATACACCTTCTACAAGACCTTTTCAGGACAGGGGATTGGCTCATCCACCTACATCTCAAGGACGCATATGATACCACTTAGATAGCCATAGAACATTGTCGATACCCACGCTTTCTGTGGGACAAATAAATCTGGAGGTTCACGTGCCTGCCTTTCAGGCTGGCGTCGGCTCTGTGGGCCTTTACCAAGATTATGCGACCAGTGGCAGTAGCCATTCGGGAGAGAGGAATCAGAATCATCGTCTACCTAGACAATATCCTTATTCTGGGCCATAGTGCTACCATTCTACAGGAATAGGCCAGTTGGGTGTGGAACCTAGTTTCCTGCCTTGTTTCGTCATAAATGCGGACAAGTCTGATCTCCAACCCGCTCGGAGGATATAGTTTCTAGGATTCGTCATACATACCAAGAAAGCCTCTCTCGAGCTACCCACGAGCAAAGTGAAAGTGATAAAAAAAAGAGCCAATGATAGTTATTGCGAAGAAAGTTTATTCGCTTGGCAAGCTGGCTCAGATAGTGGGTATCTTAGCAGACTCAAGTCAAGCAATCTTCCCAGGACCGCTTCATTACAGAGCTCTCCAGAGACTGAAAATCAGACACCTCACAGGGGGCTTGGGCTACCATCAGTTTGTTATGCTAGATCAAGAGGCTCTTACGCTGCTGCATGGTGGCTGCAGAACATAGAAGCCTGGAATGGCTGGGCAATTTTCGGAGATATACCAGATGTAGTCATAGAATCAGACGCGAGCAGAGCCGGCTGGGTAGTGCGGTGCAGAAGTTTAGAAACAGGAGGGAAATGGTCCAGAGAAGAGCTTCACCTACATATAAACTGTCTAGTGGTTTCCTTCGCTGTACGCACCTTCACCAGAGGCCGAGCCAATTGTTGAGTCCAGCTAAAGATGGACAATATTTCACCCGTTCGATACATAAACAAGCTCGGAGGGACTTCCTCCAGGATGGAAGCAGAATTAGCAAAAGACTTTTGGCATCACTACCGGCAGCATCAGATATCAGTTTCGGTGGAATACTTGCCAGGAGTACAGAATATGGTAGCAGATTAGAATTCTCGATATCTAGTAGATTCCATTGACTGGAAGCTACATTCAGGAGTATTCACACAGATTCGGGAGGTCTGGTGTCCACTGGATATAGATCTATTTGCATCCAGGCTCAACGCCCAGACTCCCAGGTACTTCAGCTGGAGGAGAGACGCAGGAGCAGCTGGAACAGAGTAGGCAGTCCACTACGCGTTTCCTCCGTTTGTTATGCTGATCAGTGCTAGTGAAAGTCCGCAGGGGCCGAGCAGAGCCGGTTTTAGTGGTACCACTTAAGTCCCAACCATGGTTTCCCGTAATGATGGAACTTTCCACAGATTTCCTGAGGATGCTTCCTCACAGGTGGAACATTCTCCAGGGCCCGAGCGGGCAACTTCACTCTCTAGTGGAGGAGGGCATACTACGCCTGATGGCATGCAGGGTTTCAGGCCGCAATGGGAATTGCCAGGCATTTAGTGACTCGCTGCCGACTGTATTAGATACTCCTGGGCGCCTTCCACCATTAGGAGCTATGGTGCCGCGTGGAAACGCTAGTCCATCTACTGTGCAAGCTTTGGTTTTCATCCCGTTTCAGCCCCTGTAGTCCACGTGCTGAATTTCTTTTCAGAAAGATTTAGTGACGGCCGTGCCTTTAGGACAGTCAGGGCTTACAGATCTGCTATATCAGCAGGCCATGACAAAGTAGAGGGGAAGCCTGTAGGGGAACACCCAGCGGTGCTGCGTTCGCTCAAGGGCGTTATGGTGCGGTAGCCACCACAGCCTAAATTTTCTGTCCTCTGGGACATACAAGTAGTATTTCAACTGTTCCTAAGCTGACCGGATAATAGGAGCCTCTCATGGTCTCAGCTATCAGGGAAATTGGCGATGCTTCTCTGTTTAATAGCGTGTATAAGAATATCAGATGTTAAAGCCCTAGAGATAGACGGGAAGATCTATGCGGAAGAGGTGGCCTTCAACATAGCCAAAAGGACGAATTCTTTCATACCCGTATTTCCCCAACAATAGCAAGCTATGGGTAGCGCGATGAATCAAAGATTAAGAGCTGGCCACGGCAGAGGTGAGACCAAGAGGAGACACTCAGCTCTTAATTGCACGCAGGAGGCCCTATCACGCAGTAGCGACAGCCACAATTGCTAGGTGGGTCAGAGAGGTGATGAATTGGGCAGATATATCCTATCGAAATTTGGCACGCATTCTGCAAGGGGCACGATGGATTCAAGAGCCTTTACAGCAGGGTTACCTTTACTAGATAACATGAAATCTGCAGATTGGTCTAACGAATCAACATTTAAGACTCTATTTTAAGCCTATTTCCCAGAAGCAAATAGAGTGGTAGACAGCTTTGAACAAGCATAATGCTCACCTCCTGTCTTGACGTAGAAGGAAGATTGCCCATGCTTATAGCACAGGGTAGTCCCGATTCTATTAAACACACGGAGGCGAGCATTATATCGCACCCTGAATATGCAGGTGGGTGCATACAGGGATGTTTTGACTGGATTACTATGTATTCACCCCTCCCCCTTTTGATAACATCTCTGTTCTTTTCAGGAGATGAACAGAAAGCAACCTGAGCAGTAGGCACCAGTTGCATTTCTACTGAAAATCTGTTCGTCAGCAGTGGCAGAGCTAAGGTTTTGGCATAAGAGACAGTTGCATTCATTCTGTTGTGGTTTACAGTTGACAGTTGTTCAAATTAAGGCGGAGTTGGCCTGAGAAGGAGGCTTACTTATACACAGGGGCAGATCCTGATAGGTCAGGAGGGTCAGCCCAGGACTACCTGAAACACGAGGATTATGGGGATTTGTAGTTTTGGAAAAATAATTTGAACTCTGAGATTTTCCTTTTTTGTTTTGAGCTCTGGATGAGCTTCGGTGAGTAAAAACATGTTTTGAGCTAAAAATGTTTAAAAACGTCAAAATGCTGTGAGAGCAGTAATAAAGAAAGAATGCATAATAGAATCAAGACTACCCTGTGCTACAAGCATTGTAATCTTCATTGCAATGGTTTGTTCTAGGACTTTTTTGTGGAGCATGCTTTGCCATTTTAGAGAAGCCCAAAAGGTACATTGACATCCCAGAGAGGAGCTGCTTATGAAGTGATAATTTCAAACCCAGCGATCAAAATTGTCAGATGTAAAATCGTGAATCCTGCCACATTTATAGCTGAGCCAGTGACAGAAAGTGACCATATGCATGATTGTGCAAACTATGTAGAATTCTATGATAAACCTTGTGTCTAAGAATGCATTGCCAGGAGGGGAAATTCTCTTTGATGGTTCCTCAAAAATTATTCAAATTAGAGGAGAAAGGCATTCTGGCACAGCTGTAGTGAGGTATAGAGCAAATAGTGAATTTGAAGTTGTAGCAAGTGCAAGACTACGTCTCACTTTTCAGCGCAAGCGGCAGAATTGGTAGCGCTCATCGTCTCACTCAAGAATCATGAATGGCCGGAAGTGACGGTGTACAGTGACTCCGCTTATGTGACGTCAACCGTACACACAGGGCTAGCACGTTGGAAAAGGCAGGGCTACCTCCAAGCGAACAGCACTCCAGTGCAGCACGCATCCCTATTGGACAGGCTTATTAAGGCACTAAACTCCCAGTAGCCATATCTGTTGTTAAATGCGCTGCTCACACTAAGAGTACAGACTATTTCTTGCAGGAACGCAGACACAGAAGTCAAAAGGGTTGCATATTCACCAGATATTTCAAGTTTTGATACTCCAGATGTTAAGGAGAAGGTAGTCACGATTATGATAGTAAAAGAAGGATTTAATCATTTGCAGAGAACTCAATTAATGGAGATTCAAGGACGTGCACAACAGGAAGAGCAGGAATAAAGGAATAATGAAGTAAAGGGGGTGTTCTTTATCCCTAACTGAAGCATTATGGTGACAGGCTAGCACTGGAAAGCCAGTGATGCCAGTAGCATTGTTAAAGGTAGCACTTTAACAGTTGCACTAACCTGCGCATTTAACTAGGGAAAGTCTTGTTGCGACAATTGCAGAAGACTGGTTTACTACAAAATTTGTTACAACACATTGCATTTTATGTCGTTCACTGCATTGTATGTCCAAGGTTTACATATACTGCAAACAATTAGACTAGTAATTTCTCAACCGAATGGTCCTTTTCAGAATTTACATATTGACTATACTGATATGCTGCAAGTATGTAGCGGATACAGGTATCCGATAGTGGTGGCGCGTCCCTTCTCCAGGTGGATTGTTGCAGGTCCATGTACACACCTGCCTCCACTTGTGCAGCGAAGTTTCTAGTACGTGAAGTCTTTCCAAGATGGGGAGTGTGTGAAGTACTGAGATCCAATAATGGGCCACATTTTGTCAATGAAGTGTTTGAACAGATAGGACTATTGTTGAGTATTAAGCACACGTTTTGTTCTGTTTATCACTCGCAAGTGAACAGACTATGTGAAAGACTCAACAGCCTCCTTAAAGAAAGGATTGCGAAGCTCAAGCTAACATTAAAAAAGGGCTGGCTATATTGCCTTCCCTTAGCTTTACATGCCCCAAGGAATCAGCCAGGTTTGGACCATCACCTCACACCCCATGAACTAAAAGGACAGTGAACAAGAACACCTTTAAATCCTCCATCGAGGAGTAAAAGTGATGGAGGTGGGGGTTGGGGGGTCCGGTCGTAGAGCACAGATGAAAACCATTCAGCAACCGGATGAAGTGAACTATCAGCACCTAGGCTATTTGCTGGTGAGACCATGCCAATTAAATTCACTAGGAAGTGGCACGAGCCAAGATTTGACAGGTCTTACTTTGTTAAAAATTCTACTCCCTCAGCAGTAAAAGTCCAAGGAAGACAAGCATGGATACAACTGAATGACATCAAGCTATATGCCAGCGAAACCACAGCACCCCCAGCTATCGATTGAGAAGCAAGACAAGAAGAATTTCAGAAGCAAGACAAGAAGAATTTCAGAAGCAAGACAAGAAGAATTTCAGTGTGTGCTGACTCGATCAATGACATAGAAGGACGATAAAGTTACTGATTAACAAATGCAAATTTGCATTTGGACTGTGGCTCCCCCTGGACACTCCTAATAGATATTATAGCAGGCGTGCAGTTCTTTGCTTGAGCCACAGGAATCTTTGAAAATGAACTTTAGAGATTGACATTGATGTATCGCGAATATGCCCGACTTAGAATTCGAGTTTGATGACTGGAAACGTGAACATTCCCCAGACTCATTGCTCACTGAGTTCTTATATGGTTAAATCCATGGTATTGTCAGACGGAGATGCTCAAAGACTTTGAATTGCCGTTTTTGTATTTTTCCTTCAAGTGTATGCTGCTCTTGTTAGAAGACACACTGATGTTCGCACTGAAGCCTGCTTGTAGCAATAGTAGAGGGAATTACTACAGTTACCAAATTCATTACAGTTGCCAGAGTAAAAGTGTTTTTCCTTCCTTAAAACAATAGAGTATAAATGAGGAATTTTGAAGCTGGCACGATTTCAGAGAATAAGCAAGCTCAAGAAACTCCAGAGTGGCACAAGTGGTGGGGAATAATATGTTGGTTTGTGATATACATATGCGCCATTATGCTTTGTGTTTTTCTGTTTCTTCCGATTCACCTTTTCTGTCTCAATGATGGGATAAACACTTACCTAAATAGTACAACACACTTGGGTAATAACATGTGGTACCAGCACATGAAAAAGGTGGGAGTGTACATCTAAGGAGGGTTGCTACATTTGCGCTCTCGTACCTTAGCCATGAATGCAGTCCAAACTTTCATTTCTAGAGAAATGCCAGAACACAATGCAAGATGTCTTGTTCACCTTGCTGCATATGCATGACTCGAGGACAGTTCCAAGAACATTGGGCCACTCCTCAATGGAGATCGAAATGGTCATTTCCATTCCAGGATGATTATATCAAAACAACACAGATTGAAAAGGAGCCTGCATGGAAGAGCAAGATGCTCACGTATTCTAGGGAAGGACAGGAGGAAGTGGTCATAACAAATGAAGAGAATCGATTGTCTTGAAAAAGCAGAGAAAGCTTGGACACCTAGATGCCGGGCAATAATTCACTTACTAGTCTATGGACGAGTGAAGTCCAAGAAAGGATGTGAAGAAGGATTGATGTCCTGTGCAGCTCATTTATTGAAGCAGGAATACGTGCGAGAAGTACAAAAAGTAAATGATGGATGTCTGAAGTCATGGGCCGAACATGCCAAGCTGCTGACATGGATAGAAGATGAATCAGGTCCAGTGTTTGTGATTCCACTGATGAAGGTGACACTGTGCTTTGGAATAAAAGGAAAAAGGCATGTGGGAGATAACATAGGTTGCAAGACAATAGTTGATGTCTCCAGTATGGAAGCAGGGACAGCCGTCCTGATGGATCGATATTGGGCTTGTGGGACCATAGCGTACATAAAGCTGGCCAAGGATTGGGGAGGAACGTGTTTTTTAGTGCTTGTCCATGTTCCAGCATTAGTGATTCCTCACAGTGACCTGAATATTGGAGAGTTTTCAAAGACAGATGCCCATTTGAGGAGACGATCACTCGAATTCCTCAATTGAACAAAGAGGGAGAATAACTTTTCAGCTAAATCAATGGAAGCTTTTGACGCCATTCCCTATGAGCACAGGTTGTTCGGCCAGACTCCAGCAATATTAACGACTACCTTTATGCCAGGGATTAAGACAATAGCAAATGCAAAGTGGTTGCAAATCACTCGCTGGGAGCTCCTGCAGACAATCTTCACTACCATAAAGGGATTCAATCCTATCAAATAAGTGAGTGTCATAAGATTGATGAAATTATAGGAACAGATATGTCTTTGATATGATCACATCGATGGAAGGAGGAGTTTGCGCAAAAATCGGGCCATCATGTTGAACGTTCATACATTCTCATCATGACAAGAATGGGACCTTGACAGAGGCCATAACGTGTGCTGAGGAACCTGCATAAGATGGAAGGCACGACAGAAGACATTGCAGATGACGGTTTGTGTCCATCTTCTCATGGGTTCCACAATGGATGGCGAATATCATCAAGTTCCTAGGAGCAGTATTAGTGATGGTGATGTTTGGATTCTGTCTGATCAGGATAATAATTACACAGTGCAAAGAAGGCAGTAGGAATGAAGATCATGATTATATGTCAAATCAGGGTTTGCACTGTTATCCTATGTACTGCACCATACACTCTCCCCTACACTCCCCCCCCCCTGCACTTGCACAATCTCAATGTCAATGTCAACTGGCCTAGTATGATCGTTGTCTGTCTTCTCGCTGTTCCCCCTCCCTTGCCTCAACGCGCCTTGAAACACTTGTGTATAGGCGCATTATAAATGCCATATCATAAGGAGTTGACAGTTGAAGAAATCAGGAAATATATAGAGGCCAGCATCTTAGCACCTGAGGGAACAAAGTTCCTGCATCCAAGAAATCACAAGTATGTAGGACGATGGGTCTATTGTAATCCAAATGGACAGTGCAGCTACATGACCTGAAGCGTTGAAGAACATGGAAAATCAGCAGGATGCCTGAAAGGAGTGGCAAAGATCTGGACTCCAAAGAAGCACTTCAAGAGGATACCAAGATGTGAATACTGGTGAAGGAGTGGTTGATGAATCAACCAGAGGGGGGGGGGGGGGCGGGGGAGGGGTAGGGTGGGAGGGAGTGTAGAGGAGCAGCTGAATGCCTCTGCGGTAAGTCCCGCCCCATCCTTCCTATATGTTGAAAGCCAAATATCGCAACATGCACAACACCAGTGATGGTGCATATTCCACAGAGAGATTTCAAGAAAGGTATCTATTGAGAAAACCTTATCTGATGTATCCCCGTAGAGATGACAATCTCTTAGAGGAGATCCCTGAAAGAATATGAAGATGAGAGAAAGAGGATGTATTGACCGTATATAATCTGATGACGAAATAAGGAATCAAGGGAACTGTCATATGCGGAATAAAGAGTGCACGTGTGAAGAACACTGCAGAAAATGCAAGCCATTTTATAACTGTACAGATGCAGCAACGCAAGTAGACCAAGTGATCTTAAAGGCTAGCTATACGTAGTGAATAGACTGCAGGTGGTGCCACCATTATATAGAAGCTGGACATCAGTTTCACATATTTAGTAAGCTCAGACCCACATAGAAGGAAGAATCGGAAAGCTGTGTCGCAGCAAGCATGAAGCTAAGAGCATGGAAAGGCCTGGGAGAGCTGTGTGCCCTGGTGTCAAAGGATGGAGCGGGCAATGTTATGCTAAATTATTTATATGGTGCCAAAGCCCTTCGGGGGTACAGGCGCTGATCAATACAGAAGGCGTACGAGACACTCCGAATTTCAGACACTACACAAATAACCTAGTTTTCAGAAGTTTCCTAAACACAAGGTGGCTTTCCTCTTTCCGCATGGATTCGGGAAATTAATTCCATGATCGAGCTGCCAAGACTGGAAAGGAGTGACCTCTTCCCTGAACTCTTTTTTATGTGGTCAATTTTTGAAAAAATGTGCTTTTACGGATCGCAGATTTCTCGTGGGTTGGTATACTACCAACCTATCCCTAAGGAACCAGGCGGCGAAATCCCCAATATACATTTGTGAGCCAGAGTCAATATCTTAAAAGCAACTCTAGCCGACACAGGTAAACAATGCAGCTCTTTCCTGGCTACGCTTACTGGATCTTTCAGTGTTAGTTTATACACAATACGTACTGCTGCATTCTGGGTTTTCTGCAGTGTTTGTATGGACTTTTTACTCACTGCTCCCAAAAGGAAATGACAGTAGTCCAACCGTGAAAGAATGACAGCTCTCACCACAGTTCTCTTTCGTGATCAATGGTTCAACTAGCCTTAAAACGTAGTGGTTGGTATTTCTTACAATCCATTGGACCTGGGCATCGGCATTAAGGTTTGCCTCCATGTAGACGCCAAGAGTCTTGACCTTGGACACTACTAGAATTTGATTTTCTAGTTTAGAAAAACTTCCATATGACTGGCTTAAACATTTCCTTGCTTGTCTGGTACCATAGATAATGAACTCTTGTTTTTGCTGCGTTCAAACATAACCAGTTTGTAGACATCCAGTTCTTGATTTCCTGGTATAGGTTTTTGAGCTTCACTTGATCCTCTAAATAACTGCATTGTGAGCTGATAGTCATCCACATAATTGGAGAAAATGAAGCCTAATCTCTCCAATTGCTGGCATAGTGGCTGAATATATGTTAAAGAGTAGAGGCGACAGACAGGCCCCCTCGGGGACTCCACACATCAAAAGAGTTGCCTCTGAAGCATTATCTCCCCAATGCACCTTTGATCCACATCCCTCCAGAAATGATTGTACCCAGAAAATCGCTTCCTCAGAGAGCCCCCTATCACTTTCAGCCTCTCCAATAATATCTGATGGTCTAGGTGTTCCCAACCTTTTCTGTGCAATGAGCAACATTTGTTTATAAAATGAATTGGTGAGCAACATCCATTTTTCGACAGAACAGATCGGTGCTCAGTTGGCGGAAAAATGATTGCAACACAAATTACAAATTTAATAAACTAAAGACTGCTAATAGAACATTTTGATTTGCAGTACTTAACAGTTCTAGAGCATGTGCAATTTTAGTAAAATGCAATGGGCCTCATTCCGAGCCATGCCGGTAAGTATCAGTACTTTCCGGCATGGCGTAAAGTACGACACCGGGCTGCTGCAAAACCGCACATTTTGGCAAATTTTCCAAGCTCGCGGACACATGCTTTGCGCCATGACGGAAAAGGACCGAGCGGCCTGCCGCAAAACGCCCCGAAAAACCCCTACCGGCATGCTGCGACACGTAAACAACAACACCGCCCTGTAAACTGTAGCGTCAGTGCATAACGGTGACCGTAATTTACAGAGACTGTAAATTACGGTCACCGCAAAAAAGAAAAGGAAACGGAAATTACGACATCGCACAGGCACGGGAAGGAGAGCAGCGGCCATCTTTAAAAACAAAATCCATTGCCATCCTCAGCCGCTAGCACCCTTGTGTGGTAACTAAAGTCGGGAACAGGACCAGCCACCTCACAACATGCCCAAAGCACCCAAAAGGGCGGCGGATCGCATTCGCAAGCAGAGATTCTGCCCCGAGGAACTCCAGGCCATAGTCGACTTCCTGGCAGAGCATGCCGATGTTGTCTTCAGCAGCGACATGCGGAGGGAGTCCACCCTCCGCAAGAACAACATCTGGGCGGAACTTGCACAGAGGGTGAGCGCTGTAGGCAACACCCCCCGTACCCCCAGGGACTGCTGCAAGCGGTGGGATGACCTGCGGGTGCGGGGCCTCCTCTCCAGCAACCGCAGCCAGGCCCTGCAGACGGGAGGTGGACCAAGTACCGCAGTCCAACTTGAGCCGTGGGAGGGGACCTGTGCGGCTCTCATTGGCACTGAAATCATTGAGGGCGTGGGGACCATGGAGTGCGGGGGAACGACTTCTGCAGAAGGAGGTGAGTGTCCAGTGTACACTGGCAATGTCCATTGCATTATGAAAACTAGGGGCCATCGAAGGCACCCTCTCGTGTTGCCCTCCCCCCATCCAACGCATCCCCCCATCCAACAAATGCTGAGGCAAGTGCCGCCTAACGATGGTCCAAGTGCGAGTACATAACGCACCTCAACCATAGTGCATTGACTTGCACAGCCCATCATGCACACTGTCCAGCGTGTTAGGCATTGTACTAGCCAAAATGTACATAACCAGGGCACAATGAGTCACTCCCAAACATGCGTATACGTCATTGCCATGCACATGTACCACTGCCATAGCTATCCCGAAAACAGAACAAACCTAAAATGACCGAAATGTCCATGCAGCCATGTATGCAAATAGGACATTGCGCATTCACTAATGTTGCCCCTCTCTTCTACCCCCACAGGCACTGACCATGACAGCACAGAGCCCCAATCCAGCCGGCCAAGCACCTCCACGGGTAGTGGCAGGGTCAGGCCAAAGCCAGCACAAAAAACAACTACCCCCCTGCCTACGGAAAGTCCACTGGAAGCTGCGGGACCACCATCCCACACAGCATCGGCGGCAGCAACTATGCCAACCCCAAGATCGGCACAGTCGAGCGTCTCAGGGGAGGCTGCTGCTACCGCGCCTGATGAGTGTGAGCACAGCCTGTCACCCATCTGGGGGGCCTTTTTTTGGAGGACGGCCAAGACACAGTGCACAGCCCGGAGCCATGCATCGTAACACTGGCCTCATGCAGTGACTCTGGGGATACCCCTTCACCTGTGCACAGTCCGGAACTCGACCCGCAGGGTAGGACGCCGACCTCCCCAGTCCACCCATACCGCCCCCTTCAGAGCATGCTGGATCAAGTGGATCTTCCAATGGTTTCCCATCTGTTGGCGGGCAGCGAGTGCATCAGTTGACGGACCTCATACAAAACTACAATGAGGACAACCGCCAGGCCAGAGCAGAATTGCATGAAGAACTCATGCGGCAGTCCCTCACCGAGTGCACCACCAAATTGTGCGACTCTTTGACAGACAGCACGACCCGGCTATGTCATGTCCTTGGCCGCATAGCGAATGCCCTTGAGGCAGGCCATTCAAATTCAGAGCCACAGCAGGAGGACACGGCCACAACCAGTGAGGCCACGCAAGGCAGCACGGAGAGACGCACTCGGCGTTCCATGCGTCAGCGGGATATGCTCCCCCAGACAAGGGGAGCAAGAAACATTAGGCATTCCTGCTACATGTGGGCTTCACATCCTACACGGGACTGCTCTGGAGTTGGGGGGAGGGGGGTGATGGTTTGTTCTGGAGTTACGGGGAGGCGGGAGGGGGGTGATGGTTTGTTCTGGAGTTGGGGGAGGGGGGTGATGGTTTGTTCTGGAGTTGGGGGAGGGGGGTGATGGTTTGTTCTGGAGTTGGGGGGAGGGGCTGCTGCTGATGTATGCACTATTTTGTTTTCCTCACAATACACAATTGGTGTTGCAAACTTCAACCGTTGTGGACATTCATCATTGCACATTTGTTCATTGACTACTGCCAGTGCATGGTGTACAAGTATACACAAGTCCAGTGCCCTGTGTGCCTATGTCATGACACCCTCTACGGACTTCTGTCCTGGAGATCTTGTCCACTGTAAGTACAGAGCATTACATGTCCCTCAAGTGCACTGCCTCAATGAACCTTTGTTGCCACTTCACCCTCCGCCTTCACCGCATCGTCCTGTGGTTGTAGCAGTACCATGTCAGGGGTGATAGCCGCTCATGTAGGGATGCACTTTTTGTCCATCTGCACATATGACATGGGCTCATTCGACACCAGATATCAGTGGATGGGTCAACCAGCAGTCCTGCTTCGCAGGCACATATGTGCTTCACGCAAGCCAGGTGACTTCTTCATCTACACGCATGCACGGGTATGGCCATTGTCTGGTTGCCCCATGGGCCTGTTCAGGGGGTTATTGACAGGGGTCATGTGGCTTGTTGTCAAGGGACAGCCAACAACAGCTGCATGTGTAGCCAAATGAGGCGAGTGTGTGGACTGTCATGGTGGAGAACAGTACTTGGCTGTCATGGCAGGGTTTCAATGATGGCCATCTGCACATGTCCATAGATGTATTGCGCACGATCATGGACACAAATATGTGTCCGATGCAATGGAATGCAGTGGGGGGTTGCGTCTACATGATGGTCTGTGAACGATGGTGTGGGCATCTTGGGGTACATGTTCCTTTGTTGCATGCTGCTGTCCTGATGTCGGATCAATGTGGTGCTGTGTACGGTGTAGAATCGTATTTGGGTGTGATGGCTGTAGCCTGTGGATCATGGTCATCATCCTGCTCTGATCCATTCTATGGTGATTCCCAACACTCCTATGGGTGTGCCATGCCGGTGATGTGATGTCGTACCCCTGCTGCCCTCTGTTAATTCCACTCCCAGGGACGGGTCTCCAGTGTGGTGCCAAGCTGGGGGATGCAACATTGTGCATGTGCAGTGTGTCTTCCGATATGCGCTTACGGTTGTGGTGTCTGCCAATGAGTGGTGCTGGTGTAGTGTGATTAGCCCTTGTCAGTTGGTGGAGATGTAATGTGTTGTGAGTGCCTTATTCTAGCAAAGTGGGAATCTGTTTGTATGTGCCATTGCACTGGTTCTGTGGCAGGTTTGTTGTCGGGGTGAACACCGTACGGTGGCTTCATCGTTTCAACCCAGTTGGTTCATGCAGGCACCCACCCCATGGCACCAGTGCACTTGCATGACACAGTCAGACGACTCAACCGCCAGCCAGGCAGGTCATCCTGCATGTTGGACCATGTGGCGCGGTAGCGTGGTGAACTGCTGGCCCTTTGAGTCATGTGTAGTTGTTTAGTGTCGGGCCCACCCATGTGTGCGGTTCTTGGTAGCGTTGGATTCCATCTGCACGTAGGGGGAGTGGTATTGTTTGCAGTTGCTGTCCGCCACCTGCATGCCATGCTGGTCCACATACGACCTGTGGGTGCTGTCAGGGGCACCATTGTCATTTGGCATGCCTCCATTTGCATTAAGTCCAGCTTTACTGTTGTGTATCTCGTGGGTGGTCCATGTTGGGGATTGGTAGGCTCTTGTGTGCTTGGGGAGGTGTAACGGCACTTGTATATGTGGCCGTCTAATGGACGGTTGTGACATGCCACTGTGTGCTGGTAGGTGCCTGTGGCATGGGTGTGGGGCACAGGCAACACCGACACTTGTGCCAGGTTGGCACACTACATTTGTATGGTGCTCGCTTTTCTTGTGTCTGTGGCGCAATATGGTGGTGACGGTGTCACAGTCTAGGTGGTCAGGGGTGTCTATCTGGTAGGACTTCTCCTTGAGTGGCCGGACATGCTGCGTGTGCATGGGGGCTGCTGGGGTGGTAACGGAGGCTGCACTGGTGCTGCATGCAGGGCCTGTCTCCCCCTCCTTCTACCCCTGTGTCTCCTCAGTGGGGGGGGTGGTGGTGTTGTTGCAGGGGTTTGTGTGGTTGTGGCCTTTCTTGTTCTATTGGTGTCATCTTGGTGTGTGAGGGGGGTGGTGTGTGGGTGTGTTCCTTTTCTGCTGTGGCAGACTCCTGACCTCCATCTGTGTTGCAGGTGTGCAGCTGTGGCTCTGGGACCCACTGCTCAGGGTTCTTTACTCCTTCTCGGAGATGCCTATATGTACTCCATGCTGGTAAGGTACTTTACAGGCTTGAGGAGGCCGTAATTTACGTGTGCTCCTTACTTGTGATCAGCTCCGGTTTACGCCATGCCGTTAATTTTGGCATGGTGGGGCGCGCGCGCGCGACCCAAGACCAATAATTACGGCATTGTAGTTTACGGTGCGGTAATTAACGGTCAGAATAGCATGGAGCGGAAAACCATGCCGGTAAATCATTACCGGCATGGTTTTTACCTTACCTCCATGCTCGGAATGACCCTGAATGCCTTTAACTTATTCTGAAATTAAGTGGTTGTTTATAGGAAATGTTGAGGAAATTGAGTGGTCAGTAATAAATTTTTCAACAGATGTTCTCAGTCAAATCGTTCAAAAATATAGGACTAAATAAACATGATCAGGGCTTCACGTTCTTGAACAAAATATTATCAAGAAATTTAGTAAATTTTTGGATAATAAAAGTGTTCACAAATGAAGCACTGATTTTCAGGTGTACTTTGGGATTCTGCCAGGGATTTCCTGGGATCTTTAGTGGTAAATAGTGCATTCCTAGGAATAGAAGACCAGTGTTACTGTTCCTCAGTCATTGAGTGCTGTATTATACTGTTTTCTCTTATGAAAGTTTGCATTTCTGATTGAACAGTGATCACTGTCCTCTTGAGTTAATTATCCAATGGTCAGGGGTGTAGGCACCACAAAGATTATGTACAACAGCCAGAGGGGCTGGTTAGCGACGCCTACGCTAAAAAAGGAGGCATTGGAAAGAATGACTAAGTCACAAGAAATTAAGATATTCTCTCAGAACTGTTAAACAGATGAGAGGCAACACACAGAAGAGCCAGTTTGCCTGGGCCTTTGGTTAAAAGTGTCCGGGACAGAAATATTGGCAAACAGGGCCTTCCAGTTCAAGAGGCCCAGGTTATAGGAAGGAATGCCCCATGGTTCAATGCATAAGTTTGTTACTTACCTGTAACTGTATTTCTCCAGCATTGGTATCTTTCATAGATTCACATGCTTGAATATTCCCCGTCAGACTGGGAATCCTCAGTGATAAAAAATAATTATTAAAATGTTCTAATATACACACATTGTTACATAGCCATGCATGTACATAGCCCATTATGGCCTATGAGCCATTCTATTGTGTAGTCCACCCCACCTCACTTTGGTCCTTTATAGCCACAACCAATGAGGTGGCAGGGCTTAAGCTCCGCCCCCAGCAGCCATTTTCAGATTTTGAACCGTAGAGACTACAGTACGATGGATGCTGAGCAGCATCTCAGGGGAGGCGGGCGGGCGCATGTGAATCTATGAAAGATACCAATGCTGGAAAAATACAGTTACAGTTTGGTAACTAAAGCTTGTCCAGCATTGGATCTTTCATAGATTCAGATGCTTGAATAGAATACCAGGCAGTTAAAACATGCCACCATCATATACATATATGCATAAACACAGAAAACATATTTCTGATCAAACCTTTACCATGCAGCAACACAACGGTTACATATTCTGGGAAAGGTGGGAAAAAACCTTAGGCAAAGAGATGGCAGAGCACTGCCTGTCCAACTGCAGTTTCTTTGATGGTATCTTCAGCCAGGCAGTAGTGTTTAGCGAACGTGTGCAGAGTGCTCCACGTGGCTGCTCTGCACATGTCCTTCAATGCCACCCCTGCGTAGAATGCTGTTGACGCCGCCCTCCCTCTGGTGGAGTGCGCTGATGGCGGTCTCGTTAGAGGGTCGCCTTTAATCTGATGGCAGTGGGCGACGCAGGATGAAACCCAGCGTGCCAGACTTTGTTTAGAGCTATGCTGTCCCTTGGTACGGCCAGAGAAAGCAATGAACAGTGGGTTTGAGGATTGGAACTCCTTGGTTCTCTGCAAGTAAAACTTCAAAACTCTCGCAACGTCCAGTGAGTGTAATGCTCTGTTTCAGAAGTGTGATTTTGGAAAAAGGTTGGTAAAACGATGCGCTCAGTGAGTGTCATTTCCGACAGTACCTTGGGGAGGAACTTAGGATGTGGCCTGAAGAGGACGCGGTCCCTCTGGAACAAGGTAAACCGAGGCTCAGACGACAAAGCTTGCAACTCACTGATCCTTCTGGCTGATGTGATGGTTATCAAAAAGGCTGTTTTCCAAGACAAGAACTTTACGTTGCATCTGTGTATGGGTTCGAAGGGAGGTTCCATGAGGGCTGTCAAGACAGTATTCAGGCTCCAGTTCGGGACTGGCGTGGACGTAGGAGGATAAGTACACATCAGCCCTTTCAGAAAGACTTTAACCGCCGGCAAAGAGAGCAATGATTGCATCTTCAGAGTTGTTGTGTACGCCGCTATGGCTGACAGATGGACCTTGATGGAGGACAATGAAAGCCCTGTTTTAGCCAGGTACAATAAGTAGGGTAGAACTTGGTTAACCGAAATAGTGAGAGGATCGAGGGCCGATCTCTCATACCACTTGGAAAATCGAGTCCACTACCTGGTTTAGGTGACTCGTGTTGACGCGGCTCTCGTGGCCCTGATGATATCCCAACATTCTGATGGTAGCTTAAGATTCATCAGTTTACACTGCTCAGGAACCATGCCTTGAGAGATAGGCTCCTTGGGTCGTGGTGGAGGACCTTGCGGTTCTGTTGCATCAACAGATATTGATGCGCCTTGAGGCAAATCGGGGGCCGCCGGGATAGATGCCTCAGAGTCGAGTACCAGACTTGTTGCGCCCAATCCGGCGCAATTAGGATTATTGAACAATTCTGTTCCTTCAGTCTGCGCAGGACCCTCGCAACAAGGGGAATGGGCGGAAAGGCATAGAGGAACCTTCCTGACCAAGCCACTGAGAACGCATCTCCCAGTGATTGATACTCCGGGTACCTTGAGGTAAACCTTCGGCACTTCTTGTCGTCCTTGGTGGTAAAGAGGTCGATCTGCGGATGGCCCCACAAGGCAAAAATCTGTTGGATTTCCTTTTCGTCCAGCTCCTGACTTGCATTCTCTGCTTAGCTTGTCCGCTAGGACATTTTCCACTCCCGGAAGATGCTCTGCTTTGATCTGCACCCCGTGGTGCAAGGCCCATGCCCATAGCCTTTGGGCTTATTGCGACAGGATCTCTGACCTTGTGCCTCCCTGCTTGTTTGTGTAATGCATGGAGGTTGTGTCGTCTGTCTGGACTGTAAGTACTTGTCCAGCTACCACTGTCAGGAAAGCCTTCAGCGCCCACCTTATGGCCTTGAGCTCCAACACATTGATGTGGAGTTGGGACTCTTGCACCGACCAGGTGCCCTTGGTTTGGAGGTTTGCAATGTGAGCGCCCCAGCCCGATAGTGACGCGTCCGTCCTCAGCAGAAGGGTCGATGTCGGTGCTTGAAACGGCATCCCTTGTTGCATATTCTGCGGAACATTCCACCATCGAAGAGCCTTGTGTAACGTCGATGGAATCTGGACAACGTCCTCCCAACCTCCGAGAGCTTGGTTCCATAGGCGGTCCAGGGCCTCCTGAACCGGTCTCATGTGAAGCCTGCAATTTGGTATGAGGAATATGCACGAGGACATCATGCCCAGAAGGGATCTGTACGAACGTACCAATGTTGTCTGTTTCCTCAGGAAGCACGAGGTTGAAGGTAGAATCGCTGCTACCCTTTCTGCCAATGGTCTAACCCTGGGAATGCTGGTATCGAACTCGGCACCCAGGAAAACAGCTGTCCTGCTCTGAACGGGGCAGGACTTCTTTGTTATGGAGAAACCTAACCCTTTTAGGAGGTTGACCATCCTTAAAACTGCTGAGCGAGCCCTTGCGGCGGAACATGCTTTTATCAACCAATCGTCCAAGTATGGGAAGACTTCCATTCCTGTCCTCCTGAGCATTGCAGCTACTGGTGCAAAGCATTTTGTGAAAACTCTGTGCCGATTTTAGCCCGAACGGGAGCACTCACAACTGAAAATGAAGCTCTCCCACCGTGAACCTGAAGAACTGTCTGTGAGCTGGATGGATCGGTATATGGAAGTAAGCGTCCTCCAAGTCTAAAATTGCCAAGAAGTCGTTCTTGTTTATCCAAGGGAGCACTCCTTGCAATGCTACCATCTTGAATGTTATGCGTTTGATATATTTGTTGAGCACCCTCGGGTCCAAGATGGGCCTCCATTGACCGTTTTTTCTTTCTGATGAGGAAGGAGCAGGAGTAGAAACATTTTCCCCTCTGGGGGTACGGCACCGGCTCTACCGCTGCTCTCTGGAGCAGTTTTTGAACTTCGGACATGACCTGTTTTAACATGTGCACCCTGCACGAAGATGGAGGCAGGGAAGGAGGTTGGTCTAGAAATTCTAAGGTGTGACCCTTTCTGATCGCCTGCAACACCCATTTGTCCGATGTGATCGACTGCCAGACGTTTTTGGAGCCTCTCGTCTCTGCCCCAAAAGGATTGTACACAAAATGTAGTGACAAACATTGGTCAAAACTAAAGCATTTGACGATCACTTCGTAGATGGGTATGGTGGTGTTAGCTAGGCATTTGGATTAATTGGCTGGTTAATTTAAACATTAACCGTAACCTAATTGGAATTGAACATAGGGCAAATTAATAATGAAAAATGTGGCATGCATTTGCCTTATCTGCCCATTCTCTAAATGCCAGATTGAGAGAGTAGCAAACAATGGCAATTTTGGCATTAGGCACAAACCTTACTTCTACAAAAAGCAGTGCATGCAAATTATTAATAAAGGAAAGTTGGGTATGTGTGCCACCTATTTGTCCATTATTCTCCTGCTAGCTATACAAAGGAACAGAATAGGACAATTTCCTCCAGGACACAAACAGGGTTCAATTATTTTGCTCATTAATACATTTGTCAAATCTGCAAAGTATTTGATGGCAGGATTTTAACAATGACACTGCTTTAATACGTACGGGCACTTACTGAAAAATAATGTGCATGGTGGCAACAAACTCAAATGTTGCATCTACAAAAATAAGCCAACTGGAACCACATCAGGCTCATTGGCCAACATTCTCGCACAGTCCATTCCAGGACTCTGTCCTGGCTATAATGCTACTGAGGTCTCATCCCTTCAGCACCTCCTTCTAGTTCTCAACACCATGGACCAGAGCAGCTGGCAACCAACAATTTAGGGTGCCGTGAGCAACATGTTGTTCCTGAGATACACATTGGGGGATCACTGCTATAGGATGCCAAATGCTGCTGAAAGATATAAGATGGTCATCAGCCCTAATCTGCTTTTTTCCAAGGCTTCCATTGTTTGCGTTTGTAAATCGACTAAGGCACTCTCCGTGCCGTGGGTGCATCTTAAACCTGATTCTTTCTTATGAAAGATTTCAGCAACTTCCACATGCGTTTCAAGTTGTGTGGCTGCAACCTTATCTACTAGTTTAAGAAAAAACAAGGCGTTTGTGATTGGTTGAATCCATCAGATCAAGCCCTTGTTTCTTCAGCAGGGGTGTGACTACGAGGTCTTTTATAAGTTGCGGGATGGTACTATGCTTAAAGGAGGAGTTAACAAATCTACAAAGGTATGGCGTAAAGATGTCATGGTGTTCAAGTATGACTTTAGAAGGTTGGAGGTCTCCTGAACAGTTAGTCGTATGCATGTTTTTGAAAGTTTCTTTAATTTCTTGTGTGGTTGCCTCCAAGAAGCTGAAACCATTGGATTATATCCCCCATATGAGATGCTTTTGACCAGAGATACAACTCTCATCTAGCCTTTTTTGAGGATCATCCCTAGATTTTTTGTTTTGTTATGATTGCTTTCAGCCCATCAAGTTCCTTCCTAATCTTGTTCTCAGCAAGCAAGATTTTATCTGCGTATGCTCGTTGCACTCGGTCGCGGCCCTCCTTAGAGGTATTTAAATTCTACGTCAAGACTCTGGGTTGTTCCCAAGATTGAAAAACTCAAAAAACTAAAAATAAAAAAAAAATAGTTATTGGGTTGATTCCCAGCCTTATTAATTAGGTCATAGTGATTGCATTTGACTTCAGTGTTTTCTTTTCTTTATATTCTTTTCCCCACGCTGTCTTATTTGTAGGATTTTGCTCTTTTTGCCAGGCATGCTCAGCTTGTCGGTTTTTAATTGTGCTAACTGGGTTGAAAACCATTCTTGGTGATTTGGCTTTTCCTTAACACTTAACTTTCTGGGGGCAAGCCTATCCAGTAGCTTCGTCATCTCTTCATTGTAGGTATTAACAAGGGTATCTGGATGATCTGAGTCTTTGGTTTTCCACCAAAAAGCATCCATGCACTCTGTCAAGTATCCTGCTGTAATTCTGCAGTAGTTTCTACTTAATACCATATGTAATTTTTCATGTTGATGTTTAAGCAGGAAGGGGAGCATTACTTGGCATCTAATCGTGACATGATCTAACCAGACACAGCGTGTTGATCACCTCTGTCATTAACATCACTGGCACCCCAATCGAAGGTATTGCCTTTGGTGTGTGAGAGCTTGGAGTTATAAACCATGATACTCTCATTATTCTAGAGAGAGTTTCTACTTTTTTGATCTTTTTGTCCCCTCTCCAAAGATTGAGATCCCCCAGAAGAATCATTGTAACATTAGGTGTCTGCATCAGAGATTGTACATTGACGAGATCTTCATTAAAAGTCATGGATTCCCCAGGAGGCCTATATAGTAGCAAAAAGTTAATGCTATAATTATGATTGGGGATAACCTTTGTATGTAGTATGTTGCATCCCTTACAGTCCATTTTCTTCTCATACAACCCAAATTCTTTTTTACAGATCATAGAGAACCCTCCCGCTTGGCCCTCCCGTCGGGGCTTGCCGAAAAAGACATAGCCCGGGGGACTTACTTGCTCAATCACGGGGCAATGGACTTCCGATAGCCAGGTTTCTGTGATACACATTATGTCCCCCTTATGTTCTAAGATGTAATCATGAACATCCAGCGTGTGTTTTACCAGGGATCTAGAATTAAGTAGGGCCAAATTCAAGTGTGGCACAGGGATCCGCTCAATAAGGGGTTTGTTCCCTTAGTGAGCCAAGAACTGGTTATCTATCCTTAAACAGTGAACGCAAGAAGCTGAATCATTCCTTGTTAAGTTGCAAAGAAAGAACATCACAAGTGGCAAGTTTATTGATTCAAGACAATTAAATGCTGCAAAACAAACAGAAATACGGTCTGTCACGTGGGGTATGGATGGAAATAGAAATTGGGCATGCAGCACCAGACTTGACATAAGCGCGTGCTCACACTCCCATATATTCTCAGGAGTAAAGATACTTTGCAAGGCCAAGTTCAAAGACACTATGAATGGCAGAAGGTATGAGCAATGAGATATGTTGGGCTAATAGGGTGGGCAGACAGTCAAGTCCACCCACCGACACGTGGGGTACCAGCTTACGTGCTGCTAGTGAGCCGAATGTTCCAGACTGGCACAAGCATGCCAACCAATTGTAGAGGGCCATATAACAAAGGGCTTTATAGTTTGAGAGCCAATGATATACTGTGTACTTAACTGTTGGAAGATGACTTGCAATATGGGTGGGCATAAGTTGTCTCCCTGACTGTAGAGACCCAATCACAACCCGTTCCTATATAGAAAGTACTTAGCTGTTCCCCTTAAGCCAAACACAACATCCTGTAGGCTTTTCTTGTTTCCCACGTAGTATGACATCACATGTGTTTTTACTATAAAAGTATTTTTTATGAAATGCTTCGAGATAATGTGCGACATCTGTTGTAATTTACAGTTTTAGACAATTGATTAAAACAGTCGGAAGAGACTTTTTGCCAACTTCCAGAGTCGGTCTTATCATTTGGTGTAAGAGTTATTCTGCATCCCATGTTACTGAATTAACTCAACCAAACGCTCTCCACTTTGGGTTCCATGATCTGTCGCACCCAAAATTGGCTCAATTTGCTTGCACAGCAACAAGAAGCCTGGTTTGAAGCCGTCGAACTGAAAAGATATGCAGAAAGCCATCATTGACTAATAAGTGCCCCATTGGTCCAGTTCTGGACTCTAGACTGGCTACATCATTTAAATCCAGTATTGCACCAAAATATATCCTTTTTACAAACATTGTTGTTATTGATGCCTTTCACCCAGTTCATGACCCAGCATGCCGCCTCTTGCTATCTTTGCATATTCCATGGCTGGTTAAGATGCATGAGAGGGCAGAGCCTAAGGTAACACTCTGGTACTGTCCAGAAGCAGACCGATATCCCAAGAGTGCGAGGACAGGATGTAGGAGTGACCTTGCATTCAGATTTATGTTTCTCGGTGTCTGCCAAATGTAAACCCTTCTTGGTCAGTGCATCAAAAAGGGCATTCCAACGATGTTGTGTTTTAAGCACTGGCAAAGAGGTCTATATCTGATTCTGCCCATACCGCCCCAGATTTGCTGAAAATATCTTGAAGCACCTTGTTGTTGGGCAATCATTTGTGTTCTCCTGAGAGCATTCTGCTTATAGGATACAGCCTGACAAATATCTGCACCTCACAGAGCACTGTCACATGTTTGTAACTATGAGCTAATGTATCTTCTGCAGTAGGTTCAGAGTGGATTAGCTAGGCTTTCCGCTTATGTTAATGGACTACATAACTAGGTTTTTCAAAGCTGTCTTGATTGCCAGTTGCGTGTGAAAACACTCTTCCATCATAGGACAATTGCCATTGCAGGGGTGTACTTTGAGAAGCAGATCATTTATGGCAAACATAGGGACCCAGCAATGGAACGGTCTACAGTGATGAACCTCACTACTTTTGACCTGTCATGGAAATATGCAAGTAGGAGTCTTGGAGGTCTATGGCCATCTGCAGTTGGGGGAAACATTCTGATGGTGGTTCAGCATGAGCGTTTGCCACTTGGCCATTTATTTGCTTCCTTTAGGGACAGAAAGTGTCAATTCTTTTTTTCCAGCCATTACTTCTATACTAGGAAGCCACAAAAAAAGGGGCAGATCTATGTGGAATTCAACAGAAGGATGTCCCCTTCTTCGACCAGATTGGGTGAACCAAACGGGGTGAATGTGCTACTTTCACAGTCGTCTTAGTTTCTGGTGGTATGTTAGCAAAAGACTAACATTATAGCAGAGACCTGCCTTACAATTCGAGCACTAGAGTGTGATCTATATTCATTGCTAAACTCACCCCATGCTTCCTCCCAGTGCGGCAGCTGGGAGTTGTGTACTTCATCTGCTGGGGCATGTACCACAATAGGCATTTCAGCATCTGTATCGAGGGTGCCATTGAGAACCAAATCAACTGATGCTGGTATTTCATGGCCGTACCGCATTACAAGGAAGGTTTGCCTCGTATGTCATGTTCCCAAACATGAGAGAAGAAGGTTCTGTATTATGTACTCTGCATCTGATCTTAGCAAAGTCCACCCCAGGAACTACATCCTTTTGAGAGGCAGAGAAAATGCTCTCCATTTTGATGGCAGCAAGACAATTCTGTACCCCACTCATGTCTAGAAGGGCCTCTACTTGGGTTGAACTCAGCTAAATGAATGGCAAGAGGAATCAATCAAACTTTTCTAACACTGTGCAGTGTAGATGGCCATTCCTCGTGCTTATGACCGATACAATTATTTTATTTTCCCTATTCTGTCAATTTTCTTGCTCTCTTTCTCCAGTGGTTCTGAAGCGGAATAAGCAATATTCTTAGTAGCACAGTTCTCATTGCCCAGAGGCTGTTGAAGACTTCCAATGCAGAGTCCAATATGTCCAACACCAGGGAAACCATAAGCCTGGAGGAGTTTGCCTTTAGAGTTTCAAAAAATAGCTTAGGATGGACAGGCCAACCACCATTGGGATGATTAACGTATTGGCAGCTCCTAACATCCATAATCAATGGAGAAAGTCACGGAGACCACCAGAATCTCAATGAGCACATAGGAAATGGAGTAATCTGTCCTATCTGGACTGGCGGGAAATGCAGTTGGGTTGACGCGCATCCAAGTCTGTGGCTTCGGAAGCATTACTGGACTAGGCTGAATACATGTTAAAAGCCTGGATGAAACATAACCTCTGCTTGTCCAAATGGCGCCTTTCCTGTCCCCTCTTCCATTCTAGGCCTCCTTAGTGGATCTGATGGAGCTGGAGAATTGCCATATAGGGACACAGGATTTCTTTGGGGGCAGGGTTGGTGAAAGGGCAAAGGACTCTACAGCTCCTTGATGCTCATGATCCCCCAGATGTTGAATGCTTTTTGCTTTATTTCTGTGACTGCCAGAGAGCTCTCGTCCTTGTGGGTAAAAACCAGCTGTTATGGACCTTTGGGTCTTCAGGAGGAATGGAACCTGTGGAAGGGGTAGACCTGATCTCTTTTTGAAGAACAAAACCCCTGTGATCTTGAAGGGAAATGATACAAGGGCAAGGGAGCAGCATCACCTTCACAAATCTAGGCAAACCGGCAATCCCTTAGGCTTTGTTGACTCACCTTTTGGTGGTATCGATTGAGCCAATAAGGTCCGTTCACAGGAGGTGAGCATTATGTACAAGGCTTTGGGGTAACAGTATTCATTTGATAGAAAGTAATAACCACATAAGCGTAGATGCAAAATATACTCTTAAACGTGAGGGCAGAGTGTGTTGAGTAACATGGTTTACAAAGTCCAAGCCTCAGAGGAATGAAAATGTGTCTTTACCCTGCCCGTTAAGGGCAGCAAGGTCTTGGAGAAAGTGTATTATATGAGGTATGAAGCAGGGTTGGACGCAGCAGGCAAGTGGCAACCTGTACGTTTATTGCTTAGAAACGGACCCCCTGGCCACCCAGCCACCAAGTCCCCCCAACAGTTCAGATCATGGAACCCTGGCCAATAGTAAAGTCGCCAGAGCTCCATTGCAACAATTCGCCCACCCTAAATGACAGTAACAAAAGGAAACAAATAAAAGAAAGCAACACGGGAAGAAGCAAGAACACATACAGTTGGCAAGAAAACCAGTACATGGCAATAGTTGAAATGCCCACTAATATACCTGCAAGGAATAACATGATACACACACATGAAATGTCCACCGATGCACCTGCAAGGAATAACAATACACACACATGGCATCCTCTCCACACAAAAAGACTCCCACAGTGCTGTGCTCGCTTTCTTGCACCCCACAAGACGTAGTCTCAATTTGATCAGAGGCAACCTGATACTCGGAATGCGGCCAGCACTGACCGATCCTTGGCCAGCACTGGCCGCAGACTCCACTGCATTGCCACCTTGATCCATACATTGCACCACGGGTATTGCAGCTTCCTCCCCATCCCCAGCGGACCCTTCATTTGCACCTACCTGTTGACCGGCAGGACTATTCAAACTGGGACTCAAACTAGGTCCCACAATGACACCAGATGTGTCACTCAGCACCGACACTACGGGCACTCCTCTCTCGACCACTATTCTCTTCTTCCACCGCGACCCATCATCCAAAACCGCACACCCACCATCACCACTGTCCACGGAGACATATACACACTCCCACCCTTGGGCACAAATCTTGAGTTCTTCACACGCACACAATCTCCCACCCACCTTCACTCCAAACGTTTTTTCTTTACCTGTTACACCCTCACACTGTCAGGGACGCAGTCTCTCCAACACTTTAGACATGTTCACTTTGCTGAGGACACCTCACCCCCCTACCCCCAAGGGCCACCTTCCTCAATTTTGAACCTGCTTTTCTAACCCTTAAGAGTTCAAACGGTCAGCGACCTGTAATGGATGATGGCGTACATCTATAGACCAACGCTTCAGATACTACCTCACACTAAACCATTGTCAAAAACCAGTTGAATAGCCCCCTTCACAAATCGATTCATCCTCTCAACTAATCCGTTTGCAGAAGGATTATACAACGAGGTCCTGTGATGCCAGATACCTAGATTCCTTAAGAACTCCTGAATGCGGAGCAACACAAACTGAACTCCATTGTCAATAACAATGCTAGCTGGAACTCCTTCCCTGTCAAACACCCTGTTCAAAATGAATGAATGATATTTTATTTAGAGAGCACCATTACACAAGTGTTTCATGCGCGGCAAAACTCTATAATTTTCCCAGTTGTCACCGTTTCCAATGCAGCAGTCTCCACCCACCGCGATGTGTAATCTACCAAAACCACAACAAATCTCAGTTCACCACTGAGACCATCTATAGGGCTCATGATGTCCAATGCCAATTTCGACCCCACTTCACCCAGAACCTCTACAGGTTAAGTCAGCAGTGGCTGCAACACACTGCTTTCATCACTTACGGAACAAGCCACACACTGCTTTACAGCCTCCTCCACTTCTTCATCCATTCCTGGCCACCAATATGATTCTCGCAATTTCCTTGTCGCCAATGACCTACCCAAATGACCTTTGTGCGCCAATTCAACAAGCCTGGGCCTTAAATTGAGAGGCAGAATTAACCAATTGCCTCTTGTGATGCCATATGGGCCCTCCGTCAACTCACTCAAAATATGCATATAGGCCTTCCCTTCCTCTTTGACATTTACATTTTCCAGCCACCCTGTAAACCATCCTTGATCAATGCCAACTCCACATCTGCTGCACTCTCCCTTTCACTTTTGTCAACAGCTGGAAGCACACATGCAACTTGAGTGCAGTCTCACACTACACCTCCTCGTCCGGACCGACTACAGGCAACCTAGACCAACAGTCTGCAACCACATTCCTCAGACCAAGAATGTGTTCCACCCTAAAATTAAATTCTTGTAAATCCACCATCCATTCTGCTATCCTCTGAAAAACGGACCACATGCCTTTAGTAGTCAATACATGTATGAGTTTTGTGGTCCGTTCGAATGACGTACGGAATAACCTTCAAAAACGTCCAGAAATGTCTAGATGTGCAAGAGGCTGCTAAAGCCTCCCTCTCAATCACTGCATAGCGTCTCTCCTTCTCTGAGCACTCTAGACGCAAACACAATGGGTCTGAACTTGCCGTCCTGCCACTGCGCCAACACCACACCTAGACAACATTGCTAGTGTCCACAGCAAGTACAGTCTTACTTTTTGGATTAAACAAACGACAGAAACTTATTCACATCCTCCTTCAATTTGACACATTCTTCCTGGCATTACTCCGACCAATCAAACTTGATGTTTTTCTTCAATAACACACGCATGCACACAGTCTTTTCTGCATAGGATGGAATACATTTTACATAGTAATCATCATTCCCAGGAACAACCTTAGCTGCTCCTTATTCATAGAGAACGTGCCTCCCTCATCACTTTAACCAAACCTTCCTAGGCTTTATGCCACTCACATCCAATGTGTGTCCAGAGTAGGTGACACTGGAAACACCCACCTGACATTTTGCCAATTTTACAGTCAAACCACCTTTCTGCAAAATCTCAATTACTCGAAGCCCCATTATCATGTCCACTCCGATCCTTAACCCAGATCAAAATATCGTCTTGGAAGTAGCTCACATCACGCACTTTCCCAGTGCCTGCATCAACCGCTGGAACACGACTGATGCCGACGCCAACCAAAAGGCATGCAAACTATGTCCCAAATCGCATGATAAATGAAATGAGTGGTCGAGACTCTTCATGCAGGTTTATCTGATACACCGTAGATTGGTCCAACATGAAAACCCACGCTACCTGCCATATGGTCGCCAGAGGTTTATTTAAATTAGGTAAGGGATGTGATCCACCCAAATGCTCACGTTAAGCTCCCCGAGGTAAATACACATTCTCAAGCCTCTATCATGTTTGCGTGCTAAAACCACCAGCGAGAACCCCCTCTCCGGACTCAATCTCCTCCATTATAACCATGTCCTTGCGTTTGATAAGTTCACCTTTTAGTCCCTCTCTGGCCAACACTGCTACCTTTTTGACCTTATGGATCTTAGGCGTCGCCCATGTCTTTAGCACAATCTTATGGGGAAAACAGTGCAACATGCCCAAATTGTCTGAAAACACGGTAGGGTATTTGCTCCTCAAGTAATCTGCTGATACACTTCCCTCCGGACACATTCACTCTGCATCCTCCACACACAACACAGGAACATCCTTACTAGGGCATATTCCCATTTCCTAGGCAGCTTACTCGGCCCATCCCAGAACGCCCTCACCCATGTGTGCTACATACAACTTCCCTTCCATTCTATGCTCTTTGGATTCTATTCTTGTCCACTCATACCCCAGAACTTTGATAGGTACTTGCCCATACCTGCTGGGGTTGATACCTCCTTTCCATAACTTTTCTTGTACAGTTCTGGTGAGATCATAGTGTATGGTGATCCAATCTAACATTTCAATATGCACCCCATTTACAGTTACCATGTCCCACAGCCCTTTCTTGGCCGCTACTTCCACATGTATATAAAAAAAAAAACTTCACATGCCACATTGCTCACATGACCCACTACACCGTAGGCACCAGCTTCTGCTTCCAACATCCTGACTGACAACTTGTCTTCCTTGCACACCGCCACACTCACCATTCAACTTGCACATTCTGGCATAATGTCCCTTGGTTATGCATCTCCTGCACTCCACACCCCAAACTGGACACTCCTTGGCCCCAGTAGAGTGACCCGTCCATCCACACTTTCTACACTCTTGACTTCCTCAGGCAATGAACGGTCCCTTTCCTGTTCAATTGGTAGTGCCTATTTTCTGTCTTTCAACCACTTTTCCTGGGCACTGACACTGCCTGCACACAATCCGACACATTATCGACTTTCTCTGTGGCCACCTGCACTCTGCAAGGGCCATTGAGGAGTCCCGTGCCAATCTCAATCACTTTGTCCTGGGGAGGGTCTCCGTCAATCCATAAGATCTCCCTCACTTTAGCATTACTAGTCATCATCACCTGCTTTCTTTTATATGCAGTACACCTCTGATTTTGCAAGTAAATATAAGGGTGTGCAAATCCATAACATGAGAATCAATTGACACGCCAGTACCCTGTGTCCTGGAAAATAAATTATACTGCTCCAATACCACATTGGGCCTTTTCCCGAAACGTCCTTCCAATTTCCTTAAAGCAATCTCGTATAAGCTCACCACAGTTTCTCCTTCCCCACCGCTGGGGATTCATACCTCGTCACCAGGCAAATGTCTGAACACTCAGCCCTTCAGTCCCTAAACAATTCAACAGTGCTGTCTCCCTTTCATCATCAGTGTACTTGGCGTAGACCTTGAAAGCATCTACCCAGAGGTCCCACAGCACTGGAGGCTCACCCAGCGCTGATAAGAAAGCAGGCGGAGGCCTAACGTTGCTCTGCTGCATGGTCTCAGGGATGTATTGTCCTTCTTGTGTAATTGTAAGTCTAATGAGGCTTGCGCCACAGCCCCAGTCAGCTCACCTTGCGTTAAGCAAACAAACCGTAAACCTGGATGCGGCTGGTGCTCTTCAGTGTGCACTCCTTTATGCAGGCAGCATGATCTGCATTCAACAAAGTAAACTGCTCACCATACCTGGATATGGCTAGTGCTGTTCGATGGGTACACATTTATGTGCCTGGACATGTGCGCTTCAGTGTGCAGATAGACCGGTTCTGATGGATCAGAAATAAGGGGCTACAGCATCTGGCACCGGTACGAGGTAAAAAAAAAATCAAATAAACTGACTGTAGCGTCGTTCACAAAGTAAATACTGCAGTTGCCAGGTAACACAAAATGGCCACCGTGTCCCTTCACTTCATAGGGTCCTTGCCTCTGACCTTGTGCTTCGCTGTATGCATGAACTGCCGTGGCAGCAACCACCTCCAGCATGCGCGACTTGGGCGCCCCCCTAGCCAAGATCTGTAGGGGAGGGGGCAACTGATGCCAAGACAACGCTGCCATTGGCTATGGCAGGTGCAGGCAAAAGATAACCCTCTCGCCGGGGCTGGGAAGGTGGCACCAGTCATGCAGCTGGGTGAAGACAATCAGCAGCCGGCAGAAAGCAGCTGCGTGGGTCTGGTCGGCAGGGTCTACTTCACTTATACTCATTGCCAGTGAATTAGGGTCAGACGCAGCAAGTAGGTGGTAACCTGTAAGTGTAATGCTTAGAAATGGACCCCATGGCCACCCAGCCAACAAGCCCTTCCAACAGTTCAGAACACGGAACCCTTGCCAATGGTAAACACGGGAGGGTTCCATTACAACAAGGTACTGCAGGACCTGTATTTTCCTCAACTGTGGAATAGATGCTCGCAGGAAATGGGTGCGAGGAAGATGTACATCCTACCAATTGGCTGACCAGGATTCTGGGCCTGATCTAGCTCTTTCCCACAATGCTAATTATAGGATCAATATTCGAGATGGGGGCAATGTTTGAATTGTATTTCGGAATAATTGTACCCCATTCTGCAGGTGAGGAGGGTGGACTTGGCTTGTGATCGGATATATCTATTTGATTTTTCCCATGTCAATACTAGACCAGGAAAGACTGCCTGTTAAGCATGGCAGCTACTGATGTTCTGGTCTACAGTAGCATTAGGGGGGGGAGCATCAACATGGCCCATGGAGCCAATCAGATGGAATGGTAAGGGAGAAGAACTGCTGGAGCAGTGATACATGCTTTTCAGTGGATGTGTAGCTCCAAGCGTTGAGGGAGCAGTCTGGGCCCAGAGACCCCAGTTCTGGCAAGCTTTTCAAAGTCCTTTGTCTCAAGCAGCTGAAGGTTTCTTATGATGTCGGTACCAGTATACCCAGTGTCCAGTACTCTCGCCTCTTTGTGTCCGTATACACTTCAGAAACAGACACTAAGCCCACCTGTGTTTTGGGGATCTCAAAGGCTTGCAATTCAGGTGCACCTCCTGGGACAAATGAAGGGCGCACCAGGCTTGGTCTTGCTCATGTACAGCTAGTAGCTTCACTGTTAGAGGGTCTCAAAGGTTCAGCCATGATCATTATATCTGGTCTTTGGATTGGCCTCTTCCATGCTTTAACTTGTTCATAGGTTTCTACAATGTATTAGATATGGCTGGCATCCAATCACCATCCATTCAACTTTCCAGGTGTCTTCATGTTTGAATCTCAGACACCATCACAGAGTGGTTAAGGCTGGTCCGGGCAAGTGCAGCACTCACTGTCCGCGACAGGCTGAAGTCATGACCATACATGGACAAATCCATATTCTATTTATTCATAAACATGCCTAAATGAAGGTCTTCACGCTGGGTGTTGCAACGGGCTGCTGCTGGCACCCCTAGAGTACAGCATGCAGTAAGTCAATAGCATGACAAAGGCTGTCACTCACCAGTGGGATGCACAGGTGTACCCATACTAATGGTTAAAAGTACTCATGGTGCAAAAACTGCACTCATACCTTTGATGAGACTTCAGAGGACTACATATTAGGGGAAAGGTGGATAAAACAGTTAGGAAACAATTATAAAAAGTACAGGAGCCTTGTGGCAGTGTAGAACTTTCTCACAGCTTGGCTTTATGCCCATTAACTTCAATCTCCTTAAACCCTCAAAATCAAAACGTCTTGCCTATCGTCTAAGTGGTGGTTATCTAGCAACCAGTACAGGCTTATAACCAGGCTTGTCCTTCTTTGGCATATTGCCTCACATTGTGCACCTTTAAAATTGGTGGCAAAGGAAGAGTCAAATCAAAATTAGGCAACCAAAATAAATCTGCCCAAAAAAGGTATCTATTGGTAGCCCTGTAAATAAACGACATTAAAAACTGATATTTATGAAACCACCTGCATACAAGGTTGTTCTGGCTTAACCCAGTACTGCAGGACCCTGCTTACTTGGCCAGAACAAATGTACTAAGAAGGGCAATGGCTGCCACAAAGCATGATGGGAAAACACTGAAGGTTCAGCTCTTAGTGACAAAGGTAGATGTGTAGCATTTCTCAAGTTTTTTTTCTTTTTTGTATCCAGAAAATTGAAATTGACAAACCTTTGGTTTATTTTTTTCTTAGGTAAGAAAAGAATAAACTATATAATATAAAAATACATACAGAATAAGCATTTTTGAAAATTGGTTATTGAAGGAATAATGTCCCTTTGGGGCGGGGGGGGGCCGGGGTGGGGCAGTGTTTTGGAATCATGCTCATCTGGAGAGATTTACCTGTGCGAATTATAACAGATCTCAGGAAGGAGACCTTTGCTGTATGTAGCTAGGAGAACAGTTTCTGTGCGTCTGGTAGGGTATCCCATATGTTGTAAACATCAAGACAAAGGAGTCTGGCAGGAAATGTCCCCAATAAGAAAAAACAAAATGCACAATGGTGCCAAGATACAGACTAATGATATCAAAGGGAACCATCATTTCCAGGCAACAAGAGACCACCTCTTCAATCAGGATCTTGACAAAGCATCTTAACTTACTGCATGCCTTTGTTAACATATGAATGTGTGCTAGCTGTTAAGTAAGCAGTTATCTTCAGTGCCAAGACGCTATCACATTCAGAAAGAAAACCTCAAAACATTCCCAAAACCTGCAGAAAAAGTAAAACATGTTTAGTTTCAGATCTGCACAGCACACACGCTCTCACATATTAGCAATGTTGAACAGTAAACAAAGGACTGCGGGAGGCAGCATTCTCAATGACAGGGTGACACTCAGCAGGTCCTCTCTGGAGGCACATAGCCCACCACCACCAAGGGTAAGGGAAGTGTCCATCTTCGTAGAGAGACACCAAACAGGACCCAGGCCCCTGGTTAAAGTACTTTTTTAAAAGGTGCATAATTCATCTCTCCATTCATTTGGTTTTAAAATTGAAATCACTCAAAAGATAAGGATTACTTCAGTAAAAGCCCATTTCAACAAGGTCACTGGACAGAGATACATTTCAAAACATTTTATTTAAAATTCCCCTTACCCTCCCACCAAATGTCCCCAACAAAACAAATCCATTGTTCAGAACCGCAATAAAAAGTAACTACAAACACAAGAGTCAGATCACCTCACTGACATTGACCTAAAATAAAAAGTCCTCGTCCATCCAAGGGTTCAGAGGCTTTTCTGCAGCAGTTGCTCTTCCAGCCATGCTTATGAATACGTTATATACAGACAGAGCCATTTCACGAGAAACCGACAGGTAGACACTGACCGCGCTTGGAAAGAAAGAAAATAAAAACAAGAAAATGCCAACACGCTCAAAGTGCATCTGTCAAGTTCATATCAAAACAAGTCCTAAGATTGGCCTGCAAATCTGTTCAGCATGGAGTAATCTTTTATGAAAATAAATTATATAGCTCCTATCTTAATAAATTAAGCACAGAAACAAAACAAACAAACAAAAAACAAAGATTAATAGCTTACTGGACTGAGCAGGGTCCTGGGATTTTGTGTTTTAAGCCATTTTATCTTCAAATTAGAGTGACCTTAAATAAAGTCCCCTTTTCACATTGACTAACAGCCCAGTCTTTACCACTTTGTTGGCTTCCATATTACTTTTGTTCAGTTTCAATAAATGGCCACATGGTTAAGGTTGTGGTACTTTATTACATCACTGGGATGGGGTTTTCTAAGCCACTTTATCTGCAGAGGGAAGCAAAAGGCCCAAGCAGTAAGTCTGGGAGCCGAACACTGAGAAAGTACCTTTGAGCATAATGGACATCACTATAGTTCACCAAGGCCATTCTTAAGCTTGAAAGCTTCTGAATGACCTACGATACACGCTTCAGCTACTGTGTACGTCTACTTTTGGTGACACAGGTTGGTGGTTAACCATTGCTACTTCCGCATACAGATGAAAACAGGACACTGCTCCAATTAACAGGTTGTGCTAAAGATTACAGACCAGCTGCAACTATCCTCTAGGGCTGCAAGCCAAGCTTACTCTGGTCTGATTGTGGCTAGAGAATGCAGATAAGAACACAATGCCCACAAACGTTATTTACAGATCACAGTCATTTTGCGCTGCTCGGGCATAGGCCCGTTCCAGTTTTACTATTCAAAGACAGTAGCATGAGAACTTCGTCATTCAGTAGTATTTTATTCCCCCTGTATCCAGTGATTAGCCCCTCCAAGGATGGGGCAGAGCTCATCAGGGGTTGAAGTTAGGCCCAGCATTCAATATAAGGTTTCAGTAGGCGCTGTGCAGAGATGCAAAGCCTTATGCTATCAACAACTCTTGGAAACTAAGGCAGATGGTAAAGAGCAAGAGGGGGACGATAGAGTGGCACCTTTAGTTAGTTAAGATCCTCCTCAGTGAAAGGCAGGAGAAAGCCAATTGTGGCAAGAGGCGGCTCAAGGGCTGGTAACAGGGGACGTTTTCATAGTTTTGAGTAAGATCTAGTGCTTGGCTATCACAACCTGCACTTCAGTGCCCAGTAAACAAACACTTGGCAGTGGCCTGTGCCAATAGTCTTCGATAAGCTCAACACAGGCTCTACCTGCCCACCTGGTAGATTAGTCATTTTTTGAATAATTCCTTTTCCCTACCTCCCTTCTATTGGGGGATGGGTTGAAAGCCACACATTTCTTGTTCCTGTTGCTCCCAGTACCATCAATATGAGAAATTAAACATGGCAAACTTAAGCTCTTCATGGAGGATCAAGGTCTGTACCTGTAAGTCCTGCTTCATTCTTAAAGTGCTGCCACCCTGCTTAATTTCCTGTCCACAACAGCACCATAATTCAAGTAAAAGCAGTCAATGAAAACTGAACATTGTCAGTGCCTCGAGGGAGCTCAAAAAAAAAAAAAAAAAAAAAAAAAAAAAAAAAACAGGACACCTTATTACCCCAAAAATATATCGATCCAGCTCAAAAAGGTCAACTGTATTTACATATCGCACCCAGGCAGGCAGGGAACTTTAGAAGGAAGGAATCCCAGGGATGGGGCAGTGAAGCTAACAGAATAAAGCAATCTTTGTTTGGGCAGAAACAAAAGGGCCAAGAACGTCTGCCGGAACTCACTGCAGCATGAGCAGGATTGGTGTGTGTGAGAGAGAAGCATCAAGTTGTTCCATTCAGAAATCGTTTGTGCAAGAAAATGATCACTTGCACATATTGTAGCCAGGATCGACTTCCATCCTAACAATCTGTGCCGCACAGCGACCTTCTGGTACCAGTGCCAGACCGGCACCATCCTCAATTGTATAGCAAGGAATTCTTCTCCAGTCTGTTTAACCACCCACCTTTGCACACATCCAGGTGGAAGTCAACATATGAGCAAAGGACAACTCTAGAACAGCAAGCCCTTGTTAGAGATTTGATGTACCAGGACAATGCTGCGTATCCAAAACTGACAGCTGCTCTGGAGCCGTGCTGCAGGGACAGACACCTTCCAGTCCACTCGTTAAGACAAGATGTAAGAAGTGCTTTCTAATACACCCATGACTTTAGTGAAGGAGAGGAGTCTTCCCTGTACTTGAAATGCTGCTGGCTCATTCTTCTGCAAAACAGTCTATTCCCCGAAGGTCTCTTTCAAACAGTTGAAAATAAATGTCCTAAAAAATAAATTGAAGCTAAAACATAGTCCCCTTTGCGGCTCAGAAGTCTGTTCCACACTGTAAATTCTTGAACACAATCCTACGCAGTGCAGAAATGTGCAGCTCTTCCACCACCTGCCTTAAAGCAGTGTCTATTTTAACTTGCTCCGGTAATTGGGTATTTTGCTGAGTCCCAGGACAGAAATCATTGCCACGGACGCAGCCTCTTTCACTGTCCCTTGTATGGGTCCACAATGGCATTTTGTCCATGGTTGTGCCGACAGCCTCTTCCCTCCGTTTCTTTCTTTGCCTCCCTCTTGCCATTGCAGGTGGATTTGGCTCGTTGTTGGAGGCACACAGTCAACAGACTCCTGGAACGAAAGACAGCAAGGACAGTCATAATTAAATCTTGAGAAAGGCAGAGAGTATACTGGGCTCAGGTTCTATGACAACTTAAAAGGTAATTAATGGATGAAACCATAAAGCAGGTGTGAAGCAAACGGGGCCAGAGGCAGGCAGGCAGTCAGGGGGAGGCAGGCCGTGCGCCAGACAGAGGGGGAGGGAGGAAGACAGAGGGAAGGCAGGTGGCCTGCTTCATGTAATCATGTGCAAAAACTAACATTTACATGCACATTCGCCCTATGGGCCTTACCTACCCTCTACATGCATGGCCAAAGTATGTAACAGTTGCAACATTTGTCTCCACGGCCGGTACACTGCCTCCCCTCAAATATAATTCTAAAAGCCCACCCCCGCCCCCAGCCCTGCACCCTTCCACAGGATTAAAGGGGAGCGGTGCCTTTCTCATTGAATTAGAAGGTTGGGAGGTTTCAACATACACAGAAAGTAAGTGTACACATCGCAAGAGTGCAAGAGGGAGACCAATAACAAAAGAGGCGTTTGCTCACCCGCTCTCATATGCACAAAGGTCTGAGAAGGTGCATTGCTTGACAACTCTTAAAAAGGATTGGAATAAGTCACCAAGAAAGATTTCACATCCATTGCCCCATACTAAAGTCTGACATTTTTAAACAAATAAAAAGGTCTACACTTATGAGCTAGAAGACCCTTTCACTCACGTGAGCCTAACCAGCGTGACAAATACCATTGTGTGTTGTATTTGTATGTGCCCTTTAGCAATTCCAATCTTAATCAGTGATGAGTTATCAGGTATTGCATTGCAAATAATTAATATGCACCCATTAAAAAGAAAAATGTAGTGCCAACCAATAAAGGAGTTATAAATCTCATAGTACAAGTTACTTATAGTATTGACTTGCACCGATAATCATGAATATTCCTTTCTATGGGCTCATCGTATGACAGGACATGAACGGGAACGTTCCTTGTGTAGCAGGTTTCCTGAAAAGGACTGGGGGCCAGGTGTAGACAGCTTCCTCGACATCATTAATAAATACATGATCCACCATAACACTAGACATCCTTGTTAAGCATGAAGCCAGGTGTCATTTTTCTACATTTGCTTGGCGTTTTCTCCTCTCACAGTGCGCCATTAACAGACTCCCTGGGCTCTAGGTACAAGAGGCATTTTAAATCGGATTCTAGTCACTTTTACTGCTGCTATATATGCCCCTCTTCAGGGGGATGGGTAGGTTGCATGTGAATCTAAATGGTAGTGAAGGAGAACTACACTATTACAGACTTGTGTGCTTGACTAGATTTCCAAGTGTTACTAACCGAGAGGAAAGGGGCAAGCCATTTTCTTCTTAGTAGATTCTTTAACTCGGCTATCAAACTTTTTTTTCTTCAGGCTCATTCTTAGCCAGGGATCTGCACCCTGTGCTTTTCCAGAAATCTTGTAGCACAACTTCCATGATGCCCCAATATTTACGATGCTGACTAGGGCTAATGAGGTGTGTGTGGCCCAAAATATTTTGAGAGCCAAAGTTTGTATACCACTAGTCTGGGCAGTAATGCCTACAGAACTAATTTATTTGGCAGATTTATTATTATGTTTATTGTATATTGGTTTACATAATTAATTTTATGAGATTTTCTAAAGGTTTAACGTATAGAACAAAACATCCAAATCAACAATACAATAACAATAAAACATTACTTTCACTAAGATTTAAAATGCAAGCTTACACTAGAGATACAATTCATTAGCTTTTCTGTATAACAATTCAATTACTACTTGTCTAGATCTAGCTAAATCACACTACAGATGTTCTCTAAAAAGGCATTCACTCTGAGCTTCATGCCATTGATGAACCATGTAACATTTCATACCAAACCTGATCCCTTTGAACGTTAGATACATCATGAACAAATGGTGCAAAATATTCTATCCTTTTCTTAATCAGCTTTGGGCAAATTAATAACAGATGCATCAGAGTTTCTGTTTCACCAGCAACTAAACAAAATCTACATTGTTCCTCAGATACTAAATTTCGCATGAAGCAGATTTCCTTTGTATTTAATACATTAAACCTGAAACGCATCATACTATTCCTCAGATGCCGCGAAGGGTATTTTACAGTTTATTTTTCTGGCTCTGGATACCACTTCCATGCAGATACAATTTGACAGTACAGTTTCGAATTCATAATCACTACATTGTTGTCAACCCAATCAAAAGCTTTAACCAACATTTTTACCTTAGTTGGGTTCTCAATAAGACATTTCATTGTGACACCAATTTTAAGTGGTGCTTCAACATCACTTGAGATTCTGCATGAATTCTTCCGTCACATTGTCACCAAGTAGCTTATACAAGGAATATTTTTTTTCACTGATTACACTTTTTCTATATAGGGTTATCTTTTTGCATTCCATAATACTTTTCAAAGACCAAACTCATCCCGTATAGCTTCAAATGGTATACATTTTGGCAAATAAAACCTTTCTCCATATTAAAGCTTCGATAGTTTTTAGGTATGGTGACAATATATCCAGAAAAAATTCCAACCCATATGGTCATCGTTAAGCAATTTTTAAGAAAACTGTGTCTTAGTACAAGAAAATGAATTGCCCAAGTAACCGATGGCTTTCTTCAGATGAACCTTTGTACCCTCGATAAACGATGTTGGTTTCAAACCTTTTTTATTCGTTGGCCCAAGTTTATTATTACCGTTTTATGAGTTTCAAATCGCTTATGAACACGAAAGAGTTAATAAGCCTTTGCAATCCAATTTTGGTTCGAACGAAGAGCAAAAAATCATCTGCATATGCAATCCATTTTATAGTTGTTGAGCCCACCTTTGGTGCCACTAATACGCTTACATCTAGGACATCCCTCGTGCCCGACATGTACAAGTTAAACAAAATTGCAGCCAAAGCACATCCCTGCTTAATGCCATTCATCGCCTTAATTTCTTTTGTCATTAACCCATCTTTACTGAGCCTCACCCTCAGCACTGTATCACAGTATAGATATATCATCATATCCAATAGACCTCTGTCGATGTTCAGGGCCAATAGCCTCTGCCAGAGCATAGCTCTGTCAACCATATCGAAGGCAGCAGAGAGGTCCATTGATGCTGCATACAGCGGAAGTTGGCTTGAGTTTCGTGCTTTATATTGCCAAGTAGAGACAAGACCACCCCTGACGTCTGTCCCCATCCCCTTCCTAAACCTGATCTGTTTTATGTCCAAAATGCCTTGCTCATCCCATCCAACTGGTTAATTGTTCTAATACAATGGATGCAAAAATCTTTGCCTCAACATTTATCAGCGATATAGGCCGATAATTTGTGGGGCTCAAACGGTTCCCTTTTTTAAAAATCAGAAGGACATAGGACATTTTCCATGAATCGGGCATAGCCTTTGTTTCAATCACATTTTGTGAAGTATCCTTGACCACAAGGTCTCATTCTGCTTGAATGTTACAAAAGACAAATTGTTTGGACCTGGAGAGGTGGATGACTTCGCTTTTCTTATAGTCCTGCTTATATTATCTACGGACACGTCCAATACCCGTTTAGCCTTTTCATTCACAGGAACCTTCGCAGAGGAAGAGGAAACAGTACAAATTCTCAAAGTGGTCACACCACACATATACACTTATGGGGTTTAAAGTCAGTTGGGATTGAGACTTCAGTGCTATTAATCAGAGACCAGTAATTTCTAGAACTGTGCTCTCTCATCACAATTAACATTGCCTCGCCATCTTTTCGATACTGTGCAGAGCGATGTTGAATCATCCAATTCTTATAGTATTGCCGACTTACTCTAATGTGGTCTTTGGCAATTAATGGAGATAGATTTAGCTTTTTTATTACCACGCGATTCTTTTATCAGCTGAGCGCAACATAGTTTTATCTCTATGTCAAAAGCATGTTTGTGACTTCTATTTTGTGTGGTTCCAATTGGATCTGGCATATAAAACTTGGACAACATCCTCTCCAGAAACTGACCAAAATTTCCAACCGAATGTTACCATTTTAGATTCAAGTGTTCTTTTTTTAAAATCATTTTCATGGTTGTATATGTCTCAAAGATGGCCTGGACCATCCAAAGGGCGATAGAAGCTTTGGAAGCCTGGGTGCTGGGAGACGAGCCCCCGAAAGTAATGAACAGTGGCTGAAGGATTTTGTCTGAATGATAGGACTTGAGGGGACCCTTGAGGTCCAAGAAATGTAGAGCCCTTTCTGCCTCAGACTGCGGGTTCTGGAAGAACACCGGCAGGCACTTCTCCTGGTTCAAATGGAACAGAGACCACATTGGGCAAAACATTTGGAGGAGTGTGCAAGATGACCTTTTCGCTATGAAATTTGGTTATGGGCTCGCCCAATCTGACCATGCACGCAGAGGTGAGCGCCACCAACAGTGACGCCATCAGTGTCACTAGCCGGATGTCCACCAAGGCCATCGGCTCAAAGAGCTTGCGCTGCAAGGCCCCTAGAACCAAATTGAGGTCCCAGACCAAATACAGCCTATCCATTGGAGGAAAAAGCCTGGATAATCCCTTGAGGTGGGCCTTAACCACCAGGTTGGCTGATTAAAAAAGGTGGTCTGAGAAATTCTTGAAGGCCCCAATGGCCACCAAAAAGGTGTGGCATGTATCCACCCGAACGCCAGAATGAGCCAGATATGCAGAGAATGCCAGCATGTAATCCAGGGAGCAGGAGATGGGTCCAGCCCCTAGTCGCAAGCCCAATGGCAACCCTATTCTTATTCTTATACTGGGATCGAGTAGACAGCCTCCTCGCCTCCCGTATGATGTCCCAGTTGTCCCCCGAAAATGGAGCATGCTGAAGTCTCAGCTGGTCAGGAACCACGCCGCTAGGGCCAGCCTGGTTGGTCTGGGTGCTCCACTGCCCTGCCCTGCCCTGCCCTGCCCTGCGGCTGGGGATCGGAAGATGGAGAGGCCACTGGGAGCACAACTGCAGCAGATCTGAGAGCAACACCCTCAAGGGCCAGTGGGGGGCGGGCAATCAGTATAAGGGTGCAGCCTACCATCACCCTAGATTTGCGGAGTGACAGCTGGAGCAATGGGGGAGGAGGGAAGGCGCAACACCTGCAGCCGTGCCAGCGGATCTGGAAGGCATCTCCCAGAGACCCCTGACCCAGACCAACCCATGAAGCAAACCAGGGGCACTTGGAATTGTGATGAGATGCGAATAAGTCCAGATCCAGAAACCCCCATCTCTGGAAAAGGTGCAACGAGGAGTTGATTAACTCACACTCATAGGTGTTCAACCCCAAGCGGCTCAGCTGGTCCGCTTCTGCGTTGCTGTCTCCAAGGAGGTGGAACCCTGAAATCCAAACCCCCCTCAGTCAGGGCACAATCCCAGATCGAAACCAACCTCCATGCAGAGGTGGGGGACTGGGGGGAGGGAAACGGGTGCCACCCTGCTTGTTCAGGTAAAACATTGTCTTGGAATTGTCTGTCTAGACCAGAACTGCCTTGTCCCTGATGAAGGGCAGAAAAGCTTTGAGCGCCAGGGCCAATGCCCAGAGTTCGAGAAGAATGATTTGAAGGGCTTCTGCCCTGGACCATGCAGCATGAAGAGAGTAGCCCCCCCAACCGGTAATAGAGGAATCCTTTGTCACCACAAGGGTGGGCTTGAGCCGGTTAAAGGGGACTCGCACTGCCCCATTGCAGTTCATCAGCTAACAGCGAATATCCGGAAGGAGAAGCAGGGGGTATTGGGATCCTGTCCGACTGAGAACCCACCTCCTCGTGCGAATTGGCCACCAGGTGGAGCTGAAGGCGCCTCATTTTGAGGTGGGCGTGCTGCACCACCATACCAAGGTGGTAGAGAATGCCAGAAAGTGCCCCACCGCCTTGCAGAGAGAGGCGCCTCTCGCGTGTGGGGAACACTTGCTGCGCTGCTGTGTCCAAGCACACTCCCAGGAAGACCAGATCCTGGGAGGGAGTCAGCTGAGACTTCCGCCAGTTGAGGGAAAACCCCAGCCTATGCAGAACATCCACCAGCCGTTGGCACGAGTACATCGCCTCTTCGGGAGAGCTGGCCCTGACTTGTCAGTCGTCATGTTGGGTTTAATTGATGGCCTTCCAGGCAGAGCAGGACAGCCACCGCATTCATCAGTTTCGTGAACAGATGAGGGGCCAAATTGAGGCCGAAAGGCAGCACCTTGTACTGGAAGTGGTATGACAATCGTGAAACGCAGAAACTTCTGATGCGGCTGGTAAATAGAGACATGAAGGTTCGCATCCATGAGGTCCAGGGAACACATCCAGTGCCCTGCGCAAAGGGATTCCTCAATGTGCTTGGGAGTATCATGTTGAAGCTTTCAAGCGGTAAAGACAGGTTAAGAAATGACAGATCCAGCATTACCCTCAGGCCAGGCTGGTTGTTCTTGGGTACTGCAAAAATCGGTAGAAGCCGGAGCGCTCCCCTCCCACCCGCCTGGCTGAGGAACCGGTTCCACCACCTGCATCTCCAGAAGAGAAAGGATCTCCTGCAAGATAGAGGAAGACTGAAGCCCGTGGAGACAACAGAAAGGATCCAAGGACTCACAACTGTCCTGGAAGAGATCCAGCAGGCCCCCTTACTGGGGAGCTGTGTTCCCTGACTGACGTCACTGCTTCTTAGCATCCGAGGTGGGGGGAGCGTGCAAAGTCCCGGGTTGCTTACTCCTGTTGTCGCTGGGCGACTGGTCGGCTTCCGCATACAGTTGTACCGAAACCCCTTGAAGCCGGTGGAAGCACAGGATTTGAAGTCGGTCCTGCCCCGAGACTAAGGGAAGGGCTTCGACCCTGGCTTAGCTAGGATGGCCAAGGACTTGGCAGTTTGTGTGGAGGTTTACTTCATCGTCAATTCGTCATCGGTTGACGAATGAAAGAGGTCACTGCCTCGAAGGGAAGATCTAGGATCCGCTCTTGCACATCAGAGGAATATTTAGTGGCATGCATGCACCCATGCCGTCCTTCTCAGCTCCACTCCCAAGCACAGCCCTCTGCTGGCTGTATTGATGTGGGAGAGCAAAGCCTCCATGAGGTCCTGCACAACGGCCTGGGCCATCTGCCATACCGGCCTTGAAGGAGGCTAGCCTCTCCAGAGGGAGGTCAGGCAGAAACTCCCCAAGCTCCCGCCACAGCTTATGGTTAGCCACTGCTAAAAGGGCGTAGACATTGGCCTGCCACAGATGCAGCCCTGATATGGCACAGCATGGTTTTCCCACAGACTCAATTACCTTGTCGTCCTTGGATAGACAACTGGAGGTGGCTCCCGAGGAGGAAAACGACAAAGACAATGGTTTAGAATAGTGTGGGCCGCAGCACCACTGAAGAATGCAGCTGAGAATGGGAGGCCAGGAGGACTGGCTCCTCATCCATAAGCCTGAACTGGCTGTCCAACTTGTTTTTCATCTGGGCGTTGGCCCTCGGATTCTCCCAGATCTGTCTTGCTAACTGCTGGAGATCTTTCTAGAGAGGGATGTCAGAACGGATCATGGTGTGCGTGTCCAAAACCTCCGATAACACTTCTGATTTCTGGGGGGCTTCCTAGTGCAGAGGGACCCCCAAGAAGTCCACAAAGCACTGAAGATGGTCATGAAAGGCCTTAACTGATGCAGAGTTTTCATCGTCCTGGGTGTCATCAGCGTTATTGTCCCCTCCAAAACCCTTTTTTACAAACTGAGGGGAGTCCAGGCCCTGGGACACAGGTGCCGGCGAGGTCCCCTCTAGGTCCAGAGACGAAGACAGGTCCAATGGCTGTTGAGGGGGGGAGGCGTTGCTGGTACAGGAGGCAGAGGGGTCTGAAAAACTGGGAAGGCCTGGACCTGGGGAGGGACAGGCACTGGCAGCGCTGGAGGAACAGGCAGAGGGCCCAGAGGCTGGGGTGGCACAACCTGCAGGATCACCTCCTTCACCATGTCCTTGAGGAACCCTGCCATCGAAATTTTTGAAGAAACTGTCCTTGCAAGTCGCTGGGTACCTAGGGGGCCGGCCATCTGAAGTGTGGGGTCTCTGCTCCTGATCAAAGCGCTGAGATGTGTGTAGCTGTAAGGTTGCAATGGGTAGATGTACCCCTGAGGAGATCAGCAACCTACACCATGCAGTCCGCCGCTGCTTCCAGATGGAAGGGGACGAATCCAAGATTGCCACCGGCATAGCAGGCTCTGCCACATGCCTATACATCATCTTGGGGCCTTGAGTCACGCACTGGGTGGGAGGGTGCGAAGGCCGCGAAGGCCTTGAGCCACATGCTGGATCAGACATGGGAGGACACGCCTTGGGCCCTGAATCTGAACCAGAAGCGTCTACCTCAAATGACACTGGTATGCACGGAGCCAAATCGCCCTGACTCATTACCTGGGAGCGAGCTTCGGTAGGATGTGTGCCCCCAGCACCTTTGGCGGTAGTCATGCTGTATTGTGCAGAGGACTGACTCTTGGCCGTAGGACCCGACGATACTTTACCCCTTGGGGTCGATAAGGAGACAAACTTGATCTCCCTTTTGAGGACAGCACAGTAGGGCCTCTGACCCCCTTGGCTTGGGAGCCTCGACTGCCTCGGATCTGCCAGAATCTGAAACTAAGAAACCCTTGCCCATGGGAACCCCCTGGGAAGGAGCCTCCACACTGAGGAGCCATACTAAACAAAGTGCCTAACTGGTCTCAATGGAAGGTCCTAGAGACTAAGTTTTTAAGGTGCGCTGGAGGAGAAGCGTGGAAGATCTCCCTCCAACACGACAACTGATTCAATGCCCAGTGACAGAGCACTGCAACCCGCGCCTGCGTCCCAGCAGTGGTCGGGCCCCAGGCACTCACAACCGAGAGTATGGGGGTCGAGGCTGGGAACGAGTGGTCGGAGGACGCACAGCTTGTAATCCTCCTGCAGCAGACATGCGCCAAGGGAGGCAAGGCACCGAAGGGAGGTGAAGATTGAAAAACAAAACAGGGAGCAAGCAGAAAGTTAAACAATTCTCTGCGCCTAGATGCCTGGTCCGACACCTTTCGTGCGGAAAAGGAATTGAGGTGAGGTGCTGGAGGGCGGGGCCTCGGCGAGGGGGGCGTTCCCAAGCCGGGACCACATCCCCTGCATGTTATGCTAATTTTAAACGGGAAGGTACATTTTTCACTGCCAAAGGTTCCGGTACCGTCCCCATGTTGGAACACGCCCCACAAGGATGGAGGAAAGGGGATGGGACGTACGAGTATCTGGAATATGTGTGGAAACTTGTGTCACGCATATATAAATGCTCGAGAGCTGGAGCAAGTGTTAGAGTACTAATAATCAAATGTGCGAGGGAAATGGATTTGGTCTGTGAACTAGATGACAAACAATGGAGCGAGCATTGATGTACATCAAACAGATCTCTAGGAATGCACACTTTCATCTATTATAACTGAATGTATTGTATAGGACATGTATGACCCCGCACTAACTTGTACAACTTAACAAGCAGGCCATCCCTAATTGCCCATGGTGTAACAATGAACCTGCAGATTTTATGCATATGTTCTGGCGGTGTCTGGCTCCAAGTTCCACAGGCCCTGGAAGAGGCAGCTGTAAGTAGATATGAATGGGTCCCTACTGAATGCTTATATGGTATATAGCCCCGTCTGGACAAGGCAAGACAGTTAAAGGAATGGTTCGCCCAACATTTTTTCTTTCAAAAATAGATAGCCAATATTAAAAAAAAAAAAAGATTGTCTTTTTTTTTCGAAGTCCCTATGTAAAATTTTGAGCAATTCAAGCTCAAAGATAGCACATGGGGGCATCCATTTTGTGAAATGGATGCCCGCCGCTGTGCTCGCTTTGGCGGCACTAATGATGGAAAAGCCAGCCAGCTGTAGTAAACAAAAGCTACCACTGGGTGGCTTTTCCTTCATTGGTGCTGGGACTCGGAGGACGCGGACCGGGGACTACAGGCAGAAAAGCTGCAGCTGCATCTCGGTAAGTCCTATTTTTTTTTTTTTTAAATAAGCACTAGCTGTGGGTTTTTTTCTAAGTTTTCCGGGCTGGAGGAGCCCAGAAAACTTAGAAATAAAACCGCAGCTTTAAAAATATTGTATTTAGCCAGCTGGCTGGCTTTTCCTGCATTAGTGCCGCAAAAGCCAAAGCGAGCACAGCGGCGGGCATCCATTTCACAAAATGGATGCCCCCATGTGCTATCTTTGAGCTTGAATTGCTCAAAATTTTACATAGGGACTTCGAAAAAAGAAAATGCCAATCTTTTTTTTTTTTTTTTAAGATTGGCTATCTATTTTTGAAATAAACATTTTTGGGCAAACCATTCCTTTAATTTCATGGACCTGGTAAGTGTATTGGCTTAGAGAAGGATTGCCAGGTCATGGAAATTACATACGGCCCAAGCTATAACCTATGGTGGAACGACATATTGAAATGGTCCACACTGAAACAGCAGAGTGGTATAGGTCCCTGAAGAGAGGTATTAAAGAACCTACTATGAATCTAGAAGCATGGAAGGCTCTTTTGCAGGTGATGTTCTGCCATTCTGATGCCATTCTGATGGGCCTCCTTGAGGAATTGGCACTGCCTTATTTGTGATGCTATGCACAACATTCTGGTGAGCCTGATGTATGTGCTGTGCGATGCATGCTGTGCTGGGTCACGTAAATCTTATGGCCTCTTACCCATCCCCCCCAACCCCGCCACCTATTTATTCAGTCTAACACATGGATGCCCAACATGACTGACTTCTAATGCCAAATGTGAATATATTGCTGCGCTATATGCTTGGAAGGTTTTGTTTGATGTTTCTTTGCATTATTGTTTTCTTTTCTGAGATCCTTTCATGTGATGTCTGATACCATCAATGAAAATATTTTAAAATAAATAGCATTAGGGCAGAGTTGGAGGTTGTGGGATCCAGGAAGCAGGGGCTAGGTATCAAATAACGGAGCTCCTCATAATAGAGCTCTTCCCCATAGCCGATTTTACAATTAAAGCCTCCTCTGATAACAATAGTCAGATTGCTATTATGGCCGTTGAGTACAGTTGATTTATTCCCCGTGGCAGAGCAGCATATCAAAGTACTTTGCTCTGTTCCAAGATGATGTTTACAGCACTTAACACTTGTAACTAAAAAGGGCAGATTATTACTGCAAAGATATATTTCATTGATGCACCAACCCAGGATCTGGTGCTTGCATGTGATCGAGTAAAACCATGTAGGTGTACTTGCTAAACTGACCACGATTCTGAAGCATTGGTCATTTAAGAAAAAATGATAGCAGGAGTCCATTGTGGAGCCACACAATGTACCAAACAAGGATCTTAATTCAATTAGAATCATTTCGACATGTAGTATCACTAGTTAGAGCCTCATTAAATGTGACCCATCTAAGATTACATGTTCATGTTTGAACCAGACGCCAGGCATCACCAGGCTTGGCCTGGGTGGACAATAGGACGACTACAAGTCAGTCCAGGCTCTCCAGGTCACAAAGACATTGAAAACTGTTAGAGAGGGTCATGGTTTGCCTTCATCAGATGCCATTGGAAATGCTACAGGCGACTGTCTGAATAGACTAGAGCCAGAGGGCTCTGGGATTACTAATAGAGGAATTACAACTGGGGAGGAACAGTCTGCTGTTCTACAGGTTCGTAGAAAAAGCCCAGGAGGACCAGACCGATCTCAGAGGGGTCCAGATAACAATGTATACCACTCCATAGGAGATCGGAAACCTTGGTAGGATGGCTTAGGAACTCACAGCAGGAACAGACTAAAGGTCCACATAAGGGTATGGCCCAAGAGTGAAACATGTGTAAGCATTCTCTGAAGTGGAATTTTGCAAAGGTACAACCAAGGAAATTGATATTGTCCTTAGATGAGGAAGTTTTTTCTATATGCAATCAGAATAGCTAAATTGAGGGAATGCACAAATCAATTGAAATGTATTTTGAGTAAAATAAACAGATAAGATGGAACAGCACATGGTTGCGTAGTTCGTTTTTGTTAAATGTCACATTTTTGACATGTAAGTGTAGTGTCAGAACTTGCCCCGTGCAGCTAGTAATACTCTAGCAATCCAGAACCAAAGATTAATATAAAAGAGCACAACCAGGATCATTGTAGGTTCCAGTACACTTCCAAATAATTGAATAAAAGCATACCAGGAAAAGCAAGGTGTGTGCTCCTGCTCAGACTGGTGGTAGGGCATCTGCAAGGGTACCAGGCCAAGAGCAAAACATTGAAACCCTTGAGAACCCAGGTAGGGGAAGGGTACCTCCTACCCATAAACGCAATGGTAAGGGGTGGGGGCAGAAAACAACCCGTGAAGCCAAGAGCAAACCCAAACTCAAGAGGGATATCCAACAGGTCTTGCCCAGGTAATGAAGCAGAGACAACCCATACCATGCCCAGGTAGCAGGGTGAAGGCCAGCTGTTCATCCAGAAACCACTGCAAAGCCAAGTCAAAGATACAGACCAAGTCCTCAACTGAGGAAGAGATCAAGACAAACAAAGAAGGTGTGCTGGCCAACTATAAACAACCCTGAAACAAATGGACTTGTCCTGGGGACTGATGCTTAGGACGTTTGTTATTTGGCCTTTGGGCCTCAGCCAATTGGGTCCTTTAGAATAGTGTTAAGCCAGATTTCTTTATATCCCCATCACAATACATTTTTCAGTAGAAAACTTCATCTTGAGTTAACTTATTCGTTATAAAATGAGCATTACATCTACACCATCGTTCTTAAAAACAAAGGGCCCTGAGCCATCCGTTCGGTTTGTGGTGTCCACCAAGGACATGCCGTGGAGAACTCTTTACTTTTCAGAAACCGGTTGACAACTAGTGTTTAACTACCGACAGTACTGGCCTGTGAAAGGATGCTCTATACTTAACATTAAGCCTATCTAACAGCAGGTGATACCGCAATATATCATGACCATAGCCTGCTAGCTATGAGAGGCTGGCCCACCTAGCCCATTGCTTCCCATCTATGTGAGGTGGAATCCCGGATGAGCATCTTTGGGGCTAGACTAGGTCCTTTTATTCCCAAATCTGCCAGACATCGTTGATGACCAACTCAATCACTACCTCCAAACACTAGGACACTTCCTAAAAATGTTTACTTATCTGTTACCTGCAACAAAGATACTTGCCTTATAGAATACGAAATACATTTTCTTAAAATCTTTGTGGGCACAGGTTCTTCAGTGATGTCTGTTTATCCCACCCACTCCATTTCCATCCTTAAAGTTGCCCTCACTTGCTAAGCCACATCTACCAGAAGGTGCTGCAGGCAACGTTTGTGGGACTCACTGTGGTCTACATTGTGATCGGTCTCGTTCCCTCCTGAACAAAGGAATGGAGAAACTTGTGACGAATCTTGACAATTTGTCCCTTCTCCCCACCCCCCTTTGAGGCTGGGGGAGCTGAGCCCACTGTGCAGGACCCTCCCTAGCAGTCTGGACCTTACTAGGAGTGACTCCCATTCCCAAACACTCCCATGCCAAACCACAGTGTCAGCCTATATGGATGTGGAAAAGACTACCATCTCCTACAATTACTACATTCCATAAAGAACCTTTGTGTATGTATTGGCTAGAGGCAATGCTGAACACAGCTTGAACGTCAGTCAGCGAATAAGGACAACGCTCTGTTCGTTCATGTGATTTGTACAAGACGTAACTCCTCTGGAGAAGAGGTAACCGCTCCACAGAGGAGACACTCTGCATGGTTAACATCCTAAACTCTCCTCTGCTCGCCCCATCAAAATTTACAACTGTCTCTCTGCCATTAAATATTGGATGGCTTTGCACACTCGGATGTTCAACTCTACCAAAACAGAGGTGCTCTTCCCTGCCAAAAGTCCTAGCTCATCTCTTCCTCTGCCTATCCAATTCCCACCAGACGCAGTCCCCTACACTTCTACAGCTCTAAACTTCTGCGTCATCTATGATCCTTCTCACACCTGCTCTACTTGCATCTTGAAAACTGGAACTGCAGCTCGCCTCAGCCTCCTAAATATTAGCGAAATCAGGCAGCTCCTTCCTTTCAACACCGCTAAGTATCTCAACCACTCTTGACTGCTCTAAACTGGACTACTGTGTCAGCATCCTCTCCCCAACTATGCGTTCCATCTTCTCAAATGATTAACTTCGCTACCAGGACTCTTTGAACTCCCTCACTTCACACCTACTTCTGCGCACCATCACCCTGCTGAATGGCTGACAAAACAGGGCCAGATTTAAATGTCTTCTACTGGTTGACAAATCTATCCACAGTAAGGCACCACTATCTATACTCCTCTACACCTTCTTGCAATCTCTGCTCTGCCTCCTGGACTACTCTTGTGGCTCCTCGCCCTTAATGTGCTTCCTCTCGCTTCTGCTTTTTCTCGCTTCTTGCTCCACTTGCATGGGATTCTCTTCCCCCGGACATCCGAGCAACAGTCCACACTGATTTGTTCAGAACCAAACTAAAAGCCTGCCTCCTCGAGTTACTCTCTTAACCTATCTTTCTTCATCCTACACTCTGGCACTTAACCCATCATGGTCACATCCTGAGCACAGCAGGCCATACTGCCTACCTGAATTTATAAATGTCCAATGTTCGCTGTTCTTAATCTATGTATGTCCACTTATGTATTGTCCCCCGTGACTCTTACATTTACCCTCCACCACAAACTGGTCAGAATGCCCGATATTCTGACACGATTGTAAGCAGTTCACTGCTTCCTATCAAATCATATTTCTTATCTATTGTACGTTCTTTTGTGATCAAAAGAGCATTGTTCCTCCTGTATACAAACCGATCTTGAAAGAGCGGAGCCACGCCGGGCTACAGAGCCTGTGGCAACAAGGATCGTGAGCGAAGCACTACCCAAACCGCCTTAAGGTTGGTGTTCCAACCGACCAAGGTCGGAGAAGGAACTGAGAAGGGGATACACGCATCTCATCTGGTGGTGCGACCACAATAGAGTTGTGGTGGGCCGGTAGGCAGGTAAAGGACACCTAGACGAGAACCTTGGAGGGAGCCCCAAGTCCCTGAGCTCCAAATATGTCAGACTGTAACTACAGAGACAGATAGCCGCGGGAAAGTTGACATGGTTACAGGCGCCTGAGAAACCAGACAGAGCCTACAAATAAAAGGTATAAATATTGTAAATACGAGCTGTGAAAGCCATCAAGGTCACAGGAGCCTGAGAAACCAGAAGGTGCAAAAACCATAAATGAAAGGGGGACCAAGAAACACAGCTGGGGAAGATGACATGCATTACTTACCGTAATAGCATTTCTGATTGTATCTGCTAAGATTCACATGCTGTGCATATAGTCTGACATCTAGTGGTAATCACGGTATTTCATCTTTCGAGTATCGAAAGGGGACGTCGACATAGGCGTCACTTAACACTAGCCCTAACGTGAAGTGTAGTGTACCCAAAATACCTCACGCATCGAAGTCCCTCCAATTGTGTTTTTTTCTGCCATGAGGGAGCCTTATGACCATCATGTGTGAGTACAGAGAGAGAGGCGTACAATGTCTATGTTCCTTCTACTCCATGAGTGGAGAAAGGGTGGGCGAATGTGAATCTGAGCAGATCCAATCATCAGAAATGCTATTACGGTAAGTAATGCATCTCTTCTGATGCTTGTTAATCTTCTTACAATCACATGCTGTGCAAAGACTAGCGAGCCGTACCCAGAGATGGTGGTGGGATGTGTGAAGGAACAGTAGCAAGGTACTGCTTGTCCAATCTGCGAATCAGACCTAGAGTGTGTATCTAGGCAGTAGTGTTGTGTAAAGGTGTGTACAGAATTCCAGCTTGCTACTTTATAAATGGACTCAACATTTGCAATGAATGCTATGGAAGCCCCCATGCCCAAAGTAGTGCGTGTTCTAGGCTTCAAGGCAGATCTCTCTTGGCAAGCGTGTAGCACAGTGTGATGCAGTTTACGATCCACTTTGAAATAGCGGATTTAGAGACAGGGCTCCCTTCTCTACCAGCTGCCACTGAGACGATAAATTTGATAGTTTTTCTTAGTGGTCTTGTTTTTTCCAGATAACAGATCACCGCTCTCCTCACATCAAGTGTGTGGAGGCTTCTTTCTGCCACTTTAGTGGGGTTCTGGAAAAAGGTGGGTACTTCTATTAATTGGTTTACATGAAACTTGGAAATAAATGTTGGCGCACATCGTGGGTGAGTGCGCAGGACCACCTTATCCTTGTGAATTGTGACAAATGGGTCTTGAACTGAAAGGGTCTGCAGTTCACTAACTCTCCTTATTGATGTGATTGCCACCAAGAAGGTGGTCTTGTAAGCGAGTGCTTTAAGGCTAGCCTAATGCATAGGTTCAAAGGGAGGCCCCATTAGTCTAGTAAGTACAACATTCAGGTCCCACCCGGGAGCTGGGTTGGAAATAGGTGGATGAAGTCCTTTTTTTAAAAAAAATCCTTTATTGGTTTTTGATAACAGATTAGAACCATCGTGAATATCTCCCAAATAACATCCGCCCCTCCCATTCCACCCCCCTGCTCTTGGCATACCACACAAGATGTTACACGTGTTTGTCTACTCATACTATTACATTGTGTCATTACAGTTGCACTTTCACTTTGGGTGTCGATCCGTCGGTATCCAGATGTGTTAGTGTCCACACCTCGTCGGATAGTGGAGATCCCCAACAGGCTTCCTGCTTATTATATACCTCTTATGCACACCATATTTCCTTAGCCTTGTTGGGGAGGTTTACTTTCCCCGAGTTAGGTTTTACTTATTACAGAGTTTCCAGTTACATGTGATCTGAAAGGGGGCCAGTAATCAATAATGCGGCTGTTGGCCGGGAGTGTTGGTGCATAAACAGTTTTTCTTTCCTCGCACGTGTTCATAAATTCCAGCCATCCCAAAACTGGCTGCATTACTCCCCCACCCCCGCTCCCATGTCCTGGCAACCCCAGTAGCTTCCTCTCAGAATGGGAATCCTCACTGATCAGTGCTAGGAGCCACAGCTCTGGTGTATAGGGCTGCGCTGTCGGTAACATCGCGGTTATTGCATCCTCGATCCTCCCCCAATAAGGTCCGATATGCGAACATGCCCAGGCTACATGGTAAAAATCCACCGAGTCTGCATTACATCTTCTACATGAGGGGGACCTCTCCAGGAAGAACCTACTGAGCTTGATCGGGGAATAGTAGACCTGGTGTAGGAATTTGTTTTGTATTAACCTAAACCAATAGTTCAAAGACAGGTTACGTGTCTGCATGCAAATCATTTTCCATTGTTCCTCATTCAGCACTGTCCCCAGAGTTCTCTTCCAGACATTACTATATGGCTGTCCCTTCCCTACCCTCCCTCCCTCCTCCAATCATCTTGTAAATGGTTGATACCAGTTTTCTAGTGGATAGAGGATTGATCACATATTGAAGAATAAGGTTGGGGGTAGGAGTTCGGGAAAACGTGGGACACCTAATTCTCAATATCTCCCTAATCCTAATTCTCCATGTTATCAGAGTAGACTCCAGTATTCCCAGAATACAAATGTTTCGTCTGGAGCGGCCTTCTAGATCCTCGTTCTTCGCCATCACTTTCTTAACGGATTGTTGCAATTCGGCCATTTCTCGCTGCAGGGTAGCCACCTTGTCTTCTCCTTCTCTTAGCCTTTGTTCTGCTTACGTCATGCGACCACACAGCTTAACGATTTGTATGGTCGAGATGTTGACCTTACATGCGACGGCGTGGATCTTCGCCCCCTAGATTATCAGTGCTATTCTTCATGGCCAGTAGAGTCTGGTTTAAGGCTGCTACATCTATTTGGAACAGAGTCTGGCTCTGCTCCGGGGACGGGGTTGGTTGCAGCTGAATATCCACCTAGATTATGGTTATGGGCACAAGGGTCTGTTGGATACTACAAGTGGTCTTCACCCTCTCCTGGGCAGGGTGCGCTGCCTCCATGTCATGCAGCAGATTCTGCGTGGTGTCGGCCGTAGTGGTGTATCTTTTTGCCAATTGCGTCGTCCTGATGGTAACAATATGGGTCAGTGCTTTTACAGCAGCGGCACCGAGCAATAACCTTTATTGCATCTATTTATTTTAGGGATGTGAGATGTCCTTCATTCTAACTGGAGTGAAGTATCCCCGATGCAACTCCTGCAAGTATACCCCTACAGTTTTCTGTCTCCAATATCCCATCCCTGCTCATTTGCTCTTCGAGTCACTTCGACCCGTTCCCGGCTGGTATCAGAGGGCCTAGTTAGTGTTTGGTATGCGCCCAGTGAGGGATCAATTTACACGAGATGCAGTCAGTTCAGGGATAATGGTGGCGGACGATTATTCCCTTCCGAGTATCCCTGTTGTAATCAAGATAGGGGTGGAAGGATTGGTGTTCAGCCAGCTATGGGCGCTCAATTACTACATTGAGGGGCTGGCCCCCGCACAGTCAAACAGTCGATGGTTGGCCCAGTTTTCTATTGGTGTGTGTAGCAGCGGAGGGGATCCGACCTTGGATTCCTTCTGGGTCGCTCGCCTCGATTGATGCCGGGCTTCGTGCCGGTGTCCACCACACTTCTGCCCCTGCACCAGCACTCTGATGCAGAGTAGGTCAGGCAGACCGCCTGATACCCCGCCGTCAGTCTATGCGGTTCTCGGGCTCTTCGCAAGGCGCCGTCAGGTTGTTCCCCTCCCCCAGCAGGCCTTGCTGAGGTTGGGACAGAGGAGCCACAGCAATTCGCCTCGCACCGCTCACGGGGCCGTCAAACCAGGCCGTCGCTGAGTTTAGATGGTTCCCCCCTACGTTCATAGAAGTATAGTCCAGCTCCAGGGGGTGAGCAGGACCGCAGAGCGGAGGCTATTAAAAAGGATTATGATACCGTCGCTGGAGCTTCTCAGGGGGCCATCTTGTTAGCCGTGCAACAGCGCCCCCCCCCACACCCCCCACCCCCAGATAGACATTTCCCTGACCATGTTATCCAGAGCCTGGTCCCCTTGGAGCAGTTCTGTAGGTACCTGGAGGCGTAATCTGGGCATTGTGCCTTCTTCAGAGTTGCAAACAAGTCGATCTCTGGAAAGCCCCAGTCTGCAAAGACGTTGAGAACAATGTCTTTGTGTAATCGCTACTCGTACTCTACGGGTAGTGGGAAATCTCTGCGGAGTACGTCCGCCAGAAGATTGAGTTCCCAGGACTGAGTTGTCTGTTGTGACAGGAGGAACATCCTGTGTTTGAGAGCCCATTTCCATATGTTCTGTGACAGTTTGGATAGCCCTGGAGAGTGAGTGCCCCCTTGTTTGTTCAGGTAATACATGGCCATTGTACTGTCCGTGAGGACTAGGACTGTCTTTCTCTGAAGGTGTGTTTGGAATGCTTTCAGGGCCTTGAATACAGCTAGCAGTTCCATCAGGTTTATGTGGTTGGCTGCTACCACTGGCGACCACACGCGTGTGCCGTCTGATGAAGGCAGTGAACTCCCCACCCCGTCAGAGATGCGTGCGTGGTGAGAGTGGATTCTACCGCCGGGGTGGTGAAGATCTTTCCTTGCAAGAGGTTTTCCCTTCACCGCCACTGCAGTGTGTGAACGAGAGCTGGCGAGACCACCTCTAGATTGTCCCATTGTCCGCTGGCCTGACACCACTGGCTCGAGAGCCACTCTTGCATGGGGCGCATGCACAGATGTGCGTGTGGAACTAGATAAATGCAGGAGGCCATCATTCGTACAGTCGCATGGTTTGCGTACGATCACCTCGCGATAGGCTACATATTGAGGGATCTGGAACAGCATGTTTTGAACCCTCTCGGAGGGAAAGACTAGACTGTCCGAATTAGAGTCCCTAGAAACTGCTGGACTTGGCTGGGCCCTAGGAGAGGAGATCTACTGTCTTTTGGGTAGTTCTTGGGCATGTTCCGTACAAATCCCCTGTTATAAGCCAGTCGTCGAGGTAAGGACAGACTGGGATGGACTGCCTGCGCAGGTGAGCAGCTACTACCGCCAGTGCCTTTGTGAACACCCATGGGGCTGAGGCAATCTTGAAGGGAAGGAAGGACCTTGAACTGACGGTGCTTGTCCTCTATCATGAACCTTAGGTACTGTGTGTGCTGGCAACATTGAAATATGAAAGTATGCATCTTTCATATCCAATGTTGCCATGTAACCCTCGCACCAGCAGAAGGATTAACTTCCTACAATGTGGTCATTCTGAACTTCTGCGTTTCTGACAAATTTGTTCGCTGATAGCAAGTCTAACACAGGGCGCATGGTGAGATCCTTTTTGGGTACAAGGAGTACACTGAATAAATACCCTTGTTCACCCGATGAATAAAGACTACTTCTATGGCGCCCTTTTGTTGAAGGATCTGCACCTCTTCCAGCAGCCCTTTGGTGGATGGTATCGAGATGGCCGGTGGAACTGGATGCAATAACCGTGGGTGACTGTCTTGAGCACCCACTGGTCTGATATGACCCCCCTCCAATGCATGAAGGAATGATGTCAACTGTCCCTCGACCAGGGAGGCATGGGAGGGGAGCCGGACAGGCAAGTCATTTTGAGGCTGAGGCCAGGGAGCCTCTTGGAGTGGAGCTTGTCTCTATCCTTTCCTCTGCGTTGTCCCCTCTGCTGGCATTAGCTGTTGCCAGCTGAACCTTGTCTGGAGGACCATGGGGTACCTCTTGCGTCATACTGTCCGTGTGGAGATCGGGAGAAGGACTGGCCCGAAAGGAACGGCGAGATTTGGCACCTCCCCGCAGTTGGAACGGTTTGGTTGTGATTTGCTTGAGAGATTTGTGTGTCTCGTGCTCTTTTTTTTTTGCTGTTTCCAAACAAGTTAGAATCTTCCACAGGCTTGTTTATCAAAGAGGCCAGAGTCTCCGGCTTAAAACCTGAATTCTTTAGCCAGGCGTGCCTTTTCTGAAGAGTACCCTGTGTCAGGGTGTGTCTCGCCATCTCTGCAGCGTCTGGCGTGTTTTTAGGGATACAAAAAAGGTAGCAGGTGCCCCGCTCTAGAAGACCATGGCATGATAATCTGCTCTGCGGTTTTGTTCCACTTTGAGAATCCGCAGCGATCGCTTTTAGCTCACTGTATGTTTCACAAAGGAGGAATAGCCATTTGCATATCAGTCTTTGTCCCGCCCACAAGGGCAGTCCAGCACGAAAGGCCAGGCAAACTTCCTTTGAACAAGAGTACCAACAGCAACCCCATAGCCTTGTTGGGTCTCATCAGTGAGGTGGAGCTGTGCCTCTCCGAGTACTGTGAGGAAGGAGTCCACGTCTGGGTTCCCCCAGGTAACTTACCTGTGAATGGGGACGTGGAAGTAGGCATCCTGCAGGTCCAGCGATGTCAAGAAATCCCCAGTTTCCAGTTGGCCAAGCACGTGCTGGAACGTGACCATCCTGAATTTCAGAGACTTGAGGTACTTGTTTCGACATCACAGGTATAGAATGAGCCTCCAGCCCCCAGTCGTCTTTCTTACCAAGAAGCATCTGGAATAGACTCCGGAGTCGCTGGGAAACCAGCTCCATTGACCCTTTTCGTAGCATGGCCCATACTTCCACCAAGAGCTGAGGGGATGTGCTGCTCCTGACAGGCCACCAGAGGGATCCGCGGACACCTGTGCTGAAATTCCAGGGTAAGTCCTTGGGCGAGAGCGTCCAGCACCCATCGGTCGGTGGTGATATTTTCCCACTCGCTGACAAACCTAGTTAGCCGGCCTCCCACCAAGATGTACGGGTGGGGGCCCAAGGTCTTGGCCGGTTCAGGCTTGCTTCGGAACCGGCGTCCTGCCCTGCTGGCGACGCGGTCTTCCTCCCCCTAGGCCTCCAAGCGGCCTGTGGGCTTCTTGGGTCGTAGATCTGGAAGGCTGACTGTACAAGGAGGAGAAACCTTCCGAAGACCTGCCCGACTTTCCTCTGGAGGAGCGAAAGGAAGAGCAGTGCTGTTGGAGGGTTCCCAGGGAACGGGCCGTCTCAGTATCTGCCTTGATGGCCTGCAGGGATTGGTCGGCGACCTTCCCAAAAAGGTCATCTCTGTTGAAAGGCATGTCTAATACCTTCATTTGGACATCCTGGCGGAAATTTGTCACCCTCATCCAGCCTTGGTGATGAAGGCACACACTGTTCTCCATCTGCCAGAACCCAGTGTCAGTGACGTCCAGCGCCATTGTGATGGTGTGATCCGATACTACTGGGATCCTGGAAGAGGGCGATCGCCTCCATCCTCTTGTAGTCCGGGAGGAACTCCAGAATCAGACCCAGATTTTATGACAGCTCCCCGTCATACCTGGCTAGGATTGCCAGTGCGTTGGGTGCCTCGATGGTGTAAATCACTTTCCTCCCCATGGCGTCCAACTTCTTACTGTCTCTGCACATAGGGACTAAGACGAAGAGGACGTGTTAGATGACCGCTTCTTCACGGTCTCGGAAACCACTGAATCCGGCGATGGTTGCGACCTAAGGCACTTGGGTGCGGATTCCAGTACCCGGTACTATTTCTCCAGCCTATCCTGATTGGCTGGAGCCATGCAAGGTTTCTTCAAGAGGGTTAGGCCCTCCTCCCACATGTCATCCAGGAGGGGCACCGCCATGATGGTCTTCCTCTTGGCCGGGCGTCCCTGGTACAGGAAAGCCTCCTTTCTCGTTTCTTCGAGCACAAGCTGGAACAGCTCGGAGCCCCGGCGATCATGCCGGTGGGGATGCCCTAGAATGCGGGTACCCGTTTCCCACTCAGACAATATCGTCGTCGTCAGTCGTGGCCGTATCTGTCCCGTGTCTGCTGGGGGAGATGGGACCGACGCGGATGCTGAAATGGGAGCGATGGATGGTGCTTCCTTTTCTTCATCAGCGGTTGGTCGGGGGAATGGGGGACCGTTTAAACAGGCCCTTGTGGCCTCCTCTTCTGGCTCTCGAACACCAAGGTGTGGAGGGTTGATAGGATGACCAGAGAGACATCCCTGGCGTGATCGGAACACTAGGCCCTGCGCTAATGTAGTCGCCGTTGTCCTCTTCCACGTCCTTGTGGACCGTGTGTAGGGACTCCAAGTCCCTGTGGACTAAGTTGTCCATGGCTTGGGCCACGGCCTGGTACTGATCTGGGGCCTCCTTGCCCCCCCCAGCCCATTTTTTCCACCAGGAGGGGCTGGAACTGGGTTCTGAGTCTGTGTCCCCCTTCTCTGGCGTGCCGGCAGACCTTGTCAAAGTGACCACAGCAGCCTCGCGCCTCAGCGGGAACAATGCCTTCAGCGCTGTGGGGGCTACCTTCTCAGGGTCAGCCCCTTTAGCTTTCGAGAGAGCAGCCGCCACCAGCTCGATCGTCGACAAAGACATATCCTGTGCTGCATTGGCCTTATTGGGCAGCTCGGCCTTCTTCGCCTGAATCTGTGGCTTCTCAGTCTTCTCCCGCAGTTTACCCGGGTTGGCGGAGGGCGATGTCAATCGTGCGCTGTCTGCCATGGGACCCGCTTCTGCAGCGACCCTAGTAGACCCAGATTTGCGGTGCTTGGCCTCATCTTGGGCCCCCATGGATGAGGCACCCCCACAGGACTTAGAAGACCACTCCTCGGACCGACCGGCCTTGGGTGAGGAATGCCCCTGCTCAGAGCACGGGGCAGAGGCCTTGGCATTCAGCCATGCCACCGGTCTGCTGTGCCTGTTCTTTGTCGTCTTCTTGGAAAATCTATGGCATATCTCGCAATCTCCTTCCTTGTGGTCCGGATGCAGGCAGCAGAGGCATTGCAGGCGCTTGTCCCCAACAAACACATTTCGGAGCCCACACTTGGTGCAGGACTTGAAGAGGGACTCTTTCTTCTCCTCCGTCATGGTCGGAGGGCGCGAAGTAGGCCTGATAGCCTTCTGGAAACTTTGACGATCTTCACCCTTCAGGGGCGCTGAACTTCACAGACAAAGGATCCCCGCGGTCGGCAAAGGAGAGAAAATAGAACATTTTTTCCCCTGAAAAAAACACTGAATCGTGCAGTACAAATCTGAAGATGGTTGCAAGAGGAGGGGCTTAGGGAGAGGGCTGTCATTGGAAGGGGGCAGTATGACCCAGTGGCCAGTGATTAGTTTAGAGGAGAAGAACAAGTTACTTAGCCCTGGTAATGTTCTTTCAACTGGATGTTCCACATCTTCCTCATCTTTGACACAAGTTGTCCAGCTTCAGCTGCTTCAGAAAAATAAATTCAGCAAAGGGTGCTGTGCGTTGATGTCCCTTGAAGGCCTCCATCGAGAATTAGGTAATCGAAGGCATATATAGCACTTGCAGCGCCTGTTGGCCTCAGTTCTGGTTTCCCTCCCTTTAACAGCAGAGATACCCGCAAAACAAAGGCGTGACCGTACTCAGCCATGATGGAATGCAAACCGTAATAGCAAGGGAAATTGTACTGAGAGGAAGGTTGGGAGGGCGATGAAGAATATATGGGAGGAACATCCAGTCGAGGAATACGTGAGAGAAATATCCAGTCAAAAGAAAGTTACCAGGGGCAAGTAACTTGTTCTCCAAATGGATTGTGTCCTCCCACGTATTCCTCATCTTTGTTAGAGTCCCACAGCAGTATTTGGTTTGGAGGAGGGTGTAGAATTTAAATTCATCTATTTTCATGAACAGAGTGCAGGACTGCCTTGCCAAAAGTACCATCCTGACCAAGGGAAGATTCCAGGCAATAATGCTTTGTGAATGTGTGGATGGAAGACAACATTGCTGCTTCACAAATGTTTTTAATTGGTACGCCCCTTTGCAGGGCAGTAGAGGTAGCCATGCCCCTGGTGAAATGGGCCCTTAAACCTTCAGGAGGGTCTTACCTGCCAGCCTGTAACATTCTGAGATTGCCAGAATTATCCATCTGGATAAGGTCTATTTAGTAACAGCCTGACCCAGCTTATGTCCTAGATTTCCAATGAAAAGTTGGTCATCAATATATAGCTTAGACATTCTAGATATATAAAAGGTTAAAGCTCTTCGGTTCCGGCTCTAACCTATGTAGTCTTTCCTCCTCCTTGCCAGGATGAGGCAGAAAAGGTAGAACAATTTTCTGACCTTTATGAAAATCAGAAATGATTTTGGGCAAAAATTAAGGTTTGACCCTTAAAACAACCCTATCCTTGTGGAAGATAGTAAAGGGTGGCTTGGACGAAAGTGCCTGCAACTCGCTCGCTCTATGGACTGAAGTTGGAGCTATCAATCGAATGGTTTTAAAGGTTATCCTTAAAGGACATGAGTGTAAGGGTTCAAACGGTGCACACAGTAGGAATTTTATAATCAGATAAGTCTCAAACTGGAACCTGGAAAGGAGATGGGGGGTGGGGGGGACATATTTGTGTGCCCCTTTAGTGTCACTAGTGGAATTTTGAAGTAGGAACATTCCTCTGACGAGCGCTTAAAGATGGACAGCGCTGCCAAGTAGCCTTTAATAGTACCAATCTGGAGTCCCAGATTGGCTAAAGTTAGCAGCAGAGACGTCTTTAGGGGAGGGCAAAAGGGGCACTTGCCCAGGCCCCCCATCTTGGAGGGGGGGCCCCCACAAGGCTGCCTGATCTAAAGTAAGAATCCATTGTTCACCAGACTTAAATAGCACATGCCAGGAGATTTTATGGCATGCTGCTGAGGCGCTAAACCTATTGTCTGTCTGTTTTGACAAGTACATTCTGGCTTGATCAATTAATCATGTAATGCTTTCTATGTTCACTGTGGAATACAAAGTTTGTGTGTTTCATAAGGCACAACTTCTGTAGCATTTTTTCCTTCTTGTGGTAATTATGTTGTTCATGTGCAATAGCCAAAGTTGAAATCCATATTGATATATTGAGTGGCACAATGGTTCAGATGTTAGCTCAGTGTGTTAAGCACACATGTGTGTTCATATGAAAGATTAGAAGAGCACATTCCAGGAAGGCTGGCTGAACCTTTCCTATGTCTGAAGTTTATAAACCTACCTGCATATGTACTTGGTTTTGCAACATAAGAGGTGCAATTATCAGCAATGCTCCTGCACCAGATAGGGGTTGCTATAAAAAACTGACATGTCATTCGTATGGTGATGGTCTAGAAATTGGTTTGTTCAGATGGGGCGTTCTAAAACCTAGGCAATCCCCTCCAAAGATAAGCATAAACTATTAGTCCAAAGGGTGAATAAAAGAATGTGGGACCAAAGTGTTCATGCTTGTATCCAGGCTTTTCCAGCGGACGATACAGTGATCCTGGTCAAATCATATCTGTTGCATTACTGTGCTGTCTTCTGTGAGGTTTGCCTTCTTGCATGCTGGTGGAATCGTTTAGCTCATTACTTGATCTTTCTTCTTATGTAGGCCAGTTGAGTGGAAGGGCTGGTAGCAGGAGAGAGAGCGGACCAGATGTTGTAGGCATTGGGTAAGCATATTTTAAGTTCTGTTCGTTTGACACAACTTTTTGCTTTTTGTATAAAAGTCAAAGGTTTTTCTGCACTTTTATGAATGACAATTTCACAAGCCATTGTTTTGGAAGTATTTAAAGCTTAAAAGTACAAAAGACATACCTAGATTAATTCTGTTATATCACATTGATTGGTATGCTGGTACTTATATACTTCCCTTGATGATGGAGAGAATGTAGCTAGAATCATTCACATGTTTGCGTAACACCCTTCTGTAATATTTTGGTTTTAAAATTTGTCAGTTTTGGAAATGTGATTTATGTACTTTGCAAGTCAGTTTTTTTAAAATGAGATAGTTTTAGTATATGGTAAGAGCTGGGAAAGAAAGTGTTCAAATGCAGAAATTGCAGAAATCCCAGCTTCACCCTGTAAAGCAATATGTGATCCTGGGTATCTCACTTATTCTTGTATTGCCTAACCTCTCAGTGTTGCGAGTCCCTAAAACTTTCGAAATTGTCAGCCCCTCAGTGTGATTTCCTTCTCAGAGTATGATCTTCATAAAAGCCTCACTCATGGTTTCACTGGCTATAGGGTTGCTTCCACTATAATAGTGAGCATTGATATACTGCACACCACAGGCACTGGTTCACCTGAGCTCTAATGGCAAGGCTATTTGAAAACCATGTCCCACTTCTAATCTCTGTCTGGATAGAGGCACCTTCCTGGTAGCTTCTAATCTGCCTACACTATCCATGCTATGGTGTGTGTAGCTTTCCGCTTCCTTACAGTTGGTCTACTCTATCCGTGCTTGAGCACTTTTGCATTCTCTGAGTCAGCTAATGTGTGCTCTGACTATTCTGGGTTACATGTACCTTTTACATACAGTACTGCATTAATACCACAGGCTGCATACCTTCCCGGATATTGATAAAAAGTATCCTCTATACTAGAAGAGAAGTAACCTCTTCGTAGATTGCTAATGTTGGCATGCAAATGCTACTTGTTTATCAATCTGATCAGAGCAAGAATGAAGAGGGTAAGGGGATTTAAAGGGAGTAAGCATGCTGATTTTGAATGCTGTGAGGCGGCATGTCTACTATGGGTTTTGCTCACGGGGGGGAGCGGTATGTTGGGCGGTTGCCAACAGATATACTTGATCACTTAATTCCTTTGGTTTGATTGAGGGGGGGCCCCAAAGATGTCCATGCCCAGGGCCCCAAAAAAGCTTATGATGGCCCTGGTCCCAATCCTTATATCTCAGCCTTTCAGAAACCAAGCATGAAGGTTGAGTGTTTTGACCTCTGGATGGAGAACCCGACCCTCCACTGGTGAGAGAAGGTCCTCTCTTTGTGCAAGGCTCATCGTAGGACAAATGGACATGTCCAGAAGGTCCGGGTACCACATCCTCCTGGCCCAATCTGGGGCAATTAGGATCATGTGTTTCCCAAACCTTCTCAACCTCCTGATCACATTAGGAATGACAGGTACTGGTGGAAACATGTACAGGCGTGGAAACTACGAGTCCACTACGAACGCGTCTCCTACAGCTCCTCTTGGGGGAAATTCCCTGGAGCAATACAGTTCACACTTCCGGTTGACCTCGGTAGCGAACAGATCTACTTGAGGGGTTCCCCAAAGAGTGAAGATCTCTTGAAGGACTTACTGAGCTAGTTCCCACTCGTGGGAGACTGTGCGCTGCCTGCTCAGAGCATCCACCACTGCTGATAAGGAGATTTGTTCTTGAATTGCCCAGGACCAGAGCTGCATTGCCTCTGCACAGTGGTAGTGACCCTACACCACCTCTCTGGCGGAGGTAGTACATGGCCACTGTGTTGTAAGTCATTATCAGAACAGTCTTTCCCCGTACAGAGGGCAGAAAGGCCTTCAGCGCTAGTCGGATTGCACTCAGCTCCAAAAGATTCATATGTAGTTTGGACTCCGAAGGAGACCAATGACCACTGTCAGATCATTGGCATGAGCTCCCCACCCTGTGAGCGAGGCGTCCAATACTACTTTTATCTCCGGCCATGGTTGCCAAAAAGGTTCTCCCTTCAGAATATTGTCCTTGCAGGCCCACCAGAGAAGATCCTGTAAGACCCTGGTTGGAATCTGAAGTAGGTCCGACATCTTTCCTGAGAACTGGGACCATTGAGTAATTAGAGCCCATTGAAGGGATCTCATTCTCAGGCCAGCTTCTGGCACCAGAAAAATGCAGGATGCCATGAGGCCGAGCAACCTAAAAGTTAAATTTAAAAAAAAGAATAAATCGAAGGCCGGTAGACTGGGCATTCTGAAACAAACTTGGTAACCATCTGAAGAATGCCTTGAGCCCTCACCTCAGGTGGAAAGCTCTTTCTCAAGGATGTATATAGTACAGCTCCGATGTACTGGAGGTTTTGAAAAGGTGGCATATGGGACTTCTTGTAATTGAGGGAGAAGCCCAGTCTGCGAAGAGAGTGGCAGGTGATGTTGAGATGATCCTGGGCTTGTTCTGGAGAACGCGCCCTGATAAGTCAATCGTTCAGGTAGGGGTAGATGTGAATTCCCCCCCTCTCCCCGTGACTTGCTGCCACCACCGCCATCAGTTTGGTGAAAACCCCCAGAGCGGAGGTTAGCCGAATGGCAGAACTCGAAATTGATAGAGAACTGCCAACTGCGAACCTCAGGTATGTTCTGTGCTTGTGATGGATTGGCACATGAAAATAAGGTCCAATGACACCAACCAATCCTGGGGTTGGGGGGGTGGGGGGTCTGATGGATCCAAGAAAGTGTGACCATCTTGAACTTGTCTTTCCTGAGGAACTTGTTCAAGTATCTCAAGTCCAAGTTGGGTCTCAGTCCTCCAACCTTCTTGGGTATTCGAAAATAAGGGGAGTACATTCCTTGTTCTTCTCCGCTACAGGTACTGGTTCTATCGCACCTTTCTCTAGCAGGGTTAAAATTTCCTGCACAAGGAGCGGATCCGGAATCCTCAAAGAGTGGTTCCACGGTGGATTGTTCTGAGGTCTCCCTATGAAAGGAAGGCAGTAACTGTGGACTATGGTTTCTATAGACCAAGCATCCAAAGTAATGTCTCGCCATTCTTCTAGATGCTGAGACAGTGTGCCCCCTCCCCCCTCCCACTGGTGAACTAGGACTCAAGACCTCAGAGAGGTTTTGAGGCGGCTGATGCAGTGGCCGATAAGGAGGCTGCTGCTTGAGCTTGCTTTGCACGTCTACCTCGTCCACCACTAGGACATTTTCTCTGGCCCCTTTGGCTGGCCATTCCTCTCGCCCTTCAAACTGAGTAGTAGCAGCAAAAAGATCTACCCCTCCAAGGTTGGCCACAAGGACGAAAAGGTTGAGGTTGCCTAATAGCGGCACCTAAAGATTTGGCTGCCGCCTTTGAGGTCTCGAACTACTCAAGGCACTTGTCAGTCTTGTTGCCAAAAAAGTGAGACCCGTCAAAAGGCATGTTGAGAAGTCTAGATTGCGTAACCCGTGCAAAACCCGAATTTGTCAACCACGCAAACCTGTGCATAACTGTGCTGGTAGCCATGGCTCTGCTGATGCCATCAGCAAAATCCAAACCTGACTGAAAAGACTCACACATGGCTTCTTTGCCGTCTCTAACAATGGATAAGAAGCTGTCTCTTTCATCCCCTCCGGGAAAAGGCTCTGCCGCCATGGAAATGCAGTCCCATAGAGTGAACGTAAGAGGGCACATGTTGAGTTGGCAGATTTTCGTGCCATTCGCCTCGCAGAGAATACCTTCCTTGCCCATCCATCTACGTGTTTGCCGTCCCTATCAGGAGAGATGGTAGGGTACGCCGCTTGTTTTGATGTTGCAGTAGCTGCCTGCACCACCAGGCTCTCTGGAGTGGGGTGTTTTGACAGGTAGTCGGGTCACTACTGGAAGGGCAGTGGTACTTAGTTAAGTTTTTTTATCAACTGCTGCATTGGTCTCCGGAGTCTCACAGTTCCTGGCCACCCTTTTCTGCAAGGCTGTATGGAATGGTAACTTGGGTTTTGACTGCGGACCGTTGTCAAGAATGTCAGTGAGGTCGTCCTGTTCAAATGGTAATGGAGGCCTACTCCAACCCATGTAATCCACCACCTTTGACATGAGCTGCCGATAGAATGCACCTGCATGCTCCCCAGCTTCTGGTTTCCCAAACTCTTGTTCAGGTGAGGTATCTACCCCACTTGCAGTCTGTACATTTTCATAAAGGTCCTTCATCCTGGACTCTTCCACAATGAAACGCTCTGGTACATTGGGCGTACCATATTGTAGGCCAAATGGGGCCAGAATGCTCCTCTTCTTCAAAAATTGAAGAGACTTAAAAAAAATCTTTCCTAAGCAGTTGAACATAGTAGATTTTGGCAGAATTTGCTTTGTCGGTGTAGTAAAGGTTTTCTTTATCAGCGCCAATGGTTTAGGAGGGTCACTCAGCGTCAACGGCACAGCTGGTAAAGATGGCGCAGCTGCGTCGAAGTCGGTTTCAAGGGTTTGTGGCAGGTGTTGAAGGCACCTATGGCTTCAACGACCTCGACCTGTGCTTATGTCTAGAGTGATCCTTCAATGAAACATCGGATCAAGGCTTTGAAGGCTCACAATGTGGATCAGGCCTTTTTCCCAAGCTCGAAGGCGCGCGAGACTTAGGACGTGCCTTTTCCTTTCTGGTTTCTTTCGAAGGCTCAGTAGGTGCATGGCTAGGTTTTTGCTTTTCAAAAATGTTAACATTTCAACCCTGAAGGCTTCCCACTTGGGTTGGGCAAGCAACTCTTTCAGGGGAAGTGTCCGATGACAAAGTGGACGAAGGTGACCTGTAGTGCCTTCTCAGACTTCTTCGAGGACGAAGAAGAGTGGTGTGAGCCACTCCTCGACCTGGACAACTTGGCCTTCTTCCTCTGAGGAGAATTGCCTCATCAGTCAAAAGGTTTCACAGACCGGGTAGGGGATATTTATTTATTGTTTAGGGGTTTTGCCTACCTCCAGCTTCCCCTTCCGTTCCCTCAAGGCCGTTCCAGTCATAGACAGGCACTTCGAGCAGTCGGAGGTGTCATGGTCTACTCCGAGGCACCACAAACGATAGGGTGCGGATCATTTGGGGACATTTTTGATCCGCAATTCTGACACTTTTTAAAACTGGACTTCGGAGTCGTCGGTGTCGATCATTGTCGAAGATTAACAAAGACGTCACAAGATGTGAGGCACGCTGAATTTCATCGAAGCTAGTGTGGAAAAACAGAACTGGGGCCAAAGGGCGCTGCGCATGCTATATATGCTTTTGATGACATCCTCGATTGAGCCTTTTGTGTGACATCGGATCGACGCACAGCGCCCTATGCCGAAATATTTTAGCCGAAGCAGCTGAAGCTGGACAACATGTGTCAAAGGTGAGGACTACAAACACAATTTGAAAGTGAAACTCTCTTTTTACCAAGGGTTCACAGCCTGGCGACGGGGAATATTCATGAGCATGTGAATCCACACCAGACCCCATGCTGGGGAAGGTACAGAATCTATTTTGGTTATTTTCTTTTTTTTTTTTAAATCAGTTTTATTGGTTTTTCATATGAATAAGTGACACATCCAATTTAAACAACTATGGGCTCGTGCCCGAGGAACCACACATAAAGAGGCCCCGGATCTCTGCTGTTTCCCCCCCCTCCAACACTACCCCCACCCCCTTATCTCAGAGTACAGATTCAGCCGGTCCATTCAAAAGCATCTCGGGGCAGCCCCCCCCGGTCTCATGTCAGTCGATGATATGCCGACTCTCTTGGATCAAGCACCAGATGTTCTAGGCTCGGGTGGGTTTTGCGGGGCCGGGTCGCTCCCCCACGGGGTCATCGGGTCTCGTCTCCTGCGTTGCCAAACACCTCCATAAACTGTAGCCACTCGGATTCTGTATGCGAGCTCGAGCCCTGCATTGCTTCCGTTAATTTTTCCATGTAGTAGATGTCCTTGGCTACTGCTACCCATTCTCTCCTTCCGGGAAGGGCAGCTTTCTTCCACGTTCTAGCTCGAGCGGCTCTAGCCGCCAGTAACAGAGTGTGTGTCAAGTCTGGGAGCTTTTCCCAGTGTTCATCCTTTAGTTGCAGTCCAAATATTAGTAACATGGGGTCTAGCGGGTAAGGCCCCTCTCCTGCCTCCCTCAGCCAGCTGAGGACCTCCGTCCAGAACACTTGGACCCTACCGCATGTCCACCACATGTGCCAATAGTTTGCTTTTTCTCCACAACGGCATGTGTTTTATACTGGCAGGAGATTGAGGTCTTGTATGCACTATTACAGAGGCGCCTCCAGAGTTTGTCTCCAAGTCTAATGTTTAAGTCCCCTTCCCATTTTCTCCTAAGACTTTTGGTCGTTCCTTCTCTGGTAGTCAATAAGGCTCTGTAAAGGAGGGATACGAGTCCTTTCATTTCTACCTGGGTGGACAAGATTCTTTTGACGGGGGTGAGCTTTCATTGCACGCATGGTTTTAGTTTGGGTTTCATTAGGACTCCTTTAAGCCGTAGGTATAGGAGAGGGGAGAGTACCAATTCCCAGTGCTTCTTCCAGTTCCTGGATACCTATGAACGTCTCCTCTCTCACAAGTTGGCCGACCCTACATAGTCCAGCGTCAAACCAGGGTTGGTAGTGTTCGTGCCCTGGTATTTCTTCCAATACCGGCGTGGACCAAATGTGGCTCAAGGGGGAGGGTCGTGTGGTTATTTTATTGTGGTTACCCTTTCCTGCCAATGCCTTTCACATGGTGCCTAGAGTTGGGTGGATCTTAATTCTGTTGGGGAGCTTTTTCAGAGGGACCCATAGCCATTCTCCTACCGTGACTGGGCTCAGGAGGGAGTTCTCTAGATATATCCATTGTTTATCAGGCTCTTCTCCAAGATGGGGGGCCAATGCTCTAAACTGGGCCTCTCTGTGGTAGGTCTGAAGGTGCGGGAGGGCAAGTCCTCCTCTGTCTTTGGGGAGCGTGAGGGTCTCGTATCCCACTCTGGGTTTTTAGCCTTGCCATATAAATTTCAGTATTCGCCTTTTAGCTTCTATGAGGTAAGCATCCAGAAGACGTAAAGCACCCTGGTGAGAAGGTTCATTTTTATGGCATTTATTCGTCCCATCCAGGATATTTGACCTTTTCCCCATCCCTCCAGGTCTTTAAATATTTTGTCAAACAGGGGTAGGTAGTTAGCTTGATTTAAATATTCATTGGGTCTGATAATGTTGATTCCCAGATATTTTATCCCTTCGGTGCAGATTTGTAGGCCGCAGAGGGTTCAGTTCCTCCAGGTCCCTATCCATGTCTGATGCAAAGTGGAAGATCATCGATTTACCCATGTTTATCTTAAAGCCTGAGAAACTGCCAAACCGTTCAATCACCCGGAGGGCGGCTGGGACTGACCTAGTGGGGTCTCTCAAATGTAGCAAGATATCATCAGCATAAAGTCCCAGCTTGAAGGTGCGGTCACCCACATCAATGCCCTGCACTCTAGCGGACCCTCTAATATATTCTGCAAGTACTTCCACAGTCATGGCGAACAGAAGCGGAAAGAGGGGGCAGCCCTGCCTGGTCCCCCTCTGGAGGTTGAAGATGTGAGACAGGTACCCGTTTATCATAACTCTAGCTGATGGGGTCACATACAGGGCCTTAATCGTCTGGCGGATTCCCTCCCCCAGACCCATTTTGGTTATTTTCAATACATTTCAGAAGAATGGAAATGCTTACAAGAAGAGACTGTTTCTTTGATAACTGGACAAAGTGAAACCCTAGCTTGATCGAAAGACTGGGAAGAACATCCTGTATTGTGAAAAGGGAACTTTTGAAGCCCTGAGCACAAGCATACATTGGGACAAGCTGACGCCCTGTTGGCGCCATTGAACAAAGCCTCCCATTTGCTTTTTAGTAAGATGTTTTTCAAAAGTGGTTAGGACAGACAGTGGATAGGATCACAATGAAGAACTCCATTATGGACTTTAAAGCCAACCTTCGCTTTGGTTTTGTTGGGTAGGGAGCTTCGCTCATAGCGATAGGGCTACAAAGTTGTTTTTACTCTTATTTTGAAAAAACTTCTGGAGAATGAACTCAAATTGTCCGAGTCCTCCTTCTGGTTTGCCAAACACTGTAAACAGTTTTCACATGCTCCAATGAGAAGCTGACAGAACAAACTTGTCTGACTTCTCTATTTCAGTGAACACTGGAATGCTGCGTGCCTCAGAGGAAGCCTTGTACAAAGTCAGTTACATTCTACCAAAATGAAGTCGGCAAGCACCTATTAAAGATGGGAAAACTGTGGGATACATTCCTCCCAACAGTGCAGTCCTTTAGAATGTGGCGCTTGGGAGAGGGCTTCCACCAGAGAAGGCACTGGGACCCCAACATAAGTATATTAAGCATCTGAGAAAAGCATCCTCTGGCGAGTGGCAGGGAAAAGTCCACTGTGGCCCGAGAAAGATTTGGGACTTCGCTAACTCCACGAGAATGGGGCCAAAGACATATCAGGTTGAGAGATACAGACACCAAATCTGAAACACCAGGAGAAGGGAGTCATTCTCCTGGTGAAGAAACAGAGTCTTGTGATACACAAGAGACACAGACAATTACCAGGAGAAGGGAGTTATTCTCTTGGTCCTGAAAGTTGAAGAAACTGAAAGCCCACTGATCAAGAGAGGCCAGGGAAAGGGAGTCATTCCCCTGGCATTGTTGTGAACTATATTGGAGTGCCTGAAACAATACCACGAGAAGGGAGTTATTCAATTGGTTCTGAAAGTTAACTGGTACAAAGGTTTGTTGGAACCACAAGCCAGGGAGAAGAATCATTCACCCTGGCATCCAAAGAACATTTCTGGAAATACCAGCCAAATACCAGGAGACAGGAGCAATTCTCACGGAGAAGGAACTTTCTGCTGGCTTATACTTTGGTTGTAGTGTAAGGTGTGTGATTTGTTCGAATTTATTTAAAATCGAGGGAAAATTGGTCAAATTCTTTCTTTAAGGACATTTTACTGCAAATGTTTGCAAGGGGAGAACCGCCCCAGAGCCCCTACCAATCACCTCCTACCCTTATTAGTCCCATAACCTACCCCAGATACATTTGTGGTAAAATACGGCAAAACGAATTCGATCAATTCTCCCTCGATTAAATCTACTGCGGCCAAACCGCCCGTTACTGTAGTGTAAGGGATAGAAGTATGTTATGACACTGGATGGTGGAGTTGGATTACGATAGACATTCCGACAGATCATTTAGTATTAGTTTGAGGCAGGGAAAACACCTCCAAGAAGATAGGGATAGTGAGGGTTTCTTCCTTTTTTCTATAAATGAAAGTCTTTGCCAACCAAAATGCCACCCCCTTGTGTCAGCATCCTTCTTCAGCACCCTTGCACTTCTCATCGTAAGTTGATGCAACAGATTTCTATCTGCTATGGGGGAATTCTTCCAGATATTTGAACATTTTCAGAGCTCTAGTAATGAATTCTTTCATAATGGCATCGTCTAAAAAAATGTCACTGAGATTTCTCGGTTGTACAAGCTGGCGTTGGTGAATTTGTACCCATTGAGTTCATTATTGAATTTACCACCACCCACATATAAGACACCCCCTGTTTACCTGCTGAAATAGGGCTTCACGTTTAGAAAGTGCCAAGCTGGTTTGTTCACCAAAAATTGTAAACCCCATTTTGGTTGCCAAATCTGCTACAAAAGTGGTAGAAGTCTACGATTTGGAGAGGACATGTGACCCTACCTCAGTATGGCGTCCTCAAAGGGTTTCTTGCTGGCATGTCTAAAGGTGGTTCCGATTTTCAATTTTAAAGGTATCTATAATTGAATGGTCCCAGAATTCTGTGGCTGATTGATATCTAAATATAATCCATAGGTTTGGTTTGGACATAGTGACTACTGAGTTTAGGCAATTATACAGCAACAAGCACTCAATGTCATTGTCAGCTTGGTGGACAGTGACTCATTCATGACAGGGCCTGGTGTGTAAAAACGTCTGGGCTAGGTGTAAATGCAACAATGCTGGGTCTAGTCCAGAGGGAGAGCCACGCCTCCAAGTTGATTTGTCTTGGTCACCTGGAACTCTGTTGGGAGTACAGTCTGCTTCAAAGTCCTCTTCCATGCAGGTGAAGATCGAGACTTCCAAGACGGTGACAAATTCCATTCACCAACCTTATCCAGGCACATTTGGAGTGATTTATATTTGGACAAAGTCCGGCCTGCTGAGACCCTGCTACCCAGAAATCTCCCTACTGGAAGGGTCCGCTCTGGCAAGTGCTCTCTGGAAACCTTGCTGGCTTGCAAATTCAAAATAAGGACTCCTTATCCTTTGGGACCCTGGACTGGAACTCAGCAACCTACGCATAAAGAGGCTCCCACCTCGAGCTGCTTGTGTTATGCTAACCAAGGCAATACCTGCCTGTCCCAAAATTCGCGCCCATTTCCATTGTTGCTAGTGAATCACACCATGTTGTACCCAGTTCACCCACTCACCAACCGGATGCTGAATCACTGTTTCAGAAAGCTCCCAACTCGCAGATGGATGCGGTTAAGCTCAAAGAAGAAGAATGAAGTGTATTTTAGGGGATTCTGTCCCCACGTTATATCTTTTAGGCCCCTAGCTAGATTTAAGACCCCACTCCTTACCTTTTTAAAGAAAATATCAGTGAATGTAAATATTGGTTACAGAAATGTGTGCCTCCGTCCCACATCTTCAAAACCAAAGTACCCCTTCATTCCAAAGTCTGCATTCTTTTGTATTTTTATGGAACCTTGATTGGACATTTCTTATTGGTACTACAGTACTATTGCTAGTTTTGATGTTTCAGCCCTCGCTCACATCCATTCTGAAGAGTATAGCTTGCCCTCGACTTGCACTACACTAAGGCGAAGAAAGTATACCATTCCTGTTGTGCTCGTTTTACCTCTACGATTTTGATCACTGCTTATTTAGTAGTAGTGGGGGCTGAGTAAGAGCTTTAATTACTACTCATTCCTGTTTTTCCACATACCAGAAGTCATGTCACAGTTGAAATCAACACCCAAGAGTGACACAGGATCCTGATAAAGCACTGGCCACTAAAATGGTATAAGCCCTGACCAGGCCTCCAGATGAGGGTCGTACCAGGCCTTTCTACACATGAAAATATTGTAAATAAGACAGTTTTATTATTTTCTTATGTACAAGTTCAGAGCAGCAGGCAGTGCAAAGGTCAGGTTACTTGGCAGAAACCAGAACGCTTCTTTGGATTTGTATCTACATGGATGTAATTGCAAGCCATAGAGAAAAGCCTCTGAAACAGAATTTATTTATGCAATGCCTTTCAAGAAAAGAAAACTGCACATTGTGATAAAAGGAATGGTTTCTTTCTGTTGAGCTTCTGCTGTGTTGTGTGTAGATGCTCATGGAGCAAACGGAAGCACTGTGCATATTTATTTTCCTAGAATTCTAGGATTGCATTATTAATAAGATGGAAAACTAAGTTGCAATTGAGAATTAATCTTGTGTAACAAATTATGTTTTTGTTCCAGTGAAAGCAAACCAGTATTGCACAATTGTATTTCAGTGTTCCTGTGCTGTGTGCATAATCGTGGGGAGGCCGACCATTTTTACACGTATAATTTAATTTACACTAATTATAAAAACAGTGTACACAAATGAACAAGTTACTTTCTTATCTGGTAACGTTCTTTCGATGGGATGGTCCGACGACGTATTCCATATCTATGACAGGTAATGTCCACAGCTGTGCTGCTTCGGAAAATCTTTGGTGTCTGCGTCCTGCGTCGATGACGTCGATGCGCCGTCCCAGAGGACCTCCTCCGACGGCCGACGTCACCCGAAGTGATAAGTAGGACGCACAACGCCCATAGCCTCAGTTATAGTTTTTTCCCAGAACGTGTGCCACCAGTTTCTGCCAGTCAGATACACAAAGCCTTGCGGAACGCAAGCTGCAATCGCAAAAGAAATTCTGCACCGGGGAAGGCAGGGAGGGAGCGATATGGAATACGTCGTCGGACCATCCCATCGAAAGAACGTTACCCGGTAAGAAAGTAACTTGTTCTTCGAGGGGATTGGGTCCTCCGACGTATTCCATATCTATGACAGACTCCCAAAGCAGTACCAAGCAAGGAGGTGGGAAAGAATTTAGAATACAAATTTAGCATGCCCCATCAAATTGCAGAATAGAGAACTGCCTTGCCAAAGGCCAGATCTTGCCCTCTGATGAATCAAGGGAATAGTGACGTACAAAAGTATGTACTGAAGCCCAAGTGGCCGCATCACAGATGTGACGAATAGGAACTCCCCTCCGCAGGGCAGTAGACGCAGCCACTCCTCTGGTAGAATGGGCCCGCAAGCCAGCCGGAGGGTCCTTAGCTGCCAAGCGGTAATACTCGGAGATAGCTAAAATAATCCAACGAGACAAAGTCGGTTTCGTCACAGCTTGTCCGAAGCGCTTTCCAGCGTAACCAATGAAAAGTTGATCGTCCACTCTGACCCGGGACATGCGCGAAACATAAAAGCTCAACGCTCTCCGAGGATCAAGCCTGTGGAGCCTCTCCTCTCCCTTACCAGGATGTGGAGGAGGATAGAACGCCGGAAGAACAACCTTCTGGCTCAAATGAAATTCCGAAACCACCTTCGGAAAAAAAGAAGGACGAACCCTAAGGACAACCCTGTCCTTATGAAACACAGTGAAGGGTGGCTTAACTGAAAGTGCCTGTAACTCACTCTGCGAGCGGAAGTAACCGCAACCAAAAACAGTTTTCAGAGTCAACAGCCTCAAAGGGCAAGAATGTAAAGGCTCAAACGGAGCACCCATAAGAAACTTAACAAGGTTCAAATCCCAACCTGGCACCAAAAAAGGTGACGGAGGGAACACATTAGTGAGCCCTTTCAAAAACTGCGAAATTAAAGGAATCTTAAAATAGGAACACTCTTCAGACGAGCGCTTAAATATGGACAGCGCCGCCAGGTGACCTATAATGGTCCCCACTTGCATGCCCCTGTGGGCCAAAGAAAGCAACAAAGACAGAACCATGGGAATGTCACATTCAAAAGGATCCACATTCTGAACTCTGCACCAGTCGCAGAACTTTCTCCAACGGCAACGGTACAGAGACTTAGTTGCCGGCCGCCTGGCCGAGAGCAACACCTCCATCACGTCTTCAGGGAGGTCCCAATCCTTATACCTCAACCTTTCAGAAGCCAAGCGTGAAGATTGAGGGATCGGACCTCTGGATGGAGAACCTGACCCCCCCTCCCATGAGAGCAGATCCTCTCGGTAGGGAAGACGAAGTGGAGGGCAGATGGACAAGTGTAGAAGGTCCGGGTACCACGTCCTCCGGGCCCACGCCGGAGCAATGAGGATCATCCGGGAACCGAACCTCCGTAACCTCCGCAGCACTTGCGGGATGATAGGGACTGAAGGAAACGCGTACAGCAGTGGGAAAGACCACTCCACCACGAACGTGTCTAGGGCTCCTTTTGGAGGAAATTCCTGCGAGCAAAACCTTTTGCACTTCCGCTTGACACTGGAGGCAAAGAGATCCACTTGAGGGGTCCCTCAAAGGGCGAAGATCTCCAGGAGAATCTCCTCAGCCAGCTCCCACTCGTGAGAGATCGTGCTCTGCCTGCTCAGAGCGTCCACCGTCTCGTTGTCGTCTCCGGCCAGATGAACCGCCGAGATCGAAACTTCCTGCTGGATGGCCCAGAACTCGAGCTGCATCGCCTCCCTGCACAGAGGAAGTGACCCTGCCCCCCCTTTTTGTTGAGGTAGTGCATGGCCACTGTGTTGTCCGTCAGAATCAGGACATTCTTCCCTCGCGCAGTCGGCAAAAAAGCCTTCAGGGCAAGCCCGACAGCCCTCAGCTCTAACAGATTGATAAGGAGCCTGGACTCCGACGGAGATCAATGACCGCTGACTGTCAACTTGTTGGCATGAGCTCCCCATCCCGTGAGGGATGCGTCCGTCATGATCGTCACCTCTGGCCAGGGTAGCCAAAATGGAGCCCCCTTCATCAGATTGCCTTCGACGGCCCACCACAGAAGGTCCTGGGTGACCGAGGGCGGCACCTGAACGGAGTCCGACATCCTGCCGGAGGATTGCGACCACTGCATCTTGAGGGCCCACTGCAGAGATCTCATCCGCAACCTGGCCTCCGGCACCAGAAGAATGCAGGATGCCATGAGGCCGTGCAAACTCAAAACTCAAACGCTGTGAGACTCTGGGCGTGTTGAAACTTGTGCACCATCTGCTGAATGTGAGAAGCCCTCACCTGGGGAGGAAAGCACTTCCCCAGGGACGTGTCGAGCACTGCTCCGATGTACTGGAGCCGCTGAGTTGGCATCAAATGGGACTTCTTTAAGTTGAGGGAGAAGACCAGCTTGTGAAAGGGGTGGCAGGTGACTGACCGACGATCCAGGACTTGCTCGGGAGAGCGTGCCCTGATCAACCAATTGTCCAGGTAGGTTGAAACGTGAATCCCCCCCCCCCTTTCCTGAGATGCGCTACCACCACTACCATGAGTTTGGTGAAGACCCTCCGGGCGGAGGTCAATCCGAACGGCAGGACCCGAAACTGAAAGTGCGAGTCGCCAACCGCGAACCTCAGGTACTTCTTGTGCTTTGGATGGATCGGCACATGAAAATAAGGATTCTTGAGGTCAAGAGACACCAACCAGTCCTGAAGTTGAAGGGCCTGGAGGACTTGAGAGAGAGTAACCATCTTCAACTTGTCCTTCCCGAGGAGCTTGTTCAAACTGCGCAAGTCCATGATGGGTCTGAATCCCCCCGGCTTTCTTCTAAATCAAAAAATAAGGTAATACCATGCATTGTTCCTCTTCGCTACAGGCACCAGTTCTTTGGCGCCTTTCTCCAGCAGGGATTGAATTTTCTGCGCAAGGAGCGGATCCGGACTCTTCAACTAGAGATTCCCTGGTGGATTGTCGTGAGGCCTCTGCCGGAAAGGAAGACAGTAGCCGTGGGGTATGATCTCCAGAACCCACATATCTGAAGTAATGGCACGACACTCTACAAGATGCTGCGTCAGCCTTCCCCCAACCGGCGAACCATGGGACATGGCCTCATGACTGCGCTGAAGCAGCTGTGGCAGAGCATGAGGGCAAGGAGGCAACTGCCGAGCAGCCTTGGCACCTAGAGTACCCTGTTTTCCACCTTTGGCACTCCTACGGTGGCCCCTTTGACTTGCAGCTCCTCTCGATTTACTAAAGGAAGAGTAATATCGAAAGGAACCTCCCCTCCAATGCTGTCCCCTAGGACGAAAAGGCGGAGGTTGGCGAACTGCAGCGCTCAACGATTTTGCTGCAGCTTTGGAGGTCTGCAACCTCTCAAGGCTCTCGTCAGCCTTGCTGCCAAAAAGATGTTCACCATCAAAGGGCATGTTGAGGAGCCAGGCCTGCACATCAGGCGCAAACCCTGACTTCCGCAACCACGCAAACCAGCGTATTACGGTGCTCGCTGCCATGGACTGGCTGACACAATCTGCCATGTCCAGACCGGACTGAACCGACTCACATGGCATCCTTGCCGTCCTGCACAATAGCAAGAAAACCATTCCGTTCCTCCCCTTCGGGAATATGTTCAGCCGCCAAAGACACACAATTCCACAGAGTGCGTAAAACGCGACAAGGCACACAAAGAGTTGGCTGCCTGTAAAGCCATACCCCGTGAAGAAAACACTTTCTTCGCCCACTTATCAAAATGCCTGTCGTCCCTATCAGGAGGGATAGCAGGGTAGGATGCCTGCTTTGCTGGGGCCGTAGCCGCCTGCACCACCAAACTCTCCGGAGTGGGGTGCGTGGTCAAGTAGCAGGGGTCGCTACTGGCTGGGTGGTATTTTCGCGGCAAAGACTTGCTCACTGCCGGGAGACTCTCCGGAGCAGTCCAAGCCACCGCCACCCTTCTTTGCAAGGCCATATGGAATGGCAGTACCAGGTCAGTTGGAGGACCTTGGTCGAGGATGTCCGTCAGGTCATCCTGCAGAAAATCCATAGGTGGCGCAAATCAGCCCAAGTAGTCAGTGACCCTCGACATAAGGCGCTGGTACGAGGACTCGGCATGGGTGCCAGGCTTAGGGCTACAGAACTCCACCTCCGGATGAGGTGTCCAGACCACTGGCGTCGTGCAGCGACTGACGCAGGTCCTCAATCTGGCTATGACCAGACAAAATCTCGTCAGGCACCTCCTCAGGTACCATACCGTCCTCAGATCGCTCATCCCCCTCATAAATATAATCCAGAGGCTGGAATGAGGGCACAGAAAAAGGGACAAAGACATTCTTAGCCTTGGCCAGAGCCTTTCTGGGGGGTTTCACCGTGTCACGGGGTACCTCCGACAAAGCAGCCACGAAAGGCATAGACGGAATCTGCGTCGACATCGAGCGTGGCATCGACAGCTTCGACAGCGTCGACAGTCCTCGAGGGCGGAGCCCCAAGCGTGTTCTTCAACAGCCTGGGCGCCGATGGCGTCGACGGCTTCCTCAGAGGCGGAGCCTCGAGAGAGTCCCTCGACGACCTTGGCGCCGAAGGCGTCGATGTCTTCCTCCAAGACTTCCCAGGCTGACGGTTCTCGAGGGCGTCGAGGATCGGGACCTGGAACGGGCATGCCTAGAGCGACCATCCTTGTCTGACCGGGACCTCGTAGGCGCCCGGTGGTCACGACGACCGCTCGAGCCCGAAGGCGGACGTGCGACGTCTCTAGCACGTTCTCGGCCGGTGTCTTTCGATGGCGCGGACGGGACGGAGCCCTGTGACTGAAAAATCACCATCACCTGCCGGAACGAATCCCATTCGACAGGAGTGGAATGCTTGATGGGACAAGCAACCCGCCGGCGGGCGGAGTCCTCGGACAAGGACGGGGAAGGCGACCGGTGACGGCATGTCCGTGTGTGCCTTGAAGAGGCAGAGGAATGGCGGGACCTACTCCTGGACGAGACCCCCCCCCCGGACTTATGCCGACGATTTGGAGAGTCGTCCGTCGAAAGTCCAGTGGATCGCGACTTCCGGGGCTTGGCCACCTTACCCACCGACAGCTTCTGCTTGCGCTCCCGCAAGGCCTTCGATGTAAGCGACTGGCAGTCGACACAATCATCCGTATCGTGGTCCTCCCCGAGGCACCAGAGGCAAGCGGCGTGCGTCTCCGTCAACGACATCTTGGACCCGCAGACCCGACACTTAAAACCCAACTGTGGGGTGGAAGAAGCCGAAGACGACATAGGTTTACACGAACAGTTTTGAAGAATCGAAAGCACAGAACTCAGTAGAACCGAGGCGCGCCGAGATCTCCGAAGCGAACACGTTCACGTAAAAAACGGAACTGAGGCTATGGGCGTCGTGCGTCCTACTTATTAACATCCGGTGACGTCGGCTCGACGCAGGCCCTCGAGGACAGCGTATCGACGCAGGCGCCGAAAGATTTTCCGAAGCAGCACAGCTGTGGTGATTACTGTCATAGATATGGAATACGTCGGAGGACCCAATCCCCTCAAAAAGATGTCTTAGTACTGCTTGTCCCATATGAGAATCAGACCTAGAATGAGTGTCTAGGCAATAGTGTTTTGTAAAGGTGTGTAGAGAACTCCAGGTTGCCGCTTTGCAAATGGACTCAAGGGGAACATTTGAAATGAATGCTATGGATGCCCTAGTGCCACGAGTAGTGTGTGCTCTGGGCTTGAAGGGCAGTTATTTCTTAGCAAGAGTGTAACATAGTGTGATGCATTTGACAATACACCTTGGAATAGCTGATTTAGAGACAAGATCCCCTTCTCTACCAGCTGCCACTGAAACCAAAAATTGGTTCGTTTTCCGAGGTGGTTTAGTTCTTTCCAGGTAAAACATGACGGCCCTGCGCACATTAGTGTGTGTAGGCTTCTTGCTAGTAGGATTCTGGAAAAAAGTAGTTAGTTCGACTGGTTCACATGGAACTTCAAGATGAATTTAGGCGCAAACCTGGGGTGCGTCCGCAGAACTACCTTATCCCTGTGGACTGTAACAAAAGGGTCTAAAACAGCAAGTGCCTGTAGTTCGCTAACCCTTCTAATAGAAGTGATAGCCACTAGGAAGGCCATTTTATAAGCCAGGTCTTTTAAACTTGCTTTATGCATGTGCTCAGAGGGAGCTCCTATGAGCCTGGTCAAAACCACATTTAGGTTCCACCCAGGAGCTGGGTGAGAAATGGGAGGATAAATCCTCTTAACCCCTTCCATTAAGGCCTTAATCAACGGAATCTTGCACCACAACCCCTTTTGTTGTGATGTGGTGTAGGCTGACAGAGCAGCCAGATGAACCTTTAGGGAATTGAAGACTAACCCAGTGTCTAATAGATGGGTTAGGTACAGTACAATGTGTGTGGGTGAGCAATCGATGGGACTGAACCCCTTGGAATTACACCAAATGACAAATCGTTTCCATTTGCTATATAAATATATACAGGAGAGATCAAATTATCAGACCGTAGAGAAATAATGAAAGGTGTATTCTGTCACAATGCAGAAAGCTGACGCATGGTAATGATTAACATACAGTTTTTGCGCACGTCGGCTGGATGTCATACAGTTTACTCTTTACTCTCTTGCAAAGGAGAAAGGTCATTTTTAATCTCTTGAAATCACATTTACTCTCAAAGTTTGAAAAATAGGGAGTAAAATACTCTCACCTCAAATTCTTATCTGGAGCACTGGCCCTAACAAATTGGATTCAAAAGCCTTGTCTACCAATGAAGTGCTCCTTTTGATACAAGACTCCCTCTCTTGATTGGTGTAGAGTGGAATCGGAACCCAATAGGTCCAGATTTACAGCTTCCTCAGCATACACATGCAGCTGTAGAGGTACCTGCCTTTGTTCAACAATATTTCGCTGAATACAGGGCAGCAGTGTAGTGTGTAACTGTCTAATTTGCATTGCTACTACTTGCTATCTCCTAATGACGTCATTAATTCCGATGAATGTACAATGGCTGTCTAAGTTTCTTGAAGTGAATTCTCTGAGAAGCAGTAAAAACTCCTAAGTGTACCACAGTTTATGGCTGTGATCCAGTCTTTTCATGTCTGATAAAGATCCAATATTTTGTAAGGACTACAAAGAAATATGCATGCAATTGTAATGTTCTGAGGACTAAATTAACATACTATGTAGTCCCCTATAGATTGCAGGTTAAGCTTTAACCAGATATAGGGCAAGGATTTAAAATATTTATAAAAATAATTGAAAAATAATGGACAGCAAAACTCTAAGGTATACACTTTTGCCAAGTAAGCTGCTGTAAGTGGTCAAAAATGAGACTAGCATTAGCGGTCCCAACCAGATTTCTAAACTCAATTTCTAAACCCAATTTGATTTGGTTTAAGCACACCAGTCAGGGTGGCCCAAGAGGATAAATCAGCCAACACAAGAAATGCAAATATTTTCGGATCAGTACCTAGAAGAGCCATCGGCCTATAATTAAGCAGATTATACTAGTCAACCTTTTCTAAAAATGGGTGCAATTAAGGCTGTATGCCAAGAAGCTGGTAGCTCCCGCTGTTTCAAAACCCATTAAAACACTTCATACAGTAACTACCCATTCCCGGCATAACATACGCCGTTCTAGCATATCACAAAGGTCAATGTCAGATGGTAATTCTTAGGTTCACTTCTTTCCCCCTTCTTAAATATCAGAATTACCACTGATCGGTTCCAGGAAGGGGGCGTAGGTCCCTGTCACTTATTAATGGTAATTGAAAAGGCTAAAAATGGAGCTGTCTTTTGAATCTGAAAGGCATATTTGTATGAGATGGAATGAGGTATGTACAGTACAAGAACAGTATCCAAGTTCCATCGATTACAAGGATGCATCTTTGTAGCCACATAATTGTCAGATTTGTTCCATTGCAGAGTCCCCGTGAAGCCATAAGATTGTGTAGAAGCATAATTACAGCACCTACTTTGTTTTAGCTTGTGGGGAGGCATTTGTCCTACATCGTTTTGCTCTTTAGAGACTGAAACGTTGAGCCGGCAATGACAACAAAATAAATAAACTGTTCATTGACACTACAACCGCCATCCCATGTGTGAAGAGAAGTGGGGGTGGAAAGAAGTAACTTGAAATTATTCCAAATGTTTGCGATAGTGGAAGGTGAAGGTGACCACGTAGAACCGTGCGCATTCGGTTTGTTAAAATGATAGCTGTTTAAGTGGTAGGGCAAACAGAGGTGCACTTTGCCATTTGGAAAGCAGAGGGTAATCTAACACTGAATTACATCAGCTGTGTTTACGGAAACCTACCCAAGTGTTCTATACATAGATATACGACACCCAAAACATCAGGTTGATCTTAAGGATCCCGTTGCAGAGGCCATTTCGTTCCAGAGTTCTTGATTGGCAGGTCCACCATATACACATTTCGACGTCTGCACAGTTTCAAAACTAAGGTCCCATGAAACCCATTCTCCATGTGAGCAACCATTGAGGGGTATAACTGAGAAAAGTGGGTGATCCAAATATCCTCTGCAATAGGGTTCTCCTGTAATTCAACTTGGGATTTATCTTTCTCATTTACTAATTTCCCAAAACTAGTATGAATTCTCCAAAATGCTCTGTAGCATACTTTCCCCTGCTCTTTGTTTCCTTATAACTCTGATCCCTTTCGCATACTTCAACTTTTCTCGTCTTATTAGGGTACGGCAGTCAATGTCGTTCAGGCTCATTTTCTTAAGTCTAATATTCCTCCTGCTCTTCTCTCTCACCTGAAATATACCTTTTGGCCCTGTAAGGCTGAACATATCATATGCATGCTTTATTTTGTAACATCTGATGAGAAGTGTAGACTCATTGCAGTAAAATCAACACACTGTCCCACATGACACCATGTATTTATTATCTAACAATCATACTTTTATATTCAAATACAGGACCACAGTTATTGTGCAAGGAGACGGAAGGCCACACTGCCCTTACCGTAGGAGGTGACAGCAAGTAGATTGGCATAGATTCCTCGTTACGTGGACGACTCACTCTCTTGATCTTGTGTGGAAACCAGACGTGCTTCTTTCAGTGACAGGTACACCTCCTCCTGAGGGTCGTAGTAATAAAACTTCCGAAGATAAGAAATCAAAGGTCTGCCGTGAAGAAGAAATGAGAAGACAAATCATATAACACGTTTGGAATAGTTATTTGCATTAAAGAGGGTGTGAAACCAATAATTGATCAGCGATTTCACCAGAGTAGATCCCTTACTCATTCTAGAATGTACTCCCTTTATGTCCAGCAGCAACTCAAACCCTTGTATTGCATTAATAATGTCAATACTTTCTAGGGCTACCACACCAAAAGCTTTGATGCAATTCCAATGGTAATTATGTAGAAGATCAGTTGAGACAAAAGCTGCTCAAAGAGAGAACCAAGTTTCACTATGGGGATTATATAAAGAAATGTTAAAACCGTTAACCACTAAGTGACCTCTTCCCAGTCACTGCACTGTCAGAAGGGATTTAAAAAAGGAAAGAACTGTTTCCAAGCAAACCTCTCCTTGCTAATTTTTGCATATTCCCTTTGTCCTGAATCCAAGTACTTTCCCAATGGCTACAGAAACTTTTCATCGCCTCTAATTTGTGAGCCAGATGAATAATTTGATTCGGCAAGATCGTTGAAACCCTTTTTCAATGCGTTTCCATTTCACATTGTAGCACGTTTTCTATTTTAAATCTGGTGCAGAACAAAGGATATTAAATGGAAGATCAGACCTCATTATTTTCCATGGGTAAAGGAAGTGACTAGATGGACACACCTGTAAATGACAGTCCTGGATTAATATGTAATCATCCCCCCAGACTGATCATCTACATTGCACATTAAGTGGTGAAATGATGAAATCCAAGGTAAAGTGTCATTTTTGCATGTTTCCCTAATTTCCTCTAGATAGATGTACCATATGAGAAATTAACATTCAGGGTAAACTTAATAAAGAAGAAAAAGGACAACATCTGCAGGTAAGAAGGCGCCAACTAGAACAGCGCACCCATTGACTGATTAACTTATTCGAATGGATGACTTCTACAGATGCTTTATCTTTTGAACAATTTGACTAAAAGGAACCTAACTTGGATGTGTACAAGAATTTTCAAAAAGGCATTCAACCAACCACAAGGATTCTGCAGAATACCTTCTGTAATGGCCATATGAGCCAATTAGAAAGCATTACACACCATAGTGACTGCTGTACTCTAGTCCATAGTCGCCTTTGCTCCATACTTTGGGAGTCAGTCTATGAGGATGGACTGGAGCCTTTTTTTGTACAGAAAAAATATTTCCCTTTACATTTTTTGATTGTGGGGTGTGTTAGAAAAGATATTCCTTTTGCAAGTTTCCTCCCCTAGATTTCTATGGGACAATATTTTTGCTTGTTTAGAACCCTGTCCTGACATTTTGGAGTTAAGTAACGCCTTCTGCTTTACTTCCTTTGCCTGTTTTGCACATTAGTATGGGAACACTGACTAGTCCCTAAGATTATCTCACGGAGCAGACACGTAGCACTTTGATTCTCAGCACTTTTTGCACTTGCTCAGCACTTTAGTAGATACCTTAGAGGATAATACTTAAGCCCCATATGAAAAATAGAATACATTTTGGAAGCTTTCTTCCTCCAATATATCATGTTAGTAGCTATCAAGTAGCTTTTTAGCACATGAAAGAAAAAAAAAACTATTTCTTTGTGTTGATATTTTTTTACCGTTGTAATATGAAATCGGAATTTTTTTTCTATCACCCTATATTCGGATCAATTATAGAATGAACATTTGGTTGCTTTTTATATTATGTGAATTATTTTAATAAAATTTGAACATATATTAGTTTCTATGTTTCCTGACCTAGTCCACCCTCCTATTCACTAGTGGGATTCTATTGTTTATGTATTGTATTTTTGGCTGTTCCGTGAGACATCCCCCTCTGTGTATTGGTGGTCTATTTGCTTCCCCTATGTCCACGATGAAGGGGGCACCCATCCGTTTGGTAACTAACCCTAACCAAACAGGTTTTGCAAGACTGCTTGTTCAAACCTGGCAGAATCCATGCAAGAAGGCTTACAGAAGCTGAATAAAAGTCCATGTAGACGCTTCAATGAGGACATCCCATGGAGAATTCCTTCAGTACGCTACAGATGTAGCCTTGACTAACTACATGCAGGCTTTGGGAGACGGCTTGTTTCTTGGTGCTTTTTGTCAAAATGTCAGATTACTAATTTTATTTTGTACTTTTTCATGCACTTTTATTGGACTTTCGATTTAATTAAGACGGTCTTATAAACAACATGTAATCTACTTCCTTTTATATTTTGTTAATGGTATTATTTTGCACTATTGTTAAAGCCTTGTAAAGTTGATTGTTTTCATCTAAAAATCAATAAAAAATAAAATATACACGCCTCGAGAAGACCGACACAAATCGATCTGGCATCTGAAACTTTAGAAGCTTGGGACCCTGGGTTATGGCCACCAAAATTTACAAAAAGACAGTCAGACTTTCAGAAAGATTTAGAGCAATCATGATAAAAGTTCAGGGCTTTTCTAACATTTATACAATGAAGCGTTCTTTCACCTTCTGACTTGGGAGGAGAGGAAGAGAAAAAAAGTGAGAAAGACTATTTCTTGACGGATATGGAATTAAGAGATAACCTTCCGTAGAAAGGTCGGATGAGTGCTTAGAATGATCGTCTCTACGAAACACTGTAGGGTTCCGAAGAGGAAAAGGCCTGAATCTCACTAATCCTTCTGGCCGAGGTAAACGTCATTAAGAATGCAGTTTGACACGTTACTAATTTAATAACTGCAAACGCCATGGGTTTGAAAGGCTTGTGAGGGAGGGCAGCCAAAACTACACTGAGAACCCAAGAAGGATGTGGTTTACACACCTCTGCCATCAAAATGCCTTTTGATCACCGGGTGGTATTGAGAAAAATAGCTAGTGACAGTTAAGTACCAATGGCGATAAGTAATTTCTACAGGAGTCTACCTCGACACCTGCCATTTTGAAGCGAGAAATGAAAGAAACCGAGAGATGCAGAGGGTTCCGTTTCATTATCAGAAGATCTGAATACCAGATAGGCCAGTTTGGGGCTATTAATATCAGAGAGCAATGGCAGGAGCTCCAAAACTTAACAGGACCCTTTTTATCAGAGGCACCGGAGGCAATGCATACAGATTCTTGGAATTCCATTAAATATGTAGTGCATCCCTCAGTGACACGAGCCCCTGATAGATTTACAGTTGTGGATGGGCGCAAACAAATCTGTGGTGTTCCTCAAAGAAGAAAAACGTCCAGTGCTACAGACTCCTTCAACTCCCATTTGTGATTTGCATTTGAGAGGCGATCGAGTCGGTTTGCTCCCATATTTACCTCCTAGGGGTATAGTTTGAAGCGCCATCTGATTATGAATTGCGCATTCCCAGATTTGGTTGGTCAGCTGAAAAAGGATGCGATTTTCTTCCTTCTTGCTTGTTAAAATAAAAACTAACAGTCATGCAGTCAGGTTTTAGCAGTATCAAGGAGTTATGAATGCCTGGAAGAGAAAATTGTAGAGCTAAATATTGACAGCTCATGTGTTGACCAAGTGTAGATACCCAACCTCTGAGTGATGAGTCTGAGGTCAATAACTGCTGGTGGAGAGGATCCTGAAAAGGCATCACATTGCTCCACCATGAGAGATCTATTTTCAAATCTGGACGGATTTGTATTTTTATTGATTTCTAGACAGTGCTGGTTCAGCAGGAACCTAAATTGGAGTTGAAGACTTCTAATTTTTACTCAAGCAAACGGCACAGCTAGAATACAGGATGCCATCAGACCTAGCAGATGATGGAACTACCACGCTGACATTTGTGATGTCTTAGAAAATGATTGGTAGCCAATACTGTACACACTGCCTTGGGGAAAACCACCTCGGAGCTTGCATACCATCAGAACCCGATAAAGTAGCTGAGAGAAGATTTCTTCGCATTAACCAACAGAGCCAAGTTATAAAGCAAGCCCAAAACGAGTTGACGCGACTCCAGAGCTTGTTGAACCGATTCTGCATGTACGAGCCATCGTCCAGGTTTGGGTGAACATGTTCCCCTCAACAATGTAAATGAGCTGCTAGAGGATCCTACAATTTAGTGAAAACACGAAGAGCTGCATTCAAGCTGAATGGCAGCACTCGATACCGGAAATGATAGCCTGCCAGCAAGAATCGCTGGAATATCTTCTGGGCTACTGCTATTGGTATGTGCAAAAGAGCGTCTTTCGTTCTCCCTGGCAAAAGGCAAAGTGAATCAGAGTTGGCGTGACCATCTTGAATTTCTCTAGTGGCAGATGAAGATTGTGGCAGGAAAGATCCAATACAGTTCGCAGGCCTCCTGGTTCTTCTTTGGTACAGTAAAGAGGAGAGAGTAAAATCTGCTTCCTCTCTCTCCAAGGGTGGGGGCGAGGGTGAGAGTTCCTCTGTGGACCGGATCTGAAGAAGGCTGTTCACCTCCAGAAACAGAGCTACAGAACACACTTGAAGGAAGGTTGGAGATGAAGGAGGAGAAGGGAGACGAGTGGCTCTGGATGGAAACTCATTGCTTCTATGCATCGGAAGATGATGCTGAGGTGGGAGAGAAGTAGTCCTTTGTAGTAGATCTCTGCTGTTGGCCTCATTTTCCTCGAGGGGATCCATCTGGCTACTTGTTCTTTGTCGTGTTAGCCACAAAAACACCTAAACTCTGACCTGAATTCAGATCTAGATTACCTGAAAGGCAGAACAGATTTTTGGGAAGTCTGTGTCAGCACAGTATAGTCAAAATGAAGGTTGTCTTCTTGGTCAATTTCTCATTTGTCGAGTGAAATTAATCTGTTCCCTCAAAAGGAAGATCCAGGATCCTTTCATGCACATCATTATTAAAGTCTTCTGCAGTTAGTCTATCCTCAGTGAGATTAAATTTGAAAGCCACCACCTTGTCCTGGGGAAGGAACTGTTGGAAATCTGCAGTCTCCTTTAGCAGCAGCTAGTAAAGTCATAATTAGTCTGGCATAGGTGAAGAGCTCCGTTGGCACAACATTTTTGCCATACGATTCCATGAGTTTGTCTTGAAAGAGGTAAAGATTGTTCTGTGAGGGATATTGTTGACTTTGAAAACAGTGTGGATGTGGCAATAGAAGATTGTGGCTGTGGATTAGCCGATAAGCACAATGAATAAGACTGCAATAGGCAATATCTGGACTACATTTTCTTACCAACGGGCACAATAGAATGTGGATATTTTCACAACTTCTTTGCCAGCGCCAGGACGTCCTTTTGAAAAGCCAATCCTCATATGTCTGGATTCTGGCTAGTACTCCCGAGGCATAGGAATGCCTAGCAATTCTTGAAGTGCCCTCACTCTAAATGAGAGGCCTTGGCAGACAGTTCAATATCTTCTTTAGTGTAGTCGTCATCCATGTCTGCCATAACACCGTCTGCACCGTTTGTGGGTCTGTAGGTGGAGCATTCAAAATAGGAGCCGCTGAGGTGTCTTGGCTTAGGAAATAAACCCCAACCCCTCCACCGCCACTGCCCTGCCCCAGAATCAGGCGGCAGTATAGGGGATGAATCTGTTGGTGCAAACAGGGTGTTTGCACCAATCGTGGTGGTGGGGGGTATTGCAGGTGCCAGAGGCTGCAAGGGGAGAGGCATTGCTGGTATAAAAGAAGGATGAGGCTGTAACAGTTGTTGTGGCATCACCTCCTAGGTAAGGCATTTAAAATAATTCACCATTGAATTGGCGTGCATTAAGTTCAGAAATGTGTCAAAAAAAATTCTCATCTGAACAGATCGATGCCTAGGTCTGTGTCCATGCTGATGGAGTAGCTGGGTGCCATATAGGATGCCTGTGAGGAGAAGGTGCACTAATAGAAGATGTTGCAAAGCTCATAGAAGATGGTACACGATAGGATAGCATGTAGCTCATGAAGTGGTCACCAGGGAGCAGTCAACCCTTAAGAAAGCCTCCTTGCTAACAGTGGGGGGCAAAGGAACTTGAGGCGGATGTTGTTGCAAAGCACTCATGAAGCCTCGAGAAAATAAGACTTGGGAGAGACCACCTCCAACAATGCTTCAGTGGTGCATGTAATTGCCACCATTGCACTCTTTGGCATATCTAAGCATTGAGCCACCATCTTGTGGGAGCTGTAATGCAGTTAAACGCAAGTTCTTTGAAACTTTAGTTCTAGACCTCATTTAACAGTCACCGGTGGAACCATGATGCACCTTGGGTGAGACACAAGGACACTTGCTCAACAACAGTGAAAAACAAATCCTCAGAGTGAGTCCCAGTAAAAGGTTGGTGTTCCTTGGGATTCCTGATGCTCAGGCATTGCCTCGGGTCAGTTGGCCCCGGAATAAGACTTGGATTGATTGGCCCATGGCGAGAGCACCATTGAAAGCCTTTATGGGCTTGTAGTGAGCCTCTGAAGAAATTGTGTTTGTCCCGTCCAGATTAGCCGAAGTGCTGAAGAAAAGAAAAACTTACCTGTGAATGGTCTCTTTTGCTGCTGACAAAGTCAGTGATATGCTGCAAAGGAGGCCTCTGGAAGATTTCTTCCCAATGCAGAAGCTTTTGGTGCAACACGTGTGGCGAAAAAGCAGGACACTAAGCTGTCTACCCACCTATGCCTTGGGCCAAGGCACACTAGACAGACTGTGAATCCGCCATGTAATGCATACCTTACATATTGCATGCCGAAAACCCTGTTAGAATAGATAAAATAATTCACGGGTGCCACCAGTGAAGCAACGGATATTGTATAAAAAACAAGGGCAAAAATATGAGGGAGAAAAACAATTTCACGACTTGCCATGCAAAGGAGTCAAGGCAGAGAAAGGCCAGTGTGTGTTGCCGGTGGGCAGGGTCAGCAGGGATAGCTGCGCCTTTGGAGGAATGGGGACAGGACGTTGGCGTAAATGAATGGGTGAAGGATGCAAATGGTCACTACCAAGTAGTCCATATAGAAAAAGGAGCTTGATGTTCTTGGCATTGGCACAAAAGGAATTAAGGCCTCATGAGCACCAAGAGTCCAGAAGTACTACTCCAAAAATGTATGAAAAGCTATGTATCCGTTCTGCAGAACTCCTTCAATGGGATCACTTGTAGTACAGCAGTAGCCAACTATGCTGTCGTGCAATCTTTCAGGAAACGTCAAACCTTAACACAAGACCAAAGCAGGGCACAATTCAGCGATTCTGCTCTTGTAATGAAAATGGTTCAGGCTCTCCTTAAGATCAACATAGAAAGGGTTCTGCTGCGTATATAAGATGAGCTGAGAAAGGAACTATTTGAAATGGAACTGAATAGCCTTGTCGTAAAATGAACATTAAACCCAATAGGGTAGCACTTACTCTTTGAATCCTGAACAAGCAGTAAAATACAACTTGTAGATGTTTAATAATGGGCACGTCAGCCAAGTAGATTATTCCCAATTTATTTTCCAAGTATAGTTCCTGGGTGGTCGTTCCGCTGTGCCGATTGTGGTGAGGGGAAGGAGGGAAAAGTCCTACACTACCTCTGGCAAGATGCCCTGTTAATTTCTATATTTAATGACTTTCCTCAGATGAGCCTAATCTGGGACTTAATATGTGACTTGACTCAGATGTGTCCCTGAAACATATTTGGCCTCTCAAGGTTAAGGTGCCCCAAATACACACTGTCCAAGTGCAAGTCATTTCACATAGCAAGCGCTGCCTGATCCAGGAGGTGGCAGCCATCATCTTAAGTGTGCTACAAGGAGTGCTACTTTGCTAGAAATCGAGTTGGAGTTTCACAGATCAGCATTGTTCCTCGTTCCCTTTGCGTGAAAGTATACCGATTCAATCATTCATGGTCATAGCTTCTGCTTGCTTCAGAAGGGTGATGTAAGGAACTCATGGTGGCAACATTAAAGACCGACACGTGTCAGTTCAAGGTTGGTTGTTAAACTGTAATGGTAGGATGGAAAAACGCCTAGTCTAAACCTAAATCTAAGATGGGAGCAAGCTTTGACCATCAAATAATATGGCAATCCTAGTGGCGTTGTGTCAAATAAAAGGGCCTATACTAAGAAAAACATATTGCCAATCCTTACGCTAAATACAAACAAAAGTGTGGGATAGGGTTCACAGGAAATAAAGTGTTTACAAATAAGTCAGTATTCGGGTCTCCCTTCCACATGTTTTCACCGCAGGACAAGGGTGGACTTTGAAGCACAGCACACTCGAGCTTTCCCAGCACAAGCTAACAGTTCCGCTTTCAGCAAGGCATTCAGTGGTTAAGTCTCTTTTCTATCAAAAAGTCTCTTGCTGCAAAACAAAAGTTCTTTTCAGCTTGCTGGTCGGGCGATACCTTTTCACCCTTCGATCCCCCTCGTTCGGGCTCAGATCCCTCTCGATTTTTAGCTTCCCTCAGTCGGGTTCACTATGGCTTTCAAGACAATCTTCTTCTTTAACACTCATAAATCTGAATGTCTTTTTAAGTAGTTTATTCCTCAGTGGAAAGTCCCTTAACGCCATCCAAGGATGGCTACCCTTTTAAAAAAATTAGCCGTCTCTTGGGTGCACGCTTGTCCACACTTAATCGGGACTTGAAATTCCGTCCCCTTTTATCATCCCTCGTCCAGGTTCACACTTGCCAACTTTCCTATGCATGATTTGCCCCCGTTAGTTTCACAATCATCTGTCGGTCAAAGGCTTTCGACTGTACAGAGAATTTTACACGACCCCTGTGACCACACTGACCGCCTTTCTCCCAAGGCCTTCTGGTTAGAATAGTTTCAATACTTGGATAATCGCCCAGAGTTTCCCCGAGTAAGCACACACGTGGTGCCGGACTCCTGTCGCTGGTTTTCCCCTTTCACAACAATTACTCTTTATGCTTTCAAAGTTCAATTAGCCAGCTGTCACTACTCGTTCAACACAGTTCGGTTTCTTATTGACTCTCCCCTTGACTCACCAGCTGTGATTACCGCTTGGCTTTCTTTCTCCTCAGAGTCAAGGTTGGTACCACGGAGACCATAGTCGCTCCCCGCCTTGGATATCAGCGGAGGAGGGGCTTGTGTACCGTAGACATCTGCTGCAATACACGCTGGCTATTGTTCGTGGTCTTCGATTCCTTCTGCGGAGGTCTCAGGGGCCTTGGTCAGAAAGGGCAAGGTCCTTTCTCTCCTTGTCACCCTCTCGGTACACGCCGTCTTTCTCCTCCTCTTGAACAGACGTGATGTTTTAGCTCAATGGATGTGCTGTCTGCCTTGCTCGTCATGTGCTCTTGTGCTCCACCTTTTATACCTGTGAGGAAGGTAAAGGGCTGTCTGGTGCGAGTGAATTCAGTGAATTGCCTTACTTTGCCTGACCTTCGCTTTGGGACAAGCCTTAACGTTAGTCTGTTGACTTTCGTGGTGTGCAAAAGTTTCTTGTAAGAAGGGGGGGGGAGAGGTTGAGTGTCCTATGTAGTAGGATAGGGAAGAGGGGTTAATAGAAGAAAAATACTGCGTCTCACCCGTTGGGTGTTCCAAGTTCCACTCCCCCAGGAGCCCACATCCAGGTGATCCTCCCGCACTGGTCCACCCCCAGGAACTGGATCCAATAGCGATTGCAGTGTTCTGGCCACCTGGATGACAGATTCCCAGGGACTAGTTTGGGAGACACCTTCAGGTTTCTCAAAGTGAGGACAGGAGAAGCTAAAACCACATCAGACTGGATACTTTAATGATATTTGGGATTCCTGAGAGGAATCCATATTGTGTTTGTACTCAGGAAGTATCCTGGAAAGTTTTAATGTGCCCATCACCAGTTTTGGGTGTATGTCAAATGTTTAGTTGGCTGTACCCTCCTGAATTGAAGAAGAGTGGTCACTATGCTCCCAATATTCCTATTCAACAAGAAGCCTGCCCCGTAATTTTGTCTGAACATGGGATGAGTACCAATGTAGAAAACCTCGCAAGTTGCTTACACAGCTTTTCAAGGCGAAGGTCTGCTGGTGCCTGCAGATAACGCAATTGAAGATACTAGAGGAAAACAGACTTTTACTCCTGCACTGCCCGCCCCCCGCCCCACACCCTGCGACACCCCTTACTGTTGGTCCTTGTGCATCAGTCCCAGAGTAGAGGCAACAGAAAGCTCTGAATGGTGTACACAGAACTAATACAAACTTCAAAGAAATCCATTCTGTACTGAAACTGTGACCACTAGCTAACGACTGCATCTGCCCAGTACCTGGACTGCACACATTGCAAAAAGCACAGCTACACTGTACTCTACTTAAGAGTTCATCTTTCCTCTGGTACAGCACCTCCATCCAGTAGTCCAGTTAGCCTGAAGCATTTAATTGTCGCCACCAGACCCTCCAACAATAGTTCCAAAGAGACAAAATCAGCAGACCTACAATAGATCACCCAAATGGTGGGAGATGACAGGACAGCAGCCATCAGCAGGATACCACAAACCTGTCCTTACCAATGTTGGTAGGGATGTTCTGTGAGCATAAGGACAACAGGACAAGTGGCAGGAAGGCACTGCTGCAATTGCCTAGGCCAATGTGTCCCATGAAGGAGCAGATCGGAAACAGCAGTAACAACCCATGTCTGTCCGAGTTGCAGGAAAAAGATACCCAACTTAATGGGAAGTGTACAGGGCTACAGTGAACACAGGCGTGCACACGGCTAGGTGCTACCACAGCCCTTCAATGTCAAAGCTTTGGCTTGCCATACAATCAGGACTGGCCAGACAAACTTTCACAGGCATAACACAAGGTGGTAACAGAGGTGTAGGATACTCATGTAGTCAGAAGTCGATCCCTGTTACAGAAGCAAGCCTTTGACACAAATGGACGAAATGGCTCTTCCTTGTGGAAAATACACAAAGAACCACAAATCAAACTGCTATGTCACAGGGAACAAATCCCCATTGGTAGTTACTTTGCTCCTGTTCAAAGAGCAAGCAGATACCAATGCAGATAGGCGATCACACTATGCAGCCAAATAAAAGTAGAATGCTACCACCAGACTTGTCACACTAAATTTATTTACAGGGTGAGGGAACTGCCCCAGGCACAAAATCAGCACTTTTGCAGTATAGTGCGCCTCTGCCTTGGAAGCCGTATGGGCTACTGAGGAATGCACATAAAAATACAGTTGCTGCCCTTAAAGGAACCTCAGAGTTCTCCCCGTCAGCAAAAATAAGTTAGGATTCCAAAAATCAAGCAAAGGGTCAGCGGAAAAAACAGCTAGCAAAAGGAGTAAAATAAAAGGCTGGCCCAACACTGTTGCGTGCAGCCGCTGTACGAGACGGCCGTCAATGCACATTTACTCCCTTCTTGAATTCCTTCTGCTAGTCTGAGAATCTATTCATGGGCTAGACCAATCCCTCTACTCTCTCCCACTCCACCTCTAATAAATCGCCCCCCAAGTCACCTGCAGCTCTTAAACCCGTTGTCCAGCGCCTCCTTGTACCAACTCATTTTCGTTACTTGACTCTACTGATCACCCCCATCACTAACTCCCCTTCTGCAACAAAACGTCCACCCACCCCTTGGTCAGATTTCATAAACTGCCCTGAAAAAGCACCTCCCCATGAAAGAGCTTCTGAGCTGGCATCAGATAGTGCCTTTTCCATCCTATTCCCTTCTCCCATCCTTGCACATAGACGTACTACGAATGGTATATATGTTTTAGCTAATTTTCGCTGCACCGTCCAATTTCATCCTTGCTACACCTGGTTGATGTATAATCCACCGCAACATTTGTACATTTGTAGGGTACCCTGACATGGGAATGCCCAGCCATCCATGTGTGCTCAGGTACAGAGATTCTCGTCAAAGCGTTTCTTGCTTTCTAAAAAATACAAGTACCAAACAGTAAAAAGGCAGTGCTGTAGATTGGGGCATGGCAGAGATTAGAGGTGCGAAAGTGGGAACAGGAAGGAAAGCCGGGAGAGTAAGTGGAACATGTTAAAAGAAGTACTTACTTGGGGAGTGGAAGTTCTGGAATGTGATCTATCCGGACTAGCTGTCTGATGCGAAAGCGGCAGAGGTGCTGGAGAGACTTGACATTACTGAACCGGGAAACTGGATACAGAAGCTGGACGGGCGTTGGAGGGAGGCCTGCAGAGAAAATATTGCCTGTAAATCTTAACAAGTCCAGATAACTTATACAAGAGTTCATGCAATAAGTTAAATCTGAGCTGCACAGGAAAAATTCCCTTCATAAGGATTAAAATACTTGCAGTGCACTACCACACTCGCTTCTTCACAGTGGTTGGCAAAGCCTGCACCTGCTTTTGCAACTGAAAACAAATGTGGCTACTTTTAAAAGGGGGCCGTTACACACACAGGCTTCTTCCAACTCCCGGGCACCAACCATCCATGCCAATAGCAACATTTCTATTCCAAAATGCATAACTGAAAAACCTATATATTAGGAGGGGAAAGGTAGGTGTGCTACCGGTCAAATTAAAAAATCGTCAGATAAGATACTACTGAATCTAAGGTCTAAGCTTGTCGCCTGAACATTAGCAAACAAGCAAAGAAAACCCACTGCTTTGTGAGAATGTTGTCGGATACCTAGCCACTTACTCAGCTAGGCCTCCGATATGTCTAAGCCAGGAGGATGAAGCTCCCATTCATGGTAAGCTCAATCAAATCGACTTAAGTCTATCCGCATTCCACATCGCTCCACAATACCCTGACCTCGAAAAAGCACAGACTACAAGAAGATATGGTACTCTGGTTATTCCTTCATTTCCATCGCCAGAAGGCACAGGGGATGAAACTCAGTATGTCCCTGCTTGTTAGGGGTATAGAATAAAATTGTGCGTCCATCTGAAAGAGAAAATCTCCTGAAAGCATCAGGAGGAAGGCTTTCAGTGACTGAAAGATGGCCTAGGGCTCCAGAAGACGGATATGATCCGACTAATTTGCTGGTGACCAGAGGTCCTGGACCTTGAGATCCTGTAGTATTACACCCTAACCATTGAGAGAGGACTCTGTGGTCATCGCCAGTGTGTGAAAGGTGTCTCCCAAAATAATCCCTTGGAGAAGATTTGGGGGAATATTTGAGTCTGGCAACCATCAGTAGAGGTCTTCCAGCATAGAATAGAAATGGGTACATTTTCCATCTGACTGTCCAGAGGCTAATTTCGAGTGCCGAACCGAAACTGAATTTCCTTTCAGTGTATGCCAAAAGATCCTCCAGAGCCCAGAATAATTCAAGGCCTAGTAGCGTCTGGAAGGCCAGGCTGAAGTAGGATGCCTGGGCAAGAAGCATCAGACTTTATCACGGATATTTCTTGATGTTCTTGTGTAGGGAAAACTCTGGCCTATGGGAATCCCAAAGGAATCCATGTAAGCAGAATTCTCAGCTTCAAAATAGATTTAGTTTCCAGTTGTCCAAGAAACCCACATCATAGAGGTAAACTGGGAGAATGTCCAATCAGGATCTGTAAATGTGCATCCAGGTCCACTGAGCAAAATCAATTCCCTTGGCACAGGGTTGACCGAATCGGGGCTGAGATGGTCATCTGTAACTTCTCTATGGAAAGATGGTTTGGGGCAGGGGAGGAGGAAAGCAGAGGCCACCTTATTTAACGAGGGAGGCAGAAACAGTCTGAAAAAAGGTAAACGAGGGGCAAGGGGAAGCAAATACTCCCTGGAAACCACAGAATAAATCCACTGGTGCCAAAGGATTGAATTCCATCCTGTCACAAACGTTGACTCTCTGCCCGCAAAGGTGATTGTGGAACCGGACAAGCATGTCAGAGTTCTTCTCAAAAGGGGGAGGAGGAAGATGGCTGGAGAAAGAAGGTTTCTAAGCATGCCAGGGAAATCGATTAAGGCTGCCTTCCCCGTGCAGTGGTCTGGGAAATCACAGAAACCTCTGAAGGACCCAGATCTATTCTCCTGTCTAGGAGTGGAACCTGAAAGGGCTATGAATATACTTTTGTGAGAGCGTTAAATGCTTGTCGACTGGGACCAAGTTTTCTGTGCTATTGCCTCATCTGTACTGAAGTGGAATAGGTCTGAACCACTGTATGGCAAATTCTCAACATCCATGGTGGATTTGGCGAGGACCACAAAGCCGCAAACATTTGATATGGATAGATTCTCAACATCCATGGTGGATTTGGCAAGGACCACAAAGCCGCAAACATTTGATACAAAAAAGTCTGCGCATATTTTCAAAGCATGCGAATGGTGACTCTCAGCCAAGTGGACCAACACATCTGCCCCAAACAGATGCCTCGGGCTGCAGTTGTAACAAGAAGCAAGGTTTCCATCAAAGTCCAGTGTAAAGAGTCAAGCTTGATTTGAATGCCACTTGCTGGTCAGTAGAGTCTCCCCTGAAAAACTGCCATCTCCTTCCATATTCTCTGGCCAACATAGCATCAGCATTTGCTTTCCACAAAAGGCCGGCCAAATGACAAACTTTACCCAGGCTATCCAGGAGTCTCATTTTACAGGAGGTGCTTTCAATCACCATCCAGACGTTGAATAGTAGAATGGTCCAGAAAAGAAGGCCACATCCACCACACTGGATTTAGGCTGGGGATGGCTGAATAAGCACATCTGAGCCAAGGAGAGGGCCTGTACCCGGGCTCACATTAGTAGCTAGGAGTTGCTGAATGGGGCTTTTGCCAGATTTTCAATGCTTCTGTAATCACATCCTCCTGAAGAGGGCTGCATGTTCTTTTTGGGTCACTATGTACAAAAACGCTCATCTGTAACCAGATGTAGGTCAGGGGTTCCACCATGGCAAGAACACCCAGGAAATCTACCAGTCAACATTCAGTCATCGAAAGCCTTAGGGGCAGCAGTGTCCGTCTGGTCAAGGGAGATTACCAAAGAAGATGGGGAGTTGTACGAATTGGGAGGATAAGGGCTTTGCCATAGGAGTATAGGCGCCCCGATCCCTAATCTAAAGCCAATCCTGATCCTGCATGGATACAGAAGGTGCAGCTGTAGGAATGGAAGGAGCTGGTACTGCAGGATCCATCCTGACCTGGGGCACAATCTCCTCGAATAACCCCTTGAAATAGCTTACCACTGCCGAGAAGCACATCAGCCTCGAAGCGATCAAACAACCTGCCTTCAACTGTTGATTGCATTGGTGTGGCAGAGGAGTCAAGGCAGATATAGCTGAGAGGTGCCACAACAGTTGCCAGTGTGGCATGGTACAAGGGTCAGAGTACTACATGGCATCAGCAAATGGAGGATATTCCATGGTCAAATGGGAGGGGAGATTACCAGAGGAGACCCACACAAATGGGATTCAGTATCTGTCCATGAAGAGACTGCTGTTTTTTAAAGCACCCCATTTTGTCCCAAAGAGGATTTTATGACCCTTCATTGATTTTATCGAGTAAGACGGTAGCAGCTGTAATTTATTTTTCGCAAGTGCGGATGTAACGCATTAGTAGCCCAACGTACCTGATTGTTAGCCATTGGGGTTTGCATGTATTTGCTTAGATCTGTTTTAGGCTGTTTTGTTTGGGGGCCAATCCTTGGCCTTAGGAAACCACAAGGTAGGCCTAAATTGCCCACTGTGCACACATGGACTTACTCTGAGCCCACTCCTGCACCCTTTGTAGTGTTTTTGACAAGTCCCTAGTCCTAGACAGCGCTGCCATTACACATCCTTTGTGATGCACCTGCATGTTTGGCTGTTTTTGGAGACAACCCAATAGCTTGGCTGACAATTTTTTTTGTTAAGTGCCCTGGTGTGCAATTGGCCCTGCCTCACCTCACTTTACTTACCTAAGGGGAGATTTTGTTTGCCGAAAAGCTGCTGCTGTGAATGTGCAATCAAGACTGTTCACACTGGCTGGGCTTGTATCATTACTTTAGCTCCCATTTTGATTTTTATCTGCTGGACTTCCTTCCTGGGCTCTCTTCATCCTCCACCTAGTTAGCTGGGCGGGGACAGTCTCTGGGACATTTTGCTCCTGCTTTCCCATTATACTGCTTGGACAATTCACTTTGGTGTAGGAAGCTGCAGTCGGCCAGAAGGGTATTGGAACATTGATAGCTGACCTCATTCATAAGGGCAATCCTAGGTTGCCCCCATTTTCTTCATCATGGAACTGTTTTCTACTGGTGGCTGCCGTTTGCACCTCAAGTTGCTTTTACTGATGGCTAATTGGTCCCACTCCTATGAATCACACACAAAGGGTGGACGATCCCAACACTTTGAAAAAGAAGCCCTAATGGTAAACTATGTATGTCCCCCAGGAAGAACTCTCCTGTCCTTCTGCCCCTTGCCCCAGCTTCCCCTAGGTGTTGCTGGTGGCCCACCTGTCTAATAGGGATAAATAGAAGAGATCTCCCTATTACTAAACATCAGTGTTAATACCAAGACTTTCTAGTGCTACGTCTTGCTCCAAGGGGTCATCCTGGTATCCCTTGGCTCCCCAAAAAAGATGGAGAACGGGTCTCCGCTCATAAAACAAGCATACCACGAGAAAGGTGCTCTACATGACTTCATTCTGCAGCTTCTCAGGTGCCTATCCTACAGTGAACAATAAAAACTAGCGCCAAGGTGTGACCAAAAACGCCCTAGTGGTCGGCCAGTTCTCAGCGATGTACCCTCATTAAATTAAAAGGATATCACTTGTCACCTTGTTTATGCCACCTTCTTCAAGACCTATGAAAAGGAGATCACCAGACTGTTGTCTCCGCGTTATTTTGGAGTGCCGTAGATATTTGAATCACTGCCACTCGATATTGAATCAGAGCTAAAATGAGACCAAACACAAAAAGGAATAGGGGACTTTTCACCCTTAATAGGTCTTTTTTTTATAATTCTGAATTTACCATCAATTGATCACATATGCACCTAAAATGCAATGCCAGACAGTAGTATTTCTCATGGCATACATTAATTATTTGTTCAGGATGGAAAATGCTTTTGTGCTGGTCATGCTATGATGAGCGATTTCATCTAGTTGTATTACGATGTGTTCACTGTTTCCTTTTCATCACTTCAGGATTTGTCAATTCAGCTATTTCTCACCTGTAATTGTAAAATACCCCCTGGTCAACAGCTTGCCTCAGCATATGGGATAAGATCCCCAGTTCGTATCCTTTGCTTCCGAGTACATGTTATGTCTGTCTTGTTTTGAATATGCATTTCCAATATGCATCACTCTTTCTATACAGATCTCACCATCAGGGTTACCACTGCTAAATATTGCCCACATAGGTTCGAATTCAATTACGAGCCAAAATCTCACTTTCATGCACCAATCTCCCATAACGGGTTTGATAGTGAATATCTCCCTTCCTTCACATGCCCTGGTGCCGCACAGTGTTGTTCCAATCTCGTTCATATTGGATTCCTCGTGTTAGCTTACCCATTGTCATCTGCCTTCACGTGAAGGTTTCCAAACTGATTACACCCAACATGGGAAAACATTTGCAGGGCTTACCTGAATTCCTGGAGTGCCGCTCGTAATCATCTATTCGTCGGCTTCCAAAACCACAAACAATTGCAGTCACGCGGATGCCGTTTCCACCGCATGACAGCTACTATGGCCATTTTCTGTGTTGGCGGCCTGCTAGTCTCAGCTAAACGGGGCACGCCATCTTTGCCTATGCATTAATGCTATGTGATCCTCATTTTTACTGAGTTTCACTCATTCTCATTTGTTCTCAATGTTCAAATCGTTTGTGCATAACTATGTAACACATGTCCCTTTGTATCGCCTCATTAGTTTTTCTTCTCTTTTCCTTTTTACAATTAATTTTGATTTTAGTTTCCACTAAGAGTCTACGGCCCTCTCCATTTTGGCACTATAATCCTCCTGGAGTCCTGGGAGGCCACCAAGAATCTACATGTTTTAATACATAGATTGTTGAGTGTGCTTTAGAGGAATTTACACAATTGTTTTGTCTTATTCGCATTCCCCATATTTTATTGCCAGTAGGTGCTGCACTGTCTTAGCTCCCTCCTTCTTGATGGTTGTCTGATGGTAACCCAGTCAGCCTCTAAGCTAATAGTGCTCATCACCACCACTATAGCTCAGTTCTATTATGGTTTTCAGTTATTAGTCAAAATCCCCACTGTCAAGTTCGCTTGTGCACACGCCAAATGTCCTACCTTGGTAACCTTGTCTATTGCCTCCTAGATGTTCTAGTGGGGCTGAAGTCTTTACATTTTTCAGATGAATCATCGATTTTTTTCTCTACCTTTATAGGGATCCCGGCCTAAGTGGCCCATCCAAACCTCTCAATCTTCGTACTTTTTAGAATTCACCCAGGGACCACTTTATCATCCCAGAGTGGCTAAATCGTGCAATTGTATCTGTTCATTCAGACCCTGGCTGTCGGTCTTCAACCGAAAAATCCAACATAGTTCCAGTTTTAAAAGCATTTCTGCAAAATTACCTCCTCGAAGGAACGCATGGTGGCAATAGTAAGACAGAAAAGTGACCACAGTTCAAGGGTGCTTATTGAACTTTTGCAAGGGTATGACAAACTCCTTTCTAAACCTAAATCTACAGATGGGAGCAAGCTATGACCATTGAATAATAATGCAGCCCTAGTCTAGTCAAATTATAAGGACCTAAACTAAAAAAAAAATATTGCCAATCCTTACCACTAAGTTATAAAATGTGGGGTAATGCTCATGAAAGAGAAAAGTGTTCACAAAATAATATATCGGGGTGCTCAGGCCACTGGTCTTCCCTTCCCAACGTTTTCAGCAAGGAGGGTCACTCGATCAAATCACACACTGGCTTCCGCGGCACAAGGATGCAGTTCCATTTTCCCAGTTCAGGACCTTCTGTGTCCAAGTCTCTCTACTTCTCACAAGTCTCTTGATGCAGAGGACCTACAGCACTTACGTGGCTTGCCTACTTTACATACTGGCCGATGGGGGACCGGCAGGCATTAGTCGGAACCCCACACCAAAGGCCCCCGTCTGTTAACGGTCTGCTTCAGGTACGCTTCCCACCTCCCTCTGCCCCCCCTGGGATGTTGCTGTGTACCCCCCAACCCGCCCCCCTGTGATGTCACTATGCCCCGCCCCCATCCCCTTCTTCCATTTTCCCCCCAACATTCATTGCAGGAGTTGTCTTGATTCACGAAGGGTTCACCATCAATGACTTTTGCCAACGCTTGGATTTGAAGCTTCACCTCCCTCGATCTCCCCCCCTCGACCTCCCCCCCTCGATCTCTCCCTCTCGATCTCTCCCTCTCGATCTCTCCCTCTCGATCTCTCCCTCTCGATCTCTCCCTCTCGATCTCTCCCTCTCGATCTCTCCCTCTCGATCTCTCCCTCTCGATCTCTCCCTCTCGATCTCTCCCTCTCGATCTCTCCCTCTCGATCTCTCCCTCTCGATCTCTTTCTCTCTTCCCATTTCCTTCCTATCTGTGTCTTAGCACTTGCACTATCTGAAATGTAGCTAGGCAGAGTACAATAGTTATTTTCACATTCTTGTTCATTGCCTGCTTTTGTATTTCCCCTTGCTCCCTCCCTTGTCGTGAAGCGCTTTGAAACACAGTTTATAGGCGCTATATAAATGATCATACCATACCACCAGAAACACCACATAAATCTTCTCTTCAATATTCAACTTGGGTCTTCACCCTGGTTCTCCCTCCGCCAGGCTCAGATCCTTTTCATAACAAAAGTTCAATTAGACTCCTTCAGCCAGGCTTGTTGTAGGAGCCAAGGATAGTACCTCGGCAGTAATCAATCCTTCCTGCCTTGGATATCAACGCGGGAGAGCTATGGGCACCTGCGAGACACTGTGCAGGTTTAATCAGCCTTAGTTCCTGGTCTTCGGTTTCTTACTTTTTTAGGTTCATGAAAGTAATCGTCTTTATAGGTCATACTCTTAGTCCATAGTCCCCTTTCCTCCATACTGTATGAGCGTCCCTCGCGAGAGACGGGAGACAGAACCTATCTTCTTCCCTTTAAATTTAGGGGCGCAGCCCTGGGAGCACACGCTTGTCTTACTCCGCCCACTGGCACCACTCCTCAGTCCCCATTGATGCGTCGACAATATGCAACATTGCCTAATGACCAGTATTATTAGGGGGCAGGATGGTAGGACATATGGAGGAAAGGGGACTATGGAATAAGAGTACATTAGTCACTACGATGAGTAAATATATACATCCCGTCCCCTTTCCTCCATACTGTATGGGCGATTACAACTGAGTGTAGCCCCAGTGTGGCGAGGAGACCCTCCTTAAGTGAAAAGGTTTCTCAGAACTGCCTGCCCCAAAGCCGCGTCGGACCTAGAGGCGACGTCCAGACAGTAGTGCTTGCAAAAGGCAGAGGGGGATGCCCAGGTGGCCGCCTTACCGATGACCTGCCACGGCACATGGCGCTGGAAGGCAATAGCCGTGCTCTTGGCCCGATAGCTTGAGCATGCAAATTGGCTGGAACCGGCCTGTGTTGCCCCTCATAGGCCTCCTGGATGGCCGCGACCATCCACCTAGAGATGGAGGCCTTGGAAGCCTGATAACCTGGCCTTGCCCCTCCGAAGGTAACGAAAAGGGTATCCGACTTGCAGAAAGCCTTGGTTCTGTCCAAGTAATACTTCAGAGCGCATCTGACATCGAGGCGATGCAAGACTGAAGTTCATCCTTGGGATCGGAGAAGAAAGTAGGTAGAAAAATCTCCTCGTTAAGGTGGAAGGCGGATGGGACCTTGGGTAGGAAAGCAGGGTGCGCCTGGAGGACCACCTTATCCTTGTGAAAAGTGGTGTAGGGCTCTGATGCCACGAGGGCCTGGATCTCGCTGAACCTGCGAGCTGAGCTGAGGCCCACGAGCAACGCTGTCTTTATGGTAACCAATCAGATGTCAGCGGATGCCATTGGCTCGAATGGTTTGTGGGCCAATGTGCCCAATACCACATTGAGTTCCTAGACTGGGTGAGGCCTCTTCATGGGCGGATAGAGTCTGGAGGCCCGGCAGGTGCTGCTCGACCACAGGGTTAGAGGAGAAAGAGAGACCCTCCTCTGAATTTCTGTAGGCACCTATGGCTGCCAGATAGGTGCGGCATGTGTCGACTTGCATTCCGTAGTGTGCGAGGTGTGCCAAAAAGGAGAGGACATCATCCAAAAAGCAGTTGAGCGGGTCAATCTCCTTAGAGCTGGCCCAGTGACAGAATCTAGACCATTTGCTCTTGTATTGGCTGCTGGAAGCTTTGCTTCTGGCGCCCTGTATGATGTCCAGGTTAGCCTGGGACAGGTTCAAGTGTTTCAGAGTAACTTGCTCAGGAACCAAGCTGCAAGGGCTAGTTTATGAGGTGCAGGGTGGAGAACCCTGGCGCCCTGCTGTGTCAGGAGCGGAGCCCAGCGGTAGGTGAATGGGAGGCCTGTCCGACAGGCTGAGCAGCTCTGAGAACCACGGTCTTGCCGGCCACCATGGAGCAATCAAAATGATGCTGAGGTGACAATTGCTTTATCCTGCAGATCACCCTATGGACCAGGGGGGTGGGGGGGAAGGCCAAGCCCAAATGTAGCTCCACTGTAGGTGGAATGCATCGCCCAGAGAGCTGGGGCCGTGCCACTGCCAGGAAGCAAACTGCTGGCATTTCTTGCTGTCTTGGGAGCCAAAAAGATCCATTTGGGGATGCCCCCATCTGAGGAAGATTTACTCCAGTACCAGGTTGTTCAATTGCCACTCTTAATTGTCCGCCCCCAGTCTGCTGAGCCTGTGCGCCTCGAGGTTGGAGACTCCCGGGAGGTGGACAGCAATGAGGTAGATGTTGTTCTCCAGGACCCATTCCCACATGCTGATAGCGAGGTTGCACAGTGGAGGGGATCTCATACCACCCTGCTTGTTTACATAGTTCATGCTGGTGGAGTTGCCCGCCTGGATAAGTACTGTCTTGCTCTCTATGAGAGGGAGGAAGGCTTTGAGGGCCAGCCATATGGCCTTTAACCCTAGCCAGTTGATGTGGGACTACTGTTCCTGCCGGGTCCAGAGTCCTGGACACTGGTTGTCCAGAGTGGCTTCCAGGTCCTCCAGGGAGGAGTCAGTCATGACAGTGACCTGAGGGAGAGGCTGCCGGAATGGCCTGCCCCTCCGTAGGTTGAAGTCTGCGGACCACCAGAGGAGGTCCGGGCGGAGAGACGTGGGAATGTCCACAGGCTACAATTGGGAGACCTTCTCCTGATTACAGGAAGCTGCGAAGTGCAGCTGCACTCTCCTCATCCCGAGTCTTGTGTGGGGTTCGGCCAGAAGGACCGCCGCCACAATGGCCAGTAGGTGTTGGTACCACCATGCAGAGGTCACAGTCCTGGAGAGGAAGTGTGTAGTAGCTCTCTCGATGGCCGTGATCTTGTCCTCTGAGGGGAACACCCTCTTGGCACCGGTGTCCCAGATGAGGCCCAGGAAGGTCAGCTTCTGCGTGGGTTGCAGCTGAGACTTCCTGAGATTGATAGTAAACCCCAGTCGTGGACTGTGTTCATAAGCGTGGAAGAGGTGTGAAGAAACGCCTCCAGAGATGAGGCCCGGACAAGCCAGTCATCCAGGTATGGGTAGATGTGGTGGCCCTGAGGAGAGCTTTTAGAGCTTGCACGAAAGAGTGTATTCAATCCTCCAATTAACAACCACGTATTAACAGTTTTTGAGAAAACTGTTTTGGATCAAAGAAAATTCCCTTCAAATCCAAGGCACGGGGGAATTTTACAGCAAGTGAACAACAAACCCTTAAAAAATAAATTGCTTGACAACAGTGAGATCATCTTTAAACCAGCGGATAAGGGTGGTGCTTTCGTCCTGATGGAGTGGAACGCCAACTTTAGGACCAAGAGACAAAGAAATTGACTATAACCCGACAGAGAAAGTGAGAGACTTGATCAAGGAAGTATTGGATGATGCACACAATAGAGAGGTGATATCTGAAAAAACACACAAGTTCCTGGAAAAGACACCCGATCACCCCAGTGATCTACATTCTCCCAAAGATCCACCTGGGTGACGGATCATAGCAGCAACAGACAGCCTTTTGGAACCTCTTGCGAGATACCTGTATACAATTCTGCAACCTCTCATATAGGAAACACCAACGTATATTAAAGATGCCACGCATTTCCTGAAAAAACTGAAGGATACTGAGTTTGTCAACGAAAGATAGCTTGTTTACGATGGAGGTAACATCCTTATAGACCAACATCGTACATTAATCCGGCTTAGAGGCAGTTGAGTGGTTGCTACTGAGGTCTGATAACTGCCAAGGAGATACATTATTTGAGCTGACATTGCTCAAATTGGTACTAATGAATAACTTCTTCAGATTCCAAGACCGATACTACCTACAACTCTCAGGAACCAGTATGCGGCCCGCTATGGCCCCGGTTTATGCCAATACTTATATGTACCATTTGGAAACAGAACATATACTGACTTCGACGAGATGGTTACGCCATCTGAACCTCCATGTGAGATACATAGACTATGTCTTTGGCATTTGGTCTGGCCCAGATGATGAATTGGCAGACTTCTTTTCCATGATTAATGAAATGCATCCACGGATTAAGTTTACCACGCAGACAAGCAACTCTAAGATACATTTTTTGGATGTTGAAGTCTACACTAAAGGTGTGAATTTGGAGACTAGAATGTTCACTAAAACAACTCATAGGAACAGTCTTCTGTTAGCAACATCCCCGAAGGACAATCAACAGCGTGCCACTGAGTCCGTTTTTACGCTATCGAAGGAACATTTCTGAGTATGCAGAATATGTGAGACAATCAGCCTCCTTACGTCAAAAGTTTCAGGAAAGAGGGTACAACCCGACATCTATCACTAAAATTGAAAAGAAGGTTGCTACCATCAAGAGAGATAACCTACTTACATCTAAAAATCTTAATAAAGAGGACTGTATGGTGTATGTGACTACTCACTCAACTCAGAGTAAAACAAAATCAGGAGTTTTATCCAGAGAAACTGGCTGATGCTACAAATGGACCCCCAGACACAGCCACTTTTTCAACAACTTCCCACATTTTCCTACAGAAACAGCAGGGCCCTAAGAAACATCCTGATTAGAGCAGAGACTCCAGCAGACCAGTCTTCAACAATAAGATGGAAAGGGACGCAACCTTGCTTTAATTGTCAGCATTGCCGTAACATAGTGCCAGGGAAGAAGATCTCCCATCCACATACAGGCAAAACCATCACATTAAAACATTAATGCACATGCGATTCGACAAATGTTGTATATGCACTCAAATGTCCGTGTGGACTATTATGTAGGGATAACCATGAGGAAGGCAAAACAAGGATGGACTGAACATAAGTCGAACATTCGGAACAGAAATCTTGGATCCTCAGTGGCAATGCATTTTGTTGAAACGAGACATTCTACTGCCCAATTGAAATGTATTATTCTTGAACAAGTTATAGTGGGTCCAAGAGGGGGAGATGGCCATAAGAGACTGCTACAGAGGGAGATTATCTGGATTGATTTGTTGGACTATCTTAGCCCCAGAGCCATGAACTGTGAATTTGACCTTATGCGCTTTGTGTAACAGTATGTGTTTCTGATTTATTATACTTACGTTTGTAACACTGTATGAATAAGAATATGCTTTACTTTCAATTTAGTCATCTGGTTTGAAATAGACATTTTTGCAAGACTGGAATGGGGATACTACGATGAGTATCGGTATATAATACAAGAGAGACTTGCATACTTTAGATTAACTTTTTTTCTGTATGTACTGTATATAAGTCTCATCAGAGAGAACGAGACCTGAATACTGAGTCGGGTGAAACAATAGGTATACAATAGCGGTCTAAAATATTTACAAACAGTGCCATGCTGTGGCTGGTAGGGAGGTGGTATTTTCTTCTCAGTTCCCACAGCCCAGCCCCAGTAGGCATATTACTTTTTGCGAGAGGCAGAGCACCACGCAGTCATGCGCTGCGGTGGTGCCCAGTCTCTCGCATTTTCAATCTTTCATTTCAATATCAGCCCTTGCAGACATTTAGTCACAAGCAACAGGTCTGTATTACAGATATTTTTCTTGTCATAACTGAGGCTCCTCATCAGGAACATATGGGATCTGAAGGTAGCGGGTTGTTTCATTGGAATTTTTTTTTAAAAAAATATTCCGGATGGTTGAGGAGGCTTCCCCTCACGTTGGCAACAGCCGTACACTCAAGATGGATGCTGTGGCCGCGACGCGCGTGCCTTGAGCTAATTATTTGGGAGATGTTATTTTGGCAACTCTGATAGCGAAACAGGATAGAGGGTATACGAGTGGGCTACTTCTAGTAGACTCGATTTATTCAGTCCCACACAAAGATAGTGACCATGGGCGTGTGCGTGCCGCTCCCATTGAAACTATTAACACAGAGCAGAGTCAAGCAGCGCGTCTGGTTGCCGGCCGGCTCGACTCCAGCGCTCAGTAAGGACTCTGAGGTGAGTGTTTCTGATGGGCCACACTTGTCATGCCCGCAGCTCTCTATTCATTTTGTGAACCCCGCGAGTGTGACTGATGTACTGTTTAGTAAGGTGTAGAAATAATGACCTAGATATCATGAGAACGCACGTTACAAGAGCGCTTTCATATCTTTTTTACCTGACCGAACGGTGCCCTGATACATGAGCAGCATGAACTAATTTAAGCTACATGCAGAGATTGCGAGAATTTTCCAATGTTCACCACAGTCCCTTTGATTTTTTTCTTTTTCTAGTTCCCAATTTTGGGAGTAACCACCCTGCATCACACCAATACCCGGGGGTAGGAGCTTGTCTTCTGACCGAGTGAGTAGGGACACCAGCATATCTAATATTCAACTGTTAATGTACTACTGTAAGGCATATCATTTTGATTGATTTTTAGTAATGCGAATTATGTGTTTATAATGGAGTTAGAAGCCTGTGTCTTATATTGCACCAAATACAAGGCTAGTGTTTAAGCACTGGATCCCAAGTCTTTACTTCATTAGCGATTTACGCAGACCTAATAAGCTTATTTTCATCTTTTTAGAAGACACATTAAGAAATTTCCCAGAACATAACATGAAACTTAACAACGTCCTGAAGATGGATTCAGTGGAATCCGAAACGCATTGGCACTCATGATCTAAAATGAGTATTTAGGATGATTTATTGAGCAGAAGAACAAGTTACTTTCTTACCTGGTAACATTCTTTCAATGGAATGGTCCGACGACGTATTCCAGATCTATGACAGTAATCATCACAGCAGTGCTGCTTCGGAAAATCTGTGTCAGAGTCCTGCGTCGATGACGTTGATACGCCGTCCTCGAGGACCTCCTCCGACGGCCGACGTCACCAGATGTTATAAATAGGACGCACAACGCCCATAGCCTCAGTTGTAGTTTTTTCCCCAGAACGTGTGGCACCAATCTTCTGCCAGTATGACCACAGAAAGCCTTGCGGAAACGTAAGCTGCAATCGCCGGGGTAGGCAGGGAGGGAGCGATATGGAATATGTCGGACCATCCCATCGAAAGAACGTTACCAGGTAAGAAAGTAACTTGTTCTACGAGGGGGGATTGGGTCCTCCGACGTATTCCATATCTATGACAGACTCCCAAAGCAGTACCAACGTAAGGAGGTGGGTAAAGAATTTAGAATCTACAAATTTAGAATGCCCAATCAAATTACAGAGTTAAGGACTGCCTTGCCAAAGGCCAGATCCTGCCCCGATAGAATCGAGGGAGTAGTGATGTACAAAAGTATGGACCGAAGCCCAGGTGGCTGCATCACAGATGTTACGAATAGGAACACCCGTCTGCAGTGCAGTAGAGGCAGCCATACCCCTGGTAGAATGGGCCCATAAGCCTACCGGAGGGTCCTTACCCACCAAACGGTAACATTTGGAAATTGCCAAGATGATCCATCGAGACAAAGTCTGCTTAGTAACAGCTTGTCCCAAACGCCTTCCAGCATAACCAATAAAGAGTTGGTCGTCCACTCTGACCCGGGACATGCATGAAATGTAGAAGCTTAAAGCTCTCCTAGGATCCAGCCTATGGAGCCTCTCCTCTTCCTTACCAGGATGTGGAGGAGGAAAAAATGGCGGAATAACAACCTTCTGGCTTAAATGAAATTCCGACACCACCTTCGGAAGAAAGGAAGGACGAACTCCAAGGACAACCCTGTCCTTATGAAACACAGTGAAGGGTGGCTTAACTGAAAATGCCTGTAACTCACTCACTCTGCGAGCGGAAGTGACCGCAACTAAAAACACAGTTTTAAGGGTTAACAGTCTCAAAGGACAAGAATGCAAAGGCTCAAAGGGAGCACCCATTAGAAACTTGAGAACAAGGTTCAGATCCCAACCGGGCACCCGGAAAGGTGACGGAGGGAACACATTAGTGAGCCCTTTCAGAAACTGAGAAATTAAAGGGATTTTAAAATAAGAACACTCCTCAGACGAGCGCTTAAATATAGACAGCGCCGCCAGGTAACCTTTAATGGTACCCACTTGCAGGCCCTTGTGGGCCAAAAAAAGACAGAACAACAGGAATGTCACATGAAAAAGGATCCACATACTGAACCCTGCACCAGTCGCAGAACTTCCTCCAACGGTACAGGGACTTTGTTGCTAGCCGAAAGCAACACCTCCATCACGTCTTCAGGGAGGTCCCAAACCTTATACCTCAACCTTTCAGAAGCCAAGAGTGAAGGTTGAGTGATCTGACCTCTGGATGGAGAACCCGACCCCCCCCTCCCGTGAGAGCAGATTGTCTCGGTAAGGAAGACGACGTGGAGGGCAGATGGACAAGTCGAGAAGGTCCGGGTACCACGTCCTCCTGGCCCATGCCGGAGCAATGAGGATCATCCGGGAATCGAACGTCTGTAACCTCCGCAGCATTTGCAGGATGACGGGGACTGGAGTAAACGTGTACAGCAGCGAGAATGACCACTCCACCACGAACGCGTCTCCTAAGGCTCCTCTTGGAGAAAAGTCCCGCAAGCCGAACCTTTCGCACTTCTGGTTGACACTGGAGGCGAAGAGATCCACTTGAGGGGTCCCCCAAAGGGCGAAGATCTCCAGGAGAATCTCCTGAGCCAGCCCCCTCTCGTGAGAGATAGTGCTCTGCCTGCTCAGAGCGTCCACCATCTCATTTTCGTCTCTGGCCAGATGAACTGCCGAGATCGAAATTTCCTGCTGGATGGCCCAGTACCAGAGCTGCATTGCCTCCCTGCACAGAGGAAGTGACCCTGCCCCCCCTTTTTTGTTGAGGTAGTGCATGGCCACCATGTTGTCCGTCAGAATCAGGACATTCTTTCCTCGCACAGTCGGCAGAAAAGCCTTCAGGGCAAACCTGACGGCCCTCAGCTCCAACAGATTGATATGGAGTCTGGACTCCGACGGAGACCGCTGACTGTCAACTCGTTGGCATGCGCTCACCATCCCGTGAGGGATGCGTCCGTCACGATAGTCACCTCCGGCCAGGGTAGCCAAAATGGAGCCCCCCTCATCAGATTACCTTCGTCGGCCCACCAAAGAAGATCCTGGGCGATCGAGGGCGGCACCTGAACGGGGTCCGACATCCTGCCAGAGGACAGACCACTGGAGCTTGAAAGCCCATTGCAGAGATCTCATCCGCAACCTGGCCTCTGGCACCAGAAGAATGCAGGATGCCATGAGGCCGAGCAGTCTCAAGAACTCGAACGCTGGGAGACTCTGGGCATGTTGAAACTTGTGCACCATCTGCAGAATGTGGTGAGCCCTCATCTGGGGATGAAAACACTGCCCCAAGAACGTGTTGATTACTGCTCCGATGTACTGGAGCCGCTGAGTTGGTGTCAAGTGGGACTTCTTTAAGTTGAGGGAGAAGCCCAGCTTGTGAAGGGAGTGGCAGGTGATGGACAGATGATCCAGGACTTGCTCAGGAGAGTGTGCCCTGATCAACCAATCGTTCAGGTAGGGGTAGACGTGAATCCCCCCTTTCCTGAGATACGCTGCCACCACCACCATGAGCTTGGTGAAAACCCTCGGGGCGGAGGTCAATCCTAACGGCGGGACCCGAAATTGAAAGTGCGAGTCGCCAACCGTGAACCTCAGGTACTTCTTGTGCTTGGGATGGATCGGCACATGAAAATAAGCGTCCTTCAGGTCGAGAGACACCAACCAGTCCTGAAGTTGAAGGGCCTGGAGGACTTGATAGAGAGTAACCATCTTGAACTTGTCGTTCCTGAGGAGCTCGTTCAGACCGCGAATGTCCATGACAGGTCTCAATCCCCCGTCTTTCTTCGAAATCAAAAAATAAGGGGAAAAACCATCCCTTGTTCCTCTCCGCTATAGGCACCAGCTCTATGGCACCTTTCTCCAGCAGGGATTGCATTTCCTGCGCAAGGAGCGGATCCGGACTCTTCAAAGAGATATTCCCTGGTGGATTGTCGTGAGGCCTCTGCCGGAAAGGAAGACAGTAGCCATAGGCTATGATCTCCAGAACCCACACATCTGAAGTAATGGCATGCCATTCTACAAGATGCTGCGCCAGCCTTGCCCCAACCGGCGAAACATGGCCTCATGACTGAGCAGCTGCAGCGTTGCCTGAGGGCAAAGAGGCAACTGCTTGGGCGGCCTTGACACCTCGAGTACCTTGTTTTCCACCTCTGGCACTCCTACGGTTGCCCCTTTGACTTGCAGCTCCTCTCGCTAGGAAGAGTAATAACTAAAGGAACCTCCCCTCCATTGCTGTCCTCTAGGACGAAAAGGCGGAGGTAGGCGGACTGAAGCGCCCAATGACTTTGCTGCAGCTTTGGAGGTCTGCAACCTCTCAAAGCTCTCATCATTCTTGCTGCCAAAAAGATGTTCACCATCAAAGGCCATGTTGAGGAGCCGGGCTTGCACATCAGGAGCAAACCCCGACTTCCTCAACCACGCAAACCTTCGTATTATGGTGCGCGCTGCCATGGACCGGCTGACACAGTCTGCCACGTCCAAATCCAACTGAACGGACTCACACATGGTATCCTTGCCATCCTGAATGATAGCAAGAAGACCATCCCGTTCGCCCTCTTCGGGAATATGTTCAGCCGCTAAGGAAATATAGTTCCACAGAGTGCGTGAAACGCAACAAGGCACATACGTGGTTGGCCGCCTGAAGAGCCATACCCCCTGAAGAAAACACTTTTCGCCCAGCCATCAAAACGCTTGTCGTCCCTATCAGGAGGGATGGTAGGATACGACGCCTGCTTTGCTGGGGCCGTAGCTGCCTGCACCACCAAACTCTCCGGAGTGGGGTGCGTGGTGAAGTAGCAGGGGTTACTAATGGCTGGGCGGTATTTTCGCGGCAAAGACTTGCCCACTGCCGGGAGGCTCTCTGGAGCAGTCCAAGCCGCTGCCACCCTTCTTTGCAGAACCATATGGAATGGCAGTACCGGGTCAGTGGGTGGACCTTGGCCGAGGATATCCGTCAGGTCATCCTGCACAAAATCAACTAGGGGTGCCCTCCACCCCAAGTAGTCCGTGACCCTCGACATAAGGCGCCGGTACAATGACTCAGCATGAGTGCCAGGCTCAGGCCTACAGAACTCCACCTCTGGAGAGGTGTCCAGACCACTGGGCGTCATGCAGTGACAGACGCAGGTCCTCAATCTGGCTATGACCAGAAAGAATCTCATCCGGTACCGTGTCCGGAACCAACCCATCTTCAGAACCCTCTTCCACCTCGGAAATATACTCCATGGGCTGGAAAGTGGGCATGGAATAAGGGAGAAAGACAGGTTTTGCCTTGGCCAGAGCCTTTCTAGGGGGTTCCCCCGTGCCACGGGGTACCTTCGACACCACAGCCTCGAAAGGAGTCTAGTGAATCGGCGTCGGGTGTGGTGCCGACAGCATCGGCGGCTTCGACACAGGCCTCGAGGACGGAGCCCCGAGCGTGTCCTTCGACAGCCTGGGCGCCGAGGGCGTCAACGACTTCCTCCGAGGCGGAGCCTCGAGAGAGTCCGTCGACGACCTTGGCGCCACCGGCGTCGACTTCCTTCTTCGAAGACTTCACAGGTGCACACGGACTCGAGCGTGTCGAGGACCAGGACCTGGAATGGGCACGACTAGAATGATTCCCCTTGTCCAAGCGGGACCTCTCCCGCGAATCGTGCCGACCACCCGAGCCCAAAGGCGTACGAGCGGTGTCTCTAGTACGGTCACGACTGACCCCTCGGAGGCGCGGACTGACCGGAGCCCTGCGATTCAAGAATCGCCAACATTTTCTTCCCGAAGGCCATACCTCCGGAGAGGAACGCTTGGTGGGATAAGAACCCGCTGACGGGCGGAGTCCTCGGACGAGGATGGGGATGGCGACCAATGACGGCGCTTCCGGGTGTGCCTCGAAGAGGCAGAGGAGTGGCGGGACCCACTCCGAGACCGAGACCGCCTAGACTTACGACTACGATGCGGAGAGACGCCCCTCGAATCGTCCGTCGAAAGCCCAGTGGACCTCGCCTTCCGTAAGCGACTGGCAATCGACACAATCATCCATTTCGTGGGCCTCCCCGCGGCACCAGAGGCAGGCGTCGTGCGAGTCCGTCACCGACATCTTGGACCCGCAGTCCCCACACTTCTTGAAGCCTGGACGCGGGGTGGAAGAAGAGGAAGACATCGAAGAACCGAAATAAACTCCAAAGTGTAGTGGCGCGCCGAGATCTCCGAAGCGAACACGTTCGTGGAAAAAACGGGACTGAGGCTACGGGCGTCGTGCATCCTACTTATAACATCTGGTGACGTCGGCCGCCGGAGGTCCTCGAGGATGGCGTATCGACGTCATTGACGCAGAAAGATTTTCCGAAGCAGCACAGCTGTGGTGATTACTGTCATAGATATGGAATACGTCGGAGGACCCAATCCCCTCAAAGGAATTGTACTGTTCATATTTGTAATGCATACACGTATTTATGTGTCTATGCAATTTTTGTTGATATCTTGAATGAAGGGGATTTAATCCTTTGGTTTACTTGAGCAGCTCATCAGTTTGGATACGACACTTTTTAAAATTTTGGCTTTAACACCGTCGCTGTACAGTGTGTTTTTTTTATCAATCTTGATATAAAAACATTTTCTTTACCTGTTCGGCTTGAATTTACAGTCTTGCGGTTCTCAACTGTGTTAAATCAGGAGGACAGGATCTCTGCTGCCTGGATGTGCGCTATTAGATTAACTTAAGTGCAGCTATGATTGAGATTCATTGAATTGAAAATATGTATCACATTGATCAATAGAGATAGCTGTCACGTTCAGGAAGGCTCCTGATCTCACGAGGTCACAAACTACTTTGGGATTCTATCCCTCCAAGAGTGCAGCAAAAGGTTACCCGCTGGCGACATCCGTTGTCTGTTCTTTGTACTATTTGTTTGGATTTCGAGTGGCCTTGAGATTTACCCAGCTGCACCTTAAGTTGAACTAACTTGTAATCAAAATACTAAATAAGGAGCTTGCATCTTACCATGTAATTTGCAGAACGCTAACACATTTAATTTTGTTGTGCCTCCCACCCCACAATCCCTGAGGAGAGCTGCCACTGCATTCATCAGTCTGGTGAATACCCTGGGGGCTGAGTTGAGGCAGAAGGGTACAACCTTGTACTGGAAATGGAAGCCCATGATCCTGAAGCGCAGAAAGGACCGATGCGGCTGCCAAATTGGGACGTGTAGATAAGCGTCCTTCAGATCCAGTGAGCATATCCAGACTCCCCTGTTTAGTGTCTCCGCAGTGAGTGCTGGCATAATCATCTTGAATTTTTAAGAGGAAGATGTTGAGGGTGGTGGGGTCCAACACAACTCTCAGGCCAGCCTGGTTCTTTTGTTTGGCGAAACTCCTGGAATAGAAGCCCAATCCTCTCTGGGAGGCTGGGGCTTCTTCCACTGCCTGGCTCTTGACGAGCAACCGAATTTCCACCAGCAGAGTTGCTGTCCCAATCTGTGGGAGTGGAGAGGAGAGGGAGGGACCAGTAGGCAGTACCAAGGAGGATACCACAGAGAGGATCCAGGGGTCCGGGAAGTTCTGGCTCCATAAATGCACATGAAAGGCAAGCCTGCCCCCTACTGGAGACACATGGACCTGAAGGGAAAAGTCATGCTTTCTTTCCCTTTGAGGCTGCTGCAGAGGAGGGGTACTGGAAAAAGCCCTTACCGCCAACCCCTTTGTTGTGTGCGCCTGTGCTGACAGAGAATTGTCAGGCTGCCTCGACCTCTGTTCCTAGAAGGCATGGAACCTGCCGAACGCCTGCCCCTTATCGGAGCGTTGATGCAATCGGGTGTACGCGTTGGGTGTGGCCTTTATTAGGGACTTCACAGTTTGCAAGCTGCTGTTCTTTTTATCCAATTCCTTATCGGTGCTAGAGTGAAAGAAGTCACTACCCTCAAATGGAAGGTCCAATATGCGTTCCTGGACATCAGGGTTAAACTTAGTAACCTGAAGCCAAGCAGTCCTTATGTCCGTGGCAATGCATATAGCCCGGGCCCGAGATATCGATGTGGGTCACAGTGGTCTCGATGTCCTGCGCCCCCAGTTTGGCCTCTGTTAGCCCCACCTTGAAGCGAGCTTGGCTCTGAACCGAAAGTTCTGGATGGAAGTTGGCTATTTCCCGCCAAAGCCTCTAGTTAGCGGCTGCCAGCATGGCATTAATGTTGGATTGACGCCGGTGCAGCAAGTCGTTTGAATACAGCTTCTTCCCATACGCCTCGAAGATCATCTCCTCCTTGCCTAGCAACACAGAGGACGCGGTGGTCGAGGACAACTGAGGCTTCGAGTAGAGTGATGCCACAGCAATCACCGAAGAGTGAGGTTAGGGATGAGTCGACAGCAAGAGTGGATCCCCCTCCATCTGCCCACATTTGGCGTCGATTGACAGGCTGGCCCGAGTGTGGCTTCAGCCACCTCTTCCTTGGCCAAGGCAACAGCGTCCTTCTGCATCGAGATCCCCGTTCTATTAGGGGGACGTAGAATGAATACTTCTTCTAAAAACTCCTTCCTCCGGCTGTTCGATCTCCGGTGGAGGAAGCCCCGAATATTCTGCCAAACCTGCAAGTCGCTCATGGAAGGCCTTTGTCAAAAATGGAGTGTCTGGATCCTCCTCATCTGTGTCCGCCAGGGTGTCCGGCTGGTCTGGGGAAGGTGGAGGAGTACTGGCAGCATTGGGCTGCAGTGTAGGAGCTGGTGGCTGTTGCAGAGACTGGTGCGGAACAGCCTGTACTGTGGGAGGTAGGGGAGCTGGAATCGAAGGAGCCGGCTGGGGCAGCAGCGGCTGCACTGGGGCCTGGGACGCCGGAGCCATAGGAGGAATGACTATGGGCGTCGGCGGAGTGACCGGAGGGAGCTTGTCTCTGATAGCATCCTGAAGGATAGCCCCCATCCGAGGAGTTTGCATCAGCGCTAGGAACCTTTCGAAGAACCGGTCTTCGGAGGCTAAAGAGGTGGCAGGTGATAGTGACTGAGTGGTTGGCAATTGCTGGGGCCGGAGAGCAATCTGCAACTGTTGCAGGGGAAAGCTGCCCTACGCCGCTGATGGATTAACTGTAGGCCACGTACCTGGTTGACTCCAGTCCCACCTTGAAACTCGTTCTCGCACCTGCTCTGTTCCTAGGAGTGGCATCGAACGGGAAACCATGTTATCTGGCACGGCGGCCATTTTGTCGAGCTGCATGCCGAAGTCGTGGTGCTTGGCTCCCTGGGCCCGGACTCCTCCAAGACTCTTGGCGGTGGAGCAGGAGACCTACCCTGCACCTCAGGCCGTGGCCTGGAGGCGTATTGCCCTCAGTAGTATCGCCAGTAGTGTTACGTGCAGGTGCCCCCTCGGACATTAGACCGGTACTAGAGAATTGCCCCTCGGGTGTACACCCGGTAAAAGAACCTTGCGGTGCCTCAGCACTATGCCTGGAAGGATCTGATGACCTCTCAGCCGTGAGGCCGGTAGCTGGACTAGCCTCAGTACGTGTGCTGGTGCGAGAACTAGAACGGTTCCTCTCGCTCTGGCGTTTCCTTGGGAAGGAGTCTCCCTTGCGGGGTGTGATGGAAAACAGTGGCCCTCCCTTGGGCCTCGATCTCTGTCTGACGAAGTCCTTCAGGTTGCTGGAGGCGACAAGAGCTCCCTCCACCGAGCTAGCCGGTTCTTCAATGCATATGGAGTAAGTGCTTCCCAAGCGGTACAACCTTCCCAGCCGTGGTCAGGGCAAAGGCAGCGGAGGCAAAGAGTGTGGGGATCGGATGTAGGGAAGAGCCCCTCGCAGGCTGGACACCTGCTGAAGCCCGCTGAAGTCGACATGTGCCGGGGAGGAGCGTGGTGCTGGTGGACCAAGTACCTGATTGACAAAAAGATAGAAGTAAGTATTCAGTAGGGGTGTCACGGTATTAGTTTTATGACGGTACAATAACCTTCTTGCCAAATGACGGTATATCATGGTTATCGCGGTATAGCAGGTGGAGTTAACTAATCTTAACAAATATTTTCTAAAATGTCATACATTGTCAGATTTATCATCACAAACAAAACCAGGCACCCAGGGCCAGAATTGGGCTTTTCAATATACTTTCCACTGAAATGCCACCCCTTGCTTCCACCAAACTCAAACACATGTGTGGAGAGGAGGAGGGGCGGGGGGAGCCCTGCTGCGACTAGCAAAGCAAACTGAATGGCTTTTCTTAAGTGGTCATTTAGGCTTTTAGTCCCCCCACTGGCTACTGGTGAAGATGAACATGTTGCCATTTTGATAACCTGCATGCCACAGATCAATGGAGTCTGATGGTAGTATACGCTTGTGCGCATACACACGAACACGCACTCTCTCTTTACGTTACAGCCTTTAGTTTACTTGCGGGCCAATTGGTGTTCAGTAATCACGGACATGTTACACCTTGGTATTGCAGCAGGGAATACCCACAGGGATGAGTAAATTTCGCAGTGTGACTTATTATATGTAAATTCAATGATGGAACCAGGGAAATCCTCCATTGTCATATGTTTAGAATACTTTAGCCATTATAAATATATAAACCTCAAAGCCGCCAACCCAAAATAAACCCTTTTCCTTCTTGGCACTGTATTTATTCTTCCTATTGCTAACATATTGATTTTGTATCAGGCACGTGTGGTTTATGGAATGGCATTTAAAAATTGCTCCAACTGAAACTACTTGGCAGACGGCACATCCAACACTGCAAGACCAAGACTGCAAGACCAAGACTGCACATCACTTGCTTACTGCAGCCTTTCCAAATCAGATTGAAAAGCACACTTAACGGTATGAACGGTATACCGGTATAAACAATGTGACGGTTATTATTGTTCAATTAAGTGGTTCATGGTATCTTTAACGGTATACCGTAATACCGTTACATCCCTAGTATTCAGGGAAGAGCACGTGGTATTACATGACCGAAGCCAAACCAAGGAGCGCTAGTGAAATCGGCCCGCCGATGCGGAAAAGGGGAATGAGATACCCTCAGGGGGCACTGCAGTCAAAGCCCCCATTTTAGCCATTTGTTTGCTTTTGTCGGACTACTCCTTGGCTAGATCTCTTCCTGTAGCTGCTGGGTCAAGAACCTCGTTCTGGGAGCTCTTCCAGGCAGTCTCCCCTGGTATGTCCCAAGGTTGGCTGCGGTCTTCTCCACACCCGTGGTAGTGCTGGATCTTACTTTTCCCCATAACCGATTCTCCCTCCCGCCTCCCTATTTATTCCTAAAGTGAATTTTCTAACTTACCTGCAACTCTCCTAAAGTGGCTTTGGGGGTACTCACCTGCCTATGGCCATTTTTCACTGGCACCAAGAGTATTAAACCAACGACTGGAATTTTTGCAACATGTAATTAACTTAAAATAGATGGTGGGGGTATATTTAAGTATATGACACTTGGCACCAGTATAAAGTAGTGAGTAAAAGCTGCTGGTTATCACGCACAATCAATCGACACAGATGACCCTGGTCTCTTGAACAAGGCAAATTAAACGTTAGTTGTGATATTCTGTGCATGAATTGTTTCAAACCAATCTGTGTTTTAGGAAACAGGAATGCATTTCTGTTTTAGTCATGCATTTTGTAAGAAAGTGTAAAAACCAATATACATTTCCATTTTTCTCCAAATGCATTTAAATTGATGACAATGAAAACTGTTACTTGGGTACTTATGCTACAGGTCAAATCAAATGGGCATGCGTGTTACACTCAAGTTGTTGCCGACGGGTCAACTCCTGTTGCTAACAGGTGACCCTACGAACATAGCCACCCATGTGGCACCCACAAAGCCACTGCCACCTGCAAAAAGCACACTTCACACTTCTGTACCAGCCCCCACCCAAACCAGAAATTGCAGGCTCTTCCTTAAAACTGACCATGTGTTACCACACTGCCTCCCTGAACGCTCCATGCAAGAAATGCAAAGTTATGGTCCTGAACTGTCATCCTACCAACAGGCCTTTTTTGTTAAGATGGATTTCTGAACTCTGTCCTGGAGGGGCAGAGGTTCAGAAGGCCAGCCTAGTTTCTTGGAACAGGGTAACCTCTAGACAAGCCAGACCAATCAGGGGTAGCGATGGCAGCGGTCAAGACTAGGTCTCAAGAGGGGTGAGGGTGACTGAAAGCCCGCAATGAGCACACAAAGCAACAACGCTTACAAATTACTCCAGACAGGTGTTATATTAAAAATATAGACACATTTATTACAAGGCCTTTGTAACATCGACCATAGTAAAGAATCACGGTAAAACTCCAATAAACCAACACATCACAAGCAATACAATATATATACAAGACCAAGGGGTCTAAAGAGTTAGACGCACGAAATATGCAGACCACCTAGATGGGGAGGAAAACAGGCAGTGCAAGTAATCGTTAGACCCAGTTCGACATCAGAGGCCACCTAACTAGAAGGAAGTCCGAGCCCTACAAAGAGTGGAGCCTTGTGCTCAAAAGTACCTGCACACGCAGGTGCCAACGGGCAAAGTAGTCTCTCTTCAGGGAGATCAGGCAGTTCAGAGAGGTGAACAAAACGATGATGAACAGTTCCCCGCTAATCAAGCACGGCCTCCACTTGTGGGCAGAAGCAGGGCGCGAGTGCGGAAAAGGGTTGCTGTTTACGACAGCGGTGGAGAGCCACAGGCTCCTGCAGGAGGGCCACCGGTTAGGGTATGGACTACTCACCGGTCCCCGATGCAGGCAGACCCAGGCTTCTCCGGTTCCGTTTCGGTACTGGCAGGTTCAGATGCGATCAGCAGGATGCCTCGACGCCGTGTAGATTCCACGACAGCAGGAGTCAGGGTCGAGGGTGTCCCACATGCAGTGAACACGCACAGGTTTGTTACCACAGCAGGGCAACTGGGCAACCGCAGGTATTCCGGTCCCAAAGCACACGTCTCACTTCAGACCTGGGAATGCCAAGTGTACAAATCGTGTGAGAGTGCCGAGGACATAGGATTAGCAGTAAGCCAGACGGCAGTGACAGCAAGGTTCCTGTGTAGGCTGGTCAGTCCACTGGATGGCCCAGGGACGCTTCCGAAGGCTTACGTACAGTATTTGGTGAAGGTGCCGAGAATAGTTGTTCCCACTATTCTAAAGGGTCGACGCGCCAGTACAGGCCTTCTCGTTCGATCAGAGGCAGAGGGGTCTCACAGGACGACAGCAGTGCAGGGTGCCAAACTTTCAGCGGGTCACCAGTGATTCCTCAACTCAGCTTCTTAGTTGCAGGATACTTGGCTTCTTATCCTTTGTTCGTGATAACTCAGGAGATCGACCTGGTAGTGGGGTTTCCAGCCTCCTTTTATCCAGAGTTCCCTTTGCGCCAAAACGGTGGGGACCCAATGGGAGATCTGCTCACAAAACACTCGCACCATACGTGGACCTATCACGGACCACGGTGGTCCCAGGCATTCAAGACACTCTAGACTCTCTGGCACCCAGGATGTGTATTGGGAACAGACATCCCAGCCCACATCCTGGAGGCACACACAAGGCATGCAGAAGCCCGCGAAAGCGCTGTGTTTCGCGGGAAAGTGCATGACCAAATAAGGACTGACCCGGGTCGGCTCGACCAGGGGCAAGGTGAAGGGGCAAGGTGAAGGGGCAAGACGGTCAGCCGACAGGACAAAACCTCGTGGCATGGCCATTTTGGAGGCCAGGCCACCCATTTGGGCCAAACGCGGGAAGCGCGGTTAACATGGTAAAAAGGGGTTCAAAACACAAAGACACGATAGCTGCCACCAGTCCCGTCCGTGACACACTTGCACATTTCATGATAAGTCCAGCGAGAGTTTCTAGGGCCATTGGAATGACTAGAGACCCAAGAGCGCGGTAATTTAAGTTACGGTGCACTCTTGTTTCATGTTGCTCAAAAGCTGCAACATGATTAAAGGACTAAGGGAAACGAAGTCTCCCGGTACTGACTGTCATAAGGGCATGTCAGTTTCCCCGTAAGAAAGGAGCGAAAGCCCAGAGGAGTGCGGCGGAAGGCTGCGCTTCTCCGGCAAAGTCTAGATCAGGGTGTAAAACAACAGCAAAAAGTTTGGGGGTTGCCACATGGAAGGAAAATTACCTACAATTATGAAATCTTTCCTAACACTTTTCACCATAAACAAGTGCATACTTTGCCATATGCACACAAACAACAAGCAAAACACCAAACAGGTCAACTATGACCGAAGGAGCAACCACACCACGCCCTACAAAGATTCCCCCTGACCCATCCCAATTAGAGATATCAGTCGAAGCAAGAAGCCCAATATGAAGAAAAGCCTAGCTACCTCGGACTACAGTATTAGGCCACATTCCAACGCCAACCCCAAAAAGCACATGGCCCACATCAACCTCACACTAAAACTATCACTCCAAAAGCCTTGCTTCCTTTGCTAAAAATGGGCACTAATCAATGCTATGTCCATTCCAGCCTATGCGCTGGACATCAATGGCTTTATCACCTCACAGAACTGCAGACTTGCTGGCCATCAAAGAAACATGGCTGTACAAAGCGTCGGGACCTGCCCCATCACTAGGAACTATGCAAATAAGACTAACGGTACCATGGAGGGCACTTGCGAGCTCCTCTCAGTCAAATACTCCACCAGCTCCAACGATTCCATAGCCATCCATATTATCCATCGCCCACCTGGGCCTGTGGCCTCTTTAAAAGAGAACTTCACCCACATGGTGGGAGGCCTCATCAAAAACCTCCACTAGAGCTATCCTACTAGGGCACCTGAATTTAGGCCTTAATGACCCCTTAGACCGACCTGTCTCTTGTGGCATACGCGCTCTCAGTCATTGGCTTTAAACAATGCATTTCAGCCCCTACCCATATCAAAGGCTGAACACTGGACTGGATAGCAGACAACAGCCAGGTTACCATTTCTTTAACTGTCTGTGCCCGTGGTCGGACCACCACATACTGACATTCATCTTCCCCCTCCTACCAGACTGCCTAGCCTAGCATTACCTGCACTGCCACCAACATGGTCCCGCAGCACCTGGAAGATGACCAAAGACTATATCTCTCCCTACCTCTCACCACTTCAATCTGAACATCTCCTCTCGGAAGACCCCACCCCCTGGCTGACCTCTCCTCAATCTACCGACTAGAGCCGTCAACTGTGTAACCCCACTCGTTCCCTGTGAGGCTAAACCTGCAGGTCATATTAATGCATGGTGCATTCCTAACCTCCTACCCTTAAGCTAAAATAAACGCACAGCGGAGGCCGCATGAAAAAAAGTCACCAGCCGCGTAATCTAAAATGCCATTCAACAAAATTGCAATAGAATACAAACATGCTAACATAGCAGCTAAAGTAGCGGCCTAATACTCGAGAATCTCGCATGCCAAATCCAACTTCAAAATTCTCAGGGAGTTGGAAACACCCTTGGCTCCTCCTACCACCATCAATAAAGATGAGCTTTGGTGCTTTATCATACAGGACGCCCTGAAGTCCAAAATCACCTCCTTACAGAAGATAATTGCCCTTAAACAATTGAGCATTATAGCCATCTTCATTCCCCACCCTGCGCCACTCTCCTCTGACCCCCACATGCCAACATTTCAATTTAGAGAAATCATGAAAGTTGAAGCCTCCCTTATCCTCAAAAGTGTAAAGCCATCTAGATGTAAGGGGGATGTTTGCCCAGCCTCGATCATCAAAGACTGCTCTGAAGCCCTTATCACAAAATGTATAAACGCCTCCTTCGTCTCAAGTTTGGTCTCGCCCATCCTGAAAGAATCGTGGGTCCTCCCCCTATTTATAAAACAGACATTAGACCCAGCAGTACCTAAAAACTACAGCCCAATTACCACAGTCCCTTTCCTCAAAGATACTGGTTAGGGCTGCCTACAACCAAATACAAAACTTCATGGAAACCAACCACATCCAAGGATCACGTCTATCAGGCTTCAGGCCATGGCCATTGTACTGAATCAGCACTACTAGACCTGAAAAACCAACTTGACTATCTCAGAGACGAGGGAAAGCCAGGTCTGCTCCTCCTTTATCTCTCGCCAGCTTTTGACCTAGTAGACCACGAAACTCATTCTCACCACCTCTTGGCAGCAGCCAACTTCACCCAAGAAGCTATCACTTGGGTAGCCTTCTACCTTGAAGGTAGATCAATGAGTGTCTTTTTGGAAACAGCCTGTGCCTCCCTCCTCCCCCAACGTGTTGCCATCTCCTGTGGAGTACCCCAAGGCTCCTGTGTTTGGCCAGCCCTATACAACATTTTTACCAAACCCCTCTTCAACCTTCGGCACTCTATAATTATGAAGAGGATACCAAGATCCTCGTCCCTTGACTGGCAACTACAATAATGACTCCCTCACCCTCAACACAATCTACTCAACAATACAGGCCTGGATGAAAACTAACCAACTCTGCCCCAACGATGACACAGTTAATACTGGTAGGAACTCCAGCAACGCTTATGAAGCTTAACCCTCAATTCACATCGTTCACTATTGACGGAATAAAGATCCCTGTCTCGTCCTCAGTAAAAACTCCCAGGGTCCATCTGGATGCCACCCTCTCACTCTCACGGCAAGTGACCGCTATTGCCTCATCTCCACCTACACAACAAAACTAATAAATGCCGCCAGACAATTCCTGACACAGTCCAGCGCCCTCACCATTGCTTGTGCGGTGGTAGGGGTCAGGTTGGACTACTGTAATGCACTCTTTGCTGGTACATCCAAACAAAACATGAACAAAATGCAGATGATCTAAAATAATGCCCTACGTTCTGCACTGAACATCTCCAAAAGAAAGCACAACTCCAGTGCTAGAAGGGAGGCCCACTGGCTCCCTAACCGGGAAAGGATCATATTAAAAATGCTGGCCATCACACACAGCCGTAGCATACCTGTCAATTGTGAGAGCCAAATCCTTCAAACCAGAAAGATTGATGCACGCAAACATGTGATACCCAAATTTAACTGAGTCGAATCAGGAGGCTCCAGTTTCCCCACTCTAGCAGCAAAGTACTGTAACTGCCTCCGACCTGCCCTGCGTGCCGAAGAACCATATTGGGCATTCTACAAAACCCACAAAACGCTGCTGTTCACCTAACTTTGAATTTAGCTAGTAATAAGCTTGACAATCTGAGTTCAACTAAGATATATGTAATGCGTTATTTCATATGATGTTTTTACTGCGTTTTACTGGTCTTGAACAGTGCCCTGATGCCTCTGTGCTTATGTGCTTTACGAATGAAAAATAAATAAACTCAAATGAGCTTTCCACTGAAACCAACTCGGGTATAAATAGGCAGGTCAAATGCAGATTTGTGCTAAAAACAGGCCAACACGTGTTTCACTCATTGATCTTTCGAGGAAGGTCATACCTTATATTAACAAAGGTTCAATTTCTTGGGTTGCAGAAAGAAAAAAAAGAGTACACTTTTTTTTATGGTATTACAACTATAAAGTCATGGTCTTAAATGTGATTCATCATATTGGGTTGTGTAGGTTGTAAACTTATAATTTTTATATCTGCCATATACTGATGCTATGCTCGCAATTGATAGTTTAAAGGGGACTTGTGTTTACGATACTGGATTGTTGCTTTAGGAACTTGTTTGTTTCTTGCCCAATCTGGTAGTGTGTAGACCTTCTGAAATTCAAAACGTGTGGAACTTGCCTGGAACTCTCCTAAAGTGACTTTGGGGGTACTTGCCTCTGGACATTTTTACAGGGGTTTCAAGAGTTCAATGCTAAGGACTGCAATTTGATAAAGTACCACTGATGTATACGCATGGTTAGAGTCTTACATTCCACCCCTGTATATGACAAAAGCCTTATTGCAATGTAGAACTGCATCAATTTTTCTCTAGGAGTGTGATGAGCTGGCATTGGATCCTGAGTTCTAGCTTTTGGTGGTCCCTGGCTTTGTGCTCTAAAGTATGCCACCCTTTTATTCTCCTTCTAGGTCCTACAATTACTGTATGCAACACATACTAAACGTTTATGGATAGTTGACTATTTTCAGTGTTGCCATTTTGGGCTCCAAATAAAATTATGAATGCATTCTACTGTGTCCAAGATCCCCCTTTCTTCCCACCACGTAACCCATATGTACTGGGTCTATAAGTTTTTTTTAATTAATACATTTTATGGATTTGTACAACAAACAAAACAACCATCACACCCGACATTTGTGGTTACAAGCTTCTTAGCATACATTTGCATATTATTTATTACTTCAATGGTAGGGTGAGCTTACACATTTAGTGCGCCCCATAAATATCATCATATCAGTCATGCACAGAACCGAGGATTCTCAACAGACGAGAGAAGTCTTGAGGAATATTTGGAATTGCTTTATTTGCAAATTACTGTAGCCATTAGTGGGTGACACATGTTTCAGCAAAAATTGACTTGCCTTTCTCAAATCCAGGCTAAATATAGACATGCCGTAAACAAAAGAAAAATAGAAAAACATAAATCATAATGAGTCTCTTGACAAACTGTTTCATAGATCACTATAACACAGTCACTAGAGTGATGGAAAGTGCTAAAAATTCAAATAATGCGTGGATATGGGTGGTGCCCCCTATTTTAACCCGTGCCTAGACCAGGTTTTGGAGGGAAGATAGGGAAGGAGGAGTGAAATCGGAGACAGTGACGGGAAAATCCTGCAGCAGGCATTTTGGGAGAAAAAAAGCTAATTGAACATGTGTAGGTGGCTAGGGGGTATGAACTTGAATGGTATTTTATTATCAGGTGATCTCTTACCCTTGCTCACTTGCGTGAATAGAAGCATAATGCAGGTTAGTGGTAAATCATGGGCTCAATCCCACCTGTGTATAGGAGAAAAAACCCATATGTGCAAATGTTTTTCTGGTAATACTCGGCCATGTGCAAAAAATATATATATACATTTGATTCAGTTGACTAATAAATCTTGTCTGGGTCTTAGATACGTGTTTGAAAGGATAAACTAAAATAGATCTGAGTGGCACATATATTAATGCAAACATGTTTCTCGAGCTATCACAACATGTGAAAACCATTAAACAACTATTTGCCAGTGGGGAAAAAAAAACAAAAAACCAAACGCACACATCAGGCTTCACGTGCGCACGTTTTGCAGCATTTCTTTAAAAAGTGATGGGATATAAAAATATGGACCCTCTATGTCCAAGTGTGTTGGGTGAGCTTACCTCATGCGGATGTGTCCTCAGCTTGCTGAGTAGTCCGCGTTTCAAACTCCTAACAAAATAGATAAAGGACAGGTTTGTTTTACAAACATTAGTCCTTCCTCAATGTCCATTGTGGCGGCCATACTATGGGCTTAGTACTCCTCGGACTGATAGCAATATCAGAAGGAGTGCCTAACAGGCAATATCCAGAGAAACAACTCCCAATACATCCTCAGCCAGTTCAGAAGCTGAAGACGAACCTGATGTAAATACAGATACTAGACAAGAAACCACAAAGCAAACAGGTCACGGCTTTTTGAATCAAATCAGACGTTACAAAAAAGGAAACGGGAACACACCTTTGAAACAAGTCAGTTTTCAAGTGACGAAAGCACCAGACACATCGCAACTCCCTGTCGGAAGAGAGGGAGAAGAGGAGCTGGAGGACACAGAAAACCCAGACAATCTAGACGCGTATCGGCGTCTGACCAGAGCTGCAGCAAGAGAGACAGCCAAGAAATCAAAGTAGACAATCTGGTTATGAATCTATCTGATCACATTCTTAACGTAGAAGAAACAAGTCCCCTAAATAGAGGTTTGTCTTTTGCCCCAACCTCTTTTTGTGAGCCATTTAACTTGCATATCGATCTATTTAAATTTGTCTGAAAACTCAAGTTAAAGAAATTCTTTGCAACCCAAGTTTAGAAACTGAGAATTGCAGCTAAAACTTCAGATACCAGTGATATAACGATGGAGGAATTGGGCAATATTCATTTGTTGAGATCTATTGGGGAATCGGCTGACTACCCCATACATGAAACAATGCATGAATTACAGATACATCCAGTAGGCTTAATATCCAAAGACCTCAAACCGAAATCCAAGTTTCTACTCCAACTGGCACCAGACAATACGATTGACACTTTTTACAAAGCAGGAACTCAAGATTTGTACAAATCATCCAAACAATCTAACCAAAGAATGATACAGTCCATCAACAATTTAACTAACCAGGAAAGAATTGCACTACATAACTTACAGACCAACACGGAGCTTGTCATCAAAGAAGCAGATAAGGGGGGTGGGGGGATATCATAATGAACCATTGCGTCTACATCTAAATGGCCAATAACCACCTTGAGACCCCCAACTGCTATGAGAAACTCCCATCTAATCCTACTGCTGGAGCAGATAAGGGGGGCGGGGGGATATCATAATGAACCATTGCGTCTACATCTAAATGGCCAATAACCACCTTGAGACCCCCAACTGCTATGAGAAACTCCCATCTAATCCTACTGCTGGAATCACACAAGAATTTAGGAACCTAATAGATGGATGCATCGACATGGTCTAATCACTGATGATGAAAGACTACACTTATTTGTACCCAAACAGACTATACTAACAATTTATTTTCTTCCGAAGGTACATAAGACATTTCTCAAAATTCCTGAAGGCAGGCCAATTGTAAGCGGCATAGGATGGCCCACAGAACCAATTGCTGAATACATCGACAACATACTTAAACCAAAGGTCTGTCAAGTAAAAGCATATCTCAAGGACACAACATCAACTATCAAGATACTAGAAGAAATACAGTGGCAAGACAATTACCTACTGGCAACTTGGGACGTCAAGGCTTTATACACATCGATAGGACACAATCTGGCATTACAAACAATGGACTATATTTTCAAAGATAAATCTGCTTCACATTTTAATTATGTTCGGATGTTAAAAGAAATGTTGATAACGTTGGAGAATAATATCTTCGTTTTTGACAATAGTTTTTTCAAACGTGCGGCATCGCAATGCGTGTTAAATTTGCACCGGCTCTTGCGAACCTTGTAACGGGAATGTTTGAAGATTTATCTATCCATTAACAACCTTCAAGAACAAAGTAGTCAAATAAATGGACTCGCTATATTGACGATGTACTATTAATCTGGAGTGGAACCAAACATGAATTAGACACTTTTCTGAATCAGGTTAACAACAATACCTACGTTTTTGAATTTTCTGGAACCTCGAGTGATTCAGAAATACATTTTTTGGATCTCACGATTTCCACATTGGGGGACAAACTTATAACCAAAACCTACAGAAAACAGCTGAAGTAAATTCAACCCTTTTCGCTACCAGTTGCAACTACAAACCTGTCATTAACAACATCCCTAAAGGTGAATTCATACGTGCAACAAGAAACTGTACAGAAACTTTGTCTTTTGAATCTGAATGCAAACTCCTATCCAACAGATTTCTTGCAGGGGATACCCCAGAAACACAATTGTCAAAGCAGGAACCAAAGCCAAACTAATGAATAGGCAAGCTACACTGACTCACAAAGTAAAACAATCTAAACAGGATGATTCGGTTCAATTTATTACCACCTACTGTGAAAACACAAAATTGATCAGGAAAGCACTGAAGAAGAATTGGTATCTCCTTAAATTGGAGCCTCACGTAGCAAAAAACATCAAAGATCAACCAACTCTGATCTTTTAAAGAGCCAAAACTTTAAACATGACTCTCAGTCCCTCTTTACTACCAGACAATGGAGGGAGACCAACGATGAACTGGTTACAACAACAACAAAAAACTGGGTTCAGAAAATGTGGATTTTGTACTATGTATAAGCACGCACTACCTGAAACAACCATATTTATAGCCAATAATGGGACCAAAACAACAATCAAAGAACAAATCAGCTGCCGCTCCAAATACGCGTTTACGCAATTCAATGTACTTGTCAACTTATTTACATTGGAAGCACAATACCCGAACTAAAGATATGTATAGGAGAACACAACTCAGCAATGAGTAGCCAGGAAAGCAACCTACCACTGTCACAACACTGGCAAACATTCCATCAGATGGACAACAAACGGGACATCAAGTTTATTGGTCTACATAAAATACAGATTAACAGAAGAGGTGGTAACCATGAACTATACCAGAGAAGAGCAGAGGCCAGACTTATTTGGCGTTACCAAACTGTAGATTTTGGATTGAACTCTGATAACGAAATGGTCCATTTTTTATAACGCCATGCATATTCAGTTTTTTCTCTCCTATGTAACTCACTCATGATGTATTCATGGAATTTGAATGTTCTCTCCTCCTCGATCTTGATCATAGATGAAAAAGTTCACTCATGTAACCATATAACATTTCTTATGCTCCGGATCAGGCAAATAGCCAACACTTTTTTTTTCTTTTCTTGTTCAGAATAGGCAGAACTACATTAACCACAATGCCTTGCATCTACTTGCACCCACAAACTATGCTAAGGATCTATTTCTATTTTTAATAATGGTCTAAACTTTTTGTACCATGTTTTATACAACATTTAGAATGTACCAGAAAGGTCAAGTACCAGCGCATACCTTCCATAAAAGGCAGAACCACAATAACCACAATGCTTTGCATCTTCCCCCATTCATTAACCTTGCAACAGGACACTTTGTAATTACATATTTTTGTCTTCGTGAGTGCGCTCTATAAACGATTGCAGGTTCCATTTTTTAAGACATCTGCCAATTTGACTAAACACATTAATTGGTACAGGCGAAGGAATATTTTTCCTATCTTACGCATACATGATACACTTATGAATAGGATTTTTCTCTCCCACTAGATCCTGATCACAGATGAAATGGTTTTTTCTCATGCAATCATAACATTTATAATGCACCGGGTAAGCCAATAGCTAGCGTACCCTTTTCTACTCTTTTCTCTCTTTTATTAGAATAGGCATAACTACATCAACCATAATGCCTTGCATTTACTTCCACCAACAAACTTTAAGGATTCATTTCACTTTTTTACAAGGTCAAATGTTTTGTACCATGTCTTATTTAACATTTTGAATGCACCAGAAAGATAAAGTGCTGGCACATCCCGTTCTCTAATAAGGCAGAACCACAATAACCACAATGCTTTGCATCCTTTGTCAATCACTAAACTTTTAACAGGATACTGTGCAATCACCTAATTTCATTTTGAGTTGCCCAACAAGGATGTACTGTCTGTGCGCTTCCTACAAATAGTGTAGTGTCCACTTTTCAAATCATCTGCTAATTTGAATGATTGGTATAGGTGAAGGACACATCTTCCTTTTTCTGACCCCTTATCCAAATTGTACTTTTTCACTTGCAATTCTACTGCCAGTTGGTCAATCCTTATGATATTACCATCAGTCCCAGGAGTACTAAGCCATAAGTATTACCGCCACAATGGACATTGAGGAAGGACTAATGTTTGTAAACCAAACCTGTTCTTTATTTTGTTAGGAGTTTCAAACGCGGACTACTCAGCAAGCCGAGGACACATCCGCATGAGGTAAGCTCAACTAGCCCACCCGGACATAGGGGTCCATATTTTTACATCCCAGCACTTTTTAAACACTAAACACATGCTGCAAAACGTGCTTGATGTGTTAGTTCCCCCCCCCCCCAGACTCGCAAATAGTTGTTTAATGGTTTTCACATGTTGTGATAGCTCGAGAAACATGTTTGCATGAATATATGTGCCACTCAGACCTATTTTAGTTTATCCTTTCAAACACGTATCTAAGACCCAGACAAGATTTATTAGTCAACTGGATGAAATGTATATGACAATGCATTACTTACCGTAAAAGCATTTCTGATGGTTGTATCTGCTTAGATTCACATGCTGTGCATAGGTCCGACATCCAGTGGTCACTGCGGAGTATTGCATTTTGTTTTTCGTAGTCGAAAAGGGGACGTCGACAAGGCGTGTCTGTAACACTATCCCTATAGTGACGTGCGTTGTACCCATAATCCCTCACGCGTCGAGGTCCCTCTGTTTGTATTTTTCTGCCCTGAGGGAGCCTTCTAGACGTGAGTGAGTACAGAAAAGAGAGAGATATAGAAAAGGATGTCTATGTTCCTTCCATCCGAGCGGGGAGGAAGGGTGGGCGCATGTGAATCTAAGCAGATACAACCATCAGAAATGCTTTTACGGTAAGTAATGCATTGTCTTCTGATGTTTGTTAATCTGCTTAGAATCACATGCTGTGCATAGACTAGCGAGCTGTACCCGGAGTATGAGGTGGGTTGTGAGAAGGAACAGTAGAGAAAAGATGTCTTAATACTGCTTGTCCCACCTGGGAATCAGATCTAGAGTGGGCATCTAGACAGTAGTGTTTTGTAAAGGTGTGTACAGAACTCCATGTTGCCGCTTTGCAGATGGACTCAAGGGGAACATTTGCAATGAATGCTATGGATGCCCCAGTGCCTCGAGTAGAGTGTGCTCTTGGCTTGAAGGGTAGTTCTATCTTAGCAAGAGTGTAACAGAGAGTGATGCATTGTACAATCCATCTAGATATAGTGGATTTTGAAACTGCATCTCCTTCTCTTCCTGCTGCCACCGAGACAAAGAACTGATTAGTCTTTCTCAGTGGACTAGTTCTTTCCATGTAAAACATGACAGCTCTGCGCACATCAAGTGTATGCAGGCTTTTTTCTCCTAGATTTGAAGGATTTTGAAAGAACATTGGTAGTTCTATAGACCGGTTGACATGAAATTTGGAGATGAATTTCGGTGCGAACCTTGGGTGTGTGCGTAGAATCACTTTATCCTTGTGAACTGTTACAAAGGGGTCTAAAACCGAAAGGGCCTGTAGTTCACTTACTCTCCTAATGGAGGTAATAGCGATTAGGAAAGCAGTCTTAAGAGTGAGATCTTTAAGAGTTGCCTTGTGCATGGGTTCAAAGGGTGACCCCATGAGCCTGGCGAGTACCACATTTAGATCCCAGCCAGGAGCTGGATTTGCTATTGGAGGGTGTATTCTCTTTACCCCTTCCATGAAGGCTTTGATTACTGGGATCTTCCACCACGATACTTTGAGTTGTGAAGTGGTGTAAGCCGAAAGCGCTGCCAGGTGTACTTTAATAGAATTGAATACTAGACCAGAGTCCAGTAAATGGGTCAGGTACAGAATAATTTGTGTGGGAGAGCGGTCAACGGGGTTGATACTCTTCCCTCTACACCAGATGACAAATCTCTTCCATTTGCTAGAATAGCAGTGACAAGTGTTAGGCTTTCTGGCCTCTCTGAGGATGTCCATGCACCTCTGTGGAAGTTGTAAATGTCCAAATTCTATGACCTCAGGAGCCAGGCTGCTAAGTTCAAGGTCTGAGGGCATGGGTGCAGTGTCCTGCCCCTGTCTTGTGACAGCATGTTGTACGGGCAGGGCAGTCTCACTGGAGGAGATAGAGACATCTTCAACAAGTGAGCGAACCATGGCTGTCGGGCCCACATAGGGGCCACCAGTATCATGGTAACTTGTTCCTGGTGCATCTTGTGCACTATCTTGTTGAGAAGGGGAGTCGGGGGGGAAAAGCGTAAACAAATTTCCCTGACCATGGAATCGATAGACCGTTCCCCTTGGACTGGTTCTGGGGGTACCTTGAGGCGTAATCTTGGCATTGAGAGTTTTCCAGAGTTGCGAACAGGTCTATTTCTGGGAAACCCCACTGTGTGAAGACGTTGAAGACGATGTCTTCTTGTAACTGCCATTCGTACTCTACGGGCAGGGGGAAGTCTCTGCTGAGTTTGTCTGCTAGCAGATTGAGTTCCCCTGGTACATGTTGTGATAGTAGGAACATGTGTTTGAGAGCCCACTTCCAGATGTTCTGGGACAGCTTGGACAGTCCTGGAGAGTGAGTGCCCCCTTGCTTGTTGAGGTAGTACATGGCTGTGGTGCTGTCTGTGAGGACCATCACTGTCTTTCCTTGTAGGTGTTCCTGAAAGTCTTTCAGTGCTTTGAACACCGCTAGTAGTTCCAGCAGGTTTATATGCTTAGATGCTAAGCTCGGAGTCCACGCTCCGTGAGCAGTCTGATGGAATAGGTGAGCCCCCCATCCTGTAAGGGATGCGTCTGTGGTTAGAGTGGCTTCCACTGCGGGTGTAGCAAAAGTTTTCCCTAATAACAGGTTTTCTTTTGTCCACCACCGTAGCGAGAGAACCAAGGCCTGCGAGACCACCACTAGATCGTCCCATTGTCCGCTGGCCTGACACCACTGGCTGTTGAGCCACTCTTGCATTGGGCGCATGCGCAGGCGCGCGTGAGGTACCAAATAAATACATGACGCTATCATCCCTAGCAAGCGCATTGCTTTGCGTACCGTCACCTCTCGACCTGCCACATACTGGGGGATCTGAAACAGCATGTTTTGGACCCTCTCGTTGGAGGGGAAGACAAGGCCGTCCTTTGTTCGAATTAGAGCCCCTAGGAATTGTTTGATTTGGCTGGGGTCTAAGCTGGACTTCTTTTTGTTGATGGAGAAGCCCAGTTGGAACAAAAGGTCTACAGTCTTTTGGGTATTGGAGAAGCATGTTTCGTAAGAATCCCCTGTTATGAGCCAGTCGTCGAGGTAAGGGTATACCGGGATGGATAACCTGCGCAGGTGGGCCGCTGCCACTCCAGAACTTTCGTGAATACCCTTGGTGCAGATGCTATCCCGAAGGGTAGTACTCTGAACTGGTAGTGTTTGTTCTCTATCTTGAACCTGAGGTATTTTCTGTGCGCTGGCAACATTAAAATATGAAAGTATGCAACTTTCATGTCTAGTGTTGTCATGTAATCCCCTTGTGATAACAGTGGGATTACTTCCTGCAAGGTCACCATACGAAACTTTTGGGGTTTGACAAACTTGTTCGCTGGGTGCAGATCTAATACAGGGCACATGGTTAAGTCCTTTTTGGGTACAAGGAAGTACACTGAATAAATACCTTCTGTTACCTGAGATAGGGGGACAGCCTCTATAGCTTCTTTTTTCAGTAGCTCTTCTACTTCTTGAAGAAGAATGGTGAGGTGTTCTGGTGTCATGCGTCGGTTCCGTGGGGGTCTGTACTTCGGGGAACCGTTGAATTCGATGCAGTATCCGTGGGCTATGGTGGATAATACCCAGCGGTCTGACGATATTCCCTCCCATGCTGAAAGGAACGATGTTAGCCGGCCCCCGACCGGTGATGCGTGGGAGGGGACCCGAATCTTCGGGTCATTTGTTGGTATTGGGCGTGGAACCTTTGGGGCTGGAGCTGCGACCTCTTCCTCTGCCACGGCGTTGGCCTCTTTGACTGAACTGGGTGTTGTTACCCTGGTTAGAGGGCCAGTTGGTAGCAGAGTAAAATTGCTGTTGGTTTTGCTGCTGGCGTTGGCCACGAAAGGAGCGTCTATTGCCATAGCCGCGTCTGTTAGGGGGCCTAGAAATTTGGTCAAGAGTCTTGATGGTATCAAACTCTTTCTTTGCATGTTCTAGGGCCTCATCAACTGCTTTCCCAAACAGATGTGTTTGTTCTATGGGCTTATTTATCAGGGAAGCCTGAGTTTCCGGCTTAAATCCCGAATTGCGCAGCCAGACATGGCGTTTGAGAAGTATTCCCTGAACCAGGGAACGGCCAGCCGTCTCTGCGGCATCTAAGGAGTTCTTTACGATGCCCTGGTTTACAAGAGTTCCCTCTGAGATTGTAGCTAACAGGCGTGAACGCAGGGGTTCTGGTGTGTCCTCTGCTTCGCTGCGCAGCTTGCTCCACTGTGCATCTGCGTAGCTAGCTAGTAGGGAATTGTTATTTGCAATCCTAGTTGAAAAGGCGGCAGACGTGATTCTCTTCCCAAGTGCATAGAGCTTTTTGCCCTCTTTATCAGGGGGTGCCTCACTAGTGGATAGTGGTACCCCTGCTCTTTTCCTTGTATTAGTAACTACGAGGGAGTCCGGAATAGAGTGGCCTCTGATGTACAAAGGGTCAGAGGACGAAGGGCTGAAGAGCTTTTCTATCCGAGGGTTGACCCCTCTGACTAAGGCAGGATTGGAAAGGGGAGAAGTTATTCTTCTCTTTATAGAAGCCAGGAGCGGAATAGACTGACTAACGGGCTTTTTCTTTAATAACTTTCTCTACAAAGTCTATGTCAGGAAGAGTCTCCCCTGTGTCTATTTCAAAATGCGCTGCTGCCTTGCGCAATAGTGCATTAAGTGAAGGTTGGTCATCTATGGGAGAGGTGTTTCCAATAGGTGAATCCTTGGGAGGAGAAGGGTGAAAGACATCAGGGTCTGAGTGCACTGATGGGGATTGCCAAGGCTGCACTGATGGGGATTGCCAGGGCTGCGAGGTAGCTGTATCTTCTTCGAAAGCTCCTGCACTAGTGTAAGGATCTTCTTCAAACCCCTCTTCCTCATGTTCTTCCTCTCCACCCAAACACTCCTCATCTTCCTGGAGGTATTGCTCCTCTTCAGTGAGGTCATATACGTCTGTAGAAGGGGGAAACAGCCTAGGAATCTTGACGCTAGGGTCATCCTGGGGCCATTCTCTTGGTCTTTTGGGTGTGGGTGGGTTTTGGTTTCCCAAAAACCTTTCCATTTTCTCCATACAAGAATGGAGTCTTTCAAGGGTCTCATGGGGGACCCCTGAATAGTCTAGATCGGGGAAATCAGTGTTTTCACCTTCAAAACGCTTAGAACGCTCCCACAACGTCGAAGAAAGGTTTCCGTCGCCCTCTGAAAAGCCCTCAGGTAGTTCAGAAGTGCCCTTAGATGAAGGGGGCAGTTCTTGGCTACTCTTGTGCTTTTTCGGCGTTTCCATAGCTTTTTGTGCGGTATTCGACGTTTGTTTGGTCGTCCGCTTACGTTTGTCTTCGGAAACAATTCTCGCCAGGCTCTCGACAACGAGTTTGTCAGTAGAGGGCTCTGGTGTCGACGTTGCCTGCGTTATGCGTTGTTCCTCGATGGCCGCTCTATGGAGCGTTACGTCGGATGATTTTGGGGTAGCGCCCGTGTTTGATGAAAGCCCAATCGCTGGTCGCGGCTGCGTTTGCGGGTGGGGCTTGAGACCCTTACGGTCTGAGGTAGACGCCAGAGTGCCCTGCGTCCCCTTCGGCGCCGATGGATCCTTCGACTTCGACGAAGAAGAGCCGTGGGTTGTGTGCTTAGGCCTATGGGGTCTGTGTGCGTCCTTGTCGCCGGGGTGTTCATCCCCATAAGCAGGGCGTGAGCCGAGCCCGTCGGGGCCAGGGACGGACGTCGAGGAGCGCGAGCGCTCCTTCTGGGGGTTAATGACTTCCGTAACGGACGTCGAGTTATCATCCTCCTCGTCACTTTCTGTAACAGCGGCGGCGGGTGAGGAAACTGACTTCGACATAGTGTAGTCTGCCCACCTCTTAACTTTGCGTTCTTTAAGAGTTCTTGGTTTCAAGAGCTTACAGGCCGCGCAGCTGTCCTCCTTATGATCGAGGGGCAAGCAACGATTACAGAGCTTGTGTTTGTCCTTCCAAGTGTATTTGCCCCTACAGCGTGGGCAAAACTTAAAAGGTGTCCTCTCCATGGATGAGGCAATATAGGGATAGTGTTACAGACACGCCTTGTCGACGTCCCCTTTTCGACTACGAAAAACTAAATGCAATACTCCGCAGTGACCACTGGATGTCGGACCTATGCACAGCATGTGATTCTAAGCAGATTAACAAACATCAGAAATATATATATATTTTTCTGCACATGGACGAGTATCACCAGAAAAACATTTGCACATATGGGTTTTTTCTCCTATACACAGGTGGGATTGAGCCCCATGACTTACTACTAACCTGCATTATGCTTCTATTCACGCAAGTGAGCAAGGGTAAGAGATCACCTGATAATAAAATACCATTCAAGTTTTCATACCCCCTAGCCACCTACACATGTTCAGTTAGCTTTTTTTCTCCCAAAATGCTTGCTGCAGGATTTTCCTGTCATTGTCTCCGATTTCACTCCTCCTTCCCTATCTTCCCTCCAAAACCTGATCTAGGCACGGGTTAAAATATGGGGCACCACCCACATCCACGCATTATTTGAATTTTTAGCACTTTCCATCACTCTAGTGACTGTGTGATAGTGATCTATGAAACAGTTTGTCAAGAGACTCATTATGATTTATGTTTTTCTATTTTTCTTTTGGTTATGGCATGTCTATATTTAGCCTGGATTTGAGAAAGGCAAGTCAATTTTTGCTGAAACACGTGTCATCCACTAAAGGCTACAGTAATTTCCAAATAAAGCAATTCCAAATATTCCTCAAGACTTCTCTCGTCTGTTGAGAATCCTCGGTTCTGTGCATGACTGATATGATGATATTTATGGGGCGCACTAAATGTGTAAGCGCAACCTACCATTGAAATTGTGAACAATGGAGTTGAGGGCCTCTATGTCTCCGTAGACGCTTACATTGGTGCGACCAAAAGTTAATACGTGGCTCCTACAATCAAGATCTCTCAAGTTCTTAGCAACACACACACACAAGGTTGCAAGGTATTACCGCAGAAGGTGTCAACCAAAAAGTCCCTCACCATTAGTCATGTTATTTATTACTGTCTTCCCCACCATTCCCCCACTTTAACTCGAGCTTCCACCTTAGTTCCTCGGATTTCCCTTCTCTTGGGGTTAATCCCCCTTCGCCGTTCTCGGACGTGTCATTCACTGGAATTGGCATGGGAGGATCCTGACAATTTGGCTACCATTTGTCTCCATGTTATCAGAGGTCCCACTTCATCATCCTCCCCTCTGCTGGCTGCCTCGTACCATACTACTGTCTCGGCATCTGCCCATTTCAGGAGATCGTTCCACCATACCTCTAATCTGGGTCTGTGAGCTGCTTTCCAGCCCATGGCTACTCTGAGTTTGCAAATGTGTTTCAGGTTACGTGGTCTGTTAAATCCCCCCCCCCCCCCCCCCCCCCCGCCCCGATCATGCATGCCCATATGGATTCCACATCTAGCTTAATTCCCTTTTCAGATAGTCGTAGTTTAACTTCCTCCCAGAATTTTACCACCTCCAGGCATGCCCAGAACATATGGATCTTCCCAGCATCCACCTCCACGCACTTGGGGCATTTTTGTACTTCTGTACTCCCAAACCCGGCCATCTTTTGGGGGGTCATGTATGCCCTATGGGTGACGTATAATCTGCTGCAGCCTCACATTCCTGGACACCTTTTTATGATATCTCTGGGCTCTTTCCCACTGCCCGTCTTGCATAAGTTCTCCCGCTTCCTCCTCCCAGTCCCGTCTCAGTTGGAGCAACTCCTTACCCATTCTAGAAATCGCCAGTTCATAAATCCGGGATATTTCGTGCCCTCCCTCCGAGATATTGTACATCGTTTCTATGGCCTCAGGCTGTTCTAGTAGTGCTATTTCGGACCACGTTTTCTTCACACGTTTAATTATTCTTGTATATGTGATATATTGCCCCGTATGTACCACAGTTTCGTCCACTATTGTTTGGAAGTCCAGTGCCTTCCCCTCTTGCCATATATCTCCCAAGGTCGCTAGGCCTATTGGCTCCCAGTGTTTGCAGATCCCTCTCCTCAGTTGCTAAGCCACCCCGCGTAGTGCCAAGAGTGGCACCTGCGGGGAGCATGGGGTCGGGTTTCCCACAGCTCGCCATGCTTTGCGCCATGTCTGCCAGCCCAGTTCCAGCAATCTCGATCGCCCATGCAGCTCTGGTTTGGGTAGCCATATCAGTTCTTTTAGGAAATAAGGGTCGCATTCACCCCTCAGCAATCTAGATTCTGCTGTCTCGTCTTCCGACAGCCAGCTAGCGACATATTGTAACTGCCCTGCCAAGTGGTATATCTCAAAGTTCGGCAGGTTTATGCCCCCTCTGTCATACGAATTCTGTAATTTCCATAGGACTACTCTGTTTCTGGAGTTGTGCCACAGGAAACCGCTACATAAACTCTGGAGTTTAATAAAAAAAAGCGGTTGGGCAACATGTATGGGATATTTGCGAAGAAGTGTAGTAGCCTAGGTAGGACCACCATCTTGAGCAAGGCCGCCCTTCCCACCATGGCAAGGGGGAGCTTTGCCCAGAACCCCATGCTGTTCTCGATACCTTTTCTGCCCTCTCCGTGTTATATTTGTGCTCGTCTACAATCGTGTGATATATGTTAATCCCCAGGTATCTGAATGTTCTGGTCTGCCAGGCCATCTGTAAAATAGGTAAGTTCTCCTGTGAGACTCCTCTGTACCTCCCCAAGGGGAACATGCACACAATTTTTTGGGGTTCACCGCTATGCCTGAAAGAGTCGCGTAGCGCTCCATCACCTCCAATATGTATTGCAAGTTTTCCTCTGGGTACCGCAGGTATAGCAGCATGTCATCCGCATACAATGATATCAAGTGCGGTGCCCCCTTAGTGTAGACCTCTATTTCTTCGTACTGCTGTCTCAAACAGATCGCTAATGGTTCTAGTGCAAGGATGTATAGCATCGGGGACCATGGACAACCCAGTCTTGTACCTCTGCCAAGTTGCCATTTGTCTGAAATTATTGCTCCCGTTTTGACCCTGGCTGTTGGGGAGCTATACACCATTTTCACCCACAGCAGGCACCCTTGTCCCATCCCATATTCTTTCAGGGCCGCCATTATCCAAGGCCACCTTACGGAGTCGAAGGCTTTCACTGCATCTAACGAGACTATTGCTATTTCACTTGGGTCGCCCTCTGCCTGTTCTATGATATGGTGGAGCCTCCTGTGGTTATCGGATATGCTTCTACCTGGGACATATACGGTTTGATATGGGTGTATTAGTTTGTTTATTACCCTCTTCGGTCTGTTCGCCAGCACAGCCGTGAGAGATTTACTGTCCTGGTTTAGCATGGATAGGGGTCTGTACGACACACATTCTGAGCTTGGCTTGTCAGGATTGAGAAGCGGAATAATTACTGCCTCTCTGAGAGATTCCGGCAGTCTCCCTTTCTCAAAGGCCTCGTTTAGCATTGCCAAGAGCAGGGGAGGTGGGTGGGGGGGACACTTCTTGTCTATACATTTTATAGAATTCACTAGGGAGCCAGTCTGTCCCCGGGGCTTTGCTCGTGGGCAGATGCATTACCACTGTCTCCAATTCCTCTATTGTGATTGGGGCATCCAGGTTCTCCCTGTCTTCCTCATTCCATTTAGGTAATCCTATGTCTTCTAGCGTCTCCTGAATCTCCTGCTCTGCAGTCTCCTCTGCATCTTCATAGAGGTGTTTGTAGAATCTAAGGAATCCCTCGTTCACACTCTCCTGGGTGTTCCAGACTTGGCCCGCTTCACCCGTTATCTACCTAATTGCTGATCTTGGTGTCTTGTTCTTGTATAGCCATGCTAGAAGCCTTCCTGGTTTGTTTCCCCCTGCATGTTGCCTTTCGATGTATTTTTTGTAATTCAGATTGCATAGCCTCTCACAAGCTTGTTGTAGTTGGCTCACCTGTTCAGCATCTTCCTGTGAGGGTGCCCCCTCTTTTCATAATACTTCTAGTTTCTTTTCTGTCTCCTCTAACTCTCGCTCTATACCCCCTTGTCCCCCTCTAGATTTAGATATGGCCTCCCCCCTCACTACCATCTTAAAGGCCTCCTATAGGGTTACCTCTGACTCCACGCTTCCGGTTTTATTTTCAAAATACCCAATTATCTGCTCCGTTAGGTCCTCACGGAATGCGGTATCCTTCTAAGCCTCCATGTTGGGATCCTGGCTCTAGGAGGCTGATGTCGCCACGTCAGGACCAGGGGGGAGTGGTCCGATAATATTCCGCCTTATATTCTGAACTTGTCATTTCCCCAACAAGTTCCGGAGTGGCGAACATGTAATCCAGTCTTGTGTACAGGTTGTGTGGGGCGGCATAGTGCGAGTAGTGTCTATCATTCAGGTGTTGCTGCCTCCATGTCTTCCAACCCAAAGTCTCTCAGCAGGGCTTGTAGCGTTTTCGCTACAGGGGTGGGCATCTATTTTTGTATCCGACCTGTCCATTTTGGGGTTCAGTCGCCACCCCATATAATTGCGCCTCCTATGTGAGGACTGATTTTACTATATAGTGTCTTAAAATAGGCCACTGTGTCTTGGTTAGGGACATGTGTTCATGATGCACAGTTCTCTGTTCTCTAACAGCCCATCAAATCACTACCATCCTCCACTGTGGCCTGTAGCATCTGGAAGGGCACATGTGGCGCCACCCAAATGATTACCCCTCTGGCATATGCTGAGTACGTTGCTCCTATGGTGGTCCCTCTCCACTTTTTCTTTAACACCTCTTGTTTCTCTTTGGTTAGGTGGGTTTCTTGCAATAAGGGTATATACACTTTTTGCCTTCTCAGGTACATCATTACTTTGTCTCTCTTCAGGTAGCTGTTGAGGCCTCCGACATTCCAAGTTACTATTCTAAGGTCTCCCATTATCATCCATATCTTATCCCTTCTCCCTTCCTCCTTTTCCTTCTCTCAGAGTTTGCTTGGCGTGGATGTGAGTTTGTTCCCTGTCCATACTCCCCCCCCCCCCCCGCTAAAACTACTGAAAACTCTTCAACTCCCTCCCCTCCCTGCACCCTTCCCGTCCCCAACTTTTGCCCAGCTCCATCCCTGGATCTCAGGCGATCCCGCATTTGGTCCCATCTCAGCTTGCCAGTACTAGGAACCCAGAAGGAGACTACCACTCTACCGGTATCCTGTCTAACCTAATTATTGGGGTATGATAGCGGGACTATTGTTACTCTCGCACTTGTGTTTATAATGTTATGCGCCTTATCCGTAAACCAAAACCATTGTCAGCGTAGGTTTACACTATCTTATAATCAAGTCCTGGTATCTCTGTTCATACGGCACCTCGATCTCTGGAGCGGTCGCCTCACTTCTCCGTCCCGTCTGTGTTCTGCGAGTCTGTCCCTGTCGGGCAATTCATTCTGTGGCCTCCTCAGGGGTTTCGAAGAATAGAGCTCAGTTTTTGAGAAATACTTTCAGTTTCGGCGGGTACATCAGCATGTACTTGAAGTTAGCAGCCCGCAGTCTTCTCTTCACTGTTCCATAGTTCATACGCTTCCTCTGCACCGTCAGTGTATAGTCGGGGGTACGCCGTTATAGGTTGCCCTTCGTATTGTACCTCCTTTCCGGAAAAATTCCAGTATCTTTTCCCTATCCTGGTCATTCACGATTTTGGCTATTATCGGTCTTGGGGGAGGTCCTGGCGGTGGTTTTCTTGTCAGGGCTCTATGCGCTCTCTCCACCACGAATCCCTGGGTTAGTGTACCTCCTCCGATTTCTTGCAGTAACATGGTCTCGATGTAGTCTGTGGGGTTCGGCCCTTCCTCCCCTTCAGGGAGCCCCACTATGCGAATGTTATTTCTGCGGGCTCTTCCTTCGGGTTCCTCAGCTCTGCTCTCCAGGTTGTGCACTTGTCTCAGTATATGCATTTCCGAGGCGTGTGACGTGCAAGCGGCTGTGTTCGAGCTCGTTTCTTTCTCCAGCTCTCCTGTGCGTTCCACCACTTTTTTTGCATCTTGTATCGGCAAGTTTACCTCCTCCTGCACCGCTCCAATGTTAAGGTCCAATGAAGTCTGAAGTTCGCCCATGGCTGCCTCCAGCTTGGTTTCCCATGCGGCTTTCAGGTCTGCAATGGCATCTAAGATCTGTTGGGTGCTGCATTCTGGTGCCTCGTCCGTGTGCTGGCCCTTCTCTTTATTCCTGGCTCCTCCGACAGGCTGGGGTGTTTTGGTAAATTCTTCCATGGTCGGCTGCTTTCCTTTGATTTGGGAAGCAGGGACCCAATCCTGTGTTGTGTCCGATTGTCGGGTTGAGGGCTTGCTTTTGGGCCTTATCTGCTAATCCAGCCCGTTCGCCGCTTGGTGCTGTGAGGGGGCTGCGAGGGTGCCAGCGAGGAGCCACCCAGACTGAGCAGCAGATATTTTGGGTGATTTTAGTATGTTCTGGTGCCCTCTTTCGTTTCCGTTTGGGTTCCTGGGTTATATCTGTGCCCTGCGCCCCCTCTTCCTGCATGCTCTATATTGTAAGACCCCCACAAACGTGTGTTTTTTTTAAAATTAGTGTTGGTTTCTCCCCCTTTGACGTCGTTTACCTGGTTTAGCTCTGTTGTCGGTGTGTCCACTCGTCTTGTGTATGTCTCGAGCCTCCTGTTTTCAGCACTCTCCTGTGGGTGGCAAGTCTACCAGTGTCGTGCCTGCCTTATTTCCTCAGGCACACAGATTTTGTTACACTATAGTCCACTATGTTCGGGGGCCTTATTTATACTGTTGCGTATGAGTTGTTGTGATCAGCCACAATTCGGTTACCCACACTTGTAATTGGATCAGTATCCTGCTTGCACCCGTGGCCACTCTTCTTTTAGCTGGTGCCTCCAGTGTTCTCGGGTTCCACCATCCGGGTCATGGGTTCCCTTCACTTCAATGCTTGGCTACTACCAACAGCCCCCAGATTAATGGGAGAGTTTTGAATCTGGGCTCCACTGTTTCTCTTGTGGCTTGCTATCCCAGGTATCTCTTGCCTTCAATGTGTGTTCGTATGCACCGTTTTGCTCCCAGCATAGAGGGGCTCCCTATTGTGTCACTCACCTTTCATTCAGAGGTCGGGCCGTTGCAGTCCTCACAGCCACGTTTAGGCCCCACCTCCGTTAGACTTCTTGTAGCGCTTACTTCGCGACTTGCATATGCTGCCGCACCTCGCCTCGCAGTCCCATGTCCTGTATCTGCCTTATGCCCGTGTCCATGGCTTGTCTGGGCTACCTCTGTCCGGCGGCTCGTTGGGGGGGGGGGGGGGGGACGCCAGCCTTGCGTCTTCCTGATTGTTCACCGGAGGCTCCCCAACTGCGCCGCTTGTGGTCTGGGTCTGCGGGCTCGTTCCTGCTTTCTGGTGATGTGTTGCCGCGCTGTCCTGTGTTCCTTACGGTGGCTCCTAGGCTGGTCTCTGTGTCGTCCGCTCCTGGGGGTTCCGTCTTCCTCCTCCTGGTCCTTTACGCGGCCGTACCTTCCATCAGTGGCTGTGGTGGGGGCCCAGCTCGCCCAATCTTCGGTATCCGTCTCTCTCTGCAGCTGCAACCAGCTAGTTGCGCTATCCTGGCGCCTTTGTTCACGCCGCGGGTGCTCATTGTTACATGGCGGGGACCTCGGAGGGTGCTTGTTGTTTCCTTTGTTCACTCGGGGCAGCCATCTTTGTTGGGGTCTCCGTGTCGGTCCCTTCTTCTCGTCGCGTAGCTCCCTTTCCCGATTCCAGAAATTGCTGCAGTATAGAGCTTTACGTGCCCCACTGTTTCATCGTGCTGTGGGTAGGTTCATACAGCTAGCATGACACTGTAATCCCTTGCGCTTCAAAGGATTTTCGCCGGATCAGCGCGAGCTCCTGTGAGACCCGTCCTATCTCATGGCTAGTTAGCCACGCCCCCTGTACTGTGTCTATAAGTTAATGGTGGCAAGTAACATTAGTCGTAGGTCTTAACTGATCATTACTGTTTTTTGCATGCACTTTGTTTTTACAACACATCTAGCAGGTAAAATAAATACTAGGTGTAGTACTATTTTTCTTTTGGGATAAAACCCCTTAACCATAACACATACACAGTATATACACATTTGTGTCATTCGAAATAAAGGGTATATTTTTTCAGTCTACCAGTGCGGATGTTCTCTTTACTTAACTGGGTGGACTAACTGTACTTCACTACCAGCCTTCCTCTCACCATTGAGTGAAGACTGACAGCTCTGCCACAGCTACCTTCTGTAGAGAAGTGTGGTTAACCCTTTAGGTTGAACTTTGTCTCCCTTTTAGGTTAGATGGTTACACAGCACAGAGGGTTGTGCAAAATATCTCCCCAATGCCATTTCGGTATGGATTGGAAATCACATCTTGGTTGTTCAATAAATACAAAGATAAAGAGGTGAGGTTGGAGGATGGTCTGCAAGACTGGTATGCAACTCAAAGAAGGTGAAGCTAAGAAGGAACAAGTTACTTACCTGTAACTGTTGTTCTCCAGCATGGGTCTGGCATGGATTCACATGCTCATGAATATTCCCCGTCGTCAGGCTGGGAATCCTCGGTAAAGAAAAAAATCAGTTTAGTTTCTGATCTTTCTTTCTCAGTAGTAACCAATCACTAGTCTCTGGGTCATACTGCCCCCAGCCAATGACTGCCCTCTCCCTAAGCCCCACCTCTGGCAGCCATCTTCAGATTTGGTAGCACGCAAAGTGGCAGTATGACCAAGTGAAGAGCCGTAGAGGGGCAGGAGGGAGGGTTTGCGCATGTGAATCCATTCCAGACCCATGCTGGAGAACAACAGTTACAGGTAAGTAACTTGTTCCTTCTCCAGCATGGGGTCTGGCATGGATTCACATGTTCATGAATATAAGAATACATTGCAGTACACACATGCACAACCACGGGAGGTGGCAAGGCTCAACATTAAGCATTACATAAAACTCAACATTAAGCATCTCTTACCTCCCCACCAGGGTCACCTTAAGCAAACAGGTTGCGCAGCACTGCCTGGCCGACTCTGGACTCCTCTCTGGAATCCCGGTCGACGCAGTAGAATCTCGTGAAGGTGTGCGTCGACCTCCACGTAGCAACCCTGCAGATGTCCAGCAGGGGTACACCAGACAAGAACGCTGCGGTAGCAGCGATCGCTCTGGTCGAGTGGGCTCTCGGACGGCCGGGCAATGGTCGGTTTGCCAACCGATGACAATGCATGATGCAGCCGGAGAGCCATCTGGAAATGGAAGCCTTCGAGAGAGCCTTCCCTTTGTTCACAGGTCCAAAGTTCACAAACAGCTGTGATGTCTTCCGAAACCTCTTCGTTCGGTCCACGTAGAACTTCAGCGCTCTAGCCACATCCAGCGAGTGCAAAGTCCTCTCGGCCGGAGACGAAGGCGACGGGAAGAAAACAGGTAACACCAAGGGCTCGTTGAGTTGGAAGTCCGACAGCACCTTGGGCATAAACGAGGGGTGCGTCCTCAGCACCACCCACGTGTCGTGAAAAGTCAAGGATGGAGGCTTGCAGGATAGGGCCTGGATCACTCCAACTCGCCGTGCGGAGGTGATAGCCACAAGAAACGCAGTCTTCCATGACAGGAATTTCAGTGGCGCCGAATGCAGGGGCTCGAATGGCGCCCCCATGAGCCTGGTCATCACCACGTTGAGTTCCCACGCCGGGGCAGGGGCCTTCACCGGCGTGAACGATCGGAACAGTCCCTTCATAAATTCCTTCACCAGGCGATGGGAACACAAGGACGCCTGTCCTGTGGTTCTGGTGTATCAGGAGATCGCAGCCAGATGTATCTTGATGACCGCATGAGCCAGTCCAGCCTTGGCCAGCGACAGTAGGTATGGCAGCACTTGAGGGGCCGTAATCCGTAGAGGGCTCATCTTCTGTGCACGGCACCAGACAGAGAACCTCTTCCACTTATGTCCGTAGCACTTGAGAGTTGAGGACGCCCTGGCTCTTGCAAGGACCTCTCTGCAGTCAGCCGGGATATCGTACCCTCCAAACTCTAGCGCTGCGGGACCCAGGCCTGCAAGTTCAGCGACTCCGGGTCGTGATGAAGTATGGCGCCTCATTCTCTGGAGAGAAGATCCGCGTCCGTCGGCAGCTTGACTGGGTTCTACGTTATTTCGCTGCAGTATTTTTCATCGTGGGTTTTTTCATCGCCTTTTTTTTCTCTTTTGGTTACCCCCCAAACCCCACTTTTTTTTATTCCCTTACATCCACAACCATATATTTAATTTTCAACCCCCCCCAAAAAAACCAAACGAGTTTTTTTTCAAAATAAAAACACGCGATGAAAAATACCGCGGTGAAATGCGTGTATACCCTTGACTGGTGGGGACGCTGACAAGTCCAGAAGGTCCGGGAACCAGATCTGCCTCGGCCACGCCAGTGCGACCAAGATCATCCTGCACCGGGACCTCTTGAGCTGGTTGACAAGTCGGAGCAGCAACGGCAACGGAGGGAACGCATACAGGAACAGGCCTTCCCAGGGGAACGAGAAAGCATCGCCCATGCTGCTCGGCTGGTGAAACCTGCTGGCGAACCTCTGGCAATGGAGTTCTTCGCCATCGCGAACAGGTCGATCTGGGGTTTTCCCCATCGTCGGAAGAGCCGATCCACTTGATCCTGACGTAGTTCCCACTCGTGGCACGAGCGCAGCTCCCTGCTGATTGAGTCGGCGATGGTGTTTTTTATCCCTGCCAGATGAAAGGGCACCAGAAACATCCCTTGGGCGACGGCCCAATGCCACAGATCCTGGGCTTCCTTGGGCTGGGGATCTGGTTCCTCCCTGCTTCCGGATGTAGAACATCGTGGTGGTTTTGTCGGTGAAAATTCGCACCACCTTGCCCTTGAGGGACGGGAGAAAATACCTGAGGGTCCAGAACACTGCACGGAGCTCCAGGATGTTGATGTGGAGCTTCTTCTCCTCCGGGATCCAAAGGCCTCTTGCGTGAAGATTTTCGGTGTGTGCTCCCCACCCTTCCAGGGAGGCATCCGTCGTCACCGTTATCTGGTGGGATGGGGTCTGAAAGTCTGTGCCCGCCGTCAGTCGAGCACGGGTGCCCCACCACCGGATCGCTCGTCGGAAGGTCTCGTCGAGCGGAATCCCGTCCTTGAAGCTGCCCGTCGCTTGGATCCAACAGGAGTCGAGGAACTCTTGCAGAGGGCGCATCCGAAGCCTGCACAGGCGCACAAGATATATGCAGGAGGACATCATCCTGAGGAGGGACTTGATGGACCTCACCCTGGCCACGTCCGTGGCCAGCAGGCGCTGCACCTTGCCCAGGATGGCCTTCGTCCTTTCTTCCGACGGTGAGGCCAGGCGCGCCCCTGTGTCGAGCTTTGCTCCCAGAAACAGTGCGACTTGCGACAGGACCAGGAGGGATTTGGGAAAGTTGATGGAGAATCCCAGGTCCGAGAGCAGCTGAACAGTCTTTGCTATGTGATCCACGGCGAGCTCCCTTGTCCCTGCTCGGATGAGCCTGTCGTCCAGGTAGGGGTAGACTTGGATCCCCTGCAGGTGCAACCGCGCCGCCACCGGTGCGAGGCACTTCGGATTGAAGTCCGCACCCAGGGTGTTCACGAACGGGAGGGCCTTGAACTGGTAGTGCTGTCCTTGGACCACGAACCTGAGGAACTTTTGGTGACCTTTCAGAATGGGGATGTGGAAGTACGCATCGTCCAAATCCAACAACAGGAAATCGCCCTCCTCCAGTTGTCCCAGCACGTGCTGGAGGGTGACCATCCGGAACTTCTGTGCCTTGATGTACTTGTTCAGCCGGCGCAGGTCCAGGATGGGGCGGCATCCTCCTGTCTTCTTTCTTATTAGGAAGTACCTTGAGTATACTCCGGAGCCCCGGAGCCTCTTCGGGACGAGCTCGATGGCACCTTTTCTGAGCAACGCCCTCACCTCCAAAAGTAGTTGAGGGACGTGATTTTCCTTCCTGACCACAGGTGGAATGTGGGGGCACTTTTTTAGAAATTCGAGGGTGTGTCCCTGGGCCTGGGCGTCCAGCGCCCAACGGGTGGTGCAGATGGACTCCCACACACTGATGAACTTAGCCAGCCGGCCTCCCACCGGGGTGCTTCGGTGGGTGTCCGACCCCGCTGTCGGTTCAATCTTGCTTGGCGGACGCCTTGCCACCTTGGTCTCCCTGGCGATGACGGTAGGGCCCCCCCCCCCCCCGACTTGCCTCGTCCTCTATAGGCTTCCTACGACGAGGAGCGGGCCGCTTGGCGGTATGTAGAGGAGCCACCACCGAATCCCTTGGAGGCACCCAGCTTGCCTCCGGCGCTCCGAAAGGACGGCCTCCGTTGCCGGAGAACGCCTAGGGCCCTAGCAGTCTCTGTGTCTGCCTTGATGGCTTGGAGGGACTCATCCACCGTTTTCCCAAACAGGTTGTTCCTGTCGAATGGCATGTCCAGCACCTTGGCTTGTACATCCTGGCGGAAATCCGTCGCCTTGAGCCAACCTCGTCGTCTAAGGCAAACGTTGCCTTGCTGGCGGAAACCGGTGTAGGCAATGTCCGTTGCCACCGTAATGGCGTGGTCCGACGCCACTTTGCCTTCTTGCAAGATCTCCAGGGCCTCGGCTCTCTTGTCATCCGGTAGGAAGTCCAACAGGGGGGCGATACCATAACTCCCTGTCGTAGCAGGCCACGATCGTGAGGGCGTTGGCCGCCTTAATCGTTGTTGCGGCCGACGAGATAACTCGTCGACCCATTGCGTCCAGTTTCCCTTCGCCGTCCGGCAGGGAAGTTGATGTTGAGACCGATGCCCCCCCCCCCGTTTTCTTCTTGGCCGCCGCTGAGACAACCAAGTCCGGGGTAGGTTGTGCCCGAAGGTACAAAGGGGCCGCGTCGGGGACCCGGTACTTCTTCTCGTATTGATCCTTCTTGGCAGGCGTCGCAGACGGGTTCTTGAGAAGGGTGAGACTCTCGTCCCAGATGTCATCCAGCAGAGGCACGGTGAGGACTGACTTCCTCCTGGCCTCGTGCCGTTGGTAAAGGAAACCTTCCTTCTTCTCTTCGGGACAGAACTGAAAAAGCTTGGATACCCTGGCGATCATTGCATGGAAAAATCCAATCTCATCGGACGGGGAGGCCCGGGCTGGTGATGGGAGCTCCGTCCCGTCGGTACCCGTCATGGCCGTGTCTGTCCCATGTCATCCCCAGGGACGGGGGACGTGGGTAAAGGCCGAGAAGGCCACGAGGGCTGAGAAGGCGGGGCTGGGTGGATCCGTCTTCTCTTGTTCGGGGGGGGGGCTTCCCGCTGGGACCAGCTCTGGTTCCTCCGTCAGACCTGGTACCGGGTCCTCCGTCGGTGGTAAGGGCAATCTCATCCTTATCTCTGAATATAAGGATTGTATTGCCAACAAAATGGCCGCCGAGTTATCCTGCGGCTCTGGAAACGACGGCTGACTAGGACCCTCGCCGGTGCCACCGTCACTCTCGGCGTCCTCCGTGTCGGGATCCCTCGCGTGGGGACGGGCCTCTTTGACGCCCTCTTCGAGGCCCTCTAGGACTTCTGCCAGCTCCTCCTCGGATTGTGTCCGTGTCCACAATGGCCACCGCCCCCCCCTCTTTTTCCGCTGGGGTCTTCACAGGGGTCTTTTCGATGGGTCTGAAAGAAGCTTCCCTCCGCGGAGGCAGGGAGACTCTGGGCCCCGAGGTCGCCTCCACTGGCTGCGCCAGGGCCGCTGCAACTCGATAGAGGCCTTGGCCGGGTGAATCAAGGCCTTCACCGCCTTAGGCGCGCTTGAGGCCTTCACCTTGGGGGAGGGGGGGGGTCACCGCCTCACTCCCCCTCTGCCAATTCCTTCGAGATCGACCGGGGCCTCTCCAGAGGCTTACCCGGGTTCTCAGATTTCCTCTTCCCTGAACCAGAGCTTTGGCTCGTGGTTGATGGTGCCGGGGAAGGCGAGCCCTGCCTGGCAGCCGAAGAGCCCGACCGTTCGGCGCTCCCGGTGCCCGCGAACTCGCAGTGCTTTGCCTTCTGTTGGGCCCCCGTCGCCGGAGACCGCTCGGACTTCTTCTTCTTCTCACTTGGACTCCTTCCTTCCAGCCAGTTGGAGAGACGAAGGTGACGGTCCCCGATGGTCCGTTCCGACATGTTCCTGCAAAACGCACAGTCTTTCTCCACGTGCGTCTTGTCCTAATGAAGGCAGCAGAGACATTTCGAATGCTCGTCCTCCTTGATCACATTATGTAGCTGGCATCCAGGGCAAACCCTGAACAGCTTTCCGGGCGTCGAGCTTCCTTTCTCCTGGGCCATGACCGGGTAGGCCGCAGAAACTTCTGGATTCCCCCAAGAAGCGTAACTCGACAAAATATTCACCCTTGAGGGGCGTAGAAAAAAATCTGACATGGATAACCGTTAATCGGATGTAGAGACGGAAGAGCTTGAGGCTCTATTTGACCGAAAAATTTGAAATTCTCTTTGAAAAAAGCGTGAAAACGCAGCAAAAGCTCGAGAGCTAAACACGAGGACTCCCAACACTTGAGCGTGAAGTAAAAATCTGAAGATGCCTGCCAGAGGCGGGGCTTAGGGAGAGGGCAGTCATTGGCTGGGGGCAGTATGACCCAGAGACCAGTGATTGGTTCCTACTGAGAAAGACAGATCAGAAACGAAACGGATACTGATTTTTTTCTTTACCGAGGATTCCCAGCCTGACGGGGAATATTCATGAGCATGTAAATCCATGCCAGACCCCATGCTGGAGAAAAGCTTTTGGAGGAATGATAATCAATGTGAGTTTAGTGAAATTGCCCAATATAAAAAAGGACTAAATCCAGAGCCTAATCCCTAATCAATCTTAAAAACACCTATGCGTCCACCTAAAACTGTCTTCTGAAAGTCAAATCTCAGTGCAGGGTTTTAAGGAGTATATGCACAGAGTTATTTCACTAGGACAGCACCTTACTCGTGGATTAGTAGATAGGTTGATGCAAAGGCCGCAAAAGCCACAAGGCCAGCCCTGATTGGGACCATTCTTGGCTGTACCGGTCTTTGACAACCCAGGTAAGAGGAGAAATCAGCAAAGTTAGCAAGATTACTTTGTCTAGTGGCCGCAACACTCACTAGGGTTCTGAGATAGAGCTCTGAGACAGCTTTGCTCTCACTGTCAGTCATTAGTCCCAGATCCTCAGCAGGCCTCTCAAACAAGCCTCTCTGGAACCTTGTTTCTTCTAGGCTGATGCAACTCATTTCCCCACTCCATACTACTGGTCAACCATCTTGGCTTCACAGACAGATTCTAGTTCTCCACCTAGTCTTCACTGGTTAGCCAAAGGTTCTCCACCTATGGTTCTTCTCCAACTGTACTTACTGTGGCACCACTCTTTCTCAGAAAACGATTAAGAGAATGGGACTCTTTTTATACAAGGGCTGATAGTGATTGATATGAGCTATCTGATTTGCATGATAACTCCTCGCTAAATGGTTCTACAACCTCCCCATTAGGTGGCCACCCCTCCCTCAGACCGGCCAATAGCACCCCACCCAGTGGCTGCTGCTGGGAAAAACGAGTCCAGATCGTTTCCTCAGGAGCGCTCTTCGCTTGGGCCCAAGTGTCATGCTTTTGGGCGCATAAGAGCCTATATTGCCTGCAGCTGCAGGCAAGAACCCATAAACAAACACCCTAGTTTTGGTTATAAGAGAATGAGAAATGTCAGGCACCATTTAACCACAGAAGAACAAGTTACTTACCAACTGTAACTTTCTTTCGACTGGATGTTCCTCCCACGTATTCCTCATCTTGTGATGATCGTTATCTCCAGCTTCGCTGCTTCGGAAAACAATTCTCGGCAGAGGGCGCTGTGCTCGAGGTCGTGGCGTCGATTGTCCCCCGACGTACTCCGTACTCTGTCGACGTCACCGATGGTATAAGTAGCTCGAGCCGCGCCCGTTGCTTCAGTTCTGTTTTTTCGATGAAATATATATAGGAGGAACACCCAGGCGTGTCCGTAAACTGTCCGTAAACTGTACTGTGGGGTTGGATTGGGAGGGTCGATGAGGAATACGTGGGAGGAACATCCAGTCGAAAGAACATTACAGTTGGTAAGTAACTTGTTCTTCAAATGGATTGTGTCCTCCCACGTACTCCTCATCTTGTGATAGGCTCCCATAGCAGTATCAATTTTTGGAGGTGGGAGTACCATTTCAGTTTTTGTGGACAGAATGCAGAACTGCCTTTGCAAATAAACCCTCGTTAGAGGAGGCAGTGTCCAGACAATAACGTTTAACAAAGGTATGTATTGTTTTCCAGGTTGCAGCTGCACAAAAGGTCTGCTGCCGGGACTCCCCTCTTTAGAGCCGCAGAAGTAGCCATTCCCCTTGTAGAATGGGCACGAAGCCCATCTGGTGGTTCTTTTCCCGCTAATCTATAGCATTCAACTATAGCTAATATGATCCAGCAGGAAATGGTCTGTTTTGTTACAGATACGCCTAATTTTTGACCAGTGTAACCCACAAATAGTTGGTCATCTTGTCTCAATTTAGCCATCCTAGATATGTAAAAACTAAGAGCCCTCTTGGGATCTAATCTGTGTAATCTCTCCTCTTCTTTGCCCAGATGAGGAGGAGGATAAAACGTAGGAAGTACTATTTTTGTGACAAATGGAAGTCCGAGACTACTTTTGGCAAAAATGAGGGTTTAACTTTAAGGACTACCTTATCTTTATAAAAAATAGTATATGGTGGTTTGCATGAGAGAGCCTGAAGTTCGCTAACCCTGCGGGCTGATGATAGGGCCACAAGTAGGACAGTTTTTAGAGTTAAAAGCCTCAATGGACATGAGTGCAGAGGCTCAAAAGGTATGCAAGTCAAGAATTTTAATACTAAATTTAAGTCCCAGGCTGGTACATGAAAAGGGACTGGAGGGTATACATTAGTGAGCCCCTTTAAGAATTGAACTATTAACGGTATTTCTAAATATGAAACCTCATCCGAGGAGCGCTTGAAAATGGATTGCGAAGCAAGGTATCCTTTTATTGTTCCTATCTGGAGCCCCAGATTAGCTAGATGTAGCAGAAAAGAAAGCACCATTGGGGTGCCACACTGAAAAGGGTCCACATCCTTGTCTTTGCACCAGTTACTAAACCTATTCCAGCGACATCGGTACAAAGACTTTGTTACTGGTCTTCTGGCCGAAAGCAAGATTTCCATTACGTCATCCAGAAGATCCCAATCCTTGTATCTCAACCTCTCAAACCATGCGTGAAGGTTGAGTGTTTTGACCTCTGGATGGAGAGCCCAACCTTCCTCTTGCGAGAGAAGATCCTCTCTTTGCGGAAGACGTATTGGAGGGCAGATGGACAAGTCTAGAAGGTCCGGGTACCATGTCCTCCTGGCCCAATCCGGGGCAATTAGAATCATGGTTTTCCCGAACTTTCTCAACCTCCTGATTACTTGAGTAATCACGGGGACTGGGGGAAACGCATACAGCAGTGGAAACTTCCACTCCACTACGAATGCGTCTCCCAGAGCTCCTCTTTGAGGAAATTCCCTTGAGCAGTGATGATCGCACTTCCGGTAGATCGCGGTGGCGAACAGATCCACTTGAGGGGTTCCCCAAAGGGTGAAGATCTCCAGAAGGACTTCCTGAGCCAGCTCCCACTCATGAGAGACTATGCTCTGCCTGCTCAGAGCGTCTGCCACCGTGTTCTTCTCTCCGGCTAGGTGAATTGCCGACAAGAGAGATTCCTTCTCGTATTGCCCAGAACCAGAGCTGCATTGCCTCTCTGCACAGTGGCAGTGACCCTACTCCTCCTCTCTTGTTGAGATAGTACATGGCCACTGTGTTGTCCGTCATTATCAGAACATTCTTTCCCTGTACAGAGGGCAAAAAGGCCTTCAGCGCTAGTCTGATTGCCCTCTCCGATGGAGACCAACGACCGCTGATTGTCAGATCGTTGGTGTGTGCTCCCCACCCCGTGAGTGAGGCGTCCGTCATTACCGTTATCTCCGGCCATGGTTGCCAAAAAGACTCTCTTTGAGAATGTTGTCGTTGCAAGCCCACCATAGAAGATCCTGAGCAACTGCGCTCGGGACTTGCAGAAGATCCGACATATTCCCTGAGAACTGGGACCACTGAGTTCTGAGTGCGAATTGAAGGGATCTCATTCTCAATCTGGCCTCTGGTACTAGAAAAATGCAGGATGCCATGAGGCCGAGCAACCTGAGAAAATCGAAGGCCGGTAGACGTTGGGCATTCTGGAATTTTGTTACCATCTGTTGGATGTGGAGAGCTCTCACTTCGGGAGGCGAGGCTTTTCCCGATGAAGTGTCCAAGACTGCTCCGATGAACTGAAGTTTCTGGGGATGGTATCATGTGGGACTTCTTGAAATTGAGGGAGAAGCCCAGTTCGTGGAGGAAGTGGCAGGCGATCGAAAGATGTTCCTGAGCTTGTTCTGGAGAACTTGCTCTGATCAACCAGTCGTCCAGGTCGGTATATATGTGAATACCTCCTTTCCTGAGACTTGCTGCCACAACCGCCAAAAGTTTGGTGAAAACCCTCGGGGCGGAGGTCAACCCGAATGACAGAACTCGAAACTGATAATGAGAATTGCCAATCGCGAACCTCAGGTACTTTCTGTGCTTTGGATGGATTGGCACATGAAAGTAAGCATCCTGAAGGTCCAATAATACCAACCAATCTTGGATTTGGAGAGCCTGAAGGATCTGAGAAAGAGTCACCATCTTGAACTTGTCCTTCCTGAGGAACTTGTTCAAGTTTCTCAAGTCCAAGATGGGTCTCAGTCCTCCGTCCTTTTTTGGTATGAGAAAATATGGGGAGTACCAACCCCTGTTCCTCTCCGCTACAGGTACCAGTTCTATGGCACCTTTCTCTAGCAGGGTTAAAATTTCCTGCAACAGGAGCGGATCCTGAATTTTGACGGAATTGGCTCCTGGTGGATGATTCTGAGGCATTTTTAGAAAGGGGAGTCAGTAACCTTGGGCTACTGTTTCCAGTGCCCAAGCATCTGAGGTAATGCCCCGCCATTCCTTCAGATGTTGAGAGATCCTGCCTCCCACTGGTGTTTTGTGTAACAAGGTCTCAGAGGGATTTGGAGGCGGCTGCAGGAGTGGCTGAGGGTACAGATGCCGCTCCTGAGGCTGATTTTGCACCTCTTCCCCGTGTTCCACGAGGGAAGTTACTTTTGCCCCTTTGAGAGGCTTGTCCTCTTCCTCTACCAAAAGAGGAGTAGTATCGAAAAGAACGACCCCTCCAGGAAGATGAGCCGGAATAGGGTTTTAGAGGCTGGCGCAAAGAGGCGCTAAGTGATTTAGCTGCCGCTTTCGAGGTATGAAGTTTTTCAAGGCTTTCATCAGCCTTTCTGCCAAAGAGCCTCGAGCCATCAAAGGGCATGTTGAGTCTAGCTTGCACATCCGGTGCAAATCCCGACTTCCTCAACCACGCAAATCTGTGTAGCACAACGCTTGCAGCCATGGATCTGCTAATACTATCAGCAGTATCCAGTCCAGACTGGAGGCATTCCCCCATTGCCTCCTTCCCGTATTTGTCTATATTCAGGAAGCCTTCCCTTTCCTCGCCTTTCGGAATATGATCAGCCGCCGCCAAAATACAGTCCCGCAGGGTATGGGTAAACCTGGCTAGGGTACAGGTGACATTTGCAGACTTAAGTGCCATACTGCCTGACGTGAAAACTTTACATGCCCATGCGTCAATTTTTTTATCCTCTCTATCTGGAGGGATAGTTGGATAAGCAGTTTGTTTTGAAGTGGATGCTGCTTGAATGACTAAACTCTCTGGAGTCGGATGTTTATTCAAATATTCAGGATCCGATCCAGCTGGTCTGTATTTTCTTGGAAAAGTGCTGTCTGCAGCAGCAATGGTTTCTGGTTTCTCCCAGTTTTTCTCCACAGTCCTTTGAAGGGCCCTGTGCAAAGGGAGAACAGGATCCTTCTGAGGTCCCTTGACGATAATATCGGTCATGTCATTTTGTTAAAAAATGGGTGAAGTATTAGCCCAATCCATGTATTCAACTACCCAGGTCATAAGACCCCTGTACCCAGCATCTGCATGCTCTGCAGGATCAGGTTTGGCGAACTATAATTCTGGGGATGTGTCAACTCCACTGGCAGAATGTAGAGTATCACTAAGGTCTCTCATTCTGGATTCCTGGTCAATAAGTTCTTCAGGAACTTGTCTTGTCCCATAAGTAACTCCCAAAGGAGTAACTTCGTCTTCTTCTGAAGCACACTCTTCATAAATCGCAGACATAGACTTGAAAAAGTCTGATCTGGGCAAAGGAGTGAACCTCCTTTCTTCCTCTTCCATCTGCTTCGAAGGAAATGGCAAATCCCTCGAAGTTGTTGAGGGTGTCTTCGAAGTTTTCGAAGATGACTTCGATAATGGCGTCGATGACGCTTGTGGTTTTGGAATTACCAACGTCGAGGGCGTCGACGAAGTCGAAGTCTTCGACGATTTGTGTTTCTTGGCCGGCACCGGAGAGGTGCTCGACTCTCGAGGTTTCTTCGACGGTTTTACGTCGACTCGAGGTTTTTTGTATTCCTCGACGCTACTGGTCTTAGCCATAGTAGCCTTGGACTTCCCTTTGTCGTCCAACGGAGCGACCTTAGGGGTATGGATTTTTCGAGGTTCTTTCGAGGGGGTCGAGGCCGCATTCTCGAAAACCTCCATCTTTTTGCGGAATTCTTCCCACTTACTGGGAGAATCCAATTTAGTCGGACAACAAATTTCTTCGGTCGACTCTGATGAAGAAGATGATGAGGGAGATCTATGTCTCCTCTTCATTTTTTTCGATGACGACGAAAAATGTCTCGATCTACTTCTAGTGCCTATGGCGATCCGATCCCTTAGAATCGGTCGCTTTCTTATGTTTTTTTGACGAAACCTTTTTTGAGGCCTTCCCTCCCACCGACAGTTTACCTCTCCTCTCACGAAGAGCTTTATCAGTCATCGATTGGCAGGAGCCGCAGTCGTCGGTTCGGTGACTGGAACCGAGACACCAGAGACAAATCCGGTGGGGATCGGTAATCGAAATCTTAGATCCACAATCTGCACACTTCTTGAACCCAGTCCTGGGTGTCGAAGGTGTCGAAGATGATGACATTTTCTTCACAGAAAATAGAAGCGCGCTGTTCTCGATAGCGAAGCGATCGGAAAAACGGAACTGAAGCAACGGGCGCGGCTCGAGCTACTTATACCATCGGTGAAGTCGACAGAGTACGGAGTATGTCGGGGGACAATCAACGCCACAACCTCGAGCACAGCGCCCTCTGCCGAGAACATTTTTTGCCGAAGCAGCGAAGCTGGCGATAACGATTATCACAAGATGAGGAATACGTGGGAGGACACAATCCATTCGAAGATATATTTATTATCAAAGAGGATTTTTGACAACCCCAAAGAAAGGATAGTTTTCTTGCTCATGTTGTGCAAACATAATTAAGGGGTATGAGTGCTCAACTATACATGTGGAAATGTATTCAACCCTGCATGATATGTCTAAGCGAGTTTGGGACGTTTTGTAAAATGCCCACGACATTCCTACGGAAGCCAAACATCTCGGAAAGTAAAGGAAAATATGACGGAGGCTTTACGGGAGTTTGTACAGTTGGACTATGTTTCCTACCATCTATGTTCTAACCATATTTTCAAGTCGAAATTAATAATGGTTACTGCAATGGCATGATCATATTGCACCTATACATTGTTACAGAGCAGCAACTTACTGACCTAATTTCATCTACGAACGTTGCGTGGTCAGACCAGGTGAAACAATCCTAATAGTTCTTCAAATTGTAATTGTTGATGCAGTTGCTCAACTACATAGAAAAGCAATGTATTAGATGCTAAACATATGTTTCATATACCAATCAATTGGAAACTGTGGCGCTTAGATCAAACTTGCATGCAACTACGTAATAACACTACTAAATGCACGTTTTTGAAACACCTCCAAATTAAGTAGATGTGAGCTCTTGTCTTATGAGAAGAATCCACAAGGAGCTACTGATTAACGGCCTGATTCATGGAACGTTTTCCTATGGGATTTTGCCATTATAAAACACTTCCATGAATCGGGCCATAAGGCTAAATCATAACTAATTGACAACCTGTTCAAATGAAGAAATGTAGTTCAACTAATACCATGTTTTTTTTTCAGAGACAGTACGTTTTTTACTACTACCCTTAATTTTATTCCCTTTTCAGAGTCCTCATTTTGTCTCCAAACGCGCAAATGCTCAGTAAAGTACTCTTAGCCAAATACAAATCTGACCTGTAGATCGTTTACCAGAGACTGGTCAATAGTAACAAAGTTATTCACTGTAGTGACTACATTACTCCTCCAAAAAATAATTTGTTGTCCCTTTTTTAATTTTTATGCAGGGCCACCGCACGTGACCCTAGACCCTGCCTGGCTCATCAACCTTCAGTCCTTTTCTATTGCCAAAGTCGAAGGACCGTTAGCAAAATAGAGGATACTTATTAGAGGGGACGGCGGGCGTATGGAGGAAAGGGGACTATGAGTAAGGTAGTCACTCCAGTGAGTAAGAGTTATAACTCATACGTTCCGTCCCCTTTCCTCCATACTTTTGGGAGCACCCAAGCACTGACCAAAGAAACGGGAGGATGGAAACTTATCTTACTGGAACAGGTTCTTAGGAACTTACTGGCCTAACTGGGCATTAGCGTAAGAGCTCAAGACAATAGTGTATGCAAAAAGCTGATGTGGGAAGCCCCCGTAGCAGCCCTGACTATGGACTCCCAAGGGACATATTTCGGGAAGGCAACAGTGGCCACTTTGCCACAAACCAAATGTGCATGAACCCCCTTTGGGGGCTGAAGACCTCAAATTGTGTAAGCCTCCGAGATGCATGAAGCGATCCAGCGTGAGATGGATGCTTTCAAAGGTTTCCCTTTTGGGTCACAAAAAGTAACAAATAGTTGTGAAGAACTAAGTTTGCTTGTTCTGTCGAAAGGTTAAACTTCAGAGCTCGTCTGACATCTAGGTTATGTAGAACCCTCTCTGCAGCAGAGACCAGATTCGGAAAGAAAACCGGTAAGGATACTGATTGATCTATGTGGAACTCCGAGACCATTTTTGGAAGGAAAGAATCAGGGCTGCAAAGCATAACCTTATCCTTGTGGAAAATTAGGAACGGATGTTCGACAGAGCTTGAAGCTCACTCATTCTTCTTGCAGATGTAACCACAATCAAGAAGGCCACCTTCCAAGAAAGGAACTTGAGCTGTGTAGTGGGCATAGATTAAAATGGCTTATGGCACAAAGCAGTGAGGACCACAAAGATCCTATTTCAGGTAAGGAGACCTGACCAGAGGAAAGAGATGAAGACCGGTGAAATGTTTGATTACTGGGTTTGCCAGTGAAAAAGAGCAACTGTCTGTAGACAGATAAGCTGCTATGGCTGCTAGGTATGTTCTGCACAATAAGACATGGATTCCAGAGGCAAGGTCTGATATAAAAGACAAGACACAGTCAATACAAGCCTGTCGAGGATCAAGCTGTTTAGCTAGACACCAATGACAAAAACAAAGCCATTTGCTTTTGTACTGAGCCCTCGTAGAAGGCTTATGTGCCGCCTGAATTATGCGCATATTATCCTCTGAAAGTTTAAACTGCACTAAGAACCTGAACTCTGGTACCAGGCAGCCAAGCTGAAGGATTGTGGGGAGGGGTTCCACACCTGGTGGTTGATCTGGTGGAGGCGGTCGGGAATCTGCAGCAACCTGATCGGGTTGCATATCAATAGGTGCTGCAGCTCACTCCCAAAAACCAGAACCTGGCTAACCACCAAGGAACTATGAAGAGGAGTGCGCAGTTTGAAGTGCTCCTGAGTTTCCAGAGCGACCGATGAATCAACGGCAAAGGCGGTAAGGCGTAAGCCTTCATGTTGTTCTAAGGAATATCAAGGGCATCCCCCAAGGAAGATTCTCCTAGACCGTCCCTGGAAGCATAAAGAGGCAGTTTGTTCATTGCGGTTGCAAAGAGGTTCACCGCTGGAGAACCCCATTGCTAGAAAATCTTGGTAAGAACATCGCTCTTCATCTCCCACTCGTAACTCGCCACAGACTGGCGGCTCAGAGAGTCTGCTGCAACATTGAACTGACCTGGAATGTGCACGGCCTGTAGCCAGACATTGTGCTGCCACCCAATTCCAAATCTGGATAGCTAGATCCACCAGAGGAGGGGACCGCGGTGGGCCCCCCCGCTTGTTGATGTAGAACATTGCTACTGAATTGTCTGTGCAAATTCGTACCACTCAGAGCGGGTATGCTTTTAATGCGAGAAAAACTGCCAGGAGTTCCAGATAATTGATGACATTCTGTCCTGGGGCACCCACGGATCGTACACCTCGAGGAGATGGAGGAGTCTTGTAAACCTGTGGTCAGGGCTCCTATAAGGAGGTTCCCACTGAAAGGTTTCTGGCGGATGACACCATTGAAGATCCACCATCATGGAGGATGGATCAGAAACATTTTGGAGTGCGGGTCCAGGGCCTGAGACCAGCAGTCCCGAAGAACAAGCTGAGTGCGTCTCATCTTCAGTCTCGCAAGGGGTAGGGCTAACACACACAAAGCCACCAATCCCAGGAGTCTCTGGAACCACCAGGCCGACATGTGGGAGGACTCCAGGAAAAGCTGGCACTTGGCCGACAAATTCGCAACCCTGTCCTCTGTAATGAACACACTCGCACTGACAGTGTTCTAACAGAAACCTTGAAAAGTCTTGAGCAACTGACAGACGATTTCCTCCAGTTCATCGACAGCCCCGGTTGGACCCCGAGCTGGAGGAGCGACTGAAGATTGGCTGTTGCAGCCCATGGGCAAGGAATCCGCAGACGCCAATCGTCCTATTATGGACAGATATGAACTCCCTGCAGTCTTGAGGAATGCGGTGATGACCGCCATCATCTTCAAGACACGCGATGCCAAGCTGAGACCAAACAGCAGCACTCGGTACTGGAAGTGTTCCGTTACCATGGAAAGACATGCATTACTTACCTTAAAAGCATTTCTGATGATTGTACCTGCTTAGATTCACATGCTGTGCATATGGTCCGACATCCAGTGGTAACCGCGGAGTACTGCATCTCGTCTTTCGGGGGACCGAAAGGGGACGTCGGCATAGGCGTGTCTGAAACACTATCCCTATCGTGACGTGTGTAGTACCCAAAATCCCTCACGCGCTGAGGTCCCTCCGATTGTATTTTTTCTGCCATGAAGAAGCCCAAGGCTATAGTGAGTGAGTACATGAAGAGAGAAAGTAGTAAGAAGTCTATGTTCCTTCCACCCCGAGCGGGGAGGCAGGGAGGGCGCATGTGAATCTAAGCAGATCCAATCATCAGAAATGCTTTTACGGTAAGTAATGCATGTCTTCTGATGCTTGTTAATCTGCTTAGAATCACATGCTGTGCATAAACTAGCGAGCAGTACCCAGAGTTGGAGGTGGGTTGTGAGAAGGAACAGTAGAAAAATATGTCTTAGTACTGCTTGTCCGACCTGAGAATCAGACCTAGAATGAGTGTCTAGGCAATAGTGTTTTGTAAAGGTGTGTACAGAACTCCAGGTTGTCGCTTTGCAAATGGACTCAAGGGGAACATTTGCAATGAATGCTATGGATGCCCCAGTGCCTAGAGTAGAATGTGCTCTAGGCGTGAAGGGCAGTTCTCTCTTTGCAAGAGTGTAACATAGTGTGATGCATTTGACGATCCACCTTGATATTGCTGATTTAGAGACGGGGTCCCCTTCTCTACCAGCTGCCACTGAAAAAAAGAATTGTTTAGTTTTCCTCAGTGGTTTAGTTCTATCCATGTAGAACATGACTGACCTGCGCACATCTAGTGTGTGAAGGCTTCTTTCGGCCATGTTAGTAGGTCTCTGGAAGAAGTGGGTAGTTCGATTGACTGGTTCACATGGAACTTTGAAATAAATTTCGGCGCAAATCTAGGATGAGTGCGCATAAATACTTTATCTTTGTGGACTGTAACAAAGGGGTCCAAGACCGAGAGGGCCTGTAGTTCGCTAACTCTTCTGATAGAAGTGATAGCTACTAGAAAGGCTGTCTTGTAAGTCAGGTCTTTCAGACTAGCTTTATGCATAGGCTGAAAAGGGGGTCCCATGAGCCTAGTTAAAACCACGTTTAGATCCCACCCAGGGGCTGGGTGAGTGATGGGGGGATACATTATTTTAACCCCTTCCATAAAGGCTTTTATCACAGGTATTTTCCACCACAAAACCTTTTGCTGTGACGTGGTGTAGGCCGACAACGCCGCTAGGTGAACCTTTAAAGAATTGAAGACTAACCCAGAGTCCAACAGATGGGTTAGATATAACACAATGTGTGAAGGCGAGCAATCGGTGGGATTGACGCCTTTGGAACTGCACCAAATGACAAAACGTTTCCATTTGCTGGCAGAGCAATAACATGTGTTAGGCTTTCTTGCCTCCCTCAGTATGTCCATGCATCTTTGAGGGAGTTGCAGATGTCCAAACTCTGACTTCAGGAGCCAGGCTGCTAAATTCAGAGTTTGTGGGCATGGGTGCAGAGTCTCCCCCCTGTCCTGAGACAACATGTTGTACGGGCAGGCTAGCTTGACTGGTGGGGAGAGGGACAATTCCATAAGGTGCGCGAACCAGGGTTGGCGGGCCCACATGGGAGCCACCAGAATCATGGTGACTGGCTCCTGGTGCATCTTGTGCACTATCTTGTTCAGAAGGGGAGTCAGGGGGCAGGAGGGTGTGGGGGGGGGGGGAAGCGTAAACAAATTTCCCCAACCAAGTTATCCAGAGACCGTTCCCCTTGGATCGGTTCTGGGGGTAGCTGGAGGTGTAATCTGGGCATTGACGTTCTCCTGAGTAGCGAATAGGTCGATCTCTGGAAACCCCCATTCTGGGAAGACGTTGGATACAATGTCTTCGTGCAGACGCCATTCGTATTCTTCTGGCAGAGGAAAATCTCTGCTGAGTACGTCTGCCAGAAGATTGAGTTCCCCTGGAACATGTTGGGATATCAGGAACATCTTGTGTTGGAGAGCCCATATCCAGATGTTTTGGGACAGCTTGGATAGCCCTGGAGAGTGAGTGCCCCCCTGCTTGTTCAGATAATACATTGCTGTTGTGCTGTCGGTTAGGACCAGCACTGTCTTCCCTTGCAGTTGCTCCTGAAAGGCTTTCAATGCTTTGTACACTGCTAGTAGCTCCAGTAGGTTTATATGGTTGGATGCTACCTGAGGGGACCACACTCCGTGCGCTGTCTGTTGAAGCAGGTGAGCCCCCGACCCTGTGAGAGATGCGTCTGTCGTAAGAGTGGCTTCCACTGCAGGGGTGGTGAAGGTTTTCCCCTTCAACAGTTTCTCCCTCGAACACCACTGCAGAGAGAACGAGGGCTGGCGAGACAACTACCAGATCTTCCCATTGTCTGCTGGCCTGACACCACTGGCTGTTGAGCCACTCTTGCATGGGACGCATGCGCAGCCACGCGTGGGGGACCAAGTATATGCATGCCGCCATCATCCCTAGCAAACGCATAGCTTTGCGTACCGTCACCTCTCTACTGGCTACATACTGAGGAACTTGAGAGCGCATGTTCTGAACCCTCTCGCTGGAAGGGAAGACTAGACCGTCTTTCGTGCGAATTAGAGCCCCCAGGAACTGTTTTACTTGGCTGGGGACTAAACTGGATTTCTTTTCGTTGATAGAAAATCCCAGGCTGAACAGTAGGTCTACTGTCTTTTGGGTGTTCGAAAAGAAGGTAAGGGTAAACTGGAACTGAAAGTCTGCGCAGGTGTGCTGCTGCCACTGCCAAGACCTTGGTAAACACCCGTGGCGCCGAGGCTATGCCGAAGGGGAGTACCTTGAACTGGTAGTGTTTGTCCTGAATCACGAACCTTAGGAATTTTCTGTGTGCTGGCAGCATTGAAATATGAAAGTATGCATCTTTCATATCCAATGTTGTCATGAAGTCCCCTTGTTTTAGCAATGGGATCACCTCTTGAAGTGTTACCATGCAAAACTTCTGGGGCTTTATGAACTTGTTCGCCGGGCGCAGGTCTAGAACAGGACGCATGGTGAGATCCTTTTTGGGTACAAGGAAGTATATTGAATAAATACCCTCGTTTACCTGCAGAATCGGGACGGCTTCTATGGCGTCCTTACCCAGCAGCGCCTCCACCTCTTGGACCAGGATCTACAGATGTTCCGGCGGTCTGAACTGTGGGGGTCGGGCGAATTCCACGCAATAACCGTGGGCGACCGTCCTTAATACCCACTGGTCTGAAGTTATCCCCTCCCATGCCTTGAGGAAAGATGTTAATCGCCCCCCCGACCGGGGAGACATGGGAGGGGACCTGAACTTGGTGGTCATTTTTGACCAGAGGTTGACGCAACCTCTGGAATTGGAGCCTCTGCCTCTATTCTTTCCGCGCTTCTGACCCCTCTGGGGGGAGTAAGTGGGGTTTGCAGCCGGTTGACTTGCATAGAAGTTGCCCGTGCCGAAATTATTTTGAGCGGCGCGGGCTTGTCCTCGAAAGGACCGTCGAGAATTACTGCCCCTCTGTGCAGAGGGTTTTTGGGAAATCTGGTGCAGCGACTTAATAGTCTCATACTCCTTCTTGGCTGTCTCCAACGCATCATCGACCGCCTTCCCGAAGAGGTTGACCTCTTCAATGGGTTTATTGATGATGGATGCCTGGGTCTCAGGCCTGAAACCCGACGTGAGCAGCCACGCATGTCTCTTTAGGAGAGTACCCTGTGCGAGAGACCTGCCTGCTGTCTCTGCGCAGTCCAGGGTATTCTTTACAACATTTTGATTGCCAAGTTTGCCCTCGGAAACAATGGCGAGAAGGTTGGCTCTGGTTGGTTCCGGAACCTCCTGGAGGCCTTCCTGGAGTAGGTTCAATTGGGCGTCGACGTAGCTTGCCAGTAACGTCGTGTTATTGGCAATCCGGACGGTATAAGCAGCCGCCGACGTGACCCGTTTGCCTAAGGCATACAACCTTTTGGACTCCTTGTCCGGGGGTGACACTCCTGTGGCAAGGGGAACCCCTCCTCTCTTGCGAGTGTTGGTCACCACCAGCGAGTCCGGGATTGCGTGTCCTTTGATATAAAGCGGGTCGGTGGGGGAGGGCTGAAAGAGTTTTTCGACTCGTGGATTCACAGCCCTAGTCTGAGCGGGTGTGAGTAAAGAAGGGGCCAGCCGTCTCTTTACAGAGCTCAAGAGAGTAATAGACTGGCTTGCCAGAGGCTTGTCATTAATAATTTTTTCCGTGAAATCCTGTTCAGGCAATGCCTCAAGCGTGGCAATTTTAAAGAATTCCGCTGCTTTTTTCAACGTGTTGTTGAAAGCCATTTGATCATCCACCGGGGGAGCTTGCAGAACCGGTGTGGATGGGGAAGAGTCGAGGCAAACGATATCAGAATTGTGATCGTCCTGCTGGAGGTCCTCCCAGTTGTCCGTTGCGCCTTGATCTTCCCCATAATTGTCCAGAAAAGAAGTCTCCTCTTCTTCTGTATAGATGTCTCTATACGTGTCCTTCTGGACATCTTCTTGATAATCAACATAGTGTTGAGCATGTAGGTGTTGGGCAACTCGTGTGTGTGTGAGGGTTAGGGTCTACCAGAGCTTTTTCGGCGGAGGTTGATCAGAAGCTCCGAAAACCTGCTCCAGTCGATCCATATACCCCTCAAATTGTTCCGTAGTCCACTTGGATGACCCAAATGGACCCAGCTGAGCAGGAACAGGGTCCTCCGCCCAAAGGCGTTCAGAGGATCTCCTCAGGGTGCTTGAGAGGGGTACCTGGCTCTCTTCGTAAGAGTCCTCAGGATCGACTTCCAAAACCGCGGAAAACCTTTCGGCGGATTGGCCCATAACTGGGTGAAACCGGTACCAGACCCACCGCCGTAGCAATCCTATTGCTACTCTTACTGATGGTTACTGAATCTTCGGGGGACAAAGCCTCCGATGATGGTTTCTCGGGTAGAGGCCTACTGGTAGTTAGAGGCCTACTCGTAGTTTTTTAGGCCTGCACGGGCCTTGGAAACCTTGAAACTCGTCGGTTTCTTGTTCAGAAAATTTGGCGTGTGTAGTTTGGGGAGTAGCGTCTTTGTTATGTTTATTAAGCCAAGTCGTTATGCGCTGCTGCGGATGCGGGGAAGGCTTTGAATCAAATCGATACGATGGCGCTTGCGCCTTCTTCGACGAGGTCGTCGAGGAGGGCGCTTGGGTTGTGTGTTTTGTGCGGTGCGATTGTACGCCCCTGTCACCGGGTGTGGTCCCTGTAGCAAGCCCGGAGTCGAGCCTGGAAGGGTCGGGGACGGGCGTGGCGGCTCTAGAATCGTCCGCCTCAAGGTCTACAACGTCCGTGTTGGACGTTTGGTCATCCAATGTACCCCCGTCACTCTCGGCTGGTGTCGCGGCAGGGGAGGGAGGCTCCACGCATGACATACCGTACGCGGCCCACCGCTTCAACCGGCGCTCCTTAAGGGATTAGGTTTAGGAGTTTAACGCCGAACACCGCTTTAGTGCTCTAGGGGGAGACAAGCGTACACAAAGTGTGCTAGTCTTTCCACGGATATCTGACCCTTCACAGAGGGCAGAATCTAAATGGAGTCATTTCCCTAGCAGAAGGGAAGGGTAACCAGACCAAAAAGGAAAGAAGTGGAAAAGAGGAAAGACATCATAGCAGTATGGCAAGCCCCGAGCCCACTCTCCCTACTGTGTAGGCCGGCCAGAAGGCCCGACCACGTGGAGGTCCGAACGCCAGATCTTAGGTGCCGGAATCCACAGCAGTAGACTGTACACCCGTAGTCTTCGTCGAAGATGGTCTTGATAGGCGAAGTGACTTAACAGGATTAAACCGACAATTTGGTAAGATAAACAATGTCTCATGAAGAGCTCCGCTATAGGGCGACCAGTTATCTGGGCGGAAAAAAACAATCTGAGGGACCTCAGCGCGTGAGGGATTTTGGGTACTACACACGTCACGATAGGGACAGTGTTTCAGACACGCCTATGCCGACTTCCCCTTTCGGTCCCCCGAAAGACAAGATGCAATACTCTGCGGTTACCACTGGATGTCGGACCATATGCACAGCATGTGATTCTAAGCAGATTAACAAGCATCAGAAACCGAAGTTACTTCCGATGTGGGCCCCAGATCAGGATATGCATGTAAGCGTCCTGAAGATCTACCACACTGAGCCAATCGCCCTTGCAGGCAGAGGATCTTACTTGGCTAGGCGTGATCATCTTAAATTTCTTTTGGGTAGGAAAAGATTGAAGCTGGAGAGGTTGAGGATAGTGCACAGGCCAGTGTGGTTGGGTTTAGGCAGTGAAAACAGACAGGGGTAATAGCCCTACCCTTGCTCCCTCTAGGGAACAGGCTCCACCGCTCTGAGTTCCAGAAGTTTCGGTACCTCAGCTCTGAGGGAGGGCGACCCAGTCTGCTGAAGAGGAGGTTGAGAGGGTGGGTTTTGAGGGAGGGGCAAGTGAAAGTAAAACCCATTGGTCTGATGAGATGGTCTGCCACGCCTCCAGATGAGAACATATGCATCCTCCTACCGGAGTCTCGTGAAACCAATGAAAAACATTTATATGGTTTGTCAGCGGCAAGACCATCTGTTGCCGAAGAGGAGGCTGATGACGGAGAGAAAAAACGGCCACTTTGCCTTTGCTGCAAGGCCCACCAGAGGAACCTTCTGCCTGGCGCCATCTGAAGGACCTTGCCTGGGTCTCCGACCTCTGCGTATAGGCAGCTTTAGCTGGGAGTTTGGCAAGGACCGACAAAGATTTTGCCGTGTGCGTGCTTGCCTTTGTTTTATTGAGCTACTCATCGGTGGAGGAGTGGAACAGTTCTTTACCTTCGAAGGGAAGATCAGGTACTTTGTAATGAACCACCTCCGAGAACTTTGTAGCATGCTACCAAGCTTGGCAGGAGAGGTCTACTCCAACCATAAGGCCCTGAGCAGAAGTGTCTATATGACGGGCCGCGGCCTCCAGCAGGTCCTGAGCCAGCACTCTGGTCGGATAGGACCTCTTTAAAATCTTCCAGCCTGTCCAGAGGGATACATTGATGAAATTCAGAAAGCTCCTGCCACAGCGTGATATTTGCCGCTGCCAGGGGCCCTTCAGTATTCGCCTGTCGCAGCTGAAGAGCAGAATTGGAAAATACTTCACCCCCCCAGACCTCCCTCTCAATGGCATCAAGAAGCTTGTCCTCTTTGGACAGGATCTGCGAGGCAGCCGTAGAGGATGCTGAGGACGGCTTAGACTGGAGCAGACCTGCTGCCACCACCGATGAGGAGGGGAGTGGACATGCAGTCAAGGTTATGTCTTCTGAGGAGTGTAGCTGGTAGCGGGCATCAATTTTCCCATTAATGTGCTGCCAGGAATGAGGTTTTTCCCCAGACCTTCCAGGCTTCAGCTAGCAAGTCCTTTTGAAGGAAAAAGGCCAGTGCGCTCCTGTGTCAAAAGAGTTAAAAGTACACCTTCTTGTGGAGACGGAGGCTAGGGTATCGGAATATCCAGCAACGCCATCATATCCACAACCCAGTCACGAAAGGCTCTGACAGAGTGGGGCGGGTCATAGCTATCCTGGTCTGCTTGGTCTTCGTCAGATGCAACGGGAACAGAGAACTGATCCGCAGCACGTGGTACCTCAGACCCTGTGGGCATACTTGACTGCGCAACGGGCGTCTAAAGCACAGGTGAAAGTGGAGGCAGTGGAGGAGAGGGCCCCATTGGAAAAGGGAGGGAGGCACGACCGAAACCTGCTGTGGGGTTGTAGGACCAGGCTGCGGCTCGAGAGGCTTAGGATACATTTCTTTGAATAGATCCTTTAAGTATGCCTTCACCGGGTCAGAGCGCATAAGGGCCTGGAATTTGCCAAAGAATGCGTCCTCAGAGGAAGGTCTAGGCATAGGAGTTGGTAGAGGCCGCTGTCGAGGGGTATACCCCACGACTGTAAAGAGGCTGGTTCCCAGGAAGGCCCTCTACCAACTGGATCCACATAAACTTAAGGAGCAGACGCAGGAGGGAGCGAGTGTGTGGCAGCGGAAACCGAGCACGACAATCCATTGGAGGGGGGGGAAAGGATTCCTATTGTCCACATTTTGTGGAAAATGCTGCTTGGCCCCAAATATAGGGCCCTCTGCACCAGCCGTTGAGAACGTTGGTGTGAAAGAGCTTGTCAAAATGGCCGCCTCAGACCACATGGGTGAACCTCCATTTTGTCGCTGCCTGAGGTCACAGGTGTCAGTGAGGCCATTGTCATCACAGGGGTTTCAGGGGCTTTTTTTAATCCATTTTAGCCTTGTGACAGGGAACCTCGGCAGAGCCGGTACTAGCAGATATAGAGTGCTTCTGAGCCCCTTTGGATTCTGCAGAAGAATTGGCCCTTGGTAAGGAAACCTTGGCAGAGCCGATACTTGACTTAGGGCCTTTGACCTCCTTTGCTCCCTTCAGCAGCATAGGTTGGACCACAAGATTGTTTGTGGGAAGGCTTGGGGTCACCCCCTCCCGCCCGTAGCCAGAGCCCTCAAAAGGGGGCCCATCAATCTTGCCGGTTTTAATTATAGCCCCTAGTCGGGGATCCGCAGAGATGACCCTGGTGCCTTTAGTCACTGTACAGGGATCCTCAAGACTAGGCTCGGTATGTGTAGTTCCAGAACTGGAAACCTCGGGAATAACCCCAGTCAAACAGCCCCAGAAATGTTGGGCTTAACCTTAGCTCCCAGATGGCGAACCTCAAATGAATATCCGGTCTTGACAGGGGGCCTCGGAGCAAACTCCGGAATCCAGATTGAATCTTCGGGACACCTCAGGAAGAACCCTGTACCCTGCCGGAACCAGAAGACCCCAGGAAGAAGTTGCATGGCCGGGGTGCCCTAAAAAAGGTAGGAATTTACTGGACACTTCCTTTTTTCGTCTAACCGATGTAAATGTGGAGGAGGAATTCATTAGAACACCTCCCACCTGACGAAGCTGTAGTGCCTGGACGGAGTGGGAGTCACAGTAGAAGCAAGAGTCCCACCGATGTTCCGGGCCCAAGCACTCCAGACAGAGAGAATGGGGATCCGCCCTCGCGAAACGACATTCGCACGAAGAACAGGACACAAATCCAAGATGCTCTGGCATAGACAGAGGAAAGAAGACCGTGGAACCGGAGCAAGAAGATGAAGGACAAGGGAAGAAAAAGAAAAAAATCCCTAAAATGCAAGTGAGTCCCACCACGCAGAGAAAAGGAATGAAGGGTGATTAGCGGGGCAGAGGTCATGAAGGCAGGGCTACGGTCGAGTGCGGTGGCCCAGCGTAAAAATAAAAGGACAAAACAATTATGTTTGATGCTTCAAAAGTGATACGTTCCCATTCCGATGGACAATGTCCCAAAAGTATGGAGAAAAGGGGACGGGCCATAGGAGTATTATGAAATTATTTTTGTAGAAACATTCATATGAACCTACATATAAATGCTACCTTCTGTGGTATGTCCGGGATAGCGATTGAATCTTGTACCATACATTAATGAAATACCATTAATAATTGTAAATATGATATTGTGTACTTTGTATTTTTTTTTGTCGTTGCTGCACTTAAAGGACAGAGCTCAAAAGATGATGAACCTCAATTCTTTCCATCACAAAAATGAATAAATGAAAAGAGCTAGCCAATGTTTTCAGTGCCCGTGTTTGAAATGAAAGGAAAATTATTATTTTCTTTCAATGTTTAATCTAGATGGGAATTTATTAAACTTGCAGATCCGAGGGCCATCACTATGCTCCCGACACCTCAGTGCAAGCTCCACCTCTGCTGCCCTGCCTGTCTTTGCTGCATCAGATTGGTGCTCACGGGGTCACGAGACTCAGAACACCAAAATGACGCAGCGACGGAGAGCAGTTTCTCTTATTTCCCTGGTGCGTGGACCTGTGGTGAGTATCTAGGGCGCGAGTAGCCCTCATTTCTCTTAAATGTATTTATCACTGAACTCTCCGTCACCGGCCAACTCCACCTTCCCCTGCACGCGGTTGTAGCATCAGATTGCTGTTCACCGGGTCATGAGACCCAAAACACCACATTTAATTCTCTCCCACAGGGGAGCTTTGGCCGGGGAGCCGACTAAGGCACAGGCTAAGGGCACCTTCCTTAGGCCGCCTACCATCCAGTTTGCCTGTTTACCTTGCGCCACAGCCCTGCTGAACGTCACACTTTCCTTCTACACCTTTCTCCAGGTAAGGGAAGCCCTTGTTAAATCTTACCACTACTGTATTTTTCCCACACTGGCATAGTACTCCAAGATTTTCGAACAGGGTGGAGGGGAGGGGGTGGTGGGGGATGGTTTGGTGGTGGGGGAGCCGTTAGGGGTTGTTCCATTTAGTCTTGCATCTTTTTTCGTTTAGCTCAACTAGTATTTTGAAGGACTAGGTGTGAGGAATTTGACCATCCGCACAGGGAGGGTGCGCTCACCTGGGCTTTTTGATATATATATATTTTAAATCAAACTGAATGATGGGAGATCAACCGTCGAAAATGTGTGAGGTCATTCCGCACACATTTTCCCTGCTCACTGCATGAAACGCATAGTCCTGTGTACTCCGGGAGGACACCGCCTACAGGCGCCGTCCTCCAGTCTTGTTCAGGTGGAATGTGAGAGCTACGGGTACATCAACGCATTTCAAGAAGGGGGAAGGCATAGCTTCCTCCGGTCATGGGCAGCGTACTTAAAATATCAAAGGCCCCATTGATCTGCCTCCCTATTGTCTAGTTCGGCTGGTGGCAGTGCATACTAATGAGAAATAAAAGACAAACCTGTTAAAGGGGCCTGGTCGCATGACAGAATGGGCGCATGACATTCCTGTTGTCTATCGGCATATATGGGATCAATGGAAGCTATTCCACCATTGATCTGCGCCGCCACGTTTCCCAAGTTCCTACAGCTGCAGTCCAGTCATTCCTAAAATGGCTGCCGCGGGGGATTCAAGACCGGCGTTCTATCGCAGCCGATCGTGTTGCAACTTTTCCGGAACTTCTCCTTTGTTGTCGCACTCCGATTTCCCTAGGCTTTGGTAAGCCCGCTTTCCTTGGTCCTCTCTGGCGCTTGGCACCTCCGGCCTTGGTCTTCTGCTTTTCTGTCTCCCCTTTTTTCTAGGACCCCCTTCCTCAGACTGCTCTCTGCTGTTTCAGCTTCCACCTCTTTCACTCCTGTCGGGCATCCGCCCTCTGGCTCGTTTCCGACAACTGGCTTCTCGCAGCTCTCTCACCATTGTCACTTTCCTACCTGCTGCCAGTTGTGTCCTCTCCTTCCCGCCTCTACGGCAGAGTTCTCCTTCCACGTTGGACTCGCTTGTATACCCGGAACACTCACTTGGATTATTCAGCAATCTCTACAAGTCAGAAGTCTTGTGTAGCTGTTTCCCCCTGAAAGAAAACCAATCCTACAGTGGAAAGACTTTCCTAGGTTTTTGCCATGATAAGGCTTTTTTTCCCCCTTTCTGGCTGTCGCAGTCGCAGGACCGGGGCCGCTGGCCTTCTGGTTCTCATACCGACCACAGTGGCTTCTTCCAGCGACCGGCCTTATCTTCACAAAAAGAAAGACTGCTTCAAACCAAAAGGAAGGAAGAAACCACCTGTGAAACAATACTTCGGTTCAGGTGAGGATTGGACTTGTTCTGAGCATAACTGATTTTGATACGGAAGGTGGGGCTAACACCTCTTTGATATGCAATGCGTCAATATGAAGCTTGTTTCCACCCCTACGTATGAAGGACGGTAAATGGCATGTCTGGGTCCACCAGTACCGAAGGCAACCCCTGCAGAGCGGACCCCTTTCTGAGGGAGAAGTATGTGATTTAAGGGAGACAGGAAGTCTGCTCTTGTCACAAACTTCAAGGGAGACCTGCTCTTTGATCAAGAGTCACAGAGGCCTCAGTTAACCAGAGAGACACTTTGATCTACAACAGACAGGAAAATGGGTGGGACTTCAGAGTACATGGTGACACCGCCTGCCTTTCCTGTTGCAGAGCACTCTGGTTCTGACCTCACGCATAACAGAAGATTGCTAGTGGGGACCAGGATTGATTCATTAAGGTAGGCTTAGCCTGCACCAATCACTGGGCCGATTTGGCTTTAAAAGAGGGCTGAACCCCTCACTTAGCAGATAATCAGACGACTTTGAAAGGAGTAAGGACTCATTTGGACCCTGGCTGAAGGTACAATATACCTTACCTCTTTCGCCAGTGAAGGAAGGCCAGGATTTCCAAGAGGGAAGCAAGATCCCTCTCCTAAACATCTCTCAGGGACAGAGAGAGATACCGGACTCAGAGGACCCGTCCAGCAGCTCCAGAACCAGTACCCAGCCAGCATGCCCTGCTAGGTTCTGCCAGCAAGCTTCCTTGGCGGGATGTGCCAGAGAGTCTCTGAACAAAGGACAAGGCAGTTGCCTGCAAACACTCTCCTCAGCTTTGGGCCGTCCACCTTAAATGAGGACACAAGCCCTGCGAAGAAGCTAGGAGTGCCACACAAGCATCAACCAGAGTCTATTTTTTAAGGAAATTTCAGGCAGTTGAGCCCTCGAACCACGACTGGTTGCACCACTGACTTGTCACGCTGCAGTCACTCAAGCCGTCTGAGATGCCTTGACCAGCGTTCAAGCTCCGCCAACCAGCACATAAAGATTCTTGATCCTGAGCTGCCGTGTAGGCCAGCCTGCAGCAGTCCTTCTAGCCTCACTTGCCGAAACTGCCTGCCGCCTGATACCCACAGCTGTCTCCAGTCTTGAACTCTGTCGCAAGAGCTACAAAGCAAACCTGGAACCGACTCAACGCTGTCGAGCATCAATAACATCTTAAGCACCAGGTACATTGTGGTTTTGACCGCCCGTTCTTTCTCCAACGGCCCCTAGTGGCATTTACGACCCCTTGTACCTTTTGTGCTGAAACCAAAACAGTTGAGACTGATTCTATGTCAAGACAGGAGGTGAGCATTATGCTTAACTTCCTTTAATACTGCAACTCGCAGCATTTCACATGTCAAACTTCGAACTCAAAACATGTTTTGTCCATCAAATCAAACTAAAAGATTTAAGAGTTCTGCCAAAACTACAAGTGCCCATAAGCCTCTAGTGCAGTGTAGTCCTGAGGATGTCTGTCCACCCATCACCACTGCCTGGGAGCCTCTATATGCTGCTTCCTGCCTGGGTCCCTTCGTCTTTGTTTTTGCTGCAGCTTACAAGATCAGTTCAGGCGAATTTGTTAGTGCATATTTCATTCAAACAATTTGATAGTGTGAGGATTTCACCATAATAGTACATTGGTTTACCATTATTGTGAAAAGTTACTTCAAAGTAGGTCTTAAGTGTTCTACTCGTTTTCCCCCGGCCTAGTTCGCCATGTTCTCCTTTATAAGCGTGCGCCTTCCATACGGTTGCTTGAGCGTGCAACGTATTACCTTTGCAGTTGCATCAGCATGCAGCATTTTACCATTACTGAGGGACGGGACAGGAGCCGTGGGCGAACGCACCCACACTAGACAGCCGGTTCCATCGTCATATTGTTCAGGGAAGCTAGGATCCAGCTACGCATCGCACGAAAGGCACGCTGCTTCACTCTCAGCATTCCCGGGTCACTCCTCCTAACGCTCTGATGGAGCGCATACAGCCGCATCTTGAAAAGGAAATAAAAAGTACTTATTGTTTTTCGGCAGCAACCGCATCGCCGAGTACTCGACAGGTGCACGGCAGCCACATAAGAAAAAGAAGAAAAAAAAAAAGATTAAACGAATTTCAGTTCACTCGCTGCTTGTCCTATATCAGCTTGCTTTTGTTCAAGCAGCCCATGGACCCCATTTCTGAGCACAAATGCACTATGGCTTCCCAAAGCACCTCCTTGGAATGGAGTGAGGAGTGGGTAGAGGAGCCCACAGAGTGAGACCGACCTTTTCCTCAGCTTCAAGAGTGTCCTGGGAGACGCCCTCTCAGAGGCTGCGTCACAGGAAGTACAGCCTCTCACAGTGCCTAGAGGTCCTGGAGGCTATGCAAGCCAAACAAAGAGCAGAGCAGAGAGCTCCCAGGAAGAGACGGGCGGCTGGCCCAGTTGAAGGAGAATCAGTAAGACACCCCTCTACAGCGGTTGACCAAGAGGGGTGTAAAAAGTCATGGAAGAGGTTGGCCTCTTTGACCTCCAATGAATCAAAAGGAAGGGGCTCACAGTACCCCAAGAGGTGGTCGATTCCCGTCAACAGGCTCAAGAAAGCCTTTTTGCTCAAGTCGGCAGTGCCACACCCATGACCCCCCCTATCCCAGGGTTGACTAATTTAGCGGCAGAAGACAGCACTTATTTGCCTGACAAAGGAGCAGAGGATGAAATCCTCACAGAAACCCACAGCGAAGACCCAGCACTAGAGGACGATAATATGGGTGACCTGTTCGACCCAGAGGCCATCCGACATCCCAAATCCACAGAGTGGTTGCTGTCGCCCAGAGTGGCTCTCTACATGGCTCAGCACATCAGAAAGCCATTGGAAAGGGAAGTTCGCTCCAGAGTAAGAGCAGAGTGTCCAAGACCCGAACTACCCGGAAAAGTGACTGACACTCCAGATATCAATCCCAAGATGGTGACCTTCATTACAAAGACAGCCAGAGACATTCGCAAAGGTGTCAATAGCGCTTGGAAAGGATGCCAAAACAAGCTGCTCGACCTTGCAGGCCCCTTAGCGCAGATAATGGACCTAGCTGAAAGGGCTAAAAGACACTCTGGCTCCAGTAGATGCGCAGGTACTCAGTAGCTGGGCGCAGCGTGCAGTTTGTCTCCTGGACAACGCCAACTGCACCCTTTCAACCGAAAGGAGAAGAGGAGCGCTACTTAAAATAGACAGTGAACTTGGCGATCTAGCTTCATACGAAGCAGGGGAAGGAGCAAAGGGAATGCTCTTAGAAGAAGTCTTCGCCAAAGACGTCTCAATTTATTGGCACGTACGCAACGCTAGAGAAAGCATAGAGTTCCATAAGGAAGGTTTTTCTGGGGGGCATTTTTTCTAGGGACTGGTCGATATCGGGGTCGATCATCCGGTCGCTTCAACATGCAACAAAGACCCCAAGGTCTACAAGCCCAATATTGGGAAAACAGTCAGCAAGACTCGTTCTTCCCAGCCAGATCACGGTTCCACAGAGGACACAGGGGAAGAGAGGCCTACAGACAGCAGCAGGTGGTGAGTGTGCAAAGCGCAAGCATCCCAAGAGGTTGGGGGGGGGGGGTTGGGGCGGGGAAACGCAGTTGTTTTTGCGTAAATGGCAAAAGCTGACCAGCGATGCCTGGGTGCAGCAAGCAGCAGCAGGCCTGCATTTAGAATTCACAAGCAAACCTACCCAGAGGTCAGAACCCCAGCCAGCTCATAAGCCCCAAGAAGAGTTAACACAGCTTTAGGAGGAATTGCGCAACCTAACAGACAAGAATGTAATAGAACACGACACACAAGGTGGTCAGGGCTTTCTCTGCAATATATTTTTACTTCATAAGGAGAAGTTAAGACCAGTGATTAATCTGAAGAGTCTGAACGAGTGTCTAACTTCCAGACATTTCAAGATGGAAGGGATTCATCTCCTCTGAGATCTCCATCGAACAGAAGACTGATTAGCGCGCCTAGACCTCAGAGACTCCAACCTCACTAGTCCAATAGCGATATAACACCAGAGATTCCTCCGTTTGGTGGAACAAGGAGATTTGGCGTTTCAAGTGTGTCCCATTCGGATTGGTATCAGCTCCCTGGGCCTTTATCAAGATAAAGAGGTCAGTGGCAGCAGCCATAAGAGGAATCAGTATTATCATCTACCTAGACGACATCCTCATCCTAGCTCAGAACAAAGTCCCTCTTCAGGAACAGGTGCACTAGATCTGCGCCCTAGTGTCCGCCCTCGGTTTCATAATAAACACAGCAAATCGGAGCTACAGCCCACGCACAGAATCGAATTTTTAGGATTCATAGTAGACACCAAAAAAGCCACTCGAGCTCCCGACTCAAAATAAAAGCCATCAAGAAAGACCTCAGATAAGTCATAGCGAAGAAGAATATTTTGCTTCGCAGTCTAGCTAGGATAGTGGGTCTCCTAGCGGCATCGACCCAAGCGTTTATCCCTGGGCCCCTACACTACAGAGCCCGTCAGAGTCTCAAAAGACACCTCCGGGGGGGGAGTAGGATACCATCAAATAGTTACCCTAGATCAAGAAGAACTGATGGAGCTTCAGTGGTGGCTTCAAAACATGGAAGCTTGGAATGGCCGAGCGATTTTCAGCGACACTCCAGAACTGGTGATAGAATCAGCCGCAAGCAGAGCCAGCTGGGGAGCGAGGTGCGGAGACATAGAAACAGGAGGGTAATGGTCCATAGAAGAACTACCATTGCACATACATTGTCTAGAGCTCCTAGCAGGATCCTTTGCAATGCATGCTTTTACCAAAGGCAAGGCCAATTGTTGTATCTTACTCAAGATGGACAACATATCAGCAGTTGAGTACATAAACAAGCTAGGAGGGACCAGGTCGAAAATGCTAGCAGAGCTAGCAAAAAACTTTTGGCACCACTGCCTACAACGCCACATAACATATCGGCAGAATACTTACCAGGGGAACATAATAAGAGACTGGAACTCACAATATCTCGTAGATTCCAGCTATTGGAAGCTATACCCAGGAATATTTGCCCAAACACAAAGAATTTGGGGTCCGTTCGATATCGATCTCTTTGCATCCAGATTGAATGCTCAGACTCCCAGATACTTCGGCTTGTGGGGACAGACGCATTCCTGCACCACTGGACCGGAGCAGTCCATTATGCCTTCCCACCGTTCATTATGCTGACAAGACTTAGCGAAAGTCCAGAGAGAAGTAGTGATAATCCCATTGTGGAAGTCCCAGGCCTGGTCTCCAGTAGCGATGGAACTTTCGGATTTTCCGAGGATGATCCCCTCTGTCGGGACCTCCTACTCAACCCGAACGGCCAAACACACCCTCTGACCAAGGAGGGCAGTCTACACCTGATGGCATGCAGGACTTCAGGAAGAGATGGAAACTGCCAGGCATTTCACAGCTCGCTGCCGACTTCATTGGAGATTCCATGGTGCCTTGCACCCATGGGACCGCTGGGCCACTTGGTGCAGAGAGCAAGGTGCTAATCCCATTTCAGCACCTTTAGTACAGATTCTCAATTTCCTGGCCGACGGCTGTGCCTACACAAAATTTTACAGATTGGCAATATCAGCAGGGCACGACAGTAGAAGGCAAGCCCTTGGGGGAACATCAAGCATCGGTACGACTGCTTAAAGGAGTTCGACTGTGTAAACCTCCCAGCCTAAATTCTCTGTGCTTTGGGACGAAAAAGATGTTTTTCAGCTGTTTCTCAACTGGCCCGATAATGACAACCTTTCCTTGTCCCAACTGTTCGGAAAGCTAGTGATGCTGCTCTGCCTAGTAGCATGTAAGAGAGTGTCAGATGTCAAATCGCTAGAAGTGGACAGGAAAGGGCGTAGTTTACAGTATAGCCAAAAGGACAAAGTGCAATTCAATAATCTCTTATCCCTGTTTTCCAGAGAACGCAAACATGTGTAGATTACAAATTGGCTACAGCCAATTTTAGGCCGCTAGGAGTGTTCCAGCTTCTCAGTGTGTAGAAAGCCATACCATGCAGTAGCCACTGCCACAAAAGCCAGATGCGTCAGAGAAGTTATGCAGTGGGCAGGAAGAGACAAAGGTGGCACGCATTCTACGAGAGGAGCGATTGAATCTAGAGTGTCACTACAAGACATTATGAAGTTAGCCGACTGGGAAGGCGCCTAGCTATTTGAAATCGGAAACCTCGTGGTATGCCCCTTTACCCTCACTAATGTCTACAAATACTAACTTTGTCCTCGGTCCTCCCTGTAAGAAATCAAAAGGACTGGACAGATCATTTGGCAATTGTGCCTCTAAGATCTGGAATGACTTCCCTCCAGCCCCGATATCGGTACCCACTCTTTCGTCTTAAGAAATCCCTGAAAAATGTTCTATTTGTATTAGATGACATCTGTCTAAGATTACATTGACCTAGGCTGTTCCCTGTCCCGTTTTTTCTGTTGTCCTATGTGTATGTGTGTGCCCCGATGCCCTCAGGCTTTCGGTGCAATACAAATAAAAATACAATACAGAGTCTACCTTCAAAACCTTTTATTTTAGACCGCTCTCTCAGGTGGCTAATGTTTTGTTAGACAGCTTTGAAAAAGCATAATGCTCGCCTCCTGTCTTGACATAGAATGAAGATAGTCCATGCTTAGAGTGCTGGGTAGTCTTTATTCCATTAACGACACAGAGGCGAGCATTATAACCCGCCCAGAATATGCAGGGAAGAATTTATAAGTGAAAGAAATGTTATACTTAACGAAACAGGAAGAGACCCAGGCAAGAAGTAGCATACAGAGTCTCTCAGGCACTGATAGGTGGACAGAAACAGCCTCGGACTACACTGCACTAGAGGCTTATGGGGACTTGTAGTTTTGGCAAAACTCTTAAACCATTTAGTTTGATTTGATGTACGAAAAACAAAAAATAAAATGTTAGTTCGAAGTTTGAAATGTGAAATGCTTTGAGTTGCAGTATTAAAAGGAAGTTAAGAATAAAGCTTGCCTCTGTGTCTTTAATAGAAGACAGACTACCCTGCGCTGTAAGGATAGACAATTGACTTTACCGATTACACTCCTGTGAGTAGCCACAGTGCATCGCTTTCCTTCGTGAAACTGTCTGTCCCGTGTTCCTTTACAGGGTGGGTTGTATTTTGTAGTGTGCTAGAATTGTCTGTTGTAATAATAATGAAGTAGATATTTTATTTTTCAACTTGATTTTTATTAACATTTTGCTTTAAACAAACTCAAAACTGAAAGACCAAATTAACAAGACCCAAAACCAAACTCCCCCCAATTCCCCCCACCTGCCCCCTTCCCAGGAGCAGTATATCGAGCTTTGCACCCTCTCGGTGGTGCCTTATTTGCAGCGCCGAGCTGCACTACTGCACGCCTTTGCCCAGGAGAGCCCTTAGTCAGTTCAGCATTTCTCACATTCCGGGTTCGGAATCCTCCTGGTGAAGTATAATCCCAAGGAGTGACATACTTTTGGAGCACCAGGCACTGCGCGCCCCTTCCTTCAGAAATGTTAGCAGACCAGCCCAGTCCAATACAAATTTCGTTGTGCCTAAATGGAATATGTAAGCCATTCCATGGCTATGACCGACCAGAGTTTTGCCACCCACTCATAGTCATGGGGGGTGGGGGAGGGGAGGGGAAATCTTCGACTTCCACTTGCGCGCCAGCACCATTGCAGCAGACATCATCATCATGATGATGAACAAGTTACTTCTTACCTTGTAACGTTCTTTCGACAGGATGTTCCTCCGACGTATTCCTTATCTTTGATAATCCATTTCCAGCTTGCTGGCCTCGGAAATGTTTTCTGTAGAGGGCGCTGCGCATCGACGCCCGCCGAGTCGATGTCCCTCGACGGCCACCGTATCGGCGCCGACGTCATCATGCCCATAAATAGCCACGCGCTGCGTCCGTTGCTCAGTTCCGTTTTGTAGCATAAGAAAAGTCATGCCTGAATTGGTTATTGATCTTGAAGGAGCGTAACCTGCAACCACAAGGGAAGTATCACTGCGGGGATGGATGGGAGGTGCGATAAGGAATACGTCGGAGGAACATCCCGTCGAAAGAACGTTACAAGGTAAGAAGTAACTTGTTCTTCGAAGGGATTGTGTCCTCCGACGTATTCCTTATCTTTGATAGACTCCCATAGCAGTGGCATGTAATTGGAGGTGGGAGTGAGAATGTTATGTATCCCTTTAGGTATGGACCGAATGTAATACGACCTTGCCAAATCTGGTCTCTTGAGTTGTGGAGGAATCCAGATTGTAAAATGTTGTGAATTTATGTGCAGACGACCATGTGGCAGCCGCACATATGTCTCGGACCGGTACCCCTCTTTGGAGAGCCGAAGAGGCTGCGATACCCCTGGTTGAATGAGCCCTGAGATTTTGGGGTGGCTCTTTCCCTGCCAGTTTGTAACATTCCAGAATGGCCAAAATAATCCACCTGGAGATGGTTTGTTTTGTTATGGGTAGTCCCAACTTGTGACCTGAGTATCCTACAAACAGTTGGTCTGCTTGCCTGATCCTAGCCATTCTGCTGGTGTAAAAGCTGAGAGCTTGCCTTGGGTCCAGCCTATGTAGCCTTTCCTCCTCTTTCCCCAGATGGGGAGGAGGGTAGAACGAAGGTAAGGTAATTTTCTGAGTAATATGAAATTCAGAAACAACCTTTGGAAGGAAATTAGGCTTCACCTGAAGGACAACTTTGTCCTTGTGGAAGATTGTATGTGGGGGTTTACAGGAGAGAGCTCGTAGCTCGCTCACCCTCCTAGCAGATGTTAGTGCTACCAATAGGACAGTTTTAAGCGTGAGAAATCTCAGCGCACAAAAGTGAAGTGGTTGGAATGGAGTGCCCATTAGGAAGTTTAAGACTAGATTTAAGTCCCATAAGGGAACCTGGAATGGTCTTGGAGGATAAACATTAGTTAATCCCTTGAGAACTTGTACCACTAGAGGAAGTTTGAAATAGGATGGTTCCTCCGCAGTGCGCTTGAAGATAGAAAGCGCTGCGAAATCGCCTTTTACAGTGCCAACCTGAAGGCCTGAGTTTGCCAAGTAGAGTAGAAACGATAACACCGTTGGTGTACCACACGAAAAAGAGTCGATATTCTCTTCCCTACACCAGCTGCAAATTTTGTTCCAACGGCAGCGGTATAAAGACTTTGTTGCTGGCCTTCTGGCCGAAAGCAACACCTCCATGACGTCATCAGGGAGATCCCAAACCTTGTACCTCACCCTTTCAGAAGCCAAGCGTGAAGGTTGAGGGTTCTGGTGTCTGGATGGAGAACCTGACCTCCCTTCTGCGAGAGAAGATTCTCTGAGTGGAAGACGGATTGGAGGACAGATGGACATATCTAGAAGGTCCGGGTACCACGTTCTCCTGGCCCAATCCGGGGCAATTAGGATGATGGTTTTCCGGAATCTTCTCAACCTCCTGATCATTTGAGGAATAACAGGGACTCGTGGGAACGCGTAAAGGAGTGGAAACTCCCAGTCCACTACGAACGCGTCTCCTAGAGCTCCTCTCGGGGGAAATTCCCTTGAACAGAACAGATCGCACTTCCTGTTGGTGCTTGTGGCGAACAGATCCACCTGAGGGGTTCCCCAAAGGGCGAAAGATCTCTTGAAGGACTTCCTGAGCTAGCTCCCACTCGTGGGAGACTATGCTCTGCCTGCTCAGAGCGTCCACTGTCGAGTTCTTCTCTCCGGCTAAGTGGACTGCTGATAGAGAGATTCCTTCTTGGATTGCCCAAAACCAGAGCTGCATCGCCTCTCTGCACAGTGGCAGTGATCCTACGCCTCCACTTTTGTTGAGGTAGTGCATGGCCACCGTGTTGTCCGTCATTATCAGGACATTTCTCTCCTGTACTGATGGCAGAAAAACTTTCAGCGCTAGTCTGATCGCTCTCAGCTCCAAAAGGTTAATGTGTAGTCTGGACTCCGATGGAGCCCAACGACCGCTGATGGTGAAATCGTTGGCATGGGCTCCCCACCCCGTGAGTGAGGCGTCTGCAACTACTGTTATCTCTGGCCATGGTTGCCAAAACAGTTCTCCTCTCAAGATGTTCTCTGGATAGGCCCACCATTGAAGGTCGCAGGCTACCTTGTCCGGAATCCGGAGGAGATCTGTCATTCTCCCTGAGAATTGCGACCACTGACCTCAGTGCCCACTGAAGAGATCTCATTCTCAGGCGAGCCTCTGGCACAAGGAAGATGCAGGATGCCACGAGGCCTAGCAACCTTAAATAGTCGAAGGCTGGGAGACGTTGGGCATTTTGAAACTTGGTGACCATCTGTAGAATATCTTGAGCCCTCACCTCTGGTGGCAAGGCTTTTCCCAGGGAAGTGTCCAGGACCGCTCCAATGAACTGGAGTCTCTGTGATGGTATCATCTGTGACTTCTTTAAATTGAGGGAGAAGCCCAGTTTGTGAAGGAAGTGGCAGACAATCTAGCTGGGCCTGGGCCTGTTTCGAAGATACAGCCCTGATCAGCCAATCGTCCAGGTAGGGGTAGACGTGGATCCCTTCCCTCCTTAGACTCGCCGCCACTACCGACATCAGCTTGGTGAAGACCCTCGGGGCGGAGGTCAGCCCAAATGGCAGAACTCAATTGATAGAGAGTCGCCAATTGCGAACCTCAGGTATTTCCTGTGTTTGAGATGGATTGGCACATGGAAATAAGCATCCTGAAGGTCCAGAGATACCAGCCAGTCCTGGAGCTGGAGGGCCTGAAGGATCTGAGAGAGAGTTACCATCTTGAACTTGTCCTTCCTGAGGAACTTGTTCAATTCTCGTAAGTCCAGGATGGGTCTCAGTCCTCTGTCCTTCTTTGGTATGAGAAAGTAGGGGGGGGGGGGGGGGGGGAGTACTAGCCCTTGTTCCTGTCCGCTACAAGTACCGGTTCTATGGCACCTTTCTCTAGCAGGTCTATCATTTCCTGCAAGAGGAGCGGATAGGGAACTTTTAGAGAACTGTTCCCCGGTGGATGACTGAGGAATGTGTAGAAAGGGTAGGCAGTAACCCTGGGCAACTGTCTCCAATGCCCAAGCATCTGACGTTATAGCCTGCCATTCCGTCAGATGGTGAGTTAACCTGCCCCCTACAGGTGTATTGTGTGGAAAGGCCTCAGAGTGGTTTGGGGGCGGCTGATGCAGATGCCGAGGTTAAAGAGGCACCTGCTGCTGCTGCAGCCTTAGTACTTCTGACCCGTCCACCTTGGGTGGATCTCCTTTAGACTCTTTGAGCCGGCTGTCCTCTGCCTTTCCCGAATGCGGAATAATAGGGAAAGGACTTTCCTCTCCCAGAGGTTCCTGAGGGGCGAAAAGGAGTTTGGCGGATAGCAGCTCCTAAAGATTTTGCTGCTGCTTTAGAAGTCTGCAACTTTTCCACACTGTCATCAGCCTTTTTCCCGAATAGTGAAGAGCCGTCAAAGGGCATATTCAAAAGTCTGGCCTGTACATCTGGAGCAAAGCCAGACTTTCGCAACCACGCATGCCTGCGGATTGTTGTACTTGCCGCCATGGCCCTGCTGATACTGTCAGCGGAATCGATGCCAGTTTGAAGTGATTCGCACATGGCATCTTTGCCATCTTTAATAATGTTAAGGAAGGCTTCCTTTTCCTCTCCTTCGGGTATGCAGTCAGCCACTGATGAAGCACACTCCCATAGTGTGTGACTGAACCAGGCGAGCGTACAGGTGGTGTTGATGGACTTCAACGCCATACTACAAGCAGAGAAGACTTTCTTCGCCATAGAATCGTACCTCTTGTCATCTCTATCCTGTGGGACAGTAGGGTAAGCGGTCCTACTGCTAGATGAAGTTACCGCTTGAACCACCAGGCTCTCTGGAGTCGGGTGTTTAGATAAGTATTCAGGGTCAGCAGCCGCTACCCTATACTTGGCTGACAATCTTTTATTGACCGCAGGGATAACTTCAGGAGTTTCCCAATTAGATGTAATTTTCCTTTGTAAGGCTGCATGGAAGGGGACCACAGGGTCCTCCTGTGGATCTTTGTCTAATATGTCTGTTAGGTCATCCTGTTAAAAAACAGGTGAAGGCGCAGACCAACCCATAAATTCAATAATTCTTGCCATAAGGGTTCTATAGGGTGTTTCGGCATGTTCCCCTGGGTCTGGTTTAACAAATTCCACTTCTGGGGAAATGTCCAGCCCACTTGCCTCATGTAGTGACTACTGTAGGCCCTTCAGCCTTCTTTCCACAGAGGTGAAATCCTCTGAAATAGGCAGTGTGGTCCTCTGTAACCCAAATGTTTCCTGGTCAGAATCTTCCCCCTCTTCATAAATTGAAGATAGTCCAGGGTACTCTGACCTCTGAAATGGTGTAAAACCCATTTCTAAGGCAGAAGGAGCCAAACTCGTCATTATTGGGAGAGAAAACGTCGATGTCGTCGACGCCGATGTGACGGGCTTCGAAGGCGCAGAGAACGGTGTCGAAAAAACTGGAAGGGGTCTCGAACTCGAGAGGATCGGATCCTACTCGAGGACATCGACGACTATCTCAGCGTCGTGCCGGAGGCCCTTGGAATCACCGTTGGCTGTGGAGTGGCCTTGGTCTTCTCTTTCATCGGCATCGATGTCGGCGTCGAGTCGATCGACCGATGCGTCGAGGAACCCTTCGACAACGGCGTTGATGGCGCCGATCCGTGCGTCGAAGGAATCTTCGACGATGGCGTCGAAGATGGTGCCTTCTTACCCGATGGCTCGTGGCGCTCTCGTGTTCAATGTTTCGCCGGGTGCTGCGACTCGCAGCGTTTTGATTTTTTGGGTTTTTCACCCGGGGTATCACCCTCATCTGTCTTCGAGGGGGTCGAGGCCAAGTTCTCGAAGACGCTTAACATTTTCTTTTAGAATTCCTCCCACTCAGCTTGAGAGCTGTGTTTTGTGGGACAGGAGACCCTTTCTGGGGACACAGAAGACGACGAGGAAGGGGATCTTCGACGTCTCTTTTTTGAGTGTCTTGATCTCGACAAATGGTGGGAGCTACTTCGAGATCTAGAATGGGAATGTTTGACGGCGAGGAGATGAATGCCTCGACTCAGCCGAAGAAACCTTCGAGGAGGTTTTGACTGACTTACCTCTCTTGAGCTTCCGCTCCTTCAAGGCTTTCGCTGTCATGGACATGCAGTCCTCACACTCCGAACAATGGTGCTCGGATCCCAAGCACCACAAGCAGATCCTGTGTGGATCCGTTATCGACATTTTTTTCGTGCATTCTCGACATTTCAAGAAGCCGGATCGTGGCGTTGTCGGTTCCGATGAAGATGCCATCGAGAACGAGTAGGTATTATTCGAGTAGATATAGAGTTATCCTGACTGAACTGAGCAACGACGTTCCGAGGCCCCACGAAGCACGGAAAAACGAAACTGAGCAACGGACGCAGCGCATGGCTATTTATGGGCATGATGACGTCGGCGCCGATACGGTGGCCGTCGAGGGACATCGACTCGGCGGACATCGACGCGCAGCGCCCTCTACAGAAAAAATTTCCGAGGCCAGCAAGCTGGAAACGTATTATCAAAGATAAGGAATACGTCGGAGGACACAATCCCTTCAAAATATACTTTGCGGGCTGATTTCGTGGGGAGGTCCACTAGCTCCCGATTTAGGCCTATCATATTGAGCCCACTGTTCCCACCCCCCTTGAGTCCCAGAACCTTCCTCGTGGCCTGCTGAATGCTGTTCCAGAAAGTGTCCAGTTTCGAGCATTCCCACCAAATGTGAGCCCAAGAGCCCTCCCTGCACAGTCCTTCCAGCAAAGTTGAGCGGTTCGAGCATACATCTTGTTTAATCTGACTGGTGTTAGGTGCCATTGATACATCAGCTTAAGCTAAATCTCCCAAATCTGGAGGGACCTGGTGAGTTCTGGGATCCTGGCCCACAAGTCTTGCCAGTCACTCTCTTCTATCTCGGTGCCTGTGTCCTCTTCCCATTTTCTCATGTAACTTCCAGTCGGAGGATTCTCCCCTTCCTTAATGTATTTATATATGTCACCCACATGTGTATCTAAATATTTTTCAAACAGAGTTAGAGGGTGTGTGCCCACCCGCCTCTGTTCAGGGTTTGACAACCAATGACGCAATTCCATGTATCTGTATCTAGGAGTCTCCTTCAACCCAAATTCCGTTTTACACTGCTCGAACTCTTTTACCCTGCCATCCCCATACATATCCCGCAGCATCCGGCATTCCCCCCTCATACCAGTCATTAAATGCTGGGTTTTTACAGCCTGGGGAGAACTGTGGGATCTCGAATGGGGGAGGGAAAGGTAGTTATGTGGGCTTGTTTAATTGCCACGTCCCAGGCTTTCCCAGTGGTCAAGGTGATACGGCTAATATACATCTGGGCAGGTCTATCCGCTTTCGGAAGCCAGAGTGTAGCCTTCAGGCGCCCGGCTACCACCGCCCTGTCCATCGGCCTCCACGGCTTATCCCAATCGTTTCTCTGCCAATTTCTGAGACCCCCTATCTGGTCCGCTATGCAGTAGGCCTTAAAATCGGGTTCGCCCATGCCCCCTCGGAGGGTTGGAGTCTTCATCAGGGTTGAGGCTAGTCTGGTGCGTGTGCGGTTCCAGATGAAGGGGTTGGTGGCTTTATATAGGGCTCTGAGAAAGGAGCCGGAACGTCTACTGGGAGGGTGGCAAAGTGGTATAGAAGCTGTGGGAGTACCACCATCTTAAGGACGTTGATGCGCCTCATCCACGAAATATACAGGGGACCCCAATCTACTATCTTGGATTTAATTTTCTCTAATAAAGGAATGTAATTCGCCCGGTATAGATCTCCCACTGTGTTGGTGAGATGGACCCCCAAATACTTGATTCCCTTGCTTGGCCATCTGAAAGCATATTCTCGTTGGATATGTTGCACCGATTCCACCCGTAAATTAAGGTTCAGGATCTCTGACTTATTAGTATTTACTGCCAGGCCGGCGACCCTCCCAAACTTGTCAAGCTCCTCACATTCAGCTAATAACGATATCTCAGGGTCGGTCAATGTGAGTAGCATATCGTCCAGCAAAGGCCGCCACTTAATGAGCCTGGCCCCCAAACATGATGCCCGTTATGTCCTCAGCCGTTCTTAACACCTCTAGGAATGGCTCCAAAAGAAGAGCATAAAGCAGCAAGGAGAGGGGGCAGCCCTGCTTCGTGCCCCTTTCTACCTTCACTGACTCTGAGATCCGACCATTGATTGCTAGGCGGAGGGACGGATTTTGATAGCTGGCGCTCACTTGATCAATGTACTTCGGTCCAAAGCCCATTTTGATCATTGTGGCGAAGAGAAAACTCCACTCCACGCGATTAAAAGCCTTTTCGGCGTTGATTGCCAAGAGGAGAGCGGGGATCCCCTTTATCCCGAGTCTTCTCGATCAAGTGGGTCACTCTGCGCACATTATCAGCTGTCTGGCGCCCTCTAATGAAGCCTGCCTGATCATGTCGCACCAATTTGGGCATAAAGGAGTCCAGTCTGGCCGCTAAAATCTTCGTACGAATCTTCGCATTGACATTTATGAGTGCTATTGGGTGATAGGACCCACATTCCTCTGGGTCTTTACCCTGTTTATGTATGAATATTACTTTGGCGTCATCCATGGACCCGGGGAGGGCTTGAGAGGAGCCTATGTGGTTGAAGAGTCTGGTGGGCAGGGGGATTAGAGATTCTTTGTGTAGTTTATAGAACTCAGCCGCAAACCCATCTGGGCCTGTTGGGGGAGAGGGTGAGGATAGCCTTCCTGACTTTGTCGGTTATTTCTCCCTCAAGCTGTTCCTGCTCCTTTGAAAGTTTGCAAGTCGAGCCTGTCTAGGTATGCCGTTTGCATAGTGGGGTCCAGGTTACTTGACAAATATAGGGTGGTATAAAACTGGAGGAATTCTCTCTCTATTTTCCTATTACTAGTAAACGTCTGCCCTCCCTCCCCCCTGATTTTAAGGATAGTTTTGTCCTCCTCCTCCTTTCTCAACATCCGAGTGAGCAACCTGTCGGATTTGTTCGCTTTGATATAGTGCAATTGGCGCACGCACAGTAAATTGCGCTCTGCTTTGGATGGGGTTCAGCTGACCCCTTAGTGTCTGAATCTCCCTTTCTACGGCTGGTGTATGTTTTGTGGCCAATCGTTCCATTGCCCCCCCCAATCTTCCTGCCAAGGTTCTCTTCTTCCAGTTTTAGTTCCCTGTCCCTTCTGACTTTGACATAATTTTCCCCCTTATCGTGGCTTTTAGTGCGTCCCACCATATTTGCGGTCTAGTGTCCTCCCAGTCGTTCTTTTCCACATATTCCTCCAGGTCCCTTTCCACCTCCTGAATCGGAACTGGATCCTTAAATAACTGGGTTGGATACCTCCATTTCCATAACCCTGGGGGACCTCATGCCTGCTCAGTGTTAAAGCAATATGGGTGTGATCCGAGATCGCTAGGGGTCCAAGAAAGATCCCAGAGATGGACCCTAAGAGAGGGGCAGACACCCAGATGTAGTCTATTCGGGAGTGGGATTTATGAGCATACGAGTAAAAAGTGTACCCTTTGTCGTTTCCCTGCATCTCCCTCCATGCGTCCACTGTTAGGCAGAAACCTGTGCAGTTCCCTTTGGGAAGACTGCAAAAGATTTAGGACTACCGGTGTTAGCAGTAAACCCACTTGGTAGCAGTCTGCACCACCCAGATTTACCTGGTAGCTGTGGCTGAGCAGTCAGACTTCCCTCAAGAAGAGTTAGGCAGTATGCAAAGTATACCAATAGGCATTCAGACACAATAGCACAAGCAAACACTGACCAGAGCTTTGGTATCAAAGTATATAATTATTTATTTAAAAACACACTGTTTGAAACACTCCAGCACTCTTATTGTAAAAGACTAAACGCAGTTACTATTATAATATATACAACCCTTATTCCTTATCAGACAAGTCTTAGTTAACACCACTTATTTCCAGACAGAGGTGAGCGCTTAACTATAGATGGCACTCCAATAAGTTCATGAAGAAGGGAGGGAAAAAGACAGAATATGTGAAGATACACCACTCTAAGATTTAGTAACACTTTTAGCAAGGCAGAAGAGCAAAAGTCACTTGTGAGGCTAAGTCTATAGGCTGGGCCCACTCTCAGAGAGAGCAGAGCACAAATGCGCCCAAGATCACACAGTTACACTAGCCTTTGAAAGTCTTGCAGAGAGTTCGAAAAGAGTTTAGAGAGGCTCAGAAGTTTAGCCAGGGTGTCCCAGGCTAACCCAGGTTCGAAAGCCAGGGGCTAAATCTACCCCGTACAGTCGGTGGCAAGGGAAGCCAGTCGGAACACGATACCTTAAGTGGGAAGGATCCTCCAGCGGTGGCAGTTGTTCCTCGCAGAGGGTGCAAGTCTCGGCGGCGTCCAGAGGAAGAGAAGATCTCGACTTGGAGGAAAGATGAAGGTCGTTGCACTGCCAGGGAAGAAACCAGCCGCAGAGTTTTCCGGTTAAAGGTATTACGTAGTAAAACGTGGTATTTCGGTTGCCGGGGTGCTTGGCACAGGCAAGGCAGCCACGAGATGCGTCGGGAAGGCGAAAAGACGGTGAAACTGGTTATCCCCACCAGTCAAAGGAAGAAGACTCTCCGAAGGGAGATCTCCTCTGTCGTTGGGAAAAGTGGCGAGACGGTTCAGCAGGGCTCCACCGGTGGTGTCGTCGTAGCAGGTCGGCTCAGCTACTCCCTCATCGGATTCTTAGGTCCTGTGGCGACTTCTAAAGTTCCAGTCCCCAAAGCCCTGCTTTTATGCAGAAAACCCCCATTCACTCAGCCTAGCTGTCACTCAAACATGCTAAGTGGTGAGCCGGCCGGCTCACCACTTGGGCCAATCAGGACGGAGTGCGACTTGAGTTGCCTAGGCAACTCAGTCCAGGGTGCCTAAATCCCCCCTCCACCCCTTCTAAGTACCCCAGACAGAGTGGCACCACTTTGGAGGGCTTCTGTGGAGAGGCCTGCCAAAAAAGTGGAACAAAGGGCTCGACTTGGGTTGAAGTCACAAGAAGAGAACACAAATGCCATTTTAGAACCGAGGTTTGGCAAAAATACCAACCGGAGAATTAATAATAAATAAACCGGCGGTATGTTCGAGGCTATCATAATTAAATAAATAAAGATAGTAGCCTCGAACAATGGGAAAATCCCAGAGAAATATTCGCGGTTGAATATAAAAAGTAGTATCCACTGCCACCAGCCAAAACTCGATCAGGGGGGATGGAGACGTGCCCCCTCGACTAACAGACCCCGGGGCAATCGAATTGCCCCAGCCAGTACGTCCACAATATGATGGTTTGTACTGGTTCTGTTCAGAATTCAAGACTAGTAAAGTCAATGGTGACTTTACATGCCCTGGGAGACAGTAGTCAGTCCCAGGGTATGGAGTCTATACTGGGGGGTCACTATGACACCCCTGTGTTACTGCACTGAGGGTGCTGTGTTACACACATAACAAAAACACATGAAGCCCTATGGAGTAAAAGACCCCATAGCCCATTAAACACATCTAGAGTCAAAGGAACACACTCAAATCATGTCCAAGAGTGAGGGTAAGAGAGTCTCACTCTTGGCAGGAGAAAAAAATAAACCCCAAAAATCCAGCAAAGCTGCTGAGGGACTCACTAGGTTAGGAAATTCAGCCTAAACAGAGAATTCTCCCTAACATCCACCAGGGCCAGATCTTGAAGTTTCTTTTTAAGCTCCCCGGAAGGTCCCCACAGTGCCCTACTTCTGTCCCTAGAGGGGTCGCAGGCCATGTTAAAGTCTCCCGTTAAGACGATGCAACCTCTAGCGAAGACGCTCAGATGGGCAAGAGACCTCTGAATGAAGGCATCCTGCCCGGTGTTGGGGGCATATAGCGTAGCGATTGTGTATACCTCCCTCCGCCCTCTAATATTAGCGCCAGGAACCTCCCCTGATCATCTTTCTGTGTTGTCTTGATCGAGCGATCCAGCCCATCCCTCAATGCGATAGCCACCCCCCCCCATTTTTGCTATGCTAAGTCGCCTGGAAGAGCCGGGCATATCCCCAGATTTTGAACCTCCAAGTGTCCCGTGTTTGAATGCGAGTCTCCTGTAGTGTAACTATGTGTGGTTTTTCTTTGTGTATGAGCAATTCCACCTTTTTCCTTTTAACTGGCGAATTCAGCCCAATGACATTCAAGGACAATAACCTCAGCTGCTCCATGGTGTCAAGATAAGTGATTTATTTCGTACGGACAGGTCTCCTTGAGCCCCTAGTTTCTTGGGACCCCTGATACTGTGATCAAGTTCAAACAACCTAAACGATCCAGTCTTCTCTACTGCCCCTGAGACAAACCCACCCGCTCCCCCAATCCCCCAACTCGGATGACCCCCTGGGTGGAGTCAACTGGCTGCTTGCCCCCCTCGTATCTACCGGACGAGAGTTGAGCCTCCTCATTACCCCAGGACTTCCCAACGCAGGATCTCCCAATCCCATCCCAAATGACTCCCCCCTTCCTTCCCCGCAATAAACCTTCATAGCTGCTTTCGCCACCCTGTATCAGGGCCTCAGGCTTATATAGTGAGTGCCCTCCCCAGCCTCACCAATCCGGTCCCCCTATGATGGTAGAGAGTTGGTGTCTGCTGAGTTTCCAGGCAAACCGTGATGAGTGTTAACACGACTCCCCCCCTCCCCGGTGAGGTGCGGCCCTCTTTCTGGGGGCCCTCCCTCCTAGACCGCTTGGGTTTGATGGTAGTCCATTCTCACGACTTGTACGGACCTCTCCGGCCGGAGGGACCCTCAAGTTCCGCCAGTGGTTGCTCCTTAATACCCATCAAGTCCAAGCCTTGTTCACAGGTCATGATCTTATGCGGCCTTCTCTGCCACAGGAAGGATAGGCCAAATGGATGGAACCATCTGTATTTGATTTGTTTTTCCCGCAGATATTTCGGAACCGGGAGCATCAGTATCCTTTTGTTCAGCGTTATTCGGGACAAATCCTGGTACAGGAATGTCTCTGCGCCATTACAGGATATAAAGCGGGCCTTTCTCGCCTTTCCCAGGATCTTCTCCTTTGCAGCATAGCTGTGGAATGCTACTAACACATCCCTAGGTCTGGCCCCAGGTTCTGGACGTGGAGGACCCACTCTGTGCATCCTGTCGAACTGCAGGTCAATAGCTGTGTCCACGTCCAGAAGATCCCTGAAGAACGCTGTGAGAGTTTGTGCGAGATCCTGGGGCTGAACGGATTCTGGCAATGCTTTGACCCGGATGTTGCTTCTTCGAGAGCGATTCTCTAGGTCTCGGTCTGTAGCTCCAGGTTCCCGGTGGCCTGCACCAAGGTTTCCAGTAGATTTCCCGCTTTCCTTGCGTCCTCGGTCAACTCTTGGATGGCCCGCTCATTTTTGTCCACTCTCTCCTCAATATTATGGATATCCCGCTAATGTCTTTTAACCCCTCGGCCAGATCTTCTCTCAGGGCATCCATCTGCTTCCGACTCGCCGTTGTGATCTCATCCACCACTTCGCCAAGGACCGGTCTAAGCGCCGCGTGACTGGGCAGTCTTGATGTTCTGGGTGGGGTTCTGCACCCTGGGACCTCGTCCAGTCATCCGCCTGATGTTCACTCTGGCTGTCTACATCTTGGTCGTGATCTTTGGGCTAAATTTTGGCAAAGGGGCCCTCCTGAGTCTTCTTGGCGCTTTTGTGGGCCGAGGGGGATGTCCTTAGATCTTTTTCTAGACATGAGGAGGCCCGGGTCTACAGATAGGTGATCTGCGCGTTCCTGGGTTAAGTATTCAGAGCGATGTAGGGAGAGCGGGGGTTCCTCCCTCTTAAATGAAGTTAAGTGTCACATATAGGGGCCATGAACCCCTCTGTCCCACTCAGCCTCTCGTATGGGGCCGCGATCCTCTGCCCAGTGAAAATGCCGTCTGCTCGCCCCATGATGGTCTGGGGGCCAGTTCCTGCCGAGGCGGGAGACTGGGGCTAGACGCCCCCTGCGCCGTCTCCCCTCCTTAGCGCCTTGGCAATTACTCTGGGGGCCAGGGGACCACCCAGCTCCCCTCCACTGGATTAAATTTGAGGGGAAGATGCCTCTGAGCCCGCGGGGCGTGGGGGGGGGGATGGGGCCTCCCCTCGTGGAGTACCAGCTCTAACCTCCGGCCTCAATTGGTCGCCTGCCTGTTATGCTGTGGGTCTCTCTCCGGGGGAAGCCAAGGTTGAGGTGCTCGAGTTTATAGAAATAAAATGTCCCCGCTGCTCCCCACTTACTGCCTCCGCTCAGGTTGTTGCCAGTCAAGTCGACTCCGGCCAGGAAAGGCCTCCAGATCCGCCTCTCACCGCCCGCCAGCACCCGCGGACCCGATGGATCCACAACCGCAGGGTAGCACCCGTGGCCGCGCTGCGCTGTGTGCCGCCGCTCCCCCAGGGCCCTCCTGATCATGCGGTCTCTGATGGGGGGCCCCACTGCCGAGTTCCACCGGGGCTTGCCTACACCACCTGCGGGTTGGCCCGGCCCTCGCAGCTGCGCCGAAGTGTCGGTGTGGCTCGGGACTCCTCTAGGGGCCGGAGTGCTGAGCAGTTCCCGCAATGTCTCCACTCACTGCCTCAGGGTGAGCGGGTCACCGGAGGGGGCCGACAGCGAGGGGGGATGCCGGGGAGGGCAGCGATCAGTGTCGGGTGAGCCTTGGCCCGTTCAGGGTGGGAGCGGGTTCGGGAGCTCAGGGTCCACTGTATTTCTTATGCGGCGGCCATCTTGGGAGTCATGAAGTAGATATTTTAATACAACTGTGACTGGACATTCCCTTTTATCTTTGGTTAATAATTGTATTTTCGCTGTGTTGCAACTAACCAACGATCCACGACCTTGCAGAAATAAGCCTGCCATTCTATCCACGTTACCAAAAATTAGACAAGGAGGTTTATAATTTACTTGTATTCTAATCTGTTCAGATCCCTTCTGGTGTACTAGAGGTGTGGAGTTGAGTGATGGTTTAGAAACAGATATTCATCCCTGGACCACTGGTCCACCCATGAGTTGATTCGTCACAGTAGAGCTCCTCATTTTGATTGCTGCTTTGAAGCTTCCCACTGACTCTGTTCTGCCACGCTTGAATTTTGCATGACTAGGGCTCCTAATTTGGATTGCTATTTGAATCTGGCAACCGTTTGTATTTTGCCACACTTACATTTTTTTCACAGAAATTATTCCAAAGTTGGGGTTGCCACTGTAGCTCGCAGACACACATGTGCCACATCCCACGAAATGCAGCTGCGCCCTCCGGGGGGCGGGGTCTTTCCAGCTGGTCACAAAGCAGTACACATCTGAAAAGCACACCATTCGACTATATCCTACCCTAAACACATCACCCACGGCCCAAGCGCCGCCCCCCATAGAATACAGCAGAGGAACCTACACAAAATTCAGTCCCGATGATCACATAGCTTGACTGACAATTTGAAACAGCCCCCGTCCAACACCTGATAATATGGCCTGCTGTTAGGGAATTAGCCATTCCCTATGTACCTTAGATCAGTCTATAAATGCACATACACATTTTACCACTGCTCCAACTACTCATCAAATTAGACTACGGTCATCCGAAGGGCTTCACAGCGCTTCAATGCCATTCTAATGACAGTAGGTGCTATACAAATGCCACAAAACATAACCTTAAAAATATATATATAAGTATGACTGGTTTACATGGTCAGGGATATAAACATATATATTGCATCTCAAATATGTACAGTGGGACAAAAGTGCACAAACTAAAATATAAATTTGGTTAAAATGCAGGCACTGCGAGGTTCCTCCTCCTCGGGTTCCTCCCCCTCCGGAGGTGGTTCCTCCTCCTCCTCCTCCTACACTCCCCCCTCCTCCTCCTACACTCCCCTCTCCTCCTCTTCCTCTTCCTCCTCCTCCTCCTCCTCCTCTTCGGCTAACCAACGCCCGATCTCCATAACTCCTTTCCTGGGCAAACTCTGGGAAAAGCAGGCCATCTCCCAGCTTAATCTACATACTGAATCGGTTGGTTGCCTCCATAACCACCAGTCTGGCTTCAGAGCTGCCAGAACCACGGAAACTGCTCTCCTGAACACCTGTGAAGACTTGCTCTCCAATCTGGACTCTAATCTCCCTTATGTATTCATTCTCCTTGATCTATCCTCTGCTTTTGACACGGTAAGCCATGCCATCCAGCTCGATCGTCTGCGGGACAACCTTGGTATTACTGATCAGGCCCTGGCCTGGTTGACCTTCTTTCTAACCGACCGGCCCCCTCAGGTCCAACTAGGGTCTTTCCTCTCTTCTATCGCCCTCTCTCTAAATGTGGTGTTCCCCAGTGGTCTAACCTCTCACCCTGGCTCTTCAATCACTATCTGGCACCTCTTGTCCACTGCATCACTACTTCCTGCTCCAATTTTCAATGTTGTAAGACTGAGATCCTTCTCATTGCGACACCCTCCTTTCCCCTCTCTCTGGCCGCCCACTCTGGGCCCTCTTCCTATGAGGCTATGAACCTTGGTGTCATCTTCGACCCCGTCTCCTCACCTCTGACGTCTCTAAGAAGTCAAGCTATCCACTGCACCTCCTCAGAGGTATTCTTTTTTTTCCCTCACTTCCCCCAGAAGCACAACGTCTCCAGAGCTCTAGTCCTCTCTAGGCTGGACTATTGCAAGAGCCTCTTTCTAAATCTTCCTGCCTCTACTCTTCGACCTTTACAACTTAACCAGAACAGGACTGTGAGACATGTCCTTGGCCTCAAGCCCAGGGATCCTACCGCTCCAGCTCTGAAATGTCTTCACTGGCTCCCCGTGGCTGTAAGGATCAACTTCAAGACCCTCTGCATTGTCCACTAGGCTTTCTGGGTCCTGGGACCGCTCTAGCTCACACTTACTCTTCCAAAACATCTTCCTTCTCGAGCTCTACGCTTATACACCTCCAACTCTCTGAGGGTCAGATGCCTCTCCAAGTAGAGAGTTGGGGGCAGATCTATCTCCTCAGCTGGGTCAGAGTCTCTCTCCCTCTCCCTCCCCCCCCCCCTCCACCTGCAGTTCCGGAAGCAACTCAAGACCTTGCTTTTTGCTTTCTCTTCCTCTCCCCCTGCTGATGCACCCGACTGCTCCGCGCACTGGTCACCCTCTGAACTCGGGACAAGGCTCCTGCATGTCCAGTTGCCCTTGCACTTAAGGGTCTGTATCTGTCGCCCTACAGTCCCTTCTGTCTGCACTTATGAGCCAGCCGCTGGCTTCACTTGTGAGTTAACTAAACTTCCCCCGTCCTCTGGCACTTCTCTTCCCTGCGCTTGTGCCATCTGAAGACACAAAGCCTAGTAAGATCGTCATTTTGTCCTCCCTTGTTTCCCCCTCCTTGTCTTGCTGCGCCTAGAAAAATGTGTGTACAGGCGCTTTATAAATGCCATTGTATTAATTTAGAGACTTTGTACAGAAGGAGGCATCTTCAATGAGCAACCTTTCAATTCGACAAAATCCTCCCTATGCCTCACCAGGGTGGCTGTAGTTGGGAAGACCCCTTTCTTGCCGTACCCAGAAATCCAGTGGCCTGCAGCCATTAATGGTGGAAAATGTAATGAGCCGAGGTCCTGCACATAAAGATGGTATACTAAGGCTGACCAACTGCAAGAAAAAGGTGGCGAAATAGCTGCTTTTGCTAAAGCAGCAAATGGAAGCACTTGCTGAATGATACAGAAGATTTCGCATGACTCAAGAGTTAACCAAGCAGACAATTTTGCACCCACAAACAGGAAAAAACAACCATGGAAAAGGTTTCTTGGCCAACAAAATACAAGATCTAGGCTAATAGTGCAAGACTCTGCTCTAGTGCCCTGAGGTTCAAGCTTGCTCATTAAGGCAAATATTTGGAAAATCAAGTTCAAAAAGGTTCTGTATTACTATAATCATGTTGTATTATTTTAAAGCTATTCAATTTGCTGGTGTGGGCTGAACTTTCATAGAATATTTTAGCCAGATGCTGCAATCCACCACAGAGGACAGTTTGCAAATTGCCTCAGGGCTGAGCGACGCTGTGGCAGATGAATACCAAACGCAGCGCTTCAAAGAGTTTGGTCCCCTGAGAGAAAACTCACCACTGCTCTTTGGCACTGCTAGGCTTTCTATTGCCCATTATATTTGGTTATGGGCTGACCAATAAGAACTGTTAGGAATCCATTTATATCTGCAAGTATTTTACAGAGCAGGCCCCTTTACAACTAAGATGAAAATGTATCCCTTCCAAGTATAGCACAACCAGAAATCGGAATATAGGAATATAAAAGGCAATGCTCATTAAAGCCAAAAGTGGTAAACAAGTCAAAGATTTCTATTCTAGTGCCAAACACTAATTTAAAGTACAAACAAGTTCACATTTCAAAAGAATTACAAGAAAACATACTAGTAAACCTCACAAACCTGGAACCCTCTCCTGATCTAATAAAAGCTTGCAATAAAGGGCTACCTTCTGCCCCACTGGACCCGCAGATTACTACACTCTCAACACAGACCTCTACAAATTCTGCAGATTCCTAAAACTAAAGAAATACTTTTCACAAAATGAGATAAATAGACCATAGGAATATCATTTTGAGAACCAAAATAGTTTTGGCTCGCTTTTATTTCGAACTGATTCTGTCCCCAATCGAAAATGGCGGACCCACGATCACGTGCCAATGGAGTACGCGTGATTGCGAGCCTCCACAAGACTATTTATTAATATTAAGCAATTCCTACATGACGAAAATAGTAAATATGTCAGTTATTCTACCGCCTTCAGATAAACGTACAGTCCCAAAGCAAAATGGCAGAGCCGCTGTCACGTGACAAGGCAGCACACATGTTCGCGAGCCCAAATAACCTCTGTTGTTCAGTGCTACACATTAGAGCGCAGGTTATCACGCCGCGATTTCAAGATTAAGCAGAAACTAATGAATGCTATTACACATGATTCAGGGTAAGCAAAAACTGCTCCTCAAAGGCAACTAGATCGCTGTTGAAAATTGGCACGAAATAATTATGACAAACTAACGTGATGCCAAGTACAGTCACCTTTTGTTTGTTTAGATTTCACTACAAATTGAGCTACTGCCACGCTTTAAATGAGCAGCTTATAACAAAGTCAAGCAAAGCAAAAGCTGATCTATAAACTTTAGACTAATGCAGCAGAAGTCTTAGTTACTTACCTGTAACTGTATTTCTCCAGCATTGGTATCTTTCATAGCTTCAGATGCTTGAATATTCCCGGTCAGACTGGGAACCCTCAGTGCTAAAAATTAATTATTAAAGACTTTTTTTTTTAATATACATCCCTTCTCCCCTAGATAATGCATGTAGATACTCCATTGTGGTTTATGAGCCACTACATTGTGTAGTCCCTCCACCTCACTTTGGACCTTTACGGCCCCAACCAATGAGGTGGTGGGGCTTAAGCTCCGCCCCAGGCAGCCATCTTCAGATTTTGAACCGTAGGAACTACAGTCAGTATGTTCGGTGCTGAGCATATATGATACATTACTCACTGCAATCGTATTTCTGATGCTTGTATCTGCTTAGATTCACATGCTGTGCATAGGCCGACATCCAGTGGAAGCTGCAGAGTATTACAGTTCGCTTTTCAAAACTCTAAAAGGGGCGCCAAACTAGGGCGTGCCAGTAATACTATCCCTAGTGTGACGTCCAATATACCAATAATCCCTCATGCGTGTAGGACCCTCAGATTTTATTTTTTCTGACATGAGGTAGCATGAGGAGTAGCGCGAGTACAGTGTATCCAAGCAGATAAGATAGATAAGACTACAAGCATCTATGCGCCTTCTCTCAGAGGGGAGGAAGGGCGGGCACATGTGAATCTAAGCAGATTCAAGCATCAGAAATACGATTACGGTGAGTAATGTATCCCTTCTGAGGCTTGTGGAATCTGTTTAGATCACATGCTGTGCATAGATTAGCGAGCAGTGTTAGAAGGAGGTGGTATGTGTGAAGGGTCTTAGAACCGCTTGTCCCACTTGAGTATCTGTCTTGGAATGAGTGTCAATGCAGTAGGGCCGAGTAAAAGTGAGAAGAGAGCTCAATGTAGCTGCTTTGCAAATGGTATCAAGGGGTACATTTGCAATGAAAGCCAGAGTGGCCCCAATATCTCTTGTGGAGTGGGCCCTTGGCGTAAAAGGCAGTGTTTTGTCTGAAAGGGAGTAGCACAAATGGATATATTTGACTATCTGTTTAGAGATTGCAGCTTTAGAGACGCAATCTCCTTCTCTGCCTGTAGCTACCGAGACAAACAGTTAATCTGTCTTTCTTAACAGTCTGGTCTTGTCTACGTAGTAGAGGACCGCTTGGAAAAAGGCCGGTAGCTCAATGGACTGGTTAACATAGAATTTTGAAATTAACTTGGGTGAGAACCTAGGGTGAGTGCGTAAAACCAGTTTATCCTTATGTACAGTAAAGAAAGGATCCTGCACTGAGAGCTTGAATTTCACTGACCCTTCTTATGGATGTAATGGCTACTAAGAAGGCAGTTTTATAAGTCAGGTGTTTGAGACTAGCTTTATGCATGGGTTCAAAGGGGGGTCCCATGAGTTTAGCAAGCACCACATTAAGGTCCCACCCTGGTGGTGGGTTAGAAATTGGAGGGTGGAGTCTCTTCACCCCTTCCATAAAGGCTTTGACAACTGGCACTTTTCACCAGGACACCTTGTTATGGGAGGTGGTGTAGGCTGACAGCGCCACCAGGTGCACCTTGAGTGAATTAAATTCCAGCCCTGCATCCAGTAAGTGGAGCATGTAGGTGGCAATATTGGAAGGGGTGCAATCAACTGGGTTGATTTGTTTATTCTGGGACCAAATAACAAATCTTTTCCACTTATCAAAATAATAGTGCCTTGTGTAAGGGTTTCTTGATTCTTTTAAGATAGCCATAGATCTCTGGGGTAAATTGAGATGGCCGAACTCTGACTTCAGGAGCCATGCTGGCAAGTTGAACGAGTTGGGTTGAGGATGCAGGGTTTGTCCTTCGTGCTGGGAGAGTAGGTTGTACCAGCACGGGAGTCTGATGAGGTCGCACACCGCCAGTTTGCGTAGGTGTGGAAACCATGGTTGTCTCGCCCACATAGGAGCAACTAGGATGAGCGTCATCGATTCCCTGTGTATCTTGTTGACCACCTTCCTCATCAGAGTGGTTGGTGGCAAAGCGTAGGTAAACATCCCTGAGCAATTCATCCGTAGAGCATTCCCCTTGGAGCCTGGCTGGGGGAACCTGAATGCAAAGTCTAGGCACTGTGTTTTCTTCTGTGGCAAATAGGTCTATAGTGGGGAAACCCCACTGAGAGCAGAGATCTTCTACGACTTTGTGTAGTCGCATTCATGTTCCTGTGGGAGAGGATCTCTGCTCAGAGCGTCTGCTAGTGAATTGAGATCCCCTGGAACATGTTGGGATGACAGGTAAATCTTCCGTCTGAGTGCCCATTTCCAGATTTTCTGGGCAAGCTTGGACAGATTTGGCGAACAAGTGCCCCCCTGTTTGTTTAAATAAAACATTGCCGTTGTGCTGTCTGTTAGGATCTGCACTGACTGGTTGGATAGGAGGGGAAGCGCTCCGAAGACTGCCAGAGAAGGTCTAGCAGATTGATGTGATTCTGAGCCACTGTGTGACACCAGAGACCCTGAGCTGTGTGGTGAAGGTAGTGAGCTCCCCACCCTGCCAGGGAGGCGTCTGTTGTGACAACGGCCTGTATTTGTGGATCGTAAAAGGGGTTTCCCCTTTGAAAGATTCTCTCTTGTCCACCAGCGAAGACTAGTGTTGGCGAAACGACCACTAGATCGTCCCACTGACCACTTGCCCGAGACCATTGTTTTGTCAACCATTCCTGCATGGGTCGCATGTGCAGGCGGGCATGGGGAACCAGGTAAATGCATGATGCCATCATGCCTAGCACACATCGCTTTGCGTACCCTTATCTGGCGACTGATATTAAGGAATTTGCAGCAACAGATTCAGAATTCTTTCCTCTGATGGAAAGGCCAACCCTTCTTGGTTGTCTAGGATACTCCTAGGAACTGTTTGGAGGTACTTGGCACCAGGCTTGATTTTTTTCTCGTTGATTGAAAAGCCCAATTGGAAGAGTTTGATTGTTCTTTGAATGTTGGATCTGTAAATTACGGGGGTTTCCACTGTGATGAGCCAGTCGTCCAGGTAAGGGTACACTGGGATTTCCTCCCTGCATAGGTGCGCCGCCACCACTGCCAGTACCTTGGTGAATACCCTTGCAGCCGTGGCTATTCCGAAGGGCAGTACCTTGAACTGGTAGTGCTGGCTGTCTACCTTGAAATGCAAGAATCTTCTGTGCGCTGGGAACATGGAAATATGAAAATAAGCATCTTTCATTTCCAATGTTGCCATGTAATCTCTTTTTAGTAGGGGGATTACTTCCTGGAGTGTAGTCGTGCAGAATTATTGTGGCTTGACATACTTGTTTGCAGGGCGCAAGTCTAATACTGGGCACATTGTTAGATTTGTTTGGCACAAGGAAGTAAGTTGAATAAATACCATTGTTTACCTGGTTGCCTGGGACGAGTTCTATTGCGTCCTTTGCAAGAAGAGTGACAATCTCTTCAAGGAGGATTCTTTGGTGCTCCAAGGAATGTATCTTCTGTCTTGGAGGATGGTTGCAGGGGCATTCCAGTAGTTCTATACAGTATCCCGCGGACACTGTGGACAGCACCCATCTGTCTGAAGTGATCCCTTCCCATGCGTGGGTGAAGATGGAAATGCACCCACTTACTGGGGATGCATGGGAAGGGAGCCGTAGCGGAACGTCACTGCTGTTTATTAGGAGGCGTGGCACCTATACCTTGGCTGCCTCTCCCCCTACCGCAGGCCCTGTTTTGACCTCTGGAGAAACCTTGGGTAGCCTGTTGGCTGCTGCCCCACGAGGTTCATTGGTTCTGATAGTAATTGGACCCTCTCTGGGAATTTTGGCCGCGAAAGCAACAAAAATTATTATTTCCCCGCTGGTTTGGGGGCTTATTTGTTAGTTGGCCAAGGGACTTTAAGGTGTCATTCGTCCTTAGCCGTCTTCAGCGCTTCCTCCACTGCTTTCCCAAACAGGATATTTGGTTCTACCGGCATGTCTATGAGTGTGGCTTGGGTCTCGGGTTTAACCCCTAAATGCCTTAGCCAAGCGTGTCGTTTAATCACTGTGCCTTCTGCTATCAGCCTTCCTGCATTGTCTGCTGCATCGAAGTTAGCCTTGAGAATGCATCCGGACACTGATCTTCCGTCCGACGCAATTTGGGCCAACTGGCTCCTTAGAGGTTCTGGTGCAGCGGCAATGAGGGCAGCTTCCTGTTCCCATTGGTGGCAATTGTAGCTTGCTAGCAGAGTGGCGGTATTGGCAATGCGTGCTTTGTATGCTGACGTGGATGACACTTTCCTCCCTAGAGCATATATTCTCTTGCTCTCCTTGTCCGGGGGTGCTTCCGAAGATGCTAGTGATGTTCCTGCTTTCTTTCTGGTGGTGTAACCACTAATGAGTCGGGTTTTAGCTGACCCCTCATGTACAGTGGGTCGGAGGGTGCGGCTTTAAACAGTTTTTCTACTTGTGGGTTAACTGCCCGAGTAAGATTAGGGGTCACCAGAGAAGGATCGATTCTGCGTTGAATAGATCTTAGAATGGGGATAGTTTGGGCAATGGATCTTTTGTCCCCTAGAATTTCCTCTGCAAAATCTCTCTTCTTGGGCACCCTGAGTGTCAATTTGGAAATGGGCTGAAGCCTTGGCTAAAACTTCATTAAGTGAAGGCTGATTGTCAACCGGTGAGTCATTCACAGAGGGGGTCCTTGGGAATGGGTGAGTCGAAACTATAGGCCTCCGCCTCGTCTTCCTCGTCCTCATAGTCTCCATAGTAATCGACCCCAGTCTGGTCATCCGGCATTTGTACTTCCGAATCCTCAGCATACTGCTGGTAAGGTTCAACACTAAAAGGGTCTGAAATCAACCCCTGAACTGGAGTCTCAGTACAGAGTCTTAGTAGGTGGTTGAGGGTCTTTGGATCCCGAAGGGGCAGAGGTAGCAGGAGTACTCTGATAGCTATGGAAGACATTTGGGTCTTTTTCATAGAAATCGACAAAAAAAGGACATCCTCATCATCACGATCAATGTCCTCCGAATCCCATGGTCTTGAACTGTGGATAAACCTCTCCTGATGAGGTTCCTTACTTGTCTGTTCCCCGAGTAGGGGGAGGGACAGACTTTCCCTTGGGGACAGGGCCTTTGGATTTTTCTCTGAGTTTCTCCTTCTGAACCTGGTGTTCAGAGGCTTTCTTATGTTGTTTTTCCCCTTTCCCATGTGTGGAGGAATGCTTTCCTGACCCTTTGGAATTTCCTGAATCTTTCAACGCTTGGCATCGAGAATCGGAGGAGGGATCACGAGATTCGGGAGTCTTCGAAGAGGGGCGTTGAATCTCGGAAGAAGATGTCGAACGAACTACAGGATTAGCCGTCGAACATGCTGCCTAGGGGTAGAGGTCGGATTCGTCTTCTGACAATACCTCCGTGACTTTAGGCAATGTGGCATTTTTAGCAATCGAGGACGGTTGCTGTGTGTCATGAGGCGACCGTGACATGGAACGCCCAGGGGACACTGAATCGGCGGACCGCTCTCTCTGTGCCTTTTTATGCTGATCACTCGACACACGTGTCGAATCTCGGGTGGGGTTAGTGTGTTTGGTGGAAGAGGTGCGGGTAGCGATCTTGCCGCTGGGTGTCGTCCCCATAACTGAACCGCCGGTCAGTCCTCCAAGGTCGGGGGCTTGAACGTGGGTGCCTGACGACACCCCTGTGCCCTCGCCGTCCGATCCATGGCCTCGAGTTGCCTGGCGTAGTGGGCCTAACGCTTGGTTGAGCGGTCCTTGAGTGTCTTGGCTTTGAAGAGCTTACAAGCTCTACAATTTGCCTCGGGGTGGTCGAATTTCAGGGGTTTTCCGATTTTATTTTGCACCATAATGTCACGTTAATAAAGTTTTCATAGTGAATTTCACAGGTTTTCAGTAGTGCAAATTAACTAACGTCCCGCTAACAACAGGCTTGTGGAATCTGCTTAGATCACATGCTGTGCATAGGGCGACATCTAGTGGAAGCTGCAGAGTATTACAGACTCCGGTTACAGGTATTATGTTTTTCCAACCAGGGAAACTTACGGTCGCACTTCAGGCAGAAGTGTGAGTGTGTGTGAGTGTGAGTGTGAGTGTGTGTGTGTGTGTGTGCGCCCCTTGCACAAGGCCAGAGGCCTTCCAAGGCCCAAAGTCTGTTGTGTAGTACAGATGGCGGTTCTTCCTCTGTCTCGAGTACCGCCGTTGATTTTCGGTGATCTCCGACGTAGGGTTGGAGAATGAGGATTTTTTTTTTGGGTTAATTATATGATAAATGGCTAAAAGCCAGGGAACTCTGCGATTATGCTTCCGACAAGTATGGCGGAAAAAAACAATCTGAGGGTCCCATACGCGTGAGGGATCATGGGTACAGTGGACGTCAAACTAGGGATACTATTACTGGCACGCCCTAGTTCGCCAACTTTCGAGTTTCGAAGAAAAAAAAAAATGAATACTCTGCAGCTTCCACTAGATGTCGGCCTATGCACGGCCTATGCACAGCATATGAGCTAAGCAGATTCCACAAGCCTCAAATATATATATATATATATATATATATATATATATATATATATATATATATATATATATATATATATATATATATATATATATATATATATATATATATATATATATAAATACACACACACACTAAAAAAACCTTTGTTAGAGGGACGTTATGGTTAAGTTGCACTACTAAAAACCTGTGAAATTCACTAAAAAAAAAAACTTTATAAACGTGAGATTATGGTTCAAAGTAAAATCGAAAAAACCCTGAAATTCAACAGTTATGGTAGGCTAAGCAACCATAACTGCTCGCACCACTGTGCACTGCTAACACTACCACCCAGGACATGAAAGATGGCATCACAAATGTCATTGATGACATCACTGATGACATCACATGTGTAGCCCCTTCGTTTTTGTTCACTGCCATAGCTAGGCCAGGTGGTTTTATTTACGGACAGTCAGAAACTTAACAATATGCTGGTGTACAGCACAGTAACGTGTTTCAGAATCCGTAAACACTTAACAGTAAGATGTTTGCCTCGTGGACAATGTGGAAACAGATTTTATATTGATGTAGGAACGTCCACCTGCAACATTTGCCTTGCACATCGCCAACACGCATTGGTAGTTGGCCATTAAAAATGTAGTACACATTACATACTTTTAGTAAAAGTTTGTTATCTGAAAATGACATCAGCTAAGGGCATCCCTCCTCCCCAAGAAACAGCAGCACTACTATAATGAAGGAGCATGACAAACGCTGCCCCAACCTTAGAAATAAACACACAATATTTTTGCACCGGCCACCCACCCCCCCCCCCCATATCACTGTTTAATGCGTCTTTCCTCATTTCCGTTCGCAAATGGCCTTATTAGCTGTCCTACCAAAAAAGAAAGCCATCCGTTAACAAAGTAAAGGTTGCGTTAACCTTTCACAGTGTAAATATATATAAAAAAATTGCATACACACCATGTACTTTAGATTTCTCAGTAAAGGACAGACGCAATAAGATTTGTCAGTAATAGTATAGATGTGCAAAGCATTAACGTGTGCTATGGAAAAATAGGATTTCTTGTTATAAAGCGGCCTGCCATAGGTGGGCCGGATTACAAAACAAAATCCTTTTTCCAAGATGGCCACCATCGAAATAGAAAGTGGTTGTTACATACATTGCCCCTCTTCGCTTTCCATGACCGCCTCCAAAAAGCTGTGAATCATTTAATGTACAGTATTGCTGGTAATCACTCTGTTGGGTATAATAGGTTAATAGGGGCACATTGCAAAGTGCGCTTTCTTTTTGGTTGAGAAGGAACAGAAATTGTTTTTTGTGAATGAACAAATTTCTTTGAAAATATTATTTGAAGTCTACTTTTTTGAATTTGCTTTTCTATTAAAGCCCCTGTTGGAACTACGTTCTTTGAATATTTGTGTATAGACCTTGAAAATTTGTCTTATATAAATGTAAAGTGGCAGCTTTGACGTGGTGTGAAGTTCCAGAACAACATATTGTTAAAGTCATTGTGGGTTCGGAGGGACCCTTTTGGAGTGCGTTCTGGGGGTTACTGTACAGTGACGTATGGTCTTGTTTTGCTCTACACCTCCAAAAAGCAATAGTACGTGCCGTGATGCAGAACCTGCAAATAAACATACAGGGACGTACAACGTGGTACCTTACATTTCGAAATGATACACAGGATTTTAAAAGAAAACGTTAACATTTTAGAATTTGTAAAGTACTTTTATTTAACAAACTGTCAGAGACCAACAGACTAATCCCATTTCCAATTAAATTGTTGCAATGGTTCTAATGGCGACATTGAAAATGTTCATGGTGAGACACACGCAGTTATTTTCGCATACACAAAGTATGCATTGCTGTTAAAGCACATGCTTTGTTTGCACAGGTATTTCCAAGACGGCGCCATGACCGTTGCCTTACAACACCATAAATGATGTTATGTCACTCCAAATCGCTAGTTCAGCGTAGGGATAGAGGGGGCCTGACCGGTCATCCCATAACATTATAATGGACAGACAGCCGGTCACGAGCAGTTGCATCTGACGTTGAAAGAATACATCACTCGGCAACTGGAAACCATGGCGCACACACAGTACGGCAAGATGTAGCTAGGCGGAAAACATAAGAAAATCTGTGTCCATACCCAACCTTTAGGAAAAACTTCCAAAACAGACAAAGATTGTGGAAAGTAGTACACAAATGGAAGTGGACAAACAAGACATTTTAAAGAAATATGAACAAGGGTGACTTGCATACATACACACATATATATATATATATATACACACACACACACATATAAGCATAGATGCAGAAAAAAACTATATTTTTGACAAACCTTTACTATGCGTCAACACAAGGGTTACATACCCAGGGAAAGATGGGAAAATAGGCTGGTCCTACCTTATGCAAAGAGATGGCGGAGCACTGCCTGTCCAACTGCAGATTCTTTGTTGGCATCTTCTGCTAGGCAGTAGTGTTTAGCGAATGTGTGCAGAGTGCTCCAGGTAGCGGCTCTGCAGATGTCCTTCAATGGAACCCCTGCGTAAAACGCTACTGATGCCGCTCTTCCTCTGGTGGAGTATGCTGAAGGCGGTTTGGAGAGGGGGGTCGCCCTTCAATTGAGGACAATGGGTAATGCATAACGAGACCCATCTTGCCAGACCTTGTTTGGAGATATGTTGTCCTTTCGTGCGGCCCACAAAGGCAATGAACAGTCCGTTAGATAATCAGAACTCTTTAGTTCTCTGCAAGTAACATTTCAAAACCCTAGTCACATCTAGGGAACGTAAAGCTCTTTCCGCCTCCGAGGCATGGTTCCGGAAGAAAGATGGTAGAACAATGCGCTCTGTGAGTGTCATTTCTGATAAGACCTTGGGCAGAAATTTTGGGTGTGTCCTCAAATGACGCAGTTTTGCTGAAACAAAGTAAAAGGAGGTTCTGAAGACAAGGCTTGTAAATCACCGATCCTCCTGGCTGAAGTCATGGCTATCAGAAAGGCTGTGTTCCAAGATAAGAATTTTATTTCAAATCTGTGAATGGGTTCGAAAGGGGGTTCCATGAGAGCCGTTAGCACAGTATTCAGGCTCCAGGAAGGAACTGATGAGGGCATAGGAGGATAAGTACGCATCAACCCTTGAAGATCTTGATGGCCGGAAGAGAGTAATGACTGCGCTTCTGGAGTCATCGTGTATGCTGATATGGCCGACAGGTGAACTTTGATGGATGATAGGGAGAGACCTGCCTTAGCCAAATGTAATAAGTAAGGTAGTATCTGTTCTACCAAAGCTGTAAGTGGGTTAATTGCCGATGAGTCACACCACTTAGAAAAGCGGGTCCATTTCCGCATGTAGGTGATCCTTGTTGAGGGCGCTCTAGAGGCCCTGGTTATGTCACAGCAGTCCGCCGGAAGGTTCATGAGTTTGCGCTGCTCAGGAACCAGGCTTTGAAGGAGAGGCTCGCTGGGTCGTGGTGGAGGACTTTGTGGTTCTGTTGAGTCAAGAGTTATTGATGAGCCTGGAGGCGAATTGGAGGCCACAGGGATAGGTGTTGCAGAGTCGGGTACCAGATCTGTCGCGCCAGGTCCGGTGCGATTAGGATCATGGAGAAATCCTGCTCCTTCATTCTGTGCAGAACTCTGGCTATGAGTGGAATGGGGGGAAAGGCATAAAGGAACTTCCCTGTCCATTCCATTAGAATGTATCTCCTACTGAATGATGTTCTGGGTACCTTGAGGCGAACGTTTGACATTTCCTGTTGATCCAGGAGGCAAAAAAGGTCGATCTGTGGCTGGCCCCATACAGAGAAAATCTGTTGAACTTCCTTTTAGTCTAGCTCCCATTCGTGGGATGACGCGTACTCCCTGGTTAGTTTGTCCGCTACGACATGGTCTACTCCCGGAATATGCTACACCCTGATCTGGAATTTGTGGTGCAAGGCCCATGACCATAGTAGTTGAGCTTCCTGAGAAGATCTGACTTTGTGCCTCCTTGCTTGTTTGTGTAGTGCATGGAGGTTGTGTTGTCTGTCTGGATGGTTAAGACTTGACCCGCCACTACTGGAAGGAAAGCTTTTAGAGCCCATCGTATCGCCCTGAGCTCTAGGACATTGATGCGGAGCTGTGATTCTTGGTCTGACCAAGCCCCTATTGTCTGCAGGTCCGCCAAGTGTGCCCCCCCATCCCGAAAGGAACACGTCTGTCCTTAAGAGAAGAGTGGATGTTGGTGCCTGGAATGGCATCCCTTGGAGCAGGTTCCGTGGAGTGTTCCACCATCGGTATCTGGACTACATCTTCCCATGGACCCTTGGCTTGTTTCCATTGGTGATCCAGGGCCTCCTGGATCGGTCTCATGCGAAGTCTGCAGTTTGGTATGAGAAATATACATGGTCGTCTCTTTTTCTAGGAACAATGATGTCAGCGGAGGATGGCTGTTACTCTGTCCACCAATGGCTCTACCTTGGGAATGGTGGTGTCGAACTCGGCTCCCAGAAAAAGAACCTTCTTGCTGGGTACTGGGCAGGATTTTACGTTGTTTATCGAAAAACCTAACTCTTTTTAGGAGTTTTATCGTTTGACACTGCCAATTGACTGAGGGAGCTTGCCCTTATCAACCAGTCATCCAAATATGTAAAGACCTCAGTTTCCAACCTTCTGAGGTTCGCTGCTACGGGCGCCAGACACTTGGTGAATACCCTCGGTGCTGATTTTAGTCCGAACGGGAGTACCCGAAATTGGAAATGTCGGTCTCCTATAGCGTACCTGAGGAACTGTGTGGGCAGGATGAATTGGAATGTGGAAGTATGCATCTTCTAAGTGCAGAGGGGCTGTTCAACCACAGTAAAACGCCTTGCAGGGATAGCATTTTGAATTTGATGCGTTTGATGTATTTGTTGAGTGCCCTTAAGTCCAATATGGTCCTCCATTGAAGATTTTTCTTTTTGATTAGAAAGAAGCAGGAGTAGAAACCTTTTCCTTTCTGGGAATATGGGACTGTCTCTATGGCTGCTTTGTGCAGTAACTTTTGAACTTCTGCCATGACGTTCTGCAGCATGTGAACCTTGCGAGGGGTGGGGGCAAGGGATGGAGGATGGTCTAGGAATTCTATGGTTTGACCCCTGCGAACCACCTGTAATACCCACTTGTCTGATGCTATCGAATTCCAGCGTTGAAAAATCCCCCACAGGTGTTTGGCATAGAGGGGGAAGAATCGAATGGTCAGTTTTGTTTGACCTGGGCCTTCCTCTCTGGGAAAACCTGTTGGCGGAATGATATATGTTGCCTTGAAATGTGTTACCTTGTGACTTTTGACCATAGGAGGAACGTGTTAATCCTCAGTCTTTTGACGCACTTCGAAATGGCCGAAAGGACGTGCTGTCTTTATATTTATCCTTCAAGGAACTGATGGCTCGAGCTGCATCTGTGTCCGTTTTAATTCCTTTAAGGTGGTCATCTATCTTCTTGCCAAATAAGTCTTGCCCATCGAAGGGCATATCCAAAATGTGTGCCTACACCTCGGGCCTGAAATTCGTGGTTTTCATCCATGCCTGTCTCCTTAACACCGTGGGCCATTTGTCTGAAACCTGATTCAGACACATCGACAGCTGCGATTATGTGGTCTGAAGTGGCTTCTCTGTAAGCAATGATGGACCTGGCCTCCTCCTGTAAACCTGCTGGTAGATGTTTGGTCAGCTTGGACATGCAAAGCCAAAGCTTGCAGTCAAATCTGGCTGTCATGGCTAATGCATTGCCCGCTCTGATAGTAAGAGACGCTGAGGAAGACACCTTTCTACCCATGGCTTCCAGCTTACGACCTTCCTTGTCTGGTGGTGCTGGCAGTGGTGATGATGGGTTGGCCAATTTCTTTCTAGCCGCTACTGTGATGATGGAGTCTGGCTTCATATGACCCCTTAAACAAAGCGGAGCCGAGTCAGGTGCCTTGCACTTCTTTTCAGGCCTTGAGACTAAAGCCGGTGTGGATAAGGGTGTGGCCAGTATCTTTGACCAAGACTCCCATATGGTGTCGAGAAGCTGAATGGTGGTAACCGTTCTCCTGCGTTTGTCCCTGTGCTCGTAGAGCACCTACTTCTTTTCTTCCGAAGAAACTTGTATTTTTAACAAGTCCGCAGCTTTACCAATTATAGTATGAAACGATACCAAACCGTCTGGAGGTGATGCATCACCTGGTGAGTCGTCCTTCCTCGACAATATAATCATCCCATTCACTGGGAGCATCCGGTTCCTGCGTAATCTCTCCTTCCTCCGGATCCGAAAAATCCCTGAACGGGTCCTCTTGCCAATCAGATACTGACACAGATGAAGGTACTGTAGTCTGGTCTCGAACTGATCGAGATCTATGAGTTGATGCTGGAGAGGGGACTTGTCGGTAAAGCACTGAGTGTTCAGCTCCTGGATCTATGTGGAGGCAGCTCAGGTGATCGTGCTCTTTTCTACGCTCTACTCCTGGATGGTGAATTCCTGGGTGCTATGCAGAGGTTACGGATCCCTCAGGGGAGGGGGGAGGAGGGAGGAGGAGGTGTTCCTTAGGTACAGAAGACCTATTCCGCCGCTCTTGGCGCCTTTTCAACTCCTCAATGATTCTTTGCATCGATGCCATGAGCACCGGGTCATGAGGATCAGCCATGTCCTCTGAATCCGGTTGCCAAGGAGGGCCGTTTTCCTTAGGAATGAGGAAGGGTTGCTCACCAGGCATTTCCGTGTCCGAGAACCTCTCCTGAAGAATGGCGCCAGGAAGTTTTGTCATCTCTTTTAAAGGGGACAGTTGTGCTCCAACTGGCTCAAGGGTAAATCGGTTTTGGAGACGCTGGTCCCAGAGACTTGTGAAGACCGTTCACATTGGATGATTTATCCGCGATGTCCACGAAAGGTGTTGTGGGTTCTATTTCTTCATAAGACACCAAATTCTTTGCAATCGTCGACGGTACTTTCGTCGACGGTGGTTTCGCTGACGATGGCTTAGTCGGGAACGGTTTTGTCGACGGTTGGCCCGTGGACGAGAGTTTCATGGACGAGAGCTTCGACGGCTAGTGATGTGCTTCTTTCGACGACTGCTTCGTGGACGATGACTTCATCGACAAGGACTTTGTCGTGGACGATGAGGTTTGGAGTGTTGTCGTTCTTGATAGTGGCTTCGTAGACAGCTTGGTCGACAGTGCGTCCTTGATTTTGCTGCCGCTAGTGGACGGCTGCCCCCCACCCTCCTGGTTTTTTGAAAACGCCTCCTTACCTTTGTGGTGTCCTGGGTCCAAGGGAGTCATAGAAGAAGTGGCTACCAACCCTCTTTTAGCCTTATGAGAGGGAGAGGAACTCCTTTCCACTAAAGAGGCCCTTCTTTTAGAAGTTTGTCTCTCAGATGGCTTGGTAGACGATACAGGGGCTGTTTTGGCAGACTCGTCAGAGGACAGACCTTTGGCTTCTAGGTGTAACAGAAGTATCCTGTGTCTGTCCTGCAGGGCTTTGGTGGAGAAAGTCCTGCAAATGTCACATTTGTTGATATCATGTGGTTATAAGCAGTAAATACAGTGGTCAAGTGGATCCTTCATGTAGACCAGTTTTATTTTCTGCACCTCGTGCAGCCCCTGAACAGGGAAGGCTTCTTGGCAGGTTGAAGCTCAGCCATGCTGAGGAGAACTTTCACTCGACAAAAAAGTACCAACAAAAACGTTTCTTATAGTCCAAAGACTCTGAATAGCAGGCCCCTAGGGAGGGGAAAGGAACAAGTTACTTACCTGTAACTGTTGTTCTCCAGCATGGGTCTGGCATGGATTCACATGCTCATGAATATTCCCCGTCGTCAGGCTGGGAATCCTCGGTAAAGAAAAAAACAGTATCAGTTTTGTTTCTGATCTGTCTTTCGTAGTAATAACCAATCACTGGTCTCTGCGTCATACTGACCACAGCCAATGACTGCCCTCTACCTAAGCACCGCCTCTGGCAGCCATCTTCAGATTTGGAAGCACGTGAAGTGGCAGTATGACCAAGTGAAGAGCCGCAGAGGGGTAGGCGGGAGGGTTCGCATGTGAATCCATGCCAGACCCATGCTGGAGAACAACAGTTACAGGTAAGTAACTTGTTCCTTCTCCAGCATGGGGTCTGGCATGGATTCACATGCTCATGAATAAAGAATACATAGCAGTACACACATGCACAACCACGGGAGGTGGCAAAGGCTCAACAGTAAGCATTACATCAAACTCAACATTAAGCATCTTACCTCCTCACCAGGCTCAGCTCAGGCGAACAGGTTGCGCAGCACTGCTTGGCCGACCCTGGACTCCTCCCTGTAATCCCGATCGACGAAGTAGAATTTCGTGAAGGTGTGCGTCGACCTCCACGTAGCAGCCCTGCATATGTCCAGCAGGGGCACACCAGAAAGGAACGCCGTGGTAGCTGCGATCGCTCTGGTGGAATGGGCTCTCGGACGGCCAGGCAGCGGTCGGTTTGCCAACCGATGACAGTACATGATACAGCCGGAGAGCCATCTGGAAATGGAAGCCTTCGAGAGAGCCTTCCCCTGATTGACAGGTCCAAAGATCAAAGAGTTGTGACGTCTTCCGAAAACACTTCGTGCGGTCCACGTAGAACTTCAGCGCTCTAGCCACATCCAGCGAGTGCAAAGTCCTCTCAGCCGGCGACGAAGGCGACGGGAAGAACACAGGCAACAGCAAGGGTTCGTTGAGATGAAAGTCTGACGGTACCTTGGGCATGAAGGAGGGGTGCGTCCTGAGCACTACCCTCATGTCGTGAAAAGTCAAGTACGGGGCCTTGCAGGAAAGGGCCTGGATCTCTCCCACCCGTCGTGCGGAGGTGATGGCCACAAGAAACGCTGTTTTCCACGACAGAAACTTCAACGGGGCCGAGTGCAGAGGCTCGAACGGAGGTCCCATGAGCTTGGTCAGCACCACGTTGAGCTCCCACGCCGGGGCCGGAGCCTTCGCCGGCGGGAACGATCTGAACAGTCCCTTCATGAACTCTTTCACCAGACGATGAGACCACAGGGACGTCCGGCCCGTGGTTCTGGTGTATCGAGAGATCGCAGCAAGATGAATCTTGATGGACACGTGTGCCAGTCCAGCTTTGGCCAGCGTCGGCAGGTACGGCAGTACCTGGGGAGCCGTAATCCGTAGAGGGTTAATCTTCTGTGCGTGGCACCAGACAGAGAACCTCTTCCATTTGTGTCCGTAGCATTTAAGAGTCGAGGACGCCCTGGCCTTTGCAAGACCTCTCTGCAGTCGGCCGGTAAGTCGTATCCTCCAAACTCTAGCGCTGCAGGAGCCAGGCCTGCAAGTTCAGCGATTTCGGGTCGTGGTGGAGGATGGCGCCTCCTTCCCTGGAGAGTAGATCCGCATCCACCGGCAGCTTGATTGGCGGGGACGCTGACAAGTCCAGAAGGTCCGGGAACCATATCTGCCTCGGCCACGCAGGTGCGACGAGGATCATCCTACACCGTGACCTCTTGAGCTGGTTGACGAGCCGGATTAGCAGTGGCAAAGGAGGGAACGCGTAGAGGAACAGGCCCTCCCAGGGGAACGAGAAAGCATCGCCCATGCTCCTCGCCTGGGGAAACCTGCTGGCGAACCTCCGGCACTTGGAGTTCGTCGCCGTCGCGAACAGGTCGATCTGGGGTGTGCCCCACCGTCGGAAGAGGCGATCCACTAGATCCTGCCGTTGTTCCCACTCGTGGCACGAGCGCAGCTCCCTGCTGAGTGAGTCGGCGATGGTGTTTTTTATCCCTGCCAGATGAAACATCCTTTGGGCGACTGCCCAATGCCACAGGTCCTGCGCCTCCTTGGACAGTGCTGGGGACCTGGTTTCGCCCCGTTTCCTGATGTAAAACATGGTGGTGGTGTTGTCGGTCCTCACCACCTTGCCCTTGAGGGACGGAAGGAAGGACCTGAGGGCCCAGAACACTGCACGGAGCTCCAGTACGTTGATATGGAGGGACTTCTCCGTCGGGAGCCAGAGGCCTCTCGCGTGCAGAATTTCGGTGTGCGCTCCCCACCCTTCCAGGGAGGCATCCGCGGTCACTGTCTCCTGGTGGTCTGGGGTCTGGAAGTCCATGCCCGCCGTCAGATGCGTGCGGGTGCCCCACCACCGGACCGCTCGGCGGAAACTCTCGTCGAGTGTGATCCTCTCCTCGAAGCCGTCCGTCGTTTGGATCCAGCGCGCGTCCAGGAACTCCTGCAACGGGCGCATCCGGAGCCTGCACATGGGAATGAGGTAGATGCAAGAAGACATCATTCCGAGGAGGGACTTGATGGACCTCACCTTGGCCGCGTCGGAAACCAACATCCGCTGTACCTTGCCCAGGATGGACCTGGTCCTTTCCTCCGACGGGGAGGCCAGAAGGGACACTGTCGAGCTTCGCTCCCAGAAACAGTGCGTTTTGCGCGGGTACCAGGTGGGACTTGGCTTAGTTCACGGAGAATCCCAGGTCCGTGAGAAGTTGGACGGTCCTTGCCGTGTGCGCCACGGCGAGCTCCCTCGTCTTGGCTCGGATGAGCCAGTCGTCCAGGTAGGGGTAGACGTGGATCCCCTCGCGGCGCAGCTGCGCCGCCACCGGTGCAAGGCACTTGGTGAATACCCTGGGTGCCGACCGTAGTCCGAAGGGGAGGGCTTTGAACTGGTAGTGACGCCCTTGGACCACAAACCTGAGGAATTTTCGGTGCCCCTTTAGGATGGGAATGTGGAAGTAGGCATCCTCCAAATCCAACGACGTCAGGAAGTCTCCTTCCTCCAGCTGCCCCAGGACGTGCTGGAGGGTGACCATCCGAAACTTCTGCGCCTTGATGAACTTGTTCAGACGTCGCAGGTCTAGGATGGGGCGCCATCCTCCCGTCTTCTTCTTCACGAGGAAGTATCTCGAGTAAACTCTGGAGCCCCGAAGCCTCTTTGGGACGAGTTCGATGACGCCCTTCCTGAGCATCGCCTTTACCTCCAGGAGAAGCTGAGGGACGTGAAGCTCTTTCCTGGCCACGGGGGGGACGCGCGGGCACCTTCTTTGAAACTCGAGCGCGTGGCCCCGGGCTAAGGCGTCCAGCACCCAACGGTCGGTGGAGATGGACTCCCACACGCTGACGAAGCTCGCCAGCCGGCCTCCCACCGGGGTGCTTCGGTGGGGGCCCGACCCCACGGTCGGTTCAATCCTGTTTCGACGAGGCTTTGCCGCCTTGACGACCTTGGCGACGACGGCGGGGTCCGCCAGACTTGCCTCGTCCTCTGTAGGCCTCCTGAGACGACGAGCGGGCCGCTTGACGGTAGGTGGAGAAACCGCCGCCGGAACCTTTGGAGGCGCCCTTGCCTCCGCTGCTCCGAAAGGGCGTCCGTCGTTGCTGCAGAACCCCAAGGGCCCGGGCCGTCTCAGTGTCCGTTTTAATGGCCTGAAGGGAATCGTCCACTGTTTTCCCAAACAGGTTGTTCCCATCGAACGGCATGTCCAGGACTCTGGTCTGTACGTTTTGACGGAAGTCCGTAGCCTTGAGCCATCCACGCCGCCTAAGGCACACGCCGTTGCCCAACTGGCGAAACCCAGTGTTGGCGATGTCCGTCGCAATAGTGATGGCGTGGTCCGACGCCACCTCGCCTTCCTGTAGGATCTCCAGGGCAACCGCCCTCTTGTCGTCCGGTAGGAAGTCCAGCAGGGGAGCTAGTTTGTACCATAGCTCCCTGTCGTAGCGGGCCACGATAGCCAAGGCGTTGGCCGCTTTAATCGTCGTCGCTGCAGACGAGATGACCCTGCGTCCCATAGCGTCCAATTTCTTTCCCTCGCCGTCCGGTGGGGAAGTCGATGTGGAGGCCGCACCCCCCCCCCGCTTTCTTCCTGGCCGCCGTGGAGACGGAGTCCGGGGTACGCTGCGCCCGGAGGCACAGGGGGGCCGCGTCCGGGACCCGGTACTTCTTCTAGCCGGCGTCGTGGAAGGGTTCTTGAGGAGGGCGAGGCCCTCATCCCAAATGTCATCCAGTAGAGGCACCGCGAGGACCGTCTTCCTCTTGGCCTCGCGCCGTTGATAAAGGAATCCTTCCTTTTTCTTCTCCTCAGGGCAGAGTTGGAAAAGCTCGGATGCCCTGGCGATCATGGAGTGGAACGATCCAATCTCGTCGGGCGGAGAAACCCTGGTGGGAGGCGACGACGGTAGATCCTCGTCGTATACCTCGTCGTCCATACCCGTCGCTGCCGTGTCAGTCCCCGTATCATCCCCTCGGGAGGACGGGGAGGAGGGATGGACGGGGCGCGACGGCTGAAAAGGAGGTGGAGGGTGAATCCTTCTTTTCTTGGGCGGGGGAGCACTAGAAGGTCCCGGTTCAGGATCCCCCGACGGGAGAGGTTCATCCGTCGGCAACGGTAGTCTCGTCCTTATCTCTGAACATAAGGACTGTATAGCCAACAAAATGGCCGCCGAGTTGTCTTGCGGCACTGGCAGAGGGGAATCCGACGGGCGATCAGGAGCCCCGTCGGCACCCTCGACGATGTCGTCGTCACCTGCGTCGGGATCCATCCCGACGGGCCGGTCTTCTTCCACGCCAAGGCCGTGGCTTAAGACCTCAATCAGCTCTTCCTCTGAAGCTGAGGCCGAATCTACGACGACGCCCTGCCCCCCCTTTTTCTTCCCCGCCGGGGGTTTCACGGGGGTCCTATCGATGGGCACAAAAGAGGACTCCCTCCGAGGTGGCAGGGAGACTGAGCCCCGAGGTCGCCACCACTGGTGTAGCCTCCACAGGCTGAGCCAGGGCCGCCACGACAGTATCGATAGAGGGCTTGGCCGGATGGATTAAGGCCTTCACCACCTTAGGTGCGCTCACCGCCTTATCCTTGAGGGGGGGGGGGGGGGACACTGCCTCGCTCCCCCTCCGATGGGGCCTTCGAGCTCGACCGGGGCCTCTCCAGGAGCTTCGCCGGGTGCTCGCCCTTCCTCTTACCCGACCCCAGAGCGTTGGCTCGTGGCTGAAGGTGCCGGGGAGGGTGCGCCCTGCCTGGCGCCTGTAGAGCCCGACCGTTCGGCGCTCCCAGTGCCAGCGGACTCGCGGTGCTTGGCCTTGTGTTGGACCCCCGTCGCCGGGGCGTCCTCAAAGGTCTTAGAAAACCGCTCGGATTTCTTCCTCTTCTCGCCTGACGGGCTCTTCCCTTCCAGCCAGTTGGCGAGACGTTGATGGCGGTCCTTCATGGTCAGCTCCGACATATTGCAGCAAAACGCACAGTCCTTCTCCATGTGCGTCTTGTCCTCATGTAAGCAGTAGAGACAAAAGGAGTGTTCATCCTCCTTAAAGACGTTCTGCAGCTGGCATCCAGGGCAGATCCTGCACAGCTTTCCGGGCGTCGAGCTTCCCTTCTCCTGGGCCATGTCCGGGTCTGAGAAACTTCTGGAGTCCTCCAAAAGCGTAGCTCGACAAGATCTTCACCCTTGAGGGGCGCAGACGAATCCGACACGGGTCCCCGTTGATCGGATGGAGAGCCGGTGGAGCTTGAGGCTCTTTTGACCGAAAAAAACCGAAGTTTTTTTGAGAACAAAATGTGAAAAATAGCACTAACGCTCGAGAGCAATAGCACGAGGATCCCAACACATGAACGTGCGGTAAAAATCTGAAGATGGCTGCCAGAGGCGGTGCTTAGGTAGAGGGCAGTCATTGGCTGTGGTCAGTAAGACGCAGAGACCAGTGATTGGTTATTACTACGAAAGACAGATCAGAAACGAAACTGATACTGGTTTTTTCTTTACCGAGGATTCCCAGCCTGACGACGGGGAATATTCATGAGCATGTGAATCCATGCCAGACCCCATGCTGGAGAAACAGTAGAATATATTAGAAAATATATACTACACACCAAAGGTGAAAAGAATTTTGAACGCTCAGAGAGCTGGAGGATTCCTTCTGTCTGATAGACTGCGGTGAAAAATCTGAAGATGGCTGCCTGGGGCAGAGCTTAAGCCCTGCCACCTCATTGGTTGGTGCCATAAAGGACCAAAGTGAGGTGGAGGGACTACACAATTGAGTGGCTCATAAGCCAAAATGGAGTATCTACATGCACTCTCTAGGGGAGAAGGGAGATATATATATATATATACACACACATATACATATATACATATATATATATATATATATATATATATACAAAAATGTTTTAAAAAAGTTTTAGTTTTTTTCACCGAGGATTCCCAGTCTGACGACAGGGAATATTCAAGCATCTGAATCTATGAAAGATCCAATGCTGGAGAATGTATGCTTCATAGCACAACAGTGAGTACAATATTTTCCTGTATGTGCAAAAATTCAAAAGCAATCTATACGACATGCACTACTCACCGTAATAGCATTTCTGATGATTGCATCTGCTTAGATTCACATGCTGTGCATACGGTCTGACATCCAGTGGTAACCGCGGAGTATTGCATCTTGCTTTTCGGGGACCGAAAGCGGACGTCGGCATAGGCGTGTCTGTAACACTATCTCTATTGTGATGTGTAGTGTACCCAAAATCCCTCACGCGCCAAGGTCCCTCCAAATGTATTTTTTCTGCCATGAGGGAGCCCAAGGCCATTGTGAGTGAGTACATGAAGAGAGAAAGTAGAAAGACGTCTATGTTCCTTCCACCCTAAGCGGGGAGGCAGGGAGGGCGCATGTGAATCTAAGCAGATACAATCATCAGAAATGCTATTACGGTAAGTAATGCACGTCATCTGATGCTTGTTAATCTGCTTAGAATCACATGCAGTGCATAGACTAGCAAGCAGTACCCGGAGTTGGAGGTGGGTTGTGAGAAGGAACACTAGAGAAAAGATGTCTTAATACTGCTTGTCCCACATGAGAGTCAGACCTAGAATGAGTGTCTAGGCAATATGGTTTTGTAAAGGTGTGTACAGAACTCCAGGTTGCCGCTTTGCAAATGGACTCTAGGGGAACATTTGCAATGAGTGCTATGGATGACCCAGTGCCTCGAGTAGAATGTTCTCTAGGCTTGAAGGGCAGTTCTCTCTTAGAAAGAGTGAAACATAGTGTGATGCATTTAACAATCCACCTTGAGATAGCGGATTTAGAGACAAGATCCCCTTCTCTACCAGCTGCCACTTAAATGAAAAATTGTTCGTTTTCCGCAGTGGTTTAGTTCTTTCCAGGTAAAACATGACTGCCCTGCGCACATCTAGTGTGTGTAGGCTTCTTTCGGCCATGCTAGTAGGATTCTGGAAAAAAGTAGTTAGTTCGACTAGTTCACATGGAACTTCGAGATGAATTTAGGCGCAAATCTGGGGTGCGTGCGCAGAACTACCTTATCCCTGTGGACTGTAACAAAAGGGTCTAAAACAGAAAGTGCCTGTAGTTCGCTAACCCTTCTAATAGAAGTGATAGCCACTAGGAAGGCCATTTTATAAGTCAGGTCTTTTAGACTTGCTTTATGCATAGGCTCAAAGGGAGCTCCCATGAGCCTGGTCAAAAACACATTTAGGTCCCACCCAGGAGCTGGGTGAGAAATGGGAGGATAAATCCTCTTAACCCCTTCCATTAAGGCCTTAATCAACGGTATCTTGCACCACAACCCCTTTTGTTGTGATGTGGTGTAGGCTGACAGAGCAGCCAGATGAACCTTTAGGGAATTGAAGACTAACCCAGTGTCTAATAGATGGGTTAGGTACAGTACAATGTGTGTGGGTGAGCAATCGATGGGACTGAACCCCTTGGAATTACACCAAATGACAAATAGTTTCCATTCGCTGGCATAGCAATAACGTGTGTCTGGTTTCCTAGCTTCCCTGAGTATGTCCATGCACCTTTGAGGGAGCTGTAGATGTCCAAACTCTATGACCTCAGGAGCCAGGCTGCCAAGTTCAGAGTTTGTGGGCATGGGTGTAGGGTCTCCCCCCTGTCCTGAGACAACATGATGTACGGGCAGGGTAGTTTCACTGGTGGGGAGAGGGACATTTCCATCAGATGAGCGAACCAGGTTTGGCAGGCCCACATGGGGGCCACCAGTATCATGATAACTGGTTCCTGGTGCATCTTGTGCACTATCTTTTTGAGAAGGGGAGTTGGGGGGGGGCCCAGGGGGGGGGGATCGTAGACAAATTTCCCTGACCACATTATCCAGAGACTGTTCCCCTTGGAGCGGTTCTGGGGGTACCTGGAGGCGTAGTCTTGGCATTGGGCGTTCTCCTGAGTTGCGAACAGGTTGTTCTCTGGGAAGCCCCATTCTGCGAAGATGTTGGACACAATTTCTTTGTGCAGATGCCATTCGTATTCTTCGGGCAGAGGAACATCTCTGCTGAGCACGTCTGCCAGAAGATTGAGTTCCCATGGAACATGTTGGGACAACGGAAACATCTTGTATTTGAGAGCCCATATCCAAATGTTTTGGGACAGCTCTTGGATAGCCCTGGAGAGTGAGCGCCCCCCCGTTTGTTCAGGTAATACATGGCTGTAGTGCTGTCTATTAGAATCAGCACAGTCTTCCCTTGCAGTTGCATCTGGAAGGCCTTCAATGCCTTCAACACCGCTAATAGCTCCAGTAAGTTTATATGGTTGGACACTACTTGAGGGGACCACACTCTCTGCGCTGCCTGCAGAGGCAGGTGAGGGGGGCCCCCATCCCGTGAGAGATGCGGCTGTCATGAGAGTGGCTTCCACTGCGGGGATGGTGGGCTTCCCAAAAGGTTTTCCCTCGACCACCACTGCAGAGAGAGAACGAGGGCTGGCGAGACAACTACCAGATCTTCCCATTGTCCACTGGCCTGACACCACTGGCTGTTGAGCCACTCTTGCATGGGACGCATGTGCAGCCAGGCGTGGGGAACCAAGCATATGCATGACACCATCATCCCTAGCAAGCGCATGGCCTTGTGTATCGTCACCTCCCGACTGGCTACATATTTAGGGATTTGAAAAAGCATGTTCTGAACCCTCTTGCTGGAGAAGACTAGGCCGTCCTTCGTCCGTATTAGAGCCCCCAGAAATGATTTTACATGACTGGGGACTAGGATGGACTTTTTCTAGTTGATAGAGAATCCCAGACTGAACACGTGTTCTACAGTCTTCTGGGTGTTCAAAAAGCATGTGTCGTAGAGTCCCCTGTTATGAGCCAGTAGTCGAGGTAGGGGTAAACCAGGACTGATAGTCTGCGCAGGTGTGCTGTCACTACTGACAGGACCTTTGTAAACACCCTTGGCGCTGAGGCAATGCCGAAGGGGAGCACCTTGAAATGATAATGCCTGTCCTCTATTACAAACCTTATATATTTCCTGTGCTCTGGCAACATTGAAATATGAAATTATGCATCTTTCAACAGTGGAATCACTTCCTGTAGCGTTGCCATACAAACCTTTTGAGGTTTCGTAAATTTGTTCGATGGACGTAGGTCTAGACCAGGGCGCATGGTGAGGTCCTTTTTGGGTATAAGGAAGTACACTGAATAAATACCCTTGTTTACCTGAAGAACAGGGACGGCTTCTATGGCGTCCTTTCCCAAAAGCGCTTCCAGCTCTTGATTCAGGATCTGCAGATGGTCCGGCGAGAGGCGTCGTGAGCGTGGCGGTCTGAACTGTGGTGGTCGGGTGAATTTCACGCAGTACCCGTGAGCGACCGTCTTTATAACCCACTGGTCTGAAGTTATCCCCTCCCATGCCGTGAGGAAAGATGTTAAACGCCCCCTGACCGGGGTGACATGGGAGGGGACCTGGATCCGTTGGTTATTTCTGACCAGAGGCTGCGGCTCCTCTGAGGTTGGGGCCTCTGCCTTTGCTGCGTCGTTGACCCCTAGATGGGTAGTTGGCGGGGCTCCCGGATGTTTGTCCAGGGTTCCAGTTTCAGTATTATAGTTGTTTTGACTTGCATGGGATTGGCCTTGAAAGGGCCGACGAGAACCGCCTCCCCTTAGTGGGGGGGATGAGGGGGAGGTTTCCGAGTTATTTGTTGCAGGGACTTAAGAGTCTCATGCTCTTTCTTGGCCGTCTCCAGGGCATCATCGACCACTTTCCCGAAGAGATTGGTCTTTTCTATGGGTTTGTTGATAAGAGTGGCCTGTGCTTCAGGCTTGAACCCTGAGTTGCGAAGCCTAGCGTATCGCTTGAGTAGAGTGCCCTGGGCCAGCAACCTGCCTGCTGTTTAAGCAGTGTCCAGAGTGTTTTTGATTATATTCTGATTTACGTGCCTGCCCTCGGCCACGATGGCGAGAAGCCTGGTCCTAGCGGGTTCAGGTACCTCCTGGAGATGATCTTGCACAAGGTTCCATTGTGCGTCTGCATAACTGGCAAGCAGTGTGGTGTTATTTGCTATGTGTGTGGTGTATGCAGCTTCCAAGGTAACACGCTTACCTAGGCTGTACAACCTTTTGGATTCCTTATCTCGCAGTGCCTCCCCCGTAGCAAGGGGTACCCCTGCCCGTTTCCAGGTGGTAGTGACTACCAAGAAGTCAGGGGGTGGCATGGCCTTTAATATATTGAGGGTCCGAAGGAGCTGGCCGAAATATTTTTTCCACTCTTGGGTTTACTGCCTGGGTCTGAGCTGGTGTAACCAGGGAGGAGGAAAATCTAACAGAGTTTAGGAGGGGAATGGATTGGCTTGAGAGGGATTTCTCCTTGGGAATGTCCTCCACAAAGTCTTGTTCGGGTACTGCCTCCTGAGTAGTGATTTGAAAGTGCTCTGCTGCCTTCCTTAAGATGGCATAGAAGGCCATTTGATAGTCTACAGGCGAGGCCTGGCGAGCCGGGGTGGTTGGAGGAGAATCCAGGCATAGACCATCAGTGTCCTAATCTTGCGTGGGGAGCGTCCATGGCTCCGTTTCCACTTGCTGGGTTTCGCCCCAGTTGTCCATGGCATCTGCCTGGTCATCAGGGTAGTCCTGCAGGAAGGAAGGGTCTTCTTCATTGTAGATGTCCTGGTAAGTGTCCATCTAGACCACATTTTAATGGCGGACAGAGGCCAAGGGCTGAGAGTCCAGATATTCCTGGAAACATGAAGCTGATCTCAAAAGAGGGGCTTCACGAGATCTCCAAGGGGAAGGATTTTCAGAAAGCGAGAAAATCCTTTCAAGACGGTCCATGCACCCTTCAAACTTCTCCCTTGTCCACTTAGAGGAACCAGAAGGGCCAAAAGGTGGAAAAACGTTGTCCTCTGCTCTTGGACGTCAAAATTTGTCTCTGAGGGTGTTGGACAGATGCAAAACCTACGAGGACAGACATGAGTGAGTATTGGGGCACCATGGCGTGTCTTTAGACTTTTCTGCGGCACGCACCATGCGTTTTGACAGTGTCTTAGGTACCAGCCCAACCGCCGAAGTAATCCATGCGATGCTTTCCTTAATCTCAGCCGAATCGGCATGCGTTAACGGGTCAGAAGGCCTATCGGTAGATTTACAGCCTACCGCAGCATCAGAGGGCCTAGTGGTAGATTTTTCGCCCATGGAAAGGCTAGGAAGCCTAGTAGTAGGTTTAGGGCCCACCGTGCCCTTAGGGGGCGCCAGAGCGTCGACTGTCTGTGCTTCGGCATGTAAACCAGATATAGAGGTAGCGCCCTTGTTTTTGGAGTGCCCAGTCTCAAGACGCTGCTGCGGATGCGGGAAAGGTTGCCGATCTACCCGATCAGATGAACCCCCAAAAACTTTTGCCGGCCCTTTTGTCGCTTTCATCTTTTTCAATGGAACCACTGAAATTGGTGGTGGGGTTGTGTGCTTAGTGTTTCGTGGTTTCTGTACACCCCTGTCGCCAGGTGCTGTCCCTGAAGCAACACTTGCGTCACGCCTTGAGGGGTCGGGGACGGGCGTGGCGGACCTAGAAGTGTCTGCCTCAAGGTCTATGACATCCGACACGGATGTTTGGTCACCATCAGTACCCGCCCCCGTCACTTTCGGCGGGTGTGGCGGTGGTTCAACCTGCGACATACCGTACGCGGCCCACCGCTTTACACAGCGCTCCTTAAGGGTCTTGGGCCGAAGGAGCTTGCAAGACGCACACCGCTTCTCGTAGTGATCTAGTGGGAGACAAGAATTACACGTTCTGTGCTCGTCTTTCCATGGGTGCCTGACCCTACACTTAAGCAGAACCTAAATGGAGTCCTTTCCATAGCGAAAGGTATAAAAAAAGATGAACCGACTTAGATGGCAAAGCAGGGGGAAAGAGGAAAGACATAACAAAAGATATGGCCACCCCGACCCCACTCTCCCTACTGTGTAGGCCGACCAGAGGGCCCAGCCACGTGGATGGCTCAGCCGCCGGATCTTAGGCGCCGAAATCCACCACCGTCGAAACTTCCCGTAGTCTCCGTCGAGGTGACAAAGGGAAATAACCGACAAAGTCGGAATAAAGATAAACAATGGCCATCATTACGAGTATGGAGGTAGCCATGCCGCTTTTAGCAGCATGGCTACCCCCATAACGGGTACCGGGTTCCAGGAATGAGGAATTACCGGGCCATTCTGACCTTGGAGGGCCCGGTAATTCCCTTTCCTGGGGCCCGGAATGGGGAGGATGCTAACAACCGGCCCATTAGTGACGCCTTGTTTTACCAGATGTCCTTAGCGGGACCCGCAAACAGACCTCGTAATAAGGCGGTAGAGGGTTAATGGCGCCGTTAACCCTCTACCACCTTCTTCGTAATGAGGCCCAATGTCTCTTATGAACAGCTCCCCTATAGGGCAACCGTTATCTGGGCGGAAAAAAACAATCTGAGGGACCTCGGCGCGTGAGGGATGTTGGGTACACTACACGTCACGATAGGGATAGTGTTACAGACACGCCTATGACGACATCCCCCTTCGGTCCCCGAAAGACGAGACGCAACACTCCGCGGTTACCACTGGATGTCAGACCATATGCACAGCATGTGATTCTAACCAGATTATCAAGCAGCAGAAAAATAAATATTTGTTTTGGTTAACTCACAAAAATGTACTTTAATTCAACACAATTTATGTTATTTTTAAATATATACTTTTTGTTTTTATATTTATAGTTGTTTTGAAAACTAGTGCCTAAGAAGGCCTATCCCTCCAGAAGAACCGTCAGCAAAATACTCAGAGAAACGCATGTCGAGTGTCACACTTTAAGTTGATAAACTAACCTTAAGACATTAAAGGCATTTTGAAACTGGATAACAAGCCTCATGAGAAATTGTACCTCACAGATCTAAGAAGTTACTTATAAGGTGGTGAGAAAATAACTTTCGAGGGGATTGGGTCCTCCGACGTATTCCATATCTACGACAGTAATCACCACAGCTGTGCTGCTTCGGAAAATCTTTTGCCGTCTGCGTCCTGCGTCAATGACGTCGATACGCTGTCCTCGAGGGCCTCCATCGAGCCGACGTTACCGGATGTTATAAGTAGGACGCACGACGCCCGTAGCCTCAGTTCCGTTTTTTCCACAAACGTGTTCGCTTCGGAGATCTCGGCGCACCTCGGTTCTTCTGAGTTCTGTTCTTTCAGTTCTTCGAACCTGTTAGTTGTGAAGATTTCCATGATGTCTTCGTCTTCTTCCACCACGCGGCCGGGTTTTAAGAAGTGTCGGGATTGCGGGTCCAAGATGTCGTTGACTGATTCGCATGACGCCTACCTCTGGTGCCTCGTTGAGGTCCATGACACAGATGGCTGTGTAGACTGCCAGTCGCTTACATCAAAGGCCTTGCGGCAGTGTAAGAAGAAGTTTTCTGTAGGTAAGGTGGCCAAGCCCCAGAAGTCGAGATCCACTGGGCTTTCGACTGACGATTCGTGGGGCGACTGTCTGGAGGGTCTCAGTCCAGGAGTAGGTCCTGCCATTCCTCTGCCTCTTCAAGGCACTCATGGAAGCGCCAACATCGGTCGCCTTCCCCGTCCGAGGACTCCGCCCGTCGGCAGATGGCTTGTCCCAACAAACACTCCACTCCTGCGGAATGGGATTAATTCCGGCAGGAGATGTTGGCGATTTTTCTGTCGCAGGGCTCCGTTCCATCCGCGCCGTCGAAAGACGCCAGCCGTGACCGTGCTAGAGACACCACTCGCACGCCTTCGGGCTCGAGCAGTCGTCCCGATCACCGGGCACCTTTGAGGTCTGACAAGGATAGTCGCTCTAGACATGCACGCTCCAGGTCCCGGTCCTCGACGCCCTCGAGACCGTCGGAGCCTGTAAGGTCTTCGAAGAAGACAGAAGCCTTTGGCGTCAAGGTCGAGGGACTCTCTCTCGAGGCTCTGCCTCTGAGGAAGCCGTCGACGCCTTCGGCGCCTAGGCTGTCGAAGGACACGCTCTGGGCTCTGCCCTCAAGGACTGTGTCGAAGCCGTTGGCGCCACACTCGACGTCGATTCCATCGACGCCTTTCGAGGCTGCTTTGTCGGAGGTACCCCCTGGTACGGTGGAACCCCCTTGAAAGGCTCTGGCCAAGGCTAAAAATGTCTTTGTCCCTTTTTCTTTGCCCTCATTCCAGCCTCTGGATTATATTTCTGAGGTGGATGAAGGGTCTGAGGAAGGTATGGTTCGTGAGGAGGTACTGGACGAGATTTTGTCTGGGCATAGCCAGATTGATGACCTGAGGCAGTCGTTGCACGAAGCAAGTGGTCTGGACACCTCTCCGGAGGTGGAGTTCTGAAGGCCTGAGCCTGGCACCCATGCCGAGTCCTTGTACCGGCGCCTTATGTCAAGGGTCACGGAATACTTGGGGGTGGTCTGCGCCACCAGTGGCTTTTCTGCAGGATGACCTGACGGATATCCTCGACCAAGGTCCACCAACTGACCAGGTACTGCCATTCCATATGGCCTTGCAGAGAAGGGTGGCAGCAGCTTGGACTGCTCCGGAGAGTCTCCCGGCAGTGAGCAAGTCTTTGCCGCAAAAATACCGCCCAGCCAGTAGAGACCCCTGCTACTTGACCACGCACCCCACTCCGGAGAGTTTGGTGGTGCAGGCGGCTACGGCCCTAGCAAAGCAGGCGTTGTACCCTACCATCTCTCCTGATAGGGACAACAAGCATTTTGATGGCTGGGCGAAGAAAGCGTTTTCTTCAGGGGGTATGGCTTTACAGGCAGCCAACTCTGTGTGTGCCTTGTCACGTTTCACGCATACTCTGTGGAACTGTATTTCGTTAGCGGCTGATCATATTCCCAAAGGGGAGGAACGGGATGGTTTTCTTGCTATTGTGCAGGATGGCAAGGATGCCATGTGTGAGTCCGTTCAGTCGGATCTGGACATGGCAGATTGTGTCAACCAGTCCATGGCGGCGAGCACCGTAATACGCAGATTTACGTGGTCGCGGAAGTCGGGGTTTGCTCCAGATGTGCACGCCCGGCACCTCAACATGCCCTTTGATGGTGAACATCTTTTTGGTAGCAAGGCTGACGAGAGCCTTGAGAGGTTGCAGACCTCTAAAGCTGCAGCGAAGTCGTTGAGCGCTGCAGTTTGCCAACCTCCGCCTTTTCGTCCTAGGGGACAGCAATTGAGGGGAGGTTCCTTTCGATATTACTCATCCTTGGGTAAATCGAGAGGAGCTGCAAGTCAAAGGGGCCACCGTAGGAGTACCAGAGGTGGAAAAAAGGGTACTCGAGGTGCCAAAGCCACTCGGGCAGTTGCCTCTTTGCCCTCAGGCACTGCCGCTGCAGCTCAGTCATGAGGTCATGTCCCATGGTTCGCTGGTTGGGGGAAGGCTGGTGCAGCATCTTGTAGGGTGGCGTGCCATTACTTCAGATGTGTGGGTTCTGGAGATCATAGCCCACGGCTACTGTCTTCCTTTCCGGCAGAGGTCTCACGACAATCCACCAGGGAATCTCTCTTTGAAGAGTCTGGATCCACTCCTTGTGCAGGAAATACAATCCCTGCTGGAGAAAGGCGCCATGGAACTGATGCCTGTAGCGAGAGGAACAAGGGATGGTATTCCCCTTATTTTTTGATTTCGAAGAAAGACGGGGGATTGAGACCCATCATGGAGTTGCGCGGTTTGAACAAGCTCCTCAGGAAGGACAAGTTCAAGATGGCTACTCTTTCTCAAGTCCTCCAGGCCCTTCAACTCCAGGACTGGTTGGTGTCTCTCGACCTCAAGGACGCTTATTTTCATGTGCCGATCCATCCCAAGCACAAGTAGTACCAGAGGTTCGCGGTTGGTGACTCCCACTTTCAGTTTCGGGTCCTGCCGGTCGGATTGACCTCCGCCCTGAGGGTTTTCACCAAGCTCATGGTGGTGGTGGCAGCGTATCTTAGGAAAGGGGGGGATTCACGTCTACCCCTACCTGGACGATTGGTTGATCAGGGCGCGCTCTCGCGAGCAAGTCCTGGATCACCTGTCCGTCCCCTGCCACTCCCTTCACAAGCTGGGCTTCTCCATCAACTTAAAGAAGTCCCACTTGACGCCAACTCAGCGGCTCCAGTACATCGGAGCAGTGCTCGACACATCCCTGGGGCAGTGTTTCCCTCCCCAGGTGAGGGCCCATCACATTCTGCAGATGGTGCACAAGTTTCAACATGCCCAGGGTCTCCCGGCGTTCAAGTTCTTGAGGTTGCTCGGCCTCATGGCATCCTGCATTTTTCTGGTGCCAGGGGCCCGGTTGCGGATGAGATCTCTGCAATGGGCCCTCAAGATGCAGTGGTCACAGTCCTCCGGCAGGATGTCGGACCCCGTTCAGGTGCCGCCCTCGGTCGCACAGGACCTCCTCTGGTGGGCCTTCAAAGGCTATCTGATGAGGGGCGCTCCATTTTGGCTGCCCTGGCCGGAGGTGACGATCGTGACGGACGCGTCCCTCACGGGATGGGGAGCTCATGCCAACGAGTTGACAGCGGTCGGTCTCCGTCGGAGTCCAGACTCCATGTCAATCTGTTGGAGCTGAGGGCTGTCAGGCTTACCCTGGAGGCTTTTCTGCGGACTGTGCGAGGGAAGAATGTCCCAATTCTGACAGACAACACAGTGGCCATGCACTACCTCAACAAAAAGGGGGGGGGCAGGGTCACTTCCTCTGTGCAGGGAGGCGATGCTGCTCTGGGCCATCCAGCAGGAAGTTTCGATCTCGGCAGTTCATCTGGCGGGAGATGAAAACGAGACAAAGGACGCTCTGAGCAGGCAGAGTGCGATCTCTCACGAGTGGGAGCTGGCTCAGGAGACTCTCCTGGAGATCTTTGCCCTTTGGGGGACCCCACAAGTGGATCTCTTCACCTCCAGTGTCAACCGGAAGTGCGAAAAGTTCTGCTCACGGGTATTTCCTCCAAGAGGAGCCTTAGGGGACACGTTTATGGTGGAGTGGTCCTTCCCACTGTTGTAAGCGTTTCCTCCAGTCCCCGTCATCCTGCAAGTGCTGCGGAGGTTACGGAGGTTCGGTTCCCGGATGAACCTCATTGCTCCGGCATGGGCCCGGAGAACGTGGTACCCAGACTTTCTGGACTTGTCCATCTGCCCTCCACGTCGTCTTCCCTACAAAGACAATCTTCTCTCACGGGAGGAGGGTCAGGTTCTCCATCCAGAGGTCAGATCCCTCAACCTTCACGCTTGGCTTCTGAAAGGTAGAGGTATAAGGATTGGGACCTCCCTGAAGACGTGATGGAGGTGTTGCTTTCGGCCAGACGGCCTGCAACCAAGTCCCTGTACCGTTGCCGCTGGAGAAAGTTCTGCGACTGGTGCAGGGTTAAGAATGTGGATCCTTTTTCATGTCACATTCCTGTGGTTCTGTCTTTTTTGCTTTCGTTAGCCCACGAGGGCCTGCAAGTGGGTACCATTAAAGGTTACCTGGCGGCGCTGTCCATATTTAAGCGCTAGTCTGAGGAGTGTTCTTATTTCAAGATTCCTTTAATTTCTCAGTTTCTCAAAGGGCTAATGTGTTTCTGCCGTCACCTTTCCAGGTGCCCGGTTGGGATTTGAACCTTGTTCTAAAATTCCTAATGGGTGCTCCATTTGAGCCTTTAGATTCTTGTCCTTTGAGACGGTTAACCCTTAAAACTGTGTTTTTAGTTGTGGTCACTTCCGCTCGCAGAGTGAGTGAGTGAGTTGCAGGCACTTTCTGTTAAGCCACCCTTCACAGTGTTTTATAAGGACAGGGTTGTCCTTAGAGTTTGTCCTTCCTTTCTTCCGAAGGTTGCCTCGGAATTTCATTTAAGCCAGAAGGTCATTCTTCCGGCATTTTATCCTCCTCCGCATCCTGGTAAGGAAGAGGAGAGGCTCCATAGGTTGGATCCTAGGAGCTTTAAGTTTCTACATTTCACGCATGTCTCGGGTCAGAGTGGACGATCGGCTCTTTATAGGTTACGCTGGAAGGCGTTTGGGAGAAGCTGTTACCAAGCAGACTTTGTCTAGATGGATTATCTTGGCAATTTCTGAATGTTACCGCTTGGCGGTTAAGGACCCTCCAGTAGGCTTACGGGCCCATTCTAATAGGGGTATGGCTGCCTCTACTGCCCTGCAGAGGGGTGTTCCTATTAGTAACATCTGTGAAGCAGCCACATGGGCTTGCGTCCATACTTTTGTAAGACACTACTCCCTAGATTCTATCCATGGGCAGGATCTGGTCTTTGGCAAGGCGGTCCTTTACTCTGCAATTTAATTGGACATTCTAAATTTCTATGTTATAAATTATTTTCCCTCCTCCATACATTGGTACTGCTTTGGGAGTCTGTAATAGACATGGAATACGGAGGACCCAATGCCCTCGAAGAACAAGTTACTTTCTTACCTGCTAACGTTCTTTCGATGGGATGGTCCAACGACGTATTCCATATCGCTCCCTCCCTACCTGCCTGCCCCGCTACAGAATTTATGCGATTGCAGCTTACGTTTCTGCAAGGCTTTCTGTGGTCATACTGGCAGAAGATTGGTGCCACACGTTCTGGGAAAAAACTATAACTGAGGCTACGGGCGATATGCGTCCTACTTATAACATCCGGTGACGTCGGCTCGACGGAGGCCCTAGAGGACAGCCTATAGACATCATCGACGCAGGAAGATTTTCTGAAGCAGCACAGCTGTGGTGATTACTGTCATAGATATGGAATACGTCGTCGGACCATCCCATCGAAAGAACGTTACCAGGTAAGAAAGTAACTTGTTCATTTGTTACAAAATTGGAACTGAGCGCAATTTAAAGGACTTCCACGCTCTTGACTTACTTTAAGCATTTCAAATATTCTAATCAGCAACAGAATAAAGAAGCCAGATGCAGCCAGTCTCATAGGAAAACAACCATTGGAATACTCCATCTACATTAAAGCAAAAGGTTTGCCACTAGTTGTGCCCAGGCTGAACAAAACCCCTTTCTACCTTAATCTAAAGTAAAGTCATCAACGTTTAACTAGAAAAATTCATTTCAGAGTGCAAGCATACTCGGCAGCCAGTCTCTATGCATCAAGCAGCATGGCTTCCTGACCCATAACCACATCTCTGCCTTTCTGAACGGCCCCCATCTCATCTTAATGATCATCTCCCACTATCCTGAACGCTAGTATTGGAACAATCTAACATATTCACATTGTACCGGATCAAGGCCAAGACTTCATGCCACCAGCCTTGCCTCAAAGTTCCCAGTTACATTGAGACTATCCTACCGATAAAGCCTCTGCCAAACCCGGAGACAAGCTGTGGGTTTCAAGACCCCCTAATAAGGCTTATTTTAAATCAAGTTGCTAAACCCCAACTGGGGTTTAATGTCATATGTTTTAGGAAATCACCACAACACTTATTTGACTTTCCTGCAGATGCAATCTGGACACATACCAAATATGAGTCGAAATTTACTCCTTGCATGGAAATTACTTACATTTTTAAGAATTGGTGCTAGTAAACAGTCTCTGGTCTTTTTTCGAAACAATCATGCAATTCAAAAGGACATTTCAAATCCGAAATCTCTACATTGCAGGATCTCAGGATCAAGGCTGTTTAATGGTTGCAGGTTAAGATGCTAGACTCTCCCATTCAAGCTTTAGAAACCCATAAAAGGGTTTGTAGGTGGTGTGCGAGTACAAATCCTCCCATATCATTCTTAACATTTATTCTGCTAGCAGTATCTAATGGATGGTTTAGAAATGGTTATGTACTACTTTTTGCTGTAGCTGTGCTTGGTCTATAATGGTTTCATGTTGAGCACTCTTTAGAGTACAAATTGAAATAATCAGGTCCTGCCACTAATGTGGATGCTAAAAATGCTTCCAATGGTTATTTCGCATAGTTTTACTTCTTTTTTGGGGTATTCCCCCCACCCCGTACTCCGCTTACACCTCCTCCTACCCCACCAAATATATCTTTCCCCATTACCTTCCTCTTTGGAGATGTGTGAAAGGTGGATATCATCACCAGCATATTTCACTGCTTTCAGCTGCTGGCATTATTACAGAAATGAAATACATTCATGTTAGGCAAAATTGTATGTAGTACCCTTTGGGTGCAATACAAAAACCATGACCTCCTGGAAATAGGAGCCCAACCTTTGGTATTAAGTCTATACTACACAGGTGGGTAGTGTGGTCCAGTAGCCAGGCTCATCTCAAGAGGGATCAATGTGAGCTGCAGGGGAGTTACACAGATATTCAAAGTGACAAGTATTCAAATAAACTCTTACACATACAGTTTCCTGATGAAACAATTACAAGGTTTCATCAGTCAGTTATAGTAAGCCTTCTTCAAAAGGGAGCAATATAAAGCAACACATATACACTTAAAAAAAAACACTTAGTTTACTAAATCAGTAGATACCCATTTGGGATGGCTCACAGACACTACCTACATCCTCAGGTGACTTCAATTGGTAGGGTGCTGTAGACATCAATATATCACTGTTTGCATTTAGGCTTTCTTAGGAGAATGTCAAAGAAAAGAAGGATCAGAATAGAACATGTATTCACAAAATGATTCTCTAGCATGCAAGTACTTTCAATAATCCCCCCCTTCAATAACACCCCCCCCCATCACAATGTAAAGTCAGTTAACCCTTTCCTGGAAGGAAGGCAAAAACACAAAGTCATTCAGGGAACCAGGCCAGCTAATGTTTAAGTTAGCAAAAGTCTAGGTGGACTGAACCACTTCTTGCAGGTAAGTAGAAAGTCTTGCACAATGTTTTAAAAGTCTTGGTAGAATAGAAGAAATCAAAGTAGGGCCATAAGCTGATTAGGATTGTGAGGTAAAGAAGTTGATAGCAACTCTACAAATGCAACCAAGCAAGTCTCCAACGAGGACAAGTGGCTACACATCGAGAGGTAAGTTCTTAGACTGTACAGTACCTTTAGGTTGAAGAAAAAGTGCATCAGATGACTTCTGCTCCTGTGCAGCTCTACAGATCTCGCTGTTCCTGGGCCACAGCCGTGGGGACAAGAGGGAGGACATCTGGGGACTCCTGCATTGCAACGGGACAGTCACCGCTCGCAACCGGCAATCTTCAAACAAGTGGCACTTGGGTGTTTCAGCTCCTGGCGTCTACTGCAAATAGCACCACCGTGGTTCCTGGCTGTCGAGTGGGGCTTTCCTTGCATCTGGGGTCCCTCACTCTGTTGAGGGGGCTCAGGCTCGGTCAGTTCTGCTTCCTAGGTGTCCGGAGGATCTTCCTGGAGCTCTTGGCCAGCTTAAAAGCAACGCACATGAACTGGTGTTCCTCTCCCTGGCTATCCAGTTGCAGCAGTGACTGCAGTGGAAACTCGACCAACTTTGAGAGGATGTCCAGGTGGCTTACTTTGAAGTGGATTGGTTCCACCAACTAAAAGGGAGAAGTTGTCCTTGCAGGGGCTTCTCTGTCGATAAGAATTTGGAGTTTCAGCACAGCAGTAGGGATTCGCTGAGCAAACCAACGTTCCAAGACTAGCAGCAGGCGTCTTCAAGTTCTTCTTCGGATTCCTTCGTCCAGTGGTCGACTCTGGCTTTCAAGCCAAAAAGACTCGCCTTTTATGCAGCTTGCTCCCATTCATCCCAGCCAAGCTGTCAGTCACCGAGCAGGGTGGCTGTCCTTGCCGGACAGCCAGCCAGCCAATCACTTAAGAGTGCATTCCTGTCTCCGAGGAGACTAAGCACAGGGAGTTTCGGGCACCTCCCTCGCTTCCTGCCCCGTCAAACATACTGGAGCCAGGCTTAACTTGAGAATCTCGCCAAAGGCAAAATGAACAAAGGGACCAAACCTGGTTTGGCACGCAGAGTAATAAATCTCAAGGAGGACCTTTCCACAAAGAAATGGCGAAAAAAGAAGACCACGGCCATTTTGACAATAATGGCACCCATGGGTGCTTTACCGTGGCTACGAACGCAGCCCGCAGTAAAATCCCATAATGGTAGTAAAAAGAAACACTGCCACCAGCCATTCATCGAGGAAAGGGAAACATAGAAATGTTACATGAAAAGCTAGACAAAGGGGATACCAAGTAACCCCTCCAGCACCCTATTGTAAGATAGTGTGTGCTGGGTCTAGAAAGTTACAAAAGTAAGTAAAGTCAATTTCACTTTACTGCTCTGGGAAACCGTAGTTTATACATGAGAAGATATTTAAACCTTTGTCAAATCTGAAAGACTTCCCTGTTTCACTGCACAGAAGGTGCTTTGTGACACAATGTAAAAGATGATGCCTATGGAGTTTGTCAGACTCCACAACCAAAAGAAACAAAGTGCACAAAATCACTTTGAAAGACACGACGGAGTGGGGGAAAAAGGGTCTCACTCTCTCCAGGTTAGAAAAAATCAAGTCCTCAAAATCCAGCAAAGTTGCTGGGGGTCGCTATGGTAGAGGGAATTAGCACATTTCCGAGAATTATCCCTAACAATTCTCCAAAAATATTTTTAACCCAAATGCGAGCAAAATAAATCAAATACATGTGGATAGTTGAAAACAATGGACAAAATAGCACATACAAGAAATTAGCACACGTATCTATTTCCATCATAGTTTGTTAGTTTTCTACTTCGACAATCATGCCTCCTCCCCTCAGGAAGTATTGGATGTACGAGGTGACAAAGAAGCACAACTACAAAAAGCGTTTAACAAATGAAACCCCTTCACTGTATATTTGATGCAAGCATAGAGATACACGAAAGGTAACTACTATTCAACCCAAACTCAATAGGTCTAGTCTGTTGTGCAAACCCATGTGCAGAATCTTGGGTAGATGGGGGAATCCAGAAACCTCACTTGCCTACCTCACTTTGTTGCGATTATAATTATGTGGGGGTACAGCCCTACAGATACGGGTTTATTAGTCACATTTACTGCTTGCAAGTAGGCAAATGCACACAAAAAATATAAAAAGGAGTACAAATACTACCAAGAAAAAAATAGGAAACGGACAAGAGCCTGCCCCTTTCTTTCACGAAGCTCAGTGGATATGTTTGGGCCAGTAGTACATGTAGAGCCACAGCAAGAAACCATTACTGGCTGATTGGAAGAGGAAGATATTTATCTTTTAGTGTGTATGAATAACCATTTGCAAATAAATCTTTATTAAAAAAAATACTTCTGTTTTACAGTTAAACCAGTTTTACTCTCATAAAATACACCCAATGGAAAGGGGACATATGTTTTTAGGGGAGCAAAAAAGTGTTACTCATGAATTTATGGGGAGCGATATACTGATTTCAAAATATTATCTGACTGGGGGAAGGGCACTTCCTTGAATGCATATTATGTTGATCAACTCCTTCTCCCCCACCCCCAGCATTTGCGCGCACACCCCGCCGACCTGCACTTCCTTTCCTCCTTAGCATTAGAGCATTCCGCTCTGACCAGCACCCACCTCTGCACTTTTTGTTACTGCACTTGCACGACAAAAATGACAAGCCTAGGAGGACTGTTTTTTGTTTTTCTTCATCCCTATTCTCTGCCACCACCACGCCCCTTTTGTCTTGTTGCGCCTTGAAACACCTTTTACTTTGTAGGCGCATTATAAATAACCAATAAACAAATTGGCTAGGGAAAAAAGGGAGGAATTCCAACACCACATTTATTGGAAGGGCACTGTTGCACATTTTTCAATTCTAAAACACATAGTCAGATTTGAGGTTTTAAAAACCGATGACGTTTTAGTTCTCACCCTTATTGATGAGCAATTTAACCGCAGCTTAAAAAAAAAACATTGGTATTCCCCAAGCTGTCTGCTCAAGAAATTTGCCTTTTAGTTTTTGAATCCCTGCAAGGGTACCAAGCTAAACACTGCTCCTTTGGGACAACATTCATAGATTTCTGAGACAGCCTGAACTGCGCATGTGAGGTAAAAGTGATGTGCTCAGTTGGTTCCTTACATTACCCATCAATAATAGGACTTAGCACTCTGGCAGGGGGGTGCCAGCCAATCGGGTGGCAAGGAACAGGATTGAACCGTCAGTGAAAGCCCACGTTCCATGCCGCCTGACGGCTGGCTCCCCCCAACACCATCTTCTCCCCACCCTCCGTCCGTCCCTTTTTTTCAACCCCACCCCTCTACTTAGCTTATTTTGGTGGCGGCAAGTGCTGCTGCTGCCGCTCCTTCCCAGTGTTGCCAACTCCTCAGTCCAGAAAGTAGCTAGAGGCTGTCCTAAAAGTAGCTAAAAGTAGCTAAATGACATCACTGCCTAATTAGCATAATCTCGTAGCATTCTCGTGCCTCTCGCGGCCGGGCGGGGGCATCAGTGACATGACGTGACGTGACTTGTTGTGCTGGAGCCTGGCTACAAGGACGGGTGCATTGATTGGGGGTACTGGTATTGTTTTGTTGATATACACCCTTTTCTATTGGTTTGGAAACTTGCAAGTCTCCAAACCAATAGAAAAAAGTGTACGTCTTCAAACCAATGAAAGTAGCTAGATTTGTCACTAGTCGCTTTCCATGAAGAAAGTCGCTAGGGGACTGCCGTTTGTCGCTAAATATAGCGACAAAGTCGCTAAGTTGGCAACACTGCTCCTTCCCCATGCCTCCTACAGGCCACCATGGAAAGGGATGAGGGGCTTTGTACAGAGCCCCGCCTTCCCTTTCCTTGGCAGCCATCTTTGTAAAGGATTTTCCTTCCTACAATGGGACGCCGCACAGGTCCTGTTGAACAAAGGAAAATCCTTTTTATAGCACCCCGGGTTATCGCTTTGGTAGCCCGAGGGTGCTAATAGCCTTAAGGCCCCATTCCAAGGGCTGAAACGGGGGTAACGGCCCGGAGCCCTCGTTAATGGCCCTCGTATTGCCCCACCCCCGTTCCAGCCCTTGGAACAGGCGCTTAGCGGCACAAACACAGTCTCTCAAAGTTGGCAAGAACACTTTCAGAGCCATCTTGACCACCTACATCTAAACTTTCTATAATTCTGAATAAGCAGCAACGCCTTCTGCTGAGGTCTGAAATCGTTCTGAAGGATCCCATGCATCAATTCACAATAGAGGGGTGGGGGAAATCGAGATTATGGTGTGCTGCACTCACCTGGGACACGGGAGCGCAGGAAATAAAGAAACTTTCCATTCTTGGAATGCATGATGGCTCGTTTTATAAACTCCACCACGGACTGACAGCGGTCTTCAAACTTTGGGTGACACCACAGACTGAAGGTTCCTGTCAATCCCAAGAGTAAAATCAGACCAAAGGTTTCATCACAAACTTCTTTCACTTCATAACATCAACATGCATTTAATTAAAACAAAGATTCTCCAGCATGAGAGATGTCCTTAATAGTCTTCTGCAAAACCGTTTGCCAAACATCTGGTGGAGTATCGAAACTTGTTACAAATTGGAATTTACTTCAGCCTTTCAAATATATTAAGAATGGAGGGTCAAATGTTTGGACACGAAAAACACCAAGAATCATTCACAATCACTCAGCAGTGGCAACACTTCAACTAACAGGAGAACACCATCCGGAAATGGGAGGAAGGCGTGTGGCATGGTACTGTAGAGAAGGCATCCACATCCAGTAGATAAAATTTACAGTTTAGGGACTTGGGTAGAATGTGAACTGCAATCAAAGCAGGAATACTGAGGTTTCCAGCGGGTTGCAGTGTTCCAAATCCGGTTATCTTTAAGACTTGTTTGTTGCGGCCATGTGCAAGCAAAAGAGTTCAAACAAAGAACTACAAGTTCAACATTCTGTGCCTGGTAACGGCCCAGGTCAAAGCTGACGCTCCAGCTTGACCTTCCTTTTGTCCAAAGCAGGGGCAGACTAAAAGCCCCACCCACTTCCCCCTGTACCAGATTTGGAATACAGTCATGTGCTTCTTACATCATGACTGCATATAACGTTGTGTCCCTGCCCTCTGCGACTGACTGTTTTGCTGGTATAGGACAGGAGAAACTCAAGTCATAGTATGGTGGAGAGCAGAACGGAGGAGAATTTGAAGCATGCTTGCTGCTTCACATGGCAAGTGCCACCACTTTCTACTCCAGCCCTAGCCCTGCTTTCTTTTCCCTCCCTGAGAGCCGCTATCCCTTCATTTTACCAGCCCCCCCAACACGATACAAAATACTGGTGCTGTCCCCGCTTGCTACCCCTCAAACCCCCCCAGTGCAGCTAGCCCCCTTTCTCTCCTCCAGCACCATCCAAATAACACTAGGGCAGTCCCTATGCTGCTCCCAGCACACCATCCCCTTTTGTCTCCCAGTTTTCCTCCCCTGCACCACCAAGCAGGAGAAAACAAGCATTGGCCCCCCATTTCTCACCACAGTAACCTCATTTGGCCTTAGAGCCAAATCAGACTGGTTCACCTCTAATTGGACAACTTGCTGATGGATCAAAAGCATAATCAGCATTTCTTGTGGCGCAAGATGCATGAAATGTATAAAATTCAGGTGGGTGGCACATTCACAGCATTAAGTTAATCCACTACATCTATTAAAAAAAAAAAACATTTTTTACATGACGGTGTCCGCAGTGGCTTTCATGAGATCACTCCTGGGGTCGCTGCAGTGCACTTGGGTGCCCTGGGATCCTTGCGCTATAGGTGGCCGCCATCTTTTCCCCCACAATGCGGGTAACGTGATGAAGCACGCTGGTTCTGTGTGCACTCGGTACTCCATTGCTTGGCAACCAGGATCAACAGCCTAGTTTCCACACTAGGACAAAATAGGAAGTGTGACTCTCAACCCTTGTTTTCTTTGCTCCCTTGGTCTTCTTTCCTCCGTACACCAGTTCTTGTTGGTTCTTGCCCTGAGCTGTGCTTGCTCTCACTGCCTTCACTTTGTCTGGTTTCCTCTTGTGCCTGTCTTGGCTCTCTCGCTTTGTCCTGTCCTCTCTTCTGCTCAGGTTACCACCCTGATGCCTCTTGATCAGTGCCTCGCACTGTTCCTGCTCCATGTTAAGCCAGGGGCACAGACTCGTGGTGTGAGAAAACCTCTCCTGTTGTCTGCCTTTGGGGTTTCATACTCAGTTGGCAGGGGCAGGGTGGGTTTTCAGGCATCGCCATTTTCCCCAGTTGGCAGGGAGTCAATGTGGCGACCCCGGTTCAACTGACTCCTCACACAGGTAGGAGCCAGCGTTCTGATCTGCTTCACAACTGCATGGAAATGGACACAATTCTTAAAATGTTGGGCATCAGAGTCTCTGCATCAGGACAGGAATTCCATACTGTGCATGCTAAAGGTCATTCGAGACATGGTCATCTAGTCCTGGCATTTTTATTTGCATTCTGGTACTTGAGGTTGTCGTTCCACCAAATAAAAGTCCATGGCTACAAGCCCCAAAAGACACATAAAAAACCAGCCCAAGTAGGCCATCCTAGAGGGAGATTTTCAAACTGAGGGGGAGAATAATTGAAATTGTTGATTGACTTGTACAAATATGAGAGCCTTATTTTTGTGACAAAAAAAAAAATCTCGTCTCCCGCCCAACTGTATGCAAAAACTGGTGGGCCCTGTAGAAATTGATTGAGAACGAGCCCCGTGCAAGGTTTCCTAGAGGCCACCCTGGTTAACAAGGTAATAGTGCAGCTAAGCCAACAGAGCATTCAAATATTTCTGGAGCAAAAGGCTTGCTTTGAGATCATTTTTATACCCACAATGCTTTGCGGACTTGTCTCTGAACAGGGTGGTGAATTTCCAGTGCTGGTTACTAGGTGGCGTTTTTACATGTGTGATTTTGCTTAACTGAAAATTATACTTTCACATTTCAGGTGGAAGGGTTTTTCAAGGATTTTTTAAATCCACCATAACTGGTGTATATAAATACATATTTTATTTTTTCCAGTTAAAGTTGAGACAGTAAGGGTGAACCAATTCATCACAACAAAACTCTTGAAAGTCAAAGGGTGTGGGAAACGACCTTAAAGCTCTTAAGACGCAAGAGGGGATTACTGAAATAGAGTGAGGGGAATTGTGGCGATAACAGAAATAAATTAATGAGGTATTTCGGAGGCACTACCAGGACATGTACAGGGAAGCGGAAGACACTAAAGTGCAGGAGATTGCAGAGACTCTGTTGGAGACCGGCCTGCCCACCCTTAGCGCGGAACAGATCAGATATATTAGACGCAACCTTCACGCTAGACCTACAAGCAAGATTAGCACGCTGCCCATGAGCAAGATGCCGGGTGAGGACAGCCTACCAACTAAGTTTTATAAGGAGGTTATAGAAGAGGTGGCCTCAAGACTGCTGAAACCCAGGGTGCGTATGAAGTGGGGAGATTGCCCCAATGCATGGAAGAATCCATCATCATCCCAGTCGTGAGGCCAAAGTATTGCAAATCATACTGCCCGATTTCCATAATGAATCAGGATAGGAAAATCCTCACAGTGGTACGCGCAGAAAGATTAAAGAGTGATTGGAACATTGGTTCATTCGGACCAGACAGGGTATGTACCAGGGAGGGTGACATATGAGAACTTAAGATGGTTACATGCACTACTAGATGGGACGCAAGGATGGTCAGCAGGTGGCGCAGTAGTGGCACTGGATGCCATCAAAGCGTCGACACTGTTTGGTGGGAGTGGTTGTTCACCTCCCTAAGGAGTTTCGGAATAGGAGAGAGGTTCATGATGGGTCCAGATGCTCTATTCTAGGCCGGTGGCGAGAGTGCAGACCGGTAAACTTATGTCAGGGCAGTGCTCTATACAGAAGGGCACAAAGCAGGGATGCCCGTTATGCCCCCATGTTGTACATCTTAGCAGTATAGCCTCTAGCAGCGTTTTTGAGGAGGGAGTTCAGGGATACAGGGCCTCCTAGTAGATGGCACAGTGGTCTCGCTATACATGGATGACATTGTACTGTACGTACGGAGCCCAGAGGACAATTTGGCGTCTTACTTAGAGCTATTAGATAACTTTGCAGCACTATCGCGACTAACGGTTACCTATTCCACAAGCAGGATGAGTTGGGATGGCGGAGTCACGACTTCCGTGCCTGATGCTGTAATGGGGGGTCAAAACATTTAGATACCTAGGAGTTGATGTTCACCATGATACACTGGAGACTCACTGACAAAATACGTTAAGGACGAAACTTGGGCTGGAGAACACGATTAAGTATTGGGAAAAGCTACCTCTCTCGGTGATGGGCAGGATTGCACTGCTGAAAATGATCGCCCTCCCCATATGCTGTATCATTTTATAAATGTCTGGTACCTTATACCAAAGTGCTTCTTCGGGGACCTTAACTCAACAATAAGCAGTTTTATATGGGGGATCAGGGAGGCGTAGGGTAGCCCTAGATAGCTTAAGCAGAAACTAAGTGGACGGAGGGGTGCGCCTTCCGCACTTCGAGCTATATTACGTGGCAGGACAGCTGCAACATGCGGCAAGATGGGTCGCAGACATAGAAATGGTAGAAAATGGACTGCTAAGCACAAAAGTGGCACCCTACCTGCTGAGGGAGGTGCTATGGTTCGGGAAGGCTACAGTGAGGGACCTCCCTCTGCCTAACTGGCAGGAAGCTCTGGGCTAGGGTGCCACTAAAGTTGCGAGAACCCTACTCTCTCCACGTACCTTTGGCAGCGATCTACAGCGAGAACATCGAAAACATCGAAAACCTAGCACAGCTCAGGTCGCAATGGGAGAGTAAAGGTGTACCTGCTCTTGCCAGATGGGCTCTTAAAATTCCAGAAACTAGAAGAAGGGTTTGGCGAGCAGAGAGGACAATTCCTAACATATTCCAGAATAATATGGGGGTGAGATGGCTGGACTTAAACCTGCTAGAGGAGGATAGCAAACTTGGGTTGTTATACGATGTGTCAGAGGGAGGACACAAGGTGTCCCGACTGTACCAAGGGTTATTGCAGGTAACTCTCAAGGAGAACGCCAAAGGGAGAAGCAAATGGGAGTTAAATGTGGACAGAGCTCTCTAGGATTCAGAATGGGACAGGGCATTGTTTTATCCGAAAAAGGTCTCGAGAAATGCCAGGCTCAAGCTATTCCATTTTATGTGCAACACAGAGCATACATGACACTGCATCTTATATTGCAGTTCCCGGGCTCGAGGAAGGAGGGATGCCCATGGTGTGGGGAGAGTAGGCGGGAATGATGCATATGTTCTGGACGTGTTCAGTGATACAGGAGTTCTGGCAAGAAATTGTACAGAGACTTAGGAATGGAGGGATGACAAGATATGCATGGAAGCCAGAAGCCTGCTTACTTGGTGTTCACACACCCCAGGAAGACCAAACCAGAAAATAGGATAGTAGACTGGGCCTGGGTTCACGCGAAAAAGAAGGATCGCCATGGCACGGAAGTCACGAGACGGCCCGTGCATTGAGGGGTGGTGGGGAAGACCTACGGCACTGGTCTATGGCGAAGCCACGATTTGGTATGAGGCCAGGCAGGAGGGTAGAAGCTGTAAAACTGAATGAATTCTCAGCAGATATTATTTTATCTGCAGTTCTAAGTATACCTAATACTGCTGACGTGGTGGGACACCCTTTGTTCCCTACATTTGATTGCCAAATGTAATCAAGAAGAAAGGTTATTACTTAAGTATCTGACAGGTATGCAAGAGAGAATTTTAAGAGTTTAGAGACAATAAATCTAACTGACCTCCAAGTGTTGTGAGAATACAATAGACTACGTCGGCTGATGCCTTAAGCCTAATTTCGGCTTCCTTCAAGGCATAAAATACACAGCTGGCCCTGCATTCCGCTCTTGCCTTCAGGGCTCGCTCCACTCTTTTCTCAGTAAGTTCAAAGGGGCTAATAGAGTGCAAACCTTAAGTGCAAAAGGTCTGTGTCATAGAGCTAGGCAAGAATGTTTTCTTTTCTTTTTCAAATAATAGCAAACCAGAAGTAATTGGGATGATACTTTCATTAAGCTAACTATATCCTGTGTGGCAAAGACATGTATGTGTTAACTTTCGGACAGTCATGCAATTACTATCCTAAATATTTAAGTCTTTACATAATGCATAATTACAGTATTGCTACTGTAAAACACTGCATTGTCTCAATGCTTTACAGGAAAGTTTAGGTCTGTGCATCTAAATCTCATAGGGTCAACTACATTTCATTTTGTTGGGGACAATGCATCATATTGACGAGTGAACACTTGAAAATGTACATGATCTCACAGCCAAATGTGTTTGATGGCAAACCTAATTCTGTGACCTGCTGGTTGCATGCATCGTGCATGAGCTGATCCCATACTCCTTGACATCCTACCTGACATTCTACCTTATCACCGTGTTTCTTTATACAAGTTTCCCTGAAAGCAAGATGGCTGCAAACTAAAATATTCCACCTAGTTTGCCGAGTTCTGCCTGCTACGCCATCCAATCTGCTTAGTCTTAATTTCTTTCCTCTTACATAATGAATACATAAGCTCACCAGATGTTTAAGCAAAGTAGTGATCAGTAGTTCCATTGTCTGCACATCCTATATCTACTGCACTAGCATACAATGCAGTTAGCCTCCAATGCTGGCTTTGCTCTGATTAGGATTGCATTACATGTTAGCACGTGTTTTCAGAACCTTTTACTTTAATCATATCTGTGTCCTACCATGCAGCTAACCTTTTACATTTTATAGGCACTCTTCCAGGGCTTGCAAAGTCGAATATTAGAGTAGATTATGAAGGGAAAGTACCATTTGCAGGTGATGTTTGAAACTTTTATTTAACGTGTGCTTTGCAGCAAAAGTGAAATAGGTTTCACTGTGCAAGGTTTGCCTCTGGGTGGCGGCAGCGTGCCAAGCAAAGTGGATTTGTGGTGACACTATTTAACAGAAACCACATTTAACTTTGTCGTCATCCGTTGCCATGGGGCAAGTGCATTTCTTTTAGGTCGAGTAGGTAAACTAAGTAACTCGGCCTGCAGGTCTAGTGGAATTTTAAAGAATTTTCAGGGCCCGACTCATCTCACTTATGTCTACAACTGTACACAAAACATCTGTATTGTTGCTCACATTGTGTAAAAAATAACCTAGTGACATTAGAAACATTAGTACAACCTTGTAAATCAAATGGGTCCGTTTGCTAATGAAGAACATTTTAATTAGCAAACTCTAACCAATTTTTGAAATCTGATTTATGCCTGGTCAAGTAGAGGACTCCGTCAATCTGGCTATCCTTTCCCTTTCAAAGCCAGCCCTTCCAATTGGTCTACGGCTTTAAAAGCATTTCAAGTGTTTGCCTGACTAGTTTCAGAAAGTAGATTTAAATCGGAAAAACATCCATCTTAGAACACAAATCCATGTTCAGATTTGGATTGCCTAGTTCATCAGCTGAGAATATCAGTCGCCTCTACTCTTAGGTTTACCAAGATCAACATGAATGAAAACAAGACTGCGATCTGAGAGTACCCAGATTAATCTGCATTTTAAATACCCTACTAAAAATCAGTACTGAAAAATATAATTAAGTGAGACACCCGAAAACTAAATTCAGCCTCCTGACTCTGCATTTTTCTAGACACATCCACCAAACCTAAATCCTCAAGTTTCCTTTTTCAGACATGTCGAGGCCGCTTTTGAGTGCTATTGTGAGTAGCATGACTTCTCAAATTTGGGATCTGTGACCAGACTTCTGTTACCTAGGAGTCTTCTCCCTCGTTTTCAAAATTGAGCTACCGTCTCTCTATGAAGAAAGGCCTCCTCTCAATTGTCTGAGTAAACATTAAAACATGTGATAAGGCAGTCAATCACTCTGACCGTTCACCATTATGTACCTGCCTACTTCATCGGTCAGTATTAATAAAAGAAAAACCTTCATGGAAGGTTACTGCCACGCCACAGCTTTTTGACCGTGCAGAGAGGTGAAGTATGTGAGGATAGGATCCAAATGAATTAATCTTTATTTCCAATACAAAGCGTAAAACGGCATGAACAAGGAGCAAAGTACGATCCATTGTGAATTATAAAACTAGTTAAAAATGTCAATCTCTATCAATTAAATGATATATACTGTGACGAATCAGACATCCTAGTCACTGATTCCCCGGAAGGAAGCCACTCGTACGTGGCCAGGCAAAGGCAGAAAATACCAGACTGACCCTGGGGGCGGTTATCTGCCAGAGGACCACATCTGAGAGGACACGCTGCAGGGAGACCGGAAAAGACCGAGTCAAGACAACCCTTCATTTATTACCTATAGTGAAAACCATGTGCCAGTGAAACACGGGCTTATTGTAATACAGATACTGACTTCCCATGTCTTTCTAGCCAAGAACTTAATTTAATTCCACGCCCTCCCCCTTTTTTGATACAGAGACAAGGAAGAGGGATGCAGGGTAATGAGGATGACTGGACATGGTAAGCCGGGACATTTAAAAAATGTCCAAGGTGAACCAAATTCAGGAGAACGAGAGAGCAAGAAACTGGAGAGGCACCTGAGGGAAGCTTGCACTTAGGAGGGCACTGAAGGAGAGCAGACTGCAGAGCACAGCGCAGAAGCCCACGTACACAGTGTGCAGAGGTGGCAGGTCGGCAGAAGTTCACAGCTTTTGTGTTTCAGGCAGCCGTAGCTGCCGACACAGAAAGGCAAAGCGGGGCACGAACAACCCACAAGGCACACTGTCAGTCAGTGGACCAGGAGCGCAGACGCCGGTGAAACACAATGAACGTTGAAGACACTGCACAAAGCTGGTAAGCCCAGGGAGAGAGGGCAGGTTACCAGGGCACTTCTGGACGAATGCCATGCACCGCGTACTAGAAGAAAGAACCCAAATAAAGATAGTGAAATCCTTACTGATACAATTACTGTTGAGAAAAAGAGCCTAAGCAAAAGGTAGTGGAACAATTACATAAACAAACAATGTTGACAACAAGAGCATAAAGGCTGGGGAGTTAATAAGAAAGGGTTGCGGACAAAATATTGGAGCAGTGTTGTGAGCTGGATAAAAAAGAAACTGAGCAGAGTGCTTAGAAGCCCTGGCAGGGTAGTGAACCAGGCAAAACGGTGAGTATGGGACACACACAGAAGCAAGAAAGTGTCAAAACCTTGCCAGAAACCTTGGTGTAAGAAAATCAAGAATAAAAAGACGAGGTTCATGCCCCTTTTATAGGAACAAGGAACAATACCCTAGCAGGAGAATATAACAGGGAAAGGGAGGATTGAGAAAACTCATGGGTCAAAACCACTATATATGAAAGTGTGTAACAGAAAAGGTAAGACTCAAACCCCTTTAAGGATTCAAGAGAACAATGTTGTGATTCAAGAGAAATGGGCTTTAAGTCAAGAAAATTATATACTTTCGAGGAGGCTCAAGGGAAGAGTTTTCCCCCTTGAACAACTTGGAACTGCGATAAAATATTATCAAAACCACTGGACAAAATCTAGGGTAAGGGAAGCCCCCTTGCCTAGAAGAACTATTTCTTTTCTGCACCTTGGGACTTCATGTTGGAAACCTAACTAGAAGGCTATGAGTCAATAGCTCAGAGAAAACCTAATTTTCCGCTTCGATTTAGATTGAAGTGTAAGGGTCAGTTTAGGATTTTGGACAGGACTGAAGGCGCTTTGTTGAACATCCCGACAAATACCTTCCTTAGTTTTGTTGAGGCAGGGAAACCCCTCAGAGTTGGGGATAGATGGGATTTCTCCAACCCTTTTATCATTTTTGGCAATAAAAGTTTATAACCAAAACCTTAACATGCCAATTGAGTCTTACTCTTGACCCCTTACAGTATACACACATGTTGATAAGATAGGAATACATCTTTTCACAATATATACATTGGGAGAAACGAAGAGAAACATTCAATGGTTCAGTCTTCCTTCCTAACATGTAGCAATAAAAATAAAAACACCCTTGTGGTGAATATTTATTTATTGTTTGCTTGTTAGGCTCTTATACAATAAGAATATACTGTACCAAAGCACCCACAGGGCAGGGAGGGACGTGGGAAATGCAATACAACACAATATTTAAGAACAGAGAGAGGAAGAGGGAGAGGGGACGAACCTACAAGGGAGGTTTAAGTGCGAGACTCCAGAGCAGAGGGAGTGCAGATGAAAGTGCTGAGGAAAGACAGGAGCTGGGAAGAATTGGTGTGGGAGGTCAAGGCCCCGAAGATGCCTAAGGGCCAAGGACACCAATTCAGCAACTATGGGATTAGCGAAGGAGGAGGAAAAGAGGAAAGTCTTAAGGAGCTTCTAGAATTTGGGGAGACCCTGCTCAATGCGCAGGGGAAGGCTGTTCCAAAGGAGGGCCCCACAGAGTGAACGACCCCCTGCCCTCTGTTTAGCCAAACGCTTCACACACACAGAGTTGGTGCCAGAGGAGCGAAGTGGTCTAGACAGAGCATTTAGTAAAGTAGAGCTGGAAGTAGTGTGGTCCACGGGCCAAGACAGCCTTGTGGATGATGCAGAGGGATTTGAATTTAAACCTTGCGGCAACCGGGAGCCAGTGAAGACTTTAGTGCAGGAGAGATGTGGTCCCTGGGCTTAAGGCAAAGGATAGGTCTTGCTGCCCTATTCTGGATAAGTTGCAGGGGTCGCAGAGTGGAAGAAGGAAGATTCAGGAGAAGCTGTTACAGTAGTCAAGTCTAGAGAGAACCAAGGCTTGAGTCACATTGAGCCTATGAGGAAAAGTGAGAAAAGGTAGAATTCCTTTGAGAAGGAAGAGACAATAGTTGGACTTCTTGGCAATGTCCCAAGTGTGAGGGAGTAAGGAAAGAGGAGTTGAAGAGGACTCCAAGGTTCCAGGCTTCAGTTGAAGGCGCAGGGGGGAGTGGCCAAGGAGGATGGCCAGAGTGAAGGGAAGGAGGGAGAACGGGTCCCAATGGGAATGATCACAGTTTTTACAGGCATTGAGGCAAAGATCACTGGAGGCGCACCAGGACTGGATGGCAGACAGGCAGTCAAGGATGATGGAGGGTGCAAGAGGGTCACCAGGGTCTGAAGAAGAGCTGTGTGTCATCTGTGTAACAGTGGAAGTTTAAGGAGGAGCTGAGGCGTGCAAGTAGAGCAAGGTAGATGTTAAAGAGCCAGGGGGAAGAGTATAGAGCCCTGGGGGACACCACAGGAGGAGATGGAAGTAGGACAGAAGGGGCCTAGGACAACTTGGAAGAAGCAGTTCATGAGGAAGGACAGACAATCCAATGCCTGTTCCAAGATACCAAGTGTATCATTGAGCCTTTGTATAAGGATGGAATGGTTAACTATGTCAAATGCAGAGGAGAGATTGGGAAGGAGAAGGACAGCTGGGAAGTTGGGAGTCCAGAGATGCGAACAGTTCTTCACAGGTGTTCAGAGAGCAGTTTCCCTGCCTCTGGATGCTCGGAATCCACATTGATGATCGTGGAGGCCACCAACAAGTTCAGTCTGAGAGTTAAGTTGGGAAAAGGCCAGCTTCTCAAGTAGCTTCCCCAGGAAGGTGGTGATGGCGATAAGGCGATAGCTAGCATGTCAGTAGGGTCAGAGGATGTTTTTTTCTCCAGGAGTGGGCGCACAAGGGAGGGCTTGAGTGGGGAGGGGAAGATCCAGTGAAAACAAGAGTGATTGCAGAAATCAGCGAGAGCAGGGGCGAGAGAGCCAATGTTATCCTCGATGGTCCTGGATGAGCAAGGGGAGACCTGTTTAGAAGAGACCTTGATGGCGCGGATAGCTCTGGTCCCTTCTTCAGGTGTGAGAGGAGAGAGGGCGGGGGGTCTGGTGGGGGAGTGGGATGGGTTGTGAGGGAGTGTAGAGAGGGTGGTCGGAATGCCCTTGAATTTTGGTGTCAAAGTGTGAGGCCAGTGCATTGCAGAGGGGCTGGGAAGGTGAAGGGGAGCAGGAGGAGAGTACAGGGGGGTTGGCTAGTTCCCTGCAGATTTTGAAAAGTCCAGCAGTGTTATTGAATGCTCTGGAAATCACTTTTCACACACAAGTATGGCCATTAAGCCCTAGTCTTAATCCTTAACAATATTTGAAGGAAGAGACCATGTCCTTGTCACCAAGAATTTGGGAACAAATCTCAGGTGCAGGAACACAGGTTGACACTGCCAAAAAACCCCACTCTTACGCAGAAGTATCAAGGATGAAAAGCACTGTTGCTTATGCCATGGGTGTGCAGAAAGGAAAGCTCAATAAAATCAAAGTTTATATATGTCGTGCACCCAATGACTTCCTAGAACCAGCCCTTTTGTGTCACCCGTATGGTTGGAAAAATCAAGCCATTTTCTCATCAACCCCACCTGGGACACTGGAAAAGGTATTTATCACCTAACATTAATTTGATCAACAGTGGAGCAGGCTTGCGTGACCTTCATGACCTAGTGCTTTGAGTCATCGAAGTGCTACGACGCAACACTGTGCAAGACATCCAATGGGAATCCTCCTTTCAAATTCCAACTAAAGGTGCCAGGACCTAAAATTTAAATCAATACACAAGTAACCTTTCTTTCAAAAGCCATTAAGAAACCGGTTATTCCTCCAGTTACAAATTGAGAGGAAAGAGATCCAACAAACGAGAAAAAGACATAACGCGATCATGAAGTGAACCCACATCACTAGTTATAGGTCAGAAACAGGCTCATCAATAAAAGGTTTGAGTTAGGGTCACCAAGTATGAGAAACAATTGTGGGTTGTCAAAGATGCAAGGACGCTCACAATTCTTGCCACAAATACACAAAATGTCTTACAAGATATCAGATTTGAGACACTTAACGTCTCAGATAGGGTGGGCAACACAAACAATGACTAAGTATATAAATACTCCCTTCAGAGATCATGTTTACAAATTAGACTCTTGAAATTAGAAATTCCAGGAATATTTTGAAGCACTTACAAATCAGTAGAATTGAAAGTGAACTAATGCTGTATCACATATGATGAATACACTGATAGAACACTGGTTAGCAATTAACACAAAGCATCACTTTGTATACAATTTGGGATGTTGGCAGAGATGCTACAATTTACTTTAACAAAGACTTCAATTCAAACTGAGAATACTACAGGCAGCAAGCGAGGGAGGCAATGGGAACCGAAAAATGCCCTCACACAAGCGAATTTGTTTATTGGGGGAACAGAGTACGAGATCACCCATGCCCTTTCATCACCAATGTAAGGTTTAGAGAAACATGGAGTGGACAGCAGGGTGGATTGCCCAAAAAACGGAAGCAAGATTCTTTCAGCATGAAAGAATAGGTTTACTTTATTACCAAGTTTTCAGCTCACACAAGATTATTGTATAAATATTACAAACAGTTATTCTACAATTAACTTATGTTGTTTATCTATGAATATGCACTATGCACTTGCAAAAGATGTTATGTGGGAGTACGAAAAGCGAACTACATCACAGAATTAGAGCACTTGCTTGCGATTCGGTCTAGAAATGAATATCTTTTGGCACAGCATTGGATTTGAGAACATCCAAGAGAAGAGTTAAATTTGATCAGTTCTTTTGGCTGCAAAAGGATTCAGAAAAATAGAGACGGCAAAAGAGAAACTGCAATGAAAATGGAGGCAACATTTGATTTTGAAACTACGTGCAATTATGGATGGACAATGATATGCAGCAGGGTGTCTTTATAGGTGGCTAAGCAATGTGTATAAAAAGCAGGATGAACCAAGTGAAGAGATTTAACAGTAAAACTAAAACTTCACAGTACTGTGCCCAAGATTTTCTTTTCAGAGAAGAAACAATATGAACAGTGTCTTGGTTGATGCAATGGAAAAGGAAGCATGGGATTGCACAAAGGTCCCTCTTTGGGAACTACCCAGAGCCAATGGTCATGCCCATATGGGATTACGTTTTATATGTGTTCCAGCGCAATGCACGGAGACACTGAATGCAGAAACATTTTACGATGGGCAACACCAGTCCCATGGAATATCTAATAGTATGCCCATGTAATAAAACATTGCCAGTGTTAGGAAGGATTTTCTTTTTGCAACCTTCCCTCCAGTTTCCTATTAAACCACATCATTTTGTTCTTTTATTTTTTATCCTGCCCTGACTTTTGAAGGCCTTCAGCTTCATTTGCCTTTTGCTAATTTGTTGTGGGGAAACTGATCAGTCCAGCAAACTATCAGTACTGGGAAATAGTTTCCCTTTTGAGCTCTTGTATATTTACATTATATGTCAAGACTGGAGGCGAGCATTATGCCTTAACTCTTTAATGCCACCATTTACAGCAGCTTCTTTAAATCTTAACTTTTCTGTTTTACTTTTTTTTTCCAAACAGTAAAATAACCAACCAAACAAAACTTCCATTACACAGGACAACACATCCCCAGAAGGCCACAGTGATCCTGTAGTTTTGAGTCCTTCTCTGACAACCAATCATGATCCAGCACACCTCTTAGGTCATGTCCGGTCTGTGCCGCCTCCTCTTTCTTCGCTGCTGTTCCAAGCAGAAGAGTCCCCCGCATCATAGCTTTGATGCATGTATTTTGTCTGAGCAGGAATAAGGGCACTTAGGTTTATAAATGTATTCAAATTGAGAAAAAGATTTGATTGTAGGTATTGTTGAGCCCTTTTATTGTTTGCATAAAATGCACAGCGAGGCGGGAGATTGTGATTACGGGCGGCCGGTTCCCGTTTGCGTATGCATAGTGCATCAGTGCTTTCTTACATATGATTACGGGTGGCGGCAAATTGTCTGAGGTGCACTGTATTGTGAGTGGGCGGCCTCTGGGAGCACACCAGGACCACGAGTCATCTCACTCGCTTCAAGGCACCGGGGCGCTCCCCCGGGGGCTCAACTGCAATCAGTGCGAAAGTCCTTTCCCACTTGAGGAAAGGGCCTTGCATTCTGGCGCTATTACATGTCTATCTACGAATGCACATTCAAGTGTTGAAGACATCGGAGAAGCACTGTTTTGCAACCGGGGCAAAATGTACTATTGGAGTCCACAGGGAATTCGCTCAGTACTAGTGTGAGGTGCCAGAGCTCTCCTTAAGAAGCCTGCAACGTTCAGGCATCAAAAGGCACAGACAGTCAATAAATCAAGTTACTCTGTGTTGCAGTTGAAATATAATGGAGCCTGAGAGCAGGACCCTAGAATACAGTCAGGTAGAGTCAGAGCTGGACAGTGAACTGTCCTTCAGTTTCAAGAGGGTCCAAAGTGACTCATTCGCCATAGCTTTGTCACAAGGAGTGCAGCCCATCCAGGAGCACTGCTATCCTTTAGAATCTCTTTTGGCTGAGAAAGGGATGGCTCAAAAGAAGAGAGTGCTCAGTCCTGGGGAGGGAACCTCATGTAAGCAGCCCAAGAAAGGGGTTGTGTCAATGGGGTGGGGGCTCACAAGGCCCGGAAGAGTCCCCACTCTTCTACCCACCCAAGCCAAAATGTTGGGGCCCAACAGATGCCCCAGGAGGTACCCGACCCCTTTGGAAAGTTGAATAGTACCTTTGTAGGCAGAGCAGCAGTGCCAAAACTCTTACCCCTGCACCGTAGGGGCATAAAATGCAGAGGCAGCTAATGATGGCTATGCAACCCCGGAGAGGAGGAGGAGGGAGGAGATCTCCAGACTGATGTGGACGAAGGCAGCAAAAACACCAGAGAACCCAAGAAGGCGCACTTGCCCAAAGTGAATCTAGAGCAAGGGGACAACACGGGAAACATTAGACACCCAAAGTCAACTGAGTGGTTGCCTTCGCCGAGGGGGGCCCAATACACGGCGCAACATATTAGAAAGCAGCTGGAGAAGGAATTGCGGTTCAGGATGAGGGCAGAATGCCCCAGGCTAGAGCTCCAAGGCAAAGTTATGGAAACACTGGAGCTTGACACCAAGATGGTCACCTTAAACACCAAAGCCACAAAAGACGTCAAAAGGGGTGTTGACCGAGCCTGGAAGAGTTGCCAGGACAAAGTTCTGGACATGCCAGGAGCCTTTGCTAAAATAATGCACTTGGCGGAGAGGGCCAAAGATACTGGCGAAACTGTAGATTCAGTTGCAAAGGGCAGTATGCCTACTGGGTAAAGCCAGCTGTCCTCTCTCCTCGGAGAGGCATCGCAGTCTGTTGCTGAAAATAGACTGCAAACTAGGAGATCTCATCAACTATGAGGTGGGGAATTTTAGTGCAGGGCATGCTGCTCGTGGAAGCTTTTGCTAAAGAAATGTCCTGGTTCGTAGGGACATATACTGCCATGGAAAAAGCACAGACGTCCATTTGAAAAATATTCCCTGGATGGGATTTTGCAAGGAACAGCCAATACAGGGACCGTTCGGCCAGTTGTTTCAGCTCACCAAGGAGGGCCCAAAGACCAAGAGCCCAACACTGGGAGAGTAGGCAGCATGATACCTTTTCCCCCCCTCCAGAGGCAGGGGCCTGCATGGTCACAGGACGCAGAGGCTACAGACAAAAAAGTACCACCGACAGTAAGTACGCAATGCAAGTTACCCAGGTTTGGGGGTGGGGATTGCGTTATATAACTGAATGGCAGGAGCTATCAGGCGATGCTTGGGTACTGTAGACTGTAGCAGGTATCAAACTAAAGTTTTTGAGCTTACCATGGCAGGCACGTGGCGAAGCTCCTCTGTGCAGAGCTACGTAGCCTATTTGAGAAGGGGGCGATAGAACACTGTCACACAGAAATATGTTCCTGGTGCATAGTAAAAAGGGAACATGGCCAGTCAAACACGAAAGAGCTGAACGGTTGGTTGGTTTACAGCCACTTCAAGATGGAGGGTATTCACTGCCACAGGGACATTCTTCGCAATGCAGATTGGCTGGCGAGACTAGATTTGAAGAACTACCTACCTACCTGACGATTCCAGTGGTATAGGACCCTGGGCCGTTCCTCAGATTCTTATGGAGAGGGCAGAGTTGGAAATGCGTGTGCCTTCCTCCGTACTGGCCTCTGCACTTTGGGCATTCACCATGAGACCAATGCGGAAGCTAACAGAGACAAGGGGATCAGGATTTTAGTTTACCTGGACAGCATTTTGATCTTAGCACAGGACAAGGTGACAAAAGTGAGTCGGGTGCAATGGGTGAGGGCCCTGCTGACCTCCCTAGGTTTTCTGATCAAGAGAAGTCTGAATTAGTTCCGAGGCAGCGGATGACGTTTCTGGAGTTTGTAATAGACACCAGGAAGGCCACGTTGGAGTTGCCTCAACCAAAGATGAAAGCAATAAAGAAAGGTGAGAAGAGTGATTCAGAAGACGCATATTTTGCTTCAGAATCTAGCAAGGATGATAGGGCTCTTAGCATCCCCTATTCAAGCCATAGTCCTGTGGCCCCTGCACTATAGGGCACTGCAAAGGCTAAAGTTCAGGCACTTACAAGGGGGAATCAGATACCATCAGTGAGTACTGTTAGACGAAGGCGGGAAAGTAGAACTAGATTGGTGGTTGCAAAACCTGGAAGCCTGGAATGGCAGGGCCATATTCGGAGATGTGCCGGAGTAAGTGATCAAATCTGACACAAGCAGGTCCGATTGGGGCACCAGGCACGGCCAACTGCAGGTAGGAGGAAAATGGTCCTTAGAAGAGTTGAAGCTAAACAAACTGTTTAGAGAAGCTAGCAGGTTTGTTTGCAGTGAGAGCCTTTGCCAAGGAGAAGCACAAGTTACTTACCTGTGGTAACATTCTTTTGACTGGCTGTTCCTCCCACGTATTCCTCATTTTATGATCTCTCCATATCCAGCTTTAGCTGATTTGGAACCAGAGTTCCCAGCAGAGGGCGCTGCGCATCGACTCGATGTCCCTCAAGGGCCTCCAACCTCGGTGTGGAGGTCATTGATGGTATGTAGTGCGCGCATGAAAGTTGGCTTCAGTTCCGATTTTTACATGAGTGTGTTTATCCTATGCCTGACAGCTACTCACCCTGAAAGAGCGTAAACTGTAATAAAATGGAAATTCAACTGCGGGGGGGGGGGGGGGGGGCAATGAGGAATACGTGGGAGGAACATCCAGGCGAAAGAACCTTACCAGGAGTAAGTAACTTGTTCTTCGAATGGATTGTGTCCTCCAACGTATTGCTCATCTTATGCTAGACTCCTAGAGCAGCATTTGTATTTCTGGAGCAGGGAGTCAGAATGTTTAGTTTCAAATTAAAATGTGGGAGTTCCTATTGGCCTGTGTGTACAGAGTGTAACACTGCCTTCCCAAACACACCTTCCTGGCCTGTGGAAGAGTCCAGACTATAGTGCTTGGTGAATGTGTGGACGGAGGACCACGTTGCTGCCGCACAAAGAGAGAGAAAGAGAGAGTTTATTGGAGGGCAGATGGACATGTCCAAAAAGTCTGGGTACTACATCCTCCTGGCCCAATCTGGAGCAATTAGGATCATGGGTTTCCAAAACTTTCTCAACCTTCTGATTACGTAAAGAATGACAGGGACTGGAGGAAACGCGTAAAGGAGTGGCAACTCCCAGTCCACTACAAACGCGTCCCCTAGAGCTCCCCTTGGGGGAAATTCCCTGGAGCAGTACAGTTCGAACTTCGAGTTGACACTGGTCGCAAACAGGGTGAAGATGTTTTGAAGGACTTCCTGAGCTAGTTCCCACTCGTGTGCTCTGCCTGCTCAGAGCGTCCGCAGCAGTGTTCTCCTCTCCGGCTAGCTGAACTGCAGTACCAGAGCTGCATTGCTTCTCTGCACAGTGGTAGCGACCCTACGCCTCCGCTCTTGTTGAGGTAGTGCATGGCCACTGTATTGTCCGTCATTATCAGGACGTTTCTCCCCCGTACAGACGGCAGAAAAGCCTTCAGTGCCAGTCTGATGGCTCTCAGCTCCAACAGGTTGATGTGTAGTCTGGACTCCGATGGAGACCAACGACCGCTGATGGTCAAGTCGTTGGCATGGGCTCCCCACCCCGTGAGTGAGGCGTCTGTGACTACTGTTATCTCCGGCCATGGTTGCCAAAACAGTTCTCCTTTCAAGATGTTCTCTGGAGAGTCCACCATTGAAGGTCGTGGGCTACCTTGTCCGGAATCCGGAGGAGATCTGTCATCCTCCCTGAGAATTGTGACCACTGAGTCCTCAGTGCCCACTGAAGGGATCTCATTCTCCGGCGAGCCTCTGGCACAAGGGATATGCAGGATGCCATGAGGCCTAGCAACCTCAAAATGTCGTAGGCTGGGAGACGTTGGGCATTTTGAAACCTGGTGACCATCTGTAGAATATCTTGAGCCCTCACCTCCGGTGGCGAGGCTTTTCCCAGGGACGTGTCCAGGACTGCTCCAATGAACTGGAGTCTCTGTGATGGTATCATCTGTGACTTCTTTAAATTGAGGGAGAAGCCCAGCTTGTGAAGGAAGTGGCAGACATGATCTAGTTGGATCCGAGCTTGTTCAGAAGAAACTGCTCTGATCAACCAATCGTCCAGGTAGGGGTAGACGTGAATCCCTTCCCTCCTTAGACTTGCAGCCACAACCGACATTAGCTTGGTGAAGACCATCGGGGCGGAGGTCAGCCCAAATGGCAGAACTCGAAATTGATAATGAGAGTTGCCAATTGCGAACCTCAGGTACTTCCTGTGCTTGGGATGGATTGGCATATGGAAATAAGCATCCTGAAGGTCCAGAGATACCAACCAGTCCTGAAGCTGAAGGGCCTGAAGGATCTGAGAGAGCGTTACCATCTTGAACTGGTCCTTCCTGAGGAACTTGTTCAATTCTCGTAATTCCAGGATGGGTCTCAGTCCTCCGTCTTTCGTTGGTATGAGAAAGTAGGGGGGGGGAGTACCAGCCCTTTATCCTGTCCGCTACAGGTACCGGTTCTATGGCACCTTTCTCTAGCAGGTCTACAATTTCCTGCAAGAGGAGCGGATCTGGCACTTTCAGAGAGCTGTTCCCCGGTGGATGGCTCTGAGGGATGCGTAGAAAAGGCAGGCAGTAACCTTGGGCAACTGTCTCCATTGCCCAAGCATCTGACGTAATAGCCTGCCATTCCGAAAGATGGTGAGTTAACCTGCCCCCTACAGGTGTCTTGTGATGGGAGACCTCAGAGTGGTTTGGGAGCGGCTGATGCAGTTTCCGAAGGTAAAGCGGCTCCTGCGGCTTTCTTTCCTTTAACCCATCCCCCACGGGTAAATTTTCCTTAGCCTCTTTGAGCCGGCTGTCCTCTGCCTCTTCCATATGAGGAATAATAGCGAAAGGACCTTCCTCTCCAAGAGGATCCTGAGGGACGAAAATTAGTTTGGTGGATTGCAGCTCCTAGTCACTTGGCTGCTGCTTTATATGTTTGCAGTTTTTCCAAACTGTCATCCGCCTTCTTACCAAACAGGGAAGAGCCGTCAAAGGGCATATTTAAAAGTCTGGCCTGTACGTCAGAAGCAAAGCCGGACTTTCTCAACCACGCAGGCCTGCGGATTGTGGTACTTGCCGCCATGGCTCTGCTGATACTGTCAGCAGAATCAATGCCAGTTTGAAGGGACTCACACAATGCATCTTTACCATCTCTGATGATAATTAAAAATGCGTCCCTTTCTTCTCCTTCCTGGAGGCAGTCAGCCGCTGATGAAGCACACTCCCAAAGTGTGGCTGAACCTAGTGAGCGTACAAGTCGCATTAACAGATTTTAAAGCCATGCTACAGGCCGAGAAGACTTTTTTAGCCATGGCATATTTTTTATCATCCCTATCCTGTGGAGCAGTGGGGTATGCAGATGTACTACCTGATGAAGTTGCAGCCTGGACCACCAGACTCTCTGGAGTAGGGTGCTTAGATAGGTATTCAGGGTCCGCAGCAGATACCCTATAATTTGCTGACAACTTCTTATTAACCGCAGAGACAACTTCAGGAGTTTCCCAGTTAGTTAAAATCTTTCTTTGTAAAGCAGAATGAAAGGGAACCACAGGATCCTCCTGTGGACCTTTATCCAGAATATCTGTGAGGTCATCCTGTTGAAAAACAGGTGAAGGCGCAGACCAACCCATGAACTCCATAATTCTTGACATTAGGGTTCTATAAGGGGTTTCAGCATGTTCCCCGGGTCTGGTTTGACAAATTCCACTTCTGGGGAAGTGTCTAGACCACTTGCTTCCTGTAATGCATCCTGAAGGTCTTTTAACCTTCTTTCCTCAGAGGCAAAAGTCTCTGGTTCAGGTGATGTGGTCCTCTGCAGCCCAAAAGGTCTTTCTTGATCAGAATCTTCCCTTTCTTCATAAATTGAAGTTAAGGGGGAATGCTCTGGCCTGTGAAATGGTATAAAACCCATCTCTAAAGCAGAGGGAGCCATCATCAGTGGCCTTGAAAAGGTCGATGTCGTCGACGCCGATGTAAAAATCCTCGAAGGAGCCGACAAAGGCGTCGAGAAAACTGGAAGAGGCCTCGAAGAACTCGAGAGGATCGGAATCCTGCTCGAGGATGTCGGCGATGTTCTCAACGTCGTGTCGGAGGCTCTCGGTGTAACCGTTGGCTGTGGAGTAGCCGTGGGTTTTTCTTTTATCGGCGTCAATGTCGGCCTCGACTCGATCGACGGATGGGTGGAAGAACCCTTCGATAACGGCGTTGATCTTTGCTTCGAAGGGGCTTTCGACGATGGCGGCGTTTAGATTTTTTGGACTTTTCACCCGGGGTATCACCCTCAGCTGACTTCGAGGGGGTCGAGGTCGCTTTCTCGAAGACGCTTAGCATCTTTTTTCTGAATTCCTCCCACTCAGCCTGAGAGCTGTGTTTTGTGGGGCAATTTACTCTTTCAGGGGTAACTAGAAGACGACGACAAAGGAGATCTTCTATGTCTCTTTTTCGAGTGTCTAGACCTCGACGAGTGGTGGGAGCCACTTCGAGACCTAGACCGAGAATGCTTTTGACGGTGTGGAGACGAATGTCTCGACTCTACCGCAGAAACTTTCGAGGAAGTTAAAACTGACTTGCCTCTCTCGAGCTTCCCCTTATGCTCCTTCAAGGCTTTCGCCATCATGGATAGGCATTCCTTACACTCCGAACACTGGTGTTCGATTCCCAGACACCACAAACAGATCCTGTGAGGATCGTCAACGACATTTTCTTCCCACAGTCTCGGCATTTTTTGAAACCGGACCGAGGAGTCGTCGGGTCGGAGGAGGAAGCCATCGAGTACAAGTCGGTTTTCTCGAGGAAATATGAATATATTTGGACTGACGAACTGAGCAACGGTATTCCGAGGCACACGAAGCGCGGAAAAACGGAACTGAGCAACGGACGCTGCGAATGGCCATTTATAGGCATGATGACGTCGGCTTCGATACGGTGGCTGTCGAGGAAAACCTACTCGACGGACGTCGACGCACAGCGCCCTCTACTGGGAAAACATTTTTCCGAGGCCTGCAAGCTGGAGATACAAATATAGATAAGGAATATGTCGGAGGACACAATCCCTTTGAAATGGAGGGATGTGTTTTTGGTATATAGAGCCCATTGTGTTGATGCAACTGCTACATTTTTTATCCAATTGTATTTGTACAATAAATGTAATGCCATCATGATTTGAATAATAGTCAGCTGTCATCTCTGGTCTAGTTGGCCAGTTGGCCCACTCTCCTCTTACTCTAATGTTGAATTGCCTTGAGGGCCATAGACTTTAATCAGGCTTCCCTTATATATTTTTCTACCTTGCCTGTTGAGCAGCCCGGGGGTCTGGTACATCCTCTGGTGTGTGCAGGAACCATGCAATTGTTGGCGTGCAGAATTTCAGTTAACAATGGGATTTACCGGGCCTTTCAAGAGTCGCTGTGGACTGTATTAGAGACTCATGGGCGCCTTCTATCCATAGGAGCTATGACGCCGCTTGGGCCAAGTGGGAAGAATGATGCGCACAACAACACGTTCATCCCATTTTTGCACCTGTAGTTCAAGTCCTGACCCTTTTCACGGAATTATGCCAGGATGGGCGAGCTATCCGCATCTTCGTGAACAGGAAGGTGTTCTACCCAGAGGGGGTGGCCTTTCATATCACCAAGAGGACTACGAGTGGGTCCTCATCCCATACCCGTAACTCCCGGATGAGCCCAAACTATGTGCAGCTCGGTGCATTAAGGATTATGAGAAGGCTACCGAAGGGGTTAGGCCTCACGGAGTGCACCAGTTGATCACGCGTAGGAAACCTTTCGATGCGGTAGCGTCAGCCACCATAGCTAGGTGGGTTAAGGAAGTCATGCACATTGCAGGAAAAGGATTTTAGTATATTTGGGGCCCATCCTGTCACAAGAGCAATAGTGTCCAAAGTCTTCACGGCAGGGGCATCCCGGCATGATATTTTAAAAACTGCGGATTGGTCCACAGAAGCTATGCTTAAGACCTTTTATTTCAAGTCTGTTTTTATCAGTGGCTGCAGCAGTTTTAGACAGCTTTGAACAAGCAAAATGCTCGCCTTCGGTCTTGGCATAGAATGAAGATTACTCAGGCTTACAGCGCAGGGAGTCTTGATTCAAATAAAGAGATAGAGGCATGCATTATCCCGCCCAACATACGCAGGGAGGGACGATTGGATGGTGATACTGCTGATGTAACCATTGGACAGATGCTGTTCTACAGCGATTATGCTGATTTGGCTACATATTCCCTCCATAATTGTGTGCGTCTTATTGGCTCCTGGGTGATGATCATAAGAGCAACTGATAGGAGGGCTTGATCAAAGCGGTGGCGGGTCTTACTAGAGTGGTTGTGCGTGGACCAGGACCATGCTCTAAAATTTGGAGAAGAGTTCATTTTGGGGCTGTTGGGGTGAGGTTTGTCGGTTGAACTGTTAATTGTTGGATCACCAAAGTAAGACGAGGAGACACTGACAGGACATGGCATAAGAGGTGTGCTGATCAGGATAGATTGTCTAAGAAGAACAAGTTACTTTCTTACCTGGTAACATTCTTTCGATGGGATGTTCCCACGATGCATTCCACATCTATGACAGGTAATCACCACAGCTGTGCTGCTTCGGAAAATTTTCGGCGTCTGCATCCTGCGTCAATGACGTCTATACGCTGTCCTCGAGGGCCTCCGTCGAGCCAACTTCACCGGATGTTATAAGTAGGACGCCTGTAGCTTCAGTTGTAGTTTTTTCCTTAAACGTGTGGCACCAATCTTCTGCCAGTATGATACAGAAAGCCTTGCGGAAACGGAATCTGCAATCACATAACAAATTCTGTAGAGGGGGCAGGCTGGGAGGGTACGATGTGGAATACGTCGTCGGAACATCCCATCGAAAGAACGTTCGCAGGTAAGAAAGTAACTTGTTCTTCGAAGGGATTGGTTCCTCCGACGTATTCCACATCTATGACAGACTCCCAAATCAGTACCAACGTAAGGAGGTGGGAAAAGAATTTAGAATTTTAGAATTCCCAATTAAATTGCAGAATAGAGGACCGCCTTGCCAAAGGCCAAATCTTGCCCATGGATAGAATCCAAGGAGTGGTGTTTTACAGAAGTATGGACAGAGGCCCATGTGACTGCTTCACAAATGTTATGAATGAGAACACCCCTCTGCAGGGCAGTAGAGGCCGCCAAACCCCTAGTAGAATGGGCCCGTAAGCCTACCGGAGGGTCATTACCTGCCAAGCGGTAACATACTTGAGATGGAGAAACTTAAAGCTCTCCTAGGATCCAACCTATGAAGCCTCCCCTCTTCCTTAACAGGATGCAGAGGAGGATAGAACGTCGGAAGAATGACGACCTGGCTTAAAAGAAATTCCGACACAACTTTCGGAAGAAAAGGACGAACTCCAAGGACAACCCTGTCCTTATGGAACACTGGAGGGTGGCTTACCATAAAGTGCCTGCAACTCACTCACTCGGCAAGTGGAAGTGACCGCAACTAAAAATACAGTTTTCAAGGTCAACAGTCTCAAAGGACACGAATGTAAAGGCTCAAACAGAGCTCCAATTAGGAATTTTAGAACCAGGTTCAAATCCTAACCGGGCACCTGGAAAGGTGACGGTGGGAACACATTAGTGAGCTCTTTCAGAAACTGAGAAATCAAAGTCATTTTAAAATAAGAACACTACTCAGACTAGCGGGTAAAAATGGATAGCGCCGCCATGTAACCTTTAATGGTACCCACTTGCAGGCCCTTTTGGGCTAACGAAAGACAAAAAGACAGAACCACAAGAATGGCACATGAAAAAGGATCCACATTCTTAACCCTGCAGCAGTCGCAGAACTTTGTCCAACGGTATTGGGACTTCGTTGCAGACCTTCTGGCCGAAAACAACACCTCCATCACGTCTTCAGGGAGGACCCAATGCTTATACCTCAACCTTTCAAAAGCCAAGCATGAAGGTTGAGGGAATTGACCTCTGAATGGAGAACCTGACCCCCCTCCCCTCACGTGAGAGCAGATCGTCTCAGTAGGGAAGACGGCATGGAGGGCAGATGGAGATGTCCAGAAGGTCCTGGTACCACGTTCTCCTGGCCCATGCTAGAGCAATGAGGATCATTTGGGAACCGAACCTCCGTAACCTCTGCAGCACTTGCGGAATAACAGGGACTGGAGGAAACGCGTACAGCAGTGGGAAGGTCCACTCCACCACGAACACGTCCCCTAAGGCTCCTTTTGAAAGAAATTCCCCCAAGCAGAATCTTTTGCACTTCTGGGTGACACTGGTGGTGAAGAGATCCACTTGTGGGGTCCCCAAAGGGCGAAGTTCTCCAAGAGAATCTCCTGAGCCAGCTCCCACCCATGAGAGACCGTGCTCTGCCTGCTCAGAGCATCCGCCGCCGCGTTTCCATTTCCAGCCAGATGAGCTGCCGAGATCGAAATTTCCTGCTGGATGGCCCAGAACCAGAGCTGCATCGCCTCTCTGCACAGAGGGAGAGACCCTGCCCCTCCCCCCTTTTTGTTGAATTAGTGCATGGCCACTGCATTGTCCGTCAGAATCAGGACAGTCTTCTCCCGCAGAGATGGCAGAAAAGCCTTCAGGGCTAGCTGGACGGCCCGCAGCTCCAACAGATTGATATGGAGTCTTCACTCCGACAGACCAGCGACCGTTCACTGTCAACTTGTTGGCATGAGCGCCCCATCCCGTGAGGGATGCGTCCGTCACGATCGTCACCTCCGGCCAGGGTAGCCAAAATGGAGCCCCCTTCATCAGATTGCCTTCAACGGCCCACCACAGAAGATCCTGGGCAACCGAGGGCGGCACCTGAACAGGATCCGACATCCTGCCGGATGACTGACCACTGCATCTTGAGAGCCCACTGCAGAGCTCTCATCCGCAGCCTGGCCTCTGGCACCAGGAGAATGCAGGATACCATGAGGCCGAGCAACCTCAGGAACTCGAACGCTGGGAGACTCTGGGCATGTTGAAACTTGTCCACCATCTGCACAATATGATGAGCCCTCACCTGGGGAGGAAAACAGCCCCATGGATGTGTTGAGCACTGCTCCGATGTACTGGAGCCGCTCGGTAGGTGTCAAGTGGGACTTCTTTAAGTTGAGGGAGAAGCCCAGCCTGTGAAGGGAGTGGCAGGTGACAGATGATCCAGGACTTGCTCGGGAGAGCGCGCCCTGATCAACCAATCGTCCAGGTAGGGGTAGACGTGAATACCCCCTTTCCTGAGATACACTGCCAACACCACCATGAGGTTGGTGAAGACCCTCGGGGCGGAGGTCAATCCGAACAACAGGACACGAAACTGAAAATGCGAGTCGTCAACCGCGAACATCAGGTACTTCTTGTGCTTGGGATGCATCGGCACATGAAAGTAAGCTTCCTTGAGGTCTAGAGACACCAAACAGTCCTGAAGTTGGAGGGCCTGGAGGACTTGAGAGAGTAACCATCTTGAACTTGTCCTTCCTGAGGAGCTTGTTCAAACCACGCAAATCCATGATGGGTCTCAATCCCCCATCTTTTTTCGGGATCAGAAAATATGGGGAATACCATCTCCCTTGTTCCTCTCTGCTACAGGCACCAGTTCTATGGCGCCTTTCTCCAGCAGGGATTTGATTTCCTGCGCAAGGAGCGGATCCGGACTCTTCAAAGAGAGATTCCCTGGTGGATTGTCGTGAGGCCTCTGCCGGAGTGGAAGACAGTAGCCGCGGGATATGAGCTCCAGAACCCACACATCTGAAGTAATTGCACGTCATTCTACAAGATGCTGCGCCAGCCTTCCCCCCAACCGGCGAACCATAAGACATGGCCTCATGCATGAGCTGAAGCAGCTGCGGCAGTGCCTGAGGGCAAAGAGGCAAATGCTCGAGCGGCCTTGGCATCTCGAGTATCCCGTTTTCCACCTCTGGTACTCCTACGTTGGCCCCTTTGACTGGCCACTCCCCTCGATCTACCAAAAGACGAGTAGTATTGAAAAGAAACTCCCCTCCATTGCTGTCCCCTAGGACGAAAAGGCAGAGGTTGGCGAACTGCAGCGCTCAACGACTTTGCTGCAGCCTTTGAGGTCTGCAACTTCTCAAGGCTCTCGTCAACCTTGCTGCCAAAAAGATGGAAACCATCAAAGGGCATGTTGAGAAGCCGGGCTTGTACGTCAGGAGCAAACCCCGACTTCCGCAACCACCCAAGTCTGCGCATCACGGTGCTCGCCACCATGGACCGACTGACACAGTCTGCCATGTCCAGACCCGACTGAACGGATTCACACATGGCATCCTTGCCATCCTGAACAAGGACAAGAAAACCATCCCGTTCCTCCCCTTCGGGAATATGTTCAGCCACCAAAGAGACAATTCCACAGAGTGTGAGTGAGACGTGCTAAGGCACACACGGAGTTGGCTGCCTGTGAAGCCATACCCCCTGAAGAAAAAAATGTCTTCACCCAGCCAGCAAAACGCTTGTCGTCCCCATCAGGATGGATGGTAGGGTACGACACCTGCTTTGCCGGGCCGTAACCGCCTGCACCACCAAACTCTCCGGAGTGGGGTGCGTCGTCAAGTAGCAGGGGTCGCTACGGGCTGGACGGTATTTTTTCGGCAACGACTTGATCACTGCCGGGAGACTCTCCGGAGCAGTCCAAGCCTCTGCCACCCTTCTCTGTAAAGCCATATGAAACGGCAGCACCAGGTCAGTGGTCAAGGATATCTGTCAGGTCATCGTGCAGAAAATCCACTGGTGGCGCAGACCACCGCAAGTACTAAGTCATCCTCGACATGAGGCGCCTGTACAAAGATTCAGCATGCGTACTAGGCTCAGGCCTGCCAAACTCAACGTCCGGGGTGGTATCAAGACCACTGGCATCGTGCAAAGACTGATGCAGGTCTTCCAACTGGCTATGACCAGATAACAGGTTGTCAGGAACCTCATCAGGTACCAAACCTTTCTCAGACCCTTCATCCACCTCAGAGATATAATCCAGAGGCTGGATTAAATCCCTGGATGAGGGCACAGAAAAAGTTTCAAATACAGGCCTCACTGACTTCTTCAGGGCCTTCCTCAGAGTTTCCACCGATGCACGGGGTACCTCCGGTAAAGCCTCCATAAAAGGCGTCGAGGGTTTAGACGGAATCGGCATCGATGGTTTTGACACAGGCCTCGAGGGCAGTGCCCCGAGCGTGTCCTTCGACGGCCTCGGCACCGATGGCGTCGACGACTTCCTCTGAGGCAGAGCCTCGAGAGAGTCCCTCGACGGACATGGCGCCGATGTCTTCTTAGAAGGCGTCACAGGTTCCGCCGGTCTCGAGGGCGTCGAGGACAGGGCCGTGGAGCGAGCATGGCTAGAGCGATCCACCTTGTCCGATCGGGACCTTGAAGGCTCCCAATGATCGCACCGACCGCCCGAGCCCTAAGGTGTGCGAGTGGTGGCCCTAGCACGTTCCCTGCCAGCTTCTTTCGACAGCACGGACGGAACAGAGCCCTGCGATTGGAAGATCGCCATCATCTCCCTATGAAATGCATCCCATTCCGCAGGAGAGGAATGCTTGTTGGGACAAGCAACCCGCCGTCTGGCGGAGTCCTCGGATGAGGACTGGGAAGGCGACTGGTGACGGCGCTTCCGCGAGTGCCTCGAGGAGGCAGAGGAATGGCGGGAACCACTCCGGGACCGAGACCCTCTGGACTTACGTCGACGATGCAGAGTCGCCCCTCGAATCGTCAGTCGAAAGCCCCGTGGATTTCGACTTTTGGGGTTTGGAAACCCTACCTACAGTAAGCTTCTTCCGCTCCTGCAAGGCCTTCGACGTTAACGACTGGCAATCGTCACAGTCATCGGTGGCGTGGTCCTCGCTGAGGCACCAGAGGCAGACGTTGTGCGGTCCCCTAAGTGACATCTTGGAACCGCAGTCCCGACACTTCTTGAATCCCGACCTCGGGGTAGAAGACGACGAAGACATGATATCTTGAACCGAGAGAAGTAACAGAAGAACCGAGGCGCACCAAGATCTCCGAAGCAAACACGCTCGCGGAAAAAACGGAACTGAGGCAAAGGGCATCGTGCGTCCTACTTATAACATCTGGTGACGTCGAGGCCCTCAGGGACAGCGTATCGACGTCATTGACGCAGAAAATTTTCCGAAGCATCACAGCTGTGGTGATCACCTGTCAGATGTGGAATACGTCGGAGGAACCAATCCCTTCGAAGGCCACAAAACTACAGCAACACAGTGGACTTCTGAGGTTATGTAGTCCTGTGCAGTGGAAGTTTTGTATAGTTGATTGTTTTAACTTAAAATAAAAATGAAAAAAATATAAAAAAGAAAAAACTAAGATTTAAAAAAGCTGCTTTGAAGAGTGGCATTAAAGAGTTAAAGTATAATGCTTGGTCGGTGTCTTCAATAGAATCAAGACTGCCGGCGGTGTAAGCCTGGGTAATCTTCATTGCTCACAGCACAGTGCAATGGGGATACTTTTGTATAACCACAGCTCATGGGACTTGTGGTTACTTATACATGTGCCTGAAGACAAGTTGGTGGCAGCAGTTACACTTGTACAATTTTTGCAATATTTTTGGTGTGCACATTCGTATTTACCGTGAATGGTTACTAAACGTGGCTATTGTCCGAAAATGGCTGTACCACAAGACTTTTGCTCGTTCTTTGGCCAGATTGTTTGGCTTTCTCCCTGCCAGCTCAGATCAGGAAAGTCCTTATAAGGTCATGCACTTACACAGAAAAGCTGCTGCTTTCACTGGAGAATGAGCCTTTGTGTGGTCCAGGAAGGTGACTGGGACTGTCTAGTCCCATTTCACATCACTGGTACTAGAAAGTAGGCTACTAGGACGGATGTGAAACCAGTAGTTATCCCCAACAACTACTAGCGGTTTGAATGGGGCAGATCTTTATCATTTGTGGGCTTGGACTTACTTCCAGCTCTGATTTTGGATAAGAGGAGAACATTTGCAGCTATTCTTCAGATCTACGTTGGAGCAAAGAATCCCTCGAAGAGCAGACCGTTGATGACCCAAAGACAACCCTTGAAGTGGCCCAGCATCCCCTCCAGTGTCCGGCCCAGTGAAGCCCTGCTCCTCAGTCTGATTTCCGAAGACCCTGGCCGGTGCTTCAGCTTTTGGACTAGTGCTTTACATTTTTATCCTTTAAAATGCATCTAATTTGTATCTTTTTTGCCAGATACCAACTACTGGGACAGGAATAATATTAATTGGAGCAAATGATTTCAAGCTAGGAGTGACAATAGGGGGTTCAGGTACATTTCAAGAACTCTCAGGTTCATATCTTATTTCAGAATCCATAATGGAGAGTTTGACTATATGCTTATTATATTTTATTAACAGTGTAACACTAAGATGGAAGGAACATGTGAAGTATAAATCTAATCAAGGACAGGAAAGAACTAGGACGTTTGAGCACTATAATTATCTTAAATGGGTAAGGAATGCCAAACAAATAGTGGAACATTAGAAACAGAAATATCATTTTTTATTTCTAACACCTACAGAATCATGCCCAACGCCCCGTCTCCTCCGTGAATAGCACGACTAATGGATTCCTTAAGACAATAGCTTCATACATTACAGAATAGGTCTGTCCTGTATATAAGAAGATAACAAATGCAGAATTAAGAAATGTTTTTAGTGGAGTCTACATACGACACTTAGAAATCAGAATCAATAGAATTTACACAAAGAAAGTTTGAGCCTTGATAAACCCAGTGGGGTGAAACACAAATGCATGTGTACTAACAGGTTTGTGTCAGCAGTTGGTTTATGTTCAGGCATTGGTGGCAAATGGGCTCTGCTTAAAACATTCAGATTTGTTGAAAGCCAACAGTGCCATGTAGAATTATAATTAATCAAGTGGTGTTTAAATAAATCCAATTTCTTAAACTTGAACGCCACATTATAAGCAAGGACCCAGTGCATTATGCTAGTCACATATCTTTAGTTTTAGGGTGGCTTGGGGAATAACAGCTTTTATAGGCTACTGCAGCAGGGTCTCATTAGTACATTAATTGTGTTTTGAACTCTAATTCAGAGGCAGGCGCTCTGTTTGAGATTCACCACTTGCAAGACTAGTAATGCTTTTAGGAATCATACACCCATACAAGAAACATTAAGGGATAAATGTATTAAATTAGAAAGGCTACTATTAACCCCTTAAGTGCCAAGGATGAGCTATCTCATCCTTAGCACTACGATTGCAGTGCCAAGGATGAGATAGCTCGTCCTTTTGGGCACTTCTCTTTGTGAGATGACAGCAAAGCAGCGACCGCTCAAATCTGTTATCCAACCCCCAGGCTATGTGAGGAAGAGGTTCCTCCTAACGGCCCGGGGGTTGGATTTCCGTTCAGTGCACATGAGCGTGAATAATGCGCGCTGACGTGACACTGCATGTAAATTTCACCACTGCGGCGGTGAAATGGAAGGTGAGATCCCCCTCGATCTCCGGCATTTCTCTGCCGTTTTGATTGAGGGAGGTGTCAGTCGAAAGGGGAGACTCTCCCCTTTCCAAGGATCCCTTCCTTGAAGCATTGCTGGGCACGGATCCCTCGATCCGTGCCCAGCAAGGTCACTAGACCACCAAGGATCTCTTTTTGAAGTGGGGCCTTGAGTAAGCGGCCCTCTTCTCCCCTGGACCCTAAAGCATGGGGCAGAACGGTTTGCCCACTAATGTGCCTATCTGCACCAAGGGAAAGGGCAACAATTTTTTTTTAATTAAGCTTTTTTGTGGGGTTGTTGTGGGGGGCACTAGACCACCAGGGATTTGTTAGGAATGGAAAGGGGGGTGGCCCTCTCCCCCCTACTCCAAATGGATGGGGCTGCATCTCATGTACCCCTTCCTAGGGGCAGATTGCAATCTGCCCCTAGGAATGCATGCATGAGATGCACCCCCCATCCATTTGGGGTGGGGCAGAGAAGACCACCAGGGAACTTTGCAATGGAAAAGGGGTGCGCCCCCCCCTGCAACCACCTGGGGGCAGATGGGCACAGTAATGTGCCCATCTGCCCCTAGGGAAGGGGCAAAAAAATAAAACAAAGCATGATTTTGGTGAGGCTGGTGTGAGGGGTACACTAGACCACCAGGGAACTCTACAATGGAAAAAGGGGTTGCCCTTCCACCCACCCCAAATTGATGGAGGGCATCTAATGTAGCCCTCTCTGGGGGCAGGTCTGCCCCTAGGAAGGGGCAAATGTGTAATTACTAAGGCGTTGTGGGGGGTAACTAGACCAGCAGGGATGGCTTGAAAAAGGGGGGAGGTTGATCAGAGCATGATAGTTGTGATTTGTTTTTGCTGGCCAGACTATAGATAATGAATGTTTTTGCATCGTTTACAGGTGATTTTTTACGCGAGGAGCTGCAATATTCTGCGAGTCGTTTTTTAAGAAATCATTCTACGGTTAGGGCCCATTGTCAGTGAGGTAGGTGGGACTGGGGCTGGATTGTTAGTGGTATGGGTAGTCTGGGGAGGTATTTTGGTGGGCTGGGACACAATTATCTCCTTACCTCCCGTGCCTTCATCTCTTCCTCGCTCTCTTGCCTTGGCTGGCTACCATTCCACTTACAGCTAAAATGTTATTCCTCTGCCTTGTCTTCAAATCCCTCCATGGTCTTGCTCCTCCTCATCTCTCCTCCCTTCTCTCCTTCTACTCACCCCTCCCGTTCCCTTCGTTCCGCTGACCATTTCGTTCTCACTGTACCTCCATCCCCCTGCGCTTCCTCCCGTTTCCGCTCCTTCCAACTACTTGCACCTCTGCACTGGAACTCACTCCCTCTCACAATCCGCTCTACCACGACCTTCACCTCATTTCGCACTTCCCTTAAATCCCTCCTCCTCTATTCCCCTCCTTGAAAACTTCCCCTGTTTTGTCGAATGATTTATGATGTAATTTTGCTCCCATTGTTATTTTGTTGTTGTTATCTTGTATTATGTTGTTCCACTGTACAGCGCCTTGGTGTAAAGCGCTCTATAAATAAATCAATCAATCAATTACAGGGTCAGGCCACAAATTACCCCCCATGCCAGCAGACCATTGGTGCTTACCTGGGAGCGGCCGTCTCCCATGTGGGTTGACAGTCCGCAAACCCAGGCTGCACCTCTGGCTGTGCTGCGTTCCAGATTTTACCTCCGGGGAGGAATGGGGACCCTGCCGGGGCTCCCTGGAAGTGCTACTGGAAGAAGTTCAACCCACATGGGAGACAGGCGCCCAAGGCTGGGAACATGACTCGTAACCGTCCTGGTGTTCTGGCTGGGCTGCCTTACAGCTTTTCCCTTCGTGAAAGGACGAGGACCCTGCCGGGTTTCCCTGGGACTACCGTTGTGCTTGGGGATGGTAGACCCAGATGTGAAACGAATGCCCAAGGCTGGGGACATCACCTAACTGCCCTGGAGTTCTGGCTGGGCTGCATTACAGTTTTCCCCTACCAGGTGGCCCTGGCAGTGTGCCAATCCCTCCCCGGAGGAAAAAGCTGTAACGCAGCATTGTGAAACAGACCTCTCTCCCACTATACAGGACTCTCAAATCTAGTTGTGTTCTCAAATCCAGTTGTGTTCTATCCTGTACTTAAACTGTACTGTGAAAGTTACAGTCTATCCCACTAAACATGATTCTCAAATATAGGTGTAGCTCCCATCTTTGTTTACTATAGGACGAAAACGACTGCATTGTGATGCCTAGGCCTTCCTCCCACTACACCGGATTCTCAAATCTATGTATACCTTCCATCTGACACCTACTGCATTGTGAAACCTAGGCCTCTCTCCCACTATACAGGATTCTCAAACCTAGGTGTAGCCTCCATGTTTGTTTAATATATGCTGATACCTACTACATTGTGAAACCCAGCCCCATTGGTAGAATACTTAATTCTAGACCTGGACAAATATCTCCCCAGCAGAACAATACCGCAGTTTAAGGTACGTATAGCTCACACCACTAGTGTAGACACAGGCCGTAGGCACGGCCATGCATCCATGCACAATAGAATACGGCTATGGCTATGCACATCCGGTCTAACATCACATATAACTGTCCAGACAAACACCCGATGCAACACCTCTGCCAAAAGCATACAGCGACTACCATCCGAAAGGAACCCGGTATAGCTGGCAGCACATATACTCTCAACAATAGCAATCTATCTTAAACCCTCAACAGCACCCACCCACGTGCCTGAACTCTCTTGGGGCTGCTTAGTCGAGGCTTGCCAGCCACCCAAGCCTTAGAACGGCAACTTGCACACATGCATATCCTAAGCTAAACTACCTAGAATTTTCTTCAACATTGACTACTACTGTCACCAAAGGCGTTCCAACTAGGAAAAGCGCATTGAGGCCACACAAGTGGGGAAAGAGCGCTATATAAATAACCAAATACGATACAATACATAGTTGTTGCCTGACATGCGCAAATCTCCCCTTCCTAAACTCGGAATTATTACTTTTTCAAAAATGTATGCCTTTCTGTCTTCCCATTCAGCTTTCCTACTCTCCTCTTCCATTCCGGCCTATTGGGAAACAATAAGAGTAAAATCACCTACCTCTCACAAAACTGATGGTAACCTTATAAAAATATGTTTTTTAGTTTTTACTCAACCTATTCTCGAAAGCCCAGCTGGAAAATGGCGAATTCAGCACAGCAAACCATTTGTTCCTAGCTCTTACAAGGAAAGAACCACAATCATCTTGGTACATCATTTTATTGGCATTTTCGGAAAAAACTAAATCTGCTCCCTTTCTGGTTATTTATTCTCACCACCATACAGTAAGACATGCATAACTTACCGTAATAGCATTTCTGATGATTGTATCTGCTTAGATTCACATGCTGTGCATATGGTCCGACATCCAGTGGTAACAGCAGAGTATTGCATCTAGTCTTTCGGGGACCGAAAGGGGACGTCGGCATAGGCGTGTCTGTAACGCTATCCCTATCGTGACGTGTGGTGTACCCAAAATCCCTCATGCACCGAGGTCCCTCCGATTGTATTTTTTCTGCCATGAGGGAGCCCAAGGCTATAGTGAGTGAGTACATAAAGAGAAAAAGTAGTAAGACGTCTATGTTCCTTCCTCCCGGAGCGGGGAGGTAGGTAGGGCACATGTGAATCTAAGCAAATACAATCATCAGAAATGCTATTACGGTAAGTAATGCATGTCTTCTGATGCTTGTTAATCTGATTAGAATCACATGCTGTGCATAGACTAGCGAGCAGTACCCGGAGTTGGAGGTGGGTTGTGAGAAGGAACAGTAGAGAAAAGTTGTCTTAGTACTGCTTGACCCACCCGAGAATCAGACCTAGAATGAGTGTCTAGGCAATAGTGTTTTGTAAAGGTGTGTACAGAACTCCAGGTTGCCACTTTGCAAATGGACTCATTTGCAATGAATGCTGTGGATGCCCCAGTGCCTCGAGTAGAATGTTCTCTAGGCTTGAAAGGCAGTTCTCTCTTAGCAAGAGTGTAACATGGTGTAATGCATTGGACAATCCACCTTGAGATAGCTGATTTAGAGACAGGATCCCCTACTTTACCAGCTGCCACTGAAACGAAGAATTTATTAGTCTTCCTTAGTGGTTTAGTTCTTTCCAGGTAAAACATGACTGCCCTGCGCACATCTAGTGTGTAAAGGCTTCTTTCGGCCATGTTAGTAGGGTTCTGGAAGAAAGTGGGTAGTTCGATTGATTGATTCACATGGAACTTTGAGATGAATTTAGGTGCAAACCTGGGATGCGTGCGCAGAACTACCTTATCTTTGTGGACTGTAACAGAGGGGTCTAGAACAGAAAGAGCCTGTATTTCGCTAACCCTTCTAATAGAAGCGATAGCCACAAGGAAGGCTGTCTTATAAGTCAGGTCTTTCAGACTTGCTTTATGCATAGGCTCAAAGGGAGCTCCCATGAGACTGGTCAAAACCACATTCAGATCCCATCAAGGGGCAGGGTGAGAGATGGGAGGATAAATCCTCTTAACCCCTTCCATAAAGGCTTTAATCAGCAGTATTTTCCACCACGATACCTTTTGTTGTGATGTGGTGTAGGCTGATAGAGCAGCCAGATGAACCTTTAGGGAATTGAAGAATAACCCAGTGTCTAACAGGTGGGTTAGATATAGCACAATGTGTGAGGGTGAGTAATCGATGGAATTGACACCCTTGCAATTACACCAGATGACAAAAAGTTTCCCTTTTCTGGCATAGCAATAACGTGTATTAGGTTTTCTCACTTCCCTGAGTATGTCCATGCACCTCTGAGGGAGTTGCAGGTGTCCAAACTCTATGATCTCAGGAGCCAGGCTGATAAGTTCAGAGTTTGTGGGCATGGGTGAAGGGTTCCCCCCCCTGTCCTGAGACAACATGTTGTACGGGCAGGGAAGCTTAACTGGTGGGGAGAGGGACATTTCCATCAGGTGAGCGAATCAGGGTTGGCGGGCCCGGATTCACTCACCTGGTGAAAATGTCCCTCTCCCCACACATGGGGGCCACCAGTATCATGGTAACTGGTTCCTGGTGCATCTTGTGCACTATCTTGTTGTGAAGGGGAGTCGGGGGGGGGGGGGGGGGCGGAGGGGGGCATAGACAAATTTCCCCCGACCATGTTATCCAGAGACCGGACTGGTTCTGGGGGTACCTGAAGGCATAGTCTTGGTATTGGGTATTCTCCTGAGTATCGAACAGGTCGATCTCTGGGAACCCCCATTCTGCGAAGACAATGGACACAATGTCTTTGTGCAGTCAGCATTCATGTTCTTTGGGCAGAGGGAAATCTCTGCTGAGTACGTCTGCTAGAATTACCAGGTTACTCACAGTAGTGACCACCTTACTCCTAGTCCATAGTCCCCTTTCCTCCATACTTATGGGACATCTCTCCGTCCTGTGGGACGGGACCGGAGCACTTTGTAAAAAGCACCCACATTTTTTTCAAAAATGTGTCCCTCCCCTCTTTCCTGCGCGGGGCCCGGCACACGGCCGTAACCCCGCCCACCTTGGCTCCGCCCCGCGCATCGCCCATCAGTCCTTTTCTATCGCAGGGTCAAAGACCCATTACCAATAACAGAGGAACCTTATTAGAGGGGACGGCGGGCGTATGGAGGAAAGGGGACTATGGACTAGGAGTAAGGTGGTCACTACGGTGAATAACCTGGTAATACTCCTACGTCCCGTCCCCTTTCCTCCATACTTATGGGAGATTCCCAAGCACTCCTTACAGGAACTATGGGTGGATGGAAATACCCCTTACTGAAACAAGTTCTTCAGCACAGCCTGACGAACTGAGCATCAGCTCTAGAGCTCATATCGAGGCAGTAATGCTTACAGAAAGCAGATGGGGAGGCCCAAGTAGCCGCTTTAGCGATGGACTCCCAGGGAACATACTTCTGAAAAGCAACCGCGGCTGCCTTGCCCCGCACCAGGTGTGCATGGATACCTTTAGGAGGTTTCAGCTTTTGGACGGTGAAAGATTCCGTGATACAGGCGGCAATCCATCTGGAAATAGATGCTTTAGACGCCGGCCTGCCCTGAGGGTTACCGAAGGTCACAAAAAGTTGGTAAGAACTCTGAAGCTCGGAAGTCCTGTCCAGGTAGAACTTAAGAGCTCTTTGGACATCCAGGCAGTGTAGAACCCTTTCCGCCTCCGAGGCAGGGTTCGGAAAAAAGACCGGACTGGAAATCGACCGATTCAGATGGATTTCGGTCACTACCTTTGGTAGGAAAGCTGGGTTCGTCTGAAGGACTACCTTGTTCTTATGGAAGACCAAGAAAGGATGCTCCACCGACAATGCCTGGAGCTCACTCACTATCCTCGCTGACGTAACGGCGACCAGAAAGGACACTTTCCAGGACACGTACTTGAAGTCAACCGTAGCCATTGGGTTTATGGCACAGCGCCGTTAGGACTACATTTAGGTCCCAAGGCGGGTGCAGACTACGAACCGGAGGGTAGATACGTGTCAAGCCAGCAAAATGTCTCTTCACCACCGGGTTAGTTAAAGAATAAGAACAACGGTCTGTAGAGAGGTAAGCGGAAACCGCTGAGAGATTAGTCCTGCAAGACAGAACATGAACCCCTGACTCTGCTAGGGCGGATACGAAGGACAGTACCGTGTCAATCGTTGCCACCCTCGGGTCCAATTCTTTCTCCAAACACCAATGACAGAACCTGAGCCATTTACTCTTGTATTGGGATCTGGTCGAGGGTTTCCTGGCTGCCTGGATAATGCGCATGTTATCCGCAGACAAACCCAAACGCTCTAGAGACGTGAACTCAGGCACCATGCCGCCAAGTTGAGCGATTGTGGGGAGGGGTGCCACATCTGCTGTTCCCCTTGGTGAAGAAGATCGGGAGTTACTGGTAACCTGATCGGCGGACACACAGGCAGGTGTTGAAGTTCTGAAAACCAAAACCTGGCCGGCCACCACGGAGCTATCAGTAGAAGAGAACAGTTGACAGAGCTCTTCAACTTCCAAATTGCTCGATGAACTAGGGGAAGAGGCGGGAAGGCGTAAGCTCTCATGTTGTGCCATGGAATCTCGAGAGTGTCCCCCAGAGAGGAGGCTCCCAGCCCCCCTCTGGAGGCATACTGAGGAAGCTTCTTGTTTACCGCCGTGGCGAAGAGGTCCACCTCTGGTGTGCCCCAACGTGAGAAAATCCAGGAGAGGATCTCCGCCTTCAACTCCCACTCGTAGCTGACCACTGTCCGCCGGATGAGGGCATCCACAGTGACATTCAGCTGGCCCGGGATGTGCACTGCAAGCAGCCAGACCCCATGAAGCAAGGCCCACTCCCAAATCTGGATGGACAGGTCCACGAGAGGGGGAGACTTCGTTCCCCCTTGCTTATGTAATACATTGATACCACATTGTCCGTTCTTATACGGACCACATTGTTGACAATGAGCGGTCTCAACGCCTTGAGCGCCAGAAAGATCGCCAGAAGCTCCAAATGATTTATGTGCAGGAGCTTGTCCTGAGGCGACCAGAGGTCCGAGACCTGAAGAAGATCTAACGTCGCACCCCACCCCAAAAGGGAGGAGTCCATTGTGATCGTCACCATGGGGTCTGGGTCTTGAAACCCTGCGCCCACTGACAGGTTGCTGAGAGATGACCACCAGTCCAGGTCCACTCATGGAATCCGGAATCATTATCCGCTTGGAATCCGGGTCCACAGCCTGACGCCAGGAACTCCGAAGAGCCATCTGGGTCCGTCTCATTTTGAGACGAGCAATAGGAAGAGCCAGTGGCCATGAGGCCCAGAAGCCTCTGGAACCACCAGGCCGACATGCTCTCCGACTGCGCAAACATCTGACACGTGGCCAACAGATCCGCCATTCTGTCCCCGGTCAGATACACTCGGCAGTCGATCGTGTTCCAACGAAAACAGAGGAAAGTCAGGTCCTGTGAGAGCGTCATGGAGGATTTCCGCCAGTTCACCGACAGCCCAAGATGCAACAGGAGCTGAAGGAGAGACTGGAGGTTGCCCGCTGCTGCCAACGGACAAGGGCTGCGTAGGAGGCAGTCGTCCAAAGAGGGATACACATGGATACCCTGGAGACGAAGATAGGCCGCAATCACCGACATCATCTTCGTGAAGACACGCAGCGCCGAACTGAGGCCAAAAGGAAGCACCCGAAACTGGAAGTGCTCCTCTCCCAAAGAGAAGCGGAGGTATCTCCTGTGTGGATTCCAAATCAGGATATGCATGTACGCATCCTGAAGATCCACCACGCTGAGCCAATCGCCCATCTGCAAAGAGGAGCGAATCTGGCCGGGCGTGATCATCTTGAATTTCTCTTGGGGTAGGAAAAGATTGAACTGGGAAAGGTCTAGGATGGTGCGCAGGCCAGCCTGGTTGGGTTTGGGCACCGTAAACAGCCGGGAGTAAAAACCCTCCCCTCGCTCCCCAAGGGGAACTGGTTCCACAGCTCTGAGGTGCAGAAGTTTCTGAACCTCGGCCTTGAGGGAGGGTGAGCCCGAAGCTGCAAAGGAGGGTTGAGGGGTGGGATAAGGGTAAAGGTAAACGGAAGCCCGCTTGAGCGACTGACAAGACCCATCTGTCTTCTGTGATGGTCTGCCACGCCTCCCAATGAGACACAATGCGTCTTCCCACAGGGGTCTCGTGCGAGCGCGGAAAACCCTCATTTGGCAGGCTTATCGGTGGCGGTGCCACCTGAACCTGATGAGGAGGCTGAGGAGCGGGAGAAAAACCGCGTACACTGTTGTCTACGGCGGTTATTCCCCGCAGGAGTATCCACTCTGCGAGATTTGCGGTCGAGGAAGCCCCTAAAACCAGAGGAAGGTCGACTTTGCGACAAAGGTCTTTGAGGCTTGAAAGGAGCTTTAACCAGAACGGACAATGATTTAGACGCCTGAGTGCTATCTTTGGTTTTGGTGAGCTCTACATCAGTAGAAGAGTGAAAAAGCTCCTTACCATCGAATGGAAGGTCCAGAACCTTGTCTTGCACCTCCTTCGAGAACTTAGTGGCATGTAGCCACGCTTGCCGCGAGGTCCCAACCCCAAGCATCAGACCCCGAGCCGAGGTGTCTACGTGATGAGCCGCAGCCTCCAGGAGATCCTGGGCCAAGACCCTGGCATCGGAAAGGCCCCCTCCGAAATCTTCCAACTTCTCGACCGGAATGTGCTCCTCAAACTCCGACAGACCTCTTCACATCCGCATGTTAGCTCCCGCCAAAATCAATTCTGCATTGGCCTGCCTGAGCTGTAAGGCCGAATTGGCAAAGATTTTCCTCCCTAGGGAGTCCAGGAGATTGTCCTCTTTTCCCAAGACCTGAGTAGCCGTCACGGAGGAGGATGCTGCAGGCCTGGATTGCAACGTAGCTGCAGGCACCACTGTGGAGGAGGGAGGCGGACAAGACGGCAAGGCCACTTCTTCCGAAGAATGTAGCCTATACCTCACGTCAATCTTTTTATTGACAAAAAGTCCCGAGTGTGGCTTTTCCCAAACTCTTCGGATCTCGGCCAGAACGTCCTTCTGCAAGAACAGGCCGGTACGCTCCAAAGGAGACAAGGTGAACGCCCCAGAAAGCACGCCCTCCTGCGGAGCGGGTGCCTCGGGCACCGGAACATCTAAGAAACTCTTCATGTCCAGCACCCGGTCATGGAAAGCTCTGATAGAGCGGGGGAGGTCCTCGTTGTCCTGATCGCCTTGAGGGTCATCTGACAGGTCAGGATCCTGCTGAGCCGTGTCAGGCACTGCCTTGTCCACTGGGGACAATGGTGGCAAAGCCGGAAACACAGGCGAAGGCACCACGGGCAAGGGAGGCGCCGGCGGGACCACCGGCGAAACGGGTGGAGCCGGAGGCGCAGGTGGACATATCTCCTTGAAAAGCCCTTTGCAATATTCCCTCATGGGGTCGGTGCGCATAAGCGCTTGAAATTTACCGAAAAAGGCGTCCTCAGGAGATTGTTTCGGAACCTGAGAAGGCCTCTCATGAGGTGGACAAATCCAGGGACGTAACGGGGAAGGGTGCCACACCGGCCCCTTAACCGACATATCCACATAAATCGAGGGAGCCGCCCCCGCGTGCAACGAAACAATGTGCGGAAGAGGCATCCGGGCGTTCCAATCATAAACCGGCCGTTAAGGATGCGCACAAGGGACCTCAGGTTCATCCGAAGGATGGAACCCTACACCAGGGGCCAATGGCATAGTTGTAGGGGTAGTACCTAAAATGTCCGCCGTGGTCGTGGCGGGAACGGCCGCCATTTTGTCCTCATCTAAGGGGAACTGCGGCACGTGAGGAAGTGAGGCAGGGGTCCCCGTCGATGGGTCAGGGGTCTTAACTTTAGCCTTAAGGTAAGGAACCTCGGCAGAGCCGGTACTATGAGGCCTTGAATGTTTCTGCGACATACCAACCACCAACTGAGCCTTCGAAGGAAGGGCCTCGGCACTGCCGGTAAAAGAAGAAACTTTCTTCTTTGTCCCCTCAACAGATCTGGTGTCGCCACAAGAGTGGGAACGGTGAGCAACCGCTTTCACCGACAGGGCCTTGCCCGGCCCCTCAGAACTGTTGGTAGCCTTAGCCTCTGTACGAGGGACCCCGGACCTAGGCCCGGTAGAAGCCTTATCAGCACGGGCCTCGAACATCCGTTCGGTAACCTCAAGCCCAGCCAAGACCTTGGGGCGCACCCCGGTTTTGTTTTTGAGGGAAGCCGAAAGAGCAGCCTCAGAGCAAGCTCCGGTACCCCACGACTCAGTAGAACTGGGTCTACAAACAGCCCCCACCGGAGGGGCCTCGGAGCGTACTCCGGTGAACACAGGCCCCTTACGGAGACCCTCAGAGAAAACTCTGGTAGAATTATTAGGCCCGACAGGAACCTCAGGGCGAACCCCGGTAACAGAGCGATCAACACCCCACCCAGCCCGAGAGGAACCCGGAAAGGTATCCCCTGGCTGGGGTGCTCTGAAAAGTAAAGAATTTACCGGGCGTTTTTTCTTCTCGTCGATGAACGCCTGAAAATGCGAAGGAGGAGTTTGTCCGAACACCTCCTACCACCGCTCCAACCGACATTGAAGTGCCCGGACCGAAAGGGAGTCACAGTAAAAACAGGAGTCCCAACGGTGTTCCGGACCCAAACACTGTAAACAAAGAGGATGGGGATCCGCCCTCACGAAGCGAAGGTGACACGATGAACAGTCTGGAAAATCTAGTTTAAAAGACAGACTAGTAAACGAACGCTAGCGAGAGCCAGAGAGGAAAACAGGGAATAAAGTCTTCCGAGGATGCAAGTGCGTCCGGCCCCGATCGTGCGGAGAAAAGGACTGATGGGAGATGCGTGGGGCAGAGCCAAGGTGGGCGGGGTTACGGCCGCGTGCCGGGCCCCGCGCAGGAAAGAGAGGGAGGACACATTTTTGAAAAAAAATTGGATGCTTTTTACTTTTACGAAGTGCTCAGGGCCCGTCCCACAGGACGGAGAGATGTCCCATAAGTATGGAGGAAAGGGGACGGGCCGTAGGAGTAGATTGAGTTCCCCTGGAACATGTTGGGACAACAGAAACATCTTGTGTCCGAGAGCCCATAACCAAATGTTCTGGGACAGCTTGGATAGCCCTGGAGAGTGAGTGCCCCTGTTTGTTCAGGTAATACATAGCTGTAGTGCTGTCCGTTAGAATCAGCACCGTCTTCCAGTGCAGTTGTACTTGAAAGGCTTTCAAAGCCTTGAACACCGCTAACAGCTCCAGCAAGTTTATATGGCTGGACGCTACTTGAAGAGACCAAACTCCTTGTGCTGTCTGCTGAAGCAGACGAGATCCCCACCCTGTGAGAGATGCATCTGTCGTTAGAGTGGCTTCCGCAGCAGGGGTGGTGAAGGTCTTCCCCCTCAAGAGGTTTTCTCTTGACCACCACTGCAGAGAAAGAACGAGGGCTGGCAAGACAACCACCAGATCTTCCCATTGTCCGCTGGCCTGACACCACTGGCTGTTGAGCCACTCTTGCATGGGATGCATGTGCAGGCGCGCGTGGGGAACCAAGTATATGCACAACGCCATCATTCCTAGCAAACGCATGGCTTTGTGTACCGTCACCTCCCGACTGGCTACATATTGAGGGATCTGAGAAAGCATGTTCTGAACCGTCTCAGAGGGGAAGACGAGGCAGTCTTCCGTCCGAATCAGAGCTCCCAGAAATTGTTTCACCTGGCTGGGGACTACACTGGATTTCTTTGTTGATTGAGAAACCCAGGCTGAAGAGGAGATCTACTGTTTTTTGGGTGTTCGAAAAACAAGCGTTGAACGAGTCCCCTGTGATGAGCCAGTCGTCGAGGTAAGGGTAAACTGGGACTGATAGTCTGCGCAGGTGTGCCGCTGCCACTGCCAGGACTTTGGTAAACACCCTTGGCGCTGAGGCAATGCCGAGGGGGAGCACCTTCAACTGCTAATGCCTGTCCTGGATCATGAACCTCAGACATTTCCCGTGCGCTGGCAACATTAAAATATGTAAGTATGCATCTTTTATGTCCAATGCTGCCATGAAGTCCCCTTGTTTCAGCAATGGGATCACCTCCTGCAGTGTTACCATGCGAAACTTCTGGAGTTTTATAAACTTGTTCGTTGGGCGCAGGTCTAGAACAGTGTTAGGCAGAATCCTGTGCAGTGCCCTTAGGGACCACTACACACAATTAAGACCACAGGTGGCAATACAAGTTTTACCTTTGGTACAAGCCTGTACTACTATGTTAAAGTGGTAGCAATAGCGGAGCAGCCAGGCTTATCTCAAGAGTATATGAGCAGTAGCAGAGATTACACAAAGGGACCACAATTACTGTGACTCAAGCAAACACTGACTCAAGGTTTCAGGTAAAAAATATAAGTACATTTATTTTTAAACCATCTGTTATAAACACTTCTATTCATTTGAAACCACACATAAAATACACTACAACCAACCAATTCACTTTCGTACACTAACTCAAGGTAAGTACCCTATGTTTTAACAGACCAGTGTTGTGAAACAAAAGACGTTACCAGGAATACACTTGCGATCACTTTTTGACAGTAATGACAGTTCGGTCTTACTAAAGAAACGCGTATCCGCGGCAAGAAATGTTACCGGGGCGAAAACACACTTAGCACCTGAGTTAACCAGAGAGTGTTGGGGGCAAAAATCATAGGCAATACTTTTGTCAAGGCAGACAGAATCAGAGAACACTATTTGACGGAATTCAAGAGTCAATAGGCCGGAGCCAGTGTCAAGTGGAACCGGGTTCCTGTTGTCGAGGATCACACAGTCGGACAGTTCAAGATTCAACGTTGCCAGGAGTACTTCAATATTGTCAATAGAGGAAGGAAAAGTTATAAGAAGGAGGGAAAACAAGCGCAAGCCTTGGAGGCGAAGAAAAGGGATTCACCCTAATTCCTCAAGCAGAACACAGCACCTTATTCAATGAAGAAGCTGGTGCCACGGCAGTTGTTCCTGTTGGTTTCCTGCAGACCCACGGTTCCTGGAGCTTCGGTGCAAAGGATGTCATCTGGAGGGGTCTGCACCACACAGGGATGAAGCCGGCAGCAGCGACGGTGAATAAAAGGTGCGCTCCTTAAAAACAGGAGAGGCTCTTCAGATGGCTATCCGGACCACTACAGCAGTGTGCAGCGATTTCGACCAAGAAGAGGATCCTCTGGCTGTGGAAGATGAGCTGGTTATCCCCACCAGGCTCAAGGGAAGAAGACTCCGGACTGGATCTTCGCTGGTCGTTGGAGGGTAGATAGCTCAAGACTGCAGCAGGGCTTCACCGGGACGGGGTAGTTGCAGCAGCCGTCTTCTCTGCTTCTCTTTGGTTCCTTGTAGTTCCAGTGGCGACTGACTTCTAGCCCAAGAGACCTGCCTTTTATGCAAAAATCCCCCATTCACAGAGCCTGGCTGTCAATCACGCAGCAGGGGGGTTGTCCAGCCCGGACAACCACCTCAGCCAATCATGGCAAAGTGCGACTTGGGTTTCCTGGAATACCCTGTGCAGGAGGTGACTACAGCCCTCCCTCATATTCAGCCCACCTAGACACCCAGGTGCCTGGAGGAGGGCTTCTTGACAGAAGCCCGCCAAAAGACAGTGAACAAAGGAGGCAAACGTGGTTTGCCGCGCAAAGTAAAACACAAGAACGACTTTAACAAAAAGAAATGGCAAATATACCCGACCGGAGCCAAAAGAAAGTATTTGGTCAAGCGGGTTTATGTTCGAGGCTAATATAATAGCCTAAAACAATACCACGTTTATATAATATAATTGCGGTAGAAAAGTTAGGGTAGATACCACTGCCACCAGCCAAGTCTAAATGTTAAAAGAGCGAAACAATGCTCTAGGAGGTACAGATAAAAAGGGATACGCAGTAACCCTTTCCAGCACTCCATGTAAGATGGGGTGTACTGGATCTGTGCTTAAATGACTAGATAAAGTTAATGGCAACTTTACCCTTTTCTGGGGACTGTAGTCAGCCTCAAAAATGGAGTCGGTGGGAAGTCTAAAAGACAACCCTGTGTCACTGCACTGAAGGTGCTGTGTAACACACAAAAGAAGGGGACTACTGAAGTGGTGTATTCCAGATTCCACAATCACAAAAACAGGTAAGAGACACATGGCAAAACATGGGTAAGAGTGGGGGGAAAAGCTCACACTCTTACCAAGTGAAAAAAATAAACTCCAGAAATCCAGCAAAGCTGCTGGGGGACTCACTAGGTGAGGGAAATTAGCCATATAATGAGAATTCTCCCTAACAAACAGGGCACATGGTGAGATCCTTTTTGGTTACAAGGAAGTACACTGAATAAATACCCTCGTTTACCTGAAGAATAGGGACGGCTTCTATGGCGTCCTTTCCCAGCAGTGCTTCCACCTCTTGGATCAGGATCTCCAGATGGTCCAGTGAAAAGCGCCGTGAGCACGGCGGTCTGTACCGGGGTGACATGGGAGGGGTCCTGGACTTGGTGGTCATTTCTGACCAGAGGCCTTGCTCCTCTGGGATTGGGGCCTCTGCCTCTACCATTGCCGCGTTTCTGACCCCTTGAGGGGTAGTAAGCGGGGCTTAGAGATGTTTGTGTTGAAGTTATCTGTGCCGTAGCTGTTTTCACCAGCATGAGCTTACCTTCGAAAGGGCCACCGAGAGCCATTACCCCTCTGGGAGGTGTGTTTGTGTTATTTGTTGCAGAGACTTTAGAGTCTCATGCTCCTTCTTGGCTGTTTCCAAAGCCTCATCCATCGCTTTCCTGAAGAGGTTAGTCTCCTCAATTATTAATGAGTGAGGCCGGAGTCTCAGGTTTAAATCCTGATGTACGCAGCCAAGCGTGCCTTTTCAGTAGGGTCCCTTGTGCAAGAGACCTGCCCGCAGTTTCCGCATTGTCCCAGGTGTTCTTCACCACGTTCTGCTTAACTAGTCTTCCTTCCGTTACAATGGAGAGAAACTTTGACTTGGCGGGTTCGAGGACCTCTTGGAGGCCTTCCTGGAGCAAGTTCCATTGGGCATCAGCATAGTTTGCTAATAGAGTAGTATTATTGGCAACCCGTATAGTGCAAGCGGCTGTTGCGTGACAGGTTTGCCCAGGGCATACAGCCGTTTAGATTCCTTGTCCGGTGGCGATTCCCCCGTGTCAAGGGATACCCCTGCCCTCTTTCGAGTGGTAGTCACTACCAGTGAATCTGGGATGGCGTGCCCTTTGATGTATAGAGGTTCGGATGGAGAAGTTCGAAATAATTTTTCGACTCTCTGGTTCACTGCCCGTGTTTCAGCACGTGACACCAATGAGGGAGCTACCCTTCTCTTAACAGAGTTAAGGAGGGGGATGGATTGACTCGCTGGAGGTTTTTCCCTAATATCTTCCACAAAATCCTGCTCAGGCACCGCCTCTTGAGTGGCAATTTTAAAGTATTCAGCTGCTTTTTTTTAACATGGAGCTGAATGCCATTTGGTCATCTGCAGGAGAGGCCTGGCGAGCCGGGGTGGACGGAGGAGAGTCTAGGCACAAGTACTGATCTTGCTGTGTCCATGAGTCCTGACCTTCCTGCTGGGTTTCTTCCCAGTTGTCTGTAGTATCCTGTTGGTCTTCCTCACAGTTTTGCAGAAAAAAAGCTTCTTCGTTATAGATGTCTCTATATGTGTCCATCTGGACCACGTCTTCCTGTTGGAAAACATGAGACTGATGTTCCTGAATTTGAAGGTTAGGGTCTACCTGAGCCCTTTTTGGGGGAGGATGATCAGAAAAACGGATATCTGCTCCAGCCGATCCATACACCCTTCGAATTTTTCTGTAGTCCATTTGGAGGACCCAAACGGGCCTGCGTGAGGAGAAACGACGTTCTCCGTCCTGCAGCGTCGAAAGGAGTCTCTCAGGGCGTCAGAAAGAGGCTCTCGACTATCCTCGTAAGCATCGTCAGAATCAGGAACCCAATCTGCTGAAATTTTTTCCGCGGCGTGTCCCATAACCTTAGGCGGAGTCGGGGTAAGGCTCACCCCTGCTGTAATTCTTCCGATACTCCTTTCGATAGTCGCCGAATCGTTGAGACAGTGGCTCCGACAGTTTATCAGCAGGTGTAATACCTTCCGCAGCGCTAGAGGGCATAGCGGTTGGTTTTACGGGTAGAGGCCTAGTCGTAGTTTTTTGGGCCTACCGCGGCCTTAGAGACCGTTGAAGCGTCGGGCTCCCGCGCTTCGACGCGTGTAGGTTTCGGAGTAGTGCCCTTAGGTGGTTTAGATTGCCCAGTCGCAAGACGCTGCTGCGGATGCGGGCAAAGCTTTGGATCTGAACGATCCGAGGGAACCGTCGAAGTTTCCGGCAGCCCTGTTGGCGCTTTCGCCTTTTTCGACGAAGACGTCAAAATCGGCATGGGGCTTGTGTGCTTAGTGCGATGCGCTTGTACGGCCCTGTCGCCAGGTGTTGTCCCTGTAGCAAGACCAGAGTCAAGCCTTAAGGGTCGGGATGGGCGTGGCGGACCTAGAAGCGTCCACCACAAGGTCACCGTCACTTACAGCGGGTGTGGCGGTGGGTGATCCACGCGTGACATACCGTATGCAGCCCACCGCTTTACACAACGCTCCTTAAGGGTGTTAGGCCGAAGGAGTTTGCACGCCACACACCGCTTCTCGTCGTGCTCTAGGGGGAGACAGGCGTTACACGCCCTGTGTTCGTCCTTCCAAGAATATCCGACCCTACACTTAGGGCAGAATCTAAGAGGAGTCCTTTCTATAGCTAAAGGGAAGGATGACCAGACCAACAGGGAAAAGACATACTTCAACAATATGGTCACCCTGACCCCACTCTCTACTGTAGAGGTCGGCCAGAAGGCCCGACCACGTGGAAAATCCGGCCGCCGGATCTTAGGTGCCGAAATCCACAGCAGTAGATGGATCCCCCGTAGTCTTCGTCGGAGATGTTCGTGTTGGGGCGAAGTAACTTAAGGCGGAATAAACCGACAATTCGGTAAAGAAACAATGTCTCTAGTAATAGCTCTGCTATAGGGCGACCAGTTATCTGGGCGGAAAAAAACAATCTGAGAGACCTCGGCGCGTGAGGGATTTTGGGTACACCACACATCACGATAGGGATAGTGTTACAGACACACCTATGCCGACGTCCCCTTTCGGTCCCCGAAAGACGAGATGCAATACTCTGCGGTTACCACTGGATGTCGGACCATATGCACAGCATGTGATTCTAATCAGATTAACAAGCATCAGAAATTAGGATTCCTTGAATGGCGACATACCGAAACCACCAAAAGAGGGCTTGGCACTGGGGGTGTGGGGGAAACCATTTGCAGTTAAGGGGTTAAAGAAAGAAATAGTATGAGAAAGCTACAATGCAGAATTAGATAATGGTCGTACAGGAGTTTTGAGAATTCTTATTTTTCTAAATTTTAACCATCCTGAAGATACGGATCTAGCAAAAAAATGGGAAGAGAATTTAAATCGTAGCTGTAAATAAATTATAGAATTATTGGTGGAACATGCTGACGGGGGACACAATAGACTAGAGAAAGACAATGCAATAGCAGAAAAGCAGATTCGAGACCCATAACTCCGAGGCTACGAAAACTTTTTTTTCGAAGCGATGCACCGTATTTTAAATCATCAGAATGAAGTAAAATAGACAAAATCACACAATGTAACCAGGGATGATAGAGATTACAGAATGGATAGGGTCTACACCTTTCAGTCGAAGTATGATTAAGTGAAATATGGGAAGCACAGCTGGGACGTAGACAGTAAGCTCAGATGCGGATAGTGAACGACAGAGTAGCCTTGAAATTACATTATAGCAGATAAGGGAGCCTAAGTAACGTGGAACTAAATAAAACGTTTTAGAGCAAAATCAGGCATTATCACGGCACAGCCTGAGGTGTCAATATGTGCCGCTGTGGATTCCATGATGTCTTGAGCCACCATCTTTGCTTCCATCAGCCTCGCCTTGAAGCGCGCCAGACTCTGCACCAGAAGTTCCAGAAGCAAATTGGCCATTTCCTGCCAAAGCCTTTGATTAATGGCTGCGAGCATGGCATCCGCATTAGACTGACGAAGGTGCAGCGAGGCGTTGGAATAGACCTTTCCATAAGCACTACTGTCCCATAGGCCCATCACTAATGTCCCATTCCTTCTAAAAATATTGGACAAAGCAGCCTACCTACAAGTCCAAAAATACTTGGAAGAGAACCGTCGCCTAGGCCTGCGGCAATCTGGTTTCCGCCCACGACATGGCACAGAAACGGCTCTCTTAGACCTAAAAAATCAAATGGATTATCTTAGACACACAGGCAAGCCTGCGCTCCTTCTGCTCCTTGATTTATCTGCTGCTTTCGACTTGGTCGATCACAACACCCTCTGCCACCATCTCGCAACTGCTGCCAACTTCTCCCATAAAGCCTGTGACTGGATTACCTCCTTTCACCAAGAAAGGGCCATGAAAGTTTTCTCCGACTCAGCCTCTGCCACCCCTAGCCACATCAAATGTGGAGTTCCACAAGGATCATGCATAGCCCCCACGCTGTATAACCTCTTCACAAGGCCTCTGTTCAGCATCCTTGACACCCTGGGAATCTCATACCAATTATGCGGATGACAAACAGGTGCTAATCCCACTCACGGATGATTACAAGGCTGATATGTCCAATCCCACCTTCATCTACTCGATGGAGAACTGGCTATGCCGCAATAGCAAAAAAACGGAACTCCTGCTTATCGGTTCACCCACCACTTTGGGTAACCTTGGTCAGGAATACACCTCCTTCACTATTGATAATACACCCGTCAAGGTATCTAACAACGTCGAAACAATTGGTGTCTACTTGGACTCAGATCTCACCATGGACAGACAAGTGAATGCCATTGCCACCTCGTCAGCCTATTACTCTAAAATTATCAACGCAGCCAGACCCTTCTTATCACGCCAGAACTGCCTTACCATTGCTAGGGCAGTAATTGGATCTAGACTTGCCTATTGCAATGCCCTCCTAACAGGAACCTCGTGCAAAAACCTGGCCAAACTCCAATTGGCTCAAACAACGCCCTTAGGGCGGCTAGTGGAACTTCGCACATCTCCGAAATTAGCAGGCAGGCCCACTGGCTCCCTGTCAAGGAGAGAATAATCTTCAAAACCCTCGCACATAAATGCCTTCATGATCTTGCACCTCCATATCTTGTCCAAAGAATTGTTAATCACACCGCTACAAGACCTCTCAGGAAGGGCTACTCCAACATGATTCTTATGCAAAAGACTAAAAGAATCTGCGCTGGAGGATCTAGCTTTCCCACTATGGCCGCATCCCACTGGAATGCCCTTCCCTCCCACCTAAGAATGATGGAGTCTCACCAAGCTTTCCACAAAGCAATCAAAACCAAACTCTTTATATGAATACTGTTGAATGCTCTCCGCTGTAATTTTTTGATTGTATACTGATGTACCTGTAACCAAGAGACCTCACGGTCGCATGTAAACCAACTTAACCTAAAAACTCTGCTAAATATTCATGTAACAGCGCCTCGATGCCTCCGGGCTGCAAATGCGATATACAAATGCAAATAAATAAGCCTCCCAGATCTTCTCCTCAGAGCCGACGACGAGGTGGCCGAGGAAAACCGCAGCTTCGAGTAGATAGAGGCCGCAACAATCACAGAGGAGTGTGGTTGAGGGTGTGCCGACAGCAAGTGTGTATCCCCCTCCAATTGCCTGTACTTGGTGTCAAGGCACCTATTGGTGGGCTGCGCCAAATGGGGTTTAAGTCATCCCTTTTTGGCCAAGGTGACAAAGTCCTTCTGCATAGAAATCCCTGTTCTAGCTGCGGGTGCAGCGTGAGGACCTTGTCCAGGACCCCCACCTCTGGTTTGAGCTTGGTTGTGGAAGCCCCAAGTACTCGGCCAGACCTGCGAGCCGTTCATGGAATACCTTGGCCGAAGATGGAGTCTGGGTCCTCCTCATCGGTGTCCGCAAGGGTGTCCTGCTGGTCCAGAGCAGGCAGAGGAGTACTGGGTGTTGAAGGCTGAAGTGTGCTGACTGGAGCCAGAGGCTGCTTTGGAGGCTGGTATGGAATCTCCTGGTCTGGCAGAGGAGCCGGCCCTGTGGGCCCTGGTGTGGGCTGTGCAGGGGACCGAGGCACTGGAGCCATAGGAGGAATGACTGGGCGCTGAATGAGGGACTCGAGGTAGCATGTCCCGGATCACATCCCGAAGGATGGCTCCCATCGGAAGGGATCTCGTAAGCGGGAGGAATTTCTCAAAAAACCTATCCTCACAGGCTGGTGGGGCAGGTGGCGTGGGTGTAGGAACAAGGCCCGGAGGTTGCTGAGGCCTGGGCATACTCTGCTTTGGCGTCTGCGGGGTGTATCTGCCCGGTGACGCAGAAGGATATGCTTTTGGCCATGTACCTGGCGAAGACCAGTTCAACCTCGTAACTCGTTCTCCCGCCTGCTCCGTGAAAGGGGGTGGCGTTGGACGAGTGGCCATCTTGCCTGGCGTGGTGGCTATTTTGTTCGGCTGCATGCCATGTACCTGTGCCGTGGTGCTTGCCGTGCTGGGCCTGGCCTCCTCCTGGACTCTTGGCAGTGGAGCTTGAGGCCTACCCTGCACCTCAGGACAGGGCCTGGTAAGTGTTGTGCCCTTGGCTGTGTCGCCGGTAGTGCTGTGTGCATGCACCCCCTCAGAACATTTGTCTGGTAGTAGGGCGTAGCCCTTCTGGTGGGCACCCAGTAAAAACCTTACGGACCCTCAGCAACCTCACTGGCAGGATCTAGCTACCCTTCGGCCTGGCGGCCGTTAGCTGAAGCAGCCAGTGCTGGCGTTAGAACCTGGACGGTCCCTCCCGCTCTAACGTTTCCTAGGAAAGGAGTCGCCCTTGCGCCTCTCTACCTACCTTGGGCCTTGACTTGTGTCTGACGAAGTTCAAGTCCTCTGAAGGCGATTTTTTGAAGACCTCTCTCCACTGAGCTAACCTGTTCTTCAGAGCTTGCGATCTAAGCGCCTAGCACGCTGCATAACCTTCCCAGCGGTGGTCAGGGCCAAGGCAGCAGAGGCAAAGAGTGTGGGGGTCGGACGTAGGGAAGAGCCCTTCGCAGGCTGGACACCTGCTGAAGCCCAAGGGCGTCAAGATGCATCATGCGCCGGGGAGGAGCTTGGTGTCAGAAGACTGAGTACCTGATTAAAGACTAAAAGACAGTATACGGGGAAGAGCGCATGGAATTACAAGGCCAAAGCCAAACCCAGGAGTACTGGTGAAAATGGTATGTTCCCATCGACATGGAAAGGAGGACTGGGGAGTGGCGCTGATGGGCGGAGTCAGGGGAGGCAATTCTCTCAGGGCTGCGCCTCTAAATTTAAAGGGGAAGAAGATTTTTTTTCTGGTGAAAAAGGTGGTCTCCCGTCCCTAGCAAGGGACACCCATTCAGTATGCAGGAAAGGGGACGGGACGTTGGAGAAAGTATGGGTACAGATTCAAACTACAGAAAAGAAACATCAGAGGAGAAGATATATCTAGTTCTTAATCTTTCAACTAGATGCTTGGATACATTCGAGATTCAGGTACTAAAAAGGAATTACCTTTCTGCCCACTGTTGCCAACAACTATGTAAACATTCAGATTGATACTTTCAAATTTACCAGGAAATTGAAAGTTTTTTCATAACTGAGAGACTCGAATGATAGAAGGTGGAGCATCCTGTGATCAGCACATTGTCCATTAAGGTACACATTTACTGTTATCGTTAGAGGAGAATACTACATGCATTGAATTGAGTATTTGGGTATACAACGTACTATCCTTTTGGAACAATCTTAAGAACAAATCTAAATGTAAAGCGCCGGCTCAGCAGCCTAATCATGTTGATGCGTTTCATCAGGTGTTCATTAGTGAAATGCACAAATTAATGGCTATCGAAAATAATGACTAGTTACTCACCGTATTGACGAACGTCCCTTCATCCATACTGCATGAGTGTCCCTCGCTAGGGTTGGGAGAAAGAACCTTTTTCACCAGAAAATCCTTGTTCCCCCTTAAATTTAGAGGCGCGCGGTGGCGCAGCCCTGGGAGCAGGAGCTTGCCTGACTCCGCCCACCAGTGCCACCACTCAGTCCCCAGTGATGCGTCGACAATATTTAGCATTGCCTAATGATACCTGTATTAATAGGGGTGAGGGAGGAGAAGGATGGTGGGACGTATGGAGGAAAGGGGACTAAGGACTAAGAGTATGTTAGTCACTACGGTGAGTAGCTAGTAATTACTCTTTCATCCCGTCCCCTTTCCTCCACACTGCATGGGCGTTTACAACTGAATGTAGCCCCATGGTCGAGAGAAGACCTCCCTTAAGCAAATCGGTTGCTGAGAACCACCTGTTCGAAGGCCGCGTCCGACTTGGAGCCGTTGTCCAAACAATGCTTACAGAAAGCTGAAGGGGTGACTCAGGTGGCCGTCCTGCTGAGGATCTGCCACAGAACCTGGCGTTGGAATGCAATGGCAGTGGCCTTGGCTCTAAGAGCGTGAGCGTGCATGTTAGCTGCCAATGGCTTGTGCTGCCCCTCGTAGGCCTCCATGATGGCCGCAACCATCCACCGTGCAATAGAAGCCTTGGATGACTGATAACCGGGCCTGTAACCCTTGAAGGTGACAAACCGTGCATCTGACTTGTGGAAGCCCTTGGCCCTGTCCAGATAGCATTTCAGAGTGCGCCTTAAATCCAGACAGTGCAAGACTCTGAGCCATGTCTTTGGGGTCAGCAAAAAACGTAGGTAAGATGATTTCCTTGTTTAGCTCGAAAGCGGCGGGTACCTTAGGTAGGAACGCAGGGCGAGTCTGCAGGACCACCTTATCCCTGTGTAAAGTGGTATAGGGTTCTGAGGCCACCAGAACCCGGATCACGCTGACTCTGCGAGGGGAGGTGAGGCCCACTAACAAAGTCGTTTTAACGGTGACCAGCCTAATGTCCGCGGATGCCATTGGCTCGAAGGGTTCGTGCATCAAGGCGCCCAACACTACATTGAGGTCCCACACGGGGTGTGGCTTCTTGATGGGCGGGTAGAGCCTGGACAGGCCCGCCAAATGTTCATTGACTCAGGTAGAATAGGAGAAGACCACCTCCTCCTAATTTCTGTAGGCCCCTATGGCTGCCAGATATGTGCAACATGTGTCCACCTTTACGGCTGAGCAGGCAAGGTGTGCCGAGAAGGAGAGCAAATCATCCAGCATGCACACAAGGGGGTCGATCTCCTTAGAGTCCACCCAATGACAGAACCTAGTCCATTTACTCTTGAATTGGCTCCTGGTAGCCTTGCTCCTGGTGCCCTGAATGATCTCCAGGTTAGCCTGTAATAGACTCAGGTGTCAGAGGGTGACCTGCTCAGGAACCACGCTGCGAGGGCCAACTTCTGTGGAGCGGGGTGGAGGACCCTGCTGGGACAGGAGATGGCCTGGCCCCATCGGAAGTGAAAGGGAGGTCTGTCCATGAGGCTGAGCAGTTCAAAGCACCACAGTCTCGCCGGCCACCATGGAGCTATCAGAATGATGCTGTGGCTGTCCAGAGTGGTCCCCAGCCTTGCAGGGAGGAGTCCGTAGTGATGTGACCTGCAGGGTCGGCTGCCGGAAGGACTTGCCCGTCCGCAGGTTGCAGTCCCTAGACCACCATGTGAGGTCCGAGTGGAGAGAAGCGGTATGCTGACCAGCTCCACTTGGGAGCCCTTCTCCTGATTCCTTGAGGCTGCGAAGTGCAGCTGTAACCTCCTCATCCCGAGTATCTTGTGTGGCACAGCCAGTAGGACCACTGCCATGATACCCAATAAGTGTTGGTACCACCAGGCCGAGGTCACTGCTCTGGTAATGAAGTGCAAAGTGGCTCTTGATGGCCGTAATCTTATCCTCCAAGGGGAAGACCCTCTCAGAGCTTGTATCCCAGATGAGGCCCAGGAAGGTGAGGCTCTGCGTGGACTGCAGCAAAGACTTCTTGAGGTTGATAGTAAACCCCAGGTCGTGGAGTGCGTTCATAAGTGCGGAGGAAGTGTGGATAACCCCCTCCAGAGATCTCGCCCTGAATTGCCAGTCATTCAGGTACGGGTAGACGTGGTGGCCCTGGGGAGGGCTGCCACTGCATTCATGAGTCTGGTAAATACCTGTGGGGCTGAGTTGAGGCCAAAGGGTAGCACCTTGTAGTGGAAATAGCAGCCCATGATCCTGAAGGTCAGGAAGGAGTGATGTGGCTGCCAAATAGGGACGTGTAGATAAGTATCCTTCAGATCTAGGGAGCACATCCAGTCTCCCTTGTCTAGTTTTTCCGCAATGAGTGCTGGCTTAACGGTATTGAATTTCTGAAGAGGGACGGGTGGAGCGGTCCAACAACTGTCAGGCCAGCCTGGTGGTTCTTTTGTATGGCAAAAATCCTGGCATAGCAGCCCAATCCTCTCTGGGAGGCTGGGACTTCTTCCGCTGCCTGGCTATCGACGGGCGTCCGAATCTCCTCCAACAGAGTTGCCGTCCCAACCTGTGGGAGTGGAGGAGATGAAGGGGCCGGTAGGCGGTACCCCGAGGATACTACAGAGTATCCAGGGATCTGAAAAGTTCTGGTGCCAAAATTGCACATGAAAGGCAAGCCTGCCCCCACCGCAGACAAGTGGACCCGAAGGGACACGTCATGCTTGCTTTCCTGCTGAGGTTGCTGCGGAGGTGGGGGGCTGGAAAGAGCCCTTGCACCTCTCCAACCCCCTTCCGTTTGCACCGGTGCCGACTCGGCGAGCGGTCAGGCTACCGCTACCTCTACCTCTGTTCCTGGAAGTCCCGGAACCAGCCAAACAACCACCCCCTGTCGAAGCGTTGATGCAACTGGGTGTACACCTTGGGCGTGGCCTTTGTTAGGATAAAGACTTTGCAGTTTGCAAGCTGTTCTATTCTTATCCAATTCCTCGTTGGTGGCAGAGTGAAAGGGCGCTACCCTCAAACGGAAGGTCTAATATGCGTTCCTGGACATCAGGGTTAAACTTAGTAGCCCGAAGCCAGGCGGTCCCCATGTCCTTGGTGATCCATATGGCCCAGCCAGAGGTATCTATGTGGGCAACGGTGGGCTCCATGATGTCCTGTGCTACCAACATGGCTTCTCCTAGACGTGCCTTGAAGCAGGTTTGGCTCTGCACTGGAAGTTCTGGAAGGAAGTCCGCAATTTCCCACCAAAGCCTCTGGTTAACGGCTGCCAGCATGCCATCTGCGTTGGATTGACACAGGTGCAGCGAGGCGTTCGAGTACAGCTTCTTTCCGTACGCCTCCAAGATCTTCTTGCCTAGCAGCGGCGCGGACGAGGTGGGCTAGGACGACTGAGGCTTACAGTAAAGTGACGCTGCAGCGATCACCGAAGAGTGCAGTTGAGGGTGCGCCGACAGCAAGAGTGGATCCCTCTCCATCTGTCTATAATTGGCATCAACGTGCCGATTGACAGTTTGGGCCAAGTGTGGCTTGAGCCACCCCTTCTTGGCCAAGGCAACATCCTCCTTCTGGATCGAGATATCCGTTTTGGTAGGGGGTCTGCCAAGACCCCCTCCTCTGGCAGCTTGTCCTCAGGTTGAGGAATGTCCAGATATTCAGCCATAACTGCAAGCTGGTCTTGGAAGTCCTTTGCTGACAACGGTGTGTCAGAGTACTCCTCTTCGTCTGTGTCCACCAGAATGTCCGGCTGGTCCGGAGCGGGCGGAGGAGTGCTGGGTCCGTGGGATGCCGCGTGGAGACCGGAGCTGGAGGGTGGTGTGGAACCACCTGTACTGTGGGAGGCCGGGGTGCCAGAATCGAAGAAGCTGGCAGGGGCAGTCAGGGCTGCTCTGGGGCCTGTGGCGCAGGAGCCATGGAAGGAGTGACTATGGGTACCGGTGGAGTGACCAAAGGGAGCAAGTCCATGACTGCATCCCGCAGGATGGCACCCATCTGGGGGGTTTGCATCGGCGCCAGGAACTTTTCGAAGAACCTGTTTTAGGAGGCAGAAGAGGTGGCAGGTGATGTTAACGGAGTGGCTGGGGGTTGCTCGGGCCAGAGCACACTCGGTCTAGGTTGCAGGGGGAAACTGCCCTGCACCGTTGATGGATTATCTGTAGGCCATGTACCTGGTTGACACCAGTCCCACCTTGAAACTCGTTCTCCCGCCTGCTCAGTTCCTAGGAGTGGGATCGGACGAGCGGCCATGTTGTCTGGCACGGCAAACATTTTGTCGAGCTGTGTGCCACATGCCAAAGTCGTGGTGCTTAGCTCCCTGGGCCCGGCCTCCCCCAAGACTCTTGGCGGTGGAGCATGAGACCTACCCTGCACCTCAGGCCGGGGCCTGGAAGGCGTATTGCCCTTGGCAGAGTCGCCGGTAGTGCTGCGTGCAGGCAGCCCCACGGACATTAAGCCAGTACTAGGGTATTGCCCCTCGGGTGGACACCCATAAAAAAAATAAAAGAACATTGCGGTCCCTCAGCACTGCTTCCGGAAGGATCTGATGACCCCTCGGCCAGTAGCTGGACTAGCCTCAGTACTTGTGCAAGAACCCGAGAGGTCCCTCCCGCTCTGGCGTTTCCTTGGGAAGGAGTCGCCTTTACGGGGTACAATGGAAAAGAGCGGCCCTCCTTTGGGCCTCGATCTCTGTCTGACGAAGTCTTTCAAGTCCTCTGTAGGCGACCTTTCAAAGAGCTCCCTCCACCTAGCTAGCCTGTTCTTCAGTGTGCGTGGCGTTAGTGCGTCACATGTTGTAACCTTCCCAGCCGTGGTCAGGGCCATGGCAGCGGAGGCAAAGAGCGCGGGGGGTGGGTCGGGCGTAGGAAAGAGCCCCTCGCAGGCTGGACAACTAACGAAGCCCGCTGAAGTCAACATGCGTCCGGAAGGAGCAGGACTCCGGAGGACCAAGTAGCCGATTGACAAAAAGAAGACAAGAAGATAGTATCACGGGAAGAGCGTGTGGTATTACATGGCCGAAGCCAAACCCAGGAGCTCTGGTGAAATCGGCACGTTCCTGTCAAAGCAGAAAAGGGGACTGAGGAATGGCCCACAAGGCCACGCCCCCACGCACCTCTAAATTTCAAGGGGAAGAAGGTTTTTCTAGCGAGGGACGACCATGCAGTATGGAGGAAAGGGGACGGTACACAAGAGTAAACATTGTTACATAATTAATAATATTTCACGTAATGAATATCAGGCAATGAAAAGATAGAATTCATACAATGGACAGAGGGGGCTAGAGACCCGAACAAGATGGCCGCTCCCCTGTGAGCTCCCGCACGGCCCTTCAAAATCCTGATCAATCCTGACTATTCCGGTGGAACGCTACCCTAATACAGCAGCAGACATTGCCACAAAAGTGCTGGGCAGCATTATATCAGAAAATTGGCAATTACTGGAGACCTGCGCAGCCGAAACCTTTATTGGCGCGCCCTGGAGCCCCCGAACAACAGGGGGAGCCTGGAGGCCCGCCGGCGCCGCCTGCCTCCCCCGGACCTGCTCGTGAGGCCCCAGTGGCAGACACAAAGAACATCAGTAAGCCCCCGAGCGAAGAAAGGCCGAGGTGGCGCCGGCCTGTCCCTTGAAGTTCGGGCACACCCTGACCCCAGCTTCACCAACTGCGGAAGCTGGCCCTGGAGGGTGCGGCCTGGCTGCGAGTGGAGCACAGGCACAAGCCCGGTTCCGCGGGCAGAAACTCCTGAAGCCCCGCTGCATACCGAGGCTCGCGAGGAAGGTCGGGGCAGCACTGCTGTTCCCCCATTCGTGCTCGATGCGGCGCCACCCAACGAGGTGCCTCCGGCGGCGTGTGAGTCGTAGGAGCGCAGCGCCCGGGACGGGTCTCCCCGCGGCCAGATGCAGCGGGCCCCCACAATGCTCCAACATCTCAGTGGCTCCCGGCGGCAGCGCGACCTTACTCGGCCAGGGGGGGGGGGCGGACGGCGAGCCCCCTGCGCCCGCGCCCTGCGCCACTCCAGAGCCGAGGAGCCGTCTGGCAACCGGGGCCCCGACCGAGCGACCCACAGCGGAATCGAGCGGAAACCCCAGGGACGGCGCTTACAGCGAGGCAGAGGCGAGCTAAGCACACACAGCAAAATGCTAGTGGCACAGATTTTCATGATCCAAGTGCAGGATCCTCTGGGCACCCAGGCTGAACGGCTAGACCCGCTCTAGTAATCCCTTTCCATTTAGACCTTCACATCCCTGCAAGAGGATCCCAACAAGCAAGAATTGCACTCACCACTGCTGGCCCAGCTCCCGTAAGTCGCCTCAACGCTCTCTTGCCACTGTCAACTAGCAGCAAGTTAAAAACAGACCAATTGATCCCATGTAATTCCGAGTTACACTGGAGATCAAACAAGCCGACACCACCCTAGCACATCAGACATTGGTTGAGACACTTGCGGGGAACTGCAAGACGCGTGCCATCCAGCTATACTAAGCAATTTAGGAACCCTGAAAATTCCCCAGAGGCACACAGCCCCCACCAAACAGTGTGGACACCTAGAACCAGCACCCTGCACCAATATCCTGGTCCACCGGCTAGACGAACCAGCAGAGCAACGTCCGCTTTGTGCACACGAACCAGCAGAGCAACGTCCGCTTTGTGCACACAAACTCGCGATGGGGAAATCCGACATGTCACAATGCAAATTGAACTTTGAAGCTGGCACCTCGTCTAAACCACCTAGACACAACAGTGAACCAGAATCCCTGTCACAGGTGCCTGGTCAAGAAGAGTGCGAGCCCCATGCGCTTGACATCAGTGCTCTGCTCCTGGAACTGAAAACTGGAATCAGCAACTTAGACAGTAAACTAGACTACCTCTCGTCCAAAGTGGATCAGGTACAACACCGGCTTGATAACCACAGCGAGCGCCTGGATGAAGAGCGTCGACCCTCGAGGCCCAAATGAAAACGGCGCGGAACGAAGACCTCGAAGGGCGCTCTAGGAGCAACATCAGGATAGTCGGGGTGAGGGAGAAACAACTACAGGTCAAAACGGAGGACCACGTGGAAGAGATGTGCAAATCCCTCTTCGGCTCGCAGGCGCTCTCGCACTTGTTCGTCGTGGAAAGGGCCCACAGAATACCGGCATCGAAACCCATCGTGGGAGCACCACCTCGACCAATAACCCCAAAACTACTTAATTATAAGGACAGACGTGATCCTCCGAATGACTAGAGAGAAAGACGAGCTACAGCATGATGGCGATACAGTTCAATTCTATCCAGGCTTCTCACCGGCCGTCCAGGCGCAAAGAAGGTCCTTCACCAGCATCAAACAAAGACTCTGATCCAACCAGATCTCACACTCTATGCTATTTCCTGCCCGTCTAAGAGTACAACACCAGGGAAGGACTCCGTTTTTCCAGACCCCCGAAGATGCCAACTCATTTAGATCAAGCAGGCTGCAGTCCACCTGAGAATAACCAACCACGCGTGCAAAGAGAACGGGCCCAGAGGAACCCACCATAGGCAGAAGCAGTCAACAGAACACAGCATTGAGTGAAACTACTCCATCGTAACACAACTTAAGGGTTTGAACACCCCACGGCCGTGCGACTTGGGAAGATCCAAGCGCCCCTAGCACAGCAATTACTAGTTACATGTTACAAGGACGGGGTAAAATGACGAGCGAGTTGGGGGTTGCTTGCGAGAAACGGGAGGGGAATCCACACCAGTTGGGGGTTAATATGTTTCACAGAATTCAAGGCTACCCACATGTGTCGCCCACGAGGCGACCATGCTTCAACCTGCACCCCTACGCCATTGCACGCCGCCTCCGCCTTTCAGCAACCAATCACCAAAAACCACTGGCACAAAGAAACCAAGAGACAGCACCTTCATCGTAGCCACGTGGAATATTAAAGGGGGAAACTAGCCAGCCAAAGTGAGAAAAATGACTCGATACCTACGCCGACACAAGATCGATGTAGCTTTTATTCAAGAAACCCATCTAAGTCCGACAACCAAACGAATGCCCTTGGGCAAAAGACTGGGGCTGCCACCGCTACTTTGCATCATTTTCATCGTACGCCAGAGGAGTGGCTATCCTCATTAACAAAACAAACTTCAGACTGATCTCAGAAAAAAAAAAGACATGCAGGGCAGATCGCTCCTGATACGGGGAACAATCGATGGGGAGGAAATCACTCTGGTAAACTCATACGGGCCAAACACTGACAGCACCAGCAACTTTGAATGGGTAATGACCCAACTAAACTCAGAGCAGTCCACAATCATATGGGGCGGGGTCCTCAACACAACACTCAATCCATCCATCCAAAGATAAGTCGCATAACTCGACATCGGCCCCATCCAAGGCAAGCATGCAAATCAGGGAAATCAGGGAAATCTGCAACGCCTACAACCTTGTCGATATCTGGAGATACAAACACCCTGACACCAGAGACTTCACCTTCCACTCCTGGGTGCATAAAACCAGCTCAAGAATAGACTATCTCCTAGTGTCCACACACAGCCGCCTGCAATAGGGAGTTAGCCACATTCAACCGCGAGCATTGTCAGATCACTCCATGGTGTCCCTAGAATGCATCACCTCACAAACCATCAAAACTACTCCACACTGGAGATTCAAACCCAGAGCGTTACAAGAAGTCGTCTTCGCAGAAGAACTCCGAACGGAAATGGAATCCTTCTTGGACATCAATCAAGGGTCGGTACCCTCAGCTGGGACTCTGTGGGAGTCCATGAAGTGCTTCACCAGAGGTGTCTGCATGGCAAAAGAATGCAGAATTTTAAAACTAATACGAAGGGAACGGAGCACTAGCGAAGTCCGACTCAAAGATCTCGAGAGTTCGCTCCTAGCGGGCAATAACGCACAGATCCATGCGGGGATCAAGAAAGAAATAGAGTCCTTCAGAAACGCAGCTGAAAGGGAAGTGAAATTTCTGGACAGACACAGCAAAATCCACCAGTACGGGGAAGGGCAACAACCCGGAGCTCTCCTTGCGAGACTTATAGCGGCTGACAGAAAACCCACATCAATTGAATCAGTGATGGACCACTCAGGCAACACTGTCCACTCCACAATCGACATTGTCGAAACATTCCGCAGTTTTTACCAGGGCCTATATGATTCAAGCTACTCCGTAAGCCCGGCCGAGTTGGCACAATACCTAGACACAGTGGAACTCTACTGGGTCAGTTCAGAGCCCAGGGAACTATTGAACGCTGACAGAAAACCCACATCGATTGAATCAGTGATGGACCACTCAGGCAACACTGTCCACTCCACAATCGACATTGTCGAAACATTCCGCAGTTTTTACCAGGGCCTATATGATTCAAGCTACTCCGTAAACCCGGCCGAGTTGGCACAATACCTAGACACAGTGGAACTCTACTGGGTCGGTTCAGAGCCCAGGGATCTATTGAACGCCCCCATCACCATCAACGAGATCCTCAAGGTCATTAAAGAGCTACCCCACACAAAAGCGCCTAGGCCAGACTGCCTGTTCGGAAAATTCTATAAATTTTACGCAGACCTCCTTGCCCCACTATTCCTACAGGTATACGATGAAGCCCTGACCAACGACCAATTGCAGCCAACTCTATACATGGCCAACATAGTACTCCTGCATAAACCCGGCAAAGACCCAACCCAATGCGGTTCATATAGACCTATATCACTAATAAATCTTGACGATAAAATCTACGCAAAAATCCTAACGAAGAGGATACTGCCCCTCATGCCCGCCATGGTAATTGCCGATCAAGCAGGCTTCATACCTGGGAGGAACACCTCATATGGGATAAGATTGTTTGGAGCAATGGAAGCCCTCGACCCAGAGAGTCAAGCGGTTGCGGTACTACTAGACACCGAAAAGGCCTTCGACTCGGTCGAATGGCTCTTTCTCTTCACAGTCCTGGAAAGGATGGGACTGGGCAAACGCTTCATACACCTGATCTCGCTGCTCTACAAAAAGCCAACATCTAACATCACACTGGGAGGTCTGCGATCAGCTGATATTCACCTAAGAAGAGGAACCAGACAAGGCTGTCCACTCTCCGCACTGTTATTCGCTCTTGTAACGGAACCCTTGGCCTCCGACCTGCGCATGCATCACCTCCACAGAGGCCTCTGATTCGGCCCCCACAAGATGATCATCTCCTTGTAACGCAGATGACGTAGCCCTGTTTCTCCGGAATGCCGACGAGAACCTGAACCCTGCAATGAGAGCAGTAATCCAATTTGGACGCTTCTCAGGATTAAGAATAATATGAAATCAGCCATTTTCCCCACTCACCGCCGAATTAACAGATGACTTTGGTTTCCAATGGCAACACTCATGCGTGAGATACCTTGGCATCTATATGTCCAGACTGAAAGAAGACATACGTGACAACTACGAAGATATGTTGGTTTCCATTCAATCCAGGATCGACAGTTGGAAGTCGCTGCCGCTGACTCTTTGGGGCAGAGTATCACTGGTAAAAATGATAATTCTGGCAAAACTACTGTACCCATTTGCAAATATCCCTTTGCTGCTCCCTCAGAGGCTCCTGCAACGCATTAAAAGTATGGTCCTCGACCTCATCTAGGCTGGCAAAGTAGAAAGGTTGCATACACCACACTAACTCTACCAACGCGGCAGGGAGGTCTGGCCCTCCCCGGCCTTGAACACTACTATTGGGCAGCCCAAGCACAATTTCTGAGTCATTGGTACGCAACGCAGTTTATAAGGCCTCACTTCCAGATAGAGAGGGCGCTCGCGACCCCACACCTCCTCCGTGCCATAATTTTCAGCCAATTTCCAGTTAGCCAACATTCAATAAACCCTGTCGCTTCCACGTACTCAATCTGGCGAAAGATAGCCAAGAAAAACAACGTCATATCCCCGCTTCTTCCAATCAAACACATTCTGGGAATCCCTGTCACATCTGAGAAAGTATTCCTGCTGTGGTCAGCAAAACTTCAGCTAAATTCCATGAACGATCTCTTCCCAGAAGGATCCTTCCTGTCCTTGCAACAAGCACGAGAAAGGGGGAGCAACAATGCCCTTGATACTTTTATTTATTTTAGACTACGACACTCGCTACAGGCGGCATTTCCGTCTTTCCCACAACAACCACCGGATTGGCCACTGCTTCATAACACAATTCAAGCCCAGGGAGAAGGGCGCCTGGTGACGAATATCTACAAAGCCCTCCTTAGTGAACAGAAACCATCTTGCTTGAAAGCAAAAAAAATTATGGGAAAAATCATTGGACACCAGAATCCCAGATCAGGAATGGGCCTACATACTTAATCTCACGCAAAAGGTCGTGATAAACCTGAGATTCAAGCTGATACACTTCAATTTCCTCCACCAAACGTACCACACACCAGCAAGGCTCCATGCTCAAAGGGAAACAATATCAGCAGAATGTCACAGATGTGGAGCACCAGAAGCAGACTTTCTTCACCTGGCATGGTCCTGCCCTCCTGTTGCCACCTTCTGGAACGCAATCTTTGAAAAAACATCAGCAATAATAGGAACAGACCTCGATATCGACCCGAAAACGGCAATGCTAGGACTGACCCAACCGTTGCCGAACACTGTCAGGAAACTGACAAACTTATTGCTCATCCTAGCACGAAGGAGAGTCGCATTCAACTGGGGCAGAGGACCGCCACCAAGTTCACAACTCTGGTTTAAAGACATTACATATTGCCAAGACGTAGAGACGGACTTCATTAGGCCTCTGCTGCTCCACTCACGCCCCCCAGACATCTGGGGACCATACACTCCATACCGGCTGTCAACGACAGACGTCCTAAACTCGCAACCACCATCTCCATTACAGGAACCCGGCACCAGCTCGTCACACAATGCTGAAGCCTCCTAGGCGGCGTCACGCGGATAACTCTTTGGTTTAAAGACAAAGTCATTTCAATGGGCAAGGGGGGGTAGGGCAGGGGAGGGAGTGGGTCTCAAGTTTTGGTCAGCGCATGGCCTCACTGTATGTTATGTTGAAAATGCCAATAAAGAAAGTTTAAAAAAAAAAGAATTCATACAATGACATTGTATTATAGGTGCTAATTCAGCAGAGAGGGGGGCACACCTACCACCTATGAGATTAAACAAAGGGGCAACGGGGTACCTTCTTAGGGAGAAAAACACAGGCACACAAACCAACTTCAGTCACACCACGAAAGAAGGCCTGGATGGAAAGTGTGGGGCTGGGGTTGCACTGGGCGTATCAGCCTGGAAAACCTTGATCATCAGAACAAAACAGAGGAACCCCATCTAGTAGGGACGCCGGGGGCGTGGCCTGGGCACATGCAGTGAGGACGTGACCGTGTTCAGCTCCCACTGTGATCCTTGCGGCGATTATCCATCATCACTTACACCTGCTATAAAAACGCACCCCTGTGCGGGGGGAAAACACAGCATACCAGCTTTTACCAGACGTGAATCAGAGCAGGCGGAGGGACGAAATTGGGCAAAGAACGGAGCCCACTTGCGTCCCAAGATGGCAAATGCCACCTAACGTGAGGCTTAAAAGGTGACCTGCAGTGAGGCGGGTCTACGATATAGACGTGCACCCCGATTCCACCTGGGGTGTTGCTGGCAGCATATATAATGGGTGAGCTCCGGACATTAGAGAAGCTGTCCTGTGAGAGCATGGAGTGCCTCCGCCTGGGCTGCGGGGGTGGGCTGGCCAAGACCCGACCCTCTGGCTGGCCCGACCTGGGGCTGCAGCAATTGATCCTTGCAGAGCGACTGCCAGACATCCGGCAACACATTCCGCTCTGGGAGATAATCAGCCAACTGATCCCGCTCAGCGAAGGCACAATATGTGGCTGCTCATACCCAAGAAAAAATGTTGCTGCTGTGACCGCCCCGCTTTGGGCTGTCATTTTGCTGGGGTTCTCTGTCCGAGATCCTCCAAGACAGCTTGATGGCAAGGTAGGACCCCGACTGCCGTGGCCCTTGCCCCTGCTGCCACCACCGCCACACACACATGCTACATTGCAGGGGGATGCTGCTCTGTAGCGACCTATACCCTGAAACAGCTGAGGCCCCCTCATTGGGTTGGTGCACCCAGTGTGTATGGGGTCCTCTTGAGCCTGAAGCTGGTGACTTTGGATGTACCCACTACAAGAATCTAGACATGGCACCAGCAAGGTGCCAATTTAGTCCTGATCTGCCACAGTGCCACTGCAAGCTGCTGGTGGTGTCTGGTCACCTGTCGAGGCTGTACCTACCCCAGGACAGGGGCCACACCATCAAAGTCAACTTTAAAGAATAAGCCGGAACCTGTTCCACAGCCTCCTTCTGCCAGCCACTTGCTGGGTGGTTGGACACTGCTCACAATTTACGTGCTTAACCAGTTGTCTGCAGCCATGTCACCCACAAAGCATAAAGAGAAATACACCATTATAGATGCATTTAGCAGCCACAATAAGGTCACTGCTGCTCCTTAAGTGCCTGGACTTCACCAACCTACACCCCTAGACATCACCCACGACTCGCAAGATGACCTAGTCCTTGCTGCGATTGCCTCCCTGCGGACCTCCTTGGAAATCAAAAGAGACTAGGTCAAGATCGAAGTGCAGTTGCTCAGACAAGATGTCGGGCAGTTGGCGGAAAGAGTAGCATCTGCTGAATCGCTGCTAAACGACACAGCAGCTATTACCAAAGACCTTGTGGTGAAAGTGAAGGAACTGGACAGGAGGAACTTCTTGCTGGAACAACTAGCAGAGGATGTGCAAGACAGAGCACATGAAACAAATCGCGTGCGTTGGGCCTGCCGGAGGGAACAGAGGGACCAGACCCGACCTCCTACTCTGAAAACTAAAATGTCAAGGCTTTGCAGTCAAGAGAGCCCATAGATCACTCCAGAAAAAAAACACCTCCAGGATCCCACCCTAGGCCTATGACTGATAAGATCCTTAACTTCCACGACAGGGTGGTGATTTTACGGCACACCAAAACTGCCATCTATCCAGATTACACCCCAGCAGTGCAGAGGGCTCGAAACTCATTTGTGCCTATGAAAGCTGAGCTTGGACAATTGGGCCTCAAATACAAGCTTCTATATCCCTCGAGACTGAATATCCTCTACAACGACAAATCATACTTTGACAGTCCTGAAGTCACAAACACGAGGATGGAACACAATAACTTTTCGGGTGGGGGGTGGGGCATGGTACCCGGCAAACTACACGCGCAGTGTAACTTCCACCATCTCTACAATAACAGACCGCACTTTGCAGAAAGGGTAACTTGCTTGGAGAGGTTGAGCTGCTGAGAGGCCCATGCTCGGCTTGTAACCCCCAGCACCAACTAGAGCAATACCATTGGTTTCTCTGGGCTCCCCTGGTTCAATGCTACTCAATTTAAGTTGCGATTTTTGCTGCATATATCGTATACGTTCAGTGGGGGAAGGGGCCCAGTTACCCAGTGTTGATATTACCCACCCGCTCCCAATCGAAACTGGGGACTGGCCTGTTGCTAGTCCCGATACCTGGTACACACTGGGCATCGCAAGGCTTGGTAGTATCAGGATGCCTGAACAACATGGCTTTGTTGGGCAATGTTTTATGGTTTTGTGGTTCATGTTATACACTGGTTCACTCCATACACTATGGCTCATTTTGGAGGGTGCCCGGAAAAAGGAGCAAAGTAGGAAATCACCATGGCCGCCATTAGAATACCATCTTGGAATGTGCGGGGTCTTAACTCCCATCTTCATAGGAACCAGGTGAAATCCTACCTGCAGCGCAAGAAAATCTCCATAGCCTTATTGCAAGAGACCCACCTATTAGCGGAAGACCAAGAGGCGCTCTTGAACAGATGGGGAGGCACCGGCTATGGTGCTGCTTACTCCAGGTTCTCTAGAGGAGTACTTACTTGGATTAGTGGGTCACTGCCATTCTAATTGCTACAAATGATACGAGAGTGATGGGTGGTATCTAGTTGTCCAGGGTTACCTGCAGCACAGGGAAATCTGTATTGTTAACTCATACTTTCCAAACCATAGCACCCAGGCCCATGCTCCCAGACAGGAGGAGTTGGGGGGACTTTAACGATGCTAGAAATCCCACGCTGAGCGGCCCTACACCAATGTCGATAGCTCGGAATGCGATATTGATTGATCCAGAACTGTTGGATATCTAGAGGGAACTACACCCAACCAACAGAGGTTACTCCTTTTATTTGCTCCTCCCTCACCCCAGCACACTCCACACTAGGATTATTTCTTTATTGGCGGGGGCCAATTGCCAGAGTACAGTACTGCGGAATAACTAGGCTGCATGATGTCGGTGCACTCTCCACTAATGGTCGAATGGAATTTAACAAGACCCAGATCTACCATAAGATCATGGCGCATGTCCAACAAGACGAGGTTTTCAAGGAATTATTAGCATTTTTTATCAATTTCTTAGACATCAATGTGGGCATTGTGGAGAGCTGGGGTAGAGGTCATAGCTAGAGCTGGGGGCATCCGATGCACGTTGCAGGACCAGCTGGAGGTTATAGAAGAGGAGATTAGGAGTCCCAGTACCCAGGGGGCCGGGCGACTGAGGTGAAACTAACAGCGGCTTGCTCCCGGTGTCAAAAGGCATGGGAGAGACTGTCCAAGTTTGATTACACCACACGTAAAGCTCGTGACCATGCAGAAGGGGATAAACCTGGCAGGCTACTTGTGTGGCTTTTCAAGTGCGAACAGCTTAGGCACCCGACCACTCTACTCCTTGACGAGTGAGGGGCTCTGTGGAGATCCCAACTCGCAATTAATTACATCTTTGCCTCGAACTACGCACAGTTCTATAGCCATGACACTTGGTATCCCAGGCTGACATAAAAGAGGCTCTCTTACTGATTCAACTCACAAAGCTTGCACCTGACCAACAGTCCCCCCCTAAACCAACCTATTACAGTGGAAGCGATGGACTCCCATTGGAGTTCTATAAAGCTTACATCTCCATCCTAGTCCCAATACTCCTGAAAGTCTTTAACAAGGCCTATGACATGGGCATGCTGCCGGCTCGTACGAGGGAGACCCCGGTGACGCCCATCCCCAAGCCAAGGAAACCCACGGACATTTGTGACTCATATCGTCTCCTTACCATGCTCAACTATGACAACAATTTTGGCAAAATGCCTCGGTAGAGTTATAGATTCCCTGATTCACTCAGACCAAACAGGTTTTGTGCAAGGCCGCAGCGCGGCTCTTAACCTCCGACGGCTCCAACAGGTCATTGATCAAACTAACACCCGACGAGAATAATATGTGGTTGTGTCCTTGGACGCCATCAAGGCCTTCAACTCAGTATACTGGGAGCGGTTGCTCGTCGCGTTGCAAAGCTTTGGGTTGGGTGAGTGGTTCACTCTGGGGATGGCCTTACTATATACGGCCCCAATAGCCATGGTGAAATGTGGCCGAGTGGTGTACAAGGCCTGGAATATATGTCGGGGGCCCCGGCAGGGCTGCCCGCTTTCACCCATGCTATACATTTTAGCTATGGAACCAATTGTAGCTTTTTTACATTTGGAGCATTTGGATGCAGGTATGATTTAGCAGACTCAGACACCTGACATCATATGCAGACGATGTACTACTTTCCCTATGTGAACCACAGCACAATCGTCCCATGATCTTTGATGTACTAAGATTTGCAGAACTATCCGTAATCGCTTTTAGTAGGCTGAAATCCTGTCTCTTCCCTTTGGGTGAACTACAAGGAGTTGGTATGTCTGACCTGCCAGACTTGAGCATCCCATGGGCAGAGAAATTCTTTAAATACCTGGGGGTCCAGATATCTCACACACCGTCAAATACCCATGCATATAATACACTCAGGATGGTGGAAGCCCTTAAGAAATTAATGTCTTTCTGGTCACGACTACCACCATCACTTATGGGCTGGGTCGCCATTATTAAGATGACTGTCCTCCCCAGATTTCTTTACTACTTCATCAATATTCACTTTTATGTTGGGGCAGCATTTTTTCACTTCTTAGACTCACTGATCAGGAACTTCCTCTGGGACTCAGGTCGCCACAAACTGTCACTATGTATTGTACATGCCCTACAAGGACGGGGGAATCCAAATAGCTAGACTCGAGCTCTGCTACCTAGCTGCTCAGCAGAGTTTTGTTACACAATTGCTACCAGATGGCCGTACATCAGAACTGGCATTACATCAGCAGCTGATCGCGTCACTGTGGATCACAGTAAATTGTATGTTGCCCCTTCTTGTCATGCTTGGTAGGCAGGTATGGCCTAGAACCTTGAAAGTGCTTGGGGTGTCCCGCCCTTATTCCCCCAATGTCCCAATAGTTGCTGATATATGTGCAGACAGAGATCTGGGTGTTTCCAGACTCTGGGAGAAATGTGGTATTTACACCTGGGGGGACCTATATGTCGAAGGTAAATTCTGGGACCTGGCGAATGTGACCCAACAGCTGGGCTTGCCCAGGGGTCAATTTGTAAGATATATGATGGTGAGGCAAAACGTCGATGGGATGGGTAGCCTGAATAACCGCAGGAAACAGCACTCTTAGCGCTGGTATATGTGCTGGAAGATGGCTGGACTATATAGCTGCCTGTTGGAGGGTAGCAGCCACCGAAACCCAGCTTTTAAATTGAAATGGGACACTGACATGGGCACTGAAATTACCGATATCGAATGGGTGTGCTGGGGTTCCCTAGGAATTTATCCCGCAATGGCAGGTTTAGATTGCTACAGATTAATCTACTCCATCGCACACATAGGACCCCCACGAGAATAGCCACATTTTGTAAAACCATGCAGCCCACCTGTCCACGGTGCCAACAAGATGGTGCTAACCTTCAAACGTTTTGGAAATGCACGGGGGTGCAGAGGTTCTGGTCCCGAGTTGAAGAGGCATGCAGAAGGGCTGGTGTCATCAGATACGACTGGTCCCCCATGGAGTGCCTGTTTGGCTCGTACTCCAGATGTGGCAACCACAAACATGTAGTTAAGTTTATGTACCTGGCATGCATAGTTGTTAAAAGAAGGATTGCTATGTCCTGGAAATTCCCTGGTGGCTCTCAGTTCAAACCATGGTTCCTTGAATCTAATACTTGGTGCAAAGCTGAAACAAGGGCTTGGGCAACTGCACTACGACCGCAAGAAGATAGTGTTGCGGACACTTATGGAGCCTGGAAAGCACTTGTCCTTGATATGTTCCACCCATCGGATGACAAAACCTCCTTGAACACCACACACCTCATCTTCACCTTGATTGAGCTTGCCCTCACCAACCTTGCCACAGGCCACGCCTTCATTTACAACCCTGGTTGAACTCACCATCTCCTGTCCAAAGTATTGCCATGATGGACAAATCACACCCCGGACTCCCTGCCCACGCCTTGAACTAAGCCCATGTATGGAAAGTTTATGTCCTAATGTTTGTTAATTTTAGGTTTACGCTTTAAAAAGATTCAAAGAGCCCATGCTTCACTTATTCCTGTACTTTGGCATGCAATGTCTCTTGGTCACTTATTTCAATAAACAATTTAAAAATAAATCTAGCAGGGAGGCTCCGGTATGGGCCCTGCACAGTGAGACCTGCTCTGAACACAATCGCAACAGCGGGAGCCAGGGAGGAGGGAGGCATAGCCCAAGCTGCGTGTCACGGGCAGCCTGACGCAGCTAAAAACACTGTGATTTAACAGTAAGGCAGAGAACTAATCCTATGGGCACTTGGCATATAGAGGGGAAGCAGATCTAAGCCACCGAACCGTTCACATGGCCCGAGTGCCTATCAGCAGGTGGGAATGAGAAGCAGAACAAAGTGGCATTCCTGGAAGGACCAAGCAAACTGTCCCTGGGTGGTGGCCAGCCTTCGGAGTATCCACTACAAGGTTTGAAAAGCCATCATCAAGTAAGTACCGTGTGAATGTCTCCCTTCCCATCAGAAGCAGGGTGTATTGTGTTCGTTTCTCAATGGTGCGGACCAATGGCAGCATATTAAAGTTCCGATGGTCAGCACAAATGTTATTTTACTAATTGCAAGCGTTCCTTGTTAGGGGTGAGAATCGATGTGGCACCACACATGGAGTTAATGAGTTTGGATACTGTTGATCTCTTAATTCCAATCATGCTCTACTAACATACGTTAAGGATATGAGGTAGCTTAGCCAATGAATTTCTTGGGAACGATAGAAAAGACAAACCTTCAAGCTGTAACTGAGTCTAATGCTTTGACTATTGTATTCAGAGTATAAACCTAATGCTCCCTGTATGAACAGATGGCAGCTCTCAAAAATCAGTTCCTGTCCACTGTTCAGTTTGGATTAGTACTCACCCAGCTGTAATAAACAATGTTGCTTCTTGCCCAGTGTATGCTCCTTTTTGACTAAAAGTTTTATATGGTGAGATCAGAGGACCCCAGAGTACAACATCATAATAAAAGAGGCAGACAAGGGAGGAAATATTGTGGTGCTGGATAGGGCAGATAACATTAAAATGGCGAACAATCATTTGTCTACCCAAGGATGTTACTGAATCGTAAGAAAAGAGTTTGTCTTTGAAACAATTGAGGGTTAGACGGATCTGGTGCAAAAATTGCATCAAAATCAAATGATCAGTGACAAGAGATTATTTCCTACCAAAGGTACATAAAGAATATCAACAGCTACCAGAGGTTAGACCAATCGTTAGTGGCAACGGCCAGCCGACTGAGAATCTAAGCAAGTGCATTGACACTATCCTCAGGCCAGAGGTATAAAAATTAGATTCATACGTTGTCTTAGAAAATTTGGAGACAGTAGAATGGCAAAACCATTTTATAATTGAAACCATGGATGTTCGAGCACTGTATACGTCAATGGACCATGATTTGGCACCCTCTATAGTTGATTAAGTTTATTGGGACAAATCTACTTCATCATTTTTACATGTGCAAATGTTAAAAGAATTCCTTGAACTTGCATTTCTTTTCAATTAAAAGCTTTATCAGCAAACGAGGTATAGCTATGGGGTCTTGTTTTGCTCATTCCCTAGCAAATCTATATGTGGGTGAATGAATAAAAAACATGCAAAGACTCATCCGGTTTTATCAGATAAGGTAGTCAAATGGTTCAGCTATAGCGATGATATACATATAATATGGGAAGGAATGGAGGGGAATTGGAATCTTATTGCAGGTATCTCAATGAAAATGTATTTGGTCTCCAATTTACATTCAAGCATAGTAGATTAGGTATTAGCTTTTTGGATTTATATATTTATGTGAATGAAAAGATCCAGACAAGAACATATAGAAAAAAAAAGACAGAAGGGAATGCAACATAACATGCTAACAGTTGTCATCATAATAGTACTATCAAGAATATACTGAAAGGGGAATTCATTAGAGCCAAACAAAAATTGCAGTGACAATTATGTGAGAATGGCAATTGATACAAGAAAGATGTTTGGATAAACAATACCCTAGCAAACAAGTTGCAGATATTAAGGAAATTATGATGAATAAGTCACAAGTAGAGTTCATGATTCCTAAAAACAGCATTAATAGAGTAGAATCAGAGAGGGTCAGAATGATTACACAGTATTCCAGTGATCGTTGTGGTTCAACTTGGATCCAGATTTACAACACTATATTTCCAATAAGAACATATTCCCTTATATTATAAGCTCCACAGTGAAAACTAAACTCAGTCCCAGCTTGATGCAGTCTAATAAGAAGGCGGTTCAGTCAAGTATCTTCATGGGCAACCTGTTAAAGTTTTTTTTTTTTTAAATGAACTCATTGTAGCATGTGCAAACATGCTCTCAATAAAATCAGGATTTATACTACAAAAAGTAAACAATTTGGATACAGGATTGATCAACTGTAGAAGGAAATGTGTGATTTATATAATTGTAAGCATTTGCAATAGATTATACGCAGGCAGCACAGAGTTGAGAATAAGAATTTGAGAACATCTCCATGGTATAACTGCAGCAGATCACAAGTCTCCTCTGGAAGAGCACTGGCTGATAGAACATGTCGCTGACAACAAACCTGACCTAAAAAGCTTTTGGAATTAAACATACCGGTGGATACACATCTGGGAGACCGGGAAGCCATTTTACAGTGAGATGCACGAACCATCTTAACTTCGAACTAAGAGTGATGGGCTGACTTGTGATCATGAGATTCATGCGTTTCTTTGAGCGATGTCAGTTTCAACTAATACTATCATGGTTAAACTATTGTCAAAGATTAATTATGTCCGATTCAAGAAACTGTTTATAATGGTCATATGCATTTTACAATTACCAGACCGAAATGAGTCAGGATTATATGTGGCTTTAAAGCAAATTCAAGAGGAACATCAACAAACATTAAGTTATTATAACAGACTTCTAATGTAATGTTTTAATTACATTGAATAATAAAAGTCAACATTATTTTTGAAACAAATACATTTCACTCTCATTTCAGACAAGTTAACTGATTGGTTTCTTCGATCCATTTAATACATTTTGCATTTCCGTACTAAAGGGAAAGCTTTTAGTGTATTAACACAAACAGTGTACTTGCGCTTTGGGTTGACAATGACTAGGGGTCCGCATACACACAGCAATGTTCTTTTCGTGAAATACCTCATTATGGCAAAATTATGGCACGCTTACATGACGTCATGCTAATAAATATAAACACATGATGGTACTGGTACTCAGGCGGAACGCCGCAGGATTGAAAGAAATTCAGAGTCTGGGATTTGAAAGGTTGGTTAATCACTTTGGTGACAAATAGGATATAATTTGGAACATGGAAATTGATGTAACATGCTATTATGTTTGCATTAAATTGTTACCTTTTAAAATGCATTTAATTTTTATATTCTTTGCCAGATACTAACTACTGGGATATATTTCATGAGAATATTAATTGGAGCAAAGTATTGCAGGTCAGGATTGACAAAAGTGTGACCAGGTAAATACCAAGCGATAAAGGGTCAGTATCTGATTTCAGAGTCCGTAATGGAGAGTTTTAATATATGCCTATTATATTTTATTGATAGGTTAACCCTAAGGTGGAAAGAACATGTGAAGTATAAATCTCAAGGATAGGAAGGAACTTGTAAGTTTGAACAATATAATTATCTTCAATGATTACGGAATGCCAAACAAATAGTGGAACATTAAAAACAGGAACAATTTTGATTTTTTACACTTAATCGTTCGTTTGTCTTTTCTTTCCCTTTTCTCGTCTGTGTACAGCATGACTAATGGATGCCTTAAGACAAATGCATTTTTCTATCTTTATATATTATAGATAATAGGTCTGGCCTGTATATAAGTTGACAATTAATGCATAAGAAATGTTTTGGTTGAGTCTATATAGGACACTTAGAAATCAATCAGTAGAATTTATGCAAATCGTGTATGCATTTAGTTCTATTAAAAAGACTGAGCCTTGATAAAAAATTTTTTTAAAAAAAACAGTGGTGTGAGACACACATGCTTATGCACTATAAAGTTTGTGGCCGCAATTGGGTTGTGTTCAGGCATTTGGGCTCGGTTTAAAACATTAGGATCTGTTGAAAGCCAACAGTGTCATGTATATTTTATTTTATCAAGGGGTGTTTAAACAAACCCAATTTCTTAAACTTGAATTCGAATTTGGTGGTCCTATTATAAGCAAGGAACCCAGCGCATCATGCTCGTCATTTATCATGTTAAAGTTTTAGGGTTGTTTGGTGGAAAACAGCTTTTTTAGGATACTGCAGCCTGGTCTCATTAGTAAATCAATTGCGTTTTGAACAAGAATTTAGGGGCAGGCACACCGTTTGAGATTTACCACTTGCATTTCTTGTCTTGAATATAGCTTTGTGGCTGGTAGAAATATTTTGTAAGAGCACTTTTACCTTAACACTAAAATGAATTTCCTGAAGAGTTCAGAGCTCAAAGCACCTATTTTCATGGGAAAATACAGAGAGTATTGTAGAAACTGTGAATAGCACATGTTAAATTTAACTGAATTAACAGGTTTTGTTTACTTATGGGGTGCAGAACTAGCACCGAAGGTTATTTTTTTGTAGTTTGGGATTTTGGAGACAAAACAATATTATGCCATTATGTTTATGGGTTAAGTAGATTTCTCTTAGGTCAAGTAGATCAACTAAGTTACTCAACCTGCAGGTCTGGCAAGATTTTAAAGATGGTCTGAGGCCTGATACAGGAGCACCTACAATAACGCAGTTTCACCATCTAATAAAGAGGTTAATTTATAAGCTTGTTTCCTGAATTCAAGAAAACGCACAAGAGCTACTGCCTTCATATTTTACACACAGATGCCCTTCTTCACACAGCTTGGCTTTTTCCGGTGGTTTTACAGCACAGATGGCTGAATAACCTCTTAAGCACTGGTAGTTAATTTTTGTCAAAAGTTGAAGACAGATAGGACCCAAGTCATACGAAAAAAGCAAAGATAATTTCAGATAAAAGCTTCAGAGCATTTCTCTCTAAGAAAAACAAACTCGACAAAAGTAAATTGTGAAACCAGAGTACTCAAAAGGACCTCTGCTTCGTCTTGCAAACAAGCAAACCAGCTAACTTCATATTTTCTCAATTCTGGCTAACTAAACAAAAAAGGCCTTGACTGTGGCAAGTCGTTTGGAGAAAGGGGCCTATAGTAGCCAAGTTCAAAACTCACTATGGTGATTTCTTGCACCTACTGATATGTTCCAGTACCCCTTCCTCCAGACCACTTGGACAGTATCAAAAGAGTGCACATCTGGCAGAGGTAGGAAAGGGGTATCGTGAACAAAGGCCAGAGGTCTGTCAACCCATGTTAAGCAATAGATGCTAAGAATAAAGCATTTGATCTTGAGAAAATACCAAATGACCAGTCCAGCCTAGATTTCTAGACCTCCTGACTAAAGAGGGACCAAGCACTGCCTTTTTAATTGCGAGTTCGGGATCACGATAGTGTGCAAGCAGACTGTGGATTGTTTTTTAACTCCTAAGTGAGACTCTGATTATGGGCCCTGTGCGTTCTCAAACACACCAATGACATTAAACGATGGTCTAAAGCTCTGACATCACCATGCTGTAGTTGATAAAAACAACCCTTAAGTGCATATCGTTTTGCTGAACAGCTAAACCTTCTCTGGAAGAGGAAGCACTCTAAACTGCTGACCAGAATGGCCCTGATGAAAGACTTTACTCAGGAATCAAAAAGTATGCTGGTACAACCACTGTGAAGGACACTTCCAAAAGGATATGGCGGACTGAGAGTATGATGTCTTTAAAGGTGACAGATAAAGATAGCATGTTGCCTAAATAGAGGACTATATGGATCCCTCAAAGTGCTAAAGCTACTGGCAGCATCACACCTCAGTAAAGAAAAACAGTTATTTTGGCAACAAAAAAAAAGAATTATGCGCTATGGCGCACTCTCCCTCCCCCCAACAATATACCACAAAATGACAGAATTTCCTTTTAATTACTGAAGATGAGAAGAATAAAGGAGATGAAACTGGGTAAAGTCTGTGACTTAAAGACAATTAACTTGTTGGGCTGAGTTGATCTACCTCACAAGAAAAGCATACTAGTTCATACCCAAACTGTGGATATATTAAATCTAGTAAACAAAAGTTAAGATGGTTTCGGTGCAGGGGAGGTAACAACCCTGACACATAATGGTGAGGACACAGAAAAATACAATGGTATCCAAAAGCCCGTTATATACCCCTATCCCCCGCACACCTCCAAGTCAAATTAATTATTGACAATTGTATATTCATAAGAAAAGCATATAAAATACATTAAAGAGAAACGTTTCAAGAAAGGTTCCAAGAGCAACTTGATGATTGGATAAAATCTTTTATGTTACAAAGTCAGCCCAACGTGTTTCAGGCTATCAATCCCTTTTTCAGGAGCAAATTACAATGTCTTTTAATACAATTTGACATTTACTTTATTTCACAAATTAATTAGATGTAATGAAGATGGTATAACATTAAACAAGTCATGCATCCAATGGTATTAATGCAGCATCAGAGAGTTAATATATACCGAATAACATATTGCGATTATCTATACAGACACTGGCAATTCTTTCGTTTTAGGACACTTCGATTTGGAATTGCTCTTTTTAATCACAGACTTGGAATTTAGTCCTATATTTGGCATCAATATAACTTTCTTTTTAATAATTAAAAGGTCGCTGGGGCCCTGTGAAGTCCGAAGGGAAGGACTTGGAAGTGAAATAATCCTCTGGCGGTGGAAAAAGCAGTCTTTCCTTTATCAGAGGGGTTCAGTAGCACATGCCAATAGCCCTTCGTTAGATTAATCATGGGGATATAGACAGCCAATCCCAGCCGGTCCATGAGGTTGTCAATCCGCAGCATCAGATAGTTATCAAACTGCAGAGGTAGAAATTGAGATTCAATGAGCAGGAGCCAAAACCAGCTCCTGGATATCGAGCATCACCCAGTAGGCAAGAGCTACCGCAGGGGAACCATTAGGTATCAGAGACGCTACTTTAGCATTTTGTCTGAACCAGTGTGTCTAAATGTGTATTAGATATGTTCGAATTCTTTTTTATTAACATTCTCAATTACTAAAAAGTAATGTTGCATTTATATGTTTGGAAAGCACCAGTTGGCCCTAGGAGCCAAATGTAGCTCCTGGTAGCTGTTGAAGCTCACAGCTCCCCTCAATTTCTAACTCAAAGACCTCTGCGACTGATCTGGTTTGGCAGAAAGGAGGATTGGTGATTACCACAGACTGCGGCTAATCTCCTTCCTGGCCTCCGGAATTTGGTAAGGTCTCACCTTACCTGGTGGTGTGCGAATGTAATGTTTAATCCGTTTCACGTGCCCGGATCTCTTGTCGCTCGGGTAGATCAGAGGGGACCAGACTATGCTCCAATTTTTCTTCAGTTAATAGAGTGGCCATTGGGATAGAAGAGCACTCCACCATGTCCTCCTTCCATTCCTTTAGGTTTATGTGATATATTTGAATTTTGAGCCTTCTGTCTGGCTGTGTGACCTTATAGTCATAGGTACCTGTCCTCTCTAATATTTCATAAAGGAGCTGGGTAATGATTAACTTTGTCTGATGAAAAAGGACTGTGGTACTGCCTTTTTATCGTAACGGTATTTTGGCTTTCTTGGGCCTGCCCAGGATGTTTTTGGAGTAGGCCCGGCACGATTGCCCAGATATATAACGAACACATGACTGTTTGCGACATGGGTAACACTGCCTCTTCCCCTTCTACCCACCTCTCCCGGAGCATGTCCAGTACCTCTCGGGGGTCACGTCAGTAAAGGAGCTTACAAGTGGAAAACCTTAGGGAACCTTTCTGATGGCAAAAAGAGCCCAAGGGATCATTGTGTCCCAAATGCATCCAGCTGCTTCCGCTAATTCTTTTAGAAGGTTCTTTAAGGTGTTATTAAAACGTTCTACTAAGCAGTCTGCCGGAGGGTAGTGAACAGAGGTGCCCAGGGTTTTGATATCTAAGGTCCCCTTCACTTCTGCCATCAATTGTGACAAAGGTACCGCCTTGATCAGTCAATATGTTGCTCTACCCCTGTGTTTCTGCTATTCCTAAGTGTCCTGAAGTTAAATGTGAATGGGTTATCTCCAGGAAAACCCTCCTATTGCTCCAAGCACGGCAATCTGGTTTCTAGTTATCCCTTCTGGTATGATTTCCCAACATAGACGACCCCATTTCAGAAAAAATTGACCCTCTTTAGACCTTCCTTCTTGAGGAATTCCCTTTAAAAAGGATTCCGACAGAATAGGGTCATTTTGTTGAGCAGAAGCTCGGTCAGGAATTATCTTGGTCTCCAACAGTGGTCCTCAGGGTTACTAGGGTCACAATAAATTGGAGTTCTTCAGCCTGTTCAACACCCTTAGTAAAGACATGAGCTCTTGTTCTTGAACCTCTATGGGTTTGGGAATAAGAGCCCCTTCCAAGATAACCTAGGGAATCTTTTCCCCAGTTTTCACATGGGATGTTTATTTCCCATTGTTCTGAATTAAGATTTTTACAACACCCCAGCAGTCTGGGTCTATTACTCCAGCCATTACGTCAAGCCATATCTCCAAGCTAGGCCGGATTTGGATACTAGTACTGTGGGGATAAACGAGTGCTCTCCTACAGTCCAGCGAGTGATCCCGACAACTCTAGGTCGAAACCTATATACTCACTAGTAGCTGCAGTGGGACCAGTAGCCTGGCTGCTCAATTTGTAATATTTCAGGGTTCCCCAATGTGTACCAGTTGAGTCAGAGCTCACTCCTGACACCATATGAAACGAAGGAGGAAGCAGACACAAGGATGGAATGTTTTCTGCTATAGAACCTTTGATTAAAAAAAAAAAAACCTCACTACGCCCATCTCTAAGCAGGGTTTCACGGCTTCAAACTAATACTAAAAGATCTGTCAGAACGTCCGTACAAATAAAGTCTGTCGTCCTGTGTCACAATCTACTTCTATCCCTTACACTAAACTAAAGACTTATATAAACCAACAAAAAGTTCCTTCTCCAGTAGAGTGACTCCCTTCTCTTGGTATACAGGTGATGTCCTCAAAATGTTCTCTTGCAACAAGGTGCCAGTGGAAATTGCTCCCTTCCCTGGCTTCTAGCAATCTAACAAAGTTCCTTCTCCTGATAAACAGGTAGTGTTCCCAAAATGTCCTCTTGTAAACAAATGCAGGGGTGAATAACTCTGTCCCCTTGGCTGGTACTTCCAGCACTTTTAACCATCAACATTCTGCACCAGGATAATGGCTCCTTTCTTCTGGTACTGGTCTGCACTTTCCAATATAGGTCACAACAAGGCTGGGGGGGTGGGGGCTTCGGGAGGGAATTGCTCCTTTCCCCTGGCGTCTCTTCAGCATACTTGAAAAGATTCTGTTTTCTCACCAGGCAAATGACTCGCTCATCTGGTGTTTGAGAGTGGTTTTACAACTTGTGTTTGATACCAGACCCTTCTCCGGTGGTCAGTGGGCTTATCTTTGCCACTAGTACAAGGAAGATTTTCTCGGATGGACTCTTCACTTTTGTTCGGGTCTCAGACCCTTGATGGCCCTCTGCTAGGCTTCAAGCTTTCCTCGACATGAAGCCAAGACCTCTTTACTCCTCTTGCGTCCCTACGGTCCACCCGTGCTGCTCGTTACCATCTGGGACTTGCTCACACAGCACCTGTTTCTCTGGAGACCGGGGTCGGTCTCTTTCCCGCTCCCTGCAGCAGTCCACTGCGTCACTGCTTCTTCAGTGGCTACGAGTGTTGTGGCTTCTCGCAGTATCAGCACCTTTCAGGGACCGCATGGACCACCTTCTCCTGGCGGGCGTGCCACTACCTCACCTGCTTCCCGCTGGGCTCGGTCCCACCGAAACAGGATCTGTGACAGACTCCCTCAGCCACTTGCCGGCATCCTCTGCAGAGCCCCCTCTTCAGTTGGAGTGCAAACTTCAAACCAACCTGGTTTTCCAAAGCGACGGAAAGACAGAGAGCCAGCCAGCCAGACAGAGGGGGCGACAGAGGGGGCAAGCGAGAGGGAGACGGAGAGGGCAAGAGGGAGTCGGAGAGGGCAAGAGGGAGTCGGAGAGGGCAAGAGGGAGACGGAGAGGGCAAGAGGGAGACGGAGAGGGCAAGAGGGAGACGGAGAGGGCAAGAGGGAGAGGGCAAGAGGGAGACAGAGGGCAAGAGGGAGACGGAGAGGGCAAGAGGGAGATATAATCAACCCTTACTGACTATGACAAATGGAACAGAAAAATTAATTTCTCTGGGTTGCTTGTGGCCTTGGGAATTAGTTTGGGCTGGACTGCCCCAGTTGGGGTGGGAGCACACAAGATGGTCTTTTCCTTTCTGTATTGGCTTGGCAAGTATGGTCTGGAGGGCTGTCCCCGAGCTATGCCCATGGCTATGATTAATTCAAAACCTTACACCCATCACCCTTCACTTTTGCTTATGCCAAGATCATCTTCCTTCTACTCAACTTACCCAGGGCTTCCAGGCTGCCCAACACAGCCATACGCAGGGGAATAGGAGCAGGCTTTTCATCAGATCCTCACCATTGCATCACAATATGACATGCGTTACTTACCGTAATAGCATTTCTGATGATTGAATCTGCTTAGATTCACATGCTGTGCATATAGTCTGACATCTAGTGGTAATCATGGAGTAGTGCATCTTTCTTTCGAAGATCGAAAAGGGATGTCAACACGGACGTGACTAACACTATCCCCAACGGGACGTGCTGTGTACCCAAAATCTCACACGTCGAGGCACCTCCGATTGTGTTATTTCTGCCGTGAGGGAGCCTTATAGGAAGCGTGAGTACACAAGAGAGAATGTGTAAGATGTCCATGTTCCTTCTACTCCATGAGGGGAGGAAGGGTGGGCGAATGTGGATCTAAGCAGATACCGTAATAGCATTTCTGATTATTGGAAGTAAATCATGTCTTCTGATGCTTGTTAATCTGCTTAGAATCACATGCCGTGCATAGACTAGCGAACAGTACCCAGAGATGGTGGTGGGATGTGAGAACGAACATGTCTTAGCACTGCTTGTCCCACCTGAGAATCAAACCTTCGGTGTATCTAGGCAGTAGTGTTCTGTAAAGGTGTGTACAGAACTCCAGGTTGGTGCTTTACAAATGGACTCAAGAGGAACATTTGCAATGAATGCTATGGTAGCCCCTGTGCCAAGAATAGTGTGCTCTAGGCGTGAAGGGTAGATCTCTCTTGGCAAGAGTGTAACACAGTATGATGCAGTTTACAATCCATTTTGAATCCATTTTGAAATAGCGGATTTAGAGACAGGGTCCCCTTCTCTACCAGCTGCCACTGAAACAAAAAACTGTTTCGTCTTTCTTAGTGGTTTTGGCTTTTCCAGATAATAGATCACCGCTCGCCTCGCATCTAGTGTGTGGAGGCTTCTTTCTGCCACATTAGTGGGGTTCTGGAAAAAGGTGGGTAGTTCTATGGATTGGTTCACGTGGAACTTTGAAATAAATGCAGGCGTAAATCGAGGGTGAGTGCGCAGGACCACCTTATCCTTGTGAATCATGACAAATGGGTCTTGAGGGCTTGCAGTTCACCAACTCTCCTTATTGATGTGATAGCCACCAAGAAGGTTGTCTTGTAGGCGAATGCTTTAAGGCTAGCCTTGTGCATTGGTTCAAAGGGAGGTCCCATTAGTCTGGTAAGTACAACGTTCAGGTCCCACCCGGGTGCTGGGTTGGAAATCGGGGTATTTTTACCCCTTCCATTAACGCTTCAATTACTGGAATTTTCCACCACAAAACCACCTTCTGGGGCGTGGTGTATGATGAAAGCGCAGCTAAGTGGACTTTTAGGGAATTGAAAACTAGGTCTGAATCTAGCAGGTGAGTTAGGTACAGGACAATATGCGTTTTCGTGCATTCAAAATGATTGCTTTTTTCCATTACTCCAGATGACAACGGGTTTGCATTTGCTGGAGTAGCAATGTCTGGTATTTGGTTTCTGTGCTTCCCTAATTTCCCTGACCATGTTATCCAGAGACTTTTCCCCCTTTGAGCGGTTCCGAGGGTACCTGTAGGCGTAATAGGGGCATTGTGTGTTCTCCAGAGTTGCGAACAAGTCGATCTCTGGGAAGCCGCAGTCTACAAAAGACGTTGAGAACAATGTCTTTGTGTAATCGCCACTCGTACTCTACGGGTAGTGGGAAGTCTCTGCTGAGTATGTCTGCCAGAAGATGGAGTTATTCTGGAACGTGTTGTGACGGGGGGTGGGGAGGACATCTTGTGTTTGAGAGCCAGTTTCCATATTTTCTGTGACAGTTTGGATAGCCCTGGAGAGTGATTGCACCCTTGTTTGTTCAGGTAATGCATGGCCGTAGTACTGTCCGTGATGACAAGAACTGCCTTCCCCTGGAGGTGCGTTTGGAATGCCTTCAACACTGCTAGCAGTTCCATAGGTTTATGGCTTCTACTGCGGGGGTGGTGCAGGTTTTCCCTTGCAGAAGGTTTTCCCTTGACCACCACTGCAGAGACTGAACGAGGGCTCCGGATACAACCACTACTTCGTCCCATTGTCCGCTGGCCTGAAACCATTGGCTCGAGAGCCACTCTTGCATGTGCGTGTGGAACTCGGTAGATGCAGGAGGCCATCATCCCTAACAGTTGCATGGCCTTGCCTATGGTCCCCTTGTGACTGGCTACATAGCAAGGGATTTGGAACAGCAGGTTTTGAACCCTCTCGTTGGAGGGAAAGACAAGGCCGTCTTTGGTCTGAATTAGAGCCCCCAGAAACTGTTTGACTTGGCTGGGGTCTAGGCTGGACTTTTGCTCATTGATCGAGAACCCTAGTCTGAAGAGGAGATATACCATCTTTTGGGTATTTGTTAGGCATGTTGCATACGAATCCCGTTATAAGCCAGTCGTCGAGGTAAGGATAGACTGGGATGGACTGCCTTCGTAGGTGAGCAGCTACTACCGCCAGTACCTTTGTGAACACCCATGGAGCTGAGGCAATGCCGAAGGGAAGAACCTTGAACTGATAGTGCGTGTCCTCTATCATGAACCTTAGGTACTTTGTGTGCTGTCAACACTGAAACATGAAGGTATGCATCTTTCATATCCAATGTTGCCATGTAATTCCACTGCAAAAGCAGTGGGATTACTTCCTGCAACGTTGTCATTCTGAATTTTGAGGTTTGACATACTTGTTCGGTGGGCGCAGGTCTAACACAGGGCATGGCGAGATCCTTTTTGGGTACAAGGAATTACACTGAATAAATACCCTTGTTTACCTGGTGAATGAGAACTACTTCTACGGTACCCTTTTCCAGCTGGGTCTGCATTTCTTCCAGCATTTGCAGGGGTGCTGCTAATAGGCGTGTGGTATCGAGGTGGCTGGTGGAACTCGATGCAATAACCGTGGATGACTTGTCTTGAGCACCCACTAGTCCGATGTGATCCCTTCCCATGTGTGAATGAATGACAACCGTGCCCCGACCGGGCATGGGAGGGGACTCGGACTGGCTTGTAATTTTGATGCAGAGGCCGGGGAGCCTCTTGGGGTGGAGTTTCTGCCCCTACCCTTGCCTCTGTGCTGTCCTTTTTGCAGATATTGGCTGTTGCCAGATGAACCCTGTCCAGAAGACCATGGGGTGCCTCCAGCGCCATATTGCCTGGGGGGAGATCGGGAGAAAGACAGACCGCGAAAGGAACGACGAGAGTTAGAACCTCCCCATTGTTAGAAAGGCTTGGCTGTAATCTGATTGTGCGATTTCGACATCTCATGTTCTTAGTCGTCTCCAAGGCGTCATCTGCAGCCTTACCAAATAAGTTTGACTTCTATGGGCTTATTTATCGGGGAGGCCCGAGTCTCTGGCTTGAAGCCTGAATTTTTCAGCCAAGCGTGTCTCTTGGGGAGAGTACCCTGTTCCAGAGTGCGTCCCGCAGTTTCAGCAGCAGCCAGTGTGTCCTTGAAAATATTTTGGGTTACCCGTCTACCGTCAGACGGTCGCTAGCAGGCGTGATCGCGTGGCTTCAGTGACCTCTTGGAGGCCTTCTTGAAGCAGGCAATATTGCACGTTGCTGTAACTAGCAAGAAGCGTCATATTATTCGCAATTCTGGTTGAATAGGCTGCAGATGTGGTAATACATTTTCCAAATGCTTTTAGTTTATTGTAGTCCTTATCCAGGGGAGCCTCCACCGTACAGTGGTACCTCTGCCCTTTTTCTGGTGGTTGTAACAACCAGAGTCCGGTGTGGCATGATCTCGACTATACATAGGGTCAGATGGAGAGGGGCGAAACAGTTTCTCAACCCGAGTGTTCACAGCCATTGCGAGGGAAGGAGACAAAGAAGGAATGAGGCGTTTTTTTTTTTTTAAGGAGTTGTGCAGTGGAATAGTCTAACTATTGGGAGGCTTTTCTTTGAGAATATCCTCAACGAAGTCAGAGTCCTGGATAGTCTCCTATGTAGCATTCTGAAAGTGATCTGCGGCTCTGTTTAGGGTGGCATTAAACACCATCTGGTCATCTATTGGCGATGACTGCCTTTGTTGAGGGGAAGGCGGCGGGTCTAGACAAATGTCTGGGTCAGGGGTATGAGTGGTTGAGAGCCAAGGCCCATGATCTGCTGGCTGATCCTGTTCCCAGTCTGGGCGCTGGTCAGTTGTATCCTGACCAAAAGGATTGTCCTCCTAAGTTTCCTCTGGTTCGGATTACTCAAAAACCTCCTCCTGGTGGGTTTGTGACTGAATAGAAAGCTTCTGTAGCTTTGGTGGAATGGGACAGGAGGAGTTCTCCTCCTCCCTTGGTCTCTTGGGAGTGGTATAATTTTCTAAGAAGTCTATGAATTGGGACAGTTTATCCATATAATTCTCAAACCTCTGCCTAGTCCCACAGGGATGAAGCGGGTCTGGAGGAGGGAGACTGTTTAGGGGAGATTTACCTGACCAAGACCTAGAGAGGGGCTGGGGGCCTTCAGAGTACTCCTCTCAATGAGAGGGAGTGTGCCTGTGCTGTTCTGCTGCTGAAATAATAGCTGCGAGACTTTCGTATATTTTCGGTGGCTGAATGCTGAGTTTCGATGCGGCTGAAAACATCGTCATGGTTGCCGACTCTGCCGAAGCCTTATGTGCAAGCGCACCCTTGAATGACGTTTCCGTATCTGCATGCTTTTTTATGGGAATGGCCTTGTGAGAGGGAAGTCCAGTTGCATGCAGAGAAAATGGTTGCGGGCAGGGCGCCGGACCATGAGGTTCGGCAGGCACTCAAGTTTTCGGCGGGCCTGTTGGCGCTTGGCACTTCTTCGACGTGCCCGTCGAGGAGCCCTTGGTTGTGTGCTTTTCCTTGGGTGGTGCATGTGTTCCCCTTTCGCCGGCGTGTGAACTCCCCATAACAGAACTGGTGGTCTGTCGGCCGGGGACGGGCATCTGGGAACCGGAGGGTTCAGCCGAAAAGTCTATGGCTTCCAGGTCGGAGCCATGGCTGCCGCTAGAGTCATCCGAGGTGACGGCACCAACGGAGGAGCAATTTTCGGCCTGCATTGCGTAGGCCGCCCACCGATTTGTCCGCCTATCCTTTAACATCTTGGGACTAAAGAGTTTGCAGGACTTACAGGAATGCTCGAAGTGGTCACGAGGTAAGCACCTATTGCATTTACGATCGGTGTCTTTCCAGGGGTATTTTCCGTTGCGCGACAGACAAAATTTAAATGGAGTCCTCTCCATAGCAGAGGTGAATGGCAGCCAGACGAGAGAGGGGAAGAGAAGGGAAAAGGAAATGCATTCTCAAAGAATCAACCCATGGCCCCACTGTCCCTACTGTAAGGACCTGGCTGGAGGGTCGAGGCAACGCAGTTGGCAGACATCGATAAATGCACCAGTCGCCGAACAGCAGTGGATTTTTTTGGCGTCCACGAAGCAGTTGAAGAGGTAGTCGAAGATTAGACGACCATCGGTCATGGGATAAAGAAGTAACTATTGAGCAGTATCAACTCTTGCAAGCTCCACATTAGGCGACCAACTTGTTAGGCGGAAAAAAACAATCTGAGGGACCTCGAAGCGCAAGGGATTTTGGGAACACTACACGTCGCGTTAGGGATAGTGTTACAGTCACGCCAATGTCGACGCCCCCTTTCAATCTCCAAAAGAAAGATGCAATACTCCGCGATTACCACTAGATGTCGGACTATATGTACAGCATGCGATTCTAAGCAGATTCAAAAGCATCAGAAAGTATGTTATAGTGTGTTTGTAGATCTGATAGTAAGGATCAAAAAGGGGTAGAATAAACTGGTTTCAAGTATCACAGTTATGGCAAGACAGAGCTTTGTGTGCAGTTTCAGGTTTTGGAATAGAAAGAGAGGCAAGGACCATGGCCAGTTCTGACCAGAATTTTAAAGCCTGGCCCAGGTGACAGCAGACACCTGCAACAGAGCCACCAACGTTAGGAAAGGAAGAGGTGCCAAAGAAACTATGTGCACCATTTTCGGGTGAGGCAGAGGATAATGTAATATGCTGTTTTGAAGTAATGAAAAAGGAGCAGGACAATGACTTTGCAGAAGTACCAGAGGATGGCTTGGTCCAGGTTCTGTCAGAGAGTGAATGAGTGCTCCAGTCTGACAGATTATCTAGTGGTTTATCTAGAGGTGGTATTACTTGGGAGGTTACGGGAAGTAACCTTTTACCCTTGAAATTGAAGTCCTAAAGACTGTCATTTATAACCTCTCGTTATGCCTTGCTACTGTAGTGTTCTGCTCCTTCAGAATACTTCACACTAAATGCAACATGTGTTATGACATCTGCAGCTTACAGGAGAGGCATATCGTAAACCTGGTCAATTATGACATAAGATTGGGAAAAGACCCAGTGCCTAACTGCAGCTGCACCGAAAGACCAACTGTTTAAGAAAGCAAGAGAACAAACCAACAAGTTGGGAGAGAAAGAGTAGAGTAGTCCGCTGCACATGGCTGCAGGGAATTTTTAAAGATTCCTGCTGTACAAGGATAATGGAGATCCGTGCCCTGGTGCTGCAGAACAGTAATGGCTGGCCTTTAGGATGTCTGAAAGTAAAAAAAGTGTTACAAATCCTCAACCTAACATAAGAACATTTTCTAGATGCACATTAGTGGAACATGCTGGAGAAGAGACCAGCAACTGCAGGGAATGAGTTATAACACATACCAGCATCAACAGAAAAAGCTCTGGACAGTGTGATGCAAACAATAACAAGAAATCATTACAGATATGGAGAACAAAGTATTCTGTGGTGCAGCAAGCAACAGGAAGAAATATGGTTTACCCATACCCGTAGTCGCCCCCCTACATTAGTACTATTAAGCATGGCTTGAAAAGGTTTTGTTGTCAGGCTGGAAATCGCGAGTCTTCTGTGGCATGCAAAGAATCTGAAAAGGACATTTGGAGGAGAAGATGGGGATGGGGGGGTGTTCACTCCTCATGGTCAGGGTATAAAAGAACAAAATGAGGTGGGAAACATGTTAAACCTACTTAAATCCGGGCTAAAAAAGCTTCAAGGTACAGACTACTAAACAGACATAAAAAATCCACTCGTCCTCTCAATACTTCACATTCTCACAGCACAATATTTTGTACTCACCAAGAGTGACTCATCACTTTGACGGCTCCTTTAACATTGCTATGGCATTCACAGACATTGGGGATACCCAGCCTGGCATGGCATGGAGGGCGGGGTGAGACTATTCAAAGAATATACATCTATAAAAGATCCATTGCTGGAGAGTTGGGGTTTAGCAATGGGACTGTTGGCATTACCTCTGTAGTGTTCCATCCTAGTGTGATGGGTGATTCCCTGTGAACGGAAGCTGAGGCTGAGGATGTAACGGGGGTCTGAGCTGTCGCGCACCAAGAATGAACCATCTGGCTTCCCCTTCAGCTTCATTTCAGCATCCTCCCAGTTCATTGGCCCCCAATACCAGCCACACTGAAAAGAACAACAAGCGCAGTGAGCAGAAGTGCTGGGACACCACGCCACCATTATTCCATTAAAACAGACTGTAGAGCAAATATTTAAAAAAAAAAAGAAAAAATGTACTTACCTGTAACAAGGTTTTATCAGCATCGACATTTTAGACATTTAAATTTGGATACAGAATCCCCCAAGGTCAGGTGAACATTGTAGAATTGGTTATCTGGTACTTTCCCTTAGAACTGTCCATCACGGGGTCACAATGGCTAAAAGCTGTTAGTTTGTGGTAGGTTTCTTTTTGGCACAGGAAAATAAAGACTTAATAAAAGGTTATGAAAGTACGTTTGGGCACAGAAGTAGATTTAACTAGTGATGAGATCATAAACTAAGTACTGTTTGGAAGATTTTCCCTTACACCCTGTGGTCATTGTCATCAGAAATGCATCCCTGACTTAACAGCAGTGCTCCAGATAAGATTTTGAAGTCGAAGTGTTTTACTCCCTATTTTTTTTTAAGTTGGGAGTAAAGATTTTTAGGGAGTAAAAAAAGTAAATCCCATTCCCAATGGGAGCATTTTATAAGTGAGTAAAATTGTTTTAGCTGGAAAATGGAAATGTTTTGTAATTATATTTCTTTGCACTTAGTTATTCATACACATTCAAAATTACAGGTTTACTTCAGGCAGTAATAGTTTCTTCCTGTGATACTACATGCACTACTGGTCCAAACATATCCATGGAGCTGTGTGGGTGAAAGCTGGGGCAGAAGGTCCTACATGTAGTTTTCCCATTTGGCAATTTTCTAGGGAGTAAAAGTGGCCGATACACCCCTTATCGGTAGGGCTTCCTAACAGTACCAGGGATTACCTCAGAATCACTAGGCTCTCAAAGCAGTAGTGGAAGAGCAGCCCAAGCTGAACTCTCAGGTGGTGGAGTGGGGTGGTTAACAGGTATAGAACACTTCACAAATACAAAATGAGCAAATGTGCACACACTTGTTTTTAGAAAAATGTAATCCTTAAACAAGAAGGCAAGAGATAAATCGCTTCACACTTAAAGGTCAAACAAATGCAACACTAACCGATTAGCAAAAACGGTTTCAAAATCGTTCTATAAAGTCTTTTGTAGTAGAAGACTGCAGGTAATTAAAGCAATTTTCTTATCTAGGCCAGAACATTTTCCAAAGTGACAAAGGGAGCACAATTGCACGGATTTAGGTAGTCTTTGGCAGGAAAGTTAGGTTTTGAGAAGGTTCCAGTGATGCAGCTTCATCCACCAGTTCATGAGGTAGAAGTGCTGCAGCCTGACCCTTCTGGTCTTGCAGAGAGGCAAAGCTTTACTATCTGATTCAGTGGAGCATCAAAGGATGTCGGGGCAGAGCTTCGGTTCTTCCTCAAGCAGCAGGCCCTGCAGGAGTGCAGGTACATAATTTCAGGAGTAGACAAAGCGAGCAGATAAGGAGATCGGCTTTTATCCCAGTGTGAGGCAGCAAGTGAACACAGCCCCCAATATTACAACAAGTATTATATGGCAGTGGGAAACCTTTGGGGGAGGGTAGCCAGTCCTAGGACACAGGTATTCAGTGACAAAAGATGGCCACCTATTTTACACTCCAAGAAGGACAAGGGATAGTTGTGTGACCACTCACGTCTTTGGGGCAAACTTCTTCCATTTGCTGAAATGGAGGGCGTTGGCGGTGTCAAAAAAGATTCTACAAGTCAAAAGGGGTTCCAGCTAATGGAGCCATTTTACAATAAGAAAAACGCTACCACCAGCCTAACCACATGACTAACAAAGGAGGTACCCTGTCTGGATCACTACTGGGTAGCTATGGGTACCCTTGCCTTATGATTCAAAAAGCTCAGCACAACATACAATACAGCCACTCAGTCAAGTTTTGGATTAGGCCTGCCTGGGAGGGAACAACGTCCAGTACAGGGGTGCTAGCAAAACAGGTACAACAAAGTGGGCTTTCTCCCTAAAAGAAACCATTGTAATAAAATAAAGTTACTCACTGTAGTGACTACCTTACTCCTAAGTCCATAGTCCCCTTTCCTCCATACTTGTGGGGACATTCTGTCCTTCGAGACGGGACCAATTTTTCAAAAAGCATCAAAAATTGAAATGTTTTGTCCTTTTTACGCGGGGTACCGCAGGCAGCCGTAAATCCGCCCTCCTTAACTCTGCCCGGAGCATCGCCCTTCAGTCCTTTTCTATCGCCAGGTCTGCGACCATTTAAGCAATAATAGAGGATACTTATTAGAGGGGATGGTGGGCGGGCGTATGGAGGAAAGGGGACCATGGAACAGGAGTAAGGTAGGCACTACGGTGAGTAACTGTTATACTCCTACGTCCCGTCCCCTTTCCTCCGTACTTGTGGGAGATTCCCAAGCACTCCTCACAGGCAATATGGGTGGATGGCAACACCTTACTGAAAAAGGTTTTTAAGAACAGCCTGGCCGAATTGAGCATTGGCTCTGGAGCTCTGGTCCAAGCAGTAATGCTTACAAAAAGCTGATGGGGAGGCCCACGTAGCCACTTTGGCAATGGTTTCCCAGGGAACATATTTTTGGAAGGCAACAGCAGCCGCTTTCCCACGTACAAAATGGGCATGAATGCCCTCAGGAGGTTGAAGGCCCTGAATGGCATGCGCCTCTTAGATAAAAGAGGCAATCCATCGGGAGATAGTAGCTTTTGAAGCGGGTTTCCCTTTTCGGGTCTCCGAAAGTAGCAAAGAGTTAGGAGGAGCCCCGGAGTTCAGTTGAATTGGAAGGTGAGGAACGGATGTTCCACAAACAAAGCTTGAAGCTCGCTTACTTGCCTTGCCGAAGTTACTGCATTCAGAAATGCAACCTTCCATGAAAGGTACTTTCGATCCGCCTGTAGCCATGGGTCCAAATGGTTTATGTCTTAAGGCATTGAGGGCCATACTCCGATCCCATTTTGGATGAGGATTGTGTACAGGTGGAAAAAGATTCAATAGACCTGTGAAATGCCTTTTAATGACTGGGTTTGTCAAAGAAAAGGAACAGTTGTCAGTGGACAGGTAGGCGGCAATAGCCAACAAGTAAGTCCTACAAGACATGAATGCCCGAAGTTGCCAGATGCAATATGAAAGAGAACAGTGTCAATCGTAGCATGTCTGGGGTCCAACTGCTTAGAACCAGAATCTGGCTGGCCACCAAGGAGCTATGAACAGCAGAGTGCAATTCGATGTAATCCTGAACTTGCAAAGTGACTGATGAATCAGAGGAAGAGACGGGAAGGCATAGGCCTTCATGTTGTGCACAGGAATTTCTAATGCATCCCCTAGAGAGGAGACCCCGAGACCGTTCCTGGATGCATAAAGATGAAGTTTCCTTGTTTGTAGAAGTCGCAAAGAGGTCCACCTCTGGAGTGCACCATTGGCGAAAGATGGACGACCTCCGTGTTCAGTTCCCACTCATAGCTGGCCGCTGTTTGTCGGCTGAGTGAGTCTGCAGTCACATTGAATAGACCCGAATGCGTACTGTAAGTAGTCAAATGCTGTGCTGGATGGCCCATGCCCAAATCTGAATGGCAAGGTCCACAATAGATGGTTATTTGGAAGTTTGCACAAGCGTTTTTTAGGGGGGGGAGAATCCTGTGGCCATTTAATAATTTCCCGTCAATCTTTTGATTGTATACATGGTTATTTGGTGCTACCCTGCTTATTGATATAAAACATTGACACCGAGTTGTCCGTGTGGATGCGGACCACCCGGTTCATGATGGACAGTTGGAAAACTTTCAGCGCCAGAAATACAGCCAGGAGTTCCAAATAATTTATGTGAAACTACCTGTCTTGCAACATCCATAGATCGAAAACCTGGAGATGATCCATTGTCGCGCCCCACCCCAAAAGGGAGGAGTCTGTGGTAGTCGTCACTTGTGGGCAGGGCTCCTGAAAGGAGGCCCCCCTGTAAGATTGTTGGTCGAAGAACACCATAGAAGGTCCGCCATCATGCAAGATACTGGGATCATCTTGGAATTCGAGTCCGAAGCCTGACACCAAGAGCTCTGAAGAGCTAGCTGCGTACGCCTCATTTTGAGATGTGCAAGAGCAAGTACGCACAAGGCCATGAGGCCCAAAAGTCTCTGGAACCACCAAGTCGTCATGTGCTCTGACTGGATGAAGAGCTGACATGTGGCGAGATCAGCAATCCTGTCCGCTGTGAAATACACCCTGGAGTCTATCGTGTTCCAACGGAAACCCAGGAAAATCAGGTCTTGGGAGACTCATGGAAGATTTCCGCCAGTTCACCGACAGCCCAAGATGGAACAGGAGCTGGAGGAGAGACTAGAGATTGCTAAAAGCCGACTGTGGACAAGGGCTGCGTAGAAGCCAGTCGTCCAAATACAGATATACATGAACACGCTGTAGCCGAAGGAAAGCTGCGATGACCAACATCTTCGTAAAGACACGCAGCGCTGAGCTGAGACCAAAAGGGAGCATGTGGAACTGGAAATGCTCCCCTCCAAAGGAGAACCGCAGAAATGTTTGATGCGGCCTCCATAACAGGATGTGCATATACGCGTCCTGAGGGTCCACTACACTGAGCCAGTCACCCTTCCGAAGAGAGGACTTTATTTGGCAGGGTGTGATCATCTTGAATTTCTCTTGATGAAGAGAAAGATTGAACTTGGAAAGGTCGAGTATGGTGCACAGGCAAGCCTGGCTGGGTTTGGGCACCGTGAACAGACTAGAGTAGAAGCCCTCCCCTGGTTCCTCAAGGGGAACAGGTTCCACCGCCCTGAGGTCTAGAAGCTCGGCTCTGAGGGAGGGTGACCCAATCTGTTGGAAGGGAGGGTTGAAGGGTGGGGTAGGGGCAAGGTAAAGCCCGCCCGAGCGATGGACAAAACCCACCGGTCTTCGGTGATGGTCTGCCACGCCTCCAGATGAGACGAGATTGGTCCTCCCACCGGAGTCTCGTGCGACTGACAAATATTTTGCAGATTTGGAGACTACCTGCTTCTGGAGAGGAGGCTGATGGGTGAGAGAAAAACCGACCATGCAGTTGTTCGACAGGTGCCGCCAACCGGAGGGTCAGTTCTGCAACCCTCTGAAGCCAGAGAAGGACTAAGACTGAGACTCCGACCTCTGTGTATAAGGGGCCTTACCCGGGACCTTCACCAGAACCAACAAAGATTTAGTGGTTTGGGTGCTCGCCTTGGTAAGTTCCTCATCCGTAGAAGAATGAAACAATTCCTTGCTGTCGAAGGGAAGGGCTAGAACTTTATCTTGTACGTCCTTCGAAAACTTTGTCGCATGGAGCCATGCCTGGCGGGAGGTGTCAATTCCCACCATAAGGCCTGAGCTGAGGTATCTACGTGGTGTGCCGCAGCTTCCAGCACTTCCTGTGCCAACACCCTGGTGTCCAACAGATCAGCTTTGAAGTCATCTAGCCTATCTGCAGGAATACAATCCTGGAAATCAGCCAACTCCTTCCACAGTCTCATATTAGCTGCAGCCCGGATGAGCTCTGTGTTCGCTTGATGAAGTTGGAGGGCTGAATTGGCAAAGACTTTCTTGCCCGAGGAGTCCAGAATCTTATCTTCCTAGGACAGAATCTGACTGCAGCCGTTGAGGTCGCAGAGGCCGGCTGGAATTGAAGCGTGGCCACAGTTACCACAGTCGAGGAAGTGAGCAGACAAGACACCAAGGCTATCTCCTCAGTGGTGTGAAGCCTGTAACGGGCGTCAATTCTCTCACTGAAATGCAGCCCGGTGTGGGGCTTATCCCACACCTTACGGCCTTCAGCCAAAACGTCCTTCTGGAGGAACAGGCCGGTACGCTCTTGCAGTGACAAGGTGAACGCTCCCGAAAGCACCCCTTCCTGCAGAGCGGGGGCCTCAGGTACTGTAATGTCCAGGAGGGCCATCATATCCAGAACCCGGTCATGTAATGCTCTGACAGAGTGGGGCTGATCATTGCTATCCTGATCTCCTTGAGGGTCATCCAGCGAATCAGGAGCAGACGGCAGGCCGTCACAGGTTTTAAAGTGCTATCCCGTTCTACCGGAGTCTTCTCTACGGGAGACAGCGAGGGTAGGGGAGGAATCACTGGAGGTGGACCAATAGGAAGAGGTGGTACCACTGCAGGAGCCAACTGAGTGGAAGGTGGAGCCGGAGGTTCAGGGTAAATTTCCTTGAAAAGACCCTTAAAATACTCCTTCATAGGGTCAGAGTGCATGAGCTTCTGAATTTTCCCAAAGAAAAATACATCCTCTGATGAAGGTTTAGGTACTGGGGCAGGAAGAGGGCTCTCATATGGGGCATACCCCCACAAACGTAATGAGGATGGTTGACAGGAAGGCCCACCACCAATCGGGTCTGCATAGATCAGTGGAGCAGAAGCAGGTAGAAGCAAGACAGTATGAGGCAGCGGCATCCGAGCACGCCAGTCATAGAAAGGGCAAACAGATTTTTAACTGCCCCCCCCCCGAGGTAGAAACAGTTACTCAGCCCCAAAAATAAGGTTCCCTGCACCCGCCGTAGAGAACTTAGTTGTAAGGGAACAATCCAAAATGGCCACCGTGGACCATGAAGTTTGGGCCGCCATTTTTTCGATGCCTGAAGAGAACGGTCACATGTGCAGATGAGGCAACCGTCTCCTCAGGCTGGTCAGGGGACTTAAGTAACACCTTAGCCTTGACACAAGGATCCTCGGCTGAGCCGGTACTTGGGTGGTGGAGGGGGGGTCTTCGATGTTTACTGGACATCTTGGAGGTGTGCCCCAAAATTAGCCCCCAGAGGAGGAACAATGGCAGAGCGGGTACAGAAATTACGGTTTATCACCACCCTCATTGCCCATTCGACAGGACCGGTATCACTGCGTCCCTGAGCGCGGGAATGCTGCGAAATCACCCTTACAGACAAAACCTTCAGAGCAGGTCTCTCGGTACAGACCTTCGCCTCAAAGAGGAACCTCAGGTTTCCACCCGGTATGTGTAGCTCCCTTGTGAGGGGCCACAAGCCGTGGCTTGGTACAGAAAGCTCCAGAAAGGGAGGCCTCAGGGCGTACCCCGGTGTCCAAAGCCACAGATGAACTGGGCTGAAGTTTACCCCCGACAGGTGAACCTCGGAACGTGGTCCGGTCTTGGCAGTTCCGTCGTGGGAACCCTCAGAGAAAACTCTGGTATGCCCATTAGGCCTGCTAGGCACATTGTTGGGAACCTCTGGTGGTAGCGCTACTCGAGTCCATCCCGGAACTAAAAGACCCCTGGAAGGAGACCCCCAGCCGGGTTACCCTAAAAAGTAAGGAACTTAGTGGGCATCTCTTTGTCGATGAAAAGATGAAGTTGAGGAACACGCTGAAAGACGTCCTCCCACCGAAGAAGACGGTGCTGCAGTGCCCGGACAGAGGGAATCGCAGTAGAAACAAATCCCAGCGGTGGTCCGGACTAAGACACTCCAAGCAGAGAGAATGGGGATCCGCCCTAGCGAAGCGACGTTGGCATGAAGAACAGGACACAAATCCCCGATGCTCCAGCATAGACTGAGGACTAAGCGACTGCAGAACCCGAGCAGGAGAGGAGGACAACAGGAACAAAAAATCTTTCCCAGTGATGCAAGTGCGTCCAGCCCTAACTGTGTGGAGAAAAGGACTGAAGGGCGATGCGCGCGGCAGCGCTCAGGACAGTGTTATGGCCGCGTGCGGTACCCCGCGTAAAAAGAGAAGGACAAATATTTTCAATTTTTGGTGCTTTTTGAAAAAAAGTGCTCCTTTCCCGTCCCAAAGGACTGAATGTCCCCACAGGTACAGAGGAAAGGGGACGGGACTTAGGAGTATAACTGTTCCAACAGACTAAATAGTTTTGCAAATCAGAGAAAAAGTGAGAAAATAAGAGAGTATGAAATAGTTACTGAAAGAGGTTCCTTGAAACACTATCTAGATTTAAGAAACAGCCCTGCACCCACAGTGCCGGCAGTACTTGCAGGTCACTTTGGATGCATGTATAGCACGTATAAAAGAAAATAGAGTCAATTACAAATGGAAGAATGAACAGGAAAGGCATTGGAGAGAGGGGAAACATATTGACTTAAGCCAATTGTCATTATAAATGTTATGCTTCGCTGTGGCCAGTCAAACTGAAAAATATTTACAGGAAGAATTTGACAAGAAAGGGAAGAACAAGTGTTTTATTTTGGCAGAATTCCCTGGTGTAGAATAGCCTGCAAAATGGCCCAACGTTAAGCTCAGGGGTTCTGAAAAGTCATCCTAAAGATGTAATCATTTTTCTCTTAAGTCTGACAAAAGGTTGAGTGACTGAAGAGTCAGGCTTAGACTTGGTTCAACACACAACTTTTGAGAGTTGGTGAAGGAGTTGACTGGCAGTGTTGGCGTGAATTGCTCTTCCTGTGCTCCTGTGTTACTACTTACTGCTGGATTGGGTTGCTGTCCCTTAACCTCCTTCCTCTCTCGGCATATACAAAACCTCTGCCAGGTGCGAAGCACCAGCGCGAGAGTTGGCGAAGGAGATGACTGGAGTTCACTGGGAGGAGCAAGGAGGTGTGAGGTGGTTGGCCGGCCCTGGCCCGAGAGCACGCAATCAACTCAGAATGTGCCTGGCGACTCTGCGGCAAAGAATGAAACAGATTTGGAAGTCGTCCCTCCCGGGCGGCAAGACTATGACCAAGATATGGAAATCATACCTCTAATCCAGACAGAGGTGAGCGCGCTTGCGAGCCATCCACCCCTGCAATCCCAAACACATTGGATTTGGGCTCTGAACTCAATGAGAATGCACACACGCTTACCTGTAATCTACCTACGATTGACGACTCATGGGACTCAAGTCTAAACTTTCCACAATAGGTGGATATTTTGGACTGTGTGTTCCCGCCTAATATAGAGCGTGTGGAAGACTCATCTCCCACACCAGATTGCTATTCATATCAGGAGGTGGTTTCAGTAACTTTATCGCCAACAACTGTAGTGCGACCTCTCCTAGCCATACTGAATGTCCACAGCTCTCCTGCAGTGATTGTATTGCGGTCTGTCGCACCGGATATCGTGAAGCGGCCAGTATGAGACCGTGAGGTGGAACCTCAAATGGAAATGCGCCATTTGATTGAAATTTACCAGTGGCCATGCCACCTTTATCATCAAATTTTGTATATATACTCCAGCTGCCCCTTCTCTCCCTGACAAAAGAATTAACCCTGCCAGTTTTGTGACAAGTCCTCATAGAACTCAGAAAAAAGGTGTCCATCGACAAAGGGGGTGAGGTTATCTGTGGGCATTGCGGCAATAGAATCTTTAATCAACAGTCAACAGAAAAGAAATGAAATGTTTGGAACACTAAAATCAGGTGGCAGAAAAAAAAACATTCATCCTCCACACCTTTTCAGTTGTGCACCCCCAACTCTAGCGCCAACTCCGACAGCCCCGACAACACATACCCGGCAGAAACAGGCCGCAGGAACAACTATGGAAATTAACCAACAGGTATGTTTAGAAGTGGAACTGGACTACTTATGGCTTCAAGTGAAGGACGCCTTATTAGAGGTTAGAATGCCACTAAATCCCCCCGATTCCCAGAGGAGAGTTTTACAAGCTCTTCTAATATCCCTAATATTGCTGAAAATGTTGCGTTAAGCCATTCGCTTCCTCAGCGGTCTGAAAAGGGACTAGAACAAGATGAGCTCCTGATCAGGCCAGTTACCATGATGGATATCCAAAATAATGTGATGGCAGCTATGACGATTTCTTTAGCCTCTGTCCTAAAATGATATGAGACTTTTGGTGAGGCAATGAAAGACCAAGCAATGCTCTTAGCCATGATCCACTCGAAGCAGATTTATCTTGAATCTTACCACCACCAAAATTCAATCCTGCCTTGAAAAAGAAGCAGAACTAACGGCCCAGTAGCTAGCCAGGCTCTTTGACCTGGCCAGGGGTGAGCATGCAGATAAATCAACCATGATGTCCTCATTACTGGACATGGCGAATATACTGCATCTAGAAAGGCGCAATGCCTATAAGTAGTCTGCGCCCTCGAAACAAGCGATACCTATTACCAATGCCCAGCCTCTGACTACTCAGGTCTCTGATCCAATCCTTTGTAATGATATTGCTCGGAATATAAATCAAGACCGATTCAACCAAACTCTTGAGATGAGAGAAGGTGGGGGAGGATATACCCGAATCATGCCCGATGCAGAGCCACGTTGTGGCCGTAGCTACTAATGCTACAGACAAGATGAAGTTCCCGACTCAGGAAATGCTACTTATCTGCAAACCACATCAAATTGTGACCTATTAACAGCCGCTTGAGAAGCTTTGTTTATGACAGTGGGCCAAAAGTGCTGTGAATCAATTCAAATACTAGAAAATAGGCTGGAGAAGAACTTATTGCACCAAAAAGTTATCAGAGGTAAAGAAACCAGGACAACTTTGATATACCAAGACCACTTCCCACTGCATGTGCGCTGGTCATCGAACGCATTCTAAGATTTGGCAATGGCCCTAGTCTAAATCGCGAAAATGTCCTAAAACCTCTCAACTTTATTCCGAAACTGAAAAGCATTGATACAATGGACATCAAAATTGTACAATTTGTAGAGGAAGGAAGAACAGATTGGGTGATTCTACACCGCTCTTCCACGTGGGTCAAATCTGCCATTCTAGACCAAAGCAAGGCCTTGCTTCCATTGGGGTTCGAAGTATCAAGAGTATTGACCTGGGAGAAAACTATGATCACATCTCCAAAAATCATTGAAACTTTGGGGCAAACAGTCACTTACTCTCGCCCCCAGAATGATCCGGCCAAATCTGGTGAAAGGAGGATAAAAGGTGCCGCCATGGAGGAGAAACAAACTTGTATGACCGTTAACTTTGATGCAGTTAACCTTAATGTTTGCAGAAAGGTCAAGAATCATGAGAGCCACGTGTCCATTGCAAGATTGAGTGATACCTATACCAATATTGACTCATTATCACCCTCTACACAAAGTGTTTAGCAAACAGGAATCTCAGAGTTCTTGCCGGTGAAACTTTGTTCATGGAATACACAAGGGTTCTCATCTATTTCAAGAAGGAAATCCGGAACTTAAGCTACGAAATTTTTTGCTTCCAAGAAAATATCACTATGTGATGGATATAAAGCATACTTAAATCCGGGTCTCCTAGGTAAAACTGGACGTCCCTTGTCGGGCTGTTCACCCTAGTGAAGTCAGCACAAAATCTGGCAGTTCAGGAAGTCCTCAACCCCAATCCGTTTATCCAGATTATGATGATCTCCCGAATTGGCAGAAGCAAAGAGACAAAACGGACTGGTAATATGTAATTCATATTGGAACTAAGCCAGCATTAATCACAGCGTCTTTATTGAAACCCTATGTGTAGCGATTGATGACCTACAATTTTGACATAAGAATTTAGATTTCATTCTCTGTGGCTATCTGAATATCCATCTATTTAAGAGTCCACGGGTACTCAAATGCTCCCTAAGAAGGTGCAAATCTGGACGAAGGAATTGCAGGCGAGGTCAATTTTTCTCGTTAATTGGCAACTTTCTAAAGATATACCACCTAATCCTACTAGGAAAAAAGGGAACTCGTTAGCCTATTTAGACTAGATCTTTACCCCTTGGCAATGATTGCAGAGCTAGAAAATCTGAAGATTCTTCCTACTCAAAAGAGGGATCATCAGTTGCTCGCACTCTCTGGCCTGGAAAGGAAACCAGGAAGGTCTCATAATGAATAACCTCCCGACCCAAAGGCTGAACAACGGGAAAAATAGACTGAGAATACATCTGGATGAAGTTCCAGTAATGATAGCCAAATATCTAAACAGGGTTAAGATCTGTGCAGAGAGACTGGAATATGACTGGATGTTGGTCTCATATGGAGTTCGAGCCGATAAACAACCTAAAATCGAGTCCAATCAAGATCATACCTACAGTGCAGACTTAGTGGAGAGGAGAAAAACGTATCGAGCTTAAGAAAAATTCAATCCAGCTCCTGGAAAGAGCGCATTCCCATGAAAAATAAAAAAAAAAGCACAGAAAGTCATTTCGATTCTGACATTTGGTGCCGAGTACAAGAACTGGCTGCACATGTCAAAAGCGCAAGGTATGCAATGGGAGGCGAAGAGTATGCTCAAAACATTGGCCAATCAAAACACACAGGATTTATGGTCTCTATTGAATAGTGAACTATCTAGCCTTCTAATCTCTGCAGTTTCAGAATCAGCATGGGTTGCACATTTCTCATCCCTTTATGCAAAGCAAACAGTTTGGATACAGCAGCCAGATCTCAGATGAAAAAACTGGAATATCGAGTGGGACAGAGATGAAATTGAGCTTAATTATGCAACTGAAAAGCTCACAAGCTCCAGGCCCCAGATGGATATCTAACAACATTAAAATCCAATCCAGGTGCTTGGGCCAACCTCTATACCTCTCCGAGATAATTATGGAAACAAACCAAATTCCACAGACATGGAAAAATGCTCTGCTAATCCCAATTTTCAAGCAAGGGGATAGGGCGATCGCAGCAAACTATCGCCATATTGCACTATTGGATCTGTTGGTAAAACTCTTTCGTTCTATTCTGCTTCGTCGCCTAACCACCTGGTCAATAAAGAATAGGAGACACCCCGGGCAGACTGGGTTTGTTAAAGGAGTAGAAACCAATGTCAACCTCATGCTACAGAATCTATTGGAGCTCGTAGCGCTTAGATCTAAAATGTGGATATACGCAGTGTTTGACCTGAAACAGGCGTTTGCGTATACCGAGAAAGCCTGTGGCACAAATTACTAGTTTGGAAGTGTCCACCTGATCTAGTAGCTGCAATATGGGCCCTATATTCAAATACCTCGGTTCAGGTGAGGCTTTCGGGGAGTGCTGCCATTTCAAAGAAAATTAATACATGGAATGGTCTGAAACACGGATGCCCCCAAGCAGCAAGTCTGTTTAATCTGTGTATTTCAGACATGGCTGCTTCCCAATAAGTAGTAAGAACGCACCTTCCGATTCTGAATAGCGTACCAGTGCCCTGGATGATCTGGTGCTGTTAGATAAAACACATAGGTTTGCAAATACGATTAAATGCCCTGGAGGGTTATTTCCAAGTAAATGGCTTCATTATAAATACAGCGAAGACCCAAATGTCCTTTTGTAATCAACAAGGACCAACCAAAAGAAAGTGTTCCTTGTTTTTTGGTCCATCTAAGCTAGCGCAGGTCCACACAATAAAATACCTAGGAGTTTGGATACATTTGATCCTAAATGAACAGGAGTGGGAGGCTGCTTTAAGATCAAAAGTTCAGGCTTTAGCCGGACAAGCACTCATCCTCCATAGGAAATACAGGCGTTTCTCGATACAACCAGTCCTTGCTTTTTATCGGCAGAAAGTCATTTCGATTCTGACATTTGGTGCTGAGGCAGCACTCAATTTAACATGGCTCATTTGGGACCCCTTACCTCTTAGGTTTATTTTGGAGGAAAGTCTTGTCGCTTCCACAATCTTGCCTGGTATCGTGGACAAGATTTGAATCAGCCACACAGTCTATGCAGTCAATGGTAGAGTGGAAAGCGATCGACTTCTACCGTAAAACCATTATAGAAGATCATGTCCCTCCAATAGATATCTTGAGATCTATTCCAAATGCCTGGTAAAATGTAGTACTTAACAGCTGGAAAGCCAAATGTAGCGAATGGTTGGAAGCCCTGGCACGCTCATTGGAAATCCTGAAGTCCAATCCAACTCTGGCTAAGAAAAAAATCCAATGGAATGATTGGGTCGAAAAAAGGAGCTTAAAGCTAGATACAAACTAAGGTGGAGTCCAGGTGCAGAGTCCCAGTCTGCCCCAGTCCCTGTGATCTGCTCGTGGCGAGAGGAGCTGCACTACGTGTCAGTCCTGTTTCTTCTTCCACTAACATTTTGGTTAAAATAATTGTTTTCGCGCGGAGCGGAGTCCTGGTGCAGAGTCCCAGTCTGCCCCAGTCCGCTCCTCCGCCCCTCGCCTGTCGCCTTGCCTTGTTTGCTTTTGCTACTCTTTCCTGTGCAAATGACTAACTACAGAAGGCCCTCAGACCCTGAAGAAAACATTGCAACATCGGAGGGTGATCAACCCGTGGACCGCCATGAAAGGCAACGATGCGCCCAAGGTAAGCAAGTGTGGAAGTTGTTCTCCACTTATACTTCCTTCGGTCCCGCTCCCTTCCACGCATCTTTTGGCAGGCTCTGATCTGCTTGACATTCATGGAGATCATGCCGAGTCGCCGCTTTGTACAGGCGAAACAGATTTGTTCGCCCTTGGTACTACAGCCCCTCATCTTGTGTCACATGACATTGCAAGCGACACTGCGGTGAATAAATTGGTCCAACAAATGCACCAAATGCAGTCTGGGCTGGCCCTTAAAGGATCCTTTTAAGAACCTGGGCCCCGATGCCGAGACAACCGCCTCCCTCCTTTCTCTCTGAACCCCATCCTCCTCTTTCTCCTAGCACAGTCCCAACGCACTCTCTGCCGCAGCCTCCTTCGATCGAGCCAGCGTCCATTGCAACACCTATATCAACTTCTTCAGCCGTCTCAGGCACTCAGCACAGCGCAGCGCCTGCTGAAACGACTTTCATGTTTCCCTCATCTCATGGAAGCGCGCTGCTAGCAACTTCTATAACTCAAGACGCTGATCTAATGTGCCTGCCAAGCTCTGAAGATCAGTCCCAAACTACTGAACTGATCAAGATCGCTGACGCAAAGGAAACTAGACTTCCAATTCCACGTGTGTTCGATACATCAAAGGCGACAGCTCAGTGTATTACGGCCAACTCAATCTCAATCTCTGATGCCCCAAATCCTTTGACTGTACTACCTAGCATCCGAAGTCCTGTTTCTTGTCCCGGCAACACAGACTCGAGCCCAATTGCTAGAACACAACGACTTCCACGTGTAGTCGAACTAAAGTCTCAATTAACTCGCCCATCGACTAAAGAAACATCTCTTTAGTCGGCAAACGCAAGCACTTTACATGTGAGATCACAAAGTTTCCAGGTGGACGCAGAAGCCCCCGTGCATACTAGAAATATTCCTTTAACTCCTGTACAGTTTGATCTGGACTGCACGCACTCTTCATCAATTGGAAAAGTCTCTACTGCTGTCTCTGCTACGCAGGCGATCCTTTCTGTAGAAGCATTAACTCTGCTTCACAGCAATGTCCTAGCAGCTTCTTCAATTGCACTTCTTCCCTTCACAAAATTGTACGAATTTTTGAATGGCGCAATCAGTGATTAAGGCGCTATGTTGTGCAACTTAGCCCAAAAAAAATGAAAAACATGAGCTTTTCACTGGCGTCCCGCAAGCAAGACTCGAAAGGCATGCTGAGACCTCCACTCGTTGGCATGACCGTTTGAGCGATCTGGCTGCTCGGCCTCATTGCCAAAACAACACTTTAATTGAAGGCCTTGTGGAGACCATGCACTGGATGCGAAAAAATGCCTTTCACGAAGAAAAGATGGAGTCTCGAAAATCCACCCCTGCCCCTGAAGCAGGCGAGTCCTCTAGCACTCAGTCACACTCTAGTGCCACCAGACGTGTTGAAATACAGCCTTCGTCTTCAATTCATCCTGCAACACCCCATGATGCTTCACATTCTATCTGGAACTCTGTAGTTCCTTCGAGTGAAAAAGTCTTGGGGTCAACAAGCAAAAGCTGTTAGGCTCAACGTGCCACTGCCACAGGCCACCTACTGCTTCCTAAAGCCATCCTAGCACCCACTCAAGTACTGTCAAGCGAGCCCAGTTCTACTCAACCACAGGCACATGTTGAAAGTTCTGAGCCACACAGCGGCCCGCAGAACTCGTTTGACATCTTTAGTGGCCCTTCAAAAACCATTCAAACGACTGTCCACTCACCAGTGCGGCCAAAAGTCGATAAAAAGACAATTGCATAGGCCAAAAAACATACCTCAAAAGAATGTTCGGCAAAACTTGAAAAAATGTATAAGAAATATTACTACGCCAAAAAAAACAGGCCTTTTTGATCGCAATACAGGCCAAACCAGGACTGCCTCAGAGTCAGCCCTTGAGCCAAATACGTCCAAAGACAAGTCTACTCAACAAAGCAAGCAACCAACAAAACGTTGTCGTCTTGAGTCCGACGAAATCAGCCTCTCAAGCTCCTCCGCCGGCGATCTTGTTGACCTATGTGAACTGTCAACCTTCTCAGCTGAAGTAGATGACTCTCCTGATAGCTCCACAAATACCCATGCACTTGGAGCCCCTTCACTCCGAGATGAAGGCGTAAGAACTCAACAGTCCCTTCAGCTAATAATCAAAGTCGTGATGTTTCAACTAAGCTGAACGGTAAAGCTTCCCCGCCTCAATCCTCGAACCTAAGCCTCAAGCTCAATCCAAAACAAACATCGAAACAACGGCAAAAGGAAGTTCACTTTCGATCCAGAGTTCATGGCAATGTCGGCTCAAACAAAATCTCGAGTCTATGGAAACTCCGCCTGCAAAACATCCAGACTGATGAAAATGAGGTCAACTTAAACAGAGCAAACGTTTTAAAATTATTCGCTTGCATTCCTCAACTACGAGCTATTTGATCTGATGACATCAAAATTGTGGAGTACCCAACCGAGAAAACCACTGACCAGGTATTGCTACATATCAGCTCTTCAGCAGTAAAAAACCTGCTACTTCATGCGATTGAAGAGTTACTAATATTCGGATTCGACATCACTCTGGAACCTGAAGTAACAACTTAAAATAATCAATCTTCTGCCCTCAAATGCAAAGATGAACTTGCAATTCAATATTGATGTGCTACTTTAGGAAAATCGCTGACTTTTCCGCAGGAAGCTCGGCAAGGATCTGGAATTCAGGCAAAAGCGGGTGGAAGCAGACATGGTAATCAACCTTCTCATGGTCTTCGCCACTAACCATGACTGACATGGACCACCAATGAACTGTCAGTCTTGTCATGGAACACACGTGGATTTACACATTTATTCAATAACTTCACTGCTCCAACAGATGGTGTTCTTGCAATTTGTTTACAAGAAACCTGCTTGCGTGTCCCACCGACGCGCGACTGTTTCGCCACCTTTTCAAATCCTGCAGGAAAAAACGAGAAAGGTTGCCCCTTTTCAGGTTTAATTATTTTACTGAAAATCTACAACTGGTTGACTCCGATAGCCTCACTCAATCCAAACCTGTTTGTACAAGGAATTCTCTTACAAATTGATTCCCCTAACACGACCGTGAAATTCCATCTACTATTGGTCAATGGATATTGGAATCCTGCAATGATTACTTCAAATTCTTTTATTGTCGCAGTAACAAACATAATTGATGAAATCACATTGTCTTACATCAACTTATCGGTATTAATTTGTGGAGATCTTAACTGTAGCTGGTTCAAATACAATTCCGAAAACCACACAAACGTTCAGCTACCTGAGACTGCAGTAGCTATCAGAGGCCAAACCTGGTCTCAAGCTCTTGCACTAAGGAACTACCTTATAGTTAATGGAAACACCAAGGGTGACCAGCCATCCAAACCAACTTGGAGTGGCCTGTTCAGCAGAAACACCTTGGACTACTTCTGGACCTCACGAAACATCTTTGAAAGAGTGGTCTCTCTTCACGTCATTCCAATGGAAAATAGCGTCCATGATCTGTTACGTCTTGTTTGCGAATTTCAAGGAGGCGATCCACCCGATAGACATACTGTCTTACTACATACTATTGCAGCTGGAAACCGCTTGACAATAAACGGTCGTTCAATTCTAAATCTGCACCTTTGCCTTTCCCAAATGAATAACGTTGAATACTCTCCTTTGCTAACAGATTTTATGACTCCACGCATAAACTCCAGATCCACAGGTCATTCATCTATGAATCTGTATAGTTATGAAATCGCTCAGGCCAAAAAAGCACTAAGAAAAGATCTACGCCAGATAAAGAAGATTAAATGCTTTCCAGAAATCAGATCCAGAAATGTGCGAGAAAGACGTCAGCGCTATCGACACTGGCTTAGATCTCACGCTGTGATAATTGAACAAAATCGCGCAGAAATTATGTTAAAGTTGCTGATCACCAAAAACACGAGTACCATCTGGGCGATCCTAAACAACGGTTCCTCAAAAACCACACCCTCCATCTCAAATGAAATCCCTAGTGGGACTTGGGTCAAATATTTCACATTGTTATATGAGGACCCACACCACAAAGACTCGGAACGAAAGCAACTCTCTGCGACAGCGTGGGATATCACTCCATCAAGCAATGACATTGAATTAGCCATCCAGAAATTAAAAAGTTCGAGAGCAGCAGGCCCAGACTTCATCTCTAATATTATGTTAAAAATCACACAGAGAATTGGGCCAAATTCATCGAATGTCTCTTCAAGAAGGTATCCCAGAGTATGACTATTCCTTGTTCGTGGCTAAAAGCAATTGTAGTTCTGATTTATAAAAAAAGGGCGGAGAGATGATCCGGCAAACTACCGGCCCATTGCCTTACTTGACACCATTGGGAAAATGTATGGTTTCCATCTTCTAATAAACAGAGATAATCGGGATGGGGAGATCCAAAACCAGAGACAAGTAGGTGCTAAACGTGTGTGTTTATTGTATAATCACACAAAAAGTGGTACGTGACTGCACAATTTATTTTACATTACTTCCGATAAGCACGAAAGGTGTTTTAGAGAGGACGGACAGAGTGGGTCACGCAGTGGTGACACAGGTGGGTGCAAACCTCTGGAATATCGAGGTCAGCATTACATTGAAAATACAAGTTTCCTCGCATATCGAGGAACAAAAACACAAGGTGCACACAACAATCTTGAAAGTGAACAGGTACAGGTAGTGATGCAGTTGTGATGAATGGTTCGACACAGGGGGTGACACAGGGTGTGTTTCGGCCAAAAAAGTGGCTGGGAAGTCGCCGTCTTTGTGCTGGCCTTCGTCAGGAAAGAGGCACCAGTAGTGGTGCTGTCCGTGGTGTCTGTGGGTAGAACAGAGCTATTAGGATCTCGGGTGGTGATTCAATAAGTACTTAGAGTATTTAATACGGGCCGAATAAATGCCCAAGTGATACACCATATGGAGTATCTTAAAAAACAGCTTACCTGCCGCCGGAGGGGAGCAGGTGGGTGCTGTCGGGGAAGCCGCGAGGAGTGCGGGTTGACCGGTGCGGTGTATGGCACAAGGTGGAGGGCTATGATTGCCTTCGAGCCAACGTGGTCAAGAGTCTCACGAAGCAGGAGTGGGGCGTAAATATACCCAAGTCTAGAAGGAAAATTGAAAAGGTTTTAGTAACCTGTGTGAGTCGAGTGTTTCGGGAAACATGGGCTAGCCCGCGTTTGGGTGGGGGGACTTACTGTGGTCTGGGTGGTACGCTGCCGTGCTGGACGTAGACTGGTGGGAGCCGGATGAGTCGGACACCGAGGGTGCCGTGGAGGACAGTATAAATAGCAGCCTGTGGCTAAAGGCAGACGAATGGGATCCCGCGGTCCCGGGGCGGCAGTCTGCTTGGGCCAATCCAACGGCTGTGCGCCGTGTTCCAATGGAAAGGCGGTACTACGTGTGTGATGTTGGGTAATGTAGTCCAGTGGGGGCAGGAAGGACATCGGCAGTAGGAAGTTCGCACAGTAAGACGGGCATGCCACATGGAGGCTGAGACGGTCATGTGATGGCATAGTTACCGCAAAACACTGTGGATGGTACAACACAATGACTCTGGTGTGCAATAATCATCACAAGGAGAAACCATTATATCTCGAAGATGCACAGAGGGATGGTAACAGTGCACAAGCAATTCTCAAGGTAGAAAAAACATAGGTGTAAAATGTACACATTTAGATCAATCTAGTGTAATGGACACTAGTCCGTTGCCAGAGAGGGGACGTCGGTGACTGATGGCTAATGGCAGTTCTAAAAATGTTTCCATTCAACGGTTATATTGAGGCCGTCTTGGACGGAGTTCAATCTGTGGACCCACTTTTGCTCGAGTCTAGTGAGGGCAATGTTGATGTCGCCTCCTCGTCTTTGAGGCTGAAGTTGTTGGATCACGGTCCACGTGAATTCTTCATGGGTATGTTTCTTCTGGCTAAAGTGTTCGACCAGAGGTTTGTCCTCAACTTTGTTTTTGATGCAGGATCTGTGTTCGTTGATCCTTTGTTTGACTGGTCTGATGGTTTTGCCGATGTAAATCAGGTCGCAGGGACACTTGATAGCGTAGATCACGTGCTTACTTTCGCAGTTGGTGTGACTGTTCTGTTTCCATACTAGGTTCTTATGGATGAATGTTTTGCTGTTCGTGGTAAAACGACAGGCGACGCAATGTCCACAGCTGAAGTGACCCACCACTGGTGGAAGATTCCACAGCGTGGTGACTGGTTTGGTGGGTTCTAGGAAGGTGTGGACTAATGAGTCTCTAAGATTTCTGTTTTTCTTGAAGGCGAACAGTGGTTTCTTCGCCAGGGTACCTTCATTTTTTACCAGATGCCAGTGTTTGTTGATGGTATTTTTGATGAGGTTACTGACTGGGTTGTACGTGGTGACGCAGACAGTTCTATCGTTAGGGAGTCTTTCTTTAGTGGTTAAGCAGAGGGAGCGGTCGGTGTTGGCCGCTCTTTTCTTGGCTGTCTTGATGGACTTCCTGGGGTATCCTCTCTCTCCAAGACGTGTTTGCAGTTGTTGTGCATGGTAGTTGAATCTTTCTTTGTCAGAGCAGTTTCTCCGGATACGCAGAAACTGACCGTAGGGGAGATTGTATTTTAAACCTTGTGGATGGTAACTGGTGAAGTGGAGAAGGGTGTTCCTGTCGGTAGGTTTTCTGAAGAGTTCCGTCTTCAGCGCATCTCCGGACCGGTAAATGTGTAGGTCGAGGAAATTGATCTCTTGGTAGTCCCATTCAATGGTGAACTTGATGTAATCGTTCCGTGCATTGAGCCATTGGTGGAAAGCTAGTAGTTCTTCAGAGCTTCCTTCCCAAATGAGTAAAATGTCATCGATGTATCGACGCCAGACCTTGATGTTTGGTCTGTGAGGATTGTTGTCAGAGTAGATGTGATCTTCTTCGTATTGTGCCATGTACAGATTGGCGACGTCCGGGGCAAAAGTGGCGCCCATGCTCACTCCTTTAATCTGTTGGTACATTTGATGGCCGAATAGAAAGAAATTCTCACCCATGGCGATCCGAATGCACTCCACCAAAAAGTTAGTAGGTATGGTAGAAGTGTTGGCTCGTTTTTCAAGGCAAGTCGCCAAGGCTTGTAGGCCCTCTGTTTGTGGGATGGAGGTATACAGTGCCTCAACGTCCATGGTGACCAAAATGGACTGGGCAGTCAGATGTATGGAGTCCAAAATCTTGATGGTTTCGGTACTGTCTTTGAGGTAAGATGCCATTTTACCTACGAACGGCTTCATAAAAAAATCTGTATATAGAGAGAGGGGTTCCAACAGTGAATCACAGGCGGAGACAATGGGTCTGCCCGGTGGTTTGGTGGGGTGCTTGTGGATTTTGGGTAGAATGTAGAAGGCCGGAGTCCTCGGGTGAGTTTTGTTGAGAAAGATCCTTTCTTCTTGACAAATCCACCCCTGGTCTTCGGCATGCTTGGTGAGGTTGATGATCTCTTCTTGCAGTCGTTGTGTGGGGTCCCTGTTTAACATTTTATATGAGGTTCTGTCGCTGAGGAGTCGCAAGCATTCCTGATTGTAATCTACGGTGTTCATGATCACAATACCGCCTCCTTTGTCTGCTGGTTTTATAGTGATGGTGGTATCCTGGTGGAGGTCCTTCAGGGACTGTCGCTCCGTTGGTAGCAGGTTGTCTTGATAAAAGTTTTTTTGTCTTATCCCGTCGGTGATTGTTTTCATGACGATCTTCTCAAAAGTCTCAAACTCACTCGGGATCGTGTGAGGGGGTGGTAAGAAGGTGGATTTGGGTTTGAACCCCGTGATGTTGTCTTTAGTCCTCTCTGGTATCTGGTTGATGGAATCTTGTTTGCTGGGTATGTGTATCTCGAAAAAGTATTTCAACCTGAGGGTCCGGAAAAACCTTCTTAGTTCTGCTTCCGTGTTGAAGGGGTCTGCTTTGGTAGCTGGAACAAAGGAAAGGCCCCTCTCGAGGAGTGTCTGTTCAGCTTGAGCTAAAGGCCTGGAGGACAGGTTAAAAATGGGAATTGTCTCTAGGGCTGGTTCGAGTACCACTGGTGTGTCCTCATGTATTGTCCGGTTTGTTGAGTGCGCCTTCTCGGGCGGCCTCGTTGGCCCCCTCTCTGAAAAAACGGATGTTGTGGTGGTTGGTTTTGATTCCCGTTGGTACCGGGGGAGCCTGGGGTACTCCCGCCTGAGGATCCCGAGCTACCTGAAAAGTTGACTACCCGGTTCCGTCTATTGTAGTTAGTTTTCTGTTGTTGCTGGAGTTCCTCGTAGTATGTTTCTTTGAGATAGGGATAGGTTTTTTCCTCTGCGTAGTGGTTGAGATCTTTCCTGAATTTCTGTACTTTGCGTTCCACTGTTAGTTGATTAAATTTAATCACTTCTTCTTCTAATTTTTGTAGTTTTTGTTGTGCGTCATTGATGGTTCTGTCATCTGTAAATTTCTTTTCCAGGGTGGCAAGGTCTTCTCCCTGTTTTTTGCATTCTTCCTGGGCAGTGTCGATTATAAGGATTATCCAGTCACGGCTACATTTGTTGCCCACGCCGCTAAAGTTCACTTTGAATTTCGGATTGTCAGTGAATACCCTGGGGATATTCTTCACTTGTAGGCCTTCGGGGATGATTCCCGCTTTCAGGTATTCTAGCATGAAAGTACCATGCATTTCTGTTCTTACAAGTTTTTTCTTTTTCTGTAAGATGGTATCTAATTCATCTCTGTTGGCGCCTTGGGCGATGGGTCCACCTTCGGAGCCTAAAGTGGTGGTTATGCCCATTAATTTCTGAAAATATTCTTCAGTGTAGGACACGATATTAACTTTGTCCATATTTGTTGGAGATAGGAGGATGTCCTGGTGACTGCTCCTATGTTTGATGAGTAGCCCTTCAACCGCGGGTTGTGCTCAATATATTTAAATCTTTAGGGCACCTGGCTAGGTCCCGATTTACCCAGGTGGGTATACGTATAATAAACAGAGATAATCGGGATGGGGAGATCCAAAACCAGAGACAAGTAGGTGCTAAACGTGTGTGTTTATTGTATAATCACACAAAAAGTGGTACGTGACTGCACAATTTATTTTACATTACTTCCGATAAGCACGAAAGGTGTTTTAGAGAGGACGGACAGAGTGGGTCACGCAGTGGTGACACAGGTGGGTGCAAACCTCTGGAATATCGAGGTCAGCATTACATTGAAAATACAAGTTTCCTCGCATATCGAGGAACAAAAACACAAGGTGCACACAACAATCTTGAAAGTGAACAGGTACAGGTAGTGATGCAGTTGTGATGAATGGTTCGACACAGGGGGTGACACAGGGTGTGTTTCGGCCAAAAAAGTGGCTGGGAAGTCGCCGTCTTTGTGCTGGCCTTCGTCAGGAAAGAGGCACCAGTAGTGGTGCTGTCCGTGGTGTCTGTGGGTAGAACAGAGCTATTAGGATCTCGGGTGGTGATTCAATAAGTACTTAGAGTATTTAATACGGGCCGAATAAATGCCCAAGTGATACACCATATGGAGTATCTTAAAAAACAGCTTACCTGCCGCCGGAGGGGAGCAGGTGGGTGCTGTCGGGGAAGCCGCGAGGAGTGCGGGTTGACCGGTGCGGTGTATGGCACAAGGTGGAGGGCTATGATTGCCTTCGAGCCAACGTGGTCAAGAGTCTCACGAAGCAGGAGTGGGGCGTAAATATACCCAAGTCTAGAAGGAAAATTGAAAAGGTTTTAGTAACCTGTGTGAGTCGAGTGTTTCGGGAAACATGGGCTAGCCCGCGTTTGGGTGGGGGGACTTACTGTGGTCTGGGTGGTACGCTGCCGTGCTGGACGTAGACTGGTGGGAGCCGGATGAGTCGGACACCGAGGGTGCCGTGGAGGACAGTATAAATAGCAGCCTGTGGCTAAAGGCAGACGAATGGGATCCCGCGGTCCCGGGGCGGCAGTCTGCTTGGGCCAATCCAACGGCTGTGCGCCGTGTTCCAATGGAAAGGCGGTACTACGTGTGTGATGTTGGGTAATGTAGTCCAGTGGGGGCAGGAAGGACATCGGCAGTAGGAAGTTCGCACAGTAAGACGGGCATGCCACATGGAGGCTGAGACGGTCATGTGATGGCATAGTTACCGCAAAACACTGTGGATGGTACAACACAATGACTCTGGTGTGCAATAATCATCACAAGGAGAAACCATTATATCTCGAAGATGCACAGAGGGATGGTAACAGTGCACAAGCAATTCTCAAGGTAGAAAAAACATAGGTGTAAAATGTACACATTTAGATCAATCTAGTGTAATGGACACTAGTCCGTTGCCAGAGAGGGGACGTCGGTGACTGATGGCTAATGGCAGTTCTAAAAATGTTTCCATTCAACGGTTATATTGAGGCCGTCTTGGACGGAGTTCAATCTGTGGACCCACTTTTGCTCGAGTCTAGTGAGGGCAATGTTGATGTCGCCTCCTCGTCTTTGAGGCTGAAGTTGTTGGATCACGGTCCACGTGAATTCTTCATGGGTATGTTTCTTCTGGCTAAAGTGTTCGACCAGAGGTTTGTCCTCAACTTTGTTTTTGATGCAGGATCTGTGTTCGTTGATCCTTTGTTTGACTGGTCTGATGGTTTTGCCGATGTAAATCAGGTCGCAGGGACACTTGATAGCGTAGATCACGTGCTTACTTTCGCAGTTGGTGTGACTGTTCTGTTTCCATACTAGGTTCTTATGGATGAATGTTTTGCTGTTCGTGGTAAAACGACAGGCGACGCAATGTCCACAGCTGAAGTGACCCACCACTGGTGGAAGATTCCACAGCGTGGTGACTGGTTTGGTGGGTTCTAGGAAGGTGTGGACTAATGAGTCTCTAAGATTTCTGTTTTTCTTGAAGGCGAACAGTGGTTTCTTCGCCAGGGTACCTTCATTTTTTACCAGATGCCAGTGTTTGTTGATGGTATTTTTGATGAGGTTACTGACTGGGTTGTACGTGGTGACGCAGACAGTTCTATCGTTAGGGAGTCTTTCTTTAGTGGTTAAGCAGAGGGAGCGGTCGGTGTTGGCCGCTCTTTTCTTGGCTGTCTTGATGGACTTCCTGGGGTATCCTCTCTCTCCAAGACGTGTTTGCAGTTGTTGTGCATGGTAGTTGAATCTTTCTTTGTCAGAGCAGTTTCTCCGGATACGCAGAAACTGACCGTAGGGGAGATTGTATTTTAAACCTTGTGGATGGTAACTGGTGAAGTGGAGAAGGGTGTTCCTGTCGGTAGGTTTTCTGAAGAGTTCCGTCTTCAGCGCATCTCCGGACCGGTAAATGTGTAGGTCGAGGAAATTGATCTCTTGGTAGTCCCATTCAATGGTGAACTTGATGTAATCGTTCCGTGCATTGAGCCATTGGTGGAAAGCTAGTAGTTCTTCAGAGCTTCCTTCCCAAATGAGTAAAATGTCATCGATGTATCGACGCCAGACCTTGATGTTTGGTCTGTGAGGATTGTTGTCAGAGTAGATGTGATCTTCTTCGTATTGTGCCATGTACAGATTGGCGACGTCCGGGGCAAAAGTGGCGCCCATGCTCACTCCTTTAATCTGTTGGTACATTTGATGGCCGAATAGAAAGAAATTCTCACCCATGGCGATCCGAATGCACTCCACCAAAAAGTTAGTAGGTATGGTAGAAGTGTTGGCTCGTTTTTCAAGGCAAGTCGCCAAGGCTTGTAGGCCCTCTGTTTGTGGGATGGAGGTATACAGTGCCTCAACGTCCATGGTGACCAAAATGGACTGGGCAGTCAGATGTATGGAGTCCAAAATCTTGATGGTTTCGGTACTGTCTTTGAGGTAAGATGCCATTTTACCTACGAACGGCTTCATAAAAAAATCTGTATATAGAGAGAGGGGTTCCAACAGTGAATCACAGGCGGAGACAATGGGTCTGCCCGGTGGTTTGGTGGGGTGCTTGTGGATTTTGGGTAGAATGTAGAAGGCCGGAGTCCTCGGGTGAGTTTTGTTGAGAAAGATCCTTTCTTCTTGACAAATCCACCCCTGGTCTTCGGCATGCTTGGTGAGGTTGATGATCTCTTCTTGCAGTCGTTGTGTGGGGTCCCTGTTTAACATTTTATATGAGGTTCTGTCGCTGAGGAGTCGCAAGCATTCCTGATTGTAATCTACGGTGTTCATGATCACAATACCGCCTCCTTTGTCTGCTGGTTTTATAGTGATGGTGGTATCCTGGTGGAGGTCCTTCAGGGACTGTCGCTCCGTTGGTAGCAGGTTGTCTTGATAAAAGTTTTTTTGTCTTATCCCGTCGGTGATTGTTTTCATGACGATCTTCTCAAAAGTCTCAAACTCACTCGGGATCGTGTGAGGGGGTGGTAAGAAGGTGGATTTGGGTTTGAACCCCGTGATGTTGTCTTTAGTCCTCTCTGGTATCTGGTTGATGGAATCTTGTTTGCTGGGTATGTGTATCTCGAAAAAGTATTTCAACCTGAGGGTCCGGAAAAACCTTCTTAGTTCTGCTTCCGTGTTGAAGGGGTCTGCTTTGGTAGCTGGAACAAAGGAAAGGCCCCTCTCGAGGAGTGTCTGTTCAGCTTGAGCTAAAGGCCTGGAGGACAGGTTAAAAATGGGAATTGTCTCTAGGGCTGGTTCGAGTACCACTGGCGTGTCCTCATGTATTGTCCGGTTTGTTGAGTGCGCCTTCTCGGGCGGCCTCGTTGGCCCCCTCTCTGAAAAAACGGATGTTGTGGTGGTTGGTTTTGATTCCCGTTGGTACCGGGGGAGCCTGGGGTACTCCCGCCTGAGGATCCCGAGCTACCTGAAAAGTTGACTACCCGGTTCCGTCTATTGTAGTTAGTTTTCTGTTGTTGCTGGAGTTCCTCGTAGTATGTTTCTTTGAGATAGGGATAGGTTTTTTCCTCTGCGTAGTGGTTGAGATCTTTCCTGAATTTCTGTACTTTGCGTTCCACTGTTAGTTGATTAAATTTAATCACTTCTTCTTCTAATTTTTGTAGTTTTTGTTGTGCGTCATTGATGGTTCTGTCATCTGTAAATTTCTTTTCCAGGGTGGCAAGGTCTTCTCCCTGTTTTTTGCATTCTTCCTGGGCAGTGTCGATTATAAGGATTATCCAGTCACGGCTACATTTGTTGCCCACGCCGCTAAAGTTCACTTTGAATTTCGGATTGTCAGTGAATACCCTGGGGATATTCTTCACTTGTAGGCCTTCGGGGATGATTCCCGCTTTCACCGACGGGGTATTGTGATCATGAACACCGTAGATTACAATCAGGAATGCTTGCGACTCCTCAGCGACAGAACCTCATATAAAATGTTAAACAGGGACCCCACACAACGACTGCAAGAAGAGATCATCAACCTCACCAAGCATGCCGAAGACCAGGGGTGGATTTGTCAAGAAGAAAGGATCTTTCTCAACAAAACTCACCCGAGGACTCCGGCCTTCTACATTCTACCCAAAATCCACAAGCACCCCACCAAACCACCGGGCAGACCCATTGTCTCCGCCTGTGATTCACTGTTGGAACCCCTCTCTCTATATACAGATTTTTTTATGAAGCCGTTCGTAGGTAAAATGGCATCTTACCTCAAAGACAGTACCGAAACCATCAAGATTTTGGACTCCATACATCTGACTGCCCAGTCCATTTTGGTCACCATGGACGTTGAGGCACTGTATACCTCCATCCCACAAACAGAGGGCCTACAAGCCTTGGCGACTTGCCTTGAAAAACGAGCCAACACTTCTACCATACCTACTAACTTTTTGGTGGAGTGCATTCGGATCGCCATGGGTGAGAATTTCTTTCTATTCGGCCATCAAATGTACCAACAGATTAAAGGAGTGAGCATGGGCGCCACTTTTGCCCCGGACGTCGCCAATCTGTACATGGCACAATACGAAGAAGATCACATCTACTCTGACAACAATCCTCACAGACCAAACATCAAGGTCTGGCGTCGATACATCGATGACATTTTACTCATTTGGGAAGGAAGCTCTGAAGAACTACTAGCTTTCCACCAATGGCTCAATGCACGGAACGATTACATCAAGTTCACCATTGAATGGGACTACCAAGAGATCAATTTCCTCGACCTACACATTTACCGGTCCGGAGATGCGCTGAAGACGGAACTCTTCAGAAAACCTACCGACAGGAACACCCTTCTCCACTTCACCAGTTACCATCCACAAGGTTTAAAATACAATCTCCCCTACGGTCAGTTTCTGCGTATCCGGAGAAACTGCTCTGACAAAGAAAGATTCAACTACCATGCACAACAACTGCAAACACGTCTTGGAGAGAGAGGATACCCCAGGAAGTCCATCAAGACAGCCAAGAAAAGAGCGGCCAACACCGACCGCTCCCTCTGCTTAACCACTAAAGAAAGACTCCCTAACGATAGAACTGTCTGCGTCACCACGTACAACCCAGTCAGTAACCTCATCAAAAATACCATCAACAAACACTGGCATCTGGTAAAAAATGAAGGTACCCTGGCGAAGAAACCACTGTTCGCCTTCAAGAAAAACAGAAATCTTAGAGACTCATTAGTCCACACCTTCCTAGAACCCACCAAACCAGTCACCACGCTGTGGAATCTTCCACCAGTGGTGGGTCACTTCAGCTGTGGACATTGCGTCGCCTGTCGTTTTACCACGAACAGCAAAACATTCATCCATAAGAACCTAGTATGGAAACAGAACAGTCACACCAACTGCGAAAGTAAGCACGTGATCTACGCTATCAAGTGTCCCTGCGACCTGATTTACATCGGCAAAACCATCAGACCAGTCAAACAAAGGATCAACGAACACAGATCCTGCATCAAAAACAAAGTTGAGGACAAACCTCTGGTCGAACACTTTAGCCAGAAGAAACATACCCATGAAGAATTCACGTGGACCGTGATCCAACAACTTCAGCCTCAAAGACGAGGAGGCGACATCAACATTGCCCTCACTAGACTCGAGCAAAAGTGGGTCCACAGATTGAACTCCGTCCAAGACGGCCTCAATATAACCGTTGAATGGAAACATTTTTAGAACTGCCATTAGCCATCAGTCACCGACGTCCCCTCTCTGGCAACGGACTAGTGTCCATTACACTAGATTGATCTAAATGTGTACATTTTACACCTATGTTTTTTCTACCTTGAGAATTGCTTGTGCACTGTTACCATCCCTCTGTGCATCTTCGAGATATAATGGTTTCTCCTTGTGATGATTATTGCACACCAGAGTCATTGTGTTGTACCATCCACAGTGTTTTGCGGTAACTATGCCATCACATGACCGTCTCAGCCTCCATGTGGCATGCCCGTCTTACTGTGCGAACTTCCTACTGCCGATGTCCTTCCTGCCCCCACTGGACTACATTACCCAACATCACACACGTAGTACCGCCTTTCCATTGGAACACGGCGCACAGCCGTTGGATTGGCCCAAGCAGACTGCCGCCCCGGGACCGCGGGATCCCATTCGTCTGCCTTTAGCCACAGGCTGCTATTTATACTGTCCTCCACGGCACCCTCGGTGTCCGACTCATCCGGCTCCCACCAGTCTACGTCCAGCACGGCAGCGTACCACCCAGACCACAGTAAGTCCCCCCACCCAAACGCGGGCTAGCCCATGTTTCCCGAAACACTCGACTCACACAGGTTACTAAAACCTTTTCAATTTTCCTTCTAGACTTGGGTATATTTACGCCCCACTCCTGCTTCGTGAGACTCTTGACCACGTTGGCTCGAAGGCAATCATAGCCCTCCACCTTGTGCCATACACCGCACCGGTCAACCCGCACTCCTCGCGGCTTCCCCGACAGCACCCACCTGCTCCCCTCCGGCGGCAGGTAAGCTGTTTTTTAAGATACTCCATATGGTGTATCACTTGGGCATTTATTCGGCCCGTATTAAATACTCTAAGTACTTATTGAATCACCACCCGAGATCCTAATAGCTCTGTTCTACCCACAGACACCACGGACAGCACCACTACTGGTGCCTCTTTCCTGACGAAGGCCAGCACAAAGACGGCGACTTCCCAGCCACTTTTTTGGCCGAAACACACCCTGTGTCACCCCCTGTGTCGAACCATTCATCACAACTGCATCACTACCTGTACCTGTTCACTTTCAAGATTGTTGTGTGCACCTTGTGTTTTTGTTCCTCGATATGCGAGGAAACTTGTATTTTCAATGTAATGCTGACCTCGATATTCCAGAGGTTTGCACCCACCTGTGTCACCACTGCGTGACCCACTCTGTCCGTCCTCTCTAAAACACCTTTCGTGCTTATCGGAAGTAATGTAAAATAAATTGTGCAGTCACGTACCACTTTTTGTGTGATTATACAATAAACACACACGTTTAGCACCTACTTGTCTCTGGTTTTGGATCTCCCCATCCCGATTATCTCTGTTTATTATACGTATACCCACCTGGGTAAATCGGGACCTAGCCAGGTGCCCTAAAGATTTAAATATATTGAGCACAACCCGCGGTTGAAGGGCTACTCATCAAACATAGGAGCAGTCACCAGGACATCCTCCTATCTCCAACAAATATGGACAAAGTTAATATCGTGTCCTACACTGAAGAATATTTTCAGAAATTAATGGGCATAACCACCACTTTAGGCTCCGAAGGTGGACCCATCGCCCAAGGCGCCAACAGAGATGAATTAGATACCATCTTACAGAAAAAGAAAAAACTTGTAAGAACAGAAATGCATGGTACTTTCATGCTAGAATACCTGAAAGCGGGAATCATCCCCGAAGGCCTACAAGTGAAGAATATCCCCAGGGTATTCACTGACAATCCGAAATTCAAAGTGAACTTTAGCGGCGTGGGCAACAAATGTAGCCGTGACTGGATAATCCTTATAATCGACACTGCCCAGGAAGAATGCAAAAAACAGGGAGAAGACCTTGCCACCCTGGAAAAGAAATTTACAGATGACAGAACCATCAATGACGCACAACAAAAACTACAAAAATTAGAAGAAGAAGTGATTAAATTTAATCAACTAACAGTGGAACGCAAAGTACAGAAATTCAGGAAAGATCTCAACCACTACGCAGAGGAAAAAACCTATCCCTATCTCAAAGAAACATACTACGAGGAACTCCAGCAACAACAGAAAACTAACTACAATAGACGGAACCGGGTAGTCAACTTTTCAGGTAGCTCGGGATCCTCAGGCGGGAGTACCCCAGGCTCCCCCGGTACCAACGGGAATCAAAACCAACCACCACAACATCCGTTTTTTCAGAGAGGGGGCCAACGAGGCCGCCCGAGAAGGCGCACTCAACAAACCGGACAATACATGAGGACACGCCAGTGGTACTCGAACCAGCCCTAGAGACAATTCCCATTTTTAACCTGTCCTCCAGGCCTTTAGCTCAAGCTGAACAGACACTCCTCGAGAGGGGCCTTTCCTTTGTTCCAGCTACCAAAGCAGACCCCTTCAACACGGAAGCAGAACTAAGAAGGTTTTTCCGGACCCTCAGGTTGAAATACTTTTTCGAGATACACATACCCAGCAAACAAGATTCCATCAACCAGATACCAGAGAGGACTAAAGACAACATCACGGGGTTCAAACCCAAATCCACCTTCTTACCACCCCCTCACACGATCCCGAGTGAGTTTGAGACTTTTGAGAAGATCGTCATGAAAACAATCACCGACGGGATAAGACAAAAAAACTTTTATCAAGACAACCTGCTACCAACGGAGCGACAGTCCCTGAAGGACCTCCACCAGGATACCACCATCACTATAAAACCAGCAGACAAAGGAGGCGGTATTGTGATCATGAACACCGTAGATTACAATCAGGAATGCTTGCGACTCCTCAGCGACAGAACCTCATATAAAATGTTAAACAGGGACCCCACACAACGACTGCAAGAAGAGATCATCAACCTCACCAAGCATGCCGAAGACCAGGGGTGGATTTGTCAAGAAGAAAGGATCTTTCTCAACAAAACTCACCCGAGGACTCCGGCCTTCTACATTCTACCCAAAATCCACAAGCACCCCACCAAACCACCGGGCAGACCCATTGTCTCCGCCTGTGATTCACTGTTGGAACCCCTCTCTCTATATACAGATTTTTTTATGAAGCCGTTCGTAGGTAAAATGGCATCTTACCTCAAAGACAGTACCGAAACCATCAAGATTTTGGACTCCATACATCTGACTGCCCAGTCCATTTTGGTCACCATGGACGTTGAGGCACTGTATACCTCCATCCCACAAACAGAGGGCCTACAAGCCTTGGCGACTTGCCTTGAAAAACGAGCCAACACTTCTACCATACCTACTAACTTTTTGGTGGAGTGCATTCGGATCGCCATGGGTGAGAATTTCTTTCTATTCGGCCATCAAATGTACCAACAGATTAAAGGAGTGAGCATGGGCGCCACTTTTGCCCCGGACGTCGCCAATCTGTACATGGCACAATACGAAGAAGATCACATCTACTCTGACAACAATCCTCACAGACCAAACATCAAGGTCTGGCGTCGATACATCGATGACATTTTACTCATTTGGGAAGGAAGCTCTGAAGAACTACTAGCTTTCCACCAATGGCTCAATGCACGGAACGATTACATCAAGTTCACCATTGAATGGGACTACCAAGAGATCAATTTCCTCGACCTACACATTTACCGGTCCGGAGATGCGCTGAAGACGGAACTCTTCAGAAAACCTACCGACAGGAACACCCTTCTCCACTTCACCAGTTACCATCCACAAGGTTTAAAATACAATCTCCCCTACGGTCAGTTTCTGCGTATCCGGAGAAACTGCTCTGACAAAGAAAGATTCAACTACCATGCACAACAACTGCAAACACGTCTTGGAGAGAGAGGATACCCCAGGAAGTCCATCAAGACAGCCAAGAAAAGAGCGGCCAACACCGACCGCTCCCTCTGCTTAACCACTAAAGAAAGACTCCCTAACGATAGAACTGTCTGCGTCACCACGTACAACCCAGTCAGTAACCTCATCAAAAATACCATCAACAAACACTGGCATCTGGTAAAAAATGAAGGTACCCTGGCGAAGAAACCACTGTTCGCCTTCAAGAAAAACAGAAATCTTAGAGACTCATTAGTCCACACCTTCCTAGAACCCACCAAACCAGTCACCACGCTGTGGAATCTTCCACCAGTGGTGGGTCACTTCAGCTGTGGACATTGCGTCGCCTGTCGTTTTACCACGAACAGCAAAACATTCATCCATAAGAACCTAGTATGGAAACAGAACAGTCACACCAACTGCGAAAGTAAGCACGTGATCTACGCTATCAAGTGTCCCTGCGACCTGATTTACATCGGCAAAACCATCAGACCAGTCAAACAAAGGATCAACGAACACAGATCCTGCATCAAAAACAAAGTTGAGGACAAACCTCTGGTCGAACACTTTAGCCAGAAGAAACATACCCATGAAGAATTCACGTGGACCGTGATCCAACAACTTCAGCCTCAAAGACGAGGAGGCGACATCAACATTGCCCTCACTAGACTCGAGCAAAAGTGGGTCCACAGATTGAACTCCGTCCAAGACGGCCTCAATATAACCGTTGAATGGAAACATTTTTAGAACTGCCATTAGCCATCAGTCACCGACGTCCCCTCTCTGGCAACGGACTAGTGTCCATTACACTAGATTGATCTAAATGTGTACATTTTACACCTATGTTTTTTCTACCTTGAGAATTGCTTGTGCACTGTTACCATCCCTCTGTGCATCTTCGAGATATAATGGTTTCTCCTTGTGATTATTGCACACCAGAGTCATTGTGTTGTACCATCCACAGTGTTTTGCGGTAACTATGCCATCACATGACCGTCTCAGCCTCCATGTGGCATGCCCGTCTTACTGTGCGAACTTCCTACTGCCGATGTCCTTCCTGCCCCCACTGGACTACATTACCCAACATCACACACGTAGTACCGCCTTTCCATTGGAACACGGCGCACAGCCGTTGGATTGGCCCAAGCAGACTGCCGCCCCGGGACCGCGGGATCCCATTCGTCTGCCTTTAGCCACAGGCTGCTATTTATACTGTCCTCCACGGCACCCTCGGTGTCCGACTCATCCGGCTCCCACCAGTCTACGTCCAGCACGGCAGCGTACCACCCAGACCACAGTAAGTCCCCCCACCCAAACGCGGGCTAGCCCATGTTTCCCGAAACACTCGACTCACACAGGTTACTAAAACCTTTTCAATTTTCCTTCTAGACTTGGGTATATTTACGCCCCACTCCTGCTTCGTGAGACTCTTGACCACGTTGGCTCGAAGGCAATCATAGCCCTCCACCTTGTGCCATACACCGCACCGGTCAACCCGCACTCCTCGCGGCTTCCCCGACAGCACCCACCTGCTCCCCTCCGGCGGCAGGTAAGCTGTTTTTTAAGATACTCCATATGGTGTATCACTTGGGCATTTATTCGGCCCGTATTAAATACTCTAAGTACTTATTGAATCACCACCCGAGATCCTAATAGCTCTGTTCTACCCACAGACACCACGGACAGCACCACTACTGGTGCCTCTTTCCTGACGAAGGCCAGCACAAAGACGGCGACTTCCCAGCCACTTTTTTGGCCGAAACACACCCTGTGTCACCCCCTGTGTCGAACCATTCATCACAACTGCATCACTACCTGTACCTGTTCACTTTCAAGATTGTTGTGTGCACCTTGTGTTTTTGTTCCTCGATATGCGAGGAAACTTGTATTTTCAATGTAATGCTGACCTCGATATTCCAGAGGTTTGCACCCACCTGTGTCACCACTGCGTGACCCACTCTGTCCGTCCTCTCTAAAACACCTTTCGTGCTTATCGGAAGTAATGTAAAATAAATTGTGCAGTCACGTACCACTTTTTGTGTGATTATACAATAAACACACACGTTTAGCACCTACTTGTCTCTGGTTTTGGATCTCCCCATCCCGATTATCTCTGTTTATTATACGTATACCCACCTGGGTAAATCGGGACCTAGCCAGGTGCCCTAAAGATTTAAATATATGGTTTCCATCTTCGACAACATTTGGTGGCATGGGCAGCTGGAGCAAACCTAGCTGACTCTCGTCAAACTGGGTTCACGGCGAAAGTAGGTATAGAAGTAAACCTCACCCTGCTGAATATTCTGAAATTAAACGCTCTGGAGTCCAAGGCAAAAATATTCTTCGCCTTTGTTGACCTACGCCAGGCGTTTGATGCCATTAGTCGAGAAAAACTATGGGCCAAACTCCTACTATGGAAATGTCCCGCCAAACTCTTAGAGCCCATCAAAGCCCTTCATACCAACACAACTATTCAAATAAGAGTGAATAATCAGGGTGACTTGACTCCCTCTATACCAACGTTTAAGGGCGTCAAACAAGGTGGTCCCTTCGCAGCAGACCTTTTCAAACTCTTCATGGCGGACTTGCCCACATGGTGATAAATGGTACCTTAATCAACTGTCTTGTCTATGCAGATGACATAGTGCTGATTGATCGTACCCAAAATCAGTCTTCAACACCTCTTATCTCGTCTTAATGACTTTCTACACAAATGATCTAACCCTAAACACCGAAAAAACAAAGATCATGTGTATTGGAACAGGATTTTCACATAAAGAAAAAGTTCAAATGGTCTATTGAAAAAAATTGTCTAAGCACTATAAGATCAATCAGATATCTGGGAATTATCTTTAATGATTCGATCTGCGAATCACCATGGATCACCCACCTTAAATAAATCAACCAAATTGGGTCTTACAAGGCGCGAAGATCAATAAAGAATATGCAAAATTGTCTATCACACAAATCATGATGTTCTATCTTCAAAAATTCATCCCTACAATTGCATTTGGCGCAGATTCAGGTTGGAATCTCGATTACCATCTATGGCAACGTTTAGAAGGAACTTTCTGGAGACGAGCGCCGAGGCTTCCGCAGTACATCTCAATGGTGGCCTTGAGACACGAACTGGCTCTAAATTCCTTCTACTCGACCATCATATGGAAATCGTTATCCACTCAGGAAAATGTTTCTTGGCTCTCTAATTGCGACATTTGACATCTTTAATATTGGAATTGACATGATGCATTCTAATATCTTTTGAGCCTGGAAACTAAAATTGGAAGCTATAAGGGACTCTGCAAATATAAGCCAAGATGAGCTACTCCATCGTCCGCGACATGTCAAAGAAAAGTTAGAACTCTGGGACTGGATCTCAAACAATAATCATCGCCTAATTCTTAAAACCATTCTTCCAGTAGCGATAGGTTCTTTGAAATTACATAACCAACCAAAATATCTATTAAACTGTCCTTCACACCATCATAGAAATCAGTTTCTATGATTTAGGTTAAATGCTTTACCCACCAAAGAAATGCTCTCTATTCGAAGAAATAAGGAAATATCCGACAATTTTTGCAGATTCTGTGATTCAGAAGAAATAGAGTCTCAAACATTTAATAACTGAATGTACTGCCCTGATCAGCCAGCGGGAATTGCATTTGGGACTCTACAAATCACACATTTATGATGCAGACTGGTGGGAGTACGTTGTTACCGGCCAAAACATTAAGTTATCATGTAGCGTCATCAATTTCCTCGACATGATTCTGCAAATTGATCCTTTTATCGCTGAGTCGCTCGAATAAGTTCTACAAAGTGCGGACTCCCTGTCGTACACCTAGATCGCCTAACTCCTTTAGTGGATACCAATTCAGGAACCTGTGAAATAAATTCACAACTTAAGTTAAGGCACATAAATCACTAACAAAAGTTTGTTATTGATTTAGCGATCTGAAGTTTTACAATAAAAAAAAAAATCAATTGCTCAGCTGAGAATCGAGGCTTGAAACAACTCACTACTTATCTAAGGAAATGTCCTTGTAGAAAGCTTAGAGTACTTTTCCTGCGACTGAGGGTAAACCTACCTACCAGGGAGGTGCTGGGCCATTCATTAGAAACAATTGAACGGTCTCGCGAGTTCTTGCCACTTTTGCGATGACTCCACCTGTCAAGAATCCTTATATCACCTGCTAATGGACTGTGTGGCTTAGTCACCTAGGAGAAATAAATATTGAAAAAAATACTAAGATCTAGGGAGGCAAAATGGATTTGCCTTTTGGATTGTTGCTATACTGGTCTAAACGTGGACACAGAACTGTCGAATAACTATAGCTCTATAACCTTTAGAGCCTTAAAGATTCTAAACGTAATGCTATTCCCACAAATGGTTGTAGGTCATTTGGTTGAATCTAAATGATCGACAGGACAAATGGTCGAGACCAAAAGGTCGACAGGTCAAATGGTCGAATTCGTTTTTTTGTTTTTTCACATTTTTTTTTTGGGGGGTCCCCCAACCCCCTTTTTTTTTGCTAAAAACCCCTTTTATTCCCTAAACGAAAACCTAAAAAATAGATATATGAATTTAAAAAAAATTCGATCATTTGTCCTGTCGACCAAATTGTGTCGACCATTTGTCTGTCGACCATTTGACTAGGCACCCCCACAAATCACTTAAAATTGATGATTTGCACCCCATGTTCCTTTTTCGTGCTCTCTTGTTACCTATTTGGCGAAAAAGCCTCCAGCCAACTTTCAAGGCCATCTATTGAACATTTTCCAATTCTTAGATCACACCCCCATTTCCAACACACAAGCTAGCATTTCTGTATGCATAGAGAACAATCATGAACCCAATTTCCCATTACCCAATACAAAAGACTCTGAATGTCAAATGAATAAAAATCAATTTAATTTTGTCAAACTAGCGATTTCGCAGTCACGAGCGCACATTACATATAACGCTCCCCAAGTCATTTTAAAACCTGCAGAAATAGCCCAATCCAAAATGGCCACTGGGTAATGACGTCATTGCGACGAATGACGCGACGGCGTCATCACGCTGCTATAAATTGGGCGGCCATTTTAAATCCAATGTACTTCCTGGTTGGCATGCCTTTCTCACGCCAATGTAGAAAAGCAGAAAAAGAACAAACGAAAATGACTTTTAGGTAAGCAAACCTTTGTACTTGAAACTATATAAAAAGATTTCTAGCTAGAGAACTGAAGAGCCTAGATAAAAATTTCCAAGCAACTTTTAGGTAACAAATGCCCATTTGTAATTACTTCTAGGGGTTACAACCTGTGAAAAACAGCCATATCTGCATAGGGGCCACTTCCCTTTTTCATCCAGCACAAGGAACAGCACTAACCCATAGTGAATATCTGTTTCAAGTAAGTCAACTGTACTCTATTTTTCTCTAGGAATCACCAATGCAATTCCATTCAACAACTGCTTTTTTGAGTAATAAACAAACAGTTCTACCGTTCGTTTGTCTGTTATATCCACAGAGTTTAGGGATTCAAACCTATTTCTTCCTGAAGAACCGCTGCAATTTTAAGCGTGGAAACACGTGTTGAGGATTTTTTGAGGACTTAGTGAATCTTTAGGACAGCATAATTCTGCCAAAATATTTGAGGACATTGTAAGAGTAAGAACTAATAATTGGGCAAAGAGGACTTTATGAGGACCTTACAAACTTTAAAGGACAGAAAAACTTTGCTAAAATATTCTAAGCAAATTCTTAATCTCAAAGCAAACCAACTGAATCCATTTCCTCTATGCAACCAAATAGAGGGAACCAAAAGAACGTAATCTGCTAACAGCAACTTCTATGAAATAAAATAGAGGACACACAATCAAGAATTGCACTAGCTATTATCTACTACGTATTTAAAATTGAAGAAATTGCATATATAAATAATACTATTACAAACTCACCAAACTGCTTTTCGAATAAACAATCACTGGCGCAATTTCCTTGATCTCCATTCATTCTTTGTTTTGTTGTAAATCTTTGATACTGGTCAGCCTCAGTATTAGAAGATCAGAGTGCGGCCACGGAATTTTCATTTTTTTCAATTCAACTTAAATAAGTATTGAATCGCTCTAAGTTGCTTCAAGGCTGACATCAGTAAATTGTTATGGGTATCACCTGCTAATGGACTGTGTGGCTGCATCACCTATAAGAAATAAATATTGGGATATGCTACAATCAGATGCTATCTCTCAACGCAGATGAACAATGGAATGCTCCGATTTCTGCTTCTCCATCTCTGAATGGGTTGCGCTTGGCTTATCTGCAGGATACTGCCATCTACGAACACTGGTGGATGGAAGCTGACAGCACTCCCGGATGAACTGGTCCCGGCGTCGTTCGACAGGTGCCTGGCAAACTATGGTATGGTCGTGGTCATGCCACCACGTTCAATGGGTCTTCTCCCCTAGTCTCCACATGGGACTCAGGCATCTCCAGCTTGCGTAGTTCACCTTCAAAATTGTTGCGGACTTCTCTGCCTCTCCAAAGCGGGATTATGTCAGGGGACTTCCTGTGCACCATAACCTCCCCTCCTCTGTGATCCACTCTATACTTAATGAGATTTCCTCTTTTCTGGTGGATGGCTCGTTTGGTTAAAGATTGCCTTGAGCCAAATAGAAGGAGTGCACAGTATTCTTCATGAAAGGTAGTTCCAAATATGCAGATACGGTTGTTGGTCTAGTGACTTCCTTGCAGGACTTAGAGTGTGTCCCATAGGGGTGAGTCACTCCCAATGACCATCTTGCGGAGTGGGCTCAACTCCCTAGACTGCGAGGGTGTGGCTCCCACTTGGGGTGAAGGGACACATACCCTCCATTTGTCACAATACAAGGCATAAAATAAGCAGTGTTGGATAGCAATTTGCTATGAAGTTCTGTAAATTTGCTACTTGAATTCACACTTGTGTAGCACAGCCTGCTATTTACATTACCCTGTTCAATGAAAATGCATCTCACTGTACATTCCTCTTGACATCACGGCTCTCTCCACCCTCTGTTCTCTGTTAATTGGAAGTTCAAATGGTTAATGAAAGACAGTGCAGCAGTAATCATCTCCTCCAAAACAAAAAGTGCCAAAGGCTTGTGTGAGAGTGCTAGGCAAGACAAGTTATGTTTTAAATTATTGCAAATCAAAAGTAATCAGGAGGATACTTGTATTAAGCTAACTCTTAAAATTGTAATTAGTTACATACTGAATAAAGTAACACTCCTGTAAAACATTGCATTGTCTACATGTTTTTCAGTTATGTTTAGGTTAGCGTATCTAAATCTCACAGTATCAACTATATTTCATTTTTTTGGGGAAGATGCATCATATTGACAAGTAAACACTTGAAAATGCATGTGATCATACAGCCAAAAGCTTGTGATGGCAAACCTAGTTCTGTGACCTGCTGATTGCATTCATACGGGCAACTGGTGCTCAACACATGAGCGGATCTCAAACTCCTTGACATGCTATCTTCTCAACCGGATAGTTCTTGGAGATTTTAATTTCCATCCAAATGACCCTGACATTGTTCAGGCGGAACATCTTATTTCCGTTTTTACAGACCTTGTTCTGCCCCAATTGTTGCCCCTTCCCCACTGGTTATGCTCTTTCCCACCCTGCCCGTTATCTGGTCCGATCACGTGGTCATCCAGTTTTAGGTGAATGTTTCCTCCATTTCTCAGCCTCTGGCAGTAGCCCGTCCCCCCCTTGCGGCACTGGGGTAAGATTAATCATTCCGATATTTCCTCGAGTATTATGAATTTGTTGCCCATAGGTGGCCCCCAGTGAGGTTTATGTCCCTCTCGTCTGCTCTGATGGACACTGCTAACTCCTTAGCGCCATTTAAAGTTTCTTGGCCTTGTGGTCGACTTTCAGAGCAATGGTTTTCTGCTGACCTAGGGAACCTCAGACTTGCCCGTAGGAAAGCAGAGCACAAGTGGTGCATTGCCTATTGTCCTGGTGCTCATTAAGCTTTAAGTAAAGCCACTACCATATACCAAAGTGCCATCATGCAAGCCAAGTGTGTGTACTTTGCTTCCGGTGTGGAAGAGGCAGTGAACTCCGAGTTATTCAAATTGGTCCATTCCCTCTCCTTCCCTCCCCCCACTAATTTGGCGATTCCTTCACAAAGGTTCTGCTACTCACTGTACACTTTTTTTGATGATAAAATTACGAGCAGACAATTGCTGCTCCTTCCTTTACCCAGTTACCTCTTGCTGGCTCTTTGAGCCAGAGACAACCTGCCCTTGACTGGTCCTCCTTCCCGATCTTTACAGAATCTGAGGTTATTTCAGCCACTCTTAGGTTGAAAGCAGCATCTCCTGTTGAGCTCATTCCGCTCACTCCGCATCCTTAAGGCCATCACTTCTGGCATCTCCTCTGTGTTGACTTTGGCTGTCAATCTATCATTTTCTAATACACACATCCTGGCTATACTCAAGCATGCTATGATCATTCCGCTTTAAAAAAAAAAAAAACAACCCAATTTGGATCCTACCATTCCTTCCAATTTTCAGCCTATTTGTCTTCTTTCGTTGCACATGAAACGTCTCGAAGCCTTCGTCACGCCCCTTCTTTGCTCCTTTTTGGAGGGCTCTGGTGCTCTCAACCCTTTTCAGTCCAGGTCCGGCCCGGTGGGGGAACAGAATCGGTCCTGGTGTCTGCGGCTGATTATTTAGCCCAGATTGTGGCTCAGGGCAATATTGGGGCCCTGATCCTGCTGGACACCTATGCCGCAATCGACACCGTGGACCATGGTATCCTCAAGGAGAGGCTGTCTTCAGCTGACATCTCTGGCAGGTTCCTGGACTGGTTTGGGCTTTCATTTCCAGTTGTTCAGTCCCTCCCCTTCTCCTTTTACCTTGGTGACCAAGCCCCTCACCTGTGGTGTCCCCCAAAGTTCTGCTCTTTCCCCAATTCAACCTCTGGTTAAACTGATTCACTTTTTTGGCTTTCTTCTTATGCTGATACACAGATTCTGGGGTTGCACAATCTCTCTGCGGTCCATTGTTGGATGGGAAAAAATGTGCTTTGCCTTAATGGAGAACAAACAGAGGTGCTTTTAATTAGCTCTACACCCGAGTCTTCTGGGTGGTTTGCCGCTTTCCGGCCCATGGAACTGGGCCCTTTGCCCTTGCCTTCCCCAGTTGTTAAGAATCTGGGTGTGAAGTTTTCTGCCTCGCTGTCCATGCAGGAACAGGTCAGTGCAGTCTGCCAGGCAGTTAATTTTAATCTGCGGCACACTTCGTGAGGTGCTACCGTATGCCCTGTTTTAAATATGCCCATGTGGGTGGTCGTACGTTTTCAGTCGCAGCAGAACTGCTATGGAACTCTTCCCCTCTGTGTCTCCGTGAGACGATTGACCATGTTTCCTATAGGCAGGCTCTGAAGACGTATTTGTTTTCAATAGGAGCTTCTTTGGCCTCTTTGCTTGGTTCTTTGTTCAGTTCTTAACCTCTTAGTGCCATGATGCAATTGATAGTGCAGGTTCGCTATACAAATGCAGTTAACATATGATATGATATGATATGATATATGATAGGTTATTTATAACGAGCTTAATACCCAGAGGTTTCTAAGCGCGGACCCAGGGATCGAACCTGTTATGCTCAGTGTCGTCTTGCTTCCTAGGCGAGCACGTTGCATTATACCAGCAACCCTAAAAGTTAGATGGCCACAAACTACAATATTCCCCCTAGTTTGCCCAGTTCTCTGCATGCTACGCTATCCACTCAGTCTCGCACTTCCTTTGCTCTTATGGAATGATTTCACAAAGCCGACTAAATGTTTACATGGAGTAGTGATCAATACTTCCACCTAGTCTGTACATCTACATATCTACTGCAATACCACACTGTAATTGGTCTCCAGAGTGCACTTTGCTCTAGTATGGAGTGCAATATATATATATATATATATATATATATACATATATATATCTGTAAATGAGTCTAGAGCGCTCCGCATGCCACACCGCTGATCTGGAGTTGCCTTTCCAGCTGCTGCCTCCACAAAGGACTCCCATTTACAAAAGGATGTCGGTTTTTAAAGTTCCCTCTACCATGAGGAGGCCAGGAAAACTAGAATGCTCACCAGTAGAACGGTAGTTCTTCCTTACTCATACTATCGTCCGCCTCGTCGTTCCAGTACATAACTGAGGCCGATGTGTGTGTATTAGCAAAATGAGGATGTGTTTTCCTAGTTGGTCTCTTCCTCGTCCCAGTGTTGAGATGGTGTTTCTTGGGGGAAGGTTGGAGGGAAGAACAGGGAAAGGATTGACAAAAGCCTACAAAGGCTTGAGGGATAGAGGGTTCATTCTGAAAAGGAAATGTGTGTGATGCTCGAGCTAAAACATGGCGCTGGTGCGCAGTGCATTCTGGGGGCACTCAGAGCCATAATGGATATTTATCCATGCCTCAGTGGAAAGCTGCACTTGCTTTGCGAAACATGTTTTCAACGTTATTCGCTGCTGGGCCTGGAATGAAGGCCTTCTCAGCCAAGGACAAGCGCTGGGAAAGCTAAGATCTGCAGGTGCCGGCTGGTACCTGATAACAAGATTTGTTGTGGTTTGCTATGCCCGCACCAAGTTTTCAAGATGAGTTATAGAACTGTTTTTCAAGGCGGTTTTTAGGAGAGGGAAGCGCTCTGCTCCGAGGTTACTGTCGGTTCACCCAGTTGGCAACCAACGGTCACTCATCAATACGCAGGCGCCATGCCAGAAGGTTCGAGAAATTGCCACCCCTTTTTGAGGAGTGCATATATGCGGAACCCCTCAATGGTCAGACGGGATAAGCACAAAGATCTCAGTCGGAGGGGGGGGCGCCTTGTTCCGACATACCTGTGGGCTGTTGTGCTCTCAGCCTGGCTGTTACCGGGGTCTTCCAGCCGCTTCTGGCGAGATGAGGAATTCAGTTACGCCCATGGTGATATATTCCTGCTAACCTAATATCTTTTCTGTGATTTATCTGTGATTTATTCCTGTTTTATCACTTACTGCTTATGTATGTTTAATTATGAATAAATAGCCGTATAAGTGCTACTTACTCTCTAAGTGTGCGTGTGGTTGTAAATCATTGCGTCGTCTACCTGCGTTCAAAGTATTGGCTCTGCAACTGCACTGGTGATAAATAACTGTCCGTGCACTCTGGGGCGAGCAATACAATGTGGGAGATTCCAGGTCTGACCAAAGGATGCCCTCTCCCCACTCCCAAAGTCTCCTCCACCCAGGTGATCCTTCCATGCATATTCACCCCCACGGTCAGGATCCAAAAGTGTTTCCCTGGCCAATGAGAGGAGGCGAAAGGGGGAAAACAAGTGAGGACGCCCTCAGGTTCCTCACATTATCCAGCATTAACCAGTGACCAGGAGCTACCAGTGGGGAACAGGGGACTAATACATTGCATTCTGCAAGTCTAACTTCTGCATAAAATGCATTTGTATCCATTATTTACTGCCCCCTTACGCTTTACATGTCACATAGATATGTCCCAATGCTTATTTATAGATTGTCCAAACCCACAGAATTAAATTCACATAGGTGTGTTCCTTCAGCATCAGTTGGCATGGGGAGTCAAACGTCGTTTGTGGTAGCAGTTGCTGTCAAGCTAACCAGGCTCTTCTAGGCTACAAGCAGGAGCTAAACTGCTCTCAGCTCCCCACAATTTCAAACACTGAACCGAAAGTAGTATTCAACGCTATAATGAAAACAGAAGATTTTCCTTCAACACTGTTTTTGAATCATGAAGCGTCTGAACTTCTTACACAGCAAATGATGGGACGAGCATACAATATATGGGATACTGCCCTCTGCAACAGAGACTGCACCAAGCTTTGCTCTTAATACTGTTTTCAGAGTTTTTACTGCATCCATTTGTGGCCATTCATGCAGCTAACCTTTAAATCTCACACTCATCTCACTAATGTCCTACTTCAGCGACTTACAAAAATGCTGTATTGTTGTTCATGTTATCTCTTGGATACAAATAACTTCTGGTGACATTAACAAGAACACACAATTGCTAATCAAATAGGTTTGTTTGCCAATTAAGAAAGCCCTAAGTGAGCAAATTCAGCTAATCAATTTCTGAAAGCTAATGTATGCCTTGCAATAGTTATTCACTAGAAGAAGGGTTGTGAGGTGAGGAATCTTGGAACTTTGAGTTTGTGGGGTTCCAGAGTGGAAGGTGGAGTGTGGGGAGAGAATGTTTGTATTTAGTTGGAGAGGGAGGGGGAGGAAGTGTCTTAATATTGGCGGCGAGGATCCATGACAACAGCCACCGCCGAACTGCGAGTAGAACATTTCCTGATCGCTGGTGTCTGCTGGGGCAGACGGGACTGCCGTCTGGCGAAACCTGCCCAGTAAGAGGTGTGTCGGACGTGACATACGCCTGCCTCACGGCACATTTGGGCACGCATGAGCCAACCCGGTTTACAGTGCAGAGGTGCGACGGGTGCTGTAGCAAGGACGCAGTGTGTGTGCGCATTGAGAGAATGAGCACCTATTTCCAGGAGAGGACGCTGGAGGCATTCTGGCACCTGGCAAATCGTATTGCGATTTCACGCTGCACATCAAACATATGCTTCATGCAGTTGTACGCAGCAAGCAAAATAAAGCAACGCAGAGGAGCAAACCTTTCGGGTCCCCACATTTTTACAGTCACCAGGAGAGCCTGGTATGAAGTGCGAGGATTGGAAGGATGTTTTTTTGCAGTAGATCCACAGCGTATATGAAGCATCATTTACATCAGACAGGAAAGACTCCTTGCTATTTCACTGTCTGGAATATGAAGGACAGACTGTATAAAATACTGCCAAATTTGTTGGAGGCATAAAGTATTGATTTTAACGCATTTGGAATGGGTTTAAAGAGACTTGACAAACATTACCAATTTTGGCCAGATACCATTTTGCTACAAGTGCGCAGAAAGGATTTTAAGCCATTGAAGAGTTTGTTACTTCCTTGCGTGGATTAGCTATAAAATGTGATTAAGTGAAACAACCATAAGACGCACGAAGCACTGGAGAGTAGTGGATATCTCATTGGAGAAGGCTATTGAAGTGGCAAAGATTATGGAGCACATGGATGCCTGTATAAAAGAGTTGGATGGTGATCAGCAACATTCTCAGCAAAACAGTGAATTTAGTTGAAAAGGCTGAGAAGGGGAAAACTGCAAAGGATAGTAGGAAAGCGTTTGTGAAGCAGAAAATGGAAGGAAAGGTATTAGCAGGTGGACAATAAGGCAAAGCAAGAAGGAAATAATGTGTTTTGTCAAGAGACGCCATCATGGGAGCACAGAGCATTTAGCCAGTGATGAAGAGTATTTTGCGTATCATGTGGTGTGTAGGTACTGTGGGGGGAAGAGACATTGCCAAGTGTTGCAAGCATTGGTCTGGCGGGGCGAAGACGATACATGAGATCACGTGGACATTGATGGGGACAATGATGTATGGGAGGGATTCAGAGGAGGAAGCAAGTGTTAATGCACATCTTAAGCGATAAATACAGCATGCTGCGGTTAATATGGATGAAGATGTTGATTGATAGTGGGGATGATTATACAGTTATGAATGTCGATATATGGAAGGAAAAAATGAATTGCTGAGTGTTACAAACAGCCCTAATGATAAGGGGAGTATCAGACACTTCCATCCTGAAAATTGTCAAATCCTCCCAAAAAATTAAAATAGGGAGTAAAAATACTATCAAAGGAAAATAGGAAAAAGACAAGTATAGTATTGCACCCCTGCCCTCACAGCTCCATGTTTATGTTTGGATCAGTAGTGCACGTAGTACCACAGGAAGAATAATAATATTTTAACTGCCTGACTGGAATTAGTAAAAGTATCTTTTAATGTGTATGAATAACTAGGTGCAAAGCAACAAATATTACAAATAATGTAAGTTTTTCAGTTAAAATTCTCTCATTGGGAATTGGACCTATATTTTTACTCACTAAAAAATCATTTTACTCCCAACTTTAAAAAAATAGGGAGCAAAAGACTCCCACTTCCAAATCCTATCTGGAGTACTGGTTGCAAGACAGTGTTTTGCGACTGCCTATGCTTATGGGTGAGGTACCAATAAAAATGGGGATTTAAGAACAGGAAGGCAAGAGGAAGAATAAATGAAACGAAAAATGGGGGGTGGAGTCTGTTGTCATGGGATGCGCAAGCTGTGTTGGGGGATAATACTATCCCTGTGACGTGTATTGTACCCATGATCCTTCATGGGCTGAGGTCCCTCAGATTGTTTTTATACACCATTGTGGTTTGCCGTTTCTGCAGAGCTTGTAGCCTAGCTACAGAGATTGCAGTTTAACAAATTACTATCGATCCTCCAACATAACACCACTGATCACTACTCATCATGTGAACTTCTCACAGCCAAACTCCCCACCACTAACTTCCAAAACAACACCATCCACCTACTATACAGACCCCCATGACCCCGAGGCTCCTTCAAGGAAGACCTCAACTCCATCCTCTCTAACAACCTAATAAATACCTCCCAATGCCTTCTCTTAGGAGACTTTAACCTCGGCTACAACGACTCTAAAGACACCCAAGCATCTGCCATTAATAACTCACTATCAGAACTGGGCTTCACCCAAAGAGTGTCTACCCCCACTCATAACAAAGGGAGAACCCTTGACTGGATAGCAGACCACAATTGCGTGACTTCCATCACTGCCATCACCCCACAACCTTGGTCAGACCACCTCCTCCTCTCCTTCACTCTTGAAGCGTCCAGCCCAATCGCTAACAACTCCCTAGCCACAGTCATCCCGACTAGAAGCAAGAAAAATATAACTGCTGAAAAACTCATCCCTCTCATTCTACCTACATTGAACCAACTCCCAGCCAACTAACCCCCACCTCCTTGTTGAAAGCCACAACAAGAGCATGTGCCTAGCCCTAGATGCCATCGCACCTCTAAAGCTGAGAAAACCCAAGCCGATAAAACATTTGAATACCTGGTTCACAGCCCACCTAAAAGCCCTCAGATTAGAGAAACGCAAAAATGAACAAATTTGGAGACAAAATCCAACAGACAGTAACAAGCTGATCCTCAACAAAATAGTTTCCACCTACAAAAAAGAAATCCTCCTTGCCAAACAAGAATCTTACAACCTGAGAATACTGCATGCTAAATCCAGCACCAAAGAATTGTTCACCATACTTAAAGAGCTAGAGACACCCATCCCAGCCCCAGACACCTGTAAGAAAGAAACAATGGTGCACCAGCATCCAAAATGCCCTATCCAATAAAGTTGCAGGCCTCCAAATCAAAATTAACAAGAAAGAGACTTTATCCAAGTCCAAACCTAACAATACCCCCACACGCACCGGCCTTCAACACCCTCCCCCTAGCCCCCTCACTCGCTTTAGCTTCTCCAAAGTTTCCATGCTAGAAGTGGAAAAAATCATACTCGGCCTCAAACCATCTAACTGCCAAAGCGACCTATGCCCACCTCAAATTATCAAAGAGGCAGCCAGAGACCCATCTCCATTCATTACCAAACTCATCAACCCCACCTTCTCTTCAGGCACTATTCCCAACAACCTCAAAGAATCCTGGGTCCTCCCCCTACTAAAAAAACCGTCACTCGACCCAGCCATACCCACCAACTACAAACCATCACCACCGTCCCCCTTCTACTAAAAATCCTCGACAAGACAGCCTATCTACAAATTCAAAAATTCCTTGAACAAAACCACCTCCTAGGAGTCCGGCAATCAGGATTTAGACCCAAACACGGCACAGAAACCGCACTCATTGGCCCTCAAGGCCCAAATCGACACTCAGAAATAATGGAAAAACTGCCTTATTGCTCCTCCAAGACCTCTCGGCAGCTTTTGATCTTGTTGATCATAAAATCCTATAGATCCATGCGCGTCTTTTCCACCACGGCCTCCGCTGACCCCATCACATGTGGGGTCCCTCAGGGGTCTTGTGTCTCCCCCACACTATACAACGTGTTCACTAAGCCCCTGTTTGATGATCTTGACGGTCTGTGTATCACCTGCACTAACTATGCTGATGATACCCAGATCCTCATCCCGCTGACGGGAGATTACAACACAGATTTGGCCTTGGTGAACAAGCTGTACCTCATCATCCAGGCATGGATGGCCTACCATAGTCTATGCCTGAATGACGACAAGACCGAACTCCTCATCCTGGGATCAGCCACGAACTTAAACAAATTGGACCTCAACTACTCTAGCTTTACCATAGACGGCAACTCTATAAAAGGTAGCTAAGGAAGTGAAAACCCTCGGCATCTACCTTGATTCCACCCTCTACTTCCATAAACAGGTCAGCTCCCTGGCCTCCACCACAGCCTACACATGTAAGCTCATATGCTCAGCCAAACCCTTCCTCTCTACCCAAAGCTGCATTACTCTAGCCAGAGCCCTCATACTATCAAAACTGGACTATTGTAACTCCCTCTATGTAGGTGCTAACAAACCGGTTACCAAGAAAATCCAGATCCTACAGAACAATGCTCTTAGAGCAGCGCTTAGCTTCCCTAAAAGAGAACACATCTCGAATATTAGGAGAGCTCACAGCTGGCTCACCACCTTGGACAAAATCCTGCTTAAGGTAGCCTCCCTCACCCACAAATGCCTTAACAATGCAGCCCCCCGCTATCTGACAGAATAACCAGATACACTAGAAATAGCAATGCTAACCTGCTCACTGTTCCTAGATTCAAGTGAACGAAAATGGGCGGCAATGGCTTCCAGGTGAAAGCAGCCCAACACTGGAACACACTACCAGCCTCCGTTAGAGCACCACAAACCTACCACCAATTTAGGCGTAACTACATCCAGTGGCTAAAGAACAAAGCCCAATAACCGACTTTGCAACTACTGCAAATTTTCGTCAACCTGTAACTCTTTCATAATTGTACTCTGTCTCCTTGTAACTGCATTTCCTCATTGTGCCCTTGTATAACAATGTAAATAATGTAAATATTGTACAGCCCTGTAACTAAGCTGAGAATATACTTGTAATGCCTGTGCCCTCATACCTTCTGTTCCGGTGCGCCATATAAATAAACAATCTGCTGGCTACCGTCTGAAGCGCCGAACGTCTCCTCCTTGACGGCTGGATGCAGCCTTCATCAGGCTTAGGCCTACAGTAGGGAGAGGGGGCTGGTCTCTACATTTACATTTCTTTAAAGAATGCCTTTTTCCGCTTTGTTTTTTTTTATTTCTGTCTAGCTGCCCCTGAATTCATGCACTACTATGAACAGAGGTTCTTTCAATGTTGTCCTTCCTGCAATAAAACATTTCCCTCAAAGAAACATATTAAGTGTGTAACAGGTGTCTTCCATGTGATCATGCAGCACAGCGCTGCGATTCCTGTATGCTTTTTAAGCCAAAAACACTTAGGCAGGCCGAATCCCTTTCCGTCACTGGCGCTTTTGAGTCTGAGGAAGAGTGGCAGCTACGGCTCCATTTCAGAAGCCGAAGACTTATTAGTGGAGTCGGTGGACTCCCGCGTGTCTGTCCCCAGCCCCGCAAGCGGGCTGGAAGTTCCGCTTATGGGGAAGTCCACCTGCGACAAGGGAAATCACGTGCACTCAAAAAAAACATACCCGAAGCCAACCCTTGATGGGACAACCGAAAGGCGATTTAAAGGCAACAACTTGCGTCAAAAGATTGAACCCTTGCTTTCGAAGCCCGCTGCGGATTCGCTCCAATGTACTGAAAAATCAGTTGCAGGACAAACATCGACTGCCGATTCGGACACGAACGGCTGCCGGAAAACAAAGAAAAGCATGCCGATTCACCACCACACAGTCGTCCAGGCCCCCTGTTACCACTTCTTGTAACCTCTTCCACTTCACTACGTCTACAGACACTTTGTCCAAGTCCCTACAAGGTAAAAGGTCTGTTCACCCAGAGAAAATGTATTTCACCTTCCTGAAGTTCCAAGAGCAGGAACATGGGCAAATGTACAATTTTAAGACTATGGGCAGTGTGTCTGAATTTTGCAACTTCTATGGAAAAGTATCACATTTAGCAAAGACCCTGTTCCGTGAGGAGGGTGTGCCACTCAGATCCGAGCACAGGAGAGTGCTTCTGACCCTGACTGTCAAGGACCTCTTCAAGGAGAAAACGGCTATTACCCAATTGTTAAGTACATCTTTCTAAAGTCCAACTGTAGTTCGACTTCATAAGACTTCGCTTTTGGTATTAGGGACCCCAACTCTTCATATAGGCCTGTACTACACAAGTCCTTTCGACAACCACACACAGCAAAATCGCCAGCAATGGCATTCGAGGACAAGACCATCTGTCAGCGACATCTCCAGTCTCGACAAACTTTGTCGGTGGCCTACCTAGGCCCCAATGGGTCTTGGTCCTGTACAGTAGGGAGCGTGGGGGGAGGTTCATATTCCATCTCACTTAGAGAATGCATATTCCCCTATACTTCCTTGTAATCCGCCATGCTGCCATCTTTATACACCATTGAAAATTTACTTTTAAGTTCTGCCCTTCCTATAACAGGAAGTTTCCCTGGAAGGATTCACACTGAGTGTGTAACCTTTGCCTCCCTAGGGACCATGCCAAAAAACAGTGCAAGTCTTGCAAACTGTTTAGGCCAAACCCTTTAAAGGACCGAAAGACTAAACACTGGGTCCACCACGGCATGCAGGCAGAGGTCGCCATGGACAGCGAGGGAGCCTCCAGCTATGTCAGCGAAGTGACGCTGAGGGCGATAGGGATCCAATGGATTTGTGCATGCGAGCCCCCCGACTCCAAAACCAAGCCAGCGGTTCTGCTATGGAGAGGACACCCTGCGGCTCAAGCACCTCCATTACACGCCACACCAAGCACATTCCCCATGGCCGACAGTCGGCCACGCCATCGACCGATCAGCCACAAGCAGTGTCGAAGGGAAGGTCTGAACTGTTAAGCAAGATTGTATCTAGAAACCCTGCAGGAAAATACACCAGCCTGGTCCTCTTGCCAAAAGATAACCCAACTATTGGTATAGGTCTGTACTACACAAGTTGGTAGAGTGACCGAGCAGCCAGACTTCGCGCAAGAGGGGTAAATGTGAGCTGTAGAGATGCAACAGAGATTCACAGTAATCAGCATTCAAATAATACTTATACTCAAGGTTTTCTGGTAAGATAATTATTTAACAGTCAGTTTTAAATAAGCCTTCTTTAGAAAGGGCAATTGACAACAAAAATACACTTAAAAACACTTCCTCTGATTTAAGTTAAGTAGATACCCTTTTGGGACGTGACACACACACACACATCCTACACCCTGAGGTGACTTCAATTGCAAGGATACCGTGGACAAGGATGTATCACTTAACACTTAAATGCAATACGGAGGTTGTGGAAAAGGAAAAGGTTAGGGAAGGAAACAAAGGTTAGCACGTTCTGTGAACAGGTAAGTACCTTACAATCCCCCCAATGAAGTATAGGTTAACCCTTTCCCAGCAATACAATAACTAATGTACCACCTATGAGGGGCAGTTAAACACAATCATTAAGCCCTTTCTTGCTCCTGGGATGGGCCTGGCTGCTCAGTCTACGCTAACCTGAACTCGGGTGGTACAGCTTATACGAAGAGTGGAGTCTTGTACTGCCTCAGTTGAATAGTTTTACTAAGCCTGTAGTTGGACTTCAGAAAAAACTGTCATAAGAGGAATCAACTCTAAGATAAGCCAATACAAGTCTCAACTGAGAAAAGCACAGGTCAAAAAGACGGAGCTAAGTACCCCAAGCCTAAGCATTACCTCTGGTTTGAAAAAGTAGTCCAGCTGGATTCTGTCCTGTTGCAGTGGTGTGGACCCTGGGTTCCTGAGCCTCAGTTGTGGGGATAAGAGGGAGGACGTTTGGCTGGCTCCTGCGGCAGCAAATTGGACGTCAGCCGCTACAAACTCTTTTCGGATCAGCAGCACTTTCAGTGCTCAGTAAGCACCACCGTGGATCTCGGATTCCGGTTTTATTTATTTTAATTCTTATAACACGCTGCATGCCCGTGGGCCTCAGGGCACACAAAAGACAAGGACAAGACAAGAAGCCAGCAGGAGCTGAAAGGGGGTCATAAAAGATTACTCCATGTTAAAAAGGTGAGTTTTATGGCTTTTTTGAATGGGAGGTAGTTTTGGATCTGTCGTAGCCCAGCCGGCAGGGCGTTCCAGAGTAGAGGACCCTTAACGTCAAGAGTGGTGCCACCAAATTAAGCAGTCTTAAATCTGGGGGGAGCAAGGACGGTAGCAGAGGAGGAGCGAAGATTTCTTCCATTGCTCTTGATGTGAATCCGTTCAGACAGGTAGATGGGACTGCTGAAAGAGGCATTTATGTGTCGTAGTGAGCATTTTGTGTGAAATGCGATGTTTAACAGGAAGCCAATGAAGCTTCCTCCTGATGGAGATATGGGAACGGCGAGATTGATTGAAAATGGTCCGTACAGAATTGTTCTGGGCCACTTGTAAGGATTGAATATTTGCAGCAGTAGTGCCAGACAGTAGGCTATTACAATAGTCAGTCTGGAGTTTATCAGTGCTGTAGACAGAAGTGCGCAGTTTTCAGTAGTAATAAATGGACGTATGTAATTTATACGCTTATTGATCAGTCTGCAGCTGGACCTGATGTTAGAGACATGCGGTTTCATGGATAATTCGTCATCTAAGACAACGCCGAGTTTTTACCTTCCTTTGGACCGTAATGTTGTTATCTACAATGGGGAAATGGGAGTAGTTAGTATCTAGTTTACTCCGGGTGTTCTTGGAGGATACTATCATTAATTCAGTCTTGTTGCTGTTTAGAGCAAGTGAGTTACAAGCCACCCAACATTGGATGGCTTGGTAGATGTTATTGATTTTTATCAGAATCGAAAAAGATTCCACGGTATTTCTGAACTCTAAACAGCCACAAATTGGAGAGAATTTCCATGATCAAATACTTAGGCTTTGACATTTCAAATGATTTTTCCCAAAAACATTGTATTAAAATTATAACAAAGTCAGTTTCACTTTTAAAAATAATCTATCGAAAATATTGCACATTTTCTTTAAGTCCGGCTCTTCAATTTTACTTGTTGAAGATCGAACCTATCATTTTGTACAACCTAGATCTGTGTCTGCATAACATTGATGACTTGCTAAATTCTGTCCAAGGCCGTATGTGGAAGCAAGTGTTGGGCTTGGCTAGCTCAGTTCCTAATGCGTGTATAAGCATTGAATTGTGCTCGTCAAGTCTAGCCTCTCGTTTTCTGCGGGGAAAAATGAACTCGAACGTTAAAATGCTAAGTCCACCTAGAAATTCCATGTATGTTGAGTTTGCTGAGATGTTAGTATTAGATAGTCCTGCATCAATTGTAATGTTTAAAAAAAGAATGGAACTTGCTCTTCTGCAAATTAACATCACTAAAGAAGATATAAGAACAAGAGCGGGCTATTGTAAAAAAACATTTAAAAAAATTATCAAATGGACTGGGTCGAGTCTCAGGATAAAGTTGGCACATATCAGATGTATAAAGAATTTGCCTCACATACACACAAAAAAGCTCCAAGGCTAATGTACATAGAGTGTTTCCCAAACTTTAAAGTACAGGAAATTTACATGCGTTTTCGATTAAACCAATTAAACTCTAAAGAACGTATTCGTCAATGGTTGCATTTTGAATCAGATACTTGCCGCTTTTGCGAGATAGATCCACAAAAAGAAACCATAAAACATTTGGTTATCTATTGCAGATATTTTGAAAATGATAGAATTGTGTGTTTGGGAGATAAAAATGTGGGGAACTCGGTTTCTTATCGTGAAATGCTATGGCAGAAATGTATGAGTAATCCTCACATTGCATTTATGTGTGCCTTGGCCAGACCATTAGTTAAAATCGAAGATGAACTTGTGCAGAAAATGAAGGGCTATGATAAGCATATACATTGAACATCAATCGTGGTAAAAGTGTGAGAATTGTTATTATGAGGCACAGATCAGGTGTATTATTAACTTTAATATTCAGATGTTTTTTGGTGTAAATCAGCTGGAATAAGTTAAGTAAAATAATCTAATATAAGAACTAGGTTATTTTTAATGTTTGCATTCTCCATGTTTATGTTTTTATGTTTCTTGTTTTATCTGTTATGATTTGTCTTTATGCAATTGGACTCTAAAGAATTGTAGAATTATTTTATTGAGATATCTGAACTTGAATTTTAATGTGTAAGTGTGAAAAGTGTATTTTGTAACTATAACACACTATATTAATAAAAAATAAAATAAAAAAAGATGGCATCAACATCATTTCTATACTGACCGCTTAGCTGGATGACGACATGTGTGTCGTCTGCGTAGTTGGTATACTGAACACCTAGCTTGATCAAGAGGTCCAGAAGAGGTCGAATATACAAATTGAATAGTAATGGCGACAGACAGGAGCCTTGTGGGACACCACAGGTTTTTGAGATTGGAGTGGAGTGATGACTACCTACACAAACTCTAACCATGCGAGGGCCCAAGAAGGAAGCAATCCATTATGATGCTATAGAGGAACAATTTGCGACCTCTCCGAGCCTTGTCACTAGTAAGCTGTGATCAACCAGATCAAAAGCTGCGGGGAGATCAAGTGGCATTAATAGTGCGGCTTGATTCTCGTCAGCGATGCCCGCCAGGGGGGACTTCAGGTCGAGCATGGCCGTTTCCGTTCCATGCCGAGGCCTATATCCAGACTGTCGAGTGCTGAGGATCTTGTGTTCTTCAACATGAGCCTGGAATTGTTTATATGCTAGCTTGTCTAGTATCTTCAATATGAAAGGCACCTTGGTTATTGGCCCATAATTATGTTTGTTGATGGGGGTCTAGATTTTCTTTTTTCAGCAAAGGTGTTATCCAGGCGGATTTAAGCGCATCTGGTACCACACCTTCGCAAAAGATACATTTATCAACTTAGTGATCCCGGGTACTAGCAAGTTAGTCGATTCTTTAAAGATGTTAGTTGGACAGTCATCACCAGGGCAGGAGGTAGCTTTAAGATCTTGTACGACTAAGCACTTCTTTTTCAGAATAGTGGGAAAAGGAGAATTGGGGTATTCCACTTTGGGTGTTATTGGGATGTGAGATTTTTAGAGGGAGATGGCTGTGTTACATTGGTGAGGGCTTGATTGATTTTTTCCATATGGGAGTCAATTTTAGAAAGGAGAGCATTGTGGATGTCTTGGCACCATTTAGAGTCTTTGGTTATGTTATTGGACGGTGGAGGATGATCCTGAAAGTCATTAAAACATTTTAACAGTTCACCAACACTGGATTGAGCTTTGGTGATTCTTTTATTATAATGTGTGGCTTTGGCATTAATTAGAAGTTTTTTGTATTCATGCATGGATTTTTTGTAGGCATCTAGTGTATTATTGTTAGGGTTTTTTCTTGAGGATCTTTCAAGAGCCCTTTTGTTTTGTCTAGCCCTAACAATATCGTCGGAGAACCAGCTGTTTTTGGTAACTTCAGAGTTGATAGTTTTCACTTTCATGGGTGCAAGCTCATTCACCGCTTGTTTGATAAGGTGAGTCAAGTGGTTAACTAAAGCGAAAGAATCTGCTAAATTGGATATAGATTGTAGCTGAGCTGCTACAAGGGATGAGAATTTAGAGGATGTGATGTTGAGTTTAGGTGGAGAACCTGGTAGTGAGATTTTTGCCTGAATAAGAGAGTGATCAGACCATATACATGGTGTAACCAAGATGTCGGAAATAGTAGCTTTTTGTGAGATAAGCTATCGAGTGTGTGTCCGCTTTTTTGTGTGGGAGATTTAATCCACTGAGTTAGTCCGAGAGAGGTGATTAAATCCTGTAGACTGAGTCCTGCTTTGTCAAGTTGGTCGTGGGCCCAGTAGTTAAGATTGCCCTTGATGATGAAAGGGCTTTTACTTTTACCGATTTGTATGATAAGATCAGTAAGTTGTTCTTCAAAAAGGGGCATATCCTTGGGTGGCCGATAGATGGTAAATACATTAAGAGAAGATATCTTGATTTTGACCCACAGTGATTCACAACCATCGGGTGAATTGTGTGGCATTACATGACAATTGAGGCTGGATTTGCACGTGAGTGCCACTCTGCCTTGTTTGCCTTGGGAGCAATCTGCTCTAAAAAGAGTATTCATCTGGGGTTGAAAGGGTTGCTTCAGTAGGCAGATTGGAATTAAGCCATGTTTCAGTGATACCAGAACAATCAGGGTTACATTCATCAGCAGTCTGCCATTTCAATGCCATGCTTATATAAAGAGCGAGTGTTTAGCAAGGAAAAACTGTACTAGCAGCGGCGCAGTGTTAGAGACAGTTTCACCATTCATGCGCGCGGTTTTGACTAAGCACATGATTGTATTTGTAAGCACCTTTCACTTCGTCCTGTAAGAGTGAGTAAGTGGCGAACTTACTAGCGCGTTTGTCCAGCAATCAGTCAGGCTTTCTGGAGGGAACGGAAGCCTAGCAGGGAGTAGGTGCCAGCAAGCCGTCAAGCTGCGGCGTGACCGGTGAAGACCAGTACATCCCAGAAGTAACGGCGCTGAAGCACCTGGACTCCCAAAATATACCTGGTGATGATGGGAAATGTAGTCTACAGGGACTACAGCACAAGCACACAGGCACACGTATAAACACCCAAAATAGCAGCCGTATGTGAGAGTTCTTTGCTCTCTGACAAGCACACCACAGCACTAGCAGTTATAGTATGCAGTTGTGGAAAAAAATAGCAAAGCTGCAAATTCAGTGAAGGAAGGTAAATTCAGAGGCAAGCAGTTTGTGGCTGATTAAAATCACGTGTCAGCTGTCTGACAGATGCTACCGTCGGGAAAAAGCCCTAAGGCCAGTCTGGGCTTCATTCACTCCTTGGGTCCTGCACTCTGGTTAGGGGACTCGAAATCTGGTCATCCTGCTTCTGGAGGGTCCTTAGAAGACTCCTGTAGCTTCTGACCAGAATTCAGATGTTGCACTCTCTACTACAGATTTCTCGACCCCGGGCACTAGGTTCTTGCAGCAGCGAAGAAGTACAGCCAATCAGGGAAGATGGTCCAGTGGAGTTCGTCTCAGGGTTACTTGGTCCCACTAGCCCACAGGAAGAAGTCGTTCCTTCCGGGGGCTTCCCTTGTCGATCAGAAAAAGGCATTTCAGCACAGCAGCAGGGCTTCACCGGGCAATTCGAAGATCCAGGAGGTTGCAGCAAGCTTCGTTCATGGTTTCTTTATAGGGTGTCTCTCCCAGTGATCGACTCTGCCTCTAGTCCCAAAACCCTCGCCTTTTACGCAGCTTTCTCCCATTGATGCGTAGGCTAGGCTGTCAATCACCCAGCAGGATGGACTAATTGCATTCAGGCATTCCTAGAGACAAAACTCACCTAACGCAGAAAGAGTAACTGGTCCTCTCCCTTGAAGTTTCATTCCTCACCACTCCTCCATCGGTCCAACCTCCCAGCCTTTCCCACCTCTACCTTCAGACCCTCACCCCACCCTCTCCGAGTCTCCACCCCCTAGCTCTGGGCTGCTCTCAGTAACCCTAAACCCCCCAGTGCCCTCCAGACTAGAACCAGAAAAAACCTGCCAAAGCCCCCCACACCTCAAGTGCTCCACTCACCACCCTCCCAATCCCCCGGATCCTCCCCACCTCGTCTCTCACAAATCTACCACCACCCGCCTACTCTTTCCGCCCCCCATAGTCGTAACCCTATCACACAACACTCAAAGCTCTCAGGCATCCAGTCGCCCCTCTACCCCTCTCAGCCAGTCACAACCACCCAGAATTAGCCTACCACATCCCCCACCACTTCGGGAACCCATGTCCACCGAGCACTCCCTGTGACGAACGCCTGGAAACCCACCTCCCCTCACAAAGTCACATGCATTCTCTTTAATGCCCGCTCCGTAGCAAGAAACAGACAGCATCTTTGACCACCTATACTCTGACAATCCCAACCTTATTTTTATCACCGAAACCTGGCTATCCGACGATTTTGCACCAGTCGTGCACAAGGCCTTCCCCCCTGCCTACTCGCTTATCGCCTCCAATAGACCCTCCAAGCGGTGGCGTAATCGCAATCCTCTACAAAGCCCATTTCTCCATCTCACTCGTCGAACACCAAACATGCAACACTTCCTGTGAATCCCTTCTAGTAAATCTCTTGCTACCATGGACTTTCACCCACAGCTTCCTTCTCATCTACAGACCCCCTTGATATGACAGACATTTCGCCTACAATCCCTGTGACTCAATAGCTACCATTTAGGTAAATCACCCTTATCTCACACTCCTGGGAGATTTCAATATATGGTTTGATATGCCCAACAACCCCATGACCCACCCTCTGGTCGACAGTCTTGATGCACTCAACCTCTCCCAACATACCACTGGTTCAACTCATTTAGGTGGGCACACCCTTGATGTGATTTTCAGCTCCTATGACCTACATCCAGTCCTAAACCGCTTATCTGGACAGACCACTTTGTCATCCCTTTCGCTATCCACACACCAGCCCCTCCTCCTACAGCTCCCCCATCTTTGATCACAAATGCTGGAACAAAGTGAAAGTATCCCCGACCTAGATGAAGCCCTGCTACTCCATCCCCCTGCAACGCTGTCCTGTGGTAGACCCTTAACCATTGAATCCTTCAACTCCTGGCTTAAAGCATCACTAATTCCTCTCATGCCCGCAACCTCACGCAACGGACCATTCACACCCCACCTGAGGACATTCAAAAAACAAAAACTCTTGAACGCAAATGGCAAATATCTAAGATCGATCTCAGCAGATCCATGTTCGCCCTCCAACACCGTAATTACAAATGCGAGATCTGAAAATCCAAAAAAAGCCTATTAAAATAAACAAATTCTGAACTGTGGCAGCAGCAGCAAAGAACTCCACAAGATCTCTCCCAATTCGTGAGACCTACTTGCTCTTCTGCCAAATCCACTACCAATCACTCTGCAACTGCCTCTCGCTGCACTTCTACACCAGCGAAGTTGACAGAATGGCAGCCCTTAACACCAAATTGTCCTCGCTCACGCCCTCCCCTACACCGACCCCTCCTGATCCCATTGCCCCGACGCCCACTTTACCAACCTTCAACTCTTTCAAATCCATCTCCAGAGACACATTACTCTGGGTCACCCCTTGACCCCCACCCGCCTCTGTTCTAAATATTCTCCTCTACCTGCGCAGGAGAACATGCAAAAGCCATACTAAACGACTCCCTCACCTCTGGCATCTTTCCAGAAGCCTTTAAAATTGAGCGCATGTCAAGCCACTTCTAAAAGGAGGCATCCCTCGACCTCTTTCACCCTAAGAATTACAGGCCGATCTCCAACACCAGATTTCTCGCGAAACTCATTGACCGGACTGCATACTCCCAGCTCAACTGCTTTGTAGAATCCAACAAACTCTTCAACCCTGCACTATCAGGCTTCAGACATCGGCATGGAACAGAAACCACACTGATCTCCATCTGGGATGATCAAGGTAATGGCAGACTGAGGGTTGCGCAACACTGATTCTCCTCAATCTCTCTGCAGCCTTTGACACCGTTAATCATTCAATCCTCCTTGACCGTCTCCACTCTCTAGGAATCCGTGGATCAGCACTCAAATGGATTCCCTCTTTCCTCAGCAACAGGAAACAAATCGCCTTCCTCACCCTTTTGTCTCAACTGCTTGTGCTGTGAACAATGGAGTACCCCAAGGCGCATGCCTCTGCTCTCCTCTTCAACCTCTGACCAGTCTACCAGGAATCACCTGCGCGCGCAACCTCTCCTGTTACAACTAAATTGATGATACCCAAATTATCATAAAAATCCCCAAGACAAGCACCAACCCACTTCCCGACCTTGAAGCTTGTCTCTAACATTGACCGATGGATGACAAGTAACCACCTCCTTTTGAACCCTGATTAAACAGAATTCTTGGTGTGTGGCAATACTGCCCCCCTCCCTCACCACCCTTCCAACATAGTCAAAACCCTAGGATGCACCCTGGACTCAGGCCTAACCCTCTCTCGTCAGATCAATGTTTGAAAATGCTGTCACTACCACCTCAAGCTTCTTAGACTCATTTTTCCTTACCTCTCCTATCCCAACAGACTCGCCGCTGTTATGTCTATCGTTATGTCGAGACTGGACTCTGCCAACTCCTTATACCTGGGAGCACCTACCAACTCAACTCCAAAGAGCCGAAAACGCTGCAGCCAAACTCCTCCTCGCCCTCGGACACAGACCACATCTCACCTGCTCTCCGCACACTCCACTGGCTCCCAGCCGGACGAAGGGCCCCCTTCAAGACCCTATGCATTACCTACCGAGCATTGCGCAAGACCGGCCCAACAAGAGAGGATAAAACCCTACCTCCCATCTCGCACTTTAAGATCAAGCACTGCCCTCTTTCTAGTGATCGCAACCTCTGTCAGGATCGGGGGTTCTGCCTTCTCAACCTTGGCCCCAACTCTGTGGAACTCACTTCGCCCACATATTCGACACACCGAAGACTACGTGGCCTTCCGCAAAGCTCTAAAAACATGGCTCTTTCCATGAATGCAGATTAAGGATATCTAAGGCAGCTGAAACCTTGCAACCTGCAGACTAATGTTCAAGAGATCCCAACCAATGACACCTCTGAATGCGACTGTTAAGTCACTAATAATTTTACTCTGAATGCAGCAATCCCAAATGTGCTCCTGAAATCCGGAACAGTGAGCTCTTTAGATCAAAACCTCCACCCAGACACTCACCTCTCCCATCACCATGATCACTCTACTCTACACCAACACAGAATTAGAGCATAGCTACACATCTCAATCAATTTCGGTCTAGCTTCTCCCATACAAACATTACTTCATTAACAGCTCAACGTTCTGATAAAATGCAGCTATACCCCACGAAAATCGGCCGAGCAGCACACACATAAGCGCCCTGCACAGGCCTAACGCAGCCAGAAGCTAGTGTTGGTGAACAAGCTCCAGGCTGCACACATTCAACAGATCTCAAATACCACCATACGTAATGCTAGGATGCAGCTACCATTAGGCAATTGCATCAGCTGCGCACATAATCGGTTCACCCAAGCACCCTGTGACACCTTACTCTTTCGACTCACCTGGACTGCGGTCCCTGAGGGGGTTCAACCTACCAGCGCTTTGAGGTCATACCAATGATAGAGCGCTATATAAATGCCACAAAACACGAACACCCAGGCCAAGTTTTTGCAGTAGTGTGTTCTGGTGGAAGTAGAGGATGCGAGACGCGTTAAGAGGTGGTATCTTGAAGTATTCAATTCAGGAACAGGGTGTCTAAAGGGATCTGTGCATAGGATTAGAGTAAGGAAGGATGCAGTGCCCTTTATAACAAAGGCTAGAGTGGTACCATTGGCTTTGAGGGGGAGAGATCAAGGAGGAGGTAACACTTGGCAAATGAAGGTATAATAAAAGAGGGAGGAGGCTGCTGACTGGGTGAGCCCGGTGGTCTTCATAAGAAAGAGCACCGGGGTGGTGCGGTTGTGTGTGGATCTAAGGGCACTTAACATGAAGTTGTTTACAGATAGGTTTCCAATGCCTAAAATGAATGACCCGATTGCGGAAGTGTGATGGGAAAGATGTTCTAGATTTTAGTTTTGAAATCCGTTATCAAGTCAAGTTACATGAGGAGTCAGTGGAGTCAACTACTTACACCATTTGGGTTCGATCGGTACAAGGATATGCCGTTTGCATTAATTTCAGCATCAAGTGTTTTCCAGGGGGTGATGGAATGGTTGCTGAGGGGCTTGAGTGGGTTACAGTGTTATCAGGATGATATTTTAGTGTGGGGAAAAGATGAGGATAAGGTTGAAGGGAGTTTTGAGAATCTTGTGTGAAGCTGGGCAGACAATATATGCACTGAAGTGTGAAATACAAATTTCGGAAAATCAAGGTTATTTGGGATATGAACTGTGTCAAAGGGGTGCAGCCAAAATTGGATGGTGATGAAGACAGGGGCGCCCAAAAACAGAGGCGAGGTTTCCTTGTTTCTATAGTTGGTGGAGTACCATTGTAAATGTATCAACAGACTGGTTGAAAAAACAAAAAATGAGATCTTTTACTAAGAAGAGTGTCACGCTTGTGTGGGATGAACAATGCAAAGGGTGTGTTTAGGATGATCAAACGGGAGTGGTTGGACACACCTGTGTTGAAGGGGATCAACAGTGACAAAGGTTTATAATTTTACAGATGCAAGTGAGAATGGAGTGGGGTGTGTACTAATGCAACCCAATGCGGATGAGATGAATATGGTAGCCTTTACGTCACAAGCGTTGAGGGATGCAGAGAGGAGGTATTCAGAGTTGGAGAGGGAGGCACTGGCTTGTGTGTGGGGAATGTAAAAAGTTCAGGTCGTTTGTCTGGGGAAGGACATTAACAATTGTAACAGACCATAAGCCTCTTGTGGCAGTATTTACTAAAAAGGGCCTCGATATAGTGTCAAGAAGGATTGCGGGGTGGATTACGGGCATGCAAGGTTTGGATTGTGAGGTAGAACACATTGATGAGAAGAAACATGTGGTGGCTGATGTGCTTTCAAGGAATGTTGGGAGTGAAAGGTGTTGGAGAAGGACAATTGTAGTGCCGAGTCATATCGGAAGGTTGTTGGGTATTTGTGTGGAGGATGACCTGTGGCTGAGGTCGAGTAGAACGTGAAAGGATATCGTAAAGGGAGTAATGAAGAATTGGAAATGGAGGATGAATTGTTGTTGAGGGGGCATAGGGTGGTAGTGCCTGAGAATATGGGAAAAGGTGGCGAGTGTCGCAGAAGAGGGGAATTTGGGATTGGGGAAGACCAAAGCCCTGATTAGGCAGGAGTATTGGTGGCATGGGGTGGATGACAGTGCTCTAGATGAGATTTTGAAGTGGGGGTATTTCACTGCCTATTTTTTCAAGTTGGAAGTAAAACATTTAAGTCCAATTCCAAATGGGAGTATTTTATAAGTGAGTAAAAAATATGTCTTAAATGGAAAACTGAATGTTTTTGTAATAAGTAATCTTTCCACCTAGTTATTCATACAGATTGAAAGATGCAGGTGTACGTCTTCTGATCAGGCACTAATAAAAGTTTCTTACTGTGGTACAACATACACTACTGTCCCAAACATATCCATGGAGCTGTGTGGGTGAAAGCAGGGGTACAAGGCCCCAAGTGTCCGTTTCCCATTGTTTGTTGGGAGTATTTTTACTCCACTTTTTTTTGGGTAACATTTTCATATTTTTAGGGATCAAAAGTGGCTGATAGACCCCTTATTTGCAGGGCGAGATGATGATATAGAAAGGATATTGAAAATATAGAGAGAATGACAAGTTGTGGATTACAAGGATACCCCAGATGGTAGTTCTGCCAGTGTCTGGGGCCATGTGGGATGTGGTAGCTGGGGATATATTAGGGCCTTTGGCGATGAGGGGGTCTTAGAGTAGGTATGTGGTGGTAGTGATGGACATGTTGTCTAAGTGGCCCGAGGATGGCGCTCATTATAGTTGGTACAGCGGCTCGACAGAAGAAGCCAAGTCCAGACTTTCGGCATTTCAGTTAGCTAAAGGGAAGACTCTGGGCATAGTCCTTGGCCAAGAACTCTACATGAGGGTGCAAGAAATCAGCATGACGGCGTGAGTAGCCTTTTGTCATCCACCACACAGTATCTGAAACTGCTTGTCCAATTGAGACCTTTGACTCGTGATAATTGTGTCATTGTTGCACACATTGGATTATTGTGCCAGTCTCCTACAAGGGGTCAGCAAGGGTGAATTGTTTTTGACTACAGATCATGCAGAACAATGCAGTCAGGGCTGTTGTAGGCCTACGCTCAAAAGGAGACCATGTCTCACTGGCTGCCCATTACCAGTAGAATTACTTTCAGGCTCTTGTGTACTACAAAGAGGTGCTTTGATGGTGTGAGCCGTGATTACTTATCAGTGTACTCTCCTGGATGCCAGCACGCAAAGATCAAACAACCTGGTCCTCCTTCATGTACCCAGGGCCAGTCTTAACGGTCACCTAGGGAACCTTTTTGTATGCAGCACCAAGAAGCTGAAATGCTCTTCCTCCAGACTTAAGGACATACCCGTTGCTTGAAATGTAAACGTGATCTCCTTGTTTTTGCTATCCCGGCTGCTGGTAACTGTTTAGTTTTGTGTTTTTTGTCATGTTTGTCTTGTTAGCGTCATTATGCCTACAGGCCTCTTTCTAGCGATATATAAAATAATAAAGTAAAGAGTTGTGTTTGTCGAAGGAGATTAGTTCAAGAAGGATTATTCTGTTTTTGGAGTCTGTGTCTTTGCGTGAGTGATTGGTAGAGAGTCTGAGCAGTTTTGGAAGACAATGGTATTTGTCATTCAACTACAGCATTGTATCGAGCGCAACGGAATTCAGTGTTGAGAAGTTTAATAGGCCTTTGATGGATGCTGCGAGGCTGGCCTCTGTCAGGAAAGGAATGGGTACGTGCAGAGTTTCAGTATAGGTTGGCGCCGCATGATACAACCAGAGTATCACCTTTTACTTGTTTGAAGAGAAAGAGGAGGAAGCCTAACACCAGGCTTTGTGCAGGGTGGTTGAAGTGATCGAAGGTGGATAATGTAGAAAACCTGAAGGTGAGGATGAGGATGATGGAGAACGGTGATAGGGCCATGGGAAGGTACGATGACGTGTGAGAGGTGCTGATGAAACCGGGGACGCTGGTGAAAGTAAAGTTGAGAATGAATGTACAGAAAGGGATGTCAAAACATTCCAATGCCATGGTGGTCAGAGAGGACCTGTGCGATTTAGTGCAACTTGAGAATGGAGAGGTGTGGAGTAAATGGAATGGCAAAGATTCCGGTGTTTTAATGGGTGAGTCTAGAAATATGAACGGGGGGTAAGGGGGTGAAAGTGTGTAGCATTTGTAAATATTAATGTGTTTATAGTTATTCACTAGAAGGGTTTTGGGGTGAGAAATCCTGGTAGAGGGAGAGGTGGCAGAACGAAACTGAGAAGGCAGGGCTGCTGTTATGGTACAACTCCTTCTCAGAAAATAAATGCATGAAACTTACTTTTGGATTGGAGCGTTTGCTTAATACAAGGCGGGACGCGGGGCAAGGGTACAGTGTTTTGCGGCCTCCCCGGATCTTCGCCAGCAGTTTCCTGCTTTTTGGCCACGCCCCCTCCTGGGCCATAAAGACTCTACTGTGTGCCTGCAGCGGTGAGGCCTGCAGCGGGGCAAGGGCGCGGTGTTTGGCACCAAAGGTGTTCGGCACCTGAGGTGGGAGGCTTGTCTGGTACTGGTACGGTCCGGGTCGTGAACAAGAGGTTAAAAGACAAAGCCACGTAAGTCCCCACACGAGGCCCTCATAAGGGACGGAAACGTGCAACTGCAACTCTAACTGCTGCCAAGGGGGAATAGTGAACGTTGGCCATGACTCTCTTAAAAGTCTTTAAGGTCCCTAAAGACTCATGCTGTGCCAAGGAAAGCTCCCCCTGTTTTGCCCCTTCCCACCCCTCCTTTCTGCCCCGAGTCTGCTCCCCAGGATAACGGCCTCAAACCGGAACGCAGGGCCTGGTTGTTATGAGACAGAAGTGTCATCCAGTTAAATCCCCTACTCTGGTCCTTCAGAACACTGATCAAGTAAAGCTCCCCACACTCCGGCTCCTTGCGATACCCAGTGCCTCAAATGGGATCCCCGTATCTGGTCATCTCTGTTTAGAGCAAGAGGGAGTAGCGGCCGGGACTGTAGTATCCGATAGCAGCTGCCCACCTTTAAACCCTACCCCTGTAATCCCCAGCATGGTCTTCATCCCAGCCTTTTGCTCTAACCGTGGCTCCTGTACAGAGATGGCCCCGTCCAGCTCCACCCCTGACTGCTCACTCAACGAGGGCAGTCCGCATATCGACATCCCTCTGCTGAATCATCCCTCTGGCTCTAGTAGTCTCTGGAGCGAGCATTTGTCACCGACAAGTCCTTCGGTCAGCTTGTATTTTCATCTATCCTCACTCAGGGCTCCGAAGCAACAATGTGATGTCCCCATTTCCGCTGCAAGACTAGCCATTGACCACTCAATTGGGGTGATCATGCACCCAGGGGGTGCAAATGTGTATGTATTCAAGTGTTGGCCGAGTTGGCAGTTATCAAAAATATGCGCTCAGTCCTCATAGGAACTCGGGGGGAAAGAGCAGCGGGAGGGGGAGCCCTGCAACTTTCCAACTGCTCTCAAAGGGCCCATTGTCTCACCCCTGGTTCACCCCCCGGATCCTCCCCGAACAGGCCCACGTGACATCCACATCCACAGAACCCCGTCCTAGTAAGTTGCTTGGGAATCCACAAGCAGTCAAGGAAAAAAAACACCAGTACATGTGTCGAGTCCAGAGTGTCCAATGGGGTGCCCCAATCTAAGGTAAAATCTACATCTCTGGAGGATACTGTACCAAGCAAAATGGTCTCAAAATGTCCTATTCCTGGAGAGGAGAGAGCCTACGGCTCACGGTGTAGAGAGAGGTTACCTTCACCCTATGACCAAGGCCGGACCGGACGAGCTACCGTGTACCTGCATGGTGTACCCAGGTTGGCAAGGGACATGAAGCGGTCAAGGGCTGCCCTCCTAAACAAATGCCTACATTGGCTACGATCTGTAAGAGGATGTTCTTTTGTGTCTAGAGAATCCTTGGCAAGGTGTAGTAGAATGTCAAGATTGGACAATCAGCTGGTTGACATTGTGGAACTTGCATTTTGGGACTGGAGAGTGGTAAAGGCGGTCCTAGGAAAATGTGGGGGGGCTAGTTGCTCGCCCAGGAGTGGCATTCTAATTAGCACTTATTTCCTTACAGACTGAGTGCCCCAAGAGGACAACGATGAGACCATCTCCCCTGTCTGGTTCTAACCTTACCCCTTTGGGACGTGATTGGTTAGGCTCCCTGGGGGACAAGCCCATGCAGCGGGGGTTATCCTGAAGTTAATGGGGCCTTCAGGTTCACTTATTTTCTTCCTCAGTGACCATTGATGGGGTGCATTCTGTTATTATATTTTGGATTATTGATTGTAATTGTTTTTGCATGATGTTTTCTTCTGTGTTTGATGGATTATTTTAAATCCGAATAAACTTGTTGACTGACTAATACAAGGGTTCCAGCCAAAGACTGCAACATTCAAATAGCTGGGGGAAGTCCAATCAGGGATAGTCTGCCATCTCACATTCTGCACAGCAACAAGACATACCCTGGCGGAAGTGTGGATTGGGCTCAGACAGTCCCAAATAAAGTTTCAGCCGGTTCACTCATACAAAGCACTGGCCTGGAGTCTATGAAAAGTGCATGCCCTTAATAGACAATTTCAAATTTTGACCTCAAGATAAAGGAATATAGCCAACAAAAAAGATGCCACAAACTAAAGCTTGTACCAGAAGAACTGCCATTTTGAGTATATGGTTCTCAAAAAGATCTTAAATCTCAGTAAAATAGTGTAAGATATAGATACATCAGGTTCGAAGCCCTGCTCTATAAACAGTGGTACTCCATGAGATTAATGCTTTGCAGGCCATAGTGCATTACACATAAATTAGCTTTAATTGTGGAACAAGAGATCAACTTGCTTCACCCTAACCAGGGCGACTGCTGTGAATTGTCAATGAGCAAAAACATTTTGGTCCTTCTCTTGTCGCTCTCCTGGTGAAGCTACCACGTCTGTATATATGAAATCCAAACGCCATCTTGGAATGACCAAACCTAAATTGTAGGCTGATAAATGCAGAATGCGTGAAAAGCATATAATCAATCTGTGAGCTGAAAGCACGGGTGTATGTATTGGTAACAGTCAGCATAAAGCTATATATTTAATGGTAACATTCTCTGATCATTTAGCTCAAAATGCTAGTGCATACATATTCAATGTACAAACAGAACGTGGTGCCCATAGGCGAATGGATCCTAATATATCAGGGCACACATTCTATGAGTAAAGTAATGCCCCCTAATCATTGCATGCTAGCTAATGCCTGCACACATGTCATATATACATCATAAAATGGAAAAGCAAAACCCTTAAATGTGATATACCTCAATCAAATTTAAATTCATACTTGTTCAGTGCTAATGCGCAGAGGTTATAGGCACAAAAGTGCAAATGCACAGAAATAATTCTAAGGTGCTAAACCATGTTTAAAGTGCAGGTGTCTCATTTGCAACATTCATTTATTAATAAAGGTACATTAGAAATGAATAGTTACTCACCATGCTGACTAACATACTCTTAGTCCATAGTCCCCTTTCCTCCATACTGCATGGGCGTCCCTCGCTAGGGAGACGGAACCTTTTTCACCAGATAAAAACGTCTTTGGCTTTAAATTTAGAGGCGCCCAGGGGTGTGGCCCTGGGAGCATGCGCTTCCCCTACTCTGTCCACCGGCGCCACTACTGAGTCCCCATTGACGCGTCAACAATATTTACCATTGCCTAATGACACCAGTATTATTAGGAGGGAGGATGGTGGGACATATGGAGGAAAGGTGACTATGGACTAAGTATGTTAGTCACTACGGTGACTAACTATTAATTACTCTTATGTCCCAGCCTCTTTCCTCCATACTGTATGGGCGAATACAACTGAATGTAGCCTCAGAGTGGAGAGGAAAACCTCCTTAGGAAAATAGATTCCTTGCAACTGCCTGTCCGACAGCCACGTTTGACCTAGAGCCAGCATTCAAACAGTAATGCTTACAGAAAGCTGACGGGGTGGCCAAGTGCCCTGCTGAGGACCTGCGATGGTATCTGCCGTTGGAATGCAATGGCTGTGGCCTTGGCACCGACAGTGTGGGCATGCAGGTTGGCTAACAATGGCCCGTGCTGCCCCTCGCAGGCCTCCTTGATGGCGGAGACCATCCACCATGCAATAGAGGCCTTGCATGCCTGATGCCCGGGCCTTATCCTCAGGGGGTCAACAGACAGTGCGTCTGACTTGCGGAAGCCCTTTGTCCTGTCCAGATAGCATTTCAGAGTGTGTCTGACATCCAGACAGTGCAAGACACACAGCCTCGTCCTAGGGTCAGCAAAAACATAGGTAAGACTACTTCCTCGTTTAAATAGAAAGTGGAGGGTACCTTCAGTAGGAATGTAGGGTGTTTCTGCAGGACCACCTTATCTCTATGAAAAGTGGTATAGTGTTCTGAGGCCACCAGAGCCTGGATCTCGCTGGTTCTGCGAGCAGCGGTGAGGCCCACTAATAAAGCCGTCTTAATGGTTACCAGCCTGATGTCCGCGGACACCATTGGCTCGGAGGGTTTGTGCGCCAAGGCGCCCAGCACTACACTACATTGAGGTCCCACAAGGGGTGCGGTTTCTTGATGAACGGGCAGAGCCTGGAGAGGCCTGCCAAATGTCTTCTGACTTAGGTTGGAGGAGAAGGTCTCCTCCTCAGAATTTCTGCAGGCCCCTCTGGCTGCCAAATACATGCAGCATGTGTCCACCTGCACGCCCGAGTGCACAAGAGTGCAGAGAAGGGACGCACATCATCCAGTGTGCACGTAAGGAGGTCGATCTCTCGAGTACGCCCAATGACAGAACCTAGTGCATTTACTTTAGTACTGGCTCCTGGTAGCCTTTCTCCTGGCCCCATGAATGAGCTCCAGATTAGCCTGCGAGAGGGTCAGGTGCCTGAGCGTGACGTGTTCAGGAACCACGCTGCGAGGGCCAACTTCAGTGGAGGGGGGTGGAAGCCCCTGCCCCCTTACTGCCCCGAAAAGGAGCTGGCCCCCTCGGAAGGTGAATGGGTGGTCTGTCTGGGAAGATGAGGAGTTCGGGTAATCACGGTCTTGCCAACCCCCCTGGAGCCATCAGAATGATGCTGAGGTGACAAGATTCCCTTATCTTGCAGATCACCCTGCGGACCAGGGGTGTGGGAGGGAAGGCATACGCTGTCAGCCGTCCCACTTTATCTGGAATGTGTCGCCCCGGAAGCTGGGGCGCTGCCCCTGCCAGGGCGCAAATTGCTGGCACCTCCGGTTGCTGAAGATTTCCAGCAGTACCTGGTCATTCAATTGCCACTCATAATTGTCTGATCCCAGTCTGCTGAGCCTGTCCAACTCCAGGTTGGACTAGCCCGGAAGAGGGACAGCCGTAAGGTAGATATCGTTCAAGGGAAAGACACTCTCGGAGCTCGTGTTCCATATGAGTCCAAGGAAGGTGAGATTCTGTGTAGGTTGCAGCCGAGACTCCACCCCAGGTCGTGGAGTGTGTTCACAAGTGCGGAGGAAGTGTGGCGTACTGCCTCCAGAGATCTCACCCTGATGAGACAGTCGTCCAGGTACGGGTAGATGTGGTGGCCTTGGGCCCCGAGGAGGGCTGCCTTGCAGAGTTGAGGCCAAAGGGTAGCACCTTATATTGGAAATTGCAGCCCATGATCCTGAAGTGCTGGAGGAGCAATGTGGTGGCCAAATCGGGATGTGTAGATGAGTCCTTCAGAACCATGGAGCACACCTAGGCTCCCTTGTCTAGTGTCTCCGCAATGAGTGCTGGCGTAACTATCTTGAATTATTGAAGAGGGAGGAGAGGCTGAGGGTGGATAGGTCCAACACAACTGTCAGGCCAGCCTGGTGGTTCTTTTGTATGGCGAAAATCCTGGAATAGAAGCCCATTTTCTCTGGGAGGCTGGGATGACTTCTGCTGTCTGGCTTTCGACGATCGACTGAATTTCTGCCAAGAGATTTGCCGTCCCAATCTGTGGGGGTGGAGGGAGCAGAGGGAGGGACCGGTAGGCGGTAACCCAAGGATACAACAGGGCGGATCCCAGGTCCGAAGAATTCGGATGCCAAAATTGCACATGAAAGGCAAGCCTGCACACACCCCAGAGACATGTGGACCTGAAGGGACGCGTCATGCTTTCTTTCCCGCTGCAGAGGAGAGGACCTGGAAAAAGGCCTTCACCCCCTCCCTCCCCACACCCCCTTTTTGTTGTTTGTGCCGATGCCGACTCGGAGAGTGGTCAGGCTGCCTCGACCTCTGCCCCTGGAAGCCCCGGTACCTGCCGAACGCCCGCCCCTTGTTGGAGCGTTGATGCAACTCTATGTACGCCTTTGGTGTGGCCTTCATTACGATTAAGACTTTGCAGTTTGCAAGCTGTTCTTCCTTTTTTCCAATTCCTCATCAGTGCTAGAGTAAAAGAGGTCACTACCCTTGAATGGAAGGTCCAGTATGCGTTCCTGGACATCAGGGTTAAACTTAGTAGCTTAACGCCAGGCAGGCCTTCTCATGTCCGTGGCGATGCATATGACCCAGCCAGAGGTATCGATGTGGGCCGCAGTGGACTCCATGATGTCCTGCGCTACCAGCTTGGCTTCTCCTAGCCCCTCCTTGAAGTGTACTTGGCTCTGCACCGGAAGTTCTGGAAGGAAGTCTGCTATTTCAAGCCAAAGCCTCTGGTTAACGGCTGCCAGCATGGCATGCACGTTGGATTGACTCAGGTGCATCGAGGCATTGGAGTAGAGCTTCTTCCTGTACGCCTGCATGATCATCTCCTTTCCTAGCAGCGCCACGGACGTGGTGGCCGAGGACAACTGAGGCTTAGAGTAGAGTGACACTGCAGCGATCACCGAAGAGTGTGGTTGAGGGTGCGTCGACAGCAAGAGTGGATCTACCTCCATCTGTCTATACTTAGCGTTGATTGACAGGTTGGGCCGAGCGTGGCTTGAGCCAACCCTTCTTGGCCAAGGCAAGAACCTCTTTGTGCATCGGGATACCCGTTCTGGTAGGGGGTGTAGGGTGAGGACTGTCAAGACCCCCTCCTCGGCTGCTTGACCTCTGTTTGAGGAAGGTCCAAACATTCCACCAAACCTGCAAGCCGTTCGAAGAAAGCTTTTGCAGAGGACGGCCTGTCAGGGTCCTCCTCCTCGTCTGCATCCCCCAAAGTGTCCGGAGAGGGTGGAGGAGTGTTGGGCGCTGTGAGCTGCGGTGTGGAAACCGCAGCCGGAGGCTGGTGTGGAACCGCCTGTACTGTGGGAGGCAGGGGAGCTGGAATCAAAGCAGCAGTTAGGGGCAGCGGGGGCTGCGCTGGGGCCTGTGACGCTGGAGCCATAGGAGGAATGACTATAGGTGCTGGTAGAGTGACAGGAAGGATCAAGTCCCTGACTGCATCCCACAGGTTGGCCCCCATCTGAGGGGTTCGCATCAGCACCAGGAACCTTTCGAAGAACCTGTCTTTGGAGGCTGAGAGGTGGCAGGTGATATTGATGACTGACTGGAGGCTGTCATGGCCAGAGCGCACTGTCTCGGTTGCAGGGGGAACCTGCCCTGCGCGGCTGATGGATAAACAGTAGGCCACATACCTGGTTGACACCAGTCCCACCTTGAAACTCATCCTCCCGTCTGCTGTTCCTAGGAAAGGCATCGGACAAACAGCCATTTTGTCGTGTGCTTGGCTCCCTGGGCACGGCCTCCACAGAGACTCTTGGCATTCCGGCACAAGACCTACCCTGCACTTCAGGCCGGGGCCTGGTAGGCGTATTGCCCTCATCAGTGTCGCCAGTAGTGCTGCGTGCAAGCGCCCCCTCGGACATTAGGCCGGTACTAGGGTGTTGCCCCTCATGTGTACACCCAGTAAAAGAACCTTGCAGTCCCTCTGTACTGCACCCCTAAGGATCTGACCCCTCAGCCATGAGGCCGGTAGCTGGTCTAGCCTCGGTACATGTGCTGGAGCGAGAACCAGAGATGTTCCTCCCGCTCGGGCGCTTCCCTGGGAAGGAGTCGCCCTTATGGGTGTGATGGAAAACAGCAGCCCTTCCTTGAGCCTCGAACTCTGTTTGACGAGGTCCTTTAAGTAATCGGAAGGCGGCCTTTTGAACAGCTCCCTCCACCTAGCGAGCCTGTTCTTCAGTGCACGTAGAGTCAGTGCGTCGCACGCGGTACAACCTTACCAGCTGTGGTTGGGGCCAATGCAGCAAAGGGATGTGGGGGTTCGGATGTAGGAAAGAGCCCCTCGCAGGCTGGACACCTGCTGAAGCCCGCTGAAGTCAACATGCGCCGGGTAGGAGTGTGGCGCCGGAGGACCAAGTACCTGATTGACAAACAGAAGACAAAAAGATAGAAGTATCCGGGGAAGAGTGCATGGAATTACATGGCCGAAACCAAACCCAGGAGTGCTGGTGAAATCGGCCCCTTTCCCGCTGACGCAGAAAAAAGGGTCTGGGGAGTGGCGCAAGTGGGCAGAGTCAGGGGAGGGCATGCTCCAAGGGACGCGCCCCAGTACACCTCTAAATTTAAAGGGGAAAACGTTTTTTTCTGGTGAAAAAGGTTCCATCTCCCGTCCCTAGCGAGGGAAGCCCATGCAGTATGGAGGAAAGGGGACGGGACTTAAGAGTACCGTTGTATAAAAAATAAATGGTATCAATATGGTAAAGCAATGCCCTTAAAGGCAAAATGATTCAGTTTGAATACATACGCATTCAGCGCAAGTTCACAGAGGTAAGACGCACAAGTGAAAATGCATAGATATAGCAGATATAATTAGAAGATGCTTTATCATGTTTTAAAGTGCAAGTCCTCTTAAAATACAATTGAACTGTTGTAAACACCTGTTTGTAAAAAAATTAAAATAAAGAATAAATAAGGTACAACTTGATCGCAAATGCATATACTACACTCAAAGTAGGTCCCATCAAATGTATACTAATATGGCTTTCACAACAACTGAACCATATTTTAGGTGTAGACACTTTTTCCCATAACGCAATTATGCAGCGTGTAAATATGGCAAAAAAGTAGATTAGGGAGATATCAGAAACTATCCATTCTCACCAACCGTGACATTTACGTGAAGCGTGAATACTGTGCAACAAACATGAGCGGCATAAAGAAAGTGAGACAGCAACCACACATCAACATGCCTGTACTACTACAAAAGATTGAATGGTTTTCCCTCAAACCTACAACCAATGTCAGCATTTCTACAAGACAATAGAATTGTGGAAGAATTTGATACTGCACAATTTATTTCACAATTTAAGGAAACATACTTAGAACTTAATCGCCAATGAATACATGTCATTATTTTTCCCTACTGTGGCTATTGAGTTTTGTTGTCAATCTACAATACATCTTGCTTCCGCTTGTCTTAGTAATTTCTCTGTTTCCCCCTCTGACTTGTGATGCTATGCAATTACAAAATAAATCAAAGGATGACTAGTCTTTGGAGTGTTTCATTAACGTTTTTAGCTAAAGGGTGTGCAAGATCATTGTTTTTAATAGCTCCAACATGTTGTAACTTCCTTGTTTGGTACTGCCTATGTGCCACGGGTCACAATCACAAGTGAGTAACATAGATCGCATATTTTGTTGTACATGTCAATCATGTTTTAATTTTGACCATATATCCCGTTTGTGGATGCTTGTACTCAAATATGTATTCCAAACCTGCAGGCCTTACGTTTGTAACACTTGGTAAAAAACACCCAATTTTCTTGTAAGCCAATCACTGCCCTCTGTGTGGAGCTTGGACTGGAAGAAGATAGGGGACAACCTGGACTCAATATAGCAAGCTTTTCTGGATGTCATGATGGCATGTTCATCTATATAGTGTCTAATATCTTTACCCTTTCTCAAGAGAGGCCAAGTTTGTTCAAAAAGTTCTCAAACTGCTACCACCATAATTGAACCTGATGGAATCCTGAGAAGCCAATCCTTGGATTTGCATGTAGTCTTAGTAATCGACATGCTCACCCTATTATGTTCACAAACTTTATTGAAGGCCCAATGTATTACAGATCTGGGATATCCCCTCATGACATCTTCGCACAGCTGTTTTTGAATTTTCAATAAATAAAATATCTTCATTACAATTAAGAATTCCCCAAATGGAATACTCCATTTTAAACTTTCTGGGTGTGCACTGGCTGCACACAATACTGGGTTGGCACTTCCTTGCGGTATAGCTCTGTTGTAATCTTTCAGTCTCTGATGACAATCTTGATATCTAAATAAATTCTCTCCTCTGAGCTATGGTGCTCTGTGGACTATAGATATAAATCAGTGACATATTTCAAAGAAGTCCAACCATTCTCTTGGTGTGCCTTCCAAAATAATTAACAGATCGTCAATATATTTACAGCACAAAACCACCATCTGTGTACTGTTGCAGTGCTTCTGAACTAAGCACTGGTTCTTCCCACTTGCTCATAAATAAAATTGCATATGTGGGGGCCACGGATGTGCCCGTGCTTCGTAACTAATTATAGTACTGTACATCAAACAAAAAGCAATATTGGTGTAGGCAAAAAACAATTAAATGAGCATTTTTGAGTGTTCCTTATATCTTACATATTTTGTTGATCAAACATTTTTTACTGCCGATATCCGTGATCATGCCGAATTCTAGTATATAACGAGACCAGATACAATGTGAGCAAAAAAATAAATAAATAATCAGTGATCCATGGGATATCATCCATTTTGTCCAGGAAGTAATGTTGAACACATGATGGTAGCGTTTCGACAAATGGGAGAAACTTATTAAGACATTTCGAAGTGTACTCTAAAAGTGACTAATTCGAGGCTAGAATGGGTCTGCCTGGTGGTTCTTTTATGAATTTTGGGTACAAAATAAATAATGGGCGTTTTGGGAAATTCCTGTGAGTTTTTTTCTTCCCATTCCAATAAGGCCATATGCATACCTTACTCCTGTAATCGTATTTCTGATGCTTGTTTCTGCTTAGATTGACATGCTATGCATAGGCCGACATCTAGTGGTAGTCGCAGAGTATTACATGGTTTGTTCAAAACTCAAAGAAACATTGACTGGGTGTGTTAGTAATACAGTAATACTATCCCTAGTGTGACGTCCATTGTACCCATAGCTCTTCAAGCGTTGAGGTCCCTAAAATTGTTTCGTTTCTGACATGAAGTTGCATGAAGTGTAGCACAAGTACAGATATAGGCAAGCATAAAGGTAGATAGAGAAACATCTATTCACCTTCGACTCCACAGGGAAGGAAGGGTGGGTGCATGTGAATCTAAGACGATACAAACATCAGAAATACGATTACGATGAGCAATGTATGCTTTTTGAGGCTTGTGGATCTTCTTAGATCACAAGCTATGCATAGATTAGCGTGCAGTACCTGGAGAAGGAGGTGGGCTGTGAGGAGGTACAGCGACAAATAGATGTAGCACCGCCTTCCCCACCTGTGAATCCGCTTTAGAGTGCGTCAATGCAGTAATGCTGAGGAAATGTATGTATGGAGCTCCAAATAGCTGCCTTGCAAATTGCGCCTAAAGGAACATTTGCAATAAATGCTAAAGTAGCTCCTGTACGTCTTGTAGCGTAAGCTCAGTGTAAAAGACAGTATTTTTTTTTAGTGAGTAGCAAAGCTGTATACACTTTATTATCCATCTGGAGATGGCATTCTGCCGGGTGCCATGGAAACAACGATTTGGACAGTTTACCTGCGAGGTTTAGTTTGGTTTATGTAGTACAAGATCACTCTCCTTACATCTAGGACAAGCATGGGGACTTCTTTCAGCTGTGTTTGATGGTTTTTGGAAAAAAGTAGGTAGTTCAATGGACTGGTTAACATGGAACTTAGATATGAATGTAGGTGAGAATCTAGGGTGTGTTCTAAGAACCACCTTGTCTTTGTGAATAATGAAAGGGTCTTGTACTGAGTGCCTGCCGATCACGGACTCATTTTATAGGGGTGAAAGCTACTAGAAAGGCAGTCTTGTAAATTAAATGTTTCAGGCTGGCTTTGTGCCTCAGTTTAAGGGGGTGGGGGGTGGAGGGGGGGGACGGCATGAGATTTGTGAGGACAATGTTAAGATCCCAACCTGGTGGAGGATTTGAAATGGGAGGCTATAGTCTCTACTTCATCCATGAATGCTTTGATAACTGGTACCTTCCACCATGACGGAACAATGAGAGAGTAAAAATGCTCCATCAAGAACTGGTGCTTGCAGTTGGCCCTAAAGAGGGCTCAATATTCGGAAGTTAATGTATCAAATAGTTTGTCCACAACTTATATAATAAATTATCGCCGTCAATTATGATGATTTTTAGAAATGTTTATTCACATCCCCTTTTCGTAGCTCTTTTTGAATATTATTCTGTCATATTCAATGAGGCTGCACCAAATCTGGTTAGGATCATATGTACAGATGCCAATGCATTTCGGTTACAAAAAAAACCTTCATCAGGGCGGTACATTGATTCAGTGATCTATCTACATTAACCAACATTTCAGTAATTGTCAACCATTGCATAACAAGGTTTCAGATGAACAAATTTAAACACATACCCAATCCAAGGGTTCCACAACGGAAAGAACATGAAAAGAAAAAAGCAGAAAAAGCTCTATGTCAATAACTGAGTATCTATACATACCGCAAATTAACAAAACCTTGTTTATAGAAAATTTCCCATACCTTATGTTTCAAATAATTCTTAAATGTTTCTCCATATGCGCGAGAAGCAACGAGTAGAAGTGCGGGCCCCTGTAAAACCCACAGGGAAACTAATCAATAACAAGAAACTTTAATTGAAGCCGTAAGAGCGGGGAAAATGGAGTCAACCTTACCTGTCAGACGCTGTGTCAGTGACAACTGCATTCGCACGAGCACGCGCGAATGACTGTTTCTGTATTTGAATGTTTCCATGGTGACCCAACGGCGTCGTGTAGATACACGTACGCCTTGGGTCCCACCTTTGTGACGTCACAAAAGGCGGGACAATCACCATGGGAGCAGGGAAGCTTTGCAAACCAGTGTATAGACAATGCGTGCGCTTTCTCCAAAGAGAAAAAGTGACTGTGGCGCTGACACAAAATCTTACATATCTCGTAGAAAGGTTAAATGGCAATCAGGCAAACAGAATATCATTTCAAGCATAGAACTCCAAGAACGTCATGAGAACAAAGAATGTAGTTACAAGTAGAATTTGCAAAAATCCGCAGTGGAACACAGGGAGTTACCAACAGTTACAGTTTTAAGGTATGTGTTAGTTGGCCCAAGGTGGGGCATATTCATAATGCATTTTTTGTCCACAAACGGTGAACTGTTCTATAAAGGTGTCCATCTTAAAAAGCTTCGTGATCTAAAACAAGGAGACACACTTAGAATACAGGGGTATCCCAGACGGCAAAACAGCAAGGTTCATCCCTAGAAACAGAGGAAAAAAACAGCAAGGTTCATCTCTAGAAACAGAGGAAATAAAAAGTAAAAAATTGCAGAATTACAAATAGCACATATAGTTTATCTCTTCATTGATACCCTTCGGCGCCAAAGTGCCCAGTCGATCAATCCAGTACGTTTCTCGTTCGTCAAGTCGCTTTTGCAAGTTTTCATGTTTGTTGTTTCTTTGTACCACCTCCAGGATCACAAATGTTATCTGTGCCAAACTATGTCGTTTCTCGCACCAATGTCTTGCTACTACTGAGGTAACTGTTCGGTTCCCGATGCATGATCTATGTTCGTTCCAGCAAATCTTCGCCGTGCGTTGTGTTTGACCTACATAGAAAAATCCACATGGGCATTTGATACCGTAAATGATGTTTTGAGTGTCACAAGTCGCATAGTCTCTTAATTTGATTTTTTCTCCAGAGTGAGGATGACTGATGTTTGGTCCTTTTATGATATAGTTGCAATTACTGCAATTGAGGCAAGGAAATGTTCCAATGCGGTCTGTGAATTTCTTCTTGCGTGGAGGTTTAGTGTTTACTAGTTTGTCTTTAAGGTTTTGACTATGTTGATACGCAAAAGTAGGAAAATCCTTAAACAGGCGTTCTATTTTTTGATCACACGTTATTGTATTCCAGTTCTTTTTAATTATGGTTTTGATCCGCCTGCTTTGTCTGGAAAATTTGGATACAAAAACTAAAGGAGGTGTGGATTTCTTCTTTACTTGAGGTTTCAACAAATCTTTTCTGTCTTGTGTAGCTGTGCGGATGGTGGCTGCCTCTATTTCAGCCGTAGAGTAGCCTCTCTCCAAAAACTTGTCCCCCATGTCTTTCACTGCTTTTTCATAATCAGAAGGGTCACTGACTATCCTTTTTACCTTTAGCATCTGACTATAGGGAAGATTTTTGATTAGGCTCGGTTGGTGAAAACTGAGTCTTTGCAAAAGGTTATTGCGATCAGTACTCTTTCTGAAAATAGTTATTTGGTACTCACGGTCTGTGATCCTCATTTCCACATCCAAGTAAGTAATTACATTGTTTTAGCAGTTCTGTTTCGGTGTTTGTCCAGATGCCAAAAATATCGTCAATATATCTGATCCACAACCCTTGAATTTATCGGTAACAACTCCTATTTCCAATATAAGAATTTGTTTTTCCTTCAAGTAGCTGGCACAGCTATGGGGGCCACTATGGCACTCTCCTATGCCAATGCATTTATGCATAAATTTGAAACTGAATATGTACTTAAAAACATCAATTGGAACAACAACCTAGGGTTGTGGATCAGATATATTGACGATATTTTTGGCATCTGGACAAACAACGAAACAGAACTGCTAAAATGTTTTAATTACTTAAACAGTATCGATCCCAGAATACAATTCACACATGAATACTCTAGAGAAAAGATACATTTTTTGGATGTGGAAATAAGGATCACAGACCGTGAGTACCAAACAACTATTTTCAGAAAGAGTACTGATCGCAATAATCTTTTGCAAAGACTCAGTTTTCACCAACCGAGCCTAATCAAAAATCTTCCCTATAGTCAGATGCTAAGGGTAAAAAGGATAGTCAATGACCCTTCTGATTATGAAAAATCAGTGAAAGACATGGGGGACAAGTTTTTGGAGAGAGGCTACTCTACGGCTGAAATAGAAGCAGCCACCATCCGCACAGCTACACAAAACAGAAAAGATTTGTTGAAACCTCAAGTAAAGAAGAAATCCACACCTCCTTTAGTTTTTGTATCCAAATTTTCCAGACAAAGCAGGCGGATCAAAACCATAATTAAAAAGAACTGGAACACAATAACGTGTGATCAAAAAATAGAACACCTGTTTAAGGAATTTCCTACTTTTGCGCATCAACGTAGTCAAAACCTTAAAGACAAACTAGTAAACACTAAACCTCCACGCAAAAGAAATTCACAGACCGCATTGGAACATGTCCTTACCTCAATTGCAGTAAATGCAACTATATCATAAAAGGACCAATCATCAGTCATACGCACTCTGGAGAAAAAATCAAATTAAGAGACTATGCGACTTGTGACACTCAAAACATCATTTACGGTATCAAATGCCCATGTGGATTTTTCTATGTAGGTCAAACAACGCACGGCGAAGATTCGCTGGAACGAACATAGATCATGCATCAGGAATCGAACAGTTACCTCAGCAGTAGCAAGACATTGGTGCGAGAAACGACAGTTTGGCACAGATAAAATTTGTGATCCTGGAGGTGGTACAAAGAAACAACAAACATGAAAACTTGCAAAAGCGACTTGACCAACGAGAAACGAACTGGATTGATCGACTGGGCACTTTGGCGCCAAAGGGTATCAATGAAGAGATAAACTATATGTGCCATTTGTAATTCTGCAATTTTTTACTTTTTATTTCCTCTGTTTCTAGAGATGAACCTTGCTGTTTTTTTCCTCTGTTTCTAGGGATGAACCTTGCTGTTTTGCCGTCTGGGATACCCCTGTATTCTAAGTGTGTCTCCTTGTTTTAGAGCACCAAGCTTTTTAAGATGGACACCTTTATAGAACAGTTCACCATTTGTGGACAAAAAATGTATTATGAATATGCCCCACCTTGGACCAACTAACACAACTTAAAACTGCAACTGTTGGCAATTCCCTGTGTTCCACTGCGGATTTTTGCAAATTCTACTTGTAACTACATTCTTTGTTCTCATGACGTTCTTGGAGTTCTATGCTTGAAATGGCATTCTGTTTGCCTGATTGCCATTTAACCTTTCTACGAGATATGTAAGATTGTGTCAGCGCCACAGTTGCGTTTTCTAAAGCGCACGCATTGTCTATACACTGGTTTGCAAAGCTTCCCTGCTCCCATGGTGATTGTCCCGCCTTTTGTGACGTCACAAAAGGTGGGACCCAAGGCGTATGTGTATCTACACGACGCCGTTGGGTCACCATGGAAACATTGAAATACAGAAACAGTCATTTGCGCGCGCTCGTGCGAATGCAGTTGTCACTGACACAGCGTCTCTGACAGGTAAGGTTGACTCCATTTTCCCCACTCTTACGGCTTCAATTAACGTTTCTTGTTATTGATTAGTTTCCCTGTGGGTTTTACAGGAGCCCGCACTTCTACTCGTTGCTTCTCGCGCATATGGAGAAACATTTAAGAATTATTTGAAACATAAGGTATGGGAAGTTTTTTATAAACAAGGTTTTGTTAATTTGCAGTATATATAGATACTCAGTTATTGACATAGAGCATTTTCTGCTTTTTTCTTTTCATGTTCTTTCCGTTGTGGAACCCTTGGATTGGGTATGTGTTTAAATTTGTTCATCTGAAACGTTGTTGTTATGCAATAGTTGACAATTACTGAAATGTTGGTTAATGTAGATAGATCACTGAATCAATGTACCGCCCTGATGAAGGTTTTTTGTAACCGAAATGCATTGGCATCTGTACATATGATCCTAACCAGATTTGGTGCAGCCTCATTGAATATGACAGAATAATATTCAAAAAGAGCTACGAAAAGGGGATGTGAATAAACATTTCTAAAAATCATCATAATTGACGGCAATAATTTATTATATAAGTTGTGGACAAACTATTTGATACATTATCTTCCGAATATTCAACCCTCTTTAGGGCCAACTGCGAGCACCAGTTCTTGATAGAGCATTTTTACTCTATCTCATTGTTGCATGATTTTTTGGTCCTTATGCCACAGGACCTCTTTATAACTGGTAGCCCCAGGCGAAAGCTTTTCTAGACTGAACAACTTCCAAAGTTCAACGTATGAGTTACATCGTAGTGCCCACCTTTACCTTCGTTTTTGTTACCTTCCACCATGACACCTTGCTTTGGGATGCAGTGTAATCCGACAGAGCCGCTAGGTGTACTTTGATTAAATTAAATAAACCGGAGTCTAGAAGTAAAGCACATAGTGAAGAATGTTAGATGGTGGCATTCAATTTGATTTATTTTATGTGATCAGCACCAAATGACAAATCTCTTCCACTTTTTAAAGTAGCAGTGTCTGGTGTTGGGTTTCTGTGTTTCTTTTGAGGCTATCCATACACCTTTGCAGAAGATTGTCAGTGCCCAAACTATGACTTCAGGAGCCGGGCTGCTAAGTTCATAGTTTGAAGGTATGGATGGAGTGGTGTCCCCTCGTGCTGGTAGAGCATGTTGAGGGGAAAAGGCGTTTGATTGGTTTGCACACTGCTAGTTTGAGTAAGTGTGGAAACCATAGTTGTGCCCACACTGGAGCAATTAGGATAAGTGACTTGTTCCTGGTGCATCTTGTGCACTATCTTGTTGAGGAGTGGTGTTGGAGGAAAAGCATAGGCAAATCTCCTTGACCAATTGATTCACAGGGCGTTCCCCATGGACCCTGGTTGGGGAAACCTAGATATGAAGTCTGGGCATTGTGCGTTTAGGTTTGTTGCGTACAAAAAATGCGGTGGATTCCCCCATTGCGTGAAGATATGATTTAAGATATCCTTGTGAATTTGCCACTCGTGTTCCTCGGGCAGTAGAGAACTTCTGCTTAGAGTGTCTGCTACAGCATGGAGTGGCCCTGGAACGTGTTGCGAGACTAGGAACATGCCCCGCTTGAATGCCCACTTCAGGTTATCCCAAAAGATTTGGGATAACCTGGACAGACGGAGAGTGTCCCCCTCCCGGTTTGTTTAGATAAAACATGGCAGTGGTGCCGTCTGTGGACTTACACTGTTTGACCTACTAGATATTGCTGAAAAGCTTGCTGTGCCTCGAGTACTGCTAGGTGTTACAGAATATGTACGTGGTTTTGGGCTGTAGTTTGTGTCCACATGCCATGTGCTGTGCGATGAAGGTAATGGGCTCCCCCCCCACCCTGAGAGTGAGGCGTCCTGTGTCAGAGTGGTTTGTACTGGTGGATAGGGTTTTCCATTTAGCAAGTTGTCTTTGGAACACCAGCGTAGAGGTTGTACTAAGGTTAGCGAAACAACCAATATATATCGTCCCCCTGACCACCTGCCCGAGACCATTGTTTTGCTAACCACTCCTGCATTGGGCACATGCGAAGCCACGGGTGGGGAACCAGAACGATCCACGAGGCCATCATCTGAAGCAGGCGCATTGCCTTGCGCACGGTTATCTAGTGCCCGGCTAAATAATAAGGTACTTGAGACATGTTTTGTACTCTTTCGTTTGAGGGGAAGACCAGCTCTTCACGAGTCTTTAGGATTGTTTCCAGAAATCGTTTCACTTGATTGGGTACAAGACAAGTTTTTCTCGTTGATGGAGAATCCCAATTGGAACAGATTGATTGCTCTTTGGGTGTTAGAGTTTACATATTTGTGGCATCTCCCATGTTATTAGCCAGTCGTCCAGATAAGGGTACACTGGCAATGATTATCTGCGTAGGTCCGCCGCCACTACTGCTAGTACCTTGTGAACACTCTTGGAGCTGAGGCTATGCCGAAGGAGAGTACCTTGAATTGGTAATGTCCTCCCACTATTTTGAAGCGCAGATACTTTGTGCACTGGGAATATTGAAATATGAAAGTATGCATCTTTCATATCCAATGTTGCCATGAAATCTCCCTGTTTTAAGAGAGGGATTACCTCCTGTAGTGTTGTCATGTGAAACATCTGTGGTTTGACATATGTCCGCTGAGCACAAGACTATTACAGGGCGCATAGTTAAGTCATTCTTTGTTACGTTGAATAGATAACCTTATTTACCTGATTCGCTGGGAGCCTTTCTATGGCGTCTTTTTCCATCAGGGCCTTTACTACTACTTCTAGCAGTATGAGTTTTTCATTTGGCGTTATTTTCCTGTGTCTATGCGGATGGTTTAGTGGTTTTTGCAGAGTTCTATGTAATACCCTCCTGCCACGGTGGCCAACATCCACTTGTCAGATGTGATTCCCCTCCCAATGCGTGAATGAATTTAGAGATGCAGCCTCCGACTGGAGTTGTAGGGGGACCTGGACCTGGGCGTCCTTTTCAGAGGCGGAGGTCCTACCTCTAACTTCTGGACGTTTGTAGCTTCTTTGAAAGCTGCCAGATGACAACCTGTGAGTTACCCCACAATGGTGAGTGGCCTCCCTGGTTAGAACCTGTGGAGCGTTGTGGACCTTGACAGTGAAAAAAAAATAAAAAATAAAACAACAACAACTGCTGCTGCTGCTGTTGAACGCCCCTCGTTGGGCAAAAGGCTTAGTAGTCAGTTGTCCTAAAGACTTGTGTCATGTTCTTCTTTGGCACTTTTTAGGGCATCCTTAACTCCTAGGTTTGATGTGGTCTGTGTCTCCAGCTTGAAGCCCGACTTAACCAGGCATGGCGTTTGATTAAGGTGCCCTCAGCTGTAATACGGTCCGCATTGTCTGTGGCGTCCAGATAATTGTTTTTAATGCAGTTAGCAATTTGTTTGCCTTCAGTAATTGTTTTAGGGAGCTGAGATTTAAGTGGCTTGGGGACCGCCTCGGTCTGCTGTTGTAGAGTCTCCCACACATGGCAAGCATAACTGACCAGTAGGAGTGCTGTTTGCGATTCTAGTCAGATAAGCAGAGGAGGGTGCCACTTTCCTACCGAGTGTAAATCTTTTTACTCTCCTTGTCAGAACGTGCCTCAGCAGAAGCTAGGCGCGTGCCTGCCCTTTTCCTGGTTGTGGTGACGACTAGAGAGTCAGGTTTCACTTGACCTCTGATATAAGCAGTGCTCCAGATAAGATTTTGGAGGTGGGAGTATTTTACTCCCTATTTTTAAACTTTGAGAATAAATGTGATTTCAAGAGAGTAAAAATGACTTTTCTCCTTTGCAAGGGAGTAAAATGTATAGGACATCCAGCCGATGTGTGCAAAAACTGTATGGAAATCATTACTCTGCGGCAGCTTTCTGCATTGTGACAGAATACACCTTTCATTATTTCTCTACGGTTTGGTCATTTGATCTCTCCTGTGTATATATCTAAATGTTGAAAACACAAAAACCTTGCCAAATAGATAGTACAGCAATCATGAATTGTATTGGGTGTTTAGAGGTTCGATAGCAGAATTGTCTTCTGATGTTTAATGAAAGTCCCCATTTCCTGCAGCTAGAACTACCTAATGGTATGACAATGTTATGATACATCTGCCCAGAGAGGCAAGGACTCCACACTAAATTCTATATCTAATCTCATGGTCAAATGGTTATTTATATAGCGCTTTTGGCAAAGCACTGTACATAGAACATATTTATCACAATTATTACCAAACCAAAGTCGGTACTCTTTAATTGACCTTCGAAATATGAAAGGCTGAGGCGGCCTTGCCAGGATTCGGACCTGCAACCTACAGATCACGCACAGATTGCAGCAACGAGCATTCAACTGGCTGAGCTATCTTATTGTCTAACATCCTTCAGAGGTCAGTAAACTGAGTATAGACTGAGGTATAATAATTATGGTGCCTAGATGTGTGACGAACCATATATGAAGCGCTACATAAAGTTAAATACCTATCTGGATTATCACAGGGACAGGTTTTGCTGAGTTTCTATTTCAATTACAAATGTAACTTTCACTTGTTTGTTTTTGAACAGAGGTTGCACTTCCTTGAGAGTCAGGTTTTAATTGCAGTCATAAAGATTTGAGGCTATAACACCGGTGATTGGTGTATTGGCAATCACTCACTCTTGAGCCTTAGACTCTGCTGCCACTGACCATTTATAGTAATGTACCCCATTGACTGCATGGTTGAATGGATATAAACTAGACAGTGCATACTCGTCATTTTACACACTGTTTTTATAATTGGAGTGTAAATTAAATTATAAGTGTAAAAATAATCTGCCTCCGCACGATTATGCACACAGCACAGGAACTCTGAAAAATACAATTGTGCAATACTCGCTTGCTTTCAACTGGAGAAAAACAGTGTGTAACTAAAGATTAATTCTCAATTGCAGCTAGTTTTCCCATCTTATTAATTATACAATCCGAAAATGTTAGGAAAATGAATATTCACAGTGCTTCTGTTTGCTCCATGAGCATCAACACAGCAGAAGCTGAATGGAAAGAAACTATTCCTTTTATCATAGTGTGCATCTTTTCTTGAAAGACTTCAGAGAAATGCATTGTGTTTCAGAAGTTTTTCATCCATGTACATAAAAATCAAAAGAAGCGTTCTGGTTTCTGGCAAGTAACCTGGACTTTGCATTGCCCTCTGCTCTAAACTTGTGTGTAAATGTACACAGGAAAATAATGAAGCTGTCGTATTTACAAGATTTTCATGCGTAAAAAGGCCTAGTACGCACCTTATCTGTAGGCCTGGATATAAGAGTCAGTTGGTGCTGGCCTGAAAACTCTCAATGCAGGGGTTAACCACTCTTATGAGGTTGGGTGTCAGTAAGGAGGGCTGGATGCGCCTCTGCACTGATTAGAGGATGGGTATGAATTGCGTTTCCAATCTCTTCTCCCCTAAAATGTCGTCCACAAAGTCCTTGTCCTGTTGGACCTCTTGAGTCTCTTTTTTAAAGTTTTCGATGACTTTTAGCAGCAGCTCGTTCTATTGGAGCTGGTTATCTATGGGTCAGTCAGCCAAAGGTGATCCTGGTGATCTGGAGACTGTAGGATGCAAATATCGGAGTGGTCATCATCATAGTATTGGTCCTGACTATTGGTTGTTGTGAGACCCTGGATCCTGTGAGTCTGAAGGATTTACGAAAAATACAAGTCCTGTGAGGGGTCCTGGAAATGTGAGGCGACAGGAATTTGGGTAGAAGTGATGGGTTGGGAGCAGTCTAATCTTAACACTTTATAAGGGTCGTTCACCAGTAGATACCCCTTCACCCGGTGCAGAACCATGTGGGCTTCTAAACTCCTCTGGGTGGCGATCCATGAAATTTACGAAGCAAGTGATCCTTCTCTTGACCCTATAGAAGCTCTCAGGTGTCCATTCAGTGGACCTCGTGGAAGCAGGAGGAGCTCTTGAAGTGAGGTCTGCCTTATCTGAAGCAGTGCCCCTGATAGGGTGTCCTCAGATGGAGTGTAGCCAGTTTCCTGTAAATATGCCTTTAGTGTGTGGTGGAATGTGTGTGTGCTCTTGCCACCGGGTGTCTTCTCTGTAACAGGACTGCTAACCTGCTTATTGGAGTCGGGGGCTCGCACATGGAGTTCTATTGAACCCTGATCACCTTCGACATCGCCAAACACGTTCACGCTGCCATGGCTGGATTCACTTGTCACGTCTATGTAGGCCTCGGCCTACATGGCGTGGGCCACTTAGCGCTTAGTGCGGCGGTCTTTTAGGGTCTTCGGTCGAAAAAGCTTGCAGGATTTGCAGTGCCTCGACGTGATCCTGTTAAAAGAAGTGGTTGCACATGCAATGTGTCTCCTTCCAGGAATATATCCAAATACAAGATGGGCAACCTTTTTTTTTCCATATTGGATGTGAAAGGCAGCACGACAATGAAGGGGTCAAACAAGGTGGCAGAAGAGGCATTCTATAAAGAGTGTATGACCTCCCTCACTGTAAAGGGCAGAGGCCCTGTGAGGCCTGTGTAGGCCACAGTTACGGTTTGTCGAGACGAGGCTTGTCGGTGATGCAGGGTCCGTCCTTCGAGAGCCATCAAAGTTCTTGAAGGTGGCATGCAATGGGCGTTTGTAGGACAGTCCAAAGTTAAAACATATAATAACGAAGGCGTTAGCCTGGAAAACTCTGCAACATGCAACCGACTGCGATGGCAGGAAAAAAAACAATCTGAGCGACCTCGATGCGTGAAGGACCATGGCTACAGTGGACGTCGCACTATGAATAGTGTTACTAACGAGCCCAGTCAACGTCCCTCGCTGTTTGAAAACAAATCATGTAATACTCCACTACCACTAGATGTCAGCCTATGCATAGCATGTGATCTAAGAAGATCCACGAGACACAGACGCACAGCATCTGTGCCCCAGAAAAAGTCAAAAATGGTTCACCGTCACCTGCCTGTTCTGCATATCAAATGTAATTGGGATGTTACTTAAGGAAAAGTAAAAGGAACAGAAAGAGCCTTTGTAGCACTCCACTCAAAGTGGCTTATGCTAAGCTGCAAAAAACAAAAAGGTGAACAAAGGCGGCCTACGCAAGTAGCACTGACCAGTGCACCACAAACAAAACGAGTGAAGAGACTACTAAGTTAAGCAAAACAGCATCATTCATCCAAACCTAAGCTATGACCAGACAAAAAGCAGTGGGAGCCATTGAAGTCAGTGGAGGAAAGTCCCAAAAATAAAAATCTTCCCCAACTATCAAGAAAGAGTAGCTATAATTCTCCAAATAAAATGCCTGGTAGCCATCCTGAAGTGGTATGCTGCTTACTTGAACTTCAAATTGTAGTCAGCCCTATTCTCGTTTGTTCAGGCCAATGACAGCCACTTAACCAAACACAGTCCTTTAAAGTATTTGGTTCTGAACATGTAGCACCTCATCCATGACCTTTTATCGGACATGGGCAACTGTAATTTGGGAAAAGACAGATCTGAAAAACTCAGTTAATGCAATAAACCCCTTGACAGGAAAACCAGGCTCTGGGCTTGGAAGCCTCTATTTCAGTATCTGGAAAAGTAAGAAGGATTTGCCAAATGAAGGGGTCCACATTTCCCCGCTCCCTCCCCAACCCCCAAGTACTTCAAAGAAGTAAAAGCCACAGTAACATTGAACTTAAGTAAAAGGAGCAACAACTGTGTGCAGGATCTGCAAGGTGATCCCATCCGTTTTACAAGAACAATACACAGTCTCCAAGGATGCAGTTGATCTAAGATGGTGGAACTTTCTTATTCCTATAAATTATCCATGCATGTGTGGAACTCCAAAAAAGGCCTAGCCTCACAAATTGTGCCTCTATGTGGGAGAGGGCACATAGATAACCGTCACCATCCTTAAGAAGGCATATGCAATCCTAAAACTATTTGTTCAATTGTTGGGAAGGAGCTAGCGCCTTGGCTAGTGCCTTCCTGCACCCCCCCAAGCCAAGCACTTTACAATTAGGCACGACTTCTCTAAGCACTAGAGCACTGAGAATGCTTTTTTATGCAAAAATAATCACACACATATAAGGTGCAAATAACTATTTAGCTGAATACATTTGTAAAAATGTTAAATTGTAGTGGGTTTTTTTCTCGGAGCACAGCAAAGTGCTCTGTGCCAAAAGGAAAGCAGCCTGTGCTGAAAAAGACTACAGGCATTACGTGGGGCCAAGCTAGCTCTGGCAGAGCACACAAAGTGGCAAGAAGTGGCTGAGCAGCTGTTTCCGTCAATCAAAAACCAATTCAGACTAAACTTCAATCCACAACATACAGAGTACTATGGAAAACAGGGTTTAAAGCCGGATTACTGGACCAGATAAAATAGAAGTATATTAAGTGAAGTGTTGAGAGTATGGCAGGAAGGTGTGTTTGAAAGAACATATAACCCATCATATCACACCACCACGCTTACTCTCTCTTCTTTACACCACCGCTCAACTAGAACACAGATACTATGACACATTCGGTATAACTGTTCTCATATCAACATCTGCCGCACATTCCCCATCATTCTAAGTAAACACTGCTGGTTACACACCCCCAGCCAGGTGTTCTCCTCAGGCCTAACACAGCCACGTTCAGTCTAGATAAATCCTGCCAGAACGAACACATACTCCTGATCTCTCAATCACCACAACAACCGCTAAGAAGCAGCTATCACACGAATACCGCACCAGCTGCACACATGCACCTTTGACTCTGCCTACTCTCTAATGATCTGAACTTCGGTTCCCAAGGGCGTTCAACCTACCAGCGCCTTCAGACCATACCAATGGTATATAAGGCGCTATATAAATGCAAAATAACAAAAACATTTATAATATAGCAAATTATGATAAACAGGAGCTACAAAATGGGAGCTACAATGTATTCCTGCATAGGCAGCAGTATGCTAAGTAGTTTGTAACCTGGCCATGCAAGAAGGAAGACTGCAGCGTCCCTTGTAAGGCAAGAATAACAGTTTTGGATGAGCTATGCCAGTATCCAGTAACCAAGTTTAAAAGTTTATAAGGCACCTGCTTGGCATCAGTGTGGAGGAGCCTGCCACGGAAGAAGGACAGTATGCTGGTCGAGGGGGTGGGGGGCAAGGTCCTTTGCCCCCGCCCGATAATTTTGGTACAGATTAAATTGTTATCCTTGCAAGACAAGACTCTTGGCCTTAATTCCCTAGAGGGATGAACTTTAATCTGGTGTGAGTGTGATTAGGGATACCCCAATATAATTGGGTACCCCTGTTAAGTATGGGCTACCGTTCACAGCTTCAACAAAAAGATGCAAGTGGGAACAAAGCAACCAAAGTCATCCTGCACATGTGCTTTGGGGTGTGTTGAAGATATACACCATCTACATCACCATGCCCTCAAGTAATTTAGGGCAGCAGATGTTAAACCTGATTAAATAGGGAAGATCTTTGCAGAAAGGAAGGTCAAACTTTCTATTTTCAGTGGAGGATTTGTATAAAAGAGCACAAAACATGCACAGAGCAATTCAGAAGAGAAATCAAAAGCAATAAAGTGAATGTATGTGCAGATGAAATTTGGTTGCAATCTAATATTAGTTTTATGGAAAGGATAATTAGATACATTTAATAATGGAGAAATTCTAAATAAAACCTTTAATTAACAAAATGGAGCATGCATGGCACTGCCAACTCCATAAGGTTGGACAGAAGTTGATGTTAACTCCTATTCATAGGACGCATGGCCCTTGTTACATATCATGCAAAAATGTGCACCTTCCCATGCGCATTTTTTGCTGGACTCCTCGATTTTCGACTGAGTGAGCGGGAACCTTTTTCCAAGCTCACTCCTTTTACTCTGATCATGGGAACTCTTTTTGGTATTTCATTTGGGGGTCATGCTTTCCTCCAGTTGTAAGGCATCTAAAGCACACATCATCCTCTGTGCTGTTGGAAGCTCCTAGAGCTTCTCCTTCAGTGCTCTTTATTTTCCCTTGGTTAACTCGCAGTTAACAAGGGAGGGGGGTGTTTTTTATCCTACCTGTATTTTCTATCGCAAGATCAGCACACGCCACTCTACGTGGAGTGCTGAGGAGATCCAATGTATCAATTTTCTCAAATCTACAGTAACATTTTTGTTACTGTGAGAGGTCCATCTGTTCAGGCTGGTGGCATTGTACCTACTGCACAAATCATTTAAATGGACTTTTGTCGCAGGCTGACATCGCAGCTGTGGTAAAGGTCCCAAGGCACACCATTTGCCCAAAATGGTGATCTTACTTTCCTAAACCCTGAACTCTGACTTGTCCTTACTGTTGCCTTCATCTACCGTGCTAGGTGGGGGCGGTGTACTCTTGTCCCTTTGTCTTTGCCAGGCTTCCCTTGGAAAGACTGCAATGCTTCTTTGATTGACTGGCAGGGCAAAAAAAAGGGGTGGGGAGGTGTGGGGGTTGACAGAAGCTCCCCTGTCCTTTGCTATGCAGTTTGCTGGAGAGAAAGCAGTTCAGAATGGGAGGCTGGCTGGCCCCATTGGACAGCCATCTACAAGTCTGAATAGTCCACAAGACTGTTCCTGCGTACATTCTGAGGTCCTGGCGCTGAAGCTCAGAGTAGACCACCGGAACAGAAGTATCCCAAGAGTATAAATGACATTGTCAGCACTTTCCAATGACCGCCAGTGCCCATTGAGTGATCGCTGGCTGCCATCCCGACCGCGACTACCAAGCGACTGAAGAGCCGAAGACTACTTTCTCCCATGGACTGGTGGGCCTCACGAGTCCCAAGACAAACTAAACTTGCACTATCCCTGACAGAGATGCAACCTCCACGGCCTGCAATTCACCAATACCAGGGGTCCTTTTCGGCATCACTGTGCATAGAGTACTGAAGCGCAGATTAACCTGGAACTTTGTGGGCATTCTTCCAAGCCTGCAGTGCCTCGAGCCAGCTCCCCAAAGCCTCCTAACAGAGGCAGGGACCAAGAAAAGAAGAGTCTACCGCCTTGACAACTTTCCTTCATCCAAGCCTGAAAAAGGCGCCAACAAGCGAGAACCACAAATATCCTTTGCTGGGCATCTGTCTGCACAAGAGCTGTCGCCAGATCCACAGAAGTCCCTTTCTTCTGTTACCGGGTCTGCCGTCACTTCACCACTGGAAGGAACCATCCTGCTTCACTTGAAGGTACTGTCCTGCTCCAGGTACAACTTACCTGGAGTCTGCTTGATCCTTTGGGCTGCAGAAAACCTTCCACTCACAAACCTCTTGAACCCCATAGGGTTACACTGGGGTGGACAAAACATTGTACTCCATCCTGCTTTAGGACATTCGTCCTTGGGACAATCCTTCAAAACACATCCTAATTTCCTTGACCTGTGAAACCTAACTTGTACTTTCCTGCAAACCCAGAAGAGATCCTGTTGGACTCTGCCACGCTGAACCTTATACTCTGTTTTCCCACCTTTCCTGCTAAACCCCTAGTCACTGGTGGCCCAGTGCCCCCCCTGAACATAGCGAGACTCTCAAAAATGGGTTGGATGGTTTCAGACAGGATAGATGAAGCAAGAGACTAGGTATAATACCCAGTCATACAGCCGCTCTCTAGAATCCCAATCTGGGTGGTGACTTGCAAAAAGACTCAAAGATGCTGTTGTTTTTCAACAATGATTTTATCTGCAAAATCACAAGTGTAGGTGGAAGTTTTCTGAATTAGAGGCTGCAGGAAGAAATCGATGTAAATACCCAAAGGTTGATTGATACTCTCCATCCCTGCGACAATGGGTCTGCCTGGTTGTTTAGCACTGTCTTTATGGATCTTAGGCAACGTATAGAAATTTGGGATCCTGGGGTGGCTCTTGGAGAGAAACCTCTGTGTATTTTCATTAATCCATTCTAATTTGAGTGCTTTACCCCAATAGACTTTCTAAGTTCTGCTTGATGGCAAGAGTCGGGTCGTGGTCCAAAGTAGCATATGTGGTGCGATCTTGGAGCTGTCTGGTACACTCAGCATCGTAGTCCGTTGTGTTCTGGATGACTAGGGCTCCTCCCTTGTCCGCTGGACGGATGGTGATGTTCTTGTCACTGAATAGATCCCTGATTAATCTCATCTCGTGTGGTTTAAGGTTTCTATGTGGAGGGGTTTTATAGCTGATGCGTTCCAGGTCACAAGTTACCAATTTCTGGAAAATTTCAATAGATGGTACTGTGATCGGTGGAACAAATCCACTTTTTATTCTGAATTCCTGGTAATCCGGAGCCTTAGCCGGACTGTCTTGTGTTTCCAATTCCTCAAAGAAGACTAAGTTTGAGCTTGCAGACCTCGAGAGAACTGCTCTGCTCCCTTGCTCTCAACGGTAAGCCTTATGTTAGCTTTCTCTAAGCATTTATGCGTTTAGCAACGCTTTAAACGACGAACGTTCCTTTTAATGGCACTAACAGAACTTCCTGCTTACAGATACCGCTCTTCAGTGATAGACATTTCGCTGATCTCGGTGGGGCAGTTCGTTTTTGACTATGACAGCTCAAATAGAGTTTGCTACCTTTGACTTACCTGTCCCAGGTATTTGGTTATTTCTTTGGCATATAGTTATACTAACCTATTTGTCACTACGACGACTGATCGGTTCTTCTTTTTGTTTTCTTCTATTCGGTCTACCTTTCTGCTTCTGCAAACACATGTTGGTATGTGTTTTACTTCGTTTTTTAATTTGGTATTTGTTTTAATGATGTTTTTCTAATTGTGTACGTGATTTTGCACTGTTTATTTAAATCATAATAATGTATGCATTATGGTTAGACTGGGCCTGATGAAGGAAAATCTTTTTTCCGAAATGCATTGGCATAACTTGGTCTGATCATCAAGTTAATTGTGGCAAACTCTTCCTCACTAAGATATTATTAGTGACTATTCTCTTTTTTTCAAAAAAAAACTATGGTTTTGGCAGATAAAATCATTGTTGAAAAACAACAGCATCTTTGAGTCTTTTTGCAAGTCTCCTTAAAGGTTTACACTGAACTTTCAGAAAATTTAAAACAAACTACCACCCAGATTGGGATTCTAGAGAGCGGCTGTATGACTGGGTATTATACCTAGTCTCCTGCTTCATTTGTTTTTTTAGCTTGGGTGTCTCCAAACCTTTTACAGCCTGCTCCTTCACAATGAACTACTTTTGAAAAGACTTGTTTCTAATAGTGATTTTGTACACCAATAACAAGTGGATTAATTTCTCAGTGGTGCCCACTCATTTCGCTTCCTTCAGACAGGATAGAACAATTAAAAGTTATATTAGTTTGTTAAAAAAAAAGTTTGCATATATGCTTCAGATGGTTTTACTGGGTGATTTCTTTCTGAAAAAAGCTGATCTAACGTGACTACAACTGTGGCTTACTATCCTAAGATTATTGAAAGTGTTATTCTTTTGTTTTACTGTGTTATAGTACTTAACTTTAAAGATACAACAGTGTGCCTTGGGAGCATATAATAAATAACTATTTTATATAACTTTTAAGTTGATCAGTGGTTCCTTGGGCTAGGGCATACGCTCCGAGTGCTTTGTATCTCACTACAGCCCTCCTCCCTCCTTAGACTAAGCCTGGCTGCTCACCATTCTACCAAACCCTTGTGTGGTTCCGGTCAAACCTAAGAAGTGTAACCATGTTTCCCCCCAAGGTGGGCGTTCCCAAATTCTGTCACAGACAGTAACTTTTGTAAACCCCTCCACCTCCCACCCCATGAGTGTTAGCAGCCATGTTAGACGTTTGGACGCGAAAAATGACAGTCACTCATGACTGATTTATGTTGCAGAATAGCAAGGCCTCAGCTGTCAAGATCATCAAACTAAATGGTGCTTCATTTAAGACTGAACACTTTCTTTTAAGAATAATACAAAAAAATAGATGAGCTGGACACAGGCTTTTTCACCATTTTCTAATGACTGAAAATATCTTATCGCGGTCAACCTCAAAACACTAATGTGCAACAATTTCTCCTGAACTAAATGAATATTGACCCTTAACATTACATGTATTTCACGTTCAAGATAATACAGAAACCTCTTATTGTTATACATTGTCAATCTGGTATTTCAAACAGCACGTCTGTAAATTAAACTGTCTTGTTTAGTGCTGACTTTTCAAAAAGTCTACAATGTGTATGGATACTTCAACTACCCTCTCTCTTTAAACATTTTTATTTTTTTTAAAAAAGGAAGCTGGTAAGGCCATACACCATTCTTCAGAAACCAAATCACCAAGTTCAAAGGTTCAGGGCAGTGGTAGCTCACCAACTCCCGGTTTATGAAGAGCAGTTTGTTTCAAGAGGAAATTAAACCAGAGGATTCAGTGACAGATTACCCTTGGTTCAAGAAGGGAAGGTATACTATATAGTAATGTTACTGGTTAGTCTACAAGAAAAGCATATCCCACAGAATTCCGATCAAGACCAAATATTTAAGCAAGACAGTGGGCTTTTGTCTTTGTTTGAAGACAAATGGGTCAATAACCAGATTGCCCTAATCTGAAAGTGTTACGCACTCCGGTATTCTTGTTTTTGTGGTCTCATTCCAGGAGGAGAACAAGCCTGGATTGTGAACCAATACTAGGTGGACATCTCAGCAATATTTGGTCTATCAAAGCAGAGTATCATATTTGGAATGAAAGGACAGCAGTGTGACAAATTGCATACAATTAGTAACTGGGGAGGCTACAAAGCCAGTGATTTACCCATATCCCTACTGTGAACACATGGCCTGTATGGTGACAATTCCCTCCTGGAAGACCTTCCAGCAGCTATCCCAGCACCCTTAAGATGTCTCCTACATGCTGGAGCATGACTAAGGACTTCACAAATTAGACTACATCACCTCTTCCCTCTTCAAACTGCAATGGCCTCGCTGCAAACAAGTAAAACCTTCAAATCCTGCTGCACCATGTACATGGCAGTCACCCTGAAGTCCCACAAGCCACCTCGCCAAGAAGCCTGCGATCCACCCGAAGCAAGGACATGTGCATGGTGTCATGGAGGACGAGGCAGTAATTTTCTCTATGTGTGGCTATGAATATCGCCTTCACGTTTGAATAGAAAACGTGTGTGCTGCAATAACCCAATTATGCAGGCAAGAGAAGATAAAATGTATCCAACATACTGACAATTGTGCATGTAATTTGAATGCAACTGTATATTACTGAGTGTGCATGTGTTCTGCAAGTAAAGTATAGTAGAGGCCTCAACTGTAGAAAGTTGCCTTTGGGGTTGATAGACTATAATACCCATTCCACATCTTGCGCTGCAACCCATAGAATACAGCAGAGTCCTACAAAAAATTCAGACAAGCTGTCACAGTCACTGACATGGCAGTCATCTCTGTGCCTCAAAACAATGCCCTGCATGATTTTTATAATGTTTTCAACTAGTCATCTCTGCTAGTAAGTGAATACTCACTGAATTCTACTTAAATTGGCATTCAATGTAGTGCCTTTTTCATGCTTGCACAGATTACAGTCTTTTGAAGGGTGTTCCCTGCACCACAAAGCTTCAATTACATAAAGTGTGCCCATAGATCTCCACACTGGGCAGGGCCGACAAAAGGAGCTTTTGCAGTTCCATACACAGTTAACAGAATAGCCCAGAAATTTACACATTGGCTGATGCCAACCACACAAATGGCGTTTTGCTCACTTTTCAGGTAGCTGGAAGCTGCTTTGTGTTGCACATCCACCGTTTTAATTTAGCCTGAGAGAGAAGGAGGGCAATGTGTCTTTTTTCTGGTTAAAGAGGGCACAAAAAGCAGCTGCCCAGTTTAGGAGCCAGTGTGGAGTACTGGTGCCTTCTCCGACATTTCACCCAAGACATATTACCACCTTGTGTAAAAGTTGCACTTGTAAGATCACACTTTCAGTCAACCCTCCCACATAATTCAGATACACAGCCCAACAGCCTCGCCTCCTTTTCCTTCTCCTGGAGTGTAAACGGCTGTTATGGGCGGGAGGAGTAGGGGTTGCGGGCGGTGTACATCTCACACTTCATGTATATGCTAATACCCAACAGTCCAACCCTTGGAAGGGCAGTCCTTAAAATCTGGATGAATAAATCATGGCTGTTTTGGCCCAGCTCCCATCATTTTAGCTGTGGCACATGTATGGACCCCCACCTCTGAGGCCCTTGGCTAGAAAGGAGCCAGTGACTAAACTAGAGATTGTAGTCTTACTGGAAGGTCCATATCATCCCCAGGACCTAAACCGCAGTCGGTCACTGCAAACACACCTCTCGTCACCATCCGGAAGCCGTCATAGCTCACCATCCCTTTTTTTATGCCAAGGTGCAACATATTTTTGAGTAATCCATACTCTAGCCTCCATCTTCCCAGCTCATTTCATCATGAAGAATCCCCTGGAGGGTTGCAGCCTCACTGATACCGAAGGCCTGATACCACATCAAAACCTGGTGCGTTTGTGTCTGTTGGTGACGGTGGAAGGGTGGGGGGCAGGTGTGGTGGGGTATTTTCATTTTGAACTGTGTGGCAAGAGTTTGAGGCCTGAAGGAGGCCTCAGCGAAACTAGCAGTAATTCTAGCCCATGCCCCTGCAGAATTCCCAGCAGGCCACTGAGCACTGCACCCAAGCATGATAAGAATGAACTTTGAGGCATCTCTCAGCCTACCAACCAGCATGCTAAGGAAAGCAAAATGGCTGACCGGTGCCCCACTCTAGTAGCCCTTTATCTGAACCAAAAGGTTCTTGGCTCCCATAACCCTCAGCTGTAGCTTATGTTAATTGACTGGAGATTACAGATTGCCCCTTCCCACATATCTTCCAGAGATTTACACGGGCAGTGTGCTCTAGTGAAATGGGACCTGTATGCAAGAGGCCAGTGGTGCGAGGGAAGGGTTGCAGGTTGTCTTGCCTTGTAAGGCCTACTCCCCCTCTCCCCTGACTAACCGTATCACCTCCAAGATCTCCTACCACCTTGCACTACACAAACACATCCCCAACAGATGGCCAATACAGACATTGCTGTGAGCACACCAAGCCACGACTAAGCTCTGCTCAGTAGCCCTGTCGCACACTCCCAAATCATGAAGCTATCCAAACCCAAAGCACTGTAGTCAGTTTCGCCGCTAAAACCACAGAAAGCAGATTTGCACTCAGGGATGAAGTTTTTTTTTAATCTTTATTGTTTTTTTTTTTTTATAAACCTTTACAAAATGTATCATGATTTACATTCTTTTACAAAACTTTTAAAACACAAAATTTAGAACAATACGAAGCAAGCGATATATACTCCTTAGAACCCTATCAGAACTTGAAATAAAGTCCTTAAGCTAATAGTTCACTTTGTAAATACATTCATAAATTCTTACTTAAAATTTTGAAAACATTAAAATTAAAGAACTTATACTAACACATTAAAACACAAAACTACAGCACTATTTCAATAAGTAAAATAGATAAATCATGGAGCATCACATAACCTCAAAATTAATTAACACATTTTTTCAGTAAATCATGAAACATCACATATGATCCTCAAAAATTCATTAACACGTATTTTCAGTATCGTCAAATTACCATGAAGCATCTCATACCAGATATTAAAAACCACATCGTTTTTAGCTTGAATGCTCTGCATCTCGTTGGTATTCAAAACTTTAAACCAGAATCTCATTGTTGTGTTTTGCGAAAGGATCTAGGAGGGAAATTTCACTAAGCATTTCTCTGGTACTACATACCATTTCCAAAAGGAGATTAATTGAGAATACAAAGACGAATTTAAGACCACCACATTATTCTCAAGCCAATCGTGAGCTTTTATCAAGTCATTTACTTTCCGATTTGCACTCAGGGAATAAGTACTGAAAATTACCAGAATAATGCAATCTCAACCCGCCCTCCTCAGCCCAAACATTGTTTTGCCATAGGCAGTAAACTCACCATCTGCAGGAGAAATGTAACAAAAATATTATTCTAGCATTGCTACTGACTGGATATTGCTCGTCCCCTAAACAAAACATCTATATACATTTGTTAGACGCAATTAGTGGTTGCTAGCTCATCACAAAAGAAAACCCCTGCTGACCCAATACTTTCCCCATCTCTCCCTAGTCAACACAAAAATGCACCATTCACTCTTCAAGAACCTTGTTTTATTCATTTATTGCTCGCTTGTTAGGCGCTTATACAGTAAGACAATACGGTTTCAAAGCACCCACAAGGGAAGGAGCAGAGGTGAGAGGTACATTGCAGTACATAATATTTAAGAGAGGTGGGGGGGGGGGGGGCACGGACGAACCTACGATGCCTTGTGAGCATTCAGAATGTGCAAGTGCAGCAAGGAAGGGGGCAGGAGAGTAAGTGCTGGGGAGTCTGAGCTCATGGGTTAGCCACAGATGAAGTGCTTGGGGTGTTGAGTGCAACACGGCCTGAAGCCGTGAGGGGTGCGAGTCTCCAGTGCGGAGGGTGTGAGATAAAGTGCAGAGGATAGACAGTAGCTGGGCCAATTGGGTGGGGAGGTCTTGGGCCACAATATCTCAGGCAACTGGGGTCGCAACGTTCCACCGAGACTAGCCAGTGGAATGCAAGCCAGCTTGGTGCACACCTCTATTAATTCCCTGTTCCCACTGTCTGCACCGGTTCGTTGTGTAACTCACGATCTCGATGCATATTACCACTCCTGGTACATCATCTTCCCTCAACCTCCCTGTGACGAATGGTCTCCTAGAAAACAACGTGGCAGGTCCACTGCTGAGCCCTGCTCTTAGACAATCATGTCTGCTAATCTCTCCATATTAGTCAGCCAATTTCACATTGTGGCTGCCTTGGAACCGCTCTCGTCCCTTGCTGTGGTCTTCACAAATATGTATTTTTTTCTGTCTGGTAAGCCAACATACGTTGTCTGGGACGGGCCGTCAGTCCCTTGAGAAATACTCTCCTTGCTAAAAATGTTAGCAACTATCTCATTCCCCTTCCCCACTTGTCCTTGAAGGCCCAGGAAAGGCCAATAATTAAAGCATATATTGCCACTTATCAGCCCTACACCTATGGCTGAGGTCTGTCAAAAAGTGCCGAAACTCTTGCTCCTAAAAGCTGAATTCTTTCCAGGCATATCGCATATTAATGGGAGTGTCATATACTATATATCAAGTATTCTTGAAAGGTCACCCCCCTCCCCAACCCCGCACAACGCCCCCCCACCCCAGGCCTGGTACCCTCCTTGTTCTGCCTACATTTGCCCCAATTGACCTTTACATCACGCAAACACCCTTTTCGGTCTCTTCCCCAGGCCAGAGGCAAAAAGGCAGCTACCCTCTGGGGAGCTCCCATTCCTGTTTGCCCATGGAAGCCTGAAGCTAGACCACCAACAGCGACAACCAGGTAAGGTGATACAAGTGGGGAGCACAGCCATTACTGGGCTCCAGAAAACCTCACCAATTTTACATTACTACCACACTAATAGTTTGCACACATTGTATGGTTATGATTTTGATTATACGATAAACAGTGTATATTCTGAATCCAGGTCTACTTGCTCACATAGTATGTTTTGCATGAAATCTAGGTGTACCTTGCTCACAGTACGATATGTCCAGGCTAGTAGACTCAGGTGGGGTTGGAGCCCCGATATTGTTAGATCTATCAGCGGCCTTCGACACTGTCGACCACCCCATTCTGTTATCCCTATCTGGGACAGTCGAGACATCGGGCACGGTACTAGCTTGGTTCACCTCGTTCCTGGCGGATCGTACCCAGACCCTCTCCATGCCTCCGTTTCTATCTGCCCCCTGTTTCCTCACGTGCAGTGTCCCTCAGGGCTCCTCCTTGTCTCCGATCTTATTTAAAATCTATATTTGGGCACTTGTGAGTCTCATCCGCTCCTACGGCGTCAGGTGTTACTCGTATGCTGACAACACTCAGATCCTATCCCAATTAGATCTGGATCAGGCGGGGATGCCTGGTGGCCGTGGGTAAATGGATGAACCACAACTGGCTCAAACTGAACGGAGACAAGACAGAAGTCCTGGTGGTTGGGTGTCCCCCAGATCCTACACTTTGGATTTCTTCTTTCTGGCCTTCCTCTCTTGGTGCTCTTCCATCTCCTGTAAGTAAAGTAAAAAATCGGGGTGTAGTTCTATCGGCTTCTCTCTCAATGGCTAATCAGGTTGCGACTGTATGTCAGGCGGGACACTTCCAGCTGAGAACTTTGAAAGGGGTTCTTCCCCCGATTCCTGCGCCCCTCCGCCCCCTATGGTGGCGGCACTGATTTTATCCTGGCAAGATTATTTTAACTCCTTGTACTTATCCAAACCCAAGGCCTTATCCAAAGATTACAACGCCTGCAAAATATGGCGGCCCGGATGGCTACTAGCACTCCCTATGGAGCCCACATATCTCCAGTCTTGCGCTCACTACACTGGCTACCTGTTAGCCAGCGTATAAGATTTAAGGCCTTATGCATAGTGCACAGATCCACTCATGACCTAGGCGCAGAATTTTTACAGGCTAAATTTGTGCACTATCATCCTAATCGCCAACTTCGCTCAGTTTCTACTGACATGCTCATTGCACCCGCTTACCGCCGCATGAGGATTGGCAGTAGAGCTTTTCCGTGGCCGCAGCCAGACTATGGCACGATCTACCAACTTCCACAAAGAAACTTTCGAATCATATAACCTTCAGGAAGGCAATCAAGACACTTCTGTTTTAGCTGTTGGCTTTCGTCTGGCTTTTATATGAATGGTCCTTCACTCTCCAGCGCCAAGATGCTTTCGGGCGAACGTTGCGCTTTAGAAATGTCAAAATCAATCAATAACAGTATATGTTTTGAATGTAGGTGTATTTCGCACAGTGTATGCTTTGAAACTAGGTCCATTGCCACACACTGCAGGTTTTGAATCTAGATCTTCTCTCCCACAGTGTGTGTTGAATCTAGGTGCCTCACCATGGCACACGCTGCCTAGATCAGAGCCCCATGCTGGCGCTCCAAAAACCTTTCCAACGACACCCCTCCACCGACTCCCCCTCTACACTATCCAATGCACACTCGCACCCTCTCCTTTACCTACTCCCTCCCAATCCCTTACCAGGCAAACTGGCCTCTCCCATATTGTGTTCCCCTACCCGCCTTAATCTTCAAATACCCACTCTCTCTGCGTCTCCCACACCTCCCGGAACACAGCGGCAGGTTAGCAGCCTACTCTCCAAAACATCAGCACCTGTCCACTGCCCACCTGTCCCTCTCCTTCACCCAATCTCCTCCCTTACCAAACCGGCCTCCTCTCCCATCCGACATCCCCCATCCCCCATCCACCATCTCCACACATCCCCCAATACCCACTCCCCCTGCGTACACCACACCTCGAGTAACAGAGCGGCACGCTGGCGCTCTGTCCAGACATCAGCACCAGCTAACACCAACGGTCCTGGCTTTCACAAACCCTCACACACCTAGACACTCCTGCCCCTGCCCCCCCATCCACCCCTTCCCACTCACCAACCAACCCTCTCCCCCCATCTCGTGCTTCTCCTCCCCAAGTGCAGCATGAGTCACACTGGCTAGCACACCACACTCAACATCCCCTCCCACTCGCACCCCTATGCCCTACGAAACGCACAAGCCTCCCACACCAGAGGACTTCACACCCTCAGTCCTCTCCTCAGCTGCACCCAGTATCCCATCCTACATCCCCTTCTGACTCATCCAACCCTCTCCTGCCACTCAACCACATCCTGGCTCTCTTCACCTCTCCACTAAAGTCCCCATAGCCCTCAGGATTCACCGATGTGCCGCTCGACCCCCACAACTAATCACCACTCTGATCTTGGAGAGATCACCCTCCGTCCCAGTCATCCTTCTCAGCAACCCCCCCCCCACCAACCTAACCTGCCATCCCCTATTCTATCCTACACCAGAAACCACAACAGCTTTCCTGCATACTCAATGCCAGATCTGTCTAAAAAACAAATCCCAAATTTTCGACCTTATTTCCAATGAAAACCCAGACATCCTATTCATCACTAAAACATGGTTCACCGATGACGACCCATTGCACATGATGCTTCCCCCCAGGTTATTCCCCGATCGTACAGAAAAGGCTCAGAACAGCCACAAACTACACCTCTCAGTCTCATCCACCGAGAAGCTACCCGGTAACAATGCAAATCATTACTAGTAAAGACCAGCCTCCTCCCCTCCCTTACCCACCCACAGCTTCCTAGTCATATGCGCCTCCAGGCTGTAAGAGGAACTTCGTCGACTCACTTCCTGGGTGACTCCCCATTAGCAACCCTAATCATGCATCCATCCCTCACTACATTAGGAGGTTTCAACATCTGGTTTGACATCCCACCAACCCAATGACCCATACAACTGACAACTTGGAAGCTCTGTTTGGTTCAGCTGATCTCCCTCCCAACTCACACCGCAGGGCACACCTTAGATCTCCCCACCCACTCCACCGCTAACCCTCGCAGTACCTCACTGGAATAAACTCGCCATTAACCCTGATCTGGCCAATTCCCTTCCAGACTTCCCACATCAGGGACAACACCCCTCCATCGACCTTTTCGATCCTTAGCTCACCAGCACCCTTGATCACCCTCATGCAGACTAGACACGGCTTTCAGACATCAGGCCCCATATCAAAGTGGTAAACACCCTCCTTCAAATTCCTTAAAACCATCAAGCATCGCTTATGCAAGATTAAATCGGGCCCGCCCGACCAAAATAAGAAAAGCTAAAAAATAGTCTATAGAAACCAGATTTCTAATTCCAATAATCCGAGCCAGGAACTCCCCAAAACAAAATTCAAGACCACAAGCTGCTCAACTCCTCAACATACTTTCAAGCTTTCTCAACACTATCTGACCACTTTCGCAACATCGCCACAGAGAGACACTGCCGCATCCTCTCCAAATGAACTTTGGTCACCTTCCCCTCCCTGCCCCACCCCCCCTCCTCTTCCTCCTCCTCCCGTCTTATCCGTCCCTGGCCCACTCGGCCAGTCCTCTCCTTGTTTAACCCCATTTCCAACTCAGTTTTCCTCATACTCCTAGCACTAAGCCGGTATTCAGGCTCCCCTGAAGATCCCCGTTCTGCCACACTGCTTAAAAGAAATCTCAACTACAACATGTGCTGGCAAAGTTGCTCAGGTCATTAACATCTCTCTCGTCTAGTATCTTCGCTGAAGTTTTCAAAACCTCATGTGAAGCCCCTTCTCAAAAACCCTCTCGACCCCCCCTTCCTCCTTCCTTCAAACCTATCGCCAACACCTGTTTCATTGCTAAACTCCTAGACAGCACTGCTCACAAGCAACTCAGCCTATCCACACAAGCCAATATGCTCCTCGACCCAGCCCAATCTGCCCTGCAAGGATCAAGTGAAAGACCCTCTACATCATGGGTGCACAACATGCGGCCCGCCATGCTGTTTTGTCCGGCCCGCGAGGCACAAAGACTTTCCTAATGGAGGGCGGCCCGCAAGCAGCATCGGCCGCCCTCCATTAGGAAAGTCTTTGTTGTCTTCCGGGCCGGACAAAACACTGGCCCTCATTGGCTCAGCACACACGCACCACGTCGCTCCTACGAGCCACATAGTGCGTGTGTGCTGTACCAATGGAGTGCCAGCACTACGGCTAGCGTGGTCCATAAGGCTTGATGCCGGAAGGCATTTCAGCCTTGGACCACGCCAGCCGTAGTACGATTGCAGTTACCTCGCCAGCGTTCCAACTTACCTGCCTTCCAGCACGCCTCCGGTAAGTGGTCTGTTTGTGGTTGCATGTCGGGTCTGTTTTGCTGTACGGTTGTGTTGTGTATGTTGGGGTGGGGGGGGGGTGTCGGGTGTGTATGAATCTTTGGTTTTTAATGTTTTGTGTATGTTGAGATGCGGGGGTGGGGGTTGTCGGATGTGTATGAATGTTTGGTTTTGAATGTTTTGTATATGTTGAGATGCGGGGGTGGGGGGTGTCGGATGTGTATGAATGTTTGGTTTTGAATGTTTTGTGTATGTTGAGATGCGGGGGTGGGGGGTGTCGGGTGTCTATGAATGTTTGTTTTGGAGTGTAAGTGCGGTGAATGTTGAGATGCAGGGTCTGTATGTGTGCATGCTTGGTAGTTTGTATGCTGATTTTGGGGGGGTTCTGGTCTGTATGGGTGGGTGCATGCTTGAGTGTGTGTGCTGAGTTGGGGGGTAGGGGGTTTGGGTCTGTATGGGTGCATGCTTGAGAGTGTGCTGAGTTGGGGGGTAGGGGGTTTGGGTCTGTATGGGTGCATGCTTGAGAGTTTGTGTGCCGAGTTGGGGAGTGAGGGGGGCCATGGGGCATAGTGTTTGGTTGGGGGTGAGGGGGCCATGGGGCATAGTGTTTGGTTGGAGGTGAGGGGGGCCATGAGGCATAGTGTTTGGTTGGGGGTTGAGGGGGCCATGGGGCATAGTGTTTGGTTGGGGGTTGAGGGGGACCATGGGGCATAGTGTTTGGTTGGGGGTTGAGGGGGACCATGAGGCATAGTGTTTGGTTGGGGGTTGAGTGGGACCATGGGGCATAGTGTTTGGTTGGGGGTGAGGGGGACCATGGGGCATAGTGTTTGGTTGGGGGTGAGGGGGCCATGGGGCAATGTTTGGTTGGGGATGAGGGGGGCCATGGGGCATAGTGTTTGGTTGGGGGTGAGGGGGGCCATGGGGCATAGTGTTTGCTTGAGGGGCAGGGGCAATGCGGCATGGGGCATAGTGTTTGGTTGGGGGTGAGGGGGCCATGGGGCATAGTGTTTGGTTGGGGGTTGAGGGGGCTATGGGGCATAGTGTTTGGTTGGGGGTTGAGGGAGCCATGGGGCATAGTGTTTGGTTGGGGGTGGTGAGGAGGACATGGGGCATAGTGTTTGGTTGGGGGTTGAGGGAGCCATGGGGCATAGTGTTTGGTTGGGGGTGGTGAGGAGGACATGGGGCATAGTGTTTGGTTGGGGGTGGGAGCCATGGGGCATAGTGTTTGGTTGAGGGTGGGAGCCATGAGGCATAGTGTTGCACTCCAAGAGTGAACTCAATAATGAAGCAAAAACAGGCAGTTAGGAGATGTACATCCTTTGCTTTTTGAGGAAACCTGACTCAACGAAGGCCATACTCCTCTTGGGCAACCCAAACAGCAAACTATAGCAGTCCAAAATAACCATGTCAAATCAAAGGTCAATAAAATATATATAATTTTATAAACAGACGATATACAATAACTAAATAGAAATAAATTCTAACAATGGAAAATGTGTAGTACAAAATGTAAGTTTGAAATGCAAATATAAATCGTTACCCCTCAAAAACATTCTTTTTCCATGTGTTGAATACAAATTAGGGGTTGAAAAAGCCTCGTGCCACTCCCCGCCCCCATTTACTTTTCGGCCCACTATAGCCCTCATGTAAGGTACTTTCGGCCCTCTGTCAAAAATCAGTTGTGCACCCCTGCTCTACATGGTCCACAAAGCCGTATGTGGCTGGGGCCCGCACTACACCCAACACTCTTCCTAAATATCTTCCTTCTCCAGCCCTTCGCTCAGCTACCTCCAACTCTGATGGTCAGACGCTTCTCCACGCAGAGAGTGGGAGGTACATCTCTACTCTGCAGGTGCCTCCCTCTGGAATGGCCTCGAGCAGGACCACCTCAGGTTCCGGAAGCAGCTCAACACCTTCCTTTTCGCTTCTGTCTTTCTCTCTCTTGCACACCCTCTGGTCTGCTGAGCTGACTGTCTGGCTGGCTACCCCTCAGAACCCAATGGGCACCAGACTCCTCCACAACCTGTAAGCTCCTGCACTGCCTTCGGTACTCTGTGCATTTAGGGGTGGTATCTGTAACCCTACAGTCCCCTGCCTCCTTACACTACCCAGAGCCGGCTCCCCTGGCTGCACTTACTCGGTGCAATGCTGACCTGACCGCACTCTTCCGCCCCCCACCCCCCCTTTCCCTCCCCTGGCACTTATCTCCCACCCCCGCACTTGCACGATCTGAACGATACAAAGCCTAGTAAGATTGTTTGTTTCGTGCTCCCTATGTCTCCCTACCTTGTCTAGTCGCGCATAGAAACACTTGTGCACGGATACATTATAAATGCCATATCATATTAATATGGCTTCAGACACAATCAAGGAACCAAATGCACACTTGTGTTCCTCTGGGACAAACAGCTGACACTGAAAGATGCACTGCACTCAACCTCCTCTATCTGCTGCTTTTGACACCACTAACCACGCAATTCTCAAGGACAGGCTTCACACATTAGGTATCAGAGACTGCTCTAAAATGATCTCATCATTACTTTCTAATCAATCACAAATCGTGCTCCTTCCACCTCTGCCCCTTGACCTGTCCCAATAGAGGCCCCTCAGGGAGCCTCCCTAGACACCCTTTCTCTCTCTTCTACCTCAGCCCACTGCCAGCACTCATCCACTCTCACAGCCGTTCATGCTGTAACTATGCCGATGACACCCAGATAATTTTCAAGGTTTCCCAAATATCAACATCCTCCCTACCCCCCATCCCGACCTCTCCTCTGCCTCTCTGCAATAGATCACTGGATGACAGCCAACCACCTGCTCAACGCTGGCAAAACCGAAATACCAGTATGCTGCAAAACCACTCTAATCTACCAACTAATACCCTAGCCACATGCCCTAGGAGCCCCACCTGCAGCTTCCACTTCTGTAAATAATCTGATGCACAATTGACTCTGAGCTATCCCTGTCCCAACACATCAACTCCGTGCCCAGAACTTTCAACAACTTCGACTTACGCATCCTAAAACAAATCTTCCCTTACTTATCCTACCCTCAGACTCTCTGCAACATTTCCCATTATCCTCTCCCGCACAATTCTGCCAAGTCCTATCTAGGGGTCACAGCACATCACCTCTACCCTCATAGTACTAGACTGGCTGCCTATCAGCCGACGGGCCACCTTTAAAGCCATGTGCATCACAAACTGCGCCCTCCGTAACACCGGACCAGAGTTCCTCCAGGTCTAGATCACTCGCTGCTATCTGACCAGATCTCTGATCAGGCTCAGCGATCCTTCCCATAATCTCGACTCACCCCACAACTCCACCAGAATGGGAGGATCTTCCTTCTCTATCCAAGCCCCATCCATCTGGAGCTCCCTTCCACTACACATCAGTTGCAACAAACACAACCTCTTCTTCAGAAAGGACCTAAAAACATGGCTATTTCCAGTGGTGTCCTAAAAGATGTAGTGGAATGGAGTCCCTCCCTCATCTCCATCACCACATCACATCACCACTCTTCAAGCCAGAGCCGGGTTCCTATCGAAACCATTCGCTCTGCAAGGTGTAGCACAACACGAATCAGCCAGGTCATCTCCATCCCCTCAGCAGCGACGGTGCAAAACTCCACCCAGGGACATGACCCAACAACCCAGGCAGCGGCAACCCAGCTTGCAAACCGGCAACCACAAACCACTATCCACACAATTCAGTCATCCACCGACTACGGACATGCCAAGCTGTTGCCAATGCAAAGCCCCAATGAGCAACATGGCAACTCTCCACTTGGTGGAGGCCAGCTGTAATCGCGGCAGCCCCTGCCTAGGGACACCAGCATCCATCTAAAAACAGTGTACATCAACAGTCCATTCTATGAACTATCACACGCACTCCAAGCCTTAAGAGTTCCTTCCACTACTGGAACCCGGTACTAGGATAGCTTATCCTCCGGAATCACCCCGCTCAGTACAACTAGAAGACATTGGGTTTAGCCACTCTAATGCACCTTTATGTATCAGCATTGCAATCAATTGACTAATAAAAGGTAAGCAGGGAGCCTCAATATTGCATCTAGAAGATGAGACAACCGATCTATCACGCCTAGAAGATGCAATATGATAGCTTGCTCATGACGCTTGGAAGGAACAAGTTCCTTGTAACTGTTGTTCTCCAGCATGGGTCTGGCATGGATTCGCATGCTCATGAATATGCCCCGTCGTTAGGCTGGGAATCCTCGGTAAAGGAAAAAAAAAAAAAAAAAAATCAGTATCAGTTTCGTTTCTGATCGGTCTTTCTTAGTAGTAACCAATCACTGATCTCTGGGTCATACTGCCACCAGCCATTGACTGCCCTCTCCCTAAGCCCCTCCCCTGGCAGCCATCCTCAGATTTGGTAGCACGTAAAGTGGCAGTATGACCAAGTGAAGAGCCGCAGAGGGGAAGGAGGGAGGGTTCGCATGTGAATCCATGCCAGACCCATGCTGGGGAACAACAGTTCCAGGTAAGTAACTTGTTCCTTCTCCAGCATGGGGTCTGGCATGGATTCAAATGCTCATGAATATAAGAATACATAGCAGTACACACATGCACAACCACGGGAGGTGGCAAAAGGCTCAACATTAAGCATTACATAAATTCAACATTAAGCAACTCTTACCTCCTCACCAGGCCCACCTTCAGGCGAACAGGTTGCGCAGCACTGCTTGGCCGACTCTGGACTTCTCCCTGGAATCCCGGTCGACCGAGTAGAATCTCGTGAAGGTGTGCGTCGACCTCCATGTAGCAGCCCTGCAGATGTCCAGCAGGGGCACACCAGACAAGAACGCCGTAGTAGCAGCGATCGCTCTGGTCGAATGGGCTCTCCGACAGCCGGGCAACGGTCGGTTGGCCAACCGATGACAGTGCATAATGCAGCCGGAAAGCCATCGGGAAATGGAAGCCTTCGAGAGAGCCTTTCCTTGGTTCACAGGTCCAAAGTTCACAAACAGTTGTGATGTCTTCCGAAAACTCGTCCTTCGGTCCACGTAGAACTTAAGCGCTCCAGCTACATCCAGCGAGTGCAAAGACCTCTCGGCCGGCGACGAAGGCAACGGAAAGAAAACTGGCAACAAAAAGGGCTCGTTAAGATGGAAGTCCGACGGCACCTTGAGCATGAAAGAGGGGTGCGTCCTCAGCACCACCCTCGTATCGTGAAAAGTCAAGTATGGAGGCTTGCAGGATAGGGCCTGAATCTCTCCCACGCGTCGTGCGGAGGTGGTGGCCACAAGGAACGCCGTCTTCCATGACAGGAACTTCAACGGAGCCGAATGCAAAGGCTCGAATGGCGGCCCCATGAGCCTGGACAGCACCACGTTGAGCTCCCACGCCGCGGCTGGAGCCTTCAACGGTGGGAACGATCGGAACAGTCCCTTCATAAATTCCTTCACCAGTCGATGAGACCACAAGGACGGCCGTCCTGTAGTTCTGGTGTATCGGGAGATTGCTGCCAGATGTATCTTGATGGAAGCGTGAGCTAGTCCAGCTTTGGCCAGCGACAGTAGGTATGGTAGCACTTGAGGTGCCGTAATCCGTAGAGGGTTGATCTTCTGTGGACAGCACCAGACAGAGAACCTCTTCCACTTATGTCCGTAGCACTTGAGAGTTGAGGACGCCCTGGCCTTTGCAAGACCCTCTCTGCAGTCAGCCGGGATATCGTACCCTCCAAACTCTAGTGCTGCAGGAGCCAGGCCTGCAAGTTCAGCGACTGGGTCGTGATGAAGAATGGTGCCTCCATCTCTGGAGAGAAGATCTGCGTCGGTCGACAGCTTGACTGGTGGGGACGCTGAGAGGACCAGAAGGTCCGGGAACCAGATCTGTCTCGGCCACGCTGGTGCGACGAGGATCATCCTGCACTGGGACCTCTTGAGCTGGCTGATGAGTCGAAGCAGCAGCGGCAACGGAGGAAACGCATACAGGAACAGGCAGTCCCAGGGGAACGAGAAAGTATCGGCCATGCTCCTCGGCTGGCGAAACCTGCTGGCACTTTGAGTTTGTCGCCCTCGCGAACAGGTCGATGTGGGGTTTGCCCCATCGTTGGAAGAGCCGATCCACTTAATCCTGGCGTAGTTCCCACTCGTGGCACGAGCGCAGCTCCCTGCTAAATGAGTCTGCGGTGGTGTTTTTTATTCCTGCCAGATGGAAGGGAACCAGAAACATCCCCTGGGCGACGGCCCAGTGCCACAGATCCTGGGCCTCCTTGGATAGGGCTGGGGATCTGGTGCCTCCCTGCTTCCGGATATAGAACATTGTGGTGGTGTTGTCGGTGAAGATCCTCACGACCTTGCCCTTAAGGGACGGGAGGAACGACTTGAGCACCCAGAACACAGCGCTAGCTCCAAGATGTTGATGTGGAGAGACCTCCCCTCCGGGAGCCAAAGGCCTTGTGCGTGGAGATCTCCGGTGTGCGCACCCCATCCCTCCAGGGAGGCGTCCGTCGTCACGGTCTCCTGATGTGCCAGGGTCTGGAAGTCCGTGCCCGCCGTGAGGTGCACACGGGTGCCCCAACACTGAATCGCCCGATGGAAAACCTGGATCTGGTCTTCGAAGCTGCCCGCCGCTTGCATCCAGCAGGCGTCGAGTAACTCCTGTAGAGGACGCAACCGTAGCCTGCACAGGTGCACTAGGTAGATGCATGAGGACATAATTCCGAGGATGGACTTGATGATCTCACCATGGCCACGTCCGTGGCTAGCAGGCGCTGCACCTTGCCTAAAATGGCCTTCGTCCTTTCCTCCGACGGAGACGCCAATAGTTCCACTATATCGAGCTTTGCTCCTAGAAACAGTGCCACCTGCGACGGAACCAAATGGGATTTCGGGTAGTTGATGGAGAAACCCAGCTCTGTGAGTAAGCGGACGGTCTTCGCCGTGTGCTCGACGGCAAGTTCTCTTGTCCTTGCACAGATGAGCCAGTCATCCAGGTAGAGGTAGACGTGGATCCCCTGCAGGCGCAGCCATGCTGCCACTGGTGCTAGGCACTTGGTGAACACCCTGGGTGCCGACTTCAATCCGAATGGCAGAGCTCTGAATTGGTAGTGGCGTCCTTGAACTACAAATCTGAGGAACTTTTGGTGTCCTTTTAGGATGTGGAAGTAAGCATCCTCCAAGTCCAACGACGATAGGAAGTCGCCCTCCTCCAGCTGTCCCAGCATGTGCTGAAGAGTGACCATCCTGAACTTCTGTGCCTTGATGTATTTGTTCAACCAACGTAGGTCCAGGATGGGGCGCCAACCACCTGCCTTCTTTCTGATGAGGAAGTATCTTGAGTATAATCCGGAGCCCCGGAGCCTCTTGGGGACGAGCTTGATGGCACCTTTCTTGAGCATCGCCTTTACCTCCAACAGCAGTTGAGGGACGTGATTTTCCTTCCTGGCCACGGGAGGAATGCGGGGACACTTCTTTTGGAATTCGACAGTGTGCCCGTGGGCAAGGGCATCCAGCACCCAACGGTCGGTGGAGATGGACTCCCACACGCTGACGAACTTCGCCAGCCGGCCTCCCACCGGGGTGCTTCGGTGGGGGCCCGACACTACAGCCGGTTCAATCTTGTTTGGAGGCGACCTTGGCACCTTGGTGATGACGAGATCCTCCTTGTTTGCCGCGACCTCTGTAGGCCTCCTGGAACGAGGAGCGGGACGCCTTGCGGTACACAGAGGAACCACCGCCTGATCCCTTGGAGGCCCCGTGTCTGCCTCCAGCGCTCCGAAAGGGCCGTCATTGCTGAAGCACTCCCAGGGCTCGGGCCGTCTCCGTGTCAGCCTTGATGGCCTGCAGCGACTCATCCACCGTTTTCCCAAACAGGTTGTTGCCGTCGAACGGCATGTCCAACACCCTGGTCTGCACGTCCCGACGGAAGTCTGTCACCTTGAGCCAGCCTCGTCGTCGAAGGCAAACACTGTTGCCTAACTGCCGAAACACGGTGTCGGCAATGTCCGTTGCCACAGTTATGGCGTGGTCCGACCCCACCTCACCTTCCTGCAGAATCTCTAGGGCCTCCACCCTCTTGTCGTCTGGTAGGAAGTCCAGTAGGGGAGCTATCTTGTATCATAGCTCCCTGTCGTAACAGGCCACAATCGCTAAGGCGTTGGCCGCTTTAATTGTCGTCGCCGACGGGATGACCCGTCGCCCTATGGCGTCCAATTTCTTTCCCTCGCCGTCAGGTGGGGAAGTGGAGGTTAAAGCTGTCGCCCCCACCCCCTTCTTCCTGGCCGCCGCTGAGACGACCGAATCCGGCGCCGGCTGAACCCTGAGGCACAAGGGGATGGCATCGGGGACCCGGTACTACTTCTCGTACCTGTCCCTCTTGGCAGGCGTCGTGGACGGGTTCTTCAGGACAGCAAGTCCCTCGTCCCAGATATCGTCGAGTAACGGTACCGCGAGGACTGTCTTTCTCTTGGCCACTCGCCGTTGATAGAGGAAACCTTCCTTCTTCTGTTCCTTGGGGCAGAGCTGGAAGAGCTTGGATGCCCTGGCGATCATGGCTTGAAAGGAGCCAATTTCATCGGGCGGGGAAGCCCGAGGGGGTGGTGATGGAAGGTCCATCCCGTCGTCATCCGTTCCCGTGTCTGTCGCAGTGTCATCCCTGGGATCCGGAGAGGGGGATGAAGGCTCCACGGGCCACGAGGGCATGAAGGGCGAGGGGGGTGAAATCTCCTCCGCTTGTTCGGAGGGCTTCCCGACGGGCCCGGTTCTGGATCGTCCGCCAGGGTTCATGGTAATCTCGTCCTTATCTCCGTGCATAATGTTAGGATCGCCATCAAAATGGCCGCCGAGTTGTCCTGAGGCTCGGGCAATGGCTGCGACGGAGGGCTGGCCGCTCCTCCACTGGGGCCTCGTCAGCGCCACCGTCGCCATCTTCGACCACCTCTTCGGGATCTCTCCCGTGGGATGGTACCTTCTTGAACCTCTCGTTGAGGCTCTTCACGGCCTCCACCAGCTCCTCCTCAGAGGCTGAGTCCGTGTCCGTAATGGCCACCGGCCCCCCCCTCTTTTTCCACCGGGGTCTTCACGGGGGGGGTCTTGTCGATGGGCTGGAAAGAGGATTCCCTCCGTGGTGGCAGGGAAACTCTGGGCCCCGAGGTCGCCTCCACTGGTGTAGCCTCCACAGGCTTCGCCAGGGACGCCGCGGCTCCCTCGATAGAGGCCTTAGCCGGGTGAATCAAGGCCTTCACCACCTTGGGCGCGCTTGAGGTCTTCACCTTGGGTGGAGGGTCACCGCCTCGCCCCCCCCCCACCTTGGCTGAATCCTTCGAGATCGACTGGGGCCTCTCCAGAAGCTTACCCGGGTTCTCGGATTTCCTCTTCCCTGAACCAGAGCGTTGGTTCGTGGTCGATGGTGCCGGGGAAGGTGTGCCCTGCCTGGCAGCCGAAGAGCTCGACCGTCTGGCACGCCCGGTGCCGCAGACTCGCAGTGCTTAGCCTTCTGTTGGGCTCCCGTCGCCGGGGTGCCCTCACAGGACTTAGAAGACCGCTCGGACCTTTTCTTCTTCTCACCTGCTGGGCCCTTCTCCAGCCAGCTGGTGAGGCGGGAACAACGATCCCTCATGGTCCGTCCACGTGCGTCTTGTCCTCATGAAGGCAGTAGAGACATCTCGAATGCTCGTCCTCCTTGAAAACCTTCTGTAACCCGCATCCAGGGCAGTTCCTTAACAGCTTGGATCCGGGCGTCGAGCTACCCTGGTCCTCGGCCGCGTCCATGGTAGGTCTCAGATCTCCTGGAATCCTCCAAGAAGCGTCACTCGATAAAAACTTCACCCCTGAGGGGCGTAGGAAATTCCAAAACGGGTCCCCGTTGATCGGAAGAAGAAACGGTGGAGCTTGAGGCTCGATTTAACTGAAAAATGAGAATCTCCTTGAAAAAGCGCAAAAACGCAGCAAAAGCTTGAGAGCTATAGCACGAGGACTACCAACACTTGAACGTGCGGTAAAAATCTGAGGATGGCTGCCAGGGGAGGGGCTTAGGGAGAGGGCAGTCATTGGGTGGGGGCAGTATGACCCAGAGGATCAGTGATTGGTTACTACTAAGAAAGACAGATCAGAAACGAAACTGATACTGATTTTTTTTTCCTTTACCGAGGATTCCCAGCCTGACGACGGGGAATATTCATGAGCATGTTAATCCATGCCAGACCCCATGCTGGAGAAGACCAAGACCTATTACGCTGATCCGGCTAATAGGCCTAGAAGACTCCCTCTCACGGGCCACAGCATCAACAACAATGCTCCATCTGAGCCTCAAGGTACGTATAAACGCACCACTAAAATGAACATTAGCCTCAGGCATGGCTACCTGCACTCATGCACCAGAATGCAGCGAAGACCAACAACAAATTCTGTCTAGCTGGGCACATAACGTCTGGCCTACTTCCACCAAACTAAGCCTCAACACCTCTGCCATTAAAATACAGTGACGACCTACAACAACATTCAGTCCAGCTGTACACTCTAAGAAAGGCATGGTATAAACAGTAAGACAGACAAGTGACCACAGTTCAATGGTGTTTATTGAACTGAAAGGGTTTGAAAAACGCCCATCTAATCCTAAAACTACGAGCATCAAATAACAGTCCTAGTGGTGTCTTGTCAAAATAAAAGGGCCTATACTAATATACCTATTGCTAATCCTTAACTCTAAATACAAATAGTGTGGGAAACAGTGTTACGAAAAAGAAGAACAAGTTACTCTTTTACCTGGTAACGTTCTTTCGATGGGATGGTCCGACGACGTATTCCATATCTATGACAGTAATCACCACAGCACAGCTGCGGTGATTACGGTCATAGATATGGAATACGGCGGAGGACCCAATCCCCTCGAAAGAAGTGTTCACAAAATGATATGTCAGGATGTTCAGGCGGTTGGTCTCCCTTCCCCATGTTTTCAGCATGGGATAAGGCAGTAAACTAGTTTAGCAGTCTCTAGCTTCTCTAGCACAAGGGTGCAGTTCAAACATTAGCATCAGGGCCATCCATGCCCAAGTCTATTTGCCTTTAAGAGTCTCTTGGTCCAGAGGGCTGAAACACCAAAAAAGGTCCTCTTTCAGATTTTCACAAGTACTCAATTTCTCAAGCGATTCACTGCTCACCCCGGATCCCCCTCAGCCGGGCTCAGATACACTTTACACAATGTTCGCAGAATAAGATATTCTCTTGGGTGAACCATGGTTCACTCCCGATCCCATCCTCAGCCAGGCTCAGATCCCGGATCCCCCTCCGCCGGGCTCAGATCAACTTCATATACTTTTTCATCAATTAATGAAGACTTTCAAATGTGCACAGGGTTTTGCTTGACCAATTGCAGGACCACTTAGATTTCACAATTCCTGTATCACTTTTCACATTTGACACCTTTTAGCTAGCGGGATACCTAACAGACATTCGAATGAGCACCCACATGGTGCAGGACCACTGTCTCGGTATCGTATCTTGGCTTCAAAGGTTCAATGACTCCTCCTCGATTTAATTTGCGTTGCTTGCCAAGTGCACTTCATACACTGTTTTCATCAGCTTTCATTATACAAAGTTGTAACTTGCAACCTTGGCTTCAACACAGATGTGTCTGGTATCAGTCTCCCCAACTCACCGGCTTTGCTGACTTCACGGGCGCTGCTTTGTTGTAGGAGCCAAGGACAGTACTGCGGCAGCAAACTCTTCTCCCCGCCTTGACTATCGACACAGGAGTCCATGGTATCTCCAACACACAAAGCAGGATTCTTCAGCTTTTATTCCTGGTCTTACGTTTCCTATTCTCAAAGACTCATGAAAGTATCAGTCTTTCAATGAAAAGGTCAAGGGCACTTCCCTCCTTTTAACCCTCTTCAGCCTTGCCGTCTTCCGCTTTGTATTTAACTGCCATCTTGGAACTGTTGTTTCCTCAGGTGCTTTGCCTCGCTCAAAGTGTGCTTTCGTGCTCCGTCTTTTATCCGTGTGATGGAAGTCAGGTGCGTGTAATGATCAGCTATTGCCTGACCCTGCCTGACCATTGTATTGGGACATTCAGGTATACAGCTCGGGTGTTAGTCCATTTTCTCTCACAGTGAGCTGTCTGTGAGAAAGTGTTTGTGTTGGGAAGGGGGGAGAGGGGGTTGACTTCCCAAGTATCCTACCTGGTAGGATAGTGTAAAGGTGTTACAGGGAAGGGAATACTGTGTCTCACCATCCAGTGTCCACTTCCACGAAGACCCCCTCACCCAGGTGATCCTCACTGGTCCATCCCCAGGAACTGGATCCAAAAGCGATGGCTGTGTCCTGGCCAAAATGTACAAACTCATTCTAAACTCATTCTAAACCTCTGAGAATTTACCATACTCTGGACTGCGGTCCCCGAGGGAATTCCCACCACAAGGGCGTTGAGACTATAGTAATGGTAAAATGCACTACATAAATGAAGACTACAATAAGAATTATTTCTAACAAGCACCCATTTCACACGAACGAACCCCCCCAATCGTGTTTGTCGCACAAACGAACCCCCCCCAATCTACACACACCCCCCCGCGCCGCTCACTTTTTTCTCACAGAGCCATGAGCATCAAGGTAACCAATAGTGGCAATATGGCCGCTTCACAAGACCACATTACATTAGCAATAGAAAAACAGTGACTGTGGATAGTTAAGTGAAATAGAGAATGCAAAACACTTAAAACAAACCTTACCATACAGCTATAGGGTCCCCATTACTTAAGAAGTAGGACTAGTACTTCAGAAACATTGTCAGAAATAGTCCCAAGGAGTTCAGTGCAGGGTGCTCAAAGTCTTTTAAGGTGTGGGGCAAGGATTGGCAAAACCAACGGGTTTGTACATTTGCCATGAATAAAACACTGAAGATGAAAATGAGTTAAGTCAAGATGATTAAGGGATTCTCCCAATTAGCTACCACCACTAGGTTATCCTGGGGTGGGAGGATTCTTGGCAAGAACAATGCTTACAGTGGAAAGGGTGGTGGAAATCTCCCACCCCTTACTCTCGATTCTCCAAAAGTACCACCCTGAAGGTCCACAGACTAATTGGGCACAGTCATGGGGTGTGGTTGCAGTGTAGTTTTTGGCCTAAGATCCAGTTAGACAGCGGTTCTATGTTCATGATGTCTTGAAAGACGATCCATGCACCTCAGGACAACAACCCCCACAGGCCCCCTCACGAAAGAAGACCCCCAAAGACATGAGACTGGCAGAAGCAAACACTCTGATCAAAGGATGGCAGGCAACAATTGTGGCGATGAAAGACCCTGCTCCAGATGGGCACCTCTTCATGTCAGATAGCAGCAGGGAGAAGGGCCTTGGGCCACAAATAGATGACTTGCAGAGTTCCAAACTAAAACTCAGAAAGGGGGCAGATGTCCCAAAGATGCCCTGAATGGCTTGTCATCCTGTGGGCTCGTCAGGATGATTACAAGATACTTAGTAAGACTTCTGAAAGCAGGATCGTGGTGGTCAAAGCCCGAACAAGGGTCTTCTGGAGATCATTGCAGTGATCCAATACTTTGCTGGGGCTAGGCTTGAGGCGATGCCGCTAGTCTTCAACAGCAGTCATTGGGTCTTTGGAGGGCCGTTCTTCGTTGTAGGGGTCTTGGCTGTAAACAATCTGAATTACTGCTACAGTACTCCTACTTTTATCCTGAACTCAGAATGGGGCCTGCCCCAGCAGCTGCATTTTACAAACTGGCAAGGGCAGTCTCATTCCAGACAACCTCTTGCCCCACTTCAGTCTACCAACAGACATCCATTGGCTAGAATGTAGAATGGGACAAAACAATCCTAATCCCCACATCGAACTAAGGTGCACACACATTTCTGCCCGGGAATAGGCTTACCATAAATGGCATTTCCTGACCCAAGAAGTCAGGAAAAAGGACAAGTGAGCCAAAGGACAGGACGAAAAACGTGCTGCATGCCCATTTTGACTACAAAATGCCATTATTGTGTAAAATGCATAAGTGCTCACAGTAAAAATGAAAAATATGGTATAAAAATAACTGCTGCCAAAAGCCAGTCTTGGATACATCAGAAAAGTAATAGTATTATTACAAAAGTATAAAGGAAAAGAAAAGGGATAAATAGTACCCCTTCAGCGCTTTAGTTAAAGGTGATGTGTGCTAGAGTACACCAAAGAAATATCAAGAGGACAGGGTCCCCCTGCATAGGTAGCCATATGGGGCGACCAGAGCACCCAAAAGAGAAGAGCAAGCAAAGTAAAGCAAAAAGACTTGCCTTACCTCCAAAAGTATAAAAGAAGGTTCAAGTCAAAGCAAATACTGTCAAGGTCTCCCAAAGGTTTTTTGAAGCAGTCTTGGATATATAAAGACATTAACTTTTTTGCTCAGGTTACAGTCACAGGGATTATGGCACCTAGCCACTTCTTTGCTTCACAATCTTCATAAAATGCAATAGTGCCCAGCTTGCTATTTGTACTCCTGCTACGAAGATGGTACCTGGCCCACTTTCTAATCTGGGCTGCAGCGCCAGTTCACTCATAGGGGCTAGTGTCCCTCACACTATTAAGGTATGATGTGCCCTTGCCATACTTGAGGGACATTGCACCTGTATCACCCTTGAGGAATATAGTGCCCTTCTCATAAGCAAACAGTTCTATTCCATTCAGGACGCCGAGTCGGTCCACCTCCAAAAACCTCCTCTCACATTCAGCCAGAGCCATTGGAGCAGACTACATGGTTGACAGAGGACAAACATGACCTTGTGTCTCCCAAATCACAGGTCCTGCATCAGGCTCTCATGTGGTGCCCTTCATCTCTGCCCCTCTCCTTGCTGGGGGGCCCTAAAAAGCTGCTTCTCCAGGTACACCGGCTTCCACCTCCCCTGCTTTGCTGATTGTAGTTTATTGGCCTGGCTACACTAATCTAATTAAATTAACCAATTGGGTTGATTCCATCTCCATTTGTGTGGCGCTTCACTATTGATAATTGCTACAAATAACTTCTTTATTCCCCTAGCACCATGTATGAAGATCTCCAAGCCGAAATACAGCCTAGCGGCCATCTTCAGATCAAGCAGAGGTTCTGTTTTAGCATTGTTCTAATTCGGTCTTTTGCCTTGGCTCACCGTGGCTTGTCACCTTCACAATACTGCACTCACCAGATTCTTCTCAAATTGGACCAATGACCACTAGGGTCTAGGCTTGTGAATGGCCCAACGACTGCATGCTGAAGCTCTTCGTTTGGTTTTCACCGCAGTGGTTTCCCATTTTGCTGCAGCCCCCCCCCGCCCTTTCACACTCCTGGCCAGCATACAGGCTGCATAAGAATTAGTTCAGTCACATGAAAATATTACTGTTAGTCTCAGGCTTCATACGATTAAATACCAAATTAACTTCAAGGTCTTCTTATGAAAATGAATGCCTAAGGCCATTAGGTTTTTACAGTTGGTAACACGTTTTCCCACATGCATGTTGGAGCTAGGGACAGTCTCGTCACTACAGAACATGGGTTAAACTCTATATTAGACTCTCCTAGGCCTGATGTTCCAGCACAAAATTTAAACAGGGGAATGCAGATGCACCCCTCTATTGCCTCCAGGTAGCTCATGACTCCGGTGGGTCTGTCCTAGTAGGATGCCTTTCAAGCTTGGAACAGAATCAGGATCGCACAACCCCTTAGCTGTATTTTTAGCTTTAAATTGGTAAAACTGTTTCTCCAATATTGAAGCCGGATTGGCAGGGTGCGGGGGTAGATGGGGGGCTGGGTGGGTAAGGTTATAAATGGGATGAAAATACCAACGATGGGTATTAACAAGTAACTTGCTCTTCTGCTCACAGGCCCCTCCATCAGTCATAACATCCAAGTTAGAAATACGCAATATAGGCCCAACCATGCTTCAGTGGCAGCTGTCCTATAAGTGGAATGAACTTTGGGTTTGCCCAGCAGAGGGCATTCAGAATTCAGAAAATAAAAGGATACATGAATTGATTTATCTGGCTATGTCTGCTGTTGCACATGAGCCTCTCTGCCTGGCAATGCAAACGAAAAGCAGATGCTGAGAAAATCCGAAAGATTAGGTTTTATCAAGATAATACCTTAAGGCCCTCCTAATGATCCAGTATGGCATATGGTGACAACTACACATCTGCTAGAGTTTCATCTCTGTAAGGGAGTGGGGTACATTGTGTGGGTCTTTACATTTTATGCGTTGCCTTACTGTGAATGTTTCTGTAATGCTGGATTCAAAAATATCTCGATTGCCGGTTTCTAGAAACCCACCCTTAACGTTGCATTGTTTTTAAAAGCATCACACCAATACCCCTTCCTGCCATAATAACCATTACCCTCCATCTTACAGTAATTAACATTGACCCAACGTGCGCTCCTTTAGAAAAAAGCCAACCTAGGGTTAAAGCAAAGCCACTCTCAAATATAGTGGGGATAGCTCAGGGGCAACTAGTTTGTCTTGTAAGCAAGGCAATGCATAGCAACAGGTTCGAATCCCAGTCGTGCGCTTAGAAACTGGTATCTGGGATTAAGACATTATAAAAGAACAATTATAATGTAATAACACAGGCAATCCACTAGGGGTTACACACTACAGAATCGCAAGCACTCAAACAATAATTGCATTTACCAAAACAGCGAGGAAAAGATGTCTATCACTCACACACCTCAGAACATGGGCCTTATAAAAGGCACTAAGCACCATACACCAAAACATTGCAAATGGGGACGCTGGTAGCACACCGCATAAGGTGGGCGGTGTTACTAAAGGAAAAACATGGACAGCAAAACAAAGGGGAGTTTGTCTCCCCCTCACTGAAAAAGAGGGCCCAGTGTCCCCAAAACAAAAGCGAATGCAGAAGGGGAGTGAATAAAAAAATAAACAAACAAACACACAAATGACTCACTCCACTTAAAAATCAATGAAAGCAGTCCAAGTGAATCCCACAGTAGTGCTGGAAGTCTCAGGGCTCAGGAAAGACGGTAAGATTTTCCAAAAGAAAATCTCCCTCGACAGACTATTCCCTCAACAGGAATAGCATGAAGAAATGGAGAGCCATTTACTGCCCGTAGTGATTTAAAAAACTCCCAGTCCAGAGTCCCCTCTGCTCAGTATTTATGGGATGCCATCCACTGAGAAGGGTGCAAGGCAGTATTTTCTTAATTGAAAAATGTGTCGTTGTGCATGTACAACCATCCCATCAGCACATCTCTGGCACCTGGGCTCAGCCCCAACCACCAATCCTTTCAGAAGCATGGAAATGACAGGATATTATTACAGGGGTGTGGCAGTGGGGCCATATGGAGGAAAGGGGCAGATTGACTAGAACCATAATAACCAACTGGTTTGTTCTTACTCCAACATTCCATCCGCTTTCTTTTATACTTGTATAATATTGCAAAGCATCCTAAATCTGGGAGAATGGTGCAAGGTACACCGTAAGACAACAAGAATGATTAACCAAAGATGTTGCATAGAATATCTTGACAAAACTACATTTAACGAATACAGTTTACAAAAGGCTTGCTGGGTAAACAAGAATGTTGCCTTGCAAATATCCTCTAGAGGGACATGTCGCTGAAAAACCACTCTAGCCATCTTTGCTCAAACTAAGTGACCACAAAGCCACTTTGGAGGAGTACAATTCCTAAACAAAAGCATTCTAGAAGATAGTTTACTACTCGATAGACGATAGTCACTTTAGCTGCCTTTGGTTTAGTGCCTCCATAGTTCAAATATAAGTGACTAATTGATCGACTGGTGTCCATGTTGTAGAGGGACCTTGCAGTGTCGGTTTCAGGGTTGGGGAAAAAATAAAGAACAGGGAGTTTAATTTCTTAAAATGAAACTGAGAGACTACCATGGGGAAAACTAAATGACTAGTCTGGCTTACCACCGTGTCTTTATGCAAACTAAGAAAAGGGCAGAGGGCTTGAAGCTCACTAATCATTCTGGTTGATGGGATGGCGATCAGAAAAGTCTGTTTTCATAGACACATCTATGTCTGTGGGAGTTTTAGGCTCAAAGGGTATGCGAGTCACTGGAGACAAAAGAATATTCAGTTCCTGAGGTGGGCAAAGGGCTTGCAGATGGGGAAATAGCGTCATTACACCATTACAATGCCTCTTAATCACCAGATTAGACTTTGAACAATCCATTTTAAAGTTCGGCATACGCTAAACCGGAAGCTTTTTTTTCTCATGGCGCTTTACAAAAGGCATATTTCCATTTGAGCGAGCTTGCAAGTTGAAAATTAATTCTTCAGAAGCCAAGCTGCAAGACATAGAAGGGACGGATTAAGAACAAGGCCCTATTTCTCGGACATGAGAAATATCAGCGGCCTGGAGGCAAGGGCCAAGGTACCAAAATCTGTTGGCATATAATCACACTTCAAAAATTAAATTTAAGCCAATGTGGGCACTCAAAACATGGCGTCCATTAGCTGAAATCCAAATAATACCTTCACTCTTTTCTTGTATGCTTCTTAGCTATTATATTTCATTTTCTGCTCTTAATACTAAGCTTGTAAGGTGCACAGCATGTGCCGGGTTGTATCCAACCCTTTAACTGCTTATCAAAAATAAAATCCAAATGCACACATTACATTCACACCGTCATTAAGATTAAAAGTGGTCTCTTGGGCAAACATTCTGCATTTAGGTTATCGTTTAGCAGCTTTCCACAAATTCATTCTGTTTCAGATGCCTCAACAGGCATCAACTTTAATTGAAACTATAGAAATCCATAAACACGAGCACAGGATACTTCAACAAAAATGTGCCATTTCCTCTTCCTGATAATTCTTAAAGTAACATTGCCAAAGTTTTAACTTTACATTAACCAGTTAATCTAGAAGGCGAACGTGTATCACTCGTATGACTTTTGTAAATGAGCAGAATCCTAAATACACTAATCGTAACAAAAATATTTTCCACTTTACAAATGGTCCTCGAGATTCTTTTCCTGAAGGTTTTCCTATTATTTCCAATACTAGGACATTCTACTCAATTAATGGTGTGGCCATGTTCATTGAAGTGACATGCTACACTCGATAGGGTTAGTGCATGCAAATATTGCCCATATGCTCTGTGATGCTGCCCATCGAACGTCGTGTTTGACTCGGGAATAATTTGTAATAGGGGCATTTTGCAGCATAACTACAATTATTTGTCCAGCATTTAGCGGTCTTAATTTATTTTCCAGTTTGTGGAGGATTAGACTGGATCAGATGTTACTGCGGACATTAAACAAGGATAGGTTAGTTGCCTTTGATGTAGGTTTGTGACTCTCGTGGATAAAATGTGTTCTGAACATTTGTGATAAATTCCTTTGTAAGCTATTCCAATTCTTTTTCAGACAATTCTTTATAGTTATAATCAGATGAAAAAATGGTTCCAATGTCCCTTTAAGATAATTTATTTTTTTGTGCTGGGTCCGTATGGAATGGCACATTACTTACCCGTAATGTTCTTCGACTGGATGTTCCTCCCAAATATTCCTCATCTTTGATATATTCCATCCAGCGTCAGCTGCTTCGGAAATGTTTTCACAGGAGAGAGTGCAGTGTGTCATTGGGTCATGGATCTTGTGTCTCTTCGCAGCCTCAGTCCGCTCTAGAGTACGTCTGTATATATAGCAAGCACTGCGCCAGTTCTCAGTTCTTCATTTTTCCTCGCTTGTATGCACAGATGTCTGAGTCCAGAATATGATCGACATTGGAAGAGAGGAAGGTGTAAAAGGGGCAGGTTGGGAGGGTGATTAGAAATATGTGGGAGGAACAGCCAGTTGGAAGAACAAAAAGTAATTTGTCCTTCAAATAGGTTGTATCCTCTCACGTATTCCCAATTTTGATAGGACTCCCATAGCTGTGTGTAAGATGTTGGTATAGAGAATTTGTCATTAAGGATGTATGAAACCGCTATCCCAAACTTTGCCTCCTGCCCTTATCCAGAATCCAGGCAATAATTAATGCTTGATGAAGGTATGAAAAGAAGACTAAGTCGCAGCACTACAGATGTCCTATATGTGTACCCCTACGCCCCCGCCACAGTTCTAATGTCGAAGAAGTAGCTTAGGTACACCTCTGGTAGAATGAGCTCGTAAGGTGATGGACACATCTTTGCCCGCCAAGTTGTAGCATTCTGAAATGCATAAAATAACCGAACAGGATAAACTTTGCTTGCTTACAGCTTGACCCAGTTTATGACCAGCCGATTGTTCGGTCTAAGTTTTCCAGTCTGTTGATGTAAAAACTCAACTCCCTTTTTGGATCTAGGCAATGAAGCCTCTCCTCTACTTTGGAAGGATGCAGAGGTGGGTAAAGAGTGGGAAGCACAATCCTGTGTCAAATGAAATTCTGAAACAATCATTGGTAGAAAGGGTGAACCCTCAACACAACCTTTTCCTTGTAAAAGGTGGTAAACTGAGGATTACAAGATAAGGTTTGCAACTCACAGACTCTACAAGCCGAGGTAACAGCCATCAAAATGACAGTTGTGAGGGTTGGCATCCTTAAGGGACATGAGCTACACGAGAAAGGGGCAATATTCTTAACTTTGCACCAGCTGCGAAACGTGTTCCAACAGTAGCAGTACAGAGAGTTTGTTGCTGGTTTTCTGGCCGAAAGCAATGCCTCCATTAAGTCTTCCGTAAGGTCCGAATCCATGTATCTTATCCGCGGATGTGAAGGGTCAGAGTCCTGATTTCTGGGTGATGAATGTGACCCCCTCTTGCGAGCACAGATCCTCTCTGGGGGGGGGGGGGGGGTGGTGACTAATTGGAGGGCAGCTGGACATGTCCAGAAGGTCCAGGTACCACGTTCAACTCGCCCAATTTGGGGCAAAGAAAATCATGGGTTTCCGAACTCCCTCAACCTCCTGATGGCATGAGGAACGACTGGGACCGGTGGAAACTCATATAGAAGAGGAAACTTCCAGTCCACTACAAAAGCGTCTTCGAGGGCAGAAAGGCCATCAGCGCTAGTCTGAATGCCCTCAGTTCCAAAAGGTTTTTCTGTAGTTTGGACGCCGATGGAGACCGACCGCTGATTGCCAGATCATTTGCATGCGCACCCCAACCTGAAAAAGGGGTGTCCGTAAATACTGTTATCTCTGGCCATGGTTGCCAAAAGGGTTTCTCCTTCAACATTTCTCCTCTTAGGACCACCTCAGCAGACCTTAGAAAATTGAAGACCGGCAGATGTTGGGAATTTTGAAACTTCATGGCCATCTGATGAATGTGCTGAGCCTTCCACCTCAGGTTACAAGGATTTCCCCCAAGAAGCATCCAGGGCAGCTCCAATGAACTAAAGCTTCTGAGAAGGTATCATGTGGGACTTCTTGAAATCGAGGGAGAAACTGTTACACCGTCCACTGGTCACCTTACCCGTGCAGCCACTAAGCCCTCCATCTCAGGTCCTGATCTGCCTTCACCTTCTAACCTCATGTTCTCACTCCCTCAAGCAGCACGGCAGCGGCTATACAACAAGAACACACAAGGGCATCCAACGCACTATGGTCATACTCACCCATTGCAACGTTGGCAGCTGCCCTGGCGTCTTGGAGACAGTCGACGGAGATGCCGGCCTTTTTCTTTGCTTCATCACGCCCCCAGGAAGACCCGGCAGCATTTTTGAAAACTTGGGTCATGTGACAAGGAAAGGTGCTACATCATCAGTCACGTGATGGGGTCATGTGACACTCCTAGGCCCCTTCAAAACCGGAGAGGGAACGCTCATTCAGTGCTTCACAGCTGACCCAATCAGGCACTGTTCGGCGTCTTCCTGTCTCCACATCTCGATTCTGGACTACAGACTGTTCTTCTTGGATTCCTCTGTCAAGCCCTCAGATACTGTTTTGCTCGGCTGTTTCAGGACCTTTGAACTGTGTTTTTGGATTCCTTTGGATTACCCCTGGTTTCGACGAACTCGGCTGGCTTTTGACCTTGGAACTCTCAACGGACTGTTTTCGGATTTCCTCTTCTGTTACATTTTGGAGTACCCTCTCCATACAGGTTTTGCAGTGCCAATTTCTACAGCAATCTTCCAGTACTACGCCTACCCGCTGCTGCTTGCTACACTCTGCAGCCACACTGAACACCTCCATTTTCATCTGTACTCTTCCCGTCCCCAGACTCCACCTTGGTAAGCCCCTCGATATTTGTTACCTCGCTATTCAGTGTATTGTTTACCATTGTACTGACCAATTGCTTGCTTTACAGTGGTCGAGGGGTCACCGGTGTTCCTGGTTCCTGCCGTTCTTCGGCACTCAAACAACCTGTGGCCTCAAGGATCGCTCAGGAAGTTATTTGTATCTTTCTGAGTGGAACTTGTGGACAGAGGCCCCATAATCTTCACGACCATCAAGTCATAACAGAAACCCAGTTTGTAGATAGAGTGACAGGGGATGCCGTGATGTTCCAGGACCTGTTCGGGCGAACAAGCCCTGATCAGCCAATCATCCAGATAGGGGTAGATATGAATCCCTCCCCTTCTGAGACTTGCTGCCACCACCGCTATCAACTTGGTAAAGGCCCCTAGGGCGGAGGTGAGCCTGAAAGGCAAAATCCAAAATTGAAAATGAGAACTGCCAATGGCGAACCCCAGGTACTTCCTGTGCTTGTGATGAATAGTCACATGGAAGTAAGCATCCTGCAGGTCCAATGATTCCATCCAATCCTGGAGCTGGAGGATCTGAGAAAGTGACTATCTTGAACTTGTCCTGAGGCACTTGTTCAAGCATCTCAAATCCAAGATGTGTCTCAGTCCTCTGTTCTTCTTTGGTATTAAGAAATAATGGGAATTCCATCCCTGGTTTCTCTCTGCTACTGACACTGGCTCTTTAGTGCCTCTCTCCTGGAGGATGCAAATCTCTGCAAAAGGAGCAGAACCAGTACCTTGAAGGACTAATTGCCTAGCAGACAATCATGGAGGCCTTTTCAAGAATGGGAGGCAGTAACCCTGGGCTACAGTTTGCAGGGCCCAAGCATCGGGGGCAATGCCTTGCCATACTTGCAGATGCCGAGACAGCCTGCCATCCCTCCCCACTATGGTCCTGTGGACAAAGGCCTCAGATTTTGGTGCAGCAGTGGTGGTTGTTGATTGCAACCACAAGGAAATCTCCTCTGGTCCCTTCTGTGCTCTGACCTCTTGTTCTCCCAAATGATGAGAAGCAGCGAAAGGAACTGCCCCTCCAACCTTGAGAAGCAGTGTGCGTCTGTTGCGGTTGTTGAATTGCTGCACATAGTGATTTTGCTGCTACTTTCGATAAATGAAGCTTTTCCAAGCTTTCGTCAGCCTTGGAACCAAACAAATGAGAGCCCTCAAAAGGCACGTTCATAAGCACTCAGATTTCTAGTGCAAAACCAGACTTCTCTAACTACGCGTATCAGTGTGACCATACTGTTTGCAATCACTCTACTCACATGGTCAGATCAATCAAACCCAGACCAACGTGACTGACATCGCGTCTGTGCCATCTTTTATGATGTGCAAAAATTCTTCCCTTTCCATGAAGTGCTGAGCATCCATAGCTACCACTTCCCACAGAGTGAAAGTAAACATGGCCAGAGCACATGCAGCATTGATGGATTTTAATGCCGTACTGCTGGCTGAGAAACCCCACTTAGCAAGGGAATCAAACGTTTTATCTTCCCTATCAGGGGGAATTGTAGCTGCTCTCGAAGAAGCTTGGTGATGGATGTTTTGAAGGAACTCTGGATCTATACTTAAAGGTCTGTTGTCTCTGATGAAAATCTTTACTGAATGCTGGATTAGTATCCAGGCTCTATCAATTAGCCATGACCCTGCTCCTCAGAGCTGCGTGTAAAGGGAGAACAGTGTCCTTAGGGGGGCCTCTCAGGAATATCTGTAAGGTCATTTTGTTCAAAAACAGCAGCCTTTCTTCCCCAACCCAGATATTCAATTAATGTATTCATGACTGCCCTTTATATCTGCATGTGCAGAAGGCTCTGGTTTGGCAAAATCCACCACCAGAGGGGTATCCAATCCACTGGCATCTCAAAACAAATCAATCAGGTGTTGCATCCTGGACTCATCAGAAATTAAAGCCCCTGGAACATTAATAGTTCCAAACTCTAGGCCAAAAGGAGGAGTCCCCCGATCAGAAACCTCTTCCTCATAAATAGATGACAGACTTCAATAAGTCTGACTTAGCCTAAGGTTTGAAAACCTTTAACACTTCCTACAAAGACGCTGATTGAGTAGGCGGCGACTATTTCAAAATTGAGGAACTCTAAGCGAATCCCATCGAGGGGGTAGAGGTTTGAGGCTTAGGCTTCAGTTTGTCTCGAGACTTCAAAGTCTCTGACACTTCTAGAAGAAGCTTTGAACGTTTCTTGACTGGGCTAAAGGGCACTCAAGCTGCAACCTTAATGGACTCCATAGCGTCATAGGCCTTCTTAGACTTTCTCAAAGAGGCAGGGGAAGCCACCTTCTCAGATCTTCAAAAAGCATCATCTGAAAGCAAAAGTCTTCTGTAGCCATCTTACATGGAACACTCACTCGTCTGCGGTCAGGCGAGGAGTCCTAAGATCAAGAGCGTGAATGGTGCCATCTCTTCTTGGATTTCTTGTGGGAAGAATGGTGGGAACCACATCTGGAACGAGAGCGCTTGGAACGCTTTGTCAATTTATGAGGCAGCGAAGTGCCCCTCGAACTTCTTTTGCCCAATGACCACCTCTTAGAAGGAGTGGTCAAAGGGGATTTGGAAAGGGGTTCTACCCAGGGTGAGTTTCCACGTCTTCTTCAAGGCCTTTCCCATAATAGACTGACAGGAACCGCACTCTTCTAATCTTGTACTCAATTTCAAGGCACCAGAGGCAAATTCAGTGTGGGTCTGTGATAGACACATTCAACCCACAATTCACACACCTCTTGAAGCCAGTTTGTGATGTCGACATGGTTGAGGAAAAACCGTTAGAAAACAGAATGAACTGTCTGATGCATACTCTGCAAAAAACTGTGAGGAAACGGGTACTATAAATATACACAGAAGTCCTATTCGAGAGCAGACTGAGGACGCTGTGGGACATGAGATCCATGATGCGATGACACAGCGCCCTCTGCTCTGAAACTAGTTCCGAAGCAGCTGACGCCAGATGGAATATATAAAAGATGAGGATTACGTGGGAGGGCAACATCCATTTGAAAACGTTTTTTGATTGGTCCGATTTCACTCTTGGTGTTAATAATTACTGTCTTGTGTAGATCTTAAATTGGTCTATTGCCATCATTAATATATATTCTATGTAATCGCCTGGGATTAGCAGATCAGTCACTATCCATTTAATGCTCACCATTTGTGAATATAAACATCCGCCAAGTGCCAAGGGTGAGAATGTTCATCCAATGTACATAGTATTGCACAATTGCCCAAAGCATACATCGATTCTGCACTCGCAAAACAAAAAGCGCACTTTTCTTATTATGGTATTTATTGAGTGCAGACCTAGCTTCGAGAAGCAACGGAGCACTTTACAGAGGTAAAGAACAGTAATTTTGAAGCCTGTCAGTTTGTAAAATGTCACTAAAATGGAGAAAAATAACCATCTGCCACTTATTAGTCTGACTGAAAATCCATGTACATTTCTGATAACCAGTGACCACAACATCAGTGACGCTAACCCATTTGCTATTTTTATGAAGGAACTCCCTTCATAAGGGATTGTTTTTATTTCAAAGGCACAATAAGAACAACAGAAATAGAATTATTTATGCATGGTAGCTACATATAACCATTTTAACTGAGCACAAATGCTGCAAAATATAGATTTGTGCTGCAATATTTCCCATTTCTTGCAGCAAAATGTGGAAATTAGTATTGCAATATCTGAAGTAATCTGTTTAAGGGGTTAATGATGTATTTTGGGTTCATAAAGAACTCACCCATCTTTTTCAATGTAGTTAAAACCAGAATTATTTGGTGTTCATGTCAACTTCAGTATGCAAATAACTTATTTTCTTTGGTACTGCAGTGTATGTGATTTTTATTGTTTCATGTACACTATTTAAATACACCCAAATAATTCTAGTGTGAGCAATACATTTAGAAAAGTAGATACCCCTATAAAGGGAAATACTTTGGGTGAAGGGCCATAGGAGGATTGCTTTATACACCCTAAAGGAAACGTGCCAACCGGTGGCCTTTGGGTGACGGATTTTGAATCCAACTATTTAGCAGGCCAACTAAAATGTGTCACATAATGGTGTTCAGGCGAGGCCACTCCTGAACTGAGACTCCTGGCCGGATCTGTGAAACCGTTTAACCTTAAAAAGGTGTTAAGGGTGTCTGGCAGGTTGGGAAATAGCCTCAACTGATAGTGTGGTAGACGTATGCAGGGACCGAATATCCCAAGCAGTATGTATTTGCATCATTTAGGTAATTCACATAGGAATACACTAGAGAGCTGGGAGTCGAAGGGACTAGTGATTTAAAAATGGCTGTTTGACAACATAACTTGTTGTCTGCACAAGCCTGGATTTACACAAGGGTACATTTCTCTTTCACGCCTGAATGACTGGTAGAGCCGCAAATTGTGGTCCTCATTACCTGAGAAGCACCTATGTGGCCGTTTGCTAAAAGATCTAATATGGCCTAGAGTAGGGTGGACCACCAGCCTCTACGATATATAAATCATTGCTGGAAAATATGAAGCAGAAAAGTCTGAAAGGCAGGAATGAATAGGAACGTAACTTGGGACAGAGGTTTGAGGAAGAACAATGGCAAACAATGTGAATATACAAAGGGTTGGGGGGTGTCCTGCAACACCAGTTTACAGCAGATACAACAATTACTACAGAGAACGTAGTTAATACTTGAGAATACATAAAATGAAGTTAAGATAGTTCAGGCTGCCCACTATGTGTGGAGTTATAAACGTTATTCCTACATATGATGTGGCTATGCCCCACAATCACATCAATTTTGGAATGAGGTTGTAGTTAGAATGCAGGCCATGGGAGCAAATAGTCTAGAGTGGATCCCACTGATGTGCCTATTTGAATAAAATGATTAACCTAGCCCTTGTATTGTCCAAAAGATGCATAGCCATGTCATGGTATATAGCCAAACAGGACCTAAAATACTAGACTAGTCGAGGGATCTACTGAAATGGGCAAAAGCAGAACTGACAAAGTTGATCAGAATTGATTCCACATACGTTAAAAAGGTTGAGGAATAGAAGGTTGAGGAATGGAATGGAAAATATTTTTTGACGGAACGCTAGAAGACCTCCATGAAGAGGTGTTTGACACATTGACTGGTGATAAGTATCAAGTTGGAATAGCTGGATTTGACACTGCTGAATGTAATTAAATTGCGTAGGGTGACCTTTGCGTATGGTATACAGGAGCTGGTGCTGGGTTTGGGTGGGTGGCATTGTTTAGGTAAGGTTGGGGTGTTATTTTTTGTGACCTATTTGTTCTAGATAAAGGAGAAATTTCCATTGATGTGATCAAAGTTATTGTGGTTAATATGTGAAAAATAATGAAAACATTAAAAAAATGTATCTTCTAGTGTCCGTTTGCTTTATTTCCAAACTACATATCAACAAATCTAAGCCATGCGGCTCAGTTCTCCAACTAAAATGAATTTTTAACACATGGTTCCCATTCCGGAGGCATACACTAGGAATGTCCTGTTTTAATGGGCTGCAAAAAGGGCCACTAATGGCCTATCCCATTGTTGAAAAACTTGGAGTACAGGTTCTGGTAGTTCCCACTCACTGGTAGCCCAATTGAGTCTACTCCGGGCATCCTCTTCAGTGCCGAGTGATCCTACTAGGCGGAATTCTACAAGAAATATGGACTGCATCCATAGGTTCTGGGACAGTCTACAGAGCTGAATAGATCTTGTATTTAATTAAAACATGGGAAAAAAATAATGCTTTCGATGGAGTACCACAAAGGCAGCAATGCCTTGAGGATCAGGATAATGGCCTCAATTCTAAAATGTGTTTGTGCCCGTCACATTCCATTGGGGTGCAAAGACCATGAAACTGAAAGCAACCCAGGGTACCTCCCCAGCCTCTCACGGAAGTGCCGGTTGTGATGGAAGGAATGCGGTAAACCCTGGGTCCTATTGCGCTTAAAGGGTTCTAGAAACAAAGTTGTGTGTTCTCACACCATTAAATGTCTGACATTCTTCAATATGGAGACCAACTGTGATTGCAGATCCAATTCCAGTAGCATGTTATGGGCAACTGGGTGTTCCTCACGTAGACTCGGACAAGACTAATAGAAAATAAAGGCCATAATTCTCTGGAATGTGAGAGCTCAAGCCACATTCAATGACAAAATTGCCAGTCAGATAGTCTAGAGTCAGTGGATTCTCTCCTCTTTAGGAAAAACTACCACAGATGTAGCATCCCATTCGAGGCTAACATAAGGGAGATAAGCACGGGTCAAGGGAGAACATAAGGTCTGAAGCCTGTTGAATCGAAGAAGGGGGCCTCTGCCGTGGTCTTAGCCTAAATAAGCCAATCATCCAAGTATGGGTAGATGTGGAATTGGGCTTTACCCAAGACTTAGCAGCTGCCACAAACATTTTGCGTCAAAACTCTCAAAGCAGGTATGGGGCCACAGGGAAGGATGCAGAAGCAGGCATTCTGAAGATCTAGCGCACAAAGAAGGACTCCCTGCTGAGCAACCATCTGGTTGCTCAACCATGCTGGTGTAACCATCTCGAATTCTTCCCCTCCCACGGGGGATAAAGGTTGAAATGAATCAAATCCAAAATTGTTTACAGACCTGTTTTAATACCCTCCGTGGTCCTCCGTTTCATCCAAAGCTAGCACTAAGATGAAGAGTGCAGTCTACCTGTACAATCGTGCAACCTGAATTGGAAGCCTCTGAACCTGGAAGGCTTACCCACTGTCAGATTTCTGATGTGTGAAAAACGTAACCAACAAATTGACATTTATCGCAGACAGTGACTAGGCTGTGAGAGTATTTGTCTTTTCCCTGGGGGGGCCATCAAGGGGCAAGGTCCTTAATGTTTCCTGCTGAGGATTATTACAGGCCTAACGCCACACTTTTGCCATCACATCTTCCCAATATGAAATTAACCCTCTCAATAACAGGTAGGTCCTCTGCAAATTCAGCAATGTCCTTCCACATTATCATGCAGGCTCCCAGAAACTTGCATGTACTAGCTTAAAAAGTGCAAGGCACGGCTTAAACTGTTTTACTATTTGCATCTTAAGAAAGATTTTCTTTTCGCACCTTCCCTCTATAGATTTCAATAAGAATGCTTTTCTTTTTGCTAATTTTTTAAACCGGTCCTGACTTTTTAGAGGCAAGTAAAAACTCTTCCACTTGTCTTCCCTTGCCTGTTTTGTTCATTATTATGAGGAAACTGACAAGTCCCTAAGATCATCAATATCAGTACTGAATAATTCTTAATGGCTTTTTGGTTACTTTTTATATGTGCCCAAGGCAAGCTGGTGGCAGCTGTGATATTTTTACTATTTGTGTCATTTTACTCATGCACTTTTGAATTTACCGCAAATGGCTACTTAAGGTGGCTAGCACACCAAGATGGCTCTGCCGCAGTTTATTGTTTGTTCTTTGGACTTTTTTTCCTTTTCCTTCTCAGGCCAGGAAATGGCTTATATGAAAATCACTTTCCAGGGGAATCTGTGGCTTTCGCAGGCTAAGGGGCACGGTGTGGGTGTGAGCCAGGGAAAGGGCATGGGACTGTCTACACCCAATCCAAACCTTTAGTGCCAGAAAGTCTTTTGAGGGCAGATGTGGCAGCCAGTGACTACCCATGATTGGGTAGCCACTGGCTGTTATAATGGTGCAGATACTTACATTTGGTGAGCTTGCTCCCAGCATGAATCTTGGATAAAAGGAGGGCTCCTGCAAATGTACGTCAGATCATAGTCGGAACTAAGAGTTCTACGAAGGCTAGCAGCATGCCGACGACCTGAAGAAGACTCCCACAGTTGACCAGCATTAACTACAGTGTTGTCCCCGTGAAGCCCAGCTCCTTGGTCTTGATATCAAGAAGGCCTTTGTTGGCACTTTGACCCCTGGACCGGTGGGAACAACCAGACTTGTTACCTGCTCAAGGATAAGTGCCTGCTGAGCATTCAGAAGTGCCCCGATGACCAACCGGTGGAGCGACCTGCTCTTTCATGGGCTACCTCACTGTAGCAATCATAGTTCCAAGTAGAATTTGAATTTGATAGTTCAGCTTGTGCCACAAATTGCCCGCTCCTGCATTCTCAGACATCTCACTCCAAGGGAAGCTGTACTGGAGCTGCGCCTGGTTTGCCACTGTACGATTGCCCGATGCTGCCTGACCATGGTTGGATGTTTCTTCTTTTCCCTGTGGTGTCCCATGGGCGCCTGTGCCACAGAAGTCTTCACTTGCCTTGTTTGGGTCTCCCAACTGCAACTGGTCTGAAACATATTCCAGTGCACCAAGATGACCAAAATGAAATCCCATGCAACAAAGCATCTCTTCTGTCTAGATGACCCTCGCAGTAGGAAATAAAGACGCTGATGACCTATTGGCACAAGGCCCCCCAAACGATCATAGGGTTGGACCAAGAAATAGGGGAGCTGTTTGGTTCGATTCTAAATAGTTCTACCAATTTTTCTATGCATCCGCCTACTCACCTGGATTGCACTGGTAATTGATACATATGCAAATCTATTTCTCCTAAGGGTGGATGTGTTTTGTTACCAATAGTTGTGTGCTTTTTATATGCTTAGTGTGTTAACTAAAGGCCTAGTAAAGAATTGTTTTTTTTTATTTTTTTCTGTCCAACTGACATTGCTGGTGTTACTCTGTGTGGACTCATTGTAGCCCTAGACCACTCACACCCTTCCCAAGACTAAGCCTTGACTGCTAAACTACCCCACCTTGATTAGCTTTTGGCAAACCTATTTGTCCGGATTTCCAATTTCTGACTCTAGACTCTTTAGACTGAGCCAGAGAAATTGTCTGTTGTCACTCGACAATTGTGAGGCTTTGTTGAACAATCCAACTGCTTCATGCCATCCTTCATCTAGCTATGAGCAGGGTCTGTGCTCACAAAGGTACAATGATGCTGGTGTTCTAGGCTTGTTCTGTTCTTATTGCCACAAGAATCATCGAGACAGAAGAGATACTTAGTTTCGTGAAATTTAGTTTTGGTAGATCTCGATGCAAAGGAATCGGTTCCCAAAGAGGTTTAGGATTCCTCTTCCTGCCCATCTGAAGCCAGAAGCAGGGCTCCCATTTCAGCCCTAGGGATGACCGCCTTCATTCTATTCACATGGACCTCTTTGGGAGACTAATTAGGTCTTCCAAGGTTCACTAGTTTTTTTAGCCTAGTCTTTCAACTTTCCGGTAAGGACCTGTCCACTTATCCTGTTAAGCTATAGGCCTTAAAATATTCATAGTTAGGATTTCTTGACCTGGGAAAATAACACACAAAGCTTTCTAGTCACACCAATCTTTCACAGGTGCTTATCCATCCTTCATCGTGACATTGGCCTGAACCATGAGACGAGTCATCTGCTTTCGTAAACCTAGAAAATAGTCTACCACATTGGTGGTAATATGAGTGGCGACTCCCATCCTTCAACGAGTATAGCCAAGGGTGCAAATTAAAGCCAACCCCTTCTTGAGATACCTCTCTAGGCAAAATAAACAGCATGGTAACAAGGGTCCACTTCTATTTCTGGGGCGGCTCAAGGGCTCCAATCATGCTTTTGGGAGTTCTCTTGAATCTCTCAACTAGACCGTTTGTGGATGGTAGGCAGATGAAAGTGAACACCCCACATTCTTTCCACATGGCCTGCAAACAATTACGGAAAGTTAATGCCTCTGTCAGAGACCCAACTTCTTTGGGGAAGCTAGTTCTAGTAAAAATGCCTAATCATGCTTTAGCAACTGGCTTGGTTGTCACTGCTCTACTCTTCTGGCTCGATCTCAACCTTTGTTGGTGCTTCAATCCATGGACCTTTAGGAACAAAGTCTCGACCTCTGCTCGAGCATCCATACCTGCTGAGCGTTCAGAAGAGTCCCTCGACCAAATGGTGGCCTAACAATCTCTCTCATGGGCTACCTCACTGCAGACCTTGTCATTCAGAGTAGAGCCTTGGAACTTGGTAGATCTTCAGCTTGTGCCCAGTTTGCACCAAGTGAAGCTGATGGGCTGTCCAGGACGTAAAATCGAATGGAACAGGAAACCTCATCCAGGGGTGGATTAGATCGTTCCCCCTGGAACCCACCCCGCCCATCCCCCCCCTCCCCTTGTCCCTGCTCTGACAGAAGAGCATTAAGGCCTGAACAAGATAGTGCACAAATACTCCCTACATTACCCATTCTGACAGAGGCAGGGAGAGCGAGTTGATTAGGAGCCCACCCTCTGACACTCAGAGTTATCACCATTCTATGAGACGCTTGGCATTGCTATCCCTGCCACAATGTCGATCTGCCTCTGTCCTCACCAGGTTTCTTGTGTTTTTTTCCCCAGAACCCCTGAAGCAACAGAAGAGAAAACCTGGACCAGAGCCACTGGAGCAAATTAACAGCCACAGAACACCACAGGGCGCAATGAACAAGTTACTTACCAACTGGTAACGTACTTCTGACTGGATGTTCCTCCAACGTATTCCACATCTTTGACATGCAATGTCCGCAGCTGCGCACTTTGCAAACTTTTCCAGCAGGGGGCGTTCCTGCATCAATGACGTCTGGTCTATGTCCCTCGAAGGCCTCTGTCAAGGGCGACGTCACCGGATGTTATAAATAGGATACAGGGCGCCCGCAGCCTCAGTTTAAGTTTTTTCCCTCAGAACGTGTGGCACCAGTCTCATGCCTGCTTGACTGCACATAGCCTTGCGGAAACGTAAGCTGCAATCGCATAGAAAATTCTCCAGAGAGGCAGGCTTGGAGGGCGATGTGGAATACGTTGGAGGAACATCCAGTCGAAAGAATGTTACCAGTTGGTAAGTAACTTCTTCTTTGAATGGATTGTGTCCTCCAATGTATTACACATCTTTGACAGACTTACAAAGCAGTAGTAATGAATGGAGGAGGGAAAAGAATTTAGACTACCCGATCAGATTGCGGAATAAAGAACCGCCTTTCCAAAGGCCATATCCTGACCATGGATTGTATCCAGGGAGTAATGTTCAACAAAGGTGTGGATTGAAGCCCATGTCGCTGCATCACAAATATTCCTAATAGGAACCCCTGCTGGAGGGCTGTGGAAGTAGCCACGCCCCTAGTGGAATGAGCTTGCAACCCTTCAGGAGGGTCCTTACCCGCCAATCGGTAACACTCTGTAATGGTGAGGATAATCCACCTGGACGAGGTCTGGTTGGTAACAGCCTCTGCCCAATTGGTGTCCAGCATATTCTGCAAAGAGTTGATCGTCCACTCTGACCCTGGACATCCTAGAAATGTAAAAGCTCCAAGCTCTCCAAGGATCCAACCGATGGAGTCGCTCCTCTTCCTTACCAGGATGAGGAGAAGGGTAGAAAGATTGAAGAACCACCTTTTGACTCCAATGATATTCAGATACTACCTTAGGTAGAAAAGAAAGACATACCTGCAGTACAACCCTGTCCTTGTGAAACACAGTAAAGGGTGGCTTAGATGAAAGTGCTTGCAATTCACTCACCGCAACCAAGAACACAGTCTTGAAGGACAGTAATTTCAAAGGACAGGAGTGCAAAGGTTCAGCGGGAGCACCCTTGAGAAATTTCAAAACCAAATTCAAATCCCAAACCGGCACCTGGAAAGGGGACGGTGGGCATACATTAGTCAGTCCTTTAAGAAACTGAGAATTCAAAGGAATCTTAAAGTAAGAACCTTCTTCAGACGAGCACCGCCAGGTAACCCTTAATGGTACCAAATTGAAGGCCCCTGTGGGCCAAAGAAAGTAAGAAAGACAAAACCATAGGAATGGAGCACTGAAAAGGATCAACATTGTGACCTCTGCACCAGTCGGAGAACTTACACCAACGGTGCAGGGATTTTGCTGAGGGTCACCTGGCCGAAAGCAACACCTCCATCATGTCATCCGGGAGGTCCCGATCCTTATACCTCAACCTTTCAGATACCAGGCGTGAAGGTGGAGAGACTTGACCTCTGGATGGAGAACCTGACACCCACTCCCTCCTCCCCCCACCCGAGAGCAGATCCTCTTGGTAGGGAAGCCGGCGTGGAGGGCAGATGGACCTTTCTAAAAGGTCCGGGTACCACTCTCTCCTGGCCCAATCCGGAGCAATGAGGATCATGTGGTAACCAAACCACCGTAACCTCCACAACATTTGAGGAATGACGGGGACTGGAGGAAACCCGTACAGCAGTGGGAATGACCAATCCACCACGAATGCATCTCCTAAGACTCCTCTTGGAAGAAATTCCCTTGAGCAGAATCTCTCGCACTTACAGTTGATACTGGTGGCGAACAGATCCACTTGCGGGGTTCCCCAAAGGGCAAAGATCTCTTGAAGGACTTCCTGAGCCAACTCCCACTCGTGAGAGATCGTGCTCTGCCTTCTCAGTGCATCCGCCGCCGCATTTACATCTCCGGCCTGATGAACTGCCGAGACCGAAATTCCCTGCTGGATGGCCTAGAACCAGAGCTGCATTGCCCCCCTGTACAACAGGAGTTACCCTACCCCCCCCAGTTTTGGTTGAGGTAATGCATGGCCACTGTTTTCTCTGTCACAATCAGGGGACACTTCCCCCGTACAGAAGGCAGAAAAGCCTTCAGGGCTAGCCTGATGGCCCTCGGCTCTAACAGATTGATGTGGAGTTTGGACTGCGACGGAGACCAACGACCGCTGGCTGTCAAATCGTTGGCATGAGCGCCCCATCTTTTGAGGGAAGCATCCGTCACTAACGTCACCTCTGGCCATGGTTGCCAAAGCGGTTCCCCCCTCATCAGGTTCCCTTCGTTGGCCCACCACAGAAGATCCTGGGAGACCGAGAGTGGAATCTGAACGGGATCCGACATCTTGCCCGAGAACTGACCACTGCATCTTGAGAACCCATTGCAGGGATCTCATCCACAGCCTGGCCTCTGGCAAAAGAAAAAACTTCCAAGGACGTGTCCAACACAGCCCCGATGTACCTGAGCTGTTGGGAAGGTGTCAGATGCGAGGGAGAAGCCCAGCCTGTGGAAGGTGCGTCAGGTGAGACGGAGGTGATCCAACGCTTGCCCGGGAGAGCACGCCCGGATCAGCCAGTCGTCCATGTAGGGGTAGACGTGAATCCCCCCCGCCTCCTCGCCTGAGGTACGCAGCCACACCACCATTAGCTTGGTGAAGACCCTCGGGCGGAGGTCGATCCGAATGGCAGGACCCGAAACTGAAAGTGCAAGTCACCAACCGCAAACCTCAGGTACTTTCTGTGCTTGGGATGGATCAGCACATGAAAGTAAGCATCCTGTAGGTCCACAGACACCAACCAATCCGGAAGTTGAAGGGCCTGGAGGACTTGAGTCCTTCCTGAGAAGTTTGTTCAACCAATGCAAGTCCATGATGGGTCTCAATCCCCAGTCTTTCTTCGGAATCAAATAATAATGGGAATACCATGCCTTGTTCCTCTCAGCTAAAGGCACCAGTTCTATAGCGCTTTTCTCCAGCAGGATTAGGATTTCCTGCGCAAGGTGCGGATCCAGAAGCTTCAAAGAGTTTCCCCAGTGGATTGTCGTGAGGCCGCTGAAGAAAGGTGTTGTGTGCCCCAGGTCCCCCACTCCCAACATCCAGCTAGAGGGGTGAGGGCAGGAGCACTCCCAGCCCCCCAGCCCAGCAGAGGATCCAGACGAGGAACGAGGATCCAGGCACGGAGCGAGCGTGCCATCGGAACAGGGCCTGCCTGACCCTGTCCCCACAAAGTGCCTGACTTGCCCATGCTGGGCGCATCGCGGCACGAAATCGAGGCTGAACCTCGATTTCACTAGAAGGAACCGCCGGCAGGCGGATCGCCGGCCAATCCGAAGGCCATACTAAGGCCTGTTGTGTGCCTGTTTGGAGCCACAGGAGCCAGGGGCCATAAACTCTGCCCGTGCTGCTCCAGGTAAGCCAGTGTTGCCACATGCATAACACCACCTGCTGTCTAGAAGCGTCTAATTCACAACGCATTACTTACGCTCTTGTCTACTAATGCTGCCACCCCACACGGCTGCACATGTCTATGCTGTCCTTGCCTATAATGTGCCACTTGGATACGTCGCATTTCATCTCCTGACACAGACTGCAATGCCTGCCCAATTGCCATTTTGTACCTAGAAGACTTTATACTGTGCCTAGTAAATTGTGTTGCACTATTGTTGGCTGCCTAATTGTGCCATTTCCCATCTAGATGCCCCTGTACTGCACCTATCCTCTTGCTAAATTAGATTCTAGGTACCCATGAACCTATGCATTTAAATTTGCGTCCCATTGCGTTGCTAATGTATCGATTCATGTTTGCATGATCTGATCTACACCCGTACCCACTATAAGTACCATAGCATACCAAGGCTACCTTGCATTTACGAACCTAAAAGAAACAGTACCAACAATACTGCTAGACCCCCATCTATACAGACACACATGGATAAGCAAACTCTAGCTACGACACCTTTAACTCCAACCCTAACTCCTACTCACCTCTACCAAAAGATACGCCAGAGACAAAATAAGCATACAAAAAGACTTGCAAGTCATCCTATTCCCAACAACACCCTAACTCTTACTGGATCCCTTATCAATGCCAGATCCATGGTAGCACATGCAATTGAAATTGCTGACATACTGAACAACAGTAGCATTGACTTCCTTGCCGTAACTGAAACCTGGCTCCATGAGGCAGCAGGTCCCTCACTGATGTTAGCCATACCTGACAACTACCAGATCCACAGAGTAGACAGACCCAATGCTAAAGGCGGTGGCCTAGCAATCATCGCGAAAACCACCTTGCCTATCCGACTCACCACCTCACACCCCTGCGCTTCCTGCGAAGTACTCTCAGCAAAAATGCAACTCTTCAATAACCGCACGCTAGCCATTCACCTGATCTACAGGCCCCCAGGTCCCCTGGGAACCTTTGAAGATGACCTTACTACCCTCATAGCGAACAATACCCAAAAACACTCGCAAACGCTGCTGATGGGCGACTTCAACATCGGCTTCAATGAGCCAGGCAATAAAAATGCCCTTTCTATAACAGCTATCCTTAATGACCAAGGCCTTACCCAAAACATTCTCTCCCCCACACATGCTAAAGGCAGAACCCTGGCTGGGTCTCAGAACTCAACTGTAACAGTCATCACCTCCATCACCCCTCAACTATGGACTGACCACTTTCTAATAAATTTCACTGCCACACTTGACCTCCCCAGCCCCAAGACTATCAAAATGATACCACCACTCCCTACCAGAAGTAAAAAAGATATTACTACAGAAAAACTTATCCCCCTCCTCCTGCCCACTATCAACGGTCTAAAGGACAACACCGACCCAGACACACTAGTAGACACCTTTAACAAAGCTATGTCTCACACACTAGACACCATTGCACCTGCAAAACTACGCAAAGCTAAGCAAGAAGCCCACCTCAACGCCTGGTTCACCCCCCAGTTTAAGGACCTTAGAAAGCAGAAACGAAAACTCCAAACCATCTGGCGTAATTCGCCCACTAACAACAACAAAGCCAAGCTAACCCAAGCTACAAAACATTACAAGTCTGAAATTATCAACACCAAAAAAAACGTATTCAATGACAGAATTACCAATGCCAAATCGAATACCAAGGAACTATTTGCCATCCTCCGGGAAATGGAATCCCCTATCCAACCATCTGATACGGTCCCAAAGGACAAGATATGGTGCACTAATATACAGAATGCCCTATCAAACAAAATCTCCACCCTCCAACTTAAAATAATGAACAAAAAAGACACCTTCTCTCTTACTGATCAACAACTGCCTCCAGTAACTGAACCTACCACTATCCCCCCTTTTAGCTTTAAACCCATCTCCATCATCGACACTGAAAACGCCATCCTCTCACTGAAGCCCTCTAACTGTAAGGGCGACAGCTGCCCAGCTCAAATAATAAAGGACGCTGCCAGAGACTTAGCCCCTTTCATCTCAAAGCTTATTAACTCATCCTTCAAATCTAACACAGTGCCAGCCAACTTAAAAGAATCCTGGGTCCTCCCCCTTCTCAAAAAACAAACCCTCGATCCTTCTATCCCGACTAACTATAGGCCCATTACCACGGTACCCTTCCTACTAAAAATTATCGACAGAGTAGCCTATCTCCAAATTCAAGAGTACCTAGAAGCTAATCATCTACTAGGCTCGCGCCAATCGGGCTTCCGCCCTCTCCATGGCACGGAAACTGCCCTGATAGATCTCAAAACCAAAATGGAGGAATTTAAGGATAATGGGAAAACAGCGTTGCTACTCTTACTGGACTTGTCAGCAGCTTTTGATCTGGTGGACCATGCAGTCTTATGCAACCACCTCAAGCTGGCTGCCAACTTCACAGGAGATGCTATAGCATGGGTCCAATCCTTTCTAGCCAATCGGACTATGAGAGTGTTCTCCTCCACCACCTGTGCTGACCCCATCCAAATCACATGTGGAGTCCCACAGGGCTCCTGTGTCTCACCCACTATGTACAATATCTTCACCAAGCCATTGTTCGACAAGTTGGACAGACTGGGCGTCACCTACACTAACTACGCAGATGACACCCAGATCCTCATACCCCTTTCGGGCAACTATGAAGTGGACTTGGCTCTGGTGAATAAAATTTACATCCTCATTCAAGCATGGATGGCCACACATGGCCTCTGCCTGAACGACGATAAAACTGAAATCCTGCTCCTCGGTTCTGACCACAAACTATCCAAACTCACCCCGGACTACACCTCATTTAACATTGATAACAATACTATTAAGGTTATGCGCGAGGTCAAAACGCTGGGTTTTTACCTCGACTCAGCTCTCACCCTCAAAAAGCAAGTGAATTCCCTCGCCTCCTCAACCACCTACACGTGTAAACTCATCCGTGCCGCCAGACCCTTCCTGTCCAGTGCTAGCTGCCTCACCTTGGCCAATGCCCTTGTCATGTCCAGACTCGACTATTGCAACGCCTTATACTCAGATGCCAACAAGTCGGTCACTGACAAACTCCAGAGATTGCAAAATAACGCTCTTAGAGCAGCTCTGAACATCCCACGCAGAGAACATATCTCCAAACACCGGTTAGAAGCCCATTGGCTAAAGATAAAGGACAGAATTGTACTTAAAACTATTTCCCTCACTTCTAAATGCCTCAACAATCAAGCACCCCCCTACCTAGCGGAAAGAATCAACTGGAGACCCTCTTACCGACTGACGAGATCTGCCAACACCTTCCTACTGGAAGTCCCCAGATTCAAACTTACCACAGCGGGCGGTGCAAGTTTCCCAGTTAGAGCTGCACAATCATGGAACACACTCCCACCCGACCTTAGATGCCCTTTACCCTACACAAGATTCAGATCCTACGCTCTCAAATGGCTGCACAACAACGACATGCAACGACCCTCACCCTAGTGGAAACGGCACAACCTGTTAAAATGTTGCTCTTATGCGCTTCAACTTGATATTTTATATGCATTGTATCACCTACTGTAAGCAACCATTGTTTTTTCTGTAATAGCCTGTGTCAGGCACTGTAACTAAGTTTCGAGTCCTCTTGTACTGTTGCGCCCAGATGCCCACGGGCTCGGAGCGCATTACCAAATAAATAAATAAACAAACAAACAAAGGGAAGGCACGCGATTCTTAGAGATGCTGAGACAGTCTGCCCCCAACCGGCGAACCATGGGAGATGGCCTCATGACTGTTTGGAAGCGGCTGCGGCAGTGCCTGAAGGCAAAGAGGCAGCTGCCTGAACGGCTTTGGCACCATGATTTCCTCGACCACCACGGGTACTTTTTCGCTGGTCCCTTTGACTGGTGGCTCCTCTCGTTCTACCAATGGAGGAGTAGTAACGAAAAGAACCTCCCCTCAATTGCTGTCCCCTAGGACAAAAAGGCAGAGATTGACGCACAGCTCCGCTTAAAGATTTAGCCGCAGCTTTCAAGGTCTGCAACCTCTCAAGACTCATCAGCCTTGCTGCCAAACAAATTTGCGCCATCAAAGGGCATGTTCAGAAGACGGGCCTGAACATCCGAAGCAAAACCAGACTTCCGCAACCACGCAAATCTGCGTATAATGTTGCTCGCAGCCAAGGATCAGCTAACACCGTCAGCCGTATCCAAACCAGACTGAAGGGATTTGCGCATGGCATCCTTGCCGTCTTGCATGAGAGCAAGGAACCCATCCCCTTCTTCCCCCCTCGGGAATATGTTCAGCCGCTAAAGCAACAGTTCCACAGAGTGTGCGAGAATCTTGCAAAGGCACAAGTGGAGTTGGCCGATTTCAAGGCCATGCTCCCAGCAGAAAATACCTTCCGGGCCCAACCGTTGAAGCGCTTGTCGTCCCTATCCGGTGGGATGGTAGGGTGTGCCGCCTGCTTCGAGGTGGCCGTAGCTGCCTGAGACACCAAACTCTCGGGAGTGGGGTGAGTAGATAAATAGCTGGGATCGCTAATGGAAGGGCAGTACTTCTTTGTCAAAGATTTATTAACAGCCAGAAGAGATTCCGGGGATTGCCAAGCAGCTGCCACCTTTTTCTGCAAGGTGAGATGAAATGGTAAAACCAGGTCAGAGGACAGACCTAGATCTAAGACGTCTGTAAGATCACCCTGCACAAAGTCTTCAGGAGAATTGGACCAGCCCAGATACTCTGAGACGCTAGCCATGGTCCACTGGTATGAAGACTCTGCATGAGCCCCAGGCTCGGGCCTACCAAATTCCATTTCCGGAGAAGTGTCCTTAAACTGACTGTCTCCAGGAAAAAGTGGAGCTCCATCACCAGGGTCCTCAAACTCAGACCTTTCTTCCTCTTCATATATGTCAGACAGAGGGAGGTGAAACCCAGGCCTGGTGACAGACGAGGGCCTGGAGTGCACAACTGGCCCAAAGGCGTCGGGAGCGCCGAAGGCTTCGATGCTGAAAGCGTCAACAACTTCGACATCGTGAACGCCAAAGGCATCAGCGTCAACACAGGTGCCGACGGCACTTTGGGCTGATAAGATGGCAAAGGGTTGACGTCCGAGTCAGACGGACACAGCGCCGACCGAGTCGACACTGGCATCAAGTCCTTTTTAGGTTGCAAAGGTCTCGCTGGGGACAAGGCACGAGACCTAGAAGCACGTCTCTTTCGACTCTCCGAAGCCTTGTCCGAACGGGACCTCGAAGGTTCCCTATGCCAGTCGCGGACCGAGCCAGAGGTACGAGATCGATCCTGGCCGGCTTCGTTAGAAGGCGTGACCGGACCTGTGCCCTGTGATTGAAATATCGCTAACATTTGCGCCTTAAAAGGCAGCCCATTCCTCCGGAGTCGAGGACTTCGTCAGGCATGCCACTTTCCTGGTGGCTCCCTCCTCTGAGGAGGACGAGGAAGGAGACCGGTGACGGCGCTTCCGAGAATGCCACGATGAAGAATGGTGGCAACCACTCCGGGGCCGAGAACCCCAGGCCTCCACCCGACGCGGAGAGTCGTCCCTCGTGTAGTCAGTGGACACCCCTCTGGACTTGGATTTTCGGGACTTACTGGGCTTATAACTCCTACCTACCTGGAGCTTCCTCTTCCACAAGGCCTTGGCAGTCAGCGACTGCAATTTTGAACAGTCGTCGGTGTCGTGCAACTCGCCCAAGCACCACAAACAAATGCGATGCGGGTCGGTGATCGACATTTTCGACTTGCAGTCCCAGCAGGTCTTGAAGCCAGACCGCGGAGTCGGAGGGGGTCGAAGAAAAAAAGACATCTCAACGATGAACACACGAGGCGCGCCGAGTTTCACGAAGCAACACGTTTGCAGAAAAACCAGAACTGAGGCTGCGGGTGCCGTGCATCCTCTTTATAAAATCCAGTGACGTCGCCCTCGACAGAGGCCTTCGAGGGACATCGACCCGACGTCATCGACACAGGATGCCCTCTGCTGAAAAAGTTTCCGAAGTGCACAGCTGTGGACATTAGATGTCAAAGATGTGGAATACGTTGGAGGACACAATCATTCGAAATTAAGATTGGATAAGCAGCTCCTTGGTAATCAGCATTAAACAGACAGGAGCTAAAATGGTGAAGCAGGAGCTAGTGCAAAGTGTTCTGCACATCCAACTTCCACATAAGATGAAAACATACTTTTGTCCGTTATTTATAACCTCCTATGCTTTAAATGTCATAATAGAAGTGTCCCAATGTTTATTTATAGATTGTCCCAAGTACACCGAGTTCAATTCACATAGGTGCATTTGTTTGATATCAGATGGTCTGGGGAGCCAAAAGTAGCTCCTGGTAACTGTTGGCATAAAGCTAACTTTTAGGCTACCTGCAGGCTTGAATCTCAAGCCATGTATCAGGTCAAAACCCGGGAGAGTGCAAGACAAAAACACTCCACCTAATCACCACAGACTGGGTCGACATCGAAGAAAGGGACAACCTTGCCTGATTTTCAACACAAGCTTGGCACTAAACCCTGTTTCTGTTGCCGGACAAAGGCCAGAGTCGGAAACGGTCAGGGCTAACCTAAAATGTTCATACAGAGTACCCCAGATAACAAAACCAAACACCTGCATGGGAATCAGATTGGAGAGAACATTCTCAGCTGGTTATCTCCTACATAGAAGACTCCATTAGTTCTTCCGGGCACAAACCTCCAGATTACCATCTCTAACAGTTACCTGCAAGTTCTCCCCACCCCCCCATCCAGCACTCAAAAAGTCAACATATCTGGTGACTGCGTCCTCACTAGAATGCCAAAGTAGAGCAACAACGCGTTTACTTAATCCAAGTCCCCAGACTGTGAAATAAATCTGTCAGACTAGTGCCCCATCCCTTCCTCATGCAAGTCATCAAAGATATCTGGACCCAGATCTTTAAGGAACACCTTCACACAAAAATAACATACAACCTCCAAACCAAACCCAGCCAGGTATTCCCTTGGGCAGAACTCCAAACTCATAATGAGAACCGCCAACTGCGAACCTCAGGTATTTATGTGCTTGAGATGAATAGGCATATGAAAATAAGCATCCTGAAGGTCCAATTACATCAACCAATCCTGGAGTTGGAGGGCCTGAGGGATTTAAGAAAGTGTGACCTTCTTGAACTTTTCTTTCCTGAGGAACTTTTTCAAGTATCTCAAGTCCAAGGATGGGTCTTGGTCCTTTTTGGGATATAAAAATATGGGGGGGGGTACCATCCCTTGTTCCTCTTCGCTACAGGCACTGGTTCTCTAGCACCTTTCTCTACCAGGGTTAAAATGTCCTGCACAAGGAGTGCATCCGGAATCCTCAAAGAGTGGTTCCCTGGTGGATTGTTCCGATGTCGTCTTATAAAAAGGAGGCAGTAACCATGGGCTACGGTTTCCTAAGCCCAAGCATCCAAAGTTGATGTCTCGCCATTCTTCCAGATGCACAGTCTGCCCTCCACTGGTGAACTGTGACTCAAGACGAGAGTGGTTTTGAGGTGGCTGCTGCAGAGGCCGATGGTAAAGAGGCTGCTGCTTGAGCTGGCTTAACACCTCTACCTCGTCCACCACAAGGAAATCTTCTCTGGCCTCTTTGAATGGTCAGAGTAGTAGCGAAAAGATATACCCCTCCAAGGTTGTCCACTACAACGAAAAGACTGAGGTTGCTTAACAGCGGCTGCCTTTGTGGTCTGCAACTTCAAGGCTCTCGTCTGCCTTGTTGCCAAAAAAAGAGGAGACCCGTCAAAAGGCATGTTGAGAAGCCTAAGTTGCACATACAGTCAAAACCAGACTTCCTCAACCACGCAAATCTGCGCATAACAGTGCCGGTAGTATGGATCTGCTGATGCTATTCACAGTATCCAATCCTGACTGAAGGGATTTGCAATTACCCTTTTAGCTGTCCTTAATAGCTAAGAAGCCATCCCTTTCGGGAATGTGCTCTGCCGCCATAGAAATGCAATCCCATACAGTATACTAAAATTTTGCAAAGGCACAATTGGAGTTGCCAGATTTTAGTGCCATTCTCCCTGCAGAAAATACTTTCCTCGCACATCTATCTGCACGCTTGTTGACCCTATCAGGAGGGATTGTAGGGTACGCTGCTTGTTTTGAAGTAGCTGTAGCTGCTTGCATCACCAGACTCTCTGGAGTGGGGTGTTGGCGACCGTAGTCGGGGTCACTACTGGAAGGGCGGTACTTTTGTGTCAGATTCCTATTAACTACCAGATTGGCTTCCGGAGTATCCCAGTTCCGAGCCACCCCTTTTTGTAATGCCATATGAAAAGGCAAAACCGGGTCAATCTGCGGACTCTTATCCAAAACATCAGTGAGATCATCTTGCTCATAAGGAAATGGTGGCCTACTCCACCCCATGTATTCTACTACTTTCGACATGAGTTGCTTGTATTAGTCTGCATGCGCACGAGGCTCAGGTCTTCCAAACTCTAGTTAGGGTGAATTATCTACTCCACTTGCAGATTGTAAATTATCATACAGGTCCTTAATTCTGGACTCCTCCGATATGAAACACTCTGGTATTGTAAACGGAAAGGAACATCATCAGAATGTTCTTCTTCAGAAATTGAAGTGAGATTTGAAAAACTCCTTCTTGGGAATATACATTTTGTCTGGTTTGGAAGTTGTAGGCTTCGATGACGTTGAAGGTTTCTTTCTCGACGCCGACTGAGGAGGTGCGCTCGGCTTCGATGGTACAGCCGGCTAACGTGGTGCATCTATGTCGACATCGGGGGCCTGGCGGGCGTCGATGGCACCGCCGGTATCGATGGTGTCGAGGACCTTGACTTTTCTTTCTAGTGTCTCATATCATCGGATGGAGGCCCTGATGCTCATCAGGTCGTTTTTCCGGGGTCGAGGGTGTGCAGGATTTCGGGCGAGACCTTTCCTTACCGGCATCCCTCAAAGGCTCGGTAGGAGCATGGCTGTTTTTCTAAAATGTTCAGCATTTCCAACCTAAAAGCTTCCCATTCAGCTGGGGTACATTTTTTTTGTAGGGCAAGCTACCCTTTCGGGGAAATTGTCGGACGAAGAAGTCTACCTTCGGTGCCACCTCATCGACACCAAAGACGAAGAAGAGTGGTGGGAGTCACTCCTCGACCTAGAATGCTTGGCCTTCTTCCGAGGAGGGTCGCCCCATCGACTCGTTGGCCGAAGGCCTAGCAGGTCGGGGCTTAGCTGATTTGGGGACTTTTCCTACCTTACATTTTCCCTTCCATTCCCTCAAGGATTTTCCCGTCATGGACTGGCACTTGGAACAATTGGCGGTACCGTGGCGCTCTCTGAGGCACCACAATCAGATATGGTGCGGATCAGTAAAAGACATCTTTGACCTGCAGTCCCGAAATGTTTTAAAGCCGGACTTCGGTGTCGACGGAGTCGAAGATGTAGACATTCAAACTGTCACAAAATGAGGCGTGCTGAATTGCGATTGAAATAAACGCTGTCGCAGCAAAACCGAACTGAGACCAACGGGTGCTGCACGTGCTATATATTCCCTTCGATGATATCACCCTCGACTGAGACCTTTGAGGGACATTGACTCAATGCCATCGACGCGACGCAGAGCGCTGTCGGAAAAAAAAATTCCAAAGCAGCTCAAGCTGGACATTACATGTCAAAGATGAGGACTATGTGGGAGGACACAATCCATTCGAAAGATGTGCGTGGATAAAGGCATCCAGAGTGTCCATCCAAGTGGGTAGTACACGAGGGGAGAATGGGGCTGGAGAGAGAGAGGTGCAGAGGTCACGGAGAGTGGAAGCTGTGCACGAAGAATCAAGGTGGATGTTGAAATTCCACAGTAGAAGGCGTTTAGAGGAAGATGTCTACAGAGAGGAGAAAACAGCCTATTCAGTGAGGAACAGGGTGGAGCCAGGTGCCCTGTAGACAGTGGCAATGGTCACGGAAGAGGTGGGAGAGAGGACAAGCTTGCAGACCAGACTCACGAAAGAGTAATATGGCTGAATGGGTATAAGAGAAGTAGGCACTCACTCAGGGAAGATCAGGGCAACCCCACCGCCAGGACGGTTAGGGCAAGGATTGATGAACGTGTAGCTGTCAGGTAGAAGTGAGTCAAAAGCAGTGACTGAGCTGGCATTGAACCATTTAATGGTGAGAGTGAGGATAGCGAGGTCAATGTCTTCAAGGAGGAGGCAGATGTCAGTAGAGTGTTTGATAGCAGAACGAACATTAAGCGTGGCTAGATGAAGGTCTCTGTCTTTAAAGATTTTTTGAGGAGGAGAACAGGGGTGTGGTACACCAGTCGGGGGCGGGGGGGGCTATGGGGCAGGAAGGAGTGGCAGGCGCAGGAAGGAAGTTGGAGGGACGTCAGGCGCTGGTCAAAGAGGCGGAGATTGGGTTGAAGACCCTGAGCCATGATAGCGCCATTGCGATAGACAATGATACATCTAGATGATGAGAAGCCCACCAATAGTACTTCCCATCTATTGCCTCCGTTAATGGGTGAGGTTAGGACAGGAGAGAGAGTAGAGATAAGATGTGGGGTCCAGAGATCTGGAGAGAGGAAAGAAAAGAGGATATGAGTGACGATCTGTCTGGAAGTTGCACTGATGTAGGTGTCTGTAATGGGTAGACAAGGATTGGTGGTCAGGAACTCTCAAACTTTTTCCTTCCAGACTTCGTGAGGGAAGGAGGATAGATGACAGTAAAGCAGTTAGGATAGATGAAATAGTGAGTGCCATAAGGGCGGTGGAGAGAATAGGAGGGAGGATAGAAGGAGAGACTGCACGGCACAAACACAACTTAACAGGTGGCCTACTAGCCGAAAGGGTGAGAACAGAAGCAGTAGAAACAGTTGTGTACAAAATTGGGGTGTACAGTTCTTTAAACTCACCTAGATTCAAAAAGCCCAAATGGCACACAAATGCAGTAAAAGTAGGTAATAAATAGGAGAGCAGCAGAAAATTACCTTTAGCACAGCTTGATACGATATTAGTGATTTAGTGAATGGACATCAAAAAGTCTGGTAACTCACAGGTCTCTGCATTGGGAGGGCAAGGCTTCAGTAGAGTTCTTGGAATATCCAGATGCATATTGGGGACTGGTCCATGAGGTGATAAGTGCTGGAGCGTGAGGTGTTGCAGGGGGAAAAGGGATGGGCCTCCAAGGCTCAGACAGGGGCCTTGCGAGTGGGCCAGCTCCCCGATTAGCTGGAAAGAAGGGTTATGCAGCCAATCAAAGCAGCATCAGGCTGGACTCCCAAAGCACTCCGGTGGAAGCGAGTGCAGCAGCCATTTTGGAAAGGTGGTGGTTAGATAACAAGTAAGGCCCACGTGGGAAATCAGAGAGAAAGAAAGCGCTCACGTTGCATAAATCACAAAAACTATGCAACTGGTGAAATGTAGCACTTTGATTTTGGTTGGAAGCACCCCTCGATCTGCAACAAACCCGAATAGGGCTTACCTTCAGTGTAGATGGTTGTCGGTGATCAGCTGTTTCAGGTGCCTCGTGAAGGAGGAGCGACTCTGCAGCAGGCAGCTGTGGGGCGAAGGAGCCAACATCGGATACCGCTGGAGCGGGCAAAATCGCTGGGCGAGAGGCAATCCGATAGTAACAGGCAGCGGGGGGCCTCATGGTTCTACAGGGCCAAACAGGGTGGCATGCCACACTTAGGAACTAGGCCCTTGGCTTACCAGCTCCCAGAGCAATGGGGGTTAAGGGCTGCCTCCCAGCCAATCAGGCTACTTCAAAGAGGCAAGTGGAAGCCTCATTCTAACACAAAGCACCCAGCAACCATGATGGAAAGCCGTGGTCCTCATGATCTCAAGGAGGACTTCCAGGCAGGTGGTGCCTGCTTGTGATTAGGGAGGAAAAGGCAATTTGAAGAAAAAGTTTGATTGATGGATAGTTTATTTATATTGTGCTCGTACACAGATTTTTCACAAGGCAAGGGAGGATAAAGGAGAACAAAAACAACAATCCTACTAGGCCCAGTGACATTGACAACAGCAAGTGCATTTAGAGGGGAAAAGTGCATGGAAGGGGGAGAAGTGGAAAGTGCAGAGCAAAGGAAAACAGATAAATAATAAATAAAAACAAGCAACAAACAGTAGTGCAGCCAGCAAGTGGCAAGTGCTAGGTTTGAAGCAACAGACAGGGTGAGTCTGGTAAGTGCAGAGAGAGAGAAAAGGGGGGGCTGTATGGTTACAGATACAGGCCCCAGTGCAAGAGTTTGACCCAGGATTTGCATTTCTTAGTTTCTTCATGGCGCTGGATTTGTAAAGGCTTTGATTTAGAGATCGCAGCCTTTCTCTTTAGTGGTCTTAAGAAGCGTCGTTTCTTGACCAATAGTTTTTCGAATTTGTGCATTGTAGTTTGGGACAATTGGTGCGATTTTGTGGGCCCCTTCTTGTAGAGGATTAGGAGGGGTTGGTAATTTATTCCCGGTGAAGAAGCGTCAATTCCATTGGGCTCAAGCTGTCTTCGATAGTTAGACGTAAATTCATAGATTCTTTGAGCCGTTAGTCTTAGGCGGTTTCCTTGCATATTACTTTCCATGTTTCCTGCTATGGTTGGATTGATGAAAGTTGGTGATGCCCATGAAACTTGCAAGAGATTGTGGTCGCTAGCTGTTCGGATGACCTCAAAGAATGTGACTAACTTCAGCATCGCTTCGGAGACAAAAATGTAATCAATGGTAGCCGCTGAATTTTCTCTCTCCCACGTTGGGATATGCGTTGATTTGAAGAAGACCTAGCCGATGTCATAAAATTCCGGGAGTCCATTAGATCTTGCCAAAGCGAACCTCGCTTTTCCGATGGAGATTTAGAGGTTATTTTGGTTGGGGATTGTCTGGATCTTGTGCATTTGGCATTTAAAAATCGCTGCAGATGATAATGTGCACGACTTGATTTTTGGCATAAATGATGTCAATTTAATTTTCATTGGTATTTAGAAACGTTTTATCCGAGATTGTTTGTGGATTACAGTAGGTTATGATTTTGACTATTGGGTTAGTCACATTTTCCCGGGTCTTCAGATCAAGATGGTCCCAGTTTACCAGAACCGCGAGATGACTTTGCGAGGATGTAAGAGTTTATGAATGCTTATCCCACTACCAGAACGAACCGCAAATAGAAGTCCAGAAGACGGTCGCCCTAGCAGGCTTTTCACTGCTGGCAAAATTTCGATGGACAAGCCGTCCATAGAGAGTTTTTCCATCAGCCAGGTTTCTTGTAGGGAGAGGATGTCAATGTTGTCCAAGTCTAAACCCCAGGTTTCGTAAGGTGTTGCTGGCCAAGAGTGTGCCATGATCCCATTTTCAGTATTACAGTGGACGCTTTTGTCGTTGCGGGATCGATTTTCCACGAGCCCCCTCGTTGGTCAGCAAATTGCTATTTTTTTTTTTAATTGCTTGAAAGGGCTTTAGGGAGCCAAGCCCAAAGCGATTTCATTGGGGTGGGAGTTGGGCCTTTGGTTTGGGTATCGAGCGGTTTGTTTAAAGTATCTCTTACTAACTTTTTCGCTCTGGGCCTCTTGCGAAATTAGTCTGTTCCAGGTCATCTGGGGTTTGATGTTTTTTTTTCGCCAGGTTTAGACTTGTGCGTTTCAGATCTTTTTTCTAGTGATGGATCTTGTTTTAGATAGTTAAAATTACTTTGTGGTGCACGATTTCAGTTTTTTAGGTTACTTGGTGAATCCATTTAGCGGTTTTGAGTCCACCTGCTATTTCTGTATAATGTCTCCATTTTTGTCGTGTAGTGCTGTATCGTAGATTGGTGTGGTCTTGATCGTGCCTGCTTCTGTTCCTCACCTTTTTTCCTGACAGGTCTGTTAAATAGTAACACATTTCAGTAAATCCTCCTCGTAGTCTTTAAACAACGCCCTCAGGGCGGCCGCTCTAATATGAAGAAATGTTTTCGCTTTATGGTCTTTGTGGTAGGGCTCCACTAAGTTGTAGTCATCAGAATTCAGCGGTCTGAACACTTGGATTGATTTAAATATTTTAAGGACCGTTCCTCTGTTTAAGACAAGGTCCTCACAATTTCTTGGGATTTGCTCCAGTTTTAAGTTTTTCATTAGGTGTAGACTTCATTACGTTTCTTTTTGTAGCTGTTTTTAGTCGGTCACTTGACTTGGAGACTTGGCAGCGTAAGGAATGTCTTGAGACATACTAGGGTCGATGATCATAGTTTTTTGGAGTACTTGTTCTGGAATTTCTATGAGCCGATTTCTGGCTTACTTGGTAATTTCTCTGGGGTTCTTTTTGCTCAGACGAATGTTCGGCTCTTCTTAGCCTTGGTGGTGGAGTGATGAAGTTTCTCCTGTAATTCGACCGACCTCGTGCCATCCTCGGACTAGGTAGTGGTGATAATATAGGAGACCGGTCTCTGTTGGACAAGAGTTTTTTTGGTCCATGTTCTCCGCTCCTTTCTTTGTCTAGTGGTGCTGCATTGGCAGGGACCTCCTTGCCTGCGTCAGTTTCTGGCAAGAAATGTTGTGATATTCGTAGTGTTCTTATCTGATAAAAAATCCTCAGCGGTAATTGGGGATAAAGGCAAAAATCGCCAGAGTCAAGTTTTGTTTCGCTAGCGCATCCTGACTCACAGGAACTGACTGTAGCACTTTCCCCGTTGGTGGTTAACTTTGGGTGAGTTTGTGCAGTAGGTTTGAAAGCGTCCGAGAACTTTTCCTTTCTAAAAGAGGCAGAATCTTGAAGCTTGAGGTTCACTTGGCTCCTTTTGTTTTCTGTTATTTCAGATTTCGCTCCTTCACAAGTGGGGATTTTTTATTTGCCCTACATTCCTCTAAGGGAGAACCGATGATGCAAGAGCGATCTTCAGTTTGTAATTTCTGTCTCTTTGTTGTGGAACCCCCTCCCCTTCCTTTATGGACGTTGTTCGTTGATGCTTTTGTGAGAATCTGAAGTGTTCGGTCTGGGCGTTATTCGCAGGGTTAGTGCAACCTTGTTGGAAATTAATTAAATAGATGGGAAGTTCCCACATTTTGACCTGTGAAAGATGGCTGAGTTTCAGGTACGTTATCTGGACAATTCCACTGAATGGTTCGTGTCGTTGAGTTTTTTCTTGGTTTCAGAAGGCTGGGCTGAGCCGGATTAAGATGTTTTTGGGTTACTGATATATTGTGCGTTGATTGCGACACTGTTTTGGGCATTGATCTTTTTCTCCATAGCTGTGATGTAGCCTTCCAGATAGATCAGCTTAGTGCGCATCATAGCTGATATAGTAGTGTGGTCCTTAAGAGTGTCATTAATTGCCTCATATAGTTTTCCAAACGATGCTAACGCAATGGTGACCGCAGACATAATGGTTAGCATGTCCGGTTTCTTTGATGGGGTTTCTTTTGGTGCATTAAGTGGCAATTCACTTAGTCTACGGCTTCTCAGCGGGGTATTCAGAGGAGAATCCTGTAGCGCCGGCCGTATTGGGGAACTGTTTTTCGGCACACCTATGTTGATATGGTGTGAAAGAGGAATGGACCATGAAGCGTCTTTGTCTCCGATTAAACAGGGAGGGTCTTGCTCTTTATGAGAGATTATTAAGGAGGGTCTGGAGTCCACCATGATGGGTGTGTTAGAGTGGACTCGTGTTCTAGGGGTTAGGAAGCCTTCGGATCCGCACATCGGTCTTCGGCAAAATTTGTTGAGAGAGTATAGGTTTGGGGTTTGGTTGGCGGGGCAAGAAGATTTGGCTCTGAGGAATTGAAGGCGAACAAGCATTTGTGGTCCTTTTTTCCTTACTCTCATGACAGGAAGAAGAATGAGTGCACTTTGTTATTTCCTCATTCAAACTCGGCACAGAGTGCTTAGAAGGAAAGTCTGCCGCTGTTGAAAACTGAGTGATCAACATAGGTCAAGACGGCGTGAGCAATGTGTTATCCGCAGGTTTTCTTTGTGTTATGCACATTTTCATGGCTTGTGATGGTTCCTGTACAGCTTCTAGTATCTCTGCGTCTGATAATTCCTCAAGTAGGTTGTGTTTCCGTTCCTGGTCTCAAAGTATTTTAAAAAGAGTTGCAGAGTGCTGTTTTTAAGAAGGGTTTCTTTAGTGTAACACTGTTTTTATTATTCTTGCAGCCAGGTGGTCACTTAGGATTTTTTCCGTCAGGTGTAGAAATTTGTGTTGTCACAGTTTCTAGAAACGGCTTTTCCGTTCCTTTTTTTTTTCCTGCGAATCGCTGCTGACTTAGTGGTAGATTTGTTATGTTTTCTTTTTGTTGTTACTACGAAGAACTTCTCTCCGGTTGCTCTTTTCTTCAGTGAGGTTAGTGGACGGTAGTGCATTTGGCTCTACCAGTTTTTCACTTTGGCAAAAGCTTTGGATTGACATTTTGGGCACCGTTCGTCTCCCAGGAGCCTGTCCCGACAGGGTCAGGTTACGTTCGTCGCTGTAATCTGCGTGCACCTGCACCGAGATGGAGTGAGCCGTTCTTCAGAACCCGATCCGGCAGGACCCCAGAGAAGCCAGTGGTTGAAGGGAGAAAACTAGGTTCAACGGGCCTTTCACACCTCCTGGCGTGTAGGGCTTCGTCAGCTTTACCACGCCGGGAAGCTCGTGCCTGTTGTCCCGGTGCGGGAGCAGCTCTCCGGTGTCAGGATCTCTAGAGGAGTCGCCTCACAAGGCCCGGTCCCGCCCAACTGCGCACTCAAACTTGTTTGACCCACCAAAGCCATCGCCCTTGCCGTCTGTCCTACGACAGGCGGCACTGGGTCACAGCTTTCAAGTGAGGAGCGGGGAGAGGCCAAGTCAGGGTTTCAAGTGTTCTGAGAGGAGACGGGGGAGGCCGTTACTGTCTGCATTGCTGCCCTGGTTGCTAGACCGTGTAAACTAAGTTGGTTAAGAAATAGTAGTGGTTGTCAAGGCCGAGGTTAGAGTTCGATTGCGAGGTCAAGAATCACAGTTCTGGATATTGAGGCAGCTCTGAGATTGTGGCAGGGGCGGAAAAGAGGCGACCTCGTCCCGGTGGGCGAAAAAGGTAGATCTCGCCTGGGTGAGACGAGAGCTTCATAGGAATCTTCCCTCGTCGTCGCCGTCTTCAATGAGGGAGCTTGGGGCGTGCTGGAAAAACTCCGGCTCCATTCCAGCCCAGCCAACGACTGATTACCTCTGCAGGCAGCTCAGCGGCTGTTGGTGGTGTTTTGTGGGTCCTCCCACAATGATGAAAACAATAGACACTCTGGAAGCAGGGAGCAAAGCACAGGGTGCAGACTCCCAAAGACTGCGATTACCTCTGCGAGCCGTTGGTGGCGTTTTGTGGGTCCTCCCACAACGATGAAAACAAGATTTACAAAAAGCCATTAATCCTCCAGTGAATACCTGCCAAAGATTTAACTAGCCCCTGCCAGCAACTGTAACAGCACAGTTAGCTCGTCCCGAGAGAACATGCCATATGGCTATGGTGCATGGACGTAAAGCATAAAGCAGTACAAGTACCAGGAAACTCCCTGTTGGCATTCTTCTTTGGCAAGGAATCGTGGCACCACAGGTGCAGCTGGATCCTGAACATATTTACAGATCCTGTTTTTGGAGAGACCTTGTGGACAGCATACATAACACGTAGTACAAACCTTAAGTGCTGGAGACCAGATCCTGAGATTTATGGAGCATGGAGGTCTGCTTTGGAAAACTGCCCGCGGAAGCCGGTAGGTAGACATAAAAACCCAATTTTTGGAAATATGGCATGTCTCATGGAAAAAAAATTACCAGATTACTCACCGTAGTGACCACCTTCCTCCTAGTCCATAGTCCCCTTTCCTCCATACTTATGGGACATCTCTCCGTCCTGTGGGACTGGACCGGAGCACTTTGTAAAAAGCATCAATATTTTTCCAAAAATGTGTCCTTCCTCCCTTTCTTGCGCGGGGCCCGGCATGCGGCCGTAACCGCGCCCACCTTGGCTCTGCCCCGCCCATCAGTCCTATTCTATCACCGGGTCAAACACCCATTAGCAACAACAGAGGAACCTTATTAGAGGGGACGGCGGGCGGGCGTATGGAGGAAAGGGAACCATCGACTAGGAGTAAGGTGGTCACTACGGTGAGTAACCTGGTAATACTCCTACATCCCGTCCCCTTTCCTCCATACTTATGGGAGATTCCCAAGCACTCCTTACAGGAACTATGGGTGGATGGAAATACCCCTTACAGAAACAGGTTCTTCAGTACAGCCTGAACAAACTGAGCGTCAGCTCTTGAGCTCATGTCGAGACAATAATGCTTAAAAGAAAGATGGGGAGGCCCAAGTAGCTACCCTAGCAATCGACTCTCAGGGGACATTTCTGAAAAGCAACCGCGGCTGCCTTACCCCGCACCAGGTGTGCATGAATACCCTTAGGAGGTTTCAGCCCTTGGACGGTGAAAGACTGATGCAGGTGGCGATCCACCTAGAAATAGTTGCCTTAAACGCCTGCCTGCCCTGAGGGTTACCGAAGGTCACAAAAAGTTGAGAAGAACTCCTAAGCTCGGAAGTCCTGTCCAGGTAGAACTTAAGAGCTCTTCGGACATCAAGACAGTGTAGAACCCTCTCAGAGGCAGGGTTCGGAAAAAAGACCGGTAGGGAGATCGACTGATTCAGATGGAATTCGGTCACTACTTTCGGTAGAAAGGCCGGGCTTGTCCGAAGGACTACCTTGTCCTTGTGAAAGACCAAGAAAGGATGCTCCACCAACAATGTCTGGAGCTCACTCACTCTCCTTGCTGACGCAACGGTGACCAAAAATGAAACTTTCCAAGACAAGTACTTGTGGTCCACCGTATCCCTTGGTTGAAAGGGTTTATGGAACAGCGCCGTCAGGACTACATTTAGGTCCCATGGCGGGTGCGGACTACGAACCGGAGGGTAGAGGCGTGTCAACCCTGCAAAATGCCTCTTAACCACTGGGTTACTCAGAGAATAAAAGCACTGGTCTGTAGAAAGATAAGCGGAAACCGCTGAAAGTTAAGTTCTGGATGACAGAACATGAACCCCTGACTGCTAGGGAGGAAACGAAAGACAGCACTGTGTCAACCGTGGCCACCCTTGGATCCAACTTCTTCTCCAAACACCAATGACAGAACCTGAGCCATTTACTCTTGTACTGAGATCTGGTCGAAGGTTTCCTGGCTGCCTGGATAATGCGCATGTTATCCATAGACAAATTCAGATGCTCTAAAGACTTGAACTCAGGCACCATGCCGCCAAGCTGAGCGATTGTGGGGAAGGGCGCCACATCTGCTGTTCCCCTTGGTGAAGAAGATCGGGAGTTACTGGTAACCTGATCGGCGGATACACCGACAGGTGTTGAAGTTCTGAGAACCAAATCCTGGCAGGCCACCACTGAGCTATGAGCAGAAGGGAACAGTTCACCGAGTTCTTCAACTTCCAAATTGCACGGTGAACTAGAGGCAGAGGCGGGAAGGCGTACGCTCTCATGTTGTGCCATGGAATCTCAAGAGCATCCCCCAGAGAGGAGGCTCCCAGCCCCCCTCTGGAGGTATACTGAGGAAGCTTCTTGTGTACCGCCGTAGCAAAGAGGTCCACCTCCGGTGTGCCCCAATGTGAGAAAATCCATGAGAGGACCTCCGCCTTCAACTCCCACTCGTAGCGGACCACTGTCCGCCGGCTGAGGGCATCCGCTGTGACATTCAGCTGGCCCGGGATGTGTACTGCAAGCAGCCAGACATCATGAAGCACGGCCCACTCCCATATCTGGATAGGCAGGTCCACGAGGGGGGAGGAGACTTTGTTCCCCCTTGTTAGTTGATGTAATACATTGACACCACATTGTCTGTGCGTATGCGGACCACCTTGTTGGCAATGAGCGGTCTGAACGCCTTGAGCGCCAGAAAGATTGCCAGAAGCTCCAAATGATTTATTTGCAGGCGCTTGTCCTGAGGCGACCAGAGGTCCGAGACCTGAAGAAGATCTAAAGTGGCACCGCACCCCAGAAGGGAGGAGTCCGTCGTGGTCGTCACCATGGGGGCTGGGTCCCGAAACCCCGCGCCCACCGACAGGTTGCTGAGAGATGACCCCCAGTCCAGGTCCACTCTCATGGAATCCAGAATTATTATCCGCTTGGAATCCGGGTCCACAGCCTGACGCCGGGAACTCCGAAGAGCCATCTGGGTCCGTCTCATCTTGAGATGAGCAAGAGGAAGAGCCCGCATGCACAAGGCCATGAGGCCCAGAAGCCTCTGGAACCACCAGGCCGACATGCTCTCCGACTGCACAAACATCTGACACGTGGCTAACAGATCTGCCATTCTGTCCCCGGTCAGGTACACTCTGCAGTCGATCGTGTTCCAGCGAAAACCCAGGAAAATCAGGTCCTGCGAGACAGTCATGGAAGATTACCGACAGCCCAAGATGGAACAGGAGCTGAAGGAGAGACTAGAGATTGCCCGCTGATGCTAGAGGGCAAGGGCTGCATAAGAGCCAGTCCAAATACGGATACACATGGATACCCTGGAGACGAAGATAGGCCGCGATCACCGACATCTTCGTAAAGACACGCAGCGCCGAGCTGAGGCCAAAAGGAAGCACTCGAAACTGGAAGTGCTCCTCTCCCAAAGAGAAGCGGAGATATCTCCTGTGTGGGTTCCAAATCAGGATATGCATGTACGCGTCCTGAAGGTCCACAACGCTGAGCCAGTCACCCGCCTGCAAGGAGGAGCGTATCTGGCTGGGCGTAATCATATTGAATTTCTCTTGGGGTAGGAAAAGATTGAACTGGGAAAGGTCTAGGCTGGTGCGCAGGCCAGCCTGGTTGGGTTTGGGCACCTTAAACAGCCGGTAGTAGAAGCCCTCCGCTCGCTCCCCGAGGGGAACGGGTTCCACAGCTCTCAGGTCCAGAAGTTTCTGAACCTCGGCTTAGAGGGAGGGAGAGCCCGACAGCTGAAAAGGAGGGGCGCGGGGTGGGGTAGGGGGTAGAGGTTAGCGGAAGCCCGCTCGAGCGACTGACAAGACCCATCGGTCTTCTGTGATGGTCTGCCACGCCTCCCAATGAAACGCAATGCGTCCTCCCACCGGTGTCTCGTGCGAGCGTGGAAAACCCTCATTTAGTAGGTTTATCAGTGGCAGTGCCACGTGAACCTGAGGAGGAGGCTGAAGAGCGGCAGAAAAACCACGTCCGTTGTTGCCTATGGCGGTTATTCCCCGCAGGGGTATCCACTCTGCAAGATTTGCGTTCGAGGAAGCCCCTAAAGCCAGAGGAGGGTCGACTTTGTGACATCGGCTCTGGGTTTTGAAAGGAGCCTTAACCAGGACAGACAATGAGTTAGCTGTCTGCGTGCTATCCTTCGTCTTGGTGAGCTCTACATCTGTTGTAGAATGAAAGAGCTCCTTACCATCGAACAGAAGTTCCAACACCTTGTCCTGCACTTCTTTCGAAAATTTAGTGGCATGCAGCCACGCCTGCCGAGAGGTATCAACCCCCAGCATTAAGGCCCCGAGCCGAGGTGTCTACATGATAAGCCACAGCCTCCAGGAGATCCTGGGCCAAGACCCTGGCATCGGATAGGCCACCCTTGAAGTCTTCCAACTTCGCGACCGGGATGTATTCCTCAAACTCCAGCAGACCTTTCCACATCCGCATGTTAGCTCCCGCTAATATCAACTCAGCATTGGCCTGCCTGAGCTGCAAGGCCGAGTTGGCAAAGATTTTCCTCCCTAGGGAGTCAAGGAGCTTGTCCTTACCCAGGACCCGAGTAGCCGTTGTGGAAGAGGATGCTGCAGGTCTGGATTGCAAAGTGGCCGCAGCCACCACTGTGGAGGAGGGAGGCGGACAAGACGACAGGGCCACATCTTCCGAAGAATGTAGCCTGTACCTCGCATCAATCTTCTTATTGACAAAAAGTCTCGAGTGTGGTTTTTCCCAGACTCTTCGGACCTCGCCCAGAACATCCTTCTGCAGGAACAGGCCGGTACGCTCCAAGGGAGACAGGGTGAACGCCCCAGAAAGCACACCCTCCTCCGGAGCGGGTGCCTTGAGCACTGGAACATCTAATAAACTCATGTCCAGTTCCCAGTTATGAAATGCTTTGATAGAGCGGGGAAGGTCCTCGTTGTCCTGATCGCCTTGAGGGTCATCTGAGAGGTCAGGATCCTGCTGAGCCGTGTTAGGGCTGGGGACAATGGAGGCAAAGGCGGAAGAGCCGCGGGAGGCACCACAGGCAAGGGAGGCTCCGGCGGAACCACCGGAGGAACGGGTGGAGCCGAAGGCATAGGTGGACATATCTCCCTGAAAAGCCCTTTGAAATATTCCCTCATGGGGTCGGTGTGCATAAGCGCTTGAAATTTACCGAAAAAGGCGTCCTCCGGAGACTGTTCCGGAACCTGAGGAGGCCTCTCAGGAGGTGGACAAATCCAAGGACGTAGCGGGGAAGGATGCCACACCGGCCCCTCCACCGACGTATCCACATAAATCAAAGGTGCCGCCCCCGCGGGCAACAAAACATTGTGCGGAAAAGGCATCCGGGCTTTCTAATCATAAACCGGCCGGTAAGGATACACACAAGGGACCTTAGGTTCACCCAAGGGACCAAGCCCTACACCAGAGGCCGATGGCGTAGTTGTAGGGGTAGCACCTAAAATGGCCACCGCAGTCATGGCAGGAACGGGCGCCATTTTGTCCTCATCTGAGGGGAACTGCGGCACGTGAGGTAGTGAGGCAGGGGTCCCCGTCGATGGGTCAGGGGTCTTAATCTTAGCCTTAACATAAGGCACCTCAGCAGAGCAGGTACTATGAGGCCTGGAATGTTTTTGTGACATACCAACGGCCAACTGAGCCTTCGAAGGAAGGACCTCGGCACTGCCGGTAAAAGAAGAACTTTGCTTCTTTGCCCCCTCAACAGGTCTGGTGTCACCACAAGAGCGGGAACGGTGAGCAACAGCTTTCACCGACAAAGCCTTGACCGGCCTCTCAGAACTGTTGGTAGCTTTAGCCTCTGAACCAGGGACCTCGGACCCAGGCCCGGTAAAAGCCTTATCTGCGCGGGCCTAGAACATCCGTTCGGTAACAAGCCCAGCCAAGGCCTCGGGGCGAACCCCGGTCTTATCTTTGAGGGAAGCCGACAGAGGCCTCAGAGCAAGCTCTGGTACCCCACGACTCAGTAGAACTGGGTCTACAAACAGCCCCCACAGGAGGGGCCTCGGAGCGTACTCCGGTATTCACAGGCCCCTTATGGAGACCCTCGGAGAAAACTCCGGTAGAATTATTAGGCCCGAAGGGCACCTCAGGGCAAACCCCGGTGACAGAGCGATCAACGCCCCTCCCGGCCCGAGAGGAACCCGGAAGGGTATCCCCCCGGCCGGGGTGCTCTGAAAAGTAAAGAACTTACCGGGCGTTTTTTCTTCTCGTCGATGAACGCCTGAAAATCTGAAGGAGGAGTACGTCAGAACCCCTCCTCCCACCGCTTCAAACGACGTTGAAGTGTCCGGACCGAAAGGGAGTCACAGTAAAAACAGGAGTCCCAACGGTGATCCGGACCCAAACACTCTAAACAAAGAGGATGGGGATCCGCCTTCGCGAAGCGACGGTGACAGGATGAACAATCAGGAAAGTCTAGCTTGAACAACATAGACAGACCAGTAAACGAACGCTAGCGAGAGCCAGAGAGGAAAAAGGGAAGAAAACTTCTGAGGATGCAAGTGCGTCCGGCCCCGATCGAGCGGAGAATAGGACTGATGGGCGATGCACGGGGCGGAGCCAAGGTGGGCGGGGTTACGGCCGCATGCCGGGCCCCGCGCAAGAAAGAGAGGAATGACACATTTTTAGAAATATTTGGATGCTTTTTACCAAGTGCTCCGGTCCCGTCCCAGGGGACGGAGAGATATCCCATAAGTATGGAGGGAAGGGGACGGAACGTAGGAGTAACATGAGCAAAAGAAACATTCAGCCCGCATGAGCAGAAGAAATGCAAAAAAGCCTCCTGTGGGTGTGGAAGGAAGGATGCAGATCCAAGTAGACAAAATCAAGCATGAATCTATGTGATCTTAGGGCTCTTAATAAAAAAAAACACATGTACCACGAAAAAGAATGCTCTGGTCCACCTATTACAGTACATACATCCAACGGAAAATTAATGAAAAGGGTTGAGACACAGAAGTTATGAAACAGAACTAAAGGCAAAAAATAAATGTAATCAATAAAAGGCTAAAACCTAACACTTCACAAAAGGGAAATGAGGTGGAACAGTTGATAGACTTTTGTAAATGTCCACCCAGTAAAGCTAATTGCTTAATAGGGTATAATACACCTCAAGTGCAAAGACTAAAAATACAGTTTGATTACCTCAACAACGGAAGGTAACATTCAGAACTCATGAAAGGAAAGATCCAATGCTGGTGAACACATCTGAAGTCTTCCTTCAAAACGTTTAATAGTCACAATGCATATTTGTGTAGCAAAGCTGAAATGATTGGTGGTTTTAATCAATCTGCTTTAGTTTGGGCAAAATTGCCATAAAAAAATCGCTTACAAATGAGAAACATTTACAATACATCAGGTTAAAATCACATTGCGACGTGCAAACAGTACAAGTGAGTTTTACATAAAATACAATACATTAAATCTTTGTGCAAAGGTACATAGTATAGATGAACAAACTGAAAAGACATTGCAAAAAAGACATCCCCTACCATGTTGGCGGTCTAGGTGCACATTATAATCGGCCACCTTAATTCAAAGATAAATATAAATTGGTACATCATTTACCATTACAAAAAAAGCAGATTAAAATCTAATAGATTGATAGTCTTCCTTACCAATTATAGCACGGTAAAACAAACTTAATTCACCAAACCAATGCATGAGTAGTGGATTATGGTGAATAAAAAACTTCCTCATCAAGCTATTCTAATCCTTGCCATCCTTCTCCATGCTTTGGCCAAATAATTCCTCACTGAATGGACCACAAGCAGAACTCGCAAAATGTACTAGCCCACTAGCTTTGGCGAGTAGTTTTTATGAAGGGCACCATTTGCAGGATACTCAACATTGCTGGCGAGTAATTTTAGAAACTTATTTTCCATTTACTACAAACACACTGTTTACAGAAACTGGCAAATGCAAGTTCCACTGTGCACGCTTGGCAGCATTGCACCAAATCTGTAGTGTGCTTATGGCGACATGCACCATTTTACAAAAAGCACGGGTAAATATTTTGGCACCAGTCACCTTGCTGTGGGTTCATTTCTCATAGGTTGAGTATGTAAACTAAGAAAACTCGCCTTGCAGGTCTAGCAGGATTTTTTATAATCTGAAGAATCATGGCAGAATTTCATAGTCTAACACTTCCAATCAGCCTTACCAGAATTAGTGGTTTTAGAAATGTATTTCTGGGATCCAAGTATACTGAGCAGATCAGTAAGAAATCAGTGGTATCGTGCCATAAAAATGGCATGTAACCTCTTCCCTAGTCCCTTGCCTCACGGCTAGAATACCCAGTCGCAGTTTAACATACTGTGTGTAAACATCTGGGTTGCACAGCAGCCAAATAGTCTTCATACCCAAAGGTTTGGTTGCAGACCCACTAATCCCCAAATAAAGGTTTCAGGGCCACAAAGTTCAAGGTGTCCAATTCTATTTTTGCCTTCAGTGCACAATTCATTGCCTGCTTAGATGTGGAATTCAGCAACTCCTGCTGAAAACAAAACGTGCTCAAGCCCAACTCAGCCAATTCCCTATTTATATGCATGGAGATCCCACTTAATGGGCAATAAGGTCCATCAATGCCTCCCTGTATTTTTTATTTATTTAGCATTTTTAAAGCGCCCACACAGCCCGTGGGCATTGAGGCGCTGTTACAGTAATTGTTTTTTTTTCTCTTAGTTGCATATTTATAACGCGCTTAAAACACCCAGGGGTTTCTAAGTGCGGACCCGGGGATCGAACCTTTGTTGTTCTGTGTCGTCTTGTTTCCAAGGCGCGCATGTTGCCGCTGAGCTATCCTCCCGGGACGAGAATATTTGAGCAATCTTTCTGTTGTCCATAGTTTAGCACACAAATACACAGGGTTTGATCTGCACAACTAATCCAGCCTCTGATGTCCAATTCCACAAATATAGGCAGGTTAGGGGCACTAGTGGCTAAACCTAACACTTGATTAAAATGATTTTCAGTTATTGTGAGTGAGCTACAATTTAAATGGCCCCACAGTTCTGCCCCGTATAGTGCTGCCTGCCTAGCCTGCAACCTAAACCGACCCACTCCCATGTTCTCGGGCTCACCAGTATACCTTGTTAGGGTCAGACACGATTTGGCTATGTGGGCTGTCCACCGGCAATCCTCTTATCCCAAGATAAATCGTAGGTAGCCACTTGCTCAAAGTGCTCGCCATTACATTCTAGTTTGATTCTGTGGGTTTGGCCCTATTCCCTCTAAACACCAACGCCGTTGTCTTACTTGGGTTAATTGTTAGACCATTAGCCATGCAAAAGTTCAGAAATTCACAGTTGCAGCTTGAGCCCAACCAGAAAGAGTGACACTAATACTGCATCGTCAGTGAACAGGAGAATCAGAATGTTGTCACCCTCAAGTCTCTTGCAATGTTCTGACTGGCTGCAGGAGAGCACACCAGACTACTTTCCATAGCAACAATAGAAATTCAAAAGGGAAGTTGTGTTCACTTGCACAGGCTCCAACCGATGCCTCAAACCTTGATGAAGCAAGGCCTGCCATTACTTTCTAGGAGCACACATGCTTACCACTTCTCCTCTAGCAAAGGTGAACAGGCACTGCCACCTTCCTCCAGCCCTTTTAGTACCCAGGGAGTGGCTTTTGCCTCTTCTCGTCCATCATTCAGTGGACTAACACTTTTACACCTCCAGAACACACTCAAAACTTCCTTCATGATCAGATCTCAAAATTGGTTATTTTCCCCCCAGGCAATTACAGCACTCTGGAAGCATACATGGTTTTGCAACCAAGCATGTGTGCAGATTCTGGAAATACAGTTGCTGCTTTCCTCCTCAAGCTTTTGATGGACTCCAAAAACAAACTCTAGTCACACAAACATGCGCACGCTTATACACACGCACATGCACTTTTGTTTGTTCATCCTTTTTACACTGAACACAATTATTCTCATTGGAAGTTGCGGTTCTCCGATCCGATCCGATTCCTTACCTTTTCAAGTTCCCGAAGGCTAGCAGCAAAACTGCTGGAATCCTGTCGGTACAGCGGGCACTGAAGCTGCTGCACCAGCTGTGACTGAATAGTCTCAGCTGGCCTGCTGGGAACAACTCTAGAAAATGCATCTATAATTAACAAAGACATAAGGCAAATATCAGCAGGGAACCAATATCTCCACAGTGCCATCATTCACACTCAACCTGGGGCCTCCGTAGTACAGTTACATTGTCAAAGAGTACTGTTAAATAAATCAAGAATGGTTCAGGCTGTGTTAGGAGATCATGCCAAACAATAGGATATTGCTCATATGCTTCTAATTTGAAAAGAAACCATAACAAGTCAGTCAATCATGCATCCCAAAGCAGATGTGCTCTCCAAAGGGCATTGAAATAGTGAGCTGTGGCTAGACAGTGTCGCATTAAAACCCTGCCAAACTCAGTAATGTGAGCTAAGCAATTCTGACCTGGGGCATGGGGCGGAGGAGGCGGAGGCAGGGGGAAAGACTGGAGAGAAGAACCCATCGGACCCACAAGTACAGAAGTAGGCTGCGTCCCGCTGATATCATCTGAAATAGTAAAAATAGAAGAACCTACTAATGAAAATGTACAGTGTAAGCATGAGACTGGAATAGAAACAGTCGCACCATTCCGATTGCTGGCTAAAGGAGAAGGAAAGCTTGACATTGCTAGCCAGGGAGTACTCCTCTCCCCCACCCCCACCAATATGCCATTTATATCTAAAATTCTAATAGAAACTAACAATATGATGCATACTTCAACTAAAAGAAAAATTGGTTTCAAGTGGGAGAAAAGTAAAGAAAGGTAATATTTCAAATGAACGGGTCCAGTAGCATTCCTACTCTGCAACAGCAACTGGCAGGTCAAGGCCAATAGGCAACTAGATCAACAACTAGTGGAAGTGAAACAGGTCTACATTTTAGACTGCAATTATCGCTACAAATAAAACATATCTGGGAATACAATTGCATGGGTATTTGTGCAGAGAATACTGAACCAGACTATATCATAGTAATATTTGTTTTCAGCGTTTCCCTCTATAGATAAAAACTATATACAACAATACTTCAATCCATCAGGGCATTTCAAAGAAGCATGTTTAAAGAAAGTTAAAGAGACACTTCATACCTAGCAGGCTGAGACTTCTTCGGGGTGGGGGTGGAGGCGTGGGGGGGTGCAAGGAGCTCAGTCCCCGGTGAGAGATGTCTACATCCACCAGCGACACAGTTTCACCTAGATTGTTAAGAAAAAAAATAAGGCTCATTACAAATGCCCTGCCTATACAAAGTAGACACTGAACATTTGCCACCACTTTCAAATTGCGACCCATCCTGATGTAAAGAAAATATTGATATAGTAGCAGCTGTTCCAGCTGCAGATGTGCACTCGCCGCGCACTCAAATGAACACTTACAGGAAACTAGCACAACGCTTGAATGATCGCAATTAAAACAGTAATTAGTCCAGCAAGGAGGTTCTACAGCAGGGCACCCAAATAGCCAGATCTGAATCAGCATGCATTGGTGGTGACAAGTTTTCCCATCAAGAGATCATAAATTAGAATTTTCCAAAAAGGCTGCTCTTCTTCACATCGGTACTGGGCCTGCTTTTGAGGACTGTAAGGACCGATTATTAAGGAGCCAGTCCACTATTGAAAGACACCTAAAGAAAGGCATCTGGGTCATCATTTTTGTAGCACCTGCACAGAGCCAATCTGTTTTGATGCTCAAAGAGTTCAAATGTAAACAGTCACTTATGGCCAGAGCTAGAAACAGGAAATATTACTGTGACCACAGCAGGGAGATGTGAGGTGATGAACGAGAGGGTGAGGGGCGGAAAAAAGGGGTGGAGTTATCGCGGGCAAGTGACAGATTTGTAAAATAACAGACTTGAATTGCGCAAACACATAAACCAACCTAGCAACACTGGCATTCATAAAACACACACACACAACTTCAACTCAACATTCTCCTGCGCTGTCCATCATACATACAGCAACATTCTATCAGCATGCACTCCTGGCCACTGATACATAACACGACTAACTCGCATTACAACAGATGCTGCCTTTATATTCCACAGTCGGAATGGAAGCCCACAAGTACCATCAGGCAGATTAATGGAATCCTAAAAATGTCTCAATCTAGACAGAAACAGTGCAAGAAAAAGCAACTGTAGTCATGGTGTCGCACAGCCTGCATCTTTATGCATCCCGTCCATTTTAATCACTCACCATTTGCTCCTATTGTTTGTGCTTCGGTTCAAAACAAAAACAAATAATAAAACTAACTAGTCAGAGCAGAGCTCTTGAGCTCTGCAAGTTTTTAAACGCTTGTAACAGCTGATCACTGCATGTGACGGATCAACTTCTGCCCTGCAGCAGTAGATGCTAAAACACCCCCTTAGCCCTCACACTTCTGCAAACCAAGAGCCAACACAATCAAAAGGTAGAACAGGCACAGTCAAGAGAATACCTCTTTTGCCTTTTGTGATAACGTGGGCCGAGGGAAGGCTATACTCTTTAAGAGGGGTGTGAATGTGGTTCAGTAGCAACCCAAACAGCGAATCATTACAGTCCAAAAAAAAGGAATGTCCAGACAAGGTTCTATAAAAATATATATACTTTAATGAAACACACCATGTAAAATAATAACCAACTAGAAAAAATAACACTACAATAAAACCTAACCCGGAGGAAAGAACAGACAATAAGCAAAGAATGTAGATGTAGCACTCTGGGTAATGTATCGGGTGAAAGGCAAACAAAAGCAACAAGGTGCTTGAAAAAAAGGATATGTACTTGTGAGCAAAAAGGGTTCAAAGTGACCAAACCAATCTCCAGGGCCCAAACCAAGGGGGGCAATTAGCAGTCAATAGAACCTTTTTTGCAGTTCTTGGTTGTTCTGCAGCACCAAAGCAGACTTCTCGGTACCGATCGCAGGGCCGCTCAGGTCATGGATACAGCAGTCACGATGGCCAAGCAACAAGCGCGCGGGGGGGGGGGGGAACAACGAAGGTGATTGCAGTCTTCAATCGTCTACTCGCGCTATGCGGATCGGGCGGTCTGCAGGTTCAGATGGTGAGCTGGCACCAGGATGCACAGGGGAATGGATTCTATGTGGAGGATTGGCAGTCGCTGTTTGGGGAATACCAGGGTTGGGTCAATCGACTTACAGGTGCAGCGTTGAAGACGCTGGTGTTTCAGATGGTGGCTCGAGCAAGGCAGCGATACTTAACGGTTCGAGCTGAGCCACCAACACACACTTGCTGGCGTGGTGCAGCAGCAAACGGGGTCTAACAGCAGATGGTCACTCAGAACAGACACCAAAGGGCAGCATCGAAGGGACCTGCTAGATTGCTAGGAATCAAGCACACTGGAAGTCAAAGCTTGGAGCGGGTTGTCTCCGACAACAGGAGCCTTGGCTGTTCTGGCTTCCAGGTACTAGGAAGCCCACTCCAGGGTCTCACGGGTCCTGTTGTGCGATCAAAGACAGGGGAGGCTTGCACGCACCTTCTGGGAACCTGCAACATAGTGAGGTCCTAAGCAACAGGGTGACTGGCCGAGAGGTAATCTTATGTTCCAGCAGCATAGTTCACCACCAACGGTCCATGAGGATGGTTATGGGATAAAGCTGGTCTCCGACTTGCAACGCCTGCCTTCAACTCACAACTGGAGGACGTTAGACAAGACTGCTCTCTCAGCAGAGTCCAGTGAAATCTTCTCATGTGATGATCCAAAGATGCTTCAAGATGATTCTAGGAAGTGGTGGGAGACACCTTATTTTATAGACAAATGTCCCCAGGTGATAGGGCTAAAGCTAGCCTGCTTTAGGGGTCCAATCCCTGCTCTTGAAATGTGTTGACTTTGCCCTTATGATGTCACACCCAAAGTACTTTGCTCCAGATGAAGTGGAGAGCACAGGCAAAAGAGACCAAGGCAGAGGGAATCAAGCTGGCATAACACTCCCAAAACGGTACAGCTCCCCCCCTGCTCCCTCTTGCTACTAACCCTGCTCCCTTTCCTTCTCAATAGAAGAACAAGTTACTTTCTTACCTGGTAACGTTCTTTCGATGGGATGTTCCTCCGACGTATTCCACATCTATGACAGTAATGTCCACAGCTGTGCTGCTTCGGATTTTTTTTTGGGCGTCTGTGTCCTAAGTCGATGACGTCAATATGCTGTCCGTCGAGAGCCGACATCACCGGATGTTATATGTAGGACGCACAACGCCCGTAGCATCAGTTGTAGTTTTTTCCCAGAACGCGTAGCACCAATTCACTGACAGTATGACTACAGAAAGCCTTGCGGAAACGGAAGCTGCAATCGCATAAGAAATTCTGTAGAAGGGCAGGCTGGGAGGGTTCGATGTGGAATACGTCAGAGGAACATCCCATTGAAAGAAAGTTAACAGGTAAGAAAGTAACTTGTTCTTCGAGGGGATTGTGTCCTCCGACGTATTCCACATCTATGACAGACTCCCAAAGCAGTACCAACGTTAGGAGGTGGGAAAAATAATTTAGAATTTTAAAATGCCCAATCAAATTGCAGAATAGAGGACCGCCTTACCAAAGGCCACACCTTGCCCATGGATAGAGTCCAGAGAATAGTGCTTTACAAAATTATGGACAGAGGCCCATGTGGCTTCTTCACAAATATTACGAATGGGAACACCCCTCTGCAGAGCACTAGAGGCAGCCACATCCCTAGTAGAATGAGTTCGTAAGCCTACCGGAGGGTCCTTACCCGCCAAACGGTAACATTCAGAGATCGTCAAAATGATCCATCTGGACAAGGTCTGCTTGGTAACAGCTTGACCTAAACGCCTTCCAGGGAATCCTACAAATAGCTGATCGTCCACTTTGACCGGGACATCCGTGAGAGATAGAAGCTCAAAGCACTCCTCGGATCCAACCTATGGAGCCTCTCCTCTTACTTACCAGGATGCGGAGGAGGATAGAACGCCAGAAGAATTACCTTCTGGTGCAAACGAAATTCCGACACAACCTTCGGAAGAAAAGAAGGACCAACCCTAAGGACAACCCAGTCCTTATGGAACACCGTGAAAGGTGGCTTGGTGGACAGTGCCTGCAGCTCACTCACTCTGCGAGTAGAAGTAACCGCAACTAAAAATACAGTCTTGAAGGTCAACAGTCTCAAAGGACAAGAATGTAAGGGCTCAAACGAAGCTCCCGTAAAGAATTTTAGAACCAAGTTCAAATCCCATCTTGGCACCTGGAAAGGTGACGGTGGAAACACATTAGTTAGCCCTTTTAGAAACTGAGGAATCTTAAAATAAGAACACTCCTCAGACGAGCGCTTAAATATGGACAGCACCGCCAGATAACCCTTAATGGTACCCACTTGCAGGCCTTTGTGGGCTAAAAGCAAAAAAGACAGAACCACAGGAATCAAACATTGGAAAGGATCCACATTCTGTACCCTGCACCAGTGGCAGAACTTTCTCCAACGGTACAGGGATTTTGTTGTGGGCCTTCTGGCCGAAAGCAACACCTCCATCATGTCTTTGGGAAGGTCCCAATCCTTATACCTCAACCTTTCAGATACCAAGCATGAAGGGTGAGGGACTGGACCTCGGGATGGAGAACCCGACCCCCCTCCCGTGAGAGCAGATCATCTCAGTAGGGAAGATGGCGTGGAGTGCAGATGGACATGTCTAGAAGGTCCGGGTACCACGCTCTCCTAGCCCATGTCGGAGCAATGAGGATCATCCGGGAACCGAACCTTCGTAACACTTGCGGAATGACGGGGACTGGAGGAAAAGCGCACAGTTGTGGAAAGGACCACTCCACTACGAACGCGTCCCCTAAGGCTCCTCTTGGAGGAAATTCCCGCGAGCAGAATCTTTCACACTTCCGGTTGACACTGGTGGCGAAGAGATCCACTTTTGGGGTCCCCAAAGGGCAAAGATCTCCAAGAGAACTTCCTGAGCCAGCTCCCACTCGTTGAGACCGTGCTCTGCCTGCTCAGAGCGTCCGCTGCCACGTTTTCGTCTCCGGCCAGATGAATCGCCGAGATGGAAATTTCCTGCTGGATGGCCCAGAAACAGAGCTGCATCGCCTCTCTGCACGGTGAGAGTGACCCTGCCCCCCCCCTTTTTGTTGAGGTAGTGCATTGCCACTTTATTGTCCGTCATGATTAGGACATTTTTCCCCCCGCACAGACGGCAGAAAAGCCTTCAGGGCTAGCCCGACAGCCCGCAGCTCTAATAGATTGATGTGGAGTCTGAACTCCGACGGAGACCAACGACCTCTGTCAACTCGTTGGCATGAGCTCCCCATCCCGTGAGGGATGCTTCCGTCATGATCGTCATCTACGGCCAGGGTAGCCAAAATAGCACTCCCCTCATCAGATTGCCTTCGTTGACCCACCACAGAAGATCCTGGGCAACCGATGGCGGCACCCGAACGGGATCCAACATCCTGCCGGAGGACTGCGACCACTGCATCTTGAGAGCCCACTGCAGAGATCTCATCCGCAGCCTGGCCTCTGGCACTAGTAGAATGCAGGATGCCATGAGGCCGAGCAACCTCAAGAACTCGAAAGCCGGGGGAGACTGGGCATGTTGAAACTTGTCCACCATCTGCAGAATGTGATGAGCCCTCACCTGGGGAGGCGAACACTGCCGCAGGGATGTGTCGAGCACTGCTCCGATGTACTGGAACCGCTGGGTAGGTGTCAAGTGGTACTTCGTTAAGTTGAGGGAGAAGCCCAGCTTGTGAAGGGAGCTGCAGGTGACAGATGATCCAGGACTTGCTCTGGAGAGCGCACCCTGATCAACCAATCGTCCAGGTAGGGGTAGACGCGAATCCCCCCCTTTCCTGAGAAACGGTGCCACCACCATCAGCTTGGTGAAGACCCTCGGGCGGAGGTCAATCCGACCGGCAGGACCCGAAACTGAAAATGTGAGTCGCCAACCGCGAACCTCAGGTACTTCCTATGCTTGGGATGAATCGGCACATGAAAGTAAGCATCCTTGAGGTCCAGAGACATCCACCAGCCCTGAATTTGAAGGGGCCTGGAGGACTTGAGAGAGAGTAACCATCTTGAACGTGTCCTTCCTGAGGAGCTTGTTCCAACCACTCAAATCCCCCCCAGTCTTTTTTTTTTTGAGAAAAAATATGGGGAATACCATCCCTTGTTCCTTTCCGCTACAGGCACCAGTTCTATGGTGCTTTTCTCCAGCAGGGATTTGATTTCCTGCGCAAGGAGCGGATCTGGACTCTTCCAAGAGAGCTTCCACGGTGGATTGTGTTGAGGCCTCTGCCAGAAAGGAAGACAGTAGCTGTGGGCTATGATCTCCAGAACCCACACATCTGAAGTAATGGCACGCCATTCTACAAGCTGCTGCGCCAGCCTTCCCCCAACCGGCGAACCATGGGACATGGCCTCATGACTGAGGCGAAAACTGCTGCGGCAGTGCCTGAGGGCAAAAAGGCAACAACCCGAGCGGCATTGGCACCTCGAGTACCTTGTTTTCCACTTATGGTACTCCTACGTTGGGCCCTTTGGCAGCTCCCCTTGATCTACCAAAGGAAGAGTAGTATCGAACGGAACCTCCCCTCCATTGATGTCCCCTAGGACGAAAAGGCGCAGGTTGATGTACTGCAGCGCTCAACGACTTTGCTGCAGCTTGGAGGTCTGCATCCTTTCAAGGCTCTCGTCAGCCTTGCTGCCTAAAAGATGGACACCATCAAAGGGCATGTTGGGAAGCCGGGACTGCACATCAGGAGCAAACCCAGATTTCAGCAACCACGCAAACCTGCGCATCACGGTGCTTGCTGCCATGAACCAGCTGACACAGTCTGCCACATCCAGACCCAACAGAACGGTCTCCTACATGGCATCCTTGCCATCCTGCACGAGAGCCAGAAAACCATCCCGTTCCTCCCTTGGGGAAGATGTTCAGCCGCCAAAGATACACAATTCCATAGAGTGTGTGTGAATCTTGCCAAGGCACAAACGAAGTTGGCTGCCTTTAAAGCAATACCCCCAGACGAAAATACTTTCTTCGCCCAACCATCAAAGCGCTTGTCGTCCCTATCCATAGGGATGGTAGGGTACGCAGCCAGCTTAGCTGGGGCCGTAGCCGCCTGCACCACCAAACTCTCTGGAGTGGGGTGCGTAGACAAGTAGCAGGGGTCGCCACTGGCTGGACGGTATTTTTTCGGTAGCGACTTATTCACTGCCGGGAGACTCTCCGGAGTAGTCCAAGCCGCCGCCACCCTTCTTTGTAAGGTCATATGAAATGGCAGCACGGGGACAATGGGCGGACCTTGGTCCAGTATATCTGTCAGGTCATCCATCCACCCCAAGTACTCAGTCACGCTCGACATGAGAGACGCCTGTACGAGGTCTCAGCATGTGTGCCAGGCTCAGGCCTACCAAACTCAACCTCCAGAGAGGTGTTCAGACCACTGGCATCATGTAAAGACTGACGTAGGTCTTCCATTTGGCTGTGACCAGACAACAGGTCATCAGGCACCTCAGGAGGCACAACCCCCTCCTCATCCAACCCTTCTTCCACCTCTGAAATGTAGTCCAAAGGCTGGAATAAATCAAGCGGAGTGGGGGGGGGAGGGTGACCAGAGAAGGGCTCAAAGACAGGCCTCACTGACTTGCAGAGTGCCTTCCTCAGAGTTTCCACTGCCCTCTGGGACACCTCCGGTAAATTCTCCTGAAAAGGCGTCAAGGGCGCTGATGGAATTGGCGTTGACGTCAACCGAGGCGTTGACAACCGCTTTGAGGCCGGAGCCCAGAGCGTGTCCTTTGACGGCCTCGGCGCCGACGACTTCCTCGGAGCCGGAGCGAATCCACAGCCTCCGACGGTCTCAAGGGCGTTGAGGACCTGGACCTGGCACGGCTATGGCGATCAACCTTGTCCGATTGGGACCTCGATGGCCCCGGTTGATCGTGCCGACCGCCCGAGCCCAAAGGTGTGCGAGCGGTGGCCCTAGCTTGTTCCTTGCTGGCGTCTCTCGAAGGCGCAGGTGGAAGGGTGCCCTGCGATTCGAAAATCACCATCATCTCCTAGCGGAGTGCATCCCATTCCGCCGGTAATGAATGCTTGTTGGGACAAGCCACCCGCCATCTGGCGGAGTCCTCTGACGAGGACGGGGAAGGCGACCGGTAACGGCACTTCCTAGAATGCCTAGAAAAGGCAGAGGAATGGCGGGACACACTCCGTGACCGAGACCTCCCGCCCCCTGGACTTACGTTGACGCAGAGTCTCGCCCTTCGAATCGTCGGTCGAAAGCCCAGCAGATTTCCACTTACGGGGTTTAGAAACCCTACTCACTGTTAACTTCTTCCGCTCTCGCAAGGCCTTTGAAGTCAGGGACTGGCAGTCATCAGTGGCGTGGCTTTCGCCCAGGCACCAGAGGCAGACGTTGTGCGGGTCTTTGATGGACATTTTGGCACCGCAGTCCCAACACTTTTTGAAGCCCGACTTCGGGGTAGACGAAGACTAAGACATATTCTCAAACTTTCTCAATCTAAGTAGAAGAATCGAGCATGCTGAGATTCCGAGGCAAACACGTTTGCGGAAAAAATGGAACCGAGGCTACGGGTGCCGCGCGTCCTAGATATAACACCCGGTGACATCAACCCTCGACGGAGGCCCTCGAGGACAGCATATCAAAGTCATCGACGCTGGACGCCTACGCCAAAAATTATTCCGAGGCAGCACAGCTGTGGTGATTACGGTCATAGATGTGGAATACGTCGGAGGACACAATCCCCTCGAAATGTTCATTAAGGTATGGTCTGAAAGTGTGCAAAAATTCATGGTCCCATCATGAAAGGCACAATTTGTTCACCTATCTGCAGTACTAAAAGGCCTTTAGAAATGCAGCCCGTGGTGTGAGACTTGACTCTCTCTCTGAACGGATGTGCCTCTGGGTTTGGGTTCCATGGCCAGCGTCACACGAGTGCCTGTCCTGGGAGAAAGGGTATTACCTGCTCTTACAAAGAAAAGCAATTTCACAAGGCTACAGTCCTATCAGTGGAAAGGGGTGGGGTTTGTCTGGGAGGAATACACAATCCTTCCACAACTGTGCTAGGCACCCACTGCTGACATGTGCGAAATCCAACTTAATGTGGCTTTAATAATGACAATACCATCCACCATACCCTAACTCCGGGATGGCTTATGTAAAAAGGATTATTTTGGCACCAGAATGCAGACCCATAATTATGGTTTCTTTGGAACGGTGATGCATATTTTAAATTCAGCCCCTGAGCAGCAGAGACTTAGATATCCCTGCAGCTGTTATGTGCCACCGATTGTGCAGGTGCTGCGAACAGGAGGATATTGAAGCAGCAGGACAGAAGTACACTGTTTTTGGCATGGACCTTATGACCGGGGGATAATTATAATAGTTATTTTATAACACGCTTAATACCAGCCTGTGGTTTCTAAGCATGGGATCGGGATTCAAACCTGTGTTGCGCTGGGTTGCCTTGCTACCAAGGCAAATGTGTTGCCCCTGAGCTATCCTTCATATGCTAAAAAAATTAAAAATGTTATCAACATGTTTTCCTTTCAAAGATGGAATTACCTGCATCATTTTATTATAAATAAAAAGCCATGGCTTTCTCCCACTTGCCAGATGGCAATTGATCACATCCATAAAGTGGCTAATCGAGGGCATGGTCGGTTTGTTTTCCCAGGTTTGGGATTCATGTAGACATTGCTGGATTCCAAATCTGGGAAAATCCAGCCCCATTTTTGCGTTCTTAGGAGTAGAGAAGACTGGGAGGGAAAAGCCAGAGCCCTACTAAAGTGTTTTCCCTGCACTAGCATAAACATTGTGGTTGCAGTGGCTGCACCCGAGTACTTTGGAAAAAAGAGCGCAAACTTCTGGTTGCGCTATGCCAAAGTAAATGCTTGACTCCAACGCTCAATACGCATGCAGCAGTGTTGAGACCAATAGATCTGCAGTTGGGCTCCAAAACGAGAGGGTGAATGAAGACAAAAGCATGCTTGACTTGCAGAGGACAAGAGTGGAGGAGAAGAGAAGAAGGTAATCCCTGAACGCAGCAGCTTAAAGATCTAGCTGCATGGTGTGATGAATCCAATGGGGTCATCAGGGACTTCACCCAAACACCCACAACTGACACAACACCTTTTGTTTCTTATGTGCCTTTATGTAAAATCCACGAGAAAAACCACTGAAGAGTTAAAAGACCAAAGATAACCATGGACTCCCATAACCACCGGGATACTGACAAGAGGACGAAAAGGGAGTCTTTGCAAAGTGACAGGAGCTCGAAGTACAACATGCAGGCTAGTTTTTCCAAGGCTTCAGTGCGCGGGACATTTAAAGATGGCAACCAAACAATGGAATCAGGCAGTGAAAGACCCAGACCGGTTACCATCCATGCTGAAGCTCGCAAACGTGAGGCATACCAACAAAGCTAGCGAAACGGAGAAGGCTGCCGGGACAGGAGCAGAAACATGCCATGCAAGCAAGAAGGACCGTGGAGACTCTGGTAGTCGTGCAGGAGCTCTTGGAGGTGGGGCAGTTCAACAGGACAGCATTCTTCAGCCCGAGCCAATACGGAAAGCCGACGCGAGACTGCAGAGCCAGAATGTCTGCACACTCCAAACTGCAAAGCGGGGGATGGAACCACACTGCAGAAGCGCGAGCATCATCAGAGACCCTGGAAGGAACGGGTGAGTCTTCCCAAAGCAGCTCTGGTCACTGGGGTTTTCTGACAAGAGCGCCAACAAGTGACTGAATGGTACGAGATTGCTGATCAAGAAAATACACAAAGAATGTTTGAATGAAGATAAGGCGAAGTACTAAGGCAAACACCAATCAAGTACAGATGAATGAGATGCCAGTGTGGGGGAGAGGTTTGAGCAAATATTACCATAGAAGGATATACCAAGCACATCACTGTATATGCTATTGTGGTATAGCTACATAACTGTAAAACGCATAAGACCACCTGGAAAGCGAATACTCCAGGCAGTTCAGAATGTATGAAGACTACTGGCAGGCGAGTACACCAGGCAGCTGAAATTGTATGAAGATTCCTGGCAGGGGTGTATACCAGGTGATCTGCAAAGTTACAAGAACATTTACAAAAAGAAAGTTTGAGAACATTTTGCTTGAACAAGAACTTTGTGGGTCCAGTGAAGACACACAGAAACTTTAAAGAGACCTTTTTGCCATCCTGTTTAAGCATCCTCTGGACCCAAATGTCTTCTACCTTACAGAAACCTTTTCATTGGAGTCATTCTTATAATTTTGGTTTTGAACACTTTTCCTAAAGTTAAAGACATTTCCTTGTACCCTTTTGTTGTTTGATTAAAGTGTGAGAGTCCGGATAAGACGTTTTGGACAAAAGGACACATTTTTAAGTTAGACATCCTGACAGACAGATCCTTCGTTTTCGGTTTCTGGGGGTAGGGAACATCCTCCTTCGAATAGGGCCAGAGGCTTTTTTCCTCAACCCATTTAAAAAAAAAAAAAAAAATGGTTTTCAACCAAGAACTCAACAACTTTGTGCTGGTCTTTCATTTCTAACCGTTCACAATGGGCTAGGAGTAGGCGATACATGTGTGAGGCTGCATCAAAGGAGGCAGACTGAATAAACAAAGATTTTGTTGGAGTGCAGTTTCAGTTAAAAGCAGAATTCTTTGGCATCAATTAATTTAAGATGTGCACCTCAAGGGCCACAATTATGGCATCTACTGCCCTCCATCAGTGACCATTTCAATCCAGATGTTTTGAGATCTTTAGAAGGAAGCACGGTCTAATGGCAGACCAGAATGAGCATACGGTCTGCCCTCATTTTCATGTGGCATAAGAGTCTAAAAACCTTGATAGACCCACACACCTTTACTCAGTGGATGTTATATGTGCACATACATTTAACTGAAATTCACAAAGAGGTTGCCTACATAGAGGGTACTGCAATCTACAAGAAATAAGAACATGCCCAATGGTGAGCGCAGAGGTTTGCCATTTTAGAACAGGACCAAGTTCAGGGCACAGAGCACTTCCAGAAGCAAGTTGCCTCGAAAACCAAAGAAAATTACAGATCATTAAGGAGGGGTAAGGAAAGTGTGGCTGACCCCAAGGCACTCAATCAATACATATGTTTGATCATGCAATCCTCCCTCTTTATCGACACTTATTCTCCATACCACCACCTCTCTCTCGCTCTCATTTCTCCATCAACTCATGCTTGGTTCGTTGAGGCTGAGCAGAGATCTTGAATTATGACTGTTTGACCAATACAAAACAATTAAGGACATTTTGTAGCAACTCCAGAAGAAATTGCCCTGTATATCTATTTTGTGTGAGACACTGTGTACAAAGTTAGAATGATTTATTGGTTAGAAGGATCCCAGCCTAGTATAACTGCACTGTAGATGAGTTTATTCATATTTTCCTGCTTTAAATGCACGCTTGATTCAAGAATGATTTGGTCTGGCGACTATATTGCTGCTCTTTCCAGCTTAAAAACATGGGATGCTGCAAGAGAAATATTGAACATGGCTGTGGGACCCAATACCTAGGACAACACACAGCTAAGAAACATTTGTTTTACTGTACTATTTGCGAAGGGTTCGAAATTGAGATTCAAAACACAGGAGCTAAAACTAGCTCCTGGGTGTCTGACATCAGCCAATAGGCAGGAGCTACCGCAGGGGTACCAGGAGCTAAAAGAGATGCTCCTTTAAATGTGTGTCAATTTTGTATGAACCATTGCGTTTAATTATGTACATCCTAATTCTTCTCGATTGACATTCGCAAATACGCAAGTTAATGTCACATTTCCATGTTTGGAAGGCACCAGTTGGCCCCAAGAACCGAAAGTAGCTCCTGGTAGCTGTTGGTTTCAAGGTAACAAGGCTCTACTATGCTAGAAGCAGGAGCTAAATCACTCACAGCTCCCCTCAATTTCTAACCCTGCATCTAGTAAAGTAAATTCACATATTTGCACATCAATAAGAGCAGTGAGGTAGAAGATTTTACCATTTAAAAGCTGAAGCGCCGATTCCGAATCAAAGGATTAAGTGGTGGACTAAGTATAAAATGTTTAAGGGATAAGAGTGTTACGATAATTTGCCTTTGAGAGGTTTACCCAGGGACGCCATCAAACAAAGCAAGGGACTCAATCGGAGAGTGCTGAGCATTTGGCAGCTTTCTCCCAAACCACTCCACATCCCTAATATCATGGGCTGAGAAGTGTCTCACCAGTTATCTGTGAAGTCCTATCCCCATGAACTGATTACCAGAACTAGCAGATCAGGGACATAGGACTGGGAACTGACATACCTGCAACCATTGGTAGCAAACACAAACTCCAGAGTGCCTACATGAACATTGTGGGCTGTTCCACCATTGCCACAGATGCATTTACATGGGTTTGTAGTTGTGCAGCAGCAGCATGGCAAAGGGCAACTGCAAAGGACACATACAATTGCTTGCATTTTGCCACTCTTACACCATATTGGGGCGTCATACTTTGGGTCTTAATACGAGAGCGGATTTATTTAACACCTTTATGCTGAGTGAACCCACTCTGCCTGCCTCCAAAGAAACTAAGAACATTATTTAACCCAGGCATGCTACTCTCTCAATCTCCAAGTCATCTCATATTCTGCTCCCTCTTGCAAGATCTACCTTAAATGCAGCCTCCTTACTACCACTTCAGCAGTAAAACATGGTGCTGAAATACACGGCATAGTGGCTCTTGGTCAGTTTCAGCTTGCCTGGTTCATAGAGACAGTGCTGCCCTTTCTCCTCCAATATGGACCTTGCCACCTGGTTATTAAAAAATAATCCAGAAAAAACAAAATTCACAAGGGCTAGACCAGAAGGGATTGGTAAAGTGGTTGCAATTGCGTTTAGGAAGTTTTGCTGTCATCATGTACCACATGTCTGATACAGTGGGTAATAACAAAGTTACTCACCGTAGGGACTACCTTACTCCTAGTCCATAGTCCCCTTTCCTCCATACTTGGACATTCCGTCCTTCAGGATGGGACCGGAGCACTTTTGTTCAAAAGCATTAAAAATTGAAAATGTGTGTCCTTCTATTTTTATGCGGGGGACCGCACGTGGCCATGTCCCACCCCCCGAGCTCCGCCTGCGTATCACTCTTCAGTCCTTTTCTATCGTCAGGTCAGAGACCATTTAAGCAATAATAGAGGATACTTATTAGAGGGGGCGGCGGGTGGGTGTATCGAGAAAAGGGGACTATGGACTAGGAGTAAGGTAGTCACTACGGTGAGTAACTTAGTCATACTCCTACGTCCCGTTCCCTTTCCTCCATACTTGTGAGAAATTCCTAAGCACACCTCAAAAGGTAATACAGGTGGATGGAAACTCTTACTGAAAAAGTTACTTCAGAACAGCCTGGCCGAATTGGGCATCAGCCCTGGAGCTCAGGTCCAAGCAGTAATGCTTACAAAAAGCTGATGGGGAAGCCCACGTAGGCCCCTTGGCAATTGTTTCCCAGGGAACATACTTATGAAAGGCATCACAAGCCGCTTTGCCACGCACAAGAAGGGCATGAACGCCCTTCGGAGGCTGAAGTCCGTGAACAGTGTATGCTTCAGAAATGCAGGAGGCAATCCATCGGGAGATAGTAGCCTTTGAAGCAGGTTTCCCTTTTAGGTCTCCGAATGTGACAAAGTTGTGAGGAGCCAGAGTTCACTTGTTCTGTCGAGCTAAATCTCCAGGGCTTGTCTGACATCCAAGTTGTGTAAGACTCTCTCTGTCTCTGAGGCCGGATTCGGAAAAAAGACAGGTAATGATAGATTGATTCAAATGTAAATCGGTAACCAGTTTAGGCAGGAAGGATGGATGTGTGCTGAGCACAACCGCATCCTTATGGAAGGTGAGGAACAGATGTTACACAGACAGAGCTTGGAGCTCGCTTACTCGTCTTGCCGATGTCACTGCAATCAAAAATGCAACCTTCCAAGAAAGGTATTGGAGTTCAGTAGTGGCCATGGGTTCAAATGGTTTATTGCATAAATCAGTGAGGACCACATTCAAATCCCATTTGGGATGAGGATTGCGTACCAGTACAAAAAAATATATATATATAATACATCTGCAAAATGCCTTTTAATGACTGGGTTCGTAAAAGAAACGGAACAGCTGTTCGTGGACAGGTAGGCGGCAATAGCAGACAAGTAACTCCTGCAAGACAAGACATGGATGCCCAAAGCTGCAAGATGCGATATGAACGAAAGAACGGCGTCAATCGTAGCGTGCCTGGGGTCGAGCTGCTTGGCTAAATACCAGTGGCAAAAGCTAAGCCACTTGGCTCCTATATTGAGACCTCGTAGAAGAGTCCTGGCCGCTTGGATAATGCGCATATTGTCCTCTGACAAGTTAAACTGCGCTAATGATCTGAATTCAGGCACCAGGCCACCAAGCTGAACGATTGAGGGGAGGGGTGTCACATCTGACGATCACACTGGTGAAGGAGGTCGGGAATTAACGGCAGTCTGATCAGAGGAAGAAGCGACAGATGCTGACGTTCCGAGAATCAGAATCTGGCTGGCCACCAAGGAGCTATGAACAGGAGAGTGCAATTCGATGTACTCCTGAGCTTGCAGAGTAACCGATGAATGAGAGGCAGTGGCGGGAAAGCATAGGCCTTCATGTTGTGCCATGGAATCTCAAGAGTATCCCCTATGGAGAAGACTCCAAGACCGTCCCTGGAAGTATAAAGAGGGAGCTTCCCGTTTGTAAAAGTTGGAAAAAGGTCCACTTCTGGAGTGCCCCATTGGCAAAAATGGCAGAGAACCTCCGTGTTCAGTTCCCACTCGTAGCTGACTGCTGTCTGGCGGCTGAGTGAGTCTGCAGTTACATTGATGTGACCCGGAATATGTACAGCCATCAGCCAAAGGTTGTGCTGAATGGCCCATTCCCAAATTTGAATGTCAAGGTCCACTAAGGGAGGTGACTTGGTGCCACCTTGCTTGTTGATCTAAAACATCGCCAGAGTTGTCTGGGCGGATACGTACCACCTTGTTCATGATGGACAGTTGAAAAGTTTTAGCGCCAGAAAGAGAGTTCCAGATAATTGATATGAAACTCCCTGTCCTGAAGTGTAAGTAGATCGAATACCTGGAGATGATTCAGCGTCGCGCCCCACCCCAGAAGGGAGTAGTCTGTGGTAATCGTCACTTATGGGCAGGGCTCCTGAAAAGAGGGCCCCCACGGAAAGATTGTGGGTCGAGGACCACCATAGTAGATCCGTCATCATGCAGGATTGAACTGGGATCATCTTGGAATCCGAGTTCGAAGCCTGACAGAAAGAGCTCCGAAGAGCTAGCTAAGTACGCCTCATTTTCAGATGTGCAGGTGGAAGAGCAAGCGGGCAAGAAGCCATGAGGCCCAAAGTCTCTGAAACCACCAAGCCGTCATGTGCGCTAACTGGAGGAAGGGTTGACACGTGGTGGATAGATCCGCAATCCTGTCCACCATTAGGAACACCCTGGAACTGATCATATTCCAATGGAAACCCAGGATAATCAGGTCTTGGGAGACCGTCATGGAAGATTTCTGCCAGTTCACCGACAGCCCAAGGTGGAACAGGAGCTGGAGGAGAGACTGGAGACTGCTCAATACAGTCTATGGACAAGGGCTGCGTAGGAACCAGTCGTCCAAATACGGATATACATGAATGCCCTGTAGCCAGAGGAAATCTGCAATGACCGACATCTTCGTAAAGACACGCAGTGCCAACCCGAGACCAAAAGGGAGCACGTGGAACTGGAAGTGCTCCTCTCCGAGGGAGAACCGCAGATATTTCCGATGCAGTCTCCACATCAGGATGTGCATGTAAGCGCCCTGAAGTTCCACCACACTGAGCCAATCGCCCTTTGAAGGGAGCACTTTATTTGATAAGGGGTGATCATCTTGAATTTCTCTTGGGGAAGAGAAAGGTTGAACTGGGAAAGGTCGAGGATAGTGCGCAGGTCAGCCTGGTTGTGTTTGAGCACTGAACAGACGGAAGTAGAAACCCTCCCCGTGCTCCCAGAGGTGAACAGTTTCCACCGCTCTGAGATCTAGAAGCTTCTGTACCTCTGCTCTGAGGGAGGGTGACCCGATCTGTTGAAAAGGAGGGTTGAAGGGCGGGGTTAGGGGGAGGGGCAAGCGGAAGCCTGCCCGAGCGATGGACAAAACCCACTGGTCGTCACTGATAGTCTGCCACGCATCCAGATGTGATTAGATTCGTCCTCCCAGCGGAGTCTCGTGCAACTGATAAAAATATCATTTGGCCGATTTGTCGGCCACGCCTGGTAGGAGGTGTCAATCCACACCATAAGGCCTCGAGCTGAGGTATCTACGTGGTGTGCCGCAGCTTCCAGCAGATCCTGTGCTTAGACTCTGCCATCTGACAAACTGGCTTTAAAGTCATCTAGCCTATCCGTAGGAATACACTCCTGGAAATCAGCCAACACTTTTGACAACCTTAGATTTGCTGCTGCCAGGATGAGCTCTGTGCTCGCTTGACGAAGTTGGAGGGCCAAATTGGCAAAGACTTTCTTGACCAAGGAGTCCAGAATTTTGTCATCTTTGGACAGTATTTGAGCCGCCGCCGTTTAAGATGCAGAGGCCGGCTCAGACTGAAGAGTGGCGCAGCCACCAGCATCCAGCATTGAGGAGAGGAGCGGACAAGACGATAAGGCCATCTCCTCGGAGGTGTGAAGCCTGTATAGAGCGTCAATTCTTTTGTTGATGTGTAGCCCAATGTGGGGCTTATCCTGGACCTTACGGGCCTCAGCCAAAAAGTCCTTCTTGAGGAATAGGCCAGTGCGCTCTTGAGGTGACAGGGTAAATGCTCCCGAAAGCCCCCCTCCTGCAGAGCGGGGGGGCCTCAGGTACTGGAATATCAAGGAGGGCCATCATATCCAGGACCCGGTCATGGAATGCTCTCAGAGCGGGGCTGCTTATCGCTATCCTTATCTGTTTAAGGGTCATCCAGTGAAGTGGAAACGGACGCTTGGTCCGCCACGTGCACTGCCTCAGGTCTTTAAAGTGCTATCCCGCTCTGCCGGTGTCTTCTCTATAGTGGACAATGGAGGAAGAGGTGGAGGTGGGCCAAGAGGAAGAGGTGAAACACCATCGGATGTGTAGGAACAGCCCGGGCAGAAAGCGGAACAGGAGGCTGAGGGTAGATTTCCTTGAAAAAACCCTTAAAATACTCCTTTATTGGGTCAGTGTGCATGAGCATCTGAAACTTCCCAAAAAACGCATCCTCAGAAGAAGGTTTTGGCGTTTGGGCAGGCAGAGGCCGCTCATAAGGGACATACCCCCAAGAATGCAAGGAGGATGGTTGCCAGGAAGGCCCACCACTAGCCAGGTCCACATAGACCTGTGGAGCAGAAGCAGGAGGAAGAGAGACTGAGGCAGCAGTTCCCAAGCTTGCCAGACAAAAGAAGAGCGGAACAGGTTTTTGTTATCCACAAGGCGTGGAAACGGCTGCTCGGCCCCAAAAGGAATGCTCTCAGCACCAGACGTCGTGAACGTAGGTGTCCAAAATGGCCGCCGTGGACCAAGGCGGTTGGGTTGCCATTTTGTCCACACCTGAAGAGAACTGCGTCACATGTGTAGATGAGGCAACCATCTCCTCAGGCGAGTCAGGGGACTTGAGCAACACCTTAGTCTTGACACAAAGATCCTCTGCAGAGCCGGTACTGGGAGGCCTCTGATGTTTACTAAACATCTTAGAGATCGCCCCAAATGTAGCCTCGAATGGAGGAACCTCGGCCAAGCCGGTAGTGGAGGAGTTCTGGTGCATGACTGTCCCCTCAACAGAACTGGTATCGCCGCAAACCTGAGCGTGGGAATGTTGAGGAATCCACCTCACAGACAAGACCTTTAAAGCTGGTCTCTCGGTTCCGTCGGTAGTGACCTTAGCCTCAAGAAGAGGAACCTCGGGTTTCACCCCGGTAATAAAAGCTTCCTTGAGAGGAGCCTCAAGCCATGGCTTTGTATGGAAAGCTCCACAAATGGAGACCTCAGGGCGAACCCCAATATCCAGATCCGCAGACGAACTGGACTGAACTTTAGCACTTAACAGGTGACTCTCTGAACGTTGTCTGGTTTTGGCTGGTCCGCCGTGGGAACCCTCGGAGAAAACTCTGGTGCACCTATTAGGTCTACGAGGCACCTCAGGGGAACCCCTGGTGACAGAGCTACGCGAGCTCCTCCTGGACCTGTAAGACCCCAGGAAGGAGTCCCCTGGCTGGGGCGCCCTAAAACTTCAAGAACTTACCAGGCGTTTCTTCTTTCGTCAATGAAAAGCTGAAAAAAAGGATGAACTTACTGAAACGCTTCCTGCCACCGAAAACAGATTGGCCCAGGCACTCCTAGCAGAGAGAATGGGGATCCGCCCTAGCGAAGCGACGTTCGCATAAAGAACAGGAAACAAATCCCAGATGCTCCGGCATAGACGGATGGATGACAGCGGAACAGGAGCAGGAAGGATGGACAAAAGGAATACCGAAAACATTCCCGGTGATGCTAGTGCGTCCAGCCCCAACCACGCAGCAAAAAGGACTGAAGGGCGATGCGTGGGGTAGAACTCAGGAGGGCGGGGTCACAGCCACGTGCGGTGCCCTGCATAAAAACAGAAGGACACACATTTTCAATTTTGAATGTTTTTTAACAAAAGTGCTCCGGTCCCGTCCCAAAAGACGGAATGTCCACAAGTATGGAGGAAAGGGGACGGGACGTAGGAGTAAATATGATATGCAGCAAGTCTCTTTCAGTCGCATGTCTAAATGAATGGCTTCTTTGCTATAGACAAACAGGAACAAATGCTACATGTATACATGGCATTTGTACATCCTGCTGCTTGCCGACTTTTCCAATTTCCTTGCTTCTCAAACCTGGGAGAACTGAATTTATGGGTTGATTCCGGCACCAGTCAGTCACCCTCAGAGTTCCATTGGTCTAGATCCGCCCTGGGGTTTTGTGAACTTTTTAATGACCCACACCAGGGGCCCCAGTCTGGATGTTATCTACTCTTCCAATAATATACTCCTGGTTAAACCATTTCCTCCATTGATACTGTGTGATAATGATCTGATTTCTTCCCTCAACCCTTTTCCTAGAAAAAGTAAAAAGTGCTGCTCCTGCCAATTAATTATCTTTTTTTTTTTTAAGAGCTAGATTGGATCACCTTCTCTTGCACCAACACTTCAACAGTTTTACAACACTTCAATCTCATGTACCTGGAGCCCTCCCAACAAGCCTCAACACCCGTTTAGAGAAATGTGCCGCTTCAAAATCTTACACCCAGTATTACTACATGCAACCAGCCTAAAATAGCACACTGGTCCAATTTACAATAAAAAAAATAAGCAAAGCTCCCAGAGATAAAACAATCTGCATTTTCCTGCCGGAATTATAAGAAGGCAATTGTAGAAGCTAAACATAGTCTAATGGGCTTATACTACTGCAGCCTTTGAATCTCGGGCATGGTTTCACCTGGTGTAATCCATGACCAGCCCCAAATCCTGTTTTCCACCAACTCCTTCAATAACATAAGATACAAGATCAGACAGGGGCAGTCATGGCAGAAATGTGCCTGGCCTGGATTAAAAAATAAATAAAACCTGTCAACGAGAGAATTTTCCAAGTCTTTATTTCTGCTGTCACAAACATATACAGGCATCATTTTATTCAAGGAGATGGATTCCCCCTTCTAAAGAGGCTCAAATTGTCTTCTTATGCATGCCCCTATATTTGCCCCAGTTGTCTCTCAACTGCTAAACCTTTCTTTTGCTGCAGATAGCGCTCCCTCTCGAGGGGGCTGGGGGGCGGTCTTCTCCTTTGTTGAAGGATCCTTTTCTTGGTAATTTTTGTTTCACAGACTCCCCATTTTGTCCAACTAATTGAGAGGGAGGCGTTTATCCAACTGCAATATTTCTGGGTAACCACCACCGTCTCTCACCGTCAGTCAGGTTTTATCCCTTTCATGGTACGAAGATTTCACAGATCAGTTTCTGCCAGATAGTACTTTCAGCTGTGTTTTGGGTGATGTTAATCATGCTGGATTTCTGGGGAGCCTTCAAAACAGTTGCCCATAACATTGTGTAGGCAGATCTCCACCCTTTTGTAGTTCACATCCTTTTTGGAGAATCTGATCCAGCGGGTCTGCCAGTGTCAATGTTCTTCCCCTTCCTAACCAGTCTGACGCATATCACAGGGGACAACCACTATTATGCATAATTAGGCTGTTATTTTGCCTCTCCGGAAGCCTTTCTTCCTGCTATGCTGGCAATTAATGCAATTGGGTGGACACCAGGAATTACCACGCATACTCTGGCCAGGAGTTCACAGAGAAATGTGCGAGGTTGGCAGAGTGACTGCAAGGGCATATTGTTTGCGATTCCACTGAAATCCACAACTAAATTTGAACAGGAGAATGCCCACAAAAGTTTGCTTGTGGTATCCAGCACGGTTAGCTGACCAAGAGTTTGAAAGCTAGACGCATATGATTGGTGGTTAGCGTTGCCATCTACCACTCCACTTTAAGAAAAGTGGACATTCTGAATCAGGAACTTTATCCTATGGGATTTGATCCTGAAGCATCCACAAGACAACTGACCCAATGAGGAGTGTGGGCCGCTCTACCGACAATAAGGAACCATGTCTGATGTTCCTTTCCTCCGATCCAGAGGGGACAAAAGGATCTTTTCGTTAGGAGTTTCTAACTCTTCACTTCAGAGGATTTACCTTTACTGCTTGACCTCCAAAAGAGATCACTGCATCCTCCAGTCAGTCATCGAGGTGTGACTAATGGTGCTATTGGAATTGTATCTGGACTATTTGATCTGTGTAATGACACCCTTGTACAATCCTCCTGGCAGGATAGTGCCAATGGAAGGGCCCGCTACATTTTCTCTGAACCACGAGAGGTGGCCTTAAAGCTTAAGTGTCAACATTGTTGGCTCAACGATTGCAGAGTTGCTGTTCAACTGTCTGCACTTACATAAAGGGCACCTCTCATAACCCAGCTGGGCATCCAGAGCACCTCCTTTGGGGTTAGTATCTGACAGAGTTACTCACCGTAGTGACTACCTTACTCCTAAGGCCATAGTCCCCTTTCCTCCATACCTGTGGGACATTCCGTCCATCAGGACGGAACTGGAGCTCTTTCAAAGTATCAAAAAAGTAACCTTTTGTCCTTTAATTTTTACGTGGGCCACCACACGTGACTGCAGCCCCGCCTTCCTGAGCTCGACCTCACGCATCGCCCTTCAGTCCCTTTCTATAGCCAGGTCCAGGAAAATTTAGCAATAGAGGATACTTATTAGAGGAGACGGTGGGCGTATGGAGGAAAGGGGACTATGGATTAGGAGCAAGGTAGTCACTACGGTGAGTAACTGTCATACGCGTACGTCCCGTCCCATTACCTCCATACTTGTGGGAGATTCGCAAGCACCAACTAAAGGAAAAACGGGTGTATGGAAATTTCCCTTACAAATTCTTAAGAACTGCCTGGCCAAATTGGGCATCAGCCCGGGAGCTCAGGGCAAGACAATGTCTGCAAAAAGCCAAAGGGGAAGCCCACGTAGCAGCCTTGGCTATGGACTCCAAGGGGCGTATTTTTGGAAGGCAACAGCAGCCGCTTTTCCACGGACCAGATGTGCATGAATACCCCTTGTGGGCTAAAGGCCTGGAGTTTTGTAGACCTCAGAAATATATGAAGCTATCCTACGAGAGATGGATGCTTTCAGGCTTGTATCCCTTTTCGGTCACCAAACGTAAGAGTTGTGAAGAACTTCGAAGTTTGCCCGTTCTGTCGAGGTAAAACTTCAGAGCACTTTCGATGTCTAGGTTGTATAAAATCCTCTCGGCATCAGAGACCGGGTTCGGGAAGAAAAACGGTAAAGATATTGACTGGTTTAAATGGAATTCAGAAACAACTTTGGGAAGGAAATAAGGGTGAGTGCTTAGCACAACCTTATCCTTGTGGAAAGTTAGGAACGGATGTTCGACAGAGCTTGAAGCTCACTTATTCGTCTCGCAGATGTCACCGCAATCAAAAAGACCACCTTCCAAGAAAGGTACTTTGGCTCAGTCGTGGTCGTAGGGTCAAAAGGCTTACGACACAGGGTGATGGGGACCACATTCAGACCCCGTTTCGGATGAAGGGTCTGAACCGGCGGAAAAAGATGAATACCTGTAAAATGTCTCTCGATGACTGGGTTTGCCAGTGAAAAAGAGAAACTGTCTGGACAGATAAGCTGCAATGGCAGATACGTATGTCCTGCATAACAAGACATGGATGCCAGAGACTGCAAGGTCAGATACAAAATAAGCCTGTCTGAGAACAAGCGGTTTAGCTAGACACCAATGACAAAATCGGAGCTATTTGGCTTCTGTTTTGAGCTCTCGTAGAAGGCTTTTGTGCCGCTTGAATTATACGCATGCTGTCCTCAGAAAGGTTGCACTGCGCGAATGATCGGAACTCGGGTACCAAGCAGCCAAGATGAAGGATTGTGTGGAGGGGTGCCACAACTGTTGATTGCTCTGCTGAAGAAGGTCGGGAATCTGCGGCCTCCTGATCGGGGAGCACACCGACAGGTGCTGCAGTTCTGAAAACCAGGAGGGAAAGCATAAGCCTTCATGTTGTCCCAAGGGATCGAGAGCTTCCCCCCCCCCACCCCCCAAGGAAGACACTCCGAGCCCGTTCCTGGACGCATAAAGAGGAAGTTTCCCGTTCGCTGATGTTTCAAAGAGGTCCACTGCTGGAGAACTCCATTGCTGGAAGATCTTGGTGAGAAAATCGGTGTTCATCTCCCACTCTTAACTCGCCGCAGATTGGCAGCTGAGGGAGTCTGGCCACCTTGATGTGACTTGGAATGTGCACAGCTTGAAGCCAGACATTGTGTTGGAGAGCACAATTCCAAATTTGGATAGCTAGATCCACCAGAGGAGGAGACTGTGTCCCCTCCCTGGTTTGTTGATGTAGAACATTGCTACGGAATTGTCCATGCGAATTCAAACCACACTGTTGATAGAGGGTTGAGAAGCCTTGCGTGCCAGAAAAACTGCCAAGCGCTCTAGGTAATTGATATGGGACTGCCTGTCTTGGGGCATTCACAAATCGTACACCTAGAGGTGACGCAGTGTCGCTCCCCACCCCAGAAGGGAGGAGTCTGTGGAAACAGTTACTTGTGGACAGGGCTCCTGGAAGGAGGTGCCCACTGAAAGGTTGCTGGCGGACGACCACCATTTAAGATCCGCAGCCATGCAGGATGGGACTGGAATCATCTTGGAGTCCGGATCCTTAGTGTGGGACCAGCAAATCTGAAGAGCAACTGGAGCGTGCCTCATTTTCAGTCGTGCAAGAGGTAGAGCTAGCACGCAAGAGGTCATGAGGCTCACAAGTCTCTAGAACCACCAGGCCAACATGTAGGAGGACTGCAGGAAGAGCTGGCACGGGGTTGAAAGGTCCACAACCCTGTCCTCCGTCATGAACACTCTGGTACTGGCGGTATCCCAACAGAAACCCAGAAAGATCTGGTCTTGAGCAACCGTCAGACAATTTCCGGTAGTTCACCGACAGCCCAAGATGAACAGGAGTCGAAGGAGTGATTGAAGATTGGCTGTTGCAGCCTGTGGGCAAGGACTGCACAGGAGCCAATCATCCAAGTATGGATATACATGAACTCCCTGCAGTCTGAGGAATGCTGCAATGACCACCATCATCTTCCTAAAGACACACAGTGCTGAGCTGAGACCAAAGAGTAGCACTTGGTAATGGAAGTGTTCCATTCCTACAAAGAACCAATGATATTTTTGATGCAGACTCCAGATCAGGATATGCATGTAGGCATCCTGAAGGTCTAACACACTGAGCCAATCACCTTTCCGGAGAGAAGACTTTATCTGGCTGGGCGTAATCATCTTGAATTTCTCTTGGAATAGAAAGATTGAAATTGGATAGTGAGCAGGCCAGCGTGGTTGGGTTTGGGCACTGTAAACAGACGGAGTAATAGCCCTCTACATGCTCCCGCAAAGGAACAGGTTTCACTGCTCTGAGCTGAAGTTTCTGTACCTCGGCAAAGGAACAGGTTTCACTGCTCAGAGGTGAGGTTTCTGTACCTCGGCTCTGAGTAAGGGCGACATAAAGCCCACCCGTGCGACAGACAAGACCCATCAGTCTTCTGTGATTGTCTGCCATGCCTCCAGATGAGACGAAATTCGTCCCCCCACCTGAGTGTTGTGCGATCGATGAAAAATATCATTTAGATGATTTATCGGCGGGGAGACCACTGCTGATTAAGAGGAGGCTTTTGACCGAGAGAAAAACCACCCACCTTGCCTTTGCTGTTTGCAGTGAGGCTCACCAGTGGGAGCATCTGCCATGCAGGCACATCGGTCCGGAAAGCATCTGTAACAAGAGAAGGACCTTGTTTGAGACCCCGACATCCGACTATATGCCTTAGCTGGGGTTTTGGCAAGGACCAACAATGACTTAGCAGTTTTCGTGCTTGCCTTAGTTTTGGGGAGTTCCTCATAAATGGAAGAGTGAAATTGTTCCTTACCTTCGAAGGGAAGATCAAGTACTTGAACCTCCTTCGAGAACTTTGCAGCATGCAGCCACGCTTGGCGGGAGAGGTCTACTCCAACCATAAAGCCCTGAGCGGAAGTGTCAACATGATGAGCCACGACCTCCAGCAGGAGTAATACATTCCTGAAACTCAGAAAGCTTGACATTAGCAGCTGCCAGAATGAGCTCAGTATTAGCCTGACACAGCTGAAGAGGCGAATTGGAAAATATCTTTTTCTCCCAATGGTGTCAAGAAGATGGTCCTCCTAGGAAAGGATTTGAGACGCTGCAGTAGAGGATGTAGAGGACGGCTTAGACTGGAGCGTAGCTGGTGCCACCACAGTCGATGAGGGGAGTGGAGATGCAGTCAAGGATATGTCTTCAGACGCATATAGCTTGTAGCAAGCGTCAATTTTCTTGTTTAGGTGTTGCCTGGAATGAGGTTTTTCCCCAGACCTTGCAGGCTTCGGCCAGGACGTCCTTTTGAAGGAACAGGCCAGTGCGCTCCTGTGTGGGCAGAGTAAAGGCTCTAGATAGTACCCCTTCTTGTGGAGCTGGAGGCTCAGGTATTGTGATGTCTAGCAACGCCATCATATCCACACGCAGTCATGAAAGGCCCTAACAGAGCGGGGCGGGTCGTCGCTGTCCTGATCAGCTTGATCCTCATCCAGTGCGGCGGGAACAGAATGCTGATCTGCAGGACGTGGCACCTCAGGCCCAGAGGACAGGGTTGACTGCTCAACGGAAGTCTTTAGCACAGTTGAAAGTGGAGGCAGTGGAGGAGGGGCCCCACTGGAAGTGGTGGAGGAGGTGGCACTACCGGAACCTGCTGAGGGATTAGCGGAGCAGGGTGCGATTCAGGTGGCTTAGGATACATTTTCTTGAATAAATCTTTAAAGTACCCGTTCATTGGATCAGAATGCATAAGTGTTTGAAACTTGCCAAAAAAATGCATCCTCAGAAGAAGGCCTAGGTGCTGGAGTGGGTAGAGGCCGCTCTGAAGGGGCATACCCCCAGGATCGCAAAGAGGATGGTTGCCACGATGGTCCTCCACCAACTGGATCCACGCAAACCAAGGGAGCTGACGTAGGAGGGAGCGATACTGTGCAGAGACCGAGCGTGCCAATCCATTGAAGGGCGGAACGGGTTATCCACAAACCGTGGAAAAGGCTGCTCAGCCCCGAATACAGGCCCCTCGATACCAGCCGTTGGGAACGTTGGTGTGAGAGGTAGACAAAATGGCCACCATAGACCACGGGAGTTGGACCGCCATTTTGTTAACGCCCGAGGTGAACTGCATCACAGGTGTCGATGAGGCCATGACCACAGTAGTATCAGGGGACTTATGTTCCATTTTAGCCTTGTGACCAGGAACCTTGGCAGAGCCGGTGCTAGCAGATATCGGGTACATTTGCGACCCCTTAGAGACTGCAGACAAATTACCCCCCCCCCCCCCCCCCAGTGAGGGGACCTCGGCGGAGCCAGTACTCGAATAGTTACGGAGTTTAACCAGCATCTTTGCCCCTCGGCAGGATCGATTCGACCACAGGCCTGATGCCCTCAAAGGGGGCCCCTCAATATTGCTCTTCTTAGATATAGCCCCAAGAAGGGGGATCCTCAGAGGTAACCCCGGTATGTTTAGTCACCTTAACAGGAACCTTGAGACGAGACTCAGTACACTTAGTTCCAGATGTGGAAACCTAAAGTATGACCCCAGTGACAAAAGCTCCAGAAGTACTGGGCTCAACTTTAGCACCCAAAATGGGAACCTCGGGTGAAGATCTGGTCCTGGCAGCCACTTTGCAGGGAACCTCCCATTTAGATCCCTTTCGGGACAGCTCAGGGAGATCCCTGGTATTAGAGCCACTTGGGCCCCGGGAAGGAGTCCCCAGCCAGGGTGCCCTAAAAATGAACAAACCTACCAGCCACTTTCTTTTTCTCTACAATCAACTGCTGCAAATGTGGAGTGGAAATCTGCTGGAACACCTCCTCCCACCTGACAAGCCGACGCGGGAGTGCCCAGACGCAGAGGGGGGTCGCAATGGAAGCACGAGTCCCACCGGTGTTCCGGGCCCAAGCACTCAAGGCAGAGAGAGTGGGGATATGCCCTCGCGAAACTACATTCACACACAAAACAGGACACCAATCCCAGATACTCTGGCATAGACGGAAGAAAGAAGATTGTGGAATCGGAGCAGGAAAATGAAGGACAAGGGAACAAAAAGAAAAATATTCCCTAAAATGCAAGTGTGTCTGACCCCGATGAGAAAAGGACTGAAGGGCGAAGTGAAGCTCAGGTAGGCAGGGCTGCAGTCACGTGAAGTGGTCCCATGTAAAGATAAAAAGGACACAAAAACATCAATTGTTTGATGCTTTCAAAGTGCTCTGGTCCCGTCACGATGGACGGAATGTCCCACAAGTATGGAGGAAAGGGGATGGGACGTAGGAGTTTTCCTCTTCAGACCTCGACTCCCAGGCTATCAAACTGGGACAGTCCCTGCTGCTGGTCCAAAGGCTACTCACTGGTACACATGTCCTTTGTCAGGATCTTGTGTTGAAAGGAGCCTCTGAATCAACTGGGGTGGTTTGTTCCATTAGTCTGTGGCTGTAGGGCTCCAGTGCTGAGCTGGCACATCTAGAACTGAACCACAGCCTTCCCTGCAAATTATATAAATCCCCTCTGCATGCTCCTGACCTCTGGTGGTGAGGGCAACTCTTATGCTACTGGCTGGTGTGACAAACCTTGCTTGGTGATGGCGCTGGTGTTAGGTTGTTAACCAAGGTTGTGGCCTTAGATTGCTTCGGTAGTTTGATATTCAAAATAATGGAGAAAAGGACTCCTGACTTTCTTGCATCAGTAAGGGTTCAAAGTGAAAAAAGGCACATTGATCACAGGTCTAGCAATTGGTGCTTGTTGAGTCCTCCGATACCATCTATGGTATTCTTTGGTCTGAACTGCCACAAGCCCCAATCTGCAGACCTTTACTTTCCTCAATAGGATAGCAGTGGTCTATTGTTTCCTATAGGACCGTACGGAATTGGATGTTATTGTTTTCCTAAGGTCTGTGCGTCTTCCAAAAAGTCCAGTAGAACTTGTGTGCATATTCTATTCTACGACGAGAACCCGGTTATGTATGTAACATGAACAATACATTTTTGCAGAGGGTGTGTCCTTCCCTCAATATGCAATGATCAAAAAATGAACTGCACCTTTAAGAAAGTTCAACAGTTCTGGTGGGTTGCCATGATTGATCTGGCCATTCTATCAATTGGTGAGACAACAATCCAACAGGGCATTACAATTAGAGCTTAAGAACAAACTCCATAACTAAAATAATCTGCCATCCATAACACTCTGGTAATCGCAGCAGCACACAGACGTGTCTGTTAGGCAGAAACCTGTGCAGTTCCCTCTGGGACCACTGCAAAAGATTTAAGACTAAAGGTGTTTGGCAGTAAACCCACTTGGTCGCAGTCTGTACCACACAGATTCACTTGGTAGCTGTGGCTGAGCAGTCAGACTTCCCTCAAGAAGAGTTAGGCAGTATACAGAGTATTCACAATAGGTCAAAAGAACATAGTAGAACAAGCAAACACTGACCAGAGCTTGGTGTAAAAGAGATAATTATTTATTTAAAACCACATCTAATAAAACACACAGGCACTAATATTAAGCAGTTCAGAAACACGGTCACTAAAGATATACACTCCCTTAAAAGAATATTAGACAAGTCTTAAGTAAAGCCCCACTTATTTTCAGACAGCGGTGAGCGCTTAACGCAGATGGCACTCTAATAATTTGTTTTAAAAGGGAGAGAAAAGCAGAATATGAATTGAAACAGATCCCAACACTTTCACAAGAACACAGCAAGAGAGGAAGGCAGAGTCAAACCGTGAAGTTAGAGTTCAGAAAGCCGGATCCACTTTAAGAGGATCAGAGCGAAATGTGTCCAAGGTCACACGGTTGAAAAGAGCACAAAAAAGTCTCGAAAAGGTTAAGAAAGAGTTGGACCAAAAGAAAGGGACCAGTAGATGGTCAAGGTGGCCAGCCCAGCCCAGAAGGTTAAGGGATTATTATTACCTTGTAGCAATCTTTAGAAAGGGAGGGCTGGCGGACGCGGTACCTTTAAGTGGTGAGAATACTCCAGCGGGACAGTTGTTCCTGGCAGCGAATGCAAGTCGGTGCTTCGTCCGGGGGAAGAGAGGATCTCGTCGGGGAGGAGGACAGGAGTCTGTTGCACTGCCAGGGAAGAAACCAGCCGCGGAGTTCTCAGTTAATAGGAGCAGTCCTTTTATTCGCGGTCCAGTGGTAAGTGGCTATCCGGTTGCCGGGGTGCTTGGCACGGCAATTCGACCACAAGACGTCCTGGGATGCGAGAAAAAGAAGGTAAACTGGTTGTGCCCACTAGTCAGGGGAAGAAGACTCTCCAGCAGGGAGATCTTCTCTGTCGTCGGGAAGTGGTGAGTCGGTTCCGCAGGGCTCCACCGGTGGTGTCGTCGTAGCAGGTCTGCTCAGCTTCTCACTCGTCGGATTCTCAGGTCCTGTGGCGACTTCTGAAGTTCCAGTCCCCAAAGCCCTGCTTTTATGCAGCACACCCCCATTCACTCAGCCTAGCTGTCAAACATGCTAAGTGGTGAGCCGACCGGCTCACCACTTGGGCCAATCACACAAGAGTGCGACTTGAGTTACCAAGGTAACTCAGTCCAGGGTGCCTAAACCCCTCCCACACCCCCTGTGGTACCCAGACAGAGTGGCACCACTTTTGGAGGCTTCTGTGGAGAAGCCCGCCAAAAGTGCGACAAAGGGCTCGACTTGGGTTGGAGTCACAGAAGAGAACACAAACGCCATTTTAGAATAGAGTCTTGGCAAAAAATACCAACCGGCGAATTAATATTAAATAAACCGGCGGTATGTTCAAGGCTATGAGAATTAAATAATTAAAGTTTGTCTCGAACAATGGGAAAATCTCATAGGGATATATTCGCGGTCGAAATAAAAAAGTAGTATCCACTGCCACCAGCCAAAACTTGCTCAGGGGGGACGGAGACGTGCCCCCTCGACTAACAGACCCCGGGCAATCGAATTGCCCCGACCAGTATGTCCACAATATGATGGTTTGTACTGGTTTCTGTTCATAATTTGGGGCTAGTAAAGCCAATGGTGACTTTACATGCCCTGGGAGACAGTAGTCAGTCCCAGGGTATGGAGTCTATGGTGGGGTGTCACTTTGACACCCCTGTGTCACAGCACGGAGGGTGCTGTGTAACACACAGTAAAAACACGAGACCCTATGGAGTAAAAGACCCCATAGCCCATACAACACATTAACAGTCAAAGGAACACCATAAATCATGTCCAAGAGTGGGAGAAAAAGAGTCTCACACTTGGCAGGAGAAAAAAACAAACTCCAGAAATCCAGCAAAGCTGCTGGGGGGACTCACTAGGTTAGGAAATTCAGCCTAAACAGAATTCTCCCTAACATTGTCCCAGTCCCTTGATCCTGTGTCATTGCCCAAGTCCGTGGACTTCCTTCCAGAGCGGTCTGCCACAACCGGGCAGTAATAGGTTTGTCCGATGCTAAACTATTGCAATATGCCAGCCAGCAGCACCCCTTTGGACAACCAGGGCATCTTTCCCACTTGTGTTGTTGCCAGAATCAAGTTGCTGGTGCACAAGCCCACTAGTTATAACCACTGAACTGAGAAGGCATAATGATTCTAAGAGACTTTGCTTTTCTTTTTTTTTCTTTTTAAGAAGAAAGGCACTGATTTTAACATGCCCCATGGATAAGGTTCATCAGGATGACTGGAAAAGCAACCTATAACAGGTTCTGGTGTTTACAGATAATCAGGAAGACATTTTATTCGGGAGCCTGTGGCTTTCAGAAACCCAAGTGAGGAAAAAGGGCGACAACATGTTTTTTTTTCTAATCTCCCGATTACCAAAGGGCTATTTCATTGTGCTTGGCCAAAAGATGGAATCCCTTAAAATCTGGCCTGTACTAGTCTCCCTCACTCGCGTGGTCCTATCTTTCTGATCTTGTGGTCCTATAGGCTTTGTGCTAGCATATTATTTAATTCGATGTGACCTGGCTGGGGAACTGAAGGACAACATTTACATTGAATGGGTGTGGTTTTAAAATCTCTGTGCGAGTGGCTGGTTCGCATTTGTGTGTGGCGAGTAAGGTGGAAATAAATGGTCAAAAGGTGAGTAATGTTCTTTGGGTTTCCATAGTGCTTTCAAATTATTGGTCTTGCTGCTGGTTTTGTAATGTTGAGAGGGGTTTGGATTTAGTAGCTGATGCGTGTGTATGTTCTGTGTTGAGGTTTGAGCATTCTGGGAGACAAAAGTTGTTCACTCACAGGGTTTTTGCAGTACCTTGAAGTGAGGTCTTTCAGTCGTTCTAGTTTCCCAAGTGCAATGTGTTCTAGGCAGATAGTCGGGAACAAGTGTGGCGATCCCTTAGATTGCAACTGCGCTTGAAAGTCAAACTATTGAGAAGTGACATTTCTGTTGCTTCTGGAGCGTAGCTTAAACTTTCGTTCTGTTAAGAGGTGAAGAGCCTGAATTTAACTTTTCCTGAAATGCAAGTGGTCCTTTAGGTCGCAGATTTCATTTGGTGGCATGTTACAGTGTTGGCCACCATAGTGGAAAAGGCAGATCCTCCTGGTGTTTCTCTGCAAAATATTCTTGTTTTCAATTGCATGTCCGTTCTTGGTCTTAGGTCTATGGTTGCTGGGCAGAGTAAGATTTTCATTTGAAGCAATTCTATTGCTTGTCCTTCAAGTGCTCTATGAGTGGCGCAAAGGGCCTTGAACTGGATCCTTGTGTTTATTGGTAGCCAGTGGCGTGATTTGAGAGCCAGTGTTCTGCGTTTACTCCTGTTGAGTCAGAGTGAGTCTAGCTGCTGGATGCGTTGAAGATTTTTGTGAGGTAGTCCAGCATCCCTAGTGTCGCATATAGCTTAATGAACACACAAACCTTCAGACCTAGTTCAACGGTTTTTATTTTCAATTCAGCATAAGAAAAACATTTTTTGAATAGAGATCTCTCCTCTCTTCCTTTTCTCCCCACCACATTTATAAGTTGTCCTGTACTTTTTGTCTGTTCGTAATGTGTTAATGTGCGCACGAAGCCTGTGGACTACCGGCGCATTATTAATTGCATGCATTACTTACCAGAATAGCATTTATGATGATTGTATCTGCTTAGATTCACATGCTGTGCATATAGTCCGACATCTAATGGTAACCGCAGAGTATTGCATCTCGTCTTGCGAGGATCGAAAGGGGACGTCGACATGGGAGTGCCTGTAACACTATCCCTAATGTGACGTGTAGTGTACCCAAAATCCCTCATGCGTCAGGTCCCCCAGATTGTATTTTTTCTGCCGAGAGGGAGACTTAGGACTATCTGGAGTGAATACAGAAAGAGAGAAGAGCAGTAAGATGCCCATGTTACTTCCATCCGAGTGGGCAGGAAGGGTGGGCACATGGGAATCTAAGCAGATGCAATCAGAAATGCTATTACGGTAAGTAATGCATGGCTTCTGATGCTTGTGAATCTGCTTAAAATCACATGCTGCGCATAGACTAGCGAGCAGTACCCGGAGTTGGTGGTGGGATGCGAGCAGGAACAGTAGTGAAAAGATGTCCTAGTACTGCTTGTCCCACCTGAGAATCAGACCTAGAGTGAGTGTCTAGGCAATAGTGTTTTGTAAAGGTGTATATAGAACTCCAGGTTGCCGCTTTGCAAACGTACTCGAGAGGAACATTTGCAATGAATGCTATGGAGGCCCCAGTGCCCAGAGTAGTGCGCTCTAGGCTTCAAGGGCAGATCTCTCTTGGCAAGAGTGTAGCAGAGTGTGATGCAATTGACAATCCACCTTGAGATGGCTGATTTAGAGACATGGTCCCCTTCTCTACCAGCCGCCACTGAAACGAAAAACTAGTTTGTTTTCCTTAGTTCTTTCCAGATGTGTAGGCTTCTTACCTCCACGTTAGTGGGGTTCTCGAAGAATGTGGGTAGTTCTATTAACTGGTTCACATGGAACTTTGAAATGATTTTGGACGCAAACCATGGGTGAGTGCGAAGAACCACCTTCTCTGAATTGTGAGAAAGGGGTCTAGAATTGAAAGTGCCTGTAGTTCACCGACTCTCCTTATTGAAATGACTGCCACTAGGAAGGCAGTCTTGTAAGTGAGTGCTTTGAGGCTTGCCATGTGCATAGGTTCAAAGGGAGACCACATAAGTCTGGTTAATAGCACATTTAGGTCCCATCCGGGAGCCGGATTAGAAATAGGATTAATTCTTTTAACCCCTTCCATGAAAGCTTTAATTAATGGGACCTTCCACCACAATACCCTTCGTGGGACGTGGTATAGGCTGAAAGTGCAGCTAAGTGGACCTTCAGGGAATTAAAAAGCTAGACCCGAGTCTAGTAGGCAAGTCCAGTATGGGATACATTACTCACCGTAATCGTATTTCTGATGCTTGTATCTGCTTAGATTCACATGCTGTGCATAGGCCGACATCTAGTGGAAGCTGCGGAGTATTACAGTTTGTTTTTCGAAGTCGAAAAATGGGCGTCGACACAGGGCGTGCCAGTAATACTATCCCTAGTGTGACGTCCCCTGTACCCATGATCCCTCACGCGTCTAGGATCCCCAGATTGTGTTTTGCCTGACATGAGGTAGCATGAGGAGTAGCGTGAGTACAGATAGTCCAAGCAGATAGACAGAAAGGTAAGACTACAAGCAACCATGCGCCTTCTCTCGGAGGGGAGGAAGGGTGGGTCGCATGTGAATCTAAGCAGATACAAGCATCAGAAATACGATTACGGTGAGTAATGTATCCCTTCTGAGGCTTGTGGAATCTGCTTAGATCACATGCTGTGCATAGATTAGCGAGCAGTACCAGAAGAAGGAGGTGGGATGTGAGAAGGGTCATGAGCAAACAGGTGTCTTAGAACCGCTTGTCCCACTTGTGTATCTGCCTTGGAATGAGTGTCAATGCAGTAATGCTGAGTAAAAGTGTGAATAGAGCTCCAAGTAGCTGCTTTGCAAATGGTGTCAAGGGGAACATTTGCAATGAAAGCCAGAGTGGCCCCAATGCCTCTGGTAGAGTGGGCCCTTGGCGTAAAAGGCAGAGTTTTTTCAGAAAGAGAGTAACACAGCTGTATACAGTTGATAATCCACTTTGAGATAGCGCCCTTAGAGACGCGATCCCCCTCTCTGCCTGTAGCTACGGAGACAAACAGTTGATCTGTTTTCCTTAGCGGTCTGGTTTTATTTACATAGTATAAGACCGCCCTACGCACATCTAGGGTGTGTAGTTTCACCTCAGCTGAGCTTTGTGGGTTTTGGAAGAAAGCCGGAAGCTCGATGGACTGGTTTACATGGAACTTGGATATGAATTTTGGTGAGAATCTAGGGTGTGTGCGTAAAACCAGTTTGTCCTTGTGGATAGTAAAGAAAGGATCTTGCACTGACAGAGCCTGAATTTCACTGACCCTTCTTATGGAGGTAATGGCTACTAAGAAGGCCGTTTTATAAGTCAGGTGTTTGAGACTACTTTTATGCATGGGTTCGAAGGGGGGCCCCATGAGCTTAGATAGCACCACATTGAGATCCCATCCTGGCGGTGGGTTCGAGATAGGAGGGTGAAGTCTCTTTACTCCTTCCATGAAGGCTTTAACCACTGGTACTTTCCACCACGAAACCTTGTTATGGGATGTGGTGTAGGCTGAGAGGGCTGCCAGGTGTACTTTCAGAGAGTTAAAAACCAACCCTGCATCCAGCAGGTGGAGCATGTATGTTACAACGTTGGAAGGAGTGCAATCAACCGGGTTGATTTGTTTACTCTGGCACCAGATAACGAATCTTTTCCACTTGTCAAAGTAACAGTGCCTTGTATTTGGTTTCCTAGACTCTTTTAGAATGTCCATACACCTCTGTGGTAATTTGAGATGTCCAAACTCTATGACTTCAGGAGCCATGCTGCTAGGTTCATAGAGTTGGGTTCCTGATGCACTGTTTGACCTTGTTGCTGGGACAGAAGGTTGTACCAGGCTGGGAGTCTGATGGGCTCGCATACCGCCATCCTGCGTAGGTGTGGAAACCATGGTTGTCTCGCCCACATGGGAGCAACTAGGATGAGCGTCATCGATTCCTTGTTCATCTTGTACACCACCTTCCTGATGAGAGGAGTTGGTGGGAAAGCGTACGCAAACATCCCTGACCAGTTCATCCACAGGGCATTCCCCTGGGAGTCCGGTTGTGGGAACCTGGATGCAAATCCTGGGCATTGTTTGTTTTCGCTTGTGGCGAATAGGTCTATAGTGGGGAAACCCCACTGAGAGAAGAGATCTTCTACTACGTCTTTGTGAAGGACCCATTCGTGTTCTTCTGGGAGGGAGTCTCTGCTTAGAGCATCCGCTAGGGAATTGAGCTCCCCTGGAACATGTTGCGATGACAGGAAGATGTTCCGTCTGAGTGCCCATCTCCATATTTTCTGGGCAAGCTTGGACAGATTTGGCGAACGAGTCCCTCCTTGCTTGTTCAGATAGAACATGGCTGTCGTGCTGTCCGTCCTGATCTGCACCGACAAGTTTAGTAGATGGGGCTCGAACGCCTGCAGCGCTCGGAATACTGCCAGAAGCTCTAGCAGATTGATGTGGTTCTTGGCTACTGAGTGAGACCAGAGACCCTGAGCTGTGTGGTGGAGATGGTGAGCTCCCCACCCCGTCAGGCATGCATCTGTAGTTACCACTGCCTGTACTTCGGGATCGTAAAAGGGTTTCCCCTTTGCGAGATTCTCTCTTGTCCACCAGTGTAGGTTCTGTACGAGTGTTGGCGAAACGACCACTAGATCGTCCCACTGACCACTTGCCTGAGACCACTGTTTCGCCAACCATTCCTGCATGGGACGCATGCGCAGACGCGCGTGGGGGACCAGGTAAATGCATGACGCCATCATGCCGAGTAACCGCATAGCTTTGCGTACTGTTATCTGTTGACCTGACTGATAATGCGGAATTTGCAGAAGTATGTTCCGAATTCTTTCTTCCGAAGGGAAGGTCAATCCTTTCTGAGTATCTAGGATAGCTCCTAGAAACTGTTTTGAGGTGCTTGGCACCAGACTTGACTTTTTCTCGTTGATGGAGAAGCCTAATTCGTGGAGGAGGTCGATGGTCCTCTGAATGTTTGACCTGCAGATTCCTGGGGTTTCCCCCGTTATGAGCCAGTCGTCCAGATAAGGGTACACTGGGATTGCCTCCCTGCGTAGGTGTGCAGCTGCCACCGCCAGTACCTTGGTGAATACCCTTGGTGCAGAAGCTATCCCGAAGGGCAGTACCTTGAATTGGTAGTGGCGACTGTCCACCTTGAAGCGCAAGTATTTTCTGTGCGCCGGGAGCATGGAAATATGAAAATAGGCATCTTTCATATCCAAGGTTGCCATGTAATCCCCCTTTTTTAGGAGTGGGATTACCTCTTGTAGTGTGGTCATACGGAATTTTTGGGGCTTGACATACTTGTTGGCAGGCCGTAAGTCTAAAACTGGGCGCATTGTTAAATCTTTCTTTGGTACAAGGAAGTAAGTTGAATAGATACCCTTGTTTACCTGGTGTCCCGGGACGAGTTCTATCGCGTCCTTTTCTAGCAGAATGGCGATCTCCTCGAGGAGGATCTTCTGATGTTGTAAAGAGTGGACTTTTTGTCTTGGAGGATGGTTTAGGGGACGTTGCAGTAGTTCTATGCAGTACCCATTGGATACTGTTGACAGCACCCATCTGTCGGATGTTATCCCTTCCCATGCCTGGGTGAAACTTGATATTCGTCCCCCTACTGGGGTTGCATGGGAAGGGACCCTGAACTGAGCGTCACTGCTTTGGTGGAGGCGTGCCTCCTCCTTTACTGGGGCTGCCTCTGCCTCTACCACGTCCTCTTTTACTACCCCTACCATACGCCTGGGTAGACTGTTGTGAGCTGGTGTTCCACTGTGTACCCTGGGTGTGGGAGTAGCTATTTCCTCTATTGGAATTTTGGCCGCGGGGGCGACGAAAATTGCCATTCCCTCTTTGGTTAGGTGGTTTGGTAGTTAACTGGCCAAGGGATTTGAGGGTGTCGAATTCTTCCTTAGCGTTTTTTAGAGCGTCCTCGACTGCCTTCCCAAACAGGAGATCACTTTCCACTGGTTTGTCTAAGAGCGCAGCTTGTGTTTCTGCTTTGAATCCCGACTGCCTCAACCAAGCATGCCTTTTGATGACAGTCCCCTCTGCTATAAGTCTACCCGCATTGTCAGCGGCGTCCAGAGTTGCTTTTACAGTGCAGCCTGACACGTTCCTTCCTTCCGCACAAATGCGAGCTAGCTGGCTTTTAAGGGGTTCGGGAGCAGAGTCTATTAGTGCTGCCACTTCTTCCCACTGGTGACAGTTGTAGCTAGCCAACAGTGTGGTGGAATTCGCGATTCTGGCTTGGTAGGCTGCCGTGGAAGCTACTTTCCTGCCAAAACCATAAAGTTTTTTACTTTCTTTGTCGGGGGGAGCCTCAGAGGAAGATAATGGTGTACCAGCTCTTTTGCGGGTGTTGGTTACTACTAGAGAGTCTGGCTTAAGTTGACCTCTAATATATAGGGGGTCCGACTGGGCTGCTTTAAACAGCTTCTCCACTCTCGGATTTACAGGTCTTGTCAGGTTTGGGTTGACAAGGGATGGTGTTATTCTGCGTTGAACAGATTTTAGGATGGGAATGGTCTGGGCTACTGGCTTCCTTTCCCCTATTAGTTCTTCCGCAAAGTCCCTTTCTTCCTGGACACCTTGTGTGTCTATGTGGAAGTGGTTAGCTGCCCGAAAGAGCAGTTCATTCAGGAGGGGCTGATTATCTATTGGGGAGTCAGACACTGGGGCTTCCCTTTCGACTGGTGAGTCCATTCTGAAAATATCTGGGCTATTTTCTGGCTCATCCTCGTCTTCGTCTTCGCCGTAATAATCTGATCCTGCAGGATCTTCTGGCGTGTCAATTTCCTGACCTTCTATAAGGGAAGAGTTTCCTTGGTCTGTAGGGAAGAGGTAAGAATAGGGTTGGACCTCGATGGGGTCTAAAGGCCTAAATGGTGTCTCGACCCGGGGTCTTTTATTTGAGGGGATAGGGTCCCTTGACCCTGAGGGAGAATCTTCCTGAGGGTTTAAAGCTAGGAGTTGTTCAGGGTGTCTTTCGAAAAAATTCGCCAAGGAAGACATCCTTGACATTACTCTGTCAATGTCCTCGCATGACCAGAGTTTTGAGCTTGGGGTGACCTTGCTGGGACTTTCTATGGATTGGCCCTGAGAAGACTTGGTCAGTTCTTTTGTAGTGGAGGACTGCAAGGGTTGTTTCCTTTGCTGTTTACCCCCTTCCCCGTGGGTGGAAGTGGGTTTCCCCTTTCCCTTATCTTTCGACGCCTGGCGTCGAGGATCGGAGGTGGAATCCCTGTCTTTCGAACTAGCCTTCGAAACTGGCCCCTCTTTACTCCCAAGTGATGTACCCTTTTCCTGGGGTGCAGTCTGGGGGTGGAAGTCGTGTTCGTCTCCGGACGATTGATCTTCCGGGATATTAATTGTCGAGGCACTCTGTGCAAGTGTGGAGGCTTGCCTGACGTCGTGCGGCGACCTCGACCGGGACCGCCCAGAGGACGTCCTTTCGGACCGCTCCTTCTGTGCCTCTTTCCGAGGTTTCGACGACGTCGAATCTCGGGTGGATTTTTTGTGTTTAGCGTGTGTATGTGTAACGCTTTTGTCGCCGGGGGACTTCCCCATAGTCGCCGGGACGGACGACCTTCCGAGGCCGGGGACGTGCGTTCGGCTGTCCTTCGACGCCTTGGTGCCCTCGCCGTCCGAAAGTTCGGCGTCGCTGCCGTCGCTGAAGGTACCCTCCGCCTCCATAGCTGCTAGCTTGGCGTGGTGGGCCCAACGCTTGGTGGAGCGGTCCTTAAGAGTTTTTGCCTTAAACCTGCTACAGGCCCTGCAACCCGTCTCGGGGTGGTCTCTGGGTAGGCAAAGGTTGCACGTAGCGTGCTTATCTACCCAAGGGTATTTCTTATTACACTTGGGGCAAAACTGAAAGGGCGTACCCTCCATACGCGCCTGTGGGCAGCGGGCAAGTGTGTGTAGGTAATAAGGTGTCGAGTGTGGAAGTGTACCACCCCCACTCTCCCTACTTGTAGGGCCGAGGCCAGCGGCCCAGGCCCGAGCCGAGGCGGAAGCCTCAAGGCCCAATCCGTCGGGTATTCGACGTTGATCTCCTCCCCGGTTCGGCGTCGAGATGTTGATCGACGAAAGGTTGGCCAAACGGGGCAAATTAGAATTAGTTTAGAGTGAAAATATGGCAAAGCCAGGGAACTCCGATGAAGTGCTTCCGACCAGAATGGCGGAAAAAAACAATCTGGGGATCCTAGACGCGTGAGGGATCATGGGTACAGGGGACGTCACACTAGGGATAGTATTACTGGCACGCCCTGTGTCGACGCCCATTTTTCGACTTCGAAAAACAAACTGTAATACTCCGCAGCTTCCACTAGATGTCGGCCTATGCACAGCATGTGATCTAAGCAGATTCCACAAGCCTCAGAAATTACAATATGAGTAGGAGAGCAGTCAATGGGATTGATACTCTTGGAATTGCACCAGATGATGAAGCGTTTCCATTTATTGGGAGTAGCAATGTCTGGTGTTAGGCTTTCTTGCTTCTCCAAGTACATCCATGCATCTCTGGGGAAGTTGGAGATGCCGAAATCTATGATGTCAGGAGCCAGGCACCTAAATTGAGAGTCTGCGGGCAAGGATGAAGCGTTTGTTACGCTCACCTGGTTCACACAGGGGCGTCGATCGGACTCGGACAGCTGTGGTCTCCACCAACGTGATGCGTAGTGCCGAGATGACTGACTGGACTGGCCCGCCTAATCTCGCCTGCTTGATCCGTAGAAGTATTCTCCTGCAAGTGGAGAAAGGGATTTAGCCACCCGAGGATATGAGTGATAGCCCCCTGCCACTGTTCTCATTCTCCCTTCTGGTCACCTCCGATATCCCCTTTTAGCAACCTCACCTTATGTTTTTAAATGATGAGCTCTCCATCCTGCGTGGATTGCAGGGGGCGCGTTGATGCCAGTTACTTCACTAGTTTGAAGGCGTGGGAGAGTTCCGGAGAGTATTGACTCTGAGGTTCCTGGCAAAGTTCGGTAAGTATCAAGTTCATAGAGTTCAATATATCTGATGATTCACTCTTGTTCCCCCCTTCCTTCCTTGTCTTGCAACTAAGATCGTGAGAAGATACCCGAGCGCCACCAACTGCCACGAGGGGTAAGAGTCTGTATTACCCGACGCCGTCCGGTAAATGTTGCCGGTGTTTAACGTGTTGTTTTCTATCCCTTTGCAGGTGCGGCACATGAAGATGTGGAGAGTTATAGAATAATGCCTCCGGTGGTAATCAGGTAAGTCTATGATAAGTGTTTTATTTGTTGGTTTTCTCGGCTCACCTTGTTTTCTTTTGTCCCTCAGGTGCCGGAGTTCGGCGAAAAAATGATGGAGGCAGCGCCGAATCGAAAGATGCTGCGAGGACTGGTGAGTATGGCGTGGCGCTGCAGCTGGAGATGCGACGCGTACATAAATGATGGCGAGATGGATCCGAAATCAGGTGAGGAATTCGAAATAGCTAGTTTTCTAATCTTGTCCTTTTCTTTCCTCTTGGTTTTAGGAGCTCCAGATTCGAGGCGGGCGTGGCAGAAGACTGGATGCAGACTGCAGGCACGGTGAGCGTTACGCTGCTGGATGCAGAATAAAACGAAGCGTGCTGCTGCTGTTCGGGCGTGGTTTAAATAGCCTCCTAAGAAGTTCCCTAGAAACACGTCCAAGTAAAAAATAGTCCCTGTAGAAAAATAGTCCCATCCAGGCCTCACGTTGGCTTGGACTCACTAGCAGCATGGTCTGCAACAGGTAAGTAAAGTCTATGAGCCTGGCGCCTATGTTGCCAGGACTGATTTCCATGATGAGCCGGGCGCCAGGCCTGAACCCAAACAGCCCCTAGCCGGGGCTGTATGGGTTTTAATAAGTATCTGGATGCCTGCTCCCAGAGCCGATGGGCTTGGTCCTGATGCCCGGGGGTAGGCCTCATGACAGCGTTTCCCCCTTGTCCTGAGATAGCATGTTGCATGGGCAAGGTAGTTCCATCAGAGGAGACAGCGACATCTCTATCAGATGAAAGAACCAGGGTTGGCGGGACCACATTGTGGCCGTCAATATCCTGGTGACTGATTCCTGGTGCATCTTGTGCACAATCTTGTTGAGTAGGGGAGTCCGGCGGCGAGGGGGGGCGTAAGGAGTACATTACTCATCGTAATCGTATTTCTGGTGCTTGTATCTGCTTACATAGGGCGACATACTGATTTGAGGCAGCAGACCCTTGTCCTGAGGACCATGTGTTACCCGTATTGTATTGGTTATGCGGGGAACAAGAATAGGACCGTCCGCAAAAGGAGCAGTGAGAACTCTCCCCCCCCCCCCCCTCTGTTGAAAGGGCATTTGAGTGATTTGGTTCAAAGATTTCAAAGACTTGTGGTCTTTTTTGGCAGTTTCTAGCCCCTCATTATCAGCCTTGTCAAAACAGGTTAGAACCTGCCACTGGTTTGTTGACGAGATGCTTGAGTCTCCGGCTTGAAGCCTGAGTTCTTCAACCAGGCGTGACGTTTCAAAAGGGTACCCTGGGCCAGGGTTCTCCCTGCTGTCTCTGCAGCATCTTAGATTTTTTAATGATGTTATGGTTTACCTGCTTACCCTCTGATACAATTGTAAGCAGGCGAGAACAAAACAGGTTCGCGGACCTCCTGCAGGCCCTCTTGTAGCAGGTTCGATTGGAATAGCTGGCCAACAGCGTGGTATTGTTGGCAATCCGGGTGGAGTATGCTGCCGCAGTAGTAATTCACTTCCCTGCGCTCTTTCTTGTTGGATTGACCACAGGAAAATCTCGGGTGGCATGACCCTGAATAAAGGGTCGGAAGGGGAGGGGTGAAAAAGTTTCTCCACCCGTGGATTCACAGCCCTGGTCTATGAAGGTGTTAGTAAAGGGGCGATGCGCCTTTAAATTGAGTTAAGTAAAGGGATAGCCTGGCTGGCAGGAGGCTTCTCCTTAAGAATATCATCCTCTGAATCTTGCACTGCCTCGTGCGTGGCTATCTGGAAATGTTTGGCTGCGTTAAATGCCATCTGATTATAGGAGATCCCTAACGCAGGGGTTGGGAGGATGGAGGATCTATGTATGTGGTGTCAGGATTCAGGGTCTGAGTAGGCGATAGCCATGGTGGGTTGTCCACCAGTGGCTCATCCCCCCCCCCCCCCCCCCAATCTGGGGCCTGGTCACTGGTATCCTCAAAGGGATCATCTCCTTGCAAATAGGGATCAAGAGGATCTTCCTCTGGATCTGTCAGGTCAAAGACCTAATGTAGAGGGCCAGAGGTTCTCTGGAATTTGGCCACTAAGGGGTAACAGTCTTCTTCACTAGGCCTTTTGGGCGTGAACCTTTCAGAGAAGTCTACACATTTTGCAAGCCTATTCATACAGTTTTCAAATTTTCCCCTGGTCCATAAAGAGGAGCCAGATGTGTCCAGAGGGGGAAAAGGCTCCCACTGGGGATCTACCTGAATAGAACACCCAAGATTTTTCGGAGAGGGTACTGGATAAGTGCTGTAGACTATCAGAATATTCATCTTGTGTTTACCGGCACGTGGACGTGTCTTGACTTGTCCCTGGGTGTACTGGCCCCCAAAACTATCTTTGTGAGACTCTCGCAGACTTTCAGCACTTCCGGGAGGGGTTAGGCTGTTCAAGCGGCCTCGCTGTAGATTTCGATGGAGCCTGAACTTTATGCATCGGCGCGCTCTTCGGAGGAGTCAACGGCCTTTTTAGCTGTGGGTGCCGGAGCCCTTATCTGCAGTATCCAGACCCATGCCACTTACACAATTGCAGGGAGGACTGCCGAATGCGTGGATCGGTCTGTGATGCTGAGGAACTTGACGTACCGGTTTGTGCCTTAAGCCGCTTCGACGAATCAGCCAAAGCTGTACTTGGGGTTGAGCGCGATCGCTCCGATGAGAAGTCAATGGCATCCATATCGGAGCCACACCCGTCGCTTATCTGCTCATCACTGTCGGCACCTGCGGCGATGGGGGAAGCTACCCTCAGCCTTCTTCATGGCGTAGGCAGCCCACCATAACTCGACGCTCCTTGATCGTCTTAGGATGCAACAGCTGACAAGATTGCCAGTACGCCTTGTGGTGATCGCAAGGGAGACACTTATTGCACCTCCGGTACGTGTCCTTCCAAGGGTACTTGCCCTTACAGGAAGGGCAAAATTTAATTGGTGTCCTGTCCATAGCGCAGGTGTATTAAAGCAACGGCAAAACCAAATGGGCAAAGAGGGTATGAAGGAAAGACATTCTTGAAAAAGAAATAGAAACCCCCAAGCCCCACTCTCCCTACTGTATATGCCAGTCTGAAGGCCCGGCTATGCGGGCGACAGAGTTGACCAGAGCACCAGCCTTCGAAGTCTGTTCTTCCGCTGTCTTCAGCGGCGGTTGAGAATTAATCGAAGAGGGGACGAATAATATATCAACGACCAAAGGTCGTGGAAAGAATATCATTTTGCAATTTGTAAGAGTTCCGCATAAGGCAACCAGGTAGCTAGGTGGAAAAAAACTATCTGAGGGACCTCGAGTGGTGAGGGATTTTGGGTACACTACACGTCACGTTAGGGATAGTGTTACAGGCACGCCCATGTCGACATCCCCTTTAGAGCCTCGAAAGACGAGTTGCAATACTCCGCGGTTACTACTAATTGTCCGACTATATGCACAGCAGGTGATTCTAAGCAGATTCACAAGCATCAGAAAAATAAATAAGAAAGGGCCTAATGGCCGTCCCTCTGCTTAACCTACGATGGGGCAATCCCACCCTAACCCAGGCATTCCTCATATCAAGATTAGTACTAGAGATCAGTAACCCCTACTATCTACAATCTATATACTGGACTAAAGGCAAATGCTGCATCTTCCCAAGCTTCCTCAGGGAACCAAAAAAATGACTTCAGGTTTGTGCCTTCCAGACTCTCAGATCTTCAATCTCTCTGGTAATTCTGTGCTTTAATATCCCTCGCACTAAACCTCTGCACCACTCTCCCTGGTCTCCTCCAACTCCACTGTCTCTCCTTACCGCTTACCTCCACTCTTCCCCCTGCAGTCACTCCTCCCACTCTCAATCACTCCCCACTGTCAATCAATCCCCAACCACTCCACTCCCACGATCATTCACTTCCAGAACCACTTCCTCAAATACCCAATACCTCACCTTGCACACATCCTCAATAATACTTCACGCTCCTCTCAACGTCCTTGCTCCACCTGGTTTCTTAGTCTGATTATTCCTCTTCTGGGAACTAAAAAACCTTCTACTTTCCTCCTAGGTCTCTTTATCCTGCCCCTGTCTTTCCCATTTGCCAATCTTCCCAAATGATTCCGTCCTTTCCGCTCAGGCCAATCCTTTCATCTTCTCCCCTTCCAGTAGGAAGTAAAATCATCAAAAACCATTAGAATGGGGATCTAAGCCCCACCCTTTCTTCATATACAAGTCCGCTGGGGTTCTGCAATGGTAGGGTCAGTGTGAGGACCTGTCCGTCCTTTAGTTTGTCTGGGTAGCGGTTCCGCATATCTGTCACAGGTCAGCATAATGTCTTTGGAGCATTCTGTTACACTCACCTGGTCTCTGCGGAGGCATTGGGGCACGTTTGCTGCCCTCCCGGGGGTGAGGTTGCTCGGGTCCGACTTCGCCTCTGTGCTTATGTGGTGACTGGTGGTAATAGCTGATGCTGCTTGGGACTGCTCCTGCGTGGAGAATAGGAGGCGCGAGTATGCCAGCTTGTGTGCCTGATCTCCTTCCAGACCCTGTCTCCCAAAGAGTGGTACCCGTGGGATGCGCTGACCCTGGAAAGCTCACCTGTTGATTAGTTTGGGCGAGCACTCCATCCTGCTGCTTCTGGCAGGGGCGCTTCTATGATCTGGAACGAGTTCCTTCACTGGTCCCTTGCACGTGGTAGTACAGTCCTGCTGCAACTAAGCCACTATACTTCAGTTAAGTGTTCCTGTTTGCCTTTCCTCGTCTGTTTTTGTTGTATTGTAAAGTTTGTGTTCTTGTATTGCTGTCCGTTACACTTTTGATGTTTGCACTTTTGCTTTCTTCCCTTGCAGTTGATGTTGCTGGCCCGGCAGAAGCTGCGGAGCTCGAGGCTGCAGCTGGACGGAATGAGGAACGAAGCTGCAGCGGTACAGTAGCTGGTAAGTTGTTAACTAGGGGGCACGCGGGGTTCAAATGCGGCGCGGCCCTAGGACGGATGTTCTAACCCTCTTTCTTCTTATTCACAAGGTCTGGGTGTTTGTGGATGCGGAGTGCAGTGCTGCGGCGTCGGGATCAAGATCACTGGATGTCAGGAGATGAGTCTGCAGATGAAGCGATGAAGCAGCAGTTTCCTGGAGGCGAGTATGCAGGAGAACGCCTGGTTTCAAAGGGAAGTAAACTGGTCCAGGCGGCGGTGAGCGTCACGTTGCACGCGAGTACACAGTAACGCGAAGCACCGGCCTTAAGGATGGAGCAGCTTATATAGCTGAGCTTCTGAAGCCACGCCCACCAGGTTTAGCCTGCCTGCCACACCTGTTGAGTCAGCACATGAGGAAGTTCTCTGGAATAAAGGCTTTCAGCTCCTGCAAAGTTCTTGTAAAATAAAAGCACTCCTGCACTGAAATAAAGTGTTCCGGCTCACATCTCTATGTGAGCCTGGCGCCAAAGGCGCCAGGACTGAGTCTTGCCGGGGCCCCTGTGTTTATGGGTCCCAAAGGGACACAAGTGAGTCAAGTGACCCGTTGCCCATCACTAGATGGTATGGTTTTTGTGCTCTGGGGCCTGTGGCCACGACACATTTCTTGCACACCTGCACCTATTCTGTTGGCTGTAGCTCTCTGCCGTGCAGCTGACTTTAGTATATTTCTGGTTTGGAATCGTAGGTACATGGCCACACTGAGCTCCGGTTCGACTGGTCACTGGATTCTCTCTTGCTGGATAAGCTGGGATTACCAAATTACTTACCCCTGGTAACGTTCTTTCAAGATGTTCCCCTCACGTATTCCTCATCTGATATATTAAAGTCTGCTTGCAGCTTGCTTCGGAAACATTTTTCATAGCGGCGAGCAACGTGGAATCTTGGTCCTCAACGGCCTCCATTGCGTCTTTCGTGATGTCGACGCAGATTATATATTGGCACGCACGCTGACCGTTACCTCAGTTCTTTGTTTTTTCCCCTCCTTAAGTAGTATGCTGTGTTCCAGGAGGAGATAGTCTTGGCGTTGCGAGAAAGGAAGGTGTCAGACACAGAAATTCTAGGCTAGAGGTAATGGATGGGAGAACAATGAGGAATACGTGGGAGGAACATCCAGTCGAAAGAACGTTACCAGGGCTAACTAGCGCTCATTTATGCACATCACAATCCAACTAGAGATGGTTTATTTTGTGACAGCCAATCCTAACCTATGACAAGCATAACCAACAAAAAGCTGATCATCTTGGCGAATATTTGCAGTCCTTGTTATATAGAAACTGCAATACGCTGTGCCAAATGAAATTGACACAACCTTCGGCAAGATGACTTAACCCTTAAAACTACCTTATCCTTGGAGAAGGTTGTGAAAGGTTGTTTGGAAGATAGAGCCTGAAGCTCACTTACCCTACGGGGAGATGTGATAGCCTCTGATAGCCACTAAAAAGGCAGTTTTTATGATGAGCATCCTTATAGGGCACGAAGGCAAGGGCTCAAAGGGAGCTCCCATAAGACCTCTTAGTACCAGGTTTAGATCCCCTGATGGCACGATGAAAGGAGTAGGCGGGAACAAATTTGTTAAGCCTTCAGAAACGTTATCACAATCAGTACTTTGAAATAGGATTCCTCATCAGGAGATCTTTTGAAAATTAAAAGGGCCCTTAAATGTGGCTACTTGAAACCCAGAATGGGTCAAGTGAAGTAAGATAAACAAAACCTGGGGGGTTTACATGAGAAAGGATCTAATTTCTTTTCCCTGCACCAGTTGCAAAATCTATTCCAACGGCAGCAGTACAGGCATTGCATTGCTGGTCTTCTTGCCGAAAGCAACACTTCCATTACATCTTCCAGAAGGTCCCAGTCCTTATAGCTCACCATTACAGATACCAGACGTGAAGGTCGAGAGTCCTGATGTATGGGTGAAGAATGTGACATCCCCCTTACAAGAGTAGGTCCTCTCTTTGGGAAAAACGAATTGGGGAAGATGGCCATTTCCAGAAAGTCCAGGTACCACGTTCTCCTGGCCCAATCCGGGGCAATGAGGATCATGGCTTTCCCGAACTTCCTCAACCTCCGTATTACGTGTCTGCTAGAGCTCCTCTTTAGGGAAATTCCCTGGAGCAGAACAGCTCGCACTTTGCGTTGACACTGGTGGCGAAGAGATCCACGTGAGGACTTCCTGAGCTAGTTCCCACTCGTGGGAGATGATGCTCTGCCTGCTCAGAGCATCCGACGCCGTGTTCTTTTCTCCGGCAAGATTAACTGCCAGAAGAGTTATTTCTTCTCTTAATGCCCAGAACCAGAGCTGGATTGCCTCTCTGCACAGGGGCAGTGACCTCACACCCCCTCTCTTGTTGAGGTAATGCATAGCCTATGTGTTGTCTGTCATTATCAGGACACTTTTTCCTCAGTAGAGAGCAGGAAGGCCATCAGTGCTAGTCTGATTGCCCTCAGCTCCAAAAGGTTGATATGGAGTTTGGACTCAAACAGACCAGTGTCCGCTTCTTTGACCTCTTTGTGAAAACTGGCCTCTTCGTCTAGATACGCAAGAATAGAAATGAAAAGAACGACCTCTCCATCCTTGACCTGTAGAATGAGGTTGTCTTATCGCTGCCTCCAAAGATTTTGCTGCAGCTCCAGAAGCTTGCAGTTTTTCTAGACTGCCATCAGCCTTCTCCCTAAAAAGAGAAGTTCCATCAAACAGCATGTCTAACAGATGTGCCTGGACGTCTGCCGAAAATCCAGACTCTCAGCCAGGACATGCATTTAAGTATTGTGCTGGCAGCCATGGCTCTAGTAGTCAAGTCCACTGTATCTAAACTAGATTACAGGGATTGTTTCAAGGCATCTTTGCCATCTTGTGTCAGGCTTTAAAAGCCTTCTCTATCTTCTCCCTCTGGTATGTGCTCTGCTGCTAGAGCAGCCACACCCTAAACGGTATGGGTGTATTTTGCTGATGCACTGGTAGCATGGGCAGATTTTCGTGCCGTACTTCCTGCAATAACTCTTTTAGCTACAGAGTCAATTCTCCGATTTTCCTCATCTGCTGGAGGATAGGCTGCAGCCTTTGAAGATGCTGTTGCTGCTTGAACCACCCAGGCATTGGGTGCCGGTTCAGAAATGGAGGATCCACTGAAGCAGTCTTGTATTTCTTTGACAGCTCTCGTTGATCCAACCTCTTAGCATGGTTACCACCCTTTAGGGCACTTAGACCAACTTTATTACTCCTCATTTACCTTAACTAATGTATCCCCCTACATACGCGTGGGATGCGAAATGACGTCTGATGTTTACATCTGACGTCATCACGTTCACGCGACATCACGTCACAGCGTTAATTAACAGTTACCTTGCCCGCGGCTTTTTGACACTCGGACCGCTGTTGAACACAGAAGGGAAGCAATCCACTCAATTGTGAAGGTACGAACTAGTAGAATCAACCTTTTTAAGGCAATTGATCTCAGCAGCTAATATACTATCATGAGCTGAATCACAGTCACGTTCACTTTTAGACGGTGTTATCCGCGGAGCTGTGCTTATCATCGATCTGACGTATACATTCACATTCCTTGAGAATTGTGTAGCCCGAAGGTAAGCTCAGCTTGTCTCTTTAACTTGACAACGTATGATGCCTAGTGATGAGACCTTCACCGATTTTACGCATTTACACTCCTTCAGGAGGACCGCCAGATGGAGGGAGATATTAATTGACTCAAGTTCTCCTTCACCATAATATGAATTCCGCTCCGTGCCCTTCAAGGTAACATTGGATTGCTACTTTACTCACCTTCTGTCATGTATAATTAAGGTTGCAGATTTTACTCCAAGTACGGTTATACTTTTTACAGAGCCGATGCAATCTAGTTGAAAATGGCAATTGTACGTGGTCGAATCATCATTTCGGTGTTAATGCCATACACAGATCCAAGTTTCAGATCAGCTCCCCACTAGGAGGTAGGCCCTGGTCTTCCTTTTTTCGCAACAGATTACGAATTAGCATATTTTGAGATTCCATTCTAAGCTCAACTCTGTTCTTTTCAGAGTCAGTGTACTCTAGTTGCACGTCAGCAACCAACGGCACTTGTGCGGGATCACAATTTCATTTTGGCATCATTGCCCCTTACAGTTCCGAGTTGGTGACCAGCACAACAGGAGGTAGGTCCTAGACTTGCCATGAGGCAGTTGATATTGATACTTTGTAGCCAAAATGCACCTAATAGTATACTTGTCTACACATTAATATTTTAGGTGACTTCCATCGTTGATCAGCTACAGCGGTTAGAACAATTCCATCTCCTTTGGAATTTCCATAAGCAGAAACAAGCTAGGGCCCCAATGAGAGGTAGGGTCTTTGCTCAAACATTCAGCATAGTGAAACCCTTTGGGTAGTGACAATTTCATTGAAATAGATCTATGTTATTTATCAAACAGATGCTCAAGCCTGACTTTCAGAATATTTCAACTTGGTTCTTTTGAATGAATATATAACTGCTCCTGATGAAGCAAACTTGATTTCCGAAACGCGTCGAGTTTGTATATGTTTATTTTATAGCATTTACAGAACACTATAAGGATAACATTGTAACAATATGAAGGGAATATTATACCTACGTTTGTGGTTTTCTGAAGATGTTTTTATTGATGAAATACCAAGTTGATTAAATCATTCCGATTACAGAAATTTGGTGTAAACATTTTTGGAAGTTGCTAAGGTTTATTGTTGATGAATTACCATTATAATAGCAGCATAAGAAAACTATCAGGCCCACTTAAGGACCGAGACGTGTTAATACTTTACCTTGAATACACTCAGAGTTAACAGTAGAAGAAAATTCATTCTGACATAACAGTGTAAAACATCTAATTATCGATTGTCTTTGTACAATAACCCGAGTGTGCAGGGGACACGAGTGATCCACAGACCGTGAACACTGTGTTTTTGTACTATGTTCATCACAACCTAGTGTCAGGGTTGTGTTTTTCTCCTCTGCACCTCACTACTTTGCCTAATATTCTTATCAAAATATATATATATATACAGGTGTGCATCCGTACCTTTTTCTTGTTTCTGGTGGCCTTCCATGTCACACAATGTCCTGGAGTATACTGCCACATGCTCCGTTTGTGCTCAGTGTAAAAACCAGTGTACTAAACCCATGGGCCTTTTGCGACCTCTACCCATTCCTCACAAACCCTAGTACATGCTATAAATGATTTTCATTGTGGAACTCCCTCCTGTTCAGGCTTACTTTAGCAAGATGGCAATTTTTGTTCGCAAAAGTACATTTTCCGTTTTTTTGGTTTACCCTCCATCATCATTACAGACAGGGGTTCTCAAGTCACGGCTCATTTTTGGGCTGCTCAGACCGCCTCATTTGACAATGAAGATACTTATCCTAGCGTCTATCAACTGCAGAGTGATGGTCAAACAGGGAGGCTGAATGCCACCTTAGAGCAATATCTCCGTTCTGTCTCCAGCACCAGACTGCTTGGATGTCGGTGTTGCCTGCGGCAGAGTTTGCTTATACCAACTCCCTTTATTTCTCCACCAAGACTTCCCCTTTCTTTGCATTATATTGTCAACATTCTTGTTCCATTCCCTTGGACAGTCCTGCCGCTGCGGCTTGTGTCCGTGATTTGTCCTCCTTACAGATGAAAGTAAAAACACATCTGTTGCAGGCCCAGAAACGCACCAAGAGATATGCTGACCCTCGCTGCACCCTAGCTCCCTTATATAAGACAGGGATGAGGGTTTTGTTTTCAACAAGGAACCTGAAACTACCCGGAAAGAGGAAGTTGTTGCCCCGTTACATTGGTCCTTACAACATTAGTGTTTTGAACCCTGCAGTGGTTCGGCTGGACCTTCCCGGCCATTGGCGGATCCATCCGGTATTCCAGGTCTCCTTATTGAAGCCTGTTGGTACCAGTAGCAGACTGCATGATCCTCCTGCGAGCATGATGAAATGGTTGGAGGAGTACGAGTTTAGAGCTATTCTAGATAAAGGTTTCCAAGGGGACCCCGTTTAAATCATTGATTGGAAGGGCTTTTATCCAGCAGATAGGACCTGGGAATGGGTTTAGGATGTGCATGCATCTTTTTTGTTGTGCCAATTTCACGCCACCCGCATGGTGTCTGGTTCTTTGGGGAAGGGTACTGTCACAGCAGCCCGCCATGTGAAATCTACTATGCATGGTCTTCACCTTCCTTTGTCTCTATGGCACAGATGGCGGGGGCGGTTGAAGCAACGTATGCTGCATGGGCATGATTCTTCTATGGCCACTTCCTCGCGTCGGGTAAAATCCATTGTTGCTATGGTTACCCGACACAAGGAGCCTAAGCCCAAGGACTTCCTTTTTTATATCAGCAATCCGGAACACTTCTGGGTATCGGCGTTTCTGATTGAAGTTACCGATACCCTCTAAGTTGTTTGTTCCTACGAAGCAGCTTGTTCCAGTCTGATACTGCACTCTGCTAGTGTATCACCTTGCAGTCCCGCTGCAACTCTCCTTCCTGCCTCATTGCCTTCCTGCTGCAACTTACCTTCTTGCCACGTTGCCAGCTTGCAGGAACAGAATATTTCACCTTGCCGTTTGGATTGCTTTTGGATTACACTTGGCCTTGGAGTGCATTGAACATTATCTTTATTTACTTTGGGATTTGTTTACTTGGATACCCTGTAGAAGAACTCATGGACACTTCACAGAACTACAAGAAGAGACGCTCTATAGACTCATGACGTGTTGAAGAGTTGTTAAAGAGTCCTCGTGCCATTCGGGGTAAGTCCCGTACTAACATTCCTTCTGTTTTTGTCCTCCTCGCCTTTCTCCTGGATGTTCTTTATGCTCTGGTCTTTTCCCTCGTCTATTGAAGTCACCATCCAATACCTACTGAGAGAGAGAAGTTAGAGCTCCTACCAATTAGGATAAAGGAATAAAATGCCCTAGCTATCAGGTTAGTCTTTCTATATTCCAGCCTATTTTTTTCCTTCATCATTACCTTCTACTAAACCGGTCATTATTCTGGTTTTCAGCATGGCGCTTACCATGTGGTAAATCTGCTATTTGGCTCTAAATCACTGTCCTGTCACCATTCCTATCAGATAGGAGGGTGTATAGAGAGAAAGATCATCCTGTATATCCATGAGACACCAGTTAAGGGGTTCAAGAAAGAAGATAAAAAACGTTCAGCCATCCTCTTGATCCGCGAGTATCCCACAGTATCGCTGTAACACCCGATCCCAAGTACCACAGACAAAAAGTGCGGGTCTGTAATAGACATCTTGCCCCCACATTCCGAACACCGTTTGAAACCAGTCTTCAGTGTGGAAGCCATTTCTCGAAGTAGTTTCATCGCCGAGGTGAGTAGCTCTGAAGCACACAGCAATGAGGAAAAAACAGAAGGTAACGGTCAGAGCGCGCTCCAATATATAATCAGTGTTGATGTCACGAAGGACTCTACGGGGGCCGTCGAGGACCAAGATTTGACATTGCACAAGGCTCAATCCTATGAAAAAAAAATCAGAGGCAAGCTGCAAGCAGTCTTGAATAGATCAAAGATGAGGAATACGTGGAAGGACACAATCCATTTGAAATGTAGTTTTCTGGAAGAAATAAATAAGTTGCCCCACATCATGCAAGACCGATATCGGGTGATAAAACAGTGGCCATGTACACATGTAAACTGGCACTTGTGTTAAGTTGACATAGGAAACTGACAAGAAGTGCCTCAGTTTAATTAAAGTAAATAAATGCCTCATCTATCCCTACTTTCTCGATGAAGGTTCCCTATTCTAGAAAATAAACTGGTTCTCGTCAGGACTTCTTGCACATATAAAATGTGTTCTCTGCCCAAAGCTATTCTATCCTACGGACTGGCCCTACCACTAACAATAAGGAAATTATAACTTAGCCTGGGGAAGAACAAGTTACTTACCCATGGTAACGTTCTTTAGATTGGATGTTCCTACCATGTTATTCCTCATCTTTTGATGATATCTCCATATCCAGCTTTAGCTGCTTTGAAGCATTTCTCCAGCAGGGGGCGCTGCGCATCGATGCCCGTCAACTCGATGTCCCTCGACAGCCTCTGTCTCGATGTAGTCATCACTGGTATAAAGCGCATGCAGCGACCTTTGGCTTCAGTTCCATTTGTATGCGTATTTCAAAGTTTCTCTTGGATGTACCTTACGTCAGACAGTTACTCGCCCTGAAAGAGCGTAAACTGAAATAAGATATACATTACTTACCGTAAAAGCATTTTTGATGGTTGTATCTGCTTAGATTCACATGCTGTGCATAGTCTGACATCCAGTGGTAACCGCAGAGTATTGCATCTCGTCTTTCGAGAATCGAAAGGTGACGTTGACATGGGCGTGCCTGTAACACTATCCCTACGTGACATGGAGTGTACCCAAGATCCCTCATGCGTCGAGGTCCCTCCGATTGTATTTTTTCTGCCAAGGCGGAGCCTTATGACTATCGTGAGTGAGTACAGAAAAGAGAAAGTAGTAAGACGTCTATGTTCCTTCCATCCGAGCGGGGAGGAAGGGTGGGCACACGTGAATCTAAGCAGATACAACCATCAGAAATGCTTTTACGGTAAGTAATCCATAGACTAGCGAGCAGTACCTGAAGTTGGAGGTGGGTTGTGAGAAGGAACAGTAGTGAAAAGATGTCTTAGTACTGCCTGTCCCACCTGAGAATCAGACCTAGAATGAGTGTCTAGGCAATAGTGTTTTGTAAAGTTGTGTACAAAACTCCAGGTTAACCGCTTTGCAAATGGACTCTAGAGGAACATTTGCAATGAATGCTATGGACGCCCCAGTGCCTCGAGTGGAATGTTCTCTAGGCTTGAAGGGCAGTTCTCTATTAGCAATATAGAAGCAGAGTGTAATGCAATTAACAATCCATCTAGAAATAGTGGATTTGGAGACTTCATCTCCTTTTCGTGTGGCCACAGACATGAAAAACTGATTCGTTTTCCTTAGTGGACGAGTTCTTTCCATATAGAACATGACAGCTCTGCGTACATCCAGTGTGTGCAGGGTTCTTACCCTCAGGCTTGAGGGATTTTGAAAGAACGTTGGTAGCTCTATTGACTGGCTCAAATGGAACTTGGAAATGAATTTAGGTGCAAATATAGGGTGAGTGAGCAAAACCACCTAGTCTTTGTGAACTGTTACAAAAGGATCTAGACTAGAGAGTGTCTGCATTTCACTTACACTTCTAATGGAGGTGATTGCTATTAAAAAAAGCAGTCTTGAGGGTGAGGTTCTTAAGACTTGCTTTGTGCATGAGCTCGAAAGCAGCTCCCATAAGCCTAGTTAACACCACATTAAGGTCCCATCCGGGAGCCGGGTTAGAAAAGGAAGGGTGAATTCTTTTTACCCCTTCCATGAAGGCCTTAATCACTGGTATCTTCCACCATGACACCTTCTATGTGGTGATGTATATGCTGAAAGTGCTGCTAGGTGCACCTTTATTGATTTGAAGAATAGGCCTGAAACAAGTAAGTGAGTTAGGTATAGGACAATGTGAGTGGGAGAGCAGTCGATTGGGCTGATGCTCTTTGAGTTACACCAGATGACAAACCGTTTCCATTTACTAGAATAGCAATATCTAGGGTTAGGTTTCCTTGCCTCCCTGAAGATGTCCATACATCTATGAGGGAGCTGCAGGTGTCCGAATTCTATGACCTCAGGAGCCAGGCCGCAAAATTCAGTGTTTGCGGGCATGGGTGAAGCGTCTCCCCTTTGTCTTGCGACAACATGTTGTACGGGCAAGGCAGTTTGACTGGAGGGGATAGGGACATCTCCATCAGATGAGCGAACCAGGGTTGACGGGCCCACATGGGGGCCACCAATATCATTGTGGCTGGTTCCTGGTGCATCTTGTGCACAATCTTGTTGAGAAGGGGAGTCGGGGAGGGGGAGAGGGGGGGAGCGTAGACAAGTTTCCCTGACCATGTTATCCAGAGTCTGTTTCCCTTGGAACAGATCGAACAGATCGCTCTCTGGAAAACCCCATTGTGCGAAAATGTTGGCGATGATGGGCAACGGAAAGTCTCTGCGGAGTACATCTGCCAGAAGATTGATTTCCCCTGGAACATGGTGTGATAACAGGAACATGTTGCGTTTCAGAGCCCACTTCCAAATGTTCTGAGACAGTTTGGACAGCCCTGGAGAATGAGTACCTCCCTGTTTGTTCAGATAGCACATGGCCGTGGTGCTGTCTGTGAGGATTAGGATAGTCTTTCCCTGTAATTGTGTTTTGAACGCTTTCAGTGCTTTGAACACTGCCAGCAGTTCCAGCAGGTTTATGTGGTTGGATGCTATGTCTGGCGACCAAATTCCACTTGCTGTCTGCTGTAGCGGGTGGGCTCCCCACCCTGTAAGGGAGGCCACCTTATTTAGAGGGGCTTTCACTGCAAGGGTGGTGAAGGATTTCCCTTTCAAGAGGTTTTTCCTCGACCACCCCCCCACTGCAGCGAGAGAACTAGGGCCGGCGAGACCACTACTAAATCGTCCCACTGCCTGTTGGCCTGACACCACTAGTAGCTTAGCCACCCTTGCATTGGGCTCATGCGCAGACGCGCGTGGGGAACTAAGTTGATACATGACGCCATCATTCCTAGCAGACGCATAGCCTTGCATACTGTTACCTCTCGACTGGCTACACCGTGAGGGATTCGAAATAACAAGTTTTGAACCCTCTCGTTGGAGGGGAAGACGAGGCCGTCCTTTGTTCGAATTAGAGCCCCTAGGAACTGTGACTTGACTGGGGTCTGAGCTGGATTTCTTCTCGTTGATAGAAAATCCCAGGCTGAATGAATTAAAGATCGTCTTTTGGGTATTTGACAGACACGTTACGTAAGAGTCCCCGGTTATGAGCCAGTCGTCGAGGTAAGGATAAACTGGAATGGATTGCCTGTGCAGGTGTGCTGCCGCTACTGCTATTACCTTATAAATACCCTTGGTGCAGATGCTATGCCGAAGGGTAGTACCTTGAACTGATAATGTTTGTTCTCCATCATTAACCTGAGGTACCTTCTGTGCGCTGGCAACATCGAAATATGAAAGTATGCATCTTTCATATCCTGAGTTGCCATGCAATCCCGCTGTGTGAGCAGAGGAATTACTTCCTGCAGGGTGACCATGCGAAATTGTTGTGGTTTTACAAACTTGTTCGTTGGGCGCAGAGCTAGAACAGGACGCATGGTTAGATCCTTTTTTGGGTACAAGGAAGTACACTGAATAAATATCCTCCTTTACCTGTGATAGAGGTATGATCTCTATGGCTCTTTTTTGTTCCAGTATCTTGACTTCTTGAAGTATGCAAAGATGTTCTGGTGTTAGTCTTCGTTGACGTGGAGGTCTGTATTTTGGGGATCGGTTGAACTCTACACAGTACCTGTGGGCTATGGTTTTTAGTACCCACTGGTCAGTGGTTATTCCCTCCCATGCTTTCAGGAATGTCGTCAGCCGGCCTCCGACCAGAGAGGCATGGGAGGGGACCCGAATCTTCGAGTCATTTGGAACCTTAGGCAGCAGAACCTCTGGGGGTCGGGTCCCTGCCTTTTCCTTACCACGCCGCTGTCCCCTTTGGTGGTCCGGGGTATTGTAGGTATTGTTCCCTTGTGGAGAGTTCCAATTGTTTCCTGAAGGGTACTGTTGATGAGTGGAGCGTTGGCCACGAAAAAGCCTTCCGTTTCCAAATCCTCACCTTGTGCAAGGTCTCAATTTGGCCCAAACTCTTTAGGGTTTCACATTTTTTTTTCGCGGTCTCCAAGGCCTCATCGACTGCCTTTCCAAACAAGTTCGATTCCTCCACAGGTTTGTTTTTAAGAGACACTTGCGTTTCAGGTTTAAACCCTGAATTTCGAAGCCACATGTGTCTTTTGAGGAGAATGCCCTGAGCGAGTGCTCGGTTGGCTGTCTTGGCAGAATCCAAAGTGTTTTTAAAATGCTTTGGTTAACTTGACTACCTTCAGAGACTGGTGTAAGTAGGCGGGTCCGTAGAGGTTCTGGAGCCTCTTGTAGACCTTCTTGTATTAAAGCCCATTGCGCATCTGCGTAACTTGCCAATAGAGTGGTGTCATTGGCGATACGTGTGGAGTACGCTGCTGCAACCCTCTTACCCAGGGTATGAAGCCTTTTCCCCCCTCTTTTTCAGGGGGAGCCTCGCCTGTTGATAAAGGAACCCCTGCTCTTTTTCTTGTGGTGGTGACTACCAAATAATCTGGGGTGGAATGACCTTGTCTGATGGAGAAGGGCGGAAGGGTTTTTCAATTCTTGGGTTTACACCCCTCGTAAGAGCTGTTGTAGACAAAACAGAGCCAGGTGTTTTTTAATCGAATTGAGGAGAGGGATGGCTTGGCTGGTTGGCGGCTTCTCTGAGTATATCCTCAACGAAGTCGGCTTCAGGTGCTGCCTCTTCAGTGGCAATTTTAAAGTGATCAGCTGCTTTACGGAGAGGGATTTCTTGTAGGTGTGTTCTGAGGAGAGTCCAAAGCCAGAATATCTGGGTCTGGGTCTTGAGGCTCTGGGGACTGCCATGGTTGAGGATCACACACACATCTGGGTCCTCCCTGCAGCCTTCAATGGGTTCATCTTCCATGGGCTCATCTCCAATGGGCTCATGTTCCTCCTAGTTATAGAAAGGATTCTCCTGTACCTTTACTGATAGAATGTCTTCTTCAATAAGGTCATAAACGGCAGGTCCCAGGAGGATAGCTCAGCAACAACGTGCTCGCCTTGGAAGCAAGACGACACGAAGCAACACAGGTTCGATCCCCGGGTACACGCTTCGAAACCTCTGGGTATTTAAACAAGTAATAAATACGCAACTAAGACAACAAAAAACTATTACGCAACTAAACAAAAAAAAAATAGAACAAAACAATTCCTGTAACAGCGTCTCGATGCCCATGGGTTGTATGAGCACTTTAAAAATGCAAAAATAAATAAAATAATTATATATGTCCTCTTCTAAAGAGGGGTCAAAAAGCCTTGGGAATTTAGTTCGAGTTGGCAGGGCTTTCCTCCCTTGGCCTTCTTGGTGTAGGTTGGTCTGCACGTAAAACAAACTTGTCCAGCCTTTCCATACAGTCCTCAAACTTTTCCATAGTCCAGACTGACGACCTAGAACGGTCTAGGGGTGGAAAAGGGTCTCTCTCATAGCCTTCCGTCGAAAGTGTCCCTAGCACTCTCTTCTGTCGAAAAAACAGAGCTCTGTGCCTTAACGTCAAAGAAAGTCCTTCCTCTCCTTCAGAGAAGTCCTCTGGCGGGACCGATGCAGGTGGGGTATCCCTGTACCCTTCTCTCGACTTCTGAACGCTATCCTTGGATCTCGGCGGATCTTTGAGTCTTACAGAGACTTTCGGAGAGTCCCTAGCCTGCAGTTTTTGGGAATCGGCGGCCACAATTCTTGCCAGGCTGACCTCGACATCCTCACCAGTCGGGAGGCACATAGTTACATCTGACGATTGTAAGGGAGTCTGTTTCGGTGGAATCGGGGCCTTGCCCCTATCGGCCACCTTTTCTGGCAGTGCCGTAACTTTCAGCGGTGGTAAGGCCTTGTCTTGAGTCCTTTGTGGTCACCGTACACTTTCCTGTGATGTGTGTCGATGGAACTATGTGTTTTTGGGGTAGCGCTCTTTGTCTTGGATTGCCCAGTCACTAAGCGCGCATGCGGCTGCGGGGAGGGCTGCCGATCTCGGCGATCGGCGGGTATCACCGGAATTACCGGTGCACCCGTTGGCACCGAAGTATTTTTCAACGAAGTCGAAGTAAGGCTAGGAATTGTGTGCTTAGTGTCATGCCCGTGTGTCTTTGTCGCCGGGGTGCCACTAACCCATAGTAGAGCTTATGCCGTGCTTATTGGACGCGACCGTTCCGTCGAAAGGTCAACAACCTCCGGTTCAGAGACCCGATAGTCACTCTCCCCGTCTTCACATTCGGTGGTAGCGGCAGCGGGAGAAATCCCGGCCTTGGACATACCGTAGGCCGCCCACCGTTTTACTAAACGCTCCTTCAAAGACTTGGGGTGGAGGAGCTTACAGGCTGCACAGCCTTCCTCTTTATGATCGAACGGCAAGCACCGGTCATACTGTCTGTGCTTATCCTTCCATGGGAATTTGTTCTTACAAATAGGGCAAAATCTAAATGGAGTCCTCTCCATAGCTGAGTTTACACAGAGCGACTAAGACCAACTGGGAAAGAGGGAAAAAAGGGAAAGGCATGTTCAGTTTGAAAAGAAATGTCCACCCAATCCCACTCTCCCTACTGTATAGGCCAGCAGAAGGCCCGGCCACGTGGTCAGCAACACCGACAGGATCACCTTCCGTCGAATCCCGCAGGCCTTGGCCGGAAACTGGAACAGCCGTCGAGACAAGAGACAGGAGGGGTGATCTTAATATCTTTATAGAATAATCCGACCAAAGGTCGGACAATAGCAATGTGTCATGATGCCTCCCCCCGGGCATCCGGATCAAGCCCATCAGCCCCCGGAGCAGGCATCCAGGTATTTAATAAAACCCCAACAGCCCTGGCTGGGGGCTGTCTGGGTTCAGTCCTGGCGCCTTAGGCGCCAGGCTCATAGACTTTACTTACCTCATGCAGACCATGCTGCAAATGAATCCAAGCCAACGTGAGGCCTGGATGGGACTATTTTTCTACAGGGACTATTTTTTACTCGGGTGTGGTTCTAGGGACTTCTTACCTGGAACTACTTTGGAGGCCATTTAAACCACGCCCGAACAGCAGCACATGCTTCGTGTTATTCTGCATCCAGCAGCGTAACGCTCACCGTGCCTGCAGTCAGCATCCAGTCTTCAGCCACGCCCGTCTCGAATCCAGAGCTCTTAGCAATAGAAGAAAGAAGAAGGAAAGGTTAGTAAACAGATATTTCAATCTTTACCTGAATTCCGGATCCATCACGTCTTCGAACTTAAAAAGGACATTATTCTACACGCGTCGCATCGCCAGCTACAGCGCCGCGCCATACTCACCAGTCCTCACAGCATTTTTCGATCCGGCGCAGCCTCCATCATTTTCTCCGCCGAATTCCACCATCTAGGGGACAAAAGAAAAATAAGGTGAGCCGAGAGAGCCAACAAATACAACCTTTCCACCATAGACTTACCCGATTAACAACCGGAGGCATTATTCTGTAACAAACCGCAACTTCTTACGCCGCACCTGTAAGGAGAGAGAAACCAGCAATTTAAACACACGCATCTTTTGCCGGACAGTGTTGGGTAATACAGACTCTTACCTCAACACCATCAGCTGCCACAAGACAATCTTCCCTTGGACCCAGCTGCAACACAAGAAAGGAATGTACAAGAGTGAACATCGGACATATTGAACTCTTTGAACTTTATACTTACAGGTTCTCGCCTGGAACCTCGGAGTCCATATTCATCCGGAACTCTTCCATCACCCTCAAACCAGTGAAGTAACTGGTATCTACGCGCCCCTGCATTCCACGCAGGATGGAGAGCTCATCATTTACAAACATAAGGTGAGCTTACAGAAAGTGAATATCGGTGGTGATTAGTGGGGAGAACAGTGGGGTGCCATTACTAAAATCCACAGGTGGCTGAATCCCTTTCTCCACTTGCAGGAGAATATTTCTACGGGTCAAGCAGATGAGATTAGGCGGTCCAGTCCAGTCTGTCATCTCTGCACTACGCTTCACGTTGGAGGAGGTCGCAGCTGTCCGGGTCCGATCGACGCCCCTATGGGAGCCAGGTGAGCGTAACACAATGTTCTTTACGAACTCTGCATAAGGGCGACCAGTTATCTGAGTGGAAAAAAACAATTGAGGGACCTCGACGCGGGAGGGATCTTGGGTACACTACAAGTCACGTAGGGATAGTGTTACAGGCACGCCTATGTCGACGTCCCCTTTCGATTCTCAAAAGACAAGATGCAATACTCTGCGGTTACCACTGGATGTCGGACTTTGTCAATTTGCTTAGAATCACATGCTGTGCAAACATCAGAACAAGGACATTCTACTGCAGGGAAGCTAGGAGGGGCCATGAGGAATACGTGGGAGGAACTTGTTCTTTGAATGGATTGTGTCCTGCCACGTATTCCTCATCTTTTGATAGACATGCAAAGCAGTGTTTGTATTTTTGGAGATGGGAGTAAGAATTTCGGAGTTCCTTATTGGCTTGTGAGTACAGAATGTAACACCGCCTTCTCAAATCCACCTTACCGACCCGAGGTAGCGTCCAGACTATAATGCTTTGTGAATGTGTGAATGGAGGCCCATGTGGCCACTGCACAAATATCCTGAATTGGGACTCCCCTCTGTAAGGCAGAGGAAGTAGCCATGCCCGTGGTCGAATAAGCTCCAAAACCATCAGGAGGATCTTTTCCCGCTAATCTGTAGCATTCAGAAATTCCTAAAATGATCCACCTGGATGAGGTTTGATTTGTTACCGCCATACCCTATTTATGGCCCGTGTAACCAACAAAAAGTTGATCATCCGTCTAACTTAGAGATCCTGCATAAGTAGGAGCTAAGTGCACGATTTGGGTCAAACCTGTGTAATCTCTCCTTTTCCTTTCCAGGATGAGGTGGAGGATAAAACGACAGAGGAATGATTTTTTTGAGTTAAATGAAACTCAAGACCGAATTCTTGGTAAAAATGTAGGTTTAACCTTAAGGACCACTCTACCCTTTAAGAATGTGCAAAGAGGCTTGCAAGACTAGGCTTGAAGTTTGCTCACCCTACGGGCTGATGCAAGAGCAACCAAAGGATGGTCTTCAGTGTTGGCAATCTTAGAGGGCTGGAATGAATAGGCTTGAATGGAGCACAACAAAATTAAGTTGAGATCTCAAATTGGGACTTGAAAGGGGATCAGAGAAATACATTTGTCAATCCTTTCAGAAATTGCATCACTAATAGTATTCTGAAGAAATAAACCGTTTCAGAGGCGCGGTTGAAAACAGATAGCGCTGCTAGATACCCTCCAATTGTGCCAACCTGAAGCCCCCGATTAGCCAGGTGTACCAAGAAAGATAAAGCCATTGGTGTGCTGCATGTAAAAGTGTCCACATTCTTATCCCTGCACGAGCTGCAGAAATTGTTCCAACGACAGCGGTACAAGGATTTCGTTGTAGGCCTTCTGAACGAAAGCAAAATCTCCATTAAGTCGTCTGAGAGGTGCCAATCCTTCTCAACCTCTCAGAAACCATGCGGGAAAGTTGAGCGTCTTGACCTCTGGATGGAGAACCCCGACCCTCCTCTCACGAGAGCAGGTCCTCTCTTTGTGGAATATGTATTGGAGGGCAGATGGGCATGTTCAGACGGTCCGGGTACCACGTCCTGCTGGCCCAATACAGAGCAATTAGATCATGGCTTTCCCGAACTTTCTCAACCTCCTGATCACTTGAGGAATGACGGGGACTGGAGGAAACGCATAAACTAGTGGAAATTCCCAGTCCACTACAAACACGTCCCCTAGAGCTACTCTTGGGGAATTTTCCTGGAGCAGTACAGCTCGCACCTCCGGTTGACACTGGTTGCGAACCAATCCACTTGAGGGCCCCCCCCCAAAGGGTTAAGATCTCTTTGAGGACTTCCCGAGCTAGTTCACACTTGTGGGAGACTGTGCTCGGCCTGCTCACAGCATCCGCCAGTGTTCTCTCCGGCTAGGTGTACTGCGGATAGGGCGACTCCTCCTTGAATAGCCCAGAACCAGAGCTGCATTGCTTCTCTGACCAGTGGTAGTGACCCTACACCACCTTTCTTGTTGAGGTAGTACATGGCCGCCGTGTTGTCAGTAATCGGGACATTCTTTCCCAGATGATGTGGCAGGATTGCTATGCTATGCAGGTTTTCTATGCTAGGGTTTTGGGGGGATCCTTGTGCCAGCTGTCCGAACACTTGCATGCTGTTTTTCTCCTGCTGATAACTCTGTATGCTGTGTATTTGCAATATAAATACATGGATTTACCACCTGCCCATCAGATCTCGTTATTTGCTGCGAACTGAAGCTGGCCAAGGGGGCCTCATTTTGGCCACCGCACCGTACAGAGAGCAGAAAGGCCTTCAGTGCTGGTCCGATTACACTCATCTCCAAAAGGTTGATGTAGCTTGGACTCAGATGTAGACAAACGACCGCTGATTGTCAGATAGTTGTCATGTGCTCCCCACCCCGTGAGTGAGGAGTCAGTAACTATGGTTATCCCTGGCCATGGTTGCCAAAAGGGGTTCTCCCCTCAAAATGTTGTAGACGCAGGCCCACCATAAAAGATCCTGTGCGACTCAAAAACTGAAGAAGGTCCGACATCCTACCTAGGAATTGGGACCATTGAGTCCTGAGAGCCCATTGAAGAGATCTCATTCTCAGGCATGTCTCAGGAACCGAGTAACCTTAACAAAAAATAAATAAATATAAATCGAAGGCCGGCTGACGCTGGGCACGCTGGAATGTCCTGACCCCTCTAGGACTGCCCAGATAAATTGGAGCCTTTGAGATGGTATCATGTGGGACATCTTTGAGGGAGAAGCCCCATCTGTGAAGGGAGTGTCAGGTGGAGCAGAGATGTTCCAGGACCTGTTCGGGAGAGTGAGGCCTGATCAGCCAATCGTCCATGTAGGGGTAGACGTGACCCCCACACCCCTCTCCTGAGACTCGCTGCCACCACCGCCATAAACTTGGTGAAAACCCTTGAGGTGGAGGTCAGCCCAAATGGCAGAATTTGAAACTGATAATGAGAACTGCCAATGGCGAACCTCAGGTACCCTCTGTGCTTGTGATGGATTGGCACATGAAAGTAAGCATCCTGAAGGTCCAATGATACCATCCAGTCCTGAAGTTGGAGGGCCTGAAGGATCTGAGAAACAGTAACCAGCTTGAATTTGTCCTTCCTGAGGAACTTCAGTCTCTTAAGTGCAAGAAGGGGCTCAACCCCCCGTAGTTATTGGATATTTGAAACTAAGTGGAGTACCAACCCTTGTTCCTCTGCATTTCAGTTACTGGTTCTATAGCACCGATGATCTGGAGGCCTTTTTAAAAAGGGAAGGCAGTAATCCATGGCAACTGTTTCCAATGCCCATGCATCTGAAGTAATACCCTGCCATTCTTGCAGATTCTGTGAGTCTACCTCCTACCAGGGTTTTGTGGACCAAGGCCTCAGAGGTTTTTCAATGACTGAGGCTAAAGCAGCCGTTGCCTGAGCGGGATTAGCAGCTCTTCAATGTCCACCACGAGAGAATCTTCTCTCACTACTTTGATTTGGCAGTCCTCTTCCCTCTTCCAACGGAGGAGTAATAGCGAAAGATCCTGCCCCTCCCAGTTGTTCCACTGGGGAAGAGTTTGTGGCTGTCCGATTGCAGCACCAAGGGATTTGGCTGCCGCTTTGGAGGTTTGCAGCTTCTCCAGACTCTCGTCAGCCTTGCTGCCAAATAAATGTGTGCCGTCAAAGTGCATGTCAAGAAGTCTCGATTGCACATCCAAACCAAAACCAGACTTTAAGCAGGCATATCTGCGCATTACAGTGCTATCCGCCATAACTCTGCTGATACTGTCGAGACCAGTCTGAAGGGATTCGCACATTGCGTCCTTCCCCATCAATCATATTTAGGAATCAGTCTCTTCCTCTTCAGGAATATATTCAGCCGCCATTGACATACATTCCCATAGGGTAAATGTGAATTTAGCCAATGCAATGTGACATTTGTCGACTTAAGGGCCAAACTTCCTGCAGAACACCTTTTTTCCCATAGCATCATAACGATAGTCATCTCTGTCGGGCAGGCGAAGTGGGAATTGTGGGTATGCAGTCTGTTTAGATGTGGAGGCCTGTACCACCAGACTTTCTGAAGTAGGAGGTTTACTTAGGTAAAATGGGTCACTGCTTGAAGATCTGCATTTGCTTGTTAATTTTTTATTTACTGTTGGAATTCATTCCGGCGTCTCCCAGTTGGTATTGACCCGCCTTTGTAAGGCTACATGAAAGATGAATAGGGTCCTCCTGGGGTCCGTCATCCAAAATATCTGTAAGATCATCCTCTTCAAAATGTGGTGCAGGTCTACACCATCCCAGATATTCAATGCCTCTAGACATTAGTTGTCTTTACGACCCATAAGCATGGTCTGAGGGATCTGGTCTACCAAATAAAATTTCGGGAGAAGTATCTATGCCACTTGCAGTGTCATGTAGATCTTTTATCCTCGACTCCTCAGATATCAGATCCTTATGTCCCATATTGTAACCCAAAAGGACATGCATCAGAAGAGGGTTCATGTTCCTCATAAATTTAATAAAGTGACCTAAAAAAAATAAATTAAAAAAAAAATAAAGTATTTCCTTAGTAGCCGGAGATAAGAATCTCTAGTTTTGTCAACCTCCTTCAAGGATTTTGTCACGTGTGTCGATAATTGCGTTGAAGTCTTAGTCGACGTCGAGGGCTTTGGCAACTGAGGTGTTGGAGATATTTTCAACTAAGATGTGGACTCTTCGGTGTCAAAAAGTTTCCCTTCAAAGGAGTTCTCTCGACTTGATGGAACCTCTGGAGGTTCAAAGAGTTTTCTCCTGGACACCCGGGCCACAGGGCAGACAGGTTTTGTCTTTTGCCTTCTCTTTGTTGGGTTTCTCGACATAGGCATGCCTCTTGCTCTTCTTTGGAAGGGAGTGTTCGAGTCTGCATTCTCGAAGACCTGCAGCATTTTCAGTTTGAATCTCTCCCATTTAGCCAGTGAGGCAGATTAGGTCAGGCAAGCAACCCGTTCAGGGGAGGAACTTGAAGATGGCAATCTGACCCCTTTTCTTCGAACATCATGAAGACGAGGACGAGTGGTGAGCCCCACTCCTAGATCGAGATCTTTTAGCTTTCTTCTGATGAGGAGAGTCACCCCTCAACTCGGAGGATCGCTTTTTCAACAGTCATTGAAGGCGATTTATGTGACCTACCTGCAGCTTATTTCCCTCTACGCTCTTGGACGGCTTTTACGGTCATCGATAGGCAGAATCGACACTCCAATGTCTTGTGATCGGATACGGGACACAATAGACCTCTCCGATAGGGGTCCGTAAGGGACATTCACCCCGCAGTCGTGGCATTTCTTAACCCCCGATTTGGACACTGATGATGCTGATGTAGATGCCATATTTCTTCCAAAATAACCGTAGATTCATGAAGGAACTGAAGCACGCGGATCTTCCAAAGCAATGGGTCTCGTGGAAAACTGAACTGAAGCCAACGGTCGCAGCGCACACTATATACCGGTGATTATGTCAACATTGAGATGGAGGCCCTCGAGGGACATCGATTGGACAAGCATCGATGCACTGCGCCCCCTGCTGGAAAAGTTTTCATAAGCAGCTAAAGCTGGATATGGAAATATCAAAAGATGAGGAATACGTGGGAGGACAAAAAGCATTCGAAGTGTTCTTACTACACCCTTTGACTTCTGCTGGTTGGTGCTTGAACCCCCTGCCAATTGTGTCTAAAAATAATTCTGCTTTTGGTGTTTCAGGCCTCCACCTGCTCATACAGTTAAAACAAGCTGCTTGATTTTCTATACAAAAGGGGACTCTTGGGGGAGCTGGTGAACACTTGGCTGATGGTTGCCTCTGCGTGCGCTCCGCTGGTGTGTCGAGTCTACCGGCATAATTTTGGTATTTAATGTGCAGGGCTTGCCACATAATTGATCACCAAGGGGCATGAAGGGGGCCAGCACACCCTGGCCATATTGCAGAGACACAAGATATTCGATGAAGCACAATGAGCCACAGTTAAACACGTGACGGAGGAAGGCCGGGACTGCAGGGAAGGCCTCCTGCGCGGGTGGGCCCAACAACTACCGGCAGGCGCTGGAGACAGATGCAGAAACCCAGTGCAGAGACTAAGAACAGGAGAGGGGGCTACCCACGACCACACTGCCTTGCAAATAATTGAGGCAGACAGTGCCTGCATTTGCTGACCTCATCAAGCTGTTGGACGGAGGAAGGAGATGGCCGCTGGGTTGCTGTCCCAGATTAACCACACCACCGGAGCAGGACATCAGAAGGGCTAGAGGGTCTGCTTATCGTCGCGGCCCTGTGCAGTGAATGGCGTGAGCCGAGCACTGGGAGGCTCCAAGGGAAATCACTGCCGACGGCCCAACTCTGACAGAACTACAGTGCACATTTCAAACTGGAGGTAATCGCTTTGCGCCACGCACGAGAACTAGCTGCGGAGGCTCCGAACCCTGTGAAAGGGCATGATCGCAGAGACCATATGTGAGAAGCATGGACACCGCAGCTACAAGATACAGTAAGCCGCTTGGGGAGACTGCGGCTGGTTAGTAGTGGGCGTAACAGATCCATTCCACACAGACTACCCCGCTCTCCTCAGAGGTCGTAAACTTGCACCTCTGAAGTAAATACATTGGCCTGCTTGGGCGCCAAACTGAGGCAACAAGGCCCATTGAAACCTGTGAGGGCGCGGCGCCTGCGCGTCCCCCAGTCACCACGGAGAGGCTGGGAAAACGATGAGACAACAGAGGCCTGGGCTGCACGACGCCCGCAGGTAAGCACTGGAGTGCTTGAATGATACGAACTCCCATCGGGGGGGGTCTGACCCGTGAACACCCCAGGGAATTCTCACCAGTACTCCCCACTCATACTGACATGAACAAACTGTCAGTTTCAATCTGAGGCCCAAGGCACTGAGTGGAGGAGCGTGTTGAGAGCCCACGCCAGGCCCAAGTGGAGGAGTCACTGGAAACTGTTTGACTTGGCTGGGGGTTGAGGCTGGATTTCTTCACGTATATGAAAAAGCCTGGGCTGAATAAAAGGTAGACTGTCCTTGGAGTATTTGCTAGGCTTGTTTCGTAGGAGTCCCCTGTTACGAGCCAGTCGTCGAGGTAATGATAAACTGGGATAGATTTCCTGCACAGGTGAGCCGCTGCCACTGCCAGTATCTTTTCAAATACCCTTGGGGCTGAGGCAATGCCAAAGGGAAGGACTCTGACCTGGTGGTGATTGTCCTCTATCATGAATCTTAGGTACTCTGTGTGCCAGCAACATTGAAATATGAAAGTATGTATCTTTCATGTCCAATGTTGCCATGTAATCCCCCTTCATGAGAAGAGGAATTACTTCTTGCAGAGTCACCAAACAAAACTTTTGGGGTTTGACAAACTTGTTTGCTGGGCGCAAGTCTGGAACATGTTGCATGGTTAGAACCTTTTTGGGGACAAGGAAGTAGAATGGAGTCAACTTTGATGGCGCACTTTTCATGCAGGATCTTGACCTCTTGTAGCAGGATCTTGAGGTGTTCCGGTGTCAGGTGCCTGGATCTTGGAGGTTTGTACCGAGGTGGCCGGCTGAACTCGATACAGTACCCGTGGGTGATGGTCTTGAGCGCCCACTGGTCTGATGTGATCCCCTGCCATGCATGCAGGAATGATGTTTAGCGTACCCCGACAGGGGAGGCATGGGCGGGGACCTGGATTCGAGAGTCATTTTTGACCAGAGGCCGGGGAGCCTCTAGGATTGGTTTACAACCCCTTCCCATTCCCTGAAATTGTCCTCTGGGAGGGTAAATAGTGGGGGTGTTAGAACCTTGTCCCGAAGACCAATTGTTCCCTGAGCCATACGGATTATGTGGGGAACGTTGATCGGATTGCCCGCGAAAGGAGCAGCAAGAACTTCCCCCTATTAGGTCTGAGTAATCTGGTTCAAAGATCTGAGAGTCATGTTGCTTCTTGGAGGTCTCTAGCGCCTCGTCAACCGCCTTTCCAAACAGATTGGAATCTTCCACAGGTTTGTTAATCAATGACGCTTGAGTCTTGGGTTTGAACCCGGAGTTCCGCAACCAGACATGGCGCTTTAATAGGGTACCTTGTGCCAGGGCAGTACCAGCTGTTCAGCAGCACCCAAGGTATTCTTGAGGATGTTGTGATTGACTCGTTTGCCCTCCGACACGATTGCTAGTAGGCGGGAGCGCACTGGTTCTGCAACCTCCTGCAGTTGGTTCCACTGGCCATCTGAATAACTAGCCAAGAGCGTGGTATTATTGGCAATCCGCGTGGAGTAAGCCGCAGCAGTGGCGGTTCTTTTCTCCCCGACGTATACAACATTTTTACACTCATTGTCTGGTGGCGATTCACCTGTAGACAAGGTGATCCCCCGCCCTCTTCATAGTCGTGTCAACCAGAGAGTCTGGTGTGGCATGACCCCTGATATATAGGGGATCGGTTGGGGAGGGCCGAAAAAGTTTCTCCACCCTAGGATTAACCGCTCTGGTTTGAGAGGGTGTCAAAGAGGGGGCGATGCACTTCTTGATTGAATTGAGAAGGGGAATAGCTTGGCTAGCCGGAGGCTTTTCTTTTAAAAGGTCCCCCAAAAATCCTGAGTCTACCACTGCCTCCGGTGTGGCCATCTGGAAGTGCTCACCCACCTTCCTAAGAATGGCATTAAACGCCATTTGGTTATCCACAGGAGAGGCCCGACGCAGAGGAGACGAGGGAGAGTCAAGGCAAATGGCATCTGGGTCCGGGGTAGGGGATAAACAAGGTGGGCTCCCATCAACTGGTTTGTCATCTCCCCACTGTGGGGTGTGATCATGAGGATTGTCGAAAGGATCTTCCCCCATGTGCATAAAGGTCAACCCCCTGTGCATAAGAGTCAAGAGGAATCGTCAGGATCTGATAGGCCGAAGACCTCCTCCTGAAGAGGGTCTGAGGGTCCTCTGGTATTTAGTTATTGTGGGTACATCATAAGGGATCACCTCACAAGGCCTTTTTGGAGTGAACCTCTCTGAAAAATCTACAAATGTTTCTAGCCTGTTCATACAGCCCTCAAATTTCTCCCTAGTCCAGATAGATGACCCAGAAGTGTCTAATGGGGGGAAGGGAGGCGAGAGTTCATCTAGAGGATCCTGCATCCTAGAACGTCGACATTTATCGCCAAGTCTTAGACAAAGACTGGGGACTCTGTAAAGTCCTGCCACTCTCTCGGGCGTTCTGGCGTCTCCTTAGACGTATTCCTGGGCCTATCCCGCCCTTCCGGACGTCCTGATGGGTCTTTCAACGTATCTGTGTTTACTAGCCACCGAGACAACATTCGCGAGGCTTTCGCTGATGTTCGGCATTACGGGAAGGTGTTTAGGTTGTGGAGCGCACACATAGAACACTGGCGGCAAGACCCAAACCTGGCACGTTTCCAATAAACTACAGAGACAGAGACATGGTTTTGAGGGCCGCGAGGGAGAAGCAGGATCTGAAGATGGGCTCCAGCGTGATTCGCATCTTTCTGGACTATACGCTGGCGGTACAGCAGAAGAGGCGCACATTTGCCGGGGTCAAGAAGCTACTGAGAGCGCAAAATACCCTACGCTATGATGTACCCGGCTAGGCTGCGCATGCAGTTCAAAAACAAAACTTACTACTTCACGTTTCCTAAGGAAGCAGCATCGTTTGTGGAATCCAACATTCCCCTGCCAGAGAAACAACCGAGATGGCGAAGATGAGGCATGATAGTTAAAGATGTTGTGCAAAATACAAGTGAAGGTACCAAATGTGCAGGGTGTTTAGACCCTGCTGGAAAACACAATAGCCATAACTGTGCCTTTGATAATGCTCAACTAAGAGTTGCATCAAGGTCAATTCCAGGACTGGTGGGTGTACAAAGTATGTAAAGGGTAATATAGTACATCTGCAATGGTTCTTGAAATGAGGGAAGTGTTGAGCCTCATAAGTGATTAGGCAAATTCATTAAGTGTTGGTAACATTGATTTATGGTGTTCATAGTGGCGAGCCCGGAGAGACTTATGCTGTACAAGCCAGACTCTAATCACCACAGAAGCAGTCGCCCCCAATGCGAGTGCACGGTTCTGATAAACTGTGTAAAAGGAGGGGGGCATGGGGATGGGAAGGAACATCGTCAAAATTCGGGGTACTATGAGCGAGGGGGAGGTGGCATCTGGGGGATGTTGGGGTGAAACAGTTAAGAAAATGCAAAAGTTAAATACAACATGTTACTACCTAGTCGGAAGCAGGTACAGGGTTATAGAAACTACCCAGACACGTGAGAGATGTTGGCTAGAGATGGGCCTACGGGGGTAAAGTTGCTGAGTTGGAATGTGAGTGGCTTGGGCATACCCATGAAGATGCGAAAAGTGATGGCATATGTAAACAGACAAGGGGCTCAGATACTGTTCTTACAGGAAACGCATTTATTCGAACATCAAGCGTGCAAGGTTGCCCCAGGATGGGGAGAGCATCGCTATTATACTTCCTACTCTACCAGGGCCCATGGGTTTATAATTCCGATTCATAGATCGCTCCCATTCACACATTACACGACAAAGTGATGTGTGTGGTATGCATGCAATTGTACACAGGAAACTGGAGGCAGGAAATATTGAATATATACAGTCCTAATGTGGATGATTTCAAATTCTATGAAAAAGTGTTCCAAAAATGTGTGAAGTATCCCACTGCACAAGTGATCTGCGGGGGCGACTTTAACACTATACTGGACACAGATGTAGTCTGTTATTCCCAAACCTCGGTCAAATGCAGCACATACAATACATACACACATAGCCGACCTGGGCCTGAGGGACGTTTGGCGCTCGCTACAGGGACACAAAGGTCCTTCACTTTCTACTCATCAGTACAGGATATGCACCCTCGTATAGACCTCTGGTTAGTATCGTAAAAGGTGCCGAGTTGGGTAACCGAGGCCCAGATACTGCCCAGGACAACGTCAGAGCCTTCCCCTGTGTCAATCTTGAAGAAAATCCCAGAGGGTACTCCCCAGAGAACGCAATGGCGTTTCAAAGCCACATCTCTATTAGACCCAGTGTTTAAATCGAGTATGACGCAGCATGTCACTGACTATTTCGAAATTAATGGAGGAATCAGTAAGTATACAGCCTACTCTATGGCTGGCATTTAAAGTGAACATCAGGGGAGTAGTGATGTCTGACGAATATGGGGTGCCCCAAGATATCAGGAGGGAACTTGAGGCGAGAAGACAGGCGAACTATGCGAGAAGCCCATCACCACATATTAGTGCAGAAATTAAGACAACTGGATAAGTACCGTGCGGCGGCAGAAAGGAAACTTTTCTATATTGATAGGCCAGCAGTGGCACGTAGGTACGGAGAGTAAGCAAGGCCATGAAAACTTCCAGCGCATACGGTACGTACTGAGAGAGTCAACAACTATTCCGTGCATTACCAGGCAGAATGGAGTGGTGGTCACTAAGCTGGAAGAGGTCTGCAAGGTTGGTTTTTGGCTTCTACGAAGGTCTCTACTCACCACAGAGCATAGCTACAAATAATGAGATTGATGATTATCTAGCTACAATATCCACGACGCTGCTATCGGCAGATGCTTGCAATGCATTGGAAACACCCATAACACTGGGCGAGATAAAAGAAGCAATAAAAATCTTACCAGGTAGGGAAGGCCCCTGACTCAGACTGACTGTGCGGAATTCTATAAGGAATTTAAGGACGCGCTAGCTCCCCGCCTCCTATCAGTGTGGGCTGAGTCGCTGGAAAGTGGCATTCTGTCACACACCATGCAAGAGACGGTCACAACCTTGCTACTGAAGTCTGGGAAGCCACCCACGGACAGTGGGTCGTAGAGGCCCCTGTCCCTAATCAACACAGACATGACACTTGCAAAAATATTGGCCTCCAGACTGAATCCGTTAATGCCCTACATGGTGCATGAGAATCAAGCGGGCTTTGGACAGCGGAGATGGACAGAATCAAACATACATAGATTTTATAATATACTGGCAAAGATCCCACAAGATACTGAAGGGTATGCAACATCCTTAGACATGCAGATGGCATTCAACATATTGGCCATTCCTGTTTAGGGTGCATTGATAATAGAGCCTCTGGCGGACCTTATGAGAGCGCGACATGCACGGACAGGTATCTCCATAGCATGACAGTTGGAGTTAATAACACTATATTAAGACAACATCATGATGTATGTAAGGAGCCCCAAGAAATATGTGCAGAGGGTACTGGCTGTGGTCCAAGAGTTCGGGAAATTCTCGGGTCTATGCTTGACCACCAGAAAATATGAAATATTTCCATTGAGGGATAGGACGGATGCGCCTAGTAATCGGTTCGGACTACGATAGACACCGCAGCAGGTCAAATAATTAGGTGTAGAGATAGCGCACTCAGCAACTCTGGTACGCTCCCTTAATTATGACACATTGGCCAATGCAATATGTACCAAACTTACACGTTGGAACCAGCTCCCTCGCTCACTAATGGGACGTCTGGCGCTGGTGAAAATTATACTACCCAAGTTATTTGACCTCTTCAGTACAATAACATTGTGGCCAGTTAAATCTTTTTGCGAGGATAACCGGTGCATGCTCTAACATTTGTGTGGAGGGGTCAGGCGAGGGCCAGCTGGAAACAACTAACTTTGCTATATGAACGGGGAGGACTGGCAGCTCCAGACTACGAGTTGTATTGCTTGGCAGCACAAGCATACTATGCGATGCATTGGACTGAGAGCGGGCCGCACACATCATATGTAGATTTGCAGAGGCAGGGGAAGGATAAGATCTTACTGTTGCATGAGGTGGCCATGGGAAGTCAGGGAAATAGCAATCAGCTAGACCCAGTGTTAGTTGCACAACAAGTATGGACGAGGTTGGTTCAACACCCCAAAAACACTAATATTCAGCCCGAATATGCCGATGTGGGATGCGCCTTTTATGGACCCATCAAGAGACACAGTATTGGCAACACATTGGCGAGGAGTAGGCATAATAAATTTTGGCCATTTGTACCGGGAAGGCCCTTTTGTGTACTGCGATAATGTTAGGATATATGTAGGGGATACCCCGTTACAGAAACTGCAATACTTTAGGCTCCACTCAGCGGTGACATCTGTATGGGATGGATTCCCACTGGAACCATCCTTACATCAGAGCCTGAACTACGCGGTATCCTCCAATACAGTGAAAAAAACAGCTTCAGCATTATACAAACTGGCGTTGTGGACTAGGAAGGTACAAACACCAGATATCAAGGGTCAGTGGGAGAGAGAGAGACCTGGGTGTCACATTTACAGAAACACATTGGCTGCAATTGTGCAGGCTTACGAAACAGATATCATTTAACGCCAGGTACAGACGGATTCACTTCAAAATAGAGTACATCTCAACCCGGCCCGCCTGAAGGAAAAGTATGCTACTGTAGAGGGGAGATGCCCAAGATGCAGAAATGAAGATGCTGATTTGATGCATATGTTGTAGTCGTGGGGGGCACTCTCCTCGTACTGGGGTAAGGTATGTGGGGCGCTGGAAGAAATGGTGGACCAGCCGGTTTGCAGCGTAAACTTATAAATATAGGACTTCTGCTAGCCAAACTAGCAATATTAATGCGATGGAAGAGTAAAACACCCCATACAGTTGAAGAATGGTTGAGTGATACGACCTGGGCAAATGACAAGGAAGAGATTTATTCCAGCCTGCTGCCCCAAACTAGTCGATCAGACATATGGATAGGATTCCGCCAGTACCCAAATAATATAGAAGATGGGGGAACTGATGGGAATGTAGAACTGTAACTTGTGAATTGGTTAACCGAATATGGGTTGTGAAGTAACTACTGTACAATGCATTGTTCAGCTATGCAGATGTATAATGTAACTCTGAAAACTAAATAAAAAAGTTCAACAAAATACAAAAGGAGACTCTTGACCCCCATCACCAAAGTCTTGTTCAATTTAGAAAGTTTGTTCCTTAAACACTTGAATCTGTAAGTTGGTCAACTTTGCAGCTTGTGTTTCTTGCTCAACCCTGCAGGGTTTTTCAAGTTCTTTGAATGGATGGATTTTCTTGGTCCAGCGTGGACCTTCTGGCTTTACTGCCAGTCGTGGCTTCTCATGATTCTCCAACCGAACAAGACTCCATGGTTGTTCTGCACTTTTGATTCTCGGGCGTCTTTGTTTCAGGTTAACCCCTCCCGGGTGTTTCCATTTCTTGTAGGTCTTTGATAGCCCAGCATGGGCCCTCAGGCTTTTAAGCCTATGATGTGTATCACGACATGACATGGAAGACAGAGGGAGGACAAGACAAACAATCTAACTAGGCCTTGTGCCATTCAGATCGTGCAAGTGTGACGGAGCAAAGTGCAGGGTGGAAGGGAGAGGGAGGTGGGAAGTGCAATCGGGGCAACAATTGCTCTGAGTAAATGCAGCCAGGGCAGTGCGGCTCTGGGTAGTGCAAGGAGGCAGGGGAGTGTAGAGGTTTCAGTTACAGCCCCCAAGTGCGTGGTAGGCCTGGAGGCAGTGCAGTGGAGACTGATCATGGAGGAGCATGGTATCCAGTGAGGCTCTGAGCGTAGCCAGGCAACCAGTCGGCGCAGGGGTGGGAGAGAGAGAAAGCAGAGGAGAAAAGGAAGGTCTTGCGCTGCTTCCGGAACTTTAGGTGGTCCGGTTGAAGTTTGAGAGGGGCAGGGAGACCATTCCAGAGGGAGGCACCTGCAGAGGAGAGAGATCTACTCCCCACTCTCTGCCTGAAGAAACGTCTGACCCTTAGATAGTTGGAGGTAGCCGAGCGAAGGGCTTGGGAAGGAAGGTATTTTGGAAGCAAGAGTTGTATGAAATACAGGCCCTGGCCCCAGAAGGTCTTGTGGACGACGCAGAGTGTCTTGAACTGGATCCTTGCAGCCACTAGCAGCCAGTGTAGAGATTTCAGGGCTGGAGAGATACGGTCCCTGGGCTTGAGGGCAAGGATAAGTCTTGCAGTCCTGTTCTTGATTAGTTGAAGAGGGCGGCAAGTAGAGGAAGGCAGATTAACAAAGAGGCTGTTGCAGTAGTCCAGCCTAGAGAGAACCAGGGCTCTGGAGACACTGAGCTTCTGGGGGGAAAGTGAGAAAAGGAAGAATACCTTTGAGGAGGTGCAGCTGGTAGTGGGCATTCTTGGCAAGATCTGTGAAGTGAGGAGAGAAGGAGAGAGTGGAGTTGAAGAAGACACTGAGCTGTTTTGCCTCACAGGAAGGTGAAGGAAGAGGGCTCAAGGAGGTCTGCCTGAGCGAGCGAGAGAGGGAGGGGGAGCAGGAGTCCCAATGAGAAGGATCTCAGACTTCCTGGCATTAAGGCAGAGATTGCTCGAGGCGCACCAGTCCGGAATCGCGGATAGACAGTCAGGAATGAGCAAGAGAGGCGAGAAGGCTGAGGGGAGCCTGAAAGAGTGGAGTGCCATCTGAATAATATCTGAAAGTTAAGAGGAGAAGGTGGACATCAGGTGGGCCAAAGGAGCCAAGTAGACATTCATTCAAAAGCCAGGGTGGGAGGGTAGAGCTCTGGGGAACACTGCGTGTGGAGAGAGCAGTGAGAGAAAGGACCCAAGTTGGACCTGGGAGGGTCGGGCCAGAAGGAAGGTCATCCGCTCCAGAGCCTGATCCATGATGCTGAGGTTCTTGTGGAGTCGATTCATCAGGAGGGCGTGATTGACCGTGTCAAAAGCAGAGGCAAGGCCAAGGAGGAGGACAGGAGGAAGGCTGGAGTCAAGATTAGAAAGCAGATCTTCACAGGTGTTCAGGAGAGCAGTTTCCGTGCCTCTGTCTGCTCTGAAGCCAGAATGATGGTCGTGGAGGCAACCAACAGATTCAGTGTTGTGAGTAAGCAGGAAGATGCCCGCACTTTTTCAGAAATGTGCCCAGGAAAGGAGCGATAGATATTGGCCGGTAGTTTGCCAAGGAGGTAGGTTCGGCCGAAGGCTTTATAAGGAGGGGGTGCACAAAGGAGTGCTTGAGGAGAGAGGGGAAAGCATGACTGTAGAAATTTGCCAAGGGTTTAAATGTGCTCCTTGATGGTTCTGGAGGAGCAGGGGAGCACCTGTTTGGGCAACACTTTCATAGATCGGACTCGTCTAGAAACGTTGTCAGATATTGTCAGAGAGAAGGAGGAGGATATAGAAAGGGGGCCAAGAGAGGGAGAGGAGGAGAGTGAAGACAGGATGCCCCGAGTTTTAGTGGTGAAGTGAGAAGCCAGAGCCAAACAGGAGAGGTGGAGACTGCAGAAGGATTGGCCAGCTCCTTGCAGATTTTAAGAATTTGTCCAGGTTGTTAGAGGCTGCATAGACGCAGGCTTGGATGTGGACTTTCTTCTTGGACAGGACAGAGTCTGCATTGCCTTTGGAGCAGGCGGCAAGCCAATTTGTCAGAGGATGCGCCCGAAGCCCTCTACTTCCTTTCAGCCAGCCTGCACTTGAGTTTCAGGGCGTCGAGGTCGGAGTCATACCAAGAGTTACACTTGGAGGTAGGCTACGGACAGATTCTCATAGCTGGGTCAAGGATGTCCAGAGTGTCAGAGATAGCAAGATGCAGGTTAGAGAGAGCTGTGTCAGAGGTGGGTCTGCCGCAGGAGTAGGAGGAGCAGAGAAAGTAGAGGCAAAGGCACCCACCGACACACGCTTCATGGGCCGAATGACCGAGCCTAGCCTGAGGGACGGTTTCAGATGAGAGGAAAGCAGGAAGTGGTCAGTCCAAGAGAGGAGTGGTGAGAGGGTTAGAAGGGGGTGGAGGGGTTCTGAGGACATGAAAACATCCAGGTTGTGTCCAGCAGAGTGCGTCAGACTAGAGGGTAGAATGGAGAGAGGGAGCATCTCAGTTTCTCGCTATTCTCATGCCTACGTAGGCTACTGAATCATTCAGCCCAGTGTGGGCTGTTCGGCCTCACATGCTGTCCTCACCACCTCAGAGTTTGTTGGGTTCCTTAGCCCTTGCACCCAGACAATGGTTGTCTGGATGCTGTGCTTTCCTCATCCCCCCTTGTGGAGTACTTCAGAGCTTTGCAACCCTCCTCCCTTTCCTGTGTCTTAGCCACGTACCTCTGTTTCAACAGCGCTGTTCGGTGAGAGGCAGCTTTTCCTGGAGCTATGGAACCACACCTCTGTGGTAGTCTGCTCTCTCACAACAATTCTTCTGGGTGTTGTTGCTCTTGGACACGTGTCTGTGGGACTAGTGAGGAGAGCCAAGTATGCTTTACACCCCCAGGGGACAATGCAAGTGTGATCACTCTGGAGGAGACTCCTTTTTAGAGAGTTGAGGCTTCAACCAGGGTATAGGTCACTATCCCTTCCTCCACACCCTTAGGCACCAACTACCTTTGTAGAGTATGTAGGGGTTGGATTTTTCAATGACCATGTACACCCTTTATGAATGTCGGACTTTATTTCCGACCCTTGGTATGCTAATTCTCATGGCTAGGACTAAAAAGAACAAGTGACCCAACCCACGAGAGGCAAGTGCGCCCCTGTACCAGTCAATCACATTGAAGGATGGGCAGGCCCTGCAGAGCTTAATTGCACCAAAGCGGGTGGGCCAGAGAGGAAAACCACAAATGTCAGCAAGCAGGGCGGTGATGTGCACCCGAAGAGTGCAGCGAGATGCTGCTGACGGCTTGCCGGAGTAGTCCAGAAAAGCAGAGTGTGTCTTGGTAAGACTGCACGGAGTCCAGTGGGGAACCCCCATAAGCGGCTCATCCCAACTGAACTGCGAGAGCAAGCAAGAGGATCTGTGGGCCCACAGAGCGCAGCTGACAAATCGTTTAAGCAAATCCACACCGACCGAGCTACAGGAACCAGAAGGAAGGTAGTGTCCCCAAAAACCGAAGTGAAGTCTAGCTGAAAAGTCACAAAAGGCACTCTGTTTCAGCCGAGTAACCAAGGTGAGAGTCGAACTCGGGGAGGCCAACATGGAACAGAGAAGAGGCATAAACGGCAGAACTGGCAAGAGTCACCATCCCTCCAGAGAAACACTAGTCCGAGAAAGTGAGGTATGCAGTGGCTCCACAGGAGAGGGTGGCGGGCGAAAGAGAAAGGAGAAGCATACACCAGAGCAGAGAGAATGGGAAGAGTTACAGATCACACAGACTGAGAAAGCCCCAGAGTTGGGAGAATGCGAGAGTGGAGTGAGCGCAAGCAGAGTCCCAGAGAGCGGAAGAGCCTGAGACCACCTCAGGGTGTATAGTGAGAGGAGACCAGAGTTGGGAGAGCCTGAGAAAACCCTAGAATGGGGGGGAAAGACTGAAAGAATCCCAGAGTGGGAAGAGATTGAGAGCGACCTGGGCTGGAACATCGGTAGCATTCCAAAAACTGGCGATCTTGAACTTCAACAGTGGGCAACAGCCTAAGAAGGGACCGGGTTGGGGTTAAAAGCAGGGAGCCAGATTTGGCGGATGCTTGAAAGTTAAGCTCTGCAGCCACTGGGTCCCTAGAGGTTCGAGCCCCCGCTTTGTACCCCGCTCCCAAGGCTGATTGCAGTGCATAGGCATGCTGCAGCTTTGAGGAGTGTAGTGGTGAAGTTTCGGAGCCTAACGGTAATGGGCCCCAGAGTCAGATGCTAGAGACGTTTTAGCCTCAGAGAGCAGCCCCTATTGTGGCGTGAAGTGCTGCTGCTGGGCCAGTGAAGGGGCTGGCGCTCTGGGTGCTCCTGCTTCCTGACTAGCACACACATGGACAGTGCCCAGGCTTCGGGCCGTCACATATGGAAGAGGTGCCGATGGGCAGCGGGGAGCCACGAGAACAAAGCCCTAAAGTTTGGTCCCATGCCTGCACGTTCCGGAAAGCAGGCGGGGCCAGAGGAGAGCAGGAGCTCTATGGTGGATCACATCGTCAGCGGAGTGAGCCGGATCAATAAGGCCGATGGACTTTTTGAGGACGCATCGGAGCGGCCCCAGTGGGGAGCCAGGGCCATTCCGGATGCGGAATATCAGTGCCCGGAGAGCTAATTGAGTCCGCCCCCAGGTGGGGATAGGAGGTGAGCAGGTGTCCTCTGCCAATGTGGGTGCTCAGGGCAGTCCTTGCCGGTCGGCGTTCCAGTGGGGGGGGGGGGGGGGGCGGGGGGAGGGCCCTCTACTCAGGGGCGTGTGCCCGCTTCCAGTGAAGCTGACTCCAACTACTCCCTTGAATTCACGGGGCGCAGCAGGTCCTGTCTTGCCCCCCGGGTAGTTGCTGATATTCCGGGGGGGAAGGAACAGTCCTGAGCTGCCCTTAAAGAGGACACGGGCAAGTAAGCTCAAAGCGACAAAGCTCCAATAGAGGCGCCCAAGCGGAAGGAGAGTCAGGAGCGGAGTTCTCCCCAATAACAGCGGCATCAGGGAGGCAAGCTGTGGGCCCCCAGGGTGTTCATGTAAGCCGGGCCACTGGCCCATCCACCAGAAAGAGCTGCATAAAGTGGAGGCCCCCCCCCCCCTCAGCTGGAGAGTGCAGAAGGACGTCAGGTCAAAGGCAGGACAAGGAGGTGATGGCCCCCTACCAGGGGCGTGTGCCTGCCTCCCTGCCCCACGTTGACAGGATGCAGTTGATGCCCAAGAGTTGCTGGCTGGGGCGGCAATTCCACAGCGGTCAGTAACTGGTGTGAAGGTGGGTTTCCCCCCCACCCCCTGCACCCCACCCCAGATGGGAAGACTCTGCCCCATCAACAGGGTAAGTGTGACAGATAAGGTGGTTGGTCCCTAGTAGTAGGATCGAAGCCCAGAGAGGGCTCTACATTCACCCACAACCACCAAGAGCCAACTTTGGAAAATCAACGTACGATTCGCAGGTACTTCAGAGACATGATTGGGTGGGCAGGGCTGCAAAAGAAACCAGAGACGGGGCTTCATTTACTGCACCAGATGCTTAACGGTGACTCGTAGGTGGTCTAAGCACATGGTGGAAGACGGGCCTGTCCTTGGTCGGAACATTACTGCATAAATCTAGTGGTGCAGAGTAGGGAGATCCAAGCTAGCTGGCTTCAAATACACACCAAGGGAGAACGTTGGAGGATCCGCCCCGAGAGATGTCATTTTTTCCGGCGGCAACGAGACCGCAGCAACCAAAAAAAGAAGTCACAGCAATATGGAGGAGAATAGAAGCATGAGGGAGGACATTGGTGGCAGGGTAGATAGAATTACATAAAGGAATGATAAGATGGAGGAGAGAGAGGAATTGGAGCACAATCAATCAATCCTCTCTGGACACCCTGGAGATCCAAATGGAGGTTCAAATGTACAAAATGCAAAGAAGAGATGCCGAGGTCATGCTGAAAATTGGCAACTTTGAAAACCGGGAAAGGCGGCATAATATAATACTTTTTGGGATAACGGACAAAGAGGGGGAGACTATGATGGTCCTGAGAAGAACCTTACACGAAGTCACAAAACTCATTTTTCAGGATGACACCATTGATGAGGTGGAAATTGAGAGGATCCATAGAGCAGGTGGTTTGGCAGGGTCCCCCCCACACCTCCAGTCAGTCCTTGCCCGCTTCCACAACTATTCAGATAAGCTCAAGATCCTGCAGAAAGCAAGGAAGAAAGGCCTGGTAATGTACGGCACGGCAAGAATATCAATTTTTCCAACATCGTCTCTCCCAGACTGCAGCCAGAAGACGACTGCGCTCACCCCTCACGAAGTGGCTGAATAAGAAATGAGTTTGGTACAGGCGGGGGGCCCCGTTCTCCATCGCATTTGAAGTGGACGGATACAAATACAAGTTGTCAACCGAGAAGGAAATTTGCAGAGTCACAGGGGAGCTCCTGGGAGAAGACGGAGAGGCCGGAATTCCTTGGAGTTCCAAAGATAAGATGTCAGGTGACATACAATGGACAATCAAGGGCCCAAACAGAAGAATGCCATTATCCCGAAAGTTTAGAAACTGTAATGCATCCTCTGCAGCCGAGACTTGATCTAACATTTGGGCAAAATCCTGCAGAGGTCACTCCAGAAGGGGGTGTCACAAGTTATAGGGGAATCTGGAAAGGTGGACCAGGCACAAGTCTACTGAATACCCAGAGGGAGATTAGGGGGAAATTTGGGTCCTTGGTACGGGCTTGCTCCTTTTGTTTTTTTCCTTCTATGACAATCTTCATAATAGTTTGCAAAGGTTTGCTGGGTGGCAACGAGTGTGCTCCCAAAGTGGGAGTACATGAGGGCGGCTGAAGTTGGAGGGGCACGCGAGTGCCGGCTGAGGATAGGCACAAAATGTGAAAGGGTTGAACTCCCCAACAAAACGTTCTCTGGTTGCAAGGGAGCTCCAGAGGGGAACTGGGTGTCCGGTTCCTCCAGGAGATTATATTTAGTAATGGAAGTGAACAAAGCATTCCAAGTAAATTGACAGGCCAAGAATATTGGGGTTCTGGTCCGTTAAGGAAGGCAGGGGTGGGTATCCTAGTAAGTAGAGGGCTCAAGATGGAGGTCTCTAAGGTCTGGTCAGACGTGGAGGGGAGGGGAGGGCCCTTCTGGTCTCGGGTACCATCAAGAAGGTGCACTTTACATGCTTCAAGCCAGGGTCAGTTGATATTTCTGAAGAGTACCCTCTCCAAAATAGTGGTTGAAAGCTGTGGACAACTTCTGGTAGGAGAAGATTTTAATATATGGGCAGATGTCCAATTAGACAGACAAGTGTTGCACGTGAGTGAACAAGAACTGCGAACGCTGGGAAATGGGATGGTCCAGGAGACATTGTAAGTGTATGGGTTGCGAGACATATGGAGGCATCTTCACCAAAAGGAACGGGACACACCTTCTACTCACCCTTCAAGGGACCTTTACTAGGATTGATTTTATGTACATTTTAAGGTAACTGTGGGAAGATGCACAGAGTTCAGAGATTGGCCAGATATCCTGGTCCGACCACAGACGAGGTGGTGAAAGAAACAGTATGGGAAGTGGGGAAGGCAACATGGAGAGGGATTTTGATTAGGGAAGGGGGCAGGAAAAAAAGGGAGTGGGCACTTATTGAACATAGGCGGAGGGAGGAGATCAAACAAATCCATAAACAGGCCCATGAATCACCGGAGGACCGAGTTGGAGTCTAAGGGGAAAAGAGAGGAGTTGAGGCTTCTGGAGAAAGGGAAAATAACTTGCACCTTGCAGTTTTTGAAGCAAACGTTCTATGAGAAGGGTGATCAGGCGAATGCACTCCTGGAAGCTAGATTACCGTACCGGGCATCCTTACAATGGAATGCTCGCCCACCACCTTAACGTGCGGAGGAATCACATATGGCATTCCGAAAGGCACTGAAAACTATGCTCTTTGCCTGACCAACCTCTGTACTAACCACAATATTTCTGCATACTTAAAAATTATATAAACTGCAAATGTATATATAATCTGCGCCTAAACTCTATAAATGTAAATCCTGTAAATGTATACTCAACCTGTACCTTCCCCTGTAAGTAAGTGCCCCTCTGGTAACAGCGCCACAATGCCCAAGGGCTGTTTGTGCGCTATACAAATATAAAAAATAAATAAATAAAATTAGGAGGGCTGAAAGAAGGGTGGTAGAAATTGAAGGCAGGGACAAAGTGATGGAATCCTCGACAGAGGGGATCCAGGAGGGTTTTGCCGCCTTTTATGAAAAGCTGTACGAATCGGAGACTAATCCGGGGGAGGGAGACAGCACTCACCTGCCCAAGTGGTCTGAGGAGACCAATGTACTGGATACTCCCATAACAGTGGAAGAAATTAAGAAGCAATGGCAAGGTTACCACTTGGTAAGGCCCCTGGGGAAGATGGGTTCTCAGCAGGGTTTTACAAATCATTCCTCCCGGCCCTACTACCATTCATGACGGAATAATTTAATGACATATTGAATACTGGGAAAGCACACCCCTGCCACCCCCCTCCACCACGTTGGCCACCTGTGGAGGAAAAGTAGCTTAATCAACATAATCGAACTGAAGGAGGCGCTTGGGATAGGTAAACTGTAGTCTTCACGTACTTTCAATTGAAGTGGGAGTTGACTGATACTCGGAGGGAACAGATCCAGGGCACTCTCAACCCCTGAAATGGGGGGCCTGATCTCGACGATGCATGGGGCTTTTGTGGAATCGGTCCACAGAGAAACTTAGAACCAGATGGGAGCAAGACATGGAGATAGGTATAGATCCAACACTGTGGGGGCAAGCTTTGCAGAGGAGCTACACAGACATCGATTTCTTAACATAAACTGCACGCCATCAAGATCCTTCACAGTTGGCAGTATGACCCGGTTAGACTCAAAATGTTTCAAAATACCAGCCCCTCGTGCTGGCTGGAATGCGGAGCAAGTGTCGATTATTGGCACATGTGGTGGGGATGCCCAAGAGTGCAATTCTACTGGGATGAAGTCCTGGGGTGGATGAAGGAGCCGGACGGGATTGCCCGGGGTAAATAGCCCATGTTTGTGCTGTTTGACTTTGAAGGGGAGGTGGGCGAATATACTAGACTGTTGAAAATGACTGCATCCCTGCTTCTAGCAGCGAGAGCTTGTCTCGCCATGAAATGGAAAAGAGTTTGCCCCTCTGGCAAAAAGGAATGGGCCAATGTTGACATTAACATATCTACTATGGAAAGAATAATAACAGCGCTCCATGGACATGTAGGCTCTCTGGAAACTGAGTAGGAAGAATGTATTCATAAATACATGAGGCCCGGAGCAAACCCACCAGAGGGCAATACTAGGGAAGGAGCATGGGGAATCACAGAGTCCTAGCAGGTGAAGAAGAGGGGCAGTGCAGGACTGTGGTTGGAAATACATTTTAAGGCACATCTGTGTGGGGGCCTAGTGCCGAAGGTTAATGTTTCAAGGTGTTAGTCACCGGAAGGTCTAAAGATGTGGTCTTGAAGGGAGGAATCAGAACCAAGGGGTGAGAGGAGAGGGAGTGCTGGGGACAGTTGGGTGATTTTATTGTTGAGGGTGGAGCAGGGTGGTAAGAAGGGGGAGGTATCGTGATTGAACTGCCTCACAAAGTTGATTACTGTATTTTATCAAAATATTAATAAAGAAATATGTTGAAGGGAAAAAAAGGCCAGCAGCCATCCCTTCCAGAATAATAATTCTACAAATTCTTTGTTTTCTGGGTCATAGCAGGATTTCGAACAGAGGACTTTATTCATAGATGTGGAAGAGAAGCGTCGAGAGGCCGGTGCCCTGATGAACTCCGCAGGTAATCAGTTGTATGTTTGGTGTGAAAAGGAGGGATGGAGGACTTCAGGTGATTTCTTGGTTTTGGCAGTTGGGAACAATCTCATCCCTTGTAGAGATGTGTTACGGAATCTGGTTTCTTTAAGCCTTCCAATTAGTGAACAGTGTTGAAGGTTTCTGAGATGTCGAAGATTAAGAGCGATGACGTGATGTAATCTGCTGCAATTCTAAGATCAACCCAAATAGAAACTAGTGCCCATTTGGTGCCTCTCTGACCAAAAATGTACTTGTGGCCAATCTAATAAATTAGACTATACATGCTCCAGATTTGGCTGAATACGTAGGTCTCCTATTCATCTAGAAGCTACTTCTAGGGGATTCTAAATTCAGGGCTAATGTCATCAACAGTAGCAAACATGTTAATAGAGAAGCAGCTTGGATAAAAAGGCTAGCACAAAAAGAGTAAAGTAATACACCTCTTCAGTAGGTGGCCATCAGTAGGGTCAGGCAGAAAAGAATTGTTACAGAAAGGGCTATATTGAAAATGCAATTATTAAAATCAATACCAACTGCTAGCTGCTCATTCAGGGGACCATACTAAATCAAGAGTAAAGAGAATAGGCCACTATTGAGGCAATAAGGGTTCTAGAAGACAAAGTAGGTGGTGCTACGATGATGTGAAATCTAGAAAGAAAATAACTGGGAAAAAGAAAGGGAGGACAAGCTTGAAACAGAAGGATCGGGAGCTGTATTGAAGATGCTGCAGACTGCAAAAACAGAGGTAAAATAAAGCACTCGAAAAATCGAACTGCATGGAATGCAATTCAGGTAAGATTGAGGACAAAATGGATAGGTCAATGTGGGATATTACAGCAAGGGGTACAGTGTCCACACAATTATGCTCAACTGCGATTTGAGGGGCCCAAGCACAGAAGGCTGAGAAGGTTGACAATGTAAAATGGAAATCTAAGAAAGAATACACGAAAAAAGCATTATGTAATAAACCTCTAAAGCCCTAATTAGGAGTTTACTTAAATAGAGTTGGGTAACAGGAAGGGTCTACATGATTTAGAGCAATGAGCAAAGGGGAATAATAACTAAAGTGTCTGCATTTGGAATCCCATTGGACTCCCTTGGAGAAATGTGGTAATACTGCTTCAATCGATGCTTTTATGTGGGAAACATTACCCTCCAAATAAAAGCAGATTGATATTTAGAATATCAATAATGTGCAGAGATGTATTAAGGAGAAGTGACTCAGCATAGCGACTACTGCACTCCTAATCCATAGTCCCCTTTCCTTCATACTTCATGGGCGTCATTCAAATGCAGAGGGACCGGTACATTTGCAAAGCAAAACATTTCCTCCAAAAGTAAATATTCTGAGAGTGCCTGCGCACACACAGGATGTGGCTATGGCCCACACTGACTCCAACTGGCAACACCCATTAGACCCCATTTCCAGCATTATATGGGATCACGGAAGATGGCGTCTTTTTAAGGGGGCTGAAGCGTATGGAGAAAAAGTGACCTATGGACTAGGAGTACAGTAGTCACAAAGGTGAATAATTTGTCCTTACTCCTACATCACATCCCCTTTCCTCCTACTCCTTGGTTATTACCAAGCATCGTCTCCCTAGGGTGGATGGCCTAACCCCAAGCAAAGAGTGTATGCTGTCTGCACAAACTTAGCCTGGTTGCACACGCAGGATCTATGTTCACAAATGCGTTGCCTTATTTCTCGTTTGGACTTGAAATAAGGCAACGCATTTGTGAACACCGATCCTGCGTGTGCAACCAAGTTGAAGACAAACCATTGGTGGCACATTTCAAAGCCAAGAACCACACCCACAATGACATATTTTGGGCAATATTACAAACCGTGAATAATCCTTTCAGGTCAATGTAACTCAATCAGAAAAATTATCCTCAAAATTGGGATAAACTCAAAACGGACTCCTTCAATCCAGAGAAGCCCTGGTTTGCGTTCAAACGGAGCCATAACCTGAAAGACCATCTTGTGCAGACATACACAGAAGTCGTACCAAGCCATAAACAAACCACGCTATGGAAACTCCCTGCAGTAACAGGACACTACAAATGTGGTTCATGCTCCGTTTGTCCCCTGACAGCCAACCTAAAAACCATTGACCTGAAGGAAATCCCTGGACTCTCAACTCCTTCACAAACTGAAGAACGAAATGGTCAGTGTACATAATCAAATGCCCCTGTGATCTGATCTACGTTGGCAAGTCCAAACGAGAAATAAGGCAACGCATTTGTGAACATAGATCCTGCGTGCGCAACCAGGTTGAAGACAAGCCATTGGTGGCACATTACAAAGCCAAGAACCACACCCACAATGACATCTTTTGGGCAATATTACAAACAGTGAACAATCCTTTTCGCTGAGGTGACAGATCTAGCCTTACGCAAGCTTGAACAAAAATGGATCTACCTACTAGACTCGGTTAGACAAGGTCTAAATGTTTCAATCGAAAGGAGTCTGTTTTTTACTAAATAAGACTATCATAATTTTCTTCACAATCAGATATCAATGCTATTGTTGCCTTAAAACATCTAGACTTTGGGCCACTACAGTACAAACGTATCTCTACTAAGATATGATCTGTGACTCTGCCTTCTCTCAACATCGCTCTCTAGGCACCGTTCTGTCCCTTACATGTGTTTAACAATATAGCAAGGTTGCCCTGCTTTTTTTCTCATTTTTTCTCATTTGTTCCTCAGTGGCTCAACTGTTTGCCGTTTTTTTGCCCGGTTCATTTACCCTGTTACCTGTGCAATATGTATGCCTACCACCACCAGACATGGGGTGCCCAAAACTTGTTTAATTTTAAATTTAATTTTGCTCGTTTCCTTGTATGCCAATTGTGATGCTGAGAAAATCACGCCTCGGGAAAGGTCTACCCTATGGGCTCAACTGTACTACCTAGCCTCAAACAAACTGGCAGATACATCAGTTTCATTTTCATAATTCATGATGATTTGTCTATGACAAATATGTGGTCATAACCAGTATGTCCATTTGCAAGTCACAAGGGCTTCTATGAATTTTGGTTGTTTTGTATGATAATTAAGATGCTGAGACAATGACGTCTCGTGAAATTGTCACCTTTGTTTACATGCAGACTTTGCCTTAAAAGCAATCTGGTGGTTACATCTGCCTTTTTATGTATAATGATCCTTCTGTGACAATTACTGTGCTGAAACCATGTAGTTCATATTTCTCTAGCACTTCTAATTATGTGATCCAATGATACATCATTATGTTCAAGCAGTCCAACAGGCAGTTGCATTTCTAAATACGATGTTTAAAATACGATGCATTCATAAAAGGTCGCAATAGACAGCAACACTGGCGTTTCTGGTTGCGTAACGCTTCCTGTCCTTGCTCCGACTTTTCTACCCAATGACAGGACTCGCTTCATTTCCTTCCGAGATAGGACACTGCCCCCCTCTGACATGCGCAGAGCATCTGTTTTTCATGACATGCGCGCATTGGCTGCAAGCGAGTCCACTTATTTACTATACGTGTACATCATTTTCCATCAGTGACACAGCTCGACTCACACTCTGAGAAAAACCTCTTGCCGTCGTCCGCCACTCCTCCTGAGAATCAGGTAACCCCTTCACACTCATCCCACATGGGATTGAGATCTCACATGTGGCTATTAGCTCACGTAATCACGACCGCTTAGGACGTTGTAGCACTATTACCGATCCTTTTTTTTTTTTTTTTTTTTTTTTATTTTTTTATTTTATTATTACTTGTGTATAATCAAAGGAAAAATGATTTTTACAAGAAGTTGATAGTTACAGTAAATGAAAATCAAAAGAAAATCAAAAGAAGAAAAAAGGTTCACCAAGTTACAGCCCAGCGACTCAGCTTCACAGAAATTTTTCAATGGTTACACAGAAACGTCAATTAAACAGCCATGTTCGGCCGGTCACTGGCTAAGCCGCCGATTTTAATAAAGGCTGCTTCTAATATTTTGGCCGTGACTACCGCCCATCGAGACTTCTCGCCAGATATTAGACGGCACCACCACGTGTGCTCCTCGATCAAGACCGAGTCATGCCAAAGCGGAGTCAAAAATGGGGCGCGAATGTCGTTCAAAGCCGGGCAATTTAGGAGCAGATGGCGGATGTTCTCCACAGAGCCAGGGTCTTCCGATCCTTTAGAAGTCATGTGCACGGCTCACCCGTCGCCATTTCGCTGTAAGTAATGCCGCTAGGCGCTACGAGAAAATGTTTGCACCCGAGACCATTTTTGCGAATCTGGAGGCCTATCACCACGATATTGAAATGGCTGGGCCGATTGACAAGCAACCTGTGTGTATTGGTAGGGCTTACTACCGATCCCTGAAGTCACTTGCACGGCTCACCCGCCGCCTTTTCCCTGCAAAAAATACCGCTGGGCACCACATGAATAATCTTGCACCCGATCCCTATATCATTTACCATTCTGCGAATCTGGGTGCTGGTCACCACCAAATTGTAACAGCTGGGTGGTTATGCTAATAATTTCTCTAAACCATTATAATGGTCACCTCACGGCCAGCTCGTTGATATTCTATCCGGGACAATGGCTGCACCCCCAGTCCTTCTCAACCTCAGCACTGGTGTCACAATCTAGCGCAAATTATAAACCTTTTCCTAAATCTACTCTTTTACTCATTTAGCTCCAGGCCTCTGACACTTGCAGACAGCATCTCAGTCCAACACGCTGGACTAAAAAGAACTCGACCAAGGCGCCTACTTACGGGCACATGGTAGGTCCTCCCTTTTTGCAGTTTTTAAACTCTCCCAGACATCAATTTCACTGAACTAACCCAGTCCCCTGTCATCCAACAGGCAGACGCACCTCAACATTGACCCGACTCGATCAAACTGTCCTGAAGACCATTCGGTACCTGGTGTAACAGCGCTGTTCCATTTTCACAGCCATATCCACCAGCCACTTACACCGAACCAGAAACACAAAATTGTGTGTCGACAATGTTAAATGTATTGTCATTTGAAACTACATGTAGAAAATACTGTTTGCCACTCTGCTTCCTAACCCACAAATATGCAGACCTCAATGTGCTCATTCATGCATATCTTCAGCGCTATGGCGCAGTTTGTAAATGTGTCTCGTTCTCCGTTAGTGTAAAATAAAAACCCTGTTCATTTCTATATCTTCAGGTGTTTTCCGTCTATTGAGCTAGCAATTCTCTAGCTCCACTGCAAACCTGGTGACCCTATGTCACGCCTTTGGTTAGGGTAGCTTTGACTCATCTCCTGTTTTATTGTTAGCATACAGGTCCAAAGCCAGCAGCACTTGGATCTTGCTGATGTGACTGGCAGAGGTTACCACTATTAGGAATGCAGTTTTCCAGCTCACTAACTTTATATCCGCCAAGGTCATGGGCTCAACTGGTTTGTGCAAAATAACCACCAGCACCAGATTCAAGTCCCACACCGGGTGAGGCGCTTTGACTGGGGAGGTGGATAGATCTGTAAGAGTCCTTCATCAAATATACTGGATTGCACGTAGTGAAAACCCATCCCCCAAGAGCTGCTGTAAGCACCTACTTATGCCGGATATGTTCTGCATGAAAACTTGAAACGCTATGCTATCCAAATGTGACAAGAATGGCAGTTATTGACCCAATGAGCACATCAGCAGACCAATGTTTGTTGATGGCCCAATGAACGAGTCAGATCCACTTACTCCTATATTGGGTCCACCTGAAAGGCTTCCTACGAGCTAGAATAATTTTGTGATTGTACTCCGATAGTCCTAAACGACCTATGGTCAATACTTCAGAAACCTGCTCACTCAGCTCAGTGATTGAAGGCACTAGGGACACACTTTCCGTGCCCTAAACAGACTCTTGCCAGCCAATAAGGTGTTGTAAGGGTCAAGGATGAAAGGCAAGTCAAGCACCACCTGATATCATTCTCAGAGCTGGAGGAAAAGCATGCAGGCTCTGCTCGCACAACCAGATCCGAAATGTACCTCCCTGAGAAAGATGCACCAGTCCCACTCACGAAGCAAACAACTTGCATTTTGCATTGCTTTCACATACAAACAAATCTAGGCAAAGAAGGGACTTCCCATCCCCGGAATATAATTTATGAAAGGTTGAACATCCAACTGGTCTTATTGAGATTGCTTGCTTAACTAGTCGACCTCCACATTCTGTGTCCCTGGCAGGTGAAAGGCTTTCAGAAGGTTGGAGCGCTCCAGACTGCATTACCAAATCTTTGCTACCAATCTGCATAGAACGTGGGACTTCGTTCCACCCTGCTGGTTAATATTTAACACCAGGTATTGTGTATGTAAATGAGCACTATCCTCTGCTCCAGAGATGGGAAAATTGCGATTAAGGCAAGTTGGGTCACTTAAAGCTGCAGGACATGGATGTGTTCCAGTTGTTCCTAAGGAGACCAAAACCTGACTCGACAGTTAGCCTTAAGTTGCTAGTCGCCCTGTACGGTAGGAGTCCATGGTTGCCTGTCCAATGTCCTTCCCTGGATCACTAGAGCACATCTGGATGTAAAGTTCCCAAGATAAAGAGCAGCCCAGACTTGAGGATCAGACACCAGATTTCAATGTTCTGAAAAGTACAATTGGATCCCCAGGGCAAGTGGGTCTGCAATGACAAGTTGCCATGATACCATTGGATACCAATGTGCTGAAACACATTAATAGGTGTAGCCACTGTAATGTGTGCTGGTCAGAAGCCCTAATGTGCTCCGACACGAATATGTCACAATGTAGATATATGCACTGACCTTTATGTCATTGAAATTAATTTGGCAGTTCACATAGCATCCAGGGTACCAAACCCAGGCCAATTCGAGGTTTAACCTCGACTATTTCATAAGGGCGGGCAGAAATTTTGCTAATGCATGGGTTGTTGTAGTGGCCCGGTGAATATCAAATTTTGTTGATAGATAAATGAAAGGATCCGAATTGAGCTAATAGTATGATTATTAAGACTTATCAATTCTGCAACTGGTAAATACCCTGTCAGGTTAAGTTATGACCTGGATTCGCTTGTTAACCAGTCAAGTAGGTTAAATGTCAGTGGTTACCACATGCATGTAGATTCCCTCACTTTTCAGGCAAGTCTGTTGCATCTGGCTAGTGGGATTCAGGGCGGTGTAGGTGTAGCGAATCCAGTCACGGCCAGCTCAATAACATTTCTAAATTCCTTCAAATGGCCAAATGCACTGTCAATTAGTATTGGCAGTAAGAAATGAAGTACCAGGATTAAATATGGGGAACCAATGTTAGTGTGGTAAAGGATGGTTGTGGTAGTTTAATAGGCAAATCAAGTGAGATGTGGGCAAATGGAGGGTATTGGTGAACTAATAGGAATGAGGTTAAACATTAGCCGTAAATGGCATGTGTCGCTAGCACCTCACGTTTAGCTTAAAGAATATTTATTTAGACACAAACTGAAGTCATTTATGGTTGCTAGTCATTGATCGTACTTGGGTAGTATTGTTAATTTATAATGCCTCTCTTTCCAATTAATCTTGATTTAGACTTAAAGGGCTATAAATTAAGATAATATTAGATATAAACTTTCCATATAGCTAAGTGCCACTGCTAGAAACTACAAGCTCTAAAAGTTAGAGTTTCCACATGGAGTTAAGTTAGTGCAGCACATAGGCTTTGGGATTTAGGGACTGAGTTCTAGTTATCAGACATTTGACTGAGATGCTTTTTTAATTTTTTTTATCATTGGCTTCTACAGGGAGGGGGTGGGACAGACCTCTTTCTAAAGGGAATACGGAAGGGTGCTGTTGGTGGGTTTGTACTGACAATACCAAGTGTTTGCATGTTGTGTTTGTGTAGGTAATCTGTTTTTGTGTTCTCACGGGGTTGGTTCTGTTCTGCTCTAATAGTGCACTGCCTAACAAAACTGGTTTGAAAATAGTATATGCAATGTTAATGGTATAAACTGTGCAAACAAAAGGAACAGGATATTAGGTAGGCTTAACAAACTGGGGGCTGATATAGCCCCGTTACAATAAACGCCTACTAGAAGCAGAGGCCCAAAAATTGAAACATGGATGGGTGGGGAAGGTTTTTGGCTCCTGTTTTACCTCTAGTTCCAGGGGAGTTTGCACTCTGGTAAAGAGCCTGCCAATATCTGAAATAATCTGCGATTAGGATAAAGATGGGAGAAAAGTTTGCATTTCTCTGATAGTTCAAAATGTTTCATTTTACTTGCAAGGTTTATGCACCGAATGAAGGGGATGGCAAGTTTCATATGTCTCACACAGTTTGCAAATAACAAGGGGGGCGGGTCCTGGGAAGCACTCTGCCAGACATTAGCCCCAGTTACGAGAGCATTCCCAGAGTCTTTCGATCACTTTCTTTCACAGAGGAGAAATATCCAAAACATCAGTCTTGTCCTTCCCTGGGGCAGTCCAGCACAGAAATGCTAGGCAATTCTCCTCTGATGACGCCCAACAAGGCTGAAACATGTCTGGGGATGCCTGTGGTCTCGTGCAGAAAGGATGTGACCTAGCAGTTTTGGCTGGACTACCGTTTTGGGAGTGAGACCAAGCCCGATTTGCATATTTCTTTCCCTTGGCTTGCCAGGTGAACAACGATGGTCTGGAGGGTTGCCCAGAGGAATGCCAGAGGTTAAGATTTATTCTAAACCTTCCAGCCATCACCTCCTTTGTTTTGCTTTTCTCACACAGTATATACAGAATTTAAGTCAACAAAACCTAGTGGTGGGTGGGGATTTCAATATCACACTGGATCCTGACTATAGACAAAAAGTGTTTACTCTATGAGCAAAGAAAGCAAAATTAAGCGAGAAGCCATGCTAGATTTTATGAGAGAATAACCAGGTTACTCACCGTAGTGACCACCTTACTCCTAGTCCATAGTCCCCTTTCCTCCATACTTATGGGACATCTCTCCGTCCTGTGGGACGGGACCGGATCGCTTTGTAAAAGCATCTAAAATTTCCAAAAGAAATGTTTTTCTTTTGTCCTTCCTCCCTTTCTACGCGGAGCCTGGCACTTGGCCGTAACTCCGCCCATCTCGGCTGCGCTCCGTGCATCGCCCATCAGTCCTTTTCTATCGCCGGGTCAGAGATCCTTGAGCAATAACAGAGGAACCTTATTAGAGGGGACGGCGGGCAGGTGTATGGAGGAAAGGGGACTATGGACTAGGAGTAAGGTGGTCACTACGGTGAGTAACCTGGTTATACTCCTACGTCCCGTCCCCTTTCCTCCATACTTATGGGATTACAGGAACTATGGGTGGATGGAAAAATCCCTTACTGGAACAGGTTCTTCAGCACAGCCTGATCAAACTGGGCATCAGCTCTTGAACTCAGGTCTAGACAATAATGTTTACAAAAAGCCGATGGGGAGGCCCAAGTAGCCACCTTTGCGGCGGTCTCCCAGGGGACATATTTCTGAAAGGCAACTGCGGCTGCCTTGCCCCGCATCAGATGTGCATGAATACCCTTAGGAGGCTTCAGCCCTTGAACGGTGTAAGACTCCGTAATGCAGGCCGCGTTCCACCGGGAGATGGTAGCCTAAGAGGCCTGCTTTCCTTGTGGATTACCAAAAGGGACAAACAGTTGAGAAGAGCTTCTAAGCTCGGAAGTCCTGTCAAGCTAGAACTTAAGAGCCCTTCTAACATCCAGACAGTGTAGAACCATTTCCGCCTCTGAAGCGGGGTTCGGAAAAAAGACCGGCAAGGTAATAGACTGGTTTAGATGAAACTCAGAAACCACCTTCAGCAAGAAAGCGCGGTTTGTCCTTAGGACCACCTTACCCTTGTGAAAAGCCAAGAAGGGACGTTACACCGACAAAGCTTGGAGTTCGCTCACGCGCCTTGCCGAAGTGATGGCCACCAAAAAGGACACCTTCCATGAGAGGTGCTTGAGGTCTACCGTGGCCATTAGTTCAAAAGGCTTATGGCACAACGCCGTCAGGACCACATTTAGATCCCACGCCTGGTGCGGACTGCGAATCGGAGGAAAGAGGCGCATCAAGCCTGCAAAATGTCTTAACCACTGGGTTAGCCAGAGAGTAAGAACATTGGTCCGTAGATAAAAAGGCGGAAACCGGCGAAAGGCATGTTCTACATGATAAAACATCCCGACTCTGCTAGGTGGGATACAAAGGACAGTACCGTGTCAATTGTGGCCCGCCTTTGGTCCATCTGCTTGACTAAACACCAATGACAGAACCTAAGCGATTTGCTTTTGTACTCGGACCTAGTCGAAGGTTTTCTGGCTGCCTGGATAATAAGCATGTTATCCGCGGACAGACCAAGATGTTCTAAAGACCTGAACTCAGGCACCACGCCGACAAGCTGAGTGATTGTGGGGAGGGGTGCCACAGTTGTTCCCCCTGGTGAAGAAGATCAGGGGTCACCGGTAACCTGATCGGCGGATACAGTGACAGGTGTTGGAAGTTCTGAGAACCAAAACCTGGCCGGCCACCACGGGGCAATGAGCAGAAGAAAACAGTTCATCGAGTTCTTCAATTTGCAAATCGTCCGATGAACTAGAGGCAGAGGCGGGAAGGCATAAGCCCTCATGTTGTGCCGTGGAATTTTGAGAGCATCCCCCAGAGAGGAGGTTCCAAGTCCGTTTCTGGAGGCATACAGAGGAAGCTTCTTGTTTGCCGCCATAGCGAAGACGTCCACTTCCGGAGTGCCCCAGCGCAGGAAAATCCATGAGGACACCTATGCCTTCAGTTCCCACCTCGTAGCGGATTATCGTCTGCTGACTGAGGGCATCTGCTGTGACATTCAGCTGACCCGGAATGTGTACTGCAAGTAGCCAAACACCATGCTTAACCGCCAATCCCAAATCTGGATGGACAGTTCCACGAGCGGGAGAGACTTGGTACCCCCCTTGCTTGTTGATGTAAAACATCAACACCGCATTGTCCGTGCGAATCCGGACCACCTTGTTGGCTATGATCGGTCTGAACGCCTTGAGCGCTAGGAAGATAGCCAGGAGCTCCAGATGATTTATGTGGAGGAGCTTGTCCTGAGGCGACTAAAGAGCTGAGACCTGAAGATCCAACGTCGCACCCCACCCCAGAAGGGAGGAGTCCGTCGTGACCGTTACTGTCGGAGCTGGGTCCTGAAACCCCGCCCCCACCGACAGGTTGCTGAGTGACTAGCACCAGTCCAGGTCCGCTCTCATGGAAGCCGGAATCGTTATCAACTTGGAGTCTGGATCCACAGCCTGAAGCCAAGAACTCCGAAGAGCCATCTGAGTCCACCTCATCTTGAGGCGCGCAAGAGGAAGCGCCAAAACGCACGAGGCCATGAGGCACAGAAGCTTCTAGAACCACCAAGCCAACATGCTCTCTGACTGCGCAAACATCTGACACGTGGCCAACAGATCTGCCATTCTGTCCCCGGTCAGGTACACTCTGCAGTCGATCGTGTTCCAGCGGAAACCCAGGAAGATCAAGTCCTGAGAAACCGTCATGGAAGATTTCCGCCAGTTCACTGACAGCCCGAGGTGGAACAGGAGCTGGAGGAGAGACTGAAGATTGCAGGCAGCTTTCAGCAGACAAGGGCTGCGCAAGCGCCAGTCGTCCAAATACGGATATACATGGATACCCTGCAGAAGAAGATAGGGCGCGATCACCGACACCATCTTCGTAAAAACACGCAGTGCCGAACCTAGGCCAAAAGGAAGCACTTGAAACTGGAAATGCTCCGCTCCCACAGAGAAACAGATATTTCCTGTGTGGACCCCAGATCAGGATATGCATGTAGGCATCCTGAAGATCCACCACGCTGAGGGAAGATCGTATGTGGCCGGGCTTGATCATCTTGAATTTCTCTTGGGGTAGGAAAAGATTGGACTGGGAAAGGTCTAGGATGGTGCGTAGGCCAGCCTGGTTGGGTTTGGGGACCTAAAACAGCCGGGAGCAGAAGCCCTCCCCTCACTCCCCAAGAGGAACGGGTTCCACAGCTCTGAGGTCCTGCAGCTTCTGCACCTCGGCTTTTAGGGAGGGCGATCCAGACTGTTGGAAAGGAGGGTTGAAGGGGGGTAGGGATAAGCGGAAGCCCGCCCGAGCGACTGCCAAGAACCACCTGTCCTCGGTGATTGTCTGCCACGCCTCCCAATGAGACGCAATGCATCCTCCCACCGGGGTCTCGTGCGAGTGAGGAAAACCATCATTTTGCAGGTTTTTCAGTGGTGTTACCACCTGAACCTGAAGAGGAGGCTGAGGAGAGGGAGAAAAACCGAGTCCGTTGCCGCCTCCGGCAGTGATTACCCAAAGGAGTATCCACTCTGCGGGATTTCCGGTCTACGAAGCCACTAAAACCAAAGCAGGGCTGGCTCTGTGACAGCGGTCTCTGGTTCCTGAAAGGAGTTTTAACCAGGACAGACAAGCAGTTAGCTGTCTGGGTGCTGTCCTTTGTTTTGATGAGCTCCACATCCACTGTGGAATGAAAAAGCTCTTTACCGTCAAACGGCCGGTCCAACACCTTGTCCTGTACCTCCTTCGAGAACTTGGTGGCATGCAACCACGCCTGTAGAGAGGTGTCAACACCCAGCATAAGGCCCCGAGCAGACATGTCGACGTGATGAGCCACAGCCTCAAGCAGATTCTAAGCCAAGACTCTGGAGTCAGATAAACCCGCCCTAAAGTCTTCCAGCTTCTCGACCGGAATGAACTCCTCAAACTCCGACAGACCTTTCCACATCTTCATGTTTGCCCCCGCTAACACCAGTTCCGCGTTGGCCTGCCGGAGCTGCAAGGCCGAGCTAGCGAAAATCTTCCTCCCAAGGGAGTCCATGAGTTTGTCCTCTTTCCCCAGAACCTGAGTCGCCATCATAGAAGAGGACGCTGAAGGCCTGGGCTGCAAAGTGGCCGCGGCCACCACTGTGGAGGAAGGGGGCAGACAAGATGACAGGGCCACCTCTTCTGAAGAATGCAGCCTGTAACGCGGGTCAATTTTCTTATTGACGAAAAGTCCAGAGTGTCGCTTTTCCCAGACCCTGTGGACCTCGGTCAAAACGTCCTTCTGCAAGAACAGGCCGGTACACTCCCAAGGAGGCAAGGTGAATGCCCCCGAAAGCACACCCTCCTGCGGAGCGGGTGCCTCAGGCACTGGGACATTCAATAGGCACCTCATGTCCAGTACCCGGTCGTGAAAAGCTCTAATAGAGCAGGGCTGGTCTTCGCTGTCCTGCTCGCCCTACGCATCACCCGACAGGTCAGGATCCTGCTGAACCGTGTCAGGCACCGTCTTGTCCACGGGGGCAAGGGCGGAAGCGTCGGTGGAGGCACCATAGGCAAGGGTGGCGCTGGCGGAACCACTGGTGAAGCGAGTGGAGCCGTAGGCGCGGGTGGGCAAATCTCCCGAAAAAGACCCTTTAAATACTCTCTCATGGGGTCAGTAGGCATGAGCGTCTTAAATTTGCCAAAAAAGTGTCCTCCGGAGACGGTTTTGGAGCCGCCGGAGAAGGCCTCTCATGAGGATAATTCCAGGGACGCAGCGGGGACGGTTGCCGCATAGGCCCATCCCCCGAAGTGTCCACAAAAATCAACGGTGCCGAACCAACAGGCAACGAGACATTGTGTGGGAGAGGCATCAGGGCGTTCCAATCAAACTGGACGGAACGGATGCATACAAGGAACTTTGTGTTCACCTGCGGAACCAACTCCTACACCTGAGGCCGATGGCGTAGTTGTAGGTTGAGCGCCCAAAATGGCCGCTGTGGTTGTGGCGGGAACGGCCACCATTTTGCCATCACCTGAGGGGAACTGCGGCACGTGTGGAAGGGAGGCAGGGGTCCCAGTCAGTGGATCAGGGGTCTTAATCTTAGCCTTTACATAAGGAACCTCAGCCGAGCCGGTACTATGAGGCCTGGAATGTTTCTGCGACATACCAATAGCCAAAGTAGCCTTCGCAGGAAGGACCTTGGCACTGCCGGTAAGGGAAGAACTTTCACTCCCTGCTCCCTCAACAGTTCTGGCATCGCCACAAGAGCGGGAACGGTGAGGAAGTACGTTCACCGATAATGCCTTGAAAAGGCCTCACAGAAATGTTGGTCTCTTTAGCCTCTGCACGAGGGACCTCGGACCCAGGTCCGGTAACAGCCTTACTAGCGTGGGCCTCAAACAACCGTTTGGTAACACCAAGCCCAGCCGAGGCCTCGGGGCACACCCCGGTACTTTTGAGGGAAGCTGATAACGAGGCCTCAGAGCAAGCTCCGGTACCCCTCGATTCAGTAGAACAGGATCTACAGGTAGCCCCCACAGGAGGGGCCTCGCAGCGTGCTCCGGTATCCACAGGCCCCTTACGGAGACCCTCGGAGGAAACTCTGGTACAATTATTAGGCCCAGAGGGCACCTCGGGGCAATCCCCGGTGACAGAGCGATCAACGCTCCTCCCGGCGCGGGAAGATCCTGGAAAGGTATCTCCAGGCCGGGGTGCTCTGAAAAGTAAAGAACTCACTGGGCGTGGTTTCTTTTCGTCGCTAAACGCCTGAAAATGCGAAGGAGGAGTACGCCGAAACACCACCTCCCACCGCTCCAACCGACGTTGAAGTGCCCAGACCGAAGGGGAGACAATAAAAACAGGAGTCCCAACAGTGATCTGGACCCAAACACTCTAAGCAAAGAGGATGGGGGTCCGCCCTCGCAAGCGTCAGTGACGCGATGAACAATCTGGAAAGTCTAGTTTGAACGACAAAGAGACTAGTAAACGATCGCTAGCGAGAGCCCGAGAGGAGGAAAAAGGAAGAAGATCTTCCGAGGATGCAAGCGCGTCTAGTCCCAATCGAGCGGAGAAAAGGACTGATGGGCGATGCGCGGGCGGAACCGTGATGGACGGGGTTACAGCAGCGTGCCGGGCCCCGCGTAGAAAGAGAGGAAGGGCAAAAGAAAAATCTTTCTTTTTGAAATTTTGGATGCTTTTACAAAGCGCTCCGGTCCCGTCCCACAGGACGCAGAGATGTCCCATAAGTATGGAGGAAAGGGGACGGACGTAGGAGTATGTGGCTTACTCAATATGTGGAGATTTCAGCACCCCTTGGATAGACGATATTCATTCTATTCGGGGAGTCATAAAATGTTCTCACATATACACTTGCTACTGAATTCTGGTGTCTGCACACAAAATTGTAATCAAAGCGATATTAATACTATCCCAATCTCAGATCATGCACCCATTTCAATAGAAGTGTCTGTCATATCCAATGCATAAAAAAATGAATGTCTCCCTGCTCAAGAATGTAGAAATAGTACACACGCTTGTGACAGAAGCTACGTTTTCTGTGGAGAAAAACTGGACGGAGGAAGTTGCGGTGGAGTGTGTATGGGAAGCATTCAAATGATACATGAAGAGGCATGCGGATTGGCATATCTAGTAAAATAAATAAAACAAAAAAAAAGAAAAGGAGGTGAAGAAATTGGAAGAAGAAATTGAAGAAATGGAAAAACAAAAACGAAGAAATGGAAAAACAAAACCATGTTGAATCATACAGCGGAATCTTGTTCTGCACTAGCAGTTAAAAAATGGAGATGCACCAAACAGAAAAAGCAGATGTTCTCTTGTACAGAGCAAGAAGCAACTACTATGAGGGAGAAGAGAAATGAGATTGTCTCTTAGCACACCGTCTGAAGGTTAGGGAAAGTGAAAGATCTATTAATGCAATAGACTGCCAGATGGGAGAAATAACTGTTGAACCAACAAGAATTAACAAAGAATTCAAGGAATAAAGTGCAGATTAATCAGGACCGCTTGAATGAATTCATAGGAAGCTGCAACCTTAAACTGAATCCTTAGAACACACAGTATTTGGAGAGAGAGCAACGTGCCGTCTAAACCTGGGAAAATGTCCGGGTCCCGATGGACTACTGGCAGAATTTTTATACGATAATGCCAGAGGAAGTATATGCCCTGATGCTGGCAATGTTGCAATCTTCGCGGAGATGCAGCACTCTTCCTCCATCCACCAGAAAAATCTCTTTTTAAAACAAGGGAAATCAGCGCTGAACATGAGCAGTTACAGGCTAATAAGTCTAATTAATACAGATAATAAAATCCTAGCGAAGGTCATTGCGACAAGAGTTGAAAACTTGCTGCCAGGGCTTATTTGCCAAGAACAAACTGGCTTTGTTAAAGGGAGACATATCTGATAACATGCACAGGTTGATACTGACACTATATTAAAGTAAGCAGTTACCTGTTGGGGTGGCGGTTCTATCACTAAATGCTGAAAAGGCGTTTGATCACATTGAATGGAACTATCTAATGGCCACTTTAGAGGGCTCCGGAGTGGGAGAAAACCTGCTTGGATGGATTAAACTGCTGTATTCAAAACCCACAGCAAGCATTAGTACCACTTGTTTTTCATCAGAAAGTTTTGAATTAGGGCGAGGAACACGACAAGGATGCCTGCTGTCTCCGTTGCTTTTTTGCGCTCGCTATAGAACCCTTGGCAGCAAGAATCAGGGAGGATCGGATGATACAAGGTGTGCAACACAGAGAAGTCTGACGAAAACAATTGGCTATATGCCAATGAAATGCTGCTGGCGATTTAAGGATTAAACTCAATAGTCCAAGCATCAACAGATCAAATCAAAGGCTTTCAAGAGTACTCAGATATAAAAATAAAATTGGTCTAAATCAGAAACGATGCCGGCTTCAAAGACTTGAACTGGTGAATGACTAATTGATCGTGGATTCAGATGGTGTCCGGAGAAAATGCGGTACTTGTGTACATGGCTTACGAGAGATGTGGATCATGTGATGGATGTTAATTTGCATCACGCATTTGAGATGTTGAAAAAAGACCTGCGCGGATGGGATGAATTGAAACAGTCTGTGGGCGAAGAGGAAGAGTGAACGCAATCAGGATGTCTTCTGCTCCCCGGATCATCTATATCCAGAGTAAGATTCTAATAATGACAAAAAAGAAACTAATGAAGAAGATGGAGTTTGATACAATCCTTCCTGCGGGAAGGGAAACAACCACGTCTAAAACAAAGGATTTTGAAAATCATCATCTAGCATTTGGTTCCTTTTATTGAAAATTCAACAGATATTTGGATTCAGGGTGAAACTAGCAGATGTACTCCACTTGCTCCAAGGGCGGTGATGGCGTCAGAAGACGCACATGGTTGCAGATCATATGCTCCAACAACATTTTTTCGGGAATGCTGGAAAAGACTAATTAAGCTCAGTATGAAAGGAGACTCCTACTCCAACTCATCAAGTTGGAGGGGAAGACTTTTTTTGGCATAACTGGTATTTGACTGGTATCCAATGGCTAGGTGACCTTTTTGAAGAAGGAAACTGGATCACATTTGAAAGATTGTCAAAAGAAAACAAACTTGAAAATTGTTCTTTCAGAGAATATAGATAACTGAAAAAAGCAGTGGGAAATACATTTCCTGAAGTATACAAGGACTGGATGGATTGGTTAAGGGAATTCAAAATGAATGGTCACATTGCCTCCATGAAAAACCTTTGCTCAAATGGACAGAGGTGATAGACTCGGAAATGAGTGTGGGCAGATGGAACATATGCAGGAATGTGTCCTTGGCCTTGTTGAATTTAGTAGAAGGAGCAAGATAAAGATCCTGAATAGGTTATACTGGACTCCACAATTAATATTTAAAAAGGGGATTATTGGAGTCAGAGGCTTTTTGGAAATGCAAACAGAGAAGAATACTTTGAACATATGATGTGGGAATGTGGAATTGTAAGGGATTGCTGGATAAAAGTGACAGACAATGAATACTGTTCTTATGATTGATGTGGATTTTAATTACAATAGTGTTGTTCTAGGGGAGGAGGAGCCAATAGCAGAATTGACATTTCAGAGATGTTGGTTCTTTAGAGCTTTGCTCTCTGCAAAGAAAATTGTGTTGAGGAATTGGAAAAGTGTGCAAACACCCTCACAGTTTCGGAATGGATGTCTGATTTCGTGCATACATCTAAAATTGTAAGGGTTGTAATCTTATGTAGAAAGAGGAAAAGAGACCCGTTTGATGATATCTAGGATAGATTCCTGGACCTGTGACCTATTTTCTGTATGTGAACTTGTGCAATTCCACTTCCATCCACTGAGATCGTATTTTTGTATATGTAAAATGTCTTGTGATCGTGAATTATATCCTTTTCCAATTAATGATAAACATGTGAACGAAAAAACATGGAGAATCTGGGCCCCGTTTTCAGGCTATCACTTGCATATGTACTGCAATGGCTACAGAGACCTCACTCTTAAGGGTATCTTAAAAAAAAGTGGTGGTGTAGAGTGGGGCAGTGGTCATAGGAGGAGGGCGCGTGGCTGTGAGTCGGGGTGCTTCAGACTGCATTTTCACTTAAAAATTGTTTTAGAACTGTAAATAACATAAAAGTGGCGTATAGAATTCTTTCTCATACAGCATAAAGACGCCAACTGAATTTTCAGAAGTGTCATGGATAATAACAGAGCTAGCCACTAACATTTTTAAAAATCTGTTTGAAACCAGGGTAGATAAAAATACCGATTTTGAATTAATAAAATAAAACTCTTCGATAAAAGTCTCTAGCAAAATCCCAAAAAAAGCACTGGTTGAAAGGATGAAAAAGACAAAGCAAATAATACCATTAAGGTAGCAACAAGCAGACTTCATAATTTGGAGCAGAAGCAGCTACGCTCATTTTACTTACCAGTGAAGAGAGGGCTGAACGAGACTGGAGAAAAGGCACTTTGAGTTCTTGTCAGTCGGGGTTTTCTGTTAAAAGAAAATGGAGTTGTATTCGGATGCCATAATACTACCGTTTCATGTCATTTCCTATTTAAGAGAAAAACATCTGTAACGATCACACAGACACTTCCTTTCACAACAGACTTTTTAGGACAACCAAACCATGCTGCTTGGTAATGGTTACATTTTGCCATTCACACATTTCAACAATGGATCTTATTTTGAAAGGAAGGTTTAGAAGTAAAGGTTTGGGGTACATAAATTATAAGTTACTCACCGTAGTGACCAACTTAGTCCCTTTTCCTCCATACTGCATGGGCGCCCCTTTCAAGGGACGTGAGACAGAACCTTTTTCACCAGAAAAAACTTTCTTCCCCTTTAAATGTATTGACGCGCAGGGGTGTGGCCCTGGAAGCATGCGCTGCCCTGCCTCCGCCGCCACACCTCAGTCCCCATAGACGCGTCAACAACATATTAATATTGCCTAATAACACCAGTTTTATTAAGGGGGAGGATGGTGGGACGTATGGAGAAAAGGGGACTAAGTACGTTAGTCGCAACGGTAAGTAACTTATAATTACTTATAATTCCCATCCCCTTTCCTCCATACTGCATGGGCGATTACAATGGGTGGAGCCCCAGGGTGGAGAGGAGACCCTGTTTAAGCAAACAGGTTTCCAAGAACCACCTGTCCGAAAGCCACATCTGATCTAGAGCCGGCATCCAAACGGCAGTGCTTGCAGAAAGCCGAAGGGGTGGCCCATGTGGCCTCCCTGCTTATGACTTGCCAGGGGACATGCCGCTGGAATGCGATGGCTGTTGCCTTGGCTGGGACCACATGGGCGTGCATGTTTGCAGGCAGTGGCTTATGCTGTCCCTCGTAAGCTTCTTTGATGGCCAAGACCACCCAAAGGGCTATGAGGCCTTAGAGGCCTGATATCCCAGTCTTAATCTGCCGAAGGTGACAAAAAAGTGCATCTAACTTGTGGAAGCCCTTGGTCCTGTCCAAATAGAATTTCAGGGCACGCCTGGCATCCAGGCAGTGCAGTACTATGCGCCGTCTTTGGGCTCAGCAAAAAACATAGGCAGCACTATTTCTTCGTTTAGATGGAATGCGGAAGGCACCTTAGGTAGGAATGCTAGGCAAGTCTGCAGGACTACTTCATCTCTGTGAAATGTAGTGTAGGGCTCTGAGGTGACCAGCGTCTGGATTTCACTTATCCTGTGAGCCAAGGTGAGGCCGACTAGCAAGGCCATCTTAATGGTGACCAGCCTGATGTCCGCAGACACCACTGGCTCAAATGGTTCGTGCGCCAGGGCCCCCAACACTATATTGAGGTCCCAAACATGGTGTGGCCTCTTGATGAGTGGGTAGTGTCTGGCGAGTCCCGTTAGATGCTTCTTGACAAATCGGGTTGGAAGAGAAGACCTCCTAATCTGAGTTTCTGTAGGCCCCAATGGCTGCCAAGTAAGTGCAGCAAGTTTCTACCTACACGCCCGAGTGGGCAAGGTGCGCCGAGAAAGGGAGCACGTTGTCCAATGTACATGCAAGAGGGTTGATATCCTTAGAGTCTGCCCAGTGGCAGAACCCAGTCCACTTGCTCTTCTACTGCGCTCTGGTATCTTTGCTCCTAGCGCCCTGTATGATCTTTAGATTACCCTGTGACAGGCTGAGGTGTCCTAGCGTGATCTGCTCAAGAACCATGCTGTGAGGGCTAGTTTCTGTGGCGTGAGGTGAATGACCCTGACCCCCTGCCGTGCATTAAGATGTGCTGGGCCCGTCGGAAGGCGAATGGGAGGTCTCCGAGAGGCTGAGCAGCTCTGAGAACCATGGCCTGGCTGGCCACCATGGAGCTATCGGAATGACGCTGAGTTGGTGAGACTCCTTGATCTTTCATATCACCCGGTGTATCAGCGGCGTGGACGGGAAGGCGCATGCTGGCATGCCATTCCACTGAATCTGAAATGCGTCGCCCAGGGAGCCGGGGCCCTGCCCCTGCCAGGAGGCGAACTGTTGGCACTTCCTGTTGTCCCAGAAGGCAAAGAGGTCCACCTGTGGGTGTCCCCATCTGCTGAAGATCTCCTGCAGTACGAGGTCGTTTAGCTGCCACTCGTAATTGTCCGCTCCCAGTCTGCTGAGCCTGTCTACCTCCAGGTTGGACTCCCCTGGAAGGTGGACGGCCATGAGATAGATGTTTTCCAGGGCCCACTCCCACACGCGGACTGCCAGTCTACACAGTGGGAGGGGGACGGGGGGGTTGGAGGGAGACACCTGGTAGCCCCCCCGCTTGTTGACATGGAACATGCTGGTCGAGTGGTCTGTCTGAATGAGTGCCCCCCCCCCATCCCTCGAGAGAAAAGTCTGTAGAGATGGTGACCTGTGGGGCAGGCTGCCGGAAAGGCTTGCCCGTCCGCAGGTTGCAGTTCCTGGACCACAAAGTGATGTCCAGGTGAAGAGAAGTAGGAACAATTATCTCCGCCTGAGAGGTGCGGTGCACCTCTTTCGGGGATGAAGCCCTGACAAGCCAGTCGTCAAGATACAGATAGATGTGGTGGCCCTGAGGAGGGACGCCACGGCATTCATGAACCTGGTAAAGACCCTGGGGGCAAAGTGAGGCCAAAGGGAAGCACCTTGTATTGGAAATGGTAGCACATGATCCTGAATCGTAGAAAAGAATGAGGAGGCTGCCAGATCGGGACTTTTAAGTATGCGTCCTTCAGATCCAGGGAGCACATCCAGTCTCCCCTGCACAATGTCTCCGCTATTAAAGCTGGCGTAACCCTCTTGAATTTTTGCACAGGTAGGGAGAGTTGAGGGTGGAAAGGTCCAGCACAACTCTCAGTTCCGCCTGGTTCTTTTTCTGAATAGCGAAAATCGTGGAGTCTGGGACTTCCTCCACTGCCTGGCTCGTGACGAACGACTGGATCTCTGCTAAAAGAGTTGCTGTCCCAACCTGTGGGAGAGGAGGGGAAGAGGGATGAGAGGCTGGGATGGGTAGGTGGTACCGGTGGATACTACCGAGAGGATCCAGGGGTCCGCAAAATACTGGCTCCAGAACGGTGCATCTAGAGCAAGCATACCCACCATTGGAGACACGAGGAGTGTCTCATGACTTATTTCCCTGTTGCAGAGGTGTAGGACTTCAAAAAGCACTTACTCTTACCCCCCCCCCCCTCCTCTTTGTGTTGTTTGCAACGATGTTGGGTCGGCGAACGTTAAGGCTGCCTGGACCTCCGCTCTTGGAAGCCGCAGAACCCTCTGTATGTACGCCCCTAGTCCGAGCGCTGCTGTGACTGGCTGTACGTTTTGGGTGTGGTCTTTGTAAGGATTGATAAAGACTTGGCCGTTTGTGAGCCGTTTTTATTTTTGTCCAGCTCCTAATCTGTGGTGGAGTGGAAGAGGTCACCCCCTTAAAACAGAAGGTCTAATATGCGTTCCTGGACATCCGTGTTGAATTTAGTAGCACAGAGCCAGGCTGTTCTTCTCATGTCCGTGGCAATGCAGATGGCCCGGCCAGAGGTGTCAATGTGGGCCACTTGTGCCACCATCTTGGACCAATCCCGCCTTGAATTGTGATTAGCTCTGTGCCGGAAGCTCTGGGAGGAAATCAGCAATTTCCCGCCAAAGCCTCTGGTTAACTGCTGCCAGCATGGCATAGGGGTTGGTTTGACGAACATGCAGGCACGCATTGGGATACAGCTTCTACCCGTATGCCCCCAAGATCTTCTCCTCCTTCCCTAGCAGCGCGGAAGAGGCCGACTGAGGTTTGGAGTATAGTGATGCCGCAGCAATCACCGAAGAGTGCGGCCGAGGGTGGGCCCATAGCAAGAGTGTATCCCCCTCCATCTGCCTGTACTTGGCATCCAGGCGTCGAATGGCCGGCTGGGCCGAGTGGGGCTTGAGCCAGCCATTTTTGGCCAAGGCGACTACGTCATTCGGCATCAGGATCCCTTTTCTTGCTGCAGGACAGAGCGTGAGGACTCCGGCGAGGACCCCCTCTGATGGTTGCTCGACCTCGGGTTGAGAAATGGCCAAGTACTCTGCCAGACCCGTAAGACGTTCATGCAAGGCCTTGGCTGATGGTGGGTCAGGGTCATCCTCATCGGTGTCCACCTGAGGGTCGGTTGGTCCGGCACCGGTGGAGGGGTGCTGGAATCCAAAGGCTGTGGTGTGGAGATCGGAGACGGCGGCTGCAGCGGATGCTGTTACGGAGCCGCCTGTACAATCAGGAGGACCGGAGCGGGTGGTGGAGGCTGAACAGGGGCGCCTGTACTGGGGCCTGCAGCGCCAGAGCCATTAACAACACTTCCCTGATGGCACCCCTGAGGATGCACCCCATACGAGGAGATTTCATGAGTCCGAGGAACCTTTCAAAGAATCTGTCCTCACAGGCCGGAGGGCTGGTAGGAGATATTGACGGGGTAGCGGGCAGCTGCTTGAGCCGGTGTGTACCCTGCCAATACAAGCGCAGCAGGAACCTGCCCTGCACAAAGGATGGCTAGGCTGTAGGCCACGTACCTGGTTGACACAAGTCACACCTTGACATACATTCGTCCACCTGCTCCCTGTCGTGGTGCAGTATCGGGCAGAGTGGGAATTGTGAATGTCATTTGTCTAGGCATACGTTGCAGGTGTCATGAGATGTGGATGGCGGTGGTAGAGTTATGGTGGCATCAAGATGGTGCCTGAGCTACGAATACATCAAAACAGAATCATTTGGGAGATTTTGTCGTTTTGCACTGCAACCATTAATTCTGAATAGTGAAATAAAAATCCCAAACCTTGGGTATATTCATCTACTCAAGTATATGTTCCATCGTCCGCGCTAATACAAGGCCTAAACTCATTTGGCATCAAGATTCAGATTTGCAGTCAGGTAGATTTAAAGTTTGCATGAATTTAACTATTGCTATATTTACCACAGATTTTTGACAATCAAACAGGAATCTCCACAACATTTTTGGGTTCATGTATCGATATTCCTGGAGAAAATGATGAAAATGTTTGACTCTACTGCAGTAAGTAGAGGATATTCAGCAATCAAGTGTCTAAAAGATTCAGACTCAGAAGGGTGAGCACAAAATCTGCATCTGTTATTTATGGTAAATTTACGAATATAAAGATCATCATTTGTATGCCAAAGATTCAATCTCAATCGGATATAAAGGTTCCTATATTTCGGATCAGGAAAACGGGACAAGTATGTCTCACTGGTGTAGAGCTTTTTTGCTGTAAATAACCGTTCTGCAAAATGATGTAACGCAGAGCATTTGTCCATAGTTCTGATCCAATCACTCATCCACAGTTTGGTCTTAACGCTATCTAATAGTACCCCTTTTCAAGAAGGGCAATCGCCAGCTACCTACCAGTTATAGGCCCATAGCGCTGCTCGACGTCCTGGGAAAACTCTTTTCAAGAATAATCCCCAGGGACCTCAATCACTGGATCAATCTAAACAACTTATCTGACCCACACCAAACGGGTTTTGTTCCTGGGCTTGGAACAACTATCAATGTATTGACTATCACAGCAATCCAGCAGCAGAGCTCAGATACAAAGCGACCATTTGCATAGCATATGTTGACCAAGTTAGCCTTTGATTCTGTAAACAGAGATCTAATGCTACTTAAACTATCCAGAGCCTCCTGTCCACCGACATTTTCTCATCTATGCTATGTGATCTCCCTCGACTTGGAGTCTTCTGTATCTGGCTTCTGTACGCAGATGACCTGGTTCTCATCACAAAGACTCCTCTAGGTCTTCAGAAACTATTAACTGGCGTGGAAAAAAAATTAAAAAAAACTCTGCCACGAATCTGCTAGAGATTAATGGTGAAAAGACTAAAATCCTATGCTGCCATCCTAGCAGATGAAAAAAGAACCGTAATTTCAGATGGTTGCTAAACGACTCCTGCCTTGAAGTCATTTACCAATATAAATACCTTGGCATTAATGTCAAGCATACCACAGATCAACCCTATCTACAAGACATACAAACTAAAATACGAACAGCCACATCACAAGCATTGGTAATACCGAAAAAATTTGGAAAATTCTGCTCTACAATCACCACCTATTTGCAAAAAGTCACAGCAAATATATTATATGGGGCCAAGACCAAAACTCCTAGATCGGAACAATTCTGGACTAAAATAGAAGGGCAATACTGGAAGACAGTTCTAGCCCTGCCAAAAAGTCTACCCATGTGCATGCCAAAGTTTGAACTGGCTTTGCTTTCCTTATGTGCAATGCACTCTTGGAAAGTTCCAAGTCTTTACAGAAAACAGAGTATGGCCCCCGATGGTGGTCAGTTGATGGATAAAACATCTAAGTATATGCTCACTTCAGAACATAATTTCCCACAAAAATGGAGATTACTGTGAATTCTGCAAAAGATGCAGTGAAAATTAAGGTAGATATGTTGATCTCTGATCCGACTAAGGCAAAACACAAGCTCTGGCAGTCAGATTGGATACGCACAATAGACCAATGTAAAACCTATCGTGTTTCAAAGATCATTCATTGAGAAAACGTTTCGCATCACAGTTTCCGGACCGAAGACTTAAATTATATTACGATACAGATTAGATCTATGCAAGACAAAGCAAGTCCTGGCCCGGCGCAAGCAAACAAATGAGCATGAGAACTACTGTTTCTGCTGCATCCAACTTCACAAAGAGATCTTACAACATTTGTTAACTGAGTGCCCTGCATTACTAATCAGACGAGAATCCTTGTTTAAACATTATTTAGAACACTGTAGCTTCCTAACTTTGCAGGATTTTGGAACAAGCTTTTTGATACTAACCTGATAATGGTTCAAGTGGTTATAGCAAAATTCATCATCCATCTTGATCTCAAAAATGTACTGTCATTGGTGGCGACTGTTGAAGTCTCTTTTTAACTTTAAAGAAGTGAAACAGTCTGACTCCTTCAAGTAGTTGCACTCGATTTGATTATTTTTACTTTTTCCCTTTACCTCTTTCATTCTACCGCTTTGTTTTTTTCCCCCTTATTTCCCAAATGTGAATTTGTACATGAAAATTGAGTCAGTAATACACTTCTTTTGCGCATTGCATTTCTTTTTAAATAACAGATTGACATGGATTTTCATCATGACCCTATTGGAAACAAATGACAATCACGTGCAATTGCTGTAACTGAATGTATTTTACTCATGATTTGATGGCAAAGAAACAATGTAATTATATTATTTTTAAACTATTGAAAGGTTAACAAAAACAATTTTAAAAAAATTAAAAGATGATTCCCTGAACTTTGGATCTTCAGTTTTGCATTTTCTTGTTCTAAGTAGTTAGTACATAATTTGACAGAATGCTCAAAATATCCTGCAGCTTATCTGCCATCCGGTACCTTCAGTATAGTGATAATCATTCCATACAAAGATTGCATCGCGGGAGACCATTCCGAGTTCATACCCAATATTGGACATGGAAGTTGACTGTGGTAAGCGTAGAATGGATCTCCAAAAGTGCCACTCCAGCCTTTGCCAGTATATCTCAGACATCACACATCTCGATTCAGCCCCATATGTCAGAATGGGGGCAGCCCTCGGTTTAAAAAAAAAGTTATAGCGTGACAGACTAAGAATTTGCAATTTCTGCCCTGAATAATTTTGGCTTGAGAGGTTACAGTTTTCAATCTCTGCCGCAAATCTATGATGAGGATGATTAGTCATCTGGTTGCTAATAAGACCCAGCTATTTGTACGCTTGTACTACCTCCAAGTGTCTATCTTGAAGCAAAAACGAAAGATTTTTTTCTCTTTTGTTCATACCCATGGTCATAATCTTGCATTTATTTTGGTTGATCATCAGTAGGTTTGAGTTACATAATTGCTCAGTTTGAGCAAGCGGGCACGCAGGTCCCTGGGTGTCTTCGCCAGCAACACAAGGTCGTCGGCGTAGAACAACCAGGGGACTGCCTGACCCTCTAGCTTGTGGAGGTCTGAGACAATGCCAACAAAATCATGACAGAGGTCCGCTATGAAGAAGTGAAAGAGTGTGGACGCTAGCAGACACCCTTGTTTAATGCCTCTAAAAGTTTTAATGTGTTCTGAGAGGTTGCCATCTACAGAAAAGCTTACCTGTATCGACGTTTGCAAGTAGAGTTGGTCAATCCAGAATATTATAGGTTTCTGGCAAGCTGCTTCAACTAATTTTTGCATGTGACGATGTCTGCAGGCAGTCAAATGCAGACCAAAAGTCAATGAAGGCCATGCAAGTAGTGTGAATGCGTGTACTGTATGAAGATTGATCGCAGTGCCCATTCCAGGCATAAAGCCTGTCTGATTTGGATCTCTTAAATTGGAGGAGTCGAGCCAAAGATTAAATTCTCGCAAAATTAATTTGGAAAAGAGTTTGCCCGGCACATCCAATAAAATAATTGGCCTATAGTTGGCAGGGTTTACACAGCCACCCTTCTTATATATGGGTATAACAATGGCATTTTTCCATGAAGAGGGAACCTGTTGTGACATGATGGCCTGTTAATAGACATTATAATTCGAGCTCAGGCTATTGAATATTGTTTCAGCATCTGATTTGAAAGACCATCTGGGCCAGAAGCCCTAGAGTTCTCAATTCGGAAATATGAAAGATAATGTCCTCTATGTCAAACAGTAGCTGTCCTGTGTAGGTTTTATGGTGACCGACTATCTTGGACGTAGGTCTTGTGGGGGCATATAGAGTCTTGTAAAAACAAGCCCACACTTCTTCAGATATAACATTGATTTGGGCAGTAGGATGCGAGGAGGCATAGGCTCGGTTCAGCAAGCCCCATACAGCAGCCAAGTTTTTGGAAGCTAGTGCCTTCATCATATGTTCTGCATCATGCTGGTATCAATGCTTTCCTAGCTTTAAGACAGTTTTTATAGGTGCATTTTAGCGTTTTTAGTCACAATGTTTCATCCAAGATTGCAAATAGAGCAGTCGTCTTTTCTCAGGCCAAAAGATTGCTTTTCTTTGAGTCAGTTCATGATCATAAGAATGGAGCAAAGGTTGCATGGCTCCACAGCTGGAGATTTTTTTTCGTTTTGAAAAACTGCATAATCCCAACATAAGAAGGAGCCTCCGACTTTTGGGCTATATCTTTTTGACATATTTGGCTGAGCTTTGAGGCATGGATAATGTGGAGTGTCCAGCGAAATTTATTCTCGACATTATTTAAAATCAGGCCATGGGCGGTCGATGGCAGAGAAATTTTCCCAGGGGCCGATTTGAAATAATGTCAATACATTTCGCTGGGCACTCAACATTATCCATGCCTTTGATACAAATCTCAGCCAAATATATCAAAAAGATTTAGCCCATAAGTCGGAGGCTCCTTCTTTGATCTCTAGAATAGCATTATCACTGGCTTTTTGAGATTTCACATGGAAGGAGGATATGTGATGAAACATGTTAGTGCAGGCATAATCAATTAGTGCCTTTTGATTGTCTCTGTGCCAGGTATTAGTAGGCAGAATGTCACCACATATACATCCGTTTAACATAAATAGTTGTTGATTCTTCATGATGGAATTCCAGCGTGAGGCTATAGGGGAAAGAGCCTCCAACGCTCTTTTGATACATTTGAGGTTCAGGTTCCCGACTGAGATAGTGTAGTCACATTTGTGCTCAGATGCTATTAGGTCCAGTACGGATTCTAGGCCTATGATGAAAGCCTCATCTGTAACGTGTGCATGGTTGCAATATGAATTGATTATTGCAATGGATTGTGTACCAGATTTAATTCTCACCAATTGAAGAAAAGAATTAGGGGAGGCCCATGGTCCTACTGACAAGTTTGTGGAAGTTTTTATTTCAACTAATAGTCCAGCCATCGGGCATCCACGTAAGAGGGTTATGGATGGTACCAATAATATCAAATGTTAGTCCCATATAGGAGGAGTGGAGAGCCATACTTCTTGAAGAGCTACAATGTTGTAATTTTCTAGAGGATTAGATTTTAAAGTGGTTAGATGTATAAAACCTCATGTTCTAAGAGGTTAAGACGATGAAAGAAGACATCAATATATTAAGATGTATTTATGAAGGTTCTTCTGATTGTTGTTAAGTCGCAGTAAGGATTGCTCTGAATTTTTCTGGTCATCGACTGATTTTGAATGGGTGAGTCTATTGATAGTCTGGAAATTATCATGTTGAGGGATCTGCTGGTGGTCAACAGTAACTTGATTAATTAATGAGAAGCCCAAATCATACAATTCTATGCGGGCTTGCCGCAGCACATTCCTCACCAGACCCCGAACTCCTCCATAATTTCACGACCGATAGGTGATGGGGCGTTATGCTTGATATAAAAAGGCACTGGTGCGCAGTGTATTCTGGGAGCTCGGAGCCATGATGGATATTTACTTCATGCCACAGTGAAAAGCTGCACACATTTTGCTGAGTGTTAGATTCACGGCGCTGAGAAAAACATGCTTTCCAAACCTGGTATGCGGTCCAGGACATTTCTGCTGGGAAAGCTAACTTTGTTATGGTTTGCTACTGTTCTCCGTGGAGCGCGTTTTTAGAGAATGGAGGCACTCCGCTTCTTGGGGGTAGCTCTCGATTGACCCAGCTGGCAACCGATGGCTGCTCATCAACTGCACAAGTGCAATTTCCAGAAGGTTCAAGAATTGACTCCCCTTTGTGGAGTGTGTATATATGCGGAAACCCGGAGGTGGTCAGGTGAGACTTCAGCCGGAGAAGGACGCTTACGTCCGGCACTCCTGTGAGCTGTGGTGCTCTCGGCCTGGCTGTTCCCGGGGTCATCCAGCAGCTTCTGGGCAAGATGAGGAATCCTGTTACGCTCACGGTGATGTATTTTCTTTTGAATTCTTTGCTTCTTCTGTGATTTATGTCCATATTATTTTTGTGAGTTATTTCTATGTACTTCTAAGCTTTGAATAAATGGCCGTCTAAGAGCTGATTATTTTCTAAGAGTGTGTGGCTGTGAGTTATTGGGTTTGTCCGAGTTCAAAGTATTTGCTCTATAATTGCATTGGTGATTTATGCTTTTTCCGTGCACTTTGGGGAGAGCAATAGATTTTTGGCGTCACAAACAGGATACTTGTGATGAGTTGTTCCGAGTATTCAAGAATCTGTTGAAACGTAGATAGGATTTGGTTGTCTTGTAAGTGAAGTTTTTAAGTAGTGAAGTTTTTTTGTTTTGTTAGCCGGTGTGTGAGTGTCTGTGGGAGTGATTGCAGCGTGGAGAGAAAAACTATATAGATACGAGATTTTGTTTGGTTTGCGATAATGAGTAGTTTGTTCAGGAAGAAGAGCGTTACCGCTGGCGGTGACTGTTCTGATGTTGTTATTCCAGGCTGGACTGAGTTCATATGATAAATTGGCCCAGGCGTGGGCATGTGGTGCAGGTCTAAGTGAACATGGGATCAAGGATTGGGAGATGCCGATCCGGCTGATGTAATGGCATTCTTGCAACAAGTTCCAGTAGAACGTGGTAAAGAATGTGCGGCATTAGGTAGGCGAGGTTGGGTTCTTTTGCATGCTTATAGGAAAATACATCAAATGAAGGTGGAAATGAAAAATGAGGTTTTGCGATTAGAAAGAGCGAGCTGCAGAACGGCAGACTGCGTTAATGCAGCAGATTCAAATGAAACTGTTTAAAGATAAGGCCGACACATCAGGCGGTGGCCGAGAGGGCAGCAGTCAGAGTAGCCTGGTATAGGAAAAGACGGGAAGGGGTCAACAAAAGAAATGTGGCAACTGTAATTGCTACCTCTGGCGTGGACTGGGATTCGGATAAGTAGGATGGTGATATTTTTGATTCGACCAGTCTAGAAAGTAGTTCCGCAAATGATCTGACCCCAAAATGGAAGTGAAACAAAAAACAGTGGCGGCTAAGCCCATTAGAAGACGGCGAGCCGGACCTCACCCACAGAATCCTGCCGGCGGAATGGTGGATTTAACCACGCTGGAGGATTACACACAACAGGAGGTTGCGGAAATTATTACCCATTGGAGGCAAAAATCAGGGGAATCTTTATTGACATGGATGGTGAGATTACTAGATGGGGTGCTGCAGGATTGTTGGTAGATTCTACGCATTCACAGCGTTTTTTACTCCTGTCAATTGCCACCAATGTACAGGAGGTCTTCAGGACCCCCTGATGCAAATGGTCAAGATACTCAGGTGTCTTTGTTGCACCTGGTAGCCCAAGCATGTAACCGTAAATACCCCATTACCACAGATTGGCCCAGTGAAGAAACAAAGTGGTATACATTGAGAGAAGCAATTTAAAAAGTCAGGGAGCATGCTATGAAAGAGGCTATTCACATAGATGCTCCTGATCACATGGGAGCCGTGCCGCTCTCAGTTTCAACTCGAAACATGGTGATTAGAACCGCACCACCCGCATACAAAAGTGTCATTGTGACTTTGCTCGTAGGCATGACGGGCAAGGCTACTGATGAGGTAGCAGATGCCATTTGGGAACTTGCAGATTTAGGGGAGTGGAATAAGAGCGATAACAAGCCACGGGAGAGAGAGGGGCCTAGTGAGAGAAGAACCGAAGGCAGGCGGCAAGATAGCAGAGACTCCCGAGTGTCCCGAAAAGACATGTTTTTGGCTTTGTTAAAAGATGGTGTGCCACACGAAGAAATTGATGGCATTGAAACCAGAGTAATGTATGAATTACACAAAAAACGAGGACTTGCAGCCAAAGAGCGCTATAAACAGGTTAAGAAACAGGTAGTTACCACGCCACAGGGGGACACCTCACCTTCTGCTCCCCCTGCGGAAGAACAAGACGAAGGGTCTATGGGGACACCTTCAACGTACCAGCCAACATACGCTGATTTGAGAAAGGTGGTGAGTGCGATGTAGAGGCGGAGTCGAGTCACACTCATTCGAAGTTTGACTAGGGCTTCGGCCAAGCTCCGGCAGCGTCTGCCCGCATAAAAGTAGATAGGCGGCCTCATGTTGATGTTAAGATTTTTTGAGGGCCAGGAAACACACAAGGGGTGCGAGCATTGACCGGGGCGGAGGCCTCTTTGATTCTTGGTAATCCAACACGATTTAAAGGCAAACAGTTTACTATTATTACAGGTTTAGGGGGAAAGGAGACACCCGCGCAGTACAAACGAAAGTGGAGATGAAAATAGGCAATTTGAATAGGCAGAAATACCAAGTGTTGATTGTCCCGATACCTGAATATATAATTGGCTTTGACATTTTGGAAGGGTTAACCTTGGGACTTGGCGGTAAAACGTACCAGTTTGGAGTGCATTGATCTGTACACCCATTACCGTAGGCAAATTGAAGATGCCCCCAGTGCAAGTGCCAGTGGCAACCAAGCGGGTAGCAATGAAACAATACCACATTCCTGGTGGGCACAAGAAAATTTCAGACACCATCAAAGAGTATGTGGAGGCGGGTGTATTACGCCCTATTACCACCGCATGGAACAATCCTCTCTGGCCTATTAAAAAGGGAGATGGGTCGTGGAGGAGGACGGTGGATTACAGGGAGTTGAATAAAAAACTCCTCCCTTAGTGCCCGCAGTCCCAGATGCCATTACCTTGATTGAGAATGTCCAAAAGTTTGAGGGGACTTGGTATGCAGTGATCGATTTAGCCAATGCATTTTTCTCCGTGCCAATTGCTGAAGAGTGTCAAGAGCAGTTTGCATTTTCGTGGAGTGGACGTCAGTACACTTTCACGAGGCTCCCTATGGGGTACATACACAGCCCGACTATCTGTCACCGGCTGGTGGCAGAGCACTTAGACAAGATAACGTGTAAACCTGATATACAAATCACTCATTACATTGATGATATTTTGATCCAGGGCAAGGATGAGCACAGTGTGCAAAGCCAGTTAGATGTCATTATGGAAGGATTGAAGGAGGAAGGGTGGGAGATTAATCCGAGTAAAATTCAAGGTCCAGCTGAAACAGTGATATTCCTAGGGATTCAGTGGCATCATGAAATGATGCCAAAAGCCCGACAGAAAATACTTGAATTCAAAACTCCAATGAACAAAAAACAAGCTCAGCAGTTTATAGGGCTGTTTGGGTTTTGGAGACAGCACATACCCCATTTAGGGCAGATATTGGCCCCCCTCTACAAGGTGACACAAAAGAAATATGAGTTTCAGTGGGGGGAGGAGCAGCAGAAAGCCTTTGAGATGGCAAAAGACACCGGGCAACAGGTGCTTGATTTATGGCCATTGAAGGAAGGCGAAGTGGAATTAAATGGGTCTGTAGAAGACAATTATGCTAACTGGAGTGTGTGGCAGAAACAAGACAGGAAACGTGTGCCATTGGGATTTTGGAGTCGTAAGGTGCCCGACACTGGTAACTCATACACTCCGTTTGAGAAGCAATTGCTGGCGTGTTATTGGGCTCTTGTTGATACCGAGCAGATGACGGTGGGCCATGATGTATTCATGAGACCAGAAATACCAATCATGCAATGGGTACTGAGCTCTCCTAAAACGCATAGAATAGGACATGCTCAAGAAGCCAGCATAATTAAGTGGAAATGGAATATTCAAGACAGAGCCAAATCAGGAAAGGGTGGAGTGGCAAAATTACATGAGCAAGTAGCCAACATTCTGCCCTCAGATTACATACCACTGGAAGTGCCCGAAAAACGTGAGTCTCCCGTGAAATGGAGAGTATCGTACACCGATTTGACCATGGAACAAACGGAGCATGCTTGGTTCACGGATGGTTCAGCTCGATATGTGGGAATTGAGCGGTACTGGAAAGCAGTGATGTACAATCCCAATACAAAAAAGATGTTGACAACGAGAGGGGAAGGGAAGAGCAGTCAGTTTGCAGAGCTTTACACAGTTTACCAAGCATTGAAACAAGAGACCCCTGGTCAATGTTATGTGTACACAGATTCATGGTCAGTGGCGAAGGGATTGGCAGTGTGGTTGCCGACTTGGCAAAAGAATGGGTGGAAGATTCATTCAAAAGAGTTGTGGGGAAAACAACTGTGGCAAGATATTGCAGAAATGTTATTACAAAGTGAAGTCACTGTATATCATGTGGACGCGCATTGTGCCACAGACTCATTAGAACGTTGGTTTAATTCTGTTGCAGACGAACACACCAAGATTTCATCTGTGGATGCAGAGGCTCAGAAAGACGATTTGGAGGGTTTGGCCAAATGGGCCCATCAGAAATGTGGGCACCTTGGAGAAAAGGCTACTATCAGGTGGGCACAAGCTCGAGGAATCAGTCTTCCTTTAGAAGTAGTGAAAACAATTTTGCAATGTCCAGTGTGCCAACACCAATTGCATAGACCTATCCCTCAAATTGTTTGAGGCACATTAAGAGGAAAATTACCAGGTCAAATTTGGCAGATTGATTATATCGGTCCCATGCCAATCAGTAGAGGTTGTCAGTATGCATGCACTATTGTGGATACATACTCAGGATATTTGATGGTTTTGCCGTGCAAACGTGCAACACAACTGAACACCATCAGCTTGTTAGATCAGATCATACCACATTATGGAGTGCCTTTGCAGATTCAAAGTGACAATGGGTCACATTTCAAAGGCAAATTAATCCAGGAGTTTTGTCAGGAAAAGAGCATTCAGTGGTTGTACCACGTTCCATATTACCCAGCCGCTTCAGGGTTAATTGAACGAATGAATGGGTTATTGAAAGAACAGTTGCGCAAATCTGGAGACGACAGTTTGGCAGGCTGGCGTGATCGTGTGTTTGATGCAGTGCAAGTATTAAACAATAGGCCTGTGTATGAACATGAAACTCCTTTGATGCGATTAATGACTCCTACTTTACAGGTTCAATCCAATTCAGTCAGAGAAACACTATTGTACTGGGAAATCACTCCAGGTTCTTTAGCTCCCTATCGGGCAACTCCAGAATCAGCAGGGGTAGACTTGCATTCCCATAAAGAAATCAGATTAGACCCAAGAGCAATAGTTGTAATTGAAACAGGGATTGGAGTACAGATTCCCCCAGAGCATATGGGATGGATTGCCCCTAGATCTGGCCTAGCATTGAAGGGAGTTCAAGTGTTGGGAGGGGTAATTGATGCCGATTACCAAGGTGAGATTAAAGTCATCCTAATGAATAGTGGGGACCAACTGTTATCAATCCACAAGGGTGATTGAGTGGCCCAATTGATAATTATTCCTGTTAACTTGTCCATGATTAAGAAGGGGGAGCCTCCTACAGTGTTAACTACCCGTGGGGACCGCAGTTTTGGCTCTTCAGACAGTATGGTACCGGGTGCAAAGGTGTGGGTGAAAAACCCTAGTGGCCCACCAGTGCCCGCAGATGTCATTGCATCAGGCAAATATCAAGTAGTTTTAGTTATGGAGCCTGGTAGAAGGAAATGGCAATATGTACCCGCAGACAAATGTTACCTGAGAGAGTGATGTACAACACCGATATCTCTTTTCTGGGTTTGCCTTGTAGATCCTTTGTCTGGCTGGTGTAATTGTGGTACTAAATGGACTCCATTTGGGAGAGTTAAACAGCCTGCTGCTACCAACGAAAAATGTCACATCTGTGCCAGTGATCAAGGGGCTACTGATAGTGATGAATAATGTTGTCCCAAAGCAGCCTTATGCCGATGCCGAAAAGCCAGCCAGACCGAAGACATGGATTCGTGAAATGCGGCAAACACATCAGGAGCAAGTGAAAACAACCTTGATGCCAGTCATGCAAGATGCACTTTCAGGAAGTCGAAAACATTCTCCAATGATCACCCAAGCGGAGAATATGTGGATATATCTGGCACAGCAAGTACTGAACATATCACACTTTTGTCTTACTGATGTGCCCAATGCTGAAGCTTTATTGACTACGTGTTTAGTAGCGGTGCCGACGCCTGTTCTGGTTTTAAAGCATATCTTCGTCGTCACACACAATGAATCTTTGGTTCAAGACTCAGATATTAGGCAATCTTTTTCAGTTTACGAATATTGTAGGTTCTGCCAAGAGACTGACCGTAAATGGAGAAATTTGACAAGTGTTATTACTTATAATATAACCCAAGGTCATGTATGTTATGACCTGCAATGCAAAAGAAATTGGCAAATGCCGACAGATCGAGTTAACCAATCAGCACAATCTTACAATGTTTGAGACGACTATGTTCGCGAGTGCCACGCAAATGCACCAGTGTAAATAATACTATGTCTTGTAATCATACAGTAATTTGAATCATGTGAAACAGTCATTTGAATCACGTGAAACTTCCAACAGGATGGCTCTTTTCATGTGGTAATATTACATACTTATATTCCAGCTAATATTTCTGGAGGTCCATGTGCTTTAACTCGATTAGGACTGATGATGTTTCCTTTACACCCAGCGATAACTCTAGGTAAAAGGTCAACTTTCGAATCTGTAGGTCTGTCTCCTGATTGTGATTCACATGTACACTTAGAAGCTGAGGTTGTAGCATTAACCCTTTCATTAGTGGGACTTTGGGGTTTAGCTGCTGGAGGTTACAAATCTTTGATGAAACTAGCATGTTTAGTAGTCAAAAGCCTTAATCATACTTCGCAGGCATTAGAAGAATTACTCCTTGATAGTCAAGTTATTAGAAAAGCAACTTTGCAGAATAGAGCTGCTGTTGATTATCTATTGCTAAAACATAATTTAGGGTGTAACGCATTTGAAGGCATTTGTTGTTTCAATTTAAGTGACCATTCACGATCTATTGAAAGTCCTATTCGAGGTTTGAGGGATCTCATTTCTCAAGTGTCTCAAGATCATACTGGGAATTGGTGGGATTGGTTATTTTCATGGATACCTGATTTTGGGGGTACACTACGTTACGCTTTTACTTGCATTTTTATTATAGTAGATGCCATAATTGCTTGTTGCGGTTACATTCAACGTATTCCCAATTTAGCTTTGATGTTTCGTAGGTTTCAGAGGCCGGTTCCTGTGCCACCGGGCTATGGAAGGTAAATATCCAAGGGTGGAATTGTTATGCTTGAATTAAAATGGCGGTGGTGCGCAGTGTGTTCTGGGAGCGCTCAGAGCCATGATGGATATTTACTTCATGCCGCAGTGAAAAGCTGCACACATTTTGCTAAGTGTTAGATTCACGGTGCTGAGAAAAACATGCTTTCCAAACCTGGTATGCGGTCAAGGACATTTCTGCTGGGAAAGCCAACTTTGTTATGGTTTGCTACTGTTCTCCGTGGAGCGTGTTTTCAGAGAAGGGAGGCACTCCGCTTCTTGGGGGTAGCGCTCGATTGACCCAGCTGGCAACCGACGGCTGCTCATCAACTGCGCAAGTGCAATTTCCAGAAGGTTCGAGAATTGAGTCCCCTTTGTGGAGTGTGCATATATGCGGAAACCCGGAGGTGGTCAGGTGAGACTTCAGCCGGAGAAGGACGCTTACGTCCGGCACTCCTGTGAGCTGTGGTGCTCTCGACCTGGCTGTTTCCGGGGTCTTCCAGCCGCTTCTGGGCGAGATGAGGAATCCTGTTACGCTCACAGTGATGTATTTCCTTTTGAATTCTTTGCTTCTTCTGTGATTTATGTCCATATTATTTTTGTGATTTATTTCTATGTACTTCTAAGCTTTGAATAAATGGCTGCATAAGAGCTGATTATTTTCTAAGAGTGTGTGGCTGTGAGTTATCGTGTCTGTCTGAGTTCAAAGTATTTGCTCTGTTATTGCATTGGTCATTTATGTTTTTTTCGTACACTTTGGTGAGAGCAATACATGGGGCAACAATCTGTTCAATACCATTCGAAGAAATTTCTTCGAGAGCTGGAATTCTTCAGAGTATATTCATTACAGAATATCTGTTCCAATCGTATACTGGAAAGGGGTTCGCTCGGCATTGTAAAATGAGTTGGAAAAGGTTTCTTTAATTGGGTTAAATATCTAGCCTTGGGCTCAAGATTGCAGAATTGATTTTCTTTGGACCGTATGTTCTATAGGAAGTGTCTGATTAATTTGATTATCCCACTTGGTCAAAATGTTGGGCTGTTTTGGTTGAGAGAAATATATTTGTAAAGATCGAGTAATTTGTTCTCACCTATCTTCTAGGGTAACAAAGGAGTTTGAATTGGAACTCATTTGTTCACCCGCGGGTTTGTCTTAGGTAAAGATAGGTTTTGAATAAAATGTCGAGACACACTTGGCTCATCACCTGCACCCGTTTTTATTTTCTTTGTCTTTTTTGTCACAGCATTGGAGACCTTTGTGCCGTTTTTATTTTTAAATATATTATAGTTATACGAGCGGTCCCAGCAGTCTCCTTGGGTGCCACAGGGATCTTTAGTGTAGCCGTGATACCGACCTTAGAGGGCGGGTATTATAAAATGTTTGCTTACTTTTTTTCATACAAGGTTTGCCAAGTTCACAGCGAGGTTGTTTGGAATTATTCTCTGGAAAAAAACTGCCAATTTCAGCAAAAGTTCATTGTTATTAGTTGCAACCGAAAGTTCTATATCATTTCCTCGATTAGGTGTAGGAGGAAGTGATTGAAGGAGAGCAGTCTATCAGAATTGCCTCCTCCAATCGAGCAGTAACAGTGGAACATTCAGCATTAAGCCATTGTAACCCTCCCCTGCTGAGACTTAGGTGGGAGTGGCTGCAAATGATGTCAGGAGTTTTTGGCGATTTTGAAGTTCTAATAATAATTTGTGGTGTGCAGTCATTTTGACGTCTAATGTTTCATAAAGTTTTGTCAAGGAGAAAAGAGGCAGGTTCATGGATCGTAATGATGGAATAGTTCAGGACTGCAGGGTCGGGTCTCTTGCTCGGCGATTCTAATTTACACCTCGGTGTGGGTTGATTAAAAGAAATGGATGCCACTGATGAGTTCTGATCTAGAAAACATAGCAGGGGATTGAGATAACTCTTCTAGGACAGATTGAGATATATATAGATATATATATATATATATATATATCAAACATTGCAGTGTCTGAATTTGAGCGTCGGTCTTTCTCTGGTAATGAGGATCGGCATATCATCAGTTGGGATATCACTCGCCGGGTTTAAATTGTCATGGCTCATGGGAGCAGTTGGAGTCCTCCGTATATCGGGGAAAGATGTGCGACTCCCCCACCACGCTTGGTAGTTTTTCAAAGTATGGAATTGGAATCAATAACGCCCCCGCTAGCACCAAGGAATCCGGCATTCTTGCTTACTATCGCTTTTGTGTCTGCCCCACAGAATTTATGAATGTACTAGGCCAGGCTTGTGTGTTAAGAGCCGCACTGCTACGACGCGAAAAATGAATGGCACGATATGTCGTTTTTGGTGTAGCGGTTGACTTAGTTGTAAGAGTAGCCATTTCTAACAAGGTAGGTAGGTTTGTTTTTAACGTGCACAGTTTCTGCAAGCAGTGCATGGACATGTATATAACCACAGGTTGTTTGAGCAGGTCACAGAAGCACCGCTTTTCAGCCCTTTTTCACAGTTAAATAGATAAACAATCAATGGCAGCAAATGCTCACAAGAATATAAACACTTACTCCCATTCCCCGCTGTCAGCACTTCTCAAAAGCACTTACTCCAAATGCGCGCACGCAAAACGCACGCGCCCGCTGCTTAAATTGGATTCTGAGAAGCAAATAGCACTGAAACAGAAGTAAAATATAAAAATGTGTCATTATCTGAAGCTCAGAGGAAGTGCTATAGCATATATTGTATAGAAGAGTCCTCCGTGGTCTGTAAAAAGTCCATACCAATGAATGTTAAGTAGCTTGAATGGGAGAAGCAGGAAACACGCTCTGAGCCTGCCCAGCCGACAGCACTTCCCAAAATCACTTGCGCAGAAATGCGAACGCCCGCTGCTTAAATGGGTTTCTGGGAAAAGGGGCGGAGTCTGAATCAAATAGCACAATGAATGGTAAGTACCTTGAATGAAAGAAGCAGGACGCACGCTCAGAGCCTCCTCAGCAGACAGCAGTTCCATAAAGCACTTTCTCCAAAAGCGTGCACAATGCTTACATCTTCGGCTTCACAAGGAAATGATAAACCCAAATCAGAATGTAGAACGGTGGGGGTGGAGGGTGGCTGGGGAGTTCACAAAACGTGTTTCCTATTACATTTCTCATAGGGCATTTTTTGCTGTCCCCAATAGTAAGAACCAATCACAGATCTGCACCAAACCTTTGCAAGGACCTGGAGTCTGGTCTGACTGGCAATCCTTTTGTGGCATGGAGTAATTATTTTCAGCAGTTTGCCTTAAACCTGGACAAAATCAGTTATTGGCCCAGAAAACAAGTCAGTTTTCTGGGTCTTCAGTGGCCAATTGCTGTCTGCAGACACGCAAAAAGTCTTCACAAAAGCACAACAAAAATGACAACTTGGAAAAAAGGCAATCTGACGGATTTGGGGCCTGTTAAACATTTGTATTTGTTTTATTTTATTTATTAGATATTTGTAAGGCACCTATACAACTAATGGTGTTTCAATGCGGCACAAGACAAAAAAGTGTTTGGGGTAAGGGATAAAGATAGTAACGATCCTACTAGGCCTTGTGACGTTCGGATCCTGCAACTGCAGTAACAAGAAGCGCAAGGGGTGGGTGTGGGGGGATAGTGGGTGCGGAGAGTGCATGTCTCTATGAAAAAGTGCAAGGCTGGGAAGGGAACTGCAGGGTAAGGAGGAGAGCATGCAAGTGATAGAGGGGGTGGTGGAACGGGGGGGGGGTTCACCACAGGGGCTAGGAAAGTGCTAAGGGGAGGCCAGGAGGGAACATGCCAGGGATTGCATGGGGTGCAGGTCCATATGCTATGTGCGAGTAGGGGTGGGTGGAAAGGGCGGGGGCCTGATGCCCTGTTAAACTCAGAGGAAACCAGGCAGCCAGTCACTGCGACAGACAGGGGTGTTAGCAGGGGAGTGGGAGAGTGAAGGAAGAAGAGAAAAGGAGGGTCTTGAGGAGCTCCCGGAACTTAAGGAGATCCAGCTCAAGCCTGAAAAGGGCAGAGGGCAGATAGATCATTCCAGAGGGAGGCTCCAGCGGAGGAGAGGGATCTACCCCACACTCTGCTTAGAGAAGCGTCTGATCTGCAGAGTTGAAGCTAGAAGACCGAAAGGCTCTAGCTTCAGGTATTTAGGGAGAATGAGTTGGATCCAACTGGGTCCCAGGCCCCAGAAAGCCTTGTGGAGTATGCAACGGGTCTTGAACTTTATCCTAGCAGCAACTGGGAGCCCTTGCAGAGATTTTAGTGCTGGAGAGATGTGGTCCCTGGGCTTGAGGCCAAGGATAAATCTTGCAATCCTATTCTGGATTAGTTGAATGGGGCAAAGGGAGGATAAAGGAAGAGGCTGTTGCAGTAGGACCAGAACTCTGGAGACAGAGTTCTGGGGAAAAGTGATGAAAGGGAAAATGCCTCTGATGAGGTGCAGATGAAAGTGGGCCTTCTTGGCAAGGTCTGATGTGAGGCGAGAAGGAGAGGGAAGTCAAAGAAGACACAAAGGTGTTCTGCCTCACAAGAGGGGGAGGGGACCCATTAAGGGCTGCCACAGGGTAGGAGGGAAGGAGGAAGATCGGGTCCAAATGAGAAGGATCTCAGTCTTACTGACAATAAGGCAGATATCATTGGCAGCACACCATGCCTGATTAGCAGTCGGACAGTCAAGAATGAGAGAGGAGGAAGATGGGGCAGTAGAGGGAAGCTTGAAGGAGAGCTGCATATTGTCTGCAAAACACTGGAGTGAGTAGAGAAGGAGATCAGGTGGGCCAGAGGTGCAAGGTAGATGTTGAAGAGCCACGGCGGGAAAATATAGCCCTGAGGCACACCGCAGGTGGAGTGTATGATGGGGGGGAGAGAAAACATCCCAGTTGAACCTGAGAAGGTCGGAGACGAATGAGGTTATCCAGTCCAATGTCAAGCCTGTGATGCCAAGGGTGTCAGAGCAGATTTGTCAGGGTGGCATGATAAACCGTGGAACGCAGAGGAAAAATCCAGAAGGATAAGAACAGAGGGAGAGGAATCGAGATTTGAGAGCTAGTCTTCATAGGTCTTCAAGAGCTGTTTCCGGCCTCTGGCTGCTCTGAAGCCAGACTGGTGGTCGTGAAGACAAGCAACAGATTCAGTATGTTGGATCAGTTGGGAAATGTCCAGCTTCTCCAGGGGTTTGCAAAGGAAGGGGGTAATGAGATGGGGCAGAAGTTAGCCAGGCAGGCAGGCGGGGTAGGCAGAGGGCTTTTTGAGGAGAGAATGCACAAGGGAGTCCTCGATGGGTAGCGGGAAGGAGCCAGTGGCGAAGGAGTTATTACAGAAATCGGCCAAGGTTGGCGCAAGGGAGGCAATGTTGTCCGTGATAGTTCTGGAGGAGCAGGGGAGCAGCTGTTTGGAGCAGACTTTCATAGAGAGGACTTGTATAGAGACGCCATCCGGTACTATGGGCGAAAAAGGTGTTTAAGAGGGAAGCGGAAAGGGGGGCCAGGGAGACATGCAAGCCGCAGAGGGAGGAGAGTAGAGGCGAGTGAGGGCAGGATGTCCTGAGTTTTGGTTAAGTGGAAGGCCATTAAAGTACAGAGGGTCAGGGATGGCAGGGGAGAAGTGGAGACCGCAGTAGGATTGGCCAGCTCCTTGCAGATTTTAAACAGTTTGCCCATGTTGTTAGTGGCCCCAGAGACGCATGCTTGGATATGGACCCTTTTCTTCGAGTAAATGGAGTCTGTATTGCCTTTGGAGCAGACGGCAAGCCAGTCTGTCAGAGGATGTCCCCGATGCCCACCACTTACACTCAGCAACACTGCACTTGCTTATCAGAGAGGCTAGGTCAGAGTCATACGAGGGGTTGCGCTTGGAGGGAGGCTTCAGAATTCTGCAAGTCAAAGGCTTTTAGCGGTCTTGGAAACTTTTCTACAAATAAAAAGGTGGTCAACTGCAGACACTTCATCCACCCTCAACCCTAGGCAACTTCGGAGGCCAGATGTAAATCAGAGACAGGCCAGATATGCCCCAAAACATGGCAGTTTCTTGCAGAGCCTGCGGACTGGGCGCCTCTGGAGAGCAGGTGATGGTCGTAGCCTGTAGACAGGCCCTGCCACTGGGCAAAGCCGCAGGCGAAGTGGTGGCCTGGCAGGTGCAGCTCATGCCAAAAGCCATGTCCTGACAACTAGTCATAATAATGACCACCAAGCCTGGCCAGAGGCCAGCCCTTTAGCCATTTGGTTCAAGTAACTCGCTGAGGTGTCTACTGTACTCCTTCTGCATAGTCTCCTTTTCTGCATATTTTGTCCTGCATGGGAGGTCAAGAGCCTACTGTTAATTTCGGAAAAATAGTGGGCTGTGGACACGCCCTCCCATGCTCTTCACTCAAACTGTATGGAGACCCCATCAACTAATTAGCAGAGACAGAGGTAGAAAAGGACACTATGGACTAGGAGTACACTAGTCACTACAATAAGTAAATTGTCACATCGCCTTTCTTCCATATTTACAGGACATTTCAATGCACCTAACTCTGCAGAGAATGGATGAGGCAGCTTATTGGGCAAAAGAATTACTTAAGACTGCCTGGCCAAAGAATTCACCCATCCTAGAGCTTGTATCCATAACGTAGTGCTTGCAGAATTGATGCAGGGAGGCCGAGACAACCGTCTTGCAAACCTCTCAAGGGCACATGCTGCTGGAAGGCTACAGATGCTGCCTTAAGCCCAGGAATCCCCTTACAAGGAACCACAATTCTCAACATTCTGGAATGCAAGCCACCAGTCAACAGGCTATGGTAGTCTTTGAAGCCACAAGCTCAAGATAATAGCACACGAATACGACAAACAGGTGATGAAAAGCTCTAAAGGACTTCTACCACTCCAAGTAAAATTTGAGAGCATAGAAACATTCAGGGTGTGAGCTATGTGCTCTGCATCCGAAGAAGGAACTAGGAAGAAAATGAACAAAATGTGCTGGTTAAGGTGCAAAGAAGGCACCATCTCTGTATGAGGGAAGAGCAACCACGGAGTGTCACCTCGCCCTGTGGAATGTGATACGAGACTTGAGGCATACAGGACTCAGTATGTGGAGGTGAGGAGTAAGAACAAATTACTTTCCCCTGATAATGTTCTTTCAAATGGATGTTCCTCCCACAGATTCCTCATCTTAGATATTTCCATATCCTGTTTTGCAGTCCCAGATTGATGGGGACTTATGCGAACACATACAGGTGTGTAAATTCACAGTCCAAGAAAAATACATCCCTCAGAGCTCCTCTCTGAGGTAATTCCCTGGAGCACAACAGGTCACATTTCCTGTGAATACTGGACACAAACATCCACACAAGGGATTCCCCAAAGGTCGAAGATGTCTAGAAGGACTTCCTGAGGGTAAGTTAACAGACAATCGAGATCCGGTTTCGTAGTGCCCAAAACCAGAGCTGCCTTACCTCTCTGCACTATGGTTTTGACCCTACTCCTCTTTTGTTGAGGTAATGCATTACCCCTGTGTTGTCCGTCATTATCGGTATGTTCTTCCCCTGTAAGGACAGCAAGATTGCCATCAGGGCCGGTCTGATAGCCCTCAGCTCCTACAGGTCTATGGGTAGTCTTGATTCTGATGGGGACCAAAGTACTCAGATCGGGAGATCACTCATGCGAGCTCCTTATCCTATGAGGGAAGAATCTGTGACTACGGTTATCTCCAGCCAGGGTTGCCAAAGAGGTTCCCCCTATCATCACATTCTCCTCGCAGGCCCACCACAGAGATCCTGTGAGACCTTGCTTGCGACCTGCAGAAGGTCCGTCATCCTGCCTGAGAATTGGGATCCGAGGGCCCACTGGAGAGACCTTAACCGTAAGCAGGCTTCTGGCACCAGGAATATACAGGATATTATGAGGTCCAGCAACTTCTGAAAGTCGCATGCCGGTAGATGTTGGGTTTTCTGAAATCTCGCGCCCATCTGCAAGATATGTTGAGACCTCAACTCAGGAGGAGAGGCCTCACCCGAGAGTCCAGGATCACTCCAATGAATTGCTGCTTTTGGGAAGGAGTCACCCGGGACTTCCTGAAGTTGAGGGAGAAGCTCAGTATTTTTTAGAGAGAACAAGCTATGATCAGCCAATCGTCTAGGTAGGGAAAGAAGACACTCCCTGCCCTCCTTCCATTCGCTGCCACCACCACAATGAACTTGGCAAACACTGTTGGGGCAAAACTAATGAGAACTGTGAATGATGAACCTCAAGTACTTTTTGTGCTTGGGATGTATTCGCACATGAAAGTAATAGTCCTGTAGAAGAAGCGGGTCTGGTTCCCAAAGAGATTGCTCAGGGGACAATTTGGGGCCTTTATACAAACAGGAGACAGTACCCTTGCACCACCGTCTGTAGTGCCCATGCATCTGAAGTAATGCAATGATGCTGGGTCAACCTGCCTCCTACCGGGATCCTGTGAGGAAATTGCTCAGAGGTTTTGGGGCTGTGGTAGGGAGCAGTGAGAAGGTGGCTACCTGAGAAGTTATTCCTCCACAACCTATGGGAGTAGCTGGACCTCTGCGCCTCAAAAGAAGAGTAATAACGAAAGGAGCGCCCTCTCCAAGCCTGGCGGGCGTTGCTGTTGTGGCCAACGGATGTTGTCCCTAAATATTTCACAGCAGCCTTAGAAGCTTGTAGCTTTTCAACACGGTGGTCTGCCTTTGGTCCAAAACAGTTCCACCCATTAAAGGGCATGGCCGGGAGCCTCGATTGGATGTCGGGGGCAAACCACGCAAACCCAATTACTGCACTTGAGCCCATACACCAGCCAACGCAGTCTGATGGATCAAGGCCTGACTGAAGCGTCTGGTAGCAAGCCTCCTGGCCATTGCTGATGAGATTGTTAAAACCAGCCTATCTCCCCTTTGGGAATGTTTTCTGCTGTCTGGGAAATTGCATTCCATAATGTATAGGTGTATTTCGCCAGCGCACAAGATGCATTAAATGGCTTTCAGTGCCATGCTTCCAGTAGAGCCAGTGCGTTGTATTTTTTACTGCCCCTAACCAGGGGACTAGTCAGATAAGCTGCGGCGTCGAGGTGGAAGTAGCCACCTGCACCACCAAACTCTCTGGTGAAGGGTGCCTGGAAAGGAAGGCTTGGTCATCAGAAGGCACCTGTACTTCAACTCCTTGTTTACAGCAGGAGTGGTGTCTGGTGGCAGTTGTCTAAAATGGGGGTTTTAAGTGCTAAATGGAAGGGCAGCACAGGCTTCTAACGAGGGCCTCTATCCAGAATGTCCGTAAGGTCATCCTGGATTACGTCCTTAGCAGGACGACCCAACCCAAATGCTCAATCGCCCTATTCATGATCTTTCTATAGACTGCATTAGATTAGGGTGAGACTGTAGGTCTGGTGTGTCAAATTCCATCTCAGGAGAGGTATCCAGACCACAGGCTTCTTTCAGACAAGTGGCTAGTTCTTTAAGACAGAATTGGTCATAGACCAACTCTTCTGGAACATTGGGAGTTCCAAAACGTTCATACTTTAAGACTACAACGTAATCTTCCTCCTCTTCCTCAGAGAGGAGCCTAAAGGACTTAAATCAGTCTTCGATTTGGGTTTAAAACTCAGTCTCTGAGGTAGATGTCGAAGGGCCCTTCGACGACTCAGAGGAGGAAATCACAGAAGCTTTTTGAGTCTATGAAGTCTCTGGTCGACGCTACATCCCGAGGTCCTCGGACTCCTGGGCGTGCAGGTCCAAACCTTGCTTTATTCCCTATTGGTCTTGAAGAAGCGGTTGTTGCAACAGCCTTTTTTGGCTCTTTAGGAGGGACCAGGAGGGGCCGCCTTCAAAAAGACTTGCATCATCTTTTCTCAGAACTTTTCCCCATTCGGCCGCAGACGCTGTCTTAGTGGGGAACAAAGTACCCAACGCTTGTCAGGCAAGGAGTCAGAGGACGAGGAACGATAGTGCCGTTTCTTCGACTTCTTTGACGAAGAGAAAGAGTGACAGGAACCGCTCCTGGATCTTGACCGTTTGGAATGTGCTTCCTGGAGACTCGTCTCAAATGGAGCTTCTACATTCAGGAGAATTCCTTTTTGAACGTGTGGTAGGGCGAGTTTAGATCGTCGATCCTTCAAAGCCTTGCTGGTCACCAATTGGCAGGAGCTGCATTCAATGACCTCATGTTCTTTGCAAGGAACTAGAGACAAATACTGTGCTAATCAATGGCCAACATCTTCGAATCACAGTCCACACATCTCTTGAAGCCTATCTTTGGCATAGACATTGTGAAGTTTTATTGAAAAGACGTTTGTCGAGAGAGGCGAGTCAAACTGTCCCGAGAGCGTGCTGTGCATGCAGCAAAACAGAACTGAAGCAACAGCCGCAGTGCGTGCGATTTATACCATCATCGACTTCACATCCGGACGTGGGAATTATAACCATAGTGGGACATTGACTGGATGCTGCACAGCGCCCTCTGCCATCAGGGAAAAAAGAACCCATGACTGCAAAGCAGGATACGGATATATCTAAGACGAGGAATCCGTGGGAGGACACAATCCATTAGAAATGCTGTTTTCTATGTGACCAGAATTTTCTTTTGCAGCCCCATCTGTTCAAAAAGATCAGCCAGAGATGTAATGTAAAGCATTTGTCATTTGTATAGTGCCTTTTCCCCACTGGTCACGTTGGTATGGCCTCAAAGTGCAGTAGATTAATGCCCTTGGGGGACCAAAGACCAAGGTATGGGAATTCGTCAGAGGTGGTAAGAATAAGTGTGTGCATTTTAACCAATACGAAGGTAGGTAGGGGTGGCCAAATCCCTGCTAGCTAACCATGTGGAGCTGGCAAGTGGACGAGTGCTGTGAGGTAGTCTGGAGAGTATGCAAGTGCAGGAGAATCATCATGTGTCCAGCTAGACCAAAGGTTTGACATGAGGGTTAGCTGCATTGTTATGGCAGACATGTTGTCCGAGATGTCTTTAAGTAATGTATGATAGCAGATGCGGGGGGGGGGGGGGTGCCTGTACCTTCGGCTATCTTCCATAAACATGAAGTGCGATACGTACCCGTGTGCAGAGTTTAACTCAGCGGTTATACTCAAAATGCAGCTAAATATAACAGTGGCTATACTCAAGAATGCAACCGATTAATGTTATTTTATGTTGTCTTGGACTGCGCACTGCGACACTTGCGTGGTCTCTTGGCGCTCTGGCGGATCTGCAATGCAATGAGGGTTGGGACCGGGGTGTTTGTGGGATTGAGAGGGAGAGGAGCAAGAGATCTTTGTTGTGCTGTGGGCAGCTTCAGTTCGGAAATAACGGTCACAGAGTGTTGGTTTGTTTTTGGTTGGTAGCCGTCATGTGGTGTTGGGGTAGGATTGTGCATGGATTTATTTTAATCGTTTTTTTATAACGCACTTAATACCCGATTTCGGTTTCTAAGCGCAGATCCGGGATTCAAACCTCCGTTGCTGTGCGTGGTCTTGCTTCCAAGACCAGCACGTTGCCCCTGTGCCATCCTCCATTCACATGGTGGGGGTGGTTTGTTTGCGCTTGTGTTTGGTTTCATGTTTGGCATTGTGAAATGTGTGCGGTAAAGGTAGGGATATGTTTAGTTTAGAATTTGAGAGCAAGTATGCAGAATATTTGTTTTTTTAGTACTGTTAGTTAAGTGCATTTCTTACCCCCAAAATCTAAGTGCAACACATTTCCTACCCCCAAAATACAGCTAGGTGCTGCACACAGATAACTACCTACAATTCTATCGGGCTATCTAGGAGGTGAAGCAGGTAAACCACACAGTATTACAACATGATGGTAGTAATGTAGAAGTGGCAGGGTTTTAGTTGAGCACAGTAATGACAGTTCACCGCCTGTGCCACCGTACCTTAGTTGTAGTTGCAGGGTGCTTCGTCGGTCATCCATGGCCGAACAGTGAGAAGAGCTGCCCACGTGGAGCTGTCCTTTGCCAGCTGCCAAGGCATGGCTATCGATGGCCGATCTTTGAAGAGTGAGGTTTCAGGTCATAAGACCATAGCAACCGGCCAATCTGCATAGGGGAGGGTGTGGGAAGGGAGACAAAGTTTATTAAAAAAAAAAATAAGACAACGGGGAGGAGGGCACCACAAACGAAAGGGAGATGAACAGAGGGCCAAGAGGATGGAAGGATGCCAGCTTTTGGTGAGAAAGGAATGGTGTGCCAACTGGATGCAAGCAGAGGGAAGCCTCACTGCCTGGCTTCTGGTCATAAGACCATAGTTATGTTACGTGGTCTTGTACCGCGCACTGCTGTCACTTGAGTGGTCTCTTGACGCCATGGTGGATCTGAAAAGGAAAGAGGGCTGGGGTGCGGGGGGGGGGGAGGGGGTGGGTCGTCTCTAGGATAGAAGCAGCACAAGAACTTTGATGTGCTGTTAGTAGCTTCAGTTCGGAAAAATAGTGTGTGCTGATTTGCGAAGTTTGGAGTTCATTGTACTGTGCTCAGTGTTTGTGTGTTTGGTCTGTTTCTTGTTCGCTGTTGTGTGGTGTAAGATGGTCTTAGAGGTAGGTTTGTATAGTTTTTTGTTTAGAATGAGTAGAGTATGCCGAATAGTGCGGGGGTGGTTAGTTGCTTCAAGGAATGGATCATCCTCTTGCTCAGTCATACTCAAGCATTCACTACCTATGGGGTACACTCAAATTAGTTTACCTTGACTCTCCAGGATTAGATCAAGACTGCACCCAAGGTTTACCTTCGAATTATATCTAAGCCCACCACATGGATAATCCTCAGCGATATCCAAGTACGACCTTGTGCAGCCTTCTAACGCCCCCCTGTGTCAAACACTGGCCACCCTCCGACAGACCTAGGCTCAGTACATTGCCCACTGAAAGAGTTTGTCTATGGCAAGGCACATCTTTACGGCAGTTTTATTCTTGTGGGTTTCTCTTGTTTTGTATTGGGTGGAGTTTGTCGTTCATGGGTGAAGGGGCGAGTTCAAAGCGCGGCTAAGTTCTATACTCAAAAGGCAGCTAAATATAACACATTGGCTGAAAATGAAGGAACTACACCAAAATCCCAAGGCTGGTGAGGAGCCCACTCAAAGAGAGATGGACCATGAGAATGCAGCTTCTTCCTACTGGGTGCTCAAGCAAGGAGGAGTAATTGCTTGCATTGAGAGAAACCCCTTCTGGACGAAAGTACGTACAACGAGAATACAGGGAAATACTGGGGGCCGCTGGCAAGAAAATAAGGAGAACTTGACGCATGAGTCTGACAGGGAATTAATCCATGTGGCCATGCCCCAGTGACAAAAACTAGATAATTTGTTGGAATATTGGGAGTGAGGCCTACCTTGGTGCCTTCATAAGGTCTCCCGAGACAATCCATGTCCAGCAAAAACCTTGGTACTCTTACCAAGCTGTTAAGGAAAGCAATTGAGTGTTTAAGGGGCTGTGGGAAACGGGGGGGGGGGTAGGTGACGCGCCTGCTCCTCCTACCCCCCCGCCAACATTGACAAAGTAAATCCATCCTAAGAGAGAGGGCCAAAGTGGGGACAAGCACAACATTACGCCAGTAACTAAATCCTGGTGGGCCAGTGAAGAGAAAAATCAACAGAAGGCGGCAGTTGGGAGAAAGTTCCAGTTCATGTGCCTTTAAAATCAGAGCAAATTGAGGAAATGCAGATGCGTCTGAAATTCTTTTATGACGAATAACAAACAGTGTTTGCAGTGTGAACATATAGAATCGAGGCAGAGTCACTTTATGGCTGGTTAGTAACTTACAACTTGAATTTTTGCTCCCATCCCTGGAGTGTGGCAATATCAGAATGATTTGTAGGGTGGACTGGCTAGTACATGCAGGAAAATAAGTTTCTCGACTTCCTCCTGCAAGGAGGTAAATAAAAGGGGGAAGGGAAGAAGGGGGAAGCCTGTATCAGATTCGATCACAGATGGCCTGGGAGTCTTGGGTTACAGACCGCCAAGCTATCAGAAGGTGTTAAAAACCAACCATCACAGGAGTCTGAATAAGCATTTGTTTTCCACTGGTAGAACATGTAGTGCCCACAAAGAAACACTGCATCCTTGGATAGGTCCTCGAGGAGCAGGTCATCCATCTCTTTTGAGAACGGGCCTGGAAACTGCTGAACCTACCAGAGAGGGTGACCATCGCATTTCTGGTATGCCTAAAGGAAAGTTTCATGATCGGCTTTGTAATGGCCAAAACACCGGGCTGCTCAATGCCGGCCTTCTTGGAAAACAAGTAATCCGTGTGAGGGTGATGAAGTGCTTCCCCATCAGAAGGCAGTGCCCCTTATGCATCCAGATTGTGCTTTGTTCATCTGAGCCGAGTGACAAGTCCGGTATCTAGACCGGTTACATGATCCTAAACGCTCACTTCAAGTCGACACCATTTTGGCTTTTGCTAGACCTTCCAAGAATGGATCCATTTTTTGTGGCAGGTCAGGGGCAAAGTCCACAATTTCTCTCCATAACAAAAGATTGCATGCCCCCAGACAGCCATCTCCACTAGCCATGCACAGATGGAGCACACTTTTTTCCTAATGAAACCAAAGGATTGTCCTCCTTGGTGAGAGGATAGAAAATCAAGAGGCCAACAACTCAGACGGACAACCCTGTGATGCAGCAGTTGAGACGACGGCCAGTTGGGTCATGCGAGAAGGCTGGCAAACTAACAGCTCTGGAAAGTGTCTAAACTTGACCTGTGATTAAAGGTTGCTGATGGCACTCTTTTTTTTAGAGGAGAATTGACTAGCATTTTGATACTACACTGCTGAGGTGGGTGGGACCAGACTGATGCGCAAATTAATATTTCTCCTCTGTGAAAGGTACAGTGAGCTAAAACATGGTTGTATACCCTCCCAAGCGGGAATCTACCCATAAAACAGGTTATGAGGCCCCTTGTATTCACATGTGTTAACTTGGTAACACCATTGTTACTTGCACTGGTTCCACATGACCTAGAGATATGTTGGTAAATGTATTGAGCTGTTGCCAATGCTTCCGATATGTAGAACTTTTTATATGGTTTCCTTGCCACCATTTTATTTTAGATGTATTGATCTAAAACAAAAACATCAAAAAATGATATGCATTGTAAGGTCCCAAATTCAAGTATTCCCATTATTTTTTTTATTAACAGTTTGTGTAAAGACTAGAGGGGGGGATCTGTACTTCTACTTTTGCCATATAGAGAGCAGAAGTACAGAGCACGCACCTCAGGCAATGTTCCCTATTGTTGGTAGCACTGGACGAGCAACCAAGGCTTAAGCTTTCAGGAGGTGATGCAGGCTGGTTCTTAAGTACGGTGTAGTCCCCAAGCCCCAACAAAAGGAATGTCCACACACTAGGTTACGTGATAAACAGTTCTAAATCAGGTTCAGAATATATACACAATCAATAACACTGTTTTGGCAATAATAATGTGATAAATATGTACAGTGTCTATGTGGTGCCACAGTTAAATCTCGCTCGACTCCTTTAAAATGCACCAACTGCTGACAGTTTCAATAACATACAAGTCCAATAGTAATGTGCATCATCAGACATAGGAAGGAAGACAAGTTAGGTTAAACAGTGGCAGAATACTTTGTCCCACTACCATGAAACAGTTCTGTGTGAGAATGCCCTCAGCCCCAACCTGAGCAACCTGTAAATAAAGTGCATCAACAACCCCAGTCTAGATTTGTTTAAAATAGTCTTGTTTCCTGCTAAAATGTTCTACTTCCCCAATGTACCCGAGTTTAGCAGAGTTTCTTCAACGGTTCGTCGACAGATCCCACGTGGGTGAACTTCCTTTAAAACAGAAGCCACAGTGTGTCGAGATTCCTCAAAGGAGATAGGAACACTGGTCGAGAGAGAAGCTTCGACCTTCACTCTGCTCCTCGACGATTGATTGTGGATGTCCTGTGAAGATGAAGCGTGCGGTGCACCTCGAAGACAAGAGTTTGTTGCCGCAAAGCAGATTGAAGAACGTAGGCCCGGCAGCAGGTGTCAGGTGTCAGTGTTGACAATCAGGACTCGACCACACCTGGCTTTCGGATCTTCGTTGGTTTGCGTCTTTGTGGACTTCGGGTGACGGGAAACCCACCGGCAGATTCTCCTTGGCTCGCCCACCTATACTTTCTCCGGCCAGACAAAGCGGTTGACGGTGATGGCAAGGGAGTCCTTAGTTTCAAAATGTCTTAGGCAAAGATGGAGCATTGCAGCTCTGGGCGTTGGCAGCACGGTGTCAAGCTGTCATAGCTTCTAGGCAACACGACTCGACGCGCTTCCACCGGTTACGCCGATCCTTGGAACTCTCGTCGACAATGATGGACTTTGATGTCCGGGTGCTTCACTACAGATTCCTCATGGTCCCCGTCTCCGGTCGACAGTCTTTCGGGACTGGCTTTCAGGGTGCCTCGGCAAAGATCAGCTTTCTGCACGATGTTCCCTTGTAGCTCGGAGGGAGGTTTCCTAGCTAGGTCCTCTCTTGAATCAATCCTTGACAGACATAACAGCTTTCAAATTTCAACAGCAGCAAGCAGCAGCAGAACCTTTTTCCAGGTGGACTTCAAGGTTAAGCATAAAGTTTCGACTTCAGCTTCTGAACAATTCTGGTAAGTGGGAGGTCCCCAGATACACTGTTCTGTCTCTCATTCACACTGCTGAGCCAAGCTCATGCAGCCAATCATTCAGAAGGGCGTTCATGCAGGTAGGCAGCCAATGAGGCTCACAGTGCATTCAGGCCATTCTCTTCCATCCAGACACCATCACAAGGAGCGTGGATGGGGGCAAGCACCCAGTCTTTCAGCACACCACACTGCTTCATGTCGTTTCGGGCAGGGCTGTCTCCTCCTTTGTGTCTTACAGCCACACATACCAGACACCCATAACATGAAGTGCATATTGGTCACACTCCATTTCACCTGAGTCCCATCCCAAGGGTGTACGCACAACATAGTCACTGGGAAGGCTCCAGCCAGTCTGGCCTGGACTTCCCCACAATACCATATATGGTTCTTCCACCCAGCAGCCAGTCAGGGGAAGGGACAGTCAGGGCTTACCAGGACTTTGGGAAAAGAAGAGAACAGGTAAGAGACATCAAGAGGCCACAGGGGCCATACTGTCTCCCATCAGGAATCCACTGATTCCTATGGCAGGGACTGGGTATCCCAAAATGGAGGATACTCAGAGTACCTGTCAAATTCAGCATGGAGCTGCCACCAGCCCATACCCTGCTCTGTGGGTCACACACACCGGTGCCAAAAAACATACACTAGGGGTGCAAGGTTGTATCCCCCACCCATGGGTGCCATAAGGGTATCCTAAGGGTCTGTTCACCACAACCAATAGGAAGAGCTGCACTGCCAGGAGTCCCATATGGACTACTGTGCATAAAACAGCACAGAACACACATAAGGGAGTACAGAACAAGGACATGGAGGCCCTGTCCCTCCAATGCATTTTCAGCATCACAGTTTGTATCTGACACTTTCTCCTTGGATTTAGATTTTGGTAATCTTTTACGATCAATAAAGGCTTACTCAGATGACCCTCTTTCTGCACATCTTATTAAATTATTAGCTAATGAGCCTACACAAGGTATTTTGCCAGGCACATTAAAAAGTGGTCAGGTACTTCCCCATAGTAACAAACAATAACTTTGCCTCAAAACAAAGTATCACTTCACTGACTTTTCTGGCAACATTTTTTGGGGGATGTGTGCAGCAGTTTACCCATCTATCCACTTACCAACACTTTTTCAGCAGTATCAATCAGGCACTCGCCCTTGGGAACGGCACCAAGAGAGATCCCCTTCAGGTGGTGGACAATGCGATGCGCAATGGTTGAGGGAGGTACTCATTCTCCTAGAACTCACAGCTATCCAGTTAAGCTAACTTAGCTGCAAACATTAAAATTGTGGGCGAATTTAGATTTACTAAAAGCTGACATTTTATGGCAATTTCTCGATTTAGGCATTCTCGCCTCTGAGCTCAGGCTTTGGCAACGGCTCTCTGTGCTCACTTCTGTTGGGAAGGAGACAATCCTAACCTATCCCCCTCATAGCAACCATGATAAACTATGTGTGGGTCAAGGAGGGGGAGGGGGCGGGGGAACTCTTATCCGCACGAGATAAACAATTGCATGAATAACATGGTGTATGCTCCGACAAGGAGACACCATGTTGTATGAGGCCAGACACCATCTTTTTACTAGGCACAAAAATCATCCCTCTTAAAAACACAGCTCTCCCAACCCCACCATGTCTCACAGAAGGCCCAAGCCATCGCCACCCCAGACCTGCTCCGCGCAAGCCTTGTTCACACGGAAGTCCAGCCATTTACTGTTGCAAATGTTTAGCATCTCTTCTGCGGAGAACACATTTTGTAGAGCATGAGACCGAAACAGGACCCAGCACAAATGCCCATCCATCTCCACTAAACTGCCTTTGCCCTCTCAACCCCCGCACCTCACCCAACCAGGCCAGGGTCCACCAGCCCGACCCCCCCAATCCCTTTCATGATACACACCAGACACCCTTGCATTGACCATTCCAGAACACCCACCACAACTCGAATCCTGTACAGCAGTAAATTCTCCCAAAGGCAACACAGTTTGTTTGTATCATGAGGCACCAGGAAAGGTAGACAGTAGATCAAACCCACAGGGGGGAGACACCTGAGAGCAGGAACCACAGTATCAGTGAAGCCCTGAATGTAGAGGTCGGAATGCCAATATATTAGTCCATTTTCTCCAAGTACCCCCATTAATGCAAGGATCTGATGTTCGCCATTCTTGTATTGTCAGTTCCTGTTTAGCCTAGATAGTTCTCTATCGCCTGTTCACCCTGACCTTTACCGCGGAGATAAGCCAAGCTGACCCACGTCCACCAAAACCAACAGGGAAGCTGTGGCCAATTAGCAACTGGCATCTCCTATAGAGCAGGCTGTGCCATAAGGCCACTCCAATCAGCATTGTGATTTTTGACTATATGTATAACGTCATCCATGACAAAATTGTTCTCTTATAATGTGCTGCCCGTGTAATTATTGGCATAGCGCTCTCGGACAGCAGAATGCTTTGCTTGCTTATAAGCATATATAAACTGTTATCCTTCCAACTTATCTATTGGTCGAATTCCCTGACTGGGTGTGTTACTTATTTTGCATCATTAGGAGGACCCGCGTGTGAGTGGGTGCCTTCACTTCCTGCACTTGAGTTTCAAACGGACCACAAGGCCGATCTGTTCTCCCATGCTTACCCCTAATTCTCATTCTCTTTTTATCCTCAATCCAATAAAATGTAGGTTCAAACGATGTAACTGATTATTTTTATATCGTCAAGCATTGTTTTGCGATTGGGTAATCTTTTGCTGTTTCGCTTTCATTGGCATGCTATGAACAAATCCTCTAGGAATGAAATAGGAGCCAGGCCACCATGTAGCACAGGAGTGCGAGCGAGTGGAGGGGGTAAAGGTAAAATGGGCAGAAGAGGGTTGGTGTGATGGAGAGGAAGGGGGTCATGGAGGTGTCCCCCGTAAAATAAGACAGGAAGGACTGGTTTTGCATTTAACCTTTAGAATGGAATAAACGGTGCCAGTAGCTTGAAACGCAGATGGTGCAGCTGCGTATTGCTGCTGGCACAAATGAGTAGTTGCTGACTTCGCAAGGTGGGCCTTGGCACCATAAGCTGTACAGAGCACATTAGCATCGGTATGCAGATATGGGCGTGACTAATTTGTGAATTGGAAAGCCCAGGATGCCATGCTTTTGGGAAGGCAGCATTGGTAGCCCTGAGAGAGGACATTGCCAGACTACGTAACGTGACCAGAGGAAATGGCAAGTGTAAGAGGCACGAATGACGGACAAGTGGCAGTTTGCTCCCATAAGCATCTTCCCAAGGGATATAACATTCTCCAAAGCAGAATGAGGTAACTTGACAAGGAGCCCACCGTCCGCTTCGATAAATAAAGAGGGTGGGTGGTTGGGGGACGTGGGGGGAGAGAGAATGTTAATTCCCATTTGTACACTTGGCGTTGTGGCTGGTTTTCTTTTTTTTTTTTAAAGAAGCAGACATTCTGCCGGTTGTTGTAGTGCATTGCAACTGTCTTGCAGCAATTTTCGAAATTCGTTTCTTGAACTAAAAGTTAGTCACCGTAGTGACTACCTTACTCCTAGTCAATAGTCCCCTTTCCTCCATACTTGTGGGACATTCTGTCCTTCGGGACGGGACCGGAGCACTTTTGTCAAAAAGCATACAACATTTTTATTTGTGTCCTTTTAATTTTACGCGGGGTACTGCACATGGCCGTAAACACACCATCCTGAGCTCCGCCCCACGCATCACCCTTCAGTCCTTTTCTATCGCCGGGTCTGAGACCATTTAAACAATAATAGAGGATACTTATTAGAGGGGACGACGGGCAGGCGTATGGAGGAAAGGGGACTATCGACTAGTATACTCCTACGTCCCGTCCCCTTTCCTCCATACTTGTGGGAGATTCCCAAACACCATAGGTAGTACGGGTGGATGGAAAAACCCTTTTACAGGAATACGTTCTTAAGAACAGCCTGGCCAAATTGGGCATCAGCCTTGGAGCTCAAGTAAAGCCGATGGGGAGGCCTACGAAGCTGCCTTGGCGATGGACTCCCAAGGGACATAATTTGGAAGGCAAAACCAGTCACTTTGCCATAGACTAGATGTGCATGGATACTCTCGGTGGATGAAGGCCTTGACTGCTTTAGGCTACTGAAAAACATGAGGAAATCCAGCAGGGAATAGTTGCTTTGGAAGCTGGTTTCCCCTTCAGGTCTCCAAATGTGATAGGAAAGGAGACAGATTGGTTCAAATAAAAATCGGCAACCACCTTAGGCAGGAAGAAAGGATGAGAGCAAAGCACAACCTCATCCCCATGGAAAGTGAGGAACGGATACTGCACGGAAAGAGCTTGAAGCTCACTTACTTGCCTTGCCAATAATATTGCGATCAGAAGGCAACCTTCCAAGAAAGGTATGCAAGATCGATCATGGCCATGGGTTCAAATGGCTTATAGCAGAACGCCCTGGCGGGAAGAGATCAAGAGACCCGCAAAATGCCTTCGATGACTGGATTAGTCAATGAAAAAGGAACAGCTGTCTGGACAGATATAAGTAAGTTCTGCATATCAGAACATGGATGCCAGAAACAGCCAGATGAGACACAAAAGATAGAACAGTGTCGACCGAACCTTGCTTGGGATTGAGCCATTTAGCTAAACGCCAATGGAAAAACCAGTCATTTGCTACTGTACTAACCTCTCAGAAGGCTTCCTGGCCGCTTGGATAAAGCGCACATTGTCCTCGGACAGATCGAACTGTGTTAACATTCTGAACTCAGGCCCCAGGCCCCGAAGCAAACGATTGTGGGGAGGGGTGCCACATCTGGCGAATGCTCTGGTGAAGCAGGTTGGGAATCTGCAGCAATCTGGTCGGGAGGTACCAACAGATGCTGTAGTTCCGAAAACCAGAATCTGACTGGCCACCAAGAAGCCTTGAACAGGAGAGTGCAGTTATATGTGCTCCTGAGCGTACAGAGCGACAGATGGATAAGAGGCAATGAAGAGAAAGCATAAACTTACATGTTGTCTCACAGGATCTCGAGGGAGTCTCCCAGGGAGGACGCTCTAAACCCGTCCCTGGACACAAAGAGGCAGTTTCTTGTTTGAAGAAGTTGCAAAGAGGTCCACCTCTGGAGTGTCCCATTGATGGAAAATGTTGGAGAGGACATTGCTGTTAATCTCCCACTTGTAACAGATGCCGACTGAGTGAATCTGCGGCCTCATTGATGTCAACTTACTTAAATAGCAGCCATCTTGGAACACTCGTTACGAGACAAGAAAACACGGAAGATTCTGGTAAGTACCAGAACTAATACCCTTTCCTCCATTTAGAACTTAGGATACTGATGATTTAAGACAGCCAAATTCTCATAATCTTTATTTATAGACATATGGGATATCCTAACCACAAGCATTTTGTCTGCTCTGAACTCGAAACGGCAACAGCCCTTTTTCTTTTTTTTTTTTTTTTACTTGCCACTGATAAGAGAACAAGGGAGACTCCAACTCCAAAACATTGTACACATAAGGATAAGGAAGATGAAGTGTAAGTGAATTCCAATTACTATGAATCTTGCATGTTGTAATGTTTACAAAATGGAATCTGAAGGTTTTTACAAATGACTACTTTACATATCATAGGCAAGAAGAAATAAACTAGCACGCACATTAACGGCATCAGTGAGAAAAAAGTAAGAACACAGAACTTCAAACCCCATAATTGAAAAAGGGAATCACAGACTATTAAGGTCAGCACCCATCATGTGTGCGATGTGATTATGATATACATTACTCATCGTAATCGTATTTCTGATGCTTGTATCTGCTTAGATTCACATGCTGTGCATAGGCCGACATCTAGTGGAAGCTGCGGAGTATTACAATTTGTTTTTCGAAACTCGAAAATGGGCATCGACACAGGGCGTGCCAGTAATACTATCCCTAGTGTGATGTCCACTGTACCCATGATCCCTCACCCGTGTAGGACCCTCAGATTGTATTTTTTCTGACAAGAGGTAGCATGAGGAGTAGCGCGAGTACAGATTATCCAAGCAGATAGAAGGAAGATAAGACTACAACCATCCATGCGCCTTCTCTCAGAGGGGAGGAAGGGTGGGTCGCATTTTAATTTAAGCAGATACAAGCATCAGAAATACGATTACGGTGAGTAATGTATCTCTTCTGAGGCTTGCGGAATCTGCTCAGATCACATGCTGTGCATAGATTAGCAAGCTTTATTAGAAGGAGGTGGGATGGGAGAAGGGTCCTGAGCAAACAGATGTCCCAAAACTGCTTGCCCCACTTGGGTATCTGTCTTGGAATGAGTGTTAATGCAGTAGTGCTGAGTAAAGGTGTGAATAGAGCTTCAAGTAGCTGCTTTGCAAATGGTGTCAAAGGGTACATTTGCAATGAAAGCCAGAATAGCCCCAATGCCTCTTGTAGAGTGGGCTATTGGTGTAAAAGGCAAAGTTCTTTCAGAAAGGGAGTAACACAGTTGGATACAATGTACAATCCACTTAGAGATGGCACCTTTAGAGACGTGATCTCCCTCTTTGCCTGTAGCTACGGAGACAAACAGTTAGTCTGTTTTTCTTAGTGGTCTGGTCTTGTCTACATAGTAGAGGACCGCTCTTCGCACATCTAGTGTGTAGTTTCACCTCAGCAGAGCTCTTGGGTTCTTGGAAGAAAGCCGGGAGCTCAATGGACTGGTTAACGTGGAATTTAGAAATAAACTTAGGTGAGAACCTAGGGTATGTACGTAGAACCAGTTTATCCTTATGAACAGTAAAGAAAGGATCCTGCACTGACAGAGCTTGAATTTCACTGACCCTTCTTATGGATGTAATGGCTATTAAGAAGGCAGTTTTATAGGTTATGCGTTTGAGACTGGCTTTATGCATGGGTTCAAATGGTTGGCCCATGAGCTTAGCAATCACCACAATAAGGTCCAAACCCGGTGGTGGGTTAGAAATTGGAGGGTGCAGTCTTTTTACCCCTTCCATGAAGGCCTTCACCACTGGTACTTTCCACCACGAAACCTTGCTGTGGGAAGTGGTGTAGGCAGATATCGCTGCCAGATGTACCTTCAGTGAGTTGAATACAAGGCCTGCGTCCAGCATGTGGAGCATGTAGGTGACAATATTGGAAGGAGTACAATCAACTGGGTTGAATTGTTTATTTTGGCACCAGACAACGAATCTTTTCCATTTATCAAAGTAACAGTACCTTGTGTTCGGTTTCCTAGATTCCTTTAGGATATCCATACATCTCTGTGGTATATTGAGATGTCCAAACTCTATGATTGCAGGAGCCATGCTGCCAGGTTCGTTGGGTTGGGGGTGTACTGTTTGTCCTTGGTGCTGGGACAGTAGGTTGTGCCAGCACAGACGTCTGATGGGTTCGCACACGGCTAGTCTGCGTAGGTGTGGGAACCACGGTTGCCTCGCCCACATGGGAGCAACTAGGATCAGCGTCGTCGATTCCCTGTGCATCTTGTTGACCACCTTCCTCATAAGAGGGGTTGGTGGAAAAGCATAGGCAAACATCCCTGACCAGTCCATCCATAGGGCGTTCCCCTTGGAGTGTGGCTGCGGGAACCTGGATGCGAATCCTGGACATTTTCGCTTGTGGCGAATAGGTCTGTAGTGGGGAAACCCCACCATGACAAGATGTCTTCTACGACTTCTCTGTGTAGAGACCACTCGTGTTCTTGTGGGAGAGGATCTCTGCTCAAGGCGTCTGCTAGAGAAATGAAATCCCCTGGAACATGTTGCAATGACAGGTAAATGTTCCGTCTGAGTGCCCATATCCAAATGTTCTGGGCCAGCTTGGACAGATTTGGCGAACGAGTCCCTCCCTGCTTGTTTAGGAGGAACATCGCAGTTGTGCTGTCTGTTAGGATCTGCACTGAAAGGTTTGGGTGGGGTTCGAACGCTTGAAGCGCTCCGAATACTGCCAGAAGCTCTAGCAGATTGATATGATTCTTGGCCATTGAGTGATACCAGAGACCCTGAACTGTGCAGCGAAGGAGGTGTGCTCCCCACCCTGATAGGGATGCGTCTGTAGTGACTACAGCCTGATCCTCTGGATCGTAAAAGGCTTTTCCCTTTGACAGGTTCTCTCTTGTCCACCAGTGAAGACTTTGTACCAGGGTTGGCGAAACAACCACTAGATCGTCCCACTGACCACTTGCCTGAGACCACTGTTTCACCAACCATTCTTGCATGGGACGCATGCGCAGGCACGCGTGGGGGACCAGGTAAATACATGACACCATCATGCCTAGCAAACGCATCACTTTGTGCACCGTTATCTGGCAACCAGACTGATATTGAGGAATCTGCAGTAGCATGTTCCGAATTCTTTCCTCTGATGGAAAGGCCAACCCCTCTTGAGTGTTTAGTAGAGCTCCTAGGAACTGTTTGGAGGTGCTTGGCACCAGGCTTGATTTTTTTCTCGTTAATGATGAAGAACAAGTTACTTATCAACTGGTAATGTTCTTTCGATTGGATGTTCCTCCAACGTATTCCTCATCTTAGATGTATTCCATCCAGCTTTGCTGCTCTTCGGAAATTTTTTCGGCAGAGTGCGCCGTGCATCGAGGTCGAGTCGATGGTCCCTCGAAGGCCTCCGTCGAGGGTGACGTCATCGGGTGTATAAGTAGCACGCGCGGCGCCCGTTGGCCTCAGTTCTGTTTTTCCCCCTTTTTTTGCCTGTGATCTTGTACTGTGTAGATTGTGCCGGCAGACAGGTATCAGTCTTGCGAGATTTGAGATGACAATAACCCGGAAAAATCTACAGAGGGATAGGTTGGGAGGGCGATGAGGAATACGTTGGAGGAACATCCAATCGAAAGAACGTTGCCAGTTGGTAAGTAACTTGTTCTTCGAGTGGATTGTGTCCTCCAACGTATTCCTCATCTTAGATGGACTCCCAAAGCAGTATTTTGTATACTTTCTCTGGAGGAGCGGTCAGATTTTTTCCCCACCAATGCTTTTAGATGGCAGAATAAAGCACTGCTTTTCCAAAAGTCAGCTCCCTAGACTGGGAAGCATCCAGGCTATAGAATTTTGAGAAGGTGCTTCGCAAATAGATCTTATTGGGACAAACTCTTTGAAGGGCCGTGGAAGAGGCGATGCCTCTGGTGGAATGAGCCCTTAACCCTTCTGGTGGGTCTTTTTGTGCTAGTCTGTAGCATTCTGAAATGCAAAGTAAGATCCAGCGTGAAATTGTCTGTTTTGTTACCGACTGACCCAGTTTCCTTCTTTTGTAGCCTATAAACAACTGGTTGTCCACTCTAAGCCTAGAAAGTCTAGCGATGTAAAAGCTTAAAGCTCTTTTTGGATCCAGTCTGTGTAATCTTTCTTCCTCCTTAGAAGGATGCAGTGGAGGATAGAATGAGGGTAAAACAATTTTCTGACAAATGAAAATCAGATATTACTTTTGGTAAAAATGATGGTTCAACCCTCAATACAACTCTGTCCTTATGGAACACAGTATAGGGTGGCCCAGAAGACGGTGCCTGCAATTCGCTCACTCTTCTTGCTGATGTTAGAGCAACTAAAAAGGCCGTTTTCCACGTTAGTAATCTTGATGGACACGTGTGCATAGGCTCAAAAGGGGAATTTTAGGACTAAATTTAGGTCCCAAATCGGTACTTGAAATGGGTGAGGAGGAAACACATTAGTGAGACCTTTTAAGAATTGTGTTATCAAAGGAATTTTGAAGTAGGAGCATTCTTCCAATGAGCGCTTGAAAATGGAAAACGCCACAAGATATCCTTTTATTGTTCCGATATTCAGACCTCTATGTGCTAGGGTCAGAAGGAAAGATAGTACTTCCGGAATAGAACATAGAAAAGGATAGACATTCTTTTCCCTGCACCAGTTGCAAAACTTTTTCCAACGGCAACGGTATAGAGACTTTGTTGCTGGCCTTCTTGCCGAAAGCAACACCTCCATAGCATCATCTGGAAGGTTCCAATCCCTGTATCTCAGCCTTTTTAAGCTACCAAGCATGAAGGTTGAGTGTTCTGACCTCTGGGTGGAGAACCTGACCTTCCATTTGAGAGAGAAGGTTCTCTCTCTGAGGAAGATGTACTGGAGGACAGATGGACATATCTAGAAGGTCCGGATACAACGTTCTCCTGGCCCAATCTGGGGCAATTAGGATCATGCGGTTCCCGAAGCGTCTCAGCCTCCTAATGATCTGAGGAAGGACAGGAATCGGAGGGAACGCGTACAATAGTGGGAAATTCCACTCCACCACGAACGCGTCCCCCAGGGCTCCTCTCGGGGGAAATTCCCCTGAGCAATACCTTATGCGTTTTCGGTTGGTACTGGTTGCGAATAGGTCTACCTGGGGGTTCCCCAAAGGGCAAAGGTCTCTTGAATGACTTCCTGAGCCAGTTCCCATTCGTGGGACACCATGCTCTGCCTGCTCAGAGCATCTACGACATATTCTCTTCCCCGGCTAGATGAATTGCCGTTAGAGATTCCTTCCCGAATCGCCCCATACCAGAGCTGCATTGCCTGTCTGCACAGGGCTAGTGACCCCACACCTCCTCTTTTGTTTAGGTAGTGCATGGCCACTGTGTTGTCCGTCATTATCAGGACATTCTTTCCCCCGACAGATGGCAGGAAGGCCTTCAGCGCTAGTCTGATTGCCCTCCGTTCTAAAAGGTTTATATGTAGTTTGGACTCCGATGGAGACCAACGACTGTTGATTGTCAAATCGTTGGCATGAGCTCCCCAACCCATGGGTGAGGCGTCCGTCACTACTGTGATCTCCGGCCATGGTTGCCAAAAAGGTTCTTTTTAGGATTTTCTCTGTACAGGTCCACCATAGAAGGTGGTGTCTGACCTTGTTCGGAATCTGAAGAAGATCCGCCATTTGACCCGAGAACTGGGACCATTGAGTCTTTAGAGCCCATTGAAGGGATCTCATCCTCGAGCGTGCCTCTGGCAGCAGGAAGATGCAGGATGACATGAGGCCGAGCAACCTTAAAAAATCGTAAGCCTGGAGATTTTGGGCATTTTGGAATTTGGAAACCATCTGAAGAATGTCTTGAGCCCTCGTTTTGGGAGGCAAGCTCTTTCCCAAGGATGTATCTAGTACAGCTCCTACGTACTGAAGCTGTTGGGAAGGTGTCATCTGTGACTTCTTGAAATTGAGGGAGAAGCCCAGTTTGTGGAGGAAGTGGCAGGTGAATTTCAGATGATCCAGTGCTTGTTCGGCAGAACGCGCTCCGATCAACCAATCGTCCAGGTAGCGGTAGACATGAATCCCCCCTCTCCTGAGATGCGCTGCCACCACTACCATTAACTTGGTGAAGACCCTTGGGGCAGAGGTCAACCCGAATGGCAGGACTGGAAACTGATGGTGTGAGTCGCCAACTACGAACCTCAGGTATTTTCTGTGTTTGAGATGAATCGGCACATGAAAATAAGCATCCTGGAAGTCCAATGACACCAACCGGTCCTGAAGTTGAAGGGCCTGAAGGATCCGAGAGAGAGTTACCATCTTGAACTTGTCCTTCCTGAGGAACTTGTTCAAGTTTCTTAAGTCCAAGATGGGTCTCAGTCCTCAGTCCTTTTTGGGGGGGGGGGGTCAAAAAACACGGGGAGTACCATCCCTTGTTCCTCTCTGCTGCAGGTACTGGTTCTATGGCACCTTTCTCCAGCAGTTTTAGAACTTCCTGCTGTAGGAGCGGGTTTGAAGACTTCAACGGGTGTCTCCCTGGTGGATTGCTTTGAGGTTGCTTTAGAAAAGGAAGGCAGTAGCCTTGGCCTATTATTTCTAGAGCCCAAACATCTGAAGTAATGGCTCGCCATTCTTGCAGATGCTGTGACAGCCTGCCTCCTACAGGCGTTTTGTGATGTTAGTCCTCAAAGTGGTTTTGTGGCGGATGTTGCAGCCGCTGCTGGCAGAGAGGCTGCAGCTGGAGCTGGCTTAGCATATTTTCCTCGTCCACCGCAAGTAGCCTTTCTTTGGCCCCTTTGACTGGCCATTCCTCTCGCCTTTCCATATGAGGTGCAATAACTATAGGATCGTCCCCTCCATGATTGCCCTTGTGCACGAAAAGGCTGAGGTTGCCTAATAACAGCTACTAAAGATGTTGCCGCTGCTTTTGAGGTCTGCAACCTCAAGGCACTCATCAGCCTTGTTGCCAAAAAGGTGAGAAACGTCAAAAGGCATGTTCAGAAGACGGTTCTATACGTCCGGTGCAAAACCCGACTTCCGTAACCACACAAACCTGCGCATTACCATGCTAGTGCCCAGGGACCTGCTTACACTATCCGTAGTGTCCAACCTAGATTGAAGGGATTCCTGCATGGCTTCCTTTCCATCTCTAACGATGGCTAGGAAACCTTCCCCTTCTGGTATGTGCTCGGCTGCCATTGCAATGCACTCCCACAGAGTGTACGAAAATTTTGCCAAGGCACAAGTGGAGTTGGCAGATTTAAATGCCATGCTCCCGGCTGAAAATACCTTCCGTGCCCAACCATTCACACGCTTATCGTCCCCGTCTGGAGAGATAGACGGGTACGCATGTTTGTTGGAAGCTGTGGCTGCCTGTATGACCAGACTCTTGGGAGTTGGCTGTTTTGACAGATAGCCGGGGTCGCTACTGGCTGGGTGGTATTTTGATGCGAGGGACTTCTTTACCGGAGGAATAGAATCCAGAGTTTCCCAAATCTTGGCCATCCTGTTTTGTAAGGCTACATGAAAAGGTAGTACTGGGTCTTCAGTGGGACCATGGTCCAATATATCTGTTAAATCATCTTGGACGAATTGGGCTGGTGGTCTAGCCCATCCGAAGTAATCTACCACCTTGGTCATTAACTGACTAAGATGGACTGGCATGCTCTCCTGGATCTGGTCTACCAAAGTCATTCTCAAGAAAAGTGTCAATGCCACTTACATTATGTAAAGACTCCACAAAATCCCTCATTCTGGTTTCCTCTGAGATCAAGCATTCTGGGACATTTGTGGTGCCATATTCCAATCCAAAAAGGTACATTTTCCTCATCGGATCTCTCCTGTTCCTCAAAAATTTAGGTCAAGGATTTCAAAAACTCCTTCCTAGGGAGAGGCTTAAAAACGTTCTCTGGGAGAGGAGGAGGAAGAGGTGTAGTACCAGACTCTGAAGAAATTACATGTTTTGTAACTTTATCCTTCTCTTTTTCTGGTTTTCCTGGCTTGGCTGGAGCCTTTGGCGCCGAGGGTTTCGGCGTCGTCGTCGATAACGGCATCGGCGACATAGTGGTCATCGACAGGGTCTGCTTTGAGGGCATCGAGGCAGACTTCGATGATTTTCCCTTTGAGGTGTGATCGGTCTTGGACGGCGTCAGTGACCTCAAGCGGTCGGCTCGACTCTAGCGTTTATCGCTCGGCGTCCTGGAAGGTTCCCGATCCTTCATTTTACGATCACCCGGGCTCGAGGGCGCGTGAGTGTCGGAGCGATGACGCTCCCGGCCGGCTTCCGAAGAAGGCGGGGACCGAGGCTTCGCCTTCTCAAACACCTCCATCATTTTGACCCGGAATACTTCCCACTCTTCGGAAGACGAATATTTCGTGGGGCATTTCATCTTTTTCATAGACTCGTCTGACGACGAGGTGGAGGGAGACCTGTGGCGTCGTTTCTTTGATTTTTTTGACGAAGACGATTTTGCGCGAGACGTGCTGCCTCTGCTGGGGCTGCCTCTACCCTTACCACAACCCCTTTTGTTACCCGTTGTAACTCTGGGTAGACTGCTGGTTGTTACCACGTGGTGTGCCCTGCCCCTGAGAATAGTTGGAGCCTCTGAGAATTGTGACCGCGTGGGCGACGAAAATTGCCATTCCCTCTTTGATTAGGGGGTTTGGTGGTCAACTGTCCCAGAGATTTTAGAGTCTCATGCTCATCTTTGGCATTTTTTAATGCATCCTCTACCGCCTTGCTAGATCATGCTCCACCGGCTTGTCTATTAGGGATGCTTGTGTCTCGGGTTTAAACCCCGACTGCCTTAACCAAGCATTCCTCTTAACAGTGCTCTCTGCTATTAGCCTGCCGGCGTTATCCGCGGCATCAAAGGTTGCCTTAAGGATGCAACCGGACACAGCCCTCCCCTCCGACGCAACCTGTGCCAACTGGCTCTTTAAAGGTTCTGGTGCCGAGTCGATAAGTGCAGCCACTTGTTCCCACTGGTGGCAGTTGTCTCTAGCCAGCAGAGTGGTGGAGTTGGCAATCCTTGCCTGGTAGGCGGAAGTGGAGGCTACCTTCCTTCCCAACCTGTAGATCTTTTTGCTCTCCTTGCCGGGGGGAGCCTCATACGATAAGGGCGTTCCCGCCCTCTTTTGGGTATTAGTGACTACCAGGGAGTCCGGTTTCAGTTGCCCCCTTATATACAGCGGGCCTGACTGGGCTGCCCTGAACAACTTCTCGATCCTGGGGTTTACTGCCCAAGCGAGGTTGGGATTGAGAAGGGAAGGATCAATCCTCCTTTGTATAGATTTGAGAATAGGGATGGCCTGGGCAATGGGTCTCCTTTCTCCCACTAGTTCCTCGCAAAGTCCCTTTCCTCCTGAGCTCCCCGAATATCTAGGCGGAAGTGTTCTGCAGCTCTGGATAACACCTCATTTAGGAGAGGTTGGTTGTCGACTGAAGAGTCGTTAACCAAAGGTTCCTTGTCTACGGGGAGTCTACTCTGTAGACTTCTGGGTCATCTTCGTCCTCCACTTGGTCCTAGTCATCCCCATAGCAGTCCACCCCAGGTTGGTCATCCAACGTTGCCAATTCTGGATCCTCATTATACTGAGTGTATGGCTGTACGTAGAAAGGGTCAGAAGACCGACTTTGCGTTGGTGCCTCAACTCAAGGTTTCTTACCAGGGGGTTGCAGGTCCCTAGACTCTGAGGGAGTAACCCCGACCGGGGTATAAGAGGAAGTGCTCTGGATTCTTGGCATAGAAGTCTGCTAGGGATGACATTCTAGACATAACTCTGTCTTTGTCCTCACTGGACCATTGTTTTGAGCTGGGAATTACCCTCTTGGGGAAGTTTCCCTGCAATATCCTGACTGGACCTATGGGCTTGTGCAGGGGTCTTAGTATGTTTAACAGACGACTTGGAACTGTCTTTAGGTATCTGTGGTGTAGAAGAAGGCTGAGAAGGCTTCTTCTGCTGTTTTCCCCCCTCCCCGTGAGTGGAAGAGTGCTTCCCTGGGGTTTTCACCTTTTCTGAGCTTTTCGACGTCTGGCGTCGAGATTCGGCAGTAGTGTCCCTTTCCGTAGATTGAGTACGTCGGGGCGCAGGCGTCGAGCGGTCTGCTGACACAGACTCCTGGAGTGCGGCCTGGGGATGGAGGTCGGCTTCGTCTTCGGACAATCGAACCTCCATTACTTTAGTAAGTGAGGCACTCTTGGCAACAGTGGATGGTTGCCTGGTGTCATGCAGCGATCTTGATCGAGAACGCCCAGAGGACACTGATTCGGTGGACCGTTCTGTGTGCCTCTTTCCGAGAACTCGACATGCACGTCGAGTCTCGGTTGGACTTCAAGTGTTTAGTGGAAGTGGTGTGGGAAGCGCGCGTGTCGCCGGGTATTTTCCCCACAGCTGCCCTGCCGGACAACCTTCCGAGGTCGGGAATTTGCGCTTAGCCGTCTTTCGACGCCACGTTGCCCTCGCCGTCCGATAGTACGGCATCGCTGCCATCACTGAAGGCGCCCTCCGCTTCCATGTCCTCTCGTTGCCTGGCGTGGTGGGCCCAACGTTTGATCGAACGGTCCTAGAGTCTTAGCCTTGAACTGGCTACACGCTCTGCAATTCGCCTCAGGGTGGTCCCTCGGCAAGCAGTGGTTACAGGTGGCGTGTCTGTCAACCCAAGGGTACTTGCGGTTGCACTTGGGGCAAAATTGGAAAGGGGTACCCTCCATGCGCACCCTGTGGCAGCGGGCTAGTGTGTAGGAATATATATGACAATGCATTACTTACTGTAAAAGCATTTCTGATGGTTGTATCTGCTTAGATTCACATGCTGTGCATAGTCCGACATCCAGTGGTCACTGCGGAGTATTGCATTTTGTTTTGTCGTAGTCGAAAAGGGGACGTCGACAAGGCGTATCTGTAACACTATCCCTATAGTGACGTGCGGTGTACCCACAATCCCTCACGCGTCGAGGTCCCTCTGTTTGTATTTTTTCTGCCCTGAGGCAGCCTTCTAGACGCGAGTTAGTACAGAAAAGAGAGATCTAAAAAGATGTCTATGTTCCTTCCATCCAAGTGGGGAGGAGGGGTGGGCGCATGTGAATCTAAGCAGATACAACCATCAGAAATGCTTTTACATTAAGTAATGCATTTGTCTTCTGATGTTTGTTAATCTGCTTAGAATCACATGCTGTGCATAGACTAGCGAGCAGTACCCGGAGTTGGAGGTGGGTTGTGAGAAGGAACAGTAGAGAAGAGATGTCTTAATACTGCTTGTCCCCCCTGGGAATCAGATCTAGAGTGGGCATCTAGACAGTAGTGTTTTGTAAAGGTGTGTACAGAACTCCAGGTTGCCGCTTTGCAAATGGACTCAAGGGGAACATTTGCAATGAATGCTATGGATGCCCCAGTGTCTCGAGTAGAGTGTGCTCTTGGCTTGAAGGGTAGTTCTCTCTTAGCCAGAGAGAAACCGAGAGTGAAGCATTGAACAATCCATCTACATATAGTGGACTTTGAGACTGCATCTCCTTCTCTTCCTGCTGCCACTGAGACAAAGAACTGATTAGTTTTTCTCAGTGGTCTAGTTCTTTCCATATAAAACATGACAGCTCTGCGCACATCAAGTGTATGCAGGCTTTTTTCTCCCACATTTTAAGGGTTTTGAAAGAACGTTGGTAGTTCCATAGACTGGTTGACATGGAATTTCGATGCAAACCTTGGGTGTGTGCGTAGAACCACCTTATCTTTGTGAACCGTTACAAAGGGGTCTAGAACAGAAAGAGCCTGTAGTTCACTTACTCTCCTAATGGAGGTGATAGCTATTAGGAAGGCGGACTTAAGAGTGAGGTTTTTAAGAGTTGCCGTGTGCATGGGTTCAAATGGTGAGCCCATGAGCCTGGTAAGTACCACATTTAGGTCCCAGCCAGGAGCTGGGTTTGCTATCGGAGGGTTACCAGACATTTGGTCGAAAAAAATTGGTCGACCAGGCAAATGGTCGAACCAATTTGGTCGAAAGCCAAATGGTCGAATTTTTTTTTTTTTTATTTTCACCTTTTTTTTTTTTTTTGGGGGGGGGTCCCCCCCCAACCCCCTTTTCTTTCTAAAAATCCATTTTTGTAAAAAACGAAAACCAGAAAAATAAATATATAATTTAAAAAAAATTCAACCAATTGGTTTTCGACCAAATTGCGTCGACCAAATGTCATTCGACCAGTTTTAGGTCGACCAAATGTCTGGACACCCTATCGGAGGGTGTATTCTCTTTACCTCCTCCATAAATGCTTTAATAACTGGGACTTTCCACCATGACACCAAGTTGGGAAGTGGTGTATGCAGAAAGTGCTGCTAGGTGGATTTTAATAGAATTGAATACTAGACCTGAATCCAGTAAATGGGTCAGGTACAGAACAATTTGTGTGGGACAGCAGTCAACAGGGTTGATGTTTCTTCCTCTACACCAGATGACAAATCTCTTCCATTTGCTAGAATAACAGTGACGAATGTTAGGCTTTGTAGCCTCCCTGAGGATGTCCATGCATCCCTGCGGGAGTTGTAAATGTCCAAATTCTATGATCTCAGGAGCCAGGCTGCTAAGTTCATGGTCTGAGGGCATGGATGCAGTGTCCTTCCCTTGTACTGTGACGGCATGTTGTACGGGCAGGGAAGTTTCACTGGAGGAGATAGAGACATCTCCATCAGGTGAGCGATCCATGGCTGCCGGGCCCATATAGGGGCCACTAGTATCATGGTAACTTGTTCCTGGTGCATCTTGTGCACAATCTTGTTGAGAAGGGGAGTTGGGGGAAAAGCGTAAACAAATTTCCCTGACCATGGAATCAATAGACCGTTCCCCTTGGATTGGTTCTGGGGGTACCTGGAGCCGTAATCTAGGCATTGTGAGTTCTCCAAGGATGCGAACAGGTCTATTTCCGGGAATCCCCATTGTGCGAAAACGTCGAAGACGATGTCTTCGTGTAAACGCCATTCATACTCTGAGGGCAGAGGGAAGTCTCTGCTTAGTTCGTCTGCTAGCAGATCGAGTTCCCCTGGTACATGTTGTGACAGTAGGAACATGTGTTTGAGAGCCCACTTCCAGATGTTCTGGGACAGCTTGGACAGTCCCGGAGAGTGAATGCCCCCTTGTTTGTTGAGGTAGTACATGGCTGTGGTGCTGTCCGTGAGGACCATCACTGTCTTCCCTTGTAGGTGTGTCTGGAAGGCTTTTAGTGCCTTGAACACAGCAAGTAGCTCCAGTAAGTTTATGTGCTTGGAAGCTACGCTCGGAGTCCAAACTCTGAGCAGTCTGATGGGATAGGTGAGCCCCCCATTCTGTGAGGGATGTGTCTGTGGTTAGAGTGGCTTCCACTGCGGGGGTGGCGAATGGTTTCCCCATTACCAGGTTTTCCTTCGACCACCACCGTAGCGAGAGAACCAAGGCCTGCGAGACCACCACTGGATCGTCGCATTGTCCGCTGGCCTGACACCACTGGCTGTTGAGCCACTCTTGCATTGGGCACGAGCACGCGTGGGGTACCAAATAAATACATGATGCCATCATTCCTAGCAATCGCATTGCTTTGCGTACCGTCACCTCTCGACCTGCTACATATTGAGGAATCAAACAGATGTTTTGTACCCTCTCGTTGGAGGGGAAGACGAGGCCGTCCTTTATTCGAATTAGAGCCCCTAGGATTTGTTTGACTTGGCTGGGGTCTAGGCTGGACGACTTCTCGTTGATGGAGAAGCCCAGTTGGAACAAAAGGTCTACAGTCTTTTGGGTATTTGAGAAGCAGGTTTCGTAAGAATCCCCTGTTATGAGCCAATTGTCGAGGTAAGGGTATACTGGGATGGACAACCTGCGCAGGTGGGCCGCTGCCACTGCTTTCGTGAATACCCTCGGTGCTGATGCTATCTGAAGGGTAGCGCTCTGAACTGGTAGTGTTTGCCCTCTATCAGGAACCTGAGGTATATTTTTGTGCGCTGGCAACATTAAAATATGAAAGAATGCATCTTTTATGTCCAGTGTTGTCATGTAATCTCGTTGTGATAGCAGGGGGATCACTTCCTGTAAGGTCACCATACAAATCTTTTGAGGTTTGAAAAATGTGTTCGCTGGGCACAGATCTAATACAGGGCGCATGGTTAAGTCCTTTTTGGGTACAAGGAAGTACACTGAATAAATACCTTCCGTTACCTGCGATAAATACCTTCCGTTACCTGCGATAGGGGCACGACCTCTATAGCTCCTTTTTCCAGTAGCTGGTCCACTTCTTGTAGAAGGATGGCGAGGTGTTCTGGTGCCATGCGTCATCCCCTTGGGGGTCTGTACGTTGGGGAACTGTTGAATTCTATACAGTAGCTGCTGGCTATGGTTGATAGTACCCAGCGGTCTGAAGTTATTCCCTCCCATGCTGGAAGAAAGGATGTTAACCGGCCCCTGACCGGCGATGCATGGGAGGGGACCCGGATCTTCGAGTCATTTGGTGTTGGTGGCTTGGGAACCTCTAGAGGTAAAACCCCGACCTCTCCCTTTGCCACGGCGTTGTCCTCTCTGGTTGTATTGGCCACTGGTGCCTTGGTTAGAGGACCAGTTGTTGTTGGCAGAGTATTGCTGCTGCTGATTTTGCTGCTGGCGTTGGCCTCGAAAAAAGCGCCTATTGCCATAGCCACGTTTATTAGGAGGCCTAGAAATCTGGTCTAGGGTTTTGATGGTGTCAAACTCTTTCTTTGCCGTTTCTAGTGCCTCATCAACCGCCTTTCCAAAGAGGTTGGCATCTTCTATAGGCTTGTTGATTAGAGATGCTTGTGTTTTAGGTTTAAACCCCGAATTACGCAGCCAGACATGTCGTTTGAGGAGTATTCCTTGGACTAGGGAACGGGCAGCTGTTTTTTGCAGCATCCAGAGCATTTTTCACAATGCTTTGGTTGACTAGTGTCGCTTCAGTAATCGTGGCCAGAAGGCGTGTACGTATGGGTTCTGGTACCTCTTCGGCGTCCTTACGTAGCTTGCTCCATTGTGCGTCTGTGTAACTTGCTAGCAAGGAATTGTTGTTTGCAATCCTTGCGGAAAAAGCAGCGAAGGCTGTGATCCTCTTCCCCAGGGCATACAATTTTTTGCCCTCCTTGTCTGGTGGTGCTTCGCTGGTAGACAGCGTGACCCCTGCTCTTTTCCTTGTATTTGTCACCACTAGGGAGTCTGGTACAGAGTGGCCCCTGACGTACAACGGATCTGAAGGGGAGGGACTGAATAGTTTTTCTATCCTCAGGTTGACCCCTCTGACCAACGCGGGTGTAGATAGTGAAGGGATAATTCGTCTCCTTACTGAGATGAGAAGGGGAATGGTTTGGCTGACAGGGGGTTTCTCCTTGATTACCTTCTCCACCAAGTCAATGTCAGGAGAAATCTCCCCAGTGTCTATTTTGAAATGCGCTGCTGCCTTGCGTAGTAGTGCATTAAATGTAGGTTGATTGTCAATAGGCGACATGTTCCTAATAGGCGAGTCCTCGGGAGGGGACAGGTTTAGTACATCAGGGTCCGAAAACGCTGATGGGGACTGCCAGGGCTGTGAAGCACCTTCCTCTGGGTCTTCTCCGAAGCCCCCCCCCCCACCTATACCTGGATTTTCTCTCCCATAACGTCGAAGAAAGATCTGTCGCAGTCTGAAAAGCCTTCTGGTAGGCTAGGAGTCCCTTTAGATGAAGGGGGCAGTTCCTGCCTTCCTTCAGGACTTTCCACTTTCTGGCGTTTCTCTAGCCTTCCGAGAGGTATTCGGCATATCTTTCGCTGTCCACTTCTGGCTATCAGCGGAAACGATCCTCGCCAGGCTCTCGACGACTAATCGGTCTGTGGAGGGCTCTGGTATTGGCGTTACGGGCGTTGCGCGTTCTACGGCGAGGGGCGTTCTCTGACGGAGCGCTTCGTCTGGCGGTTTGGGGGTAGCGCCCTTATCTGGGGGAAGCCCAGTCGTGTCTGCGTTTGCGAGGGGGGCGGAACCTGCGTCTCCGTTGGCGCTGCTGGTTTCTTCGTCTTCGACGAAGAAGAACCGTAGGTTATGTGTTTATGGGAGTGTTTTTTGTGTGCATCAGTGTCGCCGGGGTGTTCATCCCCATAAGCAGGGCGTGAGCCGAACTTGTCGGGGCCGGGGACAGACGAGGAGCGCGAGCGCTTCTTAGAAAGGTCTACGACTTCCGTAACGGATGTCGGGTTGTCACATTCCTCGTCACTTTCTGCGGCGGCGGGTGAGGAATCGGCCCTCGACATGGCGTAGGCCACCCACCTTTTGACCTTGCGGTCCTTTAAAGTCTTAGGCTTAAGAAGCTGACAAGCCGCACAGCCGTCTTCCTTGTGATCGAGGGGCAAGCAACGCTTACACCGTTTATGCTGGTCTTTCCAGGTAAACTTGCCCTTGCAACGCGGGCAAAACCTAAAGGGTGTCCTCTTCATAGCTGAGGAAATCTTTCACTGTGATAACAACCCCCGAGGGAAAGGGAGGGGAAAAGGAAATGCATTCTCAGAGAGAAACAAGAAATGTCCCACGACCCTACTCTCCCTACTGTCTTATGACCAGCGAGGCCAGGCCACGTGTTCGGCAGCGCCAAAGGATCTCCTCTGTCTCGTCCCCGCCGTCAAAAGTCTTACTCGGCGGAGAAAAGGCTTCGCAGCTACGTCGAGGGAGGGATCTTATGTAAATCTATATTAATAAATAATGACCAAAGGTCGGGTAAATGAATTTGCAATGTCTCTCGAGGAGCTCCGCGTAAAGGCGACCAATATCGGGGTGGAAAAAAACAATCTGAGGGACCTCGACGCGTGAGGGATTGTGGGTACACCGCACGTCACTATAGGGATAGTCTTACAGACACGCCTTGTCGACATCCCCTTTTCAACTACGAAAAACAAAATGCAATACTCCGCAGTGACCACTGGATGTCGGACTATGCACAGCATGCGATTCTAAGCAGATTAACAAATATCAGCAATGAAAATATATGTGAGTGAAGAGTATGTACCACCCCCCACCCTACTTGTACATGGTTGAGGTTAGAGGACTACCGATGCCGAGGCCAGAGGCCTTCCTAGGCCCAAAGTCCGTTGTGTAGCTCGACGGTAGTTTCCTTCTCCGGTCCGGCGTCGAGCTTCTGATTCCGATGACTTGAAGTGGGTAATGAAGAAATCGGGAAAATATATATTATTTAGCAAAACTATGGCTAAAGCCAGGGAACTCCGCGGGATGCTTCCGACAAGTATGGCATAAAAAAACAATCTGAGGGTCCTACACGCGTGAGGGATCATGGGTACAGTGGACGTCACACAAGGGATAGTATTACTGGCACGCCCTGTGTCGACGCCCATTTTGCGAGTTTCGAAAAACAAACTAATACTCTGCAGCTTCCACTAGATGTCGGCCTATGCACAGCATGTGAATCTAAGCAGATTCCACAAGCCTCAGAAATATATCTTTTATCAATTGAAAAGATATGCGATAAGGAATACACAACAATGATGGAGAAAGACAAGGACAACCATGATGCTTAGATCGGAAAAATTAAAGAATTTTTTCAAACACTTTAACTAAGATTATGGCAATGTGCTACTATGGGAAATAACATTTATGCATATGAAAAGGAAAATGAAATGTTACGAAAAACATGAAAAATATTGGTATCAACAAAAAGAATCATTGAATTTACAATCTATGCGCAGACAATGGAGTCCATTTATGGGAAAATTAATAAGTGAACATAATGCAATTGACAAAAGTTGTATGATCAAAACAAGGAATGTAATGTGATTAAATGTTTTATGAATGTATTTTTGCAGAGAAAATAACCCATGAAGAAGAGATGCCAATCTCGAAACGCATTGGGTATATTAATATAATTGAACGAATTGGAAATTGGTATTATTTCAGATTGGAAAATATCCAAATATTGAAAAATTTAACTTTACGTACTAAGAAGGCTTAATAAGGATTAAAGAAATGCTGCAAGATAACTACAAAGAACTTACAAACTGATCCAAAACCCAAAAATGTTTTAGGGATAAAGATAGTGTTCAAGGGACGCGGGTTCCCCAACTAGGGAACCCTCCTTTTGTTCTGCCACATTGAGGTGACCCAGGATGTGTACAGCCTGGAGCCAAACAATGTGCTGGATGGCCCAGACCAAATTTGTATGGCAAGATGTACAAGGAGAGGAGACTTGGTGCCGCCCTGCTTGTTGATGTAAAACATTGCCACCCAATTGTCCGTGCAAACCGGAACTACACTGTTGCTGTAAGGGAGGTATTCAAAATTAGCGTCCTGGTCCACAGAGTTTGGGCCACCATTTTGACAACACCTGGGGTGAACTGCGTCGTAGGAGCAAGTGAGGCAATAGTCTCCTCAAGGGATTCCGGTGCCTTGCTTGCCATCTTAGCATTGAAACGAGGAACCTATGCAGAGCTGGTACTAGCAGATCTAGGGTGTTTACTCGACATGTTTGCGACTGTCCCAGAATTAGCCTCTAGTCGAGGACCCTCGGCAGAGCTGGTACTGGAAGGCCTATGGGGCGTGACCACCTTCTTTTGCCCCCTCAACAGAACTGGTATCACCATGACAATGCGTGTGGGAAGGCTGAGGGATATACCTTACAGCAAAGACCCTCAATGTGGGCCCTCAATTCTGTTGGTGTCCGATTTAGCCCCAAGAAGGGCAACCTCAGGTTTAACCCTGGTCCATAGAGCCACCTCGAGAGGGGCCTCGAGCCAAGACTCTGTACAGTTAGCTCCAGATGCAGAAGCCTCAGGGCGAACCCTGGTATCCAGAGCTACAGCAGAACAGGGCTTAACCTTAGCCTCAAACGGGGAACCTCGGAAGAAGATCCGGTTTTGGCAGACCGCTGCACAGCCCTCGGAGGAGTCTCCGGTGTGTCTCGCTGAGCTGAGAACAAAGGGAGTACTCTAATCTGAAAGTGTTTTGCTCCCAGAGAGAACCGCAGATATTTCCCATGGGGGGTCCAAATCAGAATGTGCATGTACGCATCCTGGAGGCCCACCACACTGAGCCAATCGCCCTTTCAAAGAGGACTTTATTTGGCAGGGCGTGATCATCTTGAATTTCTCATGGGGAAGAGATAGATTGAACGGGGAAAGATTGAGGATAGTGTGCAGGCCAGCCTGGTTGGGTTTGGGCACTGTGAAACAAGACGGGAGTAATAACCGCCCCCCTGCACCCCTTGCTCCCTGAGGGGAACAGGTTCCACCGCTCTGAGGTCTAGAAGTTCCTGTACCTCGGCTCTGAGGGAGGGCATCCTGATCTGTTGGAAAGGTGGTTTATAGGGTGGGGTAGGGGCAAGCGAAAGCCCGCCTGAGCGATGGACAAACCCCACCAGTCTTCGGTGATGGTCTGCCAAGCCTCCAGATGACACGAGATTCGTCCTCCCACCAGAGCCTCGTGCGACCGACAAAAAATATAATTTGGATAATTTGTCGGCAGGGAGACTACCTGTCCCTGTAGAGGAGGCTGATGGCCTAGAGAAAAAACAGACCACCTTGCGGCTGCTGCTTTTGGAAGGGCCGACAACCAGAGCTTCAGACCGGCGCACACAGCGACCCTGAAACCAGAGTACGACAGAGTCTGGGACCCTGACCACTGTGTACAAGGGGCCTTAGCTGAAGCTTTCGCCAGCACCGATAAACAGTTTTTTATCGTCCACATAGCGTGGAAAGGCTGCTCAGCCCCAAAAGAAAAAGCTCCCAGCACCAGACGTTGTGAACGTTGGTGTAAGGGAGATATCCAAAATGGCAGCCGTGGATCAAGAACGTTGGGCCGCCATTTTGTCAACACCCGAGGAGAACTGCGTCATTGGAGAAAGTGAGGCAACAGTTGCCTCAGGGGACTTGAGTAATACTTTAGCCTTGAAACAAGGATCCTCGACCGAGCCAGTGCTGGCAGATCTAGGATGTTTACTAGACATTTTAGAACTGTCCCAGCATTAGCCTCCAGCGGAGGAACCTCAGCAGAGGCAGTACTGGAATGCCTCTGGTGCTTGACCACCTTCTTTGCCCCCTAAACAGAAACGGTAAAACCACGACCCTGAGTGTGGGACTGTTGAGGAATGTACCCTACCGACAAGACCCTCAGAGGATCCCTCGACTGTCAGTACTGGATTTAGCCCCAAGAGGAGGAACCTCAGGTTTTAACCCGGGACAAATAGGTCCCTCGAGAGGGGCCTCAAGCCGTGGCTCGGTGTGAAAAGCTCCAGAAACAGACATCAGGGTGTACCCTGGTATCCAGAGCCATAGACGAACTGGGCTGAACATTAGCACCCAAATGGTGAACCTCGGAATGACTTCCGGTTTTGGCAGGTCCTCTGGAAGAACTCTTGGAGAACACTCCAGTGCGTGTATTGGGCCCTTGGGGCACCTCAGGGGAATAGCTACACAAGCCCCTCCCGGTCAAGGAATGCTCTCACCGAGCGGGGTTGCTCATCGCTGTCCTGGTCCGCTTGAAGCTCATCCAACGAGGAGGGAACAGCAAACTGGTCCCCCATGCCTACCCCTTCAGGTTTTAAAGTATTGTCCCAGTTCATTTGTGCCTTCTCTATAAGAGAAAACGGGGAAGAGGAGGAAGAGATGGAGGCGGTCCAGAAGGAAGCGGCAGAGGGAGTGGCACCACCGGAAACAGAATCAGAACACCCAGTGCCAGGGGTGGAACAGGAGGCTCAGTGTACATTTAACTTAACAGACGCTTGAGATACGTCCTCATAGGGACAGAATGCATGAGCATCTGAAACTTTCCAAAAAAACTCATCCTCAGCCGAGGGCTTAGGCATTGGAAGAGGAAGAGGCCACTCGTAAGGGGCATACCCTCACGAATGTAAAGAGGATGGTTGCCAGGAGGGTCCACCATAGCCGTGTCCATGTAGATCAGTTGAAGCAGAAGCAGGAGGGAGCGAGACAGTATCAGGCAGTGGAGCCTGCGCACGTCAGTCGAATGTAAGGGTGGAACGGGTTTTTGTTGTCCACGTGGCGTGGAAAAGGCTGCTGAGCCCAAAAGAAATACTCCCAGCACCAGACGTTGTGAACGTAGGTGTAAGGGAGGTATTCAAAATGGCCGCTGTGGACCACAGAGGTTGGGCCGCCATTTTGTCCATACCTGAAGATAACTGCGTCACTTGTGGAGATGAGGCAATTGTCTCCTCAGGAGAGTCAGAGGACTTAAGTAACACTTTAGCCTTACATGGATCCTCGGCAGAGCCGGTACTGGGTGGACTCAGATGTTTACTGGACATCTTAGAACCAGCCCCAAACTTAGCATCCGATGGAGGAAACTCGGCAGAGCCAGTAGCAGAGGAATAATGGTCCATGACCGCCCTCTTTGCCCCCTTGACAGAACCGGTACCGCCACGACGCTGAGCGTGGGACGGTTGAGGAAATACCCCACCGACAAGACCATTCAAAGAGGGTCTCTCGGATCTGTCGATGCAGACCTCAGCCTCAACAAGAGGAACCTCAGGTTTTAAGCCGGTATATAAAGCTCCCTCAAAAAGGGCCTCGAGCCGTGACTCGGTACAGAAAGCTCCAGAAAAGGAGACCTCAGGGCGAACCCTGGTATCCAGAGCCACAGACGAGCTGGGCTTAACCATAGCACCCAAATGGTGAACCTCGGAACGATGTCCGGTACTGGCAGGTCCGCCGCAGGAACCCTTGGAGAGCACTTATTAGGCCCCTGGGGCACCTCAGGGTAACCCCTGGTGACAGAGCTACACAAACCCTTCCCGGACCTAGAAGACCCCGGGAAGGAGTCCTCTGGCCGGGGCGCCCTGAAAAGTAACAAACTTAACAGCGTTTCTTATGAAAAGTTGGAAATGAGGTGGAGGAACACGCTGAAACACTTCCGGGCCTAGACACTCCACAAAGAGAGTGGGTAATTCGCCCTCGCGAAACTACGTTTGCATGAAAAACAGGATACGAATCCCAGACGATCCGGCATAGACGGATGACTAAATGACCGAGGAACCGGAGCAGGATGGAAGGACAAAAGGAATAAAAATTCCCAGTGATGCTAGTGCATCCAGCCCCAACAGCGCAGAGAAAAGGACTCAAGGGTGATGCGCGGAGCTCAGGAGGGCAGGGTTACGGCCACATGCAGTACCCCCACGTAAAAATAAAAGGACAAAAATTACATTTTTGATGTTTTTTGACAAAAGTGCTCTGGTCCCGTCCCGAAGGACAGAATGTCCCACAAGTATGGAGGAAAGTGGACGGGGCGTAGGAGTTTTTGCTTTCCCTCAACCCATGTAACGCGCTTCCCACACTGCGGTGAAGGGAATGCTGCGATGCAGAACAGGATGGGCAAGTTGAAAAAAAATTAAGGTGAAGCATGGAAGATGCAGGGAGCGCTCCCTGGTGAGGAAAATACAAACAGCAGGTAAGGAACCAGGCGGGAGCAGACACACATACAGCAGAGTCCTGTATTGTGGAAATAACACCTGCAGAAACCAATCCCATATCCCGTATTTTGCTGTACAGCACCCGTTGCCTTCCGGTCAAGGTTTTGCACTTCACTAGAACTGAAGATAAAATAAATGAATATGTCCTTAACAAATATATGAATCTGCAGCTCATTTGGAGGTTTGATTTTCATCACGCTCTTTACTAGCTACTTGTTGCCCAGAAGTAGCACATCATTATTGCATAATACCCAATATTTAGACGCTGCCCAACTCCTGCTCATCAATATCTTTAAAACCACAGTGATAGCAATAACCACCGAGTTGTGCCAATCAGGCTGCACACTACACTGCAGAGAGGTACCGAGACAGCTACTAATAGAGGGATGACTGGTCAAGAGCAGACAAGAGAGACCACTGCCAGTTTGCCCTTTAAATCTCTCAGCAGCCTTTGATACAAAATATTAAAGCTCTGGTCACCACACTTTACTCCCACATGAGCATCGCTGACATACTTAACTGGTTACCTTCAATCCTCTTAAAAAGATAATAAATCCAAACGGACTCCCCCAGACCTACACATTTTCCTGTCACGTGCTATACCCCACAGTTACACCTTGTCGATAAATGACATGGTGCCCTTGGGAGTTCCACGGTCTACAGAAAATATCACATTACGCCAATGAGACAGCTCAACCTCTTCCAGTGACATTTAATACATCCACTTCCGTCTGGACACCACTAAAACAGGGATGGTCTTCAGTGTACCTTTGACTGAATCCAACAAACTGAATTAATCCTGCTCAGTGAAGGACCAAAACAGTGTCCGACAGAAATCAGGCTCACAAACATGTATCTGTATCTAGCAAGTGGAAGAGCTCCATTTACAATGTGGTTTTGATGGCCAGGGGAGAGCATTCAGGGGAAGTGGGGCAAATAGGGAAAAAGTGCAAAACTGTGTGGGGGCACGGAGAGAAAAGAGGGGACATAGGTTAACAGTAGGAGAGTGCAGGGAGAAGGATTCAGTGAGTTAGGGGCAGGACTATGGATGGCTTTATAGATGAAGAGCAGGAATTTACAGAGCGATTTTGCATTGACAGCCATCCAGTGTTTTGACGCTACCTAGGGAGGGAGCAGGCTCGTTTGAAAAGGATGCACATCACAAAGTTGAGAAGCAAAAGAGTAGTGGGGCAGACCAACAAGTAAGTTTGCAAATTTGCTGATCACAAGATTAGAAAAGGGTTTTTATGAGCAGTGTGGACAGATTATTTTCATGCTTGGGAGGCAAGTCTGACTGCAGTGGCCATGACGAACTGGTAAAGTTTCAGGTCACTGTCAGAGAACCAAGGCTGAGGGCAAGGTAGGTGGTCAGGGGGCGAAAGAGAGATGAGTGGGGGGTTAGCATTGGAGCCCGGGAGAAAGTGGACTTCAGTCTTTGAAGAATTTAGCATTTGGAAGCTTACAGTCAGAGCAGGGGATGGCAGTTCTGCAGTCGGGAACTGCAGCAGTGAATGAAAAGAATCTCTCAGTACTGTCAGCATTGAAGTGATAGAAGCGGACCCAAGCCTGATCCTTGAGTTGGGAAGGTGTGTATGTTGACTTGTTATTTGAGAGAACAGAGCCGATTTGGAGTTGTTGGGCCTTAGTCATATTGGAGGGGTTGTGGTCACTGATGCAAGCAGGGATTTAATTTCAAGTAAAACTTCAAGATCAGAAAAAAGGTTGCATGTGCCTGATGGGCAGTAGAGGAGGAACATGTTAAGAGGGGTGGGAGAAAGAGGTTGGATAGAGATCTGCTCAAAGGCGGACTGAGTGAAGTCAGAGGGGGGGACAAGGTGTGCTAATGTTCTGCTCTTGCCAATCATGAGACCAACACTACTGGCAAGGTTGGAGTGAAGAGCTGCCATCCACCGCATCAAACAACATGGCACCCACAAGAATATGGGTTTGGGAGGAGATGCTGAGTCCTATAAGATCAAGAAGGAACAATCAGAATCTAGGTTGGGGTTCAGGGGGTTAGCAAGTGAGCGTTTGAGATAGTTGCCTATTCAGTTGAAGGTAACTCCCTTTAGGATTTTAGATTGGTTAAGGAAGGAGAAAGACAAGTGTGTAGAATGAGAAGTTGTTGGGGTCAGTAAGAGGTGTAACTATGGCTGTTTTTACACATTCTGGGAGGATACCAGTTCAGGGAGCTAGATTGAATAATGCAGGGAGGTGAGTAGAGGGAACAAGTGTAAGTTCCTTAATTTGTTGCGTTATTGTGATTTGTACCGCTGCCATTTTCATGGTCTCCAGGTGCTCTGTTGGGCTTGATATACAAAGAAGTGAATCGAAGTGGAGGATGGGAAGAAATTCAGTGGGTGAGGTGATGGAGGAGAATGGGAAAGATGGGAGGAGGGGAGCATTTGGCAGAGGGTGAGAGATTGAAGGGCGGGAAAGATTTTGAGGAAAAACAATAGAGGGGTGAAGTAGAGGGAGGGGTTAGGGCAGGGTGGAAAAAAATTAAGTCTTTGCACCAATGGCACAAGCAGCAACTGATGCGTGTCCTCAGTGGATGGATAGCGGGGGAGATCTATGTTTGAGGGCACAGGTAAAGGAGAGGGCAGGGTAGAAGGCTGTACACAGTGCAGAGTTGAATTCAATAAAGTTCAATGGAGTGAACAAGTGGAGCGAGAGATTGACTTGTTCACGTTAAGGGGCAATGGAGTCTGTCTCGAATTTACATGAGGGTGAGAGTTGGCAAAGTGGGGAGGGGATAGAGAAGATGAAGTGAAAGAGTGGTCAGAGGAAGGGGGCTCAATTGAAAGAGTAGAAGGTACCAGGGTGGAAGATAGGAATATGAAATCAAGAGTGTCCTTGGGTATGGGTTGGGAAGGTGTGTATGTTGACTTGTTATTTGAGAGAACAGAGCCGATTTGGAGTTGTTGGGCCTTAGTCATATTGGAGGGGTTGTGGTCACTGATGCAAGCAGGGATTTAATTTCAAGTAAAACTTCAAGATCAGAAAAAAGGTTGCATGTGCCTGATGGGCAGTAGAGGAGGAACATGTTAAGAGGGGTGGGAGAAAGAGGTTGGATAGCGATCTGCTCAAAGGCGGACTGAGTGAAGTCAGAGGGGGGGGACAAGGTGTGCTAATGTTCTGCTCTTGCCAATCATGAGACCAACACTACTGGCAAGGTTGGAGTGAAGAGCTGCCATCCACCGCATCAAACAACATGGCCAAACTTTTCAAAGTCTGTAAGGAACTGGCCGATGCTGCAGCAGCCTCCTCTTCCGTCTCACCCACCTAGGACATTTGCTCGTCCCCGGCTGCACACTTCACCGCAAAAACCCAAGACATTCTTTCCTCGCTCACTTCCACACCACATTAAACACCTCTACGGCCTCCCTTTGCTCATCCACCACTTCTCTCTTCTCTCAGTCCCGTCAATCCTGATGAGGTTGCCAGACCAGTCTGGTCTATGAAGGCTTCATCCAAACAGGTGGACCCATAACCCTTCAAAACCATTAAGGACAATATTGACTCTCTTGCTCGGCTGTTCTCTGCAATCTCTCCTTTGCCACTGAAGTTTTCCCAACTTCTCTTAAGCATTCGCTTGTGCACACTCTGCTTAAGAAACCCTCTTCCGACCCCTCCGTCCCGGCAAACTACTGCTCTATCTCCATCACCCCTTCCATGGGAAAACACCTGGAGAAGCTGGCTATCTCTCAGCTCACCCTTCACACTGAATCTGCTGGTTGCCCCCCACGACCACCAGTCTGGCTTTAGAGCATCCAGAGGCACAGCAACTGATCTTCTGAACACCTGCTCTCAAAACACTAATACCCGCTCTGTCCTCATTCTTCTTGACCTCTCCTCTGCCTTAGACATGGTAAAACCACAACATCCTGATTGCACGTCTCCGTGAGACCCTGGGAATCACAGGTCAGGCCCTGGTGTGGTTAGCCCACTTCCTTTCCGACCGCCCATCTCAGGTGGAACTTGGGTCCTTTCTCTCTATCACTCTTTCAACATGTGGCATTGCCCAGGGCTCTAACCTATCCCCCCCGATTCTTCAACGTCTACCTGGCTGCCCTGGCACTTGTGATTGCCACTTTCATCTCTAACTTCCAGTGCTAGTCGGATGACCCACAACTCTCCATCAGGCTACCCTCAGCCACCTCCTCTACCTCACTCATATCTGACTGTCCACAATTCAGTCATGTATGCCGCAAACTACCTCTGCCTCAACACCAGTAAGACTGAGATTGTTCGCATTGGGACTCCTGCTTTCCCACTCACACTCTGGCTGGCCTCCCTTGGCCCTGCACCCGCATTCACCTGCGAGGCAAAAAACCTTGGTATCATCTTTGACTCTACTCTCTCCTTCTCCACTCACATTTCGGACAGATCTAAAAAGTCCAACTATCAGCTGCACCTCCTCAGAGGTACTTTCCCTTTCTCACCTTCCCTCAGAGGCTCACTGTCTCCAGAGCCCTGGTTCGCACAAGGCTGGACTACTGCAACAGCCTCTTTCTCAAACTCCCTGCCTCTACTTTGCACCCTCTGCAACTAATCCAGAACATAACCGTGAGACTTGTCCTTGGCCTCAAGCCCAGGGACTGCATCTCTCTGGTGCTGAAATCCCTCCACTGCCTCCCTGTGGCTGCAATGATTAAGTTAAATACACACTGAATTGTCCACAAGGATTTCTGGGGTCTGGGGCCTACCTATCTGCAACAATACAGTCCTTCCCGAGCCCTCTGCTCATCTACCTCCAACCTTCTGCGAGTGAGCCGGTTCTGCAAGCAGAGATTTCGTGGGAGATCTTTATCCTCAGCAGGGGCATGCCTATGGAATAGCCTCCCTCCTGCCCTCCATCTTGAGCCTGATCTCCTTAAGTTCCGGAAACTCCTTCAGACATTCCTCTTCCTGCTCTCTCCCTCTACCCTGCTAACCTTACCTCTCCGCTCTATCCCTTTTTCCGCACAGCTTGCCGACTGGCTGCCAGGTGTACCCCAGTCTCACAGGTCCCTGGCACCCTCACCAGTCTTCTTGCACTTGCGGCATCGTTACTGCATCGGTTCTCGGCCAATGTACCCATGAGTGGCATCTCTCAGCACTTACCAACTTCTGACTGACTAGTCACACTTGGACGCCCACCCCCACCCCACTCCCCCACTCCTCCACTACTCCTCCTGCACAGTCTGCGCACTTGCACAATCTGAATGTACCATGCCTTGAATATTCTTCCATCTGTCTTTCCTTGTCCTCCCTCCCCTCCTTGCATGATGGCGCCTCAATGCAAACGGCAGAATCGTTGTCAGACCCATTTGCTGTTATTTACACTGTTAATAGTATTATATGCACTAACTCTGCCTGTGCAGATTTGTATCATTCAGAAGTTCAAGGGCTCTGAATGACTGCTGTTTTTTCCCCCTTGTCTCCCTCCTGCTTTGAAACACTTGCTTTGCGTGTAGGCGCTTTACAAATGAGCATTATCATACCATACAGGAGTGGAAATGTCATGGGGACATGGAGGATCCAGGTTTCATTAATAGCCATCAGAGTTTGGGGTGATGCATTATCAAAAGGAATGGGAAAGGAGGTTATTTCTGCAGAGGAATCGGGCATTCCAGAGAACCTGGATGATTATGGGGGAGGCAGAGTAGGTAGTTCAAGGGAAACTGGGAGGCTACATGAGGTTGGAGTAAGGGGGATGGAATAGAAGAACCAGTTACTTACCAACTGTAACGTTCTTTCGATTGGATGTTCCTCCCACGTATTCCTCATCTTCTTAGATCTATATCCTTACCTTCAGTTTCGCCTCGGAATATTTTTCCTCTCCAGCAGAGGGCGCTCCACTCGAGGCGACGTCATCGATGTCCCACGGCGGCCTCTGTCGAGCACCGACATCATCAGTTGTATAAAGGCCTCGAGCGCGCCCGTTGGCTTCAGTTCGGTTTTTTCGTGCATCAGAGCCCATGACTATGGTTAAAGGCGTGTCTCTTTTGACCCAAGCCTCAAAAGAAATCAGAGTATAAACCACATAAACTGTACTGTGGGGTTGGTTGGGAGGGTTGATGAGGAATACGTGGGAGGAACATCCAATCGAAAGAACGTTACAGTTGGTAAGTAACTTGTTCTTCGAATGGATTGTGTCCTCCACGTATTCCTCAACTTAGATAGACTCCCAAAGCAGTTTTCAATTGGAGGCGGGAGTACAGATATCTTTTTAGTCATGTACTGAATGTAGCACAGATTTGGCAAATAGACCTCCTTGAGAGGTAATGTTTTATGAAAGTATGCATGGATGACCATGTGGCTGCTGCACAAATATCTTGTACAGGAACACCCCTTTTAAGTGCTGTTGAAGCTGCCATGCCTCTAGTTGAATTAGCTCTTAAACCCTCAAGGGGATCTTTTCCAGCTAGCCTATAACACTCTTATGGCTAAGATTATCCATCCTGATAATGTTTTAGTTACAGGTAGTCCTAACTTACGACCAGTGTATCCCACAAACAGTTGGTCACACTGACGTAAATTTGACAATCTTGATATATAAAAGCTAAGAGCCCTTCTAGGATCTAGCCTATGTAGTCTTTCCTCTTCCTTACTTGAGTGAGGAGGAGGGTAGAAATTAGGTAGAATTATTTTCTGTGACAGGTGAAAGTCTGAAACTATTTTTGGCAGAAAAGAAGGCTTGACTCGAAGGACAACTTTATCTTTATGAAAGATTGCGAGAGGAGGACCACTAGAAAGTGCCTGCAACTCACTTACTCTGCGGGCTGATGTCAATGCAATTAGAAGTATAGTTTTCAGAGTAAGAAGCCTTAATGGGCAAGAATGTAAAGGCTCAAAGGGTGCATATATCAGAAATGTCAGTAGCAAATTTAAATCCCACAGAGAAACTTTAAAAAGGTATTGGTGGAAAAACATTGTTTAAACCTTTTAGAAATTGTATTATTAAAAAGGTATCTTAAAATAAGATTTTTCATCTGACGAGCGCTTGAAGATAGATAGCACTGCTACGTATCCTTTTATCGTACTAACCTGGAGCCCCAGATTAGCCAAATGTAACATAAAATATAATACCATTGGAATATCACATTGAAAAAGGGTCCACATTCTATTCCCTGCACCAGTTACTGAATTTGTTCCAACGACACTGCTACAAAGATTTTGTTGCTGGCCTTCTAGCCCAAAGCAAGATCTCCATAACGTCATCCGGAAGGTCCCAATCCTTGTATCTCAACCTCTCAGAAGCCATGTGTGAAGGTGGAGTATGTTGACCTCTGGATGGAGAACATCACCTCACTCTTGCGAGGGAAGATCCTTTCTTTTTGGAAGTCGTATTGGAGGGCAGATGGACATGTCTATAAGGTCTGGGTACCACGTTCTCCTGGCCCAATCCGGGGCAATTAATCAACCTCCTGATTATTTGAAGGATCACAGGGACTGGAGGAAACGCGTATAGCAATGGAAACTCCCAGTCCACTACGAATGCGTCTCCTAGAGCTCCTCTCGGGGGAAATTCCCTTGAGCAATACAGTTCGCATTTCCTGTTGACACTGGTCGTGAACAGATCCACTTGAGGGGTTCCCCAAAGGGTGAAGATCTCCAGAAGGACTTCCTGAGCTAACTCCCACTCGTGGGAGACTGTGCTCTGCCTGCTCAGAGCATCCGTCGCTATATTTTGCTCTCCCGCTAGGTGAATGGCAGATAGCGAGATCCCTTCTTGTATTGGCCAGAACCAGAGCTGCATTTCCTCTCTGCACAGTGGTAGTGATCCTACAATTCCTCTCTTGTTGAGGTAGTACATGGCCACTGTGTTGTCAGTCATTATCAGGACATGCTTTCTCTGTACAGCTGGCAGGAAGGCCTTCAGTGCTAGTCTGATTGCCCTCAGCTCCAATGGGTTGATATGTAGTTTGGACTCCGATGGAGACCAACGACCGCTGATAGTCAACTCGTTGGTGTGAGCCCCCCCATCCCGTAAGGGAGGCGTCCGTCACTACTTTTATCTCCGGCCATGGTTGCCAAAAAGATTCCCCTCTGAGGATGTGCTGTCTGCAAGTCCACCATTGTAGATCCTGTGCCACTCTAGTTGGAACTTGTAAACGATCTGACATTTCCCCTGAGAATTGGGACCATTGAGTTCTGAGAGCCCATTGAAGAGATCTCATTCTCAATCTGGCCTCTGGCACCAGAAAAATGCAGGATGCCGTGAGACCGAGCAACCTGAGAAATTTGAAGGCCAGTAGATACTGGGCATTCTGGAATTTTGTCACCATCTGCAGAATGTGGTGAGCTCTCTCTTCGAAAGGCGAGGCATTGCCCGAACAAGTATCCAAGACTGCTCCTATAAACTGGAGCTTCTGTGATGGTATCATGTTTGACTTCTTTAAAAATTCAGAGAAAACCCTAGTTTCTGAAGGAAGTGGCAAGTCTTGGATAGATGGTCCCAGGCTTGTTCTGGGGAACGTGCCCTGATCATCCAGTCGTCCAAATAGGGGTAGACATGAATCTCCCTCTTCTGAGACTCACTGCCACTACCGCCATCAACTTGGTGAAAACTCTTGGGGCGGAGGTTAACCCGAATGGCAGAACTCGAAACTGATAGCCTGAAGGATCTGAGGAGAGGCCATCTTGAACGTGTCCTTCCTGAGGAACTTGTTCATGTTTCTCAAGTCCAAGATGGGTCTCAGTCCTCCTTCCTTCTTTGGAATGAGGAAATATGGGGAATACCAACCCTTGTTCCTCTCCGCTACAGGTACATGTTCTATTGCACCTTGCTGTAGCAGGGTTAAAACTTCCTGCAGCAGGAGCGGGTCTGGATTTTTGGTAGAGTTGTATTGCGGTGGGCGATTGAGGTTTCTTTAGAAAGGGAAGGCAGTAACCTTGGGATATTGTTTCCAGCGCCCAAGCATCTGAAGTAATGCCCTGCCATTCTTTCAGATGCTGTGAGATCCTGCCTCCAACTGGGGTCTTGTGAGTCAAAACCTCAGAGTGGTTTTGCTGCAGCTCCAGCAGCGACTGAAGGGACAGATGCTGCTGGTGGGGCAGATCTAGCACCTCTTTCTCGCTCCCAAGGAAATTTCCTTCGCCCTCTTTGGCCTGTCCCCTTCCTCTCCCAAATGAGGAGTAAAAACGAAAGGGACGACCCCTCCAGGAAGATGAGCCTGTGTAGGGGCGTTGCTGAGGTTGTCTATAGCGGCACTGAGTGACTTTCCCGCTGCCTTGGAGGTCTGCAGCTTCTCCAAACTTTCATCTGCCTTGCTGCCAAACAACCTCGAGCCGTCAAATGGCATATTAAGAATTCTAGATTGAACATCTGATGCGAAACCTGACTTCCTTAGCCATGCAAATCTGCGTAGCACTGCGCTAGACGCACATGGACCTGCTGATACTGTCAGCTGTGTCCAAACCTGCTTGAAGGCATTCCCCCCAAAGCCTCCTTGCCATCCTTTATTATGGACAGGAAACCATCACGTTCCTCTCCTTCCGGGATGTGTTCAGCTGCCGCTGACAGGCAGTCCCACAGAGTATAAGTGAATCTCGCCAGAGTGCAAGATACATTTGTGGATTTTAGAGCCATGCTCCCCGATGTAAAAACCTTTTTCGACCATGCATCTATCTTTTTGTCATCCCCATCAGGGGGAATTGTAGGGCATGCAGCATTTTTTTGTTGATGTGGCTGCCTGAACTACCAGGCTCTCAGGAGATGGATGCTTACTCAAGTATTCTGGATCAGAGTAACAAGGTCTGTATTTTGCCACATTTTTTATTCACTGCTGGCATGAATTCAGGTTTTTCCCAAGCAGCATTCACTCTCCTTTGCAAGGCAATATGAAAGGAAGTATGGGATCTGGTTGAGGACCTCCTGACAAAATATCCATCATATCATCATCATCCTGGTATACAGGTGAGTTCCTACCCCATCCCATAGATTGTTACTTTTTTCATAAGTTTTCTATAACCCAAATCAGCATGTTCTGCTGGATCTGGTTTTTCAAACTCGTATTCAGGGGACGTATCTAGTCCACTTGCAGATTGTAAACATTCATACAGGTCTTGCATTTTTGAGTGAGGATCAATCAATTCCTCAGGAACTTCCCTTGCACCATATTTTACCCCTGCTGATGAAACTTCAGGTTCATCTTCTTCATTCTCCTCATTTCCTGAAGACATTTCTCCATATATGGATGACATAGTTTGGAAAAAATCATGCCTGCTTTCTGGGTGAAATACTTTCTCAGGAATAGGTTTCACCCCTGTAATTGGTGTCGACATCGACAGAAGTGTTGATGGCGTCGAAGTCGTTGCCGTTACATTCGATGTTGTTGAGGTATTCATCGATGTTTTCGAAGGCGCTACGAATGTCGTCGAAGAAGCCTTCGAAACAATCTATGCCGTCGAAGGAGTCTTCAAGGTCGTCGATAGAGTACTCGGGTGGGTCGTCGACCCTTTATACTCGACAGCCTTCGATGGAGGCTTCAAAGATGTTTTCGTCGAGGTTCTTAATGACGTATCAACATCTAAAGTCTTTTTCTTAGGGTCTGCCTCCTGTTTATGCACTGGAAGGCTTTTCTTTTTAGGCGTTTGGGAAGAATCCCTAGAAGACACCCTTGACAATTTCTTGGATTTCCTAGTTTTAGACCTTCCCCTGTCAACTTTCTTGTGCGTAGAGGCATGATCTTCAGACTTTTTGAGGGGGTCTGGGCCGCTTTCTCAAAAATTTTCATCATCGATGCTCTAAATGCTTCCCACTTTTTAGGGCAGTCATACTTTGTTGGACATGTAATAACTTCCTCCGATGTAGTCAAGGAAGAGGGAGATTGGTGCGGTCTTTTCTTTGCTTTTTTGGACGAAGAAGAGGACTTCCTCGATCTGGATTTTTTATGGCGTTTCACCGAAGACTCAGCCGAGTCTTTCTTCCCTCTCGAAGAAAAGTTTGAGGATTCCTCCCCCACCGCCAGTTTACCTAGTCTTTCTTTCAAGGCCTTATGGGTCATTGGCTGACAAGAACCGCAGTCGTCGATTTGATGTTCAGAACCGAGGCCCCAGAGGCAGTTACGATGAGGGTCGGTCAGCGAAATTTTACTTCCACACCTTTTTTTGCAGTGGACGGGTTCAAAGAAGACGACATAGTTCGCTATAACAAGCATCGTTTTGTCTCGATCCGAAGCGAATCTAACGGAAAAACGGAACTGAAGCCAAAGGGCGCGCTCGAGGCCTTTATACAACTGATGACGTCGGTCCCTCGACGGAGGCCGCCGAGGGACATAGACGTCGTCACCTCGAGTGGAGCACCCTCTGCTGGAGAGAGGAAACATTTTCTGAGGCGAAACTGAAAGGATATATGTCTAAGAAGATGAGGAATACGTGGGAGGACACAATACATTCAAAAGGGGCAGCTTCAGTGGCATTTGTGAAGTGAGTGAGCAACAGGGATGGGTAGACCACAAAAGAGAAGCAGGGGGAGGGGGTGGATGAGACCGACACAGCAAGAGTGATGCACAAAGCGAACGATACAAAGAGACACAGGTATGTGGGACCCAGATTGGCAACAAGCCCTCACCAAGTTACTGCTCATCTGTCTCCATACTTCCTTCCTGTACCGATTACAACATTTTGCCTTGCCGTTGTCCATGAAAGGCCATTTTGGAAGCAGGCAGCTCCCCCATCCAGAGGTGTCCAGCCTCCTTGTGTCCAGGGTGTCACAGTAAAGGACTGCTTTTTTGCCCGGTAAGAGCCTGGTCGAACCACCCATTCTCCTCTCCATCCATGCAGAACCACCACACTGGACCTATGTTTGTCAAAATACAGGTTTTCCCAGGGCAGAGGTCTTCAAACTGTGGGGCGGGAGAGCCCAGCATGAAATGTAAAAAAACTTGAAATGGGCAGGGGCAGCTCACATGGTCGGACTGGAGCATGATACTGTCTCAGGCACCAATGAAAAAGTGGCCCCCAGTTGCAAATGGATATTAATTCCTTTAGTCACAGACTATTTGAATAGTACCCAAGGGAGTGTCATTTGTTAAAATGTAAGCAAATTGTGATATTTAAAGATTACTTATTAAGCAACAATGGTCAAAATTACTAACTGTATAGTGAAGTAACTCATCAAAATGGCCCGCATTGGCCAAAAAAGTGGCCCATTTTGACTGCCCCACACTAGCATTTTTGGTACAGGCATTGCCCTATAGGCCAGTTCGAGCCTTCGTGGCTCATCCATAATGGGCGAGGGGGCATCCACCCAGTGGCCCCCTCACCCATTATGGAGGAGCAGAGGAGCCAGCCCAAAGAAACACTGAGCACTCCCTCAGCTGCTTTTTCCAGCTGAGAGACTGCTCCTGGGCTGGCTGAACTGTCTTGACAGTTACCCAGCCGCACATGCAGGAGGGAGGGGGGCGTTTTGCTTAACCATCCTTTCATAGCTCATTGGAAATGCTGGCTGGGGCACTGCATGTCTATGTGCAAGGGGGAGCTCCTGAGCCTCCTCACACAAACGGACAGAGCAGCCTGGAGCGGGGCGTTTCAGCAACCACGCGCAGGCCCCTGCAGAATGTAAGTTTATATTTAATTTAAATATATGTATGGATGCGTGTATGCCTGTGTTATGAGAGTGAATGGGGATGGGTCCTCGTGTGGTGTGTGAATGTGTGTGGGTTTATTTTGGTCCATTGAGCTGATTTTGGCGAGTGGCGGTAGAAGGGGGAAGGTGGGTTATACAACAAAGGCATTTTAAAAATGCTGTTGCACAATCCCTCTACCCACCTGCCAAAATCAGCTCTCCTGAGGCGCTGTGGAGCCCAGGGATGGTATTTTTTTTACTGAATATCTATCATAGATGTCCAATCAAAAATACCATGTTTTCCCCCTTGGTAACCCAGCACCTTGCATACACAATTTTATTGATTGTTAGGCCCTGTGGGTCCAGGGGACAGGGATGGTATCTTTTTACTGGTCATCTGTCATAGATGTCCAGTAAAAAATGTCATGCCTGACACCTGGGCCTCCCAGCACCAATTGCAAACTGTTTGGCTTTTTTTATTTTAAAATATGCTCTACAATACAACATTTTAACCCATTATTTGAAAAACAATTCACGACTGGTTTCAGGCTGTGTTGGGGGACCACAGGGACCGTGGTGGGAGCAGGATGGGCTGGAGCCACCGGATAGTGATGAAGCAGGGTAGAGAGCCATGGGTCTGTGATGGTGTGGGGAGAGCCCAGGAACTGGACAGAGTGGGATGAGGGAGCCCCCGGTGTATAATAGTTCATAGCCATTTGTACATCCTGTCCATTTAGCATTTATTTGGGTGGGGGGGGGAGGCACAGCCTGCCCAAACTTTGCTATGAGGGGGGGCCCAGGCTAAAAAAAAAAAAGTTTGAAGACCACTGATCTAGGGGGACCCTTATCCTGCCTAGAGTCCTGCTAGATTTTTCCTAGAATCCTATTGGACACTACAGGCTTAACTATCAGTTAAAGAATGTTGGTGCAGTGAAGATGCTCATTTTTCAGACCAGGTTTAGCCATACTGGTTGGGCTTTTCTCGCTTTACATAAACTCAATTTTTGCCTGCTGGAACATACTTCGTGGGCCGCGTCTTACTAAATCAGGTCCCCTTCATTGGCTAGACCGGGACTTCGTACTGGGACAGTCTCTGGGACGTTTTGACACCATCTTTCCATATTGGTCATCCACCTTTCTGTAGTAAGCCGCCGTCTCCCTGAAGGTTACTGGGCATCAGCACCCTGCCACCTCAGTTTGTTTAGGCCATCCTAGGTTGCCATCACAGTTTTCTTCATGCCCGTGTGCTGCCATTCGTCCTTCAAGATGTCAGAATCTGCTTTAATGGGAGTCTTCTGACTTTGGGCCCAAATCATGGAAGGGTTTTATAATGGCGCAATCTCATAGGAAAATGTTCCATGAATCAGGCCCTGTGTGTCATCTTTACAGTTGCTTCCACTTCTTGTTGGTGGGTTCAACTCCTAGGAAGACCAGATTATTCTTTTTTGCCTTCTGGTCCAGGGTTCAAATTCCTAGTTCAAATCATGTAAACCACACTTGCGAAAGAAGAGCAGTACTCAACAGGTTTTTTCAGGCTTTTCTTAAAGGTCTTCTGAGGAGCTACAGCTGTGAGTACTTACCTCAGAGCCTTCAGTTAGTAGATTGATACTTACCCTAACGGTCCCCAGAGTTGAAGGTTTCTGCAGGTCGCCCCTTTGCCTTAGACATCCACTGGTCTGCATCCTGCTTGGCTATGTCTCTTGCTGAGGCTCCTTGGTCTCGAGCCTAGCACTGAACTATTCAAGCGAGTCCCCTCTAGCATCTCTGGGGTTTGGTTGTGGTCATCTCTACACCCGTGGTGTAGAACTGCCATTTACCCTCCTTTTCCCCACAACTGCAGTTATGCCTACTGACATTTATTCGCAGGGGGAACTCTTGAACGTAACTGGAACAATCCCAAAGCGACTTCCCAAAGTGACTTCGGTGGTACTTCCCTGCCTCCAGACATTTTATCTGTGCCCCTCCTTAGGTCAAGCAGCCAAAGACTGAAAATATATATAAAATCATTGGCACGTGCTACAATTCCAAAGTATAACCTTCCACTCCTGTTAATATCAAACGCCTGGTTACATTTGTATCGCTATATGGTTTTACTCTACCCATTTTCCCTGTATTGGTACTATCAGTCTGACTTTTGGTGGCCTCTGGCTGTGTGTTCCTACATGCCCCCCCCCTTTTCCTTCCTCGTGGTCCAACATTTACGGTTAGATGTGCATTTGTATTATATACAACACTAGGTCCTAGAGGTTGAGAAATTACAGCGACTGTGCAGTATTGGCATCTGGGGGTCCCATTTAAGATATTCAGTGTGCGTTATTGTCTACCGTTCCCTCCATCTCCTCACCCCTTTCGAGGATAGGTACTATGCCTGCCATTAGATAGTGGGTTTACATTTTTAGTTTAGGTGTCGGTTTTGTTTTTATACAGTTTATTTTTGGGAACTTATTTAACTCTGTATACGAGTGTGGTGTGTTTTCTTTGCTCAACTGTGTGTACTAATTTGATTTCAATATCGAGTGAAGCCCGATTGCTCTGCCACAGCCGCCTTCTGTAAAAGCGTTTGGTGTACCTTTTAGGTTGGATTCCCTGCCCCACCTTTAGATTAGATGATTACACATCCCTCGTTGGAGGATTGTGGAAAAATCTACTCAACACCTATCTGTCTCCAGCGAGGTTGTGCTGTCACCTCCCAACTCACAGAGACTCGAAACAAGTACCCCGCCAGCTATTCCCCACCCCCAGCAGACATGCCACAGCATCTCCCAATAGGACCTTGAAAATACGTAACACTATTTGTTATGGAAAATAACGTAACCATTGTTTTCAATAACACCTTACGTTTGTAGGTGAGAACTGCTATTTGGCCACCCGGAAGTGGCCACAAGTGGGCTGTTTGGCTGATTCCCTGCACTCTGCTACCGGCTTGTGGACTTTGGAGCATGTGTCGGTTGGCAAGAGGAAGTGCCTTCACATTGCCACGCCATAACACTGAGGAACGTTGCTCTTCATTTCAAAAGCGGCATTGGGACGAGGCCGACTCGGCCCCGCCTGGGCTTTCTACAAAATTCCCTGCGTACTCGCACTCGGAAGTGGCCCACAAGTGGGATGTTTGGCTGTGCGCGGTGAGCACAACGACCAGCCTTGACCTAGTCTGTCTATTTGGACACACGTACTTGCAAGTTGGCGTCTTTTTCTTTGATTCAATTATAGAATTGGTTTCAAACTGCAGGCAGGTCATTATTTCTCACAGTGCCCAAGGTTTCGCCTGAGGTTCTGTTTTCTGTTTTGAAGGTTATCTTTCACTCTTTCTGCCCACTTGGATGTCTTGTCAAATTAATGTGGGGGAGTGATTGACACCCTAGAAATTGCAGGGTTGTGTTTGGGGTTAGGTGCTTTGGTTCCCTTACTAGCGTCCCTTTCCTTTCTTAAACGTTCTCAGTTTGGGATGGTCTATGTCCCCAGCTAAATCTAAGTGTGTGGTCTAAGCAGAAGCTTGAGCGGTACACATACACTTGCACTGGGCCAGTCACTAGGAAGAAAGTATGTCGGGGTCTAGTTGCTACGAAGACATACTTTCAGCTCCTCTTAATTTCACTACAGTAAAAGGCACTATGAAAATGGCATTGGCAATGCATTTACCTCCATCGCCTCCCTCCCCTTCTGATGCGGCATTACTCGCCACCACGAATGGCGAAATTTCGCCCCCATTAATCGAATCTGGACCCTTGGACGAAAGTCAGATAGTGCCGCCTCCTGAGCATGTAGGTGTGCCTTAAAAGACGATGATGGGGCCCCTGGGATTATTCCTATTCCATCATCCTTTTCGGTTCCAAGGATCATCTTGGACAGTTCTACGATGTCCCTTTCTCAATATCGCCAAAGTCAGGAAAGGATGTGGGAAGTAACGTCTGGGCAAAGAGAAGATCACAGGGGATCAGAAACTATTGGAAGGGTTTGGAGGCTACCATTGGGAGTATTCTATTGGAGTTCAAAGTCCACACGACATTGTTAAATAAACTATTGGGAGTGCCAGTAACGGACAGACAATGGGATAAGCGGGGTACAAGAGAGACATGGCATAATTTAGGATCACAAAAACCGATTGTTATATTACTTCTAGCAATACCCCTTCAAAATTTCTTGTTGGCCTATCGACAGCTTCCGCACCCAAATCAAAGTGCATCGAATCTTCCTTGCTCAATTGCCCTCGGAAAAAAGGAAGCACATTAGCTTGTCCTCCCCTATAAAAATAACCAGGGTGCCTATGGTAAAAAAACATATAGCAAAGGCCCGAAAAAGATTGCATGAAACACATGGCGTAACTCGATGAAAGCTGATTTGATCTGTCTGGATAAGCCATCTTACCTTGACTTGTCAAGGGATAGCAAAGTTATCTGTAATCGAGATGGTGGAATCCTTGCTGCGGATACAATTACAGATAACATGAAAAAAAAAGAAAACCCCAAAAACCAAGACCTTCACTGGAAACACAAAGGGCCAAACTTTTGTTAAGGATCTTGGGCAGCAGAAAGGTATTCTCCCAAATTATTTCCCAAAGTTATTGGCTGCGGACAAATTGGCTGTTAAAGCAGGTGTCCAAGGGAAGCCCGACGCGTTTGTGAAAGACCAAACGCTTGTAGAAATAGGGACAAACCATGACAAAGTAAGTGTGGGTACCTAAGTTAAAGATATAGAAGCAAGCAAGGCCTGTCCCTACACAATAGTTACACCCATGAGATTTGTGGATCTAACTGTTCTACCAGGTAAAGCTATGGCGCAACTGGCACCAAAACAGGGCTGCAGTTCGATCAATCCTGTACATAATTCTAGAACCCTAATAGATCAGGGGACTCCGGGCTCACAGCGAGTTATCGACCCCCTTATGCAAAAGATCTTCAGGAGGGTAGTAAAAGAAAGAATGGCAGATTGTACAGATGATCACAACGTATCATCTGGCCACTCGCGAGTACTTGAATCAGGTGAACGGGATCTCACAATAACAGAGGTGGTTACACAAGGTGTAGAATCATTGGATACTGCAGGTTTGACTAAACTAAGGGTCTACAGGAGTCCAAAACTATCGAAGTGGGTTGTCGGGCAGAAACTTTAGTGCAGAAGCAAATTGCCATGAAGGAAGGATTACATACAGATAGCCAAATTGGTAGCCACATAAGTAAATCTTTGGTGGCAAATTCCACACATAGCAGACAACAACATATATGGAATCAGCCCGAGGAACGTGCTCACACAATAAAATACACCAATACAGCAGATTGGAGGCCTGTTCACCCGAAAACAGTACACAACATTGATTAAGGGCAGTTCCTTGGAGGCAGTTGTGTCATCTTTACCATCCACGTTTCCTTATCTATTTGTTTGAGTACGGGGGACCTGACTCCCTGAAAAGGTGGAGATTACTTGCCCTATTGAATGACATTCCAGCATTAAGAACTATATCTTCAGGCAACATAAAGATGGTGGATTTCATTCATCCGGAGCGATTTGATTGTGTATAGGTCGTTTTTAGCACAAGATCTATTTATGATGCGTTTTTAGAGCAAGTCGAGGTATTTAACAAGATGGGCTATGACCTGCTGTCATTTTCTACTGGTTTCTCAAAAACTGACGCCACTGATAGGTCTGTACACCAAGAGAAGCCATTGCCACCTTGTATCCCTGTACCCCTAGGGGTATCCCTGTACCCCTAGGGTACAGGGATACGAGGCTCCTAGGGAAGACGTTTCCAGTTGGCGTGGGCTGGCCTTGTCCCTCAGAAATTCCATTCACCAGTTAAAAGGAACTAAAATCAAACCTTTAATAGTAGGGAAATCTCGATCCTTTCATAGAGCACCAAGGGCTTTGGGCATTTATCCAACTCATCTCAGTTATGTAACAGACTATACATACTCACTCGTGTCTCCAGGAAACATGGATGTGTCCATATGTTCTAGATGGGTTGGAGTGCTTTTGTGATCCTGCTACAGGGGGCATTTGTGGTCGACCTTCAGGGGGTTTACCAATTGCTGTACGGTTGAATAGCAACTTCAAAGTTGTGAAGTGCTCTTATATTGTGCAAGGGATTTATGGCTGCCAGAATTGATATTGATTCCTCTTTTTGTATTGTGCACCTATTAGTGGTAAACAATTACTGGAACCCCCCCAAAAAAACCTGACCCAGCACTTAGAACTTTTGAACAAGTAGGTCTCTGAAGAAATGATTAACTGATGGTTTGCAGATTGTGGTGGTTGGTGATTTAAACACCCACATTGAATGGGTCTTAAATCCTGATGTAGAGGTAAAAAGATCTGGTTGCGATAGGAGAACCAGCAGAAACTCAGAACAGATGAAACAATGGGACGCATTGTTTCACAATTGGGGTCTTTTTTTCAGCTAGAGAGAGTGTTGATTCACAAAGTCGTCTTCCGACTTGGTCGGACGGCCGGAATTTCAGTAATCGATTATATTTTCATAACCCAATACCTACTTGCGATGACACCCACTTTCCAAATACTGCACTCTGAGGTCAGTGATCACAGTATGTTGACATTAACTTGGGATTTGAAATTGAGAAAGGAACAATTTCTGTGTCACGTTGCCATCTTCAGGTAAATTCTATTAAAATAAGGTTGAAGTGGCATCAAGGAAATATCTTGAAAGTGACTACACTTTGTGGACAATAACGCTCGGTCTACAATCCAGCGTTCTATTTCTACACACAATTTATTTGGCTCATACTTGGATGGTATAATTGGTTCTATAGCTAATAAAACAGTGAATAGGCGTGCTCTTGGAGGTAAGCATAGACACCGACATAACACCCAAGTTAGAGAACAGAAAAGTTTTTACAACAGAGAAATCAGACATATTAGAAATTCGGGCATAGACTGGGGTACTATCACATTTGAAATAAAGAGATTGAGACAGAAGCGTAGAAACTGGTTAAAAATGATATGTTTAACCAAACACAAGAAGAATGAAAATATGCTGTCGGCTCTAAGGGATGGATCTAGTAGTGGTTTTTGGTTGTTAATTTAGAGACCAACCACATCACCTCACAGACTAATCCATTAGTGAACATGTCTGGTCAGGACATTTTGGGGAAATTCATGTCCATAATGGACTGACCAAAAATTGGGACTCAGTATCATCACTGCCATGCAAAGTAAAATTTTCAGTAGAAGAAATTGAATCACAAATCAAAAAAACAAGTGCCTCAAGAGCTGCCAACCCCAACAACTTTTCTAATGCCTTGATGAAGGGACATTGTGGTCTATGGGCAAGGGTCCTGTCATTCCTGTTCGAAGATATTATTATTCCTTTTACATGGCATCTATCCTATATCGTACCCATCTATAACGCTGGGGATAAAATAATTGCCAAGAACTATCGGCCAATTGCAATCTTAGTTGCGTATTCCAAGATTTTCGCAAGCCTTATACTGAAAGATGTGCAGGAGTGGGCGGAAAAGAACAAGATCTTAAGCACTCAGCAGTTTGGATTTAGGAAACAGCTGGGGACGGATGCTAGGGGCTTATTGCTGTCCATCCTACAGACTAAAGCGTGGAAAATTGGAGCGTCGCCATTATATCTATCAGCCATTGATCTTTCAATGGCTTTCGACTTGGTCGACAGACATTTTATGGCAAAAATTACAAGATCTAAGCCTCTCAAGTAAGATTCTTTCCATTCTAATCCACTTGCATGGGTGCACTTGGAGGGTCTGTTCTCTGGTCCCATTAAAATAATCAACGGTTTAAAGCAGGGGTGCATATATGCACCAACGTTGTTTAATTAATATCCATCAGATGCAGGGGAATGTTTGGATGGGGCCGCATTCACTCCACCAAAAATTGATGGAAGCAAGGTTGCATGGTGTGCCTATGCCGATGACTTTCTTCTATTTGATCAATCGTGCAAAGGATTGCAGCGGTCTGCTCTTACATTAAACAAAATCATTTGAAAATCAATGCTGGTAAAACAGTCATGCAATTCAGTGCCTATAAACCTCTAAAGAATTACGATTGGTATGTAGATAAAGTTGAATGTCAAAAGTTAAATGAAATTTCTAGGATTTCCTATTTTTGACAAAATGTAAGAAAAACTCATTTGTTTTTTTTGGAGCACAAGATATCCTTGAAGATTGTTCAAATGAAGAAAGTGGACAGGAAATTTGGTTTGTTTTCTAGGATTCCTTTAATTTGTTATTATAACCTAAAGGTTATACCAAAAACAACATATGGACTCGAATTCAATCCAGAGTCAATAATATCTATGCTTGGAAAATTGGAAGACAACATTTGGTTGCGATCTCCTTCATGGGAGTACCAAGGTCACTGAGCATGTAAAATTGCAAATATTGAGTTTTGCAACGCTTGAGAAACCGGGCCTTTCTTGTAAAACCTTGACAGAGAATCCAATCAGGGCAAAGAAATTCTTACAATACTCTGACTGGTCTGAGACAACGTTGGGGGTTACCTCAACGAAGTTGTTTGTACAATTGGTTACTCATTAAAAAGGTTTGGGTTAGCTGGAAACATACCTGAAAAGATTCCCAAATAAAAGCTGGAGACATTGTTACATGAGATATTGTTTCAATGTGTGCACAACAGGAGAAATAAGGGAAATTAGATCTGGTAAAGAGCCTTTGAGAGCATTCTATCCATGTTGCTTTTTTAATAATACAGCTAATGTTTCCTTCTTAAGATATTTGCTCCTTCATTGTCTGGCGAAGGGGTGCCCAAACCTTACTGCCCCACCCACTGGGGGGCCTGTCCCACAATTTTTGGGGGCCCTCTCCCCCCTACCCCAAATTGAGTGGGGGTGTACCTCACGCTGCAGTTTGTAAAAGGCCCATGGTGGCCTGCATGAGGTGCCCCCGCCACCCATTTGGGGGGAGGGGGAGAGAGGGCCCCCAAAAATTGTCAGACAGGCCCCCCCAGTGGGTGGGGCAGTACGGTTTGGGCACCCCGGGCCAGATTGGCACACCAATGTGCCCCTCTGCGCCAAGGGGAGTCAGGTTACCAAAGGAAAAAATGGAAAATGGTGGAACGCATTTTAGGGGGGCTGTGGGGCACCCCAAAGGGACGGGGAATTTTCTAATGGGATGGAGCGTTGACCCTCTGCCCCCCCCACCCGCAATGGAGTGGGTGCCATGTCATGCAGCCCTCCCTGGGACCAGATATCTGCTCCTAGGAAGGGACACCTGAGCCCATGGAGGAGAGCAGGACAGCCCCCCCCTTATCTGCCCCCAGGGAGGGCTACATGAGATGCGCCGCCCCTCCAATTGGGGTGAGAGGTGGAAAGGGGCACCCCCCTTCACATTAGAAAATTCCCCAGCGGTGTAGAGTGCCCCTCAGCCCCCGCTAAAGGGCAGGCTGCCATGTTGAATTATTTTCTTTGTTTACCAAACTTGCCTTGGCGCAGAGGGGCACATTGGTGTGCCAATCTGGCCCTGGGGTGTACAACCCTTACTGCCCCACCCACGGGGGGCCGTCTGCTCCTAGGAAGGGACGCCTGAGGCCAGGCAGGAGTGCAGGACAGCCGCCCCCTCCTTATCTGCCCCCAGGGAGGGTTACATTTTGCTGGTGTGACCGTAGGTAACATGTTTTTGTTTTGTTTGCAGCTTTTTCTACGCGAACAGCTGCAACGTTATGGAGTACTGTTTTTTATTATTCTATGGTTAGGGCCCACTGTCAGTGGGGTGGGTGAGACTGGGGCTGGATTGTGGGTGGTGTGGGTGGGAATGGGCCATCTGGGAAGATATGTTGGTGGGCTGGTACACAATTGCAGGGGCAGGCCACAAATTGCCCCCAGAACATTGGTGTTTCCGTGGGACCGGATCCCTCCCATGTGGGTTGTCCGTCTGCAAGCCCAGGCTCCACCTCTGGCTGTGCTACGTTACAGATGTCACCTCCGGGGAGGAATAGGGATCCTGCTAGGGCTCCCTGGAGCTGCTGCTGTGCTTAGGGGACGGTACACCCACATGTTACATGGATGTCCAAGGCCAGGGGCATCACCTCCAACTGTCCTGGAGTTGCGGCTCGGCGGCATTACAGCTTTTCCCTTTGGGGAGGTATTGGCACACTGCTGAGACTCCTTGGTAGGGAGGAGCTGTAGTGCAGGGCAGCCAGGGCTCCAGCAAAGTCAGCGGTAATCTCTCTGGCCTTGGGCACCCTTCTCCCATGTAGGTCTTTGCCGGGGGTTCTGGGTAATAAATTCTGGGCCGATTTGCATAAGTCAGACCTCTGTGGATTCCCACGGGTGTCCTCTTTTGGGAAATGCATGGGGTTCCCCGTTTTCCTTGCTGGCCTCGACACCCTAGGCCCAAATCTGTAGGTTGCCCACATGAACAAAGTGGGCAGTGGCGAAAGGCTTGGGGTTACCAGTGGGTTACCCTTTTCCTTTTGCGCCCCCGGTAGGTGCACCCACACATGTGAGGTACCGGTTTCATCGGGACACCTGTGGGAACGCAGGAAAGCATAAGTTTGTGTGGTTTTCATAACGTTTTGACACATTTGCTGGTGCCCTTTGTCACACCACCCTTTCATTTCCCAAATGTGCCCTACATTTAGTCGCTGCTTTAGGCACCATACACTTTTGTAACCAGCACAAGCCACCTACACTTGAAAAGGTCGGCCTGTGCTCTTTCAAATTCCTAGGATTCCTGGGTGGCGTTACGACCGCCTACATGTGGGGAAAAAAGGAGCCAAATTTGGCCGAGATATCTCATGTAACAAAAAAGTTACAAGCCATTGAATGGCCACATACCGAAATCACCAAATAAAGGCCTTGGCACTGGGGGGAAATACCCATGGCACTTAAAGGGTTAAAAAAATATATTTGCATTAGATTCTTAAAAAACCTTTACAAACTTTTAAAAGCTACAAGAGACATTAAAATACAAATGCATTGCATTCCATAAAACAATTATCTTATAATCAAGTAAAAGCCAAAAAGATCTAATAGTTCGAAGCAGCCAACAGTTTAAAGCAGTTATAAAAACATTTCTTTAGTGTCATAGGGTTCTTTTGATTGTAAGAGTCTACACACTCCGTTAAATTACAGAAGATATTTTAAGAGCTAGTTAAGGGATCGTGCTGTCCACAGAAAGTAATTTAGAAATATGGCGCCACAGCCAATACAGTGTAAGGTGTAGGTTTTCCGACGACAAGTTGAGGCAATAAACCAAGAACTCCTCACTTCTTATCGGGTCATAGTTAAAGACATACCTGTCCAAAGCCCTTCATTCAGTAAGTATGTGTCTGGCTGTTTCAACCACACCTGGTGATTTACACAAACGGCATATCCTTTGGGCTAAAAGCATCTTGAAATAAGAAACACTTAGGTAATTGGTTTGTGTGCAACCTAAGTACAGTGTTGTGCACAGCCGGATTTGGACTTGGTCTACGGTACCATTGAGTTTTAAGTAACTGTGCAGAACCTTAGCTACATATCTATATGATCGCAACCGCAAGGTGGATAGGTGCTAGTAGTTATTCAGCCAATACCATTGATTAATCTTTCTCCTAAAGATACTTTTCAGGATATCATACCTAATGTCCCAGTTAAAAACGTGGAAGCTCATTGATATGATCGTACTACTTATAAATCAGGGATGAAAGTTCACTTCTCCCATTTGCTCATTGTAAACTATTATCTCCTGCCACTAAGGCAAGTAGTTGGCCTTTGGGGCTAGAGTTGGCTTTCATATGTGGCTCACTTGCTTAGTCTGTAGTAGATCCCTCGAGGATGTCAGTCCTAGCTCAAGCCTAAGGTATTCCATGGGTGTAGTTTTAATACTACGCCAAAAATAGCCTTCCAGTTCATCTAACAATTTCAAATCCCTCATAGCCATATCATTTCATAAAGATAATATACAAGTTAGACCCTCCCTTAGCAGAAGCTCTCCGAAGTAGCATGTCCTGGGAGCAGTGGTAGAGCTGCCCGAACAGAAACCAGTCTGATTTCATTGGAGAGGTTCATTTTCTGCCCACTTCTGCAGAGCATTCAGAACCAAAGATAAAAGACGTTTCCTTGCATGTCTAAGAGAGACAGCAATCAATAATTTGCCAGAACCAAATCGGTCTCCCTTCTTTTAAATTGACAAGATCGATTGCTGTAAGACTCAGGAATCTGCTGGGAGTGGCAAACTTTCTCAAATAGAATCTTAAGGATGCTTGCCCAGCCATAGGGGTCCCGTTTTAGGACAGTGGTGGCAAGCCCATTTGCAAGAGGGGCCCTTGGTTATCTTTAGGTTATTGATCGTTGCAGCAATGGTCTCAACACTAAAGGCCAGCCCACCTGACAATATTCCTGGTTAAAGGGTTTAGTGTAGCCACAGTCTTTATCCTTTAAAAAGCACAACCACACACTTTCCTGGAGGGGTTTAATGTTTTATTCGATTTGATTCCCTTAGCTCGAGACAGCATCTGCCATATATTTCTAATGTTTTCCTTTATGAGTGTACAGATGGTAGTTTGCCATACGCTATTTTAATGGAATAGCGCCATTGTTTTTAACCAGTACTTATAGGCCACTTTGATAGCCCTTGTTAGACTACATCTCTCCTCTGAAGAAAGTCCAGAGAGTTACGTACCATCCTGAGCATCTTGCCCTTTGCTCTTTTGGCGTCATGTATAGCTATATCGAATGTGTTGGTATGATTGTCCACCTCTATTCAGCGGGGCAGAGGAACTGCACCAGATGCAGTTCTGCTTCAAATTCATTACCATTCAGGGAGCCCAACAATGATATGTCTTTATTCGTGAGTTCAGTTATTAATAAGTTGGCTTTTCATACATGGTTAGCCGTCCAGGTAATTCGGTTACGCCGTCCAGGTAATTCGGTTACCTGCATGGTTCGGGTATAGCCCACTGTAGTTCTATAAGGACCTTTGTTTCCCTAGCGCAGTATATGCTTTGTGCCAGTATCGCATGGTTACAAACGATTCGGCTCAATTTTGAATTCCTCTGCATTAAATCAGGGATACATTATTCCCAAAAAAATAATCCAGCATTGATTGGGAGCTGCCCGTTTCCCGTGTATAATTCCCTTTTGTTCTGCCATTCATAAGTGTCAGGTCTCAATCTCTCAAGAACTGCACCCATTGAACACCCTTTCCGATTTCCCTGCTTTTGTAGCATCACAAATTTATGATGTTGCTATAAGAAGCAAACACTTGGGCATCTGTGCACTGTGCATTAAGATCACCACCCATAAGCATCATCTGATTTTCGGGATTTCATCCAGGAGGGCATGAATACTCTCCAGATTTGCTATATCAGGGGGGTGTGGGGTGTATAGGGGTATAGATATACAACCAAAATACGACACATATCTCCAGACTCACCCAACCATAGCTCAACTGCCTGGACAAAGTCTGCAGTAGGGAATTGGTCAAGGGAGTGGGCCTCAATTTCCAGTCGTATGCCGATTATCAGCCCCCCATATGGTCGACCCCCTGGGCTTCATTTGCTTTGGTTTAAGTAATATCCCTCTATAAACATTGTAGACTCCAGCCATGTTGCCTGGAGCCGGAAGACATTGTGCTTAGCAAGCAGGGATCCTGGACCCTCCCTGTTAACAATGTGGCGTGGCCCCTCGTATTCCTGCTTTATATTCTGTATCTTCATTCCCCTTCTTTCAACTGATTCTTTATCATAGTTATAGCCCTATCTGCCGGGTACAAGTTCAAGCCTTGCAAATTCCCCCTCGCCCCTTCACAGGGCGAGTGTCAAGTTTCAAAAGTACACGACCACCCTCGCGAACAACTGTTCTGCGACAAGTTCATTTGTTGTGGTGTACTCTGTGCATGCTAAATGGAAGCAGCGTGCACAGCATGTTATATAAAAGAATCATGTCACAACTTCAAGGAACGCAGACTGCCCTATTGTTTACAGGTTGTGCAGGGGTGTGGGGGGGAGTAGGGAATATGGTTGCCGGAGCTGCTGGCATTCACTGTGTTTGGAGAACTGTGGGGTCTAATTGCCTGCTTGGAGTCCCCATCCATAGCACAACTCAGTATATTTTAATTTCAGCACGTGGAATCGGCAGAATCCTTTATGTTCTTGATAGCAAGATAACTGTTTTGAGGCACAGAGCAGGCGCACAACCATCATTGCGCAATTGGGGCTTTAACCCTGACGCCACGGTTCCTGCTCCAGATTTTGGTTTATTTGGACCTATACCTCCCTCCCCTACAGTGCTGTCAAGACAAGACAGATAATTAACTGACTGCGCTGGCAAATAATTTTGCAAAACATTTGTTTAACAGCATCTGGGCTTTTCATATGCAGAAGTGATTGAAATTGTGATGCTATGTCTCACTTGCATGCTAAGTGAAAGCCGAACAGGTGAAAGGGTAAAGGAGGCAACTCCCCTTTACAGTAGTCCTTAAATGTCTAGTTTCAGACTAGAAGTGGAGCGTTATGGATGCATTTAACAGGAGCCTCAGCTGAAGAGTTTAAAGAATGTTTGAAGTTGGATGCCCTAAACACCACATTTGGTCGGGAATACCCACAGAAAGCAAGTAACTCAAATAAAGCAACTTTTTTCAAGATTAGTTTATATCCATGAGGTCTCAGTGGAAGATTAAAACAAAAGTGGATTTGCATTCTGGGCGATTGTAGTCTTGCATTGAGGTTAACAAGTTTATATTAGGCTTTACAAATTGTAAGGTTTGTGTACTTTACAAGTAAACTCTATAAGACCATATTATTGCGATATTTCTAAAACAAACATTTGTACGAAGTAGAGCTTGGAAGATGTGTGGTAATATGCCTAAAATGCTGGGTACAACTCATGGCTTCACTGCTTATTCGAATGTGTAATCCTGGGTAAATAATTTGATTCTTCCCAACTACAGCATTACCGTACTGGCAACTACCAACAGAAATGTGCATTTTGTCCTTCAGTCCAATCATGTTTCAAGGCGGTGTCAGTGGCCTGATGTGCATTAAATTGCACAATTTGCTGCTAACTTGACACTAGTTCCCACAAGGATGTCTTGCTGAGAACGCTTCCTTAACAAGTAGGTTTGCACCCCCCAGACAGTCTTTGAAGTTAGCCCCTCTCCCAACATGTGAAGGGTTAGCATTCCCTCAACCCATTAAGTTTTAGGCTAGTTGTGCCCCTGGCCCAAACTATGGTGGTTTAACATCCTTCATGAGCGTAGTGCAATAAACAGGTTAGAGCTTTTCAAAGAGGATTAACAATGCCGACTCGTTCACTTTTCATTAGCCAGGTTCTAGGATGTAAGAAGCTCTGTGCAGCAATAGATATGCAGAGCTCCTATTTTATCACCTGGACATAAAAGAAAAATGGCATCAGAAGGAATGACATGAAGCTTTGCTACTCAAGCAAGGTCTTTTTTTCTATTTTTTTAAACTGGCACACTTGCAGTGCTAACAACGACTTGTAGGGATTTCTCATTTTCACAAAAAAGACACAGTGGGATAACCAGATGTGTCCGGATCACACAAGTTAAGTAAAGGAACAGGATTTTAGAACTGTCTGCAACTTTGATTTCATAGGTTGCCAGCTCTAGTTGATAGAAATGTGCAGGCAGTTTTATAGGCAGACCTTCCAGGATTTTGCGGCATGAAATGGCAAATTTTGCAGCACAAACCTTTATTTATTGCAGCATTTTTGCGGGACGTTTTGTATTAACTGGAGGGTGTAAGATTGTCATATTGCAGGAAATAGGCAGAGTGCAAGGCTACAAGAGAGCCAGGGTATTATTATGTATCTTTTGTATTAATTTAATAGGAAGAGTCCCAGATGTCTCTGGCTTGGCAGAACAGTGTTTGATTTGGCTACATTTCTGGTTTAATGTTCATGCCTATTTAATAGTATTACCTAAATTGATCATTATCAATTGTAATGCTGAAAATATTCACCTTCTATGTTCTCCAATCCCCCAAACACCCACACATCTCTTTCACCAACACACATCTCACCAACTCTCCATCGCAACTTACATTCCTTAACCTCTCACTCTATCATACAAATACTCACGTGCTATGTCACACTGTCAAGTCACAATTTGCACTGCCAAGCCCCTGTCACACTCCAAATCATACTCCCAACTCACCTTACACGCTAGAATTCCTCCCGCAATATACAGTCCTTCATTCTTTTGTGCTGCTTCTGCATCTTGCATCCTTTCTCCCATTTTATCGCACTCTTCCCTCATCCTTTTTCTCCAGTCTGCAGCTCACTGCCTCTTTCTGGCCAACTGCTTCCGCTTTGCTTTCTGGCTCACTAACCACATGCTCCCTCTACTTTCTGTACCTCTGCTCGCTCTCAGATTTCTGGCCCACCGCCTCACTGCTTCCTCTGCTCTCTTGTGCAGCACTTCCTCCTCTGACCCACTGCTCGCCCTCTGCTTTCTTGACTATCACTTCACATCTCACCCATCACTCTCCCTCTCTCTCATAGTGTAACCATTTTTTTTTTTAAATGTAGATTTTGACCCAGTGCCTCAAATAATGGGGCATTTAAAAAAAGAACGGAGGATATGCTATTTTTAGACAACCCGTTTATGGAAATGAGCAGGTCACCTTATTCTCAAAGGTGACCGGCGCATTTCCACAGGCTTGAGCTGTAGCGCAAATTGTGCGCTGGCCAGCTGCCTTGAATGGTGTTCTGGGTTGTTTGACCGAAGTGTAATTATTTGCGGCGGAATTGACCCTAGTCAATTTTGCTGCGAATTGATTTGCACTTCAGCCAAACAACCCAAAATGTACCTTTCACCACCACCCCAACCCCTCCCCTACTTAACTGCTTGGTCGCTGCTGCTTCCCCTGCAACCCTGCGGTGCTAGATCCGTCCCTCTAAAGCGAGTCGGATCCTACTCAGCAGGGTCCCCTTTTCGTTATTTTCTTTTTTCTGTCCCGCCTCCAATTTTGAGGATAAAGGGCAAAACACTTCTGCAACCACCCTAGACCAAAAATACTGAACATCGGGAGCGGGTGCCACCCTCGCAACACATGTTCAGTATTTATAAAAATTGATTGAATAGTACTGGACGAAATAGGTCAAATTGTAACATTCGATAGATTTTTGTCATCAAAATGGGCAGTACTTTGAATAGAATCGCTCTCCCGACAGTGTTCTGCAAGCTCTCAGCGCCTTTCACAGGGACAGGCCCTCCAGGTGCCTGCCGCTGTAAAATGCGACCCAAAAAATGTATTTTTATCCTGTTTGAGGAATAGAAATGCAAGCGTCACAGCAGCGGTTCATAACTTAAAAGAAATGCATGACAGGGTCAGGAAAGACCCTGTCATGCAGTGGCAGCCCCACATCCCGTGCGTGTAGGGTTGACAAAAAGTCTGCCCATTTAAAAGTGCATCTTGCTTGGAAATGAGGGATGCGATTTTAAATTGACAGACGCCACTTTTAGATCAAGGAGGTGAAAAAGGCCATCTGAATGGGTGCGCATATAAAATGTGCCCATTCATGTGTCCCTTGTGGATTGGGCTGCACTTTTTTGGGGCGCAAGTGATGAGATGTGTTAGAGCATTTCATTGCATGTGTAAACAAAAATTGAGAACCTGGCACCCCGAGTATTATTTTTTGTAAAACAGTAATTTTTGCAGATTACTTAAAAATAAAAAAAAAATGTACAAATATTTTTTTTTAAAATGCTGTTTTTGCACAAAACAGCCGTTTTTGCAGCATTTTTCGCAAAAAAATCGTTATAAGATGGAGGGTCTGTATAAGAAGAGTTCAATGTAAACATCATAATAAATGACCACAACACACCAATGTGTAAAATCAAAACAAGCACAAGGTGTTCCCGACACTTTGGAGACAGTTGAAATCTGAAGGGAGCCACGGGGCGGGTCTATTTATACCCTGCGTCCTATTGGGTGGTAGCTAAGCACCGAAAAGGACGTCGATAGGACACTAAAGTGCCGAAGTTTTCCAAGTGAAAACTCTATTTTTAAAAGGACAGAGGTTCCCAGCCTGACGACGGGGAATATTCAAAGCATGTGAATCCATGAAAGATCCAATACTGGAGAATGCAAGAATATGAAGCAATGCGAGATTACACAAATCTGTTCTGTGCATTTGAAATGTGCATTTAAGAGTTGGACACAAAAAATGCTCTGCAATAAGGTAACCTTCTTTCCATTCGTTTGACACAGGGGTGCTGTGCTGTCTGTTTCAAGAGGAAGCGAACGTGAGCATGGCAAATAAACAGCACAGGACATTGAAAGGATTTTGTATGGCACATGATATTTGCCTTAAAGAAAATAGGCATGGATCTGGCTGAAACTTTGCAAACTCTTCCATAAGAAAAATGCACCCATCACAGATCTTTCCACCAAAGCATTAAAACATATTTGAGACTTGTCAGAAACAATGGTTACTGAAATGAACCATCAGTAATAAAGATGCCATCCAATTCATGGGTCGACTGCATTTCTCTTTGGTCGAGTAGATCCTCCAGGTCTAGCAGGATTTTTATGATTTTTCGAGGCCTAGAGTTATTTATCACACCCTCATCCGCAATTAAACCTTCAGAGCAGACACTATGACCCACAAATTGTTTTCCTATAGGATACCGGTGGAGGGTAAACTGTGCTCGTTTCCGATTTAGAATACTTGGACCCTTACTAGCATTAGGAGTCATTGTAGGCAAATCAAAGCAGACTGGTCAATTTAAAACCCAGGCTATACAATTCAATTCATCACTGTACATACACAATAGAGAAACCACTGCAGTTATCAATGTCCAATTTGTAGCGCTATCCCATTTAGGGAGCTCAATTTGCAGCATGTCTATGCTGCTAAAGATCACCTTTCCCTTTATGGTAGGTTCAGCACAGGTGGCCAGGAGGGTTTCGACCACTTGAATTACATCAGACTTTAAATGATGTTGAACCGCAGCCATGTCCATGCAGAGGGTGAATAAGACCAACAACTTTAGTAAGAAAAGTATTAATCTGAGTGTGCAAGAACGTTATTTTTATTTATTTCCATTTATAGAGCGCACAACGGCCCTGAGGCAACGTGGCGCTGTTACAAAAATATTTACTTAGGTGCTGGTTACATGGGAGCAAGTCTTTGTGTTAGGTTAAGCATACTGTGTGGTTGTTACATACATGCAGTTTACGTGTTATGCTAAATCGTGGTTCCTTTCCGGTGGAATTAAGCCGCTTCTCTGCACAGTAGCTTTCATCTGTAGAGGAGTCCAAATTTGGGGTCAAGTATTCCAAATTTGGGTAGTTGGATAAATTACCCCCAATAACATTATGATAACCCTCTGCGTGGGGACCATGGGAATTTCGCTTCAGTATATTACACATTTAATAGCAACACTTTATTGCCCATTGACAGTGTGGGACTCTGTATATCGTTATTAAAAACTTCTGTACAGGACGCGGAGGAGACATGGGTGTGGGGCCACGGGACTTGCAGCCAAGACTAAATTGGGGTGGGGGGTCTGAAGGTCAGCTCCATCTTGCTCCGCCTGCTGCGACTCAGTCATTAGAGCCGGCTTCACACCTGTGCTAGGAAAACAGCCCATAATCGTGACTTTGCTTTTTTACCTTTCCTGCCTTTCTTTATGTATGGAGCATCAGTAGATTAGTTGAAGCAATTAATGGGTCTTCGCTGTCTTTCCCCACCCCCCCCCCCATCTTTGCCATAGCGCTGTGTGAGCCAATTATACTTGGATTTGTCGGCCTCATAATTAAAAAAAACAAATTACAGAAACCAGCAGGTGTGATAGCTAAATTAATCGAGCCGCTGGTTTGATCACGTCGAGTGCCGAAGGATGGATATCATGAAGCTCAGGAAGATCAGTAGTGGCAGTAGGAAAATCGCGGAGTTGGGGAGCTCCGGGGGTCCAGTCCCTCGTGGTAGCACTGTACGTATTAAAAAGAAGAAACGGGTAAAAAAGAACCAATGTCACGATGTTGGCTAATATTTAGCCATGTGTAGCGCTGCATCGATTAGATCACAAAAGGGAGCGTCTTGGTAGCAAGAGAGCAACGGAGAAGAGCAGGCATGGTAATCAAATGTTACAAGGATCGGCTGCCATACCAAGGAGTGATCGTGCGTACAGCTGCTCAGCGACCAGCAGTCCACAAGGCACTTGTTTTTTTAAACGTTCTCCCTTGCGTGTGCTTGTCTGACGCACCAAAAGGCATTTTTTATTTTAGAATATCACCTTATGTATGAAGCAACCCTTTATCAAACAATCAAATCAAATCAAATTCTTTAATGTGATATAGTATGAAATGAATTCAAACTTTACACATATAATTTTTACATATTACAAATCACATATACATAGCATTATACTCAATTGAACTATATACATACTTATATTACAAGAAAATAGATAAAATCAAATAAAAACTAAACATCCTAACTGAGGATTAAGCATTGACATTCTATCACCCGGATCTAATTAAGGTCTTTACATATGGACTATCAAACTCACTCTTTTCAGTCTCTAAGTGGGTTCATCATATACCCCCTTACATTTCCTCCATTTTAGGATGGTACTAATCCACACTTCAACTCCCGCTCGGCTTGTTGCCAGATGTTATAAAGGGCGATAAATAAATGCATATTGCTGGTATTGGTGCAATATAGCCAGAAGGACATTTCAGGTATAGTAGCATGATCATGTACAAAATCACCCAAATGACGAATAATTGTCGCTCTCAATTTCAGACATTCCGTAAGTAGATGTCGAGCTGTCTCTAAGTGATCAGGGGATTTACACAAGCGACATATACGTTTGTTGGACGGGATTTTTTCCCAAGCCCCTCTGTTGTACAGGGTGGGCAATTGCTCAAATCTAAATAAGAGAATGAAATGTCTAAGTTTACTAGAGGGACAGAGGGATAAATAGGTTTGCGGCTTCATAAAGTTAAACAAACGATATTTAATAAACTGATACGACTTGAGGTTGTACATGTGATTATAATTCTCAAGCCAATCCCATAAGTCCACTTTTTTATCTAGGGCATATAGGATTTCCTTGGTGGTGTTAACCCTTCTATGTGTCCATCCAATGTTAGTTAGGAATGTCACCATATCTTTATAAAGGGGTGACGTAGTATATTTGTTGGTCACCTCCTGATGGATAACCGATAGGAGGGGATTGCTCGGATCATCAGTCATCTTGAGATATAAGCCAGCTCTTTTCTTTAAGACCATGGCTTTAAGGGAGGGTAGACCCAGTTCTAATCTGATCAAAGCCATCGGTATTCCCGGGTGTAACCCGAGGATCCGTCTCCAAAACTTACCCTCCAATACCTGCAACCATCCCAGGTCCATCGTATGCAGTGAGTCAAGCCCATATATAATCATAGGTGCCATTACTTGGATATAGAGCTGACGCGTTCCCCAAAGGGTAAAACCACCCTGTTTTTTTGTGAATGAGGCAATGAGCGAAGTGACTTGCATGGCTCTCATGGAGCGCCCCTGTCTACACAAAGAGTAATCACCTAGGGGCTCAATATCCACTCCGAGATAGCAGTAGGAAGGGGCATAAGGAATGACACTTCCATGCACCATAAGATTCACCCTAGATGCTTTTTTACTCGTGAATCTTAGTACCTTTGTTTTATCTAGATTGATCTTCAGACCATTTATTCTGGCATAATCCTATAAAGCGGTAGCAGAACGCCTCAAACCGCTTATGGTATTATCAAAGATCACAAGATCATCCGCATACGCTAATACCATACAATGCGCCTCACCCACTTTCGGGGGGCAGTTGTTCACTTCAGCCAGGGCTGCAGGGATGTCATAAACATAGAGATTGTATACTAAAGGTGCTGTAACACATCCCTGCTTAACCCCACTGTCTTGGATCACATTACGTGTTAAATTACCTTCCTGGTCCAATCTAAGGCATGCCGTTGTGTTATGATGGAGTAATTTTAGATAGTATAATAGGTTAGATGGACATCCCAATTTCTCAAGTTTGGCCCATAACCTTATTCGCGGGATAGAATCAAATGCAGCCTGGAAGTCAATAAACAAAGCATACAGCGGGGGCTGCCCCTTACTGAGTGCCCGTGTTCGAAGTAGTTCCATGACAAGTAAATTGTGGGAGGTGGAAAACTCTCGTCTGAAACCGCATTGGAATCTACTGAGTATTGTAGCCTTGTCAACCCATTGTTGCAATTCACTGAGTAACAGTGCCGCAAACAATTTACCAGAAATATCCAACATAGATAATAATCTATAGTTATTAGGCTCCATACGGTTACCTTTTTTGAACACAGGAATAAGGATAGCTGTTTGCCAAGTGCGGGGGATTATACCTTGCTCTAGAATTTTATTAAAGAGCAGAGAGAATAAATCAGCCCAAACCAAGGGGTGGCTCTTAATCACTACATTCGCCAAACCGTTGGGTCCAGGGGCTCTGGATGATTTAAGGCTAATCATTTTTTCCAATATTGCCTCTGGGGAAACATCTATGGGCGGAGGAAAGGGCCCCTCTATCCCCTCTTTATTTGGGGTTTCTATATCACTCCTATTTCGGTCCAATAGAAATTTTTCCCACGTCTTCTTACTTATTGGGTTGATAAGGGGGCCCTTAGCCTTCTCTCTATTTTCATTAAGGAGGGACCAGATACCACGAGGATTTCTAGTGCAAATAGTTTGCACTAATTTTTGATACCTAGTATTTTTCTCGCGGGCCTTGATATTTTTAACCACTGTTCTATATCGATTTTTAATTTTTCTTAACTTCTCGCGGTACCCGGCTCCATATGCACTCCCCCATTTAACGCTCCGAATGGCCGCTCTTAAATCTCTCTTGGCATCCCCGATTTCTCTGTTAAAATAGGGCGTTACTCCACCTATTTTTAACATATATCCCTTCTTAGCTAAAGCATGTTTACAAGTGAATCTAGATATCCAGTCCTCAATTTCATTTATAGTCATATGATCAAAATCGTGGTAGCCCAGAGTTGCAATGGTTTTAAGTGACTTCGTAGCCAAATTGATATTTTTCTCTGACCACACAATTCTGGAGCCTGCCACGTTTGTTTGGATGGTGCCTGTGTTCAAAATCGACGGAGGGCATAAAGGGATACTAAATGAACACTGCAGTGACGCATGATCACTCCATTCATTTCGCCTCACAACCATATCAACCACTCTAGTCTGGAGCTCGGGGCACATAAATATGTAATCTAATGTGCTAACAGCAGATCCATTAGACCAGGTGTATTTCCCTGGTCGATCTCCCAAAGTTCTGCCATTAATCATGGCCATGTCCCAAGCTCCAAACAATTTGAGCCAACCCAGACCCTCAACATCTCTCTTTCCATGGATCATTTCACATCTTGTGTTGAGGTCTGGATTTGAAGATATGTTTGATTCATCAGACATATGGCAATTGAAATCCCCCATGATCATCACAGCAACATTTCCTACTTTTAGCCACCAATCAGATAACAAATCCTGTATCGCCTCCTGCAGAGAGTCACACACCAAGTCTCCTGGTGGATTATATAGGTTAATTACTAAGTACCTTTCTAGGCCTTTCTCACCATGTAATTCAAACTCAACTGCCAATAGCTGTTCCTCAGCTTTACACTGTAATTTGCGAGACACAATTGAATTCACAATCCCGATTAAAAGCCCTCCATAAGGGCGCCCCTTACTGCCCCGTTTAGCGGGCACTTGATGTATCACAAAGCCGTCAAATAATAACGGGTCAAGAGACCATGTCTCTTGTAGGCAAATACAGCTATATTGGGCTAACATATGTGCAGAGCCTTCCGACCTCAATAAGTGAGAGAAACCTCTGCAATTCCAGGAGAGTAATGATAGACATCAGTGGTTCTTAATCAATTGCGGGATTGCTTCTAATAGGGACTTCAGAGCTTGCTGTATTTCCATCAGGGCCGGGTTTTCCCCTCCCCTTATTTTAGATACAGTGTCTACCACAGTTACTGGTGTAGAATCCTCAGGTTCCTGTATAGGATCCTTCTCAAGGGGGTCGACGTCGATCTCAATGTCCACTACTGTCAACTCTTCTTTATATTTCCTGATCAATTGTGCCGTGGTTGGAAAAACACAGTGTATGGCTGATACATTGGGATTCGGGCATCCCAGTGGTTCAATAAACAAGAAATCCTCCGATTTTAACACGTGCAATTGAGGTATATGATACAATCTTGCTAGAAACTCCGAGCGTGCTAACCAGGGGTTTTTGCCACTTGGATATAAGTTCTTAATAAAGCATATACGTTGGGTAGCTATCTCATTCCCAACTTTTTTCTGGTCCATTACAATTGGTTCATCAAGATGATTCACCTGTAACTTAGATACGTATTCCCCCTGTGTTTGTATGCTGGATTCGAGGTCAGGATCTTCATATATCACGGGATCTTCATTGTCGTCCACTACAATTGGCTTTTCCTCAGATATCAACCAATCTGTCAAGGGGCCCTTAGTCCTAGCGGCCCTTTGGGCGGCTCTTACCATTCTCTTTCTAGCTTTTTTTGATCGTAGTTCAATCGCTGGTTTAGGGCTAGATGGAGGATGCTGAACCTCCAATGCAGCTACTTTATTCTTCTGTGCCTTTTTTGCCAATCTGCGTTGTTTACGAGTGAGGGGAGACCGGGTACTGTACTCCCGCTCCTGTTTGTCCCCTTCTTCTTGGGGTGACTCAGGAATCTTATTATTATCAAATACCTCCGGATCTTCATTTTCCTCCATCGCCACTTCTTGATCATTAGTCTCGTTACCTATACATAATGCCGCTGATAGATTAATCTCTGCCTCTTCTCGTGGTAGATCTTTATGCTCTAGCGCTATGGTAATGGCATTCGTATTGGCCAAGATGCGTCCAGACATCTGTAAGATGGATATCATGAAGCTCAGGAAGATCAGTAGTGGCAGTAGGAAAATCGCGGAGTTGGGGAGCTCCGGGGGTCCAGTCCCTCGTGGTAGCACTGTACGTATTAAAAAGAAGAAACAGGGGTAAAAAAGAACCAATGTCACGATGTTGGCTAATATTTAGCCATGTGTAGCGCTGCATCGATTAGATCACAAAAGGGAGCGTCTTGGTAGCAAGAGAGCAACGGAGAAGAGCAGGCATGGTAATCAAATGTTACAAGGATCGGCTGCCATACCAAGGAGTGATCGTGCGTACAGCTGCTCAGCGACCAGCAGTCCACAAGGCACTTGTTTTTTTAAACGTTCTCCCTTGCGTGTGCTTGTCTGACGCACCAAAAGGCATTTTTTATTTTAGAATATCACCTTATGTATGAAGCAACCCTTTATCAAACAATGAAAAACAGCCAAGTTACATTGTCACACAGTACCTTTTCTTGTGAGTTCAAGTCGGAGTACATTTACAAAAGTCACAGGCCATTTTTTTTGCCTCACAAAATAGCATTTTGGCATTTGGAGTTCATTCAAGAAAGAAGTAAAGTTACAGTAATTATATATTTTTGTTTAACATATTTATAGATTTGTCCAAGTACTTCTTTCGGATGTGTACTTTTCAAGTAATTAACAAAGCAGTGTTTTGAAAAAAATAAATATGGGGGTGGAAAGGAGGAGAGGGCAAGTAAGCTGTGACGATTTGCTTGAAATGTGGGGGAAAAAAATGTTACCCTGGACTTGGCCGTACTATGATTTTGTTAACATTTGCAGACCTGCAAATGTGCCTATTCTCGCTGCCTCAAGCCATTTCCTTAAAACTGGATTGGCTTTGAATGAGTGCAATTCCCCAGCTGAGGCGCTTAACCAAGTCTGCCCCAGGCCCAATCCTTTAAACCTTGGACCCCGCGGTCACACTGCAGGTGACAGTTTGGCAACTAACTTGACCTCACGTTTTAAAAATAATAAAAGCAATGCTTGGAGATTCATTTCTTTTGACAGTTATAACCAATCATCAGTAGGTCCCAGTTTAAAAACATATTGCAAGTTTGGACATAATGGGCAAACATACACTCCATAAAAGCAATCCAGAAACCGCTGCGAAAACAGTTTAATTCAGTTGGCAAAACGTTACCATTATTTAGAGCTGCAGTCTGAATTCAGATTTTTCAAACAAAAGCTACAAAAAGGTCTGGAGGCAAACAAAATGTCTACCAACTGCAGCTGGAAAGATGTGCCCGAGACTGGTCTCAAATCCCGATTCCGCCAATTAACCAAAGTGTGTGCTCCCCTCATCTCACGGAGGCTCATCTGCCAAAATTTAGAAGTCCCTAGAAATGATTCATCTCACACTGCCCTATACCCAACTATTGTTCCATATAGAATAAATGACAATTTCATATAGTTAACATCAGTGTTTATTTGATCGCCTTCCGCATCACCCATTCCATACTTCCATTCTCGGTGATGTCACTACACATGGAAATTACCCACACCGGCCAAAACACATTTGTTGCTACCCAGAGCCCCGCAAATCCTAGGTCCGGCTCAGAGGATTTGTCTCTGGTCCAATCTTCTTTGGTTGCCACCTGCACACCAACCTTATTTTTTTTTCTTTATTGTGCATTTAGCCATTATGCAAGCTTTAAGCATGTAAAACAATCTACAATAAATAAAAACTATATAGCCTATACATGAACATACAAGTTACAGTTATTACGATTCAATTAATAGTTTCAATTAAAATTCTACATCTCGGGGGGCGTGGCGAGCATGCGAGCGGTCAGGACGCGAGTCCTTGGCGCTCCTGCGGCTGCCAAAAATATCCTAGAGAAACATCCTGTTCGGTGGGACGCATTTTGCAGAAAAAACACCCACGGAGAGATGAATGGGTGCTGCACAGGCAGGCGGAGTTGGAACTCCGAAAACTGAATCCTGACCAAGATATTTGTAATCGCCCACATCTCTGCCTGGCACGAAAAGTGCGACATCAAGATGGCCGCCACAGTCTGCCTAGGCTGAGGAGAGGGGCTGCAGCACCATCATACGGACTGGAGCCCTGCCCTAGCATCTGTCGATCGTTGCAGGGTCAGCAAGGACAGGAAGCAGGCCACCAACGGCGTGATCAGAACCCCGGCGACGGACCGGTGTAACATCGCAGGCGGACCGGAGCTGCAGTGCGTGGCAAGAGGAAGACGTATTGGAGGCACCACTGTGGCTGTCGGCGTGGCAGGACGCGACCAGTGATGAGACCGGCCCGAGGAACACTGGATGAGCGGCGGAGCCGAGAGCTTGGCACCCGCTGGTGGGTGTGAGGAGGGGCGCACGGCTCCACAGTTCAGACCACTGATCCCCTGGAAAACTAGGAGCCACCTCTTGGTGCGCTCCTTGGCCCTGAGCTCCCGCTGGGGTGCCCCCCCTGCGAGGGATAAGGGAGGCACAGCGAACCGCGTTCTACACTGCAACCCGAGAAGACCTGGAACGGGCAGCGCAGTACTGCGGTGACCCGCAGAGCTTCTTGAAGGAATGGACAATTACAGTGTCCAGATGGGACAGACCGGCCTCCCGCGATACATGAAGTGACGGCACCGGCCTGTCTGACGGGAGCACACATTCCCCCGGACCGAAAGACACCTGGCAGCGGTCCCCCCTAAAAGAATTGACTGCCCGCTTCAGGGCTGGCTGCACACTTGGGAGGATCGCGCAGAGGCCGTGGGCTCCGGTGTGACTGGACCCATTCAGCTACAGCCGCATTGTCGGAGGGCTGGGCCACCTTGGAGCAACTGGGAAAAACAGCCCCCCCCTCTGCATACACTGTAATAAAAGGGTGATAACACCACTCCGGACTGCCTCTTACCGGCCGCGGCCACCTTGGGGGTGCCAATGCAGCCCCCCACAATCAACAGGCTATCTATACCTGCGCAGCGGACAGCACCGCGCTACACCAACAGCGTGCAGACCACGGAACGAGCACTGGGGCAAAGGTACCAACCTGGAGGATGCCCAACTGAGGCACCCTAGCCAAATAGAACGTCGAGCACAGTACATACCTCCTGCAGATCAGGGGCCCCCCGGCTGACCAGCACTCCAGCCGATTACGGCCCTCACCTCCTACAAAGACACTCCTGGTGGAACCGGGATAGCGCACCTGGCCCAGTGGATAGCGGGAGGCGATACGGCCACTGGACCACATCAGGAGGCACTCAGCGCTGACCTCCACTCTGCCCCAGCCAATGCAGTCGGAACACAGGGACAGTGTGGGTAACACTGCCCGCCGCATCGAGGTGTCACAACTGCCAGACGGCGGCATCAGAGAAAGAAAACACGCGGCGCTCAGACCGGCTTAGCCTGAGGAGACGCACTGTGGCCTAGAACTATCCTGCTATATACTGCCTGAGGCTGGTTCACGAGAAGCCTGCTGTTGGGGCACCACAATACATCGCAGCCAGCCAGGCATACACGGGGCCATCTGACAGTCCTGATAAAGAGGGACAACATATCAAACTCCCGCATACCATCTCCTACCTCATAGAATGGGGAAAGACAAGCTGCGGAAACCGACCACACAGTAGGGTGGAACAATATGCGTTCGCCACCGCCTCCCACCCGGTGGATCAGGCGCCAGTGCCAAACTCCCTGAACGCGGAAGATTCTCTCTCACTAAAATATGTGATGGCAGCGATTGCTGGTTCCTGCTCCTCCATGGAGATGAAAATAGACAGCATTGTGGCCCATATCGAAGGTGACTGGATGGCGCGACCAAGCGGACAGGAGAGAAGAACCCGACCTTGTCCGGGCCGTGCCCCCCCCCCCGGTAGTCCCCCGGCAGACCCGGAACCAGTGGCCCTGGATCGGGCCGCACATCTCGCCGGGCAACAACCGGGATGAAGCAGACAAGTGACGCTAAGGGTGCTGTGGGACGCCACGCTGCTACGACACACAATGATTTCCTGGTTCTTTCCTGCCGCCTCTTTCCTTGCAACGCAGACAGAACCAGCATGTCGGAAATACGAATGGGGCATTGCCCAGGACACATCTTCATCCTGTCCTACATATGCTACCACGAAACCACCACAGTAGCGGTGGCCGCCCGAGGCCACCAAACAAGAACTTGGACCTTTATACGTATAGTAAGTTCTCAGTTCAAGTTAATACGTTTTTTGAGCTGGCGGATTAGCCTTCTTTTGAACGCTGGCAATGTGTGGGTGACAGATGCTTCGGAGGGGGTGCAAGGGATTGTTAATTATTTATTGTTAGGACCATTTAGAAGTCCTCAGGAAAGCCCCGATACAATCACCTTCCATATATGTTCCATGGGTTTCTACGGCTTTTTGTTAGTTTGGGGCAATAGCATGTCCAGACAGCAATCCAATCACAACCCTTTGCATAAACTACCTTGCATCACCATACACAGGGACCCTACCCCTGCAACGCATACTAACGGGAGGCTGCTCTCTCCCCCCCCCTGCCGACCAAGACATCCGGCAAACCCTCTAATATGAGCTCTAGATGGCACCAGCACAATCCCAGTCGTTATCCGCTGAGCGCCCCAAATCTCTCAAATTGTTCACCTGGAACGTGAACGGGATGGGCTCCGGGATCAAGAGATGCCTGTTTAAGCAACTGCTGAGCAGACACTCCCCCGATGTGGCCCTGGTAACCGAAACACATCTAGCGGGATCACACTGTACTCTCTTCCGGAGAGAACCAATTACCGAGCCGCATTCCATGCGGGATACACAATGGGATCCAGGGGCACCCTCATTCTCTTACATAAACGTGTCCCATTTGTCTCGCAGATCGTAGAACAGGACCCTTGGGGTCGCTATGTGTTAATCCTAGGAACGCTTTGGGGTGAGAAACTGGCCATTGTGTCTATATACTCCCCACCCGGACTGGGGCAGGAGCTGTTAGACGAACTGACCACTCATGGGCAAACATCAACCCGATAGGTGGATTCTGGGGGGAAGACTTCAATGACTATGTGCAATGCCATAGATCGCACCCATCTCAGACAGCGTAACCCCGATAACCCCATGAAGCTGTCTAATTTTGTATCCGCCTTCGGTCTTTGTGACGTGTGGCAAGAACTACACCCGGGAACTAGGGGTTACTCGTTCCACTCGGGAGCCCACGGCTCCCTCTCCAGGCTGGATTACCTCTTCCTCCCGAACATAGACCTACACAGGGTAATGTCCGCAGACTTGCTTCCCCATGGAATCTCAGACCACTCGCCTCGGATGGTGGAATTGCGGATGCACGGCATAACCCCCCCCCCCCCTAGGTGGCGATTGAACAATTATTATCTCGGGTTTCTCAAACTGGTTGATCGCCTTACTGAAGTATCCACCGAATATTTTGAGATCAACGAAACTGCAGTGAACTACCCGTTAACAATATGGGAGGCCTATAAAAACGGTGTTGCAGGGAGAGATAATCTCCTGGACAGCGAACAAAAAGAAAGAAAGACTGCAAAAGATAATAGAAGCAGAAAGGGAGATGACCCAGTGGGAGAATAAACACATTCTAGATCCAACCCCTCAGACTCCAGGGACCCTTAAATGAGCCACTGAGCGCCTCTGAAACTTGATGCTGGACAATGGCAAACAAGCCCATTGGGATTCCAGAGCGAGAATATACGAGCTTGGGGACAAAGCGGGCAAAATGCAAGCTTGGCTGGAAAAGAGGGATGAGGGACAATGCTGTGTCCGGGAGATTGTCACCTCGCGGGGTGAAAGGTGCCAATCGGACGCCGAGATAGCGGAAGCCTTCGACCAATTCTGCGCCAAATTATATCAAGTCCCAACCTTGTCACTGGACCCAACCCTGTTAGACGATAACACACTCCCATCTCTGTCAGCACAACAGAGAGAGCAATTAGACTCTGATCTCTCTGAAGTGGAAATAGTTGAAGCCTTAACACAACTGCAGGCAAGGAAAACACCAGGCCCCAACGGGTTCCCTGCCAAAATCTGGCAATAACTAGGAGGGAACAATATGGCGCCCCCCCCTCCACAAAATGCTGCTAGGCGCCCGTGAACAGGGCACCCTCCCACCAGACCTGTGCAAGGCTACCATCATAGTTATCCCTAAACCTGACAAACCCCAGGAGAGATGTGCCTCCTATAGGCAGATCTCGCTAATTAATGGTGAAGCCAAGATCCTTGCTAAGCTCCTTGCTAACTGACTGCAATCGGTCGCCGACACCCTGATCCACATGGACCAATGTGGCTTTATGCCAAACAAGTCAACTCGATTGAATCTGCGTCGGCTTCACCTGGCATTAGAACGTGCTCCCATCATTGACATACCACTTGGCCTTTTCCAATTGATTTCGAAAAGGCTTTCGATTCGATCCAGTGGGACATCCTCTGGGAAATCATGAGATGCATGGGGTTTAGGGATGGCTTCCTGGGATGGGTAAAACTACTCTACACGAGCATCCAAGCGGAGGTCAGGGTGAACGGGTGGCCCTCCCGGTCCTTTCCTCTTGGCAGAGGTACGCGGCAGGGATGCCCCCTCTCTCCCCTCCTCTTCGCCCTCGCGATTAAGCCGCTCACCCTTTGGCTCTGCCAGAACACAGCCTGGACAGGATTTAGATGGCCTGAGGGGCACAAGGATCGAACTTCCCTATCTGCAGACGATCTCCTCATATACCTGGGGGATCCAGCCCAGACTTGCCCTATAGTAACACAGATGCTCACCAGCTTCGGTGAATTCAGCGGACTAGGGATTAACTGGGGGAAATCAGTCTTCTTTCTGGTGAAGGGTGGAGGACTGGTTAACCCACAGGACTGCCCGTACCGAGTGGAGCAACACAGCTTTTGGTATTTGAGAATCTGGATAACAGCAAACCTCACTAACTATGTAACGCACAATTTCCAACCGATCATGGACCGTTTCGTCAGCGATGTTCACCACTGGAAACTTCTCCCCCCGACACTCATGGGTAGAGCTGCACGCTTTAAGAGGATGCCCCTTCCAAGATTCCTTATGTCTTGCAGAATGCCCCACTCAAGATCCCAGACTCTGAATTTGACCGGGTAGAGACCATCCTCAGGGAACATCGGGTGGAGGCCAACCACGCATAGCACTGACCACGCTCCAAAGATCGATCTGTGAGGGCAGGATAGGGGTGCCCCGCCTCAAACTTATTGCTGGGCTTCACAACTTGCAGCGGTCAACGACCGGCTTCACAGGGACCGGGAACTACGCCACATAAGGGCTGAAGTTGCCGCCATGCACGATACGGACCCACTGCACTTACTATATCAAACTCCCCAGAGACCCCATCCGCCTACAACCGCGGCACACATTATTAATATTTGGAGACAATCGGACGTGTTTGTAGGGTGGAAAAATAAAATAACCGCTGCACAACCCCTATGGCAAAACAGCAACTTAATGGAAATCTGGAAACTCGAGCCATGGCCTCGTTGAGTGGGGGCTGGGATTCTGAGAGTGGAAGACATCCTTGAAGAAGGGAAACCAACCTTAATTGAAGACATGCAATTAAAATTCCAACTCCCGGGTACCGAACGGTACCACTATATACAACTGGCCCATGCCCTGAAAACCTATATACCTGCAGATGCCACCGTCCCGGACTACACACCGATCGAACGTAACATGCTACCAGCATACATCCCCACCAAATGCACCCCATCCTATATAATGCCATCACATTCTCGCTACTCCTGAACTGACGAGCTTGAAAGTTAAATGTTAAGTGGATGTAGGAGAGAGAGAGACCCAGAGGACTGGATTCAGGTGCTAATGCACCCACGGGTGGTTGCCATTTCCTCTAGGCTCTGGCTGGTGCAACTAAAAATCGTGCACAGAGCATTACCCTAGAACGATGCTACATGGCTGGAAGAGGGCATCAAATCCAAACTGTCTCCGGTGTGGAGAGGAAGAGTAAACTTTCTTTCATATCCTATGGGCATGCCCCTGGATCCGCACCTTCTGGAACGCATGCTGCAATGAACTTACTAGAATACTCACGCGCGCTGTACCAATGGAGCCAAGGGTCCTAATCCTGGGCATACCAGATGAGAGTGATCTTAACAAGTGGGAAAGGCTACTATTGAACACAGCAGCAGGTCTGATGAAGCGTAACATTGCACAAAAATGGGGAGCCCCAGAGTCCCTGACGCTGGAACAATGGGTAATGACATGGACACATGTACTATGATAGAGCGTAGAATATACAACGCAAGAAGCTGTCCTACCAAAGCTTCCAAAATATAGGGGAGGTGGGAAGAGGGGGGGGAGGGGTCTAGAGCCCACGGACAATGGTGATGAGACTCTGAACAAATACATATATGGTCATGGGAAATGCTTTTGGTGATTGGTGATACATGTATTAATATTAATCTAAGAATGGACATGCTAGTCCACAATTGTTTCTTCTTTTTGCTTTGTGATTGTGGTATAAGAAAATAAAAAATGTTTTATCCCAAAAAAAAAAAAATTCTAAATCTAAAACTCACATTGCCAACTACAATTTTCAAAATAATGTGTGCCCTGGAAGGGGGTGGGGGGGCAATGATTACATTTGCAATCTCAGGGGTTATATTTGCCACTGTAGAGGGGCCAGATTGACCTGTGTGCGTTGCATAATTTTCGTCATCCGAGCGCGAGACGTCTGAAGAGTCTGTAGCAGAGACCAGCCCCTCCAAATCCAGGGTTGTAGCTAGAATAGTGCCCCTTACGTTTTCCATATCCGCATTGTGGGCAATAACATTCCCCCCTCCCAAGGAGGCTCTTTGTAGGCCTATACACATATGTAGCAATGAGTTATTGTTATCCATTGTAGGCTATTGGGTCATTGCCTTGTTTGAACTGTCAAAGAATGATCAATTGGCTTTCAGATGGAGGAGGAGAAGGGGTCGGGGCCGTGAGCCGAATGGTCCAGTAATTGCAGTTTGTTTGCTGAATTGCATTTCTGGCTGGTCTTGTATTCTAGACATGGTCTGCTTGCCGGACCCGTTAGCCTTTTGCCCCTGCCGGGTCGTTGTGCTGCATGTCCCATATTTCCTGGCTGCACGTTTCATCACTGCTGGCACAACACTGTGAAGAGTCCCTCTTCTGTGCGTTTGGTTTCTACTCTATGCTGTTTTGGGTCATGGCTGAAATGGGAGGATGAAGTCAGACCCCCGCAGTCACCAAGAACAGAGTATCAAGACTTAATTTTCACTCTTGCCAGCTATCTATCATGGCTCAAAGGGGCGGCACCAGCCTTACCCCCACAGCCAACACAATCGAAAATTCAGGAATTAATTCGGACAATAACCAGCAATCACTCATGGTTCAAAGAGGCAGAACCAGTTACACCGAAGTGGTTTAGTGCGGGGGCAGAGGGGCATACCTGTGACACAAGTGACTGTAAATACAGCTGACAGGGATGACAGTAATGACAATGTCTGAAAGGAGGAGGCCAAATGGGTTGAGAGGTGGAAAAACTTTGGCCACAAGCTTTATTGTTATACAAGCCATAGGAAAAGAAAACCAACCATAAACATCATAAGAAAACACAAATATACATTTTGGGGACAGAGGTATCAGGTGAGCGGGAGTCCCATTTCCATGTAGGGCCTGCTCGAGGCCGATCCCTGCCACCTTTCAAGTGAAAAGGATTGTGACGTTGGGTGGACTCGGCGTGTGAGCCGTGTCTGGATTTTTCTTCAGATACTTTTTCACATTGTGTCCTTCCCGCAAGGTTGGAGGTCTTTCATCCATTGAGGTGCGCTTTACCACACTTCGCATACCTTCTTATCGCTCTGGTAACCCGACCCACTTGAGAAAAAAATGCCCCCTGGGGGGCAACATCACGTTTATCATCAGTGGTGGATTTCTGGAGCTAGGCTTGCCTTCCACTTATTTTTGTTTTTTTGGGGGATTGCCCCTCCTATGTACCATTAGTGGTGAGGCGTGTGAGCCTGTTCCACTGTGTCTAGGCATCTTTTTTGCTCACTGATCCACTTGTGATATGGCCCCTTGTGAGGCGCTATTTTATATTCTCAGAGGTGGGTTCTCAAGCTTCCATTTGCATCAAACCTTAATTGGTTTTGGGCAATTTGCCCTTCCATGTCCTTATGTTGAAGTAAGGGGGGGGGCTCCTGCCCTTCCCCCGACCCCCTCTGACAAGAGCCCTTCTTTCACTTGTTGGGCCTCTTTTGGTCATTACCTTTGCTCGAGGACCACTTGTGTTTGTGCCCTTAGGCGTTTATTGATTTGCTTCTCCTCAGTGGATGGTTCTTTGAGCTTGGGATTTTATACCTGAATTTCGTTTCCTTGAACGTGCTGAGCTCCATTTTGTCCTTTTGAATTAGTTTGCCATTTGTTTCTTTTTCATGGGTGTTTTAGCCTGTAGGTATTTTATTATGTTTTCCCCCTACTCTATTTTTTAAACCTTCTGTTTTATAGTGTTTCTACCTGCGCCCTTTGTGGGTGGTTCATCGTAGTTTTAAGGGGTGGGCGGGAGGTTTTTTAGGGAACAGTAGCTGGGGTCAGGAGGTCCAGCTCTGTCAGTGCCTGGCAGTGGGGAGGCACGAGAATGAGAGGGGCTATCTTGCTCTCCCTGGTTATAGGCCAAAATCGGCCTGAGGGCAAGGTAGCCCCTCTTTGCACATCAAAAGGCCCCCTGCTCCACGTCCGTCCGGATGGCAGGGACTACCTGATGTCACCTGCCCCTGTCACCTCCCTTCCGCAGCAGGAGCCCGGCAGTCTGCGTCTCCATTGTCTTGGGGACCCAGATGCCCACCCCGACACTTGCCGGTGCCACAACAAGCCCACCTCCCTGCTTATGGCCCCGGGCCTTCCATGCTGGCGGGCCCATGTTTACAGGCAAACGTTGCTCCCGGGGCGACACACGTCACTCCCCCACAGTCTCCACGGGTAAGATTTCAATGTTGAACTTGTGCTTTTAACTGCCTTCAATCAGCTTCCAATGGTCTATGTCAAGCTGCCCCCCAAAGTTACCAAAGGCAATGCTTCAGTTAGTGTGATTCATCCAGTAACATCCAATAGCACAGTACCTTCCGTTTTTAGTTCCAGAGTGGATCTTTCCTCTGCGAACCCAGTTCACCAATGCGTAGGGATAGCAGGGGGCGCAGTACGAGCAAAGCCAAGATGGTCCTAGAAAGTAAACGCTGCTAATACCCTCCCACGTTACACCCCCAAACACAGCAAACACTCCTCGCACCAATCTGTTTAGCACATCACTTGCTTTTGCTGAGTTTCAAGCAGCTTGCATTTCTCTGGTCAACCTCAGTCCAAGGCAGCAAAGTGGTTGGTATGTCTTTTTCTTTTACACCACCCCCATAAAACCTGCAGTGATTTCGGATTTCCTCTAAAGGGACTCACCTCAACCTTTGTGCAAAAATCTGCTGCCCCCACACTTCCCTACCCACCGAAATAGAGATCCTTTCTTAGAGTGTCTGTGTGGCAGAGACTGCACAGCATAGCTTAATGGGCGGCCTGAGGAGGTTGCAGCACACAAGGGGCGGGAGGAGCAAGGGAGCATAGAGTGGGGGGTGCTGAAGTGTGGCTATGAGGGGTAACAGTGGCAAGTGTTTGCAGAAACAAGGTTGACTACATGAGTTAGGGGTGTGATGAAGGAAGTCTGAAAGGCAGTGAGGTGGTGTAGAGGCGTTTACATTTTGCACAGTGTAGATCAAAATGAACAATGGCACGCTCAGATCTAATTTTATTTTTTTAGGTCTATAGTATTGCAGGTCCCTTGATGTTGGCAAGAACATGTTAATGTTAAAGGAGATTTGTACCGCGCACTATACACCACCGGAGTGGTTCCCTGGCGCTCTGGCGGCTCTGAAAGAGGAGAGGAGGTTGAGTTAGTGGGAGGAAGCAGGAAAGGTGCAAGACAGCAGTGATGTGCTGGTGGCGGCCTCAGCCCGGTAGGTCCGTTGGCTGGGCCTGGGTGTTTGCAGCCGGTAGTCGTCGTGTACTGTTGTGCAAGTCAATGTGTGTTTTTGTTTTGTTGTTGCAATGTAGTGAAGTTTGTGCAGTTTGTTGTGCTGTAGGTTTTGGTTGTGTTTGGTTTGGAGTTTGAGAGGTGTATGCAGAAGGGGAAATTGTTAGTAGGGTTGGTTAGTTTGCGTCTCTATCCCGAATTGAGGCACTCGGCTTACGTAGTCTCCCCTGATGCGCCTCTGTCCTGATCTGGGTCCGACTGGCATACAAGGTTCCTTACTCCTCTGGGCCCCACCTCTAACATGCTCTCGCATAGCCCCCCCCATCCTCCCTTCATACTCCTGTGGCCAGTGCACCTGGCAATGTCAACATCTCAGGTAGTGTAGTGATTGCCAATATCTCGACAATTCCACAACACTGTGGTACCTGGAGGTAACTAAGGGGCGGACAAAAGTGTTGGTGGGATTGTCTGGGGTAGTTGACTCAGTCTCCGCGCGTGTCGCCTGTGTTCCAGTCTATCCGGTGTCACCCGTCCAGGTGCCGTGGGAGCTTCCCTGTCGGTTGGGGGTTGTCTGTGCCCTTTCCATTTTAGTCATCCTTTTTCCTGTTTCGGTTTTCAGATTTAGTCTGTGGTGTTGAAGAGCCAGGTTTTTAGTGATTTCCTGAATTTTAGGTGATCTTCAGTGTTTCTTATTTCTTTTGGGATGATGTTCCATGATTTTGCGGCTAAGTGGTAGAAGGAGGTGCCTCCAAGTTTTTTCTTAGGTATGGTTTGAGTTCCAGGTGGACTTCGTTGCTTGATCGGATGGGTATCGGTTTGTAGACTTGTTTTCTTTTGTAGGAATTCTGCTCCTTGTCCGCCGATTGCCCTGTGCATTATGCACATTGTTTTGAAGGTGATGCGATGTTTACTGGGTTCCAGTGTAGTGTTTTTAGGGCTGGAGTGATGTGGTCTCTTCTGTATAGTTTGGAGGAGTAGTCTTGCTGCTGCATTTTGGATCTGTTGCAGTTTCTTCAGGAGGTATTCTGGTATTCCGAGGTAGAGGCTGTTTGCATAGTCGATTTTTGACATGATTAGGGCGACGATAGTGAGCGTTTTGTGCATGAAGGAGAGGAAAGGTAGAATTCTTCTTGCCGTGTGGAGGAGGAAAAAGCATGTCTTCACTGTTGCATTCATTTGTGGTTCTAGGGTTTTGGTGTTGTCCATTAGGACTCCCAGATTTTTTACTACTTTTGATGGTGTTGGTGCGTTTCCCATTTCCGTAGGCCACGGGATGGTGGTTTTGTTCTTTTGGTCTTTGGATACGATCATGATTTCTGTCTTTCCTGGGTTGATTTTCAGGTTGTTGGCATCCATCCAGTTGAAGACTTTTAGACAGTCGATTAGTGCTGAATGGTCGGCATCAGTGTCTTTGATTTTGTAGATGATCCGAGTGTCATCTGCGTAGTTGTAACATGTAATGTTGTATTCTTTTAAGATTCTGATAGATGTTGAAATATAGTGGAGATAGTGAGGATCCTTGTGGCACTCCACAGTCGTTAACTCGTGGAGTGGATTTGAAAGGTTTGATCCATACGGTTTCTGTTCTGTCTGCTAGGAATGATTTGGTCCAGCGTAGTGCTGTGTCTGTTATGCCTATGTCTTCTAGTCTTTTGGTCAGGGTGTTGTGGCTAACTGTGTCAAAGGCTGCGGAGAGGTCGAGCAGAATAAGGGCTGAGGTAGTGTTTGAGTCTGTGTTAGTTTTGAGGTCGTCCCAGATGGATCGTAGTGCTGTTTCTGTTCCTCTCGCTGGTCTGAAACCGACTTGAGCTTGGTCCAGCAGGTGGTGTTTTTCTACGTGTTCTTGGGTTAGTTTATATACGCAGGTTTCTAGAAGTTTTGCTGGGTAGGCGATGTTAGAGGTCAGCCTGTAGTTGGAAAGGTCATCTACGTCACCACTTGTGTTTTTCAAGAGTGGCTTGATGTATGCTGATTTGAAGATCCTTGGTACAGTCCATGTTGCTAGTGATAAGATTTAGAAGGTTTCTGTAGTGTTCTGCTGGCGATCCTTGCGCGAGGTTTGATTTGTAGATGTCTGGGGGACAAGGGTCCATGGGTGATCCCGCTTTCTTGCTTCGTTTTATCAGCATTGTGAATGCCTCTGCTGATATTTCAGGAAAGCTTTGGAGTTTGTGCTGTGGTTCCGTGTTAGGTTGTATGGTCCCTTTTGTATGGTTTGTCGGATGCCATTGTGGTCTATCAGGTCGTTGCATTGTATTTTTGAGGGGGGTGAGGTGTTATCGCAGCCTGGAGGGTTTCTCATTTCTTCAATGATGCTAAACATTTCTTTTTGTGTGTTGGTGGCATTGTTGATTCTGTCATCGTAAGGTCTTCTCTTTGCCTTTTCAATTTCCTTCTTGTATGTGCGGATTTGTTTCTGGTGCAGTGTTTTTTTCCCTGGGTTGTATTCTTTCCTCCATTCCAATTCCATCTTTTTGTTTTCCTTTTTCATGGCGTTTAATAGTGGGGTGAACCATTTTGCCATTGCTTTTTGTTTTTGATGGGTGGAACGGTTTCTCTGGGGCGATCTGGTCTATTGTATCTGCAATCCATTTATGTAGTATCTCTGCTTTCCCGTCTAGGTCAGCTAGCTCTAGTTCTGTAGTTGAGGGTTTCGTTAATTCCAGTTGTTCGAATAGGTGGCTTTCTTTGACGCGTTTCCAGTTTCTTTTGGTGGTGGTTGTGAGTTTCGGATGTTGGATGTAGGCTTGAGTAGGCAGAGTGATCACGAATGGGATGATGAGATAGTTGCTCCACAGTATTTGTATTGGAGGTGCCATGGTGATGAGTTTTTCTTTGGCGAAAACTGCATCTAGGGTGTGTCCTGCCGAGTGCGTTGCTCCTTTGACTAGTTGTCATAGTTTCATGGTGCCGAGTTGTACAATCAGTGAATTTTGGAAGTTGGCGTAGCTGTCTTCAAAACGGATGTTGAAGTCCCCCCGGATGATTAGGTGTTCGTGGTTGATGGCTAAATTGGTGATGGCTTCTATGAAGTTATCGATGAATGTTGCATCATATGTTGGCGGTCTGTATACCAGGATGAATGCGATGTTGGTTTTTGGGCTCGCTGTTCGGTGCATTGCCATGGTCTCGCAGTTGAGGATGTTGAGTGGTTTGTCAGTTTTTATTTTCAGGTGTTCTTTGAATGCTATAGCGATGCTGCCTCCTTTTTTGTTTTTTCTGTTTATTTGTAGGCATTTGAAGTTGGTTGGAAGGCAGCTTTGGAGTGTGATTTTGCAGTTGTCGTCCAGCCATGTTTCTGTGATGAACAGGAACATCTAAAAATAGACGCGCACAGTGGTCTATAGAAATTGATCCTGACTTCTAACACTAAAAAGCAGTAATTCCAGATGATACAACAGTCCAAAATAAACATTTGTTGGCATGCCAGAAACCAAACCTGCACACCACAAAGTTAAACATCAATGTTTGTCTAGTTTGATTTTATTCTTAAAAATAAACCAATTAGGTTTTGCTCCAGTAAACAGAAAACTGGTTCTTTTCATGAACTGTAGGCCGCCCGAAACAATCTGAATTATTTTACAACTTTTCAAAGACCCAAGCCTCGCCTACGGCAACACCATTTGTCCTGGCACACAGACATTCTTGTCATCTCTAGATCCGGAAGAGACAGTAAAAGTGTGTTGGATCAGCCTGGTAACGAGGCATGGTCTGGCCAATTGTATAGGTCTGCCATAAGAGCCAACACGGTGCCTGGTGCCCCTGTTCCTATTGTGCCATGTTTTATTTGGAGGTGCTCAAACAGTTAGCAATGCCAGTGTCCTGGAAAATAAGGAAATACACAAAATTCTCAGTGAAAAGGCCACAGCGATCCACAAGAAACCCATTCACAGAAGGTTTCCCAAATATAGACTTAATCATTGACACCAAAGTCGATCCTTCTCAAATGGGAGGCAAAAGGAGTCACAAAAGCCAAAGGGTAGAAGTTAAGCATACCTCCGACTTCATGGGTGACTTTGCTGTCCTGCATTTATTTTGGAAGGTTTCTCAGATCAAAAGAAAAGGTCAAAAGAAACCAAACAAAAAATATATATATTTTTCAAAGGAGTGGTAGCTGACAAAACATGGTTTGTAAACAGCCTTTGGCGTTTGACGATCCTCCCATGACAGGGGCGAGTTGGTTGAACTCCCTATCCTAGTAAGTGAGGAGGTAGAGCTGCTAGGGACTGGGGTGATCAGCCAATGTGGTGCCCAGAGAAACAAACCACCACTGAATTTCAGAAAGCCCCCAGTGCAAAGTGAGCTTTCATTTCTTCCATGGATACTTGTGGAAACAACCACCACTAAGGTAGCTCTAGTACTCTTCTTTGGACCCTTGAAATCGCTAATCTGGAAGAGGGTAATCCAGAGAACTACCCACAGATCGGCAAACAATGCAGGAGCAGGTCTGAAGGAACGGCCCCAATTAAAGCCTAAAGGAACCCTTAAGATGAAGGACTACTTAAAGGAGTTACTAAAGAGAGCGGGGCAGGAGTGGTCACAGTGGGCCGTATTAGATTGCTGCAGTATCTTTACCATTGCCAAAAGTGACGGCGGTCCTACCTACACCAGTGCTGAAGCCCGCTTTATAAGGACCACAAACGCACTCAGCACGCCAGGAGTGGTCTGCTGTGGTCTGAGGTGGCGCTGCTGGGTACGATGAGGTCATTACTTCCGCTCTCCTTTCTCATCTAATGTTACTGTGGAGTGTTGCTATCTCTATACCAAAGTGTGGATTTCACTCTGCCGACAGAAATTTCTTGTTTGGCTTCCGATACCATCATCCGATGCCCATTGAACCGGAGAGCAGAGCATGACTAGCATTCAGCCTGGACGGAGGTAGCCTTCTGGACCATGTTGTGTCTGATTGCTTTATCATTGTCTTTGCTCCTGGGCGTTATCACTTATCTAGAAGCTTTTTGCAGACAAGATGTTTTGCTCATCCCAGAATTATGTAGCAAATCTGGCCGCAGTGCAAAAAGATTGCAAAGCCGTGAAGAAAACACTAAAGAGGGAATAAATAAAAAAACTTAAAACCACCCAAACAGTTATCACTACTTGCCTTGAAGCACTACCTCCGCCAACAGGATGAAATAGCCTCGAGGATGTAGCCCTACCCTGCCCCCTGGTCTGCCATAAACGCGTCTCCTAACCTTGATAACAATTGTCTTTTGAATCTCTGCATCAGCCTTAAACGGAACTCTACTGGTAGCCCCAAGAGCCCAGTAAATGGCGCAGATGGGTGTGAAAACCCGATTGGCACAACCCTTTCTGCTTTGCCTGACCTTTCCAACTTGGTATCAGCCACGCCCTCATCGGATTCATAATCCAGTGATGTTGACAGAGAAAGACCCTTCAAGGACAGAGATCCGACTTCAAACATCACACCTCAACTAGCAGCAAAATTGAACGAGATAACCTCCAGCAGAGATGCCTTTATGGCTCTGTTCAACTACTGCAAGGGAGCAGTCTGAATTCAAACTAGTCTTTGCAAAAATAGTTACCCTAATGTGGGAAAATGTAATGTCCCTAGCAACAACGGAAGCCTCAAAAACAGCAGCAGTTAGGAAAAATCCTACTACATCCACATAAAACAGCATCCAGTTTAAAGGGGCTCCTGCAGCAAATAGGACTACCACTGAAGCTGTAAATATTGAACTGCATACTACAGAGGAGGAGCATGATTGGGACTTTGAAGAAGTCACCATAACACCCCATGCAGCAAATGCGGATCCGAGTGCCGACATCTCTATCCCTGCTTCGTCACCGCTTATGACAAAAACCAAATGCAAATCTAGAAAAAATAAGAAAATCCCCTCCCAAAAAGAAACCTAGGATCACCAGTCGGCACCAATTAGGACTTGGGATAGTCATGTTAATAATGCTCAGTCCATATCAATTCCTAAGACACTGGTGTCCCATAACTCGAGTCTAGGTATTCCTTAGCAGGTATACCTCCAAGGACTGATGTATCATTGGCTACATGCTACCCTATAGAAATTAAAAGCATTCAACCCTCTTTCTCCTGTAGGTACCTCCAATGGCAATCTCAGACACTGAAAACCTGAATAAAATTAAAGCTCATCCTATGCCACCTGTGCTAACCCCAAGGTTACTCGCCATTGTCAAACTTTGTTGTACACATCTCCTTGTTCCGTAGCTACCAGCAAAGAGGACAGTGGCTGAAAAACCACTTAAAAAGAAACCTATAAAACGAAGATTCTAAATCATTGGGAAAACGGGTCAGATTGAAGGAGATCTACCCTACTAATCAAAGCCCATTCTTGAAAATAATAGTGGAAATCTTCTCACAAATTGGCGACCTCTCTCTTATCGGCTCAACGGACATCACCTACATTGAGCTACCCAAATATGACAGCTCGGACAATTGGGTAATATTGGAGTTGGTGTCTCCTCTCATGTTGCCTTATTGAAGTCATGTGCAAAAGTGCTGGGATTCAAACTTGTCTGTCGGAAGCAATCATTGCCCCGTTTTGACCCGAGTATACAAAATGGCAGCACACCCCCTCAGTAGTATTGGCTGTAACATCGCTTAATCATCATTGCACAGAACGTGCCTCTTAGCCAGTGTTGGGAAGGAGCTAGTGTCTTCCTGCACCCCCAAGCGCTTTAGAATTAGGCAAGACTTCTTCTAGGCACTTCAAGGGACCAGAGGGAAGAGGGGTCACTGGGAAAGCTCTCTTGTGCAAATACAATCATATACACAGACATGTGCAGGCGCTAAAAGAAGGCAGTTATTTAAATATAAAAAGGTGCAACTAACTATAAGCTGAATACATTTGTAAATGTTAAATCCTATGGATTTCTAAAAATCTTAAAGCATGGTAAAGGCAAGCTCTCTACTGGAAAGAATGCAGCATGTGCTAAAAATAGGCTACAGCCTTCCACACAGTGTTCGTGCTAGCACTGCCAGCACGAAGGGACCCACCAGCGGTTTCCTGTCTGTCAAAAGCCCATGCAGGCTTAGGCTCGATACACAACATGCAGAATTATAAAAACAAGGTTTAAAATGAAATAACAGGACCAGATAAATACATGAGTAGAATGAAATATGGAGAGAATGACGGGAAAATGTTTTTATATATAAATGTTCATAGGTAACAAAATGAAGGAAAGCATGAGCTACAGTGTATTATTGCATTAGCTAGCAAAATGTAAAGTAGCATGTCCCGACAGAAATTGCTGACAATGAACAAAGGAAGACTTTGGAGCATCCCTTTTATGCAAGCAGGATGGTTTGGGATGAAGCCATAGCCCGTATCCCATCGACGCAACTACAGCAAGACTGGACTATAGAAACTCTTGCCTGGCACCAGTTTGGGAGGAGAAAGGAACGGATGAGGGACAGAAGAGACCGTTCAGGGAGTAGAGTTCTTTGCTACCAGCCTCATGTTCTGCAAGATTAAATTTGTTATCCTTACAAGATAGACTCTTGGCCTTACCTCCCTTGAGGGGTGCATTTACTCTGGTGTGAGCATAATTAAGGGACACCCTTATAATTAGGAATACCCTTATATTTAGGGCCACCCTTAACACCAGTCCTTTGAATCTTGGCAACAACTTGCTAACAAAAAAAAACAACAACTCACCAATGGATCTGTGAAAACGTTGCATCCAAGTATGATTGGCAAAGAACATTGCCCCCCTTTGCTAGCCTTGGTATATTGGACCACGCAAGGCCACAGAACTTTTCTGGAGAATCAAGTGGGCGTGACGACATTTGCATCCGACACTCTTCTTACGGGAGACTTGGCTTATGGCCAATGTGACCATTGAGGATATAGCATGCTCTAATCATGCATTGGGCTCACACAGAGGACGCTATTCTGACGGTTTAGCCATTGAGTAGGCACCTGTTTTTCCCTTGCTCCTTTTAATGCCGCTTACACCCTTCCCCAAGTTCTCTAAGCTTAATGATCAGTCTTGCAAACAGATGAAAGAATGTTGATCAACAACGTATATGACCCCCCCTCCCCAAGTGCGGCCGCCAACAACAGTTTGGCTACATCGAAGATCTTGCCCTGATTTAATCTCTTCTATTGAAAATGGTACAGTAAAGACCCAGTGAGCAAAGTGTTGCTCGCTGGTGATTTTAATGTACGTGATCTACACTTGATAACAACCGAAACTGTCGATACATACAAGTCTTGGCCCATGTCTTCTGTTGGCACTGCTGACCGTGGATGGCAGATTCCTTATGGTGCATGATTTAAGATGCCTACCTAAAATAAACTCTTTTCTTTATCGCTCTAAATATACTTGGTGAAACCGCTCTCAATCCGATTGACTACGTGGTAGTCAATGCTAGAATGTTTGAAAGCTGTCAACATCTAAATACCAGTCATAATAACCTAAATGACCATACCACCCATTTGTGGCTCTCCAGACTGGGTAATCCTTACATTATATAGTCTCTTGCCATCAGGGTTAGGATATACCCAGCCGGAAACCGCATAGCGTGGTCTGGCAAAAACTACCATAAATTACATTATTACACAGAAGACCTTTTTCTTTCCTGGTTGGCACACCATGCTTGGGAACTCAAAAATCCGGCAGGCAGTCTGGCCTTTATGAGCTGTAGAAATACTACACAGTTGATTAAAACTTCCAAACATTAGGGCCCAGTCTGACCCTCTTCCCCATTATAAAAAGATAGCCTACCGCAGGGATAAAGCAAAGATCAGAAGCCAATCATCACTCCCTCCGTATGAGAGGGAGAAGCAACGTATCTTTTTGAACACCCGCTACAAAAACTGGCTGAAGGTACACAAGCAATCATTCATATTGGCTCTGGCTTTAATTATGACAATCGAAATGTTGTCGGAATTCAGAGGACATTTGGCTGGGGCGATCCCCATTAAATTACACGCAGTTTCGGAACCGGAATGCATATAGCTCTAACCTGTACTATACCAAGCTGGATCCCAAATTAGAATCAGATATATATCTATCCGCATATAGTATATCTGGAGACAATGTTGACGTAGATGAAATAGTCGTTATCTCAGACACCAGGCCCCGATGGCATGGCGAATGTAACCATGAAAGCAAACCCAGTATTCTGGGCACACGTTCTACTCAACTTATTTAGGCAGGTAGAGAGAAGCAGTTGCCTCTCTCTAGGATGGTGTAAATCCATCCTTATCCTGGTGCACAAAGAAGGAGACAGACACGATCCATCTAATTACAGACTCCTAGCCATGCTCGACACAAGCCAAAATATATTTTCCATCTTCCTCCTGGCAAAACTTAATGAAGGGGCACAAAATAAATGAACTTCTAAAGCCGTTTCAAACAGGCTTTCGAAAAAGCACACAGCACCTTAGACAACATACGTGCTATGCATCATCTTATGGCAGAGACAAGTGGGCGCTTATACTGTTTTATCGATAATAAAAGCCTTCGATTTGGTCTCTCGCCAGCGATTGTGGCACAAACTTACCTTATGGTGTTAAATCCCCATCTATTATTTTTCTTAAAACACTTATTTAGGGAAAGTACTGTTGCCATTCATCTGACACAGGAGATCACCAGCTACATTTTAATTATTTCTGATGTTACATATTGAGCACCGAAGAACAGAATATGGCATATGGATAGGTTTTTGGTAAGAACTATTGCACTTATTAGCTTTCCTTCTTAACATTTTGTATACATGTTAATGTGATCTTAAAGATGTAATAGAAATGTGATCCAGGTTTGTTTTAATCAAAACGTACAATAAGGTTTTTCTTAATAAAGCTAAAGAGACCCCACCCCACCTCCATGACCCAGCAGGAGGGAATCGAAATATAGTCTGCCTGAAAAAGACAATGAATTGGAGATGGGAGACATGGGTGAAATACCCATTACCAGTCAAGTGAATGATGAAAAACCAAAAAGTCTGTAAAATGCCTCATTTGAACGTTAAGAAACCTAAGGTCTGGGTAAAGCCTGAAGTGAACACTACAAGGATGTGGTAAAGCCTAAGAAGATCAAACCCCAAAATATGGGCAAAGTCTTGCAAGGCATCATAAAAGCAGATACTGAGGAGGAATCCAGACCGAGTAAACCATGGAAGAGCCTCCCGAGAAGAACTTCTTGCTTTTGATGCATTAGATTAGGGTTGACATTTGAAGTAGGATTTGTGAACTTTTGTTGGCCATTTCTGGAAACATTGGTGTTATAGTAACAGTAGACTTTATACTAAGGACTTGCTAAAATCATGATTTGGACTTTTCTGGTGGCCTCTTCATCAGGATTTTTGGGAGACTAAGGTGCTGCTGGAGGAACAAAAACTCTTTAAGAACTTTATTATTCGGACATTCATATTCGGCAACATCCACTTTTTGTTGCCCCATTCCTGACAGTTTGCTTCAGGAATGCCTTTACTTGTTAAAGGGTCTGATACTTCATTAAATGATTATATTTTGATTTTGTTAAGTTGAGAGCAATCAAGAAAGAAGAGTTTTATTTAGCTTTCGTTGACTTTGCTTTTGGCTTCGATAGTCGATAAATTATAGAAGTGGTCATGTACAGTTTATTTAATAGACATTTTATGAGAACTTCATACAGACAAGAGTATTTTTGTACATTTAAATCAACAAGGTAAGCTATCTCGTTATATACCGACATATCGGGCCTCAAACAGGGATGCATGCATGCATGCAGGCTCTTGCTGTTCGGCCTATTCATCTCAGATATACAGGACTCACTGAAAAAAGCCAGATGCTCACCAGTCATACCCCTCCGACTTAAGGGCGTTGTCCCACAAGTCATCAGCTGATGGCTGACAACAGTGTTAATGGACCAAACCCTGTTGGGGCTTCAACGCCAACTGACTGAATTAGCAAGATATGCAGAAGAAAACTCCCTCTACAAACGTTGCCAAAACAAAGATCTTAATATGTATTCCTTCAAGGAGGCACAGGTATAAAAAAGTAATGTTGGTATTCATCTCGGAACGTTTTAGAGAAAGTGGATTCCTTGGTCCATCTTGGGTTTTCCAGTTCTGGTATTGCAAGTTCAGCAGTGCTTATAAATAAGCTGAAATATAGAACTAGGTGTTCAGCCTCTCAGGCGAGGTAGGACAAATTCTCCTTAATGCCAGTAATCCGATTCTATAAACTAAAGCAGGGTTGTTCCAACTACAGGACGGGTTTTCAGGATACCCCTCAATATTCATGAAATCAATTTGCATACAATGACTCTAAATGTATGCACATTTTTCCCCATGAATATTAATGAGGGATATTCTGAAAACCTGTCAGGATTCTAGCACTCGCATCCCCGAGTTGGACAATCCTGAATTAAAGGATGTGCCAGCCTCGTTTTGTGGTGCAGAAACTTTGTGACTACCTATGACCCATGGGAATCCCTTGACTGAATATTGTGTGGGAAAATTGTGATATTCCCGGATGGGGCTCATTAGATTTGAGTTTGGTCTTTTATTGATGCAGGCAATGACTGAATGGAGAATTTTAACATTGTTTCCTAAATGTCTTCTTGCAGATCAAGACTGTGTACAACCATATATAATCGAGCAATGAAGGATGAAAAGGAAAAGAAAAAAAAAGTCTGGATTACTGATGCAAACTTTTAAACAAACTGCTCACGCTCCATCAGCACCGCGGGGCCTAGTGTGCTTCGAGGATCCCCGGCCGGGATTTTAAAGCAGCCCCAGAGGAGACCACTGTCCCCAAATTAAGTGGGAAGCTCACTCGCCCAGCAGCCCGAGACGCCAGCCTCCCTAGGCGCAACCACGGAGAGAGTCGCTGGGAGCAGGAAAGACACAGCCTGCCGAACGCGAGCGGCGCCTACAGCGCGGGAGATACCTCTGAGCTTTCGCCGAGCGGGCCCCTTGGAGCCGCACGGGAACCGCCAGCGGGGCAGGAACTACCCCCCCTGCAATCTCCACAATATCAGGGAAGCCGGGGCGTTGGGGGAGGCACCCCCTCGTCCACAACCCGGAGCGAGACACCAGGAGCCAGCTACCAGAACGCAGGGGGGAGAAAGACGAGGCCGCTGCGGACCTGTCCCTGGCCAGAGGGGACGGGACTGCCCCGCGCCGATCCAGGCGCTCCTCGGCCGCGCCCCGCGTGAAAGCCTGGGTGCCTGGACCACAGAGGACCCGGAGAAAGTTGGGCCCCCCCATGGAGGGGCTCGGCCCGAAATCAGCCGCCGATACAAGGGGAGGAACCGAAGGGGGGAAAGCAGGTTGGCGTTGGCATTGTGGCCGCAGCACCCTACAACAAGAAGGGGCCGTGATCCCCGACCTGATCTTCTAGAACGTTCCAGGGGGACCCTGCACAGCGGCTCCACCTCCCGGGTACCCGCCCTACCCCCGATCCTGGAGCAGACCCCACTCTCCGGCGATATCAGTTCTCTCCAGCGGTTTCGCCGCCAGTCCCCAACCCAGCCCGAGGGCCCCGGGGTCATCATGCCGGCTGTGGGGGGCCCCCCCCCCCCCCCCGACAGCACTGACCAGTGATGACCTCATGGATATCCTCCAGAAGATCAGGGCGCTCCGCACAGACGTACAAGCCTCCATTGTAGACCTCAAGGGGAGAGTGGACACCCTGGAAGACAAAATGGAGGGGATGGAAAACCACCATCTACAGGCGGACCTCCTCGACATGAAATATGAGGCCAGGTTAACAGACTTGGAAATGAGAGAAGAGGACATGATCCTTAAGATGGACGATCTAGAGAACAGGGAACGTCCAAACAACCTGCGCATTATGGGGGTGTCTCAGGAGAGAGGGGAGACGCCTGCGGATGTGGGGAGAAAAGTCCAGGGCCTAATCAATCAACTCTTCGCACTGGAGGGGGGCAAAGAGGTCCAGCTGGAAAGGGCGCACCGAGGTGGAGGCGGTGCAGGGGGGAGGCCCAAGATCCATCGTGGTGAGGTTTCTCCGCTACAGGGAGAAAATGGAAGTACTGGAGAAGGCAAAGAGGCTGGGGAGCTTCATCTTTGAAGGGGACACCATTAAGATTTATCAGGACCTTTCAAACCTCACGCTCACCCGTAGGAGAGAGTGCCATCTACTCACACAACGGTTGACAAGCCAGGACATGAGATACAGATGGTCCTTCCCGTTCGCCCTACCCTGCGAACGGGCGGGGGTGGACTACAGGGGGCTTAGTGGTAAGGAGGCTACGCAAGTTTTACAGGCGCTCAAGGGAGACCCTCCGGAGGAGAGAGAAGGAGCGGGAACTCAGCCCAGACCAGAAATGGAGAGGGGACCGTTGGGTCCCTGGTCGACAAAGAAGAAAACAAAGGGCAGGAGGAAATTTAAAAAACCCAACACCCCACCGTCGGAGGCTGGAGGAGACTAATGAAACGACTATGAACTCCTGGGATACATCAGGTCCCTAGTGGCACAACCCCGGCCGGGGACAGGATTTTCGTTTGACCAAGAGAACTGCGGTGCACAATCATGTTTTGGCTTAGGCTTAGGCGGCTTGCCCGTTGGCAGGCGTCACAAACAGGGGAGGGAGGGGGTAAGGGGGAAAACGGGCTAGGGGAGGAAGGAACACTTGGGATCTCCTCGGATCCAGCCATAACGGGGGACAGGGCAGCTCCCGCCGAATCGGGAAGACGAACACCATGCTTGGGAGTAATGGCAGACCATGAGAGGGCCGGGTCGAGATGATCAGAATTGGCTCACTCAACGTCAAAGGGCTTAACTCCCCAACTAAGCGCTCTCTTCTGGGGTGAGAAATGAAGAACGCGGGGACAGACATCCTCGTCGTGCAGGGGACCAGATTGGTGAAGGGTGAGGAGAGGGCCATCCCCAGATCGCATGTGGGCCAGGTATTTTGGGCGTCCAATGCCACTAAAAAGGCGGGGGTTGGGATCCTGATCCACAGGCACCAAAAACTAACAGAGGTTTCCCATTGGGAGAGGGAGGATGGGAGGGTCCTGATGGTATCCGGTAATCTCCACAACTCCAGAGTCTCCTTGGTATCTATTTACTGCCCCAATGTAGGCCAGAAGGAATTCATCCACGAGGCCATGGGGGAGGTGATGCGCAGGGCGGAAAGTCTCCTGGTACTGGGTGGAGACCTCAACATGTGGGCGGAACGGGATTTAGACCATAGCGGGGGGGGGGGGGCCACCCAACCATGCGGCGTAGGGGGGAGGCACGGAATGGGGGCTCAGAGACCTGATGTGGGAAAGGGGACTTGTGGACATTTGGAGGGAACGTCACCCAAGAGCAAAGGGGTACACCTTTTACTCAGCAGCCCATGGAACAAGGACAAGAATAGATTATCTGTTCACAGGTCACCAGTTCATGAGTAGAATATACGCATGTGATATTCGCCCTGTCAGTTGGTCAGACCATGATATGGGCTGGTCGGACCTAAGCCTCTCTGGCTTAAAGGCCAGGGAATATTCTGGAAATGCAACGACTTCCTGCTCAGGGACGCAGTCTTTAGAGAAGAAATGTCCTTGGCTATCAGAGAATATTTCGAGCTAAATGACACGGGCGAAGTGGATCAGGATATCGTATGGGAGGCGGCGAAGGCAACTTGGAGGGGTAGGCTGATAAGTGAAGGAGCCTCCAAGAAAAGAGAAAGGACCCTTTTAGCTCACAGGTTGAGGTCAGATATACTCTCCCTAGAAAGATCTGAGGGGAAGGGGGGGGGGGGAGAAAAAGAGGGGGACGTAGGCCTGGCGAGGGAAAAGAGACAGGATGATGTAGAGGGGGAATGTACGGATCCGGAAGGCATAGCAGAGAAATTTGCTAGTTTTTTACGAGACCCTATATGGAAGAGAGGGGGTAGTGGAGAGGGAAGCACGGGAGGCATACCTCAAAGGGGTCTCACTCCCGACCCTTGGAATGCTGGAATCCACGGCCGTAGATGCCACAATAACAGAGGAGGAGGTGCTGAAAGCAATTTCAGGGCTGAAGTTGGGTAGGGCCCCGGGGGGAGGATGGATTCACCGCAGGCTTCTACAAGGCTTTCTCGGGTTTACTGGCGGGCTTCCTAGCGGGTCTATTTTCGAACATAATGCAGACAGGGAAGGCACCACCGTCATTTGGCAAGGCATTAATCACAGTGATCCCGAAGGAGGGGAAGGACCCTACGGACTGCCGCTCCTATAGACCTATCTCCCTCCTTAACGTGAACGCGAAGCTGTTCACGAGAATTATTGCCACGAGGCTGGACGGTCATATGCCAAACCTAATTCACTCAGACCAGGTGGGGTTTATACAGGGAAGACAGGGAGCCGACACCCTGCGTAAAACTCTGCATCTCATGCGGGTCGCGGCTCTGATGGGCGAGAACCCAGTCCTTGTGTCCATAGATGCCGAGAAAGCATTTGATCGGGTCGACTGGGGGTTCCTACATGGTGTCCTAGAAAAGCTGGGCTTTGGAATGGGGATCAGACGGGCCATCAAAGCCCTATATATGTCACCTTCGGCCAGAGTGACTGTCAATGGTCGCCTGTCTCGCATTTTTGGCCTCCAGAGGGGGACGAGGCAGGGCTGTCCCCTTCCCCCCTTCTCTTTGCCATGACCATGGAGATTCTCGCAGAATGCCTCAGAGGTTCTCCCATGGTGCGGGGCATAGTGGTGGGAGACCGTACCTTTAAACTCGGGCCGTACGCGGACGACATCCTGCTCCACCTGAGGGAACCCACGCGTTCAGTCCCGGCGGCCCTTCAGATCATCAACCAGTTTGGCAGGTTCTCAGGTTTTAAAGTTAATGTTGGCAAGTCCATGATCTTCCCATTTGCCTCGGATGCCGATAGGTGCTTACCTGAAATGCCCCCTTTGGGCCTTCAGGTCTGCGTCGATGGGATAAAATACCTGGGGATCAACATTGTAAGACCCAATGAGGACCTGAGCCTGGCAAACTACCCCCCTCTGTTTGAGAAATTGTTCAGGGAGATGGAGGGTTGGGGGAAGGGACAAATCTCATGGATGGGTAGAAAAAAAATGCAATAAAAATGAACCTGCTCCCCAGAGTGCTCTACCTCTTCCAGATGCTCCCACTGGAGGCCCCGGTGGCATACCTCGGAGAGGCCAAGAGGCGCATACTGAAGTTTATATGGCAAAGCCAGAAGCCCAGAATAGGGTATGAGACCCTCACCCTTCCCAAAGAAAGAGGTGTGGCCCTCCCAGATCTCGACACGTACCACAGGGCCGCCCAGCTCAGAGTTTTGGCCCCCCACCTTAGAGAAGACCCCAACAAACAGTGGGTCTACATTGAAAACTCCTTCCTGAGCCCAGTTACGGTGGATGAATGGCTGTGGGTCCCACTTAAACTTCCGAGAAGAATTAAAGAACACCCCATTATGGGAACTATGTGGAAGGCACTAGCAGGGAAGGGACACAAGGATGGAGTCACCACATGGCCCTCCCCACTCAGTCAGATATGGTCCACACCAGTACTGGAAGAGATTCCGGGTCACGAACATTACCAGTCCTGGTTCGAAGCGGGACTTTGTAGGGTTGGCCAACTGGTGAGGGTTAACTCTTTCATACCGATCCAGGAACTAGAGGAGGCGCTGGGTATCAGCAGACTTTCGCCACTCCTATACCTTAGACTCAAGGGCATTCTAATGAACCCAAAACTGAAGGAATGCTTACAGAGGGGGCTCACCCCAGTGGAAAAAATACTGGACTCCCATGCGGAAATGAAGGGCCTCATCTCACTCCTGTACAGGGCCCTCCTGGCTCCCCGAGAGGGAACCACTGGGAGCCTCAGAAGAAAATGGGCGAGGGATCTAGGCTGCACCATAGGGGATGGTCTCTGGGGGAAACTCTGCACTAGGGCCTTCAAGACGTCGATTTCATCCCAATATAAGTCCCACGCGGTCAAGCTCCTCCACAGGTGGCAGTACGACCCGATTACTCTTCCCAGGATGTTCCCAGACGTAGCCCCAGTGTGCTGGCATGGGTGTGGGGAAAAAGCCAATTACTGGCATATGTGGTGGACCTGTCACAAAGTCCAGACTTATTGGTCCAAGGTGCTTAGTTGGATCAGGGATGCGGGGGAGGGGGGGGGGGGGGGGGACTACCCGTTGGACCCCATACTGGTGATTTTTGGCCTGCAACATAGAGATGAGCACTGGGAAAAGGTACCAGCCTTGACACACGCCCTATTGCTGGCTGCTAGAGCGGCTCGGGCCAGGACCTGGAAAAGACAAACACTTCCAACGAAGAGGGAATGGGTGACAGTGGCCAAGGACATTTACTTCATGGACAAACTAATGGCCGCAATACATGGCTCTAGTGTACAGATTGAAACCAACTGGCTGCGTTTCATGGAGGTGTTTGTCAACTCAGAGGACAAGTCTCCAGGGTAATTGGATGCCTCCACCCGGCCCATAACTACCTTGTGCATGGATCCCTATGCATGGGAATCTGGAGAGTCGATTATACATAGTTGGCCCCAGGCCCGGCTGGTGCTGCCAAAAGAGAAGAATCACAAATTGCGGACTCTTGAGTTCCCGAGAGGGGGAGAGGGAAGAGGGGGGGGGGGGTGAAAAGCGTTAAAGCCTTGTGTTTCTATTACGTTTTGAAGTCATTATGGGCATGTGCCCAATGTATACTAGATGCATAAGTTTGTCTTTTCTGGCTCTTGAAAAACCAATAAAAATTGAATTAAAAAAAAAAAAATAAACAATCCACTACTTGTAAAGAAAAACATTGTACAGACTGGCTTAAAAAGGAGATGCGTGAAGCGATACATTATTTTATCATTTTAATAAGTGAAACCTTTTTATGCGATTCCCAGTTATTTGATGAATTTCCATGTTTTAGGATAAGAGCCAAGTTTCTTAGATTTGGATTGAACCATGAGGTATTAGGTGCTTGCACTGGTTTACCGAGAACTCAATGTACTTGTAGATTTTGTAAGCAAACTGGATGACTTGAACCATCTGCTGGTAAAATGCCCGAGAATTTCTGTTAAAAGAAATCCAAAATAAGTATGTCTTTGATCAGGTAACCAATCCGACACTGGCATAACAGTAGTGTATGTTGTTGAATGCTTCAAAAACATCTGATAGTCATCATCGTAACATTTTTGGATGACATTTTAACGGAAATATAACGATTGCTAACTTTTAACTTTGTATGATTTTTTAGATTTGTTTCTGAAACTGGAAATGTAGAGACTGTTTTATATATGAATTGAATAAAGCCTTTTGCTATTGTTGTGAAAAATACGTAATCAAATTAAATAATAAAACATAAAACAAAAAGAATGGTCTTTATTATAGATGCCTCGATAGTGCCTACAGGGGCTTAGGTCCAACCATTTGCCCATCAGAATACTGAATCAACCATCCATTGTGAAACTCGATTCCAAAGGACGAGTGCAAATAAAACTAATGTAAAATCTACTGCAACACAAGTTGACAGCTGGATGTTGACATTATTCCCTCAACTGCAACAAGTCTAATTTGTATTTTCACAAAAGAACAAGTTACTTACCAACTGGTAACGTTCTTTCGATTGGATGTTCCTCCAACATATTCCACATTTTTGACATGTAATGTCCACATCTGTGTAGTTCTGAAACTTTTTGGCAGAGGGCGTCCTGCGTCGGGTAGATGTCCCTTGAAGGCCTCCGTCGAGAGCGACGTCACAAATAGGACGCAGAGCGCCCACAGGCTCAGTTTATGTTTTTCCCCCAATAATGTGTGACATGCACATATCCAACGCCTCCTTGAATTAACATAGCCTTGCGGAAACGTAAGCTGCAAATGCATAGGAAATTCTCCAGAGGGGCAGGTTGGGAGGGCAATGTAGAATACGTTGGAGGAACATCCAATTGAAAGAACGTTACCAGTTGGTAAGTAGCTTGTTCTTCGAATGGGTTGTGTCCTCCAACGTATTCCACACCTTTGACAGACTCCCAAACCCATACCAGAAAATGGAGGAGGGAAAAGAATTTAGAGTACCCAATCAGATGGCAGAATAAAGAACCGCCTTTCCAAAGTCCATATCTGGACCATGGAGCGTATCCAGGGAGTAATGTTTTACAAAGGTGTGGATAGAAGCCCATGTGGCTGCATCACAAATATTCCTTATAGGAACTCCCCGCTGAGGGGCTGTGGAAGTAGCCACGCCCCTAGTGGAAGGAGTTCACAACCCTTCCGAAGGGACCTTACCCACCAAACGGTAACATTCAGAAATGGTGAGGATAATCCAGCTGGACAAGGTCCGTTTTGCCACAGCCTGGCCCAATCGGTGACCAGCATACCCCACATAGAGTTGATCATCCACTGACCCTGGACATACTAGAAAGATAAAAGCTCCGAACTCCCCTAGGGTCCAACCTCTCCATCACGTCATCCAGGAGGTCCCAATCCTTGTACCTCAATCTTTCAGATACCAAGCGTGAAGGTTGAGGGTCCTGACCTCTGGATGGAGAACCTGACACCACCACATTTCTCCCTCCTCCCTTTCAGCTCCCCCCTGCCCCCGAAGTACCACACCCTCCTGGCCCAATCCGGAGCAATGAGGATCATATGGGATCCGAACCCGCGTAACCTCCTTAACACTTGAGGAATGATGGGAACTGGTGGAAACTCATACAGCAGTGGGAATGACCAATCCACTACGAATGCATCTCCTAAGGCTCCTCTCGGAGGAAATTCCCTTAAGCAGAATCTCTCGCACTTCCAGTTGGCACTGGTGGCGAAGAGATCCATTTGTGGGGTTCCCCAAAGGGCGAAGATCTCCAGAAGGACTCTGAGCCAATTCCCACTCGTGAGAGATCGTGCTCTACCTGCTCAGAGCGTCCGCCGCCGCATTGTCCTCTCCGGCCAGATGAACTGCAGAGTGAAATTCACTGCTAGAGTGCCCAGAACCAGAGCTGCATTGCCTCTCTGCACAATGGGAGTGACCCTACCCCCCCCTTTTTTGTTGAGGTAATGCATGGCCACTGCGTTTGTCCGTCATGATCAGGACATTCTTCCCCCACACAGATGGCAGAAAAGCCTTCATGGCCAGCCAGATGGCCCTCAGCTCTAACAGGTTGATGTGGAGTTTGGACTCCGACAGAGACCAAAGACCGCTGGCAGTCAAGTCTTCGGCATGAGTTCTCCATCCTGTGAGGGAAGCGTCTGTCACTACAGTCCCCTCTGACCATAGTTGCCAAAATGGGCCCCCCCCTTCATCAGGTTCCCCTCGTTAGCCCACCACAAAAGATCCTGGGAGACCGAGAATGGAAGCTGAACAGGAATCCAACATCTTGCCTGAGAACTGTGACCACTGCATCTTGAGTACCCATTGCAGGGATCTCATCCGCAGCCTGGCCACTGGCACCAGAAAAATGCAGGGTGCTATGAGGTCGAGCAACCTTAAGAATTCGAAAACCGGGAGACTCTGGGCATGTTGAAACTTGTCCACCATCTGCGCAATGTGATGAGCCCCTACCTTGGGAGGCAAGCACTTCTCCAAGTATGTGTCCAACACAGCCCCGATGTACTGGAGCTGTTGGGAAGGTGTCAGATGCGACTTCTTGAAATTGAGGGAGAAGCCCAGCCTGTGGAGAGAGTGGCAGGTGAAAACGAGGTGATCCGTGCGCGTTCTACCGAGCAAGCATTGGATCAGCCCGTCGTCCATGTAGGGGTAGACGCGACTCCCTCCTCGTCTGATACTATATGCTGCCACCACCACCATTAGCTTGGTGAAGACCCTCGGGCGGAGGTTAATCCTAAGGGCAGGACCAGAAACTGAAAGTGTCGCCAGCCGCAAACCGCAGGTACTTTCTGTGCTTGGGATGAATCGGCACCTGAAAGTAAGCATCCTGCAGGTCCAGATACACCAACCAATCCTGAAGATGAAGGTCCTGGAGGACTTGAGAAAGAGGGACCATCTTGAACTTGTCTGTCCTGAGAAGTTTGTTCAAGCAAGTCCAGGAAGTGTCTCAATCCCCAGTCTTTCTTTGGAACCAAAAAATATGGGGAACATCATCCCTTGTTCCTTTCCGCTACAGGCACCAGTTCCATAGCGCCTTTCTCTAGCAGGGTCAAGATTTCCTGCACAAGGAGCGCATCTGGAAACTTCAAAGAGATTCCCTGGTATATTGTTGTGAGGCCGCTTTAGGAAGGGAAGGCAGTAGCTATGGGCTATGGTATCCAGAACCCACGCATCCGAAGTAATAGCTCGCCATTCTTAGAAATGCTGAGACAGTCTGCCCCCAACCGGCGAACCATGGGACATGGCCTCATGACTTTTTGGAGCGGCTGCGGCGGCGCCTGAAGGCAAAGAGGCAGCTGCTTAAGCGGCTTTGGCACCCCCATTTCCCCCCCCCCCCCCCCCCCCGACTACTGCGGGTACTTTTACGCTGACCCCTTTGACTGGCAGCTCCTCTCGTTCTACCAAAGGATGAGTAGTAACGAAAAGAACCTCCGCTCCACTGCTGTCCCCAGGACGAAAAGGCGGAGAGTTGACGCACAGTTGTGATTTAAGATTTTGCAGCAGCTTTGGAGGTCTGCAACCTCTCAAGGCTCTCGTCAGCCTTGCTGCCAAACAAATGCGTGCCATCAAAGGGCATGTTGAAAAGACGAGGTTGCACATCCGGGGCAAAACACAACTTCCGCAACCACGCAAATCTACATATAATGGTGCTCGCAGCCATGGACCGGCTAACACCGACTGCCATGTCCAAACCAGACTGAAGGGATTCACAAATGGCATCCTTGCCATCTTGCACGAGAGCAAGGAACACATCCCTCTTTCCCCTCAGGAATATGCTCAGCCGCTAAAGAAACAATTCCACAGTGTGTGAAAATCTTGCTACGGCACAAGTGGAGTTGGCCGATTTTAGCGCCATACTCCGAGCAGAAAACACCTTGCGTGCCCAACTGTCAAATCATTTGTCGTCCCTATCCGGAGGGATGGTAGGGTACGCCGCCTGCCTCGAGGTGGCTGTAGCCGCCTGAACCACCAAACTCTTGGGAGTGGGGTGAGATGAGATGAAAGGTAGCTGGGGATCGCTACCAAAAGGGCGGTATTCCTAGGTTAACGATTTGTTAACAGCCAGAAGAGATTCCGGTGACTGCAAAGCAGCCGCCACCCTTTTCTGCAAGGTCAGATGAAAAGGCAACACTGGGTCCGAAGACGGACCTTGATCCAAGATGTCCATGAAATCATCCTGTACAAAAGCTTCAGGAGGACTGGACCAGCCCAGATACTCCGTGACCCTAGCCATGAGCCTCCTGTAGGACGACTCAGCATGAGCCCCAGCCTGCCAAATTCCACTTCCGGAGAAGTGTCCAAACCACTGGCATCATAAACTGACAGGAGCCACATCAGGCTCAACAGGGACAGGAGGACCAGGACCAGGACCAGGACCAGGACCACCACCACCACCACCACAGAGCCTATTAAGATAGAGGACAAACCGGTCTTATCCAGAATATGCCATTACTTCCTAATAGCAACAATTTGGATGGTGGCTTCAATACTAACCTGGAAGTAATGGCATATTCAGGATAAGACTGGTTTGTCCTCTATCTTAATAGGCTCCCAGCATTAGCTAATCTCTTAATATATTTTTCTTTTGAGCAATGAAACTGATCCTGAATTCAAAGAATGAAGTAATGGTGTACATAGAAACATATATGTGCTTCTAACTGGTTATTGAAGAACCCTTTTTTCTGCCTTAAATGTACATATGAATATTAATATGAATATTAGATTATTAATTTAATTTATTTTCTCTTCAGTGTTTATACTTAATGTAAAGAATACAGAACAGATTGCCCCTGATGAAGAGTGAAAATTGAGACTCGAAACGCGTTGGGCCAGATTATACTTTGAATGTTTTTTTGTTAAAAATCTGAATAAATTACTGTTTTTCTGATAAACAGATGAATTGTCAAGTATTAATTGAGACACTTCAGAATATTTTGCAGTCATAGCAAAGCACAGAAATTTACTGAAATTAAGAACCAAATCCTGTAAAAATCAATAAGGTTACTAGTTGTACCCTTAAAAACTCTATACGGGCCACGGCCCTTGTTGATAGTGCGCAGGGGACACGGGTTTCCTCAATCAGGAAACCATTTGTTCAATGTATTTTTCCCAGCCTAGATACCAAGGCTGAGCACCTCTCCCCTGCACCTCAAATTGCACTCAACTGTCCAACTAATTACTCAGAGCTATTCTCCTATATGCAAAAATATAAATGAGGACTAGGTGTGCATGGTGATTATCAATCTTTTCGATGTATTTGTTGGCGCCTGCATAAAGTGCATTGCAATAATCCAGTTTTGAAAGGATCAGTGCATTGGCTAGGATAATGCAGCTAGCTGGTGAGAGGAAGGGTCTGCATGCTTTGATAAGTTTACCAGTATAGGCAGTGGATGAGGCCAAGGAGTTCACTTGTTTCCTTAGGGACAGAGTGGCGTCCAGATAGAACCCAAGGGTCTTCACCTCTTTGGCAACGGGGATTATATTGCCGTCAATATTGAAGGAGCTGTAGTTGGAATAGAGTTTTTTCAGGTTGTTGGGTGAGCCTAGAATGAGGATCTCTGTTTTTTCGTCGTTCAGGCAGAGGCCATGGGTTGCCATCCATGCCTGAATGAGGGTGTACATTTTGTTTACTAAAGCTGTATCCGTAGTGAAACTGCCCGAAAGGGGGAATGAGGATCTGAGTGTCGTCTGCATAATTTGTGTAGGTGATACCCAGTCTGTCCAATTTGTCGAATAGAGGTTTAGTAAAGATATTGTACATCGTTGGCGAGACACAGAAGCCCTGTGGGACTCCACATGTTGTCTGGATAGGGTCTGCCTCGTCTGAAGTGGAAAAGACTCGCATACTTCTATTATCGAGAAAGGATTGGACCCAGGCAATAGCCTCACTTGAGAAGTGGGCGGCTGATGCTAGGTGTTTGCAGAGTACTGCATGGTCCACTAGGTCGAAAGCCGCCGACAGATGAAGGAGGAGTAGCATAGCTGCGTTTCCTTTGTCGTTGAGCTCGTCGATTTGGGCTTTAAGATCTATAAGTGTGGTCTCAGTGCCGTGCTGAGGTCTGAAGCCCGATTGACAAGTGCCAAGAAGTTGGTTAGTCTCCAAGTATTTTTGGATTTGGAGATAGGCCGTCAATTATCTTCAGGAGGAAAGGGACAGTAGTGATGGGCCTATAGTTGGTGGGGATGGAGGAGTCTAAGGTTTGTTTTTTTTAGCAGGGGGAGAACCCAGGACTCTTAAGCTGCTTGGGACTGTGCTAGATGAGAAGGAGGCATTGATGAGTTTGGTGACGAAGGGCGCTAGGTCTCTGGCGGCATTCTTAATTAACTGGGCCGGGCAGTGGTTGCCTTTGCAATTGGAAGGTTTTAGAGAGGCAATTATTTTTTCAGTTTCATGAGTGGAAACTTTAGCGAATTTGAAAGGTGTTAGGCTAGGTTTGGGAGTACTGGGAGTTTCGCCGATAGGGAGCAAGGCTTTTTTTATTGTAATGTTTTCACTTTGTTTGCGAGGGCATTTTGGATATTGGTACACCATTGCTTGTCTTTGGGCACGTTATCGGGTGGTGGTATGGGAGATTCAAGTTCTCGCAGGATTGCAAATAATTCCTTTGTATTGGAGCAATTTGGTAATAAAATGACATGACCTATATCAATTATTGTGAAGATGGCAAGATGGAGCCAGAGAAAATGAATAAGAATCCAGGCAACTCAGAGAAGATATTTATCAAAAACGGCAATCAATATCTGAACATTTAACCAAAGGTTAGATCCTCCAATAAGCTGAAGTTAGGAAAGTAAATCACAGCAAGGCAGTAACAACAGAATCTGAAATGGATCCTATTAGTCTTTGGGAATTAACAGGCAAATGTTTTATTTTACATCGTGTCTTAAAAAACAATCAGCATGCCAGCTGCAAAAACCTGAAACCTGCCCTCTAAAGTTACCTTCATTTATACCCTCAATGGCACCAGACCTCTTATCAATGAAAAGACAGATTAAGGCCTTCCGGCACATTAGTCTGACCTCCCTATAACAAAGGAAACCTTGATTCACCAGTGAAAGGCCATTGTCTCTTCATCATCACATGGTAGTTCTTCCAGTTCATCTCGATAGATACCTCCATTTGTGGCCTCGTCCTGCTCAGACGAGGGACGTCGGTCTACCGCCCCCCAACATTCTTACCATTTCCAACAGTCCCTCTGTCTTTACCAGGCGGAACTGGCTGGTTCCAAACATGGCGGCCCGGTGGCCTTCCCCTAGTAAATCCCAAGTAGTCCCAGAATCGTTATAGTTCTAAATACTAGGCCAACTGAGTATATATAATTGCTGTGACTTTCATTTTAAGTTTCCGGGGAAGCCCGGGAAACTAAAAGCAAAAGTCACAGCAATTATGAATACTCTTCCGCCCGCCAGCCTAGTATTTATAATTGCTGGTACTTTCGTTTTAAGTCTCCGGGGGAGCCCGGGAAAATTCAAAACGAAAGTATTAGCAATTATGAATACTCTGCCGTAATTCTATATTCATGAACTCAGAGAATCAGTGTTCATAAATATAGGATTGTAGTGGCCGGAGTAAATAGAAATCGAAATTAAGGTGTGGGGGCAGCACTCGGCAGAAGCACAGGGACAAGCCCCCAGCTGCAGCCTGCCAGTATTCTCTGATCTCCGGCAGCAATAAGCAAAACCTCCCACTAGGGGGCTTTTGATTGATTAGTGCAGCAAGAGCAGAGTTAACATGAACACAGGAGGCTTGTTCATTTCACAAAATTAATGCCTCCTAGCGATTAAAATTCCCGACTGAGGATCAATTCCAGATGTATTTTTCATTACGGCCAATCTTTTAAACCATACCATTTTTGAGTGAACTACCCCTTTAAGTACTTGCTCACTACAGGTCATCCAAAAGCGGCAAGGGGAGCCATTGTAAATACTCTCTCGGGAATGCCACTCCTGGCAGACCCTGCAACAGACTGACGACAGCAAGCAGACTGCCCACTCATGGCTTAAGGAACTGCTGCTTAGTAGTTTTGTGCAACACTTACAAAAGAAATTGTCTGAATCCTCTCACCCTACTATCAAAGAGGATACATCGATGAGATGGCAGTTCTGATCTACAATGATAGCATTTTCTAACATGATCTTATGTACTGTATTATAGCTAGAGGTCAAGTGTGTGTAACACACAAATTAAGTGTGCCTTATAACTAAGACAAGATTTAAACTATATTACAGATGTCTGGTATGTAACCCCAAGGAAGCTACAGGCGCTTTCTGTTGAGAAGAGCACCACGCACAATTCCTCCAAATCTAGACTCAATATGATTATGCGAGTAAGTGACTGCTCCAATTAATCACCATTTGCTCAGCACGTAATGGTAACGATAGGTACTTGACATCTGCAGTTGACGATTGGTCCTTGCATTTGTGTTTTTTTGTAGGAAGAGTAGTTACAATCTGTAGTTGACCTATGTAAATAATATACATTAAGTGAGAACTATTTTTGGCATGCATCGATTTATTGCCCATCATGTTCCTCAGATAAATCGGTCAACTTAATGACAAAGAACTAATGAATAGTTGCTCTAGGTTTGTTATGATCCAGGATACCACAGGCCTATCAAGGAATACTCTGTGTCCCCTTTTTGAGGTCTTATCTATCACAACGACACAGAATCCAAAAGAATACTCCCCTGAAGTTCCTATAAATTACAGGTCAATAGGAATAAAACTTCATGCCTTGCAGCAACATTATGGCAGTCGAAATTAAACTGCAGGTCGAAGTCGTAAATAGTCAAATTCTGTTGATCAAATGTATATAACCCACCAGGGGGGAATTGACACTCATATTTTTTAAAGTATCAACGAGGTGTGTTGATTGGGGTGGAAGTGTGGATCATGACAGGATTCTCTTGAGAGGAGATTTGAATGCATACTGCTTTGACAAATCACTGCCACCCGCCCTGAATCCATGCCATTACAGCAAAAGGGAAATGCACAGGGCTGCCTATGGTTTGACTCACTAAAGGAATGGGAACTAGTTCTGCTAAATGGACGTGCTGGTGGGGACACCCCAGGTGCATGGACCTGGAGGAATGGTCTAAACTACATTAGATTATTATTTTGGAAGGGAGGCCATTTTGGAGAGCATATTGGACCTAGAAATAGCCTGGGCTACGCAGACTGACCATGCTACATTAAGCATGACCCTACAGTTCCCAGAGAAAATAATCTTGGGCTCATGCATAAAAGACCTATTGCCGAGCCACTCGGGAAACTCCATACAGTAGACAGGGGCCAAGGATGAGTGGGTGCACCCAGTAAATTTATTCCATTTCCAGCACTGACATGACCTTTATTTGAAGTGCTTGACGCTCCAAGCATGCATGGGGATGTAGACATTGCAGAAGGGGGCTTTATTCTTCTAGTTTTACAATCCAGCCTCAGCCACATTAGGTGCTCTGTCTCCCAGGATTAAGTCAGGATCAACTACTTGGGACTATTTGAGAGGTGGCCGTATTATGAATAGACTGCACAACCGGGGATTACAGGGGTCACATATTAGGACTCTCATATGTACAGATCACGTTCTAGGAATAATGAGATACTTCTCATGCAGCATGAAGTTAATAGGACTCATCTTTTTGGAACATGAGGCGCCATCCTGCAAGATTAGAGTCGGCAGGCAAAAGGGCCATCAAAAGGAACAAGGGCCATCAAAAGGAACAAGTTGAGAGATTCTAAGAGTGTTTGTAGGTACACTTTTATAAAGGGAGGTAGTAGAGGAATACCTCAATTTTTACTTCATATTTATTCATGCACAAGACGTGTGCCCCGAGTTAGTGCGGGATATAAACAAAAGGCAGTTATTGGGGGAAAGATAAAAGCTCTCACACATGACCAAAGGATGAAGGCCTTTCTGGAAAAAAACCTGGGCCCAGAATGAGAACTAGAAATTCGCCATAAGGCAACATGGGTGAGCTTGGTACTTAAGAAGCTCACCACGAGAGCTCAACTGCATGCGTTGCTCACAAATTCAATAGCGAGCACTGGGAAGGTGGCAATGACCATAAACATTCTAGAGAATATATAACTGCTACTTTACCAGCAAAACAGCTGGAGCAGCCCCAGTCAGCTGTTATATCACTTCACACTCCTCAATCGCCACTCTTGGAATCATGGTTCTCCAGTTTGTATGATCGAGCCATTTGTATCCTAAAAGAACCCCAGCGACCCCACAGCTCCACAAGGAAAGGAGGGACTAAGGGATTTTAGATACAACACAGACCACCCTCTTTAAAGCCAGGCAATGTTACTTTTAGAAGAGTAGATCCAACACTCAACCTGGCAAGAAAAGTAATAGAAAAACCTAAGAGCTTTCATTCAGACTACCAAAACAGTCTGATAAGACAGAAACGGACACTGAAAAGGGGATGCTTGCATTCTATTAAGCTCTATACACTGCCGAGTGGAAATAACAGAAATATTTTAGAAGTTTGGATCAACCCCCTAACTCAGAGAGGAGAGTCCTAGAAGCTATTAAGAAAACGCAAAAACCCCAAAATCCCTTGGCCCAATGGCTTGATTGTGCAATGTAAAAGTCAAACTATCGACTTTCTCACCTGACAAAGAGCGGTCACTACAACCAAGGTTAGCCAACTTATCAGGGTGCCATAACCACGAGCTTCCATGAGATGGGATACAAAAGATGCTGCAGAGACCCCCTGCATCAATGTTTCGGGATATGTACCGTCTACACTAGAAGAAGCATTTATCCCTTTATTATAATAGACATTGCATTAAATTACAGCCCATAAGCAGGTTACAAAGGAACGGGGTCCAGACCTACCAACTTGGGCCGGTCAAAGGCCCCCTTTACGAAAGCATTCAAGTTACTCTTGTTCTTACATGACTCGTCTCTTGTGGCAAATTCACCCGTAGTCAACAGAGAACAATAGGGCGTGTATTGCCTCTGCTACCATGACCACCACACTGGATTACTGCAATAGCCTCCCAATTGGTACATCTCAGGCTAACCTTAAAATACTACAGGTCACCCAGAATAGAGCAGTGCGTGCAGTTTGCGGGCTCATGTGTCAGAGGCTTGTCGTAAGCTACAGTGGCTCCCAGTGAAAGAGTGCAACATTATGCTACCTTTTTTGTGTAAATGACTGACCGGGAGCACCGCTGCATACCTCTGCGCACTCATTAAGATGGCACCTTTTAGCCATACTTTACGATCTAACAAAGACACTCCAGAATTATTCTCGCTTCTCCTTTAAGACATTTTGAGGCACTGGCTTTGATACCTGGGCTCCTCTGATCTGAAACATCCTACTCTCTCCACTTAGGACAATTCTATCCTTAAAAAAATAAATAATACAAATCAATGAAGCCATTCCTCTTTGATGAAGGCAGAGATTTATTTGCTTGACTGTTCCTTGGTGTCCTCTCCATAGGCCTACACCTCCTTTGAATACCTGGTCTGTAGGCTCTCTCTCCTGGCCACTCTCTCACAGTGGTCACCATCTACCAGCCACCTGGTCAGGTCACCTTCCTCTCTGAGTGGGCGGACCTCTCCTCCTCCCTCCTGGCCTCGACCACTCAACACCTCCTCATCTGAGACTTTAAAATCCATCTGGGTGCTTCCTGTCCCTCCTCTGGACTCTTTTGCAACCTTTGCGATTGTCTCTATTCTTCCCTCTGGCCCGACTCATTCTGCAGCGCACACTGTGGATGTTCTTATATCCTCGGACCTCACCACTCCAGCACTGCCACCTACCTTTCTCGGTCATCCAGCCCATGAAGTGTGTGTCAGTTGAGGCTTTTGCTGCCACTTTCTCTCCCACTCCCTCCACCTCTGGCTGACTCTCATCCTGCCCTTTCTAAGCTCCACTATCTCTGATACTCTCGCTGTTCTTGCCCCCGTCAGGATTATCTGCTTGAAGCCCAAAGCCAAGTGCAACTCTTGGTACAACTCTGGCCTAGTCACCCTTAACCGCAAGTGTAGGGTTGCCGAGAGGAAACAGTGGGCATCTTGTACATCCTCTCACAAACTGGCCTGCCGCCTGCTCCAAAGGCAATATCGTCTATGTCCGCATTAAGAAGCTAACCCATATCCAAGCTTGCATCTCTGCGGCATCAACAACTCGGCCAAACTAACAAATCTTTAAGGATCTGGCCAATCCTGCTGCAATCTCTACTTCTGTCCCCTCCCAGGCCCTCTGCATAGCCCTGGCTTCTCATTTGATCTCAAAAACCCAGGACATCCTGTCCACCCTCTCGTCCTCTCCTCCTAGTCCCGCTTCTCTGTGCGCAACCTCCAGCCCCCCTCAGCTGCCCCTCCTCCCTCTTTCTTTCTGCTGTTCTCCCCCGATGACATTTCTAGACAAGTCTGATCTATGAAAGTCTCATCAAAACAGGTTCTTCCCTGTTCGTCCAAACCCATCAAGGAGCATATTAACACCCTCACACCTGCAACTTCTGCAATCATTTCTTCGCCGCTGGAGCCTTCCCCTCCCCTCTGAAGCACTCTCGTGCACCGCACCATATTCTCAAGAGTCCCACAGCCGACCCCTACTACCCAGCTAACTTTTGTCTGATCTCTATCACCCCTTTCCTGGGCAACTCCTGGAAACGTTGGCCATCTCCCAGCTTAACCTCCACAATGATTCTGTGTGACTCCAGGACTATCAATCTGGCTTCGGAGCAGCCAGAAGCATGGAAACGGCTCTCTTGAACATCCGTGAAGATCTGCTCTACAACCTTGATTCTAATCTCCCCTCTGTCCTCATCCTACTCTATCTCTCCTCTGCCTGACACGATCAACGATGCCATCCTGCTCAACCGCCTCCGTGATAACCTGGGTATCACTGATCAGGCCCTGGCCTGGCTGACCTCTTTCCCTTCCAACCAACCCTCCCAAGTCCAACTTGGGTCCTTCCTCTCCTACATCTCACTCTCCACATGTGGTGTTCCCTAGGGGGGTCTAACCTCTCTCCCCGGCTTTTCAACCAATACCCGACACCCCTGACCCACCGCATTGCTGCTCTCTGCTTCAACTTTCAGTGCTATGCTGGTGATATTCAGCTCGTTTTCAGGCTCCCCTTTGCCACCTCTTCTCCCTCTCTCATCTTAGACGGTGTCTGCAATCCAGGAGCAGTGTGCCGCCAACAACCTCTGCCTTAATGCCATTAAGGCAGATCCTGCTCATCGGCACTCCTGCACTCTCCTTTCCTGTCACTCTTTAGTGGGCCTCCTTATGCTGCCAGCTGTGAGGCTAAGAACCCATCTTCGACTCCACGCTTTCCTTGTCCTTGGCCTAAAGCCCAGGGATTGTATCTCTCCAGCCCTGAAATCTCTTAATTGGCTCCCAGTGGCTGCAAGGATTAAGTTCAAGACCCTCTGCATTGTCCACATAGCCTTCTGGGGCCTGGGTCTGCAATACCTTCAACTCTCCCTCCGGAAATACCTTACTACTCAAGCTCTCTTCTCCTCCACTTCCAAATCCCTCAGGCTCAGTCGCTTCCCCAAGCAACCAGTTGGGGGTAGATCTCTTTCTTCAGCTGGTGTCTGACTCTGGAACAGCCTCCCTGCCTCATTGAAACTTGAGGAGAACCATCTCCGGTTCCGGAAGCACCTCAAGATCTTCCTCTTTGCGTCTGCCTTCCCTCTTCCTCACCCTTGCTGATTTGCCTGTTTTTGTAATGGGCTCCTGGCTACCCTCTGAATGTGTGCCCAGTTCCCTGACAACACAGCTGCATACCAGCACTGCCTCCTGGCAACCCTTGCACTTGGGTCTGTATCTGCAAACCTACAGTCCCCTTAACTGCACTAATCAGACACCCGTTGTCTGCGCTTAACTCTTGCACTTGCCACCTGCTTGCCGCTCTGTTTTTGATCACCTGTTCAGCACTTTTCACTCCTCCCCTCCCCCATGCACTTTCCCTCTCCCCTGCACTTGCGCGTTCTCAATTACACTGGGCTTAGTAAAATCGTTGTTTTGTCCTCCCTTGCCTCATCGCGCTCTGAAACACTTGTGGGAAAGCCCGAAAGTTAGCGATACTGATTGGCAACTATGTAAGGAGGAGAGAGCAACAGATCCGAAATAAGTCCCAAAAACTACTTGCAAGGTAGCAGACCAATGCTGCAAATTGGCAGAGCAGTGGAGGGAGCTCCAACAGCATACAGCAGTGCAGCGCAGGCTCTGATCAAGGGAGGAGAGTGTGCTGCAGCAGAGGAGACCCCAATGGACCAGATGACCCTACAGATAGGAGACAAGCATAAGTAGAGCCATTGGTATGCCAACAGGGAACTCAGAGCAAATCTTCCACCAGACCCCAGAAATGCAGGCAAAAGCCTCACTTCAGGAGATTGTTGGCCATCAGTTTCTAGAAGGTCCATTGTTTGCTCATTTAGGGGTGGCTGCCGAGGCTCTCCTTGGGGCAAACCTGCACCCAATACTCACTTGCTTACTAGGGACGAAATGGCGCATTGCAGACTCAAGGCAAAAAAAGGATTCATGGAAGGTTTGAGATACTCCGTTCATGAAGAGTGTGATTATGTAAAACAGGGTACAGCAGCATAACTGACTCTAAATTGTCCTTTGCTCTGTCACTGGAGAAAAGACGGTGAAAGTCAGGTGTCTCACTAGGCTCCACACCCTACGGGACTTGTGCCAAACATTCCTTTATCAATCCTCTGCTGTACGGTGGCGAGAGGGGGGGGTGGTAACAGATTTCCATGATGCTGTATTTTTTGTTTTAGAATCGGGTTAAAACCCTCCTCAAAAGACACAAAAAGTGCCTCACTGAAAAAAAAAATTCTGAAACGTCACTGACCATATACACCCGTGATAGCACACCACCACTAGAGATCCTCTCTGCGGCAAGCCATTTCCCAGTTTTAGACTTGCCTACACTGCTTGGTTTCGCATTTGCGTCCGGTTGCAGCTGAGACTTCCTGTCCCCTGGTAGCCTGTGCATACACACAAAAAGGATTTCGCAAAAGGATACGTACTAGAATCTAGGTCACTGTAATTAAAGGGTCGAAACAAGGGGCCGAGGTGTTTTCAGGTCAAGGAAAATAATTTTAGATTTGCGAAAATAAAAATAAAACACTGGCAAAGCCAATAGGTTTTGGCAGTCATGTCAAGCATACAATTCCAGAATAATCGTCATGTCGTTAAAGAACAATAGGGGTTGCGCCATTAATAGAGGAAAAGAAACATTTGCCAGAATTAGAAATATGATACCCCTCATCAAATTGACAAGCAAGAAAAACCAAGGTCAACTAAAACGCACAAAAAATTCCTTCAGCAAATCCCAATGCCAGAAAAATACAAAAAGGGGGGTAATAATGCCAAATCCATTAAACGAGTGTCTATCCAAAACACTGACCTCTAAGATTACAGATAGTTTTAGCTCCATTGGGTTGCTAAAGAAATGTTTCTGACACTGCCCCCAGGATCAGCAGAAAAAGTACGATTGACCTTTCAAAGTATCTTCACAAATGGGGCCACAAATGCCAACAACAAGTTTGTATATGGCACATGCTACAACAGTTATGTAATACTGTCTAGAACCATTACCAGCTTAATGGTAATTTCTTTAAAGGACGATCCCACATCACGATTCAATCCAGTGATCTACCATACATGTTTTTCAAAGAGCGATGCTACCTGACCACACAAAGAAGGCGAGCAGGTTTTCTTGTGTTCCATAACATTCATGTACATCATGACAGAGTGAAGGACAAGTACATTCTGAAACGCAAATAGGACACGCGGGCGCCAACCACAGCTCAAGCAATCAATGCTCATGTCCTGGGGGACTTGGCAAAGGCAGTTTCCATGATGCAGCCCTTAAATATCAATAACTGGCTGGCAATAGCACACACGAGCAAAGGGCGCCTGCAAGCCTTGCAATGCACAGGGAAAAGCAAACAAAACGATACATCCATCCTAAGGTCAGGAAGGAGAAACATTAAACTCCCCCTTGTAAAAATATAGAAGGTGGGTGCTTTGCATGTTTCAACCATTGCATATCTGTCAATTCAAAGTGGCCTACTTTGCAAGAAAAAAAATACATGTTTACGTTATGCACGATTTCAAAGCAAGCAAACAAGTCAGTAGTGGAATACTATACACTTCCCTCTTTAGTCTGAATCCTTCAAGAAGGTGAGGGAAGGGGAAACAAAGCCATCCCATACAAAACTTGTTCCCTTAAGCAGTGTAAAGTCATTGCGAGAGCATACATAGGTCAGTGGAACAGATAACAGGGCGCAACATGAGCCAGTCCCACTGGCAAGCCAGAAATTGAGTGCATATGGGGAACTGGCAACCTATCCATTTGAAGGCGATGATCAAGCCAGCTGCTGGTCATGTCCACCTTCATCCAGTCCCTGCTCTCGCACTGTATTGAGGTACTGGAGCTGCTTGCTGCATGAAGCCCAAAAGTATGCATGCCTCCATCAATGACGTACGTCTGACAAGCACACGCTAAAGAGAACAAGCACTAGCCTGTGCAAGTCTCCCAAGGCAACCTCTATTGGTTAAGGAAGTCTTCGAGTTGAATTTAGAAGCAAGGCTGGGATTGGTTATGCTGAGACTACCTGGCACAAACGAGAGGGCGGGCCGCCTGTTCGGGAATTGAGGCACCATTTCTGCAAGTTCAAATGCCGGTTTATGACACCCGTTTCTCAGCCTGCCGTGCTTTTAGCGTACCCCCCGCCCCCCACACACCCCTGCTAAGGCAGGAACGAAGCAAACTCCCCTTCTCTCCCCCTCCCCAGCAGATGACGCCAACTACACAGTCCACCACCGACATAACATTAACACAGCAACCTTAACCTTTCCCCCGCAAACCCATCAGCACTCGTCACCCACCACAACGTGAAAACTGATGCTCGCCAGCATCCACTCTACAATGAACCACACTGCAGATATCGGAGAACTCATCACCTCCCATGACTTGGACGCCCTCTTCATCACCAAGACTTGGATGACATCCATCTCCATCCATGTACTAGACAGTCTCGCCCCAATGGCTACAGCATACAGACTGGCTGATCAAGACACTAGTTCAGTCCCGTTTTGAACTTTGCATTTTGAGACTTAGTCCTGCGTTTATAATGGGGAACGGGGGCATAATAAATCCCAGAATACAAAGTTATAACCAGGACTGGACAAGTGACTCCGAAATGGAATGGAATGGATAACGTTGACATGTATGAGATTCTAATGTCATGCTGGCAGGCGCAGGGTTTGTCCAGATGGAGGCGGTCTGTCTTTGCAAGTACAGAAACTTTGATGAGCATGGAAGACAAACTCCTCAATTTGTACCCGCTCTTTAACACAGAGCTAAAGGCGAAATCATTGCCTTGAACAGGTGACAAAGTTCTAAATGTGTTACTAGCTGCAGTGTCTTACCAAATATTCCAGTTCGTTATCGTTTTAAACATACAGCTTTGTGATGCTTCCTTTGCTGCTTGGGAGCTCCCTCGCTTCACCCCTATTTCCTCCTATCGTCATCAAGCTGCCTGGCTAACCATGAAAAAAAAGGGTAATATTCAAATTTCTCCTACTAGTACACAAGTGCGTACACGATAAAGCACCACCATATATATTCTCTACCATCAACCTATATAAACCTCTCAACCTTCACCCTCCCTCCTCGGCCACACTTGGGGCACCTCACAGAGTGTGGGAAGTCATGGAGTGAGATTAGAATGAGTGCGTGCATTTGGCCAAATAAGGATTAGCCGGGCTGGCCAGGCTCTGGTAGAGCGCAACTCATGTGGTCAGACAAATGGATGGGTGCTGAGGGGAGTAAGGAGATGGCTTCAGTGCTAGAGACTCACTATGTGTTCAGCATGCCAATATTTGTCATAGGTCTTAGCTGCTTTCTTATGTCAGAGGTGTTGAGGCGCAGTCTGGTTTAAGTAAGCAGAGAATATATGAACAGCACGACCACATTCTGTCATAGTCCTTGCTGTATTCTGATGTGTGCACGTAACCATGCATGCCACCAGTGTCCAATGCTCTAGCACTTATAAGTAAGAGTTTGCAATGCAAGTCCTTTCTTGATGACCAGACTGGCCACCTCCACACAAATGATGCCACTTGTTCCAGGTTTGTCAACCGTATTGTCCCCGGTATCTGTTCATATACACCTTCTCAAACCCAGTGATCACTCCACTTAAACCCTCCCATTTGTAGGAGGCTCACTGCTTCACATTTATCTGATGTTCTACTTTCTGTACGGTTCTTTGTGATCAAAAGAGCTCACTTTTTTTCTGTAGGTTGAAATGAAATACAATAAATGCCCTTATGCCTTTAAATATAGTACCTTGCAAAAGGTAAATGATCACACAAATATCTGGACCTCGAACATAATGATATGATATGGCATTTGGAGCGCGGCTATACACAACTGTTTCAAGGCGCAACGAGGCAAAGAAGTGGGAACAGAGGGAGGACAGAGACAACGATTTTACTAGGCCAAGTGACATTGAGATCACGCAAGTGCAGGGGAGGAGGGAGGGGAAAAGTGCCACAGGGAAATGGGAGGGGTGCAGTGTAGTACATGGGATCAAAACAGCCATCAGGTGGCAGGTGCCCGGGTAAGTGCAGACAGCAGGTGTCCAAAGGTGCAGGGAGGGGGGACTGTAGGGTTACAGATACAGACCCAAGGGTTGGCGGGAGGCAGTTCAGGTGTGCAACTGGGCTGGCAGGGACCTTGGCCCGAAATCGGAGGGTAGCCAGTTGACCAGTGTAATCAGACAGGAAATCAGCAGGGGAGAGGAAGAAAGGCAGAAGCAAAGAGGAAGGTCTTAAGGTGCTTCCGGAACCAGAGATGGTTCTCAAGTTCCAGAGAGGCTGTTCCAGAGGGAGGGCCCAGCCAAAGAAAGATCTACATCAACTCGTTGCTTGGAGAAGCAACTGACCCTGAGGGAGTTGGAGGAGCGAAGAGCTCGAGTACGAAGGTATTTACAAAGAGAGAGTTGGAGGAGTTGAGGACCCAGGACCCAGAAGGTCTTGTGGACAATGCAGAGGGTCTTGAACTTAATCCTTGCAGCCACTCGGAGCCAATGCAGGGATTTCGGTGCTGCAGAGATACAATCACTCGGCCTGGGGCCAAGGACAAGTCTCGCAGTCCTGTTCTGAATGAGTTGTATAGGCCGGAGAGTAGAAGCAGGCAGATTTAGAAAGAGGCTGTTGGATTAGTCCAGCCTAGAGAGAACCAGAGCTCGAGAGACTGTGAGCTTCTGGGGGAAGGAGACGAAAGGAAGAATACCTCTGAGGAGATGCAGTTGGTAGTTTGCCTTCTTAGAGACGTCAGAGAAGTGAGGAGTAAAGGAGAGTGTGGAATCAAAGATGACTCGGGGGTTCTTAGCCTCAGAGGTCAGATAATAAATATTATTGCTCATAATCCTGTCTTGTCTTTTTCAATTGTCGAATCAGAGAAAATTCAGCTTTTTGCACGATGTACACCAATCACGGCCCGTCAGCTACTTTGCTTTTCTTGTAAGACCATTATTCCTTCACTTTCCTCTAAATTGGTTTGATTCCATTTAGATCTGCACTTTAATCTGGTATTTTTCCAGGTGCCTTTGAAAAGGCTGCAGTTATTCCTTTCTTTAAAAATAAAAATCCAATCTACTAATTACCATCATGTATGTCTTTCAACTTACCATTCTAAACTTTTAGCAAGGCATATAACCTTAATCTTAACTTGGTTTGTGCTCCTTTTCAGTTTGGCGTTTGTCCTGGGCGTTTTACCTAGACTGCTCTTTTACCTTCCTTAGACTCTGTACTAAATACTCGTCAAACATCAAGTCTTAGTTTTGATAGATTGAAAATGTTGCTTTTGACACCGTTGACCATTATACCTTGCTTCGTTGTCTTCCTTTCTCGGGGCTGCCACAATCTATTCAATTGTTCTCATTGTATCTTCATGATTCTTCTTTCCTGCTGGTGACTTGCAAAGGTGAAAAGTCATCTCACTTTCATTTGGGGTTCCTCGAGGCGGAGCGTTGGGGCCTCTTTTTTAACCAACTATTCTACTCTGCTTTCTATTATATTTACTTTATTCTACTTTTATTTTAGATTTTAGATTGTAAAGCTTGTTTCTAGGATGAGGATACAAAGATTTTAATTTCCCTCCTTTAGTATCATCATCGTTTCTGATATGGCTTTGCAGTTTCTCCAATTAAATCCCAAAATATTAAATTTTTCTTCACAGGTTTGAAGTCTTCTTTTGCTTTTCTTTCCCACCTTTATTACGACTGTAAAGACTGGAGGGGGTGTCTGTACTCCTGCTCTCAATACGGCAAAGGAGATGCACAGAGGACCCCAGCCAAAATTCTCCATTATTGTGAAAGTAGTCGAGCAATCAAGGTTTAGCTCTCAGGAGGTGATGCAGGCTGGTTCTTAACAGTTTAGTCCCCAAGCACCCACACAAAGGAATGTCCGCACACTGTATTAGTGAAAACAGTCTTTATATAATTAAGGTTCAAGTTTATATACACAATAACTCACTTTGTGCTCAGTTAATCCACAATGGCAAATATATACACAGTTCTACGTGGTACCACAATTACTATCAGATTGCATTAAAGTGCATCGACTGTACTTTGGTCAAAATGTCACACAAATCAATTAATAAGGGGAACCAACAATAGACATAGTAGGAAAAAGCAGTTGGCGAGAACAATTGGCAGAATACTTAACCCCTACCATCAGGCACAGTTCTGTATGAGGATCCCCCCACCTGGGCAACCTGTAAATAAAGATATTGACAAGCACAGTCGATATATTGTTCAATATGAGTCTTATTTCCTTCTAAAATAGTTGTACCACACCAATGTACCTGGAACAAGCAGAGTTTGACGTTGTGTTGTCGACGGATCCTTCTTGAGCGGCTCCCTTTAAGGCAGGAACCACGGATGTCGAGATCCCTCGAAGAATTGGTGAACAACGGTGTCGAGGCAGCAGCTTCGGTTCTGGCGGTGCTCATCGACGATCGGTAGTGGACATCCTGCAAAGATGAATCGTACGGGGCACCTCAGCGTTGATAGTTCGTTACCGCAAATAGTCAGAAGAACTTTGGCCCAGCAAGGGCGTCGGGGGGGGGTGGGGTCCAGTGGATGCTCCTCGGCGGCCTTTACTTTCTCCGGCAGGACAAAGCGGTCAGTGGTGCAGGCGAGAGCATCCTTGGATTCAAAGTGTCTTAATGAGGTGGAGCGTTGCGGCTCCGGTCATCGGTGGCTCGGTGTCCAGCGGTTCCCGCTTCTGGGCAACACAGCTTCAACGGGCCTCCAGCGGTTATAGCAAACCTGCAAACGCTGGTGGACGACTGTCCGGTGCTTTTCTTCGTTCTCCTCGGCGGTCCCCATCTCCGGTCGGCAGCCTGTCGAGGGTCTGACTTCCAGGGAGCTTTGGCGAAGTTTAGGGGTGCACAATGGTCCCTCGTAGCTCGGGAAGAGGTCTCCTAGCCAGGTCCTCCCTTGGATCAGTTTCGACGGCACAGCAGCTTTCGGTTTGCAGTGAAGGTAACAGCAGACAACCTTCTTCTTCGGGCTCGGCTTTGAGATTAAAGCATGAGTTTCAACTTCAGCTTCTGAACGATTTCTAGCAGTGAGAGGCCCTCAGATATACTGTTTGGACTCCCATTCATTCTGCTGGGTCACACTCAGGCAACCAATCACTCAGAAAGGCATTCAGCAGGCAGGCAGCCAATCAGGCTCACAGGGCATTCAGGCCATTCTCGTCCGTCTCAGACACCCACAACAAGGAATGAGTATTGGGACAAGTACCCAGCCATTCAACACTACACGCTGCATCCATATCAGCTTCAGGCAGGGCTGTCTGAGTCTTGGTGTCACATACCAGAAACTAGACACCCATAACAAGAAGTGCATATTGGTCATCCACTCCATTCACAGAGGTCTCCCCCCACAGGGTGTACCCACAACATACAGTCACTGGGAAGGCTCCAGCCAGTCTGGCCGGGACTTCCCCCACATTCTCCTGGGCAGAAAACAATACAGAACACATATGAAAAAGGACTGCAGCACAAGGACAAGGAGGCCCTGACCCTCCAATGCATTTCCAGCATCGCAACTACCCATTTGAAAAGTCTGTTTGTAATTCAGACTTTATTTCGTTAAATTAACTTTACTTGTCACCATCGTAGCTTAACAGTTTGAGATTGTAGTTTCCATTGTATAATAGTCATGAGATTTGCCATCTTCTTACTTTTTCTGCTATTAAATTACTACAAACATTATTTGCAGTATTACATTATTGCTTACTTTACCTAGTTTGTCCTGCAACATAATTATTCCTCTTCCTTCTGTTTTTGCATCAATGTTATCTCATTTTTGTCTCCTTATTTGGCCGTGCTTTGCAGGCTTTCTATGCCTACGAGACTTGCTATATGTCTCGACTTTGTGTATAAATGCTGTAGGAGAGGTTGTGAGCGAATGAATGTGTGCAGCATATGCTATGCTGTATGTTGTGTAGTACATGGGTCTAACATTTCGCATTGGGGAAACAAGGGGGTGGGATGGGGGCGGTGACACTGGGTGCTAAAAACTAGTATAGGGGTGATTTCAGTGGGCCAGATCGGTTAGGCTGCAAGCTCTGAGTGTACTGTGTAGTGCAGCAGGCGCACAAACACTAACTGATCGTTGTCAATTTCTGAAAGAATGCAAAATTGAGAGGGGACAGCAGTACTTTGCAAGGCAGAGCGTGCAGCGCGATGGGCCTCGAGAATAAACGTTCATTGTCCCAAGCAGGAAGAATACGCAACATTATGGGGAGGCGTTATGCCGAATACTGTCCAAAGGTCATTTACGGCTGGAAAATTAAAACAAGCAGAATAGGTGCTGGAAAGTTCTGGCACGTGGTATGACAGATGACGCCACTAAAGAGGCTGGAAAATGGTCAAGGAAACATAAGAGAGCTTCACGGGGAGAGTGAGATGCAGTTTCTGGCTGGCGAAAGATGGCTATTCTGTGTAGCTGTCTCTGAAGTTCGCTGGGCTGGAGACCGTTGTAGCCGAGAGGGAGCGCGTTGAATGCTGCATTTCGAATCTGGGGCAGTGTCCTGGCAGAGACTGGCCGAATTGCACTTTGCTGCAAAAAGGATTTGGCAAGTTTGGCATTTTGAAAAGAAAAAGGGCTCAGTGGAAGTATAAATAGGGCGATGATCAACCAGGACCCCCTTCTGCAGAGTATTGTAATTCGCAAACTGTCTGATTGGGCACAGAAGGCAGAATTTTTGTAATCCTTCTTGTACCAAAGGATTACCAAAGTAGCCAAAATCAAAATATTAGCTGGAGGATGTCTCTTGCACGCAGAGGGGACCACTCTCACAATCTTGGAATCTCACAATATCATAACCCTGCTACTAATCCCACATTAGAGAAGGGTAGGGGAGTAAATGAGAACAAACTGTATTCCTAGTGCATTGCTTTCATAGCCAAAAAGTGCCAACTAGGAGTTTAGAGGAAAATCACTTATGCTTGAAGTGCTGTGATGGTCCAATGCAACGTAATTACAGCTGCAAAGTGTGTGTTCCTGTTCTAACATGTATCCAATGCAAACACTTAACAAATGTTTCCTAGGTTTGAATATGTATATGTTATTTTTGATGAATATATTTTTTATAAGAGAATAACTGGTTACTTATTGTGTCTGGTTTGTTGGCGATTTATCTAGAATACAAATGCACAGTAGAAGGTATGTAGACGTCAAGAATGTCCTACACGGCTCTGGTCCCTGGTCATCTCGGATCTCAATTCTCTTTTCCAATCAGCCTGATCATTTTGTTCCGCTTCATCATCCACCCTTGCGTTTCTCGTTTTAGTTCTCTTAAACTTTTGGCTACCAAACTGAAGAGTTCTCTACACCCATTGAAAATTGTTTTTCTTTTACAATTTCGTTACTCAAAAAGCATATCTCGGTTTCTTGCTAGCATTCAAGGCTTGCAAATATTAAATGTATCTGCCGATCTGATCGAATTTGAACATTAGCCATTATTGTTCGTTTTTTTGTCTTTTTGTGTATTGCTCCTTCTATGCTTATGTAAAACGCTTCGAATAAAAGGAGGTATATCAAATAAAATACATTTTTAATGGTGCAGTCAAAGTAGGTTTATTTTCAGTTCATCTCCATCTTGCCAATGCCCTTCTGCTGGCATCAGCAATGGGGGGGAGGGGCTCCTACAATTGTGCAGAGCTTTCACTGAAAACTGAAGTTAAACTTTCAGAAACAAGTTGGCTGGTTGACATTTGAAGGCCTGTGGTAAACAGTTTCTTACTAAAGAACGGGCCATCTCTATTCCTTCCTTTGTGGTTTTGAGAGGAGGATGCCCTGAACCACTTGAGATGACTTTGATACAGTTCGGAGATAAAGAGTAAAGGCAAACTTAAATTGTAAATTATGTTTGCAATTTCTATGTTGTCATGTGCTCATTTTTATTTGTGACCCATGATGGTAAGAGTTTGCCAACGAGGTTATTGTTTTTTTCATGTTAGAATTATTTTCTACTGTGCCAAATCACGACCACTGCTGTGTTAAGGCAAATAGGGGTATATGGAAGTTGACATATTGTCAGTCTCACTACAGCAGACATTCAAACGAAAAAGGCACAAAGGGCAGGTCTCCATGCCTTTGTACATAATTTGCCGCTTAGCCACTGGTATCAAAAGAAAGCAACCTATAGGTGCCCATGAGAAAACCAGTAAACCCTTTCAGGGGGCATCCCAGATTGTCCACTGAGAACGGTCACCGCATAACATTGATGGGATTGGCACAGGACGAGTGAGGTTGTGTGAAAAACAGAAAAAAAGGCAAGCTACCAGCAAGTATGTGCTCCGTTACACAATTTTGGGGAAAAAGTGACAAATGAAACCCCCAACCACAGGGATCGAAATTAGTGAGGTATCACTTAGACCCGGCTTGAATCATAGAAGAACGTGCTTAACTTGTTTTTAACCCACTCCCCCCTTGCCAACTAGTAACATTAGCTATATTTGGACAGCAGTTTGCCCCTGCCCCCACCCCTCCAAGAAGCATGTTGAGACTTAGAACAGATGTTTTGTTATTTTGCAGACCTTTCAAGAATGAAGGGTTCAGTCTTCATTCCGGTATTCTATCTGCTAAGGGTATCAGTCAAACACAGATACCCTTAGCAGATGCCATATTCCAACCAGCCACATACCGATTCATACAAACTAGTGTGGCTTTAACTCGATATAATTTGTAATGTGTATAATGCGGCAATTGGATACAACTAGAAAACACAATACCGGATCATATAAAATAAGCAAAACGTTAGTTTGATCTTGTGGAAATTAACATGCCATTAATATAATTCAACAGCCACCCCTACAGATAAGTAACACACTGTCTCCATTCACTCCCTAAAAAAAAAAAAAAATTACATTATAGGAGGACTCGTAGGAGCCTGCTACCACACAAACACACCTCCACCGATAATTTTTAGGTCCATGGTACCATTGCAGAGCAAGGCCCTGGGAAGGAGCTCCACTATTACTACACTGCTTGACCTGCAAAGTAACTCTAAAAAAGGCTAACATACATCTTTTAATGTGCATGTATTCCTAGGTGCAAAGACGTATGGATTAAAAAACGTTTCAAACATATATATTTTTACTAGTCTAAAAAAAAGACCCCATTAGGAATGCAAATTACTTTTTACCCCCACCCCTCCACCCCCGTTATTTGTTGTGGTCGGATCTGGTATGAAAGGGAGATGTTACATGTTGTGATCGAATTTGATATGAAAGGGAGATGTTATAAAGTCTTCCTGTAGTCACTCAGCTCAGCACGCATACACAGACCTGCTGTGGAGTCTGATTGGTCCAGGTAGAGCTTTATTAGACAGTATGTACATAATCCAGTTACTCGAGTATATACAGTCACATATGGAACAGTACAGGAACAGGGATGGGTATTAAAAGTACATAAAGAGGAGTAGACCCACCGGCCATCCTACCATACCTAGCTCAGGCCCCAACTGACATTCCTAGAACATTCACTCACAGATCCACACAACATTCTACTGAGCTGCTCATTCATACATCATGATAGCAAGCACTCCACAACATAACATCTCCCCTTCATACAACATCCAACCACAACACCCACTACCCTCCCAATACCCCCCTCCCCCAAGTAAAACAAAAAAATAAAAATAAAAATCGCGAGTAAAATACTCCCACCCTCTTCGAAATGTTATCTGGAGCCCTGCTAAAAGATTCTCATTAGTCAGTGGAAGGTCTGCCGTGAGGAGTGATGCTCAATATCAAGGATTTGCTTTTAGATCACGATCTTCAAATTAATCCTTATAAATGATTATAAGTATACCAAAACTAGACATTTCCAAACTGAAAACATGGATGCAATGTGAAGGTTGTAGCACAGACACATTCTAAAAGTAATCAGTTGCTTTGCGTTTTTCTTAATCTGGCCAAGCTCTACTCACAACAGGCAGATAATTATTTTGACCCTGTGTAATAATTCTGCCATTTAGTGTGTATAGTAAGCAAATATAAAAGACAAAAAAAGATTTGTGTAAAAAGGAAACAATTGTCTTTCGGAGATCGAAATTGGGATTTGTTGACCAGGAGCAAAAAGGAGCACCTGGGTATTTCGCATAATTAGCGGGGGTCAATTTATTGTGGTCAATGATATGAATTGAACATTTTTTTGTTAATGTATGTTTGTATGAGTTAGATGATTTTATGAAGACAATGACTTTTAGCTCGTGGTACTTTTGATGTGAATAATTATATGAATTACAAAGTGACAAATTGAAATATTGTTAGGATTGTATGTTTAATATTGTGTAAGGTTGTCTGAGAACTATCAGGATCACAAATAAATTAAAAAAAATAACCTGTTGGGCAGGTACTACTTCTGGAGAGCTAGGAGCAAGTACATAGTGTGCAGCAAACTTAACTTTGCGCAAGATGCCTTTGCCCATTATATACTATCCAATAGGCTTCATGTGTCCCTTAGGCTTGTTCTTTTTTCTCCTTTTGTACACATTCCCAAAATGTACACAGTTGATATCCCCAGTTGTCTCGGGAGTCAAAATTAGCTCCCGGTTTGAAGCTAACTGGGCTCCACTTGGCTAAAACCAGGAGTTCAATAGCTCCCAGCAATTTTGAATCGCTGTAATCACTATTATGACATTTGGAATCTTATTGTTGAACGACTAAATTATTTGAATTACATATTGCGTATATATTATGTATTTCGTAGTGCATATAGTTTCTTTCACTGTATCACACTTAATAATGTGTGAATATTAATAGAATAAATGAAACTTCACATAACCCGAAAACGTATTTAATCGAACCAGCAATTTTTTCCTAACGAAAAAAAACAAAGAAGAAAATGTGTGGCAAAGTAAGAACTAAAAGTGGGGTGCACAGGACAGTTCATGATCCAGAAAAAAGGGATAAGGACTGTTATAGCAAACGTTCACCAAAAAATGCTAGGAATCGCAACAATACATTGCACAAAATGTAACAATTCCTTTTCAGACTATTGCCCGACTACCATCATAGGAAAAAACTGCCGAATTCCCTACAGAAAGCAAACGAGGCTCCTCGAGATCTGTGCGCTAATCTGGTGGGTTTGACTAGTGTTTTTGTGGCCTTTGGCCCTGTTTTTTCTGTGCTGGCCTGAATCCAGAGAATGCAGTCCATGGGTTGTAGACCTCTGTTTGGGTCTGGCCTTTTCCCAGTCCCACCTTCCCCTCTTGCAATTGGTTGGAAAAGTCAGATGTGTTTGTGCTTTGGCTCCAGCAACACTTGTGTCGCACATTTACCCTATCCATCCTGTCGCTTTATATACGTATGCTGCTATGTACGCCCTGGTCCTGCTCTCTTGCTTGGTCGCAGGCGCTTTACTGATAACCACCATATCATCACACTACTACGCTTACTCTCGCCTATACACCATCATTCAACTAGAACACAGCTATGCTATGACACATTCAGCCTAGCGGTTCTCATACTAACATAACCCCACAAACACCTCATCCCTAATAAAACACAGCTAGCTGAGCACATACCGGCTAGCTAAGGCGTCACCTCAGGCCTAACGCAGCCAGAACTCAGTCTGGGTGTCCACCCTCCAGACTGAACACATCCAAACTGATTTCCTCAGCACCACACTACTCCTAAGAAGCGGCTATCATGCAACAACCACACCAGCTGCACACATATCCGGTGCCCACGCACCATACTACTCTCTCTCTCACTGTCCAATCAATTTGTTATCGACCAACGTAGCGTGGTGTGTTCTTTCCAGTTAAAAACACCCAACTTTCTGCAAAGAATATATCAAATGACTAAAACGTACAATGTTTAAGATTGAAATTTACGAATTTCATCCCGGGAATGAATAAACAACGTTTGGGCTACAAACTGGATGCCTCGCATATAAAAAGGTCTAACCTGTGAAACCTTTCGCAGACATGATATTTACACTATCCCGTTTTCCACAGAAAGCACATAAAAACCATAAACATTTCAAAGACTGACACTGAAAGGAAAGGCTTTGGACTGAAATATTAGCAACAGGGTACAAAATGTGAACTCATCATTAGCTAGTGATATTGGTCTGTTGAAGGAGTAAGAAATGGTGTGCTATGTGCATGTATAGAACTGAGGTGGCGGGTGACTTTACGACTGGCTAGTAGCTTGAATTTTCACCCCATTAGTAAACTATTCTTTGATCTGCAAAGTGCACCAAAACATCAAAACGTGAGATGTGAAATGACACTGCAGTCAAAACTGTTAAGGCAGCCATTGAGAAAAAAGCTTGAGGATACAGCCACGATGTAAATGTGTGTTCGGCAATCCATACTCATTTCAGTCACACTGCTTCAGCTTTATGAAAGCAAATCACTGCTAGTCATAAAGACCAGCATTGGGTTAAGATTGAGAAACGGGTTAGCGAGTTGGGAGTCATCAGTCAAATATATACACATGCCGGATTTAATGATGTGCATTATTTACAAATCAGAAATTATGAATACGGAAAGTGAAATATAGATCATAGTGTAGGGGGAAAAGCGAAGTCCAGCAACGTTAAAAGATACACGACAACATTAGTGGGGGCAAGGTTTTAGCTTTTGACATCCAAGCAGTAGCCCCTCCTCAAATAGTTCTGATTATAACCCTGACACAAAGCAAAGACATTATTTGCAATGGCAGTTGCAAATTAGCAATATGAGGGTACTACAGAACTTGTAACATACTGGGAAAGCTCATGCGAGAAAAGGAAGGAAATTCCCACCCAAACTTAGGTTTCCCCCTCTACGTCTGGAGAAAGAAAATGGTAAAAGGATAGAAAGTGCCACAATGGTAGGACCTGCATCCTAGGCAGTGATGGTCTGGAAATCCTAGCTTTTCGTCATGGTCTAAATACACAATACTGTTCTGTCCCCCACTTTCCCTTAAATTCCAACAGAACCCAACTGAGCCTACCACCAACATTCACATACCACGAAGTTGACACGTAAGCCCCTATTCTCATTTTAAAAAACACGGCACTTAGTAATTTATAAATCCTTGCCCTCTGTATAAGCCCCAACAGAGGTGGAAATTAAGATTGCACAAGCAGGAGCTAAAAGCAGCTCTTGGGTATCTAGCATTAACCAGTGACCAAGAGCTACCATGGTGGGACAAGGAGCTAGCTAGTACATAGTGTTGCGCAAATCTAATTTTCACCTAAGATGCAAACTAAGTTTGCATATGACCCCTTACGGTTTAAACGACATATTGAGGGGTCATAGTGTTTATTTATAGTTTGTCCCAAACGCACACAAGTAAATTCACATAGATGAGTTTAAGCATTGGATGACCTGGGTGGCCAAAAGTAGCTCCTGGTGCCTGTTGGTGTCAAGCTAGCCAGGATCTTCGAGGCTATAAGCAGGAGCTAAATAGCTCCTAGCTCCCCTCAATTTCGAATCCTGTCCAGGATCTCAGAAGCACCCATGTTAATGGATCCCAACCTACTATTTCCATGAACCCCAATTCTAAATTGTCTCGCTCTCCATACCACATGTGCACCAGCTCGACGCCTCCATCTAGATCCCCCATTATTAGCGCAATGCCATTCTGCTTCTCCGTCATAAAAATCAACTATCAGCCTCTTACATCTCTAGTCCATCCATGTCAATACTCTTGCAATAAAGACTGCTTCGCACAGCATACTCAGCCAGAGCGCTCGTCTTAAAAATCGTGTGTCTTGATCTTCCTTCATAAACGAAGGACAGTCGACCCCAGTATACACGGCAGGTCCCCGGAATCTCTAAAGGACCCCACAGGGTGCAACCAATGATCTTGTCTTAGGACTTAACCTCACGCCTCGGCCTCTCACCTTTCCTCCGTGCCACACACGTCCGTCAGGCTGACCGCGGAACTGCTGAGGTCCCCTGACCCGGGTCGGGGCTCCCCGGAACCGGTGCAGCTCTTGGTGCGAAAAAGCCGGCTAAGGCGAATCTTCAAGGAACTTTTGCGGGCACTGCCACCAGGCCGGGGACTCAGCCTGCCAGACTCCTTGCCGCGGCCGGGCCGCCCCTTCTGTACGGGCTCCGGTGGCTGCAGGAAGAGGGGCAGCCGACCTGCCTGTTCCTCCGAGGCAGCCTCCGGCCCCTCCAGCACCAGAAGTGCGTCGCTAGTCTCCTCGGTTGGGTCCTCTGTGCCAGGGGTCGCCTGACACGGGCACTGCTTCAGTTCGAGTGCCCCCAAGCGTAGCTCAAGGCCCGGCCCCCAACGCTGTTCAGTCCCCAACGGCCCTAGCACCAACCGGTGACGGGGACAGAGCTCGGGCCCGCCACCGCCCTCCTCGTCCTCTTCTTCAGGCTCTCCGGTGCCTCTTGCCCCACTACGGAAGACCATCAGCTGCGGACGAGAGCCATGGGGGAGCTCGGCGGGGGCAGCACGCTCCTCCCCGCAGCCCAGCAGTCGGCTCAACGCCCGGTGCGGGGCGGCCTCCTGCTCCCCCCGGCCTTCCGGAGGCGGCGGCTGCTGCATTTGCTTCGCCCAGGCCTAGAGTCGAGCCATGGTCCGGCCCCAGCGTTGCTCGGGCTCCGCTGCACCACCAACCCCTGCAGTTGCTTCATGGAGGCCCCGAGACCCCCCTCCACTCCCAGCTTCTCACAGCTCCACCGTCGCCTTGGCGTAACCTGTCACTTCCGCCCCTGTAGGCCAATCACGGCACCGGCGCCTTGGCCTAGTCACTTCCGACCCCAGCACAGTGTCAAACCGAGCTAGGAATGACAGCGCCATGAAAACGGACGAAGGACTTTACGTCAGAATCCCCGAAACATCCAATTCAGAAATGGCGGTTAGGTTTATGACCACCCATATAGCTGCCATCTTTAAATTTTATCTTGTGTGTTATGCCCGATGTTACAGGGTAAGGGAGAGGGGCTGCCGGGCTGTGCATATTCCCTGGTTGTGCATATACCCTGGCCTTGGGGGGGAGTGGGTGGGTATAGGTCTACAAGACCCAGCATGCAATGGGGAAAAACAAAACTGGCTAAAGGTGTCACCATGAAAGTGGAAAATTTGTCATTTCTGCACTAATGATGCCTTGTTTTAACTTTGCCTTCTTGGACTTGTAGTTACAGCTTTATAACTGGGAAGACCAGAACTACAAGCCCCAGAATGCAGATATTCCTGTGGCCATGTGTGAGAAGGCCATCCTGTCCCTCTTTTTTTCCCTTTGGATTCTGGGATTTGTACTTTTTGCTTTCTGATACATGCCAACCCTCCCGATTTAGGCGGGAGACTCCCAATTTTTCAGTGAAAAATATTGGTATTTTTTACATTCTCCCGCCGAAAATAAATCTTTGCCCAATGTATTCCTATGGCAAAAAGTTTGTCTCTTGATTTTTCAGACGAAATCTCCCTCCCAGGTGGGTCGGAATGTTGCCATTTATGGCTTTCCCATGGGAAATGTAGTGACCTGAATAACCTCAGCCCTTTAAGATGAGTAGCAATTACCCTGGAGATGGATGGGGATGTAGAAGTTACTCAACATCAATCATAGCTCTCAACTCTCCCGCTTTTGGCGGGTGTCACCCGCCTTGCAAAGGGCTGACTCACCCGCCAAGCCTCCTGCACTCCCATTCATTCAAATGGGCGTCTCACCCGCCAAAAACAAAATCGGGTGATTTCACCCGCCTTTGCGAGGCAAATGGTTGAGAGCTATGCATCAGTAATCAAAATGACACAGTCGGTAAAAAGGATAACGGTTTTATTTTCAATTGTCTAAAACAGGGAGCATACCGAACATCAACGAATTCGCTCGCTCCTCTTACTCAACGAAATTCATAAAAAACAGTACTTTTATATTCAAAACTTGTCATCATTGATGTTGACCTGCATCACTACCAATGTCATCCTAGGTGGCAAACTACAGAACCTATTACTAACTATGATAGGCTCCGAGTGAACATCTACATATACGATCTATACTTCGTTCTGATCGGTCGGGTAGTCATCCCCACATATCTAAGTGCACATGGGCAGGTGATCAGGTAGATAACATTTTTAGTATTGCAGTTAGTCATTTCTTTTTGTACCCATGTATGATGCCATCCAATATCTATGGTTTTGGTTCTTGTAGTCCCAGGGCAGGCACTGCATGACCCACATGGAGTATGTCCTGTTGGTTTTTCACAGTTCCAAAGTGTATCCAGAGGCAGGTTTTTTTCTTTGTAGGTTTTGACGAGGGAATCCCTCAAGTTCTTGTTTCTTTTCATGGCAAACCGTGGAGTGGCCATATTCGATTCGCCCACATTCAAGATTGGCCAGAGTCTTAGAACTTCCTGTTTGAGTTTGTTGGTTAGTGGTGAGAACGTGAAAACCGCTGTAATCTTATCCTCAGAACTTTTTTGTTTAACGTGCTGGTCTAATGTAATATCACATGGAATGTTACGTTCCCTCTTTCTTACCTGCTGGATGGTTTTTCTAGGATATACTCTCTTTTTGAGTTTATTGGCTAAATGTTCCGATTGTCTTTCAAAGTCTGTGATGTTAGAACAGTTCCTTCTGTATCCTAGAAATTGGCCGAAGGGCAGATTGTTCTTCAGACTTGCTGGGTGAAAACTTGAAAATGTTAGCAAAGACTTCCTATCAGTGGGTTTGTTAAATACCAAGGTGGTTATGATGTTATTTTTGATTTCAAGTTGGAGGTCTAGAAAGTGTATTTGGGATTTGCTGTGCGTCTCAGTGAATGTCAGATGTCTATTTCGTTCATTGAGCCAAATTATAAATCTTGTTAGTTCTGGTTCAGAGCCTTTGAAGATCATAAGCACGTCGCCGATGTAGCGTGATCAAAGTTCTATATGGGCTTTCCAAGGATTTGTGTCAGGGTAGATGGTATCCTCCTCGAAGGCTGCTACATATAAATTAGCAAGGCCTGGCGCGAAAGTTGCGCCCATGGCTGTACCCGATATTTGTTCAAAATATGTATTTTCATACAGAAAGTAGTTCTTCGTGAGCGCTATTTCTGCCATCTGCATAATCAATGTAACCGGGGTGTCTAGGGGTGGATCCAGATTTCTGAGGATGTTTTCCACTACTTGTAACGTGGCCATTTGTGGGATCCTTGTGTACAATGACTCAATGTCTAGAGTGACAAGTAGATGAGTCTCAGGGTCAAAATTCCAATTTTTGAGAAGTAGTAATGCCGCAGTGGTGTCCTTAAGTTAGGAACGCATTTTGTTTACTCTGGGTCTCAAAAAGAAATCTACAAATTCAGACAGCGGTTCCAGGACAGATCCTATGCTTGAAACTATTGGCCTACCTTGGATGGGTATTTTTTCCTTATGAATTTTAGGTAAGGCATAAAATGCCGGTCTCCTCTGTGTTTTTGGTGATAGGAATTCGTATTCTTTAAGGCTGATGTGACCTTCGGCAATGGCTTCCTCCAAAATTGGTAAAATCAGTCTTTGAATTTCTTCGGTTGGATTTTCCCAGCTGTCTATAGCTTGTTCTATCTTCTAGTAGAGTTAAGACCATTTTGTTAAAATCCGCCACATCCTGTATTACAGTTGCTCCACCTTTATCTGCTAGTTTTATGACAATCTGATCGCTATCTGCCAGTGTTTTCCAGGCTATGTGTTCTTGTTTTGAAAAATTGTGAAAAATATGATGTTCTTCTTTTTCAAGTTTTTCGATGCTCTTGAACAGGGCTTTTTCGAATGTAATGGATTCTGAGGATAACCCATTCGGTGGTGGATAGAAGGTAGATTTATTTTTTAAGTCTGTAGCGCATTTTTCAGCCCTCTGATCGGGTTCTGTTTCTGTAAGAGTACCAAAGTATTGTTTTAGCCTTATCTTGCGTATCAGTTGAGGACCTCGATTTGAGTTTGAAAAGGATTATGTTGCGAGGTAGGTACGAAAGAGAGGTCCTTCACCAGCAGCATATGTTGTTCTCGTGTGAGGACCAATTGGGAAAGATTTATGACCAAAGACTTATCATGAATTGGAGGGATACAAGTTGTAGGTGGCTGTATCAATGGTATTTGCCTTTGTCCTTCTTCTGTGGTATTGTGAATTGGACGTCTTGTATTAGATATATAAGTATCTTCTTGCCAAGTTACTGTTTTCTTTTTTATTGCTGAGCTCCTAACCATCCCCGTCCCCTGCTGAGGGTGACTCGGGGTGACTGATTTTGCCAATGGACATTCCATTGTCCTCTTCCCTTGCTCCTTGTTTTTCCTTGTGCCTGATGAAATAACTGGGGGGCTGTAGGGATGTTGCTGTTGGGTAAATTAGAGCCACTTGCTGTTGCTAAGCTTTGGTTGCTTCCACTGGAGCTCCCACTTGAAAAGGTCCAGTTAGCTGGTCTTGGGCGTGATTGTATTCATTTCCTATTGTATTGATTGTACTGTTGGCCAGACTGTGCAGGTATTTGGCTCTGATCTTCATAGTAAGCATCCGTTATATAGGGGTATACCTTCTCTTGCGTGAAACTCGCAAGGTCTTTTCTTAGTTTTGCAACTTTTTTATTGAAATTGAAGTCCTTGAAATCTTTCATTGTGGCATCGAGGTCCTCAATACTTTTTTTATAGATGGCAATGACGGTAGCTGTTTTTAAAGAGTCTTGTTTTTCTTGTATCTCTTTCATCATTTTTTCGGAGACTGTCTTAGCTGTGCTTATAATCAGCACGAGCCAGTCTCTTGTACATTTATTAGATATGTACGACCAATCTTTTCTAAATTGGACCTGCTCCAAAAAGATTTGAGGTTCGATTCTGATTATAAGCCCCATTGGAGCTGCATGTGCACGCAGATATTCTGTCATTATAGTGCCTTGCAGTTCAGTGCGGATCAGTTGTTTTTTCAGTATTTCAAGCTCATTCCATTCGTTGCCACTATTTCCTACTTCCGGTATACCCTCTGTACCTAGAATGGACAGGTTAGCCAAGATGTTCTCCACTAGATCCTCTGCAAAAGCCAGATACCTGGCCTCTGCCATTTTTGTATATGTCTCAGGCCTCCGTTATTCTGATGAATTACTCAGACGAAGAGAGCTGGGGAGGTGTTGCCGGGCCGATGTGCTCCTTAGCTAGTTTAGAAAAAGGTGCCTAATTATGGCACAGGTTCTCAGCCACAGGCAGTCCGAAGAAAAAGTATCCACAATATTGGAACCTGGTTGGGGGATCTGTAGCTCAAATCTTCCCTATCATCATATCACAAATTAGTTTGAGTACATTCTATTCGAGTATTGCATTTTCTTATGGGGGATTCACTCCACAGTGTTGAGAGAGCGGGGAAAACACCGTCCACATGACCAAACCGGATGGAATTAATAATATTACCTACATCAAAGGAACCATCATATACATGAACAAGATTTGATATTTAGTTATCTTTCCATTTGCCTATCTATCTACAAATTCCTCCTGAAGAACCGCCATAAACCATGTGGCGGAGAAACACGTGTTGAGGACAATATGACCTAGTGAATTAAACTAGGTCTTCGCAAGGATAATATTACCTAGTGAATTAAACTAGGGCTCCGCAATTTTCGAGTAACAACGTGAAGACAACATTGACTAAAAGGCTCAGGAGAGCCAATACACATGTGAGGACAATATGACCTAGTGAATTAAACTAGGGCTTCGCAAGGATAATATTACCTAGTGAATCAAACTAGGGCTCCGCAATTTTCGAGTAACAACGTGAAGACAACATCGACTAAACATTGAACCAATTCAAATTGAGGCCAATACTGCCTAGTGAATTAAACTAGGGCTTCGTAACTTTCTAGTGACAACGTGGGATACAGCAACTTAGTGAATACAACTAAAAACTTAGAACCAATTTAAATTTTTGAATTCCTTTGTCTCTCCATCAATCCAAATGCTGAGTAAATTATACTAAGGCTTTGCAACTTTCAAGTGACAACGTGGGACACAACAACTTAGTGAACTCAACGAAAAACTTTAAACCAATTTAATTTTCTGCATTCTTTTGTCTTCCCATCAACTTATATGTTATGTTCAAGAAGTAAAAAGGAATCCCCAACTGTTTACAGCACAACTATACACTATGTGACCCAACCATCACTTAAATATTAGCCTCTGCAAGCTATCTCTTGAGTTGTAACCTTGGTAATCTCCAATATCTTTGGGTTCTCCCTGTACAAGACCATCAGGATGGTAGAGCAGGATTTTTCGTAATTTATTTTCCCACTATTTACGTCGTCTCCTTTTTCAAATAAGTTCAACCACACACTTTTCCCTGTAGATCTAGCCGTCACCACAGTGTCCGGCTTTTCTCCTGGTTTCCCCTCATTTCAGCCAGTACTTATGGCTGAAATATATATTCATGAAATATATATTCTTGGGTTACCTATACGGGAGATGTGACTAATGCAACACAGCCCGTCTGCCTCTTTTTAGACAGACCGGCCGCTTTCATTTCATTTCATACCAAGATGGCCGCCATCCATGCGGTCCGTTTATGAGTCCTTTTTTAGTGTCCACTAGGACCCACACGAAACCTATCACGTGACGCACTTCGCGTTGTATACACGACAGCTGAGTTGCCATTCCGTGTATCAACATCGGATTATGGTCAGAATCTCGAGGGGAACTCCTTACCAACTGGGAGGTAAGCAATAGCAAAAATGTCTAGGCTAATGCTGACTATGCATGGCTTCTTAGCCTCATTGCTGCCGCTTTGTGGCCGTTTTTGATTCTAGGTAACACATACAGTTTTAAAATATCCGCGTGATATGCAGAGAGACCGCAGCTTTCACAGATTAGTTATGCGACCCCCAGCTGTGAACCGCACTCTGGGTCCCCCTGCCTTTTGTGAAAAACCAGATGATGGGCTGAACTAATATCCCCATCTCAGGTCGCCCCATACATATTTTTCCTCCATATATGAGGCTGGCCTGGTACACGATAATGTGGTGCATTCCTAGCCCCATATTGGTTACAAACAACAGAGAATGAGTAGATGGGTTGTTTTTAATGGCGACATGACATGGGGAATCTTGTCTGGGCCTGTGAGCTCCACAAGTCAAACTCCTCAGGAGTCGAACTGTTAATTGAAAAAGCTAGTTTTTTAACGATTTTGAATTATAAATGCTTATGCAGTCATCCTTCTAGTTTCATTCTTTCACCTCAATCTAAAAGAATATATTTCTTTTGTAGGCGAATAAGGAATGTGTGATCATCTCGGATACGGGAATTGGTAAATAATCTACCTACCGCACCCAGGACCCTGACATTTGGGAGTTGCTTCACCATTAATGGGTAAGATGTGTACACTATGCCCTTCTTTGACTACGAGGCTATGCACGGGATATGTCTCTAATGGCACTTTCCCCGGTTTCTCTCTTTTCTCCCTCCCTTTTGCTCTTCCATATACAGGGCAATCTCCTATTCTGAATTTTGAGATTCACCACTACCAGCAGAAGTAATTAGACCACACACCAAGGGGTGTCGGGCATTAGCCCTGAAGAAAGTGGTCCCAATTACCTCAATACCACTGAAACCGGTCGGCTTCCTTGTGACTAGATTTGAACAATGACGGATCAGAGAAATCCTTCAATCAAGTCATATTTTTTGATCTCAAAACGAAAAGGGATCGTATAAATTTTACTAAAACAGTAGATTCGGAGTCTTCACCAAGAAATACATCTCCGAATCGAAAGAAATAGGAGTTGTTTTTGACTACCTCTGGTCCACACACTCCAAATGATGTTTTTTTTAACAAATATGACTTATGAAACAGTTTCATGAAGTCTACCTATCGACTTATATAATTTTTCTTAGTAGCTGAGAGATATTAGAGCAACACCTCTAATTTTTTAATAAAGGTTGCATTCCAAAGAAGCGAAATAAAATTGTTAAGTTTTATATGGGAAACAACATATTATGTGAAAAACCTGGAAGGATAAAGAAAAAACAGGAACTCAACACTGTGGAGTGAATCCCCCATAAGAAAAAGCAATACTCGAATAAAATGTACTCAAACTAATTTGTGATATGATGATAGGGAAGATTTGAGCTACAGATCCCCCAACCAGGTTCCAATATTGTGGATACATTTAGTACTGTTCTTCTGACATATTTCACATGTCTGAATAAAGTTTTTTATATCAGCATGATACCTGGCCAGTAAAACATCCCACTGATGTGTGTCTGGGTCTTAGCTTGTCCTAGGCGCCCCCCTGTCAGATGAGAATTTGCAATCTCTAGTACGATCTTCCAGTGGGTTTTGGGGATTACTAACTGAGTTTTTTTAGACCTTCTGTGGATGTTTGTTTTCTATAAAGCAATCTTTGCTTTAAGAAGAAAAAAGGGCTTCCCTTCCGGGATTGCTTGTAAGAAATCTTCAGCGAGGGCTGGGTCCTTTCTATGGGAGAAGCCAGGTCGGGAAAGATGGTAAGTTCTTATTCCCTTTTCTCCTTACTGGTAGACTGTTCATCTGCTTCCCCAAAGCCTAAGGTACCTCTCAGCGTTTCTTTTGGTTCACTGTTTTTAAAATGAGGAAATAGAGCTCTTTCAAAAATTCATTGGGCAATTTTGTCCCCACGATGTACTTCAAATGGAATTTCACCATGGTTCTGTAAGAGAACCTTTATGTCTCACCAGAAGTCGGGATCTATGATGTCTGCTAAAACGTCTACACCAAACTTCCAGGCCATGCCAGATTTTGGGGCCAATCTTATGTTACACCCAGGAGGGTGTATCAAAACTATGTGGGAATCATTCCCCTTTTCCCTGGAGGGATGGTAGCCTCTCGGCTGCTACAGATATTAAAGACTATTGATTCTTTAGTGGCAACAGAGAGTCCAAGGCTCTATGACTAAGCTTCTGGAACTTTAGGGTTCCCCAATTTGTTTCAATTGAGTCACATCCCACTCTGACACCACATGTAAGGAAGGCATGGTATCAACAGTAAGACAGACACAAGTGACCAGAGTTCAAGGGTGTTTATTGACCTTAAAAAAAGGACCTATCTAAACCTAAATCTAAAGATGGGTGCAAGCTACGCCCATCAAATAATAATATTACCATCCTAGTGGTGTCTTGTCAAAATAAAAGGGCCTATACTAATGAACATATTGCCAATCCTTACCTCTAAATACAAATAGTGTTTGAAATAGTGTTAGCAAAAAGAAAGTGTTCACATAATGATATGTGAGAATGTTCAGGCCCCAGGTTTTCAGCACGGGACAAGGCGGTTCACTCGAGCATAGCACAATCTCTGGCTTCTTTAGCATGACGATACGGTTCAATCACTAGCATTACTAGCGTTAGGGCCTTCTGTGCCCAAGTCTCCTTGCCTACCAAAGTCTCTTCCCGCTGAGTCACTTTGCCTACCGAAGTCTCTTCTTGCAGAGGCCCTGATGTGACAAAACTATACGTTCTTTTCTTCTTTCAGATTTTCACAAATATGCAATTCAGGTGATTCACTATTCACCCCGGGGCCCCCTCAGATCCCTTCAATACAATGATCAACACTTTTTGGATCCCCCTCTTCTGTGATCAGATCGTCTTTCACACTGTTTGTAGGATATTCTTTCTCGGGTGACTCACGGTTCACCCCAGAACCCCCTCAGCCGGGTTCAGATCCCTTTCTCATACAATTAGTCTCCCTCAGTTGGGTTTGGATCAATTTCAGTTAGCATCAACTATCAAAGACTTTCGAATGTGCACAGGGTTTGGCTTGTCCAGTTGCAGGACCACTTCGATTTCACAATTCCAACACAGACTGGTCTGGTATCAGTCTCCCCAACTCACTGGCTGTGCTGTCTTTACTGGTGCTGCTTTGTTATAGGAGCCAAGGACAATAGCATGTCGGAAAACGGTCCTCCCCACCTTGGCTATCGACGCAGGAGAGCACGATACCTCTGACACACAATGCAGGTTTCTGCAGCTTTGATTACGGGTCTTACGTTTCTTATTCTTGAGTGCTCTGAAAAGGTCAAGGGCACGCCCCTTCGTGCAACCCTCTCCAGTCTTGCTGTCTTTCTCCCTGTATTAAACTGCCATCTTGGAACTGCTGCTTCCGCATGTGCTTTGCCTTGCTCAGAGTGTGCTTTTGTGCTCTGCCTTTTATCCGTGTGGGGAAGTGTGATGGAAGTCAGGTGTGTGTAATGATCGGTAATTGCCTGACCCTGCCTGACCATGGCATTGGGACATGTCAGCTATACGGCTTGGGTGTTAGTCAATTTTCGCTCACAGTGACAGATCCCCTGGGACTAGCGGATGAGACACATTCAGGTTTCTCACACCTGCTAGCTATGGTGGTGTGAGTGGGACATTAGGTGGGACACAATCTTCATGAAGGCCTTGCTTCTACTGGTCTGTAGCACTTGCCAGTTTGAGCTGGACACCTAGAGGTGTTGATTTTGTGCCATAGGATAGGTGTGTGGCAGCTATTTGGCTGATGTGTCTGTACATGGGTGCTTGGCATGCGGGTGGTGGCAATGTAACATGTGATTGGGTAACTGTCCATGATGCTTGCTGTTCCACAGTAGTTGTACGTGTCCCACATGAGGGCCTCTGCCTTCTCCATGGTGAGTATTTTAGGGTGTTTACAACCTCCATGCCTCCTGATGTACAGTCCTGAGGTGTCACATTGATTGCTTGTGCATTGACTGGGTTAATCTCTTCTGGATGAGTGGAATTATGTCTATTGCAATGAATTGAGGGAATTTGTCCCTTCTCCCAAAGGGGGAGCCCCCTTGTGAGGCTAGGGAGGTGAGCCTGCTCTGCAACACCTTCCTCAGGAGTCGAGGCAAGTGGGACCCGTGATGAATCAAATGGAGTCATCACGGATATCCCGGCAGTGACCTCCTCCCATGTGGCCAGGGGACGGTGGCCGCTACTTGTTCCTGACCCTGTGGTTGAATTTACGAGGGAGGATCACATGGGAGGAGACAGCTACTGGGGAGATGGTTTGACTCCATTGGCAAAGACGCGGTATCCCTCCCTTTTCCATGAGGAATACCCTCTGGTACACAAGATCTTAGTGGTCTTTTGAGATCTCAGTCAGGCCACTACCTTTAGCCCAAACACCCACAACTCACACATAACATCTTTGTTTCTGATGTGCCTTTATGTAAAATTCAGAAGAGAAACCATCTAAGAGTTAAATGTTCTGGGGCGTGGTTAGGAGTATCATCGGTAAAGATGGCTTCCTAAGAGCCTCTGATGAAGTGAGGGCAAAAACTGCTGAATGCCTCCTCTCCTGGCCTTGTGCTATGACTGGAGGCGCAGATCTGAACTGCTGAATATCTGCTCTACAGCTGTGTGTCATTTTGGCCCAGATCAGCGGCGGCAGTCCAAGGATCGGACCGGATGGATCGAGGGCCAGCTGCCTGTATAATGGCAATTCCTGATCTTACCCTGTGAGGGGCCTGCTGCCCAGTGTCAAGTTTATCAAAGTTCTCCTCTATTTCTTGCGTATCACTTTCCCCAAACACCCCCTCCTCCTCACCTGCTTCTTCTGACAAACTCTCTTGACGTTGATCCTTCTTTCTTCGATCTCTTCTTTTCTTTCTGAAGAGGTATGGTCTTCCCCGGAGCAAAGCCACAATGATGCCTTCGTAAAGGAGGCAGGAAAGGACCCCATTCCGAAAGAGCCCTTGGCGAGGAAAAAGCCAATTCGGCAGAAAAAACCTCTTGTGGAGTGTGGAAGGCAGTCCCTGATAACCGGTGGATATGCAGGTAAGTTTCTTCTATAGTGGCCGGAAGCGTGGGCAGACCCGACCTCCTGATGGGTTCCAAAAATTCTTTACAGGTATTTTGGATCGAAGGAAGCTCCAATTTCTCCAAAGCGGAAGTATGCAGGGCACCGTGGAGTCCGGAACCGCAGGTAAGCAGAATGCCGGCGGGCAAAGAAGGTAAGCAAAAGAAGGAAAGTAAGGGAACCGGTAAAATGGAAAAACCAGACCGGTGAAGGGAAAGGGGGGAGGAAAGAGGAGACCGCCGAGGGAGGAAAGCAGAGGTGAAAGGAAGTAAAGAAAAAGGAACAGACGAAACAAAAACAGGCTGCAGGCGGAATCGCGAAGGCCAAGAAAGACAAGAAACAGAAGGGTAAAAGGAACCGGGAAAGACGGACAGAACAGAGGGAGAGCAAACACAGCTTGAGAACCCAGAAGCGGAAGTGATAGGGTTGCAACGTGAAGCGTCGCGGAAAGGGGCGTGGTTAAAAGGCAAAGGAAAAAAACACAGACAAACAGCTAGAACGCTGCACCAGGAAGTGAGAGAAAGGAATGGCACCACTCAATGGCCGGAAAACCACCAAGTCCTCCATAGCCTCCATGAAGGCAGGCGCCTTACGCGCGTGACAGTAAACCCCCTCTGCATGGCCGGACCACCTGGTTTGCCTGGATGACGGAGATGAAACCATTGGACCAACCTAGGAGCCTGAAGGTGGGAAACTGGCTCCCAGGAGTCCTCGGAGGTGGAATACCCCTTCCACCTTACCAGATATTCGAGACGTCCTCTGCGGTAACGTGACTCCATAATCCTGCTAACTTCATATTAAGCAGAAGTATCGTCCACCACAACAGGAACTTTGGATCTAGGTCGAACGTATGGGTCCACCAGGTATGGTTTGAGTAAAGAGGTATGAAACACAGGATGAATGCGTTTCATATGATGGGGCAACTGAAGCCTATAGGCTACAGGATTGATGCGCTCAAGAATGGAAAAAGGGCCAAGGTATCTTGGCGACAGTTTCGAAGGTCGTAGCCAGCGAGGAAGATATTTAGTGGACAGCCACACCTTATCGCCCTTCTCCCATGATGGCGGGGCCTGGCAATGAGGATTCTTTTGAAACTTGTAGCATAACTGGCTGTCTTGGAGGCTTTCCTTGGCTATCCGGTGGGCCTCAGAAAGGCTAGAAAGAACTGCATTCACAGAAGGAACAGAGGTGGGATCAGTAGACAATGGGATAAGAAAGCGGGGATGATACCCGTAAGTGCAGTAGAAAAGACTAAGTTTGATGGCACTGTGTTTGGCGTTATTGTATGCAAACTCAGCTGTAGGAAGTAGAGTAACCCAATTGTCCTGTGAATGGTTGACGTAACAACAGAGGTACTGCTCCAAGGATGTATTTAATCGTTCAGTTTGTCCGTTAGTTTGCAGATGGTAGCCAGAGGACATGGCCCTATCCATCCCCATTTTCTTACACAGAGCACCCCAGAACCGTGAGGTGTTGTCATGACCCTTGCCCCTGGCCCTCACTGGCAAGTCAGCCTTCCAGTTAGGGCCAGGTCAAAGGCCTTAAAATCTCATCCAAGAATCTCTTGGAGTCAGTCCTGGCGCCTCTGGTGCCAGGCTCATAACCATCATGAAGACCAACATTCGAAAGGGACTATTTACTTGGGACTATCTAACTTGGGGGGGATCAGCCAACATGGAGGCACACATATAGCTCATTTACAAGGAACTGAGCTATGCGGTCTAGTCTTTTGGGTGTGGCAGGCCTAGGACTACTTTACCTGGACTACTTTGAGTGTGGCAGGCCTGGGACTATTTTACCTGGACTACTTTACCTGAGACTATTTAAACCGCACCCAAACAGCAGAACATGCTTTGCGTTATTCTGCTGTGTGCAGCGTAACGCTCACCGTGTCCATTTCTTTGATGCCAGGTTACCTGAATCCAAGGACCTGCAGAGAGAGAAAGAACATTACAAAACTTACCTGGAACAGTATCCTGTCTTCAATCCATCACCGACTTCATTTCCACTCACCTGAAGGTACGAACTCCATCGTCCGGCACCGCATGCATCCTGGAATACCATAACCTGGAAAGAGGAGAAAGAAAGACAGCATTAGTAAGCGTTTACTCACGTTTCCTCCCGAATGAAGAAAGCCACACAATTCTTACCTGGGCAGTCATCTCCTGGTCAGTATCATTGCTGGAACATTACAGCGCTCTACAAGGAACATCGCAACCTGCAAGGAGAGAAAAGACGCAGGTTAGCAATATAAAAGGTGAAACAGCGCAGTGCATCGCGCATTACTCACCGGACAGCATCGCGTACACCACGCTTTCGCCTACCGGCCCATGCTCATCTTCAAACTGCATGACAACAGCAAAATACCTTTCCATACCCAAAAGGAAAGAAGCAAGACATTAATAATCGAACTAAGAAGAACATAAGAACTGCATATAAAGACTGTAAAGCAGCAAACCTACGGAGTCGCAGCAGGCCTGGATTCCCACAGGGGGGCTTACACCAGTGAAGTAACATCTACGCACCCCTGCCCCTAGGAGCAGGACAGAGAATCTAGTTAGTTCAGCTGTTGGGACAATTACGCGCTGAAGTACATTCAGCCAGGCAAGAAACCAACGCTCTTAGGAGGGATTTGATTGTTACTAAGGATCGTACCCACGAAATACGTAGACAATTGCTCCAATCACAGGCAGGACAGACCCCATTGCCTGGTAACATTCCGCCAGCACCCGTACCAACTTCTTCCACCAATCCAGTACAAATAACCCTTCCTGGGGCAGTTCCTTTAGCTCCACCTGAACGATTCACAGGGGACCCCAAGAAGTACGCAATGTTCATGAACCAGTGTCGTCTTCATTTCCTTTGCAGACCTGGGGCTTTTCCTAACAACCAAGCGCGGGTTGCTTTTGTCTTGTCATATCTGAGTGGCAGTGCTGCGGATTGGTTGGTACCATTGGTAAGTCAGGATAACCCGTTGTTACATGACTTTGGGGGTTTCCAGATGGAAATGGTCGTCATACCTTGCTCAAGTGGTTAACCCACCTAAAGAATGTGGAGAATTCATCAACATTGTGGTGCAATTAGATCACAGATTACAATACCGAAAAGCGGACCGGATAAGGTTAGACACTCGAACTGTGCATGTCCGGTCAAAGGATAATGTTTCACGTACATTGGAAAACACGGTAGAACCCATGCAAATCGGAAGTGTACGGCCCACTTTTGTCAGGAACTGGAGATTGTGGAAGCGCTGGAGGCTATGATCAGCGTGCGCTCCAGTCCTCACCCAAGATGGCCACCGTACCTTTAAGAGGCTGGCTCCTCCCACAAGCCGGTGCGTTGTATCTGTTTGTCAACGCTCGGTTTGTGTGTTGGAGTTTCTTCTGTGGATCCTTCCGTGCCTACAGCGAACTTACTTACCGCCTTGAATCCTGCTCTGGTCACCCTCCTCCTTCCTGCCCGTGCCTCTTTTGTTTGTTTGCTCTGTTTCGCTTCCCGCCTTATATTCTTCAACTTTCTACTCCCGGTGTCTCGGCGCCGCCTGTTCTGTGCCTTTGCCTTTAGTTTGTCCTTATTTGCTCCTGTTCCTTTCGCTACTCAGCCTCTCCTTTTATATTTTATTTTGAACTATGGGCGTCGGTATTCTTACTTCTATCGGCGCTGCCTTGCCTTTCACTTGTTGGGTCCCTGTTGCTCTGACTACACCCTGGGAACCTTTTGCCTTTTCTTAATTAGACTAGATCCGTATACTTTTCTATTTCCTTTCGGTCAGCCTTTCTTAAACCGTTTAGGATATTCTTTTTGTCATAATCCTATTTATATCCATCTTCTTATCACATGGTGTTGCCTTTTCACCTTATATCCTTTACTCTTATCAGCATTCAATTTGGAGAACTTCTGGAGTTATATTCCATTTATACTCCCTACAGTCTGGACAATTGAGGAATTTGACATCTATTCTACCAGAATTCCTTTTTGGTGTGGAGCAAGCAACGCCTTCCTTGTCGATTGAGAGGAACCGACTGTCCCCCATCTGAGCCCATCCAGAAACAGGGTTTTTTCTGCATTCGTGTTTTTTCCCTGGAAATTAGGACTGGCCCTCTGGGGATCCCCGAGGTCAGAGTTACATCTCTGCCAAGGTGGCCTCCGGAGGGGCCAGACCCTACCTACACGATAAGAAGGTCCGAACTCCAAAGGACAAGACTCCCTCAAGGAGAAGGGATCAGAAGAAGCCTGAGGCCAACCCTAAAGAATCCTTCCCAGAAGAATCAGGTGAGGAGTTGGGGGAGGAAGCCTCGGTTCTTGACAACTTTAACTAAAACTGAAAGAGACAAGAGAAGGCAACAGCAATTATGCTTATATTGTGGAAAATCAGGCCACTTCCTCAAAGAATGTCCAGTGAAACCACCAAGGAGAACTACTGGAGCCACAGAGAAGGAAGATAACAACAAGGAGTCGGAAAACTACTAAGCCCGGCAAGCATAGAGGTCCGCTTGTCGAGCAAGAAGGATGAGCCAGAGACCTCACACTTTGCATTACCAGTAATTATGATCAATCACCAACAACCGTCTCGGATGCATGCTGTCGAAGTATACATAGACAGCGGAGCAGTTGGGAATTATGTAGACCAAGATCTGGCAGCAGAGATGGGGCTTCCCTTATGCTCTATGCCAACAACTGAAAAGTTACTACATTTGATGGGACAGAAATAGCTTCCGGACCAGTAACCCAATGCACAGCAGCACTAACCCTACTGTGCCAGGATGGACACCGAGAATCTATTGCATTTGACCTCATCAAAGCTCCTCAGTTTTGAATAATCTTAGGGATGCCATGGTTGGTAGCTCACAACCCTCTAATAGATTGGCGTGCCAAGAAGTTGGCCTTTTCCGATGATTTTGCTCGCACCTGTTATTAACAAGAAAAAGGGAAAACAGACTTATGTACATCTGCTACTCCCAGTACGGCGGTGATTGTACTAGGTGTGACTAGTGCTCTACCAAATGAATACCATGATTTTCAAGACGTGTTCCAGAAAGAACAAGCCAATTCTCTACCACTGCACAAGCCCTACGATTGTCAGATCGACCTCATACCTGGTGCGCAAATTCCTTGTGGTTGAATCTATGCACTTACTGAACCAGAAAACCTTCATTTGAAATCTTATCTTGATCAGTACCTGGCAAATGGATTTATCCGCCCATCTAAATCACTGACAGCCAGTCCCTTATTCTTCGTACCAAAGAAGGAAGGAGATTTGAGGACTTGCATCGACTATCGCGCATTAAACCAGATCACAGTGAAAAACAGTTATCCACTGCCCCTTATTTCTGAATTATTGGATCAAGTCAAAGATGCCCAAATCTATACCAAACTGGACCTTAGGGGGGTGTACCATCTTGTTCGAGTGAAGAAAGGAGACGAATGGAAAACTGCCTTTTGTACCAAATACAGTTTGTATGAATACCAGGTAATGCCTTTTGGACTTTGCAACACTCCTGCTGCATTCCAGTACTTTATGAATGATGTTTTGCGGGAGTTAATCGACGTTTGCGCCCTGGTTTATATTGATGACATCTTAGTGTATTCTGCTACAAAGGAAGACCATGTCAGGCATGTCCGCTCCGTCCTTACTAAACTCTGCCAACATAAACTGTATGCTAAACATGAAAAATGCTCTTTTCATGTCACCGAAGTGGAGTTCCTCGGTATTATCCTCACACCAAAAGGTATCAGAATGGATAGGCACAAGGTAGATTCCATTCTCAGCTGGCCGTCACCAACTTCATTTAAAGGAATCCAGAGTATGTTGGGCTTTGCAAACTTTTACCGCCGATTCATCCCAGATTTTTCCCTAATAGTGCATCCAATTACATCACTATTGAGAAAAAACAATACAAAGTTCCATTGGACCGAAGAAGCAGAGAAATCCTTTCAAGAAATTAAGTAAAAATTCACTTCTGCTCCAGTTCTACGGCATCCTCGCCCAGACCTCCCTTATATAGTTGAAACCGATGCCTCTAGCATGGCTATGGGAGCTGCTCTCTCACAAAGGGACCCAGGAACTGGCCAGTTACACCCTGTGGCATTCTGGTCACGAAAATTCTCACCTCCCGAACTCAACTATGCTATCACAGACAATGAACGCTTGGCTATAAAATCAGCTTTCAAGGCATGGCGACACCATCTCCTTGGTGCTAGACGTACTGTCATGGTCATAACTGATCATCGAAAACTGCAATACCTAAAAACAGCAAATGCTCAATCATCCTGTCAACTGCGGTGGGCCTTTTTCTTTGCTGAATATGACTATGTGATCATCTACCGGCCAGGAGTCTGAAACGGAAAGGCTGATGCCTTGTTCCGCATGGGTGTTGATGAAAAGGTATACATAACTCCAGATCCAGTAGCCATCATTCCAGAAGCAAACTCCTGGGTCTTACAACAACATTGACACAGGGTGAACTCCAAAATAAGATCCAACTCTTAATGGGTCCCACGTTTTCACAAGAGTGGTGTACTCAAGGAGAACATTACACTATTAAAGACCAGTTACCATATTTTAGGAACCGTCTATACTTGCCAAGTAAAGATTTACAAGAGCAGGTTATTTCGCGTTATCACGACTCCCTGATTGAAGGTAATCGTGGAATTGCCAAAACTCTAGCTAAAGTAAAACAAAACTATTGGTGGGCCACATGGCGTAAAGACATCATACAATTTATCCAATCTTGAGGTGTGTGTGCACAAAACAAGTCCCAAAAGCAGAAACCAGCTGGTCTTCTCCAACCATTGGAAATTCCTCCCGCACCATGGCACCCATTGTCCCTTGATTTCATTACAGATCTACCTCCCAGTCAAGGATTCAACACCATCTGTCCTGCGCGGTCGCACTTGGCGAATGCTTCCGCGTTGGAGGATAGGAGGCAGGTTCCGACGCAAGGTACAGCCTTTACGTTGTCTCTCTTTCAGCTTGCAGCGGTCTAGTCTTTTCCACTGTGGCAACTGCTGGGAGGTACTTTACTCTTCCGCTCCCAGCAGTCCTGGCGTTGCAACCGTCTTGACTCGCAGCTCTTTTTGGTTGTAGTGCTCTTACTTTCGCTTCACACAAAGCTTTTCCTTTCCACTAAACGGCCTCTGGCACCCTCTTCCTCCAGTGTTCAGCCCGGTTCTGTCAGTTCTTTCCCTCTTACCTTTGCTCCGGCATTCTCTCTCTTTTTTCCATCTCCCTCCTGATTCCTCTCCCGGATCCATCTACTTCTGTATCTCCTTTACTTCGGAGCCGGCTGCCCTTCCTCCTGGGTTTTTTCCTGCCCAGCTATTTATCCTCCTCACGTGGATCTCTACAAAGCAGAGTGAAGATCTACGGCTGCCCGCATCTCCATTAGTTCACTTGTTCATTCATCAAAAGGTTTTTTTTTAAGCAAAAAGCTTTTATCCCCTTGTATTTGCCTGTCCCCTGGATAGGAGCCACAGTGCTGCAGATCACAGGCGGTCACTGTGGCTTCTACCCGAGGCAGGAACTTACCGCAAAAGAAAGAGAAGGACTACCTCACCCGCAGACACCTGGATGTGGAGATAGCCTTAATCGATAGCTCAGTTGAGGAGGAAGCTGAAGGGATTAGGTTGGTGTTTCCCTGGAAGCCTGGAAACCAAGTATCCCAGCAGAAGATAGAAAGCATTGACAGTTTGCAACGCCCACAAGATTCCATGGCTTCAGCGGAGCAGATCCAGGAACTCTGAACGCCTATACAGTGATGATATCAAGAATTACAGACCATGAAGACTGAGAATTACGGTACTTAAGCAGCTTGTCACAGCTCGTGAATCATTACCGCAGGAATTACCCCAGATTAAACTATCTTCAGGTAAATTCGATAGAACCCCTAAGAGGGTTAAGGAATTTGTGGAAGCCTGTACTGTTTATTTCACGTTTCGCTCCTGTGCATTTGCCTCCGACCAGGCTAAGGTGGGGTTCATTATCTCTAATATGACAGGGAATGCACTGGCCTGGGTAACCCCTTAGTCACAGATGCAAATCTCATTTTTAAAGACTTTGGAGGGTTTCTGACCCTTCTCAAGCAGACATTCAAGTGACCAGAACTTACTTATACTGCTTGTGAAGATCTGTTGGACGTCAAACAATGGTCATCAGACGTACTTTCTTACATCACTGCCTTCAAGACTCTGGCCACCGGGGCTGGTTGGCCAGAACAAGCACAATATGCAATCTTTCGTAGGGGTTTGAAAGAGGAGATTAAGGATGAGTTGGCTCGTTCTTCACAACCCCCTACTTTCACTGACCTGTTGTCTGCGGCCCTTCAGATTGAGTACAGGCTTCAAGAAAGACGTTCAGAGAGAAGAAAACAATGAGGCAGATTCTCATCTGGTGAAACTTCATCTCGACCAGCCCACTACCCTATACCTACTAAGGAGGAGCCAATGCAAATTGGTACCACCAGTGCACCACTTTCAGCGGAAGAAAGAAGGCGAGGAAGAAGAGAAAAAGGTCTCTGCGCCTATTGTGGATCCGATCAATACACCAAGGTGCAGGCTATGTTAGACACTCCAGAAGACAACCTCATCATCCATGATTTACCCAAGTATTGTGTTCCCTTTCAGGATGTATTCAAGGACTGTAAACCTGCAACATTGCCTCCCCATAGGCTGGAAGATTGCTCCATTGGATTAGAACCCAACGCTCTGGTCCCTTTTGGGAGAATATTTTCTCTTTCTCAGTTAGAACAACAGGTTCTACGAAATTACCTGGACACAAATGTACAGAACGGTCTCATCCAGTCTTCCAAATCTCCTGCGGGGGCATCACTCTTTTTCATATCTAAGAGGGATTCTTCAGATCTTCGCCCATGCATAGACTAGTGGGGTCTCAATCGAGTCACTATCCGTGATCGCTACCCGATGCCTCTCATTAGAGATGTTATTGAAGCAGTCCAATTGGATCTCCGGAATGAGTATCACCTATTGAGAATAGCTGAAGGGGATGAATGGAAGACGGCATTCCGGACCCCCTTCGGGTTGTACAAATATAAGGTGATGCCTTTTTGGCTTGTAAATGCACCGGCTGTATTTCAGCATTTTATGGATCGACTGTTTTCAGATTTATTATTTGTCTCAGTGATCATTTACTTGGATGACATACTCATATTTTCATCCACCCACGAGTAACATATTGGTCATGTCCAGGAGGTTTTGAAGAGACTACAGTCAAACCAACTCCTCGCTAAACCCAAGAAGTGTGTCTTTGAGGCAACATCGATTCCCTATTTGGGGTTTGTGGTTTCTCACGGAGGCATCTCCATGGATTCTCGCAAGGTCTCCGCCATTCTGGATTGGCCCACTCCGTCATCTGTTAAGGAGATTCAAAGGTTCCTTGGACTGTCCAGCTTCTACAGATGCTTTATTCCGGGGTTTTCTGAAACGGTTCTCCCCATAACATCCTTGCTAAAGAAGACATCACAACCTTTTCTTTGGACTGAAGAGGCCAACAAGAGTTTCCTCAGGCTCAAGAGACTGTTTTGCTCTGCCCCGATCCTACGTCAACTAGACCAGGAGAGACCGTTCATTGTGGAGACTGATGCATCCGATTCTGCTATTGGTGCCGGCCTCCTACAGGCAAATGATGGTAAAGAGTTCCCCGTGGCTTATCTTTCCAAGACGCTATCACCCAGTCAACGGAACTATTCCATACTCGAAAAAGAGTTACTTGCCATGAAGCAGGCTTGTGAAGAGTGGCGTCATTTACTTTTAGGTGCTCGACATGCATTCATCATTCGTACCGATCATAAGAATCTGCAAGTTCTTCAAGCCATGGAATTGTCATGATGCCTGCCCCCGGGCATCCGGATCAAGCCCATCAGCCCCAGGAGCAGGCATCCAGGTATTTAATAAAACCCCAGCAGCCCCGGCTGGGGGCTGTCTGGGTTCAGTCCTGGTGCCTTAGGTGCCAGGCTCATAATAGAAATCAGTCCTGGCGCCATAGGCGCCAGGCTCATAGACTTTACTTACCTCATGCAGACCATGCTGCAAATGAATCCAAGCCAACTTGAGGCCTGGATGGGACTATTTTTCTACAGGGACTATTTTTTACTCGGGTGTGGATCTATGGACTTCTTACCTGGAACTACTTTGGAGGCTATTTAAACCACGCCCGAACAGCAGCACATGCTTCGTGTTATTCTGCATCCAGCAGCGTAACGCTCACCGTGCCTGCAGTCAGCATCCAGTCTTCAGCCACGCCCGTCTCGAATCCAGAGCTCCTAGCAATAGAAGAAAGAAGAAGGAAAGGTTAGAAAACAGATATTATTTCAATCCTTACCTGAATTCCGGATCCATCACGTCTTCGAACTTGAAAAGGACATTATTCTACACGCGTCGCCATAGCCTTACCTGATTAACAACCGGAGGCATTATTCTGTAACAAACCTAACTTCTTACGCCGCACCTGTAAGGAGAGAGAAACCAGCAATTTAAACACACACATCTTTTGCCGGACAGTGTTGGGTAATACAGACTCTTACCTCAATACGATCCCTTGGACCCAGCTGCAACACAAGAAACAAGAGTGAACATCGGACATATTGAACTCTTTGAACTTTATACTTACGGGTTCTCGCCTGGAACCTCAGAGTCAATATTCATCTGGAACTCTTCCAACGCCCTCAAACCAGTGAAGTAACTGGTATCTACGCGCCCCTGCATTCCACGCAGGATGGAGAGCTCATCATTTACAAACATAAGGAGAATATTTCTACGGGTCAAGCAGACGAGATTAGGCGGTCCAGTCCAGTCTGTCATCTCTGCACTACGCTTCACGTTGGAGGAGGTCGCTGCTGTCCGGGTCTGATCGACGCCCCTGTGGGAGCCAGGTGAGCGTAACAGAACACAAAGCCTATCTACAAATTCCCACCCGGGCGTTATGGAAACCTCCGAAACAGACCAACTAGCCCAATTATTAGGGGAACTTAGGGCGGAAGTGCACTCTGCGCGCCAAGAGACTAATGCCCTCAGGAGAGAACTGATTGTGTCAAAGGAACGCACAGATGATCTTGCTAGACAACTGCTGCAAAATCAAGCTGGGCAAACACCCCTACCTGGACTCGGGGGAAACCCAGCTCCTGTTTCATCGAGTAATCCTGTGCAAGTAATCCTACCAGGGGCTATTCCTTTAGCTCCACCCGAACGCTTTGCTGGGGACCCAAAAAGGTTCGCAGTGTTTATGAATCAATGCTGCTTGCACTTTTTATGCAGACCTGGAGCTTTTCCAAATGACCAAGCCAAAGTAGCCTTTGTACTATCATATCTTAGTGGCAGCGCAGCCTGGTCAATTCCACGAGTCAACCAGGATGATCCTTTTCATCGGGATTTTCAGGGTTTTCAAAGAAGCATGGAAAGACTATTCGCCAGACATTCACAGGGACAGGCCCTGGATAACAAACTTTTATCCCTTCGACAGGGTAATCAGGATCTGCTAACCTATGTCACAACCTTCAATAGGTTGGTGGTGGAAACCGGATGGCCTGAGGAGAAACGAATTACATTATTTCATTGTGGGCTTCGGGGAGAACTCAAAGATGTTTTGGCTCAAGTTGTGAACCCACCTTAGGATTGCGCAGAATATATAGACTTAGTGGTCCAGTTAGACCACCGACTTCAGAATAGAAAGGCTGAGCGAGCTAAGTTCGAGTGTTGGGTATGGGTTAAACCCAATGTCACCCCCAAAGGAACAGATGCATCAGAACCTATTCAGATCGGGGGGGGGGGGGGGGGGTTAAAGGACCCTTAACTCAAAAGCAAAGAGAAAAGAGACGGCAGATGCAATTGTGTCTGTACTGTGGAACCGCAGGACATTTTCTACTGGATTGCCCTATAAAACCACCCAAGAAAGTAGTAGGAGTTGCTGACAAAAGTCAAATAGAGCCTGATTCGGGAAACGACCACGCCCGACAAGCGTAGAGGTCCGCTTGCCGAGCTTAAAGAAGGACACTCAGACCTCCTACCTAATTATACCAATGGTCCTAATTGATCCAAGGCAGCCATCACGTATGCACGCAGTAAGGGCATACATTGATAGCGGGGCCATAGGAAACTACGTGGACCACAAGTTGGCCTCTAGGATGAATCTACCCCTTTGCAAAAAGACCGCTTCGGATGTCATCACCACAGTCGATGGAACTGAAATTGCCTCTGGGCCTGTAACTCATTCCACTACTGAGCTGACACTGTTGGGTCAAGATGGGCATCGAGAAACTATTGTGTTTGATTTAATCAAGGCCCCGCATTTCCAAATAATTCTGGGAATGCCATGGTTGGAAACACATAATCCTTGTATTGATTGGCAGAGAAGAGAGTGACCTTCCGAGATTGTGCACACACCTGTTACCTGGAAAAAACCTTGAACAAAAGCCTTGCCACCGTTACTAATCCAGTTGTGCAGTTACCTCCGGAATATCAAGAATTTCAGGATGTTTTTCAAAATGAACAGGCAAATACCTTACCACCTCACAGATCATACGATTGTCAAATTGACCTAGTACCCGGTGCACAACCTCCATGCAGTAGAATCTAAGCCCTTACGGAACCCGAAAATCTTCACCTACGACAATATCTGGACCAATACCTTGCTAATGGCTTCATTCATCCATCCAAATCTCCTGCATCCTCAGCTCTATTTTGGAGTCAGGATAAGGCTTGCATGCGCTTCTAATCGTGTGCTGTGCACGCTGAAAATGTCAGTCGAAAAGAAAGGTGGACACAATCCTCAAGTTGCCATCACCCAGTTCTGTTAAAGGTGTACAAAGCATGCTTGGATTTGCTAATTTCTATCGCAGATTTATTCCTGAGTTCTCACATATTGTACACCCCATCACAGCACTTTTGCGAAAAAACAAACGTTTTTTGTGGACTGAAGAGGCTGAAAGAGCCTTCCAAGAGCTAAAATCGAAATTCACGTCTGCACCTGTCTTAAAGCATCCACGTCCTGAGCTTCCATACATTGTTGAAACCGATGCATCCAGTTTAGCCATGGGAGCTGTCCTGTCCCAGAAGGATCTCGAAACCGGTCAACTTCATCCAGTAGCATTCTGGTCAAGAAAGTTCTCAGCACCCGAATTAAACTATGCGGTTACTGATAAGGAGTTATTAGCCATCAAGTCCGCCTTCAAGGCTTGGCGGCATTATCTTCTCAGTGCCAGGCATACCATCACTGTAACCACAGATCACAGGAATCTGCAGTATTTGAAAACAGCCAAGGCCCAATCATCGCATCAACTTCGGTGGGCATTATTCTTTGGCGAATTAGATTTTGTGATCACTTATCGACCAGGTTGTAAAAACGGCAAGGCAGATGCCCTATCCCGAATAGGGATGGGAGAAGTATATTCGAACCCGGAACCGGTGCCTATAATTTCAGAACAAAGAATTCTTGGCATAACTACTCTACAGACTCTAGAAGACATTCATTTAAAAATCCAACAACTTTTCGATCCAGCAGACCTGCAGGACTGGGTAAAGAAAGGCCAAGATCATTCAGTCATCAATGACCTGCCTTACTATCAAGGACGTTTATTTCTACCACACAAGGAACTACAAGAACTAGTCATCTCCAATTATCATGACGCCCTTATGGAAGGACACCCAGGTATCGCAAAAATTGAAGCTAAAATTAAAAGACAATTCTGGTGGCCCACCTGGCAAAAGGACGTAAAGTCATTTGTGATGTCTTGTGGTATCTGCGCACAAAACAAAAGTCAGAAGAAAAAACCAGATGGCCTTTTACAACCTTTGGATATTCCTCCTACACCATGGCACACCTTGACTTTAGACTTCATTACAAATCTACCTCCATGTAATGGATTTAACACCATTCTAGTTATTGTGGATCTTTTTTCCAAAATGGCCCACTTTATTCCTTTAAAAGGATTACCTTCAGCTTCGATTTTGGCCAAGGAATTTCTCGAAAACATTGTTCGAATCCATGGATTTCCTTCCGTATTGGTCTCTGACCAAGGTAGTCAATTCATTTCGAAATTTTGGAAGAAATGCTGTCAATTGGCGCAAATCGACGTAAGGCTATCAACCAGTCACCACCCCCAAACTGATGGTCAGACGGAGAGGACCAACCAGACTCTTGAACAATACCTACGTTGTATGCTACACCAAACCGAAAGCAATTGGAAAGATATTTTATGGATTTCCGAATACGCATACAATAACTCCGTACATTCAGGAACCGGACAAAGCCCCTTTTATACCATATATGGACATCATCCTCGAACCTAAGAACTCGATTCGCCTCAACACTTAGGAATGCCTGCAGTGACTCATCTGCACTCTACTATTACACAAGCCTTTAAGGAAGCAATAGAACACTTGAAACAAGCAAAGGAGAAATACAAGAAAAATGCTGATCGACATAGAAGTGAAACTCCACAATACCAGATTCGAGATCAAGTTTGGCTAGCTACAAAACACAACCTCTAAAGGGAACTCGAACTTTCAATCCTAGATATATGGGACCTTACACCATTAAGGCCATTATCAACCCGGTGGCCGTCAAATTGGAATTACCCTCTAATTTGTGGATTCATCCTGTCTTTCATGTTTCACTTCTAAAACCAGATCAACCTGGGACAAGATTAACCAAACCACCTGACCCCATCCTAATAGATGGAGAACCTGAATTCGAGGTAAAGAATATCCTGGACTCTAAGATGGTTAAATCAAGACTTTTTTATTTAATCGACTGGAAGGGTTACAGACCACAAGAAAGGTCATGGGAACATAGGACCACGTTCATGCACCTCGGTTGGTGAAGAAATTCCATCGGAACTTCCCAGACAAACCAGGACCAAGGGGAAGAGCAACTTTAGGAGGGACCTTGGAGGGGAGTGATGTCATGATGCCTACCCCCGGGCATCCGGATCAAGCCCATCAGCCCCGGGAGCAGGCATCCAGGTATTTAATAAAACCCCAGCAGCCCCGGCTGGGGGCTGTCTGGGTTCAGTCCTGGTGCCTTAGGCGCCAGGCTCATAATAGAAATAAGTCCTGGCGCCATAGGTGCAAGGCTCATAGACTTTACTTACCTCATGCAGACCATGCTGCAAATGAATCCAAGCCAACGTGAGGCCTGGATGGGACTATTTTTCTTCAGGGACTATTTTTTACTCGGGTGTGGTTGTAGGGACTTCTTACCTGGTACTAATTTGGAGGCTATTTAAACCACGCCCGAACAGCAGCACATGCTTCATGTTATTCTGCATCCAGCAGCGTAACGCTCACCGTGCCTGCAGTCAGCATCCAGTCTTTAGCCACGCCCGTCTCCAATCCAGAGCTCCTTGCAATAGAAGAAAGAAGAAGGAAAGGTTAGAAAACAGATATTATTTCAATCCTTACCTGAATTCCGGATCCATCACGTCTTCAAACTTGAAAAGGACATTATTATACACGCGTCGCATTGCCAGCTGCAGCGCCGCGCCATACTCACCAGTCCTCACAGCATTTTCCGATCCGGCGCAACCTCCATCATTTTCTACGCCGAATTCCACCATCTAGGGGACAAAAGAAACATAAGGTGAGCCGAGAGAGCCAACAAATACAACCTTTCCACCATAGACTTACCTGATTAACAACAGGAGGCATTATTCTGTAACAAACCGCAACTTCTTACGCTGCACCTGTAAGGAGAGAGAAACCAGCAATTTAAACACACGCATCTTTTGCCGGACAGTGTTGCGTAATACAGACTCTTACCTCAACACCATCAGCTGCCACAAGACAATCTTCCCTTGGACCCAGCTGCAACACAAGAAAGGAATGTACAAGAGTGAACATCGGACATATTGAACTCTTTGAACTTTATACTTACTGGTTCTCGCCTGGAACCTCAGAGTCAATATTCATCCGGAACTCTTCCAACGCCCTCAAACCAGTGAAGTAACTGGTATCTACGCGCCCCTGCATTCCACGCAGGATGGAGAGCTCATCATTTACAAACATAAGGAGAGTATGTCTACGGGTCAGGCAGACGAGATTAGGCGGTCCAGTCCAGTCTGTCATCTCTGCACTATGCTTCGAGTTGGAGGAGGTCGCAGCTGTCCGGGTCCGATCGACGCCCCTGTGGGAGCCAGGTGAGCGTAACAGCAATGTTCAAATTCTCGCCAAGCTCACTGGGCTCACTTGTTTGCTCAATATAGCTTCAAGATCACCTTTCTACCTGGCTCTAAGAATACGCTGGCAGACGCCCTGTCTCGGAAGGACTACTTCCCCCTAGGGCAGCGTCAACCCAGAGAACTAATGTTTCCTGAGACCAAGATTGTGACCTTAGTTAATACATTCTTACAACAATTTAAGGACACTTTAGTTACAGAAGGTTCTGGGTCTGCCAAGACTCCTGAACAAGGCTATGTCTTGAAAGACGGCTTGTTGGTTCCATCATAACAGGCTATATATACCTGAAGGTCCTTTTCGGAAACAGATCATAAATTTGTGTCGCGACCATCTCACAGCAGGACACAGAGGGAGATCCGCCACTACAGAGTTAATAGAAAGATCCTTCTTCTGGCCTACGCTTAGGAGGGAAGTGAAGGTCTATCTAGAGGCGTGTCCAGTATGTGCGATGGTTAATATCAAACCGGAAGACCATTGGGACTTCTCACGCAAGCCCCAGTTCTGTCTCGACTGTGGGAAGTTATCTCAACGGATTTCATGGTAGAACTTCCTGTTTCTGAATCTTGTACTTGAATCATGGTCACAGTGGATACACTCACAAAGATGGCCCATTTTTCTCTTCTGATTGGTTTACCCACGGCGGCAACCATGGCTGACGTCTTTATCAAAGATATATTTCGTCTGCATGGTCTTCCTAATAAGGTGATATTTGATAAAGGGAGTCAATATATTTCAAACTTCTGGAAAGCACTGTGTAATCGCCTGGGCATGGAACGGGCACTGTCATCCGGGTTTCACCCATAAACTAACGGGCAGACTGAACGCCTCAATGCCACCCTGGAGCAGTATCTGAGATGCTATATCAACCAGACTCAAGACAATTGGATGAAGTTACTTCCTACTGCTGAATTCACATATAACCATTCCAGACATTCTGCCATAGGTATGACTCCATTTTTTTGTACCTATGGTATATATCCGCGTTCTATTCTTCCTCTGTTCCCGAACCTTAGCGGCTCACCCGCTGCTGAAGATTTATTGGCTACTCTTTCAGAAGCAAACAAAGCAGCAGCCCTTAACTTGAAAGCTAGCCAGACGATTTACAAGACCCAAGCTGACAAATATTGCAAGGATTGTCCCGAGTGGTCCCCCGGCACCCAAGTCTGGCCGTCTACTAAGTTCCTTCCCAGATGGGTCCACCCATCTAAGCTCTCTCCTTGTTTCCTGGGGCCCTTCCCCATTCTATCTAAGATCAATCATGTTACCTAAAAACTCAAACTACCTGCTAGCCTCAGCCGCATTCATCCTGTCTTTCATGCTTCCCTTCTCAAACCTTTCTTTCCTGATCCCTCTCGTAGTAAGACATTCCAGCCTGATCGTCCCATGGGTACAGACCCCACAGAATATGAAGTCTCTTCCATCTGCGACTCTCGCTATTACAGGGGTCGGCTGGAGTATTTGGTGTCATGGAAGGGGTATCCAGAGTTGGAGGATTCTTGGGACCCGGCTTCCTTTGTCCATGCCCCTAGGCTGTTGAAAAGGTTTCACCAGTTACATCCCAGTAAACCAGGGTCCTACAGCCGTAGACGGGGGCATACTGTCCTGCGTGATCGCACTTGGCGAGTGCTTCCGCGTTGGAGGATGGGAGGCGGGTTCCGACACAAGGTACAGCCTTTACGTTGTCTCTCTTTCTGCTCGCGGTGGTCTAGTCTTTTGCACCGTGGCGACTGCTGGGAGGTACTTTACTCTTCTGCTCCCAGCAGTCCTGGCATTGCAACCGTCTTGACTCGCAGCTCTTTTTAGTTGTCACTCTAGTGCTCTTACTTTCGCTTCGCACTAAACTTTTCCTTTCTCCTAACCGGCCTCTGGCACCCTCTTCCTCCGGTGTTTAGGCCGGTTCTGTCAGTTCTTTCCCTCTTACCTTTGCTCCGGCATTCTCTCTCTTTTTTCTATCTCCCTCCTGATTACTCTCCCAGCTCCATCTACTTCCATATCTCCTTTACTTCGGAGCCGACTGCCCTTCCGCCTGGGTTTTTACCTGCCCAGCTATTTATCCTCCTTGCGTGGATCTCTACAAAGCAGAGTGAAGATCTACGGCTGCCCGCATCTCCGTTGGTTCACGTGTTCATTCATCAAAAGGGTTTTTTTTTAAGCAAAATCTTTAATCCCCTTGTATTTGCCTGTCCCCGGGATAGGAGCCACAGTGCTGCAGCTCACAGGCGGTCACTGTGGCTTCTACCCGAGGCAGGAACTTACTGCAAAAGAAGGAGAACGACTACTTCACCCGTAGACACCTGGATGTGGAGACAGCCTTAACCGACAGCTCAGGTGAAGAGGAAGCTGAAGGGAGTGGGTTGGTGTTTCCCTGGAAGCCTGGAAACCAAGTATCCCAGCAGAAGATAGAAAGTATTGACACCGTCTTAGTAGTTGTAGACTTATTCTCTAAAATGGCACACTTTATTCCTTTTAAGGGTCTTCCAAATGCATTCAATTTATCAAAAGTATTCCTGGAGGAAATCGTACGGCTACATGGCTTTCCATTGGTCTTGATCTCAGATCGAGGTAGTTAGTTTGTATCCAACTTCTGGAGGAAATGCTGTTCAATGACCCAAATTGACATTCGACTATCCACAAGTCACCATCGTCAAACAGATGGCCAAACAGAAAGAACAAACCCTCGAGCAATACTTACATTGCATGTTACATCAAGTGGAAAGACATTGGAAGGACTTGTTATGGATAGCTGAATATGCCTATACTATTTCATTACACACCAGCACTGGACAAACCCCTTTCTACACTATATATGGTAGACATCCACGTACTTCAGAATTGGATCTCCCAACCCCTTTGGAAATGCCAGCGGTTAAAACCCTACATACGACTCTTTCCCAGGCCTTCAAAGAAGCAGCAGAACATTTACTCCAAGCCAAGAACAGACAGAAGAAATTTGCTGACCAACATCGTAGTAAAGCCCCCGACGATCAAATTGGAGCAAGGTCTGGTTAGCATCAAATTATCTGTCCATAAAAGGGACTCGGACCTTTCGCCCCCGATATTTGGTACCTTATTCTATTGAATCCATAATAAATCCAGTGGCAGTTAAATTTCCCATACAACCCACTATGCAGATTCATCCTGTGTTTCACATATCACTCCTGAAACTGGTACAACCCGGTACTCGGGTTACAACACCACCAAAACCAGTATTAGTTGACGGAGAACCAGAGTTTGAAGTAAAGGATATCCTAGACTCAAAATACACCCGATCCAAACTATAGTACTTAGTTAATTGCAAGGGATTCGACCCTCAAGACAGATCATGGGAACCTAGTGAATACATCCATGCACCTCGCTTAATTAAAAAGTTCCATCAGAATTACCCAGCCAAACCAGGACCAGGCAGAAGTGCCACCATGAGAGGGGCCTTGGGGGGGAGTGCTGTCATGACCCTTGCCCCTGGCCCTCACTGACAAGTCAGCCTTCCAGTTAGGGCCAGGTCAAAGGCCTTAAAACCTCATCCAAGACTCACTTGGAGTCAGTCATGGCGCCTTTGGCGCCAGGCTCATAACCATCATGAAGACCAAAATTAGAATGGGACTATTTACTTGGGACTATTTAACTTTGGGGGGGTTCAGCCAACATGGAGGCACACACATAGCTCAGTTACAAGGAACTGAGCTATGCGGTCTAGTCTTTTGGGTGTGGCAGGCCTGGGACTACTTGACCTGGACTACTTTGGGTGTGGCAGGCCTGGCACTATTTTACCTGGACCACTTTACCTGAGACTATTTAAACCGCACCCAAACAGCAGAACATGGTTTACGTTATTCTGCTGTGGGCAGCGTAACGCTTACCGTGTCCAATTCTTTGTTGCCAGTTTAGCTGAAACCAAGGACCTGCAGAGAGAGAAAGAACATTACGAAACTTTCCTGGAACATTATCCTGTCTTCAATCCATCGCCGACTTCATTTCCACTCACCTGAAGGTACGAACTCCATCATCCGGCACTGCATGCATCCTGGAATACCATAACCTGGAAAGAGGAGAAAGAAAGACAACATTAGTAAGCGTTTACTCACGTTTCCTCCCGAATGAAGAAAGCCACACAATTCTTACCTGGGTAGTCACTCCTGGTCAGTATCATTGCTGAAACATTATGGCGCTCGGCGAGGAACATCACAACCTGCAAGGAGAGAAAAGACACAGGTTAGCAATATAAAAGGCGAAACAGCGCCGCGCATCGCGCATTACTCAACAGACAGCATCGCGCACACCGCGTTTTCGCCTACCGGCCCATGCTCATCTTCAAACTGCCTGACAACACCAAAATACCTTTCCATACCTAAAAGGAAAGAAGCAAGACATTATTATTCGAACTAAGAGGAACATAAGAACTGCATATAAAGACGGTAAAGCAGCAAACCTATGGAGTCGCAGCAGACCTGGATTCCCACAGGGGGGCTTGCACCAGTGAAGTAACTTGGTCGCTGCTCGCCCCCCACATCTACGCGCCCCTGCCACAAGGAGCAGGATGGAGAATCCACCTTTTTCAATATTAAGGTGAGGAGGGGGTTCAAGGGGGAGGAAGGAGTAGAGGCCAAGGGAGGTGGGAAAACATAAAGACAATCTGGTATTGAATCCAGCTCTCCTATATTGCAGAGCCAACTTTAACCAGAGGCCTTACCAAGGGACCGGGAGAGGGTTCGAGACTGCAAATCATCCAACCAGGGCTGGGTGGCACCCCTGTGGATACCAGGTGAGCGTAACAGGTGTATTGACTACCACGATGAGAAATTATCTTGTCAGGTAGACCATGGAGACGAAACACGTCTTTAAGAAACACAACAGCCATCTCATCGGCGGTCGGTAAGCCGGGCAATGGAGAGAAATGGGCAAGCTTAGTGAAGGAGTCTATGGTAACAATTATACATGTACACCCTTCAGATGGAGGAAGCTCCACCACATAATCCGTAGAGATGGTACCCCAGGGTCTTGTGGGTGGTGTGCCCTGTTGAAGATAACCCACCGGCTTCTGCGTGTTGTATTTGGCCTGATTACAAACAGAACATGTTCGGACGTATTGATCAACGTCCAGGGCCATCTCAGGCCATCAGAACTGACGTCGTAATAGCTCTTTGGTATTTAACACTCCTCGATGGCCAGCCCCGACGCTGTCATGGCACCATTTAAGAGCGTATCGTCTGGAAGTGGTAGGTACAACTTGTAGTCCACAAATAGTAAACCATCATGACAGATTCAGGTGTTTAACGGATTGATCTTAAACAGCAACTGGGTTATGTCAGTTACATCTCTGACTCCTAGAAAGAATGTGGAGAGAAGAAAAACCACCTTCTTTTACGGTAACATCCTTTCTGGTAAGACATCCATCACAGTCACAGTCTCAGGAATGGGAATGCGAGATAATGAATCGGCCAGTATGTTCTTGGTACCTGTTAAGTATGTGAGAATTAAATCATACTGAGAGAAGAAATGGGCCCATATGGCCTGACGAGAGTTTATGCGCTCCATCTGATGGATGACCTTCAGATTCTTATGGTCAGTTCGGAGAATGAATGGATAAGCAGCCCCAGTAGTAGATGGCGCCACCCCTCACAGGCGGCTTTCATGGCGAGTAATTCTTTTTCTATTACGAAATAGTTTGCTTGACTGGAAGTGAGTGTTTTGGAAAGGTAGGCCACTGGGTACTCTATTCCGTTGAATTCCTGTAGAAGGGCCGCACCTAATGCTGCGGAGGAGGCATCAGCTTTGACGATAAAAGGTCATCCCTGATCCGGCTGGCGCAATATGGGAACCGAAGAGAACCTTCCCTTAAGCTTCTGGAATGCTTCTTCTTCTTCAGACGACCAGAAGAAAAGTAGAAAAGATTTCTTCAACAGAGAAGTGATGGGGAGTACTGTCTCAGAAAAGTTAGTAATAAACTTGCGGTAGAAGTTGGCCAGACCTAAAAACCTCTTAAGAATGGCCTCAACTTTCCTAGGGTCCATTTCGACGCCGGCTTCTGAAAGGATGAATCCCAAATATGGGACAGTAGTTGCATGAAAACCACACTTCTCTGGATTAACCAGCAAATGGTTTTCTTTGAGGCGTTGTAGCACTTGATGAAGATGTTGTTTATGTAGGGCGAAGGACGAAGAATACACCAGGATATCATCCAGATAGACTAGGGCACACTGTAGAAGGAGATCAGAAAAAATAGGTCCATTAATCTCTGAAAGATAGAGGGTGCATTCACCAAACCAAAGGGCATTACCCGATACTCATAGTGCCCGAACGGGGTTTTCGAAAAGCTGTTTTCCATTCATCACCCATTCGAACACGAAGCAGGTGATATGCTCGTCGGAGATCCAGTTTAGAAAATACCACCGCTCCCTGAACACCCTCCAAAATGTCCTTGATGAGGGGCATAGGATAACAATCCCGGATAGTAACTCTGTTGAGACCCCTGTAATCTATACAAGGCCTCAATTCTTAATTCTCCTTCTTAGGCACGAAGAATAATGAAGCTCCTGCGGGATTGTGAGGGTTGAATTCGGCCGTTGCGTAAATTAGAATCCCAGTATTTCCGGAGAACTGGATTTTCGTTCATAGACAGAGAATACATGCGACCAAAAGGGATGAGTGCATCGGTCTGCAGATCAATTGCGCAGTCTTCTGGTCGCTGTGGTGGAAGTTCTTGAGGATCTTTGTCGAGGAAAACCTCACTGTAATCTGGCTGGGATGGAGTGTATACCAAGAGTGGCATGGGAGGTTAATGGCTCTGAAACGGTCTTGATAGTAGCTAAACCAGGTTCCGGCAAGAATGACTTGAGACAGTAACTAGAGGTGAAGGCAAGTTGATTGTTCTTCCATTCAATGGCTGGATTATGTTTGTGCAGCCAGTTTACCCCTAAGATTATAGGAAAATGAGCTGCCCGGATCAGATCGAATTGAAGACATTCAGTATGCTGGTGGATGGACATGGGTAGCGATACCGTAGTATGTGTTATCATACCAGAGCTAGAGGCTGCCCATCAACACCCTCCACCTTCTGATCCTCTTCCTTTTCCAGTTCTTCCACTTGCATGCGTTTAGCCCAAAACAAATCCATGAAGCAGCCTGTCACTCCACAGTCGATAAGGGCCAATGTTTCAATCGATTTAGTATTGATAAGAATTTGAACAGTCACTATCATTAATCGGTTGTCTTCGGTTACTATTGTAGAAGCAACAGACATAGTAACAAAGGGACGAACGGCTTCGCCTCGGATACTCGTCCCTAGTAGTTCCGAGGGCGGTCGTTTCCCGACCGACGAGGTGGTACATGGGGGCAGTCTCTCAATAGATGCTTGTCCGAACCGCAGTACATACAGAGTTTGTTTTCTTGACGGTGTCTGCGTTCTTCGGGAGTTAGTGGACCTCGTGTTACCCCGATCTGCATTGGCTCATCCTTTGGTAAGCGCGGTGAGGATGGTGATGAAGCAGGCACATCTAGCTGAAGTGGGGGACCTCTATTCATTCTTCTTTCAGAATGTCTCTCGGATAAACGGAAATCAATCTGGAGGACAGTCGACAGAAGATCCGAAAAAGTGGCAGGGCGAGGGGCTCGGGCTAGTTCGTCCTTCTGTTCCTCTCGAAGCCCTCGCCGAAAGATGGTATATTGAGCTGCATCTGGCCATCCGGTCTCTGCAGCTACTCTTTTAAAGGTGGAGATATAACTTAACAGGTCTGAAGAGCCTTGTTGTAAGTCCATTAGTTCTTCATTAGAGACCTGAGCGGAGGCTTGTCTCTCAAAAGTCTCTTTAAACTGTGCCGTGAATGCGCTGTAGTCTTGTAATAATGGGCTGGGACTGGTTACCAATGGCGTTGCCCATGCCAAAGCGTTTCCAGTCAAATTGGAAATAAGGAAACCAATACGAGACTGGTCAGATGCATACATTTGGGGCTGGAAAGTGAAATGCATAATACATGCTTCCATGAAGTCCTTAAACTTGTGGGGCGGCCCATCATATTTTCCTGACGCGAGAGGCAGGGGGGTAGTTCTGAACGCTGTTGGTCTCTGCTTGTTATCATTTGACAGAGATTGGTATTCTCCACCTTAAGTGCTTGGACCTCCTGTGTTAACCCTTGAAGGGCATTGGCCATCTCCTGGAATTGTACTGTCAAGTTTATGAAAGTTCTCCTCTATTTCTTGCATATCACTTTCTCCAAACACCCCCCCCCCCTACTCACCTGCTTCTTCTGACGAACTCTCTTGACGTTGATCCTCTTTCTTCGATCTCTTCTTTTCTTTCTGAAGAGGTATGGTTTTCCCCGGAGTGAAGCCACAATGATGCCTTCGTAAAGGAGGCACCAAAGGACCCCGTCCTGAGAGAGCCCTTAGAGAGGAAAAAGCCAATTCGGCAGAAAAATACTCTCGTGGAGTGTGGAAGACAGTCCCTGATAACCGGTGGGTATGCAGGTAAGTTTCTTCTATAGTGGTCGGAAGCGTGGGCGGACCCGTCCTCCTGATGGATTTCAAAAATCCTTTACAGGTATTTTGGATCAAAGGAAGCTCCAATTTCTCCAAAGCGGAAGTATGCAGGGCACCATGGATTCCGGAGCCGCAGGTAAGCAGAATGCCGGAAGGCAAAGAAGGTAAGCAAAGGAAGGAAAGTAAGGGAACCGGTAACATGGAAAAACCAGACCGGCGAAGGGAAAGGGAGGAGGAAAGAGGAGACCGCCGAGGAAAGCAGAGGCTAAAGGAAGTAAAGAAAAAGGAACGGGCGAAACAAAAACAGGCTGCGGGCGGAACCGCGAAGGCCAAGAAAGACAAGAAACAGAATGGTAAAAGGAACCGGGAAAGAAGGACAGAACAGAGCGAGAGCAAACACAACGTGAGAACCTAGAAGCAGAAGCGATAGGGTTGCATTGCGAAGTGTCGCGGAAAGGGGTGTGGTTAAAAGGCAAAGGAAACAAACACAGACAAACAGCTAGAACGCTGCACCAGGAAGTGAGAGAAAGGAATGGCACCACTCAATGGCCGGAAAGCTGCCAAGTCCTCCATTGCCTCCATGAAGGCAAGCGCCTTACGCGTGTGACACCCAGGTGGGGAGGTGCCACTGGTGGCAAGAAGCGGCGGAGAGGAGGAGGGCCTTTGGGGACTGCCTGCTGGAGCAGACCCGACACTGATGCATAAGCGGGTGCCTGCAGTGGTGGTGGAGCCAGCGGATCAGGGCTTGCTGACCCCCTGGTGTGGTGTTGGACCGGGGCTGATGGTGGTGTAACGGCTGGCCCTTTCTGCTCTGCCCCAAGCTGGTTTGAGCCACTGGTGGGACCTGTGAAGATGGATAGAATCGTGGACACTGTAGGAGGTCTGGCGGCGGGGTCGGCTGCCGGTGCAGGCAGGACCCAGGTCGTGGTGGTGCTGGTGCTGGTGGAGGTTCCTGGCCTGTTGGTTGCCGGGCCCCCTGTCACCGGGGGTCCGCCTTGGAGGAGCGAAGCATTCTCGAGAGCCTGGCTCCGTGGCATCCCCCATCTTGCTGGCACTGAGGGATGGCCTGGGTGGGCTTGGCCATGTGGCCTGGTGGCGGAACAGAGGTTAGCAGGCCCGATGGGGGAGGAGAACCTCTCAGTGGAGCGGTTGCTCCACTCGGGCTGCCTCACATGTGGAGGTGAAACACACAGAGTCAATGACTGGCCTTAGGAGTTAAAGCAGTTCTACTTTGCCTTCCCCCACCACGTTGTACGACAGGGGCGCCGGGCCTCACATATAATGCAAGCTGCTTCTGAGTGTGTGGGCAGCACCCTGCGGGCCAGCTACACTGTCCTTTGAATGTCTGGGAGTCTGCTGAAGGAGGCAGGAGGATAGGTTGAAGTAAACCAGCTCTGTGTCTTCCCTGATCTAGTCTCCCTAGTGCCATCCTCTGTGGCAAACTTGAGGATCTTCTGGGAATTGCCCCTCAAATTGAGGAAGGCCTGGTTAAGCTCTAGTGTCTACTCAGAAGCAGGAGCATAGTTAGCTCCTCCAATACCCCCAGCATAGGGTTATCGGGGCACCTGGAAGGGACAGGCAGTGCTATAAAGGAGAGGCAGACCCAGTGGTTGGGCATCCCTGGATGCCTAAGCTCGGACCCCTGCCCTCTGCTGCTATGTCAGCTAAAACACCTAAGCAGGGTAAACAGGGAGATCACAATTCGGTAACCTGCTGATAAAAACGAGTGCACTGAGGTGGTTACTGCCAGATTCAAGGAACTGATCCCCTCCTAACCATGCTGGCGCAAATGACTACCAAGGCGGATCTTCATGAGCTGATGGCAGAAATACGCATGGAAATCCACAAGAGCACTGAAGAACCATCACACAAGATCCTTGCCCTAGACAAAAGAGGACCGAGGTTGAGCAGAAGGAGTCTGAGGTGGAGGACACGTTGTGTGAGCAATCCTATGAGGTGGGCGAGTGCTCTAACAGACTGGAGGCCTTGAAGGGGCAATGTGTGGCCCTAGAAGACAAGCAGGAAGATGGGGAGAACCGCTCCCGCAGGAATAACATTCGGATTTGTGGAGTTTCCGAGGGGATAAGAGACAACAAGCTCACAGGAATTGTGGCAGATATTTTTCGATCTTTATTGAAGCTACCAGAGGAATCGCCTATCGAACTAGACAGAACTCATTGCACTATGTCCAGGATCTCTTTGGCCTCAAACAGGCCCCCAAATGTTCTCACAAGGGTCCATCTCTTCCAGGTGAAAGAGCGCATAATGTCAGCTGCTCAGTCCATAGCAAGCACTCCCTTCCGAAACATTTCAATCTCACTGTTTCAGGACCTGGCCTCTACGACCTTGACAAAGCAAGGAGCACTTCATCCAGTGGCTGAGTGTCTGCGCAATAAGGGGATCACTTACAGATGGGGGTTTCCAACTTTGCTCCATTTTGCATACCAGGACAGGCCATAGACCATTAGAACAATGAAAGAGGCCAAGGGCATTATGAATCCAGGGGAGGTTAAGAAGAGTGCCTGAGGCTGAGGGGTTGGGCCAGGATGAGGGGCCTTTTTGCTTTGCCCCAAGCTGGTTTGAGCCACTCGTATTGTATCTTTCTTCTTAGTTCAAACATCCAACAGCAATCCAGCTTTCCTCGCGTCTTTCATTACACGCGGTACAAATCTTCCGTCTTGCGCTCTTTATACAATTTTGCCTCTTGCAACCTTGACTTCAACACAGACCAGTCTTGCATCAGTTTCCCCAATTTACCAGCTGTGTTACTCTTACTGGTGATGCTTTAATCTTGAATCCAAGGTTGGTACCATGGTGGCTGCTGCTCCTCCCCGACTCGATCAGCCATGCAGGAGGGCCCTGTGTATCTCTGACACACAATGCAGGATTCTTCAGTCTTGTTTCCTGGCCTTACGCCTTTCCATCTGATAGAATTTGGAAAGTAATAGTTTTCTGCCGGAAAGGTCAAGGGTATCTCCCCCCTGGTGCACCCTTCTTGGTTTACTTTCTTTCTCCCCTTGTTCAGCTGCCATCTCGAAAACAGTGTTCCTTTGTGTGCTTTGCCTCGCTCAGAGTGTGCTCTCATGCTCCGCCTTTTATCCATGTGGGGAAGCTTAATGGAAGTCATGTGTGAGTGGTTACCATTAATTGCCTGACCTTGCCTGACCATAGTAGTGGGACATGTCAGGTACAATGCTCAGGTGTGAGTCTGTTTTCTCCCAGAGCGGGCTGTCTGTGTGAAAGTGTTCATGTAGGGAAAAGGGTGAGGGGTAGAGTTCCTAAATATCCTACCGTGTAAGATGGGTAAAGGTATTACAGTGAAGGGGATATTGCATCTCGCCATCAGGTGTCCCACTCCCCGAAGACCCCTCACCCAGGTGATCTTCCCGCACTGGTCCACCCCCAGAGTCTGGATCCAAAAACGATGGCTGTGCCCTTGCCACCTTGGAGAGAGATTTCCGGGGACTAGCGGGTGAGACACCTTGTGGTTTCTCACATTGTGAAGCCAGAAGACGTAGAAGTTGTGCCAGAAGGTGTGGAAGTTGTGCAACCCATAGAACAAGGATCACAGAAGCCAGTGAGTCAAACCTGGCATTCTGATTGCTTGCGCAGGCACTGCCGGCAACAGTATCCAGCGTACTATTCACTTGTGTACAGTCAGAAGCGAACGCTGAAGTTGTTTGTTGAATCCTTAAAAAGCAGACAATGGAAAAGTAGCACTCATGTGCGCTCGGATAACTTTCTTTTCACTCGCGTGAAGAGTAAATGCTGCAGAAAACCATAGTCAAACACTTTAAACATTGTAAACCTTATAAAGAAGTGGTCGCATGTGCCGAATTTCGATTTCCAAGGGAAGAATGAACTTTGCATTATAATTCACGCAAACATTAATTGTTCATATAAGAAGTAAAGTTTAAACATTGTATCTTCAGTGGAAGAGAGGGCAAGTATTGCCCAAGCCAAGAGTATTCCCTATTAAGACTGACTCGCAGCAGTCTTTCCTAAGGCCAGAACACATTTGGCCTCATTACGACCCAGGCGGTAATCTTCCGTCATTACCGCCATGGCGTAATGAGTGTTTATGCCGTGGGCCGATGGCGTAAAGAGCGCCACATTACGACCCATCGCGCACGAGCATTACGCCATGGCGGTAATGCAATTAACGCCATGGCGGAAAAGGCCCCTACCGGCATCGTAAAGCGAGCAAGGTGCACTTCCGCCACCGTAAGTAGCGGCCACCGTAATTAGCGCCCACCGTAAGTATCGGCCACCGTAATTTGCGGCGGCTGTAAAAAGCAGAACCGGAAATAGCGTCATCGCGCCGGAACGGGAAACAGCACGTCGGCCATCTTTAAAAACACAATCCATTGCCATCCTACCGAACAACACCAGATCCAACCCTGACACCTGTCCCAACCAATCACCCACCCATCCAAGTACCCGAAAATGCCTAAAGTTGTAAAGAAGGCATGTGACCGCCAGCGCCAGGAGAGATTCAGCCGGGAGGAACTCTGCATGCTTGCGGAGACCCTGCAAGACAACGCAGGTGTCGTTTTCTCCCCGGAAATGACCAGGACAGCGATAGCGAAGAAGAAGGCCATCTGGGCCCTGGTGGCCGAGCACGTCAGCGCGGTGGGGACCGTACCCCGCACCCCACAGCAGTGCAGGAAGCGCTGGGATGACCTACGCATACGGGTCAGAGCCGTCATCTCTGCAAACCGCAACCTTGCCCTGGGTACCGGTGGAGGGTCGGAATCCCCACTAAAACTCCAACCGTGGGAGGAGATCTGTGCAACCACGATTGGCATGGAATCCATTGAAGGCGTCGGAGGGATGGAAAGGGGAGCTCCGACATCAGGCGATGAAGGTAGGTGCCTCAAACAAGACATGCCATAGTCACTGCAGTCCATTCATGTGTAGCACAAGGTTGCCCCACAGTGTAAATGCAACACATTTCAACACTGCCCATAGCCACATGCGAGCACCACCCTGTATACACTGCTGGCACCCGCATACCTGCATCCACATTCCACACTAAAAGGAGACAACCTGCATGGCCCTGCCTGAAATCTGCCTCATCTACTGACCAGAATAATGTCAATCATTGTCATTCCAAAGTCCGCAGACCCATCAATAACGCCCGTCTCGTTTGCTCCACCACAGGCACAGATTCACACCCGAGGACCAGGACACCCCTGCGACGGAGAGAGCCAAAAAGGCCATCAATACCTCCCCGCACCCTCAACCTCAGCTGCAGTGAGGCAGACCCCACAACAAGCAGGACCCACTGCGAGCATACCGGACGTCCCACCGGCAAGCATCCCTGTAGGCAGCAGGCCAGCAGCAGCTGCTCCACCTCTACCGACATTGCCTGCCACAGAAGGCACCGGGTCAGCGGCCAGCAGCAACATCGGTGAGACAGCTGCAATAGCTGCATGTTCAGACTCAGACATGGAGCACGAGGTCAGAAGCCCCACTGACCTACTACATTCCCCCTGTTTCTCAGACGCCAGCCCCCATGAGGATCACACACAGGGACACACAGAGGTAGAGGAGTGGCCTTCCACCCCATACCCAGTCCTCACTCCACAGGAGGGGAGCAGCCCCTCCATCACACCACCAGCACTGGCCATGGGCCAGCAGGGGCAGCAGTCCCTCGAGGACATCACAGAACGGCATCAACAACTGTCCACGATGCTGACTGAGCATGCCGCGGAATGTGTGGGGGCTAGGGCAACCATTGAACAGGCCACGGAAACCCTAAGGGCCGAAGTAGCGCAGAGCACTGCCACCCTGAGGGATGCCATGCAGGCCATGTCCAGGGACATCTGTGCTGAACTTGCCGGCTTGCGTCGTGCGCTCACTGAGCTCACCCTCACCCTACAGGACGTGCATGCACGGGGGCAGGCAGGGACATCCTCCACTGCCAGTTCTGCACAGAGCAGCCCCGTGCGACATTCCGGACGTAACCTGCGCTCCACAGCCAGGGGTGCCCCGGGGGCCGGGAGAGGGGGCTTGTAACAGCCTGTGGCCACTGTCACAGGCATCTGTTGACACCTATATGGGGTGTGTTGGGGTGTGCAGGGGGGAGGTGGGAGGGGGTGTGTTGGGGTATGCAGGGGGGAGGTGGGAGGGGGTGTGTTGGGGTGTGCAGGGGGGAGGTGGGGGGGTGTGTTGGGGTGTGCAGGGTGGAGGTGGGAGGGGGTGTGTTGGGGTGTGCAGGGGGGAGGTGGGAGGGGGTGTGTTGGGGTGTGCAGGGGGGAGGCGGGAGGGGGTGTGTCACGACGTTTCATAGTTTGAATACACTTTTTTCTTTCCGAAAAAGAAATGTGTGGACATTTTCATTGCGTATGTGTGCTTTATTGGTGTACAGTCCACAGTGTGCATGTCCCAGAGCCACATAGTGCCCCAAGTGCAGTCACCATGTGATACACACCAGCCGTGTGTGCTAGAAGCAGTGGTCGATGATACTTTGGCGCATTGCACGCCCCTCCTGTTCATCGCCTCCTCCATGGGGTGCCGCCCCATCTGCACCCTCCTCATCCTCATCGTCAGGTGGTTGCAGTTCTGCGTCAGGGGGCAGGGGCACATTCCGTCTGACGCACATATTGTGTAGCATGACACATGCCATGACGATCTTTGCCACCTTCTCATGGTCATACAGGAGTGCCCCACCAGACCTGCTGAGGCTTCGGAACCGTGCCTTCAATAGGCCGAATGTCTGCTCTATGACCACACGAGTACGTGTATGTGCACGGTTGAAGTCCTCCTCGTGCTGGTTCTGCGGGTTCCGGACTGGTGTAAGGAGCCACCTCTTCAGGGGATAGCCTGCATCACCTGTATGTAGCCGAGAATGTATGTGTCAGTCATGTTGTCTGATCAAGAACATGATGTTCCACCATGGCTTGCATCCAACTGTTACTTTGGCTCACTTCTACATGCACTAATTGATTCACACAATGCAACCAGTATATGCTCATGGCTCCCATGGCCTGTTTTGCATGCCATCACCCAATGTATGCAGAGGGGTTGTGTGCATTGTGAGTGCCCATCCTCTGTCTCCGTTCTCTGTGTTACTCACAGCCAGGTGGCGTATGCATCCCCCCCCTTTCAGCCAGGTGGAGTATGCATCATTCCCCCCCCCCTTTCAGCCAGGTGGAGTATGCATCATTCCCCCCCCCTTTCAGCCAGGTGGAGTATGCATCATCCCCCCACCCTTTCAGCCAGGTGGAGTATGCATCACCCCCCCCTTTCAGCCAGGTGGAGTATGCATCGGTACGTCATTCACCTGCCCACTTCCATGACATTGGACTCACCGAGTAGCCAGGATCTTGGCCCTGCATGTCGCTCCATGTAGCGTGGTATTGTGGAGTTCCTCAGGACCATAGAATCATGGGTTGATCCGGGGAATCGGGCACAACAATGTGTGATGATCTTTTTGGAGTCACAGTCCATTTGCACGTTGTTTGAGTGGAACTGTTTCCGGTTGCGGTACGGTCCCTCCATGGCACGTGGAACCACCAATTCCACATGGGTGCAGTCGATGGCACCAATGCAACCGGGTATGCCGGCTAGTGCATGGAAACCCACTTTGGTGTTTGCAATCTCCTGGCCAGTCCGTGGTAATGAGATGTGGTCGTCTGTGTGCTTGAGGAGGGCATCGAGCACTTGGATGAGTGTTCGTGAGAATAATGGTTGTGAAATGCCATGCAGGTGCCCCACTGTGTGCTGGTAGGTGCCTGTGGCCAGGAAGTGGAGTACAGACACTACCTTCAGTAGGGGGGGATGGCGGTTGGAGTTTCTATCATGCTGACGATGTTGTTGTGTGTCATGTCTACGATGGCGGTGATGGTGTCCCGGTCCAAACGGTACAGGGTGTGGATCTGCTCAGCAGTGAGGTTGAATGGATTGGCTCTGATGCGTGGGATTGGGGGCTGCCTGCGTGGTGGCACTGGCTGTGCTGGTGGGGCTTGCTGGGCCTGCCTTGCCCTCCTTCTCCTCCTGCGTCTCCTCTGTGCTGCCTATTGTTGTTGTTGCTGTTGTAGCACATGCAATGCTATCAGGTCCTCCAGCCCCAACATTGCTAGTCGTATTGGTATCATTGTGGAGTGTGACTGGGTGTGGGAAGGGGTGGGGTGTGCTCTTTTTGTACTTCCTGAGTCTGTATTGCCTTCACCTGTGCTGTTTCTGTGCACCTGTGGCAGCTGCATTCACTTAACATGGCCCTTTACGGTTGGTTCGCGATGGCGTTATTAGCACCATGGCGGTAAGGTACTTAACGGGTTGGGTGATGGCGTTAGGTGCATGTCCGCTTGGGTCGGCATTTGCGTACCTTTCCGCCATGGTGCTAAGTATGGTGTGGGCGGTCGCGTGCGTGCACCCTTAGCGCAGTTAGCGGCAGCGTTAACTACGATGCCGCTAATGGCATCGTAGTTAACGGTCACGGGTCATGATCGGACCTGGCGGAAAACGATGGCGGTAACCATTTACCGCCATCGTTTTTCACTTAGCGCCAGGGTCGTAATGAGGCCCAATGTAAACAATACTGTGAGCCTAATGGAAGTTCAACCTTGTCTAAGATACAGGTGTACAAGCATTAGCTGAAGCCAAAAGAGTGGCATCAAGGCTTCCGGGTAATTATTTAGTTGGCAGAGAGAGGAAAGCAAAGTTGGGGAAGGGAAGCTTGCTGCTCATATTATTTGAAGTTGACACAACCAATAGTGCCAAAAACTGTAAGCAACAGAGAAAAGTGGGTCAAAAAATGCTGTTGTTGTTGTGGCAGACAAACAAGAGGGGCAAAGAGGCTGCCAATTTTTAAAAGCGAGATATTCAGAGGAAGAGTGCTTGCCTATTTGAAGATGCTGACATACCTTAAAGTAAATTTTGTCAGAATATGTCTTCAGTCACAAAGTACTGAAGCTATGGTAGTAGCACAAAATACTGAAGCTGTGGTGGTATATCTGATTGTCGGTGGATGCAAGACTTCAGTGGTACAAATGAAGTAGAATGCTATGAGCAAAGGAGAATGTCCTCATGGTGAACATTAGTAGAAGTGAAGTTGTTGAAGTAAAAGCAGCAGCACTGTGAAGTCATCCTATCAAATATACCTATTGAAAATCTTTTTTTGGCTGGGAATGACATTGATGCTATTCTGAGGAAGTGGAAAGTCTTTGTTTCACCAGGAAGAAGACCTTTATTGTTGTTGGAACTTTTGTTAATAAAGCTCTACCTTAATACTAAAACTTTAAGATCTAGACATTGAAACTGAGTATATCTTGAAGCCTGAGGAAGGGAGTCCACCTAGGTTACTGAAAATGTTATCTGAGTTGCCATACATATTTAGTTTTGTGTATTTGATGTTTAGTGTGAGGGCCAGACATCCTGTGTTACAGTGTTTCCCCATTAGTTTTGTTAGGCAGGAAAATCCTCAGCAGAGTAGGGATAATGAGGCATTTTTTTATATCATTTTTAATTTAATAAAATGGCATATTTTGAACAATCATCAAACAGTTGTCTGCCTCACATTGCTGACCCCTCACAAGACGGTGTTACCCATGCTGAGGCTCAGGAACGCCAGGCACATCGAGGGAGGTGGCGAAACAGAGAGAACCACTGGGAGAGGAGGAGAAGTACCGAGTGCGAGCAGGAAGGGCCGTGGAGACTCTGGGAACCACACCGGAGCTCTTGGATGTTGGTCCGCTCGTTGCAACATCATTTTCCAGGCCGGTCTGAGAAAGAAAGCTGGCGTATGACTGCAGAGAGGTGCAGAATGCAGGGAGAATGTCTGCACACGCTGAACTGGAAAGCGGGTGAAGAAATCACAATGCAGATGCGCATGCAACATCAGAAATGCTGGAAGGAACCAGTGAGTCTGCCCAAAGCAGTTGTGGACCCCAGAGCGTTCCGATAAGCGTGCCAACAAGTGTTTGAATGCTCCAATATTGCTGACGCCGAAAATGCATGATGGTTGTTTAAATACAGTCAAGGCAAAGTACCAATTCAGCACTTAACAAGAAAAATGTTTGAATGCAGACAAGACAAAGCTCAAAGGCCAAATGTGTTTGACTGTAGACAAGACATAGTATGCATTCAATACCCAATAAGAAGGATGTTTGCATACAGACAAGGAAAAGTATGAAGGTAAACCCCAATCAAGTATAGATGCATGAGTTATCAATGTGGAGAGAAGATTGAATAAAGATTACCATAGACAGATATACCAAGCACCACATGGTATATGCTGTTATGGTATAATCAAAGGCCTGTGATAAATAAAGAATTGTGAAACACATAAAGAAGTTCTGGCAGGCGAGTATAACAAACAGATGAACTTGTATGAAGATTACTGACTGGGGAGAATACCAGGAGAAACTTTAAGGAAAGTCCTGACGGGTGACTAAGGCAGCTGAAATTGTATGAAGATTCATGGCAGGAGAGTATACCAGGTGGTCTGCAAAGATTATCAGAACTACTACAGAAAGATTGTTAAAGAATGCATTGTTTAAACAAGAACTTTGTGAGTCCAGTGACTACACGAAGGAACTATTAGCTAAAGAGACATTTTTGCTAGTATATCTGAAAATCCAGGGGAAGGGGAGCAACCTCTGCATCCAAGTCTTTACCGTGGAGAACATTTTTGTTAGAGTCATCCTTTACGTTGTTGGTTTTGAACACCTTTTACCAACAGCTAGACACAGATATTTCCTTGCATTCTTTATTGTTTTGTTTTAGTGTGAGGGTCAGAACAGGACATTTTGGACACAAGGACAACCTTTCTTTAAGAACTGACATCCTGACACAGACAGACCCTTAGCTTTATTTTCTAGGTAGGGAAGTTAACCTTTAGAATAGGGCTAGAGAGGTATTGTCCCAACCCCTTTTTGTTTAATAAAATGTCTGATTTTGGAAATATGACTTTATGCCCACCTTTCATTTCTGACCCCTCACAGACCTCACTGGGAGAGACTTCCCCTTTGGGGACAAGGACTCCCATTCCTGTGAGAAACTCCCTAAGTCATACCATATGGTGGCATGTTTGGGAAATCAGATGTTGTGAAAAACCTGAAGGTATTGCCACTCCTATTCCCCATGGATCCTCTGAGCAGGTGGCCAGGGAAATGCCCTTGCTCTTGGATCCTGACCCTGGGGGTGGGCAAGCGTGGGAGGATCACCTTGGTGGATGGTCTTTGAGGACTAGGAGTGTGGTGCCCTTGGGAGAGACATGGTTTCCCCCTTTCCTATCACCAACCAACCTGACCCTACCCTGATCTTAATGGGCTATTGTGAGCCCGTTCCCCTCCCTTTCCCATACGTGACATATGACAATACTGGGACGAGGAAGAGGAGACTAAGAGGAATGAACACTACACATTTTTACTAATTAGGTACTGGGGGTGAGGAGGCTGCCTTCCAAACCTTTAGAATGTCAGGCATTTCTTCCTAATTATGGTCAGACAGATCCAACTGACCTGACACACTTGCAGCCTGTTAGAAGATTGTATGTACATAAATTGAGAGACTAGGAACACTGAAGTAGAAAGGAGAAGGAGAAGCAGGGAGGCCGGCGTGGCAGAGACTAGCAGAGGACCCGCTCTTCGAGGAGGCAGCCGTGGTGGGACTGGAAGCTGAACCAGGATGCCAGCAGACCAGCATTACAGAGGACGCCGCCGGCGTCCACTGGAAAGTAGAAGGAAAACCGGAGCGAAGAAAGAAGCATCCGCAGGCGAGCAGGGCTTGCGATGGCAGCATTTCCCGGTTCCAGAAGCAGAGGGGAAACAACTGGGGAGCCGACCAGACTATTGGTGTTTTGTCGGTTGGGACACACAGGCACTGCGGGGCTCTGAAGCGGACCGCAGGCAATCGCTGATCCAGGCATGAGAAGGAGCAGACCGGTGGTGAGTGTTGGAAGGGCACAGAGGCACCAGAGAGCACCAAAGCAGACTGCAGGCAAGTGCAGGTCAATGCATTTTGAAAACCAAACTCAAAGCAAACTTACATTTAATTACAAAAGTGCATTTTGAATACTGAACTGAGAGCACACTTACATTTAACTACAAAAGTGCATTTTGAATACCGAATTGAAAGCAAACTTATATTTAAACTACAAGAATGCATTTTTGATTACCAAACTGAAAGCAAAGTTATATTTAAACAACACTAGTGCATTTTAAACAACAAGAGTGGTTTTTCAGAATGAAAACTTAAACCTTAAACAACACAAGTAACCATTGAATTGAGAGCAACTCACATTCAAAGCATATAAAAACAATTAAGCAATTTACATGTGAAGCTCAAAAGGAACATTAAAGTCTAACCCAAGAGGCAAACAAGGATAAGCCAAAAAGAGTGGAACATTTTATCCAAGGCCAGGAGGCCAACCAAAAGACATAGTGCCGATGAACACCTTGGTGCACAAGAACAAGTACCAAGGAACCCCTTGGTGCACAGGAGCAAGTGCCAAGGAACCGGCAAAGGGCTGAAAAGCCCAGCGATCCTGGTTGCCTGACCTGTAATGGGTGAACCCTGTGGTCTGCCAACTGCACCTAGACAAGTGAACCCTATATACAGAAAAAAAGAAGACCCAGAATATTGGGAAAATCAATTGGTAAAATGAACTAAGACAAGTCCAAAAGGTGAAGTCGAAGTCTTGAGGAAGGGATCCCTGAGACTGAAAACCCTGTTCATGTTGTCTTGAGAGCGAGGCCTCACAATCCCTTTTTGTTTGGATCTGTGTTGAATAAGACTTGGGGAAGGGGACACTGAGGATTATCTTGAACTATGTTGCCTAGAGCTCGAGAGAGGTAATCTTGAGACTTTTGTGGGACTTTCTTTACACTTGGGGAAAGAAAGCTAAGAGCTAGAAGAAAGCACTGAACTTTAAGCTGAATATTGCTTGTTTGGTTATTAACATCCCTACACATTGTTAATCTAAAGGGTGAGGGCAAGTCTAGGTTGTGGACGCAGACAGACTTTCAAGTGGGACTATTTGACAAAGACTTTCCTTAGTTTTATTCCGATAGGGAAATCCCTACCTTAGCGTAGGGCAAGATAGGCCTTCAACTATCCTGACATTTGATTTATTTTATTTTTTAAGCGCTCACACAGCCCGGGGGCATCGAGGCGCTGTTACACGAGTTGTTTATTCTAGTTGCGTAGTTGTTTGTCTTAGTTGCGTTTTTATAACGCGCTTAAATAGAGTTTTCTAAGCGCGGAGCCGGGGATCGAACCTGTGTTGCTTTGTGTCGTCTTGCTTCCAAGGCAAGCACATTGCCGCTGAGCTATCCTCCCGGGATTTAATAAAGTATTTTAGTTTGAAATATACGTCTGTTGTCTATGTCTTGCTTCATGATGCCTTCACAATTCACAGAACAGTATACAATCTAGAGACTTGGTTGAAGAGAAAACTAAAATGTACTGTTCCCAAAAAGAAAGAGGATCTAGCCTGTTAAACAGAAATCTCCATTTAATTGTGACGAGGAGACTGGAAGAAAAGGATGCGCCAAAGTAAGCAGAGGCAAAGAGACATGTACACAAGCAGGGGAGGCCCCCTGACAGCGTAACACCTGCGAGGGGAGTAGTCAATGAGAGCCGTGGAGCCTGCGAGTTTCGAAACTGCTCTTGGAGCGAGAGCAAAGCACTGGACGCGCTGCCTCCACACAGAGTGAGAAACCAAGAAACAAGCGGTGGTGGTATGACCACGATGACTTTGTGGTGGGTACGGCGCCCACAGAACAACGCAGAAACAACTACGCTGCAAAAGCAGAAAACTTTCCAGGTACCTGCAGCGTTACTAGCTCGCACGGAGAGAGAGCACAGAGAGTGGGACACAGGAGAAGACAGGGACGTTGAGAAAACAAGCAAACAAAGAGACCCCGAGCAAAGAGAGGCGAGAGAGACGTTCCCCTACAGAATCCAAGGTAGTGGGGAGAACGGGAGAACCGGGAGGCCACCAGGGGATCAGTATGGAATAGCAGAAACTCTTCTCAGAATTGACGAGACAGTAACGCTGAAGTCAAGGAAGTGGAACTATATTAATGAGAAAGAGTGAATCACAATAAATGCTGGAACATATATCAGTAAGACTGAGCTACACATACCCTGGGAAAAAGGCAGAGTACTATATATTGTGACAAATCGTGGGATTCAGTTACTTCTCCCAAGAGGGGAGCCTTTCCTTGTGAGGCTAGGGAGGTGAGCCCACTACGCAATATTCCCCCTCGGGGTGGGGTGGTGGTATGCGGGACCTCACAGGGAGAGACTCCCCTCTGAGGGACAAAGACTCCTGTTCTGCAGAGAAACTCCTTAGAACCCTCTATTTTGGAACAACAGCAACATCAGAACTTCAGAGACATCCATCAAACCAAGTCACTGTTTGTTATTGTGATATAAGACGCAAGATCCAACCTGAAAAACAATATAGTCAAACTAGTGTGAAGAAGAAGAATGCTGAGTGAGTAATATCGATTGCTCAGTGGTTGGGAACCAACACTACTGTGACGAAGGAGAATGAACTAATAATGAAGAGTGCTCAACTAAAAGAGAAAACAGACTATAATACTCTGCTGCGGAGGACCCACTAACCTATCATAAAAAGCGAAGATGGACTACTGTCAGTGAGAACTGAAACCCAGGAGTTTCAAATCAACTGAGTCAGGAGTGCAGAGGAATACCACAAGGTCCTCTGCCGCGTGGAAGCCACAAGGTGCTGTGGGCAAGAAACGCCTAGGAAGCAGAAGGCAGAATAGAGAAGGGAAAGAAAACCCCAGGACAGAGAACCTGCCGAGGGCGGTGGTGTGACCCAGGAGAGGTGGACTGTTCAGTCTGGTAACAACGTGAAGACGACTGGAGCACTGGTGCTGCGGAGCCTCAGAGAAGAAAAGGAAGGAGTCGGAGAGAGAAGTGAAGCTATCCTGACTACAAGGGAAGTCCCTATCCTGCGTACAGGGCCAGTGACATCAAACCTGTGGAAAGCAAGGTAACAGGGAGGGTGGGAGACCCGGAAGCAAAGACAGGATAAAGAGTACCATCAGCCTACTGGTCTCAGTGAGTGGCCGAAACTAAGAAGAGTGAGATACACTTTGTGACTCAGCCTGCTCGTCCTAGTGAGTGGCCCAAAATCAAGCCAAGAAGAGTGAGAAACACACTGAGACTCAGCTTACTCGTCCCAGTGAGTGGCCGAAACTAAGAAGGGTGACAAACACTCTGGAACTCAGCCTACTCATCCCAGTGAGTGGTCCGAAACCAAGGTAAGTGAGAAACACTGTGGGATTCAGCCTACTAGTCACAGTGAGTGGCCCAAAACCAAGAAGAGTTAGAAATACTCTGGGACTCAGCTTACTCATCCCAGTGAGTGGCCCGAAACTAAGAAGAGAGAGAAACACTTTGGGACTCAACCCACTCGTCCCAGTGAAAGGTCTGTAAAGAAGCAGTTGGACGCATTGCCGTTCTCCCACCCCTTCACCGCCGACATACTGGAACAGTAGGCAAAGAGCTCTGTATGGGACCCCATGTGTTGTTACTATACCGCATCAAGTGTACAGGAGACTATATGCATTCAGACAGCCGTATATAATGTACCCTTGCACTCAAAGTGTGGGAGGATGCCGTGTGGAAGGATGTCAGCATGCACCATTGCACACCATTGGCCGCTGAGTGAAACCTGATGAGGGCAGAGTGATGTCAAAAGTAAATATAAAAGCCATACTGAAACAATATGACAATGCTTAAGAGAGACGATGTAAATGGAGTAGCAAGAGAAACATGTATGGAATGATATAGTAATCATGAATGCAAAAGAAGACAAAGTAACTTGCTAACCAATAAGGGTAAATATGCAGTAGCGCGAGGTAGAAAAGACATATAGAATCTTGCTATAGCGGAATATATAACGAGGCTAGGATACCCATAATTGGAAAATGGACAAGGGCTTGCGTTAAGATTCAATTCAGCAACCTCAGAAACAGATCAGGGTTGAAGAGTCACGAGACACTGGAAGTACAGCTTTGTGTGTAATACAACGAGGAGTCTATGTTGGCTTGGGATAAGGATGCTATTTTTGAGGAATAGCTGCAAAGCACAAACTGAGGCAGATGGATAAACCATGGTAGAGGCATATTTCTCTTAGATTAAAGAAGAAGAAAACATCTGCAAGAGCTAAGTTTTGGATAATAAAAGTGTATAAAGTCTATATAAGGAAGAGTGAGCAAGTTCATAGAGGCTAAGAAGAGCAATGACCCTCAGTATAAACAAATCAAATAGCAGTAAAAAAGAGGTTGAAATTGTCAAATTCGTGGTCTCTTCACATGTGACGCAGAACTCAAAAACAAGGGCTATTTATTAAGCCTTGAATGAAGATAGTGATGTGCTCATATTCCCTTGAATGTTCCAGAACAGTGAGCAGGCTACAAGGTCAACTACAGATGGTAAACTTTGGCTCATGGTTGGACTGATGAGAGATGATGGACTAATTGGGAAAGTGGGGAGTAATCTGACATGATTCATGCACCTGGTTTTCGTTTCACTTCCATGCTGCTAGCCGAGCCGGAAGTCCAAAGTTGGGTGAGAATGCCAACCAATCAGTTGGTCTATGGGCAACCTGCTATACAATGTTGCATAGACCAATCTGCTGCCATTTTGTTTGCTATAATCAGTATTATACGTATTTAGAGGTAGTTTGAGGTGTGCCACACAGATAAGAGACAGCCAATGAAGTACTAACCCGTATACATTCTTTAAGTAGACATGTTCGCCTAAGCTATCACTCCCAGTAATATGTTTTATAGTTTGCCACAAAGGATGACCTCATAGATGACGCATAATGGGGTATAAGACCTCTGAGTAGTCAAGTTTCTGTGTGTGTATGTGTGCAAGCATCAGTCCGATATTTGCCAGTGTACCCTGCTTTATTAAATTGAGAATAAAGTAGTACTTTGCCATATTCTTTGAGTCTGTCTGGTTATTTGGTCTGAGATCTTTATTGGTAATTCCATCTAGCACAATAGACGCTTCAAGATGCTAGAGCACATGTTGGTAGTGGTGCGGATGGTTCAGGTCTAATCGACCTAGGCCCAGATCCAGATCTTCAGATGTTTGGCTGTTTCCGCCATTAGCCAGAAGACTGCAGAGCGTTCTGTGGACAAAGCTACACAACAAAACACATGTAAAGAGATACGGTTGGCAGGTCCCCCTTTGAGGAAATTCATGTCTGGTTCCCGCAGGTGCCCCGTGGACGGATGGGGAACTGGTCAGTTGAGGGAGAGTCAATGCCGAGGGACTCGATTTGAGCAACGGACGTAAGTAGAACATTGAAAGTGGCAAAAATAGGGGAGGGACTGTGTTGTAAATAATATATAAGTAAGAGGATTCATGGGGATTATAATATATAAGTAACAGGATTCATGGGGATTATAAAGAAAAGACGTAAATATCTCCGGTTCCAATGGGTCAGAAGGGTACGCACTAAAAAGTCTCTAAATAGGGGTGCTAAGAATTCCCGAGGCTAGGCCAACAAGAAGAGTGCATATCAAGCTCCAAAATGGAGTGAAAATGAGATGAGATACATTTACTAAAGATAGTAAAGGAAGGCGTATGCAGGGGACAATGTGTTGAAGTGCACATGTGTGGGGTTATAGACATGTCAGTGTAAAGCTTTTATTGTGTTTAAACTAATAGTTATAAAACGATAGTAAAAAATCAAGGTGATTATTACGATTTTTTAATGAAGGATTGACGTCAAACAGGAGGGTAAAAATCAAAGGAAAATAATAAATAAAGAAGAGACTCTTAAAATATCAACAATAAAACAACAAGATATAAAAAATTGATAGAAAGTGTAAACGAAGGAACAAAAACAACATTGTTATGTAGCATTTTAAAAAGCAGATAAAATATTTTGAATTTTGGATAAGTAAGCAGCAATTGATGGTGCCTGCTTAAATCGATCAGTGTGGTATCAGTGTGGTATATTTGATAACATAAAGAGAAGAATAAAAAATCGGGCAAGTATAGACAATCGAAAATGACTTGTCACCACGCGAGACACTACTCTACTACACTTATGCAGTGCAGGGCATAAAAAAGATACACAGTTAAGATAAGGAAATATCATTCGGAATGGGTCCGAGGCACGACTAATAAGATACTCATGCCGTGGCCTCAGGAGGGTTTGTGATCAAAAACAGTATGACGACATATGACAACATATTTGCATGCTACATATAAGGGAACAAAGTTACAGAAAAGGTTGGCTGTTTTAGAGCTATGGAAGATGTACCAGAGTTTGAAAGAGGATCCAGTGGAGAAGGGGTGTTTTCTTAATCGGCATAAAGGGGAGGATAAAATGTCTTTGTGTTCCCTTTCCCCTGCTGAAAACAAGAACGTAGACACAGAGGAGAAGGAATTTTATCCTTTAAAGGAATTGAAAGCAATGGTGGGGTACGTTAATCCGACAGACGAGCCCCCCGCTTATAGCAGTGAGGACAGTATGGAAGAGAGTAAAAAGAGAGAATGCAAATATATCTCGACAGGCGATGAAAGTAGACAGTGTGATGAGAGAAAGGACAGACAAGATAGACAGATGGAGATAGAGGAAGAAACAAAGAAGCAAAAAGAAACAAAGGACAACGCTAAGGGAATAAAAATTGTACAAAACAAATGGACGGGAGGGCAGGTATTAATCGGGAAAAGAAAGAAAAGAAAGAAGAGAGAGCACATAAAGAAGAGAAAGAAAGAGATTGCAAGCAAAGGGATTAACAAAGGAGGCACAAGGCAAGCAAAGAAAAGCAGAGGCTAGAAGAGAAGAGACAAAAGGAGGTAGAAGCGCAAAGAATGAAAGGATGTAGGTTGCAAAGAAGGCGAGAGGAAGATGAATGAAGAGAGATAAGGAGAAGGGAAGAAGAAATTAACAGAAGTAGGGGACTACAAGATGACGAGAATATCTGTGTCATAGAAGCATTGTGCCGATCGAAGCACAAGAACGAATTGAGGAAGAAAGACGGTCACAACAGCCTTGCAGGGAGCTGCAAGGAATACCCAGAATACCAACATGGGCTAATGAGCGAGATACAGAAGACAAAGGGAAAATATTTGCAGATTTATACAGGCAAATGAGGGATAAAGATAATGTAGAAGGATCTCTTTTGAGAGAAACGGTAGGTAGGTCAGATGATGTCATAACAGACAAGCACAGAATGCTGTCTTTAAGTAGACTTGATGATGCGGAAAAGGATAATAGTCATATCAGTTGGGGCATAATAGTGTCAGACGACGAAAGGGAAGAAAACAACAGAGCGCGAAGGGTGCATACAGATTGTCAAAAGAATAGAGCGTAGAAAAATGTAAGCAGATTAAGGGCACTACCAGGACGGAGACAAACAGACAAGACTAGTCCAGTCTGGAAGACGAGAAGTGTAGGCAGGTATGATTATGGACCAGGAATTTCAGTTCCCATTATTAGAGCAAGGGGGAGGACGACCACAATATATACCGTGGCCACAAATGGATAAAAGACAATTTAAGATGTAAATTACCAAGTTTAACTTCCGGTGCAGGAAAATTGATCTATGAGTTAGAAAGAATGACACCAGGAATGGCATTAGCTATTGGTATCCCACAGATCAGAGTGGGTACGATTCTTGGCCAAGGAGAAGAGGAAATGGGCCTAGAGGAGGAGGACGAGGTTGACTTCAAAGCACTCAGTAAACAGGAGGATTTAATGGCATACAGCTGCAACAATGCTAGAATTGCAGAAGAATAGGACACAAACCCAGAGCATGTAGAAGCAGAGGAGGCATGCAGCAAAACTGGCAAGCCCCAAGAGGGGGGATGGGCTATGCTCCACAATATAATACAAAACCACAGGAATAATATGCCCTAGATCACAAGCCGGTTCAGACATATGCGCTGCAACCCAGCAAATGCAGCAAGCACCATTACAAATGCAATCGCCACAAGGGCAATTACAGCAACCCATGCAAACACAACAGGTACAAACTCAGCAAGCACAGACCCAGCAGGCCATGGTACCACAATGGAATATGACAGCAGGAGTCCATCAAGCACCTGCACCCAAATTGGGGAGTGTGACTGTGGTAGGAGGAAATCCTTTCACAGGTACAGGGATGAGATTATATCCACAATAGGACAGCCCACAGAGTGACCTGATGTGTCCAGTACTATCAGTGACACCAGACCCCCAAGAGGAACCAAGGCTGAAGATGACAATAGGAGGCAAGACATTCTAATTTCTTGTGGACACTGGGCAAATATCCAATGTCAGGTATTGCAATGAATGCACACGGATTCTCTGAGGCGATGAGTTTAGTTCCTTTTACAGATGAATTACCATTCTCCAAAGGAGAACACGACATGGCTATACCATTATTATATTCTAGGCAGATGCCAAATAACATATTAGGGCGTGACTTAATGACGAAACTTAACATGACAAGGGGGGTTGGAGGTAAGGGAAAAACGATGCCGGTAAAGCATCACTGACCGCTACGGGCTATTCCGACCAACCAGACCGCTATTTACAGCACCGTAAAGTACGATGCCGTAATTATCGGTCTTGGGTCGCGCGCACGCCCCACCTTGCCGAAATTAGCGGCATGGCGTAAACCGGAGCTGATCACAAGTAAGGAGCACACGTAAATTACGGCCTCCTCAAGCCCGTAAAGTACCTTACCGGCATGGAGTACATACAGGCATCTCAGAGAAGGAGTAAAGAACCCTGAGCAGTGGGGTCCAGAGCCACAGGTGCACACAATCAGCACAGGTAGAGGCAATGGAGTCTGCCACAGCAGGAAAGGAACTCAGCCACACACCACACCCCCTCCCACACCAAGATGACCCCAATAGAACCAGCAAGGGCACAACCACAAAAACCCCACCAACAATACCAGGCCCCCCCCATTGAGGAGACACAGTGGGAGAAGGAGGGGGAGACAGGCCCTGCATGCAGCACCAGTGCAGTCTCCGTCACCACCCCAGCAGCCCCCATTCCCACGCAGCATGTCCGGTCACTCAAGGAAACCCCTGAGCAGATAGACACCCCTGACCACCTTGCCTGTGACACCGTCACCACCATAATTTGCCAGAGACATACTGAGATAAGCGAGCAGCATACAAATACACACTGCTATCCTGGCACAAGAGACTGTGTAGCCTGTGCCCCACACCCATGCCTCAGGCACCTACCAGGACACAGTGGTGCCCATGCATGGCATGTCACAACCGTCCATTACACGGACACCAAAAAAAATGCTGTATCACCTCCCCAAGCACACAAGGGCCCACCAATCCCCAACATTGACCACCCAGGAGACACACAACAGTAAAGTTGGCCCCCATGCATCTGCAGGCATGCCAAATGACATTGGTGCCCCTGACAGCACCCACGTGTCGTAGGTAGACCAGCATGGCATGCAGGTGGCGGATAGCAACTGCAAACAATACCACTCACCCTACGTGCAGACAGAATGCAACGCAACCAAGAACACCACACATGGGTGGGCGCGACATCAAAGAACAACTCATGACTCAATGGCCCAGCTGATTACCACGCTACCGTGCCACATGGGGCGACATGCAGGATGACGTGCCCGGCTGCCTGGTGAGTTGTCTGACTGTGTCATGCCAGTGCATTGGTGGCATGAGGTGGGTGACTGCATGAACCAACTGGGCGGAAATGATGAAGCCATTGTACGATATTCACCCCACCAACCAACCCGCCACAGAACCAGTGCAACGGCACATGAGTCCCACATCGATGTAGGAAGGCACTCACAATACACTACATTACCACCATCTGACAAGGCCAAATCCCACTACACATGCACCAACCACAGGCAGCTGCCACAACCGTATGCGCATATAGGTCGACACACTGCATATGCACAATGTGGCTGCCCCCAGCATGGTACCACATGTGAGACACGTCCCTGGGAGTGGATTGAACTGAGGGCAGCAGGGATACCCCACCATGTCACCGGCATGGCACACCCATAGGAGTGTTGGAATTCACCATAGTATGGATCAGAGCAGGATGATGACCATGAGCCACTGACTACATCCATCACACCCAAATACGAATCCACACAGTACACAGAACCACATGGTTCAAACATCAGAACTGCTGCATGCATCAAAGAAGCCTGTACCACGTGATGACCATGCCTTTCATTGTACGTGGACCATCTTGTAGAAACACCCCCCCACAGCATTCCATTGAATTGGACACATATTGGGTCCATAAATGGGCGAAATGCATCCATGGACATGTGCGTGTGGCCATCAGTGAAACCCTGCCATGTCAGCCAAGTTCAGTTCTCCACCATGACAGTTCAAACACTCACCTCAATTGGCTAGATATGCAGGTTTTGGTGGCTGTCCCTAAACACCATGGTACATGACCCCTGTCAGTAACCCACAGAACAGGCCCAGGGTACACCGAATCACTGGCCATACCCGTGCATGCGTGTAGATGAGGCGGCCACCTGGCTTGCGTAAGGCACATATGAGTTGGCGAAGCTGGATTTGTGTAATGGGCCATACAAAGAGCGGACCAGATGTCCAGAACACAAGTCAGCAGAGGGTGGCATGACATGGGCACACAGGGCACTGGATGTGTGTATACTTGTACACCATGCACTGTCAGTCGTCATCATACACATGCTCAATGATGAATGTCCACAAAACTTTGCAACACCAATAGTGTATTGTGAAGAAGGAAATATTGTGAACATTAACTGCAGCTCCCCCCCTCCCCCCCAACTGCACAACAAACCATCACCCCACTCCCCCCCAACTGCACAACAAACCATCACCCCCCCAACTGCACAACAAACCATCACCCCCCTCCCCCCAACTGCACAACAAACCATCACCCCCATGCCCCTCCCCCCCAACTCCACAGCACTGGTCCCATGTAGGACTTAAAGGCCACATGTGGCAGCAATGACTATTGTTCCTTGCTCCCCTGGCCCGGGGGGGGGGGGGGGGCATGTCCCTGCGCCGCATTGAACACCAAGTGCGCCTTGCTGGGCTGCCTTGTGTGGCCTCACTGGATGCGGCCATGTCCGCCTGCTCTGGCTGGGTATTCGAATGGCCTGCCTCAAGGGCATTGGCTATGCGGCCAAGGATGTGGCACAGACGGGTTGTGCTGTCAGTTAGAGTGTCACACAACCGGCCGGTGCAGTCGGTGACTGTCTGCCGCATTTCCCTCAGTCCATCATGCCATTCAACGCGGGCCTGCCGGTTGTTCTCTATAAACTCCGTTATGAGGTCTGAGAGCTGATTCACCCGACGTGTGCCGAATGATTGGAAACCATCGGTGAAACCACTTGCCCCTGCATGCTCGGCTGAGGGCTGCACCGGTGGACTTGGGACATCATCATCATACATCTGCGGGTCGATTGGAGGACTACAGACAGGTGTTGGTACATCTTCACAGTCACTACATGAGGCCAGGGGTACGATGCAGGGCTCCGGGGTGTGGACTGTGTGTTGCTCCTCCTCGTCGGACGCCCCACAGATGGGTGACAGGCTGTGTGCATACTCGTCAGGGCCAGTGGCAGCACCCTCCCCAGAGATGCTCGACTGCGCCGATGTTGGGGTTGGCATTGTGGCAGGCGCCAATGCTTGAATGGGTTGTGGTGGGGCAGCATCCAGTGGCCTTTCTGGAGGTGGGGGGGCTGTTGTTTTTGGTGCAGGGATTCGCCTGACCCTGCCACTGCCCCTGGAGGTGTTTGGCTGGCTTGATTGTGGGTCGGCGCTGTCATGGTCAGTGCCTGTGGCGTTAGAAGAGAGGGACAACATGAGTGATTGTAAGATGTCCTATTTGCATACATGGCTGCATTCACATTTCAGTCGATCGCAGTTTGTGGACTTTTGGGTGTAGCTACAGCAGTGGTACATGTGCATGAGTATGTCATGTTTGGGAGTGACTCATCGTGGCCTGGTTATGTGCAGTTTGGCTGGCACAATGCCGAGCCGGCTGCACAGTGTGCATGATGGGATGTGCAAGTTAATGCACTATGGTTGATGTGCGTTATCTTTTTTATTTTTTTTTATTTGTATATGTTCCATAAGCGAACTTTACAAAGACAAGTTGCTGCAAAGAAAGAAAGAATCAAAGTCACTGCTACTACTCAGGGTGGGCCCCTCCGGCTGTTAGCAATTTCATGGTGTGTTCCAAGATTTTTGTGGTTGCTAGGAGCCACGATGTGCGGTCTCCTCCCATCAGTCTTGGCCACCAGGTGTCTTCGTCCCACCCTCTGTCGTCCCCGGTTAGGTGTATGAAGTAGGATGCTCTCAGAGTTACAGTTTTTGGACAGACCAGCAGCAGGTGTCTGATTGATTCAGTCTCCGCTCCCCACAGGCGGCATTTGCTTGAGTCCACTAGTCCTCTGATGTGCCTGATTTCGTTGGTCTCTAGCAGATTCAGTCTTATTCTCAAGAGCGCGTTTCGAGTCCCCCTGTTGGGGAATTTTTCCAAGTATTTCATCGGCTCGTTGAGTTTGTTGACACATGGGGGAAGGTGAAGAAGAAGTTTGTTCTTAAATGCTGTATCTTGAGTTTGAATCCAGTCTAGATCTTTTAGTTTCTGGTAGACTCTCGTGGGATTGGTGCTGAGATCGAAATCCGAACACTCCACCGACTCCAGTTGGGCCTTGTTGAAATCTTTCCAGTCTGTCAGCATCTTCACCTTACCAGAGTGGATTTCTTTGTTGAGGAGACCATAGATGTGATCACTGTCGTCCGTTATACATTTCCTGTATAGCCTGAGTGTGTTGATATTTACCGTTGTCTTTAGAGACAGGAGGCTCAACTCGCGGCGAATTGCGGCGGTGGATGTAGATTTTGGCAGGCCCAACACCGAATTCCAAAACAGGCCTTCTAGATATTGCCAAGTTTTTGCTGGAATCAATGGCATGGCTTCAGCCCCATAGGTGATAGACGGCACGACTTTTTTCCTGTAAAATTCTAGTACTGGGATACAGGAAAATTTTCCAAATTTGATGTCGATTGCCTTTCCTTGAGAAGCCAGCTTCTTGGTTTTGTTGAGGAGAGATGCCTGCATAGCGGTCTCAAGTCTCGAGCTGTCAATTGGTACACCCAAGTATTTATATTCGGTAACCCTTTCGATCTCGTGCTCCTCCAAGCGCCATGTGAATTTGTCGATGTTTTTTTGTGCCCAGCTGCCATTATCAGAATTTTTGTTTTTTCTTTATTTATTCTTAAGTTGTTTTCCTGCATGTAAACAAGAAGGTTAGAAAGCTGCCTCTGGAGGCCGATCTGTGTCTGGTCCAGTAAGATGAGATCATCGGCGTACAGTAGATGGCTTATTTTCACCTCTGCAACTTGTGGAGGAAAAGTGCGTGTCAGATCTTCTGATGACCCAAGGTCACCGATATAGGCCAGAAACAGTGCTGGAGCCATGGGGCAGCCTTGTTTTACCCCCAGTTCAGTCGAAATTTCTCCTGATAAGTTCCCCCTTTGTGACAGTCGGACCCTTAAGGTGGTGTCCGAGTGTCGGGCTCTAATTGGCTGTAAAAGCTCCTGGGGGCAACTCCACCCTTCTAGTTTTTGCCATAGTCGGTTCCGGTCCACTAAGTCAAAGGCCTGGGAGAGGTTGATGAAAGCAACGAAAATTCGAGGTTTCCCTTCCCAGACCTTACTTTTTAGGGTACTGATGGTTAGAATGTTCGCCGCCGCACCCATCTTCTTTTTGAATCCAGTTTGGAACTTGTTGTTGCACGGTGCCAACTCTGCCCAAGCTTGAAATCGTTTCAGGAGCAGGCTCCCATAAACTTTGCCAATACAATCTAGCAATGCGATGGGACGATAGTTTAGCGGATCTGTGATATCGCCTTTCTTATAGATCGGGACAATGATGGATTTGGTCCATGACTGCGGCAGGGCTTTCTGCGCCGCACATTTTGTAAAGATCGACGCGATCATCGAAGCCCATTCAACTGGGTTTGCTTTCAAGTCTATGTTAGAGATGCCATCAGGGCCCGCAGCTCTTGAGGCCTTTAATTTTTTGATTTGGTCTCCGATTTCAGCTTGATCGTCCAGTTTTAGCCAGTCCGTGGCCGACTGATTGTCCCCCATTGCGGCCTCTCTTGCTGGGGAAGTTGTTGTGGTGCTTGGAAAACTGTGGCAAAGTGAGAGATCCATTTTTGCTCGGCTATGGCGTTGATTGTTGAATTGTTGAATGAAGGGGCCGGAGATTTTGACAATGACCAGAACCCCTTTGCCTTGTTTCCGCAAATGGCTTTTAACATGCATTCCGCATCCTGCTGATAAAGCTGGTGGCGGTGATTTTTTACCCAGTTTTTGTAGGATACTGTTGCCACCCTTAGTTGGTCTTTGTTTTGGGGCTGGTTTCCCAGCTGTCTCTTCAACCTGCAAAAGTCACGCCTTTTGGCCACAAGAGCAGCATCATAAGAGTGTTTAGGTTGAATGCTCGAGGAAGACTGCTGGGTAGTTTTCGACCTGTATTGTACCAGTAGAGGAACGTAATCCAGATTTTCGATGCTCTCGGTGTTCTCCTTCCGGACATATTTGGCCTGCAGGGCTGCAACTGCACGTGCTGTCAGGTTCTGTCGATTTCCGCGCTGGTTTGTATTCACTGCCAGAACATACGGCACGGGCTGTGAAAAGCGGGAAGCCAGTGACATCGTAAGCTGATTGTGGTCGCTGGCTGTTGTTTTGCGTACTTCATATGCTTTGACGTTCCCCAAAAGTTGTCTTGATGTATAAATGTAGTCGATAGTAGCGTTAAGGAGACCCTGTTCCCAAGTTGGCAGACGATGTACATTCGGGAAGACCGAGTTCAGGTTTACCAGGTTTCTTGAGGACATTAGGGACGCCCAAAGGTGCCCTCTTTTTGCTGCTGGCGTCCGATTTGAGACTTTGCCCGGTTTTATGGTTTCCTCACTACATTTGATGTTTAGATCCCCACAGATTATGATGGCTAGGACCTGGTGCGTTGCTTGAATATCGTCCACCAGGTTCTCCATCATCGTTAGGTAGGATTGTGGGTTTATAGCAGCCGGATTCCAGTACGTGTTCACAATCGCAATTTGTGAAGGTCTGGAATGGGAGTTTTCAATCCAATCAAGTAGAACTGCCAAGATCGAAAGGTTTGCTAGAAGTGTGTCCTTGTGTTTTAGGCCAATTCCCTGCCGGTAGGCCGTTAATAGGCCCGACGTCGGGCGACCCAGAAGCCCTTTGCTGGCTGGGGCCAAAATTATGTCAAATCCATTCAGCGCAGGTGTTTGGACCAACCAAGTCTCTTGTAAGCAGATGACATCGAAGGATGCTAGATTTGCATCTCCCGTCGTAGTGAGGTGTAAGTGGCCGCGGGTGTTCCAGGAACAAAAGTGGAGGGGTGTTACGTGGTGGTCGACCGTCGGACGATCTGGAGGCCCTTCCAGCCGACCTGCGGGTTGCTATTTGTTCGTTTGGGACAGCACCTTGGGAAGCCAGGCCCACAACCCCTGTCGTTTGTCGCTTTGCTTTGCCTTGGAGGGTCCCGCTTGTGTTGTTGTTCTCGTGTTTGACCCGGTTCTCTGCCCTGAATACTGTGTCAAGACCCCTTCAGGTGATTTACATATTGTCCTGGGGGACCTGGCTGTCTGGCGATCAACGGTTTTGATCAGTTTGAGCAACCTTGGTTTGTCCCGCCGGTGTTGCGCGGCGGTGTCTTGAGGCTTTGCATTGGGAGTGTCCCCAGTTTGAATTTGTCCCGCGCTTCTTTTACGTTCTCGTCCCTTCTCCTTTCCGTTGGTTTTTTCCTGTCTGACAGAGTTTCTCTCAAGATGTTCTGAAACCCTTTGGTTTGAATTTGAACTTTGGGGATTGATGATGTATCCTAGAGCGGCCAAGTCCTCTTTTGCTCGCACTATTTCCCTTTTCACTCTCTCGGAAACAATGTGGATGTTAACTTTAGCTCTGTCATGTGTGTGGTAGGGATCCACTATCTTTAGATCGGGCGATTTTATGTCACAAAGTTTTGGGATCAGACTGAATGGTGCAAGTAGCCCTCTTCGGTTAAGAATTATGTCGTCCTTATTGTCTCTGTGCTGTTTCAACTTTATTGGAGACACAATCGAAGGTTTGGTTTCCTTGCGGTAAGTCTCTGTTCTTGAAGAATAGTGGATCGACTGGCGCACCCCCCTTTGCTCTTTTAAGGTAGATGGTGAGGCATGGTGTTCCCCTTTCTTTGCGGGGCGTTCTGACTGGCGCCCCCCTGGCGCGTGCTGGACCGATGATACACTGGCGGCCGCTTTGTTTCTGCCCGACGCATCTCTCACTCGGGGAGAGGCGAATGACACTGCTCTACGACCTGGCGGGCTGTTAGAGGGGCGTGCTCGCCGTCTGGGGCGATTGTTCCTGCGGTCCTCCAGTGTCAGGGATGTGTGCCCTTTGTCATCTTTGCCTGCGTCTTTGGTTGTTGAAATCTCCTGTAAGTTTCCCAGATCGCCCAGGATTATCGGGTGGGGTGGCTCCAGAGTCGCTAACCCCCCCTTGATCAGCCGAGCGGGTTGGGGGTCATCCATATATTGAGAGAGATCCATTAAATCATTCTCTGCTAAGGAGTCTTCTGTGGAGCGCGGAGAAGAGACGGTTCCTTTTTGCTTTCCTGCTGGCACAGCCACCATTTGAATTTGATTTCCGGGATTCATAGGGCTTTTGTCAACACATATAGCTGTTTGTTTTGCTGGTGGAATTTTTTGAGTTGCAGGTTTCCCTTCTTGGTTCTGTTTTTCTGCTCTTGCTGTTGAGAAGATGGAATAGGAGCCATACTCTAGCCTCGCCGATGGGTTTCGGGGCTGGGCCGTTTGTTGAGTCTCGTCTGTTATAACGATGACCTCGTGATTGAGCAAGTTTCGAGGAGCTGGTCTCTCCGGCTGACAATGAGCGATGCTAGAGGATGGAAAACTTTGTTGTGGAGACGGATTTGATGACTGAACTACGTTCACCATTGGGGCTAATGTCAGACAGGGCGCAACTGTTGTGGTACCACGGTCTGCGTTTAGCTTCAAGGCTTTTAATTGCCCATCTAGGGCTGTGATGTAGCCTTCCAAGAAGGTCAATTTTGCAAGCATGGAGGCCTGGATCGAGGTGTGATCCTTTAAGTTTTCATTGATGCCTTCATACAGTTTAGTGAAGGGGTTTAGGGCGATTGTGACTGCTGACATTATGGACAGAAGGTCCCTTTTATTTTGGCCTGATGAGTCGATTGGAGAGCCGACTGACAGGGGGCGCTGTTTGGGAATTGGTGTTGAGGCAGAACTTTCGTTTAAGAGGCGTCTCACTACCGGCGTAGATGGTGGCTCTGCAGGACCACCGCTAGACCGGTTCAGGGGTCGTGGTTTTGGGAGATGCACCGATGGCGCCCCTACTGGCCTTGGGCAGGCCAGCTGGTTTGCTTTCACTTGGTGGCGTTGTTCTTGGAGTGAAATGTCGGGCGACTGACCCATGAGGCCACCAGCCGTCCCTTGGGCTCGGATCGCCGTTTCCTGGGTAAGCTGTGATCCCCCCGTGGCTGGCAGTGTCAGGACGACTGTAATTTCCGGTGAATTTGGGTTCAGTAGTCCTTTCTCGCTGCTCCGCGGGCTTGGTGGAAATTCTGCTGTCGGAGTTCCTAAGGAAGCCGCCTTGTCCGGGACACAGTGCTCAATCGCTGGTCTGGAGAGCACTGGACTCTGTTCAGTTGCGGGCGCTGGGACCAGACGAGATTGGAGAGCCGTCTCTTGGGGTACTGGAGGTGGGGCCCGTGGAGGTAGGCTCGGGACTAGGGCGCCCGTTTCCAGACTTGATGCGGGAGGGCGCACAACTTGGCCCCATCCAGTTTTCCTTTGTTTATCCGGGGGTTGGCAAGATTTTATCGCTTCCAAGATTTCTTCATCTGTGATGTCCTCTTGCTTGGATTTAGAATCTGGAGCAAAGGCCTGAAAGAAGTCTGTTACAAGGCTTGCCATTGAAGGTTTTATTGATTCAGGGTTCCATGTTTTTTTTTCTGCTTGGCAGCCTGTCTTGATTTTCGCGGCCTGAGGATTCAGGGCCGATTCTTTTTTGTTTTTCCTTTTTGGAGGCTCTTTTCTAAAGCGTGAACTCAATTTTCTCGTGTCCGGAGACCCCCCGTCGGTTCTGCCTCGTTTTTTTGCATTCGGTGCCCCATCTTCGTATGCTGGTGAAGAGTTGGTAATTTCTGGGCTGTTCGTGGGGAGGACAATAACGTCGTTCTCTGGGCCCCCACTGTCTGCCCGGGGCCGAGAGGGGGAACAGTCTTGGCTGAGAGGGGCTGATGTAAGTAAGTTAAAGTGCACTTGTGCCTTGATTTGCAGTGTATGTTCATTTCTGAGTTGCATCGGGCAAGCCTCTGATCCCTGCCTCGAGAGCTCTTGGACCCGACACTCCTGAGGGTTTGATGACCCCCCTGCCTCCTCATTGGGGGGCGTGAGCACCCATTTTTCTGGGATTTCCTCCCTCATGACCTCCTCTGCCGAGTGCCGGTGGGCGGGGCCTGGCTCCGCCCCCTGAATGTGTCGCGGCTGTTTCGGCTCGAGCGACGCCGTTTGGCCAGCTGTCCCCGCCGAATGCGGGTAGTTGGAGTCGTGCTCTCCGTCTGGAATGGGCCGTTGCTGCAGGATCTCCGGCCGCTCGTTGATGTGCGTTATGTACTCGCACTTGGCCCTTGATTGCGTGGCACTTGCCTCTGCATTAGTTGGATGGGGGGATGGGTTGGATGGGGGGAGGGCAACACGAGAAGGTGCTTTCAATGGCCCTTGGGGCAGTTTGAATCATGCAATGGACATTGGCAGTGTACACTGTGAACACTCACCTCCCTCCTTTGGCAGAAGTCGTTGCCCCGCACTCCATGTTCCCCACGCCCTCGATCGATTCTGTGCCAATCAGAGCCGCACACGTCTCCTCCCACGGCTTTAGTTCCACAGGGGTACTTGGTCTGCCTCCCGTCTGCATGGCCTGGCTCCGGTTGCCGGAGAGGAGGCCCCGCACCTGCACCCGCAGGTCATCCCACCGCTTGCGGCAGTCCCTGGGGACGCGGGGGGTGTTTCCTATGGCGCTCACCCTCTGTGTGAGTTCAGCCCAGATCTTCTTTTTGCAGAGGATAGACTTCCTACGCATGTTGCTGCTGAAAACAACATCCGCATGCTCAGCCAGGTAGTCTACCATGGCCTGGAGTTCCTCTGGGCTGAATCTCCTCTTGCGGATGCGGCCCGCTGCCTTCTTTGGTGCTTTCGGCATGTTGGTAGTCGTCTGGTCCTTTTACAATGGCCCTCATTACGACCCTTGCGGAAATCGAAAAACGATGGCGGAAATGCAATACCGCCATCGAATAGCGCTCGGTGCGACTATGACCCGTCACCGCAAAGTACGAAGCCATTAGCGACACCGTAGTGAACGCCAACGCTAACTGCACCAAGCATGCGCGCGCGCGCCATGCCAAACCGCAAACACCACCATGGCGCAAGGGTACGCCAATTCCGACCCTAGCGGACATGTACCTAACGCCATCAGGCATGGCGTAATGTACCATTCCGCCATGGCGAGAAGTACGGCATCGCGAATCAACCGTAAACGGCCCCACTGAGTGCCTGTACACCGCTCCCTGCCCACAAAGTACAACTCCCCGTAGGTGCAATGAAGTCACAATGCAACCATTGAAATGTACAAGTCACCCATGCATGGCAACGAACAAAAGAAACACAAGAGGGGCCAATGGGAGCTGCAGGGCACAGATGGCACGAATACAGAAGCCATCCCAATGGACATGACCACAGTCCCCCACCAAGAAACGCATGCTAACACAGGCACCTGAGACCAGCAATATCCCGAAAATCACATCATTCCACCAGTCCACCTGGCTGACCGGCATCTGTTACACAAAACCCAATCCCCCGCCCCTGAGCATGACAACATTCAAACAGTCATATTGGCAGCCCCCATCCCTGACCTCACTGGGCTTCGTAGGCAAACGCGCCCAGCACAGTACCACGCAACTAAACCCCGAAGTTGGAACCCAATGCAGATCTCCTCACAACACATCGCCCCCCAAATCGGCATATGCCACATCACTTGCAAAGAAAAACGCTACACGGGCCAAATCAGAATAGAAATTTAATGCACATCAAAGTCACCAAGCCCATACAGCCATCAGGCCATGAACTCCAAAACACTAATCACCATCGTGGGCTGCATCTGCAAGAAATGACCAGCCACTACCTGTGTGTCGCCCTGTTCCCCCATGGTACACAGAGCCACATTCACGTACGAAAAGGCAACATGGAAGCGCACAGAACCTCAGGGCCGTCCCAATGGGGAGGCACTAGTCCAGCTGAAAGGCCGAAATGTTGCTCCGAGCCACCAGTACTGCGTAAGGGCATGTGGGCCATTGGCGATCGTCCCATAAGATCGTAATGCTGCTCCACTGATTAACACGAAGCAGCAGGTGTCGGGAGTAAACCCCATCTGCAGGAGTGGCATACAGATGGCAGTGGCAAAAGGGGAGGAGATACCTGTCAACCAAAAGAACAGAAAAAGAACAGAATGGCCATCAGAACTACATTCAAACAACTCACTTCAATGATCACACGAAATCCACAGCCATATGCATGCTAGCCCACTCAAAAGGATCATCACCACCCCAAAACCACTTGCGACTCATAACCATCTATATCGAGGTGCAAACACCATCACAAACGAGTGTACCTGTGCATGCGTCTGTCAAAACAGATTCCATCAGATGGGAATGTCAACGTGCATGGACACAAGTGTCTGAGTGCGCCTCGAGACAGGGAGGGCTCAACAAGGCCAGATAGACGATGGTCCCACTAAGGCAGCCCTGCATCACATAGCGTAGGGGAGGCGGAAAGATCCCAAGAAGCCCTGTACATGGCAAACTCTGTATCAAATCACCTGCCCATGCATCCATTCATCATTCCCCCATCCCGGGACCAAAACGCCTGATTATTTACTCACATGACATTAGAAACATCCATTGAGTCTGTGCGTTATGCAGCCTGCTAAATCCACAGTGCCCCAGGCCGTAATTCCAGTGTTGTGAAGTAACATGTATCTGGGAACGGCCGGCCTCATCGCCCACGTAGCTATTGCGCATCCAAAACTATTCATATCAATCATTGCTCCCTCGCCATGGGCCCTGTCTCAAGGACACTGAACAATAGAACGTTATATTTGCAGTCAGACCTGTGGGCATCTCCTCGCCGCTAGCTGGAAACCGAAAGCGCCGCCCTTCGAATTCCTCATTTGCAACATCACGTCGAAAAGGCATCTGTGGCCGTTTGAAATCACTAATTATTCAATCGAGTGCGGCTGTGTGTGAAAATGGCAACTGCCTTCACCCACAAATGGGACGCCCCGCCCGTCGTTGCAACTCGGTACAGTGATGCATGAGGGCCCACCGTTACTCGAGTACTACGTTCCACTGACCCTTCACAAGTCTGTTCGCGACTGCACAGATAGTATGGGAAACAATGGGACCACAGCAGAATGAACATATCAACCAATCTTACACGGCCATCGGGTACAAATACATGATTGCAATAGCAAGATACCATTCCCCGAATTGCAGCGTTGTGCGCGGGACGTGCTCGGCCAAAGGGGAGAGCAGTTTGCACAGGTGGAATTAATCACCACAGGTGGAGGCCATACAGCCTGAATACACATAAATTGCACAGCCAGCCTCCTCCCACAACCACACCGAAATGCTACCGGCAGGACTCGCGATGTTGGCCCTGGGGGACCTGATAGCACTGCAAGTGCTCCGACTCCAAGAAGAAGACGAACACCATCTACAACCAGCCGCACGGAGGAGACGCAGGAGGAGGAGGAGGCCAAGGCAGGGCCAGCAAGGGCCGCCAGCACAGCCACTACCACCACGCAGGCAGCCCGCAATCCCACGCCTCCGAGCACATCCATTCGACCTCACTGATGAGCAGATCCACACCCTCTACCGTTTGGACCGGGACACCATAGCCGCCATTGTGGACATGACACAGGCTGACCTTGTCAGCATGATTGATAGCCCAACCGCCATCCCACCCCTACTGAAGGTGGTGTCTGTACTCCACTTCCTGGCCACAGGCACCTACCAGCACACAGTCGGACAGTTGCACGGCATTTCTCAGCCACTGTTCTCACGGACACTATTGCAAGTGCTCGATGCCCTCCTGCAGCACGCAGACGACTACATCTCTCTACCACGCTCGGAGCAGGAAATTACCAACACAAAAGTGGGATTCCATGCACTAGCCAGCATACCGGGTTGCATTGGTGCCATCGACTGCACCCATGTTGAATTGGTCGTCCCACATACCATGGAGGCCCAGTACCGCAACCGGAAACAATTTCATTCCCTGAATGTACAAATGGTGTGTGACTCCAACAGGATCATTACACATTGTTGTGCCCGATTCCCTGGATCAACCCATGATTCTATGGTCTTGAGGAACTCTACAATACCACGCTACATGGAGCGACACGCAGGGAACAGATCATGGCTACTCGGTGAGTCTCATTACATGCATGATGATGTGGGGTATGTGAATTGGCAATGACCTGGCAGGAAGGGGGGGGGGTGTGCGTACGTATCAATGGCATTCCACATCATACGTTTCTCGTCCACATACAGGTGATGCTGGATATCCACTGAAGAGATGGCTCCTCACACCAGTCCGGAACCCACGGGACCAGCATGAGGAGGACTACAACCATGCCCACTCACGTACCCGTGTAGTCATAGAACAGGCATTCGGCCTACTGAAGACTCGTTTCCGCTGCCTCAGCAGGTCTGGCGGGGCACTCCTGTACCGCCATGAGAAGGTTGCAAAGATGGTGATGGCATGTGTCATGCTCCACAACATGTGCGTACGTAGAAATGTGCCCATGCCCCCTGACGCAGAACTGCAAGCACCTGATGATGGTCATGATGAGGGTGGGGATGTGGCAGCACCTCATGGAGTCTGCGAGGCACCGGAGGCCCGTGACATTCGTCAGCATCTCATTGATGTATGCTTCTAGCACTCACGCCTGGTGGCTGATACATGGACACGGGACTCGTGGCACTGCGTGTGTCTGGGACATGCACAATATGGACTGTACGCCTATGATGGCCTAGTACACAAAGATCAATGTCCACACATCTCATTGGTTGATCGTGCACTTTTTATGGCATATGTGATATCATGTTGAACACCCTATCGACCCGCCACCCAAGTGAGCCCAACACACCCCCTCCACCCTCCTACCTCCCCCCCGAACACCAGTGTCCAAAGATGCTCATTGTCAGTGGGCTGTCGCTATTGCAAGCCCCCTCTGCGGGTATCAGGGGCACCCCTGCCTGTGGAGCGCAGGTTCCTTCCAGATCTACGTTGGGGGCTGCCCTGGACGGAACTTGCAACGGATGATGTGTCTGCCTGCTCACGTCCATGCATGTCCCTAAGGGTTTGCGAGAGCTCAGTGAGCACACGGCGCACTGCGGCAAGTTGGGCACATACGTCTTTGGACGTCGCATGCAGTTCCCCCCTCAGGCTCTCGGTGCTTCTCTCCATTTGGACTCTCAGGCTCTCGGTGCTACTCTCCATTTGGACTCTCAGGCTCTCGGTGCTACTCTCCATTTGTGCCCTTAGCGTCTCTGTACCTCTCTCCATTTCTGCCCTAAGTGTCTCAGTTGATGTTTCTATGTCTGCCTTAGTGCCCCCACATTCATCGGCATGGTCCTTGAGGAGTGTGGCCATTTGCTGCTGTTGGACGATTAACTTGTCGAGGGACTGTTGCCTCTGCTGGGCCATGGCCATTTGCGGGGGTGTCACAGAGGGGCTGTTGTCCTCATGTTGCCTTGCCACAGGGCTTGTGGGGGATGGCCAGTCGTCGTCTTGTGGCTGCACCTGCGTGGTATCCTCATGTTGTACGGGATGGGACAGACAGGGGGATTGGGACAGGTCATGGATGGATCTGACCTCGACATCCCCGTTTTCTGTGTCGGAGCATGCTGCCATCAATGGGGTGTCACCTATGGTGCTGCTGCCACCAGAGGCAGTGCCTTCTGTGGCATCCATTGGGGGGACCTGTGGTGGTGGTGTTGTGGCCATGCTGGCTGCTGGGGTGCCTGTTGATGTTCCCTCCTCTGTGCTGCCACCTGATTTGTGCTGCTGCCGTGTCTTGATGCGTGCAGCTGAGGTGGAGGGTCTCTGGCCGTTGGTCTTGGCCCTCTTTGCAGGTGTGCTGGTAGGGGTGTCCTGTAGCTCGTCGTTTGGATCGGACCCTGTGGTGGAGTAAAGGAGGGCGAGGGTTATTGATGGGTCTGTGGGAATTGGAATGGCATTGTATCACATGCTTTGGGGTGGTACCTGAGGGTGATTTGGGTCGGGGCCTTGGAGGTGCTTTCATTTGTGTGTGGAGTGAGGGTGCAGTTGTTTGGCAGCCTGCAGTTTGGGTGTGCCTGCTGCACGTGTAGTGCGTGTATTAGGGGTTTTTAATTATTTATGTATTTATTGTGGGTTTTAACGTGCGCTATCAGGCCGATGTGTGTGGACGTTCTCCTGGACATGTGTTTCTGTTGCACTATGTGGACGCATGGTACTTCACATGGATGGACTGTGTGGATTTGGCATTGTTTTATCTGGGCCACCTACCTGAATCTTCGGATGTCTGCACTCCTTTCTCCATCCCTCCGACTCCCTCTATGCTCTCCATTCCGATGGTGGAGGCACAGATTTCTTCCCAGGGGGTCAACTTGATGGGTGATTCAGGACCTCCCCCGGTGGCTGTGGCAATGTTGCGGTTGGCAGACAGTATGCTGCGGACGCGTATCCGCAGGTCGTCCCATCGCTTGCGGCATTGCTGTGGGGTGCGGGGTGCGGTCCCCACCGCACTTACCCGCTGTGCCACAAGAGCCCATATGGTCTTCTTGTTTGCAAGTGCCGTTCTGGTCATTTGCGTGGAGAAGACGACGGCAGCATTCTCCTGGAGGGTCTCTGTTAGCACGGTGAGTTCCTCACGGGAGAAGTGGACCTGCCGCTTGCGGTCGCACGCTTTCTTCGCTACTTTTCCCATTTTTCTTGGTTTCGCTAGGGTGGGTGACGGGTTGGGGTGTGTTTCAGGGTAGTGATTTTAGTGGTTGTGTGGTTTTAGTGTTTTTATAGGTGTACGCCGGGATGTTTCCCGTTCCGGGCCCATGTTTTAACTTCCGTTTCCGTATATTTCCGGTCACCGTACTTTCCGGTAGGCGCACACTGCGGTGACCGCTAAGAGGGGTGGCGGTATTGCACCTAGGGCGCCGTACGGCGGCGGTGTGGGCCGTTTTGGGGTCATTTCCGCCATCGCGGACTTTGCACTTCCGCCGTGGCGTGGTGCTCGTGCCCGATGGGTCGGAATGGGCCGCACTTTGCTCCTTCGTGCAATGGCGGAAACGCTATTTACGCTGTGGCGCTCCGGTCAGTCACTTTCCGCCAGGGTCGTAATGAGGGCCAATGTCTGATTTGCTCCAAAGGGTGCTGGCGGATGAAGATGGCAATGGATTGTCTTTTTTTAAAGATGGCCGCCGTTCTCCTTCCCGTTCCTGTGCGATGACGTAATTTCCGGTTCCTTTGGTGACCGTAATTTACGGTATCCGTAATTTACGGTCACCGTTATGTACTGGCGCTAGTCTTCCAGGGCGGTGTTGCTATCTACGTGTCGCATCATGCCGGTAGGGGGTTTGCGGGTCTTTTAGCGGCAGGCCGCTCAGTACTTTTCCGGCATGGCAAAAAGCGCGTGTCCGCGAGGTCGGAATGGGCCGCAATTAGCGGTCTGACGCCAGGGCGGTGTTGTACTTTACGCCATGCCGGAAAATACCTGTCGGAATGAGGGACAATATCTTTTACTGATGAAGGAATAGTCTGTTCCACTTCAGGGATACATTATATGAATATGAGAGAGTTTACATTAGCCTTTACAGTCCAGAAAGCATTATGACAGGTCCCTTTGGACCCAGACGTATTTTTGTATGGAGTGACTGTTTTATTATCGTGGTTACCCAGATTGATATGTAAACTATTAAGAATACCTGATGAGTTTTTGTTTTGACCCGAAATCACTATAGATGATGAAGAAGGACAGAGGAGTTAGAAGCAGCAGTGGTCAGAGAGGAAAGAGTGGTTCATCATGTGGCAGATGATGAGGGAAGAGGATGGAAAACAGTGATAGCCCTCAGTGAAGGATATAGGGTGACAGATTTGACAGACGAGGAGTTGTTTACGGATGAGCACTCAGATGATGAATTTGTATTTTTTATAAGTCTTACTTATTGGATAAAAGTAAAGAATAGCGAAATACCACAGAGAATGGCATTGGTAAACCAGACACCGTCATTTTTCCAGGAACATTTTGAGAAAGTGCCAAATACTTTATGGACCACAAGTCCATGTACAGCTGACCCATCCGGAGGAGCAGGAGCTCCCTAGCGTCGCTGAGCGCTGCTGCTGGAGCAGCATTCACACCTGTAGCCAGGTAAACTGGAGGCATATTACCTGCTGCCCACCAGCCCCTCTACGCTCGAATTCCCAAGCGCCAGCAATCCTTTATTAAAATGCAGATTAGCATTTAAATCATCCAAATGCAGCTTCTGGTGTTTATACAGCATTTATGCCGAGTTTTGAGGGCATTTGCTATGATTCCTATTTACCGAATCCTGGAATCACTGCCCTAAGATGGCTGCCGCCTCGAGGGCCCCCCCGCGCCTGACCCTGTCCTTTTCTGCTGCCTGACTTCCCTGCCTGCATCCGCCCGCCAATTGGCTACTACATTCTATCTAAGCCAATCAAGCTTCGCCGGCAGGCAAGAGCTGGCCCTTGAAGTAAGGCCATTGAAAGAAGGCTCCCTGCTGACAGAGCTGACCGAGCGTGCCGTGCTGCGGTCTGTGCCTAGTCCCTAAGCCTTGCAACCTGCCTCCAATCTGGGCTTCCTACAGGTACTAGCAACGTTGTACCGCAAGACTTCTATTGCTTCAGCCCACACCCTTGCACTCCTACTACGGCCAATTTGCCACCCACACACGTGAGCCACCATGTTTGTTTGCTATACTAGGCGAAGCCTCTACCCCAGCTAGATTACTAGTCTCCTATTCCTATCCAACTACTTGTCCTGAATGTATTGCCCTGCCATATTGCATATTGACACTAGCATACTAAATTGTCAGTCAACAAAATTGACTAATGAAGTCATGTTGCCCTGCTCTAGAAAATTGCATCTAAGTATCTGTTCGCTAGCAATTCTGGCTCTCCTTGGTAAAATCTGATTCTAGATATGTTCTGGTTATGCTTTGGAATTAGCTTTGTGCATGCTCTGAATTAGCACCATTTTGGCTCTCCTTGCTAAATCTCATTCTAGATATGTTCTAGTTATGTTTTGGAATTAGCTTTGTGTATCGCCTGAATTAGCGCCATTTTGGCTCTCCTTGCTAAATCTGAATTTAGATATGCTCTGATTATGCTTTGAAATTAGCTTAGTGTATGCTCTGAATTAGCGCTATTTTGGCTCTCTTCGCTAAAGTTGAATCTTGGTGTGCTGTTTTACACATTGAAGTAGTCCTGTTTACACTCCTGATTTAGCCCAAACTGCTGATTATTAAGCCACAGCCAATTTGCACCTACTCTGTGCACCTTAGTACAGCCTAACCTAGCGGCATATCTCCGCTTAGCTTCTAACTACTATCAATGGTAATAGCTGAATGCATGTTGATTATGCCCCACTGGCTAATTTCGAATCTAGGTGGTAGTATATTTGCACCTGTAAACTACCCAGCAGTAGCAAGCGCACGTTAAAGTTACCCCCTATCATAACAGAATGCAGGCACTGCTAACTCTATGTTCCCATTCTGTATCATACCATTGGCCACCCCCTGCTCTAGAGGTCATTACTTTAAGTTTGACGAAGGATTAGGCAGACTGAGATATCCGCACCACCACCCTATCCCTTCCCCTACACCATTACTTCCCACACTACCCCCCTTTCCTACACCAACCTCAACCAACTTACATCCAGCCTCCACTCTGTGCACATCACACAGCAAGTGGCCCCCTATGCCTATAGCCTCAACCACCTCCCCTTCTGACATCACCAAGCGCAATGAGAGACTAACCAGCAGGCTACCGTCCAGCAGGCACTCAGTAGTGGAACTTACACATAAGGTCATACGCTCAAATCGCCCTGGATGCACGGACAATGACCGTAGGCGCAAAAAGAAAAGGTGTACAGCCCTACTGAACAACCTAGGGGACATTAGCCCCAGTCTACCAACAAAGGTCCCACAAACACAACCCACTAAGGGAGCATTACTGAACGTCAGGTCATTGGTAGCACATGCAACCGAGATTGCCGACATTATCGAGAACAATAACCTTGATTTCCTTGTATTGACAGAAACCTGGCTGCATGAAGCAGCAGGCCCCTCCATCGCCCTTGCCGTCCCAGATAATTATTCCATTCTCTGTGTAGACAGACCAAATGCTCGCGGAGGAGGAATAGCCATTATCTTTAAAGACACTCTCAATATAAGACCAGCCACCCCTACATCGCTGACATCATGCAAACTCCTTTCAATTAAATTCTAAACCTCACTGAACAGCACTATCACAATACACATCATTTACAGGCCTCCAGGACACCCTGGGTCCTTTGAAGAAGATATCACAGCCCTAGCAGCCGATACCACCAAACCTACGGCACAAAATATCATCCTAGGAGAGTTCAACCTTGGCTATAAGGACACGAGTGACCCACACGCAATCTCTCTAGCCTCGGCATTATCAGAACAAGGTTATATTCAAGTTAGCACCAAACCCATACACGAAAAAGGAAGGATACTTGACTGGGTTGTGGTTGCAAATTGCACCATCACCCTACCTGATCCGACACCTCTAGTGTGGTCAGACCACCATCTTATCACCTTTGAATTGCATATCAACAACCTGGAAATTAAAGAGCCTATTATTGCTCCCCCTTACCTCACAAGGAATAAACGTAACATCACAGCAGACGCTCTAGTTCCTTTGGTAGCCCCCTACTCAATACCCTACCGGACACTAATGATCCCAACGAGCTAATTAACATCTATAATGAGACCATGACTAAAGCCATCGATAATATTGCTCCACTAAAGCTACGTAAAAGTAAACCCATAGCCCACCTTAACTTTTGGTTCACTCCAGAGCTAAAAATACTCTGCACTGAAAAAAGAAAATGGGAATCACGTTGGAAATCATCCCCTACACCGGAAAACAAAACTAACCTTGCCATTATTACTGCTACCTACAAAAATAAGATAATCCAGGCCAAAAAGGAAACCTGTGATGACAGAATAGCTCAAGCCAGCTCCAGTACTAAAGAATTATTTAACATCTTAAGAGAACTAGAGACCCCCAACCCACCGCCAGACACATGCACTAAGGACAAAGCCTGGTGCACCAGTATCCAAAATGCCCTCGCCAACAAAATTAAAGGACTGCAGACCAAAATAGCTGACAAAAGATCCCAATTAACAATCATTAGATCAGCACCCACCACCACCCCTCACACTAACTCAGGTTTCACGTTAAAAAAAGTCACCATTCCTGAAGTCCACAAAATCATTGCGTCTCTTAAACCATCTAACTGTAAGGGCGATAGTTGCCCAGCTCAGATTATAAAAGATGCAGCTAGAGACCTTGCCCCATTTATTACTAAACTTGTAAACTCCTCCTTCTCGAACAATTCCGTCCCAAGTAACCTCAAACAGTCCTCGGTTCTACCACTACTGAAAAAACAGACCCTAGACCCACCAACTACAGGCCTATTACGACAGTCCCCTTTCTACTGGAAATTCTGGACAGAATAGCCTACTTGCATATACAAGATTATCTTGAAGCTCACAAATTACTCAGTAACCGTAAATCAGGCTTTAGACCTCGACATCGAACAGAAACTGCAATTGTCGACCTCAAAAGCCAGATCGATGAATTGAAAAATAAGGGAAAGATGGCCATCATACTTCTACTCGACCTCTCTGCAGCTTTTGATCTGGTGAATCACTCTATACTTTGCAACCACTTATCCTCTGCGGCCCACTTCTCTAGCTCTGCAGTTGCCTGGATCCAATCTTTCCTCGCTAACAGAACTATGCGTGTGTTCTCACCGTCAGCAGCTGCTGACCCCATCCCCATCACCTGCGGAGTCCCCCAAGGAACTGCGTCTCGCCCACTTTGTACAACATTTTTACAAAGCCACTATTCGACAAATTGGACCGTCTGGGTGTCACCTACACAAATTATGCAGATGACACCCAGATACTCCTACCCCTCTCAGGAACCTATGATACAGACGTTGCGTGGATTAACAAAGTCTAAATCATCATCCAGGCATGGATGGCCACACATGGTCTATGCCTGAATGATGATAAGACAGAACTACTCCTAGTCGGATCATCTAATAACCTTCTCAAAATAAGTCCTCACTACACAAATATCGTCATTGATGGGAATAGTATACCCATAGCCAAACATGTAAAAAGTTTAGGCTTCTACCTCAATGCCCAGGCTAACTTAACCAAGCAGATCAACATGACCTCTTCGGGCACAGCCTACACTGGCAAGTTGATCAGAGCCTGTAGACCTGTACTATCACCCACCAGCTGCCTTACACTGGCGAGAGCACTCATACAATCCAAACTGGATTATTGCAACAGCCTTTATCTAGGAGCAAACAAGTCCATTCTAAATAAACTACAGATTATGCAAAACAACGCGCTTAGAGCAGCGTTGAATATTCCTAAAAGAGAGCACATTTCAGAAATTAGAAAGCAACACAGGTGGCTCTCTATACATGACAAAATTGCCCTAAAAACTATCTGCCTCATACACAAAGCGATTAACTTCCAAGCCCCCCCCCTATCTCACAGACAAGTTCACTTGGAAGGTATCCAATAGACTCACCAGATCATCTAACACACCATCCTTGGTGGTGCCTAGATACAATCTAAAAAGAGCTGGAGGTTCTAGCTTCCCAGTTTTAGTTGCCCAGCTATGGAACTCTCTCCCACAGAACATCCAAATCATTCAAACATTCAACAAATTCAGAAGCCATGTTATCACTTGGATTCTTAACAAAACACAAAACAGCAGCTCTTGATACCATTAATAGTCAGGTGGTCTGCTCTACTAGTCTCTACTAGTATACGTGTCACCTATCCTATACTGCTATGACCCAATGTATAATATATATAATATGTATAATGTCTATGTATATATGTACCACTGTAATTTTACTAACTATTAATGCCTACAACTGCCTCTACTATACCATGTAACCACTTCCAGCCTTAAGCGCCTAATTACCTCCGGGTCAGGTGCGCGATATAAATAAAATAAACAAACAAACAAACGTGGGTCTATTAAAAGGAGTATGAGCAGTTAAAATCAAGCTTAAACCAGGAGCACTTTTGCCACATGCAAAGGAATACCCCATGTCCAGAGAGGCAGATTACGGTATATTCGAGACAATTTCCGCTTTGATGAAGCAAGGAATATTGGTACCATCTAATTCTCCATTTAACACAACTGTGTACCCAGTGAGAACATCAACGTGGGGGTTGTGGAGATATATACAGGACCTTCACCCTCTAAACAATATAGTCGAAGCTGAGTTTCCTTTAGTTACAAATCCTGCAACAACATTGTGCAACATCTCATCTACAGGCAAATATTTTACAGTCATAGATTTAAAGAAAGCGTTCTTTTCAATTCCCCTCCATGAAGACTCACAGGATTTGACTTCCTTTTTATATATAACAATCCACCTGAAACATACTTGTTTGCCCAAGGGGTACTGTGAGTCCCCTTCAATCTTTAATAGAGTCCTACAGATGGACTTAGGCAATGTTCCGCTTGAAAGTGCAATAGTTCAATATGTGGATGACATTTTGGTGTGTAGTGAGACAGAAGAAAGATGTAGAACAGGTTCAATTATCCTATCCTCAGAGAAAGGATATCAAGTGGACAAAGAGAAGCTAGCATACTGTCAGGAAGAGGTCTTGTATATAGGACAGTTGATTCCTCACGAGGTGAGGAAAGTAACTCCTGAAAGAGCAGAAGCAATTATGAAGACCTCAGGCCCATGTAACCATTGTATGGCCTGGGTTTTCAATTACAGTACCTATAATCAACCACTTTTACAATGGCTTAAAGCAGCACGGGTGGGCAAGAGTAAAATAATATGGACAGATGAAATGACTGAAGGATTTGAAGAATTAAGAAAGGCGATCAGTACAGTCCCTATGTTGGGAATTCCAGATTATCATGAAGAAGTCTATGTATTTCCCCATTCAAATGGAGAAGTCATGACGACAGTCCTTACACAGAAAATTACATTAGGACATGGACACAAACCATTAGCCTATTATAGTGGGATTTTAAATTCAGTTATGAAAGGGCATTATCCTTGTGAGCAGTCTTTATCTGCTGCTGCAGTCATGACTGAAAAAGCATCAATTATAACAATTGGGTGTTTAGTAACATTATTTGTTGAGCATGCATTATTTGTGATTTTAGAGAAACACAAAAGTACATTCACCACGAAAAGAGCATCAGGATACGAGGTAATAATCTCAAATCCTGCGATTAAAATTGTCAGATGTAAGACAGTGAACCCAGCAACCTTCATAGCTGAACCAGTAGGTGAGGATGATTATGCACATGAGTACACAAATTATGCTGAAAACTATAATGAAATTCCCAGAGCTAGAGAAAATGCCCTTGGGATGGGGGAAGTTGTTTTTATTGATGGTTCTTCAAAAATGGACCAAGCGACTGGCGAAAGCCATGCTGGATCAGCGGTAGTAAAGCTGAACATAAAGGGTGAATTTGAAGTAGTGACAAGTGCAAGATTGCCTTCACCTTGCTAAGCACAGGCAGCAGAATTAGTGGCACTTATTGCTGCGCTTCATAGATTTGAAGATGATGAAGTGGCAGTGGGCCTCATTTCAACCTTGCCGGTATCCTGGTGATAGAGCCGCGAGGATACCAGCAAAGGCTGTTACCATTTCCAGCAACCAGCCTGGTGGCATTAATAGCGAATTACGGGTGTCGGCGGAGCAGTGTAAAACCCCATTCATGGAGTCCCATAGGACTCCATGAGGGAATTGCCATCATAACTGCCACCAGCAATGCCAGTGGTGGTAATGAGGGCATTTTTGGCCGGTAGGGTGCCTGGCTTACCTCCAAAATGTAGCTGGAGGTGACCCAGGTGCCCCACCGGCACTCCCGTAGTCGGGCAGTCTGGTAAAGTGATGGCATCCTCGGATACAGGCACTTTTTTACCGAACTGCTTGACTCAGAATGAGCCCCAGTGTACTCTGACTCCGCCTATGTGATGTCAACCGTACACACAGGTATGCCATGCTGGAAAGGGAGGGTCTTCCTCCACGCAGACGGCACTCCAGTGTAACATGCAGCCTTATTGGATAAACCTATTGAAGTACTAGCACTCCCATTGACTTTAGCAGTCGTAAAATACACAGCGCATTCTAAAAGGACAGTTTTAATTTCTCATGGAACCGAAACCACAGATTTAGAAGCCAAAAATTCTGCCTATTTCCCAACCATTTCTAATTATGAAAAAGAAAGTGTTAAACAAATGACAGGATGATGCATGTTGGTAAAGGAGGGCTTTAACATGCTGTCTATTGCAATTTGGTGACAGGCTAGCACTGGAAAGACAGCTCTGCCTCTAGCATTATTGAGGGTAGCGTTGGAGCAACTCGACTAGCCCGCGCATGTGACTGAAGACAGCGTAGCTGCTACAATAGCAGAAGAGTGGATTTCACAAAATCTGTTAGAGCATGTGGCACCGTTTATTGTAAATTGCATCATGTGCCAGAAATGTACTGCAGGACACACTTTGCGAACAGTAAGAGGAGCAGAGGTTGAAGTGAGCAGGAGTTGTTGGGAGCAGTGCTCCTCTACTTTTTTAAATTAAGTTTTACTGTTCGTATACTTTTATTTTAAAAAGCAACGGTTCCGGAATGGTTTTGTTTTACAATAAAAGTGTAGGAAGAAGTTGAAACTTGCACTTTCAGTGCACTGCACTGAACATTCCCTTAAACAGCAGGTGCATGTGTTTGGGGGTTTGTATTGTGTCTGGGGGCGTGGTGATGGGGTTTATGGGGAGTGGGTGCAGGCCAGAAGGGAACATAGTTCCACTACTTTTTTTTCGTACACTTCTACCACTGGAGAGGAACAATTCCTAAACCCAATGGCCCATTTCAGCACCTACATATAGATTATGTATGCATGCTGAAGACATGCAATGGTTACAAATGTATGCTAGTCGTGGTATGTGTTTTTTCTAGATGGATCGAGGCAAGTCCATGCACACACCCTGACGACAGGTGCACTGGCAAGTTTCTTTTGCGTGAGGATTTTCCTAGATGGGGTGTGTGTGTGTGAGGTGTTGTGGTCTGACAATGGACCACATTTTGTAAACAAACTGTTTGAACAAATAGTTCTCCTATTAGGCATTAAGCATATGTTTTCCTCTGCATATCACCCACAGGTGAATGGTGTCTGTGAACGATTTAATGGATTATTGAAGGAAATGATTGCAGACATAAAAATAACTATGAAGAAGGGATGGCTTCATTGCCTACCCCTAACCTAATATACTCTAAAAAACAGCCTGGCTCAGATCACCATCCAACTCCCCATGAGTTGGTATCTGGACAGCACATGAGAACCCCCTTGCTCCTCCAACTAGGTTAAAAACTGATGCCCATAGTGTAGAGAAAACACTAGGTGACGAGATGCATGATTACTTAACAACAAGTACTGCAAGTATGTCTTTCATGTCTCAACAGGTCACAAATCAAAGGGAGAGGTAAAAAGAAGCCTCAAAGATGATCAACCCATTGAAGCAGAGGATTTGTTAATCGCACTGGGAGTATTCCCCACTTTGAAGGTCAGTACGAGTCACACCCACAGCAGCCAAGTGAAAAGGACGCAAAGCCGGGCTTCATTTGCAAGACCTCAAGCCATATGAAGGTAAAATCCTGACCCCCTCCGGCAACTACTGACTGTGCAGAAAGAGAAGAAGTTTCTTGTATGCAGAGTCATTCTCTGGCCAAGAGTAAAGACAGGGACAATGAAGAACACAGCAGCACCTTGGACTAAAGGACAATATCTTTTAACATTTGACTTACCTTTATGTTACCTATTGAAATAACATTACACACATTCTTTTATGCTGTTTATACCTACATGTTACATGTTACAGTCTTCTCCAGCTCTAATAAGAAGATATGTCAAAACGTCATAACGTTTCTTCGAAATCCTAAGAACAATCACATTATTTTTAGAATAATTATTGCAATCATCTTGCTATTCTTGATATAAAGGTGTGATTCAAAGAGACTTACAGAGTTACATATTGAAAGTCTGAGCAAAAATGAGGAGGTTTCAGAAAATTATTATTTATTATTATTAGAATATAAGAGGCTCATTGCCATCAATAAAATCGATGAGTTTCCAGAGAATAATAATTGCGGCATCATTCTGCATTATGATTTGTGTTTTCCTCCTGATTATTATGACATTTAGACATATTTTAAGAAACAATACAAATATGGTGGGTGACGATGAAACATTTACTAATGCCCTTGATGAAATCACGAACAGCATTTTTTATAATCTTACTGACATTTATTTCGATTTAAAAGGGATGTTGGGGAAGATCATGAAGGTATAAATACGTATCTTGATAATTCGGCTCATTTAAAGAATAACCTATGGTATAAGCACATGAATAAGGTGGAAAGAAGAACGTAAGATGAAAGCTGCTATGTGTGTTCCTTTATATCCTATGATTTTGGAACCACTAAAATATTCATAGCAATACAAGTATTAGTGAAAAAGGCACATGCCTGATACACCTTTCACTTTTCCTAACCAGAGGACAGTTTCAAGGCAGAACAGCATCCATAGTGTGGGTGAATAAAGCGACATCTCAAAGAGAAGACAATTATGTATCAGACATAGGGGCTGATTCATGGAATTTTTTCACCGGAAAATTGGGATTTGTGTGCCATTCTGCCCACAAGTCCCCATTTGTCAAACAAGGATTTGTGGGCAGAATGTCGCACGAATCCCCGTTTTTCGGCACAAATAATTCCATGAATCAGCCCCATAAAGTCAAGAGAAAAGCCAGAAACAATGCATCAAATAATAAAATACGAACAGCTTGGAATAAATGGAGCAGGAATGAACATTGAAGAAAATCATATGTAACAATGCAAGGATAAGAATAGGAAGGAAACACGAGAATGCTGGGAAAGAGGTCAACTCCAAATTAAAGGAACAGTGCTTCCTCCTGAAGGATGGGATGATGATTGGTTGTGTGCAAACCAACACCATCAACTGGACAATGGGAAGTAGTTTTGGCAAATGCAGAAAAGGAATACAAAAACTAATGGCCTAAGATTGCAAGATTGTTGACATGGGTTGACGATGAGGGGGGACCATTGCACATACTACCCCTGAAGAAGGCATCTTTATGCTTCAGAAATAATGGCACAGTGAAAGTTGGAGAAAACATCAAATGTGGCAGAGTTTTTGTTGTACAAGGCATGAAGGAAGGAACAGCAGTCAAGACCATTACTGGGCCTATGGGTCTAGAGCATATATAAAGTTGCCACCAAAATGGGGTGGAGTTTGTTCATTGGTACTGATAAGCATGCCAGCCTTAGTAGTACCACAAAGTGACCTGAAGATTAGAGACTTCCCAAAAATAGGCACGCCCCGGAGGAAGAAAAGATTGTTTCATCGAAGTAGACGGAGGAGAGATAATTACTTCTCAGCAAAATCAATAGGAGCAGATTATGACATTCTAGATGAGCATAAATTGTTCAGCAGAACAGCAGTGATATTCACAACTATATTCCTGCCAGGGATTCAGACTGCAGTAAATGCTAGGTGGTTACAGATAACCAGATGGCAGCAGCTGCAAATGATCAATACAACAATAAAAGGATTTAATGCGATCAAAGAAGAGTTGAGGGCAATCAGGCTCATGGCCCTCCAGAACAGGTATGTCCTGGACATAATTACAACAAAGGAAAGAGTCGTCTGTGCCAAGATTGGGCTTTCTTGCTGTACATTATACCTGCCCATGATGAAGAGAATGGGACTTTGACAGAAGCAATAACAATGTTTTCAACCTTGCACACAGAAATGGTGGATGAAGTAGCCAGGACCGAGGAGGACGGCTAGTTTTCATATCTATTTCCATGGATTCCAACTTGGTTGGCAAATACCTACAAAGTACTTGGAGCAGTATTAGTGTTTGTATTGCTGGGATTTGGTATCATAAGGATCATCTCGGGACAATGCCAGAAGACAGCTAAGAAAGCTATTGGAATGAAGATCATGATTGATGTAGACATTGCAACTGGTGAGCAGAAGCAAAATGAGGAAAGTACCTCTGAGGATATTGTGAAAAACCAGTGGGTGTTTCATGACCTAGTCCCTGGGGAATCCCGTACTCGGGTGGCCAGGTGTTACACTCACCTGATCCCCACAGGGGCGCCGAACGGAGCTGGATGATCAGGTGGTGAGTGGTGTCTTGTACTCACCTCCGATACGAATCCAGGCTTGCCTAGAAAGGTAAATCACAGGTTACCCAACCATGTGGATGAGGGCAGCTCCCGCCTCCCGTGGTGTCCTCTTGCACCCCCGCTATATCACACCTTTGAGTTACGAATAGTGGGCTCTCCGTCCTGCGTCTGTTCGCAGAGCTGCGTCGTAGTTCTAGGATCTCGTTACTTCACTGATCCTATTGAAAGTTCCAGACAACTGTGACTCTATGGTAAGTCTTATTCCAAAGATATGGATAGCTAACAGTTCAAGTTGCAAAAGTTCACTCTGTACCTTTCTTTACAGATTCCCTCTTCGTGCATACGATGGAGCGAGGTTCTTGGTAGCTGGCTTCCCAAGGTAAATTTTGCACCAGTGCTATGCAAAAGTCTTTCCACCCGAGACTGTTTTTCTGCACAACTAACCTGCTGCTTTTGTATTCTGCAGGTACGGAATCTCCTGAACAAAGGCTGCGTGATGAAGAATTGTGAGCCCGAAAAGGCCCCTCCCAAGGGGGTTTGTCCCACTGGTTCGGGTTTGGTCGGGTAGTTTCGATGGAAACGGTTGACTAGGCGTGGTGCATAAACAAAGTCACTTGGTTCCCATGACCTTTCTTGGGGACCATAGCCTTTCCAATCAACTAGGTAGAAAAGGTTTGATTTGATCCACGTTGATTCTATAATGTCTTTGACCTCAAATTCTGGTTCCCCATTTACCAAAACGGGTTTTGGCGGTTTCGTTATCCGAGTTCCTGGTTGTACTGGTTTCAAGAGGGAGACGTGAAATACGGGATGGACTTGCATGTTCGGGGGTAGCTCCAGTTTTACTGCCACAGGGTTGATGATGACCTTGATGGTGTATGGTCCCAAATACCTGGGGTTAAACGTGTGGGTTCCTTTTAGTGGTATATGTCTGGAGGCTAACCAAAGCTCATCTCCAATCTGGTATTTCGGAGCTTCACTCCTATGTTGATCTGCATATTTCCTGAACCTTTCCTTAGCCTACCTCAGATGTTCTGTTGCTCTTTTGAAAGCTTGGGTGATGGTTGCCTGTAGGCTGCTTATGGCAGGCATTTCTAAATGTTGAGGTGGGTCGAGTTCTGAGGTTCGTGGATGCATTCCATAAATTGTATAGAATTGAGTTTGCCCCGTGCTGGAATGCAAAGAGTTATTGTAGGCATACCCAGTAATCCATAAGATGTCTTTCCAATTGCTTTCAGTTTGATGTAACATGCACCTTAGGTATTGTTCCAGAGTTTGGTTGGTTCTTTCGGTTTGACCGTCTGTTTGGGGATGGTGGCTGGTCGAAAGTCTTACGTCAATCTGGACCAAATGACAACATTTTCTCCAAAATTGAGAGATAAACTGACTGCCCCGATCTGAGACTAAGACGGGGAGGAATCCATGTATCCGAACAATTTGTTCTAGGAATTCTTTCGCCAAGATTGAAGCGGAGGGCAAACCTTTTAACGGAATGAAATGGGCCATTTTAGAAAACAGGTCTACCACCACCAATATGGTGTTGAAACCATTACAGGGGGGTAGATCCGTGATGAAATCAAGAGACAACGTATGCCAGGGTGTAGGTGGTGCATCTAGAGGCTGAAGTAGACCGGGTGGTTTCTTTTTCTGGGCCTTGTTCTGAGCACAAATGCCACACGAAAGCACAAATTGTTTGATATCCTTACGCCATGTGGGCCACCAAAAATGTCTCTTGATCTTGACTTTGGTTTTTGCAATTCCAGGGTGACCTTCTACCAATGACTCATGATAATTTGAGATGACCTGTTTTTGAAGCTCCTTCCTAGGCAAGTAGAGACGTCCTTGGAAATAAGGTAAATGATTGACTACTGAATGGTGTTCACTTTTGGTCGACCAGTCTTGTAAGGCCTTAGAATCGAGGAGGCGTGGAATTTCCTTATGGATGTCGTCCAGGGTCAATGTGGTAGTGATTCCAAGGATTCTCCCTCCCGGGATGATGGGTACCGGATCCGGATTTGAATATGCTTTTTCTATCCCTTTGCGAGACAGCGCATCAGCTTTGCCGTTTCGGCAACCAGGTCGGTAAGTGATCACAAAATCGTATTCTGCAAAAAACAGTGCCCATCGGAGCTGACGAGAAGACTGAGCCTTGGCCGACTTTAGGTATTGTAAATTTCGGTGATCTGTAATCACAGTAATGGTGTGTCTGGCCCCTAGGAGATAATGCCGCCAAGCCTTGAATGCTGCCTTGATGGCCAGCAGCTCTTTATCGGTTACGGCATAGTTCAGTTCTGGTGCTGTGAATTTTCACGACCAAAACGCCACTGGGTGAAGTTGACTTGTCTCCGGATCTTTCTGGGAAAGAACTGCTCCCATCGCCAAACTAGAAGCATCAGTTTCTACTACGTATGGGAGATCCGGGCGAGGGTGTTTTAGGACTGCAGCTGAGGTGAATTTTCCTTTTAAGTCTTGGAAGGCCTTTTCCTCTTCGTCCGACCAATGGAAGCATTTGTTCTTTCGTAATAAGGATTTGATGGGATGCACCAATTGAAAAAAGCCAGGGATGTATCTGTCAAAAGTCTCTCCCCTTCTCACCTGTCTTTGTTGTGTACTTGCGACCTTCTGGGTTTTCTTCTTCTTCACGGCCCGGGATTTGTATAGACCCAAACGCTGTTCCTCGGCGTCCAGTGTGAGGATATCGGTTCAGCTTCCAGGAGTCTTCGTAAGTCCAGGGTAATACCAGGATGTAAATAAGTATGCTCAGAGACACGGAGGTCCGTGACTCGAGCGCGAAAGGGTTTCAGGAGTTTTGGAGAGGGAAAAGGAACAGGACAGGATTCAAGGAACTGGAAATAGGGATAGAAGCGAGAGCCCCGATCGAACTCCGGCTAAACACGTCCGGCTACAGGTAGTGGTAGCGTTGAGACGCGCTGAGCCGCGGGGGCATGTCTCTCTTGTACGATGAGCAGCGTGGAATGTATAGACTGGCCAGGAGCGTTCTGTTCCGGGCGGGCATTTTGGAAGGATCACTGCATTCAATCCCCTGCGAGTCAGGGACCAGGAGGTCCAGAAGGGACGTAGACGACCGTTCATGACAGCATGCCTCCTCTGAAACCCAGCTCCTCCGGGTTTGCCCGGATGGATCAGATGAAATCGTCGGACCAGTCTGGGAGCATTCATGTTTGACACAGGTTCCCAGGTACGCTCACTGGATGGGTAACCTTTCCACTCAACCAGATATTGTAGTTGACCACGTCGATATCTTGAGTCACAAATCCTGGAAACCTCATACTCCAGTTGATAATTTACGATAACAGGGGTGGATCTAGGAGCCGTTCGGGACGACTGAATGTATGGTTTTAACAGAGAAATGTGAAATACTGGATGGATTCTTTTCCAGGACTCAGGCAATCGAAATCGAAAGGTTACTGGATTGATGATCTCCTGTATAGAAAACGCACCATAATACCTGGGAGCCAGCTTATTAGGGCGCAGATGTCGAGGAAGAAGCTTCGAAGATAACCAAACCTTATCTCCTACTGAATATGAAGGTCCAGGTCTTCTTTTGGAGTCAGCATAATGTTTGACATTTTTTCGGGCCCTTTCTAGATATTCCTTAACCTCCTTGTGTACTGTGATGAGGTTCCCGATCCAGGAGTCTACTGCAGGCACTGGGGTAGGGTGAGGGAGTACGGAAGGTAGCAACGATGGATGAAATCCATGACTACAGAAGAAGGGACTAGTCTTGATAGCTGAATGATCTGAATTCTTATAAGCGAATTCGGCCATAGGAATTAGGAGTGACCAATCGTCTTGAACTTTGGTGGCGAAGCAACAAAGGTATTGTTCGAGAGTCTGGTTCACACGCTCAGTGGCTCCATTGGTTTGTGGATGGTAGCCAGATGATAAGGCACGTTGGATTCTCAAAATACGACACACTTGCTTCCAAAACTGTGATATGTACTGGGGTCCTCGGTCTGAAATGATCTTGGAAGGCAGCCCATGAAGTCGGAATATATGTTCCAGGAAGATTCCGGCAAGGTCAGATGAGGACAGCAGTTTGGATAAGGGTGTAAAATGAGCCATGTGAGTAAACAAATCAATGGTAACCATGATTGTCGTGTAGCCTCTAGAGGGTGGTAATTCCATGATAAAATCAGTGGAAATGATTTCCCAGGGTCTTATTGGTATTGCTGGTTGGAGTAGGAGTCCGGCCGGCCTCCTATTATCGTGTTTGTTCTGATTGCAAACTGCGCATGTTTGGACATGGATCCTAATGTCATCCTTCATCTTCGGCCACCAAAACTGTCTTTGTACTAGATGGAGAGTGTTGGTAATTCCACGATGTCCCGAATGTAAGGTATCATGACAGAGACTTGTGATCCTTTTTCTCAGCCCAGGAGTTGGGATGACTAAGCGATTATCCTTAAATAGATACCCATCCTTTGTTGTGAGATTCCATTTGTTATTTCTCTTGTGCTCCTTCCAGATGTCCGAATTTCGAGTTTGGCCTTGGATGTTTTCCAGGAGAGTGAGAGCTTGGGCCACAAAGATTGTAGGGGGAAACATTCTTGGAACGGTCCGATGCTCAGTTTTATCGTAGTCAGGACGTCTGGATAGGGCATCAGCAATTATGTTATGTGTTCCAGGAACGTGATGGATTTGAAACTGATATTGAGCAAAAAAGAAGGCCCGACGGGCTTGAAGACTGTTTCTGCATTCCAGGGATTGTAGGACTTGAAGATTTTGATGATCCGTTCGGACCTGCACTGGGTGTTTGGCTCCCAGGAGAAGATGGTGCCAATCAGTAAAGGCTTGACGAATGGCAAGCAATTCCTTTTCCAGAACGGAGTAATGGGTTTCACTGGGTGTTAGAGTGCGAGAAAGATAGGCAATAGGGTGCTCTAAGTTGTTGCCCAATTCTTGTTTTAGGAAGGCACCAATGGCGTAGTTGGAAGCATCAGTTTCAACAAGAAAGGGTTGCTCTACGTCAGGTTGGGCTAGAATGGGGGCTTGTGTAAACTCCGACTTCAGGCAGTAAAAGGCCGCGTCTTGGGCTGCGGTCCACAAGAAGGGGGTGTCTTTCTTCAATAAGGAGACAACAGGGTGCACAATCTCAGAAAAGGTCGGTATGAATTTACGATAAAAATGTGCAAGTCCTAGGAAGGATTGTATCTGTTTCACGGTGGTAGGAGTAGGCCAGGACAAAATGGAGTCTACCTTTGAAGAATCCATACCAATCCCTTTAGGGCTAAGGACAAAACCGAGATAGTGAACAGTTGAAACATGAAAAAGACACTTCTCAGGCTTGGCCAGGAGCTTATGTTCTCGTAGACGTTGCAAGACTGCCTTCACGTGTTCCTCATGTTTTCGATGGTCCCTTGAATATATCAGTATATCGTCTAGATATACTATAACGAAGATTAACAACATATCAGAGAACACTCGATCCATGAAACATTGGAAGACTGCTGGGGCATTAGCAAGACCGAAGGGCATGACCAAGTACTCAAAATGGCCGAAGGGGGTTCTAAAGGCTGTTTTCCATTTGTCACCTTCCTTTATACAAATGAGATGGTAGGCACCCCTTAGGTCTAATTTTATAAAGATTACTGCACCTCTGACTGCTTCTAGGATATCCGAGATGAGGGGCAAGGGGTAACAGTCCTTGAGAATGCACTGATTTAGCCCACGGTAGTCCAAACATGGTCTGAGTTCCTTGGTGTTTTTCTTGGGCACGAAGAACAATGAAGCAACCGCTGGAGATTTGGATGGGCGTATGGTGCCATTTTCCAGGTTAGTATTCAGGTATTCACAGAGAGCCTTCTTTTCAGGTTCTGATAATATAAACATTCTGCCAAAAGGAATCACTTTTGAGGGTTCTGAATCGATGGCACAATCCTCTGGCCTGTGAGGAGGGAGAGCTTGAACTATAGCGGTCAAAAAGACATCAGAAAAGGCTTGGTAGACCGTGGGAATCTGGATGATGTTAGAAACGGTAACTGGACCTTGCTGGCTCTCTGGGAAGTCTTCAGAGGGCTTCGGTAAGGTATCCTGGGATAAGCAGTGAGCCATACAATATTCGGATCCTAGGAACAGGGAACCAGCTGCCCAATTGATGTAAGGATTATGCCTTTGTAGCCAGGGTATTCCAAGAACCATCGGATAATGGGCTGATTTAATGAGGTCAAATCTGATCCTTTCTTGATGGTGATTAATAGAGAGTAGAATCTCTTTAGTCTGAAGGGTAATGGGTCCTGAAGAAAGAGGTCTCCCATCAATTGCCTCTACTGGTTGCATTGTTGCTCGGCTTTCGGGTGGAATGTTGTGGGCAGTGGCCCAATCTTGATCTAGAAAAACGCCCATAGCTCCGCAGTCAATTAAAGCCAGGATGGGGTAGGATTCTGTCTTGGAAGGTGATAGAAGGGCCTGAAGAACCACAAGATTATTTCGTCCAGGAGAGTTCAAGGATGGAATTGATGTGGAGCAAACATCTCTCTCCCGACACTGTGCTCCATCTAGGATCGGGAGCTGGCGTTTCCTGAACGCCGTGGAGGGGCAGTAGGACATTCTCTCACTAGATGTGTATCGGAGGCGCAATACATGCACAGACCAGAATGGATCCGCCGCATCCTTTCTTGAGGGGTAATGGGACCACGGTAGGCTCCTAGTTGCATAGGTTCTGGGTCCGGGGTAGGAGGAACAGTAGGCTCAGCTCTAGGAGCAGGTTCCATAGTGGTCTTTTGGAAAGTCGCCTTAGATTTCCTTTTCTCTGCTCTTCTTTCTTGGATTCGGAAATCTATTTGCAATGAGAGGTCCATAAGAGCCTGGAAGGAGCTTGGGCGGACAACCCTTGCTAGCTCATCTTTTATTTCTTCGTTTAATCCCCTTCGGAAGAGAGTACAGCTGGCTTCTGGAGACCAATCTGCTTCTTTCACAAGTTGTTTGAAACGAGTAACATAGGTGAGCATATCCTGGGACCCTTGTTGAAACTCAAGTAGTCTCTCTTGAGCACTATACACCTGTTCTGGGCGATCAAACATTTCTTAAGGGCTCTCACAAAGCCATCATAGTCATCCAAGAGGGCATCGCTGGAATTGACCAGGGGGGTTGCCCAAGTCAATGCATTTCCAGTGAGGTGGGAGATCATAAAGCCCACCTTTGCTCTAGGAGTGGAGAAATAGTAGGGCTAGAAGGTGAAGTGAACTAGACATGAATCAAGGAAGGCGCGGAGGGTCTTGGAAGAATCATCATACTTGTCCACTATTCCTCCCAATATCACACTTTCTTTGGTTGCAGAATCACGTGATAGAACTAGCTGTTTTAGTGCAGCGTTCTCTGCATTGAGGTTCTGTACCTCTGTAGTTAATTCCTGCATACCTCGCATGAGGTCTTGAACTGCAGCTTCCATCTCTGTGTCTGTTTCGTTTTTAAGGCGTCTCAATCTGTCACAAGTCTCTCCCCTTTTCACCTGTCTTTGTTGTGTACTTGCGACCTTCTGGGTTTTCTTCTTCTTCACGGCCCGGGATTTGTATAGACCCGAACGCTGGTCCTCGGTGTCCAGTGTGAGGATATCAGTTCAGCTTCCAGGAGTCTTCGTAAGTCCAGGGTAATACCAGGATGTAAATAAGTACGCTCGGAGACACAGAGGTCCGTGACTCGACCGCGAAAGGGTTTCAGGAGTTTTGGAGAGGGAAAAGGAACAGGACAGGATTCAAGGAACTGGAAATAGGGATAGAAGCGAGAGCCCCGATCGAACTCCGGCTAAACACTACAGGTAGCGGTAGCGTTGAGATGCGCTGAGACGCGGGGGCGTGTCTCTCTTGTACGATGAGCAGTGTGGAACGTATAGACTGGCCAGGAGCGTTCTGTTCCGGACGGCCATGTTGGAAGGATCACTGCATTCAATCCCCTGCGAGTCAGGGACCAGGAGGTCCAGAAGGGACGTAGACGACGGTTCATGACAGAATCTGCGATAGAAGTTTGCAAATCCAAGCATACTCTGAACTCCTTTAATTGAAGTTGGAGAGGGCCATTTGAGGATAGCGTCCACCTTCCTTGAGTCCATACGAACACCACATGGAGTTAGAACGAAACCAAGAAACTCGATCTATGTAACGTGGAAGAAACATTTTTCCAATTTAGCATACAATTTATGTTTCCGGAGTTTTCAAGTTCGGCGTGGACGTGTTTCACATGATCCTGCTTAGAAGCTGAGTACACTAGGATATCGTCAATATATACAACGACACAAACATCGATCAGCTCTCGAAGGACATCGTTCATAAAATATTGAAAGGCTGCTGGGGCATTACAAAGCCCAAATGCCATCACTTGATATTCGAAGAGCCCATACTTAGTGCGGAAGGCGGTCTTCCATTCGTCCCCCTTTTTAACTCTTACGAGATGGTACGCCCCTCTAAGATCTAGCTTAGTGTAAATTTGAGCTTCTTTTACTTGGTCCAGCAGTTCCGGGATTAGAGGCAGGGGATATCGGTTTTTAATTGTCACCTGGTTTAATGCGCGGTACTCTGTACAAGTCCTTAGATCTTCTTCCTTTTTGGGGACGAAGAATAAGGCCGAAGCCGCTGGAGATTTGGATGGACGAATGAAGCCGTTAGCCAGGTACTGGTTCAGATATTGTTTTAGGTGAAGATTTTCAGGTTCTGTGAGTGCGTAGATTCTACTGCATGGGATCTGAGCTCCAGGTATTAAGTCAATCTGGCAATCATACGGTCTATGGGGTGGTAAGGTGTTGGCTTGGTCCTTCTGAAAGACATCCTGAAAGTCCTGGTATTCCTGAGGTAATCGGTTTGTCGGACTTGTGACTGTTGCAATTGCCTTGGATTCTTTTGGGTAGCAGGCGTGAGCACAATTTGCGAAGGTCAACCTCTTCTCTCGCCAGTCTATACAAGGATTATGTGTTTCTAACCAGGGCATACCCAGGATCATTTGAAATTGGGGGGCCTTAATTAAGTCAAACACAATGGTTTCTCGATGTCCGTCTTGGCACAACAGTGTCATCTCCCTCGTCGAGTGCGTTACAGGACCAGAAGAGATCTCTGTTCTGTCGACGGTGGTGACCAGATAAATTGTTGCCTTTGGGCAAAGAGACTCATCCTTGAAGCCAATTCCTGATCCATATAATTACCTATAGCTCCACTGTCGATGTAACCTCTGACCGCATGCATACGAGACGGGTGCTGGTGGCTGATGAGGATGATTGGCAAGGCTAGATGTGAGGTCTGGGTACCCTTCTTCTCGCTCGACAAGCAGACCTCTACGCTTGCCGAGCAGGGTAGTTTTCCGACTCAGGTTCAGTGCTAACCTTGTCAGCAACCCCGACTGCTTTCTTGGTTGGTTTTACTGGACAGTCTCGGAGGAAATGGCCTGCTGTGCCGCAATATAGGCACAATTGTTGTTGTCTTCTCTTATCCCTTTTGGACTTAGATAGCGGTTCTCGCACACCTCCGATATGCATGGGTTCCGACGTGTCTGTAGTCTTGGCAGTGGTATCTTTAGGATGCACAAACACTCGACTCTCAAATCTAGTTCGATCAGATTTCCGGTTCTGCAGTCTATGATCTAGTTGTACCACTAGGTCAATGTATTCCGAAAAATCTTGAGGTGGGTTGACCACTTGAGCCAAGACATCTTTTAGCTCACCTCTCAACCCACGATGAAATAACGTGACCCTTTTTTCCTCCGGCCAACTGGTTTCCACCACTAGTCTGTTAAAGGTCGCAATATAAGTTAACAGGTCTTGGTTCCCTTGACGAAGAGAGAGCAGTTCGTTATCCAAGGCTTGACCTTGGGAGTGCCGAGCAAACAACTTCTCCATATTCTGCTGAAACCCCTGAAAGTCTCGAAAAAGGGGGTCATCTTGATTCACTAGCGTATGGACCAATCCGCTGCACTCCCACTGAGGTATGAAAGAATAAAGGCCACCTTAGCTTGGTCATTCGGAAAGGCCCCTGGTCTACATAGGAAGTGTAGACAGCACTGGTTCATAAAAACCGCAAACCGCTTAGGATCGCCCGCAAAGCGTTCTGGTGGAGCCAAAGGTATGGCTCCTGGAAGGACCACTTGCACTGGATTACTAGAGTGGGTTGGGGCTGAAGCTCCCATTGTTGGCAACGGTGTGTGCCCAGCCTGAGCCTGGAGTAGTTGCCGGGCTAAATCATCGGTGCGCTCTTTCGCTACAAACAGTTCTCTTCGTAACGCGTTAGTCTCTTGTCTAGCCGAGTGCACCTCTGCTCTGAGTTCACCTAAAAGTTGGGCTAATTGGTCTGTCTCTGAGGTTTCCATGGCGCCCAGGTAGAGGTTTGTGTGTAGGCTTTGCGTTCTGTTACGCTCACCTGATCCCCACAGGGGCACCAAACGGAGCTGGATGATCTGGTGGTGAGTGGTGTCTTGTACTCCCCTCCGATACGAAAGCAGGGTTGCCTAGAAAGGTAAATCACAGGTTACCCAACCATGTGGATGAGGGCGGCCCCCACCACCTGTGGTGTCCTCTTGAACCCCCCCCCCGCTAAATCTCACCTTTGAGTTACGAATAGCGGGCTCTCCGTCCTGCCACTGTTTGCAGGGGTGCGTCGTAGTTCTAGGATCTAGTTACTTCACTGATCCTATTGAAAGTTCCAGACAACTGTGACTCTATGGTAAGTCTTATTCCAAAGATATGGAGAGCTAAGAGTTCAAGTTGCAAAAGTTCACTCTGTACCTTTCTTTACAGATTCCCTCTTCATGCATAGGATGGAGCGAGGTTCTTGGTAGCTGGCTTCCCAAGGTAAGATTTGCGCCAGTGCTATGCAAAAGTCTTTCCAACCGATACTGTTTTTCTGCACAACTAACCTGCTGCTTTTGTATTCTGCAAGTACGGAATCTCCTGAACAAAGGCTGCGTGATGAAGAATTGTGAGCCCGTGAGGATTGCTGTCTTCAGGTGAGAGCTGCCTCGTGCAGGATTATAAGTCAGAATGAGGCCTTCCCACTGCTCTGCTAACCTGATGTCTTCTTTCTGTTTTACAGATGCGGCAGGCCCGGAGGGGCGATCGGAAGATGAAGCGGAGATCGAGTGATGACATTACGATGATTTGCTGGTAAGTATTAGTGCAGCGCTGAACTGCGATGAAGAGCGTGTGGTCTGCAAGGCTAATCTGATGTTCTTCCCTTTTTAGTTCTGAAGAAGCGTGGACTCCCGAGCGGCCGCGATGAAGAGACTGGTAAGTATCTTGTTCTGCTCTTCTTTCTCACTCTTCTTTGCAGGTAGCTCGAGACCACTGGACGGGCGTGGCTGATGGCTGGCCTCGAGCTGCAGACACGGTGAGCTTTAAGCTGCAGGAGTGCAGAATAACGCGAAGCGTGTTCTGTATGAAGGGTGTGGCTTACATAGGCTTCTGAAAGTAGTTCCAGCAACCACACCCAAGCAAATAGTCCCACGGCAAATAATCCCTTCACCCTGCCTCATATTGGTTCGCACGTGCCTCTCTGGGTCTGAAACGTGCCATGTTGGTGATGGCAGTATAAGCCTGGCACCAACGGCACCAGGACCGAGTCCAGGAAGCCCTCTGCAAGATTCCTTGGGGCCTTCAAGGCCCCCATGGGACCCAACGCCTTGGGCAGGATGGTCTGTACCTGATGTTTGGGGGTATGGACCGTGACACCAGGGCAGGTCCATCACTCTTGGATCCTGACCCTGGGGGTAGACAAGCGAGGGAGGATCACCTGGGTAGGGGTCTTTGGGGAGTGGGGGAGAAGCACCTGATGGTGAGACATGCTATCCCCCTTTTCACACAGCCCATCTAACCCCAATCCCTGCTTATTTTATGGGAAACTACAACTTCCATGATTCCTTCCCAGTTCACATTGACAACGCTACTGAGCCGAGGAAGATAAGGAATGAGGCCAAGAAGATTACCTCGACTGACATGCAATGGCTCTGTCCCTTTAATGAGATCAGTCGCATAATCCTAACTATACACACCTACCACTTGTTAACACTCCCTGTCAGGATTAAAGCTGGTGCGCTCAGGCACACAGTGAGTGAGGCTAGGCACGAGAAGGAGCAGCTCTTTCAGGGCTGATGCAAACCAGGCTGTGGAAGTTGGAAGGCCAAGGGGCTGATAGGCCGTTGCGAAGAATGAGAGAGAGCCAGTCAAGGATTCCACACTTTCCTTTTGGGAAGCTGTGAGTATTCCAAGGGTGAAACCGAGTGAGCAGAAAGGAGAAACCTTCAAGTTGCTTCAAAGTGGCCTGCTACCCTCCCGGGTGAACAACAGAGTTCAGGAGGAGCAGAGGATGCATTTGAATTGGCCTTGACTGCTACAAGAAAGCGCATTGACGAAAGAAATCTGATTAACACGACAGTGAGTTATTGAACGAAACAAAAGCCCGGTTTGTGTTAAAATAAAAAATAACTGTACCCCAAAGTTGAACGTTGTGTGTGTGCCGATGGAATGCGTAATGGAAAGGACAATTGTTGAACTGTGAGAAGAGTATACAAAGTTACAGAGTGGTCCTGCAAGGCGGAATCGAACATTCGAAAGTCTCTGGGAAATGGTTGGAGTTGAAGTGTATTAAAACGGGAACCAAAGGCAAGAAAGTAACCGCGATCCTGAACGAAAGTTGAATAAGTGAAAAGCAAGGTATGTGAATGCTGAATAGGCCAAGAGGGCAAAGTATTTGAACTTGGAAAGAGGACAAGAGAGCAAAATAAAGAGAATAAGAAACTACAAGTACCAAGGATCATTGGTCTTCCAAAGTGATGAAGATGGTTGATTGTTGAATTGTTTAAAGAGAGGTCGGAGTGGTCATACATAGGTCTAAGTAAAATCCTTGCAGTGGAAATAGATAAAGACAAAACGTGGGAAGGAAAGCCCCACAAAGAGAAAGACAGGCTCAAGCCTAGCGGAGGGAAGCCTGTGCTGAACTGTGGTACAGAGAAAGTTGAGTGTGAAGGACAGTGGGGAAGGGAACCCCTACAAAGAGAGAGGCAGGCTCGAGCCTAGCGGAGGGAAGCCTGTGTTGAAAAGTGAAAAGGTAATTGTGAAAGAGAAAGACAGGCTCGAGCCCGGCAGAGGAAAGCTTGAGTTGAATTGTGACAAAATAAAAGTCAAGAGTAAAACTGTGTATTTGTGGCAAGGCGGACAAAGCCTAAAGAACTGATTTAACTGCTAAAAAGCTTGAAGCCCAAGCCATAACGGTTGAGTTGTGCCAGTGAGCCTAAGTGGCCAAGACTGATAGAACTGTGCCATCGATTTATCCTTTTTAACAAACTCTTGCAACCCCATGTTGCTGAACATGGGGAAGGAAGTTGTTACCCAAGCCATTCTGCCATTTCTTTTAAGACACTATTTTTCTTTTTGTATTCCCTTAACACATTTTTCATTTGAGAAGGAGGGCAAGGTTAGTTGTTTTTAGTATGGGCCTTTTTATTTTTACTAGACTGTCTAGGACTTGTTTGTTATTTGTTTAATGGTCGGAATTACTCTCATTCTAGAGTTCAGGCCAGTTAGGCATTCTACCAACCCAACACCCCAACCAAAATACCAAAATAAAGGTTTTCAAAACTTGCATCTAATGTGTCAGTGTCTACTGTTGATACCATGCCTTCCTTACAATATAAAGAAAAGTACCCTTGCACCTCCAGGAACGAAGTTCTACTACCCTAGGGATCATACAAAATATGTACGAAGATGGATATTCTGTCCATCATCAGGCGATTGCTGCCACATGATCTGGAGTGTGGATGAACATATAAAGAATGCAGGTCACCTGAGGGGGGTGAAACACATATGGGTCCCCAAGAAACGACAGTATGAAGAGATGATAAAGGAGAATGAAGAGAAGAATGTGGTTGAGGACTCGAAAATATGTACGAAGATGGATATTCAGAGCATTATCCCTAATCCCGCCCCTCACCGCCATCATACTGGAACAGCAGGAAAAGAGCTCTGCATGGGACCCCATGTGTTGTTCCTATACCGCATCAAGTATACGAGAAATGATATGCACTCAGACAGCTGTACTGAATGTACCCTTGCACTGAAAGTGTAGAAAGATGCCATGTGGAAGGGTGTCAGCATGCACCATTGGACATCATGGAGCGCTGAGTGAAAAATGATGAGGGCAGAGAGATGTCATGAAGCAAATATACAAATCCATACTGAAACAATATGAAAATACTCAAGAGAGACAATATAACTGGAGCAACAAGAGAAACATGTACAAAATTATAAAGTAATCATGAATGCAAAAGAAGACAAAGTAACTTGCTGACCAATAAGTGTAAATATGCAGTAATGCAAGGTAGAAAAGACATATAGAAGCTTGCTATAGAGGCATATATAACGGGGCTAGGACGGCTATAATTTGGAAATGGATGCCGGTTTGTGCTAAGATTAAGTTCAGCTACCTCAGAAACAGATCAGGGTTAAAGAGTCAAGAGATGCTGGAAGAACAGCTTTGTGTGCAAAACAAAGAGGAGTGTATGTTGGCTTGGGATCAAGTATGCTATTTTTAAGGAATTGCTGCAAAGCACAAAGAGAGGCGACGGATAAGACATGGATGAGATATATTTCTCTCGGCACCGTTAACCCTTAACGCCTGATTACAAGTGTCCCTTTGCGGGTTGGTGTTTAACGCCTGCTTTTAGCAGGTGTTAAAAATCCAACCCGCAAAGGGACTTTGGAGCTAATTATGGCACCGTAATTTACGGTGCGGTAATTAGCGCCTTCCCCATTCCCATTATGCTCTATGGGGGCAAAAATGGGAATGGGGAAGGGCAAATGGTGATTGGGGAATTACCGCCCCACTCACCTTGGAATGGGGCGGTAATTCCGCCATCCACCATGGCGGAATCGTAACCTTAGCGGCATGGACCATGGTGCTAATAGCACCATGGTCCTCCGCCCTGGTTGTAATGAGGGCCTATAAGTAGACATGTTCCCCTAACCAATCCCTCCTGCTAATACATTTTATAGTTTGCCACGTAGGATGACATAATAGATGACGCATATTGGGGTATAAGTCCTATGTGTAATCAAGTTTGTGTATGTGTGTGGGCAAGCATCAGTCTGATTTCTGCCGGTGTACCCTGCTTTATTAAATTGAGAACCAAGTAGTACTTTGCCATATTCTTTGAAACTCTAGTTATTTGGTCTGAGATCTTTAATGGTAATTCCATCTAGCACAAGCAACGTTTCAAGGTGCTAGAGCACAGGTCCGAAAGTAAGAAGAGTAAGAAACACCCAGGGACGCAGCCTACTCGTCCTAGTGAGTGGCCGCAAATTAAGAAGAATAGTAAGAAGCATTCAGGCATTCAATGTACTCCACCCAGTGAATGGTCAGAAGTTAAGAATGAGAACCACTACAAAACATCTTTTAATCGTCTCAGTAGTATAAGAACTGGACAAGAGAATAAGAATAACTATTGGGACTGATATAATTATCTCAAGGAGAAAGACAGTGAATCAGAGGAGGAGGAGGATCATGCTACCAAATGTCTTATTCATAAGGAGTTAAAGAACTACAGAAACACAGATTAAGAACCACATAAAGAACCTCAGCAATCTCAGTGAAGGAGAGACTTTCAGAGAAGGAAGACATTGTACAAGAGTTTACAAAGCCCATAATGCTGAGGAGAAGTCTACAAAGAGAACGAATAGGGGAGCCAAGATTTGAAAAGTCCCCTAGAGGAACTAAATAACTCAATCCAAGAGTTAGCTGAAAAGTATCTCAGAATTGTCTACTAAGGCTGGGGAAGCCTATCCAGGAGAAGAGAGTCATTCAAATGGTCTTTTGTTATTTTTGTCTTAGTGGTAGGGACAGAGTAGCTTAGCTTCAGACAGAGGACAGATTGTTTACTTTGGTCTTTGCAACAGACAACAAACAACTCAGTTAGTTTGGTTAGGCAGATAAATCCATAGATTAGGGACATTTAGGCCTTTTTCATGATAAAAGAGCTGGTCTTTCTGCTTCTTCTGACTTACCACAATATTTTAAGAGGCAGAGACTGTAAACCAGAAGAAGAATCCTATGAAGGGAAGGCACGGGAGACCCACAAGTGTAAAGATAAGCCAAACAAACCACCCCAGGAGAGGGGGAATCTTAACTATCAAGAAAGCTTACCATAGCTAAGTAAATACATGCTTCCAAGGTATATAATGCACTTCATTGTGGAGGAAAAGGTAAGAGCGAGCGAGACAAAGGGGATTCCTGGAAAACCTGGAAAACATTTACCAAAGAGTAGAGGTACCCCACAGAGATTGTGAAAGAGTTACAAGAACCCAAACAGAAGGTGACCAGAGACTATTTGAAATTAACCTACTACTGAGAAGCTTGAAGCCAAGGAGAAAACCTTGAGAGAAAGGACAATCAGGAGAAGGGAGACATTTTCCTGATCTTAGTTTTGTTAGAATAGTGGTAGGGTCGGTTGGGATTAGTTTTTGGACTGCAGACCTGTGTTTTATTACTTCCTGACGACGGACGGCCAGCTTTATTATTTACACACGCAGTTAAACACAAGCTTATGGGTGAGTTACGTGGCTTTTCGTTTAGGTGGGTGTATTTGGTACAGGTGCAGTTGTCGGACCACACAGTCCAGCCATCACAGGTCACACAACTGACACATTTTACTTGCCTCTTCTTCACAGTTACACTGCCACTGTTTCAGCTTCAGAGTGGTATTGAGGTATTTATACTCTCTCAAGAAGTGTGTTGCCCCCATTCAGATATTTTGAAGACTTTTATCATTGCTTATTCTTTCAGTTTGGACAATACTTTATGAACCTATGGCACTTGCCAGTGCTTGTTTTCATCAGTTTAGACCATTCACAGTTCCTTTGTATCAGGAAATATCACCAACTGGTGGCAATTCAAATAGTATTTCATCACACTTGCTTTCTTTTAATTCGGTATTCAAAACATAAGGCTTTATTTTATTCAATTCAAGCACATTGCATAACTTGCTATCAAATTCCTAGTTTACTCGACTGTGGGGAATTTGCACCCTGTTCACAGGTGTTTTCACACTTTTCAAATACTTCAAAATCTCTGGCCCTTTCCTGACCATCTCAATTTCATATGGTTCACAGATCGGTATTCACAAATCCTTCTATTCATTTTTCTTAGCCTTCAAGTTACAGCCTTCAAGTTACTGTATTGTCAAAAGTCTTTCTTTCAAGCTGGACCGGCATTCACAGTGCCTAAACGGTCCCGCTCTCACTTGCGAGTGATGAAATCTGCACAGAGCATGTGGTTTACCCCACAGTGTTCCAGAGCCATTCACACTCCTTTGGCTCACTGGGTACCCTGTCTCCGGGTACTCTTTGTATTGGCAGGCTCTCTGTGGCTGTCGCTGCTCCCGGTTAGGCACGCCTCGGTTACAGGATCTCCACCGCCTCAGTTGAATGGAGAAGGAGTCCCTCTGACGCCTGGAGGGTTGCAGACCAGTTTTGCCCCCGGAGACCTTTCTGGCTTCAACTGCAGTGACTCTGCAGCTCCTGGACACTTCGGAATGCACCTCACTAGTCTCTCCTACGGCTTCTCCTGCAAGCGTTCCACGAGCGATCTCATTAGCCTTACCGCAGCAGGCCATTTATACCGGCATCCCTCTTCCTCGTCCCAGTACCAGAGTGGTGTTTGTGAATGTCGGTGTTTATAAAGAGAGAATGTATATTTCTAGGTGTGTCTCTTCCTCGTCTCAGTACCTGATTGGGGTATATTGGGAAAATGTCTTCTGGAATAATGTGGTAGAGCTTGATAATACCCTATAAAGGCTTGGGGGATGTTTGAATCCTTGTGAAAGGGACATGGGGGATACTGTGTCTCACACAAGGGTGCCTCAGCCCCACTCCCCAAGTCTGCTCCACCCAGGTGATCCTCCCTCGCATATCCACCCCCAGGGTCAGGATCCGAAAGCAACAGCCTTTCCCTGGCCACCTGGGAGGAGGATATATTGGGCATGCCCTCAGATTCCTCACAGGGGGTGGGATCTTCTGACTGGACACAGCCTACTTTAGCTGAGACAACTGTTACCCAGGAACCTGCTTACTGGTCGTGACCAAAGTCTACAAGTTCTCTCTAAGACCTTCCTGGCTGGGAAGTGTAGAAGAAAGAACTTGCCTTGCTCCTGGAAAGTATAGGCATGGACCGCCTGCAAGTAAATAAGGAATAAAGTTCCCCTAACTCCCACAGCTTCTCCAAACTGCTTCAACACCGGTTTGGGAAACTGCAAAGTCAGCCAAGATTCTGCAAGGGAACCACTAATTCATTTTTTGACCTTGACACTTGACCTCCTGTCATGGCCACAGAGCAAGGACCACAAGCTCCATCACATAAAGGGTACAGTTGCACCCAGCCCTGGTGCCTCTGGCGCTAGGCCCTTGAGAAAGTGTGCTCTGCACACTTTTATTCTGGTGCACATGTTATTTCCTCCCCTGCAGCGCCTCCACGTGCATCCATGTCAGATGTGGACATAGGAATACATTGGGCTGCACGTGCAGCATCTTCTGGGAGTGGCAGGGTGGGACCACAAGGCAGAGCAAAGGGGTATGGCTGGGCTCAGTCTATTTAAGCCTGCCCCGCCTGTATGCAAGCGCTTCGCGTTAGTCTGCTTATAGCAGCGTAACGCTCACTGCCACCTGAAGCGCTTCTTACCTGATTCCAGTAATACCATCGCCTGAAGCGCATCTTACCTGACTCCAGCAATACCATCGCCTGAAGTGCATCTTACCTGACTCCAGCAATAATCATCGCCTGCAGCACATCTTACCTGATTCCAACAGTCACTGAAGTCGGAGCGCATCTTTACCTGTTCCGGGCTTCCAACACTTACTCTGGAGCTCATCTCGGTCAGCATTCTCGCGGATCCAGCCATCCATTGCCCGTAATCATGTTGAAGAACACTTTCCTTTGAAGTGGATCAGCCAGTCTGGGCTGCAACGCACGTGGACCAGTGAAGAAACTAGGTCTATCTAAGGCACCCCTGCAGTTGAGAAGCAGGACGGAGAGCTCACCTTCATAAATAATCAGGTGAGACTATATGGGAAGGCGCATGCTCACCACATTCTGGGAGGAAGGGTTCGAGGGAAACAACAGCCATACCACAGCATTCTCACAGCCTCTCGTATTCTTGCAGGTGCAGTATCAACAACCAGCGCAGTCCACAACATAGGAGCAGGGGAAGAAGCCTTCCCAGGGGAGACAGTTCCAGGGAGGGCTGCAACCGTGCCCCAACGTCCCTGCAGAGACCAGGTGAGCGCAACAGAATGTGAAGCCTCTCTGAATCTCTGCCTGGGCGTTATGGAGACCTCGGAAACTGACCGTTTGGCCCAACTACTGGGGGAACTGCGGGTCAAAGTTCATGCCTCCAGACAAGAAACCAATGCATTAAGAAGGGACCTTATTGTAGCCCGAGAACGAACAGATGACTTGGCAAGACAGATGCTTCAGACACACACAGGTCAGGTTCCATTACCTGGAATTGCACATTCCTATGCCGCAGCCATCTCCACCAATTCAAGTGGTGCTTCCAGGTGTAGTGCCACTGGCCCCTCCCAAATGTTTTACCGGCGATCCTAATAAGTATGCCATATTCATGAACCAATGTCACCTTCACTTTCTGTGCCGACCTGTGGCTTTTCCTAATGATAAGCGTAATGAGCGAAAAGAAGGAATCTGTACAGACCTCACATCTGGTCATCCCGGTACTTTTGGTTAACCACCAACAACCATCAAAGGTACATGCCTTGGAGGCATATATTGATAGCGGAGCGGATGGAAATTATATTGAACAAGATCTGGCTGTACAAATAGGCCTTCCTCTCCAGCAAAAGCTAAGATCGGAAAAAGTCAGAGCAGTGGATGGTTCTCAGTTGTCATCCGGCCCAGTGATGCAACATACCGACAAAGTCATGCTGATGTGTCAGGATGGTCATCGGAAAGATATCTCTTTTGATCTTATTGGGGCTCCTCAGTTACAGATGATCTTAGGAATGCCGTGGCTGGAAACCCACAACCCTAGGATCAACTGGCGAACACGAGTGCTGACCTTTCCACAAGAATGTGCTAACATCTGCTACCACAAAAGTGCGAAGAGCCAGAAACTCAAGACAAAATCTATCCTGGGGCTCTCTGGTTCCCTACCCCCTGAATATCTGGATTACCAGGATGTGTTCCAGAAGGAGCAAGCAAACACCCTGCCTCCACACAGACCTTGCGACTGCCAGATCGATCTGGTGTCCGGAGCACAAATCTCCTGCAGTCAAATTGACGATCTAACAGAGCAAGAAAACCAGCATCTGAAGTCTTCCCTGGATCAGTACCTAGCTAACGATTCATCCACCCGTCTAAGTCCCCTTTCTCCTCGGCTCTCTTTTTCGTACCAAAGAAAGAAGGCGACTTAAGAACTTGTATAGATTATAGAGCACTGAACCAAATCACAGTAAAGAACAGATACCCCTACCACTCATCCCAGAGCTGCTAGATCAGGTGAAGAACGCTCAAATCTACACAAATCTGGAGCTACGAGAGGAAGACAGCATTCTGAACCAAATATGGACTTTTTGAGTATCGGGTCATGCCCTTTGGATTATGTAATGCCCTGGCCGCATTCCAAGTGTTCATGAACGATGTGCTTCACGAAATGTTGGACGTTTGCGTACTCATTTACATTGATGACATTCTTATTTACTCAACGTCCAAGGAGAATCATGTTGGCCATATAAGAGCAGTTCTGGAAAAGCTTTGTCAGCACCGGCTGTTTGCTAAATTTGAAAAATGTTTCTTCCATGCCATGGAAGTTGAATTTTTGTGCTTCATGCTTACCCCACGAGGAGTTCACGTGGACACATGCAAGGTGGATGCTATCCTTCAGCGGCCGTCACCAACACAGAGTGTTACAGGAGTACAAAGTGTGCTCAGATTTGCCAATTGTTATCGACAGTTTATTCCAAGGTTTTCACAAATAGTTCATCCAATCACCTCCCTACTGAGAAAAAATAAGAAATTCTTCTGGTCCCCCGAAGCAGAAAACGCCTTCCAGGAGCTGAAACTTGCCTTCACCTCAGCAACAGTTCTTTGGCACCCTCGACCCGACCTGCCATATGTGGGCGAAACAGATGCCTCCAGCATAGCCATGGGAACAGTATTATCACAAAAGGACCCGGACACGTGACAATTACATCCCATAGCATTTTGGTCCCATATGTTTTCCGTGCCGGAAATAAACTATGCAATCACTGACAAGGAACTGATAGCAATCAAAGGAGCCTTCAAAACATGGAGACACTATCTTCTGGGAGCAAGACACATGGTCATGGTTATCACAGATCACCAAAATCTGCAATACTTGAAGACTGCCAGGGCCCAATCTTCACGCCAGCTTCACTAGGCTCCCTTCTTTGCAGAATACGATTTTGTCATTACTTACAGGCCTGGAGTACGCAATGGGAAAGCAGACACCCTACCACGCATGGGTGAGGTCAAAGAAGCTTTCACAACATCTGAGCCTGTGGCCATTATTCCCGAAGAACGGATCCAAAACCAAATCGCAGCAACCGCCTGTTGGGAGGACTTAAAATACGATCTTCGATCTCGGATGAACCAAACAGCACAAGAGGAGTGGTTAGCTAGGGTAGACCAATATTCCATCAAAGATGATCTACCCTATTTTCAAGGAAGACTATATATTCAGGACAAGAAATTGCAAGACCAGATAATAGCCAACTACCATGAATCATTAGTGGAAGGACATCCAGGGATTGCCAAGACTCGGGCCAAAATTCATAAGGGCTATTGGTGGCCAACCTGGAGAAAAGACATTGCCCAATGCATTGCAACCTGTGGTGTCCACGCGCAACACAAATCTCAGAAATTAAGTCCTGCAGGGTTACTAGGTCCCTTGACTGTACCGCCAGCACCGTGGCATATGCTGTCTATGGACTTTATTACCGATCTTCCTCCCTGCAATGGGTTTAACGCGATCCGGGTTATTGTACACTTATTCTCCAAGATGGCCCATTTTATTGCATTGAAGGGATTTCACACTGCTTCCGCCCTTGCCATTGTGTTTTTGGAGCAAATTATCAAGTTACATGGTTTCCCATCGGTATTGATTTCAGATCGCGTAACACAATTCGTCTCAGCTATCTGGAGGAGGTGCTGCAAAATAGCCAAAATTGACCACTGGTTATCCACCAGTCATCATCCCCAAACCGATGGCCAAACCGAATGTACCAACTAGACCTTGGAGCAATACCTGAGGTGTATGTTGCAACAAACTGAGGAGTCCTGGAAAAATATTCTCTGGTTGACCGAATTTGCCTACACTAACTCCATCCACACTAGCAGTGGACAGACCCCATTCTACACAGTGCATGGTCGGCATCCTCGAACGTCCACTTTTGATTCACTTTACGAATTGGAAATGCCAGCAGTTACAACATTGCACAAGACTATCACTCGAACCCTTAAAGAAGCAGCAGAAAACCTGACCAGAGCCAAAGAACAACAGAAAAAATGTGCAGACCGACATCGAAGAGAGGCTCCGCATTATCAAGTCGGCGATAAGGTTTGGTTGGCGTCCAAGAACATTCCCTTGAAAGGACCCTGAGCCTTCCGTCCCAGTTACATGGGACTTTACCCCATCAAGGTCATCATTAACCCTGCTGCCATGAAATTGGATTTACCAGCTAACATGCAGATCCATCCGGTGTTCCATGTTTCTCTCTTAAAACCAATGAAACCAGATACTCGGATTAAAGCACCACCTGAGTTCGACATCATAGGAGGAGAACCGGAATACAAAGTCGAAACCATTCTGGATTCCAAGATAGTGCAATCTAAACTGTACTACCTTATAGACTGGAAAGGTTATGGACCTCAAGACCGTACATGGGAGCCTAGTGAATTTGTCCATGCCCCACGACTAATCAGATAATTTCATCATAACAACCCCACCAAACCAGGACCAGGAGGAAGAGAGTCCGTGAGAGGGCCCTTGAGGGGGAGTGATGTCATGGCCACAGAGCAATGACCACAAGCTCCATCACATAATGGGTCCAGTTGGACCCAGTCCTGGCGCCTTTGGCGCCAGGCTCATGAGAAAGTGTGCTCTGCACACTTTTATTCTGGTGTACGTGTTATTTCCTCCCCTGCATGGCCTCCACCTGCCTCCAGGTTGGGACTGGCCATTGGAATACATTGGGCTGCACGTGCAGCATCTTCTGGGAGTGGCAGGGTAGGGCCACAAGGCAGAGCAAAGGGGTGTGGCTGGGACCAGGCTATTTAAGCCTGCCCCGCCCTCATACAAGCGATTCGCGTTAGTCTGCTTATAGCAGCGTAATGCTCACCGCCACCTGAAGCGCTTCTTAGCTGATTCCAGTAATATCATCGCCTGAAGCGCATCTTACCTGATTCCAGCAATACCATCGCCTGAAGCGCATTTTACCTGATTCCAGCAATACCATCGCCTAAAGCGCATCTTACCTGACTCCAGCAATAATCATCGCCTGCAGCGCATCTTACCTGATTCCAGCAGTCACCGCAGTCGGAGCGCATTCTTACCTGTTCTGGTCTTCCAACACTTGCGGATTCAGCCATCCATCGCCCGCCGGCAGATCTTCGGATAGCTGCTTCCCGTCAGAATTCGCCAGGCCATCCCTGCAGGAGAAAAGGACAAATAAGGTTAGAAACAACATAAAAACATTACGCTAAGGTCGCGCGCAACACAGTCCTCGTGCTTGACCTTAGAACCAAACTTACCATCTATTTGGGACATCGTAAACTCCTCAGTTCTCCATTGGGGCTCGCTTCCAGCACCGCGACTCTGCTGGACCTCTCATCACCTATTGGGGAGAAGGAAAGACGTTACAAGGGATACGGACAATAATCACGGAAAAAAGACATTGCAAAAGAATACGGACAATACTCATGTTGAAGAACACTTACCTTTGAAGTGGATCAGACACAGCCGGTCTGGGCTGCCACGCACGTGGACCAGTGAAGAAACTAGGTCTATCTAAGGCGCCCCTGCAGTTGAGAAGCAGGACGGAGAGCTCACCCTCATAAATACACAGGTGAGACGATGTGGGTTTCATGATGATTTTTCTAGAGTTAACGTATGTGATCAGAGCCAAAACAAGTAGCACCAAAGAGAGAGCAGCTCCCCAGAGCCACACAGGGTCCGCATCATGTCAGCAGAGGCTGGGCCTGAATAAATAAAAGCAGCACTCCAACCTTCCTCGCTGTTAGCGTTCCAGTGCCGGAGTCTGAGACCCAGCGGAGAGAGAGAGAGAGAATCACCATTTCAGCAGCTATGCAACTGGGAGAGCAGCAGCTCAACACAGCCCCCGGTTCATTCTCTAGACCAGGTAGGGTGAAACCATGGGAACCAAAACCCCAAAAACACTACACTTACCAGGGGGCAGCCCAGAACCAAGCCCCCTAACACAAACATGGACATAAAAAACATGGGCCTCCATTGTTATTCCGAGACGGGCCCACGTGTAGAAAAGCAGCAGGGCTTAGCTCACAATTTAAAGATTTTACTGATTGTGTCACCACCTGGCTGGGAAAGACAGGGCCAGATTGGATAGAGCAAGTAAACTAATGGCAGTTGGAGGGGAAGCATACAAAGAGGGACAGGAAGGTTGTTCGGGTCAGGTCAGAAGAGACCAAGACAGCAGCAGAAGAAAGGAAGGATAAGCCGAATGTGGAGGCCTAGAAAGTAGGAGAAACATTGGAGGAGCAGAAAAGAAGAGGGGAGTTATTATAAGTGTGTGAACCTGCAGAGGGCGGGGAAAAGAGAAGTAAGGAGAGGGAGAGGAAAACGTGAGTGTGATAGAAGACAATCCGAATCAAGCATAGTGTCTGCAAGGCACAATCTCATATTCCTGTAAAACGCTACCAACTTGGTAGAGCAGGGAAAGTTAGTAAGCCCCTAAGGGAGCTTAGCTAGTTAAGAGATGGCCATAGGGCCCATTAAACATATAATTAAAACCCTTGGACCGTCACTCAGACTTGGAGTATTTCTTGTGCCATCTGTGACATACATTAAAGAGGCAAAGGAGGTATATGTGTTGTGCTGTACCTGGTTCACCTTTATGATTGGGATCACTGCTGGTTTAATAGTATTGTGGTTCCGAGTAGGAGTTGTATCCACTACTTATCTGTGTATTCCTGCAGAGTAGAAGTCATGTCATCGCTCCACTTTTAATATAGCATAGGATCTAGATCAATTCTAAGGACTCCCTAAATAAGGATGCAATTAATGAAGTTAGGAAATTGGATCGAGGCAGCTCGATGAAACGGTTGAGATGTGTAAAACGCGAGTTGACGGATCTGGATCTGGAAGATTGGTGGTTGAAGCATGGGGCCATTATGAAGGAAGATGTCTCTGCCCTGAAGTAAAAATACTGCGAATGCACGCATGATGTATGGCTCGAAGAGGAGGGTGGGCAGAGTCCCCCAAGTGTGTAAATTAGTTGGGGCCCAACATCGTGGAAGGGCTAGAAATTTACCTCTCGTGTGTGCACAACTTCAAGTGCAGGTTCTTGTTTACCCGCACACGCAACTAACACTGAAAAACAAGGTGGGGGCTGTGAAGAATCCTGCGGATCCCTCACTAAAACCCTGCCTAAAATCTCCTCCCAGGTGTCACAGGGAGGGCATACGCTTCCTGATCCCAACACTGGGGATGGTGTACTGCTGGAGGATCACCTGATTGGAGACAAAGCCCAGGGTAGTGAAGAGATTCTGTGGGATGAGACGCTGTATTTTAACTCTGAATGGAATATTCTCATCACTATGCCAGAGGAGGTTATGGCTTATTATCATTTTGGACCAGAGACAAGCATGCTGTGGGTCCCAAGTGTGCCTAAACTCGTAGAAGAAGAAGCAGAAGCCAGAAAGTTTAAGCAGCCCACAACCGCAGTGCTTCTGGAGCTGGTGAGTAAAGCTTGGCATTCAGGTTCACTCTTAAACTCTTGCCGGTAACTGTTACCAGGGCCGGTCCCATGATTTGCAGGGCGAAGTGCTGCAAGTTAAGTGCAGGCCCCTTAATTTGCATAGGATGACATCACAGGAAGTGACATCGCAGGAAGTGGGGGTAACTTGCATGCAAACATGGTTCTTCATAATTTGAATATATTCCCCTAGAGTGGAAAATTCCAGAAATTTTAAATAAAGCAGTACAGAGGTAAAACACTTAAATAGGCTTTGCCTATAAATTGAGAGCACGATCCTAGAGCCCATGCACTGCCAAGGAAGCCTACCACTAACCAGTCAGTCTTGGGCATGTAAGTTCCACCCCAGAGGCTTTCTTCAGATTCACCAGTTGCACGTTGGAAAAAATACTATAGCACTAATGAACCTAAGGGAGTAGGGGTGCCCTTATGTGGATCTATAAGAGACAGTAACTCTTGAGAATGTATTCTACCTCCAGTATTGGGTCTTTTATTAAGAATCATTGGGATTACTGTTTGTGGAAGTTCCACCAAAAGACCTGTTAAGATGGATTTCTAGAATCTGGCCTGGTGGACAGGTTTTAGGAGGCCACACTAGTTACAGTGAACTGGGGAACTCTGACAGGTTAGCCAAAACCCAATCAAGGTAAACATCAAGAGCAGTCAACGCTATTCTCAGGAGAGTGTGAGTGGGGTCCACAATGAGTCCACACAGTGACACACCCAATAATACAATTTAGACAGGTAAGTACAAAAATACTATATGTATTTTCGGCCCCAAAAAAACACATTAGGAAATGAAACAAGCAGGTATAATATTACACAACACTCAATTACTCACATTAAATTCTTCAAAGGTTCAGAATAAGCAATTAAATTCCTTGAAGTTTAATACAGGCACCGGAATGTTATGTTTGCTCATATTTCAGTGTTCTTGTGCCACTATGGTGGTGATTAGGTGAGGTATAAAAGCTTTCTTATATATTCAGAAGCTGGCTGACCAAACTGTATCTTAATTTTACGACTCGCCTTAGTGTCCATGACAATTCAGAAGTACAATTAAAATACTTTTTTCTAGCTTTTTTTTTACTGAACGCATCAGTCATGTCACTGTGGTCTAAGGATGCAGCAATATCTCCCTCGATTGAGAGAAGCGCAAGTCCTGATAGACGTTCCTGGGACATTGTCGAATGCAGGCATGTCTTAATCAGCTTCAGGCGCGGAAAGCTCTGTTCCGCTTATGCAACAGTAACTGGGATGCTAAGCAGGATTCTTAGGGCAAATACACAATTTGGAAACATTTCCTCTAATCTTTTTGAGTAAATGTATTGAAGAACTTGTAAAGCACTCAGTTTTTCGAGAAGAACAGCGGCAAGAAAGGAAATCTCGTTAAACAGTTCTATACCATCTCTATCAGATGATCGTGCGCCACATGCTGTACTATCTGATAGGAGATCTTATTTTCAGCCGGTCCGATAGGACAGCGAGTAGAGCGCTTGCTTTGACATATGTGCAGAGCCTGCTGACCAGGTTTGAATCCCGGCAGGGCCAAACTCAGCCTGTCATCCTTCCGAGGTCGATGAATGAGCACCACGCACCGTGGGTAATAATAAGCAGCGCTCAGATACCTGATTGTTCGTAGCGCTATATAAATGCTAAATTATTATCATTAATAATGATATTATATATATATATATATATATATATATATATATATATATATATATATATATATATATATATATATATATTACCAATCCAAACTATACTCAATAGGATAGAATTGGATCAGCGCAACACCACCAAAGCGAGTCGGCCCACGAGGAACCAGCAACAACCCAACCCACAGGTATACAACTCTAACTGATCCATAAGTACCTGAATCAGGATACGGACCCCACTAATCCAACCCTCAATCTTCTGCATACTTAAAACCCACACAAAACCACACAACCATCTCTCTCCCAGCAATCCGCACACACTTTACCACACCGCATGACCAACACCTAAACTTCACCCACAGCACTCGAGGCCTCGCCCGATCCGATACTAGCACCAAAGCCCAGCACTCGGTGTATACCGAGCTGAAGCTTCAACAGCACACCACTTCTCCCACTGTCCTTCTCCACTCTTCCCGACTAACCCCACCCGCCCTTCCTGTTTGCAGATCTGCCAGAGCGCCTAGGGACCAATTCTGTTGGTGACGGTGCGCTATACAAGTACCGATAACATAACATAACATAACATTAGCACATTCAGCGACCTGGAGAAGTGCTTCATGTATTAAACTGGCCTGAAGCCTAACTGCTTTAACACTTTCAACACGACATTCCCATTGAGCAGCAGAGAGACATTTTAGGGAGAGGGACACACCTGCTTCTGCCAGCACTTTCCATCTTGTTGGTGATGCAGAGAACAAGGTGTAAAGTCGTTGAATTGCATCAAATAAATTTGCTGCATAAGTAGATGAAGCTGCTGCATCCCTGAGGACTAGAGTCCAGTTGTGACATGCATAAGGGGTGAAAAACGCACGCCGATTTTGTTTTAAGATCCGTGCTTGCACTCCACTGTACTGACCTTGCATGTTAGCCCCATTGTCATATCCTTGACCACGACAATCTGGGAGTGAAAGTTTCAGTGTTTCCAACTTATGCAACAAGGCATTGGTCAGAGCTTGTCCAGTTTGCTCTTCTAGGGGTAATAATCCAAGGAAACGCTCCCGGATGCTAACACAACTGTTAGCTGAATCAACGAATCTTAAAATGAATGTCATTTGTTCTGTGTGGCTCAGATCAGGGGTGCAGTCAAGCCAAACAGAGTAATATTTGGCTTCTCTGACACGACAGAGGATTTCCTTCTGGACCATCTCTGACATCAGCCCAATCATTTCATTCTGCCTTTGTTTGCCAAGATAGTGAGTATGAGTGTCATGCGTGGTAACTCTACGAACGTGTTCCTTCATCACAGGGTCAAATTTACCTAAGAGTTCAACAAGCCCTAAAAAGTTACCACTGTGAGGGTCGTGAATCTGATCAAAGCTTCCACGGGATGCATGGTTATGTCCTGTTAATTAATGCCTGATTGCAAGGAGTCTTGCCCGCACATCCCTCCAGTGCATCTCCTCCTCTTGGAGGTGAGCAAGATTTTGCTAATCAATTGTGCATTTCTTTTGTAGCCGAATTCCTAGTTCAGGCCATTTCTGAATATTTTGCAAGTGCTCTACTGAATTCTCATATTCTTTTAATCGTCGCCCAATATGGTGCCAGTCACACAAGCCACTGCCGACAAGCTGAGTTTGTGAAGAAAGAGTGAATAATTTACAGCAGTAGCAAAGGACTGCATTTCTGTGTGCAGAATAAAGTAGCCATCAGCGATTAATTTGTTTTCCATTACTCACTTGCCTTTTAAAATAAATAGGATTGAAAGAGCGATTGGCTTTGTTACGTGGAAAAGATTTGGATAATTTACATCCAGCCTGACTTGGTCCTCTTTCTACTCGATAGCAGCGACTTTCATCATCTAAACCGGTAGGCCATTTGCCAGGATCATCATCAATTTGTGTGATGACGCAGCTGTTGGATATAAGCACTGGTAACTGGTGTGAACTTGGCTGAGTGCCAGGAATGTATTCGGTTTTGATCAGTTCAACCGTTTCATCTTTCCTTTTCTCAGTCACTGAACTTTGATGCTGCACTGCTCCATCTTCCTGCAGATCTTGTGACGAGCAGACTGTACTGACGCTGGCACTTTCCACCTCCTGCCCCTGTCCAAGTCCTTGCTCTACACTGGAATGTGGGGGCTCTTTTTCCTCCTGTCGGATGCCTGGCGCTACACTTTGGGGTGTGATAGCTGTGATGGTGACAGCTTCTTCCTCCTGCCACTGGCTTATCTCTTGCTCCAGATGTTGGGATGTGGTGGTGGTACATGTTTCTTCCTCCTGCCCCTGTCCAAGTCCTTGCTCTACACTTGAATGTGGGGGCTCTTTTTCCTCCTGTCGGATGCCTGGCGCTACACTTTGGGGTGTGGTATCTGTGATGGTGACAGCTTCTTCCACCTGCCATCTGTTCCAGATGTTGGGATGTGGTGATGGTACATGTTTCTTCTGCCTGCCCTTGTCCTATTCCTTGCTCTGGACCTTGCGTTTGGTAGACTGTGGTGTTGGCGGCACTTTCTTCCTCTTGCCCCAGTCAGATTCTTTTTGTCAGACCTTGGAACGGGGTGACTTTAGAGGAAACGTTTTCACAAGACATTCCAGTTATGAATTGGAGTAAAGACTCTTTCTGTGCTCGTTTCTCCACATTCAGTTCCATCTTCCCTTTTCTCTTCAATGCAGCAGACACCTATTTTCGTGCAATGTCGCGATTACGGCCCAGCATTTCTGCAGATATTGAAAGTCGTGAATGCAAAATCTAAATAAGGACACTAGAATATCACATGACAAGGGGAATTCTGATTCTCTTTACAGTCTTTACTACTTGTGAGGTCTGAGTGTGTTGGTGTTTGAGTAAGCTGTGGGTGTTATAAAACATGAAACTAAATTAAACAAAACAATTAAGCAATTCAATGAAAAAAGCAAAACACTGATGCAGGTTGCGGAGACCGCACAGCCCACTCAATATTGTAGAATTCTATGCTTTGAGTCCTTTCCACGGTTTCACTGCGCCTATGGACAACATAATCTGTTGGATACCTATTGGCTAAAAAAAGAACTTTCAGAACATTTACAGTATAACAAATACACAATACGGTATGGCGTCCTTTTGCCGACACCCATTTATACGATGGGTGTTTTACCGCGGGAGTTTTTAGTAAAAACTCCATCGAAATATTTTGCAGGGGGTGAGAAAGGACAAATAAAGGGTTGGGGGAAGGGAAATACAAAAAATAGTAAAATGAAGGGGGCCATGGGGTGGCTACGCCCCCAAAATAATTTAAAAAAAATGTCGATGACGTTTTTCATAAAAACTCCCACCGCAAAACACCCGTCGTAAAAACGGGTGTCGGCGAAATGACATGGAACCCACAATACTCGTTTACCCACCATTATCAATCAGAAGAGGAGCCAAACAAAGTCAAGGAGAGTTTTTAAATGAGGGGCAATTTATAAATGATGGCTCATTTAAGGGACTATTGTTTTGGACAAGACGCTCATAACCTTTCCGTGTTAAGAAATTACTATGCGGCTGGTAGTTTTGACCATTGTTGCTGAATAAATATTCTACTTAAAATAGTCTGTCACAAAAGGAATGAACTGCAATTTGTGACTATGGCCACTTTTTCATTGGTGCTAGAGACAATTCTTTGCTCCAGTCGGACCCTAGGGGTGTCATGGTATTAGTTTTATGATGGTACGATAACCTTCTTGCCAAATGACGGTATATCATGGTTATCGCGGTATAGCAGGTGGAGTTAACCAATCTTAACAAATATTTTCTAAAAGGTCATAAATTGTCAGATTTATCATCACAAACAAAACCAGGCACCCAGGGCCAGAATTGGGCTTTTCAACATATTTTCCACTGAAATGCCACCCCTTGCTTCCAACAAACACACGTGGGGAGAGGAGGGGGGGCCCTGCTGTGACTGGCAAAGCAAACTGAATAGCTTTTCATAAGTGGTCATTTAGGCTTTTAGCTCCCTCACTGGCTACTGGTGAAGATGAACATGTTGCCATCTTTATAACCTGCATGCCACAGATCAATGGAGGCTGATGGTACTATACGCTTGTGCGCATACACACACACGCACGCTCTCTTTATGTTACAACCTTTAGTTTACTTGTGGGCCAAAAGGTGTTCAGTAATCACGGACATGTTACCCTTTGGTATGGCAGCAGGGAATACCCACAGAGATGAGTGAATTTTGCAATGTGACTTATTATATGTAAATTCAATGATAGAACCATGGAAATCCCCCATTGTCATATGTTTAGGAAACATTATCCATTATAAATGTATAAACCCCAAAGCCGCCAACCCAAAGTTAACCCTTTTCCTTCTTGGCACTGTATTCATTCTTCCTTTTGCTAACATATTGATTTTGTGTCAGGCACGTGTGGTTTATGGAATGGCATTAAAAACTGCTCCAACTGAAATTTGGCAGATGGCACATCAAACAGTGCAAGAGCAAGACTGCGCAGCACGTGCTTACTGCAGCCTTTCCAAATCAGATTGAGAAGCACACTTAACGGTATAAACGGTATACCGGTATAAACAATGTGACGGTTATTACTGTTCAATTGAATGGTTCACGGTAGCTTTAACGGTATACCTTTATACCGTTACATCCCCATCAGACCCTGGGTTTACTGTGCTGGTTGCACCATGCAACATTTTACCTCAGCACAGTCCCTTAATCCATAAACACTTAAATATCTTTCAACACCTTTTAAAGAACCAGCACATCGCTAATCAAACAGCCCATGCTGTGGCACTGGTCCATTCACAGGCCAAATGGCTTAATTCTTTAATTCCGTTGTGTCTCCTGAGCAGAACGACACCTGCATTATATATAATGTATATATATTTTGTCTCCATCAAGCACAATTCGGAGGTCAGTGGAAGTTTGTTTAGTTCCAAGTGTGACCCACCCAAACACACACCCAGTGGCGCAACAGCCATTGAGCAGACCGCGGTTCAGGATCTATAATCATAAAATGAACTTGCTGAGTTAGTCTGATTTTGATAGAACAGTGTATTTGACTAGTTAGCGATACAAATTATGTTATATATATATACATTTCAGAGCAATTCACTACATCCCCCTAAACCAGAAAGAGTGCAGATGAAGCGCCAAAGGGATGGCTAGCCTACCATTGAAGCCTTTTTCAAAACACTGGGCGTTAACCCTGCAGATCATACTAAAACCGCATCAATTAGTGCTCCTCATGAAGAAGAAATGCACACTGAGTGTGACAATGAGCATAAATCAGAAGCCCAAGTTGAATCACAGTCACAACCAACAAACTGCTGGTGATGAACTTGCTGAGTGAGTCTGATTTTGATAGAACAGTGTATTTGACTAGTTAGCGATACAAATTATGTTATATATCTACATTTCAGAGCAATTCACTACATCCCCCCAAACCAGAAAGAGTGCAGATGAAGCGCCAAAGGGGAGGCTAGCCTACCATTGAAGTCTTTTTCAAAACACCGGGCGTTAACCCTGCAGATCATACTAAAACCGCATCAATTAGTGCTCTTCATGAAGAAGAAATGCACACTGAGTGTAACGATGAGCATAAATCAGAAGCCCAAGTTGAATCACAGTCACAACCAACAAACTGCTGGTGATGACATCGCTACAACAAGTTCTTTCACATCAAATAGCACACTTTGTCAGTCTCCAGATGACCATGTAACTCAGATGTCAATCCTTACTTAGGAAGAGCCCGTACAACCACTTTCTTAGGAGAAACGTCCACAAATCTGTGGTCAAAGAAGCCTGCGATTTCGAAGTGCCTGGTACAAAGAATTTGTAGGGGCACTATGTCCTCTCCTCATTTCCCTTTAATAGGGGTGTTAAGCAGGGGTGTACCCTGTCCCCTCTGCAGAACAATTTATACTTGGCAGACCTACCCATATGCTTTAATAATGTGGTGGGGTGCCGACTAAGAATTGGAGGGGTGCCAATTCCTGGCCTTTTGTATACTGACGACTTGGCCATTTTTAACCATACTTTCTGTGGCATAAGAGACATGTTTGAAACTCTGGTTGCGTATGCCGGTGAAAATGAATTGGTGGTTAATATGACCAAGATGAAGATTATGTTGGTCTCGGCTGCCAAGGTAAACCACCCTGTTCTAGATACCAGCTTGGGACACTTACCATATGTTAGTAAGTACCCATATTTGGGGCCTGACATGAGCCTGAGTCGGTCTTAGATACATATTATAGAGTGCAAGATAGTAAAAGGCCAAGGGCTGACAAGTGCGATAGACAAGTTCGCCCAGAATATGGCAGACTACACATTGGAGGGCATATTGACCCTATATCGCCAACGTTTTCATCCAATGATATTATATGGCTTAGAGGCCCTCCAAATGACCAACCTAAGCTGGTTAGACAAAGTTCAGGGTTCCTTTTGGAGGCAGGTCCTAAACCTCTCAAACACAGTACCAGTAGAATATCTGAGACTGAAGCCGGGATTGATCTCCTTGAGGGGCCAACTGTTACTTAGACAAGGAGGACTCCACCTGAAGGCTAATTCACATCCTAAATGTAAACTACTGGCACGTGTGGGATCAGACTGAATGGAAACGTGGAGGAGGGGATTTTTCCCGTTTGATTTACCAGCTGAGCGAGAGTCTCGACTGGACCCCCGACTTTAAGCGGGGTACTAATTATGTCATTCTAAAAGCATTATTTAAAAGAAAGCTGGAACATTGGGACTGGTGTAACAATTATACTTGATTGTCAACTCTGAGAACATATCAATGTGTGTCCAATGTGTCCCATAGCTAATTATGCCTACAACCCTACCTCCGACAATGCCCCAGCCCAGCGGTTCACCGTCTGATGCTCAGGCTGCGTACCAACCAACTTCCTTTAATGCTCCTAGAGGGGGCCAGGTTAAGAATAGCCCTGGATCAATGAATTTGCTGTATATGTAAATTTACAGTCTGTATTGAGACACCCAAACATGTATTTACAGAATGTAGCCTCCTGGGAACTATCTATATGACTATACTCGGGTCTATGTCTACAGCTATGACCCAATTAAAAGTGAGGAATTCTGGACTTATTGGCAAAATTCGGAATTGGAAGCCCTCCATAATTCGCTATATTGGCTTTGGCGTAGAATTAAAAAATGACTCCAAGTAACGAAGCCCTGAATTTATACTACTCCAATTGACTATGCCCCCATGACTAATGTTGTAGCCCCGGGCTGCATCAACTCTCCGTACTAAAATAGGGCTATTATCCTTGCATAGTGTATTGGTTGTGCACTCATGCCCTATAAAGAATGTAAACAATGTGATTTTTGTGTAAGTCTAAGGCCTCATTAGGGGGCAGGCGTCCACGTAATGAACGGTGCCGGTACGGGACCGGCACCGTTTATTACGGGCTGCCCTATTATGAGGACTGCTGCAGACCTGCTAAGGAACGCCTGTTCAGACCGGGCGTCCTTAGCGGGTCCCACTAGCAGTCCAGGATGCTAACAACGGGCCTGTCATTAACAGGCCCGTTTTTAGCATCCTCCCCATTCCCATTGAGCCCTATGGGGCTTGAATGGGAATGTTTTTTTCTAGAGCCCAGAAAAGGGCAATTACCGGGTCCGTCAAGGTCGGCATGACCCAGTTATTGCCCTTTTCTGGGGCCCGGAAAAAAATAATTAACGGCGGCGCCAGGGTCCTAATGAAGCCCTATGTCAACTATGCAAATCATGAAATTATAAAAAATATAGAATTTTATGACATTTTAGGAAATCTTAGGAATTTTAGGTAACCATAGACATTTGTGACCTTATGAATTTCATTGCTTGATGAAGATGAAGTTGATAGAAGTTCTATGGATTATGTGATTTTAAATTTTGAATTTTAATTTTAAATTTAAATATCAAATTGAGCTGAACTGCATGTTATGCAAATCGAAATTGAAATTGATTAATATGTACCTTTGTAAAGATCCTTTGTAATCATAAACAAATAAATATGAATAATAATAATAAAAGAATTTGAGTGGCTACATTTCAGCCCTGATTTGAAGGCAGTGCTGTGTTTCACTTGTGCAAAAAGTGAAAAAATGGGTTTGTTTGCCTTGTCAAAGAGACGTGAGCCAACATTTTCTCCAGTAGGATTTTTCAACTGGAAGAAGGCATGTGAAAAGTTTGCAGCGCACCAGTCATCTGAAACTCACCAGCATGCCTCTTAGAAAATGTTACATGCCCTACATGGACAATGCCTTGATGTTACTCTGCAAGATCAGTCAAGGAAGTGCGTGCTTATATAAGCTTGTCATCACTTTGCACTATCTGGTCAGACAAGGACTGCCAATAGGGGTCATCAACTGGATGAGGGAAATTACAATGAGTTACTAAAAATGCTCAGTGGTTGTGAAGGGAATTAAACTTTCGAAATGTGGCTACTGCGAAAAGCAAGGCTACACCAGTCCAGCAATACAGAATGAAATCACCTGTTCAATGAGTCATGAAATAATCATTCCATCATAGCCGACATTAACTACAGCTCAATGCATTACTCAATTATTGTTGATGGAACTCAGGACTGCGCAGGAAAGGAACTGTAAAGCACCTGTCTTCGTTATGTGGATGGGTGATTCTATTGCCAACGTAATTCGTGATGTGCTTGTTCGTCTTCCTCTTCCTGTTGCTCTCCTCCGAGGTATGGCATCTGATGGTGCCGCTAACATGTCTGGGGCATATCGCAGAGCCCAGGCTTCCATCAAAGAGAAACAGCCACCAGCCTTATTTGTACACTGTGGTGCACATTGTGTGAACCTAGCAGTGAAAGAAAGCTGTGATGCGAGCACTTTGCTACAAAACGCCCTAAATTGGGTAAATGATCTAGGGAAGTTATTTGGTGAATCCCTGAAATTGAGAACATTGTTTTCAGCTATGGCCCACATGGAAAATGTACCAGTCAACAACAAGAAAACAGCGACCTCTTTGCCCTACGAGGTGGACAGTCCGACAGCCTGCAATTGAAGTTGTCCTAGGACAGTATGAACTTGTCATACAAATCCTTCAAGGAATGGAGGAAAATACTGGAGAAGCAACTGCAGGGGCAAGTGGTCTCCTGTAGCACATTCTTAAGGAAATACTGTTCTTAGTTTATTACTATATTACTAATAGATTCATGAATGGAACCACTCACAATACTAAATAAAAGCTTACAGGAGCGGAATTGCACTGTATCAGGCATGCTGAAAAATGTTCACCTCATACAAGAAAACCTAACGAGGCTCAGAGATGAGTCACGTCTTCTCTTGTTTTTTCAGCAAGCAGAGGCAGTAGCTCAGAAGCTGGATTAAGAACCACTCACCCCTCCACGACCTAGAAGGTAATGTTGAATAATACACTGCCAAGGCACCTGAGCAGTTCTTCAGAATTGAGTATTTTAAAATCATATGGCCCTATCTCAGCTACAACACCGGTTTAGTCAACCAGGATTGCAAGAATGTTCCCAATTGGAAGAAATACTTCTCAGTGCAGTGAAGTGCAGTGCTGGCCTCACTAATGAAAGAACTAAACATTTAAGGTCATATCTAGACATCAATGTTAGATTGCTGCAAGTGCAACTGGAAATGTTGTCACACCATTACACATGCACTTCCTTAAATGAGGCTGTGAGCCAGTTCCAACAACTCTGGAGGGATTTAGGAGACTATTTGGTGAGCTGGAAAGATTTCTCAGGCTGCTGATGGTCATCCCTGTAAGCACATGTGAAGCAGAGTTTCATTGCTCTTTGGCGCCTAAAAACATGGCTGCACTCCACAATGACACAAACTCGTTTGAACAGTGTTGCTGTTTGCCATGTGCATCAAAGTCGCCTATAACAGGTGTCTTTAGACAAGGTTATCCAGCAGTTCATTCAAGGAAATGAACGCTCTCAGGCTACATTTGGACGTTGACTTTTTCAGAAAATGGCATCTTCAACCTGGGTTCAGTATTAGGTAAGCTTCTATTTTCTCTCTATACGATTCCTCCATGTTTTGCTTTCTCTCCTTTTCCTTACTGGCCCTTAAATGTTGGAAAGCACTCCTCTCCTCCTTCACTCTCGCTGCTCTTTTCCACACTTCCCTTCTCGTCTCAAAACACATTTGCTTGCACGCTGATTTGGTCGTTGCATTTATTTCCACTTGAAATGTACAGTTTGTTTTATTTGTTACTTGTTAAACATTTTGGCGTTTACTGCTCTATCCATAAATATATGAATATGCAACCTAAGGTGCTGTTTTAAATTCTTGCAGGCATCCATTTTGTGTTATATCTATATGCTTGTTTAAGTCAGTGCCCTGGTGCCAATAATCAAACACCAGCTCCCAACAGCCGGCTTGTAGGCCCTCTTTAGGTAGAGGGGGCTCAGGCTTTTTTACTGTTGTCAATGCCGTGAACTCTAAAGACCAACTGTTGTGTTATACGTTTCAGAAGACTGGAGTGTTTTTAGAATTTAATTTTAAAGATACCCACCAGTCTTATGTAAATTATAACGGCGCGTCAGCAATGGACTCTTATCATGTAGTAGATTAGTCTTATCCCTCAGTGCCACTGTCCACCATCTCCACCCCAACCCTTTCTTTCAGTTGTCATGATGTCCCCCCAACATTTTCAGCAAAGTTACTCCACTGGGCTTTGAATATATCCTGGGGAAAGGATTTACCCAGGACAGGTGAAGTTCATCCAAATTACTGGTTGTTTATTATTCATTCATTTATGTTGTTGTTCATTTACTGTATGTTTTGTTGTTTAGTGTGAGGGCCAGTTTGTTACTGTTAGGAGTGATTCTCTTAGATCTTAGACTAGGTAGTGTGAGAAATCTGAAGGTGTCTCACCCGCTAGTCCCCGGGGGTCTGTCATCCAGATGGCCAGGACACAGCCATCGCTTTTGGATCCAGTTGCTGGGGGTTGACCAGTGCAGGAAGATCAACTGGATGGGGCGTATTCTGGGAGTGGAAGTGGGACACGGATGGTGACACGTGGTATCCCCTTCCCTATAGCACATTTACCCCATCCTACCAGGTAGGATACTTACGGATTCAACCTCCCCCTTTTCCGACACAAACACTTTCTCACAGACAGCTCACTGTGAGGGAAAACGGACTAACACCCGAGACGTATACCTGACATGTCCCAACATGATAGTCAGGCAGGGTCAGGCAATTACTGATCAACACATACACCTGACTTCCATCACACTTCCGCACACGGAAAAAAGGGGGAGCACGAGAGCACACTCTGAGCATGGCAAAGCACACGAGGAAGCAGCAGTTCCAAGATGGCAGTTTAAAATAAGGTAAAATACGGCAAGACTGAAGAGGAATACAAAGGATGGCCCTTGACCTTTTCAGCAAAAGACCGTCATTTTTATGAGCCTTTGAGAATAGAAAACGTAAGACTTGGAATCAAAGCTGAAGACTCTTGCATTGTGTGTCGGAGGCACCCGGGGCTCTCCTGTGTTGATAGTCAAGGTGGGGAGAAGTGGTTGCCACCGTAGAATTGTTTTTGGCTCCTGCAACAAAGAAAAGCCAGTGAAGGCAGCACAGCTGGTGAGTTGGGGAGACTGATACCAACACGGGCTGCCTGCAACCCAAGGTTGCAAGCAGCAACATTGTATGAAGGAATTTGAAGAGGACAGTGCATGAAGCGTATGTGGCAAGTGATGCGAACATAATTAATGCACTAAATGATTGACTGAACTTTGAAGTGAACATGCGTGCTCATTCGAAATTCTCTGTTAGGTATCCAAACCTAAAGGGGACAAACGTGAAGAGAAGGAATTATAAAGTCGAAGTGGTCCTGCAACGGATCAAGCTAAACCCTTGGCACGTTCAAATGTTTTCGATACTTTATAGTAATTGGTCCGGGCCTGGCTGAGGGAGACTAATTGTCTTTAAAAAGGGGATCTGAGTTCGGTTGCGGGGGATCCGGGGTGAACCGTGAGTCACCCCAAAGAATGCCCTACGAACATTGTGCTAAAGAGATCTTAGCCCAACTGAGGCGGATAAAAAAAGGGAACGAACATTGTGCTAAAGAGATTTGAGCCCGACGTAGGGTGAATAGTGGTGAATAGACGCAGGTGAATAGTGAATCACCTAAAGTGAATACTTGTAGAAATCCAAAGAGGAACATAATTTATCGCTTTTGTTTGGTTGCATCAGGCCCTCTGAATGAAGAGACTTTGAGGAGTAAAGAGACTTGCATACAGAAGGTCCCGATGTTATGATTGAACTGTAGCCTCGTGCTAAAGAAGCCAGAGACTGTGCTACGCTCGAGTGAACTGCCTTGTCCACTTCTAAAAACATGGGGAAGGGAGGCCAACAGCCTGAACATCCTGACATATCATTTTAAACACTTCTTTCTTTTTGCAACATTATTTCCCATGCTGCTTGTATTTAGAAGTAAGGATTGGCAATACGTTTTTTTATTATAGGCGCTTTTATTTTGAAACAACACCATAGGACTGCATTATTTTTATTTGATGGTCGTACCTTGCTCCCATCTGTAGATTTAGGTTTAGATAGGCTTTTATCATACCCTTGTTGAAGTTCAATAAACACCTGTGAACTGAGGTCACTTGTGTCTGTTTTACTGTTGATACCATGCCTTCCTTACAGTAGGGAACTCCCTGATAGAGTATGTTTAGCAAGGACCTATTTGCATCTTTTTCTTTTAATAAAATGTTGAATTCTTAGAAACATACAAGCAGTTATCCGCCTCGCATTACTGTCCCTCACAGGGCTTGGTGCGGCTTGGAACCACTGGATTGCTTGAGTGGATGTGGGCTGGGAGAAGTAGACAAAATATAGCCCTTTATGTTCTTCTACCCCTGCTTGTCACACCTCATGGCATCATGCTTGCCTGGCACTGTAAGAAAGACACCTTAAATCCCCTTCTCTTGGCTCTAACTATGTTGCGGTATAAACCACCTCTGTTTTTTGATGGAAGAAACTCCCAGTTTAGTCCCTTTTACTTCTAAGTGTGTTTATTACTACTTACTTTTCTTTATGAATCCTTTCCTTCCTTCCTAAAGGCAGGACTAGTCACTCCATTGCTGATAAAGCCATCCTTAGATCCTGATGATTTGAATACTCTCGCCTTGTCACTGATCGTCCCTTTCTTGGTAGACTTAGATGCTCGTATGGACGTTTATGATCTATTACAGGATTAACAATCTGGGTTTTGTAATTTCTACAACTCAGAAACAGCGCTGTTAAAAATTGTGGATGATATTTTCCTTTCAACTGATTCAAATGAGCCTTGTTTATTGGTGCTGCTGGATTTGTCTACAGCTTTTGGTAGTATTTTATTGTATTGTATTGTATTGCATTTGGTTATTTATATAGCGCTCTTTCCCCACTTGTGTGTCACAATGCTCTTTTTCATATTCTGAATGTCTGTGTGGGAATGGTGGCTTAATTTTTAAATGGTTTTGATTGTTTCTTTGGCCAATCTTAATTCTTAAATAACTCCTCTGAAAACTGAATTTGTTTGGACCAGTTTATAAAGTACCTGATGTGTCGTGTGGCTCTCTCTTCTAGATCCAGCCAGGTTTTCTCCCTCATTGGTTCCAGTGGCCAAATATTTCTTTTATACTTAGACCAGAAACCCTCATGGTAAAAACAGATCAATCAAATCATTTTCAACTTTCCTTGCAAAGGACCAAATGTCATATTCCTCCTGACCTGTGTCATTCTGCAGTGCAGGCCTTAGTTTTATCACGTATTAATGGAGGCAATGCTATTTTGCCCAGAGTTGCTAAATGAGATTTGCTACCTCCGAGATCATCTTTACATAGTATGGCTTGTCTGGAAGCTTCAACGAAAATGTGATCACATCATGCCGGTCCTTGCTGAATTACACTCGCTTACTTCAAAAGTGAGGATCTATTTTAAACTCGGCTGTATAGTATACAAAGCAGTTGTTCTAAATAAATCTTTATATTTAGTGCATACATTGAAAATCGCTGGTAGAACTTACTCTCTGAGAAGCAATCACGCCCTTGAATAGAAATCCCTAACGTCTCTAAACCAAGACATGCAACTAAGCATTCTCAGTTGTCATCCCACAATTCTGGAATTCTTTTCCATTAGACAGTCGTGCTGACTGATTTTTCATAAAATGTAAAATTCTTTTTGGGGCCTTAAGTTTCTTTTGGACTGTTCGTTTGGCTGACTTCTGGATGTTGACACAATTCTTTTATGCTGTGCTCCAATGCTCTATGCTATAATGTTCGCCATTATAAAATCTTGCAAATAAATAAAATTCAAATAAATTATTTTGAGACGGTCATGACAGCAAGGAGAGCGCAAGATGTGGAGGGAGGACAGAGGGATATTTTAGTTGCTTGCTGTGTGGTTTTGGAAGATTTCCTAGTTTTATGATATTTTTCCTGTGTTTTATTGTTTGTTTCACTGTTTTTCTATTATTTTGCTCAAATAGCCTAATAATACAGATTGACCGATGTTAAAATACCTGCATGCATAGATTTCCAGATTTGTATTAGCCATCTTTGGCAAATGTAAACTCCACTCAAGCACTCTGGTGTCTCTCAACAGTTTTTTATTTTTATTTTAACTTTTTTGTTGCAGCTGAATATAATTTCAACCTTTCAATATATATAATAAAACATTAATAGTACTTTAAATTACATTTCTCTTGAGATTATTCACACGACAGTGTATACAAATTCATAAAACATTATTTCAAAGATAACATTCCATACAAGTCCAATACTTACAAAATCTCTATAAAAAACAGTTTAACCATTCATTTCATTGTTATCGTCCTTTACAAAAATCTATTAAAATGTTTACCAATCATAAACATCTTATTACTAATAAAATCATACAACAGTACATCAAAGTTCATTAAACATTCATTATTTCAGAGACATTGCATACACTTCCCATTCTCATAAAATATCTAGACACAACAGGTTAACCATTCCCTTCATTGTTGACCACCTTTGTAAAAAAGCTCTTAAAATATTTACCGATAATAAAAATGTTATTACTGATAAAATTGTTGACACCCTATGACCTCTAAAAATCATTCTCCATACACTGTCTTCCGACAAATCTCTAAAATCTCTAAAACATTTTTCTAAAAATTGCAAACTTTGTACCCTCAACTTTAGACAGGCCGGCACTATATGTTTCAAGGTCTCTGGTATCTGCCAGTTTTCACAAAATCTATATATTCTCTGTTCACTCAGTAGATTTAGTCTAGTACCTATGACCTCCCTAGTTTGGCAGAGATGGAAACGTAGACGTAGAAACCATGCTCTAAATTTTGGTCATGGGAATTTAACTAAGTGCACAGGCAGTTTCAAAAGTGCTTTCACATTAAAATTAGCATTTTTAAAAATCTCATAATCATTACATGCTTCCCATGTTGATCTCGAGTCGTATGCCCATAATTTCCTTTTTGCCCAATCTGGGTTAGTCAGTAGTAAGTCTAATTCATTATCTGCAACTGTCATTATAGCTACACAATCATTCTCCCAAGACTGGACTGAAGTATCATGTTAATTATCCAAGAGTTGTGCTATTGTCGGTATTATAATGTAAGTTTTTTGCCTATCCAAAATGCACTTTCCATATAAAGACAAAGTTCTCCATTTACTATAACCTCTAGAGAGAGTAAACCTAACTTAAATCTTATTATTTGCATTGGGACACTTTTGGGGAGGTACAGGACTTTTTTTTTCAATATAATCCTTCAATTAAATTCCAGTATATCTTAACATTTATCATTTTTGTTCCAGACCTATAAGCTAAAATGGGCACTGTCTTCAGCTTATAGATTGTTAACAACGCAAGGTAAGAAAATGTACCATATTTTCTATGAATAATACCGCCTTAGCTGCTGTTGTCTGCACTTTATCCCTAATATCCAGTTTATACAGGCTCTCCTGTCTGTTGTTATTGGTATGCATACCCAGATATGTATATGCATCCACTATCAGAAGTGTGCTCTTGTACAAGAACCATTTCCCTTTTAATCTTCTCAGCAGATTTTGCTTACTCAGAGTTAATATAAGTATATTTGATTTATCTACATTAATAATTAGCTGATTTGTGTTATCATAGGACTATGAGCAACCTCTGCAGACCTATAACAGTCTTGTCCATAAGGACAAGATCGTCTGCATAAAGCAGCCACGATATGAGAGTCTTCCCCAATTTAGGTGGGAAGGAATTTGCTTTCTGCAGATAGCCACCAATATCACTTATCATTTTTTTTAAATGCGCTGTGGCTAAAATACATCCCTGTTTCAGTCCCTCAATGTCGATATTGGTTTCGACAATAACACTGATAGACTAATGCTTAAATATAATATGGGCAGGCAGCAGTTCTCATTTTTTGAATTAAATCTCTTGTGGGACTGAATCAAAAGCAAGTTTAAAATCGATAAAAGCCAGCTGTCCTACTTGCGTTAATCTCTTTTTAATCAATGTCAATAACATCAAATTTATGGATGTTCCTAACCCCGGAACAAGTCTCGATTGTCATTTATCTGAGAGTCCTCTTTATCTAGTGCCCTATATCTTTCAAAATCTATCTGCCAAACACTTTTCCCGGTGTATCCAGCAGAGCTCTTGGCCTATAGTTCTGCGGAACTTCCCTACGCCCCTTCTTGAATATGGGAATAATGACTGATTTTGTCCAAGTTAATGGAATTCATTGGCTCTGGATACCCTGTTTAAAAATACTAAAAAAGATCTCTGTCCATGGTTGCAGGTGTGTTTTCAATATAAGATTACTAAGACCGTCTGGACCCCAGGCTCTAAAGCTGATTACATTTTTAATTTGCATTTGAATATCCTGTTTATCAAATTACAATGAGCAGCTTGAATCCCAATCTAAGGAAAGTGATAAAATCTGTCTGGAACAGGGAAGAGTATAATTTACCAAAATAATGTACCCAGGCCTCTTTGTGTATATCTGTCAAGGTAATTGGGCATCATTGTTTCCAATTTTGGGTAGAGCCCAGATCTGAGCACTATTTTCTTTACGGCTAGTGCTCTTAGCATATTTTCCCCATCTTTTTGAAGTATTGTTGTTTTATACCCTCTTAGCCAATTTTAATATGACAATTTTAACTTCTTTGTTCTTAATAGTCTAGATGTACAATATAAATGCATCAACGCCCTCAAGTTCTTTTTCAAAGTATTATTTTTCTTAGACACTACACTATCAAACACATGTTTATGTTTAAAACTGGGGCGTGACCCGTATGCGTGATTTCTGCAAACAAACGTAAGATAGACACATAGTCCACATTATTCACTGATGTTTTACCCATCCTTTTGGACCCATTTTTTTCAATACATGTATTTAATTTTGCCAAATTTGAGTCGGTCCATCTGAATCTATTTCAGCCTCCCATTAATCACAGGTTATGTCGATAATACTCAGATTCAATCCTTGGTAATAGAAATTCCCAGGTGGCTATTAGGAGACCATGGTCACTATTTTTTAGTTGGGTAATCTCAAAATCTTTCACACATCCAAGAGCTATTTTCTCTTCAAAAAAATAGTCAATGACAGCCGATTGTATGCCTCGTCTCCAAGTTGGATGTGGCATGGTATCACCCTTTGTGGTTCCATTGAGTATTACAAATCCACTATTTCTTATTATTTTCAACCATTTCTTTGCTCTCCTCTCCACTGGGGATCTCCCATGCAGTAGGAATTGCATATTTAAATCTCCTACAATTATAGCTGCAACAATATTGTCTTTCATGGTTAAATCTAACATGACTTCTACTCCCTCCAGGAAGAGATTGCTTGATGATGATTCCAGTATGAATTTAATATTGCATAATGGCCTCGTGAATATTTACCCAATATTGAGGTTTTCAGTTTAACTAATAGCGTAAACGAATTTGGGGAAGCACAGTGCTCTAATACGAGACCAAGATCTTTTTTACAGGCAATTAACAATCCCTTCATTGGTCTGCCTTTAGTGTCATTAATTGCTTTAAGCGACGATACCACAAAACACTCCCATACTGGAGGGTGCAGAAGCCATGTTTCCTGTAGTATTACCACATCTAGATTAACCAATGGATTATTTTCCACCAACAATAAACGTTTAAACCCTCAGGTATTCCTTGAAGCTATTTTCCAATTCCTTTCCACTTTTGATTCAGCTAGCTAGTTTCGTTGATTAGAGGTTCTTCCCTCCAATGTTTTTCAGAAGCCACAACCATTCCATAATTATATACTCTGGCCGACCCTTATGGAACTCAACTTCATGCCCCAATTTCCCTTGTCTATTTCAGCATGAAATTCTCACGGCCTGATACAATGACAGGTTTTTCTTCAAGCACAGGGTCAAGCCTTTGGCTTCCTTTCTCATAGCATACTCCAAGTCTGCCCCCTCGGTCAATCTAACACCTTGAATGTAAAAATATTTCTTGGCCCCCAGGAGAACCTCTTCAACCAGCTGCGATGGAATAGCCAGTTTAACACACCCCAGGGCCCCACCATCTAAACATTCCACCTGGGATATATCCGCTGATTGGATTGCCTCCAAACCTGGATTACTACATATTAATCTCAAAATATTAGACCGATTTAATACTAAATCTTGATCTGCCCATCCTCTAATTTTCAAAATCAGGTTGTACATCCAAACCACCTTTTTTAGAGTCCTGGGTTTAGTTACTACTGCCGATCCAGAATCTCCCCATCTTCATGACGCTGGTTAAATCCTTCTGTTTCCAAGCTTTTATTTATAGCCCTACTGCCCTTTCGTTTGGGAGTTCTATTAGACTCATTATTTGATCTATATTCGATTACCTCCTCTTTATTCCTCTGCGTAAAATCTTTTAAGGACTTCAATCTTCTTTGTTCCAGAGTAATGAATTTCTGTGATAAACAAGGAACAGGTTTCTAGTGATTCCTGTATTTCCTGGTCATCACAACTTCATTCCCCCAAGATTTCCTTTCAGGCTCTTGCTCAGTTTCAATTGGTAGATCCCTATTAAATGAGTCCTCCCCCATCGAATGAATGTGTAGTAAAATTGAGCATCTAATTTTCAATCTCGATTGTTTCCGTTATACTAACCTCTGAGTTCTGGGTGGTCATTACCAAACCCTTAGTTAAGTCCTCGATAATTTGCACTGCTTTTGCCTTTCTATTTTTCTTTAATTTAGAATTAACAACCACAGGCTATCATTATTGCACTTCTTCCCTAGTCACAACCTCCCCGTACCTCTATTACTCGATCTCTTGGTCTGTCTTGTTCTTCTAACAAAGTCATTTTCCTCCTATTGCAGCTAATAATACGGTCTGTTCCAATAATCTAGCATCCAAAGACTCATACACTTTGGCCAGTCGATAAGCCGGTATTCATCGCTACCAAAGTGACCTCTAGCATGGATGATGGACCCAGATTCAGGCCAAAAGACATTCGAGTTGTTGGATGAATAAATGATACTGAGGACCTTGAAGAGGTATCCAAGGACTCGGGATATAAAATAGGGGAACCTGATATATTTAACGAGTGAAGTAGTGTAATCTGCACAAATTGGGGGCTTGCGTCTCTGGAATCACTTCTGGATCAACCATTTTAAGTAAGTGAAGGGTCGGTGACAGGGCCTTTAATTGTGTTATTAATATCTTTTCGGCATTGTTTCCTTCTGTCTCTGTTCCTAATACTGGGCCACTTATTATGGTGCTGTACTTTTTCAGGGCCACGTCCACAGCGTTTTTTCACCCTCTCAATTGAGCCTGTGGCTGCTCCTTATATGCATGGACCAGGGCTTCTATCCTCCCTCCCGTGGGCAAAGGTGTAATATTTCCGCTTGCTTCTCTCTGCGGGGGTTGTGGCCCAGCCTTCTGTTGAGTCTTTATCCAGTCTGCCACCTGGACCTCCTTCGTTAGACCCCGCAACATGCCCTGTGCCAGATTTTGAGCCTCAGCAATTATCGGGAATATCGTCAAACTGTATTAGAAAGTCCGATCGTATTTGGGTTACTTGATCTATTGGATCTGAAGGGCATCTAGCACTTCTATTATCTTCAATTAATATTGCTTTCTTCTTTTTACCTCAGTAATCTCTGATATCAGAGGTTAAAGATTTCGAACTAAACGAAATAAAAAAATGCTTGATTCAGTAGTCGATCCCTTATTAACAGGTCGTTTTTTGACATTACCATTTTTAAAGTGTATACATATGACATGTTCTTCCAATAAATAACTTATACAATTTATGTCAGAATTCTTCCACACGCAGTGCACAACAATAAACAAGAGACAAATAAAATTATTAAACAATCTCAATGAAACAAACACAATCTTATTCTCGCCCAAGCCACCAAACAGCCAAACAGCACTCTTGGCGCACTCTATGGTGTGCGGGGGCTGGTGTGCGCAAAAGCAATCAGCTGACTATGGGTGGGGCTTAGGGTCACAGAGTTTAAGAAAACCACAATATATATGTCCTGCTTTACTTTTTTTTCTCCAGATCTCTTGGCAAGAGAATAAGGCAGACATAAATAAACAGTAATCCAGAGGATTTAAGTATTCACAGTGTCCTGTGCTGAGTAAATGTTCAAAAATGTTCATCGTACCTCACGGACAGCAGAAACCGCACTCTCGGACGTACTTGCTGTTGCACGCGGAGCAATCAGCTGACTCTGGGTGGGGCTTAAGGTCACGGAGTATAAGAAAACAGCAATATATATAACCCTGCTTTACCCTTTTTCTCCAAATTTCATGGACAGCAAAACTGAATCTCACGCACAAACAACACTCTTGTATGCACTCTCTGGTGTCCCATAACAATGGTGAAAAGGAGCAGCACCAAGGCCTGTCATGACATTAGGTGCTCAGTAGGATTTACAATCTCCTCACACACTTGCATAGTGGAGGAGATTTTTATGAAGGCAGCAGATCATTTGCATGGTCCATCATGGCGAGTACAGGGTGTGGTAAGTCAGAATCAGGGGACGCACAAAGTGGCATCTTGGTAAAAGGTCTTTTATTTTGAATGTATTTATTTTAATTTTATTGTGCATTTGTAAGGCGCTTATACAACAAGTAAAATGTGTTTCAAAGCACCCACAGGGCAACAGGGAGGGTAGAGGCAGACCTACTAAGCCTTGTCAGCATTCAGAACGTGCAAGTGCAGAGAGAAAGAAGGGGTGGAGGAGAAGGTGGTAAGTGCTAGGTGTATCAGGTGGGCAGTGCTAAGCAGTGAGCAGCTGTAAGTGTGTAGGGGGTATGGTATACCACCAATAAATAGGTAAGTGCAAGCCTGCGGTGGCACAGGACAGTGGATGCCAAGGCATAGTGCTGTGTGGGGCAGAGGCTGTAGGCAATTGGGTGTGGGAGGCCAGGACCCAGGAGGACACAGGAGGGCCCTGGGCAACCAATTTCAGCAGCTGTGTGGTTTAGCAGATGAGGGTGGAAGCGAAGGGTGAAGTGAAAAGGAAAGTCTTGAGGAACTTATGGAACTTGAGGAGGTCCGGCTCAAGATGAAGAGGAAGGGGGGAGGCTGTTCCAAAGGAGAGAGCCTTCTGAGGAAAGGGATCGTACACCAGCTCCCTGATTAGCAAAGCGTTGAACACACATAGAGTTTGTGCCGGAGGAACGTAGAGATCTAGAGGGAGAGTATTTTGTGAGAGCAAGTTGCAGATAGCGTGGTCCCTGGCCCCAATCAGCCTTGTGGATGATGCAGAGGGATTTGAATTTGATCCCTGCAGAAACCGGCAGCCAGTGGAAAGTTTTTAGCGCTGGAGAAATGTGGTACCTGGGCCTGAGGCCAAGGATAAGTCTTGCAGCCCTATTCTGGATCAGCTTGAGGGGTCGTAGAGAGGAAGAGGGTAGATTAAGAAAAGGGCTCTTGCAGTATTCTACCCTAGAGAGAACCAGAGCTCTAGAGACATTGAGCTTCTGGGGGAAAATGAGTAAAGGAAGAATTCCTTTGAGGAGGTGTAGTTGAAAGTGGGCCTTCTTGGCAAGGTCCTGAATGTGAGGGATGAAAGAGAGACAGGAGTTGAAGATGACTCCAAGGTTTCTGGCTTCAGATGAAGGAGAAGGGGGAAAGTTCATGGAGGATGGCCAGAGTGAGGGAGAGAAAGAGGGAGCAGAAGTCCCAATAGGAAGGATCTCAGTCTTGCTGGCGTTGAGGCAGAGATCATTGGAAGTACATCAGGACTGGATGGCAGCTAGTCAGTCAGGAATGATGGAGGAAGCGAGGAGATGGTCAGAGGGAAGTTTGAAGAAGAGCTGTGTGTCATCTGCATAACCCTGGAAGTTTGGGGAGATGATGGAAATGTTGTGTGCAAGGGAGGCAAGATAGTTGTTAAAAAGCCAAGGAGAAAGGTTGGAGTGCTGGCGGACACCGTAAGTGGAGATAGAGGTGGGGGAGGAGACAAATCCCAGAATGACCTGGAAGGGGGTAATAGATATGGGGCGGTAGTTGGCTGGATAAGCCGGGTCTGCAGAAGGCCTTTTCAGGAGGGGGTGGACAAGGGAGTGCTTGAAGGAGGAGGGGAAAGATCCAGTAGCGAAAGAGTAATTGCAGAAGTCAGCAAGTGCAGGGGCAAGAGAGCCAATGATGTCCTTAATGGTTCTAGAGGAGCAGGAGAGACCTGTTTGGAAGAGACCTCCATGGAGCGGACAACTCTGGAGACCTCATCAGGTGTGACAGAAGAGAAGGAGGAGAGGAAGGCAGAGTGGGAATGGGGGGTAATATGAGGCAAGGGGTTGGGGGAAGTGGAGGGGGAGGGATGCAAGGGTGCTCAGGGTGTTCTTGGTTTTTGCAGTGAAGTGTAAGGCCAGTGCATTGCATAGGGCCTGGGAGGGAAGAGGTGAGGAGGAAACTGCAGAAGGGTTGGTTAGTTCCCTGCAGATTTTAAAGAGTTCAGCCATTTTGTTAGATGCACCAGAGATGCTGGCCTGGATGTGGGTCCTTTTCTTGCCGTGGATAGAGAGTCTGTATTGCCTTTGGAGCAGACGACAGGCCAGTTTATCAGAAGGTGAGCCTGAGGTCTGCCATTCTGTTCCGCAGTTCGGCACATGCATTTCAGGGCTGCAAGTTCAGAGTCGTACCAGGTGTTATGCTTGGAAGGATGTTTCAGGCGGATCCTCATGAGTGGGGCAAGAATGTCAAGCGTATATGTAATGGCAACATGAAGGTTGCTGAGGGCACAGTCAGAAGTAGAGCCTGTGGTGAGGAGAGAGAGGGGGATGAAGGTAGATGTGAAGGCAGCAGCTGACACTCGTTTCATCGGACGGATGTTCATGAACGAGGTTGGCAGGGCTGGTGGAGGTGCGGTTAGAGGGTCGAGAGGACGCAGTGTCATGCCTGCCAAACCTAGTCATGCCCCTAAGCGTGCTCGCACAGCCCAGAGGACAGCCAGGCCATTTTTTACACGCTGGCGCCTCTTAGGTAAACAATACCATTAACATTATAGGCAGGTATCCTACGTTTCCTATGCAGATATTCCAATATTCATCCCTATTGCATAGACCGTACCTCTGCAGATCCGTAATATGATCGCGGTCCGATCTACGGAGTAGCAGAAGGTCAGCTGATATGACGTTATCGCACGTAACACAACATCAGCTGACTTGTATTTAAAGCAGGAGCTTCCGGGATTCAGCGCTTCTGATCGTTTGTGTATTCTACGTTATGGAGCTTATCCGCGCTTTCCTACCGGAGTATTCTGGCTGTTTGTTTTCCTTTCGAAGCAGCTGTCTCCTTGCCGCTTCATTCTGCGGCTCCATTTGAAAATGGCTCTCCGAGCCTCAAAGACTTTCTCCTTTTGACGCTGCTTGCGGTGTCATCCTCCAGTGGCTCCACTTGAAATCGGCTCTCCGAGCCTCAAGAACTATCTCCTTTTGACACCGCCAGCTCTTGTTTTCCAGCAGAGTTGTCAGGTTCTCCACTGCTGTTTCTGTTCCTCCCGCTCCTGGTGAGTGGCATCCACAGAGGAGATAGTTTCTGTTCATTTTCACTACAACTGCTCCTGATCAGTTATTCTTGCTGCTACTTCCTGCCTTCATCCCAAGACATTTTCTAAACCATCTTAAAGACTCTCCAGTCTCTACGTGTGCTGACTCCTTGATTCCACGGACTTCTCCAGGATTCTGTTTCCATTTTCTTCTCAAAATACTATGGACTCTGTGCACGTGACTTTATGGACGCTACCCTGTGTGCACCATCCCGTATCTAGTGTGGCCCTCGTTCCGCTCGGGTTAGTTTCCTTACTAACATTCCTTTCCTTTTCCTTTGGTTCGAATGGTATCCTGGTGGAGTTCCTAAAGAGAAAATCCTAGTTAGCAGGTTAGTGAACTTCAGGCAGATATTACATTGAGTTTTCTTCCCTATCCTGTTTGTAAATATTCCTTTGTGCTTCTTTCAATAGGCTGGTTGGCCTCTTCATAACATGCCCTTTCCACTGATTTCTCTCTTTGACTGTCACATTACCTAGTCAAAGAGTTACATCTGTTGGAAGGTCTGAATTCAACGGATTACGCTACAATTCGGGTCATCCACGGAAGACTCTACGTGTATCCTTTTGAATAGACCCTACGTATATCCTTTTATTTAAGCTGTTATTATTTGTGGGTGTTGATACTCCAGATACCCAAACCCATTCTTAACACCCAGGTGAGATGATAGGAGAGAGTGGTCTGACCAGGAGAGTGGGGTGATCAGTGGGGAGGAGAGTGAAAGATCAGTGTGGGTGAAGGCATCAAGAGTGTGTACAGCCGAGTAGGTAGGACCAGAGGGGAGGATGGAGAGGGAGAGCGGGGTGCAGAAGTCACAGAAGAGAGTGGATGCCGTGATTGAGGAGTCAAGGTGGATTTTGAACTCGACCACAACAAGGAGTCTAGAAGTGGTTGCGAGGAGAGAGGAGGATAAATCAGCCCATTCGGAGAGGAATAGTGTGGTGGAGTCAGGAGGCCTGTAGATAGCGGCAGTGGTCAGAGAGGAGGAAGGAGAGATGACCAGCTTGCAGACCAGGCTCTCAAAGGAAGAGTAGACCTGGGTGGGTATGAGGGAAGAAGGAACCCATTCAGGGAAGATCAGAGCAACTCCACCACCAGCACGGTTTGAAGGTTTTCCGAGGAGGGGTACAGGGGCATGGTACACCTATCGAAGGAGGGGGGAAAGAGAGAGTGGAGGAAGAAGTAGCAGGTGTGGGGAGGAAGTTGATGTGGATTGACAAGCGTTGGTCAAAGCGATGGAGGTTGGGTTGAGGACCCTGAACCAAGATAGCACACTTAAGCTCAGGCCATCTAGGCACAGCCAAAACCCAGGGCCAAGTAATAAGAAACGTTTTTGTTTTTCTAAGTCATATTTTATGGAAATCTCGATATACCATATACAGCATAACAGACATATGAGTAACGCGATATCGGTATAACAAAGCCGAAACACATGTCTGGGGTTGCTGTTTGTACTCTTGCCATAGCATTTTGGTGCTGGACTGCCCATGTGGGTGGGACAAAGAGTGATATGCAAATAGTTATTTCCCTTCTGTGATAGGTGCAGTGAGCTAAAGTGTGGCTGTGGATTCTCGAGTGGGTACCTTCCAAATAACTGGTCATTTAGCTGTGTTTCTTCTCGCAGAGGGGCACCTATGACAATTTTTTTATCTGAAGGAGGTAGTTGCCATATAGTAGGGTTTAAGAACAACCAACCATTCAAAGGGGCAATATATAATGAAGGGGACATACATTAAGACACTTGACAAATACCCTGGGTTACCTAAATCAAGGAAAGAATTCTAAACATAACAAAGTGAATGAGGAATATTTCTCAGACATAGAGAATGTCTTAAACCCACAGGACCAAAGCCAAAGAAGTGTGGAGAAGAGGAAGAGTTGTAATCAATGTTTGGTTAATCATACAAAGGTGGAACAGGATTTTTAGGAGGGCTGCCCTTCTGGTGCACAAGAATCAGAAGGAAGGAAGCATAGCCTGTCTTGCGTGTGGTAAATACATAGGTGTGACAAATAGCATCAGTGTGATTAATGTGTCCCCTCAAGAGAATTCTAAATTTAAAGTTGTGAAGCAGAAGCAGAATATATTGTTAAAACTTTGGAAGTTTACCCATACCACAGAAGTGCTTATAGGTAGTAGTTGGACCGGGCAAGGAAGTATACCAGGTCTTGGAACTTGGTGCCAATTGGTTCTGTTCGGGCAGGAGAGTATACCTGTACATTGAACTGTACTGGTTTGTCTTGGCTGCCAGGAAAGTATACCAGACCAAGAGCATTGGTAACCATTTGTTCTGTTCTGACAAGAATAACAAAAACAAAGTGTTGGTGAAGTAGTAAACCTGGCATGACAGTAACCCAGGTAGAGGCTCATAAAGTACTGTGGTTGGATAAAGCTTATGATGAAGTTGAAGAGGTGCTCAAAATTAACAATTGTTTTGAAGCTAATGAAGTTTTGAAATATGCCAAATTGATAAAGCAATACTGAAGTAGAAGTGGTGCTAAAACATACTGACAAAGATATATGCTTTGAAGTTAATGAAATTAAGTACTATTCATTGACGATAACAAGAATCTGTCTCAAGACCTTGAGAATGAGTAGAAAGAGGAAAGTATTATTAAATCATTGTGAGCTATCCCTGGAATCCAAGTTGGAACTTTGTTGTCAAGTTGGATTTGGAAAAGAACGGAAGTGGAACTTTTTGGTTATGATACCGGAAGTGGAACTTTTTGGTTATCGTACAGGATTTCCTTATCCTTTTTGATCATTTGAAGAAAAGCCTGCATGAATCTGGGGAAGGGGAATTCACCCAGTTTGTCAGAAGAAGCAGCTGTTGTGTTGTGATTTATATTGCTTTGGTTTGCTATTGGTAAGTGTAAGGAACAGAATCGTTTTCTTAGAGTGTTTTCCTTTAGTTTATGTTAGGCAGGGAACTCCTCGTCATGGTAGGGATAGTGAGGGGTTTATCCAACCTTTTACTTTAATAAAGCCAGAGTCCCGGATGACTTGCCCTTCTTTAGGAAGGTTGAATATCCACACAGTTGATTAGGTTGTAGTTAGTAGGAGGTTTTAGATGCCCTCTGTAGGTCTGGGCTGAGTTTTGGAGTCCTGGTAAGCTTGAATATGTGCTCCTTCAGCATCTATAAAGGACTCGACAACCCAGGACCCTTTCGGGCATCAACCTGAATACACTAGCCTTAAAAGGACCCTAGAGGTCGAAACGCACGTCGGCTGACCACACAAGACCATGTGTCTGCTTTACAACAATAAAACCTACGTGGTTTTTCACCCAATCAACTGTTTGGATATTCATCCTTCCTAAAGAAGCACAAGGCATCCGGGACTCTGGCTTTAATCTTTACAAAAGGAGGTTGTTACGTCTTTAAGTTAACAGTGCGCATGCGCGACCCTCGTTCTGGCTGCGCATGCGCGTTTGGAATAAAGACGGTCCGTGTGGCAGTTGCCGCCGGGACCCTGGAACGTACAGACGTGTGGCTCATTGTGTCAGTGTGTGCATGCTTGCTTGTATCAGAACAGGGCGGCCCGAGACACGGGTGCGCCGATCACATTGGCGACGAGGCGGACACGAAGAAAGAAGCGCTCGGCACGTATGAACGTGTCATTTATGGGCATTTTTCTTCGCATATGTTACGAACTCGACACGAGTGATGGTGGCCGTTTTGTTTTTCGGTATGAGAGGCAGTAGCGGCCCGTGAGGGCGCTCGTGCACTGCCCACATACTGAGGAGAACAATACCTCCATTTTTGGACACTCTGCAGCCCTCCAGCTGGGAGGACTGCGTTTCAGACCTGAATAAACAGGTTTTAGGTGATCAGCTGCCAAGGTACATCACCACAGTGCCACAGCCCATGGGTCCAAGCACATCAGAGCCAGTTTCAGCCAGGTTGTCGGCCTCTATTACCGACTGAGGTGCCTGTGCGACCTGTGAAGATGGCAGACAGCGATGGAGAAGCCCCTCCAGCGGCAAGAGTGGTGAGGAGGCAGCATGGATCCTTACAACCCATGCAAGAATTCGACATATCAGGCCCACCTTCGGAATTGGGCACAAGATGGCTCCTATGGATCAAAAAACTTGATATGTTCTTCGCTGCGACCGGAGAAACCGATGATGATGCGAAGGTGGCGACGCTGCTATATTCAGCAGGCAAGGAAGTACTGCGTATTTACAAATCTATCAACTTACCAGCAGCGACCTATACAGCCGTCAAGACAGCACTTCACGATCACTTTATTCCTTTGTCGAATGTTGACTTTGACAGGTTTGTCATGTGCGGAGAGAAGCAGCATGATGACGAGTCATTAGACACATTTTGCGCACGCCTAAGACAGCTGGCAAGTACCTGCAGGTGGGCAGACGCAGATGTAATGGTTCGCAATCAACTGATCCAAGGCAGCAGCTCAAGCAAGCTGCGGAGACAGATTCTGAGGGAGCCGGGCATGACTCTGACGCAAATATTGGACAATGGAAGGGTGTACGAGCTCGCTGAAAGTAGAGGGGCGAAAATGGATGCCGCAGTTCGCCCGAGCAAATGTGAGGAGGCCTTTGCAGTGGGAAGACAAGCTCAGCAGAAACCACGCTGGACTCAAAAGCGACAGGAAGCGACAACCCCTCAGGGTGCCTCTGCCATATGCCAGTATTGTGGATATGACCTGCCACACTCAGAAGACTGCCCAGCAAAAACTAGAGTCTGCGGGAGATGCAACATGGCGGGACACTATGCCAGAATGTGTCCGGCCGCTGCCCTGGTTACCACACAGAGAGGGCCAGCCAGAGCAGGTGGTGATTACAGGAGACAACGCAGTGTTGTCGCGCTGGAACAGGACACCCAAAGGCTCAACATTGCCGAGGAGGAAGACGAAGAAGTCTTTTTCATTTGGAACTTGGCTACAGGGACAAAGAAACGCAGACAACCGACGTGCGTTGTAGACATTCAAGGGACCCCCACACAAGTGCTAATAGACACAGGGGCATCGGTGTGTGTGCTAGCCACAGAACACTATGAAGCCATCCCGGGCCCGCCTCCCCTGGACATGTCGAGAGCCAGAATCTTCACGTTTGGAGGTGACACCCCGTTGCCCATCAAGGGAGTGTTCGTGGCCCCCGTTGCCCGTGGAGCCAAAGTCATTAAAGTCAGGTTCTTCGTCACCGACGTCAGCCCACATTCCCTGTTAAGCTGTGCCGCCTCAGAGGCTTTGGACCTTGTGCACTTTGCACTAGAGGTCTACCAAGGAGACATTGACTCACTTCTGGAGAAATTCGCTAGTACCTTTCAGGGGATAGGCAAGCTGAAGGCAGAACCAGTGCGACTACACAGTGATGAGACCATCCGGCCTACGGCACTGAAACACCGTTGCATCCCGTTCCACCTCCGATCCCAGGTTGAAGAAGAACTTAAAGCACTCATCAGAATGGACATCATTGAGAGGGTCGAGGGACCGACTCCATGGGTTTCGCCGATTGTCGTGGCGCCAAAGCCCAAATAACCTGGCGCTGTACGCATCTGCGTAGACATCCGGCTTCCGAATGCGGCCATTAAGCGTGAACGCCACATAACACCTACGCTAGATGATATAATTGGTGAACTGCAGGGGGCCAATGTATTCTTGAAGCTGGATCTGAGAGCAGGGTACCACCAGCTCGAACTGCATACAGACTCGAGGTACATTACAACCTTCACCACGCACGAGGGTCTGTACCAGTTCAAGTGCCTCAGCTTTGGTGTATCCTCTGCCGCAGAGGTTTTCCAAAATACAATCAGGGGTGCTCTGGCGGGACTCAAAGGGGTAATAAAAATGAGTGATGACATTCTCGTTTTCGCCACATCCCATGCCGAGCACATGAAGAGGTTGGAGGCAACCCTACAGAGACTGAAAGACCTAGGCCTCACCCTGCATCGGGAAAAATATGAGTTCTTCAAGGACCATATTGGGTTCTTTGGGTTCGTATTCCACGCGAGCGGGGTGTCTCCAGACCCGGAAAAGATCAATGACATACGTGAGGCTGCAGCGCCCCAGTCACCTACTGAGGTACGCAGTTTTCTGGGAATGGTTAATTATTGCGGCAGATTCGTCAAAGGGTTGGCGTCGCTCTCTGAACCCCTGCGGGCCCTAACAAAGAATGATGCTGTTTGGGTCTAGGATAAGCGTGAAAAGGAGGCGTTTGTGGCAATCAAGAGAGCACTCTCCGACAAGGACACAATGGCATGTTTTTGATCCAACTGCGGAGTCAGAGATCGTTGTGGATGCCAGCCCTGTGGGGCTAGGGGCAGTTCTCATTCAGGCGGACGCCAGAGGTGACATGCTACCCATCGCGTATGCGAGCAAGTCCCTCACGGAGACTGAGAGACGCTACTCGCAGATTGAGAGGGAGGCACTGGTGATCCTGTGGTGATGCAAGCATTTCCGGTTATACATTCTCGGAAAACCAGTTACCGTCGTAACAGACCACAAACCTCTACTGCCCATCTTGGCGGGCGTGTCCTCGAAGCCTCCTCCACGGATAGAGCGTTGGATGCTCGCCCTCATTGAATATGGCGTCAAATTGGTGTACCGACCGGGAATGAACAATCCTGCGGATTACCTGTCCCGCCACCCCGACAAGGACAGTACGATAAGCCAAGGAGAGCTGGTGGAATGCCAGGAATTCATCCACAACATCGTAGAAGGGGCAATGCCGGTGGCGCTGGCCAGGGATGTTGTGGCACGAGAGTCATCCAATGATGAGGTGTTTAGGATCATCCAGGCCGCGATTCGGAGTGGGGAATGGAGAGATGTACTGCAAAACAACACTAGGCGGGAAGAACGAGCCCAAAAAGACCTTCAGGCACTATGGAAAGTCCTTGATGAATTGTCAATTTCAGATGATGGACTGTTGCTGCGGGGGCAGCAAATTGTCATACCTCGGTCGTTAAGGACCAGAGTCCTAGAGCTGGCCCATACAGGCCATCAAGGGGTAGCGAAAACGAAGGCGAGACTATGACCGAAAGTATGGTTCCCCGACCTCGAAGGCCTAGTGGAATCACATGTGAAGGGATGCCTGCCGTGCCAAGCAGTGAGTCCCCTTGAAAGAGCTCCACCGATAAACTCCATGGAGAGGAGCGAGAGGCCATGGGGCAGGGTCCACACTGATTTCGGGTCAACCGGGAGCGGCATGTACTTTTTAGCAGTGGTTGACCAGTGGTCGAGGTATCCAGAAGTGGAGCTAGTCGATTCAACAGCAACCGACCACACGATCCTAGCCATGGAAAAGATGTTTGCCACGCACGGCTTCCCGGAAGTCCTCTATTCGGACAATGGTCCGCCGTTCACCGGAAGCCAGTTTGCGCAATATCTGAAGGAAAAGGGGATTCAGCACAGAAAGGTCTCACCGCTTTGGCCTCGTGCGAATAGAGAAGCGGAGAGGCTCATGAGGACGCGCAATAAGGTCTTCCGCAGAGCGGCTAATGGTGGAGGGGAACTGAAGAGAAACCTCTTTGACTTCCTCAGGGAGTACAGAACAACCCCACACCAGTCGACAGGGGTTGCACCAGCCGAAACTTTGTTTGGGCGCTGCCCGAGAGGACTCCTCCCGGAAGTTGAAGGCCGTGAGCCAGGGGTCATAGACAACGACCGAGTGAGACAAGAGCGAGAGGCCCACAACGAGAGGGAGAGCGGAAGGAGAGGACTGCAAGACAAGGAGGTAGCTGTGGGAGACTCTGTGCTGGTCCAGAACCGCAGACCCGAGGGGAGGCTATCGCTGCCGTACGAACCACAAACCTGCACCGTCACCCACGTGAAGGGGTCAATGGTAACAGTGGCGAGCGAAAGGGGAACCGTCACCCGCAACAAGTCATTCTTCAAAAAGGTTGACATCCGATCCCAAGAGGCTGGAGTGACGGGATCTGCAGCACCAGAGAACAACGTTGAGATCCCCGAAGAAGACACCGCAATGGACCCGCCACCAAGGGCAGGAGCCTCGCCACCAACCCCGACAAGCGGTAGGCGTCACCCGATGTGACAGAGTCGTAACCCACCTGTTCGGCTCAAGGACTACGTCCTGGACTCGGGAGATTGAACGGTAGACTGGCTCAGGTCAGCAACCCACCAGTGGGTCAGTTAGAACTGTTATTGATTGCATTGTTTTGTTTAAAGAAAAAAATGGATGTTACGTCTTTAAGTTAACAGTGCGCATGCGCGAGCCTCTTTGTGGCTGCGCATGCGCGTTTGGAATAAAGACGGTCCGTGCGGCATTTGCCGCCGGGACCCTGGAAAGTACGGACGTGCGGCTCATTGTGTCAGTGTGTGCATGCGTGCTTGTATCAGTACAGGGCGGTCCGAGGCACGGGTGCGCCCATCACAGAGGTGAGGGCACCACCTCCAACAACCCGTGACCTTGCTGCTAAACAATCAATTCACTAAAAAGCATCTTAGAGCGAAGCGCTGGGAGTGTTCCACACTAGGGCCCACCCTCCTTCATGTAGTTCTACTTTAATAAAATGGCATTTGTTGAAAAAATGTCATCACGTTGTCCGCCTCACATTTCTGACCCCTCAAAGGGGGAAAGAGCTGGCATGGGGCGTTAAACAGGTATTGAGTTAACCATATAAGATTGGAAGGGAGCGGGTGGAAAATAATTAAATAAATGCATGGAGCGGGTGTGAAATAATTAAATCAGTCCACGGAATGGGCGGAGGTCCACGGAGTGGTCAGAAAATAATTAAATAAATCCATGGAGCGGGAGGGAATTAAGTATATCAGTCCACACAGTGGGCCGAAAATAATGAAGTAAATAAGTAGATAAATTCATGGAGCGGGCAGGAACTAATTAAATCAGTCCATGGAGTGGGGGGAAAATAATGAAATAAATCCATGGAGTGGGTGGGAATTAATTAAATCAGTCCACGGAATGGGTAAAAAAAAATGAAATAAATCCATGAAGTAGGCAGGAATTAATTAAATCGGTCCACGAAGTGGCCAGTAAATAATCAAATAAATCCATGGAGCGGGCAGGAATTAAAACAGTTCACACAGTGGGCGGAAAATAATGAAATAAATAATGAAATAAATTCATGGAGCTGCCAAGAATTAATTAAATCAGTCCACAGAGTGTGCAGAAAATAATGAAATAAATCCACGAAGTGAGCAGAAATTAATTTAATAGGTCCACGGAGTGTTTGGAAAATAATGAAATAGATCCATGGAGCCGGTGTGAATGAATTAAATCAGTCCACACAGTCGGCAGAAAATAATGAAATAAATCCATGGAGCGGGAGGGAATTAATTGAATTAGTCCACCGAGTGGGCAGACAAGAATGAAATAAATCCATGGAGTGGGCGGGAATAAATTAAATCAGTCCACAGAGCTGGCAGGAATTAATTAAATAAATCCACAGAGCAGGTGGAAATGAATTAAATAAATAGGACGGAGGGGTGGAAGGAGCTAGGCATGGGAGGAGTAGACAAGGCCACAAATCGACATCAGCGACATGGCATAACGTGCGCCCGTCCCCCACGCTGGCACAGCGGCCTTCTTGCCCCTTTGGTGCCATGGCTGCGGCGTTCAGGGCGTGGCTTATTTACACTGGATGCTGTATATCCCCGAGTGATGCACACACAAGACCACAAAATACACAAAGGCCTTTTCTGGGATGGAGAATAGGGAGTAGGCAATAGGGGAGGGGCGGTTTGGGAGGACCTCCTCCCCCAACATTTATAAACATTGATTTGATGAGTTTTTTCAGTCAAAATGTATCAGCAAAAAACGAATAAAAACATGCAGGGATGAAACAACATAGAAGCCATTTCATCCCAGTGACATATAGTGCCGTGGACAGCGGCTTCAGGGTGTGACGTCCCAGTTTGTTGATGCGCATGCGCAGGCCTCGTTATGGTCCCGCGCATGCGTGGTTGAATAAAGTGCGTCCGTGCGGCAGTTACCACCGGGACGCAGAGCAAGCAGCATCGCGTCCCGCATGTTCTTTTGGTCCGTGTGCCTGCGTGGGCCTAGGGGCCAGATACCACAACTGGCGACGAGGCGGGATCGTTGCCACAGCGTTCGCCCAACGGACGTGGGCGCACTATACACATCGTCGGCACGCGAGTGCACGACGCGGATCGAGTGCGAACGTTTTTTTCGCCTCGAGGCAGTAGCGGCCTGCAAAGGTGCTCGTGCGCTGCCACGAAGGAAATTTTTGGAACTCTTGATTGTCCCCAGCAACCTGGGGACAATCCAAAAAAAAAAAAAAGCCGGACACAAGGCTAGAGCGGCTGACCACAGCAGAAGGTACGTCGAAGAGCACACCAGCCAGGTTTGCGGCCTCTATCACACCGAGAGGTGCCTGTGCGACCTGTGAAGATGACAAGCAGCGAGGATGAAACGGAAGTGGCGACAAGAGTGGTGAGGACACAACAGGGATCGCTGCTGCCCATGCAGGAGTTTGACATGTCAGGACCCCCGTCCAAGCTGGGACCCAGGTGGCTCCTATGGGTCAAGAAGTTGGAAATGTACTTTACTGCGACTGGGACTTCGAATGACGACGCAAAAAGGGCGACCCTTCTATATTCAGCTGGCCTGGACATTATGCGCATCTATGAATCACTCGCCCTACCAGTGGTAACGTACAACACTGTCAAGACCGCGCTTGAAAACCATTTCATCCCACAGTCAAATGTCGACTACGAAAGGTTCCTATTCTGCAGAGAGAAGCAAAGGGAAGACGAATCTCTCGATCAATTCTGTGCCAGACTGCGATTGGTAGCCAGCACGTGTCGCTGGGACAACGACGAGCTGATGATAAGGAACCAGGTGCTCCAGGGCTGCAGCTCGGGCAAATTGCGGCGGCAAGTGCTGAGGGAGCCGGGGTGGTCACTGCAGCAGATACTAGACAGTGGAAGGACATATGAGCTAGCGGAATCCAGAGGTGCTAGCATGGACGCGGCGGTCAGGCCGAATGCAAGGCCGGAGGCTTTTGCCGTTTCCAAAAGAACAAAGCTGAAGGAGAAGTGGGCCCCAAAGGCATCAGAGAACAGGCATCCGTCCACGCCTGGGTCGATTTGTCCAGATTGCGGATATGACCTGCCACATGCAGAGGAGTGCCGCGCTAAGACGAGGTCGTGTGGATGGTGCAATGGACTAGGGCACTATGCTCGCATGTGCCGCGCACCGGCCCCTGTACCCACCCAGAGAGGCCCCGCGAGAATGAGAGGCGGCGGGTTCAGAAGGCAACGCAGCATTGCAGCCCTCGAACAGGAGATACGGAGGCTACAACTCGCGGAGGAAGAGGAAGAAGAGGAGGAGGACGAAGAAGAGGTGTTCTTCATCTCTAACATTGTCTCGGAAAACAAACGGAGGAGGCAACCCAGGTGTGTGGTGGACATATTGGGTGTGCCGACTCAGATACTCATAGACACAGGAGCCTCTGTGTGCGTGCTGGCAGAGGAAGATTACCTGAAACTTCCAGGCCCGCCGGCACTGGACAAGTCCATGGCGAAGATATTTACTTTTGGAGGAGACACCCCACTGCCACTCAAGGGTGTGTTCGTGTCACCTGTGTCGAAGGGGGATAGTACCATCAAGGCAAAGTTCTTTGTCACAGACGTGAGCCCTCACTCGCTTGTCAGTTGCGCGGCGTCGGAGGCCCTCAATTTGGTTCATTTTGCGAATGGTGTATACCAGATAGACATTGAGACACTATTGGACAGGTTCTCGGGCAACTTCGAGGGCATAGGGAAACTTAAAGCACCCCCAGTGCGCCTGCATATCGACGAGTCCATCAGACCGACAGCCCTCAAGCACCGCAGGATCCCGTTCCACCTAAGGGAAAAGGTGGAGGAGGAACTCCGGTCACTAGTAGAGATGGACATCATTGAGAGAGTGGAGGGGCCGACGCCCTGGGTGTCCCCAATAGTGGTGGCCCCCAAGCCAAAACAGCCTGGGGCAGTGAGGATCTGCGTAGACATGCGCCTCCCAAACGCTGCAATTAAGAGGGAGAGGCACATTACACCCACACTAGATGACATTATCGGAGAGCTTCAGGGGGCGAGAGTATTCTCGAAGTTGGACCTACGAGCGGGCTACCATCAGCTCGAACTGCACCCGGACTCCAGGTTCATAACTACTTTTACGACGCATGACGGCCTCTTCCAATTCAAACGACTGAGCTTCGGCATCTCATCGGCCGCCGAAGTTTTCCAGAACACCATTAGAGGGGCTTTGGCTGGCCTAAAAGGGGTGCTGAACATGAGCGACGACATTTTAGTCTTTGCGGACTCCGAACGGGAGCACATGAAGAGGTTGGAGGACACGCTCCTGAGGTTGAAGAACTTAGGGCTCACCCTTCATCGACAAAAATGCGAGTTCTTCAAGGACAGTATTGGTTTCTTTGGGTTCATCTTCCACGCGGCCGGTGTGTCGCCCGACCCAGCCAAAGTGAAGGACATTAAGGAAGCCGCCCCCCCGCAGTCCCCTACGGAAGTGAGGAGCTTCCTGGGGATGGTGACCTATTGTGGGCGTTTCATCAAGGGGCTAGCGTCGCTGGCGGAACCACTCAGAGTGCTAACGAGGAACGATGCTGTGTGGAAATGGGGAGCCAGTGAGCAGGAGGCATTCCAGACTCTGAAAAATGCCCTATCCGATGGGGACACCATGGCATACTTCAACCCCAAAGTGGAATCAGAGGTGGTGGTTGACGCGAGTCCAGTGGGAGTAGGGGCGGTGCTACTGCAACCTGATGAACGTGGGGACATGCGCCCCATCGCCTATGTGAGTAAGGCCTTTTCGGACACGGAAATGAGATACTCACAGATTGAACGGGAAGCGTTAGCCATCCTGTGGGGCTGTCGCCATTTCCGGTTGTACATACTGGGCTAACCTGTCGTGGTGTTAACTGACCACAAGCCGCTCCTGCCCATACTGGCTGGGGGGTCGTCCAAGCCGCCCCCCAGGATCGAAAGGTGGATGCTAGCCCTGATGGAGTACGGGGTGAAACTCGTATACCGACCAGGCACGAACAACCCGGCCGACTACCTGTCGCGCCACCCCAGCAAGGAGAACTCTGTCACCGACATTGGGGCGAATGAGTGCCATGGGCTTTTGTGTCAGGTGGTGGAAGGGTCTCTTCCGATGGCAATATCGAGACTTGAGATGGCAACGGAATGCTCCAAGGACGAGGTGTTTACCATTGTCAAGAATGCCGTGAGGAGCGGCGAGTGGAGGGAAGTGCTTCACGACAACTCCCGCCGTCAAGCGGAGGCTCAGAGCGACCTCCGAGCGCTCTGGAAGGTGAAGGATGAACTCTCGGTCGCGGACGATGGGCTTATACTTCGAGGGCGGCAAATCGTCATCCCACGGGCACTGAGGTCAAGGGTCCTCGAACTAGCCCACATCGGCCATCAGGGGATTGTCAAAATGAAGGCTCGGCTGAGACACAAAATATGGTTCCCGGACTTGGAGGGGCGAGTGGAGAGTTTCGTGAGGAGGTGTATCGCATGTCAAGCAGCGGCCCCGGGAGACAGAGCTCCGCCGATAAGGTCGATGGAGTGTAGCTGCAGACCATGGGAAACTGTCCATGTGGATTTTGGCTCGACTGGTCGGGGAACGTACTTTCTGGTGGCAGTGGACCAATGGTCCAGGTACCCCGAGGTGGAGGTGGTACAGTCGACGGCGACAGAGTTCGCAACGAAGGCATTAGATAAAATGTTTGCCACCCATGGATTCCCAGACCTCCTGTGCTCGGACAATGGGCCACCGTTCACAGGCAGCCAATTTGCAACTTACCTCAGAGAAAGGGGGATCCGGAATCGCCGGTTGTCCCCGCTCTGGCCGCGGGCCAACGGCGAGGCCGAGAGAATGATGCGGACTCTCAACAAGGTCCTGAGGATCTCCGCCTGTGGCGGTGAAGACCTGGAGAGGAAGCTCGTGGAGTTTCTGAGAGAATACCGCACGACGCCCCACCAGTCCACGAGAGTGGCTCCAGCCGAGGCACTATTTGAGCGATGCCCGAGGGGAATGCTACCGGAAGAGGAAGGCCGTCTGCCCGGAGTAATAGACAATGATGGTGTTAGGGAAGAACGGGCCAGGCGCAACGACAAAGAAAGTGAAAGAAGGGGTCTGCAAGAAAAGGAGGTGCGAGTGGGGGACACAGTGTTGGTCAGGAACAGGCACTCCGAGGGGAAGTTGTCCCTGCCCTTCGAGCCGCGCCCGTGGAAGGTAACGCATGTTAAGGGCACCATGGTGACGGCAGCCTGCGACCGAGGAACAGTCACGCGCAACCGGTCGTTCTTCAAACGCATTGAAAGACCGACTGAAAATGGGACATCAGAGGAAGGCGTAGGGCAGGATGGTCCGCCAGGAGATCAGGAGGGCGAGCAGGGCAGGGACTCCCCGAGACCTGAACGTGAGGACTCGACTCAACCTCCCGCATCACCAAGGTACCCGATCTGCCGCGAGCGGCGATTGCCCGGGCATCTCAAGGACTATGTCCTGGACTCATGTGACTGAGCTGAGCGATGCAAGGTGAGACTCTCAGGTGGTCATATGTCCGCACACCCGGGTATCCGGCATGCGGAGGGGAGGCACGCCTAGCTGTTTAATTTGTTTTGGTTAAAGTTAAAAAGAGATGTGACGTCCCAGTTTGTTGGTGCGCATGCGCGGGCCTCGTTATGGTCCCGCGCATGCGTGGTTGAATAAAGTGCGTCCGTGCGGCAGTTACCGCCGGGACGCGGAGCAAGCAGCATCGCGTCCCGCATGTTCTTTTGGTCCGTGTCTGTGTGCGTGTGCCTGCGCGGGCCTAGGGGCCAGATACCACACAGGGGGGCCCTCAAGAGTCCTGTGTGCGGGTTATTTGAGTGTCACTGTGGATGACATGTGTGCCTCCCGGGCAAGCATGAGGGGGTGCAAACCATCGCCTAGTGAAGGTGAACGCCTCCAAAGCGGCCCGGTATGTCCTCTCTAAAGTGGGGTGCTGTGCAGGCTTGGCAAGGGTGCCCGGCACAGCGTATTGACATTGAGGGTGTCAATCTCACTGATAGCTTTGCCACCTCACCTGCTCGTGACCTATGGGCACTCCCGTGAGCCTCACTGCTCCTCGTGCTACCAGCGGAAAATCAGGACACCCAGTTTAACACATGGTTTTCGCTGGATCCCCGAGGTGGCACATGTGTGTGTTGGTCGCCTTCGACATTAGCAGGCAGACCCGCCCAGGGGCTGCTTATTGGTGTTTAGGGGTGCCCGGTGGTGTCACTGGCTTGCCATGTCTGGGCCACTAGTAGCCTAGACATCCGTGATCGGCTTGAACATGGCTGTGTTGTCTTTTTTGCAGTCAAAAGCGCAAAACAAGTTCGGGTTCCTCCACTCATGAGCTCAACGGAGGGTTCTGAGGTCTCCGTGGTGGCACCGCTGTGCCAGTGCACCAAATAGTAAGGGGCCACACCAAAGCGTGTGCTCCAGACCTCACCATCGGTGGCAGCCCTGCTTCTGAATGCTACAACCTGCACTGCGATTCAGGGTGCCACTGCACACGTCACCGGAGAAGAAGGTTCATTTTATTTATTTGTTACATTTATATAGCGCGCCTAACCCTCGGGCATCTGGGCGCTTGAACTTAAGAAGACGGTTAAGTTGCAGAGACTCAATTAGTTATACAGTACAGTTACAGATCACAGGTGCAATAGCAGTTGTGCTGGTTTTTCTCTAAAGCTTTAATTGGCCATATTAATTTTGTGATAATTGTTTTGTGATGTTTCCGATGGCAGAAAGCAATGCACACAAAAGTGTGTGTGTGTTTGTGGTAGGCTTTAAGGGCCTGATTCACAGCAGCGTTTTGCAATGCTGCCAGCCTATTGGAAAGCGCTCTGTGAATCAGGCCCCATATGTCCATGTTTGCACGCCCATATCTTTGTGGGGAATTGGGGTGGGGTCAAATGACACCACTTCCTGTGATGTCATCAGGGGGTTTCAAGGGTCGTGTGATGTCACTTCCGCTACCCCTGGCATTTTGGTGAAAAATGACGTCCCTGTTGGGTCATTATACCTGTGTGCGCACAGGGAAGTGTGCACCTGCTCCTTTTTTACCAGTATGGGCTGGCAGGCAGGATGCAGCTGCCACAGTGGCACAGTGCCCGTGTCAGCTCGTGCCCACACTCCCATTGCTCAGGGCGCCATCTGCACCCTTCATTACTGCACTCAGAGGGAACTAATGAAGAGCAGTGCAAGCTCTCCGCAGGGGGCATCCTGCATATATTCCACACTACTGGAGACTTGTCACGTGGGCGCATTTCACACTGTACGCGCTTCTGTGTGTCCTGTGCACAGAACACGCACAGGGGGTGCATGTTCTGTGCAGAGGCTCTGTCACCACAGACATTGAAAGAGGTTGCGCATCTGAGACCATGTGCAACTATCAAACAGAGGTGGCACATGCTGTAGCCCTTTGCAGACATCAAACAGAGGTGGCATAGCTGTGGCCCTGTGCAGACATAAAAAAGTGGTGGCATAGCTGTGGTCCTGAGGAAACAGTGAGTGGAGGTGGCATAGCTGAGGCCATGTGCAGACACTGACCAAGAGGTTGCGCAGTTGAAGCCATGTGCAGACACTGAACAGAAGTGGCATAGCTGAGGCCTGGGGAAATAGTGCGTGGAGGTGGCATAGCTGAGGCCATGTGCAGACACTGACCACAGGTTGCGCAGCTGAAGCCATGTGCAGACATTGAACAGAGGTTCTACAGCTGTGGCTATATGCAGACATGGAGCAGAGGTGCCATAGCTAAGGCCATGTGCAGCCATTGAACAGAGGTGGCATAGCTGAGGCACTGAGGAAACAGTGAGTGGTGGTGGCGTAGCTGAGAGCATGTGCAGACACTGACCAGAGGTTGCGCAGCTGAAGCCATGTGCAGACATTGAACATAGGTTCTGCAGCTGTGGCTATATGCAGACATGGAGCAGAGGTGCCATAGCTAATGCCACGTGCAGCCATTGAACAGAGGTTCCAAAGCTGTGGCTATATGCAGACATGGAACAGAGGTGCCATAGCTAAGGCCATGTGCAGCCATTGAACAAAGGTGGCATAGCTGAGGCCCTGAGGAAGCAGTGAGTGGTGGTGGCGTAGCTGAGGGCATGTGCAGACACTGACCAGAGGTTGCGCAGCTGAAGCCATGTGCAGACATTGAACAGAGGTTCTACAGCTGTGGCTGTATGCAGACATGGAGCAGAGGTGCCATAGCTATTGCCATGTGCAGACATTGAACAGAGGTTCCACAGCTGTGGCTATATGCAGACATGGAACAGAGGTGCCATAGCTAAGGCCACGTGCAGACATTGAACAGAGGTTCCACAGCTGTGGCTATATGCAGACATGGAGCAGAGGTGCCATAGCTAATGCCATGTGCAGACATTGAACAGAGGTTCCACAGCTGTGGCTATATGCAGACATGGAGCAGAGGTGCCATAGCTAATGCCATGTGCAAATTAACAAGGGGGTCCTGGGAGTCCCTCTACCAGACATTAGTCCTGGTTACAAGAGACTTAGCCAGAGTCTTTAGCTCACTATCTTTCACAGAAAATAAATATCCCAAACATATCAGTCTTTGTCCTGCCCTGGGGCAGTCCAGCCCCGAAATGCTAGGCAATTCTCCTCTGAACAAGAGTACCAACAGAAACCCCAGACACGTGTTTCGGTCTGGTTGGACCTCATCAGTAGGGTGGAGCTGTGCCTCTCTAAGAATAGTGAGCAAGGGGTCCACGTCTGGATTCCCCTAGTAATTTAGGGGCTCTGGGGTTGCTGTTGGTGCTCTTATTCAGAGGAGAATTGCCTAGCATTTCGGTGCTGGACTGCTCCTGGGCAGGACAAAGACTGATATGTTTGGGATATTTCTTCTCTGTGAAAGATAGTGAGCTAAAGACTCTGGGTAAGTCTCTCATAACCAGGACTAATGTCTGGCAGAGGGACTCCCAGGACCCCCCTCGTTAATTTTCATATTTAAGTAACTTTAGGTCTCGCCCTCAGTTACTCAGCTACTAGGGGAAACCAGACGTGGACCCCTTGCTCACTATTCTTAGAGAGGCACAGCTACACCCTACTGATGAGGTTCAACCAGACCGAAACACGTGTCTGGGGTTGCTGTTGGTACTCTTGTTCCTCTTGTTAAGAGGAGAATTACTTAGCATTTCGGTGCTGGACTGCCCCAGGGCAGGACAAAGACTGATAGGTGTAGGATATTTCTCCTCTGTGAAAGATAGTGAGCTAAAGACTCTGGGTAAGGCTCTTGTAACCAGGACTCATGTCTGGCAGAGAGTTTCCCAGGACCCCCCTTGTTATTTGCATATTTCAAGTAACTTTGGGTCTCACCCTAACTTACTAGGGGAATCCAGACGTGGACCCCTTGCTCACTATTCTTAGAGAGGCACAGCTACACCCTACTGATGAGGTTCAACCAGACCGTGTCTGGGGTTGCTGTTGGTACTCTTGTTCAGAGGACAATTGCCTAGCATTTCCGTGCTGGACTGCCCCAGGGCAGGACAAAGACTGATATGTTTAGGATATTTCTCCTCTGTGAAAGATAGTGAGCTAAAGACTCTGGGTAAGGCTCTTGTAACCAGGACTCATGTCTGGCAGAGAGTCTCCCAGGACCCCCCTTGTTATTTGCATAATGCCATGTGCAGACATTGAACAGAGGTTCCACAGCTGTGGCTATATGCAGCCATGGAGCAGAGGTGCCATAGCGAAGGCCATGTGCAGACATTGAACAGAGGTTCCACAGCTGTGGCTATAGGCAGACATGGAACAGAGGTGCCATAGCTAAGGCCATGTGCAGCCATTGAACAGAGGTGGCATAGCTGAGGCCCTGAGGTAACAGTGAGTGATGGTGGCGTAGCTGAGGGCATGTGCAGAGACTGACCAGAGGTTGCGCAGCTGAAGCCATGTGCAGACATTGAACAGAAGTGGCATAGCTGAGGCCTCGGGAAACATTGAGTGGAGGTGGCATAGCTGAGGCCATGTGCAGACACTGACCAGAGGTTGCGCAGCTGAAGCCATGTACAGACATTGAACAGAGGTTCTACAGCTGTGGCTATATGCAGACATGGAGCAGAGGTGCCATAGCTAAGGCCATGTGCAGACATTGGACAGAGGTTGCACAGTCAGTGCAGTGAGTGGAGGTGTATAGCTGAGGCCGTCTGCAGACATGGAATACAGGTACCATAGCTGAGGCCCAGTGAAGACATTGAACAGTGATTGCTGCTGAGGCAATGTGCAGACATTGAACAGAGGTTGCTCAGCTGATGCCATGTGCAAACATTGAACAGAGGTTGCTCAGCTCAGGCCATGTGCAAACATTGAACCAAGGCCATTTGCAGACATTGAACAGAGGTGGCATAGCTGAGGCCATGAGTAGACATTGACCGAAGGTTGCTCAGCTGAGGCTATGTGCAGACATTGAAGAGATGCTGCTCAGCTGAGGCCATGTGTAAACATTGAACAGAGGTAGCATAGCTGAGGCCATGTGCAGACATTGAACAGAGGATGCTCAGCTGAGGCCATGTGCAGACATTGAACAGAGGTTGCTCAGCTGAGGCCATGTGCAGACACTGAAGAGATGCTGCTCAGCTAAGGCCATGTTCAGACATTGAACAGAGACGGCATAGCTGAGGCCATGTGCAGACATTGAACAGAGGTTGCTCAGCTGAGGCTATGTGCAGATATTGATTAGAGGTTGCTCAGCTGAGGGCATAAGCAGAAATTGACCAGAGGTTGCTCAGCTGAGGCCATGTGCAGACACTGAAGAAATGCTGCTCAGCTAAGGCCATGTTCAGACATTGAACAGAGACGGCATAGCTGAGGCCATGTTCACACATTGAGCAGAGGTGACATAGCTGTGGCCCCGGGCAAACAGTGAGTGGAGGTGCATAGTTGAGGCAATGTGCAGACATTTAGCAGAGGTGGTATACCCGAGTCTATGTCTAGAGATTAATAGGAGTTGCATAGTTGAGGCTTTGTACATACCTCCCCATAAGGGGGCCCTTCTGTACCCTATGCACTCATCCAAGAAGCTGCAGGTTCTTGCTTCTTATTTGTGTGAGCTTGGTACCCTTTTCAGGTTTTTGTTTGGGTCAGGAAGGGACTTAATGAAATCATAAAATCTTTCTGCCCGATGGGTTTAATCAGCTAAATCACTGCCCGCTCAGAGCAGTGGCATCAATATTGCTATCATGTGATGGGCAAGCGTGTGCGGAGCTTTAGTCTAGTCTGTCCCTTTCATAGACTGGATGTGGCAACACCAGAAGTCCTTGCCAGGTGCCAGGGGCAATGCCTCCAGTTCTCTAGAATGAACAGGGTGTGTAGGGTTCCAGGTGCCCAATAAAAGCTATTCATGGTGATGCATTTCTCAGAACAGAGCACTAAAAACAATGGATGTTGTAGCGGTGCCAAGGCACAGACGCGAATTCACTGGACACAATTAAAGAGAGCTGTCAAAATGTAGACAGACACATACATTCCATTCCATCACAGGGAACAGCGGACAGTGTATAGCGTTACCTCTCGCGGGGCTTGGCCAGTGAAAGGCAGGCATCACACACAGAGGCTGCACCCCACGCATGGCGTGTGTACTGAAAGGCAGGCATCCCATTATTACATACACAGAGGCTGCACCCCACGCATGGCGTGTGCACTGAAAGACAGGCATCACTATCACAAACAGAGGCTGCACCCCACGCATGGCGTGTGCACTGAAAGGCAGGCGTCACTATCACACACATAGGCTGCACCCTACGCATGGCGTGTGCACTGAAAGGCAGGCATCACTATCACACACAGAGGCTGCACCCCACGCATGGCGTGTGCACTGAAAGGCAGGCATCACTATCACACACAGAGGCTGCACCCCACGCATGGCGTGTGCACTGAAAGGCAGACATCCCATCATTACATACACAGAGGCTGCACCCCACGCATGGTGTGTGCACTGAAAGGCAGTCATCACTATCACACACAGAGGCTGCAGCCCACGCATGGCGTGTGCACTGAAAGGCAGGCATCACTATCACACACATAGGCTGCACCCCAATCATGGCGTGTGCACTGAAAGGCAGGCATCACTATCACACACAGAGGCTGCACCCCACGCATGGTGTGTGCACTGAAAGGCAGGCATCACTATCACACACAGAGGCTGCACCCCACGAATGGTGTGTGCACTGAAAGGCAGACATCCCATTATTACATACACAGAGGCTGCACCCCACGCATGGCGTGTGCACTGAAAGGCAGGCATCCCATTATTACATACACAGAGGCTGCACCCCACGCATGGCGTGTGCACTGAAAGGCAGGCATCACTATCACACACAGAGGCTGCACCCCACGCATGGCGTGTGCACTGAAAGGCAGGTGTCACTATCACACACATAGGCTGCACCCTACGCATGGCGTGTGCACTGAAAGGCAGGCATCACTATCACACACAGAGGCTGCACCCCACGCATGGTGTGTGCACTGAAAGGCAGGCATCACTATCACACACAGAGGCTGCACCCCACGCATGGCGTGTGCACTGAAAGGCAGACATCCCATTATTACATACACAGAGGCTGCACCCCACGCATGGCGTGTGCACTGAAAGGCAGGCATCCCATTATTACATACACAGAGGCTGCACCCCACGCATGGCGTGTGCACTGAAAGGCAGGCATCACTATCACACACAGAGGCTGCACCCCACGCATGGCGTGTGCACTGAAAGGCAGACATCCCATCATTACATACACAGAGGCTGCACCCCACGCATGGTGTGTGCACTGAAAGGCAGGAATCACTATCACACACAGAGGCTGCACCCCACGCATGGCGTGTGCACTGAAAGGCAGGCGTCACTATCACACACATAGGCTGCACCCTACGCATGGCGTGTGCACTGAAAGGCAGGCATCACTATCACACACAGAGGCTGCACCCCACGCATGGCGTGTGCACTGAAAGGCAGGCATCACTATCACACACAGAGGCTGCACCCAAAGGCAGACATCCCATCATTACATACACAGAGGCTGCACCCCACGCATGGTGTGTGCACTGAAAGGCAGGCATCACTATCACACACAGAGGCTGCAGCTCACGCATGGCGTGTGCACTGAAAGGCAGGCATCACTATCACACCCATAGGCTGCACCCCACGCATGGCGTGTGCACTGAAAGGCAGGCATCACTATCACACACAGAGGCTGCACCCCACGCATGGCGTGTGCACTGAAAGGCAGGCATCACTATCACACACAGAGGCTGCACCCCACGCATGGCGTGTGCACTGAAAGGCAGACATCCCATTATTACATACACAGAGGCTGCACCCCACGCATGGCGTGTGCACTGAAAGGCAGGCATCCCATTATTACATACACAGAGGCTGCACCCCACGCATGGCGTGTGCACTGAAAGGCAGGCATCACTATCACACACAGAGGCTGCACCCCGCGCATGGCGTGTGCACTGAAAGGCAGGCGTCACTATCACACACATAGGCTGCACCCTACGCATGGCGTGTGCACTGAAAGGCAGGCATCACTATCACACACAGAGGCTGCACCCCACGCATGGCGTGTGCACTGAAAGGCAGACATCCCATCATTACATACACAGAGGCTGCACCCCACGCATGGTGTGTGCACTGAAAGGCAGGCATCACTATCACACACAGAGGCTGCAGCCCACGCATGGCGTGTGCACTGAAAGGCAGGCATCACTATCACACACATAGGCTGCACCCCACGCATGGCGTGTGCACTGAAAGGCAGGCATCACTATCACACACAGAGGCTGCACCCCACACATGGTGTGTGCACTGAAAGGCAGGCATCACTATCACACACAGAGGCTGCACCCCACGCATGGCGTGTGCACTGAAAGGCAGACATCCCATTATTACACACACAGAGGCTGCACCTCATGCAGGGGTGGTGCACTGAAAGGCAGGCATCACATTATTACATACATAGAGGCTGCACCCCACGCATGGCGTGTGCACTGAAAGGCAGACATCCCATCATTACATACACAGAGGCTGCACCCCACGCATGGTGTGTGCACTGAAAGGCAGGCATCACTATCACACACAGAGGCTGCAGCCCACGCATGGCGTGTGCACTGAAAGGCAGGCATCACTATCACACACATAGGCTGCACCCCACGCATGGCGTGTGCACTGAAAGGCAGGCATCACTATCACACACAGAGGCTGCACCTCACGCATGGTGTGTGCACTGAAAGGCAGGCATCACTATCACACACAGAGGCTGCACCCCACGCATGGCGTGTGCACTGAAAGGCAGACATCCCATTATTACATACACAGAGGCTGCACCTCATGCAGGGGTGGTGCACTGAAAGGCAGGCATCACATTATTACATACACAGAGGCTGCACCCCACGCATGGGGTGTGCACTGAAAGGCAGGCATCACTATCACACACAGAGGCTGCACCCCACACATGGCGTGTGCACTGAAAGGCAGGTATCCCATTATTACCTACACAGAGGCTGCACCCCACGCATGGCGTGTGCACTGAAAGGCAGGCATTACTATCACACACAGAGGCTGCACCCCACGCATGGCGTGTGCACTGAAAGGCAGGCATCACTATCACACACAGAAGCTGCACCCCACGCATGGTGTGTGCACTGAAAGGCAGACGTCCCATTATTACACACACAGAGGCTGCACCCCGCGAATGGCGTGTGCACTGAAAGGCAGGCATCACATTATTACATACACAGAGACTGCACCCCACGCATGGCGTGTGCACTGAAAGGCAGACATCCCATTATTACACACACAGAGGCTGCACCCCACGCATGGTGTGTGCACTGAAAGGCAGGCATCCCATTATTACATACACAGAGGCTGCACCCCACGCATGGCGTGTGCACTGAAAGGCAGGCATCCCATTATTACATACAGAGAGGCTGCACCCCACGCATGGCGTGTGCACTGAAAGGCAGGCATCACTATCACACACAGAGGCTGCACCCCACGCATGGCGTGTGCACTAAAAGGCAGGCATCACTATCACACACAGAGACTGCACCCCACGCATGGTGTGTGCATTGAAAGGCAGACATCCCATTATTACACACAGAGAGGCTGCACCCCACGCATGGCGTGTGCACTGAAAGGCAGACATCCCATTATTACATACACAGAGGCTGCACCCCACGCATGGCGTGTGCACTGAAAGGCAGACATCCCATTATTACATACACAGAGGCTACACCCCACGCATGGCGTGTGCACTGAAAGGCAGACATCCCATTATTACATACACAGAGGCTGCACCTCATGCAGGGGTGGTGCACTGAAAGGCAGACATCCCATTATTACACACAGTGGCTGCACCCCAGTTATGGCGTGTGCACTGAAAGGCAGACATCCCATTATTACACACAGAGGCTGCACCCCACGCATGGCGTGTGCACTGAAAGGCAGACATCCCATTATTACATACACAGAGGCTGCACCCCACGCATGGCGTGTGCACTGAAAGGCAGACATCCCATTATTACGTACACAGAGGCTGCACCTCATGCAGGGGTGGTGCACTGAAAGGCAGACATCACATCACTATCACACACACAGAGGCTGCACCCCACGCATGGCGTGTGCACTGAAAGGCAGGCATCACTATCACACACAGAGGCTGCACCCCACGCATGGCGTGTGCACTGAAAGGCAGACATCCCATTATTGCATACGCAGAGGCTGCACCCCATGCATGGCGTGTGCACTGAAAGGCAGACATCCCATTATTACATACACAGAGGCTGCACCTCATGCAGGGGTGGTGCACTGAAAGGCAGACATCACATCATTACATACACAGAGGCTGCACCTCATGCAGGACTTGGTCAGTGAGAGGCAGACATCACATTATTATATACAGAGAGGCTGCACCTCATGCAAGACTTGGTCAGTGAAAGTCAGACATCACATTGTTCCTTACACAGAGGCTGCACCTCATGCAGGACTTGGCCAGTGAAAGGCAGACATCACATTATTACATACACAGAGGCTGCACCTCATGCAGGACTTGGTCAGTGAGAGGCAGACATCCCATTATTACATACACAGAGGCTGCACCTCATGCAGGACTTGGTCAGTGAGAGGCAGACATCACATGGTTCCCTACACAGAGTCTACACCTCAAGCAGGGCGTGTGCAGCGAGAGGCAGACATCACATTATTACATACACAGAGGCTGCACCTCATGCAGTACTTGGTCAGTGAAAGGCAGACTTCACATTATTACATACACAGAGGCAGCACCTCGTGCAGGACTTGGTCAGTGAGAGGCATACACCACATTATTAAATACACAGAGTCTACACCTCATGCAGGGGTGGTGCAGTGATAGGCCGACATCACATTATTACATATACAGAGGCTGCACCTCATGCAGGACTTGGTCAGTGAAAGACAGACATCATATTCTCACATACATAGAGGCTGCATCTCATGCAGGACTTGGTCAGTGAGAGGCATACACCACATTATTAAATACACAGAGTCTACACCTCATGCAGGGGTGGTGCAGTGATAGGCCGACATCACATTATTACATACACAGAGGCTGCACCTCATGCAGGACTTAGTGAAGGACAGACATCATATTCTCACATACATAGAGGCTGCACCTCATGCAGGACTTGGTCAGTGAGAGGCATACACCACATTATTAAATACACAGAGTCTACACCTCATGCAGGGGTGGTGCAGTGAAAGACAGACATCATATGCTCACATACATAGAGGCTGCATCTCATGCAGGACTTGGTCAGTGAGAGGCAGACATCCCATTATTACATACACAGAGGCTGCACCACGTGCATGGGTGGTTCAGTGAAAGGCAGACATCACTATCATATACACAGAGGCTGCACCTCATGGCTTTTGTAGTTAGTGGCAGGCACCCCATTATTACATGCACAGTGGCTGCACCCCACGCTGGGATTGTGCAGTGAAAGGCAGACATCGCATTATTACATACACAGAGGCTACACCTCATGCAGGACTTGTTCAGTGAAAGGCAGGCATCACTATCACATTCACAGTGGCTGCACCTCATGGCTTTTGTGGTTAGTGGCAGGCATCCTGACCGGTGAAAGGCAGGCATCACATTATTACATACAGAGAGGCTGCACCTCATGCAGGGGTGGTTCAGTGAAAGGCAGACATTATTACGACATACACAGATGCTGCACCTCAGGCTGGGCTCGTGCAGTGAAAGGCGAACATCACATTGTCACTATGAGGCATTCGACCACCTGCAAGGTGGGTGTGTGCTTACCTGGGCTTTTTTGAAATTTTAAATGAAATTTAATGATGATAGATCAACCTCTGGAAAATGTGTGGGGCTAATCTGCACACATTTTCCTATGCTCACTACAAAACATACACATAGACCTGGGTACTCTTGGTGGACACAGCCTACATTCGCCCTCCCCCTGTCATATTTAGTTGGGATATGACAGCCAGGAGTACACCATGTCACCTCAGAAGGGGGATGGCCAAACCTTCCCTCTTCCACGGCCAGCCTAATTAACTAACAAAGATTCCATGGATCCACCCTGTGCGTGCTTTGAGCCTTGTAGTTGGTGGCAGCATTTGCACACTAATCAAAGTTTAATTGAAACAGGCACACATGGGGCCTGGCTGCAGAGGTTAACAAATGGGGCAGGAGACCCCAACAACCTTTCATATGCACTGTGTCAACCTGATGCCAGCTCCCACCCTCGGTATCAATTGACAGTGAAATGTCATGTCTGCGACTAGTGTTTACAGTAGTCATCCCTGCAGGGAGACCCCATTCAAAAGGTACGAGTATGTGGATTGACGGCGCCACAAAGTCTGGTCCCACCGCAGCTTCAAGGGAGACCTGCCTCTTTTATCAGAAACCACAGAGAGCTCCATTAATTAGAGGAACCCTTTGATCCACAACAGACAAGAAGATGGGTGGGACTTAGTATTACATGTTTTCACCTTTTTTTTTGCAAAGCACTCTGGTTAAGACCTCATGCATACAGGAGATCATTGGTGGGGACTCAGGATTGGTTAATTAAGGTAGGCTTAGCCTACACCCATCCCTGTGGTCCATTTGGATTTAAAAGAGGGCCGAGCCCCTCTTTTGACAGGTTATCAGAGGGCTTCACCAGAAGCAGAAGGAAGAACTTATCACTGGATCCTGGCTGAAGGAAAGCCAGGGCCTCCAAGAGGGAAGCAAGATCCCTCCCCTAAACATCTCCCGGAGAACAGAGGGGGATACTGAATTCAGACAACCCTCCAGCAGCTCCAGAACCGGTACCCAGCCAGCACATAGCTAGGCTCTGCAGCAAGCTTCCTACTAGGTGGGAAGTGCCAGAGAGTCTCTGAACCAAACAAAGGACAAGGCAGCTGCCTGCAACACTCTCGCCAGCTTAGGGCCGTCCGCCTTAAAGGATGACACAAGCCCAGTGAAGATGCTAGGAGGAGTGCAATGACACCATCTGCCTCAAAGGACATTTTCGAGCCATTCAAGCCCCTCGAGCTGCAACTGACTGCACCGCTGACTGTTGTTATGCCACAGTCGCTAAAGCCGCCACGACCAGTGCTTCAGAACCGCCGACCAGCACTGAGACAACGATTCCTGACCCTGAGCCGCCGTGTAGGCCAGCCTGCAGCCATCCATTCAGCTAAACTGACCGAACTGCCTGCCACCTGATACCCGCAGCTGTCTCCCATCTTGAACTGTCGCAGAAGCTGCAAAGCGCCCTGAAACAACTCAACCATGTCAAGCACCAAGAACACCTACAGCACAAGGGACATTGTGGTTCTGCCCCCCCCCCCCTGGTCCTTTTCCGAAGGCCCCTAGTGACATTTTATGACCCATTTTTCCCTTTGTGTTGAAATCATGTATCTTTGAACTATTGCAATTAATTACTTTACAGACTGCCCTCCTGTCAGTATCCAAAGTGCATCTCTTTTCCTTCTTTGAAACTGTCTGTCCTCTGCATTCCTTTACAGGGAATTGAATGAAACCTGAAGGTGTCTCACCCGGTAGTCCCTGGGGATCTGTCATCCAGGTGTCCAGGACACGGCCATTGCTATTGGATCCAGTTCCTGGGGGTGCACCAGTGTGGGAGGATCACCTGGATGGGGGGTCTTCAGAGAGTGGAAGTGGGATACCAAAGGGTGAGATGTGGTATCCCCTTCCTAATGGCACCCTTTCCACATCCTACCAGGTAGGATATTTAGAAACTCAACCCCCCACCTTTTCTGACACAAACACTTTCTCACGGGCGCTTCATCGTGAGCGACAATGGACTAACACCAGAGCCTTATACCTGACATGTCCCAACACAAGGGTAGGGAAGAGTCAGGCAATTACTGATAACTACACACACCTGACTCCCATTACACTTCCCCACAGGGATAAAAGGAAGAGCACAAAAGCACACCCTGAGCAAGGCAAAATGCACGAGGAAGCAGTAATTCTGAGATAGCAGTTTAGACCGAGGAGAAAGGCGACAAGATCAGAGAGGACGACAAGGAGGGAATTACCCTTGCCCTTTTCAATACAGAACCACGACTTTCAAGAAGCCTCAAGGAAAAGACACATAAGACAGGGGATTGCAGCTGATGAACAATGTAGCATGTGTCAAAGGTACACGGGGCCCTCCCACATTGATTGCCAAGGCGGGGAGAAGTGATTGCCACCGTGGTACTGCCCTTGACTCCAACAGCAAAGTAATGCCAACGAGTTCAGCACAGTCGGTGAGTTGGAGAAGCTGATAGCAGACCGGAGTGTGTTATGCTTGTGGTTGCAATCGGTAATATTGTATGAAGAAAGAGAACTTGTATACAATTTAACGTTTTGAACCCAAGATATGTACCAGATACAGAGTGGGTTGGCGCCACATGGGCACTCACTTGAAAGTCTCTGTTTGGTGCACCCCCTTTTGAGCGGGGATGATTTATTGAATTGTAAAATTGAAGCGGTCATGCAGCGGGTTACGTTGAATCCCGTGCACATTCAAGAGTCTTCGATTGTCTGTAAACTGAAGATGGTCTGAGCCCAGCTGAGGGGGGCTAATTGTAGAAAAGGGGTCTGAGCACGGAGGAGGTGGATCCTGGGTGAAGAGTAACACACCCGAGAAGATTGTTGAGGCAAATGTGAACCCGACTGAGAGATGCCTACAAATTGAAGTTTGTCTGAACCCGACTGAAGGAGGCTAACGGTGCCCAGCTGAGGGGGATCAAGGGTGAAGAATAAATCACCCACCGTGAATATTGAGAAGAGAACTTTTCTTTGTGATTTTGGTACATTAGGACCTCTGAGGCAAGAGATTTTGCACAATAGAGACTTGGGCAGAGAAGGCCCTGATGGTGGAGAAAGAAACTGTGACCTCGTGCCAAAGAAGCTCAGGAGTTTGCTGTGCTTAAGTGACCCCCCTTGTCCCATGCTAAAAACGTGGGGAAGGGAGGCCCCCGGCCTAACATCCTGACTTATCATTTGTGAACACTTCTTTCTTTTTGTGACCATTATACCACACTATTTTGTAGCATAGGCCCTTTTTATTTGACTAGAATCCACCAGGACTGTATTAATATTATTTGATGGTTGAAGCTTGCTTGCATCTTTGATTTAGGATAAGATAGGCGTTTTCACACCCCTGATAAAGTTCAATAAACACCCTTGAACTGTGATCACTTGGGTCTGTCTTACTTTGATACCGTGCCTTCCTTACAGAATGTACCTTTGTACGATCCCACGAGTATCAAAGAGTAATGTGATCAACTGTGAGGCCATTTTCTGTGATGTCGCAGTAAAGGGGCCCCATACATATTGAGCCAAACCCAGCCTTCTAAATCCCAGCATAAGCCCTGCTATCCTCCAGTTTCCCAATACTGTAATAAGTCAGTAGTCAGTCAAGCATAAGTCACATTTACTCCACATAACCTCTTTGCGAGTCTACTTTATGTCTTTTACACAGGGCACAAGTCGAGGGACCACCTGAGTTGGCAGTGTCTGCCTATGTTTTTGAGAGGGCAGACGCCATCCCCTCGGTGCATTTAACGATTTTTTTCTTTAATCAATTTGCTATTCCCACTTTAAGTGGGCCGTGCTGCCGTCAGGTCCTACAGCTGTGAGTAGGGTGGCCAACTGTCCCGTATTTTGCAGGATTGTCCCGTAATTGTGAACTCTGTCCCGCAGTTTGCAGAGTGGCTGTGCGGGATGCAGGTTATCCCGACTTGCTTTGTTCCCTTGAGTGGGGACAACCTGCCTCCAGCACAGCCACTCTGAAAACTGTAGTGGCCATCTACACACCACAGGGCTGCTACCTGCTACTGCCTGCAGTTTTCTTTATTTGGGCTTCTGCATGGTCCTGGCTCCTTTTTGGAGCCTGCAGGTCGAGCTGCTTCCGCAGCTGTTCCAGGGTTGCTGCTCACGCTCTGACATCTGTCTTTATTCTAACGCTAAAGCTTTGTTCCTAGGGTCGTGATGGTCATGTTTGCAGTTAAAAATGTGACCATCACCTCCCAAGGACAAACCATTTGCATTTCAATTAAGCCAGGTGTTAAGATTCATTAACACATTGGGCCTCATTACATGTTTGCCGGTCCGGTAATAATGGTGGCGGTAAGTCACTGGCACTGTTGTTACCGGACCGGCCAACTTTGAGTTCTGCGAGCGGTTGCCTTTCTGGCCGCCAGGTCTGACCAGGCGGGCGGACCGGCATCTGCTTGCAGACCTCGACGGATGCACCGGCACATTCATGAATGGTGCTGGTGCATCCGGCCTCCCCATTCCCATTGAGTCCAATAGGACTCAAATGGGAATGGGGAGTAATAATTACTGGCACCCGGCAATGGGGATGTACCGAGTACGCCGGGGCTGTAATGCCCCGGTAAATCCCCATTGCCGGGTGCCGTTAAATTCATGACTCCGGTATTTACTGGCACGGCTACCGCCAGGATCATAATGACCCCATTGTTTAAATTACAAACGGGGCGGGCCAAACGTGAATGACGGTGTGATGTCATCACCGCCTTGCCTTGTGGGCAAGTGTCCCGCAGAAGGATCTCAAAAAGTTGCCCACCCTACCTGTGAGGCGAGACACAGCTACAAGACCACAAGGATCACTGATCATGGAACAGTAAAATGTCCATATCACAATGCTACTATCCAGGCCATGTTTCGCTACAGACTCTTAAGGTGCATACCTATTTATATTTAGCCAGCAATATAACAGAAATATCTGCGCGTGTGGCAAATGCTTCATTGGTCCTGTCCGCTTTCTTCAACTGTGAAAGACAAGTTGAATGAAATACGCATATTTCACTATATGCTACGTCCCTTCCCTGTGACGTCACTTCTCAATGAGTGTGTCTGTGTCCCCACCACCCACACACACTTTTTTGGGGACTCAAGCCTTGCTTTCACACTTTCCTAGCCCATTCTGTGCCCTTAACCTCTTCTTGGCTTGCATGGGCCTCCCGTGTATCCCTTTCTCTGTCTGTGTATCTCAGCAACGAGGCCTGCGACACATTTGTCCTCCCAGGGGTGGCCTCCCTCAGGGTGGGTTGTATTTTGTAGCGTGCTAGAACTGTCTGTTGTGATAATGATAAAGTAGGTATGTTTTTACAACCTTGATTGGACAGTCCCTTTTATCATTGGTAATAATTGTATTTTCGCTGTATTGCAACTAAACAATGATCCACGACCTTATTTTTATTTATTTTATTTTATTTATTTGGATTTGTATAGTGCACATCTGCCCAGGGGCATCGTGGCGCTGAAAGCAGTCTTACTTGTTACAGGCATACATGGTGTATATATAGATACAATGCAGATCATATTTGCATATTTGCATACAGTTGTGCTTATTTACATACAGTTGTGGTAAAACAGTAGGATAGGTGGGGTGGGGAGGAGAGGTTAGTTAAACAGCGTGGTTTTGAGTAATCTGCGGAAGGCATGGTATGAATTTTCATTCCTTAAAGCGGTGGGGAGTGCGTTCCAGTTTTTGGGTGCTAGGTGTTGAAAACTAGACCCTCCGGCTTTGCTTCTTTTGAAAGTGGGTACATAGGTCTGGTTAGTCATGTGTGACCTAGTGGGTCTAGTGAATGTATTGAGGGTGATTCTTTCAGAGAGATGGGGCGGAGCCTTGGCGGAGAGGCTTCTGTGGGTGATGGCCATGGATTTGAATAGTATACGTTCTTTTATTGGTAGCCAGTGGGCTTCTTTTCTGGCTTGGGAGATGTGCTCCCTTTTAGGGATGCTTAGGGCTGCTCTTAGCGCATTGTTTTGTGTGATTTGCATTTTTTTTAGGTTTTGTGCCGACGTGCCCAAGAAGAGAGCATTGCAGTAGTCCAGTTTGGTACCTACTGTGGCTCTGGCTACGGCCAGGCAGTTTTTGGTGGATAGGAAGGGTTTAACGGCGTTGATTACCTTTGTGGTAAGTGCAGCAGAGGAGGCTATGGCATTGACTTGCCGTGTCATGGAGAGAGTGGAGTCAAGGTATACTCCTAGCGTTTTTACTGCAGTGGAGACTGTGATGGTGGAGTTATCTATGTTAAAGGATTTGTACCGCGGTGGGAGTTTGTTTAGTGTTTCTTTGGTGCCAACTAGTAGGATCTCTGTTTTGTCCCCGTTTAAGCAGAGGCCGTTGGCTGCCATCCAGGTTTGGATGGCTGTATAGATCTTGGTTAATGCCGCTGCGTCTTGTTCATAAACCCCTGTAAGAGGGAGCAGGACCTGTGTGTTGACAGCATAGTTGGCAAATCATTGAACAGTGGGAGGGTGAAGATGCAGAGATAAGCCTGGCGTTCTGTCCACGTTACCAGAATTGGACAAGGAGGTTTATAATTCACTTGTATTCCAATCTGTTGGGATCCCTTCTGGTGTACTAGAGGTGTGGGGCTGATTGATGGTTTAGAAACCGATATTCATCCCTGGACCACTTGTGCCCCAGAAGTTGATTTGCCACAGTCGCATGCGCAGGGGCTGCATTCCAAACAGGGGTTGTACCTAACAGACCATTGTACCATCTTGCAGTGGTCTTCAGGTTGTGGTGCGGGCTCCCATAGGGGCCCAGAATGATGAGCGGGGATGTGGGGTATGAGGCTCTTCAGAAAATGGAGGTTGGAGACTGCTTCTACTAGAAAGTATTAGAGAATATGGCATCTGGGGGTCCCAGCAACACAATCTGTTTCCTCAAGTGGGGGTTCAGCAACTATATTTTTGCTTAGCATTGCACAGAACAGCGCGAAGCTCCGTCTTGTCCCGATCCCTATTCACCTCCGAAAGATGTGGACCATGTGTGGGTGCAAAGTGTCGATAGAAGAGTGAAGCTGTAGCAAAACGGACACAGTAAAAGTTGCAACAAAGGTACGGGTGCTGTTCCGACAGCAGTATCAGCCGCAAGCACAAATGGGGCGACGCGCGAGTGAGGGGGTATTAATGCTCACCCTTATGGTCATGGAGGTGGACGCACCCTGGCAGGGTGGACTGGCTTGAAGCAGACCCATACATTGTGCACAGCAGCACACATGACCTGTGCGGCTTTAGCGGTTGGGATGTGTAAGCCGTCTTGCCTGTGGTGCAACCGGTACCCTGGAGTTTAAAGCCAAAAGCGGCCCCATCTAGGCATGCATGTGTATTGATGAAGGCTGATATATCACAGCTTCCTTCACTGGAGTCTAGGTTGGTTGGTGAACCTCTCGCTAACATATGAAGACAACTTTGGACCTCATTACGAGGTTGCCGGTAACCCCGTATTACCGGTACCACCGCCTGACATCCCGGTGCTACCGGGATATCATAGGCGGTGGTGGTAAATTCCCATTCCTGGATGGGAACCCTGAAGCAAAACGGTGCCGGTGCTTCAGTGAAAAACCTGCAGTAGGGCCTGAACTCCCAGCAGGTCAGGCCTGCCGGTAATTCTATGCCCCTATCGGCAGACTCGCAGTGAGCCGGTCTGGAAAGGGTGCCGCTAACTTGTTACTGGCACCTGTATTTCTGGACCAGCTCACTCATAATGAGGCCTGAACCGCACAGTAAATTCTGGATAAGTCCAAATATTTAGAATCCTACATAGAAAATTTAATAAGACCAAGATAACATCAGCAACAAACAGAGGAAGGCATTTTGGAAAGCTAGAAACATGCCCCATCTTTTCCTCTCACCTGCCTGCTATTTCTCAATCCTGTCGCCTTCATCTTTTTATCATCTGGAAGGCTCTGGTCCTTCCTCTCTTCTCCTACCTGTTCTACTGCTCTAGTCTACTACTTGGTCTTCCTGCTACCCATCTGGTTCCTCTGCGTTCTATTTACAACCCACCCATGCGTCTTTCTTTTCCCCTTATCCCCTTGTGCTAGGGTGACCAGAAGCAGGGGTGATGCTAGGTCTGGAAAAGATCCAGGGCTACGCTAATGTCGGGACTGTCGGGACTTGGGGCTAGCTAGCCGTTTGGTTGTAGACCCTGAGATTCTATGCAGAGATACAACCAAAAGACCAGGGGCTATATCCCCCTAAACCCGCCCCCCCTAGTAACGCCTCTGCTTCCTCCAGACGTCTCAGTTTTGCCAGGACTGTCCTCGAATTGGGTGCCCTGTCTCCCTTTCTCTAAAATATTGTTCATTTGAAACCCCAGTTCTCCCGGTTTTTGGTAGTATGTCTTCAATGGCTGCCATCCACAGGCAGGAATGCACAACCTCTCAGAGAAGAAATGCTGCATTTTACAAATTAAGATAGTGGCAGTTTGTGATAGAATAAACTTGCAGCATAATTCATTTAGAGGTAAGCCATCACTGGGTGGCTTCCAACCACCAACCTTTTAGTTACATGCTGTAGCAATAACCAGTTGCACCACAGAGGTAGCACGTGTTTTTTGTGAAACTCATTCAGACATGCCTGCAATATCAATCGGAGCACAAGCTCCATTGTGTTGTTGTATTAGTATGAGGAATGCGTGACACAAAACCCCCTTCTCCCCCAACCGCTACTGATGAGTAGAGCATTGACAGTCACTGTCAAAAGTTAGTCCTACTTTTATGTTAGTCGACCTGTCCCAGTTTTTTATCTTGAAAATCTGGTCACCCTACCTTGTGTCTCTGTTTCGGCGACCCTAACTCCACTTCTCTGGCTCCCCTTTGAATGACATCCGCTGTTTAACTTCCTCTGTCTTGTCTTTAAGTCTCTTTATGGTCTTGCTGCCTCCATCTCTCCTCACATTCTCTTTCTATTCCCACGCCGTGTTTTCTCTGCTCTCTCCCAGTCTTTCTTTCTTCTATCAGTTCCTCGCCTCCCCTGGGCCCAATCTCGTTTTCGCTCATTTTCTTTCCTCGCACCAAAGCCTGGGAAAGCACTTCCTCTTCTCGCCTGTCCTCTTTTGCTCAGTTTTGCAGATTTGGTCATTTCCATTAATAACATTTCATTTGCGCCACTGTTTTACTTTTTTTAAGTGCTCTAGCGTATAGCACTCTATAAATACAATAAAATACAAATACACCAGCTTCTCTGTATAAAAATGCATCATAGTGCAAAATATTACAAGTTTTAACATGATTGCATAATATTTACGAATGTTGACCTTGTTCTTAATAATTTCTAAAACGACCTTATTAAAATCTTTTCTTCATTTAGAAATCGAGAGTAGAAGTTTGATTGACAGGAGAGAATTAACATGGCCATTCTTAGTAGTGAACAACCGGATGTCCCTAAATGTCCACAAAAGTGAATGGGCCCGATGTCAGTCCTTGCCAAAGCTCTTGGTGCACAGATGTCTCAATGCAAAGGAATGATTTCAGAAATCCTGATGAATTGGGATTATTTATATGCATAAGTAACAGGGGTTTCTCTCTACAGGGATCCCGGCTTTGAGTCTCAACCAGAGTCTTTAGCTCACCATCCTTTCACAGAAGAGAAATTTCCACTACATATCAGTCTTTGTCCAGCACCAAAATGCCTGGCAATTCTCTTCTGAACAAGAGTACCACCAGCAACCCCAAACGCGTGTTTCAGCCTGGTTGGGAATCCTCAGTGAGGTGGAGCTGCGCCTCTCTAAGAACAGTGAGCAAGGATTCCACATCTGGAATACCCTAGTAACTTAGGGTGAAAACCCAAAGCTACTTAATATGCATAAGTAAAGGGGGTTCTGGGAGTTTCTCTCTTGTGATTATTTATATACATAACAGCGATATTAAAACCCAACAACACCATGATTGCAGAGTTTTCTTTATCTAGACACAGCTTTATATTGATATAGCAGCATCAAACAACAACGGGAAGCCGCCCATATTAATGAGCCACAGAACCTGCCCAGTCAATACTTACGCCAGCAGCACTGAAATCTCAAACTTCTAGAGAAGCCAGACCCAGAACCAGTCTTGGAATGGATATTGAGTCTTTCCATGGACATCTGTCAGTAGAAGGAGGCCTTAACAGGTTATTTTTATTATTATTAGGGTATTTATTGAGTGCGGACCTGGCTTCGAGAATCAATGGAGCACTTTACAGAGGTATACAGCAATACAGATACATAACGGAGCGCTTTACAGAGGTATACAGCAATACAGATACATAACGGAGCTCTTTACAGAGGTATACAGCAATACAGATACATAACGGAGCGCTCTACAGAGGTATACAACGGTACAGATGCATAATGGAGCACTTTTGCGAGGTAACAACAGAAGGATATAGAGCGGGGGGATACAGAGGGGCACAGAGGAGAGACACAGCTGCACCGGGTGGCGGGGAGGAGAGGGGCCGTGGCATCTAGCAAATCAGTTGGTGCCAGGGGCTATGTGATGGCCTAGGTGTTGAGGCGGAGAGATTCCTTGAAGAGGTGTGTCTTAAATTCTTTTCTGAATTGTAGGAGCATGGGGGCGAGTCCGATGTTGACAGGTTGGAACTTGATCACCAACCGGTGTAGAGCAATACACCTAATACAGCCCCTGTTGTTCACGAGGAATCTTCCCTCCACCTGTTGGGTCTCGTCAATATCTCTTCCTGGAATCTCCTTCTGCAATGTGCAAGTTCAATCACCTTGTCAGATTCATTGGTAATGCTTATAAAATTGTTTCTAGGTTAAACCTTCATTCTGCCTTTTTTCCCTGACATCATGCACAGTCTTTGGCAACTGGTCTTCTTGCCGGTTGTAGTCTCGGTGGGCAGCTCGAATCGCCAACAGGCCAAGCCTGAGTAGAATGGCGGATGTGTCTCAAGCATGATTGCTGTAGTCCATCGCTATATTTGAGCAGACTCGCCAGTTTTCTCCTGAGTTTAGGTGGGCTTAGATGTCGTATAGGTGCTTTTCTTAACTGACAAATTATTCACTATTTCAAGGACCTGAACCTACCTCCAGCCTCTAGTTCTCCTTCTCACTGTACAACGCTCACTTGAACCTTGAGGCCTGCCTGGTCTCTGGCTCTGAAAGTGTCTCCCTGCTATAATCCTGAATGTTCTGACACATGCTCACCCAGCCGCCTATACCAAGACAACCAGTAAGCTTCTGTGGTCTTTTTCCCTCTATGGCACTCTACCTATGCCTCCAAGAGAGTACCAGGCTGGCCTGCACTTATCCATCACTCTTTACTCTGCCAACTTCTTCTCTTTCCACCTTCCCTGTTTTATAATACCACCTTTTCCTCTGCTACGGGTTCTTCTAACTTCTTCCCCTTCTCTTTCTCCTCCTGCTCTCTGATCCTCTCCAACCTCTCTGCATTCATCTACTTGTGCTTCACCTCCACCTCCTCCACGATCTCTCTTGCAACGCTTCCTCCTCATGCACCTCCGCCTCCTCCATTTTCTCCTGCTTCAACCCCTCATCCTGTACTTTCTCCTCCAAACACTTCTGATTCACCCCGTTGTCCTCCACCTTCACCACCTTCAATCACTCGTGCATCTCCTCCTCCTCCGGCACCTCCACCTCCTCCATGTTCTCCTGCTTCTGGCCCTAACCCTGTACCTTCTCCTCCAAACTCTTCTGCTTCACCCACTCCTCCTGCACATTCACCTCCTCCAATCACCCATGTATCTCCTCCATCTTACCCTGCTTCCGCAACATATCCTATACCTTTGCCTCCATACTCTTCTGTTTCACCCCCATTCCTGCACCTTCACATCCCCCAATTCCTCATGCATCTCCTCCTCCTCATGCACCTCCACCTCCTCCATGTTCTTCTGCTTCTGGCCCTTATCTAGTCCCTTCTCCTCCAAACTCGCCTGCTTCACCCCCTCCTCCTGCACCTTCACCTCCTCCAATCACTCATGCATCTCCTCCATCTTCCCCTGCTTCCGTCCCTTATTCTATACCGTTGCCTCCAAACTCTTCTATTTCACCCCCTTCTCCTGCACCTTCTCCTCCTCCGATTACTCATTCTTCTCCTCCTCGTCATGCATCGCCACCTCCTCCATCTTCTCCTGCTTGAACACCCTTGTCTTGTACCTTCTCCTGCAAACTCTTCTGTTTCACCCCCTCCACCTGCACCTTCACCTCCTCCTATCATCATGCATCTCCTCCTCCTCATACATCTCCACCTCTTCCATCATCTCCTGCTTCAACCCTCCTCCTGTAACCTTCCCTCCAAACTCTTCTGTTTTACCCCCGCCTCCTGCACCTACAACCTCCTCCTATCACTCATGAATCTCCTCCCCCTCATGCATCTCCACCTCCTCTGTCTTCTCTTGCTTCAACCCCCACTCCTGTACCTTCTCCTCCAAATTCTTCTGTTTCCCCCTCCTCCTGCCCCTTCACCTCCTCCTATCACTCATGCATCTCCTCCTCCTCATGCACCTCAACCTCCTACCTCTTCACCTGCTTCACCCCTCCTCCTGCACCTTCACTCCTCTGCCTCTTCTGCCTCACCACCTCCTTCAACCTCCTCTGCTCCATCCCCTTCTCCTGCACCCTCTCCTTCCCCTAACCTCTCCTGCTTCACCACCTCCTCCTGCGCATTTGATTGCTCCTCCCCTCTGCTCCATGACGCTCCACTACACCTATCTGCCACAATCACCATCTCACTGCCTGGATGTTTATAGTGCTTCATTCCCTCCTCCTGGGTTGGGCTTCTCCCAAGGACTTAAAACGGAGTATTATCATTATATTTACCCAGGATTTGGCTGGGCCACGAGGGTGTTGCATGTTCATGTGTGTGCCACTCAATTGTATCAGTGTGTTGTGGAGAGCTGACCAAACCTCAGGTCTGCTATCTTCAATTTGTCAAACCTGTAAATGCGCTTTTGGAACATGTATGCAGATCCCTGTGAACAGTCAGCTGGTCTTGGGTCTCTGCACATCTCACTGTTCTGTTGCCACTTCAGCACTGAAGCTGCTCTGAACTGGACATGGTTGGTAAACTCTGTAGTATCTTTAATAGAGTGCCAACACTGTTTATCCAAACTGGAAGGGCCCCCAGATCTCCACACTGCATTCTGAATGCAATCTGTTCAAGGGGAAGCAGTGGTAGCATGAACAAAGTGGCCTCCTCTGCTCCATGTCCCAACTGTTGTGGGGGAGACCGGGTGATGCCCTCGCCCCCCCATCAGGCCACACATCACTTGGGGTTGCCCCCAAACATACCCTAACGGTCAGATAGGGGACACTGTCACATACCTCTCCCCTATGTTCAAGCCACCGCCCTCTTGAGAGCTTTGGGGCATCCAAGGGAGGAGAAGGCAATGGAATTTCAAAGGGAATGTATTTTCTTGACGCTAACACTTCTCCAATTTTATTTGGTGGGATGGCCGGGATGCAGAGAGTTTGGGACCTTGCTTAAGAAATCAGTGGGCTACTCCCAGCTACCCTCAAAAGTAACCCATTCATCCCAGGGTCAGTCTGATAAGGTTCCACATATTCCATAGCTGGGAGTCTTTTTGCTGTGACTGTTGAAACCAGGCTTGAAACTCTGGTATGTTGGCTCCAAGAAGCGCATGTTTTGGTAGGCCTTGCATTATAGCCATTTCTTCCTGGTGGGGCTCTACATGAACCTTGAGTTGTAGTCGGAACTTTGGGTACATTTCTTGGTCCCTATGGATGCAGGTGATAGGTACACATTGATTAGTGATTAGTTCCTCTGGGTCGATCTGGTCAGCTTGGGCCACTGACTGTCTACTCCCTGAATCGAATAGTGCCCGAGTAGTCTTTCCATCTATTTCCATGACCAGGTAACATTTCTAGTGGCTTTTGCCCTGAGCCAACATATCCTGACTACTTTTCAAGAAATTATTTGGGGTTTCTTATTCAGCCTAGTCAAAGGCACCCCAATTCTCTTCTGACGGGACGGCCTAGTCGAAGACACCCCAATTCTCCTCTTCTGATGCATTTCCATCAGCTCAGGGTTTGGAACTGAGGGGTGTTATCAATGAGTGCACGTGCATATATATATATATATATATATATATATTACATGGCCCGCGGTAGAGCCCGTGTAGTTATGGCTAAGTTGCTAAACTCCTAGGGAGAGCACTTTTTCGGCGGCTTATAACTTCGATCCCCCTGGAGGAATCCTCCCCACGCTTTGCAAAAAAGGTGTAAGGCCAGCTCTGGATTTTTCCAGCAAGTTGGGTGAGGGTTCGTGCAGGGGGGGGGGAGTTACAGGGGGCTCCCAATTTTTTTTTTTCCATAGACTGAATGGGGAAAAACTTTGTGCACGGCTACAGGCTGAACGGCTGGGCGGATCTTCACCAAATTTGCGGCAGGAGCGGGGACTTGGGTCAGAAAGCGTGCTTTTATGTGTTGGTGGAAATCTGACCAGTACTTTTGTTGCAAAGGACTGAAAAGCACGTCCCAAAAAATTAGTGATATCTGGGTCCACTCTGCGGTCCCATTTCTGTGTTCGCTTCGCGGACAGAAGTGTCATTGGCTTGTGGTACGGCGTGCTGTCAGAGAACTTTGGACGTGGCCAGTGGTTGGCTGGAGGGAAGCGTGCTGTGCATCAACATTTTTGGGTAAATGCTGCCATGGTGTATCGGAGGACAGTGTGGTGGCGGAAGGGTCTGGAAAATGTACAGTATGCCATGTGTTGGCGGCAAGAAGGAAGGGAACGGGTGGGGGAGTGAGAAGTGGTTCATGTGACATATGTACATAGGTGGATGAAGACGGAGGAGTGCCTGCAGTATTCGTGTGTATTGCGCCAATTCGTGGGTACCTAGACAGGCAAGTACTTTGCGTGGTGATTGGAGGCAGCTGTCTTAAAGGCCCGATAGCTTCTGCCGCTACCTGTTTGCGGCGACCGCTTTTCGTGGTGGCAGGTGAATTTCAGAAGGGGAGTGAATTGCACATGACATAGGTTGGGTGGGAGCGCGGGTGGCTATTCTCTGCGGATGGAATGCAGTAGTTGGGCACATGGTGGCATGCATGGGTGAATGAAGTAGCGGTGGGTCTGTGGAAGGAATAGACTATTTGGTGCATGGCCATAGGCCGTAGGCCACAGGGCATTCACTCAAGAGCATAGGGCTTCAGAATACCCACCGCAGCAATGCATGTCTGACTCTGCATCCGGTAGAGGATGGTGCTTGCATAGCGTGGTGTGTGCAGATTGGTGGGAGTAGGGCAGTGTTGCGAGCAGAATGTGGGTAGGTTGCCAGTGACACAATACTTTGTGAATGGAAGTGGGTACGCCCATAGTATGTGAATGAAAGTGCACAGGGTTGCAGGAGAAATTATTTTCTTTCTACATTATGGTAAATGTTGCAATTTGTTGCTGCATAGCTCCATGGCGGTGCACAGGTTGGGTTGGAGTGCTGGTATCAGTGGTGTGTATGTGGATTGTCGTAGCTGGTGACATGGTGACATGCATGGTGGCATTATGTTGCAGTGGGTGTGTTCAAGGCCTAGACTATTGGCTGCATGGCCGAAGGCCGTAGGTCGTAGGCCATGCACTCAAGAGCCTAGGACTTGAGGACACCCACAGTAGTAATGCATTTTTGAATTTGCATCAGTTACAGGGTGGTGACCTGTAAGGATTGGTTGTGGAGCACATTTCAGAAGCCATATAGCAGCAGAAGTGAGCTGGCATGTGTTTATGTTTGGTTTAGCAGGTGAGGTCACTGTTACAACATGGTAATGATTTTGATGTCTGGTTGGAGATGGTGCAGTGAAATGCCATGCAGTGTGGGCACAGGGTGCACTGTTTTCACACTATCATTATGGAAGAGGGTATGATTGAAGTGCGATAAAGGTTTTGATGTGTGGTTGAGATGGTGCATTGAGAGGTCATGCAGTGTGGGCACTGGGTGCAGTTTTTGCATACTGTCAGTATGGAAGAGGGTATGGTTGCAGTGCAGCTTCTATGTGCTTGGTTACTATGCTGTGTGCATATTTGTTGAAGTAGGCCCAATGTTGTGAAAATGTTTTGGTTAGGTTAGCAGTGACACAATACTTTGTGAATGGCTGTGGCTAGGGGTGGTGCAGGCTGTGGTATGTTTATGGAGTCTGCTAATTGTGACCTGTGAATGGGTGTTTTATGGTGTGGAGGAGTTGGGGTGAAGTGCAGCTACCTACGTATGTTACGTTTGTGCATAATGTTAGCTGTACACATGGTTGCATGCATGGGTACATAGTGTTGTGCCGGGTGTGGGCAAGGGTGGACTGTTGTGTGCATGGCCAAAGGTGTGCTGGGTGTGCCTCAGGATGTATTTGGATGCTGAAATAGTGCATCCGTTAGCAGAAGTTTCTGGTGGAGGGGCTTCGACAGCAAAGGTATCATACACTGAGCGTGTTTAACTGTAAATATGAAGTGGTCTACAGAAATGATAGTGTGCAATGCAGTGGTTCAGTATGTGATTGGTGCATGCGTGTTTGAAAATGTCACAGCAGCCAATGAGGGAGCGTTGGAAAAATGCCAGTGCCAACGGAAGAAGTATTGTGTCTGCTTTACTGGGGCGTGGCCCTCGCTGTAGCTGCCAAAGCGCACATGCCACATCCTGCCATTCTGAGCATGGAGCCTTCGCAAATGGAACTGTGGGGATTCTACAATGAGGTGTCGAGGGTGTGGTTCACAGGAAGGGGTGGTGACATATTTACCCAAACTTCGATGCAGTGAGGTTGTCAGAGATGGACAGATGCCGAGTGCTGATAGTGGGTGATACCTTTGTGCGTGATCTGCACAGGTATGCTGTGGAAAGAGGCTTTGATACAGACTTTCAGTTGGAAGGAGTGGAGGTCTTTTGGGGCTCAGTGTATGAGTGGGGTTTCCGGTGTATGGATTTCCTTTGCACATGTGTGGCCTCTGTCGGTACTGTTGATGTGGTGGTTGTACATTTTGGAGCACCTCATTTGGGGCACATGTCATGCTCACGTTTGCTCGCGCACCTAAAGAAGTTGATGATAGAAGTGATGTTGATGTTTCCCACTGCTAAGGCGATTTTCTCATCGATAACACCAAGAGGGGCATGGGACCATGTTGGTGTAATTTGTCCATAGCCAGAGGTCGGGAGATGTTGGATAAACAGACGCATGTGTGACTTTATTTGCAGTGCTGGGATGTTCTGCACGGACTATGAAAGCATTAATAACCAGCAAGATTTCCAGTGGTTCCAAGGAAATGGTATTTTTTTTACCTTCATTGGTAATGGTGTTTTGTTTGCCACTCTGCACGAAGCATTGCAGAGACTCCTGTAGAAATGTAAGAGAAGCGTTCATCTTCAGTCGAGAGAAATGTCAGGAGGAGAAGCAAACAGTCAGCAAAAGAGAGAACACAAAAGAAATGTATGCACGCACGTACATAACAAAAACACGACAAAAAACAAAACAAAAAAGAAGTGTTTTTAAAGATAGTACTAAAGACACAATCCCGTACCCTGTTTTGCATTCCCCCCTGTCCCTCCCTCCCCCTCCTAGCACGGTAACTCTGTGGAATCCGCAGAACTTTGAGGATTACATGTGCCACATCCAGCTCTTTTCAGGTTGGCAGCTATGGCATTGGCACTGAGGAGGCTAAGCCATTGCACAATGTGGTTGCTGGTTGTGGTGTGTACGCAAACACTGTGGCAGAAGGTCTGTTTGTACAGAGAAATGTAGGAGGCTATGGTGAAAGTGTGCAAGGTAAGGGGCAGGCATCCTGTTTTCATGCATGCACTGCACACACTTTCTTAACGTTGCTAACATACATTCTGTGCTGCTTTTGTGGGATTACTTTTCCAACATTTGAAGTACATGCATTACAGTGGGAAGACCATTTTGTGAAGTCTACAAGGTGCGTGGCAGCCATCCTGTTGTTATGAATGCAGTGTGTGCATCATATGATGTGATGTGGTCTTCTGTGGCATTTGTACGGCACCTACAAACAAGTATGTGAAGGCGCGACGAGGAAAGGGAGACGGAACAGAGGCCACACAGATACATTGATCCCACTAGGCCAGGTGACATTGAGGGTGCGCAAGTGAATGAGAAGGGTTGAGGGCAAAGTGCAGTACATGGGAACAACAAAAAATAGCAATACGTGCAACTACGGCCGGTGCTGGCAAGTGGAAGGATAAGTGTAGACATCAAATGGTGGCTGGACTGTGTAGGTTGCAGAAAACAGTCCTCAAGTGCGGGGGTTGGCAGAAAGCCAGTGCAGGGCTGGAAGTGTCAGGAGGGAGGTGGCCTGAGGCACAGATAACAGGGTGGGTAGGAAACCAGTGCACAATCATTTTTAGGCAGGAAATGAGCAGGGGAGAGGAGGGGAAAAAAGGAAGCACATGGAAAGGTTTTGAGGTGCTTCCAGACCCTAAAATGGTTCTCCTCAAGTTCCAGGAAGGCAGAGATCCTGTTCCAGCAGGAGGCCCCAGCAGAAGAAAGACATTTACCACCAACTGGTTGTGTACAGAAGCAACTGATGCTTAAGGAGTAGGCACTACCGGCATCAATGTAAACGGCATTAGTGGTGCCTGTAAATAAGCGGAACCGGAAGTAGCGTCATCGCACAGGAACGGGAAAGAGCATGGCGGCCATCTTGAAAAACACAATCCATTGCCATCCTCAGCACACAGGACCTGGAGCGTATTGCTGAGTAAAGACATAAACCTGCCACAACAAAATCATGCCCAAGGCAGTTAAAAAAGGCACCTCCCGCCAGCCCAAAGAGCGCTTTAATAAGGATGAATTAACAATGCTGGCTGAGACCCTGGCTGACAATGCCAAGGTTGTATTCGCAAACAGCCTCAAGAGGGAGGCAGTGATTAAGAAAAAAGAAATCTGGGAACTTGTTGCCCAAAGAGTCAGCGTGGTAGGCAACACCCCCCGCACAACAAAGGATGTTCGGAAGAGATGAGATGACCTGCGCCTGCGAGTCAGGAACATCCTGTCTGCAAACAGGAGCCAGGCCATGGCCACTGGTGGAGGACCAAGCTCACCAATAAAGCTATGCCGGTGGGAGGCGATTTGCGCCAGCACGATTGGCATAAAGGCCATCGAAGGTGTCGGCGAAATGGAGCGTGGCGCCACATCATCGGCAGAAGGAAGTGAGTGACCTAAGAAAACACTGTAATGCAAAGTATGATGATAGTCCACCAATTTGTCCGTCTAAAGAGGCAATGAATGGCCCAATACATACACATTCCCTGCCTAGATGTCGTCCGCAGCACAGACACATGCACGTGCATGCATCATGGCAATGCCATACCTGACACGCACCACACAAATAAGAAAATGGCATAAGTCACACTGCACACAGGCCACAACATAAATGCATGTCACATAGCATACGCCCGCCCCAACATGAGTGACCCCGACGGATGCCTGCATGCTACACCCATATAGCAAGCAACACAATCATAAAAACTCCACTGCCTAATGCCCCCTAATGTGTAGAAGAACAATAATACTAATGTATGCATGATGCTTGTCAAACCATCACTCATGCCGTCCCTTTCTTGGTCCCCCACAGGCTCAGATCCTGACAGCGAGGCCCAGTACTCACTCCCACAGGCGACTACACCCCGGAAGAGGGCCAGGGATGAAGGCAACAGGCCTTCCACTTCAAAAGGCCCACACAAGCCACGACAGGCAGTGAAGACCAAAACAGCCCAGGATGCCACGACACTGGTGCCGCCAAGGCCCATCACCACAGTCCCCACAACACCTGTGACACCTGCACGGGAGACAGTCGATGGGGCACAATCTGCAGAAAACAGCGGCAGCTACGGCACCCCAGGCAAATGATGACGTGCAGGGCCAGGTGTGTGTGCCTGTCGAGGACGACTCCTCCCACCTACCTGCAACACCAAGTCCCGCCTCATCCCCCCAGTTCACACCTGACGACTCCAACCACAACACCACTCCGGAGCAGTCTGGGTGGGAGTCCGTACAAGGGAGCATGAGTCCCACGCAGGACCCAAATGGATTTGCCCATGTCACACATGCACCCTCCACATCCACTGGTGCACAGGCGGGGGTGCAGCAGGCTGAACATGCAGCACAGCGCCAGGAGGAGCTAACTGCCCTAGTGAGGCAGTTTGTGTCAGACAGTGCCCAAGCAAGGCAGGAGGGATACGACAACACTGTGTCCCTGAGGCAGGTCACTACCTCGGGGGCAATGACCTGCCCAATAACGACAGTTCCCTTCTTACTTAAAATCATTGACAAGGTAGCTTACAACCAAGTCCAATCTCATTTAGAAAACCACCAACTCCTTGGAGCAAAACAGTCCGGATTCAGGCCAAACCATAGTGCAGAAACAGCTCTATTGGATCTCAAAATCCAAATGGATACCATTAGAGACTCAGGAAAACTATGTATCCTCCTCTTATTAAATCTCTCTGCAGCATTTGACCTCGTGGACCACGATAAACTCTGCAACACCCTAGCCAAAGACTTTAACTTTTCCATGAATGCCACCTTGTGGATTAAATCCTTTTTAGCTGACCGTACCTCTAGAGTCTCTATAGTTAAGGAAGCTGCTGACCCCATCCCCGTCCTTATAGGAGTACCCCAAGATTCCTGCCTCTCTCCCACACTGTACAATGCATATACGAAGCTCCTCTTCGCAGCATTAGATGATATTGGTGTCATCTACACCAACTTCACTGATGACACACAGATCCTCCACCCGCTCTCAGGAAACTATACCCAAGACACCCTCCTTATCAACAATATCTATGCGATCATCCAAAATTGGATGGCGCTAAATAGCCTCCGTCTAAACGACGAGAAGACCGAGATCCTCATAGTGGAATCACAGTCTAAAATCAGTGCCCTTCATGCTGATTATACCTCGATTAACATCGATGGTACCATGATACCTGTCTTGAAACAAGTAAACATTTTAGGAGTTTACTTGGATGCTAATCCAACAATGAATAAACACATTAGCAGCCTCTCTTCAACCACTTCCTACACAGCAAAACTTATTGCATTAAGTAGACAATTTCTCACCCCTACCAACTGCGTCACCCTAGCCAGAGCCCTAATAGTGTCACAACTTGACTACTGTAATGTATTACTATTAGGCACCTCCAAATCTAATCTAAAAAAACTACAACTCATACAAAATAAAGCCCTAAGAGCAGCCCTTGGCATAAGGAAATCCGACCACATTTCTAAGACTAGAAGAGAGCATCACTGGCTACCAATTGCAGACAGAATCATCTTCAAAACCATGTGCATTTCTTATAAATGCCAACAGGGCTCAGTTCCCATATACCTTAATAAAGTTCTGCACAAGAAAAACTGCTTTAAGAACACTCAGATCACACAACCAGCAACTACTGGAAATTCCTCGCTTCAAGAACACTAAAGCAGGCGGCAGTAGCTTCAAACGCTTAGCCACCAAACACTGGAACTCCCTTCCCAATAGCATTAAAGAAGTGAGTTCCCTTTCTGGCTTCAAAAAATCACTCAAAATATGGCTTTTCAAATAACATGAAGTCCTATAACCCTGAGTGTCGGTAAATATAACTGGAACCTTCTCTTTTGCATAATTCTGTAAACTATGCTTATTGTGTATGCATATTGTATATGTTAAGAATGTCTTGAATGTATCAGCTCAAACTTACTGTGTAACCATGTGTTTATCATGTATGCAAATGTTAATAATGATTTATGTAATCTCGCCGTGATACCCATGGGGGCGTGTAACAAATGTAATACATGTTTTAAAAAAAGAAAATTGTGGAAAGCACCAATAGATTATGCAAGGAGGTGTCTGCCCTGAGGCAGGTGCTCACCCGCATTGCAGATTCCATGGAGGCTGAGCGTCCAGCCCCCAGAATGGAGCAAGCGGCCACCCCTTCCTTGTCAAGCTCCACCCAAACCAGCCCCCTACGAAGGTCAGTGCGCACCCTGCGCTGCTCGGACATGCCACCACCAAGTGGAAGGATGTAGACGGGGCAGCCTGATGAAGGCAACTGACACATGAAGTATTTGCTTGGGCACCATGTGTGGGGGAGTTGTGGGGGGGGACTCTAATCCCTATGACCTCGTAGAAGGCTATAACAACGCCATGCGCATAGCCTTAGACGCCATTGCACCATTGAAACTTAGAAAATCCAAACCAAAAAAGCACCTCAACCAATGGTTCTCCAGCCACCTTAAAACCCTTAGATTGGAAAAGAGTAAACTGGAACAAGTCTGGAGACAATCTCCGACTGACCACAACAAACTATTGCTTAACAAAATAACGGCCAACTATAAAAAAGAAATCATAGCGGCCAAACAAGAATCCTATAACCAGAGAATCTCCCAATCCAACTCCAGCTCCACAGAATTATTTACTATCCTGAAAGAATTGGAAACCCCGGTAACAATCCCAGATACTTGCGTTAAAAACAAACAATGGTGCACCAGTGTCCAAAATGCACTAAATAACAAAGTCACTGGCCTTCAAACAAAAATTAAAAATAAGAAAGACTCCCTCACCAATCTTACCAACCCCATCAACGCCCACTCGAGCCCTCCACCCTCACACCACACGCCTAACACTGCTCGCTTCAGCTTTTCCAAAGTCTCTTCCCTCGAAGTAGAAAAAGTAATTCTTGGCCTAAAACCCTCCAACTGCAAAGGTGACCTCTGCCCCCCACAAATCATTAAAGACGCGGCACGAGACCTCTCGCCATTCATCACCAGACTCATCAATGCCTCTTTTTCCTCAGGAACAGTCCCCAGTAACCTTAAAGAGTCCTGGGTCCTCCCTCTCCTCAAAAAACCCTCCCTTGACCCATCCATCCCAACCAACTACAGACCGATTACCACCGTCCCATTCCTGCTCAAGATACTAGACAAGACAGCATACCAACAAATTCAAAAATATCTTGAAACAAACCACCTTCTAGGAATAAGACAATCCGGCTTCAGACCCCAACATGGAACTGAAACAGCCCTGATAGATCTGAAAGCCCAAATAGACGACCTTAGAGATAACAGGAAAACTGCATTACTACTCCTGCTAGACCTCTCTGCGGCGTTTGACCTAGTTGACCATAAAATCCTATGTAATCATTTAGACTCAGCTGCCCACTTTTCACAAGAAGCCATCAGTTGGATTGAGTCATTCCTCAACAACAGATCCATGCGAGTCTTCTCCTCCTCTGCCGCCGCCGAACCCATCCCCATTACATGTGGAGTCCCACAGGGCTCGTGCATCTCCCCCACTCTGTACAACGTGTTCACAAAGCCCCTATTTGATGATCTAGATGGCCTGGGTATCACCTACACTAACTACGCCGATGATACACAGATCCTCATCCCGTTGACGGGAGATTACAACCAGGATTTGGCATTGGTGAACAGGGTGTATCTCATCATCCAGGCATGGATGGCTTCGCACAGTCTATGCCTGAATGATGACAAAACTGAACTCATCATCCTTGGTTCTACGTCCAACCTAACCAAACTCGACCACAATTATGCCAACTTCATCATAGATGGGAACCTAATCAAGGTTTCGAAAGAAGTAAAAACCCTAGGAATATACCTCGACTCCTCCCTAACCTTCCACAAACAGGTTAGCTCGATGGCATCCTCTACGGCCTACACATGTAAGCTCATAAGAGCAGCCAAACCCTTCCTCTCCACCCACAGCTGCAGTACACTAGCCAGAGCATTGGTATTATCCAAACTGGACTATTGTAACGCCCTCTACATAGGAGCCACCAAACAAATCACCAACAAAATTCAGACGCTACAAAACAACGCCCTTAGGGCAGCACTCAATATTCCCAGTAGGGAACACATTTCCAATATCAGGAAATCCCATAACTGGCTCAGCACAACAGACAAAATCCTGCTTAAAGTAGCATCGCTCACCCACAAATGCCTGAATAATGCTGCCCCACGCTATCTGGCAGACAGAATATGCAAACACAGCCCCATCAGACCCACCAGAACCTCCAATGCTAATCTGCTCACCGTCCCCAGGTTTAAACGCACTAAAATGGGTGGCAACAGCTTCCAGGTGAAAGCACCCCAACACTGGAACTCCCTACCACCATCGCTCAGAACTCCCCAACCTTACTCACTTTTTAGACGCAACTACATCCATTGGTTAAAGAACACGAACCACTAACACCTCTAACACCACACGGCTGCTCTCCGCGTTGCATGCTTTAAGAGAATCTGTAAATTTGTAATACTAAACTTGTATATATTTGTAATTCTTTAAATACATCTACTGCATTCTCTCCTGCCAAACTGTACACATGTTCCTTCATCGTCACACTGTAATTATGTAATGTAAAGTATAATTATGTAATGTAAAGTATAAGCATCCTGTAACCAAGCTTTGAATCACCTTGCTGCTCATGCGCCCTCATACCCTCGGGTCTGGTGCGCAATACAAATTAATAAACTAAACTAAACTAAACTAAGGGAGTGTGGGGGAGTTGTGGGGGGGTGAGGGTGTGTGGGGGAATTGTGGGGGAAGGGGGAGGGTAGTGAGGGTGTGTGGGGGAGTTATGGGGGGAGGGCGAGGGGGGTGAGGGTGTGTGAGGTGGAGGGTTTGAGCACTTTAATCTTTTTTGGACAGTTAAATACACCCGTTGTGTGAAAAAATATTCTTGAGTGGACATTCCTTATTGCATATGTGTCATTTATTGATATACAGTGGATATTGTACATAAACTCCCACACCCAGTGCCCTCTGTCCGACTTTCATGTCAGCCTCTGCACCCATGTGTGTTAGAAATATTGTGCAATCACTGACTAACGCACAGCACATCCCTCCTGTCCATCGGCACCGCGATCATGTGCACCCACATCTTCTTCATCCCCTTCATCATCACCAGGTGGTTTCAGTTCAATGTCAAGGGGCAGGGCACATTCTGTCGGATACACATGTTGTGCAGCATGACACATGCCATGATGATCTTGGCCACCTTCTCATGCCTGTAGTGGAGTGCCCCACCCAATGGGCTAAGGCAGCAAAACCGTGCCTTCAACAGGCCAAAGGTCTGCTCGATGACCACCCGGGTACGGGTATGGGAACGATTGTAGTCCTCCTCGTGCCTGTTCTGTGGGTTTTCGGATAGGGGTGAGGAGCCACGGCTTCAAGGGATAGCCACTATTACCTGCATCAGAGGCAATAAAAGGTATATGTCAGTCGAATCATAATGGAGAGCTAACGATATGCGAACGATTAAGAAACTGCCCCAGCGAGCTAAATTGTTTAGTAACGTTCGACTTGTTTTTACAGATTGTTAACTCGCGATTACAAATCTTGAATTGTCGGCTATCCATATTGATAGTACCCTTATACAGGGCGAGGACATCATATGCGCCCCACACGAGAAGACCAACGCAGTGTGTATGAATTCAGACCGGAGGCGACTGCTTTCTAAAGGGTAAGCGGTCCGGTGGGAGTTATTGTTAGAGAACGTTTTTCGAGTATATGGTTGCACTATGATGAGACCCCAACTTAAGAATCATATTAGTACGGTTTTTACTTTGACGCTATTCTTCATTATTAAGGTATTCAATCAGTACAATGTATAGCTTTGAGTCAAAGCTTAGCATCTTGTTTGAGACATCCAACTAGTGTAATGTATAGTTTTCAGGTCTAGCTCAGTATTTCGCCACGCAAGGCTTTTAGAACTTTAGGTTTTATTGATAGCCAAGCTGTCCGAGCTATGGAGGTTCTGGTTGAGTAACCAGTCGGTAGGGCTAAAACAAGAACTCTTAGCCTGTAGAGTTTGAATGCGACCCGTAGGGGTATCACCCCCACCAATTGATGTGTTTGTATTTTCAGATCGTTGTTGTGTCTACAAAGAAGACAAGTCTACCAACCCGCTTAAGAAGCATTAATGGTGAATGCAAATGTGGTAAGCCATCAGTAGGAGACTAGTGGTTCCTAGCTGAACAGAGGCTTTTTGCAATAATGTACAGCTTAACTGACGGCTGTTTTCTATGTTGTCTTTCTCCCTAGGGTATAAGAGGTACACCACGAAGAAGCAAGAATATTGTTTTAGTGGTAAAAGTGTTATGACCAGTGTGTGTTAGATAAATTGCTTTTTTTCTTGCCCCTGGAGAAGTTCTTTCATATCTTCAATTATCGATATAGAACGAAACATGTTGGGTTATTAATATGTTGTATAATTAGCCAACATTTAGTAAAGAAGTATTAAGTTAATTAGAACCACATGTGAGTTCGCATGAGGATTCATTGAATTAGGGCATTAGGAGTTACAAGAGGGTCCCCTTGAGTTAGGGACTGTCTTTCATTGTACTAGGAGTGTTTATCACTACACGGGGTCTCTTATGTAATGTAGAGGCAACCAGTTTTTTAGCACATTTGGTTGCAGTATAGGATTTTATTCTTGTATTTTTAAAGGTGAAAATTTACGAATACTGATTTAAGTGCACTTTAAACTTGTTAAAATGGGAAATGAAATAAATTGTGTGTTTTTACTAGATCGGTGCTATACACAGAGTTTTTTTATTATTAGATGAATATGTTCATGAAATGTCAATTTAATAAAGTATTATAAATGTATGTATTAATTGAATGTTTAATTGTGTGGCTTGTTAAGTGGTGTGCATTATCCCAAGGGAGGAACAACATGGAAACCACAAGATTCTTTAGTTTAGAAACTGTCGTGAGCCGTGCTATGGGGATGAATCTCGGGGCTATTTAAATTTTCCCCATTGTCTTTTCTGTGTTATTTGGTGTACAGCTGTACTAGTCACACATCCCTGCAGATTATCGTTGGTCACATGCACATGTCTGTGGTTGTATGCACACAATTTTAATGCCCTCAATGTGTTCTGTGCCATGGATTTATGGTGTGGGTTGCATCTCCAAGATGATACACGGTGTACACTGCCTTGATGTTGCTCATGCATTGTGGATGCATACCGCTGTTTGTGTCAAATGTGTGGATGTGTTGTGTTCTATATGATTTTCTAACGGGCAGCGTTGTCAGTAGGCTCTGTAATATTAGGCATTCAGCGCTGATTATTACGATGGTGACATGCTGCAATTCTGTGACAGGCTGTGGATTCCCTTGGTGATTTTGTTCAGTGCACTCCCATGGGTGCTGGTCCTGTGTAGTGATTTGCTGCAGACATTTACATAGTGAATATTCACAGCATGTTGCTGGATTGTGTTACGGAGGGTGAGGTACGATGACGGGTGGTGGACGTGTGGTGGGATGTGGGGTTTTTTAAGTTTGGCATGTTGTGATAGGTGTCCAGCTAACTTCATTGCTATGGGATTTGGTAGCCATGTTCAGTTTGGGATGCTTTGGGCCACAGTGTTTTGTGATGTGCACATTGTGCTGTCACATCAACAATGACACCATGGTGGTGTGTGCATCTATCCTCCCATTTCACTGCTATGTGCCTGTCACTGTCATGCAACTTACCAAGCAGCCAGGCATGTCGTCCTGCATGTCGCTCCATGTAGCGTGGAGTTCCGCAGGACCATTGAGTCGTGTGTTGATCCAGGATATCAGACACAACAATGTGTGATGATCTGCTTGCGTCACATACCATCTGTACATTGATGGAGTGGTATTGCTTACGGTTGCGGTACACTACCTCCATGGCATGCGGGACCACCAACTCCACGTGGGTGCAGTCGAGGGCACCTATACAATTTGGCATGTCTGCCAGTGCACGGAAGCCAACTTTTGTAACAAATATCTCCTGGGCAGTCCGTGGCAGGGATATGTAGTCCATTGTGTCCTTCAGGAGGGCATCCAGCACTTGGTTCAGCATGCGAGAAAATAAGGGTTGTGATATGCCATGCATGTGCCCCACTGTGTGCTGGTAGGTGCCTGTGGCAAGGAAGTCGAGCACCGACACTACCTTCAGTAGAGGGGGGATGGCGGTGTGTATTTCAATGAGGCTGACAATGTCTTTGTGTATCATGTCCATGATGGTGGTGATGGTGTCCCGGTCCAGACGGTACAGGGTGTGGATCTGCTCAGGGGTTAGGTTGAATGAACTGGCTCTGATGCGAGGGATTGGGGGCTGCCTGCGTGGTACCACTGGCTGCACTGGTGGGGCATGCTAGACCTGTCTTACCCTCCTTCTCCACCTGCGTCTCCTCTGTGGTGCCTGCTGTTGCTGTTGTTGTTGTTGTTGTTGCTGCTGGTGTAGCAATGCAAGCATGTCCTCCATCCCCAGTATTGCTACTACTAGTGGAATCATTTTGGTATGGGAAGGGGTGTGGTGTGTGGGTGTGCTCCTTTTGTGCTGGCCCAGACTCCATTGCCTCCACCTGTGCTGATTCTGTGCACCTGTGGCAGTTGGAAACACTGTACATAGCAGTTTACGGGTGCTTCGCGATTCCGATATTGCCGGCATGCCGGTATCCCCTATTAGCGTCTTCAAGATGCCAGTATTTGCATGTCCGCCTGACTTGTGATGTCCTCCTGTTAGCGGCATCCCGGTATTGCCGGCCTGAAGGCCTGCATGCCCACGCCCTTTGCGCTTTAGAGGCACCGTTATTAGCGGTGCCTCTAATACTGGGTTCTTCAGTCGGAATAGCCTGGAGCGGTATGCGATGCCGGTAATCCTTTACCGGCATCGTTTTTCCATTACCTCCAACCTCGTAATGACCCCCATTGTGTTGACTTTGGGTGATGCGTTTGCGATAGATCTGCACAAGTATGCCCTTGAAAGAAACTTTCATGGCAATTTCGGTTTGGAAGCAGTGGACGCATTGTGGTGCACTGTCGATGACCTCAGTTTAGCCGATATGCATGCACTTTGCAGAGAACTGGCCAGTTCCGCTACTGTGCATGTTGTCGTCATGCACTGTGGCGGGTTGGAATTGGGTTACGTGTCTTGTTTACATTTGCTGCGTCGACTCAAGCGGCTGATGAATGCAGTGAAGAGGCTTTTTCCCACTGCCCAGGTGGTTTTGTCCACCATACCACCAACAACAGTATGGACCACTCATATTGGCTATTGCACCCAGCCAGAAGCTGGAAGGTGTCAGATTAACAGAAGCATGTTTGATTTTATGTCCGCTTGTGACATGTTTTTCTGTAACAATGACATCATTAGTTCTGCAAATGCAGAGTTCTTACAATCAAATGGCATTTGGTGGCCGTCCATTGGTAATGGTCTTTTGTGCGCTCATATCCAAGTTGCACTCAAAAGGTTCATGTCAGATTCTGAGGGTGAAAAGAAAACGTACAACTGTATGAAACTGAAAATGAGCTCTCTGTGTGGAAGCAGTTAATAACAAAACAAAAAACAAAAAACCCACAACGGTTCTTTTCAGAGCCACCCCTACCAACGAAAGCCCTTACCCTGGTTGACATTTCTTCCCCTATGCACGCAAGCAGCACGAAAGTCTCATCCGGAGATTTTCAGGCCGGTGGCCATAGAAATGGGACTGTGGAGTCTGAGCGATCGCGCGACAACATTTCTGGGTGTGGTGTGTACGCAGGGGACTGTTATACAGAACTGCTAATGTTACATGGAAAGCGCACGCGCCACAATCTGAGTTTCTCAGTATGCTGGCGGCCAATGGAAATGCAACTGTGGCAATTGTCCAATTAGGTGGTCAGAGTGTGCGTCACAGGAAAGGGCGGTCATATTTTGTTTCATTACTCTGTGTAGTAAGGCTGACAGAGATGGCGAGATACACAGTTTTCATAGTGGGTGATCCCTTTGTGCTAGATATGATCCAGCATGCCATGGAAAGAGGGTTTGAAGGGATGGTCTAGTAAAAAATTTTATTTAAAAAATAGATAGGCCACATAAAAAAAAAATACTAGCATCCTCCGTTTTAAAACTTCCTATGTAAAATTTTGAGCTATTCAAGCTCAAAATTCGAAAAAGCAAGCACAGGGGCGCAGCCATTTTGTGAAATGGAGGCCCTCCTGTGCTGGCTTTTGCTTTTGCGGCACTAATGAAGGAAAAGCCAGCCAGCTGTAGTAAACAAAGTCTACCGCTGGGTGGCTTTCCCTTCATTAGTGTCGGGACTCGGAGGACGCGGACCGGAGACCAGAGCAGGAAAGCTGCAGCTGAATCTCGGTAAGTGCTATTTATTTTTTTTTACAAAAAATAAGCACTAGCTGCATTTTTTTTTCTAAGTTTTCCGGGCTGGAGGAGCCCGGAAAACTTAGAAATAAAACCGCAGCTTTAAAAACGTTGTATTTATGTTTGCGGTCGCTTTTGAAGCGACCACAAACATAAATACAACGTTATTGTGTTGGAAAACGCTGCGGTTTTTCTTTCCAAGTTTCTCAGGCTCCTCCGGCTCGGAGGAGCCTGAGAAACTTGGAAAGAAAAACCGCAGCGTTTTCCAACACAACCGCGTGTGTTTCTGCCTGCTGTGGCTATCACTTTGGGTCTCCGGTGCTCCCAGAGCACCGGAGACCCAAAGTGAAAGCCACATCAGGCAGAAACACACGCGGTTATGTTTACATGCCGCGTAGTGTTTCTACCTGCAGCTGATTTCCCATTTGGGGCTCTCGGGATCCCCGTGGGGAGCCCGAGAGCCCCAAATGGGAAATGCTAAATGCTGCGTTGTCTGCCTAAATCTGCTTTCCCATTTGGGGCTCTCGGGCTCCCCGTGGGGAGCCCGAGAGCCCCAAATGGGAAAGCAGATTCAGGCAGACACAACGCGGTTGTTGGAGCCCGAGAGCCCCAAATGGTAAAGCAGATTCAGGCAGACACAACGCGGTTGTTTTCCGCAATGCCGCGTTGTGTCTGCCTGAATCTGCTTTTCCATTTGGGGCTCTCGGGCTCCCCGTGCGGAGCCCGAGAGCCCCAAATGGAAAAGCAGATTCAGGCAGACACAACGCGGTTGTGTTGGAAAACGCTGCAGTTTTTCTTTCCGACTTTCTCAGGCTCCTCTGAGCTGGAGGAGCCTGATAAACTTGGAAAGAAAAACCGCAGCGTTTTCCAACACAATAACGTTGTATTTATGTTTGCGGTCGCTTCAAAAGCGACCGCAAACATAAATACAACGTTTTTAAAGCTGCGGTTTTATTTCTAAGTTTTCCGGGCTCCTCCAGCCTGGAAAACTTAGAAAAAAAAACGCAGCTAGTGCTTTTTTTTTGTAAAAAAAATAAATAGCACTTACCGAGATTCAGCTGCAGCTTTCCTGCTCTGGTCTCCAGTCCGCGTCCTCCGAGTCCCGGCACTAATGAAGGGAAAGCCACCCAGCGGTAGACTTTGTTTACTACAGCTGGCTGGCTTTTCCTTCATTAGTGCTGCAAAAGCAAAAGCCAGCACAGGAGGGCCTCCATTTCACAAAATGGCTGCGCCCCTGTGCTTGCTTTTTCGAATTTTGAGCTTGAATAGCTCAAAATTTTACATAGGAAGTTTTAAAACGGAGGATGCTAGTATTTTTTTTTTATGTGGCCTATCTATTTTTTAAATAAAAAATTTTACTAGACCATCCCTTTAATGGCAATTTCAATGTGGAGGAAGTGGAGGCTTTGTGCTGCGGTGGCGCTGTCCATACTTTCGACCATTTCCTTGCAGAATGTCGACGAGTGGCCACTTTCGCTACTGTACATGTTGTGGTTGTGCACTATGGAGCATTGCTTTTGGGTTCCATAGCTTGTTCAAGTATGTACCGTCAACTCAAAAAGATGATGAAAGCAGTGAAGCGTTTTTGTATAACTATTCCAATGAATGTTGTCGGCAGTCAGACGTCGGAAGGCGTCTTATCAACAGAAGCATGTATAACTATTTGCGTGCTGCTGGGATGTACTTCTGTGTGAATGACAACATTGGTTATCGATATGTGCACCTTCTCAATGGAAATGGCAATTCATTGTAGCCCAGTGGCAATGACATTTTGTTTTCCAATTTACAGGCTGATCTGAAGACGCTATTGTAAGAATGTGTTGTGAAGTACAACAAATAAAAACACTCATAAAAACCTGAAAAAAATGGTTTCTATTAAAGCACCTTTAAAATACAAATACAAAATCACTCTTTTGAGAGCCACCACTACAAATGACATCCCCTACCCCGGTTGACATTTATTCCCCTACTCCCGCGCGCGCACACTTGGAAAAGTCTACGGACATGGCGACAGTGGCAGGGTTGCATGTGTGACATACGCCCCTTTTGCAAATGGCCGCCATACATTTGGGCCTGTGGCAGACACGGGATTGATCAATAAGGTTTCTGGGTGTGGAGTGCACGCACAGACTGTGGTACACACTATATTTGTCGAGCAAAATGCAGAGGGTGCGCTTATGGCTGTGTGTTGCAGGAGCCACAGCGTATACTTTGTGGGGGAGTTCTAGATACATTACTTCACAGTGAATGGAAGAGTCGAGTGGGAGCTCATTGTGGATTGTATCATGTGGATTTGTACGCGAACGGAGTATCTACAATGAAGTGATTGATTTTGGTTTGTCTGTGTGAGACTTTGGTGACACGCGATCACAATGATATTATTGTTGTTCATTGTGGAGGGAAAATTGCACAACATGTAACACAATTTTCAGTGCCATTTGCGCTGAAGGAGGCAGTTGGCCAGGTAATGCGTCTGTTTCTGATCTCCTACATAATTTTTTATCCCATTACGTAAACACCCATGTTGGCGCGTTATTTTTCATTTGGTCATGAAATGGAGAAAGCACGTTACATTGTGAAGAAGTGTATTTGTGCCTTTTTATGACTTGTGCCAATGTTGTACTTTACAAATGGGAATCTGACGTTACAAAGAATTTTCCCCACAAATAATGTTTCTCTTAATATTACTGCATTTCCGTTTTCTGCACTGGCTACATAAATTCCCTTGCTGCCCTTTTTGGAAGTATACGAATAATGTTTGTGTTGGGTGTTGCGCACTTGCAGTGCGTTTTCAACAGCGCAACACGTAAAACCATCTCTTTCAACAGCCACCCATTTCTACCCATTTCGACTGCAGTGTTTTCCACAGTACCACGGTTCCTTCTATTTAGCACACAATCTGTGGAGGGTATACGAAGCGGGCGCCCTGCCTCCCTTCATTGGCCCTTACATTGTTGCACTCTGAAAGGAGCTTACTTTACTTTCCTTTTTTTATTTTCCAGTTCATTACTATTTCTTTTGGTCTTGTAACACATGCCACCGAAGGAACCAAAGGCAAGGGCCGTTACAGAGGGGCCACCACCTACAGGGATATCGTAGGGGACATGCACAGAGAGGGTAATGTTGGGTGGTCTTCACTTAAATAGCCACCACTCATTGTCATGCTCCCAGACGGACTCTTCCCAAGCACTTTAATGTAGCTTTCCTCTGTAGAGTACCGGGTTGCAGTACATGCGCACTACAATGCCCTTTGGCAGGTAAGGGTCATTAGCGCAGCATATGGTGTACAAGGGTCTTTTAACGCTCCGGTGCCAAACAGGAGTGCCCTGTTGTAGGCCACAGTCTATGTGGAGAATTCTGTACATGAAATTACACTACTGATTTTTTGGCAGGGTAGTACCCTGCCAACTGGTCCCTTATGCTTGCATTGCTGTTCTGGTCACATGTGGAATGGACAGTTCATGGTACACCATTAGCCGTAGGACTAGCATGCACGGAGATGCATGAATTGTGAAATACAACAATGCTTACAACAAGGAGAAATGCAGCTTCAGTACATGCAGGAGGGAATTATTTATTAAGCGTGACCCATGCAGCTACAGTACTGTTCTAAGCACCAGTGCTATTCTTTGCTCTCCGAAGATTCTGCTGTTTGCTTACTTTTCTTAACATGCAGTGATATGTTAGTGACAAAGCCGCACCAGCTTTGCCATTTCACAGACTCACTACAAAATATAACACCTGCAATTAAATGTTATCTCCAAGTCTACAACCCGCAGGGGAACCCTTGTCACTTTCTGGCACAGTGCTCAGTGCAGAGACGGTGTGTCTGTTTTACGGGTCATGGAAAGGCCAGCAGCATATTCATCAAACTATTGTCACATTTAGCACACCCAATGTACACTCGAGGTTGCTGTTCCTTGTTTTGCAGTGGGCTTCATACAGGCAGGCATGGTGTAGTGACAAATTAGTAGGTTTGCAGAGCAACCCACGTAGTCGTGACCAGTAGTTGAAAATCGGTAGCCTACCATATCAATCCGTAGGGCTGGCGACAGAGGAGCTCTTACCAGCACTCAGAAGATTCCCTAAGCATGGACATAGTTCTAAAACAGATAGATGTGCACTCCCACAAGTAATTAAAAGAGCATTACAACATGCGGCCATGTGGCTAGTAGTGCAGTCCTACGGATACCTGCATTGTGATTGCACATATGCCGGCCATGTGCAGTGTGCATAGGAAACGACCACATTACTTACCTGCAGCTATCTCGGCTAGTAATGCGCGGCATTCTCAGTGTCACCAACACTTAACATTCACACCTTTCATTTGCAAGATACACCGACACTATTAGGCAAGGGAAGGGGTAGCACAAATGGATAGATACACAGGGCAATTTGGCCTTTCCAAATGTTTGTGAGGAGGGCAGCAAAGCTATCAGTGACAAAACGTTCTTAACAGGACGTTATGGTTTAATTGCGGTACCAAATACATATTACCTTTACGGAGAATAGTATGCTAAAGCAACGTTCTGGTTACAATGTCCTACTAAAAACATATGCAAATAACTAACAAAAAATATTGGTAAAGGGACGTTATAGTGCAGGTGGGATACTACAAACGTATCACCTTTACTGCAAACCCTATGCTAAAGCAACGTTCCCGTTACAGTGCCCTGGTAAAAACCTATGAAATTCACTAACAAAAAACATTGCGAAAGGGTTGTTATGGTTAAGTTGCACTACTAAAAAACCTATGAAATTCATTGTGAAAAACGTTCCTACAGTGGTAGCGCGAATTAACTGGCAAATTTCTGGGGGTTTTCGGAGTTACCTGTAACCATAACATCCCTGTAGGAACGTTTTCCCAATGAATTTCATGTTTTTTTTTAGCAGTGCAACTTAACCATAACATCCCTTTAATAATGTTTTTTGTTAGTTTTGTATATATGTATATATATATATATATATATATATGGAGGACAAATGCGACACCATGTAGCTTGAATCTCTACTTTAATCTTAACTGCCTCTTCCTCCCTGAGGCTCCTCCTCTTCCTCTTCTTACAGCAGCCCCTTAAGGGCAAAGTTGCATTCCCTCATAACACTTCCCCCTCTCACATCTCCTTACATACATGTTATATTCCTTCAATGAGCCAGCATGGTTTCTTGACAAACTGTCAGGGCGGCCTTCAGGGTCAGTGTCTTCTCTCCCGCCTGTTGGCTCCCATTGCTCGCTCACACTATCTCACCCTTCCATGTCCTGCGTCCTCTCTTCCTTGGTAGGGTTGTTGTCCACAATGGGGTCTCTGCCAGGTAAGAGATGTTTAAAGAAAGATGCATTCCTAGTGACAGCCCTCTGTGGGTTGATGGCTGTAACGATTGTCCCTTTCACATCCGTCACCCTGAAGGGTGTGCTTCCATATCTTGCAGCTGTCTTCCTTTGCATTCGCTATTTTACGAGCACCTCGTCTCCTTGCTCAAATTCTTTGACCCTTGCCTTCTGTGCCCGTGTCAGTCCTTGCTCTAGTTTCTTCCTTTGCTTTTGCATCTCTCTCTCTCACCTCAGATTCCAGGATGCTCCTGTCTTCTGATTTACACCTCGTTTTCTCTACTCACTGGATCGAGTCGTGTTCTGGCTTGGTACGCTCTCATCAGGTCCCCTGGCAGCACTCCTGTAACTGAGTGCAGCATGTTCCTGTAGTGGCATTCATCAGTCCACAGAGAGTGCAATTGGGTTACCTGTTGGCGACAACAGGTTTGGTGGAACTACTCCTGTAGTGGCATAACATACGGTCAGGGCCTGTTGGATTGGCACACCCTTGATTGTGGCCTTCTGAATGATCCTTTTTATGGATGACATGAACCGCTCTGCCATGCTGTTGGCCTGGTGCCATAGCAGAGTTATCCTCTGATGTGTAAAACCCATGTGCTTCGCAAATCTGTGAAAGTCCTGGCCGTTAAATGGTGCTCCATTGTCTGTCTTTACAGTGGCGGGAATGCCCCACTCGCTGATGACCTCGTCGATGACTCCTACAACTTGGGTGGACGCAGTGGATGATGTTTGTTTGACAATTGGGAAGCTCGAGAATTCATCCACTATCACTAGTAGGTGATCCCCTGATTCCAGTGGTTCATAAAAGTTCATTGCGACCCCTTGCCATACTTTTTCAGGGATCCGCGCTGGCTATATGGGCAGTGTTGGGTCACTTCTGGCTGCACATTGGCATGGAAGACAGCTCATGACTACCTCCTCCACCATAACGTCCATGAGTGGAAACCATGCTGTCTGCCGAAACAGGTTCTTGGTTGCTTCCACCCCTTGGTGTCCATCATGTGCAAGGAGCACCAGCCACCTCCGTATGGACGATGGGATAACGATGTGGCATCCCCTTAGCAGGATTCCCTATTCTGACACCGCGAGCTCTGCGCTAACCTTTGCTAGTCGTTCCAGCTCCTGTCTCTTTGCTCCATCGTGCCGGTGCAGTTGCCTTTTATAGTCCCTCCACCTGTTGGAGGCTGTCAGCTGTTTGACCTAGCTGATGGTTCGGTCAGCGTGATTCGCTCGTACTAGGTCCTCAATTGTGAGGGTGGGTGGCATGGCTTGTTCGGTGACGTAGTACAGGTATTCTGCATCTCCGTCCCTTGGTGGCTGTGCTTTGTTGGTCAGGTGTCGTGAGATATAGTCGGCGAAGTTACTGTCAGCCCAGGTCTGTGTGTGATTTCATAGTTGTACACCTGGAGGAGGATGCCCCATCTCTTGATCCTCGGTGGCATCTTTGTCCTTGGGTTCCCGAACAATGACAGGAGGGCCTGGTGGTCTGTTACAATGGTGAACTTCTTTCCAATTATGAAGTAGTGGAAGTATTCCCAAGCCCACACTGCTGCCAAGCTCTCCTTCTCTGCCTGTGAATATGCGGTCTCCGTCTGCGATAGGGATCTGCTTGCATATGCCACCACAAAGCTCACGGGTGCCCCTGGCCTCTCTCAGTGTGCCAAAATGGCACCTAGCCTGACCGGGCTGGCATCAACCACGATTTTAGTGAGCCATGTCAGATTAAAGTAGGCGAGGTGTGTTGCATTTGAAAGTTCCGCCTTGATGGTGTTGAACGCCCGTTGGCAGTCTTGTGACCAGCGGCATGGCTCTTTTTTCTTTAGCAGCCTGGCTTTTGGCTCGGTAGTGATGGCATATCTTGCAACATATCGAGCGCAGTAGCCGGCCATCCCTTAGAACGACCTGACCTCCCCCACAGGGGTGGGTTCCTGCAGTTTCCTAATTGTGCATACTTTTGCCGGGTCGGGCTGCATACCATTGCTAGAAAATATGTGTCCATAGAACTGTAGTCTGTCCTTGCTGATGCTGCATTTTTCATAGTTTAGGGTGAGTCCTGCATCTTTCAAGAATGTATACACGTCCATGAGAGCCTGGTCATGTTCCTCTGGGAGGATATGAGTGTGTCATCAGAGTAGTTGAATGCTGACTACATCAGGAGCAACAGGTGTCTAATAGTCTCCTGAAAAATCTCTGCAGCAGAGAAGATACCGAAATGTGGGCATTTGTAGCAGAATAAGCCATCACAGGTGGCGAACATGGTGATTCCTTTGGATTTAGGGTGTAGCTCCAGTTGGTGGCACCCCTGATTGAAGTTCAACTCGGAAAAATGTGTTGCACAGTTCAATTGTACAATCATGTCCTCTATCTTTGGGCCTGGGTGTCTGTCTCTCTCTTTCTCTCTCTCTCTCTCTCTCTCTCTCTCTCTCTCTCTATTGTTGTATTGGCCACCCTCATGTCAACGCACAACCAGAGATCTTGTTTTCTTCTTTAGGCACTATCACTAAGGGTGAGATCCATGGTGTGGGACACGTTGCTCTTTCTATAATGTCGTTTGACAGTAGCTGTTGTAGTTCTCGGGACACTGCTTAGTGCAGGTGGAAGCCTACCCTTCTTGGGTGCTGTGGGACTGGCTTGATGTTCTCGTTGATGTGTAGCCGAATTACCTTTCCATTTATCTTCCCCAAACTTTTGAACAGCTCAGGAAATGTGGACATGATCATCTCTCTTTGCACTGATGCCCCCTTCATGTGACAGATGATCTGGCATCTTCCATGTTCCCCACTACACTGGACCACATCGTTGTCATGGAAGTGGATGTCTATCAGGCCGAGCTCTATCGCTGTGCAGTAACTCAACAGGCATTTACCACTGACCGGGCTACTGAGTATGTGAATGGCAGTGTCAGTTGCCTTCACTTTAAATGAGAGTGTCCTTCTGAATTGTCCCAGCGAGGGAAGTGGCGTGATGGCTCCCCATTGAAATACTCTTGCTCTCGAAGGAGTCAGGGCTCACTTGTTCCCTGTAAGTAGAAACTGCTGCACTCCCATGATGTTGACGGTAGCCCCAGTGTCTATCAAAAAATGGTGGGTCACTTCTGTTTGGACCATTACTTTAGGGACTTCACTGCCATCTTGTTCCCTGTGTATCAGATTTACTAACTTATCTGTGTATTCGGATCTTGCACATATGGGAATTAGTCACAATTTGAATATGGGTCACCAGGAGAGTCATAGTGGTCCATGTGGTAATCTATTTCTGGCGGCTGGTTGTCGCCCGGAACTCTCCATAGTCCAGGTCTTGTTCCATCGCCCTGTCCATCCTTCTTGGCTGTTGTGGGTGGAACTGCAGCTGCCTCCGCTGTGGTTGTTGTAGGCTTGGTCTATATGGCTGTCACGTGCTATTGGTTGCCATCTGCGTCAGTTGTGGTTGTTGCCCTGGTGGGAATGGCCTCCCTTTCTGGCAAACTTTTTGGAAGTGTCCTTCTCTGCTGCATCTTGAACATCATTCGCTCAGCGCCGGGCATGCTCCTCAGTGTGGGAAGATCTGGCCGCATTGGTAGCATAGGCACTGCGGGCGGGGGCCTGCCCGTGTCTGTGGGTATCCTTCCCTTGGCAGTCTTCTCGTTTGGGTTTGGGAGTCGAGTGTCCCTCTTACTGTGTCTCTGGTGCTTGTAAGTACCCCGATCGCGTCGTCTTTCTCAGACTTTCTCTTGCTCATTTCCATTGCGTAGGCCTGGATCGCAACTCTCTCATATACTCTCGCCATCTCAATGACCTCGTCAATCGTCAGGGGCTCCTTCAGGAGTTGCTTTTGCAGTATGCACGACATGCACGCTTCAATGATGCGGAGTCAGACTGCTTCGTCATCTGAGAATGCAGAGAACTGGAAGTGGATCCGTTTTTGGCAAAGGTGGGTGATGAACTCCTCTACAGTCTTGTGGGATGCCTGGTGGCAATAATTGAACACATACCTTTCATAGTTTCTGTTTGGCTATATGACCAGTCTCTTGTTCAAGGCAGTTACAAGCTCGTCATAGGTGGTCCTGTCTTCTGCTGGGATTGTTTTGACAATGGTCTTTATTTCATTTCCGGCTAGGTTTGTGAAAATATCCTTAATGACTGGTGACTTCTCTTCCCCCTGTGGGTTTGATGAACTTTTTGAGCACTGTCCAGCTGTGATTGAAGGTTGAATGGGCATGGATTTCTTAGGAACTCTACCTTGCTGATTCTCTGCAGTGCTCCTCCTTGATCTCCTGTTTGATCCACCATATCGGCTGTGCGAGCTGGAGCTCTCCTTCTGGTCGCAAGAACTACTGCAGTCCTCAATGACTTCCCTTTCCCCTTTACTGTGGGCAGCACTGCTTGGCCCGTCCGTGTGGCCTCCGGCAGGGTGTGGGCCAGGACAGGGCTATGGGTGGGTAACCCCTGCTGTTGCCGCTGCAGGATGTTAGTAGCGACACATGGCCAGTCTGCGTGTGGCTGCTGATGTGACCCGTTGATGTGGGGTGCCTTTGGTTGGCCCGTTAATGTTGCTTGTGTACCTGTATGAATTTAGGGTGTCCCTTTAATGTTGCTTAGGTACCTGCATGTTCTTCCTATTTTATTTATTATGTGTACCCTCTTGTTTCTCCAGTGATCGTATCTCCTGCCCCTCAGTCGTTCCACGAGGATTGTGTCTATATTCCTTTTTATCTTTAGTAGTCCTTCTTCTGTTTTGCCACCCATGAGACAGCCCTCTGTTTCGTTAGTCTGTTCTGCTCTGCTTTGGTGCAGTAATGCTAGCAGGTTTGCTAGGAGGCTGGTGTCAGCAGATGACATGCCGCTTCTTGACGGTTTGAGGTATCGCCATCAACAGGACCAGGGCTTCAGCCCACAGGATATCCGGACGCGTCACTGGACTCAAAAGATGCTGGAATCAAGCTGGTGGGCATCGCTGCAGAGGGACAGCCATTGGAACAGCACATGGCTGTGAACTGTGGAGGACGAACGGACTGGCTCGCCAAGGACGCCGTGTGCCGGCAAGCGGGTTTCACTTTGGCCCGCGGTGAAGGAGGGCTGCCGGGACGGCACACCACATGGAGAGTGAGTGGACTGGCTCGCTGCTGGTATTTGCTTGTTTCTCTGCTCTAGATTCTTTTATCCTCGTCACCAGTTGTTATCAATGAGTGCACTGTTAAGATGTGGGGTAGGCTCTAACCTTAGGTACACAGACCAACTGTGGAGCCACGTAGGTTAAACCAGGATGCTTTATTATACATAAATACATCTGTACAAACTCCTGTTACTTGCAGGTATGTACATAGCAGGATCAGGTAGACACAGGTAGACATTAATGGACAGACCGTCCGGCTACCCTCTCAATCCCAGCTCAGGCCCCCAACTCACATTCATAGAACACACACACACAACACTCACTCAACACTCTCCTGAGCTGTCTATCATCAACATTCCATCAGCATGTACTCCTGGCCAGGGATACATGACAAGAATGACTCACATTACAACATGCACGTGCATATATATTGTTGTGAACAAGCAGCGAAGAAGCCGTGAAGTGTGTAGACGCCATATCCCAAATGGCATTGATGACATCACATATCTGGGCCACCTGTTTTTGTCCACTGACATATGTAGGCCAGGTGATTTTGTTCACTGACAGAATATTAGAATTAAAAGGTGCTATATATGTAGACGTTAACCTTGTCATATGTTCTTAAAGTTCATTCCTTGGGGTTTGGTCTCAGCTCATGGTGCACATACATGCGGAAATAAGCAGGCCACAAACACACAATTCATTTGTATGCATGAAGATAAACTTTAATGTTATTAACATTTTCTTTTTTTCTTTTTTTTTTTTTTTAATAATTTTTATTGAGGTATGTAGTATACAATCATAAAGTCATAACTTCATAGACATAATGCAGTGAAACTTTTACATGAGAATAGATTAAACAATGGTAAAATGGAAGTGTTCCAATAGAGCAATTAATTAATTACACTGTGTACAATGTGAAGTTGGGCATATAAGGAATGCTGTTTCTTTCTTCTTTACTCTAGTTTCCCTTTATGTGGCTCTGATTTGTATACATTGTGGGTCTTCTTATGTATTGTTTGTACTAAAACAAGTATGTAGTAAGTCTTGAATTGTTAGCTAGTTATTACATGTTTAACATTATCAAGACTCTGATAAGGTAGTATTCATTATTACGAGATTATAAATATTGTACTTCTTTGGTGCCTGCTGCAGCCATTGCCTATGTTTATGTATGATTAGGTTCCTGTATTAACAGCAACACTGTTTGCGAACCTTTGTGCATATTCGTCAAATGGCACCACATTTATAAGACCCCCCTCTAATTGTGTTCCCTCTTGACAAAACAGCACCACACTTTCCGAAACCATTCAGAATCAGGTCTAGAATAAAATTCCTAAATATCATGCAGTTTTATTGACTGCCGCCAAAGTTATAAGCAATCCAAAAACTACTTTTCACCAACCCTGTAATGCAGTAATAGGCATAGATGTCCTTGAACATCCAAAGTGTTCGCGAACATCACAGGACTGTACCGGAAAATTTGGGCTGTTCGCGGACTTCGGGGATGAAAAACACCTGTTTTTTTGATTCTCATGGCCATATCCCATCCTATTCTCATCACCACCCGCCTCCCCAGAGATTGTTTGATGAGTTTGACAAGTGCAATGTTGTGTTTTTTAATGGATTTTACCGCGATGTTCACGGACATGTCCGCGAATCCAACATGACAGGCGTTTCCAAAAATCTGATGCATTTCACGCTTTTCACCATCCAATCAACGGGTGCGCTCGATGTCTGTGGACCTCATGTCGTCTTCTGAATTAATCAGAGGCCCGTCCGCAAACCGAACAGGTGAGTCCGCGGACCAAATCCAGATATCACTAATTATTTTTACCTACTTTTGGGCCGTTTAAAAAAAAAAGTACTGGACGGATTTACGCCAAATTTACAAAAGGGAGCAATCTGCCGCTCCTGCTGCAAATTTGGTGAAAATCCATCCAGCGATTTGGGTTGTAGATGTGAGCAAAAAAAAAAAATGCCATTGAATCTGTGGAAAAAAAATATATTGTTGGGACCCCCCTCCAACTTTGCTCCCACTTGATGAAACCTCACCAAACTTGTCGAAAAAAACACAGAAGGGGCCTTATACTTTTTTTTGCCAAGTTGGGTAAGGATTTGCCCAGGGGTAGCAAAGTCAAAAGTGCCCCAGAAAGTGCTCTATGTGTGAGTTAGGCAACTTAGCCATAACTACAGGGCCGCTACTGCAGGCCCTGTAATATAATCATAGGGCGGACACATGCGATACCATGTAGCTTGAATCTCTACTTTAATCTTAACCGCCTCTTCCTCCCTGAGGCTCCTCCTCTTCCTCCTCTTACAGCCTGCCGCTTAAGGGCACAGTGGCATGCCCTCATAACTAGGGGTAACGTCTGGCCAAATGTCTCCCATTTTTATAGGCAAACCATTATATTGCAATGGACTTTCTGCGCCCCGCCCTACACCCCTTATTCCACAGTAATTTGACATCGAAGTGGGCCGGAGAGGCGCACTGTCGTGCTCACGAGTAGGGCACCGCCGGCGCCGGGGCTCCCTGAGTCCTGGTGGAATTCCTCCAGAATACTGCGCGCGCGTACGGAGCCAGAATACTCGGTGAGACGAGAAGTCGTGCTCCGCTGAAGCAGAACAGCCCGCGCCTCGCAGACGAGAGCGGGGGCTTAGCAAATGAGAATACACAGTGCGTGGTAGTCTGCATTCTCTTCTAGTCTTCTAGTCTCGTGACCGCGTCGCCGTGCCAGATCTATTTTGGTGCTTGACAAGCTAACATTTCGAGAGTGGGTGGTGGGGGGGTCGGTCTAACCCTTAAAATGTTCGGAGAGGGGCTGAGACTGTGGGGGAGGGGCAAACATACTTGTGTGGGGGCATCTAACTTCTTTACACATTGTAATGGTACTATGCTAGTGCAGCTTGAATGTTACTAGTAGTTAACTCTCTACGGCTGAAAGCACCCACTTACTTCAAACACTCCCCTGGCATGCAAGAACTACCCCCCCCCCCCCCGCCCCCTCCCCCTCCACTCCCCCATCACGATGTCAAATGCCTAAAAATGTAGATGATAACAATGACACGTTTTACACCAGTAATTGCTGGGTGTTTTAACTGGGAAGCCGCAGACACTGTTTGATGGATGTGACCGTTTCTGTCCTGCTACGGCCCTGTGCGTTCAGCCAGGTCAATTCAACGCAGCCCAAAATATCGGCGAGGTGGGGTAGTGGTTGGTGGGGGGTTGGGTTAATTTATGAGGGCTAATGCCCGATGGCCGGTGAGCCACTGGGGCATGGGTACTTTGCAGGAGGAGGCACCCCTCCTCGCCCGGACCTTCTCCTCCCCTCCCGTCTTCATGCGAGTGCCTCTGGGAGTCCCCGTCAGTTCAGCACCTTGGAGAGTCGCCCGCCTTCAAAGGCGAGGACCGTCCTGCGCCAGCACTGCCATGTTATCCTATGAGAGCGGCCCCCGCGAGGAGTCTATGGGGATGAATGTGGCTCAGCTTGCATCTCCTATTTCCTATGATTGACAGGGATACAGGCTGTGCTTTTAAGGATGCTTTCCTAATAGACCTCGAATTAAGAAACCCACGCTATTTTTAACAGTAACGTTTTAAATGTTAGGCATTTGTGCTTTTGGATTAGTGCCTGGATGACTAATAACTTTTATATTAAAAAAATGCCTAGTTTACTTCTAAAATAATATCTAGCTCCACATGCCTTACTTAATCTTTGTGTCAATTTATTGTATATTTTATTTTGTACGGCCCCAGGGGTTCCTACTTTTGAATTTCTCTATTAAAGTAAAAATGCCCCATCTCCTTCTGCCCCGCCCGTCCCACCCATTGAATGCAAGCAGCCAGCAGAGCTACACCCCTTCCCAGGTGGAAACGGTGCATTTTAGGGCGCATCTTACAGAAATAATTCGAATGTTGATCTCAACATGTAATATCTCAGCAACAGTCGCCCAACCTGCTGTGCTACCTTGCAGAGTTCTGCTTTGGGCGCTGCCACTGAACTTTAAAGAATTGAGCAGTGCAGGTGGATTGCTGACCCTGCTGGACGTCGCCGCATTAGCAGCAGTGCGGTTCATGTGCATGGCTTGAAGCCAATCAGGTCTGATCCCCTGCAGCATTGATAGAGTGTGCAGTCTCATTTGGGGAGTGCAGTCAGCAGCTGAACAGTGTGCACATCTATATTGGGGTAACGTGTGGGTCCTGCCCCCGTTGCTACAGAAGGAAGGGGACTCTTACCACCCATGTCTCCCTGCTCTTGGCACCTACCTGCCTTAGAATTGGTTTTGCAGTTTGCCCGTTACACCAAGCAGAGCCTACAGTGTTTCCCAAAGCATTGCCAAAGCCATTGACCACTTCCCACACTCTGGCCTGTGGAAGGTGCCTGGCTCATAGACGCTCATTAGTGGACACTTAGATTTTGAAAGGAAACATTGCTAAAACTAGGCCACATTGTACTATCAATACATAGAAGCTGTTAAAGCTTGAGATAGGGCCTAGACCTGCCTACAGGACTGGGGCAAAATGGTATGAGCAGGAGAGAGCTGGGAGACGCAGTTGAAAGGAAACTCTCTCTCCTTCAACTCGTTGAGCATGGGGGCTTACCAGAAGGACTTAAAGAAAAAACAATAGCAAAGGAGCGTAGCATGAGGTGAGAGTGGAGATAGGTGTCATTTGGAGAGTGGGTAAGGGCTCAATGCATTAAGAATATGAAAGACACGTTCAATAAGTAACTGTGGCTCTTCCTGTGTGTTTCTGTAACCCCTAGAGAACGCCACATTGCAGCCGTTTACTCCTACAGAGCGGTTCAGCATCCCTTTGAGGAGAGTAGGCTAAAGCGGTCTTTGTGTGAGAGGTCATGCGTAGCACTGGCTGGTCGGACATAGAGCTGGACCGGGGCTTGAACTATAAGGAAAGCTAGACTCCAGCTCGAGGTCAGGAACTGGGCCTGGAGAAACTGATTCAGGTGCTGGACACAGAAAATGACCTCAACTGAAATAACAAAAAGGCAAAGAAGACCGAAAGGATGTGCAAGCAGGGTTTGAGCCAGTGGAATACCTATTGGGGATTGGCCAATGGAAAGGAACACTTGAGCATATGTTATGGGATTGCTACAGGGTGAGATTGTTTTGGGCTGATGTAACAAGGACAATGAATACAGTCCGTGGAGTGGACAGAGAATATGACTTTGGGTCTTTGATTCTGGGTGAGAACGTGGATCTGGAGGACATGTCTTATCATCAGGTAGCTTGATCTCCAGGGCTTCCATGGTCGGAAAAAGGATAATTTTACAAAATGGGAAGTCAGCAGTCTTTCCAACTAAAGATATGTGGTTACAGGAAATGTACTCACTTTGCAACATTGACAGGGTGGAAAATGAGAATACAGAAAAAGGGCAAAACCTTTGGTGACATTTGGAGTGGATTACTTCAATCAGACTTGGAGTGATATGGAGTTTGGAAGAGCACAGAAACCCGAAAGATAAGTAGTTCCCCCTTTTTAAAAAATAAATAAATTACACATGATGATTAATAGATGAGGGGAGGGGCGGGAAGGTTGGACTATTTCTACTTTTGGATTATGTTATATTAGTTGATTATGATTTTTTCTTGTTGATTTTTAATATATTTGTTTATGATAATGTCTGGGTGGTCAAGGAGGGTCCCTTCTATTATGAGGAATTCATGTTGTGAGCACCATATTGATGACTGGGGGTGCAGCAAACTGAGCGCGGTTTACTTTTTGTTCTGAACTGATACAATATTAGCTTGCACACGTGCAGAAAGGGTTCTATGTTCTTTCATCGACAGTCATTTTCACAGCTGCCTTTTAAACGAGTAAAAAATAACAAAAAAGGTCATCACATGTTTTGGGGGGGGTTTCTGCCACCAAATGCCCTCTCCCCCACCTATTTTTAACTCCTCCTGACCCCCCCAACCCCTTATCTGACCTTTCCCACCCCCCAAAAAAAATTTCAATCACCTTTTTCGTAATTTTATACTTGTTTAAAAGGCAGTCGTAAAAATTACTGTTGATGAAACAACGTTATACCGCAGAAAGATAACATATTAACTCTACCAAATGTAAAAGCATACGTGTACTCTTAATATAAATACATGAGAAATGTGTGAATCTCAATATAAATGCCCTTTTCACGATAAATCAGAACATAGCAGTTAGGGCTCTCTTGCAAAATGCACTTTGACTTCTAAACAGGTTTTCAGACGACAGAAGGCAGGTAAATGATTAATCTCAACCTTTGCGGTCAGCATCTGCAGAAATGTGTAGATAGTAGGTATAATCTCCTGATGTTTGACAGCGTGACTAAAAGAGTTTTGTTGTTTATTATGGTCAGTAGTAGGGAATTAATTAGGGCTAAGTTAAATGCCTAAAGCTATTAAGGAGTTTCAATTGTGCGATAAAGTGGAAGCCTTGTAGATTGGAAAAGTTACAAAGGAACAGATGTTATCTTGCCCTTTGTATTAAAATCTTTAGATGGGGCTAGTCATTTGTTCGGTTAAGTGTTTTTCCCGGGCATCAGAAGTTGTATGTAGCCGCATAACTTACAAGGTCTTTTAGAGGCAACAGGAGTCTGTGGAATGGAGCTCTTAATCTATGCATCAAGGAAAATCCTGTTTAGGCCCAACCTTCTTCTATTTGCTAAAATACATTGGCAAGACCATGTGCAATCATACTTAAAGTTACAGGTCTTCGGCCAGTTATTGCTAGCAATTAATTATGTATTCAATACTAATGTTTAAACCATGCACCTACGTCAGGGCCTACTACAACCAATTCCAAGAGGTGTGTTTGGAATGTGACCTGAAGATAATAATGAAGATAAACTTGACCAATGAAAATGGAAGAATTGGGAAAAGATGGGATTTCTTTGAAGAGGTTTTGTCCAATCATATTTGGTGGGTAGAGCGTAATAAAATGTATCTAGGAGTGTTTGAAATTGTTGCAAAAAGTATATAAACTGCCAACTGATGTTGTATTGTTGAGACATGGGTTAGTTTGGTCCTGCAACATCATCTAACCACCCCCCGGAGCTTTATACAATAAACTTGCTTTATGTAAACCATGTTCTCGCTTCTTAAGTGATGGGCCTGTTTTGATTTAAGGTGATTAAAGGTCCACCCCCACATTCTGCGGGCCAAGGTAGGAGCCCAGGCATTCCGAGACATTGGGGATTTTCTATCCACATCTCACAGCGGCGGCACCTCACTTCGGGCACCAGTTTTCTGTGCACGGTGAAAAAGAGGTCTGTGGATGCCATATTGGTTAAAGGTCCATCTGCTCCGCGGAGACATGGTGCCACGTCCTAGCAGTGCAGAAAGATTTGACGAAGCACCACATCGGAACACCTCAGGTTCACGTTAATACATGCTTGGGAGTGTAAAGCATTGGGAATATAGGCGTAAGAAAGTGGTTGTTTATTTGATTTAAGGGGTAATGGCTTTTGATTCTTTTTTAGGGGGTAAGGGTAGATTTGGAATGTGGTTGTGAAATTAGTTGAGGTTACAGGGCTTGGAAAAGTGGATGTTTTTTAATAGAGTGGTTGAACTGTTCTGTGTTGTAAGTCCTTTGTATATATTTGTACCTAGTTTGTTATTTTAGAGGTGTGAGGGGGTATCTTACCCCACATGCCCAGTGTGAAGCTTGTCCTTATACCCTTTAGTTTGCTTCTCTGGTTGGGTGGAGCTCTCACCTGCATGTGTGGTGGTATCTTAGGGTAAGAACAATCGCAGATACCTTTCTGACGAAGCCCTTGACATTCTTTTGTATTTTTAAAAAGTATTTTATTGGTTTTCACAACAAACAACATACGATGCACCCCAACATGGTGCATAAAATCAAACAATCACTAACTTACCCCCTCCCTCCTCCCTCAACCCCCTCTGGAGTCTACCAATCTACAACATCCTCCCTCTAGTTTATGACTGTCACATCCTCTTCGCCACCTAGGGAGCTTTTTGTTTATCAAGTGTACCCAGGCTGTCAACGTCCCAGCTTCTTCTTCACCCCTCTACATACCGCTTCTCTCCATACCACCGTTTCTGCGTCTGCCCATTTCAAGAGATCCTGCCACCAGGCTTCCACACTTGGTCTCTCTTTTGACTTTCAGCACATTGCAATCCTGCACTTAGCAAGGATATAAGCCACATCTTTGAGTTTGCTCACATGCTTAAGTTTGCGTGGTCTTGGGAATCCCCACCATGCACGCCCACACAGAGTCCACGTCTAGTCTAATCCCCTTGTTAGCCAGCCGGTTCGCCACTTCCGCCCAGTATCTTGCTATTTCTGGGCATGCCCAGAACATGTGTACCATCCCTGCGTCCTCTTCTCCACCTTTCGGACAGTTCTGTGTAGCTGCATTTGTGAACTTGGCAATTTCCTTGGGTGTCATGTATGCACTGTGGGTAATATATAGCTGGATTTGCTGTAGTCTGACATTTCTTGATACTTTCTTATGGTATCTCTCCATTCTCACCCATAATCCATCACCTATCGTCCCTCCGCCTTCCTCTTCCCAGTCACGCCTTATCTGAACCACTTCTTTCCCGACCTTGGACATAATTATCTCATATATTCGGAAGATCTCATGGCCACCTTCTGACACTGCTTGAAATGTTTCTATGGCAATATCTGGCTGCTGGGACAGCTCTATCTCTGAACATGTCTTCCTTATTAACTTCATCAGCCTAGCGTATGTGATATATTGCCCACTGTGTAAGCCTGTGCCTTCCCTCAATATATCAAACTCTATCCTTTCTCCCTCTTGCCGCACATCACCTACAGTTGTCACTCCCACTGTTTCCCAATGTTCTCTGATGGTCTTCCCCAATTGTTCGTCTACCCCCTTCAGTGTTACTAGGGGGACTTGCAGGGAGCACGGCAACAGGCTCCCCATCATTCTACAGGATCTATGCCAGATTTTCCTCCCCAGGACCAACAACGCCAACCTCTGCCCCTTTGGAGGGTCTGCCACCCATATCCACTCATTCAGAAAATAAGGAGCACTTTCCTCCCTCAGCAATCTGGATTCCGGTGTGGTGTCCTCGGATAGCCATCTTGCCACATATTGAAGTTGGCCAGCCAGGCAGTACACCTCGACATTGTGCAGTCTAATCCCCGCTTGGTCATACGGATTCTGCAATTTCCACAGGGCTATCCTATTCCTAGAAATGTGCCATATGAACTTTCTACATATACCCTGCACTCTGGTGAAAAACCGTTTAGGAATCATGTATGGGACATTTGCAAAATTGTGCAGCAGCCTGGGTAGGGCTATCATCTGAAGCAGTGCCGCCCTACCCATCATGGTCAGAGGCAGTCGTGCCCAAAATATATGCTCCGTTCGATACTCTTTAATGCCTTCTCTGTGTTATTCTCGTGTTCGTACTATATCTTGTGATATATGTCCACCCCCAGGTATCTAAACATGTCGATAGCCCACCCAATCTGTAACACTGGTAACTTGTGTTGTGGCATTCCTACATATCTGCCTAGGGGGAATACCATAGACTTTCGTGGATTGATTGTTATGAATGATAGTATCGCGTATCGTTCTAATACCTCCAGAATATACTGCAGGTTTTCTTCGGGATATTGTAAATATAGCAACATGTCATCAGCATATAGCGATATCAAGTGCTGTCCCCCTTTTGTTGTAATTCCCACTTCACCATATTGGTGCCTCAAGTACATTGCCAAAGGCTCCAATGCTAAGATAAATAGCATCGGGGGCCAGGGGCATCCCTGCCTGGTACCTCTACCCAACGTCCATCGCTCCGAAATGATCGATCCTGTCTGGACTCGAGCTATCGGTTCGCTGTACAGTAATTTAACGCACTTCCAATATTCTGGTCCCATCCCACATTTTCCCAAAACCGCCATCAACCATGGCCATTTGACAGAGTCGAAGACCTTAACTGCATCTAATGAGGCTATCACTATTTCTTGGGAGCTCCCTGTTGTCTGGTCTATAATATGGTGTAGCCTCTGGAGATTATCGGAGATGCACCTCCGGGGGACATATCCCGTTTGGTCATGATGTACTGGGGTGTCTATCATCGGCTTCAATCTATTTGCCATCACAGCAGTGAGGATCTTACTATCTTGGTTTAGCATTGATAGCGGTCTGTAGGATCCGCAATCAGTACTTGATTTGTCTGGCTTCAGGGGCGGGATGATGATCACTTCCCTGAGGGTCTCAGGAAGCTTACCGTTGTCAAACGCCTGGTTCAACATGGCCAACATCGGTGGGAGTAGGTCTGTCATATACGTTTTATAAAACTCGCTCGGGAGACCGTCTGCACCCGGGGACTTATTAGTGGATAATGACCAAAACACGTTTTCCAATTCTTCCAGTGTGAGTGGTGCATGTAATCTCTCTCTATCCATTTCCCCCAGCCTAAGCAGATTAATCTCTTCCAGTGTATCCCATATATCAATTTCCTCTTCTTCAACCTTGTCTGCGTACAGGTCTTGATAGTATCTATAGAAGCATTCGTTCACTCCCTCCTGATTGTCCTCTACTATGCCGTCACACCTATATATCTCTCGAATCACCTGTGTCGGGGTCTCACTCTTACACAGCCAGGCCAGCAGTCTACCCGGCTTATCACCTTCTGCATTTTGTCTTTCTATGTATCTCCTATAGTTTAAGTTGCTTAACCTTTCCCAGTGGGCCTTGCATTTTTCTTGTAATGCACGTATAACCTCAGCCCCTCCCGGGGAATCCACCCCTGCTTGCATTATTTCCTCGATCTCCTTTTCCAAGTTTTGCATTTCCTCCACTATACCTCCTCTCATCACCACCTTAAATGACACCCACAGCGTGCCGGCTGACTTCACGCTTCCTGTGTTTATGGACCTCCTCATGTCTTCTCTAAATATGGTATCTTTTAACGCTTCAGCTCTCAGCTTCCACGTCGGTATCCTCGGCCTTGGCGGAGAGACATGCCACGTTACGACCAGCGGCGCATGGTCCGATAGGACTGGTGCCTTGTACTCTGAGCTTTTTATGTCCTCTACCAAGGTACCGGCCACAAATATATAATCCAACCTGGTGTGCAGATCATGTGGGGCTGAGTAATGTGAATAACCCTGTGTTGTGAGTGGAGCCTTCTCCATATCTCAATCAAATGAAAATCCTGTACAAGTGTGTCTAAGGCTTTCACCGCTGGGTTCAGCCTAGTTACCTTGTCATCAGATCTATCCAGCATGGGGCTAGTGTACAGTTGAAATCTCCCCCCATTATAAGTGCTCCATCTATATACGGGCTGATCTTGGCTTAAAGGTTCCTAAAGTACATTGCAGTGTCGTTGTTTGGGGCGTAAATGTTAATAATGTTCACCTCTTTGTTATCCACTAGCCCTTTCAACAATACCATTCTCCCATCTGTCCCTACCTCTTGTCGTAGTAATTTGAAAGGGACATGTAGCGCTATCCATATAAGAACCCCTCTAGTGTATACTGAGTATGTGGCTCCCACCATGATCCCCTTCCATTTCCTCTCTATCACTTCTAGTTTCTCCTTGGTCAAATGGGTTTCCTGGAGCAACACTATATCTATTTTTTGTCTTCTCAAGTACATCATAATATTTTTCCGTTTAATGTAGCTGTTCAACCCCCGTACATTCCAGGTCACTATTTTTAGGTCTCTCATATCAGCCGTACCCTACCCCACCCACTACCTCCCCCACATTCCTCCTGTTCGGAGCGAGTTGCGATTGTAGACTCTTCCCTTTACCCCCTTGTAACTCTCCCCATCCCCCCTTTTCCTCTCCCAACTGAACTCCCACTATAACTACCCCCCTTCCACCCCAACCTCTATCAAATGTTGCCCAGCTCCATCCCTGGATCTCAGGCTCCCCTGCATCTCGCCCCCTGTCCGGCTATCGCTGGCGCAAACGTCACAGCAGGTGGATACTGTTCTACAATATCCTAATTAAACTACCTATTGGGGTGAAGTCATGCCCCTGGTTGTCGATCCCATAACATAATCTCAGTGCGTCAATCGGCTCATTGCTTAAACGTCCTCAGGCAATTGTGGTACCTAAACTATATCAATATTCCCCTTACAACCCTAGCTTATTTGGCAATATCTCTATTACTTCCTCTTCACATATCCCATATGAGAGTGATAATCAGTTTCAGCCGAACAGTCCCATCGCCTATCAAGGCGGAAACATCAGTTCACTTATCCGTTTTGTCTGTTTTCCGACCATCCGCACCATCTGGGCAGTTTATCCCGTCCATCCACGTCACAGCGTCTTCCAGGGTCTCGAAGAAAAGAGCTTTGTCTCTGTGTACGACTGTTTAGTCTCGTTGGATAAAGCAATCTGTACTTCAGGCCGGATTCTCACAGCCTCTTCTTAACCGCCACAAAACTCAAGCGCCGCCTTTGTACCAGGAATGTGTAATCCGGATATGCTGTTATTGCTGACGATCTACTGATTGTCCCGCCTTTCTGGAAGTGCTCTAGGATCTCTCCCTATCTTTGTAGCTCAATATTTTGGCTATGATTGGCTGAGGTGGAGCACCTGGCGGGGGCTTCTTAGTCTGGGCTCTGTGTGCGCTTTCCACCGCAAACCCTTGGGAGAGAGCTCCTGCACCAATTTCCTGTAATATCATGTTCTCGATGCAGTTCGTGGGGTCGGGGTTCTCTTCTCCTTCCGGAAGCCCCACGATACGGATGTTATTCCTTCTTGCTCTCCCTTCCGCTTCCTCCGCCCGGTTTTCTAGGTTGTTCACTTTCTGTTGTAAGGTGTGAATCTCCCTGGTGCTCACTGCACAGGTCTCCAAGTTGGCCTTAATTTCTTCCTCCAGCGTTCCCGTGCGTTCGGCTCTAGCCCTGATGTCTTGTTTTAGGAGAATAACAACCACACTGATCGCGTCGATCGTGGCCTCAAGGGAAGTTTTCAGTTCCGCTATAGTGGCATCAGGTTTGGATTCCCATGCAGCCTTTAACCCAGCAATAGCTTCTAGGATCTGTTGATCTCCTCATGGTGGTCCTCCTTTCCCAGGCGAGGTCTGTTCCGGTGTGTTTGCCACGTATCTGGTCTGGCTTGGTTTAGTAAAGATATCCAATGAGGATTGTTTCACCTTTGATTTGACCCCTTTAGCAGACATGTTGTTCCTGCAGTTCCTTCAGATGCCCTCCTCTGTGTGGCCCACAGGCCTTTTATGGTTCTTGTGGCCTGCTGTCAGAGCACGACAGTGTAACTAGCTTCTCCGTAGTCTGGTGTCTGCTCCCTATACCCGACAAGGTATGTTAACCAGGCCTCTCAATGTTACCACGGGGCCCGTCTCTCTGCGACTGTACGTTGGTCTTCCCTATTGGTATCCTCTGGAGGTATGGTGGTCTCTCTTGGCGTTCACGCGGTGTTTCACGACCTCTTGATCAACTGCGTCAACAGTTCCTTAGAAGTCCCCACCTGACCAGTCCTCACATATGTATCGTTACCCTATTCAGGCGCCCCAGTGGTTATGCCAGTGTCTGGAAGAGGTATTTCACGTTAGGTATGCAGCTTTGCGCACATTGGAATGTCAATGCTCCCCTCACGAGCGAGGAGTAATGTTGGGCAGCTCCTCAATGATATCTCCCACCTTCGTATCATATATTCTTGGCAGCGTTGGTGCCTGGTAACATCCACTCAAGCTAAATTCTCTCTAGCGCTTTAGTTCAGTTACCAGGTTGCAGTGGGGTGTTTTTTGTCCTGTGTTGGCAGCAGGTATAGCTGTGTTCGGCGCTCCGCCAGCAGCATTTGAGTCTAGACCTCTCCGTCTAGGTCCATTCCAGTGTTCAGTGTGGATGTCAGCTCTGCGTAATGTGCTGCTGTGCATAGGGCACTGTCTCCCCCAGGTAGGATCTGGTGTTGCGCTCCACCTATCTCTGCCTTGGTGTTGCCTGGTGTTGTAGCATCCCCTGCCTCCAGTATTTAGCGGCAGCTGCCACTTGGGGCACCCTTGATCCCCTGTGCCATGTCGTACCCCACGTTCTCAGTAGTGGCACTCACCACAAATAGCGTAGTAGGCAGCTTCACTGATTAAAATGCAGAATTCACCTAGGCCTGCAAGCAGCATCTGCACTTCACTGCCATTATCTATCTCCATGCAATGTCTTCGTTCGCATATTATTCGCTTTGTTTTCTTTACCCTAAACAACTTCCCTTGTTATGGCATGCGGCCTCCCCTGCTCGTGTCTTCTTGCAAGCTCCAGGCGCCGCTGTTACAATGTCGGACACCAACGTGTCCAATTCCCGAACCCTATACGCCGAGTATATCGCTCGATCTTCTCAAGTTTGTTGCTACAATGTATCCCATCTGGCTCCCGAACAGAGGCTGCGACAGCCGCGTAGCCGTTCTGCCCACTCAGCAACACTGCATGTGTGCGTGTGTTATGCTTGAGCTAAAGCATGGCACTGGTGCGCCGTGCATTCTGGGGGCACTCAGAGCCATAATGGATATTTATTCCATGCCACAGTGAAAAGCTGTACTTACTTTGCTGAGAGCTGAATTTGCTTTGCTGAAAAAACATGCTTTCCAAACCTGGTATGCAGCCAGTCAAGGACATTCTGCTGGGAAAGCTGGTTTTGTTATGTCTTGCTATGAGTTATGGAACTGTTTTCCGTGGCGTTTGTTCTTAGGAGAGGAGGGAAGCGCTTTGCTCCTTGAGGTTACTGTCGGTTGACCCAGCTGGCAACCAACGGTCACTTATCAATGCGCAAGCGCATTGCTAGAAGGTTCGAGAAATTGCCACCCCTGTTTGAGGAGTGCATATATGCGGAACCCCTCAGCGGTCAAACGAGATAAGCACAAAGACCTCAGTCGGAAGGGGGGCGCCTTTGTCCAACATACCTGTGGGCTGTTGTTCTCTCGGCCTGGCTGTTACCGGGGTCTTCAAGCCGCTTCTGGTGAGATGACGGATTCAGTTACGCCCACGATGATGTATTTTCTTTTCAATTCTCTGTCTTTTCTGTGATTTATTTCTGTGTTATCACTTGTTGCTTCAAAGCTATGAATAAATAGCCGTATAAGTGCTCATTATTTTCTAAGCGTGCGTTTGGGTTTAAGTCATTGCGTCGTCTACCTGCGTTCAAAGTATTGGCTCTGCAACTGCGCTGGTGATTAATGACTGTCCATGCACTCTGGGCGAGCAATACATTTTTGGCGACGAGGATGGGATATTTGTGATGAATTGCTCCAAATATTAAAGAATCTGTTTGAACGCAGATAGGCTTTGCTTACATTGCAAGCGAAAGTTATTTGGCAGTGAGTGTTGGACTGTGTTAATCTGTTTTTTTTTGTGTGTGTGTGTTTGCGCGAGTGACTGCAGTGTGGAAAGGAAAAAATATATATATAAAGAGGTTTTGTACATTACTGCAATGATGAATAGTTTGTTCAGGAAAAAGAGCGTTCCCGCTGGTGGTGAATGTTCTGATGTTATAATTCCAGGCTGGGCTAAGAGCCCATATGATAAATTGGCCCAGGTGTGGGCATGCGGCGCGGGGCTAAGTGAAACATGGGATCATGAATTAGGAGATGCTGATCCGCCAGATGTAATGTCTTGTTTACAACAGGTTTCAGTAGAGAGGGGAAAGGAATGCACCGCGCTGGGCAGGCGGGTTTGGGTTCTCCTGCATGCCTACCGAAAGATACATCAAAGAAATGTGGAAATGAAAAATTATATTTTGCGCTTAGAAAAAGAGTTGGCTGCAGAAAAGCAGATTGCGTTAATGCAGCAGAATCAAATCAAACTTTTCAAAGATAAAGCTGATAAATATCAGGCTCTGGCAGAGAGGGCAGCAGTCAGAGTAGCCCAGTATAAGTATAGGAAAAGACGGGGAGGGGTCAACCAAAGAAAAATGGCAACTGTAATCGCTACCGCAGGTGTGGATTGGGATCCTGATAAGTGGAATGGAGACATTTTTGACTTAACCAGCCCAGAGAGCAGCTCGGCAAATGAGTCAGATCCCAAAGTGGAATTTAATCGGAAGACAGTGGTGGCTAAGCCAGTTAGAAGACGGCAAGCCGGGCCCCAGCCGCAGAATCCTGCGGGCGGGGTTGTGGATTTAACCACGCTGGAGGATTACACCCAGCAGGAGGTTGGGGAAATCATTAGTCATTTGAGGCAAAAATCAGGGGAACCTTTATTGACATGGATGGTGAGATTGCTAGATGGGGCGCCTCGGGGTTGTTGGTAGATTCCACGGACTCACCGCGTTTTCTACCTTTGTCAACTGACACCAATGTACAGGAGGTCTTAAGGGCAGGGCCGCCCCCTGATGATAATGGCCAAGATTCACATGTGTCTTTGTTGCACCTAGCAGCCCAAGCATGTAACCGTAAGTACCCCATTACTACAGATTGGCCTAGCGAAGAAACAAAGTGGTATACTTTGAAAGATGCGATTCAAAAGGTCAGAGAACATGCTATGAAAGAGGCAATTCACGTAGATGCTCCAGGACACATGGGGGCCGTGCCGCTCTCAGTTTCAACTAGAAATATGGTGATCAGAACTGCTCCGCCCGCATACAAAAGTGTCATTATGACTTTGCTCGTAGGTATGACGGGCAAACCCACTGATGAGGTAGTGGATGCCATTCGGCAACTGGCAGATTTAGGGGAGTGGGACAAGAGTGATAATAAGCCACGGGAGAGAGAGGGACGTAGTGAGAGAAGAACTGAAGGCAGGAGGCAAGATAGCAGAGACTCCCGAGTGTCCAGGAAAGCCATGTTTTTGGCTTTGTTAAAAGATGGTGTGCCACGCGAAGAAATTGATGGCATTGAAACTAGGGTAATGTATGAACTATACAAAAAGAGAGGGCTTGCTGCCAAAGAGCGCTATAAACAGGTTAAGAAACAGGTAGTAACCAAGTCACAGGGGGACACCTCACCTTCTGCTCCTCCTTAGGAAGAACAAGAAGAAGGGTCTATGGGGACACCTTCGCCATACCAGCCAACATACGCTGATTTGAGGAAGGTGGTGAGTGCAATGCTAGAGGCAGAGTCAGGTCACACTCATTCAAAATTTGACTAGGCTTACGGCCAAGCTCCGGCAGCGTCTGCTCGCATAAATGTTGATAGGCAGCCTCATGTTAATGTTAAGATTTTTTGGGGGCCAGGAAATACGCAAGGGGTGCGAGCATTGATAAACACCAGGGCGGAGGCCTCTCTGATTCATGGAAATCCAGCACGATTCAACGGCAGACAATTTACTATTACAGTTCTCGGGGGAAAGGAGACCCCCGCAGTACAAACTGAAGTGGAGATGAAAATAGGCAATTTGACTAGGTAGAAATACCAAGTGTTGATTGTCCCAATACCTGAGTACATAATTGGCTTTGACATTCTGGAAGGGTTGACTTTGGGACTTGGAGGTAAAACGTACCAGTTTGGGGTGAGTGCATTGATCTGCACACCCATTACCGTAGGCAAATTGAAGATGCCCCCAGTACAGGTGCCTGTAGCAACCAAGGGGGTAGCAATGAAGCAATACCGCATTCCTGGGGGGCACAAGAAAATTTCAGACACCATCAAAGGGTAGGTGGAGGCGGGTGTGTTACACCCTATTACTACCGCATGGAACAATCCTCTTTGGCCTGTCAAAAAAGGGGATGGGTCTTGGAGGATGACGGTGGATTACCGTGAGTTGAATAAACACACTCCTCCCTTAGTGCCCGCGGTCCCAGATGCCATTACCATGATTGAGAATGTCCAAAAGTTTGAGGGGACTTGGTATGCAGTGGTAGATTTAGCCAATGCATTTTTCTCTATGCCAATTGCTGAAGAGTGCCAAGAGCAGTTTGCATTTTCTTGGAGCGGGCGTCAGTATACCTTTACAAGGTTACCTATGGGGTTGTAACGCTCACCTGATTCTCGCAGAGGCGCCGGTCTTGACTGGGCGACTACCGTATCTTCAAAGGTGATGTGTAGCACCCGGTTGGCTCTTTGGGCTGGACCTCTGTGCACTGTATGCCTGACGTGTAGAGTAAGATGTCTGCAGATAGAAAATATGGGGTTAATGAACTGGGGTTATTGGGGTGTCCCTATCTCTTTCCTCTTCTCCTCTCCTGTAGACCCCCAAAGGTTAACGCTCTCACCTTAGGTAAGTGAATGCCGAGCTCTCCATCTGCCTCGGGGCAGGGTGCTGTAACCAGTTTCTTCACTGGATAGGTAGCGCAGGCCTCTTGACTTCAGAGGACTGCTGTCCGTCGTTTACTGCACGAACGGTAAGTTTCGAGTCATTCAAATGTCTTTAAAGTCTTTAGTAATGATGTCTCTTGTTTTGCAGGGTTCCAGCGATGGCGGATGACGGGCTGAAGTGAGTTGAAGATGGAGCCCGTGTGATGAATAGAAGCGCCTGGAAGCACGTAAGTAAGCGCTTGTTGCCTGCTTCACTATGCGCTCTAACTGTCTTTTTATTTTGCAGGTACGAGTTCGGAGCGGCTGCAGGGTGCCGGAATACCCACTGGATTAGATGTGGAAAGGAGTAATGGCACGTGAGTATTAAAGTTCCCCAATGTCTTTAAACGCACCTTGTTTTGTCTTTCAGATGCGGGATGCAGCGCCGAAGGCCTCCGGAGCGTACGAAGAGTAGGTAAGCCTTTGCCTTTCAGATGCCGGAAGGCTAACCTGTTCTTTCTTGTCTTTACAGGTGTTGCTGAAGACTGGATTCAGGATGGTAAGCCTTTTTCCTTAGGCCCAGGACCGGATGCAGAAGACACGATGAGCGTTCTGCTGCAGAGGTTGCAGAATAACGCAAAGCAAGATTCATCCACCGGGTGTGGTTGAAATAGCCTCCTGTAGTGCTTAGGTGTCTCCTTCCACAGCCACGCCTAAGTAAGAAAAGAGTTCCTGGTAAGAAAAGAGTTCCTGCCTTCCAGAAGAGTTCCAGTGTTCTGAATCTAGGGAGTGGCTCCAGCCCCACCCAACAGGAAAAGTAGTCCAAACAGAAGAGGATCAGAGGCTCAACTGGCAGGCAAGTAAGCAGCATGGTCTGCTGAAGGTAAGTCCACCCAAGCATTATGAGCCCGGCGCTTCCAGCGCTGGGACTGGGCATATTTATGAGCCTGGTGCCACTGGCGCCAGGACTGGGTCCAAAAGGTCCCAATTGGGACTGGTTGGCACTCGGAACCTGGGTTATGGATCTGCTTCCAAGGGAGTTGGGAAAACCCTGACCTTTTGGAAGCAGAGATCATGACAGTACCCCCCCTCAAGGCCCCTCCCAAACCGGGCTTCTCCGGGGGTTTTGGCTTGTCAGGAAATGTTCGGTGAAATCTTTTGATTAGGCGAGGAGCGTGGACATATTCAGCAGGTTCCCAGGATCTCTCTTGGGGGCCGTAGCCTTTCCAGTCAATTAGGTAGAATAGTTTAGATTTGGAGATCTTGGAGTCCAGAATGCTTTTGACTTCAAACTCGAGTTCTCCATCCACTAGGATAGGTTTTGGAGATTTGGTTAGTCGGGTTTGAGGTTGCACGGGTTTTAATAGAGAGACGTGGAAGACCGGATGTATCTTCATGTGCGGGGGCAAGTCCAACTTGACCGCTACTGGGTTTACTATGGTAGTGATGGAATAGGGACCAAGGTATCTTGGGTTGAATGTGCGTGGCCCTTTTAGAGATAGATATTTGGTGGATAACCAGACTTGATCCCCTACTTGATAGTGAGGGGCTTCCTTCCGATGTTGATCTGCTCCTTTCTTGTATTGTTCTTTAGCCCTTTGAAGGTGAGAAACAGCTTCCTTAAAGGCTTGGGTGATTGTAGAATGCAGGTAGTCTACTGCTGGTGTTTCAAGATCTTGGAGGGGATCCAACTCCGAGGTTCGAGGGTGACTGCCGTACAAAAGAAAAAACGGGGTTTTCCCAGTTCCCGAATGGACAGAGTTATTGTAGGCATACTCGGCTATCCAAAGGATATCTTTCCAAGTTTTTTCAGTTTGTTGCAGCATGCAGCGTAAATACTGTTCCAGAGTTTGATTGGTCCTCTCGGTTTGTCCGTCGGTCTGAGGGTGGTGACTGGTCGATAGTCTCACATCAATTTGAGCCGACCGACAGCAACTTCGCCAAAAATGAGAAATAAATTGACTACCTCGATCCGAAATTAAAACCGAAGGAAAACCGTGCAGTCGGACGATGTTTTCGAGAAATTCTCGGGCCAGAGTTGCTGCTGTTGGCAAGCCTTTGAGCGGAATGAAATGCGCCATCTTGGAGAATAAGTCCACGATTACTAGAGTCGTATTGTATCCGGAGCATGGAGGTAGATCGGTGATGAAGTCCATAGAAAGCCAAGGGCGAGGTGGGATGTCAATAGGGCGTAAGAGGCCTGCTGGTCTTTCTTTTTGACTCTTGTTTTGGGCGCATACTCCACAGGACATTATAAAGTCTCTGATATCTTTTTTCCAAGACGGCCACCAGAAGTAGCGCTTGATCTTTTCTGAGGTCTTGGCTATACCGGGATGACCTTCCATTAAAGTCGTGATAACAAGAAATTACTTTTTTCTGTAAATCTGTGCTGGGTAGGTATAATCGTTCTTGGAAATACAATAAGTTGTCCTTTACTGCAAAGTCCTTTCCCTGCAGATGCCAATTCTGTAGGTCTGCTGGAGTTACAAGTTGCCTGGCTTTATCCGTAAACTTCCTCTATGGATTCTGTGGCGATTACACCCAGAATTCTTTGTTCGGGAATGATTGGTACAGGTTTAGGGTTGACCAAGTGTTCTTCCACTCCCATCCGAGAAAGGGCATCGGCTTTACCGTTCTTTGTACCAGGTCGATAGGTGATTATGAAGTCAAACTCGGCAAAGAATAATGCCCAACGGAGTTGTCTAGAGGATTGGGGTTTTGCGGTCTTCAAATATTGCAGGTTTCGGTGATCCGTAATCACAGTAACGGTGTGTCGGGCCCCCAGCAGATAATGCCGCCAAGCCTTAAAGGCAGACTTGATAGCCAGAATTTCCTTGTCAGTAATCGTGTAATTGATTTCAGGAGGCGAGAATTTGCGGGACCAAAATGCCACGGGATGCAACTGATTGGTTACCGGGTCCTTTTGTGATAGAACTGCCCCCATGGCAAGGCTTGAAGCATCAGTTTCCACGATGTAGGGGAGTTCGGGGCGAGGGTGTTTTAAGATTGGTGCAGAGATAAATTTAGTCTTCAAATCCTGGAAAGCTTGTTCCGCCTCGGTAGACCATTCAAAACGTTTGTTTTTCTTTAACAAGGCAGTGATGGGCTGGACTATTCGAGAGAATTCGGGGATAAACCTGCGGTAAAAGTTAGCGAAGCCTAACATGCTTTGCACACCTTTTACGGAGGATGGTGATGGCCATTTGAGAACTGCATCGACCTTCTTTGAATCCATACGCACTCCGCCAGGTGATAATATGAATCCCAAGAATTCAACTTCAGTCACGTTGAAAACACATTTTTCCAACTTAGCGAAAAGTTTGTGTTGACGCAATCTTTCGAGGACCATTTTCACGTGTTTCCGATGTGCAGATTCCGATGAAGAATAAACGAGGATGTCGTCAATGTAAACAACAACACATACATCTATGAGCTCTCTGAGGACATCGTTCATAAAATATTGAAAGGCGGCCGGGGCATTGCAAAGTCCGAAGGGCATGACCTGATATTCAAATAGCCCATACTTGGTGCGGAAGGCCGTCTTCCATTCATCGCCCTCTTTTACTCGTACCAAGTGGTAAGCTCCTCTAAGATCCAGCTTTGTATATATGCATGCTTTTCTGACTTGGTCCAGGAGTTCAGGGATCAAAGGTAACGGATATCTATTCTTAACGGTGATCTGGTTCAGGGAGCGATAATCGATACAAGTTCTAAGGTCTCCTTCCTTTTTTGGAACGAAGAACAAAGCTGAAGAAGCAGGGGACTTGGAAGGACGAATAAACCCATTTGCCAGGTATTGATCCAGGTATTGTCGAAGGTGAAGGTTCTCAGGCTCGGTGAGGGCATAAATTCTACTACAAGGAGGAGTAGATCCAGGTATCAGGTCTATCTGGCAGTCATAAGACCTATGAGGAGGTAGAGAGTTAGCCTGATCCTTCCGGAAAACATCTTGGTATTCTAGGTATTCGGGAGGTAACTGGGGAGTCTCTGAAGAAATTGCGGCCAGTGCAACACCAGGTGGAGGGTGACAAGTAGAGACACATTCTGGAAACTGGACCGTTCTTGCTCGCTAATCGATCAGAGGATTGTGTTTCTCTAACCAAGGTATTCCTAGAATAATCTGAAACTGAGGGTCCTTGATCACATCGAACACGATCTTCTCATGGTGTCCATCTTGACTTACTAGCGTCACCTCTTGAGTGGTATGCGTTACTGGCCCGGAGGCTATCTCCGTACCATCCACCGTAGTAATGACGTCCTTTACAGCCTTGGGACAAAGAGTTAGATTCATCCTCAAAACCATTTCATGATCCACATAATTGCCGATGGCACCGCTGTCGACGTAAGCTTCAATTGCATGTAATCGATCCGGATTATCAGGGCTAATGAGGACCATAGGTATCACGAAATGCGAGGTCACGGAACTGGTTTTCACGCTCGGCAAGAGGACCTCTATTCTTGTCGGGCAAGGTCGTTTCCCTGCTCAGAGTTTGTAACTTTGGTAACTGCAGCTCCTACTGCCTTCTTGGCAGGTTTCACCGGACAGTCTCGAAGAAAGTGCCCTGAGTTTCCGCAATATAGGCATAATTGCAACTGTTTCCTCCTTTCCCGCTCCCTTTGTGTTAGAGGACCTTTCAGACCCCCTATTTGCATGGGTTCCCCGGAGTCTACTCCTTTGGAAGGAGTTGGCGGTTTGGAAAATACTCGAGCATCAAACTTGGAACGATCGGCCTTCCTGTTCTGCAGCCTGTGATCTATTTGAACGACCAAGTCTATATAATCCGAACAGTCTTGTGGGGGATTCACTACTTGGGCTAAAACGTCTTTGAGCTCTCCACGTAGACCTCTATAAAACAGCGTAATCCTTTTGTCCTCAGGCCATTGAGTTTCCACTATTAGTCTATTGAAAGATGCAATATAAGCCAAAAGGTCTTGATTACCCTGTCGCAACGAAAGAAGCTCATTGTCCAAGGCCTGCCCCTGTGAATGTCTTGCAAACAGTTTTTCCATACTAAGCTGAAAGGCTTGAAAATCATGGAGAACCGGATCATCTTGATTAACTAGAGGGATCGACCAGTCTGCCGCATTGCCACTAAGGTACGAAAGTACAAAGGCTACTTTTGCTTGATCAGTTGGAAAGGCTGCTGGCCGGCATAAGAAGTGCAACCGGCACTGATTGATAAATACTGCAAACCTCTTTGGGTCACCAGAAAATCGTTCGGGCGGAGCCAGAGGTACATTCCCAGGTAGGTTGATCTGCACTGGATTCATAGAGGATGTTGAAGGAAGATTTGCCCCTGATGCGGGTAACGGGGTCTGTCCGGCTTGTGACTGTAGAACTTGTCTAGCAAGATTGTCTGTTCTCTCCTTGGAAATAATTAGTTCCCTTCTTAGAGCATTCGTTTCCTGACGAGCTGCATGCACTTCTGCCCTTAGTTCCCCAAGTAACCGGGCTAGGGGGTCAGTATCCGAGGTTTCCATAGCGCCTGGGCGAGAGTTTTGCGGTAGGCTTTGCGTTCTGTAACGCTCACCTGATTCTCGCAGAGGCGCCGGTCTTGACTGGGCGACTACCGTATCTTCAAAGGTGATGTGTAGCACCCGGTTGGCTCTTTGGGCTGGACCTCTGTGCACTGTATGCCTGACGTGTAGAGTAAGATGTCTGCAGATAGAAAATATGGGGTTAATGAACTGGGGTTATTGGGGTGTCCCTATCTCTTTCCTCTTCTCCTCTCCTGTAGACCCCCAAAGGTTAACGCTCTCACCTTAGGTAAGTGAATGCCGAGCTCTCCATCTGCCTCGGGGCAGGGTGCTGTAACCAGTTTCTTCACTGGATAGGTAGCGCAGGCCTCTTGACTTCAGAGGTCTGCTGTCCGTCGTTTACTGCACGAACGGTAAGTTTCGAGTCATTCAAATGTCTTTAAAGTCTTTAGTAATGATGTCTCTTGTTTTGCAGGGTTCCGGCGATGGCGGATGACGGGCTGAAGTGAGTTGAAGATGGAGCCCGTGTGATGAATAGAAGCGCCTGGAAGCACGTAAGTAAGCGCTTGTTGCCTGCTTCACTATGCGCTCTAACTGTCTTTTTATTTTGCAGGTACGAGTTCGGAGCGGCTGCAGGGTGCCGGAATACCCACTGGATTAGATGTGGAAAGGAGTAATGGCACGTGAGTATTAAAGTTCCCCAATGTCTTTAAACGCACCTTGTTTTGTCTTTCAGATGCGGGATGCAGCGCCGAAGGCCTCCGGAGCGTACGAAGAGTAGGTAAGCCTTTGCCTTTCAGATGCCGGAATGCAGTGTGAAGACCTCCGGAGCGCACGAAGAGTAGGTAAGCCTTTGTCTTTCAGATGCCGGAATGCTAACCTGTTCTTTCTTGTCTTTATAGGTGTTGCTGAAGACTGGATTCAGGATGGTAAGCCTTTTTCCTTAGGCCCAGGACCGGATGCAGAAGACACGATGAGCGTTCTGCTGCAGAGGTTGCAGAATAACGCAAAGCAAGATTCATCCACCGGGTGTGGTTTAAATAGCCTCCTGTAGTGCTTAGGTGTCTCCTTCCACAGCCACGCCTAAGTAAGAAAAGAGTTCCTGGTAAGAAAAGAGTTCCTGCCTTCCAGAAGAGTTCCAGTGTTCTGAATCTAGGGAGTGGCTCCAGCCCCACCCAACAGGAAAAGTAGTCCAAACAGAAGAGGATCAGAGGCTCAACTGGCAGGCAAGTAAGCAGCATGGTCTGCTGAAGGTAAGTCCACCCAAGCATTATGAGCCCGGCGCTTCCAGCGCTGGGACTGGGCATATTTATGAGCCTGGTGCCACTGGCGCCAGGACTGGGTCCAAAAGGTCCCAATTGGGACTGGTTGGCACTCGGAACCTGGGTTATGGATCTGCTTCCAAGGGAGTTGGGAAAACCCTGACCTTTTGGAAGCAGAGATCATGACAGGGGTACATACATAGCCTGACTATCTGTAACCGGCTGGTGGCAGAGCACTTAGACAAGATACCGTGTAAACCTGACATACAAATCTCTCACTACATTGATGATATTGTGATTCAGGGCAAGGATGAGCGCAGTGTGCAAATCAGTTAGAAGTCATTATGGAAGGATTGAAGAAGGAAGGGTGGGAGACTAACCTGAACAAAATTCAAGGCCCAGCTGAGACAGTGATATTCCTAGGGATTCAGTGGCATAATGGGCATCGAGAAATGGTGCAGAAGGCCCGACAGAAGATTCTTGAGTTTACCACTCCAATGAACAAAAAGCAAGCTCAGCAGTTCATAGGGCTGTTTGGGTTTTGGAGGCAGCACATTCCCCATTTAGGGCAGATACTGGCCCCCCTCTACAAAGTAACACAAAAGAAATATGAGTTTCAGTGGGGGGAAGAGCAGCAAAAAGCATTTGATTTGGCAAAAGATACCGTGCAGCAGGTACTGGATCTATGGCCATTGAAGGAAGGCGAAGTGGAGTTGAATGTGTCTGTGCAAGACAATTATGCTATCTGGAGTGTGTTGCAGAAACAAGACAGGAAACGTGTGCCATTGGGGTTTTGGAGTCGTAAATTACCCAATGCTGGTAACTCATACTCTCCGTTTGAGAAGCAGTTGCTGGCATGTTATTGGGCCCTTGTTGATACCGAGCAAATTACGGTGGGCCATGATGTATTGATGAGGCCAGAAATACCGATTATGCAATGGGTACTGAGCTCTCCTAAAACACATAGGGCCTCATTACGACCCTGGCGGTAATCGCCCGTCATTACCGCCATGGCGTAATGAGTGTTTACGCCGTGGGACGATGGCGTAAAGAGCGCCACATTACGACCCATCGCGCACGAGCATTACGCCATGGCGGTAATGCAATTAACGCCATTGCGGAAAAGGCCCCTACCGGCATCGTTAAGCGAGCAAGGTGCACTTCCGCCACCGTAAGTAGCGGCCACCGTAAGTAGCGGCCACCGTAAGTAGCGGCGGCCGTAATTAGCGGCGGCCGTAAAAAGTCGAACCGGAAATAGCGTCATCGCGCCGGAACGGGAAACAGCCCGTCGGCCATCTTGAAAAACACAATCCATCGCCATCCTACCAAACAACACCAGACCCAACCCTGACACCTGTCCCAACCAACCACCCACCCATCCAAGTACCCGAAAATGCCTAAATCTGTGAAAAAGGCATGTGACCGCCAGCGCCAGGAGAGATTCAGCCGGGAGGAACTCTGCATGCTTGCGGAGACCCTGCAAGACAACGCAGGTGTCGTTTTCTCCCCGGACATGACCAGGACAGCGATCGGGAAAAAGAAGGCCATCTGGGCCCTGGTGGCTGAGCGCGTCAGCGCGGTGGGGACCGTACCCCGCACCCCACAGCAGTGCAGGAAGCGCTGGGATGAACTACGCATACGGGTCAGAGCCGTCATCTCAGCAAACCGCAACCTTGCCCTGGGAACCGGTGGAGGGTCGGAATCCCCCCTGAAACTCCAACCGTGGGAGGAGATCTGTGCAACCACGATTGGCATGGAATCCATTGAAGGCGTTGGAGGGATGGAAAGGGGAGCTCCGACATCAGGCGATGAAGGTAGGTGCCTCAAACAAGACATGCCATATTCACAGCAGTCCAATCATGTGTAGCACAAGGTTGCCCTAGAGTGTAAATGCAACACATATCAACACTGCCCATAGCCACATGCGAGCACCACCCTGCATACACTGCTGGCACCCGCATACCTGCATCCACATTCCATACCAAAAGGAGACAACCTGCATGGCACTGCCTGAAATCTTCCTCATCCACTGACCACAATATTGTCAAACATTTCATTCCAAAGTACGCAGACCCATCAACAACGCCCTCCCTCCTTTGCTCCACCACAGGCACAGATTCACACCCAGAGGACCAGGACACCCCTGCGCCAAAGAGAGCCAAGAAGGCCATCAACAACGGCCCTGCACCCTCAACCTCAGCTGCAGTGAGGCAGACCCCACAACAAGCAGGTCCCACTGCAGGCATACCGGAGGTCCCACCGGCAAGCACCCCTGTTGGCAGCAGGCCAGCAGCAGCTGCTCCACCTCCACCGACATTGCCTGCCACAGGAGGCAGGGGGTCAGCGGCCAGCAGCAACATCGGGGAGACAGCTGCAACAGCTGCATGTTCAGACTCGGACATGGAGCACGAGGTCAGAAGCCCCACTGACCTACTACATTCCCCCTGTTTCTCAGACGCCAGCCCCCATGAGGGTCACACACAGGGGCACACAGAGGTGGAGGAGTGGCCATCCACCCCATGCCCTGTCCACACTCCACAGGAGGGGAGCAGCCCCTCCATCACTCCACCAGCACTGGCCATGGGCCAGCACGGCCAGCAGTCCCTCCAGGACATCACTCAACGGCAGCATCAACTGTCCGCAATGCTGGATGAGCATGCCGCGGAATGTGTGGGGGCTAGGTCTAGCATTGAACAGGCCACGGAGACCCTAAGGGCCGAAGTGGCGTAGAGCACTGCCACCCTGAGGGATGCCATGCAGGCCATGTCCAGGGACATCTGTGCAGAACTTGCGGCCTTGCGTCGTGCGGTCACTGGCCTCACCCACACACGACAGGACGTGCATGCACAGGGGCAGCCAGGGACATCCTCCACTGCCAGTTCTGCGCAGAGCAGCCCCGTGCGACGTTCCGGTCGTAACCTGCGCTCCACAGCCAGGGGTGCCCCGGGGGCCGGGAGAGGGGGCTTGTAACAGTCTGTGGCCACTGTCACAGGCATCTGTTGACACCTAGAGGGTGTGTGTTGGGGTGTGCAGGGGGGAGGTGGGAGGGGGTGTGTTGGGGTGTGCAGGGGGGAGGTGGGAGGGGGTGTGTTGGGGTGTGCAGGGGGGAGGTGGGAGGGGGTGTGTTGGGGTGTGCAGGGGGGAGGTGGGAGGGGGTGTGACACGACATTTCATAGTTTCAATACACTTTATTCTTTCAAAAAAAGTAATGTGTGGACATTTTCATTGCGTATGTGTGCTTTATTGGTGTACAGTCCACAGTGTGCATGTCCCAGAGACACACAGTGCCCCAAGTGCAGTCTCCATGTGATAAACACCAGCCGTGTGTGCTAGAAGCAGTGGTCGATGATACTTTGGCGCATTGCACGCCCCTCCTGTGCATCGCCTCCTCCATGGGGTGCCGCCCCATCTGCACCCTCCTCATCCTCATCGTCAGGTGGTTGCAGTTCTGCGTCAGGGGGCAGGGGCACATTCCGTCTGACGCACATATTGTGTAGCATGACACATGCCATGACGATCTTTGCCACCTTCTCATGGCCATACAGGAGTGCGCCACCAGACCTGCTGAGGCTTCGGAACCGTGCCTTCAATAGTCCGAATGTCTGCTCTATGACCACACGAGTACGTGTATGTGCACGGTTGAAGTCCTCCTCGTGCTGGTTCTGCGGGTTCCGGACTGGTGTAAGGAGCCACCTCTTCAGGGGATAGCCTGCATCACCTGTATGTAGGCGAGAATGTATGTGTCAGTCATGTTGTCTGATCAGGAACATGGTGTTCCGCCATGGCTCGCATCCAACTGTTACTTTGGCTCACTTCTACATGCACTGATTGATTCACACAATGCAACCAGTATATGCTCATGGCTCCCATGGCCTGTTTTGCATGCCATCACCCAATGTATGCAGAGGGGTTGTGTGCATTGTGAGTGCCCATCCGCTGTCTCCGTTCTCTGTGTTACTCACAGCCAGGTGGAGTATGCATCATCCCCCCCCCTTTCTGCCAGGTGGAGTATGCATCATCCCCCCCCCTTTCTGCCAGGTGGAGTATGCATCATCCCCCCCCCCTTTCTGCCAGGTGGAGTATGCATCATCCCCCCCCCCTTTCTGCCAGGTGGAGTATGCATCATCCCCCCCCCCCTTTCTGCCAGGTGGAGTATGCATCATCCCCCCCCTTTCTGCCAGGTGGAGTATGCATCGGTACGTCATTCACCTGCCCACTTCCATGACATTGGACTCACCGAGTAGCCAGGATCTTGGGCCTGCATGTCGCTCCATGTAGCGTGGTATTGTGGAGTTCCTCAGGACCATTGAATCATGGGTTGATCCGGGGAATCGGGCACAACAATGTGTGATGATCTTGTTGGAGTCACAGACCATTTGCACGTTGATTGAGTGGAACTGTTTCCGGTTGCGGTACGGTACCTCCATGGCACGTGGAACCACCAATTCCACATGGGTGCAGTCGATGGCACCAATGCAACCGGGTATGCCGGCTAGTGCATGGAAACCCACTTTGGTGTTTGCAATCTCCTGGGCAGTCCGTGGTAATGAGATGTGGTCATCTGTGTGCTTGAGGAGGGCATCGAGCACTTGGATGAGTGTTTGTGAGAATAATGGTTGTGAAATGCCATGCAGGTGCCCCACTGTGTGCTGGTAGGTGCCTGTGGCCAGGAAGTGGAGTACAGACACTACCTTTAGTAGGGGGGGATGGCGGTTGGACTTTCTATCATGCTGACGATGTCGTTGTGTGTCATGTCTACGATGGCGGTGATGGTGTCCCGGTCCAAACGGTACAGGGTGTGGATCTGCTCAGCAGTGAGGTTGAATGGATTGGCTCTGATGCGTGGGATTGGGGGCTGCCTGCGTGGTGGCACTGGCTGTGCTGGTGGGGCTTGCTGGGCCTGCCTTTCCCTCCTTCTCCTCCTGCGTCTCCTCTGTGCTGCCTGTTGTTGTTGTTGTTGTTGCTGTTGTAGCACATGCATTGCTATCAGGTCCTCCAGCCCCAACATTGCTAGTCGTATTGGCATCATTGTGGAGTGTGACTGGGTGTGGGAAGGGGTGGGGTGTGGTCTTTTTGTGCTTCCCTGAGTCTGTATTGCCTTCACCTGTGCTGTTTCTGTGCACCTGTGGCAGCTGCATTCACTTAACATGGCCCTTTACGGTTGGTTCGCGATGGCGTTATTTGCACCATGGCGGTAAGGTACTTAACGGGCTGGGTGATGGCGTTAGGTGCATGTCTGCTTGGGTCGGCATTTGCGTACCTTTCCGCCATGGCGCTAAGTACGGTGTGGCCGGTCGCGTGCGCGCACCCTTGGCGCAGTTAGCGCCAGCGTTAACTACGATGCCGCTAATGGCATCGTAGTTAACGGTCACGGGTCATGATCGGACCTGGCAGAAAACGATGGCGGTAACCATTTACCGCCATCGTTTTTCACTTAGCGCCAGGGTCGTAATGAGGCCCATAGAATAGGACATGCTCAAGAAGCCAGCATAATTAAATGGAAATGGTACATTCAAGACAGAGCCAAATCAGGGAAGGGTGGAGTTGCAAAATTACATGAGCAAGTAGCCAACATACCGCCCTCAGATTACATACCACCGGAAGTGCCTGAAAAACATGAGTCTCCCCTGAAATGGGGAGTACCTTATGGCGATTTGACCGTGGAGCAGACAGAGCATGCCTGGTTCACGGATGGCTCGGCCCGATATGTGGGAACAGAGGGGTACTGGAAAGCGGTGTCATATAATCCCAAGACAAAAAAGATTTTGACAACATCAGGGAAAGGGAAGAGCAGTCAGTTTGCAGAGCTTTACGCAGTTTACCAGGCATTGAAACAAGAGACCCCTGGTCGATGTCATTTGTACACGGATTCATGGTCAGTGGCGAATGGGTTGGCGGTGTGGCTGCCAACCTGGCAAAAGAATGGGTGGAAGATTCATTCAAAAGAGGTGTGGGGAAAAGAACTGTGGCAAGATATTGCGGAAATGTTATCACAAAGTAAAGTCACTGTGTATCATGTGGACGCGCATTGTGCTACAGACTCATTAGAACGTTGGTTTAATTATGTTGCAGATGAACACACCAAGATTTCATCTGTGGATGCGGAGGCTCAGGAAGACGATTTGGAGGGTTTGGCCAAGTGGGCTCACCAGAAATGTGGGCACCTTGGAGAAAAGGCTACTATCAGGTTGGCACAAGCACGAGGAATCAATATTCCTTTAGAGGTAGTGAAAATGATCATTTTGCAATGTCCAGTGTGCCAACACCAATATCACAGGCCTATCCCTCAGATTGTCCGGGGTACATTGCGAAGAGGAAAGTTACCAGGTGAAATTTGGCAGATTGATTATATCGGACCCCTGCCAATCAGTAAAGGTTGTCAGTATGCATGCACTATTGTGGATACATACTCAGGATACATGATGGTTTTGCCGTGCAATCGTGCCACACAACTGAACACCATTAAGTTGTTAGATCAGATCATATTGCATTACGGAGTGCCTTTGCAGATTCAAAGTGACAATGGGTCACACTTCAAAGGCAAATTGATTCAGGAGTACTGTCAGGAGAAGAGCATTGAATGGCTCTACCATGTGCCTTATTACCCTGCAGCTTCAGGATTAATTGAACGGATGAATGGTTTGTTGAAAGAACAGCTGCGCAAATCTGGAGATGGCAATTTGGCAGGCTGGCGTGATCGTGTGTTTGATGTGGTGCAAGTGCTAAACAATAGGCCTGTGAATGATCATGAAACTCCTTTGATGCGGCTAATGACTCCTGCTTTACAGATTCAACCCAACTCAGTTAGAGAAACCCTAGTGTACTGGGAAATTACCCCGGGTTCTTTAGCTCCCTATCGGGCGACTCCAGAGTCAGCAGGGGTAGACTTGCATTCCCATGAGAAAATCAGATTAGACCCAAGAGAGATTAATGTAATTGAAACAGGGATTGGAGTACAAATTCCCCCAGAGCATATGGGATGGATTGTCCCTAGATCTGGCCTAGCATTGAAGGGAGTTCAAGTGTTGGGAGGGGTCATTGATGCCGATTACCAAGCCTAGATCAAAGTCATCCTGATGAATAGTGGGGACCAATTTCTATCGCTCCACAAGGGCGATCGGGTGGCCCAACTAATTATCATTCCTGTTAAGTTGTCCATGATTAAGGGGGAGCCTCCTACAGTGTTAAATACCCGTGGGGATCGTGGCTTTGGCTCTTCAGACAGTATGGTACCGGGTGCGAAGGTGTGGGTGGAAAGGCCAAGTGGTCCACCAGTGCCCGCAGATGTCATTGCATCAGGCAAAGACCAAGTAGTCTTAGTGATGGAGCCCGGTAGAAAGAAATGGCAGTATGTGCCCGCAGACAAATGTTACCTAAGAGAGTGATTTTCAACACTGATATCTCTTTTCTGGGGTTGCCTTGTAGATCCTGTGTCTGGCTGGTGTAATTGTGGGACTAAATGGACTCCGTTCGAGAGAGTCAAACGGCATGCTGCTACCAATGAAAAATGTCACATCTGTGCCAGCGATCCATGGAAAACTGATGATGATGATGAACAATGATGTCCAAAAGCAGCCCTATGCTGATGCTGAAAAGCCAGCCAGACCGAAGACATGGATTTATGGAATGCGACAAACACGTCAGGTGCAAGTGAAAACAACATTGATCCCAGCTATGCGAGAGGCGTCTTCAGGACGGCGAAAATATTCCCCAATGATCACCCAAACTGAGAATATGTGGACGTATCTGGCCCAACAGGTGCACAACATTACGCACTTTTGCCTCACTGACGTGCCCAATGCTGAAGCTTTACTGACTACGTGCTTAGTAGCGGTGCCGATGCCAGTTCTGGTTTTAAAGCACATTTTCGGCGTCACACACAATGATTCTTTGGTTCAGATTTAGATATTAGGCAATCCTTTTCCGTCTATGAGTACTGCAGGTTTTGCCAGGAAACGGATCGCAAATGGAGAAACTTGACACGTATTATAACCTACAATGTAACTCAAGGCGATGTCTGTTACCTTATGACATGCAATGCAAAAGAAATTGGCAAATGTCAACAGCTCAATTTAACCAAACAGCAAAATCAAACTGTGTTCGAGAAACGATTGGTTTCACAAGTTCCAAGCACATGTACCAGTATGAATAATACTATGTCTTGCAATCAAACAGTGATAGCTGCCAGTCATCTGAATCATGTGAAACTTCCAACAGGATGGCTCTTTTCCTGTGGCAACATCACATACACTTACATTCCAGCTAACATTTCCAGAGGTCTATGTGCCTTAACTCGATTAGGACTAATGATGTTCCCTTTACTCCCAGCAATATCTTGAAGCAAAAGGTCAACTTTCGAGTCTGTGGGTCTATCCCCCGATTGTGATTCACATGTGCATTTGCTATCGGAGGCTGAAGTTCTAGCATTAACCCTTTCATTAGTGGGAGTTTGGGGTTTAGCTGCTGGGGGTTACAAATCTTTAATCAAATTAGCATGTCTAGTAGTAAAAGGACTCAATCATACTTCTCAGGCATTAGAAGAGTTACTCCTTGACAGCAAAGTTATTAGAAAAGCAACTTTGCAAAACAGGGCTGCCGTTGATTATCTATTGCTGAAGCATAATTTAGGTTGTAACGCAGTTGAAGGTATGTGCTTCAATCTAAGTGACCATTCACGATCCATTGAAAGTCATATTCGAGGTTTGAAGGATCTCATTTCTCAAGTGTCCCAAGATCATACAGGGAATTGGTGGGATTAGTTATTTTCATGGATTCCTGATATTGGGGGTACACTGCGTTACGCTTTTGCTTGCATTTGTATTATATTAGCCATCATAATAGCTTGTTGTTGTTGTATTCAATGCATTCCCAACTTAGTTCTAATGTTTCGTCGGTTCCAGAGACCGGCTCCTCTGCCACTGGGCTATGGAAGATAAATATCCAAGGGTGGAGTTGTTATGCTTGAGCTAAAACATGGCACTGGTGCGCAGTGCATTCTGGGGGCACTCAGAGCCATAATGGATATTTATTCCATGCTTCGGTGAAAAGCTGTGCTTTCTTTGCTGAGAGCTGAATTTGCTTTGCTGAAAAAACATGCTTTCCAAACCTGGTATGCAGCCAGTCAAGGACATTCTGCTGGGAAAGCTGGTTTTGTTAAATCTTGCTATGATTCATGGAACTGTTTTCTGTGGCGTTTGTTCTTAGGAGAGGAGGGAAGCGCTTTGCTCCTTGAGGCTACTGTCGGTTGACCCAGCTGGCAACCAACGGTCACTTATCAATGCGCAAGCGCATTGCTAGAAGGTTCGAGAAATTGCCACCCCTGTTTGAGGAGTGCATATATGCGGAACCCCTCAGCGGTCAGACGAGAAAAGCACAAAGACCTCAGTCGGAAGGGGGACGCCTTTGTACGACATACCTGTGGGCTGTTGTGCTCTCGGCCTGGCTGCTACCGGGGTCTTCCAGCTGCTTCTGGCGAGATGAGGGATTCAGTTACGCCCACGGTGATGTATTTTCTTTTGAATTCTCTGTCTTTTCTGTGATTTATTTCTGTGTTATCACTTGTTGCTTCCAAGCTATGAATAAATAGTCGTATAAGTGCTCATTATTTTCTAAGCGTGCGTGTGGGTGTAAGTCATTGCGTCGTCTACCTGCGTTCAAAGTATTGGCTCTGCAACTGCGCTGGTGATTAATGACTGTCCGTGCACTCTGGGCGAGCAATACAGCGTGCCGCGTCCAGCTGCAGTCCACTTCAATATTCGTTAGTGTTTGGGTCGTGGGATCCAGCAGCCAGCTGTATGTCAGCCCGCACCTAAGGCAGCGTTCTCTCTTCAATCCGGCGTGCCTCAGGCTCTTCGTTTCAAATATGGGTTTCATTTGGAATCTTCGAAGGTCCGGCAAAATCACTAAAGGTTTCCACGAGGCAAGTTCAAACAACCCAGAAACCGAAAGGCAGGCAGTCAGAGCCTGGGAAAAAATTGCCAGACCCTGAAAAACATGTACAGCATTCAAAGTCACAGAAATTCATCAGAAACGTAACACACAACTGTAGAGTTGGCTTATTCGAAAGAGCTGAACAGCCAAAAATTGATGACCAAAAAATTGTTCAGGAAGTCACAAACCACAGTAGAGGTCATGTCTCTCCGACAAGCAAGAGACAAAGAGTTGACGCAGACCGTGAAAGTCCCATGAGCAAGTCACCGGGATCAGCAATCGATATATCCAACTTTTCTACTTACTCTGATGAAGGCACAGCCGATCGCTTAATCGTCCCTTCCAATATGGCCACCGATGACATCCAACATGAATCCTCGCATAGGCTAAATCCAAGAGCGGGACAGGAGGCAACCTATGATAATAGGTGGACAAAGTGTCAGGATTAGTCAGGCGAGTACAAAGGCAGCGAATATGGCAAGGGAAATGTGCACCCAGGAACTACGACTCAGGGATGCTAGAACCCAGGAGTGCAAATAGAGTGTGACATCAAAACCAATATATGAAAAGGGATGTGGGGTAAGCACCTGACCGCGAGGAAAGTCGGCAAGCACCTTACCCCCAATTGCTGTTACAGGTACTGACAGCGCTAAACCCACGTGGAGGGCCAGCAATGACAGGATCTGTGTACTAACACTCTTGATGGTATTACATAAGGGAACTTTAGGAACTGTACTCACGAGGACGAAATACACCTCTTGAATGTCAGCTAGCCCACGAATCCTGTTGATGAATCTGGGACCCAGAAAGGCTATAACAGCAATGGGAGAAGTAGGGAGGTCCAGAGGACAAGGGCTGAAGGCAGCCGGAATGAGGCAGGCTGCCGGGCAGGGAGCCCAGAGGACAAGGGCTGAGGCTGGGAATCAGCAGAGCGAGATCCGCTGCTATGTGGAGAGCCCGCAGGGCAAGGGCGGAGGCTGGAAGGCAGCAGAGCGAGATCCGCTGCAATGTGGAGAGCCCGACAGGACAAGGGCGGAGACTGGAAGGCAGCAGAGCGAGATCCGCTGCAATGTGGAGAGCCCGGCAGGGCAAGGGCGGAGACTGGAAGGCAGTGGAGCGAGATCCGCTGCAGAAAACTAAATACCTAAGTTGGAATAGGGATTACAAATTAGTGGGAAAAACATAAGCATTCACACAGGAGCTAGCTACCACCGCACACCACACCTAATGATCAAATGGGAAATGGATGCAGAAGTGCAATGGAAAACATGGAATGGATCCTCTAGAAAGTAAGGATCAGGAGCAGGGAAAAAACGAAATAACCTATGCAAACTTCTCCCTACCCCTCCAAGGAAAAGACAGGAAACTAAACTAAGAGGAAGGCTAATGCAAATGGGTAACAGCAGCAAAGGACAGAGTCAAAGAAATATAGAACACAGACAAACTGGGCTGCATCTAAAAGGGGAAAGCACTGAGAATTGCTGCCTGCAAACAGGGGAAGACAAAAAGGGAAATCAAGGGAGCAGAAATCAATTAGCGCATGAATCCGAAATTCAGGGCGGAGGAAACAAGAAAACAGGAACAAGGAAGTAGGTACAAAGGCAAAGAACCAGGAACCAGGGACTAGTCAAAAACAGGAACACTGCAAACGATGACCAGCGCTGGACTGAAGTGAGACTGAGGCTTTTAAAGCTGTTTAACGAGCACACGCCTCAGGTGTGCTGACTGCTGCACCTGCAGCCACAGGTGTTGCCTATCCTCCACCCAACCTTGTCCTGCAAGGGTGGAGGTGGAGCAGTGGGCCAGGCATTCTGGGAAGCACAGTCATTTGGTTAAAGAAGCATGCTGGCTGCCAAAAACCTGGAATGGATCCGGAAGGGAAGTAGTTTGGAAAATAGGGATTTAGTGCTCCCAATTCATTACAGCACTGTGGCATTAGGTTCGGAGGAAATGTCCAGCAAGGAATAAGCCCCAAAACATGCCCCCAAGTGGCGGGAACGGGAGCGAAGGGAGCGAGTCGTGACACAAAGCCTGAGGACTGTCTAAATCTGCCTATATGCCTTAACCCAAAAAATCCCCGACAGCATGAAAAAAAGCAGGTCCGATACTCATCAAAAGCATCCACATCTTCGAGATCTGGAGCTAACTCGCTAATCTGCAAATTGAAACTACAAAATCTACATCGAGAAGACCATGATTTGAACCTGAACGGCAAAAACGTACTGAAACTATTTTCTTGCATTCCATCCCTCAGAACGATTTTGTCGGAGGACATTCAAATAGTTGAGTATGCTTCTGAAAAGTGTTGTGACCAGGTACTGCTACACATTTCCTCAGGATCAGTTCGAAATACAATTCTGAATGCACTAGAGGAATTGTTAACATTTGGGTTCGACATATCGGTGGAACCGACGAGCTTCAGGTCCGACATCGAAATGTCCAATACAAAAGACACCTTTCAAGGGACCCAAGAACAACGACGTGCTGAGCTTCGTAGAGAAATGGCAATCTCAGTAACCTCATGTACAAATCTTAATCATCCAGTGAAAAATGGCAGCCACACTAACATCTCTGATCGACGTTAGCCATCAATCAGCAGTAAAAAGTGTACTCGTGAATTTATTTCATGGAATACTAGAGGATTCACTCACCTATTCAACAAATTTGAGGCTGACCTGGAAAGGGTCTTTGTCATTTGTCTTCAGGAGACATGGTTGTGCGAGCCACCATCGAGGGACGGATTCCAGACTCTATTAAATCCTGCAATAAAAAATGTAAAGGGGCGACCCTCTTCTGGTTTGGTCATTATGATCAAAATAAACACCAGGTGGCGCCTTGTTGATTCCTCCAGTCCTAATCCGTTCGTACAAAGTGCACTGCTCCAAACTACAGATGAAGACCAAGAAACAAGGAAACACCTGCTTATTATAAATAGTTACTGGAATCCGGCAAAAATAAGCACCAAAAAATTCATAGACTCAATAACAACCTGCATTGATCAGACATTGCTAAACTACAAGAATCTATCAATAATCTGTGCAGGCGACTTAAACTGCTCCTGGTTCAAATTCGATCATGCAACCAAGCAGTTCAAATTATCATCATACGATGAAGTAAAAAGTCGGGAGTCCAAATGGAGGCAGGCGCTATGCAATAGAAATTGCAATATGGTAAATGGACAAGTTCCGGGCGACAAACCACCCCAAAAAACCTGGTCATCCCCATACGCCCAATCAATAATTGATTACTTTTGGGTATCAAAAAGTTTCTTTGAAAGTGACGGTTGGCCTGTATGGTAGAATGGACGATTGAGCAAAGAAAATACGATCTCGTAATTTCCGTAAACAGTGGCGGAAACCGGCTGAAGATGGATAGACCAACGATAGAGAAAATAAGCCAGAAATTACGGCGGACCTCTGAACAGTCTGTAAACTACGCACCGTTACTATTTGATTTCATCACAGTCAAATCCGCTGATCGTACAATGGGCTCCAAACATAAACACCTCTCATCTTCAATCCTGACACAAGCAAAACAAGTTATGAGACGAGATATAAGAACCCCAAAGAAGTCCCACAAATCGGACAGCGACACAAATGCAATCAACAACGCCATACGCATACGTCGCCAAAAATACCGTAACTGGCTAAAATCGCAAAAATCGATAATTGAGCAAGATCAAGCTGAGTACCTGATGAGGCATTTAGTCCAAAAGAATTCCCAAGAAATCTGGGCAATTTTGAACGCAGGAAACTCGAAGCACCAGTCACTACCATCGAACGAGATTGATGCCGACTCATGGGAACAGCATTATGGCAACATCTTTTGTAAAACAGCTAATGAGGACGCTAGAAAACCTGCACAAGAGACAATATCTTGGGAACCTCGAATAACAGGACCAGACATAAGACTCGCCATACGATCCCTGAAAAATTCCCACGCAGCAGGCCCAGATTTAATATCAAACATGATGTTGAAAAAGAACGAGGAGCAATGGGCAATCTTCATCGAACTATTATTCGCCCGTGTGCTTACATCAGCAACGATACCTGACTCCTGGCGGGACGCAATCATAGTGCCAATCTACAAAAAGGGCAATCGGGCAGATCCAATCAACTATCGCCCGATTGCCCTGCTGGACACTATAGGTAAAATCTTTGCATCTTTTTTACGTCAAAGGCTGGCTGCGTGGTCTATGTCAGAACAAATCCCTGATATCCGGCAAACAGGTTTTACCAAAGGCGTGGGGGTGAAGGTGAACCTGTTGCTCCTAAACATTCTCAAATTAGAAAGCCAAAAGGCAAAGACGAGACTATTTCTCGCCTTCATAGATCTAAGGGGTGCTTTCGACAGTGTAAACCGAAACAAACTGTGGCAAAAACTGGCAAATTGGAACTGTCCAAGAAACCTCATCGAGCCAATTAGAGCACTGTATACGCAAACCACCGTCAGCATAAGACTAAACAACGAAGGCACCCTATCCAAGCGGATACCAACCAGCATAGGTGTGAAACAGGGATGCCCATTAGCTACTGAACTCTTTAAATTGTTTATTTCTGACATCCCTGCTCATCGCAAAGATGTGCAATGTTTTCCACCAAAACTGAATAACATCGAAGTAGGATGCATAATATATGCTGATGATGTGGTTTTACTGGACAGAACCGAGATAGGCTTGCAACGCCAATTAACAAACCTTCATGACTACCTGCACAAAAATGACCTGGAGCTAAATATTGAAAAAACTAAGATCATTATTATATAATGGTTGTGTTGAGCTATCCCTTGATAGTGCGCCGAAAAATAATGGAATGGCAAGTAGTGATGATTAATCAATTCCTGTTTATTTTTGTGATGTTAGAGCCTTTGTGGATGACACGTGTTTCGGCAGAGCTGCCTTTATCGAATCCAGGCTATATAGATAGCTCATAAGTCACTGCATAATGCATAAAGGTGCTGAAGTTCACAGGGATGAATCCCTCCTGATACAAAGAAGTCCTCCGTATGTCCGAGTGTCCTGGACATACGGAGGACTTGTTTGTATCAGGAGGGATTCATCCCTGTGAACTTCAGCACCTTTATGCATTATGCAGTGACTTATGAGCTATCTATATAGCCTGGATTCGATAAAGGCAGCTCTGCCGAAACACGTGTCATCCACAAAGGCTCTAACATCACAAAAATAAACAGGAATTGATTAATCATCACTACTTGCCATTCCATTATTTTTCGGCGCACTATCAAGGGATAGCTCAACACAACCATTATATATTGTCACAAACGGAGTGGAGGGACTCTAAGTCTCCGTAGTAGCTAAACCTGGTGCGACGCAAGATCTTTAACATCACCTCAACTCTCATGGACAAACCCTTTTAATTTAACGGGGCGCGTAGGTACTGCAGCAGGTGTCATCACAAACAGTCCCTCACCAAGAATAAGATCATTATTATTAGCCAAAATCGTCCGAAAAGACAAAAAATCTTCAAGTGGAAAATCGATGACATCTGTCTTGAAACAGTCAATTCAATCAGATATTTGGGAATCATCTTTAACAACTCAGTCCATGAACATCACTGGAAAGTTGACATGGTCAATCGTATGACTCAATTTGGCATTCAGGGACAGTTGCTGAACAAAACGTTTGGCAAGTTCACTTTAACACCGGTCTTGATTTTCTATACCCAAAAGGTAGTTCCAGCAATCACCTTTGGATCAGAATCCGGTTGGAACATAGATGTCTCGTTTTGGCAAAAATTGGAAGGAATCTTCTGGCGGCGTGTTCTGAAGCTTCCAACCTACATATCAATGACCCAAATCAGATACGAACTTTCACTGAATTCTCTACATTCGCATGTAATGTGGAAGTCCTTAACAGTAATGCGAAAGATGAATTCGTCTCCGACAGCCCCTGCATTCCAAATTTTCTCTGCGACAAGTAACACAGGGAATTCGAAACTTCTCGATGAGTGGAAGCAAATCATGCTGAGAATCTTAGCCACTGCTGATCTCAACCTGAACGATCTACTAGAGAGACCACAACTAGCAAAAAAAAAGTTCGAACAATGGTGCTGGATTTCGAACAATGATTCACGTCTCTTGAAACCGACCACCTTAGACGCTGGAGTTGGGGCACTTAAGCTAAATGTTACAAGCAACTACCTAAAACACTGCCCGTCTCGACATCATCGTGAGCAGTTTCTAAGGTTTCGTTTAAATGCCATAAAAACGAAAGAAATGATGTGGAGTCGTCACTTTAAAGAAGTGAGTAACAATATATGTCGTTTCTGTCACTGTGAAACCGAAACTTCTGAACATCTCCTCACCAGATGCAAAGATACCACCGCCAAACGGATGACGCATCTGGGAGACTTCATTCCTGTGGACTGTATTAGTCGAGATTGGTGGTCATATGCGGCAGCCGGACACTGTATAAAATTAAGCTGTGCCGTAGTTGACTACTTGGACTCTCTACGTCTCGACACAAACTTTATTTGAAACAACGTTTCATCCAGGATTTTCAGAAGTGGCTCGAGCGGACGGTAATAGTCTGATGGACCTTTGCTTGTTTTGGAGAAGTCCTCTTCTCTTTTTCTTCTTCTTCCTTCTTTTTGGATACATAGGACCACATTGTAATAAAAGTCTGATGTCACAATGCTTGCATAGAGACATGTCAGACTGGTGTTTCAATAAAAAAAAAATAAAAAAAAATATGGGTTTTCAGTGGTGGGCTTGCACTGCACCTTGGAGCTGCGGCTGTGTTCGTTGCTCTGTTCCATTTGTACACCATTTCTCCGTTCAGTATTCCCGATGACACATCCTCGCAGTGGGCTTCTTTGTTCTTTATTTGGCCGCCATTTTGGATATGAGCGGCCCGGGTCACCGCGATCATGGAAAGACACAGAACTTCTACACCATCACGTTCTCTGAGCTCCAAACGTCTTGTACTCGCGCTCTAATAGTTCATGTGCGTGCACATGTATTTCCGTCCCCCGCAGGCATCAGCGAGGGCACTTTTGATATGGATTATGGCAGGATCAGCTGGAGCTCCTCCGGGAACACGTCTCCTTACATGGCCTTGTAGCCACCCCCCCATTCTTTTGTATTTAGTGTGCGGACGCAGCCCCTCACCTCTATTTTCTTGGTTAGTCAAAGTAGTGAAGGGATACGTCCTGTAGTCAGGAAAAGACAGTCTTGTAGTAGAGAATGCCGTACTAGTAAAAGAAGAGAGGGCAACAGCAGCGGTGCTGTAGTTGAAAGCATTGCACCCCTCCTATGCTCGAGTGGTGGGGATATCTCGGAAATATTGGCCAGTGAGTGTTTTTGATAAGATGCTGTCTTCTGTGTATGAGTCAGAAGGGTGTCCAGTCATTTGGTCGACTGAAAACTGGTCGAATGACATTTGGTCGACGCAATTTGGTGGAAAACCAAATGGTCGAATTTTTTTTTTATTTATATATTTATTTTTCGGGTTTTCGTTTTTTAAAAAAAAGGGTTTTTAGAGAAAAAAAGGGGGTTGGGGGGACCCCCCAAAAAAATAAAAAAAAGGGGTGGAAATAAAAAATAAAAAAATTCGACCATTTGGTTTTCGACCAAATTGGTTCGACCATTTGTCTGGTCGACCAATTTTTTTCGACCAAATGTCTGGTAACCAGTGAGAAGTAGAATAAAAGTAAATAGTGAAGTGCAGTAATTGTGTTAAAGGCGAGTATGTTGAATGAATGTGAAGGGCAACTAAGGTATTGGGAAGGGGTAGAAGGAAACTATTGGGTGAATTTCTTTTTTTCTTCAGGTTGCAGGTTCAGTTTAGTATCAGTTTTTTTGTGAACGTATTTTTTGATAACTTTGATTGGAGTATGGAGACTCTGTTGAATCATTTGTGCCATGTGTTGCCTGGCTGTAAGGTGAACATTTTAAAATATCATTGGGAATGGTTGCGGGAGAATAAGGGGAAAATGATAATCCGTCAGCCTATTGAGGGATCCTATGATACGGGATATTGGAGAACATGCATACCTTTTTAATTCCAAAGCACAAGTGCTTGAAGCTAGAAAAATGGTTAAACATCTTGGAATTATGGAGGATGTATGAAAAAGGGGAAGGGCCATAATGTTGAAATTGTGGGGGAAAAGCTGAAAAAGGAGGGTGCGGGAATTTCTTCTGCGGCCCCCCTCCAATATGGGTGCTATCCTTTATCGGCTGCAGAGGGGTACAAAGACCCTGAGTTTGTACCACCATTTTCCCCAGCAGCTACTCCAGTGGTTGCAAGATGGACACTGGTAACGCTTCCACCAGCTACCATTTCTAAGAACTGGGATTCTGAGGAAAGTGGAAGGGTAACCCCTTCAATGGTTAGGGCTGAAGAGAGGTTGACAATAGAGAGCCAGAAGGGGATAACTCCCCCAACTGCTAGGTTAGCAGATAGATTAAAGGTGGAGGAGCAAGAAAAAGTAAAACCGATTGCTAGAAGAGCGGAAGAAGGATTGTAAATTAGAGAGAAAGAAGAGGTTAGGCCTCTTCCTTCAAGGATAAAGGATAGATTGTGAAGAGTGGTAGATGCACAAGAACGGGAAAAGATGATGGAAGCGCTACGGCTAGCGGAGGAAGAAGTAATGCTGTTATGGCGGCAGAGAGATGAAGAGCGGGAGGAAGTGAGAAGACAGGTAATGGATGTAGAAGGAGGAAGGTGGAAACATGGGAAGGTTCTTGTTAGATTAGACAACTCAGTTATCAGAACGGTTGAGGTATACATGGAGAACAGGGATACTGCCAGTGGTACAGAAGCTGAGCAGGGCGCACAAGAGACGGCACCCTATGGTAGTACTGATTATGCTTCTGTGCCTGTAGAAGGGGTTAGGGGGTGTAGCAGTCAGAGTAGATGATGAGGAAGGAGAGCAATGGGATGTCGGGCAAGGAAAGCAGTGTGTAGGCACCCTAACTTGCGGTCCAGTAGCATTGATCAAAAGCACACCATGGAACTATAGGACACGCTGGGGTACTCGCATGGCTGAAGTAAGTGGTAGGGGAGAGATGGGGAAGCCCCAGTAAAAAGCAGTATAACGCAGTTTCCGTTGCTCCAGAAGGGTCTGGGGATGGCATATTATGTCTCATTGTCAGACATGGACCAGAATAATTTGTTGAAGATGCTTTCTTCACTCAACGTAGGGGCGGGGAAGCAGATTTATGCATTATAGAAAAACACTGCCGGTCTCATGTTGGCTATAGGGCACATGAAGAGCTTATTTACGGCCCTAATGGGGGAGCGGTCAGATGAACTTTGGAAGAGGTCAGATAATCGGGAGTTCAGTTGAATACAAATACCCATGATGGAGCAGCTTTTAATAATCTTTGAGCAAAGGTATGGGGGCATTCTGGATTATGTCCCCCGATACGCCTGATATCAATTCGATTTTAGCTAAGACGATGAAATTGGACGATGATCCTGCTGCACAAATCCAGTTTTTTCAGGAGATGTGGAGGGCAGAAACAGGAGAAGCATGAGACAAGAATGTGACAATTCTTTACCTCATGCTGAGAAAGGGACCTCCAAAAGAAGCCCAGCACGATTTGAATAGGGATGGAGGCCAAGAGTTGGCCAGAAATTCAGGCACACATTGTATAATTCTGCAAGAGAATGAGAGGGAGAATGTAGAACAGGCCCAAAAAGCAGAGGTTAAGTTCGTGAAAAAGAAAATGGCAAATATTTCTTTAGAAGGGGCAGTAATTACAATTTATATGGAGGGACCACAGGGACAACAAGGACACAGTGAGCCAGGTATGAAGCAGGGTTGAGTGGACGGGTATGCCCCTGGTCTGAGGCCAATGAGAGGGTTTCCAAAGGGAAGAGGAGAATTTCCACAGGGAAGTGGGTCATTTGGCGGGATCGGAGGAATGGGCCCCCAGTTTAATGGGCTAACAGAAAATTATTATGGAGGATTTTTTGGGATTCAGTGTTGGTCGTGTGAAAGGTTGGGGCACATGTCACAGGATTGTCATGGATGGACACAGTACTTTAACATGGGAGTCCCAACCCTGTTATATGTCCCAGGTCCACTGCAATTGCAGCAGGCAAGGGTTGAACAGAACCCAGCAACTGGGGCTGCACAGACCTTTGGCATCCCACAGACCATGCCAGCACAAGCATCAGTGCAGACATGGGACAAGAATCCTTTACTGCAAGGAACAGTTTACCCTACTCTGAAGCAAGTGTTTTCAGGGAAAATCATTTTTCTCTCCCAGATGCTAATATGTAACAGGGGTAGGACAGCCCACAGGGACCTCTGCTGTGTCCAGTCCTGTCCATTACCACTGATCTGGAAGAGGAACCCCAGAGAGGTGTGCAGGCAGGTTTGGTTGACACAGGAGCCACCAAATCCTGTATTAAGGAAGGTGAGTCCCCTTGTCAGGCAAAACAATGGACATGTAGGGTTTCTCTGGGGCTGTCCTTTTGATTCCTTATGCTGAAAATCTTCATATCAAGGTGGGTAATCAAATTGTATCAGCCCTTTTGTTGTATTGTACAGATACCCCAGCAAATCTTTGGGGAAGGAACATCCTGAGCAAATTGCAAATGTCGATTGCCTTCACAGACGAAGGTATTGTATGTTCAACCCCAGAGTTATATCCGGTAAGGGAAGCAGCACATTTTCAGGCTTATTGTAGCGACAGTGCGATTAGGGGGGTTCCTTTGCATACAGCACTGTTTCTCTATGGGGTGATGGTTTTGTTGAGTTAGGTCCTGGGGATCAGAAATCAGGCCTGGCAAATACCATTTAAGTTTATATTTCGGCCTGAGGTGTCACAGGAAACAATGCCAAGTACCAATTTTCTTACAGGCTGCAGTGAATAAGAAGAACAGGGTGGTTCTCTCAGGTACAGATGAGGAAGGCAGAGAGTGGCGCCCAGTTCTGTGCATTGATCCAACCTTATCGCTAAGGGATGTGTCTGACGAGCAATTGCTCGAAGACACTGAAGACACAGGAGAGATGGTCTTTGAAATTGGGGTGCCTGACCACATAGCGATAGAGCAAAGGGAAGTATCACAGACCATGCTCATCAAGGAGGATTTGGGAAAAGTGTCGGACTATTTGTGGACCAGCAATCCTCATGATGCGGAGCTACTAAAAAGTGCGGAAGCAGTGAGGATAACATTAACATTGAAACCTGGTGCAATGTTACCACAGGTTAAGCAGTACCCCATGTCCAAGGAGTCTGTTGAAGGGATTTATGAGACCATAAGGGCTTTGTTAAAGCAACGCATGATACAACCCTCTGTGTCCTCATGCAATATGGCTATATATTCTGTGAATAAGGCGACGGGGTCCAGTTGGAGCATGGTCCAGGATTTGCACCCCCTCAATAATATTGTTGAGGCGGATTTTCTGGTGGTAGCGATTCATGCCACCATTCTCTGTAACATCCCCATTGGTCACCCCACTTCATGTTAGTTGATTTAAAGAATGCATTTTTCACTGTTCCCTTACACCCCGATTCACGGTACCTCACAGTGTTTACGTAGCGTGGTCAGAGATTGTAACACACAAGATTGCCCCAGGAGTACTGCGAATCTCAGAGTATTTATAACTGGGAGGTGTCGATGGATTTGGGGAATTTACATGTGTCCAGTACCAAAATTCAGTACGTGGACGATTTATTAGTTTGCAGCACTTTAGAGGAGCCGTGTCGAGGAGACTCAATAATGCTCCTGGACAAGGAGACATTGCAATACTGTCAGACAGAGGTAATTTATATGGAGCAAGTAATATCACCCGCAGGAAGGAAGGTAATACCAGAGAGAGCCACTGCAGTTCAAAATACACATCAACCAGTCAGAGTGAAACAAATCCAGCAGTTTCTGCGGCTCTGTAACTATTTTAGATCATGGATTTCTGATTACTCTAGTTATGTGAGTCCTAATTGCAGGGGCTAAAGAAAGCATAGAAGGTGAAAAGTCTGATAGAGTGGTCCGAGAGAATGGGGACTTGCTTTCGAGAACTCAAGGCTTCGATCAGCAATGCTCCGTCCTGGCAACGCCAAATTACAAGAAGCCATTCTTTCAATTCTCCCATTGAGATGGGCAGGTAATGACCGCGGTCCTGACCAAGCATACATCACTAGGCCACAAATCTTTAGCGTATTACAGCAGACTTCTCGACCCAGTGATGCAGGGATAGTTCTGTTGCAAACAAGCTCTGGTGGCAGGGGCTTTGGCAATTCAAAAGTCTTCACCATTACGATGGGTTGCCTGGTTAAAATTGTACGTAGAGCATGCAGACTTGCAATTCCACATTGACGACTTTGTCAAGGTATGAGATCACCTTATCAAATTCATGGATTCATACCGTGAGATGTCACCTAGTAAATCCCATGACATTTGTAGCAGAGCCGGTGCAGTCTAAGAATATTGTTCGCGAATGTGCCACGTATGAGGGAGAAGAGGAATAGAGGGTAAATGTGAAAGAGTATGCCCTGGAGGGGGGTAGGAGGGTTAGGTGAATTTTGTTGATGGGTCTTCGACCATCCACTAAGAGACGGGAGAGATGCATATGGGCACAGCTGTTGTGGGCCTTGTGGATGGGGAGTACTGGGTCAGATTGAAGAAACAGTTGCCTTCTCATTACTCTGCACACATGGTGGAACTGGTGGCACTTATAGAGGCACTAGAAATGTGTAAGGGGAAGGCAGTCACTGTTTATTCGGACTCTGCATACGTCCCCTCAACCGTCCATTCCGGGTTATCAAGATGGCAGAGAAGAGGATTTAGGAGGTCTGACGGATCCCCTGTCCAGCTTGTTGCACTGCTATCCCGGTTAATTGAAGCATTAACCTTGCCAGCAGAGATATTCAATAGCTTTCAGAAACAAAGCCGCAGACAAGGCGGTGAAGGAAGCAGCATATTTTCTTTTCACAGGTTCCCGGAAAAAGGAAACCATGTCCCAACAAATACAGTTAACAGCCCCGTACACCTCATTCTTGGTGCACCAATAATAGAAATACAAGGGAAAGCCCCTACAGGAGCTCTGGAAAAAGAGAGGATGTGTTTTCTCACCCGTAGATTTGCTTTGGAGACAGGAGGTGTTGGGGAAGGTAGAGCTGTTTCTTTTGGCCCTAGAGCAACTACTTTACCCATCACATACTTCTGAACGACAAATTGCAGAAGAGCTCCAGGAGGATTGGTTTATCCCTAACTTACAAGAACAGGTAAGTAGATTCATAGGGAATTGTTTAGTGTGAAGGAGTTCAATCCCAGAAATACCATGAGGTCAGTGAGGGGGATCTTGCCCAGGCCCTCGGGTCCATTCAAGGAGCTCCATATCGATTTTGTGGACATGGTAAAGAGGTGCAGTAATTACAGATATCTTATTGTGATGGTTTGTCCATTTTCCTGGTGGCTTGAGATTGGTCCCTGCGTACACCTTGATTCTAAATCAGCTGTGAGATTTCTGGTGAGAGAGGTGTTTCCGAAGTAGGGAATTTGTGAAGTTCTAAAATCTAACAATGGACCCCACTTCTTTAAAGCCTTGTTCACAGAAATCACTTTGCTGCTCGGAATAAAGCATTGGTTATGCTCGGTGTACCACCTGCAGCCCAATGGGATTGCGAAGAGGCTCAATGGGGTCCTTAAGGCCCGGGTTAGCCAAATTGTGTGGAGAGTTAGATAAATCCTGGCTCACCTGCCTTCCACTAGCTTCGTTTTACATACAAAATCAGCCAGGGAAGGACCGTCATTTAAGCCCTCACAAAATCGTGACTGGGCATAGACTACATACATCGCTCTCACCTACCCGTATGACATTAGATGCACACACGACTGCAGCAGTCTTAGGAGAGGAGTTCAAGGAGTATCTTACAACATTAACAAAAAGTGTTAAGATTATGCCATCACAAGTTGTGTCTTCTCACCAACAGACAACAGGAGAAAGCGGCGGAAGTGGCACGCAAGTGGGCTGTTGGGCTGGGAGACTCTGGTGCTACGTTGCCCTTCGTTCCTTTGTTTCTGCAGTGGACACTGATTTTTTCCAATCAAAGCCTGTTTTCTGTCTCTACTACCTGGATCCCTCCTCCCTCCTCCCGCGTACAGCATTTAACCACTGGTGCTAGCACACCCGCGCGCGCACCCGGAAGTGGCACGCAAGTGGGCTGTTGGGCTGGGAGACTCTGGTGCTACGTTGCCCTTCGTTCCTTCGTTTCTGCAGTGGACGTGGATTTTTTCCAATCAAGTGAGTGAGTCGGCAAGAGCAAGCCCAAGTGGACTTTGGCTGCGTAACACGTGGCCACCTGGTGAAACGCTGCAGCCTAGTGCTTGGGGACTTGTTCTGGGACTTGCCTGGGAATTGTGACTGGGACTGGGACTGGGATTGGGACTGGGACCGGGATTGGGGGACCAGGGGAACTGAATGCATTACTGATCTCTTCTCTTTCTGTTGTTTCGTAGAGCCCGTTTTCTGTCTCTACTACCTAGATCCCGCCTCCCTCCTCCCGCGTACAGCATTTAACCACTGGTGCTAGCGCACCCACGCGCGCACCCGGAAGTGGCACGCAAGTGGGCTATTGGGCTGGGAGACTCTGGTGCTACCTGGCCCTTCGTTCGTTCGTTTCTGCAGTGGATGCAGATTTTTCCCAATCAAGTGAGTGAGTCGGCAAGAGGAAGCACAAGTGGATTTTGGCTGCGTAACACGTGGCCACCTGGTGAAACGCTGCAGTCTAGTTTGTTTGTTTGTTTGTTTGTTTATTTATTTGTATAGCGCTCTTGACCCAGGGGTATATGTGCGCTTTGAGCATCTGGTTACAGGCAACAGTAGGGAACAATAGTACAACAGTAATGTGGCATATAAAGGTTGACAAGAAGGCAGTTAGTGCATAGATAATAATAGGCAAACACCATAAGAAACATTTGAACATTGGGTATGCATACATACATGGTTGGTTATTTGTTGAGTAACCAGGTGATGACCTTAGTTCTGAAGGGTTGGAAGGTAGGTGTGGATTTGATATCCAGTGGAATGGTGTTCCAAAGTTGTGAGGCCAGAGCTGGGAAGCTGGATCCACCAGCTCTTTTGAGGGAGTATTTGGGCACCGTTAGTTGTAGTGTGTTAGACGATCTAGGGGTTCTAGTGTTCTGTCTTAATGTAAATTTGTTAGTGAGATAGGGCGGGTCTAGGTGGTTAAGAGCTTTGTTTGTAAGGCCTATGGTTTTTAAGTCTATTTTTTGTTGGATGGAGAGCCATTTGCATGCAATTCTTGTAGCGGAGATATGTTCTCTTCTGGGAAGATTTAGGGCTGCACGGAGTGCGTTATTTTGTAAGACTTGCAATTTATTGATTACTGTTTTATTGGCACCTACATAGAGGCTATTACAGTAGTCCGGTTTGGATTGAATGAGTGCTCTGGCTAAAGTGTGGCAGTTGTTGGGGAAATCAATGGTCTGCAGGCCCTAATTAATTTACCAGTGTAGGCAGTGGCTGAGGCAGTCATATTAATTTGTTTGGCTAGGTTGGTATTCGTGTCTAAATAGAAACCAAGGGTTTTTACACTTTTGGCGATGGGTATGGTGTTACCATCAATGGTAAAGCTGGTGTAACCGGGACAGAGTTTACGGATGGTGTTGGGTGAGCCGACAAGAAGCAGTTCGGTCTTATCATCATTCAGGCAGAGGCCATGTGTGGCCATCCATGCCTGAATGATGGAGAAGACTTCCTTGATCCATTTGGAGTCCACGTTGTAATTACCGGATAGAGTGAGGAGTATCTGGGTGTCATCTGCGTAGTTCGTGTAGGTGACACCCAGATTGTCCAGCTTGTCAAATAGGGGCTTTGTAAATATATTGTACAAAGTAGGTGAGACACAGGATCCTTGTGGGACACCGCAGGTAATGGGGATAGGTTCAGCCGCTGCTAGGGGTGAGAAGACCCGCATGGTCCTATTGTCCAGGAAGGATTGGATCCATGTGACCGCAGAGTGGGAGAAGTGTGCTGCCAATGACAAATGTTTGCACAGGATTTTGTGGTCGACCAGGTCAAAGGCAGCAGAGAGGTCGAGGAGAAGAAGGATGGCAGCCTTACCTTTATCTTTGAGTTTGTCTATCTGGCATTTGAGATCAACAAGGGCCGTTTCTGTCCCGTGTTGTGGTCGAAAGCCAGATTGGCGAGTTCCTAGTAAATGATTTGTCTCGAGGTAATCCTGGATTTGTAAATAGGCCACTCTATCAAGAATTTTTAGTAAGAATGGGACGGTGGTAATGGGTCTATAATTCGTGGGTATGTCAGGGTCGAGAGTATTTTTTTTTAGTAGTGGTAGGACCCAGGATTGTTTCAGATTACTGGGGACCAAGTTATTGGAGAAAGACAGGTTTATTAATTTAGTAATGAAGGGGGAGGGATCCCTAGCTGCATCTTTTATGATCTTTGTGGGGCAACTATCCCCCTTGCAGTTCGAGGGTTTCAAGGATGCTATAATTTTCTGTACCTCCGGTATGGATACCTTTTTGAAGGTAAAGCCTGAGCTAGTGGCAGTAGGTGGAAGAGGGGTGGGACTGGAAGTAGGACCAGGAGTGAGTTGTTGTCGTTTGTTGTCAGTTTTAGTTTGGAGCCCTGAAATTTTGTTAGCAAGGGCATTCTGGATCCCTGTGCACCAAGGTTTATCCTTAGTGCAAAAGTCAGTGGGAGGAGTGGGGTTTTCTAATTCCTTTAGTATGTTAAAGAGCTCCTTTGTGCTGGAGCTTGCCTGGGAAATCCTGGAGTTGAGAGATTCTTTCTTAGCGCGTGTGATCTCATTTTTGTAGAGAGTGGAGATATTGGTGAGATTAGTTCTGTTATTTACTGACGGCACTGATTTCCATAGTGCTTCGAGTTTACTTTTTTGTTGACGGAGAGTTTTAAGCTCCGGGGTGTACCATGTATTCAGGTGCGCTTTAGGTTTCCCTTTGCGCAATTTCAGTGGGGCAATGATGTCGATGGCTTTGGCCATGGAATCGTTATAGACGTTGACCAATTGGTTCAAGTCAGTTGTGGCTGGTAATGCGTTCAGAATAGGGATCACCAAGGGTATTAAGGCTTCCGCTGTGATGTTGCTCTTTTTCCTAGTTGAACAGGCAGGTGCAATAATAGGTCTTTTATGCGCTAAGTTGCTGGTATTAATGTCAAATGGGAGGAAGTAGTGGTCGGTCCAAATGAGCTGTGTGGGATCTTTCAAGGTAATGTTGCAGTTAAGGGCGGTAATCCAGTCAAGGATTCTGCCCTTCGAGTGGGTGGGTTTGGAGCAGAGTTGTTGGAGGCCATACTCCTCTAATGCCGTGGACAGGGTAATGGCTGGGGTGTCGAGAGGGTCATTAAACCCAAGGTTGAAGTCTCCAAGTATAATCATTTGTGCTGATGGTTTGGAGCTTTCGGCAATTAGTGAGGTGATGTCTTCCTCAAATGAGCCAGGTGGGCCCGGGGGTCTGTAAATTAAATGCAGCATGATAGTGCTTTTAGGGGACGTTTGTAATTTGACTGTGAGATGCTCACATGATTTAAGTGGAGGAGAGGAGGCTAGTCTGATATCAAGCGAGGACTTAAAAATAATAGCTACACCACCTCCTCGAGCGTTAGGTCTATCTGCTCTGAGGATGGTTTCGTTATCAGGTATGGCTAGGGTGAGAGATGGTCCTGCAGCATCATGCAACCAAGTTTCGGTTACAGCAAGGAAGTCCAGGTTGTTGGTTAGAATAATGTCTGCGACTTCTATGGAGTGGGCGACTAATGATCTAACATTTAGAAGAGCTCCTTTAGGAATAGGAGGGGTGGAGTTGATGGGTGTTACAGTGTAAGTGTTAGTCTTATTAGGTGTTTTGGCTGGGCATTTGCTGGATCTGTGGTGGGTTCTGGCACCAAGTCTAATGTTCCGATCCGTAGGGATGAGGGTAATGGTTCGAGAGACAGTTGGGTTAACAGTTATGGAGGTGCTGTGGTCGAGGGTGGGGCATGATACTCTCATGTCAGTGGGGTTCCACTTGGAGACAGCTGAGTGCATAATAGCTGGGGCATCAGAAGAATGTGCATGGCTAAGGGTGGGATAGGCGGATTGTGATACCGGGAGGAAGGCCGGTGTGGTAGGCAGGAATGGTGTGGGGCAGGTGATAGGGTAATGTCTTGGGCAGGCAGGTCTGACTAGACCATTGTTGTAGGCTATGTAACTATTGCCAGTGCAGGGTATGTAACTTTGCATGACACAAAAGGGGAACATAATCGCGGTAAGGCAGAGTAGCATGCTAAGGTTAGGGTGACGTGCAGAGGAATGGCGCGTAGGGGGCATTGGTGACATAAGGTAGGCCCAATACAATTCAAGTGTGGACAGGAAGCGACCATGGGGCACAACACAAAATCAGATGTGGTCTGGAAGCGACCATAGGGCACAACACAATGCAAATGTGGTCGGGAGTTTACCATAGGGCACAACACAATGCAAATGTGGTCTGGAGGCGACCATGGGGCACAACACAATGCAAATGTGGTCTGGAGGTGACCATAAGGCGCAACACAAGATCAAGTGTGGTCTGGAAGTGACCATAGGGCACAACACAATGCAAATGTGGTCGGGAGTTTACCATAGGGCACAACACAATGCAGATGTGGTCTAGAGGTGACCATAAGGCACAACACAATGCGAGTGTGGTCTGGAGGCGACCATAGGGCATAACACAATGTAAATGTGGTCGGGAGTTTACTATAGGGCACAACACAATGCAAATGTGGTCGGGAGTTACCATAGGGCACAACACAAAATCAAATGTGGTCTAGAGGTGACCATAAGGCACAACACACCTCACATGCACTAAGATCACACATTGACTGTAGAACATCAAAGCACCTAGATACGAGATCACAATGGGGGCACACATGTACTGAGAAAGGGTGCATTAGGGCACCTAGGTTCGTGATTACCCCTGAAGTTACAGTACAGGTCCGACATGTATTGAGTTCATACATTGAGTGGGGTGCATCAGGGCACCGGGACCGAGGTCATGTGTAGACGCTGCCAATGGGTTGAGAGAGTAGTGTGTCTTTAGGTTAGGGGCAAGATGATGATGCACAACAAATGTCAGAAGGAGATAACGTTCCAATGTGATATGTGAGGGGCAGATGGGTTATGGGCTCAGCGGAGCGTTGATATTGCAGGCGCAGTGTTACCTTAACAGGTGAATGTGGTGGGCCAGGGGGTCTGGCAGACGGCAGAGTCGGCAGTAAACAGGCAGAGAACAGGCTCCAGCCTTGTTCCCGTGGGCCTTGGAAGGAGAGGGCCGGCTTCGCCTGCCAGCGCCCAATGGCAGGGGTTATGGTCGCTGTAGCCAATCAGGCAAGGCAAGGCTACTGCTGTGTGCCTAGTAGGGCACAGAGAGAACAAAGCCTAAATGCGGCGGCCATCTTGGAAGTGGACTTGTTCTGGGACTTGCCTGGGAATTGTGACTGGGACTGGGACTGGAACTGGGACGGGGATTGGGACTGGGAATGGGACTGGGATTGGGGGACCAGGGGAACTGAATGCATTACTGATCTCTTCTCTTTCTATTGTTTCGTAGAGTCCGTTTTCTGTCTCTACTACCTGGATCCCACCTCCCGCGTACAGCATTTAACCACTGGTGCTAGCGCACCCGCACACACACCCAGAAGTGGCACGCAAGTGGGCTGTTGGGCTGTTCGGCTGGCGGAGGAGCGGAGGCGGAGAGAGATCGCTTTACTAGTCTGTTTCTGGGTTAAGAAGTGCCTCCTATAGGTCATTATGGCAACTGTGCTGCACAACGGAAAAATATGTGCTATAAAGACCCCCGGGCCTATACTGGCCGTTGAAAATACCCAGGCCTCTCAATGTGTTGGTACAGAGATAAAATCTAATATGGATGTGCAAGTACCATTTGAAACCACTCCTATGGGAGATGGACACAAAGATCAGAAATCTGTGTACCCGCCCCCTGGTTATCACTATCCAAGAGGAGAACTTAGAGGGGGGAAAAGTGGAGGAGGATGTAAGGGCACAAATGGATGCCATTAAACAGGAAGTGGAATTCTCCTATATGCACTCGCAAATACAAACAAAAATGGGTGCTCAATCTTTGGGGGAAGAGGAAATTTCATTTGTGCCTGTCGGCCTGCCATTTGATACCCAAATTCTAATTCAATCAAGTTTTCTGAGTATAAGAGATTCACTCAGTCAAAAGTTAACTGAGGGGACAGAAATGATGTCAGAAGAGATAAATATTGATGTATCCATGATGGGGCAGGCAGTAAGAACGCAATTGTGGAAGCGAGCCAGGCTCTCAAGGGGCCCCTCTATGCCTGTAAATGCATCTAGAAATTGGATTGATCAAGTGCATCTATTTAATACACTTCCTCAATTGAGTTCTACCATACCATACAGAGTATTTTCATCAAATGCTAAATTTCCGCTACCATCTGCCTCAATATTTACAAATACACAAGAGGGCTGAGGAGTGGAAGACAATAATGTTATAGAGGCGCAGGGTGGCCTTATACCAAAGGGGAATCTGCCGATCCCCGCTCTGGCAACTCACATTGATACTTCACCAATTTTAGGAGCTTCCCTCACAAGTTCCCCTATTAATGACAGAAATGCCAAATTTGAGGAATCACTGCCAGTAATATCTAGAATATAAAATCTTCTAGATAAAGGCCATGAGTTTACCCATTGGGAGATGAGAGACTTGAAAAGGGTTGCTCTGGATACCCAATTAAAACTCACTAAAGTGGAAGGCTTTCTCATGGGCAAGGATGACAGGATGGTAACCTCAAAAAAGATAGATACCACACAAATTCCTAAAACAACTAACTCACAGGGATCTCAAACCTTGGCTGGTGGAAAGGAGGCTTTGAGCTATGCCAGTTTGATACCTGTGGGGACTGCAATGAATCTATCAAAGGAAAAAAAAATGATGAGAAAAGTGAACAGAAACCTGATTCAGAGGGGGAAAAAGGATCATGGAGCTCCTGAAAGAGCTATCAGTGAAAATCTCATCATTAGAAAAGTGCATGTTAGAGCTACCAGGTAAACTTGCATCTATAATGCCTTTGAGACCGGTAAGATCCGTCCAGGATGAGGACCCCATTCTCACTGTTGCCCCTGACAGCTCTTCAGTTCTGATAAAACTGATGGAATCTTCTGATGGTGCAGGGGTCAGAGACTATGATATAAAAAAGCAAAAGGAGGAGGGGAGTCCGATAGGAAATGGCTTCTTTCTGTCAAGGAAACAGAAACAACTGGCTTTAAAGCCAAAAAAAACGCTGATTAAAAAGGGACTGACCTCCTCAAAGCCAGAAACCTTTAAGAAAGAACCCAAGGCACCCTCGAATGAAGTTGCACTATCCGATCTAAGACAACTCAACGAGGAAAGTAGGATGGCCTTGCAATCAAAAAGAAATAAAATCAGGGAATCAACGCAAATGGGAAAAATCTGAAAAAATGGGGAAAATAAACATGAACCAGAGGGAAGATAGTAGACCAAATGCAAATGACAAGACAGAAAGAACTGAGAATGAGAAAGTATACCCTCCACAAATAGATGGGGAAAATAAAGAGATAAAACAGTCACAACTTTCTAACTTGTACAAGGTTTTGGAGAAGTCGACATACCGACAGGTACTACCACAAGATATCTCCGACCTCCTGGTCAAACATCCTACAACCTCAGCAGAATCTAATAGATTAGGTTTTTCTTCTCTACCTCCAGCTCCATCCTTAGCACCCACCCCAATGGAGACCGTAAAGACCCTTGGGGTGGATGCAATTGAGGTGAAAATGAACTCTGATTCTGGGATCTCCCTATTAGAGGGAACTGTGAATGAATGCCCAAAACTATCCCTGAAGGAAATCCATCAACCCTGGCCTGGGGTTGAAGGGGTAATTGCGAATCTCCCTGACACCATAAAAAAGATCATGATGGACCTCCTTCCTGACCTATCACGGTTGGGTAATAAGGATTTGGGGGCAGGGACCACGAGATAAAAGAAAGTCTACCTCGGGTTATGAATGAGATACCCACCTCTTCCTTACTCAGGGGAGGGGGGACACAGTGGGAGCAAGCTGAAAGAGATCCAATACAAGTGCCGGTTGGACAAGGACACATTTACCCCAATGGTCCCCAGGATATGAGGAATCCTACACAATATGAACCAGCTAGACCCTTACATGTGAAGGATAGCGATCTATGGAATATAATGTGGCAAAACATCTCATTTCCGGAATATCCAAGTATCCTTCTTTACAATTTGTGTGACATTGGAGGCCCATCTTCGCTGAATAGACGTCGTATTTTGTCATTATTTAATGAGGTCCCTCGATTTAGGATGATTGGTTCAGTGGATATTTGTTTGGTGAATTTTATCCATCCCTCTCGCTATAACCATGTCCGTATTGTTCCAAACTCACAAAAGATTTTTGAAATGATTATTCAGGAGACAGAACAATTCAATAGAATGGGTTACGATATCCTGATTTTCAGTAATGGTTGGGAGAAAGGAAATGTCCAGGAAATGGAAAAAGTAAATTCTGATCTTTGTAGGGATGAGTCAGATATACGAAAAGAAAATACTCCGACTCTCAAAGGAGGGGAGGGACATGATTTGACTTGGTTTGCCCAAATACTTAGAGAATCAATATCTGAAATGCAAAAAATGAAACAACAGCTTTAATGTTACTAAAGTAGTGGACCATTGGAAATTCCTTTCATGGAACTCCAGGGGCCACTTGAATCTGATGAATTATGGGGTTCTATGTGGAAAACTTAAATCATTTAATCTTTTTTTGTATACAGGAAACGAGGCTGACTGCCCTGATACAACTGGATGGTTTCATATGTATACATCTCTTAGCTAAAGTGGGATTACATGGAAGACCTGCTGGAGGTTTGCTTGTTGCAGCCAAACTTCAGCTAGGCACACGTATTCTAGAATCAAATGAATTTTGCACTTGCTGTTGTAGTGGAATATGGAAGTGATTTGCACTTTGAATTGATGTTAGTTCTGAATATTTACTGGAACTCACAAGTACCATTGGGCAATGCTGTTTCGCACTTGAACAATTGTTTATCGGCCATGTTGCTCAAATATAGAGGAATTGATATCATAATTTCTGGTGATTTTAATTCTGAAATCAAATATGGTCAAGGGATCGGGAAAAAGATGGGCGTATCAGTATTAAGGTCTATGTTGAATGCGGATAAGGGGGTGCTGGCTTCTTGCGCCATTAAGCAAAAGTCAATTAACGGTGAAATTTGGAGGAACTTGTTTGACTACTGGGGTTTGGACCATGTTAATGGCCTATTCAATTCCTCTAAGTATGAGCATACTTGGTCGAATGGCTTTTACAAATCACATATTGACCATATCTTTATGTCAAAATCTCTTTCAGTAATATGTTCAGAATTCCACATAACTGACACAAATATGAGTGACCACAGATTCTTGGAAATCAAAATGGTATTAAATAACAGAATCCCGAAACAAAGCATAATGCAGATACACTCGATAGTGTCATGCGGTGGAAATTGCATAATTTGGCACGAAGGAAATGTTAATAAACTCAACACAGTCTTCGTCCAAGACTATGACAGAATGTCTCTGCCAATTAAAATTCAGTGCTATTCGGTCTTGAATTTTACTGAGCATATTAAAAACTTAATAGGGAGATCAGTTAAACCAAGTAAACATGGCACTCTGAAACCCATCCACATACACACATATGACCCTTTGGTAAGGCAAAAAAAATATCCTGCAAATCGTCAAATTAGATCTATTTTGAAAACCAATTTGACTGAGACCGAAAAAAAGAGAAATCCTACAAATTAAACAAACTAAAAAAAACTGGTTGAAAAATCATATGTGTGTCCTGCAAAATAATGATAATATCGATATGCTAGCAGCTCTAAAAGGGACTTTGGGTCGTGAATTTTGGGGGCTAATAAACGCACTTGAAAAAAGACAGGTTGTATTTCAATCGGCTAATGTACAGGCGGATACCTGGGGAAAATACTTTGCAATCCTCTACAAAGGCAAAATGGCTATGACGCATGAACTTTTGCTCATAAAAAAGGGGTCCTGGGGTTTCGATTTCTCGATTGAGAATATTGAATCCCAGATTAAAATGCAAATAATTCAAGTGCGGCCGGCCCGAATGGGCTAACAAATAATACCCTGAAGAAAGCTCCAGAATATTGGGCAAAATCGCTATTTATCTTTTTCAATTCCATTATATAGTCTAAGACAATTCCTCAGTACTGGAGGATATCATATGTTGTGCCCATATATAAAAAGGGGGACAGAACTTGCCCGACAAATTACCGTCCAATCTCAATTATGGACGCTGATTCTAAGATCTTTGCAGGGTTAGTACTGCAGAGAATAGAGGAATGGGTGGACCATAATAACATCTTACCCCCCCAGCAGTTCGGTTTTCGCAAAGGGATGGGAACTGAAATAGGAGGACTGATTATTTGTTTGCTCCTAGAAAAGGCATGTAAAAAAAATGCATCCCCTATATATTTGGCATCAGTAGATCTGTCGCTTGCCTTTGATAAAGTGGACACGGTGAGACTTTGGACAAAACTAGCCCAAATGGGGCTGCCATCTCATCTATTGACAGTCCTCATTAATCTCCATGAAGATTCGGCAATTCAGGTGAGATTAAACATGTCTGGCGATCTTTCCAAAATTATCCAAACTAATAATGGTCTTAGACAAGGGTGTTTATTTGCCCATACGCTCTTCAATCTCTACACTACTGATGCTAATGTCCCCCTTACGACCTTTTCTTTGGTTTCTCCGAAGATGGAGGGTACTAAAATATGCTGGAACGCCTATGCTGATGACCTGCTTTTGGTCGATAATATCCCTGTGGGTTTACAGCGAAAATGTATGGCACTATCAATATACGTGCAAGAAAATGCATTGGTGATAAATGAAAAGAAGTCTGTCGTTATATCTTTAACCACCAGGAAGAGAATTGCAAAATAGAAATGGCGAATAAATACATGTCCTCTAGTAAAAGTAAGATCACTGTGCTATTTGGGATTCCCTATATTTGGGAGTATTTCGATATATTCTTACTGGAATTTCTATTTGGAGAAAACAGATAAGCTCATTCTCCAAATGAGGAAGATCTCCGGCAAATACTGTAAATTCTCTATCACTCCCCTGATTAGGTTCTATAATTTGAAAGTTGTACCAAAACTAACATACGGACTGGAAATTTTACCCTGTGAAACATCTCGTTTGGTACAAAAAATGGAATCTAAGATCTGGCGGAAAATTATATTTTACCTGCCCCAGAGTGTTCCTATATCCACAATTCGCTATGAATTAGGCCTTATCTCACTAAATATGAGAGTGAAATGGAAAAAATTGGCCCTATATCGGAACCTAATGGTATCTAAAAACAACTCCCTTTACACACTACTGGGAGATAGACTGAGAAGGGGAATTAGTGAATCAGTATGGATGCTGAAACTACAGAAAGATTGTGTAGATCTCCTCAATACCATCGATGTTTCACATGAAATGTTATTTGTTAATCCAATGGGTGTGAAAAAACAGCTGCAATGGTCTGACTGGGCCACCACCACCGAAAAGGTGGCTCCTCTAAGATCTATAAACAACTGGTCGCAGAGGGGAAAGAGCTAGGTATGTTGGAGTCCTATCTGACCAAATTTCCAGATCCTATAAGGAGAGCAATCTATCTATGCTTTTGTTTCAATGTGCTCCCTACTTGGGAAATTCTCGAGATTAGATCTGCCACGGGCCAAAAAATCTCCTGTCGCTTTTGTCACTGCGCTTATACGACTGAATCACTTGAACATCTTCTTTTGCACTGCGCAACACTAGTCCAACAGAGATTAAATGTGTTTGGAAAATTTGTTCATGACCCCTCCAGGGTTCATACTGAATCACTATGGTGGTACATGTTACATGCGAAGTCAAACACACTAAAGCTAGCTGTGGTTACCTTTTTAGTGGAAGTGTGTGGTTTGGCAACCTTAGAAAGAACAAACTAGTACTGTAAAGAATTTATGTTAGAGTCCTAACTATTTCTTGAAGACAGATATGGGCCTCTCTCCCTCTCATGTTCTATCAATATGCATAAGTTTTGAAATATGGAAAACACTGTAGAGGGAAATGATATCTGTAAAGCAATGGACTGTAATATATACTGTGTATTATGGCTGATGATTTTTATATTTGGAATAATGTTGCAATTGTTTCTTTTTTTAATACTGTGAAAATGTTACTTTAAATTTTGTATAGGTTTAATTTGTATAAACCGGATACAAATAAAAATAAAAAAAAGAAAGCGGCGAGACTACCGACAATCAGCACAAGATACATCTTCTTCTCTGGGACATTTGTGCGTCGCTGGGATGAGCAGCGTTTGCATGGGCCACACACAGTAGTCTACGTGACTACGACTGCTGTGAAGGTGGAGGGCAATAAGAGACACTCAAAGGGACACCAGCAACCCTCCACTTGCATAGGAGCAGACATAGAAGTTAAGTGCACCGTAGGGATTCACTGTTCATTTCAGTGTGAGGGGGGTGCGGATCGAGATCTGGAGTTTTAAATAATTTTGTTTATGAAAGGGAATGTTTATGATTGTAAATTGCGTAACAATGAATGCTTTTCTTGAATCCTTGGGTCACCATGTCAGAAGATGAGAAGTGGAAACCAATTAGAATTGTCTAATCTTATGAAGTATGAGGAGAAAATGTTAAGAGGAAAAGAAATATTGACAAAGATTCTTTTGATAATGATGATGATAAGTTAAAACCCATAATGGATGCACATGGTTTTGCAACTGACAACATATGGTACAGCCATATGAGGAAGGTGGGGAGAGAGAGATCTGTAGGATATTGCTACATCTGCTTTTTTATTCCCCATGCTTCTGGTGTTCCTAGGGTGTTTATTTCAAATGAGATGGAGGTAGCAGATGCGCTATGTCTAGTGCACTTAGCCCTGTGCTTCGTTCGAGGGCAGTTTAAAGGGGAGTCAATTACAGCATCAGTTATACCCAGTGATGATGACTGTTCAATTGCCGAGCGGGCAAAGCACAAAAACATTAGGTGTACCCAGAGAGTTCAAACGATTTTGGAAGAAGCTATGTTTTCTAAAAATTGATGGGAGCTAGGGATGACGAGTTGCAGAGCTGGAGGAATTAGGGGATTCGTGGAAGAAATTATTGCACAAATAAACTATAGGTGCGGGACAGTATGGAAAAATCAGCAGTATCTGACGTGGCTCAAATAAAACGAAAAACCTGTTAAGATACAGACACTTACCCATTTGTCTCTATTTTTTAAAGGCAATGGCACGGTTCCCATTGGCACAAATCGGAACTGCAGTAACACTCTGCGCATTGCAGATTTCGCCGGAGGTATGACTGCCCTTCTGGACAACTTCTGGATCTGTCAATAGCGTGCATACAGGCAGTTGCCTCCAGCCTGGCGAGGTGTGTGCAGTCTCTATACCCTTCATGTGCCCGTCCTTGTAATCCCTGAAGAGCACTTGATTTTGCCGATCCAATGCCTGAAATTACATCTGTGCCCTCTTTGTCCGGTGTCCCTTGAGTCCTCTTCATCAGCATATTAAGACTAAACAGAGACTATTCTTGATGGAGGAAATCCCAGACAATTATTACAAAGGAAAAGGTCCAACATCCTCACAGACATTCCTGATCGATATCGGCTGTTTAGCCACACAGAAACCTTTTCTACCTCCTTACTGGCACCTGGCATTCAAGCAGCAGCAAATGCCAAATGGCTACAGGTGACCAGGTATCAACTCTTGCTCTTTGTGAACACTTCTGAGTCAGCGTTTAATGCCATTAAGGAAGGTTTGCAGGCACTGAGGCTCATAAATGTGCAAATCTGGTACATACTCGACCTCTTGACAGCCAAAGAGGGCAGAGTATGCTGGAAAATAGGAGGTACCTGCTGTACAGCGGTGCCTCCAAATGACACAGAGACTGGCATGCTCACCAGAGCTATTGTTGCTCTGCATAAACGGAAAGAGGTCATAGGAACTGAGGCTGGGATCACAAACGACTCATGGATAGAGTCTTTGTTTGCATGGGTACCTCCCTGGTTGAGCCTTGGTGTGAAGATTTTGATGCCTATTTTTGTCTTTTTACTTATTCTTTTTTGTTCTTGCCAGTAAGTTTTATATTGTGGCTCTGCCTAGTTACCAACAGGTGCGGCCATGATGATCGTAACATTGTCCATGACTACGGCCACCAGTACTTCATCCCATACAAGTACTCAAACTGAAGCTGTTTTGTTTCCTCCACCAAATTGACATGCTTGTGTGAAGGGGGGTAGATTACGGAAATTGTGGGGGGATGAGTCAGGTTGATTCAGTGGAGGAGTATGCCCATATTGAGACTGGGGTGAGACATGGTTGTAGAGATGTTCCCCAAGAGGATGATTATGATTTGTTAGTTCAAGTATTAACTAAAGCGGGGAATGTCGGGGTGGTCAAGGAGGGTCCTTTCTATTATGTGGAATTCATATTGCGAGCGCCATATTGATGACTGGGGTGCAGCAAACTGATCGTGTTTTCTTTTTGTTCAGAACTGAAAGAATATTAGCTTGCACACAAGCAGAAACATAACGCATCAAATCTACCAAATGTAAAAAAATATGTGCACCTTAATATAAATACATCAGAAATGTGTGAATCTCAATATAAATGCCCTTTTCATGATGAATCAGAACATAGTGGTTAGGGCTCTCTGGCAGACTTCTAAACAGGTTTTCAGACAACATAAGGCAGGTGAATGAGTAATCTCAACCTTTGCGGTCAGGCACTGCAGAAATAGCCTTGATTGTATGGTCTGATAAGTCTCATAGATAGTAAATATAATCTCCTGTTGTTTGAGAGCATGACCAAAAGAGTTTTGTTGTTTATTCTGGTCAGTAGTAAAACATGGGATAAGCTAAAGTGTGATAAAGTGGGAGCCTTGTAGATTGGAAACGTTGCACGGGAACAGATGTTATCTTGCCCTTTGTATTCAAATCTTTAGAGGGGGTTAGTCATTTGTTCGGTTAAGTGTTTTTCCCAGTCATGTAGCCGCATAACTTAGAAGGTCTTTTAGAGGCGACAGGAGTCTGTGAAATGGAGACCGTAAACTATGGTTCAAGGACAATCCTGTTTAAGGCAGACCTTCCGCTATTTGCTAAAATACCATGTGCAATCATACTTAAAGGTTTTAGGCCAAAAAATAAAATTTACATCACCTTCAATCTTGATCTTGAACTCTGTACTAAGTTCGTACGTGGACCTATATGACAATATTTAAGATGAAGTACGGGCACAAACTCTGATGCTGAGTTAACTTGGCCTAAAGATGGAGGATTTGCTCATTCGAAGACTGGGCAGTGGAAACAAACAGACAACAGTTGACCAGGAAGGTGCAAATTTGAACACCCCAGAAATAGTATCCTGTTTCACCACCGCAACCATGACTATACAAACCCAGATTGAAGATGAGACAGCCATAGGGAGGGCAGTTTCGAAGAGTGAGATTCAAATCTGCAAGGCTCCGGGCACCTTTACTAGTGCCAAAAATCAACAGGCACTAAGAGGTGGTGGGAGGGAGAAAAAAGGGAGAACAACCAAGATAAATGCCAATCCCAGATAAAGTGCCTGGAAATTCCTGTGGAATATTCATACCACTGAAGAAGAAGCTGCAAATACAGTCAACAAATGCGTAGAGGGAAAGAATTAAACCATGCCCTAGTTATGGGTATGCGATCTGCAGGGAATCCTGCCCACAACAGATATCGCTGAACACCCGGGACGTGACTGTCATTAGCCCTCGGTTCTTGAGTTTCAGCAAATCCATGCTTTTTCTGTTCGCACTCACAAACTCGTAAAATCGGGCAGTCCACAGTTTTATCTCTTGAGGAGCACGAGAGAGCATACTACAAGGTGGGGCACAAGTATTTCATTGATTCTAGCCCTAAATGAGTTCCTGATGCTAGCCACACTAGAATTGGACAAAAAGAATCTTAGCCCCTAATGGGATTTTGTTAGACATAACAGAACTGGTCAAATGGATAGAATATGCCATGAGGTATTGGTCATTAACGTGAAATAATTTTCCTTTCTTCTTTTTATCTGTAACTTGATATTGTTTGTATCTTCTATATATGATGTACGTTGAATCATTTATTCCTGATGTATGTTTTAATATATGTTTTAAGGAGATTTGTATGAGTTAAGTTTTTTTTATTTATTCGTTTTTATATACTGTTATATGTTGTGTAAGGTTTCTGTAAACTGTGAACACAATAATAAAAAATAAAAAATAAACTACAAGGAGGGTACAGATGCATGATATTAATCGCTCTCAGCTGTTTCTTGACATGAGACAGCCATGGGACCTTGCCTCTCGAATTCTTGTTAATCAGAGAAACAATCAATTCATAAGTGAGAATCGCTCTCCCATTGCCCCATAAGCTAAGCCAGTGCAGTACTGGCGGCAGAGAAACCACATCCCCAATCGGCTTACAGCCCAATTCTGTGTATACTCCAAAGTTTGGGGCAAAGACCGGCAAGCTCAGCAGTTTCTTTAAAAAAATGGTGTTTTCCGCAGTCTGGATAGCACTGACATTAGAATAACCCCACAGTTCCATCCTGAATCTGGCAACCAAGGCTGCCGTGCCCTTGTACAATTGCAGCAATGGATCAATTGGTCTAGCTCTAAACCTAGATATGGCCCTGGTGACCCCACCCAGAGCCTGCTTAAACCGCACTGCCTGTTTTGTTATGTGGGCGGTAGCACAAAAGCTGGCAGAGAATGTGACCCCCCAGGTAGTCGAAATAATTGACCGTGGGATCACACTACTCCTACGGCACATATCCCTCAATTTGATCATGCATTTCCCCTTCCAGCAGGCCATTACCGCTGACTTAGCTGCGTTCACTACTAAATCTAGCCCATCCATAAAATCAGCATAGTCAGAAATGAGGGTCTGCATAGCTCTCGGGGTATGTGCCATCCAAACAGAATCGTCTGCATACACCAGAACCGGCAAAGACCTACCAACCATCTTCGTGACACCGGGAGAAGATTTTAGGAGAGGTTTGTAAAGGCCATTTATATATAGACAGAAAGAGTAGAGGCGCCTAGTCTTAATCCTGGAATATGTGTTAGACACAGCATACAGCAAGGAGCTCACACTGAACAGATCAAACATTTTAGCCTTGTTCAATGAGGTTCCAAGGCTGAGGCTCATCTCCACAAAAGACATTGCACTATTGGCTTTCTGCGACGATAAAAGTAACGATGTTGTCGCAATTAAAATCCATTCCAGAGCAGTCTTCACCATGTTGTTGGATGAAGCGGAAGAACTGAGGCTGCTGGGATTTGACCTGCCCATGTGTAACAGCAAATGTAATACCGGGCGAGATGCGAAAAGCCTAAATACAAATGCCACAATTTGTAAACAATGGATGATGGTCAATGATACTGATGTGAAAATCTTAAAGGAAAGGATAAATGTGATAACCTTAGGAAAATCCATCTCACAAACAAACAGGTAGCAATTCCAAAAGTTACGGACGACTGGAACTGGCTCCCTGAGTTCTTTCTCGATCAGAATCATAAGCAGGACGCCCCTTCCAAAGATGATTAAAGTGTGGAGCTGGAAAGAATCATTGACTATGACTATCCTTCTAATCTATATTGTGCATTATCGCTTTCATCATGGAATATTAGAGGCATTGTAAAACTGCTGTCAGACACTTCAATTATATCTCTGCTCAGCACAAATGACATTATTAAATTCCAAGAGACTTGTGCCATGGAATCTCTCTTCTCGGGATGGATACCAGACATTCTCTCCGCAAGCAACAAACCCTATGGAAAGAAGGCCCTTGGGGGGCCTATTGACTGCGCTCAAGATCACAACCGGTTATACAGGAATAGCTTTGTCTATAAACATTGGAGGAGTGCTTGCAGTCAAATTGCTCTTCTAGGCAGACTCCAGAAAAATACAGCTATTAATAATTAACATTCATTGGCATCCCTCGCATTCTGCTCTCATTACTCTCATTGATGAAATCATTGGGATATTGGAGTCTTTTGTTCACAGGGTCCTGGACGGGTGAATTATTATGGCTGGAGATTAGCACGCTAATTGTTTATCAAGCGACATATGTGCCAAAGCAGGAATTCCACATGACATGGTTGGCCTGAGTAAACAGAGAGAACATTGCACCTTGTGGAGAAACTTGATTCTGGCATGGAACTTGCATATCCTAAACGGCCAGGTGAAAGGGGACATCCAGGCCTCGCCGACATGGCACAGGGCTGCTTCCAGATTCTGGATTGATTACATAGCAGTTTCAACTAACGTATTTGTCCTGTGTGAGAGATTTGAGGTGAACGACCATAACGGAAGTGACCACTCATTCTCGAAAGTGATGATAAAAATCCCTATAAACTCAGTAAAACAGTCCACTTGTACTAACATTAATACTAATGCGCAAAAGAACTGCATCTCTTTCAACCAGAGGGCTTTGGAACGGTTGAATACACAGCTATTGAATGTTTGGTGCTCTACGATCGATCATACAAGACATTACTTTTTTCTGTGGAGCACTTGCAACCATTTATCGACCGATTGCTGACAAAGGTGAGCGAGGGAAATTCCAACGATAAAAGAAGGTCTACGCGTACAGCCAGTCTAAATGCAAGGATACAAGACAGGCAAATGAGTCTAAGAGTTGACACTGGAAAGATTTACCTTAATGACCTGGAGGCAGGATGCAATCTAAAGGAAACGAAGAAACCACGCCAATCTTATAAAAACTCCAACAATTTTCTCCAGGCTCAGACAGAAGGTGAACAAATTCAGAATTTACCCATGACAAACAACACCAAAAAATGTTGGTCCATTGTCTTTGGAAATGAAGGTAGGCAGGTGGGCACACTAACAAACCCTATTCCAGAAGTAAAATGGTTGTGCCACTTTCGGACGCTATACTGTAAGTCACAAACAGAAACTTGGCCGGAAAAATACAAGGGCAGTTGGGAGATTAACATATCGGTAGAGCAAATTCACAAGGTAATGAAATGAGCATCGAACTCGCGGTCACCTGGCCTGAATGGGCTGAGTAATATGATACACAAGGACGACGCGTGGCTCTGGGCACCAATGCTGTTTCTGCTTTTTGAATACATCTTCTTAACTAAAACACTCCCAAGCTCAGGGAACTTGTCTAACATAGAACCGATTTATAAAAATTTGGAAAGATCGAACCCAATGAGTTACCGCCCCATCGCCTGACTCGACGTTGAGAGTAAAACCTTCTCCATCTGCATATTGAAGGAAATTGAGAGGTGGATGGAATCAACCAATAACCTGTCAAAATTTCAGACTGGTTTCAGAAGGGGGACCGGCACCGATACATATGGACTAGTTATAAACAAATTAATAGAACAAGCTGGAGAAAGGGATTCTGGCCCCATTTACATCGCAAAGGTGGATCTCAGTTTGGCCTTCAACCTTGTCTGCAGGAAAATCCTGTGACAGAAACTCTAAAGATGGGAATTCCCGGAACATCTAAATATTCTATTAAACATAAAGCATAAGCTATGTGGAGTGACCATATTCAGGTGCGCTTAGTCTTCGGCAATAAGGCATTGTCAACTGCCGCAGAAGCAACAAATAGAGGTCCCCGAGACATCTAAACATGGAACATTTAGAACATAAATGTATGTTGCCAAACAGAGCAGTAGACTTCTGAATTAAGAATTCTAATATAGAAAATCTGCAGAATTCTCGAATCCACAGAAAAGGTCCAATGTCCTTCCAAACAGTTCACTGGATATAGTTCATTGCATTTTATTGGTATTTTTATTTCTATTTACAGCTGACACGTGTTTCGACCATTAGGTCGTCCTGAAGGCTAGTTGGTCTGAGATTCAATTGCACTTGTAGTCCACTTGTGTGCGACAGAGACTGTACGGGGACCCCTTAGACTGATGTTAGATCCACACAGGGGTTCAAAATGCCAGTGACTTGAGTAATGTCATTACTGGACAGGTAAAGCATAGGTATATAGTAAGGCCAGTGTTTGGCTGCAAGTTTTTTTAATTCAAGAGGTCGCAAGTCCTAGTACCTAGGTGCATCCATTAGATGGGCTTAACCCTGTGCATCCTGTTTTTTTCTGTGGATTTGGGAATTCTGCTGATTTTCTATATTATAATTCTTAATTCAGGAGTCTACTGTGCTGTTTGGCAACATACATTTATGATCTAAATAGTCTAGTTCACATCCATAAAGACACAGCTATTTAAGTGCGGTTAGACCCTTAGGGCTATGTGTCACGGCCAATCCCGACTATGAGAGGCCTAAAGCAGGGTTGCATATTGGCCCCCTGTCTGTTTAACCTCTACATTTCTGATTTGGGGGATTTTCTGGCACCAGCGTCCCTAACTGCTCCAAAAGCAGATGGCAAGGGCTGCTTTTGGCTGAGCTATGCTGATGGCATTCTGTTGCTATATAGAACCCAACTGCGATTACCATCTCTTCTATCAAGCTATCAAAGCTTCCCGAGTACGTGACATGGAATGCCTTGAAGATAAAATCAATTAAAACCACTGTTATGTGCTTTGGGGTCCTAAGAACAAATCCTCAAAATGTGCTTGGCGGATGGAGGGACCCACTGTGGAACTAACAATGAAATGTCCAGGGTTTATCCTAGCCAGATCCTTGCCTAAAACAGCATGGGTAAACTCCATACAAGAGAAATCAATACAGCTGAGGGCCCAAATGTCCTATATTTATACAAGATACCGCTAATTTGCGCCTGATCTCTTGTATGGTTGCGAGATAAATGCCTTACCTGACCAGTACGACTTTGATAAACTAGAGGGCCACATTTGGAGGAAGGCCCTAAACTTGCCAAATTGTGTACCTATGTCTTACTTGCGATAGGAGTTGGGCCATACCTCTATTTCTTGCCTGAGAAAATGGAACATGCGCGGAGTGTACATGAAGCTAAGAACGGCGAATCCAAAATCATTGTACTCTTTAACATATAGGCACTTGTTAAAGCTAAAGTTGAGGGGCAGCAAATAGTTTCTGGACAATTGTAAAATCATTCTTGATGCAAACGACCTGCAAGTGGATGTCACTTGTCTTATCAATGTTTTAACAAAGAATAAACTGCTGGGAAATGACTGGACGTAAACAGGTGAAACTAGAGCCTCATATAGACTACTGGGAGACTGTAGTTCGGAGGAGAAAAAGAGGAATGCTCTCCCGAAATATTTAATACAATGTCCTGATGGGAGATTTATTAACCGCGTTATAGGAATGAGACTGAACTTGAGATTCTACATGCTAGAGGGCAAGCTGCTAGCCTGTTATTCAGATATTGTGCACTGGCAAATATAGCCGGTCAGATAGCACAGCCAGCTAAGCGCTCACCCCAGATATCTGTGCATAGCCTGCTGCGACGGGTTCGAATCCCGGCAGGGTCAACTCAGCCTTTCATCCTTCTGAGGTTGATAAAATGAGTACCACTCTGTGGGATAATAATGTCTTCTGTTTTTTTTAGCACTCTGAGACCTATGGGTGTGTAGCGCTATATAAGAAATAAATTATTATTTATTATTATTATTATTATTATTATTATTATTATTATTAATCTCTACACCAACTCTTAATTGACTGCAGTCACCTACAGGAATTGAGAGACCAATTCTTCACTGAGGATGTCTATGAGGCGCATTTCCTTAACCAGGCTCGGACTGACCTATTGGGCAATCGGCCAATGCCCGAAACAAAAACGCAAAAATGCTGGTGTGGGCCAGTTTTTTGTGTCAAAGTGGGCCACTTTTTTGGCCATTGTGGGCCAGTTTGATGTGTTACTACACTATGCGGCTAGTAGTTTTGACCATTGTTGCTGAATGCAATTGTTTTATTCAAACAGTCCATCACAAAAGGAATGAATTGCCATTTGCAACTGTGGACCACTATTTCATTTGTGCCCGAGACAATGTTATGCCCCAGTCCGAGCCTGTTAGTAGGAAAAGCCAAACTTGAGCTTTGACTTGATGAACAAACATAAACAAATACATATCAATGTAACATATAAAATAATACTTTTTAGAGAGTAATCAGTTTGATTCTTGAAAGTGCCCTATGTTAGGAGCAGCCCAGTAAGTATTAGTAGAGAAGGCGGCCATAGGCGCCAGGCTGTATGGGCCCGTAGGACTCGAACCCCACCAATTAGTATTGCTCTGGGGCTTCGGGGGCTGGGCAGCTAGCCTTAAAGACCCTGTGGAAGTTCGTACAGGGCAATTTGCGTTTCGAATTCCATCAATCGGTCCATACTGCAAAGTTAATATATCAACAGAAACCAGGTTTGAAACCTAAAAATGCAGACCAGTCTGCCTTGCGTCTGTTTGGATGATATGAAAACATGTGCAGTCTTTTTCCACAATTGGATATTTTATTTAGGTCCTGCGTAGCAAGATGAGTGTCACTGGGAAATAATGACTAAAAGACTTCCTTGCTGGTCTCATGTGGGATAGGAAAGAAGCTGCTGCTCCTGGTCGTCAGGCTCGCACACTATTGCATTCTGGTACTCAGAGGCACGACCTAAAGAGGTGGAAAAACACAAATATACTTGAAGGCTCAATGGCATGTAGTAAAAAAAAGTCGGACTTAGAGTTTAGGGCTTCAGTATATTTTTTGAGGGAAAGAAAAGTGTGCATTAGTTTGTCAGCATTACTGCCCTTAGAGGGCATTTAATAGGCTGATAGAAAGGTCCTCTTTGTGCCGTTTTCATTCACCTGGAGTAGCTCATGGCCAGCATTTGTGGTGCAGGTATGGTGAGAAAGCACCCCAGGGAGTCTTGGTATCGGGTTGCAGAGAGGGACCATGTATGTCTATTCCTGAAACCAAACTTTTCATAAGAAACCAGAGGAATCTTTGATACCAATTGGTGGCAATCTGCCTTTGCCTGCATCTGGGTATTCGCGGGTGAAATTAACGTCAGAAACAAGGAAAGAGAGAACTTCCAAAAAGGAGGCTTAGCTTGTCTACCACATTAGAGTGTGAGTGCCAACAGGGACCTTATGCCACAGAGGCTCACTTTCCTTGAGAAGAGGCTTTCCTATAATGGCTGCATGGCTCTGAGCAGCGATCTCCCATTTGCCAGCACGGTGCCCATGCACCTCATCAGGTTGCCCACCCTCCCCTTGTGGCATGATGCCCCCTCCCCAGACACTGAAAGGGACAAGCCAAATCTAGGTGCCATGGCAGCTTATAGAAGAGCATAACCATTGCAGCTCCTCTACTCTCTTGGTCCAGAAATCAAAGAGCAAACATGCCTACATGCTCCAGCCCGAAGCCCCAACTTTACCAGGCCTCCATATACAGATGTTTGGTTTGCCAGCTGGCATTAATTTAAAGATAGGGTAAATAAAACTGCCATCATACTCCTTTTGCTCAATGTTTCTGAAACAGTTTATATTTTGTCAGGTTGATTTAGAATGTGATTTGTCTACTTTTGACTTTCTTTCTAAAAAGCAAAGTATTACTTTGGCCCTGGGAATCCAAACATTCACAAATATTATCACCAACTCAATCTGGTTAGATATGTAGTCAAGAGCCTACACTGCTGACTTGGATCATATCCTGGATTCCCCACTTAACCAAAGTGTGTGACCCAGGCCAATAATTTAATCTCACTGTGCCTTACCTTACAAAATGGTGAGTCACTAGAAATTATTTAGTTCATATTGTACCCTATAGTCTAGAATTGCAAAGCCAAAGATTGTAGCTTGTGGAAAAATGAAACTGTTTTGTGGGGACCTATTCACCATACAAATAAATTATTGTTCTCAAATGCATGGGTGGTCCTGAGGATCTTGATTGCAGTTGCAGCTACTAATAAATTAGAAGAGTTTTAGTAAATTCAAGTTAGGCTGTCTCCAGTTATACATAGAGTGCAAAAAGGATCGAATAAATAAATAAAAAGCAGCAATAGACACGTTTGCAGCTAACAACATAGAAGAGTGTGCTTTAGATACTGAACATATGGATTAGTTCATGAAAGCGAATTCTTTTTTTGCAATATGGTCTACTTTTCTGTGTCTCAATAAAGATAATAAAGCAAGCTTTTGTTTATATTGCAAACATGATGTATTCTAGAACTGGTATAATTATATAAACAAACTCCAGTCCTAAACTATGTGGGGACAGTTCTGGTTAGTGGGAGAAAGATGATAAACATGTTACAGCCATTGAGTTTATAATTTTGGGGTGGGGTCCCATTGAAGGGTTTGTGATATGTGGTGCATAGTAGAGTTTCAGTTTAGGCACTATATTGTCTAGATACTGCCGTGGAAGAGGGTACACAGTGAGCAAGGGAGAAGAGAAAGTATTCTCCTTAAGCAATAATGCAATGTTCTGAAGTCCATACTGAGTGGTAATGGCCCGCAGCCCAAGTTAATAACAGGTTGTTACCTGCCCAAAGAACAGGTCATTGTGGCTATTAGCATCCTGGGGCAAAACCCCATGGTGCTACTTGTGAGGTAACAAAGAGAAAACATGGAATGGGGCAAGCTTGAAACCCACATATTCTGTTTATGTGAAAAAAGAAAGATGGCTGCCAGGGCAATGGAATCTAGGGTTTCAAGCAGAGTCCCACTACCTTATCCATTGCATGGGCTTTATGTGCCAATGAGAGGTAGGGGCAGGATGTTGAAGACTAGGCCTGTGCAGTGCTGTGTTGGGAAAAGGTTTGGGCTAAGGGCTCCGAGACAAAGGGCAGTTCCTCAAGAAGCAGCTCCAGTCTGTGTTTGCCCATGTTTGCCTGGGCAGCCAACCAGCCATCAACCAGCAGTGACTGATGACGAACCAGACCCTCAGTAGGGTGGTGGTTCAAATGTTGAGGCTGGGGGGCATGTGAGGAATTCGACCATCCGCATGGGGAGTCGGCGCTCATCTGGGCTTTTTTGAAGTTTTGTAATTAAAATGAATGACGGGAGATCAACTTCAGAAAATGTGTGGGGCTAATCCGCCCAAATTTTCCTATGCTCACTGCACAAAAAACACATAGTCAAGTGTACTCCGGGGGGAACCAGGCCTACTGGCACAGTCCTCTCTGTCACATTTAGCTGGAATGTGACAGCCACAGGTACATCAAAGCATCTCTAAAGGGGGAGGGCAACACCTTCCTATCCCCATGGCCAGCCTAATTAAAATATCAGAGGCTCCATGGATCTGCTGTGTTCTATTGTCAATGTTCTGTGGGGTGGCAGCGCATACTGATGAGAGTTAAATGAAAATGGGCCTGCAAAGAGGCTTGGTCACAGAACTAACACAAGGGACAGGAAACACCAACACCTCTTTGATATGCAATGTGTCAGTTTGAAGCTAGCTCCCAACCCTCTGTATGAAGGACAGTGTGTGTCAGGTCTGGGACAACTGTTTACAATAGGCAACCCCTGCAGGGAACCCTCTTTTAGAGGGAAGAAGTATGTGACTTGATGGAGACAGAAAGTCTGTTCTCGCCACAAACTTCAAGGGAGACCTACGCTTTGATTAGGAGTCACAGAAAGCTCAATTAACCAGAGAGACACTTTGATCCACAACAGACAGGAAGATAGGCGGGACTTAGTAGTACAAGTTGTCACCCCTTACCTTTCCTGTTGCAAAGCACTCTAGTTATGACCTCACTCATAACCAGAGATTGTTGGTGGGGACCCAGGATTGGTTCATTAAGGTAGGCTTAGTCTGCACCAATCATTGGGACCCATTTGGCTTGAAAAGAGAGCTGAGCCCCTCACTTAGCAGATCATCTGACGACTTTGAAAGGAGCATGGACCTTGGCGTAAGATATAGTCTGCCTTAAAGATTCTGCCAGTGAAAGAAGGCCAGGATTTCCAAGATGGAAGCAAGATACCTCCCCTAAACATCTCCCAGGGAACAGAAGAAGATGCCAGATTCAGAGGACCTGTCCAGCAGCTCCAGAACCGGTACCCAGCCAGCACATAGCACGCACGGCTAGGTTCTGCCAGCAAGCATCCTTGATGGGAAGTGCCAGTAGAGTCTCTGAACAAAGGACAAGGCTGTTGCCTGCAAACACTCTCCTCAGCTTTGGGCGTCCGCCTTAAAAGACGGCACATGCCCTGCAAAGAAGCTAGGAGGAGTGCCACTACAAGCATCAACCAGCATCCATCTTTTAAGGACATTGTCGAGACAATCGAGCCCTGAACCGCGACCAGCTGCACCACTGACTGTTGTCACGCTGCTGTCACTAAAGCGGTCTGAGATGCCTCAGCCAGCTTTCCAGATCCGTCAACCAGTACAGAGAGAATGATTTTTGACCATGAGCCGCCGTGTAGGCTTGCCTGCAGCTATCTGTCCAGTCTCCCTAGATGAACTGCCTGCCACCTGATACCAGCAGCTGTCTCCCGCCTTGAACTCAATCGCAGGAGCTGCAAAGCATCCTGGAACCTACTTTATACTGTCAAGCATCAAGATATCTCAAGCACTAGGTACATTGGGGTTCAGTCCCCCTGGTACTTCTCCAAAGGCCCCTAGTGAAATTTACAACCCCTTGTCACTTTGTGCTGAAACCAAATAACCTTGAACAGTTAAGACTGATTGCTTTACCGACTACCCTTCCGTCAGTATCCAGAGTGCATCCCTTTCCTTCGTGAAACTGTCTGTCCTCTGTGTTCCTTTACAGAGGGTTGTGTTTTGTAGTGTGTCAGAAATGTCTGTTGTAATAATTATAAAGTAGATAATTGTATACAACCTTGACTGGACAGTCCCTTTTATCATTGGATAGTAATTGTATTTTCATTGTGTTGCAACTAACCAACGATCCACGACCTTGCGGAGGGAGACAAGCCTGCTGTTCTGTCCATGTTACCAAAATTGGACAAGGAGGTTTATAATTTACTTGTGTTTTCAATCTGTTCGGATGCCTTCTAGTGTACTAGATGTGTGGGGCTGATTGGTGGTTTAGAAACTGACATTCATTGCTGGACAGCTGGTGCCCCGGAGGTTGATTTGTCACAATGACCAGCGAGGAGGATCAGGGAAAAGATGGTGGGGTGCAAGGGCAGGCCGATACATAGATCACCGGGTGATCAGGCACCACCCACCAACTTCAAACATGGGCTTGCGTCTATTAATAAAACCTGCAATCATTTGAAGCCCATTGGCTGGAGCAAAGTCCCTGGGTGCACGTAAAACGTGAGATCTCCCGTCTCTCCCTTTTTGGGTTTTAACATCACTGCCTAGGCTCCACCCATACATTTGGGATGTTTGCACCCATGAAGGATGAGACATGCTGTACATTTTGGACTACTGGAATAGGTCTGAGAGGTGGGAGTGGAGACAAAACAAAGTCTACTAACAAAGGAGGTGGCTGGGAAGATACCAAAGCATCTTTATCTTTTGCTACCTTTCTAAACTGCTCCCAAGTCAAGTATATTGTTGTAGGTTAGGAGCCACTGAGCATTGTGTGATGGCATGTCATGGTTTATTGCACAGCACAATCAAGTCAGGGATCTCCTTCCCCTACAATGAATGTGGCACACAATAAAATGCTTTAATTTTTTTAATTCCTCTTATTCTTTGGAGAAGGTCTCCAACCAGTCTCGCACACACCCTCCACAGGCACCCTGTGTTACAATGGACTAGGAACAAGGCTGGTGTGTATCAATAAGATATTTATTAATTTATTATTTAATGTCAAATTAGAATCAACCAATTACAACAGCCACCAATGTTGTGGCAACACAAAAACGCAATGACTTCTATAAGTGACCAAGTTAAGATATACTGTCACAAATATTTCCTTTTTTAATGACAAAACAGAAGAACAATTCAATACACAATAATGGCACAGGAGGTAAGCACTCCCCCTGCAACACTCAACCCCCAAACATCAATTAGACTTGATTCCTTTGAATGGAAGGCAGTGGAAGGGAGTAGGAATACAGGGGGAAAGTCAGTTTTGGGGTGGTGCCCACAGAAACAATATGGGGAGCCAGCAAAGAAGGGGAATCATCGTTTTTAGAACAAAATAGAAGAATGGGGTTGTTAATTATTTACCACAACTGCTATGGCAAAGAAATAGAAAGACAAGGAATTTGCTTGCATATATTTAGAAAGGCAGGCAGGGCTTTCAGAGAATACTAGTCAGCACACAAGGGGAAAAACAGTTTTAGGATCTGCAACACATGAACAATGGGAAAGACATGCAAATGGACATGTGTTTTTACTTCACAATAGGGAAAGAGGAACAGAAGGGGAAATCGTATTTTGGGATGTGAAACTCAGTTTCAATGGGAAAGCAACTGCAAATGGAAATTCGTTTAGCTGGGCACAATTTAAACACAGGGACAACTTCATTTCTCAGATCACAATGGGATTTATTCTTTGGGGCAACACTTTATGACTATACCAGCTACCAAAACACTGGGAGAAGATGGTTGGTTTCGAATTCCAACCATACAAATCCTGTGAAATAAATGGAGAAATCAATTGATTTACTTACAAAATAAACTAAGGATTTACACAGACAAATGAGGGGTTTTTCAATGGGGATTTGCTAACATACACAGACAAACAGGTAGTGTCTTCAATGGGGAGATGAGTAAAATGCAGAGGCAATTGGGGGTTTTGAAAGGGGAATTTTTAATGGGGGAAATATTGAATGCAATCCTACAAGAATACAAAGCCTATGCAATCTATGGTTTCTGGGGTTTAGTTTACTTACAGGAGAGGTCTGGACTGGACATCAGGGAGCGTCAGAGCACCACTGCAGCGACAGCCAATGGGGTCAGCCAAGGATTTCCTCTCTCCTCCAAGGGGTCCCAAGTCAGTGACTAGGTCCCCTGGCTCCTCTGCAAGATTTAGATCTCACTGCTAGTGCTGGGTTGATCAGAGTTTGGCAGCAGCTCATCTCAGATGTTAGAGGCCAGAAAGGTCCTGATTTGAGGAAGGGTTGCCTAGTTATAGGGTAAATGACATCACTAATGTGTCATGGTTCCCGCAGAAGGGATTGGTCCTGTGTCACTAGTCCACTCCCATCTGTGTGCTGCTAGGTCCAGAAAATGTAGGAGTGTTTTGGGATACCAGGCGAGGAGACCTATCCATCATCTTCCTTCGACAGTGGGGCTTGGTCTGGTTCAGGGACATGGAATTCTCACTGCCTGACAAGTGCCCTTAATGTTTATACCTTGAAACATATGAAGGAATTTAATTAACACTATATTTTAATGCCAGTCAAATGACACTACTTAGAAGTCTGTATGCTATTCCCATGCAGAGCTACAGTTTTTCCTCATTTACAACAGAAAGATATCCGGGAAAAATATGGCGCTCAGTGGGAGGAATATGAATCATATTTTACATGTCTCCTCAAATGTTCATATCTCTCAACTACACATAGGAGGGCCCCATGATGTTTTTATAAATAACTTGAGTTGTGTAGGTCCCACAAAAATCATTTTGGGGTGACCGGAAGCGGCTAGCAGACACCTTTCCAGAAATCGCAAAATGACCATTGTGGGATCAATATTCTTGATATTATATGCTAAAAACCATGTCTCCCATTTGACACAATGGGCATTTAACTCCCCTGCTTGACTTCTGGCCCCCACCCTTAGAGTTCCTGTTCCTGGCTGTGATGTCAAGGGGGTCCTGTGTTGAGATTAAATTACACATTCCAAGAGCTAATTGCCAGCTAAGGCACGTTTTTATGGCAGCGTGTGGGGCCATCCTTATCTCGCCACACCGCAAATAAAATCTCTGCAAGTATTTAGTTTGTATTTTTAAAGAAAGGCCCTACTGTCTGCAGTGAGCCAGGCCTACATCCCCATGACAACCAAGGAAAGAATTTTGTTTCACATCTGAGGAACTCACAAACAGAGAGAAACTAAACCAAAGCCTTCCCCCCTTAGTTGAGTTTGACTTTTTAGCTTGCATTTTAAATTGACATGAACTCTTGAAAGTCACACACTTAATATGTTGAAATATCACTGCATAGTTGTTCCCTTAATACAGTAGTTAAAGGAGGGCAACATAAGTACACTTTTAGAGGCTTTGATGCACATCTAGCTGTGCAGAGTGTCACTTTAAAGCCAAAATCAAAATGACATTGTGTTGCTTTCATCCGTGAAAAGGCCTTAATTTTAATGCAGTTCAACATCCCCTTGTAGATTCTTTACACTGTTGTCTCCTCTGTGATGGGCGCATGATAGACCGAAACCAAGTTCATATTGTATAGCCTTGCACACATTTTGATGCACATTACTTTAGTTTAAATGGAAAAAAACTGAATTATTCATTTTATTCAAGGTTCAGGACAGACAGCAATCTGCTTCACTGCAATTTCTGCACACAATGCTGAAATCCCATTGAGGGTTCTGTGGGATGTAGTTTCTGAGGATGTTACTTCAGCTCTCCAATAATTTGTCAAACATTGCAATGTGTCTTTCCCTTATGCCAGGCAACTTGCATTTTTCTGCATCTCCATGTTTTGAGGCTCAAATTCACTTATTTTTGCTTTAAACGTGCAGGGCCTCATTTCCCCATTATTTCAGGGCAGGCCTTTAATTTTTGGGGAGCCCTCACAACTGACACCAACCTTTTAATTATGGTTGTGATTGTGATGTGTTCATGCAGAGAGAAGAGCTAGGTGAGAGTGGGGTGTCCCTTTCACAGTAGCCTGGGTTTGCCTCAGGAAGCTCCTTTAGAGCATGCCTACTCCTGAGTTCTTTCCAAGACTCTCCTTCGATGCGTGTCTGCATTTTTCCTTTTCCAAATGGAGTGGTGCACTGGTCGGTCCGCCACTCTTTCGGATTTTTATTTTTCCATTAGGGTTTTTTCCTGGACCTCTCCCATTCTGGTGGCTCCCCTCTGGCCTTTAGGGGCAAGGAGTTATTTGACAAGAAGAATGGAGAGATTAAGTATTTCATATAATACTATTTTCCTCAATAGGGACATGAAAATTGACAACAAAAGAACAAGAGACATATCACCATATATAACATTACAAACATTGTTTTACATGCCAATCATTTACCAGCACTTCAAAATAAGGATAATTGTTCTACTGCGATTCTTTACCTTTTACTCCTCAGATGGTTCCTGGGCTTTACCCTGACTGGGTTTTTCAATCAGTCGCAAGTTCTGCTTGGGGTGACAGCTCTTCAACAGATTGATGTGAAGGCATTTCTCTTCTGTTTGTTCTCCTTTAGGGAATGCATATCTTATAGGTGACAGGTGAGGTTTTATCTACAATTTCAAAGGTTCTGCACCATGAGGTAAGGAACTTCCGCTCTTTGGTCTGGTTCCTTTGAACATTGTACAAGTAGACCCTGTCTCCTACTTGGTACACTTTCTTAGTGGTCTTTAAATCGTAGTGGCTTTTCATCCCCTCTGCTGACTTTTCCAGATTTCACTGAGCGTACGCAAATGCATGCTGAAAGTGTTTTCGCAAATTCTCAATGTATTCATGTGTTGTGGATGCGTTGATCAGGGTGTAATCTTGAGTTCTGTAGAGCAGATACTGAGGTAGCACCATTTTTCGTCCAGTCATTAGCTCGAATGGAGACATTTCTGTCGCAGAAGATGGTGTAGACCTGATGTCCATCAGTACAAGCAGTTATCAGATGTCCCAACTAGGCCCAGAGTCTGCCACAAACTTCTTTAGAATGCCCACAATTGTTTTATTGTACCTCTTACCCCCCCACTAGAAGCTAGGTGGTAGACAATTTGGAGGTTTCGCTTCACCCGAGTATCTCCCACATCTTTGTCATCACCTCACTGGTAAAGTGACTTCCTCGGTCTGACTCAATCCTTTGGGGAAGTACGAAATGCAAGAAGATGTGATTGATCATCAGGGTAGTTGCTGTTTCTGCCTTGGCTTGCAACTTGGGGCTGGGAGACATTCCACCCACTTGGTAAATAAGCATGTCACGGTTAACATGTACTTGTTTCCTCTAGAGGAGCGTATCATGGGCCCGATGAAATCTACTTGCAAATCTGACCAAGGCAGTGTCATTCCCCTTTTCTGTAGGGGAGCTCTGTGTGTGAGGGAACTTGGCTGAAACTGAGCACACACAAGACACCCCTTCAAGTATTGGTCAAGGTCCTGACCCATGTGTGGCCAGTATGTAACCTCTCATAAGATTTCCAAACTTGTATGAAACCACCTATGACCGGCTGTGGCAGCATCATGGGCGTGACTTAACATCAGCCTTCAAATGAAGTATGTACCACCCACTGATCACATCCAAAGATGGATCTCCGTACCAACAAACCTTCTTGGATTCGGAACATATTGGAAAACTTCAACAAAACCCAGAGATCCTCTTTCCCGACATACTTGGATTTGGTCAGAGACAAATTCACCGGGTCTTCAATGTGTTGATAAAATTTCCCAATAATGGGATCCCCTTTTTGTGCCGCAATCAAATCAGCATCTAGGGTTTCCTTACTCTACTGGGCTGATGGGAATTCATTTGGGCAAGTGTTTGGGACCTGCGTTACCGGAACACCTGCGCAAGGAAGAAAACCATCTGGCTTTCAGAAAACAGTTGAAGACCATCTTGTTTGAGTAACAAGAGCACATTTGGCTGCCCACTCTTTCTGTTACGGGCGTCTGGTTGCCTTCGGGTTTTGGCATGATACAGATGTGTTAACATTACATAACCTGGTGACAGCAGCGACCTGGATTTCCTCCAACAGGGACTCGATCTCAATGAGATCCCCATGGATGGCTCCAGTTTTGGCCAGCTGGCCAGCCGCCAAGACATTTCTGGTTTTGTCTGGTCCCTCTATTCTGGAGTGACCCTTGGTCTTTTTCCAGTAAACAGTCATCTCATTCGAAGTGACCAGATCATCAATGGCTTGGATTAATTTCCCATGCTGGAGCGGTTTGTTATTTGCACACAGCATGCCTCGATTTTTCCAATTTATCAGGTGCTCCACGAACCTATTCCTGACATAATCTGAATCAGTGATTATGACCAGTTTGTGGAGTTGGAGTTGCATGGCAGTGAGGATGGCTTGATGTACCGCCATCAACTCTGCCACCTGACTACTTCGGGGACCGATCTTGTACCCAGAGGAGGGCTCTGGGGCATAATTCACCCAGGCCTTCCCAATGCCAGCCACCAGTTCCTTTTTCCCCCTTGTTGTCAACATGGTAGGAGCACACATCCACACAAACAGTGGGTATCCCCTTGCACGTGTCTTCCTCATAGACTTTGTGCGGGGAGGTCAGGTACGCCTCCATGTTGTCTTGGGTTTTTAGACTTTAGTCCCTGAGACAGTTTTCTTGAGTACAATCATGCAAGTCAGCCAAACCTTGCACAAGGGGGATCTTCTTGTTTTGGCCATATCTGACCTCCACAAGAAAGCCTTGCATGGACAGAATCCAGGAAGTAATTCTAGAATTACTCACATTCCCTGTTCAGATTTGGTCACTTTGGAGATATTGCAAAGGCTGGTGAGGCGTCTTGATAATGATGTGCTCGCCCTGGATGAACGGGTGGTAATTCTTCAATGCCCAGACCGTTGCCAGGAGTGCCTTTTCGCAATCATTGAATTTTTCCTCCACAGTGGACAAAGCCTTACTCGCATACGAGATGACTTTGTTGACCTTGTCGTGCTTTTGATATAAAACTGCTATTAAGCAAGTATTTGAAAACCCTGTCTCCAAGAAGAACTCCTTGTTTTTGATGGGGTAAACCAAACATGGCGCTTGTGAAAGGCTTCTCTTGAGTTGTTTCACTACCTCAGATTGTTCTGGACCCCACTCCCACTTGACCCCGGCCTTCTGTAAATGGACCAAGGATCTTGTGAATGCTGCATAGTCGTCTATGAACTTCCTACTATAATTAGTAAGTCTAAGAAGGCTTTGTAGTTTACGCAGAGTTTTAGGGTCTTTTAATTTCAGTAAGGCTTCCACCTTTTTCGCCTGAGGACTGAAACCCTCAGGGGTGATTTCATGCCCTAGGAAGTTCACGCGGGTCTTACACCACTGCGCCTTATGGAAGGCCAGTTTTGCTCCGGCTTCCTTCAGCTGCGTCAGAACAAAGCGTATTTTAGCTATGTGTTCCTCCACAGTTGAGCTCTTGATTAGAACATCATCTACATAGGCCAGGTTTCCCCTTTGACCCCGATCGGGCATGTCCTTATGCAGAAAGATGTTAAATTAGTTGCCAGAGTTTATGTATTCCAAGGGGGTTCGGGGCCACATGTACTGCTGCCCCCCGAAGGTAAAGGCAAGCTTGTACTGGTCTTCCCTACTCACAGGCACTGTCCAGTAACCGTCGGTCAGGTCAATGGCAGTGTACACCTTTGACCCTTGGATCTGGGCCAGTCCCTGACCGATGTAGGAAAGAGGCCATCAGGACATGTGGACCTGTTTGTTTAACTCCATAAGGTCTGCGCAAAGTTTCCATTGGCCATTGGGTTTTAGTATCCCCAGGACTGGGTTATTAAAGGTACTGTGAACAGGACAAATTATCCCATGGGATTCTAAGTTCTTGATCATCTCCGTGAGTGACTCCATAGATGCGAGAGGCAACCAATATTGCTTCACGAATATGGGAGCCATCCCAGGGTCCGTTGGTATGAAGGTGGAATGTATCTTGGTGCGACCACAGTCGTACGAGTCCACGGCAAACATCTCTTGAAAATTCCAAAACACCTGTTTCAGCTTCTGATTTTGCTCCTCAGTCTCACAGGCATCAGCAAGGTTGATTTGTTCCTCAACCATCTGCCTGAAGCCTGGAAATACCTCAGGTTTTGCAATTTCTGCAGTATCCTCCAGTTGAGTGGAGAGATCTCTTGTTATGGTGTTGGCCTGGACAGGATGTTCAAAGAGGGGAGGCAGTCACTGTTGACTTGAAATACCACCTAATCTTCCTGATGTCACAGGTTACCTCTCCCCCCCATAAGGGCAGGAAGAGTACACCAAAAAATTGCCCCCTTGCCGGGTGAAAAGCTTTTCCAGAGGTATGTCATCGTCACAGAGGTAACAGTCATTTGGAATTTGTCCCAGGATCTCATTCCCTAAATCAACGGAAAAATGCTGGGCATCAAACGCCATTCCAAAAAAGGTGTCTGCGCCTAGAGTGATACTCCTAGGGTCACTGTTATCCACAAATATATGAAAGGTTTTGTGTGCTAAGTCAACTAATGGAGTTGGGTGCAAATACAATTGCTGTTGGAGGTGGTAATTTAAATGTATATAAGCGTCTGGGTTTTAGAGGCTTTGTCCTTGCTTTATTTTTAGGGGAATTGTGAATTGTCATACCAGTCCTGGGATGGTGACCTCTTCTCCAGTTTGAACTTCAACTGCATACAGCAGCAACTGCGCTGACCGAAATGCTTTCTCAGGATTGTCAAAGCCCATGGGGTCACCCTCCAGTCAGGACCAGACTTTGTCATTAATTAGATCTAAACTAATTGCAAATCGATTGAGAATGTCACTACCTAAGTGGAATACAGAGGGAACATCTCTCACAACCCAGCAATTATGATCTATGTTTTTATCACCAATGGACATTTTTAGAATGCACCTGCTAGGCAGGAGATGTTTGGAACTGGGAGTGTCCAGACCCATTTCCCACTTATCAATCAACTTAAATGTGGGAATGGTCTGATCTTTTGGGAGTTTCCTGAATAACGCTTTGCTGTTTAAGCTTTTTCCATTATTCAGGCACACTCTGGCAACAACAGGCTTTGCCCCTCATTTACCTGAATGGGGAGAAACAACTGTTCACCCCTTTTCTTGATGTCAGTCAAACTCTGAGCTGGTGTTCCATCATCTTTTATCATGGGATTTGGGTTTTCTTCAAATTGTGGATCAGTATAACATTTCAGGGTATTTCCTTCCAGTGTGGAATGCCACTTGAAACTGGGAGGAAGGTTGATTATAAAAAATGGAGAAGGGTTCCCATCACCAGTTTGTTCTCCTACCGAGATAAAGTGGAATTCGATTTGGTCAGACCGTTGTTCAATCGTGTGGCATGTGCCATTTAGACTTACATAGTTTGTGCTTTGTTTTAGTTTTATTGGCCAGATAGACTGTGTCCCGAGAACCTTGTTCACACAATCAGGGGTGACAACCTCCGGAGGAGGTCATTCCCCAGGAGACAAGGTGTGCCCTCTCGAGTGATGGCTATCACCGGATGTTTTGCCCTATGTCGCCAAAGTTTGATCTCCAAATCCGCAGTCCCCTCGACGAAGTTTTAGAGTTGTTTAGGAAGAGGTGTGAGGGGGATTTGGTGACTCTCCCCCCTTCCTGAATTCATTTGGTCAAATGCCTTTTTAGGCAGAAGGGTGGCTTGGGAGCCTGTATCCACCAGCGCTGAAAATGCACCTTGGCCCTGGACCTTGACGGAGGCATACAATTTGCCTTCTCACTCCTCAAGTGGGCAAAGGAAATGTGCATTTTGGGCCAACCTGGCAGTTAATTTCTTTATTTTGAACCCTGACATTGTGTGATCTTGGACGGTTTTCTGTGTCGGAGTCCAGGAATCTAAAAAATTAATGTGGCACCCAGATATTTGTGGGACTGTGGAATCCCCTTTTCCTCTGATTCTCTGCCGTTCCCCTTTTCCTGGATACAGTCACTTGAATCGGTTTGGGGGGAGTATCCCTCATTGGTTTCAGAGTCCTCTGAGTGACATTTTTGGGGTTCTGGAGTTGGTGACTCTGGGTCAGTCCCCATACTTACTCAGTCTAAGTAAGGGTCTTTTGGGACCCGTTTTTCCTTGGGAGGAATCCCCCCCCCCATCCCTGAAAGAGATTTTCTTCCCTGAATTCTCCAGGGATTCTTCCCCTTTAAACTGGATGACGCGTACTTCCTCCACAAACTGTGTTTTCTTTGTCCCCTGGTTTCTCCTACTTGCCCTCTGTTCCCTAGGTTCCCACTTTTCAGGGGTTTCTAGGGGATTGTCTCGGTTAAGGAAGGAAGTCTCCTCTAGGGCTTTGCATCTCCCTTCCCCACCGGCCTCCTCCTCTGAACCCCCTGGTTGTCTGGGTTTGGGCTGTTCTGGGCAGCCATGTCCATTTGAGGGTTCAGACTTTGGATTAGGCGCTCCAGTTGCGACACCCTCTACCGTTGGTATGGGGGTCTAAAGTCATACCTTTGCTGCTCTTGGGAAAGGTAGCTGTCCCTTCTCCCAGAGTAGCTCGGGTATTGAGGGTTTCCCTGGTAGCCCTACATCCTTGGTCTCCCTTCTCCCTGATTTGGGGTCTAGAGTCCTGAAAGTGGGGAGAGAGAGGAGGATTGTTCTGAATGTTGGGGTTTGGAGGGTACCTGGGGAAGACACTTAAGTGGAGGGTGGACCATTTGGTCCCTCCTGAGGGTTGTTTTGAGGGAAGTTTTGTGGGACGTTTGGAGGGAAGTTTCTTAGGTCCATACTTACCTAATTGGACCCCCCACCTTGTGCCGGGGGAGTACATAAATACCCCAACATGGGCCTGTTACTCTTGTACCTCGGGCGAATGTAGGTGGCAGAGTCAGGTGACACATTTGGTGGATACTCTGCCTGGCTACCACCCACTTGGTATTGATCAGAGGGTCTCCTCTGCCTCTCATTTGGCTTATTAGAGGGAGAAGTGTTTTAGGCCCCCCTCCCCATTTCTAAATCCAGAATGGGGTATTCTTCACCTCTGTCACCTTGGCAGCAGTGGCAGTTTTGGATGGTTTGGGATTTTTGGGATTGTTTTTGTTTTCAACAGGTGTTTGGACCTCATAGATCTGGGTAGCCTGTTCTATTACCCAATCCAGGGTCCTTTGCTCATGGAAGCCCCTAACCAGTTGGGTCATGATATACTTAGGGAAGGCATTAAAATACGTATTAATAAACTCCCTACTATTAGGGCGCACCTGTCTAGAGGTCTGGGCAAATGCCTGCTTCTATTCTTGCACAAACTCTCTAGGTGCCTGTCCTCTCCACACTGCAGGCTGTAGGATGCCTCTCGAGCCTCCTGAGGGTTTCAAGAAGTGTTTCAAGATGGCCACCTTGTAGGTAGACCATCTTAAATGATCTTGATCCTCCAGCCCAGCAAAGAAACTGGAATATTCCGGGAGAATTTCCACTTCATAAACTTCATGGAATTGTAATAATTTTTAATGCCAAATAGCGTCATCATCTGGTCATACAGCTCCAGATGCTCCCATGTAGAGTACTTGGCATTTTTGTGGTAGGGAGTCATGAAGCTTCTGATGGCTTTGACCTGCTGAATTAGGTCTTTTACAATAGTTCTCTTTTGTTTGGCAGCCTTCTTTTCCCGGTGCACCTGAGTCCATTCGCCCTCTGACTCAGAGCTTCTACTTTTTTTGGTCCACTCCCTGTCCTCTAGGTGCTCCCTGCGTCCCTGAGACTGGGAACCCCCCCCAGAATCAATGGGTCTGGTCTCTTCTGCCCTGTGTCACTGTGGGCTCTCTTGGTCACTTCCCTTTGGCTCCCCCTTTCGCACAGGGGAGTACTCACCTTCCTCCTCCCTTCTTCTGAGTGTGGTGGAGAACTTCCCTCATCCCCCCAGTTGGTTCAAGGTTTTCAAGATGCTCTTTTGAGGCCTGACCTCTGATCCCTCTTTATCTGCAAACCGGATCAAGTGGTCCCTTTGTAGTTTATGTTTCTGCCAGTCCAACTTTCTGATCCTGTCATCATAGGAGCCCTACTGGTCAGAAGTGTATGTTGGTTTATTTTTAAATCTAAATAAAGATGCATGTCAGTTAATATCTGATAGGGGCTGGCCTTCCGGCTCAGTTATACTAGGCCTAATTGAGTGCAGCTGCCTCATGTTTACCTGTTCTTGTGAACTGGTAGGCATGAAATTTGCAGTGCCTTGCGCATATAATGTGGTGAGTTGGCTTGAGGCCCCTTATAAAAAGGGCATCGCACCGTGGTCAGGGGTTGCCCTTCCATACCTTAACTGTTCGGGCTTCTTCAAGGCCTGATTTAATCTTGCCATTACCTTCTCCAATCTCTCTGATTTCTCTTTCTCAGCCCCTATCTCTTGATAGTATATAGAGGCCTGAGCGTTGAGCTCTGCTACCAGGGCTTGCGTAGCTTCTATGACCTTGCTTTGTGCCACTACTTGGTCATGGAGACCCTTGTTCAGCTCACAAAGGGCCTCATTTTCCCTCTTTGCGGCCTCTACTATCTGGGTATACTCAGACCTCTTCTTTTGCAGGAGACGAATCTTCTCACTTTGTGCACTTTTGGTCTGTTTTGTTTGTTCTGCTCTAGATCCAATTCTACTTGTCTCACATGTCCCATGAATTTTTCATTTTCTACCCTCATGTCAGTCAGTTCATGGAAACATGACTCGCTTTTCTCCAGGTCTGTCTTTAACTGGCACACTTCCTGGCACAGGGCATTTTTTTCCTGACACAATGTGCTATTCTGTTCGCTGAGGTGATCTCTCTGTCGTTTCATAGTGCTCAAATTCTGGCGCTCCTGAGTAAATTCCGCCTGAGAATGGACCTCCCTTATGGCCAACCGGCTATTCTCCTCTTTCAATTGCTTAATCTGATTTTGAAATGCTCACATGTCCTCTAAGAAGGCCCTATTGCGCACCACTTGTTGGCTCAATTTCAGTTGACACTCACTCAGGTTCTTAACTCCTTCTTGACGTTCCTCCCTGAATGCAGAAAATTGGGACTCTCGCTCTGAATCAATTTGTTGCTGTTCCGCTAACTCATCCTTTTGCTGCTGAATGATGTCTCCTAATTTTAACTCAGAATGTTGGCTCTGTAGCACTTTCTCCTCTCCTCTACTTGCCTTAACTCTCTCTATGCTTGATCCAAAAGCTCAGATTGATTTTCCACAGAGGCTACACTCTCCTGGTACCTTTCTTCCATGATCATCACATGGAAGTATATCTATGCGGTGAGCTGGACCATTTTTATTTGCTCATCTCTGGTGGTCTGCATCATATAAAAATCTGTTGCGGTTTGATATAACAGGCCACTATTCTGCCACACAGCAATATTTATAGAGGTAACCACTTGCATCATTCTAGATTGCCATGCTTCATGCTCTTGTTTTACTCATTCACCTTTAATGAAAAATTTGGATAGAAGGTGCTTTCCGGCCATGTTGATTTCTATGGTGCTCATTATGAAATGTGTTCTGCACCTAATAGGTTCTCTATGCAAGAGAATAAATCTCAACCCTGCTTCTGCTTAGTTTGTATTCACAATGTGTTATTTACACACACAGCCCTGAACTCTGGGTACACGTTTGGATGGTGCCTTCCTAATGCAACCTAGCTTTCTATCCACTAAATGTAACAATACCTTCAATGGCTAGTCTTCTGTGCTCCAGTGCCACGGATCAACACACTTTTCTCAATCACGGCACAAGCCCCCATTTTGTCACGGTTTATTACACAGCACAAGCAAGTCAGGGATCTCCTTCCCCTACAATGAATGTGGCACACAATAAAACGCTATCATTTCTTTAATACCTCACATTCTTTGGAGAAGGCCTCCAACCCGTCTCACACACACCCACCACAAACACCCCGTGTCACAAAGGACTAGGAACTAGGCCGGTGTGTATCAATAAGATATTAATTAATGTATTATTTAATGTCAAATTAGACTCAACCAATTACAACAGCCACCAATGTTGTGGCAACACAAAAATGCAATGACAAATATTTCCTTTTTTAATGACAAAACAGAAGAACAATTCAACACACAATAATGGCACAAGAGTTAAGCACTCCCCCTGCAACACTCAACCCCCAAACATCAATTAGACTTGATTCCTTTTAATGGAAGGCAGTGGCAGAGAGTAGGAATACAGGGGGAAATAGATTTTGGGGTGGTGCTCACAGAAATAATATGGGGAGCAAGCAAAGAAGGAGAAATTTGTATTTGGAGCAAAATGGAAGAATGGGTTTTTAATTATTTACCACAACTGCTATGGGAAAGGAATAGAAAGACAGGGAATTCGCTTACTTGTTCTTAGAAAGACAGGCAGGGCGTTTAGAGACTACTAGTCAGTACACAAGGGGAAAATCGGTTTTAGGATCTGCAACACATGGACAATGGGAAAGACATGCAAAGGGTAATTTGTTATTAGTTCACAATAGGGAAAGAGGAACAGAAGGGGAAAATCATTTTTTGGGATGTGAAATTCAGTTTCAATGGGAAAGAAAATGCAAATGGAAATTCGTTTAGCAGGGCACAATTTAAACACAAGGACAAATTTGTTTCTCAGATCACAATGGGATACATTATTTAGGGCAACACTTTATGACTATACCAGTTACCAAAACACTGGGAGAAGATGGTTGGTTTCGAATTCCAACCATACACATTCCAAGAAATAAATGGGGGAATTAGTTGATTTGCTTGCAAAATACACTAAGGATTTACACAGACAAATGAGGGGCTTTTCAATGGGGATTTGCTAAAATACACAGGCAAACAGGGGGTTTCTTCAATGGGGAGATGACTAAAATGTACAGGCAATTGGGGGTTTCAAAGGGGAATTTTCAATGGGGGAAATATTGAATGCAATGCTACAAGAATACAGGCCTTATGCAATCTATGGTTTCTGGGGTTTAGTTTACTTACAGGAGAGGTCTGGACTGGACATCAGGGAACGTCAGAGCACCACTGCTGGACAGCCAAAGATTTTCTCTCTCCTCTAAGGGGTCCCAAGTCAGCTACTAGGTCTCCTGGCTCCTCTGCAAGATTTAGGCCTCACTGCTAGTGCTGGGAATGATTAAAGTTCGGCAGCAGCTCATCTCAGATGTTAATAGAGGGCAGAAAAGTCCTGATTTGAGGAGGGGTTACCTAGTGGTAGGGTAAATGACATCAAAAATGTGTCATGGTTCCCACAGAAGGGGTTGGTCCTGTGCCACTGGTCCACTCCCATCTGTGTGCTGATAGGTCCAGATAATGCAGGAGTGCTTTGGGATACCAGGGGAGGAGGCCTATCCATCATTTTCCTTCGACAGGGGGGCTTGGTCTGGTTGAGGAACATAGAAATCTCACTGCCTGACAAGTGCCCTTCGTTTTCATACTTTTCCACATATGAAGGCATTTGTTAACACTATATTTTACTGCCAGTCAAATGACACTACTTAGAAGTCTGTATGTCATTCCTATGCGGAGCTACAGTTTTTCCTCATTTACCCCAGAACGATATCCATGAAAAATATGGCGCTCGGTGGGCTGAATATGATTCATACTTTACATGTATCCTCAAATGTTCATATTTCTCAACTACACAAGGAGGGCCCCATGATCTTTTCATAAATAACTTGAGTTGTGTATGTCCCACAAAAAAAATTTTGGGGTGACCAGAAGCGGCTAGCTGACAACTTTCCAGAAATCTCAAAATGACCATTGTGGAATTAATATTCTTGATTTTATATGATTAAAGCCATGTCTGCCATTTGACAGAATGGGCAGTTAACTCCCTCCTTGACTTCTGGCCCCCACTCTTGTAGTCCCTGTTGCTGACTGTGACGTCAAGAGGGGTCCTGTGTTGAGATTAGATTACACATTCCAAGAGCTCATTTCCAGCTAAGGCAAGTTTTTATGGCAGCTTGTGGGGCATAGGGTGATAAGACTGGAGAGAAGAACCATCCTTAACTCGCCACACCGCATATAAGATCTCTGCAAGTATTTAGTTTGTATTTTTAAAGAAAGGCCCTCATGTCTGCAGTGAGCCAGGCCTACATCCCCATGACAACCAATGAAAGAATTTAGTTTCACATCTGAGGAACCCACAAACATAGAGAATCGAAACCAGAGCTTTCGCCTGTTAGGGGAGATTCTGGGGTTGGCAGAGCCGTACCTGGGGTCGGCAGATCACCAGCTCATGGAGGGCCCTAACTCCCTCCAATGTCCCAAAGAAGGTGAGGTCCACACAAGGGGCAAAGGTTAACTGCCGTTTTATTATATCAAACGAGCAGGGACAACATTCTAGGCATCAAGTTTCATCCAAGCATGTCTCGCTAATTTCAGGCTCGCAGGCCCTTTTTGTACACTTGTGATGTCAAAATTGTTTTCACTTACCAAAATCCTTCCCCGAACCTAACACCACCCTGGGCCTGGGTTGGCTCCCAGAGTGGTAGGTCCAGTATAGAGACATATGTATTGCCATGTTATAGGTGGGCACACTGTCAGGTGGTACACTTGGGTCATCCCTAAAAATTGCTACCTTACAATTGTTATAGTAGAACCCCTGATGATTGGCTGGAGATTACGGCCACCAGCCTCCATCCCGCGGTGTGCTGATTGGTCAGGCCGCAGGCCCCCAAGGCTGAGACTAATGTTGTTCCCAGCCTGCAAGACACCTGCTCTTGTATGATATGTATTACCAAGATATAACTATGTGACAGTGTGTAACAATGAGGTCTTTGCTAATGCCATGAGAGCAGTCCAGTCCCATCACAAATTGTAGGTGGATTTTTGCAATTATGTGGCAAGGTTCAGTCTCAGACATGGGATGGCTGCAGCTTCCCAGCTTCCAGGTCTTGGCATCATCTCAGGTCGGCCGGAACACGTGTGAGGAGACCGCTAGGGAAGTCAAATTACTTTGATTTGATTTATATTTTCGCTTGAGGTGTCCTGCCCTGTTGCCGGGCTCATTGTGGCACCGAGAATGAGGAATGTCAATTTGCAACATTATGGCCTTGGTGGTGGCAGTCCCTGCCAGGGCGATTCTGCTCGCTCAGCAGCTTGCAGCGTCGAGATCTCTGCAACAGGTGTTTAGTGTACTGGATTGATCTGAGGCCTATCTAAAGTTTGGTTATTCTTCCAGTATGATGGCTCAGGTTTAAAAGCAAGCAATGAATGGTCAGGTCCTTTGGGTGCTCCTGCCCATCCATAGAGTAACTAGCGAGTAGCATCTGCAAGCATATACACAAGCTCTTCTGGCAGCTTGCATTTCTGCAATGCAATAGTGGGTCTATATGAAAAATAACAAATGTGCAGACAGAATGTGTGTCACTGTCCTCTAGCTCATAGAACTGTACACGTATTTTCTTCGTGTGGATTGGTGTAGGAGTGTCCCGATTGTGCCTACTGCACGTGTGCTTCTTGTCTAACCTGGCTAAGTCGTCATAGAGTCTCTAACGACCTGCAACATGGTCTGTGGGGACATCAATCGAGTTGGTCCATATAATAGTCTCCAGCTCGGTCCTGGTTGTTGTTGGTTGCATTGGCTAAGGATCTCGCCATTGTGGGGTTGATCGGGCGGATGACTTGATGTCTGTCGTGATGCAAGTTTGCGTTGGGAGCGGTGGGACCGGGTGCAATCTCTGATGGGTGATAGTTGTTCAGTCGAGTGTGCTTCTTTCGGTTAGGGGCCCCATCAGGAGGGAGGGGACACTCAGATTTTCCCTCTTCAGTCCCCCCTCTGGTCAACTTGTTGACCACACATTCTCAACTCTCCTGCAGTTCCTAGGCACCATACCTTTGTAATTCCTGCTAAATGTCCATAGTAGTTGACATGATCTTTAAAGGACCAGTACATGTATATACACCCCCCTCCGGGCTTGCAGTAAACCCATTTTCTGACATAAATTCTGGGATTCCTTGGGTTCTCTAATCTCATTGATGGTGGGTTCATATATGATTCCATTAGTTGTTGTCTTAGCCTTTCTCTTTCCATATGTGTTATGTCCCTTTGTTGTTCGTGTTCTGCAGGTAGAATTAGCTTCATCCCAATCATTTCTTCTGCAGTTGTCTTTGATTTTGCCATGTACACTTTTATTCCCAGCAGAGAAGCCAACTCCAGGATCATGTCCCCCGCTAGTATTTTTAGGCCATCAGCAAACCAGGATGGCATCCATGACCAGAGATATGAGAAGCAACTTCCGTCCTTCTTCGTGCCCTTTGATTCTTCCTCCATTTTAGCGTGCATTTTTACCAATTGCGATACTGCTTCTGATAACGTTCCATTATCTTCATCGTTTGCTGGTGTGAACGTGCAGCAGGAACTCCCTATTTTTGCGGATACTCCTCCTTCCATGGCTGTAAGCAGGTCCAGCATGTACCTATTCTGTAGGGCCACTAAGCGGATAGCTCGGAGCTCTTCTTTTATTGCGTTAAATTCGTTAACTGTTGAGTTTATCGTCATCATCAGCTCTCACCTTATAATCTGGAGCCACTTTACATTTGCGTATGTCTGGAACCCTGGGTGTATTATTGCTGAGAAAACATGGCGGCCCTGCTGAACAGCCAATGTGAGGCAGGTACTTCGTCTAACGCAGCTTCTGACCTGCCCCATAAGTAATTTTCCTCCCTTTTCACTCTTCATAATGGCGTCTCTCTGGTGATGCCATTGTTGGATGGTAGTGGGGTAGAGGATAATGATCTTTTCCTCCACTTGTTGTTTTCATCCATTTTAGGGAAGTCGTCCATCTTGACATGTTTTTGGGGTATGACTAGTGAGGGTACATTGACATGTGCTAGGGAGCAGGTCCCTCCACAGTTAGGCAGTATTTCGTCGTATGCTTTTGTCCCACATGCCCAATAGTGGTCCATCAGTGCCGCTGTGCCTGATCCCATGTCTCCTAGCTTCTCTATTATCCTGCATCCCTCATTTGCCCCAACTTCAACATCTCTGTCGGGTTGGTAACATAGTGGTGGTGTTGTGAGAGGAATGATTGTCAGTGGACCGTCTTCTTTATCCAACAACGTCAGCAAGTTTGCACTCTTGGCTCATACCTTGAGGCACTTATCATTTTCTTCCTGGACCTTGTTCACAGCAGACTTTGTTAGTCTTAAGGCTTTGCTACCCACCACTGAATCCACCCATCCTTCCTTTGTGTATACTTTTCCGTATATCAACATCCGGGGGCATTCCCAGCAACCAGGTTCTCCGCCTGTTTCTGTGGCTCTCCATTTGCATGGCAGGTAGTCTAGCGTCACCTCCTTCATCTCTCCTTTTTATGGCCCGTCAGTTATGTACAGTAGTGCTTGTGTGTGCTGCCAGTAGTTATCAAACATAGGTAATGTCTTTATGAAGTTTTCCTCGTACGGGTACGTTGCTTTTGATCTCCATCAGAGGGTTGCCCTTTTCCCTTGGAATCTCCCTCGTGTTTGGAACAATGCAAGGTATAGGCGGCATTGTGCTGTTGTTGCTGGTACTTCTGTGGCAACAAAGGTTCTGGACGTGCTCATGTCATATGGGATCAATGAGCACACATAGCAGCTATCCTGTGTTGTGTCCTTACCAATTTTTGACATGTGCTTGTACCACATGTTGTTTGTGATGTGTGCTGTACCCGTGAGATATGTGTCTACCCTATTAACATCAGTGCCAATGCTACGCTTACCTCTCCTTACCTTCTCATTTGCGCTTGTCATACCATTTGACACAGTGCTCCGTGCAGCTTGGGTGGGAGGAATGTTAGTATGGGGTGTTGCGGATACATGCATAGCTGTGTAAGCTTGCCACACAATGGCAGCTACCAATCCAGTAGACAAAACTACCCACATTATTTTTATTACAATCTTTAATAAGGTAGTCATTATTACCACTTACCCTGCAGTCGTTGAGATGATATAGTTGCCCCCCTGAAAATCGCAGTAAATCAGCATTAATGTATTAGTATTGGTAAGTAGTTTAAGCCCGATGAACTAGGTAATCGTTTAATGCCCAGGGGAAAAGTTCCTCCCAAATCCTGATTATTGTTCTATTTCTGGCAGGGTGTGGTGGAGTTGTAGGACTAATTGTGCTATATATTCAATAAACACATTATAATACACGTGTGGTGGCTTTGGTCTGGAGTGGATGGGTCTTCGCAGGCCGTGAATGTATTGGTGGGAGAGTGCTTCAGGGTGTTCAATGGGAGGCAACATCTAAATCACTACATTTTCAATCTATTTACAACATTTTTAGTCACATAAATTTGTCAAATACACAGCCCTGCATGTGCAAGACAAAAAGAAGAGAACATGCAAAGACAGGGAGACACAGTGTAGTCCTAATGGGTGGGTGCGTGCTGCATAGCCCTATCTATGTTGTAGTGTTCTTTTATTTGTACAACCAGCATTTGGATAAACTTCTGCGTATTTTGGTGATGACGGGCAATTTATTATAGTTCAATTAATGTTTGAGTGGGGACGTCAGATATCTGTGAGTGCCTGACCATTGAGTGGCCTGTGCGCTCTTGTTCATTCGTGTCCTTGGATGTGTCTAAATTGTGGGATGCTGAAAATGGGGCGCTGCTATTGTTTGATGTATCCGTTGCTGGAACATCGGCCCTGTCAATGCTGAGGTGGGCGAGGTTGATGCTTTGTAGGGCTTGATGTCTTGGAGATGCGACCAGTTTTATTTTCCAGCTTCACAGCCCTTTCTACGATGCTCTGCACTACGTGGGGGCCAATGAAACAGGGTGCATTCCACCTGCATGTGAAATTGCATAGGAGTACGTTATCTCCCACTTTGATCGCTGAGTCTTTTGCTTGTCTTTGAGTATTGTTGGCTTCTTGTTGATCGTTCTCTGACCTACCCTGCATTTGTTGGATCTGTTGAGAGATTAATGAGGCCCTAGTAACCAGTGAAGTGACATATTCATGCATTTCCTTCCCCAATACTTCCGCTGTCCCCTCGCAATCATACATGGCCCTTGTGGGTAGAGCCAGTGGAAGGTGCATTTGGTGCCCAGTCACCACCTCGTGGGGTGTGAGGTGGTGGTCCGACCCGGGTTTGTTCCATAGTTCAAATAGGGCCAAGGGGAGTCACTACAGCCAATTCTTTTTAGTTGACTGTTGGGTTTAAGCGATTATTTCCTTTAGGAGGCCGTTGAGGCATCCACAGATGCCATTGGCCTGTGTGTGATATGTGCACGCAAACTTGTGCTTTATCCGCAGCAATGTGGTGATGTGTTACAACAGTTTGTTGGCAAACTGGGGGCCGTTGTCTGACCTTAGGACTTCACAAACGTCCCACCTTGGCAAGCCTTCTCCAACTAAGAATTTTGCCGCCCTTAGTGCATCAGCATGGGAGCACGGGACTGCTTCTATCCAACTTGAAAAGGGACAAACTACCACAATCATGTAACAGTATCCTTGGCATATGTTTATCATGTCGACATAGTCGATGTGGAGGTGCAGAAAGGGACCCTCTGGTCATGGTATTATACCTTTGATCACCTTAAGTGTATGTCCCACCGTAAATTGCTGGCAGGTGAGGCAATTACTAATATAATTCGCTACATGGGCATTTAATTCTGAACAAAACCAAGATTCTCCTATTCGTGCCGCTATCACTTCCTTTCCAGTATATGCAGGGTGGTGTCATTGTTTTGATGCTGTTTATAATAATGCGAGAGGCATGACTACCTTTCCTGTGTTGTTTTGTCTCCACAGGGCGTCTGTGGGGGACATTGAGCACCCTCTTTTTACTCACAGTTCTTTTTCTGTCATTGATGCGGCTGCCTGTATTTCCATTATTTGTGTTACTGGTACATGGTTGTAACATTCCTTCATTAGCATCTGCCTCGCACCTCCCCTCTCTTTTTGTTTTTATTGGAGGTCCCACAACTCCCCAAAATATGATGCGTGTTTTGCATAGAAATCAGCTGCTTCATTTCCTTTTGATATTGGGTCTTCCCCATTAGTGTGTGCTTGGCACTTCACTAATGCAGGTTGTATTGGGTTTGTCACAACCTCAATTAGTTCCCCTAGGAGGAGTGCGTGCTGTACTGGTATACCATCTGCCCGTCTTACCCACCTTGCTAGACCAGAATGCACTGTTGATGTTACGTAGGCACTATCTGAATAGATAGTGACCTGTTTCCCTTCACTCTCTCTAAGGGCCAATATCAGGGCTACTAATTCAGCTGCTTGTGCTGAATACTGGGGTGGCAACCGAACACACCTTATTGTCTCGCTTGTCCAATCTTCTCTTAATCTTACCACCGCTGCCCCCGTTCTCCTTACCCCATCACCTTGGTCAATTGTTCAGAATGCGTCAATGTATAATAGATCTCCCCCTCAACTGCATATTCCTCTACTTTACGTATTTCTGAGAATAGTTCAATGTGTTTGGTACAATCATGGGCATATTCTCCCACCCCACTTCTTCTGCTAGGAATTGTGCTGGGTTAACATTTTTGCACCTCACAATTTTTAGATCTGGTCAGGAAAGTATTATTTCGAGTGAGTTGAAATAGTTTAAATTTTTAAAATGTTTCTTTCTTCCAGCGCTCCGATCGCGTGGTGTGTTTTCCTACTCCCCCATCCCCTTGCAGCCTCTTCCTGGTGCCCTCTCCATCACGCCTCCCTGCCCGCCCACCCCGCCCCCCTGATTGGCTCCTTTAGGTGTATCTTCTGGACTACCCGACGGCTGCTCTCCCCGCTCGCCTCTTTGTGCAGAGCTCTGGGGTTGAGAGCAGCTCGCTGGGCAGCCAGGTGCAGGAGTGACTCCCTGCCAGCCCATCCATGGCCTCCAGTGAGTTGAAATTGTTTAAATTTGTAAGATTTTTCTTTCTTCCAGCGCTCCGAGCGCGTGGTGTGTTTTCCTCCTCCCCCCTCACCTTGCAGCCTCTTCCTGGTGCCCTCCCCATCCCGCCTCCCTGCCCGCCCAACCCCTCCCCTGATTGGCTCCTTTAGGTGTCCCTTCTGGACTACCCGACGGCTGCTCTCCCTGCTCGCCTCTTTGTGCAGAGCTCTGGGGTTGAGAGCAGCTCGCCGGGCAGCCCAGTGCAGGAGTGACTCCCTGCCAGCCCATCCAGGGCCTCGAGTGAGTTGAAATTGTTTAAATTTGTAAAATGTTTCTTTCTTCCAGCGCTCCGAGCACGTGGTGTGTTTTCCTCCTCCCCCCTCCCCTTGCAGCCTCTTCCTGGTGCCCTCCCCATCCCGCCTCTGTGTCCGCTCACCCCCCCCCTGATTGGCTCCTTTAGGTTTCCCTTCTGGACTACCTGACGGCTGCTCTCCCCGCTCGCTTCTTTGTGCAGAGCTCTGGGGTTGAGAGCAGCTTGCCAGACAGCCCAGTGCAGGAGTGACTCCCTGCCAGCCCATCCAGGGCCTCGAGTGAGTTGAAATTGTTTAAATTTGTAAAATGTTTCTTTCTTCCAGCGCTCCGAGCGCGTGGTGCGTTTTCCTACTCTCCCCTCCCCTTGCAGCCTCTTCCTGGTGCCCTCCCCACCCACCTCCCTGATCGCCCACCCCCCCGATTGGCCCCTTTAGGTGTCCCTTCTGGACTACCCGACGGCTGCTCTCCCTGCTCGCCTCTTTGTGCAGAGCTCTGGGGTTGAGAGCAGCTCGCCGGGCAGCCCAGTGCAGGAGTGACTCCCTGCCAGCCCATCCAGGGCCTCGAGTGAGTTGAAATTGTTTAAATTTGGAAAGTTTCTCTTTCTTCCAGTGCGCCGAGCACGTGGTGTGTTTTCCTCCTCCCCCCACCCCTTGCAGCCTCTTCCTGGTGCTCTCTCCATCCAGCCTCAATGCCAGCCCACCTCCCCCCCATATACTGATCCTCCTGGACAAGCCCCTGCCCGGCAGCCCCCATGGCTAAGGGCCCCTTAGGCAAAGGGCGGCTCCCTCAGCTGCGGCTCCTGTTGGTGTCTGCAGGTGTCTGCAGGGGACGCCAGGCGTTCCGACGCTCCTTCTAGTCAGCTCCACCTGCTCCCCGGCCCACCCCACCCACACATGTTCACTTTCTTTTTTGGTTGGTGGGTGTCCACAATCCACTGTGTTCTGAAACTTGTGGTAAACTAGGGCTTATTCCCCCCTCGCAGGATTCTCAAACTTAGGTGGCCTCTCCACTGGGTACCAAATACGCATTACTGTGTTACTGTGTCCTGATATGTGGTAAACTAGGGCTTTTTCCCCCCCTCGCAGGATTCTCAAACTTAGGTGGCCTCTCCACTGGGTACCAAATACGCATTACTGTGTTACTGTGTTCTGATATGTGGTAAACTAGGGCTTGTCGCTCACTCCCTTTCCGCTTTCTCTCGTCTATTCCCCCTTCCTCCCTCCTATTCCATGGTGTTCTCTATCTCTCCTATCTTCTCTAACTGCTTCTCCATTGACTATCCTGCTCTCCTCACTAAATCTGGCAGGAAAAAGTTTAAAAAGGACATCCTGGTCTCCAACCCAGGCCTCCCGATCGCTGACACCTACACCAGTGCCTCCTCTAAGGAAACTCTCACTGACATCCTCTTTTTCATGCCTTCGCCTGACCTATGGACCCTTCATATGGTCTCTGTGCTCTCTCCTTTCTCCTCTTCTCCCATTAATGATGGCACCTAGTGGGATGTCCTCTTGGCCTCCTTCCACTCTTCTAAGGCCATTATTAATGTCTATGCTAATGGGACCGTCTTGGTCCAAGGCCCTCAGGCCAACCTTCACCTTTTGATAGACGCTTCCCGCGCCTCATCAACTTCCTTTCCTCTCCTGCTGTCCCCTCTCCTCTGTCATCGGCTACCTTGCCTCCACCCTCCCTCCCTGCCCCCTCTTGTGCTCCAATCTTCTCCACATTGCCACTCTTAACTCTCGCTCTGCCATCAAACATTCCTCTGACATCTGTCGCCTTCTTGAGGAACTGGACCTTGACGTCCTCGGTCTCACTGAGACATGGTTCACAGCCAGCTCTGTCACCAGATTTGACACACTCCTACCTGACGGCTACAAGATCCTCTCCGTGCCCAGGCCCAACCGTGCTGAGGGGGTGTGGCCCTTATCTTCCCTGAGTGGATTCCTGCCACTGTCACTCCTACGCAGACCTACTCCTCTTTTGAATGCCTTGTCTGCCGACTCTCTCTCTCTCCTAGCCAGTCCCTTACCATGGCTACTATCTATCGACCACCTGGTCAAATTTCCTCCTTCCTCTCTGAGTGGGCGGACCTCTCCTCCTTACTCCTGTCCTCAACCACTCAACTCCTCTTTCCTGGAGACTTCAACATCCACCTGGATGCCTCCGGTCCCCCCTCTGTACTCTTTCGCGACCTCTGCAATGCTCTCTCACTCTCTATTCTCCCGTCTGGGCCGACTCATTCTGCAGGCCACACTCTTGATGCTCTGATCTCTTCTGACCTTCCCCTCTCAGTCCCTCTCTCCACTCCTCTCTCCTGGAGTGATCACTTTCTCCTATCCTCTCATCTCACTTTCCCTACCCCACAGGCAAAGCCACCCTCATCACTGCCACCCTCCTTCTCGATCATGCGACCAATGAAGCTCGTGTCAGTTGAGGCTTTCACTGCCTCCTTCTCGCCCCCATTGCCCCTTTGGCTGACTCCCACCCTGACACAGCCCTCTCCACGCTTCCCTCTGCTATATCGGATACTCTTGATATCCTTGCCCCTGTCATGAGAATCTGCCTGAAGCCCAAAGACAAATGTAACTCCTGGTATGACTCGGATCTCGTCACCCTTAAACGCAAGTGCAGGGTTGCAGAGAGGAAATGGCGTGCTTCATGTGCATCCTCTGACAAACTGGCCTGCCGCCTACTCCAAAGGCAATACCGGCTCTCCGTTCTCACCAAGAAGAGAGCCCTTATCCAAGCCCGCATCTCTGCGGCATCTAATAATTCGGCTGAACTCTTTAAAATCTGCAAGGAGCTGGCCAACCCTGCTGCAGCCTCTACTGCTCTGCACGGCACTGGCCTCTCACTTCATTTAAAAAACTCAGGACATCCTGTCCTCACTCTCCTCATATCACCTCCCCCCTCTATTCCCTGCTCTTCCTCTGGCCCTTCTGCAGCCAACCCTCCTCCCTCCTTCTCTGCCTTTCCCCTTTTTTCTGCTGACGAGGTTTCGAGACAAGTCCGATCTATGAAAGTCTCGTCAAAACAGGTCCACCCATGCTCCTCCAAAACCATCAAGGACCACATCGACTCCTTGGCTCCTGCCCTGGCTGACTTCTGCCATCACTCCTTCGCCTCTGGAGTCTTCCCATCCCCCTCAAGCACTCCCTTGTGAACCCCCTTCTTAAGAAACCCTCCTCCGACCCCTCCTGCCGGGCTAACTATCGCCCAATCTCTATCACTCCCTTCCTGGGCAAGTTCCTGGAGAAACTGGTCATCTCCCAGCTTAATCTCCATGCTGAATCTGTTCGTAGTCTTCACGACCATCAGTCTGGCTTCAGAGCTGCCAGAAGCACGGAAACTGCTCTGCTGAACATCCGTGAGGATCTGCTTTTGAACCTTGACTCAAACACTCCTTGTGTTCTCACTTTTCTTGATCTCTCCTCTGCCTTTGATACTGTCAACCATACCATCCTGCTCAACCGTCTCTGTGATAACCTGGGTATCACTGGTCAGGCTCTGGTGTGGCTGTCCTCTTTCCTCTACAATAAACCCTCCCAGGTCCAACTGGGGTCCTTCCTCTCTGACATCTTTTTCTCTACCTGTGGTGTCCCCCGGGGATCTAACCTCTCTCCCTGGCTGTTCAACCAGTACTTGGCACTTCTTGCCCACTGCATCGCCGCTCTCTGCCCCAATTTTCAGTGCTATGGGGATGATACCCAGCTCATTTTCATGCTACCCTCGGCCTCCTTTTCTCCTTCTCTCATCTCTGACTGTCTTTCTGCTATCCAGGAATGGTGTGCCGCCAATGACCTCTGCCTTAATGCCAGTAAGACTGAGATTCTACTCATCGGCACACCCACTCCCTCCTTCCCTGCAGATCTCTGGCCGGCCTCTCTTGCCCCTCTTCCTGCTCCTACCTGCAAGGCTAAAAACCTTGGGGTCATCCTTGACTCCACATTCTCTTTCTCTCATCACATATCTGACGTCTCTAAGAAGTCACACTACCAGCTTCACCTCCTCAGAGGTATCCTTCCTTTCCTCTCCTTCCCCCAGAATTCACTGTCTCTAAAGCCCTGGTTCTCTCAAAGCTGGACTACTGTAACAGCCTCTATCTGAATCTGCCTGCCTCTACTCTCCGCCCTTTGCAATTCATCCAGAACAGGACTGCAAGACTTGTCCTTGGCCTCAAGCCCAGGGACCGTATCTCTCCAGGACTGAAATCGCTACACTGGCTCCCAGTGGCTGCGAGGATTAAGTTCAAAACCCTCTGCATTGTCCACAAGGCCTTCTGGGGCCATGGGCCAAAATACCTTCAACTCTCTCTTCCTAAATATCTTCCTTCTCGAGCTCTTCGCTCATCCACCTCCAACTCCCTCAGGGTCAGCCGCTTCTCCAAGCAATGAGTTGGGGATAGATCTCTCTCCGCTGCAGGGGCCTCCCTCTGGAACAGCCTTCCTGCCTCCCTGAAACTTGAAGAGAACCATCTCCGGTTCCGGAAGCACCTCAAAACCTTCCTCTTTGCCTCTGCTTTCTCTCCCCCTCTCCCCTGTTAATATTACTGAAACTGCACTGGATCTGCAACAGGGCCACTCACCTACCCCGGTCCCTGGCCCTGCCTCTCTCCCCTGCACTGCCTACCTGGCAACCCCTGCACTGTGGGACTGTCTCTGTGTCCCTACAGCCCCTCCTCCCAGCACTTGTCTGCACTTATCTTGCACTTGCCACAAGCTGGCCCTTATTATTTATCTTGTTCTACTAAACCTGTACTACACTTCTCCTCTCCCTTTCCCCCTTGCACTTTTCCCTCCCCCCACCCTGCACTTGCGCGATCTGAATGACACCTGGCCTAGTAGGATTGTTTGTCTGTCTCCACTTGTTCCCTGCCTTGCCTCATCGCGCCTTGAAACACTTGTGTATAGGCGCGTTATAAATGCCATATCATATCATATCATTACATAGCCTGTTGCTCTTTGGGTGGTCAGAGTGCTCTTTGGTTTGTATAAAATTGCAAAAAGGGTGTGCTCCACGTAAAGTGTTGTGGAACAGCCCATTGTGATCGACGATGCTTTTTCTACAGCAAAGGCTGCAGCAGCCAAGTATTGTTCGCAAGGGAAATGTCCTGTCATTACTGGGTCTAAATGGCTGCTGTAATATGCGATTGGTTTGTGGCACATGCTTGTTTTTGTGTTAATACTATTTTCATTACCACCCTATCAGAGTGTGAAAATATGAAGAATGTTTTTTTGTAATCAGGGGTATCCAGGACTGGTGCTGTTGATATCACCTCTTTTAATTAATTAAATGCATCTGTCATTTCCTGTGTCCAGTTCAGTGTTTTCTGTCCCCTTTGTGCATCCCTTAGGGCTATAAGTAAGGGACCTGTGTATGTGCTGTAATCAAACACCCATACCCTGCAATAGTTGTATAGGCTGAGGAACTGTTGCAATTCTCGTACTGTCTATGGTTGTGCTGTGTCTAGTATTGTCGGTGCCCTTTGTGGAGCTATGTATCTGCCCTTCTGTGATATCATTTGCCCTATGAATAGAACCACTTCCTGACAATATTGCAGTTTTGCCTTGTCTACTTTGTATCCTTTTTCTGCTAGTACTGCAAGCATTTTGATGGAGTCCTTCCTGCATTCATCTTCTGTTGTGCTGCAAATGAAGATTTCATCCACATATTGCAAAATCATACTCTCTGTCTCTATATTCCCTAGGTCCATTTGTATTACTCTGTTGAAAATGTATGGTGACTCGCAGTATCCTTGGGGTAGTCTTGTGTGCTTACACTTTGTGTTGCGATACATGAAACTCATTAGGTCTTGGGAATCTGGGTGTAGTGGTATAGAGAAAAAGGCATTTTTTAGGTCAATCACGGTGAACCGTGTAGCCTCTGCTGGGATGCCGCAAAGTATTGTAGCTGGGTTAGCTGCTATGGGATATTTTGCTTCGACAATGTTGTTTAGGGGTCTCAAATCTTTTATGAAACACCATGAGCCTCCGTTTGCCTTGCGGATGTGGTACAGAGCAGTGTTGCAAGGTGATTCTGATGGTACCAGAATACCTTGTTCAATGAGGGTGCTTATTGTCTCATAAATGCCCTCATCTGCTTCTTTTGACAGTAGGTATTGTCTAACTCTGGGCAAGATTGCCCCTTTCTTCAGTTTCATTTTTACTCCCCCTATGCTTTTGATGCATCCTATGTCATAGGGACTTGTTGTCCATAAGGAGGATTGTGCCTTTGCTTAGTCCTCCTCTCAGAATGAGGGTGGTGCTGGGAGTGGTGTTTCTAGTTTCATTTTTAGTCACATACATTTGTCAAATGCAGAACCCTGCATGTGCGAGACAAAAAGAAGAGAACATGCAAAGACAGGATGACAGAGTGTAGTCCTAATGGGTGGGTGCGTGCTGCATAGCCCCATCTATGTCGTAGCGTTCTTTTATTTGTACAACCAGCATTTGGATAAACTTCCGCATATTTTGGTGATGACAGACAATTTATTATAGTTCAATTAACATTTGTGTGGGGACGTCAGACATCTGTGAGCGCCTGACCCTTGAGTGGCCCGTGCACTCTTGTTCATTTGTGTCCTTGAATGTGTCTAAATTGTGGGATGCTGAAAATGGGGCGCTGCTGTTGTTTGATGTATCCGTTGCTGGAACGTCAGCCCTGTCGATGCTGAGGTGGGGCGAGGTTGATGTTTTGTAGGGCTTGATGTTGTGGAGATGCGATCAGTTTTATTTTCCAGCTTCACAGCCCTTTCTGCAAAGCTCTCCACTACGTGGGGGCCAATGAAACGGGGTGCATTCCACCTGCATGTGAAATTGCATAGGAGTACCTTATCTCCCACTTTGATCGCTGAGGCTTTTGCTTGTCTTTGAGTATCGTTGGCTTCTTGTTGATCGTTCTCTGACCTGCCCTGCATTTGTTGGATCTGTTGAGAGATTAATGAGGCACTAGTAACCAGTGAAGTGACATATTCATGCATTTCCTTCCCCAATACTTCCGCTGTCCCCTCGCAATCATACATGGCCCTTGTGGGTGGAGCCAGTGGAAGGTGCATTTGATGCCCGGTCACCACCTCGTGGGGTGTGAGGTGGTGGTCCGATCCGAGTTTGTTCCATAGTTCAAATAGGGCCAAGGGGAGTCAATACAGCCAATTCTTTTTAGTTGACTGTTGGGTTTAGCAATTATTTCCTTTAGCAGGCCGTTGAGGCATCCACAGATGCCGTCGGCCTGTGCGTGAAATGCGCACGCAAACTTGTGCTTTATCCCAAGCAATGTGGTGATGTGTTGGAACAGTTCGTTGGCGAACTGGGGGCCATTGTCTGACCTTAGGACTTCACAGATGCCCCACCTTGGAAAGACTTCTCCAACAAAGAATTTTGCCACCCTTAGTGCATCAGCATGGGAGCACGAGACTGCTTATATCAACCTTGAAAAGGGACAAACTACCACAATCATGTAACAGAATCCTTGGCATACGTTTATCATGTCGACATAGTCGATGTGGAGGTGCAGAAAGGGACCCTCCAGTATTGGTATTACCTTTCATCACCTTAAGTGTATGTCCCGCCGTAAATTGCTGGCCGTTGAGGCAATTACTAATATAATTTGCTACATAGGCATTTAATTCTGAACAAAACCAAGATTCTCCTATTTGTGCCGCTATCACTTCCTTTCCAGTATATGCAGGGTGGTGCCATTGTTTTAATGCTGTTAGTAATAATGCGAGAGGCATGACTACCTTTCCTGTGTTGTTTTGTCTCCACAGAGCATCTGTGGGGGACATTGAGCACCCTCTTTTTACCCAGAGTTCTTTTTCTGTCATTGATGCGGCTGCCTGTATTTCCATTATTTGTGTTACTGGTAAATGGTTGTAACCTTCCTTCATTAGCATCTGCCTCGCCCCTCCCCTCTCTTTTTGTTTTTCTCGGAGGTCCCACAACTCCCCAAAATATGATGCGTGTTTTGCATAGAAATCAGCTTCTTCATTTCCTTTTGATATTGGGTCTTTCCCATTAGTGTGTGGTTGACACTTCACTAATGCAAGTTGTATTGGGTATGTCACAACCTCAAATAATTCCCCTAGGAGGAGTGCGTGCTGTACTGGTGTACCATCTGCCCGTCTTAACCACCTTGCTAGACCAGAATGCACTGTTGATGTTATGTAGTGGTATAGAGAAAAGGGCATTTTTTAGGTCAATCGCGGTGAACCGTGTAGCCTCTGCTGGGATGCCGCAAAGTATTGTAGCTGGGTTAGCTGCTACGGGATATTCTGCTTCGATAATGTTGTTTAGGGGTCTCAAATCTTGTATGAAACGCCATGAGCCTCAGTTTGCCTTGCGGATGGGGTACAGAGCAGTGTTGCAAGGTGATTCTGATGGTACCAGGATACCTTGTTCAATGAGGGTGCGTATTGTCTCATAAATGCCCTCATCTGCTTCTTTTGACAGTGGGTATTGTCTAAATCGGGCAAGATTGCCCCTTTCTTCAGTTAATTGTTTACTCCCCCTATGCTTTTGATGCATCCCACTTCGTAGAGGCTTGTTGTCCATAAGGAGGATGGTGCCTTTGCTAAGTCCTCCTCTCAGAATGAGGGTGGTGCTGGGAGTTGTGTTTCTAGTGCCATTGCCATTTTTTCTGGGCCACTTCTCTGTGTGGTAGCGTATCCAAATGTACACACTCATTCTTAGCATCATCTCACTCGTTCCCTTTTCTTTTTTTTTCAATTTAACATTTTACTAATGTGCTCATGAACAAAAACACACTTACATTTGCATCAAAATATAAAGCATAGAGAATACCGAAGCTTGGCCATAGCGGAAAACAAGTTAAATCACGCAGAGAACACTCCCCCCTTCCCACAGCAGACCAATGTGTGAGCCTTGAAGCCAATGGGTTAGAGGAGGTCTCCTGGTAAGAGCAGGGAATTGATCAGCATATTCCATGAAGGGCGCCCAGTTCGTTAGGGAGGAGTTCAAGTTCCCAGTGCGGATGGCTGTGACTTTTTCCGCAACTGCAATCTCCCAACATTTGGACCACCACAGGGGGATGGAGGGGCCATCCACGTGCTTCCAAAGTCTAGCCATTGCCACTTTCGCCGCAAGTAGGAGGTGTGTGCAGAGTCGAGAGAGCTGACCAGTAACTGGGACTTCCCCACCCTCCGTCTCCCCCAGAAGTATGATGCGGGGATCCCATGGGAAAGTGAGCCCCGTAATTGCATTTATGTGGCTTGTCACCTCTCTCCAGTAAGACTCTGCCATAGCAGGTGAAACAGATTGCCCTCGACCGCACACCCACGCCAGCAATTTGGGGATATTTCAGGGTTAGATTTATGATGTTGGGCGGGGGTGATGTAGTACCTGTAGCATAGTTTGTATCCGTCTTCCCTATTGGTGATATATTGTGTGCTTTTGTGTAACCGATCCCAGATCTTTCTCCACTCAGTCACCTCAATTTCCCGGCCCAGGTCCCTCTCACAGTCAAGCATATACTTTTCTTTTTTTCTCCGGGTCGTGCCTGTCTAGGAGGCGATAGAGTGTCGAGACCCTGTCCTTGGATGCCGCTGTAGTCATGGAGAGTTCCAATGCGTTTAGGTCTCTGGCCCCGCACTCTTTGATCAACCTATGGGAGACCCAGTGATGGAGATGGACAAAATGAAATCGCTCTGCCTCCCCCACCCTAAATTTCTCCTTGCACCTCATGAAATGTGTAGGGGGAACCCCATTCTAGGAGGTCTGACAGCTTTTCTAACCCACCTTCCTTCCATGCCGAGAAGTTGTGCGGGGGATTCCCGGGAGAGAAGTCCGGGTTATACCAGATAAGAGTGAGCGGGCCCCTTGAACCTCTGATGCCCCATTTTCGCGCTGCCACTTTCCAGGCGTTGACAGTGACCCTTGTAGCTGTGAGTGAGCCCAGGCCGGGTTGCATTTTGACAGTGGGTAGGTGGGGCAAGTCTGATGGGGGAAGGGGCACCATTCCTCCTCTAGCTGTCTCCATAACAGCAGGTTGGCGGGCAGAGTCCAGGTGTATGCATGGCAAAGTTGTGCTGCCAGCGCGTATTTAGCTACTTCCGGGACCCCCAGCCCACCCGAGCCCCTACCTCGGAGCAAAATGGAATTTGAGATTCTAGGTTTCTTTCCTCCCCAGACAAATTTCAATATATTTCTCTGAAGGACTAGGAGTTCACTTGACGGGATGATGACCGGGAGAGACAGGAAATAGTATAGCAGTCTTGGGAGCAAGTTCATTTTCACTGCAGCAATTCGCCCGAACCAGGAGATTTCTTGATTTTCCCACTGCCTTAAGTCTTACCGAAAATCATCCCATAGACGAGGGAAATTACACCGGTAGAGAAGTGAGACATCACTGGGGAGCTGCACCCCAAGGTATTCGATAGCCAACCCCGCCCAGGGGATTGGTAAACGAGGCTCCAGCTCTGTCTGCTGGGCTTTGGAGAGGTTGACTGCTAGAGCTGATGACTTGCCCGGGTTAACCTGGAACCCGGAGACCCGGCCAAATTCCTCAATTACCTCCCACAGTGGGTCAAGGGAAGAGAGGGGGGCAGTTAGGGTAAGTAACACATCGTCTGCGTATAACGCAATCTTATAGTTATGCTTTCCAACTGTGAGCCCTTTTATCCCCGGGTTGCGTCGGACCCGCGTTGCAAAGGGCTCCATTAACAAGGCAAAGACCAGGGCGAGAGGGGGCATCCCTGCCTAGTACCCCTAGTAATACTGATGGACTCAGACCTGGTGCCATTAACTCGAAGTTGGGTAGAGGGGTATTGATAATTAGCCAAGGTCCATTTGATAAAGTTTGGTCCAAACCCCAGGTGTATGAGCGTCGCTTTGAGATAGCCCCAGTCCACCAGATCGAAAGCTTTATGTGCGTCCAGGGACAGGACCACCATGCTCTCCCCTCCTTCTCTGGGCGCTTTCTATAATATCAATGGTTCGCCGGATGTTATCTTGCGTTCCCCTTTCACGGATGAACCCCGTCTGATCACCAGAGACAAGATCAGGAAGATAGGCGCTCAGTCGAGTTGCTAGGATTTTTGAAAATATTTTCCCATCATTATTCATGATGGCGATTGGTCTATAGGAGGAGGCAAGTTCTGGGTTCTTCCCCGGTTTATGGATAAGAACCGTTAGTGATTCCACCATGGACCTGATGACTGTACCTGTGGTGAGGAAGGAGTTAAACAAGGTGACAACCTGGGGGGCCAAGATTTGAGTGAAGGTTTTATAGAATTTTACGGTGAGACCATCTGGCCCCGGAGTGGTGTGCTTTAAAGATTTAATGGCGTTAATTAATTTCTCCACTGTGATTGGGTTTTCGAGGGCAGATAGATGAGAGTCCGGCTGAGAGTCGCAAGGAAGGAAAAAGGAGGGCAGGTGCCCGGGATCAGTGGGCGGCCCGGCCATTATGGTTTTGTGGTGATCCACCAACACTGCCAGCTTCTCCACCTCTGTGTACCGAGCTCTGCCATCAGCATCGAGAAGGCGGGAGATGTTATTCCTGCAGTGATTTATTTTGAGTTTGTATGCAAGAATACGGTTCACTTTATTACCCTTACTGTAGTAGAATTGCTTTGTGAAGGCTAAAGATCTGGCAGAGCGATCAGCCCAGTACATTTCGAGAGCGGTCCTGGCTTTCATTAAGGCCCGGTGTGATTTCCGAGACCAGACAGAATGTAGTTCTTTCTCCAAGGCAGCCACTTCTTTCTCTAATTTTGCCCCTTCTAAGCGTAATAATCGACTCCGTTCAGCCCCTGCGCTGATTAGCGCCCCCCTCACCACATACTTCATTGCGTCCCAGGTGATAGCAAATTTCGTGTCAGGAGTAATGTTTTCGGTGAAGTAGTTGGTGATCGTCTCACCAATCTCACTTTGGCTGAGCTCATCAAGTAGGATGGGGTCATAGAGTTTCCAGAACCGTCGGGGTGGAGGAGGGTGGCCCGAGATGATCAAGCTAGCAGACATAGGGGCATGGTCCAAGAGAGTCTGGAAGAGAATCTCCACACTATCAAGGGCTGGGTAGCTATCGCTTGAGATGAGCAACAGGTCAATGCGTGAGAAACCCCTATGCACATGCGAGTAATGGCTGTAATCCCACGCCACAGCATTGAACAGTCTCCAGGCATCCACTATGCCCGTATCCCTAAGAAGCCTAGCAAAGGACAGAGCTTGGGCGAAATCCGATTTAGTTGGGGGGAGAGTTTTGTCTAACAAGGGGTCCAGGACCAGGTTAAAATCCCCACCCAGGAAGAGGATCCCTTCTGCAGATGAGAGGATAGTTGGGATGAGGTCGGCAATTAATTTATCCTGAGCAGAGTTAGGGCAGTAGACGGTGGCTATGGTAATGGGGTGTTCAACCAGCAGTCCCTTTATCAGGAGATATCTCCCATTGGGTCCCTTTTTACAGTGATTCTGGATAGGGGGACCTTTGCACTTAGCAGAATAGCTACACCCATTTTTTTTCGCCCCAGATGAGGCAAAGAATGCTTTTTGGAATCTCTTAAATCTAATGTGCTTTTCATCTGGTTGCAATAAATGAGTCTCTTGGAGAAGAACTATACCACTTACTACCTGGCTGTGTGAAAGGAAGACTCCCTACCGGTGGGGCTTTCCTACATCAGTAAAACTTTCCTGGGAGGGAACGCAGCGCCAAATTTTCACCCTGAAGGAGGCCACAGAGCTCATGGGTATAGCAGAGGAGGCTGAAGTATCGGGTATAGAGGTACACTCCCAGGAACTCAACAAGAAGCTCCCCACAGCGTCCTGGTCAAGGGTCAGCAGAAAATGCAGAATCCGGGGCCCTCCCCGCAAAAAGCCGGACGCAGTTTGACTTAAGGCTCCTATGGGCTGGTATTGTTATTTCTATGGACTCTTCACTGCCTGCCGAGTCTGTTTTGCTCTGGGCCCTACTACATCAGAGTTGCTCCTCCTTCCTTTTCTGGACGGTGGAAGCTGCAAGGTCCTGATATAACAGAATGTTGGACCCTCTGAAGGTGATTTGGTGCATTAATCGTGCTTCCCGCATAATTTCTTCCTTTAATTTAAAGAAATGAACCCTGGCAAGGACATCCGGAGGAGCGGAGTTGGGTTGTCTGGGGGCCGTTCTGTGGACCCGGTCTAACTCCAATGGGGAGTCATCGGGAAGATTGATAATGAATCGGAACAGTTCTCGCACATAACCCTCCAGGTCCGCGTCAGGGATGGACGATTGAATACCTCTGAGGCGGATGTTGTTCCTTCTCGCCCTGTTCTCCGCGTCCTCCTGCTTCACCTCACAGCGTGCCTCTAGGGCACGCAGTCTTTCCTGGCCTTTCTCCCATTCATAGGATTGCTCACATAAGGCGTTCTCCACCTTCGCCGTCCGATTCTCCACTGCATCCACATGCTTGTCAAGGGAGTCGATCTTCTTTGTTACATTCTCAGTTCATTTCTGAATTTCTTTGGTTAGGGCAGCAAGTAGGTCTCTCAGATCCGTTTTCGTGGCTAGGTTCTCAGATTCCAGAGTCTCCTGGGCCAGGCCTGGGCCCCCCCGGCTGCTCTCCCGGAGAGTCGGCCCTTCGTGACATATCCAGGGTGTTGTTCCCCAGCAGCATGGCAATGTCTGTTTCTTTGGTGGACTTGTTGTTTTTTGCCATTGTCACAGGTTTCCCACTTTCTCACCTGAGTTCGCTGCTTGCTGGAGTTCTTGGGAGGAGTCTTCTTCCGTACGGTTCGGGTTTTGTACAACCCCGTACGGCCGTCTTCGGGTTCCAGCGTTCGTTCAGCTTCTACGTCAAGGGTCAATTGGAAACTCCAGGAAGTCCAGAATTCAAATGTGTACTCGGAGGCGGGTACACGGAGTCCGGGAAGCAAGACAGGATAAGGAGGAAGGAGGATAGTAGGAGGAAGCGGGGGTTCCGGGAACAAGGAATCAACAGAGTTCAGCGAAGGCGAACTACGGTGCACATGTCTAGCCACAGCAATCAGTAGCGTTGAGACGCGCGGGGGCATGGCTTCTTTATAGAACGTGTTACATCGGACGTGAAAGCTGGTAGGCAACGTTCTGTGTATAATGGCCATGTTGGAAGTACAGCAGAGTGTAAGCCCCGATGTGTTAAGGACCAGGAGGTCCAAAAGGGGCGTGTCCGATGGTTCATGACAGCATGCCTCCTCCGAAAACCCGTCCCACCGGGTTTGCCCGGGTGTATGAGATAGTACCTTCTGAGTAATCTGGGGGTATTTAAGTTTGAGATTGGTTCCCAAGTGTGTTCACTGGGAGGGTATCCCTTCCATTCAACTAGGTACTGGAGCTGACCACGTCTGTATCTGGAGTCGCATATTCTGGACACTTCATATTCCAGTTGGTCATTGACAAGTACAGGATTGGGCCTGAGGGTAGTCCGGGAGGACTGGATGTATGGTTTCATTAGAGACGTATGAAAAACTGGGTGGATTTTCTTCCAGGAGTCTGGTAATTTGAGTCAGAAGGCCACTGGGTTAATGATTTCTTTTATGGGAAAGGGCCCATAATACTGGGGAGCCAGTTTATTCGGTCGTAGATGTCAGGGCAGTAGTTTCGAGGATAGCCAGACCTTATCTCCTACTGTGTAGGAGGGACCTGGTCTTCTTTTGGAATACGCATAATGCTTGGCATGAGTTCGGGCCTTTTTTAAATGCTCTTTGGCTTCCTTCTGTACATTGTTGAGTGTTTTGATCCAGGAATCAACTGTAGGAACAGGTGTAGGATGTGGGAGGACGGAAGGTAGCACCGAAGGGTGAAATCCATGGGTGCAGAAAAAGGGGCTGGTCTCCGAATTGTTATAGGAGAATTCAGCCACAGGTATTAGAAGTGACCAATCGTCCTGGACCTTGGTAGTGAAACAACAAAGGTATTATTCCAGGGTTTGATTCACACGTTCAGTAGCCCCATTAGTCTGTGGATGATACCCTGAAGAGAGGGCACGTTGGATTCCTAGTATCCGGCAAAGGTGTTTCCAAAATTGAGATATGTATTGAGGTCCTCTGTCTGATATGATCGTGGAAGGGAGTCCATGAAGTCTAAATATGTGTTCTAGGAAGATTCTAGCAAGTTCTGAGGAAGAAGGTAGCTTATATAATGGTGTAAAATGAGCCATGTGAGTGAATAAATCTATGGTGACCATGATAGTCATGTACCCCCTGGAAGGTGGTAATTCCACAATGAAGTCCGTAGCAATAATTTCCCAGGGCCTTGTTGATAGTGTGGGCTGAAGTAGAAGGCCCGCCGGTATTTTGTTATCATGTTTGTTTTGACTGCAGACTGCACAGGCTTGGATGTACAGTCGTACGTCAGTTTTCATTCTCGGCCACCAAAATTGTCTTTGTATTAGATGGAGGGTGTTTGTGATGCCACGATGTCCGGAGTGAAGGGTATTGTGGCAGAGGGTTATTATCTTTTGCTGTAGTTTCTGTGTGGGGATGACTAAACCTTTATCCTTGAAAAGATATCCATCCTTTGTTCTATTCCATCAGTTCTTTCCTGAAAATTCTTTCCATAGTTCAGAGGACTGGGTTTGTATCTGAACATCATCCAGGAGGCTGATTGCTTGAGCTACGAATATCGTATGTGGAAACATTTTAGGGAATGACCAGTCTTCAAGAGTTTCGTAGTCGGGATGTCGAGATAAGGTGTCAGCAATTATATTCTGTGTTCCAGGGACATGATGAATCTGGAAGTGGTACTGGGCAAAGAAGAATGCCCAATGGGTTTGACGGCTATTTCTACATTCCAGAGCCTGTAAAACTTGAAGATTCCAATGGTCCGTGCGGACCTGTACAGGATGTTTTGCTCCTAGAAGTAGATGACCCGACTCTGTGAAGGCTTGACGGATGGCTAGCAGTTCCTTTTCCAAAGCAGAATAATGGGTTTCACTGGGACTTAGTGTCCATGAAAGATAAGCAATGGGATGTTCCAGGCTGTCGTCGAATTCCTGTTTTAGAACTGCTCCAATGGCATAGTTAGAGGCGTCTGTTTCCACTAGGAAAGGTCGATTGATGTCAGGTTGAGCCAGGATTGGAGCTTGTGTAAACTCTGTCTGTACCCATTGGAATGCCTCCTCTTGGGCTGTTGTCCAAAGAAAGGGAGTATCTTTTTTTCAACAAGGCAATGATCGGTTGAACTATCTCGGAAAAATAAGGTATGAATTTCCGATAAAAGTTAGCTAATCCCAGGAAGGATTGGATTTGTTTCACGGTAGTCGGAATAGGCCAGGATGGTATGGCTTTTACCTTGGAGTGATCCATTCCAATACCTTCTGGGCTAAGGACAAATCCTAGATAGTGAACAGTAGAGACATGGAAAAGGCACTTCTCTGGGTTTAGCCAGGAGCTTGTGTTCACGTAGCCGTTGTAACACTGCCTTAACATGCTCCTCATGCTTAAGATGGTCCTTAGAGAATATTGAGATATTGTCCAGATACACAATGATGAAGAGGAATAACATATCTGAAAACACCCGATCCATGAAGCGTTGGAAGACCGCTGGGGCATTTGCAAGTCCGAAGGGCATGACCAAGTACTCAAAGTGACCAAAGGGTGTTCTAAAGGCTGTCTTCCATTCGTCTCCCGCTCTAATACGGATCAGATGGTAGGCACCTCTGAGATCCAATTCAGTGAAGATTAAGGCTCTTCTTACTGCTTCCAGGATATCTGAGATGAAGGGCAATGGATAGCGATCTTTCAGGGAGCACTGAATTAAACCTCGATAATCAAGACAAGGTCTGAGCTCATTGGTATCCTTTTTTGGAACAGAAAAAACAGTGAGCCTCTGGCTGGGGATTTGGATGGCCGTATGGTGCCATTTTCAAGGTTAGTATCTAGGTATTCACGGAGGGCCCATTTCCCAGATTCGGATAAGATGAACGTCCTTCCAAAATGAATCACAGCTGAAGGTTCGGTATCAATAGCACAGTCTTCGAGTCTATGAGGAGGTAAGGCTTGGACAATGGCAGAAGAGAACACATCGGCGTATTCCTGATAGACTTTAGGAACCTGGATGATATTTGAGACTGTGAGCGGGCCTTGATGGTCTGCTGAAGCTCCTTCTGATGGTGTCGGAGCGGAATCCAGGAGTAAGCAATGAGACATGCAATGTTCGGAACCCAGAAACAAGGAACCTGCTGCCCAAATGATGTATGGGTTGTGTCGTTGAAGCCAGGGCATACCCAAAGCCATTGGGTAACGGGCGGACTTCATGATGTCAAACTTTATCTTCTCTCGATGGTGGTTTATTGCGAGCTCAATTTCCTTGGTTTGAAGGGTTATGGGTCCTGAAGGAAGGGGTCTTCCATCGATCGCTTCTATGGGTTGCATGATATCCCGGGTTTTATATGGAATATGATGTATGTGGGCTATAGGACATTCTCTCACTAAATGTTTGTCCGAGGCATAATACATGCATAACCCCGTATGGATCCTTCGCATCCTTTCTTGGGGGGATATGGGTCCACGGAAAGCCCCTAGTTGCATGGGTTTGGGTTTGTTACTAGGGGCAGGAACAGAATCAGACTCCGAGGAGGTGTCTATAGGGATTTTCTGGAAGGGTATCTTGGTCTTTCTTTTCTCTGCCTTCCTTTCCTGGATGCGGAAGTCAATCTGTAGAGCGAGATCCATAAGGGCTTGGAATGAACTTGGGCGAGCCACTCTGGCTAGTTCATCCTTGATGTCTTCATTTAGCCCTCTTCGAAAAAGAGTGAAGCAGGCTTCTGAGGACCAATCCGCTTCTTTAGCCAATTGTTTAAACCGTGTTACATATGTGAGCATGTCCTGGGAGCCTTATTGGAAATCGAGGAGACATTCCTGAGCACTATAGACTTGTTCTGGACGGTCAAACATGGTCTTAAGAGCTTGAATGAATCCATCATAATCATCCAGGAGGGCATCTCCAGCATTAACTAAAGGTGTGGCCCAGGTTAATGCATTCCCAGAAAGGTGTGAAATAATAAAGCCCACCTTATCCCCGGGAGTAGAAAAATAATAGGGCTTAAAGGTAAAGTGGACGAAACAAGAATCAAGGAATCCACAAAGGTTTTTTGCAGACCCATCGTATTTGTCCACAATGCCGCCCAATAGTACGCTTTCTGTCGTTGCGGAGTCGCAGGACAAGACTAATTGTTTTAATGCTCCATTCTCTGCCTTTAGGTTTTGTACTTCGGTCGGTCATTCTTGCATGCCGCGCATAAGATCTTGAATGGCCGCCTCCATGTATGTATTGACTTCAGTTAGGTGGCGTCTCAATCTGTCACAGGTTTCCCACTTTCTCACCTGAGTTTGCTGCTTGCTGGAGTTCTTGGGAGTCTTCTTCCGTACGGTTCGGGTTTTGTACAACCCCGTACGGCCGTCTTCGGGTTCCAGCATTCGTTCAGCTTCTACGTCAATGGTCAATTGGAAACTCCAGGAAGTCCAGGATTCGAAGTAGGTGTACTCGGAGGCGGGTACACGGAGTCCGGGAAGCAAGACAAGATAAGGAGGAAGGAGGATAGTAGGAGGAAGCGGGGGGTCCGGGAACAAGGAAACAACAGAGTTCAGCGAAGGCGAACTATGGAGCACATGTCTAGCCACAGCAATCAGTAGCGTTGAGACATGCGGGGCCGTGGCTTCTTTATAAAACGTGCTACGTCGGACAGGAAAGCTGGTAGGCAGCGTTCTGTGTTTAATGGCCATGTTGGAAGTACAGCAGAGTGTAAGCCCCGATGTGTCAAGGACCAGGAGGTCCAAAAGGGGCATGTCCGATGGTTCATGACACCCATAGCAGTGGGTTGCTTGTAAGGAGGTGGGATACCGAAGGGGGGATACTGGCCGGCCCGCTCTCCTCCCTCCCTCAGGGACCAGAACACCCCTGAAGCTCCACCCAATCCAGCCCGGGGATCCCAAGAGAGCCCAGGCTCCAGTGGTCAGGCAGCACTGGTGGGTAGTGCCTGTGGGTGCCGTCTGGAGGCAATCTTCGAGGTAAAGGGAAGCCACCGATGAAATGGCCTCTGATTCGGGGAGAGAGCGAAAGAGCGTTGGGGGGAGCCCATTCCAGTGACGACCCCCTCTAGGCACAAGGGGAGAGCAGGGCACCGGGAACCCCCGAGGGGGGAGGAGTACATGGGTGCAGGCAGCAGGAGAGGAAGTAGGTACTCCATAGAATGCAGTGCAGCAGAGGAGAAGGGAGTTGCCAGAAGGAAGGACCAGAGAAATGTCAGTTCGGAGCATGAATTCGGGGGAGGAGGCCGCTAGAGCACCCAAGGAGGCCATACAGGAGGAGCGGGGGGACCCCGGCACACGCCCAGGGGGAGAACTCCAAGATCCAGTACCCCTGAGGCAGTGGTGGAGTGCTCACGGTACATCAGTGGGCTGAGCAGCCACTTGGATCCAGCTCAGCGTTAACCCCCAAAACAGCCGGGAGCCCAGGCAGAGGTGCAAAGGAGCAGCGTGGGACCTCCCCGTGAAGGGGCCTCAGAGGTCAGGTGTGCGGAGGGGCAGGCAGGACGAGCCAGCAATGTCTGGGTAGGAAGGCCGGCAGCAGTGTCCAGGGGCTCGGCACCGTGAAGGGAAAGGGGCTGCAATGGAGGACCGGGGGCCGGGTCAGCCGGGAGAAGTCCAACATCCACAGAAAAGCACTGGGGGCGCTGAGCGAGAGAGCCCCCCCACCGGAGCATCACTCAGTCCGGGGGCAGCAGTGAGGCTGAAGAGGCGGTGATGGAACGGCTAGCCAGGGATCAGGGATCCCAATCACAGCGTCTCCGGACCCGAAGGGGCCAGGTAGCAGTTGCAGTTGGGAAGGTGGGGGAAGCCAGCCACCTACTTGGATAGTTCCCACCGGCAGGAGCAATGCCGTGCCCTGAGATCACCAGAGGGGTTGCCAGGCAGGCAACGGGTGGTAAGTTGCCAGTTGCGAGGGGCTGCAGCTTCACTGCAGAGGACGATGGGTCCAGCAGAGCGGGGCCGGGAGAGCCCCCCTCAGAGACGGTCACAGGATTGCAGAATTATGAGAGGCTGGTTGATGAAATGATCGCCACTACATCAGGGGATCAGATGCTCCGGGCTCATGCTGTGTCAACGCCGGGACCAGAGGGCTGCTTACCGATGGTGGCTCCCCCTCCTTATGGGCTCCATGGAACTCCAGAAAGTCGCGGCTGCCATTTTCTCTGCGAGCATTTCAGGGCCACTAACTTCAGATTGAAGGTGCTCCGAAGTGCCAAGGATGACGGATATGGCCGTTGGGCGAAGTTAGCTCCTTTCCTTCCTCAATCCAGCCATATGGTTTATGTGATTTAACAGAGCAGGAAACTGGGAAATTTTTGCTTGTTGCTTAGAGTTAGCCAGGAGCTTCTAGGCAGCCATGCCACACGCGGCGGCACCAAGCCACACCCCCTCGTTCCCTTTTCTTGTGAGAAGAGTTCTTCATCAGATACTTGAGTCAATCTGCACCCTTCGGCCACTGCTATTACTGCCCTCCAGGCCTTCACTTCATTATCTAGGGCGTGTACTGCAACCCAGTCCTCCCTTGCTACTATCCCTTCAATGTCTATTGACACAAACGTTCCTTCTTTCTCATCTGTGGGCGTTTCTGGCCTGAAAAGGTACTTACCTCGTATTTTCCATACCTTCCCTGCTATACCTGGCATTGCCATGTCTGTCCCATATTGGAAAACTTCCAGGTCTACTGGCTCCCCCCTCTGCACCCTCTTGCCACAATATGCCTGGAGTATCTGTCTTGCTGTGAGCATGTGTATGCCTGACGTGGAGCACACTATTGTCATGACCACTGTGAGGGGGCACAAGTTGTGCCACAAGCAGGCTCCCACCAGAACCCTGAGAGCCTTGGAACCACTGCAAAAGGGCTCCTGGAGCCAGTCCTGGTGCCTTTGGCACCAGGCTCATATGTAGGAAGGAAGGGCTGTTCAAACTAGGTCCCATTTATGTATGTGGGACTTTAAATCCAACATAGAAGCACCTACACAGACCAATTCTAAGAACCAAGCCATGCGGTCTAGTGTTTTGGGTGTGGCAGGCCTGGAACTACTTTCCCTGGTACTACTTTACCTGGGCTATATAAACCACACCCTGACTGCAGAACACGCTTCGTGTTATTCTGCAACCAGCAGTGTGACGCTCACCATGTCCAGCTCCTGGTCCTCAGCATCTTCCTGTAATCCTGCAAGAACAAGAACAAGATTATTCTGTCTCACCTGAGAAAACCCCATCCAGCACTCAGCATCTCAACTGGGCTGCAATCTGGGAAACCGAGAGAAGAAAAAACATCACTCACCTTTGAGTACTAGCTTAAGGACTTCTGGAGAACCGCTACCACAGCTGCAGTTCGAACATTGCGACCTGCAATAACGAGAAAGGAAAAAACAATATTAGAACGCATGCTTCCAAAACATCGAATTCCATCAGTCTTACCTGAATTCCATCGCGCTACGCCATGCTTCCATCCGGAGCACCACAGCAACATCTGCAAAGGAAAAGAGACACATTCAGGTTCGCTTTCAATAGCAAACAAACGCACAGCACTGTACTTACCTTAACGGATTCCGGGGGACTGTTTTTCATCGCGCTCTCGTCCACTCGCAGTACCACAGCGGCCTATGAGGAGAAGAAGAAGAAAACACAGGTTAGCTTTAAAAGACAATAAAGGCGCTGCACTTTGCGCTTTCTCTTACCTAGAAACGTGCCTCTCCATTCGCCAGGCCAGCATCAAGACCTTTGCACCTGAAAAGAAGGAGATAAAGACATTAACGAATTCCCACCATAAACAGAACAAAGACTTACAATTAACAAACCTACCTGCCTACCAACAGATTCGGGGTCACAGCATGCCTGGGCCCAAGAAAGGCGTACTGCACCAGTGAAGCAACTCGGGCAGCTCGCCAACAAACGTCAAGCACCCCTGCACAAGAAACGCAGGACGGATAGCTCACCCTACAAATAACTAAGGTGAGAAAAGAACCCAGTGGGAAGAGAATCGGTCAGAGGGAGGTGGGAGATTCACCCATTAGAGACAGTTATCACAAATCCTCCCTTCTGTAATTGCAGATTCATTATTCAGCACTGGGCAACTACGCATCCAGGGTTCCAGATCTCAGAGCCTTCCAGACGCCCCCGGGGATATCAGGTGAGCGTAACAACTATGCCTTTGTCTGTGAAGGAGATGGTCATGTTCTGTCTGCTCATTATGTCAAGTCCCAAAATATTTACTGTTGCAGGTTTAGAATATAGTAAGGGTAGTGACAGGTCATGATTCCCAATAGATAGGGAGATGTTATAAGTGAATGAAACTACTTCTCAAGCCCCAGAAAATACTTGAGTGTTCATGGCATCGCCTGACAACATGTAGTTCCCTTCCCATACACATGACCTTGTGGCCCCCGTATCAACCAAAAAGGAAAACATCTTGTCACCTATCGCCAACTTTATGCGTGGTTCCTCCAGAGGGTTAGGTGTTACTGATAGGATGGGACATAATAAGGCAGTCTGTGGGCTGTGCTATTGTGGGTATAGTGATTGTCCATTGCCGGTATAAAGGTTGTGTCCCATTATAGTCACCCCTCCCATGCGCGTTACCGGTACTACAGCTGATGTGTCCATTGGCTGCTGTATGTCATCCTGTAATTGTGTCAACTGTTTTACTGTCTGGTTGTGTTGTTGTTGCTGCTGTTGTTGGGGTAGTAGTGTCCCTTGTACTTGTTGGTATTGTGGTTGTTGCTGGGCCATGCCTTGCTGTTGCACCAGGGTTGGTGTTCCTGTCTGTTGATAATACCCATTCTGACCCGCTGGTTGCTTTGTGGCCCTTGCTCGCCCCACCCTTGTTGTGCTGCTCTGTACCTGCACATGTGGGAGGTGTGACCTATTAATCCACATGTCCAACATTGGGGTGGTTCTCGTGCTTGCCATGAAAAACCTCCTCCTCCCTCTCCTTGGCCTTGCCATCCCTGTTGAGGGTAACCCCGGGACCCTCCTCCTGGGTAGTGTGCTGGTGGCCCAAATCCCTACCCCCTGTTTCCCCCCCTCCTTGTCCTCTAAAGTTCTGTTGGTACTTGCCCATACTCATATATCCCCCTCCCATCTGTGGTTGGTATTGCTGTGTTGTGTTGTATTGTGGCAACTGCTGTGGCAGTTGCGGTTGTGGTTGTGGTAATTGTTGTTGTATCTGTGTTTGTCGTAGTTGTTGTTGTATCTGTGGTTGCGGTAGTAGTTGGGGTTGGGACACAGCTGTTTTAGTTGGCAGTGCAGGGCTTGTTATTAGTGCTCCCTCTAGGGCGTATTTTGACAATTTCTTTTGTACTAATTTTGCCTCATCCGCCTTTCTATCCTCCGCCTTCTGTTTCATTTTTTCCTGCCATAAATGGTATCTTGACCATGCTTTGGCCTCCATTCCCACTCATTTCTTGAGTTGTCTTTGCACGGATTCAGGCAACTCTTGGATCAATATGTGATAGAAGATAGCTACTGTTTTGTCCCACGGCTCCCGAGTTTCAAGGGGCCAAAGCTTTTGAATCTCTTGGATGTAGCTGACTGGATCTTTGTTGTCATGCATCTTGCGTGATGTAATTGCCCCTATGTCTGATATGTCGGGGTATTGTATCCTTAGGGCCTGCCACACCGCATACCTGCAGTTCTCAAATAGGGATCTGTTATGTGTAGTGTTCTGTGTTGTTACTCCTGGGAATCCTGCCCTTTTCCAAATGTCATCTGCTGCATCCCCAGTATGGACGCCAATAGCCCCTTCACGTCCCCCACTGCCAGTCTGTGTCCTGCTGTCTGTTTTTCCATTTCATATATCCATTTCCCTGCCGCCCCTCCACTCAGTGATGGTAACCTATTCTTAACATTCTCTCTATCTGCATGTTCCCATGGTATGTATTGCTGTCTGTTCCCACCTCTTTCTAGTAGTGGCATCTGTGAATATTCAGCCCTTTCCTCGGGTGTTCGTCTGTACTGTTGTATCGGTATTGGTCCTCTCTCATCTTCGGCGTCTACTTCGAAGTCTACGACATCTATATTGGGTGTTGTGCGTGATGCTCTGATGTCTGAGATATTTCTGGTGTGTGTTGTGCGCAGTCCTTCCCGGGGCCCTGTGTGCCCACCCCGTTGACACGATTGCCCCCTGTCGTGGGTAATTGCTGTCCTATCTCTTCTACAGCCTGGGAGATCTCGAAGCCTATGCATGTAGGGTGTTTGTGGTGCCGTTGCTGCTGTCGCGTCCTCTGTAATTGCGTCAGTGTGTCATCCCCCGTTCTTTTCATCGCGTCCTACACTCCCATGACATACCTGTGCCTGTTCGTGTAATGTACAATTTTCTTAGCCCTTCCTTATTTATACCATTGCTATCTTCATCTTCCTCACTGCAAAATCCATCTGAGAACGTTAGTTTGCGTAGTATTGGGTATCGTACTGTTACACTTTCAAGATCAATGTTTGTAAAGTTTGCCGCTTCCATATCTTCTTTCCCCTTTGCACTCTGCTGTACGGACCCTGCCTGAGGCACTCCAGTGGTCCCCACGCTACTCTGTGTGGGTCCCGTTGGTGTTCGTCTAGGCTGGTGCTCATCCCCTTCTTCTTCCTCTGCTCGTGACCTATTTATTTCTTCCTTTACTTCTTTGTGTATCCTCCGTAGCGTTTCCTTGTCCTCTTCTCTCTTACTTTGCGCTTCCTCTGTCATCGCTAACCTTAACTCATTCAGCCTGCTTTCCTCATATTTCCTGGTGCTGTCCAACAATATCTTCCATCTCCAAAATGCCATTTCTCGTTCAGCCTCAACCCTTTCTTTTGCCAATGTTCTACGCCCCTTTGCTTCCGTACTTACCTTAGTCGAATCTCTCGTTGCTATCGTCTCTATCGCCTACCGTTCCCTTCGTTAGTTTTCTGCCTTTTCTCACCTTTCTAATGCTAGCTGCTCCTCCTGTTCCTTCTGTTCCAGATGGTTCATCAGCATGTTCCTTTTCTTCTTCAGCTTTACTATCCTTGCTTCCAGTTTTTCCTCCTCCTCCTCCCGTAATTGTTCTTTTCCCGTGTCGTTTGTTTGCCTTTACATCCTTTCCCCAATTCAAATTCTTTTATTGCTTCTGTTGTGCCTTCGGGTTCTCCCGTGGTGGTCCCTTGTAACTTCAATAGCACTTGTGCTGCTATCCACTCATCTGGCCCTACCCCTGCAAACTCGCTCTTCGCCTGCCTAAGCCTTTCCTCTTAAACATCTGGGTTACCTACCTCTGTTTGTGTGGCGTGTGCCTTCGGGACGTATGGGGGTGGTTTGTATGTGGGGTTTGAGTAGCCTTCGGCTGCAGTTAATCATCGGGGTTCCGTAGTGTCTTTTAATTCCCTAATAGGGTATAATCCCTGTTCCTCCTCCTCATCCGCATCGTCCAAGGCGATGCTGTGAGGTGCAGGAGGTGGGGGACATGCGTCCTCTCCCTCCTTTTTTGCCTCCTGTAAGTTCAACATTCCATGGTAATGTCCCTGGGGAACATTCTCCAAAGTTCAAATTTTCCCAGGCGGCTTGCTAATTTCTTTCCCTTGTATTTTTTGTGTACGTATGTGAGTAGTGACTTTAAAGTGTCCCTTGAGAAACTGCCATTAGGTGGCCATGGTATCGATGCTTTCCCTTCCGTACCCTTGGTCCATTCTACACTGTACTTTACTATTTTATCTCGATAGTTAGGCAATGTTTTGCAAAGGTGTTGTGTTGGGACAATACCATCCCAGGCACACCGTATGATGCTCCTCCCCCGCCCCCGTGATACATCAATGTCTTTCACTCGTGTGTTTTACCTGACCTCAAATTGAGGGTTTCGATACTCCGCTGTCAGAACAAGGGCGGAAAATGTTTTCGTTATGCAGTTCACCGTTCACCTAGTGCTACGTGTTGCTTTTAACAGTCACACGTTTTGCGAGGCCTACTCTCGCACCCCCCTGCTTTTTAAGGAGCTGTCACTAACTGGCACGCCCCCCCAAAGTTTATGGCCCTCTGCCGCTGTATACCATATGCAGTAAAAACCACTGTCATGAACATTGCCGCTTCCCGGCAAGCCCCTTCAATGTGTCCGCCCCCCTGTGACCGTACACCAGTGCGGCATATCCTGGTACCGTCCTGCCTTTACTGGGCTGCTGCCGCTCAGAACGCCCCTCTACTACGTGCCGGAGCCGTCCGCGCTGCCGGCAGTCCACCTGTTTTGTAATTTGAGTACCAAGTCACGGGTTTTGCACCTGCTAATCACGCATTGTCCTATGCAAAGGCCTATGGGTGACATCACCAAGTTAAATCTTCATGCTAACATTTCATACACATCTCATACACATACCCCGCCCTTTTAATTTCACATCGAAAAATCCCCACAGCTGTCTTCCCTCCTCCCCCAGAGTGGAATATACATTATCAACCACCTCTTCTCCTTTTTATAGGTGTACTGCACCCATCGCATCGCCTGAAATGTGATTTGCTTCCTATAATGGAAACTTAACCAGTCACCTATCTTCCGCAATCTTAAGATAAACTTATACAGGAATTCGACATCTATTGAGCGAGCTAAATCACCCAATTAATAGGAAGACCGTCCCATCGACTGAGCTAAAACACTCAATTAATAAGAAAACCACATCTATTTGTCAAACTACAACGTTGATTTATAGGAAAGCCATATTATCCCTCCACACATGTGTTCACTGACCAAACCTGTCAGCGCAACAACCTTTCTGTTTCCTGGGGACCCACTGTCCCACCCCCAAGACCATAATCTGCACAAGAAGGGACTACCTCCACTCCGCTCCCTTTACTTATACACATGCCCGTCACTACCCAGGTTCAGAACGTTGTGATAATGTGATACCACCCTCCACCCTATGCACACATCCTCCCCCCACCCACACAATATGTTGTTGCTCGTTGTGCGGACCAAACTTACATTTAGGTGCATGTCTGCAGGCGCAGCTCGGCTGCTAGCTCCCCTCCCGCTTGGCTTGCCTTGCCTCTTCTGGACTGCGTTCAGACACTCGCCAAACATGGGCGGGATACATTTTGAAGTCGGCTCCCGACAGCCAATCTCTGGTTGTGCTGTCTGGTGGTGTCGCAGTTACACGAGGGTCCTGCAGTCCTCTGAGGTCAGACGGCAGAGGGGACCGGGCTGGCGTTGCAAGCGATCTTGCCGGGATCTCAGGAGCGTATCTCAGCAGTGCCTCCAACTTGTTAGGGGAGATTCTGGGGTCGGCAGAGCCGTACCTGGGGTCTGCGGACCTCCAGCTCATGGAGGGCCCTAACTCCCTCCACTGTCCCAAAGAAGTCAAGGTCCACACAAGGAGCAAAGGTTAACTGCTGTTTTATTATATCAAACGAGCAGGGATAACATACTAGGCATCAAGTTTCATCTGAGCACGTCTCGCTAATTTCAGGCTCGCAGGCCCTTTTTGTACACTTGTGATGTCACAATTGTCGTCACATACCAAAATCCTTCCCCCAACCTAATGCCACCCTGGGTTGGCTCCCAGAATGGTAGGTCCAGTATAGAGGCATATGTGTTGCCGTGTCATTGGTGGGCACGCTGTCAGGTGGTACACTTGGGTCATCCCTAAAAATTGCTACCTGACAATTGTTACATTAGAACCCCTGATGATTGGCTGGAGATTCTGGCCGCCAGCCTCCGTCCCCCGGTGTGCTGATTGGTCAGGCCACAGGCCCCCAAGCCTGGTACTAACGTTGTTCCCAGCCCGCAAGACACCTGTTCTCTTATACTATGTATCACCAAAATATAACTATGTGACAGTGTGTAACAATGAGGACTTTGCTAATGCCATGAGAGCAGACCAGTCCCAGCGCATATTGTAGGTGGATTGTTGGAATTATGTGGCAAGGTTCAGTCTCAGACATGGGATGGCTGCAGCTTCCCAGCTTCCAGGTCTTGGTATCATGTCAGGTCGGCCGGATCACGTGTGAGGAGACAGCTAGGGAAGTCGAATTACTTCGATTTGATTTGTATTTTTGCTTGAGGTGTCCTGCCCTGTTGCCAGGCTCATCGTGGCAATGTGAGTGAGGAATGTCAATTTGCAACATTATGACCTTGGTGGTGGCAGTCCCTGCCAGGGCGATTCTGCCCGCTCAGCAGCTTGCAGCGTCGAGATCTCTGCAACAGGAGTTTAGTGTGCCGGATTGATCCGAGGCCTACCTAAAGTTTGGTTATTCTTCCAATATGATGGCTCAGATTTAAAAGCAAGCAATGAATGGTCAGGTCCTTTGGGTGCTCCTGCCCATCCATAGAGTAACTAGCGAGTAGCATCTGCAAGCATATACACGTGCTCTTCTGGCATCTTGCGTTTCTGCAGTGCGATAGCAGGTCTATATGAAAAATAACAAACATGCAGACAGAATGTGTGTCACTGTCGTCTAGCTCTTAGAACTGTACGAATATGTTCTTCGTGTGGATTGGTGTATGAGTGTCCCGATTGTGCCTACTGCACATGTGCTTCTCGTCTAACGCGGCTAAGTCATCATGGAGTCTCTAACGACCTGCAACATGGTTTGTGGGGACATCAATCGAGTTGGTCCATATAATCATCTCCAGCTTGGTCCTGGTTGTCGTTGGCTAAGGCTCTTGCCATTGTGGGGTTCATCGGGCGAATGACTGGATGTCTGTCGTGATGCGAGTTTGCGTTGGGAGCGGTGGGACCGGGTGCAATCTCTGATAGGCGATAGTTGTTCAGTCAAGGGTGCTTCTTCTGGTTAGGGGCCCCATCAGGAGGGAGGGGACACTTGGATTCTCCCTCTTCAGCCCATTCAGTTGAATTTGACTTTTTTTAGCTTGCATTTTAAATTGACATGAACTCTTGAAAGGCACACACTTAATATGTTGAAATATCACTGCAAAGTTGTTCCCTGAATACAGTGGTTAAAGGAGGGCAACATTCACTTTTAGAGGCTCTGGTGCTCATCTAGCTGTGCAGAGTGTCACTTTAGAGCCAAAATTGAAATGACATTGTGTTGCTTTCATCCGTGAAAAGGCCTTCATTTTACTGCAGTTCAATGTCCCCTTATAGATTCTGTACACTGTTGCCTCTGTGATGGGCTCATGATGGACAGAAACCAAGTCCATATTGTACAGTCTTGCACACATTGTGATGCACTTTACTTTAGTTTAAAGGGAAAAAAAACTGAATTATTCATTTTATTTAAGGTTCAAGAAAGACAGCAATCTGCTTCACTGCAATTTCTGCACACACTGCTGACATCCCATTGAGGGTTCTGTGGGCTGTAGTTTCTGAGAATGTTACTTCAGCTCTCCAATAATTTGGCAAACCTTGCAATGTGTCTTTCACTTATGCCAGACAATTGGTATTTTTCTGTATCACCATGTTTTGAAGCTCAAATTCACTCCTTTTTACATTTCCCCATTATTTCAGGGCAGGCCTTTCATTTTTGGGGAGCCCTCACAACTGACTCTGACCTTTTAGGCATCCGGGGCTATTTCACCCTACAGGTAAAGTCTAGCTCTGGCTCTGCACCCCACCTAGTACTGCACAGGGAGTCCCCCACACAGGGTCTCAAAATGTAATCCAAATGAGAGCACACTCGGAACCCACAGTCTAAAGAGGGCGGCCAGGAGAGGGTGTAGGCGCCAATCACCACCTCTTTTCTCTATCTAGGTTCCCCCTTCTCTCTCTTTCAATGTTTGAATGTTTGCCTCGCCTCATATTTCCTTTGAAGACTCAATCGCGAGTCTGGCTGTAACCCTTAAATGTGGCGGTAGCGCTATTACAGCCGCATTTAAGGGTCTGCCAGATCATGGCCTTGGCGGATTTCCCCCCCCCCGCTCTAAGCTGGGGGGGAAATCTGCAGCAAATTTGCCGATTTTCGGCATTATTACCGCTGGCGGGAAATCCACAGGCGGTAATAGCGCAAATTTTCTCCATTGGGCCCAATGGGGAATGAGGAATTCCCGAATGGGCCCAATGGGGAATGGGCACTAACTGTTCCGCCAAACCTGTGATCCAGCACTAATAGCGCCAGGGGTTTGGCGGTAGGGCTAATAGCGCCGGCGGTAATAGCGCCGGCGTTACCGCCCAACTCGTGATGAGGCCCTTTGCCTCTCAGCGTAAGCCATATCTTTCTTTCTTTTTGAGATGAAAAGCCCCAAGCTTTGTGGAGCGTACAGGGCTCCCATGATGCTTCGAGGTATCTTCCTGATGTGAACTTATAAAGAGGTATTATTCTCCTTTTGGAAAGTCAGAATATGTGTTGCTGAATCCACAAACTTGTTTGAGCCAAGAGTTCCCTTTTTATTTGTCCACAAAGCTATGACTGTGATGCAGTGGCCCCAAGTAGCCAGGGCCATCCAGTTTTGAAGACTGCTCCATTATGACTGGAGGTGGCTCCCTGTCCTTCCTATAAATACACAAACGTGAGCCTTGACCTTTCAACACCCCTGACTGGGAACTACTGAGATCTCAGGGATAGTCCAGGGTGTTATCTCATAACGAGCAATACAACCCCCCCCCCCCACCCGACCCCCAGCAAAGCCAAGCTGGGATCCCGGCAGTCTTGACCCCAGAGAAGGCATCTCTGTTCCAGCCTGATTTAGGGGGCCCTTCCAGTGAACAGAGAACCTGCAGTCAGGCCAAGTCCTGCAGCCACCCACTTACGACAATCCCGGGGAGCAGTACCCTGACAATAGAGAGTCCAATATCCCCAGGGACCAGTGCCAGCAGCTGGCAGTGCCCAAAGGCTGCCCCCTCGTGCACAAGTGAGTGGAGAGTGGATACCATACCCAGTGGGACCGCCTACTTATCTCCCTGTGACCAATTAATTAACAGGGTGCGTGCTAGATGGTGGTGAACTGCGTGTTCTGCCTTGGAAAACCTAAAGCAACGGCCTGCAACCCTTGGCTGTCAGATGATTTAGACTACAAGTCCCATCAGCCATAGCCAGTAAAGTTAATATTGATAGATCATGGCAGTCCAGGTCGCAAAGCTAGGACATTAAAGTACCTGTGCCCACTGCACTCACGTCTTATCTCCACAGTCGTTCCCTAGGACGCACGCCACTGGGTAGTCAGTGCTGGGTTCAGCCACCCTCAGTGCGCCCTGCCAAGAGAAACGTCCATAAATTTACGAGTGCGTTTAGGCAACGGTGGCCCGTGGCGGCATTCCAACGGCGGCCCATTCGACTGCGGTGCTGTGCAGGGGCTGTGAACCGACGTTGGACCTTCATGTGTCGCTTCATATTGAGAAGGAGATCCATCTTCGCGGCAGGAGGAGAGATCCAACGCCGCTTTGTCTGCTCGGGCTGGATTCCATTACCCAGTATCCTCGCCCGGCAGACCGCCCTCCTCAAAAGTCAGAATGCAGAGAAAGTGGTCAATGCTGAGGTCCCCTGCACGCCAGCAGCAGGCAAGGCCAGTCTGGATAGCTGTGAAGCGAGGGTGGCCCGACGCCTCAGAGTGAGGCCGGACTTCAGGACCACGGACAGCGGCGACGCCGTTCAAAGGGTGTCAATGCGAAGGGCCCCTGCACGGCCTGCTGCATGCAAGGGCGGAGAGAATAGCTGTGAAGCGAGGGCCGCCCGACGGCTCCTACCGAGGGCGGACTTCAGGACCAGGGACAGCGGCCACGCCGTTCCCAGCGCTGCTGGGCGTCCTATGAAAAGGCGGCAGCGTGAAGGGAACGGGCCTCTGCTATTTTCCCTTGCTCTCGTCCTAGGCGGAACTCTTGAATGGCTTTTGGTCAGAGACTTTCAAATTTGTTCTCATAACCCTGGCATCCGTCCATTTTGGACCCAGCACATAGCAATAGCTCATTCCCATTCTCCCCCCAGAAAAGTGTAGAATGAGTCTTGCTTTGTTTTTTGGCATAAAAAGGCCGCAGATTTATTTCCACAATATCATAAAACCATACTGCACACATTACTGGAAAAGACTCAGAAGATGCGGCGACTGCTCCGTGTCCAAATAACCTGCTTCCCCCTTTCCTTCCCCAAGAGTCCACAATAGGCCCAACTCTCCCAACCTTTGCGTCCGAGCCTCTCCTGCCCCTGCAGGCGCTCCTGGGCGGGGAGAGTGCCGCTTAGGCTCCCAAGGGGCGCTGGTCTGAGAAGAGCAAAGACCCTTCCGGCTTTCTCCTGGCTCATTCGGAGTCTGTCTCTTGTGTTTGTTCGGCCAAACACCGCCACACCGCCTGTCGTCCTGCGACGCCGACGACCAGGCCTCTCTGCTTGTTCTGTTCCTGCTTGTTCTGTTCGTAGGGAGGGTGGGTGGAAAACAAAATCCTCTTCTCCTTGTAGGCGGGCAGGCGTCCTTCTGCTGTGGCTGCATGCTGTCTGCCGTAAGGAGCCCGCCCGTTATAAAGGGGGTAGCCCCTCCCCTTTCTTTTGTTTGCTCTTCGTGGGCTTTCCCCATGTTTCGCCGCGCTTTCTTCTTTCGCGGGCTTTCCCATTCTTCCGCCGCGCTTTTGGCTGGCACCTCCCCTTCTTCCAGGAGGGGGAGGGCAGGAGGAGGACACTGCCCGGGTTATCGGGGTGCCTCCTCCATTTTGCTCTGCTCCATTCGTCGTCACTGGCATAACCCTGGCATCCGTCCATTTTGGACCCAGCACATAGCAATAGCTCATTCCCATTCTCCCCCCCCCCCAGAAAAGTGTAGAATGAGTCTTGCTTTGTTTTTGGCATAAAAAGGCCGCAGATTTATTTCCACAATATCATAAAACCACACTGCACCACATTAGTGGAAAACACACAAGATGCGGCAACTGCTCTGTGTCCAAATAACCTGCTTCCCCCTTTGCTTCCCCAAGAGTCCACAATAGGCCCAACTCTCCCAACCTTTGCGTCCGAGCCTCTCCTGCCCCTGCAGGCGCTCCTGGGTGGGGAGAGTGCCGTGTCCTTGGGGGAAGCTGAGCCCTTGTTGTTCCCCCCAGACGCCCCTGCCGGTTAGGCTCCCAAGGGGCGCTGGTCTGAGAAGAGCGAAGACCCTTCCGGCTTTCTCCTGGCTCATCCGGAGTCTGTCTCTTGTGTTTGTTCGGCCAAACACCACCACGCCACGGATGGGTTACCGCCCACCGTGGCTCCCCCCTTGCTCCTCTCCTTACATTTCCCGGATTTTTGTGCATAGCTTCCAGTAAAACAGATCCATTCCCATTGGTGCGAAGTGCACTCCATCCTTGAGAAAATATTCCGGAGCTTTCAAGTTAATCAGGTCATGCCTGATCTGCCCCAAGCCTCTGCCCCTGCAGAACATCTCCATTGCATTTATGTACATGGGCCTTTAAATCCAACATAGAAGCACCCACACAGTCTAGTTCTAAGAACCAAGCCATGTGGTCTAGTGTTTTGGGTGTGGCAGGCCTGGAACTACTTTCCCTGCTACTACTTCACCTGGGCTATATAAACCACACCCTGACTGCAGAACACGCTTTGTGTTATTCTGCAACCAGCAGCGTGACGCTCACCGTGTCCAGCTCCTGGTCTTCAGCATCTTCTTGTAATCCTGCAAGAACAAGAACAAGATTATTCTGTCTTACCTGAGAAAACACCACCCAGCACTCAGCATCTCAACTGGGCTGCAATCTGTGGAAACCGAGAGAAGAAGAAACATCACTCACCTGTGGGTACTAGCTCAAGGACTTCCGGCAAACCGCTACCACAGCTGCTATTCGAACATTGCGACCTGCAATAACTAGAAAGGGAAAAACAATATTAGAATGCACGCTTCCAAAACATCGAATTTCATCAGTCTTACCTGAATTCCATCGCGCTACGCCATGCTTCCATCCGGAGCACCACAGCAACATCTGCAAAGGAAAAGAGACGTATTCAGGTTCGCTTTCAATATCAAACAACTGCACAGCACTGTACTTACCTTAACGGATTCCGGGGGACTGTTTTTCATCGCGCTCTCGTCCACTCGCAGTACCACGGCGGCCTATGAGGAGAAGAAGAAGAAAATACAGGTGGCTTTAAAAGACAATAAAGGCGCTGCACTTTGCGCTTTCTCTTACCTAGAAACGTGCCTCTCCATTCGGCACGCCAGCATCAAGACCTTTGCACCTGAAAAGAAGGAGATAAAGACATTAACGAAACAAAGACTTACAATTAACAAACCTACCTGCCTACCAACAGATTTGGGGTCACAGCAGGCCTGGGCCCAAGGAAGCGTACTGCACCAGTGAAGCAACTCGGGCAGCTCGCCAACAAACGTCAAGCACCTCTGCACAAGAAATGCAGGACGGATAGCTCACCCTACAAATAACTAAGGTGAGAAAAGAACCCAGTGGGAAGAGAATCGGTCAGAGGGAGGTGGGAGATTCACCCATTAGAGACAGTTATCACAAATCCTCCCTTCTGTAATTGCAGATTCATTATTCAGCACTGGGCAGCTACGCATCCAGGGTTCCAGATCTCAGAGCCTTCCAGACGCCCCCGGGGATATCAGGTGAGCGTAACAACTATGCCTTTGTCTGTGAAGGAGATGGTCATGTTCTGTCTGCTCATTATGTCAAGTCCCAAAATATTTACTGTTGCATGTTTAGAATATAGTAAGGGTAGTGACAGGTCATGATTCCCAATAGATCGGGAGATGTTATAAGTGAATGAAACTACTTCTCGAGCCCCAGAAAATACTTGAGTGTTCATGGCATCGCCTGACAACATGTAGTTCCCTTCCCATACACATGACCTTGTGGCCCCCGTATCAACCAAAAAGGAAAACATCTTGTCACCTATCGCCACCTTTATGCGTGGTTCCTCCAGAGGGTTAGGTGATACTGATAGGATGGGACATAATAAGGCAGTCTGTGGGCTGTCCTATGGTGGGTATAGTGATTTTCCATTGCCGGTATACAGGTTGTGTCCCATTATAGTCACCCCTCCCATGCGCGTTACCGGTACTACAGCTGATGTGTCCATTGGCTGCTGTATGTCATCCTGTAATTGTGTCAACTGTTTTACTGTCTGGTTGTGTTGTTGTTGGAGTAGTAGTGTCCCTTGTACTTGTTGGTATTGTGGTTGTTGCTGGGCCATGCCTTGCTGTTGCACCATGGTTGGTGGTCCTGCCTGTTGATAATACCCATTCTGACCCGCTGGTTGCTTTGTGGCCCTTGCTCGCCCCACGCTTGTTGTGCTGCTCTGTACCTGCACATGTGGGAGATGTGACCTTTTAATCCACATGTCCAACATTGGGGTGGTTCTCGTGCTTGCCATGGAAATCCTCCTCCTCCCTCTCCTTGGCCTCCATCCCTGTTGAGGGTAACCCTGGGACCCTCCTCCTGGGTAGTGTGCTGGTGGCCCAAATCCATACCCCCTGTTTCCCCCCTCCTTGTCCTCTAAAGTTCTGTTGGTACTTGCCCATACTCATATATCCCCCTCCCATCTGTGGTTGGTATTGCTGTGTTGTGTTGTATTGTGGCAACTGCTGTGGCAGTTGCGGTTGTGGTTGTGGTAATTGTTGTTGTATCTGTGTTTGTCGTAGTTGTTGTTGTATCTGTGGTTGCGGTAGTAGTTGGGGTTGGGACACAGCTGTTTTAGTTGGCAGTGCAGGGCTTGTTATTAGTGCTCCCTCTAGGGCGTATTTTGACAATTTCTTTTGTACTAATTTTGCCTCATCCGCCTTTCTATCCTCCGCCTTCTGTTTCATTTTTTCCTGCCATAAATGGTATCTTGACCATGCTTTGGCCTCCATTCCCACTCATTTCTTGAGTTGTCTTTGCACGGATTCAGGCAACTCTTGGATCAAGATGTGATAGAAGATAGCTACTGTTTTGTCCCATGGCTCCCGAGTTTCAAGGGGCCAAAGCTTTTGAATCTCTTGGATGTAGCTGACTGGATCTTCGTTGTCATGCATCTTGCGTGATGTAATTGCCCCTATGCCTGATATGTCGGGGTATTGTATCCTTAGGGCCTGCCACACCGCATACCTGCAGTTCTCAAATGTGTAGTGTTCTGTGTTGTTACTCCTGGGAATCCCGCCCTTTTCCAAATGTCATCTGCTGCGTCCCCAGTATGGACGCCAATAGCCCCTTCACGTCCTCCGCTGCCAGTCTGTGTCCTGCTGTCTGTTTTTCCATTTCATATATCCATTTCCCTGCCCCTCCACTCAGTGATGGTAACCTATTCTTAACATTCTCTCTATCTTCATGTTTCCATGGTATGTATTGCTGTCTGCCCCCCCCTCTTTCTAGTAGTGGCATCTGTGAATATTCAGCCCTTTCCTCGGGTGTTCGTCTGTACTGTTGTATCTGTATTGGTCCTCTCTCATCTTCGACATCTACTTCGAAGTCTACGACATCTATATTGGGTGTTGTGCGTGATGCTCTGATGTCTGAGATATTTCTGGTGTGTGTTGTGTGCAGTCCTTCCCGGGGCCCTGTGTGCCCACCCCGTTGACACGAGTGCCCCCTGTTGTGGGTAATTGCTGTCCTATCTCTTCTACAGCCTGGGAGATCTCGAAGCCTATGCATGTAGGGTCTTTGTGGTGCCGTTGCTGCTGTCGCGTCCTCTGTAATTGCGTCAGTGTGTCGTCCCCCGTTATTTTCATCGAGTCCTACACTCCCATGACATACCTGTGCCTGTTCGTGTAATGTACAATTTGCTTAGCCCTTCCTTATTTATACCATTGCTATCTTCGTCTTCCTCACTGCAAAATCCATCTGAGAACGTTAGTTTGCGTGATATTGGGTATCGTACTGTTACACTTTCAAGATCAATGTTTATAAAGTTTGCCGCTTCCATATCTTCTTTCCCCTTTGTGCTCTGCTGTACGGACCCTGCCTGAGGCACTCCAGTGGTCCTCACACTACTCTGTGTGGGTCCCGTTGGTGTTCGTCTAGGCTGGTGCTCATCCCCTTCTTCTACCCCTGCCCGCGACCTATTTATTTCTTCCTTTACTTCTTTGTGTATCCTCCGTAGCGTTTCCTTGTCCTCTTCTCTCTTACTTCGCGCTTCCTCTGTCATCGCTAACCTTAACTCATTCAGCCTGCTTTCCTCATATTTCCGAGTGCTGTCCAACAATATCTTCCATCTCCAAAATGCCATTTCTCGTTCAGCCACAACCCTTTCTTTTGCCAATGTTCTACGCCCCTTTGCTTCTGTACTTACCTTACTCGAATCTCTTGTTGCTATCGTCTCTATCGCCTTCCGTTCCCTTCTTTAGTTTTCTGCCTTTTCTCGCCTTTCTAATGCTAGCTGCTCCTCCTGTTCCTTCTGTTCCAGCTGGTTCATCGGCGTGTTCCTTTTCTCCTTCAGATTCGCTATCCTTGCTTCCAGTTTTGCCTCCTCCTCCTCCCGTAATTGTTCTTTTCCCGTGTCGTTTGTTTGCCTGCCTTTACATCCTTTCCCCAATTCTAATTCCTTTATTGCTTCTGTTGCCCCTTCGGGTTCTCCCGTGGTGGCCCCTTGTAACTTCAATAGCACTTGTGCCGCTATCCACTCATCCGGCCCTACCCCTGCGAACTCGCTCTTCGCCTGCCTCAGCCTTTCCTCTTAAACGTCTGGGTTACCTACCTCTGTTCGTGTGGCGTGTGCCTTCGGGACGTATGGGGGTGGTTTGTATGTGGGGTTTGAGTAGCCTTTGGCTGCTGTTAATCCTCGGGGTTCTGTAGTGTCTTTTAATTCCCTAATAGGGTATAATCCCTGTTCCTCCTCCTCATCCGCATCATCCGAGGCGATGCTGGGAGGTGCAGGAGGTGGGGGACATGCGTCCTCTCCCTCCTTTTTTGCCTCCTGTAAGTTCAACATTCCATGGTAATGTCCCTGGAGAACATTCTCCAAAGTTCAAATTTTCCCAGGCGGCTTGCTAATTTCTTTCCCTTGTATGTGTTGTGTACGTATGTGAGTAATGACTTTAAAGTGTCCCTTCAGAAACTGCCATTAGGCGGCCATGGTGTCCATGCTTTCCCTTCCGTACCCTTGGTCCATTCTACACTGTACTTTACTATTTTATCTCAATAGTTAGGCAATGTTTTGCAAAGGTGTTGTATTGGGGACAATACCATCCCAGGCACCTCGTATGATGCTCCTCCCCCGCCCCCGTGATAGATCATTGTCTTTCACTCGTGTGTTTTACCTGACCTCAAATTGAGGGTTTCGATACTCTGCTGTCAGAACAAGGGTGGAAAATGTTTTCGTTATGCAGTTCAATGTTCACCTAGTGCTACGTGTTGCTTTTAACATCCACACGTTTTGCGAGGTGTACTCTCGCACCGCCCTTCTTCTTAAGGAGCTGTCACTAACCGGCATGCTCCCCCAAAGTTTATGGCCCTCTGTCGCTGTATACCATATGCAGTACAAACCACTGTCATGAACATTGCCGCTTCCCGGCAAGCCCCTTCAATGTGTCCGCCCCCCTGTGACTGTACACCAGTGCGGCATATCCTGGGACCGTCCCGCCTTTACTGGGCTGCTGCCACTCAGAACGCCCCTCTACTACGGCCCGGAGCCGTCTGCGCTGCTGGCAGTCCACCTGTTTTGTAATTTGAGTGCCCGTCACATCACCTGATGTGTGATACGCTTCCTATACTGGAAACTTAACCAGTCACCCATCTTCAGCAATCTTAAGATAAACTTATACAGGAATTCGACATCTATTGAGCGAGCTAAATCACCCAATTAATAGGAAGACCGTTCCATCGACTGAGCTAAAACACTCAATTAATAGGAAAACCACATCTATTTGTCAAACTACAACGTCGATTTATAGGAAAGCCATATTATCCCTCCAAACATGTGTTTACTGACCAGACCTGTCAGCGCAACAACCTTTCTGTTTCCTGGGGACCCACTGTCCCAACCCCAAGACGATAATCTGCACAAGAAGGGACTACCTCCACTCCGCTCCCTTTACTTATACACATGCCCGTCACTACCTAGGTTCAGAACACTGTGATAATGTGATACCACCCTCCACCCTTCGCACACATCCTCCCCCCACCCACACAATATGTTGTTGCTCGTTGTGCAGACCAAACTTACATTTAGGTGCACGTCTGCAGGCGCAGCTCGGCTGCTAGCTCCCCTCCCACTTGGCTTGCCTTGCCTCTTCTGTACTGCGTGCAGACACTCGCCAACCACGGGCGGGATACATTTTGAAGTCGGCTCCCGACAGCCAATCTCTGGTTGTGCTGTCTGGTGGTGTCGCAGTTACACGAGGGTCCTGCAGTCCTCTGAGGTCAGACGGCAGAGGGGGCCGCACCTTGCCGGGCTGGCGTCGCAATCGATCTTGCCGTGGTCTCAGGAGCGTATCTCAGCAGTGCTTCCAACTTGTTAGGGGAGATTCTGGGGTCGGCAGAGCCATACCTGGGGTCTGCGGACCTCCAGCTCACGGAGGGCCCTAACTCCCTTCAATGTCCCAAAGAAGTCAAGGTCCACACGGGGAGCAAAGGTTAACTGCCGTTTTATTATATCAAATGAGCAGGGATGACATACTAGGTATCAAATTTCATCCGAGTACCTCTCGCTAATTTCAGGCTCGCAGGCCCTTTTTGTACACTTGTGATGTCACAATTGTCGTCACTTACCAAAATCCTTCCCCGAACCTAGTGCCACCCTGGGTTGGCTCCCAGAGTGGTAGGTCCAGTATAGAGACATATGTGTTGCCGTGTTATTGGTGGGCACGCTGTCAGGTGCTACACTTGGGTCATCCCTAAAAATTGCTACCCGACAATTGTTACATTAGAACCCCTGATGATTGGCTGGAGATTCTGGCCGCCAGCCTCGTCCCCCTGTGTGCTGATTGGTCAGGCCTCAGGCCCCCAAGCCTGGGACTAACGTTGTTCCCAGCCCGCAAGACACCTGCTCTTGTATACTATGTATCACCAAAATATAACTATTTGACAGTGTGTAACAATGAAGTCTTTGCTAATGCCATGAGAGCAGACCAGTCCCAGCGCATATTGTAGATGGATTGTTGCAATTATGTGGCAGGGTTCAATCTCAGACGTGGGATGGCTGCAGCTTTCCAGCTTCCAGGTCTTGGCATCATGTCAGGTAGGCCCGATCACCTGTGAGGAGACAGCTAGGGAAGTCGAATTACTTCGATTTGATTTGTATTTTAGCTTGAGGTGTCCTGCCCTGTTGCCAGGCTCATCGTGGCAATGTGAGTGAGTAATGTCAATTTGCAACATTATGGCATTGGTGGTGGCAGTCCCTGCCAGGGCGATTATGCCCGCTCAGCAGCTTGCAGCGTCGAGATCTCTACAACAGGAGTTTAGTGTGCTGGATTGATCCAAGGCCTACCTAAAGTTTGGTTATTCTTCCAATATGATGGCTCAGGTTTAAAAGCAAGCAATGAGTGGTCAGGTCCTTTGGGTGCTCCTGCCCATCCATAGAGTAACTAGCGAGTAGCATCTGCAAGGATATACACGTGGTCTTCTGGCATCTTGCGTTTCTGCGGTGCGATAGCAGGTCTATATGAAAAATAACAAACATGCAGACAGAATGTGTGGCACTGTCCTCTAGCTCTTAGAACTGTACACTTATGTTCTTCGTGTGGATTGGTGTATGAGTGTCCCGATTGTGCCTAGTGCACATGTGCTTCTCGTCTAACGCGGCTAAGTCATCATGGAGTCTCTAACGACCTGCAACATGGCTTGTGGGGACATCAATCGAGTTGGTCCATATAATCATCTCCAGCTCGGTCCTGGCTGTCGTTGGCTAAGGCTCTTGCCATTGTGGGGTTCATCGGGCGAATGACTGGATGTCTGTCGTGATGCGAGTTTGCATTGGGAGCGGTGGGACTGGGTGCAATCTCTGATAGGCGATAGTTGTTCAGTCAAGGGTGCTTCTTCCGGTTAGGGGCCCCATCAGGAGGGAGGGGACACTTGGATTCTCCCTCTTCAGCCCATTCAGTTGAATTTGACTTTTTTAGCTTTCATTTTAAATTGACATGAACTCTTGAAAGGCACACACTTAATATGTTGAAATATCACTGCAAAGTTGTTCCCTGAATACAGTGGTTAAAGGAGGGCAACATTCACGTTTAGAGGCTGTGATGCTCATCTACCTGTGCAGAGTGTCACTTTAGAGCCAAAATCGAAATGACATTGTGTTGCTTTCATCTGTGAAAAGGCCTTCATTTTACTGCTGTTCAATGTTCCCTTATAGATTCTGTACACTGTTGCCTCTGTGATGGGCTCATGATGGACAGAAACCAAGTTCATATTGTACAGTCTTGCACACATTTTGATGCACATTACTTTAGTTTAAAGGAAAAAAACAGAATTATTCATTTTATTTAAGGTTCAAGAAATCCTTAGGATTTATCCTATGGATAAATCTGCCACAACCCTTGCTAAAGAACTCGCAGACTTAGGTTTCTCCCAAAGAGTCCTCACCCCTACTCACTCCAAAGGCCGCACCCTTGACTGGGTCATGGATCACAACTGTGCATCCAACATTACCTCAAACACCGCCCTTCCTTGGACGGACCACACATGCATCGAATTCCTTCCTCATCCCCACCAACCCTAAACCTAAGACTCTCACCCACGTACCACCTGCCACAATAAGAAGTTCTAAAAAACTCAACGCAGACAACTTGTGTCCCCACCTTAAAAGCCCCTGCCTGGCACCACCTTTCTCTCAGGACCCAAATATACTATCAGCTATTTTCAATAATACTCTCACCAACGCCATAAACTCTGTAGCCCCACTTGAAAGCAAGAAGGAAAAAAAATAATTTCATTGCAACTCTTGGTTCTTGGAAGAACTCCAACCCCTCCGAGCTCAAAAGCGCCAGTCGCTTAAAAACTGGCAAACGGATCGAGTGATCTAAATAAGAGCCTCTTCAAACAAATAGCCCTCCAATATAAAAAAGCCATTTTAGCAGCAAAATCCAACTCCTTCAATGTTAGGATCTCAAAGGCCAACTCCCAAGCTAAAGAACTATTTGCAATCTTTGATGAATTAGTCACTCCTCCGGCTACCGCTGACGAGATAACTAAAGACAAAGCCTGGTGTGCCAGCATTCAGTCCGCCATGCTCAACAAAATAAAACTCCTCCAGAACAAAATCCAAAACCACTGCAAAGCCCTCCCAAACCAAAAAACCAACCGCCCTACACAAGACAAGTGTAGTAATCTCAATCACGCTCAATTCTCCTTCAGAAACATCACTGAACTTGAGGTCCTTAATCTCATCAAAAACCTCAAACCATCCCTCTGCAAAGCAGACATTTGCCCTCCCAAAATCATCAAGGAATGCGCCAATGACCTAGCACCCCTGATTACTGCCTTCATTAACGCATCTTTCGAAACAGGAACTGTCCCAAACAATCTCAAGGAAGCCTGGGTGGGGCCACTTCTAAAAAAGGCCACACTTGACCCAGCGCAACCCAACAACTACAGACCAATAACGACGGTCCCGTTCCTCCTAAAAGTCCTGGACAAAGCAGCTCACATCCAGATCCAATCATACATAGAAGCTAACTCCATACTAGTCAAAAGACAATCTGGCTTCCGTGTCGGGCATGGAACAGAATCCACCTTATTAGACCTAAAAAATCGAATCTCACAGATCATGGACAAAGGCAAACCTACCTTGCTCCTCCTCCTCGATCTATCAGCTGCTTTTGACCTGGTAGATCACCAAACACTCACCACCCACCTCACCCATGCAGCCCATTTCTCTAAATCAAGCAGCATCCTGGATCACTTCCTTCCTTGAAGGAAGAGCCATGAAGGTCTACTCCGACACAGCTAACGCAGATCCTACCACTATAAACTGCGGTGTCCCCCATGGATCTTGTACAGCCCCCACCCTCTATAACCTCTTCACAAAACCCCTCTTCGACCTACTTGACTCCATGGGTGTTGCATATACAAACTATGCAGACGACACTCAAGTACTTTTACCCCTATCTGGACTCTATCACCAAGACGCCACGGCCCTTCACAACACCTATGCCATGATGGCAATCAATGGCCTCTGTCTTAACGGGGAGAAGACTGAAATTCTCATCCTGGGCCAGACAAACACACTATCGAAACTAAGCCCCCAATAAAACAACTTCAACATAGACAACTCAACCATCTCCGTATCATCCTCTGTCAAGACTCTAGGTGTTCACATTGATGCAAATCTATCGATGAACAAACAAGTCAGCGCCATAGCCTCTGCATCAGCGCTCAGCACCAAACTCATCAATGCCATTAAACCCTACTTATCCACCCCCAACCGCTTGGCCATAGCTAGAGCAACTATAGGAGCCAAACTCGATTATTGCAACGCCCTTCTAGCTGGCACCTCCGCCAAAAACATTCTCAGACTGCGAACCACACAAAACAATGCCCTCAGAGCCGCCATGACCATCCCTAGAAGAGACCATATATCCCACGCCAGATGTGAAGCCCGGTGGCTCCAGGTCAAAGACAGTATTACTCTGAAAATCCTCACCATCACTCACAGGTGCATCAACAAAACCACTCCAGCCTACCTATCTGAAGCAACATCAAGGACCACATCCACTCGCCCCACCAGAACTCAGTACACCAACCAGTTACACATACCACGCATAAAGAGAGCCACAGCGGGAGGTATAGGCTTCTCCTATATTGCACCGAAACTCTGGAACTCACTCCTTGCCACCTTTAGAGCTGAAACTTCCATCTCTATCTTCCGCAACAACCTCAAGGCCACTCTCCTCAACTAGCAAGTGGAGGACTGCCTCCTCCAATTCTGCCATGTATATTGTAATATAACACAAATGTAATATAACTATATTGTAACCTGTATATATACTGCTAATGACTATGTAACTATATTGCAACCTGTATATTTATTGCTAATGACCATGTAACTAAGTAACTAAGCTTTGTACTGTAACAAGTGCCACAATGTCCTCGGACTGTTGTGCACTATATAAATACGAATAAAACAAACAAACAAACAAACAGCAATCTCTTTCACTGCAATTTCTGCACACAATGCTGACATCCCATTGAGGGTCCTGTGGGCTGTAGTTTCTGAGAATGTTACTTCAGCTCTCCAATAATTTGGCAAACCTTGCAATGTGTCTTTCACTTATGCCAGACAATTGGCATTTTTCTGTATCACCATGTTTTGAAGCTCAAATTCAGTCCTTTTTACATTTCCCCATTATTTCAGAGCAGGCCTTTCATTTTTGGGGAGCCCTCACAACTGACTCTGACCTTTTAATTATGGCATCCGGGGCTATTTCACCCTACAGGTAAAGTCTAGCTCTGGCTCTGCACCCCACCTAGTACTGCACAGGGTGTCCCCCACACAGGGTCTCAAAATGTAATCCAAATGAGAGCACACTCGGAACCCACAGTCTAAAGAGGGCGGCCAGGAGAGTGTGTAGGCGCCAATCACCACCTCTTTACTCTATCTAGGTTCCCCCTTCTCTCTCTTTCAATGTTTGAATGTTTGCCTCGCCTCATATTTCCTTTTAAGACTCAGTCACACTTTGCCTCCCAGCATAAGCCATATCTTTCTTTCTTTTTAAGATGAAAAGCCCCAAGCTTTGCGGAGCGTACAGGGCTCCCATGATGCTTCGAGGTATGTTCCTGATGGGAACTTATAAAGAGGTATTATTCTCCTTTTGGAAAGTCAGAATATGTGTTAATGAATCCACAAACTTGTTTCACCCAAGAGTTCCCTGTTTATTTGCCCACAAAGCTATGACTGGGATGCAGTGGCCCCAAGTAGCCAGGGCCATCCAGTTTTGAAGACTGCTCCATTATGGCTGGAGGTGGCTCCCTGTCCTTCCTATAAATACACAAACGTGAGCCTTGACCTTTCAACACCCCTGACTGGGACCTTACTGAGATCTCAGGGATAGTCCAGGGTGTTATCTCATAACGAGCAATACAACCCCCCCCCCCAGCCGACCCCCACCAAAGCCAAGCTGGGATCCCGGCCGTCTTGACCCCAGAGAAGGCATCTCTGTTCCAGCCTGATTTAGGGGGGGGCCTTCCAGTGAACAGAGAACCTGCAGTCAGGCAAAGTCCTGCAGCCACCCACTTACGACAATCCCGGGGAGCAGTACCCTGACAATAGAGAGTCCAATATCCCCAGGGACCAGTCCCAGCAGCTGGCAGTGCCCACAGGCTGCCCCCTCGTGCACAAGTGAGTGGGGTGTGGATACCATACCCGGTGGGACCGCCTACTTATCTCTCCCTGTGACCAATTAACAGGGTGCGCGCTACCTGGGGGTGAACTGCGTGTTCTGCCTTGGAAAACCTAGAGCAGGGGCCTACAATCCTTGGCTGTCAGATGATTTAGACTACAAGTCCCATCAGCCCTAGCCAGTAAAGTTAATAGTGATGGATCATGGCAGCGCGTTCCAAAACCTCTGAAAATGCACAGGTCGCAAAGCTAGGACATTAAAGTACCTGTGCCCACTGCACTCACGTCTTATCTACACAGTCGTTCCCTAGGACGCACGCCACTGGGTAGTCAGTGCTGGGTTCAGCCACCCTCAGTGCGCCCTGCCAAGATAAACGTCCATAAATTTACGAGTGCGTTTAGGCAACGGTGGCCCGTGGCAGCATTCCAACGGCGGCCCATTCGACTGCGGTGCTATGCAGGGGCTGTGAACCGACGTCGGACTTTCATGTGTCGCTTCATATTGAGAAGGAGATCCATCTTCGCGGCAGGAGGAGAGATCCAACGCCGCTTTGTCTGCTCGGGCTGGATTCCATTACCCAGTATCCTCGCCCGGCAGACCGCCCTCCTCAAAAGTCAGAATGCAGAGAAAGTGGTCAATGCTGAGGTCCCCTGCACGCCAGCAGCAGGCAAGGCCAGTCTGGATAGCTGTGAAGCGAGGGTGGCCCGACGCCTCAGAGTGAGGCCGGACTTCAGGACCACGGACAGCGGCGACGCCGTTCAAAGGGTGTCAATGCGAAGGGCCCCTGCACGGCCTGCTGCATGCAAGGGCGGAGAGAATAGACGGTGAAGCGAGGGCCGCCCGACGGCTCCTACCGAGGGCGGACTTCAGGACCAGGGACAGCGGCCACGCCGTTCCCAGCGCTGCTGGGCGTCCTATGAAAAGGCGGCAGCGTGAAGGGAACGGGCCTCTGCTATTCTCCCTTGCTCTCGTCCTAGGCGGAACTCTTGAATGGCTTTGGTCAGAGACTTTCGAATTTGTTCTCAAATACTGATTTTTTGCTCCACTCGTTATGACATTTAACGAAAGAGATGTTTCACGTGTAAAGTAAATTCCACTGACTGGACGTCCATCTTTGTCAGTTCAGTGGTGTGTTATAAGTGACTCTCGCACTCCCACACACTCCCAAAAACGCCCGAGGAACGTGTGCCTGGAATGCTGGAGCACCAGGGGTGAGCCATGGAAGCTTGACAGTCCGCTCAAACCCCTGCAGGCAGATCGCCTCACCTTCGGCGGCGAGGGGGTCACGCCCGGTAGTAAGGAAAAGGCTGTCTCTCTCCCCATCTTTCTGTCATCGCTCTTCGCCCCTAAACCCCTTCACTCCAGGCTTCTCACAGTCTCGCCATTCTGTCCACTTAGTTTAACACGCCATTCCAACACGCGGCTGCCACCATTTCTCTCTTCCCCATCTCAATCCATACGGCTAGTACGTCTCCCTCTATCACTCTCTCGTCGCCCCCTCTCCGTCACCCAGTGTCCCGGTGCCCGGTGCTTTCATGTAATGGATCTTGAGTTCTTTCCTCAGGCTACAACACATACCCCACAAGTGTGGGCGTCACACGTGATAATAATAATAATTTACATAGCGCTGCAAACCCTCAGACATCTGCGAAGGATGAAAGGCTGTGTATGGCCCTGCCGGGATTCGAACCTGCGACCACAGGCTCTGCAAGATGTCAAAGCGAGTGCTCTACTTGCTGTGCTATGTGACCACTATGTCAGAAATGTTCTGCACCAGGCCACTTTCCATCACTAGTAAATTGGGTGGTAGTACACGTATTATTGCGCTTGGACAAGAAGTAGCAACCATGAAGTGCTATATAAAAAAAGCGATATTTTTATTGTTAAACTTGACGTAGCGGAGAAGGCTTAGACGGAGTAGCGTCGCTGGTGAGCTGCTGAAAGCTCTGAGTGGTCACTTCAGGGGTGTTCCTAGGTTTGTAAAAGATCCGGGGCTACTTGCCCCCGTAATATTGATATATATAGACCCCACTGCTCCTTTCTGCTGGCTATCTCGGCTCCTTTCTCCTCTTCACCTTTCTCCCCGAACCCTTCACTTGTTCCTATTAATATAGCCGCAGCTCTATACCGCTCTCCCGACCTTTCACTCCCGCTTCCCTCTCCCTTCCTGTAGGATTCCCGTAAACCACTATTTGTCCTCATTAATCCCCCAAATCTCTCCACCGCTCGTGCCCTCTTATGTCTTTCAATGCCCCCAACTTTTACTTGCCCCGCCCGTGCCCCCCTTCTTCGTATCACTCTCACTCCCCAGCCTCCCGCCACTCCAATTTCGTTCTCGCTTCCTCCCTTTCTCCCTCTCGTACTCCATGTCTATTGTAGTCCCCTCTTGACCTTTCCCTGCCACCCCTCTGCTGTGTCTGCACCTCTCTCTCCCCACCCCTTGTTCTTTCATCTCTCTTTTTCTCCATACCTCCTTCTCAGTCGTCCCTTATTTCTTCCTGCTCCCCTCTTTCCCCCTCTCGGACTACATGTCTCTTTTAGTCCTCTATTGACCTTTCCCTGCCTCCTACCCCTCTGCTGTGTCTGCACCTCTCTCCGCACCCCCTGTTCACCCCTCTCTCTCTCTTTCCATACCCCCTTCTCAGTGGCCCCTTGTTCCTCCGAATGCCTCGCGTGACCCCCCCCCCCAACCCCCTGCATCTCTCTCAGTCCCGTCCACCTTTGACCCTCTTAGCTCTCCCCATCCTCTGCGGCGTCCTCCGCCGCTATGCCCATATCTTGCAGTCTGCCCCCTTACTCTGCCCCCATTCTACCCCTTGCACTGCACGTTTTCCTCTGTTACTGCGCTTCTCTAAACCCCCCTCTTGCTCTGACTCCCTCCCTGAAAGGGTTGCTCTGGGTACAGGAGCGCGAGCCTGAGGTAGAGCACCACAGGTCCGGGGCTGCCCAGTTGGCTCGTGCACCTACTGCTGCAGTCCCTGCCTGGCTACTGATCAGCATCCCACTAACCCAAGCATCATCCCTGCAATGGGGCGGGGCCTGGGCAGTTCGAGGCCGATGCCCCTGGTCCCGCGGACGGCCTGGGCTGTCCGGTGCTCGGGGCCCCGGAGTACCCTCCTGGAGGCCCACCCTGGGCGCGGAGGCCGGGAAGCGGGCGGGAGGAGGCTGCAGCCTCCGTTACCATGGCGCTCCATCCCGGATTTGCTGACATCACCGCCTGCTGCATCTCCTAATGCAAGTGGAGCGATGCCGCCCTAGCCGCTAGCCGCTCCCTCCTGCCCTCCCTCCCTCTCGCGCCTCTGCTCGCGAGCCCTCCCTCGCCGACCCGCTCCCCTCTTCGCCCCAATTGGGCCATTAATGAAGGAGCGCGCGACGCGTGGATTAAAAGGCCCGGGCATTACCGCCGGGGCGTGCGGCCATGGGCGAGCGCACGAGCAGATCACAGAGCCTGTGACGTGAGCATCGGCGGGGCGAGATATGGGAGAGGCATGAAAAAATAAGAGCCAGAAGCGGAGAGAGAGCGAGACAGCGCGAGGCGCCCGCACTTGGCACCGCTCTACGGACCACCGCCGCCCACCCCCTGAATGAGCGCTCTGTGGGACGGGGGTGGCCTAGGCTCGAGGAAGCCGAGCCGAAGGAGGGCATGACGCTTTGGCCACTCACAGAGCCGCAGCAGGGGTAGGGTTTGGGCTGGAATGAGCACTCCTTGGCAGGGTCTCAGGCGCTGGGCCCCCCTCCCTGAGACATGCGGCCTTTGCACTGGACTGTCCTCTGGTGTTTCCAACTGGAGATGCTCTCTGGCCTTGGGACCTTCCAGAGGCAGAGGTCACCGGAAGAGGCCGGGAACCTAAGGGCTGGGGACTGGACAACTCCTCCCGTCCCACCCTCCGCGGACCCTGTCTCCTCTGCCTCCTACTCCCCTTCCTATTCTCCCTCATCCTCCTACTCCACACCACCCTCTTCCTCACCATCCTACCTTCCTTCCGCCCCATCTTCCTCTTCATTCTCCTCCTCCTCCTCCTCCACACCATTTTCTTCTTCTTTTCCCCCCACCTCCTCCACGCTTTCTTCTTCTTCCTCCACTTCTTCCTCCTATACCTCCTCTGCATCTTCATCTCCCTCCCCGCCCTTCTCCTCCACTGTGCCCTCTGGGTTGGCCACGCCTGAACCAGACCGCATGGACCCGGATGGTTCGGAGGCAGCTTTGGCATTCTTGGACTCGGGCGATGCCTTCAAACTTTCCCATGCCAACTGCTCAAGGCGCTTTGAGATGAGGAGCCTGGAAGGTGGGCCGCAAGCCAGGTTCCACTCCTTCGTCCGTAGCGCAGCTGACACATTGGTCCATGCCACCAACTTCTTGAACATGATCTTCCAGACCAACGATATTCGCGAGTCGAGCATCCAGGATGACGTAGAGTGGTACCACGCCTTGGTGCGGAGCATCCTGGAAGGGGACCGCCACATCTACAGGGCCACACTCACCTTCGATGCCCACCCTATGTCTTCAAGGCCTCAACTGATGCTGCAGGCGACCAAGGACAAGCATGAGATCCTGCTCCAAGACCTGACCGCTGCAGAGAGTGTCAGCAACCTCAGCTGGGACCAGGGCTTCACCAGCCTCAAGTTCCAAAGAAACCCCTCCCTGACCAAGACCATCCTCAGCAATGACCTCAAGAGCCTGGACACCCCCAAGTGGAACAAGGGGGACAGCTATGTCATGAACCACAGCCAGGTCCGCTGGTCCACCCCTTTCCTGGAGTGCGAGCAGAACACTTTCCTGCCCAGTTGGATGGTCACCCTGTCTGCTGCCTTCTATGGCCTCAAACCAGACCTCAGCCCAGAGTTCAAGTGAGTGTATCTTTGTATGTGGCTGTGAGTCCTTATACCGATCAGGGAAATCTCTATGGGTCCCCGCCTCGTAAGGAGGCTCTGTGTTGGTGCACATCATAGAATCTGCCTGCATGTGTATGATGGAATCCTGGAGCTCTCCTTGTATTTGTTAGAGTGTGCCCTACATCCACCTGTGAATCATGGAGTTCTCCTTGTATGTATGAGGCCCAGAGTGTTACCTCCACCCATCTGTGAACTCTGGAACTCTCCTTGCATTTGTGAGGTCTAGAGCGTGCACGCTATCCATCTGTTAATCCTGGAGATCTCCTTGTATTTGTGAGGTCTAGAGTGTTCCCTCCATCCATCTGTGAACCCTGGAGCTCTCCTTGTATTTGTGAGGTCCAGAGTGTTCCCTGCACCCATCTGTGAACCCTGGAACTCTCCTTGCATTTGTGAGGTCTAGAGCGTGCACTCTATCCATCTGTTAATCCTGGAGCTCTACTTGTATTTGTGAGGCCCAAAGTGTGCCCTCCACCGATCTGTGAATCCTGGAGCTCTACTTGTATTTGTGAGGTCTAGAGTGTTCCCTCCTCCCATCTGTGAATCCTGGAGCTCTCGTGTATTTGTGAGGTCTAGAGAGTGCCATCTATCCATATGTGAATCGTGGACCGCTCTTTGTATGTGTGAAGTCCAGAGTGTTCCCTCCACCTATATGTGAATCCTGGAGCTCTACTTGTATGTGTGAGGTCTGGAGAGTGCCCTCTATACGTCTGTGAATCATGGCACTCTCCTTGTATTTGTGAGGTCCAGAGTGTGTTCTCCACCCATCTGTGAAACCTGGAGCTTTCATTGTGTTTGTGCGGTCTAGAGTTCTCCCTCTATTGTATATATGTGAAGTCTTAAGCGTTCTCTCTATGTATGTGCGTGGTCTAGAGTGATGTTCCTATGTATCCGTGAATCCTAGCGGCCTCCTTGAATCTGTGTGATGTGGAGTGCCATTTATATGCACACATGCATCTTAAAGCTCTCCTTAGATCTAAGAACCCTGGAGCTCTTTAAGTAGATCTCTCTTTCTATGTGTATTTTTTAGTCCCAAGCCTTTGTTTGTATCTGTAAGTGTTGCAGCTCCCGCTACATGAGAGTGTTTCTTGTAGTTTTCACTGTTTCTGTAAACCTTGTACTTCTGTCTCTGCCCCATCCCCTCTCTCCCTCTATATTTATCTCCCTATAGATCTATCTGTCTATGGATCTATCTATCTGTCTGTCCATCTATCCATCGCTCTATCTATCCATCGCTCTATCTCTCTCTCTCTCTCTCTCTCTCTCTCTCTCTCTCTCTCTCTCTATCCATCTATCTCTCTATCCATCTATCTCTCTATCCATCTATCTCTCTATCCGTCTGTGTGTCTATCTATGGCTGGATCTATCTATCTATGGCTGGATCTATCTATCTATCTATCTATCTATCTATCTATCTATCTATCTATCTATCTATCTATCTATCTATGGATCTGTCTATCTATGGATCTGTCTATCTGTCTATCTGTCTATCTATCTATCTATCTCCCTCCCTATGGATCTATGATATGATATGATAGTTTATTTATATAGCGCCTATACACATGTGTTTCAAAGCGCTTCAAGGCAAGAGACGGAACAAGGGAAAATACAAAGAGATTCTTACAGGCCATGAACAGTAAGGATGTGAAATTAAATATCGTACTCGGCCTGACGACATTTCAGATAGTGCAAGAGCTAAGACATAGATAAGGAAGGGAGGGGGAGAGTGGGAAGGAAATGGAAACAGACAGGCGACTACCGTACTAGGCCTGACAACATTTCTGGTAGAGCCGGAGAAAAGCAAAAGGTGAGGAAGAGGGGTGCAGAAAGGGAGGGGAGGAACAAAACAAGCGACTATCATACTAGGCCTGAGTCTGATGACATTTCTGGTAGAGCTGGAGAAAAACAAAAGATGAGGGAGAGGAGTGCAGAAAGGGAGGGGAAGAACAAAACAAGCAACTATCATACTAGACCTGACGACATTTCTGGTACAGCAGAGAAAAACCAAAGGTGAGGGAGAGGGGTACAGAAAGGGATGGGGAGGAACAAAACAACCGACTATTGTACTAGGCCTGACGACATTTCGGATAGTGTTGGAGGGGGAGAGGGAGGAGGTAACAAGCAGGGCGAAGGGGGAACGAACAGGGGGAGGGAGGAGGAGTCAGACAAGGTTGCTATCATACTCGTTCCAGGGACAATTCTGATAGAAGCTAGTCATCTACGAGTATAGGTCTGTCAATGGATCTTTCTATCTGTCTGTCCATCTATCCAGGACTCTATCTATTTATCTAGCCAAGGATCTATCTATCTATCTATCTATCTATCTATCTATCTATCTATCTATCTATCTATCTATCTATCCATGGGCCTTTATATACACCCTACTGTGCTTCTCCTGTGTACCGCGAGCCCTCTAGCGCGCTCTTTCTGCCTGTCCTTCTTCCTCCATGTCTCTGTGCAATATGCAGCCTCTGTGCACCTTCGGTTTCTGGGGCTGCCTTGCTTTGCTTATGCATGTACAAGTTACGAGACTCTCTGTGCAGGAGCCGAGCTCGCTCTACCTATGCACAGTGTTAAGTGCTGGGCCTCTCTCTCTGTGTCTGAGGGACCAGTGGTGCGCCCTCAGTGAGTCATCCTGGCGCTCATTCTATGCATCCATGAACTAGCTAGACCCCTTTCTCTCCCTCTACCCTCCAAACCCTCGCACCTCTCTGAGTCCAGGCACCCCTGAGTCCCGGTGCTCACTCTAGGTATCTGTGAGTCCTAGTGCTCACTCTATGCATCTGTGTGTCCTGGTGCTCATTCTAGGTATCTGTGAGTCGTGTTGCCCATTTTAGGTATCTGTGAGTCCTGGTGCTCACTCTAGGTATCTGTGAGTCCTGGTGCTCACTCTAGGTATCTGTGTGTCCTGGTGATCACTCTAGGTATCTGTGTGTCCTGGTGATCACTCTAGGTATCTGTGTGTCCTGGTGATCACTCTAGGTATATGTGTGTCCTGGTGATCACTCTAGGTATCTGTGTGTCCTGGTGCCCACTCTTGGTATCTGTGAGTCCTGATGCCCACTCTTGGTATCTGTGAGTCCTGATGCCCACTCTTGGTATCTCTGAGTCGTGATGCTCACTATAGGTATCTGCGAGTTCTGGTGCCCGCTCTCGGTATCTGTGCATCCTGGTGGCCTTTCTAGGTATCTGTGAGTACTGGTGCTCACTCTAGGTATCTGTGAGTCCTGGTGCTCATTTTAGGTATCTGTGAGTCCTTGTGCTCATTCTAGGTATCTGTGTGTTCTGGTTTCCATTCTAGGTATCTGTGAGTCCTGGTGCTCACTCTATGTATCTGTGCATCCTGGTGGCCTTTCTAGGTATCTGTGAGTACTGGTGCTCACTCTAGGTTTCTGTGTGTCCTGGTGCTCACTCTGGGTAGCTGTGAATCCTGGTGCTCACTCTATGTATCTGTGCATCCTGGTGGCCTTTCTAGGTATCTGTGAGTACTGGTGCTCACTCTAGGTTTCTGTGTGTCCTGGTGCTCACTCTGGGTAGCTGTGAATCCTGGTGCTCACTCTAGGTATCCGTGAGCCATGGTGCTCACTCTAGGTATCTGTGAGTCATGGTGCTCACTCTAGGTATCCGTGAGCACTGGTGCTCACTCTAGGTATCCGTGAGTCCTGGTGCTCACTCTAGGTATCCGTGAGTCCTGGTGCTCACTCTAGGTATCCGTGAGTCCTGGTGCTCACTCTGGGTAGCTGTGAGTCCTGGTGCTCACTCTGGGTATCCGTGAGTCCTGGTGCTCACTCTGGGTATCCGTGAGTCCTGGTGCTCACTCTGGGTATCCGTGAGTCCTGGTGCTCACTCTAGGTATCCGTGAGTCCTGGTGCTCACTCTAGGTATCCGTGAGTCCTGGTGCTCACTCTAGATATCCGTGAGACCTGGTGCTCACTCTAGGTATCCGTGAGTCCTGGTGCTCACTCTAGGTATCCGTGTGTCCTGGTGCTCACTGTAAGTATCTGTGTGTCCTGGTGCTCACTCTAGGTATCTGTGTGTCCTGGTGCTCACTCTAGTTATCTGCGAGTCCTGGTGCTAATTCTAGGTATCTGTGAGTCATGGTGCCCATTCTAGGTATCTGTGAGTGCTGGTGCTCACTCTAAGTATCTGTGCTTCCTTGTGCTCATTCTAGGTATCTGTGAGTGCTGGTGCTTAGTCTAGTTATCTGTGAATCCTGGTGCTCAGTCTAGTTATCTGTGAGTCCTGGTGCTCACTCTAGGTATCTGTGAGACCTGGTACCCATTCTAGGTATCTGTGTGTCCTGTTGCCCATTCTAGGTATCTGTGAGTCCTGGTGCTCACTCTAGGTATCTGTGTGTCCTGGTGATCACTCTAGGTATATGTGTGTCCTGGTGCCCACTCTTGGTATCTGTGAGTCGTGATGCTCACTATAGGTATCTGCGAGTTCTGGTGCCCGCTCTCGGTATCTGTGCATCCTGGTGGCCTTTCTAGGTATCTGTGAGTACTGGTGCTCACTCTATGTATCTGTGTGTCCTGGTGCTCATTCTAGGTATCTGTGAGTCGTGTTGCCCATTTTAGGTATCTGTGAGTCCTGGTGCTCACTCTAGGTATCTGTGTGTCCTGGTGCTCACTCTAGGTATCTGTGAGTCCTGGTGCTCACTCTAGGTATCTGTGTGTCCTGGTGATCACTCTAGGTATATGTGTGTCCTGGTGATCACTCTAGGTATCTGTGTGTCCTGGTGCCCACTCTTGGTATCTGTGAGTCCTGATGCCCACTCTTGGTATCTGTGAGTCCTGATGCCCACTCTTGGTATCTCTGAGTCGTGATGCTCACTATAGGTATCTGCGAGTTCTGGTGCCCGCTCTCGGTATCTGTGCATCCTGGTGGCCTTTCTAGGTATCTGTGAGTACTGGTGCTCACTCTAGGTATCTGTGAGTCCTGGTGCTCATTTTAGGTATCTGTGAGTCCTTGTGCTCATTCTAGGTATCTGTGTGTCCTGGTTTCCATTCTAGGTATCTGTGAGTCCTGGTGCTCACTCTATGTATCTGTGCATCCTGGTGGCCTTTCTAGGTATCTGTGAGTACTGGTGCTCACTCTAGGTTTCTGTGTGTCCTGGTGCTCACTCTGGGTAGCTGTGAATCCTGGTGCTCACTCTATGTATCTGTGCATCCTGGTGGCCTTTCTAGGTATCTGTGAGTACTGGTGCTCACTCTAGGTTTCTGTGTGTCCTGGTGCTCACTCTGGGTAGCTGTGAATCCTGGTGCTCACTCTAGGTATCCGTGAGCCATGGTGCTCACTCTAGGTATCTGTGAGTCATGGTGCTCACTCTAGGTATCCGTGAGTCCTGGTGCTCACTCTAGGTATCCGTGAGTCCTGGTGCTCACTCTAGGTATCCGTGAGTCCTGGTGCTCACTCTAGGTATCCGTGAGTCCTGCTGCTCACTCTGGGTATCCGTGAGTCCTGGTGCTCACTCTGGGTATCCGTGAGTCCTGGTGCTCACTCTGGGTATCCGTGAGTCCTGGTGCTCACTCTGGGTATCCGTGAGTCCTGGTGCTCACTCTAGGTATCCGTGAGTCCTGGTGCTCACTCTAGATATCCGTGAGACCTGGTGCTCACTCTAGGTATCCGTGAGTCCTGGTGCTCACTCTAGGTATCCGTGTGTCCTGGTGCTCACTGTAAGTATCTGTGTGTCCTGGTGCTCACTCTAGGTATCTGTGTGTCCTGGTGCTCACTCTAGTTATCTGCGAGTCCTGGTGCTAATTCTAGGTATCTGTGAGTCATGGTGCCCATTCTAGGTATCTGTGAGTGCTGGTGCTCACTCTAAGTATCTGTGCTTCCTTGTGCTCATTCTAGGTATCTGTGAGTGCTGGTGCTTAGTCTAGTTATCTGTGAATCCTGGTGCTCAGTCTAGTTATCTGTGAGTCCTGGTGCTCACTCTAGGTATCTGTGAGACCTGGTACCCATTCTAGGTATCTGTGTGTCCTGTTGCCCATTCTAGGTATCTGTGAGTCCTGGTGCTCACTCTAGGTATCTGTGTGTCCTGGTGATCACTCTAGGTATATGTGTGTCCTGGTGCCCACTCTTGGTATCTGTGAGTCGTGATGCTCACTATAGGTATCTGCGAGTTCTGGTGCCCGCTCTCGGTATCTGTGCATCCTGGTGGCCTTTCTAGGTATCTGTGAGTACTGGTGCTCACTTTAGGTATCTGTGAGTCCTGGTGCTCATTTTAGGTATCTGTGAGTCCTTGTGCTCATTCTAGGTATCTGTGTGTCCTGGTTTCCATTCTAGGTATCTGTGAGTACTGGTGCTCACTCTAGGTATCTGTGAGTCCTGGTGCTCATTTTAGGTATCTGTGAGTCCTTGTGCTCATTCTAGGTATCTGTGTGTCCTGGTGGCCTTTCTAGGTATCTGTGAGTACTGGTGCTCACTCTAGGTTTCTGTGTGTCCTGGTGCTCACTCTGGGTAGCTGTGAATCCTGGTGCTCACTCTAGGTATCCGTGAGCCATGGTGCTCACTCTAGGTATCCGTGAGTCATGGTGCTCACTCTAGGTATCCGTGAGTCATGGTGCTCACTCTAGGTATCTGTGAGTCCTAGTGCTCACTCTGGGTAGCTGTGAGTCCTGGTGCTCACTCTGGGTAGCTGTGAGTCCTGGTGCTCACTCTGGGTATCCGTGAGTCCTGGTGCTCACTCTGGGTATCCGTGAGTCCTGGTGTTCACTCTGGGTATCCGTGAGTCCTGGTGTTCACTCTGGGTATCCGTGAGTCCTGGTGCTCACTCTAGGTATCCGTGAGTCCTGGTGCTCACTCTAGATATCCGTGAGTCCTGGTGCTCACTCTAGGTATCCGTGAGTCCTGGTGTTCACTCTAGGTATCCGTGTGTCATGGTGCTCACTGTAAGTATCTGTGTGTCCTGGTGCTCACTCTAGGTATCTGCGAGTCCTGGTGCTAATTCTAGGTATCTGTGAGTCATGGTGCCCATTCTAGGTATCTGTGAGTGCTGGTGCTCACTCTAAGTATCTGTGCTTCCTTGTGCTCATTCTAGGTATCTGTGAGTCCTGGTGTCCATTCTAGGTATCTGTGAGTGCTGGTGCTTAGTCTAGTTATCTGTGAATCCTGGTGCTCAGTCTAGTTATCTGTGAGTCCTGGTGCTCACTCTAGGTATCTGTGAGACCTGGTACCCATTCTAGGTATCTGTGTGTCCTGTTGCCCATTCTAGGTATCTGTGAGTCCTGACCCTCACGCTGGGTATCTGTGAGTCCTTGAGCTCATTCTAGGTATCCTTGAGTCCTTGTGCTCATTCTAGGTATCCTTGAGTCCTGGTGCCCATTCTAGGTATCTGTGAGTCCTGGTGCTCACTCTAGGTATCTGTGAATACTGGTGCTCACTCTAGGTATCTGTGAATACTGGTGCTCAATCTAGGTATCTGTGCGTCCTGCTGGCCTTTCTAGGTATCTGTGAGTACTGGTGCTCACTCTAGGTATCTGTGAGTCCTGGTGCTCATTTTAGGTATCTGTGAGTCCTTGTGCTCATTCTAGGTATCTGTGTGTCCTGGTTTCCATTCTAGGTATCTGTGAGTCCTGGTGCTCACTCTATGTATCTGTGCATCCTGGTGGCCTTTCTAGGTATTTGTGAGTACTGGTGCTCACTCTAGGTTTCTGTGTGTCCTGGTGCTCACTCTGGGTAGCTGTGAATCCTGGTGCTCAGTTTAGGTATCTGTGAGTCCTGGTGCTCACTCTAGGTATCCGTGAGTCATGGTGCTCACTCTAGGTATCCGTGAGTCATGGTGCTCACTCTAGGTATCCGTGAGTCCTGGTGTTCACTCTAGGTATCCGTGAGTCCTGGTGCTCACTCCAGGTAGCTGTGAGTCCTGGTGCTCACTCCAGGTAGCTGTGAGTCCTGGTGCTCACTCTAGGTAGCTGTGAGTCCTGGTGCTCACTCTATGTATCTGTGCATCCTGGTGGCCTTTCTAGGTATCTGTGAGTACTGGTGCTCACTCTAGGTTTCGGTGTGTCCTGGTGCTCACTCTGGGTAGCTGTGAATCCTGGTGCTCACTCTAGGTATCCGTGAGTCCTGGTGCTCACTCTAGGTATCCGTGAGTCCTGGTGCTCACTCTAGGTATCCGTGAATCCTGGTGCTCACTCTAGGTATCCGTGTGTCCTGGTGCTCACTCTAGGTATCTCTGTGTCCTGGTGCTCACTTTAGGCATCTGTGTGTCCTGGTGCTCACTCTAGGTAGCTGTGAGTCCTGGTGCTCACTCTAGGTAGCTGTGAGTCCTGGTGCTCACTCTAGGTAGCTGTGAGTCCTGGTGCTCACTCTAGGTAGCTGTGAGTCCTGGTGCTCACTCTAGGTATCTGTGAGTCCTGGTGCTCACTCTAGGTATCTGTGTGTCCTGGTGCTCGCTCTAGGTATTTGTGAGCCCTGGTGATCACTCTAGGTATCTGTAACTCCTGATGCCCACTCTAGGTATCTGCGAGCCCTGGTGCCCACTCCAGTATCTGTGCATCCTGGTGGCCTTTCTAGGTATCTGTGAGTACTGATGCTCACTCTAGTTATCTGCGAGTCCTGGTGCTCATTCTAGGTATCTGTGAGTCCTGGTGTCCATTCTAGGTATCTGTGAGTGCTGGTGCTCACTCTGGGTATCTGTGAATCCTGGTGCTCAGTCTAGTTATCTGTGAGTCCTGGTGCTCACTCTAGGTATCTGTGAGACCTGGTACCCATTCTAGGTATCTGTGTGTCCTGTTGCCCATTCTAGGTATCTGTGAGTCCTGACGCTCATGCTGGGTATCTGTGAGTCCTTGTGCTCATTCTAGGTATCCTTGAGTCCTGGTGCCCATTCTAGGTATCTGTGAGTGCTGGTGCTCACTCTAGGTAGCTGTGAGTCCTGGTGCTCACTCTAGGTATCTGTGAGTCCTGGTGCTCACTCTAGGTATCTGTGAGTCCTGGTGCTCACTCTAGGTATCTGTGTGCCCTGGTGCTCACTCTAGGTATCTGTGTGTCCTGGTGCTCACTCTAGGTATCCGTGAGTCCTGGTGCTCACTCTAGGTATCCGTGTGTCCTGGTGCTCACTCTAGGTATCTCTGTCTCCTGGTGCTCACTCTAGGCATCTGTGTGTCCTGGTGCTCACTCTAGGTAGCTGTGAGTCCTGGTGCTCACTCTAGGTAGCTGTGAGTCCTGGTGCTCACTCTAGGTAGCTGTGAGTCCTGGTGCTCACTCTAGGTATCTGTGAGTCCTGGTGCTCACTCTAGGTATCTGTGTGTCCTGGTGCTCGCTCTAGGTATTTGTGAGCCCTGGTGATCACTCTAGGTATCTGTAACTCCTGATGCCCACTCTAGGTATCTGCGAGCCCTGGTGCCCACTCCAGTATCTGTGCATCCTGGTGGCCTTTCTAGGTATCTGTGAGTACTGATGCTCACTCTAGTTATCTGCGAGTCCTGGTGCTAATTCTAGGTATCTGAGTCCTGGTGCCCATTCTAGGTATCTGTGAGTGCTGGTGCTCACTCTGGGTATCTGTGAATCCTGGTGCTCAGTCTAGTTATCTGTGAGTCCTGGTGCTCACTCTAGGTATCTGTGAGACCTGGTGCCCATTCTAGGTATCTGTGAGTGCTGGTGCTCACTCTAGGTATCTGTGGGGCCTGGTATCCATTCTAGGTATCTGTGTGTCCTGTTGCCCATTCTAGGTATCTGTGAGTCCTGACGCTCACGCTGGGTATCTGTGAGTCCTTGTGCTCATTCTAGGTATCCTTGAGTCCTGGTGCCCATTCTAGGTATCTGTGAGTGCTGGTGCTCACTCTGGGTATCTGTGAGTGCCGGTGCTCCGTCTAGTTATCTGTGAGTCCTGGTGCTCACTCTAGGTATCTTTGAGACCTGGTACCCATTCTAGGTATCTGTGCGTCCTGTTGCCCATTCTAGGTATCTGTGAGTCCTGGTGCTCACTTTAGGTATCTGTGAATACTGGTGCTTAATCTAGGTATCTGTGTGTCCTAGTGCTCACTCTAAGTATCTGGGAGTCCTGGTGCTCACTCCAGATATCTGTGAGTCCTGGTGCTCATTCTAGGTATCTGTGCGTCCTGCTGGCCTTTCTAGGTATCTGTGAGTACTGGTGTTCACTCTAGGTTTTGGTGTGTCCCGGTATTCACTCTGGGTATCTGTGAGCCCTGGTGCCTGCTCTAGGTATCTGTGAGCCCTGGTGCCTGCTCTAGGTATCTGTGAGCCCTGGTGCTCACTCTGGGTATCTGTGAATGCTGGTGCTCACTCTGGGTATCTGTGAGTCCTGGTGCTCACTCTAGGTATCTGTGAGTCCTGGTGCTCACTCTAGGTATCTGTGAGTCCTGGTGCTCACTCTATGTATCTGTGCATCCTGCTGGCCTTTCTAGGTATCTGTGACTACTGGTGCTCACTCTAGGTTTCAGTGTGTCCCGGTACTCACTCTGGGTATCTGAGGCCTGGTGCTCACTCTTGGTATGTGTGAATCCTGGTGCTCACTCTAGGTATCTGTGAATCCTCGTGCTCACTCTAGGTATCTGTTAGTTCTGGTGCTCACTCTATGTGATGTGTCTATGAGTCCCAACGCTTGCTTTCTTTCCCTTTGTCTGTGAGTCCTGGAGCTCTCTTGATGTCTCTGAGTTCTGAACTCTTTCTGTGTATCTGTAGCGCGATGCATTTTTGAATCTCAAACTCCCTCTCTTTCTATGTTTGTTTCTTTGTTTATTTGATAAAGCGCAACCAAAACCCTCAGGTAGCTGGGTGCAGCATTACAAGTATACTTAGAAGCTTAGTTACTGGGTGGGTGGGTACATACATACAGAAATAAACATAGTTGCTGCCACATAGTTTACAGTGATACTAGTGGTCACATGTGGATATTCCAAAAAAATACAGTTGGGTGGTACAATAGAACATATACAGTTGAGAGCAGTAAGGCCTAGCAGGCATTATGTAGAAGGTGCAGTCAAGGTGTGGGTACAGGAGGGGATCAGTTAAGGGGTGGAAAGTTCAGCAGGTTTAGGCATCGTTAGTCTGTATCCAAGTGAGGATTTTCCATCTAAATCTGGATTAGGGTTAGCCTGTTTTAAGATCTAGAGGGAGTCCATTCCAGGATTGAGCGGCAATGACCGGGAAGCTAGAGCCGCCAGCTGTAGTGCGTTTAAATCTGGGAACCTCTAAGGTGTAGGCGTTGGCGGATCTCATAGGTTGGTCAGTGGTTCTCTTGTTTATTCTTTCTACGAGGTAAGGTGGCACTATGTTATTTAGGTATTTGGACGTGAGAGAGAGTGTTTTGAGGAAGATCCTGCCCTTAATCTTGAGCCAGTGGACATCTCTTCTAAACGCAGAGATGTGATCTCTGTTTGGAATATTTAGAGCTGCTCTAAGGGCATTATTTTGGAGTCTTTGCATTTTGTCAATAATGTACTTATTGGATCCCGCATACAATGCATCGCAGTAATCCAGTCTAGATATTATGAATGCATTGGCGAAGGTGATGCAGCTAGTTTCAGAGAGAAATGGTCTGCAGGCTCGGATCAGTTTGCAAGTATATGCTGTTCATGATGCTAGTGAGTTGACTTGCTTCTTAAAGGTGAATGCAGAGTCAAGATAGAAGCCAAGGGTTTTAACTGCAGGCATCACTTTGATGACATTATTGTCAATGGCGAATGAGGTATAAAGCTGGGGTTGAGTTTTTTAATGGCGGTCTCTGAGCCTAGGATCAGTAGCTCCGTTTTATCGTCGTTCAGGCATAGGCCATGGGATGCCATCCATGCCTGAATGAGGACGTATATCTTATTTACTAAGGCCGAGTCTTCCAAGACGTTGCCCAAAAGGGGAATGAGGATCTGGGTTTCATCTGCGCAGTTAGTGTACGTGACACCCAATCTGTCCAACTTATCAAACAGGGGCTTAGTAAAGATGTTATACATAGTGGGAGATACACATGACCTGTGCGGTATGCCGCAGGATACTTGTATGGGATCAGCAGTTTCTGAGGGGAGAAGACCCTCATTGTACGGTTAGCTAGAAAGGACTGAACCCAGGTTATGGTATCACTTGAGAAATGGGCAGCCGACCTGAGGTGGTTGCATTAGACTGCATGATCCACCAGGTCAAAGGCTGCAGATAGGTCAAGGAGGAGTAGCGTAGCTGATTTCCCATTGTCCTTCAACTCGTCAATTTGGGTCTTGAGGTCAATCAAGGCTGTTTCTGTGCCATGGAGGGGGGCGGAAGCCATAATGGCGTGATCCTAATAAGTGGTTGGCTTCTAGGTAGTCCTGTATTTGCAGGTAAGCTACTCTATCGATGATTTTAGGTAAGAAAGGGACTGTGGTAATGGGTCTGTAATTAGTCAGAATGGAGGGGTCTAGAGTTTATTTTTTAAGCAGTGGGAGCAGTCAAGATTGTTTAAGGTTGTTAGACACTAGGTTTGTCTTGAAGAAGGCGTTGATGAGCTTCGAGATGAATGGGGCTAGGTCTCTAGCTGCATCCTTTATAATTTGGGCTGGGTAGTTATCTCCTTTGCAATTTGAAGGTTTAAGCGAGAGTATGATTTTTTCTGTTTCAGTGATAGAGATTTTCTTGAAGCTGAAGGGTGGGTTGGTGCTATCCGGTGTGGTTAGAGGTGGTTGCTGCTGAGGTGAGGGCTCCACAGGTAAGAGCAGTGAGGCTTTCTTTTTGGTTATTTTAATTTGGAGGGAGGTAATTTTATTCGACAGAGCATTTTGTATGTCGGTACACCAAGGCTTATCCTTAGGAGTGTTATCAGCCTGGGGTATTGGTGATTCCATTTCGCGAAGGATGTTGAATAGTTCCTTGGTGTCCGATTTTGCCTTAGATAGTCTGTCGTTAAATATTTTCTTTTTTGTGCTGATTATTTAATTCTTGTACAGTTTAGAGAGGTTTGTTAACTTAGCTTTGTTCTCCTCAGTAGGCAAGTGGCGCCACATTGATTGAAGCTTTCTTTTTTGAAGTCTTAATTCTTTCAATTGGGGTGTGAACCAAGCATTAAGGTGAGATTTCTCTCTACCTTTGCAGAGTTTGACAGGTGCAATAGTGTCTAGTGTCTTAGTCATGGTGCTATCAAAGCCCTCCACTAGTAGGGTGGGGTCTGTGTTATTAGCTAAATTGTTGATAGCAGGGAGAAGATGTGGGAGTAACTTTTCTGCTGTAATGTACTTTGTACTTCTGGTAGGGAGTGGCGGTGCCATAACTATCGTTTTAGGGCGGAAGAGGTCAAGAGAGGCAGTGAAGGTGATTAGATAGTGGTCAGTCCAAGACTGTGGCGTAATGTTGGTAATGGTAGTATTACAATTCAGGTCGGCAACCCAATCTAGGGTCCTTCCTTTGATATGAGTAGGGGTGGTGACTTTTTGTGTCAGCCCATAATCCTTCAGTAGTGCAGCCGCTGATTGGGCATGTTTGTCATCACTGTCGTTAGTTCTCGAAGAGGCCTAAACCCCAAGTGCAGACATCCAGTGCCTGCCAAGTGTCTGGAAACAGCAACTGGCCAACAGAAGTCCAACCAGAAGACAATCAGAGGCTGTACTACTTCATGCTTTAACACTTCGACAAGATGTGCAGGGACTTTCTTGTCAAAAGTGCACTTTGAACCATTGTGCAGCAACCCACTCCCGCCAGTCAGCCAGAGCCTGAATATCCCCCAACCATTTTCACCACGGGCAGCCCACCATCCAGTGCGAGTCGCTAAGGGCCCTCTGTCAACAGCTTTAAATGTCTGGCACCCACTCCCACCCTCCAACATATTACACCTCCAATGCCTTGATCCAACACCTTCATGTTTACATATTGCCACCCTGCAGCAATTTAAGTCTCCAACATTTTCCAACACCATCAACCTCAAGCAAACTAACAACTTAAGTCTCCAGTACTCTCCTTCAACACCCCAACAGTGCAAGTCTCAATTATGCTCCTCAAACATCTTATATCTTCATTCAATGCATTTAAACTCTCTTACAACACAGTATGTCTCAAACACTCTCTCCCAACATCTGTTAGTGACTAGTAAAACATCTGAAGTGTCCAGTGCCAGCCTCCATAACATTGAGCCTCAAGCACACACCTCAAACCCAGAGCTGTGCCAGTGGTTATTAATTATTTGAAGCCTTCCAGCCATAGCTTTTCTATGTTGCTTATTTGGTGAGTAACACACAGGCTTTTTTGTTAGAAGGGGAAGGATGTGTTGCAGGTCACAGTAATTACAGGTTTTGTTATTTGTAAATGTAAACAGCAGCAGCAGCTCCATTACATAACCCCTAGAAAGGCCAATTTAATTATTTTCTTTGGTCCTTTTTATGTTGCTTAATGCCAGCCTCCTCCAGCTTCTAAGCACTGGAACAGGAACTGAACCCATGTTGCACTGCATCCTCTTGTTCCCAAAGCAAGTGCGTCGCCCCTGAGCTATCCTTCCAAACATATATTTTGTTTTGCTTGAGGAAGCAACAGATGGTTTACTTCAAAGGTGGAGGGCAACTTCATGTAAATTAATTATCTCACCTTGTGTCTATCTACAGTGTGCCCGTGATGCAGGTCTGGCAGATCTGGGTCAGGTCACACAGTGCCTAGGCGGGAATGGTGGCCGGAGCCACTCAGGCACAGCCCTGTCAGAGGCGCAGTAGCTCACTGGATGTGCAAAGCAGACAACGAGAAACACTGATGAGATTTGCATTCATGCTGTGCTGTCACTCAATACTGCAGTCTGCTCTCACTCAGTCCCAGCTAGCTAGCTAGCTAGCTAGCTAGACCTAGCCCCCATTCCCTTCCTGTTGCTACAGTAAGTCTCAAATTTGACAGCCAGGGTACACTGACTGCATCCAATGAGCAAACCAGGGGAGTAAAGCAGGGATGCGTTAATGCGGCCGATATCCCTCAGTCCATCCAACCGATTCATAACTGCCCTCCTAAAGTAGGATTCACCCATTGCCCAATATTAGAATATGCAGCCGATTTAGTCATATTCAACCCTACTTTTAGTGGTCTACAGAAGTCTGCAGAGGCTCTTTGGGAATATGCTGAGATGAACGGGTTGATTATTAATCGTGACAAAACCTTGACGATGGTCTTTTCTGGTAAAAAGATAGCCCGCCCCTGCATGTTCATCAAAGCTCTTGAAATATCTTATACACCTTTATATAAATATCTGGGGGTGGAGTTTGATATGAAGGGGGATTACCACTCTTGCATTCAGTCACATATTGGAAAAGCTGCGCAACTGACTGCATTGATATACCAATTCACCCGTAAACAGAGCGGGTATTCAATATGGGGCACACAGCAACTCTATATTCAATGTGTGGTACCTGCGGTAATTTACGGACTGGAAGCCCTTTTGTGTATCGTGGCTCCATATCATTGAGGGAAACTTTTGGAGGAAGCTATAAGAGTTCCCCAGTGTGTCCCCATGGCCACTCTGAGGCTAAAAATAGGTCTCCTCTCATTAAAAGCACTAGTTCTAAACAAGAGGGCAGAATTGTATATAAGATCTCTAAATGTCCCAGTCAAACTACTTTTGGAAAATGTGGGAGAGGGAATTCGAAGAGAAAGTGAGAATTTGCAATTCAAGAAACACATGGATACACTTTTTGAGGAGATAGGCTGAACCCCTATATGGGGAGATGAGGTTGAAGATATGAAATATATTCTGGGCAAGAGGGTAGATCTCTGGGACTGAAAACAAAACTTTGCTCATCTCGAAAGTTTGAAAAAATATAGATTTACTCAGAATGTGCTTTGTACTTTCAAGAAATCACAGAAATATTTGAATCTATATCCCTCGAACAATCTCAGGAGGTTTATACTCTTGCTCAGAATTTACCATTTACCAGTACTTGCTTCTATTGGCCCGGAACGGCCGATCCCCAAGATTGAACGCTTCTGTAGAATATGTAAGAACAGAAAGTCCAGCGAAACGGCTAAGCATATTCTTACAGAGTGCCCAAGGATGGGGACTACCTACATAAAATATTATGGTAAATTTGTGCATCATTTAAACTATATTAAAGAATGATCTTTCTGGTATCAATGCATTAACACGTTAAATGTGTGCCTACATATATCCCTATATAGGGTTTGGTTAGTGGCAGAGGAAATTGTGCGTCACTGATGATGAAACTGACCAGGGCGCTCTATCTATGGAAATGAAAACTCCAGTATAGGCCCTTGATTCCGACAGGGTTGAATGCTCATCTCTAGTGCAACCTAATGTGAAATCATAGTAAATAAACCAAATAAAATTCAGGAAATCACTAAAAACCTGGCTCTTCAACACCACAGACTAAATCTGGAAACCAAAACCGGAAAAAGGATGACTAAGCCGGAAAGGACACAGACATCCCCGACCCGAGAGGGCAGCTCCCACGGCACCTGGACGGGTGACACCGGATAGACTGAAACACAGGCGGCACGCACGGAAACTGAGTCAACTATCCCAGACAATCCGCCAACACTTTCGCCTGCCCCTTAGTTACCGCCAGGTACCACAGTAGTGTGGAATTGTCGAGATATTGGCAATCACCACACTACCTGAGAGGTTGCCATTGGCAGGTGCACTGGCCACAGTAGTATGAAGGGAGGATAAGGGGAGCTATGAGAGAGCATATTAGAGGTGTGGGCCAGAGGAGTAAGGAACCTTGAATACCAGTCGGACCCACATCAGGACAGAGCCGTATCAGGGGAGACTACGCAAGCCGAGCGCCTCAATTCAGGATAGAGACGCAAACTAACCAACCCTACTAACAATTTCCATTTCTGCATACACCTCTCAAACTCCAAATCAAACACAACCAAAACCTACACTTCACTACATTGCAACAACAAAACAAAAACACACATAGTCTTGCACAACAGTACATGACGACTACCGGCCGCAAACACCCCAGGCCCAGCCAACGGACCCACTGGGCTGAGGCTACCAACAGCACATCACTGCTCTCTTGCACTTTTCCTGCTTCCTCCCACTAACCCATCCTCCCCTCCTCTTGCAGAGCCGTGAGAGCGCCAGGGGACCACCCCGGTGGTGATAGTGCGCGGTACAAATGTCCTTTAACATTAACATAACATTAACTAAGCTGAAACCAACCTTGTGTTGCATTAAAGACATTAAAGAAATGAAAAATTGAAAAAATAATACACAAATTAAAAGGTCTGATAACAATGGCATATTCGGTTGGATGGCCAGTTGTTAGTGGAATTAGCTAAAAGAAGCTTTGGGTCATTTGAATTGAATTGTTAATAAGGATTATTATTATGTTTGGTTGTTGAATCTGGAATATTTTAATAGGATGTTTTGACAACTGAGATAGGAATGTCAATTAATTGTGTGTAAACTGGAATGTCCTGTTTTATTTGTGTTTTAAGTTTTAAGTTTGAAATTTTGAATTGTGATTAAATTATGTGAAAACAATTTCTTTGTAAAAACTATAACACATTAAATTAAATAAATAAAACAGTACGAGCTGCACAGACGACCCTGCCTCTGAACCCAACCATTCAGGCATTCTTCACTAATTGACTACCAACCTGTTAGTGATGGCGACTTCATGGTTTTTCCTGCATCCCTGTTATTTCTCCACCTAACGAGATCTAGATTACTGGTGAAAAAAGCTATGGCACAATTTAGCTGCATTTACAAACGCCTTTTTCAGGTGCAACACAGATATCTGTTCTTGGCACTGCCTCTTTGTCCAGTGACCCTGGGGTAGCAAGGACAGGGTAGCAGAGGGGGAGCCAGGGGTAGCATGTGCTACCCCTGGCAACCCCCAAATGACGTCCCTGCCCAGCTTCGCAGACCTCCTCAAGCCTCCTCCAAGCTTCGCTGTTTCAGGTGTGAAATGTCACGAGCTTAGGTGGTACCAATTCACAGATACAGGAAATGTGTCTCTCTGCCCTTAATCTCTTGCCTAGGATTGATTCTTGTGTCTTGAGGACTGCACCTAGATACCTCTTATTCTTGGGATGTCTCACCTTTCATCTGTCTTCTATGCCTGGCTCCAGTACATGTCTCCTTGGACTTGCTGGTCATCAGTGCTGGCTGGTCTCACAGTGCTCCCTGCTTAACGTTCCATGAGTCTGCATTCTGGCCTCAGTGCCTCTGTGTCAGACACATGCTAGCTGGTCTCACAGTGCACCTTGCATAGCATTCCACGATTCAGCATTCTGACTCCTCTCACCAGTGTATCTGTGTTGGGCATCCGTTGGCTGGTCCGACAGTATTCCTTCCTTAGCATTCCACGATTCAGCATCCTGGCCTCTCGCCAGGGGCTCTGTGTTGGGCACCCGCTGCCTGGTTTCACAGTGCTCCTTGCTTCGCATTCTATGATTCAGCATTCTGACTCTTGCCAGTGTATCTGTGTTGGGTATCCTCTGGCTGGTCTCACAGTGCTCCTTCCATAGCATTCCATGATTCAGCATACGGACTCTCGCCAGGGGCTCTGTGTCAGGCACCCGATGCCTGGCTTCACAGTGCTCCTTGCTCAGCATTCCAGGATTCCGCATCCTGGCCTCTCGCCAGGGGCTCTGTGTTGGGCACCCGCTGCCTGGTTTCACAGTGCTCCTTGCTTAGCATTCTATGATTCAGCATTCTGACTCTCGCCAGTGTATCTGTGTTGGGCATCTGCTGCCTGGCCTCTCAGTGCTCCTTGCTTAGCATTCCACGATTCAGCATCCTGGCCTCTCGCCAGGGGCTCAGTGTCAGGCACCCGCTGCCTGGGCTCGCAGTGCTCCTTGCTTAGCATTCTATGATTCAGCATTCTGACTCTCGCCAGTGTATCTGTGTTGGGCATCTGCTGGTTGGTCTCACAGTGCTCCTTCCTTAGCATTCCTTGATTCAGCATTCTGACCTCTCACCAGGGGCTCAGTGTCGGGCACCCGCTGCCTGGCCTCTCAGTGCTCCTTGCTTAGCATTCTATGATTCAGCATTCTGACTCTAGCCAGTGTATCTGCGTTGGGCATCTGCTGCCTGGCCTCTCAGTGCTCCTTGCTTAGCATTCCATGATTCAGCATCCTGGCCTCTCGCCAGGGGCTCAGTGTCAGGCACCCGCTGCCTGGGCTCGCAGTGCTCCTTGCTTAGCATTCTATGATTCAGCATTCTGACTCTCGCCAGTGTATCTGTGTTGGGCATCTGCTGGTTGGTCTCACAGTGCTCCTTCCTTAGCATTCCTTGATTCAGCATTCTGACCTCTCACCAGGGGCTCAGTGTCGTGCCCCTGCTGCCTGGCCTCTCAGTGCTCCTTGCTTAGCATTCTATGATTCAGCATTCTGACTCTAGCCAGTGTATCTGCGTTGGGCATCTGCTGCCTGGCCTCTCAGTGCTCCTTGCTTAGCATTCCATGATTCAGCATCCTGGCCTCTCACCAGGGGCTCTGTGTCAGGCACCCGATGCCTGGCTTCACAGTGCTCCTTGCTCAGCATTCCAGGATTCAGCATTCTGCCTCTCACCAGTGCATCGGTTTTACGCTGGCTGGTCTCACAGTGCTCCTTGCTCAGCATTCCATGATTCAGTATTCTGACCTCTCGCCAGTGGCTTGGTATCAGGCATCTGTTGGCTGGTCTCACAGTGCTCCTTGCTCAGCATTCGATGAATCAGCATTCTGGCCTCTCGTCAGAATGTTGATATCGGGCATCCGCTGGCTGGTGTGGCAAACCAGAAGAAGGAGGCGGACGACTTAGCGTGCTAAATATGGTTTCATTCAATAAAAAATAAACTCATAACTTGCCCTATGTCTATGAGGGAAATTACCTATCAATCGAAGACTAAGGGTGCTCGTCAATGTCCAAATAAAAAGTCTTCCCTGAATCCTAATCGCTAACTGGCTCTAACACTTAAAAAAATGATTGAAAAGGAACAGACCAGGACACAGTCTCTGGGTTAGACATCTGCCTGGCCCAACACTTGAGTGTTCGCAATAGTTCACAAAGTTCGACAACAGCTCACCTCTGTCTTGCAGACATTGGTTCAAAAGAAAGGTTCTTCAATATTCCAAGTCTCTTAAGAACAAGTCTACGGCTCTTGGACTCTCCCAAGTCTTGTAGCTCTCTGGCAGACTGGTTTACTGTCAGGTATACAATTTACATCACCTCACCAGCTTGGATTCAAAATGTCTTTGTCTAATTACATTTGGTTCTCACAGGGCGCTTGCCCCTTCGGGTTTCTCAGACTCCCGTAACCTCGTTGGTTTTCCCTGTTTATGTGTATAGAGTTTGTGTCTCTACCAATCAGATTCACAAGGGCGCTTGACCAACAGGGTTTATCAGACTCCGGTAAACTCTTAGGTTCTTCCAACCTGTACACCAAGGGTTTGAATTCCTTTTATTCTGTTTCATATAGGGCCCTTACCCATTCGGGTTTCTAAGGCTCCCGTAACCTTGTAGAGTCTCTTAATCTTGATTCAAAGTGTTCGTATTTTCCATGCTCGGCTCCATACAGGCAGCTTGCTCATTTGGGTTTCTCAGGCTCCCGTATACCTTGTAGACTCTCCCAGCCTTCGCTTAAGATATTTGTGCCTCTCGAAGTGAAGTCTCTCCGTGGGAGTGTTTCTTTCCCTGATATTGCATCCCTCTGTAGTTAACGTCTGTCTGATATGGAGCTCGGGGACTCGTGTCTGTCACCACCGAGATCCCTCCCGGCCCAGCTATGGCAGACCGGGAGGTTTGTGGCTGTATGGTGGTTGGTGGCTGCCATTGCAACACCGCTCTTACCTTCCTGCACCCAGCCACACATCTTTTATCCCCGGTCAGGTGGCGGTGAAGGCATCCCTTGCCGCGGTGGTTCCCGGGATGATGGGACGCACCATGTTTTTGTCTAGGCTTCTGGATGTAATGTCATCCGATGTTCGGCACGCACGCTGGGATGGCATTGCTGGGCAACCCAGCTCAAACACCCACATCATTACTTGGGGGCATACAAGGACAGCCCGCACCTCGTTCAGTGTGTCTCAACATATTGTTGTTTTATGCTCCTTTGCCTTTCTCTTTTCTCTGTTCACCTGCTCTGTGGTGCTCTGCTATTTTTGGCCTTCTGCCTGGCCTCTGATTATTCGGTCCTGGTTTCCGCTGCCCTGTTCTGTTTCCTCTTTGTTCTTGCCCATTGCTACTTGTAAGTGATACTGCATTATAACATTGTGGTGCCCCAGTCCAGTGCCAGGCACTGTTTCTGCACCACGTTAATCTGGGGCACCTTCTCGTGGTGCAGGAAGACTTAAGCTGCGTCCAGACTCTGATCAAGAACTTATTCGGTTAGCAGGGCAGGTGTATGTTGGGTTTGTGGTACCACCCTATTCATCATTTGAACTGCAGTGGACAACGTGGCGACTCCTGCTCAGTTCTGCTTGACAGTGTCCTCCCCGGAGATCTGGTCTCCGTGTCGCTTACCAGGCCTACCATGACTTCCTTGTGGTCGCGCCACCAGAGGAAATTAGTGCTTCCCCGTCGCCACCTCTCCCTCTGACCCTGGCTTCCCAGTCGAATTGGACGCCAACCGTCCAAAGTTCAGCTACCGTTCGGCATGCTTCCCACGCCACTGCTGGCTCTGCGGTCTAGTGTGGCTCTGCCTCTCCAGGACGTCTCTTCCGCAGAAGTTGGTCTCTGTGTAGGATTCACTCTTCTCACCTGCGTAAGAGATTCCTCCTTGTTTACAGTTCCTCCTGTGCTTAAGTATGTCATCACGGACAAAGGGGGTGTGTCCTTCCTTGTCTGTGATGCTCTGATAAACTCCAATATTACCTGAAGCCAACAGGGTGGAAGGAGGATTTCTGGGTGTTGTAGTTAAAAAGTCAGTCTCTTCCAGTCCCATATAGGAGGCCATGGTAGTCCGGTCTGGGGTGTCCTTCTTGGACGGGGAGTTCTTTTCCCTGAGAGGGGAGTCACTACCAGTGAGGTCCCACATGCCCAGACACCTAGGGATGGTCTGGTGGAGCTGGCCCACCTTCCAAGCCTCAAAGGAGGTGGCTCCCCTCTGGCGAGAAGGGACGACTGAGCAGATTGGTCCCACTGCTCTCACAGTGCTCCTTGCTTAGCATTCCATGAGTCAGAGCCCCGGCCTCTCAGTCTTGGAACATTGCTCAGCAGCCGCCATGGGAGTTTCGGAAGGACGCTGTGTGCACTGCAGCCAACCTTATCCCTGTATGGCACCCGGCGGTGTCTGTGCGCATCAAGGTGCAACTGAGCTCACGGAGCTAGCTCACTTTGGGCCACAGCTGCTGTGTGCTCCCCTTAACTCGGGGTGGGAAGAGGGCGTGGCTGGGCAACAGTTCCAGTGTGCACTGTGGTCTTCCTTAAAACTCGATGGTATCCAGGCCATGTACGGGTCAAGGCCTACCTTATCCTTGAGTGGGACTCAGGCAGACGGCTCTTGCATGGGAGCTTGCCCTCCGTGGCCAACTGTAGTGGCTGAAAGCCAGCCGGAAAAGCCAGACGAGTCTGAGAAAGGACTCCCGGGTGATAGGAACGGCTGTCAATCACTGCGTCTTTGATCTCCCCAACCTCTGACATACATAACCAACTGAAAGGTTCCAGCTGGATGACGTGTCCTCAAGTCAGGCGGGAAAGTCATGTGCTGTGAGCGCAGCAACACCTCCCACAGGGAGAGAGATTGCCACCCTACTTGCTCCTAGGCAACACAACCAACCAACAGCACGCGAAGGAAGCAACTGTCAACAAACACCTTAGGGCTTGGGCCAGGTGTGAGCGGATTTGCTTGAATGAAATAGACCACATTGTTTTTTTGTGAGGAAGAATTCGGATGACTTGCAGATTGTTTTAAAAATAACAGTTGTTTGAAAAAAAGGCAAGAGATTAATGATATGCAACTCTTTCAATAAAAAAAATAAGAATTAAAAAAATAAAAATGGTGCCGTAGTTTAAGATTTATTTAACAAAAACGAACCAGTTAACAAACTGACGAAATAAGGAAAAAAGAAGTGAAGATCGTGTCTGCCTTGTTTTGAAACAAAATAAATGTAAGAAATAAGGGGTGAAAATGGTTTATGGAGGTAGCTCACCTCCAAAATCTAAGGTTGTGTTGGTTTTTCGAAAGACAGAACAACAACTGTTTCATCGTGTGTAAACTTTAAAGTGTACTGATGGCAACAAAGTAAACATTTGTTTACAAAAAAGTTTGTCATTTTCATAAGTGCTCCAGGGCTAGTCTTTGGTGGCAAACCAAAAGGGTTCTTGGCAGGGAGAGTCTCAGAACTGGGGAACTCAATGTTGCTTAAGTGTCGGGTGGCATGTAGGTAGTGCTGACTAACTTGTGATCACCCACTGCTCTCTGAAGGCTCGAGGTTATCACTGCCAGCATCTCAGTGTGTATGCTGGGCTGCAGTACCGGCCTTAGGGCAGGGCCGCCCGGGCGACTGCCCTGGGTGCCACATTAGTTCACCTGCCACGCCGACTAAGGGAAGTCTTTCAAGGGCTCCCCCGAGTTGCCGTGATGGGTGTAATGAAATGCACCCGCTCGCCTGTTTGTGCTCAGCGCGCCAGCAGGAGAGCGCGGTGCTTTTTATTACAATATAGTGCGGCTGTCAAACCAGCATGGGGCAGCAACACCATGCAGGTGTGACAGCAGCGCTGTATTGAAGTGCTTAAATCCCTGCTCTTGCATGGGAGTGGGGAGTTAAGCACTTAATTAAATGGAGCAACAAAACATTTGGCTCCCCCCTGCAGGGACCGGGGCGGGGGCTGCCGGGGGAGGGGAAACCACATTTTGATGACTCGCCTGGGCCCTTCCAGAGCTAAGGCCGTCCATGCTGGGCTGTTTGGCAGATGTTGCAGGTGAGTGACGGCAGGTGGTGGCTCTTGGCAGCAGGCTCTTCCTCCCTCATTTCTGAAATTCCCAAGCATGCAGACACAGGATCCAGGATTCAAGGTATCTGTTCACAGACTAGTCTTGCTCGGAGCAAAGCCAGTAGTTTGGTTAAGACCCAGTCTCCAAAAGCTCTGTAGCCAAGATCTCTGCGGTCCTCCCTTGATAATATGATATGAGTCATTTATAATGTGGCTGTACACAAGTGTTTCTAAGCGGGACAAGACAAGGTGGGGAGACATCCGGAGGACGAACAAACAATCTTACTAGGCCTTGTGTCATTCAGATAGTGCAAGTGCAGTGGGGGATGCGGGGGGGCAGAGAAGTGCAAGGGGGAGGGAAAGGGGAAGTGCAGTCGGGGCTGCAGTGCCATGAGTAAGTGCAGCCGGGGAGCCAACTTTGGGTAGTGGAAGGAGGCAGGGGGCTGTAGGGTTACAGATACAGCCCCAAGTGCATGGGGTCGCGGAAGCAGTTCAGTGCTTACAGATCGTGGCAGGGCCTGGTACCCATAAGGTGCTGAGGGTAGCCAGGTGACCAGTCAGCGCAGCAGGCAGGAGGGTCAGCAAGGGAGAGCAAGAGAGAAAGCAGAAGCGAAAAGGAAGGTCTTGAGCTGCTTCTGTAACCGGAGGTGGTCCTGCTCCAGTTTGAGAGGGACAGAGAGGCCATTCCAGAGGGAGGCCCCTGCAGAGGAGAGAGATCTACCTCCCACTCTCTGCCTGGAAAACCGCCTGACAGTCAGAGAGTTGGAGATAGTTGAGCGAAGGGCCCGAGAAGGAAGATGTTTAGGAAGAGAGAGTTGGATGTAGTGTGGGCCCCGACCCCAGAAAGCCTTGTGGATAATGCAAAGGGTCTTGATCTTGATCCTTGCAGCCACCGGGAGCCAGTGGAGAGATTTCAGGGCTGGAGAGATACGACCCCTGGGCTTGAGGCCAAGGACAAGTCTTGCAGTCCTGTTCTGGATTAGTTGTAGAAAGCGGAGAGTAGTGGAAGACAGGTTGAGGAAGAGGCTGTTGCAGTAGTCAGGCCTAGAGAGAACCAGGGCTCTGGAGATGTTGAGCTTATGGGTGAAAGTGAGAAAAGGTGGATTACCTCTAAGAAGGTACAGCTGGTAGTGGAACTTCTTCAAGAGGTCCATGATGTGAGGAGAGAATGAGAGAGTGGAGTGGAAGATTACCCCAAGGTTTTTTGCCTCACAGGAAGACTCAGCAAGAGGGCCGAGGGAGGGCGGCCAGAGTGAGAGAGGGAAAGCGGGAGCAGGGGTCCCAAGGAGGAGGCTCTCGGTCTTGCTGGCGTTGAGGCAGAGATTGTTGGAGGCACACCATTCGTGGATCGCGGATAGACAGCCAGGAATGAGCAAGAGAGGAGAAGAGGCTGAGGGAGCCTGAATGAGAGCTGAATGTCATCCACATAACATTGAAAGTTAGAGGAGAAGGTAGAGATTAGGCAGGCCAAAGGGGCCACATAGACATTGAAAAGTCAGGGTGAAAGGTTAGAGCCATGGGGAACACCACATGTAGAGAGAGAGAAGAGAGAGGTGGTGGAGAGAAAGGACTCCAGTTGGACCTGAGAAGGACGGTCCAGGAGGAAGGAGGTTAGCCATACAAGGGTCTGATCTGTGATGCCCAGGTTCTCATGGAGATGATTGATCAGGGTGGCATGGTTAACTGTGTTGAACGCAGAGGAAATATCAAGGAGGATGAGGACAGAAGGAAGGTTAGAATCGATATTAGTGAGCAGGTCTTCACGGGTGTACAGTAGAGCAGTATCCGTGCCTCTGGATGCTCTGAAGCCAGACTGATGGTGATGGGGACAACCAACAGATTCAGTATGTAGAGTAAGCTGAGAGATGGCTAGCTTTTCCAAGAGTTTGCCCAGAAAAGGGGTGATAGAGATCGGGTGGTAGTTTGCCGGACAGGAAGGATCGGCAGAAGGTTTCTTCAAGAGGGGGTGCACACGGGAGTGCTTTAGGGGGGGAAAGGAAAGTTCCAGTGGCAAAGGAGTGATCGCAGAAATCGGCCAAGGCCAGAGCGAGGGAGTCGATGTGGTCCTGGATGGTTCTGGAGGAGTAGGGGAGCACCTGCTTGGATGACACTTTCATAGATCGGGCTTGTCTAGAAATGTCATCAGGAGTGATCACAGAAAAAGAGGAGATAGGAGGAGGAGAGGGAGAGGTGGCCAGCAGGGGGCCAGCCGAGGAAGAGGAAAGAGAGGAGGAGAGAGAGGACAGCATGTCCTGTGTTGTAGTGGTGAATTGAGAAGCCAAAGCTGTCCAAGGGGCCTGGGAGGAAACAGGGGAGACAGAGACTGCAGCAGGATTGGCCAGCTCCTTGCAGATTTCGAAGAGTTCAGCCATGCTGTTAGAGGCAGCAGAGACACAGGCTTGGGTGTAAGCTCTCTTCTTGGACAGGACATTGCCATGGTATTGCCTTTGGAGCAGGTGTCATGCCAGTTTGTCAGAGAATGTGCCCGATGTGCAGACTACTGGCACAGAGAATGCATCATTTATGAATGGGAGGTGGGATAGGAAGGTGACCACAGCCTCTTTACACCTGGGCATTCCTTCAAATTCCTTGGCAAATCAGGAATAAGAGCAAGTTTGCGGGAGACCACCCAGGGGCTTCTTGGCTTGAGGAGGTATATCGAGGCCATAACAATGGAAGTAGGTGATATACAAATATCACATAACATAACATATCTATTCAAGCAGAGAAGATGGAGAGATGGTTGTGGTGGTTTCCTGAAGTAAGCCTGGATATGTTCGCATCCTCTTACACACTCTTCCTTGAACACACAATCTGGCTGCTGGAGATACCTGGATTGTATGGCTGCCAGTACGCATGCCCTTGTCTCGATCATCGGCCATACCCTATCAAGAGAACAATGGTTTATGCCAGGCAGTCCAGGCGCAGCCAGCCACGCAAGGGTACTCACCTGTTAAGATCTGCCACACAAAACCCTAGTCCTTCTAGGGTGCACATCAACACTGCCACCCCAATATGACCTTTCTGCGGATCAGAGCCCACAGGGTAAGGGTCAGAACTCGGCAGTATAAGAGCAAAGAAATGGAAGAAATTACTGGCACATCACAAGCACTTCACAGCTTAGGTCCTTAGCTTCACGAGGATGCCCCGCTTCTCATCAGGATGCATCGGTGGAGGACGGAAGTAGACTCACATTGCGTTGGGTGTTTGTAAGCAAGGCATGCTTCTGCTGCCTGGCCTGCACACTGGACTTTGCTGCATGCTTGTCAAAAGGACATACTAGTTCTGCAAGGCCTTTGCAATGTATTGTGCTGTGCACTTGTGACTAGGATCCCCCGCAGCTGTGACGCCACAGCACCTGACTGACTTCTGTGTTTGTGAAAAGAGGCCAGTGGTTATGCACAAGCTTGGCACTAGACAGCGCTGTGCTGTGCTTCTGATAGGAGCCTCTAGTGCAGCGAGGCCTCAGGACCTGACTGCCTTGTGTGTATGCGAATAGAGCCCAGTGATTATGCACAAACCTGGCACTGGACTCTGCTGTGCTTCTGATATGAGCCTCTGGTGCAGTGATGTCTCAGCACCTGACTGCCTTCTGTGTTTGTGAAAAGAGCCCAGTGGTTATGCACAAGCTTGGCACTGGACAGCGCTGTGTGGTGCTTCTGATAGGAGCCTCTGGTGCAGCGAGGCTTCAGCACCCGACTGCCTTGTGTGTTTGTGAAAACAGCCCTGTGGTTATACCCAAGTTTCGCACTGGCCTGCACTGTGCTTCTGATAGGAGCCTCTGGTGCAGGCAGTGAGGCCTCAGCACCTGATTGCCTTGTGTATTTGTGAAAAGAGCCCAGTTGTTATGCACAAGCTTGGCACTGGACAGCAAAGTGCTTCTGATTGGAGCCTCTGGTGCAGCGAGGTCTCAGCACCTGACTGTCTTGTGTGTTTGTGAAAAGTGCATAGTGGTTATGCACAAGCTTGGCACTGTACAGTGCTGTGCTTTTGAGAGGAGCCTCTGGTGCAGTGAGGCCTCAGCACCTGACTGCCTTGTATGTTTGTGAAAAGAGCCCAGTGGTTCTGCACAAGCTTGGCCCTGGACTGCACTGTGCTTCTGATAAAAGCCTCGGGTGCAGCAAGGTCTCAGCACCCGATTGCCTTGTGTGTTTGTGGAAAGAGGCCAGTGGTTATGCACACGCTTGGCACTGACCTGTGCTGTCCTTCTGTTAGCAACCTCTGGTGCAGCTAGGTTTCAGCACCTAACTGCCTTGCGTGTTTGTGAAAAGAGCCCAGTGGTTATGCACAAGCTTGGCACTGTACTGTGCTCTGCTTCTAATAGGAGCCTCTGGTGCAGCAAGGTCTCAGGACCTGGTTGCCTTGTGTGTTTGTGAAAAGAGCCCAGTGGTTATGCACAAGCTTGGCTCTGGACTGCACTGTACACTTGTGACTAGGAGCCCCTGGAGCACCGAGGTCTCAGCACCAGATTGCTGCGTGCGCTTGTGAACAGAATATACTGGTTATGCAAGGCCTGAGTGTGATGAATCAACTTCCGGGGCCCAGTAGTCCAGGAATGAATACCATCAAATACCATCAATCAGCCCCACACCTCTAGTACACCAGAAGGGATCCAGACAGATTGGAAACACAAGCAAATTATAAACCTCCTTGCCTAATTTTGGTAACGTGGACGGAACAGCAGGCTTATCTCCAAAAGGTCGCGGATCGTTGGTTAGTTGCAACATAGTGAAAATACAATTATTATCCAATGATAAAAGTGACTGTCCAGTCAAGGTTTTACAAAAATATCTACTTTATTATTATCACAATAGACAGTTGTAGCACACTATAAAATAGTCAGTTTCAGGGTGCTTTGCAGCTTCTGCGACAGAGTTCAATATGGGAGATAGCTGCAGATATCAGGCGGCAGGCAGTTCGGCAAGCAATGCTGGACGGGCGGCTGCAGGCTGGCCTGCATGGCAGCTCGGGGTCAGGAATCGTCTCAGTGCTGGTCGGCAGTTCTGAAGCACTGGTCAAGGCACCTCAGACAGCGTTAGTGACTGCAGCAAAACAACAGTCAGCAGTGCAGTCAGTTGTAGCTCGAGGGGCTCGACTGGCTCAAAAATTTCCTTTAAGGTGGACATTGGTAGATTCTTGCCGAGGCACTTCTCCTAGCTTCTTCACTGAGCTTGTGTCGTCCTTTAAGGCGGACGGCCCAAAGCGGAGGAGAGTGTTGCTTGCAGCTGCCTTGTCCTTGGTTTGGTTCAGAGACTCTCTGGCACTTCCTAGCCAGGAAGCTTGCTGCAGAGCCTAGCAGGACACGCTGTGTGCTGGCTGGGCACCGGTTCTGGAGCTGATCAAGGGTCCTCTGGATTCGGTATCTCCCTCTGTTCTCTGGGAGATGTTAAGGGGAGGGATACTACATCCCTCTTGGAGGTCCTGTCCTTCCTTCACTGGCGGAAGATGTAAGGCAGACTGTACCTTCAGCCAGGGTCCAATGATGAGTTCTTCTTGCTACCCCTTGAGAAGTCTTCAGATGATCTGCCAAAAGAGGGGCTCAGCCATCTTTTAAAGCCAAATGGGCCACAGTGATTGTTGTAGGCTAAGCCTACCTTAATGAACCATTGAGTGTCCGAACCAACAATCTCCTGTATGCGTGAGGTCATACCCAAATTGCCTTGCAGCAGAACAGGTAAAGGGGTGATAACATGATATTATATGGCATTTATAACGCGCCGGTACACAAGTGTTTCTAGGCGCGACAAGACAAGGGCGGGGGGAAACAAAGGGAGGACAAAACAATGATCTTACTAGGCCTTGTGTCATTCAGATCGCGCAAGCGCAGGGAAGGGAAAGAGGAGAAGTGCAACGGGGTGGGTGGGGTGGAGAAGTGCAGGTAATCAAAAGTGCAGCCAGCATGTGGCTCAGTGCAGGTAATGAGAAAGTGCAGCCAACGGGTGGCTCATTAGTGCAGAGAGAGAAGACTGTAGGGTTACAGATACAGACCACAAGTGCTGTGGGAGCCAAGAGTCATTGCAGGGTGCAACTGGACAGGCAGGGACCTGGACCCGAATTCAGTGGGTGGCCACATGACCAGTGCATGGAGCATACGGCTCATCAGTAGTGGAGAGGAAGAGAGAAAGCGGAAGTGAAGAGGAAGGTTTTGAGTTACTTCCGGAACCGGAGAGGGTCCTGCTCAAGATTGAGAGAGGCAGGGAGGCTGTTCCAGAGGGAGGCCCCAGCCAAACAAAGAGATCTGCCCCCCAACTCTCTGCTTGGAAAAGCGACTGACCCTCAGAGAGTTGGAGGTGGATAAGCAGAGAGCTCGAGATGGGAGGTACTTAGGAAGAGAGAGTTGTAGGTAGTGTAGTCCCAGGCTCCAGAAAGTCTTGTGGACGATGCAGAGGGTCTTGAACTTGATCCTTGCTGCCACTGGGAGCCAATGAAGAGATTTCAGAACTGGAGAGGTAGGATCCCTGGGCTTGAGGCCAAGGACAAGTCTTGCAGTCCTGTTCTGGATAAGTTGTAGAGGACGGAGAGTGGAGGCAGGAAGATTTAGAAAGAGGATGTTGCAGTAGTCCGGCCTTGAGAGGACCAGAGCTCTGGAGACAGTGAGCTTCTTTGGGAAAGTGAGGAAAGGAAGAATACCTCTGAGGAGGTGCAGCTGATAATTTGACTTCTTAGAGACATCCGAGATGTGAGGAGAGAAGGAGAGGGTGGAGTCGAAGATGACCCCAAGGTTCTTAGCCTCACAGGTAGGAGCGGAAGAGGGCCCAGAGTGGGCAGCCAGAGAGAGAGAGGAAAGGAGGGAGCTGGGGTTCTGATGAGGAGGATCTCCGTCTTACTGGCATTAAGGCATAGACTATTGGATGCACACCACTACTGGATTGTGGACAGACAGTCTGGAATGAGAGAAGGAGTAGAGGTGGCCGAGGGTAGCCTGAAAGATGGCTGGGTGTCAGCCTCATAACACTGAAAGTTGGAGCAGGGAGCAGCAATGCAGTGGGCAAGAGGTGCCATGTATTGGTTGAACAGCCAGGGAGAAAGGTTAGACCCCTGGGGTTCACCACGGATAGAGAGAGAGAGATAGAAGAGGGGAAGGACCCTAGTTGAACCTGAGAGGGTCGGTCAGTGAGAAAGGAGGTCAGGCAGTCCAGGGGATCATCAGTGATACCCAGGTTATCACGGAGGAACTTGGGCAGGATGACATGGTTGACCATGTCAAAGGCAGAACGAAGGTCGAGCAGAATGAGGACAGAGGTAAGGTTAGAATCAAGGTTACAGAGCAGGTCCTCACAGGTGTTCAGGAGAGCAGTTGCCATGCTTCTGGCAGCTCTGAAGCCAGGCTGATGGTCATGGAGGCAACCAACAGATTCAGTGTGAAGGTTAAGATGGGAGATGAACAGCTTTTCCAAGAGTTTACCCAGAAAAGGAGTGATAGAGATCGGGCGATAGTTAGCAGGGGAGAAAGGATCCGCAGAGGGCTTCTTTAAGAGGGGGTGCATAAGGGAGGTTCCAGTTGCAAAAGAGTGATTGCAGAAATCGGCCATGGCTGGAGCAAGGGTGTCAATGTAGTCCTTGAGGGTTCTGGAAGAACAAGGAAAAACCTGTTTTGATGAGAATTTCATAGATCGGACTTGTCTAGAAACATAGCCAGGGGTGAACAGGGGAAAGGAAGAGAAGAGAGAAGGAGAGGCGGCCACCGGAAGGCCAGGAGTGGTTTAGTTTGGTTTTTTGTTTGTATAGCACACAAAGCCCTGAGGCATCTCGGCACTTCGCATAAGAATATGGTTACAGAAAGTGTAATAAGAACAGTAGCAGACCTGGAGTACATAAAGGCCAGGGAAGTGCCGGAATTACATACATGATCAACATTTTCTAATTGTGCATATATAATTAAGGCTATGCAGATATGTCAAGGATATAAGGAATCTAGATAGGTACAATATATATTTGGCAAGCTCTCCTCGAGTTATGGCGAACTACAACAGGTACATATAAAGTCAAAATAGGTAATGCGATTATATACTAAGCAGGTTCACCTCGTGTTATGGGGAACTACAACAGGTACATATAAAGTCAAAATAGGTAATGCGATTAAATACTAAACCGGTTCACCTCGTGTTATGGGGAACTAAAACAGGTACATATAAAGTCAAAATAGGTAGTGCGATTATATACTAAGCAGGTTCATCTCGTGTTATGGGGAACTACAACAGGTACATATAAAGTCAAAATAGGTAATGCGATTAAATACTAAACAGATTCACCTCGGGTTAGGGGGAACTACAACAGATACATTTAAAGTCAAAATAGGTAATGCGATTAAATACTAAACCGGTTCACCTCGTGTTATGGGGAACTACAACAGGTACATATAAAGTCAAAATAGGTAATGCGATTATATACTAAGCAGGTTCACCTTGTGTTAGGGGCAACTACAACAGCATATAAGGTCAAAATAGGTAATGTGATTATATACTAATCAGGTTCACCATGTATTAGGGGAAAGTATTACTGGTATATAAGGTGTCATCGTAGGTTCAAATGAGTATATATATACACTTGGAGGCACTAGATACTTACACAAAATAGGTAATGCGATTATATACTAATCAGGTTCACCTCGTCTTATGCGAAACTACATCAGGTACATATAAAGTCAAAATAGGTAATGCGATTAAATACTAAACAGATTCACCTCGGGTTAGGGGGAACTACAACAGATACATATAAAGTCAAAATAGGTAATGCGATTAAATACTAAACCGGTTCACCTCGTGTTATGGGGAACTACAACAGGTACATATAAAGTCAAAATAGGTAGTGCGATTATATACTAGGCAGGTTCACCTTGTGTTATGGGGAACTACAACAGGTACATATAAAGTCAAAATAGGTAATGCGATTATATACTAAGCAGGTTCACCTTGTGTTAGGGGCAACTACAACAGCATATAAGGTCAAAATAGGTAATGTGATTATATACTAATCAGGTTCACCATGTATTAGGGGAAAGTATTACTGGTATATAAGGTGTCATCGTAGGTTCAAATGAGTATATATATACACTTGGAGGCACTAGATACTTACACAAAATAGGTAATGCGATTATATACTAATCAGGTTCACCTCGTCTTATGCGAAACTACATCAGGTACATATAAAGTCAAAATAGGTAATGCGATCATATACTAGGCAGGCTCACCTCATGTTATGGGGAACTACAACAGATACATATAAAGTCAAAATAGGTAATGCGATTATATCCTAAGCAGGTTCACCTCGTGTTAGGGGGAACTACAACAGCATATAAGGTCAAAATAGGTAATGCGATTATATACTAAGCAGGTTCACCTCCTGTTATGGGGAACTACAAAAGCATATAAGGTCAAGATATGTATAACGATTATATACTAATCAGGTTCACCACGGATTAGGGTAAAGTATTACTGATATATAAGGTGTTATCGTAGGTACACATGAGTATATATATATACTTGGAGGCACTAGATACTTACAGGAAGAATGGCCGCTAAGGCCAAAAAGAAGGCCTTAGATTAGGGATATCGTGCACACAGTGACGAGAGAACATACGCAGGTAGCCCAAGGAGTTGGCATACATTAGAGTGCATATACGTTCAATCAAACATTCTGGATACACCGTCAGTTTACATCGGACAAGTCTCAGGTGTGGGCGTTAAGAAAATAAGTGGCCAGGTAGTATAGGGTGTGGATTAGAGTACGGCTACTTAGCAACGTAAGTGGGTACACATGGAGAGTGGGATGTACAGTCTGGACAAAGTGTTAGGATTTTACGGTCTGTGAAAAGAGAACTGAGTGATCCAGAATTGGAGCATAGCAGGGATTTTACGGTCTGTGAAAAGAGAACTGAGTGATCCAGAATTGGAGCATAGCAGGGATTTTACGGTCTGTGAAAAGAGAACTGAGTGATCCAGAATTGGAGCATAGCAGGCCTTAGTCCCGACAGTAGCGACGTTGAGGCAAAGGCAGTAATAGTGAAAGTAATGACCCATGGCGCCACCTATGTAGATCGAGATACCGCAATTCAGTGTGATATTGAGGCAGTGCATCAGGTGATGAGGCCAGGGACCCAGGTCTCATACGGAAGGAGCAAGTAACGTGCAAGTTTCACAAGAGGTGACATAAGATATGGGGAGAAGCGACTTTGAGGCCGCATGAAGCAAGTTATGGAGGATTCAACAGTGTATGGTAACGAGCATGAGGAAACACATCTTACCTGATGTGGTAGCAGGGGAACCTCAAGAGGGAGGAGGTGGTTGCAATCGGACGCAGGCAACTAGAGCACATTGCGCAAGTCCCGGGCAAGGACAGGGGAAAGACAGGGAAGCAGCCTTGAAAGCTGGCCTTCAAATGATGGGCCCGACTACACCTCACAGCTCGGCCGGGCCCAGCATTTGATGAAACAAGTGGCCAATCAGACAGCTGGTAACGAGGAAGTGCTTCTCTCACCAGACAGCTCCATATCATTCGAGTGGAGGAGGGGAAAGATTAGGAAGAGAGGGTGGGCAGAATGTCCTGAGTTTTAGTGATGAAATAAGAAGCCAAGGCCGTGCAGAGGGCCTGGGAGGGAACAGGAGAGGTAGACACTGCAGCAGGATTGGCCATCTCCTTGCAGTTTTTGACGAGTTTGTCTGAGTTGTTAGATGACGGGGTGCAGAGGTGTAGGCTTGGATGTGAGCTCTCTTCTTGGCGAGGACAGAGAGTATGTTCTGCCTTTGGAGCAGGAGGCTGGCCAGTTTGTCAGAGGGTGAAGCTGTTGCCCTCCACTTCCTCTCCGCCTCCCTGCACTTGCGTTTAAGGGTGACGATGTCAGAGTGGTACCAAGAGTTGCACTTGGATTTGGGCTTCAAGCGGATCCTCATGACAGGGGCAAGTACATCAAGAGTGTCAGAGATAGAAAGATAAAGGTTGGAAACTGTTGTATCAGGGTGTGAGTCAGCCAAAGGTGCAGAAGGAGGAGAGAAAGGAGGGGAAAACATGTAATACTAAGCCCCACCGATCTTCCTGTCTGTGGGGATCAAAGGGTCTCTCTGGTTAATGGAGCTCTCTTTGGTTCCCGATTAAAGCAGCAGGTCTCCCTTGAAGCTGCAGTGAGACCAGAATTTCTGTCTCTGTGAAACCACATACTCCTATCTTTTGAATGGGGTCTACTTGCGGAGATAGCTACTGTAAACACGCAGTCCTAGACATGACGTTTCCCGGTCAATCGATACTGAAGCCGGGAGTTGGCATCAGGTCGGCACAGTGCATATGAAAGGGTGTTGGGGGTTTCCTGTCTCCTTTGTTAGCCTCTGTAGCCAGGCCCCACATGGGTCTGTTCGAATTAAACTCCGATTAGTATGCAAATGCTGTCACCAGTTACATGCTCAACAAAAGGACATGGTGGACCCATGCAGCCTTTGTTGGTTAATAAGGATAGCCATGGCAGGGGGAAGGTTTGGCTCTCCCCCTTTTGAGATGATATGGTTTACTCGTGGCTGTCATATCCCAATTAAATATGACAGGGGGGACTACGTCTGTAGGCTGTGTCCACCCAGAGTACACGGGTCTAAGTGTATGTTGATTGTCCGGAGGTTGATCTACCATCATTCAATTTAATTTAAAAGTAAAAGAAAAAACAAGCGAGCGCACACCCACCGTGCGGATGGTCGAATTCCTCACACTTAGCTGTGCACTTCTGAACAGGATGCACTGTGCATCTATGTGGTGGCGTATTTCTATGGCAGAAACCTTTCTAGGACAGCAAAGAAGTGCAGAACACGGTGCAAGATACAACCTTTTATCAAGCCCAGGGGGATAAGCTGCACTGACTGGATGGCTGGCCTGCTGATGGTCTGTGAGATAGACGGATGTTTGAACAAAAGAGTCCATATTTCTTTCCTGAGCGATAGCAGCTTTGGAGCCTAGCAAATGTCAGTCAGTATGGCATACCACAGCGCAGGTGCATAACAGGAGATGGCCTGTGCTGGTTATGCAAGGTCTCTGCACTGGACTGCACTGTGTGCTTGTGAACAGGAGGCACTGCTTATTGTAATTGTAATGGGTTATTTATAACGCTCTTAATACCCAGAGGTTTCTAAGGGCGGACCCGGGGATCGAACTTGTGTTGCTCCGTGTCGTCTTGCTTCCAAGACGAGCTTGTTGCCCCTGAGCTATCCTCCCGATACAAGGCTATGGCAGTGGACTGTGCTATACAATTGTGAAGAGGGTGCACTGGACTGCACTGTGCGCATGTGAACAGGCGACACTGCGTATGCAAGGCCTTGGCAGTGGACTGTGCTGTGCACTTGTGAACAAGATGCACTAGACTGCACTGTCTGCTTGTGAGTAGGAGGCACTGCTTATCCAAGGCCTTGGCAGAGGACTGTATTGTGCATTTGTTAACAGGATTCTCTGAAGCAGCCAGGCCTCAACACCCTACTGCCTTGTTTACTTGTGAACAGGCACACTGGTTACGCAAGCCCTCTACACTGGGCATTGATTGATGCTTGTGAAGCAGATGCTCTGAATCAGTGAAGTCTTAACACCCTAGTACTTGCGCTGCTTGTGAACATGACATTTCGCTAGTTCATCAGCATGGGACTACTGTAGGGGAGGCATGGTATCACAAGTAGGACACTGACACAAAAGATACAATTTGTAAAACCTTTATTAAAGTTTCTGGGTTTGGAAAAACTCCTACTTTGCCCTATAACTAGGATGGGAGTAGTCTCGACCATCAAATGATAATCAAAACAGTCCTAGTGAAGTCCGTCAAATCAAGATGGCCTATGCTAACAAAAAACGAACATAAACAATAAATGTCCCCGAATCTGCTTTCCTCCCCCACGTCGGACAGCTCGAACTAGGCCAGTCCCCGTAGGCAGGATGACATCCTCTGGCTTGAGATTTTAGCACATGACCAGTTCAAAATGTGGATTGAGGCCTGCCTCGCCTTCCACATAAAAGTCACTCTTCCCAGCCTTTGAAACAACATTTCACAAAAGGTTCACGCTGGTCCCCCTCTGTCGGGCTCAGACCGTTTTGAAACAAAAGTTCATGCAGGGGCCTCCCTCTGGAACAGCCTTCCTGCCTCCCTGAAACTTGAGGAGAACCATCTCCGGTTCCGGAAGCACCTCAAAACCTTCCTCTTTGCTTCTGCTTTCTCTCTCCCTCTCCCCTGCTGAACAGCTAATTAATTCTTCACTGAAACTGCACTTATCCTGCAACTGGACCACTCTAGACGGCCTCGGTCCTTGGCCCAGCCACTCTCCTCTTGCACTGATGCCCTGGAACCCCTTTGCACTGCGGGACTGTCTCTGTATCCCTACAGCCCCCCCCCTTCCCCAGCACTTGCTCTGCACTTACCTCGCACTTGCCACCAGCTGGCCCTATTTATTTATTTATTTATTACTTTACGCCACTTACCTTGTACTGCACTTCCCCCCCTCCCCTTCCCCTTGCACTTTTCACACTCCCCCACCCCTGCACTTGCGCGATCTGAATGACACCTGGCCTAGTAGGATCGTTGTCTGTCTCCCCTTGTCCCTCCCCTCCCTGCCTCGTCGCGCCTTGAAACACCTGTGTATAGGCGCGTTACAAATACCATATCATATCATATCATGTTGATCCCCCTCTGTCGGGCTCAGACCCGCAAAACCAAAAGTTTGCGTCAATCCCCCTCTGTCAGGGTCAGACCTTTCACAACAAAAAGTTCATCAATCGTTGTAGAGTCTCCCTTCCCCAAGCTTTTCACACCTCGGTTTTCTCCCTCAGTCGGGCTCAGACCGCTTTCGGACATCAAAGACTTTTGAATTTGCGTGGCTTACTTTATAGACCTCCGAGGGACCACTTTGACTCAAAGTTCAATGTTCAGCTTCGCATTTTAGTTCATTCACGGGTCTTCCTTTCCTCGCATCTCATCCACACACATGCAGCCTTCACTTGGATATAATGTTGCAACTTCAATCTTTCCTTTGACACACACCTGTCTCTCAGGTCGTTTGCCAACTCACTGGCTATGTGCGTTTCTTTTCTTTACAAGTTTCCAAGTCACGAGTCAAGGTTAGCATCACAGGCTTGGCCTCGCCTCCCTAACTCTGCTGTTCACCTAGGAGCATCCATAGTGTCCTTGAAACACAATGCAGCCTTATGCTTTGGGATTTGGCCTTCTCCATGTATCTTGTGTGTCCTTTTGGAGGCAACAACCTGCTGTATGGAACTCGTGGGGTACTAGACCGGCTGCTCTCATCCCTTGGTCTGCCCCTCTGCTCCATTAGGTTCGCCTTCACCCCCGAAGTTCTGCCCTCATTCATGTTTCACCTTCTGCCTTTTATCTGTGTGAGGAGAGCTAAATGGTATCAGGTGGATGTACTTAAAGTTAAGTGCCTGACTTTGCCTGACCTGATTAGTGGGACCAGTGCGATATATACGGGTTAGTCTTGTTACTCTGAGTTGCCCTCTTCATCGGCCGAGTGTTTGTGTACGAAAGGGGGTGGAGGTGGTTGGGACAACAGAGAATCCTAAAAAATAGGATGGGTTAGATGTACAAAAAAGGGGGCAGCCTTGTCTCACCATCGGCTGTCTCACCCCCACTCCCTGAAAAGCCCTCACCCAGGTGATTCTCCCGCACTGGTCAACCCCAGGGTCTGAATTCAAAGGCAATGGCCACTGCCTGGCGCCCTGAGAGAGAGATCCCCGGGGACTAGCAGGTGAGACACCCTTTGGTTTCTCACACTACCCTATGACCATGTGAATTGGACACTCCACCCGGGCTGAACTATGATCTGTGAACTGGATGCCTAACAAGACACAAGTGCCAGACTGTTTTATGCTGTGAACAGTACGCTCCAGTGAGACCTCCGCACCGCCCTATACTGTTCATTTGTGAAGAGGATGCACAGATGAAACAAGACATCCCCTCTGGAATATGCTCTTGGTGTATCCAGTGATAATGTTGCAGTGAAAATGGCCACCAGGTGACAACATTTCCCTAAAAATGCACCCTCCAGACAATCAAACACTTTCTCCAAATATTCTAGAATTGGAGGTAATAATATATAATCCTACCCCTCCTAGAATATTTGGTGAAAGAATTTTAGGGGTCAGGGAAAGAAATGTGCCTACATGGTAACGTTTTTATGGCGACATTATCACATGCAACTGCTCTCGTGGGGTGAGGTGACCACTCGCGACATCCAAAAGCACCAGGAGACATAAGCAACAGGACACCCTGGTGCAGCGAGGCCTCAGTAAAGGACGGCATTGTATTTATTAAAAGCCCAGGGATGCCAGTTATACATGATTTACAATAACTAATTTACAGATGGCACTGGCATTCCCCCGAAGGGAGCCTGTGAAGTAGCACAAAGACGAGAACAAGTTGTGAGGCAATTTATGAGGATGTCAAAAAGTGGGACAAAGAACACAGACAAAACAACCAGAAAAGAAATATATACAAGAAACAGGTGAATTATAAAGGTAACATTAACCTAAAGGGGCAAGTGCTTCAAACTACAGAGAAGTCCTGTAGACATAAACAAATTACGTTCTTAAGCATCACATGAGAGAGGGGCAGCGTCAGGTAGGGAGGATGGGGCAAGCGCGGGGTCTGGGGGGGGCCTTATTTAGCAAGAAATTGAAACCACGCTTTGAAGAGGTCCACAGTTGGGCTGGCTTCGATAGTGATGGGCAGCGGGTTCCAGTGGGGCAGGGTGAGTAGGAGCAGCAGAGGGCATGGCAGTGATGATTTGTTGCCATCTTTTGAGCACGATGCTTCAGTGCACCAGTTATTCGGCAACAGATCAACTCGTCCCGTGGTGAACAGGTTGTTGAATAGCAGCACAAGACCTCAACACGGGGCGCTCGCATGCGGCTCTAGCAGCAGATGATGCCGAGCACTGGTGTAATGGAGGCTCCCATGCAGCAAAGACTCTGCTGTGAGCTTGTGAACAGCCCACCTTGGCGCTACCAGGGTTCAGAACTGAACACTTTGGTGCAGTAAACCTCGAACAGCAGACTGCACTTTGTGCTTGTGGCCAGGCTACTCTAGTGGGGGCTGGAGTCAGCGTCAGACCGCTTTGTGTGCTTGTGAACAGAACTGGTACTGTGAGGCCTTAGCTCTGGACTGTGCTTGTGCTCTTGTAAACAGAACGCACTGGTGATGCACGGCCTCACTGCCAGACACACTGTGTTCGTGTGAGCATGACGCACCAGTGCAGGGATGCCATGATACCGGTGAGAAAAGATATGAGCACATTACACTGAGCACATGTGGTCAAGAATCACCAAACAGGGCTCAACGGGACCAATTGTGAAGCACTGAGGCCTGGACACCGGAGTTCACTGTGCACTTGTGAGCGAAAACCTTACATGCAGGGAAGATTCCTTTGCGAACTGACTGTTCACTTATGTGCATAACTCGTATCGAATCAGCACCAGACTGCATGGTGGGCTTCCAGACAGAAAGGTCAGTTGCAACCCCAGTCTCGGGAGGATAGCTCAGGGGCAACGTGCTCGCCTTGGAAGCAAGACGACACAAAGCAACACAGGTTCGATCCTCGGGTCCGGCACTTAGAATGAGGCCCTGTTGTGTCTGAAACATTACAGACAGTAAAGACTCTGTTTACTCATTAAACTTTTAAGAGCTGGGCGAGTTCATAACATGCTATGTTATTGTCTTGATTGAAGGAGCTAGATGTCATTTTGACAAGAAATAACATGATAAGTAACAATACCAGAGGGCAGAGGCAGTCCCTTAATGGGAGTGCCTTGACAATAAGCTGAATTGGACTGGATGAGTTCAACCAGGAGATGAAAGGGTAGTGGGGGAATCTATACTGGGAGGATAGCTCAGGGGCAACGTGTTTGTCTTGGAAGCAAGACAATGCAGAGCAACACAGGTTCGAATACCAGTCTGTGTTTAGAGAATGGTCCCTGAAACTTATTCGCAGGGCTTGTTGCAGAAGTCGAAGATTATAGAAAACGGAGTGCATCCAGTCACTCCCCTGAGCCTCACTGCTCAGATTCCCTGCCCCCAGATTCTTAATCTTGGCAACTAGTGGAAGATCCATTCTCAAAAAGTGAGGTGCCTGTGGGTAATTACCTTCCTCCAAGAGATGGTTTGGACCAAACAAAGCCACTTCGGTTTTCTTGGCTGGAGACAGTTAGCCTACATCCAGCTACTGACCTCCTCCAGACAACCCTGCACTCGAAGGTAGCATTCTGCCACATTGCCAATGTTAACGTATATCGTCAGTGTAAGATTGAAAATACACCCTGTGTTTCCTCAATATGTCCATCAGTGGGCGTAGATATAAGTTAAATAACAGGGGGGAGAGGGAGGATCCCTGCATCCCTCCACTGGTCTGTTCCAGGGGATGTTGCCTTCCTGATAAGAAAGACTCAATCCAAGCTATAGCCTTCGTTGACACTCGTTCGATCGTACACAGTCGCTTAATCAAGCTACAGTGATTCACCGTATCAAAAACAGCTGAGAGATCCAGCAGCATAACCAACAAAGTTATTGGGGACATGCACAGGATTACAAACACAATCCGACATCTATGTGTCTGTAGACACTAATATCATGGTGATGATTCACATTTGGGTGATCTTAGTAAAAGGGGGGCAGAAGAAGTGGGGTGAAATGGTTGATGGGGTGGAAGTGTTGGTCCTTTTGAACTCTAGCAGATTGAGTTTGAGTTTAGGTTTAAAGAGCTCCACTGACGGAATGGCTTGGCTGTCAGGGGGAGGGCATTAGAAAGTAATGGAGATTTCGGTTGGAGGAATAGAGAGATGCAGTAGGCAAGGTAATATGGGCTAAGGCCATGGATGGATTTGAAGACGAATAGCAAGCATTTATAGAGTGAGCCATTCTGCATGGAGCGCCATCCAGTGAGCTGTCAGTGTACAGTGGTCCTCCAGTGTGCTGTGTATAGTGTTCATACATAAATAATAGAATAGGGCGACCTTTGTTGTACAAAAACACACACAATTGTATAGTGATTTAGAACATAGAAATCTTACTGTACATTACAAGTATGTGAAGATGTCGCCACAAGTGATTAAGCCCAATACATTCCCTATACAAAAAACAACAAATACATCACTTTACATATAAATAGACAGATAATATCTCTGTTAGGTGAATGTCAATATACATCCCCTTACAAATTATTTAGGGTTTAACATTGGTATAGAACTAAACAGTGGATCATTTGTATCCGGTGTCCGTAGCAGACACAAAAAATAATAAACAGTTGATGCGTCTGTATTTCGGCCTCTAGCAGTTGAACAAGCTAATGATATCAACGGCCTTCATCAGGACTGGGAATTGTTTGATCGGTTCTTGACAACCTTTTCTGTGGTGTGACTCTGCAACATAAATCAAATAGAAAAACTTAGTGTGTATGCCCGGGAGATCATGTTTACGAAGCTACATAAATAGCTGAGACGGTATCCATGGGAGGGAGACTTACCATGCTTCCATTTAATTTGCACAATCTATCCTGCCGTTGATATGTTTGGGCCAGATGGTCCTTTTGATTGAACTCCTTGTTGTGCCTACAAAACGATCAAAGACACGGGGAGGACTTTAACACTTGTGTGGAATCACAATGAGTATGCTACCAGTGCATGTTAGAAAGGTTGATGCTAGTGCAGTAAGGTTATTGCCAAGCAATCGAAAACATGTTTAGGATTTGCACGCTAATGCATATTAGTTAGGTAGATGTTGGTGTAGTAATCAAAAACGTGTGGAGGAATCGCACGCTGTGGATCTCAACCCTAGTCGCACACCGGTGGGGGCATAAGTCACCCGTATGTGTACATCTCATGTGAGCCACAATACAGTGTTAAGCGTACAATACAAATCATGTGAGGCACACTCCTTACCCTAGTCAAGAGATCGGGACAGTGAGGTGCTGGCGGCAGGGTCCTCTCTGATCCAAGGACCTGTTTGAATCGGTCCTGTTGAAATGTAGTGAAATGCTGCTGAGTTTTGTTTGCGACGACCCGGGATCGGTAGCCGATTTGCATGCTGTACATCCTGCGATGTAGTGAACACATTAGCGGCACTGGACAGGGTGTGAATACAGGATAATATGGCTCTGCAGCTGGTCTTACCTCGATGTGCTGGAGAAAGGCTATAGTCCCTGCCCGTTCTGCGTCTGTGGCACAGCTGCGGTGCTAGTGGCAGTGAGAGGTAAAAGTAAGAAACCTGCTGCGTCTTTTGCTATGGTGACGTCTGGAGAGTCTACGTATTGGGTGGGCATCTTGGAATGGACCTGAGTGTGCCCATATGCATAAACCAAACCACTATTAAGTGGTGTAATTAGGTGATCAAAACGAGGAATAGAAATAAATGAAAATAAACAATGTGACATACATATATGTCTACTAGGGTCTACCATCTCTTACGTGACGGGATGCAAGTCAAGTGCGCATGTGTGCTTTGTTGATCTCAACTTGCTGTAATCATACATGCTATATATGGGGTGCAGAACCCTGTTGAGAATCAGAATAATTTCTGTGGTGCACACAAACGAAGCGAAGAGCACAACGTCCGTGCAGTCGAGTGTTACTAGGACATATTAGGTTACCCTCTGCAGAGGTGCCTTGCTGAGAGGGAGCCATGGGACAATGTTCTTTATTGCTGCGGGTGACTGGGATTGGGGGAGCAGCTTGCCTTTTAACGCAGACAGGGTGGGCACCAGGTCAACCACCTTATACATGTGGATGAAAAAACCTTCGGGGCATTGGAAGGGTGGTGCAATACTCTTCCAAGTGATCATAAAAGTTATCAGCATCACGTATTGTGTGGCCTGAGCAAAAGTGCTTAAATGGAATACGGCAGCTTGGTCATAGGTATATCCTTCTTGCTGCACATCACAGGCTGTGTGGGTAAACCAGATGATATTTGGGCAGCCCCTAAGCCTATATGGCAAGGAATGGGCCGATTGTGTAAAAGTGTGTGACACCACAGTATTAGGGGACTAGACTCAACCAAAACCACAGTGTATGGACACATTTGTTAGGAGAATAACACACACTTATAGTGTTGGCACAGTAAAGTAGCACATAATTGGACAGTGCCCGCAGTGGGTCAGGTCCCCAATATTGTAATTATCAATTCAGTAGGCCATTCCATTTGATTGCTACATTTAAGCCATGTCGTGTGCTGTCCAGTTTGTAAATCCAACGTTGTTCCAGTGCTCTGAATCTTTTTTCACTGTTGCCTCCTCTGATATTTGTACTGATCATCTGTAGCACGAAACATTGGAGATCCCAATCAGTGTGCTTGTATTTTTTGTAGTGATCGATGAGCGGTTTATCCGCTACTAAATGCCAGATACAGGAGCGGTGCTTAGAGATCCTTTGTTTGATGGGTCTTGTGGTTTTTCCTACATATATCAATCCACAAGGACATTTTGCTGTTACAATTAGTGTGTTGAGATAGATACCAGTGTATGTTGTTGTGGGCAAATGCGAGTTTCTTCTCTGTGAACTGACAGGCTACGCATTTCCCACATTTGTGGTGTCCTTTCCCTGGGGGTAGATTTCAGGTTCTCTCAATTGTGGTAGGTTGTTTTGGAACTTCTTGTGCATTTCTGTCTGGATCAATGTTTTCTTCTTCTGGTTAATGGTATCCTTCATACTTGCAACAAAGGCAAAAGCCTTTGAAACTATATTAGAACTGAAAAGGTTCTTTAGGAACATCAGACTCAAATATTTATTTGATGTGTATATACTAGAACACTGAGGAGAACAAGAAAGCATGGATATGTCCAATAAAGAGAAGAACATTACAGGTTTCAAAATGAAATCATTGTTTGATCCCCCACCTTATATCATTCCAGCGGAATTCACCACCTTTGAGAACTTGGCCACAAAAAAAGTTCTAGACGCCATCAAAAAAGAGAATTATTATCAGGACAATCCCACCAGGGAGGAAAGGACGGCCCTGACAACACTTAGTACAGACAACAACCTCACAATAAAACCAGCTGACAAAGGAGGAGGGATCGTGATTCAGGATACATGTGATTATGATACTGAATACCTACGGCTCTTTTCCGACACTAAGGCATAGCGAGAATTGGACATTAACCCCATGGCCAGGTGCAAAGAAGAAAACGAGATCTCACTTCAAATACAGAAGCCCAGGGATGGATCTGTACTGAGGAAAGAATCTTTCTCAATTAAAAAAATCCCATGAAATTAGCATTTTATATACTACCTAAGGTGCACAAAGATCCTAAAAAACCACTGGGACAACCAATAGTATCTGCTTGCGATTCACTCCTTGAACCTTTATTGCTAAATACAGATTTAATTTTGAAACCATTCGTGGCCCAGAGGGCCTCATTCATAAAAGACCCCACGCAAACCTTAAACATACTCAAGACCATCAAAGTAGGACAATTGTGTATTCCAGTGACAATGGATGTTGAAGCCTTATACACATCTATCCCTCAAAGAGAATGCCTTGACGTTCTAGACAGTGTGCTAGAAAAAAGAAAAAGAGAGGACACTAACTCTCTCCCAGCGGCTTTTATTCTTGAATGCAGCAGACTTGCAACAATGGAAAATGTCTTCTTATTTAAGAACAAACACTTTAAACAAATTAAGGGATTCAGTATGGGAGCCACCTTTGCCCCAGATATCACAAATTTATTTATGGCAGATTACAATATTGATATTGATATTTTATTGCTATCGCGCTCGTACACAAGTGTTTCAGAGCTTGACAAGGCAAGGGAGGGTAACAGGGGAGAACAAAACAGCGATTTTACGAGGCCCAGTGACATTGAGAACGCGCAAGTGCATGGGAGAGGGGGAGGGGAAAAGTGAATGGAAGGGGTGAGAAGTGGAAAGTTTCGAAGCAGAGGAGAAACAGATAAATAACAATAAATACATGATAAAGGCAACAAACAGTGGTAGTCCAGCCAGCAATTTGCAGGTGCTAGGTTTAGGGCAGCAGACAGGGTAGGTCTGATAAGTGCAGGAAGAAAAAGGGGGGGCTGTATGGGTACAGATACAGACCCCAGTGCAAGGAGTGGCCCGGAGGCAGTGCGGGAGGGTGGCAGGGTGAGCAGGTACCTGGGCTCCGAGGACATAGGGTGGCCAGGTGCACGGTGCCAAGAGAGAACAGACCAGCAGGGGAGAGGGGGAGCGAAGGCAGAAGAAAAGAGGAATGTCTTGAGGTGCTTCTGGAACCGGAGATGGTTCTCCTCAAGTTTTAGAGTGGCAGAGAGGCTGTCCCAGAGGGGGGCCCCAGCTCGTTTCTTTGAAAAACAACTGACCATGAGGGAGTTGGAGGTAGAGGAGCGAAGAGCTCGAGAGGGGAGGTAATTGCAGAGGGATAGCTGAAGGTATTTTGGACCCAGGCCACAGAAAGCCTTATGGACAATGCAGAGGGTTTAGAATTTAATCCTTGCATTCACTGGGAGCCAATGGAGAGATTTCAGAGCTGGAGAGATACGATCCCAGGGCTTGAGGCCAAGGGCAAGTCTCGCAGTCCAGTTCTGGATTAGTTGCAGAGGGCAGAGGGTAGAGGCAGGTAGATTTAGAAAGAGGCTGTTACAATAGTCCAAGCTAGAGAGAACCAGAGCTTGGGATACCATGAGCTTTTGGGGGTAGGAGAGGAAAGGCAGAGTACCTCTGAGGAGGTGCCGTAGGAAATTTGATTTTTTAGAGACCTCAGAGATGTGGGCGGAGAAGGAAAGGGTGGAGTCAAAGATGACCCTGAGGTTCTTAGCCTCGCAGGTGGGGGTAGGAGGAGGGCCAAGGGAGGCCGGCCAGAGAGTGAGGGGAAAGGATGGTGAAGGTGTGTCGATGAGGAGGGTCTCCATCTTGCTGGCATTCACACAAAGATCATTGGCGGCACATCAAACTTGAATGGCAGTTAGGCAATCAGAGATGAGAGAAGGAGATGCGGTGGCAGAGGGCAGACTGAAAATGATTTGAGTGTCGTCAGCGTAGCCCTGGAAATTTGAGCAGAAAGTGGCAATGCAGTGGGCGAGAGTTGCCAGGTATTGGTTGAAAAGACAGGGCGAGAAGTTAGACCCCTGGGGAACACCCAAGCCTCCAGCTAAGGTGCGTACCAGTCCCTCCTACATGAAAATCTTGTAACTACGACAGCTTTATTACTTTCGTGTGTACATTTACACACAAGTTTAGAGCAGAGGGCAGTGCAAAGGTCAGGTTACTTGACAGAACCCAGAACGCTTCTTTTGATTTTTATCTACATGGATGTTAATTGCAAGCCATGGATAAAGCCTCTGAAACAGAATGTATTTCTCTGAAGCCTTTCAAAAAAAGAAACTGCACACTGAGCTTCTGCTGTGTTGCTGCTCGTGTAGCAAACAAGCACTGTGCATATTTATTTTCCTAGCATTTTAGGATTGTAAAATTAATGATGGAAAACTTAATTGCAATTGAGAATTAATATTTTGTAACAAATTATGCTTTTTTTTAATCAATGAAAGCAAACCAGTATTGATTGCACAATTGTATTTTTCAGAGTTCCTGTGCTGTGTGCATAACCATAGGGAGGCAGATAATTTTTACTTATAATTCAATTTACTCTGTAATTATAAAACAGTAAGTAAAATGATGACTATGCATGGTCTAGTTTACATCCATTCAACCTTGCAGTCAATGGGGTACATTACTGTAAATGGTCAGTGGCAGCAGAGCCTTTGTTCAAGGGCGAGTGATTGTCATTACACCCATCACAGGTGTTCTAACCTCTCAAATCCTCAAGACTACAATTAAAACATCCCAAACCCGACTCTCCAGGAAGTGCAAGTGCTGTTCAAAAACAAACAAATGAAAGTTAACATTTGTAATTGAAATAAAAACTCTGCAAACCTGTCCCTGTGATAATCCAAATAGGTATTTAACTTTATGTAGCGCTTCATACATGATTCGTCCAACATCTAGGCACTGTCGATACTCAGTTAACTGACCTCTGAAGGATGTTAGCCAATAAGATAGCTCAGCTGGTTGAGCTCTCGCTGCTGCGATCTGTGCGTGATCTGTAGGTTGCAGGCTCGAATCCCGGCAACGCCAACTCAGTTTTTCATGCTTTCAAGGTCAATAAAGGAGTACCGACTTCGGTTTGGAGATGATTGTGATAAATATGTTCACTTTGCCGAAAGCACTATATAAATAACCATTTGACCATGAGATTAGATATAGAATTTTGCATGGAGTCCTTGCCTCTCTGCACTGTTGTATCATAACATTGGCATACCATTAGGTAGTAATAGCTCTAGGAAACGAGGACTTTCATTAAACATCAAAAGATAGTTCTGCTATCGACCCTCAAAACACACACTACAATTAATGCTTGCTTTACTATGTAATTGGCTAGGTTTTTGTGTTTTCAACATTTAAATATATACATGAGTTCAAATGGCCAGACCTTAGAGAAATAATGAAAGGTGTATTCTGTCACAATACAGAAAGCTGCCGCATAGTAATGATTTCCATACAGTTTTTGCACATGTCAGCTGTATGTCACATACATTTTACTCTCTTGCAAAGAAGAAAAATAATGTTTCTCTCTTAAAATCACATTTACTCCCAAAGTTTAAAAATAGGGAGTAAAATACTCTCAGCTCAAAATCTTATCTGGAGCACTGGGAACACCACAGGTAAAGAGGAAGATAGATGAGAGGAAGGACCCAAGTTGGACCTGGGAGGGTCAATCTAAGAGGAAAGAGGTCAGCCAGGCCAGAGACTGATCAGTGATACCCAGGTTTTCACGGAAACGGTTGAGCATGATAGTATGGTTGATCATGTCGAAGGCAGAAGAGAGATCGAGGAGGATGAGGACAGAGGGAATGTTAGAGTCCAGGTTGGAGAGCAGATCTTCACGGATGTTCAGGAGAGCAGTTTCCGTGCTTCTGGCAGCTCTAAAACCAGACTGGTGGTCATGGAGACAGCCAAAAGAATTGGAATGAAGGTTAAGCTGAGAGATGGCCAACTTTTCCAGGAGTTTTCCCAGAAAGGGAGTAATAGAAATTGGGCGATATTTAGCTGGACAAGAAGGATCAGCTGTGGGTTTCTTGAGAAGAGGATGCACAAAGTAGTGCTTCAGAGTGGAGGGGAAGGATCCCGAGGCAAAGGAGTGGGTGCAAAAATCAGCAAGGGCCGGAGCGAGGGTGTCAATGTGGTCCTTGATGGTTTTAGAGGAACAGGGATGAACCTGTTTTGATGAGGCTTTCATAGATCGGACTTGTTTAGCGACCTCGTCAGGGGAGAAAAGAGGAAAGGACAAGAAGGATGGTGGGGGGTGGCTAAAGGAGGGTCAGCAAGCACAGATGAAGAGGGGAGGGCTGTGGGTGAAGAGGGTGGACAAGATGTCCTGGGTTTTTTAAATGAAGTGAGAGCAAGGGCATTGCAAAGAGCCTGGGAGGCAACAGGAGGGGTAGAGACTGCAGCAGGGTTGGGCAGCCCCTTGCAGATTTTAAAGAGTTTGGCCGAGTTGTTAGATGCCGCAGAGACACAAGCTTGAATGTGGACTCTCTTCTTGGTGAGGACAGAGAGTCAGTATTGCCTTTGTAGCAGGCGACAGGCCAGTTTGTCAGAGGATGGACAGGAAGTCCTCCATTTCTTCTCAGCCGCACTACACTTATGTTTCTTATGTTTAAGTGTAGCTAGGTCAGAGTCATACCAGGAATTGCACTTGGCTTTGGACTTCAAACGGATCCTCATGACAGGGGCAAGAGCACCAAGCGTATCAGAAATTGAAGAGTAGAGCAGAGACAGGGCTGTGTCAGGATGTGAGACAGCCAAAGGTGGAGGGGGGGAGAGAAAGTGGTTGGCAAAAGCCTCGACTGACACACGCTTTATGGGCCGGATGTCCAAGAAGGTAGGTGGCAGTGTTGGGGTAGGCTTGGCTTGGGGAGAAGAGAGGGAGAGATGAGAGGAGAGGAGGGAGTGATCACTCCAGGAGAGAGGAGTGGTCAGAGGGATGGAGGGGGGGAGGTCAGACGAGATCAACACATCTAGTGTGTGCCCTGCAGAGTGAGTTGGGCCAGAGGGGAGGATGGACAGGGAGAGGGAGTCGCAGAGGTCACGGAAGAGTACAGAGGAGGAGCAAGGAGAGTCTAAATGTATATTGAGGTCACCGAGGAGGAGGAGTTGAGTTGTAGAGGCCAGGAGGGAGGAGGAGAGGTCTGCCCACTCAGAGAGAAATGAGGTAGTAATACCAAATAGATCTACTCAGACATAAATCCATATAAACCATTGATACAGACGCGGTGCCGATATACAGATGATGTCCTTGGTTTAGGGTGAAAGGGTTGAATGCAATTGTTTCGCATGCAATAGTTTCGAACCAAAAGGACCGGGAAAGAAAAATATCTAATGCACCTTTTTTTTGGGGGGGGGGGCAAATCCCTGTTTTTAGGGTAAAACCCATTTTTTGTCCTATACGAAAGCCAAAAAAAAAATATACAATTAAAGAAAGGCATTCGACTTTTTTTCGGTCCTTTTGTTTCAAAACTATTGAATTTCGAAACAATGTATTCGACCCTTTGACCAGACACCATGTCCTTTTGTTGTGGACAGGCACGGGAGACCAACTAGTGACATTTTATGAGTGGCTTAACCTGCGAGACAACATTAAATTCACAATCACATGGGACAACAACACAGTAGATTATTTGGATCTTCACATTTATAAATCAGGTACTGGCCTCAAAACTGAACTATTTGGAAAAACCATGAATCGAAACAGTCTCCTACATTTCGACAGCTACCATCCATTAGGACTGAAACAGAACCTCCCTTATGGACAATTCCTCCGCATTAGGAGAAATTGTACAGACCAAGAAACATTCAAAAAACATGCAGAAGGATTGAAACAACGACTGATCCAAAGAGGATATTCCAAGAGGACAGTGAAGCACACTCAAAAAAGAGCAGCGAATACCCTGAGAGAGACTTGCCTGAGAGAAAAGCCAAAAGAACACTTGCAAAGACTGGTCTGTGTCACCACATTCAGCCCAATTAGCAACATTTTGAAGCGCACCATAAGTAAACACTGGCACCTTATAAAAAACATGGGCACACAATCTAAATAAAACAGTGTTTGCCATCAAAATGAATCAGAACATAAGAGAACATCTGGTACACACCTACCGAGAAACCAAGCAACCTACCACAATTGAGAGAACCTGGAATCTACCCCCAGTGAAAGGACACCATAAATGTGGGAAATGCATATCCTACCAGTTCATAGAGAAGAAACTCACACTTGACGACAACAACATACACTGGTATCTATCTCAACACACTAATTGTAACAGCAAAATTGTCATGTACGTCATCCAATGTCCTTGTGGATTGATATATGTAGGAAAAACCACAAGACCCATTAAACAAAGGAGTCAGGCATTTCATAGCAGATAAACGGGATATCCAATGGTTCGTGCTAAAGATGATCAGTACAAATATCAGAGGAGGCGACTGTGAAAAAAAGACTCAGAGCACTGGAACAACGTTGGATTTACAAACTGGACAGCCTACTACATGGCTTAAACGTAGCAACTGAATGAAATGGCCTACTGAATTGATAATTACGACAATGGAGAACTGATCCATTGTTGGGCATTGTCCACTATGCACCACTTTACTGTGCCAATAATATAAGTGAGTGTTATTCTCGTGACAAATGTGTCCATACACATTGGTTTTGGTCAAGTCTAGCCACCTAATACTGTGGTGTCACACACTTTTACACAATCAGCACACTCCTTGCAATATAGGCTTAGGAGCTGTCCAAATAACATCTGGTTTACCCACACAGCCTGTGATGTGCAGCAAGAAGGATATACCTATGACCAAGCTGCCGTATTCCATTTAAGCATCTTTGCTCGGGCCACACAATACGTGAATTGTATTCCACCATCGTTCCAATTACCCGAAGGTTTGATCATCCACAAGTATAAGAGGGTTGACATGGCACCCGCCTTGTCTGCCTTAAAAGGCAAGCTTCTTCCCCTATCCCAGTAACCCGCAGCGATACAGAACATTGTCCCATGGCTCCCTCTCAGCAAGGCACCTCTACAGAGGGTAACCTAACACATCCTAATAACACCCGACTGCACGGACGTAGTGCCCTTCACTTCGTCTGTGTGCACCACAGAAATGATGCTGATTCACAACAGGGTTCTGCACCCCATATATAGCATGTATGATTACAGCAAGTTGAGATCAACAAAGCACACACGCGCACTCGACTTGCATCCTGTCATGTAAGAGACGGTAGACCCTAGTAGACATAGATCCATGTCACATTGTTTCTTTGCATTTATTTTAATTTCTATTCCTCGTTTTGAGCACCTAATTACACCACTTAACAGTGGTCTATGCATATGGGCACACTCAGGTCCATTCCAAGATGGCTGCCCCAATAGGCAGACTCTCCAGACTTAGTGTTTACTGATAGGATGGGTCACCGTAGCAACAGACGCGGCAGGGTTCTTACTTTTACCTCTCACTGCCACTCACACGGCAGCCGTGCCAAAGACACAGAACGGGCAGGGACTATAGCCTTTCTCCAGCACATCGAGGTAAGACCAGCTGCAGAGCCATATTATCCTGTTTTCACACCCTGTCCAATGCTGTTAATGTTTTCACTACATCGCAGGATGTACAGCACGTGAATCGGCTAGCTACCAATTCCTGGACGTCACAAATGAGACTCAGCAGCATTTCACTTTATTTCAACAGGACCAAGGTCTTTGGACCAGAAAGGACCCGCCTACCAGCACCTCACTGTCCCGATCTCCTGACTAGGGTACGGAGTGTGCCTCACTTGATTTGAATGGTGAGCTAAACACTGTATTGTGGCTCAAATGAGATGTACACATACGAGCGACGTATGACCCCACCGGTGTGCGACTAGGGTTGGGATCCACAGCGTACAATTCCTCCACACATTTTTGATTACTGCACCAACATCTACCTAACTAATATGCATTAGCATGCAAATCCTAAACACAGTTTTGATTGCTTGGCTACAACCTTATTGCACTATCATCAACCTTACTAACATGCACTAGTAGCATACTCGGTGTGATTCCACACGAGTGTTAAAGTCCTCCCCGTGTCTTTAATTGTTTTGTAGGCACAACGAGGTGTCCAATCAAAAGGACCACGTGGCCCGAAGCATGGTAAGTCTCCCCCTCAGGGACACTTCTCGACTGTTTATGATTGCTTGTGTCTGCTACAGACACCGGATACAAATTATCCACTGTTTAGTTATTTACCAATGTTAAACCCTACATAATTCGTAAGGGGATGTATATTGTCAATCACCTAGCAGAGATATCATTTGTCTATCTATATGTAAAGTGATGCATTTGTTGTTTTTTGTATAGGGAATGTATTGGGTTCAATCACTTGTGGCGACATCTTTTCCTATTTGTAATGTACAATAAGATTTCTGTGTTCTAAATCACTATAAAATTGTGCGCATTTTTGTACAACCGTGGTCGCCCTGATCTATTGTTTATATATAGTCTTATTTACCTGGAGAGATCAGGCAAGTGCAAGGAGCCCCTCTTTTTATACATGTGTATAGTAGTCATCCAGTGGATCTATGTTATAAAACCGAACCCCAAAAGCTCGAATTACAAAATTGCAAAGCCCACTTGATCTAATTTAGTAATTAGAACTTTGGGGATTTTGGTTGTTTGTCCCCCGGTGGGCATTCAATGTATGCAGGGGACACCCATGCAACCCCCACAGCCCATAATACTGAAGAAGGGGAGCGGAGGACACCCCTGCAACCCCTGTTCCCATTGTTCGGTATTATGAGCTTCCGTCTTTTCTACCAGGCTGAATGCGCACTAAACGTGCATTCCGCCTGTTTTCCGGTATTTTGGGGTAAACCCCATCCAGCAGGCTGTCAAGTGTATAGTGGTCATCCTGCAGGCTGTCCGTGTATAGAGGTGGGAAGGACTCTGGCTTGGTTGAAAAGTGTTCATGTCACCGTTCAGAATTTGCATGGTGTGGGGGTAGAGGAAATGACTAAGGAGTATGAACTCACAGTAGTCGACTTTGCTGAGCACTAGCTAGTAAAGTTTTAGTACATTAGTATGTGAGGTGCTGGTGTATGTTCCTGATTCTAAAGAGTGTGAGCCTGGCTGAGGTGTCTGTGGTCATTATGAACTAGAATAATTTCAGATTGTGCTCAAAGTGAACCCCTAGCTTGCAAATCATGGGTGAGAGACCGAGGAGGTGACAGCAGATGAGATAGATGGGCTGGCATTGGCGGCAGGATGATAGATAACTTCCATCTTAGAGGAGTTAAGAATAAGAGTGTAGAGCCATCCAGTGCAGGTGGTGGTTAGGTAGTTGGTTAAACAAGGAAAGATAGCAGGGGTGAAGGAGGGGAAAAAGAAGCAAACAGGTGGTAGTAAAATCCAAGGAGAAATGAGTTGATTGCCCAGGGGGGAGGTAATAACAGACAAGCAGGATTGGGCCTAGGAATTATTCTTGGGAAACGCCCACAGAGAGCGACCAGGGACAGTGGTGAAATTGCATGATTGGAGAAGCAGCCATCGGATAGACATAATGACACCCAGTCCAGTGCAGTGGTTGTGAATCCATGGGAAGCAAGAGGAGGAAGGTAGGATGGTCAACAGTTAATTTCTATTGTTATTGTATTGCTTATAGGACAAACCTACCTCGTGAGCAGTGGAGAGCTCTACAACTTAAGGATGTCAGCATTGGGATTATCATTTTATACAGTAGAACTGTACTGCTGGAGGAGGGAAGGTGAGTTTTACACTTCAACAGTGCTAGAGGCCGAACTAGAATGAAGATGAGGACATGGAATAGAGGTGTTGTGACGAATCAACTTCCAGGGAACCAGTGGTCCAGGGATGAATATCGGTTTCTACACCATCAATCAGCCCCACACCTCTAGTACATCAGAAGGGATCCAAACAGATTGGAAACAAAAATAAATGATAAACCTCCTTGTCCAATTTTGGTAAAGTGGATGGAACGGCAGGCTTAACTCCGCAAGGTCGTGGATCGTTGGTTAGTTGCAACTCTGCGAAAATACAATTATTACCCAATAATAAAAGGGACTGTCCAGTTAAGGTTGTATAAAAATATCTACTTTATTATTATTACAATTGACAGCTCGAGCACACTACACCCTGTAAAGGAACACAGAGGACAAAGTTTCACGAAGGAAAGGTATGCACTCTGGATACTGACAAGAGGGTAGATGGTAATGCAATCAGCCTTAACTGTTCAAGGTTATTTGGTTTCAGCACTAAGGGAGGAAGGGGTCGTAAATGTCACTAGAGGCCTTCAGAGAAGGGCCAGGGTGACAGACCACAATGTACCTGGTGCTTGAGATGATCTTGATGCTCAACAGCGTCGAGTCGGTTCCAGGACGCTTTGCCGCCCCTGCGACAGAGTTCAAGACGGGAGACAGCTGCGGGTATCAGGCAGTTCAGCAAGTGAGGCTAGATGGACGGCTGCAGGCTGGCCTACATGGTGGCTCGGGGTCAGGAAACCTTGTCTCGGTGCTGGTTGGCGGATCTGGAATGCTGGTCGAGGTGATTTGGAGTGCTTTAGTGACTGCAGCATGACAACAGTCAGTGGTGCAGCAGGTCGCGGTAAGAGGGCTCGACTGTCTCAAAAATGTCCTTAAAAGATGGACGCTGGTTGATGCTTGTTGTGGAACTCCTCTTAGCTTCTTCACAGGACTGGTGTCGTCCTTTAAGGCGGACGGTTCAGAGCTGTGGAGAGTGTTTGCAGGCAACGTCTTGTCCTTTGTTCAGAGACAATCTGGCACTTCCCACCTAGGAAGCCTGCTGGCAGAACCTAGCAGGGCATGCTGTGTGCTGGCTGGGTACCGGTTCTGGAGCTGCTGGATGGGCCCTCTGAGTCTGGTATCTCCCTGTGTTCCCTGGGAGATGTTTAAGGGAAGGATCTTGCTTCTCTTGGAAATCCTGGCCATCCTTCACTGGCGTAAGCTGTAAGGCAGACTGTACCTTCAGCCAGAGTCCAAATGAGTCATTCTTCTTACTCCTATCAAAGTCGTCGGATGATGTGCTAAGTGAGGGGCGCAGCCCTCTTTTAAAGCCAAATGGGCGCTGGTGATTGGTGCAGGCTAAGCCTACCTTAATGAACCAATCCTGGGTCCCCACCAACAATCTTCTGTTTTGCATAAGGTCATAATGAGGGTGCTTTGCAACAGGAAAGGTAAGGGGTGACAACATGTACTACTAAGTTCCACCGATCTTCCTGACGGTGTGGATCAAAGTGTCTCTGGTTAACTGAGCTCTCTGTGACTCCTGATCAAAGCATAGGTCTTCCTTGAAGTTTGTGGTGACAACAGACTTTCTGTCTCCATCAAATCACATACTTCTTCCCTCTGAAAGGTGGTTCCCTGCAGGGGTAGCCGATGTCCCAGACATGACATTCACTGCCCTTCATACAGAGGGGTGGAAGCTAGCTTCAAGCTGACACATTGCAGATCAAAGAGGTGTTGGTGTTTCCTGTCCCTTGTGTTAGTTCTGTGACCAGGCCTCTTCGGAGAACTATTTTTATTTAACCCTCATCAGTATGCGCTCCCACCACACAAGACTTTGACAGTAGAACAAGGCGGATCCATGGAGCCTTTGATATTTTAATTAGGTTGCCCATGGCTGGAGGAAGGTGTTGCTTTGATGTACCCATGGCTGTCACATTGCAGCTAAATGTGACAGGGAGGACTGCGCCTGTAGGCTGTGTCCCGCCGCAGTACATTTGACTGTGTTTTTTGTGTGGTGAGCATAGGAAAATGTTTGCAGATTAGCCCCACACATTTTCTGCGGTTGATCTCCCATCATTCATTTTAATTACAAAACTTCAAAAAGGCCCAGGTGAGCGCACACTCCCCGTGCGGATAGTCAAATTCCTCACCAATCTTCAATGGTTAAGAAATTGGAAAGGTGGGTGAGAGAAGCCTCAGTGGAGTGTTTTGGCCAGAAATCCAGATTGAATTGGGCCCGGGAATGAGTGCAGCCCGGGATAGGAGACTATGCAATTGTAGACAATCTCCCTCTGGATTCTGGGCTGTTGGGGTATGAGAGAGGACCGTAGAAAAAAGGGTTGTTGGGGTGGCAGTATGTTCTTTTAGTAGATGCATGTGTGTGGCCGGGAAGATGCCAGTAGAGAGAGGAAGGGAGGGGTTGAAAAGGCAGTATGTTGGGTGGAGGGGACGGGGGGCAAGTTCCTTGACAGTTTGTGAAGCAAAGCGAACAATTGGTGGGCAGAGAAGAGGATGGGTAGAAACCTGGTAGTGGAGTTGGGAGAGAAGTGGGATAGTGAAGAGAGTGGAGAGGGGCATGGAGTGTCGGAAAAAGCAGGGGCGTGGACAAGATGTTGCATATTTTAGTGGTATTTTAAAGAACACATAAGGTACAGTCATCTGTGGAGCGCGAGGAGGATGTACGTGATTTTTGGCTGGACAAAGCTTGATCTGGAAGGTGATGGAGACTTTGCTTGGGGTGGATTTCCACTCTCCACTCACCCCCATGTCAGGATGTCATGCATCCTGTTATGTGGCTGCGTGTATGCGTGAGGCTCTGTGGCTTTGGACTCATTAGAAGCCTCAAAGACCAAACAAAGTGTGGTTATCACACAGAAGATCGCTCTGCATGTGAAAATGAAAGCTGTACGCCTTCACACTAAAGCCCCTTAAACGGTGCAATTGAACTATGTCAGGACGCAAAAGTGTCTGCTCCTGGTGGTGTGCGCAGATCGAACACTCCCTCCCGAGGTGCGGTTCCTAAAAGTGCCTAAGGCTGAGGACAGATGCGTCAATGTGTTCCTTGCTAAGGGTCGTGAGTTGCTGAGTGAGTAATCAGTGTTGGCGTTGGGTGTCTGTGGCATAATCAGTAACCTTTAGGGATGGGACCTGCATCACTGCGTCCCTAGTACGAGGGTTTTGCTGCAGAGCGTTCATAGTTGTCATTTCACAGGAATTGGTGCAAATTGTCCTTCTTAAATCTATGGTTCTCTGTGTCATTGATGCAATCTCTGCTGGATGTCTCGATAACGTGTCATAGGTCTGGAACTTCTGTTAAATGTCCTGAAGAATGCAGTGCTGCTCTCTCTCTCCTCCGCCCATATCGCATGTTCTGACCGTCAGATGTGTTTTTCCTGAAACCACATTGTTCTTTGTCATGTGGCCCTTGCTGCAGTTCGTTCTTGGCATTTGTCCCTACGTGGCAAGGTTATGACATGGTCTGTTCTTTCTCTACTGAAGGTGCAGTACAATGGCACTTTCTTTCTGACCATCCTCCTAGTAAAGCTGTTCTGTGAAGCTGCATCCAAGGAGGTGTTGAGGGCATTGCTTGTAGGGAGTTCCACAATGTCTTGGCGGTTGGAGTTTGTGTGTGGTCTCTTTGCTCAGGCATTGCAGTCAATTTCAAGGTGAATGGATGTCATGAAGCACGACTGGCTTGCAGCAAGGGGCCAGCTTATGCTCTAGAGCAGGGTTGTCCAACTCCAGGCCTTGGGGGCCGTAATCCTGGTGGGTTTTCAGGATATTCCTTATTAATAGTCATGAGAGAAAAATGTGCAAACATTTAGAATCATTGTATGCAAATTTATCTCATGAATCTTGGGCAGTATTCTGAAAATCTGACATGTTTCCGGCCCTCGAGTCCTGGAGTTGGACAACCCTGCACTAGAGCAATTAACCATGTGGCTGGTCTCGAGTTCAAAAGTATCTGCTGCTGATGTGTGCTTCGTTCCTTTAGTGTAGGATGAGGACCACTTGGCGAGCTGGGTCTCCTTGAAAGGGTGACTACCCAAATCATTGGTGGGGGCCTAGGAGTGATCATTATTCAGTGGTACTAAAGCAAAAGGCCTGGCTGTCCTGCTGGTCCTCTGTATGCAGCAGATCATGCTTCATTTGCTGCCTAGAGGGCTGTTTGCCATAAATGTTTCCCGCCTGTTGTCTGGGGCGGCACGCCAGGCCCACTGAGTGTGAGAGTCAGCTGGGGCATTCTTGACAACCCGACAGATGTATGCAGTAGGCTATTGATTTGTATGTATTCTTAGCACCTAGATATTTGACAGATCCTGCCTCTTGGACCCTGTATGAAAGGGTAACACAGAAGTGGTTGCATTTATAATTCAAGCTCCACTTTGGATGGCCTGTGGAGTGTGTATTTAAAATACTGAGTTGTCAGGTGAAAGAAGTCAGTAAGTAGACACCTGTTAAACATAAATTTCATACCAACTAACACCATTTTTACAACATTCTCTTTTTTCCTCCCCGTCTACGGCGATAGTGGTTATCTTGTTTTTCGGAATACCTTCCTGGTTTTAATACAGAGATGGTGTTCAGTTATATATTTTACCAAGACATTTGGCTATTTAAAAGTTTATTTCTTGGTGGGCACCGGTTCATGTTTGTCTTTATTTTTGCGGGTGCTCTACAATGTGTTGTGCAGTTTGAACGTTGGACTCTAACCTAACATTCCCACTGCGCAGGCGATCACTGTGTTTTGTAGCATGGTTGTGACAGGGAGGGAATATGTTTGTTGGTAAAAATGCTGACTGCCTGTGGGGACTGTAATAACGGAAGAATCGGGTAAGTTGTGCAACTCTTTTTATTCTTCAACCCGTACACCGTGACCATCAATCCCCTCCCAGCTCCCTGCTCCTTCAAAGATCAACCGCCGCCACGAGCGTGGAACTAGGAGAGGTTCCACGCACATGGGACAAAAGACAAAGGCACGCGAAAGCGCGAGCCACTTACAACACTTCCCCCCCGTAAACCACAAAAACATGTGAGCACAAATTTCCACACAGGAAAACACAATGAGGGGAAGAACGGAAAAATGAAAAAAAAGAAACAAGGAAATGATGAAGAAAGAACCATCAGAAAGAAAAAAAACAACAACATAAAGTTGAATATCTGTAAAGTCTAAGACAAAGTCCTTGTATTTTGCTGGAAGCTTCTTCATTCTGTTAGGGCGGTTATTCATGTCATTGAAAGCCTCCGCAGGAGAAGAAGCCTCACTTGGTTCAGCCCCGGCTGGAATTAAAACAGAATTGTCCGAAACAGACACTGAAGATTCATCAGCATCCTCTGGCCCCACCTCAGCCGGGATAAGAGCAAAATGATCAGAATCACATTCGGAAGACTCATCCGCCTCCCCACCAAATGGCGCAACACCTTCACTCCCCGGGGAAGACACCTCAACACTTTCATGACCCACCACATTGGCCTGCCCAGAGATTACCACATCACTACTGGCATCCAGAGGGCTCGGTATATGAACCACACACTCAGCCGCACACTCGAGACCATCTCCATTTGTGGCCCCGCTCCCCTCACAACCCTGGTCCTGAGTACCCGCAAAGTTTCCCTTAACAGGAACCACCCGCCTCAAACTCCACCTGGTACCATCCTGTAGTTTAACATAACCACGACCGACTTTGGTCACGATACACGGCTGCATAAACTTGGAACAGCCTTTAGCCACGAACCTAGGATTTTTCACGACAACAAAATCACCAACTTGCACACGCAGGAGTTTCCTTTTGCAAAGCTGAGATTCCCAAAATCGGGATTGTTTAATACGTACCCTATCAAGAACCTCCTGCATGTTGACGCAAGTTTGTACACCACCCCCAAGAGCGGCTATCCTGAGTTTGGACCCCGGTTTCCTACCCCTCATTAACTCAAACGGAGACAAACCAGTAAAAGATGAAGGGGTAAGCCTATAAGCCTTAAGTGCCTCAGACACCACACTGCACCACGGCAAACCATTGGCGATGGCCAACTGAACAGCCCCTTTCACGAACCGGTTCATCCGCTCCACTAACCCGTTGGCCTCCGGGTTGTACAATGCCACCCTATGGTGACGAATCCCTAGTTTAGAGAAGAACTCTTGCATGGCACCCGATACAAACTGGGGACCGTTGTCGGTGACGACTCCCGCAGGAACACCCTCCCTGTCAAACACCGATGACAAGAAATCAATCACCTTTTCAGTGGTGACTGAGGACAAAGCCGTGGCCTCCACCCACCTGGAGGTGTAGTCGACCAACACTACAAAATACTTCAAACCTCCAGCCAAAGCGTCTAGGGGAACCATAATGTCAACGGCCACTTTTGACCACACATCTTGGGGCACTTCCACAGGTTGAATGGGTTGGGGCAAGGTTGTTTTGCTCTTATCGCTGATGGAACAGGCCACACAATCTTTAACTACCCTCTCAACCTCCTCATCCATCTTGGGCCACCAATACCCTTCTCTGAGCCTCCTTTTCGTCATGGATCTACCGATGTGCCCCTCATGAGCCAACTCCACCAACTTGGCCTTTAGACATTCAGGCGGTATTAACCTAGCAACCCTAGCAATGCCCCACGGACCATCCGACAACTCAGACCACACCTGACCGAACGATTTATTCAAATCGTCCTTGCCCACACCAGTTGCGAGAGCTGTTTTAATGCTATTTAATACCGGATCTCGTCCACACTCTATACACCACTCCTGCTCACTGACGGCCGGAAACACCTTGGCCACCAACATACACTCGTCACCCGTCACGCACTGTGTTGGGTCTCCCACGCATATATCGTGGCGGGGGAAACGAGAGAGACAGTCCGCAACAATATTTTTAGTGCCAGGTATATATTCGACTCTAAAATTATACTCCCTCATGTCGGCCATCCAACGCATCACCCTAGAGGATGCCTGGGACAATCCCTTAGTTGTCAACACATGCACCAGGGGCTTGTGATCGGTGCGTATAGTGTATTCCACCCCCCACAAGAATGTTCTGAAATGTTTGGATGCCCAGACGGCGGCCAAGGCCTCCCTCTCTATGACGGCGTATCTGCGCTCAGTCTCACTAAGAACCCTGGAGGCGAAAGCAATGGGGCGGTACGACCCATCAAAACACTGCTCAAGAACAGCCCCTACACCATACTCACTAGCATCCACTGTTAAAACCGTCTTCCTTGAGGGAGAAAAGGAAGCTAAAGATGGAGCCTGGTCTACCAGAGCCTTCAAGCCTTCAAACTCAAGCTGGCACAACTCTGACCACTCAAAACGTACACCTTTTTTGAGCAAAGCTCTCATGGCAACTGTCTTGTCGGAGTACGTGGGAATGAACCTGCTGTAATGTTCAGCCAACCCCAAAAACGACCTTAGCTGGTCCTTACTGGTGGGTGGAGACACCTCACACAATGCCTTCACTAATTCAGCCTTGGGATGTGTCCCTTTGGCATCAAGAGTGTGTCCCAGATAAGTTACACTCTCCACCCCTATTTTACACTTACTCATTTTGACCGTTAGACCACTCCTCTCCAAAATGCCTAAGACTTGTAGAACCCTCTCATCATGTTCCTTACGTGACCTGCCCCACACCAAGATATCGTCCTGAAAATACTCCACCCCATCCACTCCACAAAACAACTTCTGCATAACTCGCTGAAAAACAGCAGAAGCAGAGGCCAAGCCAAAAGGCATCCGCCGGAAACGAAAAGCTCCGAACGGGGTAATGAATGAGGTGAGAGGGCGTGATTCGACGTGCAGATCCACCTGGTGATAGGCAGAGGACAAATCTAGAGTGGAGAAACAAGACGCCCCTCCCACAAGCGAAAGCATTTCGTTTATATTCGGCAAGGGATGTCTGTCGATCCAGATATTGCAATTTAAATCTCTAAGATCGACACACATCCCGTGCCTCCATTGGATTTGCGTGCCAAGACAATAGGGGCTAACCACTCTGAGGACTCCACCTCCTCAATTACACCGGCTTCCATGAGTTTGTTAAGTTCCGTCCTGAGTGCCTCACATTGCCATGATAGGTACTCGCCTGACCTTGTGCACAACGGGGATGGCACCCCTCTTAAGCACAATCTTGTGTGAAAAACCCTGCAACTTGCCCAGGACAGGGGAGAAAACTGACAGAAACTTCTCTTGAAGAACTTCGGCTGTCAACGAGCTACCATGACCCAAACTACCCTCCCTTCCTTTGCTCACACACAAAACAGGAACAGCTTTACCCGGGCGAACCTCTATATCGAGGGCAGCCTGCTCATCCCACCCAATAACCGGATCACCCTTATGAGCTACATAAAGCTTTCCTCTGGTTTTCCGGCCATGAAATTCTAGATCAACCCAGTCGTATCCAAATACTTTAATTGGAACACGCCCATACACACATGGATTGATGTCAGGCGGACTCAAATCAGATACCTCTTTATGGAACTTGGCCTTGTACAGCTCGGGAGAAACCATGGTATAAGGAGAACCCGTGTCGACCAACACACTAAGGGGAACTCCATTCACACTAAGGGTAGCCCACGCACTCTTTTTGGTTGGTCCCACACTCAACAGCGCACCTTCCTTGGGAAGAACACCCGCCGCAGGGGAGGAGCTGACATATCCTACAACCGTTACATTTCTATCATCCTCATCAGGATCCACCATGCGTACAACTTCCCTCTGTGGAGCAGTCTTGCACATGCGGGCAAAATGTCCCCTTCCCTTGCATTTTCTGCACACAACTGCGGAAGCAGGACACTCCTTAGCTCCTGCAACTTGACCCCTCCAACCACATTTCTTGCAAAGATCTCTGCTATTTGACGTCGCCCTTTGATCCCTGTCCCTGGCACGACTATCCTCAGCCTTGCGTGGCTGAACCATGTGTACGATGTCCGCCTTCTCTGTCACTTCCTTGACGCTCTTCCTTGATTCCTCCAGGGCACGAGCTATTTCAATCACTTTCTCCAATGGAGGGTCCTTTTCTGTCCATAACCTCTCCCTGACCTTTGAATCACTAGTCCTCATCATGATCTGGTCACGAATGTATTCATCCGTAACTCCCGTGAATTTACAGGTAGAAATGAGGGTGCGCAGAGCCGTCACATATGAGTCGATGTTCTCGCCAGGACCCTGTGCCCTCGAGAAAAAATGATACCTCTCCAGCACAATGTTGGCTCTCTTGCCGAAGCGTGTCTCCAACTTCTTAAGAGCAGTTTCAAATGTCAAAACCACTGCCTGCCCCCCCTCCATCACCATCGCCAGAAGGTAAAGCCAATACGTCCTGGCCTGGAAGATGTCTGAAGATCCTCAAACCCTCCGTGCCAAGGCAATTAAGTAGGGTTGCTTCTTTGTCGTCATCAGACATCCTGGAACCCCCTGACGCTCTCAGATATACTTTGAAAGTGTCCACCCAAAGCTCCCATGCAATGGGGGGCTCTCCTGGATTGGGAAGAAAAGCTGGGGGAGGGCGAGCATTACTGTACTGCATGGCTAATAGAAACAGAAATCGTCACAGAAGAAGAGCACAACCGCAGATGGGAATGATGGAGAAGTCTGCACGTGACCAGGTCAAGTTGATTGAGAGAACTTCCTTCGAACACAAGGTGTTAACCTGTACAACCAGTTAAAAAAAAAAACAGCAGACTCCAATGAAGGAGTTATTTCATCCAAATCACCTCTTCAGGGAGCAGGACTCGCTGAACGTGAATGCCACAAATAGTTGGCGGTTGGAGAATGCCAGCCAATATAATTTCACTTCTAGCAAGTCCCCAGTCACAAGTCACTTTCCTCCCAGCTGAAGAGGATGTGGCCAACCGTGGAATCGCAGTCCCTGAGGCTTCCACACTCAAGGGGTTAACATTCCTCTCCTCGCCGCCGAGGAAAGGGTAACCACGCCCACCGATGTACAGGAAACCCCTGGTCTTGCTTCCTCACGGGAAGGGGCGGAGCCGAACAAACGCGGAAAACCGTGGTCTTTGCAGGAGCCCTCCCGGGCTATTAAGATCCACCGGGCCGTGCCCCCCACCCAGGGTCCACCTCTCACCTGCAGAGGTCCGTCGTCTGCAACGCGCGAGGAGCCGTAGCGCGGCAGCTGCAAACACCGCCTTGAGCCGCGCTCGACCCCGTCCGGGAGCGCGGCTCGGATTAAGATCCCTGAAAATGAAGAGCAGTGGTTAATCAGCCAGGAGCCAGCGGCCGTATACTCCGCCGTGAGCCGCGCTCGACCTCGTCCGGGAGCGCGGCTCAGAAGACCAGCTGAGGACACCAGAAGATGATGGTGCACGGCTTTGTGAGGCGCGTGGGTTGGAGGTTGAAGAAAGCCTCGTCGCCAGGCTAAGTTGTGCAACTCTTTTTATTCTTCAACCCGTACACCGTGACCATCAATCCCCTCCCAGCTCCCTGCTCCTTCAAAGATCAACCGCCGCCACGAGCGTGGAACTAGGAGAGGTTCCACGCACATGGGACAAGGGACAAAAGACAAAAGGCACGCGAAAGCGCGAGCCACTTACAACAGGGACCACCTGCTATAAAAGAAAAAACAAATAGAGGAAAGTATGGGGTGTAATTTGCCCTGTGATTGGTTCAATAGAGGTGAAATATTCTTGCAAAGACTGCCAGCATCGGAAGCATCTTCTCTAATCAAAATGTTATGTGATAATATCAGTTCAAATGTCATGTGATGTCACTTCCTGTGTTGTCAACATTACGCCAGTGCTAGTTTTTAAACTGAAAAAAACTCTACCTCTTTTTGATGACAGAATACACGTGGAATAAGTGCGCTGTCCGATGTGGGTGTACTCGTTATATGTCCATCGGTAAAAGCCAGCACAAAAGCAAGGCACGCCATTTTATTAGCCGATCGGCCGGCGTGATGTCATACGTCGCCGCCTGTGATTTGCGTGCATGCGTGGGCGTGCGCCAAACAATGCGCAGTGTTCCTATAAAGCAGGTATCATTCAGCGTAGCTTGGGGCTGTCACCAGATTATTTTGTGCGCGTATGAACAGGACGCTTTGGTGGCCGCCGCACTGCTGCTCTACAGCGGCGGCGACGACGCCGGATCTCAGGCCTACGCACAGCAGCATTAGCCACAGAGGCTGACAGACTCCCGCCAGCGTCTGCTCCCACTGTGTGTGCGTGTGTAATTAAAAGCGCCTAATTACTAGCTTTTCATTGTTTCGGGTCCAAACACGCCAAGATGCGTTTATTAAATGCAGAGGTACTTATTTTCTCATTCCGAGGCGTGCATGGCGGTGTCATGGTGCTTGCCTCCAAGTAAGGGCCTGCTCGGAGGGATACAGTGAGATGAGGCTGATGCTGGGTAGCAGGGCCACACCTGAGTGTTGCAGTTAATTGGGCATAAGGAAGCCCAGTGTGCCTGCTCGGCGTGTATACCCTAACACAGTTGAATAGCTTCGCACGTTAAGCTGTACACTGAAATAACTGACCTCCGAGTGAAAGAAGACGCCACAAATCTGCTTGTACTAAAAATGGCACAACCAGTTTTTCTTAATAGAAAACCTGAATCGTTGCGGGAAAGCCCCCCTACCCTGGAAGCTCCTGTTTTCAGCTGCCACCAAACAGGTGACTACCTCATGGGATCCCTAAAGTTTATGCTGCAGCCTCAGCCCGCTACCTGGCCGTTTGTGATTCAATTGAGCATTCCCCGAATTTGCCATTCAGCCTATCAAAACTTTGGTTCTGGTGTACCTGCCTAGTCCAACCAATCTTCGCCATGGTAAGTCTTCCTCGGTTAAAGTGTACCCTTCTGGTCCATCCAGTCTTTTCGGCTATAGATGAGCCTACCTATTTACTGCTGACGTACCAATGCACCTGAACTGACTTGCATATCCACAACTATCTGCAAAACACTCTTTGCTGCTCTATACCAGACCCCCGTTACTCTTCATGTTAGGTTGAACATGCTGCTTTAGACTGCCCTTGTCTCCCTCCTTAACCTTTGACCCCTACGGCACGAAGACCCCTTGGCTTGGAGAAATTAGTGATCCGCCTGGTTGCATTGTTTTCACATAGCTAAAAACACACATGGTGAGGAAACAAGTGGCTCATCAATTCACCATATCACACCCTAGCGGCTTATGTTAGGTTATGCTATGCTATTTTGTTGCTATATTTATTATGCCACGCCATTGTATGCTGTGCTGTGTTGGTTTATTCTGCTATGCTATGTGATGTATGCATGTCTATATGATGTTTTACAAGCTATTCTGCATCCTTGGGAATACGCATAGTTCTGCCCAGCTTGTGCAGCTATGGAATCTGTCTGTTGGCGGCAGCTGTTGATAAGCTGGGAAGCAAGACGCGCTTACTGTTCTTGTGAGTTCTACTTCTTTTCTGCCTTTAACTAGTTTAATCCTATCTTTGCTTGGGTGGATCTACTTGATCAGCCTCTTCACGTCCTATCGGGGTTCCTCAAAGCCTCTTCTTTTGACATATTACATTATTCCGTTAGCTTCATTAATGATCATTTTTGGGTTTCAAGCGCATTTCTATGCTGTTGACACCCAGGTTGTCGTTCTGTTCTGCAGTCTGCCGGTTAATGTTCTTTTCTGCTTAGGGTTTTCCCCCCAGGATCTCTCCATACTTAGCTCAGCTTTGCTGGCTCCCCATTCCATCTGAGTTTCAGTGTTTATGTATTACGTTCAGGTGTATCCGTGCTATTCATTCTTTTCTACTTTTTTGCTGAAAAACAATGTAAATCTCTTCCACTGGATAATCGTTCCTACCCTACTCTGACCTTGTTTAAGGAGCGTCCAAAAGAGCATCTTTCAGACATTGCATTGTCTTCTCGATAACATAGATCTCACTATAAATTGTTTCATTGTGGCAATATTTTAATTCTAGTTTAATGATGTGTTGTACCCTTCCTTCCCACCTTTGTCACCCCCACCTTTTCCAATTATTGTATACCCCTACCACTTCCTGGTAATCTGTGGTTTCATCAACTACATTTACTGCAACTACCTTTAGTTCGACTCCTGTTGGTCATACAATCAATATATATGTATGTGTATGTTTCTGGGGAAGGGGGGGGGGGGGCAGGATGTTGGAAGAGGGGCACACAGGGAAGAAACCTGTGAAAAATCTGATGGCATTCTCACATTTAGCCCCTTTAAGACTTCCCCCTCAGGTAACCAAGAGAAAGGCAAAGTTGCCAGATCAGGACCCTGAGGCTGAGTCTGGAAAGGGGTACTACTGGGATGGAGGCTTTTTGAAGAACGGAAGTGGGATGCCCGAAGATGAAATCTGGCACCCCCTTTTTCCTAATCCTGATCTACCCTACTTCCTCTCTACTGTCATAGGATATCACCGTAAGAATGGAATGGCATCAAAGCAGGACAGACTCAAGTGATCACAGTTCAAGGGTGTTTATTAAACTGTAACATGGTTGAGATAAACACCCAATGTAAAACTAAATCTAAGATGAGAGCAAACTCCAACCATCAAATAATACTATTCTTGTGGAGTCTAGTCAAATAAAAAGGGCATATACTAAAAAAAAAAAAACTATTGCCAAGCCTTACTGCTATGCTACAAAATAATGTGGGATAATGTTCACAAGAAAAGAAAGAAGTGTTTGCGAAATGATAAGTCAGGATGGTATGGCTGTATTCTCCCATCCCCATGTTTTTAGCACAGGACAAGGCGTGACTCTTGAGCACAGGACACTCCTGGGCTTCTCTGGCATGAGCTCACAGTTCCTTTTCTTTATATCGGGGCCTTCTGTGCCCAAGTCTTTTCTCATACAAAGTCTCTTGCTTCAGAGGGCATGATATGCCAAAACAAAAGTTCCTTCTGTTCACCTTCAAGTCGGGTGATTACCCTTCACCCTTGGATCCCACTCAGCTGGGCTCTGATCCTTCTCTCACTCGTTAGCCTCCCTCAATCGGCCTCAGACCAACCACCCGTTTTGGACATCCCTCATTCGGGTTCATACTTGTCATCACAATGTTGCTCAATTAGCTTCTTCACAACCTTTCTCTTGACGTCCCTCAGTCGGGTTCATTACCACCTTTCAATCACAATCTCCTTATTTGTAATATTCAAAAAATTTCAATGGGCCTCATTTCAAGGTTGGGGGTAGCCTTGTCGGTAAACCTTTGGCTACCTCCAAACTCGCACCCGGGTCCGGCACCCGCGAATGGGCAATTACCGGGCTATTCCGGCCCAGCCAGACCCAGTAATTGCCCTTTCGCGGGCGCCGGAACCAGTACATCCCCATTCCCATTTGAGCCTCATAGGGTTCAATGGGAATGGGGACGTCGGATGCACCGGCACCGTTTACAACAGTGCCGGCGCATCCGACTTGCTGTGCTCGCGGGTGCCCCTCTGCCCGCTTGGTCAGACCTGGCGGGCTAACGGGCACCTGCGAACACAGCTCGTAGTATGGTGGTACGGTAGCAACGGTCCCGGTAGCACTAGCCGTGCTGTTGTTACTGTACCGCCATACTTATAGTGAGGCTTTTAAACAAACACCTAGGTTTAGTTAGGTCCCCCTCATCTGGACTCAGACCTTCCACAGCACTTGCCAACTTTAAACAAAGACTTCCGAAGGGCGATAATGTCTCGCAGGGTGTCACTGTTAGCCTATGGCAAGTGTGTGTTTATTCACAAAATCACAGTTCGCACAGCTTTCCCCTTTGCTGGGCACAAACTCTTGTCTCACAATTCTCTCAGTCGGGTTCACAATTTCACAATCGTCAAAACTTTTGCCATGTGTCAAGGACGTTCGATTGTACAAGGGATTTGTCTTGACCCTTATATGAGCACCTTGACACCTCATGATGGCCTTCTCTATGACCTCTTGGTACTTGGATTTTCATAAATTTTCCAGTTCAACACAGCCTCTTTGTTGAAGAGAGGAGCGGGGTACCAGACCTCCGAACGAGCGCCCACATGGCGCCGGACCACTCTTATCCCGGGTACCAAGTTCGTTCACAAAAGACGTCTGTGTCGGAATCTTAATGTTGCCACTGCAACCTTGCGCCGAACCCAGTCCGGCCCACTATTAGGTTCTTCCGACTCACTGGCTCTGCTGAACTCGTTGGCATTTCTTTTGCTGCTGGAGACAATGACCGTACCACAATAGCAACTGCGTCTCCCCACCCTGGCTATCGGTGCAGGTTGGTTCCATGTACCGCTGACATCTGTCACACTATTCGCCAGCTGCGATTCCCTGTTTTAAGTTTCTTTTGTCAGAGGCTTTGCGGGTCTCGATTGAAAAGGCAAGGGCAACTCCCTCTTTGACGTCCTTTCAGGTCTCGCTGCCTTTCTCCTCCATTTGAACTGCTGTCCTGGAATAGCGGCTTCCTCATGCATTCGGCCTTGCTCAGAGTGTGCTCTTGTGCTCGGCCTTTTATCCCTATGGGGGAAGGGAAAGGGCAGTCTGGTGTGTGTAGTTGTCGGCAGTTGCCTGACTTTGCCTGACCCTTGTGTTGGGACATGTCAGGTAAACAGCTCTGCTATTAGTCCGTTGTCGCTCATGGTGTGAGAAAGTGTGTTCAGAAAGGGGGGGGGAAGAGTTTCTAAATATCCTACTGGGTAGGATGGGGGAAAAGTTGTCATAAGGAAGGGGATACCGCATCTCACCCTTTGGTGTACCACTTCCACTCCTCAAAGACCCTTCATCCAGGTGATCCTCCCACACTGGTCCACCCCCAAGAACTGGATCCGATAGCGATGGCCGTGTCCTGACCACCTGGATGACAAATCCCTGGGGACTAGTGAGTGAGACACCTTCAGGTTTCTCACATCACGCATGTCCTACCCTACCCCAAGATCTTCCGTCGAACACTCGCACTCGGAAGAAAACAAGAAAATGTAAAACACCTTTATCTAACTATAACCCGGACTTATCCGCCCATCCCTCTAATATAATAAACTACAGTGAGAACCAATTATTTTCCTTGCCCGTTAACCCCTTTTACTAAGGGTACCAGAGTGAAAGAAGCAATACCAATTTCCTATCCTAAGAACACCACCAGACCAGAGACATGGTATCTCCCCTTCCTTGACTGTGACCAACCCAACCCCCTCCCATCCTTCATAGAATGTATTAAGGCACACAATCTTCTTTTCCCCGCCCCAAGTATCACTCAAGTACTGGGACAAAGAAGAGGAAATCAAGAGTACAGATTTATCAGAAACACCCCTTTGGTACTGGAACAAAGAAAATGCAGATAGGGGCACATCAACATCTTCACCGACCATGTCCCACTAACAAGGCCAGGCATGGTCATGCAGTTGAAATCAACCACGTCCACCTGCAGCCTCTCAAGTCTTCAGGGGAGTATAAAGGAACTCTAGCAATTGGCAAAGAGAGCGAGTTGGGTGGAGAGCTGAGGAGCCGTGACTAGGACTCTTTGTGAGGAAGCATCTGGGAGAAGCGTGGCTAATGCCCCATGTTTCTAGCGAAGAACAGAAGTCCAAAGAAGGGCTTCGAGAGGCGTGCTGATCCCTTGGTACGTTGGTAAAATGAAATGCTCATTCTCCTGGGCCAGGACAGGAGCCTAGAAGTGTCTTGAGAGGCAGACCTCAGATAAAGGCATTAACCCAAGAACAAAGAAAACACCACAGGTGAGTGAAGCGTAGTGATAGCCTGGTGTTATGGATAATAATAATCATTTTATTTTGATATAGTCCATAATTTGGACTTTACACATAAGAAAACATATAACATACATGACGTACAAGGTACAAATGCAATATATTAAATGCAATACGATGTAAATCAATAAAATACAAAAGACAATGAGAATACAAGGTGAAGTACTGGATACATACTGCCCAAGTAGTAAACCGCTTCAATTCAAATCCGAATTCATCGGGCAGTGCACAAAGCAATTCAACAAACACATTCTTGGGAGTTCGATGGGTGCGAACGAAATACAAGAAAATCAAGATAGTTGGTGAGGCAACATTTGTAAATTAAAGTTCACAGTCCCACTAACTCACGGCTGGTACTCCCCCAAACGGGGCCACCATATAATTGATCAGGTAGGAGAGTTGTGACATGCTGCCATATCCTGAATAAGGCAAGCTGCAGTGAAATAGATTCAAGCAGTAATCCCAGAAGGAATCCTGGGTAATCGATTCATAGGAGTGGTCCATTCTGGCTAGCATACACATGTATAGTGGACCCAAATGGGCACATATGGTGAGATCTCCATTTGGCCTGGTCTGCCACATATGCAACAGATCCTATGTTTCAAGGATACCCCTAAACAAGGCCCCACAACAGCCAATACTGGTAATTGTTTTATATGCAGTTTTAAAAGAAACTCCCTTACTTCCGGGGCTGGGCACAACAACCAGTAAGGTTGGGTCTTTCGATATTGGTGCACCACATGGGACACGGCTTCGAACCCTTTTAGCTTGGACAAATGTATATAATTCCCACACCAGTCCCATCTGTAAATTTCTGTTTGAATGATTTTTTCAGATGGACATACTGGGCGACTCTCTTTTTGGCAAAGGGACAATCTCTGAAAACAGAGTTTCATTCAGGGTTTTATAGTTAGACCCTCGTAACACCCTCTCAGAATCATAACTACATCCTACCAATGCTAGCAGCTTACAGATAGGGGCGGTGCAAGATTTTAAATAGAAAGACCGCCCTGGATCAAAGTGCCATTCCCTTTAATGATGCTAGCCCTAATTCTAAACAACGATATTGCATAGGGCAAGAGGGGCCCAATCCCAGTACTGTGCGCCAATAGTGGCCCTCAAGTTTGTTTAGCCAGGTTAGGTCCTGAATAGCCAGCGACTCAAATCCATAGAGAATGGCCGGAAGGAAGCATTGCTGGTAAAGCTTAACAATCCCGATCATGCTATAGCCTGCTGATCCCCTGGCAAACTTACATGCTTGTAGAGTTAGTAACTTAGCTCGTCGCTTTTTATGAGCAATTATCAGCTCATAATTAGGCCGAGCGTCAAACTCCAAGCCTAGGTAAGGATAAGATTGAGTGTAATTTATCGTTCCAATAAGAGTATCAATTCTGGATCTACTGACCTTCTTTCTGGCTATCAAGTCATCAGCGTATAACATGCCCACAATTGGAGAGCTTCCTATCCTAGGTGGGCAGTTTGATTTTATTGCCATTTGAGGCTCAGCAATGTATAAATTATACAGCCTGGGGGCTTCCAGACACCTTTGCTTAACCCCTGATTGATCTGGATGCGGTCAAGCACCTCCCCTCGTTGTTCAATCTGACGCTGGCTGAGTTGTGGCTGTGCAATAGGGTTAGAACATGCAGAATCCAACTAGGACAGTTCAAACCTCTAAGCCTTGCCTACAAGATCTCCCGGTTCACCTGGTCGAAAGCACTATGAAAATCTATGAATGAGATATATAGAATAGCCTTCTTTCTGCTGAGCATGGTGTTAATCAGCTGGTCCAGCACTCTAATATTATGCGTCGTGCCTGAACCGGGCCTAAAACCTGTCTGTGCAAAACTCAGGACCTGGTTGGCCATAACCCATGTTTCCAATTCTCTGAGTACCAGTGTCATAAATAGCTTGCTCATAACGTCCAACATGGACAGCAGTCGGTAATTGGTCACCTTCACCTTAGTGCGGTCTCACTTTTTGTGCACCGGTATGAGTACCGACTACTGCCAGGTAGGAGGTATAGAGCGAGACCTACAGACTCGGGAGAAGAGGGTTAACAATACCTGGGACCAGTTGTTTGGGTCCTTTTTCAGAACCGTATTTGCCAGACCATTCATGCCAGATGCGCTGGATGTCTTAAGTTTCAAAATGGCCTTCTTTATAATTCTATGGCTCAGAGGTAAGGGCCAGGGCTTTAATGGGGAGCTTACCATGGGGACAGGGTGCATCTATATGGAATTTAGCTGTTATATGCTTCACCCTTTGTTCCCCAAATATAGGGTTCAAGACTCTCGGCATCTGTTCACCCCCGGCTTGGGACAATAGAGGCCAGATTTTACGGCTGTCTTTGGTACACATTACCTCTACAAACCTCTGCCAGGATGCTTTTTTTTGGGACTGCCGATAATGGCATTGCCAAGAATATTTGTTTTATAGTTTTCATACAGGAAGAGGTTTTAAAAGTAGTGGCAAGGTTAGTGTCAGCCCGCCTGTGTGTTCTAATGGCACGTTGCATCAAGCATTTTGGTCACGTATATTAATGTCAAAGGTATTACTCCCCCCGCCCCGTCTTCCACCTTATGCTGGCGGCAGGTCCACCCTTGAATACTGCATGAGTTAAATGATGTATTCATGCCTCAATTGCCTCCGGAGTTTTGCCCCATAACACTTGGCCTACTCTGAAACCTGCAGGGAAAGTGAGAGAAAACATCCTTTCAAAATGATTCTGTGTCAATCGGATCCTATTCCCAGGGTGGTTAGGGATCACCTCCCCGCAGGCACTAGATCCATCACCCTCTCTGCCCACCAATGATCAGGGCAAGGGTTGCGTGGTCACTTTAAGTATTCAGGGAAACTTGCAATTGAAACACTTGGTCCAACAAACACAGATACTGCCATATAGTCCAACATTGCAAATTTTGTCCCCACACCCAGGTCCTCTGTCCCGGTCGGTCACCTGTGGTGCACCCATTTAGTATTATGCAATTCCACTCTTTCAGAAAGTCCAACCACAACTTCCCTTTGCTGTTAGATTTGCCCATTGGTATTGTACAATGGTCAAAAACATTTCCGTATGACCCACACCCCACCAGGTCTACGCATTTGGTGTTCCAATCTCCACAGAGGATCACAGGGACACCCTCTGCACCTATGTGCCCTAAGGATAAAATGTTATCCAATTGATCACTTATGGACTTGGTGATGGAGGTACCTGGAGGATCATAGACATTAACTATCAAAATATCCCTATAAGTACCCCAACCACCGGGTGGGGGGGGATATTTCTATTGCCAGTATGTTACCTCGAGGATTACCCTGATAGATCAATCTAGGGTTAAGACTGGTTTTGGCCCCAATTAATAAACCCCCAGTAGGACGACCACGCTCACCCTTGGAGGCCACAGTCTGTAATGTTACATAGCCATCAAACTCAATGTCAAAGGTGACCCAAGTCTCATGAAGGATAAAGACTTCACTTGATAAAAGCACTTCACAAGAGCCATCCTCATTAAGCTAGTGGTTAAATTCCCTTGTGTTTCAGCTAATTACAATAGAATTTCACTCGGAGGGCTACCTTTGAGGGATCAATCTCTTCAGCCATTCCCATCCTTGATCGTCACTGAATTTGACCAACGGCTGTGAAGGCATATGTGTTAGGGGGACACCCGTCCGATGGCAGTGGCACTTAGAACAGCCATCCTGGTTGGTCTCTGTGAGTAATGGCACATCCAAGACATAGCCCAGATGGCCCATGGAAGACCAGTGCTGACGAATCAAGGCAGCTGTTTCCAGTAAACAGCAATGGATTTTCATAGTTTTTTACCCTCGGAATTGCAACGGCTCAATGAACTCAAAATCTCCAGAGTTCAAGATCCGAAGGGACAGGATCATAGAAAACAAAGTCAGTAATATTGTGCGATTTGGTTGTCGACTGGATTTGGCACCGTCAGATGGCGAGATGGTAAGTTTTTTTTCTCCTCTAAATCACAAGTATGTTCTTTTGAATTGTCTGGGGGGTCAGGATGCGATCGAATGCGGTCCTTATGGACATTTGCCAAACTTGGCGGGTGGATATAGGTGAGGCTCCCATTGGTGGGCCTGCTTTGTTTTGCCAGTGGAGCTTGACCTGTATCTGGGGCCTCATCTAGAAGCCAACTAGTGCGGGTGCACACCATCTGCGTCGACCTCCTTTTACGACGGGCATCTGTTTTTCATTGTTTCTTAGATACATTATTGCTGCCATGTCGTAAAGTTGAATTTAATGGTTGGGATTCAACAGAAGGGTTTTCCTCCAAAGGTGGTAATCCACTTTTGGGCTGTTTGGAGGCCTTTGCCTGTTGTCTTTTCGCAAGTCTCGCCTGTCTCCTTGAGGGGTGGCCCATGATTGGGGCCGCCTCTGCAGTGGCACTATTCGATGCATTATTCTCAGAAACCCTGTTCGCCTCTTTACATGTAGGATATTTCAATAAGGATACTTTCAGGGGGAGTTGATTAGACTTTTGTGACTCTTCTTCCCCCAAATCTATTATTGCAGTTGTCTCCTTTAGTTTTGAGGTAATCAGGAGTTTATGCATTGAAGCGATGATGGTCCCCTGGGTTTTTAGATCCTCATGTATCGCCCCGCAAAGTTTCAGCAAGATTTTCACCAGGAACTTTAACACTCTGTGACTCTGAGCTGTACTGAAAGTATCATGCGTGCTATAATTTTCCTGAGCAAAGTCTGATAGTGCTGTCCAATGGATGGTAGCTACTTTTCAGCCTCAGCTGGTAGCTTATTCAGTTCATTATTTGCTGGGGCCAGCCCTCGGACCAGTGATTTAGTTGGGAAATAGGCATCCAAAGGGCCTTTTTGTGCCACCTGCGGTCCCTTGGTGCTTATCCCGTTTCCTTCTTTAGGGTCAGGCTGCGCCTGCAAATCCAGGCAAGCTGTCGGCTGCTTGCCGGATTGGAGCACATACGGTTTCTTTGGACGGGTAACAGCCGCCTTAGTGCGGCTTTGAGCTTTTCCAGGCATGTCCCAAGTCCACTTCAATCCGATCAAATGCGGCTGCCGTCCCGGATAGGCAGTTACAGTTGATGTTAGCAATGTATTGTAGGCTATGGTAGTTCCTTATCACCACACGCCCACAAATTGGATAATGCTTTTTCGGCCAGTCAAAGCAAACCAGACTCGCGCCCTTCTTTTTTTAATGTTTTTTAACTTTCAGTATGTCTTTCAATGTATTTTGCGCTTAAAGATCCATGCAATTAATATAGCCAATCAGCAGTAAAGCGTTTGTATACGTGCACCACAGTCCTTAGTTGGTAAACAGCAGATTAGCAGAAACAAGCAAAATACCTGAAAGGAAGCTTTGTGGTCGTCACAGGTGCAGCAAGCACAGCGGGAACAACACCACACGCTCCATGACGCAAGCGTTTTTTAAGTCCAGCCCCTAGCTTTGCAAATCAGTAGACACTGAAATCAGACTGCTCCAAGGAAAATGCTGTTGCCCAACTCCAACACGTAAACACACCGCACGCTATGCGAGGCAAGGGGTTTTTAAGTCCAGCCCCTTGATTTGCAACCACTAGACACTGAAATCAGACTGCTCCAAGGAAAATGCTGTTGCCCAACTCCAAAATGGAAACACACTGCGCACACCGCAGTATTGAAGTAAGCAAGCAAAATACAACGTTGCAGCCCAAACGCGCAAGACTGGAGATGCGTCGGGTGAAATTGGCAAATGGAATTACAAGAATACATAGTGGCAGGGTGGTCACGTGTATGATTACACATTCTCGAATTACTCTGTGTGATGCAGGGAAGTGTCTGCAAAGAGGCGAGCTGTGCACGGACACAAAAAGTGAGTGAAATAGAGATCCTAAAAAGGGGGAGCTATGTGAGAAATGAAGTGGGAGAAAAATCCCCAAAACTGATAGAATAGTGTTGACAACAGAAAATGTGTGTTGGAAAAGCATCAGGCTGGCCACCAGGCAGTGGATTCATCCAGGCCGACTGCGGAGAACCCAGAATAAGCAAAGAGTGTTGGAAAAGTATTGGGGTGGCCACCAGGCGGGAGATTGATTTTCGCTGGCCGCAGAGACCCCAGAATAAGCATTAGGGTGGCCACCCATCAGAAGATTGATCCAGGCTGGCCGCAGAGACCCCAGAATAAGTAAAGAGTGTTGTAAAAGCATTGGAGTGGCCACCAGTCTGGAGATTGATACAGGTGGGCAGCAGAGACCCCAGTGTAAGGAAAAGAGAACTCTATTAAGGATAAGGCACCTGGTTGTGTGACCCTGTAATTGGTGAACCGCACGGTCTGACAACTGCGCCATGACCAGGGGAGCCCAATTGAAAGCAAGGAGCTGCACGATCTAAAGGGATTCTGGGTTCACATAAAGGAGACCCGGAGAAGCCCAAAGCACTTACCAGGAAAGGTTACAGTGAACTTCAATTGCCAAGTGAACTTTTCTTTGCCAAGTGAAACCTGAGAGACTTGTGGAATTTTATAATCCTGAGTGCCTTAAACTTGGGGGAAGGGAGCTGCAGAAAGGCTCCATTGTCACACTAACTTTACTATGAACACTACTGAGTAGGCCAAATACCATCCATCCTATTATTCTGTAAAAGTGAGGACAAGCATAGGTTTTGACACAGGCAGTATTTTTTTCTTGGACTGACAGAGTTGGACTTCCTTTAGTTTTCTTTCCGTTGGGGAACATTACCACCTTAGAGTTGGGGCAAGTTAGGCGGTACACCATCCAAACCAATGAGAATAAAAGGTTTTCAAATTGTGTTTCACTTGTCTGTGTTGTCTCTAAATACCATGCCTGTTTCACAAACCCCACTGAAAGAAAACCAAATGTACGACTAACAGGAATTGAACTAAAGGTAGTCGAGGTAAGTGTGGCGATGAAGCCACATAGAGCGATTTTTCTTTATTGTACTTTTTGTTGTACCGATTTGTGCATATTTATTAGTGCTTAAGATAAAGACGCTGTATAAATGACTGTAAATAAATAAATACTCTTTTGGGCATTACCAGAGGCCAGAAAGGCCCTTTTCCCCCACCTAATCTGGTGTGGGCTCATGATGAGGCTAGGAGACCACCCCCATCGCCTCTCCCTGCTTGTACTGGCAATCATCCTGTGTTAAGTGATCCTGCTTCTTTGGAGGGATGGACCTACCTGCTGTTCCCAAACCCAACGTTGACCACCACATCCTCAGAGAAGCAGCACTGTGGGGTGGCCTGAGGGCCGGGTGTAGGAAGCAGGGGCTCTGTCTGGGCATTTAGGATGTGGGGCAGGCTGTAGGGAGCGGAGGCAGCTCTGTAGGATGTCCTGAGTGGGCTGGTTGTAGGCAGCAGGCCCTCCTCTGGGGATTTGCGAAGTGGGTCAGACTGTAGGTAGCAGAGGCAGCTCTGTGAGGTGGCCTGAGAGAGCTGAGTGTAGGCAGCAAGGCCCCTCTTTGGATTTAGGACGTGGAACACACTGTAGGTAGCAGAGGCAGCTTGCCATAATGATGAAAGGTGGAAACCAAGTAGGAGAATATATATCAATAACTTTCATTGGGAAATAAAGACCCCAAAGCAGGTCTGTCCGCATATTCCTGCATCTCCCGTAACACCAGCTGCACACCGTTATCAGAAATCACAATATTGGGGTAGTCTTCTCTAGAGAATAACCTTTCCATAAAATCAATCATGCTCTTGGTAGAAATGCTTTCCACAAACTCCACCGTGACACATAGTCTACTACAACAATGGCAAATCTATGTTCCTGCCCTAACATACGCATGGGCCTCATGAAGTCAATAGCCACTTTCTCCCATGTATGCTCTGGAACATCCACACTACCAAACTCCATCTTCTGGGTCTTCAATGATTTATCACTAGCCCCGCAAGGAACACAAAATCCCATCTCCTCATCCACCATGTCGTCCATACCTGGCCACCAAAACCTGGCTCTCAAACTGCATTTGGTTAAACCTCTTTCCAAGATGGCCTCCATGTGCACGCGTCACCAATTCTCTCTGAAGTGATGTTGGAGGAACCAACCTTTCGCCACTTGCCAAACCCCACATAGAGCTGCTGAACTCTTTCTGTACCTTGTAGAACGGTGAACTAACCTCCTCACCCGAACCCCAGCCCTGCTTGGTCCTAGCTTTAGCCTCCTTTAATTTCATGTCACCCTCAATGCCCTCCAACCACATTTCCTCGGAAAGTGCACTGCCCACTGTATTCAACACCTGTGCAATCCACTCATCACATTCAACCTCCTCCTCCTCTGAAACCACTCTAAGAGACCTCGATAAGCAATCTGCCACTGGATTACAATGCCTCGGAACCAATTCCACCACAAAGTTGAAATCCTGCAATGCAGACAACCATCTAGCTATCCTAGGTGTAGCCAATCCCAAACCCCTTGTGGAAAATAAATGCGCCATTGGTTTATGGTCACTTCTTATTACATAGAGACATGTTTTGAAGTAGTTCGAAGCCCAATAGCATGCCAAGCTCAGTCGCTCAATGGTAGAATACCTTGACTCCATTGCTGTAAGGGCACATGACACAAACGCTACCAGCACCTCCACCCCTTTTTCTGGACTGACTCAATACTGTACCCAAATCACTGGCACAAGCATCCACTGTAATTGTCATCCCTGCCAATGGATCAAATCTATGTAATGTGGGCACATTGGCCACTTCCTGCTTCATCCTCCTAAACACCTCCTCTTCCTTTCTCCCCCACACAAACTCTGCCCTCATTTTCAATAGATCCCTCAACGCTTCACATTTTGCAGAAAAATGTTCCACGAATTTGGCGTACAATTCCATCAATCCCAGTAATGACCTTAATTCCTCCCTGTTTGATAGCGACCTAATCTCCAAATGGCATCGCCCATTACTGGGCGAGTTTCTAAACCTTTGTCAGACAACATGTGACCCATGAATGACACCTGATGTACTTTAAATTGGTATTTTTTTTTTTTACAGTTAACACGACCACCTCAAGTCTCCTTAGCACTTTGCACACCCTCACATCAGATTCCAACTCATATTTTACTCCCACAAGAATATCATCCTGGAAGCATCTCACTCCAGGAACATCCCCCATTATGTCATCCATGATTTTCTGTAAGACAGCAGATGCTGACGCTAGGCCAAAAGGCAATCTTTAAAATTGATACGCCCTTATGGGTGTTATAAACGCTGTTAGCGCTCTTGATATCTGTTGCAAATCCACCGGTGGTAGGGTGACAACACCACTCCGCCTCTTCCATGGTTGTTAACATTGAATTCACTCTGGGTAAGGGATGTCTGTTGACCAATATGCTGCGATTCAAATCTCTTAAATTCACGCAAAACCTGACCCACCCATCCGGGTGGGTCAAGACAATGGGGTGAAACCATTTGCTACACACGATGGGTTTGATGAACCCCTGTTCACACAGCCCACGCAATTCCATATCCTTTTCTCGCACTCCCAATGGGAGATTCCTCACTTTATGCACACATAGCATAGCATTCTCCACCAATTGAATTTTGTGACAATAACCGCGTAGTCTGCCTATCCCTTTGCGGAACACATTACTGAATTTCCTCGCCACCTCATCCCCAAATTTCTGACTTATTTTTGCTGACCAACCTCATTTGCAAATCTTTCCCTGGATGTAATTCCAATCCCAGTTTTTCCTGGCGCTTCCACTCTAGCAAACAATCTCCTTTAGCCGCTACGTACACCATAGCATAAATATGTTTTCTCCCATATGCAACATTACACCAAACAAAACCCTGAATGTCTATCTTACCCCCACCATATGCTTTGTGCCGAATGTCAGATGTGTGCAACCTGTGGCTCTTGCCACTCTAAATTTCATTATATTTCTCCACAGAAATGATGGTGAAAGGTGTTCGGAAAGATTTCATATTTGAATGTAATTTTCCCTCCATGTGTCAACCCCCAAACCTTTTGCTGCTGTTTTACACCCTGATCTAAACTTTGCCGGAGAAGTGCAGCCCTCCGCCGCACTCCTCTGGGCTTTCGCTCAATTCTTATGGGGAAACTGACATGCCCTTAAGACAGTAAGTACTGGGAGACTTTGTTTCCCTTAGTTCTTTCCTCATGTTGCAGCTTTTGTGCAACATGTAACAAGAGTGATATGTAACTTACTTTACCGCACTCTTGGGTCTCTAGTCATTCCAAAGGCCCTAGAAACTCTCACTGGACTTATTATGAACTGTGCAGGTGTGTCACGGACAGGACTGGTGGCAGCTATCGTTTATCTTATGTTTTGAACCCCTTTTTGCCATGTTATCCGCGCTTCCCGCGTTTGGCACGAATAGGTGGCCTGGCTCCAAAATGGCCATGCCACGCGATTCTTTGTCCTGTCCTTTGGCCATCTTGCCCCTTCACCTTCCCCCAGGTCGAGCCGACCTGGGTCAGTCCTTATTTGGTCATGCACTTTCCCGCAAAACCCAAAGCTTTCGCGGGCTTCTGCATGCCTTGTGTGTGTGCCTCCAGGATTTGGGCTGGGATGTCTGTTCCCAATACATATCCTGGGTGCCAGAGAGTCTGGAGTGTCCTGAATGCCTCGGACCACCGTGGTCTGTGATTGGTCCACGTATGGAGTGAGTGTTTGTGAGCAGATCTCCCATTGGGTCCTCTCTGTATTGGCGCGAAGGGAACTTTGGATAAGAGGAGGCCGAAAACACCACTACCATGTCAATCTCCTGAGTTCACACCAAACAAGGGATAAGGAGCCAAGTATCCTGCAACAAGAAGCCGAGTCGAGGAACCGCTGGTGACCCGCTGGAAGGTTTGGCACCCTGAGCCCGCTGTCGTCCTGCGAGACCCCTCTGCATCTGATCTTCCTAGGTCTGCGAAGGCGCTTCGACCCATTGGAATAGTGGGACCAACTATTCTCGGCACCTTCATCAAACCCCGCAAGTAAGCCTCTTCGGAAGTGTCCCTGGGCCAACCAGTGGGCTGACCAGCTTACACGGGACGTTTGCTCGGTCACCGCCGCCGTTTCGGGGAAGCCCTCGAAACTTGGCCTACTACTAACTCTGTGTCCACGGCACCCTCACACCGAATTCGTACACTTGCCATTCCCAGGTCTGAAGTGAGACGAGTGCGCCCGGCTCAGAGTAAACGCGACTGCCATGTTGCTCTGCTGTGGTAACAACCTGTGCACATTCGCTGCATCTGTGACCCCCTCGACCCTGAATCCTGCTACCGCGGAATCTACACAGTGTCGAGATGTTCTGCTTATCGCATTCCGAACCTGCCAGCAACGTGAGCTGAACTGCCGAAGTCTGGGTCTGCCTGCGACGGGCACCGGTGAGTAGTCCATACCCCAACCGGTGGCCCCTAGCGCAGGAACCCATTTCTTTTGTACCGCTGTTGCGAAATAGCAGAACCATCCCGCACTCTCACCCTGCCTCTGCCCGCAAGTGGAGGTTTTGCTTCAGTAGTGAGGACTTGTTCTTCATCGTTTCATCCACCTTCCTGAACTGTCAGAGACCCTTGAAGAGACCCTATTTTGTCCATTGGCACAAGCGCGTGCATGTTCTATTGAGCATAAGGTTCCTCTCTTCGTAGGGCTTGGACTGCCTCCTAGTTAGGTGTATTTCTGATGTCGAACTGGGTCTAGCGATTACTTGCACTGCCTGTTTTCATCCCCATCTAGGTGGTCTACATATTTTGTGCTTCTAACTCATTAGACCCCTCGGTCTTGTATATATATTGTATTGATTGTGATGTGTTGGTTTACTTTTTATTGTGATTCTTTGCTATGGTCGATGTTACAAAGGCCTTGTAATAAAGGTGTCTATATTTTTTATATAACACCTGTCTGGAGTAATTTGCAAGTGTCCTTGCTTTGTGTGCTCATTGAGGTCTTTCAGTCACCCTCACCACTCTTGAGACTTAGTCTTGACTGCCGCCATCGCTACTCTTATTGGTCTGGCTTGTCCAGAGGTTACCCTGTTCCAAGAAACTAGGCTGGCCTTCTGAACCTCGCCCCTCCTGGTCGGCGTTCAGAAATCCGTCTTAACAAAAGGTGATCCTGAATCTGCCAAGGCCTTGATCGCACACCCAGCCACCACAATTTCCACCTCAGGAGGACAGTATTCCCCCTCCTCATCATCACCCATTTTGCCCACAATGTGGACAATCTTGTTAAGCCACTCCTGATTCTCCTCCACCTTACACCTGCCTCAGCCTCTGCCACACTGTTGTTGAACTTGCACAATCTGGCGAAGTGTCCATTCGTCCATTTTTCCTGCACTTCACCCTCGTGGCAGGACACTCTTTAGGATTGAGCATGGCTTCTGAAACCCCCATCTCGGGCAATGCCCCTTACGTGTCATTTGTTGGGGCACCTGACTACTTCCACCTGTTCTGTTTAAACCTTTTTACAGAACACACTTGATCCTCCTCCCTGATCCTCTCCATCTCACTTCCACTGTCCTTCACACTCTCCTTACCATTCTTAGCATTCACCTCCTCCAAGCACCTGCTTGTAAGCTCTATCCCCTTGGCTAAGGTTAATGCCTCCTGCGAGGGAGGGTTCTTCGCTTGCCATAACAGTTCCTGAAACTTGGGGTTGGACGTGTTCATCATAAGCTGCTCCCGGATGTACTCATCCTCCCTCAGCATAAATTCACATGATGCCAACAACCCTCTCAGATCAGCCACCAATCCCTGCTTCCTTGAAAAGTATGTGTATCTTTCCAACACAACATTTACTTGTATCCCGTACTGAGCCTCAAGCTTCCTCATTGTTTTTCCATACACCCCATCACCATTCCCACCGCCACCATCCACCCCCTCAACCCCTTGTACATCTGGCAATTTCTTTATCACCCTAACCGCCTCCGCTCCCACACAACACATGATAGAAAACTTCCTTTCATCAGAAAATCCCTCAAAGCCAGATGCCACAAAATAAAACTTAAACTTGTCTTTCCAGACTTCCCATGGGACTGGCGGCTCACCGGGTGTAGCTAGAAATGTTGGCGTTGGGCCCAAGTTCTGCATGGTAACCCAGCTAAAACTAATGGCTAAAGCAACTACAATAGCCACCTATGGAAAGGAAAAGATACCCCCCCTAAATAAGGATAGATCCCTCTTCACCTCAACCCCCTCCTCCCCCCTTTGGCAATATTAAGGCAGTAGTGACCTCCCACTGCCACTGCCATGTCCCCAAAGAATGAATATTCACACTGCCAACCAGAGGAAGGAATGGAACAGACAGAACATCAGGAAAGAAAACATGCATAGTAATATAGTGTGACTGTTCCTCTAAACCATCTTAAATATCCCTGGCAGGCCTATTTCCCACTGCCACCTAATGTCTTTGGCAGGACAAATTCCCACTGCCACTAACCAAAGGCCATTTGAATGTATTCCGTAGAAATACAGCAAAAGATATCTAGCCTGAGTTTAAAATGGCAGAGATGTGAAAAACGTAGAATAGTCCACACGCCTTGCCTGACCAAGATATGGGGCACTACAATATTGAATGGCCCATCTGACCTGTAGACGGCGTATGGCTGACAAGACACACAAAATATCCCACGATGCAGGCCTGACTATGGGCTGACGCAGATACATTTACATCCCCCCCGCTGTAAGCATAGCCAGCCCTCCGCCTCCTCTCCGGAAGACAAGATTGCCTGTGCAGATGCTGTGCACCTTTCACCACAGCTTTGCTCACAGGATCATGGCCGGAAATGCTCCACTCTCACTGCGTGGGAGCCATGCCAACTATAGCAGATGAGATGCTTTATGCTCGTCACTAGAAGTGGCCATAATACGTCAGCCCCAAGCTGGGCTCCGATGCCCACTGGTGTAATATGTCCCAGAATAGGAGAGGCCCAAACCTAGGAAGCTGCACGATGCTATCCTCACCTAGCCTAAACCTGGCCAAGTGCCGTGGAATCGGGCACTGATGGAGCTCGCAGGCACAGGGGAATAATCAGGAGGGCCAAGGCACGGTAACGCACTCAGGAGCCAACAAGTATGTCACTGAGGAACTCCAAAGATTGCAAAACAACACCCTAAGAGCAGCGTTGAACATCCCATATAGAGAGCACATCTCTAAATTCCGGAAAGAGGCCCATTGGCTAAAAATAAAGGATAGAATCCTCCTCAGAACCATATCTATTACTTCCAAATGTCTAAACAATCTAGCACCTCCTTACTTATCGGAAAAAATCTCCAGGAAATCTACAACCCGACCTTTGAGATCTGCCAACACAGTCTTGCTCGAAATCAATAGATTTAAACTGACCACGGCTGGAGGAACTAGCATCCCAGTCAAAGCTGCGCAATCATGGAATACACTCCCAATTGACCTCAGACGTCCCCTACCCTACGCCAGATTTAGAATCAACGCTCTCAAATGGCTTCGCTATAACGACCCATAACCACTGCTCCCTCCCACTGCCACTCTACCCTGACAACCACTGCACCTAACATTACTACTGTGACTTACACACCGGACTTGTTTGTCCGTAGCCGTAGGCATTCCCTAAATATACGCAATGTTAAGTCTGACACTTGTCATGTATCTGATCAGTTATACTTTCCATGCTCCACGAATGGCAAAGTTCTATACTGTTTCATTTATTGTACTACACATTGTATTCACATGTATCAGCAAATGGCAAATGTCTATACTGTTTCATTTACTGTACTACACATTGTATTCACATGTATGCACCAGCCTGTGACAGGCACTGTAACTAAGCTTTGAGACATCTTGTACTGTTGCGCCCAGCTGCCCAAGGGCTTGGTGCACATTATCAAATTAATAAACAAACAAACCCATCTTGCAAGGCTGCTTTTTCATCCATTGCAGAAATAAGGAAGACAGTGTGGCGCCACTCGCCAGTCAGGTCCCCCCACCCCAATGCCTACCACACAACAGGGTCCCATTAACAAAAGGGAGGTGGCAGGTACAGCATAGGACAGGAAGGGTTAGGACAAAGGCCACACCAAGGTGTGAATGGCCATCAGCGCCAGCTGGCCAGAGGGGCAGGAAGCCACTCGAAGTAGACATGCCTGCAGGCATGAAAAGAGGGAATTTAAGGAGAGAACTGGAGTGTGGAAAACAGTTCTCTCTGGTACTCCAAACAGAGCACCAGCCATCATTCTGAGTACGCAGAAGACTGCTTTCTTTCAAGCATTGCCCTGCTCGTTTCACTTGGGCTGTGAGCTTCACCATGCTCCGGTACAGTGCTTTAAGCTACGGAAGTGGGACGGTCCGGAAAGTTCTGCCAAGCATTTAAACGTACTCCAGTGTCGGTATGGTAAAGAGGAGTGGGTGCAGGGAATCACTGCCCGTGTGTGGAAATTCCACACAGATCGAAGTGCAACCTGCAGTGCCGCTCGTAACCCAGGAGAAGGGGTGCGGCTACAAATGACGGTTTTAGATCAGCTCACAAAGGAAGGAGACCAAGAAAAACCGGAAGCCGTAATTACCTGAATTGTACTTCTGGAGTGGTATCCTGCATTGAAGACTGGCCTAGGAGTAGCTAGCAGTTCCGTCTTCGCAAGCCGCTGAAGGAGGATACCAGTTGCTGTGTGGTGCTCCACGGTGAGCAAGTGCGGAGCAAGGATCAAGGTCAGTGTTGCCAACTCCTCAATGAAGAAATTAGCTATTGGTTCCCCTAGAAGTCGCCAGAAGTAGCTAGATGACGTCACTGCCTAATTTACATAATTGCCTCCTCTTTCCCCCTACGATGTATGGCTTTTGCTGTGGCCCCCTCCCCTTTTAACCATTTTGTTTAAGTCCATCCACTTAACATACAGTTCCCCTAGAGCGTTTTTGGGGGCGGGCTGGCTACTTTAAGAATAGTAAACACCTCCCATTTAAGTTCACAGTGTGTTTTTACATTACTCCCGTTGCAAAACGGGCGAATGACCACACTTTTTTCAATTGGTTTGGAAACTTGCATAAATGAGCAAGTCTCCAAACCAATTGAAAAAGTAGCTAGATTTCTCACTAGCCGCTTTTTAATGAGAAAGTCGCTAGGGGGGGCGTACTTTCTCGCTAAATATAGCGAGAAAGTCGCTAAGTTGGCAACACTGATCTAGGTAGCGGGGAGAAAAAGGTGCTCCGGAGGGGGCGAGCAAACAGGAAGTAACAATACAGCGCAAAGCTGAGCGCTGGTAGTTGCAGCAAGGGCACCGCCCACCAAGTTCAGCAGAGGGAGCCCGGCCAAGGTTACTGGGGAAACAAAGAAGCAGAGGAGACGAACAGAGCGCACAGCTTTAAGCGCTCAAATTAAAAGGCATTGCTAAAGAAGCATTATTAAACACATTTACAAAAAAAAATGACCGTCAAGAAGAGGGCGAAAAGCAAAAGCAGCAAGAAAAGCTTTTTTGCACTCACAAAGAACAGATTAATTACGCTTTCAGCATTGCACACCAGGGCAATAAATGTTTCTTTTGTACTAAGCGACACATTTAAAACAAACTACGAAATACACCAGGCAAATCAAATTTGGGAAGCACATTTTTGGACAACATTATAAGGTACAACATGTCGGAAAAGGTACTCACAGCGGCAGAAAAACGAGGAAGCAGGCCGGTAGAATGGGCAGCAGCTGCAGAGAAGGTGCACGGCTGGGCCTGGGTGCGAAAGAGGCATGGCGATGACACAGATGATAAGGACATTGTGGAACTGGACAAAGGGGGAGCCACCAAAGAAAAAGGCCAAAGAAGGAGCAAAAAGCAACCACAACAGAGGATGCAGATGCAGAAGGGCTGAAAAAGAAAGACAAAGGTAAAAAAGAAACAGATATGACTGCATTTATGGAAAATTTTGCAAGTAAATACATGGCGCAGCAAGAAGTAATTGTAAATGCTATATTTGATAAACTAGGAAAGTTGATGACAGAACTACGGGGAAACGAGTAATAGACATAGGGCAGCAGGAGATTCAAAAAAGGTAGCAGGCGCTCCTCTCCAGAAAGAAGATGGCATGATAACCTGTTTTGAGATGAGAGTTTGCAGCACACGCTTTTTGCTCACTGTACCTTTCACAGATGGGAAATATCCATTTGCATATCAGTCTTTGTCCCGCCCACATGGGCAGTCCAGCACTGAAATGCTATGGCAATTCCTCTCTGAGGGCAGCAGGAGAAATCTGCGGCAACCGTAAGTGGGCATTTGAGAGCATGGGTAGGTGAGCGCACCGACACTCGAAGCAGCCCAGACGGGGGGTGGGGAGCATAAATGAGGGCCTAACAGCAACACCCGCGGCAGGAAACGGGTGCAACAACAATTACCAACAATAGTGAGACTGCCAACAGTGCAACTGTCATGATGCATACCCCCGGGCTTCCAAACCACATCCATCAGCCCCGGGAGCAGGCATCATGTCGCCTTGAGAAAACCCAGCAACCCCTGCTAGAGGCTGTCTGGGTTCAGTCCTGGCGCCAGGCGCCAGGCTCATATGGGACATCAGTCCTGGCGCCGCTCATAGGTGCACACTTACCTGATGCAGACCATGCTGCAAGAAGATCCAAGCCCATGTGAGGCCTGGAAGGGGCTACTTTACCTCAGGGACTTTTTTGTTACTCGGGTGTGGTCGGGGAGGAATACCTACCTGGGACTACTTTGGGGGCTATTTCAACCACGCCCGAAGAGCAGTACACGCTTCGCGTTATTCTGCATCCAGCAGCGTAACGCTCACCGTGCCAGCAGCAGCATCCAGCCTTCTGCCACGCCCGCCTCGAACCTGGAGCACCTAGAAAGAAGGAAGTTAAATGCAAAATTGGAAAAATGTGTTTTTCATTATACGGAAGTTGAATTCCTTGGATTTATCTTGACTCCAAAAGGAGTCTGAATGGACTCACGAAAGGTGGACGCAATTCTCAAGTGGCCATCACCTAGGTCAGTTAAAGGGGTGCAAAGCATGCTCGGATTTGCCAATTTCTACCGCAGATTCATTCCGGACTTCTCACATGTTGTACATCCCATCACAGCACTTTTGCGAAAGAACAAACGTTTCTTGTGGACCGAAGAGGCTGAAAAGGCCTTCCAAGAGCTGAAAGCGAAATGCACGTCTGTGCCTGTCTTAAAGCATCCACGCCCAGAGCTTCCATACATGTGGAAACTGATGCATCCAGTTTAGTCATGGGAGCTGTCCTGTCCCAGAAGGATCCTGAATTGGTCAACTTCACCCAGTGGCATTTTGGTCCAGAAAGTTCTCGGCACCAGAGTTAAACTATGGGGTTACCGATAAAGAGTTATTAGCCATCAAATCCGCCTTTAAGGCTTGGCGACACTATCTTCCCGGTGCCAGGCATACCATTACTGTAATCACCGATCACCAGAACTTGCAGTATCTAAAAACAGCCAAAGCCCAATCATCGCGCCAACTTCGATGGGCATTATTCTTTGCCGAATTCGATTTTATGATCACTTATCGACCAGGCTGTAAAAATGGCAAGGCAGATGCCTTATCCCGAATAGGAATGGGAGAAGCATATGCGAACCCGGAGCCGGTGCCTATAATTTCTGAACAAAGAATTCTTGGCATAACTACTTTACAGACACTAGAAGAAATTCATTTAAAATTCCAACAACTCTTCAATCCAGCAGCTCTGCAGGACTGGGTAAAGAAAGGGCCGGATTACTCGGTCATCAATGACCTACCCTACTGTCAAGGACGACTATTTCTACCACACAAGGAATTACAGGAACTTGTCATCTCCAATTATCATAATTCCCTAATGGAAGGTCCCCCAGGTATCACAAAAACCGAAAATTAAGAGACAATTCTGTTGGCCCACCTGGTGAAAAGATATAAAGTCATTTGTGATGTCTTGCAGCATTTGCACCCAAAACAAGAGTCAGAAGAAAAAATTGTTGCCCTTGAGCTACCCTCCTGGATGAGTGGTGCAGTCTATGGGCAGCAAGTCGTTTACAGAGTCATGTTGTGCCAGGGGCAGAAAGTAAACAGCAAGTCCCATTCTAGAATGCAGAGTTTGGCAGACTGTTGTCAGCAGGACTGGCTATGAGCGTTGAATTGGGCACGTTAGCAACAGGGCCCCGTCTGAAGTCAACAAGTGGTGTAGACTATAGGCAGCATGTATATTACAGAGGCATGTTGTGCCTGGGGCGAATGAAAACAGTAAGACTCACTCTGGAATGCGGAGTATATCAGACTGTGGTCAACAGAACTGGCTATGAGCGTTGAATATTGGGCACGTTAGGAGCAGAGCCCCATCTGGATTCAATGAGTAGTGTAGTCTATAGTCAGCATGTATATTACAGAGGCGTGTTCTGCCTTGGGCAGAGTGTAAACAGTAAGACCCACTCTGGAATGCTGAGTATATGAGACTGTGGTCAACAGAACTGGCTATGAGCGCTGAATTGGGCAAGTTAGCAGCAGTGCCCCGTCTGGAGTCAATGAGTAGTGTAGACTATAGGCAGCATGTCTATTAGAGGGACATGTGCCTTGGGCAGAATGTAAACAGTAAGACCCACACTGAAATGCAGAGTATAGCAGACTGGACAGCAGGACTTGCTATGGGCGTTGAATTGGGCAGTGCTAGCAGCAGAGCCTCATCTGGATTCAATGGGTGGTGTAGACTATAGGCAGCAGGCCCTCCATAGAGGTATGTTGTGCCTGGGCATAATATAACCAGTAATACCCACTCAGAGGACTCTGTGAGTGGGGGATTGTAGGCAGAAGGGACTTCCCACAGGAACTCATTGAGCGGGTAGACTAATGCTCCACTCATCAGATGCAGTGAATAAAACAGAGTAGGTAGAGGGCCGGGGGTACGCAGCAGGGCCCCCTCTGGGGATCTAGTCAGTGGGTGAGACTGTAGGTAGTGGAGGCAGCCCGGCGGGGTGACCTGAGAAGGTCGGGTGTAGGCAGCAGGGCCTCCCTTCTGCTGAGTGCAGTGCGAGGGGCAGGCGGTGGGCAGCAGGATTTGCTCTGGGGTATTCAATGAAACGTTAATGTTAGAACTCCCTGTACAAAACTTGCTGATGTCTTAAGAACCCACCAGGTTTTCAGAACTGTGCCCCTTCTTCTATTTAAGGGATATGGTATGTTATGTCATTGGGTCTTGTTATATTCCATTTGCATTGCCCCCTTGCTCCTTCTGAAAATACTTTGATGAACGGCCTTTCGGCGTTCAATTTAATTATTTGAAATAAATGCATTTAATGAAGAAACTAACAGTCCTTCTATGAAGTCTGTCATCTTAAAACGTGCATTGGTCCGAGTAAGAGGGCGTCGCCTTTTATCCCATGACCTTCCAGGGGCAGGAGCTCAAAATGCAACTACGGGGATATTGCGGCAAAGATAAAATGGAAGAATGAGCCCAAGGCAGTGTGGTCCCAGCCATGTGTGGACGATGGCGCAGGCTGTACAATAGCAGTCATGCTTGTTCGTCATGTAACGTTTTTATGTGCAAACGATTCCTACCCCCGCTGCCATACCTAAACGCAATTGGCATTCAGCAGACCTTGCCCGTATGGGATCTTTTGTCCATGATAAATGTAAAGCCACCCCTCTAGTGGATCTCTCTTTTCTATCCCAGACACTGCAGGAAGCAGCTGATTTGCTAGCCGACTTAAGGCAACCCGTTCTAGGAAATCTCCGTCTGCCCCTTGGTTCTCGGATGAACTTAGAGCAGCCCATTTGGAAGTAAGGTAGGCAGAACGAAAGTGGCGCCTGCCTTACTGTCCCGAGAAGAGACCAGCTTTTCGGCAGCTCACTTGCGAATACCATGTGGCTATTTGGACTGCTAAACAGATATTCTTTCCGCACAAAGTAGAATCAGTTCTTAATCAGTCCAAGGAACTCTTCTCTGTAGCTAAGGCCTTTTCCTCAACGGCTTGTTTTACTCCTAGGCTGCCGGCCACTCAATCCTGCTGCGATCTGTTGTCTGAGTTGTTTCATTACAAATATAACAGATATCCGGAAAGTCATAGAACAAATGTGGCTTGCTTTGCTTATCCAAAGTTGAAGGATCTGGAGACTGTCAGTGGCCAGGTGTGGTCCCTCTTTCCTGAGCTTTCGGCTGAAGCTCTCTTTATGGCAGCCAGTCAACTCAAATCAGCATCCCCTTCAGACTCTGTCCCTCTTAAGGTTCTTAGCGATATTCTGCCCGCTATCACTCCCTGACTTACACTGCCAATCAATCAAGCCTGCCAGCTAGGCTCTATTCCTACAGAGCTCGAACAAGCCATAGTTATCCCCCTTCTCAAAAAGCTTTTGTTGAATGTCTCTGTTCTGGCCAATTATCCCCCTATTTCTCTCCTCCCATTTCTTATGAAGCTTCTCGAATCCTTGGTTTCCCCCCTTCTTTCTTCATTTCTAGAATCCTCATTGTTTTTTGTCTCCTTTCAGTCAGGGTTCAGAGAGTGTCCTGGTCTCGGTAGTTGACGATTTTACGATGCTGGTTGACCAGGGTGGAGTGGGTGATCTGATATTATTAGATCTTTCGGCAGCATTCAACAATGTCGACCACTCCATCCTATTGTCCTGCATGGCTTTGGCAGGCCTCTCTGAGTCGGTCCTAGATTGGTTTTCATTTTTTCGCACTGAAAGGGGCCAATCCCTCTCTCCTGCTCATTTTTGCTCTTCTGGCAACTCACATTTCTGCAGTGTTCCTCAGGGCTCTGCCTTGTCCCCAATGTTTTTTAATATCTATATCCAGCCACTGATTGGGCTCATCCTCTCCCATGGCTTTCGGTGCTACTCCTACGCTGATGACACCGAGATCCTGTTGTGTTTGGATTTCGACCGGACTGAAGTGTCTTCACGGTTGTGTGAGTGTCTGAGGGCCATGGGAGAAAGGATGGGCCGCAACTGGCTGAAGCTCAGAGGGCAAGGTGGAGATTCTGGTGGTGGGCTCTCGTATGGATCTCTCTCTGTGGTCCCCATCTTTCTGGCCCACGACTTTGGGAGATCTACCTTTCCCTGTCACAGTGGTCAAGAATTTGGGAGATTTATCTTTCTGCCTCACTTGCTATGGCCACTCAAGTGAGTGCAGTATGCAAAGCAGGCCACTTTTCATTGCGGGTGCTGCGCAAGGTGTTGCCCTTTCTGCCTGTCCTCCTGCGCCTATGGGTGGTTGCCTCGGTGGTGATCAGCCGGATTGACTACTGCAACACTATGTTCATGGCTCATCCTCTTGGGCTCATACATTGGCAGCAGCTTCTCCATAATCTGGCTGCCAGGGTAGCTATGTCCATTCCCTATGGATCTCACGTTAATCCTGTGCTCCGTTCCTTGCACCGTCTTCCTGTGGCCAAAAGGATTGAATTTAAGTCCCTGTGTCTAGTCCACAGAGCTTTCTATCACCTAGGAGCTGATTATCTGCAAAGTAAATTTCATCACTACATTCCGGTTCTTTCGCTCTGCTCTGAAAAACGTACCTCGTGGTATTACCTACATTTTGTCTCTCTAGGGTAGGTGGCTTTCAGTCTCCGCCGCCAAACTTTGGAACAAGCTACCTGTATCTCTGACGTACTGAGAACCATCTCCTTTTTCGTTCACTTCTTATAACCCTTCTGTTCTAGGCCATCTCCTTTCGCTGTACAGTAGCTTGTCCACTGTGTCCTGTCTTCGTGCCAAGATGCTCTTGGGTGGATGTCCGCGTTATACATTTTGTTAACATAATATAACATAACAAACTCAAGTATTGTTTTGGAAAGGTTTTGTGTTTTGTGCCAGAGGAAATACTCTCCCTAGCTCTAGGAAGCAAAGGCATCTTTTGTGCAACCACAGGAATCATTGAGTATGGCAGTATTTTTAACACAGACAATATTTTGAGTGCCACCTATTTTTACCAACCATACTTTGAATCAGTGACGAGGAATTTACCACGTTCTGTATTTTGCAAATACCACATGCTGCAAACATTGCATGATTAGCGGTCGAAATCCCTCCTAGATATCATTGCTATTTCCCCATAATGCAGTTACCTTGACATCTAAGACCGCAAAGGGGGGCTGATAATTGTTAAACAGTGCCCTCAGTGCATGGACTCCTGTATTTGTGGATGCAAGGTTAGGACAATTAAATACTGTGCAGTGCATTGGTGCTAAGTCATGCATAGCTTTATGCATTACCACTAGAATCTCGAGCCAGCTCTTTTTGAGCAGAGGTAGAGTGAGTGGCAAGAGGCCAACCATTCCTTGAGGTTTGAGCTTTTCTCTGTGGTTGGTTTGGGTGTATATGCAGATGTGTAAGTGTGCCTTTTGGGCGATTCACCGATTGTGACCGAGCTTTAGACAGTCCTTAATCAAACTTATCACATCATCATCATTCATCCAATGAGTTCCATCATCAAAGGTGTGCTATACTGCAATAAGACAAATAAGGAACATAGTTCCTAGTCCAAAAACCTAAAACTGGACATGGGCGGAGTAGGCTTGCTTATATTGTTAGACCTCTCTGCAGCGGTTGACACGATCGGTCACGCCATTTTATGTCATCGCCTAGAGGAGATTGCCATTGGTGGGCCTGCTATTTGCTGGCTGAGGTCTTTTCTTGCCGAACGGACACAAATGCTCTGTCTTCCTCCTTTTCTTTGTGCTCCCTCCTCACTCACTTGTGGGGTACCACAATGGTCAGTTATCTCGCCTTTACTCATTAACATTTATGGTGTTCTGCTAGCTAAACGTATACATTTGCACGGATGTCGTGTCTATGCCAATGCAGATGACACACAGTTGATTCTCAGAATCGATTGTGAACAGGACCCGGCAGCCTGTCGTCTTAGAAACTGTTTGGCTGATATATGCAGTTGGATGAATGCCAATGGACTAAAATTAAACACTGATAAAACAATCCTAATGGTACTCGTGCGATCTCCAGCTGCCCAATCAATGTGGACTAGCAAATCCTGGCCCACATCATTAGGCCATCTACCTACTCCGGTCTCTCTAATAAATAACTTACTTAGAAGTGAAGATTGCCTCATCTCTATCAGCATCACCAGAAATGAGTGCCAGATGCAGCTCTGGTCCTCTTGATCTTAAAACCTTGAGGAAAATGTGCCCATACAATCCTGAACATTTTAGATGTATGGTAGTTTCTGTTACCATTTTAATAACTCTAGACTATTGTAATGCTATGGTACTTTCTCAACCTAAACTTTTGATTCAATGCTTACAAGTGTTGCAAGACTCTGCAGCTCACCAGGTTGTAGGCCTTCCTAAATTTGCCTAAACATCTCTGGTGTTTTGGAACCCTCACTGGGTATCAGTTGAGGCCAGAATTAAATTAAAGTCACTCTGCCTGGTTCATCTGGCCTACCATGGCTCGGGAGCTTTGTATCTTCGCTATAAATGTGTTAAATAAGTTCCCTCATGAAACCTTTGCTTAGCTAATATTGCATCTCTGTGTACCTTGTGTCTCAAGAAGTACAATGGATGGTCAGGCTTTTTCAGTGATGGCTTCAGTTTTATAGAATTCACTTCCTCTTTCCCTGCATGTAATCTTCAACCATTTGGCTTTTAGAAAAAAGTTTAAAAGTTTATTTTTTCCTAGGAAGCTAAGATCTGTAATGTCTTTTCTTAGCATGACTGACTCCTTTTGAGAATATGAATCTTCTAGCACCAAGATACCCTTGAGTCATAGCTTTGCTCAACAAATTAAAGAAAGGCAGACAAGCTTTATGCCTTCTAACATCTCCTCTTTAACAGGTACCCATGTGAAGGTGTCCTAGACTTGTGGTGAAACACCATTTTTCGTTTTATGTGAGTCTCATGGCAATACAAGTTGAGGTTTGTGGGGGGTCTGACGTTGCCTCTTCCTGTTCGGACTGGTAACCACCCTATGTCCAAGGGTTCCTAGTATTTGCATGTATGGGTGTTAGGAAAGATTTCGTAATTGTAGGTAATTTTCCTTCCATGTGGCAACCCCTAAACTTTTTGCTGTTGTTTTTCACCTTGTTCTTGACTTTGCCAGAGAAGTGCAGCCTTCTGCCGCACTCCTCTGGGCTTTCGCTCCTTTCTTACGGGGAAACTGACATGCCCTTAAGACAGTCAGTACCGGGGAACACTGTTTCCCGTAGTTTCTTTTATCATGTTGCGGCTTTCGTACAACATGACACAAGAGGGCACTGTAAGCTAAGTTACAGCTCTCTTGGGTCTCTAGCCTTCTACAGGCCCTAGATACTCGTTTAGGATTGTATCTGATCGGTGCAAGAGATTCAGGGACGGGAATGGTGGCAGCGATCTTTTCTTGTGTTTTGAGCTCCTTTTGGCGTTCTAAGCGTGTTTCTCGCGCTTAGCCCAAAATGGTGGCCTGGCTCCCAAAATGGCCAGACCACGAGGCTCCTTTGTCCTGTCCGCTGATCGTCTTGCTCCCTTCACCTTCCCCAGGTCGAGCCGACCCGGGGCCTTCCTTATTTGGGCATGTACTTCCCCGCGAAACACGGATGCTTTTGCGGGCTTCTACATGTCTTGTGTGTGCCTCCAGGATGTGGGCTGGGATGTCTGGTCCCAATACACATCCTGGGTGCCAGAGAGTCTAGGGTGGTGTGAATGCCTGGGACCACCTTGGTCCGTGATAGGTCCACGAATGGTGTGAGTGTTGATGAGCGGATCTCCCATTGGGTCCCCTCCGTTTTGGCGCGAAGGGAACCGTGGATAAGAGGGGGCTGGAAACACCACTACCATGTCGATCTCCTGAGTTCTCGCGAACGAAGGAATACAGGAGCCAAGTATCCTGCAACCAAGAGGCTGGACCGAGGAATCGCTGGTGACCCGCTGAAGGACTTCTCCTCTACACTGCTGTCGCCTTGTGAAACCCTTTTCACCTTTGATCGAACCAGAAGGCCTGTACTGGTACTTCGACCCTTGGAATAGCGGGAACAGCTATTTTCTGCATCTTCACCATCTTCTGCCAGTAAGCCTTCGGAAGCGTCTCTGGGCCATCCAGCTGACTGACCAGCTTACACGGGAGTCTTGCTCTGTAACCGCCGCCAGGTTGTGTAGTATTTCGAGTCCTTGTCACTCTCACACGCTTCGTACACTTGGCGTTCCCAGGTCTGAAGTGTGTAGTGTACATTTGGCTCAGATACACACGGCCGCTCCGTTGCCCTGCTGTGGTAACAAACTGTGCGGGTTTCTTCGATTAGGACGTCTTTTTACTCAACACGACGACGAGGCGTTCCCTGCTCTTCTGAACCTGCCAGCTGCTGAAACTGACGCGGAGAAGCCTGGCTCTGCTTGCATCGGGGACCGGTGAGTAGCATAGCTAGGATCTGGTCGCCCTCCTGCAGGAGCCCACTGCTTTTCCCCGCTGTGTCAAACAGCACCCTTTTCCGTACTCGCGCTCTGCTTCTGCCCACTGTGGAGGCTGCGCTTGAGTCGCGGAACTTGTTCTTCTTCTTTTGTGCACTAAACTGAACTGCCTGATTTCCCTCGAAGAGCTTCTCCTTTTGCCCGTTGGCACCAGCGGGTGCAGGTACTTTTGAGCACAAGGCTCCACTCTTCGCAGGGCTCGGACTTCCATCTAGTTAGGTGCCTCTGAAGGCGAACTGGGTCTAAGCATTATTTCGCACTGCCTGTTTTCCCTCCCTTTTAGGTGGACTACACATTTCGTGCATATAACGCTTGAGACTTGTTGTATTTGTATATATATTGTGTTGATATGGGATGTGTTGGTTTACTATCGTTATATTGTGATTTCCTCGCTACGGTCATTGTTTTAAAGGCCTTGAAATAAATGTGTATATATTTTTAATATAACAACTGTTTGGAGTAGTTTGTAAGTGATCTTGCTTTGTGTGCTCATTGCGGGCTTTCAGTCACCCTCACCCCTCTTGAGACCTAGTCTTGACCGCCGCGATCGCTACCTTGATTGGTCTGGCTCGTCCAGAGGTTACCCAGTTCCAAGTAATTAGGTTGGCCTTCTGAACTTCTGAGCCACCAGGACAGAGTTCAGAAATCTGTCTTAACAATGGGGGAGTGAAACATAACTTTCACCTCACGCAGATCAGACCAACCAACACTTCCCCACTTTTGAATAGGGGATCAGTCAGCCAGCACACTTGTGCTGGTCGCTCCCCTTCAAACAGCAGATTAAATCATTCATTGTCTGATCAGCCGATCATGGCGGCAAGCCAACAGGAGGCCTTATTTTTCACCATGACGCATACATAGAACAGACAAGCGCTTTGAGGTGGTAGAAAGGTGGCATGTACCACTTTTCAAAACCCCCCCAAAAATCAAACAAATAACTACTTGAGTGTGTTTTCTCTTGTCAATATGCAGTGGCACAGTCTTTGTGCATGGTCACTGGGACTCAGGTAGAGGAGGACGGTATGGCGGGAGAGCACTTCCTGTTCTGCCAATTTCTCGGTATATGGAATCGCAGCCATTGAACTACCGCTGTTCTCATTGGCTGGGTGTCTTAAGTAAATTTGGTGGTGTAACCCTTTTGACCACTACTCATGGCCCATCACAGTAACAACCCTGTGAAGCCATTTTCACTGTGGCAAGATAACACAGACCAAGAAGCAAACCGCACATTGACTACATCTTCAACTGGAGAAACTGGAGTCATGAGGCTCAGCCTTTGTATCCAAAAACACCACTGACAGATTGCCACAGCAAGATACAGAATGAGAAGATGTAGACTTGGGTACTACTTCCTTCCAAAGCCTGCATAAGAAAGCAGATTCTCTTCTTTCATTGTTGGAGGCAAAAAGATGTATTTAATGCAAAGCACAGCACTATGCATGCAGAGCCGGTTCCATGATTGAGCGTGAGACAGAGAGAGTCTTCTGTAAAGGATTATTTGACTTTGAGTAAAAAAGCAACTGGAGACTTTTGCTCCAGTGTCTTTAAACAAGTTTAGTTGTAGACTTTATGCATAAATCAGTGGATCCTACTTGCCAACAGGAAGCAGCACCTCAAGAGTCCACCATTGAAGGCAGGTTCAATCTGGTATCTCAAATGGGTTGTGTCCTACCACGTATTCCTCATCTTTGACATCTCCAGTTCGGCTGCTTCGGATTTCTTTTATTTTTTCAGGAGAGGGCGCTGTGCGTCGATGCAGTCGACTCGATGTCCCTTGAGGGCCTCCGTCTCGAGGATGATGTCATCGAAGGCATATATAGCATGCGCAGCGCCCGTTGGCTTCAGTTCCGTTTTTCTGAGTAAGCTTACGCTTTGAGAACTACGACGCGCTCCAGAATTTCCGAGAAATATCCAAAAATGTCTTCCTCTTCGACAACGGCTACCCCGAATAACGGGTTTGAAAAGTGTCAAGACTGCGTTGCCAAGCTGTCGCTGACCAATCTGCATTGAGTATGCCTGTGGTGTCTCGGTGTGGAGCACAAGACCTCAGCCTGTTCAAAGTGTCAATCGATGACCGGAAAAGCTCTGAAGGAGCATAAGGGGAAATTGGCGGTAGGTAGGTTCCTTAAGAAATCCCCATCGACTACCCAATCGACGAACCCTTCTTCTGATGAAGCGAGAGGTGACTTTCCTCGAAGAAGGAAGGCAAAAAGGTCCAGGTGAAGGAGTGGCTCCCACCACTCCTCGTCGAAGAAGTCTAAGAATAGGCACCATAATTCGCCTACTTCAAAGTCCTTGTCCGAATCCTCTCCTGAGATAGCTATATCCTGTCTCACTAAGGCCTCCACTGCTGCCGAATGGGAAGCATTCAGGCAAGAAATGCTTAAGATATTCGAGAGCTAGAAACCCTCAAAGCAGGCAGGCCATGCTCCTACAATGCCTTTTGAAGCGAGTAAGGAAAGGGCTTGAGCAAAGTCCTGTGCGCTCTCGATCCTGGGACAAAGGCCAGTTCCCCATCAAGAGCCGTTGAGGCCTCGACACAATGAGAAATCATTGAGGGATCCATTGAGTCATAAGTCAAAAGGCAAGTTGAGGTCATCGATGCCATCTACGCCTGCTGCGCCATCAATGCCATCGAAGTAAAAAACATCTTCATCCAAGACATTAACGACTCCTCGGGCTCAACATTTTCGAAGCCTTCAATGACTTTACCTGAGAAAACCTTCACTCCTTTACCAAGAAATTATTTCTTTAAATCTCTGACCTCTATCAATTTATGAGGACAATGAGCCATCTGACAATGATGCGCCCTTTGGTTTGCAGTATGCACACCAAATAGTTTCATATGAAAGGAATCCAGACCGAAAGACCTATATGAACATTTGCAGACAGCCAGTGGAGTGGACACTTCAACGGAATTTGAATTTGGAAAGCCTAAGTCAGATGAGCATGCAAATGCCTCATACAGGCAGTTCATGACCAGGGTAGTGGATTACCTGGGATGAAGCAGACCTGCCCTCCCTTTCGAACAGGATGACCGTACAGATATCCTAGATAAAGGTCCTCAAAAGTATCCCATCTTTCCTTTTCACATTGCTCTTCAGAAGAGTGTATGTGCTAATTGGCAAGCCCCGAATTCAAGTCTGCCAGTAAATAAGAACATGATGAGAAAATACCGCCCATCAAGTAGTGACCCCAGCTACTTATCGAAACACCCTACCCCCGAAGGTCTGGTGGTACAGGCAGCAACCGCTACCTCGAAACAGCCAGCTTATCCAACCATGTCACTGGATAGGGATGATAAAAGGATAGATGCCTGGTCAAAAGTATTTTCTGCTGGGAGCATGGCTCTTAAATCGGCGAGCTCCACATGTGCCTTGGCAAAGTTTTCATACACTCTATGGGACTGCATTTCTATGGCGGCTGAGCATAATCCCAAAGGGGAGGAAAGAGATGGTTCTTTGACCATTGCTAAGGATGGCAAGGAAGCCATGTGCAAGGCTCTTCAGTCGGGTTTGGATTCTGCTGACAGCATCAGCAGAGCCATGGCGGCAAGCACCGTAATTCACATATTTGCGTGGTTAAGGAAATCTGGATTTGCACCGGACATGTAGTCTAGACTCCTTAACATGCCTTTTGATGGGTCTCATCTTTTTGACAGCAAGGCTGATGAAAGCCTTGAGAAGCTGCAGACCTCGAAGGTGGCAGCCAAGTTTTTAGGTGCCTCAGCCTTTTCACTCCAGTGGAACATCTTGGTGGGGTAGATCATTTTGCTACTACTACTCAGTTGTAAGAGCGAGAGGAATGGCCAGTCAAAGAGGCCAAAGAAGATTCCCTTGTGGTGAATAATGAAGAGGTGCAAAGCCTGCTCAAGCAGCGGCAACTTTACCAACAGCCACTGCTTCAGCCCCCTCAAACCTCTTGGAGGTCTTGAGTCACGGCACCCCAGTGGAAGGCAGACTGTCTCAGCATCTGAAAGAATGGCGAGACATTACTTTGGATGTTTGGGCATTATAAACCATAGCCCAAGGTTACTGCCTCCCCTTCATTCAGAGACCTCAGAAGCATGCACCAGAGAGCCATTCTTTGAAGGTTCCAGATCTGTTCCTTGTGCAGGAAATGTTGATCCTGCTAGAGAAAGGTGCTATAGAGCCGGTACCTGTAGCGGAGGGGAACAAAGAATGGTATGCTCCATATTTCCTAATCCCCAAGAAGGATGGAGGACTGAGACCCATCTCAGACTTTAGATACTTGCACACGTTTGTCAGGAAGGACAAGTTCAAGATGGTCACACTTTCTCATATCCTTCAGACCCTCCAACTTCCGGATTGGATGGTACCATTGGACCTTCAGGATTCTTATTTTCATGTGCCAATCAATCTCAAGCACAGAAAGTACCAGAGGTTCGCCGTTGGTGGTTCTCATTATCAGTTTCGAGTTCTGCCATTCGGGCTGACCTCTGCCCCAATGGTTTTCACCAAAATGATGGCATTGGTGGCAGCGAGTCTTAGGAGAGGGGGGATTGACATCTACTCCTACCTGGATGAATGGCTGATCGGGGCATGTTCTCCTGAACACATCCTGGATCATCTCAACGTCACAGCAAATCAATTTTGTACGGAGGAGGAGAGGTTGCACAGGCTCGATCCACGTAGGGCTCTGAGCTTCTACATTTCAAGGTTGTCAAAACTTTGTCTGGATGACCAACTATTCATAGGTTATATGGGTCATAAACGGGGTCAGGCTGTAACAAACCAGACCTTATCCAGATGGATTATTCTAGCTATTTCAGAATGCTACAGGCTGGCGGCCAAGGATCCCCCAGAAGGCCCACACCACTAGGGGCATGGCTACTTCTTCTGCTCTGCAAAGAGGTATCACTATTAATAACTTTTGTAAGGCAGCTACGTGGTCTACAATACACCCTTTCACTAAGCATTTCTGCCTTGATTCTACCCTAAATCAGAATGGAAGCTTTGGAAAAGCTGTTCTCCATTCTGTTCATGGAAATCATTGATGTCCAAATTCTTGTTCCCTCCACCAAAACAAACACTGCTTTGGGAGTCTATCAAAGATGAGGAATACATGAGAGGACACAATCCATTCGAAGAACAAGTTACTTACCCCTGGTAACGTTCTTTCGACTGGATGTTCCTCCCACGTATACCTCATCACCCTCCCAGCCTACCCTCAGTAGAATTTCCCATGCTATTACAGCTTCCACTCTTTCAGAGCCTAGTACGGTCAAACCTGTGTTTATGTAGGTAGTTCAACATGAGAATGACACGAAAAAACAGAACTGAAGCCAACGGGCGCTGCGCGTGCTATATATGCCTTTGATGACATCATCGAGCCGGAGGCCCTTGAGGGACATTGACTCGACTGCGTTGATGCACAGCGCCCTATGCCAAAAAAACCTCTCTGAAGCAGCTGAAGCTGGATATTGGCGATGTCAAAGATGAGGAATACGTGGAAGGAACATGCAGTCGAAAGAACGTTACCAAGGGTAAGTAACTTGTTCTTCTCTGGCACTGCATTTAGTGGCCTGCTGGTTTGGCTTCCCGCTACCACGCCGGTGATGGTATTCTGCCCATGCGATGTCCATGCATGCTATCACTTCAATGTAGTTGTTAAGGAATGGAACCTATTGGAGTGAGTTTCACACTGGAGGAATGCAGCATTACAAAACTCTGGATTGCAATGGCTGAAATCCTTTCTCACTAACTGAACAGAAAGAACACACCTACCGCCATTTACATTAAACACTAAAAACATCACCTGCAGTGTACCACAAGCATCAAGCCTCTCCCTGCTTCTCTTCAACATCTACATGGCACCCCTAAAGAAATACATTCAAACCCATGGACTGAACTACAACTATGCAGACGACACCCAACTCATCTTCAAGATAACTTCTTGCCAAGACCCTGACAACACCCTCAACAAATGCCTCACCGACATATACACCTGGATGACATACACCAATCTCTAAATAAATCCGACCAAAACAGAAATAATGATCTCTCCAATGGAAGACAATGCAACACAGACACACCTGAGCTAGACACTGTGCATGAGAGTCTAACCAAGACATTGTCAGTGATAAAATAAACCTGGGAATCCTCATGGACATCAGACTCTCCCCAAAACCACAATTCAATGCAATAGAGTAAAAACAACTTCCCACACAGAACCCTCACAATCATCTCTGTGGACTATCAAGACTAGAATATGCAAAAAGCCTTTACCTTGGAATGTCAGAATGCCTCACAAAAAACTACAATGCATCAAAAATACCACAGCAAGACTACTCCTGAGACTAAATAAAAGAGACCACATCACGCTGACCCTGAGAAGTATGCACTGGCCACCAGTAAAAAAATGCATTAACTTTAAAGCCCTCTGCATTGCTCACAACTCATTACACGGGCAAGGAGCCGATTTTCTCCAAGCTAAAATCACCCTTTACCAATGAGGAAGGAACCTAAGATCGAGCAACGACGTCCAATTAGAAACAAGATACTACAAGAAAAGTAAATTTGAAGGAACCACATTTTCTTATCTGATAGCCAAACTATGGAACTCGATACGAAAGGAAATCAGAACGATGGAAGACCATCTAACATTCAGGAAACAACTAAAAACCTGGCTATTCAATTCACATAGACAAGCGAAGATGTGCACCTCCACAAACCATACTCTGGTACAAAAGCAAACAAGGCACTATACAGAACAAAGAACCAACAATACACCCTCCCCACACCCAGAGCCCAAGAGAAACCAACTAACCACTCCATCCTCTTTCCCACAACCTCACACCTCTCACGTACTACACACACTCAAAAGGGCCAGTGACACTACACACCAAAAACACACAAACCACACACCCATCGCAAATCACGATACAAAACCAAACAGTTGCAAACAACTTAGACACTGGATTCTACCCTCCGGGACACAACAAGCCCAGTGCACACAACAAAGCACACCCAAAAAGCTCACCCACAGAGATGCCAGTTTCTCCAGGTACCAACATAGGGGCACAAGCTCTATCCTCTCCCTCTTGCCTCACTAATCGGCCCCACCCACTTCTCTTACAGAGTCACGTGAGCATCTGGAGACCATGCAAATGGCAGTGGTGCGCGGTATAAATCATCATAACATAACACAACACCAGGCCAGGTTATGGGTAACTTTACAGCATCTGGTGGTTACACTGTCCAGGGCTGGTGCCAGGATTAATTCTGCTTCGGGAAAATGTTATTTTGGTGCCCTCCGCTCCCTTGCAGTGGGTCCTGGTTTTCTGGTTGCAGGGCCAATGTGGTACCCCTGTGCCCCCTTTATCGATGGAGCCCTAAACTGCCCACATAATTGAATCACCGAAGGACTGTTAAGACGGATTTCTGAACTCTGTCCTGGTGGCGCAGAAGTTCAGAAGGCCAACCTAATTACTTGGAACAGGGTAACCTCTGGACGAGCCAGACCAATCAAGGTAGCGATCGCGGCGGTCAAGACTAGGTCTCAAGAGGGGTGAGGGTGACTGAAAGCCCGCAATGAGCACACAAAGCAAGAGCGCTTACAAACTACTCCAAACAGTTGTTATATCAAAAATAGATACACATTTATTTTAAGGCCTTTAAAACAATGACCGTAGCGAGAAAATCACAATATCACAATACTAAGCCAACACATACCATATCAACACAATATATATACAAATACGACAGTCTTAAGCATTAGAGGCACGAAATGTGTAGTCCACCTGCAAGGGAAGGAAAACAGGCAGTGCGATAACGCTTTAGACTCAGTTCGCCTTCAGAGGCACCTAGCTAGATGGAAGTCCGAGCCCTGCGAAGAGTGGAGCCTTGTGCTCAAAGTACCTGCACACGTTGGTGCCAACGGGCAAAAGGAGAAGCTCTTCGGAGGAAGTCAGGCAGTTCGGGTTAGTGCACAACAGAAGAAGAACAGGTTCCGCGACTCAAGCGCAGCCTCCACAGCGAGCAGAAGCAGAGCGCGAGTACGGACAAAAGGGTGCTGTTTTTACACAGCGGGGAAAAGCAATGGGCTACTGCAGGAGGGCGACCAGATCCTAGCTATACTACTCACCGGTCCCCGATGCAAGCAGACCCAGGCTTCTCCACGTTAGTTTCAGCAGCTGGCAGGTTCAGAAGAGTCGGGAAATGCCTCGTCGTCGTGTAGAGCAAAAAGACGTCCCAATCGAAGAAACCTGCACAGTTTTGTCACCACAGCAGGGCAACGGAGCGGCCGTGTGTATCCGAGCCAAATGTACACTCCTCCCTTCAGACTTGGGAACTCCAAGTGTACGAAGCGTGGGAGAGTGACAAGGACTCGAAATACAACACAACCTGGCGGCGGTTACAGAGCAGGACTCCCTTGTAAGCTGGTCAGTCAACTGGATGGCCCAGAGACGCTTCCGAAGGCTTACTTGGCAGGAGAGGATGAAGTCGCCGGGAATAGCTGTTCCTGCTATTCCAAAGGTCGAAGCACCAGTACAGGCCTTCTGGTTCGATCAAAGGAGGAAAGGGTTTCACAGGACGACAGCAGTGCAAAGGAGGATTCCTTCAGCGGGTCACCAGCGATTCCTCGGTCCAGCCTCGTGGTTGCAGGATACTTGGCTCCTGTATTCCTTCGTTCGTGAGAACTCAGGAGATCGACATGGTAGTGGTGTTTCCAGCCCCCTCTTATCCACGGTTCCCTTCGCGCCAAAAACGGAGGGGAGCCAATGGGAGATCCGCTCATCAACACACATACCATACGTGGACCAATCACGGACCACGGTGGTCCCAGGCATTCACACCACCCTAGACTCTCTGGCACCCAGGATGTGTATTGGGACCAGACATCCCAGCCCACACCCTGGAGGCACACAAACGACATGTAGAAGCCCGCGAAAGCAACCACGTTTCGCGGGAAAGTACATGCCCAAATAAGGAAGGCCCCGGGTCGCCCGACCTGGGGAAGGTGAAGGGAGCAAGACGGTCAGTGGACAGGACAAAGGAGCCTCGTGGTCTGGCCATTTTGGGAGCCAGGCCACCATTTTGGGTTCAGTGCGAAAAACGCGCTCAGAACGCCAAAAGGAGCTCAAAATACACAAATCGATCGCTGCCACCATTCCAGTCCCTGAATGACTTGCACCGATCAAAATACCATCCTAGAAGAGTATCTAGGGCCTGTAGAAGGCTAGAGACCCAAGAGAGCTGTAACTTAGCTTACAGTGCCCTCTTGTGTCATGTTGCACTAAAGCCGCAACATGATAAAAGAAACTACGGGAAACAGCGTTCCCCGGTACTGACTGTCTTAAGGGCATGTCAGTTTCCCCGTAAGAAAAGGAGCGAAAGCCCAGAGCAGTGCGGCAGAAGGCTGCACTTCTCTGGCAAAGTCAAGAACAAGGTGAAAACAACAGCAAAAAGTTTAGGGGTTGCCACATGGAAGGAAAATTACCTACAATTACGAAATCTTTCCTAACAAGGACCACCCTCACTTTTTCTTCCTTCTGATTAGCTTTAAGGAAAGGGATCCATTACAGTTTTCTCCAACCAAAAAAACAATAAAAGGTAGGTGGGTTTACTAAGCATGCACGGCCAACTTCCCAAAGGAAGCATGTGTGGGGTCTCAAACTGCAGCACCCCACTTTGAGTCTGTGCCTGCATGCATATTCCTTGTGCATGGGAATACACAAGGAAAAACAGTTCATGCTAGACGTAAATTGAGTCTGCACGTCTTGAAACACTTCTGTATAGGCGTGTTATAAATGCCATATCATATCATATGTCACATGGTCCTTTAAGAGGAGAAAGGGCTTAACCCGCATACTGGGGAAGGGCACTTCATCACAGGTGGCTTCCGTTACCAGTGAACCAACATCAATTACCAGCCATTAGCGTATGATCAATCGGGGGAACATATATAAGAACCAATGGGGAGAGAGCCCTACAGGAGATCTTGTCTCTACTCATTTTATTTCAGATCACATGATATAATCAGCATTGACCGTGGAAATACGTTGTGCTTTTTATAGTGTAAAGGTCTAGTGTATTGATAATGAAATGGAGTCAGAGGTTTAGGGCTAAGAATTTACAAGAAGGTGGGTTGGGCTGAGTTTGTTATGTAAGAAAATTCAGGAATGTCCTCTGTTATTGTACCTTATTAATAGTGTAAAGACACATGCCATTAATTGGATTAATGGTGCCTGACAGAGTGCCTCCCTATACCCTTACAGATGCACGTAAAACTCCCTGTGGTGTCATGAAAACACTTTCAAAGCGGTGCATGTATTGCATGCAAGCCCTGTTGGAATTAAAAACCCAGCCAGTTACCTGTGTCAACCTAGGTGAACAGATAACGCTCACTTCCAACCAGACCGCGGCAACAAGAAATGGCAACGAAATCCAAAATGGCGGCTTGAGCTTTTATCCCCCTCTCCTAGTACCATGTGCCTAAAGGTCGGAGACAGAGAATGCCGGGGAGTGAGGAGGAGATATGGAAAAGTTGTCCAATGAGACAAATGAAAACAGGTCAGAGGCCTCCCCAACAATGAGGTGAAAGCTAAAGCCTGGAAAAGAAAGGGTCCCGAGAGTGGTGGGTGCAGAAGGCGTGGTTCTGGTTGGCAGACTGAAACAGAGAACACAAATTGTTGGAGGTGATCTTAGATCCGGAGGTTGCAGCAGGAATATGGCATAGAATATAGTACATTGGTCTTCAAGAAAGGGGCACTAGAGACACCACCATTAGATCTGCGAAAGTTCTCCATTGTGCCGTGGGAAGTCATACACACCTCTGATGTTGGACGTCTGGAAACAAGACAAAGCAAGAAGAAATAAGAGAACAAGTCCTAATGGAAGAGAGGCACTGCTAGTACAAGTACAGCAGTAGGGCCTGGCACTGTATTTTGGGAAATATAGTCAAATTACCAAAGCGTCCATTAAAGAGTGTGAAAAAATGACAGCTTAAGGAATTTTGGGGATTGTAATTTAGGTACGAAATTTTCTAATAAAGAATGTGGGAGAAGGAAAGGTCAGACAGTGGGAAATGTAGTTCAAGTCCCCACACGTCTATGAAAGCGCACACGAGCAGTGGCCAAGCCACTGATTAATGAAAAATAGAGTTCAAATATCAAAGTCTGTAAGCTGGACTGTGAGAGAAAGAGAGCTCAGAACATGAACCTCGAGAACTGTAGTCAATGGACAAAAGTGTCCAAGAAAAACTGTGAGAGAAGAGATCTTTTGGTGATGCATTGTGGGAAACGTTCCCCTAATAAGAAGCCGTCCTAAAAAGACTGTGAAGGAAGGAAATCTGTTACCAGCTCAGCTATGTAATATTAGGAGACTTTGTCATCTTACTTTTTCTGTATCTAAGGTACTGCTGCACACTCTTGCTCTTTCTCGCTGTCACATTTTTATGTTAGATTCCCGCATGATGCTATTATGCCGTGTCTTCTGTTTCAATTCTCTTTTGTCTAAGTATTTCATCCGCAGATTCTCCTCACTTGCTTCAACTTGACTGGCTTTGTGTTCTGGCTCGAATCTGAGTTTCATTTTTTATTTATGGTTTTTAGAATCTTTCATGTGTTGGCTCCTGTTTTTTTGTGACTTTCTCTCTTGATTATTCTACCCGTCTTCCTCAGGCAGAGTCTCAGTTTCTTCTAGTGTCTCAACATCCTCCGTGCAACTCTTCTCGATTTCACTCTTTTCACTTATTAGCTCCTAAAATGTGGAATGCTCTTCATCTTGTGATTAGTTCTTCTTCTGTTTCTGTATCTTGGTTCTAAAAGCGTCCAAAGACTTTTGATTACCACCCACTGGCATTTAATCGTGCTGCCTTATGTGGTTACTTAGGAATTTACTGGTGATCTGTTTGCTTGTTGTGCTTAGTCTGAAGGTTTTGGTGCTAAACTTAGCTGTGATTTATTTACTAATTGCTTCTGTAATTGTATTCGCTTTGGACGAAGGTGCTATATAACACAAACGTATACACTGTATTCCGGGAGACAAAATACCAAAGTGTGCAAGAGACATTGTCCGGGAGCTGAAAAACCATCCTGACAAGATATAATAAAGTTGGCAAAAAAAATATATACAGTACTTGTAAATAGGAATTACAATAGTGCATGAGAACGCCTATCACCAGCGAGTCACAGTTGACTGTTTTATTAATATCATTTTAGCATTACATTAATTTTTGTTCTAACCATAGTGTGGATGCATTATTAGAGGCCACAGTGTTTCCCCCAGAGTGATCACTCCATGCTGAAAAGTTATGAGAACTCCAATCAAATGTTCATAGCAATGTCTATCCAGAGGGTTAAACTAAATAAAAGGAGCAGAACCACGTACAACCAGGCACCAACCATGAGCTGGGTGTACATTGAAAAAAATCAGCAGCTTTTAATTCATACGCAAAGGCTAAATTACCAGCCTTCCTTTATGGATGAAATTAAGAGTTACGTGATTTTTGTAACATTTATGTCTTTTGCTACGATTGAGAAATGTATTGCACTGGCTTTAGAAACAGACCAGCACCACGGAAATGGTATGAGTCCTGACAGCACTGACCCATCTTAAAGAAGAAAATGGGTAGTACGAACATGTACGGTTTACTGGTGCTGGTTCCTGGTCATTCCTTCCACTGCTGCTGGACTTTTATGTGCTTTTCCATTGTAACGTGCGGCAAGATCGTATAAGGAGGATTGCTTTAAGAGCAACACCAAATTGCTGCAGCTTGCTGGACTGGTGGCTCTGCCCCCTGAACTTAGTAGTGTTTGTTGCCTACAAATACCCACAACTCAGCGCACTCGCGCGCGCGCTGTGAAGTACGAAGAAGTGCTGTTTACTGGTGTTGGCTCCAGGTCATTCCTTCCACTGCTGCTGGACTTTTATGTCCTTTTCCATTGTAACGTGCAGCGAGATCATATAAGGAGGATTGCTTTAAAAGGAACACCAAATTGCTGCAGTTCCTTTAAGAAGTAAGAAGATCTTTGGGTGTGTGTGTTTCGTTCCAACAGCATAAGCCTTGCCCCTAAAACGTACTTTGCACTTTCAGGCTTACTGGACTGGTGGCTCCGCCCCCTGAACTTTGTAGTGTTTGTTGCCTACACATACCCACAACCCAGCGCACTCGCGTGCACACCGTGAAGTACGAAGAAGTACTGTTTACTGTTCACAGTGCACGGCGTGGGTGCGAGTGCTGGCTGGTTTTGTGAATTAAAGAGGTAAATGCCCACGCACATCGGTCTTGGTTGACGGTGAACGTGAGTCCAAAGGGTTCTGTTGAAGTCTTTGGATGGACCTGAATTAGTATCTTATTTTTTCACATTCATTATTAAATTTTGCATTTTTTCCTGTTTTCATTACTGGTTGAAAGTATCAATTGACATATTATTGTACTAACTTTATTATATAACATTTCTGTAGATTTTGATATTGCTTTGCTTACTTATTTATTTGTATTTGTTTGCTTTTAAAAACTATATTTGGCTGCCGGCTCCTATACTCTAAAAACAGGGATGCCGTTCAATGCGAATGCGGAGCAGGGCAAACGATCTGTGGTACTAGACACCAGAAAACAAACGCACCAGCCTCCCAAATCTAAAATGGGAGGCTTACAAAAAAGAAAGGAGCATTCGATTTCCCTAGCCTCCGATACATGCCAATTTTCTATTGGTGATCTATCAACACGTGAGCAAAAGCGCACAAATTTTACAATTTCGGGCCTAAGCTGTCATACAATTACATCTCTGACTTTACTGCTATCTAACACAGCTAATACTATTAGTAATATTACACCTAATCAGCAGTGCCAGGCTAACTCTGCCAATGTCCAGTCAGAATTAGGCTCAATCAATGTGGTTCCTCATTTCTTAACTGAAACTATTCTCAACACAGCCTCCGACATACCATGCTCGACTTTCATCACCACTAGCACTCAACTGCAAGTATCCTTAGGAGCCTTAGATGAACCTGCTCTAGGACTGGTTAAAGAAACTTCAGATATAACCATTCTTGCTGCTTGTAATAGTGGTGAGCTGATTACAACACAGCAACTGGCCTTGGAAAAAGACATTGAACCATCGAATGGGCCTGTACCACTATGCACTGTTTTGGCTCAACAAAATCTACGTGCAGCGCACGAGGCCAAGACTCTTGCAGGCGAGATAGATGAGGACATGATTAGTTTCATGAACACATCTAATACCACCTGCGTAGATGCCTATGATGTATATCTGCTCCAACACAGGTGACTTGACCCAGCTGGAACAAGATAGCATTGCTATATCTCAAAAAAGTGTGTCTCCCAAGCACACATTACCCCTGAATCCTGAACCTGTGGCGACAGGGACAACAACTCTGTCTAATGAACTATCTAAATCTCCAGCTATGTTTGATAAATCCTCACCCTGCTTATCTCGTCACTCGGTATCTTTCATCGTGCCCACCCTCGGGGGGACAAGGTTTGATGAGTGCCCTTCTGATCATAACTTCTTCATAAATGGCCTGCGAGCTGGTCGTCCCTCCTTTCCGGAAGCACCAGCTCTCAATAACACACTAAGTGCCATGAACACAGCTCTTATGACAGTAGCAAGACTATATGTGGTTCTAGAAACCGAAATGAATGATCAAACGGAGAAACTGTACCAGTTACTAGGAAAAGGGGCAAGAGCCCCTGATGCAGTTCAACCGACGGGAGTGGTGTCCCTCCGGCTGACGTCCAAAGCTTTTGTGGCTCGCAACACAGCCTCGCAAACAGATTGCTGCGATGATCAACTAAATGCACTGCAAAACGGACAAATGTCGCAGCAAACTCTAGGGTCAGTGGAACCACAGAGGATTGGAAAAAACCTCTCTAATGGTACAGTGGATACTCAAAATCCCGAACAAACGCACACGAAGGAACTTTCAAAAAATACAATTTGCCCAGGCAAAATTCATGAGAATGTTGAAATGCCTCAAATGAAAATATCAGCTCTGACCACTAGTCTAATAAGTGTGAGAGACATGGATAATGCCACCTCATTGACTGTTGTGGATCAACCGTGCCTCAAACAAGCCAAACATTCAGAGCACCAACTCACCTTAAAATTGACCAATCCTTTCTCCCTAATGGGGGAGACTGCGATGCATCAGCAAGCGAAAAGGAAGAAAACTGTGCTGCCAGTCAAACGCAAACTTTTGAAGCATCCGCCAATGAAAAAGGCTTGCTTAAAAACTATTATTTCAGATAAGAGCAAAACACAGGGTCCAGCTGCAATACAAATAAGTCAGTCTAATATAAATCAAAAACCAAACGTGAGCGGCCCCCAAGAGCATGAGCCCCTGAACACCTTGGTAGCTCTAATATCTAATCCTGACACACGGGACAGCGACCTATCTTTTCAAAAAGAGCACCAAAGTGCTACTTTGCATTCTGGTCCTTCATTAGAAGAGATACGTCAAGAAATTACAAAGACTATAGCCTTCCATTTTGCCCAAACTTCTGCACCACTTGTTCCAAACTTGAAAGAAGTCATGCACCTGACAACTGGCCCAAACCAAGCTTTAACTCCACTGTCCCAGTCTAATCAGACTCAAGTCAATTCATCAATACATCCTTCCTTAGAAGAGGTTCGAGATGAAATTAAGGGAGCGCTATCACAGCATTTTGCAAAAATGACTGTGTTTTCTGCCACCAAAGAAAGAGATACACCTGTCCAGCTTAAGGATGACAAAGAGCCAATGAATTCTATGACAGAAACCCCTAACAGACAAGACTTGCATGATGAAATCAGAGAGTCGATAGCACAGAATATTTTACAAACTAAAGATGCCCTGGGATCGCTGATAACGACCCAACAGTCATCCGCTTCGATGCCAGATGTATCCCATTTTTTGAAAGGACCTATGACCAAACAGGATGATAGGGCCTCATTGATACCAAAGCATCAAATAACAAAAACACCTACTGGCCCAGAATCCATGGGACATGGTCGGCAGGCCCCTGTTAACAGAGCCTATTCACACTGCCACCGCTTGGTGATATTTGTCAAATATGACTTAAATCGCATGAGTGTGTTGAATATCTGTGCTGAAATATCAACTCTCAGGACTTATCAAGCACAGATATGGACCTTGTAGAATTCATCAGTCATAGTGACCTATCCAGGGTCAGGTTATTCATGAGATCAGGAATTACGTTGAATGCCTTATGGCAAGCCAGAGCCGAGTTTTACAGCCTGGGATTTGTCATAACTCAAGACTTAACCCAAGAGATGTTTATTTCTTCATCCTTCCCAGTTCCTAGACCCTATCCGGACACTATGAATATTTCACAATCCAATCATACAAACAAGAACCCATCCATGGATTCCAATTTCCATCTATTTAAAATACAAAGGACTGTTTGGGGAATTTCAACTGTGTGTTGCCCAATATAATAGTCACAGAGTAAACCACAGAGAAAACCCATTAAAGACTTTAGTTTTTTTCATCTGAAAAGCAGCAGACACGTGTTCAGCCTGGAGTGGACTAACATGTGCCTTTTAGCACGACACAGTGCATTAACACAAGCTTGAAAGCCAAGCCAGAGACACATGCTCATCCTAATCTACCCCAGTGAAGAAGCTGTGTGTTTTCTAAGTGTGAATATTCCAATTTCCATCAACATAACTCATAACAATGCAAGACAAGTAAACACATCAAAATGATCTCCTGGAACACACGTGGCCATAAACATTTCTTAAATACACCAAACAAAGAACTTAACGCCTTTGACATTGTTGTTCTCCAGGAGACATGGCTCGTGAACGAACCTATATGGGATTCGTATTGCATTGTCATGACCCACGCAATCAAAAATGTGTTTGGCCACCCAATGGCAGGTCTTTTGATTGCAGCAAAAAAATCTTTGAATCTACGAATGGTTTCCTGTAAGTCTCCGTCGCCATACATTCAGGTAGTTAAACTATCCAAAGCGAATGTCACAACGGCGATTGTTAATGTTTATTGGGGAAAGCAGCAGTTATCAGCAGAACTATTCTTCACATATATTTCCAATGTGCTTAATTCCCTAACCATGGATGCAACTATAAACCATACAATTCTTGTGGGCAACATAAATTGAAATCTTTTACCAAGTAAGCCCAAAAATCATCTGTCCCATGAATCATAGTGGATACAACTGATGAAGGACAGAAATCTCATGATGCTCAATGGAGCCATACCGGGCGACGACCGGCAAAGGCAACATGGCATAGGGAATCGTCAACAGCACATTTGGATTATATATATGCAGATATTGCCCTGATGGATGCTACCATCTCTTTGACAGTCTGTGGAACAGACGTAAGCGATCACAGTCAATTATGTTTAATGTGGAATAGGCCAAATTGGTCCCAGCCTGTAAAGTCAAATATACAACAGAACTTGCGACTCATTGAGTCCAATCAGGCAGGGAATCGCATTAAATGGACTGATTATAAACTCATACTGTTCAATCAGACTTTGGAAACTGAACTAGGAACATTGCATGACAAGGAAGGGGGTTGTTATATTCATGCAATGCAAATGTTTCACAGAAGGGGGCCCAGTGGACGCCAGTATGATGTTAGGCACATGCATGCCTTTGACGTAGAGCTTAAAATAAGGAAAGCCCAGCTACGTAGAGATGTACGACATCTGTCTCTAGATCTGTCGAAAAAGAACATTGATCTGATAAAGTTGCTTAAACAACTTTATAAGAATTGGTGCCGGGCGCGGCATGTTGTGCAACACCAAAAAGACGGAGAACAAATGCTGTCGCAGATTTTAATTAAATCAACTTGTGGCATATGGTCTCTACTTAATGAGGCTGTGTCTTCGCCTCAAAGCTCCATGCAAACCAATCCAATTCCAGAAACATGGTCGGGATACTATACTGGCCTCAATCGGACCACCTTTCCACTGATCAAAACAAACTGGTCAGTTCTAAAGATGCCCTCACACTTTCATGTTGACATGGATTCACATATTACATTGCATCTCTAAATTGAGTAGGTCACGTGCAGCTGGGCCAGATTGCTTACACAACTTGACAATAAGACAGAATCCAATTAGATGGGCAGTCATTTTATATAATATCTTTCAACATACGTTACAGACTGGCAAGGTACCCAGTTCTTGGAAGAAGTCTATAATAGTCCCAATATATAAAAAGGGCCCGAGGTCTGATCCAGGATCGTATCGACCAATTGCACTCTTGGACTGTCCTGGTAAAATCTTTGCGCACCTACTACTAGCTGCATTTAATATGAAAACCAGAAAACAGCTGAGGGATGACTTTCAAACTGGGTTCATAGCTGGTCTTGGCACATCAATAAATCTCTTTGAATTCTGTTACAGATGCCCACAAACAACGAAGACAGCTAATCTTTGTGGCCTTCATTGATTTTTTTTAACTGCGTTTGATGGAGTACCACGAGAATTGCTGTTTAAGAAGCTTTTGGACAAGGGCTGTACATGGTCTATTTTGCAATGGATTATTCGGCTACACTCCGAGATGACCATCCAAGTCCGCCTACGTAGAGATGGCTTGTTATCTGCTGACATCAAAACAGACCGGGGTCTGAAGCAGGGTCTGAAGCAGGGGTACCTTTTAGCGTCCGCAGTTTTCAACTTTTTTATTTCAGACATAGGTCTTGCCTTCAAGGGTCTGAACACTGATGCACCAAGACTAAGGGGAATCCCGATAAAGTGGCTTTTTTATGCTGATGACATGGTGCTCATATCAAAGACATCTCAGGGCCTTAAAACCATGCTGAAGGCGCTTGATGGATATGCTCAATCCAACTGCATATCTATCAATGCATCTAAGACACAAATTATTAAATTTGAAAAACCTAAGCAGAGATGTCAAACATACTTGTAGATATTACAAAATAGAGCTTTGAGTATTGTCACGACATTCTCCTATCTGGGTATTTTGATAACCAATCATCCTACTGACCTACCGTATGAGGAAGTCAAGAAGGCCAAACTACACAACGTCATAACTCAAGCCAGAATCATCAGGGCAAAATTTTGCTAATTCTCGATACACCCTTTGTTAGCCCATTATAAACAGAAAATGACACCTGTCTTGCTATATGGAAACAAAACTAAAAAGTGGCGTCCATATGTCTACTGGGCTAGAATCGAAGGAGCTTATTGGAGAAAGATGCTATACCTACTCAACTCTGAGCCGCTGCCATTAATCCGCTACGATTTGGGACTGATATCCCTGCATGGCAGATATAAGTGGCAATGGTGTTCCTTGTATCGCAAGCTCATGGGCGAGCTGCAAAATGGCCTAGCTCGTCTCATGGCAGACTATGTCGCAGAAGAAGACCATGATGACTTTATAAGAACATGGAAGCTCAGAGTGCTAAAGTCGCTTAGCGACGCTGATATATCCATGCAACTATTGATCAATAATCCCTGTAAAGCAAAGGAAAAGATGTGGCAATATGATTGGAACCAGACATATGCACAATGCACACGGTATAAGAAATTCCAGGAAAATCCATTTGAATTAAAAAAGCACGGTCAAACTGCCCGATATTTGCTGGTGTCACCTAATTCCCAGCATTGTTTGGCCTTTTTACGCTTTAGGCTTCAACTATGTCTAACGGCAGATTTTCTATGCAAACGTAATATGCTACCAAAGGAAAAAATCACTTGTCGATTCTGTCAAAACCATGCAGAGACTCTGCGGCATTTCTCAATTGATTGTGTACATTTGTTGGCCTTAGGATGCAAATTGTTTAAACCTTTTTTTGAAGGCCATGTCAATGTCATGCATGAACAGCTCTGGTATACATTGTTTCACACGAACAAAAAATATGTCCAATATGCGATAATTAATTTTCTTAAAGTTGTAAATCTATAGAAGGTTATGTTAAGATTGCACACATATTTTATTTGTGGTCATAATCGGGACTGATTGTTGGAGCCCAATCATCTTAATGGAATGTCTATTCATCCAATTTTTACTTTTTTTTGTTAAATTTATGTGTCACTTATTTAATGGAAATGAATAACTTTTACAAAGTTCTTAAAACAAACAGTTCGAAATGTGAAATGTGAATGTTGAAAGGTTGGAAAAATGTATTTTTCTATAGCCAAAACAACAACAAAAAAAAATGTAAAAAGAAAATGGGTAGTGGAACACCACTTTGGCCAGTACGGCATGTCTCTTATCCCCAAAAGGAAAAAAGAGACTCTGGGTAGAATTGCGGTGAATGTATTGTGAGCAGAAAGTACTCTTCGTTCAGAAAAGCCTGAAGGATAAGTACAGGAAATAGGACAGCACCACAATATAGCAGGGCAATATACTAAGCACACATCTGATGATACCCAGGTGCTGCCTTACGTCTTTATGATACTTATTTTTGTTTGGGGTACAGATAAGCCAATTTACACCACAAAGATGAACTGATTGTCCTTGTGGATCCATGAGGGATATGGTTTTGTATTTAATCTGGGTAGTGTAGCTCAGTGGAAACACGCTCATCTTGGAAGTTTAGAAACCTCTTCGGTATTAAGAGTGTTATAAATAACCAATTACAATTACAATCTAGATATGCAAATTAACTTTAGAACCCTCTACAATTAAAAGGTGGCAGCTGAAGTGGCAAGAGCAGCGATACAGCGTGAATTGGTGTCAGATTTAGTGACACACCACACTCAAGAGTTGGAGGTGAGGTTTGTGACTCAGTAGTGAAATGCTCTGTCGGATGACATTGATGCCACAGCTTTTGATTGGTTATTCTGTTAATCCCACGGTTATCTCTGTGTAATCCTGTGATCCCTTCAAGGAAGCCGATGCTGCAATCACTCCCACCAGAATGCGTACAGACCTCTTTGAAAAGGAAGAATCTTGCATTGGGTACATTATGTCACTATACATATTGAAGGAAGTCAAGTGTGCGGTTGTAGCAGATGTGCAAATACCAGTGGACTATGCTGAAGTTGTAGACGTAGCTACTACCGGGGGAATCAGAGTATTTACCTCTTCATAGACTAGACATAAATCTAGACAATTAAGGTTAAGGAACCCGGTTGATTTCACAGTAATATTAACAGGAAAGACACAAGCGGTTTTCTAATAGGATTTTAAGGGGTGCCGGCAGAAGGGTTGTACTCAACTCTACGCCGAACCACAAGGTGCACCAATATTTTTTAAATGTCTGTGAAATGACAACTGTATATTGTCTATTGAGGATTACCGGGTATTACGTTGAAAGACTGTTACCCTTTACCATTAAAAGATGAATTTTTGCATCAATTACCAGAGAGTAAAATAATGTATTATTCGGAGTTTAATAGGGCTTATAACTTGTTAAGCAGGATCTGGAAGAGAGGTGACTGCAAGACTGCATTCAAGGCTCAAATGAGACCTTTTAAATGTAAGGTTTTGCCGTTCAGTGTATGTAATGCTTCAGAGCCTTTCAACATTTTTGGATGATATCTACATCGACATAGTGGATGATTTTGTCACCATTTGCTTGGATGACAGGTTGAAAATCATCAACATATCAAGGGGGTCTGGCGATGGTCTTGCACGATGTAAGCTAAATGCCAAGAGCAGACTGGGAGCTTTTCATTAGATTTGCGAGCTGGGGAACTATCGTGACAAATGACTCTTAAAGTAAAGGCAGCACTAGACTGGTCTCAGACGAAAATTTGGAAAGAGACTGAAAGTCCACACCCTGTTGAATCACTCCCTCCGAATCCCACCCCCACGGCGTGTCCAGCCGAGTCTCTCCCACCGAATCCAGGGCTCCAGTCGAGGGTAGATGCAGGTGGATAGTCCCCCACCACTTTTATTCAGGAGTCCCCCACTTTTTTCAGAGGGCACCTTGACATGCTAATTTCTGGTGGTGCCACATTCTATTGGTATGTTAATGAGTCCCCCCACTTTTTTTTCAGGCCTTGACCCCTGAGTATCTACCTCTGTTCCTTAATGGGGAATCGTACTCCCCATATGCCTTGTTCTCCCCACTTCCTCTATGTCCACCCCTCCTCTAGCTCTGCCTCAGTCGCCTGCTCCCCCCTCTGGACTCACGTCTTTCAGTCTCAGTAGGGGGCTTTGCCCCCGAATACTGCTTGTCCTCTCATGCTGTTCACCCTATGGCCCCTAACCCCACTCTCTTGCATGAGCAAAGGACTCGGTGGGCCGAGATTCCGCGGGGTCCCATTCTATGGGGATAGATTGGGTAATTCCATCCCCTACCCGACATGGGTAGATCCCAGCAGCTTCCCTCAAGTTTCCCTTTCATACAGGGTGAAAACAGGAAGTCTTTGGAAGAGGAGTGTCTGGACATAGACTGCACACTAGGCTCTTTTTGGAACTGAGTGTCCGTCCACCTGCAACGCACCGTCGCTTCTTCCCTCGTGCTGAGTCCACATGGCCAATGGACAAAGTGTACGAAAAGAAGTGGTGGAACTATGTTACCTGCTGGCCTGCCCACGCTCCCCACAAATCTCACCGCCACGCCCCCTCCCACATGCAAATCGAACCACCAAACAAACACATCCACTGTTTAAGGGATTGTTCAGTGCCGTGCCCTGAAGGGCAAGTTTCAACTTCTTCCTACACTTTTATTTTAAAACGAAACCATTCCGGAACTGCTTTTCTTTTTAAAATAAAAGTATAGGAACAGTACCATTTTTTTTTTTTTTTAAGTAGAGGAGCACGGCTCCAAACCGCTCCCGCCCACTTTGACCATTGCACGTGGCAACAGAAAATGGCCATCCTACGGTCATCTGTAATCACAAAAAATAATGTCCCTTTACACACTGGCCCATACCAGCAGCGATCCGACCAACAGCAGGATTCCCAGCAGTCAGTACTCAAATCGAGTCTTGCATGTGCGAGCTCGCGCACAGTTTCACAGCCTTGACCAGCTACCGGGTTTCATCACAAGCATAGTCCAAACAGTTTCCAGGAACTGGCCTGTCCGTGAATTTCACCAACACAACAAACTCTCTCTAGATATATGAAGTTGTCTGCGCGCTACAATTTTTGTGACCTTACTCCCTCTCAATCTCTCCATTACGCACTGCAGTTCTCCCTTACTCCCTTCTAACTCTCCCTTACTCTCATGTACCTCTCCCTTACTAGCATTCTTTTGCTCCTCTAGCACTCTAGCTCTCCCTTACTCTGCTCCTGGTTCTCTATTATTCCTCTCTAGCTGCGACTAACACAGGACTTTAAGTGGGCAGGGGCTAGCCAGGGCTGACCCAGTGGCAGATTTAAGGCAAAGGGCCCATTGGGTAAAAATGACAGAGGGCGCCAGGTAAGCGGGTCATGGAGGCAGAGCCTAGAGTGGGCAGGGTTGCACAATGATGAACTTTAGGGACAAATGGTACTTTTTTAATGTTGTGTTTTCTATGTTGGGGGCTCTGACTCAGAGACAGCTGGGCCCCCTCGCTAGGATTTGCTGTCAATGGTGGTTATATTGAAAGATAAAGCCTGAAACTAATGTTGGAAATGATAGGGTTCAAGGCAATGGGCAATGGGAGGGGACATCAAAGGAGGTGGTGTCACAGGATAATTCCCACAGCATGCAGAACCATTTAGTGCAGGTATTGATACAAAAGTGTTTCAGAGCGCGACAAGGCAAGGGAGGGGAACAGGGGAGAACAAAAAGTGCATGGGAGAGGAGGAGGGGAAAAGTGCATGGAAGGGGCGAGAAGTGGAAAGTGCGGAGCAGAGGAGAAACAGATAAATAACAATAAATAAATAAATAATAAAGGCAACGAACAGTGTTGGTACAGCCAGCAATTAGCAAGTGCTAGGTTTAAGGCAGCAGACAGGGTAGGTCTGATAAGTGCAGGAAGAAAAAGGGGGGGCTGTATGGGTACAGATGCAGACCCCAGTGCAAGAGGTCTGTATCTGGTCCCCAGGTCCCCAGTGTTCTTACCCCACACGCTTGAAATGTCATTGAACATCACAGACTTAAAGGAGCTCTCCTTTTAATCTCAAAACATACCAGGGCTTACCATTTTTGTGGGTGCTGCTTGTGGCACTTGAAAGACACCTTAACGCCAACCCACCACCTCCATATCTCCTTCAGATCCACAGGGCCCTGCTGCAGGGCAGTGAATAGAAATGGAGAGGGAATAAAGGGCAGGATAGTGAGGGAGAAAAGTAGAGATGGGGCAGGTAGCATACACACTGATGGGACAGGAGAGTGAATAGTCAAGGAGGGCATAAGCGTGAGGGAAACATTGAGAGTGAGGGAAGGCAGGCGATAAGGTGATTGGAGGAAGTCAGGTGAGGGTAAAAGGGTGAATGGGTACAGAGGATGAATGAGGGCAGGAGAATGGGGCAATAGTTAATAAGGCACAAGAGTGAGGAGAAATGCAGGGTGAAGAGGATTAAAGGGTGAGGAAATAGATAGCAGGGAGTTAAGGAGTGTAAGGAGAATGGGGGAATAATGAAGGTCTGAAGAGTCAGGGAGAAATGAAGAATGTGGGAGAAAAGGGAGAGAAAGGAGGCAAGTGAGGAATGGGCAGTGGAGGGGCAGCATTGTAAAGGCAACTGGTGTGACGTGGGTCAATGAGGGAGGGAAAACTTGAGTGAAGGAAGGCTTGTGGGTATGCGAATAGCAGCAAAATGAGGAAGAGAGCAGTATCTTTATAACAAAGAACCTTTGGCAGAAATGGAGAAAGAAGATCCGAGATGAGGATTAAGGGAATGAGGCAATGAACGAAGGATGACAGTGTTCAAAAAGAGCACGAAAGAGTGGGATAGTGGAGAGAAAATTGCTAGTAAGGAAAAAAGGCGGGCAAAAAGACTGCTGTATGGGAGAAAATTGAAGCAGGAGGGAAAGGAGTAAAAGTGGAGCATAATGGGCAGGTGCTTGCCATAGCTGCCCACCTATACCCAGTCACAGCTGCAATAGGTAAATGAACAGGCAAACAATTAAAATGCAGCCACTTACATCGGAATGCATGCTCCACCAGCACCGCCACTTTCTGCTTTGTATCAACCTCATTTCAATAAACCGATTAGAGGTTGATGATCCAGACACAGGGGCGCCCGGGTAAGGACCGTTGTCCCTTAAAAGGTGTGATTGGTGGGTGTTAATAAATGGGAGGGAAGAATAACGCTGCATGCTGTGTTAAATACTGGCTCAAGCAGATTACCTCATATTGAATTCTCCTTCACTGTGAATGTAGCTTACACACGCTGGTGGCGGAGCGGACATGGGATTTAACGTCCCGCCAGCCGGAATTTGTAGGCCCAGGATTTACCTGCATGCGAAAGGTTTTCATATTTTTTTCCCTTCTGATGGAAGATGAGCTCTGCGCGAGCCCATCTCCCTTCGGAATGGAACAAAAATGATGGCCACCACCACAAAAATCGAAAAGGGAGTAGGTCCCTTTTCGGATGACGGCGGCCATGGAAAACAGGTTCCAAAATGGCCACCGTCATCCGAAAAGGCACATAATCACTTTTCTATGTTAATGGCGGCACACATTTTTTTTTAACCTTTTTTTCCAGCCGGAGCGGGCGGTGAAGGTCAATCTGCCTTTCCCGGGTGCAAATACCTTTTTTAAAACCAAATGATATTGTTTTTAGGTCCACATTCCTTTGCAGACTGCTGCTGCAGTTGTGCATTCAAGGTGGTGAAAATAAAGCTATATGTGTCTTTTTGCTTGACCTATTTCTATAACAATGTATATACAGTCAAGTTTGCTTCTTGTGTGATTTGTGTACTTTTCAAGGCATTGATAGAAAAGCTAATTATTTCATTTTTGGAAACCGAAACCGTAAAAAATATTTGTGACCTTTCACTGGGAAGATATGCAGTCAAGCGCTTAAATCACAGCCTTGGTCCAGATACTGATTTCACAACTTTAACTAAATGTGTAATTGTGGGCAAATCATTTAATCTCACTGTGCTTGATATGCTGACATTGGGTGTCGCTAGAAGTGATTTAGTTGGCAATTTTTGCTATGAAAAAAAACCCTCATGGTTTACTAAACTACTGAGTTGTTTATTTATAATAGTGAATATTTATATATTGCAAAGCATATTATTCAGTTGGTTTACACGTGAAAACTTCTTTTAATATCTGTACCAAAGGTATTCTAGAGTATTGAAGACTGATTTTACTGCTTGTAATGTTATTTACTGTGATGTTGCTACTGATCATATCAATCCATATTGTTCAAATTAGGATTCTGCATATCTTTTGCTGGCTAGGACCGGAAGACACATTCGAACATATCCGTGCCTTGTATGCCTAACAGTCCCACAGTGTTGTGAATTAGTTGTGCTGTGCATGTGTTCTAGAGCCTCAGTAAGGGGTGGAGGTGCACGAACATACCCCTATTTTGGCTGTTTTACTACACAGCAACATATTTCTTTCATGGCATTAAATGTGAACTTTGTCTTGTGTGCATGTTACAGGCTGCCCTTTTCTGGCTGTTGTCACCTTAACTTAGTGGTATTCAAACCTTCTCATACCAACCCTCCTTCCTCCCACCTAGTAAAAAAAATACATTCTGAGCCTCCCTGCCTAGGCTTTAGCCCCCCCTAGAGGGCCCAAAGGATGTCCAGGGGGGCCAGGCTCTTTAAAATATAAGCGGATTGCTTTTAATAGAAAATATAAGCAGTAAACAGTCACCTTAATCCTTTTTTATATTAAAACATTCATCTTAATCTTATTTTAAAGAGTCTGGGCCTCCCCCTCCCCCCTGGACGTCCTTCGGACCCCCTATTTTGAAGACCACTGCCTTAACTGAAGACTTTAAATGTGTGCCTGGCAGCAAGTTACAGATTGCCTTCGATAGATGTTTACACCTGTTTGCCTTTTACTCTGGTTTCATCTGCATTAGCACCTTGCTGACAGAGAAATTACTAACTTTTCAGTGGCAGTTTAGTGTTTCAGCTGCCCTCTGGCTGCCTGCCCCTTGAGATTAAAGGGCATTCCTTTATATCCATTCTTATTTAAACAACTCAAGGGTGCCACAGACTGTGTCCACCCCTCCTAACTGTTGGGAAGGGGAAGGCCCAATCAAATGGGTCCCCACGAGCCCTGACAAATGTTTAGCCGGGCCCTGTGAGCGAGCACTAAAGCTGCTGTTTGTTATTCCAATGTGCCTGACTGCCAGCAAGGAGAGCGGAGGGTGTGTGTGTTATGGCTGGTGTAATGAAATGGGAAGGTGTCAGACCAGGAAACGATAGGGATCGATTGCCATTCGAGTGCTAAGTCCGCCTCTGTGCTGAGCCATGGCAGACTCAGAAATATGTCTCTGAAATGGGGCCCTGCCGGGCCCCCTAAATGTCCCCTGGCAGCCCCTGCCACCAGAGGACAATGCTTTTTTTCTAAAGCCTGAAGCTCTCGCTCATGTGCGAGAGCATCAGGCTTTAGAAGAAAGGCCTTTTCTCCATAATGGTGACGTTGGTACCTGTGAGGCATCCCTTTAACCAAGAGATGCCTGTGGGCCGGTGCCACCATTATTGAAGAAAGGGTCAGGCCTCAGGCACCCAAGGCCTGTTTTTCTAAAGCCTGAAGCTCCCGCTCATTCACAGGAGCTTTGGGCTTTAGGAGAAAAATGCATCGACCTCCCGCGGCCTCACCATTTCAGCCTTAATGGTGCTGCTGGCCCTTAGCAAATGCCTGGCGAGGGAGAGCGCCACCATTAAGGCTGAAAACATGTGGCACTTTCCCCCACCAGGCATCCTTTAGTTAATAGATGCAGAGATCAGCAGCCTATTCACCGCGGGGGAAAGGGTTCTGATCTCTACAAAGGGCTGCCTGGCATGGTGCCTGTAGCCCATTAAGCTGGGGCTCATCAAGGGGGCGTGGCCTAACGAGCCAGCACGCAAACCCCGAACCATTAGGCCAAGACCCATTCATGAGCCCTGGCTCGTTTACCCTTGCCACTTAAGGCACTGCACTTACTATTTCTCTAACTCTCCTTTATTATGTCTCAAGCTCTCCCTTACTACTGCTGCCTCGCTTTGAGTCTCACTCTAGCTTTCCCTTATTCCCCTTTAGCTCTCCCTTACTCCACCTCTAGTTCACCCCTATTCGTTCCTCAACAATCCCTTATTAACCCTCCTTTACTCACATCTAGTTCTCTGCGACTCACTTCTAGCCCTCCTTTAGTCCCCCCTAGCTCTCCCTTACTACCTTCCAATCTCTCCCACACTCCTCTAGAACTCCCTGTGACAAATTAGCTTCCGGGGCACCAGTGTTCCAGGGATGAAGATCGGTTTCTAAACCATCAATCAGCCCGACACCTATAGTACACCAGAAGGGATCCAAGCCGTTTGGAAACTCAAGCAAATTATAAACCTCCTTGTCCAATTTTGGTAACATGGACGGAATGGAAGGCTTATCTCTGCAAGGTCGTGAATCATTGGTTAGTTGCAACACAGCGAAAGTACAATAATTACCCAATGATAAAAGGGACTGTCCAGTCAAGTTTGTATATAAATATCAACTTTATTATTATTCTTTTTTTTAAAATTTGTTTATTTCATTTAAAATTGTAAAACATTTTTGTTTGCAATGTATCACAATTATGAACAGTAAAACAAGAAAAACACAGAGAAAAAAAATAAACGGAACAAATTAAGTCAAATCAGCTAGCTGTGCCAATTTCAAAAGAATTTCTTTAGAGAAATTGAACCAGGGCTGTTACATGCCTAAGTTTCGAACCACCAATCAGCAGTGGCCACCAAGCAAGAGGATCAGAAGCAGTGTGGTCAGAAAAAAGATGTCTAAAGTAGATAGAACGAAGGTCTCTTAGCCCAGGACAACTTGTAACAATATGCATCAGTGTTTCAGTCTCATCAGTATTTCCGCAAAACCGACAGTTATTGTCTTTCGACAGACCACGTATTGCCTGGATCTCATGCGTGGGATATAAATTCAGCCGAGCTCGAAGAAATTTGTCCCTTACTTGCTTGTCTGGGAATTGTTTCAAGTAAAGGCACACGCTGTTCAATTTCCAACCGTCCAGAGGCAGGTGCGTCACCATTTGGCACTTGGAAGCCACTTGCAGAGTTTGAATCCAGTCAAAAGTTTTCAATTTATTTTGGTTTCACCCTATTTGGATTGGTCAAGAGTTGTTCAAGTTGACTGCCAATGACATTCAGACAACTGGTCATGTCTTCAAACCAATCCTGCAAAGATGGGTTGTGATGTTGTTTTGTTTCATTGTAGATCAGATCTAAAATTGGGGATCTTGATGAGGAAAAACATTTGCCGAACAATGTCGGTTTATTCCATGTAACTGAACATCTCAATGAAGAGAGACCCAGTTATCGACGGAGAATGGCGATCAGGGTAGATTTTGGAACCCCAAGAACTTGCTTCCAAAAGAGCCCTTCAAGGCGAGTCCAGAAATGATCTAAAATGGACAAAATAGCATCAGCACCGTAGATTACCGTAGGGATGACGTTAGCTTTGTAAAAGCAGATAGCAGGTAGAATGGAAAAGCGTCCGAATTTTCTATTTATAGCACACGCCTGGCAGGTCGATGATTTCATTTTTCCCAAGTGGGATAGCATTGGGGCTTCCGATTTTAAATTGCTCATCCAGACCCCTAGATATCTGAATGAGTCCACGTTCACGATCTTCTCACCACCAATTTGCCAGGATAACCGGTTTTTGGTTTTGATGGACGTACCAAAACTTATGGTTTTGGACTTGCCTTTATTGATCTCGACATGTTCTGAGTGATGTAATTGTGGAGGGCATCGAGTTTCCTCTGTAGGCCCACCGGAGTCTGGTCGATGAGCACTACGTGCACAAGGTGGTTTGAGAGTGCATGACCTTGATGGGTTCGAAGATGGCTAACGGGCAGTTCTTCTTCTCCGTTTTTGACCAAAGCAGACCTCCGTCTACCTGGTCGAACGCCTGCACAAGGTCCACTTGTGCAGGTATTAACTTTATTATTTTCACAACAGGCAGTTCTAGCACACTACAAAATACAACCCACCCTGTAAAGGAATGCAGAGGAGAGACAGTTTCAAAGAATGATAAAGGATGCACTCTGGATACTGACAGGAGGGTAGTAGGTAAAGTAATCGCAATAGTTCAAGGATACTTGGTTTCAACACAAAGGGAGCAATGGGTTGTAAAATGTCTCTAGGGGCCTTCGGAGAAGACCCACGGGGGACAGAATCACAATTTACCTTGTGCTTGTAGATGTGCTTGACAGTGTAGAGTTAGTTATAGGGCGTTTTGCAGCTTCTGTGACAGAGTTCAAGATGGGAGACAGCTGCGGCTATCAGGCGGCAGGCAGTTCGATGAGCGAGGCTGGACGGACGGCTGCAGGCTGGCCTACATGGTGGCTGTGGGTTAGGAATCATTGTCTCAGTGCTGGTCAGCAGGCCTGAAGCACTGGTCGAGGTGTCTCAAACAGAGTGAGCAACTGCGGTGTAACAGTCAGCGGTGCAGTCATTACAGCTTGAGGAGCTTGACTGGCTCAAAAATGTCCTTTAACGTGGATGACGGTAGATGCTTGTCGATGCACTCCTCTTAGCTTCTTAACTGGGCTTGTGTCGTCCTTTAAGGAGGCCGGCCCAATGTTGAAGAGAGTGTTGCAGGCAGCTGCCTTATACTTAATTTGGTTCAGAGACTCTCTGGCACCTCCCACCTAGCAAGCATCCTGCAGAACCTAGCACGCACGCTGTGTGCTGGCTGAGTAACGTATCTGGAGCTGCTGGAGGGTACTGTGGATTCAGTATCTCCCTCTGTTCCCTTGGACATGTTTATGGGAGGGATCTTGCGTCCCTCTTTGGAAATCTGGGGCTTCCTTCACTGGTAGAAGCTGTAAGGCAGACTGTACCTTCAGCCAGGGTCCAATGATGAGTAGTTCGTGTCACTCCTTGTGAAGTCTTCAGATGATCTGCCCAAAAGAGGGGCTCAGCCCTCTTTTAAAGCCAAATGGGCCACCGTGGTTGGTGTAGGTCTAAGCCTACCTTAGTGAAGCAATCCTGGGTCCCCCTCCCCACCCCCCAACAACCTCCTGTATGCATGAGGTCAAAACCAGAGTGCATTGCAACAGAAAAGGTAAAAGGGTGAGAACATGTAATATAGGTCCCACCCTTCTTGCTGTCATGGATCAAAGGGCCTCTCTAGTTAATGGAGCTCTCTGTGGTTCCTGATTAAAGCGGCGTGTCTCCCTTGAAGCTTTGGCGAGAACAGACTTTCTGTCTCCAGCAAACCACATTCTTGTACCTTCTGAACATCCCCCTATAGGGGTTGCCTGCTGTAAACACATAGTCCCAGACATGACAGGTCACAGTCCTTGATACTGAGAGGCGGGAGCTGGCTTGACACAGTGCCTATCAAAGGTTGTAGGGGTTTCCTGTCTCCTTTGTTAAACTCTGCAGCCAGGCCCCATGAGGGCCTGTTTGAATTAAACTCAGATTAGTATGCAAAGCATTTGGAACCTTTGTTAGTTCATTAGTCTGGTCATGGCAGAAGGAAGGTTTTGTCCTCGCCGTCACAATGCCTTGATGTACTCTTGGCTGGCATATCCCAATTATATGTGACAGGGAGGACGGCACCTCTAAACTGTGTCCACCCAGAGTAGTGTATGTCATGCAGTGAGCATAGGAAAATGCGTGCGGATTAGCCCCACACATTTTCCAGAGGTTCATCTACCATCATTCAATTGCTTTTAAAATGTTTAAAAAGACCAGGTGAGCACACACACACCGTGTGGATGGTCGAATTCCTCACACTCCCTTACCTCTCTAGCTCGCCCTGGCTCCTTCTCTAGCACTTATTTACCTCTGCAGCGTCTCCTTGCTAGCTCTCCCTTACACCGCGCGGCCCGCGTACATCTGTGGACAGGGCCAGGCCCTTACCAGCAGTGGCCCTTTTGGCAGAGTCAGGACAGTGGAAGCACGTTGAGGCAAGCTCGATGCATCAGCCCCCGTCTTTTTAAGCCATGGCAACCGCCCGCCTCCCCCTAATCCTCTTCCCTCCGTCGCTCCTCCCCTTTCTTCCCTTTCCCCATCTGCTCACCAGTGCCTCGTCCGCTCTTCCTCTCCGTGCTCATGCCTCCCCCCGGCCTCACGCTTCCGGTCTCACTGAGCCCCCTGCATTCCCTCGCGCCTAACCCCTCTTTGCTCACTGCTCTCCTCGTTTCTTTCCCGGCTATTTACTTTCCCCACCTCAGGTCACCTGTGCCCTCAACCCCCCCACCTCCACGCCTTCTCGGTTCTCCCCCCTCCCTCCACCTGTCTTCCCCCACCCCCCTCCTTCCACACTCCTCTTGAATTCTTGCTCACCCTTTGCCTGCGCGTTTTCTCTCCTCCTCACCTGCACTCCACCCACCCCTCCCCCTCAGGCCCAGCCTCTGCCCTCCTCCCTTCCCCCATCTGTGCCCATCTCGCTTGCTGGGCCCGAGGCCCGGGATATAAATAGAAAGGTGGCACTTTCACATCTGGCTCTGGAAGCCAGGCGCGGCCTCGGGAACAGCTGTGCTGAAAAGAGCAGCCAGCGAAGCCTTCTGCTGCCCAGCCTGGGCGGCGAGGGGGGACTGCGCGCGGGGGGCCGATCTGAGGGGTGAGGAGCCGGGGGGCGGGCGGACGGTCACCCCGCCCAGGCACACGCGAAGGCACAGTGCACACACGTGAAGAAACAGGCAGCCACGCGTACGTACACGAAGAACGCGTACGCTGGTGGCAACCCGTGAAGGCATACATGTGTAGTAGACACGTAAAGAAAAAGGTGCACACATGTGCAGACTGGGGCGTTCCCATGTGGAGACACAGTTGTACCCAAGTGAAGAAACAAGTGTGTGTGTGGCCGGAAAGGCGCACACACCTGGACACATATGGATATGCACGTGAAGAAACAGACACAAAGACACAGGCAAAAACACATGAAGCTACTGTACATGTGAAGAAGACGCAGTCTCGAAGCCACAGTTCTGCACAGGTGGACAAATATAAGGACACATGCAGATACATGTGATGTCACAGACGAAAACACGTGAAGGCACGGATACGTCAAGAAACACTTGGACACATTTGAAGATACAAGTGGACATGCGGGAATACACATGTTTACACACATGACACCTGAAGAAACATATAAACAACAGTCAAGACAGGCGACCAAACGTGAAGACGTAGAAATCGAGCGACATGTGACGGCACAGATGTACACACGTGAAGTTACGGGCAAACACGTTTGAAGACAATAGGCGGACCGTGGAGACGAGAGAGAACAAAAAAAACACTGGCCTGCTCAACATGGGTGACTAGCAGGGACTTGCCCCTGCTCTCACATACTCCACAGACTACCTCTCAGCACCCACTGGCCTGCTCAACATGGGTGACTAGCAGGGACTTGCCCCTGCTCTCGCATACTCCACAGACTACCTCTCAGCACCCACTGGCCTGCTCAACATGGGTGACTAGCAGGGACTTGCCCCTGCTCTCGCATACTCCACAGACTACCTCTCAGCACCCACTGGCCTGCTCAACATGGGTGACTAGCAGGGACTTGCCCCTGCTCTCGCATACTTCACAGACTACCTCTCAGCACCCACTGGCCTGCTCAACATGGGTGACTAGCAGGGACTTGCCCCTGCTCTCGCATACTCCACAGACTACCTCTCAGCACCCACTGGCCTGCTCAACATGGGTGACTAGCAGGGACTTGCCCCTGCTCTCACATACTCCACAGACTACCTCTCAGCACCCACTGGCCTGCTCAACATAGGTGACTAGCAGGGACTTGCCCCTGCTCTCACATACTTCAAATGCCCACTACATTACATCATAGATGTCCAAAGAAAAGTCATCATGCCACAGTAAAAAAGGGCTAGACACTGGTTGCCACCAAATGCCAGTCTGAGTCTAGCCAAGTAATAACACATCCATGTGGTATAACTTGGCTAGACTGGCACTTGGGGGTGCTGTCTTGCTGTGGCGTGACTTTTTTCTGGGCATCTATGTAAACCACGTAGATGCCCAGAAAAAGCTCCACGCACCACAGATGCTAGGCAAGGGCCCCACATTGGTTTTGGGGCCACAGAAGTCCTTCTGGAAACGTGTACAGGTGCAAGGCAAGGGCCCCATATTGGATTGGTTTCGGGGCCACAGAGGTCCTTCTTGAAGCTCGAATAGGTACCCCTTTCCCTTCTTCTCCCCTGCTTCCCCCGCTTTCCTGTTTCCTTCTCTGTCCTTTTTGGCCTCTTTCTCATCCTCCTTTCTTTCATCTTCCTTTCTTTTTTTCCATGTTTTCCCCTCTTTATCCCCCCTTCTTTCTTCCTGTCTTCTCCACCATCTTCCATTCTTACCAGTTCCTCCAGGAGTGTTTCCTAAGGACTGTGGAAATTAGATCAAGGTCCTGGATGTTAACTGTTGCCAGGCGTGGAAGGGGGTTGGAGTTCCGGGTTGGTTTAAGCCCTCCCATGGTTCTGATTGGCTCGGTCGGTGTTGAAGAGTATGAGCGAACGGGCTGGTTTGCCAGATCCCCAAACAGTCATTCCCTGCTCTTCCCGATTTCCGGGGCGCCTTCCCCAGCATCTTGAGCTTCATGTGTCCTTGGGGAATGTATAAGGCCGCTTGAGTGTGGTCATACACCGCTTAAGTCTGCCTTTGCTTTGGGCTAGACCAGGTAAAACTGCTAAGGACGAGTTTGCTTGTCCTTTTTGCATCGACTTGATTCAAGCTCAGCAGTTAAGGGGTTATCCTGTGATGAGACCTGCTTCTTGGGCTGCAGAAAAACAGCAGCAGCACCTGCTCCTGCAAAACCGCCAGTGCAGGCACACCTGCAGATTCTGCTCCTGCAAAACCGCTAGTGCAGGCACACCTGCAGGTTCTGAACCTGCAAAACCGCAAGTGCAGATCCTCCAAACCCGCTAGTGCCGGCACACCTGCAGGTTCTGAACCTGCAAAACCGTAAGTGCAGATCCTCCAAAACCGCTAGTGCAGGCACACCTGCAGGTTCCGAACCTGCAAAACCGCCAGTGCAGGTCCTCCAAAACTGCCAGTGCAGGCACAGCTGCAGGTTCGGCTCCTGCAAAACCACCAGGCACACCTGCTGATTTTGCACCTGTAAAACCGCCAGTGCATGCACACCTGCATGTTCTGCATCTGCAAAACTGCCAGTGCAAGCCATGAAAAACTGCCAGTGCAGGCACACCTGCAGGTTCTGCTCCTGCAAAACCGCCAGGCACACCTGCAGATTCTGCACCTGCAAAACCGCCAGTGCATGTCCTTCAAACCTGCCAGTGCAGGCACACCTGCAGGTTTATTCTCCTGCAAAACTCAAGGCACAACTGCAGAATCTGCACCTGCAAAACCGCCAGTGCAGGCACACCTGCAGGTTCTGCTCCTGCAAAACCGCCAGGCACACCTGCAGATTCTGCAACTGCAAAACCGCCAGTGCAGGCACACCTGCAGGTTCTGCTCCTGCAAAACCACCAGGCACACCTGCAGATTCTGCACCTGCAAAACCGTCAGTGCGGGCACACAATGTACATTAAATGGTACTGTAAAGACAAAACATGCCAAAGTGTTCTGACTTTCAAACTCTGTTACTACTACCTCAGCTCTGGCAGAATTAATGCTTGAGTATTGGTGGCGGCATGGCGGGGTTGACCCCAGTTTTGAAAGCCATAGGACTCCATTGGGGATTTGATGATGTACCTGGGGGGGCAGGGGAGTCTGTGATGTACCTCCTGCTTCGTGCTGGAGGTATCGCCCCCCACTCCAAGGTCAAACAAGTAATTTGACAGTGCGGTAAACCTGGCAGTAATTCCGTTACCATCAAAAGTGTGTTTTCTTAGTTACCCACTTCCACTGATGGTGCTGAGAGTCCCGTGCAAGTGTGGTCACTGTCATTCTGCAGGCAGGGTGCCATTTCCCATGTTTCTCCCGGGGGGGGGGGGGGATTCAGCGGTGGCTGATTTCCAGGGGCCCTGGGTTTCGGTGACCCCGCGGCTCCATGCTGACAGGCCGTGCAGCGCTCCCATTGGAGGGGTGCCTTCCACGCCCTGCCTGCTTCTGCACCGATGGAGGCCTGCTACAAATTAGCACCCCTGTCAGATTGCACGTGTCGGCGTGGAGATGCCCCTCTGCTTGGGGTGCACTTGCTCGAGGCGGCTGGGCCGTGACGTCACAGAGCAGTCGCGCGGGAGCAAGAGGTCCTCATCCAGTGGCGTGTTTCGAAGCTCCGTGGTAACTGCTCTGTCTGAGGTTCCTTGTGGAACTGAGTCAGGGAAGTTCTTACTCCTTGCTAGTTTGGAGGTGTACCTGGAAAAACAGGCGGTAACCCACGAGCTGTACACCACCTGCACATGCATGGAGATACTACCTCCAAAATGAAGGTGTTACCATCGGTGGTAATACCACCATCACCCCAGTGAAGTGCAAAGAGCCTACAGAATGGGGACTAACACACTCTCATAATCAAGTGGCGATTCCACAGCTACCGCGTGTGGCGGCTGTAATCACATTAGCACTGTTAATACCTACAAACGCCTGAGACTCTTCGTCCTTTTATCCTAACATGTGTGCCTATGTTATGTAATATGTACTGACACAACTCACTGTTCACCCTAGTAAAGGCCTCTTGGCGCTGACTCAGAAAGGAGAATATCATGTTTTATATAGTGATGTGATGTGATAGGTTATTTATAACATGCTTAATACCCAGAGGTTTCTAAGCGCAGACCCGGGAATAGAACCTGTGTCAGCTCCGCATCGTCTTGCTTCCAAGGCGAGCACTTTGCCGCTGAGCTATCCTCCCGAGACTAGTGCTTCATGCTGGAATTATCCCTCTTCTAAACTCTGCAATAACAAAATGTAATGTTACTCGACATATCAACCTCAGTAGAGTATTCAAACCTGTGATATCTGAGGTGACTGCTGAACCTGCTGAGCTACCTTACCAGCGGCGGGACTGGTGAATAGCGAGTGCCAGCCTGCAGGCTTTGCAGGGTTCTTGCCTCTGTGAGAGGCACTGCTGGACTGGGCATGTTTTAAAGGCTTTCGCAGAGACGTTCATGACTGGGGTTTCCATACTCTTGGTGCATGAACTGAGAAGGCCCTGCCACTCCTTCTTGCTAGCCTGGGAAGCACATGGCGTTGCGTGTGCAAGAGGCCAGGGCTTCTGAGCAGGACAAAGGGGACACCTTTTCCAGTAAACCTCTGTGTGGCAATCTCCTCGAAGGCTCTATGCGCCAGGCGGTGGCCGAGGATCCATAGGGTTGTGGGCGTCGCTCCTCCGAGATGCGTTGCCACGGTGGGAATGAATCTAGAAACGGATTGCTTGGCTGTAGATCACAGACACTTTATGTGGGTTGTTCCCGTCTGTGTTTTTGAATACAGAGTCGTTTCCATGGTAGCGTCCTGGAGGATACCCGGCAAATCTATGTCGGTAGAGAATGATTCTGCAGGGGTGGCAATTGTTGAAATCACGATGAAATTGCTTGCACGGCTGCTGCATCGCCATCCACAGCAGGGCTGTGCTCTGTGTGTGAGAGGGCAAGTCAGCAGTGTGTCTGAACCCGGTAGTGTCATCTTTCGCTCTCATTACCACCATTTGAGGCATAGCCAGCGATGGACATTGCTTCCAAACCTTGGGACTTATGGCTGAGGTCATCCGTACGCTCTATGATCGATCGTAATATCAAATTCAATTCCCATCTAGATGTGGTCTGGGCTTTTGGCATCCAGGATGCTTTTTAAAAATCTTTTATTTGATTCCATTTTGTATACACGTCCCGCTAAACCCAACCACATTGGGTCCACAGCAGCCTACACCACGAAGCTCATAAATGCAAGCAAATCATTCCTCTCCCCCGACAATTGCCCGCGCCCTTGTCAGCTCCAAATTGGGCTATTGCAATGCCTTGCTCTGCGGCACTGCTGAAAAAAACATCAACAGGCTCCAAGTAATCCAAAACGACGCTCTCCTTGCCACACTGGATTTGAATAAGCCTGACCACATTTCAGAAGCTAGAAGATCTGTCCACTGGCACCCATCGTTGTCTGTCAAACAGTGCCCCTTCAAATCTAGCTCAGCGACTTAACAGACGCACGCCTACCAGATCCCTGCAATCTACTCACAGCCACTGCCTCGTCATCCCTAGATTCAAACGCAAAAGAGCCGGTGGATCGAGCTTCCCAGTATCGGCTGCCATTCTCTGTAACAATCTACCATTGTCGCTTCGCTCTCAACAATCCTACCCCTTGTGCAGAAAAAAGCTCAAAACCTACGTGTTCAACTAACCTTATGTTGTGTGAACTACTCCAACTCTTCATGACTGTAACCAGCGCCTAGATGCCTGAGGTCTTTGTGTGCTTCTACAAATGTGAAAATAAATACATGAATACATAAATTCAAATGGTGCTTCCCAGAATGCCTTGCTCCCTGCTTCATCTCTAGCCTTGCAGATCTAGGCTGGGTGAAGGACGCGAGACAATTGTGCCAGCCTTTGCTTATACTTAAGGTACATAATCATCAGCTTTAAAAGAGCTCAATTTACCCGAGTCCAGCCACAGTCGTTGCTGCCTTGCTCCTCTTTTTGATTGCGCCTCCTGTTCCTGGTTCCTTATTCCAAGTTCCTTGGGTTTTGTTTGCTTATCAGTATCTCCTGCTTCCTGCATTCCATTTCTGACTTTCCTCTGTTGTAGAGCTGTCCCTTTGCCAGTGCTTCCTTAATCCTGAGCAGCGCCACCGCGTGGCTGTGTACTGTAGTGCATTGGCCTTGCTTAGTTCTGCAGGCTCCCCTTGTCCACTGGGGCTCTCCCTTGAAGAGTTGTCCTTCTTCTAGTTCTACTTTCACTTTCCTTTACTTCCTTGGCTTGGTTTCTTTGCTCAACTCCCTCCCTGGCAGGGGCTTGTGTTTGGGGTTTCCTGTCTCCCTGTTTGGGGTTCTTCCTTGCTTTCCCACACTCTTCTGCCCTGGTGCCCTGTCCTTGATGAGGTCTTCAGTGGTTTCCTCTATCTGAATACCTTGCTGTTTTTTCTCTCTGCCCTCGAGGCACTACTCAGACGTTTCGCTTGTTAAGAGTTTTGTGCCGTAAGTTATCCTCTCTTTGTCATAATAGCTTTACAGGGTCCCTGTTTGATCATCTGGGTTTGTGGGCATCACTCACAACCAAGATGGTGTTTCTTGTCCGTTAGTTTTGTCTTTAAGGTTCTTCATATAATGCCGTAAAAGTTGTGAGCTTAAAGACCCTGTTATTGCTTGTCCTACATATGGACTTAGCACAGACAGCAACATTAACAGCAATGGGGAGCTTTCCGAATCTCTGGGTAACTGAGGAATCTTCTGAGTGCTCACCTCAAAGCTCATTTTAATGTACAATGTAATCTAAAGTGGTCGTATATAGCGCGCTTCAGTAAAAAATACTGGTCTTGCTGCGCATGGCTCTGTACGAAAGGAGTGGTGTGAGTCAGATAGCAGGAAGGCAGATGCAGAAACCTTTGGTGTTCAATGCAGGTCATAAGTACCCGTTCCCTGTATGTGATGTTATTGTAATGACCTTATATCAGGTGGATAGCTCACAGGTTAAGCGTTTGCCTCTAATATGGAGGCAAGGCTCTGCATCACAAGTTTGAAACCGAATAGGTTCATTTCAGCCCTTCATTCTTTCGAGGCCATTCCAATATGATTAAATTAGACCATAATAAAAGATATTAATACAGTGCTTTGAAGCAGGAGGAACCTGATATTGGGCGCTAGATTAAACATTTTATATATTTACATAGCACAACCTGGGTGTTAGCATGTATGTGTCTTGGTTACTGTGGGCTCATTGTTTAGTATTAGATCTATGTGTAACCGTGGGCACATTTCCCTTTTCAACATCTTCCGCTGTTAGTCTCCCATTGGCAGGAAGTCATTCTCTGCATTAGCGTCAGAATACACATCTGAAATCGGGTCAGAATTAACTATCCTGCAGTGCTTGGATGCAGGAATTTAGGAAGAGTGGTAGTTTAATACTGACCATACCAGGATCTTCTGGGCATTTGGCCCTCATTAAGGAGTTTGGCTGTGTGGCAAAAAGTGGCGGTATTTGTTACCACCAATTTGCCAACACATTTCTGCACACTATGGGCCTCATTACGACCCTGGCGGAGTGGGTTTACGCCAGCGTTATTCGCGGCGGACCCGTCCGCCCTACTACGAGTTCCCGTAGCGCCATGGAGCGTTTTCCGCCTGGTTTTTCCGGGCGGAGAAATCCATGGCGCTACGGGACCTTGTTGTTAATTACGCCACCGTATTTTACGGTGGCGTAATTAACGCCTTCCCCACTCCCATTATACCCTATGGGGCAAAAATGGGAATGGGGAAGGGTAAAATGGGGGATGGGGATTTACCGCCCCACCAAGGTCGGAATGGGGCGGAAAATCTGCCAACCCCCATGGCGCTATCGGCAGCTTTCCGCCGTGCTCCATGGTGCATTTTGCACCGCGATTTCCGCCAGGGTCGTAATGAGGGCCTATGTGTGTTAAAAGCTGGATGTAAATCATCTACCTCATCTGAAAAAATCAGCAGATTTACCAACACCTGGAGACTATGAAAATGGCAGTGGTGCGTAGTAGAAATCACAACAACATAACACAACATACCTTCTTGTAAATTTGCAAAAATCCACATGGAGTCTTATGTACCCCAACAATGGGGATTTACACCACCATAACAACCCTCGTAATCAATGGTAATACCATGGGACTAAGTGACAGTGGGCCTCATTACGACCCTGGCGCTAAGTGAAAAACGATGGCGGTAAATGGTTACCGCCATCGTTTGTCCGCCAGGTCCGATCATGACCCGTGACCGTTAACTACGAAGCCAATAGCGGCATCGTAGTTAACGCTGCCGCTAACTGCGCTAAGGGTGCGCGCACGCGACCGCCCACACCGTACTTAGCGCCATGGCGGAAAGGTACGCAAATGCCGACCCAAGCGGACATGCACCTAACGCCATCACCCAGGCCGTTAAGTACCTTACCGCCATGGTGCAAATAACGCCATCGCGAACCAACCGTAAAGGGCCATGTTAAGTGAATGCAGCTGCCACAGGTGCACAGAAACAGCACAGGTGAAGGCAATACAGACTCAGGGGAGTACAAAAAGAGCACACCCCACCCCTTCCCACACCCAGTCACACTCCACAATGATACCAATACGACTAGCAATGTTGGGGCTGGAGGACCTGATAGCAATGCATGTGCTACAACAGCAACAACAACAACAGGCAGCACAGAGGAGACGCAGGAGGAGAAGGAGGGCAAGGCAGGCCCAGCAAGCCCCACCAGCACAGCCAGTGCCACCACGCAGGCAGCCCCCAATCCCACGCATCAGAGCCAATCCATTCAACCTCACTGCTGAGCAGATCCACACCCTGTACCGTTTGGACCGGGACACCATCACCGCCATCGTAGACATGACACACAACGACATCGTCAGCATGATAGAAAGTCCAACCGCCATCCCCCCCTACTGAAGGTAGTGGCCGTACTCCACTTCCTGGCCACAGGCACCTACCAGCACACAGTGGGGCACCTGCATGGCATCTCACAACCATTATTCTCACGAACACTCATCCAAGTGCTCGATGCCCTCCTCAAGCACACAGACGACCACATCTCATTACCACGGACTGCCCAGGAGATTGCAAACACCAGAGTGGGTTTCCATGCACTAGCCAGCATACCCGGTTGCATTGGTGCCATCGACTGCACCCATGTGGAATTGGTGGTTCCACGTGCCATGGAGGTACCGTACCGCAACCGGAAACAGTTCCACTCAATCAACGTGCAAATGGTCTGTGACTCCAACAAGATCATCACACATTGTTGTGCCCGATTCCCCGGATCAACCCATGATTCCATGGTCCTGAGGAACTCCACAATACCACGCTACATGGAGCGACATGCAGGGCCAAGATCCTGGCTACTCGGTGAGTGCAATGTCATGGAAGTGGGCAGGTGAATGACGTACCAGGGGGGGGGGGTGATGCATACTCCACCTGGCAGAAAGGGGAGGGGATGATGCATACTCCACCTGGCAGAAAGGGGGGGGGATGATGCATACTCCACCTGGCAGAAAGGGGGGGGGATGATGCATACTCCACCTGGCAGAAAGGGGGGGGGGGTGATGCATACTCCACCTGGCTGTGAGTAACACAGGGAACGGAGACAGAGGAAGGGCACTCACAATGCACACAACCCCTCTGCATACATTGGGTGATGGCATGCAAAACAGGCCATGGGAGCCATGAGCACATACTGGTTGCATTGTGTGAATCAATTAGTGCATGTAGTGAGCCAAAGTAACAGTTGGATGCGAGCCATGGTGGAACATCATGTTCCTGATCAGACAACATGACTGACACATACATTCTCCCCTACATACAGGTGATGCAGCCTATCCCCTGAAGAGGTGGCTCCTCACACCAGTCCGGAACCCGCAGAACCAGCACGAGGAGGACTTCAACCGTGCACATACACGTACTCGTGTGGTCATAGAGCAGACATTCGGCCTCTTGAAGGCACGGTTACGAAGCCTCAGCAGGTCTGGTGGGGCACTCCTGTATGGCCATGAGAAGGTGGCAAAGATCGTCATGGCATGTGTCATGCTACACAATATGTGCGTCAGACGGAATGTGCCCCTGCCCCCTGACGCAGAACTGCAACCACCTGACGATGAGGATGAGGAGGGTGCAGATGGGGCGGCACCCCATGGAGGAGGCGAAGCACAGGAGGGGCGTGCCATGCGCCAAAGTATCATCGACCACTGCTTCTAGCACACACGGCTGGTGTTTATCGCATGGAGACTGCACTTGGGGCACTGTGTGTCCCTGGGACATGCACACTGTGGACTGTACACCAATAAAGCACACATACGCAATGAAAATGTCCACACATTTCTTTTTTGGAAAGAAAAAAGTGTATTGAAACTATGAACTGTCGTGTCACACCCCCTCCCACCTCCCCCCTGCACACCCCCTCCCACCTCCCCCCTGCACACCCCAACACACCCCCTCCCACCTCCCCCCTGCACACCCCAACACACCCCCTCCCACCTCCCCCCTGCACACCCCAACACACCCCATGCAGGTGTCAACAGATGCCTGTGACAGTGGCCACAGGCCGTCACAAGCCCCCTCTCCCGGCCCCCGGGGCACCCCGGGCTGTGGAGCGCAGGTTACGACCGGAACGTCGCACAGGGCTGCTCTGCGCAGAACTGGCAGTGGAGGATGTCCCTGGCTGCCCCTGTGCATGCACGTCCTGTTGTGTGTGGGTGAGGCCAGTGACCGCACGACGCAAGGCCGCAAGTTCTGCACAGATGTCCCTGGACATGGCCTGCATGGCATCCCTCAGGGTGGCAGTGCTCTGCGCCACTTCGGCCCTTAGGGTCTCCGTGGCCTGTTCAATGCTATACCTAGCCCCCACACATTCCGCGGCATGCTCATCCAGCATTGCGGACAGTTGATGCTGCCGTTGAGTGATGTCCTGGAGGGACTGCTGGCCGTGCTGGCCCATGGCCAGTGCTGGTGGAGTGATGGAGGGGCTGCTCCCCTCCTGTGGAGTGTGGACAGGGCATGGGGTGGATGGCCACTCCTCTACCTCTGTGTGCCCCTGTGAGTGACCCTCATGGGGGCTGGCGTCTGAGAAACGGGGAATGTAGCAGGTCAGTGGGGCTTCTGACCTCGTGCTCCATGTCCGAGTCTGAACATGCAGCTGTTGCAGCTGTCTCCCCGATGTTGCTGCTGGCCGCTGACCCCCTGCCTCCTGTGGCAGGCAATGTCGGTGGAGGTGGAGCAGCTGCTGCTGGCCTGCTGCCGATAGGGGTGCTTGCCGGTGGGACCTCCGGTATGCCTGCAGTGGGACCTGCTTGTTGTGGGGTCTGCCTCACTGCAGCTGAGGTTGAGGGTGCAGGGACGTTGTTGATGGCCTTCTTGGCCCTCTTTGGCGCAGGGGTGTCCTGGTCCTCTGGGTGTGAATCTGTGCCTGTGGTGGAGCAAAGGAGGGAGGGCGTTATTGATGGGTCTGCGGACTTTGGAATGAAATGTTTGACATTATTGTGGTCAGTGGATGAGGAAGATTTCAGGCAGTGCCATGCAGGTTGTCTCCTTTTAGTGTGGAATGTGGATGCAGGTATGCGGGTGCCAGCAGTGTATGCAGGGTGGTGCTCGCATGTGGCTATGGGCAGTGTTGATATGTGTTGCATTTACACTCTAGGGCAACCTTGTGCTACACATGATTGGACTGCTGTGACTATGGCATGTCTTGTTTGAGGCACCTACCTTCATCGCCTGATGTCGGAGCTCCCCTTTCCATCCCTCCGACGCCTTCAATGGACTCCATGCCAATCGTGGTTGCACAGATCTCCCACGGTTGGAGTTTCAGGGGGGATTCCGACCCTCCACCGGTACCCAGGGCAAGGTTGCGGTTTGCTGAGATGACGGCTCTGACCCGTATGCGTAGGTCATCCCAGCGCTTCCTGCACTGCTGTGGGGTGCGGGGTACGGTCCCCACCGCGCTGACGCGCTCAGCCACCAGGGCCCAGATGGCCTTCTTTTTCCCGATCGCTGTCCTGGTCATGTCCGGGGAGAAAACGACACCTGCGTTGTCTTGCAGGGTCTCCGCAAGCATGCAGAGTTCCTCCCGGCTGAATCTCTCCTGGCGCTGGCGGTCACATGCCTTTTTCACACATTTAGGCATTTTCGGGTACTTGGTAGGGTGGGTGATTGGTTGGGACAGGTGTCAGGGTTGGGTCTGGTGTTGTTTGGTAGGATGGCGATGGATTGTGTTTTTCAAGATGGCCGACGGGCTGTTTCCCGTTCCGGCGCGATGACGCTATTTCCGGTTCGACTTTTTACGGCCGCCGCTAATTACGGCCGCCGCTACTTACGGTGGCCGCTACTTACGGTGGCCGCTACTTACGGTGGCGTAAGTGCACCTTGCTCGCTTAACGATGCCGGTAGGGGCCTTTTCCGCCATGGCGTTAATTGCATTACCGCCATGGCGTAATGCTCGTGCGCGATGGGTCGTAATGTGGCGCTCTTTACGCCATCGTCCCACGGCGTAAACGCTCATTACGCCATGGCGGTAATGACGGGCGATTACCGCCAGGGTCGTAATGAGGCCCAGTAACAGTAAAAGATTTTACCTGTAACTTGGCTCAGCCAATTCATAGCGAATTTACTGCTAAACTTGTAATGAGGCTCATTGTAACTAACTTTGCAAAGCTGATGGAAGAGCAAGACAGGAGAATGTGTCAAAGTGTCAGCTGAGACCTGCAACAATATTCAAATTCATCGACAAAAGGAGCTAAACATTTTAAAGGACAAAAGCAGGAGATAAAGGTCCTGTCAGTGAGCAATAGGGAGCGTGAATGGCCAATGAATGAAGAGCACAGCAGACAAAGTACCATTGAATATTTGTTTATTAAGCACGTCTATACCACTGAATCTTGGTAAATCTAATGCAAATGCAGTGCTGGGAATTGGAAGAAATTACACTGGGATTCACCAAGGGGCGTTGGGAGGTGGCGGGGTGTGGAGTGATGGGTGTAAGGCTGGGGGTTGGAGTCGTGGTAGCAAAGGGTAAAACACAGAAATAAAATAACCCAGTGTTTTATAGAGATTTATTAAAGCGTACACAAATTCCCTAATAAATCAACCTGACAGCATATTAATCAGAGTAACATGTTGCACAAAAAGACTAGGATAGCAGCTTTATTTTGTACACCCTGAAAGGAGGCCTACACATACCTGCATGCAAAGTAATTTTAACATTTAAAAATGTAATCTGGGTTTAAATATACTCGCAAGACTGACAGAAACACAATGAAAGAAAAAGCATTATGATCCCCTGAATGAAGATATTTCATACAGTGTGCAGCTTTATTCACCCGCCTATTTCCAGCAACTCATCATCCGCTCCTCCCAACGTACAATAATTGCCCACTTGCTTCTATGTCTGCAACCATCTCACATTAATTGCACTTTAATAGATTACGTGTAAAACAAAGACAGCCCATAGCACAGCTCTTTTGAGCTTAAAATTGTGTCTCCAAGTGCTGGGAAGAGCTGCTCGCTGTGGGTGCAGTCTGTGTTGACTCTGGCGTGGGTTTTCTGTTTCCTTGAATTTGAACTATAGGAAGTGTGAGAAACCTGGGGGTGTTCTCCCATCCAGACCCAAGAGTCCTCCATTCAGGTGGCCAGAGGAGGGCCATCACTCTTGGATCCCACCCCTGGGGGTGGACGAGCGAGGGAGGATCACCTGGGTAAGGGAGTCTGGGGTTGTCTCAGTGGGAATACCCCAGGCGAGACACGGTATTCTGACAGGATAATAGAGGAGGAGTGGGAAGGCCCAGACACCTTCATGGGATATGTTGATTCCCACAACTCTTAGCCAGGTGCCATGGCCTTTGAATCCAATCCTATCATTTGTTACCCAAGAGGGAGAAAGAAAGGAGTCAGTTTCCCAAGAGCAGAAGGAAGAAGACCCAAATGAAACCAGGACAAAGCTCTTGTGTTGAAATCCATTCATCCTCTAACTGTCCAAGTTATAGAGTATACCATCAAGACCCCGGTTTTTATAATCAACCTGCAGACATAAAGGGGCAACCATTCCCTTAAGTAAAGACAAGATTAGAAGATTTTCCCAAATTCAATGTCAACTCCTAAAAAAGTAACAGCAACTCAATCTAATAACCAATCCCATAGCACTTCAGAATCCCCCTCCCTCAGCTTTCACAATGCATTTTTAATACCAGTCCATTTCCCTCTCCCTTTTCCAACCAATACTGGGACGAGGAAGAGACAGCAGGGAGTATTGAAGATTTCTCATAGGAACAGCATGGAAGTGTAAAGGAAACCGGCTATAGAAAGAACTCAAACTGTCCCACTGATGGAGTAAGGCGGAGTCAGGCATTTACTAGTTATCACTCACAACTGACTCCACTTGACTATTTTAACAACTATAAAAAGTGTGGTCTTTTACCAAAGAATGTGATGTTGTCTGGACCGGAGAGGCCAGGGAGCACAGAGCAGCAGGACCTGAAACCAGGAGAGGAACGGCATGCCAAGATGCTGGTCCGGTGTTTGTAAGGGGCTGCAGCGTGGCTAGGGAGCCCTGTCTCCAAGGAACCGGAGCGAGGCACCTTGCGTCTTGCTGTTGGCAGTCGGAAAAGTGCTTGTTCCCTTGGGACTTGTGCCTGTCCCAAGGGTATCTGAAGGGCAGGTAGTGAGACCCTGACCTCAACCCTGTGTATCCAGAGGGACCACTCGTCAACGCGACGCTGCCCAGTGAGTTTTATGTCAGTCAGAGAGAAACTCGGGAGCATGCAGTTGACTGGAGCAGAGCGGGAGAAAGACACAGTTGGTAAACTGGCACGGAGCGGAAAAGGGAGAGAAAGCTTGTAAAGCGGTACGGAGCGGAAAAGTGTAAGAAGCGAGAGAAAGCTTGTAGAGCAGCAAGGAACGGAAAAGTGAAAGGAAATATGAGAAAGACAGGAAGCGCAAGATATAGATAAAGAAAGCAACAAAGGGAAAAAGCGCAACCGGCCCCGGCGGTAATACATTAAGACAGTGCCAGTGTTCACAAGAAAGCAAGGAAGGTGCAGGTGTGCACGAGAAAGCAAGGAAAGTACAAGTGTGCACGAGAAAGCAAGGAAGGTGCAAGTGTGCACAAGAAAGCAAGGAAAGTGCAAGTATGCACGAAAAAGCGAAGAAGGTCCAAGTGCGCACGAGAAGGAAGCAAGGGAAACAAAGGAGAACAAGAAGGGGTGCAGGACGCACCTGAAGGTGAAAGGTGAAAAAAATGAAGAGCGTGGAATAAAGAGAGGGGCTAAAGATCAGAGTCGTTGCGCTTAGAAGGAGCAAAGAACCTGGCGTTTTCAAAAGTCCCTAATGCTACTCCCTGAATGGATGATATGTGAAAGAACTGTACATGAGTGAAATATGAGAGAAAGGTACATCTTGACAAGCTGAACTTGTGTTTAAAACTAAAAGGGGCCTAAGTTTGAAAAGGGAACCCTGAGAGGCCTGACAAAGTTGAATACTTATTGGTTTTTGATGCTAAAGGATTTAAAGCTTGGGAATGGGAACCAGGAGAAGCTTGAAGAGGAACTGCATATTTCTTTTGGTTATGTTTTGAACTTGGAAGCATTAAAGCTTGGGTAAGGGAATCCCAAGGAACTTAAGACATTGAAAGTGTTTAGGACTACTGCAAGAACGGTGGAGAAGGTTTTATGAACAGCCTTGTTTTGATTGAACTCTTTTTGTGAAACTGACCAACCTACACCAAGTGAGAAGACCACCTGAAACCAACCTTGATTTCCTATTTTCTGTTGAAACACTATATTTTTCTTTTAAGAGACGTCCCAACACATTTTGTCAGAGTGAGGGCAAGAATATGTTTAGACACAGACAGATTTTTACTTTGGGCTTTCAGACTTCGAAGGCCCTCAGTTAAGGGAACCATCCCTTTAGTGTTAGGGCTAGTTAGACATTACGCCAACCCAGGAACCTTTGTAAATCTAGGTTTTCAAACTAACATCTTTGAGTATGTGTCTCTCTTGATACCATGCCTGTTTTACAGAAGACCATTTTGCCAGTCTCCAAGCAGGAGGCCATCAGGTCAAAGTCTTGCACCATTTTCTGACAATGCGATGCTCACGGATGGACTGTACGGTGTGAAGCGGAGAGTTACACAAAGTAGCAACAAAATGGCCAGCCTCCGGGGCGTGACTGCTTCAAAAGGGGGTAGCACTGCTAGCAGTAGGTTGGCCGGTCCCAAAGTGTAATGCTAGTAGTAGCCATGAACCTTGGATGTCAGGAATAGGGTGCAGCACCAAGGTGGTGAAATGTGCACAATGCAACTTGCCTTAAAATGAATTTGCCTCTGAAATGGCAACCAGTGAAGACGGTACAATTCCATCTGCTAACCAAACTCCTGCATTTTGGACACCTGGCAGATGCCTCATGCCTACCTCTGGAAAGCCACCCTAAGGGCTATTGCTGCAACCAAAACTGCTTGTACGAATGACCAGTGGCACAAAAACTTAAGATCTCAAAAAGCAGGTTCTGGTTGTAGCACTGATCTGGGCCACCAGCTTAAGACTGGAGTCTGAGATAGGTTTCAGATTCCTAGCCTGTTGTACAGACTTGGGGTTAAGGCCCGTGTCTATTGGAAAGAAGTCTGGTGCCTGCAGATACCCCACCCCTCTAACTATCTTGCCTGTTGCATGAGCGGGACCTACCTAGAGAGAGAAGAGACACCCGAAAGCCGCCTTGCAGCAGTTGTACAGAGTGTCTTAGCATCATTATGAGGAAGAGCGCTTACATGGTCTCTGTGTGTGAGACACTATACAGTCTCCAGAACTCCTTGGCTTCCTTGATGGACACACTTGCACCCTAAGACTCCTGTGCGCCCATGACCGAAGGCAGAGAGTGCTCTGACTCCATGCCATACGCATCCCCTTTCGCCAGGACTGGAGTTTATGCTGATAGCAACGGCCATGCTGGGGAGACTGGAGAAAGGAAAGCTACAAGCCACACAGTCCAGAGTAAAAGTGGACGAAGCGTCAGGACTGCGTGAAGGGGAACCTCAGGCCCTACTCTGTATTACGTCACACACAGGCAAGGATAGAAGGGAATCCTTTCAGAGAACAGCCAGACAGGAAGGGACCATACAACGTTCAAGGAAGAAAATGGATTTGAACTTGGACTCAGAGGCTGGAACAAGAGAAACCGAACAAGAGGGAGGATAGCTCAGCGGCAATGTGCTCGCCTTGGAAGCAAGACGACACTGAGCAACACAGGTTCGACCCCCGGGTCCGTGCTTAGAAACCTTAGGTTATTTTTAACACGCTTAATACCCAATCATATCAAGAGCTGGAGACAGACGACAAAGTTAAGCAAATATCATGAGAGAGTAAAACAACAGAAGCACACTGAGAGAGAAGAGCTATCTCTCAAAGTGGAGCTAACTGCAATCTAAGCATTAGCAAAACGCTTAGCCCTGAAGGCAAACTCATAATAGAAACCGATAGTGTAGGTATCCCTGGCTCAAGAAATGGCATTCCCACCTGCCAGGCAGAAACAAATACTGCCTACACAAAGATCCTAACACCTCTCAACCACTCACCCATCGGAATCTAAGACCATCTGTCCAGAAACATTGAGAACTACTTTTTTCAATTGCAACAAACGACATTCACGCTTGTTTTTTCCATAAAATATATATAGCTATGTTTTATTACAAAAAATGTTTTTTAAAACCTTTTAAAATGCATATCTAATACTTTAAATCTCTGTGTACTGATCAAAAACACAATTGAAAAGAAAAAATGAAAAAGAAAAACTAAAGAGGTGGTCCTGTGAGAGGACCTAGAGACCTACTGTGAAATATACATATACTTATATATTAGAAACCTACACCATTAATAAATAAAAAGAAATTACTAAAACCAAAGTATGATTTCATGTGTGGTCATAATCGACACTACACACAACACATTCAGTTATATACTAAACAGAACAGATGACACAAATAGTATTATTAGCATCTATAATAAGTATGCAGTTGAGATGTCTAATCTGCAATCTCCTATACAAGTAACGGGATTCTTTCAATGATTCTGAGTAAAATCCAGCTTTTAGTGCTTTACTAATACTGTGACATCATTCTCAGTTTTTTAACCCGACATGTTTCATTCCCAAAATCCTTAAAAAGATTGATAATGGGAAATTCATCAGGGGAGTACTTGTAAATCAACAATTGGCATGTCTATGACTGAATTTGTTCAGTATACGTTCTGTGCAACTTGATGCAAACGGGAAGGTAGCTCTTTTTAGGGTGGCTTTCCTGTTAATGTGAAACACCAACCTAAACAAGGGGGAGAAAGACAACAGGGTAAATCAGTTGTATTACTCTAAAGCAAACAAATGCTCATGGTAATTAGGCTTCCTTCTGAGATAAATTCATAAAGTGGAGGCTTACCTCTCTGCCGTCTTATAAATAGTAGCAGGGGTAAAGAAAAAGTCTTCTTATATTGGAGGGCTTGTTTTCTGTGAAAATGAGGTTAAAAACACACACCTGGTCAGTAGGGCAATGGTGACCGGATACATTTGCAAATGGCCAAGTCAGCGCGTTAACGCTCATATCCTGCTGTTATAATTAATGACCAAAACAACAACTCTTCTATTTCATAGGAGTGTGTCTAAGCAATTTACAAAGAGCGCTTTTGACTTTATGCATTGCACTGTGCAACATGTAATGCTCTCTAGGGCGCTTGTTATGGCACTAATGTATTCTTTCATGTATAGGAATGGCTCAAGACCGTGGATCTTCTTGCTGTGCCTCTCTAAAATGGTGAGTTTTCTAGATGGTAAAAGGGCCATTAAAAAATACAACGGAAGGATGTGTTCAATATTCTAAAAACGGACCTACCATTGTTGTATTCTGTCAAAAATTCAGTCGGAGCATATCATGCTTATTAAGCTGCGACCTTGTGGGGCTGATAGAAGTTGTCTTTCTGCCGCCGCGCTATGTTTCTGATATAGCTCAGACTCTTCTGGTGAAACAAAAAGAGTAAGGAAACCAACTGTTATGATTGTGGTCCGCCGTTTTATACACCAAGCTATTAGTGCACTTCTCTAACCTCATCTAAGGTTTGGTTTTCCGCGTCGTTTTGTATGCACCTCAGCGTGTATTCGAGCTCCTCACGACATCTACTGGGTTCAGCATCCGTGTCCTAGTCACGTGACTACTTGCGTAGTATCACGTCTTGCCGTTAATACGATTGCGTCGTGTGGATGTGCGGAAACTGACAAAGGTGAAAAACTCCAATGTTCCATGTACTCGTGTTGTTCTGGGATGTGAGCACTTGTGGTCACCATCTTGGATGTGTACAGACTTAGGGCCTCAATACACGGTAGGCGGTAAGGGTTTACCGGTACCGGTATTTTACAGGTACCGGTAAACCCTTACCGCCTTACTACGAGGTCCCTTTGCGGGTTGGAAAATTTAACGCCTGCTTTTTGCAGGCGTTAAAAACCAACCCGCAAAGGGACCAGGGAGCTAATTACGGTACAGCAATTTGCCCTATGGGGCAAAAATGGGAATGGGGAAGGGCAATGGGGGAAGGGGGGAATTACCGCCCCACCAACCTTGGAATAGGGCGGTAATTCCCCTTTCCACCAAGGCGTGCCAGTATTTTACCAGCATGGACCAAGGTACTAATAGCACCTTCGTCCACCGCCGTCCGTGTAATGAGACTTGTTAGCAGGTAGTGTAGTTTCATTAGTAAATTTACGCTGCACCGTATTTATATAGTTTACTAAATTGTTATGCTCACCTGACTCCCACGGAGGCACTGGCCTGGTTTGCGCTGCTGTGACCTCTTCTAAGGTGATGCGTAGGGTTCGGAAGACGGACTGGACCGGGCCTCCAAATCTGGCTTGTCTGGCTCACAGAAGTATCCTTCTGTAGGTGAAAATAGGGGATTAACTGTCTGTGGGGTAATGCAATCAGCCTCCCACTTTCCCCTCTCACCCTCCTCGAAACCCTTCTGTGATTCCTCGTAGCGTCTCACCTTAGGGTCTGGAAGGACGAGCTCTCCATCCTGCTTCCGATGCAGGGGCGCGTTGGTATCCAGTTACTTCACTGGGTTTTTGGATTGGTGAGAACCAAACTTGCTTGGCTTCCAGGTAAGTTTTTTTGATAAGAGGTTCCCCTTGTGTCCATGCATTAATGTACTAATGCTAGTGTCTTTTTCCCCATAGGGGCCGGGGTAGGGAATGCCGGGGAACAGGCACCGACCCGAGATGAGAGGTGAAATCCTTGTAGAAATCAGGTAAGTCTTTAATGAGCGTTTTTTGGTAATGTCTTTTCATTCGCTCATTAACGCTGATGTCTCTTTTTCCCCTTAGGGGCCGGGGTCCGGAAATGCCAGGATGCGGCGCAGACCCGAAATGAAGAGGGAATGAATCAACAGGTAAGTCTTAACATGGAGATTTAGCTTTCCTTATTCCCTTCTCTCTCTCACCTTTTGTTCTGGTCTTTTTCTCCCTAGGCGCTGGGGCGTGACTGCGATCCGGATGATCGCTGTTGAACATGGAGGCGCCCTGTAAAGGTGAGTGGAATGCGGCGCTGCAGCGATCGACGCGATGAGCTTTTAAATAAAAGTCTTCCTTTTCAGGATTGTCGGCGAGATGTCTCTGGGATGCGGATTTAGCAGGTAAGGACTTTTCCTTCTTCTGTTCTCTTCTTCTCTTCCTTTGCAGGTGATCCAGGATGCTGGCAGGCGTGGCAGAAGTCAGGATGCAGGAGCAGACACGGTGAGCGTCCAGCTGCTAGATGCAGAACAACGCGAAGCACGTGTGGCTGTTCGGGTGGGGTTTAAATAGCCTTGGAAGAAGTTCCAGGTATGTATCCTTCCCCATCCAGGCCCGGATGGTAAATTAGTCCCACAGGTAAAGTAGTTCCTTTCAGGCCTCAAGGAGGCCGGGATCCTGCAGCATGGTCTGCATCAGGTAAGTGCACCCAAGCACTTCCATAATGAGCCTGGCACCATAGGCGCCAGGACACTGTCCAAAGGGCCCCTATATGGGGTTGCTGGGTCCTTCCTTGGGGACTGGATGTCCGCTTTCGGGGACGCAGGGCTTGAACCGGCTCCCCGGGAGCGGGCATCATGACACAAATCTTTTCTGTTATGGCTTTATCACATGGAATATGAAACATGTAAGAGATCCCCTAGAAAAAGGGACTCTTAAACTGGAAAACATTTACGTAAATCAGTGACTAAAATGACATCTATATGCTTATCCCCGACCGGGGGTTGTATAGATTCTGATGTTTTTTTTACCTCTGTTTACAATGTGTTCCAATCAATAAGCTCATTGAGCCCCCGTTCAACAGAATTACAAAGATAAATTAATCTTTGTTCTTTCTCGAATAATCTTTTCTTATTTGATGCCGTATCTTCTTTTTGATCCATCTGTGACAACATACTCCATGTGAGGGATTCTGGTGTATGGTCCATGGCCACGAAATGGCCCACAATTGGAGCTGTTATGTTCTTGTTTCTTATGCAGCTTTTATGTTCTGTAATTCTTGTTTTTATTTTTCTTTCTGTCATTCCAATATAGATTTTCCGGCAGGGGCACCAAGTCACATATACCACCATTTTTTAATTGCAATTGGTGAACTGGTGCTGTTGCTAGGGTTTTTTTTTAGGTCCAAATCTACTTCCTTTGTACGTTTAGTGCTGGAACAGCAACTGCAACTCACACACAGTGTGTGCCCGGTTGGTTTAGGCACCCCCCAGGACTCAGTCATTTTGGGTGATTTCAAAGAGATATCATTTCTGATGACCAGATCTTTTATGTTTGGGCCTCTCTTAAACACACATAATTGTCTGGCGATTGGGCACTCCCCAGAATTTAATATGTGCCAGTTCCGCTTAACAATGGCATTCACTTTGTTCGAGAGTGTGTTGAATGCACTGACAAACACAATTTGGTCGTTGTCTTTTGATTTCGCGCGGTATTCTAGAAGGGCTTCCCTATTGTTGTTCTTTGCTCGTTTTTTAGCTCTCTTCACGATTTTCTCTGGGTACCCTCTTATTCTCAATTTAGAACTTAAAGCCGCAGCTTCCTGCTCGAAAATTGTCGTGCTGGAACTGTTTTGCTTAAGTCGCAAAAATTGTCCCACTGGTAAATTCTCCCTGATGTGACTGGGGTGACAGCTATTATACTGCAAAAGGGACTTCCGGTCGGGTGTTTTTTGGTACGGTTTTACTTTTAGTGTGCTGTCAGTAGTGTCCGCCCAAATTGTGATGTCAAGAAAATTGATTTCAACTGTGCTCATTGTTGCTGTACATTTTAGAAATTGGTTCTGTGCATTAAGCCAATTTTTAAACTCTTCAAATGTGGCTGTGTCTCTGTCCCATATTATCAAGATGTCATCTATGAAACGCCTCCAGATCTGAAGATGGCGTGGAAATGGATTGGTAGGGCTGTAAATCACACTTTTTTCAAAAAATTCAACAAACAGGTTGGCAGCCACAGAAGGGGCCACAGAAGACCCCGTTGCTGTCCCGTGAATTTGTTGAAACAATTGGTGGTTAAAGCTGAAATAGTTTTCTTTCGGGGACATTGTTGCACATCATAATATGAAGCTATTTGGACAGTCACCTTCAGTTCTTTTTGTGAGGAGTATTTCCTCTAGGACTTCAATAGTTAAATCTTGAGGGATGCACGTGTAAAGAGAGGCTGGGCCTCATTACGAGTTTGGCGGTAGCCATGCCGCTATTGGCGGCATGGCTGTCGCCGAAATCGGGTCTGGGTTCCCAGAATGGGGAATTACCGGGCCATTCCGAGTTTGGAGGGCCCGCTAATTCCTCCCTGCAGGAACCCGGGCCTGGACCTTCCCCATTCCCATCTGAGCCCCCATAGGGCTCAATGGGAATGGGAGAGGGTGCAAACAATGGGCCGATTACGAGCGGCCCGTTGTTTGCTCCCTCTTCCCCTTGCGGGACTCGGTAAGGACACCTGGTTTGACCAGGCGTTACTTACCTGGTCCCGCGAGGGGAGCTTGTAATGAGGCGGAACGGGTTTAACGGGTCCACCTCCTTTAGCGGAGCCCGTTAACCCATTCCGCCTCACTCGTAATGAGGCCCACTATGTCAAGACCCACTAACATTTGTAGCTTGTTGTCAAAAGGATAATTTTCAATCAGTTATAACATCTGTAGTGTCTTGTATATATGAATACATCTCGAGTACAAAAGCTTTCAAGTATTTTTCCACAAACTTTGACAGTGGTTCGAGCAGGGTTCCTAACCCGGACACAATCGGGCAGGCCGGAGGGTTGGATAGTGACGTATGAATTTTTGGCAAGATGTAGAATTTTGGTATGGACTTTTTTTTGCCATTAAAAATTCATACTCTTGCTTGCAAATCCAACCTCTTACTAGAGCTTTCCTTGTTTTTTTCTTCAATGATTAGTTTTAGGCGTGTTGTAGGGTCTTCTTGTATTTTTTTTATAAAATGATGTATCATCTAGCTGTCTAGTGCATTCGGAGATGTAAAAGTCTCGGTTTAAAAACACTATAGCTCCACCTTTATCTGCCTTTCTTAATACAATTTGCTTGTTGTTCTTTAATTGTCGAAGAGCTTTGCATTCGTCACGTGTTAAATTTTGAAAAAATTGGGTATTTCTGTTATTTTTCTCTAATTGTTTTAGTTCTGCTAAAACCTGTTTTTTGAACACTATCGCTTCTGGTGTCAAACTTGAGAAAGGAGGATGAAAGTCGGAAGGGATTCTTTAGACGACTATTGTTTTTTTTACCTTCATAACTCTTGTCTTGAAAAAACTGCTTAAGATGGATTTTCTGAAACAATTGGTGGATTTCTGCTCTCATCCTGAAGCCATCATAGCTTGTAGAGGGAACAAACCCTAAGCCTTTATTCAACAAATTCTCTTCTATTTGAGTAGCGATATAGCTAGACAAATTTACTAATAGCCCCTGGTGCTCCAGGTCTGGCGTGGGGCATAATCCCAATCCTCGTTGTGCGTTTCATCCTCTAAAAAACGTTGCCTTTGCGGTGGTGGGCCTTGTCTGCCTCTGTTGGATCTGTTGTAATTAGACCCTCCACTATTGTTCCGTCTACCTCTACCTTGTTGTCTTAGAGGCCGCCCGCTATTTCTCTGAGTTCTAGAATTAGAGGAACTGACTTCTCCAGAGGATCCTGATGAGAAAGAGTTGTTCCCAAAGTGGACTTTCCGTTGTTTTTGGAATTGAGCTGTCTGATTTTTCGAGGGGTCATTCCCTTCTTGAGTGTATTTAAACGCTTTCTCATGCGAGAATTCAGTTAGATCTTTTTTCATCCTCTTAATTCTTTCTCTTGTGGTATATTCTTTAAAATCTGTCATTTCTTTCATGATCTCTTCCAATCTGCGTTTATAGGTTTCAAGGGGGACGAGTTTTTTTATTCTCGCTTCCATTGCTGAGCGGTCTTTTGAAATTTTAATAGACATGTCGCTGGCTATGTCTATAATGAGAATTAGCCAATCCCTCCCACACATGTTGGCAATATAATGCCATTTTATAACAAATTCCTTATAGTCCAAGAACAACCGGGGTTCATTATGGACAATGAGTCCTTGTGGGATGGTGCCGGCTCTTAAGTACTCAATCATGATAGAGCCACGTAACTCTGTCCTAATGAGATGTTTTAAGCTGTAATAGTTTGTCCCATTCGCTAAGATTTGAGATCAGCGAACCTTCGCCTTCCTCTGAGAAGATGGATGCTCTAGCTAGTAGCTCTGTAACATATTTGTCGTCAAAACTGATCACTTTCACGGCACTCATTTTGAACTGGTTTTAAATAATAGGCAACCCTGAACACAAATCTCTACTATAGTTATAGCAGAAACTCTCCGTTCTCCTTTTTTTAGGTGGAGTATATTCCTATTGTTTACAATTTCTCTTTATTTTGTAATAACAGTTTACCAATTTTTATTATTATACCCAACTCTGACCACACTGTACCTCTCGTCACTCATCTCTACGAAAACAAAAGCTCCTCAACTCTATTTGACAAGTGTCCCAAACAGGGGACCTGAAAAAAAGTCCTGCGGGGGTGGTGTGCTAAATACTATAAAACTTAGAGAGGACTGTTTTTTTTTTAAAAAAATAGAGGTTTGGACCGTGCCCCATGCGACACGTACCATCTACACAAAGATCCTAACACCTCTCAACCACTCACCCTTAGGGATCTAAGACCATCTATCCAGAAACCTTGAGAACTACCTTCCTCAATTGCAACAAATGACACTCATGCTTGTTTTTCAAAAAAATATATATAGCTGATTTATTACAAAAAATGTTTTTTTAAAACCTTTTAAAATGCATATCTAATCCATTAAATCTCTGTGTACTGATCAAAAAAACAATTGAAAAGAAAAAATGAAAAAGAAAAACTAAAGAGGTGGTCCTGTGAGAGGACCTAGAGTGACATATATATAGTTATATATTAGAAACCTACACCATTAATAAAGAAAAAGAAATTACTAAATTTATGACACAAATTGTATTATTAGCATATAATAAGTATGCAGTTGTGATGTCCAAGGCATAAAATAAGCAGTGTCGCATAGCAATTTGCTATGCAGTTCTGTAGTTTTGCTAATCAAATGAATACTTGTGTAGCAAAGTTAGCTATTTAAGTTTCACTCTTCAATGAAAGCACAGCTCGCCCTGCATTCCTCTATTGCCGTTGGTGCTCTCTTCAACCTCTTTTCTCTGTTCACTTCGAGTGCTAATGGAGGGAAAGTGCAGCAGTAATCCTCTCCTCCGCTCTTAAGTGCCAAATGCATGTGTAGGAGTACAAGAATTCTTCTTTCAAATAATTGCAAACCAGAAGTAATTGGGATGACACTTTTATTAAGCTTTTCATACCCTGTCTGGCAAAGACAAGTATGTGTCAACTTTATATGTTTTAAAAAGACAGTCATGAAATTCCATTCCTAAAATGTAAGTTGTTAAATAATACATGGTAACAGTATTGAGACTGTAAAACTATGCATCAATCCATGCTTCACAGTAAAGTTTAGGTTAGTGTATCTGAATTTCATAGTGTCAACTATATTTACTTTTGCTGGGGAAGATGCATCATGTTGACTAGTGAACTTTTAAAAATGTACATTATCACATGATCAAATGCTGTTGATGGCAAACCTAGTTCTGTAACCTGTAGGTTGCATACAATTTGCAACTGGTTCTCAACCCCATGATCGAACCCATACTCCTTGACATTATTTATTATCACCCTGTTGCTTTATACCAGTTCCCTGAAATTGAGATGACCACAAACTACAATATTGCACCTAGTTTGGCCAGTTCTCTGCCTGCTACGCAATCCACCCGGCTTAGTATCTTTCTTTCCTCTTACATAAACACAAAACAAACTAAATACTTATGCAAAGTAGTGATCAATAGTTCCATCCAGTCTGTAGATCTATAGATATACTGCAATACCAAACACTGTAGTTAGGCTCTAGAGCTTGCTTTGCTTCATGATTGTATGATATACTACCACCTGCAGGAGACAGCTGGCCAAACTGCTTTCAGAGCCTTTTTTTTAATCATATCTAGTTATTTGTCTGCATTCATGCAGCTAAACTTTTACATTTTACAGACACTCGTCTATGGCTTGCAAAGTCGTTTCACCCACTCAGTCGAGTAGATTTTATGAAAGTCGAGTAGCATTTGCAAGAGATGTTTGAAACTTTTATTTAACATCTACTTTGTTTGAAGTAAATGTCAAATAAAACTTTCACTGTGCATGGCTGAACTCTGGGTGGCAGCAGTGTGGCAAACAAAGTGGGTTTTTAGTGACATGCACCATTTTACAGAAATCACATTATAAATGTATTGTCCTCTGTTGCTATGTGTCAAGTGTATTTCTCTTAGGTTGAATAGGTAAACTAAGTTACAAGATCTGCAGATCTAGCTGAAGTTTAAAGAATTTGCCAGGCCTGACTCCTCTCACAAATGTCCTATTTCAGCGGTAAGCAAAATTGCTGTATTGTTGCTCATTTCATGTCTTGGGTACAAATAACATCTAGTGACATTGACAATATTAATATAAAATTGCTAATCAAATGGGTCCGTTTGCTAATCAAAAATATATTAATTAGCAAACTCTGCTAATCAATTTTTGAAAACTAATTTATGCCTTGGATGTCTAATCTGGAATCTCCTATACAAGTAACAGGATTCTTTCAATGATTCTGAGTACAATCCAGCTTTTAGTGCTTTACTAATACTGTGACATCATTCTCATAGTTTTTTAACCCGACATGTTTCATTCCCAATGTCCGCAAAAAGATTGATAACGGGAAATTCATCAGAGGAGTACTTGTAAATCAACAATTGGCATGTCTATGACTGAATTTGTTCATTATATGTTCTGTGCAACTTGATGCAAACGGGAAGGTAGCTCTATTTAGGGTGGCTTTCCTGTTGATGTGAAACACCAACCTAAACAAGGGGGGGAAAGACAACAGGGTAAATCAGTTGTATTACTCTAAAGCAAACAAATGCTTATAGTAATTAGCCTTCCTTCTGAGATAAATTCATAAAGTGGAGGCTTACCTCTCTGCCGTCTCATAAATAGTAGCAGGGGTAAAGAAAACCCAGAGGTGTTAGGATCTTTGTGTAGATGGTACGTGTTGCATAGGGCAGGTCCTAACCTCTATTTAAAAAAAAAACAACAAACAGTCCTCTCTAAGTTTTATAGAAACAAATACTGCAACACTACCAGCGCAACGCCAACTAAACAGAGGTGCAGTAGAAACGCCTGGACAAATCGTAAGTATCTGCATGCTTGTGTGTATGGCCAGTTTCTCTTCTTTAGGGATCCTGGGTGAAGGAACCATTGCATCCATGGACCTGCAGCATCCATCATGTAGTCCGCTGATTCCCATATTTACATCATGTGATGTTCCGAGTGAACTGGTAACGGAAACCTTGCACGTGCCACATTACCTGGACCTGCTGGTCCCACCAAACAATTTCTTTCTAAAGGGAAAGCTTTCTCTTTCAGAATTAGTGGGTAGGGTCTGGTTGGGGTGGGCTTTAGGCAGGGGACCTCATCACAGTATGTATGTATTTGGTTTTATAGTGTACACATCTATCTGGAGAGCAGCAGAGTGCTGTATAATAATGAGAAAGGATGGGCTGCAAAAGGGCATACATCTAAGGAATGGCATTGCTCTGCACTCCTCTCCAATAGCAGCTGCCACACTGGCTCATTTGCTTTACCAAGTCTTGGTGCTGGGTTTGAGTTGGGCCTGTGCTGTCATTCACTGCGTTGTAGCGCACCTCTGCACAGGTGTGCCATGCGGAATACCAAAGCATAACTGCAGAACTAGACTGCCAATGCCAATGTTTGTGACCACTCCCACTTAACAGGCATTGAGGCCTCTCCAAACAGTGGGGCTCTGCTGGATGAAGGAGTCTACTCCATGATCGGTTCCCAACTGCAGAGTGTGTGAGAATGGCCAGTAAAGCAAGTGTACTGCAAACAGCACAGGCATGTAGAAAGATGGTGGTTGGGCTCGGAAGGACCAGAAACACCCACTGAGGTTATGGGACATTAGTATGGACTTTTTAGCAGTCTGTTTGAGAAATGGCAGCAAAAGTGGATTACAAACAGCGCAGACCTGTAGAAAGATGGCGATTTGTCTAGGCAGGACAAGAACACCCACTGAGGTTATGGGACATACGTCTGGACTACTTCATAGTATGGACCTTCACTTTGGTCTTGTCCCCTTGCCCTCCACTCATAATACTGTGCTGTGGTAGAAGGGTTGTCTCTGAGGAGGGAGCTCTATGACTGTTGGTTGTTCTGAGGGTTGACTTTGCTTCTGCTGTGCTCTTTTGGTTCCCAGTAAGATATTGCAGAAGGATCTGGGCCGCCCTTATCTGTTTTGGTGGGTCACTGATTTTGAGCCTGATGGAAGTTAGCAATCTCTACTCTGTGTGTTACTCCCACAGTGGTCTGCATTGTCACTTAGACTGTTGTGTTCTTCACTCTTCTAACCCCGGACCCTGATATGTATTACTGTATCACTCTTTCCTGTGTATGGTTTTTGTTTTCTATTTCACAATTCATCTCTAGCCCCCAAGAAACACTTTGTGGTAAACCAGTGCTCATCTAAATACAATGGATTTTAGTAAGCGCCGCATGAGTAGGGTAAAAAGACAACTCCATGTCATAGAGAAATCACTTCTCTAGTCCTCAATTTTGACAAGTCATTGGTTTCAAGTGCTTAACTCCAACTTCTTCAATAGAAGTTAACAAATATAACAACTCCCATAATGCATTAGTGTCACACTTTAGTTCTTTGTTGAGAGAGGGGAGTTTATTGGTTAGCAAGACTCGATCTATCCAGAATGCAACAGAAATGTGAGGGGCAAAGATTCCAGAGAAGGTGGAGAATGGAAGAGGTAAATATAAGACTCTTCAGGTTGATGCTGGGAGCAAGAGAAATTGTGAACACAAGGGAAGCTGAAGTACTGGAGCAGAAGTGGCTGCCCAAAGGTACCATCAATGAGACAGGAGTGGTGTGGCTGGCATAGTGAATGTAAGCAGGCGCTTCAGAACCATGGTAAGAGTACAGGCAGCTGCCCACGGGTACCAGCACCGAGGCAAGGACAGCAGTTCCCGCATAGAGGAAGCGGGATGGAAGTGATTGCTTGAGAGACATGGTAAGAGTACAAGCAGCTGCCCGGGGGTACCAGCACCGAGGCAAGAGCAGGAACCCCACCTTAGTGGAAGCAGGATGGAAGCGGATGCTTGAGAGACATGGCAAGATAATGGGTGGATAGCCAGGGCGTTCAGCAACGAGACAAGGACATATTGTTATGCATGCCCATTTATTAGGTGGAGCATGTAAATGCAACACGAGGGGCTAAGAGACTCCCGACATCAGAAACCTCACATCTCTGCCCACATGGGCATTGGAAACAATCTGTAAATAACAGGGGCATGCATGAAAACGGTGTCTCTATGAGCGTCTAGCTGTTTCTGTGGCTGACTGTGGTTTTGTTTGTACCTGTGATCTTATACGTCTGAATTGCTCTCTAAGCGGATCACTTTACCACAGAAATATTTCAGCAGTAAAGGATTTTCCTCCCCTGCCAAGTTTCCCAGTTCCGAGTGTGACACCGCCAGCGAGCTCTCATTTTGTTTCAGATTGCATGCTGGAACTTGTAGTTTGTTGTGTTCCACTATAAGAATAGGCCTACAAGTCCCGACATGCAGTGAGGGGGGGACAAACAGGACTGGCTCGGGGGTCGCGCAACTTGGCACTTCTAGATGTTGCAGTACGATTTTTGTTTTTTAATGTGGGTCCCGAAGATGTCACTCCCGCAAAGTGATAGGAGTGAACAGCGGCCCCTCCTGGACAGTAAATGGGGAGGGGGGGATGGGAGCGAAAAAAGGGATCATGAAAAGATGACCCGATCGGTCTTTGGGTGTTTCTGTGTGGCTGGTTCTTGGTGCCACTGCGGCTGTCTCTGAATGTGTCTCTCTGGAGGGGAGAGGTGAAAAGCCTGCAGCGTAAGAGACGGCATTGAGACCGGTTGGGCAAACTCTGTCTCTGCCGGCGCTGTCAACCCTCCCTGTGAGATAACAGCGCATGCGCAGATTCTTACAATTACTGTATAAAAAGGGAGGGGCGAGGGTGCCCTGTGACGCTTGGCGGGAGCATGTGAGTTGGGAGGGCTGCTCACAAGTTCAAAGCGCGTTCCCAAATGCACGCTGCGATCCCCTACCAAGCTTGACAGGAAACCACCTACGCAGACGGCAGGCAGCGTGCAACAGGATTGGCTGTAGGATCTAAAAAAAAGGTCATCCGATTGGTGGGTAGGAGGAAACTGATTCTATGCAGCGCCTTGCTTTGAGCCTGTAAAGCCTTGCAGGCATTGTGTGCCGTTACATAATGACGCCACCTGCGATAAAGCTCCCGGAGACTCAAATACTCCGAGACCCCCAATATTCTGGGGTACAAAAGATTACATTCTTGTATGCATGATTTCCCTGGACGAATGTGCTTTTTTTTAAATCCAGGTGGCTGGAATGGAACTAAACAAAAGGCCAGCTTGCCAAGTCGACCAAGCTACCAGAAGAGGCTGATGTAATACATCTGTGGCTTACTGGCGCCTAGGCCCATTTTCATCAAGGATGTAAGGTTGCTTTGCTCGCTTTTTCAGGGAGCTTTTTTCAAACTTGGCAAATTTGGATTTCCAATGTTTGTTGGGGGCCCACGGAGGTAAGTAGGTAAACAGACTTTGCCGGCTATGTCTTCTTGGGCATGGCTTCAACATGCCTTGGCTCACCATGAGTTGAGTACATCCAGACATACCCCTGGTGCGGCAAACACCTTTCTCCAGCTGTCTCTCGTTTTGGGGCTGTGCCCCTTAGAATACAATTGAGTCTCATGAAAAATTCAGTACAATTGTACACATAGCTCTTCCGCCTTTTTTCCTTCTCATGCCTTCCTGAGCATCTTATCTATCCCTCTCCCTGAACCCAACTATGTACCCAACTTTGCTACTTCCTACTGCTACTGAATGTTCTACCACATTCCTCCATAGCCCCTCTGAAAGGCAAAACGTGCTTTGATACCATAACCGATTGCAATAGGTGCTATACAAATGCAAGATAACAACTGTTTAAATTGGGGATAGGAACAGTACTAATGTTGGTCATTGGATACCTCTGGCAGCGGCATAGTACGCCACTCCATGGAAAAATGTAGGCGCTTTAATAACATACTATACTGTTGTATTTACTCTGAGGCTGCTGACTGGCTTTGAAAGAGTTAAGCTCTTTCTTTTCCCTATAGTACATTGACATCACTCCCAATGTTCAGTTTCATTGGTAAATTGAGATGGCTGTTGTGAGGCATTCTTCCCAGTAGAGGGCAGAGTTGCGCCCAGCGATTTCAGGATATCTGGGAGGGTTTAGTATAAATGACCGGTAAGATGACCTACTCCAAAGGAAGGAATTCTGCAGGAGAAGAGAGAAGGCTGAGATAAAGGAGGTTCATCAAGTGGGGCACAGCCCAGGCAAACTTTGGGCACTGGGGACGTTAGTGAGACCGGCTTAAAGTAACGACGCAGTGACAGAGTATTCCATTAAAGGTAGGAGGATGCAAAGGCAAGTAAAGCATACAAGGAATGTAAAATGATTTAAGGGGGTTCCAGTGAATTTTCTCTAATATAGAGATGCTGACTTCAGGCATCAAAGAGGTTGGGGATTGACCAAGTCTCAGGGTCTAGCCTTACTGCTTGCTGATTGCAATTGGTTGGAACAGTCAGGTGTCTCTCAGCATCTGTTCCTGGCAGCCATTTCCACTTGCCTTTCCAGACTTTTTCCATTTTTCTGTTGCACCTGTGTGACCTCTCCCCTGCCCCCAAGCTACAGCCGCCCTGTGCCTGTGATTGGCTGTTGCCCTCCAAGAGGTGGGCTCTTAACCACACACCCTAGGGTAGCCCACTGCCCGTGCAGCCTCTTTGACTAAGGGCCCCACAGCAAAGGGCAGCTCCCAAAGAAGCAGCTTTAGACCATGTTTGCCCGTGTTCACCTGAGAAGCCAGCAAACAGCCATCAACCAGCAGCGACTGACAAGATAAGTTTAGTCTGGGTGGGGAGTACAGCAATCACTGTATTCCAAAAAGACCTGCCTCTCTTATTACCTACACAACATAGCATACCAGAATTAGCCAGCTAGTAAAGTGTACCCATATCACAGCTGTGTACCAACCGTTCAGTGGTGTTATTTACTGTTGTGTCCCATACTTGGGCGTTATCCCTCTATCCCGATACCTCAAATCTAGGTGTTTTGCACTTACTGTTGTGCCTCCACTTTAGGAGTTCACACTCTGTTGAGGTGAAGTTTAGCCATGCGTCACATTTAGATGGAAAAATTATGGAGATTAGTCATTTGCCACATCACATGGGAATGTGTAGGTTAGCCACATAGAAGAACTTCGCAATTAGCCAAAGCGCTAACCACCATTTCTACCTCCTCAAACACACCACCCAAAATCTAAACCTGCCCACTGGTCTAGAAAACCTATACCCTAACACAAACTCAACACAAGCAACACACACTTACAATAAACTAACCCAGACACTGGACCTTACCCATACATACACAACAAGCCATTGCACACAACCTTAAACACCTGCCAATCTAGCCATGAAACACACATACACAACCTAACATGACAAACAGCCACACAGAAACCACCCAAGGCATTGGACCTTACCCGTATAGATACAAGCCAGTGCACGCAACCTACCATCTGCAAGCCAACACACACAGACGCCAGTTTCTCCTTGTTCTGTACCTTTTCTATCATTCTTTCCTCACTAACCAACAATGTCCTCTTTCATGCAGAGCCACATGAGCACCTGGAGACTGCCCTTGGGTGGTATCCATGCACAGTATAAATCAACATAATATAACTTAACATAACGGGCACAGCTATCTCTGCAACCACAAAACTGGCCCACCTCTCTCCTATCCTATTATCCCCACCACCAAATAGAAGGTAACGTGGATGTACCAACTTCCATTCTGCAACTGTCGTCCTAAATGGACTCACTGAGTTGTGAACTGTGTTGCCGAGCCATGTCTCAAATCAAGATAACTATTATAATTAGCAATATCTCACAACTAGGTAGACTATACTGTGTGCTAGCTAGTCCAGATACAATTGCATATATGAGCCAGCATCACATCTAGACAGAATTGTGAAAATTAGCTTGTGTCACATCGAGAGAGAATTGTGAATGCAGGCTTGCACCACACGTAGACGGGAGTGTAAAGATTAGCTTGTGTCGCATCTATACAGATTTGTGAAGTCAGCTTGTATTGCATCTAGATAGAACTGTTTCGGATCCCTTCTGGTGTACTAGCAGTGTGGGGCTGATTGATGGTTTAGAAACTGATATTCATCCGTGGACCACTGGTGGCCCGGAAGTTGATTCTTCCCAAGTGTCTCTCACATGGGGATCCTCCAAGGGTCATGGATGAGTGTAAAGACTAGAGGGGGATATCTTTACTGCTGCCCTCTAAATGGCACAAAGTGGTAGCAATGGACGAGCAACCAAGGCTTAAGCTCTCAGGAGGTGATGCAGGCTGGTTCTTAAGTACAGTGAGTCCCCAAGGCCCCACAACGGAATGGCCACATACTATGGTATGTGCTAACACAGTTCCTTATATAAAAATAAGGTTCTGAGATGTATACACCATTAATAACACACTTTGTGCTCTGGTAATTCTAATATGGCAAATATATGCAATGTCTATGTGGTACCACACGTAACTTTAGATTCCTTTAAAATGCATCAACTGCTGACAGTTATAATGTATACAAATCATGCAGAAATGGGTAACAGCATAGATCATAGGAAGGAAGGCAAGTTGGGTTAAAACAATGGCAGAATGCTTTTTTTAGCTACTAAGACACAATTCTGAGTGAGGATCCCCCCACATGGGTAACCTGTAATAAAAAGTATTAACAAGCCCAGTCCATTAATGTTAAATTAGTATTGCTTCCTAGTCAAAACTTCAACCACCCCAATGTACCTGGTTTGGAGGAGTTTCGACGGTTCGCCGACGGATCCCTCGAGAGTGTACTTCCTTTAAAGCAGGAGCTACAGGGCATTGAGATCCTCAGAGAAAAGTGAACACTAACATCGAGACAGCAGCCACGACCTTGTCAGTGCTCTTTGAAGATCGTTCGTTGAAGTCCTGGGAAGATGAGGCGTGCGGTCCACTTCCATGCAAAGTTTCCGGTGCCTCAAAGAAGACTCAGTGACGGATGTAGGCCCAGCAGCGGGCGTCGGGTGTCGGGAGATGCTTTGGCGGTCCTCTGGCCTGTCGGTGCGGCAGCTGCAGAATATAGTGAGCGAGTGGGTCTTTTGGAATGGGTTCTGGTAATTTGGTTGCTGAGATAGGTTGGAGCATTATTGGTAAGGCATTTGTGGGACAGCGTGCAAATTTTGAATTTGATTCTGTCATGGACAGGGAGCCCGTGTATAAGGCGTCTGGTGGATGTAATGTGCTCGTTCTTAGGTATGTTCAATGCTGCTCTGATGGCATTGTTTTTTACTACTTAAAGTTTTTTGATGTTTCTAGTGCTAGTGCCTGCAAACAGCGAGTTGCAGTAATCTATCCTCGAGAGGATTCGAGCCCTTTCTATTGTGATGGTATTGTCAGCAGATAGGAACGGTCTGCTAGATCTGATAAGTTTGGACATGTAGGCTGCAGACGATACAATCGCATTGACCCGTTTAGTAAGGGAAAGGGATGAGTCGATGTAGACCCCTAGTGTTTTTATTTCTTTAGTAGCGACCTTAATTGTATTGCCATCGATAATGAAGGATTCGTATTGTTTTGGGAGATGATCTAATTTGGATTTGGTTCCTATCAGGATTAACTCTGTTTTGTCGTAGTTGAGGCACAATTCATTATGGGCCATCCAGGCCTGGATGGCAAGGTATAATATATATTCTATTGAGGTTTTGGGTGTCTGAGCCATGGCAGCCAGATATTGGAATTAGTATTTGCGTATCGTCTGCCTAATTCGTAAATGTGATGCCCATGTTCTCTAGTTTGTCAAATAAGGTGTTGGTGAAGGTGTTGTACAGTGTACGTGATAGGCATGAACCTTGTGGAACACTGCTTGTTACTTGGCTAGGGGAGACTGCTGATGTGGGTGAGAAGACTCTTGTTGTGTGGTTGTAGAGAAGGGTGTTTATCCATTTGATGGCTTTAGGTGAGAAATGGACCGCTGCTTCAAGGTGGTGACATAGGATTTTGTGGTTTACCAGGTCAAAGGCAGGAGAGAGGTCTAATAGGAGAAGGATGCAGAGGTCTCCCTGCTCCTGTTACAGGCTAGCGCCACAACACGCCTCATAACTGGAGGAAGCCTTATGAGCATTGTGTCACTAGATCAGTAAAAAAGCGATTACACCAGGACAACTTTCTCTGGTGGGTCACCGTCATCTACAATCAGAGGCCCAATTCATCAGGACCCCCGTAGGGGTAGCTACCTCACTTGGAGACCCACCCCAGGATTGATTATTCAGTAAAAAGCATACATATTCAAGAATAAAACGTATTCCTTGGCAAACCATTGTAGTATGTTTGTAAATAGTTTTTTGGTTCTCAATACACTGTATTAGTTGAATAAATCAGTCAGTGCACATGTGCACACATAATTTCCTTAGAAAATAATTAAGGTATCCGGTTTTATGTTATTTCGTTTTGCACCATATCCATCTGTATTGATCCATATTTATTTTTGGGTAATTTTATCCGTATCTATCCACGTTTATTTTTTAATTTCTAATGAAAAAAGTTGTAACTACTATTTTTCCACATTGAATTACATGAAAAAAAACACATCAGCACTTGGATGCCTATAAAGGGGAGGTCCCAGGGCTGCGTTCTTGCACCACGAGTCAAGGGCTGCATATCTGCAGCCATTTAAACCATTTAAAAGGAATTAAATCATCCCCCTTTCAAGCTCTCTAATGTTACTTTGCACAGTCACGGACCTGCAATGGATGATTGACAGCTTAAACACCCAATCCAAGAGACATGAATTTCCATTTTTATACATTGTTTTACAAATAAACACTGAAAGGAAAACTAGTGATTTCTGTCTGAATTTATTCACAAAAATCTGTAAAAAAACAGCAAACCCGAAGTGTTAAAAAGAATCTATTGTTTCCCCCAAAAATATATATACTCAGGCACACACTAAACGTGACACCCCCTAAACAAATATTAAATTGTGTGAATGACTGGGTAGCAGAGACCGTTTGCATAATAAGATTTAAGTAACCATATCTGCCTTTTACCCGCAAGCTTGGAACACTAAGAAAAATACAGGCTTTTGAAACTGATGAGAGGAAAGATTTAAATCTGCTGGAAGAGTAGAATTAAAGGAAGTTTAAGCATAATGCTCGCCTCCGGTCTTGACTTAGAATTCATAGGCAGGGCGCCTACGCCTCTCTGGATCATAATGTGATACAGACCGGGAGCTTACTCAAAGGCAACGCGCTCGTCGTCTTCAGAACAGGCCGATGCTGTCCGATAGCCTGGTCAGGCAGACTCATCCCTTCATTATCCAGAGGTCGATAAACTGAGTACAAGTGGATAAAAATGCGGACATTTTACTCAGCGCTTGGAAACTGGAAAAATCTGCTAGGAAGCACTATTTAAATAACCAAATAATTTGTAATATCACGTACATTATCCATTCGGGTTTTCAAGTTGAATGCTTTCTTTAACATACATGTAGTTGCTTTTATCAAGAGCTTCTGGTGTTTTTTGACAATAATCTAATCCCAAAAATCATAATGAGCTGGTTATCATCTGTTGCTTAGGCGTGCAGACATGAAAGAAGGTAGACAGCTGGTTTAAATATGATCAATTACAATGACTACGACAGACACCAGAGGTTCATCATAACAGTATCAGTGTTGGCTGTAAGTGACTCAATATCCTACAAACAACCAGACAACCAAACAGACACTCATACAGCAGGGTTTATTGGCAGGATCTTCCCTTTCTATTTCCATCTCCGACTGTCTGCGATTATATCCTAACCTTCTCCTTCCTTGGCCCCTGTAGTGTTCTTTCCTTCTTAACCTCTGGATTTTTCCTCCTCGCGCTCGGGGTTGCCCTCTCCCCAACTTTTAGGGTAACTCTCTTTCCCACCTCTGTTGTACCTCCCTCCTCCACATCTAGGGTATCTCACTCCTCCAAGCCCTGGGCTATCTTCTCCACCACTCATTAGGTTCTCTATCTCTCTCTCTTCTCACCCCACGTTATCTCAATCCCCAACCTTTAGGGTATCGCGCTCGCCAACGTCTGGGCTATCGACGATGCAAACCTCCAGGAGTATCTACCCATCTCCCCAACCTCTGGGCTATTTCTCTCCCAAACCACTGGGGAATATCTCTTCGGAACATTTAGGATATCTCTCTCCTCCACCTTCGTCTGATGTTATTCCCCTCCTCCTTCATGTTCCCAGGCTTCTATCACTATATTCCCCCAATATCCCTCCTCTTTCCCATATTCTCTCCCAATCATTACCTCTTCCCCAGCCTCCTCCAAAGCACTCTCTTTTCTACCACCCGAAAATGTCTTCTCTTGGTCTCCACTAGTGAGAGATGCCACATAAATGGGATTGGGGTGGTGGCATTGGTTAAATGGGTCTTGGGGGATCTCCCCCAAATGCTTTTAAAAAAAGTTCCAAGTAAATGGTGCATTCTAAATCACTGTGGGCGAGTGATTTTTACCATCAATAAATGCTTATAAGATAGCTCATCACAGTTGAATATCGGTGTGAAACCTTCAGCCACATGTCCGCTTCAGACTTTCACCCTTCACTGATATATACAGGCTTATAATTATTACGATTCTTAGAATTAGGAGGAATTTGGGATTAAGTGCTATATGTGCAGCAATTGCCGGAGAGTCTGGGGGCAGGGGGGAGCCGCAAATGATGCGCTTTGTGTGCATTTGCTCTCTTGGCGATTTACTGCAAAGCCGCCACAGGTGCCGCCTGACATGTCACTCTTCATGCTGGGGACATGCGGGCCCATGCTTCTAATGGGAAGCATTAAACTACATGTCGTAGAATGCTGCATGATCGGCCGGGACCTAATGTGCAGCAGGTGACATGCGGCCACGTGACGGCTAGGTGCACCCCTATTCATCTGTGAGGGTTTTATTCTCTTGCTCTTTCCCAGGCTATTTTAGAACTCTTCCAAAATGCGGATTTTGCATTTGAGTGACCATCAGAAGAAAGCTTTTAATTGGTCCCAAAAAATGGTGGTCCGGGGTTGGCTTGAGCTATATACCACTCTTAAGACGAACCTGGACTCTCCAAATTAATATACTAATTAGTTATGCATACAGTCTCAAATATTCAAATCACATATACTTAAGTTATTTTCCCTTTCATTCTGCCGCCTTTCACCTGTCAACTCTCCTACCTCTGTCAGTCCCAGCACAGATTCCATCCCTCACAGACCCTCCAACTCTTCTCTCTCAGAACAGCTCACATGCCTTGGCCCTCCCAAATCTTCCATCAGTTCTGACGCCTCGGGGTGCCCTGTGCATACCTCTCAACTCACACCCCTTTGGCGTGTCCCCTCACCGGAAAAGCCCCTGACGTGCCTGTGAGGTGGTACTCTGGACGGCCCAAGCAACTCCGGTGATGAAATTAACGTTGGTTCTGCCGCAGTCAGTCTGCTGTGCTAACATCTCTGTGCACTGATTGGCTGACAAGACTATGGGGCTCATGTTGGTCAGAGGTGTAGCGTGATTGGAAGGTGTAAAAGCCTTTCAATCATAGCACGCCGCATTTTCATGCATTTGTATGGCGGAGAGGCTCGGCAGAACGCAACTTGCTCTTCTGCCACTTCCCTTCCACTCCCCCATACAAATGCTCCAGCATTTGCGCCAGCACAAATGCTGGGGATCCCTCTGGAGTCTGCCGGCTTTATGCGCCAACAAAAAACAGTCAGGCTCCATAGGGATCCATTGGAAACACTGCCTGCCAGCAGGCGGCGTTAACTCTATTTGCATAGCGGGGTGCAAAAACGGAGGTCCCTAAACCACGCAAATGACGAACATTTGGTGGCAGGGAAACAGTTTACGTAGAAGTGTTAACATAACGGCTCTCCGTCGCCAAATTACAAGCTCGAATAACGAGCGCTCCATATTGTCCAAATAAGAGAAATGCTCTCCTGACAAGGCCCTCTTAGGGTATGTGAGAATGCAGAATGGCAGGTATAGGTCTTGTGCTGTGGGGAGACATGGTTGGCAAGTGGCTCCATGTCATGCGTGACTCCATGAGACAGTCAGGGTTTTTCCCATCACATGCCAGGACTTGTCGTTTTGTTTCCCATTATGAGTATGGGCCTAGAAGTCCCAGCATGCTAAGTTAAAAGCCAGCATTGGCTCCAAGTTTCACGCTTGACATGGGGCCACTTGGTAGCTATGTATGGGTGTTGTTTTGTGGGGTGTGGGAAGGCAAGATGGCAGGTATGGGTCTTGTCTTGTGTGAGAGTGGAGGCGGGACGCCAATTATGAGTCTTGTATTGTCGGGTGGGGAGGCAAGATGCCAGGTAGTTTGTATTGTGGGGTGTGGGAAGGCAGGATGCCAAGTATGGGTCTTGTGTTATGGGGAGTGGAGGCAGGACGCCAATTATGAGTCTTGTATGGTAGGGTCGGGAGGCAGGATCCCAGGTAGCTTGTATTGTGGAGGGTTGGTAGGCAGGAAAGCAGGTATGGGTCTTGTCTTATGGGGGAGTGGAGGCGGGACAACAATTATGAGTCTTGTACTGTGGGGGTGGGAAGCAGGTTGCCAGGTAGCTTGTGTTGTGGGGAGGCAGGATGGCAGTCATGGGTCTTGTGTTATGGGAAGTGGAGGCAGGATGGCAATTATGAGTCTTGTATTGTGGGGTGGGGAGGCAGGATGCTGGGTAGCTTGTGTGTGGAGGGTGCGGAAGCAGCATGGCAGGTATGGGTCTTGTATTGTCGGTGGGGAGGCAGGATGCCAGGTAGCTTGTGTTGTGGGGGTTTGGGAGGCAGAACAGCAGGTATGAGTCTTCTAATGGGGGAGTGGAGGCAGGACAATTATGAGTCTTGTATTGTGAGGTGGGGAGGCAGGATGCCAGGTTGTGGAGGGCTGGGGGGCAGGACAGCATGTATGGGCCTTGTCTTTTTGGGGAGTGGAGGCAGGACTACAATTATGAGTCTTGGAGTGTGAGGTGGGGAGGCTGGATGCCAGGTAGCTTGTGTTGTGGAGGGTGGAGAGGCAGAATGACAGGTATGGGTCTTGTGTTATGTGGGAGTGGAGGCAGGACAGCAATTATGAGTCTTGTATTGTGAGGTGGGGAGGCAGGATGCCAGGTAACTTGTGTTGTGGAGGGTGGAGAGGCAGGATGCCAGGTAGCTTGTTTTGTGGAGAGTGAGGAGGCGGGACGCCATGTATGTGTCTTGTGTTGTAGGGTGTGGGGAGCCAGGTCCCTATGAATGGGTCTGTTGCCTTCTCGGCAAATGCCTGGCTCTTCCAGCAACGCCAAACCCCATGGCTCGGCTCAGTTTCGGCTCTATCCATGAGTTTTCTGGCTCCCCCACCACTACAGATCCTCATGCCCTCTTGCCCCCCACCAGTGCAGCTGGCAAAGCAGTGAACTGTTTTTGAAAGGTACACTATAAAGAGCCTGCGCCCACCACCAGCCACCCACCTTTAGTACCCAAACCTGCCATTGCCACTGGGAGTGGCAGGGGTTACTGCCAGTCTAGAGGTGGGTACTGTCTCCATTTACGGGACCAAGGCCTCTTCCCACCTTTTCTCTGGTGTCTGGCGAATTCTAGCTGGGGGGGGGGCATAAAAGGTTGACTTTTCGCGAACCCTTTATGGGACCCTAGTTACGATACAGATGTGTGTGCCTATAACGCGCGCAGCTACATTTTCGTTCAATGCAAAACATTCCTCGAAGCAAGGTGGAGCAATTTGGTTGTCTACGCACCATTGTGACACATGCGTCAGAGGTTGCCATGACAACACTAGGTTGCAGGACATTGAGTGACATTGAGTGTTTACATGTGCTTAGCACTGCCTGAGGTGAACTTATCGGTAGTCAGTGAAAACCTTGTTGAAAAAAGCTGCACAAATAAAAGCTGCTGATTCAACGCCAAATTAATGTTATCGCTGTTTTATACTTTCATTGGCAACATAACATCGACTGTTGCAACACAACGTATCTATGCATAAACAAGAACTCTAACATACACATTAAAATGACCGTTTTGGAGTACCAAGTAAGTACTGGAGGCACAATGAACATTAACATAGATTCTCTAAATATTTTAAGTTAAAAGCAACGCTTTGTAGATATGGCAATGCGTCTACCTTTCCAGAGTTTACGGCACAGTATAAATACCTACTCTGCGTGCAGGGCCGGCCTTAGGGCAGGGCGAGCTGGGCGACTCCCCGGGGTGCCATGCCCCCCAGGGCACCATTAGCCCCCGCCACACCAGCTCCGGGGAGTGTTTCAAGGGCTTGACAGGCACCCTTTTGTTATTAAATGCGCCCGTGGCGACGGGGCACATTTAATAACAACAGGGTGCTGATGCAAAGATGATTACGTCCCCGCTCCGACGCCCTATTCCAAAGATTAACTCCTTGCCAGGCGCCGGAGCGCCGGCAATTGTTTTTTTAAACAACACCGCTAAGGCCGGCCCTGTCAGCGTGCTTTATTTCCCTAACCTGAAATTCAGCCCATTACTTTTGGAAATGTGGCTGGATTCAGAGCTCTAAATCTTACTTCCTTGAGCAAATGCCTCACTCAGGCTGAAGTGGTGTGCTTCGTTCTTGCCATTGTAAGCAGTTACACATTTCAGCATGGTTTTTAGTTTCACTGCTTGTTTAATCTTGGATATATTTATCTGTTCTAAGAGCTTCAAAAATAATAAAAACTTGATTTCCCACCTACCAGCACATTGGTGGTTTCCAGCGATGTTTTAAGAACAATATTTTTAAACGTGCCATTACTTTTATCACTGCTGGCTAAGCCGGCGGGACTTGGCCTGCGGAATGTAGGAGCATCAGAGCGCTGTGGTGGCTCGCTCCCGGGGCACTGGAGCGGGTCGCACAGGACACCTGGGTCACTCGATATAACCAAAGGAGCTGCGCTCACGCAGCAGGCAGACCGCAGGGGCCACCCGGCAGAGTCCAGATCAGCAGACTCAGACACACGTGCTGGTGGCACCTAGCTGACACTAGCCCCGGCTCTGGGGGCACCCAGACCGTGGGCACACGGCAAACTAAGACACAGAGTCAGAGTTGCCACCTCCTGGTCCTCCACTGCAGTGTCCCTCACATGCCAGCAGAGCCCCTTTTATTGGGACGAGTCATGGCGAGGTCATGACTCGTCTTCTTAAAGGGGCAATACGCCCACAGTTAAATGGGCAATACACAAGCTCCATGCCCTCTGCAGAATTTTGGACGGCCAGGTTAGGCCTATGGACGCTGCAGCGAACAGCAGCAGAACGTCACAGAGGGTGGCAGGGCACGCTGCAGATCACAGCGATCAGGACACTATGGTGTGTAGGGGGTGAAGGGAGATGCAGACAGCAGCGGGAATGCAAGGCAGCACAGGCCGTCTACCTTTGTCACAGTTGTTGGCCTTGGATCATGTTCTCTAGGCCCGGAATAGACCACGCGATGGCAGGACTGGCTTCTTACTCTCTGTATTACTACCTGCCTCTTTCCTCCTTCTCTCCTCCACTTTCTCTGACACGAGTGCTCCCTTAATAGGGGGCCCGTGGTGCCACATGATGTGATTCTTTAAAAACACTAACCTCACATACAACCAACTTATCTAGCCCTACGTGCAGGACACAGATGGACACACGGCGCACACCAGTGTTCATTGTGCGCACACCTGCATATAGGCGCATGCCGCCGTTCTGTTTGTGGCACGCACGCAGATAGACACACATTGTACACAAGGACTCATTTTCTCAGTCCCATACAGGCACACAGAAGTTGCGGTGCACAGGTGCACGCACTACTGTTTAGTCCACAGGGGTGTAGGAGACACATACAATCTGGGGGGGGGTCAGGGGACACCTTGGGAACTTTTTTATTTTTTATTTATTGCGTTTTAGTCAAAGAACATGACTTTTCACAAAATTAAAATAAAAATAGCAGTACGTATTACATTACATATATCATCACTGTATAAAACAAGAGAAAATAAAACAAGAAAATTAAGAAAAAGCAAAGTAGTTCAGAGTATAAAATCCTTCAATTTGGCGTCTCACTTCAGAAGGCTCAGTTCATGTAAAAATGTTACCATTTCAAGTCAAAAGGATTTCATGGCCTGAGCATAGCTGTTCCCAAAAAGATTCAGTGTCCACCCACCATTCCTCGTCCACAAATCTCACAAACTTTACAACCCTCTTGACAGGGACTTTTTTCCCGGCATTCAGTATGCATGATACATTTTGTTGCTTTTGTTTGTATGTCAACCAGATCCATTATATCTGTGTGTATATTGCACACACAAACTTGTTTGCACATTGTGACTCAAAGGACTCAATGTGAATATATTGGAGAGGTGGCTCAAGGCAGACACCCAATGTTACAACATTTTTAAAAAATCAGGCCCGCCATGCTTTAAGCATGGCTTAGTGAATACCAGAGGCCATTAACGGCATGTACTGCAGTTAGGATCAAACTATTGGGGTATTGGGGTAGGACTGAAGGCATCCCCTTGCGTGGGACAGTGTCTATTGGGTGTGGCACCAAGCCATGCAGAAGCATTACGTTAAAAAGCCCTCTCTCCTGTATAGCGGAGCAGGGCATGCAGCAAACTGTTGGATTGAGAGCCCTGTGGGCTTTCGGAGACAGCCCAACCCAGCCAGCCAGTGCACTGTGTGACAACGGTCCACCATTTGTGACAACGTTGTATAAAACACAGGAGGGCAGGCTGTACCTCCCCAAAGTAATGGGGTGGTGGATAGTGTTAATCGCTGCCTGATGGATGTGATGCAAATGGCGAGTCCAAGTGATATGGACAAGAAGGAGGCGATCCATGAAAGAGTGAGTTGATTGCACCAATATCCACACAAAGTCATGGGAGTCTAGGATTGACGGTTGCTGGGAGATGAGGCTGAGGCTTGCCAGGCAGGGGCTTTTTTTATGTATATGGTGTGGAACCTTCAGAGGTCGTCAAAGTGCATGTGAGACATTGCTCAAATATGTGTACAAAGAGGGGGTGTGTGTTTTTGTCATTGCTTGAGCTCGTATGGCTCCCTTATTCAAAGTCCTTCCTAGAAGGGTGTCAAATGCAGAGTCCTGACCTTATAGGGTATTCTATGTCCACAAAATAACAAAAGGCTGTGCTCCCATATAAAAATAAAAGTTCCTTTCCTCTTTGAGGTGCCTGAGCACCACCAAACTGCCGTGGTTGAACCACTGCAGCTGGTTTCAATCTCGGTTCCTGTGCTAGCGGGCTCAATCCAAACAAAATACATGGTCCAGGATAATGCAATTCCCTACACTCCAGGCCTCTTGTTGCCCACACCCATGAGCAGAATGCATCAGTTCACCCATTAGCCAAAACCTGATTAGCATCACATAAAGTAGGGCTGCGAGGGCTCCCCATATACATGAACTGCCCCGTTCACCCTCAGGTTCCCCTATACCTGCATCCACTATCCCACAATATATAAAGCTTCTTTTATTATAAGGATTTCTGTGCAGATGTTTATTCTACTATCAAGAACTTATTTTTGAAGTCCCCGTCGAAGTGCTTGCATCTTACTTTCACCATTAGAGTACATGTACTCACACAATATCTTCTTCTATTGATTTTATCCTAATTGATTTGAAAAAGAACAAGCATTGACAATGCCAACAGTTTGGGCTTTTGAGTCAGCATAGTCACTTGTGGTGTGAGTACCTGGGCATCTAACAGCAGTGCTTGGCAAATGCCTAATACCTGTACACAAGCCAAAACTGCTGGCTTTGCCAATGTTTGTTTTTACCAGGACTTCAGTGAAGGACACGCAGTGCTTATAAATCGAATGGCTAAGCATGAACCTGGTTACGACATTGTGATTACACCAATAGAGCATTGGCAGCCGCAACATCAATTTCTCAGCTTTGTGCCTACAATCTGTGGGAGCTGGCGTAGGCTGGTGTAGGCAAGCATGTTTTGCCAGCATTCTGGGGCGTGCTGCGACTGAATGGGACCGAACCTCAACTGAGTAAGCAGTGATTAAAGGATCTAAAGACCCTGGGTTCGGGAATGGTGAGTCTCCATGAGGCTGAGTGGAATTTACAATTAACGTCGCTTTGGATACTTCTCTGTTTCGAGCCTTACTGGTTGCCCAACCACGTGCATGTGCAGTTGCTTCACCAAGATATTTTAAGAGAAGGAATCAGGATATGTAAATAAGGGTCAGGAGCTACTGACTTATTATCTCACTCACGCCTGACAGACAGCAGCTTCTAGCTGCTATATGGTTAATAGCAAGGCCTAGTAGGACTGTCATTGGTGTTTTCCTCCCTGTCTCCTACCCCTTTATTGTCTAGTGGTGCCTTGAAACACCATTTCCTGTCTAGGTGCTTTATAAATACCCAATACATACATAAATAAATGGCTAAGTACTCATGAGACCATGCACCCAGCAAAGCATTGGCTTAGTGATGCACAAATGCAGGAACTGAAAAGGCCCTGTTGTTGTAAACAGACCAATGCAAGTGTGGTGTTGTGAAGGCGCTTTCAATAAATACAAAGTTGAAATGTTGTGGCAAAGGTTTCCGATGATTACTTCATGTAATCGGAGAATATCTAAAAATGATAAACTGATGATTTGATCTGGTTTTCATGCTGACATTGGGGCGGAAGGAGAGTACACGTTGCCACTCCTGCCCTATGCACTCAGGAAACCTGCCTGTGTGCAGCGCGTCACGCTTTGGTTGTTCCCAAAACACTTTTCTATCACGTTAATGGCTTTAGCGTATACTGATATACATGCTAATCCTAAGCAGAGGTTGATGGTGTGCCATCTGGCAGTCTTTCTGGATGGTTTAAATTCCATACCGAACTATGTAGTTTCTCACAGCTGTGCCATTGGCTCCAAGGAATAGCTAGTTTACCTGGGTGTGGCAGAAACGGCGGCAGGGTTGTGCCATTTTGAACTGATAGTCACTGGAGAGTTTTGTGTCAGTGTTGCAGGGAAGTGTGTGTCGATCCCGATTCATCGCCAATGTCATGTAAAGACACATTTTTGGGCCTGATTCACGTATTTTTGCAGTGCAAAGTTATTTTGTACTGCAAAAATGACTTTGCACGGTTGGATCTGGTACAGCTCATGGATGTCCAACTCAGTGCCGGCTGTTAACCCGCATTTTTATGCAATTTTCATGGGGGCAGGTCCCTCATACCCCGTTTCACCCCTTCTCCAACTCCCAAATACTGATAGGGCCTCATTACGACCCAGGCGGTAAGTTACCGCCTGGGTCGTACCCTTACCACCATGGTGTAAACTATGTTTACACCATGGTGGATGGCGGATTTAACGCCCCATTCCAAGGTGAGTGGGGCGGTAAATCCCCATTTCCCATTTACCCTTCCCCATTCCCATTTTTTCCCCATAGGGCATAATGGGAGTGGGGAAGGTGCTAATTACGCCACCGTAAATTACGGTGGCGTAATTAGCACCATGGTCCCTTAGCGCCATGGATTTTAACGCCTGCAAAAAGCAGGCATTAAACTCACCATGGTGCAAAGGGACCTCGGAATCAGGCGTTAAGGGTCGGCGCCGTTTACGGCGCCGTTAACCCCTTAAGCCTGACTCGTAATGAAATTAAAACAAAAAATACAATAACTCCTCACCCCACCCCCCCAAAAGAATGCTACAACAAAATGCAGCAAAATGTCCACAATGAGTAGGACTCTAGAAGGTGGGCAGGTGCCATTCATTTCACCAAGAAAGTCAGACATTGACAAGCACTCCTTATATATGGTGAGGGCCAGTTCTGCAATGGAACAACCAATCCAATGATCATACATCTCAACACACCACATATGGCCATACATTTGTTTATGTGGTTCATCGTAGGAAACACTGCCCGTTATGGGGGGAATTGAGAATATAACTTTTCTATACTCCCTAGATACCCCTTTCGCTGTACTAGTCCTTGTCCTTGCTAACTGCAATGTTTAGCAGTGCCTTATTGCCATAACAGTGTTTGTCCTATGTTATAGTGTGCATGTCTTAACCACAGAGGGGCTTTGTCTTCACCGCATAATGATGCCCGCTTCTATCGTCTTTGCTTCTGATGCTTTTCCCATATGGCATATTGAAGTGTATTTTAGAGACTCTCCTCACTAGGCAAGGCGGCTTTAGTAGGTGCACGTAGCAATAGTAAGTAAGCCATCTTCCCCACAGCCATGTGAGAATCGTGGAAGTAGCATGAACAGCAGGAATTGAATGTATCTTATAACGTGTTCTGCTAACATCAAGATTGTGCCTTCCTGGGCATGAGAATATAGCATCTGCCGATGACGTGTATGTTGAGAGACTGAACAGCCTCCCAAAACATAGTTGCTTGTCGATCTCATGCAATGCCTGAACCACCCCTTCCATTGAACTTCAGTGGGTACTCATCTGTGAGTGGATGGAGGGAGGTTGCTGTGCCGAGTCTCGTTCTGCTGTTGGGATGCTGTTTGTCCCATGTATGCTGGCTTGGATGTGTGTGATTATTTCGAAGATGAAAATGTTGAATTCTAAACGTATTCGAAATGAGCACCCCACAGTTAAATGGCCTTTGTAGACCCTGCTTCCCCTTCCCCCAACCCCAACCCTTTACTTACCTTTGTCGGCACACTTCGCTTTGTGCCGCCCAGTCCCTGCAACTCCAGTTCACGTCACTTCCGAGGATGGGATCCAGCGCTGCAGGTGTCGTTTTTTTTTGTTGTTCAAAAACATTGTTTTGGATACGAGGGACACCCCTGCCACCCTCGATTCCATTATTGCGAAAAAGGGTGCAGGGGACACCCTTGCAACCCCTGCTTCCCTTGTTCCCTATAATGAAAACCGAATAGTTGAAATGTTCAGCATTTTCGGCTGTATGTAATTTTGGTACAGCCAAAATCCTATCATTTCAACCATTTGTTAAAAAAAAAAATATATATACATTTTTGTGTAATCCCTGCGGGCTTTACTGGCTGCTAATAAAGCCATTAACCGATCCACCTGAAGAGTCTGTGGTTGTTTTGCCATGAAGCCGGCTACAGCAGGAGCTTAATTCTTTATAGGTGTTTCTGGTAGGCATCACATAAGATTACAACCATAGCTGTTGCCGAATATAGTAGAGATACTGCTACTAACTATGCATGTGGACAGAGCCAGCCAGGCAAATTTGCCAACCTGAGGAAACTGGATTACTGAGGTGCACATCTTGAATTGCCAACCATCCTGGCTCTTAGTCACAAGGGTATACATCAGGTAATGGAGCGATCCATTGGGGTAAGAGGTGACAAAGGACCAATATCCTGGAAGCTAGATCACAACTTAAAACCTTTGGTCTCGCAGGCACCTGTACAAGAAACACTGAATAGTCACGATTTCACTAAACATTGGAGAGATGGGCACGAGAGAGCAGACAAGACTTTCATTTGGAGGAGTTTTAATGGTTAAGGTTCAAAAAGTCAGAAATCATCCCAGGCGTCACCTTATGGAGGTAGGGTATAAAGAGATGGATGCCATGTCGGGACAAGGCATGCACATCTGTGACACATAAAAGGGCCAGGGGACTGCAGGTACTACATTCAGAGATTAAATAGCAGGGGGGACATGATCCATTCCAGGGGCATATGTTAGGGCTTGGGGAGTGGCCTAATTCATCAGCACTTGCTGAAGGTGGCCTGGTAGATAGTAGACAATTTAGGGCAGCGCACAACAGCCCGAGCCCATCTGATTCCTCGAGATGGTCACGAGAGGCTCGTGTTACAAGCCAACGCCAGATGATGCACTTAGTGATTGCGCGCCGATTCATGGTATATATTGCACAGTTCAAAGTGACTTTGCACTGCTGATACAAATCCTGATTCATGGAACTGTGCAAAGTGTATTTTTGCAGCGCAAAGACAGTGCAAAGTCATTTTTTCAGTACAAAATGACTTGCCACTGGCTTTGCACTGCAGAAATACAGTTTGCCCAGTTCCATAAATCAGGGTTTTGGTTGGCAGTGCAAAGTCACTTTGAGCAGTGCAAAGTCACTTTGAACGGTGCAAAGAAATCCATGAATCGGGCCCTTAAAGTTGAAAAGTCGCCACAAAGGTTTCTGACAGCAACCTCCTCTGTGCATTGTAAACGTGTTACAGAAATCACAAGAATCGTGGGCACTGTGCACAACACTTACATTTTCTGGGAGGGATAAATGCCATTATATCCTCCCCACGTAAAATTGTGGGGGGGGATTTTTTCCCCCTGTTCCCCCCCCCATGTCAGTCCACAGACACGCCTAGGCACTGGCACTTCCATGCACGCATCCGAGCACAGTCCTGCTCCTTCGGCATCTCTCCCTACCCCTGTGCGCCACGTGCCCAATTGGTATGCAGTGTTTTCTGTAGGAGACTCTGGGGAGGTGGGGGGCCAGTGCTCCCCAGAGCTAAATATGGCCCGTACTCGGGAGGTGAGGCTGTGGCGGAGGCTGAGGTGTGACAATCACAGAGCAGCTGCAGAGACGCAGATAAGCCTGAGCTCCCTGTCTGCATGTTACGCGGGAATCTGTTATCTTTCACAACCCCTCCCTTTCCTTCTTACCTCGCGTGCATCACACAATCTTCCTGTCATTCTAACCTGGGAAACCTTGGGGCGGGGGCTGGGAGCGCATCACACGGGTTATATATAGCCCACCCATGTGCTAACGTTGCCCCCCCTAGGCCTACGCCTCAGACCTTGCATGCAGCTCATGGATATGAAAACACCCAGTCTGCGGTCTGCACAATAGAAGAACTATATAGTGCACCACTCAATATGAGAACACCCACTGTGCATTCAGCATCCAAGATGCCACAGTGATGGCACTCTCTTCATGCGACCTGCCCCCTAGACGTAATATATGGTGCATCAGTGTGATAGCACCCTGTCCTGTAATAGCACTAGATTCATGCCATCTGCTCCTTTACTATATATGGTGCCCCGGTGTGATGGTCTCACCCCATGTTGCCCACACCTAGATGCTAGTGATGGCCCTCTTCCATGCAGTCTGCCCCCTAAACACTATATAGAGAGCACCACTGTAACATTCAGTCCTCATACGGGCTGTACCTCACAGCAGCACTGTGATGGCAATCTGACCATGCTATCTGCACCTTACATGCTACATTCTCCACTGCTGTGTCCTCATGCGATCTGCGCCACTGTGATAGCACTTCCACCATGTGTTCTGCACCCTGGACTCATGTAGTGTGATAATGCTCTCCCATGCAGTCTGCACCTCACATCAATGTGATAACACCCACCCTGCACTCAATGCTATAGATAGCAGTCTCTCCGGGCAGCCTGTTACTGCGTCTGTCACTTAGATAGGGGCACTATATACTGCACCACGGTGATAGCACTCTCACATGCGGTCTGCACCTTAGATGCTGCTTATAGTGCATCACTGTGACAGCACCCTAGCCACGTGGTTTGTCTCCCACACTTGTCTTCATGTTCGTTACCCTCACCTCAAAGTATCTTAAGAGCATGGCTGCTTTACGCAAAGCCAAGGAAACTTGGTACGGCGCTCTGCACACAACAGGGCCACCCTCAACTTTGGCTTCCCTCCACAGAACCACAAACCATATGCATTTACAACATGGAGACAGTAATATTTTTTGGATCAAACAGATCACATTTTATTGGAGTCAGCAAACTGGGGGGCCCCAGACTCCTTCAGCGTAATGGCCAACACCTTTTGGGTGGCCCTTTCCAATTCCCGGGCTTCCACCAGTATTTGTAGTCCTTATTGTCCTCGGGTGACCCGTGTGACTTCCGGTTATTACATAGGGGATGACCGCCTCTGGTTACCAACTGCCAGGCAGTAGTTCCCACACCCTTGCATGAAGGAAATAACCTCGGGTCTACTACATTCAGTTGTCGAGGAGTATCAACTGTCCGTAAGGGAGTCAGTGCCCGTCTAACCCCGAACCTGGCTCGTGCGTGGCCAGCGGGTACCACTCATGACAGGAACCGCAGCAAAAAGACTCCTCCCCGGCTAAGACCACCCCGTAACTTTGCCACGCTTTGGGGGTGCCCCCGTGCTGACACCAATACCCCCACCTACTTCAGACCTTATACTCATGCACGTATACTAACTATGGCTTCTTACACACATCCTGCCCTTTTTAGAGCTGTAAACACATCCAAGAGGAAAACCCTGTGCCATTTGACAACAAATTCCTGCTGTGAAAATGGCTACCCAACTGCCATAAAAAACAGTCACTTCCTGTAATAGTCAACTGCTCAACTGCGGGCGATCCCAGAACCGCCGTTACCTCTGAACATGCTGTGAGACAATTCTTCCAGGTGGCCCTTCGCCATTCCCATTCATCCACCGCCGGGGACACCTGTCTCTTCCGGTATTTCCTCCTTCCAGGTGGCCCTTTAACCATTTCTGGCATTGCTGAAGATGTCGTTTAGTTTTCAGATACCACCTTCAAGAATGCAATGCAGCTAAGATGATACCTGGACCTAACCCCTGGCGCGAGCGTAGGCTCCCAGGGTGTCTAGTCCACATCACCAAATGCCACCATTCCTTCTTGAACTGCTCCCTTTTCTTTGTGGCTTACCGACCGTATTTCCAGAACTTCTCTTTAAAATGCGCATGTCTTCCCTAGAGCTGCAAATACACCCCTCTTTGCACTGAACCTAGTTTCCCTGGACCATGCGGATATCCTAATGCAACTAGCTATTACAGCATACATTGATGTGGCAACAACCACGAAGTACCTGACGTCGCCCCACTTAATCCTTTAGTGCCCTGCAGTTTTTTTGTTTTTATTATTATTTTAATTATATTATATATATATACCCCTCTACCAAAGCAATAGAGACCAGTTCTCTATACAATTAGTATTGTACAACTAAAACTGGTATTTTGACCTTGTAATACCCCATGGATTTTAGCTGTGGTAATGTAACTCGCTGAGCTACCTTAACCTCAAAAAAATGCACGCAACGCTCCAGGAACCGTATGCAATCCCACCAATCTGTGCCATTTCTTCCCTGACAAACGGGCATTCTAACTTGTCTGCTGTGAGTTGTCCTCCTTCCTGACTAGCGTGCTCCTGTTGTCCTGCACTTTATCCTGGCCCTGAAACTCGGGAGTTCCCTCTGCCCCCTTTTAAGGCAGTCTTTTCCTTGACCCTGATCCTGCAACGGCAAATCCCTCGGCAATCCTTCGCTCACCATGCTGTCACCTGTACGCGCCAACGGATTGACCTCAACAATACAATCAGGATATCCCCATAGTCCCCTTACAGTGGTGGTACCTTTTCCATGATCAGGCACTGTTCCCTGTACTCCTTCTAGTACTTATGGGGCCGTAGAAGCCTTGTGACTGCGACCTTGTAAACCATCTCCACCTTCTTTCAACTGGGCCGTTACCTGATACAAATCCTTTCATTGCGCCCTTCCGCCAGGCCATTATCGTGCAGCATGCCATACAAAAATAGCAATCCCGTTGGTACAATTTAGTAACCCTGGTAAACTACTCCATAACGAACACATGAGCTTGGTATATCCTAAATAGCAGTTGTAAATAGTGGGTCACAAATTCCTTGTTCGCGCGCTAATTCCCATTACAGTGATGTTAGCTTTTCCCTGACCATGCACCGTCCTTGTACCCCTTCTAGAACTTACCGCCCAAATCCACTTTCTTTCAACTGGGCCATTAGCTGATAGAAAACCATCTATTGCGCCCTTCCGCCGGTCCATTCTCCTGTGACATAACATACAAAAATAGCAATCCGGTTAGTACAACTTGGTATCCTTGGTAAACCGTTCATAAACGGAACTGCCTGCTTGGCATATCCTAAACCGCGGCTGTAAATCATTGAGTCACAAGTTCGTCATTTCTGCGCTACCTCCTAATCCTGTGGGGGCACTCCACCTTCTACTCAACACACAAACCCCAACTTCAACAAAGCTGTGGGAGCCCCTCAACAGAGAACTGACATTGGTCAAATACCATGTTGTATGGCATTTCTCCCACTTAGTCTGGTCTACAATCACCTTTTAGCTCACTGCACCCTTCACAGGGGAGAAACATCCCACCTTACCAATGTTAATACCAAATTAGCGCTTGTACTTCACTAGGGCTGCTACCTGTTACAAACCTCACAGCTCTGATAACCTCTGTGAGGTCCTTCATCCCGTGGCATGGCAACAAGAAATTAGCGACACTGATAGTCCCCATTCCCCGGCCTGAGAAAAACCCCCTCCTTTGACCCTGCCGACCAGCCACGTGTCTGAGCAACTCAAACACGGGGATCTCGCTGCACCCATCATGCCCTCCTCGTCGCAATTCAGTTGTCCTGCTAATCCGCTATTCTTTAAAAGTGATAAGCAACCTGAACCTATGCCGTAACCCCTTACCTGCGGTCTGCTAGCAAGTCCTTGTAAAAGATGAACTTGCACCTAACACTGCCATTTCACGTTCACATGCCTGAGAGGCAGCTTGAACCCAGGACCTTGCAGCAGGTAGGCCCATGCTCTACCTGTTGAGCAATTGAGATTACCCCTCTGCTATGTGTGTTCCCTTAGTAAACTCCATATTAACCGGTAATTGGGCACTTAAATCTGTAATCCTGCTATTGGGTCAGTCCTAGTTCCACCTGCGAGCCATTGGTAATAAATAACGTAAGGCAAAACAATATCCTCGCAGCTCTCTTACGTACCAGGGCAGCGAAGAGGCTGAGTCCCTGCAGCCCGGACCGTTAAGCATCCCCCTGGGCCCCAAGCTGGTTCCTGTCGGCCCAGGTGCACGCCCCTTTTGCCTCCCTCGGGAGAGGCGAGACGATCGACCCCAGAAGTTGGTGGGGGGGGGGCGGGGCAGAGGTGGCGGCCCACTCTGCTGACTGTCCCTCCAGCGCCCCTTGCGGGGGCTGGCCATCCACTCAGCATTAGAAGCCAGATAAGCCCAAAACATACTTTTGGTTTGCCAGGCAATAAACATTGCTATTATTCCCCAGAGAGTTTTAATGAGTATGTTAGTAACTAGGCTGAGCTTGGGCCCGCTGGATTTAGTGTAGAGCACCTGTTAGCTGGGAATGAAGTAAAATGAGCTCAGCGTTGTGTCCAAGCAGGGGTAAAATGAAAGGTAATAGAGAACACTTTCTATGGTTCTGCTAGAGGTAGATAAGGTTAAGGCAGCGGGGACTTATCCCCCGCCCCCCTTTTATGTACTAGCGGTTCTAAAAACCACAAGGAGGCCTTGGTGCTCCTGTTAGGAGGGCCCACCAGAATGACCCATGCATGTTAGGCATTTCCTTTATAAAATAAGAGCAAGCTTACACTCTACACTCTACAATACACTCCATCCCTGCTTCTCTCACAGTCACCCTTCTTTTCCTCTTGCATTCACCTGGTTCTCTCGCTATCATATACATCCCTTGACACTTACGGCCTGATTCAGAGCTTGTTCTAATTGTAGTGTGGAAAGCCGACATTCTCCCCTCCAGTTTCCAACACCATAATTCTGAGAGGGGTGGAAATATTGGAGGGGAAATGTCGTGCTTTGCAGCAGCAAAAGCTGCTAAAATCAAACATTGTGGGGGAAATATGTGCTCCAGTGGCATTGCGAGCATTTCCCAAAAGACTGCCACTTTCCTAGTTTAAGAAAGTTTTCATAAACTTTCATTGAGACTATAAAAGTGCTGCTGCAGTCTGAGAAATGCCATGTTTAAAATGGGAAAAAGTGTGCTGTGTTGTATAAGTGTACCTCATAGGTGTAAGGAGGGCATGATATCAACAGTAAAACAGACACAAGTGACCACCGTTCAAGGGTGTGTATTGCAAGGGTGTGATACACGCCTATCTAAACCTAAATCTACAGATGGGAGCAAGCTACGACCAACAAATAATAATAATGCAGTCCTAGCGGAGACTTGTCAAAATAAAAGGGGTCTATACTAAAAAACCTTTTGCCAATCCTTACCACTAATTCACAAATAGTGTGGGGAGGTGTTCATGAAAAAAAAAGAAGTGTTCTTTTTTATTTTCTTTATTATTAAGTTTCGTAGAGTTTACATAAAACCACGTCAAGCATGAAATTTGACAACATATAACTATAGAATTCATCACAAACATTCCCACAAATTCTGCCACCCCCAACCTAACAAAAATGAATGTAAATCAATCCAAACCATCATTACAAGTCATCCAAAAATCTACCCCGCATTTGATCAAACTATACTGTCCACGGTGGATGGTTCGGGATATCAGTCATTTCCGCCGACAAAATCTCTGAGAACTTGCTGGAAGGAGTTGTGGAAGAAGAGTAAGCGCAGAATATGTGATAATGATTTTATCCCAATCTGGTTGAATCCAGGAATACTGTTGAATGGGAGGCCGCTACTGTGGCTGAACTGGCTCCCGAGTGGGGTAATGTGGCTGAGTGATTTGTTTGAAGACGGAAAATGGATCAGTTATAAAAGACTTGCACGAGTTAAGGATCTCAGAGACTGCACAACGGGAGAATACAGGAAATTGAGGGAACTACTGCGAAATGAAAGTGCTGTTGATGTAAGTGGATGGCAGACTTGGTTGCCTGAAGGGATTATCTAAGTGGTCTGAGATACTTGGCTCTGACATGTCTGAGGACAGATGGAGGTATATTTGTAGAAATGTGAATCTGACTTCCATTAATCTGGGAGAGCAAAGCCGACAAATCAAAATTCTTAATAGGGTATTTTCTCCCCAAAGACTTCACGTGAGAGGGATGGTTGCATCAGATGCTTGTTGGAGGTGTAAACATGCAGTGGGCTCCTTTGAGCACATGATGTGGGATTGTTATGATTTTAAGGACATTTTGGAGGAAAGTTACTGAGAAGATGAATGATGTTCTATTGTTGCAAGAAGATTTTGACTATAATACTGTCATCTTGGGTGAGGATGATAAGGTGGAAGAACTCACATACCCACTGAAATGCTGGTTTTTCAGGGCTGCAAACTCTGCAAAGAAAATTGTTTTGAGGAAATGGAAATGTTATGAGAGACCGACCTTTTCAGAGTGGGTGGAGGACTTGCGGAAGGTTTCCAGAATTGAGAAGATTGTTCTTCGCAGAAACAAGAAAAATAAAGAAGTGTTCTTAAAATGAAATGGCAGGATTTTCGGCCCATTGGCCTCCCTCCCCATGTTTTGAGCATGGAGTAAGGCAGTTCACTCGAGCAAAGCACACACTCTGGCTTCTGTGGCACGAGGATACAGTTCAATTGCCAGCATCAGGACATTCTCTGTCCGAGTATCTTTACTTCTTAAAAAGTCTCTTGATTCAGAGGGCCCGATTTACAAAAAAACAAGATGCAAAAGTTCTTTTCCTTTTAAAAGTATTAAATTTGGGTATTCACCCTGGATCCCCCTCAGCTGGGCTCAGATCGCTTTCAAAACTTCAATATTGGATCCCCTTCAGATCCTCTTATTACAATGTTCAGAGAATATTCTTTCTCAGGTGACTCAGTTCACCAGGGATACCCCTTAGCCAGACTCAGATCTCTTTCCATTTCCCAATTAGTTTCCCTCAGCCGGGCTCGGACCAATTGCATTATACATTAAACCATCAAAGACTTGAGAATGTGCACAGGGTTTAGCTTGACCCGTTGCAGGACCACTTTAATCTCAAGATTCCCTTTTTCTCACACTCAGCATCAGTTGGATACCTAACAGTGACTTTCGAATGAGCACCCACATGGCGCCGGACCACTCTGTCTACGGTATCTTTTCTTGCCCTCCAAAGTTGTCACTCCTTTGGTTTCCAATTATATTTGCGTTGCTCGTCACATACGTCTCACACACTGTTTTCTTAGATATCTTTATACAATGTTGCCGCTTGAAACCTTGGTTCAAAACACAGGCTGGTTTGGTATCAGTCTCTCCGACGCTGCTTTGTTGTAGGAGCCAAGGACAGTACCATGGCAGCAATCGCTCCTCCCCGCCTTGGTGATCGACGCAGGAGTGCCCCGGATACCTCTAACACACTGAACAGGTTTGATTAGCTTTAGTTCCTGGTGTTAGGTTTCTTACTTTCCAAGGTTCACGAAAGTAACAGTCTTTAAAGGTCAAGGGCACTTCCTTCCTTGCAACCCTCTATGGCAGTGGTCTTCAAACTTGTTTGGCCTGGGGCCCCCCTGAGCAAAATGTGGGCAGGCCGGGCCCCCCAAAAATGCCAATTGGACAGTATGTACAAAAGGCTATGAATTATTGCGCCTTGTCACTGCACCCTACTCCCAGTATAGTCACAGGGCTCCCCCACCTGCTCCCATCGCAGTCGCTGGGCTCCCTCATCTCACTCCTACCTAGCCCCTGGGCTCTCCCCACCCCATCACAGACCCTGGGCTCTCGCCACCCTGATCCCACCACTATCCTAGTGCTCCCACCCATTCTGCTTCCACCGCAGTGCCTGGGCTCCCCCCACCCTGTTCCCAACACAGTCCAAGGGCCAGTGGGAGCTGGTGAATTTTTTAAGTGGAGGGGCATAAATATTTGGTCGAGCACAGTGAGGGAGCCCAAACCAATCAAGGAGGGTTTGGGGGGGTTTTCCCCCCCATGAATTCTTTTTTAAATAATGGGTTAAAATGTTGCATTTTAGAACATACTTTAAATAAAAAGGGTAAAAAGCCAAACAGTTTGCAATTGGCACTGGGAGGTCGGGGGGAGGAGGGGAGCATGGTATTTTTGACTGGACATCTATGATAGATGCCCAGTAAAAAAAAAATACCCTCCTTGTCGCCCGGGCTCCATAGCGCCTCAGAAGGAGAGCTGATTTTGGCTGGTGGGTGGGGGGTTGTGCAACAAAGGCATTTTAAAATGCCTTTGTTGTACAACCCTCCTTCCCCACTGTACCCCTCACTCGTCAAAATCAGCTCAATGGACCAAACCAAACACATTCACACAGCAATCACCATCATTAATAAAAGCAACCATCACCATACACTCACTCATAACGCAAACCTACACACATCCATACACATATTTCAATAAAGCTCCCCCTCGCACATACAGATATGCAGTGCCCCAGCCAGCGTTTCCAATGAGCTATGCAAGGCTGGAGAAGCAAAACGCCCCCAGCCTTGCATGGCTCAATGAGCATGTGCGGCCGGGGAACGGAACTATCAAAGGGAAACAGTGGGCCTCATTACAAGTGTACCGGTCTGGTAACAACAGTGCCAGTAATTCTACCGTCATCGTTGTTACCGGACCGGCACACTACAGGTCTGCTTGCCAGAGTTGTTGTGCCCGGCAGGTGGGACGCTGCCGGACACAGTGGCTATGGTAAGCAGACCTACACGGAAGCACCTGCACCATTATTAACAGTGCTTCCGTGTTCCCCATTCCCATTGAGTCATATAGCCAGGCTCAGACTGGCCTACAGGGCAATACCCGTACCAAAAATGCGAAATGCTAGTGTTGGCCAGTCAAAATGAGCCACTTTTCTGGTCAATGTGGGCCAGTTTGATGAGTTACTTCACTATCCAGCTATAAGTTTTGACCATTGTTGCAGAATAAATGTTCCTTAATATCACAATTTGCTTACATTTTACCAAACAACGGTAATGAGCACCACCCCCGGGCAGCTCTGAATCCTTGGCATCATGGTAAAGCTGTTTTTGGTAGTGAAACGACACTTTTTCTTTTTAGCACATACCTCTGAATCAGCCCCTAAGTCTCAGGCACTCTCTTCACTCACCATAAATGGACACTCACACCCAAATACAGCTTTCTCAAACCAACCAATAACCTCCCCTTGCACATGCTCTTTGTAATCCTCCTCTTGGCTCAGCTGCACATTCCATCAACCGCTTGGTCTCTCAATCCACCTCCTTCTCCTTTGACCTCAAAGAAACAACCCACACTACACTTTTTCCTGTATCCCCTTTTATGCTCCTCCCGCCTGCACATTGGTCCCAGCATCCCTCGGGTTCCTCAGGCCAATCTCTAGCTTGTTCTTTCCCGGTATAGTGTAATGCTGGTACAAGGCTTTAAAATACCTCTGAAGCCAGGCCCCCTCATCAAACAGGGTCCTGCTGGAGTTCGGCCCACGACACACAGTCATTCCCAAAGCTCTTAATGTGCATGGTCTTTAAATGTGAGTTCTCCAAAGGTCTTCAATGGCGGCTCATGAGAAAAACAGCCAGTTCAAAAATCTTTATACACGTATTTAGGGGCTTCCTGGGTGCCGGTCTATAGTATGCACGCTCTGCGGCCCTGCTGTTCACCAGGGTCTCGCTCGCTGTTAAGTTGCTCGTTCATTCCTCCGCTTCAAGGACTTCTTGGCTCTGTAGTCCTGAAAGAGAGGAAAAGGACAGTGTCCAGAACCTGGCACAGCAGGTATTGGGTGATAGCATGTGGTACTTGATAGTTGCATCCAAACACAGGTAGATGGGATAGAGACTGGGGCCCTCCCAACTTCCACACCTCGTCTCTGGGGCAGGTGTTGCTCTGGTAAGCACCCTGGTAGGCCTCCTGCCCCAGGTTGGGAGGGGTGTGCATTCTCTTTTGACAGGGTGAGGTCTCTGACATTGTCACATAGTGCAGAAACTGTATGTGCATGTATGCATTTATGTTCATATGAGGTATGCTACTGTGATAAAATGCTCTCTTTGCAGCCTGCACCTCAGACACTACACACAGCAGGGAGTGAACAATTGGAATGTGGAGTGGAGTTGGTAGAGAGGAGGTGGGATGGGGAGGGAAGAGTGCAGGAAAGAGTATGGGTTCCGGAGGTGTAACCAGGAGAGGCATAGTTGGGCGTAGGACAAAGCAGGAAAATGGATCGTTTTCACAACTCCCATTGGGCAGTAGACACGTGTAAGGGGGGGGGGGGCGTGAAAAGTATTAACTTCACAAAGATAACGTAGAACCCTATTAACACCCTCACCACACTATGAATGCAGTCTATATATATTTGCATGTACGTATGAGGTAGCCCTCCTTGGTCTGGTCTCCACCAGACCTGAGCTTTAGACACCAGTTCTCGCTCTCCATAGTCTGACCTCTGCCAGTGTCTGGCCTATAGCCAGGTTCCTCTCAGGGTCTGCTTCTGCCACTGGACATGGCTTTCTTCTAGGGCCAGGGTCCACCCCTAAGACAACCCCTCTTGCTCAGGGTCTAATTCTGTGTCTGGGTGCGGCTCTTTCTCAGGGAGTGGTACAGGGCCCTGAATCAGTCTCTCTCTCTCAGTTCTCTTACTCTGCAAGGGATAGTCTGTCCCCCAAACCATAAAGGTGTTATGGTGCCCTGGTCGCTGCAGTCTTCTCGGTTTTCTGCCTTCTTTGCCGGTAAATTGGTTTACGCTTGGGAATTTCAAATCTTTGGGGGCTGCTTGCTTCCCATTTCCTTGGGGAGTTTGAGATTTTTAGGGATGTAGAAGTGCTTTTGTACAGCTGAATATGGAGATCTGGGAGGGAGGGGGTTTACTCTGCTTTTGTGGCCAAGTGAGTGGGAGTTCCTGTTAGTGCATGATGGGAGTGTCTGGGCATACTTTCCTTCCCCTCTGGCTGGTGTCTGGTGTGCCTCGCCTCTTGCCTCTGGGGAGCAGGACTGGTGATTCCATTTAAATCAATGGTGCGTGTTGCTGCTGGATAATGGTGTTGTGGGGAAGGAGTTTTCCCGCTGTCTGACTATGTCTTGGGAATGCCTAGTAATCTCTCGGAGGGACGCCCTGATCTAACTCTCCTCGCCAATGATCAGTAGGCTCGGCAGCATGCCCTGCCCTCCTGCCCTCCTGTCACAAGGGTGCAGGGCAGTGTGTGCAGACTCTATGGCAGATTTCCCATATTCCACCTCTGGGTCGCTCCTTACTGAGCTTGTTAGCATCCTGGGCCCTCCGAGTTCCCATGTTCCTACGGAAGGTATATGAGAGAGAGAGAGAGAGAGAGAGAGAGAGAGAGGGAGAGAGAGAGAGAGAGAGAGAGAGAGAGAGAGATCTGTTTATATGTGTGTACACTTATTCTGAGAATAGTGCTGATTTATCTGTCGATCAATCAATTCGACTTGCTACCACATTATTGCAACACTATCATAGATCATGCTGCATGACACTACTGAGAAAATGAGTTGCAGTTTTGAGATATGCCACATTTGCGCTAGACACTGCATGGTTTGTCAGGAGAGAGTTCTCAAGAAGGTTTACACAATCTTGGTCATTGTCACATAGAGAGGTGTTTATTAGGATTGCAGACAGGTGTTTCGACCAGCCAGGTCTTCCTCAATGCATGAATAATAAGTCGAGCAGGTAAACGCCTCTCGATGCGGAGGGGAAGGCCCCTGTGTTAATATTGTGAGTAATTCCACATGGCAGTTGAAGACTGACCTGAATGATTCTTCAGTTGTGTCTTCTCAGTCGGTCGTACCGCTTGCAGTGACTGGGAAGACACAACTGAAGAGGCATTCACGCCAGTCTTCAACGACCATGTGGGATTGTAGCCTTAAGTCCAGAATCACAATCCATCAACTGCACAACACCCATATTCTCCTTTGCTAGCACATCAAAGACAAGGAGAGAAAACCAGAAAAACATCACAATGTCAGAATCACAATCCATCAACTGCACAACACCCGTCGTCTTCACTGCTAGCACATCAAAGAGGATGGCACACAAAAATGTAGCCTTACGTCTAGAATCACAACCCATCAACTGCACAACACCAGTCTTCTCCAGTGCTAACACATCAAAGACAAGGAGAGAAAACCAGAAACATAGCACTACGTCCAGAATCACAACCCATCAACTGCACAACACCCGTCCTCTCCACAGCTAGCACATCAAAGACAAGGAGAGAAAACCAGAAACATAGCAAAGGATGCAGTCCATGTATGCCATTACAGAATGGTTTTGGTGGTGTTGCGAGGACCCTCGGTCGACCACGAACCTCCCGTGGTCACACCACCACTCTCAGGCTCTTTCTCGCTTTCTGATTTGGGATGCCACGCATCCAGCTCCGCTTCTCCTGGCTTCCGCGCTACCTGCCGTACCGCATTAGTCCCTTCTCGCCCTCTTACGATTGCAGGATGCTACGTGTCTTGCCTCTGCTTCTCCCTGGAGTTAGTGTTTGAGCCTTTTTGCAACTTGCGGACTCTCTCTTCGCGTTTCCAGGCTCCTCCCATTTTTGGACTTCGCAGCCTTGGGGCTTTCCCTGCGCAAGCCTTTGTTTCTTTTTCTCTGTCTCCTGCAGATTCTCTTCTCCTCCGTTCGTCCGTCCTCTTTTTCATACGAGTGGAATGGGAATTTAAAAGGAGCCTTTCTACTTCTGGTTGGCAGTAACACATAATGGTTTTCTCTTCACATGCATTTTCACCAGAAAGGTTTGAAGATGTTATTTTGGAATGTCCTCACGGGAATGTGAGTCCTTATCTGAAAAGGGGGAGGCTCTACCGGGCGAGGTTCCACCGGCTATACCCCATGGTAGGTTATTGCAGAGTGGGCTCACCTCAGCAGCCTTCCAGAGGGACTCCCCCTTTGGGAAAAGGGACCAATCCCTTTGATTTGTCACACACTTTAATAATAACTCTTTGCAGTCTGCACCGCAAACACGATATGTAGTATGCCACAGTAACAACGTACTCTGTGTTGTCTTTCTCTCAGACACAATGGGGCTCATTTTAAAAGACCCCTCGCAGTTTACAGGGGGAAAATGTTATTTTTACACTTTAGCCTACAACGGGTCCCATGTTTTTTTTTTTTTTTTACTGCACAGTGCAAAACGTGAGTGTGAAATGGTGGCATAGTCACTTTTACGCCAGCATTTTGATCTCTGCTGTGCAAAATGACTAAAGGCCGCCTGATTGGCAATTTTTAGATTAACAAATTAGTGGCATTTTCATGAAAACATTAAGGGAAGTCATTATTTGCACAGAAGAGAACTTTGGTGTTTTTTTTAACACAGCTATGGAAGATTTCTGCCTTGATGCATGGGCACTATGTAGGGTCAGAGCTCTGCCCTGCCTTGTGCCAAGGTCTCGACAAAATATGCTACTGAAATGCTGTAAATCATAAATGTCATACAATAGCACATGAACAGATGGCAGAGGCAATTCCAAGAAGGGTGCCTGGACAATAGCACAAAGAGGAGAACGAGTGGCGATCTAGTTTATGAGGGTGTGAACAACATGGGACATAGATCAGTGACAAAACAAAACAGGTGAGTTACAAAGGTTAAATGAACGCGGGGTCGGGGGTGGGAGGGCAAGTGGTTCAACCTAAAGGGGAGTACTGTACAAATATACAAATGTACAATATTATATGGCAATGGAGGCAGTGGTAGGAGGTAGGATGGGGGAGAGAGCAGGGCGAGCTAACCCTTTGGCAAGTAAGTGAGGTTTAAGAGCTTTGAAGAGATCCACAGTTGGGCTGGCTTTGATTGTGATGGGCAGCGGGTTCCAGTGGGGGCAGGATGAGTAGGGAGAAAGAGTGGATGTGAGAGGATGCACAAAGTGGCATGGGATAGTGAGGGTAAGTGCAGAGGAGCTGTCAAGGGAATGACATTGTGATTAGGCAGAGTTACAGTCAGCAGGGTACTGAGGCGTAAAACCATTGAACGCTTTTTAGACTAGGAGAAGGAACTTGAAAAGGGAGCAGTTGTGCTTGGCTATCCAATCAGTATGGTGTCGGTGTGTAGAAGTGAGGGAAGACCTGGGTAGGCTGTAGAGCGTGTTGTGGCGGCTCAGAAGAAGGACAAGGACTCTGATCTTCTATATTTAGATATGCTTTATTAAAAGAAAAAGTGCGATCTCCTGACCTTCCCTAAACATTCTCTACTCCATGTCCAATCATTTCCCTGGCTTGGCCAAGTAGGACTGTTCCAATAATGATTCCCACTCTTTTGCAACACTTGGCAGTTACTGGAACAGGTATGAGTGCTCCAGTAATTATTCCCACTCTTTTGCAACACTTGGCAGTTACTGGGGCGAGTACGACATTTCCAGTAATGATCCTCACTCCTTTCCAACACGTGGCAGTTACTGGGATGCATGTGAGTATTCAAGTAATGATTCTCACTCTTTTCCAACACTTGGTAGTTACTGGGACGAGTATGGGTGTTCCAGTAATGATTGTAACTCTCATGAGGTACTTCCCATACTTGATCATTACTGGGACGAATATGAATGTTCGACTTGTTATTTTCAGTTCCCCACCTGGGTCTCCTGCTCTCCCATTACCTTTCTGCTGCAGGGATCGCGTCACTAGGCTTGCAGTCTGCACAGGGCCTTCTTCAGTGGATGTTAGGTTGGCCTGTCGGCCTGCCATGTCCTCTTTGTTCATCACACTCTGCGGTGCCTTGAGGTAAGTGGTCAGAGCTTCTGTCATGCCACCACTTCTCACTTGGTTACACTTTGGACCTTCTGTTAGTCCTTCAGATTCTTAAATCTCAGGTTCTGCTGAGCGTAAAATACCCAGCTACGCACGCCAGCTTCCTCTCTGCTCCTAAAGTCGTTCACAGTGGATCTGGATTTCCCAGGCTTCACTCACTCCCAGTTCTCCTCCTCTCCGATTTATGACTAGCCGTGGGACTTCCCCGGCAGAGCGTCAAAGTCCCTCTTCTCTGCCCTGCTCGCACTCGGTATTACTCAAGTGGTTTTCTTCGTCTCAGTACTGAATAGGTATCCTTTCTATGATTTAATCCAGGGTTCTACATAACAATAAGATCTCTCAGCTTGTTCCACATGTTTGCTTCTGGTAGGTGTTAGTAATGACAGGCTATAGGTGGGTTGGTTCGGGAGTTCCTCATTGGAATGGTAGTCATTGTCCTGGTGAGGTCACTCTTGCTTTTACCCCTAGGGAGGGTATTGCGTAGCGTGCTCACCTCTCGTACGTCACAGGGGAAAGCTCCTCCCCTGGGGAGAAGTGACTGAATTCCATAATTCATCACAGTGTGCGTATCGAAGTTGAGAACTTTGTTTAGAGGGAGAAAGGAATAAAGAGGGAGGCCAAGGTAAGCATGAGCAGGAGGCAATTCTGCTGAGCACGAGGGTGGCGCTTGGAATTTTCGTACAGTGGTAAGAAATTGATGCATTTTCTGAATGTTGAGGAGGTTAATATGAGCAGCAGAAGCGGTGGTGGTGATGAATGGTTCAATTAGCTGGTTGCTTTCGAAGAGGAACCCATGGTTGCGAGTCTTGGGCAAGGGACTAAGAAGATCCGTCGAAGATCCGCACAGAAAGGGATAAGCGAGGAGAGGGTAGATCTGGCATTGGAAGCTTTTGGTTTTTATAGAGTTCAGCATGAGGCAGCAACTGGCCATCCAGTGTCAGATTGCAGTGAGACAATTTATAATCCATTCCAAGGTGACAGACGTGAAGGAGGAAAAGAAGAAAAAGATATGGGCATCAACAGCAAAGAAGTAATAGTGAAAGTTAAATTACGAGAAAAGCCTTCTTAATGAAGTGGTATAAGGATGAAGAGCAGAGATCCAAGGGCTGATCCTTGGGAACACTGATAGGGAGAGAGGTGGGCCTAGAGGTTTGCAAGTTCAAGGAGATTTTAAAGGGGCAACGTTTTTAAAGGAGTCATCTTCCAGGTAAGGAGGAAATCCAGGCGAGAACAGATTTGCGAAACCCAAGGTCCTGGAGAGTTGGTAGAGGCAAGGAGTATTCAACATTGTCAAGAGAGGCAGATGGGTCCAACAGGATGAGTACAGAAGAGAGTTTGTAGTGGAGTCTAAGTGGAGTGTTTATCACGGATACCAGATTGAAGTAATTCTTGAAAACCATTATCTTCAAGGTACATAGTGATCCGGTTGAAGACCACCCACTCAAGGGCCTTTGAATAATGTGGAAGGAGGAACACTTGGTGAAAGTTCACTGGAATGTTTGTGTCAGCAGAGAGGTTCTTCAAAAGGGCTAGGACTGTTGCAGATGTGAAGAAGGCAGGAAAGAGTCCAGTGGAGAGAGAGAGGTTCAACAGCTCAGAGAGAAAAGGGCAGGTGATTGAGACTAAGTGTTTGGCCATTTGAAGATGAAACCTTTCAAGAGGAGCAGATGTTTTGGCACTATGAAGGATGGCTGCTAAAACGCCAAATAAAATATGGTGGTGGATAGCCAAGCCTCCCTTATGCATGCCATGAAAATGTACCTCATTTCACCACTAAAGTGCGACAGATGCTTTAAAACTTCATTCACCCCTAGTATTTATTTATAAGCAATATTTGGATATGAACCTCCAGTCCTTGTTTATAATGGTCACTAGGCATATATCGATTTTAATCCACTCTTGGGAAAAATGCCCTTTTAAGATGTTCATTTAATAAAGTGGATTACGCTTCCAACATAATATCTATAACTGTATACACCCTAAAGACACAGGGAGGAAGAGGGGCACCAGGCACCTTTGGTGGGCTGTGGATTTGAGGTGACACAGGCACGTGGTGCCACTGGTGCACAGGCAGGAAGAGGGGCCTTCAGCCCGGTTGCTCAACTTCCCATATCTGTTGCAAAAATGTTGTATTTTTTAACATGTTTTAATTTATTTTATCTTTTATAAAATCTGTCTCGCTGCACTGTGAATACAATGCAGTTCTTTGGGCCTGGATCGAGAGATGGGTGAGTGTTAGACACTAAAAGCAGGTCAGAGTAAGGAGGGTGGAGACCAATAAAGAAAGAGATGCCAACTGACTTTCATTTGGGGGATCATCAACTTGTTAACTCTCTTTTCACTTCAAAAAGACTTGTTTCCTGTTGTGAAACATACACATCCCGTCCAATGCAGTTCAGTGGAAAGTTGTTTCTGCATTTCAATGTCAGATAATACTCATTAGCATCTGTGCGGGTGAGTCGGCCCATCAGATTGCTCCAAACCCTGGCTAAATCATATGATCCGAGGCCGGCTTAAGAGCAGCCAGAGTGCTTGACGCAGCCACCAGCCATATTCCTTCCTATCACCTGTGGCTTCCCTCGAATCTCCCCACCTTGCCCGACTGTTCCTGACCCACATTTACCAGAGGCTCCTGTAGTCCCAGACACTCTGCAGCTCTCTTCACTTTGCGCTTGTCCTTGGCTGCCACAGAAATGTAGGGCCCCCACCCACCATTTCCATAGCGGCCATGTTAGGTGAGGAAGTATATGTGAGAAACAACGCTCGCTACAACCCATTGTTTCTAACAAATACATTGCTCTTAACACCCTGTGGGTTGGCCTCAGCGTGCATATGGCAATAAGAACCCATGCTGGGCAATGAACCGCGTAGTAACGGCTTGCGAAGAAGAGGCTGCAGGCAACATACACAAAAGGGTGAGAGGTCAGAGACATGGTAGCTAGATGGGCAGAAGGAGAAAGTGGGGCACCAGACACATTCTGCAGGGTGGGGCCAAGATATACAGACAACAGGGAGCAAGCTGGAGGAGGAAAAGGAGTCACAGACAGTCATTGACTGAGAGATTGCAGGATGGAGGAGGAATTGTGGGTACAGACATTGCTGGCATGGCAAGTTGGTTCAGAAAGGCTGAGCAGTTGGAGGTAGAGGGGCCACCGACAATGGGCTTGAGATGGGTTGGAATGGGTGGTTCAGAAAGGATGAGCAGTTGGAGGTAGAGGGGCCACCGACAATGGTCTTGAGATGGGTTGGAATGGGTTAAAAGTCAGACATATGGCCTAAAGGGACAGGAGTAGGCTGATTGAAGTGCAGCACAACTCATCAAAGGACTCAGTAAATTTGACCACATCACCCTGGCCCTCATCGAACAACACTGGCTCCTGCTGCAAGCACTTATCATCTTCAAATCCTGCTGCATCATCTACAAGTCTGTCGCCCTGAAGTTCCCAAGTTACCTCACTGAGAAACTCGGCATCTATGGAGGCCTACAACCCACCAGAAATAAGAACATGCGCATACTTGAACTCCGCCTGTGAAGGAAGGAAAAAACAGAAGACAATCTTCTGTCTATGCCCCAAGCCTCTAGAACTTCCTCCCCATCAACATCCAACTCGTCCCCTCGCTTCTACAGTGCAGGAAGGAGGTCAAGACCCTCCTCTTCAAGCAATGGCTGCTCCATAACACCTAGGCCCCCGACTCTCCACCCCTACCATACCTGAGATGGGGTGATCTGCTTCTCTCCGTTTCATCACCTAGTTGCTTGTAGATCCCTTGCTGCCAAATTGCTCACCCTCCTGCTCCCCCTGTGTTAGCACCCCACTCCCTTGTCTCTCTGCTTCCCTTGCTGTGTCCTTTCCCCTATAATTTATAAAGTGCTCCGTTGGCTCCTGCAGCTAGGCCAGCACTCAACAAATACCCTTAAAGTAATAATAATCTCACCTAGTTGGCATACGGCAGAGAATGTACCCGGTTGAGTCTGAAATGCTAGACCACCCCGACATCTTGGAAATACCGTATGGAGCATATCTATGAACCGCCATAGGAAAGCTTGGATACTCGTTATGTAAAAACAAAATAGAGCAAAGTTTGGTGAGAAGACAGGCTCTTTGCAGTAGGGTGGAGTGATGTCCTGAATCAGAAAACAAAAGTCAGATTCCCATGAGTAGGACAAAAAAACCATGGAAATAGGAACGACGCCAGGTAAAGGAGGAAAAATGCACAGAGGGCCCACAGATGCAGTGAGTTAGGAGACACAAAGCGAGGTACAGCTCTCAAGTTACTCTAACTTGCCCTCATTTTGTGCCCTCTATTTGGTAGTCAGTTATTGTTGCGACCCTCTGAAATGTATGTGTAGTTCAACAGGCTGCTATTTTAAAGTCAGAGAACCGTCACTGTGAATTAAGCAATTGAGATCAACCTTATGCATAGGCCAGGAGTGTGAACCAGCACTCCACATAAGCAGTGTGAGATCTATGGTATTCATAGACCTGGAGTGAGAACCGGCACTGCAACTTAAGCAGGGTGAGATCTATCGTATTCATAGATCTAGAGCGAGAACCAGCCCTGCACCTTAAGCTGGGTGAGTCTGTTGTATTCATAGTTCTGGAGTGAGAACCAGCACTCAAGTTAAGCAGGGTGAGATCTATGGTATTCATAGTTCTGGAATGAGAACCAGCACTCAAGTTAAGCAGGGTGAGATCTATGGTATTCTTAGTTCTGGAGTGTGAACCAGCGCTCAACATAAGCAGTGTGAGATCTATGGTATTCATAGACCTGGAGTGAGAACCGGCACTGCAATAGCAGGGAGATATCTATTGTATTCATAGTTCTGGAGTGAGAACCAGCACTGCAACTTAGGCAGGGTGAGATCTATCTTTTTTTTATTTTTTATTATTGTAGCTCTTTGGATTACATAAAGAAAACCTTTAGCTATTTTTACCGAACAAGGAGCAGAAAACAACATAAAAGAGAAGAAAACAACATAAAGAGAGAGTAGAAAAAAAACAAGTTCAACTATACAAAATCAAGACGAGAGTTAATCCTATCGTTAAAGAAAACTTAAAAAACATTTTAAAATCAAGAATAATGCAATAAAAATGGCCCAGAAACAACAAGGATAGCATTTTCCCAAACTTCTGTTCTGCAGATGTGCTAAAATGTTAATAGACATTTATAAAAATGCCTGTTTCTTGTTTCCTTTCTCTTTCTTTTCTTTTATGTTGCTTAGTGTTTAACACTGCAAAAGTCTGCTTGATTTCAGGTCCTATTCACTGTTCCAAGAGGTTTGTCTTGTCCCTCAATTTTTTCAAAGATGAACTGGATACATTTTATGATTTTATGATCGCAAGATTGTTTGAGATCTTATCTCCTTCCAGCAGGTATGACCACCAAAGATCAATGTCCTTGAATCTGTATTCTTGCCAGATATGACCTAAGTACGTCTGTCGTTCACCTCTCACAGTAGGGCATTCCAGCAGCAAATGTTTCAATGATTCAACTTTTAATACATTTTTACATAATCTACAATTCTTTGGGTCGTCTCTCTCTCTTTTTCTATAATGATTGGTTCTACTTGGCCAGAGGTTCAAACGCAGCTTTAAGAAGCCTTGCCTCAAGAACCAATTGGGGAAGAGAGTTGGGTATTTGGGTAGTATATTCAGTTTTCGCGGGACTGCCCAGAATTCTTCATAGCCCCGATATTTAGTGAGCTCGTCCAGTGTGTCAATCCAATCTCTAGTGTACAGTTTTTTTTTCACTTGATCTGGGTTGTTTAAGAAGGATTCTTCCGTCTCATTCAAATTAAGAAGAATCATCTGGCATATTTTGGCCCATTCAGTCAATATTGGTTCCGACCTCTCAGCCATTGCTTTTTTTATGGCCGCAAAGCCCCCCTTTGTTGCCGGTTCTAGGCATCTTCTGTAGAAAGACAATATCTTCCACTCCACGATGACTTTCAGAGAGGATAGTGCCAGCTCTCTTCTAATTAATTGAATTGGGAAAGATTTTGGCAATCCCAAAATAGATCTCCAGAACTTGCCTTCTAGCCGTGACCATATTTTGTTGTCCAATAGGAGTGAGGTTTGTGATCCATAGGTTAGAATTGCCACTACTTTTGCACGATAGAAGTCTATCAGCGGTTTCATGGAAAATCAACAAAATCGCGCCAGTAGAATCTTAGCTTGGCCTATTAGGTTTCCAAGTTTGTTTTTTAAATCCTGACATCTCGGGGCTTCGTATCTGTTGGTATTGATACAAACCCCCAGGTACGTGATAGCTGTCACTTCCGTTATCTTTTTATTAGTTAAATACCATTGAGGTGAGTTTATCTTTTTCTTCTTTTTGGTATTAGTGAACGTCAAAATCCTAGATTTTTCTGGATTGATGGTCATTTTGTTTTTGACTACATATGTTTCTAATGCTTTTAGTTGATGTTGAAGACCTATAGGAGTCTGATCGATTAAAACTATGGCGTCTGCATAGATCAATCGTCCAATTGCTATATTATCAAGTTTTGCTGGAAAGGATCTTATATCTACAAAGGCTTTTTCCATATCTGAGGAATATAGTTTATATAATTCTGGAGCCAAGGGGCAGCCTTGCTTAAGCCCAATGGTCGTAGGAATTGTATCTGATAACAGGCCAGCTTTATTTAATTTCACTTTAATTGAGGTGTTCGAGTGTAATTCCTTTATGTTGTAGAGTATTATTTCTGGACAATTCCATTTTTTTAATTTCCTCCACATCCTCTCTCTATCAACTGCATCAAAAGCCTTTGATAGGTCCACAAAAGCTATGTAAAATTTAGCCTATTTGTTGGTCAGGGTTCGAGCTTTCAACAGGTTTAGAATAAAGATGTTTAATGGAGTGCCTTGTCCTTTTACAAACCCAGATTGCCATTCATCCTTATGGCCTGTTTGTGTTGCCCAATTTGTCAATGATTTTAATAGAATGGAAGCAAAGATTTTTCCAGCCACATCCAGAAGGGCATTGGCCTGTAGTTTTCTGGGACTGTTCTTAGGCCCTTTTTAAAGATTGGCACCACAATGCTCGTCTTCCATGAAGTTAGTATTTTCCCTGAAGCCAAAATATATTTAAACAGTTGGTGTAGGATTTTAGCCCATTCCGCTGGGTCCTTTTTCAGACCTTCATTTGTCAGGCCGTCTGGCCCCGGTGCTCTAGAGTTCTTTAGCTTTTTAATCATGTCTTCTAATGTCTCACTGTCTATGGTCAGCAAACTTTCATCCCTTTTTGGTATAATCCAATCATTTATAAGAGGTTTTAGAACTGGCTGTTGTTGTTTATAGTATAATTGCCATTGTTTCTCTGTGACTGGATTTGTTATTAGGGCATCTTGCAAAGTCTCTTTATTATTTATTAAGGCCCACATCTCTGCTGTATTTCTCTCACATATCGTTCTTAACATTGCCTGGGAGTCGTGGTTTAACATTGTTTTTTTGTGCAACTTTCTCCAATTTCTGAAGGTTTGTTTTATTTTTCGTACTTTATCAGTTTTATTTACCTCATTCAAGTCTTTCAGTGATTTTAACTGTTTCCTCATAGACTTTTTTTGTCAACCACGGCTTGATCGAATATATGTCGATGTGACATTATTGGTTTTGTAATCCCAGGTTTAATTCTAGTATGGAAGATTTTTAGCAGTGGAACATAATCGATGGTTTGCAGAGGTAGCTGCAGATACAAATCGTTTAGGGTGGATGTCAAGTTATCGTTCAGCGTTGGTAGTTTGGCTGGATTCATTTTTACTCGAGTTCTCCCAGTATTGATTTCTATCTTGAATGGGTATATTTCCTTTACGTTCTTAGGAAGAAAACTAGAACAGGTAAGTTTGATAGCATTGTGGTTACTAGCCTTAGTCGGTTGCACCTCAAGTTTTTGAATAAACGTTGACATATTAGTTGAAATTGTCAAGTAATCTAAGATGGCTTTGGATTTCAGCCCTCGCCACGTTGGTTTCCCGGGAATATCGCCTAACGTGACTCCATTTAGGATTGTACAATCTCTTGATTGTAACGTGGACCTCAAATTGACCCCTCTTTTGTGTTTGGTTGTGGCCATTTTCGGTACATCTTCGAGTGCCTTATTGTTTTCGTCCAGACAAGTGCAATTAAGGTCGCCCACCAATATTATCCATGGGTTATGCCATTTAGCTTTCAGATCATCAATAGCCTCTGCAACGTCCCTTGGAAGGGATTTGTTTCCTTTAACTCCTGGTACCCAGTATATATTCATCAGCACAACGTACTGGTGGTGTTGATCGTCTAGGGGCGACGGTGTTTCCAGGACTAAGATTTGGATATATGGAGTCAAGTTCCAAGAATGGATCACATTCCAGTTTAGGTCTTTTTTTATCGCTATCAGCAGACCCGCCATTGGTCTTCCTTTTTCTCCTTTTTTCGCAGGGTTTATATTTACTGAATAGCCTTCGATCAGGGGAATTTCTCTCAACCACGTTTCCTGCAGGCATAGTACATCAGGCATCTCTTTTTCAAATTAATTTTTTGTTAAAAGGTGGTTGAATCCCCCTGTGTTCCAGGAAATAAGGGTCCATGTTTCCTTTTGTGTTACTTTCCGGCACTATAGTGTCTTCATTTTTCCTGCTGCTAGGTTGGCCAACCATACCCATCTCTCCTGTTCTCCGTCTTGAGGTTGGGTTACCTGTGATTGTTTCATGGCTTTTTTATGCGTATCGTACGCCTCTTGAAAATGAGCTTTCTTTGAGATAGTTTCTTGATCCAGTACCTCTGGTTCTATTTCGTTATTGTTTTTTTCGGTTATCTTGAACCCCATCTTTCTTATAGTCCTCTCTTTGGAAAGTAATAGCTGGTGAATCACCTTGGAGCATGTAGAAACCCAAATACTATCCATATATTTGTCAGGAAATTCTATCAGGGTTATATCACTAGAGCTGATTAATCTCAAGGCTGGTATATGGTGGAACAACCTTAGGACATTTGCCCGGTTTAGGATAAGACCATCATCAGTATGTACTAGTCTTTCCAAAAGAAGACCTCTGCCCTTTTTTTCCGGGTTTAATCTGCGTTTCGGTAGTCTCAAGGGACTAGTCCGGAACTCAACAGTTCCACTGTTCTGCTCACTTTCTTCTGTGGTGTATTCCTTGAACTCCAAAATAGGTATGGGACTGTTTATATTTTGACTTTCCAGATTTCTTGTTGGACTTTTGACTGGTATGTTCGAGCTTCCCGTCATCATTGTCTTTAATTTTTTCTTACTTACAATTTCGGGCCGACTATATTTTCCTTTTTTGTTGTTTCAGCTTTGTTTGCGTTTTCCCCAGTTATCCTCTTTTCATCCAAATCGGTTTAATTCCTCTTTGTCGTTCCGTCTGTACTTGTTCATCAGTTATTTCAATTACCTCTTCTTCTAAGTCACTATCGTTGTCGTCCGAGATAGAGTAAGTGGACATATCCATTAACTCCTGATCAGAGTCATCCGTTTCAGCTGCATCTTTGTTCTTTGGACTCGTACTTATTTGCATATGGCTACCGATGTTTCGATTTACTATAATAGTTGCTGCTTCCTTTGGTGTACTCAGGCATTTGAAAAATGTTTTGCTTTTATTTGATTTACATACCCTCCGCGGCGGTTGATTTTTTTTTTTTTTTTTTTGAGTATCTGTAATGGTTGAGTAGTTTTCACTTTCTTATCATTCATGGCGATTTGCTCCTTTCGTTGCGACACAGTGATACCTTGCATCTGTTTTCCGTCCTTTTTTTTAAAGATTTCGCACAATTTTGAGTTTTGCTTATCCATTTTTGATACCTCAATATCTTTTTCGTGCTGCGAAAGGTCCAAAGTTTTTTGAGGTGTGTGTTGTCCTTTTTTATGATCTGTTTTACTCTCTGATCGTTGTTCGCCGTGGCTCCTCTTTGAGTTTCGTTTTCCGCAGGGATTTTTGAGGTATTTGGCACCAGTTCATTATTTTCCCTTTTTTTTTCTTTTCCTTTTATTGTGTCCATAGTATCTTTAGTTGTTTCTCCTTTCCTCGGAGTTGGGATTGGACATTCGACCTGATTACTTAGCTCTTCTAAGGTCCCTTTTTCAATCATATTTTCAGTACGTTCTTTCAAACGCTCTTCATTTGCATTTTCTTCTATTTGTGGTTGCAATTTTGCTAATTCTTTTGATTGAAAAATAGAGCAGTCCGAACCCCCTAGAGAATCTCTCCTAGGGTCTTTCCATCGGTTTTCCTTCTCTTTCATAATTTGTTCTAAGATGGTGTGTAACATATCGGAGATTCTTTGCTCAACATTTTGCATATTTTTTTGGATGGCCGATATGAATCCTTCAATGAAGATTGTCTTAGAATGAACCATTGCTAGCAATGTAGTGTGGTCCTTAAGAGTATCCGTAACATCTTCGTGTAATTCCATGTAAGGGCCAGTATCGCTGCCATTGTTGTAATCATCAGGAAGTCATCCTTTTCACACTTTTCTCCCCCTGTCTTAGGTTTGTTGGTCATCTCCCTCTCTTTCTGAGGTGCTTCTATCGTTGATGGTAGCGTGTTCAAGTTTGAGTTTTGGTCATTGTCTGTTTGAATTGACTGGTTTTTTAGTTTCCCCTTTCATGGTTTGAACGGCCGTCTCTACAGTCTGGGGCTCTTTATCTATTAAGATTGAGTTTTCCAGCATGACAGCGTCGGGGATTTCGTTTGCTGTGGTGTTTTTATGAGTTAGTTTCCTTTTGGGTACATTCCCAGAAATGCCTGTCCCCCAGTTTAGTAAGGATTATTTCCCAAAAAAATGGTTATTTCTGTCTTGAACATCCCCTGAGGATAGAGTCCTGGGTTTCCATATTTTTTTTTCTAGGTCTGTAGATCTTATAAAGTCCATTCTGATTGGTTTAGGAGTTATTGTTTTACCTTTCGTTCCATTAAAGGTTCCTTTCGCTGCTTTAGCTAAATCTTCAACCGTAGTGTTGAGTTCTAACCCGGGAATATCCTCAGATAGTTGAATTAAATCCTTTGCCTTAGGAATATTTTCTTCTACTGTTTTTGATCTCATCTCTAGTGCAGGTGATGGCCTCTCTGACACATCTTCCTTTAAAAGGTCAATTTCCCTTGTAGCTTCTAAGTCCTGATCATTTTCGTCGGATGTTTCATTTGCCATAAGGGGCAGAACTTCCTTAGTCTGCTTTACATCAACTAAACTTTCCTGAGGCTGAGGTGATTCGTCCATTTCAATCGTATTGTCAATTTGATGGGATATGAAATTATTCCTGGGTGGGTTGACCTCATTGCTCTCTGAGTTTAATTGTATGTCTTCCTGTGGCCGCTCCCTCCTGATTGCCAATCTTAACCTCTATCATGAACGGACCGAGTACTGCTCCTTGATTAGAATATTTTGTTCCATGATTCGGAGTCATGCTTTCCTTAACTAGCACCGGCTCGTTATCATTGTCTTCTGATAATATTAAGTCATCTATATGGTTGTTTAGTAGAGGGTGGTCACCCAATCTAGTCGGTAACACTACTTCTGCCATTAGGTATTTGGAGATCGTGTGTGTGTGTTGGCTTAGAACACTGGTATCAAACCTTCAAATGGGACTGTAAGTATATTTTCCCCTGATGTTGTCAGGTTATATCAGTTGTTTGCAGTGTTCGGGATCAAAAGGGTCGAACCCTAGCAGTCTCCCTTGCCTTAGAACTTAAATCTAAGTTTTTGATCGTTTCGCAGGGCGGGATCAAAGGGGTCAAGCCCCAACAGTCTCCCTACCCCAGCATACGTTGAAAAAAAATAACAACTGGTGATGTTAGCTTGTTTAATCGGGCTGAACCTAGCGACTTTTTATCCTTGGTCATATGACTTGTGTAGCTTTGGGATATCCCCCAGATGTTCAAATGATTTTCCAAATAAGTGACCCACCTGCACTTGACATCCGCGGGGTGTTTCCCGTATCTTTTCGTGCCCAGCCGACCAGCCAACCAGCCCAAACAGCAGCGCCCTTGTCCCTGCAGCGGGCTTAACGCCGCAAGGGTGGTTTGCGCTCGAGTAAAAGCCCAGATTGAGTCACGTGATCAGTCAGGTGATTGTGACCGCGCCCCGCCTCCTCCAGGAAGCGAGCGCAATTCAGCGTTGGGGCTTTAAAGTTTAATGCTGGAATTTCCAACAGCAGGCTGCAAGCAGGTAGATTTCGAAATTTTAGAGTTCGCAGAGTCACCAGTATACAGTATAGTAACAACAATTGGACCTTCCAGGTCAACAGACAAACTGGCCAGTTAGGAGGGCATTAAAGTATCAATAAAATACCAATAAAATACCCAGCCTCTAGGTCAAAAAGGACAAAAGGGATAAACTGAGCAGACTGTAATAGTGTCACACTCTAGGGTCGCACTCCAAGTGCAGCCTCTTACACTGGGCACCTAGTACTTAAGGCACACCTTTTTATAGCAGTTGTAGCTGGCTTATGATTAACACAATAGCAGCACCAGCAGTCCCCGGAGCCGTGAGTGAACTTATGCCTGCATGCATTTAAATTGTGACTAAATTGCAGTGGTTTACCTTAGTTTAGATTGGTTCCCACTCGTAACACACGTAACATAGGAGTCAGCACCGTGCCAAATCGCGTGTGTTGCCCAGGAGCCTTTAGTAGCAACACACTGTATGCTCCTCGCTCTCCATTAGGGTGTTGAAAAAGGCTGGCTGGCTGAGAGAAACACCAAGCCGGTTGCCCACAGCAGCTCACGTCTCACGTCTCGCTTCGCTCACCTCGAGGACGCTAGAGGAAAGCACCTAGAGGAAGGCACGTTCATATTTCTGGAGCGAGAACCAGCACTGCAACTTAAGCAGGGTGAGATCTATGGTATTCATAGATCTGGAGTGAGAACCAGCACTGCAAGTTAAGCAGGGTGAGATCTATGGTATTCAAAGATCTGGAGTGAGAACCAGCACTCAAGTTAAGCAGGGTGAGATCTATCGTATTCATAGTTCTGGAGCGAGAACCAGCACTGCAATTTAAGCAGGGAGAGATCTATGGTATTCATAGATCTGGAGTGAGAACCAGCACTGCAAGTTAAGCAGGGTGAGATCTATGGTATTCATAGTTCTGGAGCGAGAACCAGCACTCGAGTTAAGCAGGGTGAGATCTATGGTATTCATAGATCTGGAGTGAAAACCAGCACTCAAGTTAAGCAGGGTGAGATCTATGGTATTCATAGATCTGGAGTGAGAACCAGCACTCAAGTTAAGCAGGGTGAGATCTATGGTATTCATAGATCTGGAGTGAGAACCAGCACTGCAACTTAAGCAGGGTGAGATCTATGGTATTCATAGATCTGGAGTGAGAACCCGCCCTCAGTTTAAGCACAGACTGGGAGCGAGAACTGGCCCTGCACCTACAGCAGGCTGCGATACACTGTATGCCTACACCAGCAGCAGGATTGAGAGCTGGAAGGACACTGTCCACAGGGGCTCCTACTTATTATAAGCTGCGGAGCTTTCCAACAAACCTACCATCCTAGAAATGACTGTGCTGCACCCTTGACTTATTTGTTGGAGCAAGATTTAATTTTCAATGTATGAAATTATGTGGTCGACATGACACAGGTTTCACACAACTTGCACTTTTTCACCGTTTAAATTAGGTGTAGCACAAAATGAATGTGACGATTGCTTGAAAACCACAATGCAAGCTTGTGAAACAAGCTTTGGCAAAGACAGCAGATTTTCTGTAGGCATGGGATAGGCATTTTTCAAGCACTGCCATAGTGGCGCTATGTGGCCTTAAAACGTAAACAGCTGAACATGATATGTGTACCTTGGTATAAGATAGCAGTGCCTGACAAAATGCATATCTAGTATGTATATACAAGCCAAAACTGCTGGTCTTCCTAATTCTTGTTTTCAACTGGATTTTAGTGCAAGGAACTGATGAGAGTGTGCATACATTGCTCATAAATCAAGTGGTGAACACACACTTAGTTGAGACATTCCTGTTACATCAGGCGCGCATTTACAACTGCAATTAAGCCATTCACTCTCAGAACACTGCTTAGAAAGAACACTTAGTTTCTGTACAGAACAATGTTTGATATTCCTGCTTGATAGAGCTAGTTTAGAGAGATCCTGGAGCATGTGAGTTGGCTGCAGAGGGGCAGGTAGTCAGTGGGAATGGACAGAGGGATTAGCATTGCCATCAGCAATACATTGGTGGGTAAATAGTCAAACAGCACCTGCAAGCTGATTGTCTCTCCTCACATACAGTGGTCCCTAAGTGCCAGATAATAGCCAACACCCATGAAGCATGGCAGTAGCTCTGCCAATATACAGTCCATCTAGACTCCGACCAGTGTTGTGTCTATGTTTCTGATGGCTGCCAGAGACCCATACGTCACCAGCATGCCCTTACGCTCATTCCAACATTGGGATTCAAACTCCAAACAGAACCTAAACCTGTGAAGCCAGCCTGAGCATTGAGAGAGTAGCTCTCCTGCCCAGAGTCTGTCACTGGACCAGATTAGGCAATGTTTCTAGAGCCCAATCTTCCTCTCTGCTCCTCGCTTCTAATCTGGTTTTGCACCCAAGCCTCATCGGCCTCTCTTAGCTGTGGTTCTCCCTCATTAGAAGAGTGAATGTAGCCCTGGATACCAGATGCATTTCAGGGATGACTTTAAAATATAAAGAACATTTCTTGAGAGACATTGAGACAACCCGAAGATATGTAACCACCCCCGCCCCCAAGGATGTTTGGGGCAGATTGGAGCAGTGGCAGTTGAGTGGGCCCCAATTCATGTCCCAGTCCCCAAGTGCCTGCTTGTATTTGGGTTGTACCACTTTCCATCACTCATACCTCTACAAAGACAAGTTTGCCAGTCTCATTGCAGGCTTCCCCAAGGCACGAGACCCAGGCAGATCACCCACATGAATGTAATGCACCAAGACCTCCAACGTTGCAAGCAACAGAATGCTATGCATCACTAGAAAGAGAGAGAGAACTGGTAGGTGGAGAGCCGCTCAGTCCCGGAGAACACGGCGCACACTGTCAATAGTCAGTGGTGTGTGCACCACGTCCCCGCAATGGAGGAAAAGCACTCCCTGAGAGACTCGTGCAATTGTGCCGCAGAGGGGGTTAACCCCAAAATAAATTCCCCAGTACTTAAGGGTGAAAACGCCACAGAGTGGCCACTGAACATTATAGCAACACGGTGGCCGCATGCAGGAAAAAGGGGCATGGCTTAGCCTCCTTTTTGTAAATGCTGACCCTCCTGAGAGGGGAAGACTGTACTAGACTGGTCAAGCAGAGCGATCTAGTGCAAGAAGGAGGGGGACAATAAGAAGGGCGTCAGGAAACAGGAAGGTGTGGATCACTTGTGTGAGGTCAGAGGACAAGGGGGTGGCAGACCATGAGATCAGCAGGAGGAAGGACGGTGGATTGGACCATGGAGGCGATTTAGAGAGGAGGCGAGATTTTGGTTGGTGAGAGCAAGTGGTGCTGTGTACTAAGTGGGCGTGCATGGGAAGTCAGAGAGAGCTTTAGAGGGTGAGCAGAGAGTGAGTGGGAAGTGAGTGTGAAAGTGAAAGAAGGGTGACTGAGTAGGACATGGGATGGATTAGTAGTAGTGTGGAGGAGAGAGCACTGTGGTGGTGTGGTTGATGGAGTAGTATCTTGGAGAGGAAGTAGGAGGGAGTAACATTGAAAGGTGGTGGGAGGTGGTAAAAGCAGAGAGAGAGAGAGAGATTGGAGGAACGAAGGAGAAACAAGTAGGAAGAGGGACGAGAGAAGGTGGGTGGAGTTGGACAGAGGAGAGTAGTAAATTAGATATTAGTAAAGACAGGGAGAGGAACATCATGCAGTAAGAGAAAGTGGTCAGCAGAGTTGTGATAGTTTCTCGAAGCGCACCCTAGCAATCTCTTCAGAACTAACATGGATAGAGTAGGAACAGTTTAGAAAGACCCAGAGATTATATAGATCTGGCAACTGCCTCTAGACCCTCACTGGCAGTCAGTAGCGTTCAATAGGCCCTTTATACTAGCCTGGAGCTCAGGACGCCTCAGCAAGGGTGGACATACTTCATGAAGACAAGAGAGTGAGGGATGGCCCTAGCACCCTTGAAGCAACTCTGGGAGTGGAGTGTTCGTTAAGCCATCTGCGACAGTGTGGTTGGCACTGGACCCCCATGCACATCTGGGAGTGGGAGTGTTCGTTAAGTCATTTGCGACAGTGTGGTGTTCTACGAGCGACTTGAGCAGGCACTGGACCCCCATGCACATCTGGGAGTGGGAGTGTTCGTTAAGCCATCTGCGACAGTGTGGTGTTCTACGAGCGACTTGAGCAGGCACTGGACCCCCAAGCACATCTGGGAGTGGGAGTGTTCGTTAAGCCATCTGCGACAGTGTGGTGTTCTACGAGCGACTTGAGCAGGCACTGGACCCCCATGCACATCTGGGAGTGGGAGTGTTCATTAAGCCATCTGCGACAGTGTGGTGTTCTACGAGCGACTTGAGCAGGCACTGGATCCCATGCACATCTGGGAGTTGGAGTGTTCGTTAAGCCATCTGCGACATTGTGGTTGGCACTGGACCCCCATGCACATCTGGGAGTGGGAGTGTTTGTTAAGCCATCTGCGACAGTGTGGTGTTCTACGAGCGACTTGAGCAGGCACTGGACCCCCATGCACATCTGGGAGTGGGAGTGTTCGTTAAGCCATCTGCGACAGTGTGGTTGGCACTGGACCCCCATGCACATCTGGGAGTGGGAGTGTTCGTTAAGCAATCTGCGACAGTGTGGTGTTCTACGAGCGACTTGAGCAGGCACTGGACCCCATGCACATCTGGGAGTGGGAGTGTTCATTAAGCCATCTGCGACAGTGTGGTTGGCACTGGACCCCCATGCACATCTGGGAGTGGGAGTGTTCGTTAAGCCATCTGCGACAGTGTGGTGTTCTACGAGCGACTTGAGCAGGCACTGGACCCCATGCACATCTGGGAGTTGGAGTGTTCGTTAAGCCATCTGCGACAGTGTGGGGTTCTACGAGCGACTTGAGCAGGCACTGGACCCCCATGCACATCTGGGAGTGGGAGTGTTCGTTAAGCCATCTGCGACAGTGTGGTTGGCACTGGACCCCCATGCACATCTAACAGTGCTGGCGCTGACCCGTCTAGTCCTCCCTTATATACTTGACAAAGGATGTGGCTGTGCAGTTAGCCATAACGCAGGGGCCAGAGGGCTAGGACACGGTAGACAGTGCTGGAAGGTGGTGCATTTGGGACGGTTTGAATATACTGTGTAACTGGCCAGCAGTTATTGGGTAAGCCGAGCTGCCCTGGACTGTTGTCACCACTTTAATGAGGGTGGAGGGACCTTGCTGTGCCTGGGTAACTGCTATGGCCACACCTGGTACGTGCTAGGTTCACAGCCATTAGAGGTGCAGCTAGCTAAACCAATAGATGTTTACTTGTAGTTTTGTATTGGCTTGTTGTCGACTGAACGAAACCTTGAGCAGAACAGTGGAAAATTGGCCCGACAATCTCATCAATTCCATGCACCAAGCACATCTCAAAACAAACTGTGTGCATTACAGCCATCAGAAATACATTATCTGCTGTACTTCCCTCCCCTAAAGCCAAACACTGTTCTTAAAAGATTCCCCACAGTGATGACAACTACAGAGCAGCGCACCAGTGTGATTACACCCTCTCTACGCTGTCTTCACCTCGACTTCACACGCAGTGCACGTGGTGGCGATAACACCCTCTTCACACACATGGTCTATGTACTAAATATACCACATCGTCCTTTCAGATCTCATCCCACCACAGCTTCCCTCCTAGGCCATCCATCAACTCTTGGAATCAACCTTCTCTTCCCACAATTGAACTTGCGTTTGCTGATCTCAAAGGCTTGCCCCTCCCACCTTTGATTTCTGGAGCAAAGTACTCTGCAGATCATACAGGGAAGCAGCGTTTTGCTTCTTCCACTATTATTTCACTAGATACCTCATTCTTCGTGCAGATCATTCCGTGGTCCCTTTTCTTCATGTATTTGCATTTGAAGTGTATAGAGTTCAAGCCTTTCGGGGGGCGTGGCTAAGCGCCGTAGAAGATGGCCGCCTGACCGCGCTACTCCGCCTCATAACCTTAAAAAAAAATGCATTAGGCACACTCCAATATAATTAAAACTTACCTTTTCCTCGGCAAATATCCCGCGAAGAGGTGCGGAACACAACCGGGAGCTTTTCCGCGGCGCTCCGAACAGCTGAAGGTGCCGCTCGGCTTGCAGCACCGCGCATCGACGAACCTCCGAGAAAACGTAGGAGGAGCGCCGCCCTGCATGAAGTAAAGCTCGGCGTCGCGCCTCACGTGACGGGCCGGCCTGGGCCTAATACAACGGGCTCCTAAGAAGACGCTGCCACCTGGTGGGCATTTCTAAAAAAAAAAAAAAAAAAAAAAAGAAAAGAAGAATAAAAGAAAAGGAGGAAACAATATTTAAACAGATCACAGGATTGAAAAGAAGAAACAAAGCAAAACGAAATAAAAAGGTGAGGAGTGGAGGAGGAAGGGATTGTTAAAAGGGGAGAAAGCATTTAGTTGAAATATATTTAGAGAATTAGTACAAATAAGAACAGAATTCTCGAATGTTTTGCCACAATTACATCAACATCCCTATCAGCAAGCACCACAGCCTGGATTAGTGTTCTCCAGCCCCCAAACTCCTCACCTCCATTACTAAACTGACAGACTCCTCTTTAAATTATACACTGCACAGACAGATTGCTTCTGGACTCCCTTATTTTGCCAACTATACCTGTAAAACATATTCAAACAGTTTCTGTAGTATACGCCTTATTGTTCTTCTGTGTTTCCATTTTGGTCTCTTTACAAGAGTAACATAGTACAAACAATATGGATGTAATAATTGTATACTACAGGCCGTCTTAAATGATATTCATAAAAAGCTTCTGCAAAGCGCCTGCAAGCCTTCAAATCAACAAATCAACAAACCTCCCTATCTTCTTATAAAAAGGAGGAAATATAACAAGGGCAAATCATCTACTGAGCTGATATATTCAAAATCATCTACAACTCCACACAGCAATAAAGACTCTAAATACAAAGGCTACTTTACATCTCCAACTATGGCAGCAAACAAAGCTAACCAAAAAAATGCACCCTCTGCTAAAGACACCACCTCCTCCACAACGAACCTGAAAAGACCCAAAAGTGAATCACCACCCCCACTAGGAATTTCTGATCCTGCTATTGAAGTCATCCTAGCAGAAATTAGGGCACTTAAACCCTTCATGGAAAACACCAACACTAAGCTACAGCAACTTGATGAAAAGTGGATGGGGGTTAATAGCAGAGTGGAAGAGGTGGAGAAAAGAGTAGGAGTGCTTGAAGATATATCCCCTAAAGTAGCACAGTTAGAAAAATCTATTAAAGACCTCCAAAGGCATAACGAAGACTTGGAAAATCGCAGCAGGCCCAATAATCTACGCATTTCAGGTTTAACAGAAGGAGCTGAAGGATCCGACCCTATTACCTTCCTACAAAAATTTTTACCAGCTATTTTACATTTGCCCTTGGACACAAAATTCAACATACAACGGGCCCATAGAATAGGTCAACCTTCAACTTCCTCCACATCTCGTCAGCTGCCTAGAACAATAATATTCTACCTATTGGAATATTCTCAACTACAACTCATTGTTTCAACAGCAAGGGAGCGTAAATCACTTATCTGGCATGGCAGTAAACTATATATCTCACAAGATGTAGCCAGAAGTACAGCTCAGAGAAGAAAGGCCTTTCTATCCTTCCGCCCTGCTCTAAAACAATTAAATATCAGATATGGTTTATACCACCCATGCTCCTTCAAGATAACACATGAAGGTCGCACAGCTATATTTGATGATCCAGCTGATTTGAGATCTTTCATACAAACCCTAAAGTGTGATGGCATGGATACCTCCAATCCGCCGAGTACCTCAACATCAACTACAACCTGAAGTCTTGCTTTCAATTCTTGATAAAGGTGTTTTATTATTTTGTATGTTTATACTAGCAATTACCTAATGCAGTTATAACCCAATTGCTCTAACAATATGGGGTGGATGCCGTTCGGGTGTCCCTCTTCCACTGATGGTCGCTCTTTTCCTTTTGGCGACCCAGTTGGCGATACCTATCCCCGTTATCTCTTTTCTCCTGAATCCTTATCCTATGTCCTGTTTGATCTCTACAACCTTTTGTATTTCATTGCCTAAATTATCCCAAAATGGGATCAAACCCCTTTCTCCCCTTCCTGACCCTCAATGTTCCATCCTTTTGTATCACTGCCTGGGTATATATGTTTTTAACAACATGACTAAAGATCTGATTCTATTATCGTATCGCAGCCATATGATGCATGTTTATCATTATATATCTGACTAAATGACTTTCAAGTGTATAACCTGGAATATCAAAGGATGTAAAAATCCTATCAAAAGATGCAAAGTATTATCTCATTTAAACAAATATAAGCCAACGGTAGCTTGCCTACAAGAAACACACCTATCTAACAAAGACTCTATGAAACTTAAATCTCTTTGGGTTAAAGAGGTCATTTCCAGTCCTGCAATCTCCAAGAAAAATGGAGTAGCTATACTAATCAGTAAAAAACAACCCTGCAAAATCCTCGATCAAGATGCAGATACAAATGGCAGATGGGTCTGGGTAAAACTTTTAATTGACTCTACACAAGTATCTATTCTTAACATATATGGTCCCACACTACCAGATCCCCCCTTCTGGACCGCAATCAAACAAATGATACTCAAAAATAACTTCATCAATCTGATAATGTGCGGAGATGTCAATCAGGTCCTTGATCCTTGTTTAGACCGAAAATCCAGCTGCATATTCATACCAAATAAATCTCATAAATCTTTTACTCAATGCCTAGCGGAGACAGGATTAATTGACACCTGGAGACTATCCCACCCCACACAACTAGACTATACCTTCCATTCACCCCCACATAATACACTATCTCGGTTGGATTATATTTTCGCAACCAAAACCCTATCTGGATCCATTATTGACTCTAAAATCGCTAATATTATCATATCAGATCATGCACCGGTTATTACTTCTTTCTGCCTTGCTGAAACGAACAAAACTGCTACTAGATGGAAACTCAACAACTTCCTACTAAATGATCCACAGTTTAACCAATCAGTTCAAACCTTCATTCAACAATACTTTGCTAACAATCTTGATGGTGATACCTCGGTTGTCAATAATTGGGATGCATTCAAAGCCGCCATGAGAGGTCACATAATGGCCCTCTCCGGTAGGAACAAAAAACTTAGGAAAAAGCATCTTGATGACCTTTACTCGAAACTCACCCTTGCAGAACAAAGTTATTATGCAGACACTAACTCAACAAACTTACGACAAGTAATAAAATTACGTTTTGAAATTAACAAAGAAATTACAGAACTTGCAGCAGGAACCATACTCAAATATAAAACAAAGATATACCAAACTTCAAACAAAGCGGGCAAAATGCTGGCTTCATATTTAAAAACTAAAAAAGAAAGAGTTCAAATATCACATATCAAAGACACTCAAGGCATATCTCATCACCGTCCTGACACTATACTAGAATGCTTCAGAAAATTTTATGCGGATTTATACACTCCAGAATGTCCTATTCCAAAAGATGAAATTTACTCCTTTTTTAAAAACATTAGTCGTACTTCATACCCCAGATCAGACCTTTCTCACCTTGATAGCGATATTACCTCCGCAGAGATCACCAAAGCCATCCACAGCCTGGGCAAAGGCAAAGCACCCGGTCCAGACGGACTATCAACCGAATTCTACATCAAATTATCCCATATATTGACACCAAAACTCAAAACACTTTATTCATACTTTATATCGCAAAAATCCACCTCTGGATCATTTTCAGAAGCTCTACTTATCATCTTCCCTAAACCTGACAAAGACCCTTCCCTCCCCAGTAACTACCGACCCATTTCTCTTATCAACATAGAAAGCAACATTTTCGCTAAAATACTTGCTAACAGAATCGAATCTTCCCTCCCAAATTTGATTAAAGCAGATCAACCAGGTTATGTAAAAGGACGTAATATATCCTCAAATGCTAGACTCCTACTGAATGCCATAAGTCTAGTAGCTAAGAACAAAAAAGACAGACAAGGATATGCTGCCATCGCTTTGGACGCGGAAAAAGCTTTCGACCGTGTAGACTGGAATTTCATGTTCCAATCCTTACGCTGGCACGGATTTGGTGAGAAATTTATTTCACTGGTAAAACTTCTATATTCAGCCCCCAAATCCGCTATATATTTAAATGGACAAACCTCTTCATTCTTCTCCTTACTCAGAGGCACACGGCAAGGTTGCCCCTTCTCACCGCTATTATATATTCTCTCACTTGAACCGTTGCTGGAATCAATAAGATCAAACAAAAATATCCCAGGAATTCAAGTAGGCACCTCAATAACTAAAATTGCTGCTTATGCCGACGATATTCTTATCCTAATCAAAAACCCTAAATTCCATATACCTAACCTCTTAGACACTCTATTTCAGTTTGGTCATGTATCAGGATATAAACTTAACAGACAAAAATCAGAAATTATGCCATTAAATCCCTACTGCTTCAAGCATGACATTGAATCTTTTGGTCTCAAATGGTGTAGTGGATCCATCAAATATTTAGGACTTCGTTTTGCCCCTACAATTCAAGAAACCATCAAACTCAATACTAAAACACTATTGGACACCCTGAAAGACCTTACATCCAAATGGTCCCCTCTTTACCTCTCCTGGTGGGGGCGGCTGGATACTATCAAAATGATGCTGTCCCCTATTGTACTTTACTATCTTCAGCTCCTTTCCGTTCCACTATCCCTTTCCTTTTTCAAATCTATATATTCCATACTACTAAATTTTCTTTGGGGAATAGGAAAAAGCAGAAGAATCGCACTAACTAAACTCAAAGCACCTTATGAAATGGGTGGTGTTAAATTCCCTGACTTTAAGCTATACCACTCTGCATTTCTCATAAAACAATCTCGCCAATGGTTCACAGATCCCGAATCTGCAGATATCCCTATATGGTGTACAATAGAGAAACATATAGTTCATCCACACGATATTACTGACCATATATACATATTTAAGTATTCTCCTAAGAACATTTCGGAACCTATTAAAGCATCCGTTTCAGCGCTACAATCCTTTCTCTTCCCCCATACTAAAAATCCCAATAAACATCTATCCCCTTTAATATGGCATAATAAAAATATTGTCATAAATAAAAAGATCCTCAATCGTAAAGCATGGATTGGAAAGGGAATTAGATTCATCCAACACATTATAGATGGTCCTTCTATTCTCTCCTTCCAACAATTCTCTACCTTATTCACCATACCCAAAACTGACTTTCAGTTTTACAATAAGTTAATCAACTCCTGCCTTGATGCACTAGATCATTTCTCCTATGAGATTCTTTCCCCAGACGCCTTCAGACTACTACAGCTAACCATGACAGGTGAGGTCAGAGCCTCAAAAATATACAATATGCTAACCTCAACATTTAATATCTGTCCTATTCGTCTCAAATGGGAATTTGACCTAGGATATAAGTTTGAGGACCACATATGGCACCGCTTGTTTTCTAAAATCAAACAAGTATCAGTCTCAGCTAACATTACACAACACTACTATTTCTTTATACATAGAGCATTCATTACTCCGGATAAATTAGCGAAGACTAACCCGAACTACGACGCTAAATGTTGGTCATGTGGCCTTTCTCCTGCCACTTATATGCATATGTTCTTTGAATGTTCATATATTGTCAAATTCTGGTACGATATCTGGAAATGTATTCAGCGCATCTTCTCTGTATATGTTCCATTTTCTCCTTTAAGTATATGCTTAGGAAGCGTAGCCATCACAACGCAAATTCCACCGGACTCTGCAAGATTATACGACCTACTCATATGCATAGCATTAAAATGTATTACTGCAAACTGGAAAGACTTTCGATCGCTCTCTACCAGAGCATGGTGGAATGCTTTATGTCAAACTCATAAATTGGAAATGTGCATGGCAAAAAATCTCAATACAATCCCTAAATACAACGCTAAATGGCACCATTTCACATGTTATCTCAACTGTTTCAATGCAACTGCTCATGGCTCCTGAATATACACTCTCATGCTTACGTTACTAATTGAATGATTATACTTATATAAAAATGCTTGTTTTTAATTATCAATGTAAGAGAAGAATCAGCTTTATGTAATAAATCTGTTATACCCATTTTCCCCCCCTCCACCTCGCTCCCTTCTGTATCTAGTATGTCAGCTGTCTGTTACCCTGTCTTGTCCCCCCATCTCTCTACTCATACCTCCATATCAATTACTCATTACAGATATGTATTATATTAATCCAGGTTTAATCAGCACTTTCTACAATTGCTACTCCATCTTGCTCAATTTAATGCATCTAATTTTATATATCTTATATACGGTTATACCATTTCTTGCTGAAAATTATTATCTCTGTTCATTCTCTATGTTTACCAGATATACTCAAAGTCTGTAATGTGCTAACATATGTAATAATATCTGCATCTTGAATAATAAAAAATTATGAAAATGGAGAGTTCAAGCCTTTCTAGGAAGCAACAGAGCGCTGGACATGTCGTTCAGGGAAAATATCAGGTGAAGAGTGGGAGTTGCAATATGTGACATAGGATGTTCCAGCCAAGTTGGATGGATGTGATGGGGCACGCAAAGAGCCTAGCTGGCACCCAGGTATTGACTGAAGAGCAGGCTCAGACTGGCCTATAGGCCAATAGGCGAACCAAAACCGCAGAATGCTGGTGTGGGCCAGTTTATTTTCGGTCAAAGTCGGCCACCTTTTTTGCCGATGTGGGCCTGTTTGGTGAGTTATTTAACTATGCGGCTAGTAGTTTTGACCAGTGTTGCTGAACAAATATTCTTTAAAATGCACAATTTGCATCACATTTCATCAAAAAACTCTCCCTTGTCACTGTTCAAACAGTGTCACAAAAGCAATGAATAGCCATTTGCAACTGTGGCCCACTTTTTCATTGGTGCCCGAGACTATTTTAAGGCCCAGTCCGACCCTGCTGAAGAGTAAGGTCTTCAGTGCCTTATAGAACTGCAAGAGCGCTGCTGCAGTCTTAATTGCCACCTCCGTGGTGTTCCATTAGGGAGGGGTGTGGCAAGGGAAGGTCTGTTTCCCGTTTTTCCCTTGTGTGCCAGTTTTGCTTCGAGCTTAGCAATGACCTGGTTCCTGCAGGAGCACAACCCACCTGAGCTACAGGTTGTTACAGCCAGGTACGCAATGTGGGGGCAGAGGTTGTCTTACAGGGGATGCAGGAAGTCTTACAGAGTATTCTGGCTGGGATGGGAAGCCAGTGGAACTCCCTGAGGATGACTTGCTGCACCCTGCTGGGCCATCCGAAGTGGGGCCAGGTGCGTAATCGGATGCACCGGTGAGGTTATGTTAAATTGATTTATACTGCGCGGCGCTCCCATTTTCATGGTCGCCAGGTGCTCTCGTGGCTCTGAAAGGAAAAGTGGTTTGGGTTGGTTAGGGTAGAAAGAGGGCTAAGGCAGGTGTTGTGCTCAGATGGTGATGTGCGTAGAACCAGGAGTAACTGCATGTGTACTTTCTGGGTGTGCTTTGTTTTGTGCACTGGAGGCATATTGTCTCCAGAGGGGAGACATCCAGTGTATGAGTTGTCAGGTGTTTGAGGCTAAAAGGGTGGTTTATGAGTTGGTTTGAGAGCGATGTGCAGTGTTTTCTCTAACCATCTGGAGTAAGTATGGTAAGTGTGTTGTGAATGAGGTGTGGCAAGTCAGACATAGGAGACGGACAAGAAGACTTGGTTCAAAACGTTTTATTAAAGAAAAGAAGGCCTCATCTACCGCTGTAGCTAAAATGATGTGTTTCCCTAACTTCAAAGAAAACAATAAATGGGTGCTCATCAGGATATCCCATCAAAAGGCTGTCCTCTGCCCAAACCTGTTGTATCCTATGCTCTTTCCCTCTCACTAATAAACTAAATAACATCAACTTTGCCACTCTACTTGGCTTCTGGTCGCTAGTTTCTGACCCACACCCAATTGTGTCTTTGGTTCTCTCTCTCTGGCTCTGGCATGCAGTGACAGTAAAATATTGGGTCTTTTAAGTCTTTCTCTCTTCCTAGACAGGGTTGCTTGGGACCGCACTGCAAGCATTCTCAACAATGTAATCTCCACATTGGAGTAGCTGGTCCTCTAAACGTAATCCTTGTTTGCACCAACAGTATTGGCTGCTCTAATTTTATATTCAGTCTCTTGTTCACCCCTAGTGGGTCCTTCAACTTCCTCTGGCTTGTCACATCTTTTATCCTGGCATAGGCTACCTGGCCCTTCAGGTCATATGGATAGGGTATGGAGTTCACCTCCTCGTGGGGGCGTGGCCTGAGCTCATGTAGAGCAGACATACACTGCTGGAGCTCCCGCCAAGATCCTAATAACAGATCCTGTATGTGGAAACTAACGGCGTAATAAGTACTGCTGGAACACTGAATACGGTGCGGACACAGAGGACCGAACCGCCTGCTGGAGACGTAGAGAAACAGCGCTGCTGGAGCCTGAAAACCCGCTCCGGAACATTGCCAGGGGAAACCAATATGGCGGTTGGACCCGGTCTCGCTCGATAGAAGAGCCGAGGTGTAGAAGAAACCCGATAGCCACAAGCTCCAGGAGTTAACCAGACTGGAGCAGGAAAACCAAGATGCACATTGCCCTCTAAACCCCTGAAAGTCGAGAAGAGGTGGCGGGGAATTCACAAATGCAGGTCGGGAGAAGCTGACGGCATATGCAGTGAGTGAGGCCCGGAAAGCCCTTAATGCATTGGAAAGGGCTGCAGAGACCGAGAAGGGGGACGCAGCACATATAACCCATGAATGCAGTGAGATGAAGTGGAAAGTGACTGTTGGAGATGAGCAGGTAATGGGCGGTAACACCCAATTGGCGTGACTCAATAACTACAGGAGCAAGCTGGGTGAACTTGCGCAACACCAACACTGTGAAATAGAATGGGGTGCTATGGGTAGATGATAGACACCATGGCATATGAAGAGGTCGCCTGAGGGTGTGCTATGCAGGGCACTTGACTGGATGCCTGGTGTGGGGCTAAGACATGGTCTGCTGCAGAACGCAGTTGGTGCATTATTGTACTGTGAGGTGGTTGGTAAAGCAGCAAGAACTTGGAGCCTGCTAGCTCGCAGGGACAGCACTGGTAGCCACCTTGTGTAACATGGCCCTAAATTCCATAAATCCCTATCCAGTGTCCACCACGGGCAATAAGGAACATTGGAGTCCAGAGCAAGTGGAGACACGTTTATGTCCCCGTTTGGGGTGGACACAGCGGAGCCCATTGTGAGGAAGGTTTAAAGGATCTGCATAGCTGCCACGTGCAGGTGGCAGAGTGAGAGGCCTAAGGTGCAGCCAGATACACTTCCCCTTACACTGTTGGTACACACAATAGACAACATCACAACCAAGTTACCACTGACAGGAACTACTAACAGGACTGGGCAACAAATCACGCACTAGCTGCAGTGGTTGCCAAGATCGGGGCCAGGTGCGAGCTACCTACAAGTCTGAACCTGCTGGACCGGCTAGACAAAACGACACAGTAGAGCAATTGCCTAGAACGTACTACACACAGTACGCACTTGCACATGTCCCCCACGAAAAACAAACAGAAGGTATCAATAATGGACTCCTTTGCGGAACTAGTGAACACCTGGGATTTGGTGCCCTCAACTGGACTAACAATGGGCAATACATCGATGACTCAAGGAGATCCACAGGAATCAAGGCTATTAGCTACCATTGCAGATCTAAGAGATTCACTGGAGGGCAAGATAGACGCAGTAAGCATTGATGTACAGTTACTACGCCACGACATTCGATCACTTGCAGAGAGGGTTACAATGGCAGAGACGACCCGGAAGAAAATGGCCACCGCCACGAGTGACCTGACAGAGAGAATGAAGGAACTGGAATCGAGGAATGCCATCCTGGAGTTGCGAGTGGAGGAAAGTGAAGGACAATACCAGGGCCTGGACTGTGCTCCCTTCCCTGTTACTCCTATAAGCCACTTGACATTGGTCTCATCTCTCATACCATCTTCCCCTCTTGGTCTTTTTGGCCTTGCCTAGATTCAGCTTATAATTTGAGTGGCTTCCAAAACTTTATTAGAACCAAAAAGGTGATGGGTGGATGGTTTTGAATTAATCTCAACCACTTGCAATACTCTGGGCAACCTTCCAAACAACCCGTTTTTATTCCATATGTGCCATTACAAAAGGGGTCCAGCCATATGCAACTCAGTCGGGTACAACCACCCAAACTGCTGGGCCAGCCCCCCGTGCACGGAAACACAAGCAACGCCAGACACTGCTTGGCCTCGAGGTGCAGCTTGGTTCCCTATGGCATAGCGAGCCAGGGGCTCACGTCTGGGCATAGTCTCTCACACAGGGAGACAAATTAAAATAAAAAAGTGATGGGGGGATGGTTTTGAATTAATCTCAACCACTCTCAATGTTCTGAGCAACCTTCCACACCACAATTTGTAAGCCCGTCTGGGCCATTTCAAAAGGGGTCCAGCCATATGTAAATCAGTCAAGTACTGCCACCAGTGGGGGCAGTCCATTCCGAACTGCTAGGCCAGGCCCCATCTGCTACGGAGATACATGCAACCCCAGAAATGTTTCTGCCTCCAACACTATTAGCAAAAATATTCTGATCCTTGATGCACCAGCTTCACCAGAGTATCCTCTCATCCCGCTCACCCTCATCTGAACTAAAACCGCTCACTTTAATTCTCATTCTGAACAAACTAGTGGGATATCCTAATGTTCCAAAAGAAGGAAATTCTCACATGCATTTACCATTGATTTGTTATAAACTGTCTGAACAACATTTTAGTCTGGGCTAAAGAAAAGATTTTGCAGTGCGAGTATTGTATGCTCTTCTTGTGATGATCTCTGTGGGTGGCATAGATACAGCCTTAGCAGCCTGCGACTTGGCTGCTCAATGTGAGGAGTACTTCACTACAGGCATGACTTAATTAAAATCGACCTGTGATTCTAAAGCCCCTCTACAATTTAGATGGCCAAAATAATCTTAAATCCTTGGTATACTTCAGCTTAAGCAAAATTGAAAGTGCACTTCTGCCAGAAAGAAAATGAATGAAGGAAATCTCAGGCTCTTGCTACTCTAGAGGATACTAAATTAGCTCTGAAAACATACAAGAAAGCTATCTTTTAGGTGAAAGCGAAGTTCCTGCAGAATAATATCTTAGTAGTGAAGAATAAGCTCAAGGCACTCTTCACTACCATTACTAGAATCCTGGATCCACTATGTATCCCATCTGGCATTATCCCCTCTATTTTGCTGGCTAATGAATGTAACAATTTCTTTATGTAGAAAAAAAAACATTCTGGATAAGATCTCTCAAACAGCCAGCCAAATCAAACCTCTTGGTGGAATTTCCCAGTCAGCAGAGGTATTATTCTACTTCCTTCCGGTTAATTCAGATCTTATAATTATGTTTCTCCAGAATCTGAAACCCACAAATGATATATTCAATGAACTGCCTGTTTGTATTGCTTGAACACAGGATCCTTCCTTGGCTCAGTTTCTGACCAATTTTGTAAATCTCTCCCTAGGATAAGGAGTTGTTGCATCAGTCTCGAAAATCTCTATGGTTACCCCATTGCTAAAAAAGCCTTAAATCTTAAAGCTCTTCAGAACTACCGCCCAGTGGCAAGTGTGAGGGGTCAGAAATGAGAGACATACACAAAGATGTAGTTTCTTCAACTTTCAACATATTTATTAAAATAAAACAAGGATGGGATAAATGCCCATCTGTCCCTATCCTAACCAGAAGGTTCCTGTCTATCAAACTAAAAGTTAAAGTAAGACGACCGTGTGTCCAAATGTATCTGACCCTCACACTAATACATTCAATTAAAATGTGCACAGCAAATATGCCTGTTTTTAGTTTAACCAAAATATGCTTTTTCAAAGTCTTATTAAATCTTTCAACCAATCCATCAGTTTGAGGATGATAAATTCAAGTATGCAAGGTCTTTATCTGAAGGATCTATTTGACTTCTGCGATAAGCTTACTCATTAATGTAGATCTTTGATCGGTTAAAATCTCTTTTGGAAAATCAACTCTAGAACAAAAAGGAATTAGACACTTCATAATTTGCTGCAAGGTTTTATTCCAAAGAGGAAAAGCCTCAGGGTAGCGAGTTGCATAATCTAGTATAACCAAGATATACTGATTTCCCAACTTTAATGGTTCGCGAGGACCCTCTTTATCCATACCTATGCGGGAAAAATGTACATCTATAATGGGTAAAGGCTTTAGAGGAACGGGAGGGGAAATGTGCATACCTGTTTTCTGGCATAAGGCACAAGTGCTGACAAAATTCTTTATATCAGCATTCCTGGCTAATAAAACCGGTTTACAATTTGTGCCTGCGTTTTTGCTGTTTCCAAATGTACCTCTGTCAGAAGAGAATGAGCAATCTCTAACAGAATCGTTTTATGGCTCTTGGGTACCATGATTTGTGATCTAGGGGTACCATCTGGTCCAACATTTTCCCTTGTATAATAGCCCGGATTTGAGGGGGAAAAAAGGCCCTGCCTTTTCCTTCCTTCCTCTTCAGCTAACACTTGGCCAAAAGGTTCTGCAAGCAAGAGGTCATTTCATTGAGCAAAAGCTGAATCTGGAATACTCTCAGATCATTCTACTATAAGGAAGATAAATTGTAGTACTGGTTAAAGAGGGGGCTCCATATTTGCTGTTGCAAAACCCTTAGAGCCCCTCTCACTCTGATCACTGTTTTTAATTTCTTGGGTTTTTAGGAACAGAGCATTCTCCAATATCCCTTTAGCCATACTTTCTCCTGCTTTCATTTGGTAAGGTTTTCCCCCATTATTTTGCATCATCACTTTTATATCTCCCCTATAATCAGGGTCAATTACTCCAGCCAATACATCTAAGGCGTAGCACCGGGCCATTTCTGATTTGGAAGCTAATCTAATGTAAGCACCAGGGGTGGGGGGTGCCAGAACCAGATCATTGGATATTAAAGCTTTGTCTCCTGGTTGAAGTAGTTCACCACTACTACTATATAGGTTAAATCCTACAGATTGTTCAGTAGCAATGGTAGAATCGGAGGCTCTTTTACTAAGTTTCTCAAATGTAAGGGTTCCCCAGTTTGTGTCAACTGAATCTGATCCCAATACTGCCACCATATGTGAGGGGTCAGAAATGAGGGATGGACAGAAAGTTGTAGTTTTCTCAACTTTCAATATATTTATTCAAATGAAAAGGGGATGAGATACACGCCTATCTGTCCCTGTCCTAACCAGAGGTTCCTGCCTATAAAACTAAGAGCTAAAGAAAGATGACCTTGTGTCCAAATGTATCTGACCCTCACACGAATGCATACAATCAAAATGCATACAACAAATATGTCTGTTTTTAGTTTAACCAAAATGTGAAAAGGTTCAAACTTAAGTTTCCCACAAAGCAATCCTTGTGACCAGGGTTCGAATCCCTTTCCCTGAATCAATCCAGGAAGGCTTTTAAAAGAGTTCTGTTTCAACAATTGTCTATTCAGTTCAATAAAAAAGGTTTCTTTCATCCAACACTTCTTTTGAATGGTTAAAGAAAATGCCTCTTCCACAAAACACGTGTTCAAAAACAAAGTACCTGTTTCTTCCACAAAGTGTTCTTTGCAAGTAGCAAAAATGATTACTTAGAAAAATGTCACAACACTTCTTTCCATGGGATATCTTTGCCAGGACAGCACAGCAAATGTCTCTTGTTACACAATAGTTTATCAAAAGAATAAAGTAATGGTAAGGTAAATATCTTCTTTCCTCAGTACTCTTTATAGCAAAAACGTTTTCTCTTTGAGGACAACTGTTCCTTTCCTGGTTCACTCACCTGTCAGGAATGATTTCAACTTCATGCACAACCCTTTTATGATAGCAAAGTTTTCTTCTTGAAAACAACTGTTCCTTTCCTAGTCTACTCGCCTGCCAGGAATGCTCCTCCACTTCATGCAACTTGTTTGTCTTCTGGTTGACTTGCCTGCCAAGAATAGTTTTAACTTCACACAACTCTCAATGGTTTCTCTGCTTGTAGCAATGGCAATGTGGGTTCCAGTTTTCCCCAAACTTGTATCCCCTGTGAGAAAAGTTGTTCCCTTTTTACCCTTCTTTCTTTGCTTTACATGATCTTGGCTGGTGGCAATGCGGGTTCCAGATTTCCTCAAACTGATGTCCCATGTGAGGAAAATTGTACCCTGTTTGCCCATCTTTTCTACTTTCGGATTTCCCAATTGTCTTTGAATTTGTAACTGTCCCTTATGGATCGTCCTAGGGTTACCTCTCTTTCTAGGTAAACTCACTGGCTTCCATCAATGTCTCCAGGTATTTTCACAGGGCTATGGTGCATCTTCAATGCAGGCAGGACCTCGGCCCGCTGTCAGACCCTCTCTGGTCTGCAGCTCTCTGGTGGTTGCTGCTGCTCACACGACGCATCGCCAGGAGCTCACCAGGCTTCAGGTAAACTGGTCTGCTGGAGCAGTCCTCCGTCACTTAGAAGGGCTTCTCCCTATCTGCTGGGTTTCTCACACCTTAGCATTCTTCCACACTTCTGCTTCCTGCTGTGCACACTTTGCAGAATCCTGTGACTTCTTATCCAACTGCGACCTCTGCCGTGGCCCATCTTCTACTTCTGTTGCTCCTGCCACTCTCCTTCTCCTTCCTCTGCCTGTCAGTTGTGGTTGGGCTTTCAATTGAAATGTCCTGATCAGCAGTTAAGAATTGAAACATATAGACTGCATGGTCCGTTGACATCACCAGCGATCTTCATCAACCCTTCCCCCATCTTCCTCGTCCCAGTACTATAGACATTCTGGGCAATGAAGTCCATAATGTTTCTAGGTTTGCCAAGTCACTTTGTTTCAACTGATGGTTAGATTAAGCAGCAGATGTCATGAATATTATGTGCAGTAACATTTCTTAGTTCCACTTTACAGTATGCCATCAGAGCTTTAGGGAAAAGGGAAGATGCATGTGTTAATGGAGTTACCAACTTCCTTTGATATGGGCCCCCCACCACAAGATCCTCCCTCATAATACGGTCCCCAGGGTCAGGATCAGGTAAAGGCTGCCTTCCCCATGCCATGTCAGAGGAGTACTATACTGGGGCTTCAGTGATGATTTCACAGGATTCATGACACAGGCCTGCCCTGGACAACCAAAATCTTGGAAAACGTTATGCTACAGTGACAGGCGCATGTGGAAACCCTCTACATATTTAGCTGCTTTCAGTGTGGTTGGATACAGAGACCTCCCTGGTAGCTTGTGGGTTGATATTTTAAAAAATGCTAACAATGGGGACCTTACCCTGCTGATCATTCTGGATTTGTCAGCAGTATTTGATACAGTGGATCCAATAATTTTGTTGCTCAGATTATCCTCGGTTGCTGGTATTTTGGATGATGCTCTAAAATGGTTCTGGTCTTTTTTTCTCTAATTGCCATCAATGTATCAAGACAGCAAATTATACCTCTGATGCTATCCCAGTACACTGTGTTGTCCCCCAGGGCTTGTCACCACTACTGTTCATAACTATATGCAACCACTTATGGCTATTTTTAGAAAATGCAATCTTTGCAATCGTTCGTATGAGGACAACACTCAAATATACTTGAATGGGAGTAATCCTGCACAACTTAGTACAATGTACTGACAAAGTTCGCCGGTGAATGATGTGAGGAACCTGAGGGCATCCTCACTTCTTTTCCCCCAGCATCCTCTGCTGGCCAGGGAAAGGCCATTGATTTTGGATCCCGGTCCTGGGGGTGGATATGTGAGGGAGGATGACCTGGGTGGAGGGAACTTGGGGAGTGGGGAGAGGATTACTTTGAGTGAGACATGGTATCCCCTTTCCCTTGTCAAAGTGAACCCTATGTTCCACCTGCCTTTGTAGACTATTATCAGTCTTTGACTCTTTCGAGGAGGAAACAACTGGGAGTTATGCACTCTCCCATTCATTCTAACAACTTTGGTACTGAGACGAGGAAGAGAGCTTTGGAGGAGTTCCATTGTAATAGCCTGCCATGTCCAGCTAATAGGTTTCACCATGGTCAGCCAATTAAAGGGAAGGACACGCACCTGCCGACATTTAACAAATCCCAGGTGTATAGGAAGGGTGACCGTCCAACAGAGGGGGAGAGACGGCCTGGAGAGAAGAATGCGGCTCGTAGAAGCGGAGCGGGCTGGAGGGGAACCAGCTTGAGGGATATGATGTGATATGATATGATATGGTATTCATAACGCACCTGTACACAAGTGTTTCGAGGCGAGAGAGACGCTGGGGCCAGAACTGGCTGTGAGAGGGTCAAAGAAATCCTCCTGTCCTCCCTGCCTGGGGGCCCACCGCCTCCCGAGTGGCACAGGTCACTGAGAGAGCGAGAGGTGCTTCCAGTAGCTCCCCCTGGAGAAGAGCAGAGCTACGTGCTGCAGAGCACAGCAAGAATTGCTTGCTCTGGCTCCCTCAAGGAAAAGGCGCAGCGAATAGAAGCCGGGAAGCAGATGAGAGAAGGCCGAAGGAGTGGCTGCATACCGGTGAGTGTAAAGAAGGGAACACTTGTACCGGGGAGGTCCGAGGGCTGGAAACAAGCATGTCAGAATGCCAAACTAACTGAAAACTATTAGAAGTGCTATGGGAGGCCAAACCAAGTGGCTTTGAATACCGAAACAAGCTGCACAATATTGCAAGTACTTTTGCTTTTAAATACCAAACGAGCTGCAAGATATTGGAAGTAGTTTTGGAAGTTGCAACAGGCATTATTGAATAACAAACTAACTAAAAGATATGATGAGCATATTTTAATACAGCACAAGACAAAAGCAAATCGTGAATACTTATGAATGAAGTGAAAGAAAGGTGCTGCAAAAGGGTAAACACCATGGAATGAGTTGTGTGAAACACAAGTTGTGGCAAAACCAAAATAAGCATTAGCCAAAGATACAGAAGCACAAGGAACTACAGGCAAAGAGAGAAAATGTGTTGGCAAATGCATGAAGAATACAGAAGCACAGGAAAGTGCATAGGGTTATTGGTTGCATGACCTGTAATGGGTGGACTGTGTGGTCTGACAACTGTGCCTCGACCGAGTGACCCCTACTTGTTAAGAGCCAAGGAAAGCAAATCTAAAGAAGCTTGTTTGTTGCAACAGTTGCTGAAGTGAATGATGAATGCAGAAACACAACAACCTCTGTGAACTATTGAAAAGCCTGATTGACCAAGGATTTCACAAGCTGCTGTTTTGACAGATAGAGGATTTGAACTGACTTTGGTTTTGGAAGTTGGAAGAGCTGAATTCTTGGGGAAGGGAATCCCGAGACTTTGTGAACTGTGTTGAACTCTTGGGGAAGGGAACCCCCAGGCCTTTTGGAACGGTTATGAACCTGGGGAAGGGAATCTGAGTATAAGCCAAGAGCTGGAAGAAGCTGAGACCTTTAATTTTGAGCACTTTTTATTTTGCAGCTGACATCCCTACACAGTGTATATAATTAGTTGATAGGGCAAGTGTAGGATTTGGACACAGACATACTTTTGATTTAAACTTACTGATACACACTATCCTTCGTTTTCTTTAGGTGGGGAAATCCCACCTTAGCACAGGGCAATTTAGGCCCTACTGCGTCCTGACATTTAAGTAAAATAAAGCTTTTACTTAGAAAGTTGAATCTGTTGTCTGTGGCTTACTTCATGATGCCTTCACAATGACAACTAATAAGCTTCAACTAAACTCAAATAAAACTGAGCTTATCCTGTTCGGGCCTAAACATCTTCTCGGGATTCCTCTCATATTCCTTCCCCTTCATGCTTATTTGGGTTACCAATTGTCTCCTCAAAGGTGAAGGAAGAACTTACATTGCCTATAGGAGTCTGACCTAGGATGTAACCTACAAGTAGGAGCTAAGGGACAATCAGTCTTTTACTCCTTATGCCTACTTCGATATGCTGTTCCATTTCTATCACCTACAGATCATGCTGTTGTGGTGGGTTCTGTGGGTTGCACTATGGTAATAGTACATTTATCGGTATCCCGGCAAGACAAAGGCATCACCTACATAAGGTGCAAAACGCAGCTATCAGAGTTATCTTCAGGGTACTTAAAACAGCTCCAGTGTCAGCATTACGGATGTCACTCCACTGACTACCAGTCAGGCTGAGAGCTGACTTTAAAAACCTCTGTCTGGTGCTTAAGTGTATCAAGGGTCTTGCCCCAATTTATTTGTCTGTCAAGATTTATGCTATCAGCTTTAGCGCTTGCGTCGTTCAGCGGACCAGCGATTATTACTGATTCCTCTGCATCAGCTTGTTTTCGGAGGTGATAGACGTTTCTCCATATATGGTCCCCAGCTATAAACCTATATCTATACGAAGATTGACCTCACGCCCTCCATTCGGAAGGCTTTAAAAACTCATGTTTTTACTTAAGCAGAGTATGCCTTCCAAAACTGCTGAGCTTCCCCCTAGCCTATGTGAGTAAATCTTCTGTGAATTCTTTTCGGGTCAATAATGGGTTATAAGTGCCCTCTTTTTGATAACATTCTGCGCCTAAATGCAGCTAAGTCTGTCCGGTGCCTGATAGAAATATAACATGAAAATGAAATCAAATTGTGGAAGTTAGTTATAAAACGATTTTTCAAGGAGTGAAATAGTACATTTCTTTGTCGAATTGTGTATTTTTAGGCAAGTAACATTTTAATGTACCTCCTCATAACAGAAGAGGTTAATCATTCAAAGCAGAGACAGAACTCCATATTAGAGACCAATTATATGTATGTTGGATACTAGCTACAAAGAAAGTATGTGTAGCAAGCAAAGTGTTCTTTTAAAACAAAAGACATTGTTTTACTTGATTAAAAGGCCACAGTCAACAATGGGAACTACTTTTTTACTCCCTGAAAAGTAGTCTCACCGCATAATCTCATTTAGAGTCTTGGATGGCCCCTTATATGCAACATGAAACCGGTTTCTCAAATCTCTTGGCCTTGCGTGCATGAGGACTTGGACTCGTATATTCATCATGTAGGGGTTTTGCTGAATTTCTTTGGTGCCAATGCTTGATGAGCATGGGACTTCTAGATCCAGCATGTAATGCTGTTGTCAAAGGGTTTCTTCTCAGATGTGTGATGAATGGGACTCCTATAACCAGCATGCAACAGTTTCGATAAATGTCTTTTCTCGGATATCTGTTTCCATTTGCTCTAGGAACCTGTGTGCTAAGGTGCAGCTTCCAGCATTGTTTGTCTATGGGAGTTTGTAGGGCCCTCCGGGTAGTCATACGCCAAATCCCAGAATGCACTATTTTCTATTATATTTGAAAGGATGAAAGCACACATGGAACCAGTAAGTGCAGCAACAGGTTTATTTGCTTTCAGGTAGTACAGCATAAGACCCCCAACACATCCACCAGCATCTAACTCACATACTACAATGTATGGATTTAACATTTTCTAACTCTATAACTATGTACACAGAGAGCAAACAGTGAATGTATACATATGGAGTAGAACCTAACATCATCAACCTTAGAAGAATGTACACCTGCTCAGAGCAGGGTTTCTACTCAAGTTTGGTCTCACATCATTTACTTGTCATTCATTTTATCCTTGCTAGCTTTGCCAGGTTCCACACCTGGCCTCCCTCCACCCTTACAGCACCTCTCAACACTTCCATAACCTGAACAGGGTTGGAATACAATGTATCCCCTTCTTTTTCACAACACCTTTCTTGACACACACCCAATTAACCTCCACTATTTCCAAACCTTTCCTCCCTGACTTCTCATTCATCTTCCTCACCCATTCACCTTTCCTTTTGTCCATCCTCACCCTTATTTCTTTCACCATGTTATCTGATTCCCATGCCCTACCTAGCTCTGGAGGCAAAGCTCTAGTACTGGGGTTCCTTCCCCTCATGAGTTCTAATGTACATACTCCCCTGGATGCATGTGGTGCTAGTCAAAATGCATATAGTTTATCTCTCATGGCCACCTTCTTGTCCCTTGCGCATGCTCCAGCCATTCGCACAGCCTCCACTATATATCAATTTACTCTTTCCACCATTCCATTTGTCTGCAGCTGATATACCGCAGTACTTGTGTGTTTCACTCCACACCGCCTAACGTACTCCTGATAACAATCCCCCCAAAAAATGCCTACCATTATCAATCAAAATGGAATCATGCAATCCTTCCCTCTCGAAAACATCCTGCAGAAACTTAACCATCACTTCAGCTGCCACATCTCGCAGAACTTGTAACTCTGTCCACCGTGAAAATAGGTCCACCAACACAATGATAAACTGTCCACAGCCATACCCCATATCAACAGGACCTAAATCATCCAAAGCAATTTCACTCCACACCCTCTCTGGAGTGTCTACTTTCACAAGTGGTTGCATTTGCGCCATAGCATTTTTTCCCGACACATCACACTCTATACACCTCCCCACTCTATTAACCTCCCCACCATTCTCTCTACATCCCAATCAAACCCGGGCTGCCTTGGTTTTTGACACACCTATGTGCCCTTCATGAGCAATGTCAACCAGCCTCCTCCTCAAAGCCTGGGGCACAACTGCCCTGTCCCACCTGTACAAAATATCCCTCTTAACACAATTCCGTCCTCACTTCCTATAAGCTCCTCTCCTGCCCACATAGGAACCTCTTCTCCGGCCATCCAACCTGTACAAATCTCATAACTCTGTCAAAAACCTCCTCCTCTCTCAACACCCTCAACCATTCCTCACGCATAATGACTCCGTCGTGGGCAACAAACACAGTATCAGTAATCACCTCCTCCCCATGGCGATCATCGTTCTCTCCCCCACTCTCACTCAGTCTTGAAACATGGTCTGCTAAAACATTTTCTTTACCAGGAATTATTTCCATGATACATTTGTGTCCTTGCATCCTGGCCACCTAACATGCCAATCTCTTTGACACCTTCTCTAGTCCCTTCTTTTAAAAAATAACCTTCAACGGACTATGGTCTGTCCTGATGACAAATTCTGCGCCCCACCCAATTCCGAAATGTTTCTACATCCCATTGGCAAACTAAGGTCTCTTTCTCCAACACAGAGTAATTATTTTCCGCTCCTCTCAACATCTTCGAGGCATGTGTCACAATCACTTCTCTGCCACCCTCCTCAATCTGAGTCAGAACTGCCCCAATCCCTAAATCGCTGGCATGAACTGAAATAATACTTCTCCTCTTTGTATCAAATATGGCCAGTGGCCTCGCCATGGCTTCTTTTTTTTATCCCCTGAAACTCCCTCACACTCTTCATCCCACACAAACTCAAAACCTTTCTTGAGTAAACGCCTCATCTTGACAATTCTATCTGAGAAATTGCATACACATTTTTTATAAAACTCGATCATTCCAAGAAAAGATATCAATTCCCCTTCCCCCTCGGGTGACTTTATCTTCTTGATCCCACTTACTAAGTCCCTTTTTGGCCTCAACTTCTCACTGGAGAGTTCATGACCCATGTATTCAACCACCTCCTTACCGAATACACACTTTTCTGACTTCAAGGTAATGCCTCTCTTCTCCAGAATCGCTATTACCTTCCTTACATTCTCTTCGTGCTTTTCCAAACTCTCTCCACATACCAGTATATCATCTTGAACACAATGGATATCGGGTAGTCCCCTCAACAGACTGTCCATCACTTTTTGAAACACTACTGAAGATGAAACAAGACCAAAAGGCATTCTGCAGAACTGAAATATGCCCTCATGCGTGATGAAACTCGTGAGTGCTTTTGATTGATATCTAATTTTATCTGATGATATGCAGATGCCATGCCCAACTTCGAGAAAACCTTTGCTTTCCCTATCATTGCCAGCATCTCTGTCATATTGGGGTTAGGGTGCCTCTCTGCAATGACACAGGTATTCAATTCCCTTAGATCCACACACAATCTTAACTCATCGCTGCTCTTCTTCACAAGTGGGAAAACCCACTTGACGCTTCCCGCAGGTTCTATTATCCCAGCGTCCTTTAGCTTTCTCAACTCACCGTCCCTCAACACCATTGGTACAGGGTGCAATTTTGCAGCCACAGGGCTACTCCCCTCCCTGAGAACATGTTATGCACTATACCTTTCACACATCCAATGTCCTTTGAAAACACCTTGGGATACCTGTCAACCACACTAGCCTCCTCACTCACATGCAATACCTGCTCTTCCATATTGGGATCAAGTCTTATCCTCAGACCCTTCTGCTCTCTCCATCCCACCAATGTTTCACCACTTTTTGGTAGCATATACCTTCCCCTGAGCCCCCCTCCCTTTGAACTGTAGGCAGGCAATAACACATCCTATGACATCTATTCTTCCAAGATCGTACCCACCAGGTTTTTATCCGATGGCAACAACTCGCTCACCCTTCCTCCGTTTTCTCGTACACTTCACGCAACATTAACGATAACTTTGCACCGAAATCCGCCATCATCCTAACAGGTTTCCCATTCACGCTAACTTCAGCATATGGGCTATCGCACAGGTCATCCCCACTACACATCACCACAGTCACCGTCACTACTTCAATTTGCTCATCCTCTTCACCTGAGGACTGATGTGTTTCTACATTTACATACAATACCTTTCTCCCATCTCCAAGTGAATAGTTTTTACAGCAATTGGCATAGTGACCCCATCTCTTAAGTTTACTGCATGTTACTCTCCTACCCGGACATACTAGGGACCTGTGAAAGGGTTCGCACTAGCACATCTAAAAACTGTTTTTCGTTAGTCTTCCCTCCTTTTGTTCTATCACTTTTGGTGTTCTAGACCTCACGTGCCTTTTGAACGTTCCCTTTGTTCTTCTTTTTCTTCACTCTGGAAGTTTCCCTTCCTGGGTCCCATACCCTTAGTATTTCACTAGTCATATTTTTACTGTCCTTCTTATTTAGTTTGGCTACACATGGCATTGTGTGTTCAACTCGCTTTGCAATTGACACCACTTACTCTAGGCTTGGTTCATCCTTTAGCCACAGTTCCTCTCTTATTTTGTTGTTGCAACAGTGGATCATAAATTGGTCCCTTATGTGTTCATCTAACTTCTTGCCAAACTTGCAACTAAGCGACAAATGCCGTGGCGACGTAAAGTACTCCTCGACAGATTCTCCTTCCTCTTGTTCTCTCACACCAAAGTTATACCTCTCGAGGATAGTACTTGTCTTGATGTCAAAATGGAGATCCAATTTATGTAAAGCGGCATCGAATTCATTAGTACCACTCTACTGGTCCAACTCGGATAGCTCCGATAGCGTTTCGTAGATCCTTTGTCCCTCGTAACCCAGGATGTGCAAAAGCAGTGCGACCTTTCCATTCTGCGGATATTGTGTTGCCACATGCAGCCCTTACGTAGTGCATGAAGCCTTTTCTCCATGGAGCCCATTTAATTTTGACGGGACCTGCATTTGCCATGAAAACTGGGGGACCCGGTACGCCTGACATTGCCATTGCCGGGTCTCAACGCAGTATTTCCACAGAAAAGAAAGCCAGGATATTGCACTGATCCTTCTATACAGTTGCGGCCCTTACTTCAATTTATTTTTTAGAAGAAAAATGCAGTCAACCGTTACTTAAATGCACCAGTTATTCATTTGCCTGCCGAAATATTGTAGTACTGGACTTCACTTTCCACTGTGGAGTCACTGTCCCCACTCTCTCTTCCATTGTGTAGGCCTTGTTTTTTTTTCTTTTAGTCTTTTAAATTTCACACTCAGATTCTGCTGCTCCTTAACAACCAGTCAATACCTTATTTCTGGTGCCTGACCTACTAGTTGTATAGTGCCTAGTGCCTGACTTTCAATGTGTGACACCGATGGTACGCGCCTGCGCATGTCGCTTTCATGGCTCGTTCCATATTAATTTCTTTAACAGCTAATGCTGTTCAGCTTCCTTGCTGGCATACGGAGACGATATCGGCATCGGTTGGGCAGGGCTGTGCCCAATCCTACCCTCAGCTGTCGGTTTCTGTAGACCGCAGACTGGATGGCTGGGCTCTCTCCCTCAGCTGCCATGATCACTCTGCAGCGGGCAGTCCAGATCCTTGGCATCTCTACCTTAATCAGCTCACAGCTCCGAACAGTAGATCGGAGCGCTGTCAGTGATGGTTGGGGTCTGCTGTCCTCGTCGCCAGTGAAAGGATGAAGGCACACATGAAACCAGTAAGTACAGCAACAGGTTTATTTGCTTTCAAGTAGTACAGCATAAGACCCCCAACACATCCACCAGCATCCAATTCTCCAACTGACACTCCACTGACCCACAACATTCCATTACTCTGGAAACCACCACACTCCATCCCCTGTTCCATGTCCCACAGAAGACTGCATCATAACAATATTGATCTCTGCTTGCTCTTTAGGAACCTGTGGTTTGAGTTTTCCTATGCAGCGCTGTTTGTCAATGAGGCCAGTCCCAGAATGCACTATTTCTTATAGGTAGAGTTGTATCGGTTTCCTCTCTTTCTCACAGATGTTTTAGGAGTCCCTGATCCAGGGTGAGTAATTGGATAGACACTTATAGGTTTACAGAGGTTTCCCCACAAGGTGTTCTTCACTTGGAACAACCTAAAGAGAAGGTGCGGAGAAGGGATGAACTGTACTATATGAGGGTTTCCTGTCTAGCAGCGACACTGGTGCCCCTCTAGTTCTCTGTCTAATTATGTCCCGCTGTCACAGGGCTAAAGCCACAACCTGCTTTTTCACCCCTAAAGATAGTGCCATGGATTTGGCACCCAGCCCGCTCTTTGGCACCCCTTGCTTCTACACACTGTGGGCCTCATCACGAGTTGGGTGGTAACCCCGGCAGTATTACCGCTGGGGCTATTAGCCCTACCGCCAAACCCCCTGGCGCTATTAGCACCGGATCATGGGTTTGGCGGAAAGGTTGGTTCCCATTCCCCATTGGGCCCATTCGAGAATTCTCCATTCCCCATTGGTCCCAAAGGGGAATTTTCGCGCTATTACCTCCGGCGGAATTAGCGTCGGGCAGTAATAGCGCCGGAAATCGGCAAATCCGCCAAGCCCATGATCTGGCGGACCCTTAAATGCAGCAGTAATAGCGCTACCGTCGCATTTTAGGGTTACCGCCAGACTCGTGATGAGGCCCACAGTCTAAGGAAGCGGTCTTCAACCTGTGGATCTTTAGATGTTTTGGGCTGGGACTCGCATGATCCCTCAATATTGATTATGCAGGTCAGGACCGATGGCACTTGCAGTCCAAACACACAGAGAGACATAGGACCAGATTCTCTATCATTTTCGGGCGCACCTGCCTCATAAAAAGAAGCCACATTCACAAAGGGCATCTGAATGAGAGCCTCTTAGATGTGCTCATTCATGTGCGCTTTTTTCCTCCATTTGTGCAATTAAGGGGGCATTAAAAATGGCACCGCCCTGAATCCACAAACGTGCTGCGTTTTTACGTGCATTGAAACAAGGGTCATCCCCTGTGCCTTTTTGAAAGAGGTGCAGGAGGAGGCGCAAATCATGACGGGGGTTATTTCTGTGGTTCCTTGTCATTTCATCGCCGGAATTTTCAAAGCCTGGCATTTCAACGTGGAAATGTTCATTGAATTTCATTGTCACCCAAACCACCGCTCTGCCTCCGGTTTTACCTACGTCCTAACCCCCCCCAAACCCTTATCTGCCCTTTCCCAACCACCCCCAAAGAATTCGATGAACATTAGTGCACTTTGAAGTGGCAGGCTTTGAAATGACAAGGAACCACAGAAATACGATTCCTGCCGCTGTCATGATTTTCTTTTGAAGTGGGGATATAAATGCTCTTTTTGAGCCCTTTCCCTGAGACGGGCCATTTAACGGCCTGTGTAGGTGAAATGTGCTCGCAGCAAGACTGCCATACTTTATGTATGCAAGGGCACTGGACAGTGCATCTTTGCGCCAGTGTCAGGCCCTTAGAGAAATGCTCAGGTCATTTGTGCTGTTTGTTGAGAATATGGCCCATAGGTTCCAAACCCTCTGCCTAAGGGATATAGCAACCATCATGCTTCTTGATACAAACACTGTCTTGGGCATACAGAGCCCAGCATGCTCTGCTCGACATATGGAAACTCTGAGGATATAGTGCCCATCTGAACTCCAGAGATGTCGTGGCCGGCTCACTCCTGGGGAATATGGCACCCAGCTCACTCCTTTAGGGAATTAGCACGCCACTCAATTTCGCAGCCAATGCCAGTCTCACCTTTGTGTTAGACTGCCGCCTCTTGGCAATGCTAAAGCATGCAGTTTCCTTCCCGCAAGCTTTCTCAGGCTTCTCAAGCCCCTCACCTCTCTCATGGCTTCAGCTCTCTCAGGCCCTTGTAGTCCCTCGGGGGCCTCAGCTTTCTCAGCGCCATCTACCTTCTCAGGCCCCTCAGCTCTCTTTGAAACTTCTGCTTTTTCAGGACCCTCACCTCTCTCAGGACACTCTGTGTTCGCAGGACATTGTGCTCTCTGATGACCCTCTACTCTCAGGCCCCTCTGCTCCATAAAGACCCTTGTATCTCTCTCAAGCGGCTCAGCTCTCTCAGGCCTCTCCGCTCTCTGAGGACTGTGACAAATTGGGAATATTCATTGCTTCCCCCCAAGGGGTTCCACCCAGTTTTAGGCTAGGGAGGTGATCCCACTAGGCAAGATGCTCCCTAGGGATCTGGGCAGGTTGTACCTCACTGGGAGTGACTTCCCCTTAGGGGACAATGACTCCTGTTTCCACAAGGAACTCCCTAGGCCAAGCACCATATCTGCATATATGGGACTGCCTTCCTTAAGGAATAATGTGTCATCCTTCTATGTTGCTTAAAGTAATGTTGGATCAAACGAAGACAGAGAGAGTATCTCTTTAAGAAATGATTTATATATAACTGAGACGGGTGGATCACAAGAGAGGCAAGAGTAGAGTGTGCAGAGAAAGCGGAAGCCTGATGACATTATCATGCCTTGGAGAAGCGGGACTGGAGGAAGCCGTGGAGCCTGCGGCCATTGGAAAGCTGCAGAAAGTCAGCCGATGTGGTGGCATGACCACAGTCCTACCGTGGTGGGTCAGGCACCCGGTGAACGGAACCGGGACCATAACCGCAGGGTGCACTGACAGCCAGAAAAACCAGAAAGCCAAACCGATTACCCAAGCGAGTGCCGTGCCCAGCAATGTCACACTGGAGAAACATAGGCACCGGGGTGAACGGGAAACACGGGAGGGTGCCAGGGCAACCAAATATAAGAACTAGAGTGTGTGAAAGCCAGGAAGGCGACGCTCTCCTAGTAAACCAGCATAACTGAAGATACACAAAAATCATAAAGAACGTAACGAAAAGTGCTGGTTTGGAAATAGTGAGAAAGTGGACAAGAGAACCTTGGGAAAGAGGCAGTGGACCACCAGACCTAGACGTTAGAGTGGAGATTACAGTCCCTGTTACAGTGACCCATGTGCTGTCAATTAAGACTGTCATGTGAACATAATGAGGAGGGACATAAGCCAATAGGAAGAACCCTGGCGAGGGGAACTCCTAATACAAGCAAAAGTATACATAACCTAAAAGGTTGAATCGCAAGAAACCGAAAGTCATAAACTGAAAGGAAAGAGTGTGAGACACTGTATCAAGGGGAGACATTCTAAAGAAGCCAGTAAGAGGGATATAAAACCCATGAATGGTTGAGAGGAGCTACAAGAGCTCCTGAAGGAAACGCCAAGAAGGGCTTAGAGAAGAGCCGCATAAGGAATATCGCTTTTAAACCGAGACATTTTTATCTCGAGCCTAAAAGGAAAACACAACAAAAGCCACAAGAAAGAAAGAAGGCAAACACGGGAAATGATCCGGAGATGAGAGCCATTCTTTTGGCATGCATTACTTTTTCACATTAGTGGTAGGGTCAGATAGTTAGGTTTGTACTGAGGACAAGCAGGCACCCTGTGTTACTTTAGTCAGGCAGATAAGCACCCCATAGCAATAAGGATAGATAGGCATTTTCTTTATCATTTCATTAAAAGAAAGTTAACATATCCAAAATGAGTCTGACTCTTTCTCCCGACCCGCCACAGGGCCCTCTGCTCTCCGAGACCTCTCAGCTCTCTCAAGTCTCCTCTTTGTTTCTTTTCTCCTCTGCTGGCTTCTGGGAAATGCACTCAACCATAACAATGAAATGCCTTAGGCATGGTCTTCCACTCTTTATAGGAGTTCTGAGTCATTACTTTCTTCCTGCAAGCTCTGGTATTGGCTGGACCCAACTGAGTCGGGTTTGTCTCGCTTGAATTGGTTTATCTCCCTAATTCTGTAGTGTGGCTCGCCTGTAGCTTCTCCGTGCATTACCAAGACTTTAAATGGCATTGGGGCTATGTAGTGGCCACGCGGAAGTCTTGCGTTTCATGCGTAGCTCCATGTCTGCCCTGCCGGATGCCTTAGCAGCTCCAGCTGCTCCCAGTGCAATCTCTCCCGGGGTGCCTTCTGATATGAAAAGGTAGGCAGCCGTGTGGGGAGCAGCACTGCACTGCAGTCCTGATGTTCGCTCCGCGGAGATCTTGTCATGAAGGCCTGTGTTCCGCGCAGTGTTTGTTATCACCGTCCTCATTAATAAATGGTGAACTGGGCTAGGGAAGTGGGGACATGAATCGTCACTACCGTCTTTACTGAACCATCTGTATGCAGGGGATCTGTCATGGAGGGGGTACCTTGGGAGGAGGACTCTAGGAATCCCATCCTTGAATGCCTCCAGGTAGTACATGGTACTGGCACTAGAGCTCTGATAGGCTGCTTTTCCTGGTCCTCAACTCTTGGAATAGGGTCAGGAGCCTGAATTTCTCAGTCAGCCTTATTTCTTGAATTACTTCTCGCCGGGCATGGACTTGCAGTTCAGGGACTCTGCCGCTTTCCTTCAGTTTCCCTCCACTTTGCTCCTGCTTGCCTGCCCATATAAAGCATACGCCCGAGAGCGCTCGGCTCAGCCCAGTTTGGCCCTTAGCCTCCTCTCGGTCTCCAACTATGGTCTCTATCCTGCCACCTTACATCCAGACTCCTCCCGGCCGCTTCACTCAGCCTCCGTGGATCAAACCTGTCACTCTCATTCTACTATTTCCGGCTCCTTGTGAGGTTCTGGTTGTTTCTTTTCCTTCTCTTATCCATCTCGATGCTATTCAGCGGCCCCGGTATCTAACGCCCGGTGGGCTGGCGTCTCTCAATCATCTTCCTTTGACTTCTTCCAGTTGCTCTGCCAGACGGACAGCGGAGTGGTGACTCTCGCTCTATTCGCTGGCAGTCTTTCCCATAGAGGCCATGCCAGGAACACCTCCTAAGTCCTACTTAGACACTGCCTTCTCCCAGTAGCAGTACCATGAAGCGGATCACCTGACCGTTGAAATAGAAAGCAGACTGTTGCTCCAGGATCACACAGCATGGCAAACCTGCAAAGAATCCATTGGGTTTTTCCCATACCTAAGGAAGCCTAGTCGTATCTCTTCCCATTCCCGCCGCCCCCACCCCTGCTGTTGTACTGCCCCCCTGAGAGTAGCTGTATTCCAAACAAGACCCTGGTTGTGACACACACAGGCTTTCACACTGTCGGGCACTGATTTCTGGCAGGCCTACTATATATACAGCTCTCATCCTTTTAATTCCCCAGGGCGGGTTAAAAAGGAGAATTGTGTTTTGGGTGGGTGAGAGCTCATTGAACTGAATGGGCCGGTAGGAGGTTTGGCGGGTGACACACATACATGCCAACATTCTAGAGCACCTGGAAGGGAGATTTAGAGAAATGGAGTCTGCAATTGCAATGTGTTGGGCTTACAATCATTTTAGGAGGGGGAAAAAGTCGAAAAGAGCAATATTTTCAATTGAAATATCGGGAGGGTTGGCATATATGGAGAGAGAGAGAGAGAGAGAGAGAATGTATAAATACACTTTATTCCACCCCTGCATACGTGCCCCACTTGGGCCACCCCAGTCAAGAGTTCACATTTTCCCCAGAGCAACCCTCGCCCCCACCAAGGTCAAGGGCTGTGCTATACAGAGCTGTGTAACCTTGCCTTCTCTGCATGGGGCCTGTATCACAGACTCTCTCTATATATGATGCACCACTTACAAGGCTCCCCCCTTGAGGTGTGCACTTCAGGTACTTCCAACTCTCCCAGGCCCTCTGCATCTCAGACACCAAATGAATGCTTCTGAACCCTGACCCTGCCACCATGTGGGCTACCACGCAGACACTATACGAAACATGTAATGTAGGCTACATTTCAGAGTTCGTATTACCCCCAAGTGAGAGGTGTTTCAACCTCAACCACCTACCTCAAAAAAAAGGTATCTTTCTTTCAGTCTACTGGGCACTCCCACGAGCCTCCCTTGCCTTGTGTCCCTTGGGCACAGGCCGTTCCGCACCAACGTAATGCTGGAAGGTATTTATGCAAGAGATCACGTGTATGTCACCATAGTGACGTCACTGTTACTGCATCACGACCGCAATACAATTAGTCGTGTTATTAGTTTGTAAAAAGAAGTGAACGCCTCTGTGTGTTTCGCTTCCCTTTTTCTGTACGCGGATGCTACAAAACATTCAGCACGGTAATATGTTATGTTACTTGATATGTGTATAGTGCCTACTGCCACTGTCATGTCTTTGAAGCTCTGCGGTGGACGAAGGCCCTTCAGAAGACCGTAGACTGCGCAAACATGAAAATAAAAAGAGCATTATACCGCTTGCGAATAAACATTCGGATTTGGTGATTATTCAATTACTAGCAGAAGTGACAAGTTTAAAACATTATACAAATTGTGTTCAGGCGCAGAGATGACAGCTAATTCAGTGACTACGTGACCCCTGCACTGAACATTTCGTGCAACTCAGCTGTATTCTCTGGGTTGCAGCACAAGAGAGGAAATGGGTATTATAAATAGTCTATCAACCCCTAGGGCACCTGTTTACAGTGTTGTGGGCTCTGCTATGCCTTATATGCAGAACACATGCATGCTGAATTACATACAGTCCCATGCAAATTACATGCACAATTGTCAGATATGTCAAAGGTACATTCAACGCATGTCCTCTTGTCTGTACCAGAGGGCTATTGCAGTACTCGTTTCATAGTGGATACAAACGTGTTCATGGTAATCAGTACTACAGATAAGGGGTGTATTGGCCACTTTTACTCCCAGAAAATACGCAAATACTGCCAAAAAATAAAAATAAGGAGTACAAAAACTCCCATAAAAAATGGCAGACACACCAGAGCATGCAACCCTGCTTTCATCCACCCAGCCACATGGATATGTTTGGAGACATGCATCAGAGTATGTCCCCCCTGCTTTCATCCACCCAGTCACATGGATATGTTTGGAGACATGCATCAGAGTATGTCCCCCCTGCTTTCATCCACCCAGTCACATGGATATGTTTGGACACACGCATCAGAGCATGTCCCCCTGCTTTTATCCACCCAGTCACATGGACATGTTTGGACACACACATCAGAGCATGTCCCCCTGCTTTTATCCACACAGTCACATGAGTATGTTTGGACACACACATCAGAGCATGTCCCCCTGCTTTTATCCACACAGTCACATGGACATGTTTGGACACACACATCAGAGCATGTCCCCCTGCTTTTATCCACACAGTCACATGGGTATGTTTGGACACACACATCAGAGCATGTCCCCATGCTTTTATCCACACAGTCACATGGGTATGTTTGGACACACACATCAGAGCATGTCCCCCTGCTTTCATCCACAGTGCTCCATGGATTTGTTTGGACACACGAATCAGAGCACATCACCCTGCTTTTATCCACACAGCCCCATGGATATGTTTGGACACACGCATCAGAGCATGTCCCCCTGCTTTTATCCACACAGTCACATGGACATGTTTGGACACACACATCAGAGCATGTCCCCCTGCTTTTATCCACACAGTCACATGGACATGTTTGGACACACACATCAGAGCATGTCCCCCTTCTTTCATCCACACAGCTCATGGGTATGTTTGGACACACGAATCAGAGCACGTCACCCTGCTTTCATGTCCCTTGGCTTTCATCCACACAGCCCCATGGACATGTTTGGAGACATACATCAGAGTATGTCCCCCTGCTTTCATGTTCCCCTGCTTTCATCCACAGTGATCCATGGATATGTTTGGACACACGAATCAGAGCACGTCACCCTGCTTTCACCCACACAGTCCCATGGATATGTTTGGACACACGCATCAGAGCACGTCACCCTGCTTTCACCCACAGAGCCCCATGGATATGTTTGGACACACGCATCAGAGCATGTCCCCTGCTTTCATCCACACAGCCCCATGGACATGTTTGGACACACGCATCAGAGCATGTCCCCCTGCTTTTATCCACACAGTCACAGGGGTATGTTTGGATACACACATCAGAGCACGTCACCCTGCTTTCATGTCCCCCGGCTTTCATCCACACAGCCCCATGGACCTGTTTGGAGACATGCATCAGAGTATGTCACCCTGTTTTTTTTAATTCCCCCCCTGCTTTCATCCACAGTGCTCCATGGATATGTTTGGACACACGCATCAGAGCATGTCCCCCGGCTTTCATCCACACAGCTCATGGGTATGTTTGGACACACGCATCAGAGCATGTCACCCTGCTTTGATGTCCCCCCGGCTTTCATCCACACAGCCCCATAGACATTTTGGACACACGCATCAGAGTATGTCACCCTGCTTTCATGTCCCCCTGCTTCATCCACAGTGCTCCATGGATATGTTTGGACACACACATCAGAGTATGTCGCCCTGCTTTCATGTCCCCCTGCTTCATCCACAGTGCTCCATGGATATGTTTGGACACACACATCAGAGTATGTCGCCCTGCTTTCATGTCACCCTGCTTTCATCCACACTGCTCCATGGATATGTTGGGCCAGTAGCAGGCATAGTGCCACATGAAGCTCTGTTATTACTGCCTGGTATGAAAGGGTAAGCATGTTATTTTTAATAGCATGAATAACTAGATGCAGAGAAAAATTTCCTCCAAAACTTCTTTTTCACAGGTATAACGTTTTTACTCACTTATTAAATACTCCCACTGGGAATGAGACTTACTTTTTTACTCCCTAAAAAATCCTTTTACTGCCAACTTTAAAAAATAGTGAGTAAAATACTCCCACTTCCAAATCTTATCTGGAGCCCTGGCGGTAATACATAGCCACCTGTAAAGAAAAATAATGCCTCGTCCTTCATGACATCACTTGTATGCACACTAACATGTATGTACTTGCCATTGTTATTAATATTGTTCATTTATGTTTTTTAAAGGCTGCAACTAGTCAACAAATGAACGTAATGTTGTCGTAAATACTTATTTACAGATCCTTGCTTTCCTTAAATCACATTAGTACCTTTGGATGTTTAACCAGTATGCCTCCCGTAGCTGGACCTACAAACCTAATTAAATACACTTCTGAGTAGTTGGGCCCAACACACCCTCTCGCAGCATACAATGATCGCCTGTTCGAGTTTAGTGAGTTCCATTTCAATGTCTCTATTCCGTTCATCTCTTGGGACTGTTTGTAACACTCACCATCTTAGTTGGTGTATTAAATGATTGGCCCCCTAAAAAGCTTTTCACTAGTGGGGCATACTTAATTTTGGTTCAAATGTGTGAACGATGCTCACCAAACATTTCGTTTACTGGTCCAGTAGTCTGTCCTACAGATGGCTTGCACATGATAATAGAATACCATACACACACTTATGTGTTCAACAAATTGTAAGAGTCAACAAGTTCCAGACCGTCTCCTGATAACAGAATGCTTTGCCAAGATGGGCATTGTCTACATGAAAAGTGTCGAAGTGTGGGGTCTAGGCCCCTGCTGATTGTAAGTAATTGCTTCAGGATGTCCTTAGTGAAAGGACCAACTTGTCCCCCAGGTGTCTTGCATTGGTTGGTCCATACCTGCCAAGCATGGTTCCAAAAGGTGCCTGCTCTTTTTTTACCAACACTTTTAGTTGCTGACACTGTCTCAAAAAGATAGTGCTGCAAGGCCAATTCTCTCACTTCACTTGGCTTCAGTACATGGTAGATCGATAAATCCTGTTGCTTTGCCAGGCTCTCTTCTGGCCTGTTTTACCAATCTCTTCTGGTATCCCTGAAGCTCTAGCTTATGTTGAAGCGTTTCCGCTTCTCTGAAGAGGGCCAGTGTGCAATGTCCCCTAAGGATCCTCAAGAATTGACAATAAAGCGCCCAATCCACTTGCGATTTGGGGTACTGCTTTCATTTTGTAACAGAGCATTTCTGTCAGTAGTTGAGAGATATGCAGTTTAGTACTTGAGAGATCAGCAGTTCAGCACTTGAGAGATATGCAGTTCTGTACTTGAGAGATATGCAGTTCCGTACTTGAGAGATATGCAGTTCCGTACTTGAGAGAGATGCAGTTCAGTAGTTAAGAGATATGCAGTTCAGTACTTGAGAGATATGCAGTTCTGTACTTGAGAGATATGCAGTTCCGTACTTCAGAGAGATGCAGTTCCGTACTTGAGAGAGATGCAGTTCAGTACTTGAGAGAGATGCAGTTCCGTACTTGAGAGATATGCAGTTCCGTACTTGAGAGATATGCAGTTCCGTACTTGAGAGAGATGCAGTTCTGTACTTGAGAGAGATGCAGTTCAGTACTTGAGAGATATGCTGTGTTGAGCCCTTCCTTTCTTACATGTAGGATCCAGAGTGAAGGAAATTTAAAGGCTCCCGGTTCTTCTGATGTGACCAATGACATGTTCTTCTCTTTCAGGGGCGTGATCCGGCTGGAGGTGAAGCTGCAATCCCTGGATATCAATCAGTGCTCCAGCGGCCCTGGGTGGTTCACAGACACACATCGGTGCGACCTGAACAGCACACAGGTAGGAACCCCCAAAGCGCTTGCTGCATCACAACCCAATAAGAAAGCATTGCTGAAATTGGGAGTACCTAACCAATCCTAACCAATGAGAAATTCTACATGATCCTGCCCGCCCCATTTACCTTCATACCCCACGCACGCTTGTACTACAGAATAATAGCCCAAGCTGAGGATATGCGGATGGAGATTGTCACTAGAGAGGGCTACCTTTAGAAACCTGTGGTGACATCTGGGAAGAAGACCTTTGACGTGATTCCCCTAGCCATCCTTCGGCCATAGAAGTGGGCAGCTGAGACCTGCTCATTAGTATCCAGAAAGGCACGCAGATCTTAATTTTGCCCTTTTATGTACTTATTTACTTTCCTTCATTTTGAATTGTTTTGTAAGGTGTGACCCAGACCCAAAAGGGCTTCAGACCACCACACAAAGATCCAGACATATTCAAATTGAAAAGCATGTACATTATTGGATAGGATACTGAAGTAAGCAAGATGGTAACAAATGTATATTTTATACCTAGAGTAGTGGGGAGCTGGAGACTTCAGCATCCATGGCGAGGTACAGTATTAAGGGACATCCTTAAGACATCATCCAGAACACTTTGATTGGCTCAAACAATTAGGAAGTAGGATTCCAAGCAAATTCCGGGTTCTATCCCTGGGCACTTGCTTGGAATCCTCTTTCCTTACTGGCCAGGCCAACCAGAACGCTGCCTCAATGTGGCACTAGTTACAGACTGGGCCCACTTGGTCGCCTGTTCCTTAACCCACACCTCCCTTGTGCTGATTGCCGAAGCCGCTCCCCTCCGCCAGACGCCCTTCGGCACACACTTCCTTCTTACCTCAGTGTGCCAGCAACATCTTGGTTTTCACATCTCCTGCCTAGCTTAGTGTGCAGTGCTGCTTCTCCATAACAACCAGTGCTGGAAATCGAAAAAATGTACTGGGGGAACTCACTCCCCTCCCATCATTCGTACGGGTGGTGGGGGGAGTGAGTACCAGGTGGGAGGGGAGGCAGGTTGTCAGTGGTGTGGGTGGGTCTGATGGGCGTGGATAGGTGTACATTTTTGCCAGATGACAGCTTTGTCTTGTTCTGGCCCTATTCCTTCCCTGATAACACCACAACGAGCACCACTTTCCTGCCCAGGCTTTCATTTTGGTTAAACGAACAGTGTCCCTTATGCACCCGACCCCCACAAATGGATGCTAACAGCTGTAGAACCTGCGGGGGCTGGCTTCACGCTGATTGGGTGCCCTAAACCCTTCGGAGCTCTGCCTTCTAGTACAAGGGTCGAGTTAGATGACCTTCACTATGGCTGTGATGTCATTTGAAAATACTATGTTGGCGTGGAAGGGATGAGAGAGGAACCTGACATGAGGATGGCGAGTACACTAAACACACAAAATAGATGGAGAGAGGGGAGAGGAAGGTGACAAGAGGCGAGATGCATAGAAAACATGTTCTAGAACACACATTATATGTGAGGATGCAGAGGGCCACACAGAGTAATTGCCATGGGGAGTTGTTTGGAAGGTTGCCTGCGAGGTCCAAGAAGTTGGTCTTCGCAAATATCAGTGTTTAGCGCCCCCCAGCATAAGACCTCTGCGAGAAGGGGATGCGAGGAACCAGGAATGAGACCGAGATGCAGAGGACTCATGGTGATTGGTATAGACTTTTATTAAATCATAAAGGGGTTGGAAAATGCCTCACAGTCCCTAACCTAGGAGGTATTGCCCTAACTCAACCAAAACTAAGGGAATGTGAAGTGTCAATATGTCCAAAGCAAAAATATCCGGTGTCCAAAAATCCTATCCTAGCCCTCGCATTCTAAAACGAATTCTAAGGTGTGAAGGGTATTGTCTTTGGCTTAGAAAGTGTGCAAATGTTCAAGTTCAACAAAAGGTATAAATCCAACAAAAGTTCAAAATGGATAATATTCACAGTTCCAGAGGAAATGACTCCCTTCCACAGGATTCTCTCCGCCAAGTTCAAAGAATAACTAAGTTCTTTAAAGCCCAAGAGTATACTTTCCTCTAGTGTTGCAATTTACTCCAGGGGCAATGTCTCCCTGTCTCGGGCCTTTTTCCACATTCAGTACTATTCAAATCCTAAGGGTATGGGTCTTCCTTAAGATTACTTTTCCAAGATAACACAACATTTGTGCGTGTCTGTGAAGGCATCATGAAGCAACAGGTTCACGATTGGTTCTCAGAAGACTTTATTGACTTAAAAGTCAGGGTGGAGTAAGGCCTAACTTGCCCTATGCTAAGGTGGGATTTCCCTACCTAAGGAAAACTAAGGCTAGTCTGCGTCAGGATGTCCAAATCAAATAGCTGTCTGTGTCCAAGTGGTAATATGCAATAGATGTTTTACTGCCCCCCATGAGTTTGCTCATAAAAGTAGAGCCCTGATCGGTCAGTATTTCTTTTGGAAACCCCACTAGTGAAAAAAAGGGATCCTGCGCTCCCTCTGTGGCTTGAGCAGGACCTCCTTAAGTTCCGAAAAAGCCTTAAGACCTTTCTCTTTACCTCTTCCTTCTCCTCCTCTCTTCCCTGCTAATCATACAATGGTGTGGCTGATGTGCGGGCCATTATGTATCCTCGAGGCCCAGACCCCCCACATCTCTCATCCCTGTAGCTGACTATTTACTGGGCTTACTTAGGCTCACCCTTGGAGGTTGCACTTACGTTCTTCTCTTCTTAGCACTTCACCCCGAGCACTTCTCCATGAGCACCACAGCACCTATCTCTTTCCCCCTCCCCTCTGCACTTGCATGTTCTGAACACTCACAAGCCATAGTAGGTTTGTCTCCCCTCCCCGCTATTCTCTTGATTTGTTTGTACTATTAATTCAATTATTTATCTTTGTTGTAAGTCATTATCTACCTTCCCCTGCCCCACCCTGTAGCCCTGTGGGCGCTTTGGAACAGTTTGGCTAATTGTATGAGCGCCTAACAAAGGACCAATAAATACATAAATAAATAAAATAAATGGGTGTTCCAGGATCTGCTGGGAGGTATTGGCTGTCAGGGGAAGGGCCTCTGCATAGCGAGTGGCATAGTCCACTATTACCAAAATGTACTTGGTCTCTAGTTTTGTTGTTTCCAGGGGTGCCTACCATGTCCATACCAATTCTTGAGAATGGAATTTCAATGATTGGCAGTGGCTGTAAGGGAACTGGTGGTGGTATATGGGTACAGGCCTTTTGGCAAATGGCACAGGACTGAATGATGTTTTTAATGACAGCATGAATTCCGGGCCAATAAAACGTATTGATAATCTGGTCCTGCATCTTCGTTTGTCCTAGATGGGCACCAGTCAGGCGGGATTGAGCTATCTCCAGAACTTCTTGTTTATGATCTTTTGGGACAAGTAGTTGTGTTGTTACTATGCCCTCTGAACTAGTGTCTCCCCGGGACATTAGCCTGTGTCTCAAAAAGAAAAAAAGGGACTCCTCTCTCACAACCCTCTTGCTCAAGTGTAATTTGTAAAAATGCTTCAGCCAACAATGGGTTGTTCTGTTTGTTCAAAGGCTAGGTCAGGAACAGTTTCTGCGTCTTCCTCTCTGACCTTTCTGGGTTCTGGGTTTTGAGGGGCATCAGGTGCATCATCCGCCTCCCCAAAGGCTCAAGTACCTTCATCTGTTACCTCCTTCCCAGCCTCTTCCTTTATCCTAGGGAGCACTGCTCTCTCGAGTACCCCTTGTACAATCCTATCCCCCTGATGGATTTGGAAGGGATCCTTTCCATGATTCTGTAATAACACTTTGTCACCTCTTAAGTCTGGATCTATAACTCCAGCCAATACATGTATTCCAAACCTCCGCGCCAGCCCTGATTTGGGGGCCCGTCTGATGTAGGTGTTAGGGGGTGGAATCAGAATCGAATCAGTTGGTATTAATCTTTCACCTGGGGGAATGATCTTGTCCCTACTGCTACAAATATCAAACCCAATAGAGCCCTAGGTGGCTACTGAGGGGTCTGATGCTCTGGCACTTAACTTTTCAAATCTTAGGGTTCCCCAACTAGTATAGGTTGAGCCGCATCCATCTCCAGACACCGTTTGTGAAAGCATCATGAAGCAAGACACAGACAACAGATTCAAATTTATATTCAAAAGTTTTATTTAACTTAAAAGTCAGGGTGGAGTAAGGCCTAACATACCCTATGCTAAGGTGGGATTTCCCAACCGAAAGAAAACCAAGGATAGTCTGCATCAGGATGTCCAAATCAAATAGCTGTCTATGTCCCAATCGTATACTTGCCCTCACAACTAACTGTATACAATGTGTAGGGTTGTCAGCTTCAAAACGGACACAGTGTTCACAAATTCCAAAGAAAGTGTAGAGCCTCTTCCTGCTCTTGGCTTCTGCTCAGCTTCCCCTTGACCAATTTCAAAACAGTTCACAAAAGACTGGGGTTCCCTTCCCCAAGAGTTCACAGTATCCAGCTTTACCAAAACAATAGAGTTCCTTGGGACACTTCCCAACTCTCCGGTCATTAGGACTCTTCAATGGTTCACAAAACAACTCTGTTTCTTGACTTCAAAATCATATGAACAGCTTTGCACAACACAAGCTTCTGTAGGAATAATTTCATTGACATTCTTTACAAAGGGCCCTCAGTCTAGGCGCAGTTGTCACACGGTCCACACATTACAGGTCAAGCAACCAATACCCTTTCTTATCTGTTTTCCATTAACAATTGGCCATTGGTCTCCTTGAACAGTTAAACTTGTTCCTTGCATCAATGTTACTCTTCCAACATTTTGCTGTAGCCTAGTTAGCCACCATGCACTTTGTTACATCTTGTGTATTCTTTTCATACTCTTCTTGGATTTTCCTTGGCTTTTGCCATCACTTGCGTTCCAACAATTCACTCTGTGGTATCTCTCACTTGCACAACCTTGTTTCCATTCCACTCCTAAATACTCATAAATTGTTTTTGCTTTATGCAGCATTAAAAATAGCTCATAATGTCTTTCAATTAGTTCGGTATTCTAAATATCATGCTTTTGCTTTATACAACATTCAAAATAGCTTCTTTTCACTTTCAGTTCATTCACTTTTCCAAAAGCACTTATTTCCACATTCCTGAAGTGCTTATAACAATTGCCCATTCATTTGGTAACTAAGAGTGCATTTGTCAAACTCTCGGAGCACCCCGGTATGAGTGTTTCCCTTTTATCACTCACCGGCTACCTTCGGCTTCACGCCTGCTCCTTGCACTGCCATCTAGCTTCTGTGGTCTCTGCTCTTCTTCCGTGGGGACCGGGGAGAGCACTGCTTGCTCTCTGGGCGTTCTGCAGCCGCTGGAGTGTTCCGGCACCCACAGATCCTGCTGCATTCACCCATCGAGGAGGGTGTGCAGGCCTTCCAGAGCCTCTCGTGGCAGACCTCTGCCATGGTGTCCTCCTCTCCTGCCTGACTCGGCTTTCGGCTCCCACTCCTCTCGCTCTCCCGCTAGCTTTTCTCCCGCTTGTGTTGGCAAACTGCCCCTGGATTCCTTCCCGTACTCTCCTTGCTGTGCAGTCAGGCTTCTTGTACCTAGTGGGATTGTCAGAGGTGTGGGTCATTTAGTTTAATTTCCTGACCTTGAGGAAACCTATTAGCTCGACATGCCTGGCTATTCCAACGATATGCTTCCATAGCCCTCTTCTTTGTCTCATTGCCAAAGTGGTGTTTGGGGTGGTTTGAAAAGGAAGTGGTCATTACTCTGTGCTGCCTCCTAATATTCTTGGTACTTGACTGATGTGTGTCTGCATTAACAACATAAAGTGGATATGGGTTTCCTCACCTATATGAGGATTTGTCCTCCTAGTTGGTCCCTTCCTCGCTCCAGTGTCAAAATGATCATTTTGGTGGACATTTCCAAAGGACGAAACGGGAAAGGGCTGACAGTAGACTATGAAGGCTCAGGGGATAGAAGGTTCATTTTGGAAAGGGAATGGGGATACCATGTCTCACCTAAGGATGTCCTCTTCCCACTCCTCAAGTTACCTCCACCCAGGTGATCCTACCCCGCATATCCACCTCCAGTTGGAATCCAAAGGCTATGGTCTTTCCCTGGCCACCTGAGAAGAGGATTCCGGGGGAAAAGAAGTGAGGACACCTTCAGTTTCCTTACAGGTGCCAAACCCGCAAAACACCTGGTATACTCCCCTGCCAGGTTCTTTTGTACAGTTATTTTACACAAATTGGGTGCAGGTCCCAGACTGGCAAAACCTCTGGTAAACTCTCCTGCCAGGTTCTCTTGTACAGTTCCTTTACACAACTTGGGTGAGGGTCTCAGACTCACAAAACACCTGTTATACTACCCTACCAGGCTCTCTTGTACAATTCTCTATGGGTGCAAATCCCAGATCCGTAATTCGCCTGGTATACTTTCCTGCCAGGACTTTATGTTGCAATCTCTCGTTATCATTCAGAACAAGGGCGCATGGGTTTTGCTCAAGTTACTTTATGGCAAAGCACTGTGATGATGAAGATGACACTGATTCCAATGAGGATTACTCTCTTCCCCACTCTTAACAACCAATTCACTCTTTCAAGGGTCTCTTTGCCTCAGTTTCGGCATCCTGCGTTCGCTCACTCCAATCATACATACACGGGTACTCGCTTCAGTATTTGCTGGACTCGAGCGGGTTTCCCCAGTTAGAGGCACGTAGCGCTCTCACTCCTTGCGTCTGAATGAAGCCTGTTCTGGCTTCCAGTTCCCACCATGACTTCATTCTTCCTCAAAGGGCGAATCCACGGTCAACCGGGACTGCTTCACTATGCGGCCATTCTGGAGCTTGCCTCTGCACCTCTCTTTTCGATTGCAGTGCTCTGCGGCCGGCGTCGGAACAAAGCCAATCCTGGCTTCCGTTCCTGCTGCAACTTTCTTTTTCCTTGTCTGGCGACTCCTCGGTCAACCGGTGCTGCTTCACTATGGGGCCGGTCTGATGCTCACCTCTGCACAGCTCTTCTTGCCTGCAGTGCTCTGCGGCCACGGCTCTCGGTCCCGTCTACTTTCTGGCCTGCCAGGCCAGCCGGGAGTGCTTGGGTCAGCTTCCTCTCTCGCAGCCTCCACTTGCCTGACTTCAGGGTTCACTCCCGGATTGGGACCCCGTCTGCTCTGCAAACTGCCTCTCTTGTCGGTCTTCAAGCTGACGATTGGAAAAGTAAGCCCTCCACATCTTTCACTGGTGGCTGATTTAAACCCCCGCCTCCAGGCTGGAAAGGCTCTTGGACCAATGACATTCTTCACAACACTAAACTGCGCATTATGGTTCACTCGTTCTCATGGCAGTCCTCTTTCTTGTCTCAGGACATGTTGTTTTTCTAGATGTAAAGTTTTCATAAGTTCTGTCAGCAGCTTTTACAGGATGTTAAAATGGGGGTTCTCACAATATGCTATCAAGGCATGGGGAATGAAGGGGTATCCCTAAAAGGAAAGGGGGTATACCATGTCTCATCTGATGATGCCTGTCCATCCCTCTGAGGGTCGCCTCCACTCATGTGGTCCTCCCTCACATAGCCACCCCCAGGGTCAGTATCAGGTAGCGATTGCTGTCCCCTGGCCACATGAGAAGAGGCTACCTCCCAGAAAGGAGTGATGACATCATCAGATTCATCATAGGGTGCTCACGGAATTGGGCTGAACGATACATAAAGAGTTCATGTTAGTCCACGGGGGTCCATAGCGGTAGGATGTTCGCAGAAATATGATCAGTCTTGCACTTAGACCAGTGTGTGTCTGTGAAGGGATCATATCAGATTACTGGCAACCTACCTGTAGATCATCATAACAGGAAGGTAGCAGTAAAGGTATGAGGCACATTGTGTCCTAAAATGGACATTGTGTCCTGCTGCAGTCCAGCGTCATAACTATCATTGGACATGGAAATTGTTTGCGCAGTACTTCTCAAAGAGAAGGGTCTTCAGTTCGTGTAGGAGGGATGGTGCACAGCACATCCCTAGAAGCGAGTTCTGAGAAGGCTTGTGCAAGAGTGTGATGAATTCAACTGCCCTGCACAAGGGTGAGCTGAGGCTTAAGTGCTTACTCAGCCCGAAAACTTCTACTAACCTTGAGCCAACACAATCATAAAGGTAAAACGGGCACAGCTAAGAGATATACCTCTTTTGCCTTGTGTGGCATCTTGGGGCGAGGCAAGGCTATACTCTCAAGAGGGGTGTGAATGTTGTTCAGTAGCAACCAAAACAGTGAAGTATAACAGTCCAAATTAAAGGAATGCCAAATCAAGTTTCTATAAAAATATATATACTTTAATTAAACACACCATGTACAATAATAATTAGAAAAACACTACACAAAACCCACTCTGAGGAAAGAGCACTGAATAAGCAAAAATAGTAAGATGCAGCACTCTGAGTAATGAATCAGGGGTAAATGACATGTAAAAAAACAAAACAATGTTCTGTGAGGTTGCAGGAGTAGGGCTCTGGCACAAGTGTGGCATGTTTTTGGTTATAAACTTTTATATTCCTAAAGCTAAGAGGGGTTTCCCTGCCTCCAAGAAAACTAAGGAAAACTGTTAGAATGTTCAAATGAAAGTAGTCTGTCGCTGTCATTTCCCAAAACCCTACTTCCGACCCGAACACTATTAACAAATGACTAATGTGCACGTTAATCTTAAGACCGAAAACTGCCTGCAGACCGAAATCTGGGACAAAAGCTCCAGGACCGATGAATGCACATTTACCAGGTACGCCAGAATATCATCTGCAAACAGGGACAACTTAAAACACGTTTCTTCGCACTTAATACTCTTGATGGCCGGGTGAGCACGAACCGCAATTGCCAGGGGTTCCAGGGACATGGCACAGAGCAGGAGTGAAAGGGGGCAGCCTTGCCTCATTCCCCTAGTCAACGGAAAGGAGGCCGACAACTTCCCGTTAACTAGTACTGTTAAGAGCCGTTTGGAAGCCATATAAAGCTGCAATCCACTGACAAATGTGCGGACCAAGTCTAAACTTCTCCAGAATCTGCAACATATAGAGCCACGTGACGCTGTCGAATGCCTTTTCCGAGTCCAGTGACATCACTGCAGCATCAGCATCTGCCCCTTGTGCCACGTGGATCAGATCAATGGTCTTCCTAATGTTGTCGAAGCCCTGCCACCAATGAATAAACCCCACCTTATTGCCATGAATTAGAGTTGGGCGAAATCTCTCAAGCCTTCTTCCCAGGAGTTTTGCCAGTATCGTGACATCGGTATTGAGTAGTGATATGGGTCTGTATGAAGAACAATCCGCTGTGTCCCTACCCTGGCTTGTGAATAACCACAATGTTGGCACTCAACATAGAATCCGGGAGGATTTCACCCTCTAGCACTGTTAAAGACCTTGGCAGGATGAGGGGCCGGGAGAGATTTAAACATTTTATAAAACTTAACTGCAATTCCATCATCCACCAGTGTAGTACCCAACTTCAATTCCCTAATCTTCAAGGCCACCTCTTCTGGTGTAATAGGGCCCTCGATAGTATCCACTGCGAGGACTGACAGACCCGGCATCTGCAGGGAGCTGAAGAAGCGTGACATCTGCGCACCATCCCCAGAGCATTCTGACCTTTATAGAGCCTCGTAACATTTTCAGAACTCTTCCCCTATAATTGCTGGGTCAAAGTGGCCCTCGCCCTCCGGGCTGTTGATCCTGATGACCAATTTAGCCTTCTGTGCTTCCTGTAGTCTCCAAGCAAGTATGCTATCCGCCCTATCTTCCTTCTCATGCTATTTCTGCTTTGTGGTATGATATGATATGTTATTCATAACGTGCGTATACACAAGTGTTTCAAGGCGTGACAAGACAAGGTAGGGAAGAGAGAGGGGGGACGAGACAAACGCTCTTACTAGGCCTTGTGTAATTCTGATCGTGCAAGTGCGACAGCGCAAAGTGCAGGGTGAAGGGAAAGGGAGAAGTGCAATCAGGGGACAAATTGCTCTGAGTAAGTGCAGCAAGGGCAGTGCGGCTCTGGGTAAGTGCAAGGAGGCAGGGGACTGTAGAGGTTGCAGTTACAGCCCTAAGTGTGTGGTAGGCCCGGAGGCAGTGCAGTGGAGACTGATCATAGGGGAGCCTGGTTCCCGGAGATGTTCTGAGGGTAGCCAGTCAACCAGTCAGTGCAGCAGACAGGTAGTTCAGCAGTGGAGCGAGAGAGAGAAAACAGGAGAAAAGAAAGGTATTGAGCTGCTTCCGGAACTTTAGGTGGTCCGGCTCAAGTTTGAGAGGTGCAGGGAGACCATTCTAGAAGGAGGCACCTGCAGAGGAGAGTGATCTACCCCCCACTCTCTGCCTGGAGAACTGCCTGACCCTTAGAGAGTTGGAGGTACTGAGTGAAGAGCTTGGGAAGGAAGGTATTTTGGAAGAAGGGGTCGGATGAAATGTGGGCCCTGGCCCCAGAAAGCCTTGTGGATGATACAGAGTGTCTTGAATTTGATCCTTGCAGCCACCGGCAGCCAGTGTAGGGATGTCAGGGCTGCAGAGATGCGGTCCCTGGCCTTGAGGCCAAGGATAAGTCTTGCAGTCCCTTTAAAAATTGGAGCTTATTTTCCATGTCCTGAATCGACAGTCTTCAACTGTGATTTGTAAAGACGCAATAGCACAGCACGATGGGGGTTCAGACCCCCAGCCCTCCCACCATCCGGCCGATGTTTCTCTATCTTTGATCAACGATCAGCCTCTTCCCTTTGCCTTCCCCTCTTCCGCTGCACACCAAACCCAATCAACACCCTTCTAATAGTAGCCCTAAACCCCACCCACGCACACCAGGCACTGGTCTGTCCCCCATCATTAATCTCAAAATATTCCCCATTGTGGGTCAGCAGGGTTTGAACTATTCCTTTTTCCTTCAATAAACGGCCATTGCAAGTCCACCTACCCAATGGTATGATATGATATTTTATTTGTATCGCGCTCGTACACAAGTGTTTCAGAGCGCGACAAGGCAAGGCAGGGGAAACAGGGGAGAACAAAACCACGATCTTACTAGGCCCAGTGACATTGAGAACGTGCATGGGGAAAGGGAAAGGGGAAAGCGCATGGAAGAGTGGAAAGTGCAGAGCAGAGGAGAACACATAAATAATAATAAATACAAATAAATAGATAATGAAGCAATAAACGGGGGTAGTGCGGTCAGCAAGTGGCAAGTGCTGTGTTTACGGAAGCAGAACAGGTTAAGTATGATAAGTGCATAAAAGAAGAAAATCGGGTGTGGGGGACTATAGGGGTTACAGATACAGTCCCCAGTGTGAGGGGTGGCCGGGAGGCAGTGCAGAAGGGTGGCAGGGTGAGCAGGTACCTGGTGGACAGAGGATGCCAGGTGCACAGTGCCAAGAGAGCAGATCAGCAGGGCAGAGCGGTAGCAAAGGCAGATGCAAAGAGGAAGGTCTTGAGGTGCTTCCGGAAACCAGAGGTGGTTCTCCTCATGTTTTAGAGTGGCAGGGAGGCTATTCCAGAGCGAGGCCCCAGACGAAGACAGAGATATCCCCCCAGCTAGTTTCTTTGAAAAGCGACTGACCCTGAGGGAGTTAGAGGTAGAGGAGCAAAGGGCTCGAGAGGGGAGGTATTTGTGGAGGGATAGCTGAAGGTATTTTGGGCCCAGGCCCCAGAAAGCCTTGTGGACAATGCAGAGGGTTTTAAATTTAATCCTTGCATCCACTGGGAGCCAATGGAGAGATTTCAGAGCTAGAGAGATACGATCTGAGGGCTTGAGGCCAAGGACAAGTCTTGCAGTCCTGTTCTGGATTAGTGGCAGAGGGTGAAGAGTAGAGGCAGGTAAATTTAGAAAGAGGCTGTAACAATAGTCCAACCTAGAGTGAACCAGAGCTTGGGAGACAGTGAGCTTCTGGGGGAAGGAGAGGAAAGGAAGAGTACCTCTGAGGAGGTGCAGTAGGAAGTTTGACTTTTTAGAGACCTCTGAGATGTGGGAAGAGAAGGAAAGTGTGGAGTAAAAGATGACCCTGAGGTTCTTAGCTTCGCAGGTGGGGATGGGAGGAGGGCCAAGCGAGGCCTGCCGGAGAGAGAGGGGAAAGGATGGAGAAGGTGTGCCGATGAGGAGGATCTCCGTCTTGCTGGCATTCTGGCAAAGATCATTGGCGGCACACCAATCTTGAATGGCAGTTAGGCAATCCGAGATGAGAGAGGGAGAGGAGGTGGCCGAGGGAAGCCTGAAAATGAGTTGAGTGTCGTCAGCGTAGCACTGGAAATTTGAGCATTGAGTGGCAATGCAGTGGGCGAGAGTTGCCAAGTATTGGTTTAAAAGCCAGGGCGAGAGGTTAGATCCCTGGGGAACACCACAGGTAGAGAGGAAGATAGATGATAGGAAGGACCCCAGTTGGACCTGGGATGGTCGATCAGAGAGGAAAGAGGTCAGCCAGGCTAGAGCCTGATCGGTGATACCCAGGTTCTCACGGAGACGGTTGAGCAGGATGGTATGGTTGACCGGGTCAAAGGCAGAAGAGAGATCAAGCAGGATGAGGACATAGGGAATGTTAGAGTCAAGGTTGGAGAGCATATATTCGTGGATGTTCGGGAAAGCAGTTTCCATGCTTCTGGTCGCTCTGAAAACAGACTGGTGGCCATGGAGACAGCCAACAGAATCAGAATGAAGGTTAAGCTGAGAGATGGCCAGCTTTTCCAGGAGTTTGCCCAGAAAGGGAGTAATGGAGATTGGGCGATAGTTAGTAGGACAGGAATGATCCGCTGTGGGTTTCTTGAGCAGAGAATGCACAAGGGAGTGTTTCAGAGGGGAGGGGATCCTCTGGCAAAGGAATGGTTGCAGAAATCAGCAAGGGCCGGAGCGAGGGTGTCAATGTGGTCCTTGATGGTTTTAGAGGAACAGGGATGAACCTGTTTTGACAAGGCTTTCATAGATTGGACTTGTCTAGCGACCTCATCAGGGGAGAAGAGAGGAAAGGAAGAGAAGGAGGGAAGGCGTAGTTAAAGGGGGGGGTTAGCAAGTGCAGACTGTGGGGGAATAGGAAGGGAAAGGGAGTAGAGTGAGGAGAAGGTGTCCTGGGTTTTTGAGATAAAGTGAGAGGCAAGGTTATTGCAGAGAGCCTGGGAGGCAAGAGGAGGGGTGGAGACTGCAGCAGGGTTGGCAAGATTTTAAAGAGTTCGGCCGAGTTGTTAGATGCCGCAGAGACACAGGCTTGAATGTGGACTCTCTTCTTGGTGCAGACAGAGAGTCTGTATTGCCTTTGGAGCAGGCGACAGGCCAGTTTGTCAGAGGATGAACAAGAAGCCCTCCATTTCCTCTCAGCCACCCTACACTTACCTTTAAGTGTAGCTAGGTCGGAATCATACCAGGAATTACACTTGGCTTTGGACTTGAACCGGATCCTCATGACCGGGGCAAGAGCATCAAGATTAACAGAAATGGAAGAGTAGAGAAGGGAAAGGGTTGTGTCCAGGTGTGAGTCAGCCGGAGGAGAAGCAGGGGGGGAGAGAAGGTGGCAGCGAAAGCCTCAACTGACACATGCTTCATAGGACGGATGCCCGAGAAGGTAGGTGGCAGTGTAGGTGTGAGCTTGGCTTGGGGGGAGGAGAGTGAGAGATAAGGAGAGAAGGCAGTGGTCACTCCAGGAGAGAGAAGTGGTCAGAGGGAGAGAGAGGGGGAGGCTTGAGGAGATCAGAACATTGAGTGTGTGTCCAGCAGAGTGTGTCGGCCAGAGGGGAGGATAGAGAGTGAGAGGGAATTGCAAAGGTCGTGAAAGAGCAGAGATGAGGGACAGGGAGAATCGAGGTGGATGTTGAGGTCACCAAGGAGGAGGAGTTGAGTGGTAGAGGCCAGGAGGGAGGAGGAGAGGTCAGCCCACTCAGAAAGAAAAGAGGTGATTTGCCCAGGGGGCAGTAGAGAGTAGCAACAGTAAGAGAGTGGCTAGGAGAGATTGAGAGCCTGCAGACAAGGCATTCGAAGGAGGAGTAAATCTAAGTGGGAATGATAGCGGCAGGAATCAATTCTGGAAAGATCAGGGCTACACCCCCTCTGGGCCGGGTGGATCTGGGTGCAGAGAGGATTTTGTAACCATCAGGGAGGAGAGTGTCAAAGCTTGTGACAGAGCTGGCCGTGAACCATGTCTCCGTAAGACCGGGGTCATCAAGGTCAAGTTCTTCAAGGAGGAGGCAGATGTCAGAGGAGTGTTTGACAGCAGAGCGAGAGTTGAGAGTGGCAAGGTGAAGAAGGTTGCTGGCCTTAAAGACTTTCCGCAGAGGGGTATAAATCAGAGGTACAACCTGCAGAGTTGTGGAGGTAGCTTGAAGAGGGGCAGAGGAGGAGCGAAGAGTGGGCGAGGTAGCCAAGGAATGAGAGGAGGGGACAGCCAGAGATGAAAGGAAGTTGATGAGGTGAGAGAACCGCCTATCAAAGAGGAGGAGGTTATCCTGAGGACCATGGACCATGACAGTGCCGTTTAGGTAGCCATTAAGGATGACTCTGGAGGAGTCGAATGAGGCCACGAGGACTTCCCAGCGAGTGCCACTGTTAATGGGAGAGGAGGAGACAGGACATAGCACAGAGATCATATGGGGGGTCCATAGATCTGGCGAAAGAACAACAAAGAGGATGTCGGTGAGGGTCTGTCTGGAAGAGGCGCTGGTATAACTATCGGCGATAGGGAGACCAGGGTTTGAAGCCAAGATATCCTTTTTAAACTTCTTCTTTCCAGACTTAGTGAGAAGGGAAGGATAGTTGATTGAGAAGCAGTTAGAATAGATGGGAGAAACAGAAAGTGCCATGAGTGGGAAGAGAGGAGGCAGAGGGAGGAGTAAGCAAATACAGCAGTATAGAGCAGTCCCTGGGCTAGCAGGTAACAATCGGTGGCCATAGTTAAATGCAAAAACACACCCAAGTTTGACTTTCCAGTTAAATGCAAACCACACCCAATTCCAATTTAAAAGAGGGCCCAGTATTTAAGGAAATTAAAATGGGAGTGAGATGGTGAGGGTGAGTTTGGAAATGGCTTCAGAGGAGTATATAAAAGGGAGGGAAACTAACCCATGCAGAATGTGGTTAGAGTCATGGTAGTCCGAATAGTCCAGGGGTAGCAGCCTCAGGGAGCGTTGGGCTGTGGCAGAAGCGGAAGACTCGTTTAGCGACCTGTCCTGCAGACAGGGAAGCTGACATGGCCTTAGAAGTGGGCCTTTGTAGATGGTGCCGCATTTTTTTTTTCTCTGAAAATCGTGCTTCACACACTTAAATGCACACTGATTTTTAGGGCTTATCCTGCAGGCTGTTCTGCTCTCTGGCGCATGTAGAAATGAGATGAAATGGCCAGCCAAGCCACTGGTGTGGAGGATCAGCCCAGGGAAAGCTAAGAGATGAATGGAAGAGCCAGCCTCCTCGTGGGCCCTGTAGATGGTGCCGGCTCCCGCCTCTCGGTTGCTCCGATTGGGCAATGAAGGCCCAGGCAACCAATGGGGGTGGGATTCACGCAGGGCTACAGGATATCAGGCACATGAAGAAAAAGAGCGGCCATCTTGGAGGGGCCCAAAATCCAATGTGAGCAGGTGAGAAAGCAGCAGGCACGATATTTAACCCACAAGCTGGGTGCACAAGGAATCATGAGAGCTACAGTGTGCAATCCACTGCCAGCCCAGCCAATTCAATAATAAAAATGCGTTCTACAAGCCTATCCCCCCAAATACCACCGGGGCAAGATCATGGTCCGACGACGGAACCAGAGGAACAGTTACCAAGGAGACCAACCCTTTCAGTGACGCGTCTATAAGAACCATGTTGAATCTGGAGTAGGAGTCATGGACCTGAGAATAGAAAGTATAGCATTAGGGCATCAGAAACCCCCAAGTCATGGTTAATACCATGGAAATTACTGGACTTGGAAATCTCTGCCCTAGATATCCCCACCTCGTTGGTCTTTACCTATCCCTATAAGGATCCAAGACCATATTAAAGTCACCCCATATTATCAACTGTCCCTCCACACATATTTTTAGTTCCTCCTTTAGAGCAGCCCAAAACTCGATCTGGCCCTCATTGGGCCCATATACCGACCCTATTGTTATTGAACTCCCCCTCAGCAGCCCTTTGACTGCAATAGCACAGGGGCAACTCGCTGGTTTTGGAAGCAAGACTACGCAGAGCAACAGAGGTTTGAATCCCCGATCCGCGCTTACAAACCAAACACAGGTACGGTATTAGGCGCGTTATAAAAACAAATAAAAATAAATAAATGTACCTACCACCTGGGTCCCGGAGGAGCTTGTCCACCATCAGCCCAAGCCTGTCCAAAACAACTATAGCCACCCCTCTTTTTTTAACCTGCGCCGAGGACTGGTATACCTCACCAATGTGCCCGGACTTCAACCCCGGAATGCCACCCCTAGGGGAATGGGTGTCCTGCACCAGGAGCAGACGTAGCTTAGTTCTTCTAAATTCCCTAAGTACGAGAGATCAGTTCATGGGGGAGTTTGAACCCCATGCATTGAGAGATCTCACCACAAAATCCATATCTATATCTACTATTAGGGCACTTCACACATCCTGTCGCGATCACACCTGAGCTTTGGTTTATTTGCAAAACAACCCCTTCCTGCCGATAGAACTGAACATCGAGTTTTCCCATCTCCCTTATCACACTCCCATATCCCTGCAAACATTCCCTCCCCACCCCAACATGAAACTACCTCCCTCCCGCATCCCGGGCATCCAGTCCAGCCGAGTTACCATCACTGGCTTTGGACCGAACCACCAGAAAAGCCCAGACCACCGGGTCATACCCATCAAATTCAAACTCGTAAGAGCCCCCTCTCCCCCCCACACCCTATACCGCCCAAATCAGAAGCATACTATGCACACTCCCCCTTCTCCTCAAGGCTCCCTCCCCCGCCTTGCCCAACACTTTAACAAGCTATAGACTTCTCACTGAAGTGCCAAAATCAGGCCAATCAACAGAACATGCCACACTAGAGCCTAGAACATTTCAAGAATCAACCCTCGGCGGGGGAGTGGGGGAGGGGTGGCTCATTTTTTTTAACCTGGCTTTCTCCCCTTAACCTTTTGTAATCCATCAGCCAGCGTTCCTCTGTCCTCCAGAGGCTGCTCGCCCAAAGGACCCATCAGCTCACCCATGACCCTCTGGATATCATCATTCACAGCCAACTTAAACTTGTGGCTGGCATACTTGAAAGAAAAGGAAAAGGGAAAAGGCCACTGATCTTAGCATTTTCTGCTTCACCAGAGTGAAGGCTGACAGGTCTTCAAAAATAGTAACCCTGGTGTCTCTCAGAAAAACCAGCCCCTCTCTCCTGGCCTTATCAAAGATCCTTGTTTTCTCCTCAAAGTACTGGAAATGAGCCAGCACTAATCTCAGGTCCCTGTCCGCTCCACCCGCCCGGTGAGCCCTGTCAATAGTAGGTTCGGCCGCGAAGTCCTCACCAAACAAGAGCTTAACAACCTCAGAGATGACCCTCTCTCCATTCCCCCTCCTTTTTCTGGATCCCATGAGCATACCCCCTGGTGGCCTCGTGCTCCCAATTTTTTTTATTTTATTTTAGGACAGCACCAGAGAATCCCATTGTGTCGGCATGGAGGAAGAGAAAGAAGCAGTGGTCGGCGGTGTCGATTGCAGCCAAGAGATCAAGGAATGGCAAGGAGGCATGAGTCGCCCTTATAGGCATCAGTCGCCCTTATCCATGATTTGGAGGGCATCAGCCAGCACCTGGTTGGTGGCTGTCTCGATGCTACACTTGGGGCGGAACCGACTGATAATCATTTAGGAGGTGGAGTTGTTCAATTCTGGCAAGTAGTTGTGTAGCAACTACTTTCTCAAACATTTTTCCAATAAATGGTAGATTCGTAATGGGATGGTAGTTGGCCAGGTCATCTGGATCTAGGGTTGTTTTTTTTAATAGAGGCCATATGAGACAAGTCTTGAGGGTGTCCGGGAGTAACCCTTCTCTGAGGGAGGCATTCATGATGCTGAGGATTATATCATCAGACTAAGAAGTAGGTTTGAGGGAGGCAATCATTTTTAGGAGATCCGGGGTAATTCGTTCCAGAGAGGCAGAGTGCGTGCCATGGTGCAGGCAATGTGCGCCCTGTGAGATGTTGATTTGTTGGTCTCTCAGATTTTGCCTCCTTTTTTCCATAAAGAATCTCTTGATTCCATCATATTTTTCCTGAGTTGCTGGTACCTTGGGGTCGGGGAAGGGTTGGGTACAATGCTTTACGACTTCAAAGAGGGCTTTGCTCCTGTTAGAGGCTGCAGCAATGGTGGTGGAGTAGTAAGCAGGTTTTGGCCTACGGTTGGCACAGAGTGATTTGGGGTCGGTGAGGTCTCCCAGGTTACAGATTTTGCGCCATTGTTTCTCTAGGGCTCTGATTGAGCGTTTGTTGGAGGCTAGCTTGGGGGTGTACCGGCAGGCAGATGGTTTAGTCTTAGCCCAGGTGGTTTTAAGAGAGGCATGAGTATCAACCAGTTTTATAGCAGAGTTGCTGAATAATTTTAGTAGGCCAAGGCATTCCCTGTGGTGGGGAAGTCTACCAAGTTTGCTTCTAGCAAATTTACTGGGAAGGTTTTGAATGGGCGGTATTGAGTTAGGGGGCGTTTAGCCTGTTGCTTGTGGGCCATAGTCGAATGAGTGACCGATAATGAGATGGTGGCATGGTCAGATCAGTCAAGCTGGATAGGGTCTGCAAAGGTAATGGTGGGGGGATGATGTGAAGACTGCGTCTAGGGTTTGCCTTTGTTGTGTGCAGGGAGAGCACTGTTTGCTTAAGGTGCATGGAACCAGTTAATGCGAAAGGTGTTCTTCGTGTGTGGTTGTCAGCCTGTGACTGAGCGGTGTTAAAATCTCCAAAAAAGACATTATTAGAATGTGCTAATGTGTAACTTTTTTATTGTGTTCTGGATGTTTCCCTTCTCCTTGAGATCCCCCTTTGGGGTTCTTTTTTCACAAGCTATAAGCTCCTGGTTGTTCCTTCCAGCATATCCTGGGAAGATACTATTCAGATAGTCTTTCCTTCTGGGTAAAGTATAGCTTGCTTTATTTTGTTCTACTTTATTCTTTATTTGTTCAAATTGTGTAATTCCTCTGAAGTCTGGTTCAGAAGAATCAGCCCGTTTGATATTCTCTTCCTCTTGTGCAAAATATCAAAGGACTCTCCCCTTCTGCAAGGATATTGTTATTGCCTGTTCTATTATTTTAATGTTATTTCTTTTCCTTGTATCCCAATCAACTAAGTTAATCTGCTGATATATTGTCTACTGAGAGGAGTTGTTTGCACTATGTACTGATTTCTGTTCGGCCTACCGTGATCCCTGTTATCCCCGATAACTTCTCTAACGAGGGGGAACATTCTCGGTAGCCTTGTCCTTCTGCGAACTTCTCTCGGGTGTCAGAGCGTGGCCACCTTGCCTTGTTCAGCATATTTCTCCATCTGGTCTATTTTCTCTTTACAGTTTCCCAGTCTTCCAAAGAGGGTTTGGAAGCCCTGTGGTTCTCTGTGTGCGATGGTATTGGCGATCGTTCTTTGACTGATGTTCCACCACCGGGCTTTTGTGGTCTCGCCAACACCTTCATTAGGGCTCCTGCCCTGTTGATCTGTTGAGCTGGTGTTACGCCGTGACTCTGGTGTGTCAGTCTCTCGCCCCGGGCTCCTGTCCTGCTGATTTCCCATGTTGGGGTTGCGCCGTGACTGTGCCATCCCAGCTTACAGTCTCTGGCGAGTTCGAAACTTGCAGACCCTCTCACTCAAGAGCCTTTTGCCTTCAGCAGGTATTAAGCAGCATGGGGCCCTCTCTAGCCTGGGTATGCATTCTTTTCTCTCTCTCCTTTCTCTGTACAGAGTATGTTATTTAATGCACTCGTCTGAGTGAATGGAATATTAAGAGTTAAAGGGACACGTTCTTTTCTTATAAGACACTGGCATCCCTGGGGAGGTTCTTTGACCCGGTCTTGAATTTTAGAAACTTCAGATATTCAAGAGGCTGCAATGTAGGCCATAGTGTGTACGGCTCAAGGAAGTTCCTCATGGGAATGGGAGTCCTTGTCCCCTAAGGGGGCGTCCCTCCCGGTGAGGTCCCACTTGCCTCAACACCTAGTGAGGGTGTTGTGGAGCGGTCTCACCTTCCTAGCCTCAAATGGGGGGCTGCCCCTAGAGGGGAAGGGGTGAATTCCCACTGATCAACTTGAAAGGGCATGTGTATGTGGTCTGTGGGTGTTGGATGGGGCAAGGGCGTTATTGATGAGGTTCGCTAGGGTAGCTTTGGCGGGTAGTAGTAGTTGTGACTAGTTTGTAGGTGAAATGCAGGATAGAGGGTCTGGCCCTGGGCCCTATCAGGCCTGAACAGACACAAACAGGTGAGGTCTGATTTAACTAAAACCCTGCAGTTAAGTACAACAAAGGCTAAAGGGAGCCACACAGTGAACTGAATGAGTGAATGCAGTGCGGCAAGGCTACAGATTGGCAAGAGGTGTGCGACAGGTGGTGGCAGAGACACAAGGCTAACAATGAGAAGCCAATGGAGTGCAAGACTACAAATAGAGCCAAGAGGCCAACTAAACGAACTAAGTGAAGGTGACTTTGTGCACAGGAGCAAGTGCCAGGGAACCTGTGTGAGCTAAGTAGTGCAGGGATCCTGGTTGCGTGACCTGTGATGGGTGGACCGTGCGGCCTAACAACTGTGCTTAACACCAGTGAGCCCTGAAGTGTGAAAAATAAGGGCACTTAGAAACAGCCCAATGAAACCACTGTAAATGAACTGGTGAGGTAAGCCAAAAGGAGGGTCAGGTTGACCTGGAGTTTTGTTAAGACTTTTTTTATTATTTATTTATTGTGATATAGTTTAGATTATAAACTTTACACAAAATACAAATATAAATATCATGTAATACGAACATAAAAGTGTGAATAAAAATCACATTAAACATAATTTTTTAAAACAACAAATATATACCACATAATTACCTATGCAGCAAATCCTATCTGCAAATTATTCAATTGGAAACTATTACTTAAAATGTTATATCCAGTCTGCCTTCAATCCTCAGCCAGATGGTATACAAAGCAATCAGCAGGCACTTACTGTTAGTATTAACACAGTGATTCCAGAACAGATTGTCCTTAATGTAGTCCCTAGTATGGACAAAACCATCCAGCAGAGGGGATAAAAGTACTAGCCATCTCAGGGCATTCGGTCAAAAGATGCTTTGCTGTCTCCAACTGATCTTGAGCTTTACATAATCGGCATGTTCGCAAATTGGCAGCCAACTTAATTTGTCTTCCTGTGACCATTCTCGTGGGGAGTTGCTCCAGTCTAAGTAGCAAAATAAACCGCCTTAGTCTGAGTGATGGACACAATTTCAGATACTTCTGAGGTTTCTTAAAGTCATAAAGTGTATATTGTACAAACTTATTGCTACACAATCTCCTCAGATGTTCGAAATTCTCAGTCCAATCCCATAGGTCTATGCATTTACAAAGAGCCCTTTGTACTTTATCAGACTACTCCCCCTCCCTCTCTTGCCACCCGATATCCGAATATAATTTAGTCATCTGCTCAATAGTTGACATACCCAGATTCTCCCTAGCCAGTTCTTGATAGACAGCCGATAGTAGTCTATTCCTAGTGTCACGAGTCATTTTTAGATATAATACAGCGCGCTTCTTCAATACTAGCGCCTTGAGAGAGATCAGGCCCAATTCTAATCTTATTATGGCCATTGGTATACAAGGCGGTAAGCCAAGAATACTACGCCAGAATTTTCCCTCAATTACCTGTAGCCAAACCAAATCTATATCCAGTAATGCTTCTAGTCCATATAAAATAGCCAGGGAAAATGCCTGTATATATAACTGCCGAATGCCCCACAGCATATAACCGCACTGCTTCACCATAAACCTGTGGAACAAGGCAGTCATTTGTGCCGCTCTAATTGTACGCAGTTGTTTACAGGCCCCATAATCACCCGTCACTTCAAAATCTAAACCAAGATATCGATATTGGGAGACATAACTGATGTTCAATAAGCCTACCTGGAGTGAAACACGGGATACTCTCTTTTTGGTATATCTCATAACTTTGGTTTTACCCAAGTTAATACTAAGGCCATTGACCTCTGCATACTCCCAGAGTGCAGTTGCAGATCGGCGTATTCCACTAATAGTATAGTCGAAGATCGCCAGATCATCAGCATATGCTAAAACAGAGCAGCGAGCATTGCCAATTTTGGGGGGGCAGTTGTTTACAGCAGCTATTACCTCGGGAATATCATACACATATAAGTTATATATTAAGGGGGCTGTGACACAACCTTGCTTCACACCCCTATTTTGTAAGTTATTTGCCGTGGTATTACCCACTTGATCTAGTCTCAGTTTCACTGAGTTATTATGATGCAATAGTCTTAGGTAATATATAAGACCTTTCGGACAGCCCATTAGCTCTAATTTCCACCACAACCGACTTCGGGGAATTGAATCAAAAGCTGCCGAAAAGTCTATATCTAGGGCATATAACGGAGGAGCCCCTGCTCTTAGCGCTCTGGTTCGCAATAGGTCCATGACCATAATATTATGGGAAGTAGAGTACCCCTGTCTAAAACCACTCTGGAATTTAGACAAAACGCCAGATCCCTCAGCCCATGCTTGCAGTTCTTTTAGTAATAAAGAGGCAAAGATTTTTCCAGTCGCATCAAGCATTGATAGTAACCTATAGTTATTCGGGTCGGATCTGATCCCTTTTTTAAAAACTGGAATTAATATTGCCATTTGCCAGGAACGAGGTATGTTTCCAGATTTTATGATTTTCTCAAATAGTATTCTCAGTAAACTGGCCCAAAACACGGGATGTGATTTAATAACAATGTTGGATAATCCGTTAGGTCCCGGTGCTCGAGACGATTTTATCTCTTTAATTTTGTTTAAGATAGCTACGTAAGAAATATCAAACGGAGCCACTGCCGGAGGACAATCCAAAGCTGTTAATATGTTATCCGTTGTATTCCGATTTTCCAGAAAATTTTCCCAGACTCTAGCTTCAATGGGATTGGTCAATGTCCCTTTTTGCGAGCAGTGTGCCTCAGCCAACAGGGACCAAATATTCCGTGTATTTCCTTCACTGTCATGATCTCTGCTTCCAAAAGATCAGGACTTGCCCAACTCCCTTGGAAGCAGACCCATAACCCCGGTTCCGAGTGCCAGCCAGTCCCAATTGGGATCTTTTGGACCCTGTCCTGGCGCCAGTGGCACCAGGCTCATAAAGATGCCCAGTCCCAGCGCTGGAAGCGCCGGGCTCATAATGCTTGGGTGGACTTACCTGCAGCAGACCATGCTGCTTACTTACCTGCCAGTTGAACCCCTGATCCTCTTCTGTTTGGGACTACTTTTCCTGTTGGGTGGGGCAGGAGCCACTCCCTAGGTTCAGAACACTGGAACTCTTCTGGAAAGCAGGAACTCTTTTCTTACCTAGGCGTGGCTGTGGAAGGAGACACCTAAGCACTACAGGCGGCTATTTAAACCACACCCGATGGATGAATCTTGCTTTGTGTTATTCTGCATTCTCTGCAGCAGAACGCTCATCGTGTCTTCTGCTTCTGATCCTGGGCTTAAGGGAACAAAGGCTTACCATCCTGGAATCCAGTCTTCAGCAGCACCTGTAAAGACAAAGAAAGAACAGGTTAGCACTACGGTCTTCAGTGGCAGCGCATCTCTTACCTGGTCCATCGGCTGTCACCAACGCCTCGCGCTGCATTCTGGCATCTGAAAGACAAAGGCTTACCAGCTCTTCGCACGCTCCGGAGGTCTTCGCACTGCATTCCGGCATCTGAAAGACAAAAGCTTACCAGCTCTTCGCACGCTCCGGAGGCCTTCGGCGCTGCATCCCGCATCTGAAAGACAAAAGAAGGTGCGTTTAAAGACATTGGGCAACTTTATTACTCACGTGCCATTACTCCTTCCCACGCCAAATCCAGTGGGTATTCCAGCACCCTCCAGCTTCTCTAAAGCTCCGAACTTGTACCTGCAAGATAAAAGGGACGGTTAGTGCGCATCGTGAAGCAGGCTAGCCAGAATTTACCGTTCGTGCAGTTAACGACGGACAGCAGTCCTCTGAGGTCAAGAGGCCTGCACCCTTATCCAGTGAAGAAACTGGTTACGGCACCCTGCCCCGAGGCAGATGGAGAGCTCGGCGTTCACTTACCTAAGACATCTTACTCTTCGAGTCAGACATACAGTGCACAGAGGTCCAGCCCAAAGAGCCAACCGTGTGTTACACATCACCTTTGAAAATACAGCATTCACCCAGTCAAGACCGGCGCCTCTGCGGGAATCAGGTGAGCGTTACAGAACACAAAGCCTACCGCAAAACTCCCACCCAGGCGCTATGGAAACCTCGGATACCGACCAGCTAGCCCAGTTACTTGGGGAACTAAGAGCAGAAGTGCATGCAGCCCGTCAGGAAACTAATGCTCTAAAAAGGGAACTGATTATTTCCAAGGAGCGAACAGATGATCTCGCTAGACAATTGCTACAGTCACAAGCCGGACAAACTCCGTTACCCGCATCAGGGGCAAATCTTCCTTCAACATCCTCTACGAACCCAGTGCAGATCAACCTACCTGGGAATGTACCTCTGGCTCCGCCCGAACGATTTTCTGGTGACCCAAAGAGGTTTGCAGTATTTATTAATCAGTGCCGGTTGCACTTCTTATGCCGGCCAGCAGCCTTTCCAACTGATCAAGCTAAGGTAGCTTTCGTGCTTTCGTACCTTAGTGGCAATGCGGCAGACTGGTTGATCCCTCTAGTTAATCAAGATGATCCGGTTCTCCATGATTTTCAAGCTTTTCAGCTCAGTATGGAAAAACTGTTTGCAAGACATTCACAGGGGCAGGCCTTGGACAATGAGCTCCTTTCATTGCGACAGGGTAATCAAGACCTTTTGGCTTATATTGCGTCTTTCAACAGACTGATAGTGGAAACTCGATGGCCTGAGGACAAAAGGATTACGCTGTTTTATAGAGGTCTACGTGGAGAGCTCAAAGATGTGTTAGCCCAAGTAGTGAATCCCCCGCCAGACTGTTCGGACTATATTGACTTAGTCGTTCAAATTGACCACAGACTGCAGAACAGGAAGGCCGATCGTTCCAAGTTTGATGCTCGAGTATTTTCCAAACCACCAACTCCTACCAAAGGAGTAGACTCCGGGGAACCCATGCAAATAAGGGGCCTGAAAGGACCACTAACACAAAAGGAGCGGGAAAGGAGAAAACAGCTGCAATTATGCCTCTATTGCGGAAACTCGGGGCACTTTCTTCGAGACTGTCCGGTGAAACCAGCCAAGAAGGCAGTAGGAGCTGCAGTTACCAGGGTCACAAACTCTGAGCAGGGAAACAACCTCGCCCGACAAGAATAGAGGTCCTCTTGCCGAGCGTTAAAACCAGTTCGGTGACCTCGCATTTCGTGATACCTATGGTCCTCATTAGCCCTGAACATCCGGTTCGATTACATGCGATTGAAGCTTACGTCGACAGCGGTGCCATCGGCAATTATGTGGATCATGAAATGGTTTTGAGGATGAATCTGACTCTTTGTCCAAAGGCTGTAAAGGACGTCATTACTACGGTGGATGGTACAGAGATAGCCTCCGGACCAGTAACGCATACCACCCAAGAAGTGACGCTAGTAAGTCAAGATGGACACCATGAGAAGATCGTGTTCGATGTGATCAAGGCCCCTCAGTTCCAGATTATTCTAGGAATTCCTTGGTTAGAGAAGCACAATCCTCAGATCGATTGGCGAGCAAGAACGGTTCAGTTTCCAGAATGTGTCTCTACTTGTCACCCTCAACCTGGTGTTGCACTGGCAGCAATTTCCTCGGAGGCTCCCCAGTTACCTCCTGAATACCTAGAATTCCAAGATGTTTTCCGGAAGGATCAGGCTAACTCTCTACCTCCTCATAGGTCTTATGACTGCCAGATAGACCTGATACCTGGATCTACTCCTCTTTGTAGTAGAATTTATGCCCTCACCGAGCCTGAGAATCTTCACCTCCGACAATACCTGGATCAATACCTAGCGAATGGGTTTATTCGTCCTTCCAAGTCCCCTGCTTCCTCAGCTTTGTTCTTCGTTCCAAAAAAAGAAGGGGACCTTAGAACTTGTATAGATTATCGCGCCCTGAACCAGATCACCGTTAAGAATAGATATCCGTTACCTTTGATCCCTGAACTCCTGGACCAAGTCAGAAAAGCATGCATATATACAAAGCTGGATCTTAGAGGAGCCTACCACTTGGTACGAGTAAAAGAGGGCGATGAATGGAAGACGGCCTTCCGCACCAAGTATGGGCTATTTGAATATCAGGTCATGCCCTTTGGACTTTGCAATGCCCCGGCCGCCTTTCAATATTTTATGAACGATGTCCTCAGAGAGCTCATAGATGTGTGTGTTGTTGTTTACATTGACAACATCCTTGTTTATTCTTCATCGGAAACTGAACATCGGAAACACGTGAAAATGGTCCTCGAGAGATTGCGTCAACACAAACTTTTCGCTAAGTTGGAAAAATGTGTTTTCAACGTGACTGAAGTTGAATTCTTGGGATTCATATTATCACCTAGCGGAGTGCGTATGGATTCAAAGAAGGTCGATGCAATTCTCAAATGGCCATCACCATCCTCCGTAAAAGGTGTTCAAAGCATGTTAGGCTTTGCTAACTTTTACCGCAGGTTTATCCCCGAATTCTCTCGAATAGTCCAGCCCATCACCGCCTTGTTAAAGAAAAACAAACGTTTTGAATGGTCTACCGAGGCGGAACAAGCTTTCCAGAATTTGAAGACTAGATTTATCTCTGCACCGATCTTAAAACATCCTCGCCCAGAACTCCCCTACATCGTTGAAACTGATGCTTCGAGCCTTGCCATGGGGGCAGTTCTATCACAAAAGGACCCAGTAACCAATCAGTTGCATCCCGTGGCATTTTGGTCCCGCAAATTCTCGCCTCCTGAAATCAATTACACTATTACTGATAAGGAACTTCTAGCTATCAAGTCCGCCTTTAAGGCTTGGCGGCATTATCTTCTGGGGGCCCGACACACCGTTACTGTGATTACAGATCACCGAAACCTGCAATATTTGAAAACCGCAAAAGCTCAATCCTCTAGGCAACTCCGTTGGGCACTATTCTTTGCCGAGTTTGACTTCATAATTACCTATCGACCTGGTACAAAAAACGGTAAAGCTGATGCCCTTTCTCGGATGGGAGTGGAAGAACATTTGATCAATCCTAAACTTGCATCTATCATTCCCGAACAAAGAATTCTAGGTGTAATCGCCACACAATCCATAGAGGAAGATAAGGATAAAGCCAGGCTACTGGTAACTCCAGCAGACATACAGAATTGGCATCTGCAGGGAAAGGACTTTACGGTGAAGGACAACCTATTATATTTCCAAGAACGGTTATACCTGCCCAGCACAGATTTACAGAAAAAGGTAATCTCTTGTTATCACGATTCTTTAATGGAAGGACATCCCGGTATGACCAAGACCTCGGAAAAGATCAAGCGCTACTTCTGGTGGCCGTCTTGGAAAAAAGATATCAGAGACTTTATAATGTCCTGTGGAGTATGCACCCAAAACAAGAGTCAAAAGGAAAAACCAGCCGGCCTCTTACGCCCTATTGACATCCCGCCTCGCCCTTGGCATACGCTTTCTATGGACTTCATCACCGATCTACCTCCATGCTCCGGATACAATACGATCCTAGTAATCATGGACCTATTCTCCAAGATGGCGCATTTCATTCCACTCAAAGGCTTACCAACAGCAGCAACTCTGGCCCGAGAATTTCTCAAAAACATGGTCCGACTGCACGGTTTTCCTTCAGTTCTAATTTCGGATCGAGGTAGTCAATTTATTTCTCATTTTTGGCGAAGTTGCTGTCGGTCGGCTCAAATTGATGTGAGACTTTCGACCAGCCACCACCCTCAAACCGACGGACAAACCGAGAGGACCAATCAAACTCTGGAACAGTATTTGCGCTGCATGCTACAACAAACTGAAAAAACTTGGAAAGATATCCTTTGGATAGCCGAATATGCCTACAATAACTCTGTCCACTCGGGAACTGGGAAGACCCCGTTTTTTCTTTTAAACGGTAGTCACCCTCGAACCTCGGAGTTGGATCCCCTCCAAGATCTTGACCACCAGCAGTAGACCACCTGCATTCTACAATCACCCAAGCCTTTAAGGAAGCCGTTTCTCGCCTTCAAAGGGCTAAAGAACAATACAAGAAAGGAGCAGACCAACATCGGAAGGAAGCCCCCCAATATCAAGTAGGAGATCAAGTCTGGTTATCCACCAAATATCTACCTCTAAAAGGACCACGCACATTCAACCCAAGATACCTTGGTCCCTATTCCATCACTACCATAGTAAATCCAGTAGCGGTCAAGTTGGACTTGCCCCCTCACATGAAGATACATCCGGTCTTCCACGTCTCTCTATTAAAATCCGTGCAACCTCAAACCCGACTAACTACATCTCCAAAACCTACTCTAGTTGATGGAGAACTCGAGTTTGAAGTCAAAAGCATCCTGGATTGCAAGATCTCAAAATCTAAACTATTTTACCTGATTGACTGGAAAGGCTACGGTCCCCAAGAAAGATCCTGGGAACCTGCAGAATATGTCCGTGCGCCTCGTCTAATCAAAAGATTTCATCGAACATTTCCTAACAAGCCCAAACCCCCGGAGAAGCCCGGTTTGGGAGGGGCCTTGAGGGGGGGTGCTGTCATGATCTCTGCTTCCAAAAGATCAGGACTTGCCCGGCTCCCTTGGAAGCAGACCCATAACCCCGGTTCCGAGTGCCAGCCAGTCCCAATTGGGACCTTTTGGACCCTGTCCTGGCGCCAGTGGCACCAGGCTCATAAAGATGCCCAGTCCCAGCGCTGGAAGCGCCAGGCTCATAATGCTTGGGTGGACTTACCTGCAGCAGACCATGCTGCTTACTTACCTGCCAGTTGAACCCCTGATCCTCTTCTGTTTGGGACTACTTTTCCTGTTGGGTGGGGCAGGAGCCACTCCCTAGGTTCAGAACACTGGAACTCTTCTGGAAAGCAGGAACTCTTTTCTTACCTAGGCGTGGCTGTGGAAGGAGACACCTAAGCACTACAGGAGGCTATTTAAACCACACCCGATGGATGAATCTTGCTTTGTGTTATTCTGCATTCTCTGCAGCAGAACGCTCATCGTGTCTTCTGCTTCTGATCCTGGGCCTAAGGGAACAAAGGCTTACCATCCTGGAATCCAGTCTTCAGCAGCACCTGTAAAGACAAAGAAAGAACAGGTTAGCACTACGGTCTTCAGTGGCAGCGCATCTCTTACCTGGTCCATCGGCTGTCACCAACGCCTCGCGCTGCATTCTGGCATCTGAAAGACAAAGGCTTACCTACTCTTCGCATGCTCCGGAGGTCTTCGCACTGCATTCCGGCATCTGAAAGACAAAAGCTTACCAGCTCTTCGCACGCTCCGGAGGCCTTCGGCGCTGCATCCCGCATCTGAAAGACAAAAGAAGGTGCGTTTAAAGACATTGAGCAACTTTATTACTCACGTGCCATTACTCCTTCCCACGCCAAATCCAGTGGGTATTCCAGCACCCTTCAGCTTCTCTAAAGCTCCGAACTTGTACCTGCAAGATAAAAGGGACGGTTAGTGCGCATCGTGAAGCAGGCTACAAGCGCTTACTTACTTGCTTCCAGGCGCTTCTATTCCTCACGCGGGTTCGATCCTCAACTCTCATCAGCCCGCCATCCGCCATCGCCGGAACCCTGCAAAACAAGAGATATCATTACAAAAGACTTTTAAGACATTTGAAGTGACCAGAAATTACCGTTCGTGCAGTTAACGACGGACAGCAGTCCTCTGAGGTCAAGAGGCCTGCACCTTATCCAGTGAAGAAACTGGTTACGGCACCCTGCCCCGAGGCAGATGGAGAGCTCGGCGTTCACTTACCTAAGACATCTTACACTTCGAGTCAGACATACAGTGCACAGAGGTCCAGCCCAAAGAGCCAACCGTGTGTTACACATCACCTTTGAAAATACGGCATTCACCCAGTCAAGACCGGCGCCTCTGCGGGAATCAGGTGAGCGTTACAGAACACAAAGCCTACCGCAAAACTCCCACCCAGGCGCTATGGAAACCTCGGATACCGACCAGCTAGCCCAGTTACTTGGGGAACTAAGAGCAGAAGTGCATGCAGCCCGTCAGGAAACGAATGCTCTAAAAAGGGAACTGATTATTTCCAAGGAGCGAACAGATGATCTTGCTAGACAATTGCTACAGTCACAAGCCGGACAAACTCCGTTACCCGCATCAGGGGCAAATCTTCCTTCAACATCCTCTACAAACCCAGTGCAGATCAACCTACCTGGGAACGTACCTCTGGCTCCGCCCGAACGATTTTCTGGTGACCCAAAGAGGTTTGCAGTATTTATTAATCAGTGCCGGTTGCACTTCTTATGCCGGCCAGTAGCCTTTCCAACTGATCAAGCTAAGGTAGCTTTCGTGCTTTCGTACCTTAGTGGCAATCCGGCAGACTGGTCGAACCCTCTAGTTAATCAAGATGATCCGGTTCTCCATGATTTTCAAGCTTTTCAGCTCAGTATGGAAAAACTGTTTGCAAGACATTCACAGGGGCAGGCCTTGGACAATGAGCTCCTTTCATTGCGACAGGGTAATCAAGACCTTTTGGCTTATATTGCGTCTTTCAACAGACTGATAGTGGAAACTCGATGGCCTGAGGACAAAAGGATTACGCTGTTTTATAGAGGTCTACGTGGAGAGCTCAAAGATGTGTTAGCCCAAGTAGTGAATCCCCCGCAAGACTGTTCGGACTATATTGACTTAGTCGTTCAAATTGACCACAGACTGCAGAACAGGAAGGCCGATCGTTCCAAGTTTGATGCTCGAGTATTTTCCAAACCACCAACTCCTACCAAAGGAGTAGACTCCGGGGAACCCATGCAAATAGGGGGCCTGAAAGGACCACTAACACAAAAAGAGCGGGAAAGGAGAAAACAGCTGCAATTATGCCTCTATTGCGGAAACTCGGGGCACTTTCTTCGAGACTGTCCGGTGAAACCAGCCAAGAAGGCAGTAGGAGCTGCATTTACCAGGGTCACAAACTCTGAGCAGGGAAACGACCTCGCCCGACAAGAATAGAGGTCCTCTTGCCGAGCGTTAAAACCAGTTCCGTGACCTCGCATTTCGTGATACCTATGGTCCTCATTAGCCCTGAACATCCGGATCGATTACATGCGATTGAAGCTTACGTCGACAGCGGTGCCATCGGCAATTATGTGGATCATGAAATGGTTTTGAGGATGAATCTGACTCTTTGTCCAAAGGCTGTAAAGGACGTCATTACTACGGTGGATGGTACAGAGATAGCCTCCGGACCAGTAACGCATACCACCCAAGAAGTGACGCTAGTAAGTCAAGATGGACACCATGAGAAGATCGTGTTCGATGTGATCAAGGCCCCTCAGTTCCAGATTATTCTAGGAATTCCTTGGTTAGAGAAGCACAATCCTCAGATCGATTGGCGAGCAAGAACGGTTCAGTTTCCAGAATGTGTCTCTACTTGTCACCCTCGACCTGGTGTTGCACTGGCAGCAATTTCCTCGGAGGCTCCCCAGTTACCTCCTGAATACCTAGAATTCCAAGATGTTTTCCGGAAGGATCAGGCTAACTCTCTACCTCCTCATAGGTCTTATGACTGCCAGATAGACCTGATACCTGGATCTACTCCTCCTTGTAGTAGAATTTATGCCCTCACCAAGCCTGAGAATCTTCACCTCCGACAATACCTGGATCAATACCTAGCAAATGGGTTTATTCGTCCTTCCAAGTCCCCTGCTTCCTCAGCTTTGTTCTTCGTTCCAAAAAAAGAAGGGGACCTTAGAACTTGTATAGATTATCGCGCCCTGAACCAGATCACCGTTAAGAATAGATATCCGTTACCTTTGATCCCTGAACTCCTGGACCAAGTCAGAAAAGCATGCATATATACAAAGCTGGATCTTAGAGGAGCCTACCACTTGGTACGAGTAAAAGAGGGCGATGAATGGAAGACGGCCTTCCGCACCAAGTATGGGCTATTTGAATATCAGGTCATGCCCTTTGGACTTTGCAATGCCCCGGCCGCCTTTCAATATTTTATGAACGATGTCCTCAGAGAGCTCATAGATGTGTGTGTTGTTGTTTACATTGACGACATCCTCGTTTATTCTTCATCGGAAACGGAACATCGGAAACACGTGAAAATGGTCCTCGAGAGATTGCGTCAACACAAACTTTTCGCTAAGTTGGAAAAATGTGTTTTCAACGTGACTGAAGTTGAATTCTTGGGATTCATATTATCACCTAGCGAAGTGCGTATGGATTCAAAGAAGGTCGATGCAATTCTCAAATGGCCATCACCATCCTCCGTAAAAGGTGTTCAAAGCATGTTAGGCTTTGCTAACTTTTACCGCAGGTTTATCCCCGAATTCTCTCGAATAGTCCAGCCCATCACCGCCTTGTTAAAGAAAAACAAACGTTTTGAATGGTCTACCGAGGCGGAACAAGCTTTCCAGAATTTGAAGACTAGATTTATCTCTGCACCGATCTTAAAACATCCTCGCCCAGAACTCCCCTACATCATTGAAACTGATGCTTCGAGCCTTGCCATGGGGGCAGTTCTATGGAAAAAATTCAGTAATCACCCCTTGATTTAAAGGAGGATTTTCTTATTTGTACTGATTTATTCCATGTCAGCTTCTCTATTGGGAAGGGTCAAGTTAATGGACTTCACCTTAGGTTTACGTAGATTATATGTGGACTGATTTCGTTCGGTTTCTGTTTGCATCAGAGCAGCAGGTTACTAGTCTCTTTGTATTTTGAACCACTGCACTTCCACACTATTCCAGTTCGGAGACAAAAGGTCCCTGAAGATAATGTAACCAGCCTTCTACTTAGAAGTCTGGATGGGTTAATTTCCCAAGAGGATCAAAAAGATTAGGGAAAGAAGCCCTACAGTCCTCATGTAGTGTGCACAGATGGACGACTACGCCTTATGTGTCCCTACAAAATCGGGTTGTCAAGCCGCACTATCAATAGCCGCTTCTGACAGCCCGAAACCAATGGTCCTTTTATGTCCAAAGTGTAGAACTTAAAGACAGCTCACCACGCTTCACCATAAAACTAAAGCCGTATTCAAACCGGAACCCGCGAGAGCCAGCGGTCCGGCGAACAGAATAAAGAAGGCTAGACCAATAAGGGGCCAGATAGAGGACAGTAATGCAGCCCGTTCCACCACTTTTTCAGCAAATTCTAACAAGAATTGTTCTCTGGACTTTCCCTCACCTCAAGGGTGGAAAGATTGGGATTTAAGGGCTCACAGAGCACTTTGTTAAGACTTTTTGGAAAACATTAAAACATGTATAAGTGGCAAAGTTGAAGTCTTGGGGAAGGGAACCCTGAGCCCTAAAGGGGCCACACTTGTTGTCTTGAGAACGGAGACTCAAGGCCCCTTTTGTTTTGAACTGTGGTACTTGAAACTTGTAAGGAAACCCAAAGGAGTGATTTTGAACTGTAACATCTTTGAATTTGAGAAAGGTAATCATGAGACTTTTTGTGCTTGGGGATGGGGGAACTGAAAGAAAGCTGTGAGCTGGAGAGAGCTCTTAACTTTGAGTTGAACACTATTTCTTTTGACTTTGATATCCCTACACATGGTTTAGCTGAAGTTCTGAGGGCAAGGTACGGTTCTGAACACAGATGGACTTTTAAGTTGAACTCTTTGACTCCGAATTTCCTTAGTTTTGTTTAGGTAGGGAAATCCCACCTTCGTATAGGGCAAGTTAGGCCTTCAACCATCCTGACATTTAAGTTAATAAATATGTGTTTGAACTTTAAGTCTGTTGTCTGCGTCTTACTTTGTGAGGCCTTCACAGTCCTTAAGTAGTGGCTTGGAAGGCGTGTGCGGGTTAGGCTGGCACACAGCTGCAGAGGTCCTTAACATGGTGAGGCAGGTCTTGCGTACCACTGTGGCTGGCAGGGAGCAGGCATTGCTCCATAAGCAGGTCTCTCCTCATGTTGCTTGGAGCCCCACTCCAGGGACTCAGGAACAGGATGGGCCCTTGTTCTCAGGCTCCCAAACACAGGGAAGGCTGGCACACAACTGAAGAGGTCCTTCAACATAGATCCTGGGTACCACTGTGACTGTCAGGGGTAGGTTTTGTTTCAGCAGCAGGTTCACACCTAATGGTCCCAGGGGATGGTTAGAGGACAGGGTTTGCCTCTGCCTTGAAACACCTGTCTTCACCTAACAACTGGAGGACCTTGGAAAGCACTGCTCTCCCAACAGGGTCCAGCAAAATCTTTAACTTTGAAGTCCAAAAGATGATTCAAAGACCTGGTACGAGACCTCTTACTTTAAAGGCAAAAGCCCACCAGTGACTGGACTAAAGCTGGCCTGCTTTAGGGTCCAATCCGTGTTCTTAAAATAAGTGCACTTTGCTTTCTGACAACCAACCCAAAGTGCTTTGTGCTAAAGGAAGTCGAGGGGACAGAAAGGAGAGATGTAGGCAGAGAGAAACAAGATGGTGGAACCCTCACCTAGTTACAATGCATTCCCTCTATCTACACTAATCCTGCCCCCTTCCTGTCTCAATAGGATCAATGGCCTTTTGAAATGCAGTACCCTGGTGTGAGGCCAAGCCTTTTGTGAATGAGCGTGCCATTTGATTCCTGTTCCCATGGCCAGCATGTGTGCAATGGCTATCTTCTGGGAAGGGCATTACCTGTCCTTACAAGGATCAAAGAGAGGCGATCCCCCAAATCTAAAGTCCCACCAACAGTGGCAGGGGCAGCCTTATCAGCGAAGAATACACATAATCCCCTGCCAGCAGAGCTGGGCTCACGGGGTTCACACATGTGTGATATCAAATGAATGTGGCTGTAATTATTATGAGAATAACATCCACCATACCATAACTCAGGTATGTCTTACATTTAGAGAGTATTCTGCCACCACGACCATAGACTCATAATTTTGGGTTTTCGTACAGAGGCGCCTGTCTTAAAAGCAGCCCCTGCAGTGCAGAGACTTGGCTGTAACTGCAGCTGTCAAATGAGCACCCGCGTCTCTGAACCTGCTCTGTGCCACTGGCAGAGGAGGCGCTCCAGATTAGGATAATGATACAGCAGGGCACAAGTGTACATTAGGCCTTTGGCATGGAACCTCTGAAAGGGAAATGTGATCAGCAGATTACCCTTCCGGAGATGGAATGACTGCATCATTTTATTAATTCATACAAATAAAACAGCCAGGGAATCTACACTCTTGCCAGATGTCAATTCCTCATAGAGAGTTTGCTGTTTAAAAAAAAAAAATAGGGATAAGCATCAAAGCTCCGCTTTGCAGCGCAGGTCGCATGTTCTGCTGGACAGAGAGTTTTTATCTATTAGGTGTCTACAAAAGTTGATGAAGAACACTTTGGTGGTCAGGAAAGTAATTTCAACAAAACGTAGGTCTTCTATGGCTGAATGCGGCTTTCTGAGACCCTGTGTTGGGAGGGCCACGCGCAAATGGCCCAAAATAATATTTTGCCCAAATGGAACCATATTCTAGTACTGTACTCCTGTTTAAAACGTCCCTGAAAAGTTTTGGCTCTAACAGTGCAGCTCTGTTTGCAAGGGTTGGGTACACGGGGTACCTGCATGCCTGACAGCCATGGTAAGGCTTTCAAGCATCTCTCCCTCATCACAGAATCCAAAGACTGATTTTCAATTGGTGCTGATGCTCTACTGAGTCATTTCATTAGGTTTCGATAGGCTCCTTAGATGAATCCAATATCACAGGACACTACTGGAAGGAAAGCGTAAGATGGTCACTATACTGGGGCAGGACATCAGCATTTTCTTTATTGTTAAGTTATCTGTGATAAGAGTGCTCCAGATGGGATAATAGGGAGGAGCCTTGTATAGGAGCTGCTGTGAAGGAGGAGAAAGCTAACACAGGCGATGAGACGCTGAACAGCATAACGATACACGTCATAAGAATATGATTTCTGAGCAAGTGGAGATTAGGGCTTTCAGTAGTGCTTGCGCTCTAAAAGTTTTTAGACGTTCGCCTTAGGGAAAGAAATATGGATATCATAAGAAGGAATGTTGAACTCACCGGGCAACTGTCAAAGTCTGCTCAGGAAAGGGCTACAATCAGTGAAATTGGCATCTCCACAGAGACGCCTAACTGCAAGGCCACTCAGCTTCACCTGGGATCTAAATACTAATCCAATCTATAAGAAGGGCGATTGTGCAGCTCCCCAATCATGCCGTCAATTGTCTCTATTGGACAAGGTCGGCAAGCTCTTTGCCAAGTAGGGTATGCACTGGGTTAAATGAGTGGGTCTTTGCAGAAGGGATTTTAGTTGAGTCACACGCAGGGCTCCTTTATGGAGAGTAAGATTAAACTCAAGCAGGTGGACCCTTTTAGTTATCTGGGAGTGGTATTCACAAACAAATGGCAGGAGAGGGACCCCTTATATAAACAAGTTCAGTCTACGGCCAAATATGTGGAGCTATTATTAGTACTGTATACGCTGTAACTTATCAGTCCATTGCGACAAGCCTGAAAATCTATAGGGCAAAACCATGTGCAATCGCACTTTATGGTGTTGAGCTATGGGAGTTTGAGGACACCTATTTAATTCAATTAAAGGAGGACGCCTTTATTGTACGTCTCCTCAAACTCCTGCACGCAGCACCGCTTTTCGCCATGCGCTCAGAATTGAACTATTCCTTTATAAGTGACGAGCTCAGGTTAAGGCCTGTTTGAAGGTGTTCTGTTCCATACTATCTTGAGGGACCTTATGGTGAGAGAGAACACACATAGGATCCACTGTCTAAACTGCGTGTTGAAGGCCTTCCTGAAACTAAACGCAGGAGACCTCTCTACGAATCCGGGCATTATCTCCAAAAACTATGTTGTGCTGATCAGTGGGAAACTAAGTCCTATGGGCCGCATAGAGGAGGGCAAAAGAACTGCTCAAACAGTCCAATGGGAAGCATGCCAGCATCTCCATCCCATGCTAAAGGATGGATGACTTGGACCAGATTGTTTCCCACATTGGTAGGTCATTTATAAGCGTTCCAGGTTCAGCTTCCTTTTGAGTGGTAAGAAGGTAACCCAGTTCTCCCTCCAGAGATCTACCCGCCCACACCGCCCCCAAGTAGAGGAGGACACTAAGCACTTTATGCTCCTATGCAAGTTATAATATTAGAAAGATTAGACAGGTGACCCTTTAGCCCCTGTTTAGGTGCATGGGTATTAGAACCACTAGGCTGGCTTTGAAATACGTATTAGCTGCCGCAGAGCCGACAGTTTGAGCAGCCTTACAAAGCTACAGTTGTATTGCCTTAAGGCTGAGAAATCAATACATAGATGGGCCACTGCACCCCCACCCTTAAATATTTGGATCTACCTTTAAACATTAAGTGTTGTGCTAATAACTTTTGTAATGCGTTTTATCTATATATTTTTATTAAAGCTGTTTGAAAAGTGAAGTACTTATAAGGCCTGTGCCGAATAACGTTTGATGACTGACCGCTAGGTTTTATACCAGGCTCCGCTGCCTTCTGCATGGTCTCTGGTCACTCTGGTCGATCTGGACAGTGTGGAATGATCTTTGCTCTCTCCTCAGAGCAGAACCTCGCCAACTCCACTGGATGGTTAGCCAGTTTGGGGTTAATTTTCTGCGGGTTACCTTGTCACGATACACCATTCTGTGGCTCCAGCTTCCATCAGCGGTGCCTCTCCTAGTGAGGCCATTTCCTTCCAGCCTCGACACGCGGTCGTGGGGCTTAGGCTTTTGCCTTTTCGGGGAGAGACGAGGGCCATTAGGGTACCCTGCTACACTGCGAACACCCCCACAATCCTCATTTTATAGCTTTTTTTGATTTTTTTTTTTTGTCCAGCCACAGGGCTGTGGCAAGCTTCACCACAGTATCCTGACCGCGGTAAAGTTATTCGCTTCTGGTCAGTCCACACGGTGAAGTTCACCTGGGCTGCACCGAGGCCTGCTGGGGAGCATGTATTCATGAACACTGTCCTTACAGTACACAGCAGTTGGTTTATCTAAACGCTGGGCTGAATTCCTAGTTCCAAGATCTTTGTCAACCAAGAGTCCAGAAATGCTGTTGCTCCTATAGTGCGCCCACTGTGTTATGATACAGCACCCCCGCCCCCCAAAAGGGGTAACCCACGCTGATTCATAACTTCATTTAGGGCACCGCCAGGTGGCAGACATTTCTAACTGATGACCAAGACATCACAAACTAACACTAAATAATTCCTGGGTGGAAAGTTTATAAGTCAACAAGACGTTTTCTTTTTTTTGAGAAAGTCTTACTTAAGGAGAGGCACCTGTCCTCCCTGTTTTGTTAACCTAACTAAACTAAAATAAGCATTTTCCCTTATAAATGATGTTCAGAGCAGGAGGTAAACGAATGCCCTTCCCGTCGCCATCTTGAAATACTCTCTGGGGCACTGCAGAGAATCTATGACTGCTGGACCAAGCAGACGCAGGTGACGCTTACCTCAACATAGCTTAGGTCACCTTACATAGAGGCTCATTTTCGGCCCGGCGCTGGTACTATTACGCTTTCAAGTAACAGTGCGTGTGCCCCATTTTCGATCATTTGTATGGCGGCGGGGAGGGGGTGGGGGGTGGCGGGGGAGGGGTGCAACGAAAATTGTGTTCCTGCCGCTCCCTGCTTCTCCAGCATATAAATCCTCCAGCATTTGCGCCTACATCCATTCTCATGCAGGTGCAAATGCTGGGGATTGCTATACGCCAGCAAAAAACAAACATACCCCATAAGAATCTATTGGAAACGCTACCTGCGATGCGTACATGACAGGCAGCGTTTACTTCATTTGCACAGAGTGGCAGGCAGCGTTTACTTCATTTGCGCAGAGGAGTGCAAAAGGGGAGGGCAAGAGGCCGCAAACAAGCATGTACGCCGCATTTAGCTGTGCACTTTTGCACTTGCCATGCAAATGACAAAAATGTGGCGGCGGGGAGCCGTTTACATTGCATTGCAAAAGTAACAGCTCCACGCTGCCAAGCTACACTTTTTGATAAAAAGCAGCTCTGATGTATTGCAGGGGGAGACAGGGAAGATGAGCAGGACTCCTGCAGTTGAAGCTTAAATGTTAAATGTTAGAGGTATTTGTACCGCACACCATCACCAACAGAGTTGGTCCCCAGGCCCTCTGGCGGCTCTGCAAACGAGAAGGCGGGGTGGGTTAGTAGGGTGAGGAGGGAGTTGGATAGTGAGAAGAGTGGTGTTCTGTTGGCAGCTTCATCTCGGTATACACCGTGCGCTGAGCTTTGGTGCGAGTATCGGAGGGATGTCAGTCCTCGTGTGCTGTCGATGCAGTTTATGTGTTGTTGCGGTGTGGTGAAGTGCATGTGGCATGTGGTGCGAGAGGTGGTTGTGTGAGTATTTTGAGTGATTTAAGTATGCAGAATGTTTGAGCTTTTTGGTTAGCGGTTGTTAGGAACAATTTCATAATTGTATGTCCATGTGTCAACCCCCAAACTTTATGCTGCAGTATAGACACCATTGACTGACTTTACGAGAGAAGCACAGCCTTCAGCTGCACTCATCTGGGCTTTTGCTCAGTTTTTATGGGGAAACTGACATACCCTTAAGACAGTCAGTGCTGGGAGACTTTGTTTCCCTTAGTTCTTTCCTCATGTTGCAGCTTTTGTGCAACATGTAACAAGTGTGCAATGTATTTTACCATAGAGCACACTTGAGTCTATAGTCCTTTCCAAAGGCCCTATATACTCTCACTGGACTTTTTATGGACTGTGCAGATGTGTCATGGACAGGACTGGTGACCGCTATCTTTTCACATTATTTTTAACCCTTTCCTGCCATGTTAACTATGTTAACCGCGTTTGGCACAAATAGGTGGCCTAGCTCCAAAATGGCCATGCCACGAGGTTCTTTGTCCTGTCCTTTGGCCATCTTGCCCCTTCACCTTCCCCAGGTCGAGTCGACCCAGGTCAGTCCTTATTTGGTCATGCACTTTCCAGCAAATCCCAATGCTCGTAGTTCTGCCGCTGCACTGATTCATAGAGATCATGAGGATTTGGAGGATGTAATGTCTAATGTTTCCTCTGCCAGTGCTGAAGGTGAGGCCGTGCTTGAATTAAAGAAACAAGAACTGCTGTTTAGGCAGAAGGAGCTTGCATTTAACATGACCAAACTGAATATAGAGCAGGCAGAAAAACAGAAAGACAGGGATCACCAGTTGGAACTGGCCAAGCTTCAGGTTGCCAGTGGATCCAAGGGTCCTGGACATGGGTCTAGGGCCTCCTTTCATCCAAGGTTTCCTAAGGATCTACTCAGTGTGTATGGGGAAAGAATGACATTATGGACTGGCTGAATACATTTTAGTATGCATGTGAGGTTCAACAAGTTGACAATGCTGATAAAATGTCCTGGTTACTTAGCAGACTGCCCCTTTCTGGCTGAAGTGCCATTATGGAAATGTCGAACAGCTGAGAGAGCAGATTTTGCAATGTTGAAGCAAACTCTCATCTTAAAGTTTGGAAAGACTCCTGCCCAATACTTAAAAAGATTCAGAGAGTACAAAAATAAAGAAGGTGCTACTTGGATATCTTATGTAACTGAATCCTTAAAGAACTTGACTAGCTGGGTTGAAGGTTATAAGGTCTCTACTTTTGAAGGTATATGTCTTGTCATGCTGGAACATATTTTTGCATCTTCTTCCCCTGAGTTTAAGCAGCATTTGGCAGATTCAAAGGAGATAGATCATAAGAAGCTTGCCATAGCAGCAGATTTATGGGTGTCACATTGAGTGTCCCATAAAGACAAGACTCATCCTGGTAAGCAGGAGGAAGGGAAAAAGTCCAAAGATAAGGAGGGTGGGGACTCTGATAAAACTTCCTCCCATAAGGGCCACAAAAGAAAAAATAAGGGTAAGACACAAGAGAACTAACAGGGTAGTGGAAGTCAGCCTCCAAAACAGAACTCTGGTTATAGTAAGCCTCCCTATGTAAACAGCCCCAGTGGGTCTTGTTTTGCTTGTGGAGCAACTGACCATGTGAGGGGGATCCCGGATGTAAGTTCAAAACCTTGGGGGTCCACTCTGTTAATCTGGCCTTCTCTTCCTATGAGGAAGAAGAGATTACAGGGGCATCCTTCTCGTCAGACTCCTTCCCCAGTGGGATAGAAGCTGAGGTAAGTTTAGTTTCCCTGGGTTCCTGGGAGCCTAAAGTCTCAGAGGCTTATGCTAGGATTCCAGATAACACCAAGCACTACTTTAAAGACAGTGCGCTGATCAATGGAGTAGATACTCCAGCTCTTAGGGATAGTGGGTGTAGTCGAACTGTAGTGGATTCTACCTTGGTAGACACAGAGGAAGTTGCCAGAGCTCCTCTGTTACCCACTAAATTGGCTGATGGCCCACCTCTCATGTTACCAGTAATTCCTGTAAATCTTACTATAAATGGTAAAGCAGTCAGAATTCCAGTGAGCATACAGAGGAGGGTCTCAGGAACGGTCTTGCTGGGAAATGATCTGAGAGCTTTAGGGCTTGTGGGAGAGACAGCTGAAAGACCCTGCACAAAGTCTCAAACAAGGACAGCACTGGCCAAGACCAATGCCATGCCCCGGCCAAAGGGGAAACCCAAGGCTAAAGGAGTAAGGAAATCAAAAAGAGGGAAAGAAAATATTCCCCCTAACTCACCTACCACTGAGGTGCAGGTAGTTGGTCAATCACCTGGACCTGACGAGGAGGTGGTGATACCTGAAGTATTTGACCCAAATTACCATCCTGAACTAAAAGACTTGTTAGTAGAAGGTGGTCCTGACAGGGAAGAATTTAGTAAGTGCCCATCTCTGGATGGCCTAAGGAGACAGGCCTGCTCCCAGCTTGAGGGTGAACCTCATGGGAAGCACAGGATTTATTGGGAAGGTGTGTTCCTGTATAGGGAGCCTACAGAGTCTACAGAAGGAGACCATAGGAGGTTGGTGGTTCCCTTTGCTGTAAGACCCTTCCTCCTGCAGCTGGCACATGGAGTGCCCTTGCTGGTCACCATGTAATCAAGAGAACCAAGCAAAGGTTATCCATGCACTTCTACTGGCCCAAGATGGGGGTGCAAGTAGAAAGTTGTGCCTCCTGCCAGTTATCTGGTAAGAGTAGCTCAACAATCCAAGCTCCATTGGTACCACTCCCAGTTATGGGAGTACCATTTGAGAGGGTAGGGATCAACATTGTTGGTCTCCTTGACCCCCAAACATCCTCAGGCAATAGGTTTATCCTGGTGCTGGTCGACCATGCCACCAGGTATCCTGAGGCCATCCCATTGAAAACTGTGTCTGCCAAGTCAGTTAAAAAAGCTTTGCTTGGCATATTTACTAGGGTTAGCTTCCCTAAGTAAGTTGTGTCTGACAGAGGCAGCAACTCTATGTCCAAGTACATGCAGGCCATGTGGAAGTAATGTGGTGTCACCTATAAGTTTACATACTCATACCACCCACAGACCAATGGACTGGTTGAGAGGTTTAACAGGACTTTGAAACGCATGATTGGGGCTCTGGAAGAACCTCAAAGAAGAAAATGGGATCTTCTGCTACCATGCTTACTGTTTGCCTGCAGAGAAGTACCACAAGAGAGTGTTGGCTTCAGCCCCTTTCAACTTCTGTTTGGTCACCCTGTAAGGGGACCCTTGGCCATAGTCAAGGAGGGATGGGAGATGCCCACTCCCCCCATCACTACCAACGTAGTAGACTATGTGCTAGGGCTCAGAAAAAGGATGGTACTCCTGATGGGTCTGGCTAGTGAAAAGTTTAAGGCAGGACAAGCTCTGGTGAAACATTGGTATGACCAGAAGGCTTCCCTCATCAATTTCACACCTGGTCAGCAAGTCCTGATCATGAATCATATAAGGCCTAGAGCTTTACAGGACAAATGGTCAGGCCCTTACACTGTGGTGGAGTCACTGGGTGAGGTCAAGTATTTAGTGGACCTGGGACGGCCTGGTCAGGCTCCAAAAGTGTTCCATGTAAATAGACTTGCTGCACTGCTGTTGGCTTCAGATGTTGAGGAAGAGGAGTCAGAACCTCTCCCTGACCTGTTCTAAAGCAGTCCTTCAGACCGCTCCATTGAGGGTGTCCAAGTGGCCCCTCACCTGACTTCTGATCAGCAGGCTGAGGTGAAAAGTCTGCTTAGGCAATTTTTCCCCTTGTTTTCACAGTCCCCTGGTTTGACACCTTGGTGCAAACATAACATTGACACGGGGAGACAGTGTACCTACCAAAAGTAGGGGATACAGAATGTCGGACAAAGTAAGGTCTTACATTAAGACAGAGGTTAACAAAATGTTGGATCTTGGGGTGATTGAACCCTCCAGTAGTCCTTGGTCCAGCCCTGTAGTTTTGGTTCCAAAGGCAGGTACTTCTGAATTGAGGTTCTGTGTGGATTACAGGGCACTGAATGCTCTCACCAAGACAGATGCACACCCCTTGCCTAGAACAGATGAGCTGGTGGACACTTTGGGTGCCTCCAAGTACCTCAGCACGTTTGACCTCACTGCAGGCTATTGGCAAATAGCCCTTGCAGAACATGCCAAGGAGAAGACAGCTTTCTCAACACCAGGGGGTCTTTACCAGTTCAGGGCAATGCCTTTTGGGTTGAAGAATGCCCCTGCCACTTTCCAGAGGCTTGTGAATCATGTGTTGAATGGGTTGGATGAATTCTGTCTTGCATATCTGGATGATATAGCAGTTTTCAGTGCCACCTCGGAAGACCATGTGAAACACCTTGGGATTGTGTTACAGGGTCTTCAGAAGGCCCACTTGACCATAAATGCCAGAAAGTGCCAGATTGGACAAGGATCAGTGGTCTACCTTGGACATGAAGTAGGTGGAGGGAGGATACAGCCTCTACTCAGTAAAGTACAAGCAGTTCAAGACTGGCCTACCCCCACTACACAGACCCAAGTGAGATCCTTTTTGGGGCTCACTGGGTACTACAGAAATTTCATGGCAGACTATGGTACCATAGCTGCCCCTCTGACTCCTCTCACTGCTCCAAAGAAACCCAAGAAGTTAACTTGGTCTGTAGAGTGTGAGAAGGCCTTCAATGGCTTAAAAGACCCCTTGTGCCAGGCCCCTGTTCTCAGGGCCCCTGATTACCAAAAACCTTTCATTGTGCAGACAGATGCCTCTGACACTAGGATAGGAGCTGTAATATCACAAGTAGATGAGAAGGGTAAGGAACACCCTATTGGCTTCATTAGTCGCCAGTTTAAGGACAGAGATCTCAGATGGTCCACAGTAGAGAAAGAAAGTTTCTCTGTTGTGTGGGCCCTAAGGAAACTGAGACCCTACCTCTATGGGACCCACTTCACTGTACAAACTGATATATGCCCTAAAAGTGGCTAATGAACATGAAGGGAGAGAATCCAAAGTTGCTTAGGTGGTCCATAAGTCTGAAAGGCTTTGACTTCACTATTGAGCATAGACCAGGTGTCCAACATAGCAATGCTGATGGGTTGTCCAGAATGTTTAACAGACCTGAACAAGAAACTCACCCAGGGGTGGATAAGTTCCCCCTTTCCTTAGTCTGGCAGGGGCGAGTGTTAGGAAAGATTTCATAATTGTATGTAATTTTCCCTCCATGTGTCAACCCCCAAACTTTTTGCTGCTGTATAGACACCATTGACTGACTTTGCCAGAGAAGCACAGCCTTCAGCTGCACTCCTCTGGGCTTTCGCTCACTTTTTATGGGGAAACTGACCTGCCCTTAAGACAGTCAGTCATGGGAGACTTTGTTTCCCTTAGTCCTTTCCTCATGTTGCAGCTTTTGTGCAACATGTAACAAGTGTGCAATGTATTTTACCATACAGCACACTTGGGTCTATAGTCATTTCCAAAGGCCCTAGATACTCCCGCTGGACTTTTTACGAACTGTGCAGATGTGTCATGGACAGGACTGGTGGCAGCTATCTTTACGTATTATTTTTAACCCTTTCCTGCCATGTTAACCGCGTTTGGCACAAATAGGTGGCCTGGCTACAAAATGGCCATGCCACGATGTCCTTTGTCCTGTCCTTGGCCATCTTGCCCCTTCACCTTCCCCAGGTCGAGTCGACCCCGGTCAGTCCTTATTTGGTCATGCACTTTCCCGCAAATCCAATGCTTTTGCGGGCTTCTGCATGCCTTATGTGTGTGCTTCCAGGATGTGGACTGGAATGTCTGATTCCAATACACATCCTGGGTGCCAGAGAGTCTGGAGTCCCATGAATGCCTGGGACCACCGGGGTCCGTGATTGGTCAACGTATGGAGTGTGTGTTTGTGAGCAGATCTCCCATTGGGTCCTCTCCGTTTTGGCGCGAAGGGAACTTTGGATAAGAGGAGGCTGAAAACACCACTACCATGTCGATCTCCTGAGTTCACACTGAACAAAGGATAGGATCCAAGTATCCTGCAACATGAAGCCGAGTCGAGGAACCGCTGGTGACCCGCTGGAAGGTTTGGCACCCTGAGCCTGCTGTCGTCCCGTGGGAACCCTCTGCCTCTGGTCGTCCTAGAAGGTCTGCAAAGATGCTTTGACCCATTGGAATAGTGGGACCAACTATTCTCGGCACCTTCATCAAACCCTGCAAGTAAGCTTTTTTGGAAGTGTCCCTGGGCCAACCAGTGGACTGACCAGCTTACTCAGTTGCTTTGCTCTGTCACCGCTGCTGTTTCGAGGAGGCCCTCAAAACTTGGCATACTGCTAGCTCTGCGTCCCCCGCACCCTCACACCGAATTTCATACACTTGGCGTTCCCAGGTCTGAAGTGAGATGAGTGCACCAGGACGGGAGTAAGTGTGGTTACCCTGTTGCCTTGCCATGGCAACATCCTTTGCAAGTTCGCTGCATTTGTAACCCTCTTGCCCCTGATGCCTGCTGCAGTGAAACTGGTTTGATTCCTCCAACTGGAGAGGAGAAATCGCCACTGTCCCATTTGGGAATCATCGCTGTATCCCAGTAACTGAAAGGTGGCGAGACGTCCTTTTTGCCACATTCGAACCTGCTAGCGAAGTGGACTGAACTGGCGAAGTTTGGGTCTGCTTGCGTTGGGGACCGGTGAGTACTCCTTCCCTCAACCGGTGGTCCATATCGCAAGAGCCCATTTTTACGCACGAGTGGCCCCTGGGTACCCCTCTACTTTCCACAGCTATTGCGAAATAGCGACTCCATCCCCATATCAAACTGCCTCTGCCTTCAAGTGGAGGTCCTTCTTGAATAGCAGGAACTTGTTCTGCATCGCCTCATCCATCTACCTGAGCTGCTAGAGACCCTTGAAGAGACCCTATTCTGCCCATTGGCACAAGCGTGTGCATGTACTATTGAGCACAAGGCTCCTCTCTTCGAAGGGCTTGGACTGCCTCTTAGGTGTATTATTGATGTTGAACTGGGCCTAAAGATTACCTGCACTGCCTGTTTCCTTCCCCTCTAGGTTGTCGACATATTTTGTGCAGTCACCCCTTTAGACACCCCTGGTCTTCTATATATATTGTATTGAGTGTGATGTATTGGTTTACTGAGTGATACTGTGATTATTTTGCTATGGTCTATGTTACAAAGGCCTTCTAATAAATGTGTCTATATTTTTGATATAACACCTGTCTGGAGTAATTTGTAAGTGTCCTTGCTCTGTGTGCTCATTGAGGTCTTTCAGTCACCCTCACCCCTCCTGAGACGCCTACCATAGCTACGCTAATTGGTCTGGCTTGTCCAGAGGTTACCCTGTTCCAAGAAACTAGGCTGGCCTTCTGAACCTCTGACCCTCCAGGCCAGAGTTCAGCAATCCATCTTAACAGTGGGTTATATGATTGCAGCTAGCTAAATGCCTAGATTTTCAGAGTCCTGCATGGTGGGGAGTGGCTCTGGTCCCACAGTAAGCTCTGTTTCAGCATACAATGGATAGATGTTTATGCCACACCTAAATTGGTTGCCTCCAAATTCGTTAAGAGGTCTGGGTTTCACAATAAATCATGGCTCAGCATACTGCATGCAAAGACGGAGACAACTCCCAGACACGAGAGCCCTGCATAGTGGGCGAAAGGTCCAGACTCCACAGTAGGTGGGACTCAGGATATAAGGACAGAGACAGAGGCCACATTCAGACTTGAGAGTCCTGCTGAGTCGGGGAGAGGGCCAGGCATCTCAATGCATTTAATGCATTTAATATTCACAAGTCTGTCCAAATGCAAAGCTTGGAGGTCTAATTGCGAATATGAGTCGGACAGCAGAACACAAAATGTGGGGCCCCCCCGGAAGCCCTGCTGAGGGCCCCACCTACCGCAAATTAACCCCTCCCACTGGGCATGGGCAGCATGGGGCCCCGCAATGCAGGGGCTGCGGGGGGGCCTGTTATGCCAGTATCTGACAGCGGCATGTCCACAGGAGAGGGTTGAAGAAACAGTCTGATTTTTCGACCGTGCACATAACGGCATATTGGGAGAAAAATCAGACTCCTGCGCCACCCCCCACCCGCCCGTGGGGACACTGTATTTTGACGTTAACGGTGGGCAACAATTATAACGATTTTTGCTAAAGTCGTGCAAACATTTCAGCCACTAAGGATGAACATTTCGGCCGTTTAGTTGCGACACAGCGTTTTGCATTTAGCTTGCGCTGATACTTATGCTCTCATGGTCAACATGCCGGTTTCCGCCGCGCACGGAATCCAACAGTTACAGTGAAAGTTAAGAAACTTAACATGAGGCGAGTTTTGCCGATTTCACTCTGCTGGAAATAATTTTGCGTACTCCTAATTAGCACATAAACAGAGGCTGTAGCTCACGCAGGCAGGCACCAGGCAGAGCAAGGCTGAATTGGGATGTGCCTCACATTGTCGCCATTCAGAGAACGTCCAGTGAAAGGCCGGCTTCCCATGCAAACCTAAATAATATACAGAATTGCTCACCTTCTATGCACTTGCACGACCCAAATACAAGGTGCCTGATGATCGTCTGTCTGTTCTCCCCTGTCTTCACCCCTAATTTCACTGGTAAAACTGCAGAATCACCTTCAGGCCTACTTGCTGGTCGTCAAACTGTTAAATGTATTTTACGCACTTACTCTGCCTGTGAGACTATTATCCTCTCAGAATTGCAAGGACTCTGAGCGACTGCTGTTTTTCCCCTTGTTCCCACCCTCTTCAGTGCTTTGAAACACTCTCATGTGTATAGGCGCTATATAAATAAACAATACAATAGAATCACAGAGCGAGAAGTCATTTTGCATAATGAATTTAGCTTACATGAACATCCTCACTTTGCCGGACTTCTACCGTTTGTCTAAATGCGATGCGGAAGTCTGGAGTCTTGCCATTGGTGCCCTGTGCCAGCACCCTTTAATTCTATGGCCACATGTGCCCACTTTGCTAGAGCAGAGTCCCCTCCTTCTCCCATCTGGCCCCCTCGGCCTTCCTCACGCGGGCTGTTCCAGCCGTGGATTAGTCGTATAGTATTAGAGTGTCCATTTAGGTTTTAGGATCAGATTTAGTCATCAGCGCTCTCTGCTTAATTCCCCTGTGGTTAACCACAGGGAGCCAGGCCTACTCTTAAAGGGGAAGCGCGCTGTTCCCGTCCATTTCCGGAAAGCGCCGGTTGCTAGGTCACCCTTCTGAGAGCATTTGGCGGGACACGTGCCCACAAGGCAGTGAGGGCGTCGCGGCAATATTCACCTTTGCAGTGCTGCTGGTTTGTCTTTAGGATGTGACGCTCGTGTATTTTAGCTGCAAAAATGGCCAGCACACCCCCAGGAACAAAGCATTATTCAGCATTGTTTTGAAGCCGGCTGTCAAAGCGTTAACAGCACGACTGACAGAGGAGCAGGACGATTTGGCGCGGGAGCCCGCGCCGAACTGGCCGCACAGAAATGAACAAGGATCCGGCTGCGGCAGCCCGCAAAATGACCAAAGATCCGGGAAAGTAAAACGGGGGAATGTAGCTTAAAAGCTCTTCCAGGGTGCTGCAAACAACCTTAGCTCTCACAACGCTGTTAGCAAATTGTGTTTTCCCTTACGTGCCTTCTGTATAGGCGCTTTATAAATAAACATTACCCACCCAATAGAAGTTTGCACATGGGGAATTCATAACTACCCATGCTCCCGCTGCCATTACCTCTACTATTGTGACAAAAGTGATCCCGGAGAGAACAGGCTGTTCCGAGGAAGACCTCCCAAAATATTCCCAGTGTGTCTACGGTTTTCCGGGGTTACGTGCTCCCTTCCCAATCTGGAATGCGTGTCCCTGGGTGGTCACGTCTTGCGTCCTCCTGACACTGGCGATAAACCTTGCTGCCCCGGCTCTCGGCTGTCAGAAGCAGCTATGGCTGCACGGGGACAAGTGCACGGGGACTTTTTCAGTTACAGGACCCTCATTCAGCTCGGGGCAGCCGGTTAGGCGCTGGCGCGCCAAAACATCCCATAGCTGAACTGGCCGCGCCGAACTGGGCGCGGCGAATCGGCCCGCGCAGAAACGGGGTGTACCGACTGACAGAGCTGCGGGCACTAAAAGGCGGCCTGGGTCGAGATTGCTGAATGTGGGACACAGATGCAGTCCTCCATAACGGGACAGTCCCGAATCATGGGTGTGGCGGTGACCAGAGTTCCCACTCAGAGATGGCCCTGCACTTACGAAGACCAGACGTATTGCCAACTGAACCAGTGCTGTTCCCAGCTCATCAAAGAGCAGGGCAGGCTTAGGCCCAGTGCTAATGGGAGTCCCACATGCAGCAACTGCCCCAGCATATAGGGTGTAGGTTACCCACAACCGACCTATGCCAGTATTCGTCATTGTAAATCACGTGCATGAAGATGCTGGCACACCACGTATCTATGCCAGCCGTCTCTGCAAGTGATTTACGGTGACCAACCACGTCACCTTAAATCCCCTGCAGAGATGAATCAAATACATGTACACACACAATCCCAGAGAAAACATTCATCCTAAAAAACACATGCATACATATACACACCGCTACAGTCTCACTCAACCAGTCGCACGCACGCACGCACGCACGCACGCACACACGCACACACACACACACACGCACACACAAGCATATGCACATACATACACATAACACAATCACAAAATACACACACACACCATAGGTCTTCTCTTCAAGGGGGCAGGGCATAGCCAGGCAGCACACTGGACAAACTCAGGCGCGCGGCGTACCCCAGAAGGATACCCGAGGGCGCTGTGCATGCAGCAATGCCAATGTGGTTACCACAGCAACCCTGAGAGTGGAACACCGCGCGACACATGTTAGGCGAGACACATGTCAGGCGCACCACTCATTTTTTCTTTTATGTCACTAGGGCTGGGGGGCTCAGTCCCTGCTGAGTGCCAGCCCTAATGATACAAAAAAACCTGTGAGTGGCAGCTTGCGCTGCACACGTAGGCGTGACACTCATAGGTTGTTGCATTTTGTAAAAAAAAATATCAGGATTGGCGCCCATTCACTGAATTCCAACCCTCCGGGAGGCACCTGGCACCAGGGAGGACCTTAGAGGGGCAACCAATCCCCTTGGGTCCCCTGGCTCCATTCCTGCATCAGACCCTGTGCGGCCATGTAGTTTCACTTAAATGGCCTTCTGAAAACGCCCAATAAGGCCGAAACATGTCTGGGGATTCTTATGGTTTTGTGCAGAAAGGATGTGACCTGGCAGTTCGGGCTGGACTGCTGCTTTTGGGGTAGGTCCAACCCTGATTTGTATATGTTTACGTGAGAGGGTGAGTAGATTAGAAGGTGCGCTCTTCCCATCTGTTTTTTATTATTTCTGCGTTGCTAAATATTTACCTATGTGGGGGCAAGTAGCTGCACGGCTGTATAGAGACTGGTATCCTCCAACCAGTACATAAGTGTGTTCTAGATTAGACTGTGCGCTTGGTTAGACGTTTCTATTAAGATTTGCCTATTAAATAAGTTGATGTAAACTTGTTAGTTGTTCACAATAATGTGTATTTTATTTAGATTATCAATAAGTATTCCAAAAAGTGATTCAGGCACGAGGCACATGCATGCGTTTCGCCCATGCTCGTGCTTTTTCAAGGCACAAGTCAAAAAGTTCATACAACAGTTAAGTGTAAACTCGTGACATAACTCTTTTAACATGTAGTCCGCCTTATTAATACAGCATTCGTATTAGATGTACATTTCTCTCCATAATTTTTGTAGTATATGATGATGAGTAGACGAGTGGCCAGTGCTTCTTCAGATAATGGTACTGCTGTGTTGAATTAAAGTTGGGTATTGTTCTGTTTCTTGTTCCGTTTCAGATTGTAGTCCTGGAAAACGCTTTACATCCGTAGTTACGGTTCCCTTCCTGCTGCGCAACTCGTTCCTCCTGCGCGACAGCTACTCCGTATACCATTGTATATGGTCTTTCCCTTTCACAGAACGTTGGTTTGGAGGGTTGCCCAGAGTGATGCCAGAGGTTAAGATTAATTCTAAACCTACCAGCCATCACCTCTTTGGTTTTGCTTTAGTCATCCTGAGTGGGACGGGTATGGCCAGATGTGGGTCCTGTGCCTGCTGGGCCAAGAGAACCCAGCTACTTCTCACTGATGACACCCAATCAGGCGGAAACATGTCTGGGAATGCTTGTGGTCTTGTACAGCAACAATGCGGCCTAGCAGTTCTGCTCGGACTGACCCTTTTGGGGTGGGACCAAGCCTGATTTGGTGTCCAGTCATACTTTCGAATGAATACTTTGGACATGCAAAAGTTCCGAATACAAAGCATCGAAAAAAAAGTTTCTAATACATTTTTTCTTCATTTTATGGGTTTTATTTTAGTTTTGTGTAAAAAAAAAAAAAAAAAAAAAAAAAAATGTTTTTTTGAAAAAGAAAACTGGGGGTTGGGGAGGAACCCCCCCATTTAAAAAAAAAAACCTAAAAAAAATCTGGTAATTTTTTTTTTCCAATGCTTTTGTGTCGGAACTTTTGTATTTCGAAAGTTTTACTTTCGAAACTATCATTATGAACCGCCTGATTTGCATATGGTCTTTCCCTTTTCTTTATTGACTTGGCAGGCGATCTGGAGGTTTGCCCAGAGCGATGCTAGAGGTTAAGATTAATCCTAAACCTTCCAGCAATCACCTCTTTTGTTTTACATATACGCACTGCTACAGTCTCACTCAACTAGTCACCTGCGCACGCACACATACATACCATACATTACATTTGAACACACACAAGGATATGTACATACATACATACACATAACACAATCACAAAACACACACAATTACAAAACACTCACACACACACTTACCTTAGGTCTTCTCCTCAAGGGGTAGGGGCATGGCCAGGCAGCAAACTGAACAAACGCAGGCACGCGTCGCACCCCAGAAGGATACCTGAGAGCGCTGTGCGTGCAGCAATGTCAATGTGGTTGTGAGGAGCGCACTGCGCCACACACGTCGGCGCGCCACTCGCAGGTTTTGTTTTAATACCACCAGGGCTGGGGCTCAGTCCATGCAGAGCACCAGCCCTAATGATTAAAAAAAACCTGTGAGTTGTGGCCTGTGCAGCACACATAGGTGCGACACAGGTAGTTACTTTTTTTTTTAACCATCAGGGTTGGCGTGCAGTCACTGAGTTCCAGCCCTCCGGAAGGCACCGGGCACCAGGGAGGAACCTGGAGGGGCAACCCAATCCCCTTGCCTCCCCTGGCCTCCACCCCTGCATCAGGCCCTGTGGGACCATGTAATGTCATTCAAATGGCCTTCTGAAAACAAAAACATTGGATGCTGTTGGGAGCTGGGGAGCCAATTTGGACCCCAAGTAAGTGTGATAAGCCTCAATATATACCTATTTCCCTACACCTAATGCAGCCTCACTGCCCATGCCATCACCTGTCTATCCTAACCACTCTATCCCGTCCTATAATAACTTTATGGCGTCTGTTTCACATCCCTTCTCTTGACCTTCTGGACCTCTGGAAAGTGCCAGTGCTACACCCACATTCAAATACAATAAAAGCAATGGTACAATTTGCACGTGAAAGCCCCACACAACTTCAGCTAGGTACCATTTCTTAAGACAGTTAAATTGATACCCAGCTTTTCAAACCACCTACTTTTTTTCAGTAATGTATGCTTGTTGGCACCAAAGTCTTCTTATACGCCTTCAAATTTGCATCGTAACAGTCTGCATGTCTCTGCTAATGACTGCAAGCATGTAGTCATACCACACTGCTTGTGTTGAGGAGGGTTTAAGTCTTATAACTACTGCTGTAAAAGCTGGGAGATTTGTAAGGCTCGCATAACTTTCCCCATCCTGGCAGGAAAACTACAACTACAAGCATACTCTTTACTTACACACTTCTGTAAGGATTGGAAGCTTGTAGTGTGTGATTTGTGAACTTTTCAATTCTGTACTATAAAACACAGAGGGAGCTCCAACCCTGGGTTCACTATTTAACTAAATAAAGTGTGTGGCCCTGGGCATCGCAGCATTCTATCTCAATATGCCCTATGTGCCAAACAGATTAAACATTTTCAGTTTCCACTATTAGGAAAAACTTCAGTCATGGTTGAGCTGTACTGTGGCTCTCTACATGATCACAGTGGCTATTTGTATACTGTGCATCACAAAGATATGTTTCTCCTAGCTTACCCCTGGCAACTGATTGTCGTATGACTTACCTTGATAACCAGAGCGGGATTGAATTGCATGCAAGCCGCCTGATCAGGTAGCCTGGTGGAAAGTACTTTTCTATTCTGTGGTGCTCCCACTGAGAATTTACTGCACTTTGTGGGTTTTTTTTGTCCTGAATATCCGCATTTAAGAGCCACAACCCGTTTTTGCGAGGAATGGGGTGTGTTCAAAGTCGTGTGGCTCTTTCTTACTTATTAATGGTGGGCACCCCTTTGGTTGGGTGGACTATGTTAATGTATCTCAGAAATGCAGAAAAGATGTCATTGCTACTTTGTAATGAAACTTTTTATATGTAATATTTTCGATGTTATCTGTATCATTTAATACGTTTTTTTCTATGCATACGTATTGTTTTATAGATGTTATCCTAATACACTTCTTGAAGGCTCAAGAAGACTTCCCTTGATGATACAAGTGTAAAAGCTTGCAATCCTGTTCCTGTGTTGTCACTTCTAGTGATGTCAATACATATGTAGATTATGGGACTTTGCACGTCTTTGGTGGCACAGGTACACGCAGATCCTAGGATTGGCCCTGATGCAGCGAGCATCCTGGAGGGCTTTGCCAGGAATTGCTGGCAAGTGGCCCTCAAACTATGTTTGACACCTCTTGCTCTAGTCCTGACTTTTCAGTCAACAGCACTTTGCATTCTGGGGGTTGTGGTTTCTTTATTCTTATTATCATTGTGAGACTTTATGACCCAGCATGCTGAGTGCTGGGGTGCAAACAGACGTCCCCGATTTTCAGAGACTCTTCCTTATTTTCCCCACCTGTCCTGAACGGCCCTGTGTACTCAAATGTGTCCCAGATTTTGAAGATGTTTCTGGCCACATGCTTGGAAGAAGAGGTTTAAATCAGGAACTGTCCCTGGCGAAAAGCAGTGCTAGAAACCTGCACATGTTGCAAAAACATGAACCACTAAAACAGCATTAGAGCGCCTGCGCGAAGACTAGGAATTAATCACCAGCTGGCTGCATTTTCATTAATGAAAAATGGAACAGGCCTTTTGTGTCGAAGCCGAAGTAGCTGCACCAGCCATCCATGACAAAACGAGCGTTATTTAAAAAGGGATCCATAATTATTAAAATAGTCTACATTTAATAATAAGCACAGTCATTTCTTCAATGATGTCAAGGCAGCTTTACCAGCTATTAAAACCTATATTCTTATTGCTATCCTTAAATACATTTTTAAATAGCCTAATTACAAGTTTGGTGGTGCAGGAAAAAAGTGGTGATAATTCGTTACTGCCCCTTTTTGGGGCGGCAACAGAATTACTGCCATTTTCTCGGCTTTGCAGAATTATACATTTGGCGGTAAAGTGGAGGATTTTACCGCCAGCAAAAAGCTTTACCTCCAAAAATAAAATTCTGACAGTGGTACATTTGCCAAAAATCCCCATGGATTCCTATGGACTCCAACAATGGGGCATTGCCACCACTTGTAATCCTGTGGGACCAAGTGACGTAACAGTAATCAATTTTGGTGGTAATTAGGTGTGTTTACTGCCAAATTACCACAGTGAGTTTTTCAAAATTAGTTTTCCATTGTCCGAACCAGCCGTATCTCATGGCTTCAAGTAGCGCTGTTTCAGAAAAGTTTTTTGATCTTCTCTTTTTGCACCAATATACCGTGCTCTGCACAACTATAGTAACACCGGTGCCGCCAGACGCCCGGAACAGAGCGCACAGGTTAATGGAAAACTCTTACCGTGGCTCTGTATGGGGGTTTCATTCCCGCTTGGAGCGTGCTTTCAGATGCTTCACCTAAATCTGCTGCTACCCTAATATTGCATCTGCCTCCAAGCGCAAAGGATTCTCAGATACCAAATTAAGAAGCACAGACGCCCTTTGGGTAGAAAAAATACAGACCATCGCGTGCAGGGCTGGACTGGCCTATAGGGAACTCTGGAGATTTCCCAGTGGGTCTCTGCATCATGGGCCTCTTTTCTGTGGTTACCTATTTTATTTCCAAATGTTCTAATGGGCAAGGGGCTGGGCTTGTTCACACTGTGTAATCCACGGCTTCTTGGTTCCCAGTCCACCCGGGACCGCGGACCTAGGATAAAACCCCTCACAACCTGGACATGAACTAGTCGGCACCAAGAACCACATCTCCTACCCATCTGTCAGAGAATTCCGGAAGCAGAGATACCTGTAAACCAGATTAAGTAGGCCTGAAGCTTCTGGCACGGCCTATTCAATAGGTGGAGCAACCGACCCACACTACCGTAACCAGATTCCCCAACCGGCCCGATCTAAAGGAAGAACGCCAGATACCAAAGAAGGGGGGACACAATCACGAATACCTATAACTGTATACCGAGTCCAAGCCCCGAGCAAGTGGGGGTGGTTCTGGAGTAACCCTGAACGATGTGGATCACCACCTGGTCCGTGATGCAGGCTCCCAACAAGCCTTTTGTTGTATCCCCCAGCAGGCTCAGACTGGCCTATAGGGCAATAGGCCCAAGACTGAACCAAACGCACAAAATGCTGGTGTGGGCCTTTTTTTTGGCCAATTTGGGCCAGTTTGACTAGTGATTGAAGTGAGCGGGAATGGTCGGGAGCGGTGTTCCATTGCTTTGATTTTTTTCTGTTTACTATTCCTCTTCTTTTTACAGCCATATTCATAGTGGATTTGTCCATTCATGTTTCTGTGCAAGTGTAAAGTTGTAATAGGAACCTTAGTTACTAGTCACTTAGGCTATTGCAATACCCCGGCCGCAACACAATGTAACATGTTGCACTATGCTTCCGCCTACCCTCTCCCCTGCCGAGACCACAGTTACACTACTGTTTTCTGTACACTTCTAGCACTGAGTTTGACGAGTTAATTCACTCGGCGGCTAGTAGTTTTGACTAGTTTTGCTGAATAAAAAGTCTTTGAAATGCATAATTTGCATCACCCTTTATCAAAACACTCCCTGTTAGTTGCTATTCAAACAGCGTCACAAAAGGATTGAATGGCCATTTGCAACGTTGGGCCACTTTTTCTTTGGTGCCCAAGACAATTTTATGGCCCAGTCCGACCCCGCCCCCCTGGCTTCCCAGCCTGGTGTGTATAGCAAGCCCTGGTAACTGTAAAAAGCATTTGCGACCTGGGAAAGACAGAGCATTTGGAGAAGGTCCACGCTGCTCACGCGACCACATCCATGGGTGTCCTCGTGCCACGCAACGCCTCTAGAAAGCCTGCTTTCTCGAAAGCAAAATGTTGTTGAATGCTAATCGTTGAGTGAACCGCGCACCCTGCTCACTCCAGCTCGCTGGGTCACCTGCACACTAGAACATTGAATTCTTATTACAGCAAAAGTGAAGGAGCTACCAACCCACACAAGCCCTTGCAGAGATAATGACGCACCACACATTGATTCCATGATGGCAGACTCAGCAAGCAGGTCTGTGGGCAGTCCACCAGCTAATTACTGTCCCCTGGGCCATCACTAGTTCTCGGATACAACATCTGAAGACAAGTTTAAATGGGAAACACGGTTAATTGTCTCTCGGCCATTACATGTTCCCGGGCCTAATCCCGTGGGGCGATAAAAGGAGGGAGGAGTCCTAGGTCAGTGTTGGAGTTAGGAGTACAGAAGGAGACATGCAGGTATAGGTGGCTGTTCAGCAGAGAGGGTAGAAAAGGCAAGTGAGAAGAGAGGAGGAGAAACAACACAGAGGTGAAAGGATCCTTGAGAGAGAGGATGAGAAGAGGGCAGATAGAGAGGAGTGAGTAGAGAGATAAAGAAGAGGAGAGAGGTCTGCGAAAAAGGAGGGAGGTGGAGGAAGGAGGAGCGGCCAGTGGGATATCCAAAATCCCCATGGCACTTAAAGGGGTTTTAGCCTCATGGAGGAGATTAGACCCGAACCTAGCAAAGTATGAGGTGGAAGGTTAAGAATTAGTGACAAGGTGCGCACTCTGTTGCCAGTCTGCATTGACTTCTCCTCCAAACGCACGTTTTCATGACTCCATCAATCTTCAGGGAGGCTGTGTTTCTTTACCTTGTCAGGCCTGTCTTCATTTCCTTTTCAGGTGTAGCAGGGTAATTGACTATAGTGTCTCTAAGGATTCTGGTACTTGTATTTTTCACACTTAATTTCTCTTGCAGGTGACTGGAAACAACTCCCTCCATAGCACAGATCTTACCCTTGTTAGGGGGAGGGGAAATCCATGTTTGTGGCTCTCCATTGTAAGGCATGATGGCCCTGGTGCTGCAGCCTTTTAAGCCTGGGACTCCTGGAACATAATGGTTAAGAATTAGTGACAAGAATTAGTGACATGGCTTCTTTAATCTCTCTGTTATACCTCTCCACAACCGCATCAGTTTGGGGATGGTATATGGCACTGGGTTTGTGAACAATGGCTCTCTCCCTAAGGTATTCTCCCATTTCATTTTACTTGAATTAAGAACCATTGTCAGTCAAAATCACATCAGGTTAACCTTCACGCCCACACAACTCATCCAAAAACTCAATTAGCCTTCCGGTTGTAACATGTGGAGTCATCATTAGCTCCGCCCATCTAATCAACACATCCACAACTACAGTACGATATGTCTGACATCCACTAGTTTCTCCCATGTTCTCCGTGGTATATCGGTGAGAGCCATTGGACATTTCTCACTCACACACACTTTGTCACTGTTGATACAAAGGATACAATTCGTGATGATTCTCTCGATTTGGGTGTCACACCCCGGCCACCAATAGCTGTTCCTTATTCTTCACTTACTCTCCACTATTCCCTGCTGTTCTTTATGCCCAAAATGTATCAAATTCTCTCTTATTCCCTCTGGCAGCACCATCTTATCTCCTCTCATAAGGATGCCATCCTGAACACACAGTTCATCTCTAATATTCCATCCCTATCCTTTGCACAGTTTCTTCAATGAATACGCCCTGAATTACATCTTTGATGATGATCTTCATATTATTATCTTTTGCCATTTTTTCACACCATTATTTTTAATTTGAAATTGAAGGTTCTGATATTTCACATTTCACATCTCGATCTTCACCGTCATCTTTAGTCTTTTCATTTGTTGTCATCCGACATAGACAATCTGCAGCATAGTTTCCTGCTATGTACGTCACTGTAAAATCAAATTCCTGCAATCTGGACACCCATCTTCTTATTCTACCAGACACTTTGTCCAGACCCTTCGTAGAAAACACTTCAACCAGAGGTTTGTGATCAGTATGCAACTCAAATCTAGTCCCCCAGACAAAGCTCCTGAATTTGTCTGCAGCCCATCTGATAGCCAGAGCGTCCTTCTCTATGGTCACATACGCCTTTTTCCGGACCCTTCAGCAACTCTGATGCAAACGCTACTACATACTTTTTTCCTTCTTCAATTTGTGTTCAAACTGCTCCCAATACAACATTATTTGCATCCATCGCAATCACTGTACGTCTTCCCCTCTTGTAATTTTGTAAAGCTGGCACTGTTGCTAATGCCATTTTTATGTATTGAAATCCATTTTCGCAGCTGTCATCCCATGCACCTTTCTTATTCATTGTCATCACTCCTCTCAGGCAAGTCATCAGCAAATCCCTGAATACACTTTTAATAGTATTCTGCCATACCTAAAATGTCTTGACCTGTTCCTTGCAATTAGGTGTAACCATCTGCTCTATTGCACCAATCAAATCTTTCTTAGGTGAAATCCCTTCCTTAGAGATCACATGCCCCAAGTATTCAATTTCCCTCCTGTTGATTTTTGATATCTCTCTACTGAGTCATTCCTACATCATTAAGCTTCTTGAAAACGTTTTCCAATCTTCTGTCATGCTCCTCTTTGTTCTCAGCATACAACAAAATATTATCTGGAAAGAAAATGATGCTCTCATCTCCATCAAATATTTTATACATGATCTTCTGAAACACTGAAGCCGAAGATATAAGGCCAAACGGCATCCTCCGATATTGGAACAATCCTTCCGGCATAATAAAAGCAGTGAGATGCCTGGATTCCTTATGTAACTTAACTTGATGGTAAGTTTATGTAAGATCGAGTGTTGAAAACACTCTAGCCGGACCCATTGTAGAAATCAATTCTTTTATATTTGGTAAAGGATGTCTTTCGGGGATCACAAATTTATTAAGTTCTCTTAGGTCAGTGTAGACTCTAACTTTCACAGGGCACTCTTTAAGGAAATGACCTGACCTTCCATAGTACAGACATAAATGCTGCTGTCTCCTTTTATCCCTTTCCTCTTTAGTCAAGGGGGATCTGACACCCCCCCCCCGATTTGCATTGGTTCTCCTGAACCTTCCGTTGTTCGGGCAGTATTGTCCTTTGAACGCACATACATAGGGCGAGGGTCCGGTCTGGTTCGATCTGCTCTTCGGTCCTGCAACCTATGATCCAGTTGAACAACAAGGTCAATGAATTCTGAGCAGTCTTTCGGGGGGTTCACTACTTGTGCGAGAACATCCTTGAGCTCCCCCCCCGCAACTCCCGATGAAATAATGTGGTTCTCTTCTCCACTGGCCATTCTGCTTCAACTACGAGTCTATTGAACGTGGCTATGTATGTTAATAGGTCTTGATTCCCTTGGCGTAGGGACAGAAGTTCGTTGTCTAATGCCTGCCCATGAGTACGACAGGCGAACAGCTTTTCCATTTCCTGCTGAAAGCCCCTGAAGTCATGCAGCAAAGGATCGTCTTGGGCCACAAAGGGTACAGACCAGTCCGCGGCGCTACCACTCAGGTACGATAGCACAAAAGCGACCCGTGATTGGTCATTCGGAAAGGCCCCTTGGCTACAAAGGAAGTGCAGGCAGCACTGGTTCATGCATGTTGCAAACCTCTTGGGATCCCCGTAAATCGTTCGGGCGGGGCCAAGGGAACTGCCCCAGGAAGGGTTATCTGAACGGGATTGGCTGATGGCGCTGGCATCGAGGGCACGCTTCCCGGCAATGGTGCATGCACTGCTTGTGACTGGAGAAGTTGCCGGCTTAAATCATCAGTGCGTTCTTTGGCTACTATCAGCTCTCTCCTCAGGGTGTTGGTCTCCTGCCTGGCTGCATGTACTTCGGAACGTAGCTGCCCCAACACTGGGCTAACTGGTTTCTGACATTTCCATGACGCCCAGGTGGATTTTGATGTGAGGCTTTGCGTTCTGTAACGCTCACCTGGTATCCGCGGGGATGTCACTCAGCCTGTTCTGACCTCTTACGACCTCAAACCCTTCCCTGGAGGCTATTCGACTGGAGACTGGGCCTGAAACACAGGATTGGTAGAGTTTAACTCCCTATTGTCTCTGTGTGCTTGAACCCCTTCTTCCCCGGGGTCCAACCCTTCGCTTTGATCTACAGCTCACCTTGTTTTCTTGGATAGTGTGCTCTCCGTCCTGCTTTCAACGCAGGGGCGCGTTGATTGATGCAGGCTCGTTGCTGCCTAGTTACTTCACTGGCAAGAGTCCGACAGGTAAGTATAATGAGTCTTTTGAACAGTTCTCTAACTTCGTTCCTTTCCTTCCTTAGATGATGGCTGGCGTCCGGGGATGGCGGCATGCTGCTGAGATGAGTAGCGCTGGAAGTGAGTGAGAGCGCGATGACCGATGCACCCCTTTCGTATTTGCATTGAACTGAGTTCTTTTTCTGTGTCTTTTAGGTGCCGCGACGTTTTCAGCGTGGATGCCGGTTATGAAGAACAAATGCGGTGGGTAAGCGCGGTATGCAGCGCCTCTAGATGTTTCCGCGCTAACCTGGAGTGTCTTTTCCCTCTTGCAGATGGATGAGAAGTTCCGGAGACAGAGTTCCCCCAGAGCGGCTGGGATTTAGGTAAACGTTTGAAGCTCGTACGGTATTTAAAAATAAGCGAAGATTTGCAGAATGCTTACTAATGCCTTTTTTCTGTTCTTTTCCTTAGGAAGCAGCGTGCCGGGATGGGAATGACACCGCCGAAGATGCCCACAGAACAGAAGGAGTGATGAATGATGGGCAGCAGCGCCGCAAGGTAAGGCTGTTCCTAACGGTGTTCTTGTTCTTGCAGGAGCTGAGCGCAGAAGAAAGATGCAGGCCTACTGGAGACCGATCCGTACATGGTGAGTGTCACGCTGCAGGTGCAGAAAACGCAAAGCATTTTCTCAGCCTGGGTGTGGCTTAAATAGTCTCTGGGTATCCCAGGTGTCTCTGGGCTGAACCACACCCAAAAGACTAGACCGCACATGCAGTTCTGGGAACCGAAATATGTAGGGGCATCCATCTTGTCCCCACCAATGCACTTCAAGTCCAATCCCCAATGTTATCCTATGGGAGTGAGTGAGTCTGGTGCCACAAGCGCCAAGTCTGACTCCAAGTGGGTCTTTGGAGGGATGGAGAGGCCCTTGAGGGCCATGTAGGTGATCGTGGCCTGGCTCCAGCCTGACATCTTGGAGGGCTGGGGACATGAGGGGCAGGAATCATGACAGTGACTGTATGTATTCCAAAAAACATAAATCCCTCCCAATTTTCCACCATGGTCATCTTAAAATGTAGGGCCACTGGATATGTCGGATCAGCGTTTTTAATTGCCCTGATATGCTGTAGCACTCTCAATTTAAGTTTTCCTTAAACTCCCGACATACCACTTGTTACATGGGCAGTTGAACACGTATACCACATATTCAGTTTCACATGTAATCCTAGATAAAATCTTAATGTTCTCTCCTAAAATGGGATGTAAATAGCAGATAGTATTAACAGCATAGGTACATGCTTTGCATTTAGAACATTTTTGGAAGCCCGGTCTTTTGATGTTCATTCAACTGGCCCCCAGTTGGTCATAAAGAGAACTCATGAAACTGGGTACGAGGGTATCTTTGAATGAAGGTGACCTACGGAATGTAATGTTCACTTTGGCCACCAGAATATCGCTGAGTTGTTAAGAATATGCCAATGTTTCTGTATAGCCTGGCGAATGTTCTGGGCACCCTTACAGTAGGTCAAGATAAGACGTGTGTCTGCATTGTCTGTAATCTTGGCTTGTACAGTGTTGGAAACCAATAATAGAGAACAATCTGTGTCTCTTACTTTTAAAAAGGCTCTCTCAAGTACTTTTATGGGATAGCCTCGATTTTTAAACCTGTGAGCCATCAAGGCACATTCGCTGTCAAAAGTGTCAATATTGGAACAGTTTCTCCGGATGCGAATAAATTCCCCATAGGGGATCCTCCACTTTAGGGCTGTGGGATGGCTGCTCTTCGCATGTAGTGGAATATTTGAGCTGGTAGGTTTCCTGTATAGACTGGTAGTAAGTTTGCCTTGGGCCACAGTGACTTCAATGTCCAGAAATATAATGTCTGTCTTACTGTGTCTCTCAGTAAATTGTAGATTTAGTTTGTTAGTATTCAGTACATTGATGAAATCAAGCCATTGCAGATCAGTGCGTCCCAAATTACAAATAAATCATCAATGTAGCGTAGCCAGAAAGCTATTTTCTCTGTATGTTTGCTATTTCTGGGATGCCAGCCAACAAACTTTTCCCACCAGCCCATTGTCAGATTTGCATACGAAGGAGCGAACATAGTGCCCATAGCAGTGCCTTGGAGCTGGATGAAGAACTCTTTGTTAAAGAGAAAACAATTGTTAGTCAAGCAGAGTTTGATCATCTCTAATATCATGAGGCCATGTTGAAGGTAATTCATGGACCTGGTAAACAAAAAGTACTTGCATGTTTTGAGGCCATCAGAGTGTCTAATTGATGTATAGAGTAAGACAACATCCAATGTCGTTAATAAGTAAGACGATTCCCATGGTATACCTTCTATCCTACTCAAGAAGTCTTTGGTATCTCTTAAGTATGAAGGCAAAGTTGTCACGAAAGTAACCAATGTCTCATCAACAAAACGTGAGACATTTTCCAACAGTGCCCCACATAGTGTGCCCATTGGTCTGCCTGGGGGTTTAGTCACGCTGTTATGGACTTTAGGCAGAAAATAAATCGTTGGAATGGTAGGGAATTTAGGATGTAAAAATGTAGCGATGTCTTCATCTAACAAGTCTCTCTCTTTCCAAGTTTGTAAAAGTTCACATAATAGAATACTCATGGCCTGTGAAGGATCATCCTGTAATTTTGCATAGTAGTTTTTGTCCATTAATTGTCTTTGGGCCTCCTTGATGTAGTCATCTCAGTTCATAATGACTATATCAGTCCCCTTATCTGACAGTTTGATGATATACTCCGTCATTGCACCTAGTTGTTTCACTGTGCGTTGTTGTAACAGGGTTAAATTTGTTCTCAGTGGAGCCCATTTTCTCCTGATCTTTTTGAGGTAGTTAACAACCAGGTCTTGAAAAGCCTCTACATGGCCTCCCGGATTAAACATCGGGTTGATTTAACCTTTAGTCTGTTTTGCCTGGCCAACTGGTGTCAACATTCATTGGTTCATATTCTCGATCCTCAATATTAACACAGTCTGCATTTTCAAGTTCCAAATCTTCAATATTGTGTAAAGTGAGAGTGTCCTGGATCGAGACATCAGTATGTCCTGGGTTGCAGACCTTGGGCTTGGGTTTTGGCGGGTACATGGCAAATAATTTGTTTTGTCTGATTTTGCACATGTATTTGTCAAAATCAATATGGGTTTCAGCATAGTTATAAACAGATGTGGGACAGAAATTCAAACCCAGTTGTAAAACTTGATTTTCTACTGAGGTAAGCACGTGTATGGAGAGGTTAATAATGGACATGTCTGGTTTATATACATACCATGTACAAACAAATATATTTGTTTGTATATGGTTATAAAAACAACCTTTGCAAAATAGAGCCAATAAAAGAAAACTTCATACTTGGTTCAATGACAAATTCATCATACTATTACAGAATCAAAAAAATCAGAAATAAGCAAATGACAAAATAAGAAAGTATAAATAAAAAAACTAAGAAAACAAAGGAAAAGATCCACTTTTCAAAGATTACATAAAAAGGCCACAGTCATGATAAAATATAAAGAAAAGGTGAATCCTGTTGCAAAGCAATAACAGAGCGGAACATAGCAGCATTTCTTTCAATCAGTTTTTTCCTTTAGTATTAATATTTGCAGTTCTCAATATTTAGACTACTTCTCTTTCAAGGGCAAACTATAGCAGCACAGGCAAAACAGTCCACCAGAGCCATTGTTGTGCTGGGCAGATGTTATTCACTCCTAAGTCCGCTCCTCTGCAAGACTTGAACCACTGCTATTGTAAATGCTGAATTCTGGCCTGAGATCAGTCTATTCCAGAAGTTTTCTGAGTGCATCCACTCTTCCCTCTCCACGAATCTGGAAAAATGGGTTAATCTTGTTTCCCACGTGCCCTCACAATTCATCAAGAGATGTTTCAGGCTCTGCTTGGCTGCATTAGTGCATATGCTGCATAATTTAATTGCAGTTTCCCCTTGCAAGCATTTGATATATAGATTGAAGAGGGGAGTGTACGACGGTCAAGTAAATGGTAGAAGTGAAACAACAAGTGAGGTTCGACACAATTTCTATTCTTAATAATGTGAGAAAAAGGTTTTGACCAAATTCGCATAGGAGCAAGTGGACTATTTAAAATGCAAAAATGTATTTCCTACATAAGACGGTTTCAAATATGGAGCAATTCAATGTGGGATGTTTCTCCGGTGTGCAACACCTACAGTTGTGTTCTGCCAAATCATAACATTCAAAAAACCTAACCTCTGCATGCCCTTGTCCCTCCAGGGACTCTGAGACGAATGTCCAATGAAGGTGGCCAACAGAAAGTTCCAAGCAAATACTTTATAAATCCTTAGCCTCCAGTCTAATCGCTTCTCTAAAACACAAATGTCCCAATTCTTGGCAAACAGAAGAGCCCACATAAATCCTAGCCTGAAAAATCCTTCCTTACTCTAAAACACAAAAATGAGCCGTTTCTGCTGGCAAGGCTCTGCAGGGTTTACTCACAGCCTGGGCCCTTAGCTGGTCTCGCTGCTTTCAATTTCATTTCTTCTTCTGGACCGCTCCCAGGTCTCCTGCTTCTTAGGATTATCAGCAGGATCCAGCTTTGGCTCTATCTTCCATCTTGAACTTGCTTTGTTGTCAGTGCACCACACCGCAATGTTGGACATGTCACCAATTTCTGGTATCCACCTTGACCAGAGCTTAAGATTCAAGCCATGCCTTCCTCAGAACTCCGGTTGTGACATTTGAATTTCAGGCCTCTCTCTGACTCTGAATCTCAGCAAACACTTGAATAGGTCTCTACATGACTTTGTTTCTTAGGATTCTCTTGGTCAGGTGTCTCCAGGACCTGGCTTCTCTGGAATCACTTGGTCAGGTCTCTTCACAACCCCTCTCTCGGGATTACATTTATTAAGGTCTCTCTGCCACCTGTCTCTCAGGATTCACTTTATTAAGGTCTCTCTGTGCCCTGTTTCTCAATGACCTGGTGTACTGAGGAAACCCCAACTAACCAGGTATAAAAAATGTGTTAAAAGGGTAAATTTTACAGCACAAATTGGGTAACAATGTGGGCAAAACAACACACAATGTGCAAACCATTGTGTAGGATAACACATGAACACGTCCATTAGCTGCCAGGCCACAAACAGCACACAAGCATTTTCCAACACATTTTATTGATGCCTATGCCCACAATATATGCCAGTATAAGAAGAGATTTTCCTGCTGATTGAGACAATTTATATCCCAGTTTTGCCACATAAAAATACACTTATTTTGGCCTTGACCATAACACCAATAATGCCACTGTAAGAAAATATATCAGTGCTGGCTGTGCCAATACATACTAGTAGTATCCCCAAGTAAGAGCACACTCATGTTGGCTTGCCCATAATGCACACACACCAGTGTAAGAAAACATGTCCATTTTGGCATCCCCAATATTATGCCAGTATTCCCACCTATGTACTCACTCAGTCATGTTAGTTTTGCTAATAAGTAATGCCGGAGTAAGAAAAGATGTCCCGTCTGGCTGCGCCAGTATATGCTGCCATTGTCACCGAAGAGCGCCCACATGTTGGCTTTGTGCATAATGCCCTAATGACAGTATAGGAAAACACTTCTAGGCTAGCTGTGCCAGTGCATGCTGTCAGGATGACCAGCAGGTAACAGCAGACAATCAGATTCAGACTTTAAGTGCAACAAAGGTTTATTTGGGATGACTGTACAAGTGGGGGGGGGGCAAAACAACAAAAGGGGTGGATGAAAGCAACTAAACAAAGTCTCCTTTGCTCTCTGTTGGCCTTTGGGTTGCAGCTGCTGTGGGCGCTCCTTGGGTTTTACCAGTGCTGGTTTAAAGGGGTCTCCTGAACCCCAAGGAAAGTCAAAACAGTTATTTTTGTTCCACTTGAAGAAAGTGTTGCAGTTTCTCTTCGAGACGGGGCTGGATTGAAAGCCTCCTGAAGATCCTTTCCCTGGTTCTGTTCATCCCTGTCCGAGTCACATCTCTATAATAAGCTCCCTCCTCGCCACTCCTCCACCGGCTATTCCTACTCCTTCGTCCAATCCCTGTTTAGGATCAGCCAGAACTCCTCATACCCCCTGAGGTTGTCTGTGAGCTTTTCCTAAAGCTATCTCTACTACACAGCTCCCCCAACCTGCCCCCACTCCCAACAGCTCCTTCTGATAGCTTTTAAATTGTTCTATTTCCAGCACGTCCCACCTTCTACCGTCCTCGTCTTCTCTCCCAAGTGCTTTCCACTTCTATTCGTCTCCTCTTCTATTTCTCTTATCAGTTCTTGTAAAAACTCTTTACATCACTTTTCAAGTTCTTTTCTTCTCAGCCACCGTTTGTTGCTTCCTTGTCCTCCACAGTGTCTGTCTATTCTTCGCTTCCGTGAGCCTCACCCGCATCCTACCTATACTGGATCCCCTTATTTATTTCAGACTTTACCCAACAACTCTCCTCCAAAACTTCCACAACGTCTTCTCCAACCACCCCTTTAGTGCTCCTCCCTCTTGCCGTCCAGATCCTCCTCCGTGGTCTCTTTCGCCACTCTCCTTCCAGCTCCTTACACACTCCTTTCTCCGGCTCTCTTCAAACTCTTTATTCCTGCTCTTGCTCCTGCTCCAGCCACTCCCCTCCTTCGCCCCAGCTCCCACTGGCTGACTGGCCTTAGCCCTTTCTTTCAGTCTCTATTTGGGTCAAGAGAACTCTGGTGTTCAGACTTTTTATAGGGGGTTCGGATTTGTAGTTCACTGGGTGTGGGTGGTTCTCCATTGACTAGTGGACCACAGCTTCAGGAAATACGCCCACCATCTTAGAGTTCCTAACTCCCACTTCTTGTATATTTACGTGTGGGTTTTGTTCCCATGCGAGGGGAGCGGGCGTGAAGGTGCTGCCTACTCTGCAGTACCACTGGTCCCTGGTTGCCTTAAAGGGCACGCAATCTGTCCAATTGGTTTCGTGGGGGCCTGTGTAGTGGTCGCCTGTATATTTGGGTGATCCCTTTAATGGGCCAACAACCAATTTGGGCTGGGGGTGAGTTTGAACCATGGATACCTTTTTTCCCTTGCGTTGTCTTCCAGGGTGTCTGTCTTGGCAGAGCATAGCTTGGGAGGTTAGTAGTTGTAAATTCTGATTAAGGCCCCGGGGAATTATGGGACATGTAGTCTTCATGTAACTTGCCCCTGCCAAGCTATGAGGCCGCAGTGCACTACCTTTCGGGATACCATCCTGAATCTCAAGGGGAGGACCGGCCCCTAGTGTCACTGCACTGACGGCTCTCAAAGCCAAGCAGGGAACTTTGTGAAAATTCCCACATTCCCAGCTAAGACCTAAGGACACACTCAGTCATGTTGCTTTCATCCATAAGTCACTAATGCCCAACAGTATTGCTTCACGGAGAGAGGTCAAACACGTGTCAGCATACTCAGTAGACTGATTCTGCTTTTACATTTGATCATGGACATAATAGTACACGTTTTTTTTACTATGGGTGGTGTGGCGGAAGTGCAGTTCATTATGAGAATTTGTTTTTACACTGTAAAAAGACACGTCCATGATGGCTCCTGGAATATCCCTGGTCGGGGAGTGTGGCCTCGATGGCAGTCCCCTGGGTGACCCTGCAAATAAGGCACGAACACAGAGCTAAGGTTAAAACACCTTTATTCATCAGCGTACAACATAGATCTGCCCCCACGTCACTTCCCACCCCGCACCCCAGACTTGCCCCCTCCCCGAACTACAACATCTGACACGACAGCTCCCATGTTTGGAGTTTCACTTCCGGCACCTCCGCTCCTCTGCAGTCATCAGCCCTCCTTGTACTTCTGTGCAGACATAACACAAGTGCACTCACACCTGCACGCACATACATACTGCTGCACTCATTCATACGCACACACATTCACATGGACAGATTCACACATGGACACCTTGACACGTGCATGCTCACAGAGACAGACAACCCCTTGCAAGCACGCACTCAATTATACATGCATAATTGCATATCTACAAAGTGCTTTCTTACCTGCTCGCATGCCTCAACTCTCCAGACACTAACACTGCTGTACCGTTTGGCCCATCCCGTACCTCTTCCGGCAGTCTCCCGGCAATTGGCCACTCATTTTGTAACGTTGCTAGTGAATCTATGATGGGAACCACATGATAAGGGAGGGAGCATGTGGGCACAGGATGAGGGGCGGGTGGAAAGGGAGGAGGAAGGGAAGTGATGGGAGAACGCAGAGCCGGCCTTAGGGGAGGGCGAGCCAGTCGACCGCCTGGGGCGCCACGACCCCCAGGGCGCCATTGGCCCCCGCCATGCCAGATCGGGGAGTCTTTCAAGGGCTCCTCCGAGCTGGCGTAGTGGGAGAAGGCGCGGCAGGCGGGCTGTTGCAATTATTAATGACAATATTGTGCCTTCAACACCCTATTGTCATTAAATGCGCCCCTCCGCAGCGGGCGCCTTTAATAACAAGAAGAACAATATTCATAGCAAAAGAAGGTGGCACATCCAGACCCCGCCTCCCTCTGCCCTGCCCCCTATTGACCAGGGGCGCACAGGCAAGGTGGGGCGCCAATTCGCCCAGGACGATGCTGCCCCTAAAGTCGGCCTTACACACACTTCTCGGGTATACTACCACACATACTCAAAACAGGGATTCATCCAACTATCAAGCCGCCGCCCGCTGAATACACAGTGGAGATTGAAAGGCTCACCCAACCTATCAAGAGGCAACATACATTGGACAGTTGCACTCTGTCCTGATGAAGGTTGGCTAGAATATTGGGGCAAAGAAGTGTCAGCCCACAGTGAACTACAACTGAAACACATGTAGACAAAAAAAAATAACCTGTAATAACACAGAGGGTCACATCTAAAAGACACAAGAGTGTTGGACTTTAAATTTCAAACTATTGTATGTTTGGGGACAACTATCACCCACATTTGAAATATGTGTTAGCATGAAGATGCTATGTATGAGTGAAGAATGAATGATGAATGATAGGACAAGGTATGTAGAAGTTGAGCCTAATTTTTAGTATGTTACGTTTTCACAAATATTCATTACTTATGTTATGTGAAATAAATACCATATCGTTTTGAGATTTTGTACAACTATATCAGAATCCTGTTATCTTTTCCCTATTGGTCCATTCTTGCTTTTGCTTATGTATACTTGTATATATACCATAGATAGTGACCAGATACCCTTATATTTATTAGATGATAATAATAAACTGTGCTAAGAACCTGTGGCTACAGAGTCCAAGCTGGGGAAATCCTGCAACACTGGAAAGCTGGATCCCAGTGTTTGCCTGCTTAGGTGTGCCCCACTGCCAACAAGCTCTGCCAGACCCTGTGCCATTAACCTGGGGAGGGGAGTTGCCATTAGCACATTCAGCCATTTTTGCCACCTGCAGTGATACATAGTTTCTTCCACTTATCCTTTGAAATCCTGAACACAATCCTTTCTTTGAGAACACTACCCCATATTTATTTTAAGAAATTGCATTTCCCTTAACAAACGGTTGAATAAACACCATGAACTTGAACCACTGGGGTTGTATTCTTACTTCTGATAACCATGCCATCCTCACAAGTGTCCACATCATGGGTGCACCAATCTGTGCGACATGGAGTCAGTGAAAATAGATCGTCAAACTGTCCCAGTAAACAGCGACAGTCTGTCAGTTGCTGTGCTGACAGATACGTTGCTAGGTTAACACCTTCAACCGACCCATCTGTAATTTCAGTGTGCAGGAGGTCTGGGAGGGGATCGGTCTCTTTCTCAGTCTCTCCGTCAGTCACCAATGCCATGACCAATCATCCCGGCTATAATGGGGTTTTAGGCGGCTGACGTGAAAGACCCTGCACATCCGTTTAGGCCCTTTCACGTCAATCAGATAATTCACCTCACTGACTTTTTACAGCACACAGTAAGGCCCAGTCCACTTGTCCTGAAGGGTACTGGGTTTGACATGCTCCATAATCCACACCCACTGGCCTGGAGAATAGACTCACTGTGGCCTTCTGGTCGTGCCAGTGCTTCATCTGCTCCTGACTGGCCTTTAGGTTCTTTGTCGACTGTTCCATGTACTTTGCGATTCTAGCGCGAAGGCCGAGTACATAGTCCACCACATCTCCTGTATGGGATGAGGGTTTGCTTTCCCATCCCTCTTTCACTAGACTGAGGGGAACTCGTACAGAGTGTCCAAACAGAAGCTCAAAGGGGCCAAACCCTACTCCGCTCTGTGGCACCCCCCAGTAGGTGAACAGAAGGCATGGCAGGATAATATCCCATTTTCTCCTCAGGTGCTCCTCCAAGCCACCTATCATGCCTTTCAGGGTCTTGTTGAACCGCTCAACAAGCCCATTTGTTTGCAGATGGAAGGATGTAGAGAACCAGTAGGTGACTCCACACTCTCCTCACATAGCCTTCATATATGCTGATATGAAGTGTGATCCCCTGTCAGACCGGACTTCCTTGGGAACTCCAACACAGGAGAATATCCCAATAAGAGCCTTCGCAACTACAGGGGCTTTGATGCTCCTCAGGACAGCCTCAGGGTACCTTTTGGCAGGAGCTACCATCACCAAGATTTATCTGTTCCCTGCGCTGGTTTGAGGAACCAAAGGACCCACAATGTCCATTCCTATTCTCTCAAAAGGCCACCCAACCATGGGTAGTGGAATTAAGGGGGCCTTTGTGACCTGACTTGCCAGAAGCTTGACAAGTCGGGTAGGACCAGACAAGTTCCTTAACCTTTACGCTGAACTGCGGCCAGTAAAATTGCACAGACAACCAGTCCGATGTCTTAGTCACTCTCAAGTGACCCGCTAAAAGAATTTGGTGAGTCAAATCCAAAAGGTACTTTCTGTGGCACTGGGGAATCACCAACCTCCTGGTGCCCTCGCCCTAAGAGTCTTTTGGATCACTGTACAGAAGTCCATCCTCCCAGTACACTTTGAACAAGCCAGGGGCCTCCCCCATAGCCTGCTCCTCTGCCTGCTTCCGCAGACCCACCAGAGTGGGACACTCTTTCTGGGCTGTGAAGAAGTCAGTCTGATCTGGGCCCCCAGCTGATGCAAACTCATCCAGCTTGGGCAGGCTCTTCAGATCTGCGCTCACCTGGTCCTTATCCTCAGGTTGCTGTGCTGCGCCAGGCAACTCTGAAGTCACCGAGTTCCCTGCTACCAAAGTAGGGTACTCAGTGGCTACTGGCCCCTTTGACGCAGGAGTAGGTGACTCAGCAGTCTGTGGACCTGGACTAGGGGCTACTGGCCATGCTTGTTCTTCCAACAAGCCCTCTGGAAGCACTACAAGCCGTAAGACTCTGAGAGTATTCAATCTGGCATTCTCTTTGGACCTCAATTGGGTAGCCGCTGTGACTATTTCAGGATCAGGAAGATCATTACTCAACAGACATGGGACAGGGATGGAGTCTTTCATCGCTACACAGTGCTGGGTCTTTACACCTCACCAGCTGAACTCTACTATTGCCACAGGGCACTTAGTCTTTCCGTATAACCCACTGTCGCTATAATCGGCCCATCAATATACTAGCCTGGCAGTACCCACTGCCGGGTGACAGCAGTGACGCTAGCCGCAGTGTCTCCGTCTGCAGGAGTTTTGTGTCCATTGATTTACACATGTTCTAGATAGAGTTGAGTATTATTGGAAACTGGGGTCTCTTCTGAAGACGCGGCACTGTTCCCATTCATTGTAACCAATCCACATTCGCCCACTCCCTGGACTAGTGGGAAGTCCTCCTCTAAGAGGCCCACACTAATGATGGCCTCTTCCACACATCCAACATTCACTATGGCTTGCTTGGGTAAGCCCTTGCAAGCAGGATCCCCTTTCTTGTGGCCCAGCTCCTTACACACGAAACAACCTTTGGGTGTTAAGAACGCAGGTGACCATCAATGTGACAGATCAACGTCAGGGGCTCCAGTGGCCAAGGGATGAATATCAGTTTCTAAACTATCAATCAGCCCCACACCTCTTGTACACTGAAGGGATCCAAACAGATTGGAAACACAAGTACATTATAAACCTGCTTGTCCAATTTTGGTAACGTGGGCGGAACAGCTAGCTTATCTACGCAAGCTCGTGGATCGTTGGTTAGTTGCAACACAGTGAAAATACAAGTATTACCCAATGATGAAAGGGTCTGTCCAGTCAAGGTTGTATACAAATATCTAATTTATCATTATTACAACAGACAGTTCTAACACACCACAAAGTACAACCCACCCTGTAAAGGAACACAGAGGACACAATTTCACGAAGGAAAGGGATGCACTCTAGATACTAACAGAAGGGTAGTAGGTAAAGCAATCGGTCATAATTGTTGAAGGTTATTTGGTTTCAGCGCCAGGGGAGCAAGGGGTCGTACATATCACTAGGGGCCTTCAGAGAAGTACCAGGGGGACAGAACCACAATGTACCTGGTGCTTGGGATGATCTTGATGTCCGACAGGGTCGAGTCGGTTCCAGGACGCTTGCAGCTCCTGCGAAAGAGTTCAAGACGGGAGACAGCTGCGAGTATCAGGCATCAAGCAGTTCGGCAAGCGAGGCTGGACGGACGGCTGCAGGCTGGCCTAAATGGCAGCTCAGCGTCAAGAATCGTTTTCTCTGTGCTGGTTGGCGGATCTGGAACGCTGGCCAAGGCGTCTTGGATGGCTTTAGAGATTTCAGCATGACAACAGTCAATGGTGCAGCTGGTCGCAGTTTGAGGGCTCGACTGTCTTGAAAATGTCCTTAAAAGATAGACGCTGATTGATGCTTGTCGTGGCACTCCTCCTAGCTTCTTCGTTGGGCTTGTGTCATCCTTTAAGTTCGGACAGCCCCAAAGCTGAGGAGAGTGTTTGCAGACAACTGCCTTGTCCTTTGTTCAGAGACTCTCTGGTACTTCCCACCTAGGAAGCTTGCTGGCAGAACCTAGCAGGGCCCACTGTGTGCTGGCTGAGTACCGGTTCTGGAGCTACTGGACGGGTCCTCTGAGTATGGTATCTCGCTCTGTTTCCTAGGAGATGTTTAGGGGAGGGATCTTGCTTCCCTCTTGGAAATCCTTGCCTTCCTTCACTGGTGGAAGCTGTAAGGCAGACTGTACCTTCAGCCAGGGTCCGTATGAGTCCTTCTTGTTACTCCTTGCAAAGTCTTTAGATGATTTGCTAAGAGAGGGGCTCAGTCCTCTTTTAAAGTCAAATGGGCCCCAGTGAATTATGTAGGCTAAACCTACCTTAATGAACCAATCCTGGGTCCCCACCAACAATCTTCTGTTCTGAGTGACGTCATAACCAAAGTGCTTTGCTACAGGAAAGGTATAAGGGGGAAAACATATACTACTAAATCCCACCCATCTTCATGTCTGTTGTGGATCAAAAGGTCTCTCTGGTTAAGTGAGCTCTCTGTGGTTCCTGATCAAAGTGCAGGTTTCCCTTGAAGTTTGTGGCGAGAAAAGACTCTCTGTCCCCATCAAATAACACACTCCTTCCCTCTGAAAGGGTGTCTCCCTGCTGCGGTTGCAAACTGTAAACAGTTGTCCCACACATGACATTCACTGCCCTTCATACTTAGTGGTGGGAGCTGACTTCAAGTTGACACAGGTGCATATCAAACTGTTTTTAATGGGGCAAGACTTCAAAACGTTTACTGAATACATGGGATGCAAGCATCGGAGGGTCACACCATTGTGGCAACAGACCAAAGGGACAGTGAAACATTTCATGAGCAACATCAAGCGAAATATTCAGATCGCCCATCTAACAGGGCAGCCGGTCGAGAAAATGCTGTACAAACTACTTCGAGACTACCGCAACACCCTCAGAGCACCAATGGATAAGCGGCATCGGAGGTCATGTTTGGCCGCAACATTTGAACACGGCTACCTCACAACATGGTGCCGCAACAAGCCTATGTGGGTGAACGGGAAATGTGTGAGCAGGATACTCAGGCCAAGGAGGCCATGAAACCCTGTACAGATGCAACCCAGAGAGCATGCGTGAGTGTCCTGATACCAGGGGATATTGTGGTTGTACAACAACCTTAGACACACAAGCACGCAGCAGCGTTTGGCAGTGCCCTTCTGACCATCACCAAAATAAAGGGGTGCCACTGCAGAAGGTGAAAAAAAGAAATGTGACTCGAAATTCCTCACACTTCAAAAGGATGCCAGGCACCGTCCTGAGGAGATCCCGAGGAGAGGAGTCGGATCCTGACTACTGGGATGCCTTGTAAGAAGGTGATGGGGAGGCCTCGAGTGACGAACTGGCTGCTTACCCGAGGAAACCGGGTCCTGGCCGAGGCCAGGTGAGTGACACTGGCCGGCCTCAGAGAGCGATAAATAGACCACATAAACTAATAGAGGAGATGGACTGATAGGTGGCATTATATTTATAAAAGGGGAAGGTTGTAACGTTGCAAGTGAAGCTATGATGGGAACCACGTGATAAGGAAGGGAGCCTGCGGGCACGCGGTGTGGGGCGGGCAGAAAAAAGGGAGGAGGAAGGGCAGTGACTGGAGAGCGAGTGGTAATGGAGTAGAATAAAGTTACGTGCTCCTGAGCTCCTTGTCCGCGCCAATTATTATAAATTGGGTGCTGTGTGGGTAAATAACAAAATTCTGTTTATAAATGGCCGACCTCTCCATCTCCTTGCTGCACATAAAGAAAATGATGTGGTGTGGGTTGCGCCCTTGCTATCACTGCCCCGATGGCCTCCTTTTTACAGCAGCACAGCATTCTAGATGAAAGATCTAAGTCTAGAATTTGAAACTAAACTTGCATATTTTCAGCTAGCGCAAAACACAAGGGGCGATGCCATTGCGCCCTGCCCTGACCTAGCAGTCGCCACTGTCAGCACAACCATTGGCAATGTGAATAGGCTCAATTGTGGTCAAAAGTAAGTCCCTACAGAGTTGCTCAACTTTTACACTGACACCGGTGTTGGTCGGAATCCATTTGGGCAGAAATGACGAGCGTTCGTAGCATATAGACACCGAACAAGGGCTGAAAGAGTCGTGCGTTTTGGTGCCCCTGCTATATTTGACCTCTGCATTTTGGACAACATAGCCCATAATTTAGGAGGAGCTGGGTGCTTTCCACCAATATTTGGAGACAAACGTGTTTGTGATAACTTATGCAGAGGATAAGAGTATACCCCCCTCTCGAGTAGAGTCCAAAAGAGCTACTGCATTGCATTAAGGCTCTTGAGGATTATAGTCAAGAAAATGCTCAAATAATTGATAGAATAAAAAAAAAAGGTTCTGGTATGTAGACCCAGTCGCATTTGATGGTTAAAAACTTGAAGTTCTTGATTCTTTCTGCTACCTGCTGGTTTGGTTTCCAAGCAACGGGCAATGGCAGGCACATCAGCAAAAGGCGGAAAATATAATTTTAGTGAACTGAGTGGCAGAGAGATAGCGTATGAGTTGGGTAGGTGCTCTTTCAGCAATTCCTTTGGCTTAAGGGTATGAGACTTAAGTGGTACCCCACATTTGATATGGTGCTGTGATAGGGTGTGGGCAGCAGCACAGATTTCCCAAATGAGTGTACTGTAAGATTTGGAAACGCTTGCTATGGGTTGGAAAATCATCTTTGATTATGACCCTTAGACTCACGGTAGGGATAACATATTTGGGCTAAAATTGTAGCTCCCGGAATTCCATACGATGGATGGTTTGCATGCCTGCTGAATCTCTTAAAAATTTCACATTTTCTGCTATTTCCAGGTTCCCTGCGTTTTGCTTTATTGCACGCCCCAAAGGAGGTGGTTTGCATCTTGGTATCGCTTTGCCTTTAGCTATACCATTTTCCATGAGCAGAGAATTTAATGGACAAATAAAACGCGTGACAGGAATACAGATCTTGGGAAATGATAGAGAGCACATAAACTTGCTTAAAAAATAGCTGTCCCTACACTGTGCCATGTTACACAATGGTTTTTCATGCACGTAAAAAGATGCATGTTTACTTCTTCCAATCGGGCAGTAATAATAGTAGTTTCCTCCTGTGGTGCCATGGCACTGATGGTCCCAACATATCCATGGAGCTGTGCGGGTGAAAGCAAGAGCACACGGTTCTACGTGTCTGATCCTGGTTTTTTTTGTTGGGTGTATTTTTACTCCCCATTTTTCTTTTTTGGCAGTATCTGCCTTTTTTAGGGAGTAAAAGTGCCCCATACACTCCTTATCTGCTGGGATGGTGTTCATAATCCATTCCGTAACATTAAAGGAAGGCAAGATTAAATTCCCCCAAAGAACTTCCTGGAAATATGGGATGAGAATCCTAGCAATAACTAGGTGCAAAGAAATAATTATTACAAAAACATTTCCATTTTCCAGTTATTTATCTGCTTATAAAATACTCCTATTGGGAATTGGACTTACATTTTTAAAAAAATCCTTTTCCTACCAACTTTAAAAAATAGGGAGTAAATGATGACTCCTTCCAAATCTTATCTGGAGCACTGAGCGTTCATCCCATCACAGGCATAGATAGCACTGGGGACCCTGAGGGATCGCAACCAAACATGTGTTATTGGCCTGTCCTTTCCTTGGACCCGAGCAGGAAGCGGGTATTAAACCCGTGTGTATGAATCCCCACCTGCCAGGGCAGCGTGATGGTTTAATTTGTCAAAGGGGCGTTGCAATGGGGATTGTCCTGCTGTTTCTTAACGCTTAATGCTGTACTCTAAAATTGGTAGGAATGAATTGCAAGGCAGAAGCATGTAGGAATAATTGCATGTTTTTCGATCATTACATATGTTACAGGATGCACATTTTATCTCTCATTTATCCTATTTATTTGACTGCACCAAAGGTTTTTGTGAGGTTTTGTTGCTGGGCGTGTTGTTTTCATTTGTGTGGTTTCGTGTTGTCAAATCTAAAGAAGCAGAGGCATGAAATACACGGAATCTGGAAACCCAAACGCCACCTCCCCGCTAAGTGAGCGTGACGGCTGGAGTATTCTCACTTGCCATGTCTGCTTTTAAAACACCCTGTTATCCTCACTTTCTAAATTCTTCCTCTAAGGAAACACCAAAATCTACCTGTAAGTGGGCGTATACATCCTTTCAGGCTGTAACATGGTTTAGCATCAACAATGTGTCGTCATTGCCAGTCGCTATATCTGATATGAAATCCACTGTTCTGCTTCCATTTCTAAATAGGGTATTTAGGAAGAGTATCCAGGTCCCCTTCTGAAGGGGCCCATGAATCCTTTCCAGGTTTGAAACATGTTGCTAGTCCAGTACAATGACCTACGGGTTCTGTGCACGTCCAGCGCTAATCTATGCGAACTAGAGCGCGTATCAGGAGCTGCCTAGCACGCTACACTGTGTGGCTGGACGTGTTGGCCTGGTCACAAGCCTTTCCTGTTTTGGTCAAAGATGCAAGTACAAATCTCCTTTAAAATGTGCAATTGGCCTTCTTCTTGCAGTTAGAGTCCCCCATCCCCCTTGTTTCTCGGACCGCAGTCAAAGCACTGCTGCTGGGTGTTCTACTGCTCCCAGGGGGGTCTATCCCAGCTGTCAGAGAGTGTCTTGCAGTTATGGGGGATCTATCACTGCTGCTAGAGAGTGTCTGGAAGCTGTGGGCTATCTATCACTGCTGCTAGAGAGTTGCAGCTATGGGGGAATCTATCACTGCTGCAAGAGTGTCTTGCAGCTCTGGGGGTCCATCACTGCTCATAGATAGGGTCTTCAAACTATTGATGGTCTATCACTGCTTCTAGAGAGTGTCTTGAAGCTGTGGGCTTTCTATCACTGCTGCTAGAGTGTCTTGCAGCTATGGGGGATCTATCAATGCTGCTAGAGAGTGTCTGGAAGCTGTGGGCTTTCTATCACTGCTGCTAGAGTGTCTTGCAGCTATGGGGGATCTATCACTGCTGCTAGAGAGTGTCTGGAAGCTGTGGGCTTTCTATCACTGCTGCTAGAGTGTCTTGCAACTATGGGGGATCTATCACTGCTGCTAGAGAGTGTCTGGAAGCTGTGGGCTTTCTATCACTGCTGCTAGAGTGTCTTGCAGCTATGGGGATCTATCACTGCTGCTAGAGAGTGTCTGTAAACTGTGGGCTTTCTATCACTGCTGCTAGAATGTCTTGCAGCTATGGGGATCTATCACTGCTGCTAGAGAGTGTCTGTAAGCTGTGGACTTTCTGTCACTGCTGCTAGAGTGTCTTGCAGCTATGGGGATCTATCACTGCTGCTAGAGAGTGTCTGTAAGCTGTGGGCTTTCTATCACTGCTGCTAGAGTGTCTTGCAGCTATGGGGTAGAGTGTCTTGAAGCTGTGGGCTATCTATCACTGTTGCTAGAGTGTTGCAGCTATGGGGGGATCTATCACTGCTGCTAAAGAGTGTCTTGAAGCTGTGGGCTGTCTATCACTGCTGCTAGAGAGTGTCTTGAAGCTGTTGGCTATCTATCACTGCTGCTAGAGTGCTGCAGCTATGGGGGGATCTATCACTGCTGCTAAAGAGTGTCGAAGTTGTGGGCTGTCTATCACTGCAGCTAGAGAGTGTCTTGCAGCAATGGAGGATCTATCACTCCTGCAAGAGTGTCTTGCAGCTCTGGGGGTTCATCACTGCTCATAGATAGGGTCTTCAAGCTATTGATGGTCTATCACTGCTTCTAGAGAGTGTCTTGAAGCTGTGGGCTTTCTATCACTGCTGCTAGAGTGTTGCAGCTATGGGGGATCTATCACTGCTGCTAGAGAGTGTCTTGAAGCTGTGGGCTTTCTATCACTGCTGCTAGAGTGTCTTGCAGCTATGGGGGCTCTATCTCTGCTGCGAGAGTGTCTTGAAGCTGTGGGCTTTCTATTACTGCTGCTAGTGAGTGCTTTGAAGCTAAGGGGGTCTATTGCTGCTCCTAGAGTGTGTCTTGAAGACATGGGAGGTCTCTCACTGCTGCTAGAGTGTCCTAATGCTGTGGGCTGTCTATCACTGCTGCTAGTGTCTTGCAGCTATGGGGGATCTATCACTGCTCCTAGAGAGTGTCTGGAAGCTGTGGGGGATGTCGATCACTGTTGCTACTAGAGAGAGTCGTGCAACTATGGGGGGTCTAGCAGTGCTGCTAGAGTGTCTTGCAGCTATGGGGGTCCATCACTGCTCATAGATGGGGTCTTCAAGCTATTGTGGGTCTATCACTGCTGCTAGAGACGTTCTTGTAGCTACGGGGGGGCTATCTTTGCTGCTAGAGAGTGTCTTGCAGCCATGGGGGTGGGGGTGGGGTCTGTCTATCGATGCTCCTAGAGAGTGTCTTGAAACTATGGGGGAGTATATCACTGCCGATAGTGTCTTACAGCTATGGGGCTATCACTGTGACGAATCAACCTCTGGGGCACCAGTGGACCTGGGATGAATATCAGTTTCTAAGCCATCAATCAGCCGCACACCTCTAGTACACCAAAAGGGATCCAAACAGATTGCAAACATAAGACAATTATTAACCTCATTGTCCAATTTTGGTAATGTGGACATAACGGCAGGCTTATCTCTGCAAGGTGGTGGATCGTTAGTTAGTTGCAACACAGCGAAACTACAATTATTACCCAATGATAAAAGGGACTGTCCAGTCAAGGTTGTATACAAATATCGAATTTTATCATTACAACAGACAGTTCTAGCACACTACAAAAATACAATCCACCCTCTAAAGGAACACAGAAGACAGACAGTTTCACGAAGAAAAGGGATGCACTCTGGATACTGACAGGAGAGTAGCCGGTAAAGTAATTAATCTCACTGATCAAGGTTATTTGTTTTCAGCACCAAGGGAGCAAGGGGTCGTAAATGTCACTAGGGGCCTTTGTAGAAGGACCAGCGGGACAGAACCACAATGTACCTGGTGTTTGGGATTATATTGAGTTGAGTCGGTTCCAGGATGCTTTGCAGCTCCTGCGACAGAGTTCGAGACAGGAGACAGCTGTGGGAATTGGCTGGCAGGCAGTTCGGCAAGCGAGGCTGGACAGATGGCTGCAGGCGGGCCTATGCGGTAGCTCAGGGTCAAGAATAGCTGTCTCTGTGCTGGTTGGCGGATCTGGAACGCTGGTTGAGGTGTATCGGACAGCTTCAGTGACTGCAGCATGACAACAGTCAGTGGTGCAGCCGGTCGCGGTTCGTGGGCTCTGCTGTCTAAAAAATGTCCTTAAATGATTGAAGCTAGTTGGTACTTGTTGTGGCACTCCTCCTAGCTTCTTCGCAGGGCTCGTGTCGTCCTTTAAGGCGGATGGCCCAAAGCTCAGGAGAGTGTTTGCAGGCAACAGCCTTGTCATTTGTGCAGAGACTCTCTGGCACTTCATACCTAGGAAGCTTGCTGGCATAACCTAGCAGGGCACGATGTGTGATAGCTGGGTACCAGTTCTGGAGCTGCTGAATGGGTCCTCTGAGTCCAGTATCTCCCTCTATTCCCTGGGTCATGTAATAGGGAGGGGTCTTGCTTCCCTCTTGGAAATCCTGGCCTTCCTTCACTGGCAGAAGCTGTAAGGCAGAGTGTACCTTCAGCCAGGGTCCGAATGAGTCCTTCCGACGCCTTTCAAAGTCGTCGGATGATCTGCCAAAAGAGGGTCTCAACCCTCTTTGAAAGGCAAATGGGCCCCAGTGATTGGTGTAGGCTAAGCCTACCTTAATGAACCAATATTGGGTCCCCACTAACAATCTCCTGTCATGCATGAGGTCATTCACCAGATTGCTTTGCAACAGGAAAGGTAAAGGGGTGACAACATGTACTACTAAGCCCCACCCATCTTCCTGTCTGTTGTGGATATAAGTGTCTCTCTGGTTAATTGAGCTCTCTGTGGTTACTGATTAAAAGCAGCAGGTTGTCACGGCTCGCTCCCTTCGCTCCCGTTCCCGCCACTTGGGGGCATGTTTTGGGGTTTCTTCCCTACTGGACATTTCCTCCGAACCTTATGCTACAGTGTCCTGATGAATTGGGAGCGCTAAAACCTTGTTTCCCAAATTACTTCCCTTCCGGATCCATTCCAGGTTTTTGGCAGCCAGCATGCTACTGCTACTCTAATCAAATGACTATGCTTCCCAGAATGCCTGGCTCACTGCCCCACCTCCTCCCTTGCAGGACAAGGCTGGGTGGAGAATAGGCAACACCTGTGGCTGCAGGTGCAGCAGGCGACACGCCTGAGGGGTGTGCTCGTTAAGCAGCTTTAAAAGCCTCAGTCTGCTTCAGTCCAGCGCTGGTCATTGTTGCAGCGTTCCTGTCTTGACTGGTCCCTTGTTCCTGGTTCCTAGTTTTTGTGCCCAGTTTCTAGTTAGTGTTTCTTGTTCCTTGTCCTGGAATTCGAATTTGTATGCCTAATTGATTTCTGCCTTTTGGAAATCCCTTTCTCCCTTTCTCTGTCTGCAGGCAGCCTTTCTCTGAGCTTTCCTTTTGCTGTAGCCCAATTGCCTGTGTTCACTGTTTCCTAGAAATTGTCCTTTGCTACTGAAAGACTTGTTGCATTAATCTTTCCTTTACAGGTTTAGTTTCCTGCCTTTTCACCTTGGATGGGTGGGAAGGTTTCCCTTTTGGTATCACTGCTCCTGATCCTTGCCTTCTATTGGGATCCATGCCATGTTTTCCTTTACACTTTTACATTTATTTCCTATTTATTATTAGGTGTGGGAAGCTGTTATAACTAGCTCCTGTGCGATTATCTTTTGTTTTCCACACTGTACTATTCCTTCTTGCCTCTTGACTTGGGCTTAGGTATTTAGTCATCCTCACTCTTTTCCTTTACTGCCTTCTGGGTTCTTGTTTGATTTACAGGGTTGTGGGTTAGTACTGACTTTTGAGTGGTCTTTCCGGTCCTCGTGAGTACTGGCATTCATGTGGTCATTCCGGTCCTTGTGAGTACTGTTTCCAAATTCTTTATTCAGTACCGTCTAGAGTGTCAGCTTACAGATTCTGTCCCTGCTTGCCCTCTACGTGGGCTTAGCGCTGTCAGTATCTGTAATAGCATAGTGGGTAAGGAGTTTGCCGACTTTCCTTTCAGTCATAAGGAGGTTCTAAGTGCTTACCCTACATTCCTTTTCATATAGTGGTATACACGAGTCTTGGGTATTGAATGCACGTTGTTATATTCAAGGTTGTTTACTGTGTATTTTGTGCACATTTCCCCTGCCATATCCATCGCCTTCTTCCTTTCCTGACAGAATGACCAGCCGTTGTTCCCTTTTGAACATGGCCAGATTACGAAGGAAAGGCAGCAAGGCCTCTAACAAGTTTATACAGAAAGCCTCCCTTACATTTACCCGTGAAAATCGAATCTCTGCTCCTGACTTAAATGAACTCCTTGACACGAATGGGTATTTACGTGCACAGTATTTTTCCCACTGGGTGGCCCATCGTACATTGCCTGATCCTAGCTCTGTCTTTAATTTTGATCCAGAGTCTATGTCCGCACAAGCCTTAGCAGTGGAAAACAACACACTGCTAGAATTTATACACACAAGTACCTCTGTTATTGAACCCCATGACTCCGGTTGTGCTTTACCTCAGATTGAACAGTTTCATGATTCAAGCATGAAGAATGGAGGGGTTCCTTGCATATCTTCTGTTTTCTGCCCTCAGTCTACAGCTTACTCCTCTGCACAGATTCTTACTGTGGTTACTAATGCCAAGGGGTCTGATGCCAATAGTCTGCTTAAAAGAAACACAGACCACGTTGGTAAGAGAGAGTATAGATCACAAGACCTGCAAGCAGTAGATGACAATATACAATCAATGCACTTCCAGATGGCTAGGGCAGGATCCAGCCCTGATGCCACCATGCCTTCCCCTGTGCCTACTGATAGGGATGTACAGTTAACGCGGGACATGCTAAAAGCAGAATTTGAGGAGTTAAAACAAGAATACATTTCCTTAAAAGAGGAGAATAAGATGTTACAGTCTTTTCTGAATACACCTCCAACTTTATCCGTTGATGAGGTGAATACTGTTCAGTCCCTGAGTGCGGAGACCTTTGTAAATCATGATACTTGTCAATATGTAAGATCTATTGGGAGTGAAAGTTTTTTTTCAAGCACAGCGCTTATTCAGGGCACAGGTTCTGACAACTGTCCTACCGTTTGTCAGGAATTGCTGTTAGCTGAAGATTCACAAGCCACTCCTTTACCTGAAGCTTCCTGTGTAGCAGTTTGTCATAACTCTGAGCTTGAACACATACATGCTTCTGATTTCCAAACACAATCCACAATGGTGGCATACACAGAATCAGTCACAACTGTAGGCTTAGGTTCTGCCCTTGATCTAGCTGCTGAGACTGAAGTAGACATTCAAGCTGATGTGGAAAACGATGCTACCTCTGTGTTCGCTCTTCCTTCTGCCAATTTCGGTCACTACGAGCAGTCAAAGACAGTGCAGAATTCATGTTTTGATGGACTCATTCCACAGATTACTGAACCAAAAACCCGGCAGGCGATCCCTGAACTGTTGATTGTTAATCAGCCACTTTCAGAAGCTAAGACAGAGGAATGGTCAATTGACGAAATCCTGATTAACAGAGACTTTACTATGGTGATTCCTCTGGTTGATTTTGACTTCTACAAAGGAAGAGACTCTGTGTCATCCACTAAGGAGAGGGACGGCAGGGGTACAGCTCAGACTTTGGTTACTGGTGCCAAGGGGTCAACTGCCTTAAAGGGGCTTTCCGTTCCTGAACCACAAGTGTGTCTGTCGACTTCTGGGACTTCAGACTGTCCTCCTACTACCATTGACTCTTCAATAATCCTGTCCACAGCTCTGCAGTCATCGTTGGCACACGTATCTTCGATCAATAAAGGAGTGCTATGTCTGCCAGTCACTCAAGAGCCTTCACCATGTACGCAGTCAGAGCCAAAGACCTTGACAAGTTTGTCTTCAGCTAACAAGACGGCTCCAGCTTGCATGCCCTCAGCCTCAGAATTTCCTCTGGCATGTTTGTCTTCGGCTACAGTGACTCATCCAGCAGATTATCCTTCAGCCATGGAGCCTCCGGTAGTACATTCTAAGTGCATGTCTTCGGTCCCAGAGCCTACTGCTAGTTTGGCTTCAGTTCATGAGAGACCTGTATCCTGCTCAGCCTCGCTGCCAATATCGGAGGTGTACCTGTCTACACTGTCAGATCCTGCTGCATATTCCTCTGCTCCAGAGATTCCTCCTGAATCCCAACCATTTACTGATGAACGTCCATCTTGCCCTTCTTATGCTTCAGGGGGATCACCAGAATGTCTGCCTTGTACACAAAACAATTCTCCCAACTACTTGACTGTAGCATCAGCGCCTCCCGAATATGCAACATCTGAGCCTGAGACTTCTGCCAGCTCTCTCTTCAGAAACATCAAGCCGGCTCACGACTCGGGAGGGCCTTACATGCGAGGCCGCTGGACTTGCCTGGAGTATTACGAGAGAGAAACGGATGCCATCCACCACGGCCCAGTCACCGAACGAGTAGCCGACCAGGATAGCGGGCTGGACGGTCCGCGTTTGGAGTCCGGTTTGGATCAACTGCTTGACAATCCTTTTGTTGCCGGATCCCACATGAGCCTGAGGGAAGGGACGGGCACGGCCCTCCAGCTGCAGCGCCAGTTGGGTGCTAGTAGCCAAAGGAGGGGAATGTCTGCTGCAGTTCAAGATGTGCCTGTTTTTGCTCCCGCTGCTAGTATGCCTGTTGTTCCGAGTACTGTGTCTAACACTCCTATCAGTATGCCAAACGTTCCTGCGGTTGTATCCCACGTGCAAAAAGGTGGCTACTTGACTGGCTACATGACTGTCAATGGGAGTGCCAGCCTCGTACAACCCATTGGATCTTCAGACCTCCAAGGCAAGGAACTTATGCAGGCGAATCTTTGTCACTTTCAACCACAAACCTTTACCCAGATGGATGACAGAGTATCCGAACCTCTACCTCAGCCGCCACCTTCCTCTTCCGAACATAAACATTTCCTGAAACCTGCTGTTTCCTCACCTCCTTTGTGTCCACTCTCGGCAGTGAGGCTAACAGAACTTCTACCGTTGTCTAAGGCATGTAGCACCAGCCTGCCTCTCTCTTCAAGGATGTATGCATATCCTCTTCCAGTGACTAAGCTTCCTGGACCTTCCAACTCTGCTTCGGGTCCTGCAAGTCCTTCATGCCTTTCTTCGACCCATGAGTCTCTTCCTCACCGAAAACCCACCTATGGCTCTTATAGACTGCGGCCTGATTCTATTCATTCCAGTCCTTCTGCTTCTGCCCGTGGGTCATCGTTTCCGTCAGTGCCACTTCTGAAGACAAAGCGCTCCTGTCATGGAAAGAAGATGTTTTGTGCGAGTAACGGCCGCCTGGAGTCGGCCGTGGAAGGGGGTATAGTGTCACGGCTCGCTCCCTTCGCTCCCGCCACTTGGGGGCATGTTTTGGGGTTTCTTCCCTACTGGACATTTCCTCCGAACCTTATGCTACAGTGTCCTGATGAATTGGGAGCGCTAAAACCTTATTTCCCAAATTACTTCCCTTCCGGATCCATTCCAGGTTTTTGGCAGCCAGCATGCTACTGCTACTCTAATCAAATGACTATGCTTCCCAGAATGCCTGGCTCACTGTCTCACCTCCTCCCTTGCAGGACAAGGCTGGGTGGAGGATAGGCAACACCTGTGGCTGCAGGTGCAGCAGGCGACACGCCTGAGGGGTGTGCTCGTTAAGCAGCTTTAAAAGCCTCAGTCTGCTTCAGTCCAGCGCTGGTCATTGTTGCAGCGTTCCTGTCTTGACTGGTCCCTTGTTCCTGGTTCCTAGTTTTTGTGCCCAGTTTCTAGTTAGTGTTTCTTGTTCCTTGTCCTGGAATTCGAATTTGTATGCCTAATTGATTTCTGCCTTTTGGAAATCCCTTTCTCCCTTTCTCTGTCTGCAGGCAGCCTTTCTCTGAGCTTTCCTTTTGCTGTAGCCCAATTGCCTGTGTTCACTGTTTCCTAGAAATTGTCTTTTGCTACTGAAAGACTTGTTGCATTAATCTTTCCTTTACAGGTTTAGTTTCCTGCCTTTTCACCTTGGATGGGTGGGAAGGTTTCCCTTTTGGTATCACTGCTCCTGATCCTTGCCTTCTATTGGGATCCATGCCATGTTTTCCTTTACACTTTTACATGTATTTCCTATTTATTATTAGGTGTGTGAAGCTGTTATAACTAGCTCCTGTGTGATTATCTTTTGTTTTCCACACTGTACTATTCCTTCTTGCCTCTTGACTTGGGCTTAGGTATTTAGTCATCCTCACTCTTTGCCTTTACTGCCTTCTGGGTTCTTGTTTGATTTACAGGGTTGTGGGTTAGTACTGACTTTTGAGTGGTCTTTCCGGTCCTCGTGAATACGGACATCTAAGTGGTCTTTTCGGTCTTCGTGAGTACTGGCATTCATGTGGTCATTCCGGTCCTTGTGAGTACTGTTTCCAAATTCTTTATTCAGTACCGTCTAGAGTGTCAGCTTACAGATTCTGTCCCTGCTTGCCCTCTACGTGGGCTTAACGCTGTCAGTATCTGTAATAGCATAGTGGGTAAGGAGTTTGCCGACTTTCCTTTCAGTCATAAGGAGGTTCTAAGTGCTTACCCTACATTCCTTTTCATATAGTGGTATAGACGAGTCTTGGGTATTGAATGCACGTTGTTATATTCAAGGTTGTTTACTGTGTATTTTGTGCACATTTCCCCTGCCATATCCATCGCCTTCTTCCTTTCCTGACACAGGTCTCCCTTGAAGCGGCAGTCAGACCAGACTTATGGTCGCCGCCAAACCACATACTCGTACCTTCCTGAATGGGGTCCCCCTTCGGGGATGACCACTGTAAACAGTTGTCCCAGACCTGCATCAATTAACTTCTCATCAGTATGCGCTGCAACCAGCAGGGCGGACAAAGGGTAGGGCGGATCCATGGAGCCTTTGTCAGTTAATGAGGCTGCCCATGACAGGAGGAAGGTTTTGCCTTCCCCCTTCTTGAGATGCTTTGATGTACCTGTGGCTGTCACATTCCAGCTCAACATGACAGGAGGACTGCGCCTGTAGGCTGTGTCCACCCAGAGTACACATGACTTTGTGTTTGTTGTGCGGCGAGCATAGGAAAAAATGGAGCCCCACACATTTTCCGGAGGTTGTTCTCCCAGCATTCGATTTCATTACAACATTTCCAAAAAGCCCAGGCAAGCACACTCCCCATGCGGATGGTCGAACTCCACACAATCACTGCTCCCATAGAGCGTCTTGCAGACATGGGGATATCACTGCTCATAGAGAGTGTCTTGAAGCTATGGGGGTGTATCACCACTCCTAGAGAGTCTTGCAGCCATGGGGGTGTCTCACCGCTCCTAGAGGGTGTCTTGCAGCCATGGGGCTATCACAGCTCCCAGAGAGTATCTTGCAGCTATAGGGCTATTACCACTCCTATAGAGTGTCTTGCAGCCATGGGGGAGGCTAGAGAGTGTCTTGCAGCCATGGGGGCATCACAGCTCCTAGGGAGGGACGTGTGGCTATGGGGGAGGGGTATCACCGCTCCTAGAGAGTGTCTTGCAGCCATGGGGGCATCACAGCTCCTAGGGAGTGACTTGCGGCAGTGGGGTAGCACCGCTCCTAGAGAGTGTCTTGCAGCCATGGGTGCATCACTGCTCCTAGAGAGTGACCTGCAGCTATGGGGGAGGGTTATCAACGCTCCTAGAGAGTGTCTTGCAGCCATGGGGGCATCACCGCTCCTAGGGAGTGACTTGCAGCTATGGGGGGAGAGGTATCACCGCTCCTAGAGAATGTCTTGCAGCTATGGGGGTACGGGGTGCATCTTGCAGCCATGGGAGCATCACAGCTCCTAGAGAGTGTCTTGTAGCCATGGGGCTATCACAGCTCCTAGAGAGTGTCTTGCAGCCATGGGGCTATCACCGCTCCTATAGAGTGTCTTGTAGCCATGGGTGCATTACTGCTCCTAGAGAGTGTCTTGCAGCCATGGGGGCATCACCGCTCCTACAGAGCGTCTTGCAGCCATGGGGGCATCACAGCTCCTAGAGAGGGTCTTGTAGCATTGGGGCTATCACAGCTCCTAGAGAGTGTCTTGCAGCCATGGGGCTATCACTGCTCCTATAGAGTCTAGTAGCATGGGCAGTGTCTTGCAGCCATGGGGGCATCACTGCTCCTAGATAGTGTCTTGCAGCTATGGGGGGGGGCATCACCGCTCCTAGAGAGTGTCTTGAAGCTGTTGGGGGGGGGGCATCAACGCTCCTAGAGAGTGTCTTGCAGCCATGGGTCTATCACAGCTCCTGGAGAGTGTCTTGCACCCATGGGGCATCCCTTCCCTTGGACAGTGTCTTACAGTACATAGAGCTTATGAGGCAGGGTGTGTATAACGCAGGCCTTGGGAGCGGGGTGCATTGCTGACTTTGGAGAGTGCCTTTCAACTATCGGGGTGTAGTACAGACCCTGGAGAAGGTTGTTTAGCTATGGGGGTGTCTAACAGCTCCTGGGTAGTGTATGGCACTTACTAGAAGTGCATCGCTGCCATTTTAATGTTCCTTCGAGCTCGCAGGGGTGCAGCCATGGTCGGTGCATCCCAGCTGTGAGTGTGTGCCTCGCTCTACTTGTAAGTGCGTCACTACCTTGGAGGTGGGTGGGGTATTGACTTCTGGAACAAGTCCCAGAGAACTCTTCCCCATCAGCTCTCAGCCTTGGCTGTACAGGGGGCAAGGCAACCACTCGGCTTGCATACGGCATCTTAGTTCTCAGCTTGTCACCATTTAGTATACATCAAAGCTCTTCGGGCGAGAGAGGAAGGCCTTATGGGGGGGTTGCTGACATCAATTAAAAAGAGCCACGGCCTATCCCTCCGTAGAATTGAAGTGGATAGGAGTGACATGCTGGTGGCCCTGCTGGAATGCCTCCTTGTAAATGTTTACCTAAACCCTGATAAAAAAGCAATTGGAAGAGGTGCTTGCTGCCTTATCCTTTACATTCTTGGGTGAATTACCTGACGAGGGGGCAGCAGTGATTGTTGCGGGCGATTTTAACGCAGAATGCCTGGATGATCCCTGGTATTTGGTACCCAATAGAATCCAAACCTCTAAGGAATCACGGAACAGGGGCAAGAGGATTCGGCAAGAGTTGGAGGTATGGGATCTCTCAATTTTATTTTTGTCTCCTCAGATTTGCTCCTAAAGGGTGGAAGTCTGGTGGTAAAAAACTGGATGTATGCAACCACCTATCACTGCTAAATTATGCTTCACCAAAAAAGCAGGAGAATATGCATTTGGTTGTGGAAATAAATCCAAGAAATCACAAGGTTAAATGGTTTCAAAATTGGCAAGGACATTTGACGCAGAGATTGCAGGGTTGAGTGCATAGGGGCTGTGTTTCCTCTGTTCACTGGGTTTTCGCCTTCCATACCAGCTGTTTTGGGAAGCCTCTCTACAGAAAAAGTTCTGAAAAGAAGGGCGTCAAAGGTGGGGGGGGGGGGGGGGTTAGTCATGGTTTTGACGGGAAGATCCTGGTCCGGAAAAAACTGATGCGAAGGGAGATTGAAGAAGGCGCTCCCAAGAGGATGCCTTAAAAAGGTTCGGAGGGTAAAACAAGATTACAGGAATTGGGTCAAGGGAAGGCAATTTTTAATGTATATTAACAATGCCAAATAAATGCTGGCATGTCTCCCAGGTAATAACTCGAGTAGATTTTGGCAACTGATAAAGCCAGAAGGCAGAGATCGCTTTTTGCAAACCCAGCCAATATTAGAGGAAGCTTGGTTTAAACACTTTAGTGACCTTTATGTGAAATCTGTGTGAAATGAGATCCCTGTGTGGTCGCAGACCAGCTGGAAGGGGGCTTTTAAGTGGGAAATCGAAGACATTGCGATTATGATAAAAAGGACTAAGAAATCAAACGCTTTGACCCTTAAATCAAACATATTTGTTTGGTCTAAAATATTGTCAGTATTGTTTGCAAATATTCAGATTTAAAAGGAGTTCCCTGAAACCTGATCTGCGACCACTATAATTCTTATCTTTAAAAGCAGAGATAGATCCTCACCCTTGTTTTACAGACCCATCTCATTGTTGGATGTTTCAAATAAAAGTTTTGCTAAAATGGAACTCCAAATTTGGGCACATGACTCCAAGTGCCTGGACCCATTTCAGACTGGGTTCCAGCAGGGCATGGGATCCTCCCTAAACAGTTTTGTATTGGGACTACTCTCATGCCAGGCAAAGGTACAAGGTAGACCTGTGTTGTGGGCGTTTTTGGACATTAGCAAGGCTTTTCACCATGTAAACAGGGCCTTGCTATGGAAAAGTCTACAAGAAAATGGCTGTCCCCTTCCCCTGGTGGGGATTTTGGAGGCTCTGCATATGGGCACAAGGATTAAAGTAAGATTAGATGTCCACGGATCCTATACACCGTGGATAGAGACAAACAGGGGTCTGCGCCAAGGGTGTGTGTTGGCGCCTTTCCTCTTTTGTTTCTATATCAAAGGAATTTTGAAGAATTTGAGCCGGATAATCACACATCCCCCTAGGCTGGGTGAGTTTAAAATCCAGCATTTATTGTACGCAGATGACATGGTCATCTGCGATTTGACACAGAGTGGCTTACAAAGAGCCTTGTACACGTGGGAGAATTTCTGGAAAATGTGGATTTGTCAATAAATACAGTAAAATCCAAAGTATTGGTGTTAAAGGAAGGAAGTAAACAATGCAGAACTTTCTGGGAAGCTGAGGGGCTGTAGCCTTGAAGTGGTAAATAAGTTTAACTATCTTGGGTCTCTCGTTTATGATAATGGGGGAGGGCCCGATTTACTGATTGACCTCAAGGCCAAGTCTATGGTGGCAACAGCGCAGCTCCGCTATTTGGACTTCAAAATTGGTAGATTCTCTTTCCTCCCAGTGTTAAATCTGTATAAACAACAAATTGTACCAAAATTAACCTATGGAGTACAAACCAGAAATGTATTAATTGACGTGTCAAAATTTGAGGCGATCATCTGGATAGGGGTGTTACGTCTCCCGCAATCAGTACCATTGGTGGGGACACTATACGAATTGGGGCAGCTTCCTATCCAGACCATGATTGATTGGGGGAAGCTACCGATTTTTTTCGAGTATACTGGCACCCCCAGCTGCCTCAATTTACGAGAGATTAAATTTACTCTGGTTAAAGGGTTTGTGCAAAGACTTAACGGATTGGGGGGGGGGCGGACTGTTTGAAGATACTGCAAATGATAGGGGCCTCAATAGAAGACCTGAGAGCAACAGCTTATTTGGTTAAACAAAAACTTTCCAGACATGTGTGGATTTCACCTAGAGAGAATTTAATGCAATATCAGTGCTTTGGTGACCACTTTTGTCTGGACAATCAAAAATTACAAAAACGTTGCTCCTTATTTGAAAAAACACCCGTCAAGGCTTTTTAGGTCACAAATGTTGAGACTCTAATTAAACTTCCTGCCAACCCAAGAAGTTCTGGGTAGACAAAATAAAGTGCTGAGGGTTCAGAGACTTTGCCATGTCCCACCTTATGTATGTCGAGGGGTCAAATTACACCAATGAACTTTAGTCCAACGAAACAGGATCTGTGTATCAGGATCCTAAATACATATGAAATTTCCTTATCGATTCGGCTTTTAGAGTTTTTAAAGGCAAGCTTTGTGGAATTGTAATGATGTATAGTATGAGTTTTTCTGTTCTAGAATGCTTTGTAATCTGTAATATTTAATATGAAATATGGAATGTTGTTCACGTTGATGACGATTTTTAGTTTGTGGGTTTTTTTGCAGAAAATAAATTGTCAAAGGTCTTTTAAGGAATTGTAAAATCGTTTGTATGTTTTGTGTGAAAAGTACAGATTTGTACTGTAATGCTCAATAAATAAATAAAATTGCAATGAGACCCTGTACTCTGCCAAAATGTAAATTGTATTTTTGAAACATAGTGCGTTTGCACGAGTCTTTAAGCATTGTACACAACAGCAGCGCCCGAGGAGTGCATATAGTTGGTACAGCTCCCAAGGGATTCTGCTGTGGAGAGGTCCGCCCCCAGTTCAACGTAAACAAAAATAATAATCCCATTTTGCTGCTGTTACCGCGAAAAGCATGCACCCTAAAGTTCAGATTGGCCAGAGGACCCTATAAACAAATGAAATATCCCAAAAGCGCCCAAGGCGAGGTTAGCTTAGCTTTGATGACTTAATATGGAGAGTTGGCAAATAAGAGAGGGTTCTAGACGGAGCCCCACCCTCCTCCCAACACAGGAGTAGCGCGTGGGCAGGGGAAATGTAGTAGAGCATGGCAGTATGCCAGGTTCCACCTCCTCGGCCATCTGTTGTCCTCTCGTTGTGGTTCACTGCTAGCCAGGGCTTATAGGTCTCTTTTGAGATGGGATTTAAACATGGGCATTCAGTGCCACAAAGCCACGAACATTGTCGGCCTTGCGCTTTACTAACAAGGCTTAACACAACATAACACTGAGATCTGATTGGCTGTTGTCCGAATAAGCCACTCATGGGCAACCAACCAACTAAGGCCACAGCATCCCAGCCTTGCATCCAGTCGACTGCCATGGACACCCCTCAGAAGCAACCAAGGACCCATCACCTCAAAGGCCACCAGTAGCACACCCATTTGCATAGTTGATGCTAAACACAATTACTATCAAGAGGGATTTTGGAGCCAACCCCTTCCATTTGGATCCCTCCCACTCCTAAACGCCTAGCAATGTTACCTCAAGATGGGCAAGCCCAGGAGTGGAAAGAAGGGGTGTAGGGGTTGGTGTTTGAGAGAGAGAGAGTTCTCATTGTCTAGGGGCTAGCAGTGTTTCCCATTCCTTCACATGGCACTCCCCCTCCCCCAAGTTCTGATCATTTCCTTGCATTTCTAGCTGTGAAAATGAATGGTGGAGAGAACTCTTGTCTTTGTTTCCTGTTTTTAGTGCATTGCTCAGGAGGGCTTGGGCTTCGTCCTCGGCGGGTACCTCTGCCTCTGCAGACCGGGCTTCTACGGGACAAGACGGACCCTCAGCTCCAGGCAGGCATGTATGTACCTTGCACCCACCGTGTAGAGCACACACAGTGGGAACACTGCTTGCGCACAATGCAAACACAGCTTCTGAGAGTTCTCACACTGCCCCCTTACAGACAGTATACACAATGCACACTTCTCCCACTACAAAGAATACACAGTGTGGGCATCGTTTCCTACTCTATACATAGCTGCTACGAGCACACTGTATGTATGTGACTTATGTGGCGCAAACCTAGGTAAAAAGCAATGGAGCTCTGTACAAAGAGCAGAATCCACAGAGAGAAAGTCTGGGAGGACGACGGAGGAGAAGTGCTGTTAAGGGGTTGATGGGCCACAGAGTAGTAATTGAAGAGCAGAATTTTAGTACCTTTGTGAAGTGAGGAATTGGACCAATTTGATGCCAGTCGGTATGTTAATCCAGAGTGGGTGTGCCTAGCAGAACGGCTGTTATTGACCTCTTTCCTTCTTGCATGCCTTAGATCAGTGACATGCAACCTTTGGCTCTACAGGTGTTTTGGACTACAACTCCCATCAGCCCTAGCCATCATAGGCAATGGTGAGGGGTCATGGAAGTCAGGGAAGATAATGTCTGAAGAGCCATAGGTTGCAGGCCCTTGCCTTTCACACTAGTTTGGCCACGGTGGGACTTGTGCGGCAGATGCCGCTAGAGATGGTGTGTTTTTTAGCCATGGAAGAGAAAACTTAGTTTTTCAAAGATGTATATGTGATGCAGGCAATTTTGTAGGTGATGCAAGCTTGGACCGGTCCCCAGTGTATCTCTCCGAGGATTGCCGTGATGGGGCTACATTTCATTAGCCCTGTGATGAGAAGGGTTGCAGCATGCTGGACAGCATTCAGTAAGGCCAGGAAGGACATCAGTATACCAGTGAGGAAAGCATTGCCCCGTGCAAGTGGGAATCCGCAGGGCTTCGACGATGGTTTGGAGGTCTGGGGCAGGCATGAAGGGCTTGATTTCTAAAGGAGAAATGGCTGGTACCAGGCTGTCTGGGGTTTGTTCACAATGTGGTTCTTGAAGGAAAGGTCCCTGCTGATGATGATGATGCTGCTGTGGGACTTAACGCAGGATGTGAGCTGAGGAGAGAAGCCATCAAGTCTAATTTCTGAAGTTGAGCGAGCTTGGTAAAACCCTCAAGGAGAATGAGTTCTATCATGGTGGTGTTCATTTTCAGGTAGGCGCTTGTCATTCATGCATGAAAGAGGGAGAGTCTACGTTTAAACTTGATGGATGTCATTGGCGCAGTTGACCTCTAGGAAGAGATTGTTGCCATAATGGTGGATCTTGATGTCCCGCTCATTGAGGAGTTCCCCTGTGGTGCCACATAGAGCTTGAAGATGACTGGGGATTACAGGACCCTGCAGTTCACTGGATGGTGTTGGCATCTGTTGGTGTGCATACGGACACGCTGGTGTCTTTCCGTGAGGTCTGAGGGAACCATTGTAGAAGGGAGTCATCAAACCCCACGTGGGTGATGAATAGGCTGCTTTGCATTGGCAGTATCATAGATAGCAAACAGTTGAGCAGAACCAGTAGGCAAGGTCACCTTTATACAGGATGAGGAGGGTATCAAGCATAACCTACATCCTAGGTCTGAAGCCTTCGGCTCTCCAAATGAGTTGGACAACAACTACCATCAGCACAGTCAATGATGAGGGATCTTGGGAGTCATAGTCCAAAACATTTGAAGAGGCCCAGGTTGCTTGCAGACCCTTGACCTAGATTGTGGAGGTCTCAGTGCTGCATCTTAGCCGGAATCTGGAGTGATAGTTTTGTAGGGGGTTGTGCTTCGTGATCTATATAGATTCAAAGTAGTGTGACTGCATTTTCAATGATCCTTCTGATGAAGTGAAGGTATGCGATTGGTCAGTAGTCTGTTCAATGATATAGGTCAAATGCGAGCTTGCTTCAGCAGGTGAAGGATGGGGCTGTTCTGCGTGTCAGGATGGGTACCTATAAAGAGAGAGTCCTGAAAATGGATGCAGGGAGGATGTCGACGTCATATGCTGTGGCCTTGAAGATTGTGAATGTGCAAGTCAGGTCTTCAAATGCAAAGGACCTGACGTTGTTCTCCAGTTTTGGCATGTTCTGAGAAGGTGTGGGAGTCTGTGCTAAGCTTGGGGCTGTCGATATGTTGTCTGATTTAGTTTTGTTTTAATCTGTGAAGAAGTCATGGATTGCAGTGCATTTGTCAGTGGAGTGAGCTATTGCTGCGTCTGGCAGGCGGTTAATGCAATGTTTGACAGCTTTCCAGAGGGCCCTTCTTAAAGGAGGCTTCCGAGTAGAAATGTGTCCTGCTTGTGGGAATGAGGGTTCTGTATGTTGAGAGCATGTTCTCAGGAGATGGGGAACTTCGCCAGAGAGTTTCTATTCTACAGTGAAGCATTTTCTGTCAGCAAGCTCCTGCGGGTACCATGGAGTGGAGGGCTTTGCTCTATTGGTTCACGTGTTCTGTGGAGTGTGTGTTATCTGTGCCCGTTGGCACTGCCAAGTACAAAGAGTACAGACAGCAATGTCTATGCTGCCTCCTGTGGTATGCACCCACTGCAATGCACATATCATCTAGTACAGCAATTACACACATCCAGATACATGCCAGTGCACCCGCAGTTGTGATGCACTACAGAGTGCATAGACAGTAAAGAGCACTAATAGACCCATAGAAAAATACAAAGCACTTCCAACAGTGCACACATTACAATATACATACGATCTTCTGACAGGAGTACTCACAGCAATGGGCATCCTACCTACTCGAAAAAGTGCATACCAATCAATTGAGTGCGCACACAGTAGTAATTGCACAACATTGAGGCAAGATAAGACTCCCTGTCATGCTGCCAGCACTCACAGAACACCAGCCTCAAATGCCACATTCAATTGTTGTATTCAGTTTGCAATGTCTTAGTTGAGGGGTCTGCAACCTTTTGCTCTCCAGATGATTTAGACTACAACTCTCGTGAGCCCTAAGCAGCATAGTCAACAGTGAGAGATCATGGGAGTTGTAGTCCAAAACATCTGGAGAGCCAAAGGTTACAGGCCACTGTCTAGTCTATCAAACTCAGATCTGCTATTTAAAAATAAAATAAAAACTCACATTGCAGTGAGGAATTAAGCAACCATGCATCTAAAGTATTGAGCATCAAGTGTTATCCAGAAGATAGATACTGGCTAGAAGAAGTTGATAGTGGTGTGCCATTTGAAGGAAGAAACATGTACTGCACTCCGTATTGTACACACTTTCTCATATAGCAATAGCAATCTATCTCTGACCCTCAACAGCACCCACCCATGTGTCTGACCTCTCTAGGGCTGCTTAGTCGAGCCCTGCCAGCCACCCAAGTCCTAGAACGGCAACATGCACACAAGCATCGCCTAAACTAACCCCCTAGAACTCTCCAGCGGCCTCGACTACGGTCACCAAGGGCGTTCAACCAAGGAAAAAAGTGCATTGAGACCACACAAGTGGTGAAAGAGCGCAAAATAAATAACAAATACAATACAATATGGTGTGCACATACAGCAAGGTACAAAACCGTGTCAGAAAGGGCATGCATCTGTTAACACCAACCACTATTTTGCATATGCAGCAGGGGGCACAGCACAGGGGTGTAGGGTGGAACAGAAGGGCATTAGTGAGCCTGCAGAGAGAGCCCAGCCATTCAGAGAGGTGGAAGCTGGGAAGGGGGTAGGCAGGATATTGAGGAGGAGTCCTTCCCTATCATTACCCCAAACCCGAGAAAGGCCCTGAGATTATTAGCAGTACAAGTTCTGCTGCTGAGATGGCCTACCCAGAAGTTGTCGTTGCAGCTTACAGTGTCACTAGGGAACCTCTGCTCCAGACCTCCCCAGAGGTGCAGAGGGCAGCTCTGACAACCAGCAGCCAATTCAGGTGAGCCCAGGTATGCTGACACAGCAAGAAAGTCTAGAGAGAGGGGGAGAGGGGAAGAGGGGAGCCAGAGAGAGGTGTGGGTCGAGGGTGGTTGGAGTAGTAGATCTGAAGACATATCTCTCAACTCACACACATTTGGCAGGTGTCACCCACCATGGAATCAGTTCACTCACCAGTCTATAGACTTCAATGGGCTCCCATCTGCAAAAAAACAAAATCATTTGTTATCACCCGCCCTTGCAACACAAAAGGTTGAGAGAAATGCCTGAAGAAGAGGCGTTTGCAGAAGGGTTAAAAGAAGTGGAAAACAGGAAGAAGAGGGTTTAAAAAGCAGAGAGGTGCTGAAGAAGAGGAACAGAAGAGTTGAAAAGCCAGAAAACAGAGAGTAGGGAGCGCGTTCGGAAAGGGGAAGGGAAAGCCTAGAGGAACCGGAAAGGAGAAAAGGGATGAATAGGGACGGTAAAGAGAAGAGGGGGAGAAAAATAGAAGAGGTAGTAAAGGAGTGGAAAGTTAGGAGGTTGAACACAGAAGGCAGGGAGATGGCGAGGAGAAGGTGGAGAAGAGAAGGAAACAGTTGAGGGGTGTGGAGGCAGAATAGAGGGATGTAACAGGAAAGAGATCATCAAGAATGAGTAAAGAAAGAAAATGTGGTGGAATGGCAAGGAGGTACAATGACAGAGGAAGGTAAGCAGAAGAAAGGAGGAGGATAGGAGCAGGAGTGGGAAGAGCCAGCTGAGAAGGAGAGAAGAGGCGAAGAGAAACAGGAGCAGGAGTCGGACGAGCATCCTGATAAGAGAGAAAAGGTGAAGAGGAACAGGAGCAGGAGTGGGAAGAGCCTACTCAGAAGGAGAGAATAGGTGAAGAGGAGCAGGAGTGGGAAGAGACTGCTGAGAAGGAGAGAAGAGGTGAAGAGAAACAGGAGCAGGAGTGGGAAGAGCCACTGAGAAGGAGAGACGAGTTGAAGAGAAACAGGAGTAGGAGTGGGAAGAGACTGCTGAGGAGAGAAGAGTTGAAGAGGAACAGGAGCAGAAGTCGGACGAGCATCCTGAGGAGAGAAAAGGTGAAGAGGAACAGGAGCAGGAGTGGGAAGAGCCTACTCAGAAGGAGAGAATAGGTGAGGAGGAACAGGAGCAGGAGTGGGAAGGGCCTGCTGGGAAGGAGAGACGAGTGAAGAGGAACAGGAGCAAGATTGGGACAAGCCTGCTAAGGAGAGAAGAGGTGAAGAGTAACGGGAGCAGGATTGGGAAGAGCCTACTGAGAAGGAGAGAAGAGGTGAAGAGAAACAGGAGCAGGAGTGGGAAGAGCCTGCTGAGAAGGAGAGACGATTTGAAGAGGAACACGAGCAGGAGTGGGACGAGCCTGCTAAGGAGATAAGAGGTGAAGAGGAACAGGAGCAGGAGTGGGAAGAGCCTACTGAGAAGGAGAGAAGAGGTGAAGAGGAACGGGAGCAGGAGTGGGAAGAGCCAGCTGAGAAGGAGAGAAGAGGTGAAGAGGAACGGGAGCAGGAGTGGGAAGAGCCTACTGAGAAGGAGAGAAGAGGTGAAGAGGAACGGGAGCAGGAGTGGGAAGAGCCAGCTAAGAAGGAGAGAAGAGTTGAAGAGGAACAGGAGTGGGACGAGCCTGCTGAGGAGAGAAGAGGTGAAGAGGAGCAGGAGTGGCAAGAGACTGCTAAGAAGGAGAGAAGAGGTGAAGATGAGCATGAGTGGGACGAGCCTGCTGAGAAGGGCAGAAGAGGAACAAGAGAAGAGGAGCAGGGGTGGCAAGAGCCTGCTGAGAAGGAGAGACGAGTTTAAGAGGAACAGGAGCAGGAGTGGGACGAGCCTGCTAAGGAGATAAGAGGTGAAGAGGAACAGGGGCAGGAGAGGGAAGAGCCAGCTGAGGAGGAGAGAAGAGGTGAAGAGGAACAGGAGCAGGAGTGGGACGAACCTGCTGAGAAGGAGAGAAGAGGAGAAGAGGAGGTGGAATGGGAAGAGCCAGCTCAGAAGGAGAGAAGAGTGCGAAGAGCCTGTTGAGAAGGAGAGAAGAGAAGAGGGAAAGGAGCGGGAAGAGACTGTCGAGAAGGCGTGACAGAATGCCATCTGCAAAGCTGCGCAATCCTGAGCTTTATTTGATTTTTGATCTGAGTAAAGATGGCACTATTCTCTCTCAGATAGTGGCCTCTGCTACACAGGTCCCGCCATAAAAATGCTTCAAGCTGAGGAGTATAGTGCATACATATCCTCACCTACGCCCCATCTACTGATCCACCAGAAGCTACAATGTGAATTGGCAACATGGCAGCTGCAAAGTGGCGTGTGCTTTCCAGAAACAGCCTGCTGGGATTAAAATGAACTCCAAGGGCTGCCTTTAAAGAGCTGGCAGCCATGTTCAAAATACCTTTACCTGCGTCTAATTGCCTCTTAAAAGTTCTTCGGTTAAATAAATGTATAAGCTATATCTTTTGATATAGTAGCGTATGCGGAAATTCAGCTAACATTTTCAAAACCCAAACTGATATCATCTGTATTATCCACTTGGTTTCCAGAGTGACCTGTAGCTGCATAGCCATTTGTTTTTTATGGCTAGCCCCTGGACGTTCCGCCCACAACAGACGGTGACTAGCCCAGAAAGTCCTTCTCTGCACCAAAACTGTGACACCTTCCCTGGAAAACAAGAAGTAAATCCTATAGGGGTGGAGTGGCAGCTAGGAGCTTCATTGCGGCCTCTACAGCATAACAGGGAATTCACACCAGGAAGATAAATATGGCAGTCCTGTCTTTGTTTTATCAGAGGGAGATGGGATGGGGGAAAGGCAGTATAGCTGGGAGAGGACCTCCACAATGGAGAAGGGGCCAGCCATCTTCAGAATGCTCAGGACCCCACTTCCTTCCCAAGACCCCCATAACATCCTGCAGTCAAGGCACTCTGGGAACTGACATTACAAGGAATAACCCTTGTCACAGCAGCAAAGATTGTCCCCCTGCAGAAGTTTTGGAATGGACCAATCCACTCAGGCAAAGTGACTACATAAGGGGATGAGACCCTCTGTTTAATTGAATCATCTTTTAAATCCCTTTGAAAACGCATCTTTAAGGATTATCTTGGAACCATCTTGAGAGGATTTCACTGCAATCTTGTTGAGGTAAAGGCGGCCCAAAGGTCCCATCATTGGGTGAAAACAAGTGTTCTGACTTGAGTGTCGTGTAGACCGTTGATACCTCCGTCCCCAAGTGACGCACAGGGGAACCAAATGAACCCCGCTGTGCGACCTTTGGAGCCACAGGTGAGAGATGTTGCTTCCCAGATCCACGGAACCTCAGGAACACCGATGCTGCTGCAGAAAGAACGGGGTTAAGTACCAGGCAAATACAATAGAATACAAGAATCACAGGGTCTGAATAATCTTACCTATCCGGTGGTTGGAAAACCCGGGAGACCTAGTGAGGGAGGTTCGAGACTCAGATGAGAGGCAGTCCCTAGAACAACAGGGACCGGAGTCACACGTGGATACAGGACAGCCCACCTGAACCAAGGGCTGGAGGCGTAGCATGAGTCCCCAAAGGGCAATGGCGTAGTGAAGGCAAACCAAGTTCAAAGGGATGATCCGAAAGCAGTTGAGGGAGAGGCCAAGGTTCCGCGATGAGTCAACAGTTCCAAGCAAAGGTACCAAGGATAATCCGAGGGAGTCCAGGTGAGTAATCCAAAGTCAAGGTAAACAGAAGAGCAAAGTCCAGACGTAGCGCCAAACAGAGTCAAAAGACAGCTGAGAAGCGGTGAGTGCTCCGAGCATCAAGCGTTATGTACTGTACGCTTCCTGGTCACGTGACGCCTTCCACCGTCACATGGGAAACGCCGCTCTGAATCACGTGAGCGGACGATTGTTCGATGCGGAAGCGTTCTGCCGCACCTTCTGCTGTGTGCTCTCCATGGCAACTGCCAATGCAGGAAGGGCTGCAACCGGGCAGGTAAATTGTACCCGGTACAGAGCTTTCGGTCCTTTGGGGCAACCAAATCACGTGAGTCTCGAAACCTGGTGGGAGTAGTGTGGGAACCCGGGGAAGGTGTTGTGGAGGTGCTAGCAATTTTCTGATGTGCAGAGGAACGTCTAACAACAAGGAGCTCAAAGGAGGGTGCAGGCAGTCTCCCTAACCCCTTCCAGGGAACTTTTGAATTGAACTGCTGGACGAAAAGCATGACTGCTTCTGGACACTGGGAGTCTTCTTGCTGAAGTGGCATGCCCTGTAAGTGTCCCTGGCAACCATCTGAGCTGGGAAGATCAGAAGATGGACTCCCCTTTCCCCAGGGACCCGATGAAGGGCTCCACACCCAAGAACCAAAAGAAGCTGCTTTTGACTCCCTCTGCAAATTCAAACCATTTCATACCGATTGAAGCACTCTGAGCTGCATTGAGCCACTGCAAACACCCAACAGAGCTGCATTTCACATTCTCCAAACTTACAGCTACTTCAAGTACCTTTGATTTATACGGATCCAAACATCGCTTGGCTGTCCCTAGCTTCTTCAAGCTACGAGCCATTGCCGTTTGTCGAACAACACGCTTTGTTGAATCTAGTCGAGCCAGTTAGCTGCTGAAGTTGAATCTCCGCTCTCTTCACATTGAGACCCCATTGAGCCTTCGAGCCACGCCGAATCAACATTGCCTGCCTGTCGCAACCTCGCCTCCAGGGAATCTCAAAAGCCTCAGAAATTCGAAAATATACCTGGCAGGAGAATCTACCTGGGAATCTGAAGAGCTCCATGAAAGGATTCCTGACAAAGGAGTATATCAGGAATCCACCAAAGAAGAAGTTTATAAAAGAAGCCCTGGCTGCTAAATCTACTAGGCATTTGGAAAACTGTGGGGAGATACCTGGCAGGGAAGTATACCAGGGCATCTGAAAAGTATATGAAAGAAGTTCTGACATGTAAATGCACCAGGCTTTTGAAGTTGTATCAAGACTCTAACATTTTGGAAGAATACCTGGCCTGGGAGTATATTGGGACGGGTAAAACACCCACAGGAGGATCTCTGGTAGAGGAGAACACTAGCCAATCCTCCAAGTTTACAGAACAAGAACCTTCTGAATCTAATTTAAAGAAATTGTTGTTCAAGAGAAACACTTTTGTCACAAAGACAGTGTTCGATGTTATGGAATGTGTTGGTTGAACAATAACTTTTCTGAATCTAGTATAAAAGCCTCAAGCAATTATTGGATAAAGAGACACTCTTGTGATACAGCGAAACTATTCTTTAAAAGAGATGCTCTGCCATCCTACCTAACAATCCAGGGGAAGAGACCATCCTCTGTATACAAGGGTTTCTCCTCGGAAAACACTTGTTGGATTTGTCCTTATGTTATGATTATGAACACTTTTACAATGAACATAAGTCACAGACATTTCCTAGTACTCTTCATTGTTTGTTTCTATTGTGAGCGTCAGTTTAGAATGTTTTGGACACAAAGATGGTCTCTAAGTTACAAACTACTTGACACAGACTAGTTCTTAGTGTTAGCTTCCTAGGCAGGGAACCTAGGATAGGGCTAGCGAGGTGTTATTGCAACTCATTTTGTGCAGAGGATCAAGCAGTGAGGGAATATTTGCAGGCTAGGATTACAGTGTGAGTCTGGGATTTGAGCCAGAGTCAAAGGTCATGGCACATGTTTGTTTTCAGTGTCTGGATCTCAGAGGAAATCCAAGACTGAGGACGGGGTGACAAGGTGTGAATTTCTGTGCAGGATAGCATTGGTCAAAGTGCATGGTGAAAGTCAGAAAAACAGCCAATTGAAGAGGCATGAATAGGGGAGAGAGGCAGGAGAGAGGGCCTCACATCATCAAGGTAAGGGGCAAGAGAATCTTCTTAAATGTCCTCTTGGTCATTAGAGATGGGAGAGGAAGAGTAGAGAATGGAAGGACTGAGATGTGTGGTAGGTCAGAAGAAGGTGACAGACTAGGGTTCGCCATTTCAAGAAGTATTTATAATAAATAATAAGAAAAATACCTTACTTTCTGTAATTTAAGGGTTTCTCGACCTAACACAACTACACTAGGGTTCTCGTCGTCTGTTTTAAAGTCCAAAGGAAAAGTCTGTCCTCATTCCAAAAATGAGCGTATGCTCACCCTACCACTTGTACAAAATAACTGAAAACCAGGAGAAAGACTCCCTTTTCCTGGGATGTTTTCCAGCAAGTCCTTATTAGTGCAGGATCTTCAAATAGATTCTAGCTATTTCTTTAATCAGTTCATTCAATTCTCTTATGGGACTTTTCCACTTCTGTTTATTTGTTTTCCCTTGGTTTCTCAAAGTCTGCGCTCTCATTGTCTTGGCAAGTGAACTGTCTTTGCAATCGTAGTGGGTAATCTTTTTCCTTCTGATATTAGTTTCACCAAGTGTCTATCTCCTCTTGTCTCATTAGCATATGTTTGCTTTTCTCCTCAATGGGATCTGTGTAGTATACCCAGTGACCACTTTCACTTTTCCTATAATGTAGGCATTCACTGGGACGAGTAGGCTGAGTCCCTGCATGATTTTCACCCTTTGTATTATATGGTCCTTCACTGGGACGAGTAGGCTGATTGCCTGAATATCTCTCACTTTTCTTATGGTTTTGCCCTTCACTGGGATGAATAGGCTGGTTACCTGTATGTTTCTCACTCTTCTTATGGGTTTGCCCTTCACTGGGATGACTAGGCTTGTTGCCTGAATCGTTATATTCATTTTCTGTACTGATACGAGTATAGTCAGGCCACCCATTACATGTGCCGTGTTCTCCGGTTCTCCTGCTTTCCCCATTACCTTTGCTGTAATAGGGTTGCGTCACCGGGTCAGCGTTCCCTAGCTTCGGCCCGCTGTGTCTCCTCAGGGTGGCTCTCTTCTGTAACTTTTCTTTGGTGCTTGTGCTGTGGTATCCTTCCTCCAGCATGGTATTGGCACGAAAGGGGGTTTGTTTCTCTTTCTTCCCCTCCTGGCCACCACCTTCTTCTCAAATCACCATCCTGGGACTTCTCACAACAGGATACCACTCCACGGGTCTCTCTTTCCAGGTGCAATGCAACTCGAGCACTCCACCATACTTACCTCCTTCGGTCAGGCTTCATTGAATGTCCCGCTTGGGACTCTCTTCTGGGCAATGGTTTGGTAGTCTGTCTCTCCCACAGACAAATTGGAACACTTGTTCCTCACAGCTGCTCACCGACATGCAAAGTAGCGTTCTCTCCGGGTTACCAGCTTCCCTGCTCCAGCTGGTTTGAAACTCCTGGGTGTCTCTGTGACACTCTCTTGTACCTACTACTTTTATGACACTGTTCTGTGTCTTACCCAGCTTTTCCTCAGAGTCCTTTCTTTGTGCCTGAGTCATAATCGTTATGGCTCCTTTGGGTTTCTTTGTCTCAGTACCTACAAGGTACTTATTCTTCATCATGAAGTTTGACTCGTCTCAGTACCAGACAGGTATTTGTCTTGTGTTGATACATCACTATAACAAATGTAAGAGGTTTCTTCAGGGTTTATGTCATCAGGTTGGATCTTGGTATATCTTTGAGGGAGGTGGAAAGGGAGTTGCTTATAGGAATTTAGTCCTTCTCACCACAGGGTGAGTCTCTCCCTGTGAGGCCCCGCTTACAGCCACCCCTAGGGGGAATATTGCATGGCAGGCTCACTTCCCTAGCCTCAAAAGGAAAGGCTCTTCCTGGAAAGAAGTGACTGAATCCCTCGATTCATCACAGATGTTAAAGTGAACAATGCAGTGATCAGAGTGAGAAGGCTTAATGGAGAGATCGGAGGAGGAGAGCGAAGGGAAGAGAAAGACATGGTCAAGAGAGCTTCCACTAAAGTGGGTAGGCTGGTTGTGGAGGGAGAGGTCAGATAGGAGGGTGCTGCAGAGGGCTTGGAAAGATTAAAGTCCCCCACCATGACAATGAGGATGTTGGAGGATAGTACCTCAAAGTAAAGGGCATGTCAGGGAACAAGGAGATGAAAGGTCCACAGGGTTGATGTAGAGCAAGAACAATGAGAGGAGTAGGATGAAGGAGTTCAGTTGTGGCATAATGTGAGGAGAAGGTGATTTCCAAGAGGGGAGGGGGCCCTGGTGAGGGCCTTATTGATAAGGAAACCCACTCCACATCCCTTTCCAACTGGTCTGGGAGAGTGGTAGAAGGGAGCAAAGTCTATGTGGAGAACTGCTAGCATAGCAGAGTCATGAGGGGTGATCCACGTTTCTGTGATAGCAAGAAGTAACACTTGAGGGTGATGAGTCAAATAGGTCAGCAATGTAGGGAGGGGTAGTGTGCATTCCAGGGGCCAAGTGAAAGAGTGATAGGAGGTAGGGTGGACGAGGTTGGAGATACTAGCAGAACAGGAGCATGTGGCTTGAGGGGTGTGGGTGCATAGGAGAGGAGGGAGATGTGGTGGAGTAGAGTGAGGTAGAAGTTAGACAAAATTGTGTCGAAAGGATATGGGGGAAGGGGATGAGGAGGATGATTAAGAGGAAGAATGGAGTGAAGTCAAGGTGCAAAAGGGAAGATAAAACAAGTATGCACAGAAGACAGTGGAGGAAAGTAGCACAAGAGGGAGACAGTAGGTGAGTGAGCAGCAAGAGAAGGGGAAAGGTTGAGTGGAAAGGAGCGAGTGTGCCTTCTGGGTTGGACTAGAATGGAGATATAGGTGACCAAACAATATTTAGCAGGCACAAATCAGTGATGTCCCTTGGTTCTTTCAGGTAATAACAGCAGTGGTCGAAATGCATGAAAAGAAGTAGTGGAACTATATTCCCTGCTGGCCTATCCCTGCACCCCACAAGCCCCATCACCACACATCCTCCCACGCACAATAAACACCCCCAAACACATGTTCCTGCTGTTTAAGTGAACGTTCAGTGCAGTGTACTGAAGCGCAAGATTCAACTGCTTCCTACACTTTTATTTTATAACGAAACCATTCCAGAATGTGTTCTTTTTAAAATAAAAGTATAGGAACAGTAAAACTTAATTAAAAAAAGTAGAGGAGCGCCACTCCCGCACGCTTCGACCACTGAATAACAACTCTGTGGTGATTGGAGAGTCATGAATTCGAAGGACCCCTCTGTGGAAGCAGGAGTCTGGCGAAGGGCGAGCACACTGAAGAGGCAAACAGGTGTTTTCCTAAAGAATGTTAGCCCTTGCTTGAGCAGGGGCTCTAGTCCTAGGCTTTTTCGGCCCTAAAAGGCCCAAACAGGGAGCTGCCCATTAAATGCAGATGCCTGGTCTTGATGCCCAGGGTAGACTCAATAATTAGGGAAGCAGCATGTCACGTGATGCTCTAGGAGCCAATCATAATGGTCAAGATTGCGTGTAGCCTTTTATGGCAAGGTATGGCAGTGTACTTGGTATTGCATGCCCAGCGGAACTTTTTTTTTAGAGGCAGGATCCCCTGGAATGGCCGGATTTGGAAAGAGAAGGTCTTGAAAATGAAATTCCAGTCCAAAGGTGTGAATCAGAATAATCACGGTGGCTTCAACCTTTCCTGGCAAGATGGTGGTCGATATGCTGTTGTCACCTCTAGATATTTTCCTCCAGAGGGTGCTATAGCTGGCTTTTGTGGTTCGTGGATAGCATGGGGCCTCAAAGACTCTGGCAAGCCTCATGGTGACATTGCGATGCAATTGTTAAGCAGAGAGAATGCACCATGTACAATTTCATATGTGCCCAGTTGTACTGCGCAGTAACTAAACAGTGGAAACAGGAATCTTAATAGCCCCCAGCTCCAAATCAGAGCATGTAACAACTTAGGGACATGTTATATTAAAAGGCCATTCAGTGAGCAACCACCATTGGCAGCTGTTGACTGTCTTCCCAATCAGGAACAATCATCAAGATTGCTTTGGGCACCGTCATGAGTGTTCCCATAGTATAAAGGTTCCTATGTGTCGAATAATGGGTTACATGTGATAATATCCCCGCAAATATGTTGCCATACAAGAATGGCGCAGTTTTGTTGCGGCAATATTACCCTATGGAACCTGCAGGGGAAAACTCTGCATTTTTTTAAATGGAGAGGGGGACACCACCTAACCCCCGCTTCCATTTACCTCATAAATGATCCTCCTAAATAATGTCACCTATGCCGTTTCCCAGCGACTATATGTATGGCGACATTATTTATGGGGATAATAATGCTGCCGTCAGGTAAAGCTAGAACAATGTTGGGTCCAGGAAATCGTATATTGATGGATTTCCTGAAACCACACACACGCACAACATAGCAGAGGCTACATCCCCAGCTACAATATGCTCCTATTAAAATACACAGCAACTCCTTCAGCGGGAGTCCACACTGCTTTGTAGCCAGTACATACAGTGGGATGCTGCACATACCTCCACAGACATGCTCTACACATGCATTTCCATCTAGAAACTGTTCACAAACTATGTACACTATATCCCATCACCCACAGGCTCTACACGCATACACACACACTGTAATCTACAAACTGCTCCTACATATCAGCACATGCACTGCAGTCTACACACTGCCTTCAGCAGGATCTGCAAAACCTATTTCATTTTACTCACCTTCCCTTAAAGGCCCTGTCATGCAGACTAACTCTGTGTTTTGTATTGTTGGTGTGTGCTAACACAGTCGCACAGTGTCAAATATCTTGTGTTTCATTGTTACCAGAGCAGGTTGGAGGTAAGTGAAACTGCGCACTATTGTGTGCGTGCATGTGTGTGAAGGTTAATATTGCTGTGGTCTTTTTCTGAAGTCACTTTTTCTTCTTCCAGCAACACTTGAGAACACTTCCCAGTTTGCCTCCCAGTACGGAGCAGAGAATGTTGGAGGTCTTCTGGCGTGTCGGCCATGTCAGGCGGGGTGTGTGACCTGTGTCGATGACAGCCCATGCTTCGTTCAGGAGGACTGGTCTCTGAGGGCTGCCATCTTGGCGTTCCAAGCTTTCTGCATGTTGGCTGTCTTCATCAGCATGCTGGTGTCCTACCACTTCAGAAAGAGCAAGGCAAGTGCCCTGGCCTGGAGCACCATAAAACTATTGGTTGTTACTGGGTCATGGAGCACTGCAACACATGGACTGTCACTGGGCAAAGTAGGACCCCCGCCCTCCCCAAATCATGGGTTGTCTATTTGCCAAATAGCAAAAGCTATGGTCTACAACTGGGTAGAATACCACTTCAAATTAATTAAAGTGTTGTCACTGGAGCAAGCAGCAAACCAAACCACGGGCTAACAGTGGGCATAAAAGCACCTCAAACCATGACCCTTTACTGAGCCATACAATAACTCAAACCATGGGCTGTCGTTGGGACAAGGCGCATTCCATGCAAACAGTAACACAATAACAACCAAACAACAGTGTCACTGGGCAGAGTAGCACCTAAAACAATGACCTGCAACAGAGCAAATTGAAACCTGCAGACCATGGTTGTTACAAGGCTAAGCAGCAACCCAAATGTTCAGTGGGCAGGACAGCCAAACAACCAATCGGCTGTCAATGGGGAAAATAGCACACGCAAACCATGGACTCTTACCTGGCAAAGAGCCACTGTAAACCCTGGCCTTTTACTGGGCGCAAGCCACACCCGCCACACCATGATCCATGACTGAGTAGAGCAACAATCAAAACAAAAGGCTGTCAGCAGGAAAATCACGACCCCAAGCCCTGGGTTGGTTGTAATTAGCCCAGCAGCAAACCAACCTCCAGGGTGTCACAGTGCAGAGAAATACCAGGAAACCACGGGTTGTAACAGAGAAAACAACCACCTCCAAACCATATTAGTTCCTTGTCCAAGCAGCATCTCAGTGAGAGGTTGTAAATGGGCAGATCAGCAAGCCAAATAAGCACCCCCAAAACAGGGACTGTTAATGACCCATGCAGCCATTCATAACCTTTGTCACTGTGCCAAGCATTAACCCCAAAACATGGATTTTCTTTGTTTGTTTTATGTTTTGTTTTATTACTTGTATTGCGCACCAGACCCAAGGGTATAAGGGCGCATTGCATAAGACAGTTTCCTTGGTTACAGAAAGTACAGTTACATAGTTAGAATTACATGGACAGGTATACAATCTGGGTAGGATGATGTTGCATAGTGAGGATAAGAATAAGATACTATATACAATTCTAGTAAACATTATTACAGAAAGGACATTGGGAAATGTGCTTTTACATAATGCAGGATATAAACAGGATACAGCTAAAATGTTATGTACAGGTTATGGTAGCACATTATTATATACAATGGTAAAGCAGGAGGTCAAGTGGAGTCATATGTCAGATTACTGGTCTGAGTCTTTGAGCCAACTAATGAGGTTCTGACGGAATTGTGGGTAAAATTGAACTTCACGCTGAGAAGGGGCTAAGGAGTTCCACAATTGGGCTGCCTTAACCGGGAAGCTACTTCCACCAACTCTGGAGAGTTTAAATCTTGGAACCAGGAGGCAATTGGTATTTCATAATCTGGTGGGTCTTAAAGAAGTTTTTCTAGTGATTCTCTCAGTAAGGTAACAGGGTGCCGCATTATTTAGGCATTTGTATGTGAGAGATGCCACTTTCAACTGGGTTTTATCCTGCGTAGATAACCAGTTGTTAGTTCTCCTTGTTTCCGAGATATGATCTCTCTTGGAAATACCGAGTGCAGCTCTAAGAGCATTGTTCTGAAGGCGCTGGGTTTTCTTAATGATTTCTTTGTTGGCCCCACAGTATAGAGAGTATATACTGAGAGTATTGTAGCAAGCAGTTCCCACAAACCACGATCAGCCTTTCTGCCAAGCACCAAACCAAGCAATGGGCTTTCAATATGCCAAGTAGCAAATCAGGCCAGTGTATCAGGGGACACAAAAGCACTTCCAGGCCACATTCCATCAATCAGAAAAACTCTGGGCTGTCACAGGGCCCAGTAGCATCCAAAAGCAGGAGTTGTTGCTTAGTCAAGCATCAACTACTAACGCGAGCTGTGCAAAATACCAACCAAAATCACAAAGCGGTGGCACTAGGGCAAAAAGCAGGGTGTCATAGGAGCAGTAGCCCTGAAACAAGCTGTCAAGAGAACATGCCGCACTGTGAACCATAGGCGGTATTGGGCCACATAGAACCCCTCCCCCCTTGCCAAACACTGTGCTGTAAAGAAGCAGAGATGTTCCCCAAACCACAAGATGCCAATGTGCAATATTTTAAATTCCTGTGTTTGCAAAACAGGTTCTGTGGTATTTTACAGTACTTTATTTGTAGATAACACTGTGTGCAGTGTTGAGCTACTGTATTACATTCCTGTCTTTTGGAAATAACAATGGGCTTCATCACAAGTTTGGCGGCCCGGAAATAAGGGTTCTGGTAGAAACGTGCCAGCACCCTTTCCGGACTGCCAAACTTTGAGTTTTCCGGTAGGGGCATAGAACTCCTGGCAGGCCTATGGGACTCCACGGGAATGGGGATTTCCCGTTCTGTCGCCGCACATGATATCCCAGTAGCACTGGAATATCGGGCAGCGGAAACATTGTTACCGGGGTTGCTGGGTTTTACCGCCGACCCCGTAATGAGGCCCAATGTGTTTTTTTAACAGTGCTGCATGTGTGAATCAAGATATGAGAATGCTTTCATATTTGTTTATAAGTGTTATTGTGTGTCCTTCACAGTTTTATGTCTGTAAAACATATGTTGGGCTGCTTTACGTTCCATATTTGTTAATTACACTTTGTGTAATGTTTTACCGTATATACTTGTTAACTGTAGTGTCATTTACACATATTTTCTGTCATTTGCAGTTGATGTTTTTGTGTTGCTTTTTTGCATTAGCATGTTTGTAAAGGACAGTATTTGATTTGTCATTGTGATGTATGTCACACTGTTTTACATTGTTATTTGTAAATTGCATTCTGAGCATTTTTCTGTTGTAATGTTTGTAAAGTACAATGTGATGTGTTTCACATTGTCATGTTTGGAAAGCACAACAAATAAACTTTAAAAGGAAGGACAACCTTACTCCTCGGGTTGTCTCACCCTACGAATATCCAATGAGGGTCTTCCTTCAGTGTTCCAAAAATATCCACAAAACAACAACAGGGGGGCTTTGCTTCCCTTCCCCTTGGTTTCCTCTCCTGCCTCGTCCAAATGTTGATGGAATATCTCCCTTTTTTTTGTCTTGTATGTACAAAATACTAGGGAGGATGCTTCCCTTACCCTAGTTTCTTCCCAGTATATTTCCCAGTCAACCTAGCTCTTGTTTCTCCCCGATATTGTGACTATGAAGATTCCTCTTGTCTTCTCCTTGGTTTCACAGCCAACCTAGTTCACCGTCCTGCCAGGTACTGTGACTATGAAGAGTTATTTGGCAGTCTCTTCATATGTGAGTGAGTCCCAGGCTTGTGCCTTTTCTACACTTTTAATTCTGTTTTTCTTCTCTTACTGCTACTTCGTTGGTCACAGCCAACCTGGTATACTATCCTGCCCGGTACTGGGACTAAGAAGATTGCTTTGGCTCTCTCTCTACATGGGTGTGAATCCCAAACTCGCCTTTTCAATATTTATGGTGGTCTTCTTGCTTTGCTAATACTTCGTTGGTCCCAGCCAACCTGTTATACTATCCTGCCAGGTACTATGACTATGAAGATTGCTTTGGCTGTCTCTTCATATGGGTGTGAATACCAGACCGGCCTTTTCTGTATTTTTAATTGTTCTTCTCGCTTTACTACTCCTACTTCATTGGTCAAAGCCAGCAGTGAAGGCATCATGAAGCAAGACACAGACAACAGACTTAAAGTTCAAACAAAATATATTTATTAACTTAAATTTCAGGATGGTAGAAGGCCTAACTTGCCCTAGGCTAAGATGGGTTTTCCCTCCCAGAACAAAACTAAGGAAAGTCTGAGTCAAAGAGTTCAGCATAAAAGTGTGTCTGTTTCCAAAACGTATACTTGCCCGCACAACTAAAACTAAACAGTGTGTAGGGATGTCAATAATCAAATAAATGGTGATCAACGCAAAGTTCTGAACTACTTCCGGCTCTCAACTTCCCTTCCCCAAGTTCAAGAAAGTTCCACAAAAAGTGTTTAGGATTTACCTTGTTCAAGTTCAAACAGTTCTACAAAACCTCAAGGCTCCCTTCTCCAAGTTCAAAGTAACACAATTCAAACAAAAGAGGTCTTGAGGCCCTGTCCTCAAGACAGTAGTTCATCAATTCTCAGGGTTCCCTTTCCCAAGACTTCAGCGTAGCAACCAATGTGTGATTCAATCTTTTAAAGTTCAACTTAACTCTGGGTCAACCTGACCCTCCTTCTGGTTTGCGTCACCAGTTCACTTGCAGTGCTCCTTCTAGGTTGGTATCACAGTGTCTTTATTTTTCACAATGTAGGGCTCCCTGGTCTATGCACAGTTGTCAGTCCACCCACCACAGGTCGCACAACCAGGGCCCCTTGGCTCTTCAGCACACACAGATTCCTCTGCATTTGTCCCTGTGTAAAAGGTCATGTTCCATTAGATTCTCCTTGTTGGCCTCTTGGCTTTCTGTGCAGTATTTTCACTCCTCTGGCTTCTCCTGATTAGCCTCTTGGCTCTGCCATAACGTGTCACACACCTCTTACCAGTCTTTGGCCTTGCCGCACTGCATTTACTCACAACATTCACTTGGTGGTGGTCCTGTTCATGCCCCAAATGTATTGCACTCTTTCACACGTGTTCCATTCCCCATAGGTTGCTTTCATATAGGTATTTTCCTCTTTAGCATTTGTTAGCTCTTTGCTTTGCCAATAAAGTTTATATTTCAGCTCAATATTCAATATGGGATTAGCTTTTAGGTTTTCAGTCAGTTCGGTATTCAACCTGCTTGCTTTAGCACTATTTTAAACTTTCATTCAGCTCAGCATTCAATATACATTGTGTAACACAGTTTAAAACTTCCATTCAGTTCGGTATTCAATATGTATAGTTCAGCACTATATTAAAACTTCCATTCAGTTCGGTATTCAATATGTAACTCATCTTGCTTTGAAGCTTTCATTCATACAGTGCTTCATTAGTTATACGCAGCCCGTCAGGAGCACCTCGGTTTCTGAGTGTCTTTCCCCCAACATTCACCGGTCTGCGCTGTCTTGCTCCGGCTGCTCCTTTGGCTTTCCCAGGCTGGTGCTTCGACCTCTGCTAGCCCTGCTCGCCTGCCACTTTGACTTCTGCATGTGCTTGTTGCCTCTAGGTGGATGCGGACAGCGTGTTTTCTCTCTCTCTCTCTCTCTCTCTCCCTCCCTCTCTCCCTCTCTCCCTCTCTCTCGTTGGTTCGCAGCTACCAGCTGCACAAACTCTGCCACGGAGGCTCCCACACCTCAGGGATGTCGGCCGGCGTCCTGGTCACACTTCAGGTCCCACCATGGCTGCCTCCTCATGGAAAGGATTCTCTGGTCTCTCCTACACAGGCCTCCCTGTTGCTCTCTTTCTCTCTTCACTGGTCTCCCTTTATACACCTGCTGCCCCGTGACAAGCTGCAGGTGTTGATATCTAATTGGCCTTGCCTGGCAGTAATTAAGGGGGCATAACTGACTCTCACCATACTTTGCAGGCATCTTCCTCGTCTCGGTACCAGACTGGTAAAATGAAGGTGTAGTGTTCATTACTCTTAGTCTCCTCTTCCTCGTCCCAGTACTTTCACATTTTAAATGTGGGGAAAGGAGGAGAGGTCTTGCAGTAACTCACAAATGTTGGGGAAGGGTTAGATTGGTTATAGATAAAAGGGGGATACCATGTCTCGTCTGCAGGCACCTCAATCCCTATCTCTGAGGACCCTCCACCCAGGTGATCCTCCCTCGCTTCTCCACTCCCAGGGTCAGATCCAAGAGCGATGGCCTTTCCCTGGCCACCTGAGAAGAAGATCCAGGGGGTTTAGGAGTGAGAATACCCTCAGGTTCCTCACACAACCTGGTACACTATCCTAGGTTTGTGGGTGTGGGCCCCAGACTCGCCTTCGTGATTCTCCCTTCTTCTAGCCGTCCCGCCAACTGACCCGTTCTCCTGGCCTCTCTGGACAGCTTACTGGTAGTCTTCGGTTGTTTGCGGGTGGTTCGGGCCTTCTCAGCTTCCCTCCCCGGCTCTGCGCTGTCTCCCGGCCTCTGAGCTGCACGTCTCGGCTTCTCCACGCGCTCCAGGTTTCCCGTCTAGGTGGGGGCTCAGGCTTCAGCTTCTCTTAGGTGTTCGTCTGCCTCTGGAATTCCTTTACCAGTGAGTAAGCATCCTGCTCTTTGTACCATCAGCGTCTCGTCTCATCTGCTGCCAAGATTTGAATCTCCCACTTCCTCCTGGGAGGGCTTCTCTCATCATCAAGTCCTTCTTCCCTTTTTATGTTCTGTTCCGATTTGCTTGACACAAATTTACCACTGTTTGAAGTGGTTTGGTGGATTAATCTGCATTACTCTGCACTTCTTCCTCGTCCCAGTACTATAGTCATCCATGTACTCAATGCAATGCCTCGTCTCAGTGTTTCTTGGGGAAGTGACACTGTCTATTCTGCAGACATACATGGAAGTTTGTGGGGTTATTATGTCCTGCGCAGGGTAATAGGGTGAGGGAGGTTGTGGGTGTAAGGGAATTATACTGCGTTTCTCCCAATGTGTCATCCCTTGTCCCCCCTCCCCATGAGTTCCACCCGCTGAGTATCACCCCGCGGGGGCTGTCGGATAGCGGCCTCACCTCCCTGACCTCATGGTAAGGGGCATCCCCTATCAAGCACTGATGACATCCTGGGATTTGTCACAGTACATGAATCACATTCTATTGTTTCCCTTTGTTTAGGTTGAAAGTTACATTGGCTGTTGCTTCAAATTGGCATCCTTCTAAATCACACTGAGTTATCTTACATGGTCACGTTTGTAAATCAAATAGTTTGATGGGTTATAGTGCTGTTTGTAAATTACTGTGCGTGCCGTTTTACATTGGACTATAACCATACCCATTTCTTGTGTGCTGCTTCACACTGTTTGATTTGTAAATTGCGAAGCAGGCGCTTCTGCTGTTTTTAAGTCTCATTGTGCTGCTTCAAATGGTCATGTGTTGATATCACTGTCTGCTGTTTTACATGTTTCTATTAATAAATCACATTGTGTTGTTTGCAGTGTTCTGCTTGTAAATCCACTTTGTTCTGTTTTACTTTTTGGTGTTTGTCAATCGCATTGTGTGTTTATAGTTCAGTATAGTCAGTCACACCATCTGTCTGATCTTTCATATTGTTGTGTTTACGAATCACACGGGGTGCTGCTTTACATCACTGTGCTCCTAAACTGCACTGTGCGCTGTTACACACATTTTCGTTAATACATGATCATTTCTGCTGCTTTAAACTGTTATGCTTTTATATCATAGTGTCTGGTGTTTTGCATTGTTGCTGCTCTTTTGCATTGCCATATTTGTGAATTACTGTGCGTGTTGTTTCTCATAGTTCTGTTAGTAAGTCATATTGCATGTTCTTTACCATTGTCGTCATTGTAAGGTGCATTGTATATGCACGTGAACAGTGCTGTGTTTATAGTTACGTTGTCTGTTTTTTCCTGTTGTAAAGCCACATTGCTTAATATTTGTTTGTAAATCACAGAGGTGTACATTATGCATTTGGTGTTGCCCTACATTTTTTCTACAAACCATATTTTGTTCTGATATGTGTTTTGCTTGTCTATACCATTGTGTGTCTGTTTGCATTGATGCATTTGTCGATCACACCACTGTACGTTTGTGTTCGGAAATCGCACTACTTTTTTTCCCATTGTTGGTAAACTGGTGAATGTGTTGTTTTCAATTGCTGTGTTTGTAAATCATACTGTGTGACATGTTACAGTACTGCGTTGTTAATCACACTGATATCTATTCTACATGTTCTGTGTTGCACCACATTGTGCGCTCTTTTGCATTGCCCTATTTTTAAATGACACTGCAATATTTTACTTTATTGTGTTTCTAAATCACACGCAGGCTATTTCCAGGGGTTACGTTTATAAAGCATACGGAGTGCTTTTTAGGAGTGCCCTGTTTATAAATCACTTTGACGTTGTCACAAATTCCCTAAACATGTTAACACAACTTATGAAACTTCATCGTGCTGTGTTACATGTTTGTGCTTATAAAAACGTTGTCCTGTTTTACATTGTTTTTTTTATTTAACACCGACTGCTGACGGACCCTACTGTGCTTGTAAATTATCCTGTGTGTTTTTTCCATTGTTGTGTTTGTAAATCGCACTGTGTGCTTTTTGACCGTGCTTGTAAATCACAATGCATGTTGCTTTAAATTGTTATTTGCAAATGAACGTGTGTGCTGTTTCACACCCATCATGCTGTTGGCAAATCACAATGTGCACTGTTTTACATATGCAAATCAAATGATGTGCTGTTCTACATTGATGAGTTTAAGCAATATATCCTGTGCTGTTGTGCATGCTTTATCTATAAATCAGTATTTGAGCTGTTTCATATAATCCTCTTTGTAAATGGCAGCATGGTGTGCTCTTTCACATTGATGTGTTTTAAATCATATTGTGTGCTGTATTCTGTTGCTATGTGTGTGTGCGTGTGCTTTCACGTATGGCACCTGGGATCAAAAAGTCGCCAGGACCATGTACTCCCAAGTCAGCATTCGCTTTATTATTGATTATATAAAATTAGATGATTCTATAAAATTAGAGCCAATTGAACTGAAGTGATGGGATCTTCCAAAATAATATAATAATGACCTCATAATAATACTCGGGCAAACAGGTAGTTAGGCAAACCGACCTCTTGGAGCCAGCATGCCAGTTTGTGCAGGCTCCTTGATGTTGCCTCACCTGCTTCTGCTGGCGTTGGCTTGCTGGCCTCCCAAACTATCTTCTTTTCCCTTCTACAGTTGCAGGCTTTAGGGGGCCTCATACTCCATCACTGGCTCTGGCACCAAGTTGTGCAAGTAAACAATTCCTCGCTTCTGGTGGGCAGAGATAACTAGAGAAGGGCTGCTGGACTGGGAGTCCCCTAGTCTTCTCCCCTCCCACCTCTCTAAGCTGCACATAGCCTTCCTGTCCCTGCCTCGTTCTTCCACCCACTGTCTGAGCCTGCCTAGGGCTGCCCTGGCGTTCTGGACCTTTCCTATGCTTGCTACCCAGTTGCTGGTGTTTGATATTTTCTCTTTCAGCTCTTGGTCTTTCTTGCTTTCCTTCTACCCCCTCTGTGCCGCTCTTTCCAGCTGGGGTGACTGGACCAGTGCCGGTTTACCAAATAGGCAAAGTAGGCACCAGCCTATGGGCCCCACTCCTTTTAGGGGCCTGCGACAATGGATCAAAATAATATTGATTTGATCTTGAAAGAAAGTTACAATCAAGCTTTCTTAAATTGTTTCCAAAGGATAGAAAAAAAGGATCAACTCAAAGAAATCCTTACATTAAAGACTATAAGGAAAATACTGTGTTAATGTACCCACACACCGTGAATATCGTTTATCGTTGCTCTTTTGTAGACATATAATGTCGGCACCCCAAAAGAAGAGGTACCAAAGCAGTGCAGAAAATTTAAAACCTATTTGGAGATCATTTGTGAGGGCCCCCCTGAAATTTCGGCTGCCTAGGGACCTCCACAGGGTTTAAGCTGGCACTGTAGTGGTTGGATTTGTATCACTCCGCAACTGTGGCAAAGATATTATACTGTGGCTGTTAAGCACCTCCTCCTTATCTCTTCTCCCCATATTATATGTCTGGGTTGTGAGGTTGTCCTTTCTTTCCTCCGATGTTACCACCTCTGACTCAGCTGGTCTTACTGCTATCACTGTCTTTGTCCCCCTCCCAGCTCCTGATGTTACGTCCTCCTTATCTGGTGTCTCCCCTCTTGGTTATATCACTTCCACCTGTTTTGCCCCTACAACCACCACCACCTCCTCGGGAGGATAGCTCAGGGGCATCTTGCTCGCCTTGGAGGCAAGATGACATGGAGCACCACAGGTTCGATCCCCTGGTCCGCGCTTAGAAACCTCTGGATATGAAGCGTGTCATAAATAACATATAATATCCGTCGATGTCCCCCCCATGTGATGTTATTGGGTACCTTTAAATCTCTACTGTTACCACCATCTCCTCTCTTCTGCCTCTGCCCATGGTATAAGAACCTACTTGCAGGCTCATCCTGATAGTACCTCTTTCTCTACACTCTCTACCTTTGATATAACCACATCCTCCTTAGTCTCTCTGGCAACTACCACCTCCTTCCCTTGACGCTCCATCCTTGGTGTAACTATCCCCATCTGGGTCTCTCCTTCTTCCACCACTCACTTCTCTCCAGTCTCTGGCCTTGACGTAACCGACTCCTTCAGCTCTCTATTGCCTCTTCAGCATCTTTCATCTCTCCGGCTTTTGTTTCCTCTGCAGCTCTCACACCTCATCTCCATCGTCCTCAAAAGTTGCGTTACTTGGTCCTGCAACCCACAATTGGCATATGGTGTTTGACATTTTAATAGCGGATTGCTTCCTCCCCCAGGGTGGGCCTTAATCTAAGGCTTTGCTCTTGTGAACTTTGATGGAATGAGGGTTGGGATTAGTTAATTCGCTTGAGCACAGCTGAAGCTGATGGGAGCTCTGGGCTTTGGCCCAAGTCTATATCTAGCTGGTCAGTCATTTCAGGTTTTAGATTTATATTTTTGGTTTCTTCTGACGCTGCCAGCAAGGGTCATAGGACAGCATGCCCCTGGTATGTGAATCGCTGAGTGGAAACCAAGTGGGAAAGCACCCAGCATCGTGTGAATCAAGCCTAGCCGGGAGTGCCCAGGGAGTGGCACACTTTAGTTCTGTGGCATTCGATTTCATGGCCAGGGGCCATTATAGTGGAACCGCCGCTGCCTGGGTGAGTGTGTTCATGCTCATAAGGTCAAGAACGTAAAACAATGTATCTACAGGACCACTGTGTTCACCATGGGTCCCACAGAGAAAGGCCTCCCGACATACTGGGTGAAGTGTTAATCATAGGACTACTCTCGCTGCCTCCTCTCATTATCAAGTGAGGCGCTCGTATTTTACATACATAGGGATGTGGGTCAGGCTAGGCGTTAATGCCAAGCTTCTTTTTCAGTTCCATCTGTTTGGGAGTGAGAGTCCTTTGACTTGTGTGTACTGTGCATTGGGGGTCTGGACCAGACCAGTGCATAGGTTTCCTTGGAGAGTTTTCCCTGATGGGTCAAAGGGAGGTGTTCAGCAGCAGATCGGGGTCAGTGCTTTGTGGCGAACACCCAAGACTAAGTGACCAGGAGACTCTCTCCATGCCCGAGGTGGCATCCAGCCCCCGAGTCACTGTCTGTTCATTCCCAGCACGGTGCAGGAGACTTGGTCACAGTGTGTACATCATTTCTTATACTATTTACATTGTTCGTTTATAATTCACTTGCCTGCTATGTGTGCCTCATTTCGGATGGTGTTTTACGTTGCTGCATTTGTAAGTAAAACTATGTGCCACTTTAAATTGCTATGTTTTCATTTCACATTTTTTTTGGGTTGTACAAAATGACACTGTGCTGTTTCACATGTTCGTGTTTGCACATTGTGTTGCATTTCAAATTGTCATTTGTGCTGTTTTACATGGCCATGTGTATGAATCTCAGTATGTGCCATTTAATATGTTGTGTTTTAAATTGTTATGTTTATAAATTCAGTGTGAGCTGGTTTGCCTTGGCATTTTTGTGTGTCATTATAATAGATTTCTGCTGCAAGTCACATTACGGGCTATTTTGCATGGTTCTGTTTGCAACGCACATGTGTGTTCTATCTTACATTTCTGTGTTGAAATTCAAACAAAGTGCTTTTTTATATTGTTTGTAAATCTCAGCATGTGCTGTTTTAAATTCTTATATTTGTAAAGTAAATGTTGCACTATTTAAATTGCTGTGTTTGTAAAACACTTTTATATTGCAGTGTTTATGTACACGTCCGCTGTGTGTTGTTTTACACTGTTTTGTACAATCACACTGTGTGCTGCTTTTTATTGCAGAGCGGGCAAGTCCATTGTGGGCTGTTTGACACTGGCATGTTTATAAATCATTTTCTCCACTCTGTGTGCATCACCATGCATGATATTTTATTTGGCTATATTTGTAAAGTACGCTGTGTCCCATTTATATAGTTGTGTTTGTAATTTACATTGTGCATTGATTTACAATTTTGGGTAAATCACTTTGCTGGCTGTTTTACATGTTCATGTTTCTACATTAAATCTGATGCATCTAATTGCTGTGTGTGTATCACCAAATGATGTGAGGTTTTCCATTATCATCTTCGTGAATCGCTTTATGTTATTTCACTTCCTATAATTTTTTTATTCACGTTGTGCTGTTTGTTATTTTCTTTCTAAATCACATCCCACCCTGTTTAATTTTGTCATGTTCATATATCACAGCAGTCACTTTTTAACAATTATTTTTCACATCACTTTCTGTGTGGTTTTTAATTGTCATGTTTGTAAATCACACTGTGCTACTTTGTTCACATCTATTGTATGCAGATGTATACTGTGTGGTTTGTACATCTCACTGTGTGCTATTTTTCACTGCAGCGTGTGCAACATATGTGTGTGTGCTGTTCAACATTACCACTTGTATTAAGCATATTGTGCTCTGTGGATCACAGTCCCTGCTGTTTCATGCTGCTGCATGTGTAACTCACATTGCCCAATGGTCTACTTTATTCCCTAAATCATACTTTAATGCTGTTTTACCAGTTGATGTTTGTACGTCCCACTGTGCTACTCCAAACAGTCATGCTTTTACATCACATTGCACCATGTGCGATTTTACTTGATCTTACTTATAATTCATGATTATGCTTGTAACGTGCATGTTATACTGGCATCATATCATGCGCCTGCGCCTGATCTCTGACTACTGTTTACAAAGTCCCTCTTCTGTTTCTTCTCTGCAGAGGATACGAGCCTCGGGAGTGATACTTCTGGAAACCATCCTGTTTGGGTCCTTGCTCCTCTACTTCCCCGTAAGTATGTTGTTCTCAGAGTGAAGATTCGCCATCAGTGCTGTTTGGTGGTAGCTGAAAGAAGGCTGCATGTATTTCCCCCCCTTAGGCACCGACTAGTTCACTCTAAAATGAAGAACCCTCTTATTGACAATGCATCCCTAAAACGAATGTGACCTGCCAGAATAGAGCAACACGTGCTGGCAGGCCTATGGCTCTGAAAGTCCTTACTTTTGTCTCCTTAAGTCTCCATATTTAGAGAATTTGCTAGGTGCAAATATATTGCACAAGACTGCGAAAATACATTTAACGTCACGAGGCAAGGCAACTCCAGTAAATGCACATGAAATATCTCAGGCACCCCTAAAATAACCACTCTGTGCTCCCAACAATTTAGGACAATCAGACCAAAAAATATGTTGTTTGTAAACACTTGAGAAAATACCCCAAGCATCGATATGACAAGACACTTGCATCAGGAGGTAAAAGAAGGTATTTCCATAAGGAATTAGAACCCACTGCAAGGAAACAGTGGTGGGAACTCCAGAAAGACAAACTATCAAGAGTCCCAGATAGACAAGATCTATTTCCATTCTAGAGAGGGTGTTAACACGTCCTCAGAGGGAGCAGTGAATGAGTGTGGGGATCACAGGTGGTGATGGGGAGCCCTCTGACACAGGCCAGGGTCTTCCACTAGGAGTGTAAGACTTGCTGGGTGGATCTTTCCAAGGGAGGCCTGGTCCCGATCTCTGTAAGACTCCTGCGGCAAAGCAAACTTAAGGAGTTCCTATAATCATCCGAATGCACACGTTAAGTAACCTCTCCAAGAGAGTGCCCATACTGTTTCCAGAGGCGGCCTTAAACCTAAATCCACCATCGCCAGTGCAATAGCTGCCTCCTAGGAATTACAATATGCAATTTTAGAAGTGTCCTGTTTAGGTGCAATGCCATAGATCATGTTGTTGACAAAGTTGGCTACATGGGATCGTTTTCCCGTTTTGCAAGGGGTTTCCAATATAAAGAATGCCATCCAGATACCAGTTACGCATTTGCCTAGAGATGTCAATCTAGGGTTATACCGCAGTGATTTCTCGGAGGAGATTCAAGGGTCGGAATGGAATGTTTGACTGATGATGCGCCAGCAGATATTGTTGAGGAACTTGCTTGACAACGATATCTGCTGGAAATGCAACTTGCTTGACAACGATATCTGCTGGAAATGCAAACAAAAGAAACGGGAACGATTCCAAGATGGCCGCCGGAGCAGGGAGACGTGAGTGAGTCTCGCTCCCGCCGGGCCACTCAGCTGCACCACATAAAGCAACGAACTGGAGGGTGGCCGTTCTAACACCCTGCACCGTTCATCGCCCAGCGACACCGGACGTGCACGGGGGGTGAATTTCCCCGTGGCTCGACCTCCAGCGACGCCGCAGAGAGGAGTGCCCCTCCCCCACCGCAACTCAGAGTCGTCCTACACGGCCCAGTAATTGGGGCTGCGACGCTTCGTGGGCGCGGAGAAGGGCGACGCTGATCATCCGGCCCCCGGCAGACAGATCAGACCGGTCGGGACGGGGGAATCGAGCCAGGAGTCCCAGCACTACAGTGCCCGTCGGGGCGAACATTGAGTCGGAGGCCCCCAGGGACGGGGTCGGCGCCACCCGACTCCTGCAGATTTCGTGGAGTGAGTGGGGGAGAGGCCGGAGACGCACCGAACATACACCGAAGCTCCGAGGCGTGGGGCACCAGCGGCAGTCCCCGGCCAGGTGGACTGAAAGATGAGGCCCCCCGCCCCCTCCCGCCAAGTCCTCCCCCACGGCCCCAGCGGAGCGGCAAACGGACCCGGGGAGCCTAGCGCTGGGAGGGGACACCCACAAACCCTCGCACGGCTATAGCTGGAAGCAGGAATTTAAGGAGGGCCTGGCAACACCAGTCATAACGAGGGAAGACCCTATCCCCTCCTACACACAGCACATAATCCGGTGGTCAGCCTGAGGACAGAGAGACACGGAGGGGAGGGATAAGCCCCCTTTTGGAACCCCCCCCACTACCACCAACAGAAAGCAACATTACCAGCGGCCATATATTAGGTGGAAGACTTACTGGAGTGACCGGGACTTGTGGTCTCCCAATGAATCAGTTCTAAGAACTTGTGCGTAGCAGGACACTACTAGGGGCACAACTCAAGTGAGCGCTGCGTAGCCACGCAACAGAGAGTGGAAGACTCAGGTTTGATCAGCGACTGTGGATCTACATAGGGGTTATGTCTAAAGCGAAAGGGAAGGGGGGCGCCCAACAGAACCCGGAGTCCTCCAAACAGGACTCCGGCATTATACAGATGTGGGCAGCGGAGACCCCAGTAACGACCAGAGGTAGATCGCAGGAAGACTCAACCATGCCGACGTCGAACACAGGTCACACCACCTCGACCAACCTCCCCCCAACAAAGGATGATATGCACGCCTGGTTTGTAGAGCTACAAGATAAGCTCATGTCGACAGTTCAGGACCAATTTGCCGCAATCAAGCACGACATTCAGCAGGCAATCCAAGACGTTAAACACGACATTGCCAACCTGGAAGAAAGGACAGACACCTTAGAAAAAATAGTGCAAAATGCAGAGGAGGAGGCTCTACAAAACAGCGGAACACAAGAACACTTAGTTCGCCTGACCCATAATCTGGAAATGCAGTGTGAAGACCTAGAAGGAACAAGTTATTTACCTGTAACTATTGTTCTCCAGCATGCGTCTGGCATGGATTCACATGCTCATTAATATTCCCCGTCGTCAGGCTGGGAATCCTCGGTAAAGAAAAATCAGTATCAGTTTCGCTTCTGATCTGTCTTTCGTAGTAGTAACCAATCACTGATCTCTGCGTCATACTGACCACAGCCAATGACTGCCATCTCCCTAAGCCCCGCCTCCGGCAGCCATCTTCAGATTTGGTAGCACGTGAAGTGGCAGTATGACCAAGTGAAGAGCCGCAGAGGGGTAGGCGGGAGGGTTCGCATGTGAATCCATGCCAGACCCATGCTGGAGAACAACAGTTACAGGTAAGTAACTTGTTCCTTCTCCAGCATGGGGTCTGGCATGGATTCACATGCTCATGAATAAAAGAATACATAGCAGTACACACATGCACAACCACGGGAGGTGGCAAAAGGCTCAATATCAAGCAATACAACAACTCAACATTAAGCATCTCTTACCTTCTCACCAGGCTCACCTTATATGAACAGGTTGCGCAGCACTGCTTGGCCGACCCTGGACTCCTCCCTGGAATCCCGGTCCACGCAGTAGAATTTCGTGAAGGTGTGCGTCGACCTCCACGTAGCAGCCCTGCAGATGTCCAGCAGGGGCACACCAGACAGGAACGCCGTGGTAGCTGCGATCGCTCTGGTGGAATGGGCTCTCGGACGGCCGGGCAGCGGTCTGTTTGCCAACCGATGACAGTACATGATACAGCCGGAGAGCCATCTGGAAATGGAAGCCTTCGAGAGAGCCTTCCCCTGATTGACAGGTCCAAAGTTCAAAAAAGTTGTGACGTCTTCCGAAAACTCTTTGTGCGGTCCATGTAGAACTTCAGCGCTCTAGCCACATCCAGCGAGTGCAAAGTCCTTTCAGCCGGCGACGAAGGCGACGGGAAGAAAACAGGCAACACCAAGGGTTTGTTGAGGTGGAAGTCCGACAGCACCTTGGGCATGAAGGAGGGGTGCGTCCTGAGCACTACCCTCGTGTCGTGAAAAGTCAAGTACGGGGGCTTGCAGGAAAGGGCCTGGATCTCTCCCACCCGTCGTGCGGAGGTGATAACCACAAGAAACGCTGTTTTCCACGACAAGAACTTCAATGGAGCTGAGTGCAGAGGCTCGAACGGAGGTCCCATGAGCTTGGTCAGCACCACGTTGAGCTCCCACGCCGGGGCCGGAGCCTTCACCGGCGGGAACGATCTGAACAGTCCCTTCATGAATTCTTTCACCAGACGATGAGACCACAAAGACGTCCGTCCCGTGGTTCTGGTGTATCGGGAGATCGCAGCAAGATGAATCTTGATGGAAGCGTGCGCCAGTCCAGCCTTGGCCAGCGTCAGTAGGTACGGCAGTACTTGAGGAGCCGTAATCCGTAGAGGGTTAATCTTCTGTGCGTGGCACCAGACAGAGAACCTCTTCCGTTTGTGTCCGTAGCATTTAAGAGTTGAGGATGCCCTGGCCTTTGCAAGAACCTCTCTGCAGTCGGCCAGTAAGTCGTAACCTCCAAACTTTAACGCTGCAGGAGCCAGGCCTGCAAGTTCAGCGACTTTGGGTCGTGATGGAGGATGGCGCCTCCTTCCCTGGAGAGAAGATTCGCGTCCACTGGCAGCTTGATTGACGGGGACACTGACAAGTCCAGAAGGTCCGGGAACCATATCTGCCTCGGCCACGCAGGTGCGACGAGGATCATCCTGCACTGTGACCTCTTGAGCTGGTTGATGAGCCGGATCAGCAATGGCAATGGAGGGAAAGCGTATAGAAACAGGCCCTCCCAGGGGAACGAGAAAGCATCGCCCATGCTCCTCGACTGGGGAAACCTGCTGGCGAACCTCCGGCACTTGGCGTTCGTCGCCGTCGCGAACAGATCGATCTGGGGTGTGCCCCAACGCCGAAGGAGGTGGTCCACTAGATCCTGTCGTAGTTCCCACTCGTGGCACGAGCGCAGCTCTCTGCTGAGCGAGTTGGCGATGGTGTTTCTTATTCCTGCCAGATGAAACGGCACCAGAAACATCCCTTGGGCGACGGCCCAATGCCACAGATCCTGCGCCTCCTTGGACAGGGCTGGGGATCTGGTACCGCCCTGCTTCCTAATGCAGAACATGGTGGTGGTGTTGTCGGTGAAGATCCTCACCACCTTGCCCTTGAGGGACGGAAGAAAGTACCTGAGGGCCCAAAACACTGCACGGAGCTCCAGGACGTTAGTATGGAGGGACTTCTCCGTTGGAAGCCAAAGGCCTCTTGCGTGCAGATTTTCGGTGTGCGCTCCCCACCCTTCCAGGCAGGCATCCGTGGTCATTGTCTTCTGGTGGCCCGGGGTCTGGAAGTCCATGCCCGCTGTTAGATGCGCGCGGGTGCCCCACCACCGGATCGCTTGTCGGAAGCTCTCGTCGAGTGTGATCCTGTCCTCGAAGCTGCCCGTCGTCTGGATCCAGCGAGCATCCAGGAACTCCTGTAATGGGCGCATCCAAAGCCTGCACAGGCGGATGAGATAAATACAAGAAGACATCATTCCGAGGAGGGATTTGATGGACCTCACCCTGGCCGCGTCCGCAACCAGCATCTGCTGCACCTTGCCCAAGATGGCCCTCGTCCTTTCCTCCGACGGAGAGACCAGAAGCGGCACTGTCGAGTTTCGCTCCCAGAAACAGTGCGTCTTGCGCGGGCACCAGGTGGGACTTGGCGTAGTTTATGGAGAATCCCAGGTCCGTGAGTAGTTGGATGGTCCTCGCCGTGTGCTCCGCGGCGAGCGCCCTTGTCTTTGCTCGGATGAGCCAGTCATCCAGGTAGGGTTAGACGTGGATCCCCTCCAGGCGCAGCCGCGCCGCCACCGGTGCGAGGCACTTGGTGAACACCCTGGGTGCCGACCTCAATCCGAAGGGAAGGGCTCTGAACTGGTAGTGACGCCCTTGGACCACGAATCTGAGAAACTTTCGGTGTCCCTTTAGGATGGGGATATGGAAGTAAGCATCCTCCAAATCCAACGACGACAGGAAATCGCCCTCCTCCAGCTGACCCAGGACGTGCTGGAGGGTGACCATCCGGAACTTCTGTGCCTTGATGAATTTGTTCAGTCGTCGTAGGTCCAGGATGGGACGCCATCCTCCTGTCTTCTTCACGAGGAAGTATCTTGAGTAAAGCCTCTTTGGGACAAGCTCGATGGCGCCTTTCTTGAGCATCGCCTTTACCTCCAAGAGAAGTTGAGGGACATGATGTTCCTTCCTGGCCACGGGGGGGGGATGCGCGGGCACTTATTTAGAAACTCGAGCGCGTGACCCTGGGCTAGGGTGTCCAGCACCCAACGGTCGGTGGAGATGGACTCCCACACGCTGACGAAGTTCGCCAGCCGGCCTCCCACCGGGACGCTTCGGTGGGGGCCCGACCCCACGGCCGGTTCAGTCCTGCTTCGACGAGGCTTTGCCGCCTTGTCCTCCCTGGCGACGACGGCGGGATCCGCCCGACTTGCCTCGTCCACTGTAGGCTTCCTGTGACGACGAACGGGCCTGAGAAACTTCTGGAGTCCTCCAAAAGCGTGGCTCGACGAAATCTTCACCCTTGAGGGGCGTAGAAGAATCCGACACGGGTCCCCGTTGATCGGATAAAGAAACGGTGGAGCTTGAGGCTCTTTTGAGTGAAAAAAGAGAGAATTTTCCTATGAAAAAGCGCGAAAACGCACTAAAGCTCGAGAGCAATAGCACGAGGATCCCAACACTTGAATGTGCGGTAAAAATCTGAAGATGGCTGCCGGAGGCGGGGCTTAGGGGGATGGCAGTCATTGGCTGTGGTCAGTATGACGCAGAGATCAGTGATTGGTTACTACTACGAAAGACAGATCAGAAACGAAACTGATACTGATTTTTCTTTACCGAGGATTCCCAGCCTGACGACAGGGAATATTCATGAGCATGTGAATCCATGCCAGACCCCATGCTGGAGAAAATAGGTCCCGCAGATTGAAAATTTGCATACAAAACATGGCAGAATTGGTCTTGGACAGGGACATAAGGAAAGCGGTGCAGGAAGTCTTTAGGGATATCATAGAAGCACAAGACACAGAGGTTATCGGGATTGACCGCATCCATAGAGTGGGCCCTAAACACACAGGGGCACCAGGGGAGAGACCCAGAGATGTGCTGGCAGCCCTATCCTCCTACCCGCAAAAAGAAACTTATACTACGGAGAGCGAGGCAGCTAGATCAAATCAGGATGAACAGGGTGGATATTCAGCTATTTCAAGACCTGTCAGCTGTAACACTCCTAAAGAGAAGAGAAATGGCCCCACTCATAAGGGAACTGGTCGCGAGAAAGTTAAAATACAAATGGACATTCCCTTTTGGGCTACTGTTCGACTGGGAAGGATGGCAAAGGAGGGTGACCACCAGGGAAGAGGGGCTAAGCATCATGGACATCCAGACAGGGGAGGCATCGACCAGAAATGAAAAGATGAAGGGGAAACAGCAAAGCAGACCAAGGGGGTGGGAAAGGGTCCGCCAGAAAAGGAAACGGTATGGAAGGGGAAACGATATGTCAAATACAACAGAATAGAGGACTCGACTCTGCAAGCTTAAAGGGTCCAGGGTCCTGTGGATGAACATTGTTTGCGGAACAGTACCCAATGAAGGGATTTGTACTTAACGGATTTTATTGGCCCGGTGAGGATTAGGAACGACTCACATCAAGGCCAGTGGATGACGCAGGGTTTAGGACTCCCCGCAAAGTTAGTTCGAGTCTTCAGAGGGCAGGGAGCGATAGGCGGAACACCAGAGCTACCTTATGTACCCGGGCCCTCCTCGGGAGCAAAGTTGGAAGAAGGTTAATGGTTGGGGGACAGTTTGGCAAGTTGGGGGGGGGACTTCCCGGAAGAGAGAGGGGAATATACTGCTCAGGCAAAAGGAGCACCCAGAAAGGCTAGCTGAAATGGGGAAGATAAGAATCGTAACCTTGAATGTTAGGGGCCTGAACTCCCCTGTGAAAAGGAAAAAAGTGGAGAACATGTTACGGAAGGAAAAGGCTGAAGTGCTACTGTTCCAGGAGACCCACATTAAAGCCAAGGATAGGGGGAAAATACGCCTTAGAGGCTACGATATAATTGCACAATCCAATGCAGCACAGAAACGGACAGGGGTGATGATAGCAGTGAATGGGGGATTGGAAGCAATTTTGGTAGACAAACAATCCGACAAGGAAGGAAGATACGCTTTCGCCAATATTAAATTACACAACGTTGGCATCTATTTATGCCCCAAACACGGGCCAAGATAGCTTCTTGAGAGACACAATGGGGAGGCTGGAGGGGTACGCGAAAGGTGAGATAATCATAGGGGGAGACTTTAATATGGCCTGGCACCCACAGATAGACCGGAGCACGGGGGGACCCCACCACCAGGGCGCCCCGTCAGAGCGCCTTAAACGACAGATGGAATGTATGGCATTATGTGATGCATGGAGGGAACATAAAGGTCAAACCAAGGGATACACTTATTACTCGCACGTACACAATACGATGTCGAGAATTAACTACTTCTGGGTTTCATTGGGGATACTGGGTAAAATTCAAGACGTGGAGCTAGGCCCCATTTCTCTGTCAGACCATGGACCTCTCTGGATGGAACTGTCGAGCCCAAGGAAAGAGAGGGGCTTATGGAGATGGACGCTCCCGCAGGATGTACTATCAGACCCAGTGATGGGAGAATCTATAAGAGACAAGATCGCTGAATTCTTCGAACACAATGACACAGGAGAGGTCTCCCTGGGCACAGTATGGGAGGCGTTCAAGGCAGTAATTAGGGGTCACATGATCGCCCTGAAAGCTATGATGGACAAAGACAACAATGGGAAAGTGAACTGGAAAAGAAACTCTCGGATATCCGTGAAGAACTAGTGGCAAAGCCCACCAGAGACTTAAAGAGGACCTTGAAACACACAGAAGGGCAACTCGAACTCCTCCGTAACAAAAAGGCACAGAGATCCCTCCTATACCTCCAACAAAGATACTACATCAAAGCCAACAAGGCCGATCGATATCTAGCTAGATTACTCTCCTCGAAACAAAAATCAATGACCATCCGGAACATTAAAAACGCACAGAGTGACACGCTGACGCGCACCAAAGATATCGGGGACTCATTCAGGGCGTTTTATCAGAATTTATATGCAAAAGAGCACCCCGATGAAGCAGACCAAGATAGATTTCTGGAATCGATCCCCATCCCAAAAATATCAGAAGAAGCCAGAACAGAACTAGATGCCCAGATAACGGAAAGTGAAGTGAAGAAGGCTTTAAAGGATCTCCCACTCAACAAAGCACCAGGCCCGGACGGCTTCACAGCCTCATTTTATAAAAAATATGAAGACCTCCTAACACCCATCCTTACTAGACTGCTAAACTCCTTTAGAGACAGTGGGAATGTTACCCCATCCATGAATGAGGCTAAAGTTCTGGTATTTCACAAACAAGGGAAAGACCCCTCCCTCCCGGGCTCGTACAGACTTATTGCCCTGATAAACTTAGACTCAAAAATCTATACGAAAATCCTCGCAACCAGGCTTTCCCCACTGCTACTCTCCCTAATTAACCCGGATCAGTCAGGATTCATTCCAGGGAGGCAGACACATGACAACACGAGAAAGCTAATACACCTTATAGAAAAAATAAACATGTCCCACACCCCAGCAGTGTTACTATCACTGGATGCCGAAAAGGCTTTCGACCGGGTAGAATGGTCCATGCTCTTTAAAATCCTGGCACACATGGGATTTGGGAACCAATATATTAACATGATCAAGGCCAATTACTCCTCCCCCTCGGTAAGGATAGCGGTAAACGGGAAAGTCACGGAGAGGGAGAAGATCTCTAGGGCAACGAAACAATGGTGCCCCCTCTCCCTGCTCCTTTACGCATTATTCCTAGAACCAATATTAATTAAAATGAGGGAAACGAACCAAATTAGGGGGATTGAGATGGTGGGTAGACAACATAAGGTAATCGCCTATGCGGATGACATGTTATTAGCACTCGAAGACCCAAGACACTCTATCCCCGGGGCCATTCAACTGCTTGAGTCATTTGGGAATATATCGGGTCTAAAAATAAACAAGAAGAAATCGGAAATCTTACACTTAGCCGGGAGCAGAGATATACTGAACAGGGTTGCAGGACTATGGGGCTTAAAAATGGCGGTGGAAGGTATTAAATACTTGGGCATAACTCTCACACATAAGGTAGATGCCTTATATAAAAAGAATTACCCCCCCACTCCTGTCCAGAGTAAAAAAAGAGCTTAGGCGGTGGTGTCCCCTTAATATCTCCTGGTGGGGAAGAATCCAATCGGTAAAAATGAACACTCTCCTTAAATTGCTGTATTACTTTCAAGCCCTCCCGATAACAATCCCCAAGTCATTCTTTAAAACGTTGCCAAACACAGTCTCCTCATTCATAGGAAACGGGGAAACCCCCAAGAGTAGCCAGTACAGTTCTCACTTCTCACAACAGGGAGGGGGGCCTAGCGCTCCCGCACTTTAGGAATTACTACCATGCGGCGCAATTATGGATCCTGAAAGAATGGCTGGGGGACAATCAGCAAACTATCTGGGTGACCCAGGACAGGGCGATCGCAAGAACTCCGCTAGAAGATCTCTTATGGAAACTAAAGCAGCACAGACATCCAAACCTGTGCATTAGCGAGATCATGAAGGCCACATTGAATGCCTGGGACGAGCAGACACGGAAAGGGAACATTACCACGGCAAGGGCCCCGTTCACTCCAATATGCAGGAATCTGCAATTTCCACCAGGGCTAGAGCACGGCGCCTACGAGAACTGGGAGGAAGCTGGATGCAGGAAAATTGGGGAAATGTTCATGGATAAGGAAGTGAGATCTTTCGCTGACTGCAAGTCATTTTGAAACCTCACAAACGCGGATAGATACAAATATGAACAGCTCAGACATTGGCTGACAACGCCCGAGATAACACAGGCGGCGACCAGGGAACTGACCGCCTTCGAAAAAATGTCTTGTTAGCAACTCAGGAGACCGAAAGCTATCTCCACTCTCTACATTTTCATAAATACACAGGAAGAGGACCTAAAGTGGGCATACATGAAAAAATGGGAAAAAACACTGGGAGAAGATATCACGACCCAACAGTGGCAGACGCTATGGGCCGACATCCCCAAACTAACACGAGCAGCCCAGACCAGAGAAATGTGGATCAAAATAGTTACACAATGGCACTATACCCCAGAGAGGCTAAACAGCATGTACCCGCACACGTCAAACCATTGCTGGAGAGGCTGTACAGACGCTGGCATATGGAGACACATCTGGTGGGACTGCCCAAAGATCAAAGGCTTCTGGTCTGAAGTGATATCCGAAATGAAAAAGATATTTCCAGAGGCGGACCAATTCGAAGCGAAGGTCTGGCTCTGCGGTCTGAAAGGGCAACAAGCCAAAACATTCACCAAAGCGCAATGGAGAAGTCTCATGGGCCTGGTCATTGTGGCCTGGGCCACAATTGCACAGGGCTAGAAGAAACAAGACCCACCAATGCTATTTACATGGTTACAAAAGGTCTGGTCGCAAATGACCATGGAAAAGATCACACAATCTTCAAGGAACAGAAGACTCCTTCACAAAAGAATGGGGAGGAGTACTAGACTATCTACAATCAGACTATATGGCTCAATGGTGCCCGCACTCCATCAGAATTACGGATTTATTCACTTCATAGTCGACCCCGAGAACAATAGAACACTGAGATCTCTTCCGGAAGGGGGTGGGTTGAGGAGGCGGGATAGGATGTTGGGGGAAAATGTTGGTCTCTGTAACTTGGTTAATTTGTGAAAAAAATAAAAATAAGTAACAAAAAAAAAAGAAACAGGAACATTGAGCCGCCTGATCTGGTCCTGCCGCAAGACTAACACATTCTGGAAAGAAGCCTTTAAGAGAATCAACTTGGTGTTGGAAACCAAAGTACCCATGGAAGCGTCCCTATTTATCGTGGGTGATGACAGGATAATACAGAAAATATCCCAATCAAGCAAGCCTGGCTGTTTAGGGGTTGCATGCTTGCAAAGAAAATAGTCCTTCATTCCTTGAAATCAACAAACTGCTCGAACATCGAAGAGTGGATTCAGGATTTGCTAACTGTGTTGCCTTTGAGAGAGTCATCTACAATTACAGACTGAATTTAGATCCATTTCAGGCAGTATGGAGCTCGTGCTTGGAACTGTATGGCTGAATAAAACATGATCAATACAATTTATGTGCTGGATACTGACATCTTCACTTTGGTTTCTCTCTTTTCCTTCCTTTTTCTTTTCATGTATACACACTTGGGAGAATGTATCTTAACTTTGTATTTTACCTTTGAACTTTAATTCTCCACTGGATGATTAGAATACTACTTCATGTTCTATTATTAACATAAAAGAAACATAGTGTTAAAAAAATCGAAGTGTTGATTTATGTGGAAGCACTTGGAGATGAATAATGCAGTTGCAGTGGAAAGTGTCTTATGGTTCCCTATGTGTTTTCAAGGGTAATAACAATCCAATATGCTTTCTGTAGCATAATTTGCTTGGGCATTCCCTCAACAATATGTCACATATTGTTCAATATCTTTATATGCCTAGATGCATGAATTTGCTCAAGCCAAAGCGTAATCAAAGGAGTAGTCTCTTGTCTTCCAACATGCCTTATTATGAGCCTACAACAACTCAATTTCAGGAACTCATTTTGTAACTATTTAAGGCCTCATTTTGTTTTAGGCGGAGAACCTGCCATAGTGCCTTACCACTGCCACATCTGCGTTGAGGGGCCTCTCTGCCAGATTCTCAGCATTTTCCACACTCAATGGCAGACATGCATGGGATTGCGTGGTAGACACTGGATTGCTGTACCTGTTTAGTCTAATGGGAAAACTACAACTGCATCTCCACTGTGCATGCATGTGCACACAGCAGAGATCTTGACCAGCTCTCACCGTGAAAAAAGATGGCGACTCTTATGACAACAGATCCCTATGGACTCCCTGCCCTTAGCATAGTCTAACAATCAGACTCCATAGGAATCCCGCTGTCTCTCTGCCAGAATTATAATACGTATGCAGGTGAAGACGCATGTGAAGTCTGCGTGGAATGGGAAGATTCACAGAGTGGATTTTCTATGGTGGTGCTCGCACCGTGCAGTGAATCTCTGCTAAGATAGTGTGAATTCAGCAAAACACAGAACTATTGTTTCCGCTGGGTTTCACACATCTGCACCTTTTTGCACCATCTTGAAAATGAAGAAGTTATTAGGTAATTAAGCCTGTTATGCCATCATTAAATAATGTTTGCAACTTGATACTTGTTTTATTTTTTCTTATCCAATCCTGTGATCTCTAGGGCTTGGGAATACTAATATACAGGCCCTGTGTATTCCACATCCTGCTCTGAAGTGATTATTGATAATTGCTCAGGCTTATAATATTATCTGAACCTTGAAAAGAACACAATCCATTTTAATGGCCATTGGATAGCCATCTTCACTGCATGTTGGCCTCCAATGCTTCCAGGATCTGTGATAATCCCGTGCGACTTTTCTGTGTCATTGAAATACTGCTGCCAATGACCACAGGCCTCCTATATTTAGCTTAGACCTCTTTATCGATGATGGTATAACATTCGCAACATTTCGGCCCCATGAACATTTGAACAAAATGGTACATTTTATGACCCAGGTGTAGCTGAGATAATGCAGCTTCTATTGCAATATTTCAGATATGTGCTTTGCAGTGCCATTTCTTACTACAGAAAGTTCAATCATTTCTTCCACAACCCTAACATGCATAACCTCTTCACTACCTAATGAGGTCAGAAGAGTGACAGAGCTAGAAAAGCTAACAATGGCCCTCCTGTAAAATATGCAGACCTTCTTGACATGATTTGGTTTGGGCCCATCAAGATCTTGCTAAATTGAAACTCAACCATCATGATGGCTTCAGGAGAAATCCCAGAACCCCTAAACTCATCTGTCTGATTATGAAACTCACACTTCTCCAGCTTGCCGTGCATCAGATGTTCTTCTAGTCACTGTAGCACTTCCTTTCTTGTATTAATAGAACAACACATTTAACATGTCAAGGAAGTGCTATACTCATGCAGAGCATGTCATCCACAAGCTACTGGAATATTGCAGGAGGTTTGCAATGGGACTTCAATTCACAAACGTGTCAGGAGTAGCAGAAGTGGAATCGCACACCTAATGTGAACGCAGCAAGTAACATCACATGACCTTTGACCTCGTTGGTGCCACAGAAAGAGAACACAGGATGCTTGATCCTGATGAGATCACACGAAGTCGCTTCAGTGATGTAAAAACATCAATAAGAATACATTAATCAAATAACAAAATAGTTACTAAGAAAACAAAAGACCATTTCTTAACTAGTGTGATGCGGTGATATGCCACAGGAAGACTCCTATAACAGGGGCACCCCCAGCTTTGAAAAAAGTGGTCTTCCTTAGGACTGGCAACGGTACAGTGCTGAAAGGTGGAACCAGAGATTCAGCTGAATTGGTTGCTCTAGGACGGTCGTCCAAATAGTCAGAAGCAGCAATGGCAACATTAAGATTTGCGACAGAGACTTGAGGAGTAACAAATGTTGCAGGAACTCCTTGAGTTGCAGGGAGATCAGGAATGGCAGTAGGAAGTTCAGATGCTGTAACAGCTGGAAGTATAGGTGTCACAGGAGCACCAGCAGACAGGGACGCAACTGAGACTGATGGCGTCATGACTGGTAGTTTAGGTGCTGCCGAGGCACCAACAGGATCTACCGGAGCTGTAGCCTTAATAGGAGAACTTTTAACTGGCTTTGCAACAGGTACTGTCCTTGCAGGCAGAGGGGAAGGGGGTGCTTTGACTGCAGTAGGAGTGATTTGAGATGCGGCATCAGTAGCAGATTCAGGAGTACTAGCAGGGGGAGCAGCAGAGATTGGGCTTGCAGATCTTGTAACAAGTAGCATGGTGGATGTAGGACCAGGAAAGGGTAAGCTTTCCGAAGGCTGGCCTGCAAAGTCTTGTGTGCCCAAGTTGATGCATGAATCTGGGGTATTGACAGTAGGCAAAGTTGGATTCCAGACAGGTACTGGGTATGGTTCAGGATCTGACTCATGTTCAGGAGTACCAATGTTCATAGAAGCAGAATACATCTCAGATCTGGTCACTTCAGTAGAAGCTGTAAGTGGGAGTAAAGGACCGACATCAAGGGCAAGAATGGAACAATCCTTTGACTCAGTGGAATCTCCAGTCAGATGATTAAACTTGATTTTTGGTGTAATGGCCGTGTGAGTGATCTGGCCCACTGGAGGAGTCAATTCTTCTTCTGAACGACAGCCTGAGTTACTGTGGCTAGTAAGTGAATGAGCGGTGTCAAGCTTTAACTGGTATGTATATGCCAAGTTCAGGTCTTCCCTCTGCTCTGTATAAGTCTGTATCCTTTTCTGTGTTACCAGTACAGGCCTTAATCTGTTAAACTCTAAAGACAGAATGTCAGGTGTTGGACATAGTTTCAGATGGTCTGGTAAACTGTGTCCCTTTGCTAGATTCTTATAATACAGATAGACAAATTCATCATAGAGGTCTTGGGTTTGTCTTTTAAGGCGCAAGAGCTGTTCTTGAAACTGGTATGTTCCATTAGCCAGTTCTACAACTTCGGAATCTGGTGTAGCAGAAAAGCCAGGTGTTACAATCTGAAGACTGATTTAGAGTTATCGTAGTTAGTAGTTACAGGGGAAGCATTAGGACAACCGATGGTCAGTATTGGTCTTTTCTACCCAGGACTAGCTGCTCTAACTTCAGGATACTGAATGTCTTGTCCTGTTAAATGAGTGGTATCGGTAGTCTGGGGAGGTTGTGTAGCTTGCCAAGCTGAACTTGAGGATGTCACTTTGGCAATAACGTACTCTGGTTGAGAGTTTGCCACAATGAGTGCAACATCTTTGGTTGAAGCAGTTTCAAAAGAAATGCCAGAAAGCGCATGAGTGTTTTCCACTGGTTGGGCTAACAAAATCTGCAAGAGTTTGTTATCTAGCTGTAGTTCTTCTACAGATAGAGACTGTGGATCATAGTTGCAAATGTCATAGTAGTTATACATAGAAGCGTCAGAGAGCCAGTGAGTGTAGTACTGTGCTTGTAAACCTTTGTTTACTAGGACGAGTCTGTCTTTTAAACTAGGGTTTTTGTTTGCTGTCCTTAGGAAAACTTTAGATCTTTGCAGAGGTTTCTTGAACCGAAAAGAAGGCATCTTTGGTCTGTGTGTGCTTTTCCTGCCTACGGAACAAGAATCTTTTGGGTCTTGCATTCTGTCAGGAATGGCACTCTGTTAAGAGTGGCACAGGGCACCCCGGTAGGGTTTGGGTGGCTGTGCTGAAGTAAGGTAGCAGATAAGCACACACAGCAGGAAGTTCAACAAGAAAGAAGAGTAGGAAACTGTAGCTGTGAGCCAAAAGGGGCAAAGATACAAAGGTACAAACAAACTGGATTCCCTCTTGGGGTGTATGCTGAAATGGGAAAGAGTGTTCCATGAACCTTAGGAAACTCCCGCCTTCTGCACAGATTGCTATAACAGAGGCCCATGCTGTATGCTCATGGCTGGGAACAACAGCAGTGGCTGTCTGTAACACTGAAAACGCGACAAGGGAAGGGGCAGAGGTTGCCTGCCGGAAACCAACGGGCAAGCTCTCTACAAAGGGATTACATAAGACACATGAGAAGACAAAAACAGAAATATCCAGCGAAAAGGAAGTCAAAGAGCAATCTAGCAGAAGGAAATGAAGGAAAGGCAGTTAGACTGAAGTAGATAACCTAAGGTGGAGTAAAGAGGACTCAAGGAAGAGAACAAGGGAGCAGCAGTCAGGAAAACAGAAGGGCTGCAAGTAGGAAGCAGGTCTGCAGTCAAGAGTGGCACTAGGTGCAGGCAAACTGTAGTGGACTGCGGAGGACTGTAGTAGACAGCAAGGCAGGGAGTCCAGAGGAACAGGACAGAGAGAGATTAGCAGTAGGCGACAGGCAGAGAGCCCAAAAGAATAGGGCCGCGAGGTAGGGAGCCCAGAGGAGCAGGGCTGTAGGCAGCTAAGTGTAAAACAGGCTGTAAGGCAGAGGAGTGTAGCAAGCCGCAAGGCAAGGAGCCCAGAGGACAAGGAATGTAGGCAGCCGGGGTGAGGCAGGCTGCAGGGCAGGGAGCCCTGAAGACAAAGACTGTAGGCAGCCGGAGTGAGGCAGGCTGCAAGGCAGGGGGCCCAGAGGACAAGGGCTGTAGGCAGCGGAGTGAAGCAGGCTGCCAGGCAGGGAGCCCAGAGGAGCAGGGCTGTTGACTGTAGAGGGCTGCAGAGGACTGTAGTAGGCTGCAGGGCAGGGAGCCCAGAGGAACAGGGCAGCAAGGAGTGAGCCCAGAGGAGCAGGGCCGCTGACTGTAGAGAGCTGCAGAGGACTGTAGTAAGCTGCAAGTCAGGAAGCCCAGAGGAGCAGGGCAGCTAGGAGTGAGCCCAGAGGAGCAGGGCCGCTGACTGTAGAGGGCTGCAGAGGACTGTAGTAGGCTGCAAGGCAGGAAGCCCAGAGGAGCAGGGCTGCAAGGAGTGAGCCCAGAGGAGCAGGGCCGCTGACTGTAGAGGGCTGCAGAGGACTGTAGTAGGCTGCAAGGCAGGAAGCCCAGAGGCCAAGGGCTGTAGGTAGAAAGCAGTAGAGCGAGATCAGCTGCAATGTAGGGAGCCCGGAAGGGCACTGGATCAAAACAGGATGATGCAGCAACAGGAACAGCAAACAAAGTAGAAGGTCAAGGCAAACAGGAGCGGGGAGATCTCAAGATGCAAGACACTGTGCTCCTGCAGGCAGCTGCATATATAGAGCCCTGCCCTGTTCTGAGGCAGGCTAATTGACAGCACCTGGAGCAGCACACCTGAAGACAATCTGCCTCCTCCCTCTCTGGTCCTGAGCAGGTGGAAGCAGCACTGGCCGCTAGGACTTCTGGGGATTGTGGTCCCAATAACGATGAATGAGAATAGCCAGGAATTGAGGACTGTAGCAAGGTGCATTATGGTAAATGTAGTTAGTTGAATAAAATAAGAAAGAACCAAAGTCGAGCAAATGGAAATTAAAGACCAAGGCGTGAATAGGAGTTGTTCAAAGAGTATTAGGAGAATAAATGAGTACCAAGTAGTCCATGATGGTTGGCAATGTGTGCGCCAGCGGCGCGGGCATGACAGAAGGTAAGCGAGGACAAAAAACAGAGACGCCAAACGCTGGAACAAACACAGCTGAAAAGCAATGTGTGGTGCGTACAGCGTCTGTTTATACCGTTGCCACGGTAATCGGGTCACGTGATCGGCAGATCGTGGCACGTGATGTCGGACGATAACGCTGTTGATACGGGGTCACCACGGCAACTGCCAATACCAACGTGAATGAGCACGAACTGAATGTCTCTTGACAAATGATGCAGTACCTTGTGGCCACAGGATAGACCGGCGGTGCACAAACCAGAGTGTCTTCTGCCGCCGCGCTGTAAGCATTTGGGACCTATGAGGGGAAGTATCCTGATGTGCTGGAAGTGAGGTACACGGAGTTATGGAGGGTGTGTGCATGACACTCCTCCTGCCTCTAACACTTGCTTTGTGCGGTCCAGGGAAAATAGGACTTTCCTACACTGGCTATCTAATATGGTTCCTTGATGACACTCTTCCTGATATCTTGCATCGTCCTTCTGCTTCACACCTCATGTTCTTTATCCTCTTTATCTTCCTTGACCACCTCGCCTTCTCCTCTTACCACCAATCTTCTGCCCCATCTCTCCATGGCAACTTCTGAAGCTATTTCCAGTATATAATCACTTCTTTTTGGTTTCTAACCTCTCCTTGAGGTTCTTCCACCCCCACCCCCTGGTCTCTTCCACAGCCGCCTTGGTTTTTCACCAACCTCGTGTTGTTCTTCACCAACATCCTGCTCTCCACCTACCACCGCCTGATGTCTCCTCTCTTCTACCACCGCCTTGTTATGTTTGCCAACCTTCTGGTCTCTGGCATCCAACTCCTGATCTTTTCCACCAAATTTCCGGTCTTACTCACCAACCTCCGAGTCTTCTCTACAAACCTCCTGATCTTTTCCACCAACCTCCTGGTCTTCTTGCCAGTCATGCTGATCTTTGCCACGGACTTCCTGTTTCTTTCCACAAACCTCCCGACCTTCCTCCCCAACCTCCTAGTCTTTCTCACCAGCCTCCTGGTCTTCTGACAAACCTCCTGTTCTTTACACACCTCCAAGATCACTCCCACTTCCTCCTTACTGTGACCAATCAACTCCTCCCCTGCTGTGCCTAAGCCAAGCTCCTCAGTATACTCCCCTTAATCTGCTTCAAACTCCATTCTGCATCATTGTCTCCACTCCGTGACCTCCTTCCTCCAAGCAGCAACACTGCCTGATGGACCCTGACAGCGTTTGTAGCCATGTTTCCATCCCACGTGCCTCTATGTAAGGGTCTGCATCAGTGTTCTGAAGTTGATGAGAGGCTGGAATTGGCTGCCCTTCATAGGTTCCCCTGAGCTTATTGTGTCCTTTAGGGGCTAGATCAAACCTTTATCTGGCCTATTTGCCATCTTGGAATCACATGCAGAACACTGCTTGGGAAGGACATAGCTGCCCTGCTTCCCAACTGTGTGAGCCCAATGCTGGAGATTCCTCTGACAGTCTCTTTACTCCCTCTTTGAGTGTGAAAGGAATATTTATCTTGTGAAAGGAATATTTATCTTCAGTATAATTTCAATTTTGTATAACCCTGAAGGAAAACTTTTCTGGGAGACAATGGGGGTCTTTATGACCCTGGCGGTAGCCGTGCTGGTAAAACCGGCATGGCTACTGCCAGAGTCCTTTTTTTACCGGCTTTGGGGACTTACCAGGGTATTCCAGCCCCAGCGGACCCGGTAATTCCCAGAAGCCGGGTGCCGGTAAAAATTACTCCCCATCCCATTTGAGTCCTGTAGGGCTCAATGGGGAGGTTGGATGCACCGGCACCATTTGTGATTGGTGCCGGTGCATCCAACATGCTCTGCGAGCGGGTGCCTTCCCGCCCGCCAGGTCAGACCTGGTGGGTGGACAGGCACCCGCTCGCAGACTCGTAGCTTGCCGGTCCGGAAACAGCGGTACTGGCAGGCTTACCAGGACCATTGTTTCTGGACCAGCAAACTCATAATGAGGCCCAATGAATGGTAAACTTGCATCATTTGCATTTGAGAGCGCTATTTGAAAACTGCAAACTGGCAACATTGTCATGTTCAACGCCGTGATACCTTTGAGTTTGAGCGTTTAACAAATGCTAGAAATAAATAAACTCAGGGCTCAGAGAGAATTTCTCTATATGGGAGTTAAACTGTATGACAGTTTGGAACTTCCTGTATGAATGGCTGGTATGGTTTCGTACCTTTTGTGCGCACTGTCCTTGCCCGAGGCAGAAGAACATTGGCTGGTCCCACGCCCTAGCAGAGTAGGGGATAAAGAGACAATCAGAACGGGTCAAAGGGGGGGAGAGAGAGAGCAGTAAAGCTAGAGGAGCCCCGAAACCTCCTGCCGGGAGCTGTGGCCAGATAAAGACAGCAAATGCCAAACATGGCGGCCCGGGTGGCGTTGGAGCCTGTGAAACAGTCACGACCGTGCCAGGCCAGAAGCCGAAGGTGCATGACTGCGAAGCGGGCCAAGGAGCAGTCACCAAGCAAGACACAGTCAACCGCTGCACCAAAAAGTTACCAGCCGAAGTCCTGCAGGAAGCCCATCAGAAAAGAGAGACGATTACGCCCAAGGCAGAGCGCTGGGGAGAGGCAGAAGAAGCAGCGCCAGGTCAGTCCAGCTCGCCGGCTCTCCAGAAGGGCACTGCCAAGAAACCAAAGGTAGGGGTTGGCTCTAGGAAACTGGGAGGAGTTTGATGAGACCCCTGAAGACCCCACGGTGGGGTCAGAGAGACCCAACCCCAAGGCTGGGGAAGAGAATTCTGACACCAAGGCGGGGAGAGTGAGACCCAACCCCAAGGCGCTGTGAGGAAACTAAGACCCTACAGCCGGGTGAGAGAAGTGCGACCCCAAGTCCTTGTAAGAGAGACCCAACCCCAAGGCGGACTGAGAGAAGTGCAGCGCCGAGGTGGGGTGAAAGAATTGTGACCCCAAGGCGGAGTAAGAGAGACCCAACCCCAAGGCAGGGTGAGGAAACTTAGACCCCGAGGCTGGGTTAGAGAAGTGCAACCCCAAGGCGGTGTGAGAGAAGTAAGAACCCAAGGAGGGGCATAATTATGGCAAGCATAGGATTCTGGACGTAGGACTTTTTATTCTGTGTGTTTAAGCACCCTTTAACACTTCCTTTCTTTATAGAGTAGGGCAGAGAAACGGACCCTTGGGCATAGCTTAAGCCTTGTGTCTTGTAATGAAGGGAACAATCATGAAAGGGCCCCTATGTCCGTCTCCTGATTCTGATCTACCACACCACTTAGAAATAAGGTTCTTTACTGGAACATACAGTACACACACATACTAAATCAATATCTGAGAGCAATGAATCACATATAAATTAAATTGTCCCATGTCAGATGTCAATAGTATATCAAGTCCTTGTTTATTCCTTGCTTATTATAGTACATGGCCTTTTGTGGTTCCTATTGTCACAAGTGTTGGAATAACAAAATAACAGAATACCAAAATCAAACAGCTGATTTGAGTGTGTATGTAAGCAACCCTGGTAAAACATATGGCTGTGCCTGGTATTGAATTGGGAGATTAAATGTATGCATTTATTTATATACTGGAGGAACAATGCTCCTTTGATCACAAAAGATCGTACAATAGATAAGAAATCAGATTTGATGGGGAGCAGAGAGCTTCTTACAATGGGGTGAGATTGAGGGACATTCTGACCAGGTTGTGGAAGAGAGTAAATGGAAACTTCACCGGGGACAATACGTGAGTGGACTTTCATAGATTACTGACAAACTAACATTAGACATTCTTAAGTGCAGGTAGACGGTTACGGGCATTAAATAAATAAATAAATCCTATTCCAGGCTCTTCAATGAACTGAGGACATTCCTTCTTAAATCATAGATCTTGCCATGACAAATGCCCTGCCTATTTATCAGTAAGCTTAATTACTCTAAGAGACCTTATCGTCCTCTACCCATCGTAAACAAGAGAAGGGTGCCACACCCAAAACCGACCTCTGCTAACAAGCAGTTCCTTTAAATCTCTTGATTTTATTCCTTTCCCGTCTCCCCCTCACCCCCAGACTTTGGGGGAAATTTATAAAAGGACAGCCCTTCATAAACACCTTTTTTTTGTCTTTTCCAAATTGACCTACTCTAAGGTAGCACTTGGCCAAGAATTCCTTCCGCTTCCTTCTAGCGGGCCATACAATATATCATCATCACACATCCTGACTGTCGCGCTGGTTGAGGAAATCCCAGTCCACAAACCCCTCTGAGAATGGGTTTGAATTCCTTGCTGTACCGTGCCAACTCCTACCTCTTAGTAGAGCTTTTCCGGACATGGGTTGTGGCAAACCTTTCTTCCAGCATGCAGAGTTCTCCCCTCGCAGCCGGCTCAGAACGGCATCAGCTCCTGCTTCTCTACCGCAGCCTCGTGGTTCTAGAGGCACCTGAGCCGGATGGCTTCTCGCACGCAGAGAGTATCTCTCGCACGCATCATGATGCATTCGATTCAGGTGCTGCTCACCGTTGGCTGGAAGGAGGAGAACAGTGATCCCCAATTCCTTGACATGGAACCCTCAAACTCCACTAGGACCACATAAGGGACAGCTGGGGCCAGTGCAACAAATGGAGCGGATGCCCTGGCAGCATTTGTGTTGCTTGTATAATACGTAATGGACAAACCATGTTTCGCATCAATCCACATCACATTGTTGCAAAGGAGTGAAAATTGCTTTCCCAGTTTTTTCTGCCACCATGGTAGGAAAAAGACCAAACAGGGTTGCTCCAAATTTGGACAGGAGAAGCTTTTTGCATGACATTTAGAACCAAGGCAAGAAAACTGAGCACACAAACTGATTTTTCATGTATACTGTTGATGTAATAAGCTAGCAAAAAAAGCTCCTGTTTTTTCATGTAAATGATGGGATTTTCTTTGACGCAAAATCTGTTTCTAATGCCATGCAGCAAATATAGTACACAAATAGACTGCTTCAAGTTTGCCACCATGCAAACGTCTTCCAATCCGTATTCCCAAAGCAGCCAAACTGCTCTGAAAATGAGAGTCCATCTTCTGTAGGATCCATACTCATCCTATCCGCCCCTTTAGAGGTCATCTGAACATGCCTCATGCATTTTGTTAGCAATACCATACAAGCCAACAAGCCCCATTCCAGTCAGGAGATGGAAGTCCAGTCCTGGTTTTAACTTTCTGTTCTGAGATTTGTATTCCTGGATTCCTTCATTATAAACCCATGTCCCAGAATGGAAAGTTAAAACCAGGACTGGCCCACCATCTCCTGGCTGGAATGGGGCTTGTTGGCCTGTATGCAATACTCCATGGATGTTAGCTCTGGGTCAGATGGCTCCTGATGAATATCTTTGGTTAAAGTAGGTGAATAAATGCTCTTCCTTCCACACGTTGCCTTACGCGTGTGAAGGAAGGGGGCAGGACATACCAATTAGTTACTCCCTGGGTAACCTGTCCTGGTACTTCTTAGCCTTCCTTGCTCCAGACCAGGAGTCTCCATCTGATCCTCGAGGGTTAAAGCCATTGTATGTTATCAGCCTCAGGATAGCTATGAAAACAGTGAAACTGACGAGGGGTTATTTACATAGTTGCTGGTTAACCTGAAAACCTGATGTGGTTGGCGCTGCCCCCCCTCCCTACTCCCCCTTCAACTCGCATGGATAGAACTAGACACTACGGTGCAGGGAGTTGATGGGTGTAACGGGGGGGGGGGGGGCTCCGGCCACCGTGTTCTGTGCTCCCCCTTTTCCTATACATATTTCTAATGCAGTTCAGCGCAAGTTGCAGAACACTGTCTATCCTGCGCTTTCTCATTCTAAAGCATAACATAGCCCCCTCCCCACTCCTCCTGAAACAGGCAACGCGCACTTCTGCATACTGCTCTGCTTCCCTGCCTCTATCCCCCCACTCCCACACCCAGCGACAGTCGATGCCAGAAAACCATGCTGCTGGGACGCACAGGAGGAGGGGGTGCAGGATACCGCTCCAGGCTGGCACCTAGCCCGCTCTCTCTCTAATCCCTCTCGGGTTCTGTGTGCCAACGGGGTGGGGTTGACAGGGTCCCCACAGGAGGGAGCAGATGGGGGAGGCAGGCAGCTGAAAGTACAATCTGTTCAGAGGGTCCACAGAGGTGCCCGTGTCCTGCCAGGCCTTTGTGAGTGTGTTCAGACAGAATGAGCCCGCAGGGGACATACCCTGGCTACTCTTGACCCCACCTGCGGACCTTTCTCCATGCCTGGCTCAGCCTGTGGGCGTATCTTACACATCTCCCGAATGACTGCATCCGGACAAGAGGCCTGAGCATCGCCAGCTCACACGCATGATGCTAGCATGTCATATTATTAGTCCTCATTCCCTGATCCTAAGATCGCCTGTAACAAGCTATAATATCCGACAGTAACATGTCATGTCTGTCATCATTCCCTGATAATTCAAAGGCATTTAATCACATGTGATGTCATAGCATGCAATGTTCGATAGTAACATGACATGCCTGTCCTCAGCCCCTGATCATGCAATGTCCTGTAATGTCATAACATATGATGTCCCATAGTTACATGCCATGCCTGTCCTCATCCCCCGATCATGCAATATTCTGTAATAACATTTAGAGTCATAGCATGTGATGTCTGATAGTGGCATGTCACGTAGGCCCTGATAATATAACATCCTGTAATGTCATAACACATGATGTGTGATCATAACGTGTCCTGTCTGTCCTCATCCCCTGATCATACAATGTCCTCTATTTTCATAACACACGATGTGTGATAGTAACCTGTCCTGCCTGTCCTCTCCCCCTGATCACGCAATGTCCTGTAATAACATGTCATGTGTGCCCTTGAACATGTAATGTCCAATAATAACGTCTGATAATTGATAATAGAGATGTCTTCACAGCCTGTAATCATGCAATGTCTGAAAGCAACCTGTAACCTTCAGTGGTAACGTGTGCGAGCGGTCCTCAGCCTCTGAACATGTAATGTCAGATCCGATTGTAACATGCAATATCTGTCCGTAGCATTGGATATTTCTGCTCCTGGTAGGACCTAAGGAAACCCTAAATAAACTCAACAACCAATACTCGGCCTTCAATAGTCACAACATCCAAATCCCAGTCTCACGGTCGGTGAAAACCCTAGGAGTCTACTTGAACACCACCCTCTCCATGTCTAGGCAAGTCAGCGTTATCACCTCCTCTGCAGCCTACTACACAAAATTGCTTACCGCAGCCAGACCCTTCCTGACCACTGGAAACTGCCTTTCTATTGCCAGAGCTACAATTGGCTCATGACTGGACTACTGCAACGTCCTCTTTGCCGGCACCTCAGAAAAAAACCTAAAGAAACTCCAAACCATTCAGAATAATGCTCTCCCAGCAGCCAAAGGCATCCCTAAAAGGTAACACATTCCCTCCGCAAGGAAGCAGGCACATTGGCTCCCCATTAAAAAAAACACATCCTGTTCAAAACACTTACTATCACCCACAAATGCATCAACCACGCAGCCCCACCCAACCTCTCTCAGAGAGTGAATAGGACCTCCGCTTCCAGACCAACCGGAACACCTTACTCCAACCGACCCGTAGTCCCCAAAGTCAAGCGAGCCAGGGCAGGCGGGGCGAGTTTCCCATTCATTGCTGCTAGGCAACGGAACTCAATGCCACTTACCCTCAGAGCAGAACCCTCACACCTTGCCTTTCGCAAAACACTCAAAACCTGGTTGTTTGTCTGAAGCACGAAGTTTGTCCTGTTCTGTATGTTCCTTGCAACCAATCTGTCACTTTCTAGCACCTCGATACCCCTAGGTTGTATGTGTGCTTTATAAATATAAAAATAAAAAAATAAATATTTCCCCTAATTATGTAATGACCGACAGTAACATGCAGTGTCAGACAGTGATATGTCCTATCAGTCATCAGCACTCCCCATTTCTCTGAAAGTCTGTCCTGACTCCTTCGACATGTACTTGCCAATCATAACATGTAACGTATGATAACATGCACTGTCAGATAGTAAAAGGCAGTAGTATTCTTCAGCCCCCGAATCTGTGACATCTGATATTTAGATTGAATGTCCATAGTAACATGTACATATCTTTCCTCAGCTCCTGACCACGTCAATAGACACATGCAATGGTGAATGTAACTTGCAATAGTATCAGATAACACTGGTACAAAGACTTAGCCCTGTCAACCCCCATAACGTGCAATGTCTAATAGTTGCATGTCATATCTGCCCTCAGCTCCTAAACATGTAACGTCAGTAATAACATGCAATGCCAATAGCAATATGGATTGGCCAAACGTATCATGTAACAGCTAGAATCGTCAGCCCCTATAACGTGTAATGTCTGATACTAACTTGTAATATCGGTCCCAGCTCCTGATCATGGAATCTCTTCAGTAACAAATAACCTGTAGTATCTGTCCTCAGCTCCTGATCATGTCATTGTAAAATGCAATGTCAACAGTGACATGCAATGCCTGACAAAGGCCTCTAGTAACATGCAAGGCCGCTAGCAGGGTCTCATCTTGCCCGCCCCTTGAGAATGGAAGGCGCAATGATAACATGTCCCGTTTCTCCTCCTTCCTCCAGGTCTTCATCCTGTACTTCAAGCCGAGCATCTTCCGGTGCCTGCTCCTGCGCTGGGTGCGGATGCTGGGCTTCGCCATCGTGTACGGCACCATCACCCTCAAGCTGTACAGGTACCCACGGGACTCTTTGCCAAGGGTATGGGGGCATTAGGGGCAATGCTGGGGTGGACGGTTATGCAGCATGAGAATGCCAGGCAGTTACTCAGCAGGCCAAAACATAGCACCTATGCATTTCAAGTGGGGGTTCGCTGCAAGGAGGGGCAGCTGCCAACATGGCACTTTCCCTGTGTTGTCCTTGCTCCGGCCCAGTCAGAGAGATGCGTGAACAACTAAAACGGAGAGCGTTACCCCAGTAACACGAAGGTGTGCTGTGTCGAGTTCTGGGGTCCTGTTCTGAAGGCCACTCCCGTTGAAGGTCATGCACAGTGAGGGTCTCCCAACAGAAGTAAATGCCATAAAGTCCTGGAAAAGTCTAAGAACGGTCCCATGTCACACCTGTGCATTTACATCTCTGTGCCTTTGCATCATTTACTTTTTTTTAAAGGGGTGTCAATCACTGTTACACCTCTCCCTTTTCTTATGCCTATTCCCTTAACGTTTTTGTGTACATGTGTTCAGCTTGTTCACTGAAAAATGAGCAGGCCCGATGTAAACCCAGTGGTCGAGCCAGCATTAGGGGCTCTCTCAGCAAGCCATGGGTAAATGGGGGGGGGGGGGGCCCAGCTGGCCACACTCGAACCTAGGCCGAAATACCCCCTGATGCTATGGGGTACAGTGTCAGTCTGGCCACACGCCCTTTCAGCCAAAGATCAACTTCTCCAAGCTAAATTTGTTCTAACCAATAATGACCTTTAATATAATATGTTTAAAGAGGCATGCGCTAGGAAAGTGATTCATTGATAACCCCTCCCCTCTCGCCCCCAACCTTCAATATGTTAGGTAAACTCGAAACCACGTCACATCAGCAGTAGTCCATGTCAGTGGGATGGGAATGGTGGGTGCCGAGGATCTTTCGCTGCAGTGCCCCATGGAATCCTCTCCGTTGATGAGTGTGCTTTGGAGACATAGGGCCTGATTCATAGAAAAGTGAGCATTGATCCCGTAAACGACTTTGCCCGTGCCTGCGCGCAAAGGATTCTGTGCACGCTCTGCATATTCATGGAATTTTGACCGCAAAGTAACCCTATGCGCAAGTAGTGGCCAGAACGCCCACGACACCCCCCCACGCAAAGCAAATACAGCCATGTATAGCAAACCTATGCACCCTCGCACGTGAAGTAATGCACCCCGGCAATACTTCGTGCGAACCCCTCCATCCAAGGCAGCACCCAGTGCCACTGCGTGGGTTCCCCCGTCACTATTCACAGCATTTATCGTGATGTAGTCAGTCCCCGGTAAATCTGCGTGTGAACCACCGTAAACCGTGGCTGCACCCTGCTACACTGCATACGCGCACCCTTGACTGCGATTGACTCCCCAACTGTGTGCATGCACCCCTAAATTCCCGATCGGACCTTACATTTGCGTGGTGAATCCTATGCGATTGGGACCTTGCGCCTGCTTTCACGTGGCAGTGTGATCAGGAGCTATGCGTGCCGATTCCCCTGACGTGATGTTGCGTGGTCAGATCCATGAATACGTTAGGTTTTGCATGGTGCTCGGAGTGCGATTTCCTCACGCAGGCTGTCCCTCGACACGCCCACGGAATGCCTTGTTCTTCCTCATTCTGCATGCAGAATGGGGAATATGCATGTCCCGCCACCTATATAAATCTCTGAGCAGGCCCGACCCACACTCTGTGTGGAGTCTCGCGCAAGGTGCTCAACTGCTTGCAGAGCCATGCCGCCCTGCGCGGAGACCCTGCAAGGTCTGGAAAAGTCCTGCAAAGTAATGAATCGACAGAGGGGGTTTTGCACACAGAATGGCCCACAAAGGCCCTATTTTCCACGCAAATAAATCCAGTAATCGGACCCATAGACTTCCAGTATAAGCTCCGGAACAAGCCAGGTCATGCTGTAAGCAGAGGACAAAAAGAGAAGCCATTCCTGGAGCAACGGGGATCGGGGATTGAATGTAGTGCGGCTCATATTCAAAAGAATGGAGTTGAGAAGTTAGAAGGAGAGATGAGAAAGTGTCGGTGACAATATTGAAGAAGTGCATTGTGGGAGTTGTGATTCCAGCATTCCCAAAGATTAGCCCAGTGGTGCTGATAAAGCCAGAAGAAGCAACAAACTATTTCATTCTGGGAGTTGTGGTTCTAAGACTCCAATCCTAACGCGACCAAGCCAAGAGAAGTAAAGGTTAATTATATTGTACCAGTCATGGTTCTAAACCTCTAAAAGTGTAGTAATGTGGTGCTGGCGATGCCTAGATAAATTGCATTGTGGTAGTTGTGGGTCAAACACTCCAAAAGCCTTGCGAAGTGGTGCTAACCAAGCCAAAGGACCCAAAAAAGAAATGCACTGTGGGGCGTGTGTGTCTAACACTCTAAAGTGTTGCACTGTGGTGGTGATAAAGGCCAGTGAACTAAACCAGAACTGCATTTTGGAAGGTGTGGGTTTAACACTCCAGAAGCCAAAAGCAGTGGCACTGATAAAACGAAGAGTACCAAAGAGGAATTGCCTTTGGGGAGCTGTTTGAACACTTCAAAAATATATTTCAGTGTCGCTCATGAAGGCAAGCAGAGGCGCTGCTAGGGGGGCCTGAGGGGGCTATAGCCCTGGGTCTTTTGGTTGTAGCCCTGGCTAGCAGCTCAGGGGTTATAACCAAAAAGGCTAGCTTTCCCCTGGTCCCGACAGTCCCAAAATTAGCGTAGCCCTGGGTCTTTTCCAGACCTAGCAACACCCCTGAAGGCAAGCGAGGCAAATAAGAATGACAGACTGCTAGTTGTGGTTCTGAGCATGAAAAAGCCTAGAGATGGGGTGCTGAAGAATACTAAAGTACATAAGAAGAATTGCACACTGGGATATGTCGTCGTTCCAACACTCCCGGATACCAGCATACCGATGCTGATCAAGCTAGGGGAACTAAGTAGACTACATTTTCTGGGAGCGGTGACAAGGGTGCTGGGAAACACTAAAGTACATAAGAAGAATTGAGTCGTAATCCACCACTCCTGAAGACACGCATTCCGATGCTGATCCAGCCAGGAGAACCAAGTAGACTTTGTACGCTGGTAGCCGTGATTAAAAAGCCTAGATCAGTGGTTGACAAACGCACATAATATAAGAAAAATGGCATAGCGGGGCCATCCCCTACTTTGGCCCTGCCTCCCCAGAACCACAGACCATATGCACTTACAAAATAGACCACAGAGACAATAATATTTTTGGAACAAACAGATCACATTTTATTGGAGTCAGCAAAATGGGTGGCCCCAGCCTCCTTCGCATAATGGCCTACAACACCTATTGGGTGGCCCTTTCCAATTCCCAGGCTTTCACCAGTATTTTATTGTCCTCGGGTGACCCTTGGCACTTCCGGTTATTACATAGCGGAAGACCGCCTCTGGCTACCAACGGACAGGCAGTAGTTTCAACGCCCTTGCCTGGAGCGAATACACCCGGGACCACTGCATTCAATTGTCGAGGAGTCTTAACTGTCTGTAAGGGAGTCAGTGCATGTATAACCCCGAACCTGGCTCGTGTGCGGCCAGTGGGGACCACTCATGGCAGGAACCGCAGAGAAAACTCCTCCTTGTCTAGGACCACCCCATAACTCCACCACACTTTGGGGATGCCCCCCACCACCCCTAATGCCCCCACCTACTGCCCTTTTTAGAGCTGCAAACAGATCCACATGGAAGAACAGTGTGCCCTTTGTCCCAACACATACCTCCCGTAAAAATGGTCACCCACCTGCCATTAAACACAGTCACTCCATCTAATAGTCACTAACGGGCGAACCCTGCCCCATCTGTTACCAACCTTTCTCTTCCGGTCTTCCCTACTTCCAGGTGGCCCTTTACCATTCCCAGGAAGTAACTCCCTTATCCCATACTCACTTTCGGATGCCCCTTAGCCATCCCCGGGAATTCTGGGTGGCCCTTTGCCATTACCGTTCATCCATTCGAGTGACCCTTTGCCAGTCAGCGGTAATATACTCCCATACCCTGTATGGAGTGCTGCCCAAGGCCTAAGAGCTGTCCCGATAATTCTCCCTTTCGCGAGCTCCATGGCACCTTACAAACCATCCTACACACACCTACACTGAGCACGAGATGTCAATGTGGGGTGCAGCCCACTGCCAGTCATTTAGTTTTCAGGCACCACCTTCAAGAACGTAATGCAACTACTCTGGTACCTGGACCTAACTGCAGGTGTGAGTGTATGCTCCCAGAGGTGCCAGGCCGGCTGTTCCACTTCACCAGCTGCCCCCACTCCGTCTTGAATAGCTCCCTTGTCTTCTGAGCTTACCGATAGGCCTTCCTGAACTTCTCTTTGCAGTATGCATGCCTTACCTGCAGACTGCAACCACACCCCTCTTCGCATCCCGCATAGTTTCCCTGGATCATGCGGATATCAACCTAGAAATAACTGCCGTCGGTGCCCCGCACACTTCATCCTTCAGTGCCCTTCGTGGTTTTGAAAAGAAAAAAAAATACATCCCTTCTCCTTAGCTGGGCCCTTCTCCATGCATGCAAAAACCCACCTTACCAGTGTCACTCAGCATTTGTTCTCGTCAATCCTCAACCGGGCTGTTACCTGATAAAGAACCTCTGTCTGCCGAAACTCTCGCCAGTCCTTTGCCCCTGTGACATAGCAGACAACTTAGTAGTTTAGCCGTTACCTTCACAACCCCCATCCCAATGGCCACTTTATATCGCTATTCAACTTTTTAAAAGGGGGGCAGGGGGTGCTACTTAAGTTCACAAATTTCACCTCGAAAACCACCATCAAACAGTAGCTGGGCCAGTATGGACCCTGTGGCAAGTGACCCAATTCAGAAAAAACATGTGTGCATTCTAATCACACTTATGCGTTCCGCTGTCCCGAACCCTCGGCACAGGGGACCCTGATGCACTGGTCACAATACTTTCACTGCATCCAAGATCTTTTATTAGCTTTGTATTTTATTGATAAGCCCCTTTCGCCAAAGCAATCTAGACCATTGCTCTACACCATTATTCTTCTTCTATGACCAAAATTGGCATATCCTATCTTCCTTGGAAAATGAAGGGCTGAGTCAGCCATGCTCATACTCACACCTGTGACCTCGAAATCCCATATACTAAAACCTGTGACCTCGAAATCCAACTGCATTCCAGTTTCAACAATTACACTTGCTGAGCTACCTTGCCAGGCGAAATGGCATGCCAAACTCGATGAACCATGGGCAATCCCACCAATCTGTGCCGTTTCTTCCTAGACAAACAGACATGCAAACTTGTGCCATGCGCTACCTCAAAATCCTGTGGGGGCACTGCACCTTTTACTCAACGCACAAGCCCCACCTTCAACAAGGGTGTGGGAGCCCTTCTACTGAGAACATGGTCAAATACCCTGATCTACGGCATTTTTCCCACTCGGCTGGTCTGCAACCCCGTTTTAGGCTGGTTCTGGCCAGCATAGGGGCATGACCTTTCCGAGGCAATAAATCCTCTGGGGGTGGGGAGCAAGTGGGGCATCCCGTTATGCTGGCTGTCCCTCTAGCGCCTCCTGTGGGAGCTGGCCATCCACTTACTTGGAGTTGTAGTTCTAAGGATGCTGATGAAGGCAGGGGAACCGAGTAGACTTTATACCCTGGGAGTGATCATCCCAAAGCTTGAACAGGCTAGAGCAGAGGTGGTGCCAGACACTAAAGACACTAAGAAGAACTGCATACTGGGAGTTGTAGTTCCAACACTTCTAAATACCAGCATGCTGATGCCAATAGAGCCATGATAACCCAGTAGACTTTATACACTAGACGCAGTGATTCCAAAGCTTAGAGCAGTGACTGGCAAAGAGGTACGAGGAAGAATAAGATGGGTAACTGTGACTGGAACCTTTCCCGCTTGCACAATGTCGCCACTCTTAAGCGAGCGACAAGCAGTAGAGAATTGCATGCTGGGATCTAGAAGCTCCCAGACTCATAGACTGGGGCAGACTAAAGTCCCCAAAGAAAGCCACAGACTGGCCTGGAAACAAGTACACTGTGAAGGCAATGGCGTGGTGATGCCAACCTAGATGTGGACCGCTCCAATTGCCACCGACAGCAACCACTCTAATACAGGGGAGACATATAATGAGAGATCCAGAGAGCTTTGAAAGCCAAGAAGAATACAAACCCACGACTACATACTCAACCCGAGAAGATGGAGTAATGAGGCTCAAGCCTCGGTATCCAAAAATCTCTGCTGATGGATAAAAATCTATCAGCCAGAAGAAGAACAAGCGCCAAGAGGAAGGGGGCGCGAGCACTCATCCTGATGCAGAAATTACTGTGGACCAAGGAGATTATAACATTTTTTTTTATTTTTTTATTTTTTTATTTTAATTGTAACAATTAGTTTATAAATAAACTTCAATTACAATAAGAAGAATCCAATTTTTCACATATACAACAAAGCAAGAAGAAAAACAACAATACAACCAAAGCGAAACAACACATTCTATGAATTCGCAGGAAGGAGAGTAAAAGAGTAAAAGAATAAATGAATAAATGAATATTGCCAACATATTGCCCACATATTGCCAAAATATTTCCGGTTAGAGCATATCCTCAGTCAAAATGTTTTCCACAAACTCACATACTGCACATATGAGCGAAACATTTGAACCAGATAGGATCCAAAACCACCATCTGTCCATATCTTCATCAGCTGGGGCAAAAGGCCCAAGGTAGCGAGTTCGTTGCTGTGATATGTTGGAGCACTCAATGATCAGGTGTTTTACTGATTCAATTGAGTTTCCACAGAACCTACAGAGGTTATTCTCGATCTTAGTAGGATTATTTCTTCGTCGCCATTGGATCTCCTTAGTTGTAATAACGTTCAACCGAAGTCTCATAAATTGAGTACGATGTTTTCTTGATGGAAATTTTTGGAGATATCTAGGTAATTGATCTAGACGATTTGTTAATGGCCCTAAGTAGATCGATGAAGACAGAAGATTTCTATGTTCTAAGTTTTGGATCCAGTTCCACTTCCTTAGTTTCTGTTTCGCAAGTTGGGGGGTTGCTATTGATGTTTCCCACTTTATATCTGCAGAGTCTAGAATCTTTTTTAAACCGCTGCACCACGATAACATGATACAGCAAGATTGCTGTTTGGTTGCATTTGCAAAGATTTGATAAGCCGGAGCCTTGTCTGTCATTGACATTTTCCGTAACAAGGCCAGCGATTTCCAGACAACTATGTTGTACATTGATTCGATTCCAAGTTCATGTCTTATAGAAATCATTGAGGTGCCCTTTGGAAGCTTAAGGATGCGTCTCCAAAATAAGCCTTCGAGGGTCGGCCACAGATGATAGTCAAGATTCCAGCCGGCCTCGGCTCCAAAGGTGATTGAAGGGATCACCTTTTGAATATAGAAGGTTAGTACTGGTTTTAGGGTAAATTTCCCGTATTCAGCATGAAGCTTAGCCCCTTGTAGCGCGAAGGTCAACATACGTTGTTTGAGATCAGACATCCAATCATGTTCTCTGATTGAGGTATTAAAAATGATGCCTAGATACCGAACAGATGGTACAAGTTGTAGCTGTAATGCGTCGAGTTTCCATCTGAAGTTTTTAATTTGTCTTTTGGAGGAATTTCCAATCGCCATGATCTTGGTTTTCTCCACATTAATTTGTAGCGAGTTGTCACTCAAATAATTTTCAAGGGCTAATAAGAGTCTCTGAAGACCAATTGGGGTTGCGTCCATTAGGACAATATCGTCTGCATAAATTGTCCAACTGATACTGTTACTGTCGATGTTTGGGGGGAAGCATCGAGTCTGAGAGAATGCTTCAGATATATCAGCTATGAATAGTTTAAATAATAAGGCGGCAAGGGGGCATCCCTGTTTTACTCCCTTGTTCGTACTTATTCTCTCAGTGAGTTCACCAGCCTCATTAATTCGCACTCGGATTGATGTTTTATTGTGGAGGGCCATAATGGGGCACAATAATTCAAGCGGACACGACCAGGTAATCAGTTTTTTCCACAATTTTGTGCGGTCCAGAGAATCGAACGCTTGTTTCATGTCAATGAATGCGATATACAGGTTTTTGCCTTGATGAAATGCTTTTAATTTCAATAGGTTCAGAATGGTTAGATTTACCTCAGTTCCCACTCCCTTTGTAAAACCTGACTGTCTTATATCAGAGTGTCCTGAGCTAATAGCCCACTTTGCCAGCTTCTGTTGTAAGAAGGACGCAAATATCTTACCCAAGATGTCTAACAGAGCAATTGGGCGATAATTCGCCGGATCGTCTCGGCAACCCTTTTTAAAAATAGGAACTATGATAGCCGAGTTCCAGGATTCAGGAATTAGCTTTGTGATAGCTATCGCTTGGAATAGATGGTAGATAAAAGTTGTCCAATGCTCAATGTTGGCTTTTAGAGTGACATTGGAGAGGCCGTCAGGGCCAGCTGCTCGAGAGTTTTTTAACCTTTTAATTGCAGATGATATGTCCTCTCTTGTTTCAATTACATCCCAAGACTGGACAACTTCACACCTTTGGTCTGTTGGCCGATTTACCGCAGTTCCAAAGACCTTGGCAAAGTATGATTCCCAACTGGCCTTGGAAATACCATGATGCATCTTTGCTTGATGGAAAATTGCTTTTTGGTTTATGATATTCCATAGGTCCTTTGTCTGATGACAAATGATGATCTTCAGAATATGTTCTCCTCGTTCTTGATCTCTCATTGTTTTGAAACATTTCAACCAATTTCGGTACTTCACCTTCAGATGTTTCATTTGCACCATAGCATTGGGGTCTAAGTTTTTCTTTAATTTCCTTAATTCACGTTGCAGTTGTTTTTTTTTGAGAGATACCAATGGACTAAATTCATATTTTTTTAAATATGAACATCTGTTTGAATGATTAGATTTTATTTGAAAGTCTACCAGCAAGGCAGTGTAATTTAATTTGTCATGTGGAGCTATTTCTTCAGAGGACATCATTTCGTTTAGATTTCTCAATTGCTTAGTGTTTATTTTTAGTCGATTTCCTCCTTGATTTACTTCGATCGGCTGGTTGAAAAGCTCTTCATTTTGTGGCGAAAATGCCCTTAGAGTTAATTCGAGCGGATCATGATCGCTCAATTTTGACTTCAGAACCGTCAACTGGACGATGTCATGAGACATAGTTTTTGATGCCCAAACATAGTCAATAATAGTTCCATTTCCACCACGCTGCCATGTAAAGTTTGGGGGACAATCTCCTTTTGTATGACCATTGAGCATATAACAATTCCTAGCATTCATTGCTGACTGAAATTGATAACCTCTACACGAGGTTTGTAGTTTCTGCTTAAATTTAATCGTTTTCAGGGTATCATCAAACCACGAAAAGTTCAAGTCACCGCATACAAGTACTTGTAGGTCGGACAGCAATTCCATGGAATCATCAATCAGTTTTGTTATCGATTGGATAAAATGACATGAGGAAATCATTGCTGTGTTCCAATAGATGTTAATGAGCAGAAGATGCTTGAATGTTGAGCTCGGTCTACAACTGTTTTGAAGAATTGTTCCCTGGAAAAACAAATTTGGAGAAAAAGAATGCAAAATCTCCCATCCGGAGGCGTTATTTATCATGGTCAGGAGCCCAGAGAATGGTCGACCAAACTGGTTTTTCCCAACTGGATTTAGAACGATGGAATACCCGTCTCTGTGCGGCGACTCCCTCAACCATGTTTCCTGGAGGCATAGTGCAAAACAATTTTCTAAAGATGGTTCAAAATTTTCGAACAGATGCCGAAATCATCTGGTGTTCCATGATAAAAGGACATTCACGTCGTCCTTAATGTTTTGCGATAGCTAAGTCCTGTTCGAATGAATCTGTGAGGTACGATTGAAGACGGCATTTTGATGTCCGACTGATCTCTGTCTGATATTAAATTGTTGTCGTAAAACTTCACGGCGTTGTTCGTGAGTTTGCTCTCGATCGTGAGGCACATCATTGCCTCTTCTTTCTCTTTGTGGGTTGGTTTCTAATGTCAAATCGAAGCCATACGACAGTAGCTCGTCTTTTGCTGCAAGCAAGGCATTTTCAACTGCCTGAGAGGTGATATGCAGATAGACCATATCCAGAGAGTCTTCATTGATGTATTCCACAATGGTTATATCGTTGGACGTTATCGTTCTTAGGGATGGAAAATTATGTAGTAATCGCATCACATTTCTACGGTTTAGGTTGACCTCGTTTGAGTCTGAGAAAATATTCTCGAGTCTTAATCTCCAGAGATTTTGTTCCTGTACAGATTTCACAGGTGCAGTTGCTATTGGATGACGTTGCTTTTGCTTTTCCCATTGTGCAGCTGTCATCCTGGGATTTAGTTTTGTAGTGAATAGTTTTTTTTGATGTTGTGCAGCAGCCTTTTCGCGTTCTCGATTTTGGGATTGTGAGGCTGCACCAGAGGTGCTGGCATTTGCACACGTGGGGGTCTTCTTTGTTTCAACATTTTTAGATCTGAACACCTGATGAATTTTTCCCGGACCTTGGGAAGGTATTAGAACAGGGCGAGGGGTTTCAACTGCCTGTTCTGATTGCATCAATTCGACCGATTTGTCTGAGTATATCGAAAGATCGCATAAATCAGTGACACTTAGATCGGAAATCTTTGAACCAGAATCAGATTTGCATCTTCGTCTTTTATTTGGATTTGATGGTTCGGCTGCTTTTATTTTAGAGGTTTCTTTCGACACAAGATTTCTTGAGAGAACATCATCTCGCTCACCCTGATGAACATTTAATGGATTGCGAGAGAAAAGTCCCAGCTTTTGTGGTGTCGAAAGATTTCTCACAAACTGTTTCGTTTTTATTCGAGCATTGCTCATCTTAGTTTGCCGCTTATTTACTATCAGTTTGTTGGCAGGGGTTTTTGTGGATTTTGCACAGGGTTTGGATGGAAACGAAGGAACAAAGAGTTTTGCAGCTCCACTGAAAATGTCGAAGGTGTTTACAGGTCCTTTGGAGAGTGGTACAGGAGGGTTTTGTGTAGTTTGAACTTCATCCACAACAACCGCAGACAAGTTGGAATTTTGTGGTAATGCGTCTGGTTTCGATTGTACTTTATTCGAATGAATACGGTCAAGCTGGTCACCCAAAGGTGGTGCTATTTGTGGTTCCAACGACACGACAGTTTCGGTGTTCACGTTGTCGAGTTGCGATGTACCAGGACTCTTGTCCAAGACGGTACTGGAATTAGGAATGTTATTTGGACCGCTTTGCTCTTCTTTTCTTCTTGAGATGGTGTTTGATCTCTCTGCGCGGTGAGGAGGTCTCTCTTTCAATGGACCTTCAAATTCGATATTGTTCAGGGGGCGAGAGTGCCGACACCACTTCATTATCTCTAGGATCGCATCCATTTGATCATTTTTATCTGTGTGGTCCTTCATTGCGAGGTCTCCTAGTCGGTTTTGCCATTGAAAGGAGATCTCCGCTTCACGTTCCACTCTAGTCATTAGATGAGTGTTATTTTCTTCCAATGATGAAACTTTGTTTAATAGATTATGCAATAAAGCATTTTGATCTTTTACAGACTCGTTTAATGTTTCAAAAAGTTTGATGAATGGAATCAAGGCTAAAGATGAGGCCGCCAAAACATTATTGTGTATCTGGATCCCGGCTGCAACGGATAGATTTTCTTTGTTGCAAGGAATTGACTCCGATCCGGAAATTGAAGGTTCATCATTTTTGCTAGAGCTCCTTTCATTTCTTGGAGAATCGGAGGCTGCTTTAGAACTATGGTGAAAACGCAGGTTTTCCATCGGGTCCTTTGAGGAACACGGTTGTGATTTTCTTGTCGTAGGGGTGCCTATGTTACGAATACTTGGTACGTCTTTTTGCTGAGGTGTGCTTGTGCAGGATTTAAACATGCTATTAGACTTTTGAGTGATCTTCGCGTCTTTCTCACTGTGAATTGGCGACTTTACTTTAGTTGTTGGTGTGATTTGCGGAGCCATCGAGAAGCTGTGAATTAGTTTGTTTTTTACGGCCTGATAGTCCGCTGTCAGCCGCTCCGTCAGCCGCGCTTCTCGTCCCGCTAAGTCCACTCCTTGACTTTTTTTATGAGTAGGCATAAGCAGGGGAGGTAAAAGGGGTCGAGATACTGTGGTTTCTGATGGACGTGAGATTTCACGTCTTTGTAAATCCGATTCGAATGCAGGAGCCGTCGGAGCAGTGGCAGTTCTACTGACTATAGAGTCACATGAGATATCATTATTTATAGGCGGAATGAAAGAAAAATTTGTTTGAATTTCGGGTCCATTTGGTATCTTCAGGGCCAGTAGTTCTGTGTCCGTTACGTCAAACGGCGAAAGAAAGGAAGCAGTATCGATTTCGATCATCACGTTTGACTTTGGAGGATGATGCTCATTTACCATGTTTGTCATTGTGAGTGAGTTTGGTTCGGCCAAAACTGTGTGCGATTTCATGATGTTTTGGCACACGTTGTCTAGCTCATTAGAGTGAAGGACTTGTGTCAAGTTGTCGGCCAACACGACTTGATTGATTTTATTAGTTTCATCACCGTCTGCTTCAGGCGGCAGGTGAGATTCCATGTCGGAAACAACAACAAGTGGCGCAGTATTTTCAGACCGCGGACTCGCTGTGTTTACCGCGGCACTTTCAAGAATTAAGGTCTCGTCGTTGGACCTGAAGGTAGGTTGAGCTTGCGCTATGTGAGTATGTACAGCTATCACGTCGACCACAGACACAGCTTGGTTGATAGAAACGAGGGATGTTTTTGTTTCAAAGTTTACTTCAAGGTCGCTAGTGCTGGCAGCGTGAAGTTGTGTGGAACTGTGTGGAAGGCTTTCAACCCCAGCTTGATCTAGGTAAGGGGGGGCGAAGGGGGTGGAAGAGGAGCACAAGCTGTAATGGGGGGGAGGGAAGAGGAAGACGGGGTGGGTAGGGAAGAGGGAGGGAAAGGGAGAGGTGCGGACGCGTTTGTAGAAGCACCGGCACCCACAGCTGGCAGCACAGGTTCAGTTGAGTAAGAAAACGCACCACGATTCCGAGCATTTAATGTTGATTGGCGCGTCTGCGGACGAATGTCAGTTACCATGGTATCTCTTACCGGTGGTTGTCAGACTCGAGTTGCAACTCGGCGCGTCCTCAGCGATGTAGGCGGACTGGAGGCAGACTGGACTCTGCACCGGACTCCGCGCCGCGCTCCGCGCGCTGGAGGGGTTTTTAAACAGTTAGCCCAGTGAAGGAAGAAAGAGGACTGAACACGTAGTGCAGCTCCTCAATGTAGCACAACACAGCAAGGACTGGAGGCAGACTGGACTCTGCACCGGACTCCGCGCCGCGCTCCGCGCGCTGGAGGGGTTTTTAAACAGTTAGCCCAGTGAAGGAAGAAAGAGGACTGAACACGTAGTGCAGCTCCTCAATGTAGCACAACACAGCAAGGACTGGAGGCAGACTGGACTCTGCACCGGACTCCGCGCCGCGCTCCGCGCGCTGGAGGGGTTTTTAAACAGTTAGCCCAGTGAAGGAAGAAAGAGGACTGAACACGTAGTGCAGCTCCTCAATGTAGCACAACACAGCAAGGACTGGAGGCAGACTGGACTCTGCACCGGACTCCATTTTAAGTCCAATGCCAGCATCATGAAAATCGTACATTATAGAGGCGTGCAAGTTCCTTTCTAAAGTGATACCTGTATCCCATAGGCCATACCTTCGTGCAAATGAGCACCTTATTTATTTGCATTTATTTATTTATTTAAAATGACACCATGGTTATATATTGATACAAGTAAAAGAAAAACAAATGACATCTTATACTTCATCATCAATAGTACCTCCATCAACCTTTGCTAAAACAACTTAAACCAGCATTGGCAATGCCAACAGTTTGGGCTTTTGTGCAGGCATGGAAAAGGCACTTGTCAGGAATAGCTGTAGTGGTATTAACTGGCCACTGATTGTAGCAGGTGCAAAACGGTGCGAGTACCTGGGCATTTAATAGCAGTGCTGGCAAATTCCAAATACTTATACCCAAGCCAAAACTGTTGGCTTTGCCAATGCTGGTTTTTAACAGGAGTTCAGTGAAGGACATGCAGAGTGCTTATAAGTCGAGTGGCTGAAGGCAGACGTGGTTAAGATATTTCTATAACACCAGTAGCGCCTTTACAGTTCCAATTAAGTCATTAACTTTCAGAAGACTTTTAAAAAACATTGGCAGGCATTTCAAGCCCAAAGTATGATGGTAATGCTTGGTTAAAGCGAGCTCCAAGAATTCCCATGAGGAGGTGTTTTGGGCGGAGAGGGGCAGGAACTGGGTGGGAATGGCCATAGGGATTAACATGGCCATGGTCATTCAATAGGTGGGAAAATAGCCAAACAACACCTACAAGCTTTGCGTTCCTCCTCATATGTCATTTCGCCCTAGCTGTACTCTATTGCAATAGTTTCATCTTAAAAGTCACCTAATAGCCCAACCTAAAATATATATATTCATGAAAATTGAATTGCATTCACCTGTAAAAAGAGAAATCGTCTAGTCAATGATTTCGCACAGTCTGTTACCCAGCCACCTTACGCTTCAGTCTATGGCAAAGCAGTACCTGTTGCACACATCCATATTGGTGGTTTGCCGGTTTGCTACCGAGAAGTCATGGCTGTGCACATGGCTATCTGTTCCCTAGAGGCCGTGGCCATATAGACCGCAAGCTACTGCCTCTAGTGCTCGTTCTTGTACCAATGAGCGATTTCTCCTTCGGACGGTTGCAACAGAAGCGTGCCTGCTGTCCAGAGGGTATGCTTGCACAGAGGTGAGGGACCTGCTACCAACGTGCATTCCAGTATTTAAAGGGACGGTGGGCCACCTGCAGCCCGCCAGATGTTTTCACCTTCAACTCACATGTTTCCTCACCATTGACAATGCTGACTAGGCCTGAAGGGAGTTGTAGGCCAAAACATTTGGAGGGCCTTAAGTTGCCCAACACTGTTCTTAGGGGACTTCTGTATGGGTCATGCCTGTACAAAGACAGTAAACTGCCATCTATCTATCATTCATGCTTACAGATGCTAGGTGCTTTGGAGGGCAAGCTTGGATCTGCTGCAGTGATCTGCAACCTTTGGATCACCAGATGTTTTGAACTACAACTCCCATCAGCCCTAGCCACTATAGATAATGATAAGCGAACATGGGAGTAATAGTTCCCAACATCTGGAGAGCCACAGGTTTGGCGTGTCGGTGGTGCTGAGCACTACCCTGCGATCTCATCTATCCCCATCCTCAGGCTAAAGGGTGTGACTCATAATTACTTTGTGACTTCCTCTATCCTCTGCAGAGTGCTTAAGGTGTTTCTGTCGCGCACGGCCCAGCGGGTGCCTTACATGACCAGTGCGCGGGTGCTGAAGATGTTGGCTGTGATCCTGCTGCTGGTCCTCTGGTTCTTGGTGGCCTGGACAGTGGGGATGATGGAGAACATGGATCGGAACATCCCGCTGGTGGTCCGTTCGCAGACCCCTGGGGGCCTCTACTTCTACATCTGCGATCATGACCGCTGGGACTATATGATGGTTGTGGGTGAGTGACTCTTCCCTTCTCCCCAATTCTGCTCACCTCTTGCACCTTTACACTGAGCAGCACTTGGACTTCATCTGCCCCCACCAACCCAATTGGTCTATCCTCCTCTTCCTCAGCTGCTGCTCTTCCCCGTCTCTTACCCTCACTAATCCTTCACCACAACCACCACTGGATTCACTTGTGATAGAAAGAACATGCCAACAACTCAGGTTGCACACTTCCATCATACATATGCCCCCTCAAAAGGGGCTGCAGGTCATGTTCTGCTCAAGCTAGTTGGCATGGTGATATCCCCAGGCCGCGTGTACTCATATACCAAAGCACTTTTGGAACGACCACCTTCACCCACCCACAGAAGCCACTGGCTTCCTCACATGCCCAGACCCTAGGGTAAATGCCCTGCTACACCCGAGTGACATTGTGAACCCCGAATGGCAGATTGCCCTCCAACACTGCCCACTGCCATTTGATACATATAGACACACACAATAACTTAGAGGCAAGAAAGATGCAAGCACTTTGGCTTTAAAAAGGGCCAGAACCTCCCATCTACTGAAATGGGGGAAAGGTGAGAAATGCCCTTCTGTGTGATGGCTGTTTTTGGGCCATTACCCTTCCAAGCACCAAGATTGCACTACATCTGAGGTAACCCTGGTGCTCGTTGCCTAGAAAGACCTGTTCTTTCACCTCGTTCAAAATAGTATGCCCAACCACCCTCCGGGTACTCTCCGGCGCAGGCCAGCATGGTCCTTCTGGACGTCATGATCAATTGGCACGGGTGCGACCCTTGACTCTGCTTGTAAAAATACCCCCTCCCACTTACCAATTACCACAACTATAATTATAAGTGTTCATTTATAACGTGCTTAATACAAAGGAGTGGTTTCTAAGCGCAGGATCGGGATTACGAACCTGTGTTGCGCTGCGTTGTCTTGCCTGAGCTAACTATGACTGCCCGACAGCCAATCTGTAGCTCAGCACACCCGTTAACACCGAAGCAACTGCTATTTCAGAGGAACTGAATAGGAGTGCTCAGGCTTTGCTTAGCAGCAGTGTTTTTATATTGTGGCCATGGCAAAGGAGGCAAGTGTCTCAACACATCACTGTCTGCCTTGTGCATCCACCTGCAACTGGCCTGTGACATGGCAGACCAGGGATGGGTGAAAGTGCCGGTCAAGGGGCAGCCCCCCATTTTTTAAAAAGGGGTGCACTCTGGTGCAAACTTTTCACACCCACGGCAAACCTGCAAACTAGAGATTTGGCAGTGGGCAAAACCGCAATTGGAAGCGGTGGTCATTTTTCCAACTAGCGGAAGGAAAAAAATGTTAAGGAATTGTTTTTATTTTACAGACTGTTTTCCCACACCTTAACGGGTACTTGTATGTGGACTACTACCTCACGAATATGCTTAAATGTGCCCACTCACTCTGCATATGACCCCTGGCCCGCTCGACAGGGCACCAAAGCAATCCCAAAATGGCGCGAAGCCAAGAATCCTAGCAACCTGAGTATACATCTCTAACACCTCCTCGCCCTCCCTCCGACCAATCCATGTGGACACGCATGCTGCCTGCAGCCACATAGGCATATTAGCATTGCTGAACCCTATTTTCTGTTGCTGACACAAGTTTCCATTGCTGACACCACCTCAATTGACAAAGGTTGCCTCTGTTGCTGGCCCCTGTATCAGTTGCTGATCTGTGTCTATTTTGGGGACAGCCGATGCCTTTACTTATTTATTTTATTGCTTATAGTGTGAACATAATTTGACAGCAGCAGAGCACTTCACAACCGGAAGGTGCCAGCATTGAGTCTGGCATTTTATACAGTAGCCCATTATCGTTGGTGGAGGGAGGGAGGATTTCTGTTCGTCCAGCGGGTATTATTCAAAAAGCCATACTTGTAGTGTTTTGCAGAACTGGAGATGGTGGGGGCATTTTGAGCCTCTGCCGGGATTGAGTTCCAGATGGTTGGGGCATGGCAGGAGACGGGATGCTTCAGAGTCTTCCCTTTACCGGCTAACCTCGACCACCCGTTCTATAGTTTTACTACTGAGCCTCTAGAGTTGTGGAGTTTAGCCACCAAGTCTGTTGGTTTTCCGCAACTTTAAATATGATTCCGGAAGGGGAGAGGTGGGGCAGTGAAGCTGGCACAGTGGAATTGCGGGTGCCTGTAATGAGGCAGGCTGTGGCGTGGTGGGCATCCCTGAGGGAGGCCAGACCAAGACATGCTGGGGGATGGAGGGTTTTTGATTTTGCTGAGTGTGGGGATATGTGGCCATAGAGTTTACGCCTTTTTGGCAGGAAAAGTTACTGACAACAATGAAGTCCAGGGATTTAGCGGACTTTGACAGCTGAGCAGGGAATCCTTACTAGCACCCATCTTTGATCCCTGTCTTCTGTTGCTGACCCCGCCCTTCATGCTGACACCAGTCACAGTGGCACACCATTAGAATAACGCATGAAAAATACCCCTCTGTATAAAAATGAATACAATGTTTGCTTAAAAATAACGAAGAACCTAGCCTTAAAGAGGTGTTATTTTCTAGAAATAATGACACCCTAATGAACTGAAAAGCCCCATTTCAAAGATATGCCATGTCACAGCAAACAAAGATCGCAAGTCACAGCATTTAAAGATCGCAAGTCACAGCATTTATAATTTGGCATGTGCAACATTGCATGGAAGACATATCCCACCAACAGGCAACTATGCCAGGTGCTGCAGCTGTGTGCTGGTACCAGACAGGGTTGCCCACTTTCCCCACTAGTGTTTGCCCTTGTGATTGAACCCCGGGCGAACAAGATACGCATTAAGCATAAGGCTGCGGGCATCAGGATGGGGTGGAAGGCAGAAATAATGTCGCTATATGCAGATGACATTTTGTTGTATATTCCTGATCCCGAAGTCCACTTGGTTAAAGTAATAGGGATCATGGAAGAGTTTGGGGGCACTCTGGGTTGCACTTGAATAAGAGATCTGCACTCTTCCATTGGACTGATCGCACTCAGATGCCAGCAACACAAAGGGACTGAGATGGACTGCGCCATCAATCCGCTATTGGGGTGTATTAAGAGCGTGCTCCCCCCTCCCTGACGAAGACTTTAAATTACGATACATACCTCACGGCTCTGAATGCTAAGCTACAGAAGTGCTGGGGGGCATCCCCATGTCTCTGGCAGGGCAGCTGTCTTTGATAAAAATGATAGTTTTGCCTAAGCTACTATATATGTCTGATAAGGTACCGCCGTGGCCGGGCTGCACGCTCTTCCAGGAACTTAATCATCTGTGCACCACTTTTTCCTGGTTGAATGGTCAGGTTTGCATGAGGTGGGACCACCTGGCTCGACCCTACGAGAAGGGGGCACTTAATGCCCTCGATCTAGAGATGTGTAACGTCACGGCACAAGTGCACTATACAACCCACTGGGCAATGGCTGATACTGACTTACCACATGTCTGCTTAGAAAGGGCATGGGTACTCCCTACCCCGTTGCTGTCACTACTTGTGGGTAGCCCATATCACCCTATCCGCCCGCTTAGATCCTGTGGGAGCGACTTGGGGAGCATAGGGGAAGCTAAATAAAAGACTCGTTATCAAATCCCTGTATGACAAACGGCTCCCACTATGGGAAACGCAGGTGCCGACGCCCACCACGGATGCGTACATTGAGGGAGCCTGGGGAGCGGTTGGTATTCCTTGCCTGGGGGATTTGTACAGCAAGGGCCGTTTTGCAGTCTGGAGGATTTGTACAGCAAGGGCCGTTTTGCAGTCTGGAATGATCTGAAGTCACACCTAGGCGACAACCCGCTGCAAATATTGAATGACCTCTGCATGAAAGCAGCATTTCGAGGGGATTGGGTCCTCCGACGTATTCCATATCTATGACAGGTAATGTCCACAGCTGTGCTGCTTGGGAAAATCTTTGGCGTCTGCGTCCTGCGTCGATGACGTCGATGCGCCGTCCCCAAGGACCTCCTCCAACGGCCGATGTCACCCGATGTGATAAGTAGGACGCACGATGCCCATAGCCTCAGTTCCGTTTTTTCCGCGAACGTGTTCGCTTCGTGAATCTCGGTACGCCTCGACTCGTTGGAGTTGCTGTTTACTATTCTCGGTTCGTTGAACCTGTTCGGTTGGTTGTGAAGACCTGTTCGTGGCGATGTCTTTCTCATCTTCGACCCCGCGTCCGGGCTTCAAGAACTGCGGGGACTGTGGGTCCAAGATGTCCGTCACGGACTCACACAACGCCTGCCTCTGGTGCCTCGGGGAGGCCCACGATACGGACGACTGTGTCGACTGCCAGTCGCTCACTGCAAAGGCCTTGCGGGAATGCAAGAAGAAGCTGTCGGTAGGCCGGGCTGTCGACCGATGACTAGAGGGGTGACTCACCGCGTCGTCGTCAGAAGTCCGGTGGGTCTCCTTCCAGGAGTCGGTCTCGCCACTCCTCCGCCTCTTCTAGGCATTCCAGGAAGCACCGGCATAGGACGCCTTCCCCGTCCTCTTCCGAGGACTCCGCCCGTCGGCGGGTCGCTTATCCCTCCATACAAGCGACACCGGAGGAATGGGCTTCCTTCGGGAAGCAGATGCTAGCGATTCTGGAATCGCAGGGCACTGGTCCGTCCGCGCCTCCGAGTGAGGTCGGTCGGCACCGGTCGAGAGACACCACCCGTACGCCTTCGGGCTCGGGTGGTCGGCACGGCTCGCGGGAGAGGTCCCGCTCGTACAAGAGTAGCCGTTCTCGCCATGCCCGTTCCAGGTCCCGGTCCTCGACACGCTCGAGACCGCATGATCCTGTGCCGTCTTCGAAGAAGACATCGACGCCTGTGGCGCCGAGGTCATCGATGATTTCTCTCGAGGTTCCGTCTTCGAGGGGGTCGTCGACGTCGTCGGCGCCCAGGTTGTCGAGAGACACGCTCAGAGCTCCGGCTTCGAGGACTGTGTCGACGCCGCCGATGCTGACGGCGCTGCAGCTGTCGTCGACGCCGATTCGCTCGATGTCGACGCCTTTTCTGTCGACGCCGGCGCCGACTCGTTCGGTGCCCTCGACGCCTTTTCTGTCGACGCCGGCGCCTTTTCGGAGGGGCCCCGTGGCACGGGGTTTGCCCCTAGAAAGGCTATGGCTAAGGTCCGGCACTGCTTTGGTCCGCAGAGGTCTTCCTCTCCCTACCTGGAGTACATTTCAGAGGGTGATGAAGGCACTGATGGCGGCCTGGTTCCGGTTGCGGTTTCAGATGACCTTATCTCGGGCCATAGCCAGTTTGATGACCTGAGGCAGTCGCTGCATGATGCCAGTGGACTGGACACCTCTCCGGAGGTGGAGTTTTGTCGGCCGGAGCCTGGCACTCATGCCGATTCTTCATATCGGCGCCTTATGTCTCGGGTTACCGAGTACTCGGATTGGTCAGCTCCTTCAGGGGAGTTCGTTCAGGATGATCTCACAGACATCCTTGATCTCGGTCCACTCACTGACCCGGTTTTGCCTTTTCATATGGCTCTGCAGAGAAGAGTGGCGGCGGCTTGGACTGCTCCAGAGAGTCTCCCGGCAGTGGGCAAGTCTTTGTCGCGAAAATACCGTCCAGCCAGTAGCGACCCCTGCTACTTGTCTAGGCACCCCACCCCAGAGAGTTTGGTGGTGCAGGCGGCTACGGCCCCGGCAAAGCAGGCGTCATATCCTACCATCCCTCCGGATAGGGACGACAAACGTTTTGACGGCTGGGCGAAGAAAGTGTTTTCTTCGGGGGTATGGCGCTTCAGGCGGCCAACTCCATATGTGCCTTGTCTCGTTTCACGCACACTCTGTGGAACTGTGTTGCATTAGCGGCTGATCATATTCCCGAAGGGGACGAACGGAATGGTTTCCTTGCTATGGTTCAGGATGGCAAGGATGCTCTGTGTGAGGCCGTTCAGTCGGGTTTGGACTTGGCGGATTGTGTCAGCCGGTCCATGGCGGCGAGCACCGTAATGCGCAGATTTGCGTGTTGCGGAAGTCTGGGTTCGCTCCTGATGTGCAGTCCCGGCTCCTCCACATGCCTTTTGACGGTGAACACCTTTTTGGCAGCAAGGCTGACGAGAGCCTTGAGAGGTTGCAGACCTCCAAAGCTGCAGCGAAATCGTTGGGTGCTGCAGTTTGCCAACCTCCGCCTTTTCGTCCTGGGGACAGCAATGGAGGGGAGGTTCCTTTCGTTATTACTCGTCCTTCAGTAAAGCGAGAGGACCTAGCAGTCAAAGAGGCCATCGTAAGAGTGCCAGAGGTGGAAACAAAGGTACTCGAGGTGCCAAGGCCGCTCGGGCAGTTGCCTCTTTGCCCTCAGGCAACGCCGCAGCCGCTACCACTCAGTCATGAGGCCAGGTCCCATGGTTCGCTGGTTTGGGGGAAGGCTGGCACAGCATCTTGTAGAGTGGCAAGCCATTACTTAGGATGTGTGGGTTCTGGAGATCATAACCCACGGCTACTGTCTTCCTTTTCGGCAGAGGCCTCACGACAATCCACCAGAGAACCTCTCTTTGAAGAGTCCGGATCCGCTCCTTGCGCAGGAAATTCAAGCCCTGCTGGAGAAAGGCGCCATAGAACTGGTGCCTGTAGCGGAGAGGAAAAAGGGATGGTATTCCCCTTATTTTTTTATTTCAAAGAAAGACGGGGGATTGAGACCCATCATGGACTTGCACGGTTTGAACAAACTCCCCAGGAAGGACAAGTTCAAGATGGTGACTCTTTCTCAAGTCCTCCAGGCCCTTCAACTTCAGGACTAATGGGTGTCTCTCGACCTCAAGGATGCTTACTTCCATGTGCTGATCCATCCCAAGCACATAGAAGTACCTGAGGTTCGCTGTTGGCGACTCGCACTTTCAGTTTCGGGTCCTGCCGTTCGGATTGACCTCCGCCCCGAGGGTTTTCACCAAGCTCATGGTGGTGGTGGCAGCGCATCTCAGGAAAGGGGGGATTCACGTCTACCCCTACCTGGACGATTGGTTGATCAGGGGGAGCTCTCCCGAGCAAGTCCTGGATCATCTGTCCGTCACCTGCCACTCCCTTCACAGGCTGGGCTTCTCCCTCAATTTAAAGAAGTCCCATTTGACACCAACGCAGCGGCTCCAGTACATCGGAGCAGTGCTCGACACGTCCCTGGGGCAGTGTTTTCCTCCTCAGGTGAGGGCTCTTCACATTCAGCAGATGGTGCACAAGTTTCAGTTTGCCCAGAATCTCCCAGCGTCCGAGTTCTTGAGACTGCTCGGCCGCATCCTGCATTCTTCTGGTGCCAGAGGCTCGCCTGTGGATGAGGTCTTTGCAGTGGGCACTCAAGCTCCAGTGGTCTCAGTCCTCCGGCAGGCTGTTGGACCCTGTTCAGGTGCCGCCCTCGGTAGCCCGGGACCTTCTGTGGTGGGCCGTCGAGGGCAATCTGATGAAGGGGGCCCCATTTTGGCTGCCCTGGCTGGAGGTGACGATCGTGACGGACGCATCCCTCACGGGATGGGGAGCTCATACCAACGAGTTGACAGTCAGCGGTCGTTGATCTCCGTCAGAGTCCAGACTCCATATCAATCTGTTGGAGCTGAGGGCCGTCAGGCTAGCCCTGAAGGCTTTTCTTCCGAATGTGCGCGGGAAGAGTGTCCTGATTCTGACGGACAGCACGGTGGCCATGCACTACCTCAACAAAAAGGGGGGGGCAGTGTCACTTCCGCTGTGCAGGGAGGCGATGCAGCTCGAGTTCTGGGCCACCCAGCAGGAAGTTTCGATCTCGGCAGTTCATCTGGCAGGAGACGACAACGAGACGGCGGACGCTATGAGCAGGCAGAGCACGATCTCTCACGAGTGGGAGCTGGCTCAGGAGATTCTCCTGGAGATCTTCGCCCTTTGGGGGACCCCTCAAGTGGATCTCTTCGCCTCCAGTGTCAACCGGAAGTGCGAAAGGTTTTGCTCACGGGAATTTCCTCCAAAAGGAGCCTTAGGAGACGCGTTCGTGGTGGAGTGGTCATTCCCACTGCTGTACACGTTTCCTCCAGTCCCCGTCATCCCGTAAGTGTTGCAGAGGTTACGGAGGTTCGGTTCCCGGATGATCCTCATTGCTCCGGCATGGGCCCGGAGGACGTGGTACCCGGACCTTCTAGACTTGTCCATCTGCCCTCCACGTCGTCTTCCCTACCAAGACGATCTGCTCTCACGGGAAGGGGGGTCAGGTTCTCCATCCAGAGGTCAGATCCCTCAATCTTCACGCTTGGCTTCTGAAAGGTTGAGGTATAAGGATTGGGACCTCCCTGAAGACGTGATGGAGGTGTTGCTCTCGGCCAGGCGGCCGGCAACAAAATCTCTGTACCGTTGCCGTTGGAGAAAGTTCTGCGACTGGTGCAGAGTTCAGAATGTGGATCCTTTTGAATGCGACATTCCCATGGTTTTGTCTTTTTTGCTTTCTTTGGCCCACAGGGGCTTGCAAGTGGGGACCATTAAAGGTTACCTGGCGGCGCTGTCCATATTTAAGCGCTCGTCTGAAGAGTGTTCCTATTTTAAGATTCCTTTAATTTCGCAGTTTTTGAAAGGGCTCACTAATGTGTTCCCTCCGTCACCTTTTTTGGTGCCAGGTTGGGATTTGAACCTTGTTCTTAAGTTTCTTATGGGTGCTCCGTTTGAGCCTTTACATTCTTGCCCTTTGAGGCTGTTGACTCTGAAAACTGTGTTTTTGGTTGCGGTTACTTCCACTCGCAGAGTGAGTGAGTTACAGGCACTTTCAGTTAAGCCACTCTTCACTGTGTTTCACAAGGACAGGGTTGTCCTTAGAGTTCGTCCTTCTTTTCTCCCAAAGGTGGTTTCGGATTTTCATTTGAGCCAGAAGGTTGTTCTTCCGGCGTTCTATCCTCCTCCACATCCTGGTAAGGAAGAGGAGAGGCTCCATAGGCTTGATCCTCGGAGAGCTTTGAGCGTTTATATTTCGCGCATGTCCCGGGTCAGAGTGGACGATCAACTTTTCATTGGTTACGCTGGGAAGCGTTTGGGACAAGCTGTGACGAAACAGACTTTGTCTCGTTGGATTATTTTAGCTATCTCCGAGTGTTACCGTTTGGTGGGTAAGGACCCTCCGGCTGGCTTGCGGGCCCATTCTACCAGAGGAGTGGCTGCGTCTACTGCCCTACAGAGGGGAGTTCCTATTCGTCACATCTGTGATGCAGCCACCTGGGCTTCAGTACATACTTTTGTATGTCACTATTCCCTTGATTCCATCAGAGGGCAAGATCTGGCCTTTGGCAATGCAGTTCTCTATTCCGCAATTTGATTGGGCATGCTAAATTTGTATTCTAAATTCTTTCCCACCTCCTTGCTTGGTACTGCTTTGGGAATCTGTCATAGATATGGAATACGTCGGAGGACCCAGTCCCCTCGAAGAACAAGTTACTTTCTTACCTGGTAACGTTCTTTCGATGGGATGGTCCGACGACGTATCACATATCGCTCCCTCCCTGCCTTCCCCGCTGCAGAATTTCTTTTGCGATTGCAGCTTGCGTTCCGCAAGGCCTTGTGTGTCTGACTGGCAGAAAACTGATGGCACACGTTCTGGGAAAAAACTATAACTGAGGCTATGGGCGTCGTGCGTCCTACTTATCACATCAGGTGACGTCGGCCATCGGAGGAGGTCCTCGGGGATGGCGCATCGATGTCATCGACGCAGGACGCAGACGCCAAAGATTTTCCGAAGCAGCACAGCTGTGGACATTACCTGTCATAGATATGGAATACGTCGTCGGACCATCCCACCGAAAGAACGTTACCAGGTAAGAAAGTAACTTGTTCATCTGTTGCACTGGCCTGAGCAGGCACCAGAATTTTGTGGTTTTGGTTCGGGCGTTGCCCTGTTGCCCTATAGGCCAGTCTGAGCCTGTGAGGAGCCATCCCTGCATGCATGCCTATCGTACATACTACTCCCCTCACTGGGCAAGAAGAGCATTTCTACATTATATAAACTGGCACAAAGCATGTACACCGTGCGGTCATGAAGGCCCGCGCTAAATGGAGTGCAGATCTCCAGGCAGACTCTACAGACCCACAATGGAAGGCTATATGCAACCCAACGAAAGGGGCATCTCTGAATTCCAAACAGTGTCTGATACACTTTAAGGTTTGTTGTTTGTTTGTTAATTGATTATTTATTTGTAATGCGCACCAGACCCAAGGGCATCAGGGCGTTAATAGACTATATTACTCTCCCTGTAGAACAGGGCTATTCCAAACTAACACAGTGGCCGAGTGCCCCAGATGCCATACAGCAAATGCAACTCTGTTGCACATGCTATGGTTGCAACTGCATGGGTTCTGGTGCTCCATTATTGCAGTTCTGTCAGACCTCTTTGGCCAGCAGCTGGCGCTAACCCCACGTGATTGCATACTAGGCTATACGGGCAAGATGGCGTCGGTTCTGTGTCATTTCATCGTCAGGCATTTCAAAACTGTCCCCCGCCAGTCCCCACCTCCTGCACCTGTTTTTACCTAACCCCCCCAACCACTTATCTGCCCTTTCCCACCCCCGCCCCCCAACATTTGATGAACTGGCAAACATGTTTAAACTGCAGGCTTTGAAATGCCTGACGATGAAAGAACGTCGTACCATGGCGTCTACCAGGTGCAGATTCTTGAACCTTGGATTGCTTTTGGCCAAAAGGGCGATACTATTGAAATGGACTTGGAAGGAACCGGCCACGGGTGCAGCATGATTGCAGGATGTTATTTGGGCAAATGACAACGAAGAACTGTATATGACCTTACTTCCAAGTGTCAGCCGCCCTAAAGACATTTGGTCAGAGTGCCGAATAGACTTGGCAACGAATGTACGGATGTAGGTTACTATGCTATTATTACACTGATGTCTGAGCACCCACTATTCTGTGTCTGACCGCCTGATAATGGCTCGTCCATGCCTGGTGCTGTATTGCTGCTTACATATTGCCTGTGTTCACGGTACTGTATGTATTTCACTAAGTGTTGCCAAAAATAAGAAGATATATCCCAGGCAGGCGGCAGGAGAATTAGCCAGAGGCAAGTGAAAGAGAGCACTTTAAAAGAAGTGCACCATGCATCACTTCCTAAAAGTGAAAAAAACATTGGACAAGCCCTCTTATTCATGTGTTCATAATGATAGAACACCCAAGAATACTAGCCCCACCCCCCCCCCCCTTACGTTTTATAGTAACACTATATTGTTTAACACATATTTGTTTAAGGATAGATTTATCGTGCAGGACCCCCCCCACCCTTTTTAAAGACAAAGTGCTTTTCACAGAAATACGTTTTTCAAAATGTAAGAATCAGCGCTACTTAGGATATGTGTGGTTTCTGTATGACTGCCTCCTTCCTTATGATTAACATCTTTTTGGTTTTGCCCCATCAATATTACCTCTCAGTTTTGTGTTTTTCTGTCTCTATTGATAGCACATTGGCTTTGTTATGGACCCTCACCTCTGACATTGACCCCTTCTTCTGTTGCTAACCCCTCACCTAGTTGATGACATTGGCTCAGTTTCTGATCCACTTCCCTGTTGCTAACACATCTCTGAAGTTGAACCAGTCTCTTGTGCTGATATTTTTGGAGCTGACACATGTTTCTATTGTTACCCTCTGTCCCATCAGTGTACCTTATCCCTGTCTCCTCTCCTTGCAGCTGAGCTCCTTTTCCTGTGCTGGGGGAGCTTCTTGTGCTATGCCACCAGAACGGTGCCATCGGCCTTCCACGAGCCTCGCTACATGGGTGTGGCCCTCCACAATGAAATGGTGATATCTGCCACCTTTCATGTTGTCAGGTGAGTATGACCGTAGGTCCTGGTTAGAGAAGGACCTATTCTAGGGCAGCTCCCAGTAGCTGATCTAGCCCAGTGCCTGCGCCCCAGCCGCCGCCACCAGCAGCAAGAATACCCAGACCAACAATTGAGACCAATAATACAGACTGACCAGCAACAAATGCCAACAGTATGTGCCTAAGATAGACATTTCATAGTAGACCAGCAATAGAGGCCACCTATAGTGACCAACAATAGAGACCAACAATAAATACCAGTAGTAGAGGCCAACAGTGGACAGCTACAATAGAGATTTATATAAAAGACCAATATTAGAGGCTGACAGCCGAGGAAAATAATGGAGACCAGCAGTACAGACAGACCAGGAGTACAGACAAACAGTAGCGAGGAACTGTAGAAGCCGACAACAGGGAGCTGATATTGAGCTCTTTAGCATAGATCAACCATTGAGAGCATTAATAGGGACCTGAAACAGGCCAACAAAAGAGACAAATAACAGAGGCAAATAATGGAGATTTACAATACATGCTGACAGGATAGACATGCAGTAAATATCTATAGCATGAACCAACAGTAGAGACGTACAATAGAGACCAACAGTAGAGAGTAATGGTAAACAGTAGGGGCTAACAATAGAGGTCAATAATATAAGTCAACAGTAGAGACCTGACGATAAGGACAGGTTGACAATAAAGACAGACAATATAGACCTACCATAGAGGCTAACAAAAATGAGACCCGCATGACTGACCACCAAAATGGGCTCACCGATATTAAAGTACAACAGATGTGAACAACCAAGGACAACAGTAGAGCCCAATAGTGCCGACAGACCAACAAGAACTGACAAGATATTGGTTCAACCGCTGCGCATAGACCATTAATCAATCCTTGCTGCAATATACAATCTTATCAATAGGTATTGGTATTATTTCCAATTCTCGCAAATGAAAGATTCCAATCGATTCTTCACGTTGAGATTTAATTTCAATTGGTGATTAGTATGTTCTGGCAGGAAAGTAAAGGATGTATTAATGGTCTATGCACAGAGGTTGAACCAATATCCTGTCTGTTGTCATACCATTTGTTAGGCTCATAAGGGACTCTGGGCCTAGATTGGTAAACCCTGCAGCTATGACATTTTTGGGTTGAACATTAGAGCAATATTTCGTGTGGTTGCGCAACAGAGTAGCAGTCCCCCCCAACCCTCAGTGCCTGAGGGGGAAGTTTTCTACTTTTACTGTAGACCAACAATAGCAACCAACAATGGAGACCAAGGACAACGATTTTACTAAATGTATTTAATATGTGTTGTTAGTTTCATAGAACCATTCCACATATAGCCACAATACAATTATATTTAAATAAAAACAGATTACAAAACCAACAATAAAATACATAGTAATACAAACAATAGAGAATATCAGTACAGGCCAATAATAAAGGATAACAGTAGAGATCCACAGTACAGGCAGACCAACAATAAAGACAAATAATAATGACCAACTGCACATAGATGAGCAATACAAGCCAGTAATAAACTAACAGAAGAAGCCAATACAAGCGATCATTAACAGACACTGTCGGCAGAGACCAACAAGAGAGGCCAAGAGTAGAGTCTAGGTCTATAGGCCAAAAACATGGAGCAACAATAGAGGCCAACAATAGAAGCCAAGAGTAGAGAACTGCAATAGAGACCAGCAGCCAATGAGAACAACAGTAGACATCAACAAGTGAGACCAGTAGAGGCCATGGACAATAGAGACCTAGAATCGAGTTTAATCATAGTTGAAAGAGAGGGACATTTGTTGCTGTTGTGAAGAAAGAATCCTTGTACTGCCACTTTGGCCCCAGACTCTACTGTGTTTTACCTGTATGCGTAGCAGGCCATCACTTGAACTTTCGTATGGAGATTAGGGACCATTTGAAGATGCTCTGAGACACTGTCCTGTCCTATGAGGTCCCATATAGACCTGTAGGGCCCCTACTCAAGCCTCCTACCAGATGAAAGGTTTAGTGCTGTTAGTGGTGCCAGCAGGCCTTTAACGCAAGGAGAAAAGACAACACAACTCTCTTTGTCCAGGCTAAAGGCACCAAATCAAGGACTCTTTGAAAAAGGAGAAAGTAATATTTGTTTTAAAAGTACCGAACTGAAATGACTAAAAGAACTATAACAAGGAAGTAAAAAAAGTACACAATGTATAGAAATGAACATACAGTTAGCCCCAAAGTTAGTTTAGAAATCTAATCTGAGTGGAAATGTACACAATCGATGTACTGCTGAGCTGGGAATGTTCTGAATGGCAATGATGTGACTGAAAGGTATAGGAGGGTAGTGATGGGTCAGGAATACCCAACAGAGCAGAGATAGGTCATGAGAAGCGACTGGTAAAGGGGTCAGGAATAGACGTATGGGGCAGAGATGGTTTAATAAATAGCCTTCCGTACATTGACACTCCGTGAATGGTCCGCGAGCACTGTTGGGTGAAGAATGACCCCTCTCTCCCCTGCCTCCCATCTGCAGGTTTCTCATGGTCCCCACACTGCACCCTGATTGGACGCTGCTGCTGTTTTTCATTCACACTCATGTCACCATCACTCTGACGCTGGCCCTGCTCTTCATACCCAAGGTAATGCCTGGAATTCACACACCCCTTAAACATCACCTTTTGACCTTTCACCTCTCTCTTTTACATCTCATCTTGTGCCCCTTACCCTATGAATCTCAATCCATAACCTTTCACTTCTCATCTGTAAACCGAGAATTCTACTCATAGATGTCTAGACCCACAAAACCTCCTTCTCACCACCCATCTTTCATATTATAAAACTCATGCCTTGTCCTTTCACCTTTCAGCCGATTAATCTCACCTTTCAGCTCTGACCTTACATATTTCACCATCTGACCTCTTACCTCACAATATAAACTTCACCATGTGACCTTCCAACCCCAATGATATTCTCACCCTGACATTTCACCTACCACCCTATGCACTCCATTCTCTTACATTTGACCCCTGGCCCCATAAACCTCTCTAAAACCTTTCACTCCCACCCTGCAGACCTCATTATTTGACATTTGAACTTGTAAACTGCACCTTCTGGCCTTTCAATTCTTGTAACCTTCTCTCACCATAATCCTTAGGCTACAATCCTTACCCTCAGACCTTTCACCCCTGACCTATGCACCCTTTGTTGTAACCTATTATTTCTCATAGTATTGACCTTGCACTCTGAGCTTTCACCTCTCACACCATCAGCCTATACCATGCTTTGGAGTGTTCTACCTGTTTGAGTTCTATCATCTTGTTTCACCCTCCAACCCCAACTATCTGAGTGTAAAGCTCCCTTACCCCTTCAGAGTGGGCCTCATTCCCTCTGAAAGCTCATGAGAGGCCCCTTTGTGGAAACATACAAGAGACCCCTTTGTTCAAGCACGCAAGAGGCACCTCATAAGAGAGTTTCCTCCTTAGAACCATAAAGAACCATAAAGGAGGATGTTCACTGGAATCACAGAGTGAAAGTGTCCTCTATCCCCTTGGGAATCATGGAAGCATAGGAAGGACGCCACTGTTTCCCCTGGAGAAATGAGGGGGTGGACCAACTATGCTCTTGGTTTCCATTATGGTGCTAAGCCTTTCCTGGTCTCCCTTTGGCCTCTCACGGGGGTCGCTCTTGGCTGCCCTAATACAGCTCACTGGAACCTCGCCTGGTCACCCTTGTGGCTCACAATCTAACTCAAAACACTCCCTGGGCTGCTTTTGTTCCCTCTCACGGCTGCCGTTAAGTCTTCCTTGGCCCTCATCACAGCTCTTCCTGGGGCTTTTAAAGGTCTCTCCTATGACTATAACTGGAGACTACACTTGGTTCATTCTGGGGTTTGCCACATGTTGGGGTTTAACACCCTTTGTCGCGATTCCTCCTAGGGCTATTTGACCCTTGTGGCTCTCTGGATCTTTCCTTTGTTTCCCTCATTGGTCTTCCTGAAGACTTCCCCAATCAACCTCGTACATAGTGGTGGCGTCTCTGTCTTCTGCATGACTTTCCCTCTGTTTCCCTGTGGCCTCTCATGATCTTCCTGGGGCCTTCCCTAGTATCCCTCGATGTTCCCCTTGTGGCTGTTTCCTTTGTGGGTCTCCCAATAGTGTGCGTCTTTCTATAAAGTGTGGTTCCTATTTCTGTCTTGGAGTACTGTTTGTCCAGCTTGTGGCTCTCCCAATCTCTGTCTCTTGCTTTCATCAATAGCTCTTGTTTGAGCGTTTCGTGGTCTTATCTGTGCCCTCTCGTCTCTTGATAATGCCTGCTCTATCACCGGGCGTCCATGCTCAGATCTGGGCTCCTATCATTTGGAGGTGTTGTGTCTCTCACTTCTTGCAGTTCCTGCATGCTGGATCTCCACTGCGGGAGGAGATTGCAGCTGAGGTGTATGAGGATGAGCTGGACCTGCGGCGCTCTGGATCGTACCTGAACAGCAGCATTACGTCAGCCTGGAGCGAGCACAGCCTGGACCCTGATGACATACGGGTGAGTGTCGCACTCTGGACCTTCATTCAGTGGAAGAATGACATGTATAATGTTCCCTTTGCTGGACTTCCAGCTTCATCATGTCAGAAAGGGGTAGAACAGAGTTACTCTTATGAGGGCATTTGGGGAAATCTCCAGTGACAGTCATCCAACCAAACAACCACACAATCCATAAACCAGCCACTCACATCCAGCCTAACCACCAACAAGAAGGCAACCAAACCAACAATGACCAACCAAGCAACCACTAGCCATTCAAGACTCAACCAACTATTTTACAACCATTTAACCAAGAACCAACCATTCCAGATCAGTAGAAGCTATGTCATTTCTGTGCTTTATATCTATATAATCCCAAGGAAATCCAGTCTTGCTGTGTGCATGTTATCTGCATATCCACACGGACATCCAGTGATCCGTGCCTCTCTGGTGAACACAGTTCAAAAACTACCATTTGCATAGCCTGGGTGGCCACAGTCATCTCCTATGCACTGCTGTGCAAGGTTCAGGGTTGACCCACTATATCCCAGTGAACCCCCGAGTCCCTGCTTCACTGGTTCACGTGGTCAGGAAATTACCACGTTTATTTACCCATGGGAATCCTGCAGTCCCTATCTCACTACTTTACGAGGTTTGAGAACCACTGTGTATATCCCTATGTGCATGCATGGGATGCCTCATTTCCAATACCCACTGCTCAGGGATGGCCCTCTGTATGTCCGTGTGGGCACCCTCAGAAACCCTGCCAGAACAGCCTTCTCTATATTCCTGTGGGCACCCTCGTGATCTCTGCTGCTCTGGTTTACCCAACTCAATCATTGTGCTCTTTATATCCCTCTGTCCCCACCCCATACCCCACAGGATTCATGCTTCTCAGCATCACACTACTTAGGGTTGGCACCCTGTAAATACGTCTTGGCACCCGTGGCATCCTTGCTTCTCTGCTGCGCACTGTTCTGGGATGTGCCTCTGTATATCCCTGTGGGCCACCCTCAGGAACCCTTGCTTCTCTGATGCACATTGCTTAGGAATGCACCTCTAAATGTCCCAGTGGGCAGCATTGTCACCCGTGCAAGAATAGCCCTCTACATACCCTGGGGATACATTTGACATCCCTCCTTTTCCGCCACACAGGACTCCGGGTTGGTCCCTTGTAATAGCTCTGCTAGAATCTACTATTCCCTTCGCTTCTCCTACCAGAAGCCCATGGAAGATGCCTCATAAGCCGGTCCAGTGGCATTCTAATGAAGCCTTTAAGAATCACTTCCTCATTCCCTGCCACTTTCAGAGATATGATATGCTATGGCATTTGTAACGTGCCTATACAGTGTTTCAAGACGCGACAAGGCAAGGAAGATGGAACAGAGGCAGGACAGAGACAACGATCTTACTAGGCTAACTGGCATTGAGATCGCGCAAGTGCAGGGGAGGGGGAAAAGTGCCAGGGGAAAGGGAAGGGGTCAGTGTTGTACATGGGATCAAAACAATAACAAGAAGTGTGGTCAGCAGGTGGCAGGCGCAAGTGTAAGTGCAGACAGCAGTTGTCTAAAAGTGCTGGTAGGGAGACTGTAGGGTTTCAGATACAGACCCAAGTGCAAGGGTTGCTGGGAGGCAGTGCAGGGGTGCAACTGGGCGGGCAGGGACCTAGGCCCAACATCAGAGGGTAGCCAGGTGACCAGTGCAGTATCAGACAGGAAATCAGCAGGGGAGAGGAAGAGAGAAGGCAGAAGCAAAGGGGAAGGTCTTGAGGTGCTTCCGAAACCGGAGATGGTTCTCCTCAAGTTTTAGGGAGGCAGGGAGGCTGTTCCAGAGGGAGGCCCCACCCGAAGAAAGATCTACCACCAACTTGTTGCTTGGAGAAGCGACTGACCTTGGGGGAGTTGGAGGTGGAGGAGCGAATAGCTCGAGTAAGAAGGTATTTATGAAGAGAGAGTTGGAGGTATTGAGGCCCGAGGCCCCAGAAGGCGTTGTGGACAATGCAGAGGGTCTTGAACTTAAACCTTGCAGCCACCGGGAGCCAATGCAGAGATTTCAGTGCTGGAGAGATACGATCCCTGGGCTTGAAGCCAAGGACAACTTTCGCAGTCCTGTTCTGGATGAGTTGCAGAGGGCGGAGAGTAGAAGCAGGCAGATTTAGAAAGAGGCTGTTCCAGTAATCCAGCCTAGAGAGAATCAGAGCTCTAGAGACAGTGAGCTTCTGGGGTAAGGAGAGGAAAGGAAGAATACCTCTGAGGAGGTGCAGTTGGTAGTTTGACTTCTTAGAGACTTCAGAGATGTGAGGATAAAAGGAGAGGATGGAGTCGAAGATGACCCTGAGGTTCTTAACTTCACAGGTGAGAGCAGGAAGAGGGCCAAAGGAGGCCAGCCAGAGAGTGACAGGAAAGGAGGGTGCTGGTGTGCCGATGAGGTAATCACCATCTTACTGGCATTAAGGCAGAGATTGTTGGTGGCACACCACTCCTGCATGGCAGATAGACAGGCAGGGATGAGAGAAGGAGAAGAGGTGGCAGATGGGAGCCTGGAAACAAGTTGAGTGTTATCCGCATAGCACTGAAAGTTGGAGCAGAGAGAGGCAATGCAGTGGGTGAAAGGTGCCAAGTATTGGCTGAACAGCCACGGAGAGAGGTTAGACCCCTGGGGAACACCACGGGCAGAGAGTGAGATAGAGGAAAGGAAGGACCCAAGTTGGACCTGGGAGTTTGTAAAATTTCAGTGGGGGGAAGAGGTGAGGCAGGGCAGGATTCCACTCTGGTTTCCCACTCATTAGGTTTCTGCTGGGACTTGTCCTTTGAGAATTAACTCACCCATTAATGCTGGTGCATCTCACAGTAAACAGTGAGTACCAGCTGTAAGACCCCCTTTAGGGTATTTCTGTCCATCCACCTTCCCAGAAGGATCATAATCTCTGTGGCTAAACGTCTATAGGGGAGGAGGCAGTCCTGCATTGTCATAGGTGATGCCATAGTACTTCTATCTGGTTATCAGCTCAAGGGATTCGCCTTAGAGTCACCACTCACCCTACTCATTCAGGCCTCTCCAACACTGCCCCAGCCTACCCCTATCACCATACAGAAAGATACACCCCCGCGTGCCCACTCAGATCTGCGAACTACCACCCGGTCAAAGTCCCCAGCTTCAGACGCAAATCCGCTGGAGGCTCGAGCTTCCATGTTGTGGCCACAAAACTATGGAACAATCTCCCCATTGACTTGAGAAAGGAGCCTTCATACTGGGAATTCAGAAAAAACCTAAAGACCTGGCTGTTCACTTAAAGCTCCATGCTCCTAGACTTGATCATTCACCAATTGCTACTCAGTGTAGTGAAACTATTATACTTGACCTTCTTTGTACCCCCTAACATCCCTCGCATCCCCTCTTCTTCAACTGTTTCTTTCTCCTGATCTATCAATGTAACGAGCACCCAGATACCCAAAGGTTCAGCACGCTGTAACAAATGCAGACATAAAATAAAAAAAATAAATACCTAATACACAGGCAACAGAAATGAATGGACAGACAGATATGGACACACTCATGGGGGGCACCTGCGAATGTCTTTAGCTCCCTTATCCCCACCCATTATCCTCTGACATGAAAAGAGGGGTGGGATAACATGAGCTCTCCAAAGCCCTACCCGAGTAAAGGAGGCCTCAGAGACGTCCTAGCTACAGCACATCCCCCTACCAATCTTAGGCAGAGTTTTTCAACAAGGAATGACCACCATGCCAAGGCTTTGTTGGTTCTGAGCCAACATGCCCTGTCAGATGAGCGCCGCGTAAAGTGGCTACCAAACAGCCATGGCTGGAGCTTCTGGGAGGCACAGGCCATGTCCCACGATTCCTTCTCAGTCTTGGCATCATTTATCTCTGACAGTGAAAATCTCTGGCTAGGGTTTGCAATCATTTGTTCAAGCAGCCAACATGAACCTCTTTAACAGATCATTGAAGGGGTCACCAAGTTGCTGTAGTTGATGACGAACTGGTTCCCAGAAAGACTTGCAGTGAAGATGTGTTGAGGGCTTGGAACATTCCAAACAGCTGCCACCTCTGCATCCAGTTGCCTCCATCTTCCTTGACCTGCAACATGGCCATTGCATTCGAATTCTTGCGGTGCACACAAGCACATACCTTTACAGTGAGACCCAGACTGCTGTGTGGACGCAACACCTGTGAAAAATGTATCTAGCCTGAGCAGTCATATAAAACAAAGGTTGTTTAAAAGTGAAGTCCCTGAAATTGTGTGCATATGGCACACAACAGTCAGCAACTCTGGTCATAAGGTGCAGGAAGGAGATCAATCAGAATGAGCCCAGGTCCAGCATCTCCTTAATCTTGGTTATCATCTCTGCTGTTCAGGGAGTCTGTAGGGTGGTGATGGAATGGGAGCTATATCCTCCTGGGTCCTCATGTCCTGACTTATTTATGAAGATGTTGCTGTCCGCCTGATGGCCTATATATGGCATTCCTTCTGCGCAGAGCTCCGCCTGATGGCCTGTATATGGCATTCCTTCTGCGCAGAGCTCAGCCCTCCAGGTATCTATCTGCATAGGTATCCGCACAGGTTCTATGTCTTTATAACATCATAACGTGGGTCCTGTGCTCGCTGGGCCTAATGACCCAAGCCACTTCAATGAGGAGGCCCAACGAGGCTGAAACATGTCTGGAGATGCTTGTAGTCTCGTGCAGAAGGGATGTCACCAAACAGTTTGGGCTGGACTCACCCTTTTGGAGTCGGACTAAGCCTGATTTGCAGTGTCTTTTCCCTTTTGTAATGGCTTGGCAGGCGAAGACCGATGGTCTGGAGGGATGCCCAGAGCAATGTCAGAGGTCAAGATTAATTCTAAACCTTCCTGCCATCACCTCTTTTTGTTTTGCTTAGTCACCCCGGGTTGGAAGGGCATGCCCTTACGTTGGTCCCGTGCCTGCTGGACTTAGAGAGCCAAGCTACTCTTCACTGATGAGAGCCAACAAGGCCAAAACATGTCTGGGGATGCTTGTGGTCACATGCAGAAGGGATGTGACCAGGCAGTTTGGGCTGAACTGCCCCTTTGGGGGTGGGACCAAGCCTGATTTGCAAATTGTCTTTCCCCTTTTGTAATGGCTTGGCAGGCGAATAACAATGGTCTGGAGGGATGCACAGAGAAATACCAGAGGTCAAGATTAACTCTAAACCTTCCAGCCATCACCTCTTTTGTTTTGCAGGTTCGATGTCTTAATATCATGCAGCAAAACAAAGAGTACCCTTAAGTTCTGCCTTAAAAGAAAAAAGTCACAATGTATACCTTTTATTAAGTACATAGTGCCTGATGCAAATAATACCAACCCTCTTTCCATTTCAATGTAATTCCACATTGACTATTAACCTTTGCCTTTTGCCTTATGTTTTGTCTCCAAAATACCTCAGCTGGTGCAACATTAGCATAGGAGATGATGTCCCCTCCATCTGTCTGCCTTGTACATTCCTCTGCCACTACAATGCTCTCCCAGCAAATTCTTTGTTTTTTGTACACTTTATTTTTGGATTCTTTACTTTGTCACAATCAATGTTTGACCCTCCGCACATGAGCCAGGCTGGCTGCATGCTCAACATCCTGGGGGAGATCAGGCAAGGGGTCATCATAGTCCTACTCCCCAAGAGCCTGGACTGTTCATTTGGTCATGGCAAAGGGGCACACACCCTACTTATCTGCTTTTGAAGGCTTTCGTTCACCATGGGCTTCTACGCCGCTGTGGGCGACACAATGTCCAGCTCAGGGGATTGCTGCATGAGCCCGTGATACTCAGCGAATTGCAGGTTCTTTTTAACCACAGCAATGCCAAGATGTTTGAGCACCCGTTAGCCAGCCAGATTTGCAAATGGTTGCACTGAAACTGTGCAGACATGATTAGCATGCTTCAATTCCACAGGCCCATGACCTATAATCATCAACATCTCCTTTATATGTTGTGCATGCATGTCATTACAGCAAGGGCATAGTTAGAGAAGGTACAAGCCACATCAAACAAACCTTCACCAGAGACACTGTTGCCCTCATTACAAGTTATCCAGTCCGGATATAACGGTGCCGGTAAAACCGTACCGGCACCGTTTTCCAGACCGGCTAACTACAAGTTCTGTGGCCATGTGGTGTTAAACCCGGCAGGTCTGACTTTGCAGGCATTACGCCACCGGCCGCAGACGGATGTGGAAACCCCGGCAGCATTACTAGATAGTGCTGGTGTTTCCACTCCCATAGGACTCCATGGGAATGGGGATTTACAGAATGCCCCGGTAATGCCCTGGTAAATCCGGCAAGTCCGGAGCCGGTAAATCCCCACGAGTCCGGCGGCAGCCTGCCGGGTTTTACCGCTAGACTCGTAATGAGGCCCGCTGAAAAAAGGAGTATTTATTGATAGTCCAAACATTAAGATATTTAGAGTAAAACATTTACAACACAGCATTCATGAATAGCCAGCAGCGAAAAGCAGTAAAATCATTATCCTTCAAAAGCAACTGAGTTCTTCACTCTTCTTCTGCTGCAAGATGGCTGTGGGTTCAAATCCTTGCAATCAACCCGGCTGTAGCCAAGTCCCCTGCCTACCTCTTGGGGTAAAGGGTGAAGCCATGAGGGCCTGGTGCTGCCACCCTCTAAGGGAGGGTTATTGTGCAGGGAGGATCCCCTGGCTTGCCCAGCCATGTTGTATGGCATGGGCCTGTCCCAAGAAACCACCTAAATGCATTCTTGTGGCTCTTAGCAGGGCTCCCCAGGTCCAGCTAACCTAAACCCACTGGAACATATGCACAGTGTTGTTGTAAACATTTCTAGTTAAGAGTGTGTGCAAGGAATTTGAATCGCTCCTTCCCCACAAGACCTTCCGCCTAAAGCAACATGGCCGCAAGCGACAGAATGCTGCCGTTGCCAGGAATCAGGGATCTCATAAATGTCATCCACCCTAGCACCTAAGTCCAGGCACACACGAGTCTGAAGAACCTAAAGATTATATTAAAGATGCCACGCCCCTCAAATAGTTCATGTGCACAAGTGACTGTGCATGGTAAATCAGTGTTAATTCCATTCCAGTATCCTGCACGCATATTGTAAATCCAAAATGGTGGTTGGCCTTGGTTAAGGCTCGGCCCGCTTGTAGGAAAGCTAGAGACAGAGCCATTGAAAGGACTTGGAAGTCGCAAACCATCCAATCCAACATAGAACCTAATATTCATGAACAGATGAATGCATTCAAGTATAGGTGATCCCTGGGGCGGCGTCCGACTGCTATAAAAGCCAGGAAGGTCTCTTGAGTAGTGTGCTTATTTAGAAACAATGCAGCAGCATGTTGGATGCAGACGTCTAGAGGGGAGAAGAGGGCTGGGGAGAAGGCCAGCAAGCAAGGAGGAAAGGAAAGAGTAAGTATAATTAAGGCTTTCCTGTTTTTTGGGCCTTTTTTCTGTATTTATCCACATTTAATTTGTGTCATATAAAGAGATAATTTGCAACCAGTATTTTTCTGCATTTATTAAAACACGCATGTAGCCATATAGGAAAGACATGCTAACTCAATTTTCTTCCATAACAAACGGTTGCTGCTGTGACTGCTGCTGCCTTAAGGTATATGCTCAGGGACGTCATTTCACCAAAATGCCAGGGGTAGCGGAAGTGACACCACGCGACCATTGACCTCTAATGACATCACCCTGAAGTGACATCACGAGAAGCGATGGAACACAACGTTTCACCCCTTGACAAAACAGGAAGTGGCATCACATAGCATTGTTTCTAAGTATACTATGGAAAATATGGTTAAGATATCACTGTAAAGTGATATACATTTCATACAAGAATGGATCACCATATGCATCGTTAATATCAGCACATATAGGCCAAATTACTGTGAATGCAAGCAGACGTCCAAGGCGAAACGATAATGATGTGTTATTATATAGCACTTACGCTTAAGTGCTTCATATAGAATAAATATACATACACTATCACCCAATCTGTGTTGGTACTCATTTATCAACCTCAGCAGGATGAAAGGCTGAGTTCACCTGCAGATCACACGCACATTGAAGCAGCGAGCAATCAACCCAGTGAGTTATCTTGACGGCTATAGCTATCAGAAAACCAGCACTCCAGAAACAAAGAGCCACATGCTGCTGGCCACAGCCCAGGATTCTCAATTTTAAAAAAAAATAATGTTTAGGGGTAGCAAGGGAGACCACAGGGTTAGCAAGGGAGAACTCAGGGGTTGCAGATGCGACCCCTGGCAACCCCTAAATGACATCCCTGTATATGCTGTCAGAAATTTGAAGAACGTTAGTGCTATTTTTATACAACTATTACACTCTCCATGCTGCCAATCTCCAATGAGATTGCCCTGTGATGTATGAGTGACATCATTAAGAACAGACAGAAAGGCCTGTTTTTCTGTTTTTTCCCTTTTTATAAATAAATACAGACAGAAAGCAGATCGATTTCTTTTTGTATTTATGTGTAAAAATCAGTAAAAACTGAAAACTGGAAGCCTTAATTATAATTGTTCTTTCATAAAAGGCTTAATACCAGTGAGTGGTTTCTGAGCGCTGGATCAGGATTCTAACCTGTGTTGCGCTGCGTTATCTGGCTTCCAAGACAAACGCGTTGCCCCTGAGCTATCCTTCCTCACCAAGTAGTTGACTACAATGGGGGAAGAGGAGACTAGAAAGGTGAAAGACCATGCGGTGGTTGGAGATATAATGAAGAGAAGTGAGAGAGGAGCAAACACATCCTAAACCAGAGGTGTTTGGGAGAGGTAGCGGTATGAGCACTTGGAAGAATGTCATAGAGGTTGAGAGAAAGACGAGGAGAGACCAGAAGCTGGAGGTGAGATTGCCTTAGGCACAGGCCCATTGCAAGTCATCCAGGAGTTAGGTGAGGACAAGGTGTTGGTGACTAAAGCTGGGAACCTGAGGCAGGAAAGTGGAAGAACAAGCAGAAGCCAGCCTGTAGAGAAGCTCGGATGGCCAGCCGGCCTCCATACCACCCTGTGCTGTTCCACCAGCTGGAAAGCCCAGTTGGTAAGCATCTTGGTGGAAGTTTTACGGTTCAGCTTGTTGGTATCCTGACACTACTGCAGGGAGATCATTGTCTACAGTTCAGGTGTCTGGGCAAAAAGTGACATTTCAGGTGGGAAAATGGCCAAAATTGGCAATTTAGTGCAGTTGGAGAAACTGGCAAATCAGGGAATTTTGGCCAGAATGCACCAATTCTTTCACAGTGAATTTTAGCCATTTTCTCCACCGCTGATCCTGGGACTAAAGACTAAGGGAAAGTCCCAAGGGAAAAGGGCCTGTGAAGCATGTGGACAATTGGATCTGAAAGTTAATTTTTGTTTTAACAATAAAAATGTGTTTTTGTGAACTCCTGAGTAGGACTAATGTTCCCTCATCCTACTTCATGACATAAGCATAGCACCACAATGCTAAAGGGTTGGGGGTTTCTGACCATGCTCGGTTAAACAGACAAGAATGAATCACAATACAGAATGGGCCGGCTTATCCTATTCGGCCATGATACTTGCTGGACTGGCCCTTGCCTAAGATGTTGAGGCCCAAGTCCTCTGTTGGGCTCTTCAAGAAAAACATAAGACAGGAATTGCTATAGTGACCAGAATCCCTTTACCATTACAGAAATGGAGCATAAACTCAAACAAGAGTTTGTCTATGGTGTTTTCTTGGACCTAACTCGCCATCCAAATGAAAAGCCATGAGCTCTCCCTAAAGTATGTTACCTTCTGTCACCAAAAGAGCTGAATGCATCATCCAGCCACGTACTGCTGTGATAAACAATCTCTCATCTGCAGTGGATGCAAGGCAAAGGAACTATGCCCGTCCTTCCCCTTTTAAATTGTGCAACACAATACGTAAGAGTCCCTTTATTAGGCATGCTTGCATCACCATCGTAGAGTGAGCATGCTCTGTTTGGCAACACTGTCCTTCTACACACGCTAATTGAGAGGGTGATTAGGAACCATGTTGATAAGGAAAGCCAGCCTCCCCTGGAAACCATGTTGCGAATCCACTGTGAAACTATAGAGGAAATGGACCTCCCTTGAGTAGTATCCTGGGCGTGTGAGCCCCCATGGCTCCTGCAACAGGGGAAGCTTGTGCTCCCACAGTAGACCCATTCTCTCTGATGCAGCTTCTGTGCTCCTGAGCCGGGGAGTCACTTGCTCCTAACAATACTGTTTCTGCTCTTGCGGCCAAGCAGGTATGCACCCTCCTTCCCACATTGCTGTGGCTGCACTTATGCCTATTGTTATTGGCAAGGGTAACACAATCTGATCCCTCCCTGGTTGGGAAGGGAAGCATATCTCGAAACTCGCACACTTTGGGTGGGCGTCGCCCACCATGGAATCTGTTCACTCACCCACCTATGCCATAACCAGTTCATACACTTCAATGGGCTCTCACCCACCAAAAACAACATATTATGTTTTCACCTACCCTGGGGACACACACACAGAGTTGAGAGATATGGGAGAGAAAGTAGAAATGGGTGAAAAATGTGTAGGTATAGAACTGTAGCAAAGATCGGAGAGCTTGCACAGGGATAAGGTGGAAGTGGAAGATGAGAGTGAAGGAAAGGTGGTGCAGAGGGATGTAAGATTAAAAGAAGAAAGAACTCATTGGATGGGGCTAAAAGTAACATCTGAAAAGCTAAACTAGGGGTCACAGGAGTATGGAAGTAATAGTAATGTCAAATGCCAATAATAATTCATATAGGCACTGATTATTGACTTGTTCGTTTTCTAATAGTCATCTCCAATTTTCTTAGGATGAACTGAAAAAACTGTATGCTCAACTAGAGGTTCACAAGACCAAGAAGATGACCACCAATAACCCACACCTGCAGAAGAAGAGAAGCTCTCGGAGAGGGCTAGGCCGCTCTATAATGAGGCGCATCACCGAAATCCCAGACTCTGTGTCCCGCCAGCACAGCCGCGATGAGAAGGATAGTGGCAGTGGAACAGGCAGCTACCCTGGCTCCTACAAGAAGAAGACCAGCGAAGCAGGCAGCTCCAGCGTTAAAGTGAAGGACGAGTCCCTTAAGCACAAGGTCTTCTCACTGAAGAAGTCCCACAGCACCTACGACCATGTCCGGGATCAGAAAGAGCACTCCCCACCAAGGCTAGAGAGTTCATGCAAGGATGCGTCTCTTCGGGACTCCCTCATGAGGAAGAAACTGGCAAAGAAGGCCTCCCAGAAATCCAACAATGACTCTATGGATGAGGCCCCGCTAGTCTACAAGTCTGTGAGCGCCCATAATCTTCTAACGGAGAAGCGACCACTCCATCCCAAGGGCAGCAACTTACAGAAATCGCTCAGCGTTCTCACTAGCACAAAGGAAAAGGCTCTGCTGGTGACCGGCCGAGCTTTCCAGGTAGGCGATAGCTGCCAGCTTGTTAGAGAAAAGGAGGGGGAAAGAATGGCAGAGAGAGGCACCAGTCCGCAACCATCAGATTCTACCATTAGCCAAGGTGCCATCAAAGGGACTGACCAAGCACCAGATGATGTCAAACAGCCTGGCCAACTCTACGAGGGAGTCCGAAGTTCTCTCTTGGCAGGAAGCTTTGACAAGTCTGAGGTTTGCCCCTGGGAGCTGCAAGACCTTCCGTCTGCCATTTCGGAGAGCAAAACCCAAAAGCATGTGACCTACGCCCCCATAAAATGCAGCAGCGTTGACACCTCTCACTTGTCAGGGAAGCTCCATGATGCCAGCAGCAAGCCAGCACAGCCCACCAAGCACCAGAGTGTGATTGACAGCCTAGACAAGACAGAGGTGTGCCCCTGGGAGTATCAAGAACCAGCTCAGACTCCAGACCACCCTCCTAGCGCCACCACAGAATCCCCACCTGCAGTGCCCAGCAAGCCACAAACACCTCAAGGGATGGAACCTTGTAGAAAGGCAGAGGATGCATGTGCCAATGAAACCTTCAAAAAAGGGGTGACAAAAGAGGCAAGCACCAAAGACAAAAAACTATCCTGGTCACCTATGGCCATCAGAGTAAGGCCAGGTGCAGCAACCCCAAAGGTGGGCGAAATCGGTCCCAGAGAGGGTGGATCGCCAGCAGTTCTGCCCTCACTACACAAGGTGAGACCATTTGGCCCAAGGTCAACCTCAGAGGACATTGGTGGCACCGAAACAGCGCAGAGAAGCATTTCTCCAATGAAAACCCAGAGCCTGAAGGAGCTTCCCCAGAAGAAAACTTTAAAAGGCTTGGTGCTGGCTATGAGGGCATTTAAGGGGCCGATACTGCTGAAGGCAGACTCTACTGAGAAAGACAGGAGGGAAAATGAGGCGTGTCTTCAAAAAGGCAACACTGAGGCCAATGCTAGGAAAGAGAAATTAAACCTGGCTGAGATATGTCCATGGGACACCGAAATGGCTCAAATAAACACATCAGCAGAGGAGGTCTCCAACAAAATCCCAAAGCCAGTTCTGGAGAAAGCCAATAGCAAGCATGCAGACATCGGTCTCCACGTGTCTGAAGAGACCAAGCCTAGCCATCAAAAGAACCATTCCATTAAAACAACTGAAGTCTGCCCTTGGGAGGAAAATGGACGACAAGCAAACTTTGACCAAGATCACTTATCCCTTACCAGAGTTACCAACAAGGAGGAAGCCAGCCTGGTCGACACAGGGAACATCTCACCCATGCCCAAGGTGCAGAAACAGAGCAGCATCCGTGAGATGGTCTGCCCCTGGGAGAGCCTGGATGAGCAACCGGAGAATCAAATCAGCAGGCCTAGGGATCAAACGGCAGACAGCGCAGCCAGCGTGGAGAGCAAAAGCAAAAAGGAAGAGGTGTGCCCCTGCGAGAACCTGGACAGAGAGGATCCCCCAGGACAGCACAGCTCATCCGAGAGCAAAAGCATCCTTCAGAGCAAAGGAATGTCAAAGACATCGGATAGCTTGGACAGCAAGCGAGGGGACATTTGCCCGTGGGAGAGCCTAGATTCAGAGGAGCCTCCTGGGACACTTAGCAAGTCAGGAAGCCGGTCCCCTGATCAAGGGGTTGCTCTGAAGAAATCAGACAGCACGGACAGCAGGAGGGGCCAAATCTGCCCCTGGGAACTAATTAATGAAGACCCCAGTATTAAAGCAGAGGTCTGCCCCTGGGAGCTAGGCGATCCTCTAACGGAGATCAATAGAACAAGTAAAGAAGGGCATAGCGCTTTCCAAAGTCGCAAGGGCACAAGGGCGGGGAAAGACACCTCAAGAAATTCTGGAGGAAACACCACTCCAAGAAAATTGGAAAGAGTCAGCAGTCAGAGAGACGCAATATGTCCCTGGGAGAGCCTCGACTCCCAGGAGTCTCCCGGAATACTCAGCCCCTCCACAAGCAAACTTTTTGATCAGGGTCCAGTTATTCTGAAAGCATCAGATAGTCTGGACAGCAAGCGGGATGAAGTTTGCCCCTGGGAGAGTGTGGATTCAGAGGAACCTTTGGGAACCTTGAGCAAATCTGGAAGCAGAACCTCAGAGCAAGGAGTCTCTCTCTCTGGGAAGTCAGACAGCCGAAGGGAGGAGATTTGCCCGTGGGAAGCTCTGGAGGAAAAGAACAGCATTAAAGTGGAAGTATGTCCTTGGGAGACAGAAAGCGTCACGGCCACTATTACAAAACAGAAGACCACGCAAGAATCAAGTCACCTCAACTTGGAGGACACTCCAACTGACCAACTGCAAGAGGGGGGGAGTGCTTGGGAGTGCGAGGATACAATGCCTCTCACTAAAAGCCTGAGCAAAAGTGAAGAGAAGATGAGAGACCTGTGTGGGGAAGGAACTCAACATTCCAAACGCTTTGCCAGAAAGTGGAACTATTCCCTAAACAAAAAAACGAGTGACATGGCATGGGAGGAAGGAGACACGCAGAGCATTGCAAAGAAAGCAAGGTTGGGGATTGACGAGGTCCACACCCAAACAAGTCTTGGACCGCTTTCTCCAACAGACACGCAGAGACCCATCGTGTGTCAAGACCCAGAAGGAACCAGCTCAGTCCAGGACCAAGGGTCCCCCAAGATACACCATGTGGACACCGTAAGGGCAACTATATGCCCATGGGAGGTACTTGAAGAACCCACTGCGACAGCAACCGAGGAGGGCAGCCAAGGCCCTGACAGAGCCCAGGAGGTTTGCCCCTGGGAGGCAAGTGAAGACCATCCCACCTGCAGCCCCACTGGGAAAAGCAATGCAGCAGAACCTCCAAAAGGTGATGTCAAGATGCCAAACACAACAAAAAAGCCTGAGGTGTGCCCGTGGGATTTTGAGTAATGCATTGTGATGGTGGGCGATAGCTGGAGAGCCTGGGGTGCCAATTGTTCTAACAAGTAGGTAGGGGAGTCCAGAGTAGGAATGGCTCAGAAAATGCAATGTCCATTTCCTCGCAGAGCCAGAGTTTGACAGGCAGATCTCCCCAATCCTTTGAAGAGAAGTTGGTGGACATGATACCATAAAGGACTGCAAGGGTGGGAGGTTCCACCTTGCTAACGCCTGAAGGGCCAAGCAATGGGAAACAGCTGCATAGGGGCTGGGCCACTCATTGGGCATGGACTCTAGCTGTCATGGTGCTGAAGCCAGCAAAGGATCACCAGGCTAGCCAAAATACTTCAGAAGAGATAACCCTTTGGTTTCATCCCACATGAGCTGGCTGGCGAAATGAGTTTAGACCCTCGTTTGCTCTTCAGTTATTCCAGAATCAAGAAAGCCGGCTGCAACAGGAACATTTCAGGCCCGTCTCTTCCGCGTAGAGGTCGGACAACACAATCCAGAAGTGATCAAGAGTTCAAGGAGTACGCTGCTCAGGAAAAGCACCGCCAGAGCACCCCTGCTATTTAAGGACTGCGTTTATAGAGACCATTCTGCTTCTGGTTGGGATCCTAGCGAGTCCAACACAAAAATTGTGAGCAACCTGCTCAAAGGCCTTTTGGCCATCCAACCACAAGTTCAAACAATGCACATTTTGGGTCCAGATGGAAGCCCGACCCCAACGTCCCATCACAATGCACTGCACATGTTATGCTTTTAACAAGAACCAAGTAGGAATACCCCAGAAGTGACCAGTCGTAGTTTCTGCCCGAAGGCCTGTCACCCTTGGGTGCCTTTTTTGGCAAATGCAAGAGCAGCTTCTGTGCTGGGTACTGTGACCAGCACCGGGTGGTTGCATTTAAGGTTGGACTTTATCAGGGGTCCAAAACCTTAAGCCTACCAGATGTTTTAGATTATGGTTCAGCTGATGCTCCCCATTGCCTATGCTGCCTAGGGCTGACGGGATGTATAGACCAAAACATCTGGAGAGCCACAGGTTACAGACCTTAATGGACAAAGCAATGCAGCTTAACGATAAGTGAGCAGGGCTAGCTGCTCAAATACAAAATGGGGTGTTTTCCACCATTTTTAGTAACTTTCGTATTGCAAGAAATATTGTCTGCCTGTTGGCTACCATGGAGGAAGAACTGCAGGATCCATGTCTCGCAGTCCTTGTAATCGCCTCACAGGGCTAAGTATTATGCAAAATAAAAAAAAAAGAAACCATACTTTCAGCCGTCCATGCCAACCAGGCAAGCAGAAGCCATCACAAGCCAGCAGTTGTTCACCTGAAGATCACGCTGTGACAGCAAGCAAGAACATTAGTTTCCCATTGTGTATTGCAATATACAACACAGGAGAGCTCAAGTCTATCCAGACCAAACAAGGTGGTTAGCAAAAGAGCGCAACCGTACAGCAGTGCACTACTCAACCCTTATGTTGACAAACCAACCAGCCTCCTGTCGAACAGGCTGGTCAGAACCGCCAACTCTCAATGGCTTGTCCCGACTGGCCGTGCCCAGAAACCACAGCCAACAAGGAGCAAGACACATCACCTCTCGACCACCCAGCCAATAGTTTGGTTGATCAAGCTGGATGAACAGTTTATTTTACCATCCAAGTATTCATGTTTGTTTTTAATCCTTTTAAAAAATGATGGAACTCGCTTTATCCTATTACTGGAACACTAAGTGAAGGCAAGCGAAACAGCGGGTGCTTGTATGTAAGTTAACATCAACAATGCATGCTATGGTGCTGTCACCTCTTGTGTGGACATTCATGGGAGTGGTGGAGTATATGAAGTGGGTGGGTCACTGCTTTTGTGTTTGTGAGTGACCAGGAGCCATACAGTGTGTACTATGGGGATTCACCCCTGGAGTAAGTTAACAGGAGCAACAACAAGCAATGCAGGGAACAACACCGGTGCAGTGCGTGCTGGCAGCCACTGCTTGCAGATGAATCAAGGAAGGCCGACATATTTTGCAGCCCTCTGGACAGAATGACGTTTAAGGAGCTTCTGGCTTGGCAGAGACTGTGCATGCAGGATTCAGAAGGTTTACGGTTTTTGAAACAGTTCCCGGGTATAAAAGTCTCTGCTTCTTCCTTTTCTGTTACATGATGACTGGTGGATTCGGGATGGGGGGGGGGGGGGGTTAGGTTGGGTGCCTGCAAACTTTGGCTCACCAGATGTTGTGAACTACAACTCCCATCAGCCCAAGCCAGCAGAGTCAATGATGAGTTCTCATGGGAGTCAATGTCCAAAAACATCTGGAGGGCCTCCGGTTGCATACCCCTTGAACACAAAGAGCATCCTGGGGTGTATTGCTATACTTTGCTACAGAGGCCTTCTGTAGCCTTTGTGGGGATGTGAGGCCTTGAATGTAACGCAGGCACTGATGGGGACCATGACAGTGGTTTCAGGTCCCAGGAGATGGAGTTCCAGAAGGTCTTTTTTAGTGACCAGTCTGGCTGCTGGATGGTAGACCACCAGATCCACGTGAGAGATGTAATCCCTTGACAGGCCAGCATAATGTGAGTCATAAACCAGAAAGAAGTTAAAGGTTGTTCGCATTACCACTGAGCGGTTCTCTGCATGGATGAATTGTGTTTTAGTTACCTGGAGTGGTTCGGTGTGTGCTGACGGTAGTCCTTGCTGTGTCCAAGTTAACAGGAATGGTTCAGAGTATGCTGATGGTGGTCCCTCCGGAGTCCCACGTTAACAGGAGTGGTGAAGCGTGTGTTGACAGTGGTCCTTGCTGTGTCCAAGTTAACAGGAGTGGTTCAGAGTGTGCTGATGGTGGTCTCTGCCTTGTCCAAGTTAACATGAAAAGTGCAGCGTGTGTTGACAGTGGTCCTTGCTGTGTCCAAGTTAACAGGAGTGGTTCAGAGTATGCTGATGGGGGTCCCTGCGGAGTGCAAGTTAACAGGAGTGGTGCAGTGTGTGTGGACAGTGGTTCTTGCTGTGTCCAAGTTAACAGGAGTGGTTCGGAGTGTGCTGATGGTGGTACCTGCTGTGTCCAAGTTAACAGGAGTGGTGCAGCATGTGTGGAGGTAGTCCCTGCCATTTCCAAGTTAACCGGAGTGATGCAGCGTGTGTGGACAGTGGTTCTTGCTGTGTCCAAGTTAACAGGAGTGATGCAGCGTGTGTGGACAGTGGTTCTTGCTGTGCCCAGGTTAACAGGAGTGGTACACAGTGTACCAAGGTGAACCACTGCTTGTGTTTAAGTTGACGGGGGCTACAGTGGCTTTTGAAGATTATTTGTGTGTACACTAGCAGAAGTGTTGCCGTGCATGAACAACCGACAGGGCAGTGCATCAGAGTATTGATGCTTTTGTGTATGTTGACCATAGGAGGGCTTGTTGAGACACAAATGGCAAAATCCAGTCTGGTTTTCTGGCTAGCCCCGTTGAATAGGTTGGAGAACTATGTACAGACAATGATTTCCAGGGAAGACTATTTGGATACTTCATGGTCTTAAGGAAAACCTGACCGGATTTTACTATTGTGTTGACAAGCCCATCCTAGTTAGCAGGGCCGGGCTGGTAGCAAGGTCAGACTGGGGCCTAAAATGGTCTCGGGCACCAATGAAAAAGTGGCCCACAGTTGCAAATGACAATTCATTCCTATGTGATAGACTGTTTGAATAGTGCCCAAGGGAGAGTTGTTTGATAAAATGTGATGAAAATTGTGCAAGTTAAATAATAGTTATTCAGCAACACTGGTCAAAACTACTAGCCGCTTGGTAAAGTAACTCATCAAACTGGCCCACATTGGCCAAAAAATTGGTCCGCTTTGAACAAAAAAAACTGGCCCACACTAGCATTTTGCGTTTTTTTGGTTTGGGCATTGCCCTATTGCCCAGGCCGAGCCAGTATGGTACACAAAATAGGCCTGGGCACCAGTAAAAAGTGTCCCACAATCGCAAATTCCTTTGCATTACTTTTTGCCATAAACTGAGTTGTAGCTGGAGGCCCATTTTTTAGTAAACTTTGTGGTAAGTAGAGAATTTGAATGCATATTGAGTCAATTACACTGGTAAAATAAAAATAAGAGCTACCAGCTGCACACAGCATGAGTCATCCCAAAAGTGGCCCATGCACCTCCCCGCCCCCTGGGCCTTGCCCTATAGACCAGTCCGGGCCTGATAGTTAACAAAGTGTTGCAGTGTGCGCGGACGATCACCGCTTATGTGTAAGTTAACAGGAGTAATGCAGCGCGTGCTGAGGAGGGTATTTTTGCGATTGCGCAAGAAAGCAGTTTCACGGGGAAGGCAAAGTGTTCAATTCCTTGTTCCACCAAATGTGTTTTATTTTCCTTCTCGTCCTCCGTAGTTTTTTTGTTGCATAATTTCAATGTTTACAAATTGTAACCAGACGTGAGTTTTGGTCACCTTTACAAAGTAAAGGCCATGTCACTGGGGGAAGAGGAATAGTTTTGTTCAAAAAACAGAACTTTGGTGTTGGTGCCACCGCCCCCTCCCCACCCGGACACATGACTGGGAGGGCAGGACGTTATTGTACCGATGTTTGTTGGAAGTTTATTGATGGGGAAGAAGAGATGTCTCTTACTCCTGATTTGTGGGAAATATACATACTTCTGAAATAAATACATTTTATTGAAATGTTTGTCTAACGCCGGTCTGTGAAGGTGGGTGGTCTGCTCCCTCTCCAGGGTTTGTTGCAGGTCCTGGAAGACCCATCTATCAGGAGAGACCACAGCCCAGCTGATGAGCATGAGAGACACACTGAAGGAACCGCATTTCAGAATTGGACCATGGGTGAGAAACACTGCAGTGGCCAAATGCATTGGGGAGGAGAGCGAAATCTGGAACCGGTCCCAGAGGAGAGTTAAATCCATAGTCACGTTTAAGCTCACTGTGATAAACCAGAGGAAAAAGATCCCTTTGCCTACCAGGCTGGTGCCGCCCATAAGAACATCCCTGTCAGGGTCATACACGCCCTGGAGTCTGTTCCCACGCCCACCAATCCCCTTGCCGGTTCATCGGCATCAACATCTTGCTTTTTCACCTGCATTTTCATGTGAAAAGGTTGACCGGTATGAAAGAGACCAAAGCGACTGGCCCCGTGCGCACCTCCAGGCTGATAGGCAAGTGCCTGCTACACAGACCTCGAATGTGATTGTAGACCTGTTTGCGTGGATACGGTCCAAAAGAACAAGTTGTTTGATCTGGTGTTTTTTTGGCAGTGAAAGGGGCCCCTAGGGGTCCCTAACGTCTATGGAAACAAGGCGAGTCACCACACACGATAGATACGCCAGACACGAGGTTGTATTCCCAAAGCTAGGGTTTATTGCAAAGCAAAAGTCTCAGTTGGCCAACTCGGTCTCACGCCCCGCGACGTGTATCTCTAGACCTCGAGGGACGCAAGAGAGTCAATTACGTACATCAGTTACATATATACAAAATGCATATCAAACAATCAGCTATGACATGTTTAACACCCCCCTTTATTGGGTTTCTTTGAACTTGGTGTGATGGACATCTTCGACAACTATGACACCTTCAAACATCTATTCTAGTAACAATTTGAAATTTGTGAGGGCGGAGGCATCTTTCAGTTGTTGAACAGAACACAGCGCTTCTGTTCTTGGAAGCGAGCTACATATGGGGGGAGAGTTGCTTTCCAGACCTTGCTATCTATGAGGTGCTATTCGTGTCCTGGGAGCCGACACGCTCTAACGGGGCTCAGCAAATGAAGGCCGTAAGAAAAGCATATTTCAAGCCTTTAGCTGTATTATTCTAACATATTCTACCAGATAACGAGACTGGCTGGCAGCTGCAAAATGATTAAATGCCCTGCAGCTCTGCTTCAAGGCTACATTCGGGAGGGAGCCGGGCATTCTTCCTGGCGCTGCCTACGTTGTGTTTCAACGAACTCTTGTTATCCTCACGGCCCTGCGGCCTTGTCCTTTTTACTGCAGACAACAATGTTTTACAGTCGAGCAGTGTAAGCAGAAAATATACTGCGAAGCAATAAGAACAGAAAGCAATGAGCAATGGTTAGAAAACGAAATGGCGATTCTTGTTACATAAAATTGGCTGTTCATTGGCAAACTGGAAAACCTATATTCAATCATATCGTGCATGAGACGGTTGGCCCACGGCCACCAAAATACGTTTGCGGTCACACAGTAGAGGTATCCATTTTTCTAGACTGACAAACCCTCCTTTGGCCACATATAAAATAAACTGGATCACCTACATATACTGGTTCTATTTCCCATTGTAATACCACTGTATTCATGCATCCAGTATATGTTCTGACTGAAAAAGAGCCTTTCTTTTTTAGACAAAAAGGGACAGTTCTTGGGCTATAATTTACCGTGTAAGATGGGGGGATTGCATCTTTGTCCCCTTCTGTTCTTACACGAAACGTCATTACAGATGTTTTTTCTGGTGGGGACAATCTATCTCGTCTATTTTGTCGTGTTATCTTTCGTGTACTTTTCCTCGTGAGCTCTGGGGCCATTACTTGTGCTTTATGGAAAATGGAACAACCCACAGGCTTCATTATTACTTCCTCAAACTCATTCATGTTGGTTCTATCTAATTGTCCCGTACTACTCTCATTCCATTTCCCATAGAACATTGCACCTACAGATGCACTACATGCAGAACTTAATGGTAATGGCTGTACATACCACCCTATTCCTTTCCCAGCATGCTGCGGTAAATGGGCACATACCCAGCAATTTGTTTTCTTCAGAATTGCATGTGTCATGTTCATGATTAATAACAACGTGTTATTCCCAAATCCTTCCCTGTGTCTTTCTTCCATTGGGGGCAGGGTATAAGTAATCACCTGAACCGGGCTTTCAGTAGTGGATATATTAACTATTGGTAAAAACATTTCTAATGGGTGTATCGCTTCCACATACCATAATATTAGGGCTGTTGATATTGGTGCTACCACGCTCATAAAGCACATTATTATTGTCAGTGCCAGCATACAATTCGTTTTACCATGTGTTTTTCTTAAGCTTACAGTCTTTATAATTGACTCATTCTCAGCAGTGGTGGTGCAGGAGGAAGCTGGAGCCGGTCCCGACATGCTTATCATCGTCCTTCTTCCTTATTACAGTTCGTCGTGGATAGCTCTCTTCGTCGCGCTAGCTCTGATGTCAATAAGTTTAACGGAATTGTCACAGTTCAGTTCTGCCAGTCCTTTATAGCCTGGATTTGCTTATTTATTTTTTTGGCAAGATCACTTGTTCTTTCTCATACTGCTCAGAGGACTCTTGATCAGTTATCTTTTGCCTTAGTACCATGTGCGCCCAGCATGTCCGCTCTGGTTCCTGACACATGTTCTTTTTAAGATCGCACCGAGGAGCCGCGAGTCTTGAATTGTCCGACTTGCACAATTCTCACGCTTCTCTCCTCTACACCTCTAGTTCCTTCTCCGTCCATGAGCTGAACCAGAGGTTGACATAAACACCAAAAAGAACTGCGGATCACTTTGTCTTTCGAGGCCGCAAGTTCTATCGCCTCACTCCTGGTATTGTGTGATCCGTGAACAGTGCCGGTGCACTTCCAGATTCAGGCTCAAAGTCAGCCTGTGGCTCTACTGCAGGTGCTGGTGTGCGCCGTGCCAATGATGCAGATTCGGTCTTTGGCGTGCTGGCAAGTGCTGGTGGGCGCCAAAGGGGTACACGGTTTGTTTCTGCTAGTATTTGCAAGGCAGATTTCGTGTCGGCCAACAGTGATGTCGATTCTGCTGGGCAACGTTGGGGCACTCTTTGCCCTTCCCCCTCTTTGGCAATCATCTCAGGTTTTGTTTCGAGCTTCACTTCTCGTTTTGGCAGATTTGGTGGCTGCTTACTGGCAACAGTTTCTTCCGTTTCTGGGACCGCTGTCTTTTCCCAGTCATCTGGGTCAGGCAAGTCTTTCAGTGAAGTTGGAATCTTCTTGGCATGGGTGGCATGGATCCACGACTTCCTCCCATCCACCCATATTGCCGTCTGCGTTGCCAAGAGTACTAGATAGGGCCCACGCTACCTTGGTGCTATCGATGACTTTCTTTCAAAATTCTTTAGCAGCACCCAGTCTCCTGGCTCCAGCGCGTGCCCCGGACCGGTGTATCTCCCTGGTAATGCCTCCTGCACCTGCTGATGAATCAAATGCAATTTCTGCATTAAAAGGCCACAATAAGTACTAAGCACAGGATGTCCTACCTCACTAAGTCGTGTTGGCTGTGGTGCGCACCATACATTTGCCGGCCTCCCCATTACGATCTTGTACGGGGAGAGCCCAGTTTTAGCCTGTACAGACGTACGCATGCATAATAGTGCTATTGGTAATGCATCCACCCAACTCAACTGGCTTCCCGCACATATCTTACTGATTTTTGATTTGAGAATCCCGTTGTGCCTCTCCACAAGACCGGCTGAACTCGGATGCCCTGAACTATGGAATCTCTTATCAATCTGAAGACCCGCACATATCTGTAACACCACTGTGCCCACAAAATGTGGTCCATTATCGGACCATAGGACACGGGGCAAGCCAAATCTGAAAAAGTATTCCTTAAGCATTACTTTTGCCGTGCTCATTGCTGTGCAGTCCTTCAAGGGATATGCCTCCACCCACTTACTGAATGCACAGATCACCACTAAGACGTATTTTAAGTTTTGGCATCTCTCCATCTCTATGAAATCAAAATGGATCACCTCAAATGGCATAGAGGGCGGGCCGAAACTGCCTATTGGAGTCACTGTTCCCTTTCCTACCTTGTGTTGCAAACACGTGATACAGTTCTGCACCAACCTCTCTGCATTCTTTTTTATGTTTACATACTGTAGATAGGTACTGTTATTTTTTTCGCACAGATGTGGGTATGGCTCTGGGCCATTGTAACCATTGCAGTCACATAGGAATTTGGCAACATCCAGTTTTTAGTTCCCTTGTCCACCCAGCAACCTTCCAGATCTAACTCCGCAGAGCCCTCTGCCCACCCTTGTATTTCATCGGCCGTAGCTTTGGCCTGCATTTCTTTGACAGTGGCAACTCCATTTTCTATCATACAGGGTACTTCCTCAATCTGAACCGTCATCATTTTGGTATTTAAATCAGTGGCAGTTTGTTTCGCAATTCTGTCTGCAAACGCGTTTTCCTCTCCTACTTTGCATGTTACCTTTTTGTGTGCCTCGCATTTCACTATTGCTAGGCGCTTTGGAAGCGTGAGTGCAGACAGCAATCGTACAATGAAAGGGCCATGTTGAATTCTGGCCCCATGTGATGTCAAGAACCCTCTCTCAGCCCAGAGTCGACCAAAGTTATGAACCACCCCAAAAGCATACTGGCTATCAGTATATATATTCACATTCAAATTTTCAGAAATCTCGCAGGCTCTGGTTAATCCTATTATCTCTGCGGCTTGTGCCGAATTGTAGGGGATTCTTTTGCTTTCTACAACGCTCTCTAGGGTAGTGATAGCATATGCAGCAGTTGTCATGCCATCTGGTAATTTAAAACATGAGCCGTCATAAAATAAATCTCCATCTGGCTCTTTCTGTGGGGTATCACTTAAATCAACTCTCCCCTTGGTTTCTCCCTCAGTGACCATAAAGCAATTGTGGGGGGGGGGGGTGATTCATCCTCCCCAATTTCTTTTATGGGTAGTGTCATTAATTCTGCAGGATTCAAAGCGCTACACCTCATAATTTGGATATGGGGCGCAAACAAGATAATCTCATATCTTGTCACCTAGCAGAGGTGAGGTGTTGCGTCTGTGTCCTATTTAATAGAACGTCTATGGCATGTGGCACCATCAGAATGAAAGTATGCCCCAATACCATCCCTTCCGTTTATTTCACTGACGCAGCAGTCACCGCGACAGTTCGCAAACATCGTGGTAGTGCGCGCGCTACAAGGTTCAAGCCAGAAGAAAAATAGCCGCATGGCCTATTTCTTCCACCTTGGTCCTGTGTCAAAACCGCCAATGCACATCCTTCACTTTCACACACAAACAGTCTAAAAACCTTCTCATAATTCGGCGTGCCCAAAACTGGAGCCGAGCATAATGTAGTTTTCAATTGATCAAATGCTTTCTGACATTCCTCATCCCGCTGTAACAGCATAACCGCATCTTTTTTAGTCAAATGCACCATCGGTTTCACAATTAACGCAAAATTACCAATCCATTGTCGGCAATATGAAGCCATGCCTATTATGGCTCCGACTCCTTTTTGTGTCTTTGGAATAGGCATACAAGAATTACTTTCTAGGCGTTCTGGCGTTAGCCTTCTCCCTTCTTTCGAAAGTAGGTAGCCCAAATAGGCCACCTCCTTTCGATTATATTGAAATTTCTTCAAACTAGCTTTATGGCCATGTGCCGCTAGGTGTGACGGTAGTAATACAGTGCTTTCTTTACAAATCTCCTCTGTGTCTGCAGCTAATAGATCGTCTATGTATTGCAAGAGTACACAACCCACTGGTAATTCTAGCATGTCTAGCTGCTCTTTTAATGCTCTACTGTAAATACTTGGACTTTCCATGTAACCTTGCGGAATCCGCGTGAATGTAAATGATCGTCCTCCTAATGTGAACTCTAACAAATATCTGCTGTCCTTGTCCACTGGAATGCTGAAGAACGCGTTTTTCAAATCCACTACACTAAAATATTCTGCTGAAACAGGTATCATTGTCAATATTGTAGTGACATCTGGCACTAAAGGAAATTGTGGATCTACTACCTAGTTTAATGCGCGCAAATCAATTATAAAACGGTATGGTACTTCATTGCCTCCTTTTTTATAAACTGGAAGAATCGGACTGTTGCATGTACTGCCTGTAATTTCCTCAATTACCCCTAATTTCACCAAATCTGTAACAATACTCTTCAATCCTTTCTCACCTTCAGCCGAAATTCTGTTTTGGGGAATTTGCGTTAGGGTAATACATTCTTTCAAAATGATCTTTACTGGCTCTATCTTTAAGCAACCTACATCATTGTCATGCATTGCCCATATACAGGTTGGCACTTTACTTAGTTCTCCTGGTAAAGTTTCGGACATGAATTCTGACACAGGGGCATTGTGTGGCCAAATCGTTAGGAACACCCCATCTGCTGTGCAATGTATAACGTAACCTAATTTTTTCAACAAATTTAATACCAACAGGTTCTCCCCACAATTTTCTGTTAAAAGGAAAGGACAATGTTCAGTGAATGGTCCTTTAGTAACTGGGACTGGTTTGGACACTGGGTTTATGACTGGTGTACCTGTGAACCCTACGGAAACATTCTTTTGCCCTGACAGTGGTATATCCGGAACCAAGTGGTGGTCTATTTAACACTTCTGCGCTCCTGTGTCTACAAGAAAGCAGTGCTCCTCATTCCCGACTCATTTCTACCTAGGGTCCTCTCTGATTCACGGGAATAGACATTGGTTCCGACCCCTGTCCTGGGCTGTCCTATTGGGGAAATAACACATCGCCCGATGTGTAATTGCTGTTACTGTAATACATGTTTGGCTGTGTATCAAAAACGTTCCCACTCTTTCCTCTATTTCCCGCACTCTGGTTTCCATACTGTTGGTTTTGCTGTCCCTGGCTCTGGTTTGGGGCATTTTGGTTTTGGCCTTGGTTTTGATTACCTCCGTTATTGTGGTGCTGCTGCATACTATTCCTATTTGGTCCATTCGCTCCTTGATGTCCTCTATGCTGTCTCCTCTGACCAGACCCATTTCTATTCTGCAGATGCGGACATTGCGCTCGCCAATGTCCTTCCTCCTTACAATACGCACACTGATTTGGTCCCACTTTGGTCCCACCATGCATATTCGAATTGCTCCTTCCTTGTGCGTTCCCTCTCCCTCTATTGTGTCCTACTACTTGCTGCAGTAGTACCTGTGTTTTCAATAGGCATTCTTTCAATTCTGCCCCCATCTGTTTTAACAACGATAATTTGTCCACCATTTCCTTCTGCCCCGGTGATAACTGCTGCCGTTTATTATGTGACCCTTTTTTTTTCCTTCCGATGTCTCCCGATATCCTTACTCCTATACCCAGTTGTAGTAAACATTTCGGCATAATCATTATCCAATTCATCTTTAAGTTCAAAAAGTCCATATACATGTTCTCTCACTTCTTCGTCCCTCTCCCTACAGCGTGCTAATACATTCAAATCTAACTATCGCTGCGGTGATAATTTCCCAATTAACTGTTTCCATTTCTCCACCAAATATTCACCCATGAATTCCAACACTACCTGTCTTTCGTTGCTTCTTCGGAAGTCATATATCAAAGCCAATGTTGTCGTCCCATCATTCCCGTCTATAAACATCTCTGCCTGTTGCTGCAATTCCACCTTCCTTTCTTTGCTGATCGCGCTGCAAGTTACCCTCGTGCATCCCCGTTGTTCAGTGCCGCCTCTTGCCCCCGTGGTTTCAACTTCAACCCGGGAGGAACGGACGGCAACGAGTCTGTGTCTAAGGCGGGAGGTGCGGATTGGACAATGGGAACAGGGAGTGCCTGTTGTGGGCCTGGTTGGCTAATAGGAAGTGTTACGTGCGCGGTCTGTGGCTGTGGGAGGGCTTGAGCTACCGGAGGGAGACCTGGGGCTACGGGCGGGTTTTGGGCAATAGCTACTGACGTGTCTGGCCTCACTTCTGATCATGGGCCTTGTTTTGTATGGGTCAATATGTTTTCTATCAATTCATCTGCTATGTGTAATTCTCGTTGTGGATATTTTTTCTATATTCAACTGGTCACGCCTACCTGCCCTTCTTAGACTCTCAGTCCACTCCTCCTCTTCTTTCTCTTCCGCTACTTCACCTTTCGATTTATGCCTGCGCGCATGCTTCGCTCTACTTCTAAATCGGAGCATTGCTTCCCTTCTCCAGTCTTTAATAGTCTCAAATGCTGCAGGACGTGCTTTCTTTCTTATCAACACACTTTCCAAGTTCTCTATTCTCGTTATCTCAAAACTACCATTAATCGGCCACTGATGGTCTTGTTGCTTTCTGGTTTGCCTATGCCAAGTCTCACAGAATATTATCGCACCCACTCCATACTTCACATACATCTCATACGCAGGCGTTCCCCCAGGTGGTACAATTTGGCCATCTTCCAAAGATTGTCTACCACAGCGGACAAACCCCGCTAGGTTGGACAATACCCCAGGCATGTTTCAACCTTCCCCCTGGTTAATCAACCTTACCTAGGGCGTTTGATTTTGCAAAGTCAACTCTCAAACAATATCAGGATTACTTTGAATCAGGGAATGACTCACCTGATAAATCAAGTCGTCTGTATACTGATGCACCAAATGACGTGTCTGCGTTTCTTGGCTTCCGCCTCGTTTCGGGACCCTCGCCTCCTTGTTCTCTAGCCAGGCACGTCGATCAGGGATCAGATGTGTGCAGATCTGCAAAGGAGACTCTCATCACTTCTACAGGGCGCCCACGAACACCTCTTGATCCCGGCTCGATCGTCCCGTCCTCGCCGTTCTCCGCCTTACTCAATTACAACGTTATGCGATGGAACAAGTGGGGGAGGGTCCCTATTCGGGCACCATCTTGAAAGGGGCCCCTAGGGGTCCCTAACGTCTATGGAAACAAGGCGAGTCACCACACACGATAGATACGCCAGACACAAGGTTGTATTCCCAAAGCTAGGGTTTATTGCAAAGCAAAAGTCTCAGTTGGCCAACTCGGTCTCACGCCCCGCGACATGTATCTCTAGACCTCGAGGGACGCAAGAGAGTGAATTACGTACATCAGTTACATATATACAAAATGCATATCAAACAATCAGCTATGACATGTTTAACATCCCCTTTTATTGGGTTTCTTTGAACTTGGTGTGATGATGGACATCTTCGACAAATATGACAACTTCAAACATCTATTCTAGTAACAATTTGCGAGTGCGGAGGCATCTTTCAGTTGTTGAACAGAACACAGCGCTTCTGTTCTTGGAAGCAAGCTACATACGGGGGGAAGAGTTGTATTCCAGACCTTGCTATCTATGAGGTGCTATTCGTGTACTGGGAGCCGACACGCTCTAACGGGGCTCAGCAAAGGGGGGCCGTAAGAAAAGCATAATTCAAGCCTTTAGCTGTATTATTCTAACATATTCTACCATATAACGAGACTGGCTGGCAGCTGCGAAATGATTAATTGCCCTGCAGCTCTGCTTCAAGGCTACATTCGGGAGGGAGCAGGGCATTCTTCCTGGCGCTGCCTACGTTGTGTTTCAACAAACTCTTGTTATCCTCACGGCCCTGCGGCCTTGTCCTTTTTACGTGCAGACAACAATGTTTTACAGTCGAGCAGTGTAAACAGAAAATATACTGCGAAGCAATAAGAACAGAAAGCAATGAGGATTGGTTAGAAAACAAAATGGCGATTCTTGTTACATAAAAATGGCCGTTCATTGGCAAACTCGAAAACCTATATTCTGTCATATCGTGCATGAGACGGTTGGCCCACGGCCACCAAAATACGTTTGCGGTCACACAGTAGAGTTATCCATTTTTCTAGACTGACAGCAGGGGGGGCTCTCACAATTTTTTGTTGATGTGAAAACACTTGGGCTTTCATCCTGAGGTGGACTCCCTTGTTCTCTGAAACTAGAGCAACCCTGCACCTCACTGACGAGGCTCAGGATGGCAGCAATATGCATCTGGGGTGATGGTGGTAGTCTTGGTCAGAGGAGAATTGCCCGACGTTCTGGTGCTTAATTGGCCCGGTGGGCAGGCCCAGTCCAATATGCAACTAGGTATTTCTCCAACATGATTGTAGACCCCTGTTAAAGGGGTGGAGTTTGTAGAGCGAATAAGTGGTGTAACAAAGCACGCTGTCCCAGTCAATTCCATTCCGGCTAGCCATGGTATAAGAGTAGAAACTGGCTTTGGTGATGGTCTGGCCTAGACCCAGATGCAAGGCTGCTGGAGACCTCATGAGGCAGCCCATCAGAGCACAGTGTGAGAGCAACCACACTGTCGGATAGCAGCAGGTTTTCGAAGAAGTGAGTAGTGAGGACACACAGTCAAGGGATGTCAGAAACCTCAGTAAAACACAGACAAGTGAGGAGACTGGACAATGGTGGCAACCATTCAACATTAGAAGTAGGAGACAGCTCAACACATGCTCACAAAGATTTTCCCATAGGCAAAAAGACCCAAAATAACCGTCCCACCTTATGTCACCTTTGGGCCATGCACATAAAGGTCACTAGAAACCTACACTTCCTGGAGAGGACAACCATAGAGCGAACCATATAAAGAAGGGCAGGCCCAACAATCGTGTTCTAGCCTATCAGGATGCATACTCCAGACACCAATTGGAATAAAAGAAGGATCACAGAGGAATGGGCTCAGACCTATCTCCCTGGAAATAGGGTCTGCAGCCCTGTCTGAGGGAGCAGCCTATTGGAGCTCGCTTACAGAGGGCAGCCTTTTTGAACCATGAGCTGGAACTGTTCCCTGAAAGGCTGAGGGACAAACCTCTGAACTGAAACAGTTTTTCAAGAGACTGTAAAATAAGCCTCAGGGCCCTTGATCCTAACCCCCCTGCAACAGCAGCAAACGTTAAACTAGAAGGTACCCCAAAACAGTGATGTACCCGAAAAACGTTTGAAGCCAAAACAGGAGCAAAGCCCAAACAGTAGTGAACCTCCAAACTGGAGGGGGTACACCCTTAAACAGAGGTGAACCCCAAAACTGTATGACTCCAAAAGGCGAAGAGAGCCCCAGAACAGCAGTAATCTCTGAAACTGGAGGGTATCTTGAAACAGAGGTGAGCCTGCAAAACAGGCTACATAGCCAGAAGAAGAAAGAACCCTGCAACAGCAGTGAACCCCAAAACTGGACCGTATCAAGCCCAAAGGGAGGAGATCTTAGAGCAGAAGTGAGTCTTGAAACTACAGGGGCAACCCTAAAATTGCTTTGAACGTCAACATTGGAAATGATGGATGATTGTAAGGGAGAGGCCAAGCGGCTAATGATTAATCAGTTTAAGCCCTGTGGAAAAGATTGAGAATCAAAACAAGTTATTGAACACTTTGAGAAATGCAGTATCAAAGCCTACGAACGCTTACTTTACCCAGACATAGACACATTTTGTTTGCCCAACCCTGAACATGTTTTTCATTGAGACGAAGAACAGCATTCTTTTTCTCAGATCTGAGCATTTTTTTCTCCCTTTGATAAATCCACTTCTTGACCCTTTAATTTAACTAAGCGTAACAATATGCCAGCCTTCTCGTTATTTGGGCAGCGTCTCCCCAGTCGTGAGCAAGAGATCATGTAAGTGATCTGCATTTTTCAAACGAGATCCAGATAAAAAGGGAGGGGCAGACACTCCAAGAGCGATAGACATGCTGGAGCGGACCAATGGGGGTGTGCTTGACAGTGGTCTTGTAGAGCTAGCTGATCCTACTGATGAGCAAGATCAGAGCGCGCTCAAAGACAACACGTGGGTAAGACACCGAAAGACAGTGGGCTAGCATTACCTGCATAGTGTCAGGAGTTGCTTCCAAGAGCTGTGATGTGAATCCCCATAGGCCCCCCTGGCACACCCCATGACGAGTGTGGGTACAACCTCTGCTGCATAAGGGACTATTGGTAATGTAGGGAGACCAATCCCCTGAAACATCAGACACCACGCTGCAGGGAAACAAAACAAAGGATAACCTCAAAGGGAACAACAAGCACTTTAAAAAGGCACCACGAGGGCGAGGGAATGCTGCTTTCTGGAAAGGATCAGCAGCCGGAAAGTGGTAGACATAAGAAGAGTGTGAAAGACAAAATGGATGAGGATGTCTTGAGGAAGTCATGGCGGTTTGCACAGGCAGGATCTTTGCAGAAGCCTGGACAAGGTGGCACTTTTCTCGATTGTGTATCCCCATGCCATCATAGAATGACCAAAACCCCTGACTGCACGAGGTCACAACAAAAGGCCCCCGGATGGCACAAGGACGGAACAAGTCGAAATCTGAAGGTATTTTCTGAGGAGCTTTAATTGAGGTCCTCTATCAGTGGGAAGGCGGGGCAGGATGGTGGAATGGAGCTGTGATGGAAGAGCAACGCAGTGGAGCGTCAGGGAACATGAGCCATAATTTAAAGTTCTTCTCATTGTAGTTTAATCATTAAAACAGTGAAAGGAAGTAGCATCCACATATACAACTATAAGTGGCACTGTGCAATATTCATAGCTCTTAAATCCGTTAGGGTCAAATATGGCAGGTCATTGCAATGTTTGCTATCAGAGGTACTGCATTTCAGATATTTCGGATTGAACTCGCTTTTCCAGATAGTTACAAAATGTCCCCCTCTAATCTCCTGGGGGTGAGGTTGGATCCGCTGCAGACCGGATCACAATTTCCTGTTTGTTACATCATGAAAAGACGTTTCATTCAGACATTGACTGTGGGTGCCGCGCCTTTCTCCATGATTTGGCAATTAACGGTTTTGCTAGTGGACATGCAAGATCAACACATTTCACAACTTTCTTGTTTAGGCCAGAGATGCAACCAAGCCGACATAATTCAGGAGTTCTGTGAATATTACAATTCATTATCTCAGATTTGTATCCAGGTAACTTCCCAAAACTCCTGAATGGGGGGACGCAGTCATGGCAAGTTGGCATTCGGTGAGTGACTTGTACACTCTCAAGCAAACTGTATTTGGACATCTGCTGTGGTGTACGATAGTATTGATGTAGGCACTAACATTGAATATGTTTATGGGATATCTCATCGATACCTTGCGAACATGTTTCAGACCATGTTTCCATTGTGTGTCACTCAGTTGCATGTCAAGTGCGCACTCCCTTCTCCTAGTTGCAGAAGGCTGTTTTTCAGTGAATAATGCTAGTTTGTAGAGTGTTGAAATGACGTGGTTACAGCCAAAAGACTTCAACATGAAGTTGAGGATTGAACTGTGTGACGAACGCCTGTGTCATCACTTCTCCCCAGGAGGGCGACCCTTCCCATGGGGCCATCTAGGTGAACCACTACTGGATAGCCCCCCTGTGGGTGGTGCTCAGTGGGAGGATCCACAGGTGGGGACCCCCTCTCTGGGAGAAGTGAGGACTGTCGAGGGAGAACACAATATACACATCATGGTGCTAAAAATGAGGCCTCCAACCCTATAGGTAGGACTCAGACAGCCCCATCCTCTCTTTCTATTCTTGCTTCCACTAATTTCCTTACACATACTAGTTGTATTTATAACACTATGATGAGGAAGAGTGAGGGAAGAGTGAATGTGGATAACTTTAAAAGTACTGCCACGAGGAAGAGCAGGAGGATGCAGATCCCTACTCGAAACCAACACAAACATGCTAGCTATCAAGAGCTAGAAGGAAGTCAGGACATAAAAATTGACGAGAGACTCTCCTCGGAGGCTGGCCTGCCCCACAGCAGTCACCCGCCAGGGAGCGGAACACTGAGGTGAGGTCCTGCGGCAGATCCGACCGCCTGGAATTGAGAGGCAGAGAACGGCCAGGCTAGGGAACCCCACGACTTACTGTGTTGCTGGATCCGGAGTCCGGTGGCAGAATCAAAGCCATCCGAGTGGTCCAGGCGAGATAGGATATGATATGGCATTTATAACGCGCCTATACATAAGTGTTTCAAGGCGCGACGAGGCAAGGGAGGGGAAACAGAGGTAAGACAGAGACAACAATCCTACTAGGCCATGTGAGATTGATATTGCGCAAGTGCAGGGGAGGGGGAAGGGGAAAAGTGCCGGGGGGAAGGGGAGGGGACAGTGCAGTACATAGGATAACAGTAAGTAATAATACAATAAATAAAAGTGTGGCCAGTTTAGAGCAAGTGCAAGGGTAAGTGCACACATCAGGTGTCAAGTGCTAGTAGGGGCTGTACAGATACAGATACAGTCCCCGAGTGCAAGGGTTGCCAGGGGGCAGTGCAGGTCTGCAACTGGCAGGGAGGGGACCTGGGCCCGAGATCAGAGGGTAGCCAGGTAACCAGTGCAATTTCAGATTCAGTCAGGAGATCAGCAGGTGAGAGGGGGAGAGAAAGCAGAGGCAAAGAGGAAGGTCTTGAGGTGCTTCCGGAACTGGAGATGGTTCTCCTCAAGTTTCAGAGAGACAGGGAGGCTGTTACAGAGGGAGGCCCCAGCAGAAGAAAGAGATCTACCACCAACTCGCTGCTTGGAGAAGCGACTAACCCTGATGGAGTTGGAGGCAGATGAGTGAAGAGCTCGAGAAGGAAGACATTTAGGAAGAGAGAGTTGAAGGTATTGAGGTCCCAGGCCCCAGAAGGCCTTGTGGACAATTCAGAGGGTTTTGAACGTGATCCTCGCCGCCACTGGGAGCCAGTGCAGAGATTTCAGTCTTGGAGAGATATGATCCCTGGGCTTGAGGCCAAGTACAAGTCTCGCAGTCCTGTTTTGGATGAGTTGCAGAGGGCGGAGAGTAGAGGCAGGCAGATTTACAAAGAGGCTGTTGCAGTAGTCCAGCCTAGAGAGAACCAAAGCTCTGGAGACAATGAGCTTCTGGGGGAAGGAGAGGAATGGAAGAATACCTCTGGGGAGTTGCAGCTGGTAGTGTGACTTCTTACAGACGTCAGAGATGTGAGGAGAGAAGGAAAGTGTGGCATTGAAGATTACCACGAGGATTTTAGCCTCACAGGTGGAAGCAGGAGGAGGGCCAAAAGAGGCTGGCCAGAGAGTGACAGGAAAGGAGGGAGCAGGTGTGCCTATGAGGAGAATCTCAGTCTTACTGGCATGAAGGCAGAGATCATTGGTGGCACACCACTCCTGGATGGCGGACAGACAGAGATGAGAGAAGGAGAGGAGGTGGCACCAGGGCTCCTGAAAATGAGCTGAGTGTCATCCGCATAGCACTGAACGTTGGGGCAGAGAGCGGCAATGCAGTGGGCAAGAAGTACCAGGTATTAGTTGAACAGCCAGGGAGAGAGGTTAGACCCCTGGGGAACACCACAGGTTGAGATAGAGATAGCAGAGAGGAAGGACCTAAATTGGATCTGGGAGGGTCGATTGGAAAGGAAGGAGGTCAGCCAAACCAGGGCCTGATCGGTGATACCCAGGTTATCACAGAGACAGTTGAGCAGGATGGCATGGTTGACCATGTCAAAGGCAGAAGACAGATCAAGTAAGATGAGGACACAGGGGGTATTGGAATCGAGGTTGGAGAGCGGGTCTTCACGTATGTTCAGGAGAGCAGTTTCCGTGCTTCTGGCAGCTCTGAAGCCAGACTGATGGTCAATGAGACAACCAACAGATTCAGAGTGAAGATTAAGCTGAGAGATGGCCAGCTTTTCCAGGAGTTTGCCCAGGAAAGGAGTGATGGAGATTGGATGATAGTTAGCCAGGCAGGAAGTGTCAGCTGAGGGTTTCTTATGAAGAGGGTGCACAAGGGAGTGCTTCAGGAGGGATGGGAAGACTCCAGTGGCGGAGTGGTTGCAGAAATCAGCCAGAGCAGGCGCCAGGGTGTCAATGTGGTCCTTGATGGTTTTGAGGAACAGGGGTGAACCTGTTTTGACGAGACTTTCATAGATCGGACTAGTCTAGAAACCTCGTCTGAGGAGAACAATGGGAAAGGCAGAGAATGAGAGAGGAGAGGTGCCCGAAGGAGGGCCAGAGGAAGAGCAGGGAGGAGCGGGAGAGGAAGCGAGAGAGGTCAAGATGTCCTGAGTTTTAGCGATGAAATGAGAAGCCAGGGCCTTGCAGAGGGCCTGAGATGGGACAGGAAAGGTAGAGACTGCAGCAGGATTGGCCAGCTCCTTGCAGATTTTAAAGAGTTCGGCCGAATTGTTAAATGCCGCAGAGATGCAGGCTTGGATGTGGCCTCTCTTCTTGGTGTGGACGGAGAGCCGGTATTGCCTTTGGAGCAGTCGGTAGGCCGAACGCTGAATGTAGACCGCGAGAGCCCAAGGGAAGCCACAGAAGCTGTCCATAACCCTCACAAACCAAGCACAAAAGGTACGCAGAGAGGGATTGGGAAGGCACAGGGATACCCCAGAGGATGTGGTCGGGAGGAAGTACAGTCATCTTCTTCGTCCCAGTGAAACAACGAGAGAGTGAGACTGAGAACAGAGGGGGTAAAGAAGCGCCCCAAACAGACTGAAAGAGAGGTCTGGCAGGATAGTGAACCAGGCCTAGTTAAAAGAGACTGCAACGCTTAAAGAGGGGTCAAGGACCCAAATACTGAAAGAAACCAGTTAAGAACAGAGGGGGTGAGAGATCACCTCAGAGATACTAAAAAAGAGGCTTGACAGTTAAGTGAACCGAGCCTAGTAAAGAGACATAACAGAGTTGAACAATGGGTCTTACCCCCCCCCCCCACAAAGCGGAACGAGAAGTCCTAGGGTAGAAAAACTTTGGCATGAAACACAAAAAGTCCACGGGGAAAGAACCTGTAGCACAAATCACGAGAAGTCCAGTGGAAGGGAACCTTTTGGATAAAACAAGAGAAGTCCAAGGGAAGAGAACCTTTGGCATACAGTACACGAAGTCCAGGGGAAGAGAACCTGTGGCACAAAGCACGAGAAGGCCAGAGGAAGGGAACCTTTTGCAGGAAAAACGAGAAGTCCAAGGGAAGAGAACATGTGGCACAAAGCACTAGAAGTCCAGAAGAAGGGAACCTTTTGCATGAAACAGGAGAAATCCAAGGGAAGAGAAACTTTGTGCCATAGGTTCTCTTCCCCTGGACTTCTTGTACTGTATGCCAAAGCACGAGAAGTCCAGAGGAAGGGAACCTTTTGCATGAAACCCGAGAAGTCCAAGGGAAGAGAACCTTTGGGCTACAGTACAAGAAGTACAGAGGAAGAGAACTTGTGGCACAAAGCACAAGAAGGCCAGAGGAAGGGAACCTTTTGCATGAAACACAAGAAGCCCAAGGGAAGAGAACCCTTGGGCTACAGTACAAGAAGTACAGAGGAAGAGAACTTGTGGCACAAAGCACAAGAAGGCCAGAGGAAGGGAACCTTTTGCATGAAACACAAGAAGCCCAAGGGGAGAGAACCTTTGGCATACAGTACGAGAAGTCCAGGGGAAGAGAAACCTTTGCCCAAAGCACAAGAAGTCCAGGGGAGGAAAACTTTGGCATAAGTTACGAAAAGACAAGGGGCAAAGAACCTTTGGCACAAGTTGCAAGAATTCCAAGGATAAAGACTCTTTGGCACAAGTCACAGAAAGTCCAAGGGGGAAAGAAAGATCCTTTAGGCATAGATCATGAGAAGACCAAAGGAAAGGAGTCATATCCTTTGGCTGATGTCAGAACTGCAATAAAGAGACAATCGATAAAGAGAACCTGAGGAATACTTGGGGAAGGGGGACGCCTTCCCAACATTGTTTTGGAACGTAGAACTTTGAACTGACTAAAACATTCCGAAGAAGGGATTCATCCTGTTTCACGCAGGGTGTAGATTAGTTGTAGCTTTTCTATTGAAGTGTAAGGGATGGAAAGAGATTTAGGACATAGGACAGTGGACTTTATACTTTTGACAGGCATTCTGACATTATCCTTAGTTTTGGTTGAGGCAGGGAAACGCCTCTTAGTCATAACGACAGCTAGGGTTCTTCCTTATTTTCTGGTCAAGAAAAGGCTACACCAACAAGCATACCACCTTTGTGTCCTGAGTCTACTTCTGCAACCTTACAACTGTCATGTAGCAGAGATGGGAAGGTCAAAATTCTCAAGGAAGATTGTAAGCTCTTATACAGTAGTGTGTACATGCTGCTCCTTCCCCCCATTCTCTCAGGCAGCTGGCTATATGTTAAAAAGGTGTCCCCAGGAACACATCTTGTAATCTTATCAATCCCAGCAATGCAATCCCTTGTTGGAAAGCTGTGTCAAATGTTACTAAACTCCCCTTGATCTTGTGCAGAAATATTTGCAAAGAGGGCCACAGCCAAGATGGCTCTGTGCTGCTAGCTGACTTCACCCCCGTGATGAGTGCAGTTTAAGAGACACAAATGCAAAGCGATGCTGGTATAGGTGGTCAGTCAAAATCTCGAAAACAAAATCTCGAATGACAAAAAGCACGAAACAAAAATCTCGAAAAAAAAATATCGAATTTTTAATTATTTATTTATATATGTTTTTGGGGTCAGGTAAGTAAAAAAAAGGGGTAATATAAAAAAAATGAAAAAAGGGGGGTTGGGGGGAACCCCCCCATTTTGAAAAAAAACGCATTGAAAAAAAAATTCGATATTTTTTTTTTCGGCCTTTTGTTTTCGAGATTTTTGTTTGAGATTTTTTTATTCGGTATTATCACTATGAACCGCTGGTATAATCCTGCATTTGGGATCCAGCCAGAGTAGGGGCGGAGGTGGTGTAAGAGACCCGACTGCACCAGCGGACTCTGGGGGCGCCGAAGCAACACTGCAAAAATGGTGGAAGATATGCTACGTTGGCAAGAAGATGCATGTTATCGCCCTCAGTGTGCCGCTCCTAAGCCGGAGGTACCAGCAGAGTGCCCAGCCCAGGTAGAACGCATGAGGACCTGGTGAGACGTGGGGAAGGAGCGGCGGCAGAATAGATTTCTGTGGTGCAACTGAGGTGGATTGTTGCACAGCATTGGGAGCACCTGTAGCCCACTCCATGCTTGGAGTGAGGCAGCCCTGAGCCATTGCGGAATCTCCCGTGAGTCCGAGGACTGGGGGGCTTGAGGAACTGAAGTTGGTCCCCTCCCCCTTAACAAGCTGATTGCCACCTACTCACTCCCCCATCCCCTACAATAGCACGTACTGAGTCTTTCCGGGGAAGATGAAGGGGAAGTGCAACTGTCCAGGCTACACTGCGCAGGCAGGCTGGTTCTGGCAATTAAACTCCAGGCAAGGACCGCTCAGGTGGATAGGAGGGAGCAGAGGATGCTGTTCTGAACCCAGTCATTGTGGTCTGTGTATCCCCTTAACACCCCACAAGTAAATATCACCTGCAAGCTGGCTGGCACAAGTGCAACAAGAAAAGAAGAGGGGTCCAGGAAGAGAAAGTGAAGGAAGGCTGTAACAACAACAAAATAGGGGGGAGATGGCAAACAGAAAGGTTTGACGAAAAAGAGCAAAACTATATAAAATGATGAATCCGATGGTGTCCTCACTTCTTTACCGGCAATAGTCTCTGCCCATGTGACCAGGGGACGGCAGCCGCTTTCTGATCCCGACACTGGGGGTGACTATATGAGAAACAATCACAAGAGGGGAGACAGCCTCTGGGGGAGTATCATGGTATCATCGGATGAGATATAGTATCCTGTTTTTTTTCTTTTGAGGATACCACATCCATGCCCAATGCCTTAATGGCATATTGTCATACCTCCCCTCATCCACCTAGGAAGGGTACTGAAAACCTTTCACAAGATCTGTATGCAAGCTGTCAAAATCTGACATGCCTTTTAAGAGTCATGAAAACACATTCTCAGTCTCTACCTACAAGTCATCCAGAACTGACTTGCCCTTAAAGATCACTGAGAACACTTACTCAAACTTTACATGCAAGTCGCCAAGAATGGACTTCCATTCCCATAAATACAAGAATACTGTGACAAAGAAGATGAACCAAGTAATACAGATCAATGCAGGCCAAGAGCCCAAGCTGCACTCTAGCTGTTGCGAGCACATACCTGCGGCTGGGAAATGTAAACAGGCAAAGCAGCTGACAAAGGCATGCGGCTGGTGGGAGAACGCGGCTCCTTTCGGTATGGAGCGAAAGACCATGGGGCTGGAGAGTGTTTCGTGGAGCCAACTGGCTCGAGGACAAGGAAAAGGGGAGCTGACCGATGCTAAAGAGACCAGCAGGAACTGGGAGAGGCAGAGAAATTGAGAAACAGAGGCGGCGAGAAAGAAGGAAACACTGAACGACTGCCACGGGCTTCCCGCAGGAGAAACAGAATACACCAGCAAGAGCGGTGAGGCCACCCAAGGGAAGCAGGACCACTGGGGCATATTGGCAGCAATACCAAAACCGAATAATTGTTAATGAAGCACATGAAAGCAAAATAGCAAGTGAGTATTGCTTTAAAAGAGTATAAGAGACTTTCAAGTTTGTGAGTATATGCAATACACATATAAGAGAAGCCCTTGCAGGATACCAGGAAAATTGAAGATTCAAGAAAATACATATGTGAGAAAGCCCTGGCAGGAGAGTATACCAGGCAAATTCAAATCACGAGAGTATATCTATAGCAAAGGCACTGGCAGGAGAGTATACCAGGCAGTTGCAAGTGTGTTCACTTAAGAAAGTCCTGGCAGGAGATTATACCAGGCAGTTGCAAGTGTGGTTACAGGAGAAAGCCCTGGTTGGGAAGCACACAATGCAAGGACAAGATGAACAGTGTACATGAAATACATCACCAAAAGTTGTCTTGAGAAGGATATATCAGGACTAGCAAAAGGCGGTGTTAAACCATAGAGACGAGGAGCGAAAACCTGGCAAAGGAGTACACCAGGTATCCTACCAAGATACAAACTCACAACCAAGTTGTTTTGTATACCAGTTGTGTTGCTGATCAAGAAAAGGGGAGTGAAAACCTGGCAAGGAAGTACACCAGGTATCCTACCAACATACAGACTTCCAGCAAAGTTGTTTTGTTTACCAGTTGTGTTGTTGATCAAGAGAAGAGAACATGTATAAACTACTAAAGTCCAAAGACATTTACCCTTTTCACCTTAGAGTTGATATTTACAATGTGAGGGCCAGAATAGCACTTTGGACACAGGATGTTTTACTTTGGACATTTTGACATCCAAACGAATCTTGGCTTTGTTTAAGGTAGGGAAACACCTGTTAGTGTAGGGATAGAGCAGCATTTCCCAAACTCCATTTCTTTTATTAATAAAAGTTTATGGCCAAAACCATAAGTCTGTGTCCGTGTCTCATTCCTGGTTCCTCACAATAACCTACACTGAAATGCATCTCCTACCCTTCCCCTGGGCAATGATGAACCATCACACAGTAGGTGCAACTAAAGCAGCCAGAAGGACAATGTGAGAATTTCTAAAACTCTGCATAAAATGAAGGATTCCATGCATACAGGCCTTCATAGGCACAAAGAAAATAAATTGCTGAACCTCCCAGGCAACTGAGTGAGCACAGGGTGGACAATGAAGAGTACATAAAAGACTGGGTAACTACAGGCTCCCCCTCTTACCTTTCTGCTTTTACTCTAATCGCTGCAAATTCTGAAGGGAGACAGAAAGCACACACTGTGGACTGAACTGGCCAAGCTGCGCTCTGACCTATCGGAGGCAGTTGGAGAAAGCAAACAGATAGCCTATGCAAGCGCGTAGACCAGGCTGAAAGATCAATCGTAGACCTGGAAAGCAGCGTACCCAAAGTTAGCATGGATGTTTAAAACATTCAGGAGAAAACCGAGTCCCTGCAGATGAAATGCAAGGACCTTGAAAACAGAGCCAGAAGGCACAACCTCCGGATGAGACTTCTGAATAATGGCACAGAATAAGGAAACATCAAAGCATGTGCACTGGAACTACTCAAAGCGGTAGTGAAAGATACTATAAGCCAAAATATTGTTATCAATATGGTGCACAGGGTAGGCCCTGTGAGATTGGCAGAAGACCACCCTCCTCGGGACACAATGGCCATGCTTATAAAGTAAAGGAGGCAATACTAAATGGAGCAAGAAACCAGAGTTACATCAAGTTCCAAGGAAGCAGGGTACAAATATCAACACCTGTCGTAAGCAACCCTAGCTAAAAAACAAAAGATGAGGCCCATAACCAAGGAGCTCCAGAAGCAGGATATCCTCTATAAATGTACCTACCCCTTTGGCCTGTAGTTCAGGAAAGACAGCCAGATCCACACCCTTCTTTCGCTTCATGCTGGTCTAAAAGACCCGGGCATACAAAACCCAAAACATTGCAACGTCTCCACGCAGGAGTCCACAGGAGAAAGTGCAGGCAGACTGCGACCACCCAAATGGCAAGTGAAGTATCCCAGGAGGGACAAAGGAAAGAAGGTTTAGAAGAATGATAAGGCTACCGGCCTTATCCGGCACTACGAAACCAGGCAGAAATTACCTTGGGGAGAACCCTCGTACTTCCACCGGCCCGCAGGAGGGACAATGAAATTGTTTAATGATGCTGAGGATAGGCTGGGTACCGGGGTGGAGGCATGGGAGGCAGATTTACGTTACAGATGAAGCCTGGGTGGAAACGGAGATCAAGATATGCATGAGGACCCGGTAGCAAGCAGTATAATAAGCCACCGGTGAGGGAATTAGAATGGTTCGAAACAGTAACACGAATAGGGAGTGCATCAAGAAGGTTAAGGCCTGGCGACAGAGGACATAGTTCTCCAAGAGCAGCTAGGTATAGGGGAGTTTGAGGGAAAGTTAAAAGTTATGGCTCATTATGAAAGGCCAGTCAATCAAACATACCTTTAGTCGGCTTGTGACCTTCAAGTTCAAAAATACAAATTTCATATAAACAAAAACTGAATAGAACCACCAAGTAAAGACAATCAGGATAATTACTTATAAAAACATTAGCTGGTCAACATTTAAGTGGGAACTCATGGGATTAAATAACAATCAGCATTCAGATTTAATACAGAACACAAGTAAAACATATCATGAATTAATAAAAGCCCAGGAAAGCAAATGCTCACAGCCATGGGTACTTATTCAGCAATGAGCCATATTGGTGACTACATCCTTTAAGGCCCTGTTTCTCTGTAGCCAAGCCCTATGGATGTAACGAAGGGTCCCGAAAGACAACATGGGGTCCAAGCATTGACTCAGGAACCGCATAGCAGCGTTTTAACTGATGGATGCCGGCGTTATTCAGGATTGGTCTCAGATATAAGCATCTTAAGTAATGGGTCCTATCGCATATTAACAAAAAGTGCAATGTACTTTCAAAAAACACTCCACTGTGAAAGGCTTAGCATCGTTGATGAAGAACTATTATCTTCGATGTGCATATTAAATTCACAGGACAAAACAATGGAAAAGGGAAGAAAGGGAAATGAAAGTATGGCTGACATAATAAGATCAATTGATGTTAGGAGTCTTAATAGTTCCAATAAGAGAATCCAGCTATTTTAAGAATTGATAGGCTATGTGTTCTGAGAGAACCACTACAGGAGACCCATCTAAAAAAGGAAGATCAATGCGGACTTAGGCATAGAGACTTCCCGATACAGATACATTCATCAGCCAGAGCCAAGAGGGCAGGGGTGGCACTGCTATTTCATAAGGACACATGGTTTGAAATCCAGTATTGTAAAAACGATTCGGGGGGGGGGACATTCGTAATGGCGTGCAGTATTCTCAGAGAAAGAACTCTAACAATAGCCTCATTTTATGCCCCAAACACAGCACAGGAGAACCTCATGGTTGCCGTCCCTTCGAGGCTGGGTCAATTACCACGAGGAGATATAATAATCATGGGTGACATGAATCTAGTCATGAAAATCATGTTGACAGATCGCAAAATACATTTGTGCCTGTAGGGGGAGTCCCCAAAGGCTTCTACAAGCACTAGGCAAGATAGGATTACTAGATGCATGGTGAGTGCTGAACCGTCAAACAAAAGACTACACTCACAGGAACGCAAATCCTTCTTCAGGATAGACTATTTGTTTTCCCAGACCAGATAAAACTCCTATCCAGAATTGAGTTTGAAACCATGCCACTCACAGATCACAGCACGGACGTAGCAGCCTTCCACAACTTGGGAATCCGACAAACGGGGGGCCTGGCGTCTCCCAAAGGGCGTGTTAAGCAACCTAATGAGTGACGAGGAACTCAAAGAAACGGTCAGGGACTATATAGCATGTAACAAGTCCGAAAACCGCATACTCAGGATATACTCGGACACCCTCAAGCCATGGTGAGAGGCAAATTGATAGCACTATCGGTGGCAATTGAGCGGATAAACAATGTATAGAACAGCAATTAATGAGATACCTTAAGGTAAAGGAGGCAACACATACAGAAAACCCAACAAGAGCAATCTATAGACAGAAGCTGGAATAAAAAATCTCTCTCTCTCTCTGTTTAAAGAGTCGCACCTTGCTACGTCTAAAACAGACCCATTATGAATACGGCAAGAAAGCAGGGAAACAACTCGGGAATCTACTGAGGGCCAAAATGGCTTAATCATTTATACGTACCGTTATAGACAAAAGTGATCAAGAAAAAGTTGAGGAATTCCATAAAAAGGAGACCTCCCAGAAATGTTATGGTAAAATGTACAAAATCGAGAAAATGAGCTATGCATCACAATGGGTATGTTTAGAAAGGGTTGCAGTCCCTGCACTATCCGAAAAAGGAAAAACAAAACTTTCCTAGAGCTACCCATAGACTCACAATATGTAGCCACAGCAATTAAAGCATTGACATTGAACAAGTCAACGGGGCCCGGCAGTTTCACATGGCCTTTTTACAAACTATTAAGCCAGGCACTGACAACACCCGTGGCCAGGATTTTCACCAGCAGTAGGGCAGGGGGGTTGTACAAGATTAAATTAAGTAGGCTCATAGATTGCTCATCCTAACATCAGGAAAATACCCTTAAATGTGTGCATTATATGGGCCAATGGCTCTATTGAATTTAGATGCCAAAATCTTCACCAAAATACTGGTCAATAGACTGGATCAGGACATCCCTTATTTAGTAAACCCTGACCAGGGTTTGTGGTGAGTAGAGGGACAATGGACAATATCCACTGGGTACTTCACCTGATAGACAAAGCAAATAAATCCCCAACCCACCCCCTGTTATTAGTAACCCTCGGCAAATACAATTTTGGACCCATGATGATCAACATGATGCTGGCGTACTATAGTAACCCAATGGTACGAATCCAGACTAATGGGGAGCTTACAGATCATATTTACTTGACAGACCCATGTCACCCATCCCATTTGCTCTAGTAGTGCAGCCCTTGTTTCCTCAGATCAGATCTAACCAGGGAATTATGGGAGTCACCTTTGGGGGGGGACTGAGCACAAGGTTAACCTTTTCATAGATGACATTATGATATCTCTTACTTATCCCCAGACTTTGCAAGAGCGTCTGATGAGAGAACTCCTGCAATTTAGCAAGATCTGTGGATTTAAAATAAACTAGAGAAAATCCCAAATCTTGTCTTTTAAAGTCCTACCCAGGGAGAGAGAGATACTGAAATCCCAATACCCTTTCACCTGGGCGAAGGGAGTGACTTACCTGGAAATGGGGATTACAGCCAACCTGACTCACCTATACAATGCCAACTATGCAAGCCTATTAGTAAAAATAAACAACAATTCGGCAAACTGGAGCTAATTTGCACTCTCATGGCTCAGAAGATCTGCAGTAATTAAAATGAATTTCCTTCTGAGATTACTATAGCTCTTCCAGTTCATACCGATCGCGCAGACTAAAAAGAAAATGAAAAAATGGGAGGATAAAGTACTTCAATTTGTGCGGAATGGGAGGGTGCGCAAGAGTCAAGAGGCCCACATTATTCGCAGCCAGACACAGATTGCAATTTATACTTTATTGCAATATTACTGGGAGGCTCAAATTAGGCAGATTATAGAGTGGGTACAAAGGCACACAGAGAATAAATGGTTGTTCATGGAACAATCACTAGTGGGGAGACATCTATAAACACAACCCTGGCTGCCAAAACATGTAAGAGCACCCACCCTTTCAGAACCCCTATTACGAAATCCACCATGAACTCCAGGAACGAGATTAGTAAAACTAAGGGGTGCCTAACCGCTCTCATCCCCTATACACCTATCACGCATAATGAAGAATTCACACCTGAACAAAAAGATCTGGGATTCACTAAATGGACCTTCCTGGGCTGCAGTAATGCTGGTGATTTGTTTTTCAATGGTAAGCTTAAACCCTTTGAGAGGGGGTGTAATTGTGTAATTGTAGTCATTTGTTAAAAGGGGTTACACTTTAAATGAGACGGATAGAATCAGATACCTACAAATCCGACACTGGGTCCTTAACCTGACAATGGAAGAATTGGCGAGTAGATCCCAAATGCTTGGAAAGCATATTTCAGCTTCCTGCTCACACAAAATGAATGGTTTCTAAACTACATGCAATAATGAATAAAGACGGAATGTCATTCGATCGATCATACACTTAGGGATGGAAAAGAGACCTAGCACGTGCTTTACAAAGGGATGAGTTGGAGAAAATATATGTGAATGGAAGGCGCTCATGCTTCTGCACACAGCTAGTTGAGACCCAGGCAAAAATGTCCCTCTTTTTATGTATACAGATTTGCTATAACCGTCTCCCGAACAACGTCTGCTCCGTTGGTTAATGCCACGCTCTACACGTACAAAGTCCTGCAGCTTTCACGGAGAGAAATCCATTTGGTTGTACTATCTTTTAAATCGAATTTGCAATAGAAAGTGACTTTTGTAGAATCAAATATTTGAAATTTGTGATTATATATGTATGTCTAGTTTTTAAGCAAATAAGTACTAATTTAATAAAGTTTTTGATAACAAATGATGTGGGTATATGAATAGCCGACACCGATTCTCTGTTTTAGCCTCCTATGAGACTTACAGTCCTCCTTCCTCAAAATAATTTAGATTAAATAGTGGTTCCGTGAGGCATGCCATCTGTTTTTTTGATATTGGAAGTGAAGCCATTAAGTGCCTCTATTATTGTACTGGATTGGGATATTTTAGTGCCTTTTCTAGTTTGACAGGCAGAGGTCCGCCATTGACAGAGTACCAAAGACAGGAATAGGAGGTGTGCACTAGAAGATAGTACAATTCTAGGTCCAGAATTCAAGCCCCCCCAACCACCATCAAGCTGTTGCGCCTGAATCTCCCACCTCACTGAGCTGGTTAACACCCCATATTAATTTTCTGAATGGCGGGTGCAGCTTCTTAAAAAAAAAGATGATATTTTAACTGGAATCACAGGAATGTTCATGAGCAAATATAACCATTTGGGTAATAGCACCTTAAGTGCTATTGATATCGTCCCCAGAATCAAAATTGGGAGGGCGATCCACCTGGTGATCTTTTGCTCAAGTTGTCGTAGTAGCGCAGTGTAGTAAAGTGCTACCAGACAATCTAGTGATCATACTAAGTGAATGCCTAGGTATCGTACGGTTTCTGGGTGCTAGAGAAGCTGACCAGTGTTAATGACACACTCAGTGAGAGTTAAAATAAAAGATTAGGCTGGGCTGTCAGAAATTAAAGCCGGAGATCGGTCTGGGAGGGGGGTATCGGTTTACCCTGCATACATACGTATTAACTTGCGACACAGATCGGAGTGGTAAATGATTGGATGCATGCAGACCCCACACTACCACACATTCGTATCGAACTAGAGACCATGACCCCGTTAACCCGGCTGCAGACTCTGTATGCCGCCCACAACCACCTCCCGAAGTTACCCAAGACAACGCATCATATCAGTCAAGCTTGGCGGGAGGCACACAAACTGATCGGCTGGAAAGGAAAGCCAAAACTGTCCCAACCTATATGGCACAACGCATTCCTTCCAGAAGAAGTGAAAATGGGCTCTTTCAGTCTCTGGCACGCAAAAGGGATACACACATTGGCACATGTGATACAGCGGGGTCGCCTCCTGGACTTTGGGACCATGCAGGTGCAGTTTGATCTGGCGCCCATGGACCGGGTTCGGCACGCGCAGCTGGCCCACGCCATCCACATCCAATTCCCAGACACGACAAACATACCCCCATGTTCTCCCATTGAGACCAATATCCTCCCGCAACGCCTCCCTTCAAAGGTCACCTCTATTCTCTATCAGGCCCTCAACTCTTTCGGGGCTACACAGCTCGACGGGCTCAAAGCAAAGTGGGAAAGGGATGTGCGCCAACTGGAGCCGAAAGACTGGGTTGATGCATTAATGTCCCCCAGGGAAATTGGGATAGAAAATAAACTCAGACTAATACAACTGAGCATCCTTCACCGCTCTTATCACTCACGTACTGCAATGGCCAGATGGGGGGGCTAGAAGATGGGACATGCATCAGATGCAAAATTGAACCAGCCACCTTCTACCATATGATATGGGATTGCCCAGTGCTACAGGACTTCTGGGAGGACTGTATTAATATGATCTCGGCTGCCCTGGCAACACCAATGCCTAGGGCTCCCAAAATGGTACTCTTAGGCATCTGGGAAGAAGTAGACCTGACAAAATATGAAAGAAAAATTCTGTCAATAGCGTTAGGGGCAGGCAAGAGACTTATCGCAGCTAAATGGGGTTCTGCAGACCTACTGTGCCTGAACCGCTGGAGTAATGAACTGGACAGATGCGTGGCTTCAGAACGCCGGATCTATAATGCACGGGGTTGCCCCCGCAAATTCAAAAAAATATGGGGCAAATGGCTTGCTGCTCATTGAAACCCGCCGATGGATGCAGATCAGCACCTCGAATAACACTATTTGCCTGCCTTGCCCTGCAACTGTCCCGGGCCCTTGACCCTGCGGGGCCCCTCTTGCTCTTGATATTGCTATGCCTCTCTATTTGTTGTATGCCGATGATTCATGTTTATTGTTATCATGTTATGCTTTTTAACCAATAAACAGAGTTATAAAAAAAAAAAAAAATTAAAGCCGGACACAAACATTGTAATGTTTTTTATTAAAGACTTTTATTTAACTTAAACCGGTTGGGAAAATGCCTTTCTGACCATGCTCTAAAGAGGAGGTTCCCTGCCTAAAAACCAAAAACTACGGATCAGTCATGTCAGAAATGACAGGATGTCAGAAATCAAAAGATGTCCTTATGTTCGTGTTCTATCCTGACCCTCACACTACAAACAAAATAATAAAGTGGGAAGGGAAGTTTATTTTACCTGGTATTGGCAAAAAGTGTTCATAAATGAAAAATACTATAGCTCCAATGAAAATGTTCTCCAAGGTGGAAAGGACCTTGGTTCCAGAGGGAGATTCCCTTCTCCTGGATTCTTCAATGGCAATGTCTCTTGTTCTAATAGTTCCTTGTGTCTTTTTTTTGTCCCACAACAATCCTAAGAGGCAAAACGCTCTTTAGCCTTATAAGTCTTTCATTACCACAAGTTCTTTCTTTATGTAATCAACACTGTCCATTCATAGCATTTCTTGTAGGTTTCCAATTTGCCTGGTATACTCCCCTGCCAGGATTTTCTCTCTTGTACTTCAAATTGTCTGGTTTATTACCCTGTGATGGGGGGAATCCTGTGGATCCCCCGCCAAAACCCTGCTAGAGCCTCCTCTCAGGTGGTCAATAGAGGGCAGACACTTCCTGATTCCAATCATGGGGGTGGTGTACTGCGGGAGGATTACCTGGGTGGAGACAAGGCTCGGGGTAGTGGGGAGATTCGTAGCGTGAGACACAGTATTTTTCCTCAGAGAGGGATACTCTTGCCACTGGGTTAAAGGAGGAACTGGCTTATTGTCACTTTGAAATATCTCGACCTCCTATTAAGGATGAAAGGGCAAATTCCAAGAGTGAAACCCAGCAAAGTGTTATATCCAAAGAACAGGTCTTTTGTACCCCTAAAATTAAATATCCTCCCCAATACCAATGATATACCAAAAGGAAAGATGGAATTGTGGCTTTTTCCATACCAGCTGTCTCTAATAAGGTTAAACCCTACAATCCCTCTTCTAAAAACATCAAGGGAATTAAAACCACTTTTAAAAGTAGAAAGGGCGTGGGAAAACCTAATTTCCTTAAAATGGACTACATGTTCCAGAATCCCAAGGGGACTGCGACAAAGAAGAGGGCTGAGGCGGCATGCAGAAGTAATGGACAGGCAAGCAGGCCTAACAATCGTTGCCTGGGTCAGGTAATTAATGTTAACGTCGGCCTGCACCTGAAGCTAATTGCCCCACCTGGAAACTGGAGCAGGAGCTTCGACACTGGCAGCATTAGCAAAAGAAGAAGCAGAGCGCAAGGCTGGAAGTTCACAAGGATGTGTGACCACTTAAAGGATGCCGGAATGAGAGGGGAGTATATTTCACCTGCCGGTTCTGAGTTGGTCCTGTGCTCACAACCCCTGCTTGGCTCTGGCTGAATTGGAAGAGACTGTGAGAAGTTAACAGTCTTTCCAGGTGCGCCTAATTGCTGTGAATGCAAAGCTGAGATTGTGCAGCTACCAGAGGCCTGTGTGCCGAAGCAAGCCAAGGGAAGTCGGAGAGAAGGAAAAACTCCATGGTCAAGGCCGGATCGGAGACACCCATACTGCAGAGGGTTGTGGGTCCAAAGAGTGCCTGAAGCAGTAGTAGCAGAAAGCAAGTCGGGAAGTGGAAGTTGCCCGCAATCGCTGTGATTTTGGAGCCGGTGAGTGAAGCTCTGTACTCCAATTCACAAGAAACTCCTTACCGGCAACTGTAACCAGCTAAATTAACACTTGCGCAGAAGTCAGAGTGAGTAAAAGTTGTTTGTTGCCCTGGGAATCTTCACAACAAAGGAAATGTGTCCTGCGCATGTTTAGAACAAGTTAAAGTGCTCGTGTTGAAGGAAAGCCTTTTTATTTTCCATTGTTGTATTAAAACCCTTACCGGATTGGTTGTGTGTCTCCTTTAAGAGGTAGAAAGTTGTCGCTAATCACTCAAAAAGTAGCAGCTAACTTTCCCGAATTGTTACAAGAACACATCAAAGAAAGTTTGCGTGTAAGTGATTGTGATTCCCAATCCACGTTAAAGCAGAACTCTGTATGAAGAAAAGGGAACGCAAGTCTTTTGGTTAAAATTCTTCATCAGAATGGTGGGTGTACCTAATTTCGTTGCTGTAGTGAAACTAGACTCGTATAACATTCCGAACAAATACTTTGTAGTTATAGAAGTTGCTGAAGTCACGGGAACAACAAGCCTTAACCAAGCCAGTAGACAATTCCTTTCTAATGTGAAAATAGCACTATTGGTGCTGTTTTTTTATGGAGATTGGAAAGGGAACTTTTCCCCAAACTGAGAAGGAACGGTTTTCAGTGGGTTTTTGTTCGGGTGAACTTTTGTTTCTTTGGAACTTTTCAAGAACTGATTTAAGACTAAACTTTTCTTTGGGAGAAATGGACACTGGACATTCCCGAGAACGAGATCTACACAGGATAAGTGGAAGTTATCCAAGTCTCTGGTTATTTGATAATCTTTTATTTATATTGTTTATGCTTTGCTTTGAATGTTTAGTTGTTTATTTTGAGGGCCAGTTTTGTGTATGCTAAGAGATTTTCCCTGAGATCCTAGACTAATTAGGGAATTCCTGTGTAGAGTAGGATTAGACAAGTTTTCTTTGTATTTTCTGTTTAAAATAAAATGTCAAATACTGAGAAAACGAGAAGCAGTTGTCCGCCTCACATTACTGACCCCTCACACCTGCCAGGACTTCTTATATAGTTTCAACTGCATGGTATGTTTCTCTTCCCAGGACTTCTATTGTACTTTCAACTGCCTGGTTTACTCTTGCCAGGACTTCTCTCTTGTACTACAGTTCCTCTTTATATCCAAAACGGCATATACCATTCTTGGTTCAGTATTTCTGTCTGTTTCAATGTTCGTTTAAGCTTTACCCCATATCTGCATTCCATGCACTCATATGCTATTGCTGTTTGTTTTTTCACTCTGTCCTTTTTACTCTGACAATTTTCTTATTGCTTCTAGCTTTGCAATTTCATCACGTTCAAATTGTCATTGGCGCAGTCGCCGAAACGCCCCGGGGTCCCCACTGTGTTTGGGCTGACTCACCGGCTCTGTGCAGCGTCTTTGGTCCCTTTCATGCTTACGTGGCGTAGCTCTACCGCTGTTTCCCACTCTAGGTTACTCCGAAGTCTCTCTGGCTACTCTCGCAACTCTACTCCTGCATGCCTGCTTTCCTTCTGGTCCCAGTAAGGATAACCTTGCCTCTTCGAGCTGCCGAGCACCCAGGAACTCTCTTGCAGCTCCTGACATATCCACAACACTTCCTGCTCGTGACATGTTACTCTCCTTCTCTGCTGGCGAGTTCCACTGCTCCGCCACACCGGCTTGTGTCTCCAGCGTTCACACGCCTCTGCGGGAGATTCAATGTCTTCTCCTGAACCAACCCCTCAGTGTTGTTGCCATTTTAAATGTCGCGCACACCAGTGTTTTCACCAAACAACTAGCATGCTCATTGAGCTTGAGGCTCATACTGTTTTGCATCAATTCCTTCATCCTCCCCAGTCTTCAGTCTGGATGTGGGAGTCCATTGGTGTCGCTTGGTGCCCAATATCTGGACAATCTCTCTCATTGATTCCATCTGAATGATCAGTTCTATATGAAGGGGAATTAGAACTGAAAAGGCTTTTCTTGGAGTTTTCATAGAATGGAGTATGGCCTAAAGGGTCTTGGGGAAAGGGTTTCTTTATTTTCCCTAAATGGGGGAACAAATAAATGGCAATAGGCTATTAGGGTACTGGATATCAGGGGGTCTTCCGCATGGGCAAATGGGGTGTACCACACCTCATCCAATGAAGACATGACATCTACCCAGGATCAGGTAGCGGCTGCAGTCCCCATGCCACATAGGAGGAGGTCACAGCAGAAAAACAGTGATGACTCCATCAGCATCATCACAGTTGAGTCTTAGAAATGACATCTTGCTAAAGGATTCAACTTCCCAGAGCAGGGGTTTCAAACGTCCTTTGGGATAATTAACAAACAGTATTATATAATCAGCATATAATGAGTGCATATGCCATGGATGTGATGAATCCAGGGAATTCGTCCCTTTTCCCCAAAGGGGAGTCACCCCCTTTGGGACTAGGGTAGTAAGCTCACAACGCTTAACTCTTAACAACGGCTAGGAGACAGGGCAAGCAGGATCTCATGGGGGCGCTGCCCCTCTTACCCCGTAAGGGAATAAGGTATTCCCAGGTGAAGATTTTTACTACACCTCCTTTGAAGCCAGAATCCCAAGTGATTGTTGGTTATATGGCCATTGAACAGTACACCATTCCAATAACATCCATACCTGAAGAGCGGAGCCAATGGTGTCTCCTATCTCATTCCAGGGAGCAACATAAAGGAGCCAAGGCCCGGCAGAATGGGAGAGAGCCAGCCTTGGGGAACAAGCAGTAAGCCTTTGCAGGAGCGCAGAGAAAAGGACAGACGGCATGGTGGGCGAAGGAAACCCAGAGGCTTGCAGAACGCTGCTAACTCTTGGAAAAGGGGCGATCCCAAGAAGCTCAGAACGACCAAGAAAGTGAGAGACAAAGCCACGCTGACCCGGCATACCAGCCCTCAGCAACTCCAATGCCAAAGTCCTTTCGGGTGCAGACTCGAGGAAGCGAAGTGGAAGACTTTAAAACAAAGATGTTGGCACTGCAGTTCCACAGCAAACAGACGCTGCCTCCCCCGATGAGCACCGCTGCCGAGAACCAGGTATGCGGCTGACAGAGGAGTGGGAGGAGGAGGGCAATGAGTCACCAAAATAGCCCATGGTGGGGTGAAAACAATACACAATCCAGTATGGCCTAAGAGCCCAAGTCGGGCTGAGCCACAAGATAACCCAGCAGAAAGCAAAAAGAAACCCAGATGGTCTGAGGGGCCAGAAAGCCCTCACAGGGCTGAGAAGCCAGGTACCCCACAGTGTGGGGTTTAATGGCAGCCCCAGGATCATATGAATTGAGAGGCCATGTTAGGCTCAAAATGTGCAGAAATACCTACTTGTTATGAAAAGTAACACTGGCGGACTACAAGGCCAGCATAAAAAAAATAACACTGCTAATGTGCCTAGTGAATTCAAATGTATGTACTTCTGCAGTTGAAGCACAGAATATGTGAAAAATGAAACCAGGCTGCAAAAGGGAATCGGAAAGGCACATTGTGAATAGGGGTGTATCGAAATTCGGCTTCGAGTAAGCATTCGGCCGAATTCCGGCTGAAAATTAAGTATTCGGTTTCGGCAGAACACCTTATGAAATGCTTACTCGAAGCCGAAGTTACCCCCCTGCTATTCACATGTGCATTTGGAATTCTAGTCTTTCTTGGTTCAGTTTACAATACATTTTAAAACAAATATCAACAACTTTGCAGTCACTTGCAGCAGGATTTTTGAGTGGGCCACACAAAGTGCCCCTCCACCCCGTATCGGTACATTAGCATGTACATAGTGAGGAAATGGGATGGGAAGTACCCGCTAACCCCAAGGGGTGCAGGCTACTTTTGCATCACCAAATGCCAGCAAATAAAAAGACACCCAAAGAACAATGGATTTGCAGAGGAGGCACTGTGGCCCTCTGGGACCAGCTGTGCCATATGACTCTAGACCTCTGCAGGGAAAAGCGAGTTCACTTGGTCGGATAGCCAGCCAGCAGAGAACATGGCTGCAGGAGGATCCGAGGTGCAGAGGCTCCAGGATAACGCATAGCCATCCGCATACCCCCATGCTTGGATGAGGACTGGGGGGGGGGGGGGTGTCAGGGGAACACGAAAATACAGAGCCGTCAGCCTCATCCAATCTCTGAACGGGAACTGGGATGCAGAGGAGCCACGTCTACGTTTATGCCTGTAGCCTGGGGTGCCCGCTCGCTGGCATGCGCTAATGTAACTGGAGGGAGGTGCCCATTTAAAGATAACAAAGATGTTGACACTGCCAAGGAGAGCAGTAAATGAACTGGTTATCTGATTTATGCACAGTGTACCCCCGCAAAGGGAAATGGGGTGGATGAGCTTAAAAACATTGCATACATAAAACATCTAGATGTGGGAACGTGTATCTATATGTTTATTACACCATATAAGGGGCAGTTTGGGGGCAGGAAGCTCGTCTGCTGGGGCAGCTGCTTCCCATCTAAGGACAAAAGGCAGAGTTTGCCCTGAGGATGCCTGGACTGTTTCCGAATTTCTAGGAGCGCTTCGACGCCACGCTGAGTCCACCTCCTCCTGGGGATAGAAGGGGTAGGCAGTGGTAGTGGGCTGCATTTACTTCATGGGGGGGGGCAAGGATGCTTCCACTGCATGGGGCTGGCGCCCCTTGGGAAGACCTGCATGTGTGGACGTATGAGTCACACACAGCGATACATCCATGCACAGTTAACTGTGTATACATATAGCCCTGCACACACTTGGCACACATGCCTATAAACACATTTGCAATCTCACACATGTACAAACACACATAAGCGCCAAACGAGCAGTGCACTCACACATACACACACACACGCATATGCTGCACACCAACACACAAATACACACCTGCAATTCAGAATCTGCACATGCGCATATTAGTGTTTCTCTTTCACAATATGCAGTACACTCACAAATGCAGCACACACACACATTCAGTACAATACACGCACATATGCAGTACACAAGCAAACATTCATTCACTCTCACACACATGTACGTGATACACACTGCCCCTGTACAGAGTCCCAGATAGTTCCAGCAGGGATACCCCGAGTGCACCGGGAAGCATGGTGTTTCCCAGAACAGAGAGCCATTGTGAATTAAACTACCTACAGGGCTGCTTAGAGATTAAATTAGTACCACCCCCTGCCTCATTCTCTTTTTTCCAACACCTTCTCCAGATCATAGTGAAAAGGTTCTTTGAAGAGCGAGCTCCCACCCCATTATGCTCTGTTTTCCCCGAGACCCAGGTGAATACACTGGAAAGGGGTTGAACAAAGAAGGCAAGGCAGTGATCTGTAAATCCTAGGGCCCGTCGCCCCCACACTGATGGGAGGGAAGCAGGGAGAGAGCTGCCCAGGCGCCAGAAGGCGAGCTGGCTGACATGAGCCATTTAGCACTACCAGTAGGGCCTCCCTGTGAGCGACCACGCCCACACCACGCTGTCTGCTTCCCTGTGTTCACACCAGGTGTGAACAACAACACCCCCTTTCAAGTACTCCTGGTCAAGAGGTGGCTAGACACAGGGCACCCCCACAAACCACCTCTGACAAAACACAGCCCAGAGTCTGGTGGCTGGCAGGAACTTGTGCTTCCTTGGGGCTAAGAGTGGGTGGCCTCTGCCAATCACTAAAAGTGATGGCAATTGATGATGCCAGCGCTCGTCTGTTTGCATGATAGACAAACATCTTTATGTGTACTACCACATGCACAATAAGTGCCCTCTTTTATATAGTGCTTCATAGAGTGTCATTTCACAGTGCAATAATCACAACACAGATTTTTAACAGCAGCCATTTAATCCCATGTGCTTTCTGTTTTATCGATGAATGGGGGTAAGGAGGGTGGCAAACTGCCTCTTGGTTCCTTAAATGAGGGTAGCCTCCCGAGACACTGCAGCACACATTTACGGATAAACACTTCGGGCGCACTCTTATGAATAGACATGCCACATATTGACAGGCATTGCTTCTCAAGAGGCTTTCTAAAACAGGACCTTGCGTGTAAGCATGGCATTTAGAACTGCTTTGATGGGAGTTGTTAACATACCGGCACATGCTGACATGATATGATTGGTTATTTATAATGCGCTTAATACCCAGAGGTTTCTAAGCAGCGGAAACAGGGATCAAACCTGCGTTGCGCCGTGTTGTCTTGATTTCAAGGCGAGCACGTTGCCCCTGAGATATTCTCCAGAGGCAGACACTACAGACATGTCAATGTTAACAGATTCTCGATAAACACCATCTTACTGAAAGAAAAGTACCAGATGATCTATTTATAAGCACTATGCATGTCATTAACTGAAGTCCTGTTAAAACAAGCATTGGAAACACCAACAGTTTTGGCTTGTTATGCATATCTTGACACATTGACCAGTAGTAATCTTCTATTTGGTCACTATTCGGCCCCGGCCGAATACTTCGGTCAACTATTCGGTATTCGGCCCAATAGTAAATGTACTATTCGATACACCCCTAATTGTGAATGCCAAACTGAAAAGGCAGTATTTCATTTGCATCTGCCACATATCATAATGCTGTTTCAAATAAAGAGAAATCCACGAACTGATTGGGCATTGCATGTGATTGATAAAGACAAGAAAAATGAAAGGCTTATTCTCCATGGAAAGCATGGAATTTGCAAACACAGAATAACCTTCACAAATATAAGTGTCTGTTTCTAGAGGCATGAGTTTAAGTTTCTCTTTCCATAGAAGGGCTCACTTTCTATTCAGAACGCTCAAGATACCAGGAAGGACTGTCATTGGGGCCTGTTCTCTGAGATAAGCAACAGATCACCCAACTCATTAGCCTTTGGAGAAGGCTAAAATCAACAACGGAGCAGTAGAGGGGCCTGGAGCACATGTTTCAGGAGAAATTGAACCAAGTGCACAAAGGAACTGAAAAATATGCATTTAATTGAGCGATGCCAACAGGAGTGCATGCAGGATCGTACTTTAGCGATATTCTCAGCAGCTATGAGGGCTACAGAGGCCATTAGGGTGTCATTTTAAAGCGTGTTACGAGACTGCTCTGTTGATTTAATTCTTATTATAATTCAACTATGGGAATTTAAGGTACAACCCAAAACATGTTCCTAGCTCCCCAGAAAAAGTGGTGAATCCGAAACTCTGGGAAATGTTAGCTTAGTGAATCATTTAACTGTCTTTTCAGTTTGGTGATACTGGGCCTCATTACGGGTCCGTTGGTAACCCTGCCAGTAAAACCGGCAGGTTGCTGCCAGACTTGGAAAAAAATTCTGGCGCCTGACTTTCCAGTGCCACCGGGCTATCCCGATTCTGGTGACCGGGAAGTCAAGTGACGGTAATTTTGTTAGTCTCCATGGGAATGGGGACCCAGGAGCACCATTGCCGTTAACAACGGTGCTGGTGCTTCTGTGAGAACTCTGCTTAGGCTTACCAGCACCATTGTTTCCGGACTGGCACAGATGTAATGAGGCCCACTGACTTTTATTATTTGGGAGTAAAGTGCGAAAAGCCATCAGTCGGACCTGCAACCTCCTGCCGAGACAGGAGTTAGTTCATTACGAGCGGCATGATTAGACAAACTCAAAAAATATATATGTTATGTTCAATTGTCAAATAAAGGTTTTTATCATGTAGTGACTTTTTAGGTGAAAAATGAAAAGTGTCAAATAAATCCCTGGTGGGTGGATTCTTGGTTCGGTGAATATACCATTCTTGGTTCGGTATTTCTGTCTGTTTCAATGTTCGTTTAAGCTTTACCCCACATCTGCATTTCATGCACTCATATGCTATTGGGGTTTGTTTTTCACTCTGTCCTTTTTACTCTGGCAATGTTCTTATTGCTTCTAGCTTTGCAATTTCATCACGTTCAAATTGTCATTGGCGCAGTCGCCGAAACGCCCCAGGGTCCCCACGGTGTTTGGGCTGACTCACCGGCTCTGTGTAGCGTCTTTGGTCCCTTTTGTGTTTACGTGGCATAGCTCTACTGCGGTTTCCCACTCTGGGTTACTCCGAAGTCTCTCTGGCTACTCTTGCGACTCTGCTCCTGCATGCCTGTTTTCCTTCAGGTTCCAGTAAGGATAACGTTGCCTCTTCGTGCTGCTGAGCGCCCAGGAACTCTTGTGCAGCTTCTGACATCTCCACAACGCTTCCTGCTCGCGACATGTTACTCTCCTTCTGTGCTGGCAAGCTCCACTGGTCCGCCAGACCGGCTTGTGTCTCCAGCGTTCACCCGCCTCTGCAGGAGATTCAATGTCTTCTCTTGAACCAACCAGTTTTTGTCATGTAGTGACTTTTTACGTGAAAAATTAAAAGTGTCAAATTAAATCTCTGGTGGGTGGATTCAGCCTTCCCATCATTTGAACTACACCACTCCAGGGGCCTATCCACAGAGAGGGGCTAGGTCTTGCTGGTGGAGAGGACCGTAGGGGTCGAATTAAAATTCACGGCTAATAAGTTAACACCTCCTAATTTCAATATTTCTGAGGTGTGGCTTTGAGGTTAAGAAGTGGTTGCACATACCAGAGAAGGGAGAACTGCCTAAAAATCATCTGGGTGAATACTGAAAGAGGGTTGCAGAATTTACCTGTGCAAGACAGCTGCCTCAAGTCATCTGGGTGAAACTATTGAAAGCTTGATGGAGATTTAACATTGCCTGGGAGACCGCAATAGGAAAAGACCAAAAAGGCTGGGATAGTTGCCTATAATTTTATTAATTCCCCTGTAGCTAAACAACACGGGAAATTTTGTTAACATTAGAAATTAACAAAACTCACACTGTGTGAAAAAAACGATAGTCTGTTAATTTAATCGGATACATCTATTTTCCTCGTCAATCCCAGAATTCCATATGGGCGGGGTGTCCTTGTCTAAAAACGAAATTCCTAACTGTCACCATTCCTCAGACCTGGCCTTTAAGCAGAGGGGTGCTGAATGCAACTGAAGCTTGGGGATTTCGATGACGGGTAAAGAAATGCTTGGCTAAATGAAACAAAGTGTAGTTCCTAGATGAAAAACTCTCTCTCCTGGGAGTGAGAAAGTGACCCTGATAAAAGAGATTTTGTATTGCTTCAGAAAAAGTAAGAAGGGTTTTATCAATCCAAAATATTATGAAAAGTCTGTGGTGCTTTCCAAACTGCATGCATTTTTAAGTGCACAGAGAAAATAAACATACAAAGCACTGCATTTATGAAATTGCTGTTCAAAATAAAAAAGTTGCAATTGGTTTAAATTTAAAACTGATCAAGGAAAGCTAATGCTCATGATTGTGTAATGTTAAAAGGTATTGTTTAATATTGACATTCAGGGCTTTGTGTGCGACAGGAGGGTTGAACTGTTTATATGGCCTGCGTTCTATGTACATGAGACCCAAAAGTGAAATCCCCAAAAGTGAGTTTTTGTTTTGAAGCTTTATGTTGTGCCACAGAGAAGGTGGCATGTGTAATCATTTGGTGCAGATCTTCCTTGAACCTATTTAATAAATATATATTATATCTGTACCCCAGCCTGGTTCTTGGCTTATTGGTGGCATGGGGGAGGGATCTACGTAGTTCTATATGAGTCAGAGAGGGCTGGACCGAATCAGACAAATGATATATTGTGTGGCACTTAATTAGGGTGGGTGAACTCCCCATGTTAAGGGTAGTCTATAAATATATCGTTGCAAGTGGGGGCTTGTAGCCGGGAGATAGCCTGCTGTTTTTGATTCATGACAAGTACATTGTTGAAAGGCTATTCATTGCAGTGTAACCACATTAGGGTAGATTGCAGGTTGTTCATGCAATTGTTAAAGTACCATTATGGCTTGACCCCAGAGAATCAGGGACGTGGATAGAAAAAGAAGATTGTGCAGAGTAATGCAGAAGTAATCCAAATTGAGTTGACATTTGATTTGGCATTGATTCTGGAAATCGAGCAGGAATGGGGTGAGGTTTTTGCCCCTGTGCAGAGAGATTGTAGAAGGGTGCAAAAAGATATTTTTAAAATGAGCGCTATTGAAATAGAACAGGCCAGCAAGCATCTCCTAGCCAAATTATTCATTCATGGTGAGTTGCCAGAGATGGACGCTGGGGGATGGCAAGCTCGAATGGTACAGTAGGTTACCTCAGTAAGCACTGACATTTGACTTGAAGGTTGGATGTTACACAAAGCTTTAGAGGAATTCTACATGACCCAAAATATTTGGCAGGAAAAGATTCAAATGGCTCAGCTCAAGGCTCAGCTATATATTTCCATCAGCAATTAGTTGAAGAGCGATTGCAAAATAAAGGCCAGTATACTGAATTAGACTGGAGATCTGGAACAGGCCCACAAATCACTTCGGCGATTAGGAGATATGTTATTAGAGAGCTCAAATATGAAGATAGCATTGAGCAACTCAAAAATGAGCTACAAACCCACCTAAAGACCAGTGAAGAGCAAGAAATGCATTTGGCTCTGCTACAAGATACATCTAAAAAGTACAGAAGCTGTACGCCGCCTTCAGTGCCAATTGAAGGACCAGACTGGTCACAATTGGATGTTGTTGGATGAGATTATGGCCTTTAAACCTACCACAAATCAACAAAAAAGTAAAATCAGTCCGTGAACTATAAAAGGGATTGATTCCCAAAATTACTATGATCCGGAACACCAAGATGTTAATACTCCGAAACAAAAGAAAATGGAACTCATTAAGGAGAAATACCTCTTGAACCAGGATAACAGTGTCCTATTACAAAACGTAAATCAGTTGAAAATGGATGCAGGAAAGAGTCAGCCAGGGTCCCAGGAACTAACCTGAATTCGAGAAGAGTAGAGTTTATGGAGCCTTTGAAGCAAGCAGAAGCTGACTGATCACAGGCACCGCTTTGTAGAGACATTCAAGAGAAAGAACTTGCTATCTTGAAAGAAATGTGCCTTGACTATGCACCCATAACACTAGACTCTCAGAGAGAATATGAAGTATTTCAAGATGAAGTACAGAAAATAAAAGATAGATTGGTGGCTCAGAGCAGTGTGCTCGAGGTCAGCTAGGCCCTGGTGTCAGAGTTAAGCATTCAGCTCTCTGAACTGAATGCAAACAGGAAATCAAGACAGAGAAAAGCAAGTGTGAGAGTTTAGCCAATGAAATTGAGAATTATAAATGGGCATTGAGGCACCCTGATCAATCAGGGTATGGGATAGGGACCTCTGATCAAAGAGAGAGCCCCCTCCCATCAGGGATCTCATGCCAGTTATCCACAACCTGCCATGTACAGACTGGAACTGACCTCATGCATACCACGTATAGGGAACAGGGACACATGAGGCATCTGGACTTACAGAGGCCCTGCAGAACTGATCCAGAAGGCCAGTGCTTATCTGACATTGACGAATATTCACCTATACGAAGGTGGCCAGACCAATGTTTCCTGGGAGACCAAACATAATCCTGTGAGTACTTCTGACCCTGAAAACTCATATGATGAGAAAATCAGGGTTAGACTTGCAGAAAATGATCTTGCAAAAAGAACCTCAAAATGTGCAACTAAGAAGGGCATTCTAAAAACCTCAGCGCATTAAGGTGAACAGGGGTGTTTCCCCAGACTACCTGGAAGTGGGGATAGTCCCCATTGGCAATGGTCTGAAGAAGAGACTCTGTTCTATCCTGGGCCTAAAAGTGACAATCAGGGAAAGTGACCCTAAGAGTTCATGGCAGCACAGTCGAGAGGAGTTCAGACCCTGTGATTCTGGGAAGGTATTCCCAATCTCAGAGATAGGGAGGGCCTAGAAGCGAGGGAAGGTGAATAGACTCAAGTGGAAAGGCGCAGAAATACAGCAAAACAGAGAAAGGGCTGTTTTAAAGACCCCATCAGACAAATCAAAATCACAAGAACTTCCTGACCCCATACCATAAGAATGCTAAGTATTCAGTATGGGAGCAGTTCGAACTTTATGAGCAAATTATGCCATCCCATGAGATCAAAAATGATGTCAATTGCATGGAGTTTGCAAAATGGAAATTTTCTCCTGAGTACTTGCAGGACTGGAGGTCCAGGATCATTATAAATAGTCCACCTATAAGGCGGACATTTTGAAACACTTCTCCAACACTTCTCTGCTCATAGGAACCCACAAAAGACCTGTAAGGCTGCATATAACTTGCAATGTATAGAAGGTCCACATAACTTGCAATGTGGGAAAGGTCAGGCACCTAGGGAGTTTGTACTGGAATTAAAATGTGAATTTGAGCAGACTTCTGGGTGAGCAAACAAAATAATACATTTATTTCCATATGCTTCCCAAACATATAATTACCCAGTTGATGCGTAATTTGCATGAGCTCAGGACAGGTAAATAGAGCAAGCCACCAGGATATATGAGATCCAGAAACCCACTGACAAAAATAACCACAAAACCACCAAGCCATCTACCACGCCTGTGGCGAAGGTGGCAGTGGTGAAAACTACCCTTCCTTTGGACCTGGAGACGGGAGGCCTAAAAATACTTCTCCTACCAATCAGCATAATGAAAGGCAGAGGGACCCTCCACATTGGTCCAATCGAATGGTAGTCAGGCAGGATTCCAGAACAATGACCTCTCTAACCATGCCACGTATGTCAATCCTCGATATAAGGGTACAAAACTGATCCTGGGGTATGTGTATACTCCCCCGGCACAAAGGGTGGGGAGGCATCCTAGGTCAGTACTTCCCCAGGAAACTTCCCTCCAAACTTCCCACAGGAGAGAAGTACCACTCCACCTCCCAATCTGAAATATTTCAACAGGTACCCACAAAATCGAAACTTCCAGAACAATTCTCCTCCTTCTCCCCGGTTCCAAGACAAATGGTCCCTGAACCAGGGAAAAGGGAGAATCAGGACTGAAAATTATGGGGGAAATTTCCATTGTCCGAACTACTCCGCTAGAAGGGACAGCTACCCATTTAGGGAGCAGCAGAGGTATGAGCAGAGACCTGCCTACAACCCCGAGAATGTTACTTAGCTGGAGCGACAGGTCCAACAATTGACCGACAACCTGGTGTGCATGCTGAGGGCTCAGTCAAACTCTCAACCTAACCCTGCTTCCCAGAATACCCCAACACCCAGGTCTGATGCCGTGGGGAGGGGGGATGACTGAAGGAAAGTTCAGACAAGCAACTGGTTCCTGCGGTGGGGGGCCCAGTTGAGGGGAGCTGCCAAGCCCTTGAGGAAGCTTCCTTCCTCACCAAAATAGAACCCCTGGAAACCTCTCAGACTCTAAGCCCAGGAATTTAGAAGCCAAAGAGCAAAGGGTAATTGGACAAGGTCAAAGAAGAACCCACTTTGTGGAGAACAAAATAAGATAATCCCCTTTGAAAGAGAAGAATCCCTGGAGGATTCAGGCAAGGACATTTTCTCGTTTAGAAATGGGGGATCCCTCCCCAAGAAAAATGGGTCCCAAGAGACCGTGAATTCGATAGGGCAGGTATGGAGACTGACTCGGATCAAGAAACTCTTAGGTCCCAAAAATGTGAACCATATAATACAGAAACTGTGGAGGTATTGTGAGGAAGGCATGGTATCATGGTAAAACAGACTCAAATGATCACAGTTCAAGGGTGTACATTGAACTTTATCAGGGGTGTGAAATCTAAACCTAAATCTAAGATGGGAGCAAGTTACGACCATCAAAAAATAATACAGTCCTAGTGGGGTCTAGTCAAATAAAAAAGAGCCTATGCTAAAAAAATACTATTGACAATCCTTACCGCTATGCTACAAAATAGTGTGGGATCATGTTCACAAAAAGAAAGTCGGACCCTCCAGCTTACAGCGATTTTGCGAATCCTGCAAAATGCAGCGAAAATGGCTGTTTTTGTAAAAAGAAAAATGGCAAAAACACCAGCAAAAACATCAGTTTTAGCAAATATGAGCATTTAAAAAAAATAATAAAAAGACGGCTCAAGATTCTCAAAACCTTTTTTGATGTAGGAAATGGAATGCGCAAGCACATCTCCTCACTTGCGCCAAAAGCAGAGCAGCCCAATCCACCATGGCATTGGAAAGGCACATATAAAATGCGTCCATTCAGATGGTCTTTTTCACCCCTTTGCGCAAAACACGGTCTGTATCTGCACATTTAAAAGTGCATCCCAAATTTACAAACAAGATACGCTTTTAAATGTGCAGAAATTGTGGGGAACTCTATGCACCTGCTTCGAGTAGGCACAAGGTGGGTGCCACTGCATTACAGGGTCTTCCTGGAAGCCTGTAGGACGTTGTGGGGAGAGCGATTCTGACACAAACGTGTTCAAAACAGCAGGCTACCGGCCAACATATCATTTGTGCCTCAGCTCAGCCCTGTGGAAATGCGCAGATCACCTTTGAGAATACAGTGACTTACTCATTTCCCAAAAATTGGTCATCTAAAAATAGCATAACCTATGCTCTTTTTTTTAGATGCCCCATATTTTGAGGATCTGGGCCCAAATCTACATTTTTAAATGTTCTAAAATGGTCACAATATGAGGGGGACATGAGAGAGAGGGGGGGTGATGGGTTAGATGTGCAGTGGTAGGCAAGAAAACAGAGGCAGAGCAATGGGTCAGATGGGGAGGTAGTGGGCAAGAGAGCAGAGAGGAAGCAATGGGGTGGTGGGCAAGATATCAGAGAGGGAGCAGAGGTACAGAAACTAGAGGTGAGCGTGAGCTCAGGGGGAGCAGTGGGCCAAAAAGCAGAGAGGGAGCGGTTAGCCGGGCAGAGGCAGTGAGCTGCAGATGGGGCGAAAGGATGAGGGAGGAGTGTGATAGAATGGGAGAAAGAATGCAAGATGCAGAAGGAGCATGAAAGAATGAAGCAGTGTATACTGCCGGAGGAATTGGGGGGCGTAAGGTGTGAGTTGGCAGTATGATCTGGAGTGTAGCAGGGACTGGGGAGTGCAAATTGTGACTTGGCAGTGTGACAGAGCACATGAGTATGTGTATGACAGAGTGAGAGGTTCAGGAACGCAAGTTTTGATGGGGATTTGGTGAGACGTGTGAGGTTTATTGGTGAGAAACGTGTGTGGGTGGTTGGGGTTTGGAGAACATAGAATGGGAATATTTTCAGCATTACAACTGCTAATGATCAATACTGTCAATAATATTAAATAGGCTTGCACATTAAATCAAAAACATAGCCAAAACAAATACTGTTCTTCCAACCCAGAGATATCTGGGATTCTTCCTTTTACATTGATAGAAAAGGTAAAAATAATGACACCGTGGCTCTCTTGTAGCCTTGAACACTGCCTCTTTCCTGCAATGTGCCAATCTTACACCCTCCAGTCAATAAATAATGTGAGCATCGATGCTGCATTAAATAAAGATTGGTACCGCACAATTTGCAATTTCATGCCGCTAAATGTGCCCTTTCATGCGCAATATCCGGGTCTGAGAAGTGTTCACAAAATGATAAGTCGGGATCTTTAGGCTGTTGGCCTCCCTTCCCCCATGTTTTTAGCACAGGACAAGGCGGGTCACTCAAGTACAGCACACTCCTGGACTTCTCTGGAACGAGGTCACAGTTACTTTCACCAACACCAGGGCCTTCTGTGCCCAAGTCTCTTTTGTGCAAAGTATCTTGCCTGAGAGGACCTGATGTACCATAAACAACAAAGAAAATTTCCTTTTTTCAATATTCATGTTGGGCGATTTACTCTCTGCCTGGATCCCTCTCAGCCGGGCTCCGATCCTTCATTCACGGTTAGCCTCCATCAGTCGGGTTCAGACCAACTTCAATTTGTATGCATCCCTCAGTCGAGTTCACATTTGCCACAACAATCTTCTCGGGTGTGTTGCTGTCCACCCAGGATCTCCCTCTTCCAGGCTCAGGCCCCTTTTTTTATACAATTAGTCCCCCTTCGACCAATTTCAGTTTACAAACAATCGAAGACTTTCAAATGTGAACGGGATTCAACGTAACCCTGCTGCAGGACCATTTCAATTTCATAGTTCAATAATTCTTCCTCGTGTGTGGGGGGGGGGCGTCACCAAACAGAGACCTTCGAGTGAGCACCCATGTGGTGCCAGACCACTCTGTATTTGGTACCTATTTCAGTTTTACAAAGTTCAATTGTATAAAAGTTCTTTCTTCATACAATGTTGCCGCTTGCAACCTTGAGCACAAACGCAGTCGAGTCTGCTATCAATTTCTCCAACTCACCGGCCGTGCTGAACTCATTGACGTTGCTTTGCTGTCGGAGTCAAGGCCAGTACCATGGTGTCAAGCACGGTTTATAGTGAAAGGTTTGAATACAAAAGGATCGCATGCAATACCTTCGAACCAAAAGGATCTTAAAAAAAAATGTGAATGCCTGTTTTTTTTTGGGGGTGGGGGGGGGGGGGGGAAATCGAGGGAAATACCACTATTTTTTCATATACGAAACCAACAACAACAAAAAAAGACATTAAAAAAAAGAAAAGGCATTCAAAGATTTTTTTTCCTCGATCCTTTTGTTTCGAACATATTGCATTTCGAAACTTTGACTGGACACCGTCAATCGCTTCTCCCTGTCTTGGTTAGCAATGCGGGAGGGCCCCATGTACCTTTGACACATGCTGCACCATTCGTCAGCTGCAAATCCCGGGCTTATGTTTCTTTTCCTGGAGGCTTCTTGAAAGCCGCAGTTCTGTATTGAAAATGGCAAGGGTAACTCCCTGCTTGTCGTCCTCTTTGATCTTGCCACCTTTCCCCTCAGTTTAAACTGCCATCTCGGAAACTGCTGCTTCCTTGTGCATTTTGCCTTGCTCAGAATGTGCTTTCGTGCTCCGCCTTTTATCCGTGTGGGGAGGGGTGATGGAAATCAGGTGTGTGTAATTATCAGTAATTGCCTGACTCTGCCTGACCCTTGTGTTGGGACATGTCCGGTATACGGCTCTGGTGTTAGTCCGTTGTCGCTCACGATGAACTGTCTGTGTGAAAGTGTTTGTGTCAGAAAAAGGGGGATGTTTAGTTTCTAGATATCCTACCTGGTAGGTTGGGGGAAAGGGGTTATAAAGGTAGGGGATGCTGCGTCTTACCCTTCAGCGTCCCACTCCCACAAGACCCCCCATCCAGATGATCCTACCGCACTGGTCCACTGTCAGGAACTGCATCCAATAGCGATGGCCATGTCCTGCCCACCTGGATGACAGATCCCATGGGACTAGCAGGTGGGACATCCTCAGGTTTTTCACAGTATCCTCCCCACAAATAGGTTCTGAGAACTGTCTTTAGGTAAAGGGGGACAGCAAGGAATCTGAGGAGAAAGAGGACCCCCAGCTACGCAAATGACAGATATACAGTTGTTCCTACAGATTCCCAATCTTCAACACAGAAAATGGCAGAAGATCACACCGTGATGGAATTCATTATTAAGAAATTGACAGCAGAACTGGAAAATCACTCACACTTTTTTTGTACTCCTGAAGCGAAAGAGGGCAGATTTTATGCCCCAGCATTTGGTACAGGGGCAGTATGAATTATCAGCTCTGGTGGATACTGGATGCCAAGCCACCTTCCTGTCCAAAAAGGCATTTGACACACTATATTCTGGAAGGGGAAGGACCACCAGATTCTCTTCATACTTCTTCCCTGATTACCCCAACATTTTGATGGGAATGACATTTCTGTCTAAGGGACTGCAGATCTAGAGATACAAATTGGGGGACATTGGTTAAAACAAACGGTGATGGTCGTGACTCCAGGGAACACACTTTGTTTACTGGGGAAGGATCTCCTTTGGAGGTTATCACCTCTGATCGACTGTTTGAACAAGGTTGTCTGGACCCAGACTAACCAGCCTATAAAACTAAAAACAAGTATGAAATATGTGAGTTTGAATGGCACCTGCCATTTAGTCGAACAACGTTCTGAGAAAGTGTAATTTAATTTCCAGAATAATCAGGTCCCAGATATCCCCTTTGTCTCTGTAGGAGAACAGACTGATGATGGGATCCCTTTTCAATTCTTGAAAATCAACCTTCCTCACAATTTTAAGTGGCATTCCTGATTTAAAATTATTTATTGTGCAGTAGCCAAAAAGTTACTTTTAACACATTTAAGCACAACTATACATAAAGATAAAACAGAATAGAATTCATCAACGATCACAATACAAACTCTGAATACAAAATTAAACAAAACATTCATCACAAGAATTCAGAAAAGGAAAAGAGAGAGAAAGAGAAAAAAAAGAAGTTCAAACCAACCCTGATAACTCAGTCTGTTATTAATTCTAGTTCCTGTAAAACTCTTCCCACCTCAATCGACAGAGCCATCTCATTACCAGAGGATAATCTCGCCCAGAAATCGCCAGTATTAAGTCCAGACTCGTCATGAACAAATCTACGAAAGTGAGCAGCCCTCATAGTCCAAGTCCCAGAACAATTAGATAATAGATGTTTGATAGTCTGGACTTCGTTGCTAGGACACTTGTCAAAGATTGGTAGAGTCCCCCCTTCCTGATCTCTGGTAGCTAGTATTTCTAGAGTGGGGAGTAGGTTTAACCGAAATCTCAAAAAAGAAGATCTGAACCTTGGGCTTGGGGATTTTTTTAGATAGGCCGGAACAAACGACAGACGTATATCCAACACTGTCAAGGAGGCTGATCTTTTAGCTTTTCGCATAAGTGGCATTGCCCACCGGAAGGGAACACCCTGAAATGTTACATCAGTCCAAACTCAGAAGAAAACACTGAGTCCCAGGACAAAGGACAATGAAGAACCAGCTCAAAGTCTGACCAACATTCAGAAAAAAGGGCGAACAGATGTCTTTCCCCATTCAAATAAATGAGCGGGAGGAGCCTATACTCGCCACAGTATGCCTGCATAATGGAAAAAGCTTAATCAGCAAAGGATAATTCAGGAAAGTTCCAAAAGATCAGACCAATCCCATATTTAAATTGATTGATAAATGGGAAGTGGGTCTGGAAACCCCAAATTCCAAACATTTCCTGCCTAGCAGGTGTATGCTGAAAATGTCCATTGGCAACAAAAGCATAGAACACAACTGTTAAGTCGTGAGAGATGTCCTTTCTGCCTTTTATTTAGGTAGTGACATTCTTAATCGATTTGCAATCAATTTGGATCCAATTAATAATAAAGTATGATCACAACTTGGGGGTAAGCCCATAGGGTTTGACAACCCAGAAAAAGCATTTCCGTCAGCTCAATTGCTGCCTTATGTAATTGAAGTTCAAGTGCATGAAGAGGTTACCATCCCAGGACAGGTATCACAATTCACTATTCCCCTCAAAATTGAGCGAGGACATAACCTCAAACATCAGGACGCCTATATAAATTTGAATTATCATCTCCAACAAGGTTTGTATTTACATCCGACACCTCTACTAGCTCTAGAGCATGGCACCATTGAAATATTGGTGGATAACAGCGACCTTCAAATTATCACTTTGGGCACAAACACCTTTATTGGAATGGCAGTTCATGCTCAACATTATTCTATTGATTTAGGTAAGAAAATCATCGGACCAATTCCTCACTCCTGTTTTGACACCAGTGATGGTATTCCTCCATAAAAGATTTGTACCCGTCATGTAGAGAATTTCTTGGTGTAATCTTTGGCATTGAGGTCCTTCCAGGTTTCAAGCAGATGGTCGAAAAATTGATCAATCTCGCTGATGCCTGTGACCGAGGAAAAAAAAAAAGACAGAAACTGAAACAGCTATTCCTGGACTTACAGGATATCTTTTCAGTAGACTCTTATGACTGTGGACATATTCTATTCATTCAACCAAAACACCCACAGACCCAAAGACGGCTCCAGTATTTGGTAAACAATACCCATTACCTCTCGCGTCCATGGAGTCACTCACAGAGATTTTTAAGAACTTAGAATCCCATGGGATCATTTGTCCGATCCACAGTACATTTAACCACCCAGTCGTGGGGATACTAAAGCCCAATGGCCGATGGAGACTATGTGCAGACCTGAGGGATTTAAACAAATGGGTCCACATGTCAAAATGGCCACTTCCCTACATTGATCAAGGGCTGGGAGAGATCCAAGGGCCAAGTGTGTACACAGCCATTGACTTGATCAACGGTTACTGGACAGTACCTGTGAGTAGGGAAGACCAATACAAGCTTGCCTTTGCTTTTAGGGAGGCAGCAACACTAGTGGAACCGAACCACTTTTCGATACATAAACTTTGGTGACAAGTTCAACATCTTTCTACATAAGGCCACACCCAATTTGGGGAAAAAGGAAAACCTGGCCCACGTAGATGATGTTTTGATCAAGAGCTCAACCATGGAGGATTATATAGCAGAAATCCACTATGTTCTGACCCAGATGCCGAAAGCCGGAGCAAAACTGTCCTTTCAGAAGGCACAGTGATGTAAGACCCGAGTGAACTTCTTTTGGCACAAAATCACCCCGAGAAGCCTTATTGAAATGAAGACTTTACTACTCTACGAGAATTGAGAAGAAGTCTTCTTGATCTCACTAATTTAAGTCAAAAGGTCATTGAAGATTATGAATAGGTCACTCGGCCCTTGGTCCATTTATTAAAGGCCAGAGTCAAGTGGGAGTGGGGTCCAGAACAATCTGAGGCAGTTTGGCTTACCCCACATCAAAAATAAGGAGTTCTTCTTGCGGACAGGGTTCTCAGATACCTGCCCAACAGTGGTATCAATGACTGTGAAAAGGCACTCCTGGCAACTGTATCGGCACTGAAAAACTACTGTCTGTTTATCCAGAGGGAGCACATCATCGTAGAGACTTCCCACCAACACTTGCATTACTTCCAAAGTGACAGGATAAGGGCACGGAATGTAAGTAATTCCAGAATGAATTCCTGGATTCTGTCCATGCAAGGCTTTCCTGTGGAGGCCAGATTTGGCCAAAACATGAAGAGTCCTCTAGGATTGGTTGACTTACACGACTGTGCTCAAGAAAACTGTCTCGAGGACGAAAGTCTAATGACCAAAGACAATATGGAGGCGTACCCATCTTCCCCACACAAGGTCTATGAAGAAGCCACTTGTCAGGGGATACCCACAGTTTATGTGGATGGGAGCTCCTACCATGTTTGTAATGAAGGGGAAAAAGAACCACTGTCTGGCATTCGGAATGCCTGGGTGGATGATATCCTGGAGCGCTTTGCTGGTTACAAGATAGGACCCCAAAGTAGTCAGGTGGCAAAGTTGATGGCTGTTCATCAAGCCATCCTCACTGCAGCACACCACCAACTCAAAGAAATTGTCATAATCACGGACTCTGATTATGTCAGGAATGGGTTTGTGGAACACCTGGTTAACAGTAAGAATTGAGGCATGCATTGTGCTGACAATAAACCCTTAAAGCATGGGAAACCGATCCAGAGCATGGATGATCTGGTGACCTCTAATGGGATGACCATCTATTGGAAGAAGATAAGAGGTCATTCCAAAATAGAGGGGCCGGATAAGACTGGGAATGACCTGGCTGACCAGCTGGCTAAAACTAGACTGCAGGTGGATTTCATAGAGACGGAATCCCTGCTGGCCGAAATCCAAGTCACCACTTTAACCAAGTCCAAAATTCATGAAAACAGTGAATTCTCGACTGCCCAGTAGAGTAAAGATACCCCAGATGCAGATTTGATCAGCCAATTATTGGAATATACTATCGACATATTGAAGACCCCATTTGTTTTTCTCTAACAGTACCAGATTATTCCGGTAAAGAGGATCTCCAGGTGTTGGTGACGTTTTCCAAAATGTTCCGATTCCAAGACGGTTTGTTGGTATGAAGATCCCTATCTGGATGTGATCAGTGGGTGGTACCTACCACATTCCGGAGCCTGATGTTGAATCACGCCCAGGACGCAGCCACTGTCAGTCATAGGGGGTTGCATATGACATTGGAGACCTTGCGTGAGGTTGACCTCAGCATTTATTTAAAAGGTGTGTCTGGTGTGTGCTCAATTTGAACCCAGTTCTCTCACAAGTCTCACACACACACAGCTCCCCTAAAGAAAAGGGGAATTACACTGCCTTCGTCAGATTTGCAGGTCAATTTCATCGGCCCAGTGATTTGCTCCTCTGGAGGACACAAGTACATGTTGTCTGTAACATGCTTGTTTACAAAGTGGGTAGAATGTCTTCCTGCCCTGAATTGTAAGGCGGAGACCATTGCTGTGCTAATGATCAACCACATTTTATATCATTTTGGCCTCCCTCAAAGGACTGTGTTGGACCGAGGAAGTCATTTTTCTAGTGAGGTTATGACGAAGATGTGGGGATTCTATGGGCAAAAAGAAAACTCTGCATTGCCTCCCACCCAACGTCAAGCAAAGGGGTTGAGAGATACAACACAACGATTGTAAGCATCCTGAAAAGGTTTGTGGCTGACTCTGGTCCCAGTAAGGACATTTGATTACCACTTGACCTGATGGCTATTAGGTCTACACCATCTTCTGCTACTAAAATGTCTCCATTTCAGTTTATAACCAGACAAAAATTGTACAACCTCAGCATCTGCTCTATAGAACTCAGAAGCAGACACTGATTAACGCGTCAACTGCTCACAAGTATATTGAGATTGTAGGCCAGCCAGATCTCCAGGATAGTTGGGGGTAATGTCCCTGGCCTTGGCAACTGTCTCCCATATGGGGCAACCATCCCCAAGTGCAGCGGCTGTCACAGGGCGGCCCGGCAGGGTCGTCATCCTATCCCAGAAGGAAATTCTGTAATGCAGCACTGCCAGTGCTACGGAATCTTTTCGGGGTTGATGTCCCTGGCCTTGGCTGGCTGTCTCCCATGGGGGTTGACCATCCCCAAGCCCAGGTTGCACCTTTGGCTGGGCTGGGTTAACGATTTTCCCTCCGGGGAGGTATTGGCACACTGCTGGGGATCCCTCGTAGTGAAAAGCTGTAACACAGGCCAGCAAGAACTCTAGGACGGTTGGAGATAATGTCCCCGGCCTAGGGCATCTGTCTCCCATGCGGGTCTACCGTCTACAAGCACAGCGGTATTCCGATGGAGCCCTGGCAGGGTCCCGACCTTTCCCGGAGGGAGAAGCTGTAATGCAGGCCAACCAGATCCCCAGGATAGTCAGGGGTAATGTCCCTAGCCTTGGGCGGCTGTCTCCCATATGAGGCGACCATCCCCAAATGCAGCGGCTGTCCCAAGGAGCCCCAACAGGGTCGCCTTCCCCGAGAGAAATTCTGTCACATAGCCCAGCCAGCTCTCCAGGATGGTTGGGGGTGATGTCCCTGCCCTTGGGTCCCTCATGTGGGTTGACCGTCCACAAGCCCAGCCGCAGCTGCAGGGAGCCTCTGCAGAGTCCCTGTCCTTTCTCAGAGCGAGAAGCTGTAACGCAACCCAGCCAGAGCTCGAGGGTGGCAGGGGGTCATGTCCCTGGCCTTGGGTGGCTGACTCCAATGTGAGTTGAAAATCCCCAAGCCCAGCAGCACTCCCAGTATTCTCAGAGTGAAAAGCTGTAATGCAGGCCAGCCAGAATTCTACAATGGTTTGATGTGATGTCCCCGGCCTTGGGCACCTGTCTCCCATGTGGGTCGACCGTCCCCATGTCATGTGGCAGTTGCAGGGAGCCCCGGCAGTGTCCCTATTCTTCCCCAGAGGGAAAAGCTGTTACACAGCCCTTCCAGAGCTCCAGGCTGGGCTTGGGGATGGTCGACCCACATGGGAGATGGGTGCCCAAGTCCTGGGACAACACCCCCAACCACCCTTGAGCTCTGGCTGGGTTGCTTTACACCTTCTCCCCTCTGGGATAGGACGGGGAGCCTGGAACTGCCACTGGACTTGTGGACGGTCAACCCACATGAGGGACATCACCCCTGATCATCCTGGAGCTCTGACTATGCAGCAGTACAGAATTACCCTCTGGGAATGGATGGGGACCCTGCCGGGGCTTCCTGGGACTGCCGTTGGACTTGTGGACGATCGACACTTCCTTATTTCTGCCCAGGTAGGTGCACCCACACGTGAGCTACTGTTTTCATACGGACACCTGTGGGAATAAGGGAAGGTAGGACATGTGTTGTTGCTGGTGTCTTTCGGTGGTTTCGTGGTGGGAAATGTCTGAAAACAGTTTTTTCCCCTACATTTTGGGCTTTGCCGGGCATTGTGGGTAGTAAATTCTAGGGCAATTCAAGCAAGTCAGACCTCTGGATTCCCATGAGTGTCTTCTTTTCAGAAATGCATGAGGTTCCCGGTTTACCTTGGTGGCTGTGACACCCCAGGCCCAAATCTGTAGGTTGTCTCCCCAAACCCTTTGGGGGATAGCAGTGGTTTAGCCTTTTCCCTTTGCGCCCAGGTAGGTGCACCCACACATGTGAGGTACCCTTTTTGTTGAGACACCAGTGGGAATGTGCCAAGGTAGGACATGTGTTGTTGGAGGTGTGCTTCAGTGGTTTCCATGTGGGAAATGTCTGAAAATGGTGGGGGTTTTCCTAAATTTCTGACTTTGACGGGGCTTGTGGGTAAAACATTCTAGGGCGATTCACGCAAGTCAGACCTCTGGATTTCTACAGGTGTCTTCTTTTCAGAAATGCATGGGGTTCCCTGTTTTCCTTGGTGGCTGTGACACTGCAAGCCCAAATCTGTGGGTTGGCCACAAAGCCAAATCCAGTCTTCCCCAGGGCATTTGATGTACCAGTGGTTTGGCCTTCTCCCTTTGCGCCCAGGTAGGTGCAACCCCACATGTGAGGTACCATTTCTGTCGGGACACCAATGGGAATGTGGAAAGGTAGGACATTTTTTGTTTTCTCTTGGTTTTCATAACGTTTTAATTAATTTGCTACTGCACTTTGTTAGACAACCCTTTCATTTCAAAAATGTAACCAATATAGTCTCTGCTCTAGGCACTGTATGCTTTTGTAACCTGCACAAGTCACCTACCCTTCTAAAGGACTGCCTGTGCTCGTTCAAATAATGTATGCTTGCCATTCCTCACCACATTTGTTTTCCTTATTTACACATGCTAAGTACGTCTGTTTAGGCCGTCAGCATGAAAGTCCTGTTTACCATGGCTCCGTTTTTGGCTTGTGGTAATGCTTGTTTTGTTAAACATTATGAAAAATGTTGGGGGAATGTAGCGGTGCATTGCTTTTCTCAATATTCCCAGAAGCCATTACCTTACAGGTCCAACCATGTCCAGCACATACCTTTTTGTCTGTAATTTTTCCAATTTGTCCCCAAACTGGGAATGTTACCTACATAGTTGTTGCTTGACCTGCGCAAATGACCACTTCCTAAACTTAGAATTGTGTCTACCTTTCAGAAATGTATGCCTTTCCGTGTTCCCATTTAGCTTTCCTACCCTCCTCTTCCATTCCGTCCACGCATTTCCTATTGGAAAAAAATGGTTAAATCGCCTACCTCTCACAAAACCGATGGTAACCTCATAAAAATATGTTTTTTTGGTTTCCACTCAACCTGTTCTTGAAAGCCTGAAAAATGGCGAATTCAGAACCGCCAACGATTTGTTCCTAGCTCTTACAAGGGAAAAAAAACACAGGCTTCTTTGTACATCATTTTATTGGCACTGCTTGGAAAAAACAGAAAATGTGCTCTTTTTGGTTATTTTCTCTCACCCCCATACAGCAAACTAGGATTCCTTGGTGTATTCTGACCACCTACATGTGGGAAGAAAAGGGGCAAAATTTGGCCGAGATATCACATGTAACAAAACAGTTCCGAGGGATTGAATGCCAACGTACCGACATCTCCAAAAAAAGGGCTCGGCACTCTCCAGGAAAACCATTGGCACTTAAGGAGTTAATATTCAGAAATATGGTTAATTGGCCTTGAAGTGTTCCATAGACTAGTTCAGAGCGTCCACCTTTATCTGCGACATTTGTGATGTCATTATGAAAGGAATGCTCTTGTGGATTAATATCATACCAGCTCTTGCATTCTTCACATGCCAAGATTCTTGTAAGAATAATATATCTACCCTGTGTCATTTTGCATATTCAAGTACTTTCCACATGTTAATTGCATTGTTTAGTCCACTGATGTGCCACAATTGGTGTCTCAATCATCTGTACCAGTTGCAATGTTTTAAAAAAAAAAGTATAATCTATAAGTACAATTTTTACGAGCATGCATAATGCTACTGAATTAAGATGCTTCCAGCAGATACCAACCCGCACTCACCGCCACCTTCACCATTACCACAAAATAACAGTGGTAGTTTCCCTCCCATCAACCAACTAACAATGAAGCAGAACTATTACAACAGAATCCGATTGTGCTGCTGTGCTACCGGAGGGAGGCCAACCCCACACTAATGCGTTACAGTAGTTTACAGCAGATGTCCCGAGCCTCTCAGTATTTGGCGTGACAGACAGTGTAGTTCAGCTGGGGGTGGAGCCTCTTAAAGATTGGTCTACAAAATGCTGATTTTCACTTTTGCTGGGAACAGCATTAGGTTTTGGATAGTCACCTGACAAAGCGATTTCTTGACCTCAGTGTATGTCTTGCACACCGCCTGGACTGCGGGGCTGAAGTCGGGGAAAATACCTATTTTTGCACTGCCATATTTGGCTTCTAACAAGTCTCCTGCTGCCTTTAATTGAGATGTTGGTCCCTGTAATTGAAGGCATGTGCTATTATCTGCCTCAGATGTTGTCCAGGGTCTGTTTTGGGGACCAGTGTCCTTTGGGCTCCTTCCACCAAAACGTGCTGTGAAAATACAGTTTTTCCAAGGACGTCAGGTCATAGTTTTGCTAAAAAGATGTCCACTGCTGATGATTCGGGTATGCCTATAATCAGGGCCGGTCTTAGACCAATTTGCACCCCAGACAGGAAGCATCGTTGGTGCCCTCCCCAAAAAATGTTTTGGAAGAGGTGCTAACTTCAGAGACAATGGGGGAGGAGCAAACTTAATTGTGTGGGAGTATTTAACTTCCTTTGCACATTCTAATGAGACTAGTCTAGTGCTGCCTCAATGTTACAATCAGTTAACTCTCTCCTTCACTTATAAAACCACTCATAAACCACTGCTGTGAGAATTAACATTCTCCTGCCCCTACCCTTACAAACACTCCCCTGACATGCAAGTATAAACACCCATCCAATTTCAATTGCCTAGAAATGCATGCATATGACTGCAGGTGCTAACAATAAAAAAATGTACATTAAAAATTGCCAGGCATATGTGCAGCGCCACCACCATATTTTGTCTGCGCCTTGTCCTAAGTCTCTGTTCGTTTTACCAAACATTATGAACGGAAGAGGGATGATCGCTGGACTCTAAAATGTCTTACTAAGGGGAGGGGGTCATGTGGTTTGATGGGTTTTGCTTAAGATTCCAGGTGTCAGATCTGTATCACTGAAGCTGATCATGGGTATTTGCCTGGGCTCTGCTTGATTCATTTGAGGTCAGGGGTTGGGGAGATACGGGTGGTGGGTGGTCCAACCGCCGGCACTGGTGCTTCTCCAGTGCCTGCCTTGGTATGTGACCGGGTGCAACACAATGATGGGTGCAGCTTTATGACTGTGTGCTCTGTGCAGTCTCTTAGCAAACCCCAGCAGCATGGGGAAGCCTAGCCTGGGGCACCTTTGGATTACAGAGTGCTCGGGAAGCGAGGACGACCCACAAAATATAGAAGCGCCTGTGGGTGCTGTATCACTTGTCTGCCCTGCCCTTTTTGCCTGCAGTCACTAATATTCAAGTTGATTTCATTATTTCAGTGACAACACAGATGGTGAGGTCGGAAACGTAAATGGTGGACTTCTAAACATAGATTGTTGCTTCTGCGGTCTGCAACCCCAACTTTACCCTGTGGGATTACAGCGTAATACTACATTCTGAACGCTCTTTCTTGTATAGTGTTTACATTGGTTGCCCAACATTAATATTAAATAGAAGCAATTTTAGGTTATTTTACACTCTTAATTAAAACACCTGATGTTTATAAATTGCAGTGCTTGTGTTACACCTAGAGCGGGGCAAAGAAAGGGCTATTCATGTCTGTGTTCAAATGTGATTAAAATGATTACAGTGGTGTTGAGAGTGTCAGACTGGCGCCCCCTAGAGCGTAGCAACTCAGGCAGCCGCCTGCACTGCCTGATGCAAAGACAGGCCCTGCCTATAAATATGGATGTTGTAGCAGTGTACTCTCGATTCTAAATCTCAATTATTGGCTTTTATTGTAGCAAGTTATTTTTTCAACATTGCAATTTCAGATTCATACGTGTCAAATCATGCTTCTGTCACTCTGTGCTCTGCCTCATTGAGTGATTAGCACAGTTCAACCTTGTGTTGTGATGCTTCCAGGCTGTTGGACAGAGCGCCTATTTTGTAATCTATGGAGGCGATTTCTTTTTTCAAGAATTTAAACATTTCAACTAGGCAAGGATCTTGTTCCGCATGTCTTGTGTTCCTTTGTGTCAGTCCTCACTTCCGCCTTGTCAATGGTCTTTAACATAGGCAGTCGGGTACTGTTCAACCCTCCCAACCCCCACCATATCCAATAATTACACTATAGCTTAATTTGCATGAATAACTGGGGCCAAACAAACTCGTCTTATTATGGCAAAACAAGGACGCAGTTTATTATTACATATTTACAACATAAATTTCTTTTTATTCATTACCCGTTTGCTCTCATTGTTCCTTATAAACTCTTTCCTTAGCATACTTAGGTCTCAATCTCCCCAACCTCCCTGAGCCTGCCGCTCAGGGTCAATCACATTGTCAGTCACCGCTGTTGGGCTGCGGGGAGTGCCATTATGCTTTTCTTTCCACCAGCCAAGGCTGGAAGCTGACAACGAAATGTGGGGTGAACCTCTCAATCCAACTTTGCCACCCCCCTCCTACGACCGCCATGTTAGGCTTACAGGGAGCTGCTTACTCCTGCTCATTCTTGTCCTCCGCCAGGAGGTTCCTTTTGGCACTCCTCGATTGCCTGAGTAATCGCCAAAGCAAAGTGGGGTTTCTGCCCCTTTGCTGCCACCACCAATGTAAAAATGTTTTTTCATTTTTTTTTATTCACAGCTTCGTTCTCTTAGGGCATCTTCCAAATTCAATAAAAATAGGTCCACCCAATTTCCAACAGGTGAACCCCATCCTTCTCACAGTAACCAGCGTGAGGGGTCAGCAATGCGAGGCAAACAACTGTTTGATATTTGTTCAGAATATGCAATTTTATTAGAATAGAAATTAAATCAAAATACCTCACTTTCCCTACTCTACTGTGGGTTTCCCTGCCTAACAAATCTAAGGGAAAACATTCTAACACAGGAGTTCTGGCAATCACACTAAACATCAAATACAAAAGAATATATATGGCAATCCAACAATGACATTCACAGTATCTTGATAACCTTTTAGCAATCTAGGTGAACTCCCTTCCCCAGGTTTTAAGGTGTATTCATCTTCAATGTTCATCAAAAGAATAGAAGAAAATCCACGTAGGTAATAAAGTCTCCGTTCAGTTCTTGGAAAGTCAATATTAAGGTAAAGACCTGTCAGCCACATTTCCAACAACACAAGTTCTTCTGATGAAATAAAGACTTTCCACTTCCTCTGAATAGCATCAATGGTTTTCTCAGCCACCATGCTCTTTTACCACTTCCTGTTATTCAAGAACACTCGACACAGTTCAAAATGAAATACAACTTCTAGAATGTTAATGGAACAAAAGTATTGGTTAACAGTAATTAAGTCTATTCAGGTTAGAATTCACAATAGGTATATTTGTCAGGATGACATCTCAGAATTCACAATGGGTATATTTGTTAAAATGACTTCTCAGTTCTGTTGCTTCTACAACTTTACTTCTTCCACAGTTTATCATGAGGACATTTTCCTTGGCCCCATAGTATTCCACTTCATTGGGACTACTGAATTCTTGCATCCACTGACAGCCCAAATATACCACCACAGTTTCAGTACTTTGGGCCTCATTCTAAGTCGGCCGGTCCGGTATAAAAGTGCTGGTATTCATGGATACCGATACTTTACCAGACCGTCAAACTACAGGTTTGCCATTGGGGCACCTGAGTTACCTCCAGCTAAAGGCTGGAAAACAGTCATTACTGACACCGGTATTGCTGGTGGCAGTAATAATGGCAAATCCCTTCATGGAGTCCTATGGTACTCCAGGAATGGCAATTAACACCGTCTCTCCGGCACTCAATGACTGAGGGCCAGAAACAGTAATAGCCTTTTCCAATATCCTGGCGGGTTTATGCCAGGATACCGGCATGGTTAGAATGAGGCCATTTGTATTTTAAAGACAGTTTTGGACAAGACAACTTTAAGGCACTCTTCCTCTGAATATCTCTTCAGAAGGGGCACCCTTTATGCCTCTCTCATCATGACAACTCCAGTAGTTGATATATGCAGCAAGGTTTCCCTTCCCCAACTTTGCCTACACCTCTTTGCCACTGTTAGCCACATAATTACCCATCCGCTTTTGTGCTACTCTCTTGGTTCAGGTAATACTTGCACACATATCTTGGGCAAGGTGGAACTTCTATTGGGCTCACAATAATTGTTAGACCAGTTTCTGGCTTTGAGAAAGGCTGCTTTCAATCTCAATGAGGGAACACTCTTGTCTTGGGCAATGCCTACGCTCTCTCCAACTGCAGATACAAATGTAAACACTTGATTTCTTCAGGTACAATGCTGGTTTGTTTAAATTAAGACGTAAACTTGGTTTCACTTGGGAAACGAAATTAGGTATACGCAACCACTTCTTCATAAAGTTTAAAGGCTTTAAGTGTTGAACAATGGTGTTTCACAACGTTCGTTGTGCCTAGTAAGAGACACACCACAACGTCTTCATTTGTTTAAGAGATTAACAATGTCTTTCTGTAGCATTTGCTATTACACGAGTAAAGGAGACATTTCCATCCACACACAAGTGCTACTTTCCATTGTTCCCTTGTTAATGAACGAAACAAACAATTTCAGTTCAGCTTCTACGAGAGTGAAGATTTGACCTGATACTGTTGCCGGCAGTGCTCATGCAAGAAATCAGAACATCAGGTTTGACTTGCCGTCTTCTGTGATCCTTGTTCTGCAGGTTGCTCGACTTATACAACTTCGGGCACAACCTCAACTGTTCTGGCTTCACAGGGACCCACACCATTCCTCTGTTCAGGTGTCTCCAGTCCAGCCCTCATTTAAGGAGCCACATATTGCTTGCACTTGTGTACACCTCGCAGGTGCTCCTACATCTTTGTTTGCTTCTGAGACAACCCCTTTTTCACTCTATGTGCTTTGTTAGTATTCCCTTCCCTGCTGGTGCCAGCCTGTAAACCAAAGTTATTTCTGCAGGAATTTAGGTTATCAATGCGCAACTTATCATACCAACCTTGCAGTGCTTTTTCAACCTTTTTAAACCAATTTAGTTATTCTCTGAACTAATTCATCCGTCTCAGCAGCTGCCACTGAGGCCACCAGCAGCTTTCGTCCTCTATTGCTCGTCTGCTACTTCTGCTTTGGCATTTTCCTCTCACCATTTGCTTCTGCCACCTTCACCGACAACTTCCTCACTCTTTGAAGGCTGTTTGATGCTGCAGGGTCTTCTTTTTCAATGTTTTTTCTTTTAAGAGCTGCCTCGAATCAGTCTGCCGCCTCTGCAAACTCTCCCTTGTTCTCGTGCTTCCTTTTCTTCAGCTCTGACTACCTACTTGTCAATGCACTCACTTCTTTCTCTGCCCGCTGTGGCTACGTATCTCGGATGCAATCTTCTCCTTCAGCATCATCCAGCACAATAGGTCATCCTTCTCCCTCTCTTCTTTCACTGTTGCTTGGGCTATGAGCCAATCTATGCCTTTTTCTTTAGTGGCCATTCTAATCCTACTGAAAGTCTGCCATCTCCTCTGCATTCTCCGTGCTCGATGTCCCTGGGATCTTCCTGTACCGCTTGCAAAATCCAAATTTATTGTAACCTTCTTTCTTTGGATTGGTGGACTTATTACTGTTCTGACACACAGCTCGCCATACCTCCTATTGTTCTGGAGAAGCCAATGTCCTTTTCTCTAACCCACAATGAACGTTGATCTTGCGCGCATGCACACGTTCACCCCCATGGAAGCGGTCTACCAGTGTCTGCAACTCAACCGTTATTCAGCCCGGACAGGCCTGGGAGTCATTTGGCCCCAAGAAACTCCTCCCCCCCACCCCCCACTGGCTAGCGGAATGCACAGGCAGCCCGCCTGCTGCTTCAATCGCCCGCGCTTTCACGGCTGCCACTTGCGGCGTTCGGTTCCACCAATCAGCCAGCCACAATTCCTTGACTGAAAGAAGGGGCCCGGCGTGGGATGTAGAACAAGTAAGCCCTGTATTCAGTGATAAAACTTTGCTGCTCTGAAGCAGTGACAAAATTCCCCAGGCAGATTCAACAGTCAAAGATCTCCTTGCAGCAGGGGATTATGCAGTGTAAGAGACAATCCCCCCCCCTCTGCATCCACTATTTCGAGGCCCCAATGGGGTCTCTGATGTCACCTGGTGAAGGTGCAAAGATACCTTTGCCCTCCAATCAGAACATTCCACAAGGGTGGGTGCTTCCTCCCCTTCCCATCCACAAGCCCCCCTTTTGGCCTTGGTTTCCTTTTCCTCTGGGTCACCACACCTGTAACCCCAGCTTCCTGCTGCTCTTCCAATGGAGGAGGCGGGGGGTTGGCCCCTCTGCCATGTTAAGCCCTGGCACCCTTGTCCCTTCTTTTAGGGGGCCGCGCCATATTCTTTCATCTTGCATAGAGATCGTGTCTTGTGCTTTGAGGGCAGGTCCATCTAATTTAGATTGCCTGTGGCTGCTGCCAGAGCACAACATAAAAGTTGACTCTGCGTTTGGTGTTGTATTCGCGTGGGGTTCAGGGCTCATCCTGGGATTGTGTTGTTTTTAACTCCGCAGTGTTTGCTCACTTGGGCAGTGGTGTAGCCTCTCCAAGTTGCAGCTGTTATGATCGCAATGCAATAGTTTGAAAGGAGCACAATGGCCTCTTAACCGAGCATGGGTGCGTCTCTTGATTAGAGGAAATGGGGAGCCTTCCACACTGCACACCGGTTCCTGGAAAGTGGGTAACAGAGTTCGGTGGGGAATCTGGGAGACCCTCCTGTGGAATAAAAACCAATGAAGTATAGGTTGATTTGCACCTTGAAGGAGATTGCTCAGCAGTGCAGGAAATGGTTGTAGTGCACCGGAACTCTAGAAGTGCTGCTGGCAACTGCTAAGAGCAGAATCACACGAGTATTATATATCTCAGAAGATTCCTGGAATAAAGAAAAATTAGCTTGGAAATCCAGAATCAGAACACAACCAAGGCTGTATTATAGGTAGTAAGCACTAAAAAGGTCACAACGTGATCAAATTCGCCTCCAACGAACGATGAATAGGAAAGCAGAAAATGCCAGGGAAGCGCCGCTGTCAAGGGCACTAGAATACGCGAAGCAGCGGTAACTGTTAGAACAGCTGCTCTGGGCTTGAATCGGCGACAATAATAACATGAGCTGATCCGATGCAACTCGAAGGGGAGAGCTGCTCTTACGCAGGAGACTGCGAAACGGAAATGTCACGTGCAGCTCGTTAGAGCAGTGGACGCACAGCACTGCTGGTGAAACTAAGCAGCAGCACAAGCAATGTGCACAAAGCTATTGATGACACTTCAACGGATTGCACAAGGCTGTACGTCTCGTAATAAAAGTAAACACTGAGATTTGCCGCAAACGTCTCTCCATCCTATGGTCTTATCTGCAGTTCTCCATCTCCACAAGGGCTGCCATCCATTCACCAGTTTCCAGTTATAGGTCCACTCACTGCTTTCATTTCATCGGTTCTCTCATACACGCTTCTCAGTCAGGAAAAATCTCTGTCAGAGTGGTCCAAGTTTCGGGCTTGTGAGCGCTTGGAGACCAACTCCGTTGGTGACGGTGCGCTATATAAATGCCTTTAACATTAACACTCCTCTGCCTCCTGCTCTGCATCCAGCTCAGCTGTGCCCTGTTGTACTGCTCTCTGGGTGTGCTGCCTGTCTCTTCTCTGCTTACTGCTTCTGTTTGACATACGCTGCCTTCCTGATACTCCGGGGGACCTCTCACATTCTTCGCCTACACTGCTTCATCAGGACTCTTCTCGGATTCATCCATCCTTTTCCACGAAGACTCATGAATCCATTGTTTTCTAGATGTCTTTGAGGGCCAATCAACATGCACGTGTTTCCATAATAAGCAGGCTCACCTCCAGAGGACCAGTGACATGCTGTTTCAGTGGGGTGTAGTGAATCATGCATGCATGGCTAGTGTGATGCATGCTTGTTTGGTGCTCTGGTCCTGGATACAGTCCTGGATAGGCCCAAAACCTGATGACTCCACTTAAGTCTAGATATTTCATGCTCATCTCAGCATCTTTGTCTCCCGCAGGATCAAAAGAACAGAGATCTCATGCCCCGCCCTCATCGACCTTCACTGGCTCCCTAAGCACACACAAATCACCTTCAAGTCTTGCTGCATCATCTTTAAGGCAGTCACCCAGCAACCTATCAAGCTCACTGTCGGAAAGCACCTCCCCCGACTCCTCACCTGTGTCAGCGGAGCTTGTAGTGGTCTTGCATCTTCGATGATAATCCTTCTTGTCATGCAGATACGGTCTACCCCGGGAGCTCGCCACCGTGAACACTTCTAGATAAGTACTCCGGTGGCGAGACTGCCGCATTAGACGAAAAGGGGAAAAAGCCGAAAAGGCACAAAAAACCCCTGAAGGTCTTTGCCGTGGATGGAAGGAGATCTCCGGACGGTTACTTCAGTAGAAATGACCCCGATGACTGGCAACAATCCGAAAAGGTTAGCAAGGTAGGAAGATCCAATGAGAGACCGTAACAGCAAGGTGAGTGGTATATCCAAATAGGATACAAGAAATCCAGCGAAGGAAATGTCAGGCACAGAAAAGCGGCAGAAAAGAGGAGAACGGGGACGGCAGAAAGGAGAGAATGACGGAGACCGCCGAGCGAGGAGAAATAGGGAATGGAAAACAAAAATGCGCCGAGGAGGTGCGTAGGAAGGAAGAGCTGGGAAAACCAAGCGGCAAGATAAGGACAAAATGGGCTCACCTGAGCCAAGAGGAAATGATACAGCAGCGTAGAACCCAAAGCACAGAGTGTAAGGGGTTGAAAAGCGGCGAGCGCCGGTTCAGACTGGAGATAACTCGGACTGGTGGCGGCCATGTTGGAAATTATCTAGACCGCAACCTCACATTCAAAAGATACGTGGAGGCTCAACAATGGCGTCTCAAGCAAACTCTATTCCATAGTCACCAAGACTGGTGGGTCATGACAGTATGCCGCCCTCTATCTCCCGAAACACCAGGTTTGCCAGGGTGAGTGCGATGAACCAGAAATGGAGCATGAACATTAGAGCTGGGCTCCCAGGAATCTTCAGAGGTAGGGTATCCCTTGAAATGGACCAAATACTCCACCCGGCCTTTGCGAAATCGGGAGTCTCGGATCTGGGAAACCTCATTCATCTAGATGGTTCTTCTGATCGAAGGACTTGACAAGCATAGGTCTAGGAATGTTCACGCAGCTGCAGTCGGGAATCCAGTCCTTGGATGGTAAACTGGATACTCTGACTTGCAAGGTGGACCACATGCAGGTCCGCTTGGACCGGCACGGGGAGCGACTGGATGAAGCAGAGGGGCGCCTTGCAAGCATGGAGGGAACGGCGGCAACAGTGGCGGGTGAAATGTCTGAGGTCAGGAGAGCCTTAAAAGAACTCAGAGAGAAGCAAGAGGATTTGGAATCGCGGTCCCATCGAAATGATATTCATATTGTTGGCCTGTCGGAGTCGGAGAACCAGGGGAACATGGAGTTGTTGGTGGAGGACATACTTCGAGAAACATTAGGCTCGGAGGGCTTTTCCCCGATATGTGTGGTCGAGAGGGCTCACAGGATTTCAAGTGGACGGAAACCGATCCCGGGTGCCCCGCCCCACCCGTTGATAGCCCGGTTATTGAATTATCGGGACAGAGACACAGCGCTTAGGAAGGCCAGGGAGAAGGGCGCCTTGTCGTATAAGGGGGATGTCATCAAACTATTCCCAGACTTCTCAGATAAGGTGCAGGTGGCCAGAAAAACCTTTATAGACGTCAAGAAAAGGATGAGGGAAAGGAGCTTGAAATATGCCATGCTGTTTCCGGCTAAGCTGCGGGTGGTGCATGAGGGCAAATCTTTTTTTTTTCAAACTCCGGAGGAGGCATCCTCTTTCCTCGACATGTTGCTGCGGTCGCGTAGGCCACGGCCGGATGGTGATTGAATGAGTTCAGGCAGAGTATGATCTCCTGTTGTAGCAGTTACTTGTGAAATTGGGGGCTTCCTCTGAGTGCGGAGATACCTATCTTGGTGAGGTGCGGGGAGGGTTGGACTCCTAGCTGCTCCCTGTGCAAAAGCTGTGTGTGTTTAAGTTGATAGGGGTGGGGGGGGCCGGAATGTTGGGGTCTTCGGCATGGTGGGTGGGGATTTGAAGTTGTGGGAGGGGTGTACAGGGTGGTGGGGTTGGGTAGGGAAGGGAATCACTGGCAGGTTGGGGGGGTTGCTGGTAGAGTGGGGGGGCGGGTGGGTGACGTTTTGGGGGTTGGGGCTACACATGGAAGGTCTGGACGCCTGTGGGGCTGAGTGGAGGTGGGTCAGTAGGTGCTCTAGTGGTGTTATATGGCGACGCTGAATTTTATGACTTGGAACGTCAGGGGCCTGAACAGTTGGCCCAAATGCCGGAAAGTTCTACACTACTTGGAGCGCCATAAGGTGGGGGTGGCTTTCCCTCAGGAGACCGATTTGACCGCGACCACCGAGTCTAAGTTTGGTAAGAGTTGGGGATGCCATAGGTATTTTTCTTCCTATTCCTCTTACTCTAGGGGAGTGTGTATTCTGGTGCATAGGTCAGTGGGTTTCCGTCTGGTCAAGGTTGTGAAAGATCAAGAAGGTAGGGCTCTGGTGGTGCAGGGGGTGGTTCAGGGGAAGTTATATACATTGATATGTTACTATGGTCCTAATCGCGATACGGTGGAGTCGCTTGACTGGGTGGCGAAACAATTGGGGGCTCTTCCCGATGGGGAAATTATTTGGGCAGGGGATTTCAACTCAGTCCTGAATACCTCGCTGTATAGGATGGGTGATGCGGCGCGCTGTGGTGGTGGTAAGGCGTCCTCCAGAATCCGGAGCATGCTCCCGGTGTGGGATATGGAAGATCTATGGAGGGCGAGAAATCCTGGGGCGCGTCAGTTTATGCACTACTCCGCTCCACATGGTTCGGCAGCCCGGTTAGATTATTGCCTGGTGACCCGTGCAATTATTGGTCAGTCTGTGGGGGGTCAGCATTCTGGCCCGCACTTTGTCAGACCATGCTCCTGTCCTGTTGTCGACTCAAGTAGAGGGTCGTGATAGGGTGCGGCCCCCCTGGCGGTTTAAGAGTGAGGTACTCACAGATGTGGTTTTTAAGGAGTAACTGTTGAAGGCTATAGAGGTGTATTTCCAGGCCAATGATGGGTCTGTGTCGTCTGACGGTACTCTGTGGGAAGGGTTTAAGTGTGTGATCAGGGGCGAGTGTATTGCTAAGGAACTGGGAATTCTAAAGAAGTTACGGAAGGATCTGGCGGTCACAGAGGACGAAATACGGGTTCTGCAAGAAGAGGCACCTGTTCCGAATGCGGCTCAGAGGGGAGGTATCAAGCAGAAGTTACAGGAGTTTAACACCCTTGCTCAACGGGAGGTTAAGTTTATGTGGGATAGGGTGGCCCCTCGGCAGTACGGGGAAGGGCAGGCCCTGGGGCGGTCGCTCGGGCGACTCAAATGGGCGGCCATGAGAATAGAGTGACGGTGATCACAGATGAAGGGGGAGTCGTTCACTACGAGGATAAAGGGATACTTCATGAGTTCCAGGACTTTTACGGTAGGTTATACTCATCCCGCCTGTCAGTGGCACGCACGGATATAGAAGCGTTCCTTGATGAGGTTGGGCTATTTTGGTGCTCGGAGGAACAGAGGGGCTGGTTGAATAGGCCGGTGGCGTTGGAGGAGGTGGTGGATGCCATTAGGTCACTGCCAGGTGGGAAATCCCCAGGTCCTGACAGCTTTACCGCCGAATTTTATAAGTGTTATGCGGAAAGCTTGGCACCATATTTGTTGCGGGTGTACCAAGAGGCGGTATCTTTCGGCCGATTGCCTAATTCCCTTAGAGAGGCTGTTGTGGTTGTGCTGTTGAAGCCGGGTAAACCAAAAGATGACTGCTCATCGTACCGGCCGATTTCACTTATTAATCTCGATAATAAGATCTTAGCGAAGATTGTGGCGAGGCGGTAGCACCGCTGATGCCAACTCTGGTGAGGGCCGATCAGGCAGGGTTTGTTCCAGGGCGTTCGCCCTTGTTCGGTCTGCAGAGGATGTTCGGTCTGATTGCGGCATTACCATCGGAGGATCCGGCAGTCGCGGTCCTATTGGACGCCAGTAAAGCGTTGGATTCCGTGGAATGGCCATTTTTATTTATAGTACTGCGCAGACTGGGCTTGGGCATCTTTTTCATCTCCTTGGTTTCACTTTTGTATACCAACCCAGTGGCTAAGGTGAGGGTGAATGGGCAGACCACAGGGGAGTTGCCGCTTGAGCGGGGGACCCGTCAGGGCTACCCGTTGTCTCCCCTACTTTTCGCCTTGGCGATAGAGCCATGGGCTGAATGGGTTTGGGAATTTCACTTTCATCGGGGAATCCAACTGCATACCCATAAGGTGATAATATTGTATGCAGATGATATGGTTCTGTTCATTCGCCATCCTGAAGTCAATCTGGACCCGGTCATGCAGGATCTCCAGCGCTTTGGCGACCTCTCAGGGCTTAAAATAAACACTAGCAAGTCGGTTATCTTCCCCTTGACGGGTGGGGTGTCTCAATTTCAGGATACCTGGGGATTTCAGTGGGACCTGCAGAGCACTCGCTATTTGGGGGTAACTGTTGCGAGGAGTGAAGAGGTGGTGTATAAGGCTAATTATCTAGAGGTTTTGCACTCGGTTCAAAAGGTGATGTCGGGTTGGGCGTTACTACCTCTTAATTTGTACGGCAGGATCTCAGTGATCAAGATGTCTATCCTTCCCAGACTCTTATATGTGTTCCTAAATGTGCCCATAAAAGTCCCTCAAAGATTTTTTCAGGACCTCCTTTCGTCAATCACGAGTTTCATATGGGCCGGGAAAAAGGCTTGGGTCTCTCGGGGGCGACTCATGGCACTGGTTCGGGAGGGGGGCTTCGCCCTTCCCGATTTTGAATTATATTATATAGTGGCGCAGGCAAGCTATCTTAGGTACTGGTACGGGATGGCAGCGGAGCACAGACACATGGAGATAGAGAGGTCAATTGCATCACCTGCGTTGCTAAGGTCGGTTATCCTGACTGCTCCGAGCCGGGCTCGGTCCCCTAGAAATCTGGTGGAGCTCACGTGTTGGTCCACTTTGGGACATGCGCCCGTCGGGAGTGTACTTTATTCGCCGGAAATTACACCGATATTCATCCCTGGCGTTCCTCTGACCAGTGAGGCGTGCTATGTGGCCACTATGAAAAAGAAAAAGCTGGGTGTCACTCGGTTGGGAGGTTCATCTCCCTGGATCAGTTGAGGGAGAAAGGGGTCCTGTCAGCTGTGGATGTATTCTTGTACTATAGGCTGAGGGGGACATTGCAGCGGCTGCTCCCCTCTTTCCCGGAGCCGCCTGCAGTGGATGTTTTGCTTGATAAGGTGCTGGGGGGAGGTATTGGGCAAAGGGTGCTCTCCGGGTTGTACAAACTAGCCTTGCAGGCCAAACTAGTAGGTGGAAGGTCACCCAAAGAGTCGTGGTAGAGGTTGTTAGGGCAGGATATCTCTGTAAAATGACCAAGAATGGGGCGGTTAACTCGAACTTTAAACTGGTTCACTAAGTTTTTGCACAAGTGTTACTACTCTCCTGCTCAGCTAAAAGATTACTTTGCCCAAAGGTCTAGGGCTTGTCTCAAATGTGGACAGGAGATGGCGGGTTTTCTCCATGTGGCTTGGGAATGTAGGGAGTTGGTGCAATTCTGGCAAGGGGTGTTAGCAGTGATAAGGGGAATTGTGGGGCAAAGGCTTGTGCCGGATACGGTGATAGCGCTGTTAGGGTACACAGAGCAGATGCCTAAAGAAACTAGGAAGTTGGTAAGTCTTCTTTTAATTCTGGCAAAAAGGCAGGTAGCTATGGAGTGGGGGAGTGGACGGAGTCCAAAAATCACCCAATGGTCGAAGGACATACTATACTGTTATGATATGGAAACCAGATGGGATGCAGTGAGAGCGAACTGCCGAAGCGACAGCCAGATGTGGGATACATACACGTCATATCTTCTTGGCCAGCCGAGAGGGGAGAGTCTGGGGTCCCCTGTGGTGCAGGGGTCTCCTGTTAGTTCGGTCCCTGGAGTGCAGCCTTCATCCCCTTCTTAGAACTATGTCCAAGGAATCAATGTGTTGACATGTGTGACATGGACGACCTGGAGATTAGACTGGGAGGATCCCCAGAAAGACACTGTCCTCGTTGCTCAAGATAGCTCTAGTTTAGGACGCTACCTTACATGTGTACCGGAGGGGTGTGGGGGGGGAGGAGGGTTTGGTTGTCTGGTTGATTGCTATGTTGTTACTTGAAAAAGAAATTGTTTTAAAAAAAGCATAGGTCTAGGAGCAGTGCTGGAATTGGCCTGACAGAGTACTGACGAGTGGAAGACAGGATGAATCCGACTGAGGCTTTGAGGCAACTTAAGTCGAAAGGCCACTGGGTTGATACGTGAAGTGATCTTATAAGGACCTATGTATCTGGGAGAGAGTTTGGATGGATGTACCCATCTAGGTAAGTACTTAGTGGAGAGCCAAACCCTGTCTCCTTCTGCCAGAGGTGGACCAAGCAAATGTTTACGGTATGCCTGCTTCTTGACGGAAAGTTGGGTGTCCTTGAGATTCTTCAGAGCCAGATGGTGAGCTTCCGAGATGGTGGTTAGAAGTGTCTCAAGGCACGGTATGTTAGAAGGAGTGGAATGAAAAGGCAGTAAACTGCGAGGGTGAAGACCACAGGTACAAAAAAAAAAGGACTTATCTTAGTGGCTGAGTGGACAGAGTTATTATACGAGAATTCCGCCGTAGGCAGAAGGGTGACCCAATTGTCTTGTTGCGAGTTGACGTAACATTGGAGGTATTGTTTGAGGGTGCTGTTAAGCCATTCAGTCTGACCATTAGTTTGAGGGTGGAACCCAGAGGATAATGCTCTTTCTATCCCCAATATGGCACACAGGGCGGACCAAAATCAGGACGTAAATTGTCTCCCTCGGTTCGAAATCACCTTGTAGTCTGTGTAACCGATAAATTTCCCGTACAAAGATCTTGGCCGCTTCAGGGGCGGAAGGAAGACTTGCCAATGGGGAAAAATGGGCCAACTTGGAAAACTAGTCAACTGTGACCATTATGCACGTGCAACCCTCGGAGATAGGCAGTTCTACAATAAAATCTGTGGATATATGACTCCATGGTCTGAAGGGGGGTGCAGCTTGTTCTAAAAGTCTGATAGGTTGTTGGGCTCGGTACTTGCTTCTGGCACAGACTGTACAGGAGTCAACATATCTCCTGATGTCAGTGACCATAGAGGGCCAAAAAAAAGAACGAGAAATCAGTTCTATGGTGCCCTTTATACCTCTGTGACCTGCCGAGATGTGGTCATGGCACCAGGAAAGGACTCTAGATCGAAGAGTGAGTTGGGAGAAAAAGTCTTTTTTTTGATAAATATAAATCCCTTTCTTCTTTCCGTTTCAGAGAGCAGATGTGTTGGAATGGTATCTTGGAAGGCAATAGTGGCCTTTTCCCCCTCATTGAGAAAGGAAGATACATGTAGGATGATCCTGTTCCTGGGGAAAAACAGATCTGGTAGAGGGTCCGATGAAGGTACAGGAGTATCTCTCCATGAAAGAGCATCTGCTAACACATTCTGAGTACCCGGTAAGTAGGTGATTTCAAAGTTGTATTGGGAAAAAGATTTGCCCACCTGGCCTGTCTAGAATTCACACAGTCCATTCACTGTAAAGTTTTAAGGTTCTTATGATCCGTGCGTATCACAAAAGGGTAAGGATTTCCCTGGAGAAGATGTCTCCACTCCTCACAGGCCCTCTTCATGGGCAAGAGTTCTCTCTCAATGACTGAGTAGTTGCATTCGCTAGAAGGGAGTGTCTTTGATAAATAGCTTATGGGATGTTCCTTGCCTTCGAATTCTTGTAACAGAACGGCCCCAATGGCTCTTGCAGAAGCATCGGATTTGATGATAAACTTCTTTGTCTGATCAGGCTGATGGAGAATGGGGGGCCGTTGTGAACATCTCCTTAAGACGTATGAAAGCCTTATTCGCCTCGTCGGACCAATAGAAAAAAAACACTAGATTTCTTCAGTAGTCCCATCAATGGGAACATGATTTCAGAAAAGTGGGGTATGAACTTTCGATAAAAGTTAGCAAAACCCAGAAATTTCTGAATGTCCTTCACTGAAGAAGGTGTTAGCCAATTCATGACAGCCTCCACTTTGTGCGGGTCCATCATAATGCCTTCCTTGGAAAGAATGAATCCCAGGTAGGGAACAGTAGAGACTGCAAATGAACATTTTTCAGGTTTTAGCAACAATTGTTTTTTTTGCAGGCGTGTAAGTACAGCTCGAAGATGGTTCAAATGTTCCTTATTAGAGGCTGAGAAAACCAGGATATCGTCAAGATAGACGATAACCGAATGGAATAACAGGTCAGAAAACAGGCGATCAAAGCGCTGAAATATGGAGGGAGCGTTGGCCAACCCAAAAGGCATAACTCGTTACTGATATTGGCCAAAAGGAGTACGGAAAGCCATCTTCCATTCGTCTCCCTCTTTAATTCTTAGTAGGTGGTAGGCACTCCTTAAGTCGAGTTTGGAAAAGACAGCAGCCCCATGCACGGCTTCAAGGATGTCAGCGATTAGAGGCATGGGGTAGCGATCCCTGACAGTTACCTTGTTGAGCCCTCGGTAGTCGATACAAGGTCTTAACTCGTGGGAGTCCCGTTTGGGAACAAAAAATAACGAGGCCCCTGCTGGAGATCGAGAAGGCTGAATAAGACCATTCTCCAGATGAATGTCCAAATAACTTTAAAGGGCATCTTTCTCCACCAAAGATGAAGACAACGTTCTGCCAAAAGGAACCAGAGCATTGGGGACTAAGTCAATGGAACAGTCTTCTGAACGATGTGGAGGTAATTCCAAGATCTTGTGGTCAGCAAACACTGATTGGAACTCCATCGCTGGGGGTAAACAATGTATAGTGAGGGAGGAGGGTCCAGCCATGGTAGTGACCTTTTGATGTTTTGGCTCGGGCAGACAATGCTGTTTGCAGTATGAAGACTGGAAGTCGAGAACATCGTTGGACCAATTGATGGAAGGAAGTGCTTTCGTAAACACGATATTCCTAGGATGATAGGAAAATGAGCCGCTCTGATAATGTCAAAAATGAGCTCTTCAGAATGTTGCATGATGTCAACTTGTAACGAAGTAGTGGTATGTGTAATTGGGCCAGAACTAAGAGGAGTACCATCCACATCCTCCACCTTTTGATCTTGCTTTTTCTCCAGACGCTGGATACCAACCTTGTCGGTCCATATGGTATCCATAAAATTGCCAGCGGCACCACAATCAATCAAGGCTAACGAGTCGATGCGTCTGTCCTTCAGCTGAATCTGTAAGGCTACAACCATGAGACGCGCGTCTTCTCTCTCTTCAGGTCTGGTTACGGTTGCTGAGACATAGGGACTCTTCAATGAACCTCGGATACCCGTCCCTTCTAGGTTTGAGGCTGTTCGTTTCCTGACCGCCTCGGGGGTACATCTGCGCAGTCCCTAAGTAGGTGAGCCGAAGAACCACAGTAGAGACAGAGACCTCCATCTCTTCTTTTTCTTTCCTCTGGGGTGAGTGGTGCTCTTGTATTGCCGATTTGCATTGGCTCATCTTTGGGAGGCTTGGAACTGGAGTCACAGTGGGAGCCGAAAAAGAAAAAGAGGACTTCCCTTTCTTTCTCTCTGACCGTCTTTCCCCCATGCGGAAATCAATCTTTAGGGCTGCTGAAAATAGATCCGAAAGAGTGGAAGGATGAGGAATGCGGGCCAGTTCGTCTTTCAGATCTTCTCGCAACCCGCTTTGGAAAATGGTGAACTGAGCATGTTCAGGCTAGTCCGCCTCTGTTGCTAAACGTTTAAACTGAGTGATGTATGAAAGTAGATCCGATGTCCCCTGTTGAACATCCAACAGGTCTTCACAAGCGCTATAACTTATCTCAGGACGTTCGAAGGTCTGTTTCATAAAGGTAAGAAAGGCATTGTAATCCTGCAAAACAGAGTCATTCCAAGTCACAAAGGTGCTAAAGCATTGCCAGAAAGATTTGAAACCAAAAACCCGACCCGAGTATGTCCAGTAGTGTAGGTATGAGGACAAAAGGTGAAATGAACGGGACATGCATCCAGGTATTCCTTCAATCTCTTGGGTGCTCTGTCATATTTTCCCACAGAAAGAGGCATAGGCGGTAATTCAGGTGGGGGAATCTCTCTACCGATTGCCTGTTGACGGGAACTGTTAAATTCGGTCTTGAGATTCTACACTTCCAAAGTCAGATTCTGGACAGCAGCTGCCATTTCTTGTAACTGTTCCAATGTGGCCATACTGAGGATGGGAGTTTCTGGGCGTTTCAAACTATCAAGCTCGCTGTCGGAAAGCGCCTCCCCCGACTCCTCACCTGTGTTGGCGGAGCTTGTAGTGGTCTTGCGTCTTCGACGATAGTCCTTCTTGTCATGCAGATACGGTCTACCCCGGGAGCTCGCCACCGTGAACACTTCTAGATAAGTACTCCGGTGGCGAGACTGCCGGAATAGACAAAAAAGGGGAAAAGCCGAAAAGGCATAAAAAACCCCTGAAGGTCTTCGCCGTGGATGGAAAGAGAACTCGGACGGTTACTTCAGTAGAAATGACCCCGATGACTGGCAACAATCCTAAAAGGTTAGCAAGGTAGGAAGATCCAATGCGAGACCATAACAGCAAGTTGAGTAGTATCTCCAAACAGGTTACAAGAAATCCAGCAAAGGAAATGTCGGGCACAGAAAAGAGGCAGAAAAGAGGAGAATGTCATGATGCCTACCCCCTGAGCACCAGGCCAGGCCCAGCACCCCCGGGAGCAGGCATCATGCCCCCGGGTAAAAGCCCAGCGGCCCCTTATAGGGGCTCTTTGGACTCTGTCCTGGCGCCGTTGACGCCAGGCTCATGTTGGACATCAGTCCTGGCGCCATAGGCGCCAGGCTGACAAGGAACAAGTTACTTACCTGTAACTGTTGTTCTCCAGCATGGGTCTGGCATGGATTCACATGCTCATGAATATTCCCCGTCGTCAGGCTGGGAATCCTTGGTAAAGAAAAAAATCAGTATCAGTTTCGTTTCTGATCTGTCTTTCCTAGTAGTAACCAATCACTGATCTCTGCGTCATACTGACCACAGCCAATGACTGCCCTCTACCTAAGCCCCGCCTCTGGCAGCCATCTTCAGATTTGGTAGCACGTGAAGTGGCAGTATGACCAAGTGAAGAGCCGCAGAGGGGTAGGCGGGAGGGTTCGCATGTGAATCCATGCCAGACCCATGCTGGAGAACAAGAGTTACAGGTAAGTAACTTGTTCCTTCTCCAGCATGGGGTCTGGCATGGATTCACATGCTCATGAATATAAGATTAAATAGCAGTACACACATGCACAACCACGGGGGGTGGTAAAAGGCTCAACATTAAGCAATACAAAAAACTCAACATTAAGCATCTCTTACCTCCTCACCAGGCTCACCTTAAGCGAACAGGTTGCGCAGCACTGCTTGGCCGACCCTGGACTCCTCCCTGGAATCCCGATCGATGCAGTAGAATCTCGTGAAGGTGTGCGTCGACCTCCACGTAGCAGCCCTGCAGATGTCCAGCAGGGGCACACCAGATAAGAACGCCGTAGTAGCAGCGATCGCTCTGGTCGAATGGGCTCTCGGACGGCCTGGCAGCGGTCGGTTAGCCAACCGGTGACAGTGCATGATGCAGCCGGAGAGCCATCTGGAAATAGAAGACTTCGAGAGAGCCTTCCCTTGATTCACAGGTCCAAAGTTCACGAACAGCTGTGATGTCCTCTGGAAACTCTCCGTGCGGTCCACGTAGAACTTCAGCGCTCTAGTCACATCCAGCGAGTGCAGAGTCCTCTCGCCCAGCGACGAAGGAGACGGGAAGAAAACAGGTAACACCAAGGGCTCGTTAAGATGGAAGTCCGACGGCACCTTGGGCATAAAGGAGGGGTGCGTCCTAAGCACCACCCTCGAGGCATGGAAAGTCAAGTACGGTGCTTTGCAGGATAGGGCCGGGATCTCTCCCACTCGTCGTGCGGAGGTAATGGCCACCAGGAACGCAGTCTTCCACGACACAAACTTCATAGGTGCGGAGTGCATCAGCTCGAATGGGGGCCCCATGAGCCTGGCCAGCACCACGTTAAGTTCCCACGCCGGGGCCTTCACCGGCGGTAACGACCGGAACAGTCCTTTCATAAACTCTTTCACCAGTCGATGGGACCACAGGGACATCCGTCCTGTGGTTCTGGTATATCTGGAGATCACCGCCAGATGAATCTTAATGGAGGCATGGGCTAGCCCAGCCTTTGCCAGCGATAGCAGGTACGGCAGCACTTGAGGGGCCGTAATCCGTAGGGGGTTGATCTTCTGTGCTCGGCACCAGATAGAGAACCTCTTCCACTTATGACAGTAGCATTTGAGAGTCGAGGACGCCCTGGCCTTTGCAAGAACCTCTCTGCAATTGGCCGGTATATCGTAGCCTCCAAACTCTAGCGCTGCAGGAGCCAACCCTGCAGGTTCAGCGACGCCGGGTCGTGGTGGAAGATGGCGCCTCCTTCTCTGGAGAGAAGGTCCGCGTCCGCCGACAGCTTGATGGGAGGGGACGTTGACAAGTCCAGAAGGTCCGGGAACCAGATCTGCCTCAGCCACGCCGGTGCGACGAGGATCATCCTGCACCGGGACCTCTTGAGCTGGCGGATGAGTCGAAGCAGCAACGGCAACGGAGGGAACGCATACAGGTATAGGCTGTCCCAGGGGAACGAGAACACATCGCCCATGCTTCTCGGCTGGGGAAACCTGCTGGCGAACCTCTTGCACTTCGAGTTTGTCGCTGTTGCGAACAGGTCGATTTGGGGTTTGCCCCATCGTCGGAAGAGTTGATCCACCTGATCCTGGCGCAGTACCCACTCGTGACACGCGCGCAGCTCCCGGCTGAGCGAGTCGGCGATGGTGTTGCTTTCTCCTGCCAGGTGGAAGGGAACCAGGAACATCCGCTGGGCGACCGCCCAGTGCCACAGATCCTGTGCCTCCTTGGATAGGGCTGGGGATCTGGGGCCTCCCTGCTTCCGTATGTAAAACATTGTCGTGGTGGTGTCTGTGAAGATCCGCACCACCTTGCCCTTGAGCGACGGGAGGAACGATTTGAGAGCCCAGAAACGGCTCGGAGTTCCAGGACGTTGATGTGCAGGAGCCTCTCCTCCGGGAGCCAGAGGCCTCTTGCGTGGAGATCTCCGGTGTGGGCGCCACAACCTTCCAGGGAGGCGTCCGTCGTCACCGTCTCCTGGTACGCCGGCGTCTGAAAGTCCTTGCCCGCCGTGAGGTGCGCTCGAACGCCCCACCACTGAATCGCCCGCCGGAACACCTCGTTGAGGGGGACCCTGTCTTCGAAGGTGCCCGTCGCCTGTATCCAACGGGTGTTGAGAAATTCTTGAAGAGGGCGCATCCGTAGCCTGCAGAGGCGCACCAGGTAGATTCAAGAGGACATCATCCCCAGGAGGGACTTGATGGACCTCACCCTGGCCACGTCCGTGGCTAGCAGGCGCTGCACTTTGCCTAGAATGGTCTTCGTCCGTTCTTCCGACGGGGCCGCCAGGCGCCTCACTGTATCGAGCTTCGCTCCCAGAAACAGGGCCACCTGCGACGGCACCAGGTGGGACTTCGGGTAGTTTATGGCGAATCCCAGGTTTGTGAGTAGCTGGACGGTCCTCGCAGTGTGTTCGACGGCGAGTTCCCTCGTCCTTGAGCAGATGAGCCAGTCGTCCAGGTAGGGGTAGACGTGAATCCCCTGTAGGCGCCACTGGTGCTAGGCACTTGGTAAAGACCCTGGGGGCCGACTTCAATCCGAACGGCAGTGCTCTGAATTGGTAGTGGCGTCCCTGGACGACGAACCTGAGGAACTTTCGGTGACTTTTGAGGATGGGAATGTGGAAGTATGCATCCTCCAGGTCCAACGACGATAGAAAGTCGCCTTCCTCCAGCTGTCCCAGTACGTGCTGGAGGGTGACCATCCTGAACTTTTGTGATCTGATGTATTTGTTCAAACGACGGAGGTCCAGGATGGGGCGCCAGCCGCCCGTCTTCTTCCAGACGAGGAAGTACCTTGAGTACACCCCGGAGCCCCGGAGCCTCTTTGGGACAAGCTCGATGGCGCCTTTCCTGAGCATCGCCCGTACTTCCAACAGCAGTTGCGGGACGGGATTTTCCTTCCTGGCCACAGGTGGAACGTGAGGGCACTTCTTCAGGAATTCGATAGTGTCCTCTTGCCAGGGTATCCAGCACCCAACGGTCGGTGGAGATGGACTTCCACATGCCGGCGAAATTCGTCAGCTGGCCTCCCACCGGGGTGCTTCGGTGGGGGCCCGAGACCACGGCCGGTTCAGTCCTGCTTGGAGGTGGTGGCCTTGCCGCCCTGGCCACCTTGCCGACGGCGGCAAGGCGCTCCCTGCTTGCCACGACCCCTGTAGGCCTCCTGAGACGAGGAGCGTGCCGCCTGGTGGTAGGATGACGAGCCACCGCTGGATCCCTTGGAGGCACCCTGTCTGCCTCCGAAAGGGCCGTCGCTGCTGAAGGGCTCCTAGGGCGCGGGCCGTCTCCGTGTCCGTTTTTATGGCTTGGAGGGACACGTCCACCGCCTTCCCGAACAAGATGCTGCCGTCGAACGGCATGTCCAACACCCTGGTCTGGACGTCCTGACGGAAGTCGGTCGCCCGGAGCCAACTCCGTCGTCGTAGGCAAACACTGTTGCCCAGCTGGCGGAACCCGGTATCGGCAATATCGGTTGCCACCGTTATGGCGTGGTCCGAGGCCACCTCGCCCTCTTGCAGTATTTCCAGGGCCTCAGACCTCTTGTCGTCCAGCAGGAAGTCCAATATGGGGGCCAGCTTAAACCAGAGCTCCCTGTCGTAACGGGCCACGATCGCCAGGGCGTTGGCCGCTTTGATCGTAGTCGCCGCAATGACCCGCCGCCCCATGGCGTCCAACTTCTTTCCCTCGCCGTCCGGCGGGGAATTCGTCGTCGAGGTTCCTGACCCCGCCGCTTTCTTCTTTGCCGCCGCCGAGACGACCGAGTCTGGCGTTGGCTGGGCCCTGAGGGACAGGGGAGCGGTTTCGGGGACCCGGTACTTCTTCTCGTACCCGTCCCGTTTGGCTGGTGCCATGGAGGGGTTTTTGAGAACCGACAGGCCCTCCTCCCAGATGTCATCGATTAGGTGCACCGCGATGACCGTCTTCCTCTTGGCCTCCCGGGGCTGATAGAGGAAACCTTCCTTTTTCTGCTCCTCCGGGCAGAGCTGGAACAATTCGGACGCCCTGGCGATCATGGCGTGGAATGAGCCAATCTCGTCGGGCGGCGAGGCCCGTGCGACGGGAGACGGGAGACCCGTTCCGTCGTCGTCGCCCTCAGAACCCGTCGTTGAGCCCAACGCACCGTCATCTCCCGACTCGTGGGAGGATGAGGAGGGAACTGTAGGCCTTACGGGGGCGAGCGGAGGAGAGGGTTGGGTCCTCCGTCGTTTCTTCTGAGGACTTCCCGACGGGCCAGGTTGCGGGTCCTCCGGCCTGGGCCGTGGGAATCTCGTCCTTATCTCAGAGCATAAGGACTGGGTGGCAGACAAAATGGCCGCCGAGCCATCCTGAGGCCTAGGATCCGGCTGCGCCGGAAGGGAAGGCCGCTCTTCCTCACCATCGTCGTCTTCCTCGGTTATCTCCCGAGGATCTTCCTGACGTGATCGAACCTTCTCGAATTGGACTTCGAGGTTCCTCACGGCCTCGGTCAGTTCCTCCTCCGAGGCTGACTCCGAGCTCGAGGAGGGCACCGTGCCCCCCCCTAGCTTCTTCCATCATGGCGGCCACGACGATGGGCTGAAAAGAGGATTCCCTCCTTGGCGCCAGGGAAACTCTAGTCCCGGAGGCAGTCTCCGCTGGCGGTGTCTCTGCCGGCTTGGCAAGAGTCGCCGCGATAGCCTCGATAGAGGCCTTCGCCTGCTGGGTAGGGGCCTTCACCACCTTAGGTGCGTCCCGGGCCTTCTCCTTCGGGGGAGGGGCGACGCCTCGCTCCCCCTCTTCCGAGATCGGACCGGGCTTCTCCCGAAGCTTACCCGGGGTCTCAGACTTTCTCTTCCCCGAACCGGAGCGTTGGCTTGTGGTTGACGGTGCCGGGGAAGGTGCGCCCTGCCTGGCGACCGAAGAGCCCAACCTTTCGGCGCTCCCGGAGCCAGCGGACTCGCGGCGCTTGGCCTGGTGTTGGGCCCCCGTCGCCGGGGCGCCCGCACAGGACTTAGAAGCCCGCTCAGACCCTTTCTTCTTCTTCTCACCCGTCGAGCCCTTCTCCAACCAGCTTGCGAGACGGGATCGACGGTCTCTCATGGTCCGCTCCGACAAGTTCTTACAGAACTGGCAGTCCTTCTCTACATGAGTCTTGTCCCCATGAAGACAGTAGAGGCATCGCGAATGTTCGTCTTCCTTAAACACATTCTGCAGCCCACAACCAGGGCAGCTGCGAAACAGCTTGGGTCCGGGCGACGAACTCGCATCCTGGGCCATCTCGAAGTAGGCCGCAAATCTTCTGGAATCCTCCAAGAAGTTGATTTGACGAAATCTTCACCCTTGAGGGGCGTAGGAAAATCCCGCAACGGGTAGCCGTTAACGGGAGTAGAAACGGTGGAGCTTGAGGCTCGATTAACCGAAAAAATGTGAAAATTCACCTGAAAAAGCGCGAAACACGCAGTAAAAGCTCGAGAGCTAAGCACGAGGACTCCCAACACCTGAACGTGCGGTAAAAATCTGAAGATGGCTGCCAGAGGCGGGGCTTAGGTAGAGGGCAGTCATTGGCTGTAGTCAGTATGACGCAGAGATCAGCGATTGGTCACTACTAGGAAAGAGATCAGAAACAAAACTGATACTGATTTTTTCTTTACCGAGGATTCCCAGCCTGACGACGGGGAATATTCATGAGCATGTGAATCCATGCCAGACCCCATGCTAGAGAAAGGAAGGTGTTTTGTGTACTTACCTGATGCAGACCATGCTGCAAGATTCAGGCCTCCCTAAGACCTGAAAGGGACTATTTTTTCATTGGGACTATTTTTCCACTCGGGCGTGGCCAGGGAAGGATACTTACCTGGAACTACTTTGGGGGCTATTTAAGCCACGCCCAGACAGTAGTTCACGCTTCGCGTTGTTCTGCATCCAAGCAGCTGAACGCTCACCATGTCTGCTCCTGCATCTGGTCTCCAGCCACGCCCGCCTCAATCCTGGAAAACCTGTAAGGAAAGAAGAGAAGAGAAAGGTGAAAACCAAGAATTTTATCAAACTTCTTACCTGCATCCGGAACCTTCATGCCAGCGTTCCTGAGAAAAGACTTTCATTTAAAAGCACTGCGTTGCTCGCTGCAGCGCCGCGCTTCACTCACCTATCCTCGGGAGTTCTTCTGGCTCCACCGCGACTGTCTGCACCGGTCGCCAAATCTCTGCGCCTAGGGGAGAGAAGAAGAGACAAAAGGTGAGCAGAAGAAACATATGAGGAAAGCCTAATTTTCCGCCATAACACTTACCGGTCTTCTGTTGGTGGATCATTCCTCATTTCGGGTCGGCGCCGCTTCGTTGGCAGGTACCGCACCCCTGCCCCTATGGGGAAAGGACAAAAGACATTACTGGAGGAATATAAAGACATTAAGAGGGATCGCCCCCATCGCTAACTCACCTGAGTTTACCATCAGCAATTCAATCCCTCAACGCATCGCCCTCATTCTGCACCTGAAATAAAGGACAGATCACAGGTTAGGAAGGCAACATAAAAGGAGGCTCAACACTTGAACTTTTGTAATCTTTATACTTACGGCGTTCCGCTTGGAAAAGTCAAGGGGATTTTGCCAGCGCCATTCTGAAAACCAGTGAAGTAACTGGACAAACACGCGCCCCTGCACCAGAAGCAGGATGGAGAGTTCATCCTTTCAAACCATAAGGTGAGCTTCAATAGGGGATTTCGGAGGAAGTTAGAGAAGAACGAAGGGGGGCAAGGGGGGAGCAAGCACACTATTCTGCACACTGTTAATCCCCTTTCTCATCTGCAGAAGGATATTCCTACGGGCCAGACAAGCAAGATTTGAGGGTCCTGTTCAGTCGGTGTTCCGAGTTCTGCGCATCACGCTCGAAGAGGCCACAGCCACCCAGACTAGACCAGCGCCTCCGTGGGAGTCAGGTGAGCGTTACAGAGAAAGGGAACGGCAGAAAGGAGAGAATGTTGGAGACCGCCGAGCGAGGAGAAATAGGGAATGGAAAACAAGAAAGCGTAGAGGAGGTGCGTAGGAAGGAAGAGCTGGGAAAACCAAGCGGCAATATAAGGACAAAATGGGCTCACCTGAGCCAAGAGGAAATGATATGGCAGCGTAGAACCCAAAGCTCAGAGTGTAAGGGGTTGAAACAAGCCGAGCTGCGGTTCCGACAAGAGATAACTCGGACTGGCGGCGGCTATGTTGGAAATCAGCTAGACCGCAACCTCACGTTCAAAAGATACATGGAGACTCAACAATGGCGTCTCAAGCGAACTCTATTCCATAGTCGCTAAGACTGGTGGGTCGTGAGACAACCTCACAGAGAAACTCTGCATCTCCGGACGACTGCACAATACCAGAAGCCAGGACATGTGCAGACTTGTAATACACCACTGCAAAAGGGAAAGGACCAGAAAACAAGCCTTCTCTGCACATGTCCCAAGACTATGGAACCTCCTCCCCGTTGGCATCAGACTCGCCCCCCTGCTCCTACAACTTAGAAAGAACTCAAGACCAACCTCTTCAAGGAATCTCTCCTCTTCAGCACCTAGGCCATCACGTCGCCCCTCGTGACACCTGACTTGCTAGGTGCCGCCCGCCCCTCTACTCCCCACCACCCAGTACAGCTGTACCCCTCTGTCGCCCCCCCCTCTGTATCCTACCCCCCACTGTATAGCTGGTAAGTTGTTGCCACTGAAAAGTGCTCCATTATTCATCTGTAATGTTGTGCACCTCTGTAAAGCATTCGGTTATGTTACATGTTAAAGGTATTTGCACTGCGCACCGTCACCAACAGAATTGGTCCCCAGGCGCTCTGGCGGATCTGTAATCGATAAGGTGGGATTGGTTAGTAAGGTGAAGAGGGAGTAGGATAGTGAGAGGAGGGGTGTTCTGTTGGCAGCTTCAACTCGGTATATACCGGGTGCTGAGTTTTGGTGCGAGTATTGGATCGGTGTCAGTCCGCGTGTGCTGTTGCTCTGGCTTATATGTTGTTGCAGTGTTGTGAAGTGCGTGCGGCTTGTGGTGCGAGAGATGGTTGTGTGTGTTTTTGAGTGCGATAAGTATGCAGAGTTTGAGGTTATATTGGTTAGTGGGTTACCGGACCTTTAGCAGGCTAACATTCACAGTTTTGTCTAAGTGTTGCACTTGCTGGCCTTCACAATCCTATCTAGAAGCAGCGCAGGCCAATGTCCAGAATTCCATCTAGGTGTGGGCATGCCAACATTCACAATCTTATCTAGATGCGGCACAGGCTGGTGTTCACAGTTCTAAGTGTGGCACATGCTAACATTCGGTTTCATCTAGGCGCGGGCATGCTATCCTTCAATCAAAATCCTATCTGGATGTGACGCAGTCTAATGTTCACAATTCTAAGTGTGGACATGCTAATATTTATAATTCGATCTAAGTGTGGACATGCTAGCATTCACAATTCCATCCAGATGCGATGTAGGCCAACTGTCATAATTCTATTAAGTGTGGACATGTCAATATTCACAATTCCATCTAGATGCGATGTAGGCTAATGTTCACAATTCTATCTAAGTGTGGACATGCTAATATTTACAAATTCTATCCAAGTGTGGACATGCTAATATTTACAAATTCTAAGTGTGGACATGCTAATATTTACAATTCCAAGTGTGGACATGCCAGCATTCACAATTCCATCCAGATGCGACGCATGCCAATGTTCACAATTCTATCTAAGTGTGGACATGCTAATATTTACAATTCTTTTCTAGGTGTGGACATGCCAATATTTACAATTCCATCTAGATGCGACGCAGGCTAATGTTCACAATTCTATCTAAGTGTGGACATGATAATATTATGGCACTCTAAGTTATTGGGAGGTAAGATAGAGTGGCAGTGGTTTTTCTGGAGTAGAGCAATTGCTCTACTCCCCACCCATGCCACACTCACAGTTTTTGTTGGTGTCTGTTAGCGGCTGGCTTCCTTGGCGTCCCCTGCAGACACCTGCAGACACATCTTGGAGCCGCCAATGTCGGAGCCGCCCACGGACGCTGGGCCACACGGAGGCCTTTAAAATAAGTACAGCGTGGCCCTGTAGGGTCGCTGAGGGGACTGCAAAGCCAAGCGCCGCGTTTGAAATGGCGTTGTCCCACTGTGCAGCTGAACGCCAGCAAACATTGCTGGCCCTGAAGGACCAATCAGGGGTGGGGAAAAGGACTGGGAGGCAGCCCGAGAGAGGGGAAGAGGAAGGAGGGGGTAGGGAAACAGAGGCTGCACGCGGCCCAAGGGGCCCACAGAGACTCGGCCCAAAGATAGAAATGGGCCCGGAAAAGGTCGGGGGGGGCACTACAGCTCACCTGGGAATGCTGCGTTTGGAATAGCGTTGTCCCACGGTGGAGCTGAACTCCAGCAAATATTGCTGGCCCTGGAGGACCAATCTGGGGTGGGGAAAAGGACTGGGAGGCGGGCCGAGCGAGGGGAAGAGGAAGGAGAGGGTAGGGAAACAGAGGCTGCACGCGGCACGTGGTGCCCACAGAGACACGGCCCAAAGATGGAAATGGGCCTGGAAAGGGTCGGGGGCACTACAGCTCACCTGGGAACGCTGCGTTTGGAATGGCGTTGTCCCACGGTGCAGCTGAACTCCAGCAAACATTGCTGGCCCTGGAGGACATCTGCATTGGTATTGAGAAACCTGAAGGTGTATCACCCGCTAGTTCGCGAGGATCTGTCATCCAGGTGGCCAGGACACGGGCCACTGCTTTTGTATTCAGTACCTGGGGGTGGACGAGTGCAGGAAGATCACCTGGATGAGGGGTCTCAGGAGTGGAAGTGGCACACTGAACGATGAGACGCGTTATCCTCTTCCTTAAAACACCTTTTCCCCATTCTGCCAGGTAGGATAGCTAGCAAATCAACCCCCTCCCCCTTTTCCAACACACACTCATGCACAGCCCACCGTGAGCGACAACGGACTAACACCCCTGCATCATACCAAACCTGTCCCAACAATAGGGCCAGGCAAGATCAGGCAATTGCGGTTCATTTAACACACCTGACTTCATCACACTTCCCCACACGGATAAAAGGCAGAGCACCCAAGCACACTCAGAGCAAGGCAAAACACACGAGGAGACAGCAGTTCCAAGATGGCAGTTTAATACAAGGAGAAAGACGGCGATACCAGAGAGGGTCATAAAAAGGAAAGCACCCTTGAATTCTAAAGACCGTTACATTTGTGAACCTTGGAATGTAAGAAACCGAAGACCAGAAACGAAGGCTGATCAACCTGTACAGTGTGTCGGAGGTACCCGGGGCTCGCCCGCATCGATAACCCAGGCCAGGAGGAGCGATTGCCAACATGGTACTGTCCTTGGCTCCTACAACAAAGCAGCATCAGAAAAGACAGCACAGCCGTTGAGTCAGAGAGACTGATATCAAGCCAGCTTGTGTTTCGAACCAAGGTTGCAAGCAGCAACTTTGAATAAAGAGAACTGTGTGAGAGGCATTTACGATAAGTAACACAAATATAACTGAAAGCTATCAAGACTGATTGAACTTTTGCAAGGTCAAACAAAGATACCATATACAGAGTGATCTGGCACCACGTGGCTGCTCATTTGAAAGTCTCTGTTAGGTACACAACTGGTGCTTTATGTTAAAAAGGAAGATTGAGATAGAAGTGGTCATACAACGAGTCAAGATAAACCCCATGTACGTTTGAAAGTCTTAGCTCATGTAAAGTGCATCAACATTGGTCCGAGCCCAGCTGAGGGAGATTAATTGATGTGAAAAGGTTCTGAGCCCGGCTGAATGGGATACGGGGTGAACCATGAGTCACCCGAGACAGAATTCTGTGATATTGCTGTGAAAGGGATCTGAGCCTGGAAGAGGGGCGGGAGTCTAGCGAGTCAGGTGGCGCGAGGGGCAGCATGATGACGTAGGTGCTGAGGATAGAGACTCCTTGAAGAGGTGGGTCTTGAGTTCTTTTCTGAATTGTAGGAGCATGGGGGCGAGTGCGATGCCAACGGGAGGCGGTTCCATAGTCTTGGGACATATGCAGAGAAGGCTTGTTTTCTGGTGCTTTCCTTTTTGCAGTGGTGGATTACAAGTCTGCACGTGTCCTGGCTTCTGGTATTGTGCGGTCTTCCGGAGATGCAGAGTTTCTCCACAAGGTTGCTGGGTGACTTGTGTGCAACTGCCTTATAGATGATGCAGCAAGACTTGAAGGTGATTTGTGTATGCAGTGGGAGCCAGTGAAGGTCGATGAGGGCCGGGCATGAGATCTCTGATGTTTATTTGATCCTGCAGGAGACAGAGGATGAGATGAGCATGACATATCTAGACCTAAGTGGAGTCAGGTTTTGGGCCTATTCAGGACTGTACCCAGGGCCAGAGCCCACCAAAAACACCATGCATCACAGTAGTCATGCATGCATGATTCACTGCACCCCACTGAAACAGCATGTCACTGACCCTGTGGAGGTGAGCCTGCTTATTATGGAAACACGTGCATGTTGAGGGACCCTCAAAGACATCTAGAAAACTATGGATTCATGAGTCCATATGGAAAAGGATGGATGGATTAACCTGAGAAGAGTCCTGATGAGGCAGTGCAGGCAAAGAAAGCGAGAGGTAGCCCGGAGTATCAGGAAGGCAGCGTATGTCAGACGGAAGCAGTAAGCAAAGAAGAGACAAGCAGCACACCCAGAGAGCAGGACAACAGGGCACCACTGAGCTGGATGCAGAGCAGGAGGCAGAGGAAGAAAGCCAGAAACTTGGACCACTCTGACAGCGATGAGATTTTCCTGACTGAGAAGCGTGCATGAGTAAACTGATAGAGAAAGAAGTGAGTGGAGCAATAACTGGAGAGAGGTGCTTGGATGGCAGCCCTTGTAGAGAGGGAGAACTGCAGAGAAGACGATAGGATGGAGAGACATTTGCGGCAAATCTCAGTAGAACAATTTAAAAAGTAATTGAACAGGAAAACCCTGCATGCTTGAACTTTGAGGAAACTGCACACTAGGGCCTGTGGAGAAAGTAAGTGAACTAAGAAATGTTTCATGAATCTTGTAGGGAAGGTTGTTCAAGCCATTTGGGAAAGTGATTGAAATTGAAAAACACTGCACAGCCCCTGTGGGAGTGGGAAGGAGAGTGAAAGCTGTGTGCTATTGTCTTGATACTATTTAGCCAATGGTTACTGTGAAAAGAATATAACATCAACCAAGTCTAATCCAAGATTTCCCATATCCACCTGGACAATCTTAGGTGTGGGTGGAGGAATTGGGTCTAAGTAATATCTTAGCGGAAAGGTACCCCTATGTGTTAGGGGATGCATGTATGGGCATGTACAGGACAGAATAAGGAAACAAAGCAGAGACTAGAATATCAGAATACACAAGGCTAAGGGCTCAGGCAAGCTAGGTCACTGCCAACACAGTGAACACGAGGGAATCAGGAAACTGAGTACTTAAGAACAGCCACTAGAACTATGGACTGAAGTCAGGTAATATCGCAGGCAAGGAACAAACAGGAAAACTCAAACAGGCAAGGTAATCCAAGTGTCTGGGCCGCAACAGCGGAGACCTTGTCACCTGTTTCATCATGAGCGGTTTGTCACTGCGGGCACCATACAGGGCAGTGTGCCCCAAATATTTGACCATTGCCCCTCATCTATCTCACAGCACGGCCAACCACAGTTTGAAGGAAGGGCTGGGGCTACCACGCTAGCTAGCTTTGGGAGACTCGCTAGTGCTCCTTCTGTGTACCAAATCACTGCAGGAGGTTGGGGGAGCTAAGGGGTGGGGGAGGGAATGCCGACAGCCAGTTACACATGAAAGGAGAAGAGGGACAAAGAGGCATAACACTTCTTCAGAGCAAAGTTGAAAAGGAGCATCTCTCCTGTAAATAAAGGCAAAAAAAGGGGAAATCTATGCAGATTTTCATTAGTAGAGTGCAGGTTATGGACCCGAGAGCAGGGTATTCAATTATTCACCAGGGACTTCAATTATTCAAGAAGAGCAGACATCTAATTCAAGGGAAAGCCCTGTGGGTGATAATGAGATAATTAAATAAGATATGTTGAACAGGAAGACCGTGCTGAGCCAGTCATTAATGGGCAAGTATTGTACATTTCCTCAAAATGCTGAAGCAGCAAAATCAAATGAACCTGGAAGAGGCCACCAAGATGCTGCGCCACATTTTGTGTTACATTTATGAAACAAATCATCAATGTATTTATTCAAATCTCTTTACTATCCAATGTCTTCCAGTATGTCATACAATTTAAAGTATACTTGCGTGCCAAGCAACAACCAGATTTGTGGAAACCCACTGCAGTATCTTTGAGCCAAGTAGAATGGCCTCAGTATGGTGGCATGAAACCTTGACATTGTGTGTTCCTTAAGGTCTTCCCTTTACTACACACTATTGTCAGTTTCTCATCGACATAGGTTTGTAAACCGGAATCCAGTTTAAGCACCTAATAAATCAGTTCACCTTGTCTGCCATCTTGCGTAACAAATGCTACTTTATCTGATTTGTTAATTGTATCCTTTATAGTTTTATTATATGTATGTCTTCTCAAGACATCGGCTTCTGTCTTGGCTGGCCAAGTGTCAGCATTCATTTTATTATTATGACCTTAATTTCTTTGTGATTAACAGGTCATATTTCTAGAAGGATTTACTGTCACTTCTCATCTAGGTTTTGATACTAAAAATGTATGAGGCATTGTAATAGAATGTTTTATCAATGCATTAATACTTTATTAGGCATTAACGCAAACAACTCAAGTTCCTCAGAAACCCTTACATCATTTATGGTTATTTGATCACAGGATGTAGTGACTTTCACGGAATCAATCTAATTTCAAGAATGCCACCCAACCACTAAATTAGGCTCTGTAAGGAGGGAAACGTCACTCAACAAGAAGAGTATGCTGTTGGTCCTGTAAGGAATAGGAACCCTGATTGCAAGCAGGCAGGTGGGTAATACAGAACTCCACAGTATCAGTCCACACCCAGTAATGAGAGATCCAGAAAGGAGAGAAACCTAAGGAATGCCGTAACGGAAAGGTTTGTTGGTGGTGGCCCAAGCCTGAACCTAGTGTCACCACGTTACAGCAAAAATAAAAAAGTAAAACCACGCACTTAACGAACAACTTTCAAGACACCCACTATGGGAGACCTCCCTGCCATCTTAGCATCCCGCAATGCCACCTCACATGCAGACGACATCCTCACTGCCTCCATACTCAAGACCCTTCTGACTGAAGCACTCCTTAGCAACAGCTCCCTAACTCAAGGCACCTTCCCTGCAACCCTCAAGAACGCACAAATCCACGTGCTTCTTAAGAACCCAACACTGCACCCAGACAATATCAGCAACTAACTCCCCAATACCCATCTTCTCTTACTAGGTAAGATCCTTGAGAAAGCAGTGGCCATGAAACTACACCCATTTATCAAAGTCAATAATGTCCCTCAGTCCTACCAATCTGGCTTCAGACCCATATGCAGCACAGAAACGGTCGATGATGCCCTTAAAATCATCGATTATGGCCATCCTGGTCTTCAAGTTCTCCTTGAACTTTCGGCAGCATTTGACACAGTAGCCCATCAGATGCTCACCGATATTCTACATCGCTGCTTGAGGACCAGCAAGACTGTCCTCAGTTGGTTCAAATCCTACCTTGCTAATAGCAAACAGTTTGTACAAATCAATTTCTCCAGATCACCAACTCTACCCATGACCAAGGGTTATACTCTGTACTTCATCGTTACGAAGGATCTATCCTCTCCCCTATGATCTTCAATCATCCTCAGCTGGTTCAAATCCTACCTTGCTAATCGCAAACAGTTTGTACAAATCGATTCTTATAGATCACAGGTACTGGGTAGAGATGCAGGAGTCCTGCAAGGATCCATCCTGTCCCCTGTGATCTTCAATCTTTACATGGAACCGCTCAGAACCCTCACTGCTCCACACAACATCCACTTTCACCAACACACAGATCTACCTCAATATATCCTCCATTGAAGACATGCACAGGTTCTGTCACGATCCATGCCTCTGACCCCGTCAGGTATAACAGCCCCCTGGCAGCAGTAGGGCTAAAGCCTGTCACACTGGCCCCAAGGGCCTTAAAACTCCATCAGAAACATACATCGGCGCGGCAACTCAGATCGCAACCGTCCCTTTGAAAACAAAAAGAGAGATTGTTAGTGAACAGCGTAGTGGAGCAAGACGCTGAGAAGACAGAACGAAGGGAAAGAGAGAGACAGAATAAAGACGGAAAAGACATTATAACTCGCCTGGAAGACAGCAAGCAGAGTCACAGCCAGTATGGACCCGACATAAGGGCACACGGAGCAGAGAAGCAACTAGGTTCACAGAACGCCCGCACCAACCACGCGCATCTTCAGAGAGACGCAGGAGAGAGAGTTCAACGCACAAAAACCTAAGGTGAGCAATAACCCTAAGGGAGGGGATTTGGACCAGAGGGAGGTGGGAGTCCACCCATCACAGAACCAGTATCTCAACCATCCATTCTCCTATTATAGGCGCTACCCAACGTCTGGCACATAACCAAGCAGAGAGGGGTCCGGGATAGCGCTTAGACCTCCATCCAGTATCATGTGGCACCCCCGTGGATACCAGGTGAGTGTAACAGAACTCAAAGCCTCAATTAAAACATCCACTTGGGCGTCATGGAAACATCAGAGACTGACCAACTAGCCCAGTTACTGGGAGAATTATGTGCCAAGGTGCACACCGCCCAGCAAGAAACCAACGCCCTTAGGAGAGAGTTGATTGTTACCAAGGACCGCACCAATGAATTAGCCAGACAATTGCTCCAAACACAGGCTGGGCAGGCTTGATTGCCAGGAAGTAGTCCGTCGGTTCCAGCCACATCCCTCAATGCACTGCAGGTGGTCCTCCCTGGGGCAATTCCTTTGGCCCCACCAAAACGTTTTACGGGGACCCTAGAAAATATGCAGTGTTCATGAACCAATGGCGCCTCCATTTTCTTTGTAGACCCGGAGCCTTTCCCAACGATCAGTCGCGGGTTGCCTTCATTCTGTCATATCTGAGTGGCAGTGCCGCTGATTGGTCCATACCCGTAGTAGGCCAGGATGACCCACTCATGCGGGATTTCGGGGGTTTCAACAGGAGATGGAGAAGCTGTTTCGCCCGACATACCTAGGGCCAAGCTCTGGATAGCGAACTTCTGTCCCTCCGCCAAGGCAGCCAAGATTTGTTAACATATCGCCACTTTTAACAGACTTGTCGTTGAAACTGGGTGGCCTGAGGAGAAACGAACAACGTTATTCCATAGAGGATAACGGGGGGAATTGAAAGACGTCCTAGCTCAGGTGGTAAACCCGCCAAAAGACTGTGCAAAGTTCATCAACCTAGTGGTGCACCTAGACCACAGGCTGCAAGATTGAAGGACAGAACGGAGAATCGGACCGTGTATGTACGCTCAAAGGAGAACAGTCCACGTTCATCAGAAAACACTTCGAACCCATGCAAATTGTGGGGTACGGAGCCCATTAACCAAGGCGGAAAGAGACAACAGCAATTATGCCTGTACTGCGGGAAATCAGGTCACTTCCTTAGAGAATGTCCCGTAAAAAAAAAACCCCTAGAGGAACAGTTGGAGCTACAGAGAAAGAAGGAGAACAAGAGTCGGAAAACTTCCAGGCCCGGCAAGCATAGAGGTCCGTTTGTCGAGCAAAGGAAAAGAGCCACAGACCTCACACCTTGCCCTGCCTGCGATTTTGATCAGTCACCAACACCTGTCTCGGATGCATGCTGTGGAGGCATACCATAGACAGCGGAGCTGTTGGTAACTACATAGTCCAAGGCCTGGCAACAAGGATGGGGCTCCCCTCTGTCAGAAAACAACAACTGAGAAGGTCACCACTGTCGACGGCACGGAGATAGCTTCTGGTCCTGCAACTCAACGCACAGCAGAATTGACACTTCTGTGCCAAGACGGACATTGGGAAGCCCTTGCCTTCAACCTTATCAAGGCCCCTTAGTTCCAGTTCCGGGTGATTCTAGGGATGCCGTGGTTGGTGGCTCACAATCCTAACATTGACTGGCAAGCCAAGAAATTAGCCTTCTCCTATGAGTGTGCTCATGGGTGCTACCAAGTGGAAATGCCATCGTCTGACCCAGAGACACCTGTCCAAGATAAAGAGGTGTTGGTACTGGTACTAGGTGTAACAAGTACACTACCAAGCGAATACCACGATTTCCAAGACGTTTTCCAAAAAGAACAGGCTAATACCTTACCCCCTTACAGCCCATAGGACTGCCAGATCGACCTCGTACCTGGTGTACAAATCCTGTGTAGTCAAATGTATGCACTCACCAAACCTGAAAATCTCCACTTGAAATCATATCTGGACCAATACCCGGCAAACGGTTTTATCCGCCTCGCCCCTATTCTTCATACCCAAGAAGGAGGGGGACTTTAGAACGTGCATCGACTACCGCGCACTAAACCAGGTAACAGTTAAAAAACATTATCCCCTACCCCTTATCCCAGAACTGCTGGACCAAGTCAAGGATGCCCCAATTTACACCAAATTGGACCTCAGGGGGAATATCATCTTATGCGTGTAAAGAAAGGAGACGAATGGAAGACCGCCTTTCATACTAAGTATGGGCTGTATGAATATCAGGGGATGCCTTTTGGGCTTTGCAACGCTCCCGCCGCATTCCAGTACTTCATGAATGATGTACTACGGGAATTGATCGACATATGTGCCCTAGTTTATATCAACGACATCTTGGTGTACTCCTCTTCTAAACAGGACCATGTCAGGCATGTTCGCTCCGTCCTTGCAAAACTCTGATGGCACCAGCTATACGCCAAACTTGAAAAATGCTCCTTCCATGTCAACAAAGTCGAGTTCCTTGGTTTTGTCCTCACTCCCAGAGGCGTCCGGATGGATATGCACAAAGTAGACGCCATCCTTAGCTGGCCATCACTGTCTTCAGTCAAAGGTGCCCAAAGTATGCTCGGCTTTGTGAACTTTTATTGCCGATTCATCCTGGGTTTCTCTCAGATTGTGTACCCAATCAATTCTTTATTACGAAAAAACAACAAACTGTTCCAATGGAGAGAAGAGGCGGAGAAGGCATTCCAGGAACTCAAGAAAAGGTTTACCTCAACCCTGGTGCTACGACACCCCCGCCCAGATCTCCCATATGTAGTGGAAGCAGATGCCTCTAGCATGGCAATGTGTCAAAAGCCTCTTTCTTTCTCACCTTTTTCTCCTTGCTTGTGTTCTTCCGGGATGAGGCTTCTTTCTTTTTCACTGACGTGACTTGTACGGGCTGGAATGCGAGTCCTCGGGTTGCAGCGTGGAAGCCAGCTGCCAAGCCGGTAGCGTTCGAATTCCAGGAACAAATGTCAATGAATCCAGGAAGGAAGGTATAGGAAGGTAAGGATTGGAAGGGAGAGGATTCCAGGAACAAAGAAGGAAGATAGAAATACACGTCAATGCAGAGAGCAAACTCTAACAACGTCTAGTAACTCGTAGGGGTAGAGTTGAGACGCGCGGAGCAGCAGGGGCGTGCTGGTTTTCTAGGAAGCTGGCGACTGCACGCAAAGGCTAGACCGCAACGGTTCTGACTTGGTGGCCATCTTGGATAAATTGCAGTGTTTATGCCGTGGTGCATCATGGACCATAAAGTCCAGAAGGCTTGAATCCGGCAACTCATGACAGTATGCCTCCTCCTGAGCCTGGACCCACCTGGTTTGCTCGGGTGTATTTGACGAAACTTCTGCAGTAGACGAGGAGCATTCATGTTAGAGACTGGTTCCCATGTACGCACGCTGGGGGGATAACCCTTCCACTCTACCAAATATTGTAGTTAGCCTCGTCTATATCTGGAATCACATATCCTGGAGACTTCGAATTCAACCTGATCATTGATGAGCACAGGATTAGGTCTAGGAATAGTCTGATTGGATTGTATATATGGCTTCAATAAGGAGGTGTGAAAGACCGGATGAATTCTTTTCCAGGATTCTGGGAGCTGCAGTCGATATGCCACTGGGTTTATGATTTCTTTGATGGTGAAAGGTCCGTAGTACTTGGGAGCCAGTTTATTGGGCCGTAAATGTCGAGGAAGGAGTTTAGAGGATAGCCAGATTTCATCCCCTATTGAATAAGAAGGGCTAGGTCTCTGCTTGGCATCTGCATATGGTTTAACAGCTATCCTGGCCTTTTCCAGATGTTCCTTGGCATCCCTGTGAATGCTTAGCAACGTTTCAATCCAGGAATCAATTGCAGGGACCGGGGTTGGATGTGGTAAAACTGATGGTAAAACTGAAGGATGGAATCCTTGACTGCAGAAGAATGGACTTGTCTTGATGGCCGAATGGTCTGAATTGTTGTAAGTGAATTCGGCCAAAGGAATCAATAGTGACCAATCATCCTGGACCTTGCTCGCAAAACAGCGGAGATACTGTTCAAGGGTCTGGTTGGCTCTTTCAGTGATCCTGTTGCTTTGGGGATGGTAACCTGAAGATAACGCCCACTGAATGCCTAGTATTCGGCATAGTTGTTTCCAGAACTGGGAAACATACTGAGGACCTCCATTGGAGATGATCTTCGAAGGTAATCCATGGAGCCTAAATATGTGTTCGATAAATATCCCAGCAAGATCAAGTGAGGAGGGTAATTTAAACAGCGGTGTGAAATGTGCTGTATGGGTAAACAAGTCAATGGTAACAATAATAGTCGTATATCCCCGAGATGAGGGTAATTGATCTCCCAAGGACGTGTCAGTAATGTAGGTTGACGCAGAAGATCGGCAGGTTTTCTATTGTCATGTTTGTTTTGATTGCACACAGCACAGGACTGGATGTAGGTTTTTATGTCAGTAATCATTCTAGGCCACCAGAATTGCCTCCGTATAAAATGAAGGGTAGTGGTAATGCCTCGATGTCCTGAATGAAAGGTGTCATGACAGAGTCATGATTTTGTTTCTCAGTTCTTGTGTAGGGATGACTAGTCGTTTGTCCTTGGAGATAACCATCCTTAGTGTTCAAGTTCCATTGATTGTTCTGGGTGTAATCTTCCCAGAGATCAGAGGAAGGGGTATGAGCATGGATGTCTTCCCGGAGAAATTGAGCTTGTGCCACAAACACGGTTTTAGGAAACATCATGGGAAATGCCCTGACCTGATTCCAGGAAGGTGGTTAATTTGAAACTGGTACTAAGCGAAAAAGAAGGACCAACGGGCCTGGCGACTGTTTCTACATTCCAGGGATTGTAGTACTTGCAAGTTTCGATGATCTGTACGTACTTGCACTGGATATTTAGCTCCCAGGAGTAAATGACGCCAGTCAGTGAATGCTTGTCAGATGGCCAGTAGCTCCTTTTCCAGGACTGAATAATGGCATTCACTAGGTGTCAAGGTGCAGGATAGGTAGGCAATAGGATGCTCATCTTGTCCTCAAATCTTGTTTTAAGTCTGCCCCGATGGCATAGTCCGAAGCATCTGTTTCCACCAGGAAGGTTCGATCTGTATCGGGTTGAGCCAGGATTGGACCTTTAGTGAATTTCCTGTTACGCTCACCTGGTATCCACAGGGACGCCACCCAGCCGGGTTACTCGCTGGTATGCTTCTCAGCTTTGCCCTGATGTGGTCTGCGGGGAAGGTTCAGCCTTGTGGTAGAATTAGACGTGCTCTCCATCCTGCCTTCTTTGCAGCGGCGCGTTGTCCTTCATGGGCGAGTGCGGTCTATTTACTTCACTGACGCCGCCCGTTTGATATTGTTCAGGTAGGTCTTATTGCTGTTCTTTAGTTTTGTTGCTATCCTGCATGCCTTTCTTTGTTTAAAATGTCTTTTTTTCTCCCTTAGGTATGCGGCGCTTCAGCGCAGCGAACTGGCTTGGTTGAGCCCCGCTGGTAAATGATGGCGCATTAGGAGCGCTATGATGCGGTAAGTAAGCGCTATGCGCAGCGCTGCAAAGTCTTGCCTTTGCTAACCTGTGTTTTCCTTCCTTGTAGGTCGCTGTGTTCTTCAGCGCGAGTGAAATGTCAGGAGTGGTGCCAGCCAAGAGGCGACCAGCCAGGTAAGCCTTTTGAGCAGTTTGTAATTTGTAAATGTCTCTACTGCTCTCTTTAATGTTGCCTCTATCTTCCTCTTTCAGGTCGTTCTGTCCGGGAGGCGTGCAGATTCGAGGAAACTGTTCTCAGTAGCTGCGAGTGTTTAAAGATGAAGACTGCAGGTAAGATGCTGCTGCTAATGATGTTCCTTTTGTCTCCTTGTAGATTCTGCTTCTCCGAGGTTCGAAGGAATAGCTGGACACGGTAAGCGTCACGTTGCAAGCTGCAAAGTAACGCGAAGCGTGTTGTCTTGCTCGGGTGTGGTTTAAATAGCCCGAACAAAATAGTCCAGGTAAAGTAGTCCCTAGGCTACCACACCCAAAACACGAGACCGCATAGCTTGGTTCGTGGGAACCAAGCTATGTGGATGCCTCCATGTTGGCTGACAATACAATAAAGTAGTTCCCAAGAACATTGTTTTTCATGGTGTATGAGCCTGGCGCCATAGGCGCCAGGACTCGCCCCATGAGAGCTTTTGAAGAGGATGCCAGGCTCTAGACGCCAGAGTCCTGACTCTACCTGGCCAATGGGTTTGCCAGAGGGGGTTTTGGGCGAGGGTCGTGACATTTTCGTTTCAGTTGTTGAATGGCCTTCTCTTGTTCTGTAGACCAAATAAACGGTGTATCCTTCTTTAGAAGTGCCACGATGGGATGTACAATTTCAGAAAATGTCGGAATACATTTTCTGTAAAAATGTGCAAGTCCCAGGAAGGATTGTATCCGTTTCACAGTGGTAGGCGCAAGCCAAGAAAGTATGGAATCTATCTTGCCCGGATCCATTCCTATTGCATTAGGGCTGAGCACAAATCCAAGGTAATGAACAGTCTGAGCATGAAATGGACACTTTTCAGGCTTGGCCAGGAGTTTATTTTCCTGTAATCGTTGCAGAACTGCCTTAACGTGCTCTTCATGGATCTGGGGATCTTTAGAATAAATCAGTATATCACCCAGGTATACGATAACAAAAAGGAACAACATATCTGAGAAGACCCCGTTGCTGAATCGTTGAAATACCGCGGGAGCATTGGCTAGACCGAAGGGCATGACCAAATAATCGAAGTGGCCAAAAGGGGTTCTAAAGGCAGTCTTCCATTCATCACCCTCCTTAATTGGAATGAGATAAGCACCCCTGAAGTCGAGCTTGGTGAAAATAACAGCTCCTCGCACAGCTTCTAAAAGATCAGAAATTAGTGGTAACGGATAGCGGTCCTTGAGGCTACATTGGTTAAGACAACGGTAGTCCAAACAGGATTGTAGCTCTTTTGTATTTTTCTTGGGAACAAAAAACAAGGAGGCAACGGCGGGAGACTTTGAAGGCCGGATAGTTCCATTTGCCAAGTTGGTATCCAGGTAATCATGAAGAGCCCTCTTTTCAGGTTCAGATAACATGAACATTCTCTCAAAATGGAATCACGGCGGAAGGCTCAGTTTCTATGGCGCAGTCCTCAGGTCTGTGGGGTGGAAGAGCTTGAACAATATCTGTTGAAAATACGTCAGAGTATGTCTGGTATGATTCTGGTACATGGATAATGTTAGACACACTCAAGGATGATGGTTTGTGGTTCTGGGAGTTTACTGGAAGAATCCGGGACGTGTTCTGACAGACAGTGAGACATACAAAACTCTGAGCCAAGGAACAAGGAACCTGCTGTCCAATTGATGTATGGGTTGTGCTTCTGTAACCAAGACATGCCTAAAACCATGGGATAGTGGGCAGCCTTTATTATGTCAAATCGTATCCATTCCTGGTGGTTGTGTATAGATAGTTGCAATTCTTCTGTTTGGTTAGTAATGGGGTCTGAAGACAACGGTCTACCGTCGATTCCTTCCACGGGTTGTATCACTTCTTTGAGCTCTCTAGGGATATTATGAGTGGTGGCCCATTCGTCATCAATGAAAATCCCCATGGCACCGCAGTCCACTAGAGCCAGGATGGGAAAAGACTCATTCTCGGTGGATGTCAGGACAGTTTGTAGAATCACCAAGGTATTCTGTCCAGGAGCATTCAAGGAAGGAAGGGATGCGCAGGCATCTTTCTCCCGAAGCTGTGCTCTGCTTAGGATCAGGAGTTGGCGTTTCCCGAACGCCGGGGTGGTGCTATAGGGCATTCTCTGACTAGATGGTTGTCAGAGGCACAGTACATGCAGAGTCCCATATCAATTCTACAGAGCCTTTCTTGTGGAGAAATTGGACCCCTGAAGGCGCCTAGTTGCATGGGTACGTGGAACAGCACTCTCTTTGGTACTTGGGTATTCAGTAGTTGTCTTTGGGAATGTTTTCACCTTTCTTTTCTCAGCCTTTCTTTCCCAGATCCTAAAATCTATCTACAAGGAAAGATCCATAAGGGCCTGGAAGGATCCTGGACGTGCTACTCTGGCTAGCTCATCCTTTACTTCATCATTTAATCCCCTTCTGAAGAGAGTGAAACTGGCTTCTTGTGACCAATCCGCTTCCTTAGCTAACTGCTTGAAGCGAGTCACATAAGTGAGCATATCCTGACTCCCTTGTTTAAATTCAAGAAGTCGGTCTTGTGCACTGTAGACAAGCTCTGGTCGATCGAACATAGCCTTTAGGGCATCCACAAATCCTTCATAGTCATACAAGAGCTGATCTCCCGAATTAACTAAGGGAGTTACCCAGGTTAAGGCATTGCCCGTTAAGTGTGAAATCATGAATCCGACCTTTGCTCGTGGTGTAGAAAAATAGTAGGGTTTGAAAGTGAAGTGCACTAAGCTTGAATCTAGGAATAATCGCAGGGACCTAGAGGATCCATCATACTTGTCCACAACACCTCCTACTAAAACGCTTTCTTTGATTGCGGAATCCCGGGATAAGACCAGCTGTTTAAAAGCTGCATTTTTGCCTTTGAGATTTTGAACCTCGGTAGTTAATTCTTGCATACCTCGCATGAGATCTTGGACTGCCGCTTCCATATCTGTTTCCGTATCAGGTTCTTGGCGTCTCAATCTGTCAAAAGCCTCTTTCTTTCTCACCTTTTTCTCCTTGCTTGTGTTCTTCCGGGATGAGGCTTCTTTCTTTTTCACCAACTGTGACTTGTACAGGCTGGAACGCGAGTCCTCGGGTTCCAGCGTGAAAGCTGGCTGCCAATCCGGTAGCGTTCCAATTCCAGGAACAAATGTCAATGAATCCAGGAAGGAAGGTATAGGAAGGTAAGGATTGGAAGGGAGAGAGTTTCAGGAACAAAGAAGGAAGATAGAAATACACGGCAACGCAGAGAGCGAACTCGAACAACATCTAGCAACTCGTAGGGGTAGAGTTGAGACGCGCGGAGACGCAGGGGCGGGCCGGTTTTCTAGGAAGCTGGCGACTGCACGCAAAGGCTAGACCCCAATGGTTCTGACTTGTCGGCCATCTTAGATGAATTGCAGTGTTTATGCCGCGGTGCATCATGGACCATAAAGTCCAGAAGGGTCGAATCCGGCTACTCATGACAAATGGGGGCTGTTCTTTCCCAAAGGGATCCCGAAACAGGCCAGTTACATCCCGTGGCCTTTTGGTCACAAAAATGTACTACACCTGAACTTAACTATGCAATAACAGACAATGAACGCCTAGTGATCAAGGCAGCTTTTAAGGCTTGGCAGTATTACCTCCTAGGCGTCAGACATACCATCATAGTAATCACGGACCATCGCAACCTACAATACCTCAAGACTGCAAAGGCTCAATCATCCCGTCAACTCTGATGGGTTTTATTCTTCGCAGAATATGATTACATAATCACGTACCGATCTGGAGTCCAGAACGGAAAAGCCGACGCCCTATCCCGCATGGGTATTGATGAGAATGCATAGTCAACCCCAGATCCGGTGGCCATTATTACAGGTGACAAACTACTAGGACTTACAACAAAGTTATCACTGGACGAACTCCAAAAGGAAATTCGGCTCCTAATGAACACAGAGGCTTTACAAGACTGGACCACTCAAGGTGAACATTACACAACAAAGAACCAACTCCTGTATTTCAGAGGGCGTTTATATCTATCGAATAAGGCACTACAAGAACAAGTCATTTCTGGTTATCACGACCCCCTGATAGAACATCCAGGAATTGCCAGGACCCTAGCCAAGGTGAAAAGAAATTATTGGTGGCCGACCTGGCGAAAGAACATTACGCAGTTTATTCTGTCATGTGGCATTTGTGCACAGAATAAATCCCAGAAACAAAGACCTGCAGGCTTTCTTCAACCCTTGGAAATTCCACCTGCACCTTGGCACACACTCTCCCTCGATTTCATCACAGATCTGCCTCCCTGTCAAGGTTTCAACACTTTCCTAGTGGTTGTTGACCTATTCTCTAAAATGGCCCATTTCATTCCGCTTAAGGGTCTACCAAACGCATCCAGTCTGGCAAAGGTGTTTTTAGAGCAAATCGTAAGATTACATGGTTTCCCCTCCGTCCTGATTTCTGACTGAGGGAGTCAGTTTGTGTCTAACTTCTGGAAGAAGAGTTGTGCAATTGCCCAAATCGATATTCGTCTGTCCACTAGTCACCATCCCCAAACTGATGGCCAAACAGAGTGGACAAATCAGACACTAGAGCAATACCTACGGTGCATGTTACATCAAGTGGAAGAAAGCTGTAAGGATGTGCTGTGGATAGCTGAATATGCCTACAACAACTCGCTACACACCAGTACAGGACAGAGTCCATTCTATACCATTTATGGAAGGCACTCACATACTTCCGAATTAGATACCCCCATGGCCTTGGAAATGCCTGCGGTGAAGACTTTACATACAACCATCACTCAAGCCTTCAAAAAGGCAGCAGAACACTTGATCGAAGCCAAAGAAAGACAGAAAAGATTCTCTGATCATAGAAAAGCCCCAGACTACCAAGTCTGAGATGAAGTCTGGTTGGCGTCTCGGCACGTGCCCATAATAGCAACTCGAACATTTCATCCCAGATATCTAAGGCCCTATCCCATCAAGGCTATTATAAATCCAGTGGCAGTAGATCTAGCTTTACCACCAAATATGCAGATCCATCCCATATTCCACGTGCCACTCTTAAAACCTGTTCAGCCTGGAACTCGGGTCAAAACACCACCAAATCCGGTACTGGCTAACGGAGAACCCGAATTTGAAGTCAAGGACATCCTAGATTCTAAACTCACCAGGTCCAAGTTATATTACTTAGTGGACTGGAAGGGATCTGCTTCTCCGGCGGCCCGATCCTGAAGCCCTAGATCCGGATTCCATAAATAACCTGGAAGAAAAAGAACAGCATTAGCCAGCAAGAACACTTACCTGTGAAGTAACCGGTCTTGAATCCATCCTGCACTTCTCTTACCTCATCCATCTCCCGAGTTCGCCGCAACCTGCAAAGGTAAAGAAACAAGGACAACATTAATAACAATTATTACCTGGGCAAGCAGCGAGTCCTGGCAGCACACTGCGCTTCTCTTACCTCGCCCATCTCCGGGTTTCACCGCAACCTGCAAGGGAGAAGGAACAAGGTCAGCATTAACAAAGCACTTACCTGGGCAAGCAGCGCTTCGATCGCTCATCACTCCGGAACATCACTGCAACCTGTACAAAGAAGAGAAGAGAACATAGGTTATCAATTACCACCAATAAACAGCGCAGCGCATAAATAACTCACTGTGGTCTTCGCCATCAGCACGGCAACTCAGAGATCACAACCATCCCTGTGAAAACAAAAAGACATTGTTAGGGAACAGCGCAGTGGAGCAAGACGCCGAGAAGACAGAAAACGGATGGAAAGAAAGACAGAATAAAGACAGAAAAGACATTATAACTCACCTGGAAGACAGCAGGCAGAGTCGGAGTCACAGCCGGTATGGACCCGACATAATGGAAAACAGACCTGTGAAGCAACTAAGTCCATGGAACGCCCGCACCAACCATGCGCCCCTGCACAGAGACGTAGGACGGAGAGTTCAACACACAAAAACCTAAGGTGAGCAATAACCCCAAGCAAGGTGGGAGTCCACCCATCACAGAACCAGTATCTTAACCGTCTATTCTCCTGTTATAGGCGGTACCCAACATCTGGCACATAACCAGGCAGAGAGGGGTCCGGGATAGCGCTTAGACCTCCATCCAGTATCCTGTGGCGCCCCCGTGGATACCAGGGGAGCGTAACAGGTTCAAGGCCTGCCTCACATTGATCCGGTCCTAGATTTACAGTGCTTACCTAAAGCTCAACTCCTCCAATACTGAATTCCTACTGCTGACCAACAACACCGAACACCCGGACATCCAGACCTGGATCTTTGCTATGAACCTCAAGGGCTTCACACCCCAGCTGGCCACCTGTGCTAAGTCCCTTGCGCTCAACAACAACAGAGACCTCACGTTCAAACAGCACATAGCAAGGAAGACACAAACGGCTTGGTACCAACTTTCTCTATTGTGGAAAATCAAGCCCTTCATCTCAAAAAACAACTTTAGATCCACTGTCCAAGCCTTGGTCCTCTTCCACCAGATGGTGGCAATGCCCTTTTGGTAGGCCCTCTAGCAACTACCCTGGCAGCCCTCAGAAGTGTCCTGCATGCTGCAGCAAAACTCAAAGGACTCTGCAAACTCGACCACATCACCCGAACCCTCATCAAACTGCACGGGCTCCTGCGGCAAGCACGCATCATCCCTACATCCTGTTGCATCATCAAAAAGACTGTCAACCTAAAGTCCCCAAGTCTCCCCACTGAGAAACTCAGCATCTCCAGAGGCCTGTGATCCACCAGAAGTAAGGAAATGCGCAGACTTGAACTGTGATAGTGCAGGAACAAAACAATACGACAGGCCTGCTCTGTCTATGCTCCAAGACCCTGGCATCTTCTCCCCGTCAACATCAGACTTGCTCCATCGCTTCTACAGTTCAGGAAAGAGCTCAAGACTTTCATCTTCAAGGAATGGCTTCTCCCCCAACACCTAGGTCCACACACCTTGCACTCCCCATCCTAACTGAGGCACAGTGATCTGCTCCCTGCTGTCTCCTCCCTTTTTTTCTTGCTGCCAATTGCCCATACTCGGCCAACCCATTTAACTCCCTGCTCCCTTTTTCTCTGCCTCCATCACTGTGTTCTTCCCTCTATGATTGTAAAGTGCTCTGTTGCTCCCCAAAGTTAAGCCAGTGCTCAAATACCTGAATAGTAATAATATCAAAGACGTGGGCGAGGCACATGGTAAAAGCCAGTGAGAAGCAAAGCACCAAAAACCAACTCCATAGGAGCACTGCTGCATATCTATGCCAAGGCTACCATAAACAAATAAAAGCAGCCAGGCAAGGAAGCACTGCAAATTGATAGTCCAACTATCAGGATTGTCACATCAGATAGGAATCCCCCGTTACTCACCTGATTCTTCCTGACTCAATGAGGATTCCTTATTCCTTCCCTTCTTTTTCTTGGTACACCTTCCCTTCTTGAAGAGGTACGGCCTGTCTCGAAGGGAAGCCACTATGTCTGCCTGAGCAACTGGTGGACTAGTGGCTCCTTCTCTGAGGCAACTAGTCAGGGGAAAAGCCTAAGCAGGTGTAAAAACCCCTGGAAGGACATGGCGTGGGGTGAATCCAATTGGAAGACTTCGGTAAGACGGGAGGTGACTGGAAGTATCTGTAACAGATCTTGGTAACGATGAAGTACAGAGTATAATCCTGATTTGGAGCGAAGAGTAAGAGCAGGGAACTGAGAACCAACAGACACAAAAGATAGGCAGAGCGTCCTTTATCGCAGCACCCCAGAGAAGCTGGCGAAACCAGGAAGAGAGAGCCAAGAGAGGGGGCAGTCTGGAGGATCCAGTGAGCCGGCAGGGACCAGGTGGAGGAAACGGAGGAATAGAAAGCTCTGCCCCCGGCCAGCAAGGACTGAAAGAAGAATGCGTGCTACAGCAAGCAAAGGCAAGAAAAGGCTCGGAGAATGCACAGGGAAGCAAGAAGGACTGAACTTAGCGTCTCACCTGTAAGGCATCCAGAAGGGTTGCAACACTCCGAAGCCGGGGAGAGGATAGAACTTATCCGATATGTCGGCGGCCATGTTGGAAAACCGCTAGACCGTCACCTCACGTTTGGAAAAAACATGATGTGCAGTTCAATGGCGGAATATCCATTGATCCCATAAGCGCCACAGCTTGACGCATGTGACGCCAGGAGAGAAGCCAAGTGGCAAGACTGCATCCATAAGAATACCTATGCACATTAAATAATTCCATCCATGCCAGAGAGACCCTGGCCAGAAGAAAAGTAGGCTAAATGAGGCAGTATTGTACGTTGAATCTGTCATGAAAAGCACAGGGAGAAGCAAAGCACTCAAGGAGTAGCGCCGCTTGTTGGGATGCGGAGTCCATGACAGAGCCTCTTGGCTTTATCAATCAAGCTTTCTTAAGAGACTTCGTCCAACTCTTGGCTTTGTCAAGCAAGCATTCTTTAAAGGTGTCCTTCAGATATAAAATCAAGGTTATTGTAGAGAATGCCCCAGAAGCAAGCTAACTGTGGAAATCACTAGAGAAATTATCTAAATGTGGAGCGCAATTTAGCAACGATCTAAATGCAAAACAAACCCCAGAGGTAGGGCAACTGTTGAACACTGCCCAGAGAGGAGGTTAAATAGTTCACCAGCTTTCAGGGAAGGCTAAATGGGTAACACCTCTGATGTTGTGGAGAATGCCACAGAAATGAGCTAATTGTGGCATAATCCCCGAGGAGAAACAACTCCAAAACACACCCATGCGGAATTCAATAGGAGATCTATAGGAAACTCCACTCATAAGTCCTTGCTATTATCCATCACACCAAGGAAGCAGCAGGCAACTGGATACTGCAAGAATAGTTCATGCCTTTATATTTACTTATGGATAGGATAACTTCCTACTGGAGGTAGAGGACTCCACCTAAAATACAAATGAGAGAGTCAATGATAACAGTGTCAGGATGGGAGAGGTAAATCTAGTGCAAGGGTCTAATCTAAGTGTAACTAATGTCCCGAGTCAAATGTCTACAATTCTATTCTAGTGAACAAGACGTTAGGGTTACAACATCCTGGAAGAGTCTGTTAGTCCACGCATAGTCTCAGGGTAGTGAAAGTGCCCTAGCATGCTTGGGCTTGACCATTGCTCAGAAGATTATTTGGCGTCCTGAGATTTGCAGCTGTAGTCTCAACATACACCTAACGGGGCAAGACTACATAATTGAGAGAAATTTCTCACCACAGCCTGGGTACTTTTCAGGCTTCACTAATTATTACCACTCAGCCAAGGGTCACCCTCGTGGGTTTGCTCCAGCCCAGGGTAGCAAAGCTTCTCTTTATCAACTCTAGTGGTCTTAGGGCTACCACCAGGAAGTAGAGTATAGCACAAGCAGACTGGTCAGGCTGATCCTTCTCAGTGGTCTCTGGCTCTTGCCAGCTTCTGGGTTATAGCCCCCAGCAAGCTCCTAGCATCAGTAGCTCCATGAAGTCTCACCTCTGAGTGTGTGGCTAATTGTCTTAGCTGTCTGCTAGGCATCTCTCTTCCTGGTAATCTCTCTGCTAACACGCCAACTCTCTGGAATGCTATTCTAACCTCCACATTTCTTCAGTCTTCCTGATGACCTTGATGGGCCTTTTACTCTAACTCCGTCAGTGTTACTCTAACTCTGTCAGTGTATTGGCTTGTGCTTTGAGGACCCAACTTCTTTCCATATGTTTCTCTTCTCTCCCTTATTAGAATCAGGTGTTGATTATTTCCAAATAGTCCACATTCTCTAATTATTTGGGTAATCAAAGAATAGGACAGGACTAATACAGCGGCAGAGTGTTCCTGCATTTCCGGCTTCCAGCACCACCAGAGAATGTTTTCTCTTGCCAACATCTTTACTACAATGTGCATGCATAACAATGATCTCAATAGGTTCACAAGCAGCCGCTTCCCTTTTGACTCAGGTTCACGCTGAGCTCCAGGGATCTCTGCATTTCAGGCGCACAATGTAGAATTTTGCCCACTCCATGAACAGGTTTATGAAACAAGCCCAAGGAGAGTGGTAGGCTTGTAGCACATGCACTCTCTCTCACAAACCTCTTGTACTGTGGTGCCATGGCTCTCTGCCTTCTGGTACCAGTCTATCATTGATACTCTATTCTAGGAGACCTCTCTACCTCGTAAACAATACAAAACATGATGGGTTATAATGAGTGTACACCAGATATCTGGACATGTGAAATAGCTTCAAATGCATCCCAGACTTTCTAATCTTTAAATAGCCACCAGGGAGCATTGTTGTAACCCCAGCTTTACCCCTGTGGCAGCAACATTGGTGTCAATTGCAGCTTCACATGCCATTTCATGTTTACATATTGAAGGGTCTATTCCTGCTTCCGTTTGTATTTTTTTTTTTTTAATTGATAGAGCGCTTACACCTAAGCGCGGAGTAACAGGACAAAATGCTACAAATTCATGAGAACAAAAATGCTAAATGACAATAAAATTACAAAGTAGAATTAAGAGGGAGGAGAAAGAAGAACAAGTTACTTACCCGTGGTAACATACTTTCGACTGGATGTTCCTCCCACGTATTCCTCATCTTTGACTTTCAGGTCTGCTTGCAGCTTGCTTCAGAATTTGTTTTTCATAGGGTCAAGCAGCGCCAAGTCTTGGTATTCAGTGGTCTCCGTAGCATCCTTGTGGCGTTGATGCGGATATATGAAGCACGCAGGCTGACCGCTACCTCAGTTCTTCATGTTTTCCCTCCTTTAGCTTGCATGCTGTGTCATAAGAGGAGACAATCTTGACATTGTAAGAAAGGAAGGTGTAAGACTGAGAAAATTCGAATCATGCAAGAGGGGATGGATGGGTGGAGGATGACAAATACGTGGGAGGAACATCCAGTCGAAAGAACGTTACCATGGGTAAGTAACTTGTTCTTCGAATGGATTGTGTCCACCCCCGTATTCCTCATCTTTGATAGACTCCCAAATCAGTTTGAGTTAGGTGGTGGGTGCCTTATTTGTTAATATTATGGCACACAGCTTTGCCAAATTTGGCTTCCTCTCCTGAAACAATCTACAAAGTAAAATGTACTGAAAGTGTGAAATGACAAGCAGGTTGCCGCTCTACAAATGACTCGCACCGGCACACCTCTTTCCAGAGCAGAAGAAGCAGCCACCCCTCTAGTGGAATGTGCCCTCAAACCTACGGGCGAAACCTTGCCTGTTAGTGAGTAATACTCTGTTATGTACATTACAATCGATCTAGATATTGTTTGTTTTGTCACTGCCATGCCCAGTCCTTTGGCCAGCATAAACAATGAAAAGGTGATCATCTTGGCGAATACTTGCAGTTCTTGTAATGTAGTAGCGTAATGGCCTTTTCGGGTCTAGACGATGTAGTCTCTCCTCTTTAGATGGATGAGAAGGAGGGTAAAAAGGCAGTACAATACGTTGTGCAAGATGAAACTCTGAGACAACTTTCTGGAGGAAAGATAACCTAACTCTTAAAATTACTTCATCCTTTGAAAAGGATGTAAAAGGTCGTTTGGAAGAGAAGGCCTGTAGCTCACTTACGCTATGGGCAGACGTGATAGCTACCAGAAAGGCTGTTTTCATAGTGAGCATCCTCAGAGGACACAAATGTAAGGGTTCAAATGGAGCTCCCATAAGACTTCTTAATACAAGATTCAAATCCCATGATGGCACGATGAAGGGAGTCGGCATAAACAAATTGGTTAAGCCCTTCAGAAATTGTACTACAATCGGCACTTTGAAGTATGACCCCCCTCATCTGGAGATCTTTTGAAGATTGATAGTACCGCTAAGTAGCCCTTCAACGCGGCCGCTTGCAACCCAGAATGGGTCATGTGGAGCAAGAAAGAGCATGGGGAAGTTTACATGTGAAAGGATCTAGTCTCTTTTCCCTGCACCAGTTGCAAAACTTAGTCCAACTGCAGCTGTACAGGGATTTAGTTGCTGGCCTCCTTGCCTAAAGCAACACTTCCATTACCCGGGAGGTCCCAATCTTTGTATCTCACCCATTCAGACAACAGGCGTGAAGATTGAGAATTCCTGATCACTTGGTGAAGAATGCAACCTCCCTCTTGCGAGAGTAGGTCCTCTCTTTGGGGAAGAGGAATTGGAGGGCAGATGGCCTTGTCTAGAAGATTTGGGTACCACGTTCTCCTGGCCCAATCCGGAGCAATGAGGATCATGGTTTTCCTGAACTTCCTCAATCTCCTGATGACATGACGAATGACGGGGACTGGCAGAACCGCGTACAGCAGTGGAAACTCCCAGTCCACCACAAACACCCCCTCCTAGAGCTCCCATTTGGAAAAATTCCCTGGAGCAGAACAGCTCGCACTTCTGGTTGATACTGGTCATGAACAGATCCACTTGAGGGGTTCCCCAAAGAGCGATCTCCAGAAGGACTTCCTGAACTGGTTCCCACTGGTGGGAGATTGTGCTCTGGCTGCTCAGAGCATCTGCCGCCGTGTTCTTTTCTCCGGCTAGATGAACTGCCAGAAGCGCGATTCCTTCTCTCAGTGCCCAGAACCAGAACTGCATTGCCCTTCTGCACAAGGGTAGTGACCCTAAACACCCTCTCTTGTTGAGGTAGTGCGTGGCCACTGTGTTGTCCGTCATTTTCAGGACACACTTCCCACATATTGTGGGCAGGAAGGCCATCAGCGCTAGTCTGATTGCCCTTAGCTCCAAAAGGTTGATATGGAGTCTGGATTACGACTGAGACTAGTGTCTGTTTATTGAAAGAACTCATGTGCGCGCCCCATCCTGTGAGAGAGGTGTCTGTCACAACTGTCATCTCTGCCCATGGCTGCCAAAAGTGTTCTCCTCTCATATTCTCTTGGCTGGCCCACCACAGGAGATCCTGGGCGACCTTTGTTGGGACCTGGAGAAGGCTTGTCATTCTGCTGGAGAATTGAGACCACTGGGAGCCCACTGAAGGGTTCTCATTCTCAAATGGGCTTCTGGCATCAGAAGAATGCACGATGCCACGAGGCCGAGCAACCGTAGGAAGTAGGAGGCCAGAAGACGCTGGGCACTCTGGAATATTTGGACCATCTGCAAGAGATGTTGAGCCTGCATTGCTGCGTACTTCGGAGCTGCTTGCCTCAATGAAATTTAGATTTTTCTACATATTCTGCGATAATGTCCTCAACACCGAAGACAGGCTTAAAGCGCTGTTCAGACTGTGGAGGGAAAATGCCTATCACAGACCCTCACCAGGTCGGTCTGTGGTGCTTGGGGTCGGGCCAAAAAGTCGACGACTCTGGCTCATGTCAATCCATGTCTGTCAATGCCTTGCGGGAAAGGAAGGGAAAACTCGATGCAGATAAGCCCTCTCCCAAATCCCTGGCTGTTACCCCATCTAAAAGAAAAACCTCCTCTGAATCTAGAGTTTTTCCCGTTAGAAAGCTTCCAAAATCCTGAAGACGTTCGAGATGTACTTCACGACACTCGTCCTCTTCTAATAAGAAGAGCAAGAAACGACATCTTAGATCCTTGTTGTCTTCCTCTACCGAAAATGCCTCTTTTCCAAAACAGCAGACTTATTGAAGTGACCATATAACGTCAACGTGAAGGCCCCATTAGCGATGCAGGCCGAAGTTTTGGAGAGGTGAATGTGCGTAGGGGGCTCCAGCACCCCCTGCACATTTAGAGGGCCTGGAGTGGCCCTCACTCCTATTGGTCTATCAAGGCTCTTAAGCCACCTTCCCAGGGCAGCCCCCTGCCCGGCAGCCCCTACGGCTAAGGACACTGAGGCGAAGGACAGCTACACGAAGTGTCTGCAGGTGTCCGCAGGGGGAGCAAAAGAAGCCAACAGACACCAACTAAACTGTAAGTGTGTCATGGGTGGGGAGTAAAGCAGTTACTCTACTCCAGAAAGCCGTCGTCACTCTACCTTACCTCTCCTAAACGCTTACGGCCATCAAATCACTTCATGCATACCTAGAGAGATTTGTCATCTCCAGCCTAACTCCATTCTTGGCCTGACTGTAAATGTTGTACTGCATTACGCACCAACACATTAGTCAATGTTAATCAGCGCCACATCTATAGAGAAATGTCAAGATTAGCCTGCATCACCTTTAGACAGGTGTAACAATGTTAGCATGTACCGCACCTGGATAGAATTCTCAATTTTGGCTTGCGTCACATCTAGACAGGATTATGAATGTTAGCATGCACCACACAGACTGAATTTGCAATTTTGCTTGCACCGCATCTGGATAGGGGTGCGAGTGTTAGCTTGTACCACACTTAGATTGAATTCTCAATCTTAGCTCGCGTCACATCTAGACAGGACTATGAATGTTAGAATGTACCACACTTAGCTGGATTTCTCAATTTTAGCCTGCGCCGCATTTAGATGGAAATTTGAATGTTAGTATGTACCGCACTTAGATTGAATTCTCAATTTTAGCTTGCGTCACATCTAGACAGGATTATGAATGTTAGCACACGCCACACTAAGATGAAACCGTAATGATGACAAGGGCAACACCTGGATGGAATCATGATCACTAGCCTTCCTCACATATAGACAGAATTTTGAAATTAGCAAGCACCACACACTCAGATGGAATAGTGAATGATAGCTAGCATCACAGCTAGACATAATTGCAAGGACAGAAAGGCCAACTAACCAATCCACTAACAATTTCACCCCTCTGCATACAAGCTCAAACTCTAACCAAACACAACCACAAGCCTAAAACGCAGCAATCCGCACAAACTTCACTACATTGCAACAACAAAACAAACCGCACATAGACTTGCACAACAGCACACGACGACTACTGATCGTAAAACACCCCAAGCCCAGACAACGGACCCACTGGGCTGAGGCTGCCAACAGCAAATCACTGCTCTCTTGCACTTTTCCAGCCTAGTCCCACTAGCTCAACCCCCCTCCTTCTTTCAGAGCCGCCAGAGTGCCAGGGGACCACTCTGGTGGTGATAGTGCGCGGTACAAATATCCTTTAACATGATTGAGTTGCTCCAGCTCCATCATACATGAGCAGGAAACAGAAAGCTCTCCCCACTTCCCGTTTCATGCTGCGTGGGAGCAGGAGGAATTTTGCGGTAGACTACGTGAGGCTGAGAGAGCCGGGTCCAGGGCTGCAGGTAACACATTAAATATATGAATATATGCATGCATGGGATTGTGTCTGTAAGTCCGTGTGTGAAGGATCAAGTATATGTTTTATGGGTGCGCAAGTGAAAGAGTATGTATATGCTGTATAAGTGTGCTTCTGACTAAGCAAGTGTATGGTGCATGAATGTGTGTACGCTTGCATTTGTGTGGCCTCCGCTTTGGGGTCCCGGGGCTCATTAGTGCAGTTGTCCAGTGTGGCATGACATTTTACTGGGCAGCCATAGTAAAGCAAACAAAAGTATTATATGGCTTGGCTGGCCTACATTGGTGCAGCCAGTCTGGATATATTTTCTTACTGTTGCATGGAATTTTGTACTGGGCATCAAAGGTAAAGCCAGCATGAAGAGTTTGTACATAGCTATACTAAGCTACACTGATGCAGCCAATCTGGAAATGGTTTTCTTAATGTGGCATGGCATTTCTACTGTCAAGGCCAAGAGGAGAGTGTTTTTACATCGGGGATACTGCACTATAGTATCTCCACTGGCATTATGCGCAAAGCAAACACAAGTATGTTCTTATATGGGAATGCTGGCATATATTGGTGCCACCCCCATGGACATGTATGAGCTCAGGTAGCACGAAAAAATGTTTTTATACTGGAACATATTTGTGGGAATTAGGGCTAGTCTGTCTTGTTATTTATTTGCAGGGCACAGCTAGGGGCCACCCTCCCATCCCTTGCACATGGAGTCATTTCTGCACAGGCCCTAGGGGGCCTACTTGCTGCTCATAGTGTAGTGGGCTTGTGTTAGTTTCACTTGTCTTTTCATTTCTTTAGTGTTTGAACTGTTCATATTTGGTTTCGATACTATAGACCTGTGATTAGTATTGTATATATGATTCACATACATATATTTATATGAAAATAAATTGGAACAATGTATTTGTTGTTCAACTGTGTGATTCATTTCTTTATTGAATGTGCTATCAATGCAGGGTTGCAAACATGTAACCCCTTTGAGGTACACCCTCATTGTTGAAGAACTGTCTTTATTTTCTGACAATATGCAATAATTGCCAGTGGGATATTTTCTGTGTTTTTGACATATTGTGTGAAAAGGCATCATGAAAATGCATTGGAAAATGCTCCGGTGTATTGTTGGTGACTTGCATCTGCTGGACTTTTCATGAGTTACCCTACAAAACTGTATGCAAGCTATGTGGCTTTTCACCCAATTTCTTACAGCAAATTGTGCTGTAACATGCACAGCTTTAACCCATTATTTAAAAAACGTATTTTAATGAGGAGGGAGAATCCCCCTCAAACCACCAATGGCTGGTTTAATATTTACTACGCTTTGTCACTCCCACAGGCTCATGGAAAATATTTACGAAGCTACAATTTCAAATTTCACAAGCTGCCACTGATTACACAATACCCTCTCCTTTAAAATGTAATAGTGCTATTTTCCTCATGTGCTTTGGACAACATTTCCTAGCCCCACCCTCCCAACCTGGCACCAGTGGTTCAGGGTCTGTAACAGTTCACCTTGTTCACAATATAATGATGAAATCGCCCAGTCATTTTTCCTTGAACTGTATTTATTGATCAATTAATAAAGATGTGGTACCATGAACAAGGGGACCACAGAGCAAAAAACAGATCCGGCTGCACCTGTGACCCAATCCAACTCCCAACCACTCATCCTTCAAGAACTCTTTTATAAAGCGAATTCCATATAACATATTTATATGCCAATAACTACATTAAGATATAATAAACAGCCAATTAAATCTTTCATATTTTTCCAAAACATAATTGTCTGGACTTACTGGCAGAGAAGAATGACCACTCTGGCTCGTCCATCATACATCTTGTTCCACTTGTATTACATCGTAATTGTTGTACCACATTTAGGCCACCTTCTGATGCCAGCTCAGCGTGTGTTGCTGGTTCCATCTTTGACTTACCTGCTGATGCCTGTAAATTCCCTTTCTACCTTCTTTGGCAAGGCAGTCCTTCAAGGGTAGGGTGCCTGTCATATTATGGTATCAGGAATTCCCCTTTGAGGTCCTAGGAAAACAAGAAGTAACCAGCTCATTAGAATTGAGAGAGCTAGGAACTTGCCCTAGCCAGTCCCAATTTCCAGTCATGCAAATTAAGCATCTTCACTTTAGGGGGAACAAAGGGGAAACATTGCAAAATCCCAAACAATGGGCTTGTTACTTTTGTTTCCTATGGTACTGATGCCCAGGGAAATTAATAGAAACCTTTGTGCAGTCCACACAAATAAAATGCATCGCTCTCATTGTCAGGTAAAAGAAAAGAAAACAAACCTATCTCCTGTGTGAGAAGACAATATATCAGGGGAGTACAAATGTTGCAGTTTCCGCCCAACAAAAACACAGTAAATCAAATAAATGTATGCTTTCCATTCCTCTACTTACCAGAAGGTTTCTGTAGGAGTAAAATACACATTGGGCTCTCAAAGACATACATGGAAGAACAGACAGCCTCCAGAGAGGGGCATCAAAAACCACTTGCAGCCTAAGCATGTATACAATCCAAAATGGAGGATGGGCCTTCTATTACCACGGGCCAGCCCTGTGAGAGATCATCTGATCCCAACCAAATGGACCAAAACCAAGGACAGCACATCCCACACCACAAAGGTGAAACCAACCATGCTAGAGAACACCAAAGAGCAGGAGCTGTCCTTTAAATAAAACGGCCAGCTCAGTCAGGGATCCTCATTCCTAGAAAGGGCTTGGCTGGAAGCAGCTCCTTGGAGACCACAAGTGAGGAGATTTGGCATTAGAGTGGCAGACCTGGGGATAGCCTTTCAGTGGAAAACAGCAGACCCCAGAAGACTTAACGCAAGGATGTTCCAAAATGAAGCAAGTGACATGGCAAAAGGGAAAAGGTGCAGGGGTGAAGCCCTGGTAAAGTGGTAAGCAGAGGAATATAAAGAACAGACACTACTAGACAGAGTGCCCCAAAGCACCATCTTGGAGAGGAAAATAAGCAGTACCACCTTGGAAGTAAGAGTGTGTGGCAGAAGTGTTGAGAGAGGCAGGGATTGTCTGGGGAAAAACAGAGAAAGGTACCAGCTTGTAACAGAGGGGTATCAGCTCAGAAATAAGAGGAAGAGATGATCAAGAGAGTAAGACTACAGCAGATGAGCAGCTGTTGGAAACGGGGCAGAGGAGGATAGTGTGAGGTTAAAGGAAGCACACAGAGAAACTGTGGGGAAGTATCATAGCAAGAGAGATCAGGAAAAGGGGTTGTAACCAGAAGGCATATGGAGAATTCAAGAGAAAAAGTATTTGGGACAAAGAAGATGAGCGATATCGGCTGAGGATTGAGGAAGAAACAACATTGTTAGAGAGGGTGACATATTCTGTGGGGGTAAGAAAAAGAAGAGGACACAAACACAGATAGTCACAAAAATGGGGAGGTTCCGGAGGACTGCATAGCTCCAGGGGAGAGTGCATTAGTGGAAGGATGTTTAGACGGCAACACTACGGCCGAGGACAGGACGGAGGACAAGTGAGAGGAAAGGTGGAGCTGCAAGCCTGGGAAGCAGCACAGCAGGAAAACGTGGGCAGGTAGGCGCAGGGCTGCGCTTCTCCATCAAGCCCCTCTACAGCCAGGGAGACCTTGCATCAAGGACAGAGGAAATGACATATAAGGCAGAGAACCGTGGAACCATGGCAGAGGGCTACCTGTGGGACAAGGAGAGAGCCAGAGGAGAAAGCAATTGTCTGTAAGGGTACCAGATGAGGAGAGGAGACTGCCTTCTTGAGAAACCTTTGAGAAATATCTATGTTTGGACATTCGAGAAATCTGTGGTTTTGGTTACCACAGAGTTTCCATTTCTGTTGGACTTTTTGAACACAAGTGAACTGGAGGCTTACAGCCCTTTAAGATGAGTAGCGGTACCCTTGAGATAGATGGGGACGCAGATTGTAATAAAAAATCAAGACAACACAAATAGTTTGGCAAAAGTTTCTCTCTTTTAATGCAAGTATTTAAAACAGGGAGTACAATGAACATCAGCAATCGCTCGATACTCAGACTCTAACTACTTCATAAAGAAGATGGGTTCTTATAACCATAATCGGTCATAGCTGACATGTTGACCTGCGTCATTACCAATATCATCCTATGTGGCAAACTACAGAAACTTATCGAGAAGCAAGATTGGTTCTAAGTGAATAACTAAACATAGGTTCTATATCTGTATGGAGTAACGGAGAGAGGTAATAGGATAGTTATCAGGTGGGGCAAATAAGCCCTCCCTTCAAAAAGGCCACTATGAACGTCACTAAATGTATGACATCCCATTGGCTACACAAACTATAGGACCCCAAACTACGTGGTCCCTTACAACTGGTTGGCTACTAACCCCTGTGAATAATTTTCCACCTAGGTGAGCAGCACGCAGACCAAACAGCCAGGTGTGGGTGAGCTTGTCTTGATACCAGCTTCCCACCAATTAAAAATGTGATCCATCATCACCTCTATGGTCCAGTGTCAATTAATACTTTGAAGTTGGCCTTGAGTCTGCTCTGTTCTCTGAGAAGTTTTAAAGGAGTATGGGTAATATCCAGCTTCCGTGCGTAGGTGTGATCTTCTCATCCATCCAACTTTCTTCCATCTCATGACAGGACACCATGAAATGAAGCCTTTGTATATTTGATTCTATTTTCGAGAGTCTTCGGACGTCTTGTTTTTTCTTGACCTCTCAGAATAGGCGCTTCTGTTCTTTCACGTTAATTGCATCTAATGTCAGCCAACTCCTAGTTTTGTAAGACCTTGGCTTTCTTGGCTCAGTGAACTCCTTAGCTGAAATGTATTCAGTTTAATTCAATTGCCTTTTGTAACTGCGACACTGAAATTAGGATTCTTGTGTTGTTCTGTACTACTTTATACAAAGTGGAAAAATTCATTCTTTACTTAATCCATATGTATCTATGAGGTACATGGGTATATGTTGGCGCTTGCCGTGGTCTAATCTATTTAAGCACGTGGCTAGCTTCATGATTGCTTTGCTGCTTGCGTTTCATTGCATCTGTACACGTTTAAACTACGTTTCTTCATCAGGTTTGTGGCCTAAGTCTCTTCCTCTTGATCCCAAGATGTCACTTATTCTTGGTATTTCTCTGCTCTTTATAAATAGTCTGCCTCTCCGGTTTGGTTATCTTTATATATGGGTGTCGATTCAGCTTTGTATGACGTCACTATTCATCCTGGTCATTCAGTTTCTTTGTTTCATCAGGAATCTCGTTCAAAGGGCCATCATATTGTCTTGGATGCAAGTATGGTTTCATCAATGGGTACTTTACCTCCCACCCTGCCACTGTTAGCTTGGCAAGTATCCTGAGGTTTTGTGCACAATTGTAAATAAGCATTTACAAACATATCTTCTTTGTCCGTCTGTATTTCTGGTAACTCGAATGATGAGTTGGCAAGAACACACAGCAGCCTCACCACACTTTGTCCCACCTTGTGATTACTCTTCTAATTTTGCTCTCCCTTCTGATTCCTGTTCTACTTTTTCCCCCCCACCTTCTCAGCCACTTTCCACCTTTGGCTCACCTTATGTCACACATTACGTCTTTGGCTCACTTGATGAGTCTGTATTTCTGGTAACACGAATAATGATTTGGCAAGACCACATGGCAGCCTCACCATACTTCAACCACCTTCAGTTGCTTGTTTCATCTTGACTAGCATTCCAATGATCAGTTCACCTTCTGATGTCCCTTCCACCTTTGTTTATTTTATTAGTATATTTGGTTACATCAAAACCCTTTCACAAAGGAAAACTAATTTAAAAATAATTGGTTGTGCAATAGTTCAATTAAAACAGAAATTACATAATTTAGAAAAATTTGATAATTCATAGTTCATACTTCAATTCTCTAAAAATCTCAACATATCTAAAATCAAAGCTACAGATGCCCCTTTAAAAATCATTGACCACATAATATCTACTGAAAGGTTAATAAAATCTAACATGTTTTTTCAAACATGTATTTATTGCATCTTTCAGTTCCATGAAAAACAGCGAAGGACACCACTCGCTACCCACCTCAACCACAAAACGGCTGTAGAACGACTACTCCCAAAGTGATATTCAATATCACCACATTATGTATTCAACCAAAGGCATAGTATCAAAAAAGGAACATATCTTAATTCATATATTTCAAACAGTGTACTCACAAAAAAACATAAAACACTAATGAATGCGAGTTTGACTTGAAGAGCAACACATAAAACACACGAAATGGGAAAACACCCACGTTTTCAGCTGTTTCTATATCAGATGCAGATGTTATTCATATGCATGATTTGGTTACGTGATGTTAGTAATAGTAACTTCGACCATGTACAGTTATTTGCACAACATGTAGTAACAGCGTCTACACTCAAATGTGTTTCTGGGGCAAGGAACGGCACTTCTGTAGTCTAAATTTTGCTAGTGGAGTTCCAGGACCCGTCTTGAGGACGCAGAGGATTAGTGAAAGTATTCAACTATAATTGATGCATGGAACCTGTGCATCATAGTTGAAACCTTGAATTAATTTATTTCTGGTGTGGAGGACAAGTTATTTTGGACTTAAATAAGAAACATAGATTTGTCATCTGGAGAGAGCCGTCATTTTATCGTCTTTCAGTGGATGCAAAGGATAAAAATTTCTTATAGTAGTGAGTTCGAAGGATCACGTTCCTTTGCTGAGGCAACAAATGCAGACTGCATTGCCCATAGTGCATCATGTGTATTGATGTCCACTTCTCGAAATCATGTGGGGGACACACTCAGAAGGTAAACGTTTACCGTAATGAACGCTGAACTTGCATTCGATATATATGCACCTCCCGGCACCGTTTAGCATCTTCGTGTCCAACGTGTAGTGTGAAAATCAGTGTTCAACACACATTATTACTAGATGTCTCAAGGTTTCAATTTCATTGCCAGAGAAACAACAGATTTGATATGCGATTTTGGCAATTTCAAACTGCCAGTATTTCTCTTGTTCTCCACAGGTTTAGGCAGAGAAAATCCTGTGTACGACAACACGGAAAATATCGCAAATAGCTTGGAAGCACATTCCAGGTCTTTAGTTCTGAACGATAGTTTGCAAAGTCTTTATATATTTGACATTCTTCAATTGTTTTACACCAGCCAGTTCTATTTTTAGTTTGACTGAATCAGGTCTATTTAACCAGACCTCCCAATAGGATCCAGTTTCATCCAGCCATTTAAGACACAGTTTTCCATCAAGTTAAAATAGACAGAGGGCATACTTCAAGTACAGTCGCCATATAGCTTAGAATCGAATCTTGTGGCCCCACAATAATTATTCTTAAAAAGAACAATGCCTTCCATTTAACAATCGCCTTTAATGATAGCAACCCCAACTCATACCTTAAAGTCTGAATGAGAGTTCCATTTGGGACTCTCAACACTTTTTTTTCCAGAGGATGCCTCCTATTTCATTCCAATATAGTTGTTCCGTAGCTAATTTGGCTTCTACTTTGCGAGTGTTGGAACAACCTTTTGTTTACAAAACAGTAGTATAGGAAGACTTGAGCAGGTACCATATTTTCTATGTATTATTAAAGCTTGCGCCACAGCAGTTTCCACTTTGGTTCTTAGATTCTCTCGGTAGGGTAAACCAGTTACAGTCGCAATTATCAGAAATCCCAGGTATCTATACTCAGATGTTGCAGTCATAGGTTTATTAAGAATTTTCTATACCAATCTGGTTATTTTTTTCTTTTCCTGGAGTGAAGATCATACCATTTGATTCCTTAATGTTAATTGCTATTATTTTTCTGCCAATAGCTATATAATGCGTCCAATTGTCCTTCTAACCCAATGGGCGTTTGGTCCATAAGGAAGAGATCATCCGCATATAATTAACCATTGTACATGAAGACATGCCAGTTTTGGGGGAGAATGCTCGAACTTTCATTAACTGAGGACCGAGATCTTTTATAAACAGATTGAATAGCATTGAGGCCAGGACACTTCCTTCTGTCAGTCTTCGGGTTATTTTGATCTGACGGGTTAAAAGCCCTTATTGATTCAAACGGATCTGAATTGTTGTTTGAGTATAGATCGTTTATGATCTCTAACAAATGAACCGGGCAACCTCACTCTTCCATTTTTGCCCAAAGCATGGTACGATCAACTGCATCAAATGCTAATTTGAAGAAGTCAATAAAGGCAAGAAAGATCAGATGGGCAGAGGATAATGCAGTTTCTTTTTATCATAGAGCCACTAGATTGAGAATAGTTTCCAAACCTACTCTAAAGCCTGATTGAAAAACATTGCATATTGCTTTGTCCTTTATCCATTTCAAAAGATCTTTTAGAACTAATCTTGCAAATAACTTACCCACAACATCAAGCAGAGCTATGAGTTGGTAAATTGCAGGGTCCCGTCAGTCTCCTTTTTTGAAGATGGGTACAATAATTGATTTGTTCCATGATCTTGGAATTTTTTGAGTTCTTAAAATAGCATTAAATAATCTGGTCGATATTTTTACCCATTTGTTGACATGACTAACATTTTGTTAGAGATACCATTGGGACCAGGAGCACGTGAGTTGGATAACCTTTGTATGATTATTCTCAGTGGTACAGAATCAAAGTTTAGTATCCAAGAGGAACTCAGTGGGAGATTGTGAACTTTTCCATTCACAGTGCTAGTCATAAACAAGGTTTTGAAATGAGAAACCCAACAATCTTCAGATATAGTATTTACTTGAGACTATCTGACATGAGCAAATGGCATTCTTTAGGAGGCACCATGTGGCTGCGTTTCATTTGGATATCAGTGCAGTCAACATTTGTTCCACCTGTCTTTGTAACATAGTTGTCCTACGGCTCTTTAGCCAATTCTTTAATTTTAGTTTGAATCGCATAATCTCACATAAACCTTCTACTCTGAGATTGTTATATTCTTCTAATTTCTCTCATTTCTCTTTTTTGTTCTGTATTTCTATGTCGAAATTATATTTAGGTTTCTCAAAAGGAGGCCCATAAACTGATTTTCAGGCTGTAAATCGTAATATTACAGGATATGTTTTTATGTCATGTGGGTGTTCTTTTAAATGTTCATTCGCAAGTTATAATGAGTAGCACAAACAAGACTGTTTCCTCATGCAGACACATCTACCGGCTCACTCATGTTCAGTAGTTTGCCACTTCAACGGTAGTGACCAATCCGCAGTAAGCAAATGATGGTCACCATTTACTTGGGGGAGAAACGACTAAGTCTTTAATCCACCAGTATATTTCTCTGGATACATAGAGATAGTCAAGGGTGGCTTGTTGTGAACATCTGGACCATGTAGGGGCAGATCGGTGTCTCCTGGGAGAGTACCATAAACTACTAAAAGTCATCTAGATTTCATCAACTCTAGCAAGGCACTTTTTAAATCGAGGTCGAGTAGTTGTTTGGGGGATCATCTCCCACGATGATTATATCCAACAATCCAATGAGGGAAGCGACACCCGTCAAAAAACTGATGGTACTTATTCTCATTGGATTCCAATGCAAATTTAATCAGACCGAATACTCCTTGTGAATTAGACTTATGCATGGGCAAGATTTGTTTTGATAATTGTGAAAAACCATTTGGGATTTCCATGAAATTTATTCTAAACTGTTTTTGCATGCTGTTATCAACCCGGCCCTCAGTCGTCCTCTCATGCCCTTAGAGGCAGGGAGATGACAACATGTATAGCCATCAACAATGGGGGGCAATACTAGCCATGTTTCTTGAAGACAGAAAACATCTAAAGACCTCAGAGGATTATCACATTTCTGTAAGAGATGTTTATGTCCACTGGTGTTCCAACCTCCCATTTGTAAATGATTTATTTTCACATGTTGGCTAGTTATTACCTCTTATTACTAAAACACCTGCTAACATGGTCCAGTCTTGAACTTCCTCATATTTCTCTTTTGCCCATAAAAACACAACATCTCAGAGTCTGATGGTTGTACCAAGATCAGGTTATGCTTAGTGGAGCATAATCTGTGAGGTAATCATGGTTCAGTGGGCACATTACTTGAGGATTCTCTATCTGCTGTGTTTCCGAATCAGTGAACTCTAGTAAATGTGGCATAGGGTAACATTTGACCTGCTGCATTTCCCAAGCTGTAACTTCAAACACTTCAGAACCCAGGGAGAAAAGATGTGAGTGTACGCCCATAATTACTTGTTTGACCACATTAGAAAGAATATGTAAAAAGACTCCATCTGTTTCATTGTTGGTTACAAATTCAACCTGTTGGATGTCACTGGATATGATTGAGTCTAGGACTCAGGATTGAATGGAATAGTCTCAAGACATTGAGTCCATTTAGAAATTCGTGTTGTTGGTTTCTAGCTAGACACTCCAATTGTAGACAATTTATAGACTTCATTGAGGATGTTAAATCTTTCATGCCACCCCCAGTGTGGAAACGTGCATGTAATTATGTTCTGGGATGTTATGGTTCTCATAGTTTGGATGTGGGGTGGTGATGGGTGGGGCAATTTGAGTGTTTGCAGCCCCTCTCCCAACAACTCTCATATTTGTTGAGCAATCATGCGGCAGGGGCAGTATTCTTTGGGAAGGTTCTACTAAACCAGTTCTTGTTTCTTACAATGTCATGAATGGAATGGACACAATATCTGGAGGATATGATGTTGAAGGTAAAACTTCCTGTGAGTATGCAGATGCTATTGATGTTATTTCATTAACCGAATATGTTAAGTTTGCAAAGTCAGTTATTGAAATCGCATCGGACGTATTTAATACTCGGGTCATGGAATCAATAATCACTTTGTTTTTGGGTGTTGGAACCAACAGAATACATGTAGTGTTTTTGTTCCCTCCTCTTGAGCGTTTACGTCTCGTAGGTACTTTATTTTCACTAACTCGTGAAGTTCCCAGTGATCACAAATAATTTCTTGAGCCTACCCGGGAGGTTTGATGAAGGGATTTTAGATTTATTGACTTTTTCGTCATTTTAGCCTTCATTTGGAAAATGTCAAAGAGTGGATGAGTGGTGTCTGATGTGACCTTAGCCAATTCAATTGTGGTTTGTTGGTCACTGTTGGTCTCATTTATTTCACAGGTAAGGCACTTCGGTTGTATAGCAACTGGAAGAGAGGGTAAAAGGCACTTCTCACTAGTGATGTTGATCGTAGAGTTGTTGCTAGTATGTTACTGTGTGATGTCGATACATTTTTCATTAACTGCATAGTAATGTTTACAGAGCTAAGGGTCTTCATAGAAAGTTTTGGTAGTAGTTCTTCTATAGCAGTCACTTTTGAGGTCAGTGCTGAAAGTAGGTCTGCTTGGAGTGACATTTTCCTGTTGGATAAGTGAAAAGCTCCAAGAGCGTGCCAAGAGATATATTCATTACCGTAAGTGTTATTTGCAGAGAAGAGGGACGAGGATTAGTTAGTCCAAAAGACCGTCTCGGGGTGAGGTGGAGAAACGAGACGGATGAGGATATTGAAAAGGTCAGAGTAATCCAGGGAATTTCAACGTAATATCGGAGATACCGATACATTCAGGTACTTGGTTGGCGAAGCAGATGGAGTCTGAGTCTTTTAGCTGTTCAACTAGGAGATCATCATCTTGATCATTGGGTGATTGACTGCTGGCCAATTGCTTTGTTGAATTGAATTCTATATGGAGTTTTTCCTGTGTTTCAATCATTTGCATTTCTGGTTATGGCGGTGACCATATATTCTCAGTTTGCGAATGACGAGTGGTGTTATTCATTGAAGGAGGTCATTGAGTTGTTGGATCAGGAGATTGAGAATTCAAAGATGTTGTACTTTTGGGTGCTAATGGCATGTTAGTTTTCCAAGAATAAGTCTGAGGCATGAGTCAGACATAAGTGGCGGAGTTCCAAATAGAAGTGATGTGATATGGGCAGCAGTCTATGTGTAGAAGATGTAAACAGAGCATGATAAACCAATGTTGCGGCCACAATAATGTGAGGCTTATTGTGAAGTGAAAATGTAAGTGGTGAAAAATGAGTCAGTTGGAGGGTTAGGTTTGGGGGGGGAAGCCGAGCAATGAGTTTAAATTAGGGCACTGGAGGTTGCAAGTGCCAAGGTGTTCCTGCAGGTCTTCACAATAGCACTCAACAGTTCACTTTGCAATAGTTGAGACAGGGTATTTGTGCGTGCTGTCCATTCAAAGGCGATTACTCGCAGTTACTGACATTTTAATCCACATTCTTATTGGAGGCATTGCGCACAAAGTGCTTGCAGAAAATGACTTCTGCAATAAATGCCATTAGCGGTGGTGCTAGGCAGGGGGCTTACCGTAAAGCTGTTAGAGATGGTAGAGGCTTGATGGAGACACAGTGGATGTCCAGTCAGCTCAAAGGGTCTTTCACATCCGCCGAAGCCCTGCCAAACACTGCAGAACACCTTCCGCCCGCTTTCGCTAAAGACTGAGTTTTTAAAGCTCACTGATGACATGCAGGTCCTCCTGGCAAAAGAATTCAAGCTATCTTAGTTGTTCACAACACCACAAAGTACCGCAGAACACTTTCCACCCACTTTCACCTTTGTTTGCTTTCGTACTTTAGCATGAACATGTTGACTTCCAGTGTGAACGGTAAAAGAATTGTCTTAGTTTATCATATATGGTTAAGCAAAAGGATTTATTCGTTTACTTATAAGACAAATGGACAGCATCGCATCCTAGTCATTAACCCATTACTAACCAACTAACCCGGGCTGCCCTCGCGATCAGCTACCCAATATACCTTCTCAGGTGCTTGAACCCGAAACTTCGAAAACCACTTTATCAGGCCTTCTTGCAAGCTATTCTACCTCCTGCTTAAAATAATATTCCACATTGTAACAAAACAGTGGTCATTTGTGTTCATGACGAGAGATAACATGTGGTGTTGCAGTCCCAGGTAAACATGTCCGCACACTTGCACTTCCGGTCGCCTCGTCCTCAGGCAATGGTAGTCGGCCTCAAACCCCATGATTTCCGTTGTTTATTAGAGGTCCATTGTTTTGGCCGGTCTGAGCCTGCATAATCCATTGGCATTACTTCATCGGTCTTGCCCCAGCAACCCCAGGCAGGCCACAAACTACATAGTCCGCATGACAGGTAAGCATTGCTTTGCGCAAATAAAGGGGAGGTACCTCAGTCTGCAACAAGTTAAAGGAAAATAATAAACACTAGTGTTACAGGCACTGGACGAGTCAGACTTTATTTTAACTTATGACACGCAAACAAAGACCTACCAGTCACACTGCTTCTTTTAATTGTTTTCCCATCCCTCTGATTCGTGTATTATTTACTAGCAGAGATACCAAGTGCTGCCTGGGCTAAAAAAGTGAACAAACTTTTGACATGTTTTCCACCAGTGAACTAAAAGACACAAGAATTGGCTAAATTGTGTTGTATTCTTTAAATAGGCATAGTAATGCATGTACATAGTTGGGAATGATTAGCATCGTCACTAAAAACCTAATATTGCATGTCTTTCCAGTAGGGGTTGTGGCTAAAACAGACATAAGAGACGGACCAGATGCATGGTTCAACTATCTCTTCTTTCCCCTGCAACAATGATGGTGACAATATTCCCTAAACTCACAAAGAAAACAAACCAGTGCTTGTCAGGATGTTTCACAAAAATACCATCCGCTGTCAAACCCCATTCTATTTTACGCTTTCCCTACCGCAAATAATCATTAACCAACTCTGCCCAAGTAAGTTGGCTACCACTATACTCGGCCCATGGTGGCTTGTCTGAGCCACACACAATTGCATTGGTGGTTCTACCTCTTTTCCTCGAGCCTTAGCACATTGATACAGTTCAAAAGTCCTAAACGTTCTTGTCTGTTCACATGATTCAGTTGCAAGAGTTATTTCTCAAATGTATTCCTGGTTCATAGTACCATGATTTATATTTTGTATCATTCTCTGCAAAGGATCAGCATCTTGTTTAATTTTCACCAGGTCTTTATTTCTCTTGGGATTATTCAGCTCTTCAGCCCAGCGTGGGCTACCTGGCCCTTCAAGCCTTCTGGATAGCATCTGGCAGTTACCCCTCAAGAGGGCTGCTCTGCCTCTCCACCCGTATGTTTGTTTGTTCTTCCACACCTTTCACTTTAAAGCGCTTTTAGACAGTGATATGCAAGTAGACACAAAGTGGGATTCCAGCACCCACAGGAAACCAAGTAAACAGTGTGAAAAGATTATACAGGGATATTCATCTGGGATATTAAGTAGCTCCTTCCACTCTACCTTGCCCCCAAATGCCTGGGATGTTCAGGTAATTAGCTGAATCACACCAAGGACAAACTTTGATGAAGGGGGCCACTTGCAGAGCACAATGTTTTGATCCTTTTGAGCAGATATGCAGTCCAGCCAGCTCAGTTTAACAGAATACCTTAGCCATCTCAGCCCTTCCTTCTGCTACAATTCTTCAGCTAAATCAGTTTCACAGAGTAATCCCATGATACAGGGTACACAAGTCAGCTCAATGGGAAACCTACTATTTACATCACTCTTTCTTTGGGAGCTTGGCTCTTGGTGTGTGGGGGAAGAGAAGCCAGAATAAGGGAACAGCTCATACTTCGGGTGAACATAAATGGTGATGCTGAGAGGAAGAACCCTAAAAGATATGAGAGTAGAAACAATGTGCGTCAGAGTATAGAGATTCTTGGGGCAGTAAAAACGTCTGTTGGAGAGACTGATATGCCAATAAAAATGTAGGATGAAATGCAAGAAGTAAAATCTTAGGGGTTGGGGGGTTGTTAGAGAAAGCAAAAAGACATTCAGAAAAGAGCAGGGAATTCATCTATAGGGTTTGTAATATGAGCTTAATGCTTTCTTCAATGCACCCTGCCACTGGCCTCAGATAGCGTAGACTTGTCGCATCATCTTGTCCCTTCTGGCATCCTTTTAGTTGCACTCAGATCCTTCTCTCATTATTACAAGAACCACCCAGGGTCGATCGACAGACTGACCCTGTGAGCCCTGATCCAGGAACCACCATCCTCAGAAAGGGGGGCTCAACACACCCCACTAGAGGCACGAATGCCAGCTCCCTGCAGAGATCAGGGTACCTACATGAACCACCCGGGGTCGATCTACCAACTGATCCTGTGACAAGCTTTACTAAGAAACACACTTAGAGGCGTCCTCCCCGGGACATCTAGTTAAGAGCTGAAGGTGCAGTTTGTTTCCCCTTAAATTTCCATTTTGCAGCCTGAAGCTCCCCCTTGCAGTCCTCCATTCCACTCATTACCAGCATCCTGTAATCCTGCTTTCACTGTCAAAAGAGGACTGGCTTTCTATTTCCAGTTTATATCAGCCTTCTGCTGAAGTACTTGCGGGTTACTTTGTGGATTTAAGAGCTTTACTTGGCACATCCAGAGCAAAAGGCTGACAGTTGGGATGCTTGCAATTATCTTTTTCATTCTTTTTCCCTGTTAGCCACTGAATGCCATTGGTTGCCGCAAGACATGACACAAAGCACATAAAACATTCAAATCCATCTCCACCATAGCACTCAAATGAAACTAAGTGCATACACCTGCATTCTGCTTAATTGCCACTCTGCACCTGCTGACTCACAAGAAATCAATGAACACACTCCCCAGACATACTCTTCCTTACAGAAACATGGCTCAAACAGCACCACGTATCCATACTCTTCGACATGCTTTCACCACACTATCTCATCCACCAGAGACCGGCAACACAAACAAGGTGGTAGCATTCCCATCATATGAAATACATTACTCACTGTAATCTTATTTCTGATGATTGGATCTGCTTAGATTCACATGCTGTGCATATAGTCCGACATCTAGTGGTAATCGCAGAGTATTGCATCTTTTTTTCAAAGATTGAAAACAGGACGTCGACATGGGCATGACTAACACTATCCCTAACGTGAAGTGTATCCAAAATCCCTCAGGCGTTGAGGCCCCACCAGTTGTTTATCCTCTGCTGTGAGGAGCCTGGAAGAATGCACAGGCGAGTACAGAGAGAGAAAGGAGTAAGAGGTTTATGTTCCTTCTACTCCAAGAGGGGAGGAAGGGTGGGCGCATGCAAATCTACCAGATATAACCATCAGCAATACGATTACGGTGAGTGATCTATGTCTTCTGATGCTTGTGAATCTGCTTACAATCACATGCGGTGCATAGACTAGTAAGCAGTACCCAGAGATGGTGGTGGGATGTGTGAAGGAAAGTAGCAAGGAGATGTTTGAGCACTGATTGTCCCACCCGAAATTCAGACTTAAGAGTGTGTATCTAAGCAGTAGTGTTGGGTGAGAGTGTGAGAGTGTGAACAGAACTCCAGGTTGCTGCTTTGCAAATGTGCCGCGAGTAGAGCGCTCTGGGCGTAAAGGGTAGATCTCTCTTGGCAAGAGTGTAACACAGTGTGATGCAAGCTGATCTAGAGACAGCACTGCCTTCTCTACCAGCTGCCAAAGAGACCAGGAATTGGTTTGTCATTCTCAGTGGCTTGTCTTCTCAAGGCTGTAAATTACTGCCCTTCTCAGATTCAGTGTGTGGAGGCTTCTTTCTGCCAAGTCAGTGGGGTTTTGGAAGTAGGAGGTTCAATGGTTTGATTCACATGGAACTTCGAGATTAAATGAATTTAGGAGCAAAACATGGGTGTGTTTTAAAATAATACAGATTCCATAACGTGTATTAAAGATATTTGTGAAGTAAAGATAAGAAATGGCACCAAAATACAAAGCAAATCTGATTCAGATTGAGGAACAATTATCCCGGACGTTAATGTTGTATTTCTATATTCCAATTGAGTGGAGTTTTCTTTGTTTAAGTGGTGCATGAAAGAGAGTGCAACAACGTTTTTCTTCTTTGATTTATAAAGAAGAGTGGAGGAACCACATTTTCTCCGTTGTTGCGCAACTCATGCGACGCAGAATATCTCTGTAATAGATCTAGGGGTGCTGAGGTCCATTTTGATAAGTGTCCCTTGGAGAAAGGTTCCTCAACAGGATTTACTTTGTGTGCAAAACCACCTTGTCTTTGTGAATAGTCACAAAGGGATCTTGAACTGAAAGGGCCTGCAGTTCACTAACCCTTCTTATTGAAGTAATGGCCACTACGAAAGCAGTCTTCTAGGTGAGGGCCTTAAGGCTAGCCGTGTGCATGGGCTCAAAAGGAGGTCCCCGGAGTCTGGTAAGGACAACCTTCAAGTCCCATCAGGGAGTTGGGTTGGAAATAGGCGGATTAAGTCACTTCATCCCTTCCACGAAGGCCTTCATGACAGGAATCTTCCACCATGAAACCTTGCTCTGGGATGTGGTGTACGCAGAGAGCAACCAGGTGGACCTTCAGGCAATTGAAAACAAGCCCCGAGTCTAATAGGTATCTTAGATATATTGATTGATATTTTATTTATATCGCGCTCGTACACAAGTGTTTCAGAGTGCGACAAGGCAAGGGAGGGGAACAGGGGAAAACAAAATTGCGATCTTACTAGGCCCAGTGACATTGAGAACGCGCAAGTGCATGGGAGGGGGGGAGGGGAAAAGTGCATAGAAGAGGGGGAGAGGTGGAAAGTGCAAAGCAGAGGAGAAACAGATACATAACAATAAATAAATAATAAAGGCAACAAACAGTGGTAATGCAGCCAGCAATTTGCAAGTGCTAGGTTTAAGGCAGCAGACAGGGTAGGTCCGATAAGGGCAGGAAGAAAAGGCCAAGGACAAGTCTTGCAGTCCTGTTCTGGATTAGTTTTTAGAGACCTCAGAGATGTGGGCGGAGAAGGAAAGGGTGGAGTCAAAGATGACCCCCGAGGTTCTTAGCCTCGCAGATGGGGGTAGGAGAAGGGCCAAGGGAGGCCGGCCAGAGAGTGAGGGGAAAGGATGGTGAAGGTGTGCCAATGAGAAGGATCTCCGTCTTGCTGGCATTCAGACAAAGATCATTAGCGGCACACCAATCTTGAATGCAGTTAGGCAATCAGATGGGAGAGGAGATGGCAGAGGGCAGCCAGAAAATGAGTTGTGTCGTCAGGGTAGCACTGGAAATTTGAGCAGAAAATGGCAATGGAGTGGGCGAGAGTTGCCAGGTATTGGTTGAAAAGCCAGGGCGAGAGATTTGACCCCTGGGGAACACCACAGGTAGAGAGGAAGATAGATGAAAGGAAGGACCCAAGTTGGACCTGGGAGGGTCGATCTGAGAGGAAAGAGGTCAGCCAGGCCAGAGCCTGATCAGTGATACCCAAGTTTTCACGGAGACGGTTGAGCAGGATGGTATGGTTGATCGTGTCGAAGGCAGAAGAGAGATCGAGGAGGATGAGGACAGAGGGAATGTTAGAGTCAAGGTTGGTGAGCAGATCTTCACGGATGTTTAGGAGAGCAGTTTCCGTGCTTCTGGCAGCTCTGAAGCCAGACTGGTGGTCATGGAGACAGCCAACAGAATTGGAATGAAGGTTAAGCTGAGAGACGGGCAACTTTTCCAGGAGTTTGCCAAGAAAGGGAGTAATGGAAATTGGGCGCTAGTTAGCTGGACAAGAAGGATCAGTTATGGGTTTCTTGAGAAGAGGATGCACAAAGGAGTGCTTCAGGGGGGAGTGGGGGGGGGGGGATCCAGAGGCAAAGGAGTGGTTGCAAAAATCAGCAAGGGCCGGAGCGAGGGTGTCAATGTGGTCCTTGATTGTTTTAGAGGAACAGGGATGAACCTGTTTTGAAGAGGCTTTCATAGATCGGACTCGTATAGCAACCTCGTCAGGGGTGAAAAGAGGAAAGGACGAGAAGGATGGTGGGAGGGTGGCTAAAGGAGGGTCAGCAAGCGCAGATGGAGAGGGAAGAGGAGGAGTGTGGGTGGAGAGGGTGGACAGGATGTCCTGGGTTTTTTAAATGAAGTGAGAGGCAAGGGCATTGCAAAGAGCCTGGGAGGCAACAGGAGGCGTAGAGACTGCAGCAGGGTTGGCCAGCTCCTTGCAGATTTTAAAGAGTTCGGCCGAGTTGTTAGATGCCGCAGAGACACGAGCTTGAATGTAGACTCTCTTCTTGGTGAGGACAGAGAGTCGGTATTGCCTTTGTAGCAGGCGACAGGCCAGTTTGTCAGAGGATGAACAGGAAGTCCTCCATTTCCGCTCAGCTGCCCTACACTTACGTTTAAGTGTAGCTAGGTCAGAGTCATAGCAGGAATTGCACTTGGCTTTGGACTTCAAACGGATCCTCATGACAGGGGCAAGGACATCAAGCGTATCAGAAATTGTAGAGCAGAGACAGGGCTGTATCAGGATGAGAGACAGCCAAAGATGGAGGGGGGGTGGGGAAAGTGGCGGCAAAAGTCTCAACTGACACACGCTTCATGGGCCGGATATCCGAGAAGGTAGGTGGCAGTGTTGGGGTAGGCTTTGCTTGGGGGGAAGAGAGGGAGAGATGAGAGGAGGGAGTGATTGCTCCAGGAGAGGAGTGGTCAGAGGGATGGAGAGGGGGAGGTCAGAGGAGATCAAGACATCGAGTGTGTGCCCTGCAGAGCGAGTCGGGCCAGAGGGGAGGATGGACAGGGAGAGGGAGTCGCAGAGGTCACGGAAGAGTACAGAGGAGGAGAGTCTAAATGTATATTTAGGTCACTGAGGAGGAGTTGAGTGGTAGAGGTCAGGAGGGAGGAAGAGAGGTCTGCCTACTCAGAGAGAAATTAGGTGATTTGACCAGGAGGCCGGTAGATGGTAACCACAGTAAGAGAATGGGTAGGCGAGAGAGCAAGCCTACAGACAAGGCATTCAAAAGAGAAGTAGGTCTGAGTGGGAATGATAGAGGCAGGAATCCACTCAGGAAAGATCAGGGCTACCCCCCACCCCTACCGGACCGGGAGGATCTGGGTGCTGAGAGGATCTTGTAGCCATCAGGGAGGAGAGTGTCAAAGCTCATAACAGAGCTGGCGTGAACCATGTCTCAGTAAGACCAAGGACATCAAGGTCTAAGGAGGTGGCAGATGTCAGAGGAGTGTTTGACGGCAGAGCGAGAGTTGAGAGTGGCAATATGAAGAAGGTTGCCAGCCTTAAAGACCTTCCGGGAGGGGTACAGATCAGAGGTACGCCCTGCGGAGGAGAAAGAGCCCTAGGAGGGGCGGAGGAGAGAGAGAGAGAGAGAGAGAGAGAGAGAGGGCAAGGTAGCCAAGGGGTGAGAGGAGGGGACAGCAGGAGAGGAGATAAAATTGATGAGGCGAGGGAAGCGCCTATCAAAGAGGAGGAGATTGGCCTGAGGGCCTTGGACCATGACAGTGCCATTTAGGTAGACATTAATGATGACTTTATAGGAGTTGAAGGAAGCCATGAGAACTTCCCAGCGAGTGCCACCATTAATGGGAGATGAGGAGATAGAGCAGAGCACAGAGACCATATGAGGAGTCCATAAATCTGGCGAAGGAACGACAAAGAGGATGTCGGTAAGGGTCTGTCTGGCGAAGCATTGGAGTAGGTGTTGGCGATAGGAAGACCAGGATTAGAGGCCAAGATATCCTTTTTGAACTTCTTCCTACCAGACTTAGTGAGAAGGGAAGGATAGTCAATGGAGAAGCAGTTGGAGAAGATAGGAGAAACAGAAAGCACCATTGGAGTGGAAGTAAGGAGAGGATGGAGATACTGGGGGGGGGCTAAGGCAGGTAGGTGTGAGACAAAAGTGAGTGATGAGGTCACTGGGCTGGCAAGTTACAGAGAAGAAACAGTATACAAGCAAAATACAGAGAATTTTGCACTGGGCAGCAAGATATGACTTAAGAGCAAAGCAAAAACAGCAAGATTTGACTTTTTCAATCTTGGAATCGGATATTGGCAAAGGGTTTAGGAAGCACTGCGCAGCAAGATGACAACATGGAAGCAGAAAGAACAGTGATAATCAAAGGCAGTAAAAGTGAGTCCATAAGGAGGGAACTAACCCATAGTTCTGGAGGTGGCAAAGTCAAGGCAGTCCGGATTTCTTAGAGGAGAGAGGTGGCCGCATCATTGTGGTTAAGGTGCAGGGAGGACCCCAATTAGCGTTCTGAAAGCGGACAGGGCGCAGACAGGGGCCTTGGAAGTGGGCCTTTGCTGAGAGGGCCGGCTGAAGCCTGCCGGTCGCTGATTGGATGGAAGAGACTCAGCAACCAATGGGAGTGCAGCACAGGGAGAGGTGATTCAGCACAGCCTGTCTACACAACAAAGAAAACCACAGCGGCCATCTTGGAAGGGCCAAAAACAAAAACGAGTGCTTTCAAAATAGCAATGCAGCTCCAGGTATTAAAAAGCTCAAAAAATGGCTCCACGATGAAAATGCCAAATAAAATCGTCCTTTCCAACAATATTATGCAAATTTCCTCTATTTTTCTTTTTCTTCAAATTTCCATTTTTCAGGTTCATTAATTTCCCAGGAGGTGCAGTAATGCACAGAAAGTGCACCTACCTAATGGAATGGTCAGCAACCAGGCACAAACTCCACATGTGCAGGAGAACAACAGATGGCCAGGAGGGTGGAAACAGGACCTCACTCCCAGTGAGGACAATAGCTTTAGGGGAGCAGTCGATGGGATTGACATTCTTAGTACTGCACCAGATAAAGTGCACCCACTTGTTAGAGTAGCAATGTGTGGTGTTGGGTTTTCGTGCCTCACTGAGTATGTCCAAGCATCTCTGAGGGAGTTGAAGGTGCCCAAAATCTATGACTTCAGGAGTTAATCTGCTAAATTGCATGTTTGGGGGCATGGATGCAGAGTCTCTCCCTGGGCTTGAGACAGCATGTTGTATGGGCATGGCAACTTCCTGGGTGGGGACAATGACATTCCCATGAGATGGGAGTACCAAGGCTGTTAGGCCCACACTGGAGCCACCAGAATCATTGTGACTTGTTCCTGGTGCGGGGGGAGAGGAGAGGAGAGGAGGAGAGAGGAAGAGAGAGAGAGAGAGAGGAAGAGAGAGAGAGAGAGAGAGAGGAAGAGAGAGAGAGAGAGAGGAAGAGAGAGAGAGAGAGAGAGGGAGGGAGGAAGAGAGAGAGAGAGAGAGGGAGGAAGAGAGAGAGAGAGAGAGAGAGAGAGAGAGAGAGAGGGAGGAAGAGAGAGAGAGAGAGGAAGAGAGAGAGAGAGAGAGAGAGAGAGAGGAAGAGAGAGAGGAAGAGAGAGAGAGGAAGAGAGAGAGATATATATATATATATATATATATATATATATATAGAGGGGGGTGGGGGAGTAATGCAAATATCCCAGACCATGTTATCCAGAGACCGTTCCCTTCCATTTGATTATGTGGGTACACAAAGGAGTTACTTGGCCATTGGGCCTTCCCTAGAGTTGCGAACAAGGCAATCTCTGGGAACGCCCATACTGCAAAGATGTTGAGTAAAATGTGCTCTTGTAATTGGCACTCGTACTCTATGGGGTACGGGGGTGGGGGGGGGGGTAGGGGAGTCTCTGCTGAGCCCATCTTACAGAAGATCGAGTTCCCCTGGAACATGTCAGAGGAGCAACATGTCATGTTTGAGAGCCCACTTCCAGATGTTTCTGGGACAGTCTGGATACCCCTAGGGAGTGAGTGCCACCCTGTTTGTTTAGGTAGTACATGGCCGTGGTACTGTCTGTGTGGACCAGAACGGTCTTCTTCTGAAGATGTGCTAGTAAGGCTTTTAAGGCTTTGAACATTGCAAGTGGTTGCAACAGGTTGATGTGATTGGATGCTACTGATGGGGACCACACGCCATGCGCAGTCTGTTGAAGGAGGTGAGCCCCTCTAATGCAGGGGTGGTAAAGGTTTTTCCCCCTGCAGAAGGTTTCCCCTTGACCACCAGACTAATGAGGGCTGTCGAGACAACCACTAGATCTGGCCGCTGGCCTGACGCCATTGGCTCGAGAGCCACTTCTGCATGGGACACATGCGCAGACTAGGGTGGCCATCATCCCAAGCAGCCGCATGGCCTTGCAAACGGTTACTGAACGACTAGCTACATAGTGAGGGAACTGGAACAGCACGTTTTGAACCCTCTCGGTGGGGAAAACAAGCCTGTCTTCTGTCCGAATCAGGGTCCCCAGAAACGGTTCAACTTGGCTGGGGACCAAACATGAATTGTTCTTGTTGATAGAAAATCCCAGGTTGAACAGGAGATCTACTGTCGTATGGGTGTATGCTAGGCACGTTCCGTATGAGTCCCCTGTTATGAGCAGTTATCGAGGCAGGGATACACAGCAAGGGACTGCCTGCACAGGTGAGCAGCTGCTACCGCCAGTACCTTAGTAAGCACCCTCAGGGCTGAGGCAATGCCGAAGGGCAGAACTTTGTACGGATAGTGCGTGTCTGCTAGCATGAACCTGAGGTATTTTCTGTGCGCTGGCAACATTGAAATATGAAAGTAAGCATCTTTCATGTCCAGTGTGGCCATGTAATCCTTGTGCCGCAGTGGCAGGATTACTTCCTGAAGAGTGGTCATCCTGAACTTTTGAGGTTTGACATACTTGTTTGCAGGACGCAGATATAAAACAGAGCGCATCTTAGATCCTTTTTGGGTACAAGTAAGTACACTGAATAAATACCCTAATTTACCTGGAAGTGGGGGACGACTTTGATGGCGGCCTTTTCCTTTGACCTGCACCTCTTCCAACAGGATGCGCAGATGGTCTAATGACAGGTGTCTGCTTCTGGGCAGATGGTAGTGGGGTGTCCGTAGGAACTCAATGCAGTACCTGTGGGCGACAGTCTTTAGTACCCACTGATCGGATGCCATCCCATCCCAGGCATGGGCAAATGATGCAAGATGTCCCTCCTCCAAGTGACTGATGAGCCACTTGTAGGAGGAAGCCAGGAAGCATCCGGAAGCAGAGTGTTTGCCCCTACCCTTCCCCGGACAAAAAGCTCTCTGTTGGGATTCGAAGTTGCCAGAGGAGCCCTGTCCGGAAGCCCAGTTGGATCCTCCCGAGCTATATTGTGCATCGGCAGAGCGTGAGGAGGACTGCCCACGAATGGACCGACCAGAGTTGGAGTTGACGAGTTGGGCAACGGGCTTAGCCGAGATCCTACTGAGCGACTCAAGGGTCTTGTGATCCTTTTATGCTGTCTCGACGGCTTCATCAACCGCTTTCTGAAGAGGTTGGTCTCCTCCAGTGGCTTGCTGATCAAGGAAGCCTGAGTCTCTGGCTTCACCCTGAGGGTTTTCAACCAGGCATGGCGTTTTAGCAGGGTTCCCTGGGCAAGAATGCCCTACATTTTCAGCAGAGTATTCTTGGTGATATTCTGGGTGACTTGTCTACCCTCTGCGACCAGCGCTAACAGGCAGGTGCAAGTAGATTCCGGGACATCTTGAAGGCCATCCTGAACAAGGCCTAATTTAATGTCACTATAGCTCGTAAGGAGCATGGTATTGTTGGCAATCCTGATGCGAAACGCCACAGAGGTGGTAACACGCTTGCCCAAGGCATACAACTTCTTGCAGTCCTTGCCAGGAGGCGATTCCAGGAGTCCGGGATAGCGTGGCCCCTGATGTAGAGCGGGTTTGAAGGAGCCGGGCGAATTTTTTATTTCCCCACACAGGGGTTTACTGCATAGGTGAGTAACGAAGGAGCCAAACACTCGATGGAGTTTAGTAAGGGGATGGTTTGGCTGACCGGGGCCTTTTCCTTAAGAATATCTTCCACAAAGTCCAAATCAGGGACGGCATTGTGTGTGATAATTTTGAAATGGTCCGCAGCCTTCTTCAGGAGGGCGTTTAACATCATCTGGTCATCTATAGGCGACAAGTCTCTAGGCTGGGAGGCGGATCCAGAAAGATGTTGCCAGTGTAGGCATCATGTGGCGCGGTGTGCCACGGTCAACCACCGGGTTCCAGTCTGGGTCCTGGTAATTAGGATACAAGTAATCCTGGCCATGGCCCTGGGCACAGGCAGCATCCTGACTATGATCATCAGAGTCATCCCCAAAGACGTCGACTCGGGGGGTCTTGATGGGATTCCTCTGAGGTGGATAAACTGGCACCGCAAGAGTGAAGCCTCTGGGACTTAGTAGGGATGGAGCACAGACCCACAACCCTATATCTCTTTAAAATGTCCTCAAACCCATCCCTGTTCCATACTGAGGAGTCAGGAGGTGGAGAGGGCCGTGTAGGAGGAGCAGATCCATGAAGTAGGACCTTAGAAAGAGGAGGGGAGGCCCCTCAGGTGAGGAGGGTCCAAAATAGGCAAATCAGCTTTAGAAAGTTTCTCCGGAAATTTTGAGTGTTTTTGCTGAATGGATACATTTCCATGCAACTTTTGGCGCCACCGTGGTAGTCCGCGCAACTGCGTCTTTCTGCGCTAATGCGCCTTTGGACGGGACTGGGTCGGAAGTGGAAAGTTTTGAGGGAGCTCCCTTTACAAAAGTAGGTTACATCCTGTGCGTAGGCCACGAATGCAGCTGCACAGAGGATGCTGAAACGCGAGGTTTGGAAGGCCCAGTCTAAGACTTCAACGGGCCTGCAGGCGTTGAAACTTGCCCCGACGTGTCTGCCGAGGATAGTATGGGGTTTGTGTGCTTTGAAGCATGTGGTGTGTGATTGTCCCTGCCACTGGGGTGACTTCCGCATAGCACTGCCGGCAGCATGCCTGTCTGGGCCAGGGACGGGCACATGGGAGCGCAAAGGCTCCATAGTAATGTCAACGGCCTCCAAATCGGAGCCGTGGCTGTCGACGGATTACTCATCTGATGTGACGGCGCCAGTGGGGGAGTGACACTGCCTGTACAGCATAGGCCGACCACCGTTTCGTACGCCTTTCTTTCAGGATCTTGGGCCGAAAGAGTTTACAGGCTTTACACAAGCGCTTATCGTGGTCCCGAGGGAGATACCTATTGCATCGGCAATGGGTGTCCTTCCAGGGAAATTTGCCATTGCAAGATGGGCAAATCTTAATAGGAGTCCTCTCCATAGCAGAGGGAAGGGGGAGCCAGGGGTAAAAGAAAGGCATTTTCAAAAGAGAAAGAACAAACAGGGCCCCACTCTCCCTACTGTTAATGCCGGGCCGGAGGCTAAGGCCACACGGTCATCAATAGCACAGCAGCCCAGAATGGAGCGCCGGCAGACCGGACCAAGCATCAACAGCCGGCGAGAAGTCGTCAAGGGCAAACGAACCACCTGCAAACAGTGGCATTAACGATAAACAGAAAACAGCAATATGAACTAACGGCCATGTTGACATCCCTTTTCGATCTTCGGAAAAAAAAAAAAAGACGCAATACTCCCCCATTCCCACTAGATGTCAGACTATATGCACAGCATGTGATTCTAAGCAGATGCACAAGCATCAGAAATTAACATTCACTCACAATTAGCAATCCCACACCCCGATACACAACCTTTGAAGCTCTCTCCCTCACTTGCTCCGCTCCATTGCACTCACCCCCAACACACAATCCCAACTTCCACACTGACTTCACAACTAACAAGCACATCAATATCTACATTGGAGTTCAAACCTGATAGGTCCAGAGGGAAACTCCATGCTACAGAATATCCTCAATCCACACATCCCATATAATCGCACACAACTCATAACCTTAAAGCCCCCCCTCCCCCCCCCCCCCACACACACACACACACACACACACACACACACACACACACACAGCTAGCAACACCCTGGACCTTTTGATTTCAAGCAAAATCAAGTCCCAATGGAAAATCTAATCTTGGAGTCATGGTTGCACCACTTTGCAATCCCCTTCACACTCAGTCAATCATACCACTCACCTCTCCAAACACACATCCCTCCATCGTCCCCAACAATTACACCATCACAACACAAGAACTCAATAAAATTGCCCTTCCCAAAACACCCACAGCCACCACAATTAACCATGGTTCAGCAGTTCCCTCCTCTCAATCAAGCAGGAAGCCAGCTGCCTACACAGATGGGCAAAATAACCCATGCCTGGCCACCAGAACACCACTCAAACACTACTGCAACAAACACAAACCAGCCAAACTCAATGCCAAAGCCACCCATTACCTCCAAGAACTCAGTTTACCACCAATCACACACAGAAACTATTGAAAATTGTTAAATCCCTCTCCCCACCACCATACACACCAGTATGCAACTCTCTTATGTACTACTTGAACTCCAAAATAAACAGACAAACCCTCCACTCTGGTCTCCCGCTCCCAACGTACCAACACACTGAACACCTTCCATCCTGTCACTAGACACGCATTACCCTTAGTGCCAAAACAAACCCTGCACACTTCCTAGATGGTGCGTACCCACCTCAAGAAACATCCAATTGCATCACCACACCCGATTCCCACTGGCTCAAACATCAACTCTTCTGTCTCACATAGCACTATCCACTCTGCACTCAAAACAGGACAACTCGGGAGAGGCCACCAGGGGGCGCACAGGCAATGGCTGCCTGATTGCAGAGTTCCTGCTCGAGCCGGGCCTTTACCTCATGGCAAACTCAAACCCATCAACCCACACAAACACCAGACAAGCAAATTAGCATATTCTACTAATTCCACTCTGCAGGCTAACATGGATACAAAAACAAGCATTTATCAGCGGGTGGGTGCACCAAATCCCAGACCAGCAGGTGACGCCACGTCACGCTGCTTCCAAAGGGTGAACGACGACCTGAACTTGGTGGACACGCTAACCATCCCCCTCCCCCGAGTGGGGATCCCCGCTTTCTCATACTACTCCTCCACCCATAAAGCCTTCTCCAGAATAGATTATATCCTTGCGGCCGAGGTACTCCGACCACACATAGCGGGTTACAGAATAGACCCCGTCCCATGGTCGGACCACAACTTGGTTAGGGTCACACTGGCGGGGGACTGGTGCAGAGAAAGGAGGGGACGCAGGAGATGTAACAACCCCATATTGAGAGACGAGGTCCATGCCCAGTCTATTCTGGAGGCCATCACAGAGTTCTTCGAGCTCAACGACAACGGGGAGGTGGGCACACATACTCTCTGGGACGCCTTCAAGGCGACACTAAGAGGGGCGCTCATAAAAATTGGTTCCCGACAGAAGAGGGAAAGGGAGACCCAGGAGAGGACACTATGGGAAAAAATAGCGCGCCTCCAACCGAGGGGCTCCCCGGCCCAGACCCTAGAGCGAGACCGCGTGGCCTCCCTGGAGGACTACAGGTTCCAATTGAAAGACCTACTCCTCCATAAAACGGAGAAAAACCTCCAAATGGTCAAACAGAAATACTATGAGAAGGGGGACAGAGCGGATAGGATCCTGGCCTGGAAATTGAGGGAGGTCCAGAGGAGCAGAATGGTGAAGGGAGTGAGGGACAGCTAGGGTACATTGGGCTATAGCATCCCCCACATGAACAAAGCCTTCCGTAAATACTATGAGACACTATATGCCTCCGAATATGACGGCGGCGATGCCCATATCGAGGAGTTCCTCGACTCCATACAGATACCCTCCCTCTCACGGGACCAGGCATAGGGGCTGGAGGGCGGGGTGACCGAGGAGGAGGTGGAGAAGGCGATCAGCGGGATGAAGGTGGGGACTTCCCCGGGGGAAGATGGCTTCTCGGTGTATTTCTATAAGAGGTTCCGATCCACCCTGTCGCCATACTTGGCAAAAGTTTTCAACTCAGTATTGGGGGGGGGGGGGTACTCTCCCCGACTCCATGATGGGAGCCATTATAGTGGTCCTTCCCAAGGAAGGTAAAGACCCGAGGGAGTGCTCGTCCTACCGTCCCATATCATTGCTTAACATCGAAGTCAAAATCTTGGCCAAGGTGGTGGGTAGGCGGATGGAGGGGATAATGCAGAAGCTAGTCCACGGGGACCAGGTGGGTTTCATTAGGGGCAGACAGGGATCGGATAATATCCGCAAAACAATAGCCTTGATTCACTTCGCCCAAAACTCAAATCTCGAGGCATGCATCCTGTCCCTGGACTCGGAAAAAGCGTTCGAAAGAGTAGAATGGAGATACATGACCCTCCTCCTCCAACGAATGGGCTTTGGGATGCACATCCTGAGCTGGGTTGCCGCCCTCTATAGAGCCCCCACTGCTAGGGTCCAGGTGAACAGAGTGCTGTCGGAATCCTTCCCTCTTACCCGAGGGACTAGACAGGGCTGCCCTCTTTCCCCCCTTGTGTATATCCTCACGATGGAGGCTTTGGACATAGCGATTAGGTCCCACCCAGACATCGGGGGTATTAGAAGGGGAGAGGTGGAATTCAAGCTGTCCCTGTTTGCGGATGATATCCTAGCATACCTAGCGGACCCGGGCGCTTCAATCCCTCCCCTCTTGTCCCTGGTTAGCTCCTTCGGGAGATTCTCGGGCCTGAAAATAAACACCACCAAATCTGTCCTCCTCCCGATGTGCCTGGCGGACCCTGCACTGAACCCCCCCCCCGCCCAGACTAGGTTTTATGGGATAGCGGTGGGTAAGAACACCATAAAGTACCTGGGGGTTCTCCTCACTAGGGACTTAACAAAACTAGGGTCTTCCAACTACGAGCCCATGTTAACCAAGATCGCCTCTGACTTGAGGAGATGGGGAGGAATGATCCTCTCATGGTACGGTCGGTTGACGGCAGTCAAAATGAACATAGTGCCTTGGCTCTTATACCTCTTCACAGCCCTCCCTACCCAGGTACCCGCTCAAACATTTATAGATCTACACAAGGGGGTCCGGGACTTCATATGGCAGGGGAAAACTCTGCGGATTGGCAGGGCCACCTTGACGCTCCCGAGAGAGGAGGGGGATTTCGGGTTCCCAGATTTTCAATTGTATTACCACGCAGCACAACTGCGGGTCCTCCTAGAACACATGAAGGAAGGCTTGCGGACATATTGGTCATACCTAGAGGACATGGACGTCCACCCCCTAAAAGTCTGCGACCTCTTGTGGGCCCCTCGCAAGTCTATCCCGAAACAAGTACTGTCCCACCCGACCCTGGGTGTCCTCTGGGACATTTGGAGGGAATGTCCCCGGACAGCACACCTTTCCTTGTGGCCGTCCCCCTTGTCCTCCCTGTGGGGGCCCTTCCTGAAAGTGGGCAGCAGAGGGTTTAGACATTCCCAGAGTTGGTCTGATGCGGGACTGGAATGGGCGGGCCAGCCGTTCAGGGAAGGCGAATTCTTGAGTTTTGAGGACCTCTGGGAGGGACTGGGAGGTGGGACCCTATCCATTTCCGAATACCTCCGTCTCAAGGGCATCCTCAATGACCCTGCTTGGGGCCCTAACCTGCGGAGACAACTAACTCCCTTCGAGAAATTCCTCAACTCAGCAACTTCTAGAAAGGGTGCGGTCTCCAGTTTGTACACTATCCTGAACACCCATGACCTCCAGGCTAGGCGAGGTTTCTGTGTTTTTTGGAACGATCTGGCGGGGGAGGAGATATCAGAGGACGCCTGGGCTCGCATATTCAGGATATCGTTTCATGGCAATCTTTTCACCTCGGATATGGAACACAACTTTAAAATCCTGCAGGGGTGGCACAGGGACCCGGCTAAACTCTCGAAAATGTTCTCTGGGGTATCACCCGAATGCCCGAGGGGCTGTGGTCAGAGAGGAACTAGAGGTCACATGTGGTGGCTATGCCCGAAGGTACAGACCTATTGGGAATCGGTGAGAGATTGGATAGCCGAGGTCACGGAAGACCCTCTGCCCCTCAACCCGCTGACCATGTTGTTGGGCCTCCCCCCCGGAGGAAGCGGAAATACATCGGTACCCAAGGATGTGGGAAACTATGTTGAGAGAAGGCAGAGTGGCCCTAGCCCAGAGGTGGAAGAGCCCGGAAACACCTTCCAAAGAAGACTGGACCAAAAAACTTAAGAACATGTTCCTGATGGACAAACTGACTGCCTTGGTGAACAAGGACTCATGCTCATTCCTCGTGGAATGGTATGGGGTCCAGCAGACATGGGGATGGGATGTCCACTAGCTCCGAAATCGTGCCCCCGGATGGACAGGGTGTGACCACCGTTACGAAGGACAATACCCAAATGAGGGGTCCCCTCGACCTGGGGCGATATCAGCTTCAAGCCAGTAACTGAATGGGTCATATGTTGCGGCGCTTCAAAAACCCAGGAGAAGATGTGAAAGTTTGGTCTCTTTACTGTTGTAAAGAGTTTGGATCGGTCTCGGAGAGGGGGAGGGAGGGTGGCTTATGTAGGGGAGGGGATGGGGGCTTTAATTAGGCCCCGTTCTCTGTTTCTATTTTTGCAAAATGCTAATAAAACCAAAGTTTAAAAAAAAAAAAAACACGACAACTCACGCCCCTCCTCTACAAGCCATCGCTTGACCCCACATTCGCCAAAAAGTACCGACTCAACACTAACCTGCCATACCTCACCAGAATCATGGGACACATTGCCACTACCCAACTGCAGTAACACAAAAACAAATAACCTACTCAACCCATTCCAATCTGGCATTCGATTTGGACACAGCAACGAGACTGCTACAGTACATATCCTCGATGACCTCCACATCACTGACAAAAGACACACAGCACTACTGTTACTCCTCGACTTTCTACAGCATTCGACACCATTGACCACACCATTCCACTCGACCTCGTAGCCCACAGGATGAAACGCTCGGGCACCAATCTTAACAGTTTCACATCCTTCCTACAGGACACTGTCTCCATGTCCCCTTTTCAATACGACCCCATCCCGGTCAAGAAAGGACATACCGCAAGGCTACTCTCCATCTCCACTCCTCTGCCACTATATGTCGAATTCCTTGGTCGGACCCTCAACTAACAACTCCCATTTTCCACCAATACGCAGACGACTGCACATATACTTCCAAATCTAATTCCCCCTCAAAACTCCACACCTTCAAAAGATGCATCTCCTCTATTACCAACTGGACGGCCAACCACTACCTCCTCAAGGTCAACCCTTCCAAAATAGAATACCTCCTCGTCTGCCCCCGCCCCTAGACACAAATCCAAACACACCCCGGGAATCAAAGAACTCACCAAAGACAAACCACTCATATCCCTCTCAAAACCTGTTTAATCAGTTGGCTTCACCATCGACCTCCTTCACAAATCACATAGCTTCTGTTACCAAAAAATACAACCTACATCTACATCTACACCTCCTAAAAAAAAAAAAAAATAGATCAGACACATCCTTTCCCCCCGCCCGACTAATTCAGCAATGCAGCCCAAGCACTGGTTCTATCCAAGCTGGACTAAGGCAATGCTCTCAATGGACTCCCAGACAGCTCCAGTGCCCCAACACAAGCCATATAAAACGCATCAGCCAGAATCATCCTCCACCTACCCAAAAATGCACACGTCACCTCAGCTCTTGCCCGACTACATTGGCTCTCCATGCTCCAATGAATTGCCTTCAAAGCCATCCACCACAAAACCCCACCTTACCTCATGGCAAACTCAAACCCATCAACCCACACAAACACCAGACAAGCAAATTAGCATATCCTACTAATTCCACTCTGCAGGCTAACATGGATACAAAAACAAGCATTTATCCAGTACGTACCCAGAGCCTTAACACCCCACCTCCTCACATCCACACTGTACTCTCCATCACCACTTTCAGACACAGCCTCAAAACAATCCTGTTACCCCACACATAATCCTGCCACTCCACCTCTGATGATACCACTTTTGTATCCTAATCTTCCTATCCTGAAATTATTTTGTAACTTCAGTTTCACTTCCCACCTTTTCAACCTTTTAATCTTGTAAGGCACTTTGAGAATCGAGAACCTTTTGGTAGAGCCAGCGCTGAACAGAAATGTCAATGAAATAAATTAGGTTTATATAGTATAAAGGGTATTGACATGCCCAAAGAGCTTAAGGAATGGATGCATAAAGGCGGTCATGTCCTGGGTGGGAGGGTGTTATTTTGCTCTGCCTTGTCAGCCGAAAGCTTGTGTTAACAGGAATGTCTTGAGGTATTGTGTTACATTTTGCCAATTCTCTACGACTTTCAGAAACATCGTCCCAGAATTTTGCCAAAAACAGACCTAATGAACTTCCTCTATTTTTAGTATCGTCAGGTTTACATGAGTTGAACACAGAAGCCGAAATCCAGCCAGCTGGATTGCCCATGTTCCTCTGCGATTCAAGCTGTGAAGAACTTGTTCAGTGTGCATATGGTTTTCAATTATATTTTTTGATCCACTTGGAGACAGTTGAAATCTTTTAAATTGGGGAGATGTGATCTTATTTTCTGAGCTTAAGGCATGCTCTAGTTGCCTTGTTCTGGAGTCTTTACAGTTTTGAACAGAGTTTGGAAAAACTGAAGTAGACCACATTGCAAAAGTCCATCTTTGATACATACACATATGGATCCCATAAGTGCAATGTGGTGTTTGGATTTCAGAGGGGGAGACCTTACGTGAATTTGATAGTCGCACTCAACCACTGCGCTGAACGGTGGCATAAAGTTAAGCTCCAAGTTGAAAAGGATGGCCAGATTTCTTATTCATGGTGTGGGTTAAATGGGCGTCACCCAGCCAGCTAGAGGGGCCAACTGATAGCAAGGGATAAGTGGGCTCCGTCTTCGAAGGAGCACAGGTTCAGACAACTCTCCCTTATCGGTTTGCGAACAGGTGCCAAGCAGTAAAACTGTTTTGGGGCTTAGTGTTCCCAGTATGAGATGAACACGAGTGTCTCATGCATCCAGTTGGAACTGCAGTCTATACAAATCATGGGTTGCGCTACTGGAAACCTATTTTCCATCTGTCAGTAAGACCAACAAAGCAGATCCTTGAGGAGCCCACATGCAAGCCCTGCTATGTTGGATTGTATCTCTTCAGATTGTACTCGTTTGATTCAGTTTGTTCGGAAGAATTTGAACCCCAGCTGCAAACCCACACTGGCACAAGTTTGCCTCTATTGTGCATAACACCTATGCAGATCCGATACAATTAGGTTATTTCAGCAGATTTTACCTGGATATTCTGTGCCTGCAGAAGCCAGGCACAATCTGCTGTAATGAATGCACCATGGGGCTGCCATTGCTGATCTCTGCAAATTAACAGCATGCTATCTGTAGAAGGCACAGGAACCCATGTGGAACACTGGTTCCAGGGTCGTTAACTGCTCACATACAGGGATTCCCCAATCCATCATGTTCACAAAGAGTATGCATCTGCAGACATGCAATCGGTTGCACCACTTACTCAATTCTACATCGATTGACGTTTCCAACTGCTTTGGTTATATTCGACTGGACTATTGATTTCGTAAGAGTTGCTACTGATGTCCTTTCTAATATGGATGCCAGTGCAATGCTCCCATCAGCTTGTGTGCCCCTTCCATATTGCAGTATAGTTTCTCCTGTTCCCAATCAGTGCAAATTGGTTGTTGTAGCAAGCAACACTTCAGGTTATACTGACCATTTTTTTTTTTAGCTATGCATTCATCTATTTTTCTGAAGTGGCTTGAACTCTAACGAAACCTTTATTTTTTATATTTTTGCCTGTTCCAAATGCTGACTCTTTCTCGTTTTAGATATGGTGATGAAAGTCCTGATGCACCTCACAATACCACCAGAGACCAGGCATTTGACTTGCTCTTTAGACAGGAGCACAGCCTCCAAATAATTTCCGCGCAACAGAGATGGACAATATGTCAGATGTTTAATCTCCTGGAAAACAGCCCCCAGTCTCTGTGTTTATGTTGCAGATGTTAAACTCTTGTTTCTACTTCTTACAAAAACAGCTGTTTACAATTCATCTCTTCATCAGAAAGGAAAAGCCATTGATCCAGTCTTCGCATGGACACCAGCACTCAATGGTCAACATTGGATCTACCACTGCTTCTGGTTTACCTAGTTAAGATTTCATCAGAAGACTTGTTCTAAAGTAATACCTTGTCTGCAATATGGGTAAGGTTTCCTTCAGGTTTGTCAAGCAGTCTGGAAGCTGAAACGTGTGGCTATTCCTAAGTGATAGTATGTGTGTGTCCGTGAAGTTTCATTTGTGTGTGTTCATCCCTGGTAACGGAGTGCAGGGGTGGAAACTGGTCTGAGGGGACCAAAAGGAAAATCATGGCAGGTGGTACGAAGAAATGCTTTGTCATGCAAAGAAAAGACAAAAATCTGCAATATAAATTCTTTATTGCAAGCAGAGAAATCCCATTTGTGGACAGACGGCATATACAAGAGATAGGGGCCGGTGGTCAGGAACCAACATCATACAATAAGGTCCTTAAGGTGTGGATGTCCAGACAAGTCTCCACCCAAACAGCAGGTCACAGCAAGTTCTTGGTAAACTAGAGATGGGAAGATTCTGCTGCATCAACGTAAAGGGAGTTCTCCTACCAAGGTCTTGCACATCTTAATGATTGCAGTCCACTGAAAGGAGTACATTATTAGGTATTTCCAAGATCAAGACAGAGTATTCATTCGAAAACCCACAATAACCCTGCAGTCAGGCTATTTTATATGACAGGACACAGGATTCGTCCGGCACAGAAGGACACTGAACGCAGGTCATAGATCACTGGTCCGCAGCTGTGGCCACTAGAGCTATTTGTACCACTGAGTTTGTTGAGATGGAGAGTCCTGAATCGTCACATCTGCCAGTTCCTCCCAGGGTTCCATTTTGAGGCCAGGCATGAGCAGTGTCTGAAAGAAACCGAGAGAGTTAGGACTGTTCATTGCACACACTATGTTGCCACTTGGCTCATTACAAAACATGGTCTCTAGTCTGGATTTCTGAAACTTCAAGCCCCAGCACCTAAAAAGGATTTGCAGATAATAGATTCTGGGTCAATGGTGGAACAGACATGGGAAGATTGATACGAGACGGCCATGCACACAGGGGGTCAACACCACAAAGACACCAGGTTTGAAGCTTCATGAGGAACAGAAAATCAGCATGAATAAACACAGATGGTGTGTAGCATGATGTCCGTGCATCATCACACCAGGCAAGCACAAATCTAACACCAAGAAAAAGGTCCTCATTGCAGTGACTTTTGAGCAGTGACTTTTGAGCAACTACTCTAAATACATTTTCAGACTGATGGAAAGATCTGTACTGGAAAGGAAAGGGACTGGAACACTTTTCACAAAGTCAGAAGGTCAAAGCAATGTGGAAATATGCTTGTATGTGCTGCAATGCCCATGAGGTGCCCCTTCCTCAAACGTGCACAGTGGTCTCTTCATACTTCAGTTCCTTTCTTCTCCGTCCATACCAAAAGCAATGAAATATAAAGACGAGAGTAGGGATGGTCAATGCGATATCTGCCAGGAGGGGAGACTATTAGAAGTCGACTTAATCCTACACCCCATACCCACTTCCATCCAACTGGTGGGAATAGGAAGCAAGGTGCCAAGATTATCCAGAGGTACAGTCAAACATGTTTTAAAGCCTCTATTCCAGCAACACAGTTGAGGGGGCGGGGGCATCGCTTCAGAAGGAAACCCTATCCCCAGTATCCCCAGTAGAGTGGATTCTTCCTCAATCTGGATGCACATAGATGCCAAAGAACGCCCTTAAGGGCTCCGCTTCAGAGAGACATTATTGAAATTGTGCTTGCATATGTGAGCCATGAATCAGTTTGCTGACCATTTTCATTTGCATGATTCATACTATGACTAAGGGTCAGAGTGAGAAAGAGGAGTTCATCTAATGCCCACTACACCAATAGATTACTCTCCTCTCTGCGTTTGCAGTCTATCAGTTTTGGCTTCTTATTGAAAAATGTCACTTCATGATAGTGTGTCTAGGTCAGAACAGTTCTAATTCGGACCACCCGAAGAAAGCTCTTTAGAGCAAAAATATAACTTTTTATGAAATAAATGAGCCTATTGAGCACACTTGGCAACCCCCAAATCACTGCATACCAATATTTAGAGGAAGAGGTTGCGTTGTAGACCACTCGATATGGAAAGAAAATTATGCTGAATACGCTCCACATGGTTCGGCTCCTGGAATGAGCAGCTGAGGTGCATCTATATGGAGTGTGGGTCAGTCTCTTGATCCCACAGGTGGGGCAGATAAGCAGAGTAACTCTTATTCTAAGGTGGGTAAAAGGGACCAATTGGCATTCGACCAACAGCTCTCTGGAACCATGGCAATGTGGAGGTGGGGTATAAATAATTTGGAATTATGCAGAGGAGATCCACATTTAGGTAAAACTGTCATGGGAACTCAACCTTGCCGCCAGTAACAAGAATCCCGTACTGCAACAATAAAATGGATGGACAGCAACTCTCTGAAAATCAATGCCACCATGACTGAAGTACTGAGGTTGAAATCGAACATTAATTCTTGGAACTTCATGTTTTGGCCAGAGGCGTTGGCCTAGGCCCCAGTTCTTCGCCAATAGTAAGAAACTATTAAGGACACTACTCTCACATTAAAACAAAAAATCTCCTTGTTAGTAAAATCCTGTTTCTTCCATCAAAATAGACTGACTGGTCTACTACTTCTTCAGTTTTTCCCACAGAGTTATGGTACCAAGTTATTTTTATCATCTCGATTACACTTCAGGAATAGCATTTTCATCTTGGACACCCAGCCAAATTGATGAGTTGCAGTGTATTTAGAACGTGGCTCCTAGGCTTTTGCTCAAGCTGAGGAAATTCAACCACATCTTGCTATTTCTCCCTTCATTTCACTGGCTGTTAGCCAGGCAACCAGTTATTTTCAATACCATGTGCTTGATCCAAAGTTCCCATACGGGACTACATACTTCGCTCTCTCAGAGAATCCACTGCTATGTCCTTTCTAGACAATTTTGGTCTCACTCATCCCTTTTCACTGCCCACACATTCAGGAAGCAAAGATGGGTGCAAAATCTCGCTCAGTAATGTCCCAGAACATATGGAATACCCTTCCACCTGTACAAAGATCGGAAAACTACCCTTTGATTTTGGAGGATGAATCTTAAAACCCTGCTCTTCCGAACCAAATTCGGCATAGAGGGCCTTCTCTATGTCGGGACCCTATCACCCCCTTCGACCCCCCCTCAATAATAAAAAAATAAATTAAAAAAAGTTACGGGCAGCTGTCCAGTTCTGAAATGCATCAAAGACTTCAGCACTGGACAAGGGTTACATTTTTAAAGTAGGTGTTTGGGGGGGGCTCCTCCCCCCCCCCCAATAAACAAAACCAATTTACAGGGAGCTGTCCAGTGTTAAAAATATAGATTGCAGCACTGGACAGCTCCCTGTAACGTTATGTTTAATTGAATTTCCATTTAAACCCTATTTGATTAAAGGGTTTCAATGCATAAACACTTTGCAGTTTATGTATGGGAATTTGATGGAACATTTTTCGTTGGAATAAATTAGATGCTACTTACCTTCGAGGGAAAATATTCGATGGAAAGACCATAAACCGCTGTGAATGATGCTCTGGTCACATTTGACGCAACCAATGTTACATTTCCTCTCACCCGCTGCCCTGCACAATGTGGTGTCCTCAAGGATTTTCTCTGCCTCACCTTTCACATCTCTGAGTGCTCAGTAATGGGAGCCATCACTCAAGATCAACAGGACCTCTAGATGCATGTAGATGAGCGACAGATGCGATTAAATGGGGGTGTTGTAGAAAAGTAGTATAACACCACTAATAATACAGGAATGCTTTTTATAGGAGCAGCAAATTAATGCATGCCAACCGACTGACCTTGAATGACGGTGAAAGCAAGGCTATTGTGGCTGGGTCTTTAAAGTCTGCTAATCAGGCTGCTTCACTTTCGAGTGGTGACGAGACCAGGCCCAAAACCATCCTTGGTTCAATAGATAATCTGTGCTCTATCACAGACTTCAGACTCTCCTGACAGTTTGAGGTACAAGCGGTTCTTGTCATTACCATCTTCAGCTTTTGAGAAATACCTGGATACCATGCACATGGCTCCCCTAGTTAGGGCAGGGATTCTTGAATGTCTGGGATATGAGAATGCCACTAACCTCACCAAAACCATTTACCCATTGCAGTAGTTTCAAGTGACCTGGGAAATGTGAAACTTAATTGTGGAGCTACACCTCACCTTTCCTCCGACAACTGTATTTGCTACCAGTGCAACAGCACTTGAGGTTTAAGGTCCTGTGCCCGATTACTATGTTTTTCTTGGCATGGGGATATATTACCGGAGAACAAAGATCCAGAGCTTTATTCCATCATACGTGATGTGATCGTACTCGCAAGTCAAGCTAAGGCAACCATGAATCAAACTTTACGTTATGGTGGGAGGCCCTTCACAGTTATGTATGCTCTGTTGAGCCCTTCCCCTGCATCTGCAACATTTGGAAGGCCAAGTCGGATTTCTCCAGTCCCTGAAGATGTATCTGTTTTCCAAGGTCTTCAATGACTTTGTAAAGCCTAGTCTCTCCCATCCCCTTAAGCAATCAAACACAAAGTTTCACTGGAGAGGTGGGTAATACACGATTGAAGCAGCTACAGGTGACAATGTGTGAAGTATATCCATATTAATATTAATGTAACAGCAAGGAGTGAAGGTCATCAAAGCAGAAAGAATTAAACTGAACTGCCATTGTACTTCAACATTGCATCTGTAAAAGCAGGTGTCTGTGGCATGATGGTTAATATTTGAGATTGGAGGCTCAAATGAAATCAGTATTGGGAAACCATTAGGGCAGTTTATGAGATTTGGAGGGAGTCCGAACTTAGTAGTGTCCAGGTTTAGGCTTAGAACTCACATCAGGCCGAATCCTTGCCTGATAGCACTCCACAGTCAGAAGCTGCAGTATTTATCCAAGAAGGAACCCAAGGAACAGACAATGTAGGAAAGTTACCAAACTGGCTCCCCTTTCAAATGGGGAGTCCTTTCCTGCACTCCAAGACCAATATGGAAGGAACATGTAAATGGGAACGGAAACCTGTGGGAAAGAAGGTCAATTCGTCAGCTGATCCCTAGCAAGGCCTGAATGGAGAAAGCCCACAGGTTGCAATGGAGAAGGAGTGGTTTTACAAATGTAACTGAGAAAACAGCACTAGCCATGCAAACTCTGCTAACCTGGTGACTGATGCAGCTACCTTCAGGGAAGGGCCTGGGGTTCATTGGAATTTGAATCGGCTATGTTCGATGTGGAAGGTGAACATGGGGCTCGGAATTTGGGATTCCAAATTACTGCCGCTTTTGTGATGTGCAAAAGTGCTTGGTCACCTCCTTCTGCTGCCTTGACATTTAATCAGTGCGATGGAAAGGGGACTGAACTTCAGAGTCTACCTAGAAGCATCAGCTGAGCTAAACGGCCCTAACTGCCCTTCTTGGCTCCATGGCGCACTGCTGTGACAAAAGAGCACTTGCAACCCTTATGCTATGCTGTGGCTCACAGAGATGTCCATCCACTGAAGTGGGCAGACCTCCTGTGAATGCCATGGCTACAACTGCCATTCCGATGCCTGCAGTCGTGCCTCAGCTTCCATTTGCCGGGGATTACACACCCAGTTTGTTAAAACTTTCACAAGATCCTCCTAGCCTCCTCCCCACAAGTTACCTTGATGATGGGCTCCTTGGGAGGGGCCCAGGCTGGCACAATCTTTCCATGCATTCTCCAGGCTGAATAGGGGTTGGCCAAGTGCCGCTCAAACACCACATACTCCAAGACATCCTTGGGCACATCTTCCGTGCCATACATCAGGCGCCCAAAGCGGTCATAGATTGCCAATGTCTGGGGAGGAAAAAGTAGACACAACTGAGTCCGGACAGTATCCACAAAACAATCAAAGACCTAGGTATATTTGAGACAGTCCCCTCCGAATGAAAACATATGTACGTACACACACACACGTACACACACACACACACACACACGTACACACACACACACGCACACACACACACACAAAAATAGTCAGCACACTTGTGAACATTAGCATGGACGCAGACATCAGGCGAGAGACCCAGTAGCCTCAAATGAATGAGCTCACCTATACCAAGAATGAGACAAAGCTGCTTCCAAGGACAGACCACATTGCCTCAAGTGAATGTACACAGTAAGATGAGAGATTCATACCCATCCGCTCCAAGAGAACATGCAAAATTAAACATGGAAGCCCAAAAAGCGAGAGCCAGCTGCATCACAAAAAGCACACATGTACGCCGGATAACCTGAAAGTGAAGAAACTAGCAAGTTGGAAATCATTGAAGGAGTGACACGTGACTGGTACTAGATTTCCTCTGCCCCTACCAGTTAGGCAGTAACTGGAGAGCTCTTTCCACTGGAGTTTGAGAAACCTGAAGGTGTCTCACCCGCTAGTCCACAGATATCTGTCATCCAGATGGCCAGGACACAGCCATCGCTATTTGATCCAGTTCCTGGGGGTGGACATGGGGAGGATCACCTGAATGGGGGGTGGGGGGAGGGGTGTTCGGGGAATGGAAGTGGAACACTGGCGGGGGCGAGACGCAGTACCCCCTTCCTTCTAACCCCTTTTCCCCATCCTAACCCGCAGGATACTAAGAAGCTGTAACCCCATTTTTTGATACAAACACTTTCCTACAACGTGAAAGGCAACGGATCAACACCAGAGCTGTTTACCTGACATGTCCCAACACAAGGGTCAGACAGAGTCAGGCAATTGACAATAGCTACGCACACCTTATGGCCCTTTCCCTTCCTCACAGGGATAAAAGGCAGAGAACAAAAGCACACGTCGAGCAAGGCCGAAAGCATGAGGAAACAGCTACACCGGACCAGCAGTTCAAACGTTGGAGAAGGCGGCGAGACCTAGAGGGACGACCAAGGGGGTGGGGGGGCGTGGGGGACTGCCCTTGCCCTTTTCAAGTCACACACGCGAAGCCTCCAAAAGGGAAAAGACTAGGAAGTCCAGCTGGCATGTGGTGCGACAACGGCACACAGTTCCCTCCTGCGCTGGTAGCCAAAGCAGGAATAAGTGCTTGCCGCCGAGGTGCCGTCCTTGACTCCCGAGACAAGAACTCAACAGTTCAGCACAGCCGGTGAGTCGGAGAAGACATAGTAAAACCGAACTGTGCTGGGCCCAAGGTTGCAGGCGGCAACCTTGTTTAACAAAGAACGTGTGTGATTGAACTTTAAAGAAAGTCTAGAAAAGGTTCAGAAACAAAGTGGGCAGGCCCTGCAGGGCGCTCATTTGAAGGACTCTGACTGAAGCCTTTGTGGGTTGTGTTTTTTTGGAAACTACAAGAACCCAGAGGCCTTAAGAGAGGCCCGGGTAAAGTGTCGAAGTGGTTCTGCAAGGGTCGAGCAAAACCCTTCATACACTCGCAAATCTTTGACACATTGGAGAAAACTGATTGAACGGTGAAACTGGCAGATGTGAATCCGACAGAGGGATGCCTGAAAATTGAGGGGGAACAGTGATGTACCCGTGAACATTGTGACAAGTGTGAACCCGGTCTAGGGATATCCACAATGGGTAGTTGCTTAAAAAGACATTGAGACATTTGAATAATACATTTTGAGTGAAAGGCCGTGGTGAACCGGATTGAGGGAGACAAGCGTTTAAAGAAGGATCAGAGCCCGGCTGATGGTGATCCAAAGGGATGAAGTGCAATCACCCCCAACGTGAAAGATTACCAAAGATTGTTATTTTAGCTGTTGAACAGAAAATGTTGAAAGAGATAGCCTCTAGGACTATTATTGTTATTTTATTCATTTTAGTGCTTTACTTATTATTAGCATTTTAGATCCGTTTTTAGTGATCTTGTATCTGATTGCGGATTCTTAACTTAATTACTGTTTTAATTCAATGCTGAATTAGGGAAACTAAATATTAAGTCACGCTGATTCGAATTGTGTAGCAAACAGCCTTTCTTCTACTTGAAGTCTCTGCTTCGTGCATTACAAGTGAAAGCAGGTTAAAAAAATGAGAACTCCCTCTGAAATTGTAGTCCTAAGCTCCTACTAATTGACACGTGAGGCGCGTCAGCGCTGGCGCTTTGTGGACGGTTTGTGGCAGTTCGTGAAGGTACGGGAAGAGACGGTACGTATTTCCCTGCTCCCCGTTTTCAGCATGGGCCTAGCAGAGCTTTTGGAGGCCACAAAAAACGCATGTACCAAACTAGAAGGAAATAGATAGCCTCTCTTCCACACTTCAGTGTAGCTCTAACAGTGGAGACTTCAATGATCTACACTCCAAGCATGTGCATAGCCAACCCCTCCTTCCCCCCTGATCCCCTGATACTAGCATCTGTGTGTCCCGGAATTACTCTGCCCCTTGAGGTTGCTTTTCAAGGCACATTGGAAGGGAGAGTTGGCAGACCAGGAAAGAGGATTGTATGGCTGGGGAGGAGCCCCGAAAAGCATTCACAGCTTCCTAGCATATATAGGAACTAAGTAAAAGAGGAGCCTACCTCCATTAACTTTGGGCCTACCCACATCACCTACCCCGCTCAAACAACCCAGGATAAACAGGGTCACCGGGGAGGTTTCCCGGAGGTACGGTGTCACCAGGGTCATGCCAAATCGACACAAATGCCCTCCACACACTGCAGACTGGACCTGCCATGCAGAGAAATTAAGACTAGTATAGTTGGGGGTCAGGTGAAATGTATGCTACATAACACTCGGTCACTGATCAGGTATGCCACTGGTTTTGCAGATCATATTATGGATCAACAGCTAGATCTCTGTGCGATCACGGAGTCATGGCTGCATGATGCAGCTGGCCCCTCACTTACTATGGCGGTACCCGATGGTTAGAATATCCTTGGGTAAGATCTATTAAACGGCAGAGGTGGTGGGTAGCCTTAATCTACAATCAAGCCCTTAATATACGAACAATTGAGACTCCCCAGATCCCAGACTGTGAAGTGATCTGGGCTAAATTTCAAGTTAATCCCAACACCACGATTAATAATATTATAGTCTACAGGCCACCCCACAGCAGTGAGAACTTTGTCACAAATTGTAGTGATCTTTTAGCTCCCATATTAAAGCCCAACACCAGAACATTGAGCCTAGGGGATTTCAACTTTGGTTATTTTAGTCGTTCGGACGCGCCTACTATGCTGATGAAGTCGGTGCTACTCGACCTTGGGTTTGACCAGCATATCACGTCATCCTCCCATGAAAAAGGTAAAAACCTGGATTGGGCTTTATCACAAAATATCTGTATTGAAGATGTACACAATACCCAATGCCCATGGTCAGATCATCATCTCCTGGACTGGAATAGGACTCTCGCTCCAGTCCTAAAAATTCCTAGAGAGGGTTGTAGGGTTGCATTTAGAAATACCTGCAAACTTACCCCGGCAGCCATGGCCCCCTTTTTTACGCCATTGACAAATGTCTCATTCAAGATTAATTCGGCCGAAGAATGATCCGATGTCTATTATAAGATACTGGAGACCGCTGCTGAAAGCTTAGCGACAGTGAAGTCACGCGTATTCACGAAGCACACTGACAAAAAAAAAAAAATGGTACACTCCAGAAATGCGGGCTCTCGGGACAAACTTCTCACAGCACTTAAACCATGGGATAAAAACAAGTCTAACAAGGATAAACTATCGGCAGGCAGTTAAGGCCTATTAATAGTCCATTACCTGCGCAAAAGGGAATTACTATAAGCTTCGCATCTCCGGAGCAGCTTCCAGCTCGAAGGAGCTTTTTAGGATCCTCAAAGAGCTGGAAACTCCCTGCTCTCCTGCTAGTCAGGTGGTCAAACCCTCCAAATGGTGTAAGGATATCCAGGAGGCTCTCCTGGACAAATTTGAAAAGACGCAGGAAAGTATCCACTGCAAAAAACGAGGACTGCCCGGTGAACGTGAAGGACACTGCAGAACAAGTAGCTCCCAAATCATTCCCAGAGTTTACCTTCAAGCCTATATCAGAGCAGAGTAATTAAGAAATTGGCTCAGTCTGTTTGCAACTGTAGCAAGCTACCGTGGTATTCTGAGATAATGTTGGTGCTTTTGCTGAACTATTTGTTTGCTGCATGTGGAGCTTAGGACATTGCGACTGACCAATGTTAGGAGTAGTATGTAAAGAAAGACGAACCACAAAGACTCCACTTGTTGCGCTCCAAATCAGAATTGTATTAAAAAAGAAAATTATACAGAATTACTTCATTCCATTTTTTAATGCTTTTTTTCTTCCCAATTTTTCAATTTGATTCATTCCATTTGTTTTCATTATTTACCAATGTTTGAACAATGCAGATTCATTTTCATTCACATTTCATAGTATGAAGAAAAAAGATTTTCCTTTGTTTACATTCAATATTGTGGTTAGTTGTTTAGGCTAACTCCCTCTGTAGTCGGTTATTTGAGCTGACACCCTCTACACGTGTTTCACCATGCTATGTTTTGCATGGTTCTTCAGGAGGGATTTAGGTAGCTTATATTTATGAGAACACTGTTGCCATTTATGCAGTTCTACGGAAAAAGGGAACAAGAGAAAAGTTGTATATGACCATGGTTTGTACCTGTCCGAGATCATGGGCAAACTCAAGCTTACTAACTGTAAGGGTGATGTTTGCCCGGCTATCACTGTTAAAGCCTGTGCTCCTCATCTGCTTCCCCTGATCACAAAATGTGTTCATGCATATTTCAGGGAAAATATTGTCCCAAGCATTATAGAACAAACATTGATCTCCCCACTTAAAAAAAAAAAGACTGCGCTTGACCCTAGCATAGAGGGCAACTATCGCCCCATTACTAATGCCCTGCTTTCATTAAATGTCCAATGTCATTGATTAATTACATAGACAATACTACTTACTTGTGATATGCTTGAAAATGTGATATGTTTCCTAGGTGCACTCCTTTGTTGCCTGCATAGTCAAGTGTTGCTGGTTTAGCAATTCACCACTCGTGCTCTATAAAATAGCAAAAACGAAAATCTTTTGTGTAAAAAGTGTAAGTAGAGTTTCTCTAGCTACTTTTCATGTATGGCATTGACTTTGTTGGGCTCACCCGAGTTCCTTGCGGCTGTTATCCTGCTCAATTCTGGCACGATTTTGGGGAGATGCACCGGATTCGATTGTTCGATGCAGCCCCCAAAATGGCCGCTCTAAATGTTGCGTCTGGAGCGTCGCGACGCTGCGTGATGACGTCACCACGCTCCAGACGCTGCGTACGCCTCCCGGTTGCTATTTTGGATCGGGTGGACGTTGTTGATTGTGCTTTTGTGAACCCTAATACGAGAATTCTCTGTATTTTCATTTAAATTAAATACTGAATGAGAAGGGCTTAATTTGGCCCGAACCTAGGTACGGACTAATTTTTATTAGTTAAATGGAAAAATATTTTAGAATCCTAATGTTTAGGTCCTATGTCATATTTGTGCTGGTCAGTCTGGCACGCTGATATATAGTGAAAAAATGATGTGAAAGAAATAAAAATAAAAAATACAAATTAAAATAAACTGTTCATTACATATTCCATCATAGAAATAGCTATTGGATGCACACTTGGTCTAGAAAAAGTGGCCCATTTCTGTGTCAAAATTTAATCCGTGATTGCAACAGTCTAGAATGCATATCCATTTCGCTTCATGCTGACGGAGTTTTTTCTCCCCGTTTCCTCCTCTCTGGCTTATCTTGACATGTTCAATCCCCAACAATCGAATTGTGTAGCTCGTATTGCAGTTCATGAAATCCATGATTGTGTATACTTTACCATTGGGTAGTCGGATTTATTTTTTGCTGTTTTCTGCGAATTTGCAATAGTTACATTGTCCACACTTGAAAAAACCTTTTAGCTTGTCTTGTGACCATAGTTGGGTTTTGTCTTTTGACGATACACCTGATGTGAAGTGTGATGGGCATAAGATTTGTTTTAGATTTTGGGCTTTCCGGTAAGTAATGAGGGGATAGTCTTCAACAAAATTCTTAAGATCACTGTCCAGTTTGAGTATATTCCAATGTTTATTGAGTATCTTCCTCAATATCTTATTGTCGGTACTGTAAGTGGTAACAAATCTAATTTTATTTTGTTGTTTGTCTGTTTGCCCATCTTTTGTTTTGTTCTGTAAAAGATCTTTGCGATTGAGTTGTTTCGCTTTGGTTGATGCTGCTTTCAATTGATTCTTGTTGTACCCGCTTTTGAAATTTCAGGGTTGCTGTCTCCATGTGTTTATTCGTTTTATTCTCTTGGGCACAATTGCGTTTGATTCTGATGAATTCTCCATAGGGTATATTTTTGATTGTGTGTGGTGGACGATTACTGTGGGCATGAAGAATGTGGTTTCCTGCGGTTGGTTTTGTGTAGAGTGTTTGGATTTTGTTGTTCTCAATGTATAATTCCAAATCCAGGAAATGAATCCGATTAATGCTTTCTTCCATGGTGAGTTTAAGATTATAGTTGTTGTTATTGAGATATTTGTGGTAGTCTAGCAGGGTTGCTTGATTGCCATTCCATATTACCAAAATATTGCCTACGTACCTGCCCCAAAATACAATGTTATCATCTGTGAATGCTTTGTGCAGCCAGGCATGTTTTAGTTCAAAGCTGCCCATGTACAGGTTTGCATAGAAAGGTGCGAATTTGGCTCCCATGACGGTGCCTTGGCATTGCTTATAAATGATGTTATTGAACAGAAATATATTGTTGTGTAGAACGAAATTCAACATTTCGAGTATCATGTTGTTCTGTTCTAGATACGAGATGGATCTTGCTTTTAGAAAGTATTCCGTTGTTTCCATGCCCTTCAAATGAAGTATGCTGGTGTACAGAGCTGTAACATCAAAAGTGACTAGTCTGTAATTTTCTTCCCAATTTATGAGTTCCAACTGTTGTATGATATGTTTTGTGTCCTGTACAAATGATGCTAGATTTGCTGCCAGCGGTTGTAGAAAACGATCAATGTATGCTGAAATGGGTTCTGTAACTGAACCTATGCCATTAATTATCGGTCTGCTAGAAGGTATTGTTCGGTAACTTATGTATTTTAGGTAAAAAGTAGATTGTGGCAAGTACCGGGTGTTTGGTCTTCAGAAAGTCCAATTCTTCTTCTGAGAGAAGGCCATTCTCATACCAGTCTGTAATCATCTGGTTCCATTCTGTCATGATCGTAGGTAGAGGGTTATCCTTAAGTTTAGTATAGCAAGTTGTGTCATTCAAATGTTTTTCCACCATTTTTATATAATCCTGGGTATTCAAAAGGACTATTTTACCTCCTTTGTCGGCCTCTTATTGTAAAATTGTCATTTTTACTGAGATTCGAAATTGCAATTTTTTCTTTCTTGGTGAGGTTATTGTGCTTCCTTTTGTCTTGTTGATTTTGTGTGTAGACTTTTCTTAGATTTTTTTCCACTGCTAGTGTAAATATGTCTACTGTATTGTCCATAGTGGTCTGCGGAATGAAAAGATTTTGATTTGAGTTTTGATGATGCTGCTTGTCCAATGTCTATGTCAAGGTCTGTAAGTAAGGTTTCCATTGTATGTCTCTTCAGAGTCTCCAATGTGGAGTAGGCTTACTGTATGTTCTGTGTCTTGTATCGTGAGCTCCGATATTGGGGGTTTTACTTTTTGGCTTTTTTGATAAGTAGCAAAGTATTTCTTTAGTTTAAGTAATCTACTGAATTTATGAAGGTTCACATATGTTTGGAAAAAGTCCAGGCTGTTGGTTGGACTGAAAGCTAACCCTTTGTTAAGTGCTGAGTAGAGTTCCTTTGAAAGTTCTGTATTTGAAAGATTGAGAACTAGGTTTTCTTCTTGTTTGAGTTTTTGGATCTTGCCCACATTCCTTTTTGATTGTTGCTTGTTCTGATCTTGCCCCACCTGCCCATCTTTGTAGGCCACCATTTGTGTCTCAGGTTGCACTTGTTGATTTCTGAGTTGCTGTGTACTTTGGTAGAGAGGATAGGCCCTTGCTTTCCTGTGTTTTTGGTATTCTTCTAAAAAAAGAGTATGTAGTATTTTCTTCTGATGCGCATTCCTCATCCATGGTTTCTGCTGATTTTTCACTTGCACTGTCTGGCTCTGATGATTCTGAAGTAGTTTCCTGAGATTTTTTCGTAGGGGCCGCCGATTTTTAGGTTGTCTGGTTGATGGTCGTGTTCTGAAATGTATAGACACGTTTGAATTTATAGTCCAATTCATCGCGTAGGAATGCCTGTTTTTTGTTTTAATTTCTTTTTCGTAGTTGTTCAGATACTCATCCATTATTTGATCATTTTTAAAGGTGGCTTCAGGGAGGATTAGGTCTTCTATTGTCTTTTTGATCCCTTCTATCTCTTCTAACAGTTTTGCATGGACTTTTTTCGTGTGCATAATAATCCTATGGATCATTTCCTTTGATGTTGTTTTTAAGAGTTCTTCCCAATCTTTAAGATCCTCTTCATCCTCTTCTTCAAAAGCTGGTAGGATGCAGATATGTAGTACTCTCGGTATTCTTCCTACTTTTAGGTATTTTTCCATGGTCGTTATTTCCCACCAGCGGAATAGTTCCTTCTTAGATAATGATTCTAGTTTCTCAAATGCCTGTTTGAGTGATTTGATTGGTGATGCATCACTTGCTTTGTTTATTGGGGTGCACCTGAAAATAGATGTTCTGCCTCTTGTTCCCTTTGTCTGAAACATTGTTCCATTTTGTACAATTTGGTGTACATCACTCCTGGTGCTCATCTTTTGTTGCTGTATCGACTCAAGCTAATTAAGAAATTGGTTCAGCCTGTTTGCAACTGTAGCGAGCTACCTTGGTATTCTGAGATAATGTCGGTGCTTTTGTTGAACTATTTGTTTGCTGCATGTGGAGCTTAGGACATTGCGACTGACCAATGTCAGGAGTAGTATGTAAAGAAAGAACCACAAAGACTCCACTTGTTGCGCTCCAAATCAGAATTGTATTTAAAAATAAAATTATACAGAATTACTTCATTCCATTTTTTTATGCTTTTTTTCTTCCCAATTTTTCAATTTGATTCATTCCATTTGTTTTCATTATTTACCGATGTTTGAACAATGCAGATTCATTTTCATTCACATTTCATACTAATAAAAAAGATTTTCCTTCGTTTACATTCAATATTGTGGTTAGTTGTTTAGGCTAACTCCCTCTGTAGTCGGTTATTTGAGCTGACACCCTCTACACGTGTTTCACCATGCTATGTTTTGCATGGTTCTTCAGGAGGGATTTAGGTAGCTTATATTTATGAGAACACTGTTGCTATTTATGCAGTTCTACGGAAAAAGGGAACAAGAGAAAGAAGTTGTATATGACCATGGTTTGTACCTGTCCGAGATCATGGGCAAACTCAAGCTTACTAACTGTAAGGGTGATGTTTGCCCGGCTATCACTGTTAAAGCCTGTGCTCCTCATCTGCTTCCCCTGATAACAAAATGTGTTAATGCATCTTTCAGGGAAAATATTGTCCCAAGCATTATAGAACGATCTCCCCACTCCCCAAGTCTGCGCTTGACCCTAGCATAGAGGGCAACTATCGCCCCATTACTAATGTACCTTATTTACTGAAGATCTTGGATAAAGTAGCTCACCTTCAGATCGAAGCCTACTTTTGGTTTAAGAAAATCCCACAGTATGAAATCTCATCTACTGGAGTTTAAGACCAACATAATGCAGGCCATGGCAGGGTCCAAAACTACCATGCTTATACTTCTGGGTCTCTCTGCCGCATTTGATCTTGTGGATCACGTTATTCTGGCAGAGAGGCTGCAGACATCAGCACATTGCTCCAGACCAGCGATTGAGTGGGTTAAATCATTCCTTGCAGACTCTACAACGAGGGTCTTTTTTGATGTCATCGCTGAGGAGTTCACAGGCATGTGCGGGTCCCACAAGGTTAATGAGTTGCACCCACCCTTTTTAACATCTTTATGCTCCCATTATTAGAGGAATTAGACAAACTTGGTTTGGTGTACGCAAAATATGCGGATGATACACAGTGCCTTGTACCTCCGACATGGGATTATATTCTTGACCGATTCGTTAAATTCCACATATGAAATCTTTCAATCATGGATGCAAGTCAATAAGCTTGCCGTAAATAGTTTGAAGACAGAACTTATGATGCTAGGTACTGCAATGCAATTGAAGAAGCTCAACGCGGTTAACCCATCTTTCAAAATTTCACATTGCAATATCAATAGCCAGAACAAGGTAAGACACTTGGTGTAATCCTCGACCAAGAATGGTCTATGAAAAACTAGGTCAATGGTCTTGTTTCCAGCATGTGTTTCCATTTGAAGCTCCTAGCTCAGCTACAGCCCCTTCTGTCATCAGGCAATAGCGCCATAGTGGCCCAAGCCATTACTGGAGCAAAAATAGATTACTGCTCTAGCCTACTGCATGAATCTCCAAACACGATATGACCCAGTTGCAGGTGTGCCAGAACAACGCAGTACGTATCGTCGCAGGGCTGCAAAGGAGAGAACATGTCACAACGGCTAGGAGAGCATTACTTTGGCTCCCCATTTGCAGCCGCATTATCTACCGCGTGATGTACATTACGCACAATTGTATCTCAGGGCAAGCCCTGAAATATCTGGCCAGCCGTATACTAGAATCGAATAATACTAGCATGCTAGAAACACCAAGAGCCCATCGGTCTTATGTGGAGCATAGATCGACATGCTGCTCCATGGATATGGAACTCCCTTCCTCTAGATCCGAGGTCCTGCACTAATCTGCAGCACTTTAAGAGCAGGCTGAAAACTCATCTATTTGAGTAATCTCATGCCAACAATCTAACCTTGTGCCTTTCCATGGCCGTCTCTTCTCATTCTCCATTCCCTGTGGATGCTCCCTGTTGTGTGTTGTTTGTAACGTTGGCGCCATTATGCCTCCGGGCCCCTCTCTGGATGGTTAAAATCTGAATGGAAGCCGCAGGGGCGGGGCTATTTATACCCTAAATCCTACTGGTGGGGACTAAAGCACCCAAAAAAGACACTGATAGGGCACTAAAGTGTCGAAGTTTTCCATAGGGAAATGCTAGCTTAAAGGGACCGAGGTTCCCAGCCTGACGGGGAATATTCACAGCATGTGAATCCATGAAAGATCCAATGCTGTAGAAATAAAGGAACTTATGTTTGTTTATTGTTTTTTGGTTCAGCCGGCCTTCTAAGGCAAGAGACTTTGCAGGAAAGACTTGGCCCCAGAAGGTACTGGCATTGTTGAAAGGAACTGTAACCTGGTGCTGGCGAGGCCCAGGAGTGTGCTGTGCTCAAAGGTCCTGCCTTGTCCGTGCTAAAAATGTGGGGAAGGGAGCCACCAACCAGACTTGTCATTTGGTGAACACTTCTTTCTTTTCTTGTGAACATTAACCCACACTACTTTGTAACTTAGTTGTAAGGATTAGCAAGGTTTTTTTTTTTAGCATAGGCTCTTTTTATTTGACAAGATGCCACTAGGAGGACTCGTCGTAGCTTGCTCCCATCTTAGATTTAGGTTTAGATCAGGTGTCTTTCTCACCCATTTATACAGTTTAATGAACACCCATGAACTGTGATCACTTGCGTCTGTCTTTACTGTTGCCACCATGAGATCTTTACTGGAACCACAATGGAAAGCAGAGTAGAAGTTGTAGGATTTGCTGCTGCAGTTAAGCCTATTGGCTTCCAGCACTTTTAAATGAGCAGGAGAGCAAGGGGTTTGGCTGGAAGGACTGTTCTGGTTGAGACTCCCCCATAAATTGGTTTATAGATGTATACATTATAAATAGCTGGTGTGATAAATAAGTATGTGCATATTGTGACGATTCTGCAGATAGAGTCACTTCTCCCCAGGAGGGAGCCCCTTTCCATGAGGTTTGGGAGGTACAGCGGCTAACCAATAGCCCCCCTGGGGGTAGTAAACTGCGGGAGGATCTCATGGAGAGGAACTCGACTCCTGGGGTCAAGGACGCGAGTGGGACATGGTCCCTTTATAACCCAACCCGCAGGTGGATGTTATTGCTGAATATTCTACAGATAAGATCACGTTCTAAACTATGTGTGATTGTAAAATATCAAATCACCCTGATGTAATCGGTACAGAGACGAAGAAGAGCTGGAGACTGCTACAAGTGAGCCGTAGGATCAGCTGCTACCTATTTGGCCAACGTTACGCTGGGGTTGTCCCCACTATTTAAACTGAACTGCAAGGAAGGACTGGGTTCTTTGTCTTCTTCTGACCAGGTCGGCAGTGGCCCGTGCAGTTCTGGTATGCTGAGAGCTGTTGTACATCCAAAAGGAGAACCTCGCAAGCAAGGTGGCTGCATCGAATGCCCTAAAGCTGAATTTGGGCCTTGCGGGACTGCAACGAGGCACGTCTCCAAAGTTAAAAAGACAAACAGCAGGAAGGATCATGCTAGTCAGTTGGGAACCGGTGCAGTAAACCTGGGAGGGACGGCAGGGGGGTGGCACGACATGTAGTGGGTGGACCAATCCGGACAAACAACAGTGCTGAGACCGCCTACCATAACCTACAGCAAGGCTGCATAGGCGAGTGTACAGAGAGTACAAATGCTATGGTGGTGGTGTGACCTGTTGTGGGTGGACTGAGTGGTCCAACAACAGTGCCGAGAGCACCAACAGTAATAGGCTGCAGAGAGGAGTAGGCTGCAGACGTAACGTGAAAGAAGCTAAATCGGAGAAAGTGAACCCACGACCCCTAGCAAAGCTTGTGAAGCGTTCCCCAGGAGAAGGTAACGGGAATAAGTATAAGGTCGGGAGGGGGTTGGGAAAACTAGAGACTAACTCATGAAGAAGTAGATGAAGTAGTGAATCACTTTAGCACAATTCCCTGGGCAGTTCCACAAGCGTGTGGGATTTGGGGGGGTATCTCCGTCATCCCAGTTGGAACAGGATAAAGAGCATGAAGAAAGCTAAATGTGTTCAAACTTCCTCAAAAGGAAGTTTTGTTGAAGTCTATAATGAACATTGGGGAGCCAGCTAGGAGAAGGAAGTCATTCTCCTAGCCACACGAGGAGCCTGTAGAATAGTTTTGGTTGTTTACGAAAAGCTTGAACTTTAAATGGAACCTTTGCTTTGAGAAGACTTTGCATCCTTGGGTCAATTTGCATCCAGGACAAGGTAGTCATTATCCTGGGTCACGATCAGAAGCCAAACTTTATTATTGTTTCTTGAAGTGACAGGGATAGCGTAGGAGCTTTTGGACTGGGCTGGTGCCTTTTGTTTTGGACTTTGATGTACTTCCTGACGAGCACCCGAGTTTCTTTAGTTTAGGTAGGGAAACCCCATAGAGTTAAGGATAGATCAGTTTATCTTTTACTTTAAATCAAAGTTTATAGCAATCAATATGTTGCCACTTGGTCAGTCTCCTCATTCCTTGTCGCCACAATATCTAAGCAGCCCAGTGGAATCTAAAGGAGGGAAAGTTCTATTGGAATGACGAGTGCAAGAGGATAGAAAGTGTTAGTTTGAAAGGGTAGGGAATGAGAGGGTTGAAGGAGCTGTGAGCTGAGGAGGCAGGGGCTGCTGTATTTTGTGGTAGCTAAATAAAGATTTTGAAAACGTACCAGCGTTTGAGTATTTTATACTGGCAACAATGAGCTAAATGTGGCCCACAACAAACTGTTGCAGCGCCCTGGCGCGAGGCACTTTGGCAGCTGAATGAGGAAACATGCAGAGGAGGCGCACCGAGGAGCTCAATGACCAACCAAGAACAAGACAAGGATTACGGCACTGCAGCTCAAATTTAAGCTACAGGTTTGGTGCGAGTCTTGAAAAAAGGAGATTTATTGTCTTGGCGTGCTCAAGCCGATTTGGGGATCAAGTTGGACCTATATTATCCTGATCAAGTTGTAAGAGCGATAGCTGGTTGTAAGAGTGATGGGGTGATGCATTAAGATGTGTTCAAGAATAATATGGGCTGTCTCAAGGGAGTTGTACACTGTATAAAAACTAAAAGGTGGAGCAGTGCCGGAAAGGGCTAAAGCTCCCACCACACCTGTGGCTCTAAAGGTAGAAATTGAAAATGAACTTACAAGGTTGGAAAAAGAAGGCATTATAGAGGAAGTGGAAGCTCCTGAATGGATAAGTCCAGTTGTGTGGAAGAGTAGTGTTGTGGTGAGTGACGGCGCTTAACCAGAACGTAACTACAGACCGGTTTCCCTTTGTCAAAAAATCATGAACTTATAGCGGAGGTGTCAAGGGCAAGAATGTTCTCCATGATTAACCTAAAGTTAGCATATCACTAGATTCGACTGCATGAAAGTTCAGTTGATTGAACTACATTTATCACACCATATGAGCTATCTAGATGTGGAAGGATGCCGTTTGGTTAGATTTCAGCTTCAAGTTTATTTCAGAGAGTGATGGACAAATTGTTAGGTGGAAAGAGAGGGATAAAGTGTAACCAAGAAAACATTGATTTGGGGAAAAGATCAAAGAGCGTGATGAGCACTTGAAAGAAGTGTTGAGGATTGTGGGTGCGGTAGGATTGACCATTTCATTTGAGAAGTGCACATTTTATAGGAATAAAGGAGATTGCTTAGGCTCTGATTTGTCTGAACAAAGTGCCCAACCGAAACAAGGTGCAATTGAAGCAGTGATGCATAGGAGAGCAGCACCAGGAAATAAGGCAGAGGTTGCTTCTTTTTTTGAGGTCGATTGAACATTTTGGGAAGTTCATCAAAAATTTGGCAGACAAAACAAAGAATCTGAGAAAATTGACAAAGAAGAATAACCGACTCAACTGGGACGAGCGTTGTGAGGAAGAATTTGAGTGTGTGAAACAAATGTTAGTGGAGGCACTGGTGTGAACAGGTTTCAGGAATGAGCTTCAAGTGTACTTGTATACTGATGCGAGTGAAAACGGAGTAGGGTGCGTCTTCATGAAACCCGGTGAACATGACGTGGCTTTTGCTTCTCGTGCCCTTGGTGATGCAGATAAGATGTAATCCGTTTTGGAAAGAGAAGCGTAGGCTTGTGTATGGGGTGTTGAGACATTCAAACTGTATGTATGGGGTAGGGTTTTTACAGTAGGGACACATCACAGGCCTTTAGTATCACTATTTGGAAAAAAGGATCCTAATGGAATACCAAGAATAATAGTTTGATGGATAACCGGATCTACGTGAAATTACCGAATACAAAAGTCCGACCTCCAAAAGTCTGTTTTTTTGTCTCCTTTTTTCTGCAAATATATGTGGGAGGAAGACCCCCTAAAGCCCCTTACCCCTATACATTTCTATTCACTTTACCCCCCCTCACATATGGGATACATTACTCACCGTGCTCGTATTTCTGATGCTTGTATCTGCTTAGATTCACATGCTGTGCATAGGCCGACATCTAGTGGAAGCTGCAGAGTATTACAGTTTGTTTTTCGAAACTCGAAAATTGGGCGTCGAAACAGGGCGTGCCAGTAATACTATCCCTAGTGTGACGTCCACTGTACCCATGATCCCTCACGCGTCTAGGACCCTCAGATTGTATTTTTTCTGACATGAGGTAGCATGAGGAGTAGCGCGAGTACAGATGATCCAAGCAGATAGAAGATAGATAAGACAACAAGCATCCATGCGCCTTCTCTCAGAGGGGAGGAAGAGTGGGTCGCATGTGAATCTAAGCAGATACAAGCATCAGAAATACGATTACGGTGAGTAATGTATCCCTTCTGAGGCTTGTAGAATCTGCTTAGATCACATGCTGTGCATAGATTAGCGAGCAGTGTTAGGAGGTGGGATTTGAGAAGGGTCATGAGCAAATAAATATCTTAGAACCGCTTGTCCCACTTGAGTATCTGTCTTGGAATGGGTGTCAATGCAGTAGTGCTGAGTAAAAGTGTGAATAGAGCTATAAGTAGCTGCTTTGCAAATGGTGTCAAGGGGGACATTTGCAATGAAAGCCAGAGTGGCCCCAATGACTATTGTCGAGTGGGCTCTGGGCGTAAAAGACAAAGTTTTGTCAGAAAGAGTAACAACTGGATACAGTTGACAATCCTCTTGGAGATGGCACCCTTAGAGACGCAATCTCCCTCTTTGCCTGTGGCTACGGAGACAAACAGTTGATCTGTTTTCCTAAGCGGTCTGGTCTTGTTTCCGTAGTAAAGGACCGCCCTACGCACATCTAGGGTGTGTAGTTTAACCTCAGCCGAGCTTTGTGGGTTTTGGAAGAAAGCCGGAAGCTCGATGGACTGGTTTACATGGAATTTGGAAATAAACTTAGGTGAGAACCTAGGGTGTGTCCGTAAAACCAGTTTATCCTTATGAATAGTAAAGAAAGGATCCTGCACTGACAGAGCCTGAATTTCACTGACCCTTCCTATGGATGTAATGGCTACTAAGAAGGCAGTCTTATAGGTCAGGTGTTTGAGACTTGTCTTATGCATGGGCTCCAATGGGGGGCCCATGAGTTTAGATAGCACCACGTTCAGGTCCCATCCTGGTGGTAGGTTAGATATAGGAGGATGAAGTCTCTTTACTCCCTCCATGAAGGCTTTAACCACGGGTACCTTCCACCACGACACCTTTCTATGTGAGGTGGTGTAAGCTGACAGTGCTGCCAGGTGTACCTTTAGTGAGTTGAAAACCAACCCTGCGCCCAGCAGGTGGAGCATGTATGTCAGGATTGTGGAAGGAGTGCAATCAACTGGGTTGATTTGTTTATACTCGCACCAGATAACGAATCTCTTCCATTTGTCGAAGAAGCAATGCCTCGTGTTCGGTTTCCTAGACTCTTTTAGGATGTCCATACACCTCTGTGGTAAATTGAGATGTCCAAACTCTATGACCTCAGGAGCCATGCTGTTAGGTTCATGGAGTTGGGTTGAGGATGCACCTTCTGACCTTGGTGCTGGGACAAAAGGTTGTACCAGCCCGGGAGTTTGATGGGATCGCACACCGAGAGTCTGCGTAGGTGTGGAAACCACGGTCGTCTCGCCCACATGGGAGCAACTAGGACGAGCATCATTGACTCTGTTCATCTTGTTCACCACCTTCCTGATGAGGAGTTGGTGGAAAAGCGTACGCAAACATCCCTGACCAGTTCATCCACAGGGCGTTCCCCAGGGAGTCTGGTTGGGGAAACCTGGATGCGAATCCTGGGCATTGTCTGTTTTCGCTTGTGGCGAATAGGTCTATAGAGGGGAAACCCCACTGAGAGAAGAGATCTTCTACGATATCTCTGTGCAGACACCATTCGTGTTCCTCCGGAAGGGGATCTCTGCTCAAAGCGTCCGCTAGAGAATTGAGATCCCCTGGAACATGTTGAGATGACAGAAAGATGTTCCGTCTGAGTGCCCATATTCAAATTTTCTGGGCAAGTCTGGACAGATTTCGCGAACGAGTCCCTCCTTGCTTGTTCAGGTAGAACATGGCTGTCGTGCTGTCCGTCCGGATCTGCACTGACAGGTTCAATAGGTGGGGCTCGAACGCTTGAAGTGCTCTGAAAACTGCCAGAAGCTCTAGCAGGTTGATGGGATTCTTGGCCACTGTGTGAGACCAGAGACCCTGAGCTGTGTGGTGTTGATTGGGAGCGCCCCATCCTGTCAGGCATTCGTCCGTCGTGACTACCGCCTGTATCTCGGGATCGTAAAAGGGTTTCTCCTTGGATAGATTGTCTCTTGTCCACAGGTGGAGGCTTTGTACAAGTGTTGGCGAAACGACCACTAGATCGTCCCACTGACCACTTGCCTGAGACCACAGTTTCGCCAACCATTCTTGCATGGGACGCATGGGCAGGCGCGCGTGGGGGACCAGGTAATTACATGACGCCATCATGCCCAGCAAACGCATTGCTTTGAGTACTGTTATCTGGCGACCGGTTTGATATTGCGGAATTTGCAGTAGTATATTCCGAATTCTTTCCTCTGAAGGAAAAGCCAACCCCTCTTGAGTATTTAGAACAGCTCCTAGGAACTGCTTGGAGGTGCTGGGCACCAGTCTTGATTTTTTCTCGTTTATGGAGAAGCCCAATTCGAAGAGGAGGTCGATAGTTCTTTGAATGTTTGTCCTGCAAATTACTGGGGTCTCCCTCGTGATGAGCCAGTCGTCCAGATAAGAGTACACTGGAATTGCCTCCCTGCGTAGGTGTGCCGCCGCCACCGCTAGTACCTTGGTGAGTACCCTTGGAGCCGAGGCTATCCCGAAGGGCAGTACCTTGAAATGGTAGTGCTGACTGTCCACCTTGAAGCGCAGATATTTTCTGTGCGCTGGGAACATGGAAATATGAAAATAGGCATCTTTCATATCCAATGTTGCCATGTAATCCCCCTTTTTTACGAGGGGAATTACCTCTTGGAGAGTAGTCATGTGAAATTTTTGGGGCTTGACATACTGGTTTGCAGGCCGTAAATCCAATACTGGGCGCATTGTCAAATCTTTTTTTGGCACAAGGAAGTAAGTTGAATAAATACCCTTGTTTACCTGGTGTCCCGGGACGAGTTCTATCGAGTCCTTTGCGAGAAGAATTTCAATCTCTTCGAGTAGGATGAGTAGGATCTTCTGGTGGTCTAAGGAGTGTATTCTTTGTCGTGGAGGGTGGTTTCGGGGACGCTCTAGGAGTTCTATGCAGTATCCTGCGGACACTGTGGACAGCACCCATCTGTCTGATGTGATCCCTTCCCAAGCTTGGGTGAAGATGGAAATGCGTCCCCCTACTGGGGATGTGTGAGAAGGGACCCTGAACGGAGCGTCACTGTTTTGGTGGGGGCATGCCGCCTCCTTTATTGGGACTGCCTCTACCCCTACCACGACCTCTTTTGTTACCCCCCTGCCATAATTCTGGGTAGACTGCTGGTTAGTGTTACATGTAGTACCCTGGCCTTGGGAATAATTGGAGCCTCTTTGGGAGTATTGCCATTCCCTCTCTGGTTAGGGGGTTTGTTGGTTAGTTGCCCTAGGGACTTTAGTGTCTCGTACTCGTCCTTGGCATTCTTTAATGCGTCCTCGACTGCCTTTCCAAACAATAGATCCTGCTCCACCGGCTTATCTATCAATGATGCTTGGGTCTCGGCCTTGAAACCAGACTGCCGTAGCCAAGCATGCCTCTTGATGACCGTGCTTTCAGCAATTAATCTGCCGGCGTTATCCGCGGCATCAAAGGTTGATTTTAAAATGCAACCTGATACGGCTCTCCTCTCGGCCGAAACTCGTGCCAATTGGGTTTTTAAGGGTTCTAGGGCGGAGTCTATGAGAGCCGTGACTTCTTCCCATTGATGGCAGTTGTAACTAGCCAGCAGGGTGGTGGAGTTTGCAATCCTTGCCTGGTAGGCGGAAGTGGAGGCTACTTTCCTGCCCAAGCCATAAATCTTCTTGCTCTCCTTGTCGGGGGGAGCTTCGGACGATGACAAGGGTGTTCCCGCCTTCTTACGGGTGTTTGTAACAACCAGGGAGTCCGGTTTGAGATGTATAGTGGGTCAGATTGGGCTGCCCTGAAAAGTTTTTCAATTCTGGGGTTTACTGCCCTAGTGAGATTGGGGTTAACAAGGGAAGGGTCTATCCTCCTTTGTATTGACTGAAGCATAGGGATGGCCTGAGCAACAGGTCTCCTCTCTCCCACCAGTTCCTCTGCAAAGTCCTTCTCTTCCTGAGCACCTTGGGTGTTAATGTGGAAGTGCTGTGCCGCTCTGGACAGGACCTCATTCAGGAGAGGTTTGTTGTCGACCGGACCGCAGGCTCTTTCTCTACTGGGGAATCTACCCTGTATCTATCTGGGTCGTCCTCAACCTCCTCCTCCTCCTCCTCCTCCTCCTCCTCCTTCTCCTCCTTCTCCTCATCATCCCCGTAATATCCTGTCCCAGTTTGTTCTTCGAACATGCCCACGTCTGGATCCTCAACAAAGGATGGATCTTCCTGGTATTGAGAATAGGGCTGTATATAGAAGGGGTTTGAAGCTAGAGTTGGTGCTTCACCCCGGGACTTCCTACTTGGGGGTATTGGATCCTTTGAGCCTGAGGGAGTTGACCTTTGTGGTGTATAAGAGAGAAAGTGTTCCGGGTTCTTGGCATAGAAATCTGCCAATGATGACATCCTTGACATTACTCTGTCTATGTCCTCACTGGACCATTCCTTTGAACTGGGAATAACTCTTTCCTGGAGTGCTTTCTCGGTTTTATCCTGGCTAGACCTACTGGCCTGAACAGGGGCCTTAAGGCCAGGGGTCTGAGACTTGTCCGTCTGTTTAGGTGGAGTAGAATGTAGTTTAGGAGAGGAGGTAGGCTGGGACTGCTTACTTTGATGTTTTCCCCCCCTCCCCGTGGGTGGAAGAGTGCTTCCCCGACTTTTGGGCCCTATCAGAGCTTTTCGATGCCTGGCGTCGAAATTCAGGGGTAGAGTCCCTGTCTCTGGAGAGTGTAAGGGATTCGGTAGCAGCCTTGCCGCTGCCTGCAGACGCAGACTCCTGGAGTGCGGCTTGGGGGTAGAGATCGGCGTCGTCCTCTGACAACCGAACCTCAGTCACTAAGGGGAGCGAGGCACCTTTAGCAACAGTGGAGGGTTGCTTGGTGTCATTAGGCGATCTCGAACGCGAACGCCCAGAGGACACCGACTCGGTGGTCCGTTCTCTATGTGCATCTTGCCGAGAACTCGTCGTGCGCGTCGAGTCTCGGTTGGACTTCTGTTTGCTGGAAGTGGTGTGGGTAGCGCTCATGTCGCCGGGAGGTCATCCGCATAGCTGCCCTGCCGGACAACCTTCCGAGGTCGGGGACTTGTGCTTGGCTGTCCATCGACACCACATTGCCCTCGCCGTCCGAAAGTACGGCGTCGCTGCCATCGCTGAAGGCACCCTCCGCGGCCATGGCCTCTTGTCACCTGGCGTGGTGGGCCCAACGCTTTGTCGAACGGTCCTTAAGGGTCTTCGGTTTAAACCGACTGCACGCTCTGCAATTCGCCTCGGGGTGGTCCCTCGGCAAGCAGAGGTTACACGTGGCGTCTCTGTCAACCCAAGGATACTTGCGGTTGCACTTGGGGCAAAATTGAAAGGGGGTACCCTCCATACGCACCCTATGGCAGCGGGCTGGGAGTGTAGGAATATAAGTAATGTAACTATATTAAACAGAGTGTAGGATATGTGCCACCCCCCACACTCCCTACTTGCAGGGCCGAGTCCAGAGGACTTCCGAGGCCCGGGCCGAGGCCAGAGGCCTTCCAAGGCCCAAATCCGTCACTGTAGTCCGACGGTTGAATTTTCTCTGATCCGGTGTCGAGTGTCGATGTTCGGAGACTCGACGTAGAGGTGGAATAAACTGGGAAATATATAACAATATTTGCAAAATCTGACTAAGTCAGGGAACTCCGCTCAGTGCTTCCGACCAGCATGGCGGAAAAAAACAATCTGAGGGTCCTAGACGCGTGAGGGATCATGGGTACAGTGGACGTCACACTAGGGATAGTATTACTGGCACGCCCTTGTGTCGACGCCCAATTTTCGAGTTTCGAAAAACAAACTGCAATACTCCACAGCTTCCACTAGATGTTTGCCTATGCACAGCATGTGATCTAAGCAGATTCCACAAGCCTCGGAAATATATATATATATATATGCAGAAAATTGGGGGTCGGACATTTGGGGGTCAAACCTTTGGTATTAGGTAATTTTGTACAATGCCGGATCATCAAGGCACAAGGTTTGAATTTTGAAATGGAATATATAAAAGGTAAACAGAGTGTGGTAGCTGATGCTTTATCGAGAAATGTCTAAGTTTCAGGAAGGGTGAAAATACTGATAAAAAGATTGAGGGAGACATTTTTGTGAACTCCAAAGTGATGAAGGAACAAGAATGGTTGGACTGCTGTGAGGCAGATTAGAACTATAAGCAATTGACAGAGTTTGTACATAATAGCTGGCCCAGAGAGGAAGTGAGCAAAGAGCTGAAAGGGTATTGCAGAGCACAAAATTAATTGGGGACCGAAAGGAATCCGTTGGTTGGGGGGCACCATGTACTGGTAGGTATAAGAGAGATAGTCTTGGAGATTGCACGTGAAGGGCATCTTGGATTGAGTAAAACTAAAGGATTGAATCAGAGGAGATGAAGGGTGGAACGGGACGGATACATATATTGAAAAAACTAGGCAAGTGTGAGAGGTGTACAATTAAGAGCCAAAGTTCTTCATATGAGCAAACCGCCCATGAAAGTAGCTATGTTAGTGGAAACAGTGTGGGAGATGGTTGCAGTAGTTATAGTAGGGCCATTGCATGAAAGAGGAGTGCAAGGGAACTACATTGTGGTGGCAGTGGATGTTTTATCAAAATGGCCAATTTGTGTGATGAGACCGTGCTAGGAAGATATTACACAGTTCTTGGAGTCAGTGCTTCAGAGAGGGATTTTCAAGAAAGTTGATTTTAGAATGGTCTGCAGTTTGTGGCCAGATAATTTGAAGACTTTTCAGAAGAGAACAGTGATATTACATGGGATGAATGCTTAGGGTTACCCCAAGTGCAATGGCAAGGTTGAACATTTTAATAGAACTTCAATGGATGTGGTGAGGATAAAATGTAGGAATTTATCAAGCTAAACCGATTGGATATCTTTTTTTATTACAGAGGCATGGTTCACAGATACTTCTCAGGCTATTTTCCATGATTTAGTTCCAGAGGACTATACTATTCAATGTATTAAAATCACACTTCTAAGGGGGGCGGTGAGGTAGCCATAATTTGTAAAGCCTCCCTGAAAATAGCCAAATTAGAAGTACTAGACTAGGGTGAGCCAAGACAGACTGGCCATCTATCGGTCTGGCAGCCTCCCTCTTACTCCATTAAAAGGTTGCTCATCTTCCCCCAGGGTCTCGCTAAAAGTTTTTGGGACCACTTGGATCGTTTTCTTTACTCAGTGGGAAGTAAACACAGGGAAAATCTTTGCCTTGGGGATTTTAATACTTGGCTAGATGACTGTTCTTCTCCCGAATCAAGAGAGCTAACAGACATGTTGGGGAACTATGATCTGAAACCGCTAGCCGTATCACTGTAGCGTATTCAGGGGCACTGCTTGGGTCTACTTTTATGAAGGGGTTTCAGCACCTCCTTGACAAATGGTCCAATCATTTCGTGGGGATGTTTCTATTTAGCCAACATAATTAAGGAAATGTCCTCCTGTGGCCTCCCCCTCCATCAATTATAGCAGCACTAAAGATCTAGACAAACGCTCAGGAGTCGATTTGAAAAGAGCATTGGATTATATCAATTCATCAGTGAATTGCGACACTTCTCTGTGAAGGGAGAAGAGGCTATGGGAAATATTTGCTCTAGTGCGGGCCGCTTTAAATCTAGCTGGCATCCTAAATCATCAAAACCCTGGTATTCCCAGAGCGTAATCCCCCCTACATAAACAGTTGAGAGCTCTTGAACAGAAACAGAGAAAACATCAAACCTCTATGGCCACAAAGGTTAAAACAGCCCTGAAAGATTATAAAGTGGCAATTTTTTGAGCTAAATCAGACTTCCTACAAAAGAAATGTTGGGTGCCAGCAATCGGTCTGGAGAATTGTTCCCCATCATTTCAAATTTTGTCAGCCAACCTGTGCCTCCTGTTATGAATGCGATGGCCACAGCGTTGACCTCCTCCCATGTAGCCAGGGGCCGGCGGTCTCTACCCGATCTTGAACCTGGGGGTTTATATGAGGCAGGATCACAGGGATTGGATAACTACCGGGGAGAAGGGATGATTGCATCAGATGAGATGCAGTACTCCATCCTTTTTTCCTAAGAAATACCCTATAACATCAAAGTTTCTGAGGGCTTGTCACCCAACAATTTCCCCTTATTGAGAAAATCAGAAGCCCCTTCCCTTGTGTCACGCTAACCAAAACTCCATGTATACCTCCAACATTCACAACACACAGAAAATATCTTCTGTTTCTGACATTTCTGTATGTGAAGTTTTTGAACATCATTTTGGAAATCCAATCGCATCTATGGACTTAAACTCCCATAAAGCCACAAGTACTGAGACGAAGAAGAGAAGAGTTAATGCACATGAAACAAAGTCCAAAGACCAACGTGCAGGCTAGTTGTTCCATTCACACTAAATTGCCTGGGACATTTAAAAAGGTCAACCGCAGCATTCAAAAAGGCAGCACTGGAGAGAACCACAGCGAAGACTGGCACTTGGATGCGGCGGCTCACGAACACTAGTTACAGACACTGGCGTGGCGGGAAAGGAGGAGAAGTGCGGCAAGTATTTCTGAAGGACCGCAGGGGCACCGAGAAGGACAGTGGAGCTCCTGGAGGTACGATGGAGTCAGAAAGTGGCGTTCTCCAGTCCTGGCCACAGAAGGAAACCAGCGAGTAAATGCAGAGGCCAAGGGAATGCTAAAGAGACACCTGCATCGCCTGAGAAGCCAATTCAGGGAGGAAGCTTCACCGCAGAGGCACGTCATACATTGTAGACATGACGTACCACCTGTGGGTCGGCCCAGAGCCATTACGGACCCCGGGGCGTATAGACAAACAAGAAAGCAAGTGAATGAAGTATGTGAGATTGTTATTTTGGACAATACTCAAAGCAGATTTAAACACAGGCAAAACGTAATGTTAAAGCAAGTTTTAAGAGGAAGAAGATTTTAATACTGACAAGAAAAAGTGCAACACTGAAATCTGAATAATTACATAGGCATGAGATGTCAATGTGGCAGGGAGCTAAAGCAAGTGTTACCCTAAGCAAATACATTGGACAGAACAATGTGTGCAAAAACTATTGGTTGTCTGAAGTATTAGCCCTCAGCTCTCGTAAGAGAGCGTGTGCGTGCTAATCGACTTGAGTTATCTTATGAGGCTGTGGGCTTTCAGGCTATGCCTTGCATTACTCCAACCAAAGACTTGTCTCCCCTTTTAAAGGAGCCCAGTTACCAAGTACAATCCCACTAAAACCTGTATAGTCCCAGGCGTAGCTAGTTCCATTAAAAATCAGGCAATCAACGTGAACTCATCTATTGTCACCCCACCAGTAATACAGGATGGGTTGGATAGAATGGACATGGTCATCGAGGCTTTTCCTCAAGCCTATGCAAATAAAGGGAAATTGTCACCTGCCACCATGCTGGCATCCCCTCCCTGGGTGGAGGGGGCTGTGACATCCACCTTCCCCTCTTTCTCTTTCTGCGTCCGTCTCTTCTGAGGCGGTTGAGATGAACTGTAGTCCCGAGCCCTGGAGAATTTGAAAAAACACTCATAAAGGAATTAAACAACTGACACCTCAGAGGACTGACACATTAGTTAGTGTCCTTCTACATCTCTGCAGAACAATGTCACGCTTTTTTCTTTGAGAAAATGTGCTAGCAAGCAACATCTTATCGGCGAGTCTGCCACTCATTACTAAAGAAAACTCTTCCACACAGACAAACTTGTCTTTAAAGGAATTTGAAAATTATGCACCTCCACTGAGGGCTCTGCGCATGGGCATTAGTCCCGAGTCGCAACCTCCTCGGAAAGTAGTACCATCTACCCCCAGCACCCATCAGCGAACAAGTCACCACAGACCCGTAGTTCCGCTATATATCTGAGCCCGTCATCGCTCCTGCCAATGGATGTCTGGCTGAGCGACATGAGTCATTGAACCCAATAGCTAACCCAAGGATTGTACTTATGAAAAAAGTCCAACATGCCAAAACAGGAGGATATTGTCATCAAAGCCATGATCATGGATAATCGAAACTATTATTATTACCAACGTTCCCGAGACCTTCCAAAAGGGAACCTAGAGACGCACTTCTCAATAAAGTACTTTCTTGGCTTCGCGTTAGAACAGGGCCGGGGTAGTGCATTCGTCTGATTTGCAAATCCTGCGCAGAATAGACCTGGCTAATTGGTGCACCCAAGGGAACAGAGACTATTCTGGTGGGGTGCGGAGCCTGCACCTTTCCCAGGTACCTGAGACTTTGTAAATATTTGCCAGTGTGCTCGACAAGCCTTGTTCTTATAGTCTGAGCTTATTCTTCATTGTAATTTGATGTGTCCTGCAGTCTGACTTTTTGTCATATGATGTTCCAAATTGTTTTTTTTTTTTATTTATTGTTTGTTCATGTGATCTTCTCATAGATCTTTGAGGCCTGCGGGCATAATGTGCTTTACAAGAACTCTAAATACATAAATAAATAACTGCTGATGTGATATATTGAAAATAACAGTAAAGCCAATAGAGAAGTCCTGGTCTTTACCAGGAACCAGGTAGTTCACATTGGGGAAGGATACCTGGCAGGAGGTTTACCAAGGAATATGCAAAGTACACAAGCCAAATCTAAGTTTTCAGAACGAGAACTTTTTGAATCCAATATACAATGTTATTCAATAAAGACACTTTTGCTACAAAGGCATTGACAGGTGTTTTGAAAGATATTGTGAGAACAATAACCTTCTGAATCCAGTGTAAAACCCTCAAGGAACTGTCGGATAAAGTGACACTCTTGTGATACAAAGAAACTGAAAGTGACACTATCACAATCCTACCTAAAAATCCAGGGTAAGGAACTATCCTCTTGTTTCAAGGATTTCTCCTGGAAAAGACTTTTGGATTTATTTTTAGCTTTTTATTATGAACACTTTTCACTAAACATACATCAGAGGCATTTCCTAGCATCCCTGGAGGTTTGTTTCTAGTGTGAGGTCAGTTTAAAAGGTTTTGGACACAAGGACGGTTTCCAAGCTACTAACTACTTGACAGACTGATTCTTAGTTTGAGTTTCCTAGGTAGGGAACCTCCAACCTTAGTATAGGGCTAGAGAGGCGTTTTTCCAACCCATTTCTTAAAATGTCTCACAATGAGAATACTGCAACTTTGTATCCGCCTCATTTCTGACCCATCACACTCCCTTCCTTCGGATTACTCTTTGGCAAAGGCTAATGCTCCAAAAACGTTTTTTGGAGTAAAATCAAACTTATCCAGGAAAAAAGTGTGCTAATCAATCGCACGGTGATAAGAAGTGCTCCCATTGCACCTTTAGCATGGGGGAGGCGAGCAATTTCGGTCATGCCCCCCCGTTTGAATTTTCACCAGTATCCAAGACCATTCAGTCTATTTTCAATGGGCTGAAGCCAATTAACTACTCCCCGCCCCCCCCACACCCTCAACAACACAGGTGGCAAAACGCTTAGCAATTGAAATTTCACCATTCATGACGCAGTTTGTGAATAAATCACTATTTTCTGGTGTAGTACCTAGAGTTGAAAAAAATCCATGGTCACACTGATCTTGAAGAAATACAATCCGGACCCAGAGAACTTTAACAATTACCGGCCAGTAGCAGGACTTCCATGGCTTGGCACAGTGCCCGAGAAAGTGGTCACTTCACAGCTACAGGAGTAAGTGGAAAAGGAGCAGTTGTTGGACCCTCTACAATCAGGTTTTCCTCCAAAGTTGGACAAACAGACTGCCTTACCGTCGGTGTGGGATGACCGCCTAAAGGTGGCGGACAAAGGGGGCGGGGGGGAATTTATCCCTTTTGGTTATGCTGGACGGCTTAGCCGCTTTAGATACAGTGGATCACTGTATCTTAATTAACTGGATCAGTACAATTGGAAACGTGTTGGCATAAGCCATTACATGGTTCAAATAATTTCTATCAGGACAACAGCAACAAGTCAAATTGAGAGGCTTGGAGTCGGACCGTTTGGCCCAGACGTGGAGTGCCACAGGGGTCTTCATTTTCTCCCCTACTAGTTAACTTGTACATCTGTCCTTTGATTGACATCTTGAGGAAACATGAGGTAAACTTCCAGTCCTATACCGACACCCATGTGTATGTCAAAAATAAGTAACGTAGAGAGTCTTCCCTTAGAGTCAAGCATTGCCTGGATGAGGTTAGCAGCTGGATGTCGTTAAACTGGCTGCATATCAATGCTAACAAAACTGAAGTGGCGTGGTTTGGCACCAAACACCTTCCTGAACCTTGCAATCGCCCTCAGTTACCCAACCTTTTAGGAGCGGATTTGCTTTTTGCCACCAAGATAATGAATCTGATTCGTGAGGGCCAGGCAAGTGCTAAGGTGCAGTCCATATTGTCAGGTCCAATCTTGAATCTTCCTGCATGAGTGATGCTGGCCCACCAGACCCCCTAAGTCTGCCTGCCTAACAGTCTCTCAAAAGATAAAACTACAAAGCTGGCAAACCCAAGGGGAAAGGGGAATTGGAGAACAAAACAAAGACAGATCTTCACTGGCTTGCACTGATGCCCTCTGGTACTCTGGTAGTGGATTTCTCGCCTCAGTGTCTGTGAAATCTAGAGAAAACAATAACATTTTATGTACAACTGATACATATTTCTGCTATTAGTTTAATTTATATTACTCTCCATCTATCTCTAAAATACCTGTTGCCTATGCGTAGATGCTGATAGGCGGTTTCTCTTCTGATGGAGTTGAACTCAAATATTCTGTAGTTCTTTAATGTTCTTAAATATATCAAAACTTCTCAACTAGGTTTTCTTCTTTATTCTTTACTAAAGGAATTCTTCTGTTGCTAAGAATCTCTTAATTTGATTTTTTTAAAATGTCTTTGAATTCTAGATTATTGAAAATGTCTCTTTAATTAGTAAAAGAGAACTATATCAAAACTGAAGTGTTTGCTGACTTAAGCTAAATTTCTTAACTTCAAAAAGTCTCTTTAAAAGTCTATTCACTCTTTCTTCAAACTCAGCTTAAGAAATTCAGATCTGTGCATTATTGATGCTTACCGCGATTAAAATGAACCGCGACTATTTAGATTTTGTTTCTTGACTTGAGTTGTCTTGAGATGAACCGCGCATCGAACCGGAGCTTCCTTCTTGTAGATGAATAACAACTGCGCATCCAACAGACGCTTCCTTTCCGGAAAAGACGAGCCGCGCAACCACTTCCATGAAAGCAACGAAATGCATGCCAAAGAACGTATAAAACGTAAAGGTTCTTTACTCTAGCCTCACTCTGAAGAACTGTGAGACTAAATATACGCTCGAGCACGCATCTTGAGTACAAGATTTAAATGTCAAATACAGCCCGAAAGTAACTATATTTGAAAAAATATTCTTTAAATTAACCGTGCATATGTTAGTAGGTTACCATCACGCATTTGTTAACTATTATACACAAAAATAACTCGCTACTTGTAGATAACGGATAATTAAAAGATTCAATTCTGAACATAAAAATACAGTCACTTATATCAATGAATCTGTTTTTAAAAAAAATCAAACGAGCTGAACTTGACTCAATTTCATTAAACTTTGAAGAGTGAACAACTTAGATTGCTTCATCTGTTTCTTCTCTGCAACTTAGTAAGTCTTGAATTAAAGTCAATTCTTCTGTAGATTGAATAATTCTTTTTTCTTCTAGAATTCAGGAAAAACTATCATTCTTTTTACAATATGTTCTCAGAGCTCAAAGACTGCGACCTGCCACTAAGGCAGCTAAAATGAAAGGCAGTTTAGAACTTTGACCAACATTCCAAACTACCTCATATTCTATTCCCTCCAATCACTGCTGTAGGCAGGACCCTCCATCTTGCTTTGGGGAAACAAGTGATTCCTGTAAATGGCATTAAGGAATTTTTGTACAAGTTCTAAATTCTAACCAAACATAACCCAAACATCACTCTTCTAAAGTTGAATCTCATGTACTGTGTTTCATTGTTAAATGATGACTTCCTGATTTAATGTTCATTTAATTGAAGTATGTGCTAATGAAGCCTTTGAAAAGTACCTTGGGATTCTAACTGTCTTTTAAAGTTGTGTACCTTTGAAACCCAGGAAATGTACCACGGAATCCTGACACATTTTATAGCCTTTGTCTCCTGTGGCAGGCTTTGCCCTATGTGCCATCAGAAAATCAGGCAGTAGTAGTCGGAGCCTTGGATAACTCCCAGCTGGACTACAACAATAACCTGCTTGCAGGTATTCCAGCTAAACAATGCCATTGGTTCCAGAGGGCACAAAATGATGCAGTAAGATTGGTGGTGAGGTTGAGGAAGTCTGCTCCCATTTCGGGATTTCATCGCTCCCTGCATTGGCCATCTGCGAGTGACAGAATTGACTTTAAAGTTCTCTGCCTCATATTTAAATCCTTATCTGGCAGATAAAATACACAGATATCTTCCGACCTGCTCACTCAGGTTTGAGGATGAGCCGTTACTGAGAATTCCACCATCTTTCTGTGTTTCGAGATGCGATCGGAAATTTTCAATCTACGGACGCCAATTATGCAACTGACTATTTTTGGAAATTCGGGCAGTGAAGTCAGTTTCAATTCCTAAAAGCATTAAATAAAACATTTATACAAAAGAATCCATCTTGGAGTTTGGGAAGCTTTTTTGAATTATTTGGACTCTGCTTGTTGCCCGCTCTGTACGTTAGTATTCCTGACCTAACTGCACCTAAATACAATTAGGCTTGTCCAGGGTATGGAACAAATCAATAAAATAGCGATTGCCAGGGGGGGGGGTGACTGGATATGGGCTGTGTTGGAGAGGGTATTTCAGTATAGGTTGGCTCCCTACGACACAATTGCAGTATCTGTTTGAATGTTTGAGGCACCGGACACAAGGTTGTGACTGGGATGGTTGAAAAGAGCAGGGGTAGAGGAAGTGGATGAAGATGATATTAAGGGCAGAGTGAGGAGGAAAAGCATAGAGGCCAAGTGAAGGTATGATGGGCTGAATTGTGTACACGTCATTAACATGCCCAGAGGATCAGTGGTAATGGTGAAGTTGGGAAGAAATGTGCAGAAAGGACAGTCTCAACAAGGACAGTCTAAGCACTCAAGAGAAATTGTAATAGAAGACGACTTGGGGAATTCCCTAAAACTGGGGAATGGTGAGGTTCTAAGGCTAGAAATTGTACTGCTGTTAAGAAATGTCCCCAACCCATCCATATTTGGAACATCTCCGGGCCCAAGCATCTTTGCAAGTAAAAGTTGACTTTATTCATCTTTCTCGAGTCTGTTCAGGAAAGGACTACAGGTCTCCTGATTTGCCTAGCAGCACAGTATGACCTTCTGCAATAGACCCCGAAAGGAAGGGAAACAGGACTGCTGGTCGCCTGGAGCCATTTAAAGCTGTGTTTGGATGTGGTGGTGCCCACCCTCTTGAAACCAATGGGTTCAATAGCCTTGGTCAAACGGTTTCCTATGGTGGACCTGAAGAAGGGTTTCAAAAGTTGCAAAGATTAAATACCACTGTGCTGTGCCCAAGGTACAGTAGAATAACCAAGTTGGCATCAAAACAGTTATTGTTTCTGAGCATAATTCTTTCATTGGTCGGCAAATTCTGAACTAAGAAACCCAAAACCAATCCCCCTTTCTCTTTGGAATTGCAGTCTACAGCCTGCTCGAACCAGGTACATGAAGCCATTACCGAGCAATCTGATCCCACGAAAAACAACTGAGGCGCCACAAAAAATAGAAAATGTGAACAAGGTAATATTCAGCACTGTGCCAAAAAACGAACACTTTGTGGCATGGACCTGGGCCGGGCCTTTATTTTAATCTGCGTCCACATGAAAAGATCCAAACTTTACATGAACTCTCCATTTAATATTTATATTAAAGCTCTATTAACATTTTTAACTATGCTACTGCTCTGAGATTGTATATGGAGGTTTAACCCCTCATCTTTTTTTGGTTACCTTTTATTTACCCTTTATGTTCGCTACTAATACGTTAATTATTTGAATGCATAGGTTTGTCAGGACCCCAAGTTCGATTTCCCAACCACCCTAACTGTTTTTCGTGACACTTTTCTGGTATTCAGCATCAACTCTTGCTGATTTAAGCTATGCATTTGGTCATGCATTTTGAAAAAGTGAGACAAGGAATACTTCAGACAGCTTGTTACAGCTCTGAATAACCAAGCAAAGTTGATGTCAGAGCATGAACAGAGTGTGATGCCTCCATGTTCTCCTTTACTTCAATCTAGCAAGGAGACCAGTCAGTAAAGTGATCACAATGATCTAACACAACTTACCTGTCGTGTGTGCATGCGCACTGTCACCTGGCCGTACAGGTTGCCCTTGTTCACCATCTCTGGGCAGCGTACTTGCACCACACGAGAGGGCTCAAGCGACTCCAGAAACTTCCAGCGAATTGTCCGGTATCGGTTTCCACGCACCATTTCCTGCAGAGAACAGACAGGACAAATCAGTTACAAAGCCAAGGGGTTTCAGAACATAGGTAATCTCAAAAATGTATTAAATCGATAATTCAAACTTTGAGGTATGTAGATCCAATGGTTCACAATTTCTCACTCTGCAATACTTTGCAGTCTCCCAGAATGCCACTTCACACCTGGACAGGAAGAAAGTACGGCAATACATCGATGCAGCAATCAATGCGCCATAAAACACCAACAATGGCTAAAGGTGACCCTTCGAAGTAGCTGCGTGTTCACCTGGATGAGCTATGAATCATTCATACAGGAGCTCTCCAAAGGCAGTGAATCAGTATACAGAATCTTGCAGTACCAAATTACAAACATCCCATAGCATTGTACACTTGAGGGGATCTCCAAGAGGCAAGCAAGCAGCTAAAGGATTCCCCAAGCAATGCATTATGTGCCAGGATCTGCATAGTTATGGTAGGTCACAAAGTCTGCACTAGCCATTGGCAAATGATAATTCACCCTCTGCGAGTAAGAAATTGTGCGCTACAGGCATTCATGCCATGGAACCAGTGGCTTTCATCTCTGGTAAGCAGCTTGCAATTTGACATTTCTACCTTGGTCACTACATTACCTGTCGGGATTCCCCCAGGCAATGCAGCTACCAACATGATTGTTAGCACTGCATCAACTTACAGGATCTGCCAAAGCCCTTTTTTAACCTTCAGGATCTCCCAGTGACACTGCACTGGCTCAAGGTTGCCGACTGCTCCAGTACTATCCCAGACAGGCAGATTGCTCTTAAACCTGATACATCGGACAACATCTCCCATGTGAAAGGAGTCATCACAACCTCCCAAGGGTGTGCATCAGATGACAGGCTCCCCCTTCAAAAAGGCACCTGCCACTGTGCAAGATCACCCAGTGACAGCCCAAGGTGAAAGAACCTTCCCCAGTTAACTAGTCAGGTAATGGGATGTGTCCAGAAAATCTGTCTGCTGCTCTCGAGTAAAGTGCCAGGTGGCAGATCTCCCCAGGCATACTGTCAGTTGATCTTATAATTTCCAGAGCTCCAACGGCTGACAATTGCTCAAGGCACTGTGCTAGCTAGTATGTTCTAAATGGGTACTGTGCCAGCGGTCAGGATACCAGGAAAACGTGCAAGTATCATCATAGGTACAGTGCCAGCTGACAGGATATTCCAAATCATTGCCCCAGCTAGCAGGATCTATACAGTTACTGTGCATACATGATGGAACCCACTGGGCAAACTGCCATGCGACAGATCTTCCAAGGCACAAAGACATTGGTCAGACTCACCATGAGTCAGCAGATATGCTCTTTTGGCACAGTACTGCCCACTGGCAGGAGCTCCATGGGTACACTACTTGCCATTTGGAGCACTGCATCATTTCACAAGGGGACAAAAGTCTTTCATAGTCTAACAATGTTAGCCAATCTAGCGAAGTTGGGCAGAGCCAATAGAGGCTGATCAACCCAATGTCTGCACGTCTCCAGGGCATACAGCAGGCTCAGTCTTAGCTTTATGTTTCTATAGAAGCTCTTGAAACCGTGCACAGCTTAAAGGCACACACTCCTCGTGATCAAATCTGTGTTTAGCCTGTCATACACTTGTACCGCAAGGAACTGAGAGTTTCCCCAAAATCTGCAGGACCCCTTTCCATCTTAGTTAGGAGGGCCTTAGTCCCGGTCCCTTCATGTGCTGTGTTCCTCACAATAGCACCACTTTTAATCACCCACTACCTCAAGATGCTTGTCAGTTACTCGGTTTGTTTTAGAGAACCATGAATACAAGCAACCCCAGTAGTGGACAGCAGAGAAAACAGATGACAAGAGCCCCCAGAGGAGTACAGTGTACCAACACACCAAAACCTGCACAGGCGACCACAACAATTATGAGCATGTAGGTGGAACACTGCCAACCATTCGATACAGAAACAGGGCTCATCAGCAACAGAACCGCTGAGTGGCTTCCTGACAGACTACAATCCACTCTAGGCTGAACCAATGTTTACCTGCAACAGAGCCACGGACCGGCAAAGACTGCAATCCCGTGGATTTTGGAATCCCTCACACAAACTGGAACTTTTGATATAGCAGTCTGGGTTTGACCAGCTTTGGTGGAATGTGCAAGAGAAAGGGGCGGAACTTAGACCCATAAGTATATGGAATAGCGTTATGGAATGTGCGACTTGGCTCAAATGAACTTTCCTACTTTCACATTTCAGGTAAAAGTTTTTTTTTCAATTTGTATTTTGTTTATTTGTATAGCGCACAAGGCCCTAGGGCAACCGGGCGCATTATTTAGTTAGTCAGCTTACATAGAAGTATTTACATTTAGAATATACAAAATATACATGCGACATAATCAAAGGTATACAATTTACAAGTGACATAATCGAAGGTATACAATTCACAGGATAGGGCAGAATGCAATAGCAGAGACATACAAATAGCCTGTGGTGTCATAGAATATTATTACAGTCAATAGTCATCCTTAGTCGAGGGTGGATAGCCAAGCTTTGGCATTACGCTTGAAGGCAGTGAAGGAAGGTTCAGCTCTGAGTGGGTTGGGTAGTGTGTTCCACAGCTTGGCTACTAGGACAGGGAAACTGCAACCTCCAGATTTTGGGAGGTTGAACCGTGGGATGACAAGGCAATTAGTGTGTGCGCTTCCGATAGGTCTTGCAGCGGAGTGCGAGGTGAACCTGTTGGAAAGGTAGCTGGGGGCTAGGTTAGCGATACTTTTATGTGCGAGTGCCAAGGCTTTAAGAGAGACTCTTTGGGTAACAGAGCCAGTGAAGGCTCTGTCTGTTTTCAGAGATATGTGCAGTTCTAGGAATGTTCAGGGCCGCTCTAATAGTGTTGTTTCGGATGATTTGAAGTTTTCTGATATTGCATTGGTTAGTGCCCAGATAGAGGGCATTGCAGTAAACGATTTTGGAGAGGACAAGAGTCCTGGCTAGAGTTGTGCAATTGGCAGGAGACGGGAAAGGGCGGCAAGCTGTGATAAGATTGCATGTGTAAGATGCGGCTAAAGAGACTGCATTAGTTTGTCTGGATAGGGAGAGAGTGGAATCAAGATAAATACCTATGTCGTGGTGTCCTTGGCAACTTTGATGGGAGTTACCATCGATGCTGAAGGACTTGAATGAGGAGTCAGTTTACTGAGTTTTTAGGGTGAACCTAAGATGAGGAGCTCAGTCTTCTCGTAATTTAAACAGTTCACGCTGCGCCATCCAGGCCTGGATGACTTGATAAATGGTGTTGATAGCTAGGGAGTCAATTTTGTGGCCACCCGTGATGGGAATAAGTATTTGGGTATCGTCAGCTTAGTTGGTGTACGTGACGCCCAGACGGTCCAGTATGTCAAATAGAGGTTTTGTGAAAACGTTGTAGAGTGTCAGGGAAACACATGACCCTTAGGGGACACCACATGTGACAGGGGAAGGTTCAGCAGTGGCAGAGGGGGAGATGACCCTCAGATCTATTGTCCAGGAATGATGTAATCCAAGCTGTGGCTTTCTCTGAGAAGTTAGCTGCTGATTTAAGGTGGTGGCAGAGGATTTGACGATTGACTAAATGGAATGCTGCAGAGAGGTCTAGGAGTAAGAGATCCAGCTTTACCTTATCTTTTAAGTCTTCTATTTGTGTTTTTAAATCTAGTAACACAGTTTGTGCCATGGCGAGGGCGGAAGCCCGATTGCCCAAGACCCAGAAGGTTGTTGGATTCAAGATAATCTTGGATCTGTAGGTATGCCGCTCGATCGAGAATTTTTAAAGAAAGGGCACCGTGGTGATAGGTCTATAGATGGTAGAAGTGTTAGCGTCTAAGATAGGTTTTTTCAGTAAGGGAATAACCCAGGCGTTCTTGAGGTTGTCGGGGACGATCCCCGACTTGAAGGAGTTTGAGTGTAGTGATGAAAGGTGCCAGGTGCTGTGAGGCCTCCTTGATAATAGTGGCAGGGCAGGAGTCACCCTGACAGAGGGCTTAAGACTGTTAATGATGTGTTCAACTTCAGAAATAGAGAGAGGCGAGAAGCAGAAAGGTTGCTGAGGTGCAGTATTCAGTTTGTAGTTAGCCTGAGGGGCAAGCTGTGCTATAAAGGAGTGTAGACGGTTCTCATTGATTTTGGTTTGGAGCATAGTCATTTTCCCATGAATCCTCGCCAAACTTTGCAGAAACAGTATATGGCCCCCTCGGATTGATACTGCAAAGTTTGGTGAGGTTTCGTTTCAGGGGGTAGGGGTGATCTAGTTCTAAGGGGTGTGCCAAGATGTGTGGTTTTTAACAGACTAGAACAAAAATGAATGTTGCTCACGCCTACAGCCCAAACCGCTTCATGGATTTTCACCTAATTTGCGGCAGGAGCAACAGCTTGGTCCCGAAAGAACAAGTTACTTAACTCACCAACTGGTAACGTTCTTTCGACTGGATGTTCCTCCAACGCATTCCACATCTTTGACATGTAATGTCCACATCATCGTCAGAGGGTGTCCTGCGTCAATGGCGTTGGGTCAATGTCCCTCGAAGGCCTCCGTCGAGGACGACGTCACAGGATTTTATAAATAGGACGCACGGCACCCAAAGCCTCAGTTTAAGTTTTTTCCCTCAGAATGTGTGGCCCCAGTCTCATGCCTGCTTGACTGCAGCTTCTGTTTCCTCAAGGCTAAGTGCAATCGCGTAGGAAATTCTCCTGAGGGGCAGGCTGGGAGGGCAATGTGGAATGCTTTGGAGGAACAGCCAGTCGAAAGAACGTTACCAGTTGGTAATAACTTGTTCTTCAACTGGATTGTGTCCTCCAACGCATTCCACATCTTTGACAGGCTCCCAAAGCAGTACCAGTAAATGGAGGAGGGAAAATACTTTAGAGTACCCAATTAGATTGCAGAAGAACGAACTGCCTTCCCAAAGGCCATATCCTAACCATGGATTGTATACAGGGAATAATGTTTTACAAATGTATGGATTGAAGCCCAAGTAGCGGCATCAGAAATATTCCTAATAGTAACACCCAGCTGGAGGGCGGTGAAGTAGCCACGCCCCTAGTGGAATGAGCTCTCAACCCATCAGGGGGGTCTTTACCCGCCAACCGGTAACACTCTGTAATGGTAAGGATAATCCACCTGGACAAGGTCTGGTTGGTAACAGCCTGGCCCAATCAGTGTCCAGCATATCCTAAAAAGAGTTGATCGTCCACTCTGACCTTGGACATCCTAGAAATGTAAAAGCTAAGAGCTCTCCTAGAATCCAACCTATGGAGATGCTCCTCTTCCTTACCAGGATGAGGAGGAGGGTAGAAAGATGGAAGAACCACCTTTTGACTCAAATGATATTCAGAGACTACCTTAGGTAGAAAAGAGGGACGTACTCGCAGTACAACCCTGTCCTTGTGAAACACAGTAAAGGGTGGCTTAGATGAAAGTGCCTGCAATTCACTAACTCTGCAAGCGGAATTAGTCAGTCCTTTAAGAAACTGGGAAATCAAAGGAATCTTAAAATAAGAACATTCTTCAGACAAGCGCTTAAAGATCGACAGCGCCGCAAGGTAACCTTTAATGGTACCCACTTGAAGACCCCTGTGGGCCAAAGAAAGTAAGAAAGACAAAACCATAAGAATGGAGCACTGAAAAGGGTCAACATTGTGATCTCTGCACCAGTTGCAGAACTTACGCCAACAGCCACGGTACAGGGATTTTGTTGCAGGCCACCTGGCTGAAAGCAACACCTCCATCACGTCATCCGGGAGGTCCCAATCCTTATATCTCAACCTTTCAGATACCAAGCGTGAAGGTTGAGAGTCTTGGCCTCTGGATGGCGAACCTGCCCGTCCCTCGCCCCTCGGCCCCTCCCCCTCCTGGCCCAATCCAGAGCAATGAGGATCATGTGGGAACCGAACCTCTGTAACCTCCGCAACACTTGAGGAATTACGGGGACTGGAGGAAACGCATACGGCAGTGGAAATTACCAATCCACCACGAACGCGTCTCCTAAGGCTCCTCTTGGAGGAAATTCCCTTGAGCAGAATCTCTTGCACTTCTGGCGAAGAGATCCCCCTGCAGGGTTCCCCAAAGGGCGAAGATCTCCCGAAGGACTTCCTGAGCCAACTCCCACTCGTGGGAGACCGTGCTCTGCCTGCTCAGTGCATCCGCTGACGCATTTTCGTCTCTGGCCAGATAAACTGCCGAGATCGAAATTTCCTGCTGGATGGCCCAGAACCAGAGCTGCAATGCCTCTCTGCACAAGGGAAGTGACCCCCTCACCCCATTTTTGTTGAGGTAATGCATGGCCAAGGTGTGGTCCATCATGATCAGGACACTCTTCCCCCGTAGAGAGGGCAGAAAAGCCTTCAGGGCTAGCCTGACGGGCCGCAGCTCTAACAGATTGATGTGGAGTCTGGACTCCAACGGAGACAAACGACCACTGGCGGTCAAGTCGTTGGCATGAGCGCCCCATCCTGTGAGGGAAGAATCTGTCACTACTGTCACCTTCGGCCACGGTTGCCAAAACTGTTCCCTCTTCAACAGGTTCCCTTCGTTGGCCCACCACAAAAGATCCTGGGAGACCGAGAGTGGAATCTGAACAGGATCCAACATCTTTCCAGAGAACTGTGACCACTGCATCGAGAGTCCACTGCAGGGATCTCATCCGCAGCCGGGCCTCTGGCACCAGAAAAATGCAGGAGGCCATGAGGCCGAGCAACCTTAAGAATTAGAAAGCCGGGAGACTCTGGACATGTTGAAACTTGTCCACTATCTGCACAATGTGATGAGCCCTTACCTTGGGATGAGAACACTTCCCCAAGGACGTGTCTAAAACAGCCCTGATGTACTGGAGCTGTTAGGAAGGTGTCAAATGCAACTTCATGAAATTCAGGGAGAAGCCCAGCCTGTGGAGGGTGTGGCAGGTGACACCAAGATGATCTAATGCCAGCTCGGGAGAACGCGCCCGGATCAGCCAGTTGTCCAGGTAGGGGTAGAAGTGAAACCCCCCCCCCCCACCCTCGCCTGAGGTACGCTGCCACCACCACCATGAGCTTGGTGAAGACCCTCGGGCGGAGGTCAATCCTAACGGCAGGACCCGAAACTGAAAGTGCGAGTCGCCAGCCGCAAACCTCCGGTACTTTGTGCGTGGGATGAATCGGCACATGAAAGTAAGCATCCTTGGAGGTCCACAGACACCAACCAATCCTGTAGTTGAAGGGCCTGGAGGATTTGACTTGTCCTTCCTGAGAAGTTTGTTCAACCAACGCAAGTCCATGATGGGTCTCAATCCCCAGTCTTTCTTTGGGATAAAAAAATAAGGGGAATACCATCCCTTGTTCCTCTCCTCTAGAGACACCAGTTCTATAGCGCCTTTCTTCAGCAGGCTCAAGATTTCCTGCGCAAGGAGCAGATCCGGAAGCTTCAAAGAGTTTCCCCAGTGGATTGTCGTGAGGCCGCTGAAGGAATGGAAGGCAGTAGCCGTGGGCAATGGTATCCAGAACCCACGCATCTGAAGTAATGGCCCGCCATTCTTGGAGATGCTTAGACAGTCTGCCCCCAACCGGCGAACCATGTGACATGGCCTCTTGACTGTTTGGGAGCGGCTGCGGCAGTGCCTGAAGGCAAAGAGGCAACTGCCTGAGTGGCTTTGGCACCACGATATCCCTGACCACCACGGGTACTTTTTTGCTGGTCCCTTTGACTAGCGGCCCCTCTCGTTCTACCAAAGGAGGAATAGTAACGAAAGGAACCTCCCCTCCGCTGCTGTCCCCTAGGATGAAAAGGCAGCGGTTGACAGCGCGGTGCTTAAAGATTGCCACAGCTTTCGAGGTCTGCAACCTCTCCAGGCTCTCATCAGCCTTGCTGCCAAACAAATGTGTGCCATCAAAGGGCATGTTGAGAAGATGGGCTTGCACATCCGGAGCAAACCCAGACTTCCGAAACCACGCAAACCTGCATATAATGGTGCTCGCAGCCATGGATCGGCTAACACGTTCGGTCGTATCCAAACCCTACTGAATGGATTCACACATGGCATCCTTGCCGTCCTGCACGAGAGCAAGGAACCCATCCCTTTCTTCCCCCTCAGGAATATGCTCAGCCGCCAAAGAAACAATTGCAGAGTGTGTGAAAACCTTGCCAAGGCACACGTGGAGTTGGCTGATTTCAGGGCCATGCTCCCAGCAGAAAATACCTTCTGGGCCCAACCGTCGAAGCGCTTGTCGTCCCTATCCGGAGGGATGGTAGGGTAAATCGCCCGCCTCGAGGTGGCTGTAGCCGCCTGAACCACCAAACTCTCGGGAATGGGGTGTGTAGATAAATAGCTGGGGTCGCTAACGGAAGGGCGGTATTTCTTGGTCAAAGACTTATTAACAGCCGGAAGAGATTCCAGGGACTGCCAAGCAGCTGCCACCCTTTTCTGCAAGGTAAGATCAAATGGCAAAACAGGGTCAGAGGACAGACCTTGATCCAAGATTTCCGTCAGATTATCCTGCACAAAGTCTTCAGGAAGACTAGACCAGCCGAGATACTCCGAGACACGCGCCATGAGCCTCCTATAAGAAGGCTCTGCATGAGCCCCAGGCTCAGCTCTACCGAATTCCACTTCGGGAAGTGTCCAGCCCACTGGCATCATGGAGGTTCTGCCTCAACTCCTCCAACTGACTGTCTCCAGAAAAAAGTGGATCATCAAGGTCACCAGGTTCCTCAACCTCAGACCTTTCCTCCTCTAAATAAATATCATCTAGAGGGACTTGAAACCCAGGTCTAGGGACAGAAGAGGGCCTGGACGTAGCCTTCCTTGGAGGATCCACGATATCCGGGTACTCCAACGGCAAATTGAGAAAACAAATCCCTGAAGGAGCCAATGGCAATGAAGGCTTCGATGTAGAGAGCGTCGACAACCTTGACGTGATTGCCGAAGGCTTCGGCGTCGACAGAGGCGCAGACGGCACCGTGGGCTGATACGACGGCAAGGCGTCAATGTCTTAATTAGACAGACACAGCCCTGAACTAGTCGATGACGGCCCCAAGTCCTCAATAGGTTGCTGCGGTCTCGCTGGAGACGAGGACAGAAACCTAGAGACATGTCTCTTCCGACTCTTCGAATCCTTGTCCGAACGGGACCTCTACGGCTCCCGATGCGAGTTGCGTCGTGCAACCGAGCCAGACGGCGTACGAGCCAAGGTACGAGACCGATCTTGGCCGGCTTCGTCAGAAGGCACGACCGGACCTGTGCCCTGCCATTGAAAAATCGCTAACATGGGACTTCGTTGGGCACATAACCTTCCTCGCGGCACGATCCTCCGACGGGAAAGGGGAAGGCAACCGGTGACGGCGCTTCCTAGACTACCAGGATGAGGAAGACTAGTGGCGGGAACCACTCCGGGACCGAGATCCCTGGGTTTCCTTCCAACGCGGAGAGTCGTCCCTCGAGTCGTCGGTGGAAACCCCCTTGGACTTGGATGTCCAGGACTTAACAGGCTTAGAGCCCCTACCTACCTGGAGCTTCCGCTCCAGCAAGGCCTTGGCAGTCAGCAACTGGCCTTTCGAGCAGTCAGTGTAGTGCGACTCACCCAGGCACCACAAACGCAGGGGGGGGGGTCGGTGAGCAACATCTTCGACTTGCAGTCTCGGCAGGTCTTGAATCCAGACCGTGGAGTCGGAGGGGTTGAAGAGAAAGACATCATAGAGATGAACACATGAGGCACACCGAGTCTCACAAAGTTATCACGTTTGCGGAAAAAACAGAACAGACTACGGGCGATTTGCGTCCCATTTAGAACATCCTGTGACGTTGTCCTCGACGGAGGCCTTCGAGGGACATTGACCCGACGACAGACGCAGGACGCCCTCTGCCGAAAAAGTTTCCGAAGTGCACAGCTGTGGACATTACATGACAAAGATGTGGAATGCGTTGGAGGACAATCCATTCGAAGCATTCTTTTTGCAAATTTGGTGCAAATCACGGGCACAGAGTAGGCCCAAAAAAATCTGTGATATCTGGGTCTGGTCCGTGGACTCACTTATCCATTCGGTCCGCGTACACCCTCCTGGGCCAATCCGAGAGCGGCGTGATGTCTACAGTCATCGTACGCGGCCACTGTTTGGATGGTGAAAAACGTGAGCTGCGTCAGATATTTTGAAACAGTCGCCATGTTGGATTAGCGGACAGCCGCTGTAGTCTGCGGACGTAGCAGTACAAACATATTGAAAAACACAACATTTCACTGAAACAACCTCGAGAGAGGCGAGTTGAGGATGGGATGGGATATGCTTTTGGCAAATATGTCCTGTTTTTCCCTTTTTGTAAAGTGTTGAAACGCAAGTACAAAACAGTGGTAACTTTTCTGCTGTGGGCAGTGACATTTCTACTCCGATTTGCCTATTGGGGTATGCAACATGGCCAAAGCACATGCCCCATGGATTGTGGAGACTGACCATGCAAGCCATGAGCACTGGCCATTGGTTACATTGTGAGGGTATAGTGGACACTGAAGTAGGATGCTGGGTAGTGCAAGGAACCCATGGTGGTAACAGTAAAAACAGACAAGTGATCACAGATCAAGGGTGTTTATCAATCTGTGAATGCAGGGTGGGAAAAACACGCATAAACTAAATCTAAGATGGGAGCAAGCTTCGACCATCAAATGAAAATAAGTCAGTCCTTGTGGCGTTGTGTCAAAATAAAGGCCTATACTAAGAAAAACCTATTGCCAATGCTTACTCTAAATACAAAAGAAGTGTGGGGTAAAGTTCTCAAAGAAAGAAGTGTTCACAAAATAATACATCAGGAAGTGGTAGCCAGGGGTTTCCCTTACCCACGTTTTGAGCATGGGACAAGGTAGATCTGAGCACAGCACATACTCGAGCCTACCCAGCACGAGTCTACAGTTCTGTATCAGCTATCAGGTTCTTTGATGGTTAATTCTCTTTTCAATAAAAGTCTCTTGCCTTCGAGGGCCTGAAGCATTCAACAAACAAACACAAAGTTAGTTTTCCACATATACTTTGGGTGACGGCTCCACCCCTGGACCTCTCTTCCGGGCGCAGACTCCTCAGGTCGTATTCAACAAATCAATAGAACAGTTCTTTTCTCAATGAAATTCGGGTGATTACTTTCCACCCCTGAATCTCCCTCTTCCGGGTTCAGACGCCTTTTCAAACGCTAGCCTCCCTCCTTTGGGTTCACTGTGGCTTTTCTTGAATTCACAAGTCTTAATGTCTTTTCACAATTCATCCCTCAGTCTGGTTCATTCCTGTCAACACACTGTTCATATATTAATTTTCACCATGCGGGATTCATTTCCCTTAGCTTTCACAATCATCTGTTGGTCAAAGACTTACAATGGTACAGAGGATTTTAGGAGACCCCTGTATGACCACTTTGACCACTCTTCGTCTAGTCCCAAGACCTTCTGGATATGGTAGTCTCTACCATCGAGTAATCAGCTAATTTCCTGCATGAGCATCCAAGTGGTGCCGGACGCCTATGTTGCGGGTTTTCCCCCCCTCTTTCTTAATAGTTCCTTTAAACCTTTCAAAGTTCAAATTAGCTGCTTGCTACTTCTCGTTCAACACAGTTCGGTTTCTTATCGATTCTCCCCTTGACTCACCGGCTGTGATGAACCGCTTGGCTTTCTTCTCCTTCAAGTCAAGTCTGGTACCACCGAGACCAGCATCTCTCCCCGGCTTGGTCATCAGCAGAGGATGGTCTTGTGTACCATCGACACCTGCTGCAACACATGCTGGCCTTTGTTCACGGTCTTGTGTTTCAGTCTGCAGAGATTTCACGGGCCTTGATCGGAAAGTGCAAGGTCACTTCTCTCCTGGTCACCCTCTCGGTATTCGCTGTCTTCAGCTCCTCTTGAACTGCGATGTGTTAGCTCTCAAGTTGTGCAGTCTGCCTTGCTCGTCCAGTGCTCTCATGCCCCACCTTTTATCCCTGTCGGAAAGGGAAAGGGCCATCGAGTGTGTGCATGTGTGATTCTGGTCAATTGCCTGACCCTTGTATTGGTCCGTTGTCTTTCGTGTTGTGTGAAAGTGTTTGTCTCGGAAGGGTAAAAGGTGTTGAAAGAATAGGGATACCGCGTCTCACCAGTCGGTGTCCCACTCCCCAAGGACCCCGCAACCAGGTATCCTCCCTCACTGGCCTACCTCCATGAACTGGATCCAAAAGCAATGGCTGTGTCCTGGCTACCTGGATGACAGATCCCTGGGGATTAGCTATTTGTATTTGTTTTATTTATAACGTGCAGACCACCAGGCCCGGAGGCATCAGGGCGCAATTGGTACAAAGTTACAAGAGTACATCTATACAGTCATAAGAAATTACAGAAATAAAAATAAACAGAAATATTAACAAGGAACCTATTTACAAATATTACAGTAGTTTCAGTGCCCTAAGGCTTAGCAGTGGGTATACCCATAGGGTGTACAGCAAGAATAGTAGCATGGGTCAACAGGTCAGAGGTAGGACAAGGGTACTTTGCAGGTCTTAAAGTTGGTCGAATAGCCAAGATTTGGTTTTGGCCTTGAATGTGTTGAGTCTTCAGCTCTGATTGTAACGGGGAGGGAATTCCATAGCTTAGACGCTAGGACAGGGAAGCTCGAGCCACCCGCTTTTTGCAATTTAAACCTAGGGATTGAAAGACAGTGGGACTGGGCAGTTCTTAGTGGGCGGGAGGCTGAGTGGCGCGACAGCCGACTGCAGAAGTAGATAGGGGCCTTGTTAGCCAGGCATTTGTGCGTAAGGGCGAGTGTTTTTAGTGAAATTCTCTGCTTAACAGGTAGCCACTTTAGGTTGGTTCTAGATTCCGAAATGTGGTGGTTACGGGGAATGTTTAGGGCAGCACGAATGGCATTATTCTGAGTTGTTAGGAGTTTATTCAGGTTCTCTTGGCTGGTGCATAAGTAAAGAGCACTACAATAATCAGTTTTAGCCATAATAAGGGTTCTAGCTAGTGTGACACTGCTAGGGGTGGTAAGAAACGGTCTGCAAGCTGCAATGAGTTTGCAGGTATATGCCGAGGAAGGTCGGACTGCATTTATTTGTCGGGACAATGATAGGGTGGCGTCAAGGGAGAAAACTAACGTTTTAGTGTCTTTCGAGACTCGAATGGTGTTAATGTCAATGGTGAATGATTGATAGGATGGCACTAGTTTGCTCAGGCGTTGTGCGGTGCCCAAGATCAAGAGCTCCGTCTTATCGTTTAGGCATAACTGGTGTTGGGCCATCCAGGCTTGGATGACTAGGTAGACGTCGTTAAGGGCCTTGGTGTCAGCTAGATAATCACCTGTGATGGGAATGAGTATCTGGGTGTCATCCGCATAGTTAGTGTAGGAGACAACCAGAGTCAAGCACATCAAAGAGAGGTTTTGTGAAGATGTTGTAGAGTGTAGGTGACACGCAGGAACCCTGAGGTACACCACAGTGAATTGGGGAGGGGTCCGCGGCTGCGCACGAGGCAAAGACCCTCATGGATCTATTACTCAAAAAGGATTTGATCCAGGCCGCCGCAGAGGATGAGAAGTTGGCAGCAGAGTGGAGGTGCTTGCATAGGATCTGGTGGTTGACCAAATCAAATGCGGCTGAGAGGTCGAGGAGTAGTAGTATTGCTAGTTTGCCCTGATCGTTCAGTACCTCAATTTGGGTTTTTAGGTCTATTAGAGCAGTTTCCGTCCCGTGCCTGGGGCGAAATCCAGAGTGACGTAACCCTAGCAAGTTATTAAATTCCAAGTAGTCTTGGATCTGAAGGTATGCTGCGCGGTCTAGAATCTTAAGCAGAAACGGAACCGTGGTGATGGGTCGGAAGAAGTAGTTATTCTTGGGTCGAGGGATGGTTTTTGAGCAAAGGGATCACCCAAGCGTCCTTAAGGTTGGCTGGGACAATACCTGTACTAAAGGAGGAGTTGATAAAGGCCGTAATGAATGGGGCCAACTCATGTGCAGAGTCTTTAATGATAGGAGCTGGGCAAGGGTCACCTTGGCAGTTGGATGGTTTAATTCTCAGGATGATATTTTCTACCTCGGTAACGGTGAGTGGTGAGAAAGCAAATGGTTTGGTGTTAGCAATGTCTGGAAGGGGGACTCTAGCCGGGGAGGGTGAACGGTTGATGAGCTTCAGGCTGTCCTGCTTGCCTTTAATTTTAGCTTGTAATGTGGAGATTTTATTTAGTAAGGCTGCTTGAATGTTAGCACACCATTTACTGTCTTTCGTGCAAGTGTCTGGGGGGGTGGGGGAGGGAGACTAGAATTTCTAGCTCTTTTAGGATTCTGGAGAGCTCCTTTGTATTCGAATCAGCTTGCAGAACGCGATTGTTAAAAGATTATTTTTTTGCCGTGATGATAGCATCTTTGTAGGTAAGTGAGGCAAGAAGGAAGCCGTCTTTATGCTCATCAGAGGGGTGGCTTTTCCATCGATTTTCAACACAGCGTTTAGCTTTGCGGAGAAATCTCAACTTTGAGGTAAACCATGAGTTGAGATGCGCTTGTGGTTTAGCCTTCCTGAGTTTGAAAGGGGCTATAGAATCTATGGCCGTAAGCATAGTTTGATTATATGTGTCTGCTAAGGAAGTGGGATCAGAGCAGGTATTGGAGGCCACATTAAGGGAAGGAAGTAACAGAGGGAGGAGTTTCTCCTTAGTTATGTCCTTTTTACTTCTAGTAGGGAGTGCTGGGGCTATCGGCGTGGGAGTTCGAGGGGTGGCTTCAATGTTAAAAGTTATGATGAAATGACAGAAAAAACATTGTTAAAGGGACGTTACAGTTAAGATGTACCCCACCCTTGAGACTCCTCTGCCCAAGCAGTTCGCTAGTGGCCTCCCACCTTGGCATCCCTTGGCTCTTCCCCATGCCCCTCTCTTGCCCCCCCCACCCCCAGGCTCTCATGAGCACTTGTCCATCCGTACTGCCCCTTTTATTTATGCATTTCTCTCACTGCACAATGCATATGTGCATGTAGAGGAGCACTATGGAATCTTGGGCGAAAACAAAGGGAATTATTCCAAAGCAGCAATCTGGCTTTAGAAAGGGTCTTACCTCACTGAATGGGTTAGTCTTGAGTTGTCTTGCAGAGAAGTCCTTCACCAAGGGGGGTCCTGCCCTTTTTGGAGCCTGGATTGATTTATCCCAGGCATTCGATATGGTTGATAGAAATCTATTATGGGGTAAATTGGATGCCTGGGGTATTCCTGCTGGCCTACTTTCTATCTTAATAGAGCTGCATTCTAACAATTATATGCAGGTCAGACTGGGCAGGTCCGGTTTGCTCTCCGACCCAATCAGGTAACTAAAGGGGTACGCCAAGGCTGTTTATTAGCTCCCCTGCTTTTCATCCTTTTGATGGCGGATTTAGCGGCTTGGCTCCAGAATATAGGGTTAATATCTCCTTCCAATTGGTTAGCATATGCCAATGATATAGTAGTCTTGGGCCACTCACAAGTGGGGTTGCATCGTCTGTTAACTGCTCTAGAATATTATGCTAGGACTAATAAATTAAAAATAAATCCCTCAAAGTCCAAGATTCTTGTATTTAGGAGGCCTAACAAAATAGTGAAGACGATGATCTGTAAGTTAGATTCTGCCCGGGTAGAGGTTGTCTCCGAATTAACCTATCTGGGAGCTGAATTAAGATCCTTCCCATCTGGGCTTACTTTGATGGCCTCTACTGATTTAAAGGTGATCAAATTGGGAGCCCAGATGAAAAAAATCTACTCTAAGTTTGGCAGATTTACCATCCTCGCTCTTATAAGATTTTATATCGGGAAGGTAATTCCCATAATCCTATATGGCATGGACTACAATCCTTTATCCTTCCAACTAGACTGGGATGCTATTGAATCAAAGATTTGGAAACGCACTTTGGGCCTCCCTGATTGTGTTCCGATTGTTTCTTTACGTTATGAGCTTGGCTTGTCTTCACTTAAATCATGGCTAGCCTGGAAGTGGCTTACCCTCTATAGGTCAATTCTTGATCCCCCTAGGAACTCACTTTTTGAGGAAATTGATGTAGAGCGGGAACAAGGAGATAATGCTTTTTTGTGTAGGCTAGAACTAACTTGCTTAGCGCTATTGTCTGGAGGTGACTCGGATGTAGAGTCCCTTTTACAGAATCCTCTAAAAGTAAAGGAAAGATTGAAAGTGACTGATTGGATTCACACGATTGATAAGATGCGGAGAACTACAAGATCAGCCTCACTGACACTGTTAGATAAGCGTTTATCGTTTCTTCCGGCTTATCTTAAGAAGCCCCAGTTTTTGGTTTAGATCTGCTTTTTTGAGATTTCGCTTAAATCTACTCCCTACCCTGGAATTACTGGCTATAAGGGATGAAGAAGGGGGTACTGCACCAACATGTGATAGATTCTTAACTATGGAAGTGCAGACTACTAAGCATTTACTCTCTAAGTGTATCGGGACTTGGAGTATCAGGGTCAGTTCTTTTGGCAGATTTGTTCATGAGGAGTCTCATTTGAATACTGATGATTTCTGGGTGAGACTATCCTCCGGTAATGAGATGGCTTTATCAATTGAAGTGGGTAGAGTTTTAAAGGAATTGTTTTAGGAAAAAAAAGTTTTTGTTGGTTAGATTTTTTACTCTCTTCTTTTTATCTAGAAATTGCAAATGTTTGTTTGTATTGTTCATGTTAATGCATTGTGTATGAAATGTGTTAAGTCAAATTTTGGCTAATGCACTTTAAATAAAAAAAAAATAAAAAAGGAGCACTATGTACAATTTGTTGTTATAAGTATAGGAAATGCAGATGTAAAAGATTTGTAGAACATTGTTAAGTGGCAGTTGGTGGGTGGAAGTTTAAAATGTGTGAATGGTTTAAAGCAGGCAATGTGGGAGTGTTACTAGAGTAGAAGGGCTGTCTTGTGTGATAGTGTGCATGTGCAATCCAGGTTTTCTAATAAGGCATGGGCTAGATAGGGGAATGCAGAGAGTCGATAGTCGTAAAGGGAAATGGATTCTGCTGTTTATTGAACACTACAGAAAGAAAACGGACAGTAAATTATCAGTCCTTTTTTCTTTCTCTAGTATACAATTGTCCATTATTTCCATTAGCATAGTAAAACATGCTAATGGGAAAGTTAGAGAATCTTATTAAATCGTTAATGAAAAATGTAAAGTAGATGGAGTCTATAATTTTTTAGCTCTATTTTTTAACTTTGAAAGGTGGTTCCTAAAGGAACCTAATTTTTTTTGCAGGAGAGGCCAGAAAGTAAGGTGGGAAGAGGAATGAGGGAAGGGGCACCAACCACAGATATGGAGCGACAGGTGGACAGGGGAAGATGTTGCGCGTGTGTTACATTTAAGGTAGGGGGCAGCGTTTCTCATGCTCCTTGTTTACAGCTTCAAAAGCACTTTGAAATTGTTCCCCCCCTGCAGAGTGGCGTGTTTCAGTATATACAGAGAAAGGTTGTCTTCCAAGGATATGGATCAACAACCTCTTATCGCTTGTAAGGTAGCAGGTGGGATTTTGTGTCACACGGAAGTAGGCTGTGTGGTTACTGTATTGGTTGTGGAAGATGAGGTAGAGGAAGACACCCTACTACTTTTTAAGAAAGTAACAGCCTTTCTGAGAGCATTGCGGTGGTTGAATTTGGTGTGGCGGGCACATGGAGGTGGCCCCATAGGTGTACTGCCAAACTCTGTGCATTTCACTTGGGTAGCTTTAGCCTTTGGTACACTCCCAACAGTGGTAAAGAACTGCCACACCCATGATTATCTCTGGGTACTAGAGGCAGGTACTTCCTCTAGTACCCATGATTATCTCTGGGTACTAGAGGCAGGTACTTCCTCTACCTCAGCCTCCTGATCTTCATTGCCTTTTGAAGTATTGCGCTTCTTTCGTTGCATAGGTTCTCCAGCCGATGGCTCTTGGGGCAGAGGGATGGCAATAGCGGATGTAATTGTTCTGAGATAAATAGCAGTTTTGCTAATATTCTTCCAAGTATGTGCTGTGTGCTAGATTGTTAATGGATAATGAGTAAGAATAGGGTTATAGATCCTTTTGTTTTTGATCCTTTGACCGGACACCTAAGAATAGGTGTAGGAGCAGTGCAGGGCTACATTTTGAGCATCAAAGTTCCTAGATCAACCGAAAATGCAGTTTCGAACTGTTCGTGAAGCACGGACCCGTTCGCGAATTGCGGACGTATTCATGCTTCGCGCGTGTTCACGTGGCACTGTCCGCAATTACGTCAGACGTTAGCGAATGTCGAACACAAAAACATTTGTGATGTCATCTTTCATGTCCTGGGTTTTAGTCTTAGTAGTGCACAGTGGTGGCGCGAGTTATGGTTGCATAGCTTACCACAACTGGAAAATTTCTGGGGTTCTCTTTAACAAGATAAAGAAATATATACATATGATACATTACTCACCGTAATCGTATTTCTGATGCTTGTATCTGCTTAGATTCACATGCTGTGCATAGGCCGACATCTAGTGGAAGCTGCAGAGTATTACAGTTTGTTTTTCGAAACTCGAAAATGGGCGTCGACACAGGGCGTGCCAGTAATACTATCCCTAGTGTGACGTCCACTGTACCCATGATCCCTCACGCGTCTAGGACCCTCAGATTGCATTTTTCTGACATGAGGTAGCATGAGGAGTAGCGCGAGTACAGATAATCCAAGCAGATAGATAAGACAACAAGCATTGTAGTATAAATTTAGTGTGTTTTGGAGTGCAGTGCCACTGCATGGGATCTCATTATTGCTATAATGTGGCACACATAGCCAGCCAGATGTCGCCAGTCTAACATATGGATATGCAAATGAAGACAAGCTACAGATTTTAAAAGCACACCATTTTTTTTTCTCTCACTTGAAATGCCTCATTCACAGGAGACCACATTGGCTATCTAATTGACTGACTTAATTAACAAATACTAACACCGATTCTAACTCATTAACATTATAAGGTGTTCTCCATGTGGAAAAATGAGGCAGGCTGAGATTCATTTTTAAACATGCATTTAGATTTTTTTTTTCCTTTGCTCTGTTCACTGTCTTTGCAGGAAATCACTCCGCATACCAGAAAATCAGTTAGCTACTGTTGCCTACTGTAAAAGTGAGCTATTGTTGAGGAAGAAGGATATGATATTGTGAATTTGATTGGTGACACGTAAGCCTGGGGGATGTAACAGAGGTTTCTTGGGGTAGCACAGAGAATGAAGGGAAGAAGACATTTTGCGGAGCTGCAGTGAGGTCGCCTTCGTTCTGCTGCTGAGAGGTGTCGTTCCAGCTGCACTGTTGACCTTCAAAGACTGGGGGTTCCTGGTCACTTGCTTGAGAACTGCAGATTGAACTGCATGTTCTCGCTGTGTGTTTTAAAGAAAAAAGAAAGCCCTGGGTCACTTCTCGGAGGCGACAAGCCAGGAGATTTCACGTGCGGAAAAGCTACAAACAACTGGTAATTATCACGTAAAATTTGAGGGAGTGTCCTGTGAAAGAAGTCTTTTTCAGGCAGGAAAGATATCGCTAGGGAATCACCGTGCTTAAATGTAACATTATAATGTTGCCATCTAAATGCTGTCATATTGATGTACTGTTCTTTCCATTGTTGCAAATGTAAAATGAAATGCGTTGTATTATTGCATTTGTTTCTCTTCTGTTTATTTTAGAAAGGACTGCCTCGCAAAGCTGGTAATGTACTATTTTTAAATGAAACTATTATAACACACCGCCTGTGTAAGGGTGTTTTTGCTTCTGTTTTTCCTTGGTGCATTTAAACCATACTATACAAGAAAAAGGGAGGTCGTTAGGTATATACGTGTCAAATTTCCTATACAGATGAAGTAATGTCATTAGCAATTATAAATAGTTGTGTGCATGATTCCACTCAGGGTATGTGTGTGTGGCTTCTGAGTGGAATATAATACAATAGTCTGCTGAGCGTACATGAATCAGCAGAGAGAGGCCTCTGGAAATATCTCACTAATGTAAATAAATTAGTGATAATACCACAGGAGTTTGTGAACGCTATATGTGAAAATTGTGGTATCCATAAATGTAGGTCCAAGGCCTCTAGTGATCACACGAACAGACCAAGCAAGAAGAAGGGGGTTTTGTATATTAGGGCCACAAATAGAAAAGAAAGCTGTGCTCACCACTATACCGCAACAAAATGCATACCAACAAAATGTATCGGTGTACTGAAATAATGCATAGTCACTATACCACCATAAAGCCAAACCCAATCTAAATGCAAGGAGTAGTCATTGCTAAATTACCTTTGTTTTTGGCGGTAAGAAAATACTGCTAGGCCCCAAATTTACACAAAATACCCTACAGCATCCATGCGCCTTCTCTCAGAGGGGAGGAAGGGTGGGTCACATGTGAATCTAAGCAGATACAAGCATCAGAAATAAGATTACGGTGAGTAATGTATCCCTTCTGAGGCTTGTTGAATCTGCTTAGATCACATGCTGTGCATAGATTAGCGAGCAGTGGAAGGAGGTGGGATGTGAGAAGGGTCATGAGCAAATAAATGTCTTAAAACCGCTTGTCCCACTTGAGTATCTGTCTTGGAATGGGTGTCAATGCAGTAGTGCTGAGTAAAAGTGTGAATAGAGCTCCAAGTAGCTGCTTTGCAAATGGTGTCAAGGGGTACATTTGCAATGAAAGCCAGAGTGGCCCCAATGCCTCTAGTACAATGGGCTCTTGGCATGAAAGGCAGAGTATTTTCAGAAAGAGTGTAACACAGCTGGATACAGTTAACAATCCACTTAGAGATGGCACCTTTAGAGACACAATCTCCCTCTCTGCCTGTAGCTACGGAGACAAACAGCTGATCTGTTTTCCTTGGTGGTCTGGTCTTGTTTACATAGTAGAGGACCGCCCTACGCACATCTAGGGTGTGCAGTTTCACCTCAGCCACGCTTTGTGGGTCTTGGAAGAAAGCCGGAAGCTCGATGGACTGGTTCACGTGGAATTTAGAAATAAACTTAGGTGAGAACCTAGGGTGTGTACGTAAAACCAGTTTATCTTTCTGAACTGTAAAGAATGGATCCTGCACTGACAGCCTGAAATTCACTGACCCTTCTTATAGAGGTTATTGCTAAGAAGGCCGTCTTATAGGTCAGGTGTTTGGGACTGCTTTTATGCATGGGTTCGAATGGGGGGCCCATGAGTTTGGATAGCACCATGTTAAGGTCCCATCCTGGTGGTGGGTTTGAAATAGGAGGGTGAAGTCTCTTTACTCCTTCCATGAAAGCTTTAACCACTGGTATCTTCCACCACAACACATTGTTATGGGATGTGGTGTATGCTGACAGCGCTGCCAGGTGTACCTTCAGTGACTTAAATACCAGTCCTGCATCCAGCAGGTGGAGCATGTATGTTACAATTGTGGAAGGGGTGCAATCAACTGGGTTGACTTGCTTATTCTGGCACCAGATAATGAATCGTTTCCATTTGTCAAAGTAGCAGTGCCTCGTGTTTGGCTTCCTAGATTCCTTTAGGATGTCCATACATCACTGTGGTAATTTGAGATGTCCGAACTCTATGACCTCAGGAGCCATGCTGCTAGGTTAATTGAGTTGGGTTGAGGATGCACTGTTTGACCTTGGTGCTGGGACAGTAGGTTGTACCAGCCCGGGAGTTTGATGGGTTTGCACACCGCTAGTCTGCGTAGGTGTGGGAACCACGGTTGTCTCGCCCACATGGGAGCAACTAGGACGAGCGTCATTAACTCTCTGTTCATCTCTTTGACCACCTTCCTGATGAGGTGTTGGTGGAAAAGCGTACGCAAACATCCCTGACCAGTTCATCCACAGGGCGTTCCCCTGGGAGTCTGGCTGGATGCAACTCCTGGGCACCGTGTTTTCGCTTGTGGCAAATAGGTCTATAGTGGGGAAACCCCACTGAGAGAAGATATCTTCTACGATTTCTCTGGGTAGACACCATCCGTGTTCCTCTGGGAGGGAATCTCTGCTCAAAGCATTCGCCAGAGAATTGAGATCCCCTGGAACAGGAACATGTTGAGATGACAGGAAGATCTTCCGTCCGACTGCCCATATCCAAATTTTCTGGGCAAGCTTGGACAGATTTGGCGAACGAGTCCCTCCCTGCTTGTTTAGGTAAAACATGGCTGTAGTGCCGTCTGTCCGGATCTGCACTGACAGATTCAGCAGGTAGGGCTCGAACGCTTGAAGCGCTCTGAATACTGCTAGAAGCTCTAGCAGGTTGATGTAATTCTTGGCCACTGACTGAGACCAGAGACCCTGAGCTGTGTGGTGGAGGTGGTGAGCTCCCCACCCTGTCAGGCATGCATCGGTTGTGAATACCGCCTGCATCTCGGGATCGTAAAAGGGTTTCCCTTTGGACATATTTTCTCTTTCCACCGGTGAAAGCTTTGTACCAGTGTTGGTGAAACGACCACTAGATCGCCCCACAGACAACTTGCCTGAGACCACTGTTTCGCCAACCATTCCTGCATGGGACGCATGCGCAGGCCGCGTGGGGCACTAGGTAAATACATAACGCCATCATGCCCAGCAAACGCATTGCTTTGCGTACCGTTATCTGGCGACCGGCCTGATATTGCGGAATTTGCAGCAGTATATTCTGAATTCTTTCCTCCGATGGAAAGGTCAACCCCTCTTGCGTGTCTAGGATAGCTCCTAGGAACTGTTTGGAGGTGCTTGGCACCAGACTTGACTTCTTCTCGTTTATTGAGAAACCTAATTCGAAGAGGTGGTCGATCGTCCTTTGAATGTTTGTTCTGCAAATTACTGGGGTCTCCCCCGTGATGAGCCAGTCGTCCAGGTAATGGTACACCGGAATTGCCTCCCTGCATAGGTGTGCTGCTGCCACCGCCAGTACCTTGGTGAATACCCTTGGAGCCGAGGCTATCCCGAAGGGCAGTACCTTGAACTGGTAGTGCCGACTGTCCACCTTGAAGCGCAAGTACTTTCTGTGCGCTGGGAACATGGACATATGAAAATAGGCATCTTTCATGTCCAATGTTGCCATGTAATCCCCTTTTTTAGGAGGGGGACTACCTCTTGGAGAGTAGTAATGCAAAATTTTTGGGGCTTGACATACTTGTTTGCAGGCGCAAGTCCAATACTGGGCGCATTGTCAAATCTTTTTTTGGCACAAGGAAGTAAGTTGAATAAATACCCTGGTTTACCTGTTGTCCCGAGACGAGTTCTATCGCATCCTTTGCTAGAAGATGGACGATCTCCGAGGAGGATCTTCTGGTGGTCCAAAGAATGTATTCTTTGTCGTGGAGGGTGGTTTTGGGGACGCTCTAACAGTTCTATGCAGTATCCTGCGGACACTGTGGACAGCACCCATCTGTCTGATGTGATCCCTTCCCAAGCTTGGGTGAAGTTGGAAATGCGCCCCCCTACTGGGGATGCGCAGGAAGGGACCCTGAACGGAACGTCACTGTTTTTGTGGACGCGTGCGCCGCCTCCAGTGGGGCTGCCTCTACCTTTACCACGTCCTCTCTCATTACCCCTGGGTAGACTGTTCCATTGTGTACCCTGCCCCTGGGAATAGTTAGACCCTCTCTGGGAATTTTGTCCGCGTGGGCGACGAAAATTGCCATTCCCTCTCTGGTTTGCGGGTTTATTGGTTAGTTGGCCTAGGGATTGGATTGTCTCATACTCGTCCTTGGCATTTTTCAGCGCATCCTCGACTGCCTTTCCAAACAATAGATCCGGCTCCACCGGTTTATCTATCAATGATGCCTGGGTTTCAGCTTTGAACCCGGACTGTCGCAACCAAGCATGCCTTTTGATAACAGTACCTTCTGCTATCAATCTGCCGGCGTTATCCGCGGCATCAAAGGTTGCTTTTAATATGCAACCGGACACGGCTCTTCCTTCCGCCGAAACTCGTGCCAATTGGCTTTTTAAGGGTTCTGGTGCAGAATCTATGAGTGCCGCAACTTCTTCCCACTGGTGGCAGTTATAACTCGCCAGCAGGGTGGTGGAGTTGGCAATCCTTGCCTGGTAGGCGGAAGTGGAGGCTACTTTCCTGCCCACGCCTTAAATCCTCTTGCTCTCCTTGTCAGGAGGAGCTTCAGACGATGACAAGGGTGTTCCCGCCCTCTTACGGGTGTTTGTCACTACCAGGGAGTCCTGTTTCAGATGCCCTCTTATGTACAGTGGGTCTGTTTGGGCTGCCCTGAAAAGCTTCTCAACTCTGGGGTTTACCGCCCTATTGAGATAGGGATTAACAAGGGAAGGGTCTATCCTTCTTTGAATGGACTTAAGGATAGGGATGGCCTGGGCAACAGGTCTCCTTTCTCCTACTAAGTCCTCGGCAAAGTCCCTCTCTTCCTGAGCACCCTGGGTGTCCAAGTGGAAGTGTTCTGCCGCTCTGGATAGCACTTCATTCAAGAGAGGCTGGTTATCGACAGGGGAGTCGGTAACCGGGGGTTATTTATCTACCGGGGAATCTAGCCTGTAGGTTTCTGGGTTGTCGTCGTCCTCCTCTTGGTCCTCGTCATCCCCATACTAGCCCGTCCCAGTTTGTTCTTCCAACATGCCCAAATCTGGATCCTCACAAAAGGATGGATCTCCCCGATATGGAGAATAGAGCTGTATACTGAAGGGGTCTGAAGTAGGAGCTTCAACCCGGGACTTCTTACTTTGGGGTATAGGATCCTTGGAGCCTGAGGGAGTTGACCCGTCGGGGGTAAAAAAGAAAAAGTGTTCAGGGTTTTTGGCCTAGAAATCTGCCAATGAGGACATCCTTGACATGACTCATCACTAGAACATTCTCTTGAACTGGGAATGATTCTTTCTTAAAGGCCTTTCCCTATATTAACTTGACTAGACCTACTGGTTTGAACCGTGGTCTTTGGGATAACAGAAGACTGAGACTTGTCCATCTGTTTATGTGGGTTAGAATGTTTCTGAGGTGTGGAAGGAGGCAAAGACTGCTTCCTCTGCTTTTCCCCTTCCCCGTGGGTGGAAAAGTGTTTACCCTGTTTTTTCACCCCTTCTGAGCCTTTCGACGCCTGGCGCCGAGGTTCGGGGGTAGTGTCCCCATCTATGGAGTGTGGAGGTTGGGACTCGGGGAACAGCCGTTGACCGGCCTGTTGATGCCGACTCCTGGAGTGCGGTCTGGGGATAGAGGTTGGCTTTGTCTTGATGATCGAACCTCCGTTACCTTAGGGAGCAAGGCACTTCTGGCAACAGTGGATGGTTGCCTGGAGTCATGCGGCGATCTAGATAGAGAACACCCAGAGGACACCGATTCAGACCAATCTGTATGTGCCTCTTTCCGAGTACTCGACGTGCGCGTCGAGTCTCGGTTGGACTTCATGTGTTTTGTGGAAGTGCTGTGGGTAGCGCTTGTGTCGCCAGGGGTCTTCCCCATAGCCGCCCTGCCTGACGACCTTCGAGGTCGGGGACTTGCGCTTGGCTGTCAATTGACGCCACGTTGCCCTCGCCGTCCGAAAGCAGCGATGGCAGCGACACCGTGAAGGCGCCCTCCGCTGCCATGGCCTCTTGACACCTGGCGTGGTGGGCCCAACGCTTGATCGAACAGTCCTTGAGTGTTTTGGGTTTGAACCTACTACACGCTCTGCAGTTAGCCTCAGGGTGGTCCCACGGTAAGCAGAGATTGCACGTGGCGTGCCTGTCAACCCAAGGGTACTTGCGGTTGCACTTGGGGCAAAATTGGAAAAGGGTACCCTCCATACGCACCTTATGGCAGCAGGCTATGAAGTGTAGGAATATATAAGAATGTACCTATATACCAAAAGAGTGTAGAGTATGTCCACCCCCCAGTCTCCCTACTTGCAGGGCCGAGGCCAGAGGCCTTCCTAGGCCCGGGCCGAGGCTAGAGGCCTTCCGAGGCCCAAATCCGTCGTGCAGCTCTAGACGGTCGATTCTTTCTCCGTGCGGGCGTCGAGTGTGGATGTTCAGTGACTCGATGTTGGGGTGGAGAAATAACAATATTTTAGCAAAAATGTGGCTAAGGCCAGGGAACTCCGCGGAATGCTTCCGACCAGTATGGCAGAAAAAAACAATCCGAGATTCGAAAAACAAACTGTAATACTCTGCAGCTTCCACTAAATGTCGGCCTCTGCACAGCATGTGATCCAAGCAGATTCAACAAGCCTCAGAAATATACATACGTATATATACCGTGGCCGTGTAGTTATGGTTAAGTTGCTGTTTCCATAGGAAGAGCACTTTTTGGGCGGCCTATAACTCCGCTCCCCACTGGGCGAATCCTCAACAAACTTTGCAAATAAAAGTATATGGGCCACTATGAATTTTTTTGCAGTTTGGTGAGGATTCGTCTAGTGGGGGGGGGGGGGGGGGGGGGGGCAGGGGGGGAGGGGAGAAATGTTATAGGGGGGGATACACAGGGGGGGATACACAGCAATGGATACACCTGGAGTATCCATTATGGATCAAATGGTTGTGGAGAGTGTGTAGAGATTGGGTGCATGGGCGAAGGCCATGCACCCAAGAACAAAGTTATAACCTCTTAACTTATAAGCCAACATGGGTTTTATATAGTGCGGTGGTTGTGGGCCGGGATGTATGCCATACACTCAAACGTGTACACCCCGCACAACCACTGCAGCATATCACATTCATACATCACACCCATACAATCTATTATGTATCTGGTAGGTGTGGGCAGGGCCTAGAGTCCTGGGTACAAATTGAGTAAATGCTACAGTTACAATGTTTCATTCTATGGGTGTGCTACTGATTTATAAGCGACCATGGGTGTAATATGCTGCGGTGGTTGTGGCCAGGGTCTAGAGTGCATGGCCGTAGGCCATACTTCCAAAACTCTAGGGCCTGGCCACAACCACCGCAGCATGTCACAGCAATGGATACACCTGTAGTATTTATTATCGATCAGACGGTTGTGGGGAGTGTGTAGAGTCTTGGCTGCATGGCCAAAGGCCATGCACCCAAGAACAAAGTTATAAGCACTGAAGTTATAAGCCACTTCACACCCATACTTTGAAATATGTATGGACATACACCTAAGACTTTAGGCCCTGGCCACAACCACTGCAGCATATCACAGCTATAGATACACCCGTAGTATTGATCACCACTCAGGTGGCTGTGGGGAGGGGCTGCACCCAACAGCACATTTATATGTAGTGTAGTTACTAGCCACAATGGGTGTGATATGGTGTGGTAGTTGTGGCCAGGAGGTAGAGACTTTGGTGCATGGCCAAAGGCCATGCATACAAGAATTGCAGTTATAAGCCACTATGGATTTTATATACTGCATACCCATACATTGAAACATCTTTGGCCTTACACCCAATTCTGTAGCCTGTGGCCACAACTACTGCAGCATATCACAGGTATAGGTACACTTGTACCATCAATCATCAATCAGGTGGTTGTGGGGAGGGCGTAGCGTTTTGGGTGCATGGCCGAAGGCCATGCTCCCAAAACCAACTTCATACGTAGTAAAATTGGAAGCCACAATGGGTGCGATATGCTGTGGTGGTTCTGGCCAGGACCCAGAGCAGTGAGGTTATCAGTGAACATGGGTGTGCTGTGGTGCGGTGGTTGTGTGCAAGACCTAGCGTCTTGGGTGCATGGCTGCAGACCATGCACCCAAGAGTAACCTTATAAGTAGTGAAATTACAAGCACCATGGTTTTGATATGCTGGGATGGTTGTGGGTAGGACCTATAGTCTTGGTTGCTCGGCTGTAGGTGGTAGGTTATACATCGAAGACGCTAGGCCCAGCCTACAGCCACTGCACCATATTACTGCCATAGATTAGACATGTAGATTTGAATATGTATAACATGACTAATTATACTTACTGTTTACTTTATTCAGAATCCATATATGTTTTACACAACTTTAGTACTTGGCGGAAATATCTCTTAAATTTCTTTGATAAAAGAAAAAAGCATGTTAGTGTTTGCATTTTATGAAGACTTAGCACATTGTATAATAGACAGTTTACTTTTTTTTACCCTCATTTAGTTTACAAACCAGTATACTGTGCATTTTGCTCAGTTTGTGTTTGTTTTTCAAATCCTTGGGTCTGGGGGAAAAAAATCCTTGTCGGATTAAATAAAACCTTTATTTGCTATGCTACAAACTATTTCTTTGTTTTGAGTGTTTCTTTGTTCTTTCTGATTAATGTTATGTTTGGTGCCTTGTTGCAGATTTTTAAACAACAGTTAGATACCTGTTGGTGTATTCTAACTGTTTATAGTCTTTTACTTGATTGTTTGGTAATGTTGAAGTACACATTAGTTATTAAATTTTGGTTTTAAGAATATTAAATACGCATTTGTAAGATTAGCTGGCAATCTCTGCTTTAGAGTAATGGTGCTATCATTACATTCCAACCATCCACATTTCTTTTTAATGTATGCAGTGCAGTGACCTGCATTGGTTGTAGCTCCTGTGTGGTAGATTATACCTATTGTTGTAAAGGTTTTCTTTCCAAGTGACACTTGACCGTGTGTGAATCCAGTCAGCTTGCAGTTGTTTTTGGTACATCTGCATTTTAATGTAGAAGCATAAGTATTATGTAGTTACTATGTGTTTGTATCAGTAAGGTGGAGCGATTGTCTGAATTGCACATAGTACATAATCTGCCATGGTTTGCATTCTGTACAAGTTGCTGGAATGGATTCACAATTAGGTATGGATACATACACAAATCGCTCATTTGGGATTTGTTCCTCTATCACATTGTTACAGAGTGCATGTATGTTTCCACATGTATGAAATCTGGAAGATTTCATTTCTAGGTATGTTTTTGTTTTCCAGTACTTGTAGTAAGTACATTAGAAATTCTTTTGGATCTATTTGTGAGTTTATAGTGAATCTCACCATTCCAGCACAGTAGTCCAATTCTTGCCTTATTCCGTGAACACTGTACGTGTTGTCAGGATTGTTTGTTGCGTTTCTACGAAGGACTAACATTTGCAAACACAATTGGTCTGTACTGTGCAAGTAAATATTGTTAACAATTGGTAGCAATTGAAATAGAATATTCATCGCTACATTTGCATAGCAACTTACACCAGTTTCATTTGAAAATTTGAATGGACCATCTAGTTCTGTATCCGAGTGCTTTTTTTTTTGAGTTTCTGTTCCTTCTTTGAAGAAGTACCTGGTTTACTTTCCCTAATAGGTTCTTCTTTGCTTGTGGTAATTGATGAAGTTTTAGCTTCTTTTGTTTTCTTTGAAGGATTTGCCGTCAGATCCTGTTGCATTTCTGTTTGAATTTGTTTTTTTTTTACCACGTTTTACTTTTTCAGGAACAGGAAATTTTTTCCAATGGGTGTTTACAGTGAACGCAGTCTATTGTATTCTAAAATGCAAGGAATATCAGCGTTCAGTTTACTTGCATCAAAGTCGTTTAGAAATAGACCGTCAAGTGTACGTAAGCGTGATAGTGCTACGTAGCTCATGCCTTCTTTAAAGACTGTTTCCTATATACATCAATGCTTTGTCTAGGGTAAGACCTTGGGATTTATGAATGGTGACTGCATATGCAACAGTTAGAGAAAATTGTTCTCTACGCACATACATGTCTTTGAAGAGAAGGAATCGAGCAGTTGAGCGCCCTATCCTATTCACTTCTGAAGGTTTGTCAAAGCGAATATTGACAAACTGAAAGTTGTTGTCACGTGGGTATGTTTGAAAGCCAACAACTGTACCCAGTGATCCATTAATTAGCCCTTGCTCCACGTCAAGGTTACGTTTAAGCATTCCTCTACAATTTAAGGATCATTTTATAATTTTTCCAACCCAGCTGTGTTGGAGATTGAATTTTCTAGGCTATTTAGTCTTGTTGTGGCTTGCTCACACATAGGTAATGTCATATCATGTACGTCTAGTTTGTCTGTGGTGCAAATTTCCATTATTGGTTGCATTTCTTTATTTAACATGGTTTCCTTGAATTTGAAACGGCTTGCAAGAGTTGGCATTAAGATCATACAATTGACATTTTTGTGCACCAATTGTTCCATAACATCAGTAGCACATGCATTATCGCCATAAAGTGCATGAATTTGCCGGTTTTTCAATATTGCTTGTGCTTCTTAAAATAGTACACCAACTCTAATACTTTAACATGTTGGCATAAGTGAGACCTGCAGATTGCTGCAGGTTTTCTGTTAATTCTCCGTATTGGAAATGTTGCCAAAGGTTGACGTTTCCTATGCTGCCAACAGTTTTACGGCAGAGTTTGTGTCCTAAGGTTTTAAAAATAGGTTCACCTTTCACTGGTGTCAATTGTAGAAGACCTCCGAAAACGATAATGTGTTTTCCTGCAAAGAGTTCTTGGTAGTTTGTTTTAAGTACTTCTTGCAATCTGAGGTGAATCAAAGCCAACATTAGGTTGGAGATCATGCTCACTTCGTATATCAGTAGCATTTTAATTTGTTTTAATACTCTCCATAGTTCCATTGCAACTTCTGCATTAAGTTTGTAATAGTCTAATTTGTTTTGGTGTTCTACTGGAAGGAGTAGTTATCGGTATAAAGTGACACCGGCTATGATGTAGGCAGCTAAACCTGTGGGGTCAGTTACAACAGCTGACAGTTTGTTGTTTGTCAATTGTTGAAGGAACTTGCTGATGATTTTGATTAAGAATGTTTTTTCTGACCCAGCTTCACCACTGACGTACAGCAGTATAGGTTTGTAGTTTTGGCAAGTACATTCTTTATTTTCGTGTTGTACACCATGTGCAATTTGTTTTGTTACGTCTTCAAAAATGGTGCGCTGTTCTTTGTTAAGTTTTGCTTGTTGTATAGTTTAGTCTTCTATATCTTCTTGATAGTGGCACATGGTGTTTTCCACTTCTGTCATAGCCAATTCTGCCTCAGTTGCTATTAGTGGCTGTCCTAGTGGTTCTCGACTTCCTGTTACAGAAGGTTGACTACTGTCGGAAGAGTCCTCATCTAGTTGGGCCTGAAGTTGTTCTTCGTGTTGCTGTTCATTGTGCAACATTGTTTTGTACTGCGTAAAGTTCACATCGGTGATAGCGCTTTCATTTGCTTTGAAAGCATCTTCATAGCAGTCATAGTTACCTAGCATCTCTTCCTCTTTTCTCCATGGTTTAAAAAGTTGTAGCAGAGACATGTTATATAGTTCTTTCTTTCTGTTGAGGAGTTTTTAATGACAATTTTACATGATTAAGCTTTGTTTGGTAAGTTTCACTAAGCTGCCTTCACAATCTGTCACTCTATATCTACCTTTGCTTTCTTTGGGTTTTAGATTATTTTTGTATGCAAGGTTTTGAGCTATGTGGTATAGACACATGCTTTCCAAAGTGCTACTCCTGTTCAGATAGTATTTGTCCATTAAATTGTTTTTTAAAATGTCTTGGCTGTTGGGATCATTTCTGGTAATTGTTTCTATGTCCTCATATGATTTCAGAACTCTTTCTAGATTAAGCAGGACCAAGACTTAGCCATACTATGTTGTCTGATTTTCCATACAAAGCAGTACCGGTTAAAAGATCTGCCGCTTCATAGGCACGACATTCTCTATGAGAGAGCATTTTTATGCCTAGGCTGTACAATTTCTGAGATAGTGTTTTGTCTGATGATAGGTCATCCCAGAGGTCTTGAAGCTCTGTTTTTTCTGCTTTTGTTAAGTAGGCTGTAACATATCGTGCAACAGCAGTGGAATTGTCTGCAATGTACTGCACATCTATGTTTGCATTCCATAAGAGGGCAATGATTGCATTGTAATTATTGATATATTTTGATTCTTCTGTTCTTTTTATGTAATACGTGTTCTTAGGTGATTTACTTTCAACACTATGTCGAACTGAAGACATGAAGTTGTTCACTTCACCTGTTTCTGTAACTGGTCTAAGGAAACCAAAGCGGCATTTGGTGTAGTATGTCCCTTTGTTTTTGTATTTGCAACAACAATATTTGCCACATTTGTGTCTTTGAAATTGTAAAATCTGCCCATGCAAGGGATTCCACAAGTGACATTTTTGGATGAACTGCAAAACAGTGGCATCAGTGTCGGGACCAAATGTAGGTGCATCTTTGATCCATAAAAGCATGTGAATATGTAGTGCTCTTCTCGCTTGGTATTCTTTTCTTCAAAAGAAGTGTTGCACTTCTCCGAGGGGAGGAACAGTTTTAGTACAAATTAATTGTAGCATAGCAATGAAACGATGATGGAAATATCTTGACACATTAACTGGATCTAGAGAGTTCGCCAGGTGTTAATATATCTATGTTGGTTTTGTTGTTTGAAATGCGTAAGAACTCATGTAAATCTTCCCATGCATATTCTGCACAATTTAGTGCAACAAACCAAGTCGGTGGTCCAAGGTTTCTGATCATACAATGTAACCAGCATTCTTTTGTACCACGCATGTTTGCAAACAGATTTGTTACACTTGATTGTAAAACCTCATCTTTTTCTTGTACTTTTTGTATTAATTGCGTAGCTGACATTTTGAAAGTGGGTTCCAGATTTCAAAATGTGTGCAACTCCGTAATATAGGGTTGCTAGTTCACTTTCAAAGAGTAGGTGGAATATGTATTCCACATTTTGTCTAAATCTGGGATCTTGCGAATACATTCGTAATGAGCGGTATTCTGATGCCGTAATCTGAGTGGGTCTATCATCGTATCTTCCACCTTTGCCAGTAGGAAATAGCAGTGGAAAAGCATGTGCTTCTATACTTTTTTCCCCATATGCTCATTGGTGACCCTTTGGTTTGTCGCATTTGGTAAGTTTCTATTGCATCATCTATGCTTTCATTGGAATGCAATGGATGAATTGTGTAATGGTCCAAAAGAGTGGATACTGCAGCAGGATCCAGAAGTTCAAATTGTCCAGTTTCTGATGACTCTTGAATTATTTCAGTTGTTTCCCTTAAGCTTTCTTCAATATTTATTTCCTTGTAGTATTCGTTATTGTTTTTTAGATATTGCAAAGCTTGTCTAACTTTATGTAAGTCCACCAGTTGTTGCCAAATTCTTTTGTCGGTACATCATTTACCAAGACAATTAAAGAATGCTCTATTGAACGTTGCACCCCCACAGTATGTACATTTTCTGTTAGATCTAATGGCAAATAAACTACTTTGCCACGAATGCCTTTCACCAATTCAGAGGCAGGTAATTTTGGTGTATTTGGTTGAAGGCGTATAATTGCTTGAAATGGGTGAACTGTTTGAATTATGATGCTCTCATACAAATTGAGTTGTTGCAGGGTTTTTGGTAGTGGGGACAATTCCAAATTATTTGTGATAGCACGTGAAGGAGTTTGGTTGTTGTCCAGTTTTGTAGTGCAGTAACTGCAACATATTAGGGGTTCACTTATTGGGTATTTGTTTTCTGCTAAAAAGTAGAGAGCTAATTCAAACCATTTGGAATCTTCATTGTCTTCCATTTTGTATGCCATGTCTATATTTTTTGTGTATCTTTCGTAAAACGTTCTGTGGCAACACACACACACACATGGTTTGGTACTTCAGCCGATGCACTTTTAGTATTTCTTGTTTATATGTGTGTAATAGAAGGTTGCTATGTGCACAATTGTTGCTAGTCTGTTCTAAAACTGTTGCATTTTGTAAGTGGCTTTCACTTCCAAAATATTTTCTCTGGATACGGTCGATTTCTTCTTGTAGGTATTTGGGTGTACCATGCAGAAGAGTTATTTAAATTGGCTAATTCTGAAGCTGGACTTTTAGCATAGTATATTTTATACTATGGATGTCTTACATTTGAATGATGTATTGATATCCTTTTGATATCATGGATGGTGCTTTTGCAAATAGGTCCTGAAATGCAGGCTAATAAATGTCCTTGTAGTCCTGTGTATTTACGCACCGGACAGATATACATATTTTGTAGCACTTTCATTTTAATTTTGTCTTTACCTTTCACATACTGATTGAGGAAATTACGTAAAGATTTGAAAGATTTGTTAGGGATGGCACACATTGACGTGCACAGCCATTTGTATACTGGACGGTCTGGTTCAGTCGAATTGAGAGGTAATTCTGGGTTTTCAGGGGATACTTTTCTAAACAGTGTTTCTTGTTCCATGATGGTATTATTGATTTTTTCATACCCTCGTCCACTGCTATGGATGGCAATTGTATTTGTTTGATTTTGTTTGTATGCTTCATTAAAATATGGTTCTGTGGTTGTTCTGGGACTCCATTCACCTCCACAAATATGTAAGAAGCTATTTTTGTTCACATTCCGTTTATTTATAAGTTTCTTTTGTAGTTTGGTACTTAGTTTTGTTAGTGGTTTTATCCTATTTAACACTAATATAAACAACTTCCTTTTGAGATGGATTGCACTGTCCACGAGAGCTTGTAGGATTAATTTCCTACAGTAGGTTTTAAGGGTTGAGGATGATTTCGGTCCTCTTATTAGATTCTGAAGGACTGTGGCGAAACATTTTTGCTAAAATACTTTTTTTACTATGGGTTCTTGTTACTATATCAAGATTAATAGGAGAATTGTTAGCAATATTGGTAGCCGATTTTTTGTGAAGAGTTTTGTGTTTCGTGCCACATTTTGATGGAGGAGGTAAAGTTTCGGTAGTTGAAGCTTCCTTTGTTTCGCTAAACGACTGCATTAGCTGTTTTGTTCCAACGTTCTCTACAAACTCTGCTACAGATGGATGCTTAGGTTGGACACTTATTTTTATTTGCTCTATTTCTGCGTTCCTTTCTACGGACTTGCTTTTTGGTAGGCATTCTTTGGGGTCTGTTGAAAAAAGAAGGCATGGTTTGGTCTGTTGTACAATGTATGTTTGCTGTGTGCATGCGTGCATGAGTTTGAAGGGGAAGCTCTTTGTGGTGGTGTGTGAATGTGCATTGGCCTCTTACAATGATTTGGGAAGGCTATTTTTCTGTTTGTATACTACTACAATGTGCTTCAGATGAGAGTAGAAAAGGAGCTAGTGGTGAGGAGAAGCATTAATAGTAAACGTAATGGTATAAAATTGAAACAGCTATTTGTTTTCTAGTACTAACATTCTAAGTCTTCTGTATGTTATTTGAGTTCCAAAAACACAGGGATTTGTGAGCCATTCTGCCTGTTATTCTTTGTTTAATAAATGGGGATTTGTGGGTAGAATGGTTCAGAAATCAATGTTTGTTTTGGTGCGCAAATTAAATAAATAACCCACACAGTCTCTTTGAGGAATAGTTAGAATATAAAAGGTAGTACTGTACTTACTTTTATTGCGGAATTACCAGGTTTCTTCGGATATGTCGTTTGCAGTGTAGATGCTGTTGATTTTCAGGAGAGTAGTCTTCACTGCGATTGTAAAAAGAAGAAGTTAGTAGCTGTGTGTTTAAAGCAGTGATGTTACTGTACACGTTAATTTTGCATCTTTCGTCGGAGTATTCTCCTTTGATATTTCAACACAGTGCATGTGTGCATTTCACTTCACTATGTGCTGCCTTTGTATGTTATTTGCAGTATGTTAGTTGCACGTGATTCAGAAATGAGTCCAATTTTTAGGTTATTAAAATGCCTTGTTTTTTTAAGCTGTTTTATCCATAGCAGAGAGGTTTGTAAGTGATAGGTCATTACAGTAGATAGGAAAAATTTCACTACTTTCATATTATAAGTTCGAATCCGAAAAATCGGGAGACCCTCAGAGGGAGATGTCACCACAGCAATCGGGAGCGTTTATTTTTCTCATATGATCGCATCGGAAGTAGCATTAATGTAGTCGGTACGCAGTAAAAAATTGTGACATTTTCTAATGGAAAATAGAGTTTTGAGTTAAACAGGGGGGGTTGTAACGTATGTAAAGGTTATGCGGGAGACAGTAAGAAGTAGTGCGGTCTGTCAATGAAAAATCGGACATCTTGCACTTAAAGGGGGAGCGTTGGCATGTATTGCTATGCAGATTTAGTGGCATTAATTTGTTTAAATGAAATCATAATGGTTGCACATGTTCTCTGATTAAAATATGCATATTTGTACTTTATACTCATGCATGTGCGCATGCATGGAGTTGTGCATGTGCGCATGCATGGAGTTGTGCATAGAAATAGTTTTTGAAGTAGGTGCTTTGCAATGATATGCGACTTGAATTCATAGTGATCAATAGTACATTTAAAGTGCGAAATTTTGATGACGGAGTTAGATGTAGAGATGTTGAATGTGATTTGTGGATGGTTGTGACACTGATTAGCTGTGTCCAATGAGGGAATGGATTCGCGAGTGATGTGGAAAGGGTAGAAGGACTGGCTAAGAGTTACATGCCGCACGTAGGCAACGCTTGTCCGTGGGTAGGGCGTGTCACATACGGGGTTCTACAGCAAATCCAGCATGGAAAGGGGACTGTAGGCATCAGCCAATCAGATGTTCACATTGCTCTTTTGTGTCGAAAGACGGTGCGTATACTGAAGATGGCAGAGGTGGAGAGGGTCAGGGTTTTGGTGCTTGGAGATATTTTTTGTCCATGGTTTACAGCACTATGCCGAAAGTAGGCATGTGGCACACAATTTCGATGAGAGGAGTGGAGGTGGTGTGGAACGCTGTGACTGATCACAATGCTGCGGCAATTCTCCAAGTTTGCAGAGACATGCGTATGATGACCACTCCTCATGTGGTACTTCTGCACTACGGTGCTTGCCATTTGCGCTACGTGAGTTCACGTACTTTGTTGGAAGATTTGGAACAGTTCGTTCAAACAGTTATGAATATCTTTCCAACCCCGAAAGTAATTTTTTCTGGGTTACTCCATAGAGGAAAATGGGACAACAGTTCTGTTTTCTGTCCTGATCAAAGTATTGGGAGGTGTAACATAAATCGCGGCATGCATGCTTTCATGTTACGAGCTGGTATGTTTTTCTGCAGCCACAAGAACATTGTTCCCAGTAATGCGGCTGATTTTGAAGCAGATGGTGTTGCGTTATCTTCTTTGGGAAATGCCATGTTCTTTTGGAATGTAAGTTTTGCTTTGGAGAAGGTTCTGTAATGGTTGTAGGCGTAAAGTAAGAAGAAAAAATATTTTAAAAAACAAAAACAGGTGTCTGTAAGGCATCTGCCCAAAAAAAAAAAACCTGCTCTTTTCAGAGCCCACCTTAAAGGGGAATAATATTTAAATGTACAGTCGTCAAGCTTGGATACTCTACGTGTCCGCGGACATGGCGGTAGTTTGCAGGCAGCGCATATTACCAACGGGGATTCTGGGGTGGAGACGCATGCAAATGAGAATGTGCGAAGGTAGGGATTGGTCAGTAAATTTCAGTGGGTGTGTTCTGAACGGAGATATTTAGTGAGAAGGTCTTTTCCCTGACAGGAGACCAGACAACCATGGCTCTGTGTGCTCAAAAACAGATTGTATGGATTTTGGGAGACTCATGGATACATTGGTTGAAGGTGCATGCAGAAAAATGCGGTCTATGTGCACATCTTGGATATCCTCAAGTGGAAGTGCACTGACATGGCGTGTGTGGAATGAGGTGGCTGGACTTGGTAACGCTCTGTGCTACTTTACAGACAGAGCGTCATCCTGATCTACTTTTCATTGCGGAGGAAACAGTTAAGGCCATGTCTCTGAAATTTCTTTGCAATTTGCAATGAAGGACTTGCGAAGGTCATGGACAGGTTTCCAAATTGCCAAATAGTTTTTAACCGTATTACACAAAGACAAAAACACTTCTTCGCAATGTACAAAATGCATTGCAACCTTTTTTGGATTCATAGTCACCTATTTGGCAATCCGTTTTTTCCAATCTACAGTTTTTGAAACACACAAACCACCACCGAAAGGCTTTTTTCAGAGCCACCACTTATCCCCAGCGAAAAGCTACGCTTGCACCCTCCCTTTTTGTGCGTCCTATGACTGTCCGCTGACTGTTTGAAAAATGCGCGGGGCCTACAACGGTCACTTGATAGTTCTATTGTTAAACTTAGAAAGGCGTCTCTGAAAAGAGCCTTTTTTGTAATTTGTGTTGTTTTCCAGTTTACTGGTTTTGAGCACATGACACACTAGGAGAGGAGGGCAAAGGAGGGTAAGGAAGGGACACCAACCACGGGGATAAGAAAGGGCAGTTGGAGAGAGAAAGATGCAGGGTGGGCTTTACTTAGGTAGGGGGCAGTTCTTCAGGTGCTCCGTGACCGTATCCTCAAAAGCACTTCGAAGACTCTTCCCCCCCCCCTGCAGAGTACTGCATCACAGTACATACACAATATTGTGACCCTCGAAAGGTAAGGGTCAACAGCATCGCAAATGGCTTGTGAGGCAACTGGAGAGATGCACTCCCCCACAGGAGTGTCTCTTGTGGTGAGAGGATCGGACACGGAGGATGCTGTGAAGGAACTCAATCTACTGCGTTCTTCACATGGCACCACCATGCAAATGTCCGCACTGTGGAACGAAGTTAGGGGTCGCTTCATGGTTGTCGTAGCAAAGCTGTACGCACCAGGTCTCCCGCGACCAAGCACCAACTGGCACTGGTTACACCTGACCAGGTTTGCACGTGCTTTTGGTACGTTCACAAAAACTGAAAACAACCGCCACACCCACGACTCCCAGCGAGTGCTTGTAGTGCGGAGTTCCTCCACCTCATTCTCTTCTTCCTCGATCTCTACATCCACAACCGGTATTTCCCTCTGCAGGCCCTTGGGGAGGTGGTGGCGGCGGTGGAGGGTGGTGCTGAGGCTAATGAAGCAACAGTAGCCACAGATGCCATAAGGATTACTTGGCTAATGGTCGCTACAGCAGTAAAGGCAGCACAACTCAATCTGCTATAGCCAGAAGCACAATGAAGGTGGGCTTGGGGGTGTGGCCATTTATATGGGTAGAGGGGTGCGGCTCATTACCATACTGATCACTCAAAAGCGTTGCAAAAATTGTAAACAATACGTTCAGAGGTAGAGCCATTGTATGGGACATGTGAAATGGTGATTTTATACTGTAAAATAATTTCCCATTGTTTGTATAAGTTCTTTTGCAATGTTGCGGAAGCAGACAAACTGCAAATGAGTCCACTCGCTCAGCGTGGGTGCTGTCACATGATGACGTCCTGAACACATCCGTGAGGGAAATGGCTGCCCGCTGGACAGCAAATGCAGAATACCGGACGTACGCACGCGCGCAAGTGTCCTACCGACAGTGTTCGGGTCCTGAAACTAATTAAAAGTGCGAAACAAGTGAGACGGACAGTTCGGGACAGGCGCGATGTTCGCAGTACTTATGGGTATACTGCGCAGGTGCGTACATGATCTGCTGACTGTACGGCCAGGTACAGTGTCCTTAGGGCAACTCCATTTTGTTTGACTACGGACATGCCAGCCACCGCGCCTGTTCTACAGACTGTTCCATCTTGGCTGCGGACGGTACAGACAGGTAGTGTCCTTAGGACACTCCCATTTTGCTCATTTACAGACATCCCGGACACCTGGTGTGTTCTAAGAACATGTTTTATATCATTTGTGAGTGGTACGGAGAGGTATAATGTCTTTAGGACGCCCCATTCTGTTCATTTACGCACATCTTGAACAGATGGTGCGCTCCAAGATCAGTTCCATCTTGGTTGCCATTGGTACGGGTAGGTGTATTGGCGTTAGAACATCCATATTCTATTGCTTACGGCTAGCTCGAACAGACGCGCTGTCCGCAGACATTAACTTTTAAAAAAAAGAATTCCTCAATCCCTTCCACTACAACTAATATAAAAAACCTTCAATATACACACACACACACACACACACACACACACACACACACACACACTCACTCAAGAGAGGGAAGCAGATACTGAAACGAATATAGGGGAATTAGGGTTTAACACGGGCTGGTTGTGAGGGGATGAAGGGATGGATGTTTCATCAAAACGTTTATTTTCTTCTTGAAGGTTTGGTTCACTAGGAAATGGAGAAGGGGGGCAGATACAGGTGGGACAGTGATAACGTATTTTTCCTCTCACAAATTCCTCCACAAATTGCCTTAAACTGTTAAAATTGTCATTTAGTATGTCCATTTTCACTTTTATGCTTTTCAGCCTGTCTTCCTCTGTGTCGTTTGTTGGCCTTTCTTCTTTTTTTTCCTGGTCTGTTAAAAAATAAATAAATAAATATATATATATATATATATATATATATATATATATATATATATATATATATATATATATATATATGTTAAATGCCCATAAAATACTGACCATTAATTTGCTTATGCACAGTAGTGTGTACCATTATTATTGCTATTTTCGGACATTTCCCCATGCAGAAAATTCTCCTCCAGCCACTCCAAAGTACTGCACATTTTTGTGTCAAAACAGAAAGAAATTATTTTTTTCTGCCCCTCATACAAAAAAAGTACACACAAGAACAATGAAGTTCACTTACTATTTTGTTGTAATTGGTCTTCCTTGTACTGTGTGTGTCTACTGTCGCTCCTGGCTGCACAATTTCTGTGAGGTAATTACGTTGGAGGCATACTTTTTTTGTTATGGTATAATCCATTTCATTCTACATGGTCATTAAATGCATGGTTATTGTTTCAGACGTTTAGATTTACCTATTTATTAGTAATTATAATGTCTTTGTGTCCTTTTTCAAAGTTGTGCATTTTTTACGTAACACAAAATAGTACAATTTCAGATACCCCCTGACTGTTTGGGTACGGTTGACCTTGTGCGTGCCCGTCCGCAGACAGGTGCTCAGTCCGTGCCTTTCAAATATCTATAGCGAGGGGGTTCAGAATGTTCTATGTCACATGTATATAAAGTAAGGAAATACTACATATCTTCGAAAATCACATGATGAAAGTGTATATTCAGCAACAGAAAAAAAATGTATTAACGAGATGTTATGATTCAGTTCCCCTTCTAAAAACCTGTGAAATTCAGTAAAAAACAAAAAAAAAAACTGTTAAAGGGCCGTTATGGTTCACAGTAAACCCGAAAAACACTTGCCATTCGCTAATTATGGTAAGCTAAGCAACCATAACTCGCGCAACCTACGTGCATTGCTAAGACTAACACCCAGGACATCAAAGATGGCATCACAAATGTCATTGAGGACATCACTGATGACATCACATGTGCATTTACCTTTCATGAAAAATCTGTACAAGGGATTGTTATTGCAATGTTAATAAAAAAGTGTCAAGGATCATTGTAGTAGCATAGGCATAGTGTGCAGCAGACATGGAGATGCATTATTAATAATCTTTCCATGTTAAATACTAAAATTATAAATGCTTTATTAGAATCTTGCATACTGTGAAACATTTAATAAGTACCTAATGAAACCCACTTACTACATTATTGCATTATTGCACACAAAACACAAACAGACAACATACAATTAGAGCTTATACAGGGAAAGTGAAGTAAACAAAAAACAGCAGTATTACCCAACAATCTTCATAATCTAACTCATTATCTTCATGCACAGAAAGGATTGCGCTGCTTCAAAGCTACTACTTCCCTATGTATAACTATCACATATTGTGACTGGACCCTAAGTAAAGTAGTGCAAGTGCAATGTGTACAAATATGAGCATATCCAGGGAAAGTACAGTAATAACTATAAGACAGTGTTGATAATCCTACTAATCATCTTCATACATAGAAAGCATTGCTGACTTCTAAGTCTGTTTTCCCCTTTGTATATGCTTTGAGTGGACCCTAAGTGAATTACACTTCAAATATGTTTTCACAGTAAGTCTACAAATATAGTAGTTTTTGATTTTTTTGTTCCTAAGTATTACTGGCTAAGATATATCACTAAAGGAAAAAAAGGTAGCCAGACATGTGATGTCATCAATGACATTTGTGATGTCATCTTTGATGTCCTGGGTGTTAGTCTTAGCAATGCACGTAGGCGGCGCGAGTTATGGTTGCTAAGCTTACCATAATTAGCGAATGGCAAGTGTTTTTCCGTTTTACTGTGAACCATAACGTCCCTTTAACAAAGTTGTTTTACTGAATATATATATATATATATATATATATATAGCAGTGAACAAAAACAAAGGGGCTACACATGTGATATCAGTGATGTCATCAATGACGTGTGATGCCATCTTTAAGGACCTGGGTGTTCGTGTTAGCAGTGCACAGTGGTGGGGGCAGGTATGGTTGCTTAACCTACCATAACTGGTGAATTTCAGGAGGTTTTTTCGGTTTTCTTTGAACCATAATGGCACGTTTGTAAAGATTTTTTTAGTGAATTGAACAGGTTTTTAGTAGGGGGAGAATCTAAGCAGATACAAGCATCAGAAATACGATTGCGGTGAGTAATGTATCCTTTGAGGCATGTAGAATCTGCTTTGATCACATGCTGTGCATAGATTAGCGAGCAGTGTTAGAAGGAAGTGGGATGTGGGAAGGGTCATGAGCAAACGGGTGTCTTAGAACCGCTTGTCCCACTCGAGTATCTGTCTTGGAATGAGTGTCAATGCAGTAGTGCTGAGTAAAAGTGTGAATAGAGCTCCAAGTAGCTGCTTTGCAAATGGTGTCAAGGGGTACATTTGCTATGAAAGCCAGAGTGGCCCCAGTGCCTCTTGTAGAATGCACTCTTGGCGTAGAAGGCAGAGTTCTTTCAGAAAGGGAGTATTATAGCTGGATACAATTGACTATCCACTTCGAGATGGCACCTTTAGAGACGCGATCTTCCCCTCTGCCTGTAGCTACAGAGACAAACAGTTGGTCTGTTTTCCTTAGCAGCCTGGTCTTGTCTACATAGTAGAGGACCGCTCTTCGCACATCTAGAGTGTGTAGTTTCACCTCAGCAGAGCTTTTGGGTTCTTGGAAGGCGGCCGGAAGCTCAATGGACTGGTTAACGTGGAATTTTGAAATGAACTTCGGTGAGAACCTAGGGTGTGTTTGTGGAACCAGTTTATCCTTATGAACAGTAAGGAACAAGTTACTTACCTGTAACTGTTGTTCTCCAGCATGGGTCTGGCATGGATTCACATGCTCATGAATATTCCCGTCAGGCCGGGAATCCTCGATATAGAAAAAAAATTAGTATCAGTTTCGTTTCTGATCTGTCTCTTAGTAGTAACCAATCACTGGTCTCTGGGTCATACTGCCCCCCAGCCAATGACTGCCCTCTCCCTAAGCCCCGCCTCTGGCAGCAATCCTCAGATTTGGTAGCACGCAAAGAGGCAGTATGACCAAGTGAAGAGCCGCAGAGGGGTAGGCGGGAGGGTTCGCATGTGAATCCATGCCAGACCCATGCTGCAGAACAACAGTTACAGGTAAGTAACTTGTTCCTTCTCCAGCATGGGTTCTGGCATGGATTCACATGCTCATGAATAAGAGAATACATAGCAGTACACACATGCACAACAACGGGAGGTGGCAACAGGCTCAACATTAAGCAATACAACAACTCAACATTAAGCATCTCTTACCTCCTCACCAGGCTCACCTTAAGCGAATAGGTCGCGCAGCACTGCTTGGCCGACCCTGGACTCCTCCCTGGAGTCCCGATCGACGAGGTAGAATATTGTGAAGGTGTGCGTCGACCTCCACGCCGCAGCCCTGCAGATGTCCAGCAGGGGCACACCAGACAGGAACGCCCTTGGTAGCAGCGATCGCTCTGGTCGAATGGGCTCTCGGACAGCCGGGCAGCGGTCGGTTTGCCAACCGGTGACAGTGCATGATGCAGCCGGAGAGCCATCTGGAAATGGAAGTCTTCGAGAGAGCCTTCCCTCGATTCACAGTCCCAAAGTTCACAAACAGCTGTGATGTCTTCCGAAAACTCTTCGTGCGGTCCACGTAGAACTTCAGCGCTCTAGCTACGTCCAGCGAGTGCAGAGTCCTTTCAGCCGGCGACGAAGGAGACGGGAAGAAAACTGGTAACACCAAGGGTTCGTTGAGGTGGAAGTCCGACGGCACCTTGGGCATGAAGGAGGGGTGCGTCCTCAGCACCACCCTCGTGTCGTGAAACGTCAAGTATGGCGGCTTGCAAGATAGGGCCTGGATCTCTCCCACTCGTCATTCGGAGGTGATGGCCACGAGAAACGCTGTCTTCCACGACAGAAACTTCAACGGTGCCGAATGCATAGGCTCAAATGGGGCCCCCATGAGCCTGGTCAGCACCACGTTGAGCTCCCACGCCGGGGCAGGGGCCTTCACCGGCGGAATGATCGGAACAATCCTTTCATAAGTTCCTTCACCAGTCGATGAGACCACAAGGACGCCCGTCCCGTAGTTCTGGTGTATCGTGAGATGGCAGCCAGATGTATCTTGATGGAAGCGTGAGCTAGTCCAGCCTTGGCCAATGACAGTAGGTACGGCAATACTTGAGGGGCCGTAATCCGCAGAGGATTAATCTGTGCACGGCACCAGACAGAACCTCTTCCATTTATGTCCTTAGCACTTGAGAGTTGAGGATGCCCTGGCCTTTGCAAGAACCTCTCTGCAGTCGGCCGGGATGTCGTACCCTCCAAAATCTAGTGCTGCAGGAGCCAGGCCTGCAAGTTAAGCGACTCCGGGTTGTGGAGAGAAGATCTGCCTCCGTCGGCAGCTTGACTGGTGTGGACGTTGACAAGTCCAGAAGGTCCGGGAACCAGATCTGTCTCAGCCACGCCGGTGCGACGAGGATCATCCTGCACCGGGACCTCTTGAGCTGGTTGATGAGCCGGAGCAGCAAAGGCAGCGGAGGGAACGCATAAAGAAATAAGCCGTCCCAGGGTAACGAGAAAGCATTGCCCATGCTCCTCGGCTGGGGGAACCTGCTGGCGAACCTCCGGCACTTGGAATTCGTCGCTGTTGCGAAGAGATCGATCTGGGGTTCGCCCCATCGTCGGAAGAGTCGATCCACTTGATCCTGGCGTAGTTCCCACTCGTGGCACAAGCGCAGCTCTCTGCTAAGTGAGTCGGCGGTGGTGTTTTTTATTCCTGCCAGATGAAAAGGCACCAGAAACATCCCTTGGGCGACGGCCCAATGCCACAGACCCTGGGCTTCCTTGGAGAGGGCAGGGGATCTGGTTCCGGCCTGCTTCCGGATGTAGATCATCATGGTGGTGTTGTCGGTGAAGATCCTCACCACCTTGCCCTTGAGGGACGGAAGAAAAAACTTGAGGGCCCAGAACACTGCGCGGAGCTCCAAGATGTGGAGTGACTTCTCCTCCGGGAGCCAAAGGCCTCTCGCGTGAAGATCTCCGGAGTGCACTCCCCCAACCTTCCAGGGAGGCATCCGTTGTCACCGTCACCTGGTGAGCAGGGGGTCTGAAAGTCCGTGCCCGCCGACAGATGAGAGCGGGTACCCCACCACCAGATTGCCTGACGGAACGTCTCGGAGAGGGATCCTGTCCTCGAAGCTGCCCGTCGACTGGACCCAGCGGGCGTCGAGGAACTCTTGTAAGGGGCGCATCCGAAGCCTGCAAAGGCGCACCAGATAAATGCAGGACGACATTGTTACGCTCACCTGGTTCCCACCGGGGCGTCGACCGGAACTGGGCCGCTGTTCCCACCAGCGTGACGTGTACCGCCGAGATGACTGACTGGACTGGCCCGCTCAGCCTAGTTTGTCTGGCTCGCAAGAATATTCTTCTGCAAAGGAGAAGAGGAATTAACCACCCGTGGAATTGAGTGTCAACCCACCTTCCCCACTCCCGTTGTCTTCCCACAGATCACTCTTGATGTCCCCTCCTTAGTCTCACCTGATGGTTTGGAAGGATGAGCTCTCCCATCCTGCGTCGACCGCAGGGGCGCGTTGATGACCAGTTACTTCACTAGCGTAAAGGAATTGGTGAGTTCCAGTATTGACTCTAAATTCCAATTGTTCATAAGAGTTCAAATGTCTGATCTTCACTCTGTCCGATTCCTCGCAGGTTGCCGGTTAATCCACTCGAAGATTTCCAAATGGCAATTGGTAAGATTCAGGTAAGTCTATTGTGGTTTTCCCCTTAGGGGCCGGGGTTCGGCGATGAAGCGGAGTTGACTGTGCCGACCCGAGATGAGGTGAGAACCTCCCGTGGTAAATCAGGTAAGTCCTTGGGGGTAGCTTGTATAGCCTTAGAGAGTCCCCTTGCTCACCTTGCTGTCTTTGTCTCCTTAGGTGTCAGAAGGTGGCCGCGAGATGGAGAGAGCGAGATGGAATGCTGAAGTACCGGCAAGCAGGTGAGTTCAGCGCGGCGCGGTAGGAATGCAAAGCGATGCTTCTAAGACTTTGTCTTTCAGTTCTGTGGCGAAATGGATCAGGATTCAGGTAAGGATTAAAGTTAAAACTCCTGTTCTAACCTTTATCCTTCTTTTCTTCTTGTTTCAGGAGTCCCAGGACTGAAGCGGGTGTGGCTGAAGACTGGAGCTGCTGAAAACACGGTGAGCGTTACGCTGCAGCAAGCAGAATAACGCGAAGCACGTGTGGCTGTCTGGGTGTGGTTTAAATAGCCTTGGAAGAAGATCCAGGTAAGTATTCTTCCACAGCCCCACCCCAGTAACAAAATAGTTCCTTCAGTAGAATAGTCCCTCCTAAGCCTCATTTGGCTTGAGTCTTCATGCAGCATGGTCTGCCTCAGGTGAGTATGCAGCATGGTCTGCTTCAGGTAAGTCATCAATAATGAGCCTGGCGCCCATGGCGCCAGGACTGCATCCAAACAGCCCCTAACTGGGGCTTTTGGGCATGCTCCAAGTGGCATGATGCCTGCTTCCGGGGCTGCTGGGCCTGGTCTGGTCTTCTGGGGGCAGGCATCATGGCAATCATCCCGAGGAGGGACTTGATAGATCTTACCCTGGCCATGTCCGTAGCCAGCAGACGCTGCACCTTGCCCAAAATGGTCCTGGTCCTTTCCTCCGACAGCGAGGCCAGCCGCGCCACTGTCGAGCTTGGCTCCCAGAAACAGGGCGACTTGCAACAGAACCAGGTGGGATTTTGGAAAGTTGATGGAGAATCCCAGGTCCGTGAGCAGCTGGACGGTCTTCGCAGTGTGCTCCACGGCGAGCTCCCTTGTCCTTGCTCAGATGAGCCAGTCATCCAGGTAGGGGTAGACGTGGATCCCCAGTAGGCGCAGCCACACCGCCACTGGTGCGAGGCACTTGGTGAACACCCTGGGTGCCGACTTCAATCCGAACGGTAGGGCCTTGAACTGGTAGTGCCACCTTTGGACCACGAACCTGAGGAACTTTCGGTGTCTTTTTAGAATAGGGATGTGGAAGTATGCATCCCCCCCAAGTCCAACGACGACAGGAAATCGCCCTCCTCCAGCTGTCCCAGCACATGCTGGAGGGTGACCATCCAGAACTTCTGTGCCTTGATGTGCTTGTTCAGTCGTCGCAGGTCCAGGTTGGGGCGCCATCCTCCCTTCTTTTTTTACAAGGAAGTACCTTGAGTAAACTCCGGAGCCCCGAAGCCTCTTTGGGACGAGCTCGATTGCACCTTTCTTGAGCATCGCCCTTACTTCCAACAGTAGTTGAGGGACGTGATTTTCCTTCCTGGCCATGGGTTGAACGCGAGGGCACTTCTTCTGGAACTCGAGGGCGTGCCCTTGGGCCAGGGCGTACAGCACCTAACAGTCGGTGGAGATGGACTCCCACACGCTGACGAACCTCGCTAGCCGGCCTCCCACCGGGGTGCTTCGGCGGGGGCCTGACCCCACGGTCGGTTCAATCTTGTTTGGAGGCCGACTTGCCTCTTGACCTCCCTGTCGACGACGGGCACCACCTAACTTGCCGCGTTCCCTGTAGGCTTCCTGGGACGAAGATCTTGCCACTTGGCGGTACGTGGAGGAGCCACTACCGGATCCCTTGGAGGCACCTTGTCTGCCTCCGGAGCTCCGAAAGGACGGCCGTCGTCGTTGGAGCACTCCCAGTGCCCGGGCAGTCTCTGTGTCTGTCTTGATGGCCTGAAGGGACTCATCAACCGCCTTCCCAAACAGGTTGTTCTCGTCAAAGGGCATGTCCAAAACCTTGGTTTGTACGTCATGGCGGAAATCTGTCGCCTTGAGCCATCCTCGTCATCTCAGGCAAACGCTGTTGCCCAACTGACGGAAACCGGTGTCGGCGATGGCCGTTGCCACCGTGATGGCGTAGTCCGAAGCAATCTCACCTTCCTGTAGGATTTCAAGGGCCTCAGCCCTTTTGGCGTCCGGAAGGAAGTCCAACAGGGGGGCGATTTTGAACCACAACTCCCTGTCGTAGCGGGCTACGATAGCCAGGGCGTTGGCCGCCTTGATAGTCGTTGCTGCGGATGAGATGACCCGTCGTCCCATCGTGTCCAGCTTCCTGCCCTCGCCGTCCGGCGGGGAAGTTGATGTCGAGGCCGATGCCCCCCCCAGCTTTCTTCTTTGCCGCCGCCGAGATGACTGAATCAGGGGTAGGTTGCGCCCGAAGGCACAAGGGGGCAGCGTCGGGGACCCGGTACTACTTCTCGTACCGGTCCCTCTTTGCCGGCGTCGTGGCAGGGTTCTTGAGGAGGGCGAGCCCCTCATCCCAGATGTCATCAAGAAGTGGTACGGCGAGGACCGTCTTCCTTTTAGCCTTGCGCCGTTGGTAAAGGAACCCTTCCTTCTTCTCTTCTGGGCAGAGCTGGAAGAGCTCAGATGCCCTGTAAATCATGGCATGGAAGGATCCAATCTCGTTGGGCGGGGACGCCCGAGCAGGGGGCGACGGGGGGACATGTCCAGTCGCCTCCGTCGTCATCTGTACCTGTCGTAGCCGTGTCCGTGCCTGTATCATCCCCGTGGGTAGTAGACCGGGGGAAGGCAGAGCAGGCCACAGAGGTGGGAGAGGTGGCGTAGGATGCGTCGTCCTCTTGTTATGCGGTGGACTTTCCGAAGGTCCCGGCTCCGGTTCCCCCGTCGGGTCTGGCTCAGGTACCTCTGTCGGGGGGAGGGGCAACCTTGTCCTTATCTCCAAGCATAAGGACTGAATCGCTGACAAAATGGCTGCTGAAGTGTCCTGCGGCACCGGAAACAACAGGCGTGAGGGCTCTTGAGGAACCTCATCGGCGACACCGTCGCTCTCGTCGTCCTCCTAGTCGGGATCCCTCCCGATGGGCTGGGCCCTCTTCCACAACTTCGATGAGCTCTTCTTCAGAGGTCGTGTCCGTATCCACGATGGCCACCTGCCCCTCCCCCACCTTTTCCAACGAGGACTTTGTGGGGGTCTTCTCAATGGGCATGAAAGAAGACTCCCTCCGCGGTGGCAGGGAGACTCTGGGTCCTGAGGTCGCCTCCACTGGCGTAGCCTCCACAGGCTGAGCCAGGGCAGCTGCGACATCCTCAATCGAGGCCTTAGCAGGGTGAATTAAGGCCATCGTCACATTCTGTACGCCTGGGGCCTTCACCTTGGGGGGAGGGTCCGAGCCTCGCTCCCCCGCTGCCAGAATCTTTGAGATCGACCAGGGCCTCTCCAGAAGCTTTGCCGGGTTCTCGGACTTCCTCTTACCCGAGCCAGAGCGTTGGTTCGTGGTTGATGGCGCCGGGGAGGATGCGCCCTGCTTGGCAGCCAAGGAGCCTGACCGTTCGGCGCTCCCGGTGCCCACGGACTCGCGGTGCTTGGCCTTTTGTTGGGCCCCCGTCGCTGGGGCGCCCTCACAGGACTTAGAAGACCGCTCAGACTTTTTCTTCTTCTCGCCCGAGGGGCTCTTCCCTTCCAGCCATTTGGCGAGACAGAGCTGGCGATCCTTCATGGTCCGCTCCGACATGTTCCCACAAAACGCACAATCCTTCTCCGTGTGCGTCTTGTCCTCATGGAGACAGAGGCATAACGAATGCTCGTCGTCCTTGAAAACATTCTGAATCTGGCATCCAGGGCAGGTCCTGAACAGCTTCCCGGGCGTCGAGCTTCCTTTCTCCTGGGCCATGTCCTGGGTAGGCCTCAGAACTTCTGGAATCCTCCAAAAGCATAACTCGACGAAATCTTCACCGTTGAGGGGCGTAGAAAAGTCCGAAACGGATCCCGTTGATCAGTTGTAGAAACTGTGGAGCTTAAGGCTCTATTTAACTGAAAAATGAGAAAAATCTCCTGAAAAAGCGCGAAAACGCAGCAAAAGCTCGAGAGCCACAGCACGAGGACTCCCAACACTGGGACGTGCGGTAAAAATCTGAGGATGGCTGCCAGAGGCGGGGCTTAGGGAGAGGGCAGTCATTGGCTGGGGGCAGTATGACCCAGAGACCAGTGATTGGTTACTACTAAGAAAGACAGAACAGAAACAAAACTGATACTTATTTTTTCTATACCGAGGATTCCCGGCCTGACGGGCAATATTCATGAGCATGTGAATCCATGCCAGACCCCATATGCTGGAGAAAGAAAGGATCCTGCACTGACAGAGCCTGAATTTCACTGACCCTTCTTATGGATGTAATGGCTATTAAGAAGGCAGTTGGAGCATGTTGGTGACAATATTGGAAGGAGTGCAATCAACCGGGTTGATTTGCTTATTCTGGCACCAGATAACAAATCTCTTCCATTTATCAAAATAACAGTGCCTCGTGTTTGGTTACCTAGATTCCTTTAGGATGTCCATGCATGTGGTAAATTGAGATGCCCAAATTATGATTTCAGGAGCCATGCTGCCAAGTTCATTGAGCTGGCTTGAGGATGCACTTTTTGACCTTGGTGCTGGGATAGTAGGATGTGCCAGCACAGGAGTTTGATGGGTTCGCGCACTGCTAGTTGCGTAGGTGTGGGAACGACGGTTGCCTCGCACACATGGGAGCAACTAGGATGAGCGTCATCGATTCCCTGTGCATTTTGTTGACCACCTTCCTCATGAGGGGTTGGTGGAAAAGCATAGGCAAACCTCCCTGACCAGTTCATCCACAGGGCATTCCCCTTGGAGTCTGGCTGAGGGAACCTGGATGCGAATCCTGGGCATTGCCTGTTTTCGCTTGTGGCGAATAGGTCTATAGTGGGGAAACCCCACTGTGAGAAGATGTCTTCTACGACCTCTGTGTAGACACCATTCGTGTTCTTCTGGGAGGGGATCTCTGCTTAAAGTGTCTGCTAGTGAATTGAGATCCCCTGAAACATGTTGAGATGACAGGTAAATGTTCCGTCTGAGTGCCCATGGCCACATTTTCTGAGCAAGCCTGGACAGATTTGGCAAACGAGTCCCTCCCTGTTTGTTTATGTAAAACATCACTGTCGTACTGTCTGTTAGGATCTGTACTGACAAGTTCAACAGGTGGGGTTCGAACGCCCGAAGCGATCTGAAGACTGCCAGGAGTTCTAGCAGATTGATATGATTCTTGGCCACTGTGTGAGACCAGAGACCCTGAGCTGTGTGGTGGTGGAGGTGTGCTCCCCACCCGGACAGGGACGCGTCTGTAGTGACTACAGCTTGTACCTCCGGATCGTAAAAGGGTTTCCCCTTTGACAGGTTCTCTCTTGTCCACCAGTGAAGACTTTGTACAAGTGTTGGCGAAACGACCACTAGATCGTCCCACTGACCACTTGCCTGAGACCACTGTTTCGCCAACCATTCTTGCATGGGTCGCATGCGCGGGCACGCATGGGGGACCAGGTAAATACAGGACGACATCATGCCTAGCAAACGCATCGCTTTGCGCACCCTTATCTGGCGACCGGGCTGATAGGAATTTGCAGTAGTAGATTCCAAATTCTTGCCCCTGATGGAAAGGCCAACCCCTCTTGAGTGTTTAGTACAGATCCTAGGAACAGCTTGGAGGTGCTTGGCACCAGGCTCGATTTTTTCTCGCTGCTAGAGAAACCCAATTCGAAGAGGAGGTCGATCGTTCTTTGGATGTTTTATCTGCAAATTGCTGGGGTCTCCCCCGTGATGAGCCAGTCATCCAGGTAAGGGTACACTGGGATTGCCTCCCTGCGTAGGTGTGCCATCGCCAGTACCTTGGTGAATACCCTTGGAGCCAAGGGTATACCAAAAGGCAGCACCTTGAACTGGTAGTGCTGACAGTCCACCTAGAAGTGCAAGAATCTTCTGTGCGCTGGGAACATGGAAATATGAAAATGGGCATCTTTCATGTCCAATGTTGCCATGTAATCCCCTTTTAGGAGGGGGATTACTTCTTGGAGAGTAGTCATGCGAAACTTTTGGGGCTTGACATACTTGTTTGCAGGGCGTAAGTCTAATACTGGGCGCATTGTCAAATCTTTTTTTGGCACAAGGAAGTAAGTTGAACAGATACACTTGTTTACCTGGTTGCCTGGGACGAGTTCTATCGCGTCCTTTGTGAGAGGATTGACGATTTCCTCGAGGAGGATCTTCTGGTGGTCCAGTGAATGCATCTTATGTCGTGGAGGGTGGTTGCGGGGATGCTCTAGCAGTTCGATGCAGTATCCTGCGGACACTGTGGACAACACCCATCTGTCCGATGTAATCCCTTCCCATGCTTGGGTGAAGTTGGAAATGTGCCCCCTACTGGGGATATGTGGGAAGGGACCCTGAGCGGAACGTCACTGCTTTGCGAGAGGGGTACTGCCTTTGCCGGGGCTGCCTCTACCACGGCCCCTCTCGTTACCTCTGCCGTAACTTTGGGTAGTCTGCTGGTTGCCACCCCATGATGTACCCTGTCCCTGTACGTAATTGGAGCCCCTCTGGGAATTTTGACCGTGTGAGCGACGAAATTTACTACTCCCTCTTTGATTAGTGGGCTTATTGGTCAATTGTCCCAGGGACTTTGGAGTATCATACTCGTCTTTGGCAGTTTTTTGTGCTTCCTCTACCGCTTTGTCAAACAAGACATGCGGTTCGACCGGTATGTCAAGGGTTGCCTGGGTCTCGGGTTTAAACCCTGACTGTCTTAGCCAAGTGTGCCTTTTAATGACATTGCTCTCTGCGATGAGTCGGCCTGCATTATCTGCGGCGTCAAAGGTTGTCTTCAGAATGCAACCGGACACGGCTCTACCCTCGGACGCGATCTGGTCCAACTGACCCTTTAGTAGTTCCGGTGCGGAGTCAATGAGAGCAGCTACCTGCTCCCACTGGTGGCAATTATAGCTTGCCAGCAGAGTGGTGGTGTTGGCGATCCTTGCCTGGCAAGCGGAAGTGGAGGCTACTTTCCTTCCTAACCCATAGTTCTTTTGCTCTCCTTGTATGGGGGTGCCTCAGATATTGAGGTGTCCCCGCTCTTTTCCAGGTGTTCGTGATTACCAAGTAGTCGGGCTTCAGTTGACCCCTTATGTAAAGAGGGTCCGACTGGGCGGCCCTGAACATCTTCTCAATTCTGGGGTTCACAGCTTTGGTGAGATTAGGAGGAAGAAGGGAAGGATTAATTCTACATTGGATAGATTTGAGAATAGGAATGGCTTGAGCAATGGGTCTTTTGTCCCCCACTAGCTCCTCCGCAAAGTGGCTCTCTTCCTGCGCCCCCCGAGTATCTATGTGGAAGTGCTCTGCAGCTTTAGCCAAGACCGGATTTAGAAGGGGCTGGTTATCCATAGGTGAGTCAGTAACCTGTGGTTCCTTGCTAACCGGGGAGTCCATATTGTAGACTTCCGCCACGTCTTACTCCTCCTCATCCTGGCCCTCGTCATCTCCATAATACTCAACCCCAGTTTGGTCATCCAGAACCAGTACGTCTGGGTCATCCTCATACTGTTGGTAAGGCTGAATATAGTAAGGGTCTGAAGACAGTCCCTGAGCTGGAGTATCACGCTGAGATCTCTTATTAGGAGGCTGAGGGTCCTTGGATCCTGAAGGAGTAGCATTGTCAGGGGTTTAGCTAAGAAAATGCTGTGGATTTTTTTTCATAAAAATTAGCTAAGGAAGACATTCTCCTCATCACCTTGTCTATGTCCTCAGTGCTCCATTCTCTGGAACTGGGGATGACAACCTCCTGTTGAGGTTCATCTTCTAATCCCCTATAGTAAGGAGTGGGAGGGATGAGCCTGGGTGTAGTGACAGGGGTCTTAGATTTGTCCTTATCGGACGACCTGTTTGTCCTCGTGTACCTGGGGTGCAGAAGTTGAAGGTGTAGAACTTTTCTGCCGTTTGTCCACTTTCCCGTGAGTGAAAGTGTTTCCCTGATGGTTTGGCCTTTCCGGAATCTTTAGACACCTGGCATCGAGATTCGGGGGTACTCTCTCTCTCTCTTTTGAGTGCGCACGTCGGGACTCTGAGGCAGACGCTGCACAGGCTGCCGGAGCGGACTTTGGGTGTGCAGCTTGGGGATGGAGGTCGGATTCGTCTTCCGATGAACGTACCTCCGTTACTTTAGGGAGCGAGGCACTCTTGGCAACTGTGGACGGTTGCCGTGTGTCATGCAGCGACCTGGAACGCCCAGAGGACACCGATTCAGTGGACCGCTCTCTTTGTGCCTCTTTCTTCCGTGAACTCAACACACGTGTCGAGTCTCGGTTGGCCTTGGTGTTCTTAGATGTAGAAGATTGGGTAGCGCTTGTGTCGCCGGGTGTGTTCCCCATAGCTGTCCAGCCGGACAATCCTCTGAGGTCGGGGACTAGCGCTTGGGTGTCTTTAGACACCCCTGTGCTCTCGCCGTCCGAAAGGGCGGCGTCGCTGCCATCACTGAAGGCACCCACCGCTTCCATGGCCTCGAGCTGCCTGGAGTTGCACTGTGCAGAGGGGAGAGTAGCAGTGTGCAGAGGAGGGGAGAGTAGCAGTGTGCAGAGGAGGGCAGAGTAGCAGTGTGGAGAGGAGGGGGGATGTAGCAGTGTGCAGAGGAGGGGAGTGTGCAGAGGAGGGGAGTAGCTTAGAGAGGAAAGGGTAGTAGTGGTGTAGGAGGGGAGAGCAGTAGGTAGGTGGGAGAAGACCAAGTTACTTCTTACCTTGTAACGTTCTTTCGATGGGATGTTCCTCCGAAGTATTCCTTATCTTAGATATCTCTTTCCAGCTTTGCTGGCCTCGGAAATTTTTTCTCTCTAGAGGGCGCTGCGCGTCGACGTCCGCCGAGTCAATGTCCCTCGACAGCCGCCGTATCGACGTCGACGTCATCCTGCCTACAAAGGCCGCGCGCAGCGTCCGTTTCTCAGTTCCGTTTTGTAGCCCACAATAATTCTTTCTGGACTCAACTAATCACCGTGAAGGAGCGTAAGCTGCAACAACAAGGGAAGTAGTACTGCGGGGATGGATGGGAGGGTCGATAAGGAATATGTCGGAGGAACATCCCATCGAAAGAACGTTACAAGTTAAGAAGTAACTTGTTCTTCGAAGGGATTGTGTCCTCTGACGTATTCCTTATCTTAGATAGGCTCCCATAGCAGTATTCTGTTATTGGAGGTGTGAGTACTGACTTCATGCTTCCTTTTATTGATGAATAGAGTGCAATACTGCCCTTCCAAACCTAGTTTCCTGACTGGAGGAGGAATCCAAGTTGTAAAACCGTGTAAAGATATGGACGGACGACCATGTGGCAGCCGCACAAATGTCTCGAACCGGCACTCCTCTTTTGAGGGCCGATGAAGCTGCGATACCTCTGGTCGAATGAGCCCTAAGATTTTGAGGGGGCTCTTTTCCTGCCAGTTTATAACATTCCAAAATGGCTAAAATAATCCATCTGGAAATGGTCTGCTTAGTTATCGGTAGCCCCAGCTTGTGACCCGTGTAGCCTACAAACAGCTGGTCTGCTTGTCTTATCCTAGCCAGTCTACTAATGTAAAAACTTAAAGCCCTTCTTGGGTCCAGCCTGTGTAACCGCTCTTCCTCTTTCCCCGGATGGGGAGGAGGATAGAAAGATGGAAGGGTAATCTTCTGTGTGATATGAAATTCAGAAACCACCTTTGGGAGGAAATTAGGCTTCACTTGCAGAACAACTTTGCCTTTGTGAAAGATTGTATGAGGGGTTTTACAAGAAAGAGCTTGTAACTCGCTCACCCTTCTAGCAGATGTAAGTGCTACTAATAAAACAGTCTTAAGGGTAAGAAATCTTAACAAACAAGAGTGGAGTGATTCGAAAGGTGTGCCCATCAGGAAAATTAGGACTAAATTTAAATCCCATAGGGGAACCTGGAATGGTCTTGGGGGATAAACGTTAGTTAACCCATTTAGAAACTGTATTACCAAGGGTAACTTGAAATAGGATGGTTCTTCCGCAGTGCGTTTAAAGATGGATAGCGCTGCGAGATAGCCCTTGATGGTGCCAACTTGAAGGCCTGAATTCGCTAAATAAAGTAGGAAGGACAAAACCAGTGGTGTACCACATGAAAAGGGATCGATATTCTTTTCCCTACACCCACTGCAAAATCTGTTCCAACGCCAGCGGTATAAAGATTTTGTTGCTGGCCTTCTTGCCGAAAGCAACACCTCCATAACGTCATCAGGGAGGTCCCAATCCTTGTATCTTAGCCTTTCAGAAGCAAAGCGTGAAGGTTGAGGGTTTTGATGTCTGGATGGAGAACCTGACCTCCCTTCTGTGAGAGCAGATTCTCTCTGAGTGGAAGTCGAATTGGAGGGCAGATGGACAAGCCTAGAAGGTCCGGGTACCACGTTCTCTTGGCCCAATCCGGGGCAATTAGGATCATGGTGTTCCGGAATCTTCTCAACCTCCTGATCATTTGAGGAATGACAGGGACCGGTGGAAATGCGTACAGGAGTGGAAACTCCCAGTCCACTATGAACGTGTCTCCCAGAGCTCCTCTCGGGGGAAATTCCCTTGAACAGAACAGATCGCACTTCCTGTTGACACTGGTGGCGAACAGATCCACCCGAGGGGTTCCCCAAAGGGCGAAGATCTCTTGAAGGACTTCCTGAGCTAGTTCCCAGTCGTGGGAGACTCTGCTCTGCCTGCTCAGAGCGTCCGCTGTCAAGTTCTTCTCTCCGGCTAGGTGAACTGCCGATAGAGAGATTCCTTCTTGGATTGCCCAAAACCAGAGCTGCATCGCTTCTCTGCACAGAGGTAGTGATCCTACGCCTCCTCTTTTGTTGAGGTAATGCATGGCCACTGTGTTGTCCGTCATTATCAGGACATTCTTTCCTTGTACAGATGGCAGAAAAGCCTTCAGCGCAAGTCTGATGGCCCTCAGCTCTAACAGGTTGATATGTAGTCTGGACTCCGATGGAGACCAACGACCGCTGATGGTCAAGTCGTTGGCGTTGGCTCCCCACCCCGTGAGTGAGGCATCCGTGACTACTGTCATCTCCGGCCAAGGTTGCCAAAACTGCTCTCCTTTCAGAAGGATCTCCTGACAGGCCCACCACTGAAAGTCTCGAGCCACCCTGTCGGGAACCTGAAGATGATCTGTCCTTCTCCCTGAGAATTGTGACCACTGAGTTCTCAGTGCCCACTGGAGAGATCTCATTCTCAGGCGAGCCTCTGGCACTAGGAAAATGCAGGATGCCATGAGGCCTAGCAACCTCAAAAAGTCGAAGGCTGGGAAACATTGGGCATTTTGAAACTTGGTGACCATCTGTAGAATATCTTGAGCCCTCACCTCTGGTGGCGAGGCTTTTCCCAGGGAAGTGTCCAGGATCGCTCCGATGAACTGGAGTCTCTGCGATGGTATCATTTGTGACTTCTTTAAATTGAGGGAGAAGCCCAGTCTGTGAAGGGAGTAGCAAACATGATCTAGCTGGATCTGAGCTTGCTCCTAAAATACAGCTCTGATCAACCAATCGTCCAGGTAGGGGTAGACGTGAATCCCTTCCCTCCTTAGACTTGCAGCCACTACCGACATTAACTTGGTGAAGACTCTCGGGGCGGAGGTCAGCCCAAATGGCAGCACTCGAAATTGATCATGAGAGTTGCCAATTGCAAACCTCAGGTATTTCCTGTGTTTGAGATGGATTGGCACATGGAAATAAGCGTCCTGAAGGTCCAGAGATACCAACCAGTCCTGGAACTGAAGGGCCTGAAGGATCTGAGAGAGAGTTACCATCTTGAATTTGTCTTTCCTGAGGAATTTGTTCAATTCTCACAAGTGCAAGATGGGTCTCAGTCCTCCGTCTTTCTTTGGAATGAGAAAGTAAGGGGAGTACCAGCCCTTGTTCCTCTACGCTACAGGTACCGGTTATATGGCACCTTTCTCTAGCAGGTCTAAAATTTCCTGCAAGAGGAGCGGATCTGGAGCTTTTTGACAGCTGATCCCCGGTGGATGACTCGGAGGTATGCGTAGGAGAGGCAGGCAGTAACCTTGTGCAACTGTCTCCAATGCCCAAGCATCTGACGTGATAGCCTGCCATACCACCAGATGTTGAGTTAACCTGCCTCCTACAGGTGTCTTGTGAGGGAAGTCCTCAGAGGGGTTTTGGGGCGGCTGATGCAGATGCCGATGGTAAAGAGGCACCTGCTGTTGCTGCGGCTTTTGAATATCTACCCCATCCACCTCGGGTAGTTCTTTGTCCCCTTTGAGCCGGTCGTCCTCTACCTCTTCCGAATGCGGAGTAGAAGCGAAAGGACTTGCCTCTCACAGAGGTTCCTGTGGGACGGAAAGGTGTCTGACGGATTGCAGCACCTAAAGATTTTGCTGCTGCCTTTGATGTTTGCAGTTTTCCTAAACTGTCATCCGCCTTTTTCCCAAACAAAGAAGAGCCATCAAATGGCATGTTCAAGAGCCTGGCTTGCACATCTGGGGCAAAACCAGACTTTCTCAACCAAGCAAATCTCCTGGTTGTTGTACTTGCCGCCATTGCTCTGCTGATACTGTCAGCCGAATCAATGCCCGTCTGGAGGGATTCGCACATAGCATCTTTACCGTCCTTTATGATATTTAGGAACGCCTCCCTTTCTTCTCCCTCCGGGATGCAGTCAGCCGCTGTAGAAGCACACTCCCAAAGTGTATGGCTAAATCTAGCAAGGGTGCAAGTAGCATTAATAGATTTTAACGCCATGCTACATGCCGAAAAGACTTTCTTAGCCATAGCATCGTTATTTTTTATCGTCCCTGTCCTGTGGGACGGTAGGGTAAGCAGTCTTGATGTCAGTAGAAGATGCTGCCTGTACCACCAGACTTTCTGGGGATGGGTGTTTGGACAAAAACTCAGGGTCTGCAGAAGATACCCTGTATTTAGTAGACAGTTTTTTATTTACTGCCGGGACGACATCTGGGGTTTCCCAGTTCGTCATTATTTTTCTTTGAAGAGCTTTATGAATAGGTACTACAGGATCCTCCTGTGGACCTTTATCAAGAATATCCGCGAGGTCATCCTGTTGGAAAGCCTCTGAAGGTGTTGACCACCCCATAAATTCTGTAATCCTGGCCATTAAGGCTCTCTAAGGGGTTTCAGCATGCTCCCCCGGGTCTGGCCTAGCGAACTCCACCTCTGGGGAAGTGTCTAAACCACTTGTCTCATGTAAGGAATCATGGAGTTCCTTTAATCTGCGTTCCTCTGAGGATAACTCCTCTTGAACTGGGGTTGCAGATCCCTGCAACTCAAATGTCTCTTCTTGGTCAGACAGTTCTCCCTCTTCCATAATTGAGGACATTGTTCTCAATTGGTCTGAACTCACAAAGGGTGTGAAACCCATCTCCAAGGCAGAGGGTGCCAAACTTCTTGTAATCGGCCTCGAAAACGTCGATGTCGTCGACGCCGAAGGCTTCGAACGTGGCGTCGAAAACAAAGGTGGAGGCCTCGAGGTCCTCGATGGAATCGGAATTCTGCTTGAGGATATCGACAATCTCAACGACATCGTCATCGAAGACCTGGGAATAGCCACTGGGTGAGCCGCAACCGTGACTTTCCTTGGCGTCGAGTCGACAGACCAGTGTGTCGAAGGTCCCTTCGACAACGGCGTCGAAGACACCGGCGTCGACGGAACCTGCGAAGAAGGATTCGAGGTCTTTGCTTTACTCGAGGGTTCGTGACGCGCTCGAGAAGCTTCCTTCGCCGGGTGCTGCGACTCGCGGCGTTTTGGACCTTCGGGTCTTTTGAACAGAGCATCGCTCTCGGCAGTCTTCGAGGGGGTCGAGGCCGCTTTCTCAAAGACGCTCATCATATTTTTTCGGAATTTCTCCCATTCAGCCCGGGAACTGTTTCGTGGGACAAGGGATTCTCTTAGGTGAAACAGAGGAAGAGGACGACGAAGAAGGGGATCTTCGGCGTCTCCTTTTCGAGTGCTTCGATCTCGAGGAGTGATGAGACCCGCTTCAAGACCTGGAGCGCGAATGGTGACGAGGAGACGAATGTCTCGACTTCGTCGAGGAAGAAGAAGCTTTAGAAGTCTTACCTTTTTCCAGCTTCCCCCTACGCTCCTTCAGGGCCTTAGCTGTCATGCACATACAGTCCTCGCACTCCGAACAATGATGTTCAGCTCCCAAACACCACTGACAGAACCTGTGAGGGTCCGTCAGCGACATCTTTTTTCCACAGTCTCGGCATTTTTTAAAGCCGGACCGAGGGGTCGTCAGTTCAGACGAGGAAGCCATCGAGTATGGATCGAATATCTCGAGGAAAATGGAATAATTCTCTACGAAACTGAGCAACGATATTCCGAGGCACTGAGTAAGCGTGGAAAAACGGAACTGAGCAACGGACGCTGTGCGCGACCTTTGTAGGCAGGATGACGTCGACACGGCGGCTGTCGAGGGACATCGACTCGGCGGACGTCGACGCGCAGCTCCCTCTACAGACAAACAATTTCCGAGGCCAGCAAAGCTGGAAAGAGATATCTAAGATAAGGAATACGTCGGAGGACACAATCCCTTTGAAAGATACCATTGGAGAAACAGCTTGCGAGAGGGAAAGCGTAGGATGAGAGGGAAGAAGAGAGGCGAGTAACATCAGAGAAAGAAGTAGAAGGGCGTGGAAGACCAGCGAGTGCCCGGAGTGACAAAGACAATATTCAACTGGTGTCTCTGGTAGGAGTCACCTAGATTGTACCAAGAGGAAGTCCAGATAGATGAGGGATATGACTATGACATCACAAGACGACAAACAGGTAAACCCCACCATCTAAACGCTCTCCGTAGTACCAGCCCGGGATAGAGGAATGCCTGGGTTAGGGTCGGACTGCCATTCCTAGGTTATAAAGAGATAGGGACAGCCATTAGGCCTTTCCAGATTTAAAAATAATACCACTGAAGCTCCTTTGGGAGTTGGTGCATTCTTGAGGCCATCTGTGACAACTTACTTCATTGTGAAGTAATGACTCAATGTTACTCTTGTGTGCATTCTCCCAGTTAGGCAAGGGGTAAACAATTCTGGTTGTAAGCTACTTGCCAAGCATAAAAAGTCACATGCCACCTCAGTTCTCCACATACAAACAGCACACCATTTCTTATTCGCCAAGAGTCAATTAACACCAGCCAATGGCTTGTGGCGAGTGCACATTTTGAGGCCCGGTTTAGGTGATTATCCCCCTCTGCAGCAGGCCATACCAGGTGGTAAGTGCCCACATCCTAAATTAGAAAGGGATCAATTAATGATTATTGCCATTACCATTAACATTGCAGGATTACATCCATGTTGACTGTTGCATGGAGAGTGCAAGCCGTTTCTTCGAACAAAAAAAAATTGTAATCAAGATGGCCATAATGGAAATGGTTAAGGCAGCATGTAGAGTCCCTTAATTCATTACCAAGGTAAGCCCTGAAGGAGCAAAGGCAGACAGGAGCGGAGAAGGACATGTACTTTAATTTTGAGAACAGGGGTGAGGAGCAGCAGACCACGCAACAACTTCGCTCAGCTCGAAGGCCTTTCCAGAGTATTCAGGCCATAATCCAAACAACCCAACAGGCAACTGTGAAGTGGGGGAGAAGTCAATGCAAACTAATATGCCAAATTATATTGTTTGCTTCGCGACAACTACTTCTCCTGGCCCCAGAGCACAAATACTTCCTGTGACCTGAAAGGCCAAGATGTAAGCACTTAAATCTTTCACATGTATATTAGCAATTGGTGCCCCAACAGCCCATCCTGTCCCCAGGCGGCATTAAAATTAGAGCGGCTAAGTACAAGATCTGGTGGAGAAGGGAGGGTGAGTTTTCATTATGGGCAAGGACAGAGTGAATTAAAACCTGTAGTTGATTGCCCCTGCTTAAATGCCTGCACTGCCCGCTGCTCAGCCAGAAGAGAAGCAGTCCTTGATTGGAACAGATAGGTTTGGGACGTGGTGGAGGAGGAAAATGTTTGGGTGCTCCTTCTCACTTCCATTTAGTTACAAGCATTAGACTGCCCTCTCCAAAGCAATCAACTGCACCCTCAAAAAAACGAAATATAGATTTTTCTATCCAGCCTCGCAGTTCTAATGGTGTCCATCCAGAAAGATGTCCTGCTCGCCCCCAAAACTACACCTCAGGATTCTTTAGGAAATGGTCACCTCTTTCACCCCAACAGTTGAGCAGAATAACAGCCACCCCTCCTCAAACATGTCTCCTGAATGCCAATTTATTGCGCTTATGTTCTCAGAGGTCACGGACGCCCTGTTGGCAGGAGGCGGCGACTGCAACTCAGGGTGTGGAGAGTGGAAAAGGCGGATTAGCGTAGATAAGACGTAAAGCAGATGTGGCTCTGTCTGAGAGGAACTCAGTCCACCCACATGCTTTCCCAGTAAGGCTTCCGAGAGAGCTTTCAGGCAGCTATAATCACGACAATGCACTCTGCCTTAAGCCAAAAACCACATTCACTGGCGGGTGCCCTTGGTTGCACCCAGCTTACCAATCTATAAATCCTGGCCCCTGAGGTCAAGTGTTTCAGTGTGGCGACAGAGGGTGTTAGACTATTTTTTAGGGGGTATTAGCAGAGCCTGGCAAAGGCTATTTTGTCCCACATGAGATGGTGGGGTGGCATGAGGCTCGTGGGAATAAATGGTAACCTTAAACACTGCATGGCCCGAAAGCCAGAGCAGAGCACTTGAGCGTAGTAATCTCACGTGACTGATTGGAAAAACACAGCACTGCAGCTCTCTGCTGGTGGAAGCATACACATCCACATGCTTAAAACAACATCTGGCGTTGCAGCTATCATAGGTCTAAGGGTCCCTTATTTGTAGCAGAAGTAGCAATCAAGCAAAGCCGCACTCCATCCAACCAGATTTGGACCACACCCACTATAATTGGGGGGACCAGTCCACACCACTAGGAGTACAAGCAAATGATCACTCTTTCTATAACACTTTGCCTTATCAGACATTCACAACAGTCAACTGACAGAAGTCCAGGGCCTATACACCGACATGTCTCCAACTGGGAGACAAACGCTTTGAGGTGGCAACATGTGGCGGTCAACAAAAATCAAAATAAATAATAAGACATACATTGTAATGGGGCACTTGTAGTAAAAATGCTCACTGGTTTTGTGTTTCTACCGTCACCCCTGTGTGCCTCCTACAGCCGTACATTGCTCTACATACTAACCTGCAGCACACCTGGATGCAGTGCATAATACAATATGCGTACTCTCCCCCCTGTCTGACTGCTTTTCGAGTTTGAAGCATACACAAACTCAAATACTGGATGTGTGATGATAGGCGATCATTGTTTGCACTACCAACTGACCAATTATGACCTGGCTCCTGGTGCTTTGGTAAAAGGTTGCTTATTACCAATAGGCCTTTAGGACACATGTACTGCGTCATTAACCCAAACTAGTAAATGGTTCTTTTTAGACAACCAATGAGTGTACATCCATTTCCTGCTAAACGCAGGCAGCAACATTTTAGAAATGAACCACATATCCATGTGCTGATATAATAAAAGGAAACCAATTATGAGTTATCTCCCAACAATGGTTCTGAAATATTAAGGAGGCACATCAAAAGCATAGATGCACCTTATATCGCCTCAAGAACACACCAACTCTCAAAGACAATTCAAGGGTTTTTATTACTTCTGTAGTCAAGGGGCACTCTAAGGGCCATCCCTTCTATCTGGTCTACAAATGGGCGTTCCCTCCCAAACCATGCGTCCTTCAATCTGGGATAGTCACTAAAGACCAGTAACCCCTACCGTCTACAAATCTGTTATCTAAGTGTGATGGCCTAAAGGCAGAACGCCTGCTCTACCAAGCACTCCCTCCGGGAACAGTCCAGGTGATCCCTGCTCTAAAGTCCCCAATATGATGTAGGTTATGGATTTGTGCATTTCAGACATTCAGGCCCTACTTGAGATTATCCTTACACGCCCAACTATTCCTCTCCTTATGTCTAGCTGTCACTCTCCCTTACCTCCTACTCTCCTCGCTTCTATGCTATCCACAGTCTCTCCTCTCTCTCCCCGACAATCCCTCCTCTTTCCCTCCAATGTTCCTCTTTCTAGTATTTACCTCCACCATTAGTCACTACTACGCTCCTCCTTTCCTTTCCACTACTTCTTCCAGCCTTCCCTCTCCACACTACTACCTTACCCGCATCACTACTATATTCCTCCCTTTGCCGCACCACTACTCCTCCTCCTCCTCCTCCTGCCACACCCCTCCTCCTCCTCCTCCTCCTCCTCCTCCCCCCTTTGCCACACCACTACTCCTCTGTTTGCTGCACCACTACTCCTCCTCCTCCTCCTCCTCCTCCTCCGCACCAGCACTAATAGCTCCCCCTTCTCCACACTAATAGCTCCCCCTTCTCCACACTACTACCCCCCCCCTCTCCGCACCGCTACAGATTCCACCCACACCCTTCACCCCTCCATTCACTTCCCCAGCCACTCTCTTTCACTCCCCCCTTCCCCTCAATCACTCACACACACCATCAAATGCAATTACCACCGTCTCCCACCAACGTATACCTCACCGTTCACATGCCAACAATTTTTATCTATACCTCTCTGCTCTGTCTTTCCTCCGCCTGCTCTCTTGGTCCTCCTGCTCCTCCCTTGAACGCACCTCGAACAACCCACACCTTCTTACTTCCTGTCCTGCCTTTTATCGAAACTTCCCCCTTCCACTGGCTCTCGTCCCTCAGCTGGTTCTCTGGGCCAACAGCTGAATGGCCTCTATCCCGAGGAGGTGTTGCAATCACGAAAGCATTCAAAAGGGTTCTTAAGACCTGCTCTTTCTCCATGTACGAAACCGCCCATCTCCCGCAACAGTGGCATACAAAAGTGTATGTGCCAGTTCATGCGAGGATCTCACAGATGTTGTCTATTGGGGATGCCAGCTTGTGAAGTGTGCCACACTACGCAGCCCCTCTGCAGGTGAGCATATGGTCTGTGATCGTGTAATTCCTGCCAGGCACTTCAGGCCCTGACTCGCAATGGCGTGTTGCTGCCGCTGGTCGAGGTCTCAGAAGGATTTGGCTGAACGCTCTGCGCTCAGATTCGCTGTGATGCATCAACTGAGGCAGGTTGCATTGTGGCTTGCTTGCTTCAGGCTGCTGCAAGTTTGTTCTGCCTCTTGCTTGCTCAGCTTGGTCCAGCTCTAGGCACAACGGCTGTCCCATTAGAGTGGATGATGTAGATCATACAAGACAGAGGTACACTAGCTAGAAGGCTAGAAAGGATCTGTGCACACGTGATAGGACAGTGGTCATTTGGTCTCGTAAACGGACATGGGTAAGAGATATGGACTGGGGCCCTCCCAACTCCCAAACCCAGCCTCTGGGATAGGACTGGCTCTGAAGCAAATCCTGGTCGGCCTCCCACCCCAGACTGAGAGGGACTGAAACACCACTTGACATGGACAGCTCTCTGAACCGGTCACACTTACAAATACACATCTAGTTATTGCAGAGCTCTAGTGCATGCCCAATAAGAGGTTCTATATCTATAAGCTGCCTGTTTGAGGCCTCTCCAGAAAAGGATGCTTTTTTTTGGACACCCTCAGAGCAGTCTCAATCGAACCACGAACAGGCATACACCACTTTCATTGTGGGGTTTCACCCTCTGAACTGGCCATACCAGGTAACCCTGCAACACCCTTTTCCTCCTGCGCTTCCGGGTTCTTCGCCCAAATCCTCCAAGGATCTTTTAGGAATTTCCCAGTACCTCTTTCTCCCCCGTGCCTCTTCCCCTGCCCTCCGCCCCAAACAATTATCAATGTGCCCCTTCTGGACCCTCCTTTCGGCTTCCAGGCCTGCTCGTCAGTCTTGCGCCCCCCCTCCTCTTTGTTGGCGGGATTCTTTGGTTGGCCTTTCCTGTGTAGCCTCACTTATGGGTAGTCCAAGAAACGCAGCCCACAGACTCGAAAAAGCAATAAGAAACAAGCATTTCTAAACATTTTTTGTCATGTAGGCCCAACAAGTATAGACAGCACATGGGTGCAGCAGGGGCTGTTTCTTTGGGTAATCCAACTTGCATCAGCAACAGTATGAATGCAGGAAAATCATCGAAAGCTTTAAAGACCAGGTTTTTGCACAACTTTCATTAAAATAAAATGCACATTTATCAAAATAAATTGGACGGGGACAGATCTGGAAGGGGTCACTAATTTAGAGGGCAACAGAGCTGCATAGAACCAGAAAATATAGAATATAGGTTTTACGACTTGCAGGTCATAATGCAGCCTGCATATACTTGTATTTTATTTTTTATTAAATGTATAGATTTAACTCTTACTTTGTTATTTAAGTAGGAGGAATATACTGTTGAATACAACAAAAAGGTGGGCTGGCTTGCCCAGGTATTGAATGATCAAAGTCAAATTTGTGGAAATACATCTCATACAGAAAATCTTTTTCCCATTGCATGTAATGTTCCCCTTTTCTGCTGAGGGATTAGAAACCCAACATTATTTCGGTAGACCTATATTACAGTTATAGTGCCCAAGAAAAGAGGTACTTACCGGATAGCATCGCTCTGTCACCAAGGCATGCAGTTTATGGCGGTCAAAACTGTAGGAATGAAAGGACAAGAAACTTGAAAACAGCAGGCTTTAGTTTAAAAAAGAAACAAAAGGACACGGCTGTCCTTGAAACAAGACTGGAAATATAAGCCTAAAACATGACTGCAGCTTTGTTGTCCCTGTGATACCCTATTAAGGTTGCTCCCAGTGCCCCTATTGAAGGATTTCAAGAACGCAGCCCAGAAAAAGGTGCAATACCAACACCCTCTCTCACCTACCCCTTCGCCAGACTGAGGTCTCACATTTCCCTTACCCAAACAGACAAGCACAGCCTGACACATGGCTCCCTCATAATTCAGCCCGGGATGTATTCGCCCAGTCTTAACCAGAACTAGTTGTGTGCCCCTTCACCTACAGACCTGCCCAGATGAGGATCCGCCACAGACTTGGACCCTGGTTGCTAATCCACATACTGGGTTTCTAAAACGTGTATGTCCTATGTTCAGGCTCACTTACTAAGTTTAGTGAGACAAGTATATCTATGTTCAAACTCACTAGCTAAATTTAGTGAGGTAGGTCGACCGGTTTCAGCGGGGAAACTAATTTTCCACTTTCTTTAGGACTGTACAGTGTGCCTCCTGAGGCCCTCTACTTTGGCATAAATAGACAGTCATTAGATGTTGCTGTCTTCCAATTTCTTGGTCTGGCACGGGCGCCTTCTACATTGCTGGGACATCTCATCACTACGGGCAATTTCTCCGTTTCCGGCGTAATTGCTCAACTCGTAGCGAATACGACACACAAGCAGAGGGACTGGTGAGAGAACTGCAGGAAAGGAGCTATCCAGTAAAAATCATAAGACATGCTAGCAAAAGGGCATGCAACATCCCGAGAGACGTGACACTGGAACAACACCCCAAGAGAAAGCCAGATAACAGCAGTATTCAGCCATTCACTCATAGTGAATCGAATCAAAAAAAAGGTGAAAAGACTGGCACATCCTAAATGTAGGTGAGAATACTCTGAATACTCCAAGGTTCGCCATTAAGAGAAGACGAAACATAGGAGACAGTCTGGTGCAAACTTATAAACAGAAGGAGACGACACAGAACCAACCAACAGTGTGGAATTGGCTAAAAGCCATGGGCCATACACCATGTGGCTCATGCTCAGCTTGTCCCTTTAAAAAACGAACTACAACTGTTGATATCGGGTGTAACCCCGCCATGGGAACAAAGGGTGCTGACCAACTGCAATACCTCTAATGTAGTCTACCTGATAAAAAGCCCCTATAATAAGATATATATAGGGATGACCTCAAGACCTATAAAAGTACGGACTGGTGAGCACAGATCCAATATAAGGATGAAAAGGACCACTGCCCCACTGGTAGAGCATTACCTACAAATGAAACATACGGAGAATGAGGTGAGCTGGACTATATTGGAAAAGTTATTAAAACCCAAAAGAGGTGGTAACTTGGGAGCAATGCTGCTAAAACGAGAACAACCGTGGATACTCAGGCTCAAGAGCCACTTAATTCGCCTGAACGAAGGAATATGTTGGCAAACCTTAGCAGTTCTGTGAATACTGATATCTTTAACCAACACAATTATAAATCTGGCAACAGTGACCAATGAACATCAGTAGTCGCATTTATCTTAACCAGACAGCACGTCATTTGTCATTATATAAAAAAAGAGACCGTACAATACATACATCTGTAAAAGACATAGATGTATTATGACATTTAAATTCTGCCCAAGAAAAATATGTGGCACTATACACAATGCTATATTGTTGAGATCACTACTAAACACAGTATCATGGGCACTGAAAAAAAAGACTAGAATTGGCACAGATTCGGCACAGATTCACCAAAAAGCGATTCATTAATTAACAAAAAAGAGAAGACATGGAATCCGTGTAGTAAATGGCCGGCCAAAATAAATAATGAATTGTGGCACAAGTGAACAATAGTTATGTATACACGAGGTTCAGTATCTAATTACATAACACCGAATACCAGCCGTTCTTTATGTGGAAACTAAAAAAAGGACTTTAGTCCTTGTAGGATGATACATAAGGAATATCCTCCTAAAATGGCGTCTGGAAACTACTCTGGCAAAAACAGGAGTCGGGCACAGCGAGACGTTAGTTCAACATCAGGTAAAGTGAGTGCTTATTGTTTCTACTCTCTAGTCTGTAGTGGGATAAAGATTATAGAAGGAACAAGTTACTTACCTGTAACTGTTGTTCTCCAGCATGGGTCTGACATGGATTCACATGCTCATGAATATTCCCAGTCGACAGGCTGGGAATCCTCGGTACAGAAAAAAATGAGTATCAGTTTTGTTTCTGATCCGTCTTTCTTAGTAGTAACCAATCGCTGGTCTCTGGGTCATACTGCCCCCAGGCAATGACTGCCCTCTCCCTAAGCCCCTCCCCTGGCAGCCATCCTCAGATTCGGTAGCACGTAAAGTGGCAGTAGGACAAAGTGAAGAGCCGCAGAGGGGGAAGGAGGGAGGGTTTGCATGTGAATCCATGCTAGACCCATGCTGGAGAACAACAGTTACAGGTAAGTAACTTGTAACTTCTCCAGCATGGGGTCTGGCATGGATTCACTTGCACATGAATATAAGAATACATAGCAGTACACACATGCACAACCACGGGGAGGTGGCAAGGCTCAACATTAAGCATTACATAAACTCAACATTAATCATCTCTTACCTCCTCACCAGGCCCACCTTCAAGCGAACAGGTTGCGCAGGACTGCTTGGCCGACCCTGGACTCCTCCCTGGAATCCCAGTCGACGCATTAGAATCTTGTGAATGTGTGCGTCGACCTCCACGTAGCAGCCCTGCAGATGACCAGCAGGGGTACACCAGACAAGAACGCCGTGGTAGCAGCGATCGCTCTGGTCAAATGGGCTCTCGGACCGCCGGGCAACGGTCGGTTTGCCAACTGGTGACAGTGCATGATGCAGCCGGAGAGCCATCTGGAAATGGAAGCCTTCGAGGGCCTTCCCTTGGTTCACAGGTTCAAAGTTCACAAACAGTTGTGATGTCTTCCGAAAACTCTTTGTGCGGTCCACGTAGCACTTCAGCGCTCTAGCTACATCCAGCGAGTGCAAGGTCCTCTCGGCCGGCAACAAAGGCGACGGGAAGAAAACTGGCAACACCAAGGGTTCGTTGAGGTGGAAGTCCGACGGCACCTTGGCATGAAGGAAGGGTGCGTCCTCAGCACCACCCTCGTCTCGTGAAAAGTCAAGTATGGAGTCTTGCAGGATAGGGCCTGGATCTCTCCCACTCGTCGTGCGGAGGTGATCACCACAAGAAATGCTGTTTTCCACGATAGGAACTTCAACGGTGCCGAATGCAGAGGCTCGAAGGGTGCCCCCATGAGCCTGGTCAGCACCATGTTGAGCTCCCACGCCGGGGCCGGAGCCTTCACCGGCGGGAATGAACGGAACAGTCCCTTCATAAACGCCTTCACCAGGCGATGAGACCACAGAGGTGATTGTCCCGTAGTTCTGGTGTAGCGGGAGATCGCCACTAGATGTATTTTGATGGAGGCATGAGCCAGCCCCGCCTTGGCCAGCGACAGCAGGTACGGCAGCACTTGAGGGGCCGCAATTCACAGAGGGTTAATCTTCTGTGCACGGCAACAGACAACCTCTTCCATTTGTGTCCATAGCACTTGAGAGTTGAGGACGCCCTGGCCTTTGCAAGCACCTCCTTGCAGTCCGCCGCGATATCGTAACCTCCAATCTCTAGTGCCGCAGGAGCCAGGCCTGCAAGTTCAGAGACCCTGGGTCATGATGGAGGATGGCGCCTCCTTCTCTGGAGAGAAGATCTGCGTCTGTCGATAGTTTGACTGGGGGGGGTGGGGGACGCTGACAAGTCCAGAAGGTCCGGGAACCAGATCGGTCTCGGCCACGCCGGTGCGACGAGGATCATCCTGCACTGGGACCTCTCGAGTTGGTTGACGAGTCGCAGTAGCAACAGGGGGGCAGGGGGAGGGGGAACGCATACAGGAACAGGCCGTCCCAGGGGAACAAGAAAGCATCGCCCATGCTCCTCGGCTGGGGAAACCTGCTGGCGAACCTCTGGCACTTGGAGTTCGCCGCCGTCGTGAACAGGTCGATCTGGGGTTGCCCCATCGTCGGAAAAGTCGATCCACTTGGTCCTGACGCAGTTCCCACTTGTGGCACGAGCGCAGCTCCCTGCTGAGTGAGTCGGCGATGGTGTTCTTTATCTAGACTTCAAAACTGTCCTCCTCCTCCATGCCAGTAAGACTGAGATTCTACTCATCGGCACACCCACTCCCCTCCTTCCCTGCAGCTCTCTGGCCGGCCTCTCTTGGCCCTCCTCCCACTCCCATCTGCAAGGCTAATCGGGGTCATCTTCGACTCTGCACTCTCCTTCTCCCCTCACATCTCCGACGTCTCTAAGAAGTCACACTACCAGCTGCACCTCCTTAGAGGTATTCTTCCTTTCCTCTCCTTCCCCCAGAAGCTCACTGTCTCCAGAGACCTGGTCCTCTCCAAGCTAGACTACTGTAACAGCCTCTATCTAAACCTTCCTGCCTCCACTCTCCACCCTCTGCAACTTATCCAGAACAGGACTGCAAGACTTGTCCGTGGCCTCAAGCCCAGGGATCGTATCTCTCCAGGACTGAAATCTCTGCACTGGCTCCCAGTGGCTGCGAGGATTAAATTCAAAACCCTCTGCATTGTACACCAGGCCTTCTGGGGTCTGGGGCCGCAATACCTTCAACTCTCTCTTTCTAAATATCTTACTTCTCGAGCTCTTCGCTCATCTGCCTCCAACTCCATCAGGGTCAGGCGCTTCTCCAAGCAACAGGTTGGTGGCAGATCACTCTCCTCTGCAGGGGCCTCTTTCTGGAACAGCCTTCCTGCCTCCCTGAAACTCGAGGAGAACCATCTCCGGTTCCGGAAACACCTCAAAACCTTCCCCTTTGCTTCTGCTTTCTCTCCTCCCCTCCCTTGCTGAATTCCTGACTGAAATTGCACTGGTTACCTGGCCACCCTTTTCTGATCTCTGGCACAGGCCCCGTCAACTGCCCACCTGCACTGCCTCCCTGGAAACCCCTGCACTTGGGGACTGTTTTTTCTGTATCCTTCAGTCCCCCTTCCAGCACTTATGTCTGCACTTTCTTGCACTTGCCACCAGCTGGCTGTTTATGCATTTTATCTTATTTATTCCACTTCCCATGTACTGCACTTTCCCCTTCCCCCATGCACTCCCCCCCCTCCCATGCACTTGCGCGATCTGAATGACACCTGGCCTAGTAGGATAGTTGTCTGTCCTCCCTTTGTCCGCCCCCCTTGCCTCGTCGTGCCTTGAAACACTTCTGTATAGGAGCGTTATAAATGCCATATCTCCCAGATCCATGAGCAGTTGGACGGTCTTCGCTGTGTGCTCGACGGCAAGTTCCCTTGTGCTTGCTCGGAGGAGCCAATCATCCAGGTAGGGTTAAACGTGGATCCCCTGCAGGCGCAGCCGCACCGCCACTGGTGCTAGGCACTTGGTAAATACCCTGGGTGCCGACTTCAATCCGAATGGCAGGGCCTTGAATTGGTAGTGCCGTCCTTGGACTACGAATATGAGAAACTTTCCGAGTCCTTTTAGAATGGGGATGTGGAAGTAAGGATCCTCCAAGTCCAGCAACGATAGGAAGTCGCCTTCCACCAGCTGTCCCAGCACATGCTGGAGGGTGATCATCCAGAACTTCTGGGCCTTGATATATTTGTTTAACTGACGCAGGTCCAGGATGGGGCGCCAACCGCCCGTCTTCTTTCTGACGAGGAAGTATCTTGAGTATACTCGGAGCCCCGGAGCCTCTTCGGGACAAGCTGGATGGCTCCCTTCTTGAGCATCGCCCTTACTTCTAACAGCAGCTGAGGGATGTGATTTTCCTTCCTGGCCACGGGAGGAATGCGGGGGGGCTGGGGGAGGACTTCTTTAGGAATTCGAAAGTGTGCCCGTGGGCCAGGGCATCCAGCACCCAATGGTCGGTGGAGATGGACTCCCACATGCTGACAAACTTCGCCAGCCAGCCTCCCACCAGGGTGCTCCGGTGGGGGCCCGACGCTACGGCCGGTTCAGTCCGGCTTGGAGGCGGCCTTGCCGCCCTGGCCTCCTTGGCGACGGCGACAAGATCCTCCTGACTTGCCGCATCCTCTGTAGGCCTCTTGCGACGAGGAACAGGCTGCCTGGCGGTACGTAGAGGAGCCACCGCCAAATACTTTGAAGGCACCTTGCTTGCCTCCGGAGTTCCGAAAGGGCGGCCGTCGTTGCTGCATAACTCCCAAGGCCCAAGCAGTCTCTGTGTCGGTCTTGATGGCCTGAAGTGACTCATCTACTGTCTTCCCAAACCGGTTGTTCCCGTCGAAGGACATGTCCAGAACTCTGGTTTGCACGTCCTGGCGGAAATCTGTTGCCTTGAGCCATCCCCGCCGTCGAAGGCAAACGCTGTTGTCCAACTGGCGGAACCCGGTGTCCGCGATGTCCGTGGCCACCGTTATGGCGTGGTCCAACGCCACCTTACCTTCCTGTAGGATCTCCAGGGCCTCCGCCCTCTTGTCGTCCGGTAGCAAGTCCAGCAGGGGAGCGATCTTGTACCACAACTCCCTGTCGTAGCGGGCCACAATCGCTAGGGTGTTGGCCGTCTTAATTGTCGTCGCCGCAGACGAGAGGACTCGTCGTCCCATGGCGTCCAGTTTCTTTCCCTCGCCGTCAGGTGGAGAGGTTGAAGTTGATGCCGCCGCCCCCGCCGCTTTCTTCTTGGCCGACGCCGAGACGACCGAATCCGGGGTCGGCTGTGCCCTAAGGCACAAAGGGGCGGAATCAGGGACCCGGTGCTACTTCTCGTACCGATCCCTCTTGGCAGGCGTTGTGGACGGGTTCTTCAGGAGAGCAAGTCCCTTGTCCCAGATGTCATCAAGCAATGGCACCGCGAGTACCGTCTTCCTTTTGGCCTCGCGCTGTTGATAGAGGAAGCCTTCCTTCTTCGGGCAGAGCTGGAAAAGCTCGGATGCCCTGGCAATCATGGCGTAGAAGAAGCCAATTTCATCGGGCAGGGAGGCCCGAAGGGGTGGTGATGGAAGGCCCATCCCGTCGTCACCACAGTCGTCATCCGTCCCCGTCGAGGGCCTATCTGTCCCCGTGTCATCCCTAGGATCAGGGGAAGGAGATGAAGGCTGAGCGGGCCGCAAGGGCTGGAAGAGCAGGGGGGATAAACTCTCCCCTGCTTGTTTGGAGGGCTTCCCGATGGGCCTGGTTCTGCTGGGTCGTCCGTTGGGGGTAGCGGCAACCTCGTCCTTATCTCCGTGCATAAGGTTTGGATTGCCATCAAAATGGCCACCGAGGTGTCCTGAGGCTCGGGCACTGGCTGCGACGGGCGTGATGGTTGCTCCTCCTCCACGGGAGCCTCGTAAGCGCCACCGTCGCTCTCTTCGTCCGCCTCCCCGGGATTCCTCGCGTGGGACCGGACCTCCTCAAACCTCTTGAGGCCCTTCACAACTTCAACCAGCTCCTCCTCAGAGGCTGTATCCGTGTCCATAACGGCCACCCCCCCCCCTCTTTTTCCACCAGGGTCTTCATGATGGGCTGAAAAGAGGATTCCCTCCGCGGTGGCAGGGAAACTCTGGGTCCCGGAGGTCGCCTCCACTGGGGTAGCCTCCACAGGCTTCGCCAGGGCTGCCACGACTCCCTCGATAGAGGCCTTAGCCGGGTGAATCAGGGCCTTCACGACTTTTGGTGCGCTTGAGGCCTTCACCTTGGGGGGAGGGTCACCACCTCGCTCCCCCTCTGCTGCTTCCGTTGGTATCGACCGGGGCTTCTCTAGAAGCTTAGCCGGGTTCTCCGACTTTCTCTTCCTGGAGCCAGAGCGTTGGCTCGTGGTTGATGGCGTCGGTTAAAGTGCGCCCTGCCTGGCAGCCGAGGAGCCCGACCGTTCAGCGCTCCCGGTGCCCTCGGACTCGCAGTGCTTAGTCTTCTGTTGAGCCCCTGTCACCAGAGCGCCCTCAAAGGACTTAGAAGACCACTCTGACCTCTTCTTCTCACCTACCGCTGGGCTCTTCGCTTCCAGCCAGTTTATGAGGCAGATCCGCCGATCCCTCATGGTCCACTCTGACATGTTCCTGCAAAACGCACAGTCCTTCTCCACGTACATTTTGTTTTCGTGAAGGCAGTAGAGGCATCTAGAATGCTCGTCCTCTTTGAACACATTCTGCAATCCACATCCACGGCAGTTCCTAAACAGCTTGGATCTAGGCGTCGAGCTTCCTTTTTCCTGGCCCAAGTCCACGGGGTAGGCCTCAAGGTCTTCTGAAATCCTCCAAGAAGCGTACTCGACGAAAACTGCGCCCTTGAGGGGTGCAGAAAATTCCGAAACGGGTCCCCGTTGATCGGAAGAAGAAACGGTGGAGCTTGAGACTCGATTGACTGAAAAAATTAGATTAAGCTCTTTGAAAAATCGCAAAACGCATTAAAAGCGCGAGAGCTATAGCACGAGGACTCCCAACACTTGAACGTGCGGTAAAAATCTAAGTATGGCTGCCAGGGGAGGGACTTAGGGAGAGGGCAGTCATTGGCTGGGGGTAGTATGACCCAGAGACCAGTGATTGGTTACCAAGAAAGAAATCAGAAATGAAACTGATACTGATTTTTTCTGTACCAAAGATTCCCAGCCTGGGGAATATTCATGAGCATGTGAATCCATGCCAGACCCCATGCTGGAGAACTGTGTAATCTACCACGAACGGCACCCGCGTAGTATTTCTCTTTCTGGCGCGGGGATGCAAACTCTCGGGCACTAGAAATAATGGAATAGGCAATTGAACTGCACGCATGGTACGGAGCTCCTATAGTAATGTTATATACTTCCCGTACACAGCAATAAGGACGATAACAGCCGCCTAGATCCACAGGCATCTGGTAAACAACAAGAGTGCCATTGAAGATCAATGACGCATGGTATAGAAAATTGAAATGGGCAACCACGTCATAACAGGATACTAGAATAACTCATCAGTATCTGCTATTGGGCCATTCCACAGTCTAAGAAACAAAAAAGATGGGACCGCCAACAGACCAACAAATGGCACCCGCTTTTGAACATGCACAATAACGATGGGGGGTGGGGGGGGATTAGAACCTCTGATGCAGACATAAAAATATGGGAGAGACGTCAGGGACAACATCCCGCGTGCCTCACATGTAAAAGTGATCCTGATACAACAGCAACCACCGGCTAAGAAGCATAGCCCGGGTTTGTAAAAATTGAAACTATGGGAGTGATCAGTTAAGCACTGTATCCTTCGGATACTATATTGGGCTATAACCTCAAGTACACAACAACTGGCTCATACTATCTCATTATTTCAGGTACAGTCCGCTAACAGCACGAGAAGGACTGCTAACTACAGAAGGTTACAATAACTCCTCTACATATTGACACATCGGAAGTGGAATCAATAGGGTAAGTGTTCACAATGGTACCCTTTATAAACAAATCTTTATAAGCAGGCTGCTAGAATTATGATCCAGACAAACTGACCAATGGTCATTTGACCGACAGATATTCAAGACCTTTATCAACACATAAAAAGAGACCAGAATCATGCCTATACTTCAAAGGACATATATTCTGGTAAGAAACATTGAAGATATTGAATTAGAAAGTACAGCAGTCATGTACACTCCAGATTCCCGATTTGTGTATTTTTCCCTTTTAGGGAGTGGACGCAGTAACGAGTTGTCCCAGCAATGTAGAAGACACCCGTGCCAGACAAAGAAATTGAAAGACAGCAACATCTAATGACAGTCTTTTTTATGCCAAAGTAGAGTGCCCTCAGGAGGCACACTGTACAGTCCTGAAGAAAGCGGCAAATTAGTTTCCCCCGCTGAAACCGGTCGACATACCTCACTAAACTTAGCTAGCGAGTTTGAACATAGAATTGTCTCACTAAGCTTAGTAAGTGAGCCTGAACATAGCACATACACGTTTTAGAAACCCAGTGGATCAGCTCCACCAATTGGTGGACGACCTACGGAATTATTTTAAGATAAGTCACACTGAAGGACAGCAACGCCATTAAAGAGGATTGTTGACTACCCAACAGTGCGCAATTTTTAGAAGTAGGAAAGTAGTGAGCCAGGCTAGGGTGAGCTCTTTTCACTGTCCCCTCATCTAGATAGGTGAAGTATTAGCGCCATACTAGAATTATCACTGCAATGGACAGGGATTTTTCTGTATAGGGACAGTTATATATAGGGACTGAAGCTATAAATAGGCCTAAATAATTCACAACTGATATAATTGATTCTGCTCATGACGCATTAACATAAATGGGGAAGGAGACAGAATCTAGAACCCGTGTGACTTCAATTGTATTGAACTGCTAATCCACATAACCTGAAGGCTAGAGATAGAGATACTTTCTACCCACACATTGACTCAGTCCTAGCTAGTTGAAACTTTATTTACAAAACTATAAAATCACATACATTACAATACACTCCATAAGACATTTAAAGTACTTGAAACCATCAAAACACATTTTAGGGGAGCAGGGGAACAGGAGTTCAGGGGTGAAATTAAATACAGGTAAAGAAAGAAGCTTCCTCCAGTACATCAGGCAGCAAGGACTCAAGGTGGATATGGATGAAAGGAGTCTTCTACTGAAAATCTTGAGAATAATCATACACAGAGCACCACCACCCACACTTTCCCATCACAATATACAGCATTGCCTTACCATGTTAGGCAGTTGTGAGCCTCTATATATATCTCGCGCGCCTTCTCGGGGAAATGCTTGGTGGTAAAACTCTCGTCGAAATCCTTCACTTTACGAATTCTGCAAAAAAAAAAGTCTAGTTTAAGGAGAATGCAAAGTGGGGAGAAGACGCCCTGCCTCCCCTGCCCCATTCACCAGAAGGCCTCAATCAAAAATTAAATAGGCTTGCGTTTTAGTTTTATGGACATGGGGTGTGATCTAGCATTTGAGGCCCCAGAATCAGTCTCCAAGCCAAAGCCACATGCCAGAGTCCATATGCTTTTTCTGTGTTTCCTGCCAAACAGGGTTAATTCTAATGTGCTGCAACTTCCATCACCATTTAGGGTACACCAATCTTTCATGCTATCCCAGTGCTCATCTCTATGATATCCTTTTCAGTAGTACGGTGCCCATCCTAAGTAGTAATGACCAATGAGATACTAAGGTAGGTTAATAGTCACCCAAGCAGCATGTACAATCTTGTTTGGACCCCATTGAAAAAAAGATGAATCTATGCAGGCCACAGTTACAAATTCAGAAACGATCACAAAATCGTCCAGTACAAACTATCATTCTCCAATGTGATAAGCATCCTGCATGTGTACTTCGATAATGACCAAGGTCTAAAATCACAATTGGGGTCTCAGTCAGGGCATTACATCTGGAGATACACTGATTAAATAAATAAGAATTATCCCTCTCAAATGGATTGCAGAAAGGGACATGCTAATATAGATTAAAACGTTTCTCAGGATCGGCCACTGAAAAATGCAAATGTTATGGTCTTATCAAGAGCCCTGCGATCAAAAAGGCACAATCCAGTTTCGGATCCACAACAAGCACTGCACTGGCCATAAATTGTATGATTATTTAAACATAACATTGTTCAGCTCCCAGGTAGGGAACGGCCCCAGACACGTGCAACAAAAGTTCCCGTTATATCCCTGGTAGGGCATTGCACTCAATATCTCAAATCAGTTCCCCATTCTGCTGTCTATGGTGGATAAGAGACTTCAAATTTAAGACCCTATGTCGTGGAACTGATGTTCTTTAAAATGTAGGGAAGTCATCAGTTTAAATTCTAAAAAAAAAGATGAATAAAATCCTGTGTCATTCAGTCTCTCTGACTTTACCCCAACTCTCCTTTTTGCTTTAACTTTCATTTAGGCAATGAACAAAGCACCAAAGCAATTATCTTAATTTCTGCTTGGCCATGTGTGAAGAGCAACTTGCAGTCTTGGCCCTCACAGTGTGCCCTGTGAAAAGTGTGAGAAACCCGACGTTGTGCTCCCGCCTACTCCCTCTGGATCTTCCATTCAGGTGGCCAGGGAAGGGCCATTGCTTTTAGATCCCGACCCTGGGGGTGGACAAGCGAGAAGGATCACCTGAGTGGAGGGTCACGAGGGATCGTGAGGCGAATACCCGCGGGCGAGACATGGCATTCCCCCTCCCCATTTTCCATCAGAAACCCCTTCCTCTGCCTTCATGGGATATTTTCAATCCCATTCTAACTCCCCTACACATTTCCTACCAATACTGGGAAGAAGAAAAGGCAACAGCGAGTAGTGAGGATTACCTGCAAGAAACAACCTTAAGAAACAGAAGGAAGCCTGCCACCTACTACTATTAGGTTGTCCCATTAATAGAGTCAGGCAGTGTCAGGCATTTATCACAGACAACTCACACCGGACTCCACTTGTCTGCCATTTTAAGTATAAAAGGTGTGCTTTTTGCACAACTAAGAGCAAGCAGTCAATCCTGATTGCAGCCAAGGAGCAGGGAGCTGCATGGAGAGAAGTCTGGAGGATCCGAGGCAGAGAGGCGTCCTGAGATACTGGCCCGGTGTTTGAGAAGGGTTGCAGCGTGGCTAGGGAGCCATCTCTCCAGTGAGCCGGAGCGAGGCAGCCTGTTGTCCTGCTGGCGGTGTGTGGAAAAGTGTGTGTTCCCTTAGGATCTGTGCCGGTCCCAAGGCGGTCTGAGGGACAGGTGAGGAGACCCTGACCTCGATCCCATATGCCCGGAGAGACTGCTCGCCAATGCAACGCTACCCAATCAGTTTCAGGTCAGTCAGCAGGAGAATCTCAGGAGTGTGCGGCTGATTGGAGCGGGAAGGGAGAAAGATTTTGCAAGCGGCACGAAGCGGAAAGCAAGAGATAAAGCAGAAAGTGAATGGAAAGTGAGAGAAAGGCACCAAGAGAGCGGAAAGAAAGCAAAAGTCTTGAAAGTGAGTAGGAGGGGTGCGAGTGACCCGAAAGTAAAGGAAAGGTGCAAGTAGGCACCAAAGAGTGAAATAAGTGTGCAAGAGGCACGATAAGTAAAAGGACAGGTGCAAGGGGACAGAGAAGTAAAGAAGTAAATGTTCCAGATGCACAGTGGAGAGAGAAAGTGAATCAAAGAGGGGTGCCAGGGAATGGCAAGATGACGGAAGAGAAAGCCAAATAAGGTGCAAGTGTGCACACCAAAGTGGAAATTAACAAGGTGCAGGAAGCACCTGAAGATGAAAGGATAGAAGAAAAGCAAGTACAGGAAATACAGAGACAGGGCCAAAGATCATAGTGGTCACGCTTAGGAGGAGCAAAGACCCTGGCGCATTCGAAAGTTTCTGATTTTACCCTGTGAGAAGATTGTATGTGAAAGGAATTGTAAATAAGTAAAAAGGTACATCCTGACGAGTTGAATTTTGTGTTTGAAACTAAAGCAGCCTCTGCTTTGGGAAGGGAACCCCGAGAGGCCTAGCAAAGGTGAATACTTATTTAGTGAAACAAGGAGGCATAAGCTTGGGGAAGGGAACGCAGAGGAGCCTGAGAAAAACTGTTCTATTTTTTGTTTTGTCTGAAATTTGGAAGGATTGAACCTTTGGGAAAGGAATCCCTAGGATCTAAAGACATTGGGAGTAGGTTGAACAGAGTGCAAGAACGTCATGGAGAAGAGTTAAAGAACAACCTCCGTTTAATTGTGCTGAACTTTGAGGATACTGACCAAGCCACACCTGGTGAGACCACCACCGGAAACCAACCTTGGTATATGCATTTCTTTTTGAATCACTGTTTTTCTTTAAAGAGACTTCCTACCATATTTTATCAAAGAGCGAGGGCAAGCATAGGTTTAGACACAGATGGATTTTGGACTTTCAGACATTGACGGCCCTTAGAAACATCAGTTGAAGGAACCATCCCTTTAGAGTTAAGGCCAGTTGGGTATTACACCAACCCCAACATTATAATAAAGGTCTTGAAAATAACAATAGAGTATGTGTCTCTTGAGATCACAATTGTCGCACAACAGCCAGCTCTCTAAGGTGTCTTGGGTGCCACTGGGCACTCTGTGTGGTTGACTCATACACATGGACTTGTGACTGCAAAATACGGTCTACTTTGAGAATAGGGCCAGAGTACAAGTGATCCAGTTCCCAGGAAAACAGGCTAGTGTACCTTCTGGCCAAAAACCAGAAGGGGGTCAGGACAAGCCACCCTTTCAGAGAGCATTTGGACAATGCTATATCGTTAAGGCTACTGACCATATCAAAGGGGATCCCAGGTGCAAGGGTAAACCTGCAGGGATCAGCACAGTCTCCTTAGCCTTTACTCCAGGGGATGAAGTACAGCTGGCTAGTGCCCACTTTGAACTCTTTGCTGAAGAACCCTTGGGTCTTCAAGCAACTGTAAACTTAGAGCCTAGGGGACTGGTTAGTCCCCAGAATAGGGTTGTGTATAACTCCCTACCTGTTAACTCTAAGGTGTATTATGTGGACAGTGTTCTTGTCAATGGCCAGGATACTCCTGCCAGGAGAGACACTGGGGCCAGCAGAACCGTAGTGGATGAAAGCTTCTTTCGACCTGAGGATGTGGCTAAAGCACCCAAAGGTCCCACTAAGATGTCTGGAGGCCCTGTCCAAATGGTTCCTATTCTACCAGCCCTCATTCAGTGTAACAACATGACAGTGAGGATCCCTGTCAGTGTTCAGACTGAGGTACCTGGGAAGGTCCTGTTGGGGAATGACCTAAGAACTCTAGGAGTAGTGTCACATACCTCCAGGCCTCCCAGTATGGAGAAGCAGAACTTAACCAAATTGGCTAGGAAGGCTACCTTGAAGGACCCTTCTAAGCCTGTGGGACCCTCTACTGAGAACCCCACTACAAGCCCTGGTTTTAGTAAGTTGACCTCTAACCCAGGCACATTTCAGGATAGTATGCTAGGAACATGGGAACCCCAACCAAGCTCCACCCTTGTTCCCCTAGTTTCAGAGTCTCCGACTCCCCCTGCTTCTGAGGAAGAGGTGGATAGACCAACTACGCCCCTATCTGAACCTGAGAGAACTGGTAATTCTCAGTGCTAGGGGAAAACCAGAAAAGAAAAGTCTGGCCAGAAACCTTCAGACTGTTGGATCTTCTACTGAAGACCCCAACTCAAATCCTAATATTAAGGGGGAAACTCCTAAAATAGGTAAGGGTAGATCTAAGAGGAAGGGGAAGCAGGTACATTGCCTAACCCCAACCCCTCCAACCAAGAGGCCTAAGACCCAACCTGCTCCCACAAGAGAGGGGGTGAGGAACCTTGGAAGCCCCTCTAGATCTAAGGGAATCCTTTATAAGGACCCCTTGAAAAAGCCTAACATAGGTTCAGAAGTTGTACCAACTTCTGAGGGACTGGTCAACCAGATCCCCTATAATACCAAAAAGACTAATGTTCCTCAAAGGGTTTGTAGGTCCTTTAGCTTGCAAAAGAAAACCTTTGAGTTCTCCCTTAAACATAGGTCAGGGTGCCACCATCAAGATGCTGATGGACTCTCTAGGATGTATATCATCGACTAGAGGTATGAGGTTCATCCAGGAGTGGATTAAATCCTCCTGTCCCTTAGTCTGGGGGGGGCGAGTGTTAGGGAGAATTCTCTGTTTAGGCTGAATTTCCTAACCTATTGAGTCCCCCAGCAGCTTTGCTGGATTTTCTGGGTTTATTTTTTCTCTCCTGCCAATGTCCTCAGTCTTTGCAGGTGAGAGAAAAGGTTTTACTACGGTTCTGAAAAGTTTAGTTAGGGTGACCCAGGCCTACCCAGGTTCGAGAGCCGAGGGCTAAATCTACCCCGTACAATCGGTGGCAAGGGAGGCCGGGCGGATCACAGTACCTTTAAACGTGGAAAGATTCCTCCAGCGGTGGTAGTCGTTCCTGGTAGTGGGTGCAAGTCGCGGCGTCGTCCCGAGGAAGAGGTGATCTCGACGGGGAGGAAGGCTGCAGGTCGTTGCACTACCAGGGATGAGGCCAGCCATGGAGTTCTCCGGTCACAAAGGATTTTTACCCCTCTTTCGCGGTTGAGGTAAAAAGTGGTATCCCGGTTGCCGGGGTGCTTGGCACAGGCAAGGCGGCCACGAGATGCTTCGGGACGGCGAAAAGAAGGCAGCAACTGGTTGTCCCCACCAGTTAAGGGAAGAAGACTCTCCGGCGGGAGATCTCCTCTGTCGTCGGGAAAAGTGGTGAGACGGTTCTGCAGGGCTTCACCGGTGGTGTCGTCTTGGCAGGTCGGCTCGGCTTCTCCCTCTTCGGCTTCTTAGGTCCTGTGGCGACTTCTGAAGTTCCAGTCCCCAAAGCCCTGCTTTTATGCAGCAAACCCCCATTCACCCAGCCTAGCTGTCACTCAAACATGCTAAGTGGTGAGCCGGCCGGCACACCACTTGGGCCAATCAGGACGGAGTGCGACTTGAATTACCAAGGTAACTCAGTCCAGGGTGCCTAAATCCCCCTCCACCCCTCCTAAGTACCCCAGACAGAGTGGCACCACTTTGGAGGGCTTCTGTGGAGAAGCCCGCCAAAAGTGGAACAAAGGGCTCCACTTTGGGTCAGAGTTACAGAGGTGAACACCAACGCCATTGTAGAATCAAGTTTTGGCAAAAAATACCAACCGGAGTTATAATAATAAAGAAATAACCCGGCGGTATGTTCAAGGCTACCGTAAATAAATAAATAAATAAATAAATAAAGGTATTAGCCTAAAACAATGAGAGATCCCATAGGAAAATTTTCACGGTCGAATATAAAAAGTAGATTCCACTGCCACCAGCCAAAACTCGATGAGGGGGGACGGAGACGTGCCCCCTCGACTAACAGACCCCGGGGCAATGGAATTGCCCCGGCCAGTACGTCCACAATATGATGGTTTGTACTGGTTCTGTTCAGGATTTGAGACTAGTAAAGTCAATGGCGACTTTAAAGACCCTGGGAGACAGTAGTCAGTCCCAGGGTATGGAGTCTATGTTGGGGGGGTCCCTAGGACACCCCTGGGTTACGGCACTGAGGGTGCTGTGTAACCCATTTCACAAAAACACATGAGGCCCTATGGAGTACAAGACCCCATAGCCCTTTCAACACAAGGCAAACCAAAGAAACACACTTCAAACATGTCCAAGAGTGAGGGTAAAAGAGTCTCACTCTTGGCAGGAGAGAAAAAATAAACCCAGAAAATCCAGCAAAGCTGCTGGGGGACTCAATAGGTTAGGAAATTCAGCCTAAACAGAGAATTCTCCCTAACAGCGACAATACACCATAGCCACAGCATGAGCACAATGTCATGGGAGATGAACCGTACTGGATAAGAAATCTTCAACCAGTCCCTCCATTACAAGATACCCATCAAGTACGAGCACATGCATGTGGTTACTTACCAGACATGGCCATGATCACAAAATGCTGACATGTAACATACCAAGCAGCGTATACTACGGATAGCCACAAGTGACACCTTAACAGATGTAATGCTATGTATGATAGCCCACAGCTCAAGATGTGTTAGTTGAAGCCTTTTCATATTCCAGTAAAGATCACACAGTGAGACGAATGCATTAGAATTCCTTCATCTTTGTTATATTCAGGATCAGTATCTCACATGACAGCAACAACCCTCTTCATTATCTGCCCGCTGTACACTGTCAACCATACCCCTCTACACATTCTCCTTCTGTAACCTCCCTTTTTGATGTCGCATCCCCATCTCTACTAGGCTAGATGTTAACCCATCCTACCACCTCCCATCCTACCACCAGCAAGTATTGCTCTCATCCTCACTCCTCTCCTCTTCACCACTGCCATCCTCTCCTTAACTCCACGCCTCCCACCATGACCTGAACAGATGATTCCAAATCCTTGAATGCTTTAACTTCCTTGGAAACCCTTTATTCCCCCTTTCTCACCCTCGCTGGTAATTTCAGCTTCATGCAATCACCACATGCTACTGCCAAGTCCCTACACCATTTTGATCATCTCATATTTGCTGCCAACTCACTTTCATGCATCCCGTCTCACCAATTTCATATCTGTGTTTGTAAATCGACCTTCCGATCAACCGTGGGCACAAATGCGTATTAGGCTTATGCCCTCTCAAAACTTCAAATGGCGACACCCCCAGTCACCGAATGTGGAGCAAAAGAGTATTGAAAAAACACGCACTAGCATTGCCCTGATCCAATCTCCAGTAATTCTCACAGCAATCCTTACTACCTCCAACAACGTGTTATTGAAACGCTCCACACATCCATTTCCCTGAGGGTGGTAAAATGCTGTGCTGACATGCTCAATCGCATATCCATAAATCTTTACACCAGCTGGACACAAGCTGAGGACCATTGTCTGTCAGCAAGTGTCTGAGGAAACCACATCTCCAAAACAATGGTTCCAGACACCTAATGATGCTACTGGAGGCGATAGCTTTCGCTATGCGAACCTCCAGCCACTTCAATAACATATCCATCACCACCACTATATGTGCGTCCCTCGCATCTTTAAATTTCAATGGCCCAAATACATCCTATACTATCTAGTCCCAAAGTACCCCTGGCACTTCCCATACCTTCATTGGCGGTGTGGCTGTCTCTTATTACTCTCCAGACACTGGTTACATTCCCTAAACCTTTCCTCCACCAATGTGTCCACACCAGGACACCAAAAATCAGCACTTATCAAGGCTTTGGTCCTACTTACTCCAAGAAGACCTTTATGCAAAACATCCACAACTTGGTCTCTCATACCTTCCAGAACCACCAGGCGATGCCCCCTGCATAAATATCATCCATTGCGGGTCAATTCATTGCAAACCCCCTTATACTCTTTCAAATTCTCACCTCTTCTGTCACCAGTCCAGTTCACCTGTACAAGATTCTTCACCATGCCATATATTTCGTCCTGTCCTGTGTGCATGCCTCATTCCAATCACTTTGACTCTCACATCCTTGCACCAAACAAATGTCCTTTATCTCAATGTCTTCTTTGGTTATGTCTCCATCCAACGCTTCAATATACCTCACCGCTACACTAGACAGCGCACCTGGCACAACATTGTTCCTTCCAAGAAAGTGTTTACTGGCAAAGTGAAGTCCTAGCAAACTGCTCACCCACTTCATTACTCTCCTAGAAACACCATCCAAACTTACTTTTGTCAAATACGCAGACCATTCCTAACAAAAGTTCTCCTATATAGATATACCTTGAATTTAATCACCCAAACGCATGTCAGCGCCTCTCTTTCGATAACCGAAAATCTCACTTCTGCATCTTTGTGTCCTTTACACAAATGCAATCACATGCAATGTACGTGATCACCTTCCTCCTGCATCAATACTGCCCCTAACGCACTCACTTGCAGTTGTATATACCACAGTTTTACAGTTCTCCGTAAAACCAGACAATACGTGGGCTTGTAGCACATTCCTGATCTCCAAGAACTCCCTCATGCATCCCTCTGACCACACAAATTGTACTCCTTTCTTTGTGAGCCCTTTCAAATTCTTGCTCTTGCCCGATACATTCTTAATACATTACCCATAAACTCCACAAGACCCAAAAATGACAACACTTCACTCTTGTTCTCAGGTTTTGGCATCTCTCGTATGGCCACTAGAGTATCCTGCTTGGGATGAACCCCGCTCTGCGAAATCGTGACGCAGATAAGTCACCTTGTCCTTCCTGAACGTAAGGTAAGACTAGCTTCCTTCAACACTAGTCATACTCTTCTTAGCCTCACATCATGTTCCTTTTCACTCGATCCGGAGACCAATACATTATCCTGATAGAACATCACAACTTTTTCACTCCCCAACAGCCGATGCATCACCTTCGGAAATATGCTTGAAGCCGACACCAAACCAAAAGGCATGCACCTGCAGCGTAAGAGCCCAAATGGCGTGATCAAAGCTGCCAAGCCCATTGACTTCTGATACAACTCCACTTGATGGTAAGCGGACTTTAAATCCAATAGAGAAAACATTTGTGCCCCAGAAACACTTTTCAATAGATAATCAATCGAGGAGTGGAAACCTCTCTGCCAATACATTCTTATGCAGTCCTCAGGTCAATGCATAGCCTTACAGACTTTCTCACAAATATGGGGGTTGATCCACTCCACAACGATGAGGACACAGGAATATTATAATCAGAAACACTAGGGATTAGGACTAGGAACTAGTTTAATAATGGTTCGAACCAATTTATGAACCTGATGAATTGCAAACAGTTTTTTTGTGGTTTTGTTTAGTTTTTCTTATTGCGTCTGAAAGTATGGTATGTGTGTGGTATATACGAGATGAGGCTTGCAGAGGAATGAAAGAAAAGAGGGTGCGGGAGCAAGTATAGTGCTCCTGTGTGATGAATATATAGGTCATTTTATATTAACCTGTGATGATTAGATGTTGAGCTAGCAGAGATTTTATATATATATGATACATTACTCACATAAATCGTATTTCTGATGCTTGTATCTGCTTAGATTCACATGCTGTGCATAGGCTGACATCTAGTGGAAGCTGCAGAGTATTACAGTTTGTTTTTCGAAAGTCAAAAATGGGCGTCAACACAGGGCGTGCCAGTAATACTATCCCTAGTGTGACGTCCACTGTACCCATGATCCCTCACGCGTCTAGGACCCTCCGATTGTATTTTTTCTGACATGAGGTAGCATGAGGAGTAGCGCGAGTACAGATAATCCAAGCAGATAGATAAGACTACAAGCATCCATGTGCCTTCTCTCAGAGGGGAGGAAGGGTGGGTCGCATGTGAATCTAAGCAGATACAAGCATCAGAAATACGATTACGGTGAGTAATGTATCCCTTCTGAGGCTTGTTGAATCTGCTTAGATCACATGCTGTGCATAGATTAGCGAGCAGTGTTAGAAGGAGGTGGGATGCGAGAAGGGTCACAAGCAAATAAATGTCTTAAAACCGCTTATCCCACTTGAGTATCTGCCTTGGAATGGGTGTCAATGCAGTAGTGCTGAGTAAAAGTGTGAATAGAGCTCCAAGTAGCTGCTTTGCAAATGGTGTCAAGGGGTACATTTGCAATGAAAGCCAGAGTGGTCGCAATGCCTCTAGTAGAGTGGGCTCTTGGCGTGAAAGGCAGAGTCCTTCCAGATAGAGAGTAACACATCTGGATACAGTTAACAATCCACTTAGAGATGCCACCTTTAGAGACGCGATCTCCCTCTCTGCCTGTAGCTACGGAGACAAACAGCTGATCTGTTTTCCTTAGCGGTATGGTCTTGTTTACATAGTAGAGGACCGCCCTACGCACATCTAGGGTGTGTAGTTTCACCTCAGCCGAGCTTTGTGCGTCTTGGAAGAAAGCCGGAAGCTCGATGGACTGGTTCACGTGGAATTTAGAAATAAAATTAGGTGAGAACCCAGGGTGTGTACGTAAAACCAGTTTATCTTTTTGAACCGTAAAGAATGGATCCTGCACTGACATAGCCTGAATTTCACTGACCCTTCCTATAGATGTTATTGCTACTAAGAAGGCCGTCTTATAAGTCAGGTGCTTTTATGCATGGGTTCGAATGGGGGGCCCATGAGTTTAGATAGCACCACGTTAAGGTCCCATCCTGGTGGTGGGTTAGAAATAGGAGGGTGAAGTCTCTTTACTCCTTTTCCATGAAAGCTTTAACCACTGGAATCTTCCACCACGACACCTTGTTATGGGAAGTGGTGTATGCTGACAGCGCTGCCAGGTGTACCTTCAGTGAGTTAAATACCAGTCCTGCATCCAGCAGGTGGAGCATGTACGTGACAACTGTGGAAGGAGTGCAATCAACTGGGTTGATTTGCTTGTTCTGGCACTAGATAACGAATCGTTTCCATTTGTCAAAGTAGCAGTGCCTCGTGTTTGGCTTCCTAGATTCCTTTAGGATGTCCGTACATCTCTGTGGTAATTTGAGATGTCCAAACTCTATGACCTCAGGAGCCATGCTGCTAGGTTCATTGAGTTGATGATGCACTGTTTGACCTTGGTGCTGGGACAGTAGGTTGTACCAGCCCGGGAGTTTGATGGGTTCGCACACCGCTAGTCTGCGTAAGTGTGGAAACCACAGTTGTCTCGCCCACATGAGAGCAACTAGGACGAGCGTCATAGACTCTCTCTGTTCATCTTGTTGACCATCTTCCTGATGAGGTGTTGGTGGAAAAGCGTACGTAAACATCCCTGGCCAGTTCATCCACAGGGTGTTCCCCTGGGAGTCTGGCTGGGGGAACCTGGATGCAAATCCTGAGCACTGTCTGTTTTCGCTTGTGGCGAATAGGTCCATAGTGGGGAAACCCCACTGAGAGAAGATATCTTCTACGGTTTCTCTGTGTAGACACCATTCGTGTTACTCTGGGAGGGGATCTCTGCTCAAAGCATCCGCCAGAGAATTAAGATCCCCTGGAACATGTTGAGATGACAGGAAGATCTTCCATCTGAGTGCCCATATCCAAATTCTCTGGGCAAGCTTGGACAGATTTGGCGAACGAGTCCCTCCCTGCTTGTTTATGTAAAACATGGCAGTAGTGCTGTCCGTCCAGATCCGCACTGACAGATTCAGCAGGTAGGGCTCGAACGCTTGAAACGCTCTGAATACTGCCAGAAGCTCTAGCAAGTTGATGTGATTCTTGGCCACTGAGTGAGACCAGAGACCCTGAGCTGTGTGGTGGAGGAGGTGAGCTCCCCACCCCGTCAGGCATGCATCGGTTGTGACTACCGCCTGTATCTCGGGATCATAAAAGGGTTTCCCCTTGGACAGATTTTCTTTTGTCCACCAGTGAAGGCTTTGTACCAGTGTTTGCGAAACAATCGTTGCCCGAGACCACTATTTCGCCAACCATTCCTGCATGGGACGCATGCAGGCACGCGTGGGGGACCAGGTAAATACATGACACCATCATGCCTAGCAAACGCATTGCTTTGCATACCGTTATCTGGCGACCGGCCTGATATTGCGGAATTGGCAGCAGTATATTCCGAATTCTTTCCTCTGATGGAAAGGTCAACCCCTCTTGTGTGTCTAGGATAGCTCCTAGGAACTGTTTGGAGGTCGATCGTCCTTTGAAGGTTTGTTCTGCAAATTACTGGGGTCTCCCCCGTGATGAGCCAGTCGTCCAGGTAATGGTACACCGGGATTGCCTTCCTGCATAGGTGTGCTGCTGCCACCGCCAGTACCTTGGTGAATACCCTTGGAGCCGAGGCTATCCCGAAGGGCAGTACCTTGAACTGGTAGTACCGACTGTCCACCTTGAAGCGCAAGTACTTTCTGTGCGCTGGGAACATGGACATATGGAAATAGGCATCTTTCATGTCCAATGTTGCAATGTAATCCCTTTTTTTTAGGAGGGGGATTACCTCCTGGAGAGTAGTCATGCAAAATTTTTGGGGCTCGACATACTTGTTTGCAGGCCGCAAGTCCAATACTGGGCGCATTGTCAAATTTTTTTTGGCACAAGGAAATACGTTGAATAAATACCCTTGTTTACCTGGTGTCCCGGGACGAGTTCTACTGCGTCCTTTGCTAGAAGATTTACGATCTCCTCGAGGAGGATCTTCTGGTGGTCCAAACAATGTACTCTTTGTCGTGGAGGGTGGTTTTGGGCACGCTCTAGGAGTTCTATGCAGTATCCTGTGGACAGCACCCATCTGTCTGAAGTGATCCCTTCCCAAGCTTGGGTGAAGTTGGAAATGCGTCCCCCTACTGGGGATGTGTGAGAAGGGACCCTGAACGGAACCTCACTGTTTTGGTGGAGGCGTGCCGCCGCCTCTACTGGGGCTGCCTCTACCCTTACCACGCCCTCTCTTATTACCCCTGCCATAACCCTGGGTAGACTGCTGGCTGTTCCATTGTGTACCCTGCCCCTGGGAATAGTTAGACCCTTTCTGGGAATTTTGTCCGCGTGGGCGACGAAAATTGCCATTCCCTCTCTGGTTAGGGGGTTTATTGGTTAGTTGGCCTGGGGATTGGAGTGTCTCATACTCGTCCTTGGCATTTTTCATCACGTCCTTTACCGCCTTTCCAAACAATAGATCCGGCTCCACCGGTTTGTCTATCAATGAAGCCTGGGTTTCAGCCTTGAACCCAGATTGTCGCAACCAAGCATGCCTTTTGAGAACAGTACCTTCTGCTATCAATCTGCAGGCGTTATCCGCGGCATCAAAGGTTGCTTTTAATATGCAACCGGACACTGTTCTTCCTTCCACCGAAACTCGTGCCAATTGGCTTTTTAAGGGTTCTGGGCGGAATCTATGAGTGCCGCGACTTCTTCCAACTGGTGGCAGTTGTAACTCGCCAGTAGGGTGGTGGAGTTGGCAATCCTTGCCTGGTAGGCAGAAGTGGAGGCTACTTTCCTGCCCAAGCCATAAATCTTCTTGCTCTCCTTGTCAGGAGGAGCTTCCGACGATGACAAGGGTGTTCCCGCCCTCTTCCTGGTAGTTACTAAAACCCATGAGTCCGGTTTCAGATGCCCTCTTATGTACAGTGGGTCTGTTTGGGTTGCCCTGAAAAGCTTCTCAACTCTGGGGTTTACCGCCCTAGTGAGATAGACCCTTCCCTTGTTAATCCCGATCTTCCTTTGTATAGACTTAAGGATAGGGATGGCCTGGGCAACAGGTCTCCTTTCTCCCACTAACTCCTCGGCAAAATCCCTCTCTTCCTGTGCACCCTGGGTGTCAATGTGGAAGTGTTGTGTCGCTCTGGACAGCACTTCATTCAAAAGAGGCTGGTTATCGACAGGAGAGTCGGTAACCGGGGTTATCTACCGGGGAATCTAGCCTGTAGGTTTCTGGGTCCTCCTCCTCCTCCTCCTCCTCCTCCTCCTCCTCCTCCTCCTCCTCTTGGTCCTAGTCGTGCCCATAGTAGCCTGTCCCAGTTTGTTCTTCCAACATGCCCAAATGTGGATCCTCATAAAGGGATGGATCTCCCCGATAATGAGAATAGGGCTGTATACTGAAGGGGCCTGAAGTAGGAGCTTGGACCCGGGACTTCTTACTTGGGGGAAATCGGATCCCTAGAGCCTGAGGGAGTTGACCGGTCTGGGGTAAAAGAGAGAAAGTGTTCAGGGTTCTTGGCGTAGAAATCTGCCAATGATGACATCCTTGACATTACTCTGTCTATGTCATCAGTAGACCACTCTCTTGAACTGGGAATGATTCTTTCTTGAAGGCCTTTCCCTGTCTTATCTAGACTAGACCTACTGGTTTGAACAGGTGTCTTAGGGGTAACAGAAGACTGAGACTTGTCCATCTGTTTAATTGGGGTAGAAAGTCTGAGGTGTGGAAGTAGGCTGAGACTTCCTCTGTTTACCACCTTCCCCGTGTGTGGAATATTGTTTACCCCGTTTTTTCGCCCCTCCGGAGTCCTTCGACGCCTGGCACCGAGGTTCGGGGGTAGTGTCCCTATCTCTGTGTAGTGGAGGTTGGGACTTGGGACTCGGGAGAAGCCGTTGCGTGGCCTGTTGACGCCGACTCTTGAAGTGCGGACTGAGGATAGAGGTCGGCTTCGTCTTCCGACGATCGAACCTCCGTTACCTTGGGGAGCGAGGCACTTCTGGCAACAGTGAATGGTTGCCTGGAGTCATGCGGCGATTTAGATCGAGAATGCCCAGAGGACACCGAATCGGACCGGTCTGCATGTGCCTCTTTCCGAGTACTCGGCGTGCCGGACGACCTTCCGAGGTCGGGGACTTGCGCTTGGCTGTCAATTGACGCCACGTTGCCCTCGCCGTCCAAAAGCACGCCCTCACTGCCATCGCTGAAGGCCCCCTCCGCTGCCATGGCCTCTTGACGCCTGGTGTGGTGGGCCCAACGCTTGATCGAACGGTCCTTGAGTGTTTTCGGTTTGAACCTACTACACGCTCTGCAGTTAGCCTCGGGGTGGTCCCTCGGTAAGCAGAGATTGCACGTGGCATGCCTGTCAACCCAAGGGTACTTGCAGTTGCACTTGGGGCAAAATTGGAAAGGGGTACCCTCCATACGCACCTTGTGGCAGCGGGCTAATAAGTGTAGGAATATAGAAGAATGTACTACCTATATACCAAAAGAGTGTAGAGTATGTCCACCCCCCACTCTCCCTACTTGCAGGGCCGAGGCCAGAGGCCTTCCTAGGCCCGGGCCAAGGCCAGAGGCCTTCCGAGGCCCAAATCTGTCAAGCAGCTCTCGACGGCGATTCTTTCTCCGTGCCGGCGTCGAGTGTGGATGTTCGGTGACTCGACGTTGGGGTGGAGAAATGCGGAAATATAACAATATTTTAGCAAAAGTATGGCTAAATCCAGGGAACTCCGCGGAATGCTTCCGACCAGTATGGCGGAAAAAAACAATCTGAGGGTCCTAGACGCGCGAGGGATCATGGGTACAGTGGACGTCACACTAGGGATAGTATTACTGGCACGCCCTGTGTCGACGCCCATTTTCGAGTTTCGAAAAACCAACCAATACTCCGCAGGTTCCACTAGATGTCAGCCTATGCACAGCATGTGATCTAAGCAGATTCAACAAGCCTCAGATAGATATATATATATATATATATATATATATATATATATATATATATATATATACACATACACACACACACACACACATTGTATATGACAATTAATTGAATTTATCACAACAATACAGGATATATTTTGAGTCTGAACTGGACTACAACTGCAATAGGGCACATTGTTTTTGGTTTTGTATGTTTGATTCCTTTTTGGTTTCTCAGTGTGCCTTCCCAGATAAACGCTTTAGCTATTACCTCCTCTTTTTTTGTGTGGCTGATGCACTCCAAAGCATCAATACCTTCAAGAATTTCTTCAGCTTCCATTCTTTTCAACTCAGCCGTCAACTCTCGCTTCAGAGCCAAAGGAAATGGACATAGCTTGGATGAAACAGCCCACTTTTTTAGCCTGCCCTTAAGTACAAATCCTTTGAGCCTCCCCACCTCATCCTTGAACACTTCAGGGCACCATGACTCCTCCCCCTCTCACTTCGGTCCCTTCTTCACCTTTCACTAGTACACTGCACAACGATCGAATTTGATCTGGATGAAGGCTCCAAGTTGCTAAGCAGAAGTGGCAGGTTTCAAGCACATACACTGACAGACTGGCGTGCCAACTGCTCCAACGGCAACACATACTCTCCATCAGCTCCAAGAAGGTGGCCCATATCCAAGCCAGCATCTCTGGGGCCACTAACACAGCTGGGCTTTTGAAAATCTGAAAGGAACTCGCCAATCCCATTGCAGTCTCCACTTTTCCTCTGCCATCCCTGATCCTCTGCACAGCGCTGGCCTCCCCCGTCACAACCAAAATTCAGGACATCCTCTCCTGTTAAGCAGCTTCACTCCAACACTACAGCTAAGTCAATGCCTACTCTGGGATGCTGAGGGAAACCCTTATTGATATATATGTTTAGGTCCAGTTCATGTACTCTGGATGACAACCCTTATATAACACCCCTCTCTTAGAATCCCCCAGACCTCACTGAGCCAAGAAGTAGGTTTGTTTTGCAATTTAAAAGGTTTATTTGAAACATTAAACAATATATATATATATATATATCACACTTTTATAATAAATGAATATCTGATAGTACACTGAGACATGATGTGGATCCACAATGGGTAATGTTACAGTGGTACACTTGATTACTTAGGAGTAGTATAGAGGATGAGGTAGCTGAAAATGCTTTATGGTTTCAAGGAAATGCAAGGTGGAATAAAATGCAGTACAGCAAATAAACTTCATATGATTTTAACCAACAACAATGTAATCACTTTTTCTCTGGCAATTCACCCCCCCCCCTATGCAATGTAAGAAATGGAAGGAGATGGAAAGAGGGGCACACAGTTCTCAGGAATGCAATCAAATACAATACAAAATTCAGTTCCCCCCCAGCAAGCTTAGAGGAAACAGGTAGAAGTTTGAAACACAGGCCCAAAATGCTTTTAAATGTGATGGCAACGGATGGGAAAATGTGCTAACTGATTTTAATTCCTTCTAGAGATTCAGGGTGAGTGAGAGATGCTTGTTGGTATTAGTTCAGGCTCACTTTAGCAATGCTCTATGAGTTATTACCAGGTTGCAAACGGATTTTTAACAAAGGAAAGAATGGAGCTGCTATTTTGACAAGTGGAGAAGTTGAGTCAAAATCGCAAATTGCGGTAAATTTCGCGTGTGTGTAAATCGCGATTGCGGAAAAGTATAGGGAGTAGGAAGTCGGTTCTTTGGAAAGCCTAGAATAACAGCTTTATAATGAAAGTAAAATTTAGTTCCTAGCCCAAACGGTTCCAGAGATACGGACGATTTAATAAAGGTAGATTTTCGGATTTAAAGTAAAACTCAAAATGACAGGTGACAGCTTGCAGCTGCAGAATTGACAGCTGTGCAGCTTTAAAAATGACAGATTACACGATTTCTAGGAGGCAGTTCTACTTAGGTTAAAATAGCTTGAATTAGATTATTTTAACTAAGAGATTGGTTCTGCACAGTTCTGCTAGGTACTCACAATATAAATTTGAAATAGGCCTCGTCACGGATCTGGTCAACACGTCCGTCGGCAGTTCTGTCTGCTCGGCGGGTAATTCAGGCACCGGTTCTGCTCACAGTGATCTGGATCTCTGGTTCTGCTCACAGCGGTCTGGGTCAGCTCTGCTCTGCTGGTCTAGCCTCTCTGGATACAGCGGCCTCTGGTCCTGGATAAAGCTCTGCTTTCCGGTCCGGATCAAGTGGATTCTGGATGTAACACTGCTTTCTGGGTACTGGCAAAGGTTCTTGGCAAAGAATTCAAACAGCTCGCCCGGCTGTGGAATAGTTTGCAAATGATTTTAAGGATGCTGAGGCCTGCTGAGAAGAGTTCACAGTTTGTGGGTTTAGGCCCTTGCTTTAAGTTCTGAAGTAAAATTCTGGCCTTTGGAGATTGATGGATGTGAAGTCTGGAGTCTCCCGGCAGAGCGTCCCGCAGAAAATGGAATTGAATGTCTCTACCTGTCCCAGCAGTCTCTTTTTATGTGTTTTAAAAATGGGTGTGTGCCTGGGCCTAGCTAAGCCTGCCCCTCTCTACTTGTCATTGGCCCAATTCTCCCCTCTCCCATGATTGGGGGAAGGAAATGGATTGTCATCATGATGAGGTCTGTTTATGGTCAGAGGATCCTCCCCCCTCTATATTTGATTCAAATACATATTTCCCAGATACACAATTTGTTGAAATTACATGTAAACATTATATATTCCTTATGGTCCATGCTTGTCCGCCTCTGATCTTCCTGGGGGCTTGCATTCAAAAATGACATTTTGCGCTTTTTGACTGGTTTACCAATATCGGCCATTTACCAAAATGTACACACATGTGCGCAAGGAGTATGGACATTTGATGAAGTGTCTGATTTTTAACATGCAGACATTTGGAGTGAGACCCTATTTTCCGCTAGCAACCCCCCAGAATACACCACAGGGTCCTAACGCCTCTTAAAACATGCACAGAAAAATCACAAGAATGATATTACTTATATAATTTTGACCAGTCCGCACTATGAGTTATCTATCTTTTTAACTTATGCCCTGGTCAAAAAAGGGTGTGGTTTCCCACATCACATGGTGGAAGAACTGGTTTATCCACTTCCCCCAGGCTCAGCTGGCTCTCACAGGCACTTCTCCTCCCACTTCTCCCAAGAGGAAGCCACTTTACGCCCCCCCCCCCCCCCAATATAACATTTGCCTGAGTCCATTGTTCAGTTTCCTGCAGTCCCCAGGTAATTCAATCAGAGAGGTGTCACCTCCTTTTTGTGGGGGCAGCAGAATGCAGCCAGGCCTGGGAACACAGCTGTTGATCCAGTTTCAACTCCTGTCGGGAGTAGTTGTCAGGCAGAATCCAGTTTCATTAAGCCAGGTTTCAGCTAAATGTCACTTTTTTGTTCCCAGTTTTCTACATTCAAATCAAACTGACAATTTTTACACATGCAGCTAGAGTGCTGATTCCAAGTTCAAAACTATGACATTTCAACAGTTACAAACTATGTGACACTCAAAAGCAGGTCCCTCATTTAATTTAAACATTTTGATTTTAGTGGTTTTCAGTTCAGTTTAACTTAAGCTGCTGACCTCCACAGCTCAGCCAGTTTTGTTATGAACATTGTTTTGGGCTCTTTTTCTTTCCAGATTTTGTATGCACACAAAACGTCATTCTGCCAAATGTTTGCTGGTGTTCAGTGAGATTTTTAAATATCCTGCAATGTTTGACATAGGCATTTTTAGCTTGCATTCAGAGAAACCAAGGTGATTTCAAAGGGCTTTTTAAGCTAACAGGCACTGCTGTTTTTCCTTTGGCACACATTCCACTCATGGCACCCCTGGCCCATCACGCTCGCACTGGTGGGTGGAAGGTTAGGCGACCATTTTGGTGTGCGCACAAACTGCGCGGTTCACCTGGATTCTGGCGCACATGTGGGCTTTTTGGCCATGTTGGATTTTCTAAGCCCACAGCACCAAATGTTGCAGCTTAATGACTCAAACGTGGGTCAATACACCGGACACTCCTCACTCTCCCCTATTCCCCTCTCCCTCCCTCCCTCCCTCCCCCTCTCTCAGGCCTCCCTCTGCCACCTTCTCCCCTTCCTCGCCCAAGGTATCATATTAGGCCTCCAATTAAGTCCTCTCTATGAAAGTCTCATCCAAACAGGTGCTCCCCTGCTCTTCCAGAACTATCAAGGACACCATTGCCTCCCTTGCACCAGCCTTGGCTGATTTCTGCAATCACTCCTTCGCCACGGTCTCTTCTCGCTAGGCCTCAGGCACTCCCGTGTGCAGCCTCTGCTAAAAAACACCTCCTGCCACGCTAACTACCGCCCTATCTCCATTACCCACTTCCTGGGAAACTCTTGGAGAAGCTGGTCATCTGCCAACAGATCCACCACATTGAATCTGTTGGTCGTCTCCACGACCAGCAGTCTGGCTTCAGAGAAGCCAGAGGCACGGAAACTGCTCTCCTGAACACCAGTGAAGACTTGCCCTCAAATCTCAATTTCAACTCTCCTTCCGTTGTCATCCTTCCTGATCTTTCCTATGCCTTGGATACGGTCAATCACATCACCCTTAGAAAATCAACTCAGACAGCGCCTTGGAATCTCAGAATCACAGACCTGGCACTGGACTGGTTGACAACCTTCATCTCGGACCGACCTTCCAAGGTTCAACTAGGCACTTTTCTTTCCTCCATCACACTCTCCACCTGCAGCATCCCTCAGGGCTCTATCCTCTCGCCGTGGCTCTTCAGCATCTACCATGCCCCTCCGGTCCACTTGATCTCACCTGCAGACGACTTGCAGCACTCCTTCAAGCTTCCCTCCACTTCCTCTTCTTCCCCCTCTCTCATTCCGGACTGTCCGATTGCTATTCAGACTTGGAGTGCTGCTAACAATCTCTACCTTAATGCCAGTGAGACCGAGATCCTTCCTATTGGGACCCCTGCTCCCTCCTACAAAAAAACCTTGGCATCATCGACTCCTCTCTCTTCACATCGCCAACCTTGCCAAGAAGACCCACTTTCATCTGCACCTCTTTAGAGGCATTCTCCCTTTCTTCACCTTCCCCCAGAAACTCAATGTCTCCATAGCGCTATTCCTCTCTAGGCTGGACGTCAGCAACAGCCTCTTTCTCAATCTGCCTTTATCCTCCCTTCGCTCCCCTTCAACTAATCCAGAATAGGACTTATCCTTGGCCTGATGCCCAGGGACCACACCCCTCCATTGGCTTCCAGTTGCTGCGAGGATCAAGTTCAAGACCCTCTGCATCATCCACAAGGATTTCTGGGGCCTGAGACCCCACTACATCCAACTCTCTCTGTAAAAACCTCCCCGCTACAGCCCTTTGGTCTTCTAGCTCCAACTATCTACAGACCAGATGCTTTTCCAAGTTGAGTGTGAGGTGAAGCGGGGGGGCAGGTAGATCTATCTCTTCTGCAGGAGCATCCCTCTGGAATGGCCTCCCTGCCCCTCTTGGGCTTGAGCCGGATCTCCTTAAGTTCTGGAAGCTTCTCAAGACCCTCCCATTGCTCTTCTTCCTTCCCTCTCCCCTGCTGCACTAACTGGCTGCCTGGTTCCTTCTGAGTCCTACAGGGCACCAGACTCTCCTCACCATGTCTACCCCAGCACCCCGGACCTCCTGAAATCCCTCCCCTACCCTGCACTTGCCCTTCTGGGCCCCCATCCCCTTACTAGCCTGGCAGTCTGCCCTACAAAGCCCGGTCCACCCCCATCCTTGCACTTGGCAGGAGGATCCTCACTCCCTGGCACTTGCCCACCTGGCCACCCCTTAGCACTCACCTAGAACCCTGGCGTCCACTTCTTTTGCTCCTCCCACCCTCTCCCAAAGGCACTTGTGCTTTCTCCATTAAGCCCTGCTCTACCTTTCCCACCCAAGCTTTATCCCATTCCACTAATGAGAATAGGGCTGTATACTGAAGGGGCCTGAAGTAGGAGCTTGGACCCGGGACTTCTTACTTGGGGGAAATCGGATCCCTAGAGCCTGAGGGAGTTGACCGGTCTGGGGTAAAAGAGAGAAAGTGTTCAGGGTTCTTGGCGTAGAAATCTGCCAATGATGACATCCTTGACATTACTCTGTCTATGTCATCAGTAGACCACTCTCTTGAACTGGGAATGATTCTTTCTTGAAGGCCTTTCCCTGTCTTATCTAGACTAGACCTACTGGTTTGAACAGGTGTCTTAGGGGTAACAGAAGACTGAGACTTGTCCATCTGTTTAATTGGGGTAGAAAGTCTGAGGTGTGGAAGTAGGCTGAGACTTCCTCTGTTTACCACCTTCCCCGTGTGTGGAATATTGTTTACCCCGTTTTTTCGCCCCTCCGGAGTCCTTCGACGCCTGGCACCGAGGTTCGGGGGTAGTGTCCCTATCTCTGTGTAGTGGAGGTTGGGACTTGGGACTCGGGAGAAGCCGTTGCGTGGCCTGTTGACGCCGACTCTTGAAGTGCGGACTGAGGATAGAGGTCGGCTTCGTCTTCCGACGATCGAACCTCCGTTACCTTGGGGAGCGAGGCACTTCTGGCAACAGTGAATGGTTGCCTGGAGTCATGCGGCGATTTAGATCGAGAATGCCCAGAGGACACCGAATCGGACCGGTCTGCATGTGCCTCTTTCCGAGTACTCGGCGTGCCGGACGACCTTCCGAGGTCGGGGACTTGCGCTTGGCTGTCAATTGACGCCACGTTGCCCTCGCCGTCCAAAAGCACGCCCTCACTGCCATCGCTGAAGGCCCCCTCCGCTGCCATGGCCTCTTGACGCCTGGTGTGGTGGGCCCAACGCTTGATCGAACGGTCCTTGAGTGTTTTCGGTTTGAACCTACTACACGCTCTGCAGTTAGCCTCGGGGTGGTCCCTCGGTAAGCAGAGATTGCACGTGGCATGCCTGTCAACCCAAGGGTACTTGCAGTTGCACTTGGGGCAAAATTGGAAAGGGGTACCCTCCATACGCACCTTGTGGCAGCGGGCTAATAAGTGTAGGAATATAGAAGAATGTACTACCTATATACCAAAAGAGTGTAGAGTATGTCCACCCCCCACTCTCCCTACTTGCAGGGCCGAGGCCAGAGGCCTTCCTAGGCCCGGGCCAAGGCCAGAGGCCTTCCGAGGCCCAAATCTGTCAAGCAGCTCTCGACGGCGATTCTTTCTCCGTGCCGGCGTCGAGTGTGGATGTTCGGTGACTCGACGTTGGGGTGGAGAAATGCGGAAATATAACAATATTTTAGCAAAAGTATGGCTAAATCCAGGGAACTCCGCGGAATGCTTCCGACCAGTATGGCGGAAAAAAACAATCTGAGGGTCCTAGACGCGCGAGGGATCATGGGTACAGTGGACGTCACACTAGGGATAGTATTACTGGCACGCCCTGTGTCGACGCCCATTTTCGAGTTTCGAAAAACCAACCAATACTCCGCAGGTTCCACTAGATGTCAGCCTATGCACAGCATGTGATCTAAGCAGATTCAACAAGCCTCAGATATATATATATATATATATATATATATACACACACACACACACACACACACATTGTATATGACAATTAATTGAATTTATCACAACAATACAGGATATATTTTGAGTCTGAACTGGACTACAACTGCAATAGGGCACATTGTTTTTGGTTTTGTATGTTTGATTCCTTTTTGGTTTCTCAGTGTGCCTTCCCAGATAAACGCTTTAGCTATTACCTCCTCTTTTTTTGTGTGGCTGATGCACTCCAAAGCATCAATACCTTCAAGAATTTCTTCAGCTTCCATTCTTTTCAACTCAGCCGTCAACTCTCGCTTCAGAGCCAAAGGAAATGGACATAGCTTGGATGAAACAGCCCACTTTTTTAGCCTGCCCTTAAGTACAAATCCTTTGAGCCTCCCCACCTCATCCTTGAACACTTCAGGGCACCATGACTCCTCCCCCTCTCACTTCGGTCCCTTCTTCACCTTTCACTAGTACACTGCACAACGATCGAATTTGATCTGGATGAAGGCTCCAAGTTGCTAAGCAGAAGTGGCAGGTTTCAAGCACATACACTGACAGACTGGCGTGCCAACTGCTCCAACGGCAACACATACTCTCCATCAGCTCCAAGAAGGTGGCCCATATCCAAGCCAGCATCTCTGGGGCCACTAACACAGCTGGGCTTTTGAAAATCTGAAAGGAACTCGCCAATCCCATTGCAGTCTCCACTTTTCCTCTGCCATCCCTGATCCTCTGCACAGCGCTGGCCTCCCCCGTCACAACCAAAATTCAGGACATCCTCTCCTGTTAAGCAGCTTCACTCCAACACTACAGCTAAGTCAATGCCTACTCTGGGATGCTGAGGGAAACCCTTATTGATATATATGTTTAGGTCCAGTTCATGTACTCTGGATGACAACCCTTATATAACACCCCTCTCTTAGAATCCCCCAGACCTCACTGAGCCAAGAAGTAGGTTTGTTTTGCAATTTAAAAGGTTTATTTGAAACATTAAACAATATATATATATATATATATCACACTTTTATAATAAATGAATATCTGATAGTACACTGAGACATGATGTGGATCCACAATGGGTAATGTTACAGTGGTACACTTGATTACTTAGGAGTAGTATAGAGGATGAGGTAGCTGAAAATGCTTTATGGTTTCAAGGAAATGCAAGGTGGAATAAAATGCAGTACAGCAAATAAACTTCATATGATTTTAACCAACAACAATGTAATCACTTTTTCTCTGGCAATTCACCCCCCCCCCCCTATGCAATGTAAGAAATGGAAGGAGATGGAAAGAGGGGCACACAGTTCTCAGGAATGCAATCAAATACAATACAAAATTCAGTTCCCCCCCAGCAAGCTTAGAGGAAACAGGTAGAAGTTTGAAACACAGGCCCAAAATGCTTTTAAATGTGATGGCAACGGATGGGAAAATGTGCTAACTGATTTTAATTCCCTCTAGAGATTCAGGGTGAGTGAGAGATGCTTGTTGGTATTAGTTCAGGCTCACTTTAGCAATGCTCTATGAGTTATTACCAGGTTGCAAACGGATTTTTAACAAAGGAAAGAATGGAGCTGCTATTTTGACAAGTGGAGAAGTTGAGTCAAAATCGCAAATTGCGGTAAATTTCGCGTGTGTGTAAATCGCGATTGCGGAAAAGTATAGGGAGTAGGAAGTCGGTTCTTTGGAAAGCCTAGAATAACAGCTTTATAATGAAAGTAAAATTTAGTTCCTAGCCCAAACGGTTCCAGAGATACGGACGATTTAATAAAGGTAGATTTTCGGATTTAAAGTAAAACTCAAAATGACAGGTGACAGCTTGCAGCTGCAGAATTGACAGCTGTGCAGCTTTAAAAATGACAGATTACACGATTTCTAGGAGGCAGTTCTACTTAGGTTAAAATAGCTTGAATTAGATTATTTTAACTAAGAGATTGGTTCTGCACAGTTCTGCTAGGTACTCACAATATAAATTTGAAATAGGCCTCGTCACGGATCTGGTCAACACGTCCGTCGGCAGTTCTGTCTGCTCGGCGGGTAATTCAGGCACCGGTTCTGCTCACAGTGATCTGGATCTCTGGTTCTGCTCACAGCGGTCTGGGTCAGCTCTGCTCTGCTGGTCTAGCCTCTCTGGATACAGCGGCCTCTGGTCCTGGATAAAGCTCTGCTTTCCGGTCCGGATCAAGTGGATTCTGGATGTAACACTGCTTTCTGGGTACTGGCAAAGGTTCTTGGCAAAGAATTCAAACAGCTCGCCCGGCTGTGGAATAGTTTGCAAATGATTTTAAGGATGCTGAGGCCTGCTGAGAAGAGTTCACAGTTTGTGGGTTTAGGCCCTTGCTTTAAGTTCTGAAGTAAAATTCTGGCCTTTGGAGATTGATGGATGTGAAGTCTGGAGTCTCCCGGCAGAGCGTCCCGCAGAAAATGGAATTGAATGTCTCTACCTGTCCCAGCAGTCTCTTTTTATGTGTTTTAAAAATGGGTGTGTGCCTGGGCCTAGCTAAGCCTGCCCCTCTCTACTTGTCATTGGCCCAATTCTCCCCTCTCCCATGATTGGGGGAAGGAAATGGATTGTCATCATGATGAGGTCTGTTTATGGTCAGAGGATCCTCCCCCCTCTATATTTGATTCAAATACATATTTCCCAGATACACAATTTGTTGAAATTACATGTAAACATTATATATTCCTTATGGTCCATGCTTGTCCGCCTCTGATCTTCCTGGGGGCTTGCATTCAAAAATGACATTTTGCGCTTTTTGACTGGTTTACCAATATCGGCCATTTACCAAAATGTACACACATGTGCGCAAGGAGTATGGACATTTGATGAAGTGTCTGATTTTTAACATGCAGACATTTGGAGTGAGACCCTATTTTCCGCTAGCAACCCCCCAGAATACACCACAGGGTCCTAACGCCTCTTAAAACATGCACAGAAAAATCACAAGAATGATATTACTTATATAATTTTGACCAGTCCGCACTATGAGTTATCTATCTTTTTAACTTATGCCCTGGTCAAAAAAGGGTGTGGTTTCCCACATCACATGGTGGAAGAACTGGTTTATCCACTTCCCCCAGGCTCAGCTGGCTCTCACAGGCACTTCTCCTCCCACTTCTCCCAAGAGGAAGCCACTTTACGCCCCCCCCCCCCCCAATATAACATTTGCCTGAGTCCATTGTTCAGTTTCCTGCAGTCCCCAGGTAATTCAATCAGAGAGGTGTCACCTCCTTTTTGTGGGGGCAGCAGAATGCAGCCAGGCCTGGGAACACAGCTGTTGATCCAGTTTCAACTCCTGTCGGGAGTAGTTGTCAGGCAGAATCCAGTTTCATTAAGCCAGGTTTCAGCTAAATGTCACTTTTTTGTTCCCAGTTTTCTACATTCAAATCAAACTGACAATTTTTACACATGCAGCTAGAGTGCTGATTCCAAGTTCAAAACTATGACATTTCAACAGTTACAAACTATGTGACACTCAAAAGCAGGTCCCTCATTTAATTTAAACATTTTGATTTTAGTGGTTTTCAGTTCAGTTTAACTTAAGCTGCTGACCTCCACAGCTCAGCCAGTTTTGTTATGAACATTGTTTTGGGCTCTTTTTCTTTCCAGATTTTGTATGCACACAAAACGTCATTCTGCCAAATGTTTGCTGGTGTTCAGTGAGATTTTTAAATATCCTGCAATGTTTGACATAGGCATTTTTAGCTTGCATTCAGAGAAACCAAGGTGATTTCAAAGGGCTTTTTAAGCTAACAGGCACTGCTGTTTTTCCTTTGGCACACATTCCACTCATGGCACCCCTGGCCCATCACGCTCGCACTGGTGGGTGGAAGGTTAGGCGACCATTTTGGTGTGCGCACAAACTGCGCGGTTCACCTGGATTCTGGCGCACATGTGGGCTTTTTGGCCATGTTGGATTTTCTAAGCCCACAGCACCAAATGTTGCAGCTTAATGACTCAAACGTGGGTCAATACACCGGACACTCCTCACTCTCCCCTATTCCCCTCTCCCTCCCTCCCTCCCTCCCCCTCTCTCAGGCCTCCCTCTGCCACCTTCTCCCCTTCCTCGCCCAAGGTATCATATTAGGCCTCCAATTAAGTCCTCTCTATGAAAGTCTCATCCAAACAGGTGCTCCCCTGCTCTTCCAGAACTATCAAGGACACCATTGCCTCCCTTGCACCAGCCTTGGCTGATTTCTGCAATCACTCCTTCGCCACGGTCTCTTCTCGCTAGGCCTCAGGCACTCCCGTGTGCAGCCTCTGCTAAAAAACACCTCCTGCCACGCTAACTACCGCCCTATCTCCATTACCCACTTCCTGGGAAACTCTTGGAGAAGCTGGTCATCTGCCAACAGATCCACCACATTGAATCTGTTGGTCGTCTCCACGACCAGCAGTCTGGCTTCAGAGAAGCCAGAGGCACGGAAACTGCTCTCCTGAACACCAGTGAAGACTTGCCCTCAAATCTCAATTTCAACTCTCCTTCCGTTGTCATCCTTCCTGATCTTTCCTATGCCTTGGATACGGTCAATCACATCACCCTTAGAAAATCAACTCAGACAGCGCCTTGGAATCTCAGAATCACAGACCTGGCACTGGACTGGTTGACAACCTTCATCTCGGACCGACCTTCCAAGGTTCAACTAGGCACTTTTCTTTCCTCCATCACACTCTCCACCTGCAGCATCCCTCAGGGCTCTATCCTCTCGCCGTGGCTCTTCAGCATCTACCATGCCCCTCCGGTCCACTTGATCTCACCTGCAGACGACTTGCAGCACTCCTTCAAGCTTCCCTCCACTTCCTCTTCTTCCTCCTCTCTCATTCCGGACTGTCCGATTGCTATTCAGACTTGGAGTGCTGCTAACAATCTCTACCTTAATGCCAGTGAGACCGAGATCCTTCCTATTGGGACCCCTGCTCCCTCCTACAAAAAAACCTTGGCATCATCGACTCCTCTCTCTTCACATCGCCAACCTTGCCAAGAAGACCCACTTTCATCTGCACCTCTTTAGAGGCATTCTCCCTTTCTTCACCTTCCCCCAGAAACTCAATGTCTCCATAGCGCTATTCCTCTCTAGGCTGGACGTCAGCAACAGCCTCTTTCTCAATCTGCCTTTATCCTCCCTTCGCTCCCCTTCAACTAATCCAGAATAGGACTTATCCTTGGCCTGATGCCCAGGGACCACACCCCTCCATTGGCTTCCAGTTGCTGCGAGGATCAAGTTCAAGACCCTCTGCATCATCCACAAGGATTTCTGGGGCCTGAGACCCCACTACATCCAACTCTCTCTGTAAAAACCTCCCCGCTACAGCCCTTTGGTCTTCTAGCTCCAACTATCTACAGACCAGATGCTTTTCCAAGTTGAGTGTGAGGTGAAGCGGGGGGGCAGGTAGATCTATCTCTTCTGCAGGAGCATCCCTCTGGAATGGCCTCCCTGCCCCTCTTGGGCTTGAGCCGGATCTCCTTAAGTTCTGGAAGCTTCTCAAGACCCTCCCATTGCTCTTCTTCCTTCCCTCTCCCCTGCTGCACTAACTGGCTGCCTGGTTCCTTCTGAGTCCTACAGGGCACCAGACTCTCCTCACCATGTCTACCCCAGCACCCCGGACCTCCTGAAATCCCTCCCCTACCCTGCACTTGCCCTTCTGGGCCCCCATCCCCTTACTAGCCTGGCAGTCTGCCCTACAAAGCCCGGTCCACCCCCATCCTTGCACTTGGCAGGAGGATCCTCACTCCCTGGCACTTGCCCACCTGGCCACCCCTTAGCACTCACCTAGAACCCTGGCGTCCACTTCTTTTGCTCCTCCCACCCTCTCCCAAAGGCACTTGTGCTTTCTCCATTAAGCCCTGCTCTACCTTTCCCACCCAAGCTTTATCCCATTCCACTAATGAGAATAGGGCTGTATACTGAAGGGGCCTGAAGTAGGAGCTTGGACCCGGGACTTCTTACTTGGGGGAAATCGGATCCCTAGAGCCTGAGGGAGTTGACCGGTCTGGGGTAAAAGAGAGAAAGTGTTCAGGGTTCTTGGCGTAGAAATCTGCCAATGATGACATCCTTGACATTACTCTGTCTATGTCATCAGTAGACCACTCTCTTGAACTGGGAATGATTCTTTCTTGAAGGCCTTTCCCTGTCTTATCTAGACTAGACCTACTGGTTTGAACAGGTGTCTTAGGGGTAACAGAAGACTGAGACTTGTCCATCTGTTTAATTGGGGTAGAAAGTCTGAGGTGTGGAAGTAGGCTGAGACTTCCTCTGTTTACCACCTTCCCCGTGTGTGGAATATTGTTTACCCCGTTTTTTCGCCCCTCCGGAGTCCTTCGACGCCTGGCACCGAGGTTCGGGGGTAGTGTCCCTATCTCTGTGTAGTGGAGGTTGGGACTTGGGACTCGGGAGAAGCCGTTGCGTGGCCTGTTGACGCCGACTCTTGAAGTGCGGACTGAGGATAGAGGTCGGCTTCGTCTTCCGACGATCGAACCTCCGTTACCTTGGGGAGCGAGGCACTTCTGGCAACAGTGAATGGTTGCCTGGAGTCATGCGGCGATTTAGATCGAGAATGCCCAGAGGACACCGAATCGGACCGGTCTGCATGTGCCTCTTTCCGAGTACTCGGCGTGCCGGACGACCTTCCGAGGTCGGGGACTTGCGCTTGGCTGTCAATTGACGCCACGTTGCCCTCGCCGTCCAAAAGCACGCCCTCACTGCCATCGCTGAAGGCCCCCTCCGCTGCCATGGCCTCTTGACGCCTGGTGTGGTGGGCCCAAGGCTTGATCGAACGGTCCTTGAGTGTTTTCGGTTTGAACCTACTACACGCTCTGCAGTTAGCCTCGGGGTGGTCCCTCGGTAAGTAGAGATTGCACGTGGCATGCCTGTCAACCCAAGGGTACTTGCAGTTGCACTTGGGGCAAAATTGGAAAGGGGTACCCTCCATACGCACCTTGTGGCAGCGGGCTAATAAGTGTAGGAATATAGAAGAATGTACTACCTATATACCAAAAGAGTGTAGAGTATGTCCACCCCCCACTCTCCCTACTTGCAGGGCCGAGGCCAGAGGCCTTCCTAGGCCCGGGCCAAGGCCAGAGGCCTTCCGAGGCCCAAATCTGTCAAGCAGCTCTCGACGGCGATTCTTTCTCCGTGCCGGCGTCGAGTGTGGATGTTCGGTGACTCGACGTTGGGGTGGAGAAATGCGGAAATATAACAATATTTTAGCAAAAGTATGGCTAAATCCAGGGAACTCCGCGGAATGCTTCCGACCAGTATGGCGGAAAAAAACAATCTGAGGGTCCTAGACGCGCGAGGGATCATGGGTACAGTGGACGTCACACTAGGGATAGTATTACTGGCACGCCCTGTGTCGACGCCCATTTTCGAGTTTCGAAAAACCAACCAATACTCCGCAGGTTCCACTAGATGTCAGCCTATGCACAGCATGTGATCTAAGCAGATTCAACAAGCCTCAGATATATATATATATATATATATATATATATATACACATACACACACACACACACACACACATTGTATATGACAATTAATTGAATTTATCACAACAATACAGGATATATTTTGAGTCTGAACTGGACTACAACTGCAATAGGGCACATTGTTTTTGGTTTTGTATGTTTGATTCCTTTTTGGTTTCTCAGTGTGCCTTCCCAGATAAACGCTTTAGCTATTACCTCCTCTTTTTTTGTGTGGCTGATGCACTCCAAAGCATCAATACCTTCAAGAATTTCTTCAGCTTCCATTCTTTTCAACTCAGCCGTCAACTCTCGCTTCAGAGCCAAAGGAAATGGACATAGCTTGGATGAAACAGCCCACTTTTTTAGCCTGCCCTTAAGTACAAATCCTTTGAGCCTCCCCACCTCATCCTTGAACACTTCAGGGCACCATGACTCCTCCCCCTCTCACTTCGGTCCCTTCTTCACCTTTCACTAGTACACTGCACAACGATCGAATTTGATCTGGATGAAGGCTCCAAGTTGCTAAGCAGAAGTGGCAGGTTTCAAGCACATACACTGACAGACTGGCGTGCCAACTGCTCCAACGGCAACACATACTCTCCATCAGCTCCAAGAAGGTGGCCCATATCCAAGCCAGCATCTCTGGGGCCACTAACACAGCTGGGCTTTTGAAAATCTGAAAGGAACTCGCCAATCCCATTGCAGTCTCCACTTTTCCTCTGCCATCCCTGATCCTCTGCACAGCGCTGGCCTCCCCCGTCACAACCAAAATTCAGGACATCCTCTCCTGTTAAGCAGCTTCACTCCAACACTACAGCTAAGTCAATGCCTACTCTGGGATGCTGAGGGAAACCCTTATTGATATATATGTTTAGGTCCAGTTCATGTACTCTGGATGACAACCCTTATATAACACCCCTCTCTTAGAATCCCCCAGACCTCACTGAGCCAAGAAGTAGGTTTGTTTTGCAATTTAAAAGGTTTATTTGAAACATTAAACAATATATATATCACACTTTTATAATAAATGAATATCTGATAGTACACTGAGACATGATGTGGATCCACAATGGGTAATGTTACAGTGGTACACTTGATTACTTAGGAGTAGTATAGAGGATGAGGTAGCTGAAAATGCTTTATGGTTTCAAGGAAATGCAAGGTGGAATAAAATGCAGTACAGCAAATAAACTTCATATGATTTTAACCAACAACAATGTAATCACTTTTTCTCTGGCAATTCACCCCCCCCCCTATGCAATGTAAGAAATGGAAGGAGATGGAAAGAGGGGCACACAGTTCTCAGGAATGCAATCAAATACAATACAAAATTCAGTTCCCCCCCAGCAAGCTTAGAGGAAACAGGTAGAAGTTTGAAACACAGGCCCAAAATGCTTTTAAATGTGATGGCAACGGATGGGAAAATGTGCTAACTGATTTTAATTCCCTCTAGAGATTCAGGGTGAGTGAGAGATGCTTGTTGGTATTAGTTCAGGCTCACTTTAGCAATGCTCTATGAGTTATTACCAGGTTGCAAATGGATTTTTAACAAAGGAAAGAATGGAGCTGCTATTTTGACAAGTGGAGAAGTTGAGTCAAAATCGCAAATTGCGGTAAATTTCGCGTGTGTGTAAATCGCGATTGCGGAAAAGTATAGGGAGTAGGAAGTCGGTTCTTTGGAAAGCCTAGAATAACAGCTTTATAATGAAAGTAAAATTTAGTTCCTAGCCCAAACGGTTCCAGAGATACGGACGATTTAATAAAGGTAGATTTTCGGATTTAAAGTAAAACTCAAAATGACAGGTGACAGCTTGCAGCTGCAGAATTGACAGCTGTGCAGCTTTAAAAATGACAGATTACACGATTTCTAGGAGGCAGTTCTACTTAGGTTAAAATAGCTTGAATTAGATTATTTTAACTAAGAGATTGGTTCTGCACAGTTCTGCTAGGTACTCACAATATAAATTTGAAATAGGCCTCGTCACGGATCTGGTCAACACGTCCGTCGGCAGTTCTGTCTGCTCGGCGGGTAATTCAGGCACCGGTTCTGCTCACAGTGATCTGGATCTCTGGTTCTGCTCACAGCGGTCTGGGTCAGCTCTGCTCTGCTGGTCTAGCCTCTCTGGATACAGCGGCCTCTGGTCCTGGATAAAGCTCTGCTTTCCGGTCCGGATCAAGTGGATTCTGGATGTAACACTGCTTTCTGGGTACTGGCAAAGGTTCTTGGCAAAGAATTCAAACAGCTCGCCCGGCTGTGGAATAGTTTGCAAATGATTTTAAGGATGCTGAGGCCTGCTGAGAAGAGTTCACAGTTTGTGGGTTTAGGCCCTTGCTTTAAGTTCTGAAGTAAAATTCTGGCCTTTGGAGATTGATGGATGTGAAGTCTGGAGTCTCCCGGCAGAGCGTCCCGCAGAAAATGGAATTGAATGTCTCTACCTGTCCCAGCAGTCTCTTTTTATGTGTTTTAAAAATGGGTGTGTGCCTGGGCCTAGCTAAGCCTGCCCCTCTCTACTTGTCATTGGCCCAATTCTCCCCTCTCCCATGATTGGGGGAAGGAAATGGATTGTCATCATGATGAGGTCTGTTTATGGTCAGAGGATCCTCCCCCCTCTATATTTGATTCAAATACATATTTCCCAGATACACAATTTGTTGAAATTACATGTAAACATTATATATTCCTTATGGTCCATGCTTGTCCGCCTCTGATCTTCCTGGGGGCTTGCATTCAAAAATGACATTTTGCGCTTTTTGACTGGTTTACCAATATCGGCCATTTACCAAAATGTACACACATGTGCGCAAGGAGTATGGACATTTGATGAAGTGTCTGATTTTTAACATGCAGACATTTGGAGTGAGACCCTATTTTCCGCTAGCAACCCCCCAGAATACACCACAGGGTCCTAACGCCTCTTAAAACATGCACAGAAAAATCACAAGAATGATATTACTTATATAATTTTGACCAGTCCGCACTATGAGTTATCTATCTTTTTAACTTATGCCCTGGTCAAAAAAGGGTGTGGTTTCCCACATCACATGGTGGAAGAACTGGTTTATCCACTTCCCCCAGGCTCAGCTGGCTCTCACAGGCACTTCTCCTCCCACTTCTCCCAAGAGGAAGCCACTTTACGCCCCCCCCCCCCCCAATATAACATTTGCCTGAGTCCATTGTTCAGTTTCCTGCAGTCCCCAGGTAATTCAATCAGAGAGGTGTCACCTCCTTTTTGTGGGGGCAGCAGAATGCAGCCAGGCCTGGGAACACAGCTGTTGATCCAGTTTCAACTCCTGTCGGGAGTAGTTGTCAGGCAGAATCCAGTTTCATTAAGCCAGGTTTCAGCTAAATGTCACTTTTTTGTTCCCAGTTTTCTACATTCAAATCAAACTGACAATTTTTACACATGCAGCTAGAGTGCTGATTCCAAGTTCAAAACTATGACATTTCAACAGTTACAAACTATGTGACACTCAAAAGCAGGTCCCTCATTTAATTTAAACATTTTGATTTTAGTGGTTTTCAGTTCAGTTTAACTTAAGCTGCTGACCTCCACAGCTCAGCCAGTTTTGTTATGAACATTGTTTTGGGCTCTTTTTCTTTCCAGATTTTGTATGCACACAAAACGTCATTCTGCCAAATGTTTGCTGGTGTTCAGTGAGATTTTTAAATATCCTGCAATGTTTGACATAGGCATTTTTAGCTTGCATTCAGAGAAACCAAGGTGATTTCAAAGGGCTTTTTAAGCTAACAGGCACTGCTGTTTTTCCTTTGGCACACATTCCACTCATGGCACCCCTGGCCCATCACGCTCGCACTGGTGGGTGGAAGGTTAGGCGACCATTTTGGTGTGCGCACAAACTGCGCGGTTCACCTGGATTCTGGCGCACATGTGGGCTTTTTGGCCATGTTGGATTTTCTAAGCCCACAGCACCAAATGTTGCAGCTTAATGACTCAAACGTGGGTCAATACACCGGACACTCCTCACTCTCCCCTATTCCCCTCTCCCTCCCTCCCTCCCTCCCCCTCTCTCAGGCCTCCCTCTGCCACCTTCTCCCCTTCCTCGCCCAAGGTATCATATTAGGCCTCCAATTAAGTCCTCTCTATGAAAGTCTCATCCAAACAGGTGCTCCCCTGCTCTTCCAGAACTATCAAGGACACCATTGCCTCCCTTGCACCAGCCTTGGCTGATTTCTGCAATCACTCCTTCGCCACGGTCTCTTCTCGCTAGGCCTCAGGCACTCCCGTGTGCAGCCTCTGCTAAAAAACACCTCCTGCCACGCTAACTACCGCCCTATCTCCATTACCCACTTCCTGGGAAACTCTTGGAGAAGCTGGTCATCTGCCAACAGATCCACCACATTGAATCTGTTGGTCGTCTCCACGACCAGCAGTCTGGCTTCAGAGAAGCCAGAGGCACGGAAACTGCTCTCCTGAACACCAGTGAAGACTTGCCCTCAAATCTCAATTTCAACTCTCCTTCCGTTGTCATCCTTCCTGATCTTTCCTATGCCTTGGATACGGTCAATCACATCACCCTTAGAAAATCAACTCAGACAGCGCCTTGGAATCTCAGAATCACAGACCTGGCACTGGACTGGTTGACAACCTTCATCTCGGACCGACCTTCCAAGGTTCAACTAGGCACTTTTCTTTCCTCCATCACACTCTCCACCTGCAGCATCCCTCAGGGCTCTATCCTCTCGCCGTGGCTCTTCAGCATCTACCATGCCCCTCCGGTCCACTTGATCTCACCTGCAGACGACTTGCAGCACTCCTTCAAGCTTCCCTCCACTTCCTCTTCTTCCTCCTCTCTCATTCCGGACTGTCCGATTGCTATTCAGACTTGGAGTGCTGCTAACAATCTCTACCTTAATGCCAGTGAGACCGAGATCCTTCCTATTGGGACCCCTGCTCCCTCCTACAAAAAAACCTTGGCATCATCGACTCCTCTCTCTTCACATCGCCAACCTTGCCAAGAAGACCCACTTTCATCTGCACCTCTTTAGAGGCATTCTCCCTTTCTTCACCTTCCCCCAGAAACTCAATGTCTCCATAGCGCTATTCCTCTCTAGGCTGGACGTCAGCAACAGCCTCTTTCTCAATCTGCCTTTATCCTCCCTTCGCTCCCCTTCAACTAATCCAGAATAGGACTTATCCTTGGCCTGATGCCCAGGGACCACACCCCTCCATTGGCTTCCAGTTGCTGCGAGGATCAAGTTCAAGACCCTCTGCATCATCCACAAGGATTTCTGGGGCCTGAGACCCCACTACATCCAACTCTCTCTGTAAAAACCTCCCCGCTACAGCCCTTTGGTCTTCTAGCTCCAACTATCTACAGACCAGATGCTTTTCCAAGTTGAGTGTGAGGTGAAGCGGGGGGGCAGGTAGATCTATCTCTTCTGCAGGAGCATCCCTCTGGAATGGCCTCCCTGCCCCTCTTGGGCTTGAGCCGGATCTCCTTAAGTTCTGGAAGCTTCTCAAGACCCTCCCATTGCTCTTCTTCCTTCCCTCTCCCCTGCTGCACTAACTGGCTGCCTGGTTCCTTCTGAGTCCTACAGGGCACCAGACTCTCCTCACCATGTCTACCCCAGCACCCCGGACCTCCTGAAATCCCTCCCCTACCCTGCACTTGCCCTTCTGGGCCCCCATCCCCTTACTAGCCTGGCAGTCTGCCCTACAAAGCCCGGTCCACCCCCATCCTTGCACTTGGCAGGAGGATCCTCACTCCCTGGCACTTGCCCACCTGGCCACCCCTTAGCACTCACCTAGAACCCTGGCGTCCACTTCTTTTGCTCCTCCCACCCTCTCCCAAAGGCACTTGTGCTTTCTCCATTAAGCCCTGCTCTACCTTTCCCACCCAAGCTTTATCCCATTCCACTAATGAGAATAGGGCTGTATACTGAAGGGGCCTGAAGTAGGAGCTTGGACCCGGGACTTCTTACTTGGGGGAAATCGGATCCCTAGAGCCTGAGGGAGTTGACCGGTCTGGGGTAAAAGAGAGAAAGTGTTCAGGGTTCTTGGCGTAGAAATCTGCCAATGATGACATCCTTGACATTACTCTGTCTATGTCATCAGTAGACCACTCTCTTGAACTGGGAATGATTCTTTCTTGAAGGCCTTTCCCTGTCTTATCTAGACTAGACCTACTGGTTTGAACAGGTGTCTTAGGGGTAACAGAAGACTGAGACTTGTCCATCTGTTTAATTGGGGTAGAAAGTCTGAGGTGTGGAAGTAGGCTGAGACTTCCTCTGTTTACCACCTTCCCCGTGTGTGGAATATTGTTTACCCCGTTTTTTCGCCCCTCCGGAGTCCTTCGACGCCTGGCACCGAGGTTCGGGGGTAGTGTCCCTATCTCTGTGTAGTGGAGGTTGGGACTTGGGACTCGGGAGAAGCCGTTGCGTGGCCTGTTGACGCCGACTCTTGAAGTGCGGACTGAGGATAGAGGTCGGCTTCGTCTTCCGACGATCGAACCTCCGTTACCTTGGGGAGCGAGGCACTTCTGGCAACAGTGAATGGTTGCCTGGAGTCATGCGGCGATTTAGATCGAGAATGCCCAGAGGACACCGAATCGGACCGGTCTGCATGTGCCTCTTTCCGAGTACTCGGCGTGCCGGACGACCTTCCGAGGTCGGGGACTTGCGCTTGGCTGTCAATTGACGCCACGTTGCCCTCGCCGTCCAAAAGCACGCCCTCACTGCCATCGCTGAAGGCCCCCTCCGCTGCCATGGCCTCTTGACGCCTGGTGTGGTGGGCCCAACGCTTGATCGAACGGTCCTTGAGTGTTTTCGGTTTGAACCTACTACACGCTCTGCAGTTAGCCTCGGGGTGGTCCCTCGGTAAGCAGAGATTGCACGTGGCATGCCTGTCAACCCAAGGGTACTTGCAGTTGCACTTGGGGCAAAATTGGAAAGGGGTACCCTCCATACGCACCTTGTGGCAGCGGGCTAATAAGTGTAGGAATATAGAAGAATGTACTACCTATATACCAAAAGAGTGTAGAGTATGTCCACCCCCCACTCTCCCTACTTGCAGGGCCGAGGCCAGAGGCCTTCCTAGGCCCGGGCCAAGGCCAGAGGCCTTCCGAGGCCCAAATCTGTCAAGCAGCTCTCGACGGCGATTCTTTCTCCGTGCCGGCGTCGAGTGTGGATGTTCGGTGACTCGACGTTGGGGTGGAGAAATGCGGAAATATAACAATATTTTAGCAAAAGTATGGCTAAATCCAGGGAACTCCGCGGAATGCTTCCGACCAGTATGGCGGAAAAAAACAATCTGAGGGTCCTAGACGCGCGAGGGATCATGGGTACAGTGGACGTCACACTAGGGATAGTATTACTGGCACGCCCTGTGTCGACGCCCATTTTCGAGTTTCGAAAAACCAACCAATACTCCGCAGGTTCCACTAGATGTCAGCCTATGCACAGCATGTGATCTAAGCAGATTCAACAAGCCTCAGATATATATATATATATATATATATATATATATATATACACACACACACACACACACACACACATTGTATATGACAATTAATTGAATTTATCACAACAATACAGGATATATTTTGAGTCTGAACTGGACTACAACTGCAATAGGGCACATTGTTTTTGGTTTTGTATGTTTGATTCCTTTTTGGTTTCTCAGTGTGCCTTCCCAGATAAACGCTTTAGCTATTACCTCCTCTTTTTTTGTGTGGCTGATGCACTCCAAAGCATCAATACCTTCAAGAATTTCTTCAGCTTCCATTCTTTTCAACTCAGCCGTCAACTCTCGCTTCAGAGCCAAAGGAAATGGACATAGCTTGGATGAAACAGCCCACTTTTTTAGCCTGCCCTTAAGTACAAATCCTTTGAGCCTCCCCACCTCATCCTTGAACACTTCAGGGCACCATGACTCCTCCCCCTCTCACTTCGGTCCCTTCTTCACCTTTCACTAGTACACTGCACAACGATCGAATTTGATCTGGATGAAGGCTCCAAGTTGCTAAGCAGAAGTGGCAGGTTTCAAGCACATACACTGACAGACTGGCGTGCCAACTGCTCCAACGGCAACACATACTCTCCATCAGCTCCAAGAAGGTGGCCCATATCCAAGCCAGCATCTCTGGGGCCACTAACACAGCTGGGCTTTTGAAAATCTGAAAGGAACTCGCCAATCCCATTGCAGTCTCCACTTTTCCTCTGCCATCCCTGATCCTCTGCACAGCGCTGGCCTCCCCCGTCACAACCAAAATTCAGGACATCCTCTCCTGTTAAGCAGCTTCACTCCAACACTACAGCTAAGTCAATGCCTACTCTGGGATGCTGAGGGAAACCCTTATTGATATATATGTTTAGGTCCAGTTCATGTACTCTGGATGACAACCCTTATATAACACCCCTCTCTTAGAATCCCCCAGACCTCACTGAGCCAAGAAGTAGGTTTGTTTTGCAATTTAAAAGGTTTATTTGAAACATTAAACAATATATATATATATATATATCACACTTTTATAATAAATGAATATCTGATAGTACACTGAGACATGATGTGGATCCACAATGGGTAATGTTACAGTGGTACACTTGATTACTTAGGAGTAGTATAGAGGATGAGGTAGCTGAAAATGCTTTATGGTTTCAAGGAAATGCAAGGTGGAATAAAATGCAGTACAGCAAATAAACTTCATATGATTTTAACCAACAACAATGTAATCACTTTTTCTCTGGCAATTCACCCCCCCCCCCCTATGCAATGTAAGAAATGGAAGGAGATGGAAAGAGGGGCACACAGTTCTCAGGAATGCAATCAAATACAATACAAAATTCAGTTCCCCCCCAGCAAGCTTAGAGGAAACAGGTAGAAGTTTGAAACACAGGCCCAAAATGCTTTTAAATGTGATGGCAACGGATGGGAAAATGTGCTAACTGATTTTAATTCCTTCTAGAGATTCAGGGTGAGTGAGAGATGCTTGTTGGTATTAGTTCAGGCTCACTTTAGCAATGCTCTATGAGTTATTACCAGGTTGCAAACGGATTTTTAACAAAGGAAAGAATGGAGCTGCTATTTTGACAAGTGGAGAAGTTGAGTCAAAATCGCAAATTGCGGTAAATTTCGCGTGTGTGTAAATCGCGATTGCGGAAAAGTATAGGGAGTAGGAAGTCGGTTCTTTGGAAAGCCTAGAATAACAGCTTTATAATGAAAGTAAAATTTAGTTCCTAGCCCAAACGGTTCCAGAGATACGGACGATTTAATAAAGGTAGATTTTCGGATTTAAAGTAAAACTCAAAATGACAGGTGACAGCTTGCAGCTGCAGAATTGACAGCTGTGCAGCTTTAAAAATGACAGATTACACGATTTCTAGGAGGCAGTTCTACTTAGGTTAAAATAGCTTGAATTAGATTATTTTAACTAAGAGATTGGTTCTGCACAGTTCTGCTAGGTACTCACAATATAAATTTGAAATAGGCCTCGTCACGGATCTGGTCAACACGTCCGTCGGCAGTTCTGTCTGCTCGGCGGGTAATTCAGGCACCGGTTCTGCTCACAGTGATCTGGATCTCTGGTTCTGCTCACAGCGGTCTGGGTCAGCTCTGCTCTGCTGGTCTAGCCTCTCTGGATACAGCGGCCTCTGGTCCTGGATAAAGCTCTGCTTTCCGGTCCGGATCAAGTGGATTCTGGATGTAACACTGCTTTCTGGGTACTGGCAAAGGTTCTTGGCAAAGAATTCAAACAGCTCGCCCGGCTGTGGAATAGTTTGCAAATGATTTTAAGGATGCTGAGGCCTGCTGAGAAGAGTTCACAGTTTGTGGGTTTAGGCCCTTGCTTTAAGTTCTGAAGTAAAATTCTGGCCTTTGGAGATTGATGGATGTGAAGTCTGGAGTCTCCCGGCAGAGCGTCCCGCAGAAAATGGAATTGAATGTCTCTACCTGTCCCAGCAGTCTCTTTTTATGTGTTTTAAAAATGGGTGTGTGCCTGGGCCTAGCTAAGCCTGCCCCTCTCTACTTGTCATTGGCCCAATTCTCCCCTCTCCCATGATTGGGGGAAGGAAATGGATTGTCATCATGATGAGGTCTGTTTATGGTCAGAGGATCCTCCCCCCTCTATATTTGATTCAAATACATATTTCCCAGATACACAATTTGTTGAAATTACATGTAAACATTATATATTCCTTATGGTCCATGCTTGTCCGCCTCTGATCTTCCTGGGGGCTTGCATTCAAAAATGACATTTTGCGCTTTTTGACTGGTTTACCAATATCGGCCATTTACCAAAATGTACACACATGTGCGCAAGGAGTATGGACATTTGATGAAGTGTCTGATTTTTAACATGCAGACATTTGGAGTGAGACCCTATTTTCCGCTAGCAACCCCCCAGAATACACCACAGGGTCCTAACGCCTCTTAAAACATGCACAGAAAAATCACAAGAATGATATTACTTATATAATTTTGACCAGTCCGCACTATGAGTTATCTATCTTTTTAACTTATGCCCTGGTCAAAAAAGGGTGTGGTTTCCCACATCACATGGTGGAAGAACTGGTTTATCCACTTCCCCCAGGCTCAGCTGGCTCTCACAGGCACTTCTCCTCCCACTTCTCCCAAGAGGAAGCCACTTTACGCCCCCCCCCCCCCCCAATATAACATTTGCCTGAGTCCATTGTTCAGTTTCCTGCAGTCCCCAGGTAATTCAATCAGAGAGGTGTCACCTCCTTTTTGTGGGGGCAGCAGAATGCAGCCAGGCCTGGGAACACAGCTGTTGATCCAGTTTCAACTCCTGTCGGGAGTAGTTGTCAGGCAGAATCCAGTTTCATTAAGCCAGGTTTCAGCTAAATGTCACTTTTTTGTTCCCAGTTTTCTACATTCAAATCAAACTGACAATTTTTACACATGCAGCTAGAGTGCTGATTCCAAGTTCAAAACTATGACATTTCAACAGTTACAAACTATGTGACACTCAAAAGCAGGTCCCTCATTTAATTTAAACATTTTGATTTTAGTGGTTTTCAGTTCAGTTTAACTTAAGCTGCTGACCTCCACAGCTCAGCCAGTTTTGTTATGAACATTGTTTTGGGCTCTTTTTCTTTCCAGATTTTGTATGCACACAAAACGTCATTCTGCCAAATGTTTGCTGGTGTTCAGTGAGATTTTTAAATATCCTGCAATGTTTGACATAGGCATTTTTAGCTTGCATTCAGAGAAACCAAGGTGATTTCAAAGGGCTTTTTAAGCTAACAGGCACTGCTGTTTTTCCTTTGGCACACATTCCACTCATGGCACCCCTGGCCCATCACGCTCGCACTGGTGGGTGGAAGGTTAGGCGACCATTTTGGTGTGCGCACAAACTGCGCGGTTCACCTGGATTCTGGCGCACATGTGGGCTTTTTGGCCATGTTGGATTTTCTAAGCCCACAGCACCAAATGTTGCAGCTTAATGACTCAAACGTGGGTCAATACACCGGACACTCCTCACTCTCCCCTATTCCCCTCTCCCTCCCTCCCTCCCTCCCCCTCTCTCAGGCCTCCCTCTGCCACCTTCTCCCCTTCCTCGCCCAAGGTATCATATTAGGCCTCCAATTAAGTCCTCTCTATGAAAGTCTCATCCAAACAGGTGCTCCCCTGCTCTTCCAGAACTATCAAGGACACCATTGCCTCCCTTGCACCAGCCTTGGCTGATTTCTGCAATCACTCCTTCGCCACGGTCTCTTCTCGCTAGGCCTCAGGCACTCCCGTGTGCAGCCTCTGCTAAAAAACACCTCCTGCCACGCTAACTACCGCCCTATCTCCATTACCCACTTCCTGGGAAACTCTTGGAGAAGCTGGTCATCTGCCAACAGATCCACCACATTGAATCTGTTGGTCGTCTCCACGACCAGCAGTCTGGCTTCAGAGAAGCCAGAGGCACGGAAACTGCTCTCCTGAACACCAGTGAAGACTTGCCCTCAAATCTCAATTTCAACTCTCCTTCCGTTGTCATCCTTCCTGATCTTTCCTATGCCTTGGATACGGTCAATCACATCACCCTTAGAAAATCAACTCAGACAGCGCCTTGGAATCTCAGAATCACAGACCTGGCACTGGACTGGTTGACAACCTTCATCTCGGACCGACCTTCCAAGGTTCAACTAGGCACTTTTCTTTCCTCCATCACACTCTCCACCTGCAGCATCCCTCAGGGCTCTATCCTCTCGCCGTGGCTCTTCAGCATCTACCATGCCCCTCCGGTCCACTTGATCTCACCTGCAGACGACTTGCAGCACTCCTTCAAGCTTCCCTCCACTTCCTCTTCTTCCTCCTCTCTCATTCCGGACTGTCCGATTGCTATTCAGACTTGGAGTGCTGCTAACAATCTCTACCTTAATGCCAGTGAGACCGAGATCCTTCCTATTGGGACCCCTGCTCCCTCCTACAAAAAAACCTTGGCATCATCGACTCCTCTCTCTTCACATCGCCAACCTTGCCAAGAAGACCCACTTTCATCTGCACCTCTTTAGAGGCATTCTCCCTTTCTTCACCTTCCCCCAGAAACTCAATGTCTCCATAGCGCTATTCCTCTCTAGGCTGGACGTCAGCAACAGCCTCTTTCTCAATCTGCCTTTATCCTCCCTTCGCTCCCCTTCAACTAATCCAGAATAGGACTTATCCTTGGCCTGATGCCCAGGGACCACACCCCTCCATTGGCTTCCAGTTGCTGCGAGGATCAAGTTCAAGACCCTCTGCATCATCCACAAGGATTTCTGGGGCCTGAGACCCCACTACATCCAACTCTCTCTGTAAAAACCTCCCCGCTACAGCCCTTTGGTCTTCTAGCTCCAACTATCTACAGACCAGATGCTTTTCCAAGTTGAGTGTGAGGTGAAGCGGGGGGGCAGGTAGATCTATCTCTTCTGCAGGAGCATCCCTCTGGAATGGCCTCCCTGCCCCTCTTGGGCTTGAGCCGGATCTCCTTAAGTTCTGGAAGCTTCTCAAGACCCTCCCATTGCTCTTCTTCCTTCCCTCTCCCCTGCTGCACTAACTGGCTGCCTGGTTCCTTCTGAGTCCTACAGGGCACCAGACTCTCCTCACCATGTCTACCCCAGCACCCCGGACCTCCTGAAATCCCTCCCCTACCCTGCACTTGCCCTTCTGGGCCCCCATCCCCTTACTAGCCTGGCAGTCTGCCCTACAAAGCCCGGTCCACCCCCATCCTTGCACTTGGCAGGAGGATCCTCACTCCCTGGCACTTGCCCACCTGGCCACCCCTTAGCACTCACCTAGAACCCTGGCGTCCACTTCTTTTGCTCCTCCCACCCTCTCCCAAAGGCACTTGTGCTTTCTCCATTAAGCCCTGCTCTACCTTTCCCACCCAAGCTTTATCCCATTCCACTCCAACCGACACCCTCCCACCCCACCCGAATTCCTCACCCCTCTCCTCTGCACTTCTTGCGACTACAATTGCATGATCTGAATGACAAGGCCTAGCAGGACCGTTATTGTCATCTGTCATCCCTGAATACCCCCCTTTTTATGTCCTGTGGTGCCTTGATACACCATTTGTTGTATAGGTGTTTTATAAATGCCCAATACATAAAATGAACCTAACGGCAAGCTCTGCCTGGTCATCCCAAGATAGCAACTTGCCACTTTTCCTGGCCACATGCTTCACACCCCTTGAACTTTAGCTGAGCATCAAATTCCCCCACAATGTCAATTGAACCATCCCTATTGGCATTTGCTCTAATTCTTGGCTCCCTTAAAGTACATTTAAATTTCTCCATGTTGATCAAAGTGTAGTCCGCCTCACTGTCCAAACACATTGGTATTTCCACCCCATTAATCCAAATGTCTGCATGGGGCTTCTTCCTCCTGAGGCCATCAGACACTGCACTTACAGAGGAGACTACCTCTCTGCTTTCAATGTCATCCTCCATGTTGGTAAAATCAAATTCCTCATGTATTGTTCCGGTCAGATTTCTGAAGTTCATGCAACACCTCCCCAGGTGTCCTTGCCTACCACAATCTCGACAGATGATGTGCACAGCAACGCACTCCTCATTTGCTATTTGCCCTATACCGCCACAGCGGTAGCACCTTCTTGCCATTGCTCCTCTGCCGTCTCCCCTGGATGGCCATGACGATCCATGAACATATCCATTTGTACCTCTGCCTTGCCAGTGGTCTTTTCTGCCACTTCTGTTCTTTGTGTCGAGTTGTCTCCTTCCAAAGTCACGATTTTGACCAACAGGCACCTGTACATACAAATTGTTAACCTTTCCATCCTCTCCTGGCAACCTGCTGTGCCCCTCAACATGCAGCTCTCTAATGCAACTCTTGGTGTGCTCAATGTTCTTGGCGGTCTCCATTCCCTTTGCCAAGTTCGGGCCGTTCTGCCTCCACAATTCTTCTCAAACGTACCCATACCTTAACCATAGAATAGAATATTTGGCCGTATTCGTTCGCACTAGAGGGACACCCAGACCTTTGTATAAATGTTTAGGGACTTCAAGTTTCACCCTAGGTTAACCATGGCAATCCAGGCGTGGACCCTTTGCTCACGGTGCTTAGAGAGGCACAGCTTCACCTCACTGATGAGGCCGAACAAGGCTGAAACATGTGTGTGGGTTGCTGTTGGTACTCTTTTTCAGTGGAGAATGTTCTAGCATTTTGGTGCTGGACTGCCCAGGTGGGTGGGAACAGATTGATATGCACATTTATATTTCTCCTCTTTGAAAGGTACAGTGAGATAAAACATGATTGTGGACACCCCCTAGCTCCCCCACATAGTTGGAACCTAGCCATAGAACAGGTTATTTGGCTGTATTCAGTTTCGGTAGCGGGGCTCCCAGACCTTTGTATGAATTCCTTTACGAGTTTCTGGCCAGAACCCACATTAGAAAAGTGACCCAACATGGACATTGCTGGTCTCCAACCAATTACACGCAAGGGCACTGAAATACCGGTGCGTGGACACCGGATGTCAATACTAGATGCTCCTGGATGTCACATTACTACAGGCTCCTATGTGGAAGTCTCCACAAAGAAAAGGCTTCATGGGAGTCAAAATGGCCACTACTGGTGCAGCCACTGTATTAAAGTACACTTTCACAACCAGAACAAATACAACTGTCTTGAGTAAGGCTACAGACCACGAGAGACTAAGGGTCACTAGGGTGGGTGTCCCCACATTTGGGAGTCATAAGGGTCCCTAGAGGGTCAAACTTTTGAGTCGCATCCACAGCAATATGCCATGCATTACTTACCGTAAAAGCATTTCTGATGATTGTATCTGCTTAGATTCACATGCTGTGCATAGTCCGACACCCAGTGGTCACTGCGGAGTATTGCATCTTGTTTTTCGAAAGTCGAAAAGGGGACGTCGACATAGGCGTGTCTGTAACACTATCCCTATAGTGACGTGTAGTGTACCCAAAATCCCTCACGTGTCGAGGTCCCTCTGTATTTTTTCTGCCATGAGGGAGCCTTATGACTAACGCGAGTGAGTACAGAAAGAGAGAAAGTAATAAGATGTCTATGTTCTGTTACGCTCACCTGGCTCCCACAGAGACGTCGATCTGAACTGGACAGCTGCGGTCTCCACCAATGTGACGCGTAGGGCCGAGATGAAGGACTGGACTGGCCCACCTAGCTTCGTTTGCTTGGCCCATAGGAATATCCTTCTGCATATAGAGAAAGGGAATTAACCACCCGTGGAGTTGTGTAAATTCCCCCCCCCCCCGCTGTTCTCCCCACAGATCACCTTTGATGTCCCCTCTTCTAGACTCACCTGATGGTTTGAAAAGATGAGCTCTCCATCCTGCATTGAGCGCAGGGGCGCGTTTATAACCAGTTGCTTCACTGGCTCAAAGGAATCGCTGAGTTCCAAAACAATAATGACTCCGAAAAATATGTAGTTCGTGTAACGCTCACCTGGTTCCCACGGAGGCGCGGCGTCGAAGGCGCAGAACTCTGAAGATGGACAGGAAGGGCCCCTCTATTCTGGCTTCCCTGGCTCGTTGGATACCCTCCTGTGCGTGAAAAAGGAGTATTACCAACTGTGGAACAATGCTCAAGCCTCCCACTCCCTTCCAACCCTCCACGATACCTCCTCCACGATTCCCCGTGAAGCCTCACCTTAGGGTTTGGAAGGATGAGCTCTCCATCCTGCTTCTGATGCAGGGGCGCGTTGAAACCCAGTTACTTCACTGGATTGAGGATTGATGGGAGTTCAGGTAAGCTTGACTGTTCAGGTAAGGCGCTGTAAAAGTTCTGTTCAAAAGTTCAAGCTTAATAATAATGTTCGTTGTCTAATTGCAGCAAGCGCTAATGCTTATGTCTTTTTCCCCTTAGGGGCCGGGGTTCGGAGTGCCGGAGATATGGCGCCGACCCGAAGTGAAACAGTTCTGGATGAGCGCTCAGGTAATGTCTTTGCATTCGCTCATTCAATGTCTTTGTCTTTTTTCCCCATAGGGGCCGGGGTCCGGAGATGCCAGGAAGCGGCAGGACCCGAAATGCAGTGGGAATAATCCAACAGGTAAGGCTTAAAAGGAAACTGAGCTTTCCTTATTCCTTTTCTCCCTCTCACCTTTGTTCTGGTCTTTTTTCCTCTAGGCGCCGGGGCGTAGCTGAATCCGGAAGATCGCTGCTGAAGATGGAAGCGCCTTGCAAAGGTGAGTAAAATGCAGCGCTGCAGCGATCGAAACGAAATGCCTTTAAAATGAGGTCTTCCTTTTCAGGGCCGTTGGAGAAATGACCCCGGGATGCAGATTTAGCAGGTAAGGGCTTTTCTTCTCCTATTCTCTTCCTTTCTCCCCTTGCAGGTGTTCCAGGGTGCTGGCAGGCGTGGCTGAAGTCAGGATGCAGGAGCTGACACGGTGAGCGTCCAGCTGCTAGGTGCAGAACAACGCAAAGCATGTGTGGCTGTTCGGGTGGGGTTTAAATAGCTTTGGAAGAAGTTCCTGGTATGTATCCTTCCACCAATCAATTATGTATCCTTCCCCGACCACACCCGGGTGGTGAAGTAGTCCTACAGGTTAAGTAGTCCCATTCAGGCCTCAAGAGGGCCTGGATGAAGCAGCAAGGTCTGCATCAGGTAAGTGTGCACCCAAGCACTTAAACACATATCCTCTTCTATGAGCCTGGCGCCTAAGGCGCCAGGACTGGGGTCCGCTATGAGCCTGGCGCCTAAGGCGCCAGGACTGAGTCCAAAGGGCCCCGACTTGGGCCCGCTGAGACTTCCCTGGGGAAAATGATGTCTGCCTCTGGGGTTGCTGGGCCCGGCCTGGCTCCTTCGAGGTAGGCATCATGACAGTTCGTAAGAGTTCACATGTCGGACTTTCACTCTTGTCCCGATTCCTTGCAGTTTGCAGCTTGACCCTAGCGAAGAGTTCCTCGTGGTGTGCTGACGAAGTTCAGGTAAGGATTTGGCTTATCCTACACAGTTCAATAAAATAGGGCCAGAATGTAAGCTGCTTGTTCCCTTATTCAGATGTGGCGAGAAAATATGAAGTTTGAGGAATTATGCCTCCGGCGGTAAAATTAGCTAAGTCTATTGTGGTGAGAAGAGTTCCCCTTATTTGTCCCGTTGTCTCACCTTGTCGTCCTTTTGTTCCCGTAAGGGGCCAGGGTGCGGCGAGGACGCAATGGAGACTGCGCCGACCCATGAAGAGGAATAGTACCCCCGGCGGTAATCAGTTAAGTCTATGGGGGTAGTTACTATTGCCTCCGTTTATTTCCTTGGCTCACCTTTGCTGTTCTTGTGTTCCCTTTAGATGCCAGTATGCGGCAGGAACGTGCAGAAGGATGCGGTGGATCGTGAGGATGCTGCTAAGGCCGGTGAGTTCAGCGCGGCGCTGCAGCAGGCGAGGCAGCACGCGTAAATGCTTCTTTCTTCCAGATCGAAGGTGCGGTGGATCCGGAATCCAGGTAAGGATCGAAGGTTTGCTCTTATTCTAACCTTTCTCCTTCTATTCCTCCCTTTTTCTAGGAGCTCCAGACTCGAGGCGGGCGTGGCAGAAGACTGGATGCGGGCGTGGCAGAAGACTGGATGCGGGCGTGGCAGACACGGTGAGCGTTACGCTGCTGGATGCAGAATAACGAGAAGCGTGTGCTGCTCTTCGGGCGTGGTTTAAATAGCCTCCAAAGTAGTCCCAGGTAAGTATTCTTCCCCAGCCCCATCCGAGTAAAAAAAAAAAAAATAGTCCCTAGGTAAAATAGTCCCTTCCAAGCCTCATTTGGCTTGGAGCTCTGCAGCATGGTCTGCATCAGGTAAGTTCTACTCTAGGCGCCTATGGCGCCAGGACTGACTCTCCATATGAGCATGGTGCCATAGGCGCCAGGACCGCACCCAAACAGCCCCTAACAGGGGCTTTTGGGCTTGCTCAAAACAACTTGATGCCTGCTTCCGGGGTTGCTGGACCTGGTCTTGTTCCCCGGGGGTAGGCATCATGACATGTTCCTTCCATCCGAGCGGGGAGGAAGGATGGGCGCATGTGAATCTAAGCAGATACAACCATCAGAAATGCTTTTACGGTAAGTAATGCACGTCTTCTGATGTTTGTTAATCTGCTTAGAATCACATGCTGTGCATAGACTAGCGAGCAGTACCCGGAGTTGGAGGTGGGTTGTGAAAAGGAACAGTAGAAAAAAGGTTTAGTACTGCTTGTCCCACCTGGGAATCAGATCTAGAGTGAGCATCTAGACAATAGTGTTTTGTAAAGGTGTGTACAGAACTCCAGGTTTCCGCTTTGCAAATGGATTCTAGGGGAACATTTGCAATGAACGCTATGGATGCCCTAGTGCCTCGAGTAGAGTGTGCTTTAGGCTTGAAGGGCAGTTCTCTTAGCAAGAGTGTAACGGAGAGTGATGCACTGGACAATCCATCTAGAGATAGTGGATTTGGAGACTGCATCTCCTTCTCTTCCTGCCGCCACTGAGACAAAGAACTGATTAGTTTTTCTTAGTGGAAAAGTTCTTTCCATATAAAACATGACTAACCTGCGCACATCTAGTGTGTGTAGGCTCTTCTCCCTCAAGTTTGAAGGATTTTGAAAGAACATTGGTAGTTCTATAGACTGGTTGACATGAAACTTAGAAATGAATTCGGTGCAAACCTAGGGTGTGTGCGTAGAACCACCTTATCTTTGTGAACTGTTACAAAGGGATCTAAGATAGAGAGCGCTTGTAGTTCACTCACTCTCCTAATGGAGGCGATAGATGTCAAGAAAGCAGTCTTAAGAGTGAGATCCTTAATGGTTGCTTTATGCATGGGCTCGAAAGGGGAGCCCATTTGCCTGGTTAACACAGCGTTCAGGTCCCATCCGTGAGCTGGGTTAAATTTAGGAGGGTGGATTCTTTTCACTCCCTCCATGAAGGCTTTAATAACTGGAACCTTCCACCATGACACCTTATGTTGAGACGTAGTGTAGGCGGAGAGCGCAGCTAGGTGAACTTTAATAGAATTAAAGACTAAACCTGAGTCCAGCAAGTGAGTAAGGTATAAAACAATATGAGTGGGAGAGTTACACCAGATGACGAACCGTTTCCACTTACTAGAGTGGCAGTAACAAGTGTTCAGTGTTCAGTTTCCTAGCCTCTGAGAATCTCCATGCATCTCTGAGGGAGCTACAAATGTCAAAATCCTATGACCTCAGGAGCCAGGCTGCCAAGTTCAGGGTCTGTGGGCATGGATGCAGCGTTCGGCCCATGTCCTGTAACATGTTAGGAGACCGTGACAACTACATCAGATGAGCGAACCAGGGTTGGCAGGCCCACATGGGGGCCACCAGTATCATGGTAACTGTTTCCTGGTGCATCTTGTGCACTATCTTGTTGAGAAGGGGAGTCGGGGGGGGGGGGGGGATGGTCGCGTAGACAAATTTCCCTGACCATGTTATCCAGAGGCCGTTTTCCTTGGAGCGGTTCTGGGGGTACCTGGAGGCGTAATCACTTGCATTAATCCCGTTTACTAAGCTCTACGAGAACCTGCATGAAACGTCACAAAACAATGGGGCGATACTGGGCCAACTGAACGAAAAGTTAACAAAAATGGAAAGCATGTACACAACGCTGCGAGAACGCCTTGACAAGGAAACCGAAACCTCCAAATTGTGGCTCAACAGACTGAACGAAAAAACAGTCCAAGACACCCTGGAAAAAAAAAAACTGATGGAAACCATGATCGAATGCATGAACCAACTGTTCCAAACCAAGAGCAATTTAAAAAAGGCTCACGAACAAAATACAAACGATAACAACGTGACAAAACTGGCACAATTGCCTTCCGACCTCAAAACGGTGGACCAAAACAACATTGCTGACCACCAAGCTGAGGTTAGAGAACACCTGATTACCCCAGACGAAAACATGACTTTCCACGACAAACCCTTAAACAATCTTATCACAGCTGAGCGTAATTCCTCTTACCCCACCGAAACCAAACAAGACAGCAACATCGAAGGCGCAGTACTCGGATCAGCTATAATTGATAGGCCAGATGAAGTGGCCAATAAAGATCGCTGCGAAAAGAACAAAACACCACAATCCCCGCCCAAAACACACTGCTCATTACCTAAAATGTCATTTGGAATATTCACTGGACCTGCAAAAACTCTGACGACCGTGAATTCAAAGCAGAGTGAGCAAGGACCAAGCTGTGGCCAAACCGGCAAGAGAAAAGAAAAAAAGAAACACTGTGCATCGCACAAACAAACCAGCAACTCAAAGAAATTTATAAGAAACCTAACTACACCTGTTAAATCAGGCTTATTCGAAAGAGAAAAAAAAGATGAGCCATCTAAACCAAAACAAACGAAAACGCTGAAAAGTGCTGAAATCACAACGTCCAAACCTTCAAAAACAAACCCTAAAAAACGACAAAGATTGGACTCAGACGTACAATCAATTCAATCCGTGCCATCATTAGAAGACCTATGCAACCTTTCAACCTACGACGACGAGTCCGAGGATGAACACAATCTTGAGGCACGAGTGTCTAGTCCAATACATCTCAATGCAGAGGAACTTGAGGTTAAAAACGCCTCCAAGAAAAAAATAAATCTCTGGTTGGCAAAAATACAAATTGGACCATACCCTGATGGAGAGAGTGCCGCTAAGAGAAGACCGGCAAACTCGGGGAGAGGCTTAGGGAAAGATATTCACTCAGCTTCTCAAACTGCAACGAACGAGAGCCAACGACTAATGGACCCAGATTCGAAACCAAAAAAATATGTGAAACTGAACCCCAAACAGACAGCAGCGCAGAGACAAAAGGGGGCAAGCCACGCCGAACAGAAAATGATGGCTGACCTCAAGTATTCGGCCCCAAAAATCCTCATTGCGAACGTATTTAAAGACGACAACGATGTCAACTTAAATAGAGGAAATGTCATGCGACTACTACACTCACTACCAGCCCTAAGAACGGTGTCCTCCCATGACATCTCAATAGTCGAATACATCTCGGAAGTACATGCAGACAGAGTCCACCTCCATATAAAATCACAGGCGGTACGAAAGATCATACTGGCCTCCAAAGAGGACCTCCTGCTGCTTGGATTCGAGGTCGCCGAAGTATGGACGGAAAGTCACAATAATCATCTCAATAACAGAATAAATGATTCGAATGAGTCAGGCCACACAAAACGCAGAGATGAAATAAGACAACTTCTAACGACAACATCTAATCCACAACAGTCCAACGATAAAGGGACAAATGGAAGGAGCAACCATTAGCTAATCCAGAGTGATGGAAACAATCGGTTGACATTAATATCTTGGAACACACGCGGATTTCACCACCTCTACGACGACTTTCCAGTGGACCTAAGCAACAATCTCGCTATCTGTCTCCAAGAAACATGGCTGAGGAGCACGCCGGTGAAAGATGGATACGTGACGTTGCTAAACCCTGCAGGAAAAAACACACAAGGACGCCCGTTTTCAGGGCTCATAACAATGATAAAAATTGGAACCAATTGGGAAGTGTCTGAAACTGAGAACCCAAACATCTTCGTCCAAAGCACGCTGTTACAGCACCACACTGAAAACACTTCCAAAAAACAGTACATACTTTTAATCAATGTGTACTGGAATCCCGCTCAAATAACCAACGGAAAGTTCGTGTCATCAGTAATGGCAATCATAGATAAACATCAACAAACTGATCGCGAGATATACATCATTGTATGTGGTGATATGAATACAACTTGGTTCAACGCAAATGGGACCCAAATAAAAGAACCCAGGAAGGAACGGTCTCCTAACCTGTCGAGAAGTGCATTATGGTCAATCGAAATGGATACTCGCGATTGCGACATGGCAAATGGACAGGTCGAAGGCGACCTACCACCAAAGAACACCTGGCACGGCATGGGCCACAAGAAAATCTTAGACTACATATGGTTATCAAGACTTTTTTGGCATAAGATCGTGAACCTGAAAATAATAGAGACAACAACCAGCGATCACGATGTCCTAGTTCTAACCATGAATTTACCCTCGAAAAAACATACAGCTAGAATGGTCCAGAGTTTCGAGGTAAATAATGGCCAAAACAGATTAAGAATAAACAGCAAACAAATAACCACATTAACCAGGAAGTTTCAAAACCTGACAATGATCGACGAAGCGGCCCTAAATTATCTTCCGCTACTACCTTATACCAACAAAGGATCCCTCTTGATGACACAATCAAATAAAACTCACACCCACGCTTGGAGCATTAAAGTTACAGAGGAAAAAAAGAAGACACAAAAAGAAATTTGTCAACTGAAACTACAAGGAGGCCTGGATATATCCATTAAGATAAAACAACGAAAGCAAAAATACCGTAATTGGGTGAAAGCTTTTGCCTTCCTTCGTGATCAAGAACGAGGCGAAGCAATGCTGAGACTGATTAAATCGAATAATTGCAGAGAGATCTGGCAAATCATAAACAAATGCTCAAGAAATCAAGCAAACACAATGGCCAGTGGGGTCACAGAAAGTGACTGGATAACCCACTTCAACAGAGTGTTCACGAATGGAAATAGCACTCCAATCCAAGCACGTCATGTAGCGGAAGTAGAATGGGACTGCAGCGAGAAAGCCGAAGATATCTCCATGGCAATCACGAAACTGAATAACTCGCGTGCGGCAGGACCGGATGGCATCACTAACGTAATGCTGAAAGCCAACAAAGACGAATGGTCAAACTTCATCACCAAACTATTCGCAAGAATCGCAAAGCATAAAAGAATACCAACTTCATGGACCACGGCCATTATAGTTCCAATTTTCAAGAAGGGTAATCGGGCCGATCCTGCCAATTATCGCCCGATTGCCCTACTGGACACAATTGGCAAGATATTTGCGAGTTTCCTGCAAAAGAAACTATCAGCATGGGCAGAAACGAGGAACATCAATGATTGCCGGCAAACTGGTTTCACCAAGGGAGTCGGAACAGAAATCAACCTGACCCTGGTAAACATACTAAAATTGAACTGCATAGAAAAAAGGTCAAAGCTTTTCATAGCCTTCATCGATATGCATCAAGCATTCGATGCCATAATTCGTGAAAAACTGTGGCAGAAACTAACATCTTGGGGGTGCCCACAGAACTTACTACAGCCTATAAAAGCACTCCACACAATGACGTCAATTCAGATAAGACTAAATGAAGAAGGACTCCTCTCAGAAGCTGTTAATACTCAAAAGGGGGTGAAACAAGGTTGCCCGCTTGCAGCCTGCTTATTCAAACTATTCATTGCAGATATACCCTTGGCTCTCAGTGATGTGAAGTGCTTTTCACCAAAAATCAATGGACACCACTTCAACTGCATCACTTATGCGGACGATATAGTCTTATTCGACAAAACCCAGATAGGTCTGCAACGACTATTGACACAACTTCATCACTACATGACTATCAATGAACTAAAGATAAACGTCACCAAAACGAAAATCATGCAGATAGGAGCAACAAAAGGCAATAAAAACAAAAACTTTCAGTGGAAGATCGCTGACACTCCTATTGCTGAAATAGAAGAAATCAGATACCTAGGGGTAATGATTAACAAATCCATACGAGAATGGAACTGGACACAAGACATCTCACAGCGCATGAAAACACTCGCAATACAAGGCAGACGCATTCATAACCTGTATGGCAAATTCTCACTAATTCCAGTAAAATCGTTTTACCTCCAAAAAGTAATACCAGCTATCACCTATGGTTCTGAGACAGGTTGGAATCTGGACCTTCGTATTTGGACAAAACTTGAAAGCCTATTTTGGAAGACGGTGTTGCAATTACCTAAATACATATCGATGATCGCCATCAGACACGAACTAGCCATAAACGAACTATACTCGAATGTGATCTGGAAGTCGTTAGCTTTGTTCCGAAAGATGCATATGCCAACACCGGAACCTGCCTACGAAATACTTGCGACAAACAATCGACAACCCCACATAGATATAATACAGAAATGGACACAAGGTGTGAAGGCGATAATGCAAGCAGCTGACATAAAAATAGAGCTGCTGCTGGCACAACCACAAATCGCAAAACGAAAACTCCAAGATTGGGCCTGGATGAAAAATCTGGAAAACCTTGAAGGTCTGACATCCTCTCTAAAACTCGGACCCACAAAAAATAAATTAAACGCAATGCCGAGATATCTAGTCCAATTCCCTTCCCGATATCACCGCGACAGATTTCTCCAACTCAGATTAAATGCCACTAAGAACAAAGAAATGCTATTTATGAGACACGACCAGGCAACCACAGATAATCTATGCAGACATTGTGGGACAGAAATCGAATCAACAAGACATTTAATAACCGAATGCTCAACGCTCAAAGATCTACGAACCCTCCATTTAGGAAAATTTGCACCGCTGAACATGAATATGGATGATTGGTGGCTGCGGATAATAAGTGGAAGCTCAGTCCACCTCACATGCTCAACGATAAACTTTATAGACACAGCGTTGAACTCATGAGGGCCGAAAGATAAACGAAAGAAAGAACCTAATATGACCAGTTCAATTATCCCCAAGAGGCATAGAAGGAAAACGAGAACATTAATAATGACAGGAAGTGAAAGTTTTGTAATAAAAGTTTGTAATAAACTATATGTTACAATAAAAAAAAAAAAAAAAAAAAAAATTGTGTGTTTTCCAGAGTTGCGAACAGGTCGATCTCTGGGACTCCCCATTCTGCGAAAAAATTGGAGACGATGTCTTCGTGTAATCACCATTCGTACTCCATTGGTAGAGGGAAGTCTCTGCTGAGTCAGTCTGCCAGAAGATTGAGTTCCCCTGGTACATGTTGGGATAACAGGAACATGTGTTTGAGAGCCCACTTACAGATGTTCTGGGACAGCTTGGACAGTCCTGGAGAGTGAGTGCCGCCTTGCTTGTTCATGTAGTACATGGCCATGGTGCTGTCTGAGGATCAGCACTGTCTTTCCTTGTAGGTGTCTGTTAGGGAGAATTCTCTGTTAAGGCTAATTTCCCAAACCTAGTGAGTCCCCCAGCAGCTTTGCTGGATTTTTGGGGTTTACGTTTTTCTCCTGCTAAGAGTGAGACTCTTTTTCTCCCACTCTTAGACATGATTTGAGAATGTCCTTTGACTGTAAATGTGTTTTATGGGCTTTGGGGTCTTTTACTCCTTAGAGCTTCATGTGTTTTTGGTATGTGTGTTCCACAGCACCCTCAGTGCAGTAACACAGGGGTGTCATAGTGACTCCCAAACATATACTCCATACCCTGGGACAGACTACTGTCTCCCAGGGCATGTAAAGTCACCATTGGCTTTACTAGTCTCAAATTGTGAACAGAACCAGTACAGAGCATCATATTGTGGAAGTACTGGTAGGGGTAATTCGATTGCCCATGGCTCTGTTTTCCATGGGGGCACTGTCCAGTCCCCCCCTTGTCGAGTTTCTGGCTGGTGGCAGTGGATACCACGCGAAATATTCCCTTGGAATATTTCCTATGGGATTTTCCCATTGATTTTAAACGCAGCAATTTTTGGTGCAATGTTAAAGATACTGCTGGGTTATTTATTTAATATTTATTCCCCCGGTTGGGTCTTTTTGCCAGGACTCTGTTTTAAAATGGCGTTTGTGTTCGCCTCTGAAACTCTAACCCAAGTCGAGCCCTTTGTTCCACCTTTTGGCAGGCTTCTCCACAGAAGCCCTCCAAATGGTGCCACTCTGCCTGGGGTCTACAGGATGTGTGGGAGGGGGATTAGGCACCCTGGACTGAGTTGCCTGGGCAACTCAAGTCGCACTCTTGTGTGATTGGCCCAGTGGTGAGCTGCCCGGCTCACCACTTAGCATGTTTGAGTGACAGCTAGGCTGGTGAATGGGGTTTTTTCTGCATAAAAGCAGGGCTTTGGGGACTGGAACTTCAGAAGTCGCCACAGGACCTAAAGAATCCGAAGAGGGGAGAAGCTGAGCCATCTACAACACCACCGGTGGGGTCCTGCTGTACGAACTCACCACTTCCGACGACAGAGGAGATCTTCTTCCAGGAGAGTCTTCTTCCCTTTGAGCTGATGGGATCAACCAGTTTGCCTTCTTCGCCTTCCTGCAACGTCTCGTGGTCGAATCGCCCGTGCCAAGCACCCCGGCGGCCGGATAGCCACGCTACACCACTACCACGAATAAAAGGGTTGTACCTTTTAATTGGGAACTCCGTGGCTGTTTTCTTCCCTGGTAATGCAACGACCTCCCGCTTTCTTCCTCGTCGAGATCATCTCTTCCCCTGGACGAAGCCACGACTTGCACCCGCTGCCAGGAACAACTGCCACCGCTGGAGCTTTCTCGCCATTTCAAGTACTGTGTCCCGCCTGGTCTCCCTTGCAAGAGATTGTCCAAGGTGTCCCGTAAATCCTTGAATTTCTAACTGGGTTGACCTCAGACCTGCTAACTTTACCTTTCTGACTTTTCTGCAAAGACTTACAGTGCATTTCCACTGTGTGATCTTGGGCACATTCCGCCTTGCTCTCTCCAAGAGTGGGCCTGGCCTATGAACTTTTTGCTCTACAGTAGACCCTGCCTTTCTTGACTTGCTGTGGTTTCTTAAAAGTGTTGGTACTGTGTTATTTTCCTACTCTGCCTTTTCTCTCCCTTTTTAAACGAATTATTGGAGTGCCATCTACGGTTACGAGCTCACCTCTGTTTTGCTAAATAAGTGGTGTCTTAACCTAGACTTGTTGAATAATTGATTAGGGAGGTGTATATACTTATAGTGACTGTTTGAACTTCCTTGATATTTTAGTGTCAGTGTATTTTCATAAGTGTGTTTTTAAATAAATAATTATATTACTTTTATACCAAAGCTCTGGTCAGTATTTGCTTGTTCTACTGTATTTTTAGCCCTATTGTTTATACTCTATATACTGCCTAACTCTTCTTGACAGAAGTCTGACTGCTCAGCCACAGTTACCAGGTAAATCTGGGTGGTGCAGACTGCTACCAATTGGGTTTACTGCTTACTCCTGTGGTCTTAAACTTTTTGCGGTGGTCCCTAAGGGAACTGCACAGGTTTCTGCCTAACATTGTATCTGGAAATCCTTCAGTGCTTTTAAGACCGCCAATAATTCCAGCAGGTTTATGTGTTTGGACGCCACACTTGGAGTCCAAACTCTGTGTACAGTCTGATGGGATAGGTGAGCCCCACACCCTGTGAGGGATGCGTATGTGGTTAGAGTGGCTTCCACTGTGGGGGGTGGCGAAGGATTTCCCCAACACGAGGTTTTTCCTCGACCACCACCGCAGCGAGAGAACCATTGCTTGCGAGACAACCACTAGATAGTCCCATTGTCCGCTGGCCTGACACCACTGGCTGTTGAGCCACTCTTGCATTGGGCGCATGCGCAGGCGCGCGTGAGGGACCAAATAAATACATGACGCCATCATTCCTAGCAATCGCATGGCATTGCATACCGTCACCTTTTGACAGGCTACATATTGGGGGATCTGAAACAGCATGTTTTGGACCCTCTCGTTGGAGGGGAAGACGAGGCCATCCTTTGTTTGAATTAGAGCCCCTAGGAATTCCTTGACTTGGCTGGGGTCTAGAATGGACTTCTTTTCGTTGATGGAGAAGCTCAGGTGGAACAGGAGGTCTATAGTCTTTTGGGTGTTTGAGAAGCATGTTTCGTAAGAATCCCCTGTTATGAGCCAGTCGTCGAGGTAAGGATAGACTGGAATGGACAACCTGCGCAGGTGTGCTGCTGCCACAGCCAGTACCTTTGTGAATACCCTTGGTGCTGAGGATATGCCGAAGGGTAGCACTTTGAACTGACAGCGTTTGCCTTCTATCATGAACCTGAAATATTTCCTGTGCGCTGGCAACATTGAAATATGAAAGCATGCACCTTTCATGTCTAGTGTTGCCATGTAATCCTCCTGTGTGAGCAGGGGGGGTGGGAGGGGTGGGACTTCCTGTAGAGTCACCATCTGAAACTTTTGGGGTTGTACAAATGTGTTCGCTGGGCGCAGATCTAATACAGGGCGCATGGTTAGATCCTTTTTGGGTACAAGGAAGTACACTGAATAAATACCCTCCTTTACCTGTGATAGAGGCACAACCTCTATGGCTCCTTTTTCCAGCAGCAATTCGACTTCCTGAAGAAGGATGGAGAGGTGTCCTGGTGAGAGACGTCTTCCCTTTGGGGGTTTGAATGTTGGGGACCGACTGAATTCGATACAGTAACCGTGGGCTATTGTTGACAGTATCCAACGGTCTGTGGTAATTCCCTCCCATGCATGCAGAAATGATGTTAACCGGCCCCCAACCGGAGATGCATGGGAGGGGACCCGAATCTTCGGGTCATTTGGTGGTGGTAGCCGGGAAGTCTCTAGGAGTAGGGCCTCGACCTCTTCCCTTGCCACAACGGTGTCCTCTTTGAGCATACTGTCCACTGGTTCCCTGAGGGGAGGACCAGTTGCTGGCTGAGGTGTATTGCTGTTGAGTTTGTCGTTAGCCACGAAAAAAAGCGCCTGTTGCTATAACCGCACCTATTAGGGGGTCTCGTGATTTGGTCCAGGGTTTTTAATGTTTCATGCTCCTTAGCTGTTTCCAGTGCGTCATCAACCGCCTTACCAAACAAGTTTGAATCTTCAAGGGGTTTGTTGATGGACGGCTGTGGTTCTGGCTTGAAATTTGAGTTTGAGCCAAGCATGTCTTAAGGAGTACGCCCTGTACTAGGGAATGTCGAGCCGTTTCTGCAGCATCTAAGGTGTTCTTGATGATGCTTTGGTCCACCTGAGTGCCTTCTGTCACAGTGGCTAATAAGCGGGTACGCAAGTTCTCAGGGACTTCTTGTAGGCCTTTGCGCAACAGGCCCCATTTGGCATCGGCGTAACTAGCCAAAACAGTTGTATTGTTGGCAATACGCGTGGCGAAAGCTGCAGAGGATGTAATCCTTTTCCCTAAGGCATAGAGCTTTTTCCCCTCTTTGTCAGGAGATGCTTCGCTGGTGGATAGCGAAACCCTTGCTATTTTCCTCGTGGTGGTCACTACTAGGGAATCTGGTATGGAATGACCCCTAATATATAAGGGATGAGAAGCTGAGGGGCTAAAAAGCTTCTCGATCCTTGGGTTGACACCTCCAAGTAAGGCAGGTGTAGATAGAGGGAACGAGGCGTCTCTTGATGGAGGATCCTGAAAGTGGGGATCCTCTTCAGTGAGGTCATATGCATCTAGTTCTTCCTCAAGTGGGTCAAAAAGTCTTGGGAATTTGGCTCTAGGGTCTTGAGGGAGTACCCCCCTTGGTCTTTTAAGTGAAATGTGTTCATAAGTGGACACAAACCTATCTAGCCTGTTCATACATGATTCAAATCTTTCCCTAGTCCAGAACGGTCTAGTGGCGGAAAGACTGGCTCCTCCGCCTCTAGGCGCCGAGATCTCTCCCATAAAGTGGAGGATATACCTCCGTCGCCCTCTGAGAAACCTTCTCGTGGGCCTGACGATGGGGACGGATCTCTGGGTCTTCCCTTCGACATGGGAGGGGGGGAGGGGGGAGGTTCTGGCGTACCCTCCGTAGGTTTCGGCGTCTCCCTGACCTTTTGAGCGGGCTTCGGTGACTCCTTCACCAGCCGTTTCTGAGAGTCTTTGGAGACTATTCTAGCTAGGCTTTCCACGACTAACTTCTCCATCGAGGGCTGGTCATGAGTAGTTTTCGGCGGAGCCGGAACCTTACCGTCGACGGACGTCTTCTTCTGAGGTGTCTCGACGGATGTTTTAGTGGTAGCGCCCTTAGTAGTAGACAGCCCAGTCGCTAGGCGCGTATGCGGCTGCGGGGAAGACTGTCGGCCCTTACGGTCGGCAGAGGCAGCCAGCTGAGTCGGCGTCTGTTGGCACTGAGGCCTTCTTCGATTTACTTGACGAATGGCCGTGGGTTGTGCGTTTAGTGACTTTTCCGTGTGCGTCAGCGTTGCCGGGGTGTACATCCCCATAAGCAGGGTCTGAGCTGAGCTTTTCGGGGCCGGGGACAGACGCGATTGAACAAAAGCGATCCGATGAGAGGTCAACAACCTCCGTTACGGAGGTAGCATTATCACCATCCCGCTCGTTACATAGGGCGGCGGCTGCAGGCGAGGAATCAGCCTTCGAAATTCCGTAGGCTGCCCACCTTTTGACCCTGCGTTGCTTCAAAGTCTTTGGGCAAAAGAGCTTACAGGCCCCACACCCGGCCTCGTTGTGGTCAAGGAGTAAGCAGCGGGTGCAACGCTTATGCTGGTCCTTCCACGGAAATTTGACCTTACGTGGGCAAAATCTAAAAGGAATCCTCTCCATAGCTGAGGACGTAACCAGTGATAACCCGTAAGGAAAGGGGGGAGAAAAGGAAAGGCATTGTATTTTTTTTTTTAAACTTTATTTACAAAACTATAAAATCACATACATTACAATACACTCCATAAGACATTTAAAGTACTTGAAACCATCAAAACACATTTTTTTTAAAAAACAATTACATTGAAGCATATAACCACACATAGCCCCCAGCCTAATTCACCACATCCCCCGTCACCTCCCCCCAGCCCCTATTTACATAAGTACAACACCAAGTCTAGTATAGCTGAAGAAATTTACCCCAAATTTTTTCAAATAAAACCAATTTCCCTTCCCTTCTGTAAAGTGTCCTCTCCATAGCCGCCAAGTCATGCATTTCAGTCAACCACGTCTCAATATTCAGAGTCAATATCGACTTCCAGTTCCGCAAAACAATTTGCTTACCGATCATTGCCCCTCGGAACAACCACTCCTTCTGATTCGGAGTAAGATCCTCCAGAGACTCATCACCCCCCAATATCACCATTTTGAAATCCAAAGCAGGTAAACCCTCAATCACCACATCGCACACCCGACCAACCTCACCCCAGAACATTCTCACCAACCTGCAATCCCACAGCATGTGCTCCAACGTACCTGCCACATGAATACACCTCCAACAATCCGAGCTCTCCGACATCCCCCTACTCACCATTCTCTCCGGTTTCCAAAAAACCTGATTAAGAATCAGCTGTGCTCAGGATTTAAGATTAATTGGACTAAATCGGAGGTTATGCCTTTGACACCTTTTGTGGACAAGAGATTTATGGTGGGCCTGGGATTTCGTTGGTGTCCTGATAAGATGCGGTACCTTGGGATGTGGTTATCTCCCGTGGTTAGAGACTTGATCTCGGAAAATACGAAATCAGTATGCAGTGGGTTGAGGGTTGAGCTTGACAGATCGGGTTTATTGAATCTCTCGCTGTGGGGCAAGGTGAACGCCCTGAAAATGATCTCAGCCCCAAGGATTAATTATGTTCTGGGTATGCTTCCTTTGGTGTTACCATCTTCATTTTGGAAGGATTTGGACAGGATGCTTCAAGAATTTTTGTGGGATAAGAAGCCTCCAAAATTAAAGTTGTGGAAATTACAACTGCCATTAAATGAGGGTGGTTTAGGGGTTCCTAATTTCAGGGCCAACCACTTGGCCTTCATGTCTGATTTTTTTGGTTCCGTTCGTGGATGAATTGCAGGATGTGTGGGTGGAGGCTGAGACTAGCTTTGTTGGACCGTTGACTCCGCAGGCGGTCTTGACTTCGGTTTCAAAAAAGAAGTGTGGGAAAGATCCGCTGATTGAGAATTTGAGTAGCGCATGGAAAGGTATTTGTGAATGTTTGGGTGTGGACGCATTTAGAGAACCTGGTGCGTCGTCGTGGTTTAATCCTGCTATTCGGATCAATGGTAATGTGGTTTTTTGGGCAGATTGGTTTTTAGGTGGCGTGCGGTGGGTGGCTGATCTGTTTGAGAATGGTATTTGGATGTTTGCAAGGGAATTGCAGCGGCACTTTGACAGAGAATTTTAAGATCTCAGATTATATGAAGCTGAAACGGGCAATTGGGGTTGTGGACTTTGACAGTAAAATTGATCTGTGTTTGTTTACTAGGAAACCGATTGGGAGGGAAGGTGGCCTGGCCAGTCGAGTCTATAAAAGATTGTGTCGCACTACAATGGTAATGACTTGCTGAGTGGGGTAGGAGAATTGGTTCGGATATTTCTGAGGATTCGTGGCACAGGATGTGTGAAAATGTTAAGTTATGTTCTTTGGGGCTCACGGAGAGGTCGAGACAGGAAAGGCATTGTAGAAGAAACAGATGTCCACCTGGACCCCCAGTCTCCCTACTGTGTAGGAAGGCGTGGCCGGGCCACGTGTTCAGCAGCACCGATACATCACCTCCCTCGAAACCACCACCGTCGAAGATCTTGACTCGGCGGGGAAGTGCCATGGCCGTTGAGGGCTGGAGGTGATACACGAGTGAACAATTAACAAATCGACCAAGGGTCGAGTAAATGGCAATGTCTCTTATGTGCTCCGCTTAAGGCAACCAGTATTCTGGGCGGAAAAAAACAATGAGGGACCTCGACGCATGAGGAATTTTGGGTACACTACACGTCACTACAGGGATAGTGTTACAGACACGCCTTTGTCGACCTCCTCTTTTCGACTTTCGAAAAACAAGATGCAATACTCCACAGTGACCACTGGATGTCAGACTATGCACAGCATGTGCTTCTAAGCAGATTAACAAACATCACAAATCTGGATACAAATCACTGGAGAAGACAAACAAAAAGTGGATGGGTGTTTACAAAAGTGAGTAAGGAGTACTTTCTACATTACATTAATTAATGCAAGTGGTGCACTTAATCTTAAAACACAATTCTATTCCTCATTTTCAATTAAAAACCAGCAGACATCCCAAATGACTTTACAACAGAAGATGGTGCATTCTAGGCAAAAAGAGAATTGGGTGGCAGTGGGTGAGAACAAAATAATTCATATACTGCCACTTTATTTTACAATTCAATGCATGTCTCGTTCAGGAGTTAGACATTTACAATGCAAATGCTCAGTGTCCAGACAGCCCCATCAGAACAGGAGTAAAAGCCGATCTTTTAAAAATGGCACAGGTTCAACGTCTACCAGTCACACATTTTAAAACATTTATTTTAAGGGCCTAACATACTTCTTCTTCTATGGATTTTCTTAATCTAGGTAGTTTGGAGAAGATCACTGTAGCTGAAGTCCAGATCACAGGCTGCTTGCACTAAGTTTCTCTGCCAGACACTGGAGAACACACAACTACGCTGCCACAAGCATAAACAGAGATGGTCTCTCCGGCTGCCAGTCTTCAGAAAATGGAACATTGTAACCTTTTCCATTTGTGGGATGAAATATTGGCACTTCAGGCAAAAAATAAAATCATCCCATTCACTTTAGGATAGAGGAGACCTCGAGTTCTGAAAATCCAGCTATCCTAGCAGAGAAACAATGCTTTACTTGTCGCAATTAAGAGCAAGAGAAGTTACTTCAGTACTAATGAAATCAAGTTATGCTGAGAGGCCTGGGCCTTAAACAACTACCTTGGACACCAATTTGAATGAAGCCTTGCACAGAAGGATCAGCCTTGACAGGAAATTGCCCCGTTCAACCTACTGAGGGTAAATGGCTGCTGCAAAAGTGTTCACGAGGGAATTCTCTTTTTTCCCCTGCTATGCTGGGTTCTGGAAAGAAATGTTTTTTGCAAGGCTGGACTCACCACAAACTAGCCAGGTCTTCTCTGCTATGCACCAAACCTAGACATAAATGCAGATGTGTTCATTTTTTCTAGGCTTGTCCGACCTTTTGGCGTCTGCAGCCAAATTGATGTCATATAATCTTTGCACCAATTACACCAAAGGAAGTGATGTGATTTAACCTTTGACACCACCCACATCACAGAAAGCCACACATGTGCGAGTGCCAGCAACACACACAAATGCCTCAACGGTGTCCTGTAATGCCAGTAAAGGCTAAATCTCACAAGTAAAACCGCCATACGTAAGGTACAATCTCGCAGAAGCAATAATACAGCATCTAGTGCTTAATGTACATCGTAAAGTTACCAGATGTGAGGTACATCCTCACATGTGCAGGTTCTGCTTTCATATGCTATGTGGAGCACTAAAAGCTGCAGTATTACCGGTTAATCCCTTTTACGCATGGTGCAGTTAAGCATATGTAGACCAGCTTCTTCCTCAATCCAACACCCCACAGTAACAACCACCTGCATTTACCCAGAAGGATGGGCACTGTGCCGAATTGAGGGAATTCGTCCCTTCTCCCCAAGGGAACCCCGTGCCTCTCCTGTGAGGCTAGGAAGGTGAGCCTGCTCTGCAACACCCTCCCTAGGGTGTCAAGGTAAGAAGGACCTCACCGGGATTGACACCCCCCCCCCCCTCTGGGGAAAAGGACTCTGGTTCCTGTGAGGAACTCCCTTCACCAATAAGCCTAATGGCATAAATGGGACTATCTAGTTTTGTGAAACACAAAGACTGCGCCAAAGAGGATGCTGAAGGATATTCTTTGCGAGAAAAAACATATCCCTTTAATGAAAGCTGACCAATCCGCAGACTAGTAGACTGAGAAGAAAATACTTGCCATAGCAGTAACTCTCCAAGCAGGGGCAGTACCCTGCTGACGTAAGCCTGGCAAGAGGCAGAGCCATCATGCGAAGAGGAACCCGCAAAATTCAAACTTGCTGTCGGGCAAGTGGAACGAAAGCTGAACTTCCAGCGTACTGAAGCGCTGGAGAGAAGAAGAGTGGGTGGTGGCGTGACCCTGGAAGATCCAGGGTGGGCAAAGGACCTGTGCAACAGTGCCGAGACCATCAGAGGGATGCAGCTGCGAGCAATGCAGCTCCCAGGTGAAGAACCAAAGCGAGTATAAGAATGGTGATGACTGCTGGGGGGGGGGGGGGGGATGACGAGCGCCAACAACGCCGGCTCAAAACAAAGAACAGGAAACTGCTGCCAGACCTCCAAGAGTCCCAGAACCATTTCTAAAGGTGAGAGAAAGTGAAGGGGTACCGGGAAGGAACAGGAAGAACACCGCAGAAAGAAAGACGGAATGATAACTCATCCCAATACAAAAGGAAAATTACAATATGTGAACTGTGATGAAATAAGTGTGATATCCATACCACTCAGTAAAGGAGAATTGGATATAAAAGTTCTTATTGTCGAAGGTGAAGAGTGATAATTTATGTAAAGAAACAAGAGTAGTTCCTGCAGGGGAGAAAAGGAGAAATACAGTATGCTTACTAAGAGTGATCTTATATGAAATTGAGGAGAGAATAACGTTCCCATAGAAGGACCTGCATGAAAGCGAAAGAAATCAAGAGAATACAAGAGAAAAACGATAAAGAGATACTCAAAAAGGGGAACCACCCATGAAAAATATGCTCATCGAAGAAAAAAAAGGAAAGCCTGCGAGATATCCAAGGCAAAAAGGGTCTGTAATAAACAAACAGAATATTAAGAGTTAAGGCATACATAGCCTATACCAGCAGCCAATTTGGACAAAGTAAAGACTAGCATAAAGTAGGTTATAAACTCTGTGAGAAATACACTGTTGGAATTGATTTAAAAAAAATAATGCTTAAGAAAAGAAACCAGAGAACCAGTGAGGGAAGCACGAAGCATGAGAAGGGAGTCATTCCCCCGACTTTATTTTTGTTAAAAGGTAAGTGATAGGGTCAGATAGTATTAGTTTGGACGATAGACTGATTAGGTTTGGACATTGAGAAACAGACGACTGACGACCACCTTAGTTATTCGGTAGGTATGGAACACCCCATAGCAATAGAGATAACTAGGCCTTTCCGTCTATTCTTTAAGCCAACTTGCCTAAAATGTCCTTAAAGAGTCACGTACTCCTTCGGATACATCACAGCACCCATGACTCTGGGTGATGTGCTCCTCCTTTTACCATCCAGTCGTCTTGTTGTGCACATGTGGCAACAACTTCCTGCTGGTGTGTGGGCGGAGAGACAAGTTCCCACCTCGTGTCTCTTTCCTAGAAAATCAGCAGCCATTAAGATATTGCTCTACTGCTGGGAAATTGATAATAGGTGGCAACTAGAAAGTGCACAGGGGTCTCTGAGCCATGTTTGCGTTCTGTTTCAATGCACTGCCCCTGTGATCTGAGCCAGCGTTTGCAAGGGCAGCACAAACTAAAGGCCACATAAGAGGGCTTCGCAGTCTACGTGTTGGCATCTAGACCGCACACAAGGCATACCGGCTTTAAATTTAGCTCTCTTTTGCCATTATGTACATCCTTTGTCAGAGCCTGCCAGTCGGTTTCCTCTGCAGAGAGGCTTCCAAGCTTGCATTTACTCCCACACATACAGCTGAGACACCCTAGAACATTTTTCTGCAACCTGTGACAATTTTCTTAAAATGTCCTCCTTTTACTGCAACACCAGCTTTGAAGTGCTTTCATCAAAATGGAAGTTAAGGATGCAGAAATGCTAAGTAAGCCACTGGTGATCGGTACACAAACATTTGCGAAGGAGTGAAGACTACCACAGATGCAGTGAAGGATGCATGCCAACTCGGACCATGCACGGTACATACTATGGACTGCACAACAAGTACTTACACAAAAGGCGAAGCAGTATGCAGAGTAACTAATGCTTCATGGTCCTTACTTCAAGTGGGGCACTGTGCAACACGTAAACAGCTAGGATGCTGCAAAATATGCATGCTAACTGAAATGCTGCACTCTATGAACAGTAAACAAGATGGTGCGTCGCATGTACAAAAGCGTGCGATGAAGGTAATGACATCCGAGATGCCACATATGTACTACAAATGGCATACCTCTGTATTCAAGCCAACTAGGATGCTGTTGAAAGGGGCACTAGATGAGCTGTACAATTAATGGGACATCACTCAGTAAACAGAATAACTAGGATGCTGTGAAGTACATATGTCAAATGGAAGGCGACATGATACTTATACGAACTTGGATGCTGTACGATATGTACGCTTAATGTGGAGCAAAGTTCTATATGCTCCTAACTGTGGTGCCCTAATTGAGATGCTGCACAAATCTACTCAATGCACCAGAGCTCTGTAGTACATAAACTAACCGAAACACTGTGCAGCTGCAGCACACACTCCAACAAGGATTATGCATGGTACAGACACTGTCTGGGGCACTGCAAGGCATGTGCTGTTACCTGGACAATGCTCAGTAGTAGACATGCTAACTGGGACGACATGCAGTACGTACGCTAATTGGGATGCTGCAGTCTGCTTCAGCTGCTCAGTTCGTTGTTTCAGGCCTTCTTTTGAGAGCGACGACATACGGGCATCGCCCTCTGGTGGGATGTAGGGGTCAAATATTCCAGCTGCAGTCAAAAGATGGCAGGGGGAAAGGGGTAGATGAAGAGCAGAAAACCAGGGATATAGATATATACATGTAACAGTTGCCATAAACATCCAAAGTGAAACTTCTACACAACTGAGCACTGTACATTTTCTCTCTTAAATGGTAAAGGTATCACTTAGAAAATCTAGACTTATCTCTGAGTCACTGATTAGTGTAGGTGGGACAGAAGAACACATTACTTACCCCCTGGTAATGCTCTTTCAACTGGATGTTCCTCCCTCGTATTCCTCATGTTATGATAACTCCTTCCAGCGTCCGCTGCTTTGGAATTTTGTTTGCGGTAGAGGTCGCCATGAGTAATCGACTATGTCCCTCGAAGGCCTCTGTCCCCTCTCGAGGCCGACGTCAATCGACAGTATATATAGCACGCACCATTATTTTTCCCTTCTGGTAACAGAATACCCGGCATTCGCGAAGTCCAAAGACCAAGCACTCAAGAAAAAAAGGTGTAATGCACGGAAATTCTACTGAGGGGTAGGATGGGAGGGCGATTAGAAATACGTGGGAGGAACATCCAGTTGAAAAAGAACATTACCAGGGGTAATTTGTTCTTCGAAGGAATTGTGTACTCCCACTTATTCCTCATTTTAGGATAGCCTCCCAAAGCAGTATGGTACTGGAGGAGTAAGAATTTTCATGATTTGTAAATAACACTGAAGCAGACTTCCCGAATCCTGCCTCCTGTTCCAACGCAGAGTACAGACAATAGTGTTTCGTAAAGGTAAGTAAAGATGATCAAGTGGCAGCCGCAAAGATATCCTGTACCGGCACCCCTCTTTGCAAGGCTGAAGTAGCAACGCCCCTTGTTGAATGAGCCCGCAAGCCCACAGGCACATCCTTACCGGCCAGGCTATAACACTCAGTAATGCATAAAATTATCCAATGGTATAAAGTTTGCTTGGTCACTGCAATAACCAGTTTGTATCCAGTGTATACAGCAAATAACTGGTCACCTTGCCTCACTTTCGCCATACGAGAAATATAAAAGCTTAATGTCCTTTTGGGGTTAAGTCTATGAAGCCTCTCCTCTTCCTTACTAGGATGAGCCGGGGGTATAAAGTTGGCAATACAATTTTCTGGGATCGGTGAAAGTACGAAACCACACCCGGCAGAAAAGTGGGTAGGACCCCCAGTACTACCTTTTCCTAAAGTTGCTTACAACGGTTTGCACGACAAAGCTTGCAATTCGCTGACCCTGCATGCAGAGGTTATGGCCATTAAAAAGATTGTCTTCAATGTCAGTAATCTTAAAGGACAATAATGAAGGGGCTCAAACAGAGCACACAAGGAATTTCAAAACCAGATTTAAATACTGGAACCACAAAAGGGACTATAGGGAACACATTTGTGAGCCTTTTGAAGAACGCAATCACAAGAGGCATTTTGAAGTAAGATGCCTGCTCAGGCGTGCGCTTAAATATGGACAGCACCACTAAGTATCCTTTGACAGTGCCAACCTGGAACCTCAGGTTGGCCAGGTATAGTAGGAATGATAACACTATAGGTGTGTCGCACAGAAAAGGAGACACATTATTCTCTCTGCACCAGCTGCAGAACTTGTTCCAGCGACAGATTTTGTTCCTGGCCTTCTGGCCGAAAGCTAAACTTTGATCACGTCTTCCAGTCCCAATCCTTATACTTCAACCTCTCCGAAACCAGGCGTGAGGGTTGAGAGTCTTGATCTCTGGATGGAGAATCCAACCCCACTCTTGCGAGAGAAGGTCCTTTCTTAGCGGAAGACGCATTGGAGGGCAGATGGCCATGTCTAGAAGGTCCAGGTACCACGTCCCCCTGGACCAATCAGGATCACGGTTTTCCCAAAATTCCTCAACCTCCTGATGACATGAAGAATGACCGACTGGAGGAAACTCGTACAGGAGTGGAAACTCCCAGTCCACTACAAACACGTCCCCTAAGAGCTCCTCTTGGGGGAAAATGCCCTGGAGGAGAACAGCTTGCACTTCCGGTTGACACTGGATGCAAACAGATCTACTTGAGGGGCTCCCCAAAGGGTGAAGATCTATTGAAGGACCTCCTGAGCTAGTTCCCACACATGGGAAACTGCTCTGCCTGCTCAGAGCGTCCGCCGACAAGTTCCCCTCAGCGTCTAGGACTGCTGATAGGGAGATTCCTTCTTGAAGGCCCAGAACCAGAGCTGCATTGCCTCTCTGCACAGTGGTTGTGACCCTACACTGCCTCTTGTTGAGGTAGTACATGGCCACTGTGTTGTCCATCATATCAGGACAGAAAGGCTTAAGCAATAGTCTAATTGCCCTCTGCTCCAACAGGTTGATGTGTACTACTGTTATCTCTAGCTTTGGTTGCCAAAAACATTCCCCCCCCCCCCTTCAGAATGTGGTCCTTGCAGGCCCACCGCAGGAGATCCTGTGCGATCCTGCTCAGAACCTGAAGTAGATCTGACATTTTGCCTGAAAACTAAGACCACTGGGACCGGAGGGCCCACTGGATGGATCTCAGACGTGCCTCTGGCACCAGAAAAATGCAGGAAGCCATGGGGCCGAGCGACTATAGGAAGACACTAGGCATTCTGGAATTTGGAGATCATCTGCTGAATGCGTTGAGCCCTCACCTCAGGAGCCGAGGCTTTCCCAGAGGATGCATCCAGGACATTTGGAGCATTTGGGAAGGTATCATGTGGGACTTCTTGAAATTGAGGGAGAAGCCCAGACTGTGGAGAGAGTGGCAGGTGATGTTGAGGTGTTCCAGGACTGGTTCGGGAGAACAGGTCCTGTAGGTGTAGAAGTGACTACATTTCCTGCAAGAGGAACAGATCTGGAATTTTGCGGGAGTGGCTCCGTGGTGGGTAATATGGAGGCCTTTTTAACAAAGGGAGGCACTAATATTGGGCTACAGAGTGCAATGCCAAAGCATCAGAAGTAATGCCCTGGCATTCTTCCGAATGCAGACTGAGCCTACCCCCCACCGAGTCCTGTGGACCAAGGCCTCGGTTTTGAGGCAGCTGAAGCAGTGATTGAAGGTAAGGCAGCCGTTGCCAGGACGGACTCGGCACCTCTTCCTCATCCACCACAAGGACATTTTCTCTCGCCTCTGACCGGCATCGCTCTTCCAAATGAGGAATAGTAGCGAACAGAACGACCCCTCCATGCCAGTGCAGTAGAATGAGAAGGTTGACGTAGTCTTATATCTCTATCTCCACCTGTGGCGTTCCCTAGGGCTCCAACCTTTCTCCCTAGCTCTTTAACATCCATCTTTCTCTGCTTGCAGACCTAATTTCCACTTGCTCCCCTTACTTCCAGCGTTGCGCAGATGGCAACTCTTCAAACTTCCCTCTGACCCTCTCCTTACTTCCTCCATTCTGGACTGTATCTGCCACCCAGTCTTGGTGTGCCTCCAATTATCTCTACCTCAACGCCAGCAAGATTGAGATCCTTCACATTGGGACTTCTGCTCCCCCTTTCTTCCCTTCACTCTGGCCACCCTCTATGCGCTCTCCCCCCTTCTCCATCTGAAGCCAGAAACCTTTGAGTCGTCTTCCTTCCTCCCTCACATTCAGGACCTTGCCAAGAAGACCCAGTTTCAACTCCACCTCTGCAAAGGAATCCTTCCTTTTCCGCCCCCAGAAGCTCAATGTCTCTAGAGCTCTGGTATACTCTAGGCTCGACTACTGCAACAGCCATTTCCTTAATTTACCCTCTTCCTCTCTACGCCCCCTACAGTTTATCCAGAATAAGACTCCAAGACTTATCCTTGGCCTCAAGCCCAGGGACTGCATCTCTCCAGCGCTAAACTCTCTCCACTGGCTCGCGGTAAGAATCCTATTCAAATCCCTCTGCATCATCCATAAGGCTTTCTGGGGTCCGGTACCACGTCATCTACAACTGCTCTCACCAAATTCTCTCCCTCCAGATCTTTACGCTCCTCCGGCACTGCTCATTAAGTGCATCTCTTGCCTCGGCTGCCTCCCTCCTCTAGAATAGCCTCCCCCCTCCTCTGTCTTGAGCGGATCGCCTCAAATTCCAGAAGCTCCTCAAGGCTTTCATTTTCACCTCCTCCTTCTCCCTCTCTCCCTCTCCCTCAGTCACTGAGAATGCTGACCAGGGCCCATGTGTCCTTCTGGGTCCTGGCCTCCCCCATCCCATTGCCTTCAACCTCCGCCCACTCCCATCATTTGCCTTTGGGCACCCACTGGCCTGTGCGGTCTCACAGGCGTGCACTTCCTGTATTGGTAGTTGGCCACTCTTACCAAGTGATCTCTGACAGGCACTTAACAGCTGCTTGCAAACATGCTCCGTAGCAATTCCCTCCGTGGAACCCCTAGCACTTATCCCCCTCCCTCATCCCTTGCTCTCCCTGCACTTGCACGTTCTGAATGCTCAGAAGGCCTAGTAGGACCGCTTCTTTCTTATTATATTTGCTTTTCACTCCCATGTTGCCTCCCAGTTGCCCTGTGGGTGCTTTGAAACACAATTTACCTGATGTATAAGCACCTTACAAATGCACAGTAAAATCAATAAATTATAGCAACACCGAGTGACTTGGATGCTACTTTTGAGGTCTGTAATAATGTTTCAAGGCTTTCATCAGCCTTGCTGCCAAACAGTTGTGCGTCATCAAAGGGCATGTTAAGTAGCCTGGACTGCACATCTGGTGCAAAGCCAGACTCTCAGCCACGCAAATAAGTGCATTACCGTGCTAGCCGGCATGGGTCTGATAACACTATCGGCAAAATCCAAACCCGATAGGAGGGATTCGCACATTGCATCCTTTCCATCTTTTACGACATTCAGGAAACCCTCCCTTTCATCTCCTTAAGGGATATGTTCGGCTGCCATTGCAATACAGTCCCACAAGGTGTGGATGAATTTAGGCATAGTGGAAGTGTGGTTGATGAAAGAGCCATACTACTTGCTGGAAAAAACTAGCTAGTGCGTCAAAGCGCTGGTTTTCCATATCTGAAGGGATCGTAGGGTAAGCCGCTTGTCTAGACTTGGATAAAGCAGCCTGCACCACAAGGTTTTCCGGGGTAGGGTGCTTTGAGAGTTATTCTGGGGCCATGCTAGAAGGTCTGTATTTCTTGGTCAAAGCTTTACTGACCGCAGGGTTTGTTGTCAGGGGACTCCCAGTTCATCCGGACCTTTTTTTTGTAGTTCTGTATTAAATGAAAAAAATAACTTATTTTTGTGGACCCTTGTCTAGTATGTCTGTTAGGTCATCTTGTACATATGCAGTGGCTGGCCTCCCCAAACCCAGGTATTCAGTCACTATTCATTGTGCACCCCCTTCTAAAGAAGCCCTCTGCCGATCCTTCCTCTCTGGCTAACTATTGCCCGATCTCCATCACTCCTTTCCTGGGCAATCTCTTGGAAAAGCTGGCCATCTATCAGCTTAATCTTCACACTGAATCTCTTGGTTGTCTCCACGACCACCAGTCTGGCTTCAGAGCTGCCAGGAGAACAGAAACTGCTCTCCTGAACACCGGTGAAGACCTGCTCTCCATTTCTTCTTCTTCTTCTTCTCCTCCTCCCCCCCTCCCCCCACCTTTGTGGTGTCCCCAGTGCTCCAGATAAGATTTTGAGGTGGTAGTATTTTTCGCACGATTTTTCAAATTAGAACGTAAATGCAATTTCAAGAGAGTAAAAATTCGTGTTTTCCTCTGCAAGAGAGTAAACCACCCTTACCCTACATGGACACACAGCACAACATAATCTGAATACAAATAGCTCAAGTACTATTTACAAAATCACCTTCAGAGAGTCTGGGTACTTTGCACACATGGCATTACAGCACACTATTATTGCATTTTCCCTGTCACTACTCACCAAACCAATTTCTTAGGAATCCTGGATGCCCATGCATGCTTTGGCATGGCCTGGACGGGAGGGGGGGGGGGACCCCATTTCAGAGGCTGGCCACAGCGGATAGAAGGCACAGCTAGCTGTCCTACCATCAAGTCACAGGCTGCTCCCACAAGTGTGATGCTGTGGGTATACAGCAAGTGAAAACAGGACTATACCCACTACTCACCTGTGACACGGGTTAACATGAGGTCTACACACCGGCACAGGATTGCACCAGCAAGCCCCCAATAAAAAAATAAAAAAATTTAAAAAAATAAACATACAGTGTAGCACCAACACCCTGCCCCACAGACTGCCTCTCCTACGACATGCAAGTGCCCCTGCACACTTTCAAACTAAAAGAAAGCAGCCAGTCCATTTCTCAAAACAGTTGTTAGATGGCTATTCCCCGCTCTTCAGCCAACCTCACTTCTGTTGAGCCAACCTCAATGCTGGACAGAGCGAAACTACAGTCCCAGCGAGCAAAGATCTGCGGGATAAAAGGCCAGAGCTGAATACACATGACTGACTCGTAACCAGTCGGAATACACAGGTGCCAAGTGGCCCCATGCCATCCTGGCATTTAAGACACACCACTTTCCATTCGTAGTCCATTGGGTACATACTCGAAAGGGCATAAAAAACCTGCCCGCAAATGCAAAGTGCTGTGCTTTAAAATGTCAACACTTTGAACACAATCACCTGTAAATAGCCACACAACTAACATCTACACCAGGCTCGTGTTTTTGCAACACACTGCGACACAGCCACACATGACAAATACTGTTTGTAATACGTGCAACTCAAGTGTACGTTTGTAGATCACAAGCGTGGGAACCTCATTCTCTCTTGACCCTGTGCAGGGCAGAGCTCTCGGGCCAAAGAAGGGGCCCTGGCACAGCCGCCTACTAGCAGGAACTCCACTATGGACCAGGGTTGGCAGGTGTACAGGCAAGAGTTCACTGAAGGTGCCACTGGCAGCTGCTGGGCAGGAGGCAGGGATTCCCTGCAGGGGGCACTAGCAGCCCCCCAGGCAGGCTCTCTGTTGTGGCCCCGTCCGAGCTCCTGCTCATTTGTTTAGTATTACTATGGGAGATGGGAGTCCCCTGTGGACAAGTTAGACTGTTGGCAGGCACATCCTGGTGTGCCTCGGCTATTCTTAGACCTGTGTGCTCTCCAAACTGGAAGCTACACATAACAGGCTTTCTTTTATTCCGACAGGTTCTTAGGCCACACCCACGCGGTAGGGCACAGGTAAGGAGAGGCATTCCTTCCAAGACTAGGACACCTACTCAATGGCAGTCACGCTGAAACATTGCTCGTGGCCGGTGCTTTCATTGGCAAGTAATATTTCCTGACATGTTTCACTAGCAGCCAGCACATCTAATCACGGTTTATACAGGACGCAACAAGAAATCGTTTGGAACCCCAGTTTACTTGAGTTTGGGAAATCTTTTAGGTGTTGAGGCAGGGTTAAATGTTTCATACACGGCGCAGGGTCCTCTCCTCCGCACTATGCACAAACTGCAGAGTGCAGTACTGGACTGGGAACCAAAAGAGGCTCTGGAAATAATGTTCAAAGTGGCCCCATATTACACATTTTCAACAAGCCCAAACCTTTTCCCATGAGAAAATTCGGAAATAAAATAGATCACCACACAAAAGAGGCCCAGGGTGCAAAGGCCCATCTGGAAATCTCCAGCATTCCCTATAAACGAGTCCACCCCTGGCCACATTATAAATTAGACTCCTTGTATTTAAAATGTGTACTCCGTTGATATGAAAGCATGGAGTGGATTTCACTCCCTAGGACAGGACGCGGAGGACTCTTCCCACCCCCCCTCTCCAATGTTAGTGAGATATCTTGATTGCTAAGGGGGAGGCAGTTTATTTTCTGTACAAGTGGGGAAAACGGATCTGGTCTGTACATAGAATTACACCAGCGGACCTTAATGCAGCAACATTCCTCTGGCGTACTCTAAGGCTGCCCTCCTCTGAGGGAGCAAAATGCTTGTAGGACTCTCTGCTGCTGGTGCAGCGTCAGTGTTCCTGCCACATTTCATGCCCTGTCACACATCGCTTTTTTTGTCCTATTCACCAGACCAACTACCCCGGCCCCCGACACCTCTACCTTCCTCTGAGTGCTTTAAGTGGAGTGAGAAATCGTGGGGGGGGGGTGTCCTAACTGATGGGCGTGTCCTGAAATGTCCTCAGCACGTGACAAAGAAATGTTATCGTGTTCCACGCTGGGGATTCAAACCCGAGCTCTGTGTTGCATTGCACTCAGATATTTCATTTGTGCTCAACTTCATCGTTTCTGTTAATAGACTTGATACAGCGTTATGCGTCAAACTTCTATTGAATGAAACAAGAAATTGAGCACAAATGAAATAGCACAGTGCAACGTGAAACTGGCTTGTCACTAGCAGTGCGGGGGTTCGAATGCAGCATTCTCGCTGCGTTTCTGGAATGGTGGCACTTTGCATGCCGGCCTCGTCCTTCCATCGTTTTACCTACAGACATTTGACATCCAGCATGCACGCAGCAGTGGTTTAAGTGGGATGAGAAAGCGTGGGGCATTCTAGCAAGGGGACAGGGACATAAGTACTGGGCAGGGGGGTGGACAAGAGGTAGCATCTCCTTTTATTTGTTACGATGTCGATGGGAGTGGAGGGTGCATTGCCAACAGTGATTTTGCTGCACCCACCTCTCCCTTTGTTTCCTAATCTGTTGAGCAGACCCCTGCAGGCAGGCCTTTCACCATGTGCCCAAATATCCTCCTTCACCCTTCCCCACCCAACACAGATGACCAGTATTGTGCAGTGTAAGTGATGCCTTATGGTTTTGGTTACTAGAATTAAGAAGCAAATGCAGAAGCAGGTACAGCAAGAGGAACTATGACAATATGCCCCCCTCTCCATCTGAGCTGAGACCTGCCCACTCAGGCTTGGGTGCCAATCGAGCTGGTGAGGGAGCCCTGAATCAGGAGCACTTTTTGGAGACTGCTGGGGCTCTGCCTTGAGCACCAATGAAAAACTGTCCCACAGTTGCAAATGGCAAGTCGTTCCTTTGGTGATAGACTATTTTTTTTTTTTTTATTTTTTTAATTTTTTTTTTATTTACTTGTATATAATCAAGAAACAGATTTTTACAAGGACTGATTTCAAGTGAAGCAGATCTCGTTTGCAGTTTGAAGAGGTTTGTTATCAATATAAGCCACAGATTCAAGTTTCTCTCGTTGATGGATCAGCGACCGTGATGATTCTTGTCTTTTCAATTGCAAGTTTTAGAAGTTTGGCGGCTGCCGTGTGCCATCGGGTCTTTTCGCCATTGATGATTCGATTCCACCAAATATCTTCGTTTCCTGCGAAAGAGGTGGCTGTCAGAGAGCTAAAGTAGGCGATTCTGGGTTGGTGCAAGGCGGGACAGCACATTACTAGATGTCTTATTGATTCAGTCTCTTCAGAGTTTTGGCAGAGTCTGCAAAATTTTTCTTTAGATCTCGATCTAATGGCTAAGATTTCTTGTGTCGGTAGCACATTCAAACGAGCTTTCAAAAAGGTTCTCATGAGTGATTTGCTGGGATATCTTTTGCAGTAAGCCATTGGCTCTTTCAGCTTGTTTGTATTCGACGGCAGGTTGACTAGAAGTTTATATGAAGTCCCTTTGTCGATGGTAGAAATCCAATCCCAACAGTCTAGTTTGGTTTTGACCCTGGTAGGGTTGTTCTTCAGATCCTCTTCCGTACAGGCAATTAAGAGGAGTTTTTGTTTTTGTTCCGTAGCCCACTTGTTCATGAAGTGGTTTTTGCCTATTTCAATTTCTTCGGCTATCATGTGGTAGATTTCCAGGCTGTCTGGGTGGATGACATTCCTGTAGAGCTGTAAAGTACTGTGATCTACCATTGCTTTGAGGGATGTAAGGCCAAGTTCTCGTCTTATCGGCGCTACTGGTGTCGAATTGGGAAGTCCTAGGACTGCTCTCCAAATTAGACCTTCAAGTCTAGGCCAAAGATGAGGAGGAATTGCTGGTGTGGCGTCCATGCCGTACGTTAGAGAAGGGATAATTTTTGCTTTGTAGAAGTTGATTGCTGGCTGGAGTGAAAATTTGCCATATTTTCGATCGACTGCTTTTAGTTGAGCGGCTAGGTTCTTTGCCTTAGCCCAAAGGGTTGCTTGCATATTCAGGGCCTTCTTTGTAGAATCGAGTTGGACTCCTAGATATTTAAATGAGTCGACCACTTCGATTTGTGTCTTGCTTAGATGCCAGTGAAAACGATCTGTCTTTTTGCTCCCTGGTTTTTGCAGGATCATTATTTTTGTTTTGGATTTATTAATCTCGAGATTGTTGTTGATGATGTAAGTTGCGAGATTATTTAATTGGCGTTGCAGACCGACCTGGGTTTGGTCGAGTAAGATCAGGTCGTCCGCGTACAGGAGTCTGGGGACCCTTGTAGAGCCTATTTTGGGCGGAAACGATCGTATCTGTACTTGGCTGTCTTTGAAATCACCGAGGAAGGATATAAACAGGGCGGGGGCCAACGGACAACCTTGCTTCACTCCGCGGGATGTTGATATGGGCTTCGAGGTGAGGCCTTGATTATTTAGCCGAACCTTTATGCTAGTGTTCGCGTGGAGACTGATTATGGGTTCCAAGATGTTTTCCGGGCAATGCCAAGATCTCAGTTTCGACCACAATTTGGGCCTGTCGACTCTGTCGAACGCTTGGGACAGGTCAACGAAAGCTAGGAAGATTTGAGGGGCTCCTGCTAAGACTCTTTCCTTTAGTATATTCAAGCACATTATGTTGATGCTCGTACTTGCATTTTTTTGAAATCCTGTTTGCAGGAAGTCGAAGCACGTCGAGGTATAGGACCATTTCTGGAAGTGTAGAAGGAGGAGTGAAGCGAACACTTTCCCGATGACATCGAGAAGGGCTATTGGCCGATAGTTCAAGGGGTCCTCTCTTGCTCCTTTCTTAAAGATCGGGACGACCACAGCAGTCGTCCATGAGTCCGGAATCGTTCTTTTAACCTGACAGAGTTTGAAGATTGAGCTAATGAGGATTGACCATTCCTCCGGATGTTGTTTTAGATCGAGGTTTGCTAGGCCGTCGGGCCCGGGCGCTCTTGATGACTTTAATTTTGAAATTATGGACTTGATGTCACTAGTATCAGTTAAGTCCACCCAGGTTGTGAGTTCTGTACGCTTTGTTTCTTCAACATAGCCTTCTATTGGATGAAATAGGTTCATGAAGTGGGATGCCCATTTTTCTTCTGGGATTGGGTTTATCATGTGCGAGTTTGGAAACTTGCTAGATTTGTTGATGAGTGACCAAAAATCGCGAGATTTTTTATTGGTGAGAGCCTTCAGCATGTCTTCGGCATCCCGTTGATAAAGGCCGCTTCTTTCGTTTCTTAGCCATTGTCTGAAGTTCCTCGTCTCTACGTTGAGGGCTTCCCAATCTTTTGGTAGGTTTGAGGATACTGCCACTCTTTTCAATTTTCTGAGGAGTTTCCGTTTAACTACTAAGGTCGAATTATATTTATGGGTGTGTTGTTTATTTTGAATTTTGGAGATCTTCCCTGGTTTTTTGAAAGCCAACAGAAGGGGAATGTAGCTTGATCTGGCCACTCCGTTGTGAGATGCGGGTTCTGAAGTCAGGCGGGCAAATTGGTCTGTTAGTTTGCGGATATCTGGAGCAATCAATCGAAGACGGGTTCGTTGCGAATTGGTCTCGATTTGAGTTTCATAGAGTTGCGCAAAGGTCTCTTTGTTTCTGCAAATCAGATTTAATAGGTTGTGATCACTGTGCTTTGTTTTAATAACATTGAATGACACTAGGTTGGAGTACACAGGATCGGAAACGAAGATGTAGTCCAGAGTGGCTGATGACGAGCCACGTTCCCATGTTGGTATCAGGGCCTCAGGGTCTGACTTGGCGGCTGAGTTATGAAGGTTTCTAGATTTCATGATGGCATTCCAAGCGGAACCTCTGTCTGATGCAGAACAATTGGTAAGATCGCGTCTGGTTGGGACGTCAGCTGTAGAGCAGTTCGCATTAAGGTCACCGCAAATCACAATGTTCGAAGATTTATATTTGATGGTGATTTCGTCGATTATGTTGGACATCTTTTCACACATGGTCGCTGGAGAGGTCTTTTGAGGGTTCCAGTATACGTTAATAATTGCTACCGAGTCCTGGGTTATAGGATTGATTGAAGAATTTTCGGTGTTCCAAGTAGTCAGAATGGCCAGAATTTCATAGCTGCGGGCAAGGACTTTTGTGATGGTTATACCGGATCCAATGCGGGTTGCTATTAGTAATCCCGACGAAGGGCGGCCCAATGGTCCTTTAGAGGCTGGGGATATTTCAATGCGGTAACCGTCAAGGGCCGGTTTTTCACATAGCCACGTTTCTTGAAAGCAAATGATGTCGTACGGACTCAGATCTTGACTGTCAGACTTGGTGAGGTGAACGTGGCCTCTAGTGTTCCATGAGGCAATGCTTATGTTTATTCTCGACGATGGTTGCTGCAGAGATTTGGATGTGGGTGACGTCTCTACAACGTCGCCCAATGGTTGCTATTTCTTCACCCCTGGAGTCAGGACGTTGCGGAACCAGTTCCATTTGCTTACCTTGGCTGACTTTTCAGGCTCGTTTCGGGTCGGCTTTGTAGTATTTCTCGAGGTTCTGTCGATCGAAGGCGCCTCTTTGTTGGCGTGGTATCTCGGCCGTGTAGTTGCAGAGTGACCATGATGCCGTTCAGAGTTGTATTTTTGTCTACGATCTTCACTGTGCTCCACTCTCTCCTCTCTCCTTGAGGTTAATCTTCGGCGTGTTGTTGTAAGGCGACCATCCGAAGGTGATGTGTTGTTTGACGAGCGCTTTTTGGATGGTGATGTTGGGCTTCTTCCCCTTCTTGCTGATCGATAGAGATCTTCAGTGCGTGACTTGAATCTGTAGTTTTTTTTCGGGGACATTCTGTAGCTATCTTTTAGTGGATCTTTGGGGATCAAGGAGGGGATCTCGTAGAGGTTGAAGCCCAGTACGGCCAGTTCGGCAAATATGTCATGTTGTAGATTGTCTAGTGCAGATTTTTTGATGTGTAAGTAAGCCTTCGCTTGATTCTTTCTGTGGTATGGTTTGGTTAGTGTGAAATCGGCTGATTGTAGGTGCTGAAGAGTTTTCACCTTTTTTAGTGTTCTCAGGACCGTATTACGGTTTAAAATCATGTACCGGTCGTCGGACGTTTTTTGTTCAATTTTGAACAGACGGGTTCGAGGAGAGGTCTTCCTACTCGAAGTGACACGGTTTTCCCGTCCCTGTCTCAATGTGCTCGGATTCAGGTTGGTACAAGTTAATTCAGGAGATGGTGTTGTTGAATGGTTCGAAATCGTAGTGGCCAAAGGAGGCTTGTTAATTTTGTGGACGATTGGGATTGACGTGGTGGATAAGATCTTTTCAGTTCTGGTGGCTTGGTTCGGTGAGGGACCATCAATTTGGTCCAGATGTTGGCTTATGTTCATCAATGAGCTCTGGGCCAAGAATTCGTCGGCGGATTTGGGGGAGGAGGAAATACAGATGACTGAATTGTTTGAGCTTGATTTTTGCTGTGGTGTGGTTGGTATGTCTTTTGAAAATTCTTTTTGTTTTGTTCTTGTTGCCATCAATGGGTCAAGGGCCGATACTGTTTGAGCCACGGAGGAAAACGTTACGTTTGTCGCAGAGATTTTTAGCAATGGTTTACTGTTTATGCTCTGAGTTGTCTTTTGTTGGTTTTCCTCTGGTCTCTGATATTCGGGCACTGCTCGGTTTGATTGTATATGCTTTTCCCTTTGACTCTTGAAAATCGGGACTGGTTGTAGAAAAGGTGCCACGATTTCTGTTTGGGACTCTTTATCTAATGCTACTAGCGAGGTTGCTTTGAGACGGTTTGAGAGCTCTTCTAATCTACTCAGCTTTGAGTCCAACATCGCGCTCTGTTCTCTGTTTCTTTGTTCAAGGGCTGTTATGAAGCCTTCGATAAATATCATTTTGGTGTGCATCATTGCAGTGAGAACGTTGTTGTCCTTCAGTGAGTCATTGATGGCTTCGTAAAGCTTTCCAAATGGAGCTAAAGCTATTGTGATTGCAGACATAATGACTGAGAGGTCAGGTTTTTTCAAAGGTGAAGACTTTGCTTCCGGAATTGTGATTTCGCTCAATCTTCTGTTTTTTGGCGGGGATCTGGATCGTGGGGTAGAGTGGGGCAATGGGTCTGATGGTTGTTGGAGGTCATCTATTTGAGGAGAGACCTCGTCTAGACTGAAAAGGTGATCTCCCAGAGGTCGAGTTGCACAGGACATCAGCGGTGTATTATTTCCCAATTTGTGCACTCGTACGGGAGTAGGGGAGGTTTGGTTAGCCTGAGGACCCGGGGGTTTAGGAAAAGGGTGCTTGCTTACTTCAATGATATTGTATTCCGTGGCTGAGGAGGGGTGGATGTCCCTTGGGATCGGGCTCGTTGGATCAGTGGTCGCTCCCTTTGCTTCGGAGTCTTTATTCACGGGGACGCCTGAGAGCACTTCGTTAGAGCCGTTTGATGTTTGCCTTTGAGAGTCGAAGGTCACTTTGTGTGGATCTAGAACAGCATTCGCTTCTTTACGTTGTGGGACCTCGTTGTTTGGGTTGGTCGTAATCTTTTTCGCCGTTGGTTCGCAGCTGGGTGGACTAAGAGGGTCACTTTGGACCATTCGTTGATTTTGAAGTGGTAGTTTGTGCTGGCCGTGGGATGGAGTCTCCGGCATTAATTTTCTTGCTTTGTTCATGGGTTGGAGGTCCTGAATGGCCTCCAAGATTTCGGCATCCGAGAGTTCTTTCGACTGGTCCAGTTTCCTTTTGAATTGTTTATTTATGAAGTCTTTCAGTGCACTGGACAAAAGGGGGGCGGGTAGAGTCCGCTTCCCTGTTTTCGTTTCTTTACTGGTTTTTTTGTTCGCGCTTATTTTAGACTTTTTGTTTCTTTTATTAGTTTGTTTGCAAACTTTTTTCGGTTCGGGAGTTTTAGGATCGGGCGTAGAGTCGGTCTCTAGAGAGATGTTGAGGTTGTCTAACCGCCTTTCCGGGGTGAGAATGATGGAAGTGACCCCCAGTTTCAAAGAAGGGGATTTGCTGGTGGCGTGCAACGCTGCGTCGACTGTTTTCACATTAAACTGTGTAGGTGTGGAATCCCAGTCGGCTGGTGGGGGGGCCCAAGTGGTCCGGAGAGGGGCACTGTTACTTTGCGCTAGGGATGGGGCGTGGACTAGTGCCTCCACTTCAATTGTCGTTGTGATCGTAGCTGAGGTTTCATCCGTAGAAAGGGACGTTGTAACACCCTCCGGAGCAACACACCTGGTTGAGGCGGAGGATTGGTCTGACTGAGCGCCGGGAGCTGACGCCGTAATGATGTTCAGGTGCGGCTTGGCGGGCTCCTGTGTCAAAGAGCTGCCGCGCTCATTTGAAGACCCTGCCTTAGCCGAAATTGACTCGCTCCTAGAGAAGCCGGTCCCAAAACCCTCGCCGCTGGCGGGCGGTGCAGGAGCCTGGCCTTGCCGTCCTCCGACTGCCGAAGCCAGGGAGTCCCTCATCTCGTTTACGAGACGGTGGGGCAACGCCCGCCAGGCGGGGGATGGGTCGCAGAAGGAACTGGAGTGGGGCGCCGTATCGATAGGACAGAAGATCTGGCGGGTCTCCGTTTGTTGAAGCGCTGCAGCGGATGAGAACAGGCCGTAAGTCCTTAGTGCGGGGCAGGGTTCGGCCGTGGTATCGGTCCGAGTTGATTTAGTCCGCCCGAGGTTGGGCACTTCGTTTGCTGGGATAGGCGTGAAATCATCCACAAGATTTGTGGGGTTGTGGGGATCATTTGATGAATGAAGTGCAGCGTTAGGTACAGGGACCGTGGCGCCGGAGGGGTCAACGAAATTTTGGACCTTTCGGTTTGTGTGGTTTAGAGGCCGGCTCGGCGGAGGTGCGGAGCCGGCCGTGTTCGCCGTATTCGCCTTAGGCGCTGTAGCCAGAGGGCCCAAAGAGATGTTGTTAATTGGCACTGAAGGGGGCCTGAGCTCCTTTAGTTTATTTGTGCATTGCATTAATTTGGCGTTCTTACCATCTGATGTTTTTGAGGAACTCCGTAGTACTCGCAAAGAGGCCTCTGAAGTGAGTTCTATTTCGGACTGTTCAGGAAGGATTACGCTTGTGCCGGGGGGCTCCATAGCGCCTGCAGCAGACTGCAGACGACTGCTCACCCTCAGCTCACGCTCCGCTCACCGCTCCGCGGTGGAATGGGTGTTTTTAAGCTCCAGTAGCAAAAAGAACAGGGTAGAAAGACTGCGGACTGCAGACGACTGCTCACCCTCAGCTCACGCTCCGCTCACCGCTCCGCGGTGGAATGGGTGTTTTTAAGCTCCAGTAGCAAAAAGAACAGGGTAGAAAGACTGCGGACTGCAGACGACTGCTCACCCTCAGCTAGACTATTTGAGTACTTCCCAAGGGGGAGGTTTTTGATAAAATGTGATGCAAAGTGTGCATTTTAAAGAATATGTATTCAGTAACACTGGTCAAAACTACTTGCTGCGTGGTGAAGTAGCTCATCAAACTCCCACATGGGCCAGAAAACTGGCCCACTTTGACCGATAAAACTGGCCCACACTAGCATTTTCTGTTTTTGGTTCAGGCTTTGCCCTGTTGCCCTATAGGCCAGTCCACTTAAAGCCCTGACAGTGCAGACCTGATACATTCACAGCACTGGAGTGCTGTGTGTTCTGCAGGTTATTGTTGCTGGTGGAAAACCTTGTACAAAACTAAGCATTTCGATGCAACAGTTCAGTCATGTACGTGCAAATAATGCTGTGCACCCGCCAATCGATCAACCAGTCATTGAAATATCACAGCTTTGTTCTCACACATCCAAATGCTACTTTTAACAGAATTCCTACTCTGTGAAAAAAAGAGAATAATTATATTTAAGCAAAGCGTACATCTGTAACCCAACCTGTATCGTTTTTATTAACACGTGTTCATTAAAAATCAAAGCAGCTCTGACACGTGGTCCTGTTTTCAAAAGACACCTGCACATTATCATATATATCTCTTTGAATGAATGGGGTCATGGCATGGTGCACCCCCCATGTGCCAAAATAACACTTCAAATGCGGAGCAGTAGATATTGATGGTTTCCAATAAAAGAAAGCCGCGAGGCAGAGCGTTGTGGGTGGGTTCCCAGGTGCAGGAACGCTACGCAACAATCGGCTGTCATTCCTCAGAGGGTGGGAAGGGGGGGGGGGCGGGGCAGGCAGCCGTGGCATGAGGTGAAAGTGGGAGTTTTGGATGCCATTGCTGACGTCGCAAAGCCACCACCCACCGCCTATTTTTAAGGCTATACTTGTCTAACCAAAGCTTTGCAGCGGCGGCTAGTAGGAAAACTGGCAGCACCCATGAAGAAAAGGGGGGGGGGGAGCTTTTAAAGTGGCTTTAAGCAAAGGCGTTGCACTTTTCATTACCGAAGGAGGGAATTCTCCACAAATCCGCCACGGCTTCGACACGTAAGGCAATCGCAAAACGTGTAAACTTGACCACAGGGTACACACGCTTACGTTGACTGACAACTATAGCGGAGGTTTGACAGCAACGGGGAGCAGGCAAGGGCGGTGGGGGGTAGGAGTGGGGAGCTGCCGACTAGGCAGACCCAGGAGGAGTGGATGACAACCAGGCTAGCCAAGAGGGCCAAGTGGGCCCAAAGGGTTACTGTACTAGAGCCACTGCACAAAGACACGGATCCCGTATTCTGAGCTAGTGTTCAGTCGTATTATTGGTAGCTACATTTTAAAAAAAAAATCGTTTTCATTGTGTGCCAATAGAAAGCATACATTTCATTCATGGTTTTCCTTCGGTATCTGCTTACCTTGATCACGCCATAGCGAAGAAGGCCCCTCACTGCGGCCACCGCTGCCCTGGCAGTGCACACCGTCACCAAACACTTCTTTGCCCAGCCCGCACTGCCTGCCCCTGACCTGTGCTGCTGTGCAATCTGTGTGCAGGGGCAGGCAGGGCACGTGCGGTTTTGGTTCTCCGGTGCCAGGAGGCAGCCCAGGTCCTCATGTACAGGCGCGCAGCCTAGCTACTCAGCCGAGCCCAGGGAAGAAAATAAATGGACAGGCAGCGCCAGCCGGCACTGCAGGCAGCCAATTCACGCAAACCACCCAGGCGGATTCACGTGACAAAGAGGCCCTATGCCCAGAGGCCTACAGGGGGATGTCCCGGTGGGGCAGTCCAGCCCTGGCAGAGTGCCCATGCTCAGCATAGCAGTTGATCCGGAGCAAAATGCGAGTTTACACATAGGCTGCAAAACACTCCTACAGTGCCATTTAGTGGAGGAAAGTGTGCTTTTTAATGAAAATAAAAACAACGTAAACGTTACGCAGTAGAACATGAAATGCTCTGTAAGGGCTATAATTGCATGCATAAAAGGGCTCAATGCGCACCTTATCTGGAGGGCTGGGTGTCCCCTAGGGATCCAACCTTTCTCCCTGGCTTTTCAACCACTACCTGGCACCTCTTGCCCATCACATTGCTACCTTCTGCTCCAACTTTGTGTTATGCAGATGACTCTTTTAGGCTCCACTCAGCCGCCTCTTCTTCCATCATACCAGACTGTCTTGCCGCAATTCAGGAATGGTGCACCGCCAATGATCTCTGCCTTAATGCCAGTAAGACTTATCCTCATCGGAACACCAGCTCCCTCCTTTCCTTCTCTCTGGCCGTCCACTCTGGGCTCTGTTCCTGCTCCTACATGTGAATGCTAAGAACCTTGGGGTCATCTTCGACCCCACCCTCTCTGTCTCTCCTCACACATCTCTGATGTCAAACTATCAGCTGCACCTCCTCAGAGGTATTCTTCCTTTCCACATTTTCCCCCAGAAGCTCATGGTCTCCATCCAGAGCTCAGGTTCTCTCTAGGCTGGACTACTGCAACAGCGTCTTTCTGCCCCTACTCTCCGACCTCTACAACCTATCCAGAACAGGATCACAAGACTTGTCCTTGGCCTCAAGCCCAGGGATAAAATCTCTCCAGCTCTGAAATCTCTTCACTGGCTCCCCGTGGCGGCAGGGATCAAGTTCCAGACCCTTTGCATCATCCACAAGGCTTTCTGGGGCTTGGGACTGCACTACCTCCAACTCTCTCTTTCTAAACATCTCCCTTCTCGAGCACTCCGCTCATCCACCTCCAACTCTGAGGGTCAGTGGCTTTTCAGAGCAGAGATTTGGGGGCAGATCTCTCTTCGGCTGGGGCCTCCCTCTGAAACAGCCTCCCTGCCTCTCTCAAACTTGAGCAGAACCACCTCTGGTTCCAGAAGCAACTCAAGACCTTCCTTTTCGCTTCCGCTTTCACTCTTCCTCTCCCCCACTAATTTCCCGACTGCTCCATGCACTGGTCACCTGGCTACCCTCTGAACTTGGGCATTTGCCTTCCACACTGCCTCTTGAATCCCCCAGCACTTGTGGGCTGTATCTGCAACCCTACAGTCCCCTCGCTCTGCACTTTTGAGCCTCCCGCCGGCTGCACTTATTGCATTACTTGCACTTTTTTCCCCCCTCAGCACTTCTCCCCTTCCTCTTCCATGCACTCACGCGATCTGAATGACACAAGACCTAGTAATATCGTTTTGTCCTCCCTCTGTTTCACCCTCCTTGCCTTGTCGCGACTAGAAATACTGGTCTACAGGCACATTATAAAATTCCATATCATTAGTTGTCTGTATGATGCCTTAGCGTGCTCAGATGGGTCAGATGGGCCAAAATCAATTTCAGGGGAAGTGTCCATGCCACTTGCACTCAGTAGGTTGTCATATACGTTCTCAATTCTGAATTACTCAGACACTAGCGCCTCTGGAACATTAGGTGTTCCATATTCTAGGCCAAAGGGTGGGATATCCTCGTCTGAGGGGGTCAGCCTTCTCAAAAATGGAGGAAAGTTAAGTCTTTTTCGAGCAAAGGTTTGAAGGATTTCTCGACCTCCGAGGGAGTCAACAGTTTTCGGCGCCGAAGGTGATGTCCTAGACAGGCTCGACCTGTGACTGAGTCTTCAAAGGTTAGAGGAACGGGCCTCTCCTCGACTCAAGGCCTTGAGGTGGTCCACGATTTTTGGCCCGGCTTGGGGGCACGCACGCTTTAGCCTGTTTGGACTCCTTATCTGCCCTGGCAGGCGCTACAAGGTCGTGACCCTTCATCTTTTCCTTCGAAGGGGCCGGAGACGCCTCTACGAAGATGTATCATCATCTGCAGACAAAATGTCTCCCATTCGAGGTTGACCTACCTGGGCATGCAATGCAACCTTGCTGTCAGAAGGAGTCGGAAGAAGACGGAGACCCATAACTCTGACAGGAACCTCTCGGAGATCAAGAACGTTTCTTAGAATGTATTCTCAGTAGTGACTCACCCCACAAACGACATTCAATGATTATCTTTTCAAAGGCATCATGGAAGGGGACCTCGGGGGGGGGGGGGAGGGGGGGCAGGGGGGGCTTACCCGCTGCAAAATTCCCCTTCTGGTCCTGGAGCGCCTTCCCCGTCAGTCTGACATGAACTGCAGTCTGCTGTCTTGTGGTCGATGCCCAACCACAACAGACAAACGTGGTGAGGATTGGTGATGGACATCTTCGACCCTGCACTTGACACATTTCTTAAACCCTTAGGGGTCAACATTTTAAGGATAATGGTTGTAATATTCAACAGAAATAAATGCACAGTTATCAATGCAAAGCTAGCGGAAAAACGGATCAGAATAATGTGTGCAATGCGTGCTATATATACTGATGACCTCAGCCTCAAGAAGGGATGGAGGCCTTCGAGGGACAGTCGACGACGGTGATGCAAAGCGCCCTATATTGCAAAAAGAGAGGGGGGGGAGGTGGGGGGGGGGGGGGACTACGTGGGACACAATCCATTCAACAGGTATTGTACCACCCACTTGTTTGGGTGTATGTGATCAGCTGCACTCTCTCCATAAAAAAAGCATTCTGTCTATTTAGCCAGGTTTTATATTCAGGACAAGATTGACAAAATTGTGCCAGACACATCCAAATACATGTAATCACCTGGACGTTAAGCATTTTGCAATTCAATCTTTGATTAAATCATACCACCACAGGAATGTCTTATTTAAGCTATCCAGTTGAACAAGTTACTTACCCATGATAACGTTCTTTCGATATTCATCCCACGTATTCCTCATTTTATGATAATTATCCTTCCAGCTTCAGAATAATTATTCTGACAAGTGGTGCTGTGTGCCGTCTCGAGTCGATGGCCCTCAAGGGACTCTGTTCGACTGTCGACGTCATCAGTATAAGTAGATCATTCTGTTTTCCCCCTCCTGAAGAGGAATTACCCAGGCATACCATAGACCGTAGGCTCCAAGAAACCATATAGTATAAAAACACAAATTGTGTGGAGGGTTTGGCTGGGAGGCGCGATGAGGAATACGTGGGAGAAACATCCAATCGAAAGAAAGTTACCATGGGTAAGTAACTTGTTCTTTGAATGGATTGTGCCCCCTCACGTATTCCTCATCTTATGATAGACTCCCAAAGCAGTAATAATTTGGTGGTGGGAGTACGAATTATATTTTGTTCTGATCATGGACCGAATGAAGGACCGTTTTTGCAAATTGTCCTCCGACTGGAAGATGAGTCCAGGCAGTAATGTCCCACAAAAGTACGAACAGACAACCAAGTGGCCGCTGAACAAACGTCTGATTGGGAAACCTCTGAAGAGCAGCAGAGGTTGCCATGCCCCTTGTGGAATGTGCTTAGGCCTTGCGGTGCGTCCTTGCCCGCTAATCTGTAACATTCACTAATAGCCACGAAGGCCCATCTGGATATGGTTTGTTTAGTAACAGCTAGACCCAATTTAGGGCCAGTATAGTCAATGAATAATTGGTAATTTCGGTGTAATTTAGCCATTCTAGATTTGTAAAAATTGAGAGCCCTTTGTAGGTCCAGTCTATGTAATCTTTCCTCCTCCTTTCCTGGATGGGGAGGTGGATAGAAAGTTGGCAAAATTATTTTTTGAGACAAGTGGAAGTCGCAGACTACCTTAGTTAAAAAAAAAAAGAAGGTTTCACCTTGAGAACAACCTTGTCTTTATAGAAAACCGTATGTGGAGGTTTACAGGAAAGAGCCTGCAACTCGCTTATGCTGCGGGCTGACATTTTTGCAATACACAAAAAACTTTTGAATGTTAAAAGTCTTAATAGGCATGAGTGTAAAGGCTCAAAAGGAATGCATGTTAGAAATCTTAACAGCAGACTGAGATCCCATACAGGGACATTGAATGGAACTGGTGGAAATACATTAGTAAGACCTTTTAGGAATTGAACAATCAGAGGGATCTTAAAATATGAATCCTCCTCTGAAGAGTGCTTCAAAATAGATAGCGCCGCCAGGTAACCTTAAATTGTTCCAATCTGGATCCCCAGATTTGCCAAATGTAACAAAAAGGAAAGTATCACAGGTGTGTCACAGAAATGGATCCACATTCTTATCCCTGCACCACTTGCTGGACTTGTTCCAACGGCAGCGGTACAAAGATTTTGTTGCTGGTTTTCTGGCCGAAAGCAAGATCTCCATTACGTCATCCGTGAAGTCCCAATTCTTCTACCTCAGCCTCTCCATAACCATGAGTGAAGGTGGAGTGTCTTGACCTCTGGATGGAGAACCCGACCCTCCTCTCACGAGAGACTATCCTCCTTGTGGAAGACGTATTGGAGGGCAGATGGACATGTCCAGAAGGTCCAGACACCACGCCCTCCTGGTCCAATCCGGGGCAATTAGGATTGTGGGTTTCCCAAACTTTCTCAACCTCCTGATCATGCGAGGAATGACGGGGACTGGAGGAAACGCGTACAGGAGTGTAAACTCCCAGTCTACTACGAACGTGTCCCCTAGAGCTCCTCTTGGGGGAAATGCCCTAGAGCGGAACAGCTCCCAATTCCAGTCGACACTGGTCACAAACAGATCCACTTGATGGGATCCCCAAAGATCTCCTGAAGGACTTCCTGAGCTGGTTACCACTTGTGGGAGAGTGCTCTGCCTGCGCAGAGCGTCCGCTGCCATTGTCTCCTCTCCAGCTAGGTGAACGGCTGATCAAGAGATTCCTTCTTGAATTGGGCAGAACCAGAGCTGCAATGCTTCTTTGCGCAGTGGTAGTGACCCTACACCTCTGCTCTTGTTGACGTAGTACATAGCCACTGTGTTGTCCGTCATTATCAGGACATTCTTTCCCTGTACAGAGGGCAGAAAGGCCTTCAGCGCTAGTCTGATTACCCTAAACTCCAAAAGGTTGATGTGTAGTTTGGACTCTGATGGAGACCAACGACCGCAGATTGTCAGATCGTTGGCTTGGGCTCCCCACCGCCATCCGTCACTACTGTCATCTTCGGCCATGGCTGCCAAAAAAATTCTCCCTTTCGAATGTTGTCCTTGCAAGCCCACCACAGAAGGTCCTGACAGACTTTGCTTGGAACTTTCAGGTGGTCTGACATTCTGCCTGAAAACTGGGACCATTGAGTCCTGAGAGCCCAGTGAAGGGATCGCATTCTCAGGCAAGCATCTGGCACCAGATAAATGCAGGATGCCATGACACTGAGCAACCTTAAATAAAAAAATGTTTAAAAAAAAAAGGCTCGAATATGCTGGGCACTCTGAAAATTGGTGACCATCTGCAGAATATGTTGAGCTCTCCCCTTGGGTGGCGAGGCTTTGCACGAGAAAGCATCCAGGACTGCTTCAATAAATTGGAATCTTTCAGAAGGTATCAAGTGGGACTTCTTGTAATTGAGGGAGAATCCCAGTTTCTGGAGAGAGTGGCAGGTTACGATTAGATGTTCCCGGGCTTGTTTGGGTGAACAAGCCCTGTTCAGCCAATCGTCTAGGTATGGGTAGACGTGATCCCCCCCTCATCGGAGACTTGCTGCCACCACCACCATCAATTCGGTGAAAAACCCTTGGGGCAGATGTCAGCCCGAATGGCAGAACTCGAAACTGATGAGAACCGCCAACCGCGAATCTCAGGTACCTTCTGTGCTTGAGATACATAGGCACATGAAAGTAAGCATCCTGAAGGTCCAATGATACCATCCAGTCTTGCAGTTGGAGAGCCTGAAGGATTTGGGAAAGGGTAACCATCTTGAACTTGTCCTTCCCAAGGAACTTGTTCAAGTTTCTTAAGTCCAAGATGGGTCTCAATCCTCCATCCTTTTTGGGAATGGGAAAGTATGGGGGGAATACCAACCCTTGTTCCTTTCCGCTACAGATAAATGTTCTATTGCACCTCTCTCTAGCAGGGTCAAAATTTCCTGCACAAGGAGCGGATCTGTAATTTTGAAATAGTTGTTCCCCGGTGGATGATCTCTAAGCCTTTTTTGGAAAGGGAGGAAGTAACATTGAGTTACAGTTTCCAGTGCCCAAGCATCAGAGGTAATGCCCTGCCGTTCTTTCAGATGCTGAGTAAGTCTGCCTCCCACTGGGGTCTTGTGAATCAAGGCCTCAAGGGTTGAGGCAGCCAATGGTAAAACTGCTGCTTGGGTTGGCTTAGCACCTCTCTCTCGTCCACCACGAGGGAATCTTCTCTGACCGGCTTGTCCTCTTCAAATTGAGTAGAATCGAAAGTACTTACCCCTCCAAGAAGATGAACCAAAGCAAGGTTGTTGAGGCTGTCTAATGGTGGTGCTAAGGGATTTAGCCGCCACCTTTGAGGTCAGCAGCTTTCCCAAACTCTCATGCCCCTCGAGCCATCAAACGGCATGTTGAGAAGTCTAGCTTGCACATCTGCTGCAAACTCGGACTTCCTCAACCACACAAACCTGCGTAACACTGTGCTAGTTGCCATGGATCTGCTGATACGGTCTGCAGTATCCAGACCTGACTGGAGACTTCACCCATTGCCTCCTTACCACCCTTTATTGCCAGGAAGCCGTCCCTTTCCTCTCCTTCTGGGATGTGATCAGCCGCCATAGCTACGCAATCCCACAGGGTAAACGTAAATCTTGACAAGGTACAAGTTACATTAGTTGACTTTAATGCCATACTGCCAGCAGTAAATACCTGTCTTGCCCAGGCATCCACTCTCTTATCATCCCTATCAGAAGGGATGGATGGGTATGCTGACTGCTTGGTAGATGTAGCAACCTGAACCACCAATCTTTCAGGTGTTGGATGTTTAGTCAGATGCTCTGGATAGCTGCTGGATGGTCTTTATTTTCTAGCAACATTTTTATTCACTGCAGCTGCAGTCTGTGGTGTCTGCCAATTTGCAGAGACCCTTTTTTGTAGTGCAATGTGCAATAGCAACATTTTATCATTTTGGGGTTCTTGATCCAAGATATCAGTCATGTCATCCTGCTCAAAAGAAGGAGAACCTAAAAACTCTATAACCCTACTCATTAGTTTCCTATATGAGGAGTCAGCATGATCAGTAAGATCTGGTTTGCCAAATTTTAACTTCGGAGAGGTATCTAAACCACTGGCCGACTGAAGGTCGTCATACAAGTCCTTTAATCTAGACTCAGAAATCAATTCATCTGGTACATTAGGAGTGCCATATTGTAACACAAATTGTAGTGCGTTATCATCTGAAGGTTCATCATCCTCATAGATGGGTGAAAACCTTTTCCTGGATTACCACTGGCATCTACAATCTCGAAGTAATCGTCGGCATGACTTCGAAGTCGGGGGTCGCCTTAGTTGGCATTGACTTCGATACTGGTGTCCAGGGATCCGACTGTGTTAACGAAGGCGCCGCCATTGTCGACGTCTTATGCTTCTCGAAGGAACCCTCGATGGACTGGATTCCTGACTTGTCAAAGCCCTCGACGATTTCACGTCAGATCAAGTTCTTTCTCGATGCAGAACCTGCTGTTTCGATGATTTCGTCTTCGACTTCCCTTTGTCGTCTTTGCAGATCGACAGGAGCATGGGCTTTCTGCTTCTCCTTCGAGAGGGGGGTGGGAGAAGGGGGTGGGAGAAGGGGGCTGGGCCGCATTCTTGAAGATTATGAGCATTTCATTACGAAACGCATACCATTTTGCTGGGGAGTCTATTTAGTTGTACACTTGATTACCGCAGCCGAGAAATCGCTTGAGGTCGAAGGTGACCTATGACGCAGTTTTGAAGAATGGCGTGGTCGACTTCTCTATCAAGACCATTTTGATTTTTTACATCGAGGAGAACCCCTCCACTCATCAGTCTTTCTTTTTGAACTCTTCAAATGGGACTTCGAAGGCAACCTCCCCACCGCCAATTCACCTTTACGCTCCCTGAGAGCCTTTTCGGTCATCGCCTGACAGGAGCCAGAGTCGGAAGTACAGTGACCGGTACCAAGACACCACAGACATATGCGGTGGGGACGGTGATCGACATCTTCGATCCACAGTCTTGGCACTTCTTAAAGCCCATTTTAGGCATTGATTGAGCCAACGGGGAAGACATTTTTTAAACGAAAATACCTATCGAAGTTCACTGAAGAACCAAAGCGCGCCATAATTCTTCCAAGCGTTAGCTCGGAAAAACGGAACTGAAGCCAATGGGTGCTGCGTGCGCTACTTTGTGATGACAGACAGTCGAACTGAGGCCCTCGAGGGGCATTGATTCGACGAGACCGCACACAGCACCCCCGTCGAAAAAAAATTCCTTAGCAGCTAAACTGGAAGGATAATTATCATAAGATGAGGAATACGTGGGAGGACACAATCCATTTAAAATATATTTATGAAGTCACAATTTGCGTCAAACATTGCTCCTTAGATTAAGGAAAAATAACATCCTCAACATTCCAATGTTACTGTCCTTTGCCAACAACCTTCTCACCCTTTGGAGGCTTCCTATGGGCATTAATCAGTGGTGAATGCGCTTGCCTATCAACACAGCCCATTTGATTCATTATGGACAGTTACCAAATATCAAATACAAAACCAAAAGGAAATACTTTCCAAGGAATTTATCGGTGCTGTGGATCCTTAATTATATATTTTGGGGATAGTTGAATGCTATCAACTAGAACTTTACTAATAGTGTACTATAGTTAAGGTAATGTTTGTTCTGTGAATTCAGATCAAATGCAGCAATGCCTAAACACACACTGCACATCTCAACAGCATCCCATTCTACTTCTATCAAAGAGAACAAATGATTAGCAACAGCATTCATAAACAGGATTCAGAAGAATAAACCTGAAGTTGCCTACAGTACACCAATAGCAATGTACTAGTTCATAGCTCTGTGTCTGCTAGTTAAAGCCTCTGCATTCCTCCCGTTACTCTCACCTGGATTCCTCACCTTCCTTCTTCTGTTAGCATTCATGCCTTCACGCATAAATTCCTTTCCTGACTCTCAGCTGCTAATTCTCTCCCGCTTGTTTCCTTCCCTTTCTTCCTCCTTGTGGGTTAGTTACTGCTGCACTCTCTACTTGCCTGTCGACTGTTTAGGTCCCGCTTCTGGCTACATTCACCAAAGACCTTTTTTGGGGCGCAGTTCCCCCTCTCCCGCAACTAGAACCATCATCAGAGCCGTTTTCTGCCACCTGGCTGTTTCCTCTGCAACAGCGTTTGCTCCACACACACCATCCCGGTTCCATTACAGAGTTGAATGGGTTTGGGAAAGATAGCCTTTACCTACCTTGGAGTAGCAAAACTAGGTAAGATGCGGTCACATCTGTGTCTATCTTTTGATAGGTGGTGGAAATCTAAGGAGGAAGTGGTGACAGGAGTAGCAGAGGAGGCAGTGAATAAAGGAGAAGAGCGAAGGAGGATACCAAGATCACCAGTGAAGGTGAATAAAGGGGGGCAGGGGTTGGAGAGAAAGATTAGTCGGAAGAAGACCCAAAGAGAAGACTGAGCACAAAGATGGAGTGCACACTTCTGGCGAGCACAAATGAGGCAGGAGGAGGAATATGCGTGTGCCCTGGGAGTTTCCTAGACCTGAGAAGGAGAGAGGGGGCTTAGAGATAGGTCCCTCAGGTACAAGCAGATGTTGAGGTGATGAGAAGAAGGCTAGTAAGAGTAGGCTGTGGACCCCTCAGATCAGGACCCTTGAGCCAGAGCAAGGCCAGTGCCTCAGACCCAGCCTGTCTCTGACCTAGTCTACCTCCAGCCCATGCTCAGCTGCGCATGGGCTGGTATCTTCTGTGGTAAGCAGCCTGTAGTCACAGTGACTCAGGCTAAGGTTCTGGTTGACTTCTTAGTTGATGGCGACTCACCAAGAGAACATATGAAGACAGCCTGCCCCACGACCCACAACCACAAAAGACAGTGACCTATGATGTGGAGGACTGTTTTCTTCCCAAACAGAGTGACACTCGGCAGAGTCCCAGAGAGTCTGAGAGAAATGTCTTTCGTTGTTGAGGCTCCAGAGACAAAGGGAATATTGCCATACCAACTTTTGCTTTGGAACAGTAAAGTTAGAAACATTCTTCAACCCGTTCAGGACTAGAATGACACAGACTGGAGAAGTCTCTTGCGGAAAAGGAGAGGAAGGCTCAGCCCCTCTAAGAGAAGACTGCAGATTTAGTTTAACCCTTTGTTTTCAGTTGATTTAACTTCACGGACCCATTTAAACCCTTGCATCAAGAAACACAACACATTTTGCAATTTAAGAGTTAGTCTAATTGGCACATGGTTATGTAATTACAACAGCTAAATCAATGTTCGGCCTTTTCAGATCACATCTCGTAACCTGTAGTTTTCCTGTGACCTTACAATAGGTACAGTGGTCAGATTCAACACATGGTTATACCCTTGGTGTAACAGAAGCCATCACATGGTCACTGGGGTGAAGTCTGTGATACCCATAACAGCCTCATGCTGTGCAGAACGCTGTAGGATTTCGAAGTGTGAAGACAACAGGATATGAGCAGGACCCTGGAGGATAAATACCTTTATTGGAGAAACAGAACTCCCAAGAATGGTGCAAAGACATCAAAGCTACTTTTAGACATCTATCCAGTGGGGACTACACCACTCTGAGGATACCGCGACCAGGGGTAAAACTTGCAAGTTACTAGCTAGTGATCAAAATGCACTCAACCACAATTCTATACATACAGACAGCACACCATTTCTTACTTGAGAGGGCCAGAAACACTTCAAAACCAGATTCCTTTGTCTATCTAAGAAAATATCACAACACCAGTGCAATATTCGAGTTGGACCACTTACAATGATGCATCCTCCAACCTAATCCACTCTCTACCTGTTGAAAACGGCTTAAAACCGTTCCAGAAAGACCTCCATATCAGTCCTTCACTACTGGACAGCTCAATCCCAACACACCAGCAACTACCAATTTAACACTTGCTAAAAATGTACACCCTCTGGCAGTGTAGCATGGATAGAGATGTAACACTGGACCGCCCATCCCCCCCTCCTCCTTGCTGCCACTTCTCTCACAGAAATCTCTTCTCAGATCCCATCACTTCATTCTCCGATCATCGATCTGTATGCAGTCTTCCATATACTCCCCAAGCAAGTCCATATAACCTCACAACTAGAAGTACAGTTGGCCTTATGAATGCTCTATGAGCCTATAAACGCACCCTGGAGAGCCAGAATTTTAGCGAGAAGGAGCAGTGTCACATATTCTAACAGAAACATGGTTTTCTGTTAAGGACCCCACCCTTTTGATGGACTGCTCTTAAATCAATACAGGATAATTCATACAAATAGAGGCATGGGCTTAGGTGGATGGGCTAGCAATGATCCATTTAGAAGACATATCTGTCTGGAAATAACCAACATAATATTAGCCCACTGGTAGTGGAATCTGAACAAATACTTTATTTTCACTGTAATATATCATAAAACAGGTTACAGCGCTAACTTACTAGGTGACATCAACTCAGCCTTATCCACTCAAACCTTTGTGCAAGGTAATGGCTCTGGGTGATTTCAATCAACCATAAAGAAAGACAAGCTGCTGAAGCAGTGGATAATTTAGAATCGCTGTACTGGATCCAAATAACCTCCTCACAGACATACAAAGCAGGCCACACCCTAGACCAAATGTTTTCTTCTAGCTTTGAAATCTTTAACCCAACAACCCAGTCCTGGTCACCTCACATACTCATTAACCTGAACGTAAGGGAGGACACCTCCCATACCCATCCTAGAAAATCGGCTGCAGCAAAATCATTGCATGAAGAAACTTTCCAATACCATCCTCTGTAATGCTTTCACAAACCATTGGGTATTTGCCAACATCAAGACTAAAAACAGAATGGAAGCATCTTGAGTTGGCCCAATCTCCAGCTGAATGCCACAAGAGAATCCTCTGGGAACACCAATCAGGAAAAATTGCCTCATCCCAGCCATAACAGACAAAATCAGAGAGACCAACCACTGGTGGGGCGTCCCAGTTAAGGGTGGAACAGTGAAGGGTAAAACCCAGCCTCTTTATCCAGGAGTCTTTGTTAGGCAGAATCATATGCAGTACTGTTAGGGAACACTACAGACAATTAGGACTACAGGTGATAGTACAATTTCACCTTTGGTACAAGCCTGTACTACACAATAAAGTGGTAGCGATGGCTGAGCAGCCAGACTCATCTCAAGAGCAAATGAGCAGTAATAGGGATTACACAAAGGACTACAATTACTGTGACACAAACACTGACTCAAGGTTTCTGGTTAAAAAGTACATTTATTTTTAAACCCTCTGTTCACAAAACACTTCCCTTCTATTAAAACAAAACCACACTCTATATATACTACACAGAACCAATTCCTTTTGTTCAGGTCAATTCATGTTAAGTACATTAGGTTTTGACAGACCTGTGTTGCGAAACAAAGACGTTACCGTGGGTTAATATGCGATCACTTTTTGACAGTAATGACAGTTCGGTCTTACGAAAGAAAAGCGTATCCGCGGACAGAAATGTAACCGTAGTCAAACACACTTAGCACAAAGAATTAAAAGTAGGGAATAGTGGATAAAAATCATAGGCAATACTTTTGTCAAGGCACTAGAATCAGAGGACGTGTTCTAAGAGACAGATAAGTCAATAGGCCTGTGCCAGTGGCAAATGGAGCAGGGCTCTGTTGTCGAGGATCACACGGTTAGAACAGTCCAAGATTAACGTTGCCAGGAGTACTGGATATTGTCAAAGGGAGGCAAAAATTATAAGACGGAAGAAAGAAAGGACAAGCCTTCGGAAAGGAAAAGGGTTCACCCAGATTCCTCAAGGTCGGATGGAGAGAATGACCAAATGGACACAGTACCTTATAAGAAAGCTGGTGCTACAGCAGTTGTTCCTGCAGACTCACGGCTCCTGGAGCTTCAGTCATGGGGACAAGAAGGACGACGTCTGGAGCGATCTGCACTACCCACGGATGAGGCCAGTAGCAGCAAAGCAACGGTGAATAAAAGGTGCGCTCCTTTAAAACAGGACAGGGCTCTTCTGATGGCTATCCGGACCACTACAGCTTCGTGCAGCGATTTCAACCCAGAAGAGGATTCTCTGGCTGTAGATGGTGAGCTGGTTGATCCCACCAGGTTCAAGGGAAGAAGACTCCGGACTGGATTTCCTCTGTCGTTGAAGGGTAGATAGCTCAGGACTGCAGCAGGGCTTCACCGAGATTCGGAAGTTACAGCAGCCGTCTTCTTCTCCGATTCCCTTCGGTTCCTGTAGTTCCAGTGGCGACTAACTTCCAGCCCAAGAGTCCTGCCATTTATGCCAAAATCCCCCATTCAAACAGCTTGGCTGTCAATCACACAGCAGGGGGTTGGGGGGGTTGTCCAACCCGGACAACCACCTTAGCCAATCGACACAAAGTGGGACTTGGGTCCCCAAGGAGACCCTGTGCTGGGGGTGCCTAAACCCCTCCCTCACATTCAGCCCACCTAGACACCCAGAATTCAAAAGGAGGGCTTCTTCGCAGAAGCCCGCCAAAGGATGGCGAACAAAGAAGGCAAACCTGGTTCGCTGCGAAAAGTAAAACACAAGAAGGACGTTAACAAAAAGAAATGGCGACAAACTGACCAGAGACAAAATAAAATCTATTTGGTCAAGCGGGTTTATGTTCGAGGATAATACAATAGCTTAAAACAGGACCACGTTTATATACTAAAATCGCGGCAGAAAGGTTAGGGTAGAGACCACTGCCACCAGCCAAGTCTTAATGTTAATTATGTTAATGTTAAGGGAGCAAAACAAGGCTCCAGGAAGTACAGACAAGGGGTCAGAGTTAACCCTTTCCAATACTCCATGTAAGATGGGGTGTAATGGGTCTGTAGTTTAAGTGACTGCATAAAGTAAAAGGCAACTTTACCTGTTTCTGGGGGACAGTAGTCAGCCCCAGAAAGATTTAGTCAGTGGGAAGTCTCAGACAACCCGGGGAAGTCTCAGACAACCCTGTGTCACTGCACTGAAGGTGCTGTGTAACACAAAAAGTGGGGCTCATCCAGTGGTGTGGCTCCAGAGTCCAAGATCACACAAATCGTAGAAATACACATGGCAAAACACATGTAAGAGTGGAGTAAAAGGTTCACACTCTTACCAGGTGGAAAAAATAAACCCCAGAAATCCAGCAAAGCAGCAGAGGGACTCACTAGGTAAGGGAAATGAGCCATAAATGAGAATTCTCCCTAACAGTCTTTGATTTTGCCTTCCTACCTGCTGCACCTAGCAGTATCCCTAGCATGCCAATTACTGTGAAGTCTCTCCACACTGCAGTATTTGCCTATACTGCATTCACTCCTGCTGCTCCCACTCACCTCACACTAAGCTTTCTCCAATCGCGCTACAACTTTCTCCTTTCCTACTTGTATCATAAAACTCCCATCTTGAAACTCCCACTACGCCATCTCTCTTACACCTCCTACTTCAAACAAACCAAACCGATGCGCTAGCCATACCTCCCCTAAAACCTATCCACTTTGCCTCTCTTTCTCTGTGACTCAACTTTTCTACTCTTCGTTATCAGACCAACTGAACATTGCACTCTGGAATGCTCAGTCTGTATGCAATCCGACTACTTTCACGCCAGCTCTCCTCCCCTAGATGACCTTGCTATCACTGAAAATTGGATTTCTCCATCAGACACTGCCACTCTGGCAGCCCTACACGACTCCAAACTATACGTCATTCACTCTCCTCGTCTGACTAGCAGAGGTGGAGGCAGACACCTACTCTCTTGCTGCCTCAATATCTCCAATACCACATCCTCCCCCATCTCTTTTGAATTCCCCATCTCTAATATTGCTCCGCCTCACACAGTTCACATCTCCATCTATCTCCTTCCTGGTCCCACTGGAACATTCTTTGATGAACTTGGGCAACTCCTCGATTCTCTTTCCACTAAACATCACTTCATCATTTTAGGGGACTATAGCCTTCGCTCTCCAATCACTTCTCAGAAATCTGAACCTCAGAAATCTGAACCTCAGTCATTTCTCAGTGACCACTGTCTCCACACCATCCATCCATCCATCCATAATCTACCAACCCACACTGGGGCCAACTCTTTGGATCTCTTATTCATCTCAACCTCTCAGCCACCAATACTACTGTCGCTCCATTGTTTCCACCATCATCTCCTTTTCCCTCTGACCTCTCCTAACCACTTGCCTCACCTATTACTAAAAGGAAAATGTAACCATTCTGCCATTCCTCCCTTTCGCTGACCTGTAGTTCTCACTCTCCTCCTTCATACCCGATGCCTCTTCCACGAACACTGCCTTCTACATCTTTCAATCCCTACTATAGGACTGCTTCTCCTCTCACTTCCCACTGCTAACTTTCACCTCAAAGTCTCAGCGTGCTCAACCATGTGTCGTCCCCTTCATATGTGCTCTCCGCGCGCAAATGGAGGCGTACCCACTTGCATGAGGACCTGCAACCCTACCACTCTGTCCAGTCCTCTCTTTGTAGAACAAAAAGGAAATTATACCTCACCCTCATTCACTCTCCAACCATCCTCGCCTGCTACAGGGCATCCTAAACTCACTTCTCCAAATTATAGGACTATCAACTGCACTGTCACAGCTAATGACCAAACTGAATACTTAGCTACAAAAAACTCCCTCCTCCTACATTCTACACTGCGCCTACTCTGCCATCATCCATCTCTCACTCTAGTCACACGAATACTGAATAAGTCCTATATCTACTGATGAAGGCTAAACCCTCTGTGTCCCATCAGACCCCACTTGCTCCTCAGCTGGTGTAGCCTATTGCCCTTTTAGTTGCCTCTCATCTCACTGAACTAGTCAACCTGTCTTCGCCTCTGCTTGCTTTCCTTCTATTTTCAAAGCAGCAAGTCATCCCTCTCCCATAAAAGCAAGTGGTTGACCTGAAACTACCGGGTAACTCACCTTGCGTCTCCCCTTCCGCATTATTCAAAAGTGCTCGAAAGGGTTGTGTTCATCCGTCTTACAAATTTCGTAGACATGCACAACCTTCAAGACCCCCTACAAGCAGGTTTCTGCTCCCACCACTCCACAGAAACCTCCCCATGAATGTCTCCAACTTAATCACCTATGCTAAACACTCCAACATATCCTCGATCCCAATTCACCGTGTCCCGTCCACTGCCTTTGATAGAATATCTCTGATCGCCTCAATACTCGCTCTCCTCTTTGGATTCATGATCAAGCCCTTGCCTGGATTGAATCCTACCAGTCCCCTCGACAATTCTCTGTCTCTTGGAGCAAAACCACCTTGCAACTCATTTCTCCAACTGCTGGGATCTCTCTGCTTTACACTTTACACCTCCTTTGTTTTCTCGTACCAACTCTTGCGGATGACATCCAAATCGTCTCTTGTCCTGAACTGTCCTCAAACCTAACAAAATTTCCAACTGTCTCTGCCATTAAATATTGGATGGCCTTGCACTCTCTGGTGAAACTCTACCAAAACAGAGGTGCTCTCCACTTCCAAATACTCATATCTTCCCCTGCCTATCCAGTTCCCACACAATACTCTCCCCTCTCTTCTTCAGCTATGGCGTCATCTAGGACTCTTCACACACCTTTTCTACTTTCATCTACAAAACTGCAAAAGCTGCACGCTTCAACCTCAAACATTTTGAAAATCAAGTGCCTTTCTTTCATCGGAGCCAAACATCTCTTAATCACTCTGGTCTTCTCAAAACTGGACTACTGTGCCAGCATCCTCTTTGGTCTCCCCAACTATGCTTTCTGTCCTCTCGACAAGATCATGAACTTTGCTATCGGGATGCCCTTGGAACTCCCTCAATTCACACCTAATTTCTCGTACCGTCACCAGGCTGGATGGCTGATGATGCAAAACAGGGCCAGATTTTAATTTCTTCTCCTGGTTCACAAATCTATCCACAGTAAGGCACCACTGTATCTATCCCATTTTATCCAACTTTACAAGCCTCCTCATAATCTCGGCTCTTCCTCCTGGACTACCATCGTGGCACCTAACCCTCCTTGTGCTTCCTCCTTCTCTCTTCTTGCATGGAATTCTCTTACCCAGACATCAGCGAAAGAGTCCACACCAATTTCTTCAAAACCAAACTAAAAGACTACCTCCCTCACCTCAGTTACCCTCTTAGCCCATCTCTCATATGCCTTCTAGCTAACATTTTTCGCCTCACTTTCTCTGCCTGCACTCTAGCACTTCATCCATCATGGTCATATCCCTAATAGCTTGTTGTACCACCTCCCTGCACTTAAAATGTCTAATGTTGGTGGCTCTTAATCCATGTCTGACCCCGCGCCCCCCTCTCCCCACCCCTCCATGTACTGTCCCCAGTGACTGTTCCATTTACTTCCCTCCACAAACTATTCAGGTGGTCACTCAAACTCATCCCATTATAAGAGGCTCACTGCTTCCTGTCAAATCTGATTTCGTATGCATTGTTTGTTCTTCTGGAATCACAAGAGCATTATTCCCCCGTGTATATATAAATACACCAAGAGTACCTAAAGCCTTAAAAAGGCTTAAAAAGGCTGCCCCAATCTAGCAGATAAAAAGATAATCATCTAAAAGTGATCAATAAATGGTTCAATCAGGGCCTAGTCATTTTAAAATGATGAAGTTGTAATTCAGAACACAGATGGACTTTGCGTGCTGCTGACAAACCCTGTTACAGAGCACACTAATTACCACAAAATAACCCATAGAGGACAAAAGGCTCATTATGATGCTAAATATGATAAACAGACCAATACAGCAAACTTACCCCTGCTAACCCCTTCATTACTTATTTGGTTTTCTTCATTTCTACAGCATAGGACTCAAGTAGTCAAACTTGGGGGTTATTCTTCTGATGACCTCCCTGTCCAATGCGGCGTACTGCAGGGCTCATCACTGTCCCAGATATTATCTGATGTACATCTCCAACCTCTAATGGCCATTTTCTTAAAATGTTGCTAGCAATATCATTCCTATGCTGACAACACACACATTTATGTTAGACTACAATCTGCACCTGAAGCAACTGACCGAATTATTGCATGTGCCAATACGATTGAAAGCAAGCTTCAGCTTAATCGCAACAACAACAAAAAACAAGGTCATGGTGTTTGGCCCAAAACATCTTCTCAATAATTATTTAGACTCTGATGTCGGTCTGAAAATATTTAATAGAGGTACCCCTTTTTCTAGTAAGGTGAAAAATCTTGGTTGCATATGGCAAGCCTCTCTGGACTATAAAGCCTAGGTTTCGGAAGTAGTGAAAGGATTCCTTTATTAACTTAAGACTTCTAGGTATAAATGGCACAATGTGTTTCAGAACTGAAAGCGCAGGGGTTGCAGGGACAATGGTGAACTCCAGGCTTGACTATGCCGGTACTTGTCTTCTGGGAGCCCCGGAGACTCAAATACATAGTCTCCAAGTAGCCCAGAATGCAGTCGTCAGATTGATTTTTTATTTATCTAAGAGAGCGCCATCTCTGTCCATCCAAGAAGATTGTGCTGGCTCCCGTGAACAGAAGGATTGAGTTTCGAACACTGTCTGGTACATAAATGTATTCAGGGTTTAGCACCCAGTTATATCTGGCACAGAACATTCAACCCTAGCAGCCACCTCTAACCCTGCGATTATCTGTTAAAGACTTGTGGCTTGTCCCCTCATCTCAATATGTTACTCAGGGGGACCACTGTTTTTCCATCAAGGGTCCTCGTTTATGGGATTTACTCCCAGCTGATTTGCTAAATATTACCTCTGTTTCGGTGTCGCTCTAAGATAAAAACACATCTGTTTGATTGAATCTAGAACCATTAAAGAAGGTTACTTGAGAAAGTTAAGTTATTATCAGCACCTAGATGCAGTGTCTGCTGCTTGGTTCTGCAAAAATATGCACGTAATAAATCCTCAATATCAATATAAAAGAACCAACATCTTCTAAAGATAAGAGTCATACCATTCAACAGACTTCTGCCCTTGGTGTTGAAAATAAAGTCAATCCGCTATGTGAGACAGGCATGGTTTCAAGAGAGAGACTACAAGTATTAGTTTTAAAATCTTTATTTACTAAGGTTCTTGGGTTGGTGGAATGCCTCCTGACTGGCCCCAACTATAAAAGGATAGTCTTCTTAACTGATTTTTCTAAATGCCGTTGCTGTCTAATAGTCCAAAATAAAAGTCTGTCTGCGTCTAAACCTATGCCTGCCCTCACTCTTTACAAAAAATTTTTAAAAAGTCTTTTGAAAAAGGAAAACAGTAGTTGGACAAAAAAAAAAAAAAAATGGGAAACCAAAATTGGTTTCAGGTGGTCGTCTCACCAGGTGCAACTTGGTCAATGTCACAAAAATGAGTTCAATCAAAAGGGCTAGTCATAACACCTTCTCCACAGGCCCTTACAGTGAATTCCAATACCTTCAGTGTCTTGAGTTACTTGGGGTTCCCCTTCCCCCAACTTCAATCCTTTTAACACCATAAAGAAAATCAATACGGCTCCAACTTAGCAGGGTCTCTTACCTTGCCCAAGCCAGGCGCCTTCCAGCTTTCAAAAACAAAGTCAATTTTATGACGATGCACTTTGCTTTCAATAGGCCTCTCAGGCTTCCCTTTCCCAAGCTCAGGCCTCATCCAGCTTCAACACACAACAGAACATCTCAAAGTTCCTTTTTGATTTCAAAGGGCGCCCTTCCCCAAGCTTAGGCCCCTCTAATTCCTAACACAAGTTCAGCTGGTCAGGATTTGCCTTTTCCTTATATGCAGTCTCTTAAACACAAACCTCTCATCGGGTAAATCAGGCTTTCAAAAACGCCAGGGTCTTTGCTTTTCCTCGGCGCAACCTTTCTGACTCTTTGCCCCTTCCTTTGTTTCTTGCTTTCCTTTGTACTTCCTACAATACTTTCATGTATTCCTTTTCCGTTATCATGCACACTTGCACTATCCTTTAGTCCTTCTCTCTGTTGTACCTTGTGCACGCTTCTTTCACTCTTCCATGTACCCCTGCACTTGTTTCCTTCTTTCTGGTCACTGAAACCCTTTTTCATAGTTCAATCTTCCTCAGACGAATCCTTGTTCATAAAAACACCACCTTACTGCTTCATCTTTGTCTGTCTTTCCTTACTTCCTTTCACCTCTAGCATTTTTCACAGGCTTCTGGGCCACCTTTCAATCGTATCACTTAATTGTCCAACTTCATTCCATTTGTTATTTCACGCACGCACCTTTCCATAGCTTCGCGCTCACATGGTTACTTGCATCTTTCCATTGTTGATGTCTTCCCTTTTGCTTCTATCGAACATTCACACAAACAAGGTCCTCTTTCTTACACGTTTCTAGTGTTACTTTGTATCACGCTCTTGACAACCCAGTTCTGCAACGCTTTCAGACTCACCGGGCCGACTTCTGCGCTTTGGCTCCAAAACGACTTTCTTCCAAGGTCAGGGCCTCACCGTCTGCCCCTCGGACACTCTCGGGCTTTCTCACCAGCCCGAGGGAACAAGTATTGGCCTTAACAGGCTCTGCGGGACACCAGCACACCACTCGGTTCCCATGCACAGACTCTTCTTGGATTCCCGGATACACTGCTTCCTCGTCACCAGATTGTCAGCGTCTCTGCACCACAGTCCCTGGACCTGGGTAGCTCCGACATCTCAGCTCTCCTCCCAACTTGCTTTCCTACCCACTCCCCTACTTGCTCCCTCATCTGTGCAAGACCGCACCTTTTATAGTGAAAGAAACAGCCAAGGAAGGGGAGTCAGGTGTGAATAGTTACTATTAAATGCCGGACTATTAGTGGGACAACTTTCTCGGGTAGGCTTCTCTTATTTTCCCCGTTATTCCTATGGGTAATCTTTACTGATCTTATCTGCGGCTCAGCATTTGTTGAAAATGGGGAGGGAGGGGGGCGGTGGGGTGATATTGGAGATACCCCTTTGAGGTTGAGGAAAAGATATTAGAGGGGTAATAAGATTATCTGAACTCAATCTAAATCTTATCACGGTATTGACGAGTTTAAGAAAATCTCCTAGTATGTTCTTCACCAAAGGAGAAAGATGTCCCCTTCTTTATGTCTGCAGATGGCTTATGTGGATAGGATTCTGGGTGGTATTCCCTAGAATTTGCAGAGGATGAACAGATCTTGTTATCAGTTCTCTGATCTTGGGTTACTTGCGCCTTCCTCCCTCTCCCTCTTGGGTAATCAACTCTTTTCCTTCTCACTCCAGGGTCATGATGGATGGAATGAGATTGGGATTCTGCTACTTACTTGGGTTATGGGAATCGAGATAACCCATGAAGGCATCTGGGACTTCCTCCTCCACTACTGTCCCGTTACAATACTGCATCCCGCCTGGGGCATTCCCATGATCACAACCCTGGACTCCCCTACCCAGGTGAACCTACCTCGTTTGTCCACCCCTAGGTTTGGGATCCAAAAGCAATGGCCCTCCCCAGGTCACCAGAATAGAGGATTCTCTGGGTCTACATGGGAGAATACTGCTAGGTTTCTCACAGCTACAACATTCAAACTAGCTCAGAGAAAACCCCAATTCAGTGCAACAGAATCTCGCAAATGCTATCATGTGCCTTCCTCAAATAAGTCAATTTGAACATAAAAAGCACCCATTTCACAATGAATCGTTACCTAGCATCACATTGACACTAGCATCTGAGCGCATGAAGATTATGAATGCTTCCCTTTTATGAGGCCATAGCTGCTGAAGGAACAGATGTCTCGAAGCAAAAGATGTATGAATCAGGGATTTATTTCAAACAAAAGAACATTGAGGGACCTCCTCTATCAAGGACGGACACCGTTCGCATAACCTGCTTTATGGGAGGTTTCCCCACATAAGAAGGTCCACAACCACGTTTTGGCGCACTGCAAAATTCAGAGAGGACACATTTCCATTTGTATCTCAGTTTGGTCCCACCCACCAAGGCAGTCCTGCACCAAAATGCTAGGCAACTCTCGTCTGAATACGAGTACCAACAGCAATCCCCAGTCACAGCAACTACCGGAGGAATGTATTTTGGGTTAAGACCCGGGGACCTGGAAGGGAGACCCTTGGGGCTGAGTGAGGCCACGATAAGGAGGGACTCATTCTGGATAAACATCCAGAAGGCTGCAGAAGAGATTTGGAACTTCACAATAATTAGAAGGTTTTAACGCCAGTACACAGAAGAAGCTTTGGCAAAGCTAACAGTTTTGGCTTGTATACAAGTATTCTTGATTTGCCAAGAACTGCCATTATATGCCAGGTACTCGCACCATTTTGCAGCTGCTGTCATCGATAGCCAGTAAATACCACTACAGAAATGCCAGATAAAAATGCCTTTCGCATGCCTACACTAAAGCCTTAACTGTTGCCATTGCCAATGCTGGTTTGGTGTTTTGGGAATTCTTTGTACATGTACCCCCAATTAATTCTCAAAAAAATATGGTCCGTCTGATCACTTGACTCCCCATCACAGACATGACAGTGTGAACCAAAATCATGGGCATGTGTGTCTGCTGAAACCAGTCCCCCCATATTTTTATGGTGGTCTCTTCCGCTGTTGCCTGCAGTCGAGGATCTGCAGCCCAGTGCGCCCTTGAAAGCTATTTCCATAGGACATTTACCATTTTTCAAGTCATGATTAGCAAAGGACTGTAGGGAGGCTGGGGGTCTAGCGAGACTCTAGGTTTAATTCTGAAGGAAGTCCCTTCCTGACAGTAATAAACCCTGGGATACTTGGAGGTACTGTTACATGCTTGTGGGAGTATTTGGTTACCTTTGTTAATGCATCTCTTGTTCTTGGTATTTTTCTGGCACATTTTCTCTAAGACCTAAGTGAACTGGCTTTATGGGGGCTATCCTTGCACCGCATCCCCCTCCTTTTGGTCAAATCTCACCTGAGAGGGCTGTTTAGGGGGCATTTAGAGAACACCATATAAGAGACTTATGACAGGACTGGTGCTAAATGTATCATCTACATACCATTTCTCGGTGCTGCATCATGGAGCAGGTAGTGGCCCATGTCCCCAAGGTCACCTAGTTGGATCATCCATTCTCCAATGTGGGACTTTGTCACAGAGGAATAGTCCAAATGGGCTATACAAAATTCTGGAATGCTAACCCACAAGCCTACTCCAAACCTTCATTGAGCCAAACAACCTCCTCCACGACTGGCAGTCAGAGTTCGGACTTATAAGGATCACAGAATCCTCATTAATGGACATCAGGGAAGACCCAACATCTCTTGACCTGGCTCAGAGTTTTGAACAAAGGCCTTAATTCACCCCAACCTATCTGCTGCATACAATAATTTCGATCACAAGATACTGCTTTATTGGTTGGAGGAACAGGATTACATTTCAAAGAAGGAATTAAAATGGATCAGTCCTTTCGTATCGCGCTGGAGTCATCAAGTCGAAACAGAAAGTGCCTGCTCACTATTGCAAACACTTAAATGCTATCTTTAGAAGGGATTACACAACATCAGGTGCAGTACCAGATGCATGTGGATGACATTTGTCAGGATAACGCCTCACATTTTCCTCACAATTATGGCGCGCCCACGGCTGATGTACATATGGAGAGCCTTCTATTCCTTTATGGATCCAAAACGGAGATTCAGAAAATAGGAAGACCTACGACTATTCAACTTCTTGTCCAGAGGAGTGGGTGCAGCTACTGATCCCTGCATGAAGTTAAATTCCTGGGGGTTTGGTTTGAACTAGATCTCATTGAATTGCAGACATTCCGAAACACCAATTTCCACCTCATGGTGAGAAGGGTGCTCTCACTTGTTAAAACTAGATTGTGTATCAATATCATCTGATAGTCTTGATTAGATCCATTATTTCTGCCCCCAAAACAGAGATATCAAAACTCCAGAGAATCCAAAACCAAGCCATCAATCATTATCATAATATGAAGCAGTCAGTTGAGAGCGACACAGCCATAAAACTAACTACAAATCACCCTCCCCCCACCTTGCCCACCATAGTGCAGCAATGTGTAAAACACAACAGCAATCCGTAAGACTTTATGTCAAATCTCTGGAATGCTGTAGGACTGTAATTAAGGTCTCTTCCCAAATCGATCTTCTTTCAAGATGGCCTATTCAAGGCTAGCAAGGAAGAACATGGGACCAACCCGCTTCCAAAATGGACCGGTTCCATTTACCGCACCCAGGCCTCAATTAGTCCCTCATTACTGAACCAATCCCACAAGTGTCAGGTGTTCCGATTGCATATGTTAAGACACTTCGTAGCTTATGTTCAACCAAAACACAGCACTGTGCATAGGCCGTAAAGTGACATTTTGATGCAAAATAAATAAATCAAGAAGTAAATAAATACAACACGAAGATAAAGCAAACCAATGAACAGATGTGTACGTTACTGAAGGGTGGGCTTGTGGTGGAAGCTAAAGATACCCAAGAAGAAACAGTACCTGTACAGGACACGTTGATTTGGCGCTCCATTATCTCCTGAGGTACCACTAACCCAGCGGCTCGGGCTTTATTCTGCATCTGATCCACGGTTTTGTACTTGCTTGCAACGACTGGAGGAACAAAAAACCTCTTCTTAGTTCTGATTGGGACCACAAAACATGACTGTGCCAAACGGGAAGAGGAGAGCAGGGTTTCGGCAACCTGGGAGGAGGGAAAGACGAGCGCTGGAATAAGACAATGCATAGAACAGAACAAAAAAAGAAGGCCTCAAGGTCTATACTAGTGTAGGTTACAAGCAGGGGATCTAAACAGAATTCCAGCTACATCAACTGTCTCCCAAATCATAATCCAATGTAAAACATCAAAATTGCATTTGATATTTGGGCGGGGACAATTTAAATGCTAAACAAGTTGCACGTACATGGTTAGACTAAAGATATTAGAAGGCATGAGTGTTAACACAGAATTCCCATTTTGTGTATTCTAGGGACATGTTTTAGCATTCCCCAATGTTTTTCTTTTCGTCCCTTTTATTTTTGGATCTCTGATCTATTTTTGGCAGTCAGAAGGACTCCCGCTGAAGTCCTCCTGCCATTGCCACTGTTCTTTTATTTCTATGGAGTATATAGTCGCCTACAATGCTCTCAATAACAGGGGTTCTTTTTAAAGCACTCCATTGGTGCCCTAGAGGGATTAGATCACCCTACATAGGCTTTAAGGAGTAGGGTGGTTCACCGGCCTTGATCACATCACTGTGCGCCATCTCAGTAACTCTGGTCTGCCGAAGACGTGCAGCTTGGGTTAAGCTTCCACCCCCCCCTCCCTTGGTTGCCTTGCACAGGACATGTGTTTGATGCAGGCCTTCAGGACAAAGCCTAACCGGGTGTCCTCTGTAGTGTGCGTTTACCTGTGGTTTTCCTCCACCCTCACGATGATAACCATCGAGTGTCCTCATGTCGTCGTTATGAATAATGTATCCCTCTAGGTCAAATGCTAGACAAAAAAGGAGGGAGGGAAAGGGACAGGTAAAGAAAATTACAGCTACTTGAGTTCACTATTTTTCTCCCCCCTAGAAGGTGCCTTTGTCCGCCCCATTTTATTTCCTCCGTTGGTAGGTGCACCTCCAGGTCTGACACTGAATCGGCACCTTTACTACATACTTCTGAATTATCAGGCAAAGTAAGACACTTCGACCTCTTCAGGTAGGCAAGGCACTCTTCTTTTTAAGGACTTTTTAAAAAGGGGTAGGCGCTTTGCCTTGTCCGTCTGCCAGAAGAACATGCTTCTGCCCACAAGACTTATTCCTTTCAGCTTCAACCGTCTTTAGTATCACAGGTTATAATCTACTTCTGAATATTGTTTCCAAACACCCAGCTCCCCTTCCCAAACTGCATAGTGTAGTGGATAGCTCTTAACAAGACTGGTTTCACTATGGAAAGGGTATGCCTCTTGGTTTGGGTGATGCTTGTTCTTTTCAGTATTGCGTTCTCTTTACTTCTTTGAATGAGAAACCATGTCAATTCTGCATATAATATAAAAGGTTCAATCTTTAAAGTGAAAACATAATTGAGCACAAACGGTCACTCTTTAAGGTAGATTTTCAAGGTTAAAATGGTGAATGGAATTGTATTCCTGTGCAGTGTCAGAGGATGCAACTAGGACTTCCTTCAGGAAACACGATAAGGCACATGCAACCTTCCTGATGTTTTCACTTGGGTTACTCGTAACTTGAACATCGTCAATATTAGGTATTCGGGAATGGTCCAACAAGCGTCCCGTCTTTTCATTACATTACATCATTTGTAATGCGCACTATGGACCCTGAGGCATAAAGGCGCGGACAATAGGACCAAAACAAAACACACATCAGAGCTTTCTTAAGTGCCTAAGAAATTCTGAAATACAGGCGGAGAGGCCCCAGGTTGGAGATTAAGAGAATAGCAACGTTTTCAAATCTCTCTTAAAGACTTGCAGGGAGCTTTGTCTTCTCATTGTCGGCGGAAGCCGATTCCAGAGCTTTGATGCTACCAGAAAGAAAGCACCCTTCTCTGCTTTCGATATTCTACACCACGGGAGAAGTAGGTAGTTCTGATTACAAGACCTCAGAGTCCGGCCGTTGACTTTATCCTTGATATGTGTCTGTAGGTAGGGTGGCGTCTGGCCGAGTCTACACTTAAAAGTTAAGGCCAATACCCTGAACTTAACCCTTGCCTCTATTGGGAGCCAGTGGAGAGAACGCCTAGCTTCCGACACGCGACTTCGGCGAGTCAGACCTATCACAACTCTGACTGCCAAGTTCTGAACCATCTGAAGTCTGCGAACATAGATCTTACTGAGACCAGAAAGAAGACTACAGCAATAATCTTAGCAATCGTTTCTGCACTTGCTCGAGTGATAAGCGGCCTCAAGTGCAAGAGCAATTTAACGTTAGACCGATGCCGAGACCACACCAGTAACGTGGGGTCTCATGGAGAGTTTGGTCAAGAATTACGCCCAAGATCTTTATTTAAGGTAAAGGAGCAATGGTGTTTTCTCCAAGCCTAAACGAGTTGTATGCTGGGTCTAGCTAACGCAAGGAGGCTGAACTGCCTACTATCATCAGTTCCGTCTTCCCCTTGTTTAGCACCAAGTTATTATCGAGCATCCACTAAGGAGGTTGAAAACTATTTGCAGTTCGTCCAACGCATGACATCCCAAGAGGGGGACGACACATTGCGTGTCGTCTGCATAGTTCGAAAACATGATTCCCTCTAACTAACAGAGAAGAAAGGAGCCATTAATAGGTTGTACTAACATGGGGATGTCCTGGCCCCCTATGGGACACCAAAATGGGCGGGAATGGGCGAGGCCTCAGCAGCTTCTGAGCAGACTCGAATACATCTGTTCTCCAGGAAGGAAACGACCCACGAGCCATGGTGGAGAAGTTAGCAACCTCCTCCAGTCTAGAGATTAGGATGGAATGTTTGATCAGGTCGAACGCTGCAGATTGATCCAAAGAAACCAAGAGAGAGTGCCGTTGTCAACCCGATTCCATACTCTAGACTTCAATTCGAGTAGAGTGGTCTTCCTGCCAAATCTTTTCCTGAAACCGGACTGGTGAGAGTTCAAAATAGGGTGCCGCTCTAGATGCTCAGCCATCTGTCCATAAGCAACCCTGTCCAGTAGTATTCTGAGCAAAAATGGGGTATTGGATATGGGTCGATAAGTCAAGGGTTTATCTCTAGGGAGCCCTGGTTTCTTCAAAATAGGGGTGACCATTGTTTGTTTGAGGTTGTCGGTACACAGCTACCTCTCCTAGAGATTCCACAGGCAGACCTCAACCAGACCATCTAGACTAGCCAAATCAAACTGCCTCTCTATTCCCAGATTTAAGCTATCTAAAGTTGGAGGCTGCAGCTTTCCCGTCAAAGCGGCCCAGCTTTGGAACACCCTGCCACACTCACTACGAGAAGCCCAACCCTACCTGAACTTTAGGTCCAACACTATCTCCTGGCTTAAATATTCTGACCAGCACGGATTGCGGCCATCCCCACCTATACTACTCAGTACATCCATCGTCTATATGGCCACCTCTCAGCAATTCAGACCCGCTCACTCCTTATTGAAGGAGCTGCAGTCTATTGTAAGGTCTGTAAATATATATGTTGCCTCACTGACATTTATCTACATGTACTCTACTTGTGTAAATGTGTGTAATTTTTAACTAAGATGTTTTTCCCTTTATGTAATATGTAACTCTAACCTAAAATTCGTACCTTTCTGTAACTGCTGCGCTCCGATACCCCAGACCGTGGGGTGCAATACAAATAAACAAACAAACCTTACTCTCCTTCAAAGAGGCGTTCACAAATGTGCATATTGCTTTTACCAGGGAGGACACAATTAAGGACACGCAACCGCTTTAAGTCAGAAAAGAGTTAAACAATGGATTGAAATGCCTTTCGCCTCTCACTGAACAACTTTTACTCGCTTCACACAGTACGCAAGTTACATAGGAGCTGGCTAGAGTTACCGGCAAGGCTTGTGAAGAGAATCTGAAGATGTGCTTCACTCACCGGCTTTAAGGGACAGCGCCGTTGTGGGTTGCTCCGCTTCCCCGACCACTGTTACTACTCTGGCTCACTTTGGACCCACACCCTTCAACACGGGTGTCTTCCGGTCCGGCCACTTCAATTGGGAATTTCTTTTCCTCCTGAGACCCTCAGCTTGCCTTCTGCTTCTGGCCTTGGGCTCCTGTTCGGTCATGGCTCTGCAATCACAGCAACTCGGCTCACAGGGGGAAAACTTCACTTCTAGCACTTCTGTGCAGTCGCTACAATTCAGGTTTTGGGAGAAAAGGATCCACTCAGAACCTGCAGGTAAAATCTGCTGTCTTAACATTTCGTAGTCCCTTCTGTGCTCCCACTTCCTTGTGGCTTGCCAGCCTTGTGCTTCTCTGCTACTACTCCTTTCCGCTGTGCTTTACTTTACCCCCTGTTGCTGGGCGGGGCCGCTCATCCTGCAGTATCCTGGTATTCCACAGCGCTCAACCCCTAGGTTTCGGGTCGGAGCGCCGCCTCTGAGCTGCTGCACCTGGACCCGTGGATGATCCCGGATCTTCCTTTGCCAGTCAGTGTTGTGTGCGGAATTGGAGACGGCCCGTCTCACCCTGCCATCCTTGCGGTATGTGCAGTTGCATACATATTCAGGTCTGCCCGCCCCCGCTACTTCTGCGGATGTGGTCTCCGTGACAGGGAGTTCCTTTTCTGTTCCAGGTTGGAAGTGGGGGCTTCTTCGTTGCTTATTTGCGCACTTTGTTAGCAGCCCCTTGGGAGAGGCTCGTAGACACGTCCTCTACCCACTGCGGCCATCTTGGATCCCCAGATTTGGCTTTTCTGATGTCCGCAAATATCACGTGTTTCTCCATTTGCTGCCTTAGTTCTTGGCTGAAACAGGAATTGTGTATGTTCCCGGATTCTGAACGCGGAGCAGTGGTTGAAAATTTGCTCTCAAGTCTGCGCTCATTATCTTTCCGATTACATGAATTCTCCCCAACATAACAGATGGATTGAAGGAATGGAAAGAAGCAGTTATTGGAGTGGGAACCATTTCTTTCTTAATGAAGAAGTTAATTTTGCGTGATAAAATGCTTAAGATTAACAACAACAACAAAAATATGGCATCAAGGCTGTATGCAGGGGAGAGTTCCTAGTATTGCATGCCGTCTAGGTTGACAGTCGCCGGTTATGCGTCCGGTACCTAAAGTTTAAATAAAAGCTAGAAAACATGGCATTGAGGATATATAACTTTCAACCTTTTTAACAACCTCAAATCTGGGCACCAATTCATAAAAGGCAAGCCACCTACGTTTATCTGAGCTCACTTACAACCACTGTCTCTGGCTTGTGTAAGATGGGGTATTACATCTTGTGTTGATGATTAATATAAATAAAATGGCCAAATGAACAGGGTCTACCCATTATCTTCACATCTACATGGGATAACATTTATGTAACCATGAGCCCCTGGAAGTATTTTGCTGACAGTGTCTTAAGGAGAAGATGTCTTATCCACACATGTTCTGGTCCTGCAACCGAATTAGGGGCTTTTAGGGCCAAAGGTCATTCTCCTTTTGTTGTTAGTCCCCTTCACTTTTTTGCTGTATTTTGGTTTTCCGAGAGGGACCCTTCCAAGCCCACTGGAAAGCTGCAACTGTGTTGGTGTACTGCTCTCAGTACCCCATACGGTTACAAAGGAGCCCCATTTTATCCCATTGCAAGTCCCCTCACCCTGTAGGTGTGTTCGCGTCACAGGATGTTGGCAGATTTATACTTTAAATTTGGCTGCCTAGTATTGGAGCCAGTGTTGTTGCCAGGCTGTGGCCTGTGGGTCAAGGCCTTCCCTGCATGCCCCAGAAACCAAGTACAGGGCACGGGAATGACTGGAGTGGGTGGCAGCCCTGTTCATGAGTTAACTGCAATGCTGAGCTCAGTACGCTGCTAAGTAAGCCCACGCAAAAACCCTGGGAGGGGCATATAACTATTTGCCTCGTACAAAGAAGTTTGCGCACACATTTATTTAATAAAAGAAACAAGTTATGATATTGTATCGTCACCAAGCACGATATTTGGCTGCTGTAGATGCTCAAGGTCCGAATGAATCCTGTAATGCATTGCATCTTAACTGTAGTACACACAGTTGGTGTGTTCTGCGCAGCATAAGTTATGTCACATTTTCAGCTTTCTTTGGGCAATATACTGATCTCATGTAATGACCAAATTTGAAACGTATATTAACAAGTTGGGGGCTACAATGGTTTGGAAGACAACTCTGTGTTTTAAGCACTTGTTACAGAGATCTGAGTTCATGTACCAGATCACAGTTCCAAGTTCCAGCAAGGCACTCTCTGAGAATAAAAACAGGTATATAAACTTTGGGGATTGTAACGCTTACTGTGCTACAAAACAACTTGCTGGCACCAGAAACTGCTAGTTATAAAAACTAGCAAAATCCTACGTAAGGTGCAGGTCTATAATTTGGACTTCCAAACAAGGATTGTAAAAACTAGGTAGTGTTACAAATCCTTGGATGTTGCCACTTCTCCCCGAGGTGGCGCCCCTTACCATGATGCCTGGGAGGCGAGGCTGCTACCAGATTGTCCCCATGGGGGGTGGGGGGGGTGGTAGGGTGGTACTCAGCGGGAGGATCTCATCGGGAGAGACTGCCCGCCTTGGGACAAGGATGACCATCCAATGGAAACGCAGTGTGCCCACCCTTCATCACATCCACTCACCTCCTAGACACCCTCCTATCCTTTCACTGAACCCTCTGTATCCCACACTTCCATTTGTTTCTGTAGCATTAATAACGTGGAATATACTGGGACCAGGAAGAATAGGGTTGACCTTAGAAAGACCTCCCTGGAAGAATCTGGGACGAGGAGGACATGCAGAGGAATTAGGAGTCCTCATGAGAACAAACACACGTTCTAGTAATTTTGATAATTCGATCATAAAAACCAAAGAAGGACTTACATTTGGGAGAAGCCCTCCCCTGGAGGAACTGAGAGAGAGGAAGTGGTTCGGCAGAGCACCAGGAAGAAGCCGGCAAGTGCAGCAGGAACAAGGGAACCGAGACGTCCCTGTTCACTCCAGCATAGCGGAACAGAACTGCCTGGCCAGGAGCGGGCCCGGGCACAAAAACCTGGTTGGTGAGCGCAAGCCATTCCACACACGTGGAAGGAAGAGGCATGCTGTGGGAAAGCCGCAGCCTGCCGAAAGCCAAAGAAAGAAGGGGAAGACCGAAGCCGAAGCTCAGAGTCCCAGACCAACCAGAGGAAGCCAGCAAGAACCCTAACAGGTATATGGGTTGCTGGGAAGGTTGGTAAGAGAGCAGGGGGGTCATGAAAAACTTCATGTTTACCAAGCTGAGGTGAGCAGGGAAGCCCTGGGAAAGAAACACAAATTTGGGTGTGGGAACCGCACCCAAAAAGCAAGAAGAGTTATCTGTACACTTCTTCGTGGCACTAACTGACAGCGAGAGTGAACCAGGTCTGCCCAAAACCAGAGGAACTTTTTGTGAGTCATCTTCTTTGTGGCAGTACCTGCCAGGAAAGTAAACCATGTCCGCCAAAGCTCAGGTAGGCCCGGGGAAGGGAGACATTCCCCCCAAAGGTGAACTGTAACAGGAAACCTGAGAAGGGCAGCATTCCCACTGGCAGTTTTGAATTGTACTAAGAAGCCTGAGAAAGGCCAGGGGAAGGGAGCCATTCCCCCTGGGCGTGTGCAGAGGAAATTACAGAGAGTCGGATACCTGGAGAAGGAAGTCATTCTCTTCGATATCGAGTTTACAAGATACTTGGAGAAGGGACATATTCTCCAGCAACCCAGAAGTAAAAAGTAACTATAGTACGAATGTTAATGTTTTGAGCTGAACGTTACCCTTTTGAGGGGGAAATGAGTACATGTTTGACATTTCAACCTGAAACTTTATTTTGTACCTTGAAAAGGGATTAAGCTCTGAGGAAGGAAGCCATCTCCTCAGGTAAAGGTCCCACCTACAATTGGAACTGCGATTCATAGTCCAGAAGAAGGGAGGCATTCTTCTGGACCAAGAATATCCACTGTTTCTTTAGTTTAGTTACCAGTGTAAGGGATAGAAGTAGGTTTTTGACACAGGACGATGGACTCTTGATTTACAGGCACCCTGAATGAATCCTTAGTATTATAGTTGAAGTCGGGAAAATCCCTCAGAGTTAGGGAGGGGTAGACTTTCTCTATTTTCTCATACAATAAAAGCTTATGCCAACAAACATGCCACATGCGTCAGTCTCCTCCTTCTGCACCCATACAGTAGCCACACCACAATGAAGAGCATAATGCAAGGTTCAAAATTGAGGAGAGCCATTTAGCTCCTGCGTGTACCTTAGAAGGGCCTGGTTAGCTTAACACCAACAGCTACCGGGAGGTACTTTTGGCTCCTCGGGCCAGCTGATGCCCAACAAACACACCTATGTGTATTTAACTCTGAGTTCAAGACCATCTATAAACATTAGAACACAGCTGCATGACTTTAAAGCATAAGGGTGGCGTCATACACAATGGACAAAATAATAAACGTTCATTTTATGTTGAAGTTGGATTTGTGCGGTGTACTAAGTCCTCATTCCCCAGTGTTAGCTACTAGTCACTGGTTAATGCTGGATACCCAGGAGTTGCTTTCAGCGCCTGCTCATCCAATCTTAATTTCGATCCCTAAAAGTTGGTTACTCAAGAATTGGAATTAGGTAGTATGACAAGACCCTGTTAAGGAAGGGGGGGGGTCCCTGGGTCCCCTCTATGTACCTTGATGGTTGATTCTGGTATCACTATCAATCACTGAATGCTGTGTACCCTAAATTCTGGCCCAATTTGTATTATTTCAGAACCACAAGGGCCTTCAAGCAATGCAGTAATGAGAAAGCCCAGCGGAAAGATGGAAAAAGCAGACTACTGCCAGACAGATTCTGATACTCTGGCATCAGTCAAAAGTGAGAAGTGTTACTCGCCACAGCCCACAACAAGAGAAATACTGAAACCCGATCCAACAGAGGAAAAAACAGAAACTGTCCAATTCACCGAGCATAACAAAGGGGGCAGGGCTAAGCAGGGATTATGTAGCGTACAATTGCCTTACCTCAGGGGAAAAAGGCAGATGGAGATTGAGACCCAAGGGCAGGTGGAACATGGATCCAATGGAGGTAACCGATGGGGGGTGGGGGGTGAGGGGTCTGAAACAGGAAGTCATGGGTAAAAAAAGACCCATAGGCAAAACACAATGAAAGGTGAGGTCAGCATGTGTGAAGGCGTACCGAGAGACCAGGCGAAAGACAGAAGGTGGAGCGGAGTGCTGAGGCGGTGCATATGAGTGTAGACTAGAGGAGTGAGAAAGGGGTTGTAGAGGGGGAAGGTTGGAGGAAGTAAACGGTGGAGGGAAGTGGTAGGGATAGAAAGGAGAATGAGAAGACTCGAGGAGAAAGGACGGGGGGGAAGAGAAAGTGGGGAGGAAGAGAAAGGGTGGGGGGGAAAGAGAAAGGGTGGGGGGGAAAGAGAAAGGGTGGGGGGGAAAGAGAAAGGGTGGGGGGGAAAGAGAAAGAGTGGGGGGGGAAGAGAAAGAGTGGGGGGGGAAGAGAAAGAGTGGGGGGGGAAGAGAAAGAGTGGGGGGGGAAGAGAAAGAGTGGGGGGGGAAGAGAAAGAGTGGGGGGGGGAAGAGAAAGAGTGGGGGGGGAAGAGAAAGAGTGGGGGGGGAAGAGAAAGAGTGGGGGGGAAGAGAAAGAGTGGGGGGGGAAGAGAAAGAGTGGGGGGGGAAGAGAAAGAGTGGGGGGGGAAGAGAAAGAGTGGGGGGGGAAGAGAAAGAGTGGGGGGGAAGAGAAAGGGTGGGGGGGAAAGAGAAAGGGTGGGGGGGAAAGAGAAAGGGTGGGGGGGAAAGAGAAAGGGTGGGGGGGAAAGAGAAAGGGTGGGGGGAAAGAGAAAGGGTGGGGGGAAAGAGAAAGGGTGGGGGGAAAGAGAAAGGGTGGGGGGAAAGAGAAAGGGTGGGGGGAAAGAGAAAGGGTGGGGGGAAAGAGAAAGGGTGGGGGGAAAGAGAAAGGGTGGGGGGAAAGAGAAAGGGTGGGGGGAAAGAGAAAGGGTGGGGGGGAAAGAGAAAGGGCGGGGGGAAAGAGAAAGGGCGGGGGGAAAGAGAAAGGGCGGGGGGGAAGAGAAAGGGCGGGGGGAAGAGAAAGGGCGGGGGGAAGAGAAAGGGCGGGGGGAAGAGAAAGGGCGGGGGGAAGAGAAAGGGCGGGGGGAAGAGAAAGGGCGGGGGGAAGAGAAAGGGCGGGGGGAAAGAGAAAGGGCGGGGGGAAAGAGAAAGGGCGGGGGGAAAGAGAAAGGGCGGGGGGGAAAGAGAAAGGGCGGGGGGAAAGAGAAAGGGCGGGGGGAAAGAGAAAGGGCGGGGGGGAAAGAGAAAGGGCGGGGGGAAAGAGAAAGGGCGGGGGGGAAAGAGAAAGGGCGGGGGGGAAAGAGAAAGGGCGGGGGGGAAAGAGAAAGGGCGGGGGGAAAGAGAAAGGGCGGGGGGAAAGAGAAAGGGCGGGGGGGAAAGAGAAAGGGCGGGGGGGAAAGAGAAAGGGCGGGGGGGAAAGAGAAAGGGCGGGGGGGAAAGAGAAAGGGCGGGGGGGAAAGAGAAAGGGCGGGGGGGAAAGAGAAAGGGCGGGGGGAAAGAGAAAGGGCGGGGGGAAAGAGAAAGGGCGGGGGGGAAAGAGAAAGGGCGGGGGGGAAAGAGAAAGGGCGGGGGGAAAGAGAAAGGGCGGGGGGAAAGAGAAAGGGCGGGGGGGAAGAGAAAGGGCGGGGGGAAGAGAAAGGGCGGGGGGAAGAGAAAGGGCGGGGGGAAAGAGAAAGGGCGGGGGAAAGAGAAAGGGCGGGGGAAAGAGAAAGGGCGGGGGAAAGAGAAAGGGCGGGGGAAAGAGAAAGGGCGGGGGAAAGAGAAAGGGCGGGGGAAAGAGAAAGGGCGGGGGAAAGAGAAAGGGCGGGGGAAAGAGAAAGGGCGGGGGAAAGAGAAAGGGCGGGGGAAAGAGAAAGGGCGGGGGAAAGAGAAAGGGCGGGGGAAAGAGAAAGGGCGGGGGAAAGAGAAAGGGCGGGGGAAAGAGAAAGGGCGGGGGGAAGAGAAAGGGCGGGGGGAAGAGAAAGGGCGGGGGGAAGAGAAAGGGCGGGGGGAAGAGAAAGGGCGGGGGGAAGAGAAAGGGCGGGGGGAAGAGAAAGGGCGGGGGGAAGAGAAAGGGCGGGGGGAAGAGAAAGGGCGGGGGGAAGAGAAAGGGTGGCGGGGAAGAGAAAGGGTGGGGGGAAGAGAAAGGGTGGCGGGGAAGAGAAAGGGTGGCGGGGAAGAGAAAGGGTGGCGGGGAAGAGAAAGGGTGGCGGGGAAAGAGAAAAGTTTGGATTGAGTAGGCGGGGAGAGAGCGGGAGGAGAGAGGGGAAAAAGAAGGGTTGCGGAGGTAGTAGGAAAAAAAAAAGGGGGAATAGTGAATAGGGAGGCAAGATCAGGCACAAGAGTGAAAGGGAGGGAGTGGAAGAGAGCAGAAGAGTGCGTCTACAAGGACCATGCAGAAAATAACTGAGGCCATTCTTGTGGGATTCTTCATGCAGGAGACCTTTAGGAAACCCTGTAGGAAGTTAAGTTGATAAGGCCTTGGCCTTTAAACCCTCCTATCATAGAGAGGATAGACTAAGCAGTAACCGATCTCTAGAATTCACACTAATCCTGGGTGCTAGGGAAGCCTAGCTTAGGGTAGACGGAGCCCATGGGAGGTTGAGGGACCAGTTAGAACTACCCATTAGTCAAGCCTACCTGCAGTCTCAAGAGCATCATAAAGTCAAATTGAAAGTGCTATTAATAAACACCCTTGAACCACCTCTCTCTGATTCTTGAGATTAAGGCCATCTATGGCTTTAGCCAAATTAGACACAGTGAAGCCATAGTTTCAAGGGCCATATCCTGGCTTCGCCATGGGACAATACCTAGATCCTGAACAGTTCATCCTATCACACTGTATACTACTGCGCTGTCTTCAGGCAAAGGGGTTATCTTCTCACAGTCTGGTGGAATTCTTTAGCCCATTTCCTGCTCTCTTTTCATGTAGCCCATTTGAGGGGAAAATACAGGAGAGAGAGATGACCAACTATCACAGGCCTCCAACAGGGTTTCGTTTAAAGAGCTGTTTGACACAAAGCAGTGGATGTTTTCTACAACCAAACGTTGCTTATCAAAAATTTGTGTCAAACAAGGATTATAAACAGGCACACTTATCAGAAACTATATTTTGCTTTGTGTATTTAAATCATTAAAATAAAGACAACCATCAATTAGTATTCCAATACTTAAAACTTCCATTTTTGAAGGAGAAAATAAAGCTGAAATCATTCTAATTTGCATGTAAATGTTTTGGTTTGCAATGGGATTTTTTTTTGTTTTTTAAAAAACAGTTAATTCAACAATAACAAAGGGAATAAGCACATATATCAATTAATCAAGAGAGATTCAATCCAATTCCCTTCTCTTAAATCCCTTCCCGCTCAACAACACATAACACTATCAATTCATCAATTAAATTTCAGCTAGAACACGAATAAAATTCATTTATCAACAATTAATTGGGGTACAACGCAAGTGTAAACATGAAGTAAGGGAGAGAAAAACATGAAAAGAATAAAATAAATAAATCCCAAAAAAAATAAAAGGGGTTAAAATTGGAGCCTGTGCAAACCTTAGTAATGTCCTTCTGTGCAAAATAAGCAATTTCAAGCCTGTCAGGAGTTCATAAAATGCCTCAGCAAGTTCGGTCGAAAAAACATCTGCTCTCTATCAGACACAATCACATAATCCAGGAAAGGGTTCCAGATCCGCCTGAACTTCGAGAGCTTCCCCTCTAGCATGGCAGTGAGCTTTGAGACCCATCAATTCCCACACCTTCACCCACCAGTACGCCACCTGTGGCCCTTCCACCAATTTCCAAAATCGAGCTCTTGTGATTCGCGCAGCCATGAGTAGTTGAGCAGTTAGAGCTGCTCTAGAACCCGCCATCGGGAAAGGCCCATCTTCAGGCACATCACCTAAGATTAGTATACACGGGTCCATAGTGAGAAGCGTGCCAGTAACATCCTTGATCTTGGAACGGATCTCCAACCAATAGGCCTGGATAACCGAGCAATGCCACCACATGTGCCCCAGATCACGCTTTTCTCCACACCCATGCCAGCACGTATCCGGATAATCTAAATTCATTGCATGCAACCTAGTGGGGGGGGGGGGGAATGGGGTACCAGGAGTACCAGCGAAAGCAAATCTTAACCGCGTTCTCTTTTACAAGTGTACACCTAGAGGTCTTGTGGGCTCTGAGCCATATTCGCTGCCAAGATTCCCTCCGAGCTCCCTTTCCCACGCCATCATGTAGGGGAGCTTCTCGCCCTCAGGCATTTTCCAAAAGGTTATAACAGGCGGTCAACCTATGAGAGCTCTGTCCCTCAAGAATTCTAAGTTCTATACCAAAAGGCACCCTATTGGCCGCTTGGCGTGTTTCCTTGTTAGTCAACCGGTGTCGTAGCTGTATATATCTAAACCGTCCCGCCTTCGACAGCCCAAACTTCTCCTTACATTCCTGAAATATCAAGGGTTCCTGATCCACATATAAATCTCTAAGCCTTACCGGTCCATTCGATTTCCATCCTTGGAATGAGCTAGGGTTTAGTCCCGGCGTAAACGGCGGGTTTTGAGCCACCGAGACAGCGGACCCAGCCCCCACGAGATCCCTCTTTGCACCCTTGCCTTGTCCCAACTTTGCAACGTAGCCAATGTCGTGGGCAACAGTTCCCCCCCCCCCCCCCGATAGCTTCGCGCCTCTTTGGGCAGGAAACGGAGGTACTCCAACGGGAATGGAGAAGCTTCCTGCTCTATTTCTTGCCATCTAGGAGTTTCGGTAGGGCTTCCCCAGGCTAACATAGGAGCCACCAGTGACGCTCTATAGTATCGCTGAACCAAAGGCAAACCTATACCTCCTTGTACCACCTTTCTCATCAAGAGTTTGTAAGGGATCCTAGGCTTCTTATTTCCCCACACAAAGTGTCCCATCTCCTTCTGCATTTCGATAAAATCCCTCTCGGGAATCTGTATTGGCAAGGAATAGAAGGCATACAGCAACTTCGGAACAAGCGACATCTTCACCGCGCTCACCCTGCCAGGCCAGGAGATTTCCTGTGAATCCCAACGACAAAGCCACTCTTTGGCTAAATTGGTATGCTTGCTTTAAATAGGCCTGCATAGGTAGGGGTCAGTTTAATCCCCAAATAGGGTATATTCGTGGAGGACCAGGGAATGGGGAAGGCTGCCTGCATCTCCGCCAGGCCCTCTGGGGACTCAGTTAACGCCATACCCACCGATTTATTCGCATTCACCCCAAAGCCAGAAATCTTTTCAAAGCGGGACAATAAGTTCATCAAAGGCAGGATGGACTTAGGCGCATCCCGTAGAAAGCACAGCAAGTCATCCGCGTATAACGCTATCCTATGGCATTGCCCTACAAACTCGAAGCCCATAATATCTCTACTCAATCTGACCTGCTGTGCCAAGGGTTCTAGTGCTAATGCAAAGACCAAAGGGGACAGGGGGGCAACCCTGCCTAGTGCCCCTATACAAAAAAAAATGACTGGGAAAGACTATGGGCGCGGATCCCTAAATTGGCAAAGGCGATCCAGGTACGTGAAGTGTGGTATAAGTGCCTATTGGGTTGGCATTATACCCCCGCCCGCCTTCAGGCAATGAACTCCACTGTTTCGGGGGACTGTTGGCGTGGGTGTGGGTGTGGGGAGAGGGGCACGGCCACACATCTGGTGGGACTGCGCGGCTATCCAGCCCTTCTGGGAAGATCTTAAGAAAGCAACAGCCCAGGCTCTGGGAGAAGGATCCCCCCCGACATCCATGCGAAACCCTGCTGGGGAAAAGAGGGGTAGGAGTCGGCTTGGGGGCTAATGGGACAGGATCGGGCCGGGGCAGGGCATCTGCAATCTTTGTACTAGCAGCCTTATCCCTCATTGCGCAAAAATGGAAGAGCCCCGTAGTCCCGACGGAGCAGGAATGGCTCAGGAAACTCTGGGACATTGTCTCCTTGGAATGGGCCTCTTACGCAGCGGACAACAAATTGGAAACATTCCATGCGGAATGGGGGGAGACTCTGGAATTTTTAAAAGGGGACTTTAGAGAGCAGTGGCGTCCGCAGAGACTTAAACTCCTGGACATTGGCGGATAGAAGTGGGCTCAGAGGGGATGAGAATGGGGGGGGGGCTTCAGGACGCTGTACCTAAGGTGGGGGGGTTGAGGGGGGAGGGTCCAGTTGATAAGGGACTTTGTTGTTTATTTTCTTTACCTTTGTATGCTATTTACAATTTTGTTCTGGAAACGAAATGAATAAAAAAGAAGTTTAAAAAAAAAATAAATAAAAAATAACGGGTCAAGTCCGCGTTCACTTTAAATTTAGTAGAGGGGAACTGGTAATTTGAGAGAACCAACCTCAGAAATCTGGGGCCGAACCCAAAACCTTCCAGCACCAGCTGCAAGTAACTCCACGACATACTATCAAAAGCTCGATGAGCATCTAATGACAACAGGGACAGTTTAACCGGCAGTCTAGGGGCCAAAGCTATTAGATCTATCGTCCGCCGTATATTATCATGTGTCGAACGGTTACGGATAAACCCTGTTTGATCCTTCTCCACTAACTTCGGAAGGACCTCCCCCAGGCGCCCCGCTATCACCCTACTCAAAATGTTCGCCTCTGTGTTCAGCAAAGTAATCGGTCGATAGGATGCACATTCCAGTGGAGTACTTCCAGGTATCAAAACCAGCGTTGTAATAGACTCCGCCATAGTCGCAGTGACCGACCCCATTTCCCAGATGTCATTACAGAGTTTTTCTAAATAGGGGGGAGAGCTCAGCCCTGAAGGCCTTATAGAATCTATTTGTGAACCCATCAGACCCTGAGGCCTTACCCAAAGGAAGGGATCGCATCACCATTTCTAGCTCCTCCCTCGTAATTGGCTCCTCTAGGAGTTCACGAGATCCCTGAGACAGCTGTGGTAAGCGCGCATCTCTTATAAACCCATCTGCCATGTCCCTGTCTGTTGGATGCGGGGCGGAGTGAGCCCTAAAATACTCTTCCACTACCCGAAGCTTATCTCTCTCTGAGGTGACCCTCCTCCCTTCCCCATCCACCAAAGCCTCAATCCTATTGCGATTCGCCCGCATTTTCAGCTTAGCTGCCAATAGCCGATTGACTTTGTTACCTTTAGAATAATAATATTGTTTGGCTCTCATCATGCTATATGCTGTGCAACTCATATGATGGGCTTCGAGGGCCCTCTGGGCTATCCTAACCTCGCGCTTCAGTCTGTGAGTGGGCCTAAGTCGATGCGCCTCCACCCTATTCCGGAGCTCCATCTCCAACTGGGACTGTACTTGTTTCCTTGCCCTCCCATTTTCCGCCGAGTAAGCAATTATCTGACCCCGAAGCACAGCTTTTGCTGCATCCCATACCTTAGTATATGGCAATTCATCCGTCTCATTCTCATTAAAATAATGATTAATAGTCTCAGAGATACATGAGCGGAACTGGGGATCCTCCAAGAGGAATTCATTCAGCTTCCAGGTTCTTGTTATGATATATGATATGGCATTTGTAACGCGCCTATACACAGGTGTTTCAAGGCGCGACGAGGCAGGGAGGGGAGGAAACAAGGGGAAACAGACAACGATCCTACTAGGCCAGGTGTCATTCAGATCACGCAAGTGCAAGGGTGGGGGGAGGGGGAAAAGTGCGAAGGGGAGGGGGGGGGGAAGTGCAGTACAAGGTAAGTGGCGTAAAGTAATAAATAGGGCCAACTGGTGGCAAGTGCAAGGTAAGTGCAGAACAAGTGCTGGAAAAGGGGGGGGGCTGTAGGGATACAGAGACAGTCCCGCAGTGCAGAGGGGTTCCAGGGCATCAGTGCGAGTGGAGAGTGGCTGGGCCCAGGACCGAGGCCGTTAAGAGTGGTGTAGTTGCAGAATCAGTGCAGTTTCAGTGAGGAATAATTAGCTGTTCAGCAGGGGAGAGGGAGAGAGAAAGCAGAGGCAAAGAGGAAGGTTTTGAGGTGCTTCCGGAACCGGAGATGGTTCTCCAAGTTTCAGGGAGGCAGGAAGGCTGTTCCAGAGGGAGGCCCCTGCCGCTGAGAGAGATCTACCCCCAGCTCGTTGCTTCGAGAAGTGGCTGACCCTGAGGGAGTTTGAGGCGGATGAGCGAAGGGCTCGGGAAGGAAGATATTTGGGAAGAGAGAGTTGAAGGTATTTAGGACCAAGGCCCCAGATGGCCTTGTGGACAATGCAGAGGGTTTTGAACTTTATCCTTGCAGCCACTGGGAGCCAGTGTAGAGATTTCAGTCCTGGAGAGATACGGTCCCTGGGCTTGAGGCCAAGGACAAGTCTCGCAGTTCTGTTCTGTATGAGTTGCAGAGGGCGGAGAGTGGAGGCAGGCAGATTAAGGTAGAGGCTGTTACAGTAATCCAGCTTCGAGAGAACCAGGGCTCGGGAGACAGTGAGCTTCTGGGGGAAGGAGAGGAAGGGAAGAATACCTCTGAGGAGGTGCAGCTGGTAGTGGGACTTCTTAGCGACGTCAGAAATATGAGGAGAGAAGGAGAGTGTGGAGTCGAAGATGACCCCAAGGTTTTTTGCATTGCAGGTAGGAGCAGGGAGGGGGCCAAGGGAGGCAGGCCAGAGAGCTGCAGGGAAGGAGGGAGTGGGTGTACCGATGAGTAGGATCTCAGTCTTACTGGCATTAAGGCAGAGGTCTTTTGCGGCACACCATTCCTGGATAGCAGACAGTCAGAGATGAGGGAAGGAGAGTGGGAGGCTGAGGGTAGCCTGAAAATGAGCTGGGTATCGTCCGCATAGCACTGGAAATTAGGGCAGAGAGCGGCGATGCGGTGGGCAAGGAGTGCCATATACTGGTTGAACAGCCAGGGAGAGAGATTAGATCCCTGGGGGACACCACAGGTGGAGAAAAAGATGTCGGAGAGGAAGGACCCCAGTTGGACCTGGGAGGGTCGATTTGAAAGGAAAGAGGTCAGCCACGCCAGAGCCTGACCAGTGATACCCAGGTTTTCACGGAGACGGTTGAGCAGGATGGCATGGATGACAGTGTCAAAGGCAGAGGAGAGATCGAGCAGAATGAGAACACACGGAGTGTTGGAATCGAGGTACAAGAGCAGGTCTTCACGGATGTTCAGGAGAGCAGTTTCCGTGCTTCTGGCAGCTCTGAAACCAGATTGATGGTCATGAAGACTACCAACAGATTCAGCATGGAGGTTTAGCTGGGAGATGGCCAGTTTCTCCAGGAGCTTGCCCAGGAAGGGAGTGATGGAGATAGGGCGATAGTTAGCCGGGCAGGAGGGGTCGGAAGAGGGTTTCTTGAGAAGAGGGTGCACAAGGGAGTGCTTGAGGGGGGAAGGGAAGACTCCAGAGGCGAAGGAGTGGTTGCAAAAGTCAGCCAGAGCAGGAGCCAGGGAGTCGATGTGGTCCTTGATAGTTTTGGAGGAACAGGGGTGAACCTGTTTAGACGAGACTTTCATAGATCGGACTTGTCTGGAAACCTCGTCAACAGAGAAAAGTGGAAAGGCAGAGAAAGAGGGAGGAGGGGTGACTGCAGAAGGGCCAGAGGAAGAGCCGGGAAGGGAGGGAGGGAGGTGAAAGTAGGAGAGCGAGGACAGGATGTCCTGAGTTTTAGAGATGAAGTGAGAGGCCAATGCAGTGCAGAGGGCCTGGGAGGGGACAGGAGAGGTAGAGACTGCAACAGGGTTGGCCAGCTCCTTGCAGATTTTAAAGAGTTCGGCGGAGTTGTTAGATGCCGCAGAGATGCGGGCTTGGATAAGGGCTCTCTTCTTGGTGAGAACGGAGAGCCGATACTGCCTTTGGAGCAGGTGGCAGGCCAGTTTGTCAGAGGATGAACATGAAGCACGCCATTTCCTCTCTGCAACCCGGCACTTGCGTTTTAGGGTGGCGAGATCGGAGTCATACCAGGAGTTACATTTGGCTTTGGGCTTCAGGCGGATTCTCATGACGGGGGCAAGGATATCAAGAGTAGCAGATATAGCAGAGTGGAGCATGGAGAGGGCTGCGTCAGGGTGGGAGTCAGCCGAAGGGGCGGGGGGGGCGAGAAGGTGGCAGCGAAAGCCTCAACTGACACACGCTTCATGGGTCGGATGACCGAGAAGGTTGGTGGCAGTGAAGAGGGTGGCTTTGCCTGTGGGGTAGGGAGGGTGAGGTGGGAGGATAGGAGAAAGTGATCACTCCAGGAGGGAGGAGTGGAGAGAGGGACGGAGAGGGGAAGGTCAGAAGAGATCAGAGCATCAAGAGTGTGCCCAGCAGAGTGAGTAGGCCCAGACGGGAGAATAGAGAGTGAGAGAGAGTCGCAGAGGTCACGAAAGAGAGCAGTGGGGGGACTGGAGGCATCAAGGTGGATGGTGAAGTCGCCAAGAAAGAGGAGTTGAGTGGTTGAGGACAGGAGTGAGGAGGAGAGGTCAGCCCACTCAGAGAGGAAGGAGGAAATTTGACCAGGTGGCCGATAGATAGTAGCCATGGTAAGGGAATGGCTAGGAGAGAGAGAGAGTCGGCAGACAAGACATTCAAAAGAGGAATAGGTCTGCGTAGGAGTGACAGTGGCAGGAATCCACTCAGGGAAGATTAGGGCAACACCACCCCCTGCACGGTTAGGCCTGGGCATGGAGAGGATCTTGTAACCGTCAGGTAGGAGTGTGTCAAAGCTGGTGGCAGAGCTGGCTGTGAAGCATGTCTCAGTGAGACAGAGGACGTCGAGGTCCAGTTCCTCAAGAAGGTGACAGACATCAGAGGAGTGTTTGATGGCAGAGCGAGAATTTAGAGTGGCAATGTGGAGAAGGTTGCCCTCCTTGAAGAGCTTCCGGGGAGGGGTACAGATCAGAGGTGCGCCCTGCGGAGGTGTTGAAGAAGGAGGTGAAGAAGGAGCACGTGAGGGGGCAGGGAGGGAGGGTAGAGGCAAGGTAGCCAAGGATAGAGGAGGGGGACAGCAGGAGAGGAGAGGAAGTTGATGAGGTGTGGGAAGCGTCTATCAAAGAGGAGAAGGTTGGCCTGAGGGCCTTGGACCAAGATGGTCCCATTAGCGTAGACATTAATGATGGCCTTAGAGGAGCGAAAGGGGGCCAAGAGGACATCCCAACGGGTGCCACCATTAATGGGAGAGGAGGAGAAAGGAGAGAGCACAGAGACCATATGAAGGGTCCATAGGTCAGGCGAAGGCACGAAAAAGAGGATGTCAGTGAGTTTCCTTAGAGCAGGCACTAGTGTAGGTGTCAGCGATAGGGAGGCCTGGGTTGGAGACCAGGATGTCCTTTTTAAACTTTTTCCTACCAGATTTAGTGAGAAGAGCAGGATAGTCAATGGAGAAGCAGTTAGAGAAGATAGGCGAGACAGAGAGCACCATGGAGTAGGAGGGGGGGGGGGGAGACAGATGAAACGAGAGCACGCAGACAGGAAGTGAGCGGCAAGCACAAGTTACCACAATTAGAGCAAACAAACAGTAGAGCGTATTAGGTACCGGGCCACCTAAGTTTGAGAATCCTGCGAGGGGAGAAAAAAAAAAAACACCCTAGTTTACCACAGTTCAGAGCAAAAACAGTAAAGCGTATTAGGTACCGGGCCACCTAAGTTTGAGAATCCTGCGAGGGGAGAAAAACACCCTAGTTTACCACAGTTCAGAGCAAACAGTAAAGCGTATTAGGTACCGGGCCACCTAAGTTTGAGAATCCTGCGAGGGGAGAAAAACACCCAGGTTTACCACAGTTCAGAGGAAACAGTAAAGCGTATTAGGTACCGGGCCACCTAAGTTTGAGAATCCTGCGAGGGGAGAAAAACACCCTAGTTTACCACAGTTCAGAGCAAACAGTAAAGCGTATTAGGTACCGGGCCACCTAAGTTTGAGAATCCTGCGAGGGGAGAAAAACACCCTAGTTTACCACAGTTCAGAGCAAACAGTGATCAGTATTAGGTACCGGGCCACCTAGGTTTGAGAATCCTGTGAGGGGAGAAAAACACCCTAGTTTACCACAGTTCAGAGCAAACAGTAAAGCGTATTAGGTACCGGGCCACCTAAGTTTGAGAATCCTGCGAGGGGAGAAAAACACCATAGTTAACCTCAACTGTGAATACAGTGAGGCAAGGCCCCATGCGGATGTAACCAGGAGTAGGAGGGGTGGGGCGGGGAACGGAGAACAGGTGGAACCGGCACCTGGCGTCCCCTGCGGACACCTGCAGACACACAGGGAGCCGCACTGTAGGAGTCGCCCTTGGCCTGGGGCCCTTAGCCGCGGGGGCTGCCGGGCAGAGGGCTGCCCAGGAGGGGGGAGGTTATAGGCAGAGGGAGAGGAAGGGGGGTGTGGGCGGGCAGGGAGGCGGGGAGGGAGAGGAGGACCAGGAAGTGGGAGGGGGGAGCAGGAGCAGGCCAAACACAGCGCTCAGAGCGCGAAAAGCAAATCATTCTAAAATAATTTGGAAAGCACTCACGGAGGCCCAGGCAGGGCTACCCAGGCAAAGAAGCGAGCAGGGGAAACGGCCGTCGAGTAGGCCAGAGGGGAAGCAGGCACACAGCCAATCAGAGGGGGGGTGGGCGGGCAGGAAGGCGGGGAGGGAGAGGAGGACCAGGAAGTGGGAGGGGGAGCAGGAGCAGGCCAAACACCGCGCTCAGAGCGCGAAAAGCAAATAATTTGGAAAGCACTCACGGAGGCCCAGGCAGGGCTACCCAGGCCTGCTGTTCCCCTAGGGCCACCGGCGACCGCTCTCCACGCTCAGCTGAAGAAAGAGAGTCCCTAAAGGGAGACAACGCGAGTAGTACCGGGGCATGATCCGACAAGGCTTTGGGCAATATATCTACATCAATTGTTTGTGCTATAAGCTTGTCAGATACTAAGAACATATCCAACCTGGAGAATCCCCTGTGCACCGCGGAATAAAATGTTTTTTCTCGCTCTTCTGGATGGCAAAATCTCCATATCTCTATCAGGGAGTGCTTTCGAAGGAGCGTAGTCAACGCCAAGTAATTCTTTTTATCAGCACTCGTTGGAGGGAGAGAGTTGTCCATCAGAGGGTTAACCACAGCATTAAAATCGCCCCCGATTATTATTTCACCCTCCGCATGTTCGAACAGGAGTTTGGAGACAGATTCGAAAAATACGTCCTGCTGTGCATTAGGTGCATATAAGGAGACCAGTGTCACCATCCTCTCCTGTAGTCTAGCTCCAACTAAGACATTCTACCCCCCCACGTCCTTCAGCACCTTGCGACCCACAAACGATATTCCTCTGCGTACCAGGATGGCCACACCACCTATTTTACTCCCTGAAGAAGCGCAGAATTTCGTGGGATTTAATGTATTATTCAGCCTGAATTCATCAGCCGGGAGCAAGTGAGTCTCCTGAAGAAACAGGATCAAAAGAGTCCAAGGTGGCCATGCGGTGCATCAATGCCCTTTGTTTAATCGGAGAGTTCAACCCCTGCACATTCAGGGAGAGGCAACAACAATTCGGGTTAGTCATAGTTTTCTCGTCTCCACCAAGCCAACGCCCCTCTTCATCACTCATTCAAAATAGCTAGAAGTAGGTGCCTCTTCTCCATCCCCCTCCCCAGTCTCGACTCTCCAGTGGGCCCAGGTGAATGAAACATATACTGAAGCTGGTTCCTCCCGATCACCATCCCTAACATTTGTATTTCATCATAGTATCTTTCAAACATACTTCAGAGGTCACAGGATGCCTCCAACCCAACAGGACAGTTCAGACCCAGCAACCAACCTTAAAGACTAGGCTCCTTAAAGGACATAATGCAGTTAAAGAAGGAAAACCGAAAAAGAAAAAATAACAGGAGTGACTAAAGTACACATCACAAAGTGCTTGCCAAACTCGTAATGCAACTAATTTGAACAGTAACCCTTCCAGGGCAACAATACTGGGCGTAATCCGTGTAACGGGCACCCAACTCCCCAGTACCCGCCCTTATGGTAATCCCACTTCTAATAACCATATAGAAAAGTCTCGCCAGGCCTTTTTGCCTCTCTACATGCTCCGCCGCCCCGGCGCAGGATCCCAGCCAAACCACCCTCCAATCAGTTTAAGTGTGCGACTATTCCAATTAATCAGTTCACAAGCAACTCATAGCTACATTTCATCAGCTGAGCAACAACCAGAACAGGGCGCATGTAAATCAGTTTTATCTCAGTTCATTATAAGGATTGCCCCACAGGAGACGCCCAACGTCCGCCTCCATTCGCTTCTCATCAGTCACCTTGCTGACGTTTGTCACATATTCAGGCAAATACTTGCCGCTGAGGAGAGGACCGGTCCGTCAACCTCCGGCCACCTATACTGCTACAGTCCTGCCAAGCTTCCTGCTTAGGCATGTGGGATCATATTGACTTTCGCCACCCACTCCAGGGGGGGGTGGTGCACCTCTGTACCGCATCCTCTGGTCCCTTAGGTGTTCTGGCTAAAGCCCAACCTCTGGGCCTTCGCCTCGTGTCCTTCGGTGTGGAGCTAACATCCAACTCACTCTCCACTCCAACACTTGCGCCGCTTGACTCCCCCACAACGCCTCGCAGCCACTCCTCTGCTTCTCCCTCGGAGCCGATGATGCAGGAGCGGTTCTGATATTCAAACAGTAGTCTCCACACGTATCCCCATCTGTAGCGGATCTTTTTCGCTTGCAGCCAGGAGGCGACTTTCTGGAGGCGCCTGCGATTTGCCAAGGTATATGGTGAAAGGTCCTGGAACAAAGATATGGCAGATCCGCGAAATTCCACCTTTTCTACTCTAGCTGCCGCCATGATCTCCTCTCTCTGGCGGAAAAAATGGACCCTAGTCAGGACATCCGGGAGAAGATTGCGCTTTTGCTAAATGGAGGAATACACCTGTCCAGGATCAGCTCGTCTGAGTCCCCCCATTTTCAATAAGGTTTTGAACAAGTCACACACATTTGGCAAGATCCTGGTCCTGAACCTGTCTTGGCACTCCCCGAATCCTAATATTATTTCTCCTTGAGCGGTTTTCCAAGTCCGCCTGTGTTGCCACCATCTCCTCCAGTCTATCTTCCACATTCTGCATTCTCTTGGCGAGGTCCTCGTTGTCCCGCTCGCATGCCATGTTCTCCAGTTCATCAACCCTGGTCTCAAGGCCAGTCAAGTTGGAGCTTATGTCCGCGATAGACCGTGCCAATGAGGCTTTTGAAGACTGGATCTCTGATGTTATTGCCGCAGTGATGTCCTGCATAAGAGTCTTCAGAATTCCCTCCAGTTCGTGCCTGGATATGGCCAGATCAAGATTCAGGTCAGACCCCCTGTGAGGCATGGATCTCCGCCACAACCGCCTCCATCTTCTGCGGGGTCGGTGCCAATGTTGTCAGGAAAGTTGTGATTTTGCTCCCTTTGTTCTTATTCCTGATTTTGGGCATCGCCGGGGGCGGGGGGTAACGCGCCCTCTGGAGTACACCCAAGAGCTATATCTGCAGACCACAGCATGCGGGAGACTTGTGCCCCTATGATGCAGCATTCAGGAGTATTAGAGACTCATCCTTAGCCCCCATTTATACCGGAGTCCTCTGCCTCTCTTCAGCTGGCTTGCCAATGTTGCTCTATCAATTCCCAGCTCCCAGACTAGGTGTAGGTGCACCACTCCTCATCCGCCATGCTGTCACTTGACCGCGCTGCCCCTCAGTATCATAGATGCTCCACAGCTCCGTGAAGTCTGCCCCGAGCCACACGGGACCCTTCCCCCAGCTTTTCCCCCCAAGCTAGTAGATTGCAGATGGGGGGCTGGGGGGTGGGTGGGGGTACGCTCCAAATCGGCAGCGCTTCACCAACTCACCAGGCTTCCTCGGGCAGCCCGTCCCAGCGTCCCTCCGCTCGCCCACGGCCAATGCACCAGCCTTCCTCGGGCTCGCCGTCCCAATCTTCGTTCCTCCTCTCGTGGCTCCTTTGCATCTCCCCTCCGCCGCCTACGAGTCCTGTCCGCTCCAGCGCCACTTGTCCCAAGACCGCGGACCGCTAAAGGAGCTCAGTGCCTCGGTCTCCGCCTCTCCCCCAGCACGCCGGGCAGCTCACCGAAGGGGCTCAGCATCGCGGTCTCTGCCTCTCCCCCGACACGCGGGCAGCTCGCCTCCACTCCCCGCGGCACTCTTGGCTCCTCTGCCACCGCCTCAAAAGGCGTCGCCGGACCCGACCCGCAGCTGCGCTCCTCTTCCGCAGTCCTGACAACTTCCAGCCTATGGCGCTCACTCTGACCGTGCAGCCGGGTCCATGTCCAGCAGCTTCCGCGCGTCCGCCATCTTGCGGGCCTTCAGCTTCGCTTCTCGTAGCTCAAACCTTCATGAAAACAGCTTGCAGGTAATTACCAGCGCCACATTTGCTCTCCGCCACACTCGGCGGCTTCCATATAGCAGATAAGGGGGATTAAGGGCATCTAGCAGCCTTTAAATTGGGGCCCGTCCCGGAGCTTACAGTAGGCACGTCCGCATGGCGCCATGCCCCCCCAATGGGAATTTTTTAATTTTCAAGGCAGGTCTACAAAACAGTAATATTATTGCTATCCCCCTCTACAGAAGCAAAAGGTCTAGTGTTAGGTGGCTTTATTGGCTGATGGCCATAATGACCCAACTACCGCATCTTATGAAACATTGTCACTCAACTGGATTTTTTCATCATGACATGGCCCCAACGCATAAGAAATGGCACGGAAGCGACTGGCTAGTTTCTAAAAATTCTAAGGTCTCTCAGCTTATAACTTTAAAACTTGAATGCCACCCTCATCGAGCAATCGTGATCTTGTCCATTCCATGAAACCTTACGATTCATAAAGCTTGTACTACAAACAAAACCATTCAATCTTAAGAATAAAACCGAAATCTGCGATTTGCTCAGCTTTAATAAAAGTGCTTTCCACAACTCATTACCACACCCCCCATGAGCAGAAAATGGAATTGTAGAAATCAGTTTTCGGATCTCACCAACACTGGTAAAGGCGTTTTATAAAACCCAATGCGACAATGATGGTACACTGAAGATCTTTTAGGGGTTGCTAGTCAAAAATCAGGAAAGCGCATAGAAAATTAGCTGAAGCTCATTTAAAAGCTGACGAACAATCTTACGCAAAAAACTGTAGATCCTTCAAACAAAACAAAAACACTACTTTTTTCCAATTAAATAAATGCTGAAAATTCAAAAATAAATATTTTGAATACAAATTACAAGGAATCATAACAACCACCAACCAAACCTGTCTTGATTGATTGGGTGTCAAAATCCAGACTTATTTTGACAAGAAGACTGTCAAAATCCATTCAACTATTACAAAATGTCAGACTCTCCCATGCAGAAATCCCTAAAAGTCAGCTTCCACTGCTATGCAGACGATCTTAATTATTCTTTAAACTATTGAATTGGACATCTTATGTCGTAAAATCGGTACAATCAAGAGTTGTATGCAAGATACATATTTTAGTCTAAACAGCAACAAAACTGAGCTTACACAGATTAAAATCTGCAAACAGTAACAGCCAACATAAGTGAAGTTACTTCACTTACCCAGTGTATTCTATCCCAATAGCAAACCTCCCTAAAGTGAAAACCTAGAGTTTCTTTGATTCTCCTCTAGGAATCCTATTCCATCTCCCAGATTTAACCAGAGATCGTCAGGTGGTAGGAGTTTCTCTCTATATGGTGCTGGTGTTGGGAATACCTTTCCAGAACCCAACCTGCTTAATTTCAAGAGACAACAGATAAAGTTTATTCTGACCTCCATCTGTAATCTTAGGGGGGACTCTTCAGGCTTCTTGTATGAAAGTCAAATCATATCAAGCCTGCTTGAGTCAGACAAAAGTGATCATGGGCAACTCATTTAATCTCTGTGCCTAACCTGTCAATATTGTCAGCCCCAAATATTTCAAACTTGTCAGCCCCTAAAATTAGTCTAGTTCTCAGTGTGCATGCTTCGGAAAATACACTCATGGTGTTAATGGTTATTGTGCTGCTTCATATAATAGTGACCATTGGTATATTCCACACCACAACTTTTTTCTTAGCACACTCATAGCAAAACTACTTAAAAACGCGATGACTGCTTCTAGTCTCAGGCTATGCTCTGGTAAATGCAAATTCCTGATATCTTCCAATCTGTATCCTCTATTGATGCTGCAGTATGTACACATTACTCACTAATTTCAATTGGTCATCTTCGTCCGTACTTCATAAATTCTCCATTCTATGAAGCTGCTACTCTGCGCTCTGTTCCTATACAGGGGTCTGTGCACCTTCATTATGTGGTTACTGGTCATTGTTCTGCAACTATACTACAGGCTGTACACCCGCCTAGTGACTGCTATTGTTAGAATGTGTACTGTAGGAGGCTACCAGGGGGCGCAGACAAGATGGCTGCCTGAGCCAACAGCTGCGTCTCGAGCACCGGGGAACCAGAGGAGTTAGAGGAGAAATGGATCCTTTCCGTCCCCAAGAGGAACGACCAGACGCTACAGCTGGAGATCCACCTGGAGAACCAACCCCGGGGTCCCACAGTGTCCCCTGTGCAGAGTTAGGAGACATTGAAGGGTCGGACACCCAACCCACCCCCATCCCAACGCGGCATAGGGGGAGGCGACGTGTGGAGCCCTCTCCCAGCCAAGAAGTTGGGCAGGTGAAGCCCTATGCCGGAGATGCTGCAGCTGCGGAAAATCCAAGCGACCCGCAGCGGAGAGTCCCAGTGACCACCTGGAGTGCGAGGACTCCTGGGCATTGAAATCCACCCCCTCTCTCCTTGGCGGCAGCAGCAGAGGGAGGTCTGCCGGCAGCGCCCTGGACCACTCGAAGAAAAGTAACAGTGAGTGGTGGGGGACCTTTGGCAGGGCCTGGGGGGTGTTTCTGACCTTTTCCCCCGGGCCGCCAGCGGGAGCCCCGGAGGACCGCGTGCGCTGTGCAGTACCCCCCCCCCACACCCCTGACAAGGCCGACCCAGCCGTGAAGCGCACTCAAGGGGGTGCAGGCACTGGCCATAGGAGAAAGCACTAGAAGGTGCCCCAACACGAAACAAGCCCCCCGGGTGCGGCGGATGATCGTTGGCTCTCAAGAGGTTATACCTCAAGGACGCTCTCGCCTTCTAGCAGTATGGTGCAATGAGGAGGAGCCGGAAAGCAGCGCCACGGCCAAGTGAACACAGTGGAACAGCGGGTGAAGGCACACAAACTGCACCACCCTAAGGATCCAGTGCTGGGCTGTGCCCCCCCCAGACCCGGGCCATCGCGGGAGCGTGCCCGCACAAACTTGGGACAGGAGCAACACTGTGGACCCCTGGCAGGTGGTGTGGCTACTAAAAGTCCAACACTTTTGAGGCCCAGGTGCTGTCCAGGGAGTGTCGGGATGGCCTGACTGTGGGGGATCTCCCATCCTGGACACTGAAACACCTGTCCCTTGCTCGGAGGAGAGATTTCATTGGGGCCAGAGGTGTGCAGGCGGGGGCGTGTGGCTCTCTGCTCCAGATAGACACCAAGGACCATGCAGCCATATTGGGGTTGACTGGCCCCAAACCAGTAATCTCACTCAAGTGGGGGGGTCCACAGACTTGGGACAATACAATTGAGACAATACACAAGCCAGTGCAGCATCCTCTCGCCCGGGCCGTCGCGGGAGCGCGCCCAGGGCAGTGCATAAGGGGGAGCACACGGGCCCCAAAAGCGTACGAGGTGAGGTGGAACCGGGGATTAAGTGCCCACTCCGATACACATTGTGAAAACGTCCATACCAAGGGAACCGGGTGCATACCAACCCACGGCGGATAACCTGAGGGAAACCCACCCCTACCCCCTGGCCCTGATGTACCCATAGACGGGTTCAGAGCCAAAAAGGTGTGGACCCCACGACTGAAAGCTGGTATAAAAAGGAGGCGGGAGATCCAGTCGCCCCGCACCCACTGTGCTTTGGCTTGGGAGAAGGATGTGGGAGGACCCCACAGGGCTGCGCTGAACCCTTGAAGTGCCCCCTTCTACCGCAGAGCAGTCTCAAGAGCAGTGTCAGACTCGTGGGGACATTGTAAAGTAACAATTGACAGCCCGGCAAAGACAGTTTTGGGAACGCATTGAAGATAGGTCTGTCCCCCCCCCCCCCACCCGAACCCAGAATAGCAACACCGATCTATGAGTTGGAAAGAGGCCCTAGCTAAATAACAGTTCCAGGCACGAGACGCTGACATGGCCGCCGGGGCCCCGCTCGCGCCAGACCTGGGCACCATGCAGAATAATATTGTGATGATCCTAGAAGAAATAAAAGGGGGATCAGGACAGACATGGGGGCCAAACTGGCGGACCTCACAACTAAGGTGACCGCATTGGAGGATCGAATGTAGAGAGTTGAGAATAACCAGTCGTCCACAGATCTCCTAGAGACGCAGATGGATGTGAAATTTATTGCGATGCAGCGTGGCGAGGGGGAGCTCCGCTTCAAGCTGGACGATATGGAAAACCGAGAGAGGAGAAACAACCTGTGCATCTTTGGCCTTGTGGAAGCGGAGGGCGAGACCCCGGCGGGGCTGGAGGACAAAGTTCAGGACATAATAAGAATAGTCCTGGGGACTGATGCTGGTGAGGGGATTGTGCTAGACAGAGTTCATTGTGCGGGGGGAGGGGGTGGGAGAGGTCCCCACTCAGTGCTGGCACGGTTTCACTACTACAGGGACAAAGCCAAGATTCTGGAGAAGGTGACAAATCTTCGAGATATTCAATATGGAGAATCCACGGTGGTCATCTTCCAGGACCTTTCGGCCCTTACACTGCTGATGAGGAAAAAATGCAGGGCCCTCACTAAGTGGTTGCAAGAAAAAGGGGTTGGATACTGCTGGGGGCACCCATTCTACTTGGCCTTCGAATGGCAGGGAGAGAGAGGCACCACCTCGTGGCAGAGGAGGACAGCCAAAGAGTCACAGATGACCTGGTGGGGGGCCAAGCAGGCTTCTCTGGAGGGCGTGCAGAGGAGGACCGGGTCCCCAACCAGGAACCTAGAGGTCTGGACAAGAATGGTGGGGGGGTGGGGAGGACAGAGTGAAAGGAACCCAGAAATTAAAAAAAAAAACAAAGCACCCCCCGGAACCCCTTGGGAGGCACCGCAAGTGAAACGAGACTGCCCCATAATTGACCTAGCGGATGAGACGAAGGGAGGGGGGAGATGTTGCCCGGGTGTTTTGCCACTGTTAATCTGTTTCCCCCTTTTCTTTCCCGACATTGGTGTTGGCGTGGTAGCGGCCAGCGGGGCATCGTTTGCAAAGTTATGCCTGTTGTTGAGGGCAGGACGGGCTAAAAGTTAAATTTTTTGTTGATGCAACGAAAAGGGGGAAGGTGGGAAAGATGGGGTTTTTGGGGCGGGGGGCTTCAGAGACCCCGACTCAGGATTATGGGGTGACACTGAATGTTGGGACGTGGATACGAAGTGGGCGAATGGGTCCCTGGCTGGATTGGTAACCCGGGACAAGCCCCTGATGGTTCGTTACCCGATTCCAGCAACTCTGGGAGACGGGGGGTGGGGGGGGAGGACACCTCGATAGGGAGACGTGAGGGGAGGGAAGACAGGGGGGGGGGCGAGGGGGAAGAATAAGGAGGGTGAATGGGAGGGGATACAGGGGGTGGAAAGGAAAAAGGAGGGGTTGGATGGGTAATGCCATGGATACCTGGTTTACCAATGGTCTCGAGACAAGCAGGGGCATAGAGATCCTCGAGTGCAGGATTGACGATAATGATTGAAGGACGGGTGTGTACACTGAACGTTAAGGGCCTGAACTCGCAAGACCCTCACTATCAATCTGTTTCGCAAGCAGAAATTGGTAGCCCTTTTCCTGCAAGAAACGCACTACAAGCGGGGTGCTGAATCGGCAATACGGGGGAAGGAAATTGGAAGGAACTTTTGGGCCTCCCATAAAACCTCCAAAAAGGAAGGGGTGGGTATACTCCTGGGTAAATCACTACACCTCACGGAGGTTGAGACAAAGAGGGGTTTTGGAGGAAGGTTCTTGGCATCAAGGGAACATCCGGGGCACGCAACTCACTCTTGCCACTCTCTATGCGCCCAATACAGGCCAGATAAAGTTCCTGCGTGGGTGTTCAGAGTAATGGACGAATGGGTGGAAGGTGCTACGATCCTCGGTGGGGATTTCAACCTCATAGCAGACCCCCGACTGGATTGGTGGTCGGCAAAGGGGATGGGGGTGAAAGAACCCACAAAGGAGAACCTGGCCATGAAAGCCCTCCTAGAGGAATATTATTGGGTAGATGTGTGGAGTAATGTGTGGCAGGGCCATAGAGGTTACACTTTCTTCTCCCCCGCACATCAGACGTACACAAGAAGCGACCTCCTGCTTATATCAGTGGTGGGAGGTGGGATTGCCAAGTGTGGAGGCCGTAACCTGGTCAGATCACAAACTATTGGTGGTTAATTGGCGCCTGCCAGGGACCACAAGGAACTACAGGTGTGTTGCAACGATACCCTAACAAGAGACCCAGTATTTAAAGAATTCTTGAGGAAGGAAATAGAGGCATACTTCGAGATTAATGATAATGGAGAAACGGAGATGGCAGTGGTATGGGAGGCGGCGAAGGCCACCTTCCGGGATCTCCTCATTGCAGAAGGGTCGCGACGGAAACTTGAAAGGGCACTGATCGAGAACAGTCTTCGTGAAGAGCTGAGGGCTATGCGGCACACCACGTCCGCAAAGACGAGAAGCGAGAGGCTCTCCTAGGGGAAATGAGAGAAGAGGCAAGCTCTGCACACAGTCCTTATTGGGGAAGTACTTAAAAAGATGTGATATACGGCGCAAAGGTACTACGAACGGGGAGATGAGGTCGGGACCCTGCTGGCACATAGAACTAGAGGCAGCAGAGCAGAGAGGTGTGTGGGAAGGATTCAGGATAATGAAGGGAGGCTCTGCAAGGAGAGGGAGGAAATAGCGGAAAGTTTTGCGGACTTCTATAGGGAGCTCTATATCAAATTGGGAGGTGAATCGATGGGGGACTTCCAGGACTACCCGATTAACCGCTCCATACCCAAACTCAAAGACTCACAGGACCTGGAGAGAGAGATATCGGAGGAAAGGGTCGAGGGGGCAATTAGAAAGCTGAGGACAGGGAAGACCCCGGGGGGAGACGGCTACACGGTCGACTTCTTCAAACAATATCAATCTATCTTGGTGAAGCCAATGGCTAAACTGTTTAACCAGATCAGGGGTCAGGAACCGATACCACAGACATTCCTTCAAGCCCTGATCGCTGTAATACCCAAACCGGGGAAGGATCCGGCAGAATGCAGCTCATATAGGCCCATCTCCCTCCTAAACGTAGATGCAAAGATTTTCGCCAGAATCCTGACGACACGTTTGGAGAGATACCTCCCCCGGTTGATCCATCCGGACCAAGCAGGATTCGTCTTGATAGGCAGGGGGCAGATAGTATCCGCAAAACCATTCATATCCTGCACTCAAGGGAGGTTTGAGAGAATGGTGCTCTTCTGCTACCTTTGGACACCGAAAAGGCCTTTGACGGGGTGAGCTGGGCTGTTATGGTGGAAGTCTTGACATCCCTCAGAGCTGGATGGGTTGGATGTCGGCCCTGTACTCCGACCCCTCGGCAACGGTGGTGGTGAACGGCAATTCATTTGGGTCATTTTCATTGGGGAGGGGTAAAAGACAGGGATTGTCCCCACTCAAATATGCGTTGGTGATGGAACCGTGGGCGATCTATCCGAGGTGTGGGGGGGGAATCAGCAGGGTAAGGGTGGGAGATGTTAGCTGCAAGATTAGTTTGTTCGCGGACAATGGGTTACTTTATGTGACCAACCCATCCCAATCAGTGCCACAGGTACTGCGCAGTTTGGAACAATATGGAAGCCTCTCGGGCTACAAGGTCAATCTGGGGAAAATCAGTGGTGTTCCTGGCAGGTAACTGGTCGGCCACAGAAGGGAAATATGTGGAGGGGCTCCCATTCAATATACAGAGACAGGTTTTGCTATCTTGGCGTCCAGGTGACACAAGCCGCCGCAGACCTCTTCGCTAGCAATTTCCTCCCTTTGTGGTCAGCTGTGAAGCGAGACATTGAACAGTGGGTAGGATCAGGACTTCAGGGATGGCACGTCTTAACTCAATCAAAATGGTTATCCCCCCCCCCCCCCCCCCCCCCCAAGTTTTTATTTTTGTTTCAAATGCTCCCAAGCCATTTCTCTGAGTGGTTAAGCGGGCTCGGTTACGTCATCTTTGGGCGGGTAAGAAGCATTGAATCTCCTATGAAGTATTAACAAGACCGAAGGAAGAGAGAGAGGGGGAGGGGGTGGGGTTCCCAGACCGTGAAACCTATTACAGGGTGTCGCAGTTGAGAATTTTGGTGGACCACTTCATGCCAGGCACAGGGAAGCAATGGGTGGCTTTGGACAATTCACTTCCATCTGCAGTCACGCTGGACGAGTGGTTCTGGGTCCTGAAGAAACGCATTCACAAGGAGGGTCCTACGGCATCCAGTCCTTGGTGTCTTGTGGTCAATATGGAAGGAGGGAGGCGACTATAGATGGTTCACAACATGACCCTCACCCATGAGCTGCATTTGCCCCCCCCCTCCCCCCTCAGGACGGAATAGACGAGCCACTTGCATTTCAGAAGTGGTACGAAGCTGGTCTCAGTAGGGCTGGGCAGTTGTGGGTATGGGGGGGGGAGGGCCCGTCAATAAAAGAGCTGAAGGAGGCCATAGGCCTGGACAAACATTTGCCCTTTCACTATTTACAATTAAAGGGGTTCTTACGGAGGATAGATGGGGAGACACCTTGAGGAGGGAAGCAACTGATTTTGAAAAATTCCTCATTACACAAGGGCTCCAAGGGGGTAATATCCAGTCTGTACAGGCTATTGCTTTTAGCCGTCCCGAGAGACCCTCAGACAGTGCAGGTGCAATGGGGAGAGGACATAGGGGAGGATATGGATGATAAGAGATGGAACATCATGTGCAGACAGGCTAACCGCTCGACTGCATCGCTCCAATACCGCCACCAGGCTCTGAAACTGTTACATAGATGGCACTACCCCCCACAGAGGATAGCACGGATGAGGGAAGGGTATGGACCGCACTGCTGTAAGTGTTGTGTGGAAAAGGGGGACTATGTGCACATGTGGTGGAAATGTCCGATGGGGCAGATGTACTGGGAGGAGGTCCTGTCCTGGATAAAGGGGGTGGATGAGATAGGGAGGACCTTGTCCCCCTAGCTTCTCCTTTTTGGCGTTGATGTGGTAGGGGACCACAGTGAGACTCACAACCACATGTTTCAGGTCATGTTGGTAGCGGCAAGGTGTTGCCTGGCCCAAAGATGGAAAACTCCACAAATGCCTGGGGAGAAAGAGTGGGTCACTAAAGTCGTGCAATTTATGATATGGAGTTTCTGAAACATCTCATGGATGAATCTAGGTCGAACATTGAAGGACTGTAGCTCCCCGTTTTTGAAAAATATGGAGGGTCTATGTGAGGCTCCTGGGGCGTATCTGAGAAGGTATCCGGGCGATGCACCTGCTCAGGAGTGATGTGGGGACTGTGGGACAAGAAGTTTGGCTTGCACAGATGATAAATGGAGGGTGAAGTAGCCCGAAGTTCTAGTGTACATAGTAAAGCGATCCTGCAGGCGAAATGTAATGTTACATAATGCACCGGTCACTCGAGGAGGAGCCAAGAGAACGGTCCATGGACGTTGGGGGCGCGGGGGGGGGGTGTTATAATTGAAACCTAACGTAATGTTGTGATTACGATCATATGATGTTATAACTCAAATTCAAATGTTAATAAAACTTAAATTTTCAAAAAAAAGAATGTATACTGTACATGAGCTAGAACACAAGTACTCATTGTGGACAGACACCTGCATGTGCCAATGAATGGCAACAAGAATGCGGCTACAACACAAGAAATATGGGTTTTGTGCCATTCTGAAAGAAGTACAACCATGCATATATTAGTGTGCAGAGATCAAGTTGTGCTAGGGCAGGTGTGAAATACTACACCAGTTCTAGATGTTAGGTTCACTTCATGTTGAATTCTGGTAAATTTAGTCCTGCATTTATGATATAAACAGGTATGAAATAGGGCATGCAATTTCAAATGCCAGGACTTATAGAACGTGATTTGAGAGCTCTATTTCGGCATATTCTTCAGGCACAGGAGTGTGCACAAAGGAAGGCTGCTAGGTGAGAAAAGTAGATCTCATTTCTACATTTCTACCTTTAGGAGGCCTAGGGATTTTGATATTCAGCAGTTACTTGGCATGCATTTTACTCCTTTGCACAAGACGACAAAATATACCTACGCTCCAATTCTGCCAGAACCAGCCCTTTCTTTAATCTTTATGCAGTCGATAATATCATCCAACTGAACCGTCTTTATTTTAACATGTCTTATTTGAGGAGTTGTCAATCTACTGGTACTCCACTGTGATGCAGTGAATTTGATTCCTTTACCTATTACAATTTTTCGCTGGTAAGCATGAATGATTGACTCATTACCACTGCAAAACGGGCACCTGGCCTTAACGTGTCAAGGTGAGCCCCCCCCCCGTGATTCCTGAATACCTGTGGAACAGCATACCTGATGATCCAGAATAGCTTCATCTGATGGTGGTCGTCTGGTATTGTGGGAATGCAGTGTGTATTTCTACCCTCTGAACAAAGCTAGAGAAGGATAACCTGGGACAGGAAGCAGTTCCCCATCACCACAGTAGAATGACCCACCCCCCCCCCCACAATTAACGTGGTGCCTAGAAGTGTGAGCACTGTAATTGAGCGGTCAAAAGGAGGAAATTCAAGCAGGAAGGAGAAGGTGGTAGGAAAAAAAGAAACTAGCCCAAAGGCAAGGAGAGCTAGTAAAGGGTGATGGTCAGGGACACGCAGGCCATAAGGACTGAAGAGTGCCGGCCAAGGCAAAGCAGCAGGAAACAAGGAGAGCAAAACAATGGTCAACACTGTTTCACCTCAAGGAAAAGGTTGCAACGCATTGGCTCGGTGTTCGCTAGGTTTCTATGCCGTGATGTGGCTGAGCGCCGAGGTGCCGGTTGCCCGTAGCAACAGACCACACATGCATGGAAGGCAGCTGCCAGTACCCGGTGCATGCGCAGAACACGCAACATGAAGGACCCCAGTCGCGGGACGCGGCTGACACTGCAGCGAGTAATCCCAGAGCCGCCACCGAGCCCGCCAAGGAAGGGGGCTGTGGCGAGCGAGACCGGTAAGTGCCGTAACAAAGCCCACAGAACACATTTAGTGATCTAATTTTCCAATACAATTAATTGAATCACGAAGTATGCCCCGGTTCCTTTTTTTGTAGTACTTCAAATTTTTCATCGCATAATAGACAAGCTGGATGCCAGTGTCAAACAATGATTACAAGCAGGTACACATTTCAGAAAGCTTGTTTTGTTTTGCGTTTGAAAATAGAGTTATTTTTTGGGCTTGCGTTACTTTCTAGGGCAATGGAAGTGGGTGTTTAGTTGAAATCGGTCTTAACTAGTTCAAAGAATTCAAAGGCCTAGAAGAATTCAAATGTTGGCCTGGTCCACAGGAACATGCCAAAGAAAGCCCCCCAATAAAATACAAATATCTTGTTTAGTTACAGGGACCCTTACCTTGGGTCCGCATGTACATGTGAGGATCACCTCGACAAGAAATCCTGGCTACACCACTGGTTGTAGCTGTTTGAACGCATTACAGGCCACTTGTTTCATGACTAGGGACACAATAGGCCTCATTACAAGTATGCCGGTCCAGAAATAGCGCTGCCGGTATATCCGTACCGGCACTTTTTTCCAGACCGGTGTAGTCAGAGTTGCGATGCCAGTAACACAGGCACTGAAAGTGACCCATCGCACCTGGCAACACTGTTGCCGGTATCTGCCAAGACAGGCAGCAGCCGTGCCTGAGATACCGGCATGGTGTAAGTAAGTGCACATCCCGAGCTGCACGGAAACGCAATCACTGGCATAGACATGCCGGTAAAAGCGTGAAAACTATGCCGGAAACACCGGCATCGCGGACCAGGTGCTAAGTGCAATCTGGTGTGTAGAAACATGCCACCGGTGTTCAAAATCAGCACAGGTGCTCCCTATGGGCTGTGCCACTGCACAAAAGGACCACTCCCACACCACACCCCCCATCCCAAAACCGCAATGCTAGCAGTAGCTGTACAGGACCTGGAGGCCATGCCTGCAGAGCTATTGATTGAAGAAGCAGTGAGGCGGAGGATCCAGTGGAGGCGCACGAGGAGAAGGAGGGCCATCATGGCTCAGCAAATACCCAACGTGCAGCAGGCTGTACCCCACCAATCCCTTGCCTAACGGCAAACCCATTCAACCTCACCCATGGTCAGATTCACACCCTGTACCGGCTAGACCGGACACCATCACCACTATAGGGGACCTGATACACGATGACCTGGTGAGCCTCAAACATCTGTACAGCCATCCCCCCTCCCCCTTGCTGAAGGTAGTTTCTGTGCTACACTTTCTTGCCACCGCCACATAGCACACAGTTGGGCAGCTGCATGGGATCTCCCAACTCTGTTTCTCCTGTGTGCTCTTCCAGGTGCTAGATGCACTCCTGTGTCACGTACGGAACCACATCAGCCTACCCCGGACTGCTGACGAGATGAATGCCACTAAAATAGCATTCCATGCCCTTGCAGGCATGCCTAATGTCATTGGAGCAGTGGACTGTACACATGTTGAGCTGGTGGCCAGGCATGCTGTGGAGGCAGTGTAACGCAACAGGAAGCTGTACCGTTCACTCAACGTACAGATGGTGTGTGATGTACACCACCTCCTCACCCATTGCTGTGCAAGATTTCCTGGCTCAACACATGACTCCATGGTGCTGCGTAACTCCACACTGCCTCGGTACATGGCTGCTTGGCGAGTCCTATTCCAAGGGCATGTGCTGCGTTGAATGGGGGGTGGGGGGGGGGTGCAGTAACCAGCCCAGCTGCCAGGTATGCTATGCGAGTCCTACTCTGAGGGCATGTGCTGCGTTCACTCATGTTCCAGTATGAAACCCATGACCAGTGGATGGCATACTGCATGCATTTGACCATTACTCCTCCCGCACATTTCGGAGTAGATTAGCTAAATCCTGTGAAGGTGCACAGAGGACGGACAGGGTGTAAAATAAGGAAGGTAGACGAATAATAGCAAGGTCAAATCATACTCACAATTGTCAGACCAGTAAAACGCAAACATTGAAGTGCACATGACCGTACTCAGCGTTGGAAGTGCTTGAAATGTGCAAGTGTGTAGGCGCAAGTCAAGGGGCAACACCATAGTACAATGGCAGAGTGGAAGGCCACGACAGGCATGCCACCATGTATGATGAATATACAGTGCAAACATAAGTGCATCTATTCCGTACCACTACAGCCTAGGAACTACATGTACCAGAATGCACCACAGCATTGTGACTAAAACAGGCAAAAACGCAGTCAACCAAACGCATGATAAATAGCCACAGACTGGCTAACACCCCCAAAACATCATCTTGCTGCACACACGTGACTGCTTCAGTCGCCTCATAAGTACAGGATACATGACTCCATTACGGACACTGAAAATCAATGCATTCATACTGAAACTTGCAGAACATTACATCACTAAAAGATATATCATATCAAATCTATGATTAGAGTGGTCACCCCCAACCAATGCATCCCACAACTTAATACCCTCTCCCACCATTTGTATTTATGTACTGCTCCTCACCACACTCAAACATTACGCCCATATGTGTGAGTCACAACACAGTCTGTATAGGGATTTTGTCATGAAGACTGCATACCCTTCGTACCACTAAATCACACCTGCACATCATGTTAATAAGGACACTGTGCTACGTGCACATATAGTACTTTTTAATTTGTGACCCATAACAGACATACTTAAATTAAATGTATGTCACTTGCACAAGAAGTGATGCAACTCCTGTGGTGTATGAATGGTCCATGTGAATGCAAGTGCACAACACACCCCCCACCCACATGCATACTGACCAAGTGCCCTATCTGGTACAGGAAAGAATAGGAATGACAGCTAAACTCAATTGTGCTTCAGCACGTAATTTGTCTCAAATGTACACTGTACAGCCTGTGCCAACTTGACATCACCAAGAAATTGACATGTACACTTTCTGTTGCTCCCGTTCATGGCTTCGGGGGATACCCAGCATCAGCTGGCTATTGACCCATCAGACAACCACACAGCAGCCACAAACAGGCGTAAAACCATGCCAATGTCCGTACTCACTGCACCATTGAGCAGACTTTCAGCCTGTTGAAGGCCAGGTTCTGCTGTCTCAGCAGATCAGCAGATCTGGCGATGCACTGATGTACAGCCCTGAAAAGGTTGGAAAGATTGTGCTTGCATGTGCCATGTTGGACAACATGTGCATCAGGCGTGACGTCCCCCTGCCCCCCGACATGGACATGCTGCCACCAGAGGATGACACAGATGATGATGAGGCCATTGTTCAATGCCGCAAGGGCAGGGATGGACGTGCGACATGTTGGGATCTTATTGATCACTACTTTTGAGCACCCATTATACACACAGTATAGGACATTGAGCACACTGCGCTTGAAAACATGCACTCACACGGAAAGCTCAATGTCCGGTGTCGACATAAGAAATCTTGACTGAACATATTGCGATTGTAAATATTTTCAAGTGAAAAAGGCTTTTCCTCCCCTCTACCATCCCACCCAACTATCCCTCCCCACACCACCTCCCCAACTATCCCTCCCCACACACACACCCAATGGTGTCACATTTACGTCCCCTCTTAGGCTGAGGGGTGCGGCCTTCTGAAGGGCACGTCGGCCACTCAGATAAGCAACCTTGGGCATCTTGGTAGCAAACTTGCGGGAGTGGTACTGGTGGATGGTGCCAGTGGTAAGGACATGCGACGGTCGGCAAGTGAATGCACCAATACCAAAATGGATTCCACCAGGGATGACATAATCCCGTTGCCCTTCCTCACGTGCCGTGCCAGATGGAATATAGTAGACGTGGCTCAGCCCTGCAATCGTGCAGACCTCCTGGAGGCAGCCTGGAGTGTCTCACGCATGAGATGCGCCTCGTGCAGGTGTTGCACCATTCTGCCCATCGCTTCCTCTCTCGGCTCTATCCTAGACAGGCGCCCCTCTAAATCCCTAACATTGCATAGGGGTGGTGGTGGTCTGGGTTGGGGGGGGGGGGGGGTCATTGGACCCACAGGACTGAATCCCTCAGCATCCGCATAGCTGTGGTCACTGGATAAATTATCTGCACCACCGTCTTCCCCAATGTCGTGTAAACCCCCCTTGCATAATGGGTGCAGGTTCCTACTGTTGGGGGTGGGAGGGCTGGGCCACAGGTGCCTTCTTTTGGTGTGGGATGGCTGGCCAACAGGAGTAGTTGCCCGCTCCCATCTGCTGGCAGATGGGACTGGATTCCTGGGTGAGGGTGGTGGTTGGCCGGCAAGCCCTGGTGTTACTCAATGTGGTCAGCTGTTCGGCCTCATTGCCAGATGATGTGCCTGTGTGGGTCAGAAAGGCAGGGCATCAGTGATGGGTGTGGATTCAGACAGACAGACAAAAGTACTAGTGATTTCAGATGTTTGTGCGTTGTCATGGACAGGTTGGTGGCCATGGGTGCACACATGCATGTGTCGGGGATGCTGTGTGGGTGCATGTGCAGTGTGCGTACATGGTGTGCGCAGTGGCTGTTGCATGGGGTATTGGTGTTTTCTGTTTGTTTGACATGGGGTTGTCCAATTGTGACACAGATATGTTGCACATGTGTGTACTGCCTATGGCAGTTGCTGCATTGATGGTGATTTAGCGCACATGTATCATTGATGTGTGCATCCGGTCCTCTGGTGGGTGTGGGGGTCTCTGTCTCTCTCTGTGTGCGTGGTGTATGGGTTGCAGGAAGGTTCAATGTGGATGTGTGCAACCAGGTTGACGGTGGGTGGACTGCCAGTAGGGCAATACTGGCCTTGGGTACAACATTCATAACAAGTTGGCCTAATTATTAGCATTGGGGTTACAAGGTGTGCGATAGGACATTGAGCTTACAGGGACTCCCCAGCCTCATCAGATGTGAGCTCTCCAGCCCCCGAATCTCCAACTCCCTCGATCGCCTACAGGTGCATTATGCTGCTGCAGGTTTCCTCCCAGATTGATTGGTCATGCTGGTCCCTTCCTCCTGTGGCTGCGCGCTGTGCGGCAAGGAGGTTCGCACCCGGAAAAGCAGATTGTCCCACCTCTTGCGGCATTCCCCAACTGTTCTGGGGGTTGTCCCAACCACAGACACCTTCCAGGCGACCTTAACTGGGTTTGGCACCGTAGGTCACTGCAGAAGACCTCCTCTGAGTTCTCTACCAGCGTGTCCGCCAACATGTCCAGGCTTTGCTGAATCACGGCTTGCGCCTCCGTGCAGAAGGTTGCCTTGAAGACATGTCTGGTGAAGTTTTTCAGTGCTGTGGATATGGCTCTGACTCCTGTGCCCTGAGGTTGCAATGGATTGTGTTTTGTTAATGGCCGCCGGTAATTTCCTGTTCCGGCGATCACGTTATTTCCAGTCACAGTAATACCGTTACCAGCAGCAGCAATGCCAGTAGGTCCGTGTGTGGTGATACCGACATACCGGTGCTAGCATTTCCGGCATACCCGAATGCGTGTGCACACTGGCACGGAATCAACGTTGATTCTGGTAGCAGTGCCACACTGTCAGAATTGCCCTGTCAAAGGTGTCCACGTAGTGTAGATGACAAATTCTACCCTACAATGTAACCCTGTATAGGGATATGAAAAACCAATACCAGGGCTCCATTGCTTGGAAGAATGGACCCAAACGCATAGCAGGAGACTCCCTAAAACCGGAAAGAAAAAGGTGAATTAGCAACAACCTTTTGCTATACCAGAAGAATAAGTGTGGACAGAAGTACAACTACCTTCTTGTTGGTGCTTAATATCTCAATGTAACACTGGCTATGAGTAAATCAACAAAGGAAGGCCTGGAATATCTGTGATAATAGAGGACAATATAAAGAATCTTTAGTTAAAGAAAACCCTGCGAGTATAGACAAGATCAAAGGAAATGAACAGACACTTCTTACCATGAGCTGATCGTGTTGTCTGCAGAAATGACAAATGCTACAGGTAAGACCGCCAGGCACTATGGATGAACAGGGCTATTACCAACGGCACGCTGATGCCTAGGGCTTAGGAAGTCCAATTAGGAATACCCGATGGAACGAGGACGCTCCCTACTCACCCCCACATATGGTACACAGGAAGTCTCTAGTCCGTACCGGGGTGATGCAGGGATGTAGTGCCGTAGGTCGTACTGGGTAGCACCTGTAGCGTGGAGAGTTCGGGCAATGAAGGCAATCCTTAGAATTCCGAGTTGGTGGTAGTAATTCAGGAATAACAGTCAACAAAAGGCAAAAGGCAGTCCTTAGCGGAGTCCGGGTCAGCAGCCGCCGTTTCTTGGACAGGGACAAACGGGAGGCAAAAAGGCAGTCCTTAGCGGAGTCCGGGTCAGCAGCAGGAAGTCAGTTTACACGTGGGTTGGGTACAAACTAAGTTAACAGAGTTGATAAGGGTGGGCAAGATCCAAGAAATGGTTAATGGAATGGAAACAAGAAAGGCCAAGTACAAAGATTGTTCCAAAATCAAAGGACAGAAAAACAGGAAACTTCAGCATAACAACATAGTGCACTTCATGCAATCAGACGTAATGATCACTAGTCAGGAAAGAGCTCAAGAACCTGCAATCACATGACCATAGCATGCGTATGACGCAGAAGGAATTAATGTCTCTGCCCCAATTTCCATGGCAACTGCAATGCAAAGGAAGGATATCTTTTAACGGACATGGCGCGGGATGGTAATAAACTTTCTTTAGATTGTTTGCCGCGAGATGGTGAGCGTGAGTGGGTGCATGAACCGTGTGCTTTTGTAAGCAACAGTGAGAAACGAGAAAGGTGTAGTTCTGCCAGTTCAAGATAGTTCAACGCAAAAGGGTTGCCCTTGGAACCTTGCACGTAGGGATCTTGCTGTAAGTCAATAGAGTTCACAATGTCTCTGGGTCTCCTGGGTTTCCCCAAAATTCTCAAGTATCATAAGGAATGGCTAGCGGAAACAAAAAGGAGGGATGTTTAAGCTGTGGCCGGAGCAGGGGATAAATAGAGTAATATAAAGCCACATGTACCCATTTTTCACAGCCAAATATAGAGGGGGAAAACTAAAAAACAGAAAGGAAGTGTTAGAATTGTGGAAGATGGTAGATTTGTAAAATGGGTCTACAGATTCTTTAAAGCCAATGAGTGAATCGGTCCACCTGTGTGCCACAAATACTACTGCAGTTACTGTTCCGAGTGCCCCAGTAGCCCCTGCTAATACGGCCCATTGTCCCCAGTTAGGATGTTACCCTGAGCGTTGCGAGAAGGTGCCTCACCCACTAGTCCCCGGGGATCTGTCATCCAGGTGGCCAGCAAAGGCCCATCACTTTTGGATCCAGTTCCTGACGGTGGACCAGTGCAGGAGGATCACCTGGGCAAGGGGTCTACAGGGAGTGGGACGCGGTGTCCCCTTCCCTATAACACCTTTACCCCATCCTACCAGGTAGGATATTTAAGAACTCTACCCTCCACACCCACCTTTACAACATGAACACTTTCTCATGGACAGTCCGCTATGAGAGAAAATGGACTAACACCCGAGCCATATACCGAACGTGTCCCAATACAATGGTCAGGCGAGGTCTGGCAATTACTGACCATCACACACACCCGACTTCCATTAAGCTTCCCCACACGGATAAAAAGGTGGAGCACGAGAGCACACAGAGCGAGGCAAAGCACACGAGAAAACAGCAGTTTCGAGGCAGAAGCTGAACAGAATTGATGGCAAAACCAAAAGGGGATTGCAAGGAGGGAAGTTCCCTTGACCTTTTTGACAAGGAACCGTTTGTTACTCACCACTCCTTGGAGATGTTGGTGGTATAAGATTCCAAATTCAGCCTTCCATCCCAGCTCCCCCGAGTACAATACTCAGGCTTCCTCAAAGAGGGGCTCTTTTCCACAATGTACCTCTCTGCTGTTTCAGTTAGAACAGACAGAGGTGTCAATTGAGTAAAAGAGTGGGGAGAACACACACCGCCAATACCAAAGCTGCAAAAGAATATCAAGATATTAGACAGTGTTGATATTATACAAGTGATTAGAACAGTTGAATGATTGGACAACTACCTAGATAGATATTGGAGTGGAGTTGAGTTGAGTTTCCCCGGGATGATCTGAATAAAGATAAATGGAGTAAGAGGAATCCAGGACTCTGAAGACAACAACAGGAGAAAATAACAAACAGGGAAGTTAGTATAGGTAAATAACCCCGAACGGCACGAGGGACGCACTAGTCCCGGGTTGGTGCAGTTCAGGAGGGCGTTCATATGCACTTAAGAGCAATCTCACAGAAAAGTCACTCAATGTCCCAGAATCCAACAGAAGACAATATCCATGGAAGACAATAGGTATGTACCCGAGTACACGAGTATAGTTGAATAGCTGTTGAGATGATCCGGATAGTAGACAGCAAAATTGAAGTGCAGAGCGGCAACCAGGAAAGAACCGCAAGACACAGAAGAGAGGCGTATCCAGTAGCGTTCCGAGTCCAACAACCAGACAAGCACGACAGGAGTGAAGGAGGAGACGAGGCAATCCAGAAGTCAGGCAAAGGGTCAAAACCAGGAGTTCAGAATAGGATTCGTGTAGGAAGACACGAAGAGGAAACGGACGAAACCGTGAGTAGCTGGTAACGCTAATTAGCAGCAACGAGCCCCTTGGAAGACGGTGGTTTTATATTTGTAAGAGGGGCGTGGCATGCTGTACGTCTTCCACGTACAAGACGCGTCAGGTCACCTGGAATGCGTCGACGTTTGTACAGACGCCATGGTAGCTTGTACCTGGACCATAGAGGACCCTGTAAAGAAGTTGTATTCGGCAAGGATGCCCGCGGGGAAGCCTGAAGTGTAACACCGTTACTTTCCGGAGACCTCCAGAATAGAAAGCGCAGGACTAGGAAATCAGGCTAAAGAATCCTGCATTGTGTGTCGGAGATACCCGGGACCTTCATGCGTCAGTAATCAAGGGAGAAGCACAAGCTGATGAGGTACCAACCTTGGCTCCAAGAACAAAGCAGCGTCAGTGAAATTAGCACAGCCGGTGAGTTGGGGAGACCGATACAAGACCGGTCTGTGTTGAAGCCAAGGTTACAAGCAGCAACATTATTTGGCGAGAGCTGGAACGAACATTCTTAAAAACAACGTGTGTGATAAGAGATCCAAGTAAAGTTGAACTGCTGAGGAGTGCTGGAACCAGGCCTCCTGATAAGTTGCGTATCATCCCCTTTTACGCATTTAATTATTGCAAATACGGAACATTTCTTGTTGCACTGCGTATTGTTTTACGCAAGGTTTTCACAGTATTTATCCATAAAAAAAGCTTCATTTCCTCCACTAGATGGCACTACAGTCTGCATCATTAAACTCTACAACAGCACACCAGAGTTTCCATTCGAGTTGGCTGGCATGGTAGGGGAAAGCAGTGTCTTTCATGGCCTTTACTAGGACGGTTCGGGGCGGAGGGGCAACTGCCCCAGCCCTCGCCCTCAGGGGAGGCCTTGCAGCTGGGGTCAGATGCCACTGTGTCAGCCTCGTTGCTGGTGTTTCTCCAGTCCACCGCTGGATCGTCAGGCCGCACCAGTGGGACCCGACTGTGTGCAGTGCTTATTAGTATATAACACATGCACCCAGAGGAGTGACTGACAGCCCACATCATGCCACTTCGCTCGGTGCATGTATTATATACTATAAATCTATAATGCCTGCCCAGTGAGGGTCTGACAGTGTTTTTATATTTTTCTAACACTTACATTCATAGGTGACTGTGTAGTGACAATTGCACCTCTTGCACCCAGGTGTAAAATGTGCGTTTCCCCCTCCAAATATACTTGGAAATGGTGAATCGTTGTGCAATACGATACCTCCTAACATATCCTAACAGTTCATGCACATCCCCATGTGTGATGCAGCTGCCGTTGATAGTGTTCTTTTGTTGGGTCTTGTGCTTATGAATAAGCTGAAAAACTCCTTTTAAATGCTACCTTTACATCCGGGCACATGTAATCTGCGCTTGGACCCGCTCGACAGCCCCAACCCGTTTTTTAAATGAAAACCCTCCTACATGTTCCCTCCTTCCCATCCCCCTCACACGACTTAATGTAATCTTTTACTTTGTTTGCTCTGCAGATTCACTTGTGCAACCAATACTTAGAGATGGAATCTGAGGTGCCCACCCCACTGCCTAAATAAAAGCATACGATGCATGTGTTCACTCCCAATGTTGGTCCGCTCTCTGCAATGTAGAGTAGAAAGGTAGTCTTAACCCTGCTCTGTTAACCCCTCATCTGTCATCTCCACAACCAGCAGCCGCTTCCTCCGAGTATTTCAGCCCCTCTAAACATGCACAGACAATTAGGGCTTGAAAAAAAAGTCAACCATTGCTCCGGGTGGCAACACTTAACTTGTATCAATATGCCCTTTGGAGCATTAGGAGAACACTGTGCTGCTCATCACAAATTTCATAAAACTATCTTGCGTGTCAGCTGCCTGGGATGAAAATTACAAGCCTACTTACCACGACAAAGGTGTTGTGCTATGATGTTGGAACCTAAGAAATACAAAACCCCAACCTTCGTAATGAAAACAAATTCCAAATGAGGCATATACTAAAGCAAACTTGATTTGAAAGTAAAGTGACATTGGTTCCTATATTTTCATTTACTAATTCTTCATCTTTACTGCACAACTCCACAGGTAATTGAGGTCATGGTTATTGGTTTGGAAAGTGAATAAAACACTTCCCCGAGTGGATAGCTTTCGAGTTAAATAACGGCCTCTCACATGGAGTCAGCCTGCACTTTGTGATTTCAAATCCCCCAGTAGGCCTGACTTCATATTGAGTACCACTATTTTATTCGGCTTCCACCATTATAACAAATAACAGTACCCAATATTTAAGGGTTTGAGGTGGGGGACAAGGGGTCCACTTCACTTGTTTTATTCCGACATTCACCAGTATGGTCTTTGCCACTTTGCTTACAACAAAGCTTTTTTTGCGCATTTTCTACATGGTAATGGAATGCACTGTGCACAATAAAATCCTTGTTAGACTCTCTGGGTCTAATATGTGTAATGTGATGGTCGTTTAAAAACAAATATTTTATCATCTGAAGGTCACGTACAAAAGTAGCCAAAGTTATTATTTTATAACAAAAATGATGATAATACATGTTTGCACAGGTGAAAGGCAAATAGTCACACGCCATTCATAACACCTCTGCAGAGTGTTCAGAGCTCATTTCTCACATTTAACAAAGTTTACGTGTGGCATTGCACAGAAATCCTGCGCAGGTTTTACAATTTCCAGCCTTATGACTGCCAGGTATGTTCACCAATACTACACTACAGGTTCCAAGAAGCACTGGGAAGCAGGAGGGGTGGAATGGGAACCAAAAGAGTCCCTGGAAATAATTTTCTAAGTGGCCCCATATTACGCATTTTCAGGCTCAGCAACCCCAACCCTATGAGGAAATTTGGAAATAAAATAGGTTACCACATAAGAGGCCCAGGGTGCAGAGGCCCACCAGAAAATCCCCAAAGTTCCCTCTAAGTCAGTTCAACCCTGCTGAGAAATATTTGGAAACCACAGAATGATATTAATGTATCTCTGATCATAGACGACACGTTTATTGTCAGGCCATCGGCCAATGGGTCAGGCTGTGCGGAGAAACTTAAGGACTTGACACCACTGACAGAACAGGTCATTACTGGCCATGCTAATTCCTATGACCATTCATGCCCCTCCCAATACACCTCCTCATGGGAGCTCTTTAGCTAGCTTTATCAAGCCTTAACATCAAACTATGCACTCAAAGTACCCTCCAGTGTTTTTTCAAAGCAGTCTTCTGAGAGGTAATGGCTTAATTGGAGTTGTAAACATGCTACTCGTGTAATGAAAATGTCTTACCAGGCTTGTCTTCAGTCACTCAGTTTCTAAGCACTCTATGTCCTTCAATGAAGTCCTGTTAAAAACAAGCATTGGGAAAGCCAATAGGTTTGGCTTGTGTCTAAGGGCCTCATCTCGATGTTGGCCTGAGCCCTTAAATGCAGCGTGGTATTACTGCCGCATTTAACAGCTGGCCAAATCATGAGTTGGAGGTAAAAATGACAATTTTCGGGTGTTTTTCGGTCGTATTACCGCCAGCGGTAATAGTGCTCCAGGACCCAATAAGACATTTACTGCCCCCAGCAACTCGTGATCTGGCGCGAATTGTGCCGGACCAAGTTGCGGTAGCACTATTAGCGTTGGGCAGTGCACCGAGATACCGCCCAACTTGTGATGAGGCCCCAAGTATTAAGCTTTTGCCAGGCATTGCTATTAGATGCCCAGGGACTCTGCCCATTTTGCACCTGCTACTATCAACGGCCAGTTAATACCACTACGGCTGTGCCTGGCAAGTGCCTTTCCCATGGATACACGCCTAACACTTGCTTACTCACACTCCCTCTGCAAGCAATACATTAGTCTCAATCTATAGTAATCTAGGCCCCAGAATTTTGAAAATGAAGCTGCGTATGTAGCATGTATTTACAAGTTGTTTAATGGCAGAATATTTTCCACAAGTGTAACAAAATGGTTAAAAGTAAGCCAGACAGCTTTAATCTACAACTCTTCTGGTCTACGGGTCAGATTATACTTCTGCCTTGGGTGTATGTGTTTGATATGTTACTCTCTTGTAGAGGAGAAAAATCACTTTTACTCTTGAAATTGCATTTACTCTCTAATTTGAAAAATCCTGCGTAAAATACTCCCACCTCAAAATCTTATCTGGAGCACTGGCTGGAACTTTCAAAGCAAGATCAATACCTTTGACAGAGTGGTCCGGCACCGCATGGGTACTCAATCGAAAGTCTGAGGTATTCAGCTGAGTAGTGACAAAAGTGTAAGAGAAAGGTTATATCGAGAAGAAAGCGAGTAATTGTGAATCGAAGTGGTCGTGCGACAGGTTGCGCACAGTCTTTGATTTTTGAAGTAAAGAAAACTTGGTAAAGTAGATCAAGTTGGTCCGAGCCCAGCAGAGGGAAATCAATTGAAACCTTTGTGTTACAGTGGGTTTGAGCCCGGAAGAGGGGGACCTGGGGTGAACAGAAAATCACCCCAGAATTTGTACATGTGAAATAATAAGAAAGGAACTTTTGATGTTTGTCATGTAGCATCAGGCCCTCTGAAATAAGAGACTTTGAATGCCAAAGAGACTTGGCACAGAAGGCCATGATGTTGGAATTGTTAACTGCATCCTTGTGCTAGAGCAGCCAAAGACTGTTCTAACCTCGAGTGTGCCGCCTTGTCCTGTGCTGAAAATTTGGGGAAGGGAAGCCAATGGCTTGGACATCCCAACATATCATTTCTTGAACGCTTTTCTTTTGCGTAATATTGTTTCCCACAGCATTTATATTTAGAAGTAAGGATTGTCAATAGGTTTATTAGTCTAGGCCCCTTTGATTTCTGAAAGGCTCAACTAGGACTGCGTTATGATTTGATGGTTGTTGCATGCTCCCAGCTTTAGCATTAGAATAAGATTTGGGTTTGAAAAACACCTCTTAAGTTCAATAAACACCCTTGAACTGTGCTCACTTGTGTCTTACTGTTTGATACCATGCCTTCCTTACAGCGTGCTTCATCAGGATACACAAACCTTACGTACGTTCCGTTGCCTGCCACAGCTCCACCGCCACACACATAGGCTCATTATCACAATCTCCCCAACCCCACAGTATCTGCTGCTGTGAGGAGTAGAGCATCAGAGGGAGATGATACAAAACCGCAGAAGGAGTTAGTAGATGCTTTAAGTAAGGTGGAAGGTGAATTGGCATGATAAAAGATAGAACAGAGGGACGGACAACAGACTTCAGCAGGGACAGACGAATGGATAGCCGGGGATATATTGTTTCCGATTGCTAGTATGGCCATTAAGGATGTGGCACATAGAAAAGGAAAGAGGAAAGCAGGCAGCGAGAAGAGTATGGAGTAAGGTACATAATGGTTGGATGAGGAATATGGAATGTGCACTGGTTGAGCAGTGGGACACTGGACGAGTTGGAAGAGGAGGAGCAGCCACCTGCAATTTTCCCACATGTAGAATGTTTGTGAGGACCTAGGTTATGGAATAGGTACGGTGTATGGCAGTAGCCAAAAGGTCAGTGACGGGAAGGAAGAAGGGTGGGCTCATAAAGGAGCTCCTGCTCCTTACTTCTGGAGCAGGCAAGTGGATATACACCTTTGAGAAGCAAACAGCTGGTACTACTTTGGCTGTAGGGGATTTAAAAAGTTGATTTGTGTCGATACCGGGAGATCAGGTTGCGACATATGGGTTAGTGATGGGTATGAAGTTGGGTGATGATACACGATGGAGCGCACTTTAATATTAGGCCGTAGGTTTGGGTGGCACTACGGTGTACATATCCTGATACACCAGATCTCCAGTCAATTATGCAGACTTCAATGCAAGAGGAGGACCCTACCCAATACATCTTAAGTATACAGGAGATTCTAGGGACAGAGCGATAACTTTTTCCAATTTTCTAGTTAAAAGAGGTCTTCCAAAGGAATTACAGAAAGCACTCGATAAGATAGTGGGGAATTGAGGCGAAGGGCTGGGCGGAAATTCAATCTATTATTCACCATTGTAAACGGTTGAAAGAAAAGGAGAAGCAAGCGACACAGTGTGCACAAGCGGAGGAAGCGAAACTGGTTCAGAAGAAACTAGCAAAGAATGCATTGGAGGGGGTTGTAGCGAAGGTGCAGACTGAGGGGTCGGCAGATTTCAGGGCGATTCAGGCAGATGTACAAGCGGCACCTGGGTAGCGAGGTGAAAACGATTGAGCAGGTGGGCATCTACCCCAGTACCAAGGGGTGTTCGGGGGATGGGGGCGGAGGGGGGGGGGGGAGATTTCAGCAGGACATAGGAGGATTGCCAGGAACCCGACTGGGACGAGGAGGGTTTGGAGGATTGGGGTCTAGGAGAGGAGGAACAGGTCAGTGTTGGACGTATAGGCGAATGGGTCACTTTTCAAGGGAATGCAGAAACAGGCAATCATTTGCCTATCCTAAACTGCAGATGCATCCGTACCCCCAGGGAGGCCCAGCCTCATATCCCAGTCGCATGGACAGCCACGAACGGAAATTCCTTATGGTGCCCAATTGACCGTAGTCCTGCCTGCTCCCCCACCATCCTTCCCACAGTTGTCAGCACCAGGCTCTAGCAATGTGCCACTGTATGTAGTGCATCAAGGGCAACAGCAGGGTCCCCAAGTACCAAACAGCAATGCTGTGCTAAACAGCACAGCGATGCATTATCAGGGGGCCACAGTGGTGGGAGGGAATCCATTTGTCTTCCCCAGTACAAACACTTAACCAGACTAGGATAGCCCACAGAGAGCCTTAGCGTGCCCAGTCCCATCAGTCACTGCCGACCCAGAAGAGGAACCCTTGGTCAGCATGCAAATAGGAAACAAACCATTTCATTTGTATGGTAGATATTGGTGCAACCAAATCATGCATTAGTGAGGGAGGGTTCCCTTTATCAGGCGAGGTAATGGATACGCAGGGCTTCTCTAGGGCAATTCAATTGGTTCCTTTTACCAAGAAATTACCCATCAAGGTGGGGAGCAGAGGTGTGGGCCACCTTGTTGTACTCCACTACGAACCCGATCAATCTGCTAGGAAGGGACATTGAGAGTAAGCTCAACATGAACATACCACCCTCTCTCATGATATGGTCGACACCGGTTATGTGCACCGTGAGGGCAATGTTTACCTACATGCATTGGGTATTGAATCTGCAGCAAGAGTACCACCTTTGGCCCCTGATCCGTTTCTGTACGGAATTACAAAACTACTCTGCGCAGTGCCACAAGTAGCTAAGAAATATCGGCAAGTACCTTCTGAATTTTTTTCCTGGCCTTCTCAACCGTGCGAAGTAGTTGCAGGAACGATCATTGAACTTGACATGGAAGGAGTGTTCGTGTCAGGACAGGATTGTGTTAATCGTAGTCGATTTTGACATAGGGCAGTGGTATACCGTTTTGTGTATAGACCCTACAATACCAATGAAAGACGTTTCACATGAGGATCTTTGAGAATAAAGAGAATGAGGCGGAAATAATATTGAAGTGTGCATCCCTTGTGAGATTATGATACAATACAGGCATGTGCCTTGCTCCATGTTGTTGATAGGGACCGCTCCATACTTTATTTCAGAAGACTTGTTTCAGGTACCTGATAAATTGTGGACGAGCACTCTGCATGATGTGGGGCTCTTACGGAGTGTTGCACAAATATGTATCACTTTAAAACCTGGTGCTGTATTGCCTCGAGTGAAGCAATATCCGTAGTCAAAGGCAGCAAAGGATGGGATTTATGACACTATTATGGCTCTTTTGCATCAAGTTATCATAGTACCATCTAATTTGCCTTGTAACACAGCCATTTACCATGTGAAGAAATCGAAGCAGGATAGTTGGAGGATGATTCAGGATGTACGCCCCCTTAATGATGTTGTACAGGCAGAATGTACAATGCTTCCAAACCCCTGCAACACACCTACTGAGGTGACCCACTTTACTGTGGTGGAGTTGAAAAAGGCTTTTTTTCAGTGCCTTTACATCCATATTCACAATATCTCACACCGTTTAGGTTTGCCAGGGGCCGATTCCAACATAGTAGGCTTCCTCAGCTGTACTGTGAGTCACCAAGTATCTTCAACAGGGTGTTACATGAAGATTTAGGAAATATTGTTGTTCTCAGCACCAGGTCAACCTGAGGCGTTATACTTGGGTCAAATGATTTCGGTGAATGGTAAGAGAGACTCCATAACGCGTGGTGGCAGTGCACGCTACCCCACATCCAGTGACGGTTAAGGAGATGCAGACATTTCTTGGGTTGTGCAATTATTGTAGCGCATGGATTTTTGATTACACTTCATACACCACACCACTGCTCAAGGCTCTTGAAGAAGCACAACAGACAAACACTACCATTTGGACTGATGAAATGGTTACTAAATTCCAGGAGCTGAAAGATGTAATTTCTACTGCTCCTGTAATGGCTATTCTCGATTATACAAAAGAGTTTTTATCTTTTTTCACATTCTGATGGTCAGCTGATGACTGATACACAGCACTGTAGAATGGGTCATAAATCTTTGGCCCATTACAGTGACATGTTAAACAATGTCCAATAGGTCTAGGAACACTAACAAGACCGGAACCACAGACAAATTTACTAAGACAACCCCGAGGGTGGACGTGGCTCAGTCATCGAACGGCCAGGAAGACAAGACTGTCCCGGCGGAGGCTCCCATCCCCCAATCTAACTGTTATGATGGAATCGATGGTCAGGAATTTTGCATCCTTTCACAAGAAATTGGATGATATTAATGTGAATGTTGCATCACTCAAGTCTAAACTGGACTAGCAGGGCACCAGAATCACAGACCAGAATAGGATCCAACGAAGACAACATTTCTGCACGACAAGATACAGTGACCACTCTGGTCCGCGATATGAAATCAGTGAAAGCCAAATGCGACCATTTAGAACCTAGATCGCAGAGAAACAATATACGCATTGTCGGAGTCCCGGAGAATGCGCTTAAGGGCAGACTGGAACTCACAACTGAGAACTTTCTCAAGGAGCTGCTGGGCGATCCCGACTTGTCTCCTTTCTTCACTGTTGAAAGAGTCCACCGAGCGCTGACTCCGCGCCCCAAGCCAGGATATTTCCCAAGGCCGATTATTGCGAACATCTTGAGTTTCAAGGACCGTGACCAGATACTCCGACTTGCACGAGAGAAGGGAGAACTCAGGTTTGAAGCACAAACCATTAGGATATTCCCGGACTTTTCTACTGGAGTGCAGCAGGAGCGTCGTCAGTTCCTTGGAGTTAAGAAATTAGAGAGAGGAACATTCCCTATGCTATGCTCTTTCCGGCGCGTCTGAAGTTCACATTCAACAACAAACTGCACTTCTTTACGGTGCCGTCAGAAGCAGTGAAATTCATAGAGGCGCATATATGCCATTGCACGCTCCCGCTAATGACCTTATGGAAAATGATTGAGCTCCAACATTGGCGTATAATCACTGAGCCTCCTGTCTATTCATCGATCTACTGACATATCGCTCATCTGTATGAGGCCAAATACCGGGCTTACTTATGTATTTGTTTCTATGACACCGACCTTGCATGCACCTATTAATCTGTTGCTCCGTAGAATACATTGCTTGGCGTATGTAGATCTGTAGATCTTAACAGAACATGTTGCCCACAGCTATTGTTTCATTTGTAAAGCAACCACTCTGAGGAAGATAAACATAATTTGCTCGACTAATCCCCACTCAGTACGTAAGGGGATGGCTTTTGATAGCCGCAAATAAGGTTTGATTTGTAACAGAACCCCCGGGTTCCAAGCGCGCTGGCTACACGGCAATGGTGCACCCCACTGCGATTGCAATGTTCATAAATATTCTATTGTTGCATGCTAGCCCCAGTTGGGCGGCCGCGAATGCTGGGCAGAGTTGGGGATTGCTCAGCCACGGGAAAGAAAGGGGGGGGTAGATACTTACACTGCTAGTTGGTTTTGCGGTGAGGGTGGTGGGAGGGGAGGGGGAATTATTCATTCAAAAAAGGCAGAAAAGGTATGGCAATGCACGTGCTGGAGAGTCAAAAGCGCATTCTTAGCTCCAACTGTGAACATACACGCAACCACAAACTGGGATGTTCATTGAGGTAATGATATGGCTGTCCAAATAATGTCATGGAAGGTCCGTGGTATAGGGAACTTCACAAAGGCCCGTAAGATTGCAACATACTTCTCCAAGAAACGCACGCACTGACCCGACTGGCATTATGCATTGCGCCCTCCTGGGGTCCGAATATGTTCTATACCACGTACTCCTCCCAATCCAGGGGGATTTTGACGCTAGTCCATAAATCTCTGCGATTTACCCTAAAGAAGAGTTATCAATACTGAGGGGAGATATGCGATACTGCATACTTGTGGACCGAGAGTGCTTGCTGGTGAACACCTACGGCCCCAATGTCGACACCCCTGAATTCTATGGGAAAATTTTGTCCATATTGGAGGGATTTCTGGGGGTCCATATAGTCTGGGGGGGGTGGGGGAGGGGACATGAACCTCATTCTCGACAACACATTGGATAGAACCGGTGCGACGCCCAAAACCCATTCACGGGTGGCTAGACACCTACTGACGTGTATGTCCTCCTTCAGACTGCGGGACGCCTGATGGGTCCTTCACCCACAGTCCAGAGTACACATTTTATTCTTCTGTCCATGACAGCTCCTCAAGGATAGACATGTTCCTGACCTCTGGTGACCTGATCATTAGGGTTACAGATACTCGTATATTGAGTCGTACTTTATCCGATCATGCACCGGTGACAGAGTGGAACTTGCACCCCCCCCCCCCAACCCCCCACACAATGCCTGCCGCTTCAAATCTGACACGCTACTTGATGTTGTGTTCAAATCTGAGATCCTTTCGGACATTCAAACTTTTTTGAGTGCAAATCTAATCAGGACACTACTCTTGGAGTCCGCTGGGAGGCATTCAAAATGTATATTAGAGGCATGGCCATCTCCCGTGAAGCGGGCGTGTTAAAATCCATCAGGAGTGATTTACAATGCTCCGAGTCTCGCCTTAAAACATTAGAGCTCGAATGTGCCACATAATAAACCCAGCGATGACTGTGGATCTTATAGGCCCCTGTCAGTTATGAACCTCGACACGAAGATTCTCGCCAAAACTCTTGCTCATAGATTTCAACCCATTATGCCACACTTAGTCCACGATGACCAGAATGGTTTCGTGCCCGGGAGATCTACGGCTCTCAACATTAGGAGGCTCTTTAATGTCCTCTCAAGGATTGATCAGGGGGTTGAGGCAGCCGCGGTCACTCTTGATGCACAAAAAGCCTTTTATATGGTCTCGTGGCAATATATGTGGGCAGTCCTGGAAAAGATGGGTCTTGGCCCAAAAATGATCCACTACATTAGGGTGCTATATATCTGCCCCACGGCTAGGGTCTTGGTAAACTCTTAACTTCACCACCAATTGGCACACGTCAAGGCGGTCCCTTTTCCCCTATTCTCTTTGCCCTGGTTATTGAGCCAATGGCAGACTATGTTAGGGCTCATCATGCTCAGAGGCCTACGCCTGGCGGAATCTCCTGAAATAATATTGCTATATGCGGATGATGTTCTTTTGTACGTCAGGAACCCATCCACACATTTAGACCCTACATTGAGGGATATAATCAAAATAGGCACATTCTCTGACTTCACCATCAACTATACCAAGTCCGAAATATTTCCCCTAACCACAGCTACCCAACGGCCAACCTGTGAGTACCCCCTGCGATGGTCACCCGATGGTATCAGATATCTTGGGGTCCGAGTAACATTATCCAGATCTACTCTGCTCGCTGACAACTATACTGCAGGAGCTAAACATTTCAAAACCAAAGTCACCAGATGGAGCGCCCTACCACTCTCCCTGGCTATATCTATCTATAGAAATACTTTGAGGAACTACACGCTATGAGCTCAAGATTCTTGAGAAAGGGGGTTTTACAGCGCCGGACCCGGCTCTGTACTGGGTAGTGGCACAGGCCCAATTCGCTACGTATTGGTACAAACATCTTACTGCTCCCCCTCATGTTAGGTTGGAACAGCTGGCAGCGGCAGGGGTCAACACCATGACCTTGATCCTCCAACATGAATACCAACAGTGCCCCTGCTGATCCCGTTCCGACTACCCTAATGGCGTGCCGTCGCCTTATAGAACATGACTCCGTCCCCTGCCTCTACTACAAATGGCTCCCTATATGATGCTTCCCTGGGCTAATTCCTACTCACGAGAACACTCCTCTCCCGACATTGGTCCGCCTTGGGATACCACGCCCTCACACACTTGTTTCTGGAAGGGAAGTTCATAACCCCACAAACCTGGCGCCCTGGCCTTACTGCAGCATTTCCATTGCAGAACCTGTATTACTGTCTTCGGACTGCAATCCGTGACATGTGGTCATCTTTTCCAATAGAGCCCCCAGATAGTCCAGAGTTGCAATATATCGCCAACTCTGTCAGTAGTCGCGGGATGGTCTCTTCCCTATATAAAATTCTCCTATCCAAGCTCCCCGATAGGGTTTCAACTGCCCGAGATGCCTGGGTCGAGGAGCTGGGCCTAGATATCACGGATAACATTTGGAAATGGATGTGTTCTCACACACGGGAGGTCTCCATGAATCCTAGGTATAGATGCATGCAATTCAAACTGCTAAACAGAGTGTACTACACCCCATACAGATTAACGAGATTTTCCTGCGACCAAATACAGGTCTGCCCACGATGTTTGGTTAAGGAAGCAGACCATGGGCACATGTTTTGGTCGTGCGCAGCTCTGGAATCATTTTGGGGGGAAATCATCAATGCGCTCTCTTAGATAGTGGGCATGACAATTGATCCGGACCCGTTAGCTCTCTTGTTTGGTATTTGGAGGGGGAAGAAACTAAGAAGATGTCTAGATTTCTGAATGTAGGGAGCATGGTGGCGAAGAAATGTATATTGCAATGTTGGAAGCTGCCTTCTCCACCTACCTATAAAATGTGGCTCACCGCCCTCACCTGGACACAGACGTGCGAAGAGGATTATATTGCCTTACTTCCCTCTCAAGCACACCCAAGAAATATTTGAATAGAATTTTGCAGCCATCTCAATAGAATAACCGACTCAGACTCGTCCCCAGCAGTATCCCCTGCTCTATGATTAAGGAAGTGTTAGTGATGTGTATGCTCATTCCGGAAATTGATGTGGTGGTTAAATATAACTTTCTGCAAATGTCCTGTATCCTAGTTGTCATTAGAAACTGTAACATGTCCAGTGCCTGTACATGCCTACTTCTGCCAATAAAAATAAATAAATAAAGATACAAGGCAAGGAGCCACAAAGTGAGAAGCTGGTGTGGCAGAAAAGAGGGTGTGCACAATCTCCAACTGATAGTGTGGAGACAAACAAGTACTGGAATGGTTGTGATAACCCAAGCTTTGGCTTTAGTAGTGTTCGGCCAACTTCTTTACCCCGTCCACATGTCCAAAAAGCATATTGTCAATGACATCCAAGTAGAATTGGTATGAGGCCAATATTAAGGAATTATTGTCTTTGTTTATGTCAAACTGTACAGTTTGTTAAACTTACAGCACAGGGCAAACATTGAAAACTTTGAGGAGCACTTTGCCGCGTACTATTGACCCACTCCGTGACCTCCACATTGATTTTTCTGAAATGGGTGAGAGATGTAACTCTTTCCGCCATTTCATAGTTGTCGTATGTTCCTTCTCCCGTTGAATTGAGGCTGGTCCATGTGCATTTTAATTCCAGATGCCAAATCGGCCACCAAATTTTGGTAAGAGGCGTTTCTCCGATGAGGAGCGTTCGAGGCGCTTAAAAGTGACATTGGCACCCACTTAACTGTTCAAGGAAATTTCAGCTCTTTTGGAAATCGCGTTGTGCTCCATTTGTCAACCTCAGGTCAACAGAGTTGTAGAAAGGATGAAAAATAAGTGGTCTAAACTTTGTGCTAAAAAGGAACTGGATATACTGCCTCCCTTTGGCTTTTTTCAGTTTGAGGGCTCAGCCCTGTAAAGATAAGCACCTCTCCCTGCATGCAATAGTGACGATGAGACGTATGCACATGTCTTTATCTCCGGTGTGCAGTGCTTCTGGTGCTCACAAGGCTGCGATTTGGGGGAATGAATTTCATTTGTATTTGACAGTTTACAAAATGTATTAAATACCTCGACAGGTTGCCCCACGTTGGTCTGAAGAAGTCAACAGCACTACACCACAATCTGCGAGCTCGCCACCATTGCAAGTTTTTCCTGGCATCAAAATATATATCAAAAATGTTGTTCGCGGAGAACACTAGGGGGCGCGTACCATGACGGATGTGTGAGGCTCGCACTCCGTCCTCGTCAGTTGGGCCTACTAGCAATTTTCACTCTCAGCAGGGGTCTTGGGCCGGAGGCCTGAGTGGGAGCCCCCCCGACTTGCCGGTGTGAAGGTCCATAGTCCATAACAGGGAAACAACACCGGCAGAACAGAGGAGCTGTGCACCCACAGTGAGGCCTCAGCTACAGCAACTGGAGGGGAGCCCGATCATGGCGCTCTGAGGTATCCTGATGACAGGCAGAGCTTAGGAGACATCGGCGGACCTCCACACCCGCACGGCCAGTGAAAGCGGGGAACCCATCCCACATCGGATGGCCGACATCGGTTGGGAAGGTGCCCCTATGAACAGAACAAGAGAAAGCACCCGAGGGTTGGGAGCGAGACGGGAGCCAGAAGGAGACCCATTTCGCACCCACGAAGGTGCTTGAAGGAGGAGGCACCACATGAGGGGCGGCGGCTGGAGCGCGGCACAGCGACAAGAGAGAAGACCCCGCAGTGGACTCCCTTGCTGGCAGGCTACACACCGGTTGCAGTAGAGGTGAGGAGTCTGGGGGAAGTGAGCGCCTGCCCGTGGCACACTGGCCGGACATGCGGCGAGTTCATCAGGAAAATTCGTTTTAGACTGTGGGCGACAATCGGAAACGGCCCGGACTGGCCCCAGCACATAGCCCTGTCCACGTAACGGTGAGGCCGGAGGCCTGGAGGGATCCGGCACCTCCCACACCCCCACCTGCCGCTAGTGGAGAGATCGAGGAGAGGCAGGGGGCTAGGGTTTTGAGGGGACACCCAGGAAAGACTCGCAGGAGAATCGAGAAGGGCCAGCTGTCTGGAAGGCCCGTAATCAATGCTGGGGGGGTGTGCGCCGAGTCAAACCAGGCAGAAGGCACCAGTAGTGAGAACCGGGTGGCCTGCCAAAAAGAGCCGCATGAAAGACCTGCCCCCGTGCATAACGCTGAAGACCCAGCAGGAACCCCCGCCCCCCCCGGAGACACAGTGCAACGACTGACAGGGAGGACACCTCCACCTGGAAAGTGCCAGGACACATGCATCCAGCCCTGGGGGCGCCACAGACCGCACACAGCAGTTACGGCTCAAAGCAGAGAGCGAGTCGCAAGACCCCCTTCATACCTGCATGAGCCAGAGGTGAGGGCCACCCGGCACGCAAAGGGGGTCCCCGAGACAGGGGGAAAAAGAATCTGAGGAAGAGAACCAGCCCCCCAGAAAGGGCCAAGGACAGTGTGCCTGGGCCGGAAACAAGTCAACTTACAGGAGCCTTCCGCCAGCTCCAAGGGCTCCCACACAGGGTGCTAGCCCCTGGGACCTAGGATATAGTGGCTGGAGGAGCTAGGCCTCGGGCAGATGAGACCAAGCCAGACTGGGGGGGCGATTTTTGGAACTGAAACCTTGAGCACAGGAGAATCACTGCAGGCCGAAACTGGAGCCATCAAATTTCACCAGCTCCAACAATCAGGCGGCCGCTCAAGCACTCCTGTCCCTGCAGCGCTTCCGGAGACAGCCATCAAGACACCAGGGTGGTCACCCACCAAACCACAGACCGAATGTCAACAGGAAGCGGCCCCCCTATCACCAGCACTTACCAGAGAGGACCTGAAAGACATTTTACAAGAAATCAAGGCCATTAGGACAGACATACAAGCCTCGATATGTGAACTTAAAGGAAGGGTGGACACACTGGAAGAGAAGATGGAAGGAATGGAAAATAATCACCTGCAGGCCGACCTTCTCGACATGAAATACGAGGCAAGGATAACCGATCTAGAAATAAGAGAGTAAGATATGCTGTTAAAGATGGACGACCTCAAAAATAGAGAACACCGTAACAACCTGCGTATTTTAAGGGTGAACCAGCAAAGGGGCGAAACGGCGGTGGAAGTTGGGAGAAAGGTCCATGGCCTGAAAAATCAACTGTTCACCCTGGAAGGAGGCAAGGAGGTACAGCTTGAGAGAGCACAGAGGCGGAGGAGGCCCATGATCCATTGTGGTGTGCTTCCTCTGCTACAGAGAAAAGATGGAAGTGCTGGAGAAGGCAAAAACACTTGAGAGTTTCATCTTCAAAAGGGACACAGTTTGAATTTTCCAGGACCTCTCCGCTCTAACGCTTGCTCGCAGGAGGGAATGGCGCCCATTCACAGTGGCTCACCGAGCAAAACAGATATAGATGGTCATACCCCTTTGCCCGGTCGTTCGAGCGAGAAAGACTAGACTATCGGGTGACAGGCGGCAAGGAAGCGCTCAAAGTGCTCCAGGTCCTCAAGGGTGAGGGCACTGCAGCGGAAGGGGGGGTGGAAGAGATGGAGGCCTACAGCGCAATCGAGGGAGCCAGAGGGCCCCTGGGCTCTTCAAAAGAAGATTAGCGGAAGAGAAAATTCAGGAAATTAAACACCCCGACTTGCAATGAGAAACGACCTACACCGGATGGACTAAACACGACAGAAAGAGCTGGACATGGTGGGACCCCGCCGGGGGCGACGAGGAGATAGATATAAGGAGACAACGGAGGACCAACGGATCTCAACCCATACTGGCTTGCCTGTGGGCAGGCGCCTCGAACAAAGGGTAAAGGGGGGAAAGGGGAGGAGGGAGGAAAGAAGTATATCCAGTGTGCAACAGATTGGGGACAGGAAGTGTTCAGGGAGTTCCCTTATGGCTGAGGGGGAATGGAGAAGCATAGTAATCCCTGATGGCTATCCCTGAGAGAGTGGGCCAGGTCGAGACTCTGAAGCTGGGGTCACTAAATGTGAAGGGCCTCAACTCGCCCACAAAGCGATCTCTTTTGGGGAGGGAGATGAGAAGCTCAGGCTTGGATGTTCTCCTGGTACAAGAAACCAGGACAGTGGCAGTAGAGGAGAGACGTATCCCGGGCCCCATGTGGTCCAGACCTTCTGGACATCTGGCCCGGCCAAGAAAGGGGGTGTGGGGATCTTGATACACAGGAAGCACAGGCTCTCTGAGCCCACAGTGTGGAGGAGAACGGATGGGAAGGCTTTGGTGGTCTCGGGAAACCTGGAGAGTGGTAGAATAACCAATCGCGACCCTATACTGCCCAAACAGGGGCCAGGTGCAATTTCTGAGAGAGGCAATGGGAGAGATTCTAGCCAAGGCGGAGGGGCTCCTACTGGGAGGGGACTTCAACATGTGGGCAGAACGGGGAATGGACCACAGCGGTGAGCTCATCCCCAAGGGCAGTAGAGGGGGGCAGGCAAATCGTGGGTTTACGAACTACATGTGGGAGCAGGGACTGGTTGACAACTGGAGGGAAGCACACCTGGCCACGCGAGGACACACTTTCCTAGGACCAGGATGGACTATATTTTCATGGAGCATCAACAGGCCAGCAATGTGTTACGGTGTGAGCACCACCCTATCGGCTGGTCCGACCACGACATGGTGGGGGCAGACATAGCCATGTCAGGACTCCAACCCAGGGAGTCCTTGTGGTGCTGTAATGACTTGCTCCTGAGGGACGAAGTCTTTAGAGAAGAGATGAGGGTGGCTATCGAGGAATATTTCCTGCTAAATGATACGGGAGAGGGAGAACGGCGGATGGTATGCGAGGCGGCTAAGGCAACATGGTGGGGAAAGCTGATTGGGGAAGGGGCAGCGAAGAAGAGAATCAGGACTTTCCAGGCTAAGAAACTAAGGGGAGAGATCTGCCTCCTTGAGAGAGCTGAGGAGAGAAAGAGGGAAAGGGACGTGACGATAGCCAGAGATAAACGACAAGACCTAAGAGAAATTGAGATGGGGAGGGAGATATACGGCCTCCAGTATCTGAGGCAAAGATACTATGCAAAGGGGGATAAAGCAGATGCCATGCTGGCCGCTAAGCTCCGGGGCCAGAGGGCGGAGAGGTGGGTGGACAAGATAATGGAGCGGAAGGGGGGGGTGGGCATAATGCCAAGTCAGAACCGGAGGCAACAGCAGGCGAATTCGCAAATTTTTACGAGTCTCTGTATGGGAATGAGGGCGTCCGGGATGGGGAGGCAATGGACCCTTACCTGAGGGGGCTGACTCTGCCAACGCTTAGTCCCAGTGAGGTCTCTGAGCCGGAAAGGCTGATCACGGAAGAAGAGGTCCAGGTAGCAATAGCGGGCCTGAAGTTAGGAAAGGCCTCGGGAGAGGACGGGTTCACAGCAGGCTTCAACAAGACTTTTGCGGGTCCACTGGCGGGGTTCTTGGCATGCCTATTCTCCTACATTATGGAGACAGGAAAGGCTCCCCCCTCATTTGGAAGGGCATTAATTACAGTAATCCCCAAGGAAGGGAAGGACCCGGGAGATTGCTGGTCTTACAGGCCCATCTCACTATTGAACGTCGATGCAAAGTTGTTCATCAGGATAATCGATACGAGACTGGAGGGTCATATGCCAAAGGTCATCCACTCCGACCAGGTGGGCTTTATACAGGGGAGACAAGGGGCAGACACTATGAAAAGACCCTGCACCTTATGAGGGAGGCTCTGGCCGGGGTGTGGGGGCAATCCGGTCCCAGTAGCCATAGACGCCGAAAAGGCTTTTGATCGGGTGGACTGGGGATTCCTACACATGCTTCTGGAGAAGCTCGGCTTAGAGGAAGGACTCAGGCACGCCATCAATGCCCTGTACCTGAGCCCATCGACCAGTTATAGTTAATGGGTGGCTGTCTCGCTCGTTTAGGCTTCAGCAGGGGGACACATTAGGGATGCCCCAGGGTCCTATACTTGTTCCAAATGCTCCCGATACAGGCCCAGGAAAAGCATCTGAGAGAAGCCAAAAGGCGCATTTTGAGCTTTATTTGGCAAGGCCAGAAACCCAGGATAGGATTCGAGTCTCTCACCCTCGCGAAGGAGAAGGAGGGGGGGGCGGGGTTAGGCCTGCCAGACTTGCAGGCGTACTCTAGGGTGGCTCAACTCAGGGCGCTTGTTCCCCACTTGAGAGGACGCAGACAAGCAGTGGGTCTACCTTGAGAACCGCTACCTGCGCCCTGTCACGGTGGGGGAATGGCTGTGGGTCCCACTAAGTGGGCTCCTGAAACGGATCAGGGAACACCCATTCCTGGGGCCTTCGCCAATGAGATATATCAGGGCACCACCAGTCAGGGATGCGATCCCAGGAGTAGAACACTATCAGACCTGGTTTGAAGCAGGGCTCTGCAGGGTGCGTCAGCCGATTCAAGAAAACAAGTTTGCGTGCATCCAAAAGCTACAAGACTCACTGGGCATAGGTATGCTGTCCACGCTCCTATATCAGAGCCTGAAGGGCATACTCATGTCAGGGAAATGGAAGCCACTCATTTGTAGGGATCTCACTCCGGTGGAAAAGGTGCTGGACTCTCATGCAGACATCTCCCTCCTCTATGGAGCTCTTTTGGAAGCCAGGATGGGAGTGACTAGGGGTCTCAGGGCAAAATGGGAAAGGGACCTGGGCCTGGAAGTGGGAGATGGATTATGGGCACGTCTCTGCGGAAGGGCGTTTAAGACCTCAATCTCCTGCCAATACAAAATGCATTCCATAGAATTGCTACATAGATGGCAACTCGACCCGGGTTCCCTGCCCAGGATGTTTCCCACGTTCGACCCCTGCGGCACATGTGGTGGTCTTGCCAAAAGGTACAGGTGTACTGGGTTGGATCAGGGATGCGGAAGCTGGGCTCTTTGAGATGGACCCAGTCCTGTTGCTCTTTGGCCTGGAGAGAAGGGACGATCAGTGGAGTAAGCTCCTCACGCTGGCACACTTCTTACTCTTGTCAGCAAGAGCATGCCGAGCTAGGCATTGGAAAAGGAACCATCTTCCCACGGTCCAAGAATGGATCGGGACAGCTAAAAGACATTTATCTCATGGAAAAGATATCAGTCGCAATCCAGGAGAAGAGCGCACTGGTGGAGACAGAATGGCAGCAATTCCATAACACGTTTTGTAATGATGGGGACAGAGTATAGGGGCCCAGGGGAAAGTGGACTTGGCCCCATGGAACTGAAGATTTTTGAGAACGAAGCCAGACTCGGAGGGGGTCACTGTATAAGACACTGGAAAACCCAGCCGGCGTCGCAGATTAAAGACTGATAAGACTTCTCCAGCCTGCCCAACATGGGAGGGCACCTCAGAGAGGGAAGCCTGTTTGTAGATCGAGTGAGCCCCTTTATAATGGTCCTTTTACAGTGGTGTATGCTACTCCCCTTGCTGTTAAAGTAAAAAAGAGCTGTGATATTGAGTGCATTTGTCCGATGTCAGGAAGGCGTCACAAACTACGCCTCCAATCAGAAGTATTAAATCAGAATGTTCTTACTTTAGTGAATTTAGTATGTGATGTTCTGGTAAAAAAATTAACTAACTGCTGCATTTTATTGGTTATGAGTATTTTTGAAAAGTGTTTGTGGTTTTTTTCCCCCCCAGGTATGTGATTTTCTTGACCTTATTTGCAAGGTTCTACATTTCTCAATAGTATTCATAGTATGTGCATGAAGAAGTTCTGTAATAGGACATTGGTTCCGCTTATACATGGGTTTGCTTTTGGTTTATTTTTATATGTTTCTAGTGGTTAGGACAGGGGGTGGGGGAGTGTACAAAGTGCATTTATTTATACTTTTTTAAGCCATAACACCAAATGTTGAGTATATAACCACAGTAGTGAATCTTAAAAGGATGTGGAACCAGGATAAAGGATGCAGTATATACTTCTGCTGCAGCATATACTGCTAAACTTAATAACGCCTGCAGACCATTCCAAACGACAGAGAGCTGTATCACACTAACTAGCCAGAGCCCTCTCACTATCCAGACTAGACTATAAAAAAAACTACAAGTCATCCAGAATAACGCATTGCGAGCAGCTCGAAACATCTCCAGGGAAGAACACATTTCTGCAGCCAGACAGAATGTCCACTGGCTTTCTGTTCAAGACCGCATCAGATTAAAAACTCTGTCCATCACGCACAAATGTCCAACACGGCCCGAAGTACCTCTCCAACATTCTAGCCAAACCCCACACCAGCAGACCCACTCGGGCATCTACCTCACACCTCACTACACCCAAATTCAAAAGAGCTAAAGCAGGGGGGTGGGGCGGGAGGGGGTGTCACAGTTTTCCAGTGTTGACTGCCAAACAATGGAATGCCGTCCCCTTATTACTCAGATCTGACCCATCCCTCTGGTCCTTCCGAAAAAAACAACTCAAGACTTGGCTGTTCACACAAGATCCATAAACCATCAGTGTTCTTAATGACTATTGTTGCTTGTTTACATGTATGTTTTCTCACCAGCGCCTAGATGGCTGAGGGTTAGGTGCACTTTACAAATGCTAAATAAATAGATACAAGATACTGTTGTATGTAACTTGAAGATGCAGGTTAGTCAGGGTTTAGACACCGAAAACGAGCAAAATGAATACAAAGGTGTAATGTTTGATACAATGTCTGATGTGCACCACCCAGAACTCAACAACATGTGGAACAGCCATATGAACTTTTTAGGGAAACAGAGGTACAACAGGAGTTATGTCAGCTCCCTCATCCCCCACGCATCTGCAGCCAAAATGCTAGTACCCCAAGAAATATCACCCTTAGAGGCCCAGTGTTTGGTGCACTAGGCGCTATGTCGGTTTCGCAGTCTATTCCAAGGGCACAAGGTACAAGTGGTACTAATAGACAGAAGTGTGCCAAGGTCGACAGTGCCCACCAATATAACCCACGGCACATGTTAAAATTGGACAGGGTGTTGTTTGTGTCAAACAGATGGGAGAAAGTAGTGGCGAGCTGTGCAACAGGGGGCTTGGCAAGGTTTGGAGAAGAAGTTATATGGAACATTAATAAGAAGGATTGAAGCACATCCAATAAAATCCAATAAAAGTGCAGCAAGTAGACGCATATCAGTTTTGTTTGAGGGCATGGGACTGTCCAGTAGGCACTAACACTAAGTGCAACAAGACATTGTTAATTCCATATCTTGCGAAGGGAGCAGCAGCATTCATGGATATATGTACTAGGTATGTGGCCAACAGGCATACCTGCATCTTCCACCCTATTGGCGTGGCACTTGTGCACTGACAACCACGCACCACTAAGATAGCTGAGTGCAGGAAGTACACCTGACAATAGCTTCAAAGTATGGGGCGTCGCAATCTCTTCAATCCCCCATCCAACCCCCTTAAATGAGGAAGAAAAAGCAGTCGATAAAGTTAAGGAAGATCGAATTACGTTTCGGAAGAATCATCCAAATTGCTTGAAGCAAGCAATTCCAGACAAACATCGTCTGTGCACCAGAATGGAGGTGTTTTTTACATCTCTCTTGATACAAGGTGCCGCGAATGCCAAGTGGTTGCAGATTATTCAATGGCAAGTGATCCAGTTGGCGAATGACACTGAATAAGGCCTAAATGCCATCAAGAGCAAGCTAAGGGAGATCCGGTTGATGACGCTTCAAAACTGGTACGTCTTGGATCTTCTGACAGTGATGGAAGGGGGCACATGCTAGAAGATAGGGTTGTCCGGCTATACTTACATACTCCCAAATTCCGAAATGATGTTGAGAATGGGTCCCTGACACACATTATAGGGGCCCTACACAGGTTGAAGACTGGTATGGAGAATGAAGCAGGTGTGCAGTCCAATGATTGGTTTGATAAATTGCTTTCATAGGCACAATCCTGGTTTGGGGTATTGGTTAAAATACTGTTCCGGTTCTAGTGTTCTTGCTGTTTTGCATGTGCCAGATGATGCTTCGATGCTGTGCCAAGACTATTCCAAACAGTGCAAGAATGACGGTTACTAATGACGCGGGAATGGCTCTCCTGGGCACAAAAGATGGGCACGCTCAAACTGAGGATCCAAATAAACCATGCATGGTCAGAATTGCACAAAGTTACCAACCTTCCCCCAACCCCCCCGCAGGCACCATCTTCACCCCCACCAGATCCAGAAAACTAAACTGAGCACTGGGTAGATTTTGCGGGTGATGGGGACGGCTTATACCTTACGTGTACCCCAGAGAAAAGGGAGAAGTTTGTTAATGGAGGATTAACTAAAAGGGGAGGGGGGGTGTTGGGAAGCATGAATTAGGTTGCGAAAAATATATAAAACCATGAAGAATGGGTACAAGATGGTGTAGGGGGAGGTCAGTGCTGTATAGGTGGAAATCAGACAGGGGGGAATTAACCATTAATTTTGCAATAGACTCATGTAGAATACATTATAGTTGCATGGTACCTATAACATGAATTAGTGCTGCATTTAAGGAGTATGCCTGAGTCCTTGCAGGCCGTGTGAGAGACAGAGCAACAAGGCTTCATTTCTTGCTTGACCATCAAATTCTGATCCCCAGGCGTGGCAAGGAACATGCACGTACACCCACATATAAATACATTCAGTTAGGCCCTTTGAGCTATTAGACAGGAATGTGTGCAGCTGAGTAGGCGTAGGGCCGTGGATCAGCGCGAAGCTCATCCTCTTGGGAGTCGAGGCAGAGGCCTTGGGTTGCCAAAACATGAATCAAGATTTACTAGAACCCCCCAGAATGATGGCCATTCTATTTGAACTACCAGAAGTGCAGGAAAAGGGGACTTAAATCCTTCATGAAATGGATTGACTAGTGGGACACTTGGGTGTACATCGTGGGAGGAGAGCTGATACAGGGGGGAGCAGAGAACATGATCTGTGATTTTTACCAGGGAGAGCCAAAAGTGATGCCCATAGAGCGGGGAGGCATGGTGTCTGAGATGAGAAAAGAGTTGCTTGGTTTGCAAGGACCAGGCAGACCTCCAAGTTATCACGTGGTTAGGAGTAAAGGTAGGGTGGTGTCATTTGAATCTACCCAATTGATTTGCAGTGCATCAGGACAGGAAGGTAAGTTACCCACGTGTGATGAAGATGGAGGAGAAGACAACGCTGGAAGATGGGCTATATGAAACTATTAGCATGTATATAGGCGGCAGCCAAAGAGGGTGGGGGATAAACACTGCATACCGAGTGCGTCAAGAATGACGAGTTGTACGTTTATAAGTTAGCTACCGTCTTGAAGGAAGGCAGAGCTCTGTCGCAGTGGATTTGTAATACCCAGTCACCCATTCCTTTTTGGTTTAATCTTTTTACTGAACTTTTTTTAACCAAACAAAACAAATGTCAGCAAAGCAGGATGCCACAAGAAGAAACAGAATGCTGAATAATACACTCCCTCCCTCCTCTGCCCTTCCATTCAAGCACAAGATGCCAAAAACATAAGAAATACAATTTAGAACGATCCACACAAACTAATACCTCACCATTCCAACTTCCCCCATACCTAGGGGTCAGCTCCCCCGCAGATATACCCTCCATAAAGAAAATGAAAATGTGAAACATATTGATAAGTACAAGATAGACGTGAAGGACAGTCAAATTATTGATTGCATTCCACCTGTTCGATAGTCCATAAGGGACACTTGGTTCGGAATATCGTATGAGTCATAGGTAAGCATCGGCCAGTTCCACAAACCGGTCAGCCTGTATTGAGCCAGAAACATGTTTGAAAGCAAAACGTTCCAGTGAGCAGAGTTTAGCAGAAATGGATTGCCAGGCTTGCTTGGTAGGTGCAGAATTAGCTTTCCAATAAATGATCAACAATTTACAGGCAGAGAAAAGCAGAACGTGCATAAGCTTTCGGGCCATGGAGTCTTCATGCCAGTCCTCGTTTTGAGAGCCCAAAAAGCATTGGGCCAGGTGCAAACTCCAGTGTGGGTCCAACAATGCAAGAAACCTGCCTGTGAACCATATGCCAGTATGCCTCGATTGCCGGGCATGCCCACATCATGTGACCCAATGTACCCAACCTCCCAGTGTTGCCAACATACGGGCGATTGGGAAAGACCCAGTCTGTGTAGAATACATCCTTTGGATTATTTTATATTGAATTTCTCTATTGCAAATATTATAAAAGAGACAGCCGGAATGCTATAAAAAAAAAATTCAAACCTATCTCCCAGATCGAGCGTAATCTCTAGGTCATCAGACCACTGGGACGCCAGTGCGATATTAAGTCCAACGTTATTGGGTGTGCAAATAATGTAGAATGTTCATAAGTGTGGGGAAAGTCATCAAGTTTTGTCCCATTTCGAGGTAGTCAGTCGTTGGGCCAGCTTGTCGGGAGTGATCTCTCATGCATGAGAGAATCACAGCTAGTATGGATCTGTAGCAGAGCCAGTCAGCAACCCCCATCTCTAGAACCGGTCTAGCTTTGTGGAAGTCTTCACCTATTCCTTTTTGTATAAAAAATAAAGCTCTTGTTCTTCTCGAAAAAGGGTGCACCTAGCCTTCTTCCCCTAGTGGGTTGTATTTTCCTGGTCTGGTTGTCAGAGAGTTGCCCTACAGTACCTTTTGAAACATCTCCAATAGCTGATATTTTCTGCTGAAGTCAGTGCCTGAGCACCATCTTAAAACTAGAGTGCAGTCTATTATCCAAAGTTTACATTCTCCTCGTTTCCCCTTTCAGGGGTATGTTATAGTGTTATTGACTAGTTTGTATTCTTTTGTTTAAAATACCCTATTTTTTTTATCTTGGATCGACCTTTTTATTTTTGGTACCCCCAGTACTGTTTCATTGGCTTCTGTACCATCTTATACCAGTCCTGAAATGTATAGCCTGCCCTCGGCCTGTGCCAAGTTGAGAGGCGAAGGAAGTACACCCGTCGTGCTTTACCTCTACACCTTTCACTTTAGCCACTAGTCATCTCTGTATGCCAACAGATCAGTAGTCATTTCATCACAACCACCAGCGTAGAGCCTGTTTAACTGCAAGTGGTAATGGTACTGGGCATCTACGTCCATGGAGGCCGGGCCCCCAATGTCTGCGAAGGTCTGATAATAGTCTCAGATGAAGACAGAGCAACATGGTCATGAAGACACAGGACACCATCAACCCTGGTCCAGTGTCTGGCAGGGGCAATCTTCAGCCTGGAGAGCTTCATGATGGTCCAGGCACTCTCTGCAGGTAGTTGAAATATGCCAAGCTGATTGAAGGACTATGCGCCAATGAAATTCAGTTCCTGGACTGGCAGGTGGTAAGGATTTTCTCAGTCGATGACAAACCCATGGTTTGTTAACAATTGGATGGTTTTAGGCAGTCCAAGTTAACACAGTTGTTCTCTGGCCGCTGGATGAGCCAGTCATTGAGGTATGCAAAAACCGCAACTGCTTCCTTTTTCAGATATCATCCCTCATGCTCGTACCCCTTCAAGGAAGTCTTTCAAACGTGGCAACCTGCTCCACGTCACTACTCTAAACTCTCACTCTGCTGTCAAATACTCCTGACTTCCGTCACCTCCTTGAAGAACTTAACCTTGATGTCCTCGCTCTCACTGACACTTGGTTCACATCCAGTTGCGTCACAAGTTTTGACACTACTTGCTGAGGGCTACAAGATCGTCTCCAAACCCACAATCAATCGGCCAGGAGGTGGAGTAACGCTGATTTTACCAGAGTGGACCCCTGCTTCTGTCATTTCTATGCATGCCTAGTCCTCCTTTGAACGCCTGGTTTGCAGGCTCTCTCTCCTGGCCTCTCCTTTACTGTGGGCACCATTAACAGGCCACCTGGCCAGGTAGCCCTCTTCCTTTCTGAGTGGGCCGACCTCTCCTCTTCTCTCCTTCCCTCTACCTTTCAGCTTCTCCTCCTCTGTCACCGTAACATACACCTGGATACTTCTAACCCCTCCACTGGTATCTTTCACAATCTCTGCGACTAATTCTATTTTACCCTGTGGCCCGACACACTCTGCCGGGCACCCACTGGATGTTCTCATCTCTTCAGACATCCCCCACTCCACTGTTCTCTCTTGGACTGACCAGTTTCTGTTCTCCTCCCACCTGGCGCTCTCTGTGCCAAAGGTGAAGCCAATCCCAGCACTGCCACCCACCTTCTTGGTCATCCTGCCCATGAAGAGTGTCAGTGGAGGCTTTCGCCGCCACTTTCTCTCTTCCTCCTATGCCTTTGGCTGCCTCACACCCTGACAGCTCTTTCTAACCTGCATCTCTCTATCACTAACACTCTTAATGTCCTTGACCCCGTTTGAAGCCTACCTTCAAGTGCAACTCTTGGTATGAGTCCTACCTCACCTGAGAGGAAGCGGAGGGCATCAGGTGAAGCCTCTGACAAACTGGCCTGCCGCCTGCTCCAAAGGTAATACAGACTGTCATGTACAAGAAGAGAGCTTACACCAAAGACTGCATCTATGCGCCCTCTAACAACGCAGCCAAACTCTTCAAAATCTGCAAGGATCTGGCCAATCCTGCTGCAGTTTTCACCTCTCCTGTCCCTTCGTAGGCCCTCTGCATGCCACTGGCTTCCCCCTTTCGCCATGAAAACACAGGACACCATGTCCTCTCTCTCCCCTTCCTCTCCCTCTGTCGTCCCCTCTCCTCCTCCTTTCTCCTCTTTTCCCATATTCACTCCCATCCTCCTTTCTCCTCTTTCCCCGTGTTCACTCCCGACAATGTTTCTAGACAAGTCTGATCTATTGAAGCGTCACCCAAGCACGTGCTCCCCTGCTCCTCCAGAACCATTAAGGACCACGTCGACACCCTCGCTCCAGCCTTGGCTGATTTCTGAAATCACTCTTGCCACTGGAACTTCCCCCTTCCCTCTAAAACACTCCCTTGTGCGCCCCTTCTTTAAAAAAAAAAACATCTGCCGATCCTTCCTCTCTGGCAAACTACCACCCTATCTCTATCAATTCTTTCCTGGGCAAACTCCTGGAAAAGCTGGCCATCTCCAGCTTACTCTCCATACTGAGTCTGTTGGTTGTCTCCATGACCATCAGTCTGGCTTCAGAGCAGCCAGAAACACGGAAACTGGTCTCCTGAACACCTGTAAAGACCTGCTCCCTAATCTCAACTCTAGCCTTGCTTCTGTCATCATCCGTCGTGATCTTTCCTCTTCTTTCGACAGGGTCAACCACGCCATCCGGATCAATCATCTCCATAACAACCTGGGCATGCCGGATCAGGCACTACCCTGGATGACCTCCCTCCTAGATCAACCCTCCAAAGTCAAACTGGGGTCCTTTCTCTCCCCCACCTCTCTCGCCACATGTGGTGTTCCCCAGGGCTCTAACCTCTCACCCTGGCTTTTCAACCATTACTTGGCACCTCTGGCCCACCTCATCTCTACCTTCTCTTCTAACTTTCAGTGTTATGCGGATGACACTCAGCTCTCCTTCAGCCTCTTCTCCAGCACATTCCTTACTGTCTAAGATTCAGGAATGGTGTGCCTTCAACGATCTCTGCTGTAAGGCCAGCAAGACAGATCTTTTTCATTGGGACCACTGCTCCTGCTTTTCCTCTTTCACTCTGGCCGCCCTCTGGGGGACCTCTTCCCTACACCTTACCGTGAGGCAAAAAACCTTGGTGTCATCTTCGACTCTGCTTTCTCCTCACATCACGGACCTCTCCAAGAAGTCCCAATACCAGCTACACCTCCTCAGAGGTATCCTTCCTTTTCTCACTTTCCCCCAGAAGCTCACAGCCCTGGCTCTCTCTAGGCTAGACTGCTGCAGCAGCCTCTTTCTAAATCTACATGCCTCTACTATTCGCCCTATGCAAGACTTGTCCTTGGCCTCAAGGCCAGGGATTATATCTCTCCGGCCCTGAAATCTCTCTCCACTGGTTCACAGTGGCTGCAAGGATCACGTTCAAGACCCTCTGCATTGTCCACAAGGCTTTCTGGGGCCAGGGACCACACTATATCTAACTCTCTTCCTAACCTCTTTCTTTTTGGAGCCCTTCGCTCATCCACCTCCAACCCTCTAAGGGTCAGATGATTCTCCAGACAGAGGGGGGGGCTAAGGGAGGTAGAGCTCCCTCGGCTGGTGCCTCCCTGCCTCTCTCAAAGTTGAGCAGGACCACCTAAGGTTCCGGAAACAACTCGAGGCCTTCCTTTTCACTTCTGCTCTCTCTCCCTTGCTGATGTATGTGCCTGCTACGCCAACTGGTTACCTGGCCACCTTCTGAACCTTAATTGGTCACCAGACTCCGTCTCGACCAATAGCCCCATGCGCTGCCTCTGGGCTTACCGTGCATTTAAGGACTGTATCTGCAACCCTACAGCCCAATGTCTCCTTGCACTCAATCAGAGCCACCCACCCTGGAGGCACTCACTTGAGCTCTGTCCTACTGCACTCTCGCCCCCCCATACCTCCAAGCACTTCTCTCCCCTCCCACGATCTGAATGACAAGGCCTAGAACGATTGTTTCTTTTGTCCTCCCTATGTCTCCCCTTCCTTGTCTCACGCCTAGAAAACACTTGGTGCACAGGTGCGTTATAAATAACTTGTACCATATCATAAATAGCCCTGGGGAGGACAGACTGAACATGAGGGCAGTATACTGGAGATGCCAGTCCTGGACTAAGTACCTCAGGAACTTCTCATCCTCCAACCGGATGGCAACATGCAGATAACCATTTTGTGGATCCAGTGAGGCCAACCAAATCATCAGTTGAAATTAGCGGAATGAACCTCTGAAGTGTTTCAACTTTGAACTTGACATTCCCGATGAAGATGTGGTCTGCCTTTAGGTTCAGGATCATCCAAACTTCCATCAAGGGCTTTGAAATGAAATGTAGTAACACCCCAAGCAAGTCTGAACTTGGAACTTGATTGCGCAGGTCAGAACTATAAACATTGCTCCTTATGGCCAGTAGTGCAATTCCTCAGTGGGGCCTTGTCGACCTGCTTATCCACAGCATCCTTAAATGCTGCCTGCTCGCATGCCATAGAGGTCTGCATAGTCAGGAAAGAATTAGGAGACCATGTCCCTCCTCGTGTGCCATTTCTCCAAATCTGTACGCTTATGCAATAAATCCAGCTTATAGGTGGTGCTTTAAGCGCCACCAAATAGAGAAGGAGAAGAATAATTTGGAGAAGCTGGCAGGAAAAATAAACAAGACTAGATTAGTAAGTACAGCGTTCTAAATTGCCAAGAAATGGGAGCTATTTAGCTTCTGCTTATAGACAAGGGGAACCTTGTCAGCTTGAAACCAACGCCTACCAGGAGCTACTTTAAGCAAGCCAGGCAAGTGGTACCATTCAAACGTAGCTATGTAATAATAATGAGGTATGAGAAATATATGTAAGATTTGCTGCACGCACACGATGTATTAACTCCTGGGTCCCCAGGAGTAGCTTCTGCCTAAGGGGCGATGACAAATACCCAGGAGCTGCTTTTGCGTCCAGGTGAACAAATCCTGATTTTGGATCCATTATGTAAAAGGCGAAGAAGAGGGACATTGGGGTAATGTCCTTTTGTGTGACGTCGATGTAATAAATATGTAAATAAGGATGTTTGTATGTCTGTCGCTAGAGGGCCTCGCACATCCCAGGACCAGTCTGAGAGAAATAAAACAGGTCAGTTGCCGTACATGAATTACAGACCTAGAGTTTTACGTTGCTTTTTGGTTATGTGTACGTTTTAAAATACCATCTGCCACTAAAGTAATCAAAAAAAGTGGAAAAATGCGGTGGGAATGAAGAAATGTGCGCACTTAAGACTTCTTCTGATACACCTCCTAAAGTGTCCTACAAAACCATTTTGTAAATTAAGACACCACAAAGCTCTCAAGTATCCCATTTCCATGCATGAGTAGTTCCCCCAGTCCTAGTTTTTGGGTTCTTTTTGAGTCTGAGGCATGCGTTTCTGGTTTAAAATGGGGAAAGCGGAACTAAAAATGCCAGCATCCAAAGTATAAAGCTAGGCCTGGGTGACCTACTCACGCATGGCAAAACTTGAGATCTCTGCATCTCCAACCCCTAGGGTACAAGTCTATGCGTCATCTAGCGCTAAATTCCTACAGAAACAATAAAGACTAAGCTCAGCGCCACTTATTCAATGTGGGAAACAACAACACGCTATTCCCCAGTGTACCTGCTCTGCTCTTTGGGAACAAGGTCGCATAGCTCGGGGAAACCAGCACACCCTACTGCATATGGAGGCCGCCATCTTAGTCACCAAGACCTGTCAGTCAGGGTAGCGTCTAGGTCCCATCCGAGGAATGGACCATAGCAACGGTACGCCTCCTCTTCTCACGTGGGTGGCACGTTCGGACGTGACTGGTAAGTCACGAGCCTCAGATTACGCACTTCTATTGGTTTTCTTTGTACGAGCGGGATGGTCGGTGCTTGAGTGTTGACGGCTGTCAGAAAATGTATCCCTGCTAACTGAGCATGCGTAGTGTCTTTGCAAAGCATTTTTCTAATGTTTCGGGAGTCCTCCTCGCCCGCACCAGACGCAGCAGGAGGAATCAGTAGCACACTGGTCACAGTGCATCAAATGTTCACGTCTGAAGTCTTAAACGGCAATTTCATTTTTGAAAAGTCTACTTATTATAAGCAACTTGGGGCTTTCTTTCTTTTGTCCAAAGTCGTTTATAATGTTGCTTGCCAAGGTTTATGTGCTCTTATTTGGTATGTACGAAAAGAAGTAGTGAAACTATGCTCCCTGCTGGCCTGCACCCACTCCCCACAAACACCATCACCACGCCCCCTCCCACATACAACATCACCACGCCCCTCCCACCCACAATACAAACCCCCAAGCACTTGCACCTGCTGTTTAAGGGAACATTCAGTGCAGTGCACTGAAAGTGCTACCTTCAAATTCTTCCTACACTTTTACTTTAAAACGAAACCATTACAGAAATAAAAGTATAGGAACAGTAGAACCTAATTTAAAAAAGTAGAGGAGCACCGCTCCCGACTGCTCCGGCTCACTTCGACCACTGATTATGGGAGGGAGTGCTGCTTTCACTTATATTCAGAGCCTGTCCATTCCCTCCACAACACTCTGCAACGTTAACAATATTAAATGCATTTAAATCTCGTTCAGATCGATTCTGATGTTACTGCAATGTTGATTACATCTAGAAAAACCTCTCACTCAACACTTAATGTTCTTCCAGCAGCGCAATATAAAGAGCAACCATCCCAGACACCCATAATTCAAATCCTGCTAAATAATTTACTAATCTTGACTTCTTTCTGCAATGCACTGTCAAACTACCAGGAGTAGACAGGAGTGAACTGCAGAAGCAGCCGGAAAGGAGAGTGGGCACCACAAAGTATTCAAAATATTCAGAATATTCGAGTAGAAATCAAAAAGAGAAAATACATCCAATTACAGAGGAGCTGGCTGTGACAAGTCTGGAGACACCCGGACTTATAATTCCAACACACGTCAATGTGGGTTCATACCACCCATCAATGTCCCCTCTATCGACATTTTTCAAAAAATGGTTACTCGAGATCTTGAACGGATCAATTACCGAACTCCGCCACACAAGAACTTAAAACCTCATGAAATGAGACTTATTAGAGATCTTTACAGTGATACCAAAATTACAATTCGCCCTGCGGACAATGGAGGTCCCCTTGTCATCCTTAACACTACAGACTATGATTCGGAATGTAGTAGACAACTTCATGATCAGACTACATATGCCATTTTAGATCATGATCCTACTATCTCCATCAAACAGAATTTAACTTTTCTACTGGACAAAGCACTCGAACTTGATTGGGTAAATGAACACACATACAAGTTCCTGCTCAAGGATCACCCGAGAATTCCGAACTTCTATACTCTGCCAAAGATCCATGGACCCTCTCAAACCCCCTTGTAGACCCATTGTCGCAGGGATGGACAGCATAAACCAGCCACTTGGTGTTTACATTGATTTTTTCCTACAACCGCTAATTCAAAAAAACCCCACTTATACCCGAGACACAACTCATTTTTTACAGAAGCTTAACAATATCATTTTCCAACAAGATCACCTGATGTTTACTATAGACGTCAAAAGTTTATACACTTCTATACCCCACGACCTTGGAATTGAAGCAGTAGAATGGCTTTTACTTCAATCACCGGAAGTTCGAGCCCAAAAATAATTCATTCTAACCCTTCTACAATTCATTGCTGAAAATTCATATTTCCAATACCGCAATCAGTTTTTCCTTCAGGTCTCGGGTACATCCATGGGCGCAACTATGGAGCCGATTTACGCCAACTGTTTTATGTATAAATTTGAGTTAGACCACATTTTGAACAAACCTGAATGGAAGAAGAATCTTTACATGAGGACTCGATACATAGACAACATCTTTGGCATCTGGACAGGTACAGATACAGCATTTGATCACTTCTTTGATCACATTAATATCATTGACCAACGAGTCCAATTACCTAAGGAATCATCATGGGACAAGATTACTTACCTAGATGTACAGATAGCGAAGAAAGTCAGTGGTTATAGCACTACCCTTTTCCGGAAGCCAACTGATCACAATAATCTGCTACACCGCCTCAGTTTCCACCAGCCAAGCTTACTAAGGAACTTGCCATTCAGCCAACTTCTTCGAATTAAAAAGATTGTGAGTGACCCCGAGGACTGTATTTTACAACAACTGGCTATGAAAGAGAAATTTCTTGCAAGAGGTTACCATCAAGAAGAACTAGATTCTGCAGTTGAAAGGGTTAACAGCCTGGATCGTGATACTTTACTGTCCGCTCCAAAGAAACCAACAAGGGACCTTAAATCACCAGTGTACGTATCTAAATTCTCCACTCAGAGCAATAAAATCAAACAAACAATTAAGAAACACTGGAATATTTTCAAAAATGATACAAGAGTACAAAACTTGTTTACTGAATTACCTGTGTTTGCATACCAGAGGAGCAGGAACCTCAGGGACGAACTTGTACATACAAGACCTCCATTGAAAAAAACTATCACACAACGCACTGGTACATTTCCCTGCCTACACTGCATTAATTGCAACTCCGTCATTAAAGGTAATGTAATCTTCCATCCACGCACAGGCAAGAAGATCATCCTCAAGACACATGGCACATGCGACAGTGCCAACATCATATATGGCATTAAATGTCCTTGCGGAAAATACTATGTTGGCCAGTCAACTAGAGCAGCCAAAATCAGATGGAACGAGCACCGGTCATGTATTCGTAATTCCAATTCTAGTTCGGCTGTGGCTCGCCTAGGGGCCACGAACAATCACAATCTTTCACAGATTAAGTTTCTGATTCTGGAAGTACTCACAAGAAACAATCCTCATGAGGATTTAAGTCTTTGCCTCAATCGCAGAGAGACTTTTTGGATTGATAAACTCTGCAGTTTGGTCCCGAATGGTTTGAATGAGGAAATCAATTACCATTGTTTTATTTGATTGTGATACCACTGTTTTTCCTGTACCACAGGTGTATGCTTTAACGTGTTCTCATACATAGGGGTCTCTTCCCCCTGTACTTTGATTACAGACTTTTTATTGCATCTGCTACGTTGTATGATGTTCTGAACTTTTGCATACCATCTTTGTTTCATGGTCTCCCTGTGTTGACACCCATTGAACCTGAGTCGTATTTGATCTTTGAAGCAATGTTTGCATCACTTCACCTCACGAAGCCTTCTTGCTCTATTGCTTCATTATTGTCTGGCATATGCCACTTCGCATTTTGTTTAATCATGGTTGGAGCATCTGAATAACAGCTCTAGTGCATGTCCCGGACGATGTCTGGGACCCAAGGTGCCGCCAAAAAGGCGACACCCTACGCACTGAGGCTATATTTGAACTTTTCACCAATGTCTGAATAGCCCTACCTGTTGATGTCTATTGGGGTCCCCCCCCATATTGTGTACTGTTCTTTCATTGCCTACTACATCTTATTATGTCTTGCTGTCCAGACAACCACATTATGTGTATTTTCTCTATTTCTATTATTTCATATTTTTTTTTTAATTTAAATTTTCCTATTATAATAACAGGGACCCATTTGTGATCCCCCTAAAATACTTTGTTGGCTGTTTTTGAGGGCCCTGGCCGACCTACCATCATTTTTCGTAACCACCTGCATCTCTCAGATACGAGGCGGTCACGTGCTAAACAAAAGAACCGTTGCCTAGACAACGGCTTCACACGGCAGTCAGAGACACTGCCCTGCAGCTGCACGGTGGAGGAGCATTTCGCTCCGTGTACTGCAAGGTAAGAGTCTGACTTTAATACTTCCCTCTGACTACGGATGAGTGCATTTAAAGACATGGTTTCTAACTGGATATTTTAAGATCCACAGATTAGCTTCCTTGCAAACACGAGTGGATTTTCTCCATTCCTTTGTGTATTTTGTTATCTACAACCCACTGCCGAGTGGGTATGAACGCAGGACGTTCTGTTTTGCACTACCGGCCACACCTATGAGGTAAAATCACACCTGACATATTTTTTTGTTTGATTTACCTATTGTATTAAGCACTTACTACATATATTTTTTCTTTTTTACTTGCATATTCACCCATCATGACATTTCTACTGATTGGTATGTTTCCTTTAATTTGTTCTTCAATGTGTGTTTTGGTTTAAATTGTTACTATTATGTGAATTTACATTTTGATATATCTATTTGTTTGATTGACACAATTAGACTCGCCCTGATGAAGGAAATAATTTCCAAAATGCATTGGCTTACTTAGTCTACTTCATTTGGATTGTGGCAACTGCTTCCTCACTAAGGATTATTAGGTGTCCAGTCAACTCGTCGAAAAAAAACTGGTCGACTGCAATTTGGTCGACGCAATTTGGTCGAAAACCATTTCGTCGAAAAATTTTTTTTATTTATATATTTATTTTTTGGGTTTTCGTTTTGTTAAAAAATGGGTTTTTAGAGAAAAAAAGGGGGTTGGGGGGGGACCCCCCCAAAAAAAAAAAGAAAAAAGGGTTAAAATAGAAAAAAAAAAAATTCGACGAAATGGTTTTCGACCAATTTGATTCGACCATTTGTCTGGTCGACCAATTTTTTTCGACGAATTGACTGGCAACCGGATTATTAGTGATAGCTTTACATTTGAAATACCATTGATAAAACATTTTGATATGAACCAAACAGACTCATTTTCTTTAAGAAGTATGGTACAATTTGAATACCTGAACATATCGCCCTGAACTAGAAAAAATCACGTGCCCATTTTGGGCCCCATATGAGAGCGGTTGTGTGACCCGGTATTCTTACTTGGTCTTCAACGTGTGAACTGCAGAAGCACCTTCTGAAATGGGTGGTGGCAGGCATCAAGCACTTTCATTTCCCTGTGCATAGGTGCTGTATGTCACTGGTGCAAGGTGAGTATGTTCCTGGGCAGCACTTCCTGTGCAGCTCTCTGGGTAATGTAGTGCTATAATCACAGTGGTCTGCAAGCCATCACAGCAGATGACATTAATGACGTGCCCTTGAGGATGGATGTCACAATCTAGGGGAACAGGCAGTGAAACTTTCACTGAACGTCAGTCAATCCACTTACAGTCTTTTTTTATTGACAAGGAACACATTTCTGCTAATGTATGATGTGATGCGCGCCCCTCCATGAAAGATGCTTTCCTTTCTGCACTGCTGATTCCTTCAGATTGAGCTTGTGTTTCTGACATGACTCCTGGGCGCCTCAGTGTCATTAAATCACATTCTTGCACATTATCAACATGCTGAAGTTTACTAGAGGGAAAGGGTAGGGACTTGTGTGCCTTTTTTCTCAATTTGACGAGTGTGCTCTGGGCTCCGGGGTAGTATGTGTGGAGTGAGTACAATGTTTTATTTTATTTACAAAGCACTGACAAGGGTCTTCTGAAGATCAGGCAGAGGAGCAGGGCTTCACCAGAACCTCACTGAAGTTGGTGCTGGTCAGCTGCAGGAGCCATTGGGACGTCAGAAGGCTTCTAATCTTCGTAGGGGTCTTGGCTCCAAATATGAGCTGTCGAATGGCTGCATGAGTTCTTCTTTTATCCAGGATTTGGACTGGAATCTCACTTTGGTCCACCAATGGTAAGCATCTGCAACCATTCAAACTGGCAGTGGCTTTCCAATAATGGAGATAGCCAATGGCCACACATTCTGCGCAGCAACAGACAGTAAGGCACCAGGATAAGCCTGGGACCAGACAGTTCCAGTCCCCACCTCTGACCACTCACACAGACCGCCACTTAGCCTGTGAAAGCAGCAGCTTCCCCATGGAAAGGGCATTCCATATAAGGCAATTACGTCCCTAGGAAGGCAGTAAGAAGCCCAAAGAACAATATGGCCAAAGGACAGGCAAAGATCTCGTGGCACTGCCGTCTTTTACTGCTAGCCACTTTTAGCAGCCATTTGCGGTAATTGCAGAAATGCACAAATAAAAAGGTTAAAACCTGTTAGGAAAATATCTGCTGCCACCAGACTATTCTGGACACATTGTATTGGTAACTCAAAAGAAAAATATAAGAATACAAAGTATTCTAACCACACTTCACTTTAGGGCAAAGCAAAGGTCTTCAAACTGTGGGCCTCGGGGGTGTGAGAGCCTAGCATGAACATGTAAAAAATAATCATTGGAAAATAGATTGGAGGAAATGGGCAGAGCTTGTGTTTCTGACATGACTCCTGGGCGCCTCAGTGTCATTAAATCACATTCTTGCACATTATCAACATGCTGAAGTTTACTAGAGGGAAAGGGTAGGGACTTGTGTGCCTTTTTTCTCAATTTGACGAGTGTGCTCTGGGCTCCGGGGTAGTATGTGCGGAGTGAGTACAATGTTTTATTTTATTTACAAAGCACTGACAAGGGTCTTCTGAAGATCAGGCAGAGGAGCAGGGCTTCACCAGAACCTCACTGAAGTTGGTGCTGGTCAGCTGCAGGAGCCATTGGGACGTCAGAAGGCTTCTAATCTTCGTAGGGGTCTTGGTTCCAAATATGAGCTGTCGAATGGCTGCATGAGTTCTTCTTTTATCCAGGATTTGGACTGGAATCTCACTTTGGTTCACCAATGGTAAGCATCTGCAACCATTCAAACTTAGCCTGTGAAAGCAGCAGCTTCCCCATGGAAAGGGCATTCCGTATAAGGCAATTACGTCCCTAGGAAGGCAGTAAGAAGCCCAAAGAACAATATGGCCAAAGGACAGGCAAAGATCTCGTGGCACTGCCGTCTTTTACTGCTAGCCACTTTTAGCAGCCATTTGCGGTAATTGCAGAAATGCACAAATAAAAAGGTTAAAACCTGTTAGGAAAATATCTGCTGCCACCAGACTATTCTGGACACATTGTATTGGTAACTCAAAAGAAAAATATAAGAATAGAAAGTATTCTAACCACACTTCACTTTAGGGCAAAGCAAAGGTCTTCAAACTGTGGGCCTCGGGGGTGTGAGAGCCTAGCATGAACATGTAAAAAATAATAATTGGAAAATAGATTGGAGGAAATGGGCAGAGGCGGCTCACATGGTCGGACTGGAGCATAAAACTGTCACAGGCACCAATGAAAAAGTGGCCTGCAGTTGCAAATGGATATTCATTCCTTTATTCACAGACTGTTTGAATAGTACCCAAGGGGGTGTTTTTTGTTCAAATGAAAGCAACTTATGATATTTAATTAATATGTGTTCAGCAAAAATGGTCAAAACTACTAGTTGCATAGTGAAGTAACTCATCAAACTGGCCCACATTGGCCAAAAACGTGGCCCACTTTGACTGGCCCACACTAGCATTTTGCATCTTTGTTACGGGCATTTCCCTATTTGCCAGTCCGAACCTGGTGGCTCATCCATAATGGGTGCTTTTTCCAGCTGATAGAGTGCTCTTGGGCTGGCTGAACTGTCAAAGGGAAACACCTTTTCCCTTTGACAGTTAATTTCCTCAGCCGCACATGCTCACTGAGCCTTTATTGCACAATCCCCCTACCCACCTGCCAAAATCACCTCTCTTTCCGAGGCACCCACAGACAGGGATGGTATTTTTTTACTGGATATCTAGATGTCCAGTCAAAAATACCATGCTTTTCCCCTTGACCTTCCAGCGCCTTGCATAAACAGCTATACATGTTACATGTGTTATGCACTGTGGGGCCCCGGGGACAGGGATGATATCTTTTTGCTGGACATCTATCATAATGACCAGTAAAAAACATCATGCCGTCCCACTAAGCCCCCCAGCGCCAATTGCAAACTGTTGGCTTTTTACCCATTTTATTTTTTAAGTATGCCCTTAAATGCAACATTTTTAACCCATTATTTAAAAGAAAATTCACAGGGGAACCCCCCCAAATCCACCTTCATTAGTTCAGATTCCCTTGCTGCGCTTGGTCGCTATGGCATATCTGGTGGAAATATTACCCCTCCACTTAAAAAATTCACCAGCCACCACTGGCCCTGGGACTGTGCTGGGAGCAGTATGGGGGAGCCCAGGGACTGTGGTGGGAGCAGGGTGGCCGGGAGCCATGGGATAGTGGTGGGAGCAAGGTTTGGAGAGCCCGGGGTCTGTGGTGGTGTGTGGCGAGGAGAGGGCCTGGGATAGGAGTGGGATGAGGTAGGCCAGAGACTGTGATGGGAGCAGGTGGGAGAGCCCAGGGACTATACTGGGAGTAGGGTGCAGTGATGGTGCGCAGTAGTTCATAGCCATTCAAACTCTTACTGTCCATTTTGCATTTTTTCGGGGGGCCTGACCTGCCCACGTTTTGCTCAGGGGGGGGGCCAGGTCGAAAATGTTTGAAGACCACTGCTTTAGGGTGATGTGTGCAGTTGTAAAAATACAAGAAATCCATAGAGACTTAGGGCCTCATTACACGGTAGGCGGTGCGCTATTAGGGCCATGGTTGCCGCCGGTATTTTACCGTGTCCGCCTTGGTGGATGGCGGAATTACCGCCCTACTCCAAGGTGAGCAGAGGCGGTAATTCCCCATTCACCAAGGCACTTCCCCATTCCCATTTTTGCCCACATAGGGCTCAATGGGAATGGGGAAGGCGCTTATTACGGTACCGCAAATTGCGTTACCGTAATTAGCACCAAGTTCCCTTTGCGGCACCCTACTTTAACGGCTGGTAAAACCAGCCGTTAAGGTCGGGTCCCGCAAAGGGAACTGGTAGTAAGGCGGTAAGGGTTTACCGGTACCGGTGCCGCCTACCGTGTAATGAGGCCCTTAGTCTCTTAGCACTAATAATCCTATGAACTGGTCAGTCTCCCCTTAAAAATTAGCACAAAGCAAGGGAAGTAAAGCAAACGTTTTACTTACCTTCAAAAAGTTACGACAAGATTGAAGACAAAACAAAAAGAAAAGATTTATCATAGAGGTCTATGGGAGGAAAACAGCAAAAATAAAATCTTTACTTAACACTGTTGTATTTTTCATCAACACACTATTTCATTATGGTCACCAGTTCCCTTTGCATTCCCATAATTAATGACATTTGTAGACCTCCAAAGTCCATAACGGTCTTTTAGAGAAGCTCGATCATGAAAGTCTTACTTTTCTTTTGATAGAGGAGTCCATTTTATAGCATATCTCATATTACTCCTTTAGCATTTCTTGAGCTACTTCTAAATATCTGTTATTTCACATTCATATTTCCCGCTAATTGCGAGTAAATGAACCTCTCGTTACACTAGCTTGCCTACATTTTCTTAAATGCACTTTGCTATGAATGGCAATGTATCGGACTAAAAATGTTAGTTCCACTGAATCTAGCCACTCACTTTCCTGGTGTATTTTCCATATGGCAGGAGATGGTGGGATGCGGGGGGCGGATAAGCTCTGTAGGGTGTGCAGTGAATCTGAATGATCTCGTAAGAGACCAGGGAACCAAGCTGCAGAATCTTAAAACTGCATTTGTTATTTTCAATCTTTTGTCAGTTCTTGGTGTTTGCATGTACTTTAACAAATGTGATTTTTCAGTAGCCCTACATTCCAAGCACTGGCCAGCATCCATATTCTAAAAGTACCTTGGTCCTAACAGAAGAAACAAGATCCATAAACTATTTGACAGTTTAAAAGCTTCCTTAATAAAAATTGGCTGCATCAGATAAAAAATGTACATCATTAGTATTCATAAAAAAGTTAATTGCCCCTGTGCATGTTCTTATACTATTCTGGTTAAAATGCTGCCTTAGCCAGCACCACCTCATATGAATTGTGAACCTACAAACTGTTAAAAAATGACTCAGGGGGGCGTGGCTAAGCGCCGTAGAAGATGGCCGCCTGACTGCGCTGCTCCGCCTCATAACTATACCAACAAAGCATTAGGTATATATTTATAAAAATAAAACTTACCTTTTCTTCCGCGTTACATCCCGCGACGTGGCAGGGAACAGAACCTGGTGATTTTCGCCGCTCCGAACAACGGTAAGAGCCGCTCTGCCAGCCGCACCGCACACCAAACGAAGACTCTGTGACAGTGTGAGAGGTGCGCCGCCCCACATGAAGAGAAGCTCGTCGTCGCGCTTCACGTGACGCGCTGGACTGGGCCTAACATCACGGGCGCCTAAGAAGACGCTGCCACCTGGTGGGCACATGTAAAAAAAAAAAAAAAAAAAAGAAACTTTAAAGCTAACAAAGGATTGCTGAGGACAGACGGACATTAAAAATGAGGAACAAAGTAAAAAGAAATAAAAAGGTGAGGAGTGAAGGAGGAAGGGAATGCAAAAAGGGGAGAAGGAAATAAGTGGAGGTGCACAGTCTGTAAATTATCACAACAGAAATCTCTATATTCTGCCAAAATCACCTCAAAAAGCCTGAACTGTAAGCGCCAAGTTCTTCAATATTGTACCCCAACCCCCTATCTCCTCACCTCTATAACTATACTGGCAGACTCCTCTTAATACTAGTCATTGCACTAAAGGATTGCTTCTGGACTCCTTTATTTTACCATTTATACTGGCAAGTCTTTTTCAAAAGTTTAAAGTTCTGTAGTATACGCCTTATTGTTCTTCTGTGTTTCCATTTTGGTCTCTTTACATAAGAGTAACATAGTACAAACAATATGGAGGTAATAATTGTATACTATAGGCCATCATAGATCATACTCATAAAGAGGACTTGCTAAACGCCATCAAATAGACAAACCCATCTATCCTTTTATAATAAGAAAGTAACACAACTGAATGCAAACTATCCGCTGAGCTGACATATTCAAACTCATCTACAATTCTTCGCAGCAGTCAATGCTCTAATTAGAAGGTTCAGCTTACTATTTCCAATTATGGCAGCAAATAAAGCTAACCAAAAAAATGCATCCTCTGCTAAGGACACCACCTCCTCCACAACAAATCTGAAAAGACCCAAAAGTGAATCACCACCCCCACTAGGAATTTCTGATCCTGCCATTGAAGCCATCCTAGCGGAAATTAGGGCACTTAAACCCTTCATTGAAAATACCAACACTAAGTTGCAGCAACTAGATGAAAGGTGGATGGGTGTTAATAACAGAGTGGACGAAGTAGAGAAAAGAGTTGGTGTTCTCAAAGATATATCCCCTAAAGTAGCACAGTTAGAAAAATCTATTAAAGACCTCCAAAGGCATAACGAAGACTTAATCGCAGTAGGCGCAATAATCTACGCATTTCAGGTTTAACAGAAAGAGCTGAGGGATCCGACCCTATTATCTTCCTACAAAAATTCTTACCAGCTATTCTACATTTGCCCTTGGACACAAAACTCAACATACAACGGGCTCACAGAATAGGTCAACCCTCAGTTTCCTCCACATCTCGTCAGCTGCCTAGAACAATGATACTCTACCTATTGGAATATTCGCAATTACAACTCATTGTTTCAACAGCAAGGGAGCGTAAATCACTCATCTGGCATGGTAGTAAGATATATATCTCGCAGGATGTGGCCAGAAGCACAGCTCAGAGAAGAAAGGTTTTTCTATCCTTCCGCCCTGCTCTAAAACAATTAAATATCCGATATGGCTTATACCATCCATGCTCCTTTAAGATAACACATGAAGGTTGCACAGCTATATTTGATGATCCAGCTGATTTGAGATCTTTCATACAATCCCTAAAATGTGATGGCATGGATACCTCCAATCCGCCGAGTACCTCAACATCAACTACTACCTGAAGTCTTGTTTTCAATTCTTGATAAAGGTGTTTTATTATACTGTATGTTTATACTAGCAATTACCTAATGCAGTTATTACCCAATTACTCTAACAATATGAGGTGGGTACCGTTCAGGTGTCCCTCTTCCACTGATGGTCGCTCTTTTCCTTTTGGCGACCCAGTTGGCGTTACCTATCCCCGATATCTCTTTTCTCATGAATCCTTATCCTATGTCTTGTTTGATCTCTATAACCTTTTGTATTTCATTGCCTGAATTATCCCAAAATGTGATCAAACCCCTTTCTCCCCTTCCTGACCCTCAATGTTCTATCCTTTTGTATCACTGCCTGGGTATATATGTTTTAACAACATTACTAAAGATCTGATTCTATTATCGTATCACAGCCATAGGTTGCATGTTTATCATTATATATCTGACTAAATGACCTTCAAGTGTATAACCTGGAATATCAAAGGATGTAAAAATCCTATCAAAAGATGCAAAGTAATATCTCATTTAAACAAATTTAAGCCAACGGTAGCTTGCCTACAAGAAACACACCTATCTAACAAAGAATCTATGAAACTTAAATCTCTTTGGGTTAAAGAGGTTATTTCCAGTCCTGCAATCTCCAAGAAAAATGGAGTGGCTATACTAATTAGTAAAAAACAACCCTGCAAAATCCTTGATCAAGATGCAGATACAAATGGTAGATGGGTCTGGGTAAAACTTTTAATTGACTCTACACAACTATCTACTCTTAGCATCTATGGTCCCACACTACCAGATCCCCCCTTCTGGACCGCAATCAAACAAATGATACTCAAAAATAACTTCATCAATCTGATAATGTGCGGAGATGGCAATCAGGTCCTTGATCCTTTTTTAGACCGAAAATCCAGCTGCATGTTCATACCAAATAAACCTCATAAATCTTTTACTAATTGCCTCGCGGAGACAGGATTAATTGACACCTGGAGACTATCCCACCCCACACAACTAGACTATACCTTCCATTCACCCCCACATAATACACTATCACGATTGGATTATATTTTTGCAACCAAAACCCTATCTGGGTCCATTATTGACTCTAAAATCGCTAATATTATCATATCAGATCATGCACCGGTTATTACTTCCTTCTGCCTCGCTGAGACGAACAAAACTGCTACTAGATGGAAACTCAATAACTTCCTTCTAAATGATCCACAGTTTAATCAATCAGTTCAAGCCTTCATTCAACAATACTTTGCTAACAATCTTGATGGTGATACCTCGGTTGTCAATAATTGGGATGCATTCAAAGCCGCCATGAGAGGTCACATAATGGCCCTCTCCGGTAGGAACAAAAAACTTAGGAAAAAACATCTAGATGACCTTTACTCGAAACTCACCCTTGCAGAACAAAGCTATTATGCAGACACTAACTCAACAAACTTACGACAAGTAATAAAATTACGTTTTGAAATTAACAAAGAAATAACAGAACTTGCAGCAGGAACCATACTCAAATATAAAACAAAGATATACCAAACTTCAAACAAAGCGGGCAAAATGCTGGCTTCATATTTAAAAACTAAAAAAGAAAGAGTTCAAATATCACATATCAAAGAGCCTCAAGGTATATCTCATCACCGTCCTGACACAATACTTGAATGCTTCAGAAATTTTTATGCTGATTTATACACTCCAGAAAGTTCTATTCCAAAAGATGAAATTGATTCCTTTTTTAAAAACATCAGTCGTACTTCATACCCTAGATCAGACCTTTCTCACCTTGATAGCGATATTACCTCCTCAGAGATCACTAAAGCCATCCACAGCCTGGGCAAAGGCAAGGCACCCGGCCCAGATGGACTATCAACTGAATTCTACATCAATTTATCCCAAATATTGACACCTAAACTCAAAACACTTTTTTCATACTTTATATCACAAAAATCCACCTCTGGATCATTTTCAGAAGCTCTACTTATCATTTTCCCTAAAACTGACAAAGACCATTCCCTCCCCAGTAACTATCGACCCATTTCTCTTATCAACATAGAAAGCAACGTTTTTGCTAAAATACTTGCTAATAGAATTGAATCTTCCCTCCCAAATTTGATTAAAGCAGATCAAACAGGTTATGTAAAAGGACGTAATATATCCTCAAATGCTAGACTCCTACTGAATGCCATTAGTCTAGTAGCCAAGGACAAAAAAGACAGACAAGGATATGTTGGCATCGCTTTGGACACGGAAAAAGCTTTCGACCGTGTAGATTGGAATTTCATGTTCCAATCCCTACGCTGGCACGGATTTGGTGAGAAATTTATCTCACTGGTAAAACTTCTATATTCAGCCCCCAAATCCGCTATATATTTAAATGGACAAACCTCTTCATTCTTCACCTTACTCAGAGGCACACGGCAAGGTTGCCCCTTCTCACCGTTATTATATATTCTCTCACTTGAACCGTTGCTGGAATCAATAAGATTAAACAAAAATATCCCAGGGATTCAAGTAGGCACCTCAATAACCAAAATTGCTGCTTATGCCGACGATATTCCTATCCTAATCAAAAACCCTAAATTCCATATACCTAACCTCTTAGACACTCTATCTGAGTTTGGTCATGTATCAGGATATAAACTTAACAGACAAAAATCAGAAATTATGCCATTAAATCCCTATTGCCTCAAGCATGACATTGAATCTTTTGGCCTCAAATGGTGTAGTGGATCCATATAATATTTAGGACTTCGTTTTGCCCCTACAATTCAAGAAACCATCAAACTCAATACTAAAACACTATTGGACACCCTGAAAGACCTTACATCCAAATGGTCCCCTCTTTACCTCTCATGGTGGGGGCGGTTGGATACTATTAAAATGATGCTGTCCCCTATTGTACTTTACTATCTTCAGCTTCTTTCCGTTCCACTATCCCTTTCCTTTTTCAAATCTATATATTCCATACTACTAAATTTTCTTTGGGGAATAGGAAAAAGCAGAAGAATTGCGCTAACTAAACTCAAAGCACCTTATGAAATGGGTGGTGTTAAATTCCCTGACTTTAAGCTATACCACTCTGCATTTCTCATAAAACAATCTCGCCAATGGTTCACAGACCCCGAATCTGCAGATATCCCTATATGGTGTACAATAAAGAAACATATAGTTCATCCACACAATATTACTGACCATATATACATATTTAGGTATTCTTCTAAGAACATTTCAGAACCTATTAAAGCATCTGTTTTAGCTCTACAATCCTTTCTCTTCCCCCATACCAAAAACCCCAATAAATATCTATCCCCTTTACTATGGCATAATAAGAATATTGTCATTAATAAAAAGATCCTCAATCGTAAAGCATGGATTGGAAAGGGAATTAGATTCATCCAACACATTATAGATGGTCCTTCTATTCTCTCCTTCCAACAATTCTCTACCTTATTCACCATACCCAAGACTGACTTTCAGTTTTACAATAAGTTAATCAACTCCTGCCTTGATGCACTAAATCATTTCTCCTATGAGATTCTTTCTCCAGACGCCTTTAGACTACTACAGCTAACCATGACAGGTGAGGTCAGAGCCTCAAAAATATATAATATGCTAACCTCAACATTTAATATTTGTCCTATTCGTCTCAAATGGGAACTTGACTTAGGATATAAGTTTGAGGACCACATATGGCTCCGCCTGTTTTCTAAAATCAAACAAGTATCGGTCTCAGCTAACATTACACAACACTACTATTTCTTTATACATAGAGCATTCATTACTCCGGCTAAATTAGTGAAGACTAACCCGAACTACCACGCTAAATGTTGGTCGTGTGGCCTGTCTCCTGCCACTTATATGCATATGTTCTTTGAATGTTCATGTATTGTCAAATTTTGGTACGATATTTGGAAATGTATTCAGCGCATCTTCTCTGTAGATGTTCCGTTTTCTCCTTTAAGCATATTCTTGGGAAGCGTAGCCATTACAACACATATTCCACCGGACTCTGCTAGATTATACGACCTACTCATATGCATAGCATTAAAATGTATTACAGCAAACTGGAAAAACTTTCAATCGCTCTCTACCAGAGCATGGTGGAATTCTCTATGTGAAACTCAGAAATTGGAAATGTGTATGGCTAAAAATCTTAATACAATCCCTAAATACAACGCTAAATGGCACTATTTCACATGTTATCTCAACTGTTTCAATGCAACTGCTCATGGCTCCTGAATATACACTCCCATGCTTACTTTACTAATCGAATGATTATATTTATATAAAAATGCTTGTTTTTAATTATCACTGTAATAGAAGAATCAGTTTTATGCAATAATCTGTTATACCCATCTTCCCCCCCTCCACCTCGCTCCCTTCTGTATCTGGTATGTCAGCTGTCTGTTTCCCTGTTTTGTCTCCCCATCTCTCTACTCATATCTCCATATCAGTTACTCATTACAGATATGTATTATATTAATCCAGGTTTAATCAGCACTATCTACAATTTCTGCTCCATTCTTGTTCAATTTAATGTATCAAATTTTATATATCTTCAATACGGTTATACCCTTTCTTGTTAAAAATTGTTATCTTTGTTCATTCTTTATGTTTACCAGATCTACTCAAAGTCTGTAATGTGCTAACACATGTAATAATATCTGTATCTTGAATAATAAAAAAAATATTAAAATGAAAAAAAAAAATGACTCAGATGCCCGTGTGACCAAGACCATAGGGACAAGTCTCTGACCTCAACCATGACACTCTTGCTTGCAATGGTAATACGTTTATTCGTGCCATAAGTAGCATCATGCGGCTGTTAGGAGACTACACTATTGTTGGTGAGGGTTTGGGAAACACCAAGACAGGGTCATAGAACCTTAAGGACGGGAGCATAATCACTCGCTCTAAGAAGGCACCCACTTCCAATTCGGCTGCCCTTTTTTTAAGAATGGATTTGCGACCGGCTTTTAAATGCACTTCCTGTCCCTCCTCTGCTGTAATTCTCAAACGCGACATAGTTCTGCCCACACGAGAGGCAATTTTTGCTGAGTATGTTTGCTTGTTTGCTGAGTTCCAACACTGCTGCCATTACATTTGGGTTAGAAAAAGGGCCATGTAAACACTTAAAAAAATTGTCAAAAAGCACTGTTCTGCTAAAAGTTAGATATTTATCACACCTAGTTTGAAGCAAACAGCATCTGCAGGCGAGTTAGGAGGCTGACCTACCAACCTGCAAAGACCCTTGTTTTGCACTGTCTCCAGGCGCCTGCACAGGGTGGCACCCCATACTTCCGCCCCGTGAAGTGTAGCCAAACTGATCTTGGACTACATTACCTGCAAACATTTGTCCAGGCTTTTCGCTCTGAATTGATGGTAGAAGCGCATGAGACCGCCAAAGACGACTTGGGCTTGGTTAGAAATGAATGCCTATATGATTTCTCCATGACCCATTGTAGGTGAATAGCAGGCATAGGTATTTATACTCGTTCACAACCTCAAGAGATTTACTCTTAAGTGACCAACGAGGGGTATGCTTCATTTCATTGATAAGATTGCCTATTTGCAGTATCAGAAGTTTGTGGATTCTACTGAAATACTGGCAAATTAACAGTCCAGCTTCAGGGCCAATCACGGAACGTAGACTGCGCTCTTGGATCTTCAGGTCAACATTGCCAACATCATTGAAAAGGAAACCCTGCTTTACTCATGTTGATAGACCTTTCCTCTGCATTTGATCTCATAGATCATGATCTCTTGGCCGAGAGACTAAGAACAACAGGCAAATGTTCCTCGTCAGCCATAAATTGGTTTAAATCTTTTTTGGGCCCAAGAAGGGCTGCCGTTGTGAAGGGTAATTTCAGCTCCCTAAAAACGTTGTTGACATGTGACGTCCCACAGGGATCATGCTTGTCACCGTTACTATTTAATATTTTTTCCAAACTCTTATGTGACATGCTCAAAAATATGGGTGTCCAGTTCACAATGTACGCTGATGACACCCAAATGGTTTTTGAGCTGACAGGTTCTTAAGAAAAGGATGTGCTGAGAGTAAACTAAGGGGGTAATTCATAGAATTCAGCGCACAAGTGGCGCACTCGGCTGGAACACAGTGTGCGCGTGCGAATCCCTGCGCCAGCCGCGTGCGCTAAAATACATTTCCGCGCACAGCATATTCATGGATTCCAGCCACCAAAACCAGCTGTGGCGCACAGTGGCGCAGCGAGCCTGCAGCAGCGCCAGTTACGCACCCAAGAACGACCCTTGCGCAGGGAAAAGCCACCAAAATCCCCAATCCAGCGCAAAGGGCTGCGCTAACCCTGTACCAGCACGGCAACCGGGGTACGTGTATCACTGGGGTGCACGGGAAGTTCCTCACGTGATTTCAGCTGGGTACGTGTATTACTGGGGTGCGCGGGAAGTTTCACACGCGATTGGCCCTGTGCGAGCGGGGTACGTGTATTACTGGGGTGCGCGGGAAGTTTCACATGCAAATTCAGCAGGGTACGTGTATTTCAGGGATGCGCGGGAAGTTTCACACGCGATTCCATCACGGTACGTGTATTTCAGGGGGGCGCGGGAAGTTCCACACGCGATTCCATCAGGGTACGTGTATATCAGGGGTGCACGGAAGTTTCACATGCGATTTCAGCTGGGTACATGTATTCCAGGGGTGCGCGGGAAGTTCCACACGCGAATGTCCTGGGTACGTGTATTTCGGGGTGCGCGGGAAGTTACACACGTGAATTCAGCAGGGTACGTGTATTTCAGGGGTGCGCGGAAAGTTCCACATGCGATTCCATCAGGGTACGTGTATATCAGGGGTGCGCGGGAAGTTCCACACGTGAATGTCCTGTGTACGTGTATTTCGGGGTGCGCGGGAAGTTTCACACGCGATTTCAGCAGGGTACGTGTATTTCAGGGGTGGGCGGGAAGTTCCACACGCAAATGTCCTGGGTACGTTATTTCGGGGTGCGCGGGAAGTTACACACGTGAATTCAGCAGGGTACGTGTATTTCAGGGGTGCGCGGAAAGTTCCACACGCGATTCCATCAGGGTACGTGTATATCAGGGGTGCGCGGGAAGTTCCACACGCGAATGTCCTGTGTACGTGTATTTCGGGGTACGCGGGAAGTTTCACACGCGATTTCAGCAGGGTACGTGTATTTCAGGGGTGCGCGGGAAGTTCCACACGCAAATGTCCTGGGTACGTGCATTTCGGGGTGCGCGGGAAGTTACACACATGAATTCAGCAGGGTACGTGTATTTCAGGGGTGCGCGGAAAGTTCCACACACGATTCCATCAGGGTACGTGTATATCAGGGGTGCGCGGGAAGTTCCACACGCGATTTCAGCAGGGTACGTGTATTTCAGGGGTTCTGTGGAGTACTACACATGAATTGGCCATGTGGGTCCTCCCAGGTGTTCGCTCTACAACCACCACGGCCCCTGCAGGCAGCCCACACCACGGGGGACTACCCTGCACCCCTGCTCATGTCCCGCAGGCAGCCCATCCACCATGGGCATGCCCCCCAGCCAAGCCACATGTCAGCTTGCACTACTGATCAACAATGCATGTCTCCCAGCACCCCCACCCCCCAGCACTGTGGGGCACCCTCCACCAGGCCCCCACTCATGTCCAACACATGTCCCCCAGCACCCCCACCCCCCAGCAGTGCAGGGCACCCTCCACTAGGCCGCCAACTCATGTCCCCCTGCATCCCCACCCTCCAGCATCCAGAGGCACCCTCCACCAGGCCCCCACTCATGTCTCCCAGCACCCCCACCCCCCAGCAGTGCAGGGCACCCTCCACCAGGCCCCCACTCATGTCCCCCTGCACCACCACCCCCCAGCACCGTGGGGCACCCTCCACCAGGCCCCCACTCATGTCCAACTCATGTCCCCCAGCACCCCCACCCCCCAGCACTGTGGGGCACCTGCCAGCAGGCCCCCACTCATGTCCAACTCATGTCCCCCAGCACCCCCACCCCCCAGCAGTGCAGGGCACCCTTCACCAGGCCCCCAACTCATGTCCCCCTGCACCCCCACCCCCCAGCATCCAGGGGCACCCTCCACCAGGCCCCCACTCATGTCTCCCAGCACCCCCACCCCCCAGCAGTGCAGGGCACCCTCCACCAGGCCCCCACTCATGTCCCCCTGCACCCCAGCATCCAGGGGCACCCTCCACCAGGCCCCCACTCATGTCCCCCTGCACCGCCACCCCCCAGCAATGCAGGGCACCCTCCACCAGGGCCCCACTCATGTCCACCTGCACCCCCACCCCCCAGCACTGTGGGGCACCCTCCACCAGGCCCCCACTCATGTCTCCCAGCACCTCCACCTCCCAGCACTGTGGGGCACCTGCCAGCAGGCCCCCACTCATGCCCAACTCATGTCCCCCAGCACCCCCACCCCCAGCAGTGCAGGGCACCCTCCACCAGGCCCCCAACTCATGTCCCCCTGCACCCCCACCCTCCAGCATCCTGGGGCACCCTCCACCAGCCCCCCACTCATGTCTCCCAGCACCCCCACCCCCCAGCAGTGCAGGGCACCCTCCACCAGGCCCCCACTCATGTCCCCCTGCACCCCCACCCCCCAGCATCCAGGGGTACCCTCCACCAGGCCCCCACTCATTTCCCCCTGCACCCCCACCCCCCAGCAGTGCAGGGCACCCTCCACCAGGCCCCCACTCATGTCCCCCTGCACCCCCACCCCCAGCATCCAGGGGCACCCTCCACCAGGCCCCCACTCATGTCCCCCTGCACCTCCACCCCCCAGCAGTGCAGGGCACCCTCCACCAGGCCCCCACTCATGTCCCCCTGCACCCCCACCCCCCAGCACTGTGGGGCACCCTCCACCAGGCCCCCACTCATGTCCAACTCATGTCCCCCAGCACCCCCCACCCCCAGCAGTGCAGGGCACCCTCCACCAGGCCCCCACTCATGTCCCCCTGCACCCCAGCATCCAGGGGCACCCTCCACCAGGCCCCCACTCATGTCTCCCAGCACCCCCACCCCCCAGCAGTGCAGGGCACCCCCCACCAGGCCCCCACTCATGTCCCCCTGCACCCCCACCCCCCAGCACTGTGGGGCACCCTCCACCAGGCCCCCACTTATGTCCCCCTGCACCCCCACCCCCCAGCAGTGCAGGGCACCCTCCACCAGGCCCCCACTCATGTCCCTCTGCACCCCCACCCCCAGCACTGTGGGGCACCCTCCACCAGGTCCCCACTCATGTCTCCCAGCACCCCCACCCCCCAGCAGTGCAGGGCACCCTCCACCAGGCCCCCAAATCATGTCCCCCTGCACCCCCACCCCCCAGCATCCAGGGGCACCCTCCACCAGGCCCCCACTCATGTCTCCCAGCACCCCCACCCCCTGCAGTGCAGGGCACCCTCCACCAGGCCCCCACTCATGTCCCCCTGGACCCCCACCCCCCAGCAATGCAGGGCACCCTCCACCAGGGCCCCACTCATGTCTCCCAGCACCTCCACCCCCCAGCACTGTGGGGCACCTGCCAGCAGGCCTCCACTCATGTCCAACTCATGTCCCCCAGCACCCCCACCCCCCAGCAGTGCAGGGCACCCTCCACCAGGCCCCCAACTCATGTCCCCCTGCACCCCCACCCTCCAGCATCCAGGGGCACCCTCCACCAGCCCCCCACTCATGTCTCCCAGCACCCCCACCCCCCAGCAGTGCAGGGCACCCTCCACCAGGCCCCCACTCATGTCCCCCTGCACCCCCACCCCCCAGCATCCAGGGGTACCCTCCACCAGGCCCCCACACATGTCCCCCTGCACCCCCACCCCCCAGCAGTGCAGGGCACCCTCCACCAGGCCCCCACTCATGTCCCCCTGCACCCCCACCCCCATAGCTCTCAACCATTTATGTTGCAAAGGCGGGTGAAATCACCCGATTTTGTTTTTGGCGGGTGAGACGCCCATTGAAATGAATGGGCGTGCAGGAGGCTTGGCGGGTGAGTCAGCCCTTTACAAGGGGGGTGACACCCGCCAAAAGCGTGTGAGTTGAGAGCTATGCACCCCCCAGCATCCAGGGGCACCCTCCACCAGGCCCCCACTCATGTCCCCCTGCACCCCCACCCCCCAGCAGTGCAGGGCACCCTCCACCAGGCCCCCACTCATGTCCCCCTGCACCCCCACCCCCCAGCACTGTGGGGCACCCTCCACCAGGCCCCCACTCATGTCTCCCAGCACCTCCACCCCCCAGCAATGTGGGGCACCTGCCAGCAGGCCCCCACTCATGTCCAACTCATATCCCCCAGCACCCCCACCCCACAGCAGTGCAGGGCACCCTCCACCAGGCCCCCCACACATGTCCCCCTGCATCCCCACCCCCCCCAGCACTGTGGGGCACCTGCCAGCAGGCCTCCACTCATGTCCAACTCATGTCCCCCAGCACCCCCACCCCCCAGCAGTGCAGGGCACCCTCCACCAGGCCCCCAACTCATGTCCCCCTGCACCCCCACCCTCCAGCATCCAGGGGCACCCTCCACCAGCCCCCCACTCATATCTCCCAGCACCCCCACCCCCCAGCAGTGCAGGGCACCCTCCACTAGGCCCCCACTCATGTCCCCCTGCACCCCCACCCCCCAGCATCCAGGGGTACCCTCCACCAGGCCCCCACACATGCCCCCCTGCACCCCCACCCCCCAGCAGTGCAGGGCACCCTCCACCAGGCCCCCACTCATGTCCCCCTGCACCCCAGCATCCAGGGGCACCCTCCACCAGGCCCCCACTCATGTCTCCCAGCACCCCCACCCCCCAGCAGTGCAGGGCACCCCCCACCAGGCCCCCACTCATGTCCCCCTGCACCCCCACCCCCCAGCACTGTGGGGCACCCTCCACCAGGCCCCCACTTATGTCCCCCTGCACCCCCACCCCCCAGCAGTGCAGGGCACCCTCCACCAGGCCCCCACTCATGTCCCTCTGCACCCCCACCCCCAGCACTGTGGGGCACCCTCCACCAGGTCCCCACTCATGTCTCCCAGCACCCCCACCCCCCAGCAGTGCAGGGCACCCTCCACCAGGCCCCCAAATCATGTCCCCCTGCACCCCCACCCCCCAGCATCCAGGGGCACCCTCCACCAGGCCCCCACTCATGTCTCCCAGCACCCCCACCCCCTGCAGTGCAGGGCACCCTCCACCAGGCCCCCACTCATGTCCCCCTGGACCCCCACCCCCCAGCATCCAGGGGCACCCTCCACCAGGCCCCCACTCATGTCCCCCTGCACTCCCACCCCCCAGCAATGCAGGGCACCCTCCACCAGGGCCCCACTCATGTCTCCCAGCACCTCCACCCCCCAGCACTGTGGGGCACCTGCCAGCAGGCCTCCACTCATGTCCAACTCATGTCCCCCAGCACCCCCACCCCCCAGCAGTGCAGGGCACCCTCCACCAGGCCCCCAACTCATGTCCCCCTGCACCCCCACCCTCCAGCATCCAGGGGCACCCTCCACCAGCCCCCCACTCATGTCTCCCAGCACCCCCACCCCCCAGCAGTGCAGGGCACCCTCCACCAGGCCCCCACTCATGTCCCCCTGCACCCCCACCCCCCAGCATCCAGGGGTACCCTCCACCAGGCCCCCACACATGTCCCCCTGCACCCCCACCCCCCAGCAGTGCAGGGCACCCTCCACCAGGCCCCCACTCATGTCCCCCTGCACCCCCACCCCCATAGCTCTCAACCATTTATGTTGCAAAGGCGGGTGAAATCACCCGATTTTGTTTTTGGCGGGTGAGACGCCCATTGAAATGAATGGGCGTGCAGGAGGCTTGGCGGGTGAGTCAGCCCTTTACAAGGCGGGTGACACCCGCCAAAAGCGTGTGAGTTGAGAGCTATGCACCCCCCAGCATCCAGGGGCACCCTCCACCAGGCCCCCACTCATGTCCCCCTGCACCCCCACCCCCCAGCAGTGCAGGGCACCCTCCACCAGGCCCCCACTCATGTCCCCCTGCACCCCCACCCCCCAGCACTGTGGGGCACCCTCCACCAGGCCCCCACTCATGTCTCCCAGCACCTCCACCCCCCAGCAATGTGGGGCACCTGCCAGCAGGCCCCCACTCATGTCCAACTCATATCCCCCAGCACCCCCACCCCACAGCAGTGCAGGGCACCCTCCACCAGGCCCCCCACACATGTCCCCCTGCATCCCCACCCCCCCCAGCACTGTGGGGCACCTGCCAGCAGGCCTCCACTCATGTCCAACTCATGTCCCCCAGCACCCCCACCCCCCAGCAGTGCAGGGCACCCTCCACCAGGCCCCCAACTCATGTCCCCCTGCACCCCCACCCTCCAGCATCCAGGGGCACCCTCCACCAGCCCCCCACTCATGTCTCCCAGCACCCCCACCCCCCAGCAGTGCAGGGCACCCTCCACTAGGCCCCCACTCATGTCCCCCTGCACCCCCACCCCCCAGCATCCAGGGGTACCCTCCACCAGGCCCCCACACATGCCCCCCTGCACCCCCACCCCCCAGCAGAGCAGGGCACCCTCCACCAGGCCCCCACTCATGTCCCCCTGCACCCCCACCCCCATAGCTCTCAACCATTTATGTTGCAAAGGCGGGTGAAATCACCCGATTTTGTTTTTGGCGGGTGAGACGCCCATTGAAATGAATGGGGGTGCAGGAGGCTTGGCGGGTGAGTCAGCCCTTTACAAGGCGGGTGACACCCGCCAAAAGCGTGTGAGTTGAGAGCTATGCACCCCCCAGCATCCAGGGGCACCCTCCACCAGGCCCCCACTCATGTCCCCCTGCACCCCCACCCCCCAGCAGTGCAGGGCACCCTCCACCAGGCCCCCACTCATGTCCCCCTGCACCCCCACCCCCCAGCACTGTGGGGCACCCTCCACCAGGCCCCCACTCATGTCTCCCAGCACCTCCACCCCCCAGCAATGTGGGGCACCTGCCAGCAGGCCCCCACTCATGTCCAACTCATATCCCCCAGCACCCCCACCCCCCAGCAGTGCAGGGCACCCTCCACCAGGCCCCCCACACATGTCCCCCTGCATCCCCACCCCCCAGCATCCAGGGGCACCCTCCACCAGGCCCCCACTCATGTCTCCCAGCACCCTCACCCCCCAGCAGTGCAGGGCACCCTCCACCAGGCCCCCACTCATGTCCCCCTGCACCCCCACCCCCCAGCACTGTGGGGCACCCTCCACCAGGCCCCCACTCATGTCCCCCAGCACCCCCACCCCCCAGCAGTGCAGGGCACCCTCCACCAGGCCCCCACTCATGTCTCCCAGCACCCCCACCCCCCAGCATCCAGGGGCACCCTCCACCAGGCCCCCACTCATGTCTCCCAGCACCCCCATCCCCCAGCAGTGCAGGGCACCCTCCACCAGGCCCCCACTCATGTCCCCTAGCACCCCCACCCCCCAGCAGTGCAGGGCACCCTCCACCAGGCTTCAACTCATGTCCCCCTGCACCCCCACCCCCCAGCATCCAGGGGCACCCTCCACCAGGCCCCCACTCATGTCTCCCAGCACCCCCACCCCCCAGCAGTTCAGGGCACCCTCCACCAGGCCCCCACTCATGTACCCCTGCACCCCCACCCCCCAGCATCCAGGGGCACCCTTCACCAGGCCCCCACTCATGTCTCCCAGCACCCCCAACCCCCAGCAGTGCAGGGCACCCTCCACCAGGCCCCCACACATGTCCCCCAGCCAACATGTCATCACAATCTAGATCCCTGGCCCTTATGGTCAGCCTCCAAATGTCAAACACCCACCCGAGTATTGCATCCACCCACTTAGAAATGGCAATAACATGATAGAACCCCAATTGCAAGTTTGGAAATGAAGACATGTCCCTCACATACACCCAATGGGTGTCAGTGAATGCCAAAACCCATATCATGATATGCATGAAACCAATGAGATGATACTACACATTGAAGTTTGAGGAAAAAATATGTATTAAAAGCAACATAAATTGAATCAAAAATAAACAAACAAAAGTGGGAATTTAAAAACCAGCATGTCAGTGAAATGATGCAAAACCACAAATCATAATCCAAAGGAAAGGTGTCCAAAGTCACAGTCCACAAAAGTAAATCCAATGGAAAATTAAAATCGAAAACCATTGCTCCATGGGTGAATCATAAAAAAAAAATGAAAATCCAACAGTCAACTATATACAGATAAACAATCCAGGGTCCATGATCCCAACAGAAGAAATGAAACCTATCTAATAACACTACCTAATAATAAAAAACTATATACAAAAATGTGGCCCATTGTCCAAAAGGTCCAAAAAAAAATGCAAAACCAAAGGAAACCTAACACTAACTACAGAACTATTTACAAGGGCAGCGGGCTAGTCCGACGGCTCACTTTTGGATGTCCCGGGCCAGGGCATCATCGAACTCCTGCTCAATGTCCTCCTCCATGGCCCCGAGGGTCCGCAGGGCCGTCGACATGTCCACCTCCAACCCCTTGCGGATTGCCTCGAGGCACTCGGCCCGCCTCAGGGCCCTCCGCATGGGGTTCTCCGCCCTGACCATCATGAGCCGTGCCTCTTCCGCCCACTGCCGCTCCGCATCTATTGCGTGGCCCAACCGCTGCCACACGGAAGACACTTCCCGTCCTGGGTCCTCCTGCCCTCCGGCCGATGCCTGCCCCTCTGATGTCGAAGGCCCCGATCCATCATGGCTCCCACCACGTTGCTGCTGCTGCTGTGCCTCTGCCCGTGCAGTGCCTCCTGCTGCCTGCACATCCTCCGCTGGCTGGGGTGCAGTCGTTGATGTGGCCACCCCTGCTGGACATCCGACTCCCGACTGTGGCAGGGATGCCTCCTCCACCAGCCTGGCCGCACCGTCAGAGGCAGCTCCACAGGGCACCCAGGTGACTAATGGGTGGGAAGATGGCACGGAGGACGACTGGCGCATAAGGGGTTCAGTTGAGGAGGGGGTCGTAGCAAGCCCCATCAAACGGAGGAATCCGGCCTGGGTGACCTGTCCCAGTAGGCCGACGCGGTAAACGAGCCATTCGAGATGACGTGCAGTCTCCTCATGAACAGACTGCAGGTCACCTTGCATGGCCTGTTGACGCAACGCCACACCAGTCAGGACAGGCTTAACCCAGACCCAGATAGCCACGTCCGCAGGCAGAGGAAGGCCAGTTGTTGTGAGCTCATCCCCTGCCTGAAAACGGGTCTGGACGTAGGCATTCCTGCTGGTGCAAGATGATGCACACAGAAGATTCTTATTGCACACAGGCACCTCTGCGGCGGCCTGTGCTGCCTCCTGTCCCTGGTCCTGCACTGAACCACTAGCACCAGTGGAATCCCCACCTCCAGACCCCGTCTCTGTTGCTTGCACGGCCTCCTCCTCCACCAAACCCCCCACCAACCTGGATGACTCTGTGCCATCTTCCCCCGTTGGGCCCTGTGGGGTCCCAGCTGCCCCTTCTGCTGCCGAGGAGTCCAACTCCAACCTCTGCCTCTTGGACCTCCCCCCGGCAGCTGCGGCCTGGGATGCGGCACCAGACTCCTCACTCCCCGACGAGATCACAACCTGGGAGGGGAGCCGGGCCTTGCGTCTCTGGCTGGCGGTGCGATCCCCGCCGCTGTGCTCCACAGCACCTTCTCCGCCCTCTTCATCAGTTGACGCTGCAGACAGGGAGAAATAAAACACAGGCATCAGGGCACTGTACAATGGACACATACACACATGACAGTTGTACATGAGTGGCATTGGCAAACCTCAGACATGGCATCACAATCGCCAACACACATGTCATTTCAACTGCCAGCACCATCCATACACATACAACAGCATGAGCAGGCAAAGGTGTCATGCCTGCCGGACATACCTCTGGACCAGGAACGACTTCTCCATACAAAATGAGTTACGCCCATAGAACCATTAGACCTTTCTACTCAAAATGGAGGTTGTTCGATGCATTGCCCGGAAAATGACGTCTGCATTTTTCACGTCGTTACTTTTCACGTGACTTAGGTCCGTCACGTGTATCACGGCAGTGCGTACATAAGCAGCGTGGAAACTCCAATCGCTGATTCTGATTAAGTCAGTTTTGGCGTTTTGTAGCTGAACTCCGGACCTGCGTTCTCGCATTCTTTTCAGCAACTTCTTTGGCCTAATTTGAGCGTGTTTTCCTCCACACGCAAGTTCCTGGGCTGCGTGTATCCAGTTCGCGTGTCAAATCTCCACGCGGACGCTGTCTGCAAGCGCGGCTGTCCTGAGCTGCGGGAATCCTGTTCGCGTGTCAAATCTCCACACGGACGCTGTCTGCAAGCGCGGCTGTCCTGAGCTGCGTGAATCCTGTTCGTGTGTCAAATCTCCACGCGGACGCTGTCTAATCTCCACGTGGATGCTGTCTGCAAGCGCGGCTGCCCTGAGCTGCGTGTATCCTGTTAGCATGCTAAATCTCTACACACGGACGCTGTTTTCAAACGCGGCTTTCCTGGGCTGCGTGTATCCAGTTTGCGTGCCAAATCTCCACGTGGACGCTGTCTGCAAGCGTGGCTGTCCTGAGCTGCGTGAATCCTGTTCGCGTGTCAAAATCTTCACGCGGAAACGCTGTCTCCAAGCGTGGCTGGTCTGGCTGCGTGTATGCTGTCGCGTGCAATCCTGCACGTGGTTTTCTGAACTACTTTGAACCTTTGGTACCTGTGACAGTCAACATGTGAGATTCTTATTTTGTTCTTCGTGGGAAAGGAAGTATTTCATGAACTACTGGAAGGTGATTGTGCACAGTACATTGGACGCTATCCTGTGGTGCACCAACCCGGTATCTAGCGAGAGCCTCGTGCCGTTCGGGATAAGTCTCCCTTACAAATCTTCCCTTCCTTTGTCGTTTGTTCAACTCTTGGTTTTCTTCAAGAAACTTTCCTGGATTACTTCAGTTTAGCCTTAAGGTCAGTGTCTGAATTAATACCAATTCTGTGTTTTCTTAGTATTTGATTGGGACAGTTTCTTATGATACTTTATCTATCCTAGGCATACTTCCTATACAATGCCCACCCCCTTTCCAGTGATCCATCTCTCTGCCTGTTTTATTCAGTCAGAGAGTTGTATCATTTGGAAGGCCTAATTTGACCTGCCTACAATCAAGTCGTGTGAAGGTAGGATCCGGAAGAGCCCTACCAAATTGTATCCTTTTTTGGTTACCGTATCCTTTTCAGTTGATACCTTGGTGATTTATGACAAAAGGTGAGCCAGACATCACATGCAACACAGGGAGTGCACAACACATGCACGCACACCACCACACTTGCATGCATGTGTACACCTCTGCCAACTGTCGCAGTGTTCAGATGGGCATCCATGTCACATCTGCCAATCAGGCTTCCACATCCCGCTGTCACATGCATCCATGTTGCATCACTGTCGCACCCTTGTCAAATACACACACATGCACATGTACACAGTGCTGATACATGCAGCTGAAAACAACATACCTGCGTGACATCACGAACATGCCTACTTACATACACATTCATCCAAACATGTGTGCCCACACAACTGCATTTGGCATGCAAGCCTACACACACAAGCACCATCCATGTCTCACACATGACAGCCCTCGCATGTGTTAGCCTCACGGCCCTGTACACCCCCACCCATACTCGGCCCCATACAAACAGATGTGCAACCTGCACACTACTGGCACCACACGCACAGCTTACAATCATGATGCATGTACACTTACCGCTCGACTCCAGACGGGTCTGCGTCTCAAGGACCTGGACGTGGAGCACTGGGGATATGCGTTCCAGGACCCTCATCTGATCTTCCGACAAGTGGCCCCGGCGCCCCTTAGCATCCGCTGCCTTCAAGAGGCGCCGGGCCTTGTTGAGGGTCCTGGTCCTGAAGTCCTCTCAGCGCTTCTTGACATGTTGGAAGTCGCTGACTGCCACCCCCTCCGCGTTGATGGCAGTCACGATGTCCGTCCAGATCCGAGTCCGTCCTTCCTTGTCGGCGCGGGAACTTCCGAAGAGGGCATCGTACTGCCCCAGCACTTGCTCCACCAGGACACCAACTTCGGTGGCAGTGAAGCTGGTGCCCCTCTGCCTCTCTGGCCGGGGGTTGTCAGTGGTGCCAGATGTTGCAGTGCCCGACATGACAACCCCAGTGGCAGGAGTGGGTGGGCAACTGGGTCCTGGGGCTGGGCTGTGGAGCGATGGAATCCCAGTCGGGAGTCTTCGGTTCCAGCAGGGGTGGTCACAGCAACAGCACCCCTGGCTGATGTGCAGGCAGCAAATGGCAGGGCACGTGGGCAGCAGGCAGTCAGGCAGCAGCAGATGGCAGGTGGGAGTGTGCTCGGGGCTCTGGGGGGCACTAATTCGGCCTTCTGGGCAGGAGCGTGGTCTTCCTTGTGCTTACGCGTGGCCAGCTTGATACGGAGTGATTTGGCACGTGAAAATTCTGCACGTCAGCATGTAATTCGAGGAAAGGCCCTTAGCGCGTAAGCGCGTCTGCACGTATACGCAATTTCATTGGACAGAAGTCCCTTCAAGCGCAAGCGCCTCTGTGACGTGACGCGCGCAGGCGTGCATGGGCGTTTCAGCCCGCGTGAAAAACTGCACATCCGCGTGTAATCCGAGGAAAGGGGCCATGCGCGTAAGTGATGTGATGCGCGCGGGCGTTTCCCTCAGCACGGGTTAAAGGTGAGCGGGGCCAGCAGTTCGCTGTACGTGCCTTTTGTGGAGACCGAAGTGTGTTGCTGCTTCCTGTTGTTTCGCGCGCCATCACAACTTCACAGCTATCAAGGACGTATCTCTTCTTTTGGCGGGGGTATTGGCTACACGTGTTTTTCTGCATCGCGCTAGTCAGACGGTGAGTCGCACACGCTATTTTTACCACTGCGGGTGCCCCTGTGTGTCGCACCCATTTTCAATGTCATAGTAGCCTGCGTGTCCCACGTGCACGCGTTATTCGTGTTACAGGGTGCCACCGCGTACTGCAGGAGGTTGATTCCACGCACGTAGGCTGCAGGGTTGCGTGCACGGTTTACAGCAGTTTTGGGGTGCCTGAGCGTTGCGTGACCCGTCACTACATCACCGGGGTCACATACAGCCTTGCAGGTGCAGGGGGGCTGTTAACATCTTGCTTCCCACCCCCTTCACCCCAATTGCCCAGGTCAATTGTGGTGTACACCTCCCATTGGCACTACTCCATCTGTGCCAGCACTACTACATCTGTGCCATGGTTGGGAGGACACCAAAGGTGAGGGGCGCCTCAGCTGGGCATACTCCTCGTGGCGGGCGTGGTCGGGGACGTGGCCATGGTGACCAGGGAGTAGGGGGACTCCAGGGTGTCCAGGGCGGCCACAGAGGGGGAAGAGGCAGGGGTGCGCCACTTGAGCACAATGTTGTGCCATGTGTCGGTGCAGTCATGCCACCACCCCCTGTGGTTCCGGGGGATGCAGCTTCTGCATCTGGCACTGGCGCCCGTGTGACCCGGCAGTCCGTTCCATCGACTGCCACAGGCCCAAGGGTAGTGGTAGCTGCAGGTGCAGCTGTGGAAACCGCCACGCAGGCTCAGGGTCTGCCAGCGCAGGCTGCGTTGGCACTTGAGGAGCCCTTGGTAGATTTCCAACAGGCCAGGAGGGAAACCATAGGGGCAGGAAGGGCTGCTCAGACCAAGACACGTGTCCCTAGGGCAGTTATGTCATCTGCTGCCCCGAACAGCCGGGTGTTGGCAAGTGCAGGGGCAGATGCACCCAACAACACCCCGGTTGTGAGTCTGCCAACCAGGACCGTTGCGGTCAATGACCCTGCCACAGCTGATGTTGCTGCGCAGGGTCCATTAGGGGGCACCCAGATGCCACTGACACAAGTCAGGCCTTTGGTCGTCCCTCCACCTGCCACTCCCTTGGCTCAATCCACCGAACCCACTGGCCATACTGGTCAGGGTGGCATTAGCCAGCCAGGGTCTGCGCCACAGTCCAAGAGGAGGAAGGTTGCACCTGCAGCACAGGCTGGGACCCCACACACAGCCACGACCTCCCACACGTCGAGGAAGAAGCCTTTCTGCAAGCAGGAACTGGACTTCCTTGTGGGCTACGCGCGGGGGCACAGCCATGACATGCTAGTGGGTGCCAATAGTCAGACTACGGCTGCCCAACGTGACACCCATTGGAAGCATGTTGCGGAACATGTCAGTTCATTCGGCCATGAGGTGCGCACGGCGCAAGAGTGCAAAAAGCGTTGGAATGACATCAAACGCAGCACTAAGGCTAAGCGTGCCTCTAATTACAACTTGACTCTGGTGACTGGCGGTGGGCCTGCACCAGAGGAGGAAGAGCTCACTCCGCATGAGGCCCTCGTTGCGGAGTTCATATCACCTGAATTGGTCGAAGGAGTGGGAGAGATGCTGGACTTTGATGCCCAGTCCAGTGAGTGTTGATGCGTGTTTGTTGAGGACGTGTGTGTTTCACTTGTGGGATGTGTTGTGCATGATTGCCACTACATGTGACGTGTACATGGTTCTGATGTGTAAGTAATGCAATGCTTCCATGATGCATGTCTGCTCTGCTGGATGGTGGACATGTGGAGCAGACGGGAACTGTCCGCATCACCACTATTGCACCCTACTGACATGCTGGTTACAAGTATCCATGTTCCAGCTCACTGGCCCTTCTGCATGTGGCGTGGGGTGACCTTCCTCTCAGCCCAGGCACAATGTCATTGCATGACTGACGTGCATGTCTCCTCTGCCTGCATGCGGGGACTCCATGTAGGCATGCTCCCTTGCCCCTCCTCCGCCACTCTGCACCCCAGTTCCACCTTTGCACTGGTCTGCTTCAATCTTGCCAATGTGTACTTTCCTGTTCATGCGTCCTGTGTAGATCCTAACTTCCAGCGTACAATCTGCCAGACATATGCCGTGTGGTACAGCCTTCACGGGTATCTCACTTGTACTGTGCATAGGTCAGATGTCCCGCAGGGACATGAGTGCCCATTCATGCTCCATGTGCATTGCACGCATGCCCCTATGTGTCCTTGACTGGATGATCACTGTAATACAAGTCCTGGGTGACATACATTGCATGGCATCTCATCAGCCTTCCCATGTCAACTGTGGCTCAGTACTGCGTTGCACACATGTTTAGGGTCTGACAATCTGTGTGGCTCACAGGCCTCAGCCTGTTCTATGGCCAATGACTCTGTCCAACTGTTGTTGTGTCTTCTTCACACGTGGGCGGCCTCCAGAGTTTTCATCATGTGTCCTGCTTACTGTCCCATCATCATTTGCAGTGTTGTCACTTGAATCACATTACGCTGTTGATGCCAGTCAACACTGCCTGTCAATACACAGGTGTATGGTCAGCCTTTTGATACCATGCTAGGCATCCCTGCTTTTGTACTGGGTGGAGGGGTGCTAGGCTTCTAGATATGGTACACATTGAATGCACAATGCACGTGATGCCTGAATTTGACCTTGCACTGCCTTCACATTTCCTGACACTCACCATGGAGTCCTTGTACATGTAGGTAGTAGTGGCGTACACATTTTCTGCACTGCATAGACCCACTTCCATGGAAACTGCCACCTTTCAACAGGTCTGATCACAGAAGCAATTCAAAGTTGACCCAGCATGCATGCCAGGTTATATGTTGTGTGTCACATGTCTGCCTGATGCGTTTGTTGTCGGTGTGTGTGTGTGTTGTGTGCTTCTGACATGTGTTGTGACCTTTTTTCTCTCTATTATTCAGGTGATTACGCAATGGAGGCGGAGGATGGTGTTGTCATGCCAGACACAGGGTTGTTACCACCACATCAAGCCGGCACAAGTGAGGGTCGTGGGGTGGTAGGCCACGAAAACCCCCAAGTGCTACAGTCCATCTTGTCTCTGGCTGTCTATGAGTCCAGCCTTGATGACGACTCTGACGTCCATGTTGAGTTGGATGAGCATCAAGTCCATGTGTCAGGGGTGAGTGATTCTGATGTGGACACTCCTCTGTCCGCGACACCTGCACTGAGGGATCAGACAGTCTTGGTTCCTCCGCCCGTGGTGGATCGGGACGCAGGGTCACCCTCCACACCAGTCACTGATGTGCCTGGGACATCACGTCGATGGGGGCATGTAGTCGTGCAGCCGCGGGAGGTGCCAACACAGCGAGGACCCCCGGCCCTTGGGTCCCGCAGGAGTCAAGCCCGGCAATGCAGTCGCCATGCGCAACCGCAGTATACTGAGTGGGAGCAAGACATGACTGCCAATTCAGAACGGCAGGGGGCAGCAATGGAGAACATCGCTGAGAGCATGGAGCGTGTGGCCCGATCTGTGCTCCCCCCTGCTAGGCAGGTGCTTCTCCAGCAGCAGGCGGCACGGTCCACGGCCCGCTCGCTCAGGCTGGGCATGGCGGCCTCAGACAGGGCACGCCAGGCTGAAATGTCATCTCTGCGTCAAGCAATTGCTGCTCACGCAGAGGCGCACATGGATGCCCTGAGGGAGGAGTATGCTTCCCTCAAATCCACTCTGGGTGTCCTCATGATGTCCCAGAGGCAGCGGGCAGAGGAGAGGTTTGCACAGCTTGAGCGTACCATCTCGGCTGAGCTACAGGCTTGCCGGGAGGCGCAGCGGTTGTCCAGCCAGGCCTTGCAGGAGGAACTCCGTGTTACACGTGCTACCTTGCAAGAGGAAGCAAGTGTATCACGTGAGGTTCTGCATGCAGACCTACGTCACATCGCCACACAGAACCAGGCTCACCCGTCTGGCAGACTTGCTGCCGACGAGGGGCAAGCTGCGGCTAGGCATGGCCAGGCTACTGTGCCACGTCCTCCTTTCCAGGATGAGCCAGACTCGGACGACCATCTATCTCCCACATAGGTCGGGCTGTGCAGGCGTTGAGCCCATGGAGGTTTTTTTTTTTGGCTCAGCATCATCGCATGTGGGTGTTGAGCAGCACCCTGTACCTCCACCCTCCTGGGTGCATCCCCTCCCCCCCAGGTCGTATGTGGCCATTAATTGATTTTTCTTTTAGTTTAGTTAGTTAAGTTTCTGTTTGATAGTTAGTTTAATTAGGTAATGTAGGTTTTTCATAGTTAGTGTAATTAGTTAATATAGTTTAAAATTGCTTGTCTATTGTGCTTTCATGTGACGGTGCAGTGCTTTGTGGCTTTTGAAGGCATCCACTGTCTGTTCCAGCTGGGCCCTTCAGGCTTGTCTTGTGTATGTGTTTGCTGCTTGGGGTCCTTGACTCACATATGCCACTCCTGCCTCCCTTATCCAACGGCTCGCAAGGATGGTTCGGTGTGATAACCTATTACATAAGGGCTTTGGACTGTCATATCTGTGGCATGTCTGGTGCTGTGTGACTTGTGTTGACACCCTTAGTGGGGATGATTACGGTGTTATTGTCCACTGTTCAGCTTTTGCTAGATGGGGTGTTTCATGATTAATGTGTACATTCATTGCTATGCATTGTGTAGTATGTTTCTTATCTTTACTGTACACGTGCTTGTTGCAATTCATGCCGTAGATAGTGTGTTCCACACTTTGGATGTGAAAGACGGACTGATGGTGTGATTTCTGGTGTAAGTCTCTGACATGGTCCAGTAATGAGATGCCTGAAGAGACACACACAGATGACTTTAAAGCATTAATCATGTGTTTCATGCCCTTTCTGCAGGGGGATGAGCCTCCAGAGCACCTTTGCCAGCAGACATGGCCCATTGGACGTCTGAATTCTGGACACGTTTCTTGGTGCCCACATGCACATGTGTGCACAAGCAGAGGCACAGGGATTGCAGACCTACATCATAGAACTGCTGACGTGTTCCAAGCAACTCCAGGCAAGGTGAGCAGCACAGGGGGGCCACAACACAGCAAAGCTTGCACCAGGCAAGTTGCACATGCAGGCTTAGTTACAGCACTGAGGGTGAGCTTGGACGAATATTGGTGTTGAAGCACACAATGCAGTTCAGATGTGTTGGTGGACTGATGGCTGTTGATTGTAAGGTTGTCTGGGACACCTGCAGGGGAAGTGGCACATACCCTCCGGTACACCAAGGTCCATTGAGGCACTTGTATCAACCATGTAGCCTTCCGAGACATGGAAAGGGGCAGCTCACAGGGACATACAGCAAGGGACATACTTGTGTGCAGTGCATTTCATTTCCATGTACATTTTGATACATGCACTGCCTACTTTGTTTCGGTCATGGTGGAACACGACTTTTTCTGAAGTCATGCCTTGCTATATGGGTCTGTCTGCTTACCTAGGGAACATTGCATGTTGTGGGAATTGTGACACATTGGTGTTCCATTTGCCACGCACCCACCGGCGGCTGACTTACTGCATTGACTGTGTATGACCCATCACAGGGGTAATGTTATATATGGGTACGAAGCATCTACACCAGATTGTCTGTTTGTAGAGTAGTTTGTTGCTATGGGGCATGTTTGGTGGTGTGTTTTTGTGTTATGGGCATGGACAGATTATTAACTGTGGCTCTCTTTGCAGCATTGCAGTGCTCCTGTAACCGGACCTGAGAGTGCGCAGGCAGGAGGCCAGCACTCAAAACCAGAGCTAAGTGTCTTGTTGTTTTTCTTTCAAACTGCTCTGCATAGGCTTGCTGGGGGATGCACTAATGCATGGATGAATGTGTAATTCAATTTGGTATGATTGTTTTCCCCTAATCACCCGGAGTCCTATCCAATTTTAAAACCTGTACCCTCTACCCGGTGTTCCTGCTTCCCGTACCTATCCAAGCAACGTTCCCTAACCCTCTTTCCCCGCTGGGGTTGCGGATGCCTGTGTAAGCCCCAAACTTGCAGGCGCCAAAACCCTAGAGGGGGTGGTTGGTTTGTGCCACTCCTAAGCCTGGACTACAGAAGGCCATGACAATGATGTCCAAGTTTGTTCGAATTGTGTATGTGTTCATGCAGGTAGTACATTTTCGTGCATTCCCTACTTTCATGTGTCATTCCTCCTCCCCTCTCCTGCCACTCATTCCAGTTATCCAGTGTGCCAACACGTGTCCCGACTGCATATCCCTGGCCCTCCTTCCCCACCAGGGTCTCAGAGGCCTGTGTGAGTTTGACCTTGCAGGCACCCGGGACACGGTGGGGGTGGTTGTTTCCTGCCACTCCTGCGCCTGTACACGGGACCTGTGACAGTACACATCCGTTCATGGTGCATCATTCTATGTTATGTACCACACATGGTTCACATCCTGTTGTGACATTGTTTTACTGTGCTACCTTGGTTGTTACATCATTGTGGTAGTACTTGGCCTTTGTGAGGTACTGCTACGTCAAGTCATCTACTGGAGGGTGTTCTGGTTCGTTTTTCTGGCTTGGATTTTGTGATTTTGCAAATGAGGATGGACTCTGAGGGTGCAGGCACCTTTTTACACACAAGGTGGGAGATGGTGACGAAGGGGAAGGGTGATCCTGTGGCCAGGTGAAATTGAGAGTTGAAGGCTCCATGACCCAGGTGCAGTTGTTCAGTGGGTCATGGTCATTTGTGAGGGAGGGGGGGGTGGTTTGTTGTTGATAGTTGCCTTGCCCTGCAGTGTGATGGGAACCCTGACATTGTAATTGTGGTATCCTATGTACATGTTGTGTTCTGCTGATCAATGCCTGTTCATGTGTTGTGTTTACCTTTCAGGTGTGAGGGGATAGTTGTGGTTTGACATGCTGGGAATTGATGTGGTCTGTCGCTTAGATGTGATGCTCAGGGTGTGCATCACACACAATGGCTGTTCACTGTGATGTGCGCTGAGCAGTGTGTTGCAGGAGCTGGACACAGCACACAGAAGCTGCAGTGTTGATGTTGCAATGCACAATGTGCATGTAGACAGGCATTCATTGTTATGTTATGTCTACAACTTTTGTAATGCATTTGGGAATGACTTATTTTGGGTGGGAGGTTGTTGGTCAGTCATTTCATCTGATTCCATGTCAGGCATCATTGCCTGATGGCACTGTACATTTTTGACATGGCAATGTGTACCTTATTGGTACTGTGTTGGTGTATGGGTATTGCTTGCCATGTCATGTTGTGGTTTGGGAGGGTTTGAGTGACATAACAGTGATGGTCATGGCCTGTTTTGCAGGTGTGTGTGATTCACACCTTGCATGTCAGGGTCATCCGCTTCTCAAAGCAACTAGCTGGGGGTAGATCTCTATCCGCGGCAGGGGCCTCCCTCTGGAACAGCCTTCCTGCCTCACTGGAACTTGAGGAGAACCATCTCTGGTTCCGGAAGCACCTCAAGACCTTCCTCTTTGCTTCTGCTTTCTCTCTCCCTCTCCTTTGCAAAATTCTTCACTGGAACTGCACTGGATCTGCAACTGGGCCACTCTCACCGACCCCGGTCCCTGGCCCAGCCACTCTCCACTTGCACTGCCTCCCTGGCAACCCCTGCACTGCGGGACTGTCTCTCTATCCCTACAGCCCCCCCTTCCCAGCACTTGTCTGCACTTACCTTTGCAGTTGCCACCAGCTGGCCTATTTATTTGTTTTTTAGTCTACTTACCCTGTACTGCACTCCCCTGTCCCATTCCCCTTGCACTTTTCCCTTCCCCCTACCCCTGCACTTGCACAATCTAAATGACACCTGGCCTAGTAGTATCGTTGTCTGTCTTCCCTTGTTCCCCCCTCCCTGCCTCGTCGCACCTTGAAATACTTGTGTATAGGCACGTTACAAATGCCATATCATGTCATGTCATATGTGTGCCTTTTGGTCACACAGGATAGCTTGTGTTTAAGTAGCTAGGGATGCAGACAATGTGGCACTTCCATGGCAACTATCTCAGGGTGCTAGGGTTGTGACAGTTGACTGTCTCTTTGTCATCATTGATTGTCACCTGGTATGTGCCAGGCCTGTGTGCACTCCGCAGGGGTGGGAGTTTAGGTGAAAAATGTGGCCACAAGCTGGGTCCGGGCTTCCTCGCCACGTGCCCTGTCCCCTCCCATGGGCAGCGCCTGTGCCTGTGGTTGGGGATGTGGGGGCACCACCATGTCCACCGGTACGCCCTGCCGTGTTGCAACAATCTGCAGGACACATGCTGCCACAATGATCCTGCACACTACTGGGGGTGCATAGAGTAGCTGCCCGCCAGAGCGATCAAGGGAGCGGAAACGTGACTTGAGCACTCCGAATGTGCGCTCCACTATGGCCCTGGTTGCAATATGGGCGGCGTTGTATCTTACCTGGGGTGGTGTGGTGGGGTTCCGGATTGGCGTCATCATGTGGTTGCTCAGAGGGTAGGCACTGTCCCCTGGGGAGGTGTAAATGGTTGTGATTATTGGGGTTTGTGTATTTGTGTGTGTGTGTGACATGCATGCATGTGCAAGGGCCTTTGCCGGTCAAGTGGCACAGCGAGTAGAGCGCTCGCTTTGACATCGGTGCAGAATCTGCTAACGCGGGTTCGAATCCCGGCGGGGCCAAACTCAGCCTTTCATCCTTCCGAGGTCGATAAATGAGCACCACACACCGTGGGTAATAATAAGCAGCGCTCAGATACCTGAGGGTTCGTAGCGCTATATAAGTGCCAAATTATTATTATTATTATTATTATTATTATTATTATTTTGTACTCACCTAGGAGCCATGTGTCGCCATGCTGCCCAGCTTCCAGGGCCCGGCTCAGGGCGGACATTCTGTATATGAAACTGTCATGGGTGGAGCCAGGGTAGTTTGCATAGACAGAGGTGATGATTCCCTTTGCATCGCATACCACCTGTACATTGATGGAATGCCAGTGCTTGCGGTTTCGGTAGATGTGCTCAGTGGCCCTAGGTGGATGTAGGGCCACATGGGTGCAATCTATGGCACCAAGCACTTTGGGGAAGTGTGCCACCCTGTAAAAATCCAGGACAACGGCCTGCCTTTCTGCGGGTGTTCTGGACATGTATATGTGCCTGCGGACTGAGGGGCGCGCTGTCATGATTGCCAGTACTTGGTGTAAGCAGCGTGACTGCGTGGCCTGTGAGACCCCCCACACTATGGCAGTAGTCCGCTGGAATGACCCAGTGGCCAAGAAATGCAGGACATTGAGCACCTTCTCCAAGGGGCTCAATGCTTGGGAGCAAAGGGTGGGGGATGTAAGGTCATCTTCCCACTCCTTGACCAGGTCTAGGATGATATGGGGTGGAAACCTATACCTGCCATAGACCTGGTCTTCAGGCATCCCAAAAAGGCTTGTCCGTGGTGCGAAAATGCGTGCCCTGGCTATTCTCCTTCTCCTGCGGTGTCCCACGATCAGTGCTGCGACAAATGGGGCATTCATCGTAGCTGTATATACGTGTATGTTGTTTGCACGCACTTTTATACTGTGCGTGGGGACGCTTCTGCCTGCCTTCGTGTGGCGGAAGCGTTGACGCCTGTGTGCGTCTTTTGCTGTGCGCGGGTTTCCCGTATTCGAATCCATGAATACGGGTTGTTCGCGTGCGTGTGGGCGTTCCGTGTAGTTCCCTGCAGTACTTCCCCAGTTACGCCTTCTTTTTCATGCGTTATTCCCCATTCCGCGTGTTATGCCCACTGTTCCACCCACTTTGGTTGTGTGCGCCGCGCTATGTGCGCTTTTGCTGTGCGCGTAGCGCACGCCGTGTGTGCCCGCGTGCGCCATGTCAGGATTTGGCGCACCGACAGCGGGAAACACGCGCAGCGTCTTCCTTGAATTGCACGTGTGCGCGTGCACTGGGTTTCTCACGCTTGCGCCACCTTGCGCCTGCTTGCGCTGGGATTTTCGGCACACGTTTGCTCCATGAATCGACCCCTAAGTGTTTAACGCCATACAAAAATGGATGGCTAACAACCCCCTTGCCCTAAACAAGGCCAAAACAGAATTGTTAATCCTTGGCACTCCACAGAAAATAGGTAAATTAAACCAACAATTCAAAACATTTAAGATTAATAATAGTTTTATTGAAGTGTCAGGGCATGTGAAGACCCTGGGGATCTTTATGGATTCTCATCTCTCCTATAAAAAGACATGTCTCCTACCTAAAATCATCATGTGCATTTCACACCAATGTCATCTGGCAGGTTCGACCTTATTTATCTGAGAAACATTAAGCACTGATTGCAGGAGCAATAATTAATTCTAAATTAGATTACTACAACAGCCTGCTAATGGGCACTTCCAAAAGTAACATCACTAAACTGCAGGCTATACAGAAGGTTGCGGTTAGGGCCGTATTTGGATTAAATAAACGAGAAAAAATCTCGGCAGCCAGAATAAAACTTCACTGGCTACCAGTACGACAGAGCATAAAATTTAAGGGCTCAGTTATGATCTATAAGTGCCTGGCTGGTTCGGCCCCAAGCTATCTGGTTAAGGGACTAAACAACAACCACAGAAAATATTGACCAGAGTTCGAGGTACTAACTTTGTTCACTTGGCCCCCCTATTTGGAACCCTATGCCCGTCTTGATTAAAAACAGTGCCTCTCTCACTTCCTTCAAAAAACGACTCAAGACGCATCTATTTGATGAAGAGGAAATGTAATAGCGCTAGATGCTGCATGGACGCTTGAATCTTTTCATGTTTCTCCTTGTTGTCTGTTTTTGTGAGCGCCTTGAGGCCTATGGGCGATAGGGCGCAATACAAAAATTAAAATAGATAGATAGATATGATTTTCTTCCAGACAGGCCACGTAAATCTTATATGACGCATCAACAAGTGCTATTGGGCGATAGCAGTGTGGGTCAGAAATAGCCCCTTTTTAACATAGGGGGACAATCAAACTCATTTGCCAGGCAATAGGAGGGGCATTCAGGGTGGCTAGGGAATTATAAACTTGAACCAGTACCGGGGCCCACCAATCGCTGGCCTCCCCATACATTTCAGTTCTGAGGGCATCTGGGCCTGGGGCTTTCCCTTTTTTTAGAATCCTTAGTTGACCTTCAATTTCAGTTAATGGCAGGCCCAAAGAGTGGCCTGGTTCTACCTTGGATTGCGGATACAGTGGATGCAAGATCCCACTGCGGGCTCCCACAAGACGTCTTCAAAATGGGATGCACATCGTTCTGGATTAATTGCACCTTCCACTTTTGTTTTAGCACCTACGAACCCCTTCGAAACTAGACTCCAGAATCTTTTTGGTTGGTTATCTTTCACTGACCAGCAAGTCCCACTCGGACTCAACAAACAGGTTTCCCTTTCTCTTAAGCAATTTCTTATATGACTTCTTCTGGTGTAAGAGGTGGCAGGTGCCTGCATTCAACTGCCTGCATTCGCTGTCGAACCAGGGGGCATCTGCCCTCAGTGCCCTGCAACGCGCTGCAATGCTACGGAGGCGGGTACAACTAATTTGCTAATTCCCTGCTGAATACATTCAAGCAGGCTCATCACCTCGGCATGGAACGAATCCTTCAATATCTTGTCCCCACATTTTGAGAGACACAATGGTGTGCAATCATTGACAGTATTTATTTCTTATAACACATTGCCAGTATATGTCATAGTCCTAAGGAAAACATTGCACTTGTCTACAGAGCAAAACTCATTACAGGGTTCGAAATTGACGGTCTACTACACTCCTATTGCACTCTTTTCGAAATTACCCCATGCTCCTTTCACTTCTCTCAGCACGCGCCACCATAACATTAAAGTGTTTGTGACCCTGATCCATATGTACTCATTTGGACTGCCAGAAACATGTACGTAAGCACACATTTTAGAAATTGGGATAGTCCAGCAAATGGGCGTCTTATATAAGGTAGGTTAATGGCAAAGCATACCACACAATCAGGGAAACCTTTTTTAAAAAACGTATTCTGTTAAAAAACCACATCAACGTTTTTCCATAGGAAGCCATCAACCTTGCCGTACAAAAATAAACTGGCAAAGCTAAAACTCCTAAAACTCCTGACTTTATGTAATCTAAATTATATTGTAAGTATGTTACTCCAGGTTTTTTCCCCCTACCCATTCAAAGTGGAATTGACAATGTACTTTGGGAAGAGAGAGAAGTTTCTATAGAATGGGATGTGGAAGAACGAATTACAGTAACGAAGATTACTACCAACTAATCAGTCCATTGCTTCCTCTTCTCCTACCTCACCTGCGTTCTTACATATCCTGAGGATTTTTGTAAGTGGCGTGATTGCTCTTCAGTCAACTTAAGCCTTCACCAGCACCGATAGTAACATCATCCACAACGGCACAACCCAAGGGATCATGTCTCCCATGGTAAGCCTCAATTGGAAGATGAAAATGGGGGGCTAGCGCAAGAAGCGCCGCTACCGATGTCTGGAACAAAAGCATAATCAAGCTGAGCTCAAGAGAGAGCCACACCACTGATTGCTAAACCCTGAACTAAGCAAGTTAACCGCATTCCTGCCTAGGAATTTGCAGATTAAATCACCATCACTTACCCTCTCCTGACAATGCCATCTTAACAAAGAAGCTGTACAGCTGTACAGATTCTGTAGGGAACGGAATGCTCCAGGTGTATTTTTTTATTTTTATTTATTTGAATTTGTAAAGCGCGCTGCAGCCCAAAGGCATCGAGGCGCTGTTGCAGGCAAGTGACTTAGTTACAATTTCATGTAGGATCGCTCAAGTGTTACAGGGAGCGGACATGACATAGTGAGCATGAGAACAGTTACAAATGGACAAAGCAGCAAACATCATACACAGAAGTGTTGCAGCACAAAAACGCCAATTGAGATGGCCAGGTGGCTAGCCCCAGCAGGGGCGGTTTAAACAAAAAGCCAGTCTTTGATGCCCTTCCTGAAAGCTGTGTGTGATTCAATGCTCTTAATGTTTGTGGCCAGGGAGTTCCATTGAGAGGCAGCGATGAAGGGGAAACTTGAGCCACCTGCACGAGACCTGAAGATTTTGGGAACAGTGACAATGTTAGAATAGGCATTTCTAGTGGGACTGTCAGAGGTGGGTTTGGAGAATCTCTGGGCAAGATACAGGGGTGCTTTGTTGTTTAGGCATTTGTGCGAGATGGTGAGAATTTTGAATGTGATGCGTTCCTTGATGGGAAGCCAGTGGACTTGTTGCCTGGTAGTAGAGATATGTTCCTTTTTTGATATGCCAGTGGCCGCGCGTAGAAAACCAAAAGGGGAGGTAGAACTGCTGCTACCCAGGTTCCTACCCAATTTTTGTCAATAAATGAAACAAACAGTGCGATTGGAATTGGGGAGCCTGGTATCTTGGTACTAGAGGATTAAATCCCTAAATTCATAACCAATGAAATTGTCCAGAAAGAGAAAAGGGGAAAAGAAGAAAATTCACACACATCAAAGGCTGTGGATATACATAGTTTGTATTGATTTCAAAACAAATCAAAAAACATTTATAAATAACATACATATGGCGAATTCCATAATCTAGACAAAACAAGCTAGTAAAATCAAAAATTAATAATCAAAATCCTTTTAAGTACATAAATAAATTGGAAGTACAAAACATAACCCATACGAGCTCCTCAGTGCTTGTTAAATTGAAAGTACAGAAACATAACCCATAAGGGAAAGATACACAAATGACTTCAAGTGTAAAACATAACCCATGTGTGACACGTGGAAATTATAGGCGTTGAAAGATTGGCGCACTTATGGACCTGTAACCATCTAGGTCCTAGAGTAACTTATATTCAAAAGAGCATCTCATCTTGCAGGTGCCAATGTGACAGGGGGAACGTGGCCAGGTTTCGGAGTAGGGTACTGGCCTAACAATAAGTGATCGAAGGACCCCAAAGGAGTTGGTTTGTTTGTACACCCCCCCTTGCACATAATGCACGTTTCGGTGGAGAAATTATCCAACTTGGGAATGCATCAGAGGGATAAGTATTTCTTTACAAGAACCGCCTTCCTCAGGGCTAGTAGGTGGCCCCTGTAGCAAGAAAAAAACAAGAGAAAAAACAAGAAAAAAATAGTAAGTGAGAAATTCTTGTTTGTCAGACCCTTAATTCTTTCTGGACAGAACTGGGTTAATTAGTACCCACAAATTTATTGTGTGAAGGATGCCGACTTAACGGTTTTATCAAAAAGACTTAATTAATTGCAGGGCACAAATGAAACAAAAAACAGGAGTGTAAATTAATACCACTATGATTTGTGAGCGGTGGTGGAAAAGCATGCCTAACTCACCACTGGAACCTGGTAATGGATCTCGCTGTGGGGCAGGCTCCCCGGACAGGCCGGATCAGTCAGTCTGCATTATTAGTTGCTTGCTACGTAAATGTGTGGCTGGACCCAGTCCATAGAATTGCGTTGCATAAAGCCACACTTGTTCTATAAGAAGGCAAAAGTGTATAAATTGAGTTTGACATTAGGGTACTGTAAGTTATATTGTACAGCAATAGTGTGCAATAAAGGCAAAATAGGTAGTGCGGGATATATTAAAGACCTTCCCTCCACCCAGACTGTGTAGAGAACTGGTGGAGGATATTAGAAGTGCCTGTCTTGCCCGTAGAGAGTATGTTTATCCCACATGCGGACACCAAGGTACCTGGGCTGGGTATGACTGGCTTCCTGGATTGTGAAGTCGAAAAATGGACTCGGCGGGCGAGGCGGAACTTCACTCGTATCGTTAGCTCACCAGGAGAAGGGCTCTGGCAGGCTTATCCTGTTCATGCGGGAGAGAATGAGGGAGACGAGACCCTTAATAGCCAGTATTGATTCTGACTGCTAATAGGGTAGTCGCTAAACGCAAGCTGCGAACATTACCTGGCGAGTAACTCATGGCACGTAAAATGGTGCCTGTTGGACGCTAGTTGCACGAAGAACTTGGCGTTGCTGGTGTGTGCTCTTAGGCGCACGTTTGTTTTTGGTCTGACGTGCTGCTGCTGGCTGAAAGCGTCTGCATCACCGGCGTCTATGGATTATAGAGGGGTGTGTGTGCCTGAGGGCCAATGAGAGCGCGGGACGCGTGGTGCCCTCATTGGTTGCCGCCCCGGGAATGCGGAACCAACTCAATGTAATCAGTTGAACCACCGGGGGCGGAGTCACCGGTGTAAGCCGGTACTCAGTGCACGAACGGAAAGAAACTAGAAAGGTAAGCTGCGAGGATCACTCTTGTCGCACGAAGCGTTGGATCTGTGTGTCCCCATGGTGACGCCCTGTGACTCTACAGTGCGTCGGGGGGCGATATTCTGAAAGAAAAGGCGCTAGGGCGCCCGAACAGACGTCGCAAAAAACGGTTGGGTCTGTGAGTGGGTGTGCGGCAGCTATCCAACCCGGGCAGAACTAAAGACCACCTTGATGGAAATCGTGCCGCGCTGCCAGATTTTTAATTGTAGCATGCCTGTGTATGCTAGAAATACATAGAAGGGCTCCTTAGTCAACATGAGCAAAGTAACCTCAGTAAGGGGCTTGGTCATAATCGGACATGTTTTTAGACGTATGGAGATGGGTGCATATTCCCCAAATTTGTCCCATTAATGTGGGAAGATTTGTTGTTCGTTAAGTCCCTGTTCTACCGAGTCCAATCTATAGATCCACCTGCATTCTAGATCCAGAAGTTGTCCTTGAACGTTGGGACCATTGCGCACTCTTTCAAGAACCCACCATTTTATATCTTCTGTGGTGTGTTTTTTGTCCATATAGTGTTGAACCAAGGGAGATGTAAGATTTTTGCACCTGATCCGTGAGCGATGCTCGGAGATCCGTATGCCAATGTTACGCATGGTTTGCCCAACATACCGTAGCTTGCAGGGGCATTCTATGCAGTAGACCACTTGGTTTGTTTTGCAATTAGATATATCATTGAGAATCCAAGTTTTTCGTCCCACTTGGAATTGCTGTATTTTGGGCGTGAATTGGCAGACTGAACAGGACCCACATGGATAATGTCCCTTTAATGGTCTTAAGTTCCACAGATTGCTTTGCGGTGCCTTCTTAATGTACATAGAGTGCACTAAGTGCTCTCTGATGTTCCGTGCTCTTTTGTACGCAAATCGAGGTTTCTTTTGGTCAGGGAGGCATAGTCTGGCAATAGGCCAGTACTTGTGTACAATTTGTTTAATCTGGAAGGGTGCTGGCCATGGGTGATCACACATGTAATTTGATCTTGAGGTTCCTCTCGAGTTTTGGGGGTGAGAAGGGAATCACGACATGTGAATCATGCCCTCTTCAAGGATCTAGATACCAACTTCTTGGGATACCCTCTTTCGTGTAATCTATTGCTTAGCAAGTTGGCGTCATGACAGAAGTCGTCCAGGGATGTGCAATTTCAGCGTAACTGCAAGAATTGCCCACATGGTAGATTGTCTTTGATGTGTTTGGGATGATCACTCTGGAAATGTAGTAGGGTATTTCGATCAGTTGGTTTGCGAAATGTGTTGCACACTAATTTGCCCTGATTGTGACCAATCGTCAGATCCAGAAAGTATATTGTGGTATTGCTATGTTCCATTGTAAACTGTATGTCTGTGCTGCAAGTGTTCAGCCAGACAAAAAAGTTTTGTAATGTGTCCTCTGATCCTTCCCATAGACAAATCACGTCATCGATGTATCTGCGCCATTGTTTGATATTGTCTCTCCACAAGTTGATGGGATTGAAAATAAAATTCCGTTCAAATTTGGCCATGAATAAGATTGCCAAACTTGGGGCAAATGCCGCCCCCAAGGCAGTTCCCTTAATTTGCAAATAGAACTGTTTATCGAATTCAAAGAAATTTTTGCAAAAGGGCAAGTGTCATTATTTCAATGATAAATTCAGGCGGAGCTTTGGTCTCTCTGTTGGTTTCAATGAGATATTCATATACGCAATCAATAGCGGCTTGTTGGGGGATACTTGTGTACAGTGACTTAATATCCTGAGTCACTAATAGATGTTTTTGGAGGTCAAAGTCTAAGTTTTCGAACATCTGAATTGTATGCATCGTGTCTCTAATGTACGATTCTGTGGTGATACTGATCGGTTTGAGGAAATGGTCCACAAATTTGCATAATGGTTCTAAAATAGACCCGCACCCTGACACAATAGGTCTGCCGGGGGGATTGGTGGAATGTTTGTGGATCTTAGGTAACACGTATAGGCAGGGGGTTCTGCCTCCGGTGGTAACAAGGAAATCAAATTCTTTTTTTGGCATTCGTGGACCTGGTACAGGCTTTTGACCAGGTCAACAGGGACAAATTATGGGAAAAGCTGGCCGCTATGAAATGCCCTCCAGCTATTATGGGCCCGATTCAAACATTGTACCAGGACACATCTATCAAAGTAAGGCTTGGGCAAGATGGTCTATTGTCGAGGGAAATTCCAACTTCCAGGGGGGTGAAACAAGGCTGCCCCCTGGCCCCTGCTCTATTTAACGCATACATCGCTGACTATGCTGAACACGAGAAGGCAATAAGATGCTTCCCTCCTGTTATTGGGGGTGAAAAAATATTGCGCTTGTTATATGCAGACGATATCATTTTGATAGATAACACGCCGATAGGTCTGCAAAGACAGCTGACGAATCTGATCATATATCTAAAGCAGAATAATCTAAAGCTAAATCCAGAAAAAACCAAAATAATGGCCTGGGAAGGCAAGAAAAAGAAGAACCAAAGCAAGCAGAACTGGTTCGCGGACAGGTTAAAACTGGAAAAAGTAAAAGACTTCAAATATCTCGGAGTCATGATGTCAATCAACGAGTCAGAAATAACAATGCAAAATCTGCTATGGACAAAGATAAAAACGTTAACAACACAAGCAAGGATGATTGACAAAAAATATGGGAAATTTTCATTACTGGCAGTCATCAACTTCTATAAGGCAAAGGTGGTCCCTGCAATCCTCTATGGAGCGGATGCAATGTTCCTAATACCTGACACACTGTGGATTAAACTAGAGAGCTATTTCTGGAAGAAAGTTCTTAATCTGGCACAATCTACACCTATGCCATTGTTAAGGAGAGAGCTATGTCTCGTGTCACTAAAAGCGATTCAGGAGAGAAACATGCTAATGCTATATCGAAAACTCCAACTGAAGAATAAATTAAAACCTTTGGAGTTGGTGAATAAGGAGATGACAACGAACAAGATTCGGGCACTAAAAGATTGGAAGTTGAGAAATATGAAGCTACTGAAAGATCTAGATGTCGCAGATGAGACACTTGAAACAAACCCAGTCAAGATATCAAAAAAAATATTTGAAGCAGATTGGATTAGGACAGAGGACATAGCGCGATCATATAAGCTGACGAAAGATTTCCCAACGACCCCGAAAAAACTATACGATACAAGAGGTTACCTGAAAAAGTTCCCGGATAAAAGGCTGGCTAGAACATATTTAAGATTTCGATTAAATCAACTACATACTAACGAAATCCTATCTATAAGGAAATTGTCCCCAGATAATAAATGTAGATACTGCAAATCAGAGGAGATAGTAGAAACTAGCCGACATCTTCTACTCAAATGTGAAGGTACCAATACATCGAGAGCAGCTTATATAGGAAAAATAATGCAATCGTTTTCCACACTGACAGAGGATGGCTGGTGGCAGGCCTTTAACGAAGGAGAAAATAACAAAAATGTGATTGCAGTGGCCTCCTTCTTTGAAAATCTTAGGCTAACAACTAAGTAAAAGTAATAGGAAGAACTTCCAGGGGAAGAAAAAGAATTCCATCGAAGTGAAAGACTTTAAGTGTGAAAATGTATGAGTACACGAAGAGACTTAAAGGATTATATAAATAAATAAATAATGCAAGGAAGCTTGATAACAGAAATTGGCTAAAGACCTGGAGAACAACTAGTACTACGCAAATAATCCAACAGGTCAGGCAGCGAAATAAACATTATGGGTCAAAATGGAGGATAAGGAAGGGACTTTCTTTTCGCGCCTTCTTTTGGATCACTTAAGGCTGAAAGGGACCACTCTGGAATCTATGGAAACATTGGACTTTTTTTTTATTTTACTTTTGAAAAAATTGTTTGTACAATTAAATCAAATAAAAAAAAAATATATATATTTTTTTGTGATCCAATCTCTTTCCAGAGCAAATGAGACAATGGCCGCAATTTCAGTAGTCAGGTCCTTCGTTGGGTCTTTTTTTAAGAGTTTGTAGTTTTATGTGTCATTGAGAAGGTCCATGACCGTGCGAAAATAATGTTCGGAGTTCATTATAACAATTCCGCCACCTTTGTCGGCGGGTTTAATGACTAGCTCAGATTTTTTCGATAGTTTAGACAGAGCTTCTCTTTCTGCCCGTGTGGTGATTTGTTGTCTGTTAATATATTTTTTCTTACTCAACTTTCTGAGGTCGCGCAGAACGCATCTCTCAAAGGTTAAAAGATCAGCGGGGACTTGGTTCTCAGAGGGTGAGAAGGTAGATATGGGGTGTAAACCTGTGTCATTAGAGTCAGCTCTTGTTTCGTGTTCATTAAAGAAGGTATGTAATCTGACAGTCCGTAAGAACCGACGTATCTCCATTTCTGTACTGTACCAATCGGTATTACCTGATGGCACAAATGATAGTCCCTTCGTTAAAACTGCAATTTGTGTAGCGGTAAGCTGAACATTGGCTAAGTTGAAAATGGGTAGGTCCTAGTCTGTCACAGGAGTTATCTCCTCCGCCGTCTCGGGCGTCTGTATCGGCCTTGGAATCCTGGGTTCCAGGGAGGAGGGCCCCATCCTGACCCTCCTCGTCCTAGAAAAGGAGGTTGAAAGGGTGGTGGGGGATAATTGTGTGGTTGTGATTGACCAAATTGATTATACTGGTACGAATTATAGTTCGGGTTAGAGTTCCCACTGGATGAGCTACTGCTTGATCCAGAAAAAGTGGCCGCGCGTAGAGCGTTGTTTTGTATAGTCTGAAGTTTCTTATGTTTTTGGCAGAGGTGCCAGCCAGTTGGGCATTGCAGTAATTTAGCCTTGATCCAAATATAGCCCTAGCTATAGTGAGGCAGTTGTCTTTGGACAGGAAGGGTCTAGATGCATTGATCATTTTGGCATGGTATGAGGCTGCTGATGCAATTGCATTAACTTGTCTGTGCATGGTGAGATTCGAGTCTAGGTAAACCCCTAGTGTTTTACTGCCTGCAGCACCGTGTCAGGCGTGCTGTCAATGGAAAAGAAGTTGTATTTTTCATCTAGTTTCTTTACGGATGCTGGGGCCCCGATGAGAAGCAGTTCCGTTTTTTCCCCGTTGAGGCAAAGCCAATTTTCTGCCATCCATGTTTGAATTTTGGAATAGATGAAGTTTAGTTGCTCCAAGTCGGTGTCATAGTAGCCGGTGAGGGGGATGAGCACTTGCGTGTCATCCGCATAGTTGGTATATGATATACCTAGCTCATCCAGATACTTGAATAAGGGCTTCATGAAGAGGTTGTAGAGAGTGGGTGAGATGCAGGAGCCGTGCGGAACACTGCATTTGATAATATCAGGGTTGGCGCATGCTTGGTCAGAAATCCATTCAGTGGCCTTGAAGGAGAAGTTAGCTGAGGATGATAGGAGGTGGCAAAGGGTGCTATGATCGACCAGATCAAAAGCTGCTGATAGGTCAATAAGTAAGAGGAGAGCTAGTTTGCCAGCTTCTCTGAGGTCATCAATTTGGTTTTTCAGGTCTAGGAGCGTAGTCTCCTTCCTATGTCTTGGGCGGAAGCCTGATTGACATAGACTAAGGAGATTATTGGTCTCCAGGAAGTTTTGGACCTGAAGGTAGGCAGCCTTGTCCAGTACTTTCAGAAGGAAAGGGACCGTGGTGATTGGCCTGTAATTCCCAGGAGCGGAAGGGTCAAGTGACTGTTTCTTGAGGAGCGGGCATACCCAGGCTTCATTAAGACATGTTGGGACTGTCCCTGTAGAAAAGGAGGCGTTGATGAAGGCGGTCAAGAGTGGGGCCAATGCGGGAGCACAGTCTTTGATGATTTGTGCGGGTCAGATGTTTCCTTTACAGTTGGTTGGCTTAATAGTTTTGAGGGCAAGGACTTCCTATTCGTTCATTTTTTTGAAGGAAAATAAGAGGAATCATGGGAGGTACTTTGGTGGAAGTCATCAATATGTTTGGTCAGGGCCTGTTGATGGGGAATAATCTTGCTTTGAAGTAGGTTGGGTTTGTCCAGCATGGCAGACTGGATACTATTGCCCCATTTTGCATTTTTAGGAGTAGAAGGTGGAGTGAGAGCTGGTGATTCTAATTCTCTGAAGCGTTAGCTATCCTTGTGTTGAAAGAGTTGCTTTTGGCTGTGATGATGGCTTTTTTATATTCTTTGGATATGGACTTAAAAGATGCTTCAGTGGCGTGACAAGGGTTGGCTAACCATGCTGAATGAGAGCCTCTTTTTCTGGAACGTATTTCTAGGAGATCAGAAGAGAACCATGCGTTAGTGTGTTTATTTCGTTTGGCTTTCCTGAGAGTCAGAGGAGCAATGGCCTCGACAGCGTTGCTGATGATGGTGTTGTGGGTCGCAGCCAGGGTATCTGGGTTCTCTGAAGAAGGAGCCTGCAGGGCAGGTGTTTGGAGGTAGGGCAAGAGCCTTTCCTTCGTTAGCTGTCTAGAGCTCCTGCAAAAGGCTGGCTGGAGTGGTTGGACTGGCCGGGGTGGTTCTTTGTTGATGCTTAGCTCGAAGGAGATAGCATGATGGTCTGACCATGGGATTGGGAGATGGCTGAGATGTGGGGCGAGCAGTTGTGATGGGCGACCCAGTCTAGGGTTCAACCTTTACAGTGCGTGTGGGGTTTCACTGCTTGTTGGAATCCTAGGGAGGATAAGGATTTGTTGAGGCGGGTGGCTTGGGAGTCTGACGGATCGAGCAGGCCCAGATTGAGGTCCCCTAGCAGGAGGGCTTTGGAGGTTTTCTCTAGGTTGTTGGAAATGGCGTGTAGGTGGCCATCTTGGAAGTCTTTGGCTGGCCCTGCCTGGAGGTCAATAAACCAGGTGGAGGGTGATCGTGCAACTGGGGGAAGGTTGCATTTTTAGGGGCAGGTAATCACTGTTGGAGCTCAGGTCACCACCTTGCACTTTTCTGATAGGGATGGTTTCTCTCGCTATGAGAGCTACCCCCTCCTCCTTTCTGAAGGGTGTGATCCTGCCTGAAAATGGTGTAGCTTTGAGGGAGGGCTAGTGAAAGGGCTGGCCCTAACGCTTTATGAAGCCAGGTGATGAATAAAAGGTTGAGGTCCTAATTGTTGATGAGGTCGTGAATGTCAAGGGCATGGGCTGAGAGTGAACGGGCGTTGATAAGTGCGCAGGAAAGGGGGGGAGGTCCCAGGTTTGGATGTAGCAAATAGCCCTTTTTTAAGTTTAGATGATGGGGCCACCAGGCCAGGCTCAGTAGTGGTGGCAGAATGCATAACAGTCACATGGGCAGTTGGGCAAGACATCACTGTAAGGGCCACAGGCGGCTTTAGTGGCCCACTAGGCACATTGGTGTTGGCAAGGGGCACAATCATAGGCACATTAGTATTAGGCGCATTGGTGGTGACAGAGAGCACAATCACAGGCACATTAGCATTCGGCGCATTGGTGGTGGCAGAGGGCACAATCACAGGTACATTAGTATTAGGCACCTTGGTGGTGGCGGCAGAGGGCACAATCACAGGGACATTAATATTAGGCACATTGGTGGTGGCAGAGGGCACAATCACAGGCACATTAGTATTAGGCACATTGGTGGTGGCAGAGGGCACAATCACAGGTACATTAGTATTAGGCACATTGGTCGTGGCAGAGGGCACAATCACAGGTACATTAGTATTAGGCACATTGGTGGTGGCGGAGTGCACAATCACAGGCACATTAGTATTAGGCACCTTAGTGGTGGCAGAGGGCACACTCACAGGTACATTAGTATTAGGCACATTGGTGGTGGCAGAGGGCACAATCACAGGCACATTAGCATTAGGCACACTGGTGATGGCAGAGGGCACAATCACAGGCACACTGTAGCTGGGCATATCGGCAGCGGTAGTGGTCAAAGTCGCAGGCATTTTAGAGACAGGCACATAGGTGTTGGCGGATAGCAGGGTTGTAGGCATCTTTAATCCAGTCAAATGAGTATTGGCAGGGGGTGAGATATCAATCTCATCGGAGTTGTACAGAGAGGCCACTGGCAGAGGGGCCATATGGTGTCTCGTGATATTGGGAGCAGTTGAAGTCTTTTTTTAATGAGTTTCTGGTATGCATGTGTTAGGTAGGTATAAGACAGGAGGTGTTGTTGCAGGAAACAAGAGGGTAGGTTTTGTGGGGCGGGGTAATGCCTTTCACCGTGATCCCTGACCAGGCCAACCCTGCCAGGAGTACGGCGGCGTGGGAGAACTGACTGCCTCCTTGGAATGGGGTTGCCGACCAGCTCGACTCTTCGAGTATTGTGTGTGTGCTCTGTGGTCAGAGACCCTCGCTCTCTCGTGAACTCGAGCCAAGGGAGCATAGTCACTTCTCTTCTTAAATCCAAAGTGAAAACATCTCAGGGTGGATAATAAGGTAGGTAGCCTGATCTTTTTCAACATGAACTACAGAAACTGCCTTTGAGACAAACCCTAATCTCAGCAAAGGGTCACCAGAACAAGAACATTCAGAGATATGCAGAAACCAAGAAATCCCTGGCTGAAGCTATAGCTACCAAGAATACCACATTTGAGATGAACATGTCAAGGGGTCCTTCCAATAAGGGCTTATAAGGAGGATCCTAGAGAAAATCCAACACTAGGGAAAAAACCCCATGCAGGACAAAGAGATTTCAAAACTGGATAGGAGACAATCCCCTTAGGAGCCCACAATCATGGCCCTCAATTGCAATCAGGCCTCCAGGGTTCCATAAATGTCTTTGTTGTAGGCAACTCCTCTTTAAGGGTTAAGAATTGTCAGATCCATACTGACATCTTCCTGGAGGAGCTGGCAAGAGTGCCTCCTGCTCGTGGCACCAGGACTGGTAAGACTTTCAGTACCCTCTGGTAGGGCCTACCGGCAGACCACTGGTAGAAGGTGCTGTAGCACCTCCCAGGTCCACAAAAACAGATGTCTGCATGTGAGGATGGAGTCAGCGAGCAGGGTCTTTAAGGGGAGTGACGTTTGGGGCAGAGACATACTTGAAAACAGGAACCACCTGTGACGAATCCAGGGAATTCATCCCTTCTCCCCAAGGGGGAGCTGCACCCTTTGAGACTTGGGAGGTAAGCTTGCTACGCAACACCCTCTCTGGGAGGGGGGACTGGGCAAGTGGATTCTCACTCGGGGTGAACCTCCACCCCCGGTTAGGGGACAAGGACTCCCCAGTGAACAATCCTGTAACATTTCCCTTGCTACCAATGTCCAATTGGGTTATTGTATACATGTAGACTGATAACAATGTTAATCAAAATTGACCTTTTACTATGTTTGGTTTGGCTGCAGACCCCTCCCTGGGACCGGAATCCCAGGACCAATGGAATCATGTGTCTCCTTACAGGGAAGATACCTATCAGGAACAAGACCCTTATCTGCTGTAGAGGAGCCGATGCGGAACAAGTTGACAGCTGGGGAAAGAAGAACCGGAGAGAGACAGCACAATATGGGAGCCGCCGCGGTAGTGTGGAGCCAACGCATGGTGGAGGCAAGATGAAGATGCGTATATGGTGGGCAGACAGCATGCAGAACGCTGCAGAGTACTCGCAGCCCCAGGCTCGAAGGTCTTGAGAGGAGCAAGACTAAACCATGACCAAAAGGTAAGATGCCGCGCCAAAACCGCAGCAGCCGAAGGAAGTAATAGGGAACCAACAGCGCAAGGAGCCCGGTTCCACTGTGGAAGGAGTGACCACTTCCCCCAAAGGAGGCGGCCTCGAACAAGCAGGTACGCAGTTCTCGACAAAGAGAGGGAGGATGGTTTTTGAGCTTTGCGTGGCTCCAAGAGAAAGTCAGAATGCTGATAAAGCAAACCAAGTGCCAAAGCCAACAGAGACATAAAGAGGGTGAACTTGAGAACCACAACTCAGTTGAGAACCAGAACGCGTTCTCGGGACGATAGCTCAGGGGCAACACGCTCGTCTTGGAAGCAAGACGATGCGGAGCTACACAGGTGTGATCCCCGGTCCGCGCTTAGAAACCTCTGGGTATTAAGCAGGTTATAAATAAACGATTACAATTACAACCCACAAGGGGTTATTTGAAAGCAGGACTTTTGCTCTTTGTCTGCTGCTCTTCTTTGCTGTTATTACCTTGAAGAAATAGTTTGTGAACGAGTTTGACTTGTACATTATGCATGGTTCTAAATTAATAAATACATTCTTGAAAAGAAAGCAGAACTTTGGTCCCTGGTAACGCTGAAGTGAGGCTCAATGCTAATTTCGGTGCATTTTTGTTGATTTTGCTGCTTAGAAGCACCCCGGCGCCGTGTTGATCTCCCTGCCTCACCTTCCGTGTTCTTTTACCTGCCTTGTGTCCCGGCCCCTCTCCCAATTGGCTAATTTCTCCTCCAAATGGAACAGAGACCACGTCCCTCGCTGAGACACCTTCAGCGTGCCACTTTGGTCCGTGGCAATGCTGAGGTGAGGCCCCCTGCACTCCATTGCTCATTTCTGTGCATTATTGTTGATTTTGCTCCTTAGAAGCGCCCCAGCGCTGTGTTGATCTCCCTGCCTCCCCTTCCGTGTTCTTTTCCCCGCCTTGTGTCCCGCCTCCTCCACTGATTGGCTAATTATTCCTGCAACGGGGACCTAGTCCCTTGTTGAGCCACCTCCAGCGTGCCACTTTGGTCCCTGGCAACACTGAGGTGAGGCCCCCTGCACGCATTGCTAATTTCTGGGCATTCCTGTTGATGTTCGCTCTTTAGAAGCACCCCAGCACCGTGTTGATCTCCCTACCACCCCTTCCATGTTCTTTTCTCCACCTCATGTCCTGCCCCCTCCCCCGATTGGCTAATTACTCCTGCAACTCGAACAGGGACCTAGTCCCTCGTTGGGCCACCTACAGCATGCCACTTTGGTTCCTGGCAACGCTGAGGTGAGGACCCCTTGCAGCATAGTGCTAATATCTGTGCATCATTGTTGATTTTGCTGCCTAGAAGAGCCCTGGCGCTGTGTTGATCTCCCTGCCGCCCCTTCTGTGTTCTTGTTCCCGCCTCGTGTCCCGCCTCCTCCACCGATTGACTAATTATTCCTGCAACTAAACGGGGACCTAGTCCCTCGTTGAGCCACCTCCAGTGTGCCACTTTTGTCCCTGGCAGCACTGAGGTGAGGCCCCCTGAAACCTTTGCTAATTTCTGACCATTCCTGTTGATGTTTGTTGCTCTTTAGAAGTGCCCCAGCGCTGTGTTGATATCGCTGCCACCCCTTCTGTGTTCTTTTCTCGGCCTCATGTCCTGCCCCCTCCCCCGATTGGCTAATTACTCCTGCAACTCAAACAGGGGCCTAGTCCCTCTTTGAGCCACCTCCAGCATGCCACTTTGGTCCCTGGCAATACTGAGGTGAGGACCCTTTGCAGCCCAGTGCTAATATCTGTGCATTCTTGTTGATTTTGCTGCTTAGAAGCTCCCCAGCGCTGTGTTGATCTCCCTGCCTCCCCTTCCTTGTTCTGGTTCTCGCCTGGTATCCCACCTTCTCCCCTGAATGGCTCATAGAATCCCATTAATAGTATAGCGCTAGGGCAGACCCGTGCCCGTAGCAGCCCAGCGGCTAAGGGCCTTTGGCAAAGGGAGCTCCTACAGTAACAGCTCCATACTGTGTCTGCAGGTGTCAGCAGGGAAAGCAGCCACCCTATAACATAAACCAAACCTAAACTACTAACTAACCCTGAATCGCTCATTGACACATATAACCAAACAGAACCACTGTGCCCAATCACCTAGCTCATTCTCCACACTGAGCTCAAGGGAAAGGACCAGCAGTGCTCCCACCTGAGTCCCAGGGTGCAGTGTCAAGCTCCTACCGTTCCCTCTAACAACAGCTAACACTTCCGTGCTGCAACCGCATTCAACGAGGTGGTAGCAAAGGGATAATTCCACCTGCAAACAAGCAGTAGCAACCGGCTGCAGTACCCAGATGTGTCAAACTAGGAACAGACTGCCGTCAACCAGTATCAATGGATAAGGTAGCCGCAATTCTTGCACAATCACACTGGTACCAATAACCACTTTAGCATTCACCCCACCATACAACACTACCACCGGAAAGAAGTGCACCAACCACTCCCACCAATCACCCACATCAGGAAATCCATTGTGAAGACAAACTATTTCAAAAAACGATTGTATCATGAAACCTAGACTTCTCTCCCACTATATAGGGTTCTCTAATCTAGGTGCTGTATTACTGTCTGTCATTCTGTGAAACCTAGGCCTTTCTCCCATTATCTAGATGTCTCAAATCTAAGTGTATTTGATTACATTGTTATTGCACTTACTGTTATTCCATTTACTTTTGTGCCCCCGTGTTAGGCCTTTTCTCCCTTTATCCAGGTGTCACAGATCTAGATGCTGCTATCGCATCTACTGATACTGCATTTGCTGTAGCGCCCCCTGTGTTTGCCCCTTTCTCCCTCTGTCCAGGTGTCCCATATCTAGGTGCTGCCATTGCATTTACTGCCATTGAATTTACTGTTATTGCATTTACTGTTGTGCCCCCGTGTTATGCCCTTTCTCCCTCTATCCAGGTGTCCAAAATCTAGCCACTGCTATTGCATTAACTCTCACTACATCTGCTGCTATTTTAGTCTTAGGTGCATAGACCCTGATACCTTCTGTCCTAACCCTCTGTATCTGCAGCTACTCTCTGACCTCCACATCTCTCACCTGCTGCACTACTCCATCCCACAACCATACATGACTTGCCCAACCTGATGGAGATAATAATAATGAATAATTTAGCATTTATATAGCGCTACGAACCCTCAGGTATCTGAGCGCTGCTGATCATTACCCACAGTGTGTGGTATTCATTTATCGACTTCGGAAGGATGAAAGGCTGAGTTTGGCTAGGCTGAGATACCACAGGCTGAGATACCACAACAACCAAGACCGCCCTTCCACCCCCACGACCATGCCCCCGCCACACCACCGCCACCCTCCATCAAACAATAATGTACCCCACCTGGCTAATGTCTTCCGTACTAGCTCCTTCATTCACGAATGCCCCCGCATGCCACTTCACCCCGCCATCTCCGACCTCTGTACATGAACACCCATACACTCTGACCCCCTCACACACTCCCAATCACCATACCCCCTCCTGTCTGAGATCAGAGGAGTGCTCTAGAATGCCAAATCCAACCGCCCCCCTACCCACTTCCCACACACCTCAGCCCATCCACCCCACCTGCCTTCTCTCACCCGCCAGGCATCCATTGAGAACACCCCCTATGCCCCATTACTACAAACGTGCAATTTCCAACCCACAAGCCAGAGGAGCTCTCTGGCGCTCCAAACAACACGAGCCCCCGCCACTACCGTGGCATTGGTGCGGTCACGCATGAACTCCCCCCCCAGACCTGCCCCACCGACCTAAGCCCTCCCCACCCCTGCCAAAACCTCTTTAAATTCTGCACTAGCATTCACCATCTCGTCCAGAGCTCCAAGTTGCACCATCATTGTCAACCCACCACCAACACGCATTCCATTCCTCCTCCACCTCAATCCCACACCTCCTCACCACCAACACCACTCCTTCAAAATCCCAGCATCTCCTTGACAGTGCAGACCAATTAGGACCTCTGCACCGTCCAAACTCTGCACAGCTCGGCGACTCCCCCGCTTCACCTGTGAAACCCTCTCGCCCTACCCCCCTCACTCACCTCCCCCCACATCAGCTCCTCCTCCTCAACCCCCACTCACAAACCTCCGCCCTCAACCCTATTCCCTTCTCTCAAAGGAGCACGTCTTGCCCTTTCTAAAACCGTTGCTTGATCCCCTTTCCCCTCTGGCCCTCCGACACTCTCTCGCACTCCTCTTGCAGCCAAATGCACACAGTGGGGAAAGGGTGACTGGCCCTCTCCCTCGAGTCTCCATACCTCACCATCTCTTCATCAGTACAACAACCCATTCTTTCCCAGCCCTGCCGTCAGGCACACCCCATCTGCCACTCCCAGTCTCCACCTCTTCTAACATGACCTCTCACCCAGTACACCTAAAGCCCTAGCTCGCGCCAGACACAAACCACACTCAACAACTCGAAGCCAATCAGGTGTTCTCAAAAGAGCGCTGAGCTTGATGCTATATTAGATGTTTACAGGTTTTATGTTTGTTTAATCACGTTTTCTTAATTTGCACTTATTGCTCCATTTTAGTTCAGTAATAACTCACTGGTTTCCTTTGTTACTTTCAAAGTAAACATTTTAATTAATAAATCAAAAATATCCTCTCAATAATATTTCCAAAATGTCCTGGTTGACACGTGTGTCGGCATTAAGCCATTCGCAAAACCAGTCAAAAATATAATTTTCAATTCAACTTGATACTGTACTTGATTATATTCCAATTCTCCTCTCAACATCATCATTAAAGGGTTAATCCCTGGTCATGCTGATCATGGAGGCAGTCTCCCGTATACCCCCAGCGTTCCAACACTCAACAACTCGCCTGACCCCACAATAGTAATAATAGAACAGGCAGGTTGGTGTATTGCCCAAAAGAGCGGGGAGAAACCACACCGCCACACCAAGCTGCAAAAAACACAAGATACAGATTAGAGGCAATAAATCAGAACATAAGGGAATTATGGAAATCTAGGATGTGAGCGAGTACCTGAAAAGAGGATTGGCAGCTAGTATTTTAGGAGGAATTCTAAAGAAAAGAAAGAAAAGAAAAGGCTCAAATTGGAAGTTATATTTAGGTGGTTACTATTGATAAGAAAGTAAGGAGAAGGTCTTACCCCCTTATGAATGAAAGGAGGTCCAAAGAGAACACAACGGAGGTATAAAATAATAAACAGGGAAGGTTAGTAGAGGATAGCTTCCCGAACGGCACGAGGGTCGCAACTAGATTCGGGATGGTGCAAGGAATCAGCAGAGCGTCCAGCTTGCACAATGAGGTATCCACAAAGTCTATTCACAGAATACTGCAGTATGTTAAGAAGACAAGTCACAATGGCTGAAAATATTTTACCGTTATGAGTAAGAACTGTAATCAGGAAACAGAGGAAACGGTAATCCGGCCAATGCTTGAATTGTAAACAGAAGAACCGGGTCAACAAGTGTAACGTAATACACAACGTAGTCAAATAAGGGCCAGACAACAGGCAGGTCAGAAAGCGTTCCGAGTTCGGGCTTCAGGTAAACTTGCAAGAAGGAGAAAAACTGTCCGTAAAGGATAACACAAGGCAAGTCCAGGGGCATTCCGAAGTCGAGTCAACAGCCGGCAATTCCAAAGGCAGACAAGGGGCGCGCGAGATGCAATTCCGATAACAAGTCCGGGGTCAGGTACAGGAATAATCCAAGAGAGTACACACGAACGATGGCGAAAATAGCAACGCTAATTAGAAGCGCCGTGTCTTGCGCGATGTGTGTTTTTATTTGTCCGAAGGAGCGTCAGAGTCAGCTGATTAGGAGACGCCGGCTTGTTCGTGCGGCGTGGTTTCCCTGACAACCGCCAGAGTTTCCAGAACGGGGAAGCAAGAAAGGACACCCGACCTCTTTGAAATCGGGAGCGCCGTGAACCGAGCAAAGCCGCTCGGTGCCCATGTGTAACAGCATCCGCCCCCAAAGAGAGCGGCAACCCCCGAGAAACATGGAACTCCCACAAGAGGTCAGGCGAGTGGATGTGCGACAAGGGCTCCCAAGTCCTTTCCTCTGGGCCGTAGCCTTTCCAATCAACCAAATAATACAAAGAACCTCTAGAGATCTTGACATCCAAGATCCGGGCCACCTCGAATTCCTCTTCCCCGTCCACCAAAACAGGTGCTGGACGGACCTGTAGGCGAATGTCAGGCGGACAGGGTTTCAACAGGGATACATGAAACACCGGGTGAAACCGCCATGAGGCTGGAAAAGATAGGGGTACCGCCACAGGATTAATCACCGCCGATACCCAAAAAGGACCCACAAAACGAGGTAAGAGAGACCTTTTGCCAGAAATGCGTAAATGACGCAAAGATAGCCACACTGACATGCCCACTGTATATGTCGGAGCAGGGGTGCGACGAGCATCCGCAAACCTCTTGGCCCGCGACTGGGCCCGTAACAAATGCCCCCGCACATCCTGATGCAACTGATCCATGTCCCACACACAAATTTGAGCTGCCAGGTTGTCAATGGGCAACGTGGGATCCAGCAGCAGAGAGCGGGGATGAAAGCCATACAAGGCATAGAAGGGTGAGACCCTAGTTGCAGAATGCATGGAATTATTATAGGCAAATTCTGCCTGAGGCAGGGCAGCCAGCCAAGTACGTTGGTATTGCAGGCATAAGCAGCGCAAATATTGCTCCATAGTGGAATTGGTACGTTCTGTAAGGCCATCAGTCCGAGGATGGTAAGAGGAGGAATACCTGCCATCAACAAGCAAAGAAGCGGTAAGTGCCCTCCAGAAGTGCGAAGTTAACTGGGATCCCCTGTCGGAGATCAATATTGATGGAAGTCCAAAACGCTTGAAGATGTTGGTCACAAACAATTCCGCCAGAGCAGGAGCCGTTGGAAGACCAGTACATGGAATGAAAACAGCATACCGGGTGAAATAATCGATAACCACCAAAATTATGTCGAAGCCTTTGATCCTAGGCAATTCAACCACGAAGTCCATCAATCATTTGCCTGGGTCTGTAAGGAACCGGAAGCGGGTGTAACAACCCCATAGGTTTTGACCTGGATGACTTACATTGGGCACAAATAGAACAAGAGGCCAGATAGTCAATGACGTCGCGTGTCATGGAAAGCCACCAGGACCATCTACGCAAAGACTCAATGGTTTTCTGTTGACCATGATGTGCTGCTACCGCTGAGTCATGAGACCATTGAAGAACAAGGGTGCGTGCTCAGCCTGGTGGAACATAGATCCTTCCTTTGAAGTAGGGCAGCCCATGAAGTATTTCAAGCTCGTAATCTGAGATAGCTGTTGGATTGGATGTAACCCATTCTTCCAGCATAGCCCGCAAAGAAGGTTGAACAGCGCAACCACATACCACATTGTCCTGTAGCAAAGGAGTTGGTTCAGGACGTTGCCGCAGAGTATTCACTGGTAATCGAAACAAAACATCTGCCGCCGCCTGCAGACGCGCAGGACGATATGTAATGGAAAACTGAAATTGTGAAAAGAACAAATGCCATCGAGCCTGTCGTACGGTCAGGCACTTCATATATTTGAAGGCAAAGAGACTTCTGTGATCCGAGTAGACCGTGACCGGATGTTTGGCTCCCAACAGGTGATGCCTCCACTCGATGAAGGCCTCTTTGATGGCCAGAAGTTCCCTTTCGGTAATTTAGTTTAGTTTAGTTTATTCATTTGTATTGCGCACCAGACCCGAGGGTATGAGGGCGCATGAGCAGCATGGTTATTCAAAGCTTGGTTACATGTTGCTTATACATTACATTACAGTATTCCAATGTGACAGTGTAGGACAATGTATACAGTTTTACCAGAAGGGTAATAGCAGAATTGTGTTCATAGGTTGTGAGCTTCCTCGAGAAGTAAGCTACCGGGTGGATGTCTCCGGACTGAGGACAAGCCTGAGACAGAACGGCACCAATAGCAAAACCTGATGCGTCTGCTTCAACGAAGAATGGTAGATCCGGTTTGGGATGTTGAAGAACAGGGGCAGATGTAAAAGCAGCTTTCAGCCTTTCAAATGCCATCTGGGCTTTCTCAGACCAGGCGAAAGGAACCTTAGAACTGGTTAGAGCAGTAAGCGGTGCCGCCAGAGAAGAGAAGGAATGGATAAAGCGCAGATAGAAATTCGCAAACCCTAGGAAGGATTGCAAAGTCTTGACGGAAGTTGGGACCGACCATTTCAATACTGCCTTGACCTTAGAGGAACTCATTCGAATACCCTGGATAGTGATGTCGAATCCAAGAAACTCGACTTCCTGAGTGTGAAACACGCATTTCTCCAGTTTGGCAAAGAGCTGGTTTTCACAGAGCCATTGGAGAACAGTGGAGACGTGTTTTATGTGTTCAGTGAGGGATGGAGAATAGATGAGGATATCATCTAAGTATATGACGACATATTGATCAAGGATGTCACGGAACACATAGTTCATAAACGCCTGAAAGGTAGCCGGGGCGTTGCAGAGACCAAAAGGCATCCCAAGATACTCGAAAAGGCCAAAACGAGTCTTGAATGCGGTCTTCCACTCGTCTCCGCTTCTGACTGATGCGCACCAGGTTATACGCCCCGCGTAGATCCAGTTTAGAGAAATACTTAGCCTGACCCAATTGATCCAGCAACGCCGAAATCAAGGGAAGAGGGTACTGATTTCTTACAGGTACTGCATTCAGGGCCCTGTAATCAATACAACACCTAAGGTCCCCTTCCTTTTTAGGTACAAAAAAGAGGGGTGAGGCCGCCGGAGAGGTCGACAAACGTATGAAACCCATGGTTAAAGCCTTGTCTAGATATTCTTTAAGTACTTTGTCTTCCTGTAGAGACAATGAATAGACTCTGCCCGAGAGTATTTTAGTGCCCAGAACCAACTCAATAGTAAATAGTAAATGCGATGAGGAAGCAGAGTCTCAGCCTTTTTTTTGTCAAACACGTCAGAAAAGGACGAGTACTCCCGAGGTATCTGTGGAGTGCTCTCGACTGACAATGCTCCAACAGAAGGTGAAAGAGTTGCCAACAATCGACTGGTAGAGCTAGAGGCAACCTCATGTGAAGTAAAACACTGACTGTTACAGAAGGCAGAAGGGAATTGGATAACCCCCAATGCCCAATCAATATGGGGGTTATGCAACTGTAACCATGGTATTCCCAGAATAATTCTGTAGGCTGGGGCTTTGATCACATCGAAGGTGATCACTTCAGAATGACCGTCCTCAGTGCTCATAGTTAATGGTTCGGTTTGCTGGACTACTATTCCAGAGACCAATGCAGAACCGTCAACAGCAGAAACCGACTCGGGTTGGGGTTTAGCCGCCAATGTCACCCCAAAAGTCTTGGCGTACTCATGGTCAATATAGTCGCCAGTGGCACCTGAATCTATGATGGTATGTTGGAGGCTATAGGAATTAAATAATTAAAGTTGGTAGCCTCGAACAATGGGAAAATCCCATAGAGATATATTTGTGGTCGAATGTAAAAAGTAGTATCCACTGCCACCAGCCAAAACTTGATCAGGGGGGACGGAGACGTGCCCCCTCGAATAACAGACCCCGGGGCAATCAAATTGCCCCGACCAGTACGTCCACAATATGATGGTTTGTACTGATTTCTGTTCATAATTTGGAACTAGTAAAGCCAATGGTGACTTTACATGCCCTGGGAGACAGTAGTCAGTCCCAGGGTATGGAGTCTATGGTGGGGTGTGACTATGACACCCCTGTGTCACTGCACTGAGGGTGCTGTGTAACACACATAGTAAAAACACATGAGACCCTATGGAGTAAAAGACCCCATAGCCCATGAAACACATTAACAGTCAAAGGAACCCCTCAAATCATGTCCAAGTGTGTGAGGAAAAGAATCTCACTCTTGGCAGGAGAAAAAAACAAACTCCAGAAATCCAGCAAAGCTGCTGGGGGACTCACTACGTTAGGAAATTCAGCCTAAACAGAGAATTCTCCCTAACACTCGCCCCCCCCCCCCCCAGACTAAGGGACAGGAGGATTTAATCGACTCCTGGATGAATCTCATACCTCTAGTCGATGACATACATCCTAGAGAGACCATCATCATTTTGGTGGTGACACCCTGACCTATGTTCTATGGTCAAATCAAAGGATTTCCTTTGTAAGCTGTATGACCTACAAACACTTTGAGGAATATTAGTCTTTTTAAAGTTATAGGAGATCTGGTTGACCAGTCCCTCAGAAGTTGGTACAACTTCTGAACCTGTGTTAGGCTTTTTTAACGGGTCCTTATAAAGGATTCCCTTAGATCTAGAGGGGCCTCCAGAGGTTCTCACCACTTCTCTGTTGGGAAAAGGTTGGGTTATAGGCCTCTTGGTTGGAGGGGATGGAGATAAGCAAGGTACATGCTTCTTCTTCCTCTTAGATCTACATTTACCTACTTTAGGAGTTTCCCCCTTAAGACTAGGAATTGGGTTGGAGTCTTCTGTGGAAGGTCCAACAGTCTGAAGGTTTTTTGCCTTAGACTTTTCTTTTCTGGTTTTCCACCTGCACTGAGAATTACCAGTTCTCTTAGGCCTGGTTAGGGTTCCAGTAGGTCTATCCACCTCTTCCTCAGAAGCAGGGGGAGTCACAGACTCTGTAACTGGGGGAACAATGATGGAGCTTGGTTGGGGCTCCCATTTCCCTAACATTTTAGCCTGAAATTTGCCTGGGTCAGAGGTCAATTTACCAACACCAGGGCTTGTAGTGGGGTTCTCAGTAGAGGTTCCCACAGGCTTAGAGTGGTTCCTTAAGGTGGCCTCTCTAGCCAATTTGGTTTGGTTCTGGGTCTCCATACTGGGAGGCCTGGGGGTACTGGATACTACTCCTAGAGTTCTTAGATCATTCCCCAACAGGACTCTCCCAGGCACCTCAGTCTGAACACTGACAAGAATCAAGACTGTCATGTCATTACACTGTATTAGGGCTGGTAGAATTGGAACCATTTGGACAGGGCCTCCAGACATCTTAGTGGGACCTTTGGGTGCATTAGCAACATCCTCAGGCCTGAAAAAGCTTTCATCCACTACTGTTCTGCTGGCCCCAGAGTCTCGCCTGGCAGGAGTATCCTGGCCATTGACAAGAACACTGTCCATATAATAAACTTTAGAGTTTTCTGGTATGGAGTTGTGCACACTCCTATTCTGATCACTAACCAGACCCATGGACTCTACTGTTACACTTGCTTGAAGACCCGAAGGTTCTTCAGCAAAGACTTCAAAGTGAGCAATAGTCATTTGGACTTCCTCCTCAGGAGTGAAGGCTAAGGAGACTGTGCTGATCCCTGTAGGTTTACCCTTACATCTGGGATCTCCTTTGATGTGGTCAGTTGCCCCACAGAGATAGCATGTTCCAAATGCTCTCTGGAAGGGTGGCTTGGCCTGACCTCCTTCTGGTTTGTGACTAGAAGGTACACTAGCCTGTTGTGGTTTACCCTGGGACTTACCCTGGTTATTTTGTTGTTTGGTGCCCTCTTTGGTTTGGGAGGTATTAGAAATCTCTTGGTTCCCTTTTGGTGGCTGCTTTCCCTCATCCTTTTTCTGAGTGACCCCTGAATCCTTGTGAGTAGCCCTGTTGGCAACCCACAAGTCAGCAGCCTTAGCTAGTCTTCTAGGATCTAATTCCTTTGAATCAGCCAAGTGCTGTCTGAGCTCAGGAGAGCAGGCATCATAAATGGACTCCAACATTACAAGATTTCTCATTCCCTCATAAGTGTTCACCATGTAACCCTTAATCCATCCCTCTACGTTTTTCAAACACTCACTAACCCAGGTAGCCCCAGGGGTGCCATCATTCTTTTTGAGGGTCATAAACCTCTTAAGGTTCTGGGAAGGGGTCTTCCCAAATCTAGCTATCAAAGCTAGTTTCACACATTCATAATCCTTCTTATCCACCTCCCCCAACTCCATTACCACATCAGTTGCAACAGGGGGGAGCCTAGAGAACAACCAAGGAATTAGCTCATTCCCTGTGATGTCCTGGAGCCCCTGCTTATATTCAAACATTTTCAACCAATCCAACACATCCAACTTAGGTTCATACATACCCACTAATTCCTTAGGCATCCGAGGTCTCTTGGGACTGGAACTCCTAGAGGAACCAGAAGAGAGAGAAGCAGTTTCCACAGACAACGTTTTCATTTCCAGTTCATGATTAAGCTCTATTTCTCAGAGCTTCAACTCAGCCTGCTTCTGCTCAGCTTGGGCATTGATTCTCCTGAACTCTAACTCTTGATTCTGTTCAGATTGAGCAATAAAACGTTTGTATTCTAATTCAAGCTTCATTTTTTCAAGTTCAAAATAAGCAGGATTACATGTGGGACCTGGTATAGGCCCAGTAGGTACAGTAGGTAAGGCAGACAGAGGCTCAGAGTGGCTAACTTCATTAGGTTCACTTTCCTCTTCTGACTCATTATCAAGACTTTGATTCAGATCAATACCATCACTGTTTTCTACATTTGCTGGGGGGATAGATTCCTCTGTACCACCCAGACTTTGGTTTTCTAACAATCTTTCTACAAGTTCCATTTTCTTGCCCTTCTCAGTGAGATTCGTATGTCTACACAACACTTTTAAGCAATCAGCAGTTTTGGCAGACAATGATTCTAGGGTATAACTCTCCATAGCAGACATAGTTAGAAAATCAGCTTTTTAGTGCTAAGCTTTGTGGTTAGTTGTCCTAAAGTATTAAAAAAGCACACTAAAGTGTATACTCACACCTCTTAAACCGATTGATTAGAGTGCCATCTTCGTTAAGCGCTCACTGCTGTCTGAAAATAAGTGTGGCTTTACTTAAGACTTGTCTAATAATCGTTGAAGGGAGTGTATATCTTTTAGTGACCGTGTTTTTGAACTGCTTGATATTAGTGCCAGTGTGTTTAACTAGATGTGTGTTTAAATAAATAATTATGTCTCTTTTACACCAAGCTCTGGTCAGTGTTTTTGGTTGTTCTACTGTGTTTTATTGACCTATTGTGAATACTCTGTATACTGCCTACCTCTTCTTGAGAGAAGTCTGACTGCTCAGCCACAGCTACCAGGTAGATCTGGGTGGTACAGACTGCTACCAATTGGGTTTACTGCCAACAACCTGTAGTCTTAAATCTTTTGCAGTGGCCCCAGAGGGAACTGCACAGGTTTCTGCCTAACAAGATCTCACCCCCTTATGAATGAAAGGAGGCCCAACGAGAACACAACGGAGATATAAAATAATAAACAGGGAAGGTTAGTAGAGGCTAGCTTCCCGAACGGCACGAGGGTCGTAACTCGATTCGGGATGGTGCAAGGAATCAGCAGAGCGTCCAGCTTGCACAATGAGGTATCCACAAAGTCTATTCACAGAATACTGCAGGTTGTTAAGAAGACAAGTCACAATGGCTGAAAATATCTTACCGTAATGAGTTAGAACTGTAATCAGGAAACAGAGGAAGCGGTAATCCGGCCAATGCTTGAATTGTAAACAGAAGAACCGGATCAACAAGTGTAACGTAATACACAACCAGCGGGAAGGAGAGACGTAGTCAAATAAGGGCCAGACAACAGGCAGGTCAGAAAGCGTTCCGAGGTCGGGCTTCAGGTAAACTTGCAAGAAGGAGAAAATCTGGCCGTAAAGGATAACAAAGGCAGGTCCAGGGGCGTTCCGAAGTCGAGTCAACAGCCGGCAATTCCAAAGGCAGACAAGGGGCGCGAGATGCAATTCCGATAACAAGTCCAGGGTCAGGTACAGGAATAATCCAAGAGTACACAGGAACGATGGCGAAAATAGCAACGCTAATTAGAAGCGCTGTGTCTTGCACGACGTGTGTTTTTATTTGGCCGAAGGAGCGTCAGAGTCAGCTGATTAGGAGATGCTGCTTGTTCCTGCGGCGTGGTTTCCCTGACAACCGCCAGCGTCTCCAGAACAGGGAAGCAAGAAAGGACACCCGAGCTCTTTGAAATCGGGAGCTCCGTGAACCGAGCAAAGCCGCTCGGTGCCCATGTGTAACACTACCGCCCACCAACTGTTCCTGCTCCCCATCGACCTGACCCACTCACCCACCTCCCCCTCAAAGAGCACTTGTGTCCCAAACCCCCACTAGCACTCCTCGGTTAGCCACAGCCACCCAGACTGTTCCCACCACACTTTGCATCGCCTCTCAATCCAACCAAGCCCTCCCAGCCACGAGCGTCAGGAAAACCACCACGCCTCATGAAGTCACCTGCCTCCTTTTCAATGCCCACTGCGTGGAGAGAAACAGGAGCAGCATCTTTGACCTCCTACCCGTTGACAATCCTGACCTCATTTTCATCACTGAAACTTGGTTCTCTGATCATTTTGCACCAGTCACGCACAAGGCTTTCCCCCCAGGCTACTTGCTTACCTTCCACAACAGACCTTCCAGAGGTAGCAATGTAGTGATCCTCTATAAACCTCATTTCTCCATCTCACTCACCGAAAGCCAGCCATGCAATGATAACTGTGAATCCCTTCAAGTGAAACTCTCTCTATTGTCAAAACTCATTCCCAGCTTCCTATTCATATAAAGATATGACAGACATTTTGCCAACAATCTCTGTGACTCGCTAGCTACCATTCAGGTAAACCACCCAACACGCACACTACTGGGGGACTTCAATATCTGGTTTGCTTTACCAAACAACTCCATGACCCAACCCCTGGTCGACAGTCTAGAGGCACTCAACCTCTCCCGACATACCACTGGTCCAACCCACTGTGGAGGTCACACCCTTGATGCAATCTTCAGCTCCTACGACCTTTTCTCTGTATCTAGTCCCAAACCGCTCATCTGGACAGACCACTCTACCACTCCTTTTCTCTGTTCACACTCCACCCCCTCCACCCAAGACTCGCCCTGCCCGCATAAATGAACACAAATGCTGGAACAAAGTCAAGGTACTCCCTGACCTAGCTGAAGCCCTGCTACACAGTCTCCCAGCACCGCCGACCTCAGATAGACCATTAACCATCGAATCCTTTGACTCCTGGCTTAAATAATCACTACTTCCTCTCACCCCCTCAAGCCCGCAGCGGTGTCCAGTCATTTGGTCGACTGCAAACTGGTCGACTGCAATTTGGTCGACACCATTTGGTCGAAAACCAAATGGTCGAATTTTTTTTTTTTATTTATATATGTGTTTTGTGGGTTTTCGTGTGGGAAAAAAAAATAAAAAAAAGGGGGTTGGGGGGGGGGACCCACCCCAAAAAAACCAAAAAAGGGGTAAAAATAAAAAATAAAAATTCGACCATTTGGTTTTCGACCAAATTGATTCGACCAGTTGTCCAGTCGACCAATTGTTTTCGACCAAATGACCTATAACCGCCCGCAGCCTATGTATGTCTGTTGCGCCCATAAGCCTCTGGGTCTATAGGTGCGCGGTATACATATTTAAAGTAAAGTTAAGTAAGTAGGGGCGGAGTAAAGGAAACACAAATGCTTTGTACATGTTAGAGAGGGGATGGCATGTATTTATTTAGTTATTTATTTATCAAATGTATAAAGCGCACAAGCAGCCCAGGGGCATTAAGGTGCTGTTACAGACCAGTTACTTGCAGGCAACCGAAAGAATTGACAGTGTAGAGCATGTATAGAGCAGAAAAGGATTTTCGGAACACCCAGTATGAGGGTTCCGATCTCAATGCAGAGGGGAGAGAGTTCCACTGTTTGCGATGTAAGGAAAGCTAGAGCCACCGGCTTTGGCTCGTTTGACCTTAGTTTGGACAAGGCAGTGAACATAAGGAGTCCTAGTTGGCCTGGCCGACTGGGTTCTGGTGATTTTCCTGGAGAGATGGGGGGACGGGGCAGAATTAGAGAGGCACTTGTGTGTGATGGGCATGTTTTAAAAATGATACGTTGTCGGATGGGGAGCCAGCGCACTGCTGTCCTGCCTGCGGTTATGTGATCCCTCTTGGGAATGTTGGGGGCAGCTCTAATGGCATTGTTTTGTATGACTAGAAGCTTAAGTAGATTTTTAGCAGACATGCCTGCAAAGAGGGCATTTATTTATTTATTTATTTATTATTTGTCTTTTTAAAGCGCACAGCTGCCCTCGGGCATCGTGGCGCTGTTATAAGATAGTTTACTTGGCATAGGTGAATATAACGAAGACACAATGGGAACATGGTTACAGACATAGCTAAAGTTCTGAGGTTACATGGGAACAGTGAGCATAGGTACAGTTGTATATTATAATATTACATAACAATAGTCAAGTCTGGGGCCTATGACTGGAGGAATAGAGAAGGTAATAGTTTGCTTCTTGTTGCACCAGAACTTTGGAGTACTGAAAGTCTTCATGTAAGTGGAATCTCAGTTAATATAACTGAATAGGCCTGGTGGCGATGCCTGAACTCCCCCATCATGCTGGGCTGCTGGGCCTCATTGATCATTTTGACCAGGACTTGTGCACAGTTTACTAGCCCACAAAGACTAATTATTCTTCTGCACCTTGATGCTATTTAAATGACACTGAGCGCTAGACAAAAGCATTCAGTATAAAAATATTTCCAGATAATACCAGGTTGCCCACTGGCTTGGCTCCCTGAAACAAGCACTATCATCTAAAAATCGCAATTCCCCAAATCTCCCCAAAAATAGATTTACGTACCCATTCTTAAAAAGCTTAGAACCAGCACCGAACTTAAAGACATAGGGCCTCATTCCGAGGTTGGTGGTAGTCATGGCTCAATTTGCGCCATGACTGCCACCAATAACAGGTCCGGCACCGGTATAGTTCAATGGGGACTTACTGGTGTAGTCCGACCTTTGCGGGACCGGTAAGTCCCCATTGCAAATGCCATTCCCCATTCCCATTTGAACCCCCATAGGGCTCAATGGGAATGGGGTGGGCGCAAATAACGGGCTGGCGTATGTCAAGCCCGTTATTTGCGCCCTGGTCCCTTAACGGGTCCCGTCCATAATGCCAGGCCAGACCAGGCGTTAAAGGAGGGACCTGCTAAGGGAACATGTAGTAGGGCGGTAAGGGATTACCGGCACCGGTCTCCTTACCGGTGCCCGGTATCCCTTACCGGCCAACTTGGAATGAGGCCCATAAACACCAAAGTACAGATACAATACAAAAATACTTAGGGTTGACGTGGTGATGATAAAGCAATATGGACTCAACATTGGACACATACAGCACTTGGAATTGAAACAAATTATTGTGAACATTTAAGTCTTCATTAAAAAAGTATGTGTTAATCACCAAGATATCAGAAATTGGTATAAACATCCGGAAATCAGCCCGTTGCACACTGTTTCCTGCAGCAGCCACTCAGCCAGCCGAGTGATCCTATTAGTTTCTCACTTCATGGCACAGATGCAATCTGGGATGATTATTTTATAGGCAATGTGTTGTCTCCCTAACAATGATTTGCTATATATTGGTAAGTGTTTTCCAGTTTGCACACGACATGTGGAAATAACCAGCATACATCTTCTCCCAAATAAACCATAGACTAACGGGAGACACAGGAAAGCAGGGCATTTGACGTGTCTAGAGAGTGGCCTGGGGTGGCACGTGCTACGCCTGGAATCTGATTGGCCACCACAGGTGCCACCCCATTATCCTAAACTATGATCATTATGTGTGTGTATGCGCTCGTGCTTCATGCCACCCCTGCATAAATCAGTGCCCCACTTGGGCCTCGCCAGTCAAATGAGTCTGGACACACCACCGTTTATGGGCGCTGAGACATATGCACCCACCACCTATTCACAGGTTTAGTTTTTTTTTTACAGTTCTATGGTGCCAGAGGGGGCGCGAAGAGGGAGTTGCCCAGTTGTGAGGGACCCTGGAGGGAGTTGAGGGGTTGAGTGTCTGGTCAAGGAAACTAAGACTTGGCTCGCTCTTAAAGGCAGGCACATCCCGAACAGCAAAACAAAAGACAGACTCACCGCGGCTGGCATGGGACGTTGCCTCACGCTGCTCTGGTTCAGGATTGCAGCATTACAAACTAAAGAGTTATGGAAAAGGGCAAAGGCCCTTCCCATCGTTCTTTTTAATGCCTGTCCTGCTTCCAAGGCAGCACATGCACAGGTTTGAGGAGCAGGACAGGAAATGAGCTGGCCCAATCAGGCTCAGGCTTAGTAAAAGAAAAAAAAAGACAACATGCCCAAGTTTCAGGCCAAACAAAAGCTGTGACCGCCCAAATAAAAGGTGCAGGACATGTTGCAGGTGTTGCACCTGGACAGCCGCTAGTGCTCCCCTCTCGTGCAGTGCTCCACACTAATCGCCTCCTTTCCTGGGCTTTCTACAGTCTTGCTCTCGGTACACCCCCCTTTGGCGCTGCTGTTTCACCGCAGGATGGTTTGGGGCGACCACTTCGGCGCAGCGGATGTTTCAGCACGCCCATTTTGGCACAGAAGCCTTCGTGGCACTGCCGATTTGGCGTGAGGGACGTTTGGACGTGGCTGACATTGCAGCCACGTCTAAACACCCTTGTGCCAAACAAAATGGGGAAAAAACACCCAAACCGGCCCACAGCGAAATCAACCACTGACCTGAGGTACGGTCACCTATATCGTAGTATTGTTTTACAATCCCTACTACGCGATTGTTGATTTAATGCAGCGGTCAGCGGGAAATCAAAGCTCAAATTCACATGAAACGTTGAAGGTGGAATTGATACGTAATTTGCTGGATCAATGTTGTAGTGAGCGCAAGCAAACGGGACAAGACACGCGTTTCGGAAAAAAACAACATCCATATGGAAAACAAAGGACATTTGGCCTCATTACAAGTAGGCCGGTCCGGATTTAACGGTGCCGGTACAACCGTACTGGCACCAATTACCGGACTGGCTCATACCGACCCGCGATCCCAGAAACACCATCACCGCAAAGCGACCCCCGCAGTGTCAACGCACCCGTTGGCTCCATGTGCGGAAACAGAGCAACGATTCGCCGGTGCACCCCCAGTCACCGGCAAGGCGCAACACAGCGCACATTACGAGTAGCACAGACACAGAAACACTGCCACAAAGCTGGCAGAAACACCATGAACACTGCAGCGGTATCGCCGGTACCGCGGACATGGCATTAAACAGTGGCAGGTGAGCTTAATCAGGCCCCAGGTGTTCAAAATGAGGCCAGCTGCACCTCGTAGGCCACTGGGAGCCTACAAAAGGGCCACACTCACTCCCAGGCCACCTTCCAGCACAACCATGCCGTCAGATGCTGTAGCAGTATTTGGGCTAGGGAACCTACAAGCAGCAGTGCACATCGTGGCATCAGTGGGGCAGAGGAGGAGGAGGCGCAGGAGGCAAAACTTGAACCACGTGCCCATCCCAAACATAAACGTGCAGCAGGCAGCACCATACAGGCAGCCAGCAATACCCCGCAACAGGGCCTCAATCTGGAACCTAACCCCATGTCAAATCCATACACTATACAGGTTTGACCGGGCCTCAATCATATCCATCGTCACCCTGATTGAAGAGGACATCAGCAGCCGCATTGGCATCCGGACTGCAATCCCCCCTGCTGAAGGTAGTCTCAGTACTGCATTTCCTCAGAACCAGGACGTATCAGCACACTGTTCAGGAGCTGCACGGGCTGTCACAACCCTGTTTTTCAAGAATACTGGTCCAGGTACTGGATGTGCTGCTACGCAATGCATCAGAGTACATTTCCCTAACCCGTGCCCCTCCCCAGGTCATTGCCACCAAGTTGGCCTTCCATGTTATTGCAGGCATGCCCAATTGCATAGGTGCAATAGACTGCACGCACGTGGAGTTGACAGTTGTACATGCAATTGAGGCAGTGTACCGCAATCGGAAGCAATCCCACTCACTGAATGTCCAGATGGTCTGCAATGCCGGACAGATGATCACCCATTGCTGTGCACGTTTCCCGGGGTCTACACACGACTCCATGGTCTTGCGGAAATTCTACATTACCACGCTATATGGAATGCTATGCAGGACAAAACATATGGCTATTGGGTGAGTACAACTGCCAATGCATGACCCCTGTGTATTAGGGGGGGTAGTGAAGAGCCACAGTGTCCCAGGCATGGTGGTGAGTACAACTGCCAATGCATGACCGCTGCTCAATGTAATGGGCAAGCACCAGATGCCCCACAGTTCAACGCGTAACATTTTAAATTGCCACAGCGCGCAAGTACATGCCCTGCCTACCTCCATCCAAACCCTAGCCATGGGGTGGCACTACATGCAATGTCGAAATGAGGAGGTGAGTCGCTCCCATGCCCAATGTACCTGTGCCTCCTCCATGCACATGATGTGCGCTCCCCATGCAGTGTGCATTGCTCACATCTGTTCAGTGACCTGTGTCTGCCTGATGCAGGTCTGCCCATCACATCACAATGCCATAGTCACCCACCACATCTGAACCCATGGGCATTGACATGTGCGCAACATGTCGTTGCCCAATATCAATTCACAAATGTAACCATCACTGACCCCTGCATGGTAATGTGATCCAAGTGTGCTGTACAGATGTATCACACAACTGATTACCAAACGGGGCATCATTGTACTGCATCACCACGAACACTAACATGTGCCCTTGCTTACACTCGCATGCAGGTGATGCTGGACATGCAGTCACGCCATGGCTGATGACGCCCATACGAAGGCCAAGGAACAGGCATGAGGAGGCCTACACCAGGGTACACATACGCACACGTGGCATGATAGAGTGTGCCTTTGGACTACTAAAGGCCAGGTTCTGTTGCCTGAGCTGATCTGGTGGCTCATTGCAGTGCAGCCTGGTGAAGACAGGGAAAATAGTAATAGCATGTGCGATGCTGCACAATCTGTGCATACGCAGGAACATTCCACTGCCCCCGGACATCGAGGCTGAAGACGATGATGATGGTGATGGGATTAGTGCACTGCCAGGCAGGGGTGCCATTGATGGACAACATGCATGTGCAGCACTCATCCACAATTTTTTTGATACACTTCTCATGCACATTCAGCACTTCATGTGGTGGCACAACATTAAATGGTTGTAAACACAAGAAATCAATATTGTCCACTCGTCAATTGCATTTTCACAACAGTGTATTTACAAGTAAATAGGGGTGACGGGAATTGTATAGGAATCAAGTACACACATCCCCCCCACCTCCCCAACGTACCCACCCCCCAACCAGGCCCCAACTGACATACCCCACTAAGGACCACCCCCACTTCCCCAATGTACCCACCCACCAACCACAACCCCATCACAACTGTTTGGACGACAGTTCAACAATGCACTTTCTATTTCCGTCCACGCTTGTGCCCGTACATGTCCTTTCCAGATGGTCCTGACAGCCATGAAGACCTCCTCCGGGGACTATTGGCCACCGAACTGGAGGGTGTGCTGCTGGCAGATGGCACTGCCGGGTTCGCATGTGGCACATGACCCAGGAAAGCCTGTTGGGCAACAAGCATTGTCTTGGCGATATTTGACAGGACCGCTGTCATGATGCCCGCTCCCGGGGAGCCGGTTCAAGCCCTGCGTCCCCGAAAGCGGACATCCAGTCCCCAAGGAAGGACCCAGCAACCCCATATAGGGGCCCTTTGGACAGTGTCCTGGCGCCTATGGCGCCAGGCTCATAAAAGACATCAGTCCTGGCGCCATAGATGCCAGGCTCATTATGGGAGTGCTTGGGTGCACTTACCTGATGCAGACCATGCTGCAGGATCCCGGCCTCCTTGAGGCCTGAAAGGAACTACTTTACCTGTGGGACTAATTTACCATCCAGGCGTGGTCGGGGAAGGATACATACCTGATTGGAGGAAGGATACATACCTGGAACTTCTTCCAAGGCTATTTAAACCCCACCCGAACAGCCACACGTGCTTCGCGTTGTTCTGTATCTAGCAGCTGGACGCTCACCGTGTCTGCTCCTGCATCCTGACTTCTGCCACGCCTGCCAGCATCCTGGATCACCTGCAAAGGAAGAGAAGAAGAGAACAGAAGAAGGAAAAGTCATTACCTGCTAAATCCGCATCCCGGAGACATCTCGCCGACAATCCTGAAAAGGAAGACTTTAATTTAAAAGCTCATTGCGTCGATCGCTGCAGCGCCGCATTCCACTCACCTTTACAGGGCGCCTCCATGTTCAGCAGCGATCATCCGGATTCGCAGTCACGCCCCAGCGCCTAGGGAGAAAAAGACCAGAACAAAAGGTGAGAGAGAGAAGGGAATAAGGAAAGCTAAATCTCCATGTTAAGACTTACCTGTTGATTCATTCCCTCTTCATTTCGGGTCCGCGCCGCATCCTGGCATTTCCGGACCCGGGCCCCTAAGGGGAAAAAGAGACATCAGCGTTAATGAGCGAATGAAAAGACATTACCAAAAAACGCTCATTAAAGACTTACCTGATTTCTACAAGGATTTCACCTCTCATCTCGGGTCGGGCCTGTTCCCCGGCATTCCGTACCCCGGCCCCTATGTGGAAAAAGACACTAGCATTAGTACATTAATGCATGGACACAAGGGGAACCTCTTATCAAAAAACTTACCTGGAAGCCAAGCAAGTTTGGTTCTCACCAATCCGAAAATCCAGTGAAGTAACTGGATACCAACGCGCCCCTGCATCAGAAGCAGGATGGAGAGCTCGTTCTTCCAGACCCTAAGGTGAGGCGCTACGAGAAATCACAGAAGGGTTTCGAGGAGGGTGAGAGGGGAAAGTGGGAGGCCGATTGCATTACCCCGCAGATAGTTAATCCCCTATTTTCGCCTATAGAAGGATACTTCTGCGAGCCAGGCAAGCCAGATTTGGGGGCCCGGTCCAGTCCGTCTTCCGAACCCTGCGCATCACCTTAGAAGAGGTCACAGCAGCGCGAACCAGGCCAGCGCCTCCGTGGGAGTCAGGTGAGCGTAACAACCATGTTGGTTGTTGCAAATTGCCCGATTGCACGTGATAGCCGCCGCACTGAGGTGGCACTTCTCTCCCGTTGGAGTCTAGCCTCCTCGCGTTGTAGTCTGGCCTCCTCTCGTTGCAGCCTCGCCTCCTGCAGTTGTTGCTCCACAAGCTGCGTTAGGCTTGCTTGGTGCTCCTCAATGCGCAGCAGGCGGGCACTGAGTTCCATGAGTGAAGGTGTGGGGGCACGGAATGGACTGTGGGGTCCCATGGGGCTGAATATGGGCACCTGTTCGGGAGTGATGTTGCCCCTGTCATCCACATTGTCAGGTGCATCTGCACCCTGTTCCCCCGGCGCACTGTCGACGCTGGCTGTGTCATTGTCGCTTTGAGTTGGTTGCCCACTGATGGGTGCGATGGAAGTGGCTGCAGGTGTGTCCTCAGTTGCCAGGTGCTGCATTTCGGGTGCAGCGGGATGGAGGTGTCCGTAGCCACCGTTGGCGTGGCAGATGGTTGTGTGCCAGAGGTGGAGGCAGTGGCATCCCGGGATGTCTGTGTACGACGACAACGTGCAGTCACCCTTGTCGTTGGCTGTTGTGCCGAGTCACTGCCGGATGATGTGCCTGTTGGGGAATGTAGGGCATGCTGTTAGTTGTGTGGCAGGATGTGAATGGGGCTTGCATATGCAACGCACTCCTCATACTCGGTCCACTTGCATGTACACACATTTGATGGGTGATGCACTCAGGTGTGTGGATCATGGCTTGCACACAGTTGCACGCCGTCTGCCTGTCCTGGTGGTGTTGTCACATGGCTGTGTTGCGCCGGTTATGGTCATTGGTGGATGTGTTGTGTACCTCTAGGCCCTGACTGGGGGGGGTGGTTGTGGGTCATTGGTGGGTGTGTTGTGTGCCTCTAGGCCCTGACTGAGGGAGGGGGGTTTGTGGGTCATTGGTGGGTGTCTTGTGTGCCTCTAGGCCCTGACTCGGGGGGTTGTGGGTCAATTGGTGGGTGTGTTGTGTGCCTCTAAGCCCTAACTGGGGGAGGGGTGGTTGTGGGTCATTAGTGGGTGTCTTGTGTGCCTCTAGGCCCTGACTTGGGGGATTGTGGGTCATTGGTGGGTGTGTTGTGGGCCTCTAGGCCCTGACTGAGGGGGGGGGGTGGATTCCATTATTCGCACTCATGGCTTTGCACTCTGTGTACTTACCAGCCTCGGCAGGTGTGCCGGCTCCAACCTCTGCTTCACCAACTCCCTTGATCCCCTTGAGGTGCATGACACTGCTTCACCTCTCCTCCCAGGTCTGCAGCTTCAGGGTTGAAGCAGGTCCTCTTCCTGTACTGGTGCTGTGCTGCTGGTGTGCTGCCATGAGGTTGCATACACGCAGCCGCAGATCGTCCCAGCGCTTGTGGCAGTCTTTAACAGTGCCCACTGTCATGCCGACTGCTGTGCATTTCTGTGCAGTGGCTGCCCAAATTTCCTTGCGCCGCTGCTGGGTGCTGCGCCTTACATCGGCGCTGAAGAGCAGTGGCAAATTGTCAACAATGTGCTCGACCAGCACTGTTAGGTCAGCCTCGCTGAAGCGTGGTTTGCGCTGCCGTGTGGCTGGAATGCAGGATGTCATCTTCTTGCTCTCTGGATCAAGTCACAGTAGGTGTAGGCTCAGTGGTTGCTGAGGATGGCAGTGGATTGTGGTTTAAGTAATGGCCGCCACTATCTTTCCGGTTTTCGCGATCACAGTGTTTCCGGGACCGGTAATTCCGTATCCGGGATGGCGGGGGCGGATACGGATGTACTGCTGCCATGGTGCATCTGTCTCCGTGGGTGTTAGCGTTACGGCGGTGACAAGGTTTCCACATTGGTCTGGTGCGCACGACCGACAACCCGAAATCGCACCTTATTACTGCATGCTTGCAGTCGCAGAAACGGTGTCACCGCCTTCATGGAAACAATGGATTCCGGACCTGCAAACCTGTAATGAGGCCCATTGTCTCACTGTCTGGCAGCACTTCGGAGTCCCTTGTGAAAGAGGATCTACTGTTCCCGGCCGGGGATATTGTAACATGTAAATCCAGTGATGATATTACACGGCCCGCGGTAGCGACCGTGTAGTTATGGTTAAGTTGCTAAACTTAAAGGAAGACCACTTTTTCGGTGGCATATAACTTTGCTCCCCGTGGAGGAATCCTCACCAAGTATTGCAAAAAAAAGTATATGGCCCGCTCTGAATGTTTCCGGCAAGTTTGGTGAGGTTTTGTGCAGCGGGGAAAGTTATAGGGGGGGTCCCAAAAAATGTTTTGTTCCATAGACTGAATGGGGAAAAACTTTGCACACATGTGTGCCATGGCTTCAGGCCGAACGGCCTCACGGATTTTCACCAAATTTGCGACAGGAGTGGGGGCTTTGGTCAGAAAGCATGCTTTTGTGTGTTTGGTGGAAATCCGACCAGTACTTTTGTTGCAAAGAACTGAAATGTACGTCTCAAATTATTAGTGATATCTGGGTCCGCTCCACAGACCCATTTCCCTGTTCGCTCCACGGACAGAAGTTGCATTGGCTTGCAGTACGCTATGATGTCGGCGAACATTGGATGCGGCCGGTGGTTGGCTGGAGGGAAGCGCATGGTGCATCAAAGTTTTTGGTAAACGCTGCCATGGTGTATCGGAGGACAATGCTGCGCCGAAAGGGACTGACAAACATAATGTACGGCATGTGGTGGTGGGAAGAGGGGATGGAAAGGGTGGGGGAGAGAGAAGTGGTTCATCAGATATGTGAATATTAGGTGGAGGAAGACACTGGTGTGCCTGCAGTATCCGTGCGTACTGCGCCAATTGGCCGGTCCCTGCACAGGCAACTAGCATGTATGGTGAATGCAGGCAGCCTTTGTTACGGCACGATTGCTCGTGCCGCAATCTCTTACCGTGCTGACTGTTGGTACCTGAATAGCAGACAGGGAGTGCATTGCAAAATATATATTATGCCATGTGGTAGTGGGAAGAAGGGATGCAAAGGGGGAGGGAGTGAGAAGTGATTTGTCTGAGATATGTCAATAGGTGGCCGAAGACTTTGATGTGCCTGTAGTGTCCTTGCGTACAGCACCAATTTGCGGGTCTCTGCACAGCCACCTCCCATGTGTGCTGCATGCAGGCAGAAATCGTTACGGCATGATAGCTGGTGCAGAGACCTATTTCTGTGGTGACTGGAGGGAGCTGAATTGCAGAAGGAGACTGCATTGCACATGACATGCACATTGTAAAATAGTGTATACTCTGGTGTGTTGCACGGATGGAGGCCTTGCAGTGACAACTATGTGCTGTGGTTGGAATTAGGTTTCACATTGTTCCCTTCTGTGTGTGGCACGTCAGCATTGCATAGATGGTTGATTGCATGGGTGCGGTGCTTCTTAGCACATCCTATAGTGTGTACTCCATGGCTGCAGCAACTGGAGTGAACTGTTGTGCAGTGAGTCCACTGAGTGCAGGGTTGTAATACTGACAGTATCGAACAGGGTAGGGTTGAAGTGCACCTTCTATGTGCATGGATACTGCAGTTGTGAAGTGGGCCCAATTCTTTAGTAGCGTGTGCATACAAGTGAAGACGGGCTAAACTGCATATTGCATACAATTGCGTACTGTCCATTGCGCAGAGTGGTGATTTCTGTACTGCAGTATGCCGTATTGCATTTCTGTACTGAATAGAGAGCTGGGAGACGTACTATGTGAATGAAAGTGGGTATGGGTGCCGGAGGCTGTTATGTTTCCATGATTACCTGAATTACAGTATGGAGGTTGGGTAGTAGTGGCGATGGCTGTGGTACGTGTGTGCAGTGTGGTACGCGAGCACATGATGGCATGCATGGCTGCATTATGTTGCAGTGGGTGTGGGCAATGCCTAGACTATTGGGTGCATGGCCAAAGGCCGTAGGCCATGCACCCAATAGTGTAGGCCTTCCTCACACTCGCCGCAGCAATGCAGTTTACACTGCATCTGTCACAGACTCGTCACCTTTACAGAATGGTTGTGGAGCACATTGTAGACTTGCTAGAGCACCAGAAGAGTCAGCTAATATGCAAATACTGTTGGTTGTTTGGGTTGGCAGTAACACCATTGTATGTGAATGAAAGTGGGTAGGGGTGCCAGAGGCTGTGTTAAGTTTCTAGATTCTGGTAGAAGGTGAATCTTTCTATGCATAGCCGTATAACGGTGCAGAGATTGGGTAGGAGTGCCGGTGGCTGTGGTATGTGTGTGGATTGCGGTACTTGGTGACATGTTGCCATGCATGGCTGGATTATGTTGAAGTGGGTATGGCCAAGGCCTAGACTACTGGGTGCATGGCCAAAGGCCGTAGGCCGTAGGCCATACATCTGAAAGCCAAGGCCTTCACCACACCCACTGCAGCAATGCAGTTTTGACTGCATCTTTCAGAGGATGGTCAACTTCACAGAATGGTTGTGGAGCACATTTTAGTCTTCATAGAGCACCAGAGGTGTGCTGCCATGCATACATTGTTGGTTTAATAGGTGGGGTCATTGTTGGAACATCCTTTGGTTTTCGGTGTATGGCTGGACATTGTGCAGTGAAAATTCTTGCAGTGTGCCCACTGAATGCAGTGTTGGAACACTGTCAGTATACAAGAGGGTAAGGCTGAAGTGATTCTTCTATGTGCTTGGACATTCTGGTTTGTGTAGCTCCCTGGGAGTAGGTCTGCTGTTTTGAAAATTGTGCGGTTTGGTTGCCATTGACATAATATTTTGGAAATGGAAGTGGGTAGGGGTGGCGGAGGCAGTGGTATGTTTGTGGAATCTGCTAACTGTTACATGTTTCCATGCATCGCTGTGTTATGGTGCTAGGGTTGTGTAGAAGAGTAGCTGCTATGTAATGTTTGTGGATTGTGGTTTATGAGCACATGTTCTAATGCGTGGCTCCATTATGGTGTGATCGGTGTCGGCATGCAGTACATTCTTCTGTGCATGGTCAAGGCGTGATGGGTGCTGCTCTGGGTGATTTTGGATGCTGACATTGTGGGTTTTTTGTCCACACCTTTGTACGGAAGGTGCTTTGGAAGCACACGCGACGTGTATTCGGAGTGTTAAACGGTAAGTATGGAGTGCTGTACAGAAATTATAGTGTTGAATGCAGACTTCTTGCCTGTGATTGGTGCATGCCTGCGTGAATATTTCACAATCCTCAAAGATGTAGTGCTGTTAGAAGAACAGTTGAGAGGTGAGAAGGACTGTCCCTGCTTTACTGGGGTGTAGCCCTTGCTGTACCTGGGAAAGCACATGCACCCCATCCTGCCATTGTAAGCATGGTGGGCATGTGATTGGAACTGTGTGAATAATGGAATCATGTGAAAGGTGTGGTTCACAGGAAGGGGCGGTACCACTTTCTCCCAATACTCTGTGTGTAATGAGGTTGGTGGACATGGAGAGATGCACAGTGCTGATCGTGGGTGATACATGTGTACAAGATCTGTACAGGTCTGCCTCGCAAAGAGGAGCTGCTGCTAAAATCAGGTTGGAAGGAGTGGAAGCTTTGTGGCCCACTCTCGATGCGCGCAGTTTTGGTGGGATGGTTCACCTTTGCACATATGTGGCCTCTATCGTTACTGGTGAAGTTGTCCTGGTGCATTATGGAGGTGTACATTTGGGTTACATGACATATGGACGTTTGCCCCGTCACCTGAACAAGTTGATGCATGCAGTGATGCAGATTTTTCCCACTGGCAAGGTCGTTTTCTCACTCATTCCCCCAAAAGCAGCATGGAACCATGCCGGTGACATTTGTTCCCAGCCACAGCTCGGAAGGTGTCTTATGAACAGAAGCATGTCTGTATTTATGTGCACTGATGGCATGTTGCCCACCCACTATGAGAGCATGTATTTGTAAAACATACACTGCTTTCATGCAAATGCCATATCTTTGAACCCCATTAGCAAAACCAGGAGAAGCAAACAGAAAGTCATACAAAGAGAAAAATCAAAAAAGGTAGTTTGCAAGCATGTTAAAAAAAATGTAAAAAACACAAAGACAAAGACAAAATAAAACCTTTTCAAAGGGACCACTAAAGACCCATTCCCCTACCCTGTTTCCCACTTTCTCCCTACCCCCCGACCTCCTTCATAGCACGTAAACTCCACGGATTACGCTGTAGTTTCAGGATTACACGTGCCACATCCAGCCACTTTCAGGATGGGAACAATGGAAATGGGACTGTGGAGCAAAAGACACTCCTGAACAAGGTGTGTGGCTGTGGTGTGTACGGTGAAAGTGTGGCAGAGGTCTTTTTGTACAAAGAAGTGCAGAAGTCTATGGTGGAAGTGTGCAAGGTAATGACCAGGCATCCTGGGTGTATGCATGCACTGTATGTACTTGTTTGAAGTGCGTAAAAAGAATGCAGTGCTGTTTGTGAGCGATCATTTTTGAAAAGTGTGAAGTAAGTTGGGTACTGCGGAAAAGAACCAAAACCTGTGCAGTGCACAAGCTAAGTGGCAGCCATCCTACTGTTACGAATGCATTCTGTGTATGATATCATATGACGTGCAATTGTATGCTATGGCATGCGTAATGCGCCTATACACACATTTAGCAAAGCGCAACACAGCAAGGGATGGGGGAACAGAGGGGAGACAAAGACAACAAACCTACTAGGCCAGGTGTGACTTACATTGCCGAAGTGCATGGGTAGAGGGAGGGGAAGGTGCTGTACATGGGTAGAAGAAGAAATTACAATAAATAAAAATACGGGCCGATTGTGCCAAGTGCAAGGATAAGTGCACACATCAGGTGGTGCAGGAACTGTTAGGGATATAGAAAACAGTCCCCAAGTGCAGGGTTTGCTAGAAAGACAGTGCAGAGGTTCACCTGGCGGGTGGATGTGGCATGGGCCCGACATCACAGAGTCGGCAGGTAAACAGTGCAGCATCAGTTTACACCAGGCAGTCAGCTGGGGAGAGGAGGAGGAAAAGCAGATGCAAAGAGAAAGGCTTTGAGGTGCTTCCGCAACCGGCAATGGTCCTCCTCACATTTCAGGGAGCCATGGAGGCTGTTGCAGAGGGAGGCCTCAGCCGAAACAAAATATCTACCAAAAACTGGATGCTTGCAGACCCGATTGACCCTGAGGGAGGTGGAGGCGGATGAGGGAAGAGCTGGAGCACAGAGATATATAGCAAGTGAGACTTAAAGGTATTGAGGTCCCAGGCTCCAGAAGGCTTTGTGCATAATGCAGAGGGTTTTCACCATATTCCTCGCATCCACTGGGAGCTATTGCAGACATTTCAGTGCAGAGGACATACTAGCCCAAGTCGCGCAGTCCTCTTCTTGATGCGTTGCAGAGGGCGGAGAGTAGAAGCGGGCAGACTTAAAAAGAGCCTGTTGCAATAGTGCAGCCTAAACAGAAGCACAGCTGTGCAGACAGTGACCTTTTGGAGACATGCTTTAAGTTGGTACGATACATGCAGTGCTGCTTTTGGTGGCATATTTTTACGATTTCTGTAGGACATGGGTTAGTGGGGAAAACATTTTGTGAGGTTCTCCATTACTGTGCATAGTGAGCCGGCCTGACATGGTTGCTATTACTTGCAAACGCAATGTAGCACAGCAGATTTGGACCGCCATCAGTTACAAGGCACACCTATGTGGCCTTCTACTCTGTTCTCAAAAACTGCACACAGATAGCAGAGCAGCTCTGGGGTGTGGCCTTTTGTAGGGTTCCTGTGGAGAACTTACAACTGGAAACCAGGCATACAATGCTCAAAAACATACATACATGTGCAGCGGCGCATTTTGCTGTGTTTGTAAGCGTGGTCTTTCTGTAAAGCACTCCGTACATTGCTCAACACTGTACTTTGCCGCTGTCCGATGGTCCGGATAGTGTCCCCCCCAAATATGGGCCTACGCGCAGCATGGGTGCGGTCCCATGGGGACGTCGCCACTGTTCTCCTTTCAGAAGGCTGGTCACAGGACGCGTTTTGGGCAGAATACGGTGTGCGCATGTGCATATGGGTCCTATGCACATCATTGCCAGTTCTCTACTGAATAATAGAGTGCCACACGTGCAACAACTATTTTGGGAAACGGAGGCTGTTGCAATGTTTATCTGTATAGGTACCTGTAGGACGTGCGTGGGCGCATCGACCTAATTACCGTTCCTTACGCATATGCTGCACAGTGGCGGTGTTACCAACACACAGAGGAACAAATAGACATGCGTGTACTTGCACAACGACCAAACATCCGCTCGCACATGTAATCATAGGTGGTGGACAACATGCGAACATGCAGAGCGTGCTGGCGTCGTACGGATGCCTCCATTGTCATTGTGGATAGGCTGGGCAGCTGCAGTGTCCGTAGGATACCAACCTTTTCCTTCATTGCAGTAATTCCAACGATGACTGTGTGCCGCTGAGTCAGAATGGCATTTAAAAAAAAACGATACCACATTTTAAATATTAACGTTTACTTGAACACATTCATGCACACCATTACGAAAGGGAAGGGATAGTAGAAGTGGATACTTATTGTGGGGAATTGGGGATTTGCACAAGTTGGTTGTGAGGGGAGGAAGAGATAGCGGTACAAACGTAACACCTCACCTCACACAGATTTTGAGGGGATGGCGGGCTCTGACATGGGGAAGGGGTACATGTGCAGGTCTGCTAGTGCTGTTTTATTGTGTCCATAATACACCCTTGTACGCATCCTTTAAGGCAGCACAATTGTTCACCAATTTTTCCACTTTGCCGTCCAGACTGTCCATTTTCCTATGCACAGAGTTTCTTTCCTTTCCTATTGCCGTTTGCAGTTGTGGAAGGGGTGCCGCTTGTGCTGCCTTCGTTTCCTTTCCAATATAATCTCTTACAGAAAAGAAAACGTGTTTGGTGTACCTGCAGCTATATATATTACATAATTTACGCTTCACACTACTGTGAGTACCAATGGGGGTAGTATCGTAAGTCATTGTGTCATGAGGGAAATTTTCTTCCAGCCCCTCTAAGGTGCTTGCCATTGCTGCGTAACAAAAGAAACGTTATGCTTCTCTCCACTCACATCATATAATACATATACATAGGGGAAGAAGCAGCCTTAAAACACAGCAATCATGTCTGTGCATGAACTTAGGTAGTTAGGTTATGAACACTTTCCGCTAATGCTGCTGGTTTTTTGCTTACTTTACTTTCCCTGTATATGCTCATACTTGTATGCTTTGAGGTCTCTTTATGTTTTGTGTGTAGTGGTACAATTACGCAGTAAGGGAGGCATTGTTAGGTACTTATTACATGTGTCACAAGGCACAAAACTCTGAAACGAAAGTATTCATCCTTTTACTATCCAACATAGGAAGGTTTTCAATATTGCACCTCTATGGCGCATGCAGCAGAGAATGCCTACATTTGGATAGGAGTTTGTTCATGTACTGGAAAGAAGTCAGTAATACAATGGTGTTTAAGTCAATGCGCTACCTAATGAACTATTTGGCGCATGATAAGTCTTCTAATGATTTTTGATATTTTTCTGCCAACATTATAATGACAATCCCTTGTAGAGGCTGTGCATTAAAACGAAATGCACATGTGATGTCATCAGTGATGTCATGAAGACATTTGTGATGTCATCTTTGATGTCATGGTATTAGTCTTAGCAGTGCACGGTGGTGGCACGAGTTATGGTTGCTTAGTTTACCATAACTGGTGAATTTCAAGGGTTTTTTGGTTTTACTTGTAACCATAACGTCCCTGTAACAATGTTTGGCCATTGAATTGCATATGTTTGTACTAGTGCAACTTAACCATAACGTCCCCTTGACAACGTGTTTGTCAGTGAATATATAATATATATATATATTATTTTTTCATCAAAATACTGGATTATGGTGTTGAAATATGTAACTTGTGCATGTTCAATCACAGAAGCAGTTTGGCCTTGTGGTTAAGTTCTCTGCCTGCAGTCCTGCAGATTTGTTGCTGAGCTAAAGCTTTATTTTATTTTTAATGAGCAAAACTTACCACTATTTTTATTTTAATGGGAAAATAAAAGGAATGTTCAATTTAGCCACAAACCAGGGGATGCGAACCTCTGTGGCGGGTGTGTGCACAAGTGACATATTTGATTTGTAATTAAACAATAATAGTTACATATTTCAGTATGTTTTGCTGTGACACTCTTGCATTTGTCTCATATTCACACCACTCCGGCGACCAGAGTTCAAGACTGCACCCATGCTGCTTACGTTTTATAATTTCATTCTTGCGCTCATTTGGCACTTTGCTTTTCTGGCCAATTGCTTAATGTCAGCATTTAGCAGCTGGCCATGACACCCATTGGGCTAAACGTCCCAGGTGCGGTGGTTCATGCTTTGCAAATGCAGCACGTTAACAGGTTCTGTACCTGTCAACCTGCCGCATTTGCAAATAATGAAACTTTCAAAGTTGCACTGTTCGGCCGTGTTTTTTTGTTGTTGTGCATATTAAAAAAAAAGCAAAGCATTATCGCAGCCACAAACCATGGCCTGTAAGACTCTGCGACGTAGGACATAACCGCAAGTCCAAACTTGCAGTGTTACTTGAGTATGCACATATTGCATATTTCACCACCTTGTCACGTTATGTGGGGGGAAGAAAGTTGCCTATTTCACCACCTTAATGCAATACCGTATTAAAAAAATGAATTACTGACAGTATGTAAATGGAATATCGTCAAGTTATGTGGGGGAGGGGAGGCGGGTGAGAAAGAGTGCCATTGACTGTGTGTTCCCTGCCATCGGGCCGAAAGGAGTGTAAAAGCGGCATCCCGCAGGGAATATATGTATGCATATATATATAAAGACATCACAAACATGATGAATGCTTTTGCTCAGAAAAAAAAATTAAAGCTTTTGCTCAGCCACGAACCGTGGTCCGTAAGACTCTACGATGGTGGACATAACCTCTAGGCCAAACTAATAGTATTACTTGAGTGTGCACAAGTTACATATTTCAAGTCCATAATGCAATACCGTCTAAAAAGAATTGTGGCAGTATCCCTCGCGCTAAATGATCCCTGCGGCGAAACGTTGCAGTGGCAAACTGGCCACGCCCAAATGGCCACGCCCAAATGTCTGCTGCGCTAAAGCGGTCGAGGCAAATCGTCCTGCTCCGCTTCCTCTCGCATCCCCCTGCCGCGGGCGCTCTGAATATGCTGTTACCTCTCCAGTGACTTGGAGACAGGGCTGTAGCAGACTCGGATTCAGTCCAGCCCCCCCCCCTCTTGTGATGCCCCTCGGTAACACAGACTCAAGCAAATATTCTCTTCAAAATCCAAACGTGTGTCTAAAGTAGAGAGAGGATGGTCGGGGCATGATTCACTGCCAATTCGCTGGATGGATTTCACACAGAAAGGCCAATGAACAAAGCCAGTCCATTTGGTGATATTTGAAGCTTTTCATATACAATTTGGTAAACACAGTCCACAAGAAATGTACTTTAAGCAACAGATGTAGGCCGCCATACTTGCCTGTACTTCACAGCATGTTGCAGAAACCTGAACCAAATATCGAATGAAAGGGCACAGCTGGTGAATGAGTGGCAAACCAATTGAGATTGCTCTGATAGAGTTGTGCTCTGTTACTGTACCCTACCTAAGACACAGGCCATTCCTGGCCCTGCTCATCTCAGAGCTTAACCATATATTTAGAGACTACCCTTAGATATCATTTGTCTGATTCAGTCTAGCCCTGTCTATGACTCGGTATCAGGTAATATTATCGCCACCAAAAATATCGCCGTACATATGGTTGTCGGGATATTTTTGCTGCGATATTATCACATGGAACCTATGACTCATATAGAGCCATGTAGATCCCACCCCCTGTGCCACCAATAAGCCAAGAACCAGGCTGGGATACAGAAAGAATATATATTTATTGAATAATATGTACAATGAATATTTGCACCAAATGCTTACACACGCCACCTTATCTGGGGCACAAAACAAAGCTTCAATACAAAAGCTTACTTTTTGGGATTTCACTTTTGAGTCTCATGTACATGGAACGCAGGCCAAATTAACAGTTCAACCCTGCTGTCCCACAAAAACCCCTGAATGTCAAAATTAAACAATACTGTGGAACATTACAAAATCATGAAGTTGGTAATCCTTTTCTGAAGTTGGATTTAAATCACAGCGCCATTGTTCATTTGTGTAAAACCATTTCCCCATAGCAGTGCGCTTGATTTATAATCTCCCTGGGCATATGTCAAACTAGCAATGTGAAAGCACATCAAACATTGAAAAACAGCACATTCATCACATATGGAAAGTTTTCCTCCTTCACCCTGAAGCAATACAAAATCTCCCTTCTATCAGGGTCACTTTCTCACTCCCTGGAGAAGGTGTATATTTCAGTTAGGCACTTCACTTTATTCCATTTAGCAAGACACTTCTCTGCCCCAGCACCAAAAACTCAGACATTCAGTGTACATGTATCACCCCTCTGCTTTAAGGCCAGGTCTGAGGAATGGCGAACAATTTAGGAATATCATTTTTATACCAGGGCAACCCTTCCCTTGAGGGAGTTTTTGGGTTGGGAACGAGAAATAGGAATACTCAATTATTGTAAATTACTAGGCCCTCATTATAAGTTTGCCGGTTCGGAAATAAGCTGCCGGTAACAATGTTACCGTCACCTTTTCCTGACCGGCAAACTACAGGTTTTCGGTAGAGGCAGTGAACTACCGGCAGGCCTGACCTGCCAGTAGTTTAAGTCCCTACCGGCAGATAAATCACTGAAGCACCAGCACGGTTACTAACGGTGTCCGGCTCTTCAGTGTTCCCATTCCCGTGGAGTACTATGGGACTCCATGGGAATGGGATCTTGCCGTTCCTCCTGCTCCCGTAATATGCCGGTATTACCAGGATATTGGGTGGCAGAAACAGTAAACTGAGGTTGCTGTTAGGCCGTCGGTACTACCTATAACTTGAATCCGTGCTAGGAAAGAGGGCAGATGTTTCGAGACCCCCTCACCTCCCACGTTCAATGACTATGTGGGCGTTAATTAAATTATTATTCAGTAAAATATGCTAAAGGTCAATTCAGTTTGCCTCCTCACTCACTAATTAAGGGGAAGATATTAACCCAAACAGATCCCCAACACACATGGTTGAGTTGTGCAGTTACTTACATTGGATCTCTGGGTTTGGTGCTCAGGAAAGACATCAGCATTTCTGGATCCTGTCTTTGGAAACACAGGGATCTGATCAGGCCCTTCAGTCAGGTATAACCACCAGCATGTATCCCTCTATTTAGCTCTCCTTGCAGAGCTCCAACCATCTGTCTGTTTCCCTGGTTTCCTTCAGCCATCTCATAAGGAGTTCCAACGCAGGTAGTGTCAGGCAGTCTCCCATGCACTGTTAAATCTCCATTATTCTTGCTACCCAGATTATTTTGGGCAGCTCTCTCTTCATTTCCCAGGTAGATCCTTGATTTCTATTCTGAGACACCTTATGAACCATAATCACACCCACATAAATGCCTGAATTATCATATGACAGTTTATTGGCTATTTCTTTTCATTGGCCAACTATTCTCTACCCCCTTCTTGGAGGGCTGGCCCCTCTGTTCTGATGGGCCTTTCAGTTTACCAAGGCCAAATTTGGGAGGGGATCCGTCTACCCACTTGCATTTACTTTTTACACATTTTTATTTTTGCACTGAAAAAGTCGCTACATGACAACTTTCTGTAATTTCTAAATAAACCTAAGAATATATATTCAAATTCTACTCATCCTGCCAGACTTAATAAGATGTATCTGGTGTCTACACGATTTTGCATGTGAGAATGACAGATTTTTGTGGATAACTTCAATATTATAACAGTTCTTAACATAACATTTTCTAACCAGTGTGATGGACCAGGAATGAGACACGGACATAGATGCTTATGGTTTTGGTCATAAACTTTAATTAAAATAAAAGGGGTGGGGCAATGCCTCTATGTCCCTTCTCTAAGAGGTGTTTTCCTACCTAAAACCAAAACAAAGGGTCTGTCAGACATTCAGAATGTCCTAAGCAAAACAATTGCGTGTCCAAAATACTTTTCTGGCCCTCACATTGTAATAAACATATTTCTTCTGTGAAAAGGGTAATGTCTTTGGCCTTGAGTGGTTCATATAGTGTTCAAAAAGGAAAATGCATAACTCGAACACAAAAGTTCCAACAGGATAAAGTTCCTTGTTCCTGAGGGCTGTTCCCTTCCCCTGGATTTCTCTTTCCTTGGACGCTTATTCAAAAATGTAAGTTTCTTGGGTTTCTCTTTATTACCTACACAAAACAACTTGACTCTTTAGGCCTCATTACTCGGAAGGCTGTAACCATGGCGCTATTAGCGCCATGGTTGCCGCTGGTAATTTACCAATCCCGCCATGGTGAATGGTGGAATTACCGCCCCATTCAAAGGTTGGCGGGGCCGTAATTCCCCATTCACCATTGGCCCTTCCCCATTCCCATTTGAGCCCCCATAGGGCTCAATGGGAATGGGGAAGTCGGCAATTACGGTACCGCAAATTGCGGTGCCGTAATTGCCTCCAAGGTCCCTTTGCGAGTCCCGTCCTTAACGGCTGGCAAAACCAGCCGTTAAGGTAGGGACCAGCAAAGGCACCTCGTAGTAGGGCAGTAAGGAATTACCGGCACCAGTGCCCTTACCGGTGCCGATAATCCCTTACCGCCATCCGTGTAATGAGGCCCTTTGTCTTTATCTCGTTAGGATACCTGGTGTACTCTCCTACCAGGCTTTCACTCCTCTTATCTTGAGCAACAACACCATTGACACCCAAAATAACTTGACTGTGAGGTTGTGCCTTAATATATTCTTCTCACGACTAAGATGGCTAGTGTACTCTTCTACTAGGTTTTTACTCCTCTACCCGTGCTTAGCACAGCCTTTTTGCTAATCCCGATATGTCTTTCCTCGGGACCTCAATGTTCAGCTTGTCCTTGCCTGGTGTGGTGTACTTCCCTATCAGGACTTTCTTTTATGCACACACTTGCAACTGCCTGGAATACTCTCCTGCCCTGGCTTTCTTAGATGCACACACTTGCAACTGCCTCATATACTCTCCTCCCAGGACTTTCTTAGATGAACACACTTGCAACTGCCTGCTTTACCCTCCTATCAGGGCATTCTTAGATGCACACACTTGCAACTGCCTGGTATACTCTCCTGTCAGGGCTTTCACATATAGGTATCTTTCTTACACCTTTAATTTGTCTGGTATACTTCCATGCCAGGACTTTTCTAATGTGGGCTCTGCGTATCCCTTTAAACTGGATAGGCGTTTGCTCTTCCTGATATTATATCACATAATATATAATACTGCCAGGACTTCTTTTACATGTGTATTGCATACACTCACAAACTTGAAAGTCTTGTGTTTTTCTTCCGTTCTCCCTTTCAAAGAAATGCTCTCTCAATCTTTCTCTCTTATATGCTTCATTAATACTTATTCAGTTTTGGCATGGCTGCCAATACGCTCTGGCGTCCCTGCTTCCCCTGGGGGGAGGACTTGCCGTCCCTGGCTGGCATATTCTCCGTCTCCCGCGGTAAGTTGGTATCGGTCGTTATGCATTTCCTGCTCTGTTGCTGCATCTGTTTCTCAGCTTCTATGCCTCCTATGGCCTCTGCTGGGCTCTACTGCATGATGTCTTCAGGCTATGGTAAGGCAAAGGCTGCCTCCAAACACCTGCGAACGCCCACGAGACCTCTGTTGGCTTCTGGCATTCCTGCAATGCGTTTCTTCTCGTGGTCTGCTTCCCTCTCTTTGGCTCCAGAGCCAGTTGGCTACACGGCCCTCTCTCCAGCCTCACGGTCCCTCAGTTTGCCCCGAGAGAAGCAGCTTTCTCCCTCCAGCAGCGTACGTCAGTCAGCTGCGCTGTGTGTTTAAATCACCTGGTCACAGGTATGCGCTTGCAGCAACTAGTGCACAGCCTGGGTTCCTGGCCTTCTGTGTTCTGCATTACTCTTTTCATCTTCCTTGTTGCAGTTTTCTGGTGGTTATGGGAATAGAAGTCCATTCTTGATCTTTTATAGGTAAAGTATGGAAAGTCTGGGTGATTTTTCTTTAAAGGTGAGTCAGTTGTAGATGACGTGTAGGTAGAGGCTGAGAAGGTGTTTTCATTAATCTTAGAGGATAAGTCAGATTTTGCCCCTGGCCACATGGGGAGAGGTCACCGCCGGGAAATAATTGATGATACCATCCGATTCATCTCACCAAATATCTAATTTATTAAACTATCATCTCCCTGAATCTCTGCTTTTTTTATAACTTCTTTTTATAAACATTTTAAAAAATAAATATCTCCAACAGTCCCCCCTTTAACCCTCCCTCCAACCCTCTCCCCCTCCAAAGAATACAAACAAGCCACTTCCCCTTGACTCTCCAAAAATGCTGTCCATCCCCCCCGCTGCTCACTGTAGGTCCAATATCCTGAGACGCTGTGGGCGCCAACCAATCCGAAAGTCGTCTCTGAGAAAGGCCAACACTTCGCCCCATTCACTTGCAAAGCTCTGTAGTGCATTGTTCATAGCATATGTCGCCTATTCCACCGCGACTATCTCCCAGACTTTCCATAGCCAATCCTGAAATGCTGGTACTGTTGAGCTTTTCCAATTCTGGGCAATCAATGTAATTCCTGCAATAATAAGCATCACCTGTGCTCTTTCCCTAGCTCCAGGTGCACATTCCATGTCTTCATGCAGAATGCCCAACAGGATCAACTCTGGGGATATGCTCCCCCTGGGCCAAAAGCTTGTTGTTGAGCTTTCCAAATTTCCTCCCAGAAGGGCACTACATTAGGGAACCCCCACCAAATATGCTCCGCAGTCCCCACTGCCCCACACCCTCTCCAACAGTCACTAGATTTCTCAGGGTATAGTCTGTGTAGACGTGCCGGAGTGTAGTGCCAACCGTATATAACTTTATACCAAGCCTCCTGGGTCTGGGATGCTCTTGCTAATTTCGGGATTATCCTCCATAGCCTCTCCCATTCCTTCTTCTCTATTCCTCTTCCCAGCACTCTTTCCCATTTGCCCATAAATGCCCAGCTTTGCCTCGGCTTGGCCTCATCTTAAATTCTATACAGCTGCGAAATTGGCCCTTTTGATCCGTCATTAGACATTAAGATTTTTCAAATTTAGTGGGGTCTCTGATAGCCGCCTTTTTATTCTCTGGGTGCATCAACCAATGACGTAACTGATAATACCGCAACCGCTCCTCCTCCCCCAGGCCAAAATCCATTTTACATTCGGAAAAGGAGCTAATATCCTTCCCAATAAACATTTCCCGCATCCTTCTACACCCCCCTTCCTGCCATTTTTTAAAAGCCCCCCTCTCCAGCCCTGGTGTGAAGTCCCCATTTTCAAATATTGGTGTAAACGGGGATGGAAAGGTACTAATGCCTCTTTGCCTGGCCAACCTGTCCCAATTATCCGCCATTAGTTTAGTGATGGAACTCATGTACATATGTTTTGGCCGATGACATTTTGGGAGCCATGACACCACGTCCAGGTCGTGCTTAGCTACTGACCTATCCATTCTCACCCAGTGCTTTTCCCCTCCTTGTTGAAGCCATTCCCTTATGACTCTCAGCTGCGTAGCCTCATAGTATTGCCGAAAAACAGGGAGGGCCAGTCCGCCCTCCTTCCTTGGGGCTGTAATTAACTGTCTACTGACCCTGGCTTTCTTACCCTCCCAGAGAAATTCATTCGTTGTGGTTCAAAGCTCCTTGGAAAAACGCTCTGGGACTGCTTGAGGGACGGCCTGGAACAAATATAAAAGGCGCGGCAGTATAACCATCTTTATAGCCGCTATCCTCACTAGCCAGGAAACGTGGAGACTGCGCAATCTATGGAGGTCTTTTCTGATGTTTTTTAATGGTGGAGGGTAATTAGCCGCGAACCACCCGGGGAGCGTCGGAGTTATCTTCACCCCCAGATACCCAATCTCCCCTGGTCACCATGCAAACAAAGAGATCTTTTGAGCTCTTCCCGCTCCTCTTTCCCCAGGCTCAGGTCCATTCATTTGGATTTGCCCATGTTGATACGCAACCCCGATACCTCCCCAAAGCTTTAAAGCAATAATCTACTGACCTTACAGGATTGGGACGGATCAGTGAGGGTGAGCAGCATGTTGTCAGCAAAAGCTGCCACTTTGTGCTGGGTCCGCCCAAACGGAATTCCCCGGATGTCCCCTGATTCCTGAATGGCTTGAAGTAAAGGTTCCAGATATATAGCGAACAACAAAGGGGACAGGAGGCAGCCCTGCTTCGTACCTCTTTGCAACTGAAACGATCTGGATGCCACCCCATTAACCATCACCCTTGCCCGTGGTCCGTTATAGTTAGCTTTGACCATTTGCAGATAGGCCCCTCCCAGTCCCATGCGTTCCATAACCCTGAATAGGAACAACCACTCCACCCGATCAAACGCTTTCTCAGCGTCAAGCGAAAGGAGGGCCGCGGGAGTGTTCATTTTTTCCACCTTTTCCAGCAGATGTGCTACCCTCCTAATATTGTCTGCCGTTTGTCTGCCCAGTATAAAGCCCGATTGGTCCTGGTGGATTAGGCCAGGAAGAAGCCCCTCTAGTCTATTCGCCAATATCTTAGTGTACATTTTCGCATCAACGTTAATAAGGGCTATCGGTCTATAGGAGGACATTTCTAAGGGGTTTTCCCCGGTTTCTGAATCAAGGAGATTTTGGCTTCTTTCATGGAAGGGGTTATTCCGCCAGTTGCTTTGAAAGTGTTAAAAAGATAGGTTAGGTGTGGCACCAATAGCCCGGCAAACCGTTTATAGAAGGCGGCCGGGAAGCTGTCAGGGCCAGGAGCTTTACCAAGGGGCAACTTCCCAATCACTCCCCGCACCTCGTCCTCGGTGATCTCTTGATTCAGAATTTCTTGGGCCTCCCTCCCTACCACTGGCAGCCGGACCTTTTCTAAGAACGTCTCCTGGTGCTGTCCCTAGGGGTTTTGCGACCTATATAGAGATTCAAAGTACTCAGTCATAGTTTCCTGAAGGTCTTTGAGCCAGGTAACTCTATCACCCTCCTCCGTGTGTAGGGCTGTGATTGTATTTCTCAACTCTGCCCCCAGGAGAAGTCGCGCCAACAAGGTGCCATTCTTATTGGTGGCATAGAATTTCTGCCTCACTGATAAGAGGGCTCCTTCCGCTTTTTTAGTTCGTAGCAAGTTTAGCTGACCCACCCCCCTTCTATAATCCCTGTGATTGCGTTTGCTGGGGGTCTCAACAGCTTTTCCCTTCGCTTCCTCCACCTCTGCTTCCAACTCGGTCTCAAGGGCTAATATCTATTTACGTTTTTGGCTGCCATAATTTCATCTCATATTGTAGCCTTGAATGCATCCCACCGGATATCCTCCCCTGTTTCACCCCTTTTATTGCTTTCAAAGTATTCTTTTATCTTGCTCTCCATCTCTCCCATAATGATAGGGTCCCGCAATAGATATTCAGGGTATTTCCAGCTCCACAACCTCTTCCTCAAGTAGCCCAATTCAAGCTGCATTATGAGTATCTTATGGTCTGCTATGCCCATCGGCCCACTTCCACCTCCTTGACCTTCCCCACAAAATGTGCTGAGACCCGAACCTCCGAGAAGAAGGTGAACCCCTCCTCATCCCCTTTCACTTCCCTCCAAACATCCCATAAGCCTACATCTGACATTCTGTCCCGCAAGGCAGGTGAAGCCACTATTCCCCCTCCCCTAAGTTTGCCTCCTGACCTGTCCCTTGTTCTATCCTACGCAATGTTCAGGTCTCCCATTAAAATGATTGGACCCTTTGAGTGTTCCCCAATCTTCTGCAAAAGTTGCTGAAGAAAGGTTTCTTGTCATGAATTGGGGGCATAAACCACGACTATCGAGAAGAGGCCATCTCCAACAGATCCTATTACCATTAAATATCTGCCCTTCTTATCTCTAATCGCTTCATCTATCTTGAAATTGGTTGTGTTACCTATTCCCAGGGCCACCCCTCTGGATTTTGTCTCTCCTGAGGTGTGTACTATTTGGTCAAAGCCCCTTAGTCTGAGTCTATGCTGGTCTCCTCCTAGCAGATGGGTTTCTTGCAAGCCTAGAAAATCCGGGCGGGATCTTTTTGTGAAAAGCCCAAGCTTCTTTCTCTTTAATGGGGAATTAAGCCCCCTGAGTTATGCGTGATCCACTTGAATGTCAAAGATTGGTGACCTCTCCCTTCGTGCTTCCCCGTAAAGCCTCCCCTCCCGCCCGGAACTCAAGTTTACTCTCCAGATACCTCTTACCTCTAAGAAAGTGAACCCTATGTGGCTGAACCCCAACTCCCCTCCCCCTGTTCATTCTCCTTCCCCCTTATGCCCCCCCTCCCAAGGACCTGCATACCAGGCCAACTTTCCCGAACCCCCCTCTCAGGCCTCCGCGCCTTTACCGATCCCACAATGTTTGCTCCTCACTCCTCCTCCCCTCATTGTCAACCCTTTAAGCCACCACCCCCTTTTATATAGACTTTCTCTATGTTAGATCGAGTCCTTCTCTGCCCCCTCCTCTGTATCTAAGCCCCTCTCTCCTTTTCCGCTGGTTGGGTCCCGCCGGGCCCACCTTCTATGTTTCCCTTCCACTGCAGTTAACCATTCCCATGGTCGGAGCCCAGGGCCATCCCCCGGGTCCGGCCTCCTCCTCAAACTGGACATCCCCTGGTCTTGGTCTAGGTCGTTCTGTAGAAGAGCCTCCCCTTCCTGCGGCGTCGTGATCCGTCGTTGAGTCCCCTCCCATTCGAACAAGAGTACAAAAGGAAAAGTCAATTTATACTTGATCCGTGCTCCTCTAGCTTCGCCAGAACTGGGCCCATCTGTCTCTTTTTGAGACGAGTGCTGCCGGCAAGATCCTGATAGAGTTAAATTCTATGTCCGTTGTACATTATCGGCTCCTTAGGTCTTGCAGCCCTTAACATCGCTTTCTTTTGTTCATACCTTGCAAAAGCCGCCAGCACATCCCTTGGCCTTGAATTCCGGGTGGTGTTGAGACGACCCACTCTATGCACTCTATGAAGTTCAATCTTGTCCGATGCCTCGTCCCCCAGTAGGTCGGCAAATATTCCTTGAATTGTCTCTTTCAAATTCCTGTCCAAAACGCTTTCCGGCAGCAACTTTAGCCGAATGTTGATCTGCCTGGACCTGTTTTCCAAATCCTCCATTGTAATCTCCAGGTTCTGTGTCGCTGTGTCCAATTGGTCGATCGCCTCACTATTTTCCTTTGTGTCCCTGCTCACCTCCTGTAGGCTTCTTTCCACTAGATCTATTCGCTCTCCCATTTGGCCTACCTCCTGCTTGATGTCAGTCAAGGCTTGATTTAGATCAGACCGTATCAGCTGAAATTGGTTGGAATGTCTTTGCTAAGGAATTTTGCAGGGAAAGCATTTCCCCGTGCAGGTCTTGTCGGGAGAAGGAAGCCTGGTGTGACCTGCCAGGCTGAGTTTGTTCAGGGGTCTCATCATGCTGACAGCTTCTCTCTTCCAGTACTTCCTTATTTGCCCACGTGGAGATGAGAGGGCCCGATGTCTCAGCCTGGGGGAGCCCACTCTTCGTGGATCTGCTCTTATTCTTAGCCGCCATGTTACTGTTGTCCTGCTGCGGGCCCGAGATGTAACCGCGGTCCCTGCCGCACCAAGGCTCGTGCCTGCTGGGTCCTCACCTCCAGTCTCTCGGCACCTCAAAGGGGGTCATAGGTCCAAGTCTCGATCCTGCCCCACCAGAAATTGGAGGCAGCTGCCACTCTTCCTCCTTTATCCCTCAGCCGAGTCCAATCCGACTGGGGGATCACTCCTCACTGTGATCGCCCACAGCCGGTGCAGGTCCTTTCTGCCTCCCTCAGCTTCTCTTAGCCCCTCTGAAGCGAGGGGGACCCGTGCCCTCTAGCTTGTGCAGTATGCAAACGTCCCGCTCAAGTGCCCTCCCGAGCCGAGATCATTCTGGAGGGGAGAGAGTCACTGGCCCCGCGTGCGGCTGCTCTCCCATGCCGATGTCGTTCCGGATCACCGGGAGCCACGTTAGATCTCTGCTCATCCGTGCCAGGAGGGAGCCGCGACTCAGCTGGAATCTTTGCCGCCATAACCTACTCAGTGCCCCGCACTCCGTCAGGTCAGCTACCTGGGCCCGCCCGCCAGCCGTCTGGGCTTCGCATCCCGTGAGCGTGCGAGACGCGGTCCCCACACCGCCCGCTGAACTCCAACCGCCCAGAAGTGTAAGCGGACCCGGAGACAGACGGCACTCTACCCTCAGCTGCCTGAAAGGGGGTGGTGGAGTGCCTCCCAGGCTTGAGGGTTCTCGGAGCGCCGCCGACACACATCTACCTAGTGTTGGCGGCCATCTTGGAATCGAATCTCTGCTTTTTGTCATTTTCTGGGGAGTTGCTACCACATTTTAGGTTATGACTTTTGTTGCCAATGTCAAATTCTTATAAGAGTTGAATCAATAATAAGGTATGTACATTAGCTTTCCCATGATATCTGGGTTATCTTTCTATGACTGATGGTTCCTGAGAAGAGTAACAAAATCTGCTCTTCAATGAGAACTAATGGCAACATAATTACATATATGCATATAGTGTTTTCATGCCATTTTAAGTTTTGTTTCCTCCACTCACCGTGAGCCATCGGCATCTGCTTTGTTTGTTGACACAGGGCGGTGTAAATCACTTAACATTCTTGTATAGTCAACGGCTGGGATAATGGATTCTAAAGTGATCTGATCTCACTGTCCAGATGGGTTTCTGGCCTCATGTGACAATCCTGATAGCAGGCCATCCCCCGAGTCATCCCAGAGAGGGACCACATAAGTTCTTGAGTTTTGGGGATTTTACGGAGTTAAACTTATTAATGGCAGCCTTTCTGTTGACCCAACCACACCAATAAATTCCAATAAATTCCTCTGTCATGCATTAAAACAAGCTTCATCTCTGATGCTGGCACTTCAAAGCGAGGGTCTTTCAGATGGAAAGCCTGGCATATGATGGGGGAAGATCATTATTTTTAACTTTCATGGGAAAAGTCTTTACACTCACACAAGCCTTCTGTGCTCTGAATAATAGAAACACTGGCTTTCTAATCCGTCACATTTACTTTTCATGTGAGAGGCCTTTTTGATATCTTGCATCATGCCATTAGTGTTCCTATTTATATCCCCATATGTACATTCACTGCACTCTGGCCATGTAGATTTGTTTTCCCACGTGTATATTGTTAGCTGCAAAAGTGCTAATGTTCCACTTCACATTATACTATACCTTTAAAAGGTTTAGGCCAGGTAGTTTCCCTGGTACACAGTTCCTTTCATTCCAAGCCATAGAAATATCTTTATTTTTCCATGCTGTTCTTTTTTGTGAAAAGTGTCTTTCATTTTGTTTATACCATAGTGAAAAGGTAGGCTTTCAATCTGCAGAAGGCCCACATTTCCATGGCCTCTCTGCTTTATAAAATGACACAGGGTTTTCATGTTTTGCAATTTGAACTGCTGGGATTTGTGTCTGTCAATCACATCTTATCGTGTATATTTTGCTGCACAGTTTGGGTCTAACTTGGCCTTTTTTATCCGCTGCCATTAAACCCCATAGAGCTAAGTAGCCGTGTTTACTTTTGTATGCGTGATCTCCTATACTTACTGTTTGAGGGGGGTCCAGAGAAGGGGTCTGGTTCCAGAATGAGCATAGCGGTTTCGATTGCTTTGCAGATTGCATCATTACACAGGGACCTAAATATCCGAGGACAGGGTCTCAAATTGGCACATATAATTTTGGATTAAAAAATGTGTACAAACTAGGCTCTAGCTCCGTCTTTGTTTTCACTCCGGGAATAGCCTGCACTGCCTCTGGCCTATTATTTCGTATCAGTTTTGGTTGTCCCATTCCCTTATTCAGTGAGATAGAAGGTGGTTTGGGATATAAGCGCACGGTTATTGTTCAACCCACAAATTTGTCAAATAGAATACTATGCAACTGAAAGCCTTTTGATTGTGCAGCAGCATGCCAGTCCAGATCTCCCTCAATGCAAGCCATCATAATGCCGTTTAAGGTATTGGAAATGGGTGACATGATGAGGCAATCCTCGAAAAGGCTCTGTATTATTACTAGCACCTGATGAACAGGGGAAGTGTTCTTTGGTGGCAGCCAGCAGAGGGAATGGACCTGAACAAGACCGAACTGCTCACCTGCAACAAACATCTTGCCAGAGCACCGTCCCCCCATCCCCCCCATCCCCCCCATCCCCCCATGACTGTGCCAGATCCTTAACAAGCAGATTGCTGACAAAAGACTTGGCACTGCATACAAAAAATGCCAAAGCCTCACATACAGTGTTGTCGTTGACTAAACTTATATTTATGGCCTGCAATTTACAAACATCTCTGTATTAGGGTGAGTAATGTGACCATTCAAAACAGAAGAGTCCATTATTTGCTTAAAAGGGTTGTTACTTACTAAATCACTATAATACATGTTTAACATTTAAAACTGTGGACACTATGATGTTCCCATAATGCTCTTTACTTGTATGCAAATCGACAGGATTGGGTTCTATGGAGAGATATTGGCCCTCATTACAGGTTGGACGGTCCGGAATCCGGTTTTACTGTGAAGGCGGTGACACAGTTTCCGCGATCGCAAGCATGAAGAAGTAAGGAGTGATTATGGTTTGTCGGTCGCATGCACCAGATCATTGCGTAAACGGTGTCACCACCGTAACGCAAACACCCACAGAGTCAGATGCACTGGCTACAATGGGAGCGGTACATCCGTTTCTGCCACGTCTGTACCGGAAATAGAAATACCTGAAACGGAAACACCGTGATCGCGAAAACCGGAAAGAGAGCGGCGGCCATTACTTAAACCTCAATCCACTGCAATCCTCAGTCACCACAAGGCCTACAGCTCCTGTGACTGCAGACAAACAACAACTGAGATGTCATGAAGGATTCCAGCCACCCGCCAGCGCAAACCCCGCTTCAGCGAGGCGGAACTGACAGTGCTTGTTGAGTACATTGTGGACAATGCAGCACTGCTGTTCAGTGCAGATGAAAGACGGAGCACACAGCAAAAGGATATCTGGGCAGCCGCTGCACAGAAGTATTGTCAAGTACGGCGAAGGACTGCCACAAGCGCTGGGACGATCTGCGGCTGCGTGTCCGTAACCTGATGGCAGCACACAGGCAGCACAGCACTGGCACAGGAGGGGGACCACCTTGCCCACTGAAGCTCCAGACCTGGGAGGAGGGGTGCAACAGCATTATGCACCTAGAGGGGATTGAGGGAGTTGGTCAAGCAGAGGTCGGAGATGGCACACCTGGCGAGGCTAGTAAGTACACATAGTGCAAAGCCATGAGTGCAAGGCCTAGATGCACACAACACATGCACTATTGACTCCCCCCCCCAGCCAGGGACTAGAGGCACACAACACATGCACTGCACCAATGCATCCCCCCAGCCAGGGCCTAGAGGCACACAACACGTGCACCATTGCCCCCTAGCCAGGGCCTAGAGTCACACAACACATGCACCAATGCCCCCCAGCCGGGGCCTAGAGTCACAGAATACATGCACCATTGCCCCCCCTCCAGCCAGGGCCTAGAGGCACACAACACATGCACCAATGCCCCCCCACATCCATGGCCTAGAGGCACACAACACATGCATCAATGCCCCCCAAACCAGGGCCTAGAGGCCCACAACACATGCACCAATGAACCCTCCTCCCAAGCCAGGGCCTAGAGGCACACAACACATTCCCCATTGACCCCACCACACACAACACCCCATGTGACTACACCACCAGGACAGGCAGACGGCGTGCAACTGTGTGCAAGACGTTATCTACACACCTGAGTGCATCACCCATCAATGTGTGTACATGCAAGTGGACCAAGTATGAGGAGTGCGTTGCATGTGACTGCCCCCGTTCATATCCTGTCACACGACTAACAGCATGCCCTACATTCCCCCACAGGTACATCAAGCGACAGTGACTCTGCACAACAGCCAACGGCAAGGGGGACTGCAGGCCGTCGTACAAGGCATTCCCAGGACACCACTGCCAGCACCTCCGGCACACAAGCATCCACCACGGTGACGGTGTCCGACGACACGGACACCACCATCCCCGCTGCGCCTGCAATCCAACATGTGTCAACGCAAGATACACCTGCAGCCACTTCCAATCCACCAACCAGTGGCCGTCAACCGAACAGCAACAATGACGCATCCAGCGTCGAAAGTGCGCCTGGAGAACAGGGCGCTTATACCCCCAAGAATGCGGATGACGGGGGCAACATCACACCAGAACAGGTGGCCATATTGAGCCCCATGGGACTTCACAGTCCATTGCGCTCCCCCACACCTTCCATCTCGGAACTCTGCGTGCGCCTACAATGCATCGAGGAGTACCAGGCAAGTGTGACAAGCAACAGCTCCACGAGTCAAGGCTGCAATGGGAGGAGGCCCGTCTACAACCGGAGAGCACTGCCAGCTCTGTGCGCCACCTCTCAAGTGCGATCGGGCGGTTTGCCACGACAAACATGGTGCTATCACGGCGGGTCAGGGAGGGCAACACAATTATGTGCAACATCACTGAGACAATGCTGGTTGCCCAGCAGGCTTTCCTGGGCCGTGTGCCACCAACAAACCCTGCATTGCCCACTGCCAACAGCACATGCTCGAGTACAGTGACCAGCAGCCCTCGTAGGAGGTCATCATGGCAAGCAGGAGGCTCTAGAAAGCACAACCATGGGCACAAGCATGGCCAAAAATAGGCTGTGCATTGCAGAACTGTTGTCCCACTAGTTGTGATTGGGTCCGGGTTGGTGTGTGGGTACGTTGGGGAGGTGGGAGTGGTCCTTAGTGGGGTTAGTGAGTTTGGGCCTGGTTGGTGGGTGGGTACATTGGGGAGGTGGGGGTGGTCCTTAGTGGGGTTAGTCAGTTTGGGCCTGGTTGGTGGGTGGGTACGTTGGGGAGGTGGGGGTGGTCCTTAGTGGGGTTAGTCAGTTTAGGCCTGGTTGGTGGGTGGTTACGTTGGGGATGTGGGGGTGGTCCTTAGTGGGGTTAGTCAGTTTGGGCCTGGTTGGTGGGTGGGTAAATTGTGGAGGGGGGGCACGTGTGTTCGTCATTGCATTCCAATACCTGTTTCCCCTGTTAATTCTGAAATACACTGGTGTGAAAATACAAATGACGAGTGGACAATCTCATTTCGTGTGTATACAAACCATTTACTGTAGTGGTACCACATGAAGTGCAGAATGGGCATAGGAAGTGTATCAGAACAAATTGAGGATGAGTGCAGCACATGCATGTTGTCGATCAATGGCACTCCAACATGGTAGAGCACCCATCCTCCTCATCAGCTGCCTCGATGTCCAGGGGCAGTGGAATGTTCTTGCGTATGCACAGATTGTGCAGCATATCACATGCAAGTACTATTTTCCCTGTCTTCACCGGGCTGTACTGCAATACGCCACCTGATCTGCTCAGGCAGCGGAACCTGGCCTTCAGCATTCCAAAGGTCGACTCTATCATGCCACCTGTGCGTATGTGTGCCCAGTTGTAGGCCTCCTCGTGCCTGTTCCGTGGCCGTCGTATGGACGTCATCAGCCATGGCGTGAGTGCATATCCGGCATTACCTGCATGGAAGTGAAGGCAAGGGCACATGTTACTGTTTGTGGTATTACTGTCTGTATCAGATGCAGTCCACTGATGCCCCTTCTGGTAATCTGATGTATGAATCTTCTATTGGGCACACTTGAATCACATTTCCATGCTCGGGTCTGTGATGCTTAGATTTGTGGAGTGATGTTAGGCAAGGACATGTTCCAAATGTACATGTGTTCAGATGTGGTGGGTGACTCTGGCATCGTGATGTGATGGCCAGATCTGCATCAGGCAGACACAGATCGCTGCAAAGATGTGACCACTGCACACAGCACGAGATGCACCCATCGTGTGCATGGGAGCGGCAAATGTGCATTGGGCGGGGAAGGAACTCGTCCTCAGGTTGATATTGCATGTAGTGCCACCCCATGGCTAGGGTGTACATGGAGATAGGCAGGGCATGTTTTTGCGTGTCATGGCATGGGGCGATTTTCAAGTTGCTGCGGTGAGCTGTGTGGATTCTGGTGCTTGTCTATTTCCCCCCATTCCACCCAATACACAGGTTTCATGCATTGGCAGTTGTGCTCGCTCGACTGCCTGGGACACTGTGGGCCTTGACTATTCCCCCCCAATACACAGGGGTCATGCATTGGCAGTTGTGCTTGCTCGACTGTCTCGGACACTGTTGGCCTTGACTATTCCTCCACCCAATACACAGGGGTGATGCATTGGCAGTTGTACTCACCCAACAGCCATGTGCTTTGTCCCGCATAACGTTCCATGTAGCTTAGTCATGTTGAATTCCGCAAGACCATTGAGTTGTGTGTGCACCCCGGGAAACGTGCACAGTAATACGTGATCACTTGTTGGGCATCGCAGACCATCTTGACGTTCAGTGAGTGGAATTGCTTCCAATTGCAGTACACCGCCTCAATTGCATGTATGACAGTCAACTCCACGTGCGTGCAATCTAATGCGCCTATGCAATTGGGCATACCGGCAATGGCATGGAAGGCCACTTTGCTGCCAATGACCTAGGCAGGGGTACGGGGTAGGGAAATGTACTCATTTGTACGCATGGTGCATCAGCGCTTCCAGTACCTGGACCAGTATCCTGGAAGAACAGGGTTGTGACAACCCATGCAGCTCCCCAACTGTGTGCTGATAGGTTCCGGTGGTGAGGAAATGCAGTACAGAGACTACCTTCAGCAGGGGGATTGGAGTCTGGATGTCGATGCGGCTGCTGATGTCTTCTTCAATGAGCGTGACGAGAGATATGATTGAGGTCCTGTCAAGCCGGTACAATGTGTCGATTTGTCCTGGGGTCAGGTTCCAGGGTGAGGCACTGATGCAGGGTATTGCTGGCTGCCTGCGGGTACCTGCTGCACATTGATGTTTTGGATGGCCACCGGGGTCCTGATTTGCCTCCTGCCTCAATGCTGCCTCAATCTGCACTGCTGCTTGCAAGTTCCCTATCCCAAATGCTGCTAGGGTGGCTGACAGCATGGTTGTGTTGGAAGGTGGATGGGTGTGGCCCTTCTGTAGGCTCCCAGTGGCCTATGATGTGTAGCTGGCCTCATTGTGCACACCTTGGGCCTGTTTCAGCTCACCTGCCACTGTTTAACGCCATGTCCGCAGTGCCAGCGGTACCGGCACAATGTTTATGCCATGGTCATGGCTGTGTTTCCGTGTCCGTACTACTCGTAATGTGCCTGGTGTTGCACATTGCCGGTGATTGGGGCTGAGTCAGCGAGCCGTCCCGCTATTTCCATCCACGGAGCTACCGGTGCATTGACACTGCGGGGGCCGCTTTGCAGTGATGGTGTTTCCGGCATCGCGGGTCAGAATGAGCAGGTCTGGTGAACGGTGCTGGTACGGGTTTACTGGCACCATTAAATCCAGACCGGCTGAGTTGTAATGAGGCCCATTGTGTGTGCAACATAGCCGGGCGCCATGCCCCTGGGCCCTGCCCTTTCCTTCCAACAGCCCCGCCCTTCCAAAGAGGTGACAGCTGCCCCAGTATTTTCCATTTCCAGCACTGGACTAGTGACAGCCCTTTTATCGGTGACTCGCTGCTCTTTCATTGCAGTGCATTCATTAATTCTTGTTTATTTTGCCCGCGGCCCCGGGCACAAGGGCACCCAAACATCCAGTCCGCAGCAGGTCTTTCGCCTGTTGGCATGGTCACTACCAGCCAAATCAGATGCACTGGCCGCTCCACTCCATTGCAAGGACGGGCATGTGGGGGATGTCTGTCTACCAGCAGCCTCGATAAGGTTAGTAATGCTCAAACTGGAGGACTATCATTACTGACCAGCCTCAGCGGAGATCCATTCTGCACCAGGTGTTGCTTTCTGCAGCACAACGCTGCTGGGAAGGTGGCTCAGTAGGTCAAGTGGCTGTTGCTGAGATATCCCTGGAGTGGTAAACGATTGACTACCTCCTTCTATTAAATTCAGAAAACCCGGAGACTGCAGTGGTTTAGATATCAATAGCCTGCATACAGGTTGTGCTTTTGTCTCGTCTATGAGTAATCGTCACAATATGCTCCAACCAACAACCCATAACAATGTCAATAATCAATACAGGCCAAAAATCCCAACCTTTACTCATCCTGACTTAACCAAGACAACAATAACAATTATTAGTAGACTTATAAATAAACCGCTAGTTACGCACTCAGTATTTTAAATATGGCGCGGTATACGGAACAACGTATTCTGTTCACTCTTACGTCAAAATGTCATTTTCGCAAGTCGTTAAATTCTCCAATATGCAAAAAGAATAATTTCCCCTTTTTTATCGCCAAAATATTATGTATAGTTCAACTTACTTTATGTTTGGTTGTTGCATTCTTTTGACGTAATGCGCAGTGTCCGCTCTGAACAACGGCTTGCATAAACTGAAACTAAATGTTCCAATGTCCATTTTCATAATAGTAAATGTTACAATTTTTGTGGGTATTCCACCGCTTCTGTCTTTCTATCCTGATGATTGCTCCCTTCGGTCCAAGGTCACATAAAAATGGATTGTTTTGTCTGCTTCCCTGCAGGGATTATCACCATTTACTCTGCCCCGAGGAAGGCGGTTCTTTAAAAGAGGCCCCACAGGTGGCCCGCCGAAACGTAAAAGTGGTCTCTTCTAATTGAAACTCAATTTTGTTTCCTACTACACCATCTTTGTTTGAGACCCTTACCTTAGCACCAGAATAATGTGAAAAGTTTACGTCGGCAGACCTGTACAACCGCATTTATATCTGTGCATAATCAACCGAATTGATCACACTTTTTTGGTTTTCATCTTAATGGTAAACCAGGACATTCACTAAAGAAGTTGAATTTTGTTGTCTTCATGCATTTGTTTTAAGCATATCCATGTATTTGTTTCAAGTATAGGACTTCATGTATGTGCTTCATCTTAATGGCAAATCAGGATATTCACTAAAGAAGCTGAATTCTGTAGTCTCCATGTATTTGTTTAAAGTACATCCATGAATTTGGTTAAAGCATAGGATTTCATGTATTTGTTTAATGTACTTACCTTTGTGAAATAAAAACTGGTAATATATTTTTGAACAAGATGTTTTTGGTGTGACTCTACATTGCTATATGGTTTTCATGGCTACCCTGGGTAGTTCCAAGTTAGGATATCCATTTGCTGGATACCGAGTTAGTTAGAATTAGTAGCTTTCTTGAATTTATTTTTTTACAGCTGATGTAACTCCTTGTGTATAAATATTTGAGACCCCCTCATTAGCTGTACCACATTTGGGGCCATCCCCTTTTATGCTCACATAACAATTGAAGCTTGTGCTTATGTTTGATAGGTTTCGTTTTTGAGAATGAATGCCACAATAATAAAACATAACTGAGAAGATGCCGCAGTGTGAACTGATACATTTCTTTTCACCACAAGCATCATCCCACAAACTGACCTTCACTCCATGGAGCACCGAGCACAGCAGGTGCACATGGCATTCGAAAAACACAAGAAAAATAAAGGAATTGTTGGCATCCACCAATGGTGCGTGATCTTGAATACTGTCTCACCCATCACTAGTGCGGGTTATGAACCTATATGTGATGTCATTCACGATGTTGTGGCCTTTCCATAGGCAAAAGCATTAGATCTGGAGTCTCAACGTTCACAAACAGCATTTACCTTTGGTGATTATTATATCATTTCGGAATAAAGTTAACCATGTGAAATCCTGCAACCTATCTCTTTGCTTCTTTCACGAGAGGTTTGTATTCATTAGGTTCTGAAAGTAACATGGGACAGCCGTTCACACTATCTATCCCACCTGAGGCAGCCCTGTCTAGGTTCAAGCGAGACAGGTCACATTTCTTGCCCATAACCGGTTAGTTGTATTTATGATCCGACTATGCCTTGTCTAAATCGGCAGTCCATGTGCATAGGTTATGCGCTGATGAGCGTTAGCCCATTTTTTGGATTCTTTCACCTGAATTTCAAAACAGGACCTGTGAAGTCTGTAGCCTTGTGCTGAACATTGCAGTAGTGTAAGAAGTCACGCCATCGCGATGGTCAAGCAAAAAGCTTATCTTCTTGGGAAGGCCGTAACAAGTCAGGAAGGGGCCTGAGGCGATGAAGAATTGGTTCCCACTATTGCAGCAGGGTGTGCCCTTCATGGCAGATCAGTTTTCAAAATCTGAAACGGTCGGTGAGCGCAGGCCAAATCAGCCAACATAAAATTCCTTTGCTTGACTCTATCCTTTGTACTGTGAATCTTAGCAAGAAATCACATAGTCTATAATTGGCACGGCATAGAACTATGAATTGGTATAGAACTATGAATTGTATTCTGTATAACTGGCATTCGAGGAGAGTTGGAGCTTGGGGCGTAATATTAATTGACATTTGCCTTTCATTTAACAGAGCAGGGGAATCCATGACTTCAAATTAGTTTTTGACCACAGTTACACTGAAGGTAAGTAAAACTGATAGTACAAGGCACTGAAAGCATCATGCAACCTACGATTCCATTTGTGTCTGTACAAAACAGACCACGATATCATATGATGGTATGATCTGGCATTTATAACGCACATATGCACAAGCAATTCAAGGGGCGACAAGGCAAGGGAGGGGAGAGAGGGGGAAGACAGAGACAAAGATCTTACTAGTCTAGGTGACATTGATATCGCCAAAGCGCAAAAGGAAGGTGGAACAAGGGTAAAAGTGCAATGGGAAAGGTTGACAGTGCCAGTGGAGTGCATAGGATAAACAGTCCCAAAAATAAAGGAATCCAATAAATAAAAAGCGCAGACAGCAGGTGGAAAGTGCAAGGGTAAGGGCAGACAACAGGTGTCAATTGCTGTTAGGGTGCTGTAGGGATACAGAAACAGTCCCTGAGTGCAAGTATTGTCAGGGGGGCAGTGCAGGTGGGCAACTGGCAGGGAGGGGAACTGGCCCCAAGATGAAACGGTAGCCGGGTCAGACGGTATCCTGGCAACCAGCACAGTTTCAGTGAGCAGATCAACAGGGGATAGGGGGAGAAAAGCAGAAATAGATAGAGTAGAGGAAGGACAGGGAGGGTCGATTGGAGAGGAATGACGTCAGCCAAGCCAGGGCATGATCAATAATAACCCGGTTATCATGGAGACGGTTGAAAAGGATGGTAGGGTTCACCATATCAACGGCAGAGTACCACTCGAATAAGATGAGGACACAGGGGGTAAAGGAATCAATTTTGGTAAGCACGTATTAAGGGATGTTCAGGAGAGCAGTTTTCTGTGTGTCCTGAGGAAGTACCCGAAGCACCCAGTTGGATGTTAAATTCTCCAAGGAGGAGACTTTAACAAGGAGACTTTGAAATTAAGAGGAATTAAGTAAACATTAATGATGACCTTACACTGAGTGGAAGGAGGCCACGAGGGCCTCCCACCGAGTGCCACGATTAATGTGAGAAGAAGAGAAATGAGAGATGACAGAGACCATATGTACAGTCCATAGGTGTGGCGAAGGAACGAAAAAGAGTATGTCACTGAGGGTTTGCCTGGACGTAGCACAGGTATAGGTATCAGCGATAGGGAGGCCGGGGTTGGAGACCAAGAAGTCCTTTGGAAACCTCTTCCTAACAGATTTAGTGAGGAGAGCCGGGTAGTCGACAGAGAAACAGTTACAAAAGATAGGAGAGACAGAGAGCACCAGAGAGTTGGTAGGCAGAGGAATGGTGTTGGAATGGGCTGCAAAAAACACAAGGCAAGGACACAAGCAGGGGCGCATGCAAAGTAAAACACAGAGTCACACTCTATGGAAACCCAGCAACAGCAGGCACTAATTGCCAAAATGTTGACAAAGATGATACTTTTGTTGAAAATTATATTTTGGACGCAATGGTGTGCTATGTAGAGCTATGGAGAAACCCAAAAAACTCACACATCAAAATAGTATCAGAGAGAGTAAAAAGGTGTCTAATCGCAGAGGCGTTTAAAAAAATTAAAGTACTGGTAAGGCAGAACGTTCTGGAAGTTAGGGGGTTGACATAGGTCAGTCAATTGATCAATGCTATGAAATTCTTACCCACCATAGGCTTTCACTGCCAGTGCCAAGCACTGGATATGTGTATGTGGTTTGGGTCAAGAATTAAGTGTGTGACAGACACCAAGTCTCAGTGTCCCGTTAACTGATGGCTAATATCCAATTTGCCCATCATTATTTCAGCAACCGAAATGGGCAGTACAGCACTGATGTGCTAGGGCAATTCCATTTTCAAACATATCACGAATATCATTCGAGGAACATAAAAATGGATGAAGGGAAGGTGAATGAAATACATCAATGAATCATACACCAAATTTAATCTGCATAATTAAATAATTTTAATACTTTTTGCAGCATTGAAATTGAGTGTAATAGCATTCAATTGTTGATGTACAATGTACAAACTTTGGGGAGCATATCGAAAATAGTTACTCTGAGCAGATTGTGAAGGTAGCTACTAATTATTTATATCAGGAAGTCAATTTTTCTACAAGTTCCTCTTTAGGTAGACAGGGCTTGTTAGCAATATTTTGTGGCACTGTATATGTCCTAGGAACAAACTCTGGATCGATTCCATGAGTATGCATGTGTCATGGCCACTGGGCAGGAGCCCAGTGCTTCACTTCATGCAGGGTCCCAATGGACCCAGTCTTGGCGCCTATGGTACCAAGCTCATCTCAAAGTGTGCTTGGCACACAGAACACCAAAGGCACGTGCAGCAAGGCCGGGTGGGGCCCTATTATTACAGGGAAGGCACGTGCAGAGGACAGAAGGAGGAGCAAGGTGGGGCCACAAGGCGGGGCCTAAGGGTAGTGGATGGGGCCAGGCTATATAAGCCGGCCCCACCCACATACTGGTGCTTCGCGTTAGTCTGCTAAGTGCAGTGTAACGCTTACCGCCGTTCAGAAGATTCTTACCTGATTCAGCATGTGTGCCTTCAGTCTCCGGAACCCTCCAGTACCTACCTGGTCCAGCACGTGCATCTTCAGTCTCCGGATACCTCGACCATTTTACCTGGAGCAGCCACACCATCACCGGAAGCACTGCCATCTGCTTCCCACTCTGCAACCGCTGCGCGCACTTTACCTGGAGACCACACCATTGCTGGAAGCGCTGCCATCTGCTTCCGATTCTGCAACCGCTGCGTGCACCTTACCTTGAGGCCACACCATCACAAGAAGGACTGCCATCTGCTCCCGACTCTGCCGCAGCCGCATTCATCTTACCTGTCTTCCGTAATCCTCCGCAGGTACCGCCCAGCATCCTTACCTGTTCCGAACTCCATCAACACGGGGCCCTCATCAGATGCAGCCTTCACGTGGATCTTCATCTCCAGCAGCCAGTAGGAGTCAGAAACCGCTCACCAGCCATCGCCGACCTACCGTTCCTGCAAAGGGAATAAGAGACACAAGGTGAGCGGTCGCATAGACTTTAACACGCTAAAGCAGCACTACTCACGATCTTGGTGCAACTTCTGGAACTGCCTACTTATCAGTGGTGGAGCACCCAGAGCAGACTCTTTTCTCCATCCCGCGCTCCTGGGCCATCTTCATCACTAAAGGGGAGAGAGGACAATATACCTCTACTACCAATATTCATTGGGAAAGTATAACTACAAGGAATACAGACAATAATCATAGTCATAAACACTTACCTTCAAGATGGAATGGTCGCAGCCGGTCTGGACCTCCACAATTTGGAACAGTGACACAACTAGGTCCATCTACGGCGCCCCTGCTGAAGGAAAGCAGGACGAAGAGCTCATCCTTACATATTAACAGGTCAGCTTGCGTAGGTAAACTTCTACGCACTACATTTTGGCACGAAAGGGTCGAGGTGAACTGCGACTCTACCATCCTCCACGGTATCCTCACTGACTCTCATCTTATCCCAGGAACAGTTCCAGCCTTCCGGGTCCACGTAAAGGCAGCAGTTAGGGGTGAGAAGAGATCTGAGGGAGCCAACTCTGGGGAGGGCTCCAACCGTGCCCCAACGCCCCCGCAGAGACCAGGTGAGCATAACAGCATGGCCAACACATTCAATGTCAAATCTTTCAAAAATTCGAATTCCATATCCTGGTATATTGACTTAACCACCCATTGTTTGCTTCATTTTGTGAAGGCCTTGAGGTAACGATGCATCCTGAAATGTCCTGCAGTTTTCGCTTGTTCCTTCCCAACGTAAGTACAGCTAGTCTTGTTCTGGCCTCCATAGCGTCTATGCCAAAATGAACCTTTTGGGCCTGTACTTTAAGCACATATTGTGGAACACCTCCAAATCACCAGTATGACAGAATTCTGTGAGTCCCTTCATGTCTCTGGAAAGCGTTTTATCGTACATGATCTTCTTAAGAGCTTTTTATGGAGGTGAACATGGCACTAACCTTTTTTCGTTTCTGCTCCTAAAATAAAGGTTTTTATGTCCATGAGTGTACGTTGGAACAATGGTGTATCAATGAATGCCATTTCGCAAGTAGAATTTCTACAGACCCATCACAAGTTTTGGAGCTCCACCAAAGATGGTTGCTGATGGACTGACGCCACTGTAAGATCTTTTCAGAACCCTTTTTTCTACCAGCAGCTGTAATTCTTTTATTGACTCATTTGGCAACGTGCCATACATCAAATTGATGACAAATGTGTGGAACCTGCTCTCGCATGGCCTTGGCTATCGAAACATGCCTGTCAGGGGCTATCAGCTCTATTTGCATCCCCCTCAATTGAAGAATTTTGACGGATTTGATGAAACTACGTTTCTCCATGGCCACAGAAGATGTACATTCTGACACCTGCACTATTTCCGGAACTCACCATTTTTTTTACTTTCCATGTCTTGAAAGTGGTATGTGCAGTACTTTGCTTAAAATCCTGGGCTGTCACACTGTCCATCGCCAGCTAGCCAAAAACGTTTGGCAGAGAATGTGCTTTCGATTGACACCTGTTCAACTTTCCAGGCTTCACTAATGGCGGGGAATAAGAATTCCCTGTGATGTTTGAAGTACTGTGTTTTAGCAAGGAACTCAACTCCCACAAATTGACAGAAACTGGAAATCTTACCGAAAGTAGACCAGCTGAAAAGTAAAGCTGCTGAACATAATAGATTTCTAGCTGGGACTTTGCCCAGCATCGGTTGAGCAGACCATGAAAATTTACTATGGATATGGACACAGCTGGCTTGAATTTTCAGGTTAGTGCCTTGTAATACACGAGATACATTCACCAATGGCTGCCCGCCTATGTTCTCCCTTAATGTATGGACACATTTCAGCATCTGTACAATCTCTAGCAGGCAGCTGTCAAATAAATGTATTTTGGCTCCTTTATCAGCCAATCGTTCGACATGAATGTGGTTTGTTATTCGGCTCTGGTGGACATATCGAAAGAACTCGGCAAACTGAAGTCGAGATCTTTTGCAAGTTCCTCGGTCAGTTCCATTGAAGCTTCAGTCTCTCTTATTTTAGGTTGTGATATTTGCACGCGAATTGAAGAAACAGATATAATTGAATGTTTGTTTGGTGGAGCATTTTTGGCGGGTGTAGATTGTGTCAAGGGGTTTGCGAGGAATTGCAGTGCATCTTCATTGTATTCAGTCTCATCTTGTCGAGTTGTCACATGGTAACAATGGTCCATGGATACTTTGCACAAATCGCCGGTCACATTACATTCAGTTTCAGGACATTGTGCATGAGCATCACAAGTCTGCTTAGTGACTAGGCCATGCTGCGCCCCAAATAGTAGTTGCTCCATTGTGAAATCAGTTTGGCAAGCAACATCTTTTGTTTCATTGGTTGTCTGTGTTGTTATACTTCGCTTTCTTCTGGGCCTTTAAAAGATGTGTTGAGAAACATGCTCAATGTATAGCACACTTACAGCAGATACCACTTTATATACAGAAACATTATATGAATAAATCAACATCTTAAAAAGTTCTACAAAGTAAACTTGTTTGTTCGTTACCCTTGTTGTCTATGTTTTCTTGAAAACCGTGGCATTGTCTTTTTCCACTGCACCAGCAAGCTGAAAAAAATTGCGTTTTTATATGGTGTACATCCAGCACATTTAATTTGATCACAAACCAACATCTGTACATATCTACAAACAGAACCAACTTGATTGAATAGGAAAAATTACAACATTAAAATGTATTCCAAATGCAATGTGATGTCCAATAGTATTCAATATTAGGTTATGTTTACCTCTGGTCCATGTGCCTCCTCTTCTATATGGTTCTTACTCATTTAATAATACTTTGTGTGTAAGTGCACAGTGATTGTGGCCGAAGTTCCAGCATCCACCTGTAACACAGTACTTGTTTTAGTACGGGTGAAAACAGCAAAATGGAACTATGACAATGAGATTCAAACAATTGTACATATAGAGGGACACTCATCCATGCCACTTAGTGTTATTTTTCATTTTATTTTAAATTGTAAGCATAACACATTTTCGTAAAGGACACATATAATAAAACTACTTGATAGGCAAGCAAACTTGATGTTGACTCTGGAAATGAAATTGATGCGTAATCTTGTTGCTTCATTTTCCGAGCATTGTCATAAAGTGGGGCAAGGGAAAAACATAGTTGTATTAGATGTGCGGGCAGATCAAATGCTCGAGAATATCACTTTGTGTATGCCAGTAGGACTCACTATTGGGACACTGGACGTGTCGGTGGTTTCTTCTCTTGTGAGGGTCTGTGCATCCATCACTGTGCTCTACGCCAAAGAAGGACCATCTCAAGCAACCGATTATGAAAACACAATGCGACTTTTAAAGGGCACGATGGCATTGTTTTACAATGGTCATAATAGTTACATTTGTTAGAGGCTCAAGAAAGCGGGGACCGATGTAGTGTAGTGAAATCTAGTATATTAAAAATTCAATACTATCTTGTAGCAGTGAAAACCTCAGTAAGACACTTTTCAAGTAAATATACACTAACAGCTACCATTTCAGTACCCTACCAGATTTTGATAGCGAGATCATTGATAGTACTTATCTATGCTGCCCATCGTCCAACATAACAACAAACACAGCTAATTCATCACGCAGGACTCACCTGAGGCAGCGTGTGCATACATTCGGTTGGAATTGCATGTGGAAGCAATTTACAATGAATTTGGGGTTGGCGCTTAGTGTACTCGGATCGGTCATCCATATGGTCGGTAAAGTGCCGGTTGCAGATGCGGAATCGTTTGGACCTCACGTCCGTCAAGACAGCCTGGGCTCTACTTTCAATCTCGTCCATCCAAAAAACCACAGTATTTAACCCATTCTCTTATTAAATCAATATCCTTTGGTAATGTATGCAGGACCATGTCCAGACTTTTTGAATGGCTCTTAGAAGGGCAACCGAGTACCATACAGGCCACCATTCTTCAATTGTCACTTAGACCTCTGTAGAAATATAGAAATAATTCCAAAAAATTACTGTATGCCAGTGATTGATGGGATTGTATTACAGCTTTCTATGTAATATTTGTTTTTTTCAAAGAGGGAAAACATGTTTAGCATTGTCGAATGAACATGGCGGTAACTGTCTTACAGATATGATTGGTATACCGCTATTCGTAACGTGTTACTCGTCCGTTGCATGTACTTTAATGCATCAAAAGGGAACATGCTTACAAACATGTCCCATGAAATATTCTATTCTATTGCAATGGACAAAGATCCAATGTGGTATTTTTTCGAGATGAAAATACTTGAAACATTAGACAATGATGAAGTCATTGGGCTAAATAAACATTACAATGGCCGGTACAATTGGCTGGAATCGTAAAACAAACAAACAAATTGAGATCGGCAGTAGATGAGTATAGAGATGGAAATTCAGTGACCTACCCCCCTTAGCTGGACGAACAAACAAGCCGATTCAGCAAGCAGGGGAGCAACTATCCCGGGAACAAGTTGCACGACGAACAGATACCTTACAGAGCACAGAGATGTTCTCCTGTTAAATGTCAAGGTGTTTATAGAGGATTAGAAAAGAGAGTGTGTATGTGACTGTGTGACGTGTTTGTTGCGGGTTCCTGCAGAGGGGAGTCTGGAGACACTGGGTCTGGAGAGGCCATGAGAACAATGGTCACTGTGCAGAAGATACGTTTTGAAGTATACATTGGTGGTTGGCACCTTGGTCGTTCACACCCACTCAGACCCCTTGCTTGAGCATGGCCACAGGTGCGAGATGCCATTGATACTAGAGGAGAGAAGGATGGGCATGGGGCAAGCGGAAAAGGCCCGGAACACTGCTGAAGGGAGACACACTTCTGTGGATTGGAAGGGCGGGGTCTTGCAGAGGGGAGTCCCGAGACACTGGGTCTGGGGAGGCCATGAGAACAATGGTCACTGTTTTTGGTAAGGAGACGATCCTTTCCCCCCCCACCCTTTCGTCGCTCTAGAAACATACCATATGTAATAACCAAGGGGGGTAGGCGTAGCCACCCCCTGTGGCATTCTGTTGCACCACAGCCCATAGCAAATAAACAATACTTTATAGCCCCGACCTCAGCCATAAGAAACAATTTGTGAACTAGTCCCAACACCATCTTTTCTACCGTGCCCGAAAAACAATCTCTATGTAGAAATGCAGCTCTCATCCATCATCCGCAGCACCTCGTGGATTGCAAAGGCAGGGTCTTGCAAAGGGGTGTCTGGAGACACTGGGTCTGGGGAGGCCATGAGAACAATGGTCACTGTGCAGAATATCGCATTTGGAGTGTAAATGGTGTTTGGCACCTTGGTCGTCCCACCCACCCAGTACTGGAGTGGGGTGTAATGAAGGGAGGATGGCTTGTTGCGGGCAATGTGAGCACAAAAAGACACCAACCATTATTTCATGTCCCTGGAAACAACTATTCATATATGCTCAATTGTATTTTATTTAGTTTGGTGATGTTTGCACAAACAAAATACAAATTGTATACTTGAGGTTGCAGCACAGTGTGTGAAAATCCACATATTCCTCCTGCATATTCAAGCCAGACATTTACACCCCGCCCATTAAAAAATTCACCAGCCGCCACAGGCCGCACAAGATATCAGGTGATAATGATCTTGTTTTTCTTAAACTGCCTGCGTCAGCGCCACCATTACTTATACCACCTTTTGCATTGTTATTGTGTGTTAGGAGGGTAACCTGGATAAGCCGCATGAGTAGCAAGAGTGTCATAGGGTTACCTGATGCTACCGCTGGCAAAAACCCTAAAGTATGCCCTGGCTGGTTACTAAGCGACCATAACGTCTATCTGCACCCACACCAACATTGTATAGGGCAGAAAAGATGAGAATGATAACGGGTAGCAAGAACTTGATTATTTGAATTGTCAGTCCCAGTATCTCTGGTGGTAAAATAAGGCTGGTACTATGATTAGTCAGCTGTAGGGTTTATAGTCTTTGCATCGAATATTTTCCATCAAGGGTCTTTTCCATCGAAAAAATGTTGCATCGAAAATTTTAGCATCTAATGCATTTTTTTTTATGGGGGGTCTCTCCTCCAACCCCCCATTTTTTACCCTTGAAAACCCCCCAAAAAAGTACCCTTTCCCCTTTAAAAACATGCATTCGATGCATATGTTTCCGATGCAAATCCCTCAATGGAAAGTAATTCGATGGAAAATCCATCGATGGTTCACCAGATACCGAGCTGTAGGCGGATACCTAGGGGGGTACCAACATGGGGGCTCCAGCAGCATTGGACTGGCCTACAGGGCAATGCCCGAAGTGCCAGCCCATGATTCTACTATGGGACAGTATATTCTGGCAAGAATGGACCACTCTTTTGACCAGAGTGGGCCAGTTTCATAAGTTACTACACTAGTTTTAAGAAAATATGCTTTCAAATGCTTTCTTTGCAACATATTTCTATCAAAAACTTCCCCATTGGTAGTTCCCAAACGATCTGTTTTGTGTTTTGTGTAGAAGCAAATTGTAATATGTGATTGTGGGCCACTTTTTCCTTGGTGCCTGCATGGATTGTATGTGCCAGTCCACCCCTGGCCTCCAGTCCCAGAATCAGGCAATTTGGCACCTCTCTAAGAGGGTGGAGGATCGAACGTGGCACTTTGTGTGAGGCGGCATTAATCCTGGCCTGAGGCCTGGGTGAAAGCAATGTTCTGTGTTTTGCAGCACTCGAAAGCTTTTAGAGATGAAAGTAAATAAATACGCCTGTGCAGCCTTCAGATAATAGCTGCTGATAGGAACCTGAGGCTGACTGGGTGTCTGCTGGTAAAGTACACGCGCCTCGTGACATTTAGGGGTGATACTTTCGGAAAATACAATATTTCTTTTTACAGAGCTGGTGTGTACATCTCCGGTTGGGGCATGTGTGGATGGAGTCCACTTCCAGCCCTCTCTCGCAAGGATAACTCTCACCTTACCCTCATCTGGAAGATATCACAGACCGACTCTTCACGCATTCCCATATACTTCAATGGGACCCCTCTAGTAAACTCAACTCTTTGTGCTTTTTAGTTGTCTGTCGTTTTTGTACTCTGTGCACCTCTTTGCCCATGGGCCACAAACTATCTCCATTGACTTCACTGGGACAGCCCTAAGAGAAAATGTCTGTCATCACCCTATTTGGAGTTTCAACAAGTTGAAAGGTGTGCTGACTTGTCATGTTTCCCAGTGTAAGGCTCAGCCACATCCACTTCAGTGGAATTGATTTTACTCTTTGCATTCTGGTACTTGTGGCTTTACCTTTCCCTTTATAAGAGAAACAGGACTGTATCAGCTACTCAAACCCCTGCCATGAGCCCGCCTCAGAGATCAGGCCCATGGCTTTAGATATGATTTGTCTTCTGTGTCACTGTTCCCGGACCAGTCATTCATTCGTCTGTAGCATGCCGCTTCCTGTAGTCTTCTACTTCGTTACTTTACTTTATTATTTATAACGCCCTACACACCCAAAGGCCTCAGAGTGCACAATAGTGTGAAAATGAGAATCCACGGGAGGATACCCGTGTTTCTCATAAAGGTCACTTGTTGCATTTGAATGTATTTTAATGCATGGTATGACACATGGTGCATTTTAATGTATTGCATGGTTTTTCATTTCCACTAATGTATTCTCATATCACACTGTATATGACTGCACTTGCATTTCAATTTATTACATGGTTTTTTCATCCCCCACTGTATTTTTCATCTTGTAAACTTGTTCCCACCTTAGACAACAGCAATCAGCTGTCAGTTTTACAGCCAGTGTAAAATCTTCAGCCTGGAGAGGGTCCCACCCCCTTCCTGTACTAAGCTTCATTGAGTACTGGGAACAGTCACCCCCTCCCAAGGGGCCTGCCTATGTTTTCTCACCTGCCTCTTTTTCCCTGTCGCCAGCCCCTCTGCACCCTGGAACAGTTGGGTGGGTATCATTGTGTCCATCGCGGGATGTTTGCCCACCTTCCATGTCCCTGCCCCCTTCTTCCTTAGTCCCTTCATACCCCTTCCTGGGACAGCTGTGGAGGAGGGGGTTGTGCATCCACCATTGTGTCCATCCAAGGATGTTTGCCCACCTGTCATGCCCCCGCCCCCTTGGTGCCTTCATCTCCTTCCTGGGACAGCTGTGGAGGAGGGGGCTGTGCATGCAAATGTCAGCCTGCCCCCAGTGAATCTCCACCCTTTTCCCTGTCACTTGGACCCAGGGAAATATTTTGACTTCCTGAGAAACTCTTCTCCTCCCGTATGGAAGGGGGAAGTGACAGCTGTGGAGGGAGACCTATGCCTGCATGTGTCATCATACATTCTGTCATACTCCATGCCCCCTTCCTCCTTAGATCCTGTGGGCAGGATTTGCAGGGTTGGAGCAACAGCCTTGTAAGTGGACAGAGAGCCACCGCTGGCTCACTTTTTTGGCTGCAGTACTGGACGCGTGGGTAGGGGAAGAGGAGCTACAGAGACCAAAGCAGGTACACTTTTCCAAATCTGGCTTACTCCCTTTCCATCACCTTGTGCCCCTGCCTCTGCCCCTGTCTCTGTCCCTCCCTCTCTGTCTGTATGTCTCCCTCCCTCTCTCTCTGTGTCCCTCACTCTCTGTGCCCCTCACTCTCTGTGGCCCTCACTCTCTGTCACTCTCTATGCCACTCACCTTGTCACTCACTCTCCCTTACTCTCCCTCATTCTCTTTCGCCCTCACTCATTCTCTCTCTCTCTCTCTCTCTCTCTCTCTCTTTCTGCCGCACCCTCCCTCTCCTTCTGGGTCTGCCTAGCCCAGAGGTCTTCAATCTGTGGGGCGCTCCCACCGTGGGGGGCGCAGCCACATGTCTGGAGGGGCACGCGATGCCGGGCGGAATAAAAAAAGAGAAATTCATATGTATTTTAATTTTTTTATTTTTCTCCTGCACTGAACTGAGCAAGTGCAATGGGGAGCCACTGACTTCCATGCACGTGCACCGCCAGTGCGATGTGGTGTGGGCGTGGCCATGAAACAGGAAATAAACGCAGCCTGGACGCGCACTTCCCTACATTTGGATCGCGAGTCCAGGCTGCGTTGTGGTGTCCTGTCTTGCTGTGTCTGTCCTGCCTTGCTTCCCGTCCTGCCTGGTAAGTGCTTCCTGTCCTGCCTGGTAAATGCTTCCTGTGCGCCCTTCTCCCTCTGTGCCCCCACATTAGGTGCCATGAGGGAGAGGAGGCAAGCAGGGGACCGAAACTGCTGTTTGCTGGTGTCCGGTGCTGTATTTCTAACGCGGCTCCCCCGGGGTAGATTGCTGGGGCCCAGCAATCTGCCACGGGGAACCACGTTAGAACTACAGCACCGGTCCCCCCTGCACCCTTCTCCCTTTGCGCACCCACATTAGGGGCCATGAGGGAGAGGAGGTGAGCGGGGGACCGAAACTGCTGTTTGCTGGTGTCCGGTGCTGTATTTCTAACGCGGCTCCCCAGTAATCTGCTGCGGGGGAGCCACGTTAGAAATACAGCACCGGTCCCGCACTTTTCATAAATATTTGTATTCCTTATCCAGGAGGCTCTTTTTTAAATATTGACTCTGTGTCAATGTATTTCCAGGCCCCTTTTTGTCACAATTACTTGAAGAGGCAGCTGCTCTAAAGCCTGCTTGGAGGTCAGATAGGGCATTGCTTTCTAATATCCACTCTTCTAGTCACATCAAATGTATTTTGGCATATATTTTGATGCTGACATTTATTAATGAGATTGGGCGATAATTGTGGGGGTCACTGCGATTTCCCTTCTTATGGATCGGTACAATCACTGCAGTAGCTGATTTGTGTTACCGGGTTTGTGTTTACCTGCTGTTATTCCTTTGAACACTTTTAAAATAATTTGAACCCCTATATTTATGTTTGAGTGAACAAGTTCAGAAGGTTCTGGGTATAAACCTGGGGCTCTATTACTTCTCCGAAGAGTTACTGCCTGTTCTACCGCTTTGCCTGTTACACTTACACACATCTGGCATGTCCAGATTAAACTAAGGTTAGCAGAATTGTTGGCTTGATAATCATATAGGAGGTCATTCCGAGCTTGGAGGGAAGTAACGTCCCTTATCGGCATGGCGTAAATAGCGTGTCCGGGCTGTCACCAGTTCGCTGATAGAGGACTATTCCGACTTCGCGGGCATGAGCTTTACGCCATGCCGGTAAGGTCATTTGCGCCATGCCGTAAAAGGCACACAAAATGCCCTTAGCGGCATCAATCATAGCGCAGATAACACTACCGACATTGTTCAATGCGGCATTAGCGGTGTCTGTAAATAGCAGTGCTCGCTAATAACGGTCACCGCTATTTACGGTCACCGCTAATAAGCGGAACCGGAAGTAGCGTCATCGTACAGGAACGGGAAGGAGCATGAAGGCCATCTTTAAAAACACAATCCATTGCCATCCTCTGTCATGAACCATCGGACACGCCCCTTCTGGGCCTCCTGGTCCTTGACACGTCGGAGCTTACACTCTGTTGTACTGTCAACATGGCCGTAAGCACAGAACGCTGCTTACCAGCCTTCACGTCCGATGCAGCACGTTCTATAAATTAGCCACACCCCCGCGGCCCCGCGCTTCTCAACGCTACTGTTAGCTGTGGCTAGACGTGTGCTACGTAGTTCAACTTCGCGGAACTCTGTTGTTTCCTGGTTCCCGGATCCTTCGCTTTCCCCTACTATCCTTTCTCCTTCTTATTCAGCCTTCTTCCCGGATTCCGTGCACCCGCCTCCGAGTGCACCTTCTCCTTATCCTGGACTTCCTGGAGTTTCCTATTGATCCCAGACATCGAAGCTGAACGAACACTGGAAGCCGAAGACGGCCGAGCGGGCTTGTACAAGACCCGTACCGTACGAAAGAAAACTCCTCCTAAAGAGTGCAGCAAGCAGCGAAAACAGGTGAGAAAGGGGGAAACCTGTGATAGATTGAGACGCCACCTAACTGAAGTCGATACAGACATGGAGGCGGCCATTCAAGACCTTATGCGCGGCATGCAAGAGCTAACGACCGAAGTACAAAACCTAAAGGCAGAGAATGCCGCGTTAAAACAATTAGTCTTATCCCGCGACTCTGCCACGAAGGAAAGTGTACTATTGGGCGGCATTGTAGAAAAATACGATGGGACAGCAAAAAACCTTTGTGGATTCCTTGATTCCTGTTTGGTCCACTTTACTTTTGAGCCCTATTATTTCTCTACTCCCAGGGCTAAGGTGGGCTTTATTATTTCGCACCTTTCCGAGAATGCATTAACCTGGGCCACACCATTAGTTAATGCTGGATATGCCCTCCTGGATGATTATGACGGATTCATTCAAGCCCTTAAAACCATGTTTTACCACCCAGAACAGGTCTATAGTGCTCAGGAACGTTTACTCGATTTCCAGCAGGGCTCCCAGGACATGCTCACGTATGTAACACGATTCAAGCAATTGGCTAAAGAAGCGGACTGGTCCTCTAAAGCCTGCTTCACTCTCTTTCGAAGAGGACTAAATGAAGACATCAAGGATGAACTAGCCAGAGTGGCACGCCCAAGTTCATACCAAGCCCTTATGGATCTCGCTCTACAGATTGACCTCCGCATCCAGGAAATGAAGGCAGAGAAAAAGAAGACCAAGTTACCCTTCCAGAAGAGCCCCATAGAGACCTCCTTGAAACCCGAATGTGCTTCTGTTCCTAGTAACGAACCCAAACTATGCAACTAGGGGCCTTCTGTGGACCCATATCCCCCCAAGAAAGGTTGCGAAGGATCCATAGCGGCTTATGCATGTATTGTGCCTCGGACAAACATTTAGTGAGAGTGTTCTATAGCCCCCCCACGGCGTTCGGGAAACGCCAGCTCCCGATCCTAGATGGAGCACAGTGTCGGGAGAGAGATGTTTGCTCCACATCTATTCCATCCTTAAACTCTCCTGGACAGAACAATCTGGTCATTTTACAGGCCTTTCTATCGCCATCCAAGAAGGAAACCTACCCCATTCTGGCGTTGGTGGACTGTGGGGCCATGGAAATATTCATAGATCAAGAATGGGTCTTTAAACACCATATTCCTTTAGAATCCCGGAATATTATGTAACCTGTAGAAACAATTGATGGGAGACCTCTTTCTTCAGGACCCATAACCCTTCAGACCAAGGAAGTTGAGCTCGCAATAAACCACCACCGAGAGAAGATAAAGTTTGACATCATAAAGTCCGCCCATTACCCAATGGTTTTGGGAATGCCCTGGCTACAAAGACACAATCCATACATTAATTGGGCAGCAGGTTCCTTGTTCCTGGGTTCCGAGCATTGCATGTCTCATTGCCTACTCCTGGACCACGCTCCCACACCATTGGAAGGACTTTCAGCAAACCATCAAGGCCCACTCACAGTTTCAAACATCATCTGGGTTCCTAAAGTCTACCAGGAATACTCTGATGTGTTCTCTTCTGCTATTGTTCAACCCTTACCTCCTCATAGACCAGAAGACTGTGCTATTGAAACCGAACCTTCAGCTGTGATTCTCTTTGGAAGGATGTTCATTTTATCCAAACTGGAGAAAAAGGCCCTCCGTGAATATCTGGATACTAACCTTGAAAATGGTACGATACGACCATCCAAATCCCCAGCCGGAGCCTCACTGTTTTTTGTTACTAAGAAAGACACCAATGAGCTTAGACCTTGTCTTGATTATCGAGGCTTAAATCAGTGCACCCTTAAGGATCACTATCCGTTGCCCTTGATCTCAGATATCCTGGAAGCAGTAAGAGGAGGCCTTCCAATGGTTAAAAACAGAGTTTACACAAGCTCCCATCCTGGCTCAACCTGATATCAACCGGCCATTCCTAGTGGAGACAGACGCCTCTAACTATGCCATTGGAGCAGTCCTAAAACAGGAATTCGACAACAAGCTGGAACATCCTATTGCTTATCTTTCACGGACATTAACTCCCAGTGAAACCCATTACTCTGTTTTAGAAAAGGAACTGCTAGCCATCCGTCAAGCCTTCACAGATTGGCGTCATTTACTTCTAGGAGCAAAACATCCTGTCCAGGTTCGCACGGACCATCAAAATCTTCAAGTATTACAGGCCCTGGAATGTAGGACTAGCCGTCAAGCCCGTTGGGCCTTCTTCTTCGCCCAATACCAGTTTCAGATTCATCATGTCCCTGGAACACAGAATATAATTGCTGACGCCCTATCTCGACGTCCTGACTACAAAACTCTGGAAGACCGGTCATTCCCTAAAATATTTCCACACACGATATTCGTAGCTCAAGCAATCAGTCTCCTGGACGAGGTTAGGATACAAACACAGTCCTCTGAACTTTGGAAAGAATTTTCAGGAAAGAACCGATGGAATCTCAGAACTAAGGATGGATTTCTTTTCAAGGATAAAGGTTTAGTCATCCCCACACAGAAACTACATCAAAGCATAATAAACCTTTGTCACGATACCCTTCACTCCGGACATCGTGGCATCACAAGCACCCTTCATCTAATACAAAGACAATTTTGGTGGCCAAGAATGAAGACTGACGTACGACTGTACATTCAAGCCTGTGCAGTTTGCAGTCAAAACAAACATGATAACAAGAGACCGGCGTGCCTCCTACTGCAGCCTGCACTACCAACAAGGCCCTGGGAAATTATTGCTACGGACTTCATTGTATAACTACCACCTTCCAGGGGGTATACAACCATAATGGTCACCATAGATTTATTCACTCATATGGCTCATTTCACACCGTTATACAAGCTACCTTCTTCCTCAGAACTTGCTGGAATTTTCTTGGAACACATATTTAGACTCCATGGACTCCCTTCCAAGATCATATCAGACAGAGGACCGCAATACATATCACAATTTTGGAAACACCTTTGCCGAATACTAGGAATACAACGTGCCCTCTCTTCAGGGTATCATCCACAGACTAATGGGGCTACCGAACATGTGAATCAAACCCTGGAACAATATCTTTGTTGTTTCACTACCAAAGTCCAGGATGATTGGTCGCTTCTGATACCTCTGGCAGAATTCTCCTATAACAATTCGGATCACTCGGCTGTCAAGACTAGCCCTTTTTTCTGCAGTCAAGGATTTCATCCCTCAGTGCTACCTTCCACCCTTCCACACCCTACACCTGTTCCTACAGTCGATTCCTGGATTGAAACACTCATCAATATTCAAAGAGAAGCAAAAGAACAATTAGAAAGGACACAGACTCATACCAAGCATTATGCGATTCCAAGAGAAGACCAGGGCCCTCCTACGCACTAGGAGATAAAGTATGGCTATCCTCGAAACTCCTACCCCGACATCTACGGTCAAATAAACTGGCCCCCGGTATTATGGGCCTTTCACCATAAAAGAAATCATTAACCCAGTGGCCTTTCGGCTCAAATTAACAGACTCCTGGAAGAAAATTCACCCAATTTTTCATACATCTCTACTGAAACCATGCATCCAGACCTCTCGGACTAACCTCAGACCCAATCCTGTACTTGTCAATGACCAACTGGAATATGAAGTCTCCAGAATATGTGACTCCAGATTTAAACGTGGTCAGCTCCAGTACTTAGTGGAATGGAAAGGATACCCTCCCAGTGAACGCACGTGGGATCCTATCTCAAACTTAAATTCCCCCAGGTTACTCAGAAGGTTCCATCTCATAAACCCGGGCAAACCTGGCGGGACGGGTTTTCGGAGGAGGCATGCTGTCATGAACCATCAGACACGCCCCATCTGGGCCTCCTGGTTCTTGACACGTCGGGGCTTACACTCTGTTGTACTTCCAACATGGCCATAAGCACAGAATGCTGCTTACCAGCCTTCACATCCGATGCAGCACGTTCTATAAATTAGCCACACCCCCGCGGCCCCGCGTGTCTCAACGCTACTGTTAGCTGTGGCTAGACGTGTGCTACGTAGATCGCCTTCGCGGAACTCTGTTGTTTCCTGGTTCCCGGATCCTTCGCTTTCCCCTACTATCCTTTCTCCTTCTTATTCAGCCTTCTTCCCGGATTCCATGCACCCACCTCCGAGTGCACCTTCTCCTTATCCTGGACTTCATGGAGTTTCCTATTGATCCCAGACATCGAAGCTGAACGAACACTGGAAGCCGAAGACGGCCGAGCGGGTTTGTACAAGACCCATACCATACGGAAGAAAACTCCTCCTAAAGAGTCCATCAAGCAGCGAAAACAGGTGAGAAAATGGGAAACCTGTGACATCCTCACCACACAGGACCCCTGGGACTCTGCTGGGTTTCAGAAAAGATACACCTCCAACACCACTATCCCCAAGGCCCTGAAGAAGGGAGCTGCCCGCCAGCGGAAAGAATGAGGATAAGCTGCAGATGCTGGTAGACGCACTGCAGTAGTGTGCTGCCACAGTGTTCTCAAGCAAAATGAAGAGGTAGGCTGTACTAAAGAAGAAAGAGACCTGGGCACTTGTTGCCCAGAAGGTCAGTGCTGTGGGGAACACCCCACGCATGAATAAAGACTGCCGCAAGCGCTGGGATGACCTGCGATTAAGGGTGAGAAACATCCTCTCAGTGAACCGCAGCCAGGCCATGGGAACAGGAGGAGGTCCCAGTTCCCCGCTCAAACTCACCCCATGGGAGGACATCTGCGCCAGCATGGTAGGGATGGAAGGCATCGAAGGTGTCGGCGAGATGGAGTGTGGCGCCACAACATCAGGCGATGGAGGTGAGTGTCCAAAGTAAAAATTGCAATGGCAAATCTGATGAAAGTCAACCAAAATGTCAGTGCAAAGAGTCAAGCCATGGTCCCCCACACACACACACACACTCCAAGCAAAGTAGACTGACGCATTACAGACACATGCAGATGCCTGGTGCAAGGCAATATCGTACGTGACACATACCACACAAAGATGTAAATGCCATGAGTCACACAGCGTGAATGGCCAAAATACTATGCATGTCAGATAGCACTGCTCTTGGGCAACATGAATGACGCTGACGTATGCCTGCATAAACCAACCATGTATCAAACAATGTGCTCATCCAAAAACAAATGGCTATTACCCCCAATTGTGTGGGTGAGCAATTGTCCTAATGAATCTATGATGCCTATCAAAACATCACTTATGCCGTCCCTCTCTTCGACCCCCACAGGCACTGACCATGACAGCGATGGCCAGGATGCAACCCCTGCACAGGCCACACCCCGGAAAGGGTCCCGGGATGACAGCGACCGGCCTTCAACTTCGAGGTGATAATCCAAGGGCGCCGTGTACCAACAGCCAAGCCACCCCAAGTAGCCATTGCACCGGTGCCACCAAGGCCCGTAGAGGGCAAAGCACCACCACCACCTCCACCCATTGGCCATCCTGATGATACATGCGAGGCACCACAATCCGAGGAGTTGAGTTTGGCAGGGGAGGTGGCAGCCACGGCACCACTGGCTGTGGAGGACACACCGGAAGACATCTGGGTGCCCATGGAGGATGACGTCTCGGAAGTGGTCCATATCCCAACTCCACTGGCATCCCCCCCAAGTATCGTCGCTCGATACAGAGCACGCCACCACCCCAGAGCAGTCTGGTCATGAGCAGACGGAGGGTCACCTCAGTCCAATTTACACCACTAGGGAGGCTGATCAGGCTGGGCAGGACAGCCAGGGGACGACTACCTCCAAAGGTGCACCCGCTGGGACGCAGCAGTCTGACCTTCTTACTGCCCTTGTGCAGGAGTTTGTCCAGGACAACAGACTGGCCAGAGAGGAGTGGCGTCAGGACTTAGCCGCTCTAGGCAGGTCCATCACGGACAACACTGCCTCCTTGGCCAGATCATTTGCTGACAACATCAGCCGCCTCTGCGAGGAAGTCTCGGCCCTCCGGCAGGTGTTAGGCCACATAGCGGATGCCATGGAGGCAGGGCATCCCGCTACACTATCACAGCAGGCGGCCACACTGTCTTCCTCCAGTCCTACACAAACAAGCCCGCTCCGCAGGTCGGCACGTACCCTGCGCCAGCAAGACATACCGTCCCCTAGTCCATGCAGTGCCAATTAATCGCCAGGGCAGCCTCATGTAGGCTTTGGAGACTCAATGGAACTTGTGTGGGGGGGTTGTGGGGGGAGGTGGAGGGGGGTGAGGGTGTGTGGGGGAGTTGTGGGGGGAGGCGGAGGGGGGTGAGGGTGCGTGGGGGCATTGTGGGGGAGGGGAAGGGGGTGAGGTTGGTGGAGGGAATTTGCACTTACGTTTACATTGTTACATTTAATACACTGGTTGTGTGACAAACAAGACCTGAGTGGACATTCATCATTGCGCATGTGTCATTTATTAATTTGTGCATAGTGTACATGTACCCCCACACCCAGTGCCCTCTGTCCAACTTTCATGTCACCCTCTGCTGCCACGTGTGTCAGATATATTGTGCAATCACAGACTGGCGCACAGCACGTCCCTCTTGTGCATCGACACCGTGATCATGTCCAGCCACTTCTTCTTCATCCCCTTCATTATCACCAGGTGGTAGCAATTCAATGTCAAGGAGCAGGGGCACGTTCCGGCGGATACACATTTTGTGCAGCATGACACATGCCATGATGATCTTGGCCAACTTCTCATGCCTGTAGAGGAGTGCCCCAGCCGACCGGCTGAGGCAGCGAAATCGTACCTTCAACAGGCCAGAGGTCTGCTCGATGACCACATGGGTACGGGTATGGGAACGATTGTAGTCCTCCTCGTGCCTGTTCTGTGGGTTTCGGATAGGGGTGAGGAGCCACGGCTTCAAGGGATAGCCACTATCACCTGCATGAGAGGCAATTGAAGTTATATGTCAGGCGAATCATGATGGACAGCTGTACTAGTCACACATGCCTGCAGGTTTAAGTTGGCCACATGCACATCTCCCTGGATGTATTGATGCCTTTTTCAGTCCTTCAATGTGTACTGTGCCATGGACTGATGGTGTGGGTTGCATCTTCAAGAAGATACATGGCGTGCACTGCCGTCTTGTTGCACATGCATCGTGTACGCATACAGCTGTGTTAGTGTCAAATTAGTGAGGTGTTGTGTTCTGTGAGATTTACTTAGAGGGAGCGTTGGCAGTAGTCTGTGCAACATTGGGCAATCAGCGCTGATCATTCCCAAGGTGACATGCAGCACTCCTGTGGGTGTGCCGGCCCTGTGCCAGACAGTGGATTCCCTAGTAGGTTCTGTTTGATGCACTCACAGGGATGCTTGTCCTGTGTGGTGATATGCTGGAGACAGTCACATAGTGCATATGCACTGCATGGTGCAGGATGGCGTTACGGAGGGTGAGGGCCGCTGATGAGTGGTGCACGTGTTGTGGGATGTGGGGTGGTTTCCTGTTAGTCATGTAGTGATAGGTGTCAACCTTACTTCATTCCTATGGGATTTGGGTCTCATATACTGTTTGTGATGCTTTGGGGCACAGTGTTCGGTGATGTGCACATCATGCAGTCACCACACAAATGACACCAGGGTGGTGTGAGCATCTCTCCCCCCATTTCAATGCCATGTGCCGGTCATGCAACTTACCAAGCAGCCAGGCACATCGTCCAGCATGTCGCTCCATGAAGCGTGGTAGCGTGAAGTTCGGCAGGACCATAGAGTCATGAGTTGATCCGGGATATCGGACACAACAATGTGTGATGATCTTGCTGGCGTCGCATACCATCTGCACATTGATGGAGTGGTATTGCTTGCGGTTGCAGTACACTGCCTCCATGGCATGCAGGACCAACAACTCCACATGCCTGCCAGTGCATGGAAGCCAACTTTTGTATCAAATATCTCCTGGGGAGTCTGTGGTAGGGGTATGTAGTCCCTTGTGTGCTTGAGGAGGGCATCCAGCACTTGGTTCAGTATCCAGGAAAATAAGGCTTGTGATATGCCACGCATGTGCCCCACTGTGTGCTGGCAGGTGCCTGTGGCAAGGAAGTGGAGCACAGACACTACCTTCAGTAGAGGGGGGATGGCAGTGCGTATTTCAATGAGGCTCACTATGTCGTTGTGTATCAGCTCCACTATGGTGGTGATAGTGTCCCCGTCCAGATGGTACTGGGTGTGGATCTGCTCAGGGGTTAGGTTGAATGGACTTGCTCTGATGCGAGGGATTGGGGGCTGCCAGCGTGGTAGCAGTGGCTGCACTGGTTGGGCATGCTGGCCCTGTCTCACCCTCCTTCTCCTCTGTGGTGGTGGCTGTTGTTGTTGTTGATGTTGTGGCAATGCAAGCATGTCCTCCAGCTCCAGTAATGCTACTACTATTGGAATCATCTTCGTGTGGGAGGGGGTGTGGGTGTGCTCCTTTTGTACTGGGCCAGACTCCATTGCCTCCACCTGTGCTGATTGTGTGAACCTGTGGCAGTTGTGAACACTGCTCAGGGCATTTTACGGTAGGTCGGCGATGCCGGTATTTATGGCATGCCGGTAAGCACTATTTCCACCTTCATGAAGCCGTTATTTGCATGTCCGCTTCACTGGTGATCTACTCCAGTTTACGGCATGCCCCTGTTGCCGGCATGGTGGGTCGCGTGCCCGCGCCCAGACCGATATTTACAGCATCGTACTTTACGATGCCGCTAATAGCGGTCGGGCTGGTCAGAATAGCCCGTAGCAGTAATCGATGCCGGTATTCCTTTACCGGCATCGTTGTTCCCTTAGCACCAAGCTCGGAATTACCTCCACAGACTGCTGAAGCATGTTTTCCACACAGCTTGGGCAATAGGTACTTCTAAAGGTGTATGGGTTTTAGCTGTCCCAGAGGACACTACTTTCAAAAATGCTCAAGGATCTTTTTAGTTTATCACTGCTGTTAGCAATGTCCCACATTAGGGCTATTTCTGGACAGCGCTGTTCTGAGTCGTCAGCCGGAGAGGTTATGCTAGGTTTGTGTGGTAGTCTGACAAAAAAAGATTCACGCTTCAAGGCAAACTAGTGAATGTAAGTTTAAGCACCACCTTCGAGCTTGGAAATGACTTATTTTCTGTAGTGTGCTCAGCATGTTCAATGCCTGCTTTTAACAGTGATGCCTCCCCACATCTGCTCTAACACCTTCGACACCCCCCAGACTCCTCCACCCTGCTGCTGCAGAACGTGCACCAGTAGACCTTCGCCTTCATGTACTTTGACGGGACTTTCCAGCCCTTCATCCAATCGTCGTATTTCCCTGGTAGGTGTCAGTGCCATTTCAGAGTAGGTGGGAAGGGCGTATTGGGGACAGGGGTGTTGGTGCCATGAGGGGCTGGGGTGCGAATCGGGGATTTCAAACCTATTTCTGGGGCTGTGCCTTTCTTTGATGCCTTTCACCCAAGAGCTGGTTTTAGCTCCTGCTCATCTAATCATAATTTTGAAGTCTCGGGTAGACCCATGTATCCTTGTCTAACTGTTCTGTTTTCGTTGCAGCAGCATTGCACTAAGTGTCAATCTATCAACTGAACCACCTGTGCCCCAGCAAGAAAAATCCAGTGAAGCATTTGCCCCATTTACGCAGGTCAGGTGTTATTTTCCCTATGTGCCATTGGATGAGTGCATATGCTGAATGTTTGTATCTACCCTGTGCAAGGTTGCGCCTGCAACCTATTCCGGGACCACACTTCAAAAAGAAATTCGAGCTAGGACTGCATGATCTGAATAGGAAGTCTTCTGAGTCTTGTACCAATGTATTTTAATCCAACACTAGTGTTTCTGACCCATTTTTGGGTGGGGTGTTTCCCACCAACCCCAACGTTTTCACATGGGTCATTTTTACTCTTTGCTTCTTTGACATTTTTACGCTTTTTTGGGATGCATTTTTAATTTTTGAAAACTGTTTGCAATGTTTCGACAGATTCGGACGCCTTTTCTAGATGGATTGTTTCCTAGTGGCCAAAGATGGTAGGGGTCTCAAATGTAAAGCAGAAGGAGAGGTAGGAACAGACGAAAGAAATGCAATAACACAGAAATATGATGACTCTTATTTGGACTTTGGGTTCACATGTATCGCAGTTGCAGGGGAAGTGAAGCCGCAGTGTGTGATTTGTGGCGCTACATTAGCAAATGACAGTGGGAAGCCAAAAAAATTAAGGCGGCATTTGGAAACCAAACATGCTGATTTAGCAAAAAAGACCAGGGATTTATTTGTACGGCAGTTGCAAGGCATAAAAAAGCAAAAAGAGACTTAAAAATGTGGCCCCTCTACCTGCAAATGCTTTGAAAGCATCTTACCACATTTCGTACTTTCTCGGCAAAAACAAAAAGCCTTTTATAGATGCTGAGAAAGTGATTCTCCCAACAATTCTCGCTGTCAACCGGGTTATGCTTGGTGAAAGTGCAGCAGAGAAATGCAAAAGCATTCCTATGTCAGACACAACAATTTGCCGCTGCATTGCTGACCTGTCCTCTGATATCAGTACAGAATTGATATCACGCTTGAAACGCAGCCAGTTCGCCCTACAGTTGGATGAGGCCACTATCAAAAGAAGCTCCCTTGATTACCTATGTGAGGTACTGCCATTGAAAAGAGATGTTGGAGGATTTCTTATTTTGTAAGCCAATTAAGGGCAGAGCAACTGCTCCAGAACTCTTTGAAATTTTAAACAACTTCCTAAGTTCCAACTCCCTAAAGTGGGAGGCGTGTGTTGGTATTTGCACGGATGGTGCTCCTTCAATGTGTGGTGCTAGAGCTGGGTTAAAAGCAAAAGTGTTGGAAGTAGCTCTACATATTGTGTGGACACACTGCATGATACACCGGGAAGCTTTGGCTGCGTACAATATGGGGCATGAACTCACACAGGCTTTGACTTCTGTTGTAAAGATTGTACATTTTATTAAGATGCACCCCACAAGAGCCCGTCTGTTTGCCCCATTATGTGCAGAAATGGGAGCTGACCATGATGCTTTGCTGTTTCACACAGAGGTCAGGTGGCTATCCAGGGAAAAGGTTTTAAATCGCATTTATTAACTGAGAAACTAAGTGAGACACTTTCTCCTGGATTTAGACCAGACGAAAGCAGAGCCTCTGTGTGATTCACACTGGCTTGTACTGTTGGCTTACATTGGCGACATCTTCGAAAAGCAACATTTTCTAAACCTCTCCCTGCAAGGCACAGAATCCACATCATTTGGCATGAATGCAAAAATATCGGCATTCAAGAAGAATCTGGAGCTTTGGAGGAGGAGGGTTGATATTGGCATTACCGATCTGTTTCCATTGTTAGAAGATGCTCTTGAGGAGACGGAGTGTGATCTTTCATGTGTTTCTGAACTAATTGGAAACCATTTAAATGCCCTCAGAACCAGTCTCGAAAAGTACTTTGCAGAGGACAATTGCAACCTGAATGACTGGGTGGTTCAGCCTTTCCTAGCAGACGCAGGAGCCCATCTCCCAATACAACTCCAGGAGGAACTAATGGAGCTCCAAAGTGACCGCCTACTAGAGAGCCAATTCAGAAAATTGTCTTTGAGTGGATTTTGGCAACATGTGTCTGCAGAGTTTCCAACTTTATCGAAATGTGCAGTCAATGTACTTTTACCTTTCAGCACCTCATACCTATGCGAGATTGTTTTCTCAGCACTTGCAGCACTAAAGAGAAAATATCGGTCAAAGCTGAAGGTGGAAGAAAACCTGCGGTTGGCTATTGCAAAAATAGAATTTTTATTATTTATTATTTATTATTGACATGCTGACTGGTGAAAGGCAGGCCCATCCTTCACACTAGTTCTCCAGTGTGCCACTGTCCAACTTGCAAGTGACAGCATTGACAGTAAGTTCTTGTACTTGAGAAACAAATTGTTAAAGCATTTCCATGGCAAATATTACTGCAGGACAGCAATATTGGCTGTTTTTGTTTGTGTGAAATAAATATCCAACACTATTTTTCTCTCTGTATTATAGCAAAATAATCTGAATGCTTTGTTAACAAATATTTGTCCTCTAATCTGATTTGAATCACATGCAAGCAATGATTTTGAAGCAATTTGGTGTTTGGCACCCACTCCTGCATTAGGGGCACCATTCTACTCCAGCACGCGATAACCGTTTGCAACCAAGCACAATTTTGGAGCCTATGTGTATAGGGGGGACTGGGCCGGAGAAATGTTTCTTAGGGGGGGCTTGGGGTCAAAAGGTTTGAAGACCACTGGCCTAGCCAGTATTCCTCTCTTCAATGCCCCCTCCTTGTACCACAGGCCAGTGCAGACAATCATCCATGTCTAGTGTGCCTAACCTACTCTGCTGACAACAAGCCTTCTTCCCTGTCTGTGATAAATGTGTTTACTGTCAAGACGATGGTGCCTTCTTTTATGTGCTCACTTTCTTGGGTAGCCTGCCTGTTATTGCCAGATTTGGGGGGGGGGGGGGCAGTCTGCATACACAAAGCACACCTCACTGGGGTCTGTTAATACCCTGACCCAAAACTGTGGCTCTTTCTGGGGTCTCCCACACAGCTGTCCCCATTTTGGCCTGCCTTTCACTTCCACAAAAGTGCTGTTGGATGAAAGGCCAGGGTTTGCTGAAGGTGTCAGTCATGGGGTGTGGGGACCAGGTCTCATGAGATGTCGGGTCACCCGGCTATCACAAGATCCAAGAGAAATGTGCGCACGTGGTTCCACACGCCACTCCATTCAGAGCGTGCACTGTGCGAGAAGCACCAGCACCACGGCACTCTTCCTGAGAGGACATTTATAATAACTCAGACTCTGTGTATAGTGTACAGTCTAATGCTTAGATGAGAACTCTTATTATGATTGCAACTGTAGTCAGCATAAAAAGTTCCTTTTGAGGTCAATAAAGACATTAAACTCACCACGGCCTAGCGTGATTCATCAGGCCACAACATTATTGGAGACGAGGAGAGGGACGCCAACCCACCGCGAACAAGATGCAATGTGCACCGCCACCCCCAGCCTTCTTGCAATCTCAGGGAGGCCTGCAATAACATGGTGTACTCCGGAGACCCCGGCCGGCCATTGATCTTTAAGATGAGATAGCTGCACCCTTGAGATGGATGTGGGTGCAGATTTATTACTCCAACACCAATCAATAAGGACAACTCAGTGGTTTGGCAAAGGGAGTCTGTTTAATGACAAGAACAAAAACGGGGAGACATGGAAATCAGCAGTGATGCGATCGTCCTTCTCGCTTCAACTCCAACGAACTTCGTACAAGTTGGAACATTTATACTCAAAACTCGTAATAATTGATGTGTAACACTCAAAGCTAACATGCAATTCTATTGGTTAGGAAAAGGTAACTTTAATATAGGTACTATATCTGTATATGGTAATGGAGTGAGGGGATTTGGTAAACACTGTCAGGTGGGTGTCTAAGCCCTTCCTTCAAAATGACTACTGTAGACGTCACTAAAAGTACAACGTCCCATTGGTTCTACTAACTATAGGACCCTAGATTATTTGGTCCATTGTGATTGGGTTGGCACTAACTCCATGCATACATTTCCACTTTGCTTAGCAGCACGCAGAACGGTCAGCCATGTGCAGGGTGCTCCGCAGCTACCCGGCCTATCTCCAATTAAGGTTCCAATCAATCATCGCTTCAGCAACTATGTGTCAATTATTTTACTGTGGTTGGCCTCGAAACTGCATCTTCTGTCTGGAAAAGTTCTGATATCTCTGCCTGGGCAGATGCCAAGCGTAGGTACGAACCCATTCTGCCCCTCGTTCTGCTGGTCACATGCTTCCCACACCGTGAATTTGTCTAGTTTCTCTCAATTTGTGCATTTGATTCTTATTTAGCTTGCCACCTTCCTAGGCCTCCTTATCTCGACCTTTCAGAGACAGGATATTCTGTTCTTAAGTTTCAATTATATGTAGCTACTGTTCATTCCTTCTATTGGTATGACCTTGGCTCTCCTGGCATGAGTTGCATCTGCTGAGTTTCGATTCAGCCGTCTCTTCTCGTTTTGCTAGAATATGAATCTCTGCTCATTCGGCCTTTAGTAACCTGGGTTGATTCTGCTTTGTTTGAAAAGTGGAATGACACTTATAATACTGTGCTTCGTTTTGAGGTAGATTATGTATAATGGTGCTTGCTGCACTATTCTTCTACTTAGCATTGCTAGCCGTACTGTTTTCTTAGCTTTCTTGCAGTTCCAAGTATATGTACAGGCGTTAGCTGGTTGTATATCTTCATTCTGTTTACAGCTTAAGCTTCTTTGTATTTCAATATCGTTCTCCCCTTTTAGGTTCACAATATCCTTATTCATGAAGTTTCGTCTCTGTGTGTCATTCTCGGGTTGTCATTTCTTCTATTTGTACATCAGTCCGGGTCCTTGTGACGTCACCATTCGTCTTCCATTAAGACCTTTTTAGTTTCTTCCGGGACTGTACTCAGGCAATCTTCATTTCGTCTCATTTGCTGGTAAGGTTTCCTTAATGGATACCGTTCTGTCCATGGTTTTATTGGTATCGGTACTTCAATAGGTGTTGCTCTTCTGATAGGTACTGGGCAGAGCTCTACTGCGGCTCTCGGATGATTTATCTGCTCATCATACGTCACATATTTTGGTGGGAACATTCCTGGTACTTCAAAATGGGCGACTGGAGTGCAGGCTTTACTTGGGAACTCCTCTACACTCCCCCCTCTGGGCGATTCATCGACCACTTTCATCTCCGTCTTTGGATTCAACTTACTCGATTCTTCTGTATTTATCTTCACTCCATCACCTGGGTTCATTCCTTCTTCATCTTCTGGGTCTATACATGATGGTTTGAAGAAGTGTCTCTTTGGAGTCCATATTTTTATTACTCCTTTCAGGCTTCCTGCTGTTCTTACATGTTCGTCTTTATTCCATGTCATTAGTTGGCATTGTCCATTTGTGCTACAATAAACCCATCTTCCGACATAATTTCTGTGCTTCCTGGGGTAGAGAAACTTTGTTCCTTCTGGTGCGTGAATACTGGTCTTCACAAAGTCTCTTATTTCTTCATCAGTCAGGTCCTTGGGCTTCCATCCTGGCTTGACATCAATCATGATCTTCATCCCTATGGCTTTCTTCGCAGTCTTCTGGCACTGAGAGATTATTATCTTGATAACGCAAAATCCTAGCAATATCATCACTAGCAGGGCTCCCAAGAACTTGAATGCATCTGCCATCCATTGCGGGACCCACGAGAATAGTGATTCAAACCAGCTGTCATCATCAACTTCATCAGTTTCATTGATCATCTGGTTCAGCAGGTTTGTCAGCATACTTATGGCTTCTGTTAGGGTTCCATTCTCCTCATTGTGAGATGGTATAAATGTGCAACATGATTCTCCGATTTTTGCACAAACTCCTCCATCCATAGCTGTGATCATGTCAAGGACATATCTGTTCTGGAGAGTCATCGGTCGGATGGCTCTTAACTCTTCCTTAATCGCATTGAATCTACCCGAGAAATGCAAGAAAATCAAAAAGGCAAAGCAAGAATACAGAAATTGGATAAAGAACAACAGAGCCCTAATAATGCAAGATAACGCAGAGAAGATACTACAGACATTAAAAAACAGAAACACAAGACAGCTATGGGCGTTACTACATGATCAAACACATTCACAAAACAAAATGATTACTGATGTACCGGAAGCAAAATGGACGGAATATTTTACAGAGATTTACGGAAACAAGAATTCATCGAAAGAAATAAGCCACAAAACAAAAAACACAGCAGGGCAATGGGAATGGGACCCTGAAGACCTACAAAAGGCAATAAGTACTCTAAATATTTTCAGAGCCCAAATATGGTAATCAAGCAGAATCCTAAAGTCTGGGAAGTGATTTGCGAGAGCATCTTCAAGATGATCCAGAATACAAAAACGATCCCAAATACATGGAAGCAAGCTACAATAATACCCATATTCAAGCATGGATCCACAAAGAACCGCAAAACTACCGACCTTTAGCCTTACTTGATCCCTTGGGGAAGATTTTTGCAAAACTCCTACTAGGAAAATTGGACAGGTGGGCAAAGACTGAAAAGAAATATGCAACAAGACAAACAGGATTCATTAAAACAATAGGTGCAAATATTAATCTCTTTCTACTAAACATACTGAAACATGAAGCCATAAGAACAAAAACGCAGATCTATGCTGCCTTTGTAGATTTACGGCTGGCCTTCGATTTCGTGAGCAGAGATGACCTATGGGAAAAATTGAAGGCATGGAAGTGTCCAAATGACATTATCGAACCGATCAAACTCCTGTACGACGACACCAGCATAAGAGTCATACTATCGAGTGACGGCTCACTCACGGAACAAATTAGAACATGGAATGGCCTGAAACAAGGATGCCCATTGGCAGCTACTTTATTCCATCTGTATATGGCAGACCTTGAAACAAACATATACACACCTCAAATAAACCCTCCAAAAATAAATAACACAGCGATACCCTGTATCATGTACGCTGACGGTATAGTGCTACTGACAAAAACACCTAGAGGACTACAGATTGCACTAGAAAAACTAGAAGAATACATTGCAAAGAACCAGCTGAAAATAAATACGCAGAAAACCAAAATCATGTCATTAAATAAAGAAACCAAGAACAATCGACAGCTTCCCTCCTTTTGTATTGGAAAAGACAGAATGGAACCAGTAAAGACCATAAAATATCTGGGAATATGGATCTCCCAATCGCCAACAAAAGAAGAATGGGTTCTACATCTCAAAGAAAAAACACTGTCCTTAGCACGACAGGTGAAACTAATTCTCCCTGACCCCAGTAGTTACTTTTTATAAACAAAAAGTTACGGCTATCCTAGCATATGGAGCAGAATCCATGATAAACATCAATAGCAACATCTGGGACAAATTGGAAGGGCGCTTCTGGAAGAAAGTGTTAAACCTGCCAATGTCATTGCCTACCACACGCATCTGAGCTGAACTTGCACTCCAATCGCTTGAATTCATCATCCTATGGAAACAGCTCGATTTATACCGGAAATCATGACCAAATCCAATACCCCACCTCTTGAAATATTCAGAACTGAGAAAATTGACAATGCAAAACATGCCCTAGAAATATGGAAAACATCGACAGAAGCAGAAAGAGAAGAACAAGAGATATCAATGGAAATGTTACTAGAAAGACCACAAAAGGCGAAAATCAAACTAAGAGAGGACGACTGGCTGAAGACCAACCAAACAAAAGCTAAGTACCGGCATGGCATATACAGTGCATTTGACAATAGAAGAATTAACCAACTACCATCGTACTTGCAAATCTTTCCGTCCTCCAAAATAAGAGACACATTCATGAGACTACGGCTAAACATCCTTCTGACTCGAGAAATAATGGCAGCCAGGAAACAAATCCCTGAAAGCAAAAAATACTGCCAATTTGGCAAGAACTTAACAATGACAGAAAGTCTACATCACATAATCATGATATGCCCGGCACTGAATGAAAAAAGACAGCAATCCAGAGAATGGTTCATGAAAACCCAAACAACCCTTACACCTGAAGATCGCTGGGCGATTTTGATTGCTGGAAATGAAAGAAAATTAGTGTTTGCTCTTATATCTTTCTGGAACAACATTACGAACAATAGACAAACAAGGATACCGCACTGCTAGGATGAAGGAAAATAAGAATCCGAAGAAAGATTCAACAAAAACGAGGAAAGCTATGTAACCTGAGTAATAAAGGGAAGATAATAAAAAGAATGAAAGGTTTGAATGTAAATCAAACATTTAAAACAACAAAAAAAAATAAGAATCCTTTTATGGTCATATTGATGGTCTGCAGTAACTCCCATCTGCTTATCTGCAACCATTTAGTATTTACTCCAATTTGGATTCTTGGCATAAAAATCATTGTAAACACTGATGAGGTGAGGCTGAATAACCTGTGTTCATATGGGATTGCATGAAAGGCTTCTTCTGATTTAGCAGAGAAGTAATTCTCTCTCTTCATCCGAGTTATCAGTTCCACAGATCTCTTCTTCCTCATGTGAGCATCTGCTTTCAGGAAACTGTCAATATTCAGGTCACTTTTCAGGATCACTAATGCTGGAATGTGGACGTTCACTATTGTGAATATACCTCCCCAGTCTCTTGGCAGTCTGATGTATGCTTTGGATCCACACGCCCAGTAATGATCCATAATTACAGCAGTTCCATGTACCATTCCTGGAGCATCAAAAACTCGTCCACAGTTCTGATTCTCTGCCATCTTCCTAGTGCCATTGTTTCTGAAGCAGAATGTTGGGCTTTCTAGTGGCACTATCTGCAAGGGTCCTCCTCTGTCTTCGACCCATGCAAATAGTTTTGCAAGTTTCGGCCACAATGGCTTGCATACGTTTCGCACTATGTTGATGGTGGGCTAGTAGTGACCGAAGACCATCCATGCTCGGCATATCACTACTCCTTTCTCCCATCCGTCTGGTGAAAGTATTGTTCCCCAAATTTGCATTTAGCCTCGATTCTTCCATCTCTGAGCTTCTTCTGGAGTTTTTCCTTATACATTTAGCTTCTGGTTCGCTTCTCTTCTTATTTCTGCTCCATTAACTCCAGGCTTCTCATATCTGATCACAATGTGTTTCGTCTTTCCATTGTTTCTTGTCTTTATGTCCTGGACATAGTTGTCTTCATTTGAATCAGTTGCTTCAGTTGCCCATTTCAATGAGGCATCACTACCCATGAACTGGCCTCTGGTCTTGCACATTGCTACGTGTGACAGACAGTGTGCTGTCTGGACATCGATTTCTACATCTACAAAGATCTTGGATTTCCCCATGCTGTATGGTAGGAGTGGACAAACAAAGCATTCTCCTTCTGAATTCCGCCTTCCAACCTCTTTCATATGCTGGTACCAAATGTTGTTTCCCAGATGTTTTGTGCTGTCCAGGTAGTCATTTAGTTCATTGTCATCTCCATGCATGCTTCTCTTGATTCTTAGTGTTTTCCTGTAATTGGCTATAACTACATCCCTAAATGCATCTATATGGCTCTTTCTTGCTGGAGGATTCTCAGGTATCCCGGTCCATGGTGCAGGCTTCCTCATCTGTGCCATTTGAGTGGGTAAGAGTCTGGCAGCTCTTTCCTTCTCTTCATACATCTTTTTCTTGCTGGTTACAAATGCCCATACCAACCACCCTGACACTGGTCTGGTGTATGGTTGTATTGTAGAACTGGTACTTGTCCCTTGTGTTGGAACATATATGCTTGGTAATACAGTCTCTGCAGTTTTATTCTTCAGTTCCTCTTGTATTTGCCTTGCTTTGGCTATGAATGGCCATACTGAGTCTACTATTAGTTGTGCTTGTGAGATCTTCCTTGAATTTGTCTTTGTCTCCATCAGTGTTGTCTCAGGGGTGTTTATCATTATAATTACTGTTGGTTTCTTCTCCAATTCCTCTTGTCTTTCCACAATGTCTGTTGTGGAGTTTCTTATGGCAAGCAGTCTTGCTGGCTTGTGGTTCTGCAGTCATTGACACTAGGCCTGTTTCGTGTGTGTTCAGTGTTTGCATCCGTGTGGTTGTCAGTAACCTTTCTTCATTCATTCTTTGCTGACCCTTTCTCCGGCTTTTCTTTTTGGTTGTTACCACAATTGTGTGTGTGTCATTGCTAATCACATCCATTTCAAGTTCATTTATTCCTCCATCACATCTTCTAGGGAGTGGAATGAATATGTAAGGCCTGGGTGCTTTTGTGGGTTTCATATGTGCGTCATTAGGTGGGTGCACTGGAATTGGAACACTTTATGCACCAATAAAAAATGCAGTTCTGATCTGATCGTTAATGACAGTAAATCAATGATGAATATGATACACAAATACATTATGCCCCTGTAAGTCAGGCGGCAGCATTTACTTCCAGAGAAGCGTGGTTGTCTCTCCTCCTGTGGGAGAACCAGATTGCTGCTCTGAATCCCCATCTCGATCATTCGCCAAATGTAAATTTTTTCGTATTCCTTTAACCAACAGTGTCTTTCGGGTTCTATGTTTAAGAGTGTTAGGTGCTCCACAAGTGTCCCCCCTCTTGCGGGTGATGAATTGTCTCTTATTTCAGGATACAGTACCTTTACTAGACCGTGGGAAAAATCAAATTAAAAAACACTTCAGTAAGTCCTTTCACTGTGCATGTTCAAAGTAAGTAAGCTCCCAGTCCATGCCTCGGATTTGCTTCAGTCCCGAGGACATATTGTATGCTGATCAGTATGAAGAAATAGGGACAAAATAACAACAAATGCAATAAGTGAAGTCCTTGACACTGCTTCCTCGATCTGTTCCTCGGCGGAAGGCTTTTAGAATCTCCTCAGATAGTTCTGCTGATGGTTAGAGAGTTCTATTTTCAGTACGATTCCATGGAAGAGCATTCCCATCTGTGCAACATTAGCTGGATCTCTGATGAATGTGAGAACGTCAACATCGATTGGTCCCCCCACTAGCTCTGGAAAGTCAGTGACTAAACGAAAAAGCACATTGTGAGCTAACCTGCTGTCTTCTAGTGAGAGGGACATCCATCCTGTCTTGCTGAGTTTTTCAGGATTGTATGCTTTCTCTTCATTGTAAACAATGTCTGCACTGTCCGGTCATGTGGAGTGCGACCAAGATCACGATTTTATTTAAAAGTTGGCTTAAATGTTCTGTATTTGCTGGGTCTCGAAGAAACGCTAGTGTGTCTGTTGTTCTTCCAACAAGAGTTGGACAATCTTCGATTATGCGAAAGAACAATGTGTTGATAAGCTCATTTATTTCCGTCTGTGTTTGGGACATTTGGTTCTTTCTCACTGTACTCAGGAAGTAGGAGAAATTATTCGGCAATGACAGGAAGCAGTCTTCTTATCGTCTTTTCATTTTCAGGATCTTGAAGAAAGTCAGTGACATTGGTGAGCCTCCCTACCAATGACGGGTATGATCTTAGCACTAGCACCACATCATTGGCGATGTCGCTACTGCGGGACACCATAAGTGATTCCGAATAAGGTCTCGGTGTGGAATGAGTCGGGATACTGTATTTGTTTCCAATGTAAGTGTCCTAAGTCAAAATTTGGCAAATTCTTTTCTCATCAAGGCTTAAGTGTGCCTTAGTCCAAAGTTCAAAGTTCACAGGCTATGTTGTGGCTTATAAGTGCAATTTTTCTTCTTCACCCTGCAACTAGGATGCACAGAGTGTCCGTTTTTTATGTCCTTATCCCCTTTTTCTGCTTAGAGGAGTGTCCAATTTAAGCCACAACTTGCAAAAAGTTCTTTGTCTTTGTCTGGCTGGTCATGCGTCCTTCTTTCTCGTCATTGATCTTGTCTGCACGTGCTGTGGTTCTTCCCTGTCGCTCGTCGACTCCTCTCATTGGGGTGCAGGCAGGGGGCCTTCTCCGATGTAGGGTTTGATATCACCCAGAAAAATCCAAGCTCTCCTGCCTTGTAGTTTCACTGCGGATGGGGTACAGTCCTCCACCGTGAAAGGACCGTTAAACCTTGGCTTGTCCCACTTTTTCCATGTATGGTTCCTCACAAGGACGGTGTCTCCAGTGAAGACGGATGGAATACGTAAACCCTGAACTGTTGTAGTATCTCCTTCTGTGTTCTGTGCTGCTATGCACCCTTTTCGTCGTTGCTGCAGCTGGTCTGAAATGACAGTAAGGCAAGATGTCAGGCAGTTCAGATAGTTTTTCATTTCAGACCCTAAAATGTCTCCTGTTGACTGGGCATCACATCTAGCTCTATCTCGGGGTGTCAAGGGACTTCTCATTCTTCTTCCTGTGTCTATCTCGTGTGGCGTAAGATGATGGTCAGAACCGGGTTGGTTCCAAAGTGCATACAGTGCCAAAGGAAGGCTGTGCAACCATCCCTTTCTTAGAGTCAGCTTCAACTTGGCTATCCTTTCCTTTGAGCTTCTCACAGATTCTGTTACCTTGCGGATGATACGCTGACGAGAACTTGTGCTTTATACCAAGCAGCAAGCTAATCTGTTCAAATGTCTTGTTTACAAAATGAGCTCCGTTATTTGATATCATGACTTCACCCCCCCCCCCCCACCTGGGGAACACCTCTCTCACAAAAAATGTGGCCGCACAGGTAGAGTCTAGGTGTGTACATCGACCTGCCTCAATCCATCTAGAGAATGGACACACCACAACAATTAAGTATCTGTACCCGTTACATACTTGAATCATGTTGACGTAATCGACATGCAAGTGCTGAAAAGGCCCATTTGGCCTTGGGATGACTCCTCTCATTACTTTTTAATGTGTGCCCAGCCGTAAATTGCTGGCAGATTATACAGTTCACTATAAAGAATGCAACCTGCTTGGTTAAATTCGGTATGAACCAGTCTTCTGCAAGTGTTGCTGCTAGATTCTCTTTTGTCATATGTGCCGGATAATCTAACTGCTCCGGCGCTATTTTTAATATGACTACAGGCATTACTGGTTTACCAGTGCTGTCGTGTTGCCACAAGCTGTCAGAGGGGTTTAAAGAACACCCTTGACGTTTCCAAATATTCTTTGCTTCCTTTGGTGCCTCCCCTTGGAGTTCCATTAGCTGTGTTTGCCGCAAATTACTGTATCCTTCAGGTGCAGTTCGTGTAACCATCATTCGCTCGTTGGCATGGATAACTTCCATTTCCATGATCGTTTCACTTTTGGATGCCATATGCTTGGCTTCTGTGTCTGCTGCTTGATTTCCGTGTGAGATAAAATCTGTCCCTTTCGTGTGGGCGGCGCATTTCACGACCTCTATGCCCACTGGGAGCTGTAGTGCCTTGATCAGCCTGTCCAATAAGGCTGCGTGCTGCACTGGCGTGCCGTCCGCTCGGAGGTAGCCCCTCCTTTTCCAGCGTGCTAAGCCCGCATGCACTGTTGACGTCACATAGGCGGAGTCACTGTACACCGTTACTTCCTGGTCTGCGTGTGTCACGCCCCTACGGAGACCTTGGTCACTCTGGCATAGATGGTCGATTAGACGGGTTGCGGCCATCTTTACTCCCAAGATGGCCGCCGCTACAGAATGTGTGGGTCTAGGCTTGCACCATTGCCGCGCGCTGGAAGGACCGCCCCCCGACTCCGGAGCCGGTTCATCTGGTCCTGCGAACAACGCGCGGATGCGTTGCTACTCTTCAACAACAACGCTTCGTGAGTTCGATACTAGGATCTATTATAGGCTCGTTTGTTTGTAATGTCTTCCGTATAACTCTACCCTTTCCTCTCCCCTGTTTTCAGACTCGCTTCCTTCTCCCAACTCATACACGACATCTAAGTCTCGAGTGGTTTCCCTCTGCATCACTCGTTCCGAATTGAAGCTCACTGACCGGTTCGCTAGTGAGACTCCCTCCCTGGCGTGCGGTACGTGAATATTGCCATTCAATCCGTAATATATCAAAGGTTAGAAATAGACCAGAAGTTACACCTAATATTCTCTTACCTGTGCAGAGAAATCTGAGAACCATTTTCTTTCGGGAACGTCCTCGAAGTTACTTCTGTCCGCGGCTCTTCGGAAGACCTGCAATATAGCCTTATAGGTGCTTCCCCCTTCCCATCAGGTACTCCTCATTTCCTCAACCTATATTCTGCTTTCTAGTTTCCTTGCTCCAACTTACCGCTTTCCTCTGTCTCCAATCAGACGGCCCACTCCAGCAGACGTTCTGGTTACCAAGAACTTCTCCGGACAGACGACATCCATCCAGTGGACATCGACACAGGGTTTTCTTCCCCAGAGGGTTTCCCTGGAATCCTTCCCTTCCTTAATCTTTGTATTTGAGGCGGAGGAAGGGTCTCAGGGAGGCACTCATTCTCTACCCCTGTCGGAACCATTTCCGAAGAAGGAGGCGAAGGAGGGAGAACGACGAGTGTTTCTCTAAGGTAACCTTTCGGTCATTCACATCTCTCGTAACAGTCTGAATTATTACAGTTAGCAACGCCCAAATATAGAAGGAATACTGGGGCTTCCCCGGTGCTGAACGGTTGCCTTGGAGAACTCGATAGTTCTAGGTGATACCATGGACGCTGCCCAACAGCAGCAATTGGTTTCTGCAGTCCAGTCTCTGACTGCGGAAGTTCAGGCATTAAAGCAGGAAAATGCCTTTTTGCGGCAACAGGTTGGAAGGGTACCTAGTTGTTCAGAACTACCTCCAGGTCCCATTCCAGGGGGTTTATATGATGGGAATCCTCACAAGCTTAAGGCCTTTATCGAAGCATGTACGGTCCAGTTCTCATTTAAAACGGCATTCTTTCCGAACGATCGAGATAAGGTGGGACATATGATAGCTAACCTGACTGGACCGGCATTAGCATGGGCTACACCACTGGTTGTGACAAACAATGCTCTGCTAGACTCCTATCCTGCCTTTCTGAACAGTCTTAGGTCCATGTTTAATAGACAAGAGATCACTGTTTTTTCCCAAGAGCAATTATTAGACTTCAAACAGGGATCACAGGATCTAATGTCGTATATCACCTCCTTTAAGCAGCTTGCTGCTGGAACCTCTTGGGCTGATGATGCTCTGATAACACTATTTCGCAGGGGTTTGAATGAGGAACTTAAAGACGAGGTGTCTAGGGTTTCTCGACCCCCAAACCTAGCGGAAATGATTACCTTAGTGATGCAGATGGACTACCGTCTACAGGAAAGACTCAGAGAACGACGTCGTAATCGTTCTGTGAGACCATTTACTATGCAGCCTTCTAGTCCTATGAAAACCCCAATTGATGAACCTATGCAGATAGGAATCACAAGAGGAAGAGGTAGACTCACCTTGGAAGAACGTAATCGACGGAGGGCGAAAGACTTGTGTATGTATTGTGGTTCCAAGGACCACCGAGTACAGGACTGCCCCATCACCCCTATCAAACGACAGGGAAACGCTTCTTCCCAACCGCACGGGGAACCGCGGCTAGGGAGCCAATAACGGGTTCCTCATCCATGTCAGTGTCTTCTCAAGTCACAGACACTCCTGATCCTCTAATGATTGTCATACAGGTTTCAATGGAATGGGGCACCTCCGAACCAATTTTGGTTCCAGCATTGATTGATTGCGGAGCTGCAGGGAATTTTGTAGACACCCATTGGAAGAATGACAGAAGTATACCATGTTCCCTTAAGACCATTGCTGTTCCAGTAGAATCGGTTGATGGAAGTCCATTGACTTCCGGTCCTATCCGGGAACAAACAAGACCTATTCGAATGAAGATTGCGTCTCATCACGAGACCATCGTATTCGATGTCATTCGCACCGCACATTACCCCTTAATACTGGGTTTACCGTGGCTTAGAGCCCACAATCCATACATAAATTGGAAGGCCGGCACCATTTTTCTAGGATCAGAACATTGCATTACACATTGCCTTTCTGGTGGAGCGTTGGGGTTCTGTTCTACACACCCCGTCCAAGAAAGGAATAGCACTACTTCAGTGTTACATAACATACAGGAGATTCCTCCTGACTACCAAGAGTTCCAAGTAGTATTCTCCAATTCAGAGTTCGCTGAATTACCTCCCCATCGTAGAGATGATTGCGCCCTAGAACTAGATCAGGGTGTTCCAATCCCTTTTGGTCGCATGTATATACTATCAGCACGCGAACGGGAAGTCCTGAAGGAGTATCTCCAGAAGAACTTACATAACGGCCTCATTCAGGAATCCACTTCTCCTGCTGGCGCCTCGCTGTTCTTTATTCCTAAGAAGGATTCGACAGAACTCAGACCATGTGTAGACTATCGGGGTTTGAACAAAATCACTACTCCAGATCGCTACCCGATGCCATTAATCCCAGATATTCTTGAGGCAGTAAAGGGAGCCAAGATATTTACCAAGCTAGACCTACGCGGAGCTTACCATCTTATCCGAATCCGCGCAGGAGATGAATGGAAAACCGCCTTTCGTACTCCCTTGGGCCACTATGAATATAAAGTAATGCCATTCGGACTTTCCAATGCGCCAGCTGTTTTCCAACGTTTCATGGATCACATATTCTCGGATATCCTTCTACACACCGTCATTGTCTATTTGGACGACATATTAGTCTTCTCAGTTTCCAAGTCGGACCATATCCGACATGTGAAGGAAGTATTACAGAGACTGGAGGAGAATCATCTTTTTTGTAAACCTGACAAGTGTGAGTTTCACAAGGATAAAGTGGCGTATTTGGGTTATATACTATCCGCTGAAGGAGTTGCCATGGATCCCCGAAAAGTCTCTGCTATAAAGGAATGGCCAATTCCACTATGTGTTAAAGATCTGCAGAGATTCTTAGGATTCGCCAATTTTTATAGGCGTTTCATTCCCCACTATTCGGAGAAGATTCTCCCGATGACGACTCTCCTTAAGAAGAATGCAAGGTTCTTTTGGTCAGACAGGGCTCTAATAGCCTTTGAGAGTCTCAAGGAAGAATTCACCAAGGAACCTATACTCCTGACCCCGGACCAAAACAAGAAGTTCATCGTAGAATCAGACGCCTCGCATCATGCTATAGGTGCCGTTCTACTGCAAGAAAATGAACAAGGAGACGAGTGTCCTGTGGCCTATCTATCTAAGACGCTCTCGCCTTCGGAGATCAACTACTCGGTCCTCGAAAAAGAATTATTGGCTATTAAGAGAGCCTTTGAGGAGTGGCGACATCTGCTGCTAGGGGCCAAATATGCCATCGAAGTACGGACCGATCACAGCAATCTCCGAGTCTTACAATACTCTCAAACACGAAATAGTCGCCAAGCTCGTTGGGCTCATTTTTTTTCACCCTATAATATCATCTTCTCCTTCATACCGGGAAGAGTTAACCTCAAGGCAGATGCATTATCCAGAAAGGATTACAACTCTACCAATCCTTTCCGTTCTGAACCCTTGTTTCCCAAGGCCAGATTTTTGCAGGAAGTCACCACCTTTCTTCAACTAGTAGCTACGGAGACCTCTCGATTTATACAGACTAATCCTCGGTTTGCCGCTATCTGGAAGCTTAACTCATCTCAGGGATGTTTCTATAGAAACAAACAGTTATTCATTCCCTCCGAAGAACTGAGAAAAGTGGTACTTCAACTCTGTCATGATTCTCCGATGGCTGGACATCGCGGTATGGCTAATACCAAGGAATTGATTCAACGCCATTTTTGGTGGCCAGAGCTGAGCCGAGATATCAGAGACTATGTGACGGCATGTGCCATTTGTTTACAGACAAAGACCTCTCGGTCTGCCCCAGTGGGTCTCCTATCATTGATGCCGATTCCTGATCGACCCTGGCAGATAATTTCGACAGATTTTATAGTCGAACTCCCTATCTCGGAAGGTTGTACAGTAATCATGGTTACCATAGACTACTTCACGAAGATGGCACACTTTATTCCTTTACCTTGCATTCCCACTGCAGCTCAGATGGCGAAAATTTTCCTTTCGCGGATCTTCACGCTCCATGGGCTTCCAGAAACTATCGTCTCCGATCGTGGTCCCCAATATACTTCACGTTATTGGCAACAGATATGTAAAAGCCTCAAAATCTCCCGGGCTTTGAGTTCTGGCTTCCATCCTCAAACTAATGGCCAGACGGAACGCCTGAACCAGACATTGGAGGGCTATTTACGCTGCTACATTTCAGCTTCACAGGACAACTGGGTTTCTCTATTACCATTGGCGGAGTTTGCCTACAACAACTCCCGTCATTCCGCCCTGGGTTCCAGTCCTTTTTTTTGTTCCTATGGATTTCACCCTTCCTGTTTTCCTACTGGACTTCCTTCTTCGTCACGATTTCCTGATGCGGATAACCTACTTCGAGCTATCCAGACAGGTCATTTGGCGGCGAAATCTTCGCTACTTGAGGCTCAGGATAGAGTCAAACGGTTTGCGGACAGGCACCGTTCTCCAGCACCCTCCCTGAAGGCGGGAGATATGGTGTGGCTTGCCTCTCGTTTCTTACCACGGCATCTGGTCCCGTCCAAGCTGTCTCCTAGATATTTCGGACCTTTTCCCATTTTACGGGTGCTGGGCTCCTCTGCTTTCAAAATCAGGCTTCCCCCTTCTTGGTCCCGTATTCATCCCGTGTTTCACGTGTCCCAACTTAAGAAGGATGTGTGTGATCGATTTTCAAGGTTAAGGAATGCTCACCCTCCTCCGGTGTCTACCCCGTCGGGTCCTGAATATGAGGTGGCGGGTATTTGTGACTCTCGCATCTTTCGGGGTCGCCTGCAGTTTCTGATTGACTGGCAAGGTTATTCTCCGGCGGACCGTTCCTGGGAACCTGCATCTGCAGTGCATGCACCGGCCCTTATTCGCCGTTTCTTCCGTAATCATCCGGGGAAGCCGGGGGGCCCTGCCCTTCGGAGGGGGCATACTGTCACGCCCCTACGGAGACCTTGGTCACTCTGGCATAGATGGTCGATTAGACGGGTTGCGGCCATCTTTACTCCCAAGATGGCCGCCGCTACAGAATGTGTGGGTCTAGGCTTGCACCATTGCCGCGCGCTGGAAGGACCGCCCCCCGACTCCGGAGCCGGTTCATCTGGTCCTGCGAACAACGCGCGGATGCGTTGCTACTCTTCAACAACAACGCTTCGTGAGTTCGATACTAGGATCTATTATAGGCTCGTTTGTTTGTAATGTCTTCCGTATAACTCTACCCTTTCCTCTCCCCTGTTTTCAGACTCGCTTCCTTCTCCCAACTCATACACGACATCTAAGTCTCGAGTGGTTTCCCTCTGCATCACTCGTTCCGAATTGAAGCTCACTGACCGGTTCGCTAGTGAGACTCCCTCCCTGGCGTGCGGTACGTGAATATTGCCATTCAATCCGTAATATATCAAAGGTTAGAAATAGACCAGAAGTTACACCTAATATTCTCTTACCTGTGCAGAGAAATCTGAGAACCATTTTCTTTCGGGAACGTCCTCGAAGTTACTTCTGTCCGCGGCTCTTCGGAAGACCTGCAATATAGCCTTATAGGTGCTTCCCCCTTCCCATCAGGTACTCCTCATTTCCTCAACCTATATTCTGCTTTCTAGTTTCCTTGCTCCAACTTACCGCTTTCCTCTGTCTCCAATCAGACGGCCCACTCCAGCAGACGTTCTGGTTACCAAGAACTTCTCCGGACAGACGACATCCATCCAGTGGACATCGACACAGGGTTTTCTTCCCCAGAGGGTTTCCCTGGAATCCTTCCCTTCCTTAATCTTTGTATTTGAGGCGGAGGAAGGGTCTCAGGGAGGCACTCATTCTCTACCCCTGTCGGAACCATTTCCGAAGAAGGAGGCGAAGGAGGGAGAACGACGAGTGTTTCTCTAAGGTAACCTTTCGGTCATTCACATCTCTCGTAACAGTCTGAATTATTACAGCGTGATTCTCAATGGCGAGTATCAACACCAATAATTCTGCAGCCTGTGCTGAATAATGAGATGGTATTTGCGCACTAATAAGTACTCGAAATTCTCCATTTGCTGTGTGTTTCACTCAGCAAAGCCTGTATATCTTTGTCCGTCACTTTGATTGATCCTCGAAGACCCGTCAATGAAGATGATCTCTCCTCTTACCAAGGCATTTTCTTTCACCCTGGGGATTTCATCATACAATTCTTCATAATTTGCACAGTCATGTGTTGGCTCTCCTTCAGTGACTGGCTCTGCTATAAACATAGCTGGGTTCACTATCTTACATTGGACTACCTTAATCGATGGATTTGATATGATCAATTCATAAGCAGAAGTTCTCTGAGATGTCAATGTGCCCTTTGGTTTCTGTAGAATGGCAAATAGTGAGTGCTCGACGTACAATGTCATGGAGCATCCCATCACAATGGTTGTAGCCTTCTCTATGGCGAGCGCTGCAGCAGCTAAACTTTGTTCGCACGGGAAATTACCTCTCATTACTGGGTCCGAATTTCCACTATAGTATGCCAGGGGCTTGTACCCCAACGTGGTTCTCTGTGTGAGTACTGCTGTCATAAAGCTGCCATTAGTGTGTGAAAAAAGGTACAATTCCTCTGCCCTGTGAGGGTCTGGTGTCACTGATAGGATAGAACAAATCAGGGTTCCCAGTGAGCTGTCTTAGTCCATATACAAATTTGGCCCACTATGTGCTAGTGGATTTCCCCCATTCCCATTGTTACTTCCCATTCCAGGGTTCGTGGTCTGCCCTGTGCTCATTGTTTGCGATAGTTGCGACGGTGCCTGTTGGGATTGTCCTTGTGGAAAATTCCCCATGCTCTGAGGTTGCATGCCTTGTTGCGCACTTTCCGATTGGTGTTGCACTGTGTGATTCTGTGCAATACCCTGCTGTAAAACTGCAGGTGGATTCGCCATGCCTGCTCCTGTTCCTTGGCCGTTCTGCATCATGCCTTGGTTTCTACATGTGTGAGCTAAGTGCCCTGTCATTCCACACAACCAACATACTGGCGGTGGTCGGATCATTTGCCCGTTTGACATATCTTGATTACCATTTTGCATATTTTGAAAAACTCCTTGATTGTTTTGGAAACCTCCCGGATTACTCTGCCATCCTCTTCCCCTAAATCCTCTTCCCCTAGCGTAAAACCCTGTATTGCCCTGATTATTTTGCTGTGGATTAGTCACCTGTTGCATGCTTGATGCAGCTGTGCTAGTTATCATGGCTCCCTTTGACAATTTCTTCTGCACCAATTTCGCTTCCTCCCTCTTACGTGCAGCTTCCTTTTTGCAATTCTTTTCTTGCAGTAATCATCAATAGTGTGCGATGGTCAGCTGTATTTCAGCCCAAGGCTTGGCCTCAATTCCCACCAATTTCTTGAGCTGTTTCTGCACCGGCTCTGGCAACCCTCGGCACAATATATGGTAAAACACAGGTATAGATTTTGTCCAAGATTCATGAGTCTGGAGCACCCATGCGTCTTGAAAATTCTGTGTATAAATTAACAGATCCTTCATTTTTCGTGTCATTATAGCTCCCATATCGGAAGTATCTGGATATAGCACTCGTAGCATTTGCCATACTGCGGCTCTACAATTGTTAAATGGAGCTCCGTCATGCAAGGTATTAATTGTGGTTACACCAGGGTAGCCTGCTCGTGCCCACAGATCGTCTGCTCTCTCACCAAGTATGGCGATTAGGATACCTTTGATGTCCCCTATGGCTAGAGTGTTTACTCCTGTCATTTCTTCTAACTCGTGTATCCACTTTCCGGCTCCCAATGTCAGTATTGGAAACTTGTTTTTCAAATTTTCTCGATCCTTGTGTGGCCATGGAATATATTGTGGTCTTACTCCCCCTTTCTCGAGTAACGGAAATTAGGATTTATAGTTCTCTCTCTCTTCCCTCATGGTTCTTCTTTCTATGGCAGGGGTAATAGTCCCGCATCGTCACCTGCCTGTTAGGGACCTAAGTCTGTCCACATAGGACGGTGAAGACACCCCCCTCTGGCCGTGTGATACTTCTTCATGCCGGTCTGACTCTGTGACTGTTTCTGATGCCCTTTGTACAGATTCACTAGTGTCTAACCATCTTATTCCTTTCTCTCTTGGGAGTCGTCTTTCACTCCATCTCCCTTCCTCATTTTCCTCGTGCTCCTCCCTTTCCGAGTCGGACATTGTCTGTCCCCAATTCATGCAACTTCTTTTATCTTCATTGTTTCTACTGATTTCTAATCTATCCAGGGATAGTTCCCTATTCCCATTACTTCGGGTGACATCCTCGGTGTCGTAGAGCTGGGTGGTCTCCAGGCGCTCGTCTTCCCCCTCCCCTTGGGGTGTTTGTTCCAGCCCCATTTCATCATATATTTTATCGATCGTTTCTCCGATGTTTCTGGTGTCGAAGTCATCTTCCATATTTGCCCTAGACGTGCCTGGTACTAAATCGTACCCAGTAAAGAATTCTTCTATGTCTTCCCAATCTACTACTGGAGCGAATTGTCTAACCTCTCTCCCCAGATATTCAAGATCGTGTGCTCTCTGTCTCCGCTTACTTTCTATGTCATCATAAAATTCTCTGCGCTTCCTCGCCCCTTCTCTTACTCTTTCTTCTTCCTTTTTCTTTTCATTTCTACGTTCATCTGCCCTTCGAATTTCCTCATCTCTTCGTCTCTTTATTCTTTTCTCTCATATTCTTTGTTCTTCCTCTAACCTTTGCTGTTCCTGTCTGTCATGATCATTTGCTGCTCTTTGTTTGCGATCGAGTTGTCTTTCTTGCTCTTTGCGATATAGCTGTTCTCGCCTTTGTCTGTCTTTCTTTCTTATTTTTTCATCTCTCAACTCCTTCTCTTTCCCCTTTCTCTGTACATCCTCTATCCTTTCCTTTTGTTTCACGTCATCAATGCCTTTGCCATCAAGTTTCAATAAAATGTGTCCTCCCATCCATTTGTTTTTTGCGAATGCTATCTCATCAGTTCTATCTTCGTTTCCCTTCCATCTCTTCCCTTCTCTCTCTTTATTAAGAGATGTGCTTGTCTGTGCTTGATCCCTTCTTTCGTCATCGCGTCTCCCCTTGTCCCTTAGGACCGTGGAGGCAATATCCCTATCCTTATCTTTCCCTTGATTTTCGTCACTACTATGCGTAGTTGACTCATATGCAGGGTTGCTATACCCCGTGGCTGCTTTAAGCTCTCTCAGCGGGTATAATCCCTCGTCCTTACTTTCTTCACCCTTTGTTTCGGATGGTGCGGGTGGTGCGGTAGGCATCTCACCCCCCTCTGAGCATATATTCAGTATCCAATCTATTGGCGGCTCCTCTCCCTTCTCTTGTGCATACATTTTCCAAAGTTCTAAAATAGCTAGGCATTTGTCTAGCTTTTTGTCCGTGTATGTGGCATGCAAATGTGTCGTCATGTGTTGCAAGACGGCTTTAGATAAGGACCCACCCTGCGGCCATGGCATAAACATTTTGTGGGTGGTTCCTTTAACCCACTCTGTACTGTATTTCTTCAGTTGGGTGCGTGTTTCGGCAACTGTTTGCATAAGTGTGTCAATGGAGTTATGTCCTCCATGCTCAAATCTGTTCCCTTTCCTCTTATATAACACTTGTCAACACTTTCGTGTGGCTTAAACAGTTCCAACAATATGAGCGAGCACCAAACACTGCAAGCTCCAATCCCGAATTTTCACAAAATATTATGCATTCTATTTTACTCAAAAAACATCAATTCATATGCGATATTATCTTAGCTAGTCAATCGCATAAAATTTAAATCAGTTTTCTCCAAGAAATGTTTTCGATGTATGACGTCACAATGGAAAATATGTAAGACAGACGCTTAACAGACTAGACCAACACCAGCTGGTCACAGGTATCTCTGCCTCTAATCATTACCAGTTCATGGAGTCTAAACGTACCCCTTTCACAGCGTCTTTAACCGTTGTGGTAGTCTTATCGCCCCCCCTTTAGCTGGGACTCTGGGTACACGTTTCTTCTAGCCGTTTGTATTAAAAGCGTAGGAATAAGGCGACTGCTCTCTCTTCTCAGGCGTCTTCCCCGGTACCCTCTCTCTTCTCGGGTGTCCTCCCCATTAACCTTTATTTACTTAATTATTCTCGAGTCATTATACCCTTATATATATACATTGTTCTCTACTTCTAACTATATTTTGTTTTCCCACCTCCCTCCGTTACCTTTTCCCTTTACTTGTTCTAAGGCATGCACTTTTGCCAAAACATTAAATCTTTTTCACTCACCGTTCTCATGTTTCCTCTCTGGATCCTCAAGATCACCGCCTTTGTTACCTCCTTCTTCGGCTTTTTACCAGCTCAGCTGCCCGCAGGAATGGGAAGCGATAGCGTGGGGAACACGGGTCCCTTCAGGCCCTGGTCTGCAGTTTTTCTTACACTACCACTGTCTACAGGGAGCTTCACGGTCTACTCGGTCGAATGGCAAAGGACTTGTGATATTGCCAAAGACCTAGAGTTACCTTATGTCGACGGTCAATGGGTATCTTATTCTAATTAATAATCGATAATCGATAAACCATCAATCTCTGCTACCAAGTGTACTCCGGAGACCCCCAGCCAGCCCATAGAGCTGAGGTTTGCTCCAAAGTACTTTAAGACGAGATAGCTGCACCCTTGAGATGGATGGGGGTGCAGATTTATCACTCCAACAACAATCAATAAGGACAACTCTATGGTTTGGCAAAGGGAGTCCGTTTCATGACAAGTACAAAAAACGGGAAGTCATGGAAATCAGCAGTGATGCGATCGTGCTTCTCGCTTTAACTCCAACGAACTTCATACATGTTGGAACATTTATACTCAAAACTCATCATAATTGATGTATAACACTCAAAAGTTAACATGCAATTCTATTGGTTAGGAAAAGGTAACTTTAATATAGGTACTATATCTGTATATGGTAACAGAGTGAGGGGATTGGGTAAAAGGTGGGCGTCTAAGCCCTTCCTTCAAAATGACTACTGTAGACGTCACTAAATGTACAACGTCCCATTGGTTCTACTAACAATGGAACCTAGATTATTTGGTCCATTGTGATTGGGTTGGCACCAACCCCATGCATAAATTTCCACTTTGCTTAGCAGCCCGCAGAACGATCAGCCAGGTGCAGGGTGCCCCTCAGCTACCCGGCCTTTCTCCAATTAACGTTACAATCAATCATCGCTTCAGCAACTATGTGTCAATTATTTTACTGTGGTTGGCCTCGAAACTGCATCTTCTGTCTGGAAAAGTTCTGATATCTCTGTCTGGGCGGATGCCAAGCGTAGGTGTGAACCCGTGCTTCTCCTCGTTCGGCTGGTCACGTGCTTCCCACATGGTGAGTTTGTCTAGTTTCTCTCAATTTGTGCATTTGATTCTCATTTAGCTTGCCACCTGCCTACGCCTCCTTATCTCGAGCTTTCAGAGACAGGATATTCTGTTCTTAAGTTTCAATTATATGTAGCTATTGTTAGTTCCTTCTATTTGTATGACCTTGGCTCTCCTGGCACGAGTTGCATCTGCTGAGTTTCGATTCAGCCATCTCTTCTCGTTTTGCTATAATATGAATCTCTGCTCATTCGGCCTTTAGTAACCTGGGTTGATTCTGCTTCGTTTGCAAAGTGGAATTACACTTATAATACTGTGCTTCGTTTTGAGGTAGATTATGTATAATGGCGCTTGCTGCACTATTCTTCTACTTAGCATTGCAAGTCGTACTGTTTTCAGAGCTTTTTTGCGGTTCCAAGCATATGTACAGGTGTTAGCTGGTTGAATATCTTCATTCTGTTTACAGCTTCAGCTTCTTTGTATTTCAACATCGTTCTCTCCTTTTAGGTTCACAATATCCTTATTCATGGCGTTTCGTCTCTGTGTGTCATTCTCGGGTTGTCATTTCTTCTATTTGTACATCAGTTCGGGTCCTCGTGATGTCACCATTCGTCTTCCATTAAGACCTTTTTTGGTTTCTTCCGGGACTGTACTTAGGCAATCTTCGTTTCGTCTCATTTGCTGGTAAGGTTTCCTTAATGGATACCTTACTGTCCATGGTTTTCTTGGTATCGGTACTTCAATAGGTGTTGCTCTTCTGATAGGTACTAGGCAGAGCCTTACTGCGGCTCTCTGCTGATTTATCTGCTCATCATACGTCACATATTTTGGTGTGAACGTTCCTGGTACTTCAAAATGGGCGACTGGAATACAGGCTTTACTTGGGACCTCCTCTACAATGGCCTCAATGGGAACCGTTATTTGTAACATATTTGGAATCAGTGGTTAGTGCCGGCCCCGCTGCAGTAAGGAAAAGGGCCACGCTGCTAAACGCACTGGGCGTCGAAGGTCAGAGAATTATTGCAGGGTTGAAGCCTGAAGTCATAGGAGATTACGCTGATGATGTTTACAAAGAGGCTGTGAGGATGATCGTTAAGAGGTTCTCCAGCAAAGAGAATAAAGTACTACATAGATCAGATTTTACAGGCGGAAGCAAGAAAACACAGCCAGTGGATAACTATGTGACAAAGAAGAATGAAATTGGCTGTGTTACACGTCTTTGGTGATACTGCTGAAGACAGGATTTGTGACATGTTAACATTGCACACTAACAATGATACATGTATACTTGAGAAAGAACTACAACTCAACAAAGATATTCAAATTGCCAAGGCAGTGGAAGAAACTTTGTGCAGACACAAAGAATTGCTGGGAAGTCTGCCAGTCCCAGATGTGCATGTTGTGAAGTTCTGTGGGAGAAGTGACAAATGGCAGCCAGAGTACAAGGAAGAGAAAGGGGGGAAGCGAGAACCTCTGAAATGTCATAGGTGCATCAGCACCCGCCATCTTGCGAACGACAGAGAGTGTCCAGCCAAGAATAAGGAATGCTCGAACTGCAGAAGATTTGGCCACATAGCAATAGCCTGCAAATGGCAGGATAAGAAAGTAACTGCGTCTGTAATGAGTGAAGACGCGAGTCCTACCATAATAATAGTGAACTGAGGGATGGCCAGAAGGGAGAAACCACACTGCCTCATCAAGGTGGATGGCAATGAGACGAGAGTGATGGCTGAGTCAGGGTGGGACCTGACGATACTACAAGTCACCCGGTATGGAAATAACAGTGGCGTTAAACCCGCCCCCACCGTTGTTTCCATACCGGGTGATCTCGAGTCCTGCAGGCGGAGGTGTCATTCCCGCCAGGTCTGACCTGGCAGGTTTAACACCGCCCGCCTGCAAGCGGACGTGGAAACACTGGCACCATCACGAGATGGTGCCGGTGTTTCCATGGTCCCCATTCCCATTGAATCCTATGGGTCTCAATGGGAATGGGGATTTACTGAATTCCGCCTCCGGAATTCCCGGGTCACCGGGGTTGTAATGCGCCGGTAATTCCAGGAATCACGGAGGCGGAATGGTAATACGGAAAAACCGGCAGGTTACCGCTGGACTCGTAATGAGGCCCATGGTCTGCAAGAACACAGTAGAGGTTAAGAGGACGAAGCACAAACCCAAGGTCTTTGGAGGTGCCATCGTAAGCCTGTTGGGGTACGTCCATGGCATGATTGAATTCAAAGGCAGGGTGATGAAAACCAGAGTCTATTTTTTAGGGTGGGTGGGATGACCAACTCAAATTAAACATCAGATTAGATCCCAGCATATCGGACCAGGTATTATCAGTGAATACAGGAGGAGCGTTGGTGCCCAGAGAAGAATGCCTCTGATTATTCTCTGATATTCCAGGGAAAATAAAGAACTATGTGCACAAGATTGACTAAAACAAAATGCGGCTCTAGTAAATCATAAAGTGACGCCAGTGCCAGCAACTGCACGGGGAGCTCCACAGGCGGAATTGGAAAGAATGTTAAAGGTACAAAAGCGACTGTAGAATCATCCGAATGGCTGCGCCCGGTGGTTCTGATTAAAAAACAGCACTCAGAATATATCAAAGTTTGTAATTTTAATTGTTTATTTATAGAGCGCTTATACACAGGTGAAGTGCTTCAAAGCGGTTCAAAGTGGGAAGGGAACAGGGGAATACATAGACATTCTTAGGCCTTGAAATTTCCGAATGATCTTGCAAAAATAACTAGCAGACTTGGCCTGACAGCCTTACTACAAGTGTGGTGTAAGACAAGGAAGGCGCAGAGGGGGAGGAGAGGGAGAAGAACATACAGTCATTAAAGGGTAAGTGCGCAAAAAAAAATGTATTGTCCCGATCGTTCGGGCATGTATTGTTAAGCATACTGTAATAGATCATACATTTTTTTCCTATGCATCTTAACTTAGTTTCCCTCACTTTTACACATGCGAAAACAACAGGTTGTGCGCAGCCATCTTATGCCATTCTTATCTGCTGATGCATCGCCAGGTTTAAGTGCGCCCGTGGCAAGAATACAGATCACCCGCCCCTGAAACTAACATCACTAGTCAAAACGTTATGCTCCACCGATTTTCATGACGTTCGTGGCCAGCATAGCCAAACATGCCCCGTCATCACCCACACCAGAACGTTACTTAATGCAGAACCAGGAAGATAAACACATACATCCTCTCCCAGACCGTAACTTTTCTTTCTTGTCCCATATAGGATCGGAAAACATAATATTTTAAGAAAACATCAATAGTCTGCAATGCAACAAGTGCTTTTATTTATCAAAGATTGCTCACAAAAGAATATTAAGTCCACGAGATGAACAGTATATTTTTGCCATATAAGTTATACATAGCGAACATTGCATGCTTCGAATGTTGTTTAAAACTTTCTCATGATACGCCGATTGCGATCAACAATCGATTAATCCCAGTACTCCAATTCTTGTGTATCCTCATTCTACACCAGCAAAACTTTCTAATGACGCACATGGTGCTCCTTTTGGGAGAAGATATCAATTCTTTGCACTTTGAAGTGCAACGCTTTCGCTTCAGCACGTTGTTACATCGTGATGGCTGACAGGTTGCTCCTTATCGCTGGTACCGCCAAAGGGCAGATTGGTCCCTGTCTGTCGTCCCACAGAACGGTTATGCAATAAGCACCGTTTATGGTTAACCACCAATGTTGATTGAAGAATCCATCCGACGGTAGCTGGAAACTATGGCATATACAGAATGGTACAATATATCTGTGTAGATAACAGAATAAAACAATAGATTTCAGTAGCCGTTCTGTAATCGAAAATAACAAGTTACCGTATAATTCATAACCGGATGAAACCTAATCACACAAACCACACATATTGAAGACAAACATGACAACATGTTATGTTATGTGTTTGTTTATAACGTGCCGATAGCCCGCAGGCATCAGGGCGCGGGAGTGTCCGAGGTAATTCAGTGCGCATAATATTATATGCTGTAGAGGGCGGTCTGCGGAAAGATTATGAGATTATTATTGGAAGAGTTGGGTTTTCAACGGTTTCCTGAAACTCCGGTAGTTCTCTTCCAGTCGTAGAGTTAGTAGCAATTTGTTCCAGCGTTTTGCTGCCTTCACTGGGAAGGGTTTCCCCCGCCCTTGCACACGTTTAGCTCTAGGAATATTCAGATAAGCCTTATCCTCTGATCTAAGGCGTCTTTGAGGCAGGTACAAAGAAAATTGCTTCTTAAAATATCTCGGGGCTTCTCAATACAGACATCTGTGAACTATGCTCATCGCCTTAAAGTGTACTCTCTCTTCCACTCTTAGCCAGTGAAGGGATTTTCTCCCAATAGTCACATGCTCCCTTTTTTTGATTCTCTTGGTAGTTCGAACTACGTCATTTTCCATGACCTGACACTTTTGTATATCCCTCTTCGTGGCTCCTACCAGTAAGGCGTTATCGTAGTCAAGGCGTGACAGAATGACCGCTCTTTCTATAGTTGCTGCATTCGCTTAATTAATAAATGGCCTTATGGCTCTCATGAGACGCATGTAGTAGGCAGGCTTTTTCTGCAGGTAGTTAACCTGAGCCTCGGATCCTACTGATGCTTCCACGACCATCCCTAGGGTTTTTACCCTAACTTGGATCTGGCCTTTTGCGTCCCAAAAATCATCAGTTCGGTTTTCGCATTATTGAGACACATCCAATGACGTTGCATCCAAATGTCAATAATGCGGTAAACCTCTGATATTTTCGCACTGTCGATGCAGTATTCTCCCTTGAGTTAAAAAATTAGCTGTGTGTCATCGGCGTAGTTAGTAAAGAACACGCCGATTTGTTCCAGGAGCTTGCATAGACTTCTCATATATAAATTAAATAGCAGCGGTGACAGGCTAGCACCCTGGGGAACACCAAACAAGATAGGGGCAGCCTCAGGGAATGTGTCACCCTAGTGCCAACATGGGAGAGTATGTGAGACCACGAGGTTCATTAAGGGTTAGTGTTGTGAAGTAGGTATAGCTCCCAATGGGATCGAGAACCAGATGGAGAACATAGGACAAATGATAGCAATGTTTAATGTTGAACCACAGTCAGGTGGCATTATAACGGAACTGGTAAGATTACTGATCGAAAAGCAACCAAGTGCCCATGGAAAATGTTCATCCCACGCCCCTATCCCCGAACACCAACTTTATGATCCTCAAGGTTGCAACGTTGACAGCATAACTGGATATTCCACTGGACAAAGCGGTTTAGCTATCAGTAGCCGGCATACAGTTTGTGGTTGTGGGTCGTCAATGAATAATCATCATAATATGCTCCAGCTAACAACCCATAACAAGGCCAGTAAGCAATACTGCCAAAAAAAATCAAACCTCTATTCACTCCTCTTTAAATTATACACAATTAACAATCAATACTAGACAGATAAACAAACCGCAAGTTACTCACTCAGTTTTTTATGGTGCAAGTTATATATATAAATCAACATAACATAATGTGCTGTGTCTATTACTTTGGTAAAATCGCACATTCGCACGTTGCTGAATTAGTTATTATGCATACAGTACCCAAGCTGTTTTTTTGATTATGTACAGTTGAACTTACATAATTTTTTGAATTTTCCATTGTCTCGTTGTCACTCTGAGTAACCGCTCCGAACAACAGATCGCAGAAATAGAAACTAACTTTTTATATCTCCACTTTCAATATACTAAATGTTATCATTTTTTTGGCTATTCGACACCTTGGGCCTCATTACGAGTATGGAGGCAGCCATGGTGCAATTAGCGCCATGGCTGCCTCCATAACGGGCTCCAATACTGGGTTCCTTCAATGGGGAATTACCGGGTCATTCCAACATTGGAGGACCCAGTAATTCCTCCTTGAAGGAACCATTCCCCATTCCCATTTGAGCCCCCATAGGGCTCAATGGCAATGGGGAGGGAGGTGATAACGGTCACATTACAAATGGCCTGTTATTAGCTCCCTCTTCCCATTGCGGGACCCGGAAAGGACTTCTGGTTTTACCAGACGTCTGTTCTGGGTCTCGCAAAGGGAACCTCGTAATAGGCGCTCCCGTAATGAAGGGTGCCGGTCCCGTACCGGCACCCTTCATTACAGGACCGCCAGGGTCGTAATGAGGCCCCTTGTGTCCTTCAAAGAGTTACTGACTTTCGCTCAAGGCCAAATAACAATAGCAGCCTGTTTTCGTCCATTGAAGATAGAGATGGGTAGGTTTCGATTTGTTGAAAGAATGCCTCCAAAAAAAGAGCTGGTCAACACAAGGCTGCGTGCGAGTAATTTAGAAAACCAAGGACAGTTACAAACAGCTATGCAAAATATGTTTGAATGTAGGAACTCCATGAATATATCATCTGTGGATGAAAATTCAATAGAACCCCCCCCTCTTCCTCGTCCAGCACTGTTTCATGGCACCAAGCGCAGAATGTGTTGGTCAGTGTGACTGTATTATTTCCAACGTTCAACCGTGGCAGCATCCCACGAGCATTGCTGTGCATTCCGTAGTGATGTAGTAGTAGGCTTAGCATATTATCATACTTTTCGCAATGTGACTTATGAGAGACCTGACCTTCACTCCGTTGAGAGATGTGCCGGGCTGACCCACGCGGGAATCCACAGACAGCTGAGTAACAAAACATTTGCCGCGGCATCCCCTATGTAGCAGGATCACGTATACTGTTTTACCAATCAACAGGGCGGGTTCAGACTCTATATGTGATGTCATTACTGACACTGTGGCCTCTCAAAGGCACCAACATTCATTCTGTAGTCTGAACGTTGGAGAGCAGCAGAGACCTTTGCTAATAGTGAGCATAGTGGGAGACAGCTTTCAATTGCACAGCGCCTACTGTAATTGATGCATGTCCGTTCATACTCCCATGCGCACCTGAGGTAGCCCGCTCTCTACCTTCATGCAAGACAGGTGACAATTCATGTCCATACTAAATAAGTTACATTCATGCTCCGACTACGCCTTCTGCCAATCGGCTGTGGGAGTGTATAGGGTAAGCAAGGAGTACCCTATGGGTGTACAGGTGCTGGAGGAGGGTGATAAAATGGATTAATAAACTTTAACCTGATGTAACACGCTACGAGCATTAGACCATTTTTCGGAATCGCTCCCTAACTTTCGAGTCCAGCCCTGAGAAGTGGGTAACCTTGTTCTCAACATTGCAGTAGTGACTGAAAGCACACGATCGTGCCGTTGAAGCAAAAAGTGGTTCTTCTTGGGAAGGCTGCGGCAAGTTAGGAAGGGGCCTGAGGCGATGACAAATGGGTTGCCACTATTCGAGTAGGATGTGCCTTTGGCGTCAGATCAGTTTTCAAAAGGTGAGAATAGCTGGGGAGCGCAGGCTAACCCAGCCAACATCGAATAACTTTATGGGATATTCATGCTAAAACGGTATTGGTTGTGCCGGTTGGAAACCGTCAAGTGATGCAAGGGCTTGATCCATGTAGCCAATTGGAGCCATGGGATAGATTTTTTTTTTTTTAAATAATATTTTTATTTGATTTCAACTGACGAATACAAAATTAACAGGAGCACAAACAGTAGGACTTTCTAAAATACAAATCCCCCTACATTCCCACAACAATTCATTAATAATGTCAACTCATTGGTTTACAATGATAGCAACTAATCAAACCCTCTACCATGTTAAATTCATTAAACAATTCACTTAATTATCTGAGGGTTGTAGGGGAAAGCTGCGGGAAAGCAGGTAAGAAGATGGTAAGAAAGGAGGTAAGGGGAGAGATGAATGGAACAAGGAAGACAAGAAGCAAGAAAGAATGAGAAGAAAAAAAAAATTATTTAATTCATTGGGTCATCATTTATAATGAATACATAAATCTAGAGTAACATCACCTGTCAATAGTTTATAATGATAATTTCATTGGGTCATCCTTGCACCCTAAGGGGTCGTAAACATAACATCTGCAGTCCTGCTATGGGTTCATAAAGTGCTTTAGTAACTGCGGCTGAAAAAACATCTGCTCTCTATCAGAAACATATTCTAGGAAAGGGCCCCAGGTTCTCCAGAATCTCGGGAGCTTACCCTCCACGATGGCTGTAAGTTTTTCAAGTCCTAATAGTTCCCATACTTTAATCCACCAATAGGCAGGCTGTGGGCCCTCAATCGATTTCCAGAATCGGGCTCTCATAATGCGGGCAGCGTTGAGCAGATGCGTGATCAAAGTTGCTCTCTGCCCCGACATAGGAAAGGTCCCATTGTCCGATACATCCCCCAACAAGATCCCTCTTGGGTCCATAGGAAGTAAAGAACATGTGATGTCTTTGATTTTTGATCTAATCTCCAACCAAAACGTTTGTATGACCGAGCAATGCCACCACATGTGGGCTAAATCACCCCGCTTCCCACAACCATGCCAACACGAATCTGGGTATTCCGAATTAATTGAGTGGAGTCTACTTGGAGGCAAGTACCACCTAAAGCAAATTTTGATAGCGCCTTCCTTTATAAGCGTACAGCGGGAATTAGCGTGGGCTCTGCACCAAATCCGCTGCCAGGAGTCATCTGTGATGTCTAACCCCAGCTCCCCCTCCCAAGCTTTCATGTACGGGCTCTCTCCAGTAACTGATAGCACGTGGGTATTCTTTGTGACTGTTGGCCCTCGAGTATTCTAAGTTCGATGCCCAGTGGAGCCCTCCTATTCGCCTGTTGGGTCCCCTTATTAGTGAGCCAATGCTGCAATTGTATATAGCGGAAGCGTTCAGACTCCGGGAGACCAAACCTCTCCTTACATTCTTGAAAGGTCAGAGGCTCCTGAATAACGTATAGGTCTCTCAGTCGTAACGGGCCTTCCTGGCACCAAATACGATAAGCTGCGGCTGCAAGACCCGGTGTGAAGGCTGGGATAAGGGTAACGGGAGACAGCGGGCCCAGGCCCAAAGGGATCCCTCTCTGTGAGCGCGCTTTATCCTAACATTTAAGGGTACACATAGTAGACGACAACAGTCCCGCTCCATAATTTCGAGCCTCCCTAGTCAAGAATGGATAATGAGTTAGAGGGAGTGGGGCTACAGCTTGTTCGACCCCCAACCACCTAGGAGGGTCTGGGGAATTCCCCCAGGAGAGCATTACGGCTACTTGAGCTACCCGATAATAACGTGGGATCGAAGGAAGACCCAGGCCCCCCATCATTCTACTCCTTGTCAAAATCCTCCCAGCAACCCGGGGTCTTTTCTCTTGCCAGATAAATCTGTATATCTCTTTTTGAATATTCAGAAGTTCAAACTCCGGAATAAGGACCGGCAAGGAATGGAATACATATAGCCGTTTCGGGAGCAGCGACATCTTGACCGCTGTAAAACGGCCCAACCAGGAGATCTCCTGGGAGTCCCAACGCTGCAACCACTCCCCTGCATCCCTAAACAAGGGGGGAATGTTCGCTCCATAAAGACCCGCAAACGTAGGAGTCAGCTTAATACCCTAATAAGGAATCTCTGTTGTCAACCAGGGTATCTGTGACAACCCCCGTAACACTACCAATGTCTCGGGACTTTCAGTTAGTATCATTCCCCTCGATTTGGCCGGATTAACCTTAAAACCTGAAATCGACCCAAACCTATCAAAGAGATCTAGAAGGGGAGGGAGCGAATGCTGGGCATCGTTCAAAAAGCAAAGCAAATCATCGGCATACAATACAATTTTATGGCACTGACCCTGCCAGTCAAAACCTAAAATATTAGGGTGCCATCTAACATGTTGCGCCACGGGCTCCATTGCAAGGGCAAAAATTAGGGGTGTAAGGGGACAGCCTTGCCTGGTGCCCCTGGTTAGTTGAATTAATGGGGTCCAATCCTTATTAATTTTCACCTTGGTGGAAGGTATCTGGTAATTAGAGAGTATTCATTTGATAAACCCCAAGCCAAAGCCAAACCCCTTCAGAACCAACTCTAAATATCCCCACGACATGCTGTCAAATGCCCTATGGGCATCCAAGGACAGTAGTGAGAGTCTCCCTGGGATCTTCGGGGCGAGAGCGATCAAGTTGACGGCACGACGCACATTATCATCGGTAGACCAGTTATGTATAAACCCTGTTTGGTCATTGGCTATCAGAGATGGGAGAATTGCCTTCAAGCGACCTGCAATTAGTTTAGCGTCTGTATTCAATAGCGCAATCGGCCTATAAGAGGCACAATCTGTGGGATCTTTCCCAGGATTCAGGACCAATGTCGTTGCCGACTCTGCCATCGACCCAGTCACCACCCCGTTTCTCCATACGGTATTGAACAGCTTTGTTAAATGAGGGGAGAGCTCTCCCTGGAAAGTTTTATAAAATTTATTAGTGAAACCATCAGGCCCCGGGGCCTTACCCACTGGGAGAGAACGAACTGCTGCTTCTGTTTCCTCCAGAGTTATTGGATCCTCTATACTCTCACGGACTCCCACCGATATCTGTGGGAGATCCGCCTCTCTAAGAAATTCTCCTGCCAACAGTGGATCTGTCATATGCGGGGCCGCATGGATTCTAAAGAACCATTCTATAATCTGAAGTTTCCCGGATTCCGCAAAAACCTGTCTCCCATCTTCCCCCCGCAAAGAGGCTATATGGTTACGTTTAGCCTGTTTTTGGAGTTTATCTGTTAGAAGCCGGTTTGCTTTATTCCCTTTAGAATAATAATACTGTTTGGCGCACATAATGCTATAAGCCGCCCGACCCATGTGGTGGGCTTCAAGTGCTTTTTGCGCAATGCGCACATCTCTAGGGGCTCTCCTAGAAGCCTTTCTTCTATGCGCCTCTTCCGCAGACCGAAGCTGCGCTTCCAAGTGGGCCTGGACCTGACTGTGAGCCTTTCTGCGTTCCGTCGCCTGTGCAATGACTTGGCCCCTAATAACAGCATTCCATGGGATAGATTTTATGTAAGCAATGATATCCTTTTTATCCCTTTCCACTAACCCTTTAATCAAACTTGTTGTAGACAGGACGCACCTCCGCTGTGTACATATATAAAACATATACCTTACTGTAACGACTTATTGCATCTGCTATGGGGAGGCTGTTAGCACAGTCTTTCTAAAGTGCAAATAAGGGCTTAGTAAAAGCATTCAACTGAGGGACTCCAATACTCCAATCTTAGTACAATCCTGTACAACCTTTCAGGGCAGCGTTGACAGAGCAGCAAGGCTTGTCTTAGGAGGGAGAGGGGGTTGTAGAAACAGTACATGTGAAATTGTAATACAAACGGTCCAAAGAAACACTGAAACACTATGTATTAAAAAAATAAATGGTTTATTTAAATACGAGTAAGCCTAGATAAATCTTGGGCCAAATAAGTACTATCAATTGTATAAAACCACATTTATAAAATCACAACACTATGCTTGAAGGTACACACACCAAAGCATATAACCTTATTTGGAACACCTATCAGGAGCACTTGAAAAGTCAAAACCTCTAGACATTTAAATTACATTTAGTAATACCTGGGTAGTAGACCCTATAAGTTGTACCGTGTCGCTCAGCAAGAAATCATATACTGTAATGAACTGGACAATATATTTCTATAATCTAGTGAAACTCAGATACTGGTCACAGTATATACCGATAACTCTGAATCAGTATAACACATTTATTCTAGGGGTGTTGGACCATGGGGTGTAATATTCAATTACATTCTCTTTTCAGTTCAAATGTTATTGTGAGCGGATTTTGAATACAGCTACAAATCATTTCAATTTGGAAGTCAACCTTTCAACAAGTTCCGATTTTGGAGGACAAGGCTCGTTTGCAATGTTTTGTGGCATTGTATGTGTCCTGGGAACAAAATCAGCATCCAGTCCATGAATATGCATGCACAACACAGTCGATGTCAGATCTTTCACAAATTCAAAATCCATTTGCTAGTATATTGGCTTGGTCACCCACTGTTTGCCTCATTTTGTAAAGGCCATGAGGTAACGAAGCATACCGATTGTTTCTGAAGTTTTCGCTTCTTCCCTCCCAACGTTCTTGTTGTGCGCAAGTACAGCTAGTCTTGATCTGGCCTCCATACCGTCTTTGCCAAAATGCAACCTTTTGGGCCTATACTTTATGCACATATTATGGAACACCTCCAAATCTCCAGTATGACAAAATTCGGTGAGTCTCTTCTGGTCTCTTGAAAGCGTTTTATCGTACAAAATCTTCTCAAGTGCTTTGTGTGGAGGAAAGCTTGGCACCAACCACTTCTTCTTGTGTTCCTCCTCCTTCGATAAAGGTCCATGTGCACATTCGTAGAAATGTTGGTTTTCTGTCCATGAGTGTGCGTTGGAACAATGGAGCATCAATGAATGTCATTTTTCAAGTAGAATTTCTAAAGATCCATCACAAGTTTTGGAGCTCCATCAAAGATGGTTGCTGATAAGACTAACAACACTGTAAAAAGGTTTTCCAAAACCTTTTTTTAGCAGCAGCTGTAATTGTTTTATTGATTGATTTGGCAACGTGCCACACATCAAATTCATGCTGAATGTGTGGAAACTGCTCTCACATAGCCTTGGCTATCAGGTCTATTTGCATTCCCCTGGATTCCAGATGTTCGATGGCTTTAATGAAACCATTTTTCTCCATGGCCACAGACAATGTACATTCAGACACCTGCACAATGACCAAACTCACCATTTTGTCACTTTCCATGTCTTGAAAGTCATATGTGCAGTACTTAGCGGAAAATCCTGGACTGTCACACTGTCTGTTGCCAGCTAGCCTGAAACGTTTGCCAGAGAATGTACTGTCCATTGACATCTGTTCGAGTTTCCAGGCTTGACTAATAGTGAGGAATGAGAAATCTTACTGAAAGTCGATCCGCTGAACAGTAATGCTGCTGAACAAAGTACATTTCCAGCAGGCACTTTGCCCAGCATTGGTTGAGCAGACCATGAAAATGTATTATGGAGGTGGAAACAGCTGGCCTGGATTTTCAGGATGGTGCCTTGTAATACACAAACCACATTCACCAATGGCTCCCCGCATATGTTCCCTCTTAATTTATTATCACATTTCAGCATTTGTACAATCTCTAGCAGACAGCTGTCGAATACAATGTCTTTTGGCTCCTTTACTAGCCAATTGTCCTGCAGTACTGTGTTTTGCGACTCAACTGTGGTGTACAATTCCCCCATACTAGGCAAACTGAAGCCGAGATCTTGAGCAAATTCCTCAATCAATTTTGCTTTGAAGCTTAAGCCTCTGTTAGTTCAGGCTGTTGTCTTTCCACTTGAATTGGAGAAACAGGTAACATTGAATGTTTGTGGGGTGGAACATTTTTAGACGGTGTAGATTGTGTCAAAGGGTCTGCAAGCAATTGCAATGCATCTTCCACATCTTCAGTTTCATCAGGGTTGAGTTTGCACAAAGTAGCAATGGTCCATGGTAACTTTGTTGGGTTCACAGGTGAGATTCCATTCATTTTCCAGCCACTGGACATATGCATCATGAGTCTGAATATTGACTGGGCTACTCTGTGTTTCAAATAGTAGTTGCTCCTTTGTGAAATCCATTTGGCAAGCAACATCTTTGGTTTCCATTGTTGTCTGAGTCTTTGTACTCCTCTTCCTTCTGGGCCTCTAACAGATTTATAGAAACACATGCTCAATGTATAGCACACATACAGAATGTTACTCACCGGCCGGCGAGTAGACTGGGCAAGCGACCAGGATGGTTGTACTGGATGTTGCTTGAAGAGCTTGAGATGGAGCCTCCACCTGAGCCTCCTCTCTGTTGATGATATGACTCTCTGCTGCGCTTAATCGCAGACAGAGAGACCGATCACCCAAATGAGCGGGGAGAACACACCGCCACGGACCCAGATGAAAGAAAAAGACAAATGGTAAATACTTGGTGAGAGCAACAGACCACCACAAGAAAAACCTCACAAAAGAAGGAAGTTCCTGGGTCACCCACTCCCCTTGTAATCGAAAAGAACAAGAATGTAATTTCCCCTGTAAGTGTAGAAAAGATATTAGATTCTATTTTGATGGTTTCAGATAGGATATAATAAAGAAGAGTTAAGGAGGTCTTACCAGAACAGGAATTAAAATAACCTAATCAATCCAGGCTAGAAAACAACTGAAGTACAAAACAATAAACAGGAAGGTTAGTAGGTTTGCTATACCCGGGCGGCACGAGGAGCGCACTAGATATGGGTAGGTGCACTTCTCAGCAAGGCGTCCCTGTGTGCACTTTTCAGAAATGAGTCCTTGTGTACAATCAGCAAAGCGTCTTTGCGTACACTTGAGGAAATAAATCCAAAACAACGGAATGGAGTCGGAATCCAAAAAAAGACACTTGAATTGAAGAAGGGTACAGTTCACAGTATACCTAAGGTCAAATGTTGCAGGAGGCTACACAAATAAGGTAGCCATGTTTCAGTAGCTCAAATGTTCCAAATAGAAATTGTAACAGGAAGAACTCACCCTCGATTTTGAGAGGTTGAAGCTGAGAACTTGGAGTCAGCTGGGAAGGTGAGGAAAACCAGGTGAAGGCGGTGGTTGGGTAATTCAGGACAGAAGTTTCTGTACGGGAAGAACAGCGAAAGGCAATCCAGTGGACAGGCAGCGAGGTCTGGTACACAGGCGGGCTAAAGACAGTACAGAATCAGGATGCAAGTAAACCGTAGGGGAGGCAAAGGTCCGGTACACGGGTAGGCAGAAGAATTGAGAAATCTCAAGGCAGTCCGTAAATGGAAAACAGGAACTGGTACACGGGAAGGCAATAATTAGGAAAGGCACAGAAGACGAAACTTCGGATGCCGGTTGCAACGGTAATCAGAAGCAGCGTCCTTCCCGCTGCAGTGCCTAATATTACCCAGGAGGTGGAGCGTCGTAAGCCCGTCAGAGCTCACGTTCCACATAGGCGGAACTACATGCAAAAGGTAGGTTTCCTGGGAGTTGTAGGCAAAGGCTGGGTTGTTGATACTTTTGATGTTGTTGACCCCAATCTCCAGGGTAACCGCCACCGAGAGAAGTAAGGGGCTGAGAAACGTCGGATACTGTGGCGAAGCGTCACGACTTTGGTAGGTGCCTTGAAAGTGGTCTGTTTCGCCTGGCGTGATGAGGAGGCGAACGGGTCATTCAGACCCCGATGTGTGACACAGAAGATACGATTTTCCAACTAAAAACATAATATGACTAAAACATCTGCTTTAAAAACTTCTCCAAAACAAACTGGTTTGTTCTTTACCCCTGTTTTCTTAATTCGCTTGGAAATCATAGCCTTCTCTTTGCCGACATCAACATCAAGCTGAAAAAACAAGCGTTTTTATATGGTTTAAATCAAGCAAATTAAATTTCCACTCAAACGAACATATGTACATATATACAAACAGAACCAACTTGACGGACGTGTAAACATTACAACATTATAAAAATGTATTCCTAATGCAATGTGATGCCCAATTGGACTTCATATTAGGTTACGTATACCTCTGGTCCATGTGCCTCTTCTAATTCCACATTTGGGTACATTCTTTCAATAGAATAATCATTAAAAAAACAATAATGTCAATAGTACTATTAATTTAAATCTTTCATCACACAGAGTACTTCCGCACAAAGTAGTTTAAAATGATTACGAACCATATACTATACATTTTTTTTGTTGCTACACGAATAGAACATTCATATGAACACACCCGGGAAAACAGTGTACATGATTTGGTCATAATATACATTTCAGATTTCACCTGATAACCTTCCGAGATAACACATCGACTTGATCTGAGTTCACCCTGCAAAACAGTGATTATAATGTTGCCTTCAGAAGTAGTTTGCTTTGTAATGGTTCCTTTGTAATCTATTTCGCATTAGGCAGGAAGTGTAAAGTTAGAACCAAAATCAGAAAACTTTGAAAAAGTGCAAGGTTAAATGCATTTCAGTCTCAAAGTATATCCTTTGTAGGATTTACTTTCATTCTAGCAAGGGAACTGTAAGGGCCTCATTACACGGAAGGCGGTGGTCCAGGGTGCTATTAGCACCCTGGACCATGCCGGTAAAATACCGGCACCGCCTTGGCGGAAAGGGGATTTACCGCCCCATTCCAAGGTTGGAGGGGCGGTAAATCCCCTTTCCGCCATTGCCCTTCCCCATTCCCATTTCTGCCCCATAGGGCTCTATGGGACTGGGGAAGGCGCTAATTACGGCACCGCAATTTTGCGGTGCCGTAATTAGCTCAGAGGTCCCTTAGCGGGTTGGTATTTAACGCCTGCAAAAAGCAGGCGTTAAAACTCCAACCCGCTAAGGGACCTCGTAGTACGGCGGTAAGGGTTAACGGTCACCGTTGCCATTAACGGTGACCGTTAACCCTTACCGCCGTCCGTGTAATGAGGCCCTAAGTATGCATACCTCATACTCTGGACCTGTTGCAAAGGAGGAAGTGATTGTAGTCGAAGTTCCAGCATACCCCTACACAGTACTTGTTTAAATCCGGATGAAGAAGCAAAATTAAACTGAGAAAATTAGATGCAGATAGACACCCTTACAAACCACTTTGTGTAAATAACCAATACTATACATAATAATTTTCAATATGTTGAAATTCAAAGCATAAAACATAAAGGTCTAGTACAATATAATTACTTTATAGAGGTTGATGTTGACTCTGGACAAGTAATTGATGCAGCATCTTGCTCCTTCATTTTCAGTACATTGTCAGAAAATAGTACAATGGAAAAAGGTAAATTAGAACTAGAAATGTGGCCACATACAACGCTCTAAAATATCACTTTGTGCAAGTCGGTAGGGCTCACCATTGGAATACTAGATGTGTCAGTGGTTTCTTCGCTGGTAAGGTTCTGTGTCAACCAACACATTTCGAAAACATTATGCGACTTTTAAAGGGCGCTATGAAAGTTTTTATTGAGGGCCACAGTTCTCTGATTTATTAAAGTCTCCCGAAAGCGGGAATAGATAAAGTATACTAATGTGAAACATTTTAAAATTATGGTGAATGTGGTAACTATGAAAACTTGAGTAACACAACTTTGATGGAAATAAACACAGAAAACTGTAAACGGTTCATGAAGTTACCTTTTCAATACACTACTTGAAAGAAATTGAGAGATCATAGAGAATACTTATTTATACAGGCCATCGTCCTACATACCAACAAACATAACAAATTCATCGTCCACTACTCACCTGAGCCAGCGTGCGCCTAAAATTAAGTCGGAATTGCATTTGGAAGCAATTGACGAAGAATTCTAGGTCAATGCGTTTTTGTGTACTTTGATTGTTCATACATATCGTCAGTAAAGTGCAGGCTGCAGAGGCGGAATCGATTGTCCCTTGCGTCGAGCAAAACAGCCTGGGCTCTACTTTCAATCTCGTCCACTGGAAAACTGCAATTAGTAATCCATCTTCTTATTAAATCAATATCCTTCGGGAATGTATGCAGGACTGTGCCCTGAATTTTTTAATGGCTCATAGAAAGGCAACCGATAAAGATACATGAAGGCATTCTTGAAAAGTCTGTAAGATCTGTATAAAAAAATATTATTAATTATCCCAAATAATATTGTATGGATGTGAATAAAGCAATTATTACACAGCTAGTCGGATGAACACTGCAATAACTTTCTTACAGAATTGATTGTTATACCGCAAATCATAACGTGTTACACGTCCATTGAATGAACTTTCAAGCATAAAAAGAAAACATGCTTGCAAACATGGACCACGAAACATTCCATTCTATTACAGTGCACAGCGATGCAATGTGCTATTTACCGAGATCAAAATACATGAAACATTCGATAATGGTGAAGTCTTTGTGATAAATGAACATTACAATATTCTGTACATTAGGTGGAAATCGATAGGAACTTTCAGAGCAGCGACCGATATACATAGAGAAGTAAATAGGTGACCTACCCTTACTTGGAGGAACAAATGAGCCGATTCAGCAAGCAGGGGAACAAGTAGCCATGGAACAGGTATCTGGGGAACAGGTAGCTCGATGACAATATACCTATTCAATCTCAGAGATGTTCTCCTGGTAAATGTCAAGGGCCCTCATTACAACCCTGGTGCTAAACCATGGCGCTATTAGCACCATGGTTGGTGCCGGTGTTGTAACGAGTCCGCCATAGTGGAATGGGGAAATACCGCCCCATTCCAAGGTTGGCGGGGCGGTATTTCCCCATTTTACCATGGCCCTTCCCCATTCCCATTTTCGCCCCATAGGGCTCAATGGGAATGGGGAAGGCGCTAAGTACGGTCCCGCAAATTGCGGTACCGTAATTAGCACCGAGGTCCCTTTGTGGCACCCTACTTTAACGGCTGGTAAATCCAGCCGTTAAGGTCGGGTCCCGCAAAGGGACCTCGTAATCAGGCGTTAAGGGTTTAACGGCGCCGACACCTTTTACGGTGCCGTTAAACCCTTAACGCCAGGGTCGTAATGACCCCCAAGGTGTTTATAAAGGCTTAGAAAAGTGGGTGTGTTTGTGAATGTGTGAGTCCGTTGACACCCACTCAGCCTCGATGCCAATGTTTCACATCTGCCATACCCACCCACCAATCCCCTTTGGGAGTGCACAGGCATAGGCCTGCTTGTACTGCCTATAGGGCAATAGGGCCAGGGTTGAACCATGTACACTCCATTTGATGTGTGCATGGGGTTTGCCAACTTGAGTCTTCCTACCCACCCACCCCCTCTGGGAGCGCATGGTCACATGTGCGAACTGCCATGGATGTTGGAGGGGGGATGGATGGCATGAGGCGAGCGCAAAAGGCCCGGAAGGCTGCTGAAGGGATACAAACGTATGTTGATTGCTGCGGCAGGGCCTTGAAGAGGGGAGTCTGGAGACACTGGGTCTAGGGAGGCCATGTGAACAATGGTCACTGTGCGGAAGATCCCTTAGAAGTGTACATGGGGTTTGCAGTGTTCCCACCCACCCAGCCCCTTTGGGAGCACATGGTCACAGGTGCAAACTGCCATGGAAACTGGAGGGGGGGTGGATGGGCATGAGGCAAGCGCAAAAGGGCCCGAATACTGCTGAAGGGATGCAAACTTATGTTGATTGCTGTGGCAGGGTTTTGGAGAAGGGAGTCTGCAGACACCAAGTTTGGGTGAGGTTATGTGAACAATGGTCCCTGTGCGGAAGATCACTTTGACGTGTACATGTTGTTTGGCAACTTGAGTGTTCACAGCCACCCAATACCGGAGGGGCACTATTGGAGGAAGGATGGATGGGGACAAGGTGAGCGCAAAAGGGCACCACCATGACCCTCATGGACGATTGAGCGTGTTCTTGACTCACTGAAGAATTTAAACAACTATTTGTATATGCTAATTTGTATTTTTTTTAATTTGGTGATGTTGATGGCACAAACAAACTACAAATTGTATACTTGAGGTTGCAGCACAGTTTGTGAAAATCCCCTGTACTGTCTGATGTCACTGGGGAATTTGGCGTGAATGGCTCAAACGACACAGGCGGGTATTACTCATCGAACGCGGTATCCAAACCTCCCATGAAGCCACCATGTAAACAAACGATAGGCTACCAGCGTGTACGACCTGCGAAAGAGATACATACATATTTTAATTGAATGAACCTGATAAGTGTACTACCTTACTTGAAAGTGCATCCTAAATTATATGGAATAGTTGCCCTTAGAAAAGTAACATTCTGGAAAAATGAACTGGTGCTTTGAAGTGTCGACACATTACAAAAGTGAACACCCATTCAAGCCAGAACGGTTTGGGCCATCGAGAAATATTGTTGCTCAGTTAGACGTTTAAGAGACACGTAAGTGATGAACACTCTGTTTTCCAATAAGCGAGATAACTGTATTCAATTTACAGAAGGAATTCATTTGTCACTGATCGATCAAAGTTTGCACAAAGTAGGAGAAAAACATGAAATGCTAGTCGTCTCAGTGGTCAAAATGACCACACATCTAGAGTATACTTACTCGTTACTTGGATTGAGAAGGTGAAATGTTGCACGAAGTTCATGCATAGGCACCATCATAATCCTCAACACAGACCTTGTGGGGCAGGCTGCCCTGAAGTCATGCAGCTCGGTAATGCATAGTGGTGGTGTGTCTTCTTCAGCTATGTTAGCAGAGCATTCAGAGTTTTCCTGGCAGTAGCAGTTCTCGACCTTGGTTGACATGACCTTGCAACGATTGCAGGTACAACAGGTTGAAACATATATGCACAGGCTCATGCTCTGTTGATTCATCTTCCCAACTATCATCCGATTCACCACAGTTGCACCATCTTTGTCTTTCCATTAGTTCCTCCTCCGAATACTTAAGCTCGTACTGGTAGGGCTGTATTGTTGCCATTATACAACAAATATTTAAATAAAACACAAGTAACGAGTGAAATCAGTTCTGCTACTGTAAGTACCTGTTCGCAGGGGCTTGGCACTAGGAAGATAGCTGTACAGATCAGACACGAGTTACGGGCGATCTAAACTAAATACAGTGAAACGATTGACAAAGCAACTCCAATGTTGTCTTATCTGAAAGGGTCTTTTTATACTTGTTGAGGAAAGAGGCGTCCTGGCATTTCCATGGAGACACGTCAATAGCTTGCGCACAGAGAAGGTTGACACGAGACGTATATTGGCGTTGTGAAAAGGGCTGTATGCGTCTAGTGATGCCAGCTTCAGGGGAAGGCGATCTGTATTCTTGTGGCGACTTGAACTTAGGGCGATGCAGCAACGGATAAGAATAGCACAAGATGGCCGCGCCCAACCGGTTGTTTTCGCATGTGTAAAAATGAGGCAAACTAAGGTAAAATGCATAGGAAAATAATGTATGATCGATTACAGTATGCTTAACAATACATGCCCGAATGATCGAGACAACAACCTTTTTGAGGGCATTTCCCATTTAAGCTAATGTGACGTTTCAATAGTGCAAATACGTGACTGATGGTAAGGTGATAAAGGGGGTGGTTGTAGGGGAGGAGAAGGACATACAGAAATAAATACTACCGTACTAAGCCTGGCAGACCAGATCCAGTGCATACTAGGTAGCGTAAGTGCCAGACATAAAGTGAAAGGGAGGAGTGAAGGGAGCAAGTGTGCCCAGTCAAGGTCGTGGGTTAAGTGCCGGGAAGTTACCATTCTCAAGGAATGAGTAAGGAAGTGCAGAAAGTGGTGAGTGGAGTGCAGAGGCTTGGGGGAAAGTGCGAGGACTGGCAGGGGAGCATGTGAACTGTGTGTCTCTGGAGGTGCAGCAGGTGACTAGTCAGAAAACAGAGCTGAGTTAGGGAGAGAAGGAGGGCAGTAGACAGGAATAAGGAGGGGGTTAGCAAGTGAAAGGTGAAGTAAAGGAGGAAGAGAAAAGGAAGGTCTTGAGGAGTTTCTAGAACATAAGGTGATGAGGCTCAAGATGGAGAGAGGCAGGGAGGCTGTTCCAGAGGGAAGTGCCTGCAGAGGAAAGAGATCTACCCGCAAATCTCTGTTTTGAGAATCGGCTCACTCAGAGAGATTTGGAGGACGAGCGGAGGGCTCTAGAAGGAGAGTATTTGAGGAGAGAGAGTTGAAGATAGTGCGTGCCCCGGCCCCAGAAAGCCTTGTGGACTATGCGGAGGGTCTTGGACTTGATCCTTGCAGCTACAGTGAGACAGTGGAGGGATTCCAGTACCGGAGAGATGCAGTCCCTGGGCTTGAGGCCAAAAATAAGTTTTGCAGTTCTGTTCTGGATGAGTTGTAGAGGTCTGAGAGTTGAAGTAGGAAGATTGAGAAAGAGACTGTTGCAATAGTCCAGACTAGAAAGAACCAGGGCTCTAGAGATGGTAAATCTCTGAGGGAAGGTGAGAAAAGGTTGAATACCTCTGAGGAGGTGCAGCTGGTAGTGGGATTTTTTAGAGAGGTCCGAGATGTGAGAGGAGAAGGATAGAGTTGAATCAAAGATGACCCCTAAATTTTTTGCCTCACTAGAGGCTGAGGGTGCAGGGCCAAGGGAGGCCGGCCATAGTGACAGTGGGAAGTTGGGAGCCTGGGTCCCAATGAGGATGATCTCTGTTTGCATCGATTTGCACAATCTAAACATAGAGGTTTTCACAGACAGCTACCCCCTCCCCATCATCAATGAGTTGATCCTCATGATGAAGGAGGCCAAAGTGTTTTCTAAACTTGACATGAGATGAGGGATGCATATCATCAGATCAACCTGCATACAGAATCAAGGCTTCTGATGGCGTTCATAAAACCCATTTGGCACATAACAATTTACCTGAATGCCTTTCGACTTGTCATCAGCGGCATCAGCATTCCAACAAATGATTGACTCTCTCCTACTCAACGTAGGAAATGTGTCCTATTTTCAAGACGACATCCTAATCTATGCGGAGGATGTTGAAACCCATGATGTCGTATTGTGGAAGGTCTCACCAAACTACAAGAAGCTGGATTGAGGTTACACTTTCACAAGTGTGTAACCAAAGCCAAAGAAGTAGAGTACCTAGGCTACAAGATTTTGAGGGAGGAGATCAGCCCAAAAAGAAACTTGTTACAAGCCATTATGAAGGTACCGGCCAACAAAGAAGAACTGAGGTTGTTTTTGGGCCTCGCGGAATATGCCAAATGTGTTCCGAAGTTTTCAGAGACTACCGCACCAATGAGGGAATTGCTTAAGAAAGGTGCCGAGTACAGCTGGCAACAGGAGCAAATGAAGGCGTTCCACGAAGTCAAGGAGCGGATCATACATGCCCCGTGCCCTCAGCCCTTTAATCAGTATTAGCATACTTAATCGAAAGTCAAATTGACCTTTCCTATTTGATCAAATTTCGTTGATCGTTTTTTTGTTGAAATTCGGTCAAAATAAAATAACTATATATGTGCGGTGGGGTAAGGGAATAGGTCAAGGTGGGGGAAGTGGGGGAATGTGCAGGCCCCCCCCCCGCAATTCTGAACCAAAAAAGGACACCAAAAAATTAGGTCAAATAGGAAAAGGTTCATTGTTTTCGGTCAAACAGACCTAAACCCTTTGATCTGTTGTGGAAGACCATCATAACAACCAATGTCAATGAATATAGCCTGGGGGCGACAGTAACTCAGAAGAAGGCTAATGCGGAACATATGGTTGCGTTTGCATCCAAAGCATTATCCCAGGCTGAAAAGAGCTATTCAACCGTGGAAAAGGAAATGCTAGCATTCGCCTGTGCAGTTGAATATTTCAGGACGTATGCATGGGGTACAACATTTCAGTCAGTAACCGATGTGAGGAACTCATGGTATCAAAAGGAGGGTCACAAACAAGAGATGCAAGTTCAACAGCTTTATTTATAACTTTGCAAGAGGTCAGAGACTTCCTAACTTGCCCTAAATCTAAAGTGGGAGTAAACTCGACCATAAAGTAAAAGTAAAACAGAGCTAGTCAGTACAGTCAAAACAAAAGGTTCTAAACCAAATGCCTGCCCTAATTTGAAACACAAAAAGGTGCAAGGGAAATATACAGAATATGAAAAGGATAGTGTTCTCAACAAAAGGATCAGGATGGCAAGGGGTTTGAAGCAATAATGAATCCTTTTCCCATGATTTTACCTTGGGACAATGGGATTCGAGGGCATAGGGACTTAGGTAGCACAGTTTTTCCCAGTGAGGCACACTGTGCTTTACTGGGGCGAGCCAACAGGCTTCTTTCATTATCAAATGTTAGTTTAGACTTTCCAAAAACAAAGGATGCAAATGTTTTCCACAAATAAACTTCTTTGAATTGAAACATAATCTTAATAGTCACAATCTTTCACAAAGTTATCAGGGATACCCTTCCCCAAGCTTTCTTGGTCGAAGACTTTCGAGGCGGCAGAAGTATGGCTTCTGACTATGCCTGGCCACTTTGACCAACCATTACCTTCACTTTCTCCCAATACTTTCTGGTACTTGTAGTTGCAAGATTATGGGCAGCTTTCTGTCGGGCTTGAGCCACTCATAATATTACTGGTTTCCCTTAGTCGGGCTCAGACCTCTTATCTTTCACATCAGCATCCCTCAGTTGGGCTCAGGCCTTCAATACCTTTTCCACAATACACACTACCCTGCCTAAGTCTTGCTTAGGCTTGAAATGCATTTCTCCAGATCACTCAAACTCCCCTCAATCGGGCACAAGCTTCAATCCACATTATTTTCTATTTCCATCAATCCCCTTTGCCTATGGACTTTGAATAGTCAGGCATGTTACTACAGAGACTTTCGACTGTGCTGTATCCAACAGCAGGACCACTTTGTGTATATTGTATCACACTGTCTCTTTAAAGCGTTGATCTTTCTTTACTTGCGGTTGCCGTATTACGCAGAACCTTGTCTTGATACTGTTACTTTCAAGCAAAATAAGCCTGACCTTTGTTCTTCTCTTTTGTTAACTCACCGGCTGTGTTTTAATATTGTTTGCGTGTCCGAGTTCAAGGTTCCTTTACTCGTAGCTTTATCGAACCACCCCAATTCAATCATTCACCAGGAGGGCAGCAGGCTTCTCATCAAAGCTCCCCAGAAGGATGATTCCAGCTTGGTTATCAACTGCTTATTTCAAGTGCAGTTCTTTTGCCTGGATTTCTTGAGACTTCTCCACAGCTCATAAAGTCCTCTGGCGTTCTGCCCTCCAATCTCGCATTCGCAGCAGCTCCTGAAGTCTGGTCCATTCTCGCCACCAGCCTCACTCAGCGTTTACCTGTGTGTTCTGCCTTTTATCCCAGGTGGGGAAATGAACAGGTTTCAGGTGGGGATGATTGGAAAGGGAGGCCTGACCTTGTCTGGCCACATTACCGGGACAGAGTCAGAGGTAATCTTCCTAGCCTCAATCCTCCACTTCCTCTTCCCAGTAGTTGGACTTATGTAGTGGAAGTAAGGATTGTGGGAGTTGTAGTATCTCAAAGGGTTTATGGAAAAATCATGTAAGTTGTTGTCAGGACGAAGGGGGTAGATGTATGGTAGAGTAAAGGGGTTTTCTAGTGGATTCTCATGATTTTAAGGAGAAGTTCACACCCCAGTTTAGGGATGAACCTGATTTCCCCTTGTTTGTCTTTAAGGGAAAGTATTGGGGTAGGAGGGGATCTTGCTGGAAATATCCCATAAAGACTTAGGGGATGTTGGATAGGGATGCGTCAGCAAAAGGGGGATACCATGTCTTGCCCGAGGGCGCTCCTCCTGCAGTCCCCAAGAGCCCCCTCCCCAGGTGATCCTTCCTCGCTTGTTCACCCCCAGGGTTGGGACCCAAGCACGTTGGCCCTCCCCTGGTCACCTGAAAAAAGTGAATAACAAATCATATGAAGAAAATAAATATGCCTATCGAGCCGCCTACTATTGTACTATGCTGCTGTAAGACTTTCAAATTGTGGTGATCAGTGTGTATGGTCCCCGGATGTCTGGAACCAAGTAAGAGGTGATGCCATTTAAGGCATACCTTCTTTATTGCCAAAAGTTCCTTCTCCAAAACCGTATAGTTTTGTTCCGATGGTGTCAAAGTTTTCGACAGAAAGGCAATGGAATGCTGAAGCTGGTCTTCAATTTTTTGTTTAAGGACTGCTCCAACTGACACATTGGAGGCATCAGTCTCTAAGTAGAAAGGCTGAGTTTGATCTGGGAGATGAAGTGTAGGTGCCCGAGTAAAGTGTTCCTTTAATAATTCCTTAAACCTGTTTGAGCTGATCCGTCTCAATGAAAACAGAACCCTTTCTTTAGACGAGCAGTCAAGGGAAGAATTTTCCTCGAGAAATTGTGTATGAATTTTCTATAAAAATTTGAAAACCCCAATCTTTGTATGTCCTTAACTGATCTCGGCTTCTTCCAGCAGTTAATTGCTTGTACCTTCTTAGGGTCCATAGAAGCTCCTGTGGCAGATAATACAAATCCGAGATAACTCAGAGGTTTGGTGAAATTGACACTTCTAAAGTTTGGCGTATAGGTGGTTGTCTTGGAGAAGGGACAATACCTCTGAAAGATGTATCCAGTGTTCAGAAAGAGATCTACAGTATACCAAAATGTCATCCAAGTAAACCACAACTGAGTGTAGCATGAAATCAGCAAAGAGATGGTCCACACATTTCTGGAAAGCTGCCAGAGCTTTAGCCAGGCCAAAAGGCATTACACTGTATTTGTGGTGGCCAAAAGGCGTGCAGAACGCCGTTTTCCACTCATCGCCACTACGAATCCGGAACAGATGATAAGCTCCTCTTAGGTCTAACTTGGTGAAAATTGTGGCCCCTTGGAAGGCCTCCAGAATGTCTGGTATAAGTGTGAGAGGATACTAATCTTTGACAGTGATTTGATTTAAGCCTCTGTAATCTATACAAGGCCGTACAAGGTAGTATCTTTTTTAGGTATGAAAAATAATGAAGCCCCAGCAGGTGACTTGGACTCCTGGATCAAACCGTTCTTGAGATTGGTCTGTAGATAGGATTTCAGAGCTTCTTTTTCAGGTTCCGATAGGATGTACATTCTTCCAAAGGGTACTTGAGAATCAGATAAGAGATCTATCGAATAACCGTCTGCTCTGTGTGGAGGAAGTTCTTTGTATTCTTCTTCTGAGAATATGTGCTGGTAGGATTGATATTCTTTGGGCAAAGTATTGATCAAAGACACTGGGCCTCATCACGAGTTGGGCTGTATTCCCGGCTGTAATACCGCCGACTGTAATAGCCCTAGCACCGACCGGTCCAGCTGTATTACCGCCGGATCACGAGTTGGGTGTTAACGGTAAATCCCCATTCCCCATTGGGTCCATTGGATTCAATGGGGTATTTTCAGCGCTAATTATGCGGGCTAATACAGCCGGCGGTAATACAGCCGAAAACAGGGGATTTACACCTCCAGAGAAAGGCTGGAGGTAAAACAGCCCATTTAGCGCCCAACTCGTGAAAAAGCCAGCCCTTAAATGCGGCTGTAATACCGTTACCACCGCATTTAGGGGCTACAGCCCAACTCGTGATGAGGCCCATTGTCTTAGTTTCTGGTAGCTCAAATAACAATGAAAACCAAGAGCACCTTGACCCAGGCATTGAGCTAAACAATGTTGAAATCCTAAAAATAAGGTGCCTGCCGTCCAATTGAGATAGGGATTATGCTGACAAAGCCAGGGTAGGCCCATAACAAGAGGATAATGTGCTGCCTTAATGAGGTCAAATTGAATGGATTCAGAATGAGAAGCCAGATTCATGATGAGGACAGATGTGTGTTCTTTAATAGGTGCAGAGCTTAAAGGAGTACCATCCACTCCTTCCACAAGAATAAGTACGGACATGTGGGTTCCCTCTTCAAATGATGTTGAGAGGCCCATTGATCATCCATAAAATTCCCTGCGGCTCCGCCTTCAATGAGTGCAGGTATGTTTCAAATGGTCTTATCCGAGAGCTGTAAATCGACCTTCAAGACCACCATGCATGTTTCATGTTGCTGTAGTGCTTGGGAACTCAAAACCTCTCCTTGTACCGTAGTTCCCCTTAAGGACGAGGTTTGGCATTTCCAGCCAGCCTTGGTGGGGCCACATCGGTCCTCTGGCACTGCCAATTTGCATAGGTTCTTCCTCCGGAGCAGATCGTGAATAGACTCGACAGGGTTCGGAAGGTTTCTAAACCCGTCCTTTCCTTTTTTCTGTATGTCGCACCTGCAGGCAGAAGACTATTTGAAGGACTAAAGTGATCATTTCTTTCAAGGTTGTGGGTCTAGGGGCACTTGAGCTCTCATCTTTAAGTTCTTCTGAGAGACCTTGATGAAATAAGGTCACCAAAGCATCTTCAGGCCAATTGGTATTGGCAGCCGTCTGTTTAAAGACGGCTATATAAATCAGAATCTCCTGAGATCCTTGTTTAAGGTGTAACAGGTTTTCCTGACAAGTTATGGTCAACTCCTGTCGACCAAACATGGATTGGAGACAGTGTACAAAGGCAGGATAAGAATCCAACACCTGATTGTTTGTCACCACCAAGGGAGTAGCCCGGGCCATGGCACCGCCAACTAGATTAGAAATGAAAAAGCTGACCTTAGTCCTTCCAGTAAGAAAAAAAGAAGGCTTTAGAGTAAAGTGTTCAATACAGGACGTGAAAAATTCATTTAACATTTTTTTCGGGCGCTGCGTACTGTAACAGTTACTATGACAACCGTGCAACTTTGACAAGGGAGACTAACCTGGTCAGAAGGAGTTGAATGTTTTTCCTTGCAGTGTGATGAATGTAGACTAAGCCTTGGTAACCACTTATCCTTTCAAATGGAATACAAATAGGGTAGTAATCACCAGGCCAGGCCCAGAAAGTAGGGGAAAACCACAGCAGCAAGAAACCCTTCTGTGTAGTAGCAGTCCACGGGGTGGAAAATCTTGAATCCAGCCGGACAGAAAAATCCAGTGAGGGAAATCAGGACCAGCAGGAATCCAAAGGAAATACAATGCAATGTAACAAGAAATGTGCTCCAAAGGAATGAGCATGGGGAAAAATGAAAGGGAATCACAGTGAAGGCCAAAGAAGGAAAAGAGAACCTAAAAGTAGAAAAGGAACCCATCTTAAGGAAAGAGGCAAGTGAACTAAGGAAAAATGGAAGCGAGGAGGAGAGAGTCCAACCCAGTGGGGCCGAGAGAAGAGTGCCGGAGGTGCCAGAATTCCACAATGCCCACGGCTGCGAGAAGGGAGAAGCCTGACACAGCAAAACTTAAGTAAACAGAGCAAAAGAAAAGGAAGCAAGAGGAAGGGAAGCCCGACCCAGCGATACCGAGGGTAAAGTGCCGGAGGAGCCTGGACCCAAGTAGGAGGAACATGAATACAGGGGGCTCAGGGACGGAGTGGAGCAAGCAGAAGTCAGGTGTCAGAGGAGCCGGCACCAGAGCAAAGAACATGGGTAGGCGAATAAGGGGCGTAGCAAAGGCCAAGAGCATGAAGCAATGCAGAGGGCTGAGTACTCGGCTCACAGATATAGTGTATGCGAGGCGTTCTGTTGCCTTGACAAAGGCCTGCGGCGGCCATCTTGGGAAAAGCTAGAAGGCTGTGTGGAATAAAAAAAGTCCAATTCAGGATACACCATCTTGAGGGGGTTAAGATGCCATTAGGATGTCGGCGCCTCCAACGCTGCCACACTGACCAGGAATTGGGGAAAGTCCTAACAGTGGGTCCCGTGCCTGCTGTGCCTAGAGACCCAAGCTAATCCTCACTGATGAGGCCCAACAAGTCTGAAACATGTTTGAGGATGCTTGTGGTCTCGTGCAGAAGGGATGTGACCAACCAGTTTGGGTTAGACTACCCCTTTTGAGGTAGGACCAAGCCTGATTTGCATATGGTCTTTCCCCTTTTGTATTGGCTTGGCAGGCGAAGAACGATGGTCTGGAGGGGTGCCCAGAGCAATGGCAGAGGTTCAGATTAATTCAAAACCTTCCAGCCATCACCTCTTTTGTATTGCTGTAGTCACCCCGAGTGGGACGGGTATGCCCAGACGTGGGTCCCGTGCCTGCTGGGCCCAGAGACCCAAGCTACCCCTCACTGATGAGGCCCAGCAAGTCTGAAACATGTTTGGGGATGCTTGTGGTCTTGTGCAGAAGGGATGTGACCAAGCAGTTCAGGCTGGACTACCCTTTTTGGGGTGGGACCAAGACTGATTTGCATATGGTCTTTCCCCTTTTGTAATGGCTTGGCAGGTGAAGACTGATGGTTTGGAGGGTTGCCCAGAGCAATGCTTGAGGTTCAGATTAATTCATAACCTTCCAGCAATCACCTCTTTTGTTTTGCTGGGGTGCAGTTGTGGTCAGCTATCCAGTCCAGGATGCAGCCTTTAGTGTGGATGGGGTTAGTGATCAATTGGCTGAGCCCCAGGGTGTCTAGGGCTTTGGCAAGTGATTTGGCTTGGGAGTTCTCGGGATCGTTGACCCCAGGGTTCAGGTCTCCAAGTAGGATGGATTTAGAGCATGTTTTTAGATTGTTAGATAGGAGGTAGATGAGGATATCATGGAAGTCAGCCATGGGGGCCGGGGGGAAAAGGGGGCGGTAAACAATGTGTATAGTGATGGTGCAGTTGGAGTAGTGGTACGTTTGAGTGACAGAACGTCCCTATTACCTTCGAAAGAGTTGGAAACCTCTCGTAGCGGAAGGGATTCCTTGGCTATGAGGGGAACTCCACCCCCTGTGGTGTGTAGGCGGTACTGACGGTAGATGCTGTAGCCTTGTGGTAGGGCTAAGGAGTTGGCGGGGCCAGAGGCTTTGTATTATATATGTACTCATTCATTTGGAATATTCTCTAACGGCACACACCGCAGGATCATTCAGAATTGAAAGAAATGGCATTTGTCGGTCATTTGAACGAAGTGATGTAAATTAGGGGTGAGTTAATGACTTTGGTATTGAGATTTACCTGAATAATTTTTTTAGGAGTGTTGAGTTATACAATGGCCCCTCAAATATATTAAGTATATTGAGAGGGAGCCATATAGCATGGAATTGACTAACAAGTATCTATTAGTTACACACAGAAGCAAGATTAGTTGTTTAGAGCTCATTTGAGGAAATATCATGCGTGGAAATACATTTTTTGTTTTTAAGAAGGCACTATGAGATGGATGTCGGACGATCTGGGAATTGTTGTACTGATTCTGATTTTTCATGGACATTCAAGATGCACATATCTGTAGGCCGACAGAATAATTGACGTATTCTTTGTTTAAATTGATTAAAGAGAGGGAAGGATTTGGCAATTTTTCTATTTAGGGTTCTTGTTGACTATATTGGAACCCTGAAGAAGACATGGGAGGGATACACCAGAAACATAAATGCTTTTTGAATTGAGAGTTTGTTGGGCATGAATGCAGACATGTGCCTATTTTGCGTATCACCTCCATTCCGATGAAACCTGTGTTGGTTATGGACTTGTGTGACCACCATTGTTCACTTTGTTTATGGACTCATCCGTGGTTTCGGTCTCATGTAACATTCACCATTCCTTATGTACATGGAACCATTTATGCAACCTGATCTTTTTGTGAATGTAGTTGTGCTTGTCACCCTATGCATTCTAATCAATAAATTGTAATAAATTCTTGATGTCCAGATCTCATTTGGATTGAATATCAATACGGCTCTCTTGATGTTGTGATGGGGCGGTCCTTCCAGCCCTATAGGCCTCGGACTTGCTTGTCTATCTCAGATGTGCTTACAGGCTATCTGTGTTATGCCTCCCTCACCATCCCGGGTTAACTCACTCATGATTCCTCAGGCTTTGGCTGCTGCTTCTGACACACCCCTTGTGCCTCAAACATGTTTGCCCAAGGTATGCACTCCCATTGGTTCTTTCCACATAGCCCCCTTTGTCTCACAAGTTGCACTGTTCCTATGCAGGTACTAGTGTCAGTCGGTTGCAGCTGGTACTACATGCTTTGGCTTGCACACTTTCTGCCATGTCATTTAGGCAAATACTGGGTGTTTCGCATGTTCTGGGCCTGCCTTGGCAACCACACCGCTGTTGGTACTAGGTGCTGTTGTGGCCATGTTTTGGTTCCTTTATTTTATTTTATTTTTTATTACGTATAAGTTATAAAAACTTTTACACAAACTTAAAAGAGCAATATGTTCATTATTATTACATGTTGAAGCAAATATCTCAAAGCACATATTATTAATATTTGTACACAGTTATACTGAAAAAGAAAACATAAGCAACAGAAGATGAACCAACACAAAGCAGAAGAAAACCTAGATGTGAATCAGCAAAATGCAGGAAGGAGAACATTAAACAATAAGCTTAATTTGCTAAAGCCCAACTAATAATTTGACATGATATGATATGATATGATATGGCATTTATAACGCGCCTAAACACAAGTGTTTCAAGGCGCGACGAAGCAAGGGAGGGGGAACAGAGGGGAGACACACAACGATCCTACTAGGCCAGGTGTCATTCAGATCATGCAAGTGCATGGGAAGGGGGAATTCGCAGGGGGCCAGGGGGAGAGGATAGTGCAGTACATGGGATAATAGAATAAATAAACAATAAGTAAACGTATGGCCAGCAGGTGGCAAGTGCAAGGGTGAGTGCAGACATCAAGTGTCAAATGCTGGTAGTGGGACTGTAAGAAAACAGTCCCCAAGTGCGGGGGTTGTCAGGAAGGCAGTGCAGATGTGTGTGACTGGCGGGGGAGGGACCTGGGCCCGAGATCAGAGGGTGGCCATGTAAAAGGGCAGTTTCAGCCAGGAGGTCAGCAGAGAGGAGGAGAAAAAGCAGAAGCAAAGAGAGAGGTGTTGAGGTGCTTCCAGAACCAAAGATGATTCTCCTCAAGTTTCAGGGAGGCAGGGAGGCTGTTCCAGAGGGAGGCCCCAGCCGAAGAAAGAGATCTACCACCACCTTGTTGCTTGGGGAAGCGACTGACCCTGAGGGAGTTGGAGGCGGATGAGCGAAGAGCTCGAGAAGGAAGATATTTAGGAAGAGAGAGTTGAAGGTATTGAGGCCCCATGCCCCAGAAGGCCTTGTGGACAATGTAGAGGGTTTTGAACTTAATCCTTGCAGCCACTGGGAGCCAGTGCAGAGATTTCAGTCCTGGAGAGATACGATCCCTGGGCTTGAGGCCAATGACAAGTCTCGCAGTCCTGTTCTGGATGAGTTGCAGAGGTCGGAGAGTAGAAGCAGGCAGATTTAGAAAGAGGCTGTTGTAATAGCCCAGCCTAGAGAGAACCAGAGATCTGGAGACAGTGAGCTTCTGGGGGAAGGAGAGGAAAAGAAGAATACCTCTGAGGAGGTGTAGCTGGTAGTGTGACTTCTTAGAGACGTCAGAGATGTGAGGAGAGAAGGAGAGTGTGGAGTCGAAAATGACCAAGGTTTTTAGCCTCACAGGTGGGAGCAGGAAGAGGGCCAAGAGAGGCCGGCCAGAGAGTGACAGGAAAGGAGGGAGCGGGTGTGTGAAATAAATACGGAGGCAGAGGTGAGTGAGAGGAGCTTTATTCAACGGCCCCCGGAGACAAGGGCAGTCGGTGGGGGAATGAGGACAGTGTTCCTTAGTGGAACGAGGAGGGGGAAAACATTCTCTGTTCCATGTGGAACGGAGTGACATGTAACTTCACAACATCTCCTCATCTATAGGAAAAAGGGGTTGGGAAGGGGGGGAAACAAGGAAGGAGGAACGGGAAGGTTGGTTAAAGAATTTAGCAGGTTTGCAGAAGTTGATCAATAGTAGATGAAATCATTGCTGAAATTCCAGATGATCCTGCGATTCCTTTTCGACAGGCTCCTAGCGGAAGTTTCCTTATCGTTGGGACGGTGTTCGTTGCTTCTTGTATGTTTGGTGTAGTATGTCTCTTCAGGAATGAGTTCATTTCTTGACCCTGCGCCATCATGTGAGTCTGTGGAAATACTGGGTCTGCATGTGTCATTGGTTGTTCTCTTCACATCTTCTCTTGACCAGGTATCATTGTAGTTGTGTTTGGAAGTGCTCGGTCTGCAGGTGTCGTTGGTTATTTTCACGAGATCATCGTGGGACCATCTCTTTCCATTGTCTAATGTGACAGATTTTTCGTGGCAGTGTATGACTTTTTGTGGAGATCTGAATTTGGATTCACCCTTGAGTATTTTCTTGGGTTCTCTGACACAGACCCCATCTCCTTCCTGAAGGATCATTTGTTTTGCCCCGTTCTTCTGGTCGTAGTATGTTTTGTACTTCTTTTGTTTCTCTTTTATGGTTTTGTGGACTTATTCCATATCTACTTTTGGTTCTGATTTCATTCTTGCTTCACCAGTATCTAAGAAGATCCATGCTGGTCTCAGTTGGTTGGTTGCGGTTCTGCCCCGCATCAAAGTGAAAGGCTCTGATTTGGTGGTGGAGTATGGCGTTGTTCTATATGCGTATATAGCGTCCTTGAGGGTTTCCATCCATGGTAGAGCATTGGCTGTGTCTAGTTGGATGACTCTTTTTATCAGTCTATTCATTCTTTCTACCAATCCATTGGACATCGGATGGTAAAGTGATGTGGTGATGTGGTTGATGGATTTGTTTTTTAGGAACTCTTTGAATTCTGACGAAGTGAACTGGGACCCGTTGTCTGATACAATGTCTCTGGGGTCACCTTCCCTGTTGAATATTTCGGTGAGGAAGTCGATGACATTCTTAGTGGTTACACTGCCTTCCACCACACCCCATTCGGTCCATTTGGATGTGTAGTCAACAATTACGATGATGAATATTTTTATTGCCTCTAGGTTTTCGAAAGGGCCCATAATGTCTATTGTCAACTTTGACCATACATGTTCGGGGGTTTCCACAGGCTGAAGTGGTGTTTTTCTTAAGGTTTTAGATTTATCACTGGAAGCGCAGGCATAGCAGTTTTTGACTGTATCTTCCGCCTCTTTCCACATGTTGGGCCACCAGTAGTTGTTTCTCAGTCTATTCTTCGTCAAACTCCTTCCCAGGTGCCCCTCATGGGCTAGATCAAGCAGTTTCCTTCTGAGTGCCACGGCTGGAATTACTCTATTTCCCCTAAAGATGTGATTTTCGTTCATGGATATCTCATCTTTAAAAGGTGAAAAGTTCACCAATTCTTGTCTAACATCAACCCAGTCGTTCATCACAGCTCTTCTGATTTGTTGTTGTTCTGTGTCAGCCTTGGTGATGCGTGCCCATTCATCGGAGGGGATGGGCATCGTGTTCTTCCTCAGTTTTGGCTGATATAAGAATGTCATCCTGGAAGCATTGTACTCCATTGAGGCCTCCGAAAAGGTGTGACATGAGTCTCGGAACACTGCTGCGGCCGAAGCAAGTCCAAATGGCATTCTGTTGAACATGTACGCTCCCAAAGGTGTAACAAAGGAGGTGAGGGCTTTTGAGCTGTTGTCTAAGGCAATTTGGTGGTATGCTGATGAGAGATCTAAGGTGCTAAAAAAACTTGCCGGTTCCATGGTCGAGAGAAGTTCGGATATGTTAGGAAGTGGGTGTCTGTCGACCCATATGTTTTTGTTTAGATCTCTTAGGTCAACACACATTCGTATGGAATTGTCGGGTTTCTTTACTAGGACAATGCGGGCAAGCCATTCAGAACTCTCTATGGCTTGTGTGATGTTCTCCTTGCATAGACGTGTGAGTTCGTCCTTAAGTGCTGCTTTGTGTTAAGGTGGGAGTCACGTGAAAGTTGCGTACCTGAATATCTGGTTGATCTCGACGGGGCAGCCAGACTGACAAGAAGAATTGGTGACACGAGAAACCAGACTCTCCTCCACCCAGAATGGGTACTGGGTAAAAGATGGACCAATTCCCAACGTCACAAGCTGCTCTCTCCTGATTTCCGTGACGTCGGGACTGTGCAAGCACAGGCAGGAGAGGTTGAAGGAACAAGTCTTTGAAGTGATGAAGCTCCGGAGTCCAAGGATGGGAGAGATGATTCCAAGAAATGATGCTGAAGCTGTGGTGCTCAAGAGTCCAAAGAAGACAAAGGCGTACTCCAGGAGAAGACACTGGATGCTGTGGTGCTCAAGAGTCCAAAGAAGACAAAGGCGTACTCCAGGAGAAGACACTGGATGCTGTGGTGCTCAAGGGTCCGAAAAATGGCCAGATATTCACCAGGGAGATGCTGAATACAGAGGAGCTCAAGAGTCCAAGGATGGCTGAGGCGAATACAAGGAGAAGGCACTGGAAGAATGACCACAGAGCTCAGGCTGGCACACAGTTGGAGAAAAGGGAAAAATCAAGGCAGGGATACCTAGCCTGGCAAAAGGTGAGGGAACATGGGAGAATGGGAGAACTGACGAGGACCTGGCTGGGAGAGGAGTCCAGGAAGGAAGGGAACCCCAGCAAACAAAAGGGAAAACAAAGGGAAAATCCAGGGGAACCCAAGGAGAAGCAGGAGGCTGGCTAAAGAGGACAAGGGGAAGGAAAATCCCCTGAAAGCTGAGAAGAGCAAGGCAGGCGCAGGAACAAAGGGAGAGCGAGTAAAACGATCAGGAACAGAACGCGTTGAGACGCGATCTGCTCCCGATCCTCTCTCTCCCTTTATGGGCCGCCGGCGCCCGCGAGGCCTGCAACACAAGCTGATTGTCGCTGGGCGCCGGCGGACCCAGAGCGAGGCTTGGGCAGCAAGCCCCTCCGATCCCGGGTGACCAATCCACGGCGCATGCGCGGAACTGTGATCGCGGTCTCCCGTGGATGCGCCGAGGAGTGGCAGCACTGGTCCCCGAAGCTCTCCCTCCGGCGCCTCCCCAAGCGCGAAAGCGCGAATAGAGGCGCCAGGAAGGGAAAGCGCGTGTGACGAACCCCGGTCTCCTGGTAAGCGTGACACTATGCCCCCTCCCAGGAAGGCCCGGAGCCCCAGTTTTCCAAGGAAACCGACGATAGAACTCACGCACAAGACGTGGGGGGTGCACATGCCGGTAAGGTTCCCAAGTGCGATCACAGGCCGGGTACCCCTTCCAATCCACCAAAAAATGGAGCACCCCCCTGCGATAGCGGGCATCACATATCTCCCGAACCTCAAATTCGGGGACCCCCTGTACTAGAACAGGAGCCGGGCGAGGACTGGCACGACCATAGGGGTCAACAACATAGGGCTTCAAAAGGGAGACATGAAAAACAGGATGAATATGCCAGGAACGGGGCAGCTGAAGACGAAAAGCCACAGAGGACAGGCGCTTGGTGATCCTAAATGGGCCAAAATACCGGGGAGCCAACTGAACCGGTAAGTTGCGAAGTGGCAGATTTCTAGAGGACAACCAAACCCTATCACCAACCCGGAAATCAGGTTCCACTCTCCTCCTCCGGTCAGCCTGAGACTTCATATAGTCTTGGGCAGCCTCCAATGACTTGCGTGCCAACTCGTGCTGCTGTTGGATAGCCGAAATCAAGGCATCAGCGGAAGGAACCGTGCTGGACGGCACAGGATGGAAAGGTATCAATTTCGGATGCTGACCCGTCGAACAATAGAAAGGACTGGTTCCGATGGAAGAATGGGTGGAATTGTTGTTGGACACCTCGGCCAGGTCCAGATATGCCATCCAATTGGTCTGCGTGGCATTTGCAAAACAACGGAGGTATGCTTCCAGCGTCTGATTCGTTCTCTCCGTGAGACCATTGGACTGTGGATGATAACCAGAGCTCAGGGCTCTGCGGATACCAAGATGGCCACATACCTTGCTCCAGAAAGAAGAGAGGAATTGAGCACCACGATCAGAAATTATCTTCTCAGGAAGGCCATGTAACCGATAAACTTCATGCAAAAAGGCCGTAGCCATCTGGGCAACAGTAGGTATCTTCTTGAAAGGAATGAAATGGGCGTACTTTGTAAAACTGTCCACAACGACCATTATACAAATGTACCCCTCCGAGGGAGGCAGATCAACAATGAAGTCAGTGGCGATGGTGTGCCAAGGATATGGTGGCAACTCCGTAGGCAAAAGTAACCCCAAAGGACGTTGTCTGGGAACCTTGGATTGAGCCCAAACCGGACAGGTCTCCACATACTTTCGGACCTCACCAGCCCAGCCAGGCCACCAAAATTGTCGAGATAGCAGTTCTTGTGTTGCTCGAATCCCTCGGTGGCCTCCAATGGGGGAATCATGGACGCCGTGCAATATGCCATCACAAATCTCCCCCTCGGGAATGTACAGTCTTCTCCGGAAGAATAGAAGGCCATGATGTTCGGATATTGAAGGCTGTTGAAGTAGAGTTGACCTCCTAGAATCTATCCGGGTGGCATCTGATATCGACTGCAAGAGTTGTGATAAAGTCGATAAAAAATGATGAGAAGTGATCAGTGGTTGAGCCAGACTGGAGTGACCTTCTTCCTTCTCCATCTCCAAAGATCGAGACAAGGCATCAGCCCTTAGGTTCGAAGATCCGGGGATGTAAGTGACATGAAACACAAACGGAGAAAAGAAGAAGGCCCACCGGGCCTGTCGTGGTGTTCGACATTGCAACGAACGCAAGTACTGCAGATTGCGGTGATCAGTACGGACCTCAATAGAGAAGCGGGCTCCCAGCAGGTGATGTCTCCACTCCTCAAACACGGTCTTAATTGCCAATAGTTCCTTCTCAATGACAGCATAGTTCTTCTCACTAGGGCTCAGCTTACGAGAGAAGTAGGCCACTGGATGTTCAACCGAAGTAGCGGGATCCTTCTGCAAAAGAACAGCCCCAACAGCAAAGTCCGAAGCGTCCGCCTCGACAATGAATGGCAGTTCGTCGTGAGGATGATGTAGAATCGGAGCGGCCATAAAGGCTGACTTCAAGGTGTCAAATGCTCGCGTGCCATGAGAGTCCCACAGGTAAGCAATCTTGCTGATAGTCAGTCTAGTGAGAGGTGCCGAGATCTGAGAGAAATGAGGAATAAATTGCCTGTAAAAGTTGGCGAATCCCAAAAAGCGTTGTAAGGACCTTACATCATGAGGCTGTTTCCACTCTTGAATAGCCTGGACCTTCTTGGGATCCATCTCGATACCAGCTTGACTAATCACAAATCCCAGGAACTCTATCCTTGATGATGAAAGGAACACTTCTCTGCCTTGGCGAACAGATGATTGAGAGATAAACGATGGAGGACCTCTCGTACATGGCTTATGTGATCCTCCCTAGATCTGGAGAAGACTAGTATATCATCCAGATAGATCCAGACAGAAATTCCAATCAGGTCTCCGAAGATGTGATCCATGAGCCGTTGGAAAACCGCAGGGGCATTGCACAGACCAAAAGGCATCACCCTGTATTCAAAGTGCCCAAAAGGTGTCTTGAATGCAGTCTTCCATTCATCGCCACTCTTGATGCGAACCAGATGATAGGCCCCTCGTAAGTCAAGCTTAGTAAAGATCCGGGCCCAGTGCAGGGTTTCTAGAATACTATGAATCAAAGGTAGTGGGTACCGGTCCTTAGTAGTAATATCGTTCAATTGCCGGTAATCAACACAAGGTCTCAAAGTGCCTTCCTTCTTCTTTACGAAAAATAGGGGGAATCCTGCGGGTGATTTGGATGGTGTGATGTATCCCTTACTCAAACAGTCCGACAAGTAATCCTGTAGCACTCGTTTCTCTTCCTGAGTTAAAGCATACAGTCTACCATGGGGAATCTCAACACCAGGTGACAATTCTATGGCACAATCGAACGACCAATGAGGTGGCAGGGGTATGTTTCCTGGTTCAGCAAAGACCTGTTCAAAGTCGACATATTCTGGAGGAATCTGGAAAGTAGAACAAAGACTGACCCACTTGCCACGAAATTCCAGGGCCGTCGAAGAAACCTGAGTCTGGACTGGCAGGCGGCATTTCTGGGTGCAAGAGGTGGAAGTGAAGGTCAAGGTGTGAGTCCTCCAATTGATGACTGGATTGTGATGCTGGAGCCAAGGTAACCCCAAGACTAACTTGTAGGTGGGAGACTTGATAACATCTAGGTCCTGAAGATAAAGGAGTACCATCGATAACTTCCACAGGAAGGGCAGAGTGTCTGAGTAGAAGGGGAATCTTATTGATGTTTGCGAATGTTTCATTGATGTAATTGCCAGACGCCCCAGTATCCAACAGCCCAAAAACCTCTAGAGTCCGACCAGGCAATTGGATATGGACCTTCAGGGTTAGTAAGATAGCTGGTTGCATGGGATGAAGAATTGAACAAGAAGTGGAAAGGTCTGAAAAAGGGGTGAGACCTGTCGTTGCCTCTCCTCCACACAACAGGTCCTCTAGTTTCCCGTCTTCTTCTTCTGAGGTCGTAAAGGACATGTTCCCAGGTAGTGCCCAGCAGCGCCGCAGTAAAGACATAGGCGTAAAGTTCTTCTTCGCCTCCTTTCTTCATCAGATAAAGGCCCCCTTACAGCTCCCAACTGCATAGGTTCGGGTCCAGATTCCGCCGAACCAAAAGCTCCGGCGGGAAGGCTGGCCGTTCTAGGACTGACTCTCTCAAACAGACGTCTCTCAGCCTTTCGTTCAGCTAATCTCTGATCAATTCGGAGCACCTGATTGATTAAGAGTTGGAGGGTCTCAGGTTCGGGGATGTGGAGCAACTCATCCTTGTATTCTTCCCTCAACCCCCGGCGGAACAGGGTCTTCTGCGTGATTTCAGGCCATTGAGAGTCAGTAGCCAGTAGGCGGAAGCGACTGATGTATGTTATTATGTCGGCACTTCCCTGCTTGATGTGCATCAACTGATTTTGCGCAGCGGCGGCCCGATTGGGCGTCTGAAAAACCTCCAGGAATGTCTTCTCAAAAGCAGCAAAATCATTCAATATGGGACTGTTAGTAGCCACAAAAGGTGTTGCCCAGGCGAGAGCATTCCCAGTTAAATTTCCCAAAATGTATCCGATCTTGGCTTTATCGTTATTGAAATAGGTCGACCTGAAGAGAAAATGGATTCGACAGTGATTGCAAAATTCCGCCACTCGACTTGGGTCTCCATCAACCTTGATTGGGGTAGTATGAGCCAAAGAACTCTCAGCCTGCGGAGAACTCCCTGCCCCTTGAGTTACCATTTGACGTAAGACTTGGTTTTCCTGGTGTAAGGCAGTCATCTCTGCTCTGAGGGCTTGTAACTCATTCTGCAGGTCCTGTGTGTCTTCCATCTCCAAATCGGAAGGTAGGCGTCTCAATCTGTTAAGGTGGGAGTCACGTGAAAGTTGCGTACCTGAATATCTGGTTGATCTTGACGGGGCAGCCAGACTGACAAGAAGAATTGGTGGCACGAGAAACCAGCCTCTCCTCCACCCAGAATGGGTACTGGGTAAAAGATGGACCAATTCCCAACGTCACAAGCTGCTCTCTCCTGATTTCCGTGACGTCGGGACTGTGCAAGCACAGGCAGGAGAGGTTGAAGGAACAAGTCTTTGAAGTGATGAAGCTCCGGAGTCCAAGGATGGGAGAGGCGATTCCAAGAAATGACGCTGAAGCTGTGGTGCTCAAGAGTCCAAAGAAGACAAAGGCGTACTCCAGGAGAAGACACTGGATGCTGTGGTGCTCAAGGGTCCAAAAAATGGCCGGATATTCACCAGGGAGATGCTGAATACAGAGGAGCTCCAGAGTCCAAGGATGGCTGAGGCGAATACCAGGAGAAGGCACTGGAAGAATGACCACAGAGCTCAGGCTGGCACAAAGTTGGAGAAAAGGGAAAAATCAAGGCAGGGATACCTAGCCTGGCAAAAGGTGAGGGAACCTGGGAGAATGGGAGAACTGACGAGGACCTGGCTGGGAGAGGAGTCCAGGAAGGAAGGGAACCCCAGCAAACAAAAGGGAAAACAAAGGGAAAATCCAGGGGAACCCAAGGAGAAGCAGGAGGCTGGCTAGAGAGGACAAGGGAAGGAATATCCCCTGAAAGCTGAGAAGAGCAAGGCAGGCGCAGGAACAAAGGGAGAGCGAGTAACACGATCAGGAACAGAACGCGTTGAGACGCGATCTGCTCCCAATCCTCACTCTCCCTTTATGGGCCGCCGGCGCCCGCGAGGCCTGGAACATAAGCTGATTGTCGCCGGGCGCCGGCGGACCCAGAGCGAGGCTTGGGCAGCAAGCCCCTCCGATCCAGGGTGACCAATCCACGGCGCATGCGCGGAACCGTGATCGCGGTCTCCCGCGCATGTGCCGAGGAGCAGCAGCCCTGGTCCCCGAAGCTCTCCCTCCGGCGCCTCCCCAAGCGCGAAAGCGCGAATAGAGGTGCCAGGAAGGGAAAGCGCGTGTGACGAACCCCGGTCTCCCGGTAAGCGTGACACTTTGGTCCCAAAAGGTACTCCACGCACTCGATGGACCACAGGGACAGCACCTCTTTTCAATATGATTCTGTGTTGGAAGCCTTTAAGCAATCCTATTTCATTGCAGAACACTTTGGGAAATAGTTCAGCCAAATTAGCTTTGATGTCAGTAGTGTTTTTGAACACACTCAGTATGGGGATATCCTCCCCGGGGTGGATTCTCACTTGGAGGGCTGCTTGCTCTTCCCATCCTACTACAGAGGATCCATTCTTGGCTACGAACAATTTGCAGTAAGTTTGTCATGAAACTTGAGTTTGATCCACGTGTACCCCATGATGTCAATGGGTGTCTTTCCATACCCTGTGGCTCTCAACGAAGAGCTCCGTAGATCGTGGACCATGCCCGAAAGCACTTTCACAAAGGTTTTTCGAGATCCACCATAGTATAGCGGGACCCTGTATCTACCATCACTTTCAATGGTATGTCGTTGATATACATGTCAACCCATGGGCCACTCGATTCTAGGAAGGAGGTGACTGTGAGGATTTGCACTCGTGGGCATGTTTGATTTACAGACAGCATGCTGTCTAACATTTGGTCGTAGTCCACTGTTTTCACTGACCCATATCTGTTGATAGGTCGTCTGTTGCTGTTGCCAGATCTACGTGGTACCCCTCGGGTGTTTCGACAGACCTTGGCAAAGTGGCCCAACTGGCCACACTTGTAGCATTCAACATTATTAGCTAGGCACGTTTTCCCAGCGTCGTGGCGTTTATACCATCCACACTTCTGACAGCGCGTGGGGTTTTGATTGTCGTAGGCTGATGCCCTTCCCCTTCTGGAGTTTCCTCTAATATTTTGAGGAGCACTTCTTACAGCTGCTACTAACGCCCCATCCCGGTCGTGGTCAAAACCGCCTTCCACAGACTTCACCTCAACACCTTCTTTCAGGACCAGCCTCTCCTTCATGCAACGGTCCCCAAATTCCATACTTCTCACTATTTCAGTAGCTTGGTCCAGTGGGGGATTCTTTGTCTGCCATAGTTTTTGCTGTATGCGGGGATCAGCTACGTTGAGCACTAGTTGATCTCTCAAATACTCGTTGCTAACACCTGTAAATTCACACGTAGACATTTATGCATCAACTGACTTGCCCTTGGTTTGCTTTCGAGAAAAGAACTTGTATCTTTCCAGCACCACGTTTGTTTTGCTGCCGAAGTGCTTAGTGAGTTTGGCCAAGGTAGTCTCAAACTTTCGATTGCCGTCTCCCCCTGCACCATCTGGGTCTGGAAGCGCTCTAAATAATCTCAGGCCCTCGGTTCCTATGCAGTTTAAGAGGGTTGCTTGAGGTCATCATTGAATTTACTTCCTCCAATGGCCCTGAGACATATCTGGAAGCTGTCAAGCCATTGCTCCCAAGGGCAGGTTGGGGTTCCAGGGCAGGGAAGAAACTTAGTGGGGTGTGGCACGTTCTGCATGGTTGGCTGGTATGGATGGTGGAGGTTCTGCGGTTCAAATTGCGCTGCCGGTGAAGGAAGACCAGGGAGGCAGTGATGCAATGTGCGTTATGGCGGTTGGTGAACTTTCCCAGGCAGTGTTCACAGTGGTGTGCTTCGGCGTGGCGCTGTGGATGACTGGCAAGGTGTGATGTAGGTGTGTAATTTCTGGTACACCTTCAATCCTGGGTGTCTTGGGGCTGTGCACTGTTGCTCGTGGTCACAGTTATTTTATAATGTCTCTTAAGCGCAAATGTTGGATGCACGTTCATTCCAGGGTGCCCTGGGAATGTGCACTGTGCCTGGTGTCACAGTTTCACCATAACACATCTTGCGTGCTGGTGTTTAATGTGCTTTTAATTAAATACTTGTGGTGATTTGTAATACTTGCTTGGTGCGCCTTCAATTCAATGCAGTGCGTGACGTTGTAAATTGTGTTTGCGTATGGTTTACTGTGTCGGGGCCGCCGAGCACAGCTGATGGATAATCACAGCGTCGTCGCCGTGGAAACAATGGTCGGGCCTGCCAAGATGAATGCACGTACGGCACATATAGAGGTTCTTTCCTCTAATTGCCGTTGATCGGCGACTTGAAGGATGCGCGCTTGCGCAATGCCCAGTGACGGCGTATGAGGATTTTAGCCCAAAATGAAACAAAGAGGGGTCGTACCTCTGTCACCGTTGCTGTGTCTGTGCTGTTGGCAGCTCCTTCCCCCCCCTTTGGGGCAGTGGGGTGGGGGGGGCGAGCGAGGGCGGCGGTGGAAGAGTGCTGCCGAGGAGCCGCCGGGTCTGCTGTCGTGCCGGAGGATGGCAGGGATGCTGGCAGGGGAGCTCCGGGGGCCGGATGTCGCTCGCTAGTGGGGCCTCATCGCCAATTGAAATAAATACGGAGGCAGAGGTGAGTGAGAGGAACTTTATTCAACGGCCCCCGGAGACAAGGGCAGTCGGTGGGGGAATGAGGACAGTGTTCCTTAGTGGAACGAGGAGGGGGAAAACATTCTCTGTTCCATGTGGAACGGAGTAACATGTAACTTCACAACATATAAGGATAATCTCGATCTTGCTGGCATTAATGCAGAGATCATTGGCAGCACACCCAGGGCCCGTGCAAGGAATTTTGCCACCCTAGGCAAAGTGTCAGATTGGCGCCCCCCCCTCCAGATCCTAACCGTTCTCAACCAACCATGCTCATTTTGTTACTGATTGCCACAAACCCCTTTCTACTCCATAATATACTTGTGCATGAGGGCTTGATTCTGTGAAACAGTGCCGTAAAGTCCTCTTCCATCCAATGTGATGAGTTGTAAAAAGACCAGATTTTTGGCAGCTATTTACCAATTTTATAAATAAGTTTAAAAAGTTACCTTACCACATTTCCTGGGGAGGCTATTGAAATCACCCCCTATATTGGGGATTAGGGGCTGTTGGGGAATAGGCATTTGAGAACAGGATTGGATAATCATTTACTGAACCTCCTAGAAATGCAACTAAAACATAGGAAAATAAACCATAAAATAGATAGTGGGTTGAGCGCTCACTCCTGCGATCGATGTGTGCTCTGCAGGTGCATGTTGGAATCCCGGCATGGCCAACTCAGCCTTTCATCCTTCTGAGGACGATAAATGAGTGCCAGCTTTGGTTGGGTGATAATTGTACCTAAATATGTTTAATGTAGGTTCCAGGTCTGTGCACTCACAATGTAGACACTCAAGTGGACTGGGCGACAGAAAGCAACTGTGATCTGCTCAGTATCACACAATTTTGGTAAAGTGGGTTATCCCGTTTTCTGACCCAGTTTTCCTCTTGCCAAATGACTTGCATGCACCTTCAACAGTTTGACACAAATATCCCATAGATCCATCCAAATAAGAGGCATTGTCTTTCAAAGACCCACCTTACAGAAAATCTCCACCAACAAACATAGCAAAACATTTGGTTGACTTTTCTGGGAAACAACTGCTGCTCATGTGTGAATCTGCCAATATACAGAAGGTTATGGAAACATGTTATGCAAAACATGCCCAATTCGCTTTTAGAGGAGAAATGTCCACAGGAGGAGATGTATTTCTTCAAATGTTGACACCATAAAATAGGTTGCTCAACACATTACAAACACATCTGTGTAACTCTACCAAGGGGCATGTCAAAAACGAGGAAGGACACATGCTGAGAATTAAAATGTGAGAAGTAGACAAACTTAATGAAACAAACCCCACTTCCACATTTCAAAAAAGATGAACTGATTAAGTTCAAATTAAGGGCTGAAGACCGCTGTTGGCACTTGCTGGCCGGCTTCACTAATTGAACTGCCCCCCTCCCACCAACCACACCCCCCACAGCCTTAAGTTCACGAGGTGTGAACTGCCATGCAGGAGGGGCTAACTTCTAGGCCAGCATGCATAAAATGAAATAAAAAACAAATGTGGGTCAGCTCAAGGCAGCAGCTCCAGGTGCCCTGCCAGATTTGGTGCCAAACCACCAAAACAACAGAAACAAGCATTGGCAACCCCAATGGTTTGGGCCTTTTTGTGGACCAGGGAAAGCCATTTTCCAGGCACTGCTGTAGTGGTATTAACTGGCCATTGCTGATAGCAGGTGCAAATGGTGCGAGTACCTAGGCATATAACTGCAGTGACTGGCAAATGCCTAATGCTTGTTTTTAACAGGACTTCAGCGAAGGACAGCATAGTGCTTATACATCGAGTGGCTGTAGGCAGGTCTGGTAAGACATTTTTATTCTATCAGTACCGCATGTGCGGCTCAAATTAAGTGAGTAACTCTCAGAAGACTGATTTGAAAAAACATTGGCAGGCATGACAAGTGCAAAGTTGTATGGTAAGGCTTGAGTAAAGCAAGCTCAAAGACATCCCAGGAGTGGATTCGTTTTCTGCAGAAAGTGAGTTGGAATGGCCATAGGGATTAGCATGCCCTTGGGTAGTCAATGGGTGGGTCAACAAGCAAACACCGACAACCTTTGTGTCCCTCCTCATACGCCATTGCTCCCCACTCAGATACAGTTGTTTGGTGGTGCTTTCCAAAACAAAAAATAAATGTTCTCATCACATGGCCTGTGTGAAGTCCAGAACTGCAGGACAACCGCCCCTTCTGCCCACAACCTCTATCAACATTGTAGCATGAATGGGCCAGACTGCATTTTATTCTTAAATAAATTGTAACCAAATCTACAGTTACCTGAACGTATCAGTTCACTGAAAGCCTGTGGCTCGAAAAGAAGGCATGGATAGGCTCTTTGCATTCCGGGGCACAGGGGAGTTGTAGACGTGGGTATCTTCTCAGCACCCTCCCCTGCACGGGATCTTCTGAGTTGCCTTGGACCGTGGTAACCCTAAGATTTGCTTATTGCTAAGCCACCTCTCTCCTTCATTGTAGCCGGGGAGTATTCGGAGGGTACACTGGAAGCTCAAATGGGCACAAGTGTGCCACACAGGCAGATGAGGCAATTTGGCCCGCACAGCATGACCATTGCGGAGGAGACGAAATTTAATCCCCATTGGATTATCGGATTAATAGGTGAGAGGTCAATGAGCTAAGGAGGGGGGCATGGATGCAAGATGTGGGAAGAAAACAGTGGGAACGGGAAAGGAGGACAAGAATAGAAAACAAGAGAAGGAGTAAGGGGGGCATTGGAAACATGAGGGGATCAGACAGGGACACACACACACATCCAGGATAGAGTGATGGTAATATGTGGATAGGGCATATGGGCAGGTGAGTAGCAGCAAAAGGAAGAGGCCAGACAGAGGGGTGGACTAAAGGACACAGAAGTGCATATAGATTAGAGAAAGGGAGATGGTATCCCAACCACAGTGCTGTGGACACGAAGGTGGGGCCAGGGAGCATGGCATCCTTCTGCGTGGAGGGTGTTCGGCAGAGACAGAGCAAATCCACAAAAGCACGTGGACAGAAAGACTAAATAGGGGAATGCAGTGAGTACTAAGGGCAAGGGAGGGTGTGAGTGAAGAAGGAAATGCACAGGCAGCAAAGAACGGGAGAGGAGCGGGACAGTGACAGAAGATTGGAAGTGACTGGGATGAAAACACTGGAGTAGGGCACAGGGGGGGCAGTGAGCCAGTGATGTGAAAGTCTGCATGCTGCATGCAAGAATATGGTCGGCCGGCGGCGAGGACCGTGCAGTGTGCAACTGAGAGAGGAGAGTAGGGGTTGAGTGTCCAAGCGGGACAAGGGGTAGAGTCGTATCCAGGTACACACTAGCATCAGAGCACAAAGATGATGCAGTCTATGCTAAGGATATGAGCAACTCACATAGCGAAAATGCTATAACAATAGAAAATGATCTACTGATGCTTAAATGCTTAAAAAACGGATTCCGTTATTTTTCATAATATTGCTGTAAGCCGCAGTGGCACAGCAAAAGGCTGCTGCAGGACGGTAGCTAGTGCAGAGTGTGCAGGCATCCACCACGTCTGATAGTCCGGACCAATACAAGTTAACAGGCTCATGGGCTTGGCCAAGCTGCATAATACACTGCAGAATTCACTGACTCGAGTCGACAAAGATTATGCAGCCTATGCTAATGATATGAGCAACTCATATAGCGAAAATGCTATAACAATAGAAAATGATCAGTAAATGCTTAAAAAACGGATTCCGTTATTTTCCATAATATTGCTGTAAGCCGCAGTGGCAGACTGGAGGCCTCCCCCCGCCCCTGAGGCGTGCTTACTGTTAGAGCCTGCAGCCTGAGCCATTGCCAGCAAGCATAATGCACTGCAGATTCACTGACTCGAGTCGGCAATAGGTCAAGGGGGCGCAGGCAGTGCTTCGTGGCCTGCTAATGCGCAGGGTCCCATACTGTCATGCCCATGCAACTTGTGACGCTGACCCGACCTAAGTCCCAACATTCATGGCGCCACCTGGTCTGCTGCTTCTACAGCCAGCCTGCAGACAGTATAACAGGGCAGGTGCTATCACTACAGGCAAGGCAGTAATTAGTGTGGAGGTGTTAATGCAGAATTTTGCTGCTCTAACATTTCCAACATATAGGCAAGCGCCTAACCTTGCCTAGTGATAGCACCGGCCCTGAGCACACCACTCCTGGATAGCAGACAGACAGTCAGAGGTGAGAGAGGGAGAAGAGATGGCTGTCATGGTCATGAAGTCAGGGGCACAGGCATGCAGGGGTTGCATGCACAGGAGACCTGGGTGGACACTGTCCTGGCGCCTTTGGCGCCAGGCTCATGAACAAAAGTAAAACAAGAACATCCATTTAACACCAAAAAGCTTTTATTATGGACATAGCATTTCAGATGTATTAACCTTGAACATTCCATCCATTAAGCAGGATGCATTAACCTTGAACATTCCATCCATTAAGCAGCCCCAAGTGTATTCTTGGGTGTGGCTACTAATGGATTGCCTTTGCACGTGCTCCCTCTCTAGGAGTGGCAGGGTGTGGCTGCTAAGCCGGCCCTAATGGGCGTGCCCACGATCTCAGCTATATAAGCTGCCCCGATCCTCAAGACAGACGATTTGCGTTATTCTGCACTTGCAAGCAGCGTAACGCTCACTGTCGCCTGAGGTTAGACTTACCTTTGAAGATCCTGCTTCCTAGACATCCTGCTTCCTGCCAGCATACTTACCAACTGGGGGAAGCTGTTCTTACCTGTACATCTCTTCGGCGAACCAAGTATTCATCTTTACACTTTCCGGAACGCCGAAATCTTCATCTTGGCACCGCAGCAGGACACGCTCCATCGTCGACAGCAGCGCCTGCAAGGAAAAACAGAAGACAAGATTAGACATCGAAAAAACAGTCCGTTTAAGGTTGCGCTTCGCCATGCTTTGCGCTTTTCCTTAAACCATCACTTACCTGCTGTCGAACATTGCGGTAGCATCCATCTTCCATCCGGCCGTGTCTCGCGTCGCACAGCTGCATTGAGGCCGCATTTCCATCTAAGGGAAGAAAACAGACAGAGACATTATTGCAGGCATAAATAGGAGCAACATACAAAGACATTAAACAGAACGAACTGCATCACAAGAGCTCAAGAAAGACTTACCAATCATAAGGAGAAGCATAGTCGCAGCTGGACTGGGATCAGTGAAGGAACTAGATCCCATTCGACACGCCCCTGCCAGAAGTAGCAGGATGGAGAGCTTATCTTCCATAATTCAGAGGTGAGCTTCATGGGCCGGTGTATGCTCACAGAAACCGTACTTTGGGGTGAAGGGTTCGAGAGGTACAACAATCACAGATTGGCACACTCACACCCTCGTATCTCCATGCAGGAGCAGTATCACCACGTACCACCGCTCGCAGATTTTCTACTGAGGGAGAGGCCTGAAGGGGGTGATTCAAGTTCAGGGAGGGCTGCAACCGTGCCCCAATGCCTCCGCAGAGACCAGGTGACTGTAACAGTGGCTGAGTGTAGCCTGCAAATGAGCTGAGTGTCATCCGCATAGCACTGGAAGTTGGGACAGAGCGCAGCAATACGGTGGGCAAGAAGTACCAGGTATTGGTTGAACAGCCAGGGAGAGAGGTTAGACCCCTGGAGAACACCACAGGTAGCGATAGAGGAGAGTAAGTAATGCACAGGATCTTGAGGGAGGCCCGTCACCCAATCAGGAGCCAGTGTAAGGTGCGGAGGGCAGGCATGATGTGATCCCTTCATCCGAGGGCAAGGAGGAGCATGGCTTCGGAGTTCTGGACTCTTACTGCTTGTTTAGTTGCTAGGCATGTGCACCCAGTTATAGGGATTTCGCATAGTCACGTCCAGACATGACAATAGACATAATTGCTTACAGTCTATTCGGGTAGGTGAGGTAAAGGAAGATGTGTCTCAGAAGCTTAAGGTGGAAGTGGCAGGATTTGGATACATTGTTAATGTAGTGTTGACAGAGTTAGGTCAGAGTCCATTGTGCAGCCAAGGTTTTTGACAGAGGTGGAGGTCATGGGATGGAGGCTAGGGAGATGGTTGTCGGAATAGAGCTATTTTACCGCACGTTTCCACGGGTTGAGAAGGAGATGGTTGCTCGTCTTCCAGAGACCAAAGTATGCCAGGATGATGCTAGGTCAGGGTGATTGTCAGAGGCCGATTTGGGATTCCTAAGGATGATTTGTGTGTCATTGGCATAGTTGTAGTATGTGAGTTTGTGAGAGTAGATGAGCCCAGAAAGAGGGGTCATATAAAGGTTGAAAAACAGGGGTGCGAGGCGGGCTTCTTGGGGTACTCTGGTGTTCACAGTGGAGAAGAGAAGGGGGATATTTGATTTGCTGTCTGTTACTGAGGAATGATGCGATCCAGTCGAACCTTGGATTCCTAGGGACTGCAACCTGACAAAAAGGATGGTGTGGTTAACAGTTTCAAAGGCTGATGAGAGTTCAAGAAGAAAGGTGGCAGCGCAGCCTTCTGAGTTTGCGGTGACTTTGAGGTCATCCCAGATAGACATTAGTGTGGTTTCAGTTCCGTGACAGGGACGGAAGTCAGATTACCCTGGGTCTAGGAGGTCAGGGACAGAAGTCGGATTACGCTGGGTCGAGGAGGTTGTTGGTTTCTATGAAGCCGTTCAGCTGGGAATATGCAGTGAGGTTGTTGGACATTGGGATGTAGTTGGTTGGAGAGGGTCAAGGGATGGTTACTTCAGAAGGGGTTTGACATGCATGATGTTGAAGGGTTCTGGGGAGATGCCGGAGGTAAGGGAGTCATTAAGGATGGACCTGGCCAGTTCCCCTGCACATGTGGAGGTGAAGATTTCTTTGAGAAGTGAAGTGGGACAGGGATCGAGGGGATAACCGAAAAGTCAGCTGTTAAACAGTTTTATGGACTCCTGGCTCAAGATGGGACTGAAAGAGCAGAACTGAGAAGTCTCTGCGGACATGTGGGATGGTTCTTGGAGAGAAGGGGTTGGGCGGGTGGTGAGTTTGGATAGTTTGGTGTTGAGGGAGGCTGTCCTGTAGAAGGCTGTTTTGTGGAAGCGTTCAGAGAGGGAGTTGCAGAGTGGTTGGGAGGTGATGGGGCAGCTGTGCGAGGTGGGTTCGTGAATTAAATGATCCTGTGGCGCTCTTTACTGCTGCTGTGGCATCTCAGGATTCCGTTATTGTAACAGACTAGTCAATTACATAATCTACTAAAATAGTCATAGCAGGTATCCATTGCTATGGTACATCTGCTTTGGGACTGTTGTGTCCTATGGTCATATTTAGCAGTTAATGCCTCAGTTCCTCCCATTTCTTCTGCTCAGCCCGATACCTTCTTTTGCCTGATCAAATACTTAGATGATTGTTGCAGCGCTGCCATTTCGTGTTTAACTGCATTGGTTTTTAATGCCTTTAAGTTATCGCTCTCTGCAGACTGACATTCTTTGTCAAACTAAATATCCCTTCATCGGGTTGGCTGCTTGGTGGGTTCAGCAAGCTTAGTAACATACATGGACAGGGAGAATGAAGTCATGTTAAAAATGCTCTATAGAAATGTTTTGCATAACACTATTTCGTTATATGTAGAATTGCCGAAAACCAACTCCACATTACTCAAGCAAAAGATCAGCTTGATAAATATGAGAGGATGTGGGGTGCATTTAATGATCTCTACGCTTAAAATATTTGATTGTGTTCTAGGTTTCTTATTTTGCTTTGTTTTTGTTTTTTTTCATTTTATTTCTTTCCTTTACCTTCTGTCACCTTACTCCCTGTATTCAGTTCCCCTCTGTTACTTCTTAAAGATTTATTTAGGAAATTATGGGTGAATAAGTATCACCTTGTGCATTTGAGATATTGTATTATGTTCTGTTGCTTCTGTAAAGTTCTAAATGTATTAATAAAGTTTTGAAAAAGAATTGCCGAAACATATCTGGGGTGATTGTTGCATAATGCACACTGGCCCATTTAACATCTCTTCAATATTAGAGGGCACAATATGTGGTTTAGCCAAATGATTTGAATTATTAAATGGCCCAGTTTGGAATCTTGCCACTAAGCAGACTGGGTCATGATCTCTTTCAATCCTCAATCCTCTGAACGACGGCGTTAACCCTTAACGCCGGATTCCCACTTTAACGCCTGCTTTTGGCAGGCGTTAAAGTCCATGGCGCTAACCCGCCATGGTGCTAATTACGCCGCCGTAATTTACGGCGGCGTAATTAGCGCCTTCCCTACTCCCATTATGCCCTATGGGGCAAAAATGGGAATGGTTAAGGGAAAATGGGAAATGGGGATTTACCGCCCCACTCACCTTGGAATGGGGCGGTAAATCCGCCATCCACCATGGTGTAAACATAGTTTACACCATGGTGGTAAAGTTGGTGCACTTAGCACCAAGGTTGTAATGACCGCCAATGACTCCATAAAATGGAGGACATCCTCCTCAAACGTTCTCAGTAGTTTATCAGCACATTTCCAAACTTGCGTAATGGCTATAATCAGGCCCCTATTTTGATCCGACCGATATCTCAGCCAAAAGAATTCATCAGTTATTTGTTCCATGTATTCCACATACTTGGTAAAATATCTTTCATAAATGGCTTGCATAGCTGGGCATTTGGTGAGTATATGGGCCTCATTACACGGAAGGCGGTAATGGTTAACGGCCACCGTTAATGGTAACGGTGACCGTTAACCATTACCGCCTTACTACGAGGTCCCTTAGCGGGTAGGTGCTTTAACGCCTGCTTTTTGCAGGCGTTAAAAAACAACCCGCTAAGGGACCTCGGAGCTAATTACGGCACCGCAAAATTGCGGTGCCGTAATTAGCGCCTTCCCCATTCCCATAGAGCCCTATGGGGCAGAAATGGGAATGGGGAAGGGCAATGGCGGAAGGGGGATTTACCGCCCCACCAACCTTGGAATGGGGCGGTAAATCCCCTTTCCGCCAAGGCGGTGCCGGTATTTTACCGGCATGAGCCATGGCGCTAATAGCGCCATGGCTCACCGCCTTCCGTGTAATGAGGCCCTATGTCTTGCAGATGATTCAGTTTCATTTTTGTCACAGCATAATCTACTAGATGTGTTGGTTCCAATGCTACGCATCGGGGTGAGAAGCAGAGAAGAGTTATGACTCATCATCTTTACAGATCAGGGTTTTTCCGAAAATAACTTTCGGGCTTCTCTCCCCTGAACATTTCAGCCTTTGTCCTTGCCGATACCCCCGCCCCCTCCCCCCTACTTACCTTGCGGCGGCACACTTCAGTGTGTGCCACTGACTCGCTGTGTCCCTGCAACGCCTGTTCCCTTTCACTTCTGTGATTGGGAACCGGCGCCGCAGGGTCCTTTCCTTTTTTTTCTTTTACTTTTTTCGAGTCCAGCTGTGGGGGTCACCCCTCCAACCCCCACTCACAGTATAGTGAACACGGGTGCAGGGGACGCCCCTGCAGCCACCGCAGCCCTTGTCAACGAATGGGGGATTTGGTCAAACTTTTCGACCGTTCTGAATTTTCGAACAGCCGAAATTCAGCCAAATCTCCCATTTGTCTTTTTATCTGACTTTTTGGACGTTTGCATATTTCCTGCCAGCCTTCCTTGTATTTTTCCAGAGAACCGCATGGCAGAAACAGAGTGCAAAATTGCCATGATGGTTTGGGAAGACGCCAACCTTCAAGGTTAGAAATAAGTATTGGCAGACATCTTAGAATGAGCAATCAGAAATGCTAATGTACCACAACTGTATCCCAGATCCCAGCCACCAACAATTACGCAAGCTCCTACCATTGATCATATTACTCATTTTTCTCCATTCCTGACCAATGACTGATGTTTCTGCTTTACTTCATTTCACTCTTTTTGATTGGCCAATTCGTGCCTTTACCCATGTCTCCGCAGCCTTTATTATTAGGGTATTTATTGAGAAAAAACCTAGCTTCAGGAAGCAACAGAGCTCTTTACAATCATAGGGAGAAGAACGCGGTGAAGGAAGCAGAGAAACAGGGAGTGGGAGGGCAGGGCGAGGGTGGGCAATTTGGCAGCATGGGATCTACAAGCAACCTGGGAAGGAAAGAGTGGGGAACGGGAGTTGGGTGTGTGTGGATCTAGGTGTTAGGGTGCAGCTCTCACTGAAGAAGAGGGTCTTGGGCCCTTTCCTGAACTTTAAAAGTGTGGGTGTGATTCTGATGTTGACTGGGAGGAGGTTCTAGTGTCTTGGGGCATAGACAGAGAAGGCCTGTCTTATGGTTCCTTACTTCCTGCACCAATTGAGTTTGAGTCTGCACATGTCCTTACTTCTGGTGGATTGTAGCCCTCTGGAGATGCTAAGTTTCTCCGTAAGGTAACTTGGAGACTTCGGGTGATAGCCGTGAAGATGATGCAGCAGGATTTGAAGATATATATGCTTGCAGCAGGAACCAGTGCAGTTCGATGAGGGTCGAGTGATGTGGTTGAATTTACAAAGTCCTTTGAGGAGACGCACTGCACCAGACGGCCTTCCAAAAGGTCATTTCCACCATCCAAGTAGGAGAGGACCAAGGACAGCAGATCTGAAGTTGTTTTTTGGGGTTAAACTCTGATTTTCTGCAGGAGACAAAGTTGACACCAAACTGTTTGTAAGAGAGAGAGATAGAGTCAAAGGCTACCTCTCTATCTTATTGTACCCCTCACCCTCTAGAGTCAGGTCCCCTTTACAAAAAAGAGGGTTCCGCCCGCTTATCTCTCAACCAAACTGTTTGTGTCTTCCTTCCATGAGCAGTTTGAAGAAGAGGTGTCTGTTGATGTCTAACCCAAGGGACTTGGCACAGGTGGCTAGCTGAGGTGTGAAGCCCTCGAAGTTCATAGCGGAGAGCCAGGTCTGGATGTCAGGAAGTTTGGGTTGTTGGTCAGCAGAAGTAATTCAGTCTAGGAGGGGCTGAGCTTCAGGTAAGCAATGGACATCATGACTGGCTCAATGTGGAGGTAGGCCTTGACCCTGTGGATACCTTTGATGGAGGATATTTTGAGGTCGATCTGCGTGTCATCTGCGTATTGGTGGATGTGGATGTTTTGTGAAGTGGGAGCATTCAGAAAGGTTCCATGTAAAAATTGAAGATCACAGGGGAGAGAATGGATCCTTGCGGGACTCTACATGTGATGGGTAGAGTTGGTGATCTGGAGGAATCAATTTGTAGAACTGGTGGCGATTAGCAAGGAAAGTTTTGAACCAGCTGAGGACGACCTTGCTGATCCCCATGCAGCAATGAAGATTGTCGGTGAATGTCTGGTGGCCTACTGTATAGAATGCTGCTGAGAGGTCAAGGAGAATAAGGGGGCAAGAATGGCCATCATCGAGGATTTTAAGAGTTTTTTGTGGACATTGGCGGCGGCGTATTCTGTGTATCCTGTGATTTCGAGAGGTTGCTAAAGACTGTGGTCCCTTTAACCTCACCCCACCCCCTCCATCTACATATTCTCCTCCTTAGCACGAAGCGCTACGCGAGAGTTGCGCAGAGTTCACTGGCGGTGTTGGCGGGCCAGTCTCTGCAGTTGTTTGTGGACATTGGCGGCAGTGTACTCTGTGTATCCTGTGATTTCGAGAGTTTGCTAAAGGCTGTGGTCCCTTTAACCTCACCCCGCCCCCTCCATCTACATACTCTCCTCCTGAGAATGTAGCGCTCTGCAAGAGTTGCGCAAAGTTTATTAGAGTTAACTCAGAGGTGGGAGGAGGGTGATAGGATGGCGACTGCTGCAGGACCGAGAACGCAAAATCAGCGGAAGAAAGGTTTTCCTCCAACTGGAGAAACACAGGAAACAAAGATACCAGAACTGGTGTTTGAAACGTCAGATAATGTGGGCAGCAAGAATGAAATTGAAACTGAAACCGAAAACGTCCTCAGCATTCGAGCGGAGGTGTGTGCGCTGCCACCCGTGGCACAGGCTGTATGCGGAACAAGTGATTTAGACTGTGGCCCTCATTACGATTTGTGCATGATCCATTATCTATACCCAAACTTATGTTTTGGCGTTATTGTACGAATACATCGAACATGCATCTATTCATAGCCTTGCATAATGTCTGGCAACAGATAGAACATGAAATGGTAAAATGAGCAAACTCCACCACTAACTTTTGGGTAACGATCCGGATAGGCATTTGCACTTGACTGAGCTGTCCAAAAATTAGTTTTGAACAATATGAAGGTTGTATCAACAATTATATTTATCCTGACCCTTTACCCCAATTCCCACCCCTATTGTTTGGACTTTAGATTTTAGATTTGTTGTGTATTTGGTGTTAAACAATAGTAGGACGAGTCTAGTTGTATGATTTCTATATGTATAATTTTCATTTTTAATGTATATTGATATATGTGTAAAGTTTGAATTTATTTTTCATACTATATCACATTAAAGAATTTATTATTATTACGACCCAGGCGGTAAGGGGTTTACGCCGGCGTAAACTTCGCCGACCCTTACCGCCTGAGTACGAGTTCCCTTAGCGCCATGGCGGATTTAACACCTGCTTTTAGCAGGTGTTAAAATCCATGGCGCTAAGGGACCTTGTTGTTAATTACGCCACCGTAATTTACGGTGGCGTAATTAACGCCTTCCCCACTCCCATTATGCCCTATGGGGCAAAAATGGGAATGGGGAAGGGTAAATGGGGATTGGGGACTTACCGCCCCGCCAAGGTCGGAATGGGGCGGTAAGTCCGCCAACCACCATGGCGGAGTTGGCAACTTAGCGCCATGGACCATGGTGCTAATAGCACCATGGTTCTCCGCCAAGGTCGTAATGAGGGCCTGTGTCGTGCACGAAATGGTGAAGCAACCGTTGCGGCGGGACAGTGACTCGTGTGGATCCAGTCTGAATGTGCCAGAGGTACTGGAATCCCTTCACAGTGTTGGCCGTGATAAAATCTTTCAATCAGAGTTGCATGAGCATCTGACAACCAATGCTGCAGCAACCACCTCATTCCTGATGGCTCTCCCAGCCACAGATGCCCGTCTGGTGATGCCGGATCCTGTATGTTAAGCAACACACACAGAGCACTCAGATCCAGGTCGCACAGGATCGGAAAACGCTACAATAGATAGCATTGCACATGACAACAGGAAGATAAATAAAGATGCATATGAATTGACAGTGTGAGTGAAGGAACTAAACAGTGCTTCCATACCTGATGTTCCTGTTATGCCAAATGCTCTGGCCGCCTGGCCAGTCCATACAACTCTTGATATAGCGATGCATGGACCCGGGCGTGCAGCGAGACTTTCGCTAGACCTAACAGAAATGTAGTCGTTACTGCATAATCACGAAAAACAGAAAGCAGTATTTGGAACTAGGTTGCCTTCTAACGATCTGAATAACAGGAAAGCAGATCTGACATCAATGCCTCATCACTATATCACTAGAAATATGCATAATAAGATCAATGGGGAACCTTACCTTACTATTTAGCCCAATATAGATGATTGTGCTGTGCTATCATCAACAGAAAAATTGAAAAATACCCAGCAAGCATTGGCACATCAATTGGCACGAGACCCAGACATAAACCACAATAAAGAGTGCTTTTCAGACAAAGATGTTACTCTGGCTCCGATCGTGAGATCGATAAGCACCAAATAGATCCAAGCCCCGCGGAAAACAAGAACAGATTACCAGCATCTAATTGCCAATGTTCCTCAAATGATCATGATGGGATGCCTGTTATACCAACCAGGATGATGGATCTTCAAAACACCTTCATGGCGGCAACTACGATTGCCCTGACACCGTTCCTCAAGCTATACGAATCCGCCATGATACATACTAAGCAGATTCCCTTGGAAGCTTTTGTAAACACAATCCCCGGGCAGATAGATATGGAAGCAGAGCGTTCTACCCAGTGGCAGGCACGGCTGTTCAATATTGCAAGAGGTGAACACACTGACAAAAACACAATGATGACGACAATGTTGGAGATAGTCCAAACCCTCCGGCTAGAGAGAAACATATTCTGAAGACTTGATGGCTCCCATACCAATTGCACTACTGTGGAAGACAAGTGTCGAGTGAATAATCAGCCCAGTAAGATAATGGCAGATAAAGAACCTATTTGAAAAATGAAACAAAAAGAACCAACCAATGTAGAGCTCCAGAGAGAGAAGAGGAAAACAGTTTCACAACTTCCCGATGCAAACCAGCCCCCTGTGAAGGGCCGCTTACATGTACCTACAAATCAACAAGATGTGGTCATAATAGATCGGATTGCGGCTCCAAAACAGTCGGACATTGCTGAACAACAGACCCTTGGAAACACAGAGACGACAGAGTCTCAAGTAACAAAAAGGATGCATTTCTCACCAATTGAAGAAACACTGGCGAAACAATAATTTGCAATATTTTCAAAAAAGCCCGGCCCCGGCGACTGCAAAAGACTTACCAACAAAAAACATCCACAGAAAAAAAATGAAAAACCAACCACGAAGTGCCAAAGCTAGATCAAGTGGCTCACGGGCATTTCTAAGGTACATCAGAATGCTGGCCCCGAAGGTTAATTCACCAAAAAAAAGAATGCAAAGGCTAAAACCACAACGAATGTGGAAGAAGCCTTAGAAAATACTGAATATGACAACTACAAGATGACCAATGAAGAAATCGAACAAAGGGACCTCCTACTAAATCTATCAGTATATATGACTGATGATGCTGATGAGGAAGAGCTTGTGTTGTATTGTGAAGAAATCTCAGAGAACGAGCTGCAAGTCTCAGTAAATTGGGACCTCCTACTAAATCTATCAGTATATATGACTGATGATGCTGATGAGGAATAGCTTGTGTTGTATTGTGAAGAAATCTCAGAGAACGAGCTGATGAGGAAGAGCTTGTCTTGTATTGTGAAGAAATCTCAGAGAACGAGCTGCAAGTCTCAGTAAATTAGGACCTCCTACTAAATCTATCAGTATATATGACTGATGATGCTGATGAGGAATAGCGTGTGTTGTATTGTGAAGAAATCTCAGAGAACGAGCTGATGAGGAAGAGCTTGTCTTGTATTGTGAAGAAATCTCAGAGAACGAGCTGCAAGTCTCAGTAAATTGGGACCTCCTACTAAATCTATCAGTATATATGACTGATGATGCTGATGAGGAATAGCTTGTGTTGTATTGTGAAGAAATCTCAGAGAACGAGCTGATGAGGAAGAGCTTGTCTTGTATTTTGAAGAAATCTCAGAGAATGAGCTGCAAGTCTCAGTAAATTGGGACCTCCTACTAAATCTATCAGTTTATATGACTGATGATGCTGATGAGGAAGAGCTTGTCTTGTATTGTGAAGAAATCTCAAGGAACGAGCTGGAAGTCTCAGTAAATGGGAAATGATGAGGAAGAGCTTGTCTTGTATTGTGAAGAAATCTCAGAGAACGAGCTGCAAGTCTCAGTAAATTGGGACCTCCTACTAAATCTATCAGTTTATATGACTGATGATGCTGATGAGGAAGAGCTTGTCTTGTATTGTGAAGAAATCTCAAGGAACGAGCTGGAAGTCTCAGTAAATGGGAAATCTCTATCCAACTCCAATCAACAACCTTATGATGTCTTAGCAGGCTCTTGAGAAAGGCTATTTCGGACACTCAAGCAGAAAAGACACAATATAGTTAAACCCAAGAATAAAGGCGTGGCAATGAATAGAACACGTATGTCATCCACCAATGAGAATAGATAATTTCCCAAATTTGAAGACCCCAGACACAACCCGTCTTCCCATACTTTGATTACAGAGAGAATGCTTAAAACAATGGATGGATTGATACTTAATGGCACTAACGTGCTGAAACTGCTCCATGCGCTGCCAAAGTTGCGAAGAATTGCTAAGCAAGATATTAAAACTGTACAATTCATCAAGGGAGAAAAACTAACTGGATAGTATTACATCTGTTTTCCAGGGAACTCCATATGAATATTTTAGACCAAAGAGATGCCTTTTTGCCCTACGGTTTTGACTTTACATGTGCTCTGCCCCCTAACAGCACGAAATACGTCGAAGGGAAAATGGAAATGATAAAGAGAGCAGATACCCTACCATCAAACAAACCGGTAGATGGGAGAATCAGTTCCCCAACTGAGCAAACGAAAGGAAATGCAGGAAAGGATATAGCAATCCAACAGCTGACAATCAAATTTGATTCCACTAATTCAACAGGGTCCAGAGAAATAACGAAAACAGAGAACTACATTGTTTCTATGGGCCTCATTACACGGATGGCGGAGAACCATGGCGCTATTAGCACCCTGGACCATGCCGGTAAATTACCGGCACCGCCTTGGCGGAAAGGGGATTTACCGCCCCATTCCAAGGTTGGAGGGGCGGTAAATCCCCCTTCCGCCATTGCCCTTCCCCATTCCCATTTCTGCCCCATAGGGCTCTATGGGAATGGGGAAGGCGCTAATTTTGCGGTGCCGTAATTAGCTCCGAGGTCCCTTAGCGGGTTGGTACTTAACGCCTGCAAGAAGCAGGCGTTAATTCCTCCAACCCGCAAAGGGACCTCGTAGTACGGCGGTAAGGGTTAACGGTCACCGTTGCCATTAACGGTGACCGTTAACCCTTACCGCCGTCCGTGTAATGAGGCCCTATGTGTCCTAACAAACAAAATTCCCTAAGAGCCTTACAGAAGCATTAACAATCACGAATAACAGAAACTAAGCCCTGGAAGTTATGTTCATGGAATACTCGGGGCTTTGCCCACCTATTTAGGATGGGGAATCAGGAGCTACAAGCTTTTGATATTATCTGTTTACAGGAAATTTAGCTACATAAACAACCAATCTGTGATGGCTACACAATATACCTGAATCCAGCCATTATGAGAGCAGCTGGACGTCCCTCCTCAGGTCTTTTGACTCTGGTGAAATTAGCAGCTAATCTGGAAGTGCTAGAAACATTTAACCCTAATCCCTTTATGCAGATTACCGTTATTAGAGAAGAATCTAAGAAGAGTGGAATCTAGAATATTCTGGGGATCTGTAATCTGTACTGGAACCCAGTGGGTATCAACAATGCCATCTTTATTGATTCGCTGTTGTCTAACATCAACGACCTTCAGACTCGTTATAAATCCTTGAATTTGATCTTATGCAGAGATCTAAACGTTCACCTCTTTCAGATCTCTGGAGCCCTGATACCGAAAAGAAAACTTCCCTTGAAAGGTCAAATACTGCTGAAAGAATACAGCTAAGAGATATTACACTAATTAATGTCCAATTGAGAGATGATATACCCCCGATACCAATGTGGCAAAAAGGAACGGCCCTGGCATTTCTAGTTTATATTTTCACCTCCCAAGCATTGATTGCGGCCTTAGATTACATGAAGGTTATCCCAAATATCCTTAGCGATCATAGCTTGCTGACTCTGGTTTGGAAGGATCATCAAGAAAGAATTGAAACCTGTAGGCTACCATTGTTTGAACCGAATAACGGGAAGAACAGGCTGCATATTACACCAGAGGAAGTACAAATTCTGACAGAAAGGTTCAACAATAGTGCTAGGGTTGGCAGTAAGATATTGACCTACGAATGGATTTTGAGGCCATATAAAATCATGGACTCTCGTTCATCCAACTCAAGCTCCACCTATGAACATTCCCATTACGCTGCACTAGTGGAGAAGAAGAAAAGACATCAAACAGAATTGAGAGCAGCAAAATCTATGCCACTGGCAGAGCGCATGAGGATAATCAAGCAAAGTAAACAGAAATATAAGAATTGGCTCCATAACTCTAAAGCCCAACGTGCTCAGTGGGATGCAGAATGCATGCTGAAACACTAGAACGCTATGGCCACTGCTGAATGGCCAGAACCAACATGGACACCAAATAATATCAGACATCATCACAGAAGCTGCATGGGTAACCTATTTTACTGAACTTTTTGCTAAGAAAGCAGAATAGAATGAGCCCTCTGAATTTACAAATAGAACCAATTAGGATATCAAATGGCAATGTGATGAGATATTAAATAAGATCCGAAGACTAAACAACTCTAGAGCAACAGGCCCCGATGGCATTTCCAACACCATCTTAAAAGCCAACCCAGAAGAGTGGGACGATTTTTGTCATGCTATCTTTCAAGTCGTCATGGAAACCAAGCAACTCCGTGACACCAGGAAAACTGCAGTCCTGATCCCCATATACAAACAAGGAGAAAGAGCGATTACAACAAACTATCGCCCAATAGCATTATTAGACTAGTTAGGGAAATGGTTTACTGCCATGCTCTTACAAAGACTAACAACTTGGGTGTGTGAAACCAATAGAAGCGATATGCGTGAGACAGGTTTCGTAAAGAGGGCCGGGAACAGATATAAACCTAAAGATTTTGAACTTACTGAAACTAGAAACATTAAGATCAAAAAACAAAACCCATGCCATTTTTGTCGACTTAAAACAGGCTTTTGACAGCGTAAAACACGAAAAAATATAGAAGAAACTGGAATCGTGGAACTGTCCCCCTTATCTCTTTGCCGCTTTTCAGGCCCTATATTCTAACACTTAGATTCGAGTAAGGCTATCAGCTCGAGGGGCTTACACAAAAGAGATAGCTACAGTGAACGGCCTAAAACAGGGCTGCCCCTTGGCAGCTACTCTTTTTAATCTGTACTTATCGGGTATAGTGGCCAATCAAGAACTGCTAAGAGAAAATCCTCTGATTGAATGGGACGGCGCTACCATAGATGGCCTATGCCGATGATTTGGTTTTTCTCGACAAAACACATATAGGACTCCAATGAACAATGAATGCCCTGGTCAAATATGTCAGCGGAAATGACATAATAATAAATACAGCCAAGACTCAAACAATGGTTTTCGCCATCCACCAAGAAAACAGAAAGAGCGACCGTTCCATATTCTTGACTAAACTAGTCAAAAGTCAGCGTTAAAACAATCAAATATCTGGGAGTATGGCTCAACTCAAGTATAAAAGAGCAGGAGTGGGAAGTAATCCTAAAAGCAAAAGCAGTATCGCTAGCACGACAAGGTTTAATCCTGCATAAAAAATATGGAAGATTTTCCCTATGACCAATCATTGCTTTTTACCACCAGAAGTAATACCAATCTTCACTTATGGAGGCGAAGCAACATTGAACCTGACTTGGCGCATCTGGGATATATTGGAAGGAATCTTTTGGAGGAAAGTATTCTCACTCCCCCAATCGTATCCAATCCAACAGATAAGATTCAAATTGGCTCTACAATCTATTCACTCTCTAATACTATGGAAGTGATTGGACTTTATTCGGAAAAAGGTTGTTTGCGACAAGTTACCGCCAATAGACATCCAGAGAACAAGACCGACAGATAACCAGAATAAGAGACTAAACAACTGGAAAACAACCTGTATTTAGTCGGTTGGAAAGCGAGATTATACTATTGAAACACTGAAGTGTCATCCATTATCGGTGAAAAGGAAACTCCAAGGGACCGATTGGTTTGAGACCCAAGAAAGGAAAAGGGAATACAAACTATCCATTAACTGTTCAGCAGAGAGTCAGGCATTAAATCAACTCCTAGTCTATCTAATGTTATTCCCCTGTCCAAAGTTACGTGACTTGTTCCTGAGAATGAGATTAAATCTACTACTGACGAGAGAGGTTTTAGCTCAAGCAAGACAACTGCCAGATTTGAACAGTGATTGTCGGTTTTGCAAAGTTGTGAATCAAAAGGAATCCCTATTCTATCTGATGATGGTATGTGATGGACTCACCTCTATAAGAAGGACATATAGAGATAATGATGTGTTATTTTATATAGCGCCTAATCCAAAGCGCTTTACAGCGCACATATTTACATACAATATCACCCAACCAAAATTGGTACTCATTTATCGATCTCGGAAGGATGAAAGGCTGAGTTGGCCTTGCCGGGATTCGAACCTGTGATCTGCACATCACGCGAAGATTGCAGCAGCCAGCGCTCAACCTGCTGAGCTACTGCATTGGACCTAACGCTTGAAGAAAGATGGGCTAACTTGATCATTGGAGAGCAAAAAAGCCTAGTCTTCAGCGTGATGCAATTCTGGTTAGAAATTATGAACTTGGCTAACGTCTAGGAAATGGAAACACATTACTTTTGATTTCACTTTTTGTTTTTCTTCTGTTTTATTCTATCTTCCTACTGAGGGAAATGATGATGATGAAATAATAAAAAGTTTGTAACAAACAAAATCATTTAAATAAAAGGGCATTGCCAATCACCTTGATGGTAGCGGTTTCTGTGCTGCATCTTGATCTGAAGCCAGATTGGTCAAACCGAAGGAGGTTGTTGGCTTTGATGTGTTGGAGGAGTTGTGTGGCTACTGCTTTCTCAAGGATCTCACCTAGGAATGGGAGATGGGGTGGGTTGCTGAGGTTGTCAGGGTCCAGTGTTGGTCTCTTGAGAGGCATGAGGATTTGTCCAGCCTTGATGGTCGAGGGGAAGGTGCCTTGAGTTAGGGAGCGGTTGATGATTGTCAGGTAAGGCAGGAGTGCTTCAGTTGGAAGGGTCTTGAGTATGGGGCAGGAGGATGTCATCTGCGTACGATGTGGCCTTGAGGGATGTTAGTTTGGAAGCGATGTGTTCCATAATGAGTGTCTTCAAAGTTGTCCAAGTAGTTGTGGTTTTCCGAGATGGGATGTGTAATGTTCTGTCAGTTGTGGCGTTGGTGTCTGTGTTGGTGGATCATGCTGATCTTGTTGATGAAGGAGTTGATGGCAGTTGATTTTTGTTTTCCAATGGCGCATGATGTTGGTGGGTTGACAGAGGGTTGGTGCACTGCTTGATGGCTTTGAAGAGGGATCTGCTTCATTGTTGGCCTTTGCTGTGGTGTTCTGGTAGTAGTTGCTATTGGCATTGGTGATCAGCCGTCTGCGTGTAGCACAAACGTCCTTGAGGAAGGTGAGGGCAAATGCATAGCAGGATTTTGGCCAAGTCTTTTCTTGTTTTCAGATGGTTCGTTTGTTGAAGTTGAGGGCTTGGGTGTACCAGGACGTGGAAGTGTTAGGCGTGAGATTGTGCGTTGTTTTAATGCGGCATGGTGGTTGAAGTTTGTTTTGAGGGTGGTGTTGAGTTATTGAAAAAGCAAGTTGCAGTTGTGGTTCCTCAGAGGTAGATCAGCCCATTTGAGGTGGATTATGGTAAGGTTTTCTGTGAGAGCCTCTTCTATAGGCAGGGCCCACTATAGCTATTCTTTCTTTGCTTCTTGTGTTTTCTCTGGCTTGTATGCTCTCTTCTCCCATTTTACAAGACTGTATCTGAGCTGGGCATGTAAAGGTCTCTCTTGAGTATAATCTATACACTCTACAAGCACGATTCTGCAAGTTTTTGTTTTGCACAAGTGATGAAACTCATCACTTGCGCCAAAAACATAGCAGGCCCATTCTAAAAGGATATCTAAATGAGATGCGCTCTTTGAGATACTCTTTTTCTCCCTTTGTGCATATCAGAGGGCATACGGGGCATTAAAAAGCACATCCTGAATTCACAAACAGAATGTTCTTTTAAATGCCCAGAAATGAGGCTCATCCCCCTGTGCCTGTTGTGAGAAACCTGAGGGCGCTCTCACATCTACTTCACTTGGTTTTCTCCTCCCAGGTGGCCAGGGAAAGGCCATCGCATTTGGATCCTCACCCTGCGGGTGGAGAAGCAAGGAAGGATCACCTGGGTGGAGGGTCCTTGGGGATTGGGAACGCAATGTTATCAGGTGAGATGCGGTTTTCAGCACTTCCCTTTCACAAAGAACCCCTCTATCCCAGAGGAAGTTATGGGATATTGTTAACCCTATCCCACTGACCAGGAACACATCAGGAGATATTATCCAGCCAGAAGCACCAGAACAAGGCTACAGAAGAGAGGGGTTAAGGGTGGTGCTGGAAAGACATGTTATCCCCCTTTTCCCTGTGCAAGCCAACTTAACCCTTGACCGGCCTTTGTGGGCTATTTTGCAGCAGTTCCCCTCAATTTTCCTCATTCAAACTACTACAGTACTGGGACCAGGAAGAAACAACTATGATTAGTGAACACTAGTAGCTTATTTCACCACTCTAGTACTGGGAAGAGGAAGAGGCCGCTAGGAGTAGTGGACACTAATAACCTATTTCACCACTCTAGTACTGGGATGAAGAAAATGCCTACAGAGTATTGTGAAAGTCAAGCATGCCATTTTAATTGTAGTCTGGCAATTCTGATTGAAGACTAACACCTGCAACCTGTCAAGTGGTTGCAGGTGTATAAAAAGGGAGGAACCCAGCAACACAGAGACCAACAGGGAGAACAACAGGGAGACCTGCGTGGAAGAGTCCAGCAGGGAGTCCAGTTAGGAAGGAGGCAGCCATGGTGGGTTCTGCAGTGCAGCCAAGACGCTGGCAGAAGACCCAAAGGACTTGTGGGGCCCATGATCAGCCGGGCCTTGAAGGAACCGCAAGTTTGGGAGCCTCCGTGGTCGAAGCCGTGCTGCCGGAGCTACGAGCATAGAAGAGGAAGGCGTGAAACTGCCAGCATCCATGGAAGCAGTATCGGAGCTGACAGCAAGGATCGGGAGCCATATGAGAGAGAGCATAGCTCACGAGCAAAGGGGAATCCACGAGTGAGGCTGTATACCGGCAGCGCAGGTGTCCGAAAGGAACGCACAAGACACGTGAGTGAAGAAAGTAAGTCACTCCGACCAGGAGGATCCTGGGGGCTGTAGGGAATGAGAGGCAAGCGCTGAACAGGTGAAATCGTATGAAATTGATTAAACAAACTTGAGGCCCCGGGTTAGATGAAATAGAAATGGCAAAGTCCACAGAACAGTTATTGAATACCGCACTGAATTAAACTTTTATGAGCAGAGTTATAACAAAATAAGAAATGCATATGAACTACAGCTCAGCAAAAAAGTATGAATAGAAGATTGCGTGAGAGCATAACGATAAGGTGGTAATGGAGTGAAATAACCCTTAAGTGAACTCTTGTAAGTGAATACAGTCTGGCAGGGCAAAGAGGTTGACAAGGAAAAGCCAAATGAGTGAGAGCACCCACATAGGAACAAAAGCAGAAGAACATGTGTGGGTAAAAAGGCCTAAAGTTCCTGGTTACGTGACCTGTAATGGGTGGACAGTTTGGTCTGAAAACTGCACCTAGACTAGGGAACTCTCAACTATGGAAGCCAAAGACTCTGTTTAAGCAAACCAGGAAAGAATAACTTGAAAGAGTTATTAAGTTGATCCAGAAGGAAAGAACATTTTGTTTTGAACACTGAAAAACAGAAGCCAAGCAGAGGCTGGCAAGTTGAAGTCTTGGGGAAGGGAATCCTAGCTAAACTTTGGTGTTGACTTCAGGACGGAATCCTCAAGCCCTTTTCTGTGGAACTGTTGCCTTGAATTTGGGGAAGGGAACCCCAAGGTCTTGTGGAACTGTTTTGAACCTAATACCGGTAACCCAGAGACTTTTATGGAACTTTCTTGAACTTAGGTTAGGGGAGCTGAGAGGGAAGCTAATAGCTGGAAAAGGCTGAGAACTTTACGTTGATCACCATGTCTTTGATTATTAACATCCCTACACATTTTTAGCTTTAGTTGTGAGGGCAAGGATAGGTTTTGTACACAGACAGACTTGTGTTGAACTATTGGTCTCCGATTGTCCTTAGTTTCGTTCAAGTAGGGAAATCCCACCTTAGCATAGGGCAAGTGAGGCCTTCTACCATCCTGACATTTGTTTTGAACTTTGAATCTGTTGTCTGTGTCTTGCTTCATGATGCCTTCACACTATGAGAGCAGATGCAGGGGAGGCCTGTCTCAGAGAATGCGTGCCTGGCATATATTAGTGTCGGGAGCCTGTATGCAAGATGGCTGGACAGCTCATCTTTGCTCCACTGTCCAGCACCTCCAGAAATGCTGAGGTCACCTTTGAGAATAAGGTGACATGTGCATTTCTGAAAGAAGCGCAAATGAAACAAGAGCATTTTGGGTGCTCTTTCATTTGCGCTACATTTTGAGAAACTGGCCGTGTGTATTTATTTTACTGGAATATTTTGTACGCTTTTATAAATCGAACATTTGCTGTTAAATAAAGGCATTGTTTAGCCAATAACATTTCTTGCTGGTGCCCTGTGCACTTGTGCCTCCCTAGTCCCGGTTCCACTCTCTAGTGCCTCATTGAAAGTGTGGGTTGCACTTCCTTGTGCACGCTTGAGCAGTGGCCCGAATCTGAAAGTGTCCCAAATTGAACTGATAATGCATGTGGTAAACTTACGGTGGCTTGGCTGTGAGTTAGTTATTTGTGGCAAACTACCTTTGCCTGGTAATGCCTCACTAGCCCATTTCCTTCAACTGATTCCCGCGATGTTTTTCCCCCCTCACTTGCCTTCTTAGGTTTATGTTGTCCATGATCGCCAAAGCCCACTCCTCAAGACCCACAAGGACCCTGTACACCGTCAAGCTTAGAGGTCCCAAAGTGAAAAGATGCAAAGCCGGAGGTTCCAGCTTCCCTTACCATGCTGCCAAGCTCTGGAACGACCTCCCACCCTCCTTGGGAGCAGAGAAAACTCAGCTTTTCACCTAAACCTGAACTCCCCACCGCAGGCCAGTAGATCATGTTTCTATATGTTTGTTTGATAACTGCCATCAGGCTACACCGATCTTACCTACATCTGTATGTAACTATGCCTGTTCAACTCTGGCTAAGATGTATGCTGTAGGAGGACTGCCAGTGGTCCCGATTCTGTGTGTTTACATTATGGCTGCCAGTAGGCCATACCTACCTCACCTTTTATCTGTATGGGACTATGCCTGTTCAACTCTGGCTAAAATGTATGCTGCAGGAGGACTGCTAGTGGTCCCGATTCTGTGTGTTTACATTATGACTGCCAGTAGGCCATACCTACCTCACCTTTTATCTGTATGGGACTATGCCTGTTCAACTCTGGCTAAGATGTATGCTGTAGGAGGGCTGCCAGTGGTCCTAATTATGTGTGTTTACATTATGACTGCCAGTAGGCCATACCTACCTCACCTTTTATCTGTATGGGACTATGCCTGTTCAACTCTGGCTAAAATGTATGCTGCAGGAGGACTGCTAGTGGTCCCGATTTTGTGTGTTTACATTATGACTGCCAGTAGGCCATACCTACCTCACCTTTTATCTGTATGGGACTATGCCTGTTCAACTCTGGCTAAGATGTATGCTGTAGGAGGGCTGCCAGTGGTCCTAATTATGTGTGTTTACATTATGACTGCCAGTAGGCCATACCTACCTCACCTTTTATCTGTATGGGACTATGCCTGTTCAACTCTGGCTAAGAGGTATGCTGTAGGAGGACTGCCAGTGGTCCCGATTCTGTGTGTTTACATTATGACTGCCAGTAGGCCATACCACCTCACCTTTTATCTGTATGGGACTATACCTGTTCAACTCTGGCTAAGATGTATGCTGTAGGAGGACTGCCAGTGGTCCCGATTCTGTGTGTTTACATTATGACTGCCAGTAGGCCATACCTACCTCACCTTTTATCTGTATGGGACTATGCCTGTTCAACTCTGGCTAAGATGTATGCTGTAGGAGGACTGCCAGTGGTACCGATTCTGTGTGTTTACATTATGACTGCCAGTAGGCCATACCTACCTCACCTTTTATCTGTATGGGACTATGCCTGTTCAACTCTGGCTAAGATGTATGCTGCAGGAGGGCTGCCAGTGGTCCTAATTATGTGTGCTTACATTATGACTGCCAGTAGGCCATACCTACCTCACCCTGCTAGTGGTCCCGATTCTGTGTGCTTACATTATGACTGCCAGTAGGCCATACCTACCTCACCTTTTATCTGTATGGGACTATGCCTGTTCAACTCTGGCTAAGATGTATGCTGCAGGAGGGCTGCCAGTGGTCCTAATTATGTGTGCTTACATTATGACTGCCAGTAGGCCATACCTACCTCACCTTTTATCTGTATGGGACTATGCCTGTTCAACTCTGGCTAAGATGTATGCTGCAGGAGGGCTGCCAGTGGTCCTAATTATGTGTGCTTACATTATGACTGCCAGTAGGCCATACCTACCTCACCTTTTATCTGTATGGGACTATGCCTGTTCAACTCTGGCTAAGATGTATGCTGTAGGAGGGCTGCCAGTGGTCCTAATTATGTGTGCTTACATTATGACTGCCAGTAGGCCATACCTACCTCACCCTGCTAGTGGTCCCGATTCTGTGTGCTTACATTATGACTGCCAGTAGGCCATACCTACCTCACCTTTTATCTGTATGGGACTATGCCTGTTCAACTCTGGCTAAGATGTATGCTGTAGGAGGGCTGCCAGTGGTCCTAATTATGTGTGCTTACATTATGACTGCCAGTAGGCCATACCTACCTCACCTTTTATCTGTATGGGACTATGCCTGCTCCACACTAGCTTGTCTAGTACTTTGTACCTGCAACAGCGCCTCAATGCCTACGGGTTGTAGGTGCGCTTTACAAATAAAATAAATAAATAAATACATCTGCCTGTTGGCGCTACTATACCTGCGTGCCTGCTCGTGGCGCTGTACAACTTAAGAAAGTAAAGTAATGTACCTATGTACTGTTGCTACCAGATGCTGATTTCTGTGCCAGATGTTATGCTTTTGTGTTCCCTGGCAATGCTGCTATCGCCTGGCAACCGTCTGCCCCTTTTCTCCCCACGCCCTGAAGCAGCCTTATCGGCCACGATTTATAACCCCCACCCCGAAAATATGCAATAACTAAAGTAAGTGGCCCTGCAGCCCCCCCCCCCCCCTGGCCCGGCAAAGGGCGCCCATCCGTTACAGGCATAATCTGCACATGGAAATGTTTGTTTTACTTTTCTTCGGAAATAGCTTCTGCTGACGGACCCCTGGCGCAAGATGCAAGCGCCGGGTTATCCTGGTGTCAGAGATCCCTCTGGGCCGGGGCCGCTTTAATTGGCTCCACAGATGAGGGGGGTCAGGCCAGGGCAGGGGTGGAGGAGGCTCCAAGGTCTCGGGTTACAGCTAGCGGTGAGTGGTGCCATTAATTAACCCATTGGGCGGTCGCCCAGGAGGCTTCATAGCTAGTACGCCTTCCTTTGGCCGATTAGATGCACCTTTCACCACAATATAGGCGGTCGTGTGTGCCTTACTGCTTTAATTCTGAGCTCCAACGTGGAGGAGGGCAGCAAAGCGGAGTTTGCCTCTCAGAATTGGGAGAGCACTTGGCTTTTACTCCTGCATGAGATGTGAATGCTGCAGTAAAACATGGTTCCCAATGCAAGGCGCCGCTGTGGTTTAATGCCTGCTAAAGACCAGGTGGCTTCCACTGGAATACATTATAAAGCACAGCCGGCAAAGTGTAGTTTGCAGGCAGCCTTTTATCTCCCACAAACCGTAGAGTAAAAGTGAAGAGTAAAAGCCATTTCGCCTTCATTTATTCTTCAAAATGACGCTGTGTTTGTGAGTTTTGAAAATTGCATGCATGGGACCATAAACAAGTGAGTGCAAGCGTCGCTGATCCACCGCATGCAATTGCGGCCCTGATTCATGGAATCAGGTGCGGAAATGACGCAAGGGCCCCGCGCCGAGATGGACCTTGCACGAGCCATGGCGCAGATAAAAAGTTGCGCGGCACGCGTATTCATGGATTCCAAAAGGCATTAGTAGCCGATGCGCAAGTAATAGCAAGCTGTGCGAGGAATGTCCCCAACACGCCTCCACGCACACCAAAAAGCAAGTGAAAGGACGAACACGGCGCAATCCTCCGTGCCATCCCTTGCCCAGCATCCCAGCGAAATTGTGCCACAGCACTTCGTAATCCCTGGCCGCACCCCAGACCAAACGTGTGCCCTCCCATGCAAGCCCAGGCTGTACCCCAGTGAAATCGCGCGACAACACTTCGCAATCCCTGGCCGCATCGCAGACAAAACACGTGCCCTCCCACACAAGCCCAGGCCGTACCCCAGCGAAATCGCGTGACAACACCTCGCAATCCCCGGCCGCACCCCAGACAAAACGTGTGCCCTCCCGGACAAGCTTGTGCATCCTGAGTATGTGTAGGGAAAACCAACAAAGAAGTATGATTGAGTTGCACTTGTGGCTGTATTTGAATGACTGCCCTGGCTGAACCATGTCATGGTGTACTGACTCGTGCACAGTGTACTCTAGAGTGGATACAACCCATGTGTTGTACATCCGTTGCACATGGCATTGTGACAGTAGTCATCATCCACCAGCATACACAAACAACATTTTCAAAATGTCACCACAATGTCGCATCTAGTTAGTTGGATCAGTGATGTCAGTGACTCTGCTCTGCTAGACAAGTGCTTGTGTCTGAAGCACATGTTACACATCATGCACTGCATGGTGTACATTGTCCATTCACACATGTACGTAGGTGATTCCATGCTACAGATAACTTCCATGAAGACTACCAGCAGGCCTCACAGTGTGCCATGAGTGACATTGCATTTTTCAAAACTATGCACATAACCACTGGAGCTATAGCACTGCCACTGTTGTTAAATATTTGTCAGGATTCATCCCTGTTCACCTCCCAGACTCATCACACACTCAATGGGTCCATGCCCCTGTCCCACTTGTGTGTCACTGTCCCTTCTTCCTATCTCCCAGTGCATGTAATTACTCTCTCCACATCACACACCTTGTCTAGGTGTTACTCTTACAGTCATACTCCAACTGGGACTCCACACTCAGGCCATGTCCACATTCTGTGCACTCCCTGTGCCAGTTCTACACTTGTGTGCCATGTAATTGATGTGCACTTGTAAGTGAATTTGTGTGCAAGTGTTGACATGTGAGGTAATGGCATGTTACAGAGCTGCATGACCATGCCCATTTAGCATGTATTTGACAATTGTTTTCTGTGCCATGGGCCAGAATGCGCTTTTAGAGAGCCATGTCTGTTGGCAATATGTTCACTGGCTACATGACCAGGGACATGGGATGTTGTTGCAAGTCTGCATTCGCCATGACCAGATGGCTTCTTGTACATAGTGTGTATGCGATTTCGCGCATGGTAACATGTCTGGCAATGTGTTGCAGGACAGCAATGTGATACAGATGTTTATTGTCGACGCAACATGAATCTTCATGTCTTTATATGTCCTGGTGCAGGTGATGAGGTACCAAATGCAGAGGCGGAGGTAGAGGAGGAACAAGGGTCTGTGCCGTTCCAGACCACCAGTGGAGGACATGGTGTGGCAGCCAGGAGAATCCACTGGTGCTACAGACCATCCTGGGAATGTCTAGGTACGACACAAAATCTTATGAGTCCAGTAGCTCTAGTGCTGAACCGGATGTCCAATCCTCAATGCTGTCTGAGGTGAGTGCACCAAGTATTGGAGCTGTTGTTGACGTGAGTCTGCAGGGGGTCAGGTGCCCTCACAAGGCCAGTCAGTGGCGTCACAACCGTCTGTGGTGGTTTCGGCCGCAAAACCATGCTCCCGTCAAGATCTGAGGTCCACGTGGATTAGTATACCTCCGTCCCCAAGTACCAGTCAGGGAGGTAGTAATAACTCGCTGACCGATTATTGAGGCCACAAGTGGCTAGAACAGAGAACACCGGGTCCCGGGTTGCTGCAAAGGAAAGCACTGGGTTAGGTATGCAATGTAAACAAACTATGACTGTGACAATGTGCAGTATGGAAAGACAAGAGCACCTAACCATAGGATGACCGAAGACAGCTCTATACCTAACTGTTCCCCCTGTGAATGTTGATGTAGGAAGAAAGTAGAGGAGATGGAAGATACCTCAATAAGCACAGGGTCCACCGTGAAGCACAACTTGAGTTCAGGACAATGATAGCCAAAGGTGCTTGATTCCTGATAATGAATCCAAATATCAAAGTGCCAGGATACCAAAACATGAAGATAAAACAATCCGTGTATACAAAGGCAAAGGAAGCAGCAGTTCAAGTAGGCAGTCCAAATAACATCAAATCCAAAGAGAGGGCAAATCCAAGGCAGTCCAGAGTCAGAAAAATCCAGAGGTCAAGGAATAGCAAGTTCAAAAATACAGGAGTCCCCAAACGCCGTCAGGACAGCTAAGAAGCACTGAGCAAATTAATTGGGCTTCTTTTATTCCGTGACTTCCTGGTCACGGGATCACTGTTCTGAGTCACGTGATTGCCAGGCTCACATCACGTGAACGATGCACGACCACTTTCTGTGTTGTGGAGTGTCGCGTGAGCGGTCACGTGAGCGGCCGTTACTCCATCTGGACAGTAAGTGCCATGGGTGCCTCCAAGAAGAACGAGGCCAACAGCGCCACAGATGCTGCCAAGCCGGGGAGCCGACAAAGCACCTGAGAGGCATGGCGGCAACAGGCAAGTGCGGCCCGCAGGCAGGCCCGGGGGCTAAGGGCAAGCGCAATCCCTGTTGATGCCGGGCCGGACCCCCAGCAGGATGCTTCACCATGGAGAGGTAAGAGGATGCGTGTCAGGTTGTGTGACAGAGCCCCCCCAACGGCCCACGTCCATGTGGGCTATGAGGATAATCCCTGTGAAAACGAGATACCAGGAGCGGAGTATGAACCTCGCTAGTGGGTTCCCAGGACCTCTCCTCCGGACCGTGCCCCAACCAGTCTACCAGATAGTAAAGGCGCCCCCTGCAGACATGAGACCCCAGTATCCCACTAACCTCGTATTCCACCGAGGAACCCTTCATTACATGTGACAGGGGCAGGACAATACGCATGGAAGCAGGGCAAGGTTTGAGGAGAGACGTATGGAATACAGGATGGATACGCCATGTACTAGGTAGAGAGACACCACAGGTCACTGGATTGATGACTTTCGTTACTCGATAAGGGCCAACAAAATGAGGAAGTAGCTTCCGGCAACCCGGTATAGGCAAGTGTCTTGAAGAGAGCCATACCGTATCTCCCACGGTGTATACGTGGGCTACAGTGCGTTTTCTATCAGCCATCTGACGCAAGGAGTCTTGTGCTTCTCTAAGGTGCATTAACATCTGATTGTGGACATCTTTCATGTTCCTTATACAAGTGGAAATGGCGGGCAGATGAGTGGAGGAGAGCTCCGGGAAGGGCAGGACACGAGGGTGCTGACCATACAAAGAGTAGAAGGGTGAAGTGCCAGTGGATGAATGTGGTGCATTGTTATAGGAAAACTCGGCTATGTGTAAGACCTGGTGCCAGGAATGTTGATGTTGTAAAGAGAGACAACGTAGATACTGCTCCATAGTCTGATTGACCCTTTTGGTCGGCCCATCTGTTTCTGGATGATAAGATGAGGAATAGCGGGAGTCTATGCCTAACAGTTTTGTGAGGGATCGCCAGAAACGAGAAGTAAACTGAGAACCACGATCAGAAACCACAATGCAAGGCAACCCAAAGAGACAAAATACATGGCGAAAAAACATGTCAGCCAAGACAGGTGCTGTGGGGATACCGGTACATGGGACAAAACGTGCCATCTTTGTGAATAAATCCACCACCACCCAGATAGTGTCGATTCCCTTCACCCTGGGCATGTCAATAACAAAATCCATGGTGATGGTGTGCCATGGTCTAGATGGGAGTGGTAAGGGCTGCAGCAAACCTTGAGGTTGACGCTTCCGGTTCTTGCTCTGTGCACACACAGAGCAAGAAGCTACATGTGTCCTCATTCATGGAAGGTCACCAGCACCAATGGCAGAGCAGAGCTACTGTTCGAGCCTGACCGGGGTGACCATTTATGACTGCATCATGGGACCAATCTAGGGCTATTGCACATGTATCAGGCCTGGGTAGGTAAAGTTTGTTCTGTATAAACGGTAGACCGGTGTGCATAACTATGTCCCAATCCCGTAGTTGTTCGGTGTGTGTGGTAACCCATTGGCGTATCAGAGATATGAGATCAAGAGATGGTGTGCATAAACATATCACGTGTTCATTTTCTAATAATGTCTCAGGATAGACAGGAAGGGATACACCCCAGGCATACGGAAAAGGGTGTCTGCTTTGCCGTTTGCAGTGCCCGGACGATGCTTTATGACAAAGTCGTAGGCTGAGAAAAACAGGTGCCATTGTACCTTTCGGCGGTTGGTACATTTGAACGTAGCCAGGTCCTGGAGATTCCGGTGGTCTGTATACACCACAACCTGATGTTTGGCCCCGAGTAAGTGATGTCTCCATACCTGGAAGGCTTCCTTCACCGCCATGAGCTCTTTTTCGGTGACAGTGTAATGATTCTCTGTCGGGTGAATTTACGTGAATGGAAGGCCACCGGATGTAATAAACCAGTGGATGGACAAGATTGTGACAGTACGCCTCCTAAAGCGTATGACGAGGCATCTGCCTCTAGTACATAGGGAAGTTCGGGATTGGGGTGTTGCAAGATAGGAGCAGTGGTAAACGCCATTTTGAAAGCCACAAAGGCATCCTGCTGTAACGGCATCCAGACAAACGGGACATGAGGACTCCTGAGTTGTGTCAATGGTTCAGTGATGGCTGAAAATCCCGCAATGAAACGTCTGTAAAAATTGGCGAAACCTAGAAAGGACTGTAATTCTTTGATGGTTTTGGGAACAGGCCAGCCATGAACGGCACGTACCTTGGTGTTGTTCATTGTTAGACACCCAGGGGTGATGTGAAATCCTAGGAAGTCTACTTCCTGGACATGGAACAGACATTTTTCCAGCTTAGCATAGAGACAGTGGGAACAAAGCCAACTAAGGACTTCCCGCACCTGCGTGATGTGTTCCTGCAGTGATTGTGAGAATAACAGAATATCGTCGAGGTATATCACGACAAAGATATCAATAACGTCATGAAATATCTCGTTCATGAACCTTTGAAAGGTAGCAGGGGCGTTGCATAATCCAAATGGCATGACAGTAAACTCAAGGAGTCTGTATCGGGTACAGAAGGCCGTTTTCCACTCATCAGCCTTTCGAATGTGAATCAGATTATACGTGCCTCTTAGATCTAATTTGGTAAAGACTGTGGCATGTGTTAGACGATCCAATAAAGGCGTGATGAGCAGAATCGGGTATTGGTTCTTGACAGTGACATGATTGAGCCGACAGTAGTCTTTACAAGGGCGGAGATCACCTTCTCTCTTTGGTACAAAAAATATCGGACTGGCAGCGGGGTATTGGGAAGCCCTTATGTGACCCAACCGGAGAGAGTGTTGCAAATATTCTTTCAAGATCAAGTCCTCCGACGGAGACAGGGAGTATATACGTCTGCATGGTATTGAGGCCCCCGGGACTAAATCAATGGGGCAATCATAGGGGGCGATTTGGGGGTAGATGTTCTGCAGACCCCTTGTCAAATACTTCTGCAAAATCATGATATTCTGGTGGCAAGTCAGTCGTAAGGAGACCCACCACATGTCCTGGGGTATCAATGTCCATAGTTTGTGGTTCATGTATTGACAACTGAGCCAGAGACCCCAGAGCCTGAGCGGGTGTATTCGCTAATTCGGGGGCTAATAGACAATGTTCCTGACAATATAATGAATCAAAGACAATAGAACCCTGGACCCAATTGATGACAGGATTGTGGGCACGCAACCATGGGATGCCGAGAATAAGGCCATATTGAGGGGTGGAGATCAAATCGAAAGTGATGGACTCATGGTGTTTATCCTGTAGAATCATGGTCAAAGGGGTGGTTTGTTTGATGGGGCCAGAAACCAGAGGAGAACCATCCACGGCCTGTACCGGTTCGGGGTGTCTTTTGTTTTGCAAGGGTAGATTCAGGGACGCGGCCAGGGATATGTCTACATAGTTCCCTATTGCACCGGAGTCAATAACGAGATGTACTTGATGTTTGATGTTGTCATTGGAGAACAAGAGTGCCTGTAAATACAAAGGCCTAGCTGCTTCTGAGAGGGAAGGGGGAACGTGGGAATGTACAGACTGGCTCGTCCGTGCCCCCTGTTCTAGGGACAAGCCTTTTGAAAACCCAGGGACTTCAACTTTGGCCTTCTGGGACATTCCTTAACAAAGTGACCAGTAGTCCCGCAGTAGAAACAAGCATTGGCCTGTCTACGACGTTCACGTTCTGTGGGTGAGATGGGACTGCGGATACCCCCTATTTGCATGGGTTAGCTGGGTGGTTCTGTGGTTGTTGAACCTGTTGAAAACAAGGGGGTTGTTTTCCGGTTCTCAGTTTTTCGTTCAGTGTGCCTAGCATCGACCTGGAGCGATAGGTCTACTAACTTGGGGTACTGGGTCGGCAGTGCTGGAACCACCGCAAGGGCATCTTTCATTTGGTCATTAAGTCCCTTGTAGAACACAACTGATTTCTTTTCTTCAGGCCAAGCAGTTTCAACAGATAGCTAATTAAAGCGTGTTATATAGTCGATTAATGAGGATTTCCCTTGTGTTAATTCAAGCAGCTCTAAGTCACGGGTTTGGGCTTTGTGGCGTGTATCAAACACTCAGGTCATTTCGGCTACCAGCCTATCAAAGTCGTAAAGGACGGGACTATCACTCTCTAACAATGGGTTTGCCCAGGTGGCTGCGATACCACTAAGATGGGACAAGGTGAAGGCAGCCTTGGTGGTGGAATCAGGGAAGGCCTGTAGATGGCACAAGAAATGTAATTTACAATGATTCAAAAATGTACAAAGCTTACGCGGATCACCTTGGAATTTCTCTGGTGCCACCAAAGGGAAAGGAGTGGGTACGTATACCGGGGCCGGAGCTACCACCGCAGCAGGGGGTTCTGGTTGAACAGGAGCATCCCCGATTTCCTCATCGGGGGGCAAGGCGTGTCTTTCATTTTGTGTAGTATCTAAGCATTGGTGGATTGCCGTTGTGGCAGCCACCATGTCAGCCCTAAGAACGGTGATGGCTTGTACAAGAGCAGCCACCGGGTCCCCGGCAGAGGTATCCATAATCCCGTGGGATAGGCTTCTCAGTCTGTCAAGATCTGAGATCCACGTGGATTAGTATACCTTCGTCCCCAAGTACCAGTCAGGGAGGTAGTAACAACTCGCTGACCGATTATTGAGGCTACAGGTGGCTGGAACAGAGAACACCGGGTCCCGGGTTGCTGCAAAGGAAAGCACTGGGTTAGGTATGCAATGTAAACAAACTATGACTGTGACAATGTACAGTATGGAAAGACAAGAGCACCTACCCGTAGGATGACCGATGACAGCTCTATACCTAACTGTTCCCCCTGTGAATGTTGATGTAGGAAGAAAGTAGATGGAAGATACCTCAATAAGCACAGGGTCCACCGTGAAGCACAACTTGAGTTCAGGACAATGCTAGCCAAAGGTGCTTGATTCCTGATAAAGAAACCAAATATCAAAGTGCCAGGATACCAAACCATGAAGATAAAGCAATCCGTGTATACAAGGAAGCAGCAGTTCAAGTAGGCAGTCCAAATAACATCAAATCCAAAGAGGGCAAATCCAAGGCAGTCCAGAGTCAGAAAAATCCAGAGGTCAAGGAATAGCAAGTTCAAAAATACAGGAGTCCCCAAACGCTGTCAGGACAGCTAAGAAGCACTGAGCAAATGAATTGGGCTTCTTTTATTCCGTGACTTCCTGGTCACGTAATCGCTGTTCTGAGTCACGTGATTGCCAGGCTCGCATCAAGTGACTGACGCGCAACCACTTTCTGTGTTGTGGAGCGTCACGCGATCGGCCACGTGAGTGGCCGGGACTCCATCTGGACAGTAAGTGCCATGGCCGCCTCCAAGAATAACGAGGCCAACAGCGCCACAGATGCCGCCAGGCCGGGGAGCCGACAAAGCGCTGGGGAGGCATGGTGGCAACAAGCAAGTGCGGCCCACAGGCAGGCCCGGGGGCTAAGGGCAAGCGCAATCCCTGTCGATGCCAGGCCGGACCCCCAGCAGGACGCTTCACCATGGAGAGGTAAGAGGATGCATGTCAGGTTGTGTGACAGCTCCGAAGTATTGGGTTCTGATCCTGGAACAGATGTCCAAGGGAGGGATGCAGTCCTGCAGCCACAGACAGTGGCATCGCAGCAAGGGCAATGCTCCCTTGAGTCAGGCAGGCATGGGCCCCGCACACATGGTGGACATGTGGAGGCTGGGGGAGAATGCGTGGGAGCAGTCGATGTTGTGTGTTGTGCAACAACAGGGTGCTGCCTATGAGATCTTGGCTGAGGGCATGGATAGGGTGGCCAGTTCCATGAACCCACCAGAAACACAGATGGAGCATGAGCTGCAGGCATTGCGGTCCACATGCCGCTCACACAGGCTGCACATGGAGGCCAACAGCAGGAGCCGACGGGCCGATCTGAGGTCTCTGCAGGCATCCCTGCTTGTAGAGGGTCAGGCCCACAGGGAAGCCCTGAGGTAAGAGTTGGTGGCCGACAGAGCGTCAGTTGAAGTGGAAGAGGCAGCCTGCAGGACACAGTACCAACATGAGATGCAACTATTGAGGCAGACAATCTCAAGGAAATCCGTGCATCCCTTGAAGTCATGCATGGTGACTTCCAAAACCTCACGTTGCACTTGCATTCATCAGTGTCACGGCTGGCCGCTGCTACTGAGGACCAGACCTGGGCACTACGTGGTGAGCCTCCCGCACCACTACCACCTTCTGATTTGACCCAGAAAGGTGGTCACAGCAGAGACATGCCTCCCGGTCCAAGAGAGCCATGCGGTCCATGAGCCCATGGAGGGAATATTTTTTTTCCTACAACCACCCATGTGGGAGTTGATGTGCACTCTGCCCCTTTCCCCTCCTGGGTGGGCCCCCGAGCCCCCGGTCCAGGATGGGCATTTTATTCACGTGTCATGCCTAGTGAAGTCAACTAACATGTTTGAATGGTGGTGCAGAGGATGGCATGTGCAGGTAATTATGGGTTTGGTGTTCTGTTGAACGTGTGTGCTGTGTCAATGGTACTTCACAATGGCTGTTTTAATGTCTTCTCCCATGTTGTTTCAGTAATCCGTGATGTGGCGGTGACTGCTGTCCAAGGGTAGAAACCCGGCACCCTTTCAAGTTGATGCTCCCCATGCCCTCCACCAGGCACTGTCATTCCTGTACCAGATTAGTAAACACAGTTCCTGGTGAAGGTGATGCGGGATTGGCACCATGCCGGGACAGTCAGCTGGTAAGTTTTAGCACTGTCTTGCATGTTGAGCATGCGTCATTGGTGTGCATGTTTGCTGCATGTCTTGCTTATCTTATATGTCCTTTGCATGCTGACATGCCAGTATGGTAATTTGAGTGTTGCTCATGTCAGTGTGTTACCTACTTATGTGTATTCCTCTATGGGCACACCAACTGTGCTGTACATCATGTCATTGTACATCTGCATTTCCTTGGGATTCCCTCTATGTGTCACTCTCTCTCCCTCTCTCTCTGTTGTGGTACACTGTAATCCTGGGATAATCACAGTCTATTTCTATTCACCCTCTGGCACCCTGTGTTGCTCCTGCAGTGTGTGGTGTCTGCCTATTTTCAGTATGAAATCATGTGTTGTCATGGATGTGCATGTTTTTTCTACTGTTAGTATGCATATTATTTCATTTAGGGGAAGCCCTTTACGATGGTGTACATCATATGCAAGGCAGGTGGGTTCCCTGGACAGGTAAGCGAATGGCATTTGATGACACTTGTGAGGTGTTTGCGTGGGAGTGTAGCACTATGTGTGTTCACTTTGGATTGACTTAGCTTGTGGTCCAACACTACTTCTTGAGGGGGGCATGTTTCACAGGGGGTGCTTCTGTTGATGGGTATGACCATGTTCTTCAGATGGATTGCTGAGCCCACTGTTCACTGATTATGAAAAGTGTGCATTCGAACTGTGTGGAGCATTCATGGTTGTTTGGGAGTGGGTAGCATGGTAAACTGTTTGTTGCCTGTGGTAGGTGCTAATGGTGGGCTGATGTGTGGCTCATGGAACTTTTATCATGTGTAATTTGTAAGTGGGTTTGTGGGATTATGGCTGTATGTCACATTTGGCCTGTCTTATTATGGATCAACTATTACGATGTGCAGCACACAAACATGTTGGTATGTACGCATTTTTGTGGGATGATATGTTGTGTACCAGCACATTAGGGTTAGTGGTGTTTGTACTTTCACTGAATTCCCCATGCATGCTGCACCATGGTGTTTGCAGCTTCTAGTGCAAGGGGGCTGGGTGCATTGCACTGCTGCATTTGGTTGAATGAAGTATTTGACCATTTGTATTCTGTGACAATGAAGTCTGCATTGATCATGGTATTGTGGTTAATAGTGTACATTTTGCATGATTTTATCGTTGATTGATGTATCACATTGCGTTGGGTTGTCTGCTTATGCCCTCCATAGCCGTTCCCTCGGTGAGCAGCATTACATAGTGACATCAAGCATGGTTCTGGTGGAAGTCCAAGAGGTGAGTATTTCTGTAATTGCCAACCCATCCATTGTATATTCTGCCCCAACTCCTTCACAGTATCTTTGGAATGCGCTTGCATCTCATATGTTTTGCAAATACACATGACTGACTAAACATACTTGTGAGAGGCTCTTCAAACACAACCATCCCAGACTCTGCCCCCCAATACTCACCATCATCATTCCTCATTCTCCTCATTCACTCATGTCTCCCCTGAAGTAGTCACCAGAGTTGACAACTCCATGAAGGTATCATCTCAACTGGTGCGCCGCTGCTCCTACAGAGCCATCAATGGCAACATCTCCTCTCTGGCAACTGCCCTTGCTGATCTCTGCAAACACTCCTTTCCTTCTGTTTAGTTTCCATCCTCCATCAAGCACTCCCTTGTGCACACCATCCTTGCTATGCCATATGCAGAGCCATCCTGACCAACAAACTACTGCCACATTTCTTTCACCACCTTCTTGGGGAAACTGCTTGACAGGTTTGCCCTCCCACAAAACGACGCCCATGAGGTCGTTGTTGGGGATGTCCATGGACACCAGTGTGGATTGAAACCGTCCAGAGCCACAGACACGACTCTCCGGACCAGAACACCCGTGATTAAATGGTAATTCCCTCAATTCATAATCCCCTGCTGTCCTCCTCCTCCTTGATATCTCATCTGCTTTTCACACATTGAGACATTCCAACCTCATTGATATGATCCATGAACGGCCAGTGGACTTGCTTAGCTCATTCCTACACAGCCATTCCTGCTAAACCATTTTGTGCCCTGTCTTGTCCCCTACTTCAGTCTAAAACTGTGGCGTCCCGCGGGTGTCCATTCTTTTGCCATGCATCTTTGACATATGCATTTCCCTGCTGCAATGCTTCTTTAACTCATTGTACAACAAATTCATGTGCTATGCTGATGACACACTACTCTTCAGCAATGTTCCTACTGAGAAACTTGCACTCTCATTCCCCATGACTGCCTGTCAGCCATCCTGGCCTGGTGCACTGCAAATGAGCTTAGCTTGTTTGACATGAAACAATTAGAGTCTCCCAATTGGCTCCCCTGCACCTCATCCCAAGCCAGGTATCTTGGATTCATCTTCGACTACCCCCTTCCCTTCATGCCTCATATTGGTGAGATTGCCAAGAAGTCAGACTTTCAGCTCTTGATGCTCAAAGTAACTGTACCCTTGCACAGCTTCACACAGAGGTGCAATGTTACATGTGCTGTGTTACTCTCCAGGCTACACTACTGCAACAACCTACTCTTAAGTGTTCCTTGGTCCCCCCTGCGACCCCTGCAGCTTGCCCTGATTAGGAGTGCAAGACTCATCATTTGACTCAGGCACAGGGACCACATCTCTCCTGCAATATGAAGCCTTCAGTGGCTCACAGACTCAGCACGGATTACATTGTATTCCCTGTGTATCATCCACAGGGCAATCTGGGTCTGTGTACCGTCTTCAACGCTTACTGATCAGATACTCCACTTCTATACTCCTGCATTCCTCTGGCAACTATTCCCTGCGCGTGAAGCACTTTGCTGTTGGAAGGACTGTTGGTGGGTCCATTTCCTATGTGTAATGCCTTCTGTGTAATAGTCACTCTCCCTCTGCGTCTTGAACATGAACTCCTTAAGTTCACAAAATTCATCAAGTCCTTCCTCTTGTCCACTTCCTTCTCCCACTCTCTTTCCTGCTATTGATACAGTAGCGTGCCTGATCTCCATGGCCCTTATGTATTCTTAGTGCCCTGACCCCCCGCATGTATCAGGTAATGTACTGTGTATGTACTGAACTTGCTCACGATGAGCATCACCACGTGAATGAGCAGTTGCGTTTGTGGCCTTGTCTCCCCTCGAATTTATTGACATGATTTCTGGGTAGTGTTGATAGTATTATTGATCTCTGTCAGTAAATCATTACCTACATTCACCTGTTCCCAACCTCTTGCCCTGTGAGCACTTGGCAACTTTTGGGGTTATTGGATGAATGCCTAAGAAATGCACAACACATGTGTTAATTGATAATGTGCTTCCATGACTGTGTGCAGTGCACTGTCCCTCTACTATGCAGGAGATGGCCAGTCTTATCATGACATTGGTAGTCTTCCAAGGGTGGGACATGTTTTGGTTAGGATAAATGATATGCATATGTGCTGTCTTCACAGTTTCACGCAGCATGGGGAGTGAAGTGGGCATTGTGTATGTGACATTGTGTAATGAATGAGGATGTGTTGCATGCACATTTGCTGCATGTGGTTGAGGGGGACAGACAGTGTGGGTGATGTTGTTGGGTTTGAGTGTGTGTGTATGGTGTGTTTGAATTGCATGTATTGTGCATGTGTTTGTGCATGTGTGCAGGGACACATGTAGATGGCTGTATTGGGACTTGTGGTTTGCATGTGTTGTCACTGAGGGGTGCCCGTGGCTCTTCAATTGTTTTTTTGCATGTATGTGTTACATGACCCATGTTTCATGTTTTTCTTTGTCTGCAGATCCTTACGTCAGGTAATGACGGCTGTTTCATGTCCAGAAATGTGAGTGTCAACTGCATGTCAAGGGGACAGGCAAGATCTTCTTTTAGATTGATCGTTATGGGATGATGCACATTTGACCAGGATGTTTGTTATTCACACCCACCCCTGCAGAAGGGGTCCACTGTGGTGGGTGTGGTGCACAGGGTTCACGGATCAGGCAATGGCGTGGTTAACCTCCTTTCTTTCTGACCACCCATCCCAGGTGGAACTCAAAACCTTTCCTTCTTCTATGGCTCTTTCAAACTGTGGCATCCCCCAGGTATGTGAGCGACCCCCCCTGGTTCTTCTACGTGTACATGGCTACCTTTGCACATGTGATTAGCCCTTTCACCTTTGAATTAAAGTGTTATGTTGACGACACAGAACTTTCTTTCCGGCTACCCTCATCTGCCTTCTCTTCATCACTCATATCTGACTGTCTGTCCACGATTCAGTCATGGTGTGCTGCAAACATCCTCTGCCTTAATGCCAGAAGGACTATGATCGTTTGCATGGGGACCCCTGCTCCAGCTTTCCCACTTTATCTCTGGACAGACTCCCTTGGCCCTGCAGCTGCACCCACCTGCACGGGTGATAATCTTTGGGGTCATCTTCACCTCCACTCTCTCCTTCTCATGTCACATTTCAGACATCTCTAGAAAGTACAACTATCAGCTACACCTCCTCAGAGGTACTGTACCTTCTTGCAATTTCCCCAGCAGGTAACTGTCGCCACAGCCCAGGTTATCTCCAGACTGGACTACTGCAACTGACTCTTTCTCACCCTCCATGCATCTAATCCGCACCCTCTATAACTCATGCAGAACATGACCGCTAGACTTATTCTTGGCAGGATGACCAGGGACCGCATCTGTCTGGCACTGATATCCCTCCACTGGCTACCCGTGGCTGCAAGGGTCACATTTAAGGAACTATGCATTGTCCACCCAGGCTTTGTGGTACCTGGGTAGTACCTGTCTGCAATTCATGGCTAAATACTCTCCCTTCCGAACCCTCTCCTCGTGTACTTCCAACCTTCTTCGAGTGAGTAAGTTCTGGGAGCAGAGATTTGGAGGTAGATTTTATCCTCAGCAGGGGCCTCCCTCTGGAATATCCCCCATGTCGCACTCTGTAAGGAGCCTCATCTCCTTAAGTTCTTGGAACTCCTCAAGAGTTTCCTTTTCTACTCTTCCTTCTCTCTCCCTCTTCCCTGCCAACCTATCCCTCTGCTCTCTTCCTCTCACCCTCCTTTTCCCCTTACAGATCGATGGATGGTCGCCTGATATACCTCTGGGTCTCACAGGCCCATGGCACCCCCGGGCAGTGTTTAGTACACTTGCCTCCGGGACCTGCACCAGCCTCATCATCACTGCACTTGGTGAATGACCCTGGAGAGTTGCATCCCTCTGCACTTACCCCAGCCTACACTGACTGGATGCACTTGGACCCCCCCCCCGAACTTGTTCACACCCTCCACCTACCACTCCCCTGGAATCGTCTGTGCACTTACACGTTCTGATTGCACCATGCCTGTATATCGTCTGTCTGGTCCACCCTGTACTGGCTCCCTGCATGGTGGCACATTTGTGCACTTGGTAAAACTTTAGGGTCATTGTCAAACATATTCACTGCTACCTCCACTGTTAATTGTACAATATGCACTAACTCTGCCGGCACAGACTATTATTGTTTCCCAAATTGAAGGACGCTGAACAAGTGTTCTTTTCCCCCTTGTTCCATCCATCCTTGAGCGCTTAGAGACACCTGCCTTGTGTATCGGGCCTTTATGAATATACTTTTACATGACATGCCATACCATGACACACTCTAATGATAATTTTACATGACATAGGGGATGCTTTGGGTGACACAGAGGTGATTTAATGGATTGTTTGGCATAGTGGTCCTGGCTTACTACCTCTTCAATGTTTTTCTTTTGGCAACACGCGATGACTGGTATTTTAGTTCTAAGGGATGCACACAAATGTGCACTTGCAAGGGGACATTCTCAGGGTGGTTTTGTGGGCACAGGGGATTGGCCCATTGTCATCATTGAATCGCACCTGGGATGTAGCGGCCTTATGTGTACTCCACGGGGGAAGGGGGGTTAGGTGGAAAAAGTTGCCACAAGCAGGGTACGTGCAGCCTCTCCACGTGCCCTTTGCCCAGCCATACGCAAGCGGCGGGCCTGTGGGTGTGTATGGGGTGCCACCACCATGTCCACTGGGACGCCACGCCATGTTGCAACATTGTGCAGGACACATGCTGCCACTATGATCTTGCAGAATAGCGGTGATGCATATAGCAAGGGAGCGGAAACGTGACTTGAGCACTCCGAATGTGTGCTCCACTATGCCCCGAGTTGCAATATGGGCAGTGTTGTATCTTACATGGGCAGGTGTGGTGGGGTTCCGTATTGGCATCATCGTGTAGGTGCTCAGAGGGTAGGTACTGTCCCCTGGAGAGGTGAGAATGTTTGTCATTAGTTGCCTTTGTCTATTTGTCTGTGTCTAACATGCATGCATGTGCAGGACAATTGATACTCACCAATGAGCCAAGTGTTACCATGCTTCCCAGCTTCCAGGGCCCGGTGTAGGGGTGACATCCTGAATATGTAACTATCATGGGTGCAGCCAGGATAGTTTGCATAGACAGAAGTAATGATGCCCTTGCCATCACATACAACCTGAACGTTGATGGAGTGCCAATGTATACGGTTGCGGTAGATGTGCGCTGTAGCTCTAGGTGGATGTAGAGCAACATGGGTGCAATCGATGGCACCAAGCACTTTTGGAATGTGCGCCACCCCATAAAACTCCTGGACCATGGCCCGCCTTTTTGCAGGTGTTCTGGGCATAAAGATATGCCAGCGGACTGACGGGTGTGCAGTCATTATTGCAAACACCTGGTGTAGGCAGCGTGACTGCATGGCCTGTGAAATGCTGCCAACTATGGTGGTGGTCCGCTGGAATGAGCCAGTGGCCAAAAAATGCAGTACAGTGAGCACCTCTTGCAAGGGGCTCAGTGCTTGGGAGCACAGGGTGGGTGATGTAAGATCATCTTCCCACTCTGTGACCAGGTCTAAGGTGATATGAGGGGGAACCTATACCTGGCATAGACCTGCTCATCAGGCATCCCAAAAAGGGTGGTCCTTGGATGGAAGATCCAGGCCCTGGCCATCCTCCTCCTCCTCCTGCGGTGTCCCACGATCACTGCTGCAACAAATGGTACATTCATCGTAGCTGTATATGTGCGTTTGTTGATCGCGCGTGCTTTTTATGCATTTGTGTGCGCGTTGATGTTTACGCCTGCTATCGCGTGGCGTACATAATTAAGGATTCGCACATACTTTTCTGCGTGCCGGCGAGCCCTGTTCGATTTCCATGAATACGGTTGTTTTGCGCACGTTTGGGCGGTGCGATTGTTTGACTGTGGAACGTCTCTCGTAACGCCCACATTTTGTTCTTCCCCATTCCACGTGTTCCTCCCCCTTTTTAAGTGCCTGCGCAGGGTCAGCAGGGCCTTCGCTGGGAGTCTCGCGCAAGGCCTTCGTGGTTTTGCAGTGATGTGTTAGACCGGTGCGGATTCTTCCTAAATCCCAGCTAAGCCCTGTGCATTGTATTCCATGAATCGACGAACGGGGCCCAATTTTCTGCACAATTCATTCCATGAACCGGGCCCTGCATCTCTTTGAAACTGGCTCTTTCATTTTCACAAAGAGATGCTGCTCATTGGAGCAGGGGGGGTGGCAGGGGGGGCCTCTAAAAGCTGAGCGGAGCCAGTTAATCTTTGGCTTCATCATAGGGCAGTGATTTTCAAACGTTTTTATACTGAGCTACCCCCCAAACCCCACTGAGTAGAAATAGTGTTACTAGCCCCCCTACAAGCTATAACTGCCTATATTTTCTTTTAAATGCTTATATTTTCTATTAAGTAAAGTCATCGTAATCCTTTTTTGAAGTGCGTCGTACCCTCTGGACATCCTTCGGACCCCCCTAGGGGCGAAACACTTGAGCATTATAAATACCAAATAAATAAAATAAATAGGGGGGCCAGCCCCACAGTTAGAAGCTCACTCGCTGTCTAGGTGCTATATTGGTATCGCCTGGGCAGGCGTGTGCTCCTGCTGCTGCTACATGCCTGCGTGTGTTGCTTTCTCCCAGCTGAGAAATGTCATGGGGTCTTGCTGTGGCACCCCTAGGCTGAGCATTACAGAAGTGTGCAGCCTTCTGCCTGCAACCTCCTCAATTTGGGGGGGCTTAAACTCTCCCAGTCCAGGGTCGGGCTGCGCCACCGCGCTAGGGCTGTGACTTTGGGCAGAAATGCAAAGGGACTGCGGCAGGAGGATAGAGCAGGAGAAGCGCCCTGCAAACCTGGGCAAAGTTGGCCTGCAACGAAACAGGGGATTTTCTGACAAAGGCCATTGGGGTTGGGGCAGAGTCCGTCGCTTGTGAGGCACACTCCGCGAGCTGGAACCTCCAACAAACGGTTAGAGCAGAGACAGAGATACCTGGCCTGCGGGGCAGCTGGACAGGTGACCGCCCTGTGCCATTCAGAGCTCCACCAGTCTGTCAACCTTTTCACTGGAAATGGGCCTTGAGCCGCAGAGAGGCCCCAGGCATCTGCCCCAAGTTTGCAGGCTTATCGCAAAGCAAAAGGCGTCCTTCATTCATGACCTTAAACGTGGGCTTTGCAGGGGGCATGCTAGAGGCTGCCTCTGCTCGTGCCCTCGGCTGTTACCTCCCTCTGGCCTTCGCAGCATCCAGCAGCGATAGTAGCCCTTATACATGGCTATGAGCATAGTAGCACCTTGCTGACCAGCGGTACTGTCCACATTTAGGGCCTGATTCATGGAATTTTATTGCATGGTGCAAAGTCACTTTTCACACTGGTAAATAGTGACTTTGCACTGCCGACAAACAACCTGATTCGTGCAACAGTGCAAAGTGTATTTTTGCTGTGCAAAGTGACTTTGCACGGCAAACATACACTTTGCACTGTTCCATGAGCCAGGGTGTTTGTTGGCAGTGTAAAGTAACTTTTCACCACTAAAAAGTCACTTTTGCACAGTGCAAAAACATCCATGAATGAGCCCCTTAGTATTTCAGCATCCTCCTGGCTGCCTTTCTTTTTTCTGTGCAGAGGCCAGTAAACCTGCCTTGTGATAATCTCCGCCCCCCCCTTGATGCGGCTGACAGGAACCGCATATTTTCCCAAAGTACCCAACGGCCAGTCCGCGTATCTAAAGCAAGTCGAGTATCCCTCATTTAGATGGCGGTCAAGCGACCGGTTAGACTTGTCAGTCTGCCCAGTACCTCCTCGAAGAAGCTAAACTCGGCAACACTTTAGTATTTCCTGTTGTTAACCACACTGTTTGACATCCGCCCCGTAAAAAGTCCATTAGTGCTGCCAGATGGCTGATGGTGAGCTTGGCAGGACCACCCGACAGGACAGGTGCACTGTGTGCGCGATTCATCGTCTGCAGCCGGCCTCCGCAATAGGCCTTCACAGGTACAGGTCCAGGGGGCAGAATACCACCGAAACCACAGGGGTAGAACAAGTGGCGTCATACAACCTTTGACCCCGATGACGTAAAAGGGAGCAGCCACCCCACGCTCTACCGCCCTGAAAGTGACATAACACATATGAATACATTTAACAGTAAGTGCACAAGTAATGTTAAATGTTAACGTCTCTGGCGGATCTGCAAACGAGAAGGTGGGATGGGTTAGTAGGGTGAAGAGGGAGTAGGATAGTGAGAGGAGTGGTGTTCTGTTGGCAGCTTCAACTCGGTATACACCGGGTGCTGAGCTTTTGGTGCGAGTATCTCGGTGATGTCAGTCCGCGTGTGCCGTTGCGGTGTGGGGAAGTGCGTGCGGATTGTGGTGCGAGAGGTGGTTGTATTCGTTTGAGTGAGATAAGTCTTGCAGAAAGTTTAGAGCTTTTTTTGTTAGTGGTATAAGGTTTTGCAGCTAATCACAGTCTGGCTGAATGGCTGGGATTCGGGATTCCTGCCTGGTGTGGGAACGGCTAGGCGTGAGAGACCCGCACAGTGGGGGAGAGGCCTACGTCTAACGGAGCAAATGAGTATAGTAACTTACTTGGCTGGGTTTCTGAAGCAATTGAATAGTTCCGTCCTAAAACACAGCTAGAATCGAGAGTCCCGCAAGGGGAGACAGCGATGCCCACACAGGACAGAGATTCGGTTTAGGCGCAACGCATTCCCTGTTATGTTCTAATGAGCTGTCTACTGTTGTATTCTAGTGAACTATGTATAGTGAGGTGGGAGTGTCTATTTTGCCTAACTAACTTTCCCTATATAACTACTTCAAAATGTCACATGATCAGATAGAAGCAAATGAGAAGCATTCCCACACATTTCTCTCCCAATGTTCTCTCGTTTTAACTCGTAGGGCTTGATAACAGCTCCTGTACGATCCATCACTTTCCAAGTGAAAGGAAGGTGTGCGGGGTTGGGGTGGTGAGGGGGGAGTAGTCACCCCATTCCAAAAAATCATTGTTTTTGTCAAATGTGCATGTAATACCAAACGATTCCAAATATGTATTTATTTTGCATTTTTAAAGCGCTCACACAACCTGTGGGCATCAAGGCGCTGTTACAGGAATTATTATTTTTATTTTTTTGCACAATTGTTTGGTTCTTTTTTGTCTTAATTGCATATTTATAACATGCTTAAATACCCAGAGGTTTCTAAGCACCGACCCGGGGATTGAACCCTTGTTGCTTTGTGTCGTCTTGCTTCCAAGGGAGCACTTTGCCGCTGCGCTATCCTGCCGGGACACATTGGATATAACGCTCTGCTACTATTTGCATGATCTCCAGGCACTATAGCAGATGAGAAAGCAGGGGGCGGGTTAGGTTAGTGGGGAGACAGGGACACTGCAAGGTAGGTTTGTTGTTGAGTTGGTGTACGCAGACCGGAAGTACACTGAGCGCTGCGTCCAGCTGTTTTTAGGTATCCTGCTTTGAGAGCGTTGAAGCATTTGTACACAGCAGGGCAGTGCTTTAAGTGAAATAAGAAACCTAAGGAGGGCTCAAATGCGCTGTGATGCAAATGTTTTGGGGGTGGGGCCTATGAAAGGTCTGGCACTCCCTCAAATCCCAAAGCCTTTGAAAGAGGTGGGCCTACGTAACTGAGTGACTTAACAGACCCAATGATGCAATGAAAGGGCGTAAATTCAAGTTTAAAATATAGATTTAATATAATAAATATGCTTATAAATATTGACCAAAATAAATATATATATAATAGAAGGTATAATGAAAATAGTATTTTCTTAGGCACTCTTGGCTGTAGCAGTTTGGTCTAACATGGTGACATCAGCTTTGCTGAGATTAGGTGTTTTTCAAACGTGACTAGTTTAATGCAAATGGTCGCGTCTCAACGGATTGTGGGTTTAGCCAAAGAAAACCCCCTAGAACATAAGTAAAAGTATGAATAACCCGGATGGAGACTGCGCCCAATTATCGAAAAGGTTTCTTTATTTTTATTTTTGAAGTGCCCTTTAAATGATGACACGTGTTTCGGTCTCCCTGAGACCTTTTTCAAATCAGGGCTATTAGTCTGTCATAGCGCCATAGGTCATAACAAAAAACATTTTTTCATGTTAAACATATAATATAGTCAGACATCCACATAAAATAGAATGGTTAAAAACAAATTAAATATGAGAACCAAAAACAGAGTTTCTAATGAGATTAACAAGAGCAAAAACATCCAAATCAGAAAAACTATCAAAATACAAGCCAGACAATAAGTAGGATGGGAAAAGGGGGTGGTAAAAGAAGGGGTATTGTTGAGAGAGATAAGTACAAGACACTTGTTAGGTAATGTATGTGATGGTTGTTGTAAGTCAACACATGTGTTCATTGAAAATTTCATATTAAGTATAAGGACTATTACTTTGAGTTCCTCTAGTGCCCCTATTACATTTGGAATTAATCCTCCACAATAAACGGGTTAGATCCCGACAAATGTGAAATTATTGACAATGTCAACAGTTGCAACAGTAATATTTGGCTTAGTCATTCAATCACAACTTGGTATTAGCTCGGTATTGCTTTGGGTGTGAAGTGTTTTATATTAACCTTAAACGTTTGTGCTAACGTTTGCTTATAACTGTCTTGCTTAAGTAGCCTCTAAACAGTATAGTTATATATCAATGGTCCTTCATGGTCTAACACAGGTGATAAAATACTCAATGGTGCACCTTGGTGCAGTATATGAAGCAAAAAAGAGTATGTATGCGCGCACGTTATCCTGCGCGTAATTAGACGTATTTTAGAGTAAAAGTGGGCCATGAAATGCCAGACGGTCTCTTACCTCTCGTACCGATACAGCGTTTAATCGCGTGTTGCACAGAATCTCGAGGGGGCGCCATTAGCCGTCCTCTATGTGTATATATACGTTGCTATGGGGATGAGCGCCCGGCTCAGTCCCTTCTCCTTGTTTCGTCCAGTGTTTCCCTGGCGGCCATATTAGTGTAGTGTGTTCTATAGATAACATATAATAGAATGTTCAGATCCGATATAAGAGCATTCAAAAATGACTATGTTCAATGTATAATTGAATACTGTATTGTTATTTATGTCTTGTGGCAAAGTGATATCTCCCCACAGTAAGTTCAAGGAACATATCAAGTGTGTTAACATTGTATTGCGAGCGTGCGCGTTGGCCACGCTAGAACAAGAGGAAAGTGTCTAGTCACAATTAATACTATCCCTTGCTTTCTAAACCAGTCAGAAATGGTAATGTTATAGTTAACATCTCGCTGTATATGTACATAAATCAAAACGTAATCTATTGGTCAAACAGCATACAGAATAGCTATATATGGGGGAAAAGAGTCCATTCCCTCGTTCAATTAGACACATGATGAAATAGTTGCGGGATGTCGCAGTGAACATCCACATGAGAAGAACAAGAGTATGTTGAGTTTGCTATATCACTAATTACGTGTAAATATGCCAATATGCATGGGAAAGAATTACAGAGATAAAAAGTCATAAAGAGCAATCTGACAATAACACACTAAACTTTACAGGAATGTTAATTGAGTTCCTACAAAAAAAAGACACCATTTAATTGTCTGTGTTAAGGCCGAATACTGTAGAGTTAAATTTACAAATTATTTTGACCTCCATTTGTCTAAGTTTCTTTTCTCTGTCCCCTCCACGTCTTCCTAGTGTCACTCTTTGAAGACTAATGAATTGTATATCTGCCTTATCGTTCATTTGATGTTTCTCTTGCCAATGGCATGCAAGTGGCAGTCTGGGATCTTGATTGCTGATTTTTGCTAAATGCTCTCGTACTCGAGTCCTGAGTTCTCTGATCGTACTGCCTATATACACCAACTTACACACACAGATGATTGCATAGACCACATATTTTGTCCTACAGTCGATGGGTTGTCTGATTTTCAAGATCTTATTATTGCTGCTTGAGAATGAGTCTGTTTTCTTGTGTGCATATTTGCACATCGTGCAGGTCCCGCATTTCCTAAATCCGTTGGTGGTTGCTTTCAGCCAGTTCGATGATTCCTCCATCGTGTCTGGTAGATTCGAAGGACTTAGTTTGTTTTTCAAAGTCTGTGCTCTTTTGAAGATAATCATTGGTTTTTCATCCACAAAGTTCAAAATATTCTCATCCAATTCAACAAATGCCAGTGTTTGGCTAGAATTTTTTTCACATGTCTGTAGTAATCGTTGTATTTAGTGATAAAACCAATAGTCGGTTGTTCCAGCGTTTTGCTCCTTTTTACTAACGTTTGCACTTGTGTATGAATCCGTCGCATTCTTTCTTGCGGGGATATGGGTCCGCGAAAGGCCCCGAGTTGCATGGGTTCAGGTTCATTAGCAGTGGTAGGAGCATGCTCAGCCTTCGAGGAAGTTTCCATGGAGGTCTTTTGGAAGGACGTTCTGGTCTTCTTCTTCTCTGCCTTCCGTTCCTGGATACGGAAGTCTATCTGTAGAGAGAGATCCATGAGAGCCTGGAATGCGCCTGGACGAGCCACTCTGGCTAGCTCATCTTTTATCTCTTCATTTAGTCCTCTTCGAGAAAGGGTAAAGCAGGCTTCTTTGGCCAATTGCTTAAAGCGTGTCACATAGGTCAGCATGTCTTGGGAACCTTGTTGGAAATCTAGTAGGCGTTCCTGGGCACTAAATACCTGTTCTGGGTGGTCAAACATGGTCTTTAGAGCCTGTACGAATTCGTCGTAGTCATCCAAGAGGGCATCCCCAGAATGAACTAAGGGCGTGGCCAAAGTTAAAGCATTCCCAGAGAGATGCAAAATCATGAAGCCCATCTTTGCCCTGGGGGTGGAGAAGTAGTAGGGCTTGAAGGTGAAATGGACTAAACACGAGTCAAGGAATCCGCAAAGGGTTTTTGAAGAACCGTCGTATTTATCAACTACTCCGCCCAACAATACACTTTCCTTGGTCGCGGAATCCCGGGACAAGATTAATTGTTTTAGCGCGGCGTTCTCAGCCTTAAGATTCTGCACTTCCGTTGTTAACTCCTGCATGCCGCGCATCAGATCTTGAAGCGCCGCCTCCATGTCTGTGTCTATTTTGGTTCATTGGCGTCTCAATCTGTCACAGGTTTCCCCCCTTCTCACCTGTTGCTGTTGTTTACTGGAGCTCCTTGAAGGAGTTTTCTTGCGTACAGTCCGGGTCTTGTACAGCCCCGTGTGGGCTTCTTCGGGCTCCAGCGTGTGATCGGCGCTTCGACTCCTGGAACGTTCAGTATGTCCGGGAAATCCAGGAAATGATGTGTACTCGAGACGGGTACACGGGGGTCCAGGATACAGGAGGTAAGAAAAGGAAGGGACTTAAAGGAGGAAGAACAAAGGGCCCAGGAACCGGGAACAGGTAGTCAGCGAGAGCGAACTACGGCAACGCACGTCTAGCCACTGCAAGCGGTAGCATTGAGATGCGCGTGCCCGCGGGGGCATGGTTTCTTTATAGAGTGTGCTACGTCCGACGCGGAAGCTGGTAAACAACATTCCGTGTCTGTCGGCCATGATGGTAGTACTGCTGAGTGCAGGCCTCGATGTGTCAGGGACCAGGAAGTCCAAAAGGGACGCATCCGATGGTTCATGACAGTCGCTGTCATGTTGCTGCTGTCTGTGCCATTGGAATGCCCCCCTGAGGTTTTGCACCCTGGTGTCCCACTGTAATTTTTCCCCCTTCAGTGTGTGCCCTACTGTGTTTTCCTCTCTGATGCACCATGTAATTCCTGAGGTGTGTTCTTCGATATTGCACCTTGACCTCGTAGGAAGGCGAGTTAGTACTACAGACCCCACCAGGACTCTGCCCTTTCTGGAATTATGGCTCCGAAAACCCCATGGCAATGAATTGCATCCACTGCCTACTTGGTACTACTGCTACAAGCACCCTATGTTTGACATATTGCCCCGTGTTGCCCCACTCACACCCAGGACCAATCGCTCCACTCTGTCCACTGCTAGAGACACCAGCCCACTCCAGGGCACATCAGGACATCTCCTTGCAAGGAATACCCCTAAAGGGACATCACGGGAGGATAGCTCAGCGGCAACGTGCTCACCTTGGAAACAAGACGACACAAAGCAAAACAGGTTCAATCCCCGGGTCCGCACTTAGACACCTTCGGGTATTAAGCGCCTTATAAATACGCAACTAAGAGACATATTCCTGTAACAGCGCCTCAATGCCCCCGGGCTGTGTGAGCGCTTTAAAAATGCAAATAAATAAAAAATCACAATGCCCACACAGGATAGTTGCTCCAGGTTTTCTACCAGGCTCTCCATTAACCTCCCCCACTAACCTTCTCAACCTGTATGCTTAAACACACAAAGCACTAAGCCACTGGCACACAGCAATTGAATAACCCCTCCAACGAAAAAATGCTACACCGCTACAACAAACTTGCGGTTCATATTCCCGGCCAATGCATCCTAGCACCACTGGAAAACATGGTTCCCCTCTGCAGGGCTTTAAGTGGGTCGGGGCGAGCCAGGGCTCAGCCCCGGCAGTCTCCAAATATTGCCCTTGAGCCAAGGCTCTCAGAACTGACTTCTCCGACCAGATCTCTTACTTGCAGTAATGTAAATACAAAGCAGAGTGGCAATACGATGCCTACGGGCTGCTGTGCGCTTAACACATGTGAATAAATAAATAAATACTGCTCTTCTCCAGGAGATGTCACTATTAGTCATGTTTATAATGACAATATCAGCTAAATACATTTTGAATTAGGTTGTTTTAAAACACATTAGCACCCGGGACGGGGCCCAGCCAACCAGGTTCCGTGGATTGTGGGCTGAAACCTCTACTGCTTTGGTAACCCGGGGGGCTAATGGCGTTATCATCCCTTTCCATGAGCTGGAACGGGGAGGTAACGTCCCGGTGCCCTTCGTTATAGGCCCTCGGTTGGTGCTGCCGGGCCATTACCCCTGTTCCAGCCCTTGGAACAGGGTGATAACGCCATATTATATTTAGGTATTGCCATTACAATGATGTTAATTAGTACATAAGAATCACTGATTTCTGTAAAAAATATATGGGCTTGCATGTTGCAGTGACCTATTTTCCTTATAACCCAAACAAGGCCACACAGGGCTGTACAAGACCCGGACTGTACGCAAGAAATCTCCTTCAAGGAGCTCCAGTAAACAAGCAACAGGGGGGAAACATGTGACAGCGACACACATAGGAGGAAATCGCTGGGGCACCTCGGAGCAGTAAAGTGTAAGGTAGAATGCCAAATGGTGAGCAGGGTAGTGAGGGGCGCAAACAATCAAGCCACAACATGACCAAGCAAGACATCATAAGGGCTTGACAAGACATAGCACAACATTAGAAGTCGCAGCAAAAGACCCAACAATTCAAACAGTCTGGTCGCCTCCCCGCACTCTACCAGCAGCCATTTCCCTTTCTCACTTCGCTACTGTCTCTCGCGCTCTCACTCTCTCTCACTCTCTCTCTCAAACGTCGTCTATCACATATATGTCTGGAAACTGGCATGTGAGGTGATGGGGCAGTCTGTAGACTCCAATCATTGCCATAAGAGAAGTGTTCAGGGTTGTGGGTGGCATGGGTTGAGAGAAAGGGCAGCCTGAGCAATGGAGAGACCAGGTGCCCGCTACTCCTGCCTTGGTATGTTGATTGGCAGGGTCTGCGCCATCTCAATCCTCAGTGTAACTTCTCTAAGGGGCGGTGATCAGTAGGCTCTGCCGGTGCTTTGCCTGAAGGCGGGCAGGGGGAGATGCTATAATCCTGGCTGTTTCTCCCAGAAGTCTTCCCCTGTGTCTCCAAAATGCCTCAAACACCTCTCCCACTCTGCACACACCCAAAGGGCAACAATGGATCCCCCCCACCTCCCTACGCACCAGGGGTTCAGGTAACTCCTTAATTCACTTCCAGAATGATGCTGGAACTCTGCAGGGGGTTCTTCAAGGGGAAGCTGCCAGGATAAAAAGTGGAGTGTGGATGGTTCAAAATGCCCCCACAAAACTGAGTGCCCAACCCTCATTTCACTGCAGCCCCATATTTGCAGTATCCGGGGTCCCTTACCAGCAATAGATTTTCTGACAGATATCATTGGACCGCTCTGTGCGGGAGCCAAGAAATGGATTCTGGCAAAAGGCGCCAGGACACACGGTTCCATGATCTCAAACTAGAACAGTTACCCCAGAAGCTAAGAATGTGAAGGCTGCCCGCATCAGGCCTCAGACGCAGCTGTGCCAGGTGGGTACCCCATGTGTGCCCCGGATCTGGGCGCCCAAGAAGCAAAGATGGCCGCGTCAGACCTCAGACGCAGCTGTGCCAGGTGGGGCTCCCATGTGTCCCCCGGATCTGGGCTCCCCAGAAGCAAAGAACGTGAAGGCTGCCCACATCAGGCCTCCGGCGGAGCTGTGCCAGGTGGGGCTCCCATGTGTCCCCCGGATCTGGGCGCCCAAGAAGCAAAGATGCCCACATCAGACCTCAGACGCAGCTGTGCCAGGTGGGGCTCCCATGTGTCCCCCGGATCTGGGCTCCCCAGAAGCAAAGAACGTCAAGGCTGCCCACATCAGGCCTCCGACGGAGCTGTGCCAGGTGGGGCTCCCATGTGTCCCCCGGATCTGGGCTCCCCAGAAGCAAAGAACGTCAAGGCTGCCCACATCAGGCCTCCGACGGAGCTGTGCCAGGTGGGGCTCCCATGTGTCCCCCGGATCTGGGCTCCCAAGAAGCAAAGATGCCCGCATCAGACCTCAGACGCAGCTGTGCCAGGTGGGGCTCCCATGTGTCCCCCGGATCTGGGCTCCCCAGAAGCAAAGAACGTCAAGGCTGCCCACATCAGGCCTCCGACGGAGCTGTGCCAGGTGGGGCTCCCATGTGTCCCCCGGATCTGGGCTCCCCAGAAGCAAAGAACGTCAAGGCTGCCCACATCAGGCCTCAGACGCAGCTGTGCCAGGTGGGTACCCCTATGTGTCCCCTGGATCTGGGCTCCCAAGAAGCAAAGATGCCCGCATCAGGCCTCAGACGCAGCTGTGCCAGGTGGGGCTCCTATGTGTCCCCCGGATTTGGGCTCCCCAGAAGCAGGCCACATCAGGCCTCAGATGGAGCTGTGCCAGGCGGGGCTTCCATGTATCCCCAGATCTGGGCTCCCCAGAAGCAAAGAACGTCAAGGCTGCCCACATCAGGCCTCAGATGGAGCTGGCCAGGCGGGGCTCTCATGTGTCCACCGGATCTGTGCTCCCCAGAAGTAAAGATGCCCACATCAGGCCTCAGATGGAGCTGTATATCACATACAGGGGTAGCCGCCTGACAATAGTTAGAGCATACTCTTGGTACTGTATGCCTTTATTCAAAAAGGAGGTTGTGGTGTTTGCAAAGGTCACCACTAACCTAAACTTGTGTCAAAGTCTAATGGACCCCAAGAGGGTGAAAGCTACATGCACATTCATTCGTACATGTGAGAACAAAAGTTATACAAGATGTATATTTATTACAACAAGCTCATCGACCAACAACACTCAAGGTGTGGCAACTTGATGCTTTCCTTTAGACTTTGACACAAGTTTAGGTTAGTGGTGACCTTTGCAAACACCACAACCTCCTTTTTGGATAAAGGCATACAGTACCAAGAGTATGCTCTAACTATTGTCAGGCGGCTACCCCTGTATGTGATATATTGTTACCTCAGCCTAAGGTTCCGCCAGTTGGGCTGGCCCTCCAGTTAATACTCAGACGGAGCTGTGCCAGGCGGGGCTCCCATGTGTCCCCATTCCTCATAGGAATTATGCATTCCTGGCAGGTAGGCAGCATGGCCCTGATTCGTGGAATTATTTGCGTGTAAAACGGGGGTTTGCGTGCCATTCTGTCCGCAAATCCCCATTCGTCAAACAGGGACTTGCGGGCAGAATGGCGCGCAAATCCCGGTTTACACGCAAATAATTCCATGAATCAGGGCCTATGTATGTCTGTCGTCCAGTTTCTCTTTCCTATCACCTCGCCCCCAAACTTCCTCCTCCTTTCCACAGACTAAGGTCTCAGGCCACACCTTGGCAGGGTCCCAATATGCCACCCTTTGGACAAGGCAGCCCAGAGCGGTGATGGGCGCAGTATACATATTGGATACCACTGCATCAACCCCATCCCATGGTCCACCAGCTCCCCCCCCCCCCACATCCCCCGCCTCCCCCCCCCCGCCCTGCATGTCTCTCCCCCTCCCTCGCTCTTATCTTTGTGTTTATTTGGTCTCTCTCCAGCTGCCTGAACTCAGAGCGGGGTGGGGGCGTGGGAGGGGAGCTCCTAAACTCCAGGGTAAAGCCCTAGAGTGGCAGCTGCCCCCCTTCCTCTCCCTCCTGGCCGGGGTCTGTGAGGGCTGGGGCCCCTGTGCTTCACCCCATCGCCTCCTGTGTGCCACTGCCAGCCCCCCTACTAGAGAGGGTAGACGGGCGGGGGCCTGGCACTGCAGGGCAGAGCTCCAAGAGTAATGGCAAGACTACAGGCTGCAGTGGAAACGAGGAGTGGGCACTTCTCCTTCCCAGCTCGCGCAAACCCTCCATGTGGGTGGGGGTGGGGGGGGGGGGCTGTTCCCGCCTCCATCTCCTTCCACGTAAAGAATATACTCCGAGGCACTATACGCTGCCGGGCAGAGCTCCCCACTTCCTGCCCCGGACGGGAGAGTGGGAGGAGAGATTGGGTAGAAAGAGGTGGGGGCACTAGGAGTGCCAAGCAACAACACTCCAAGCAGAGTACTCCAGTGTCATTCCATCCTGAGAAGAGCCCGCAGTGTAAGGCTGTCCTCAAGGACCAGGGCTGCCAGTTTGCAGGCAGCTTAGATGCCCCCTTCATTTGGAGGGTAGGAGGAGGAGAAGTGTGGACCAGCGTGGCACCCTGGAAGGTGGGTGCCCTCAAGGAGCAGGTCTGCCAGCTTGCAGCCAGCTTAGATGCCCCCTTCATTTGGAGGGTAGGAGGAGAAGTGTGGACCGGCGTGGCACACTGGAAGCTGGGCGCCCCACCACGAAATAAGGCAGGGCACCCGAAACGGGCAGAGACTTCAAAAGGCGGAGGCCTCACACTATTCCAATGGACAGTGGACTTCTTGGCCTTCCCCAACACCTACGCCAGTCGCCTTACATCTGCTCGGTGATGTCCATTTTCCTTGGCGCAATGACCTCCTGCGGTTTTGTGGCGGCGTTGCCAGGGTGCCCATAAAGACTTGCACTCTTAGGATGGCCAACGCGAGCGTGGTGCAGAGCTCGGATCTCCAGGCCACGGTGAGGCTCAGCCTGGAGGCCAAGGCCGCCATCACGCTGGTCTACGGGCTGCTCTTCGTGTGCGGGGTGCTGGGAAACACGCTGGTGATCCGGGTCATCCAGAAGATGCGGGCCCGCTGCCTCATCCAGGCCTCCGTCAGTCACCACCTCTGCAGCCTGGCCTGCTCGGACCTGCTGGTGCTGCTGGTGGGCATCCCCACCGAACTCTACAGCATCATCTGGGCGCCCGGCCCCTGGCCCAGCGGCACAGTGGGCTGCAAGGGCTTCTATGCGCTCTGGGAGATCTCGAGCTACGCCACCATCTTCAACATCCTGGCCTTCAGCTGCGAGCGCTACCTGGTGACCTGCCACCCGCTGCGGGTCAAGCTGATGCCCAGCTCGCGCACCCGGAAGCTGGTGGGGCTGGTGTGGGCGACGGCCGTGCTCTCCGCCCTGCCCACCCTCTTCACCATGGGCATGGAAGACGCCTTCCTGCCCTTCCGCCAGGCGGGCCAGGTGCCGCGGGCGCCGTTCTGGATCTGCACCAACCTGCTGGCCCAGGAAGCCCTATTTGCGGTGACCATCTTGCTGTCCTTCGCCCTCTACGTGCTGGTGCTGCTGGCGGTGGCGGTGACCTGCCGGAGCATGATGCGCGCCCTCCAGCGCAGCCAAGCGGGCGCCATCGCGGTGCGGAGCCGCTCGGGCGCCGTCCAGGTGCTCGCCAAGTGCCGGGGTACGGGCAAGACCTGCATCCGCAGGCAGAACATCCTCATGCTGGGTGAGTGGCCTTTCCTAGCCGCCAGCTATGCGCGGCGCCTCCTGCCATGTTACCCCAGCGGGCCAGCCACACAAGGACAGGGGGAGGGCCACGAAGGCTTGCCCTCTGATTGGTGTGTAAGGGTGTCATTCTTTCTATCTGCATTCCTTGCTTTGTTGTGTTTGAGGGGTGGCCCTGTGGGGCTGGAGGGGATTGTAGAGCTGTGTCATGGGGTTAGTAGTTTCTACACTCCCCAGCCTTAAACTGGTCTTCCTATTTGATTTCCACCCTAAATAACAAGAGGCTGCATGTCTGTCCCCCAGCCATGAATACAATCGGGGCCTTCATCACACACAAAGATATCAGACAGGCTGAGCCTCAGGTGGGGCTAACCAAGCTAGCATTGCCCATCACACGCCCATCACTTTGCATTCTGGTACTTGTAGTCCTGGATTTATGGGGGGGGGGGGAATACAAAATGATATGACTCAAAAAGCCAGAAGCTTCAGAACATCTCCAAATTGGCCGGGCCCTACTGCTGTGGATTTGGGGACATTGGGATGGATGAGTAAAGGGAGTCCTTAATCCCCCTTCCTTCACTCGAGATGGATGTCTGGGAGTGACAGCTTGGATAGCAGATCTTTCTCTGTGCGGGGTGAAAAGGGAGGAGATCTAGACTGTTGGAGGGGGAGAGACTGCCAGGAAAAAGAGGCTGCTGTGGAAAGAGTGAGCCTGAACAAAGAGTCGAGACTGTCGTGGAAAAACGGACCACGGAGCAGAATGAAAGAATGTGGCAGACGAGTTAAAGCACGGTAGATAGAGTGCAGCCTCACTCCGGAGGCATATTGCCTGCTAGTCTTAAACTGAGAGACTGTAGGGCAAGAAAGGAAAGCGGAGCAAAAGCCGGAGCATGCAGGGGCAAAAGCGGGACCATGCAGGGGCAAAAGCGAGACGATCCAGGGGCAAAAGCGAGAGCATGCAGGGGCAAAAGCGAGAGAAAAGCAGGGGTAAAAGCGAGAGCATGCAGGGGCAAAAGCGAGACGATCCAGGGGCAAAAGGGAGAGCATCCAGGGGCAAAAGCGAGAGCATGCAGGAGCAAAAGCGAGAGCATGCAGGGGCAAAAGCGAGAGCATGCAGGAGCAAAAGCGAGAGCACGCAGGGGCAAAAGCGAGACGATCCAGCTGCAAAAGCGGGAGCATCCAAGGGCAAAAGCGAGAGCATGCAGGACAAAAGCGAGAGCAGGCAAGGGCAAAAACGAGAGGATCCAAGGGCAAATGCGAGAGCATGCAGGAGCAAAAGCGAGAGCATGCAGGGGAAAAAGCTAGAGCATCCAAGGGCAAAAGCGAGAGCATGCAGGGTCAAAAGCGAGAGCATGCAGGAGCTTAAGCGAGAGCATGCAGGGGCAAAAGTGAGAGCATGCAGGGGCAAAAGCGAGAGCATGAGGGATCAAAGCCGGAGCATGCAGGGGCAAAAGCGAGAGAAAAGCAGGGGCAAAAGCGAGAGCATGCAGGGGCAAAAGCAAGAGCATGCAGGAGAAAAAGCGAGAGCATGCAGGGGCAAAAGCGAGAGCATGCAGGATCAAAGGCGAGAGCATGCAGGGGCAAAAGCGAGAGTATGCAGGATCAAAGCCGGAGCATGCAGGGGCAAAAGCGAGAGAAAAGCAGGGGCAAAAGCGAGAGCATGCAGGGGCAAAAGTGAAAGCATGCAGGGGCAAAAGCAAGACCATGCAGGGGCAAAAGCGAGAGCATGCAGGGGCAAAAGCGAGAGCATGCAGGATCAAAGGCGAGAGCATGCAAGGGCAAAAGCGAGAGCATGCAGGGGAAAAAGCGAGACGATCCATGGGCAAAAGCGAGAGCATGCAGGAACAAAAGCGAGAGCATGCAGGAGCAAAAGCGAGAGCATGCAGGGGCAAAAGCGAGACGATCCAGCTGTAAAAGCGAGAGCATCCAAGGGGAAAGCGAGAGCATGCAGGACAAAAGCGAAAGCATCCAAGGGCAAAAGTGAGAGCATGCAGGGCAAAAGCGAGAGCATCCAAGGGCAAAAGCGAGACTATGCAGGGGCAAAAGCGAGAGCATGCAGGGGCAAAAGCGAGAGCATGCGGGGCAAAAGGGAGAGCATGCAGGGGCAAAAGCGAGAGCGTGCAGGGGAAAAAGCGGGAGCACGCAGAAGCAAAAGCGAGAGCATGCAGGGGCAAAAGCGAGAGCATCCAAGGGCAAAAGCGAGAGCGTGCAGGGGCAAAAGCGAGAGCATCCAAGGGCAAAAGCGAGAGCATGCAGGGGCAAAAGTGGGAGCATGCAGGAGCAAGAGCATGCAGGGGCAAAAGCGAGAGCATGCAGGGGCAAAAGCGAGACGGTCCAAGGGCAAAAGCAAGAGCATCCAAGGGCAAAAGCAAGAGCATGCAGGGGCAAAAGCGAGAGCATCCAGGGGCAAAAGCGAGAGCATCCAAGGGCAAAAGTGAGAGTATGCAGGGGCAAAAGCGATATGATCCAGTGGCAAAAGCGAGAGCATCCAACGGCAAAAGCGAGAGCATGCAGGGGCAAAAACGAGAGCAGGCAGGGGCAAAAGGGAGAAGATGCAGGGGCAAAAGCAAGAGCAGGCATGGGCAAAAGTGATAAGATGCAGGGGAAAAAGCAAGAGTATGCAGGGGCAAAAGCGAGAGCATTCAGGAGCAAAATGGAGAAAATGCAGGGGCAAAAGTGAGAAGATGCAGGGGCAAAAGTGAGAAGATGCAGGGGCAAAAGCAAGAGTATGCAGGGGCAAAAGCGAGAGCATGCAGGGGCAAAAGCGAGAAGATGCAGGTGCAAAAGCAAGAGCATGCAGAGGCAACATTGAGAAAATGCTGGGTCAAAAGCAAGAGCATTCAGGAGCAAAAGCGAGAGCAGGCAGGGGCAAAAGCGGGAACATCCAAGGGCAAAAGCGGGAGCATGCAGGAGCAAATTGAGATGGTAGGAGAAACAGTGCATATGAAACAAGCATTAGCAAAGCCAACCGTTTTGGCGTTTACTGCTGTTCTTTGCAATTTACATTTTTAGGCACCAGGGTATAAGGAGGGGAGTGCAGAATTTCAGGGGAGGATGCAAGAAGGAAAAGGGGAAAAGTGCACAGGAGGAAGCCATTGAGAGAGGGTGCCATCAATGAGTAGAAGAAGGAAACATGAACAAGAAAGGTAAGAGTTGGAGAAGGAATCAGGGTGAGAGAGGAGATATGTTCAAAGTTGCCAGGGTGAGCGGGAGAGCAAGGGTGTAAGGAGAAAAGGTCAAAAGAGAGAGAAACAGCGCAGAGAGATAGTGACAACGCAAAGAGAAAGACAGTGCAGACAGCACAGTGAGAGAGAGGCAGTGCAGCGAGAGAGAGGCAGCGCAGCGAGAGAGAGGCAGCGCAGAGAGAGAGGCAGTGCAGAGAGAGAGGCAGTGCAGAGAGGGAGACAGTGCAGAGAGAGTGACAACGCAAAGAGAAAGACAGCACAGAGAGAGGCAGTGCAGAGAGAGAGGCAGTGCAGGGGCAGAGGCAGTGCAGAGAGAGAGGCAGTGCAGAGAGAGAGGCAGTGCAGAGAGAGAGGCAGTGCAGAGAGAGTGACAATGCAAAGAGAAAGACAGTGCAGAGAGAGGCAGCACAGAGAGAGAGGCAGTGCAGCGAGAGAGAGGCCGTGCAGGGGCAGAGGCAGCGCAGAGAGAGAGGCAGTGCAGAGAGAGAGGCAGTGCAGAGAGAGTGACAATGCAAAGAGAAAGACAGTGCAGAGAGAGGCCGCACAGAGAGAGGCAGTGCAGAGAGAGAGGCAGTGCAGAGGCAGCGCAGAGAGAAAGACAGTGCAGACAGCACAGTGAGAGAGAGGCAGTGCAGCGAGAGAGAGGCAGCGCAGCGAGAGAGGCAGCGCAGGGGCAGAGGCAGCGCAGAGAGAGAGGCAGTGCAGAGAGAGTGACAACGCAAAGAAAAAGACAGTGCAGAGAGAGGCAGCACAGAGAGACAGTGCAGCGAGAGAGAGGCAGTGCAAAGGCAGAGGCAGCGCAGAGAGAGAGACAGTGCAGACAGCACAGTGAGAGAGAGGCAGCACAGAGAGGCAGTGCAGCGAGAGAGAGGCAGTGCAGAGAGAGAGGCAGTGCAGAGGCAGAGGCAGCGCAGAGAGAAAGACAGTGCAGACAGCACAGTGAGAGAGAGGCAGTGCAGTGAGAGAGAGGCAGCGCAGCGAGAGAGGCAGCGCAGCGAGAGAGGCAGCGCAGCGAGAGAGGCAGTGCAGAGAGAGAGGCAGTGCAGAGAGGGAGACAGTGCAGAGAGAGTGACAACGCAAAGAGAAAGACAGCGCAGAGAGAGGCAGCACAGAGAGAGAGGCAGTGCAGGGGCAGAGGCAGTGCAGAGAGAGAGGCAGTGCAGAGAGAGAGGCAGTGCAGAGAGAGTGACAATGCAAAGAGAAAGACAGTGCAGAGAGAGGCAGCACAGAGAGAGAGGCAGTGCAGCGAGAGAGAGGCCGTGCAGGGGCAGAGGCAGCGCAGAGAGAGAGGCAGTGCAGAGAGAGAGGCAGTGCAGAGAGAGTGACAATGCAAAGAAAAAGACAGTGCAGAGAGAGGCAGCACAGAGAGAGAGGCAGTGCAGCGAGAGAGAGGCAGTGCAGGGGCAGAGGCAGCGCAGAGAGAGAGGCAGTGCAGAGAGAGAGGCAGTGCAGAGAGAGTGACAATGCAAAGAGAAAGACAGTGCAGAGAGAGGCAGCACAGAGAGAGGCAGTGCAGAGAGAGAGGCAGTGCAGAGAGAGAGGCAGTGCAGAGGCAGCGCAGAGAGAAAGACAGTGCAGACAGCACAGTGAGAGAGAGGCAGTGCAGCGAGAGAGAGGCAGCGCAGCGAGAGAGGCAGCGCAGAGAGAGAGAGGCTGTGCAGGGGCAGAGGCAGCGCAGAGAGAGAGGCAGTGCAGAGAGAGTGACAACGCAAAGAAAAAGACAGTGCAGAGAGAGGCAGCACAGAGAGACAGTGCAGCGAGAGAGAGGCAGTGCAAAGGCAGAGGCAGCGCAGAGAGAGAGACAGTGCAGACAGCACAGTGAGAGAGAGGCAGTGCAGTGAGAGAGGCAGCGCAGCGAGAGAGGCAGCGCAGCGAGAGAGGCAGCGCAGAGAGAGAGGCAGTGCAGAGAGAGAGGCAGTGCAGAGAGGGAGACAATGCAGAGAGAGTGACAACGCAAAGAGAAAGACAGCGCAGACAGAGGCAGCACAGAGCGAGAGGCAGTGCAGGGGCAGAGGCAGTGCAGAGAGAGAGGCAGTGCAGAGAGAGAGGCAGTGCAGAGAGAGTGACAATGCAAAGAGAAAGACAGTGCAGAGAGAGGCAGCACAGAGAGAGGCAGTGCAGAGAGAGAGGCAGTGCAGAGAGAGAGGCAGTGCAGAGGCAGCGCAGAGAGAAAGACAGTGCAGACAGCACAGTGAGAGAGAGGCAGTGCAGCGAGAGAGAGGCAGCGCAGCGAGAGAGGCAGCGCAGGGGCAGAGGCAGCGCAGAGAGAGAGGCAGTGCAGAGAGAGTGACAACGCAAAGAAAAAGACAGTGCAGAGAGAGGCAGCACAGAGAGACAGTGCAGCGAGAGAGAGGCAGTGCAAAGGCAGAGGCAGCGCAGAGAGAGAGACAGTGCAGACAGCACAGTGAGAGAGAGGCAGTGCAGTGAGAGAGGCAGCGCAGCGAGAGAGGCAGCACAGAGAGAGAGGCAGTGCAGAGAGAGAGGCAGTGCAGAGAGGGAGACAGTGCAGAGAGAGTGACAACGCAAAGAGAAAGACAGTGCAGAGAGAGGCAGCACAGAGAGAGAGGCAGTGCAGGGGCAGAGGCAGTGCAGAGAGAGAGGCAGTGCAGAGAGAGAGGCAGTGCAGAGAGAGTGACAATGCAAAGAGAAAGACAGTGCAGAGAGAGGCAGCACAGAGAGAGAGGCAATGCAGTGAGAGAGAGGCAGTGCAGAGAGAGAGGCAGTGCAGAGGCAGAGGCAGCGCAGAGAGAAAGACAGTGCAGACAGCACAGTGAGAGAGAGGCAGTGCAGTAAGAGAGAGGCAGCGCAGCGAGAGAGGCAGTGCAGCGAGAGAGGCAGCGCAGCGAGAGAGGCAGTGCAGAGAGAGAGGCAGTGCAGAGAGGGAGACAGTGCAGAGAGAGTGACAACGCAAAGAGAAAGACAGTGCAGAGAGAGGCAGCACAGAGCGAGAGGCAGTGCAGAGAGAGAGGCAGTGCAGAGAGAGAGGCAGTGCAGAGAGAGTGGCAATGCAAAGAGAAAGACAGTGCAGAGAGAGGCAGCACAGAGAGAGAGGCAGTGCAGTGAGAGAGAGGCAGTGCAGAGAGAGAGGCAGTGCAGAGGCAGAGGCAGCGCAGAGAGAAAGACAGTGCAGACAGCAGAGTGAGAGAGAGGCAGTGCAGTAAGAGAGAGGCAGCGCAGCGAGAGAGGCAGCGCAGCGAGAGAGGCAGTGCAGAGAGAGAGGCAGTGCAGAGAGGGAGACAGTGCAGAGAGAGTGACAACGCAAAGAGAAAGACAGTGCAGAGAGAGGCAGCACAGAGCGAGAGGCAGTGCAGGGGCAGAGGCAGTGCAGAGAGAGGCAGCACAGAGAGAGAGGCAGTGCACCGAGAGAGGCCGTGCAGAGGCAGAGGCAGCGCAGAGAGAGAGGCAGTGCAGAGAGAGTGACAATGCAAAGAAAAAGACAGTGCAGAGAGAGGCAGCACAGAGAGAGAGGCAGTGCAGCGAGAGAGAGGCAGTGCAGGGGCAGAGGCAGCGCAGAGAGAGAGGCAGTGCAGAGAGAGTGACAATGCAAAGAGAAAGACAGTGCAGAGAGAGGCAGCACAGAGAGAGGCAGTGCAGAGAGAGAGGCAGTGCAGAGAGAGAGGCAGTGCAGAGAGAGTGACAATGCAAAGAGAAAGACAGTGCAGAGAGAGGCAGCACAGAGAGAGAGGCAGTGCACCGAGAGAGAGGCCGTGCAGGGGCAGAGGCAACGCAGAGAGAGAGGCAGTGCAGAGAGAGTGACAATGCAAAGAAAAAGACAGTGCAGAGAGAGGCAGCACAGAGAGAGAGGCAGTGCAGCGAGAGAGAGGCAGTGCAGGGGCAGAGGCAGCGCAGAGAGAGAGGCAGTGCAGCGAGAGAGAGGCAGTGCAGAGAGAGTGACAATGCAAAGAGAAAGACAGTGCAGAGAGAGGCAGCACAGAGAGAGGCAGTGCAACGAGAGAGAGGCAGTGCAGAGAGAGAGGCAGTGTAGAGGCAGAGGCAGCGCAGAGAGAAAGACAGTGCAGACAGCACAGTGAGAGAGAGGCAGTGCAGCGAGAGAGAGGCAGCGCAGCGAGAGAGGCAGCGCAGAGAGAGAGGCAGTGCAGCGAGAGAGAGGCCGTGCAGGGGCAGAGGCAGCGCAGAGAGAGAGGCAGTGCAGAGAGAGAGGCAGTGCTGAGAGAGTGACAATGCAAAGAGAAAGACAGTGCAGAGAGAGGCAGCACAGAGAGACAGTGCAGAGAGAGAGGCAGTGCAAAGGCAGAGGCAGTGCAGAGAGAGAGACAGTGCAGACAGCACAGTGAGAGAGAGGCAGCAAAGAGAGAAAGGCAGTGCAGCGAGAGAGAGGCAGTGCAGCGAGAGAGGCAGCGCAGAGAGAGGGGCAGTGCAGATGCAAATGCAGCGCAGAGAGAGAGAGAGAGAGGCAGCGCAGAGAGGGAGGGGCAGCGCAGATAGAGAGGGGCAGTGCAGATAGAGAGAGGGGCAGTGCAGATAGAGAGAGAGGGGCAGCGTAGAGAGAGAGAGGCAGCACAGAGAGAGAGAGGCAGCAGAGCGAGGCAGCACAGAGAGAAAAGCAGCACATAGAGAGAGAGGGGCAGCGCAGAGAGAGGCAGTGCAGAGAGAGAGACAGTGCAGAGAGAGAGGAAAAGGCAGCGCAGAGAGAGTGGCAGCACAGAGAGAGAGATGCGGCAGAGAGAGGCAGCACAGATAGAGAAAAGCAGCACAGAGAGAGAGGCAGTGCAGAGAGATGCAGCATGGAGAGAAAGCGCAGAGATAGAGAGAAAGCGCAGAGAGAGTGAGAAAGCGCAGAGAGACAGAGAAAGCGAGAAAGTGGCCGCGCAAAATTCTAGAGAGGGTGCCATCAATGATGAGAAGGGGGAAACATGAAAGAGTGAGAGTGGCAGTGTAAGAGGAAAAGGGACGGTGTGAGAGGAAAGGTGAGAGAAAAAGGGCTGTGAGCAAAGGCAAGAGATGGAGAAGATGGAATGCGGGTGCAAGGGGAGATCTCTTGAAGGGAGCCAGTGTGAGAGGGAAATGAAGGGCATAAGGAAGAAAGGTGAAAAGAGAGAGTGCATAGAGTGACATCGAAGAGGGAGAGTGACAGCGCAGAGAGTGACAGCCTAGAGAGAGAGAGACATCGCAGAGAGAGGGTGACAGCGCAGAAAGAGAGAGTGACAGTGCAGAGAGAGTGACATCGCAGAGAGAGTGACAGTGTAGAGAGTGACAGCCTAGAGAGAGGGTGAGAGCGCAGAGACAGGGTGACAGCGCAGAAAGAGAGAGTGACAGCGCGGAGGGAGTGACAGCCCAGAGAGAGATAACCAGCGCAGAGAAAGTACGCTGCCTCTATCAATTTGATACATTAATGTTTGCAAAGGTCAAGCATTCCTTGTAAGCAGAGGCAGACACTTCTTGGGTATTGAAGAGGCGCCTGTAACAGGAGCATTTGGAATAAATGGCATTGGACACTTTCTAGCTGGTGGCTTCTGTACGGCAGCAACAGGTAACTGGAAAGTACACCCGGTGAATACGTACACAGTAGAGGAAGTGCAGGGCAGGGCTCTAGACTCGGAACAGTGACTTGCTCACGCCTAGGTCAGGGCCCCGCAGCCTTTGGCTCTGGGGGTGACTTCGAGCGCACCTCCCATTACCTCCACATCCACTCTTCCTCGTCCCAGTACTTACTTCATGAGGCCCCTGCCTCCGACACAGGACCTTCTTCTATTTCTTTAAATTCCTATAACTCCTCCCCCACATCCACGTCACTCAGTTTAATTTTTCCTGCCTCCGGCAGGTTGGACTTTTTCTTCCCGGTGCAGGGCACTGGGGAGCACTGATTGCTGGCCCCCTGGGCGGGGGGCTGTGTGGCGGGGCCCTCGGCCCCCTCGGGTGCGGCGCTGCTCCTGGGCCACCTGCGGGGCTTGGGGTCACAATTGAGCGGGATTGCCTTGCTCGGTTCTTTGCTGGGCTCCGGACCGCAGGGTGAGCATTGTGTCCCGGGTCCTGCATGGCCCGGGGGAAGGTAAGGAGAGGGGAGGACTGGGCTTGATGTTTTTCCCCTCTCCTCCTGTTTTGGCCATCTTGATTCGACAGGCCTTTTCCTCGTGCTCTGTGTACACATCTTTACGGGAAATGATGGCAAGCACTTGGCAGTATGGGCTAGCCTTCCCTTTTGTTGTGTGGCCTCTCTGCTTCTTGTCGTGGGGTGACAGTGGCAGAGAGTCTTTGAAAGTGCGGGGGCTCTGTTCTGTCGCAGGCATGTCACATACCACCCGCTCCTCAGACACACACAGCACAGGATGCACCGGATGTTAGCTGCATTCTCTGGGGGAAGGTAAGGAGAGGGGAGGACTGTGCTTGATATTTTTCCCCTCTCCTGCTGGTATGGCCATCTTGACTCCTTCAACATGCCGTTTCCTCGTGCTTTGTGTACACATCTTTGTTGGAAATGATGGCAAGCACTTGGCAGTATGGGCTAGCCTTCCCTTTTGTTGTGTGGCCTCTCTGCTTCTTGTCGTGGGGTGACAGTGGCAGAGAGTCTTTGAAAGTGCGGGGGCTCTGTTCTGTCGCAGGCATGTCACATACCACCCGCTCCTCAGACACACACAGCACAGGATGCACCGGATGTTAGCTGCATTCTCTGGGGGAAGGTAAGGATAGGGGAGGACTGTGCTTGATATTTTTCCCCTCTCGTGCTGGTATGGCCATCTTGACTCCTTCAACATGCTGTTTCCTCGTGCTCTGTGTACACATCTTTATTGGAAATAATGGCAAGCACTTGGCAGTATGGCCTAGCCTTCCCTTTTTGTTGTGAGGCCTCTCTGCTTCTTGTCGTGGGGTGACAGTGGCAGAGAGTCTTTGAAAGTGCTGGGGCTCTGCTCTGTCACAGGCATGTCACATACTACCCGCTCCTCAGACACACGCAGCCCAGGATGCACCGGATGTTGGCTGCATTCTTTGCGTGCAGCCTGTGAAAACGGCGCAGATTTGGACGCGTCTGCAAGCGGCCTGAAGGGTACCAGCCTGGCATAGTCTACACTTTGGGTTCGAGTCTCTGCGGTGCTGACTCGGCATTTCATCCTTCCTAGACCGACGCATTGGAACGATTTAGAGCTTGGGGCTACCAGCTACTGGATACAGGGCTCAAGCCACCTCTCAGTAATGTGGCGAGTTAGTGGTGTGTTTGGGTCTGTGCTAGCTATGGACGCAGACTCCTTGTCCTGTCCTCTTCCTCTGAACTGCACGAGGGAAGGTCAAAGGAGATGATTTTCTTTTCCCTTGTCCGGCATGGAATTATAGAAAATGCATCATGGAAGTAATGGCCATTCAGAGGGTTCCCAGTGTCTCTTCTTTTAGGGCCTAGGTCCTCCGGTGCTGACGTGTTGCTTTCACGCCTCCTCTCAGACTTGTGGGAAGTGATATGGCACATGGTGGCACATGTCTGCGCTTAGAGGGGTTCTCAGAGCCCCTGGTGCCGGTGGAGGGGATGTCACTTCAGTGGGTTTTTCCAGTGTAGGAATACCCCAGGTGGGGGGTTGCCTTTGATGTCTGCTATCCGGGATGGATTGCTTTGCCCTGCTTTGTGACAGTACTCTGCCCTTTTGACGCCAGCCTGGTGGCTCCTCTGTCGGCTGGGGGGGCCCTGGTCTGCTGGACTTCTGGGCTGTCCTGTATCTTCCTTTTGCTAAGTCGGATCTTTTTGTGGGCTGACAAGCATGCTGTTATATTGTTGCGCAGGCATGCTTCAACGTCCTGTGATTTTCCTCTGGTGCAAGTGCAGTGACTGGCGGTTTTCCCTGGCTCCTCGTCTCTATCTTCTCTGAGGTGTATGGGACCGGTGGGTTCGGCTTCCTGGGTAATGGGCTCCTTCCGGAGGGGGGTATCGGTTGCAGTTCCTGTCTCCTCCTATCCAGGTTTGCATGGTTAGGACTTTGGTACCCAACTAACGGTCCAAGTAGTTGGCCATGGGATCCGTTCTCTAGGAAGGATTGTTGTGGGTTACCGTCTTGCCCGTTCCTCTCCCTGTTCAGGGTTAAGTTTTCTACTTGCGGGTGTTCCTGGTCCCTATGCCTTCTAGGATCTGTCAACTGCTTATGGGTCTCAAGACCCTGCACTGCTTGTCCAGACGTCTGGGGAGAGTGTACTCTGGATGTTGTGCAGGGGGGGCCTTGCTGGCTGGTCTGGGCTGGGTTCTCAGAAGGCAGTGTGTCTCGGCTCGCCTGTTGCTGAAGTTACGGGGCACGTGGCGTCTTGCGTTTTTTCAGTTCCTTGAGCCCGTCTTCGGTTATGTCCCCTGGTGTCTTATACTCTCTCCCACTGGTTTCCGACGTCTCGGCTTTCGTAGTTGTGTTTTCGGTGTCCCCAGCGCTGCGAGTATCCCTACAGTGGTGGCGGGGGGTTTCAGGTCTACAGGCTGAGGTGTGCATGGTCCATCCTCCTGTGGCCTCTCTTACTACCGACGCCAGCAGAAAGGGTCTACATTGGGGGTCCTCTCAGCTCAAGGGTTGTGAGATCTGGGGAGAGCCGGCGATCATCCAATTGGCAAGAGTTGTGCCATTGTCCAAGCTCTGGTGTACTACAAGGAGTTGCTGGACGGTCGGCGGTTTTGATCCGATCGGACAATACGACGGCCTTGGCATATGTCAACTGCAAAAGGGGTTCCGGCTGTTCCTTGAATGCTCTGGCAGCGCTGATAGGCACCTGGGAGAAATCTCATCTGGTGTCTCTGGTGGCCTCACGTATCAGAAGGGTGGACAATGTTCAAGCGGATCTTCTCAGATGCCGGTTTTCACTCCTCGGCGGAACTGGTCCTGTTGGCCCAGGTCTTTGCAGTGACCTGTGTCAGATTAGGGTCCCCGGTTCTACACCTGTTTGCATCCCCGGCCTCAGCAGAAGTTCGCCTCTTCTGCTCTCGGTTTCAGGCCGGGGGGATTGGGGAATGGACGCCCTCTCTGTACAGTGGCCTTGGGGTTTTCCTTTATGCCTTTCCGCCTAATCCCCTTCTGCCCCGGGTGGTTTGGCGCATCAGAGTGTCCAGGGTGACTGTGTTGTTGTTAGCTCAGTTCTGGTCCCGCCGGAGTTGGCTCCCCTCTCTGTTGGAGCTTCGGTCCTAGGAACCTTGGCTGATTCCGAGGTGGCCGTGTCCCCTTCAAGGGGATCTGCGGTTGGAATTCCACTGGATGCAATGGGCAGTGTGGCTATTGCTCAGTCTAGGTTGATATCTCAGGGGTTCTCAGATCCTGTAGTTGAGTACATAATGGATGCTCTTAGACCCTCCACTCTGAAGGTGTTCTGATAAAGGGCTTCCCCCTTGGGATATCCCTCTTGTATTACAGTTCCTACAAGGGCCTCCTTTTGAGCCCTTTTCCGAGATTGATATCAAACATCTCACACTGAAATCTGCTTTTCTTATTGCCTTCGCTTCTGCCCGTAGGCTTGGGGAGATTGGGGCTCTCTTATGTCACCCTCCTTTCCTGAGGGTGCTGCCAGACTCGGTGCTGCTGAGGTGTGGGCCGAAGTTCCTCCCTTAAGTTGTATCTCGGTTTTCACACCTCTCAGGATCTGGTTCTCCCTGACTTCTTTCATGATCCGAGAATGCATGAGGAGGTGGCTTGGTTTAACATTATGTCCGGCAGGACGTGTTGGAGTATTTGGCTAGGTTTGCTTTTTCCCACCAATCTGATAGTCTTCTGATTGCTTGTGGTCCGGCTGGGGCTGGGCAAAACGCATCTGTGGTTTCCATTTTCCGATTGTTCCGGGTTGTGATCCCAGTGCCTATATGGCTTTTGGCCTGCCTGTGCCTGCGCACGATCAGGGGCGGTCCACCAGGGGTTTGACGGCATCCTGGGCCGATGCAAGGAGGGTTTTTCTCTGCAAAAGATTTGTATGGCTGCCGCCTTGGCTGGTCTAGGGATTTCCATCAACCGCTATGGGTTGAGTTTCTCCCACTCGGGGGGTTGGTTCCTTCGTGGTTGGAGTTTTATCTGTGGGGATGTGAATTAAGAGTTATTGTGAGTGTGTTTGCTGCACTGTTTTTAGCTCTGTTTCTCATTGGGACCTTTTCTCCGTTGCTGCTTTGGTATACCTCATGAAGTAAGTACTGGGACGAGGAAGAGTGGACGTGGAGGTAATGCTCCGATTACTTACTGGTAATCTTCATTACTCATAGTCCTACTCTTCCTCGTCACAGTACTGACGACCCTCCTCACCCTCCCTGCGGGGAAGGTCCCATGCTCTGGCTTGGTAATATGAAACTGAGTGACGTGGATGTGGGGGAAGAGTTGTAGGAATTTAAAGAAATAGAAGAAGGTCCTGTATCAGAGGCAGGGGCCGCATGAAGTAAGTACTGTGACGAGGAAGAGTAGGACTAGGAGTAAGGAAGATTACCGGTAAGTAATCAGAGCATCAACCCTAGACATCAACGCCAACAGAGTCCAGAGTGGGGTTGGTCTCAGAGCGGGGCGTTCCACCACCCTCCGAAGCATCACTCACTCAGCACATTTCCCAGAATGTAAAACTTGGAAGCGGATGGAAAGCCAGCAGCACTGAAACATCCCTACGCACAGAATGGATGGCACACATGGGCGGGAGGACGGTAGAATGCGCATGCGCGGGAAGTGAGGAAGCTGCGCGCGGAGGGATGGGCTGATGGGACACCGGCCAGTGACGCCACGAGGCACTTTCTAGATATTAGTCAGCTGCCTTGGCACGACGAACAAGCTGCACTGGCATAGCATGGGCTACACTTTCACCAACCTCTAACCCAAACTCACTGAAAAGCTACTCCACTGGGACACGCGTCGCAAGTGTGATGGGCGTTTAGCGCAGACATACACAACACCATGCAAAAAGGGTGCTTCTCAAACAAGAGCACTGAAAAAAAAAGCAGTGCCAAATGCAGCACGCCGGAAGAAACAAAGCACACACAGGAAACAGCACCGTCTACACCGCTGCACCACTTTCCATGGCAACATGTATTGGGCGCAGAACTCTATTGGAGAGTTCACTCGTTTTTGCATCAGCCACAGCCTGAAGTCTATGAGCGTAACCCCGCGTATTTCATTGAAACTGCGCAAATCATGGAACACCTGTCGGCAATACACAGTGTGACCTTACAGGGCTCACGCCCATTCACAATTCTCTAGCTTAGCAAAGCCTGTGTTCAATGTATGCAGCACCTGCTCCTTGCTCGTCTATTGTAGGATGGATGCTAAATGTGTACTGCTTTTGAGAAGGCTCAAGCCCCAGCCACATTCCTACCTTGGTTATGGAGAGCCCCAGTGTTTTAAGTGGGCCAGGACCAGCCAGGACCAGGTGCCTTCAGTGGTGGGAAGCATTACCCTGCCATGGCCGCAGCTGCCACGGGAGATGTGCCCGCCATGATCTCGCCAGGACAGGCAGCTGTGACTGACAGAAGGGACAGCCATAGACAGCTGGCCCTTCTGTCAGTCACAGACCCAAACTGTAACTTTCTCTCGTGACCCCTGGGATGCTTACAAACCTTGCGCGAGGGTCACGAAAGGGAGATGCAGTCCCAGGTGAACATGGGCACTCGGTGATCTAATCTGCTCTGCATCAAACAGGTAGAGAGGCAGCCTCAGGAATTCGAAACAGATCTGCCGTCGAAAGTAGCCCAACAAAGCCCAATTGTACGTTAACTAGCCCAAAATAAACCGACCACTACCCGGCTGCGAAATGGAAATCCTGGCTTACTTGCTTCTTACAAAAGCTGCTGATTGGAGCCGATCGTGTTAGGGAGCTCCTCGTTGGGCAATACGGTTGAAGAGTTTGGAAAAAGATTTTAGTGAGATGCCCATTTCATTCCGTGGCATTAATAGTTGCTATGCCAACCATGTATCTCTCTCTCTCTCTTTCTCTCGTAGCAATGGTTTTGGCAAATTTGTGGCTTGCTTAGATAGACTGCATGGGAAAGAGAAGGCAATGGGCACAGAGTTTGCAGGACAAGCAGGGACAGTAGGGCAAAGAGGAGGACAGATGTGGGGAATAGCTAGACCATAGTAAAGAGGACAGGCTGCAGAGTCCCATTGTAAAGAGGATAGGCTGAAGGGGCCCATAGTAAAGAGGACAGGCTGCAGGGCCCCATGGTAAAGAGGACAGGCTGCAGGGCCCCATAGTAAAGAGGACAGGCTGCAAGGTGCCCAAGTAAAGAGGACATGCTGCACAGGCCCATAGTAAAGAGGACAGGCCGCAGGGCCCCACAGTAAAGAGGACAGGCTGCAGGGTCCCACAGTAAAGAGGACAGGCTGCATTGCCCCATAGCAAAGAGGACATGCTGCAGGGTCCCATGGTAAAGAGGACAGGCTGCAGGGTCCCGTAGTAAAGAGGACAGGCTGCAGCGGCCCATAGTAAAGAGGACAGGCTGCAGGGCCCCGTAGTAAAGAGGACAGGCTGCAAGGTCCCAAAGTAAAGAGGACAGACTGCAGGGCCCCATAGTAAAGAGGACAGGCTGCAGGGACCCGTAGTAAAGAGGACAGGTTGCAGAGTCCCATTGTAAAGAGGATAGGCTGAAGGGGCCCATAGTAAAGAGGACAGGCTGCAGGGGCCCATTGTAAAGAGGACAGGCTGCAGGGCCCCATAGTAAAGAGGACAGGCTGCAAGGTCCCAAAGTAAAGAGGACAGGCTGCAGGGCCCCATGGTAAAGAGGACAGGCTGCAGGGCCCCATAGTAAAGAGGACAGGCTGCAAGGTGCCATAGTAAAGAGGACAGGCTGCAGGGGCCCAAGTAAAGAGGACATGCTGCACAGGCCCACAGTAAAGAGGACAGGCCGCAGGGCCCCACAGTAAAGAGGACAGGCTGCAGGGTCCCACAGTAAAGAGGACAGGCTGCATTGCCCCATAGCAAAGAGGACATGCTGCAGGGTCCCATGGTAAAGAGGACAGGCTGCAGGGTCCCACAGTAAAGAGGACAGGCTGCAGGGTCCCACAGTAAAGAGGACAGGCTGCATTGCCCCATAGCAAAGAGGACAGGCTGCAGGGTCCCATAGTAAAGAGGACAGACTGCAGGGCCCCATAGTAAAGAGGACAGGCTGCAGGGTCCCGTAGTAAAGAGGACAGGCTGCAGCGGCCCATAGTAAAGAGGACAGGCTGCAGGGGCCCATTGTAAAGAGGACAGGCTGCAGGGTCCCGTAGTAAAGAGGACAGGCTGCAGGGGCCCATTGTAAAGAGGACAGGCTTCAGGGTCCCGTAGTAAAGAGGACAGGCTGCAGGGTCCCATGGTATAGAGGACAGGCTGCAGGGTCCCGTAGTAAAGAGGACAGGCTGCAGTGGCCCATAGTAAAGAGGACAGGCTGCAGGGTCCCATAATAAAGAGGACAGGCTGCAGGGTCCCACAGTAAAGAGGACAGGTTGCAGGGGCCCACAGTAAAGAGGGCAGGCTGCAGGGTCCCATAGTAAAGAGGACAGGCTGCAGGGCCCCACAGTAAAGAGGACAGGCTGCAAGGGGCCATAGTAAAGAGGACAGGCTGCAGGGGCCCATAGTAAAGAGGGCATGCTGCAGGGGCCCATAGTAAAGAGGACAGGCTGCAGGGGCCCACAGTAAAGAGGACAGGCTGCAGGGGCCCATAGTAAAGAAGACCGGCTGCAGGGGCCCATAGTAAAGAGGACAGGCTGCAGGGGCCCAGAGTAAAAGGGACAGGCTGCAGGGTCCCATTGTAAAGAGGACAGGCTGCAGGGGCCCATAGTAAAGAGGACAGGCTGCAGGGGCCCAGAGTAAAAGGGACAGGCTGCAGGGTCCCATTGTAAAGAGGACAGGCTGCAGGGGCCCATAGTAAAGAGGACAGGCTGCACGGGCCGACAGGAAATGTATCTTGGTCTACATTTTTGACGACAAAGAGGGGGGCAGCCAGCCTTTTCAAGCATAAGGGAAGTGTAATGGACTTCGGCAACTCGTTGGTTTTTGGATGTAACCTCACAGTGAGTTTAATGTCAGGAAACAAGGCATGAACTGTGGGGGGTCTGTGTCATACCGGGAGGGCATGATTGTTAGGGAATCAGAAGTTAACTACTGCCTAAAAATGCAGCTGCGGCCTGCAGTAGTACTTGGGGAAGGAATGCGTTCGGGGGTCTGGGCAGTTTCTGGGGTCATGCTGTGGTTCAACTCATGGAGTATTTGTGAGGCTGAAGGGCACAGTGCCACTATTTGGCATTGAGAAGGGGGGGAAGGTCCTGCCAGGAAGCAAGAGCAGTCAGCGAGGGCCTGTGAAGCAGGGCAGCGAGTGAGCGCAGGCAAAGCAGGACTTGGGAGCGTGTAAAGCAGGCAGGGAGAGGAGCAAGCAAGACCGGCAGGGGGCAGTAAGTACCGACAGGTGAATGGGGACAGGCAAGCCAGAGCGGTGAGAACCTGCAAGGTGGTGTGAGCAGAGGAGGCCCGTCTGCATGTTCAGGGGCAGAGGCATCGCTGGGGGGGGGGTTGAGGGGGCTATAACCCCAGGTTTCTCGGTTGCAGCCCCCGATAGAAGCTCAGGGGCAACAACTAAAAGGCGAGCCCCGAGTCCCGACCCAGGTCATGAAGCTGTGAGAGACCAAATTCTCTGCCTGCTGTCGCCAACCTCCAGGCCCGTCTCATCACATGGCGTCTTCACCGCGGGTGTGTGAGCCCTGGTCGGCCGCACGGAGCCCTTCCATGGAGGCCCTCATCCTCCAGTCACAGCTGCTTCACGGGGCACTTTCCAAATGCAGGCCTTCTCTCTGTAGGGTGGCAACTTTACCACACATGTGCACATGAATGGTAACGCTGCACGAGGCCATGCAGGATGATGCTTCCGAGTGGGCGGGAGCCGGGAGCCGGCAAACGTGTGGACATGGCGACCGGATCGCCCCCTCCCCCCGCCTCCAGCCAGGTGCAATTGCACCATTCACATGGAGGGAGGTGTCAAGGGCGCCCGTCTCGTGGACAGGGCATAGCACATATAGAGAAGGTACGGGGGATAACTGCATATGCACAGGACAATGGGCACAGCAACACGGTGGGCCTGATCTATACAAGTGTTTTACAGTGGTGCCACCCCATAAAAAATGCTTTGTAAATCCGGCCCAATATGTGCCAAGTGCCAAGATTGGTTACCATGCGTTGCAGATAGCGCCTGGAAGGCCTTCCGAAACAGCCTAAACCCTGCTTGTAGCAGCCGGTGGCCTATTTCTGGGAGCACCCCTTATTCACCAGAAGGATGGTGGTTGTGATGCAAGGCCTAACAGGCAGCACACCCTCCTAGTTTACGCATTCAATGTCATTGTGAGGCCTGACGTTCACCACAAAGCCGCGATACCCGGTTTTGAGTTTTTGTGTAACTTAGACCTGACCGGCAACAAAGAACGCAAACACATGTGCCGCTAAGGGTTTGGCAGTAATTAAAAAAACGTGAATGAGATTCTACATGATAATGATTTGTCATTTGTATGGCGCTTTCACCAAAGCGCTTTACATAGAACATATTTACATACAATATCACCCACCCAAAGTTGGTACTCATTGATCAACCTCGGAAGGATGAGTTGGCATTGCTACGATTCAAACCTGCAACCTGCAGATCACATGCAGGTCACAGCAGCGAGCGCTCAACCCACACAGCTATCTTACCAGCACATGATTTCACTGCCAGCCCATAAGAGGATATTGCATGGGAAACGTATTGCATATGAAATGCAAGTAAAAAAGATGCATGCAGTATTTACTGCATGCTTATAGATTGGGATAATACCCAAAAATACCCTAGACGTATGCCAGTACCCAAATGTTGGAGGTAAAAATGTACAGTATTCAATGTGGGTATCTTTAAAAGCATTTACTGCCAACAGCGGAATATCCCTTCACCTGCCTGATCAATGAAATGCCCTGCATTGCACGGTAGGGTCTTTACTAACCCGTCTGAACGTTTGGTCTACCCACGCTAGAAGCTCAGTGCAGGCCGATATGCATTCCCATCCCCCAAAACAGGATGGAAAAACTGCCTTTCTATTCTTTTTCTAAAAAAAGGACATGAGGTGTTCTGTAAGTGCTGCATGTTTGGGACAGCACCATGGATGTGCACTCCTTGGAATACCGAATATAGTAGCCACTGTGCTGAAAGGACTGTTACTCTGCAGCGGAAGAGCCCCACGTTACTACTAAATCAGAAGTGATCCAAATCCTAAAGATAAAACAGGCAGAGCCCAACAGGTATTCCTCCTTTGCCTCTTTTGGTAATGTGGGCCGAGGGCAGGCTTTATCGCCATAAGCGGTGTGAGCTGATACAGTGGCAACACAAACAACAATAGTATGGTCATACCAATATAAAAAAGATGCTTAATAAACTATACAAATAGGGACTTTTTTATTGTATTATTTATTATTCAAGGTCATTTGGTTTAAACTTTGAAAACCTTTAACCCTTCAGTTCAATTGCCACAATTTCATCCAAAAAACAAAAAAAAAAAAGACTAAAAACTAAAGAAAACGGGCAATCCAATGCACTAGTGCCTCTACCTCAGACCTTCTTCCTCCTGGGCATCTAGTTTCTTGAGCATTGAAATTGCTAGTTTTACAAGGCCAATGTTGATTTTAGTGTTCCCTCCTTCAATCAATGTTCTCCACCAATCGTCCATGCTTGTAGGTTCTAAACGTCTCCCCTAGGCAGCTCTCACGTTCCTGGCTAAGGCCCCGACAGCAAAGAGTACGATGTTTTAGGGTTTTGTTCGCTCCCGAGAGTTTGCACAGTCGGCATCCTATGTGCTTGTTCAAGATGTTTCTTCTTTGCAATATCTCTCCTGTCGGCAATACGTTAAGTCTGTACCTCATTAGAATTGACCTGAAGTGCCAGTTAGGAAACATTGACAAATACCCGGGTATCAGGTTCAGTTTTCTTGGCTGAGCCCAGAATTCTTCATAGTCCTTGTATTTCTTGCTGTACTCTTGAGTTTCTATCCAGTCTGTTGTATATAGTTATTTTGTTGTTTTGTCTGGATTGTTTAACAGATCCTCCTCTGTTTCATTAAGAGTTGTTAGCTTTTCTTGACAGAATTCTTGACATTCTGTTAACGCTCGGTCCGTTTGTTCTCTCAAGGATTTTTCAGCACATGGAAGCCTCCGGGTGCATTCTCCTCCAAGCATTTGCGATAAAAGGACATATGTTTCCAGTCAACTATTGCTTTCAGCGACGTCAAGGCCAGCTCTCTCCTTATTACTTGTATCGGCACTGAATTAGGGAGTTGGAGCACTTTCCGCCAGAACAAGCCCTCCAGAGTCGGCCACGTTTGTGTGGCAAAGATGTTGATGTTTCTACTCCATAAGTCAGTATGGCTACTACTTTCATTCTGTAGAATTTGATCAGCGGTATCATGGTGAACCCACAATATCTTTTCAAATGATTTTCCCCTGTGAAGCTAAATTGATGGCTTTCCTTCTTAGCCCTTCAATTCTGGGTGCTTCACTGTTGGAATTATTGATGCAGACTCCCAAGATTTTTTTCCCTTTTTGTGTCCAATTCATTTTCCTGATCTTACCATTGTTACCTCCCTTCGGAAACTTAATTATTCTTGATTTCTCCGGGTTAATGGTCAAATCGTTTGCGTCCACGTATGACTGTAAGGCAGTTAACTGTCTTTGCAAGCCTATCGGGGTCTGGGCTACTAACACAATGTCATCTGTGTAAAGTAGTCTCCCTATTAGAGCCCCCGCAACTTCAGGAGGATAACTGCAGATAAGATCGAATTCTTCTCCCATATCTGATGTAAACAAGTTGTAGAGCTCCAACGCTAGTGGGCAACCTTGTTTCAGCCCCGTTTTGATGGGCATTTGGTCCGACAGTGACCCTGTCTTATCTAGCCTTATTCTAATGTTTGTGTCCAAATAAAGGTCTTTGATGTTCTCCACAATGATTTGGGGACATTCCCACTTCTCCAGTTTGTCCCAAAGTTTCTTTCTTGTGATTGTGTTAAAGCCTTCGACAGGTCAATAAAGGCGATGTCAATTTTCTGTTCTTTGATTCTGGCAGTTCTGGATTTCAGCAGGTTAATCAGAAAGATGTTTACTGTGGTGCCCATTCCTTTCACAAACCCAGATTGCCAAGGGTCTCTTCGACCTTTCCTGATGCTCCATTCTGTTAGGGCCTTCAGTAATGTGGTCGCAAATACTTTCCCTGTCACGTCCAGGAGGGCGATTGGTCTATAATTATCTGGCGATGTTCTCAGCCCTTTTTTGTAAATTGGAACAACCACCGCCGCCTTCCAGGTCTCCAGGATTTTATCGGTCCGTATCACGTATTTGAACACTTGATGCAAAAACCGGGCCCACTCTGGTATGTTACTTTTAAGTATGGCGTTTGTCAGCCCGTCTGGTCCCGGGGCTCTGGAGGTTTTTAGGTTCTTTAATATGGTTTCAATTGATTCTGTGAAAATGTCTGGTCCGTCTTGCTTTGTGTTTGCCACTGATCTTCGTTGTAAAGAGCTCCCGTTATCCTCTTGATGCTGAGTAAAGAACTCACACCACACTTGCACTAATTGGGTTTGATAAAGACACATCTTGCCTATTGTCTGTCTCGTTAATAATTGTCCATATCTCTGCTGTGCTTTTTGATCTAATTTGTTTTAGCATTCTTTCTGCATCTTGGTTGAGCATGGTTTTCTTATGAAGATATAGCCAGTTCCGATAGCTCTGTTTCAGCTTGTTGCTTTCTATGCTACTGTTCGGGCTTCGGGTCTTAGTCAAGAGGGTGATTTTTTTCCTCAGATGTTTTTTTCTTTTTTCGTGCCACACTATCATATGTGTGGGCATGGGTTTTTGACAGTTGGTTCGTGTTTGTTTTTCCATCTGCTCTATAGCCTTCAGAGAGCGGTGTATAATCGATTTTTGTATTTATTTTTGGGTTATCTTCCAAGTCCGAGATCAAGTCTTTTAGTTTAAGGTTTAGTCCTTCGATTTTTTCCAGACGTATCTTAAGTTTGACTCCTCTTCTTGAGAGCTGTATGTCTTGCTTGTACATGCAGATCTCATTATTGCTGATGTTCCTGCAGGTAAGTTTCATCAAGTCGTGGTCGCTTGAGATGGTTGGGATCACCTCTAATTTTAGAATATTTGGCGACAGGTTACTTGATGTGCATATGTAATCTAGAGTTTCTTTTGTCTGGGCACCCTGTCATGTTGTTCGAGCCGGGATGTCCCCTTGGACTATTCCATTTAGTATCAGACAGTTTCTGCATTGCATCATGTCTCTCCACCTATTTCCTCTTTTTTCCTTTGTTGTGACCTCCGACAGATCATGTACCAAGGCCTGATTGCCTTTGTCCAGACATGTACAGTTTAAGTCTCCCACCAGGATGCAAATCGGATCCCTCCACTTCTCTCGCTGCTCGTCTAGTATGCATGCTATTTGTTCTGGAAAGTTTGCGTTGTTTTCGTTTGTGGGATTCCAGTACAGGTTTAACAGAATCAGGACTCTTGGTTTGTCTGTTTCTGCTTTGTCCAGTTTTATGGCCACCATTTGAATGAAAGGGGAGGGGTTGTTTGTCTCTATCACCCTCCAATTTAGTTCATTTTCGATTGCCACCAGCAGCCCTGACATGGGGCGACCTTTTTTTCCTTTGGTTGCTGGGTTTAGTATCACCAAATAACCATCCCGCATAGGTGGCTGTAGCAACCGCGTTTCTTGCAAACACAGTACTTTCAAGTTTTCCTTTTGTAATTCTCCCAGAGTAAAAATATGGTTGAAGCCTCTTGTGTTCCAGCTTTCGAGGGACCAAGACTCCTCCTTCTCATTCTCTGGTTGTTATTGGGAGTCCGTTCTATCTGCTGTTAAGTTTTTTAGCCATCTCCATCTAGCTGCTTCCTAGTAGGGACTTTATGAAAACATTCCATGCACACAACTAATTAAAATCTCTAAAGACCCACTCCTGTAAAGGATAAACAGAGAATGCTCACTTCGAGAAGAAAGGGTACTCTGGGTTGATAAGCAGAGTTTGGGTGAAAAACATTTGAGCAGCAATGTCAATGTTAAAGACTATTCCTATATAAAACAAGAACGGAGGCACACAAGTAAGTCGCTATGGCCCTTTAAGGTTGACCAGAGGGCAGAGACTGTTAAAGTTGAATTTAGGTAAAGCACTAAACTGATAATAGAAATTAGATTCAAATGAGCTCTCACCTTGGCAGACAGTTGAGCCTCTAATGGAAGAACCGATGCCATAGTTGAAGATCCCCCGGACCGACCTATCCCTCCTCACCCGGACGATAATCACCAGGGAGAAAGGACATGACAGCCAGGGAAACCCTCTGGGGAAGAAAACCCTTAGTAGAGGTGGGTGCTGACGAATCTGGATGGAGTCTTGAAGAAGGTTCCCACAATGAAGGTTCCCACAATGGTGGAGTTGGTTACGGGAAGGCTTCCTCTAAGAATGGAGAGACAATAAACGTGAGAAGACTTCTTAAGAGAGAGAGGAAGGTAGGACTGAATATAGGTAGACTTAGGAAGGGAGGACCTCACCTATTGAAAATAGATGACAGGACTTAAGAATTCCCATATCCATTAACCGGGAACTTGGAAGACAGGATACCTAGAAACGACAGAAGGATTACTATTCTGGGCAAGGATAATTTCGGAAATTATCCGCTTTGTTAGTAATCGGAAGAGGGAACTCACTGTAAGATGTTTGTGGAGTGCTACAATGCCCTGGAGAGCGGGGAGAACATAGAAGGATTGACAGGATATCCTATAGTTTGAAGAAAGCAACCGAGGAACAAAGGCGAAGGGGAGAGCCCGCTGAGAGGATCTGGATGAAAAGTAAACACAGAATTAAAGGTACAAATTGACGAAAGTCCTAGGATTCAAGGTTAGACAAGAACACCTAGAAGCGAACTCACGGAGCGCCTGCAACAAGAGTAGCGACGTGTAGGAGACCCGATCTCTGTTCTGTTTAAGGAATCATGTGAGTGATCACCGGCGTCTCTTGCGGACGTGCAAAATCTGTACCACTGCACTCCGCCCAGTCAGAACAGCCGCTCTCCATCTTGGATGTTCTCATTCGGGTTAATCCACTGAAGCGACTACGATGCCAAAGGGACCAACGGTCAATTTGTGTAACAGAGACTCTTTAAATAACTTTTGTGCATTGTCTTTGTTTGGTGCTCAACATTGAGAACAGCTTCTAGGTGATTTGCTGCAGGCGAGTCCTCGTTGAGACAGTCAAGTCGTGTATTCCCAATGGTGAGTTGGAAATGGTATCAGTTAGAAGCATGGGCTCCCGTTAGATTGAGTCAGCGTTAAGACATCCAAGTCATTGACTTCTAACGGTTTGAGATGATGGTGAAATGAGGCTTCTGCTGATTCGAGTTGGCCTTTTGGATAATGAGTCAGGGCTTTCAGCAGGTCGAGTCGACATTCGAGTCGGTTGCTTCCACAGAGTCGAGCTGACAATCGGGTTGTGTTGAGGTGGTCTGCTGCAATGGGTCAAGCAGGCGTCTGGATGGCTCAAAAGGCAGATATGGGGTTCTAAGAGCGTAGTGGTCAAAGCAGCACAACGGGTCCTGAAGTGGCTTAAAGTGAGTTGTGGTAACCAGGAAAAGTTTCCATAAATAGGGAACCTGCGTCCCCTGCACACTAGCACAGGCCAATAAATAGCCAAGGATTTAACAGGAAATCTCTGAATTGTTCAAAGTCAGGTAAGTGGATCAATATAAAGTCATTGTAATCACCTGAAGCATTTCAATATGAATTCATAACACATTAATGTTCAAATAATACGTTTAATGATGTCAACCAACACGTTTCGAGAAAACATCTCTTCATCAGTGGTCCAGGTAGGACGTTAATTCTGCAAGTAATCAAAGAAAGTATAATCTTATAATTTCATCTATGATAAACATTGCATAGGTAGTAAATATAGATCGTTTCAAATGAATCTCATTCAGAGTAGCTCAACCAACAAATAGAATCCAAATTCATTCTGACCTCCGGTATTCACTCAAATCTTCCTACATGTTTTCATGGTCTTGGTTTCAGTGCTTTAGAAGGGCTCACTCAAGGAAAAAAGTGGTGTCCGTGAGTAGTGTTCAGTCCCTGATGATGTAATGAGGCTTCTAATCCTCTCTAACTGCTGCCTTCTAATTACAATATGAATAGATGTGAAATGCCTCACCTTTTCACAGTCAACTGATGCAAATGGGTTCTTCTGGTGTGACCATGTACAAGAAGGAAGTCATCATTATCCCATGTCCTGAATATGTAAGTAATCCTCCTCCTATAGGTGGAATTCATGTCAAAAGCAGGTATAAATATCAATTTGGTAAATACGCCGGTCCTATGTATATTCATATCGGGCGAGAGATCATAGTACTCACCCAGCCTCAGCTGGTGGTGATACTATAAGATAGGTGAGGACATTCTATCGGCTGATTTCAGGGACATAAATGGGGTTCCCAGTAGCCCTTAGCTATGCGAATATATTCATGTTTCATTTTGAGAAAAATCACATCTTGGAGACACAACCCTAGTGATCTAATGTGATATTTTGGTGGAGATGCATAGATGATGTTTTCGCGATTTGGAAAGGAAGCAGACCAGATCTAGTAGAATATTTGGAGACGTGTCCTATAAAGCAGCCCCAACTCTAGGATAGGAGTCAGTATGGGTCTAGTAGGTGCTTTCGGACACGTGTCCTATAAAGTAGCACCAATTCTGGGCTGGGAGTCAGTATGGGTCTAGTAGTGCATTCGAATACCCTTGACCAATGTTCTTTCATTTTCCAGGCTGTATCGTAGGCGCATTGGCTGTCTGCTGGGTCCCATAAGGAAGAAAGGTGAAAAGAGAGAGCGCATAGAGTGGCATCGAAGAGGGAGAGTGACAGCGCAGAGAGTGACAGCCTAGAGAGAGAGAGACATCGCAGAGAGAGGGTGACAGCGCAGAAAGAGAGAGTGACAGTGCAGAGAGTGACATCGCAGAGAGAGTGACAGTGTAGAGAGTGACAGCCTAGAGAGAGGGTGAGAGCGCAGAGACAGGGTGACAGCGCAGAAAGAGAGAGTGACAGCGCGGAGGGAGTGACAGCCCAGAGAGAGATAACCAGCGCAGAGAAAGCACGCTGCCTCTATCAATTTGATACATTAATGTTTGCAAAGGTCAAGCATTCCTTGTAAGCAGAGGCAGACACTTCTTGGGTATTGAAGAGGCGCCTGTAACAGGAGCATTTGGAATAAATGGCATTGGACACTTTCTAGCTGGTGGCTTCTGTACGGCAGCAACAGGTAACTGGAAAGTACACCCGGTGAATACGTACACAGTAGAGGAAGTGCAGGGCAGGGCTCTAGACTCGGAACAGTGACTTGCTCACGCCTAGGTCAGGGCCCCGCAGCCTTTGGCTCTGGGGGTGACTTCGAGCGCACCTCCCATTACCTCCACGTCCACTCTTCCTCGTCCCAGTACTTACTTCATGAGGCCCCTGCCTCCGACACAGGACCTTCTTCTATTTCTTTAAATTCCTATAACTCCTCCCCCACATCCACGTCACTCAGTTTAATTTTTCCTGCCTCCGGCAGGTTGGACTTTTTCTTCCCGGTGCAGGGCACTGGGGAGCACCGATTGCTGGCCCCCTGGGGGGGGGCTGTGTGGCGGGGCCCTCGGCCCCCTCGGGTGCGGCGCTGCTCCTGGGCCACCTGCGGGGCTTGGGGTCACAATTGAGCGGGATTGCCTTGCTCGGTTCTTTGCTGGGCTCCGGACCGCAGCGTGAGCATTGTGTCCCGGGTCCTGCATGGCCCGGGGGAAGGTAAGGAGAGGGGAGGACTGGGCTTGATGTTTTTCCCCTCTCCTCCTGTTTTGGCCATCTTGATTCGACAGGCCTTTTCCTCGTGCTCTGTGTACACATCTTTACGGGAAATGATGGCAAGCACTTGGCAGTATGGGCTAGCCTTCCCTTGTGTTGTGTGGCCTCTCTGCTTCTTGTCGTGGGGTGACAGTGGCAGAGAGTCTTTGAAAGTGCGGGGGCTCTGTTCTGTCGCAGGCATGTCACATACCACCCGCTCCTCAGACACACACAGCACAGGATGCACCGGATGTTAGCTGCATTCTCTGGGGGAAGGTAAGGAGAGGGGAGGACTGTGCTTGATATTTTTCCCCTCTCCTGCTGGTATGGCCATCTTGACTCCTTCAACATGCCGTTTCCTCGTGCTTTGTGTACACATCTTTGTTGGAAATGATGGCAAGCACTTGGCAGTATGGGCTAGCCTTCCCTTTTGTTGTGTGGCCTCTCTGCTTCTTGTCGTGGGGTGACAGTGGCAGAGAGTCTTTGAAAGTGCGGGGGCTCTGTTTTGTCGCAGGCATGTCACATACCACCTGCTCCTCAGACACACACAGCACAGGATGCACCGGATGTTAGCTGCATTCTCTGGGGGAAGGTAAGGAGAGGGGAGGACTGTGCTTGATATTTTTCCCCTCTCCTGCTGGTATGGCCATCTTGACTCCTTCAACATGCCGTTTCCTCGTGCTCTGTATACACATCTTTATTGGAAATAATGGCAAGCACTTGGCAGTATGGCCTAGCCTTCCCTTTTTGTTGTGAGGCCTCTCTGCTTCTTGTCGTGGGGTGACAGTGGCAGAGAGTCTTTGAAAGTGCTGGGGCTCTGTTCTGTCACAGGCATGTCACATACTACCCGCTCCTCAGACACACGCAGCCCAGGATGCACCGGATGTTGGCTGCATTCTTTGCGTGCAGCCTGTGAAAACGGCGCAGATTTGGACGCGTCTGCAAGTGGCCTGAAGGGTACCAGCCTGGCATAGTCTACACTTTGGGTTCGAGTCTCTGCGGTGCTGACTCTGCATTTCATCCTTCCTAGACCGACGCATTGGAACGATTTAGAGCTTGGGGCTACCAGCTACTGGATACAGGGCTCAAGCCACCTCTCAGTAATGTGGCGAGTTAGTGGTGTGTTTGGGTCTGTGCTAGCTATGGACACAGACTCCTTGTCCTGTCCTCTTCCTCTGAACTGCACGAGGGAAGGTCAAAGGAGATGATTTTCTTTTCCCTTGTCCGGCATGGAATTATAGAAAATGCATCATGGAAGTAATGGCCATTCAGAGGGTTCCCAGTGTCTCTTCTTTTAGGGCCTAGGTCCTCCGGTGCTGACGTGTTGCTTTCACGCCTCCTCTCAGACTTGTGGGAAGTGATATGGCACATGGTGGCACATGTCTGCGCTTAGAGGGGTTCTCAGAGCCCCTGGTGCCGGTGGAGGGGGATGTCACTTCAGTGGGTTTTTCCAGTGTAGGAATACCCCAGGTGGGGGGTTGCCTTTTATGTCTGCTATCCGGGGTGGATTGCTTTGCCCTGCTTTGTGACAGTACTCTGCCCTTTTGACGCCAGCCTGGTGGCTCCTCTGTCGGCTGGGGGGGCCCTGGTCTGCTGGACTTCTGGGCTGTCCTGTATCTTCCTTTTGATAAGTCGGATCTTTTTGTGGGCTGACAAGCATGCTGTTATATTGTGGCGCAGGCATGCTTCAACGTCCTGTGATTTTCCTCTGGTGCAAGTGCAGTGACTGGCGGTTTTCCCTGGCTCATCGTCTCTATCTTCTCTGAGGTGTATGGGACCGGTGGGTTCGGCTCCTGGGTAATGGGCTCCTTCCGGAGGGGGGTATCGGTTGCAGTTCCTGTCTCCTCCTATCCAGGTTTGCATGGTTAGGACTTTGGTACCCAGCTAACGGTCCAAGTAGTTGGCCATGGGATCCGTTCTCTAGGAAGGATTGTTGTGGGTTACCGTCTTGCCCGTTCCTCTCCCTGTTCAGGGTTAAGTTTTCTACTTGCGGGTGTTCCTGGTCCCTATGCCTTCTAGGATGTGTCAACTGCTTATGGGTCTCAAGACCCTGCACTGCTTGTCCAGACGTCTGGGGAGAGTGTACTCTGGATGTTGTGCAGGGGGGGCCTTGCTGGCTGGTCTGGGCTGGGTTCTCAGAAGGCAGTGTGTCTCGGCTCGCCTGTTGCTGAAGTTACGGGGCACGTGGCGTCTTGCCTTTTTTCGGTTCCTTGAGCCCGTCTTCGGTTATGTCCCCTGGTGTCTTATACTCTCTCCCACTGATTTCCGACGTCTCGGCTTTCGTAGTTGTGTTTTCGGTGTCCCCAGCGCTGCGAGTATCCCTACAGTGGTGGCGGGGGGTTTCAGTTCTACAGGCTGAGGTGTGCATGGTCCATCCTCCTGTGGCCTCTCTTACTACCGACGCCAGCAGAAAGGGTCTACATTGGGGGTCCTCTCAGCTCAAGGGTTGTGAGATCTGGGGAGAGCCGGCGATCATCCAATTGGCAAGAGTTGTGCCATTGTCCAAGCTCTGGTGTACTACAAGGAGTTGCTGGACGGTTGGCGGTTTTGATCCGATCGGACAATACGACAGCCTTGGCATATGTCAACTGCAAAAGGGGTTCCGGCCGTTCCTTGAATGCTCTGGCAGCGCTGATAGGCACCTGGGAGAAATCTCATCTGGTGTCTCTGGTGGCCTCACGTATCAGAAGGGTGGACAATGTTCAAGCGGATCTTCTCAGATGCCGGTTTTCACTCCTCGGCGGAACTGGTCCTGTTGGCCCAGGTCTTTGCAGTGACCTGTGTCAGATTAGGGTCCCCGGTTCTACACCTGTTTGCATCCCCGGCCTCAGCAGAAGTTCGCCTCTTCTGCTCTCGGTTTCAGGCCGGGGGGATTGGGGAATGGACGCCCTCTCTGTACAGTGGCCTTGGGGTTTTCCTTTATGCCTTTCCGCCTATTCCCCTTCTGCCCCGGGTGGTTTGGCGCATCAGAGTGTCCAGGGTGACTGTGTTGCTGTTAGCTCAGTTCTGGTCCCGCCGGAGTTGGCTCCCCTCTCTGTTGGAGCTTCGGTCCTAGGAACCTTGGCTGATTCCGAGGTGGCCGTGTCCCCTTCAAGGGGATCTGCGGTTGGAATTCCACTGGATGCAATGGGCAGTGTGGCTATTGCTCAGTCTAGGTTGATATCTCAGGGGTTCTCAGATCCTGTAGTTGAGTACATAATGGATGCTCTTAGACCCTCCACTCTGAAGGTGTTCTGATAGAGGGCTTCCCCCTTGGGATATCCCTCTTGTATTACGGTTCCTACAAGGGCCTCCTTTTGAGCCCTTTTCCGAGATTGATATCAAACATCTCACACTGAAATCGGCTTTTCTTATTGCCTTCGCTTCTGCCCGTAGGCTTGGGGAGATTGGGGCTCTCTTATGTCACCCTCCTTTCCTGAGGGTGCTGCCAGACTCGGTGCTGCTGAGGTGTGGGCCGAAGTTCCTCCCTTAAGTTGTATTTCGGTTTTCACACCTCTCAGGATCTGGTTCTCCCTGACTTCTTTCATGATCCGAGAATGCATGAGGAGGTGGCTTGGTTTAACATTATGTCCGGCAGGACGTGTTGGAGTATTTGGCTAGGTTTGCTTTTTCCCACCAATCTGATAGTCTTCTGATTGCTTGTGGTCCGGCTGGGGCTGGGCAAAACGCATCTGTGGTTTCCATTTTCCGATTGTTCCGGGTTGTGATCCCAGTGCCTATATGGCTTTTGGCCTGCCTGTGCCTGCGCACGATCAGGGGCGGTCCACCAGGGGTTTGACGGCATCCTGGGCCGATGCAAGGAGGGTTTTTCTCTGCAAAAGATTTGTATGGCTGCCGCCTTGGCTGGTCTAGGGATTTCCATCAACCGCTATGGGTTGAGTTTCTCCCACTCGGGGGGTTGGTTCCTTCGTGGTTGGAGTTTTATCTGTGGGGATGTGAATTAAGAGTTATTGTGAGTGTGTTTGCTGCACTGTTTTTAGCTCTGTTTCTCATTGGGACCTTTTCCCCGTTGCTGCTTTGGTATACCTCATGAAGTAAGTACTGGGACGAGGAAGAGTGGACGTGGAGGTAATGCTCCGATTACTTACCGGTAATCTTCATTACTCATAGTCCTACTCTTCCTCGTCACAGTACTGACGACCCTCCTCACCCTCCCTGCGGGGAAGGTCCCATGCTCTGGCTTGGTAATATGAAACTGAGTGACGTGGATGTGGGGGAAGAGTTGTAGGAATTTAAAGAAATAGAAGAAGGTCCTGTATCAGAGGCAGGGGCCGCATGAAGTAAGTACTGTGACGAGGAAGAGTAGGACTAGGAGTAAGGAAGATTACCGGTAAGTAATCAGAGCATCAACCCTAGACATCAACGCCAACAGAGTCCAGAGTGGGGTTGGTCTCTCAGAGCGGGGTGTTCCGCCACCCTCCGAAGCATCACTCACTCAGCACATTTCCCAGAATGTAAAACTTGGAAGCGGATGGAAAGCCAGCAGCACTGAAACATCCCTACGCACAGAATGGACGGCACACATGGGCGGGAGGACGGTAGAATGCGCATGCGCGGGAAGTGAGGAAGCTGCGCGCGGAGGGATGGGCTGATGGGACACCGGCCAGTGACGCCACGAGGCAATTTCTAGGTATTAGTCAGCTGCCCTGGCACGACGAACAAGCTGCACTGGCATAGCATGGGCTACACTTTCACCAACCTCTAACCCAAACTCACTGAAAAGCTACTCCACTGGGACACGCGTCGCAAGTGTGATGGGCGTTTAGCGCAGACATACACAACACCATGCAAAAAGGGTGCTTCTCAAACAAGAGCACTGAAAAAAAAAGCAGTGCCAAATGCAGCACGCCGGAAGAAACAAAGCACACACAGGAAACAGCACCGTCTACACCGCTGCACCACTTTCCATGGCAACATGTATTGGGCGCAGAACTCTATTGGAGAGTTCACTCGTTTTTGCATCAGCCACAGCCTGAAGTCTATGAGCGTAACCCCGCGTATTTCATTGAAACTGCGCAAATCATGGAACACCTGTCGGCAATACACAGTGTGACCTTACAGGGCTCACACCCATTCACAATTCTCTAGCTTAGCAAAGCCTGTGTTCAATGTATGCAGCACCTGCTCCTTGCTCGTCTATTGTAGGATGGATGCTAAATGTGTACTGCTTTTGAGAAGGCTCAAGTCCCAGCCACATTCCTACAGTTGGTTATGGAGAGCCCCAGTGTTTTAAGTGGGCCAGGACCAGCCAGGACCAGGTGCCTTCAGTGGTGGGAAGCATTACCCTGCCATGGCCGCAGCTGCCACGGGAGATGTGCCCGCCATTATCTCGTCAGGCCAGGCAGCTGTGACTGACAGAAGGGCCAGCCATAGACAGCTGGCCCTTCTGTCAGTCACAGACCCAAACTGTAACTTTCTCTCGTGACCCCTGGGATGCTTACAAACCTTGCGCGAGGGTCACGAAAGGGAGATGCAGTCCCAGGTGAACATGGGCACTCGGTGATTTAATCTGCTCTGCATCAAACAGGTAGAGAGGCAGCCTCAGGAATTCGAAACAGATCTGCCGTCGAAAGTAGCCCAACAAAGCCCAATTGTACGTTAACTAGCCCAAAATAAACCGACCACTACCCGGCTGCGAAATGGAAATCCTGGCTTACTTGCTTCTTACAAAAGCTACTGATTGGAGCCGATCGTGTTAGGGAGCTCCTCGTTGGGCAATACGGTTGAAGAGTTTGGAAAAAGATTTTAGTGAGATGCCCATTTCATTCCGTGGCATTAATAGTTGCTATGCCAACCATGTATCTCTCTCTCTCTTTCTCTCGTAGCAATGGTTTTGGCAAATTTGTGGCTTGCTTAGATAGACTGCATGGGAAAGAGAAGGCAATGGGCACAGAGTTTGCAGGACAAGCAGGGACAGTAGGGCAAAGAGGAGGACAGATGTGGGGAATAGCTAGACCATAGTAAAGAGGACAGGCTGCAGAGTCCCATTGTAAAGAGGATAGGCTGAAGGGGCCCATGGTAAAGAGGACAGGCTGCAGGGCCCCATAGTAAAGAGGACAGGCTGCAAGGTGCCCAAGTAAAGAGGACATGCTGCACAGGCCCATAGTAAAGAGGACAGGCCGCAGGGCCCCACAGTAAAGAGGACAGGCTGCAGGGTCCCACAGTAAAGAGGACAGGCTGCATTGCCCCATAGCAAAGAGGACAGGTTGCAGAGTCCCATTGTAAAGAGGATAGGCTGAAGGGGCCCATAGTAAAGAGGACAGGCTGCAGGGGCCCATTGTAAAGAGGACAGGCTGCAGGGCCCCATAGTAAAGAGGACAGGCTGCAAGGTCCCAAAGTAAAGAGGACAGGCTGCAGGGCCCCATGGTAAAGAGGACAGGCTGCAGGGCCCCATAGTAAAGAGGACAGGCTGCAAGGTGCCATAGTAAAGAGGACAGGCTGCAGGGGCCCAAGTAAAGAGGACATGCTGCACAGGCCCACAGTAAAGAGGACAGGCCGCAGGGCCCCACAGTAAAGAGGACAGGCTGCAGGGTCCCACAGTAAAGAGGACAGGCTGCATTGCCCCATAGCAAAGAGGACATGCTGCAGGGTCCCATGGTAAAGAGGACAGGCTGCAGGGTCCCACAGTAAAGAGGACAGGCTGCAGGGTCCCACAGTAAAGAGGACAGGCTGCATTGCCCCATAGCAAAGAGGACAGGCTGCAGGGTCCCATAGTAAAGAGGACAGACTGCAGGGCCCCATAGTAAAGAGGACAGGCTGCAGGGTCCCGTAGTAAAGAGGACAGGCTGCAGCGGCCCATAGTAAAGAGGACAGGCTGCAGGGGCCCATTGTAAAGAGGACAGGCTGCAGGGCCCCATAGTAAAGAGGACAGGCTGCAAGGTCCCAAAGTAAAGAGGACAGGCTGCAGGGTCCCGTAGTAAAGAGGACAGGCTGCAGGGGCCCATTGTAAAGAGGACAGGCTGCAGGGTCCCGTAGTAAAGAGGACAGGCTGCAGTGGCCCATAGTAAAGAGGACAGGCTGCAGGGTCCCATAATAAAGAGGACAGGCTGCAGGGTCCCACAGTAAAGAGGACAGGTTGCAGGGGCCACAGTAAAGAGGGCAGGCTGCAGGGTCCCATAGTAAAGAGGACAGGCTGCAGGGCCCCACAGTAAAGAGGACAGGCTGCAAGGTGCCATAGTAAAGAGGACAGGCTGCAGGGGCCCATAGTAAAGAGGGCATGCTGCAGGGGCCCATAGTAAAGAGGACAGGCTGCAGGGGCCCACAGTAAAGAGGACAGGCTGCAGGGGCCCATAGTAAAGAGGACCGGCTGCAGGGGCCCATAGTAAAGAGGACAGGCTGCAGGGGCCCAGAGTAAAAGGGACAGGCTGCAGGGTCCCATTGTAAAGAGGACAGGCTGCAGGGGCCCATAGTAAAGAGGACAGGCTGCAGGGGCCCAGAGTAAAAGGGACAGGCTGCAGGGTCCCATTGTAAAGAGGACAGGCTGCAGGGGCCCATAGTAAAGAGGACAGGCTGCACGGGCCGACAGGAAATTTATCTTGGTCTACATTTTTGACGACAAAGAGGGAGGCAGCCAGCCTTTTCAAGCATAAGGGAAGTGTAATGGACTTCGGCAACTCTTTGGTTTTTGGATGTAACCTCACAGTGAGTTTAATGTCAGGAAACAAGGCATGAACTGTGGGGGGTCTGTGTCATACCGGGAGGGCATGATTGTTAGGGAATCAGAAGTTAACTACTGCCTAAAAATGCAGCTGCGGCCTGCAGTAGTACTTGGGGAAGGAATGCGTTCGGGGGTCTGGGCAGTTTCTGGGGTCATGCTGTGGTTCAAGTCATGGAGTATTTGTGAGGCTGAAGGGCACAGTGCCACTATTTGGCATTGAGAAGGGGGGGAAGGTCCTGCCAGGAAGCAAGAGCAGTCAGCGAGGGCCTGTGAAGCAGGGCAGCGAGTGAGCGCAGGCAAAGCAGGACTTGGGAGCATGTAAAGCAGGCAGGGAGAGGAGCAAGCAAGACCGGCAGGGGGCAGTAAGTACCGACAGGTGAATGGGGACAGGCAGGCCAGAGCGGTGAGAACCTGCAAGGTGGTGTGAGCAGAGGAGGCCAGTCTGCATGTGCAGGGGCAGAGGCGGGCAGAGGCATCGCTGGGGGGGAGGTTGAGGGGGCTATAACCTCAGGTTTCTCGGTTGCAGCCCCCGATAGAAGCTCAGGGGCAACAACTAAAAGGCGAGCCCCGAGTCCCGACCCAGGTCGTGAAGCTGTGAGAGACCAAATTCTCTGCCTGCTGTCCCCAACCTCCAGGCCCGTCTCATGGCGTCTTCACCGCGGGTGTGTGAGCCCTGGTCGGCCGCACGGAGCCCTTCCGCGGAGGCCCTCATCCTCCAGTCACAGCTGCTTCACGGGGCACTTTCCAAATGCAGGCCTTCTCTCTGTAGGGTGGCAACTTTACCACACATGTGCACATGAATGGTAACGCTGCACGAGGCCATGCAGGATGATGCTTCCGAGTGGGCGGGAGCCGGGAGCCGGCAAACGTGTGGACATGGCGACCGGATCGGCCCCTCCGCCTCCAGCCAGGTGCAATTGCACCATTCACATGGAGGGAGGTGTCAAGGGCGCCCGTCTCGTGGACAGGGCATAGCACATATAGAGAAGGTACGGGGGATAACTGCATATGCACAGGACAATGGGCACAGCAACACGGTGTGGGCCTGATCTATACAAGTGTTTTACAGTGGTGCCACCCCATAAAAAATACTTTGTAAATCCGGCCCAATATGTGCCAAGTGCCAAGATTGGTTACCTTGCGTTGCAGATAGCGCCTGGAAGGCCTTCCGAAACAGCCTAAGCCCTGCTTGTGGCAGCCGGTGGCCTATTTCTGGGAGCACCCCTTATTCACCAGAAGGATGGTGGTTGTGATGCAAGGCCTAACAGGCAGCACACACTCCTAGTTTACGCATTCAATGACATTGTGAGGCCTGACGTTCACCACAAAGCCGCGATACCCGGTTTTGAGTTTTTGTGTAACTTAGACCTGACCGGCAATAAAGAACGCAAACTCATGTGCCGCTAAGGGTTTTATTTCTGGGAGCACCCCTTATTCACCAGAAGGATGGTGGTTGTGATGCAAGGCCTAACAGGCAGCACACACTCCTAGTTTACGCATTCAATGTCATTGTGAGGCCTGACGTTCACCACAAAGCCGCGATACCCGGTTTTGAGTTTTTGTGTAACTTAGACCTGACCGGCAACAAAGAACGCAAACACATGTGCCGCTAAGGGTTTGGCAGTAATTAAAACAACGTGAATGAGATTCTACATGATAATGATTTGTCATTTGTATGGCGCTTTCACCAAAGCGCTTTACATAGAACATATTTACATACAATATCACCCACCCAAAGTTGGTACTCATTGATCAACCTCGGAAGGATGAGTTGGCATTGCTGCGATTCAAACCTGCAACCTCCAGATCACATGCAGGTCACAGCAGCGAGCGCTAAACCCACACAGCTATCTTACCAGCACATGATTTCACTGCCAGCCCATAAGAGGATATTGCATGGGAAACGTATTGCATATGAAATGCAAGTAAAAAAGATGCATGCAGTATTTACTGCATGCTTATAGATTGGGATAATACCCAAAAATACCCTAAACGTATGCCAGTACCCAAATGTTGGAGGTAAAAATGTACAGTATTCAATGTGGGTATCTTTAAAAGCATTTACTGCCAACAGCGGAATATCCCTTCACCTGCCTGATCAATGAAATGCCCTGCATTGCACGGTAGGGTCTTTACTAACCCGTCTGAACGTTTGGTCTACCCACGCTAGAAGCTCAGTGCAGGCCGATACGCATTCCCATCCCCCAAAACAGGATGGAACAACTGCCTTTCTATTCTTTTTCTAAAAAAAGGACATGAGGTGTTCTGTAAGTGCTGCATGTTTGGGGCAGCACCATGGATGTGCACTCCTTGGAATACCGAATGCAGTAGCCACTGTGCTGAAAGGACTATTACTCTGCAGCGGAAGAGCCCCACATTACTACTAAATCAGAAGTGATCCAAATCCTAAAGATAAAACAGGCAGAGCCCAACAGGTATTCCTCCTTTGCCTCTTTTGGTAACGTGGGCCGAGGGCAGGCTTTATCGCCATAAGCGGTGTGAGCTGATACAGTGGCAACACAAACAACAATAGTATGGTCATACCAATATAAAAAAGATGCTTAATAAACTATACAAATAGGGACTTTTTTATTGTATTATTTATTATTCAAGGTCATTTGGTTTAAACTTTGAAAACCTTTAACCCTTCAGTTCAATTGCCACAATTTCATCCAAAAAACAAAAGAAAAAAAGACTAAAAACTAAAGAAAACGGGCAATCCAATGCACTAGTGCCTCTACCTCAGACCTTCTTCCCCCTGGGCATCTAGTTTCTTGAGCATTGTAATTGCTAGTTTTACAAGGCCAATGTTGATTTTAGTGTTCCCTCCTTCAATCAATGTTCTCCACCAATCGTCCATGCTTGTAGGTTCTAAACGTCTCCCCTAGGCAGCTCTCACGTTCCTGGCTAAGGCCCCGACAGCAAAGAGTACGATGTTTTAGGGTTTTGTTCGCTCCCGAGAGTTTGCACAGTCGGCATCCTATGTGCTTGTTCAAGATGTTTCTTCTTTGCAATATCTCTCCTGTCGGCAATACGTTAAGTCTGTACTTCATTAGAATTGACCTGAAGTGCCAGTTAGGAAACATTGACAAATACCCTGGTATCAGGTTCAGTTTTCTTGGCTGAGCCCAGAATTCTTCATAGTCCTTGTATTTCTTGCTGTGCTCTTGAGTTTCTATCCAGTCTGTTGTATATAGTTATTTTGTTGTTTTGTCTGGATTGTTTAACAGATCCTCCTCTGTTTCATTAAGAGTTGTTAGCTTTTCTTGACAGAATTCTTGACATTCTGTTAACGCTCGGTCCGTTTGTTCTCTCAAGGATTTTTTCAGCACATGGAAGCCTCCGGGTGCATTCTCCTCCAAGCATTTGCGATAAAAGGACATATGTTTCCAGTCAACTATTGCTTTCAGCGACGTCAAGGCCAGCTCTCTCCTTATTACTTGTATCGGCACTGAATTAGGGAGTTGGAGCACTTTCCGCCAGAACAAGCCCTCCAGAGTCGGCCACGTTTGTGTGGCAAAGATGTTGATGTTTCTACTCCATAAGTCAGTATGGCTACTACTTTCATTCTGTAGAATTTGATCAGCGTTATCATGGTGAACCCACAATATCTTTTCAAATGATTTTCCCCTGTGAAGCTAAATTGATGGTTTTCCTTCTTAGCCCTTCAATTCTGGGTGCTTCACTGTTGGAATTATTGATGCAGACTCCCAAGATTTTTTTCCCTTTTAGTGTCCAATTCATTTTCCTGATCTTACCATTGTTACCTCCCTTCGGAAACTTAATTATTCTTGATTTCTCCGGGTTAATGGTCAAATCGTTTGCGTCCACGTATGACTGTAAGGCAGTTAACTGTCTTTGCAAGCCTATCGGGGTCTGGGCTACTAACACAATGTCATCTGTGTAAAGTAGTCTCCCTATTAGAGCCCCCGCAACTTCAGGAGGATAACTGCAGATAAGATCGAATTCTTCTCCCATATCTGATGTAAACAAGTTGTAGAGCTCCAACGCTAGTGGGCAACCTTGTTTCAGCCCCGTTTTGATGGGCATTTGGTCCGACAGTGACCCTGTCTTATCTAGCCTTATTCTAATGTTTGTGTCCAAATAAAGGTCTTTGATGTTCTCCACAATGATTTGGGGACATTCCCACTTCTCCAGTTTGTCCCAAAGTTTCTTTCTTGTGATTGTGTCAAAGGCCTTCGACAGGTCAATAAAGGCGATGTCAATTTTCTGTTCTTTGATTCTGGCAGTTCTGGATTTCAGCAGGTTAATCAGAAAGATGTTTACTGTGGTGCCCATTCCTTTCACAAACCCAGATTGCCAAGGGTCTCTTCGACCTTTCCTGATGCTCCATTCTGTTAGGGCCTTCAGTAATGTGGTCGCAAATACTTTCCCTGTCACGTCCAGGAGGGCGATTGGTCTATAATTATCTGGCGATGTTCTCAGCCCTTTTTTGTAAATTGGAACAACCACCGCCGCCTTCCAGGTCTCCAGGATTTTATCGGTCCGTATCACGTATTTGAACACTTGATGCAAAAACCGGGCCCACTCTGGTATGTTACTTTTAAGTATGGCGTTTGTCAGCCCGTCTGGTCCCGGGGCTCTGGAGGTTTTTAGGTTCTTTAATATGGTTTCAATTGATTCTGTGAAAATGTCTGGTCCGTCTTGCTTTGTGTTTGCCACTGATCTTCGCTGTAAAGAGCTCCCGTTATCCTCTTGATGCTGAGTAAAGAACTCACACCACACTTGCACTAATTGGGTTTGATAAAGACACATCTTGCCTATTGTCTGTCTCGTTAATAATTGTCCATATCTCTGCTGTGCTTTTTGATCTAATTTGTTTTAGCATTCTTTCTGCATCTTGGTTGAGCATGGTTTTCTTATGAAGATATAGCCAGTTCCGATAGCTCTGTTTCAGCTTGTTGCTTTCTATGCTACTGTTCGGGCTTCGGGTCTTAGTCAAGAGGGTGATTTTTTTCCTCAGATGTTTTTTTCTTTTTTCGTGCCACACTATCATATGTGTGGGCATGGGTTTTTGACAGTTGGTTCGTGTTTGTTTTTCCATCTGCTCTATAGCCTTCAGAGAGCGGTGTATAATCGATTTTTGTATTTATTTTTGGGTTATCTTCCAAGTCCGAGATCAAGTCTTTTAGTTTAAGGTTTAGTCCTTCGATTTTTTCCAGACGTATCTTAAGTTTGACTCCTCTTCTTGAGAGCTGTATGTCTTGCTTGTACATGCAGATCTCATTATTGCTGATGTTCCTGCAGGTAAGTTTCATCAAGTCGTGGTCGCTTGAGATGGTTGGGATCACCTCTAATTTTAGAATATTTGGCGACAGGTTACTTGATGTGCATATGTAATCTAGAGTTTCTTTTGTCTGGGCACCCTGTCATGTTGTTCGAGCCGGGATGTCCCCTTGGACTATTCCATTTAGTATCAGACAGTCTCTGCATTGCATCATGTCTCTCCACCTATTTCCTCTTTTTTCCTTTGTTGTGACCTCCGACAGATCATGTACCAAGGCCTGATTGCCTTTGTCCAGGCATGTACAGTTTAAGTCTCCCACCAGGATGCAAATCGGATCCCTCCACTTCTCTCGCTGCTCGTCTAGTATGCATGCTATTTGTTCTGGAAAGTTTGCGTTGTTTTCGTTTGTGGGATTCCAGTACAGGTTTAACAGAATCAGGACTCTTGGTTTGTCTGTTTCTGCTTTGTCCAGTTTTATGGCCACCATTTGAATGAAAGGGGAGGGGTTGTTTGTCTCTATCACCCTCCAATTTAGTTCATTTTCGATTGCCACCAGCAGCCCTGACATGGGGCGACCTTTTTTTCCTTTGGTTGCTGGGTTTAGTATCACCAAATAACCATCCCGCATAGGTGGCTGTAGCAACCGCGTTTCTTGCAAACACAGTACTTTCAAGTTTTCCTTTTGTAATTCTCCCAGAGTAAAAATATGGTTGAAGCCTCTTGTGTTCCAGCTTTCGAGGGACCAAGACTCCTCCTTCTCATTCTCTGGTTGTTATTGGGAGTCCGTTCTATCTGCTGTTAAGTTTTTTAGCCATTTCCATCTAGCTGCTTCCTAGTAGGGACTTTATTAAAACATTCCATGCACACAACTAATTAAAATCTCTAAAGACCCACTCCTGTAAAGGATAAACAGAGAATGCACACTTCGAGAAGAAAGGGTACTCTGGGTTGATAAGCAGAGTTTGGGTGAAAAACATTTGAGCAGCAATGTCAATGTTAAAGACTATTCCTATATAAAACAAGAACGGAGGCACACAAGTAAGTCGCTATGGCCCTTTAAGGTTGACCAGAGGGCAGAGACTGTTAAAGTTGAATTTAGGTAAAGCACTACATTGATAATAGAAATTAGATTCAAATGAGCTCTCACCTTGGCAGACAGTTGAGCCTCTAATGTAAGAACCGATGCCGTAGTTGAAGATCCCCCGGACCGACCTATCCCTCCTCACCCGGACGATAATCACCAGGGAGAAAGGACATGACAGCCAGGGAAACCCTCTGGGGAAGAAAACCCTGAGTAGAGGTGGGTGCTGACGAATCTGGATGGACTCTTGAAGAAGGTTCCCACAATGAAGGTTCCCACAATGGTGGAGTTGGTTACGGGAAGGCTTCCTCTAAGAATGGAGAGACAATAAACGTGAGAAGACTTCTTAAGAGAGAGAGGAAGGTAGGACTGAATATAGGTAGACTTAGGAAGGGAGGACCTCACCTATTGAAAATAGATGACAGGACCTAAGAATTCCCATATCCATTAACCGGGAACTTGGAAGACAGGATACCTAGAAACGACAGAAGGATTACTATTCTGGGCAAGGATAATTTTGGAAATTATCCGCTTTGTTAGTAACCGGAAGAGGGAACTCACTGTAAGATGTTTGCGGAGTGCTACAATGCCCTGGAGAGCGGGGAGAACATAGAAGGATTGACAGGATATCCTATAGTTTGAAGAAAGCAACCGAGGAACAAAGGCGAAGGGGAGAGCCCGCTGAGAGGATCTGGATGAAAAGGAAACACAGAATTAAAGGTACAAATTGACGAAAGTCCTAGGATTCAAGGTTAGACAAGAGCACCTAGAAGCGAACTCACGGAGCGCCTGCAACAACAGTAGCGACGTGTAGGAGACCCGATCTCTGTTCTGTATAAGGAATCATGTGAGTGATCACCGGCGTCTCTTGCGGACGTGCAAAATCTGTACCACTGCACTCCGCCCAGTCAGAACAGCCGCTCTCCATCTTGGATGTTCTCATTCGGGTTAATCCACAGAAGCGACTACGATGCCAAAGGGACCAACGGTCAATTTGTGTAACAGAGACTCTTTAAATAACTTTTGTGCATTGTCTTTGTTTGGTGCTCAACATTGAGAACATCTTCTAGGTGATTTGCTGCAGGCGAGTCCTCGTTGAGACAGTCAAGTCGTGTATTCCCAATGGTGAGTTGGAAATGGTGTCAGTTAGAAGCATGGGCTCCCGTTAGATTGAGTCAGCGTTAAGACATCCAAGTCATTGACTTCTAACGGTTTGAGATGATGGTGAAATGAGGCTTCTGCTGATTCGAGTTGGCCTTTTGGATAATGAGTCAGGGGCTTTCAGCAGGTCGAGTCGACATTCGAGTCGGTTGCTTCCACAGAGTCGAGCTGACAATCGGGTTGTGTTGAGGTGGTCTGCTGCAATGGGTCAAGCAGGCGTCTGGATGGCTCAAAAGGCAGATAAGGGGTTCTAAGAGCGTAGTGGTCAAAGCAGCACAACGGGTCCTGAAGTGGCTTAAAGTGAGTTGTGGTAACCAGGAAAAGTTTCCATAAATAGGGAACCTGCGTCCCCTGCACACTAGCACAGGCCAATAAATAGCCAAGGATTTAACAGGAAATCTCTGAATTGTTCAAAGTCAGGTAAGTGGATCAATATAAAGTCATTGTAATCACCTGAAGCATTTCAATATGAATTCGTAACACATTAATGTTCAAATAATACGTTTAATGATGTCAACCAACACGTTTCGAGAAAACATCTCTTCATCAGTGGTCCAGGTAGGACGTTAATTCTGCAAGTAATCAAAGAAAGTATAATCTTATAATTTCATCTATGATAAACATTGCATAGGTAGTAAATATAGATCGTTTCAAATGAATCTCATTCAGAGTAGCTCAACCAACAAATAGAATCCAAATTCATTCTGACCTCCGGTATTCACTCAAATCTTCCTACATGTTTTCATGGTCCTGGTTTCAGTGCTTTAGAAGGGCTCACTCAAGGAACAAAGTGGTGTCCGTGAGTAGTGTTCAGTCCCTGATGATGTAATGAGGCTTCTAATCCTCTCTAACTGCTGCCTTCTAATTACAATATGAATAGATGTGAAATGCCTCACCTTTTCACAGTCAATTGATGCAAATGGGTTCTTCTGGTGTGACCATGTACAAGAAGGAAGTCATCATTATCCCATGTCCTGAATATGTAAGTAATCCTCCTCCTATAGGTGGAATTCATGTCAAAAGCAGGTATAAATATCAATTTGGTAAATACGCCGGTCCTATGTATATTCATATCGGGCGAGAGATCATAGTACTCACCCAGCCTCAGCTGGTGGTGATACTATAAGATAGGTGAGGACATTCTATCGGCTGATTTCAGGGACATAAATGGGGTTCCCAGTAGTCCTTAGCTATGCGAATATATTCATGTTTCATTTTGAGAAAAATCACATCTTGGAGACACAACCCTAGTGATCTAATGTGATATTTTGGTGGAGATGCATAGATGATGTTTTCGCGATTTGGAAAGGAAGCAGACCAGATCTAGTAGAATATTTGGAGACGTGTCCTATAAAGCAGCCCCAACTCTAGGATAGGAGTCAGTATGGGTCTAGTAGGTGCTTTCGGACACGTGTCCTATAAAGTAGCACCAATTCTGGGCTGGGAGTCAGTATGGGTCTAGTAGTGCATTCGAATACCCTTGACCAATGTTCTTTCATTTTCCAGGCTGCATCGTAGGCGCATTGGCTGTCTGCTGGGTCCCATAAGGAAGAAAGGTGAAAAGAGAGAGTGCATAGAGTGACATCGAAGAGGGAGAGTGACAGCGCAGAAAGTGACAGCCTAGAGAGAGAGAGACATCGCAGAGAGAGGGTGACAGCGCAGAAAGAGAGAGTGACAGTGCAGAGAGAGTGACATCGCAGAGAGAGTGACAGTGTAGAGAGTGACAGCCTAGAGAGAGGGTGAGAGCGCAGAGACAGGGTGACAGCGCAGAAAGAGAGAGTGACAGCGCGGAGGGAGTGACAGCCCAGAGAGAGATAACCAGCGCAGAGAAAGTACGCTGCCTCTATCAATTTGATACATTAATGTTTGCAAAGGTCAAGCATTCCTTGTAAGCAGAGGCAGACACTTCTTGGGTATTGAAGAGGCGCCTGTAACAGGAGCATTTGGAATAAATGGCATTGGACACTTTCTAGCTGGTGGCTTCTGTACGGCAGCAACAGGTAACTGGAAAGTACACCCGGTGAATACGTACACAGTAGAGGAAGTGCAGGGCAGGGCTCTAGACTCGGAACAGTGACTTGCTCACGCCTAGGTCAGGGCCCCGCAGCCTTTGGCTCTGGGGGTGACTTCGAGCGCACCTCCCATTACCTCCACGTCCACTCTTCCTCGTCCCAGTACTTACTTCATGAGGCCCCTGCCTCCGACACAGGACCTTCTTCTATTTCTTTAAATTCCTATAACTCCTCCCCCACATCCACGTCACTCAGTTTAATTTTTCCTGCCTCCGGCAGGTTGGACTTTTTCTTCCCGGTGCAGGGCACTGGGGAGCACCGATTGCTGGCCCCCTGGGGGGGGGCTGTGTGGCGGTGCCCTCGGCCCCCTCGGGTGCGGCGCTGCTCCTGGGCCACCTGCGGGGCTTGGGGTCACAATTGAGCGGGATTGCCTTGCTCGGTTCTTTGCTGGGCTCCGGACCGCAGAGTGAGCATTGTGTCCCGGGTCCTGCATGGCCCGGGGGAAGGTAAGGAGAGGGGAGGACTGGGCTTGATGTTTTTCCCCTCTCCTCCTGTTTTGGCCATCTTGATTCGACAGGCCTTTTCCTCGTGCTTTGTGTACACATCTTTGTTGGAAATGATGGCAAGCACTTGGCAGTATGGGCTAGCGTTCCCTTGTGTTGTGTGGCCTCTCTGCTTCTTGTCGTGGGGTGACAGTGGCAGAGAGTCTTTGAAAGTGCGGGGGCTCTGTTCTGTCGCAGGCATGTCACATACCACCCGCTCCTCAGACACACACAGCACAGGATGCACCGGATGTTAGCTGCATTCTCTGGGGGAAGGTAAGGAGAGGGGAGGACTGTGCTTGATATTTTTCCCCTCTCCTGCTGGTATGGCCATCTTGACTCCTTCAACATGCCGTTTCCTCGTGCTTTGTGTACACATCTTTGTTGGAAATGATGGCAAGCACTTGGCAGTATGGGCTAGCCTTCCCTTTTGTTGTGTGGCCTCTCTGCTTCTTGTCGTGGGGTGACAGTGGCAGAGAGTCTTTGAAAGTGCGGGGGCTCTGTTCTGTCGCAGGCATGTCACATACCACCCGCTCCTCAGACACACACAGCACAGGATGCACCGGATGTTAGCTGCATTCTCTGGGGGAAGGTAAGGAGAGGGGAGGACTGTGCTTCATATTTTTCCCCTCTCCTGCTGGTATGGCCATCTTGACTCCTTCAACATGCTGTTTCCTCGTGCTCTGTGTACACATCTTTATTGGAAATAATGGCAAGCACTTGGCAGTATGGCCTAGCCTTCCCTTTTTGTTGTGAGGCCTCTCTGCTTCTTGTCGTCGGGTGACAGTGGCAGAGAGTCTTTGAAAGTGCTGGGGCTCTGCTCTGTCACAGGCATGTCACATACTACCCGCTCCTCAGACACACGCAGCCCAGGATGCACCGGATGTTGGCTGCATTCTTTGCGTGCAGCCTGTGAAAACGGCGCAGATTTGGACGCGTCTGCAAGTGGCCTGAAGGGTACCAGCCTGGCATAGTCTACACTTTGGGTTCGAGTCTCTGCGGTGCTGACTCTGCATTTCATCCTTCCTAGACCGACGCATTGGAACGATTTAGAGCTTGGGGCTACCAGCTACTGGATACAGGGCTCAAGCCACCTCTCAGTAATGTGGCGAGTTAGTGGTGTGTTTGGGTCTGTGCTAGCTATGGACGCAGACTCCTTGTCCTGTCCTCTTCCTCTGAACTGCACGAGGGAAGGTCAAAGGAGATGATTTTCTTTTCCCTTGTCCGGCATGGAATTATAGAAAATGCATCATGTAAGTAATGGCCATTCAGAGGGTTCCCAGTGTCTCTTCTTTTAGGGCCTAGGTCCTCCGGTGCTGACGTGTTGCTTTCACGCCTCCTCTCAGACTTGTGGGAAGTGATATGGCACATGGTGGCACATGTCTGCGCTTAGAGGGGTTCTCAGAGCCCCTGGTGCCGGTGGAGGGGGATGTCACTTCAGTGGGTTTTTCCAGTGTAGGAATACCCCAGGTGGGGGGTTGCCTTTGATGTCTGCTATCCGGGATGGATTGCTTTGCCCTGCTTTGTGACAGTACTCTGCCCTTTTGACGCCAGCCTGGTGGCTCCTCTGTCGGCTGGGGGGGCCCTGGTCTGCTGGACTTCTGGGCTGTCCTGTATCTTCCTTTTGATAAGTCAGATCTTTTTGTGGGCTGACAAGCATGCTGTTATATTGTGGCGCAGGCATGCTTCAACGTCCTGTGATTTTCCTCTGGTGCAAGTGCAGTGACTGGCGGTTTTCCCTGGCTCCTCGTCTCTATCTTCTCTGAGGTGTATGGGACCGGTGGGTTCGGCTCCTGGGTAATGGGCTCCTTCCGGAGGGGGGTATCGGTTGCAGTTCCTGTCTCCTCCTATCCAGGTTTGCATGGTTAGGACTTTGGTACCCAGCTAACGGTCCAAGTAGTTGGCCATGGGATCCGTTCTCTAGGAAGGATTGTTGTGGGTTACCGTCTTGCCCGTTCCTCTCCCTGTTCAGGGTTAAGTTTTCTACTTGCGGGTGTTCCTGGTCCCTATGCCTTCTAGGATGTGTCAACTGCTTATGGGTCTCAAGACCCTGCACTGCTTGTCCAGACGTCTGGGGAGAGTGTACTCTGGATGTTGTGCAGGGGGGGCCTTGCTGGCTGGTCTGGGCTGGGTTCTCAGAAGGCAGTGTGTCTCGGCTCGCCTGTTGCTGAAGTTACGGGGCACGTGGCGTCTTGCCTTTTTTCGGTTCCTTGAGCCCGTCTTCGGTTATGTCCCCTGGTGTCTTATACTCTCTCCCACTGGTTTCCGACGACTCGGCTTTCGTAGTTGTGTTTTCGGTGTCCCCAGCGCTGCGAGTATCCCTACAGTGGTGGCGGGGGGTTTCAGGTCTACAGGCTGAGGTGTGCATGGTCCATCCTCCTGTGGCCTCTCTTACTACCGACGCCAGCAGAAAGGGTCTACATTGGGGGTCCTCTCTGCTCAAGGGTTGTGAGATCTGGGGAGAGCCGGCGATCATCCAATTGGCAAGAGTTGTGCCATTGTCCAAGCTCTGGTGTACTACAAGGAGTTGCTGGACGGTCGGCGGTTTTGATCCGATCGGACAATACGACGGCCTTGGCATATGTCAACTGCAAAAGGGGTTCCGGCTGTTCCTTGAATGCTCTGGCAGCGCTGATAGGCACCTGGGAGAAATCTCATCTGGTGTCTCTGGTGGCCTCACGTATCAGAAGGGTGGACAATGTTCAAGCGGATCTTCTCAGATGCCGGTTTTCACTCCTCGGCGGAACTGGTCCTGTTGGCCCAGGTCTTTGCAGTGACCTGTGTCAGATTAGGGTCCCCGGTTCTACACCTGTTTGCATCCCCGGCCTCAGCAGAAGTTCGCCTCTTCTGCTCTCGGTTTCAGGCCGGGGGGATTGGGGAATGGACGCCCTCTCTGTACAGTGGCCTTGGGGTTTTCCTTTATGCCTTTCCGCCTATTCCCCTTCTGCCCCGGGTGGTTTGGCGCATCAGAGTGTCCAGGGTGACTGTGTTGTTGTTAGCTCAGTTCTGGTCCCGCCGGAGTTGGCTCCCCTCTCTGTTGGAGCTTCGGTCCTAGGAACCTTGGCTGATTCCGAGGTGGCCGTGTCCCCTTCAAGGGGATCTGCGGTTGGAATTCCACTGGATGCAATGGGCAGTGTGGCTATTGCTCAGTCTAGGTTGATATTTCAGGGGTTCTCAGATCCTGTAGTTGAGTACATAATGGATGCTCTTAGACCCTCCACTCTGAAGGTGTTCTGATAGAGGGCTTCCCCCTTGGGATATCCCTCTTGTATTACGGTTCCTACAAGGGCCTCCTTTTGAGCCCTTTTCCGAGATTGATATCAAACATCTCACACTGAAATCGGCTTTTCTTATTGCCTTCGCTTCTGCCCGTAGGCTTGGGGAGATTGGGGCTCTCTTATGTCACCCTCCTTTCCTGAGGGTGCTGCCAGACTCGGTGCTGCTGAGGTGTGGGCCGAAGTTCCTCCCTTAAGTTGTATTTCGGTTTTCACACCTCTCAGGATCTGGTTCTCCCTGACTTCTTTCATGATCCGAGAATGCATGAGGAGGTGGCTTGGTTTAACATTATGTCCGGCAGGACGTGTTGGAGTATTTGGCTAGGTTTGCTTTTTCCCACCAATCTGATAGTCTTCTGATTGCTTGTGGTCCGGCTGGGGCTGGGCAAAACGCATCTGTGGTTTCCATTTTCCGATTGTTCCGGGTTGTGATCCCAGTGCCTATATGGCTTTTAGCCTGCCTGTGCCTGCGCACGATCAGGGGCGGTCCACCAGGGGTTTGACGGCATCCTGGGCCGATGCAAGGAGGGTTTTTCTCTGCAAAAGATTTGTATGGCTGCCGCCTTGGCTGGTCTAGGAATTTCCATCAACCACTATGGGTTGAGTTTCTCCCACTCGGGGGGTTGGTTCCTTCGTGGTTGGAGTTTTATCTGTGGGGATGTGAATTAAGAGTTATTGTGAGTGTGTTTGCTGCACTGTTTTTAGCTCTGTTTCTCATTGGGACCTTTTCCCCGTTGCTGCTTTGGTATACCTCATGAAGTAAGTACTGGGACGAGGAAGAGTGGACGTGGAGGTAATGCTCCGATTACTTACCGGTAATCTTCATTACTCATAGTCCTACTCTTCCTCGTCACAGTACTGACGACCCTCCTCACCCTCCCCGCGGGGAAGGTCCCATGCTCTGGCTTGATAATATGAAACTGAGTGACGTGGATGTGGGGGAAGAGTTGTAGGAATTTAAAGAAATAGAAGAAGGTCCTGTATCAGAGGCAGGGGCCGCATGAAGTAAGTACTGTGACGAGGAAGAGTAGGACTAGGAGTAAGGAAGATTACCGGTAAGTAATCAGAGCATCAACCCTAGACATCAACGCCAACAGAGTCCAGAGTGGGGTTGGTCTCTCAGAGCGGGGTGTTCCGCCACCCTCCGAAGCATCACTCACTCAGCACATTTCCCAGAATGTAAAACTTGGAAGCGGATGGAAAGCCAGCAGCACTGAAATATCCCTACGCACAGAATGGATGGCACACATGGGCGGGAGGACGGTAGAATGCGCATGAGCGGGAAGTGAGGAAGCTGCGCGCGGAGGGATGGGCTGATGGGACACCGGCCAGTGACGCCACGAGGCACTTTCTAGGTATTAGTCAGCTGCCCTGGCACGACGAACAAGCTGCACTGGCATAGCATGGGCTACACTTTCACCAACCTCTAACCCAAACTCACTGAAAAGCTACTCCACTGGGACACGCGTCGCAAGTGTGATGGGCGTTTAGCGCAGACATACACAACACCATGCAAAAAGGGTGCTTCTCAAACAAGAGCACTGAAAAAAAAAGCAGTGCCAAATGCAGCACGCCGGAAGAAACAAAGCACACAGCACCGTCTACACCGCTGCACCACTTTCCATGGCAACATGTATTGGGCGCAGAACTCTATTGGAGAGTTCACTCGTTTTTGCTTCAGCCACAGCCTGAAGTCTATGAGCGTAACCCCGCGTATTTCATTGAAACTGCGCAAATCATGGAACACCTGTCGGCAATACACAGTGTGACCTTACAGGGCTCACGCCCATTCACAATTCTCTAGCTTAGCAAAGCCTGTGTTCAATGTATGCAGCACCTGCTCCTTGCTCGTCTATTGTAGGATGGATGCTAAATGTGTACTGCTTTTGAGAAGGCTCAAGTCCCAGCCACATTCCTACAGTTGGTTATGGAGAGCCCCAGTGTTTTAAGTGGGCCAGGACCAGCCAGGACCAGGTGCCTTCAGTGGTGGGAAGCATTACCCTGCCATGGCCGCAGCTGCCACGGGAGATGTGCCCGCCATGATCTCGTCAGGCCAGGCAGCTGTGACTGACAGAAGGGCCAGCCATAGACAGCTGGCCCTTCTGTCAGTCACAGACCCAAACTGTAACTTTCTCTCGTGACCCCTGGGATGCTTACAAACCTTGCGCGAGGGTCACGAAAGGGAGATGCAGTCCCAGGTGAACATGGGCACTCGGTGATTTAATCTGCTCTGCATCAAACAGGTAGAGAGGCAGCCTCAGGAATTCGAAACAGATCTGCCGTCGAAAGTAGCCCAACAAAGCCCAATTGTACGTTAACTAGCCCAAAATAAACCGACCACTACCCGGCTGCGAAATGGAAATCCTGGCTTACTTGCTTCTTACAAAAGCTACTGATTGGAGCCGATCGTGTTAGGGAGCTCCTCGTTGGGCAATACGGTTGAAGAGTTTGGAAAAAGATTTTAGTGAGATGCCCATTTCCTTCCGTGGCATTAATAGTTGCTATGCCAACCATGTATCTCTCTCTCTCTCTTTCTCTTGTAGCAATGGTTTTGGCAAATTTGTGGCTTGCTTAGATAGACTGCATGGGAAAGAGAAGGCAATGGGCACAGAGTTTGCAGGACAAGCAGGGACAGTAGGGCAAAGAGGAGGACAGATGTGGGGAATAGCTAGACCATAGTAAAGAGGACAGGCTGCAGAGTCCCATTGTAAAGAGGATAGGCTGAAGGGGCCCATAGTAAAGAGGACAGGCTGCAGGGCCCCATGGTAAAGAGGACAGGCTGCAGGGCCCCATAGTAAAGAGGACAGGCTGCAAGGTGCCCAAGTAAAGAGGACATGCTGCACAGGCCCATAGTAAAGAGGACAGGCCGCAGGGCCCCACAGTAAAGAGGACAGGCTGCAGGGTCCCACAGTAAAGAGGACAGGCTGCATTGCCCCATAGCAAAGAGGACAGGTTGCAGAGTCCCATTGTAAAGAGGATAGGCTGAAGGGGCCCATAGTAAAGAGGACAGGCTGCAGGGGCCCATTGTAAAGAGGACAGGCTGCAGGGCCCCATAGTAAAGAGGACAGGCTGCAAGGTCCCAAAGTAAAGAGGACAGGCTGCAGGGCCCCATGGTAAAGAGGACAGGCTGCAGGGCCCCATAGTAAAGAGGACAGGCTGCAAGGTGCCATAGTAAAGAGGACAGGCTGCAGGGGCCCAAGTAAAGAGGACATGCTGCACAGGCCCACAGTAAAGAGGACAGGCCGCAGGGCCCCACAGTAAAGAGGACAGGCTGCAGGGTCCCACAGTAAAGAGGACAGGCTGCATTGCCCCATAGCAAAGAGGACATGCTGCAGGGTCCCATGGTAAAGAGGACAGGCTGCAGGGTCCCACAGTAAAGAGGACAGGCTGCAGGGTCCCACAGTAAAGAGGACAGGCTGCATTGCCCCATAGCAAAGAGGACAGGCTGCAGGGTCCCATAGTAAAGAGGACAGACTGCAGGGCCCCATAGTAAAGAGGACAGGCTGCAGGGTCCCGTAGTAAAGAGGACAGGCTGCAGCGGCCCATAGTAAAGAGGACAGGCTGCAGGGGCCCATTGTAAAGAGGACAGGCTGCAGGGCCCCATAGTAAAGAGGACAGGCTGCAAGGTCCCAAAGTAAAGAGGACAGGCTGCAGGGTCCCGTAGTAAAGAGGACAGGCTGCAGGGTCCCATAATAAAGAGGACAGGCTGCAGGGTCCCACAGTAAAGAGGACAGGTTGCAGGGGCCACAGTAAAGAGGGCAGGCTGCAGGGTCCCACAGTAAAGAGGACAGGCTGCAGGGCCCCACAGTAAAGAGGACAGGCTGCAAGGTGCCATAGTAAAGAGGACAGGCTGCAGGGGCCCATAGTAAAGAGGGCATGCTGCAGGGGCCCATAGTAAAGAGGACAGGCTGCAGGGGCCCACAGTAAAGAGGACAGGCTGCAGGGGCCCATAGTAAAGAGGACCGGCTGCAGGGGCCCATAGTAAAGAGGACAGGCTGCAGGGGCCCAGAGTAAAAGGGACAGGCTGCAGGGTCCCATTGTAAAGAGGACAGGCTGCAGGGGCCCATAGTAAAGAGGACAGGCTGCAGGGGCCCAGAGTAAAAGGGACAGGCTGCAGGGTCCCATTGTAAAGAGGACAGGCTGCAGGGGCCCATAGTAAAGAGGACAGGCTGCACGGGCCGACAGGAAATTTATCTTGGTCTACATTTTTGACGACAAAGAGGGGGGCAGCCAGCCTTTTCAAGCATAAGGGAAGTGTAATGGACTTCGGCAACTCGTTGGTTTTTGGATGTAACCTCACAGTGAGTTTAATGTCAGGAAACAAGGCATGAACTGTGGGGGGTCTGTGTCATACCGGGAGGGCATGATTGTTAGGGAATCAGAAGTTAACTACTGCCTAAAAATGCAGCTGCGGCCTGCAGTAGTACTTGGGGAAGGAATGCGTTCGGGGGTCTGGGCAGTTTCTGGGGTCATGCTGTGGTTCAAGTCATGGAGTATTTGTGAGGCTGAAGGGCACAGTGCCACTATTTGGCAATGAGAAGGGGGGGAAGGTCCTGCCAGGAAGCAAGAGCAGTCAGCGAGGGCCTGTGAAGCAGGGCAGCGAGTGAGCGCAGGCAAAGCAGGACTTGGGAGCGTGTAAAGCAGGCAGGGAGAGGAGCAAGCAAGACCGGCAGGGGGCAGTAAGTACCGACAGGTGAATGGGGACAGGCAAGCCAGAGCGGTGAGAACCTGCAAGGTGGTGTGAGCAGAGGAGGCCTGTCTGCATGTGCAGGGGCAGAGGCGGACAGAGGCATCGCTGGGGGGGAGGTTGAGGGGGCTATAACCTCAGGTTTCTCGGTTGCAGCCCCCGATAGAAGCTCAGGGGCAACAACTAAAAGGCGAGCCCCGAGTCCCGACCCAGGTCATGAAGCTGTGAGAGACCAAATTCTCTGCCTGCTGTCCCCAACCTCCAGGCCCGTCTCATGGCGTCTTCACCGCGGGTGTGTGAGCCCTGGTCGGCCGCACGGAGCCCTTCCACGGAGGCCCTCATCCTCCAGTCACAGCTGCTTCACGGGGCACTTTCCAAATGCAGGCCTTCTCTCTGTAGGGTGGCAACTTTACCACACATGTGCACATGAATGGTAACGCTGCACGAGGCCATGCAGGATGATGCTTCCGAGTGGGCGGGAGCCGGGAGCCGGCAAACGTGTGGACATGGCGACCGGATCGGCCCCCCGCCTCCAGCCAGGTGCAATTGCACCATTCACATGGAGGGAGGTGTCAAGGGCGCCCGTCTCGTGGACAGGGCATAGCACATATAGAGAAGGTACGGGGGATAACTGCATATGCACAGGACAATGGGCACAGCAACACGGTGGGCCTGATCTATACAAGTGTTTTACAGTGGTGCCACCCCATAAAAAATGCTTTGTAAATCCGGCCCAATATGTGCCAAGTGCCAAGATTGGTTACCATGCGTTGCAGATAGCGCCTGGAAGGCCTTCCGAAACAGGCTAAACCCTGCTTGTAGCAGCCGGTGGCCTATTTCTGGGAGCACCCCTTATTCACCAGAAGGATGGTGGTTGTGATGCAAGGCCTAACAGGCAGCACACCCTCCTAGTTTACGCATTCAATGTCATTGTGAGGCCTGACGTTCACCACAAAGCCGCGATACCCGGTTTTGAGTTTTTGTGTACCTTAGACCTGAGCGGCAACAAAGAACGCAAACACATGTGCCGCTAAGGGTTTGGCAGTAATTAAAAAAACGTGAATGAGATTCTACATGATAATGATTTGTCATTTGTATGGCGCTTTCACCAAAGCGCTTTACATAGAACATATTTACATACAATATCACCCACCCAAAGTTGGTACTCATTGATCAACCTCGGAAGGATGAGTTGGCATTGCTGCGATTCAAACCTGCAACCTGCAGATCACATGCAGGTCACAGCAGCGAGTGCTCAACCCACACAGCTATCTTACCAGCACATGATTTCACTGCCAGCCCATAAGAGGATATTGCATGGGAAACGTATTGCATATGAAATGCAAGTAAAAAAGATGCATGCAGTATTTACTGCATTCTTATAGATTGGGATAATACCCAAAAATACCCTAGACGTATGCCAGTACCCAAATGTTGGAGGTAAAAATGTACAGTATTCAATGTGGGTATCTTTAAAAGCATTTACTGCCAACAGCGGAATATCCCTTCACCTGCCTGATCAATGAAATGCCCTGCATTGCACGGTAGGGTCTTTACTAACCCGTCTGAACGTTTGGTCTACCCACGCTAGAAGCTCAGTGCAGGCCGATATGCATTCCCATCCCCCAAAACAGGATGGAAAAACTGCCTTTCTATTCTTTTTCTAAAAAAAGGACATGAGGTGTTCTGTAAGTGCTGCATGTTTGGGACAGCACCATGGATGTGCACTCCTTGGAATACCGAATATAGTAGCCACTGTGCTGAAAGGACTGTTACTCTGCAGCGGAAGAGCCCCACGTTACTACTAAATCAGAAGTGATCCAAATCCTAAAGATAAAACAGGCAGAGCCCAACAGGTATTCCTCCTTTGCCTCTTTTGGTAATGTGGGCCTGAGGGCGTGCTTTATTGCCATAAGCGGTGTGAGCTGATACAGTGGCAACACAAACAACAATAGTATGGTCATACCAATATAAAAAAGATGCTTAATAAACTATACAAATAGGGACTTTTTTATTGTATTATTTATTATTCGAGGTCATTTGGTTTAAACTTTGAAAACCTTTAACCCTTCAGTTCAATTGCCACAATTTCATCCAAAAAACAAAAGAAAAAAAGACTAAAAACTAAAGAAAACGGGCAATCCAATGCACTAGTGCCTCTACCTCAGACCTTCTTCCCCCTGGGCATCTAGTTTCTTGAGCATTGTAATTGCTAGTTTTACAAGGCCAATGTTGATTTTAGTGTTCCCTCCTTCAATCAATGTTCTCCACCAATCGTCCATGCTTGTAGGTTCTAAACGTCTCCCCTAGGCAGCTCTCACGTTCCTGGCTAAGGCCCCGACAGCAAAGAGTACGATGTTTTAGGGTTTTGTTCGCTCCCGAGAGTTTGCACAGTCGGCATCCTATGTGCTTGTTCAAGATGTTTCTTCTTTGCAATATCTCTCCTGTCGGCAATACGTTAAGTCTGTACCTCATTAGAATTGACCTGAAGTGCCAGTTAGGAAACATTGACAAATACCCTGGTATCAGGTTCAGTTTTCTTGGCTGAGCCCAGAATTCTTCATAGTCCTTGTATTTCTTGCTGTGCTCTTGAGTTTCTATCCAGTCTGTTGTATATAGTTATTTTGTTGTTTTGTCTGGATTGTTTAACAGATCCTCCTCTGTTTCATTAAGAGTTGTTAGCTTTTCTTGACAGAATTCTTGACATTCTGTTAACGCTCGGTCCGTTTGTTCTCTCAAGGATTTTTCAGCACATGGAAGCCTCCGGGTGCATTCTCCTCCAAGCATTTGCGATAAAAGGACATATGTTTCGAGTCAACTATTGCTTTCAGCGACGTCAAGGCCAGCTCTCTCCTTATTACTTGTATCGGCACTGAATTAGGGAGTTGGAGCACTTTCCGCCAGAACAAGCCCTCCAGAGTCGGCCACGTTTGTGTGGCAAAGATGTTGATGTTTCTACTCCATAAGTCAGTATGGCTACTACTTTCATTCTGTAGAATTTGATCAGCGGTATCATGGTGAACCCACAATATCTTTTCAAATGATTTTCCCCTGTGAAGCTAAATTGATGGCTTTCCTTCTTAGCCCTTCAATTCTGGGTGCTTCACTGTTGGAATTATTGATGCAGACTCCCAAGATTTTTTTCCCTTTTAGTGTCCAATTCATTTTCCTGATCTTACCATTGTTACCTCCCTTCGGAAACTTAATTATTCTTGATTTCTCCGGGTTAATGGTCAAATCGTTTGCGTCCACGTATGACTGTAAGGCAGTTAACTGTCTTTGCAAGCCTATCGGGGTCTGGGCTACTAACACAATGTCATCTGTGTAAAGTAGTCTCCCTATTAGAGCCCCCGCAACTTCAGGAGGATAACTGCAGATAAGATCGAATTCTTCTCCCATATCTGATGTAAACAAGTTGTAGAGCTCCAACGCTAGTGGGCAACGTTGTTTCAGCCCCGTTTTGATGGGCATTTGGTCCGACAGTGACCCTGTCTTATCTAGCCTTATTCTAATGTTTGTGTCCAAATAAAGGTCTTTGATGTTCTCCACAATGATTTGGGGACATTCCCACTTCTCCAGTTTGTCCCAAAGTTTCTTTCTTGTGATTGTGTCAAAGCCTTCGACAGGTCAATAAAGGCGATGTCAATTTTCTGTTCTTTGATTCTGGCAGTTCTGGATTTCAGCAGGTTAATCAGAAAGATGTTTACTGTGGTGCCCATTCCTTTCACAAACCCAGATTGCCAAGGGTCTCTTCGACCTTTCCTGATGCTCCATTCTGTTAGGGCCTTCAGTAATGTGGTCGCAAATACTTTCCCTGTCACGTCCAGGAGGGCGATTGGTCTATAATTATCTGGCGATGTTCTCAGCCCTTTTTTGTAAATTGGAACAACCACCGCCGCCTTCCAGGTCTCCAGGATTTTATCGGTCCGTATCACGTATTTGAACACTTGATGCAAAAACCGGGCCCACTCTGGTATGTTACTTTTAAGTATGGCGTTTGTCAGCCCGTCTGGTCCCGGGGCTCTGGAGGTTTTTAGGTTCTTTAATATGGTTTCAATTGATTCTGTGAAAATGTCTGGTCCGTCTTGCTTTGTGTTTGCCACTGATCTTCGTTGTAAAGAGCTCCCGTTATCCTCTTGATGCTGAGTAAAGAACTCACACCACACTTGCACTAATTGGGTTTGATAAAGACACATCTTGCCTATTGTCTGTCTCGTTAATAATTGTCCATATCTCTGCTGTGCTTTTTGATCTAATTTGTTTTAGCATTCTTTCTGCATCTTGGTTGAGCATGGTTTTCTTATGAAGATATAGCCAGTTCCGATAGCTCTGTTTCAGCTTGTTGCTTTCTATGCTACTGTTCGGGCTTCGAGTCTTAGTCAAGAGGGTGATTTTTTTCCTCAGATGTTTTTTTCTTTTTTCGTGCCACACTATCATATGTGTGGGCATGGGTTTTTGACAGTTGGTTCGTGTTTGTTTTTCCATCTGCTCTATAGCCTTCAGAGAGCGGTGTATAATCGATTTTTGTATTTATTTTTGGGTTATCTTCCAAGTCCGAGATCAAGTCTTTTAGTTTAAGGTTTAGTCCTTCGATTTTTTCCAGACGTATCTTAAGTTTGACTCCTCTTCTTGAGAGCTGTATGTCTTGCTTGTACATGCAGATCTCATTATTGCTGATGTTCCTGCAGGTAAGTTTCATCAAGTCGTGGTCGCTTGAGATGGTTGGGATCACCTCTAATTTTAGAATATTTGGCGACAGGTTACTTGATGTGCATATGTAATCTAGAGTTTCTTTTGTCTGGGCACCCTGTCATGTTGTTCGAGCCGGGATGTCCCCTTGGACTATTCCATTTAGTATCAGACAGTTTCTGCATTGCATCATGTCTCTCCACCTATTTCCTCTTTTTTCCTTTGTTGTGACCTCCGACAGATCATGTACCAAGGCCTGATTGCCTTTGTCCAGGCATGTACAGTTTAAGTCTCCCACCAGGATGCAAATCGGATCCCTCCACTTCTCTCGCTGCTCGTCTAGTATGCATGCTATTTGTTCTGGAAAGTTTGCGTTGTTTTCGTTTGTGGGATTCCAGTACAGGTTTAACAGAATCAGGACTCTTGGTTTGTCTGTTTCTGCTTTGTCCAGTTTTATGGCCACCATTTGAATGAAAGGGGAGGGGTTGTTTGTCTCTATCACCCTCCAATTTAGTTCATTTTCGATTGCCACCAGCAGCCCTGACATGGGGCGACCTTTTTTTCCTTTGGTTGCTGGGTTTAGTATCACCAAATAACCATCCCGCATAGGTGGCTGTAGCAACCGCGTTTCTTGCAAACACAGTACTTTCAAGTTTTCCTTTTGTAATTCTCCCAGAGTAAAAATATGGTTGAAGCCTCTTGTGTTCCAGCTTTCGAGGGACCAAGACTCCTCCTTCTCATTCTCTGGTTGTTATTGGGAGTCCGTTCTATCTGCTGCTAAGTTTTTTAGCCATTTCCATCTAGCTGCTTCCTAGTAGGGACTTTATTAAAACATTCCATGCACACAACTAATTAAAATCTCTAAAGACCCACTCCTGTAAAGGATAAACAGAGAATGCACACTTCGAGAAGAAAGGGTACTCTGGGTTGATAAGCAGAGTTTGGGTGAAAAACATTTGAGCAGCAATGTCAATGTTAAAGACTATTCCTATATAAAACAAGAACGGAGGCACACAAGTAAGTCGCTATGGCCCTTTAAGGTTGACCAGAGGGCAGAGACTGTTAAAGTTGAATTTAGGTAAAGCACTACATTGATAATAGAAATTAGATTCAAATGAGCTCTCACCTTGGCAGACAGTTGAGCCTCTAATGGAAGAACCGATGCCGTAGTTGAAGATCCCCCGGACCGACCTATCCCTCCTCACCCGGACGATAATCACCAGGGAGAAAGGACATGACAGCCAGGGAAACCCTCTGGGGAAGAAAACCCTGAGTAGAGGTGGGTGCTGACGAATCTGGATGGAGTCTTGAAGAAGGTTCCCACAATGAAGGTTCCCACAATGGTGGAGTTGGTTACGGGAAGGCTTCCTCTAAGAATGGAGAGACAATAAACGTGAGAAGACTTCCTAAGAGAGAGAGGAAGGTAGGACTGAATATAGGTAGACTTAGGAAGGGAGGACCTCACCTATTGAAAATAGATGACAGGACCTAAGAATTCCCATATCCATTAACCGGGAACTTGGAAGACAGGATACCTAGAAACGACAGAAGGATTACTATTCTGGGCAAGGATAATTTTGGAAATTATCCGCTTTGTTAGTAATCGGAAGAGGGAACTCACTGTAAGATGTTTGCGGAGTGCTACAATGCCCTGGAGAGCGGGGAGAACATAGAAGGATTGACAGGATGTCCTATAGTTTGAAGAAAGCAACCGAGGAACAAAGGCGAAGGGGAGAGCCCGCTGAGAGGATCTGGATGAAAAGGAAACACAGAATTAAAGGTACAAATTGATGAAAGTCCTAGGATTCAAGGTTAGACAAGAGCACCTAGAAGCGAACTCACGGAGCGCCTGCAACAACAGTAGCGACGTGTAGGAGACCCGATCTCTGTTCCGTATAAGGAATCATGTGAGTGATCACCGGCGTCTCTTGCGGACGTGCAAAATCTGTACCACTGCACTCCGCCCAGTCAGAACAGCCGCTCTCCATCTTGGATGTTCTCATTCGGGTTAATCCACAGAAGCGACTACGATGCCAAAGGGACCAACGGTCAATTTGTGTAACAGAGACTCTTTAAATAACTTTTGTGCATTGTCTTTGTTTGGTGCTCAACATTGAGAACAGCTTCTAGGTGATTTGCTGCAGGCGAGTCCTCGTTGAGACAGTCAAGTCGTGTATTCCCAATGGTGAGTTGGAAATGGTGTCAGTTAGAAGCATGGGCTCCCGTTAGATTGAGTCAGCGTTAAGACATCCAAGTCATTGACTTCTAACGGTTTGAGATGATGGTGAAATGAGGCTTCTGCTGATTCGAGTTGGCCTTTTGGATAATGAGTCAGGGGCTTTCAGCAGGTCGAGTCGACATTCGAGTCGGTTGCTTCCACAGAGTCGAGCTGACAATCGGGTTGTGTTGAGGTGGTCTGCTGCAATGGGTCAAGCAGGCGTCTGGATGGCTCAAAAGGCAGATAAGGGGTTCTAAGAGCGTAGTGGTCAAAGCAGCACAACGGGTCCTGAAGTGGCTTAAAGTGAGTTGTGGTAACCAGGAAAAGTTTCCATAAATAGGGAACCTGCGTCCCCTGCACACTAGCACAGGCCAATAAATAGCCAAGGATTTAACAGGAAATCTCTGAATTGTTCAAAGTCAGGTAAGTGGATCAATATAAAGTCATTGTAATCACCTGAAGCATTTCAATATGAATTCATAACACATTAATGTTCAAATAATACGTTTAATGATGTCAACCAACACGTTTCGAGAAAACATCTCTTCATCAGTGGTCCAGGTAGGACGTTAATTCTGCAAGTAATCAAAGAAAGTATAATCTTATAATTTCATCTATGATAAACATTGCATAGGTAGTAAATATAGATCGTTTCAAATGAATCTCATTCAGAGTAGCTCAACCAACAAATAGAATCCAAATTCATTCTGACCTCCGGTATTCACTCAAATCTTCCTACATGTTTTCATGGTCTTGGTTTCAGTGCTTTAGAAGGGCTCACTCAAGGAACAAAGTGGTGTCCGTGAGTAGTGTTCAGTCCCTGATGATGTAATGAGGCTTCTAATCCTCTCTAACTGCTGCCTTCTAATTACAATATGAATAGATGTGAAATGCCTCACCTTTTCACAGTCAACTGATGCAAATGGGTTCTTCTGGTGTGACCATGTACAAGAAGGAAGTCATCATTATCCCATGTCCTGAATATGTAAGTAATCCTCCTCCTATAGGTGGAATTCATGTCAAAAGCAGGTATAAATATCAATTTGGTAAATACGCCGGTCCTATGTATATTCATATCGGGCGAGAGATCATAGTACTCACCCAGCCTCAGCTGGTGGTGATACTATAAGATAGGTGAGGACATTCTATCGGCTGATTTCAGGGACATAAATGGGGTTCCCAGTAGCCCTTAGCTATGCGAATATATTCATGTTTCATTTTGAGAAAAATCACATCTTGGAGACACAACCCTAGTGATCTAATGTGATATTTTGGTGGAGATGCATAGATGATGTTTTCGCGATTTGGAAAGGAAGCAGACCAGATCTAGTAGAATATTTGGAGACGTGTCCTATAAAGCAGCCCCAACTCTAGGATAGGAGTCAGTATGGGTCTAGTAGGTGCTTTCGGACACGTGTCCTATAAAGTAGCACCAATTCTGGGCTGGGAGTCAGTATGGGTCTAGTAGTGCATTCGAATACCCTTGACCAATGTTCTTTCATTTTCCAGGCTGCATCGTAGGCGCATTGGCTGTCTGCTGGGTCCCCTTCCAGGCTCGACGTCTGATGATGGTTGTACGCTCCAAAAGCCAATGGACAGAGGGCTACTACCGCTCGTACATCACCCTCCAGCCGATCACCAACTCCTTCTACTACCTGAGCTCCAGCATCAACCCTCTGCTCTACAACCTGACCTCCCTGCAGTTCCGTAGGGCCTTTCGGCGCTACCTCAACCCCTGCGACCGGCCACGGCGGGAGCAAAGCTCACCACCCAGCTCCCTTCAGCAGCAGGAGTCGATGGATCTCCAGAGCCTGGATCACCTGAAACACAGGGAAAGCGTGTGACATGTGGCTTGGGCTCGCCGTCAGATTATTCAGGATTTAAAATAATAAGCAAAACAAAGTGTTTGTTTTCCCTCTGAAATACTGTGATAATCAATGAGAAACATAAAAATCCGCTATGAACATGCACCTTCACATGCCAATGCATAATCAAGCATGCCATATATACTAGGACTATTATGCAACTATATGACATGAGAAGCCAAAGGTAACATTGAACAAACCAGCTGAACAATATCAACACACCGTATCCATAAGACACTATAGCAATGACCTTTTCAGGTCTCTGTCAAAATAAATATGTTGATACATAGAATGCGTCTGAATATGAAATAGGACAGATTGCAGAGTTGTCGCACCCCCCGCCTTTTTGTGTGAATACACACTTTGAGTAACTAACAATGTATTTCCTTGCCCAAAGACGAAGACAAAAAGTACAGGAAAATCTGTAAATAATTCAAATAGGACCTGAAGAAGACCAATCAAAAAACTGGCTGAAACATGTAGACAAAGAGTGGAACATTCCATTTTATACACAGGAGTTCTACTGAAGCAGTGAGAGCCAACAGGAATCAAACTAGTGAGCTGGTCTACAGCTTTCACCATCATCGGTCACCAAAAACAGCTCCATTTTAATTTTGATAGAATGCAAGGTAAGGTAAAGTGGTCTTGTAAAGCACCCTTCTGTCAAGCATGCTGGCCTCTGTTAACAAAAAAACTGTGCATGTTGAACTATAAGTGCCTATCAATGTTCTTTAATGCATGTGAAAATCCAAGAACCCCTCCTTTCTTTATTATAATGTCGCATTAGATGCAAGGCTAGATTTTGCGTAAAATAAAGGTCGATTTATTTGTTAGTTAATATTGCGTCGGTGCTCTATAATACTACTGAGAACCAAATTACATATTGTGATGAGCTTGATTCCCATGTGGTTTGTATGTTTTATCAACTCTTCCCTACTTGAGTGTTCAGGAAAGTAGAGATTTCAGGTGAATTTGCAAATCATTGTCATGGGTGTCCCTGCGAGAAATGTTTGGTTGATACTGATGTGTTATTTCTATAGCGCTTACGCTTTACATAGAACATATATACATACAATATCACCCAACCGGAGTTGGCACTCATTTATCAACCTCGGAAGGCTGAAAGGCTGAGTTGGCCTTGGCAGGATTCAAACCTACAACCTGCAGATCACACAGAGATCACAGCAGCGAGCGCTCAACTCACTGAGCTATCTTTCCAGTTTATATGCTCACTGCCAGAATTGAACAAGACATCCTTGGCATATAACATCCATACACCCACCACCATGGCACTGGGAGTGCTATAAACGCGTGTTTATGGCGATTTGTAGAATGCTCACGGTGGGTCGTGCCACCTTCTTGGCACTTTTGACAGATTCCGGCATTGGTTCCTCCAGGGTGTTTTATAAGAACACGGGTGTTTTTCCCTGAAACCCATAAGGTTGAGAGCGAGTCTTATGTCTTCTGGGAAGTTATCGTATCAAATAGTTTATCTTGACGCGCCAGTCCCATATTAAACACGTGAGAGCCCTTCTACTGAGGACGAACACAGCTTAAATAGCCATGTACTGTGGGAACCAGGAAGGCGGCACCAGGCTTGCATGCAAGTGGAAATTGACTTCTGTGTGAAAGATACAAAAGGTGGATCTAGGCCCTCCTAAGTGGGAACCATCACAGCGAGCAGGCTACTTGGCAGTGTTTTTTCTCGGTAGAGGAGCTTCTGCAATTGTGGCAAATCTGATATTATGGGGCTTCAAAAAACACAGAGTAAGTGTGCCCCACACTAACACATCTGAATAAATAACTAGACTGTCTATGTTGTTCTAGAATTATATGTTGCTACATGTACATTCCCAATCCAGAGGTGAATCAGGTGCATGTTTGATTATAGCAACTATATTGGATTTAGGTCCATATCTGAGTATGGCCACTGTATTGAATTTAGGCGCATGTTTGGATATAGTGGCTGTATTGAATTTAGGTGCATGTAGATATGGCCACTCTATTGGATGTAGGGGCAGATTTGGATATAGCCGCTGTATTGAATTTAGGTGCATGTTTGGGTGTGGCCACTGTATTGAATTTAGGTGCAGATTTGGATATAGCTGCTGGATTGAATCTAGGTGCAGATTTGGATATAGCCACTGTATTGGATTTAGGTGCAGGTTTGGATATAGCCACTGTATTGAATTTAGGTGCATTTTTGGGTATGGCCACTGTATTGGATGTAGGGGCAGATTTGGATATAGCCGCTGTATTGAATTTAGGTGCATGTTTGGGTGTGGCCACTGTATTGAATTTAGGTGCAGATTTGGATATAGCCGCTGGATTGAATTTAGGTGCAGATTTGGATATAGCCGCTGTATTGAATTTAGGTGCATTTTTGGGTATGGCCACTGTATTGAATTTAGGTGCATATTTGGGTATAGCGACTGTATTGAATTTAGGTGCATGTGGGTATGGCCATTGTATCGGATTTAGGTGCAGATTTGGATATAGCGACTGTATTGAATTTAGGTGCAGATTTGGATATAGCGCTGTATCGGATTTAGGTGCAGATTTGGATATAGCGGCTGTATCGAATTTAGGTGCAGATTTGGATATAGCGGCTGTATTGAATTTAGGTGCATTTTTGGGTGTGGCCACTGTATTGAATTTAGGTGCAGATTTGGATATAGCCGCTGGATTGAATTTAGGTGCAGATTTGGATATAGCCGCTGTATTGAATTTAGGTGCATTTTTGGGTATGGCCACTGTATTGAATTTAGGTGCATATTTGGGTATAGCGACTGTATTGAATTTAGGTGCATGTGGGTATGGCCATTGTATCGGATTTAGGTGCAGATTTGGATATAGCGACTGTATTGAATTTAGGTGCAGATTTGGATATAGCGCTGTATCGGATTTAGGTGCAGATTTGGATATAGCGGCTGTATCGAATTTAGGTGCAGATTTGGATATAGCGGCTGTATTGAATTTAGGTGCAGATTTGGATATAGCGGCTGTATTGAATTTAGGTGCAGATTTGGATATAGCGGCTGTATTGAATTTAGGTGCAGATTTGGATATAGCGGCTGTATCGGATTTAGGTGCAGATTTGGATATAGCGGCTGTATCGAATTTAGGTGCAGATTTGGTTATAGCGGCTGTATCGGATTTAGGTGCAGATTTGGATATAGCGGCTGTATTGAATTGAGGTGCATGTTTGGGTTGAATTTGGGTAAAGTATAGCCACTGTGTTTATACTGAGCTGCATTTTGTGTATAGCGACTAGACTGAATAAGGTACTGCTGCCCTTTGACTCTTGCCACTGATTGAAACCCTGCTGCCCTTGAATGTTGCCACTGCTTCGAAAGCTAGCTGCCCTGAGAAGTTTGCCACTGTTTTAAACGCTGCTGTGCTCTGAGGTCTGCCACTGTTTTGAATTCTGCTTGTTTTGAATTACCACTGGGTTCGGCATCTAACCTCTTGAGAAGAAAACCAACACTAAGCTTATCTCAGGATCACATTCTCCTAAACTGATTCATTCCAAGCCCCAAAACAATCCCATTAGCTGGGCTCCCCTACACTGGCCTGGCCATTGCCTTGTCTGTCAGCAAAGCCAACATAGTTGCCACGGAGATGACACTGGAGAAGCCTCATCTGTGCCTTAGACACTTCATTTGCGGAGAGGAAAGTGGGAGCACAGCTACCCTCAGGTAAGGAACGCCTAATGTGGTCTTGTGGTTGCCCCGGAATATCCCAAACGTAGATTTGGATGCCTGCTATATCGCCATTGCTTGTGTTTTGCCACTGCTTGCATTTTACCCTGCAGAGTGTTCCTACTAAAAACCCTCTAATACTCTGCCTATTCACTCATTCATTGGCGCATTTTGTCATGTGTTATTGCGCCTTTCAGCATAATTATGTTCCCAACGCGCTTTTAGTTGAACACCCTCAGCAGAATCGGAGTCCAAACATTTGGGAGGTGCTATTGCGCATGTGTGCAATTCAGCCATTTAAGTTATGCAAGGGTGGCCAAGACCCTGGTAGTCACCCATGTCTAAATGGAGTGTGCATGGGCACAGCAGAGGTATACTATGGACTAAAGGGGGTAGGGGTGGTTAAGGAGAGAGTTATCTGGGAAGCTACAGTTCAAATGTTTGTCATTAAAAGTAGCTTCATTCTTATGGCAGAGGTGATGTGCAATGGTGTTGGCATTATAGGCTTGTGAGGATAGCTCAGGGGCAACACACTCGTCTTGCAAGCAAGACGATGTTGAGCAACAAAGGTTCGATCCCCGGGTCTGTGCTTAGAAACCTCTGGGTATTAAGCACATTATAAATAACCAATTATAAATTATATGTGAGTGCAGGGTGTGTGAAGTGAGACTGTGCCTGTGCGAAGGTGCGCCTTGTGAGAGGAGAAATGGGTTAGCTGTTGTGTGAAACCTGAGGGTATGCTCACTCCTTCTCCCCCTGGATCCTCTACTCAGGTGGCCAGGGGAACGCCATCGCTGTTGGAGCCATAACCTCAGGGTGGGCAAGCGAGGGAGGATCACCTGGGTAGGGAAGCCTGGGGTTGTCATAGTGGGAATACCCCAGGTGAGGCGCGATATTCTGACAGGACAATAGAGGAAGTTCCAGATGCCTTCACGGGATATGTTGATTCCCACAACTCTTATCCAGGTGTCATGGCCTTTGATTCCAATCCTATCATTTATGACCCAAGAGGGAGAAGGAAAGAAGGCAGTTGCCCAAGACGGGAAAGGAAGAAGACCCAAATAAAATAAGAACAAAGTTCTTGTGGTAAGATCCATTCAGCCTGTATTTGCCCAATTACAAAGAATACCCTCAAGACCCCTGTTTTGACAATCAACCCACAGACATAAGGAAGGGGGCAACCATTCCCTTCAGTACAGACAAGATTAGAAGATTTTCCTATACTCAATGTCAACTCCCTAAAAAAGTAACTGAAACTCAATGTAATCTCTAATCTCATTATACTTCACATCCCTCTCCCACAGCTTTCACAAGGCATTTTCAATCTCACCTTGTCGCCCCCTCATCTCCCTCTCCCCATTTCCAATAAATACTGAGACGAGGAGGATGCAACTAAGATCAGTGAAGATTACCCATAGACACACCATGGGGAAAGTAAGGGAAACCTACTATAGAAAGAATTCAAGTTGTCCCACTAATGGAGTCAGGCAGGATCTGGCATTTGATAATGACCACTCACACCTAACTCCAGTTGACTGTACAACTATAAAAGGTGTGGTTTTTCACAGAGGAGAGAGCGAGTTGGGGTTGTCTGTGCCAGAGAGGCCAAGGAGCAGAGAGCAGCAGGACCTGAAGCCTGGAGGAGATGGTTTGCCAAGACACTGGCCTAGTATTTGGAAGAGGCTGCAGCGTGGCTAGTGAGCCGTGTCTCCAAGGAGCCATTGCGAGGCACCCTGCATCCTGCTTTTGGCGGTCGGAAAAGTGCTCGCCTGTCCCAAGGGTGTCTGAGGGGAAGGTGGTGAGACCCTGGCCTCAACCTTGCCCAGTGAGTCTCATGTCAGAGGAGCGAGAAACTCGGGTGCGTGTGATTGACTTGAGCGGAGCGGGAGAAAGACACAGTTGTTAAAGCGACACATAGGGGGAAAGCGAGAGAAAGCATGTAGTGGAAAAGCGAGTGAAAGCTTGTAAAGCAGCACAGAACGGTAAAGTGAAAGAAGCGAGAGGAAGCTCGTAAAGCGGCACAGAGCGAAACGGTAAAAGAAGCGAAAGACAGCTTTCAGAGTGGCAAGGAGCGGAGAAGTGAAAATATAGAAAAGACAGAAAGCGCAAGAAAATAAACAGACATTAAGAAGGAAGCAAGGAAAGTACAAGGAAAAGGCGCTAGCAGTGCAGACGGAAGACATTAAGAAGGTGCAAGTGTACACGAGAAAGCAAGAAAGGTGTAAGTGTGCACGAGAGAGCGAGGAGGAAGCAAGTGTGCATGAGAAGGAAGCAAAGGAAACAAAGGAGAACAAGAAGGGGTGCAGGAAGCACCTGAAGGTGAAAGGTTAAGAAGAAATAGCAAGGAATAAAGAGGGGATACAGATCAGAGTGGTCTCACTTAGGAGAAGCAAAGAGCCTGGCGGTTTCGACAGTCTCTGATTGTACAACACACATGAAATGTGTATGAAAGAACTGTATATAAAAGGAAAGGTACATCCTGACTAGCTGAACTTGTGTTTGAATCCAAGAGGGGCCTAGGGTTGGGGAAGCGGAACTCTGAGAGGCCTAACAAAGTGGAATACCTATTATTTTTTGATTGGTTTTGATGATAAAGGAGTTAAAGCTTGGGGAAGGGAACCCCGAGAAGCCTGGAGAGGAACTATATATATTTCTTTGGATTGTATTTTGGAACTTGGACGAGCTTGAGCTTGGGGAAGGGACTCCTAAGGAACTTAAGACATTTGAAAATAGAAGACTGCATCAAGAACTGTGGAGAAGGTCTGGTGAACAGACCTTTTTTTTTATTAAACCCATTTTTGTGAAGCTGACCAACCCACACTTGGTGAGAAAGTCACCTGAAACCAATTGTGGTTTCCTATTTTCTGTTGAACCACTATATTCATCCTTTTAAGAGACTTCTTAACACATGTTGTCAAAGAGTGAGGGCAAGCATAGGTTTAGACACAGACAGTCAATAAAGGTTTTGAAACTAACATCTTTGAGTCTTTGTCTCTCTTGATACAATGCCTGTCTCACATATGGTGCCAGAATGGGATACAACTCAACTGACAAAAGTTGGGGACCCCACCAGATTAGAGAACATCTCCTAAAACCAGGCCCTCTGACAGAACTAGGCAAAGAGGAAATAGCTATTGTCCTCCTCTCTACCAGTAGGTCGTTCTTCTTCCACAAACAAGAAAATGATAAAACCTTGGGACTCACCTTTCACCTTCTGACCCCACAGGCCCTTCCTCCCTTGAGAAAAGTTGTGGAGGGAAACATCTACCATCTGTTTTGTCCCCTGGACTGTATGGAGCCAGGCAGAGACAAAGTGATCATCTTCCAAGACATACAAATCAATATCCCTGTTGACTGGCACACAAACATTGTACCCCGCAGGAAAAGAGGTTTGAAAATATTACCCCTATTGTCCTGTGGAAATAACCTGAGAGTTATCTGTCTAAATATCTCCATTACTCCCAGAAAGATCAATAGGGGTGAGATCATGGGAGACCTAGTATATGAGATCATTTGGAATCCCCTTCTTTCCTCTGACATTTGGGGGGGGTGATGAAAGCCCTGATAAACCACCTAATAGACAAGGGGACGCTGAAAACATTTTGCTTAGTATAATTGAGTCCGATTTTGACACCACGTTGACAAGAGATAACATCCTCAGAGAAATCCAACCCAGTACCTATCTTCAGACTACAAAATGTAGGAGAGGAGAAATCCCCTGTCCCATTTTCACCAGTTCCCCATCTCTTCCACCGAGATACCTCTATTCACTCCTAATAAGAGAGAAAGAGATATAGAATTCCTATTATTTTCTCTAGAACCAGAGGTAATCTCCCCTAGGAAAAGGGTACCCATGGCGAATCCAAAAATCCTACATCGCAGCCCCATATTTAAACCTCGGTGGGAGCAAGAAAAAAAGGAGGATCACTCTCTGGGTCCGCTATTACCTCCCTAGAGAAGTCAGAAACCCCCTACAAAGAGCAATATCTGTTCTATGGAGTTGTGGGCCATGGCATGAAGAACTGCCCCGGAAAGTTAGACGAAGAAGTAATAGAAGAACAGGAAGAGAAAGAAGAGATGGTAGCATCATGGAGACCTTTCCTCAGGCCATAAAACCCATGAGGGGAGAACTCCTTTGTTCCACTACCTTAAAATCCTCTATCTCCTCCACTAAAATACCTATATTCCATCCAGAGTTGGAAGCGAAGCAAAAAGTAAGCAAGGACCTCCCAGTTATAATACCTCCCAGGGACAAAGAAACCTCCCCCACTCCATCTGAAGGGGGTATTACATTTGGGAAAACCTTTTGTTCCCCACACCATCAAGTTCCATGGGAAATGGAATGAATTCCTTAGGGGAAGAAGGAAAAGGCTTCTCTGAGGTGGTGCTCTTTGGAGCAGGAGGAACAGAGACCATCCTCCTCCAGGATATCCTTTGGGAGCTCACTAGGATCAGAAACCTCTAGTGATTTGGAAGAGAGCGAAGGCAAATTGAACCTTGAAAAGAAAAGTGGGAGTCCCCCTTCTCCATCAGCCTCGTTTGAAATTGGGAGTAGCTGGTATTCCTATGGAAAAATCCACCAGTTAGAGCGGCCAGGTACCTTAGATCTCCCAATGTCTCCCAGTTCACCATACTGGAAACCCTTGGTGAAAACAGGTTAGGCAACCTTATGACTAGAGATGGGAGTGAAAACCCTTCATCCACTCTAACCCCATCTAAGAGTCAAAACCAAAGGTGCATTCCCTGTCGAGGGTCTGGACACTTCTCAAAATGTTGTCCGCTGAATATAATTGATTTTCCTGTAATACCATCATTAGGAAAATCCAATCCGGGTGAACAGACCCCGAAAGCAGAGGTTGAGCCAGCTCTGATTAGTATCTTATGTGCCCAACCAGATGAAATACAAACCGACTCACCAGGGAACTCAAATATTCATCTAGGAAAAGGAAAGATCCATAAGACCAGGAAGGCAGCATATAATTTATTATGGACGGGAGGTAAGACCATCTATCGAATACCTGCTATTTGTAAGGGAAAGACCATTTGGGCACAGTTGGACTCGAGGAGCCGAAATTGTGCCATAATATTTAATTTACTTCCCCAGAGTTGGAAGGAAGTTGGAAGGGAGGAAGTATGTTGTGTTCATGGCTGTGCTGAGATTTACCAACTGGCACAAGTCCCTATTACCATCTTGAGGAGCCCATTGAACATGATCATGGTCGTAGTGCCGCATTTACCAGCCCAATTAATCCTAGGGACGAACTTTCCACAATTCGATCAATGGATTTCCCAAATAGCAGGTATAAATATAAGAACCTCCACGACTGGAAGGTCTCACATACTAGAACCAAGAAAAAGAAATGAGGCAGTAACCAAACTGCTAGGCTACCCTATTTCTCTAAGGGAAACACCACCATATCGCCAAAGTAGCCCTTCTGTTTATAGAAAGGGTTATTGGGGAATGTATGTGAGAAACCTGAGGATATTCTCACTCCTCTGCTCTGTTGGCCAAGGGACGGCTATTGCTGTTGGATCCAGACCCTGGGGGTGGACACGCGAGGATCGATCACCTGGGTAGAGGAGCCTGGGGTTGTCGTAGTGGGAATATCCCAGGTGAGATGCTCTATTTTGACAGGACAATAGAGAATGTTCTGGGCGCCTTAATGGAATATTTTTATTCCCACAACTCTCATCCAGGTGTCATGGCCTTTGATTCCAATCCTATGATTTATGACCCAAGAGGGAGAAGGAAAGAAGTCAATTACCCAAGACTGGGAAGGAAGAAGACCCAAATAAAAAAAGAACAAAGTTCTTGTGTTAAGATCCATCTGGCCTCTACTTGCCCAAGTTACAAATAATACCCTCAAGAGCCCTGTTTTGACAGTCAACCAACAGACATAAGGCAGGGAGCGACCATTCCCTTCAGTAAAAACATGATTAGAAGATTATCATATACTCAATGTCAACTCCCTAAAAAAGTAACAGGAACTCAATCTAATCTCCAATCCCATTACACTTCACATACCTCTCCCTCAACTTTGACAAGGCATTTTCAATCTCACCCGGTTTCCCCATCCCCATTTCCAACAATTATGAGTCGAGGAGGATGCAACTAAGATCATTGAAGATTACCCATAGAAACAATATAAGGAAAGTAAGGGAAACCTACTATAGGAAGAACTCAATTTGTCCCACTAATAGAGTCAGGCAGGGTCACACCTGACTCCACTTGACTGTTTGTTCAACTATAAAAGGTGTGCTTTTTCACAGTGGAGATTGTGAGCTGGGGATGTTGTCTGGTCCCGAGAGGCCAAGGAGCAGAGAGCAGCAGAGACCAGAAACATGGACGAGGAAGGCATGCCAATGCTAGCCCAGTGTTTGGGAGGGGCTGCAGCGTGGCTAGGAAGCTTTGTCTCCAAGGAGCCGATGCAAGGCACCCTGCTGTTAGCAGTCGGAAAAGCGCTTTTTCCCTTCAGACTTGTGCCTGTCCCATAGCAGTCTGAGGGGCAGGTGGTGAGACCTTGACCTCAACCCTGTGTATTCAGAGGGGCCGCTCATCAACACAACGCTGCCCGGTGAGTCTCATGTCAGAGGAGAGAGAAACTCAGGAGCGTCTGATTGACTGGAGCAGGGAGCAGAGCGGGAGAAAGACACAGTTGTTAAAGCCGCACAGAGGGAGAAAGCGAGAGAAAGCTTGTAGTGGAAAAGCAAGATAAAGTTTGTAAAGCAGCACAGAGCGGTAAAGTGAAAGAAACGAGAGGAAACCCGTAAAGCGGCACAGAGCGAAAAGGTGAAAAGGAGCAAAAGACAGCTTGCAGAGTGGCAAGGAGTGGAGAAGTGAAAATATTGAAAAGACAGAAAGTGCAAGAAAATAGACATTAAAAAGGTGCACGAGAAAGCAAGGAAAGTGTAAGGAGAAGGAGCTAGCGGCGCAGACAGAAAGTAAAGACATTAAGAAGGTGTAAGTGTGCATGAGAAAGAAAAAAAGGTGCAAGCGTGCACAAGAAAGCAAGAAAGGTGCAAGTGTGCATGAGAGAGCAATGAAGGTGCTATGTGCACGAGAAGGAAGTAAAGGAAACAAAGGAGAACAAGAGGAGGTGAAAGGTTAAAAAGAATGAGTAAGTAACAAAGAGAGGGATACAGATCAGAGTGGTCATGCTTAGGAGAAGCAAAGAACCTGGTTTTGAAAGTCTCTGATTATACCCCACAAATGAACTGTGTATGAAAGAACTGTATATAAAAAACGAAAGTTACATCCTGATAAGCTGAACTTGTGTTTGAATCCAAGAGGGGTCTAGGCTTGGGGAAGGGAACCCTGAAAGGCCTAATAAAGTGGAATATCTATTATTTTCCGATTGGTTTGATGCTAAATCAGTTAAAGATTGGGGCAGGGAACCCTGAGAAGCTTGGAGAGAAACTATATATTTCCTTTGATTGTGTTTTCAAACTTGGAAGAGCTAAAGATTGGGGAAGGGAATCCAAAGAAACTTAAGACATTTGAAAATGGGAGACTACGACAAGAACTGTGGAGAAGGTCTGATGAACAGCCCTTTTTTTTATTGAACTACTTTTTGTGAAGCTAACCAACCTACGCCTGGTTAGAAAGTCACCTGAAACCAATAGTGGTTTTTGATTTTCTGTTGAACTACTATATTTTTCTTTTAAGAAACCTCCTAACATATTTTGTCAAAGAGTGAGGGCAAGAATAGGTTTAGACAAAGACAGATTTTTATTTTGGATTTTCAGACTTCGACAGCCCTTAGAAACATCAGTTAAGGGAACCATCCCTTTAGTGTTAGGGCCCATTAGGCATTACCTCAACCCAGGAACCTTAGTAAATAAAGGCTTTGAATCTAACATCTTTGAGTCTGTGTCTCTCTTGATACAATGCCTGTCTCACACTGTGCAAACAACAATGGGTCTCATTACACGGTAGGCGGTAGCCATGGCGTTATTAGCACCATGGCTACCTGTAACGCTCACCTGATTTCCGTAGAGGCGCCGGTCTTGACTGGGCGTATACCGTATCTGCAAAGGTGATGTGTAACACACGGCTGGCTCTTTGGGCTGGACCTCTGTGCACTGTATGTCTGACTTGAAGGGTAAGATGTCTGCAGATAGAAAATATGGGATTAAGGAACTGGGTTATTGAATGTCTCTCTCTTCTTCCCTTTCTCTTCTCCTGTAGAACCCCAAAGGTTAACGCTCTCACCTTAGGTAAGTGAACGCCGTGCTCTCCATCTGCCTCGGGGCAGGGTGCCGTAACCAGTTTCTTCACTGGATAAGGGGAGCAGGCCTCTTGACTTCAGAGGACTGCTGTCCGTCGTTTACTGCACGAACGGTAAGTTTCGAGTAATTCTAATGTCTTTAAAGTCTTTAGTAATGATGTTTCTTGTTTTTCAGGGTTCCAGCGATGGCGGATGACGGGCTGAAGTGAGTTGAAGATGGAGCCCGTGTGATGAATAGAAGCGCCTGGAAGCACGTAAGTAAGCGCTTGTTGCCTGCTTCACGATGCGCTCTAACTGTCTTTTTATTTTGCAGGTACAAGTTCGGAGCGGCTGCAGGGTGCCGGAATACCCACAGGGTTAGATGTGGAAAGGAGTAATGGCACGTGAGTATTAAAGTTCCCCAATGTCTTTAAACGCACCTTGTTTTGTCTTTCAGATCCGGGATACAGCGCCGAAGGCCTCCGGAGCGTGCGAAGAGTTGGTAAGCCTTTGTCTTTCAGATGCCGGAATGCAGCGCGAGGCGTTGGTGACAGCCGATGGACCAGGCAAGTGAAGAGCTGTCACTGAAGACCGTAATGCTAACCTGTTCTTTCTTGTCTTTATAGGTGTTGCTGAAGACTGGATTAAGGATGGTAAGCCTTTTTCCTTAGGCCCAGGATCAGATGCAGAAGACACGATGAGCGTTCTGCTGCAGAGGATGCAGAATAACGCAAAGCAAGATTCATCCATTGGGTGTGGTTTAAATAGCCTCCTGTAGTGTTTAGGTATCTCCTTCCACAGCCACGCCTAGGTAAGAAAAGAGTTCCTGCTTTCCAGAAGAGTTCCAGTGTTCTGAATCTAGGGAGTGGCTCCTGCCCCACCCAACAGGAAAAGTAGTTCCAAACAGAAGAGGATCAGAGGCTCAACTGGCAGGTAAGTAAGCAGCATGGTCTGCTGCAGGTAAGTCCACCCAAGCATTATGAGCCCGGCGCTTCCAGCGCTGGGACTGGGCATATTTATGAGCCTGGTGCCACTGGCGCCAGGACTGGGTCCAAAAGGTCCCAATTGGGACTGGTTGGCACTCGGAACCTGGGTTATGGATCTGCTTCCAAGGGAGTTGGGAAAACCCTGACCTTTTGGAAGCAGAGATCATGACAGTACCCCCCCTCAAGGCCCCTCCCAAACCGGGCTTCTCCGGGGGTTTTGGCTTGTCAGGAAATGTTCGGTGAAATCTTTTGATTAGGCGAGGAGCGTGGACATATTCAGCAGGTTCCCAGGATCTCTCTTGGGGGCCGTAGCCTTTCCAGGCAATTAGGTAAAATAGTTTAGATTTGGAGATCTTGGAGTCCAGAATGCTTTTGACTTCAAACTCGAGTTCTCCATCAACTAGGATAGGTTTTGGAGATTTAGTTAGTCGGGTTTGAGGTTGCACGGGTTTTAATAGAGAGACGTGGAAGACCGGATGTATCTTCATGTGCGGGGGCAAGTCCAACTTGACCGCTACAGGGTTTACTATGGTAGTGATGGAATAGGGACCAAGGTATCTTGGGTTGAATGTGCATGGCCCTTTTAGAGGTAGATATTTGGTGGATAACCAGACTTGATCCCCTACTTGATATTGAGGGGCTTCCTTCCGATGTTGATCTGCTCCTTTCTTGTATTGTTCTTTAGCCCTTTGAAGGTGAGAAACAGCTTCCTTAAAGGCTTGGGTGATTGTAGAATGCAGGTAGTCTATGCTGGTGTTTCAAGATCTTAGAGGGGATCCAACTCCGAGGTTCGAGGGTGACTGCCGTACAAAAGAAAAAACGGGGTTTTCCCAGTTCCCGAATGGACAGAGTTATTGTAGGCATATTCGGCTATCCAAAGGATGTCTTTCCAAGTTTTTTCAGTTTGTTGCAGCATGCAGTGTAAATACTGTTCCAGAGTTTGATTGGTCCTCTCGGTTTGTCCGTCGGTCTGAGGGTGGTGACTGGTCGATAGTCTCACATCAATTTTAGCCGACCGACAGCAACTTCGCCAAAAATGAGAAATAAATTGACTACCTCGATCCGAAATTAGAACCGAAGGAAAACCGTGCAGTCGGACGATGTTTTCGAGAAATTCTCGGGCCAGAGTTGCTGCTGTTGGCAAGCCTTTGAGCGGAATGAAATGCGCCATCTTGGAGAATAAGTCCACGATTACTAGAATTGTATTGTATCCGGAGCATGGAGGTAGATCGGTGATGAAGTCCATAGAAAGCGTATGCCAAGGGCCAGGTGGGATGTCAATAGGGCGTAAGAGGCCTGCTGGTCTTTCCTTTTGACTCTTGTTTTGGGCGCATACTCCACAGGACATTACAAAGTCTCTGATATCTTTTTTCCAAAACGGCCACCAGAAGTAGCGCTTGATCTTTTCTGAGGTCTTGGCCATACCGGGATGTCCATCCATTAAAGAATCGTGATAACAAGAGATTACTTTTTTCTGTAAATCTGTGCTGGGTAGGTATAATCGTTCTTGGAAATACAATAAGTTGTCCTTTACTGCAAAGTCCTTTCCCTGCAGATGCCAATTCTGTATGTCTGCTGGAGTTACAAGTTGCCTGGCCTTATCCTTAACTTCCTCTATGGATTCTGTGGCGATTACACCCAGAATTCTATGTTCGGGAATGATTGGTACAGGTTTAGGGTTGATCAAGTGTTCTTCCACTCCCATCCGAGAAAGGGCATCAGCTTTACCATTCTTTGTACCAGGTCGATAGGTAATTATGAAGTCAAACTCGGCAAAGAATAATGCCCAACGGAGTTGTCTAGAGGATTGGGCTTTTGCGGTTTTCAAATATTGCAGGTTTCGGTGATCCGTAATCACAGTAACGGTGTGTCGGGCCCCCAGCAGATAATGCCGCCAAGCCTCAAAGGCAGACTTGATAGCCAGAAGTTCCTTGTCAGTAATCGTGTAATTGATTTCAGGAGGCGAGAATTTGCGGGACCAAAATGCCACGGGATGCAACTGATTGGTTACCGGGTCCTTTTGTGATAGAACTACCCCCATGGCAAGGCTTGAAGCATCAGTTTCCACGATGTAGGGGAGTTCGGGGCGAGGGTGTTTTAAGATTGGTGCAGAGATAAATTTAGTCTTCAAATCCTGGAAAGCTTGTTCCGCCTCGGTAGACCATTCAAAACGTTTGTTTTTCTTTAACAAGGCAGTGATGGGCTGGACTATTCGAGAGAATTCGGGGATAAACCTGCGGTAAAAGTTAGCGAAGCCTAACATGCTTTGCACACCTTTTACGGAGGATGGTGATGGCCATTTGAGAACTGCATCGACCTTCTTTGAATCCATACGCACTCCGCCAGGTGATAATATGAATCCCAAGAATTCAACTTCAGTTACGTTGAAAACACATTTTTCCAACTTAGCGAAAAGTTTGTGTTGACGCAATCTTTCGAGGACCATTTTCACGTGTTTCCGATGTTCAGATTCCGATGAAGAATAAACGAGGATGTCGTCAATGTAAACAACAACACACACATCTATGAGCTCTCTGAGGACATCGTTCATAAAATATTGAAAGGCGGCCGGGGCATTGCAAAGTCCGAAGGGCATGACCTGATATTCAAATAGTCCATACTTGGTGCGGAAGGCCGTCTTCCATTCATCGCCCTCTTTTACTTGTACCAAGTGGTAAGCTCCTCTAAGATCCAGCTTTGTATATATGCATGCTTTTCTGACTTGGTCCAGGAGTTCAGGGATCAAAGGTAACGGATATCTATTCTTAACGGTGATCTGGTTCAGGGAGCGATAATCTATACAAGTTCTAAGGTCTCCTTCCTTTTTTGGAACGAAGAACAAAGCTGAAGAAGCAGGGGACTTGGAAGGATGAATAAACCCATTTGCCAGGTATTGATCCAGGTATTGTCGAAGGTGAAGGTTCTCAGGCTCGGTGAGGGCATAAATTCTACTACAAGGAGGAGTAGATCCAGGTATCAGGTCTATCTGGCAGTCATCAGACCTACGAGGAGGTAGAGAGTTAGCCTGATCCTTCCGGAAAACATCTTGGTATTCTAGGTATTCCGGAGGTAACTGGGGAGTCTCTGAAGAAATTGCTGCCAGTGCAACACCAGGTGGAGGGTGACAAGTAGAGACACATTCTGGAAACTGGACCGTTCTTGCTCGCCAATCGATCAGAGGATTGTGTTTCTCTAACCAAGGTATTCCTAGAATAATCTGAAACTGAGGGGCCTTGATCACATCGAACACGATCTTCTCATGGTGTCCATCTTGACTTACTAGCGTCACCTCTTGAGTGGTATGCGTTACTGGCCCGGAGGCTATCTCCGTACCATCCACCGTAGTAATGACGTCCTTTACAGCCTTGGGACAAAGAGTTAGATTCATCCTCAAAACCATTTCATGATCCACATAATTGCCGATGGCACCGCTGTCGACGTAAGCTTCAATTGCATGTAATCGATCCGGATTATCAGGGCTAATGAGGACCATAGGTATCACGAAATGCGAGGTCACGGAACTGGTTTTCACGCTCGGCAAGAGGACCTCTATTCTTGTCGGGCGAGGTCGTTTCCCTGCTCAGAGTTTGTAACTTTGGTAACTGCAGATCCTACTGCCTTCTTGGCAGGTTTCACCGGACAGTCTCGAAGAAAGTGCCCTGAGTTTCCACTATCAGTCTGTTGAAAGACGCAATATAAGCCAAAAGGTCTTGATTACCTTGTCGCAACGAAAGAAGCTCATTGTCCAAAGCCTGCCCCTGTGAATGTCTTGCGAACAGTTTTTCCATACTGAGCTGAAAAGTTTGAAAATCATGGAGGACCGGATCATCTTGATTTACTAGAGGGATCGACCAGTCTGCCGCATTGCCACTAAGGTACGAAAGCACGAAAGCTACTTTAGCTTGATCAGTTGGAAAGGCTGCTGGCCGGCATAAGAAATGCAACCGGCACTGATTGATAAATACTGCAAACCTCTTAGGTCACCAGAAAATCGATCGGGCGGAGCCAGAGGTACATTCCCAGGTAGGTTGATCTGCACTGGATTCATAGAGGATGTAGAAGGAAGATTTCCCCCAGATGCGGGTAACGGGGTCTGTCCGGCTTGTGACTGTAGCAATTGTCTAGCGAGATCATCTGTTCGCTCCTTGGAAATAATCAGTTCCCTTCTTAGAGCGTTCGTTTCCTGACGGGCTGCATGCACTTCTGCCCTTAGTTCCCCAAGTAACTGGGCTAGCTGGTCGGTATCCGAGGTTTCCATAGCACCTGGAGGCTTTGCGTTCTGTAACGCTCACCTGATTCCCGTAGAGGCGCCGGTCTTGACTGGGCGTATACCGTATCTGCAAAGGTGATGTGTAACACACGGCTGGCTCTTTGGGCTGGACCACTGTGCACTGTATGTCTGACTTGAAGGGTAAGATGTCTGCAGATAGAAAATATGGGATTAAGGAACTGGGTTATTGAATGTCTCTTCTTCCCTTTCTCTTCTCCTGTAGAACCCCAAAGGTTAACGCTCTCACCTTAGGTAAGTGAACGCCATGCTCTCCATCTGCCTCGGGGCAGGGTGCTGTAACCAGTTCCTTCACTGGATAAGGGGAGCAGGCCTCTTGACTTCAGAGGACTGCTGTCCGTCGTTTACTGCACGAACGGTAAGTTTCGAGTAATTCTAATGTCTTTAAAGTCTTTAGTAATGATGTTTCTTGTTTTGCAGGGTTCCGGCGATGGCGGATGACGGGCTGAAGTGAGTTGAAGATGGAGCCCGTGTGATGAATAGAAGCGCCTGGAAGCACGTAAGTAAGCGCTTGTTGCCTGCTTCACGATGCGCTCTAACTGTCTTTTTATTTTGCAGGTACAAGTTCGGAGCGGCTGCAGGGTGCCGGAATACCCACTGGGTTAGATGTGGAAAGGAGTAATGGCACGTGAGTATTAAAGTTCCCCAATGTCTTTAAACGCACCTTGTTTTGTCTTTCAGATGCGGGATACAGCGCCGAAGGCCTCCGGAGCGTGCGAAGAGTTGGTAAGCCTTTGTCTTTCAGATGCCGGAATTCAGCGCGAGGCGTTGGTGACAGCCGATGGACCAGGCAAGTGAAGAGCTGTCACTGAAGACCGTAATGCTAACCTGTTCTTTCTTGTCTTTATAGGTGTTGCTGAAGACTGGATTCAGGATGGTAAGCCTTTTTCCTTAGGCCCAGGATCAGATGCAGAAGACACAATGAGCGTTCTGCTGCAGAGGATGCAGAATAACGCAAAGCAAGATTCATCCATCGGGTGTGGTTTAAATAGCCTCCTGTAGTGCTTAGGTGTCTCCTCCCACAGCCACGCCTAGGTAAGAAAAGAGTTCCTGCTTTCCAGAAGAGTTCCAGTGTTCTGAATCTAGGGAGTGACTCCTGCCCCACCCAACAGGAAAAGTAGTTCCAAAGAGAAGAGGATCAGAGGCTCAACTGGCAGGCAAGTAAGCAGCATGGTCTGCTGCAGGTAAGTCCACCCAAGCATTATTTATGAGCCTGGTGCCACTGGCGCCAGGACTAGGTCCAAAAGGTCCCAATTGGGACTGGTTGGCACTCGGAACCTGGGTTATGGATCTGCTTCCAAGGGAGTTGTGAAAACCCTGACCTTTTGGAAGCAGAGATCATGACACTACCCCCTTACCGCATTCTGGGTCCGTGTTCCCGGAATAGGGACTTACCGGGTCATTCCGACCTTGGAAGACCCGGTAAGTCCCGATTCCGGGAACCATTCCCCATTCCCATTTGAGCCCCCATAGGGCTCAATGGGAATGGGGAAGTAGCTAATAACGGTTCTGCAATTTGCGGTACCATTATTAGCTCTGAAGTCCCTTAACGGTTCCCGTCCTTAACACCAGGTCAGACCTGGCGTTAAGGAAGGGACCCGCTAAGGGACCTCGTAGTAGGGCAGTAAGGGATTACTGGCACTGGTGCCCTTACCAGTGCCGGTAATCCCTTACCGTCTACCGTGTAATGAGGCCCAATGTCTATTTCCTAGGTTCCATCTATGTGCAAGCAGCAATGCTTTGTTTCATAATACTCACCCTCTGAGAGGTTCTTAGGGTGAGAGATGGCCATCCAGTTCCTTCTAGATTGGAAACAAGGACCCCATTTCATGATTAATACATTCCCTCCCATTCCTCCCAGATGATCATAAGTCACTCCCCCGTCCCTCCAGGCCTGTCTCCCACTGCTCCGGCTCTCAATTTAGGGAGACAGCAACTAGCGATACCAGCCAATCGGGTTGGACCTAGAAAAAAAAATCGACATCGAAGATTAACTCAATTCGAGTTTAAGCTATGTATACCTTGCACCATGTCTGTGGACACACGCTGTGGGCACAGCCACCCATACATGCACTATAGAATGCAGCTATGGCTATGCAAATCTGGTTTAGCAGCTCACATAGCCATCCACATCCTAAACCACCGACAGCACCCGCCCACGTGCCTGACCTCCGGGCTGCTTACTGGAGCCTAGCCAGCCCACCTAAGTCCTAACCTGGCAAAAATGCACACATGCATCTTAAAAATTAACTCGTAGAATCTCCCACACATGGACTTCGATCACTGAGGAAGTTCCAACCACAAAGCACATTGAGGCCATACAAATGGGGAATGGGCGATATATATAAATTACTAATATAATACAATCCAGTTACATGTGGTGGCCTGGCCCACCTTCCTGTGCTTTAGACTTACATGCAGCGCCAACCACGAGCGGGGGGACCGAGGTGCCTGGTGGTCCTCCTACGGGATAATCAGCGTCAATTTCCCAGGGTGCTTTTTAAGGGTGATGCATTGCCCCGCTACAAGCCCATATGAGTGCAATACCTGCCCCACTGTCAAGGATTCATTCTCGGTGCGGTTTGCTGCAGTGCCTACCTGAGTCCTCCATGTGTGCTTGGCATCCCACAAGGAAGGTTGGATGGCAGAGCAAAGCGGTTGAAAGGAAGAAGAGGTTAGTAGCTGACAGGTAGGCAGGTGGGGGGAGTGTGCGAGGGTGGGTGGCGGTATGAGGACTGCAGGATGAAACATGTGTGCTAGAGGCAGAGTGTGGGCGCTACGAGGTGGGAAGACCAGGAAGTCAGGGGGAACAGCTGGGTTTTGAGGGCTTTCCTGAAGGCCAGGTGATTCTCTATGAGGCATAGCATGAGGGAGAGGGTGTTCCAGATAGTGGGTGCGAGGACAGAGAAACAGGCACCTCCTAATCTGGAGAATTTAAAAGGAGGGACTACCAGGAGGTGTGCATAGCCTAATTTGAGGATTCTGGTGGTGTGGTAATGAGTGAGCTTCTTTTGGAGGAATTCTGGGTCTTTCTTATTGATTTTGCGGTGGGTAATGCACATTGCTTTGAAGGAGGCCTGTCGGCTGTTGGGCAGCCAGTGGCGTGTCCTGAGCGCGGGGGGAGATGTGTTCTCTAGGGGATACTGAGAGGAGGAGCCTTACTGCAGAGTATTGAATCCATTGGAGCTTTCTCAGTTGGTATGTAGGCGTGCATAGGCAGAGAGAGGTAGGGTAATCTAGGCGCAAGAGGATGATGGCCATGATTGCAGAAACTCTATGGGGTAGGAGAGATAAGGAAAGATCCGCTTGAGGATGCAGAGGTGGAAGGTGCACGATATGGACACTGCATTGATGTGACGGGAGAGGGTCTGGTCTGAGCTAAAAGTGCATCCTAGGTTTTTGACTGGGGGGGATGTAGTGGGCGCGGGTCCTAAAGAATGTGGCCAAGGGATAGGTTGGGGAAGCAGACCTGTTTTGACACAGATTAGGATTTTGTTTTTTCCGGGGTTGAGGAGCAGGTGGTTGTTTGTCATCCAGATGTCAATGTCTGAGAGGCAGGATGCAATGTCTGGGTGGGATGAGGAGGGGGAGTTCGGAATCTTGAGGATGATCTGGGTGTTGTCGGCATAGTTGTAACAGGTGAGATTGTAGGAACGGATGATCTTGAGGAGGGGCAAAAGGTAAAGGCTGAAGAGGAGGGGGCAGAGGGAGGCACCATGGGGGGCTCAGTGGGGGGCTGGGCAGGGGGCAGAGGAGAAAGGATGGAGAGAGACGGTTTGTGAGCGGTCAGATAGGAAAGAGGAGATGCCTAGCTCAAAGAGTCCTCAAACACTGAACAAATCACACACACACCTTTGCCCTAGGGAAAAACAAAAACCACTGCAAAATACAGGCAACCGACAACACGCAAACGGAAAATAAACTAATCGCACACAAATTACGCCATGCACACTCATGCACCAAACACCACATGACGTCTGCAAACTAAAAACAAACCAGTTCACAGTGACCGTTTTTTCCAAACTGAAGCTACCAACAGCTCATCAAAGCTCTCTTGCGTTTTTCCCTCCCAATCCCAATAACTAAACCCTCCCAACCCCCTTTCCTTTTCAGACTGAAAATGTCAGCCATGCGCGGTATAAATCACAATAACATAACATAGCATGTTCAATGCACCCAAGACCAGCTCCGAAACAATGACGTCAATAATCCAATGGAGAAGAGGCATTGCGGCAGGAACCTACACAGATATCTCTACCTTGTGTTTTGTGTACTTCTTCTCTTTTTTCATTTTTCTTTTGGATCGTTTCATGTATTTTAAAGTTTTGTAATTTGCCAATGCAGCGGTTCAACCGCTTCAAGGCGCAGGAAGGAGGAACAAATACACATCAGAACACAGTGAAAAAGCGCATTCCTGGAAGGAAAGAATTATACAATGGAAATAAAGCACAAGAGAAGGCACAGGAGTCAGAAGCAGGCGAGAGTCATTGGAAAGCTGTGGACAGTGACCAGGCGTTGAGTATTTGATGGTGGAAGGTGAGGATGAAGGGATGGTGGCCTGGGTGGAGGAAAAAAGAGACCTTGGCATTTATTTGCTGGTATGGGCTTGAATTCTTCCGGGAGATCTGTGGCCCCCACCGGCAAACTTGAAGTGTATTGGTCTGGAAAAAATGCCAGAGCCGAAATGACCTGCCTGTTTTCTGAACCAGCACACTTGTAATGAGGCTGCTTGTCTTCTTAAGGGTACGGGGTGTTACTAAATGTTATTGAACAACAGCAGACAAAATGAATTGTCAATTTTGGGAAGCATGCTCTGGTTTACGTTTGGAGAGACTAGGGGCCAGATTTCCTAAACTGCTGTTGGCACAAGAGAGCCGAGGCGCTAGCGTATCTCCTAACTTGCGCCGAAGAAAGTGGTAGCCCAATCCACAAAGGGCATCTGAATGAGCGCATCTTGGATGTGCTCTTCCAGAGGCAACTTTATCTGACTTTGCGCATTAGTGCAAATGAGGAGGCGTTTCTGGGCATTTCTTCTAAAGCGCTTCCTGAATTCGCAAACGGGATGTGCTTTCTAATGCCCAGAGACAAGGGTCTTTCCCCAACACCTGTACAGAACAGGTACAGAGGGAGGCGCAAATCATGGCGGGGTCATGTTATGATTCGCTTTTGAAGTGTGACAGTCACGTGTTAAACAGTGGTTGTCACACTAGCCTTTGCATCCCCCAAACGTAGATGTGCATTTATTTTTTGTCATTTCACTGAGCCGAGCACTTTAACGACCCATACCAATGAATTTGCTGGGATCCTGTCACACATGAGTGTCAGGGGCCCCTGCCACTAATGCATGCAGGGGGACTGGACAGCTCATCTTTGGGGGCCCTGTCCAGCCCCTCCTGAAATGCTGAAGTCACCTTTTTGAATACCTAAGCATTTCTGAAAATAGTGCAAATGAAACAAGCGCATTCTCTGCACGCCTTTTTTTTGCGCAATTTTTTGAGAATCTGGCCGTAGGACTTTTTAGGTGGATGGGCTGGAACGTAGTAAAGTGCAGTGCAAGTAATAAGGTGCTTCAGGGAACATTTGGCAGAGGATGGCTTATTTGTCATGCCCAAATGGGTGATGGAAAGGGCATGTGACAGCCCCATCCCATACCCCAGCGAACAAGGAGACAGGAGAAGCTCTCTGCCCTCTGGGCTCTTCTGCAATGTGTGGCCACCTGGAACAGGGGCGCCCAATACTACCACACTGCAGAATGGCCGATGTCTTGGTCCAGCGCACAGGTATCAGGGGTTGTCTTGGGCGATTGATATGGGTGCCACATCTCACATATCAAGCATGATGGGGCACTGAAGAGGACCACCAAGGAGATATGAGGCCCCATGTAATCTTGCAGGTAAGGCCCAGAGTCAAAGGGTTGAACAGTGGAAGAGAGCCGATAAAGAGCGATTGGTGCTTCTGGCAGACCAGAGACTTACTAACCTCTGTGCGCGAGAGCGCTGTTCATTGGCAGCATTGCTCACGGCTGTCAGGTGGTCTCCGCCCATGACTGTCCTACAATAATAGCGGCAGGATGTAAGGGGGGGGGCGCTAAGTGAAAATGTCTGCTTAACCGCAAGGCAGTCTTCTCCCTTAAATCATCATTGGCTGGAAACTAGAGAACACTGATGACAACCATGGCCTATTGCCACATTTCCCTGGGCATTGCCCAGCCACCAAAGTAGCTACTGCGACTTTACGCGCATGACCTATTTGAGTGCCACTGCCCATTGCCTGTGGCCATGACCACTGGGGACACTGCCCAGGGCTTTACTCCCTTGACTGGTCGGCTGTCATATTATATTTCTGTTATCTGATGGGTAGTTTCCAGTGATACACGTTGTGGTATCATCTGTGATATCATCAGTGGGCTCTAGTTTCCTGAGATATCATTGATCATGTAATGTGTTATGTCACGAGTGATGCAATCTGTGATGTCATCAGTGTGCTCAGGGGCTGCACATGGGGCGGGGCTCAGGGTTAATGCTCTGATTACTTAACGGTAATCTTCATTACTCCTAGTCCTACTCTTCCTCGTCACAGTACTTACTTCATGAGGCCCCTGCCTCCGACACAGGACCTTCTTCTATTTCTTTAAATTCCTATAACTCCTCCCCCACATCCACGTCACTCAGTTTCATATTACCAAGCCAGAGCATGGGACCTTCCCCGCAGGGAGGGTGAGGAGGGTCGTCAGTACTGTGACGAGGAAGAGTAGGACTAGGAGTAATGAAGATTAACGGTAAGTAATCAGAGCATTACCTCCACGCCCACTCTTCCTCGTCTCAGTACTTACTTCATGAGGTATACCAAAGCAGCAACAGGGAAAAGGTCCCAATGAGAAACAGAGCTAAAAACAGTGCAGCAAACACACCCACAATAACTCTTAATTCACATCCCCACAGATAAAACTCCAACCACGAAGGAACCAACCCCCCGGGTGGGAGAAACTCAACCCATAGCGGTTGATGGAAATCCCTAGACCAGCCAAGGTGGCAGCCATACAAATCTCTTGTAGAGAAAAAACCCTCCTTGCATCGGCCCAGGAAGCCGCCAAACCCCTGGCGGACCGCCCCTGATCGCGCGCAGGCACAGGCAGGGCAAAAGCCATATAGGCACTGGGATCACAACCCGGAACCATCGGAAAATGGAAACCACAAATGCGTTTTGCCCAGCCCCAGCCGGACCACAAGCAATCAGAAGACTATCAGATTGGTGGGAAAAAGCAAACCTAGCCAAATACTCCAACACGTCCCGCCGGTCATAATGTTAAGCCAAGCCACCTCCTCATGCATTCTCGGATCATGAAAGAAGTCAGGGAGAACCAGATCCTGAGAGGTATGAAAACCGAGATACAACTTAAGGGAGGAACTTCGGACCACACCTCAGCAGCACCGAGTCTGGCAGCACCCTCAGGAAAGGAGGGTGACATAAGAGAGCCCCAATCTCCCCAAGCCTACGGGCAGAAGCGAAGGCAATGAGAAAAGCAGATTTCAGTGTAAGATGTTTGATATCAATCTCGGAAAAGGGCTCAAAAGGAGGCCCTTGAAGGAACCGTAATACAAGAGGGAGACCCCAAGGGGGAAGCCCTTTATCAGAACACCTTCAGAGTGGAGGGTCTAAGAGCATCCATTATGTACTCAACTACAGGATCTGAGAACCCCTGAGATATCAACCTAGACTGAGCAATAGCCACACTGCCCATTGCATCCAGTGTAATTCCAACGGGAGATCCTCTTGAAGGGGACACGGCCACCTCGGAATCAGCCAAGGTTCCTAGGACCGAAGCTCCAACAGAGAGGGGAGCCAACTCCGGCGGGACCAGAACTGAGCTAACAACAACACAGTCACCCTGAACACTCTGATGCGCCAAACCACCCGGGGCAGAAGGGGAATAGGCGGAAAGGCATAAAGGAAAACCCCAAGGCCACTGTACAGAGAGGGCGTCCATTCCCCAATCCCCCCGGCCTGAAACCGAGAGCAGAAGAGGCGAACTTCTGCTGAGGCCTGGGATGCAAACAGGTGTAGAACCGGGGACCCTAATCTGACACAGGTCACTGCAAAGACCTGGGCCAACAGGACCAGTTCCGCCGAGGAGTGAAAACCGGTATCTGAGAAGATCCGCTTGAACATTGTCCACCCTTCTGATACGTGAGGCCACCAGAGACACCAGATGAGATTTCTCCCAGGTGCCTATCAGCGCTGCCAGACCATTCAAGGAACAGCCGGAACCCCTTTTGCAGTTGACATATGCCAAGGCCGTCGTATTGTCCGATCGGATCAAAACCGCCGACCGTCCAGCAACTCCTTGCAGTACACCAGAGCTTGGACAATGGCACAACTCTTGCCAATTGGATGATCGCCGGCTCTCCCCAGATCTCACAACCCTTGAGCTGAGAGGACCCCCAATGTAGACCCTTTCTGCTGGCGTCGGTAGTAAGAGAGGCCACAGGAGGATGGACCATGCACACCTCAGCCTGTAGACCTGAAACCCCCCGCCACCACAGCAGAGAGACTCGCAGCGCTGGGGACACCGAAAACACAACTACGAAAGCCGAGATGTCGGAAACCAGTGGGAGAGAGTATAAGACACCAGGGGACATAACCGAAGACGGGCTCAAGGAACCGAAAAAACGCAAGACGCCACGTGCCCCGTAACTTCAGCAACAGGCGAGCCGAGACACACTGCCTTCTGAGAACCCAGACCAGCCAGCAAGCGCCCCCCCTGCACAACATCCAGAGTACACTCTCCCCAGACGTCCGGACAAGCAGTGCAGGGTCTTGAGACCCATAAGCAGTTGACACATCCTAGAAGGCATAGGGACCAGGAACACCCGCAAGTAGAAAACTTGACCCTGAACAGGGAGAGGAACGGGCAAGACGGTAACCCACAACAATCCTTCCTAGAGAACGGATCCCATGGCCAACTACTTGGACCGTGAGCTGGGTACCAAAGTCCTAATCATGCAAACCTGGACAGGAGGAGACAGGAACTGCAATCGATACCCCCCTCCGGAAGGAGCCCATTACCCAGGAAGCCGAACCCCACCACTTCCATACACCTCAGAGAAGATAGAGACGAGGAGCCAGGGAAAACCGCCAGTCACTGCACTTGCACCAGAGGAAAATCACAGGACGTTGAAGCATGCCTGCGCCATAATATAACAGCATGCTTGTCAGCCCACAAAAAGATCCGACTTATCAAAAGTAAGATACAGGACAGCCCAGAAGTCCAGCAGACCAGGGCCCCCCCCAGCCGACAGAGGAGCCACCAGGCTGGCGTCAAAAGGGCAGAGTACTGTCACAAAGCAGGGCAAAGCAATCCATCCCGGATAGCAGACATCAAAGGCAACCCCCCACCTGGGGTATTCCTACACTGGAAAAACCCACTGAAGTGACATCCCCCTCCACCGGCACCAGTGGCTCTGAGAACCCCTCTAAGCGCAGACATGTGCCACCATGTGCCATATCACTTCCCACAAGTCTGAGAGGAGGCGTAAAAGCAACACGTCAGCACCGGAGGACCTAGGCCCTAAAAGAAGAGACACTGGGAACCCTCTGAATGGCCATTACTTCCATGATGCATTTTCTATAATTCCATGCCGGACAAGGGAAAAGAAAATCATCTCCTTTGACCTTCCCTCGTGCAGTTCAGAGGAAGAGGACAGGACAAGGAGTCTGCGTCCATAGCTAGAACAGACGCAAACACACCACTAACTCGCCACATTACTGAGAGGTGGCTTGAGCCCTGTATCCAATAGCTGGTAGTCCCAAGCTCTAAATCGTTCCAATGTGTCGGTCTAGGAAGGATGAAATGCCGAGTCAGCACCGCAGAGACTCGAACCCAAAGTGATGACTATGCCAGGCCGGTACCCTTCAGGCCGCTTGCAGACGCGTCCAAATCTGCGCCGTTTCCACAGGCTGCACGCAAAGAATGCAGCCAACATCCGGTGCATCCTGGGCTGCGTGTGTCTGAGGAGCGGGTAGTATGTGACATGCCTGTGACAGAGCAGAGCCCCAGCACTTTCAAAGACTCTCTGCCACTGTCACCCCACGACAAGAAGCAGAGAGGCCTCACAACAAAAAGGGAAGGCTAGGCCATACTGCCAAGTGCTTGCCATTATTTCCAATAAAGATGTGTATGCAGGAGGAAACGGCATGTTGAAGGAGTCATAATGGCCATACCAGCAGGAGAGGGGAAAAATATCAAGCACAGTCCTCCCCTCTCCTTACCTTCCCCCAGAGAATGCAGCTAACATCCGGTGTATCCTGTGCTGTGTGTGTCTGAGGAGCGGGTAGTATGTGACATGCCTGCGACAGAACAGAGCCCCCGCACTTTCAAAGACTCTCTGCCACTGTCACCCCACGACAAGAAGCAGAGAGGCCACACAACAAAGGGGAAGGCTAGCCCATACTGCCAAGTGCTTGCCATCATTTCCAACAAAGATGTGTACACAAAGCACGAGGAAACGGCATGTTGAACGAGTCAAGATGGCCATACCAGCAGGAGAGGAGAAAAATATCAAGCACAGTCCTCCCCTCTCCTTCCCTTCCCCCAGAGAATGCAGCTAACATCCGGTGCATCCTGTGCTGTGTGTGTCTGAGGAGCGGGTGGTATGTGACATGCCTGCGACAGAACACAGCCCCTGCACTTTCAAAGACTCTCTGCCACTGTCACCCCACGACAAGAAGCAGAGAGGCCACACAACACAAGGGAACGCTAGCCCATACTGCCAAGTGCTGAGGAAAAGGCCTGTCGAATCAAGATGGCCAAAACAGGAGGAGAGGGGAAAAACATCAAGCCCAGTCCTCCCCTCTCCTTACCTTCCCCCGGGCCATGCAGGACCCGGGACACAATGCTCACGCTGCGGTCCGGAGCCCAGCAAAGAACCGAGCGAGGCAATCCCGCTCAACTGTGACCCCAAGCCCCGCAGGTGGCCCAGGAGCAGCGCCGCACCTGAGGGAGCCGAGGGCCCCGCCACACAGCCCCCCCCCAGGGGGCCAGAAATCGGTGCTCCCCAGTGCCCTGCACCGGGAAGAAAAAGTCCAACCTGCCGGCGGCAGGAAAAATTAAACTGAGTGACGTGGATGTGGGGGAGGAGTTATAGGAATGTAAAGAAATAGAAGAAGGTCCTGTGTCGGAGGCAGGGGCCTCATGAAGAAAGTACTGGGACGAGGAAGAGTGGACGTGGAGGTAAGGTGGCATAGCTTCCAACACTTGCCACATGTCAAGGGGTGTGTTGCATTTAACCATCATTTTAACGTTCCTTCAACTAAGCATTTTTCACTGAATGTCAAGGGTTTTGTTACATCGAACTGTTTCAACTTAATTCCCTTTTAACTAAAGACTTTTCACCGAATGTCAAGGGGTTTGTTGTGTCGTATCTCACACCCTGTCAAGTACTAAAGTATTTTTCTTTTCATATCATTATGGATGTCATATTCAATATTGTGAGTATGTTTTTAAGCTACGCACCATGGAATTTCTTTCCCCATTGTGGGCTAGCTCACTGGCCAAATTGCCGCTCCCCCTCCCTTTGGTTCCCGCAAAGTTCTACCTCAAAATGTACGCTAAGACTTTACCACACATTCTCAAGAGAATGCGAAAAACAGCCGCCGCACACGCACAAGGAGGTCTTATTCTGGAGTCACACTTCTAAAAAAAATCACTATTCTCGCGAGAACATCACCATTCTCGTAAAAAGACACACACAAATAAAAAGCTCATCACTTACTGTCAAACTCCCCAACTGCTGCCGTGTGTGCCCTCTGACATCCATCCTCAAGGCACACACCGCCCTCGCCCCCTCCCAGTATTATTCCCACATTAGAACATCTCGCATCTGTGAAAAAAGAAAAGGGCCGGTTTTCTTTTCTGAAGTGCCACACTTGCTGCAATGCACAATCGAAGATGTATAAAACATGTCGAGGCTGGCAACAGATTCGCACAAAGCCAGCCAAGGGCGCATCTGCACTATTAACTCATTTCAGAATTTAAGCACATCTGTCCAGCGGTTGAAGCTGTACACATGTTCCAAGAATATTCATTTTCCATATGGGAAAACCAATGGCAAAAGTAAAAAAAAAAATAACGTTTTCAATGCTTTTTCATTTTTAACCACGAATGTACACCCAACTTTCCACATTCGGGGGATGGGCTGTGCCAGATGGCATCTCTGGAAAGTTTCATATAAGTTATGAATGTTAAGAATGTTAAGAATGTTCGCAAAGTTAATGCACCTTATAGGGCAAAGACCGTTGCCCTATAAAATCCAGGTTTAAATATATATATATATATATATATATATATATATATATATATATATATATATATATATATATATATATATATATAGTATTTTTGTTGAGAAATATATGTATGATATAGTGCTGACCTGTAAGGCAACTGCACTTTTCTGGAGCAAAAAGCATGCTATTAAGCTAATTTGCATACTGAAAACGCATTGTGCAAAAGCTCTCAGCTGGAGGTGAATTTCCAGGATTGGCTATGGGTTAGTGCTGTGGCATGTAAGGCTTAACTGGAATGGTCTATTCTAATACATATATTACCCCCTCCACACACACACAAACAGATACATATCATATACGTGCGTGTGTAAAATACGCTCGACTGCTGTTACCTTAACTTTACTTCCATTGCTGAATATTGTGAAAGGATGTACGCATATCTGTGCAATCACGCAAGACTGCTACTGTGTTACCATGGGGCTGGGCCGCGCTTTAGAAAACTACAACAATACATTAATGAATAAAATGTGGGTTCCCTGGAGTAAAACGAGTAAAAGAACGATGTATACCACTTCACACAGAGATTGGAGATAACCAATCAGGATGCACAGCCCATCACAGCAGAGATCGGAGATAACCAATCAGGGTTCATACCACTCACTGCACACATTGGAGATAAACAGTCGGGATGCACAGCCCATCACAGCAGAGATCTGAGATAACCAATCAGGGTTCATACCACTCACTGCACAGATTGGAGATAAACAGTCGGGATGCACAGCCCATCACAGCAGAGATCTGAGATAACCAATCAGGGTTCATACCACTCACTGCACAGATTGGAGATAAACAGTCGGGATGCACAGCCCATCACAGCAGAGATCGGAGATAACCAATCAGGGTTCATACCACTCACTGCACAGATTGGAGATAAACAGTCGGGATGCACAGCCCATCACAGCAGAGATCGGAGATAACCAATCAGGGTTCATACCACTCACTGCACAGATTGGAGATAAACAGTCGGGATGCACAGCCCATCACAGCAGAGATCGGAGATAACCAATCAGGGTTCATACCACTCACTGCACAGATTGGAGATAAACAGTCGGGATGCACAGCCCATCACAGCAGAGATCGGAGATAACCAATCAGGGTTCATACCACTCACTGCACAGATTGGAGATAAACAGTCGGGATGCACAGCCCATCACAGCAGAGATCGGAGATAACCAATCAGGGTTCATACCACTCACTGCACAGATTGGAGATAAACAGTCGGGATGCACAGCCCATCACAGCAGAGATCGGAGATAACCAATCAGGGTTCATACCACTCACTGCACAGATTGGAGATAAACAGTCGGGATGCACAGCCCATCACAGCAGAGATCTGAGATAACCAATCAGGGTTCATACCACTCACTGCACAGATTGGAGATAAACAGTCGGGATGCACAGCCCATCACAGCAGAGATCGGAGATAACCAATCAGGGTTCATACCACTCACTGCACAGATTGGAGATAAACAGTCGGGATGCACAGCCCATCACAGCAGAGATCTGAGATAACCAATCAGGGTTCATACCACTCACTGCACAGATTGGAGATAAACAGTCGGGATGCATTCCACTCACAGAAGAGACTGGAAATGCATACCAATCACAGAAGAGTCGAATGAACAGAGAGGGTGAGAGACTGCATTACTGTGCGCTATTCTCCATTGTCTGTAAGAATATAGGCTGGCAGCGAAAAATCTCTAAACAATGAACCCACCCGATAGGTTCAAATGCCATGTATGTGCCAATAAACCCGTTGAGAGATAATATTCGCGCTCTAACATGTATGATTTCAAGAAAAAATCAGCCCTGAATTCATAAACAGATTCACTGTCAGTCAATTGACAAATCACTTATAACACAAAAGTTGTGACAATTGCTTTTTTGATCTTCAAAGTCGAAAAAGTGGTTTCTTCTGTGTGGTTTCATGGAACAAAAGTCATACTTTTGATGTGCCAACCCATGAGATTACGCAGGAAGAGAATCACAATCCAATCACAAATACAGAGAGAGGTTTCTCCAGGTACAAACGTTGTGCAGCATGTGCCACATCATGAGCGTTTTCGATGAGCGCGAATATTACCTCTCAACGGGTTTATTGGCAATCACAGAAGAGATTGGAGATAATCACTTCACAGCAGAGATTAGAGAAAACCAGTCGGGATGCATACCACTTCACAGCAGAGATTGGAGACCACCAGTTGGCATGCATACCTCTCACAGAAGAGATTGGAGATACCCAATCAGGGTGCATACCACTTCACAGCAGACATTGGAGATAACCAATTGGGATGCATAACACTCGCAGGAGAGATTAGAGATAACCAATCAGGATGCATTCCACTTCATACCAGAGATCGGAGATAACCAATTTGGAAGCGTAACACTCCATAGCAGAGATTGGAGAAAACCAGTCGGGATGCATACCAAAAACAGGAGAGATTAGAGATAACCAATCAGGATGCATACGACTCACAGAAGAGATTGGAGACAACCAGTTGGGATGCATACCACTCACAGAAGAGGTTGGAGATAGCCAATCAGGGTGCATACTGTGATGCTGGTAATGCATTGGAGGGGGGACATGGCTTTAATGTCCTTGTCCTGTACTCCCTTATCATGTGTGGTCTGTGTGGGTTTCTGCACAAGAGTCCAGTTGGGACTCCTGGCACTGCAGCTCTTCCTCTTTTTGGTTGTGGTGAACATAGGCCCCTAGGATACCCTTATGGCACCCATGGGTGGGGGTACAACCCTGTTTTTAGGCACCTGTGTGTGGCCCACAGAGAGGGTATGGGCTGGTGGCAGCTCCATGGTGAATTTGACAGGTGCTCTGAATATCCTCCATTTGGGATACCCAGTCCCTGCCATAGGAATCAGTGGATTCCTGATAGAAAGCAAGATGGTCCCTGTGGCCTCTTGGTTTCTATTGCCTTTTACCTTGTTTTCCCAAAGTCCCAGGAAGCCCTGACTCTGCCCCTTCCCCTGACTAGCTGTTGGGTGGAAGAACCATATATGGTATTGTGGGGAAGTCCAGGCCAGACTGGCTGGAGCCTTCCCAGTGACTGTATGTTGTGGGTACACCGTTGGTGTGGGACCTGTGTGAATAGAGTGTGTGACCAATATGCATTCTATGTTATGGGCATCTGGTTTCTGTGTGTGTGACACAATGAATGAGACAGTCCTGCCTGAAACTGACATGAATGCAGTTTGGTGTGTGCTCGGTACTTGCCCCAATGCACATTACTTGTTACAGGTGTCTGGGTGAAAGTGAATAGCCTGAACGCCTGTGGGCCTGATTGGCTGCCTGCCTGCATGAATGCACTTCTGTGTGCTTGGCTGACTGAGCCTGGCTCTGCCAGAGTCAATGAGGGGCAGAGGTGTATATCTGGGGACCTCTCACGTCCCAATTTGATCAGAACGTGAAGTTGAAACTTGAAGCTGCTTATCTTTGAAGCCCAGCTGGAAGGAGGAGAATTGCTGCTGTTTTCCGTCAAAGAAATCTAAAAGCTGTTGAGTCTTTTGAGGACTTATCCGAGAGAGGACCTGGCTAGGAGACCTCTCCATGGGCTACGAGGGAAAATCGTGCAAAAGCTGATCTTCATCGAGGTACCCTGGAAGCCAGTCCCAAAAGGCTGTCGACCGGAGAAAGGGACTACAACACTGAGGGTAAATTTAATTGAACCTTAAACAAGGTCTAATTTCAATTCCTACCGAGAATTACAAAATCATAGTCACACTCAATCACGGTCTATGGAGAAAGGGATTTTTCAAAACACATTTTAATATGTATAAACATTTCATCAGTCTTATATAGCAGTAAAGAAGTTATTCTGTATGTCAATGGATCTTTCCCAACATCAAAGAAAAGTGCCACTTTTTCACTTCCAACAATTAAAAATCAGTCCCAAGTGTATTAATAAGAGCTGAAACAACACAAGGCATTTTACATTAGATAATGCCAAAGTACTTAGCATTTTCTAGTGCTATATCTGCAACCCAGTGTAGGAATATTTAATGGCCACTAGGGTGCCAGCAACTAGAAAAATCCAACAACTTGTACTGATAACACACAATACATGAATTATAAAGACACCCTAATATAAGGGTCCTTTTTGCAACATCTAAAACTTGTATAGACAAAAAACACAGTATAATGCCATATTTGTTACACAGTCTATGTCAACAATTCTATACACAGATCTAAAAAACATGAGACCAGCTCATGCTGTATCAAGGTCGACCGGTTTCATAACCATATCTTGCTTTGGTCATCTTCATCAGGACTTTGTTTTGTAGGGTCTTTACTCCCTATCTGGGATCGCTGTCTTGCACCCTTACGTGTGTGTTCCTATTCCGCAATGTATTGAGAACGTGTCTGCTCAAACTGTCTAAAAGCAGGGTGCACACTGGCGCTATGGATACTGTATGCCGCGCTGTCAACTCAAGCGCTGGCTATTTCAGAGCCCAACTTTCTTTAGTGTTACTTGAGACAGAGCATAATTGCGTCTGCGTGGTACCTCAAAACCATAGAAATGCTTCCGCTCGGAGAAAGGGTCCACCAAGAATCATGAAGTGAAGCACCAGGACCTCAAGGCCATCGATGTCCATTGCTGTCGACCGGGGTTCGGAGGATTGCCGTAACCGCTGGAAGCCAGTCGAATCGTGTTGCCCAGAAGCGGGGCCAACTTGTCGCTGTGCTGCTCGCCGACTGGAGCTGCAACGCTCCACCTTTGCCTAAGAACATTTGAACGAAGGGCTCCCTTGCCATCACCAAAGTCCGCCGGTGGGTTTCCCGCCACCAGAAACGGACAAAGACGTCCCGAGGACACTGACAACGTGAAGATCCGAAGTCCACCCTGTGGTCGAGTCCCAATCGCCAAAGCTCTCCTGAGGCACATGCTGCTGCTGCAGAACCAACAGGCCAGAGGACAGCCGAAGCATCTCCCGACACCTGACAGCCACTGCTGGGCCTACATCCATCATCAACTCTTTGCATTTTTGGTGGATCACCCGCCTCATCTTCCCGGGACTTCCACAAACCATCGTCGAGAGCACCGCAAAGCTCAAAGCTGCAGTCTCGACGCAAGTGTTCATTTTTCTGCGAGGAATCACGATGCCCTGTGGCTCCTGCTTTAAAGGGAGTCCACTCTCGAGGGCACCGTTGATGAACCATCGAATAAACTCATCTATCTCAGGTATATTGGGGTGGTTGAACTTTTTGACCAGGGAACAAGACTGATTAAACATTTATGGACTGAGCTTGATAAAACATTTATTTCAGGTTGCCCAGGTGGGGGGATCCTTACTCAAAACTGTGTCTTAGTAGCAAAAGAAGCATTGTGCCATTGTTTAACCTGACGTGCCTTCTTTCCTATGATCTATGCTGGTACACATTGCTTCATGATTTGTAGGCCAGTATAACTGTCAGCAGTTGATGCATTTTAAAGGAATAAATAGCTAAGTGTGGTACCACATAGACATGGTATATATTTGCCATATTAGAATTGCCAGAGTACAAAGTGTGTTATTAATTGATGTATATATATATCTTGAACCTTATTTTTATATAAAGAACTGTGTTAGCACATAACATAGTGTGTAGACATTCCTTTGTGGGGGCTTGGGGACTACACTGTACTTGAGAACCAGCCTGCATCACCTCCTGAAAGCTTAAACCTTGGTTGCTCGTCCATTGCTACCACAATAGAGAACCTTGCCTGGGGTGCTCTGTGCCTCTGCTCTGCCATATAGAGGGCAGATGTACAGATACCCCCACCAGTTATATCACATAGCAATTCACAGCAGACATTGGAGATAACCAATTGGGATGCATACCACTCGCAGGAGAGATTAGAGCTAACCAATAAGGATGCATTCCACTTCATACTAGAGATTGGAGATAACCAATTGGGATGCATACCACTTCACAACAGAGATTGGACCTAGCCAAGGGGGATGCATACCACTCACAGAAGAGATTGGACATAACCAATCAGGATGCATGCCCCTTCAAAGCAGAGATTCTAGGTAGCCAATGTGATGAGCTCCAATCTTGCTGAAGATGTGGGCCTATTGCTAGACCCTATTGTGAGGTTGTTCTCCGGCAAAATTAACTACGTTTTTATTACTGATCTTAAGCTAGATGTCCTCTTCAAATACTAATCAATATTTTAGACATTATTCACAAATCACTGAAGAACTCTGTGCAGTTTAAATCCTGCACTGTGCTTAGTTGTACAAATACACACAACGCTCTGGTGACCTTATTCACCTTCACACAGCGGAAGGGCCAAAATGGCAGCCCGTGTGGTTGTTTAAGATTTTGGACGAGGGCCTGATGCTCAGGTATTCATTGGCTTCCAGCACCCACGTGAGGGATTGTTCTATGCTGCAAGCCACAAACCTTTGTGCCGGAAGCACAATTCTGCATGACCAGTGCAGGAAATTGAAACAAATGTACTTGGGAACCCTCTCCTCCTAGGGGAGGAGGGGCAGGGCCAAGGGGTGTGGCCCCATGCCAGCTCGCAAAACAGTATTTCTTTATGCAACCCATGTCTGGAGATTTGCATAAAAGCTCAGAGCATTTTGGGAACATTAGAATTCCCACAATTGTAAATTGGAAACATGTTTGTGGCAGTGATTCAGCAAGAAACCCTTCTGAGCGTTAATGCAAGTTAGACTTTGCTCTTTTCATTGGTCACAATACTCACCCTAGCAAAAAAATCTATGATACTTGCATGACGTTCCGCTGTTGATGTTCCATGCCAGCAGTGATACCGGATTAGTCTTCAGATAGTCCAGAACAAGGCCCTGTGGATATCGGCTGGAGTGCCACTCTTCACAAGGACAGCTGACCAGGACCGGTGCTAGGCCTGTGCAGCATGTGCAGCTGCACTTGGCCCTGCACTCATAGGGCCTGTGCAGAGGGTGCTGTTGACTCCCTTTTCTTGCAGCCTGCAGCGTGGGCAGTGTGGTCAGAGAACCTAAGCTTGCTGCAGTGCACTCGAAGCACACGGGCAGCACACGCTGCAGCATGCATGACAGGGAAGCTGTTTTACCTCTTTTGGTTCCCTTTTGTTTCTTCTGTTGAGGCAACTTGTCACCTGTTAACCTCCTGCTGCGACGCTGGTGAGACAAATGCCCTTTCCAAGAGGCCAAATAGGCACAGCGGGCCTCTTAAGCACGGCTGATTGCTTACTTAAAGCAGAGCTTTTAAAGTGGGTGTGATTTAGTAGTGATGGCCTATTTAAGAGACCATTGTTGTGGGCAAGGCGTTCTTAACGTGTTGAACTGTAATGGGGCGATTTTATTTTGAAAGCACATGCAAAGCAGCAGTCAGCTGCCTAAAATGTGTGCCTTCCTCCAGCACAATTAAACATACCCCACAAAAGCCTCCAACCAACAGTGCAGGCCTGAGCCCCTCCCAACCCTTCAGGATGGCATGCAGTTGACAATGTGGACAACCCAGGTAGGCATTCACCTACCAATCCCGTAATCCGCAACCAGGGCAAAAAACAATAGAAGTTACTAGGAGTGCCATTTACATTATTGAAACTTGACAATATGAACAATGTGTGATGTCCTTTATTGGAAAACCATAGTGGACAATGTGGACAGCATACAAACAACACGTTTCACCCAAGGTAAGCTTTGTCAAGTTATATATACATTTTTCTGGCCATTTTATTCGCTGCTGCCTACATACGTGTAGTGGTCATTATCTTGTGATGTCACTTCCTGTGATATCATCAAATGCACATTAAGGGGCCCACACTTAATTTGCTGGACTAGGCCCGACAAATCCTAGGGCCGGCCCTGCAGCTGACCTTCACAGAGAACTGGACATTGAGATGTTGGCCAAACAGAAGCTGAGCAAGAACTTCTGGCAAGGACTGGATAGGGTCACTACCACCACTGCAAAGCCTTTTGACTGCTACCTGCGGCTCATCAAGGTGAAGTCCCTTTGAATCCAGCCTTACTGTGACAAGTCCACACAGACTATGAAGAAATCCAAACCACGACTATGTTGTATTGTAGTATAAGCCCCGGGGCCTCCCAGTAACACAAGCACGGTACCTGATTAATGACACACGGCCACGTCTTGCTGCTACGGGATCCCGGCGGCGACTGCTCGCACGGGCTCCCCTTTATTAACTGCGCAGGCACGGCCCTCATTATGGCTCGCGCATGCGTGCGGGGATCATCCTCGCTCCGTAACATTCCTCCTTTTTCATAAAGAATAAACAGAGTGATAACATGAATAAACATTTAGCGTCCCAACAGGGCTGCCACATTTAGTGCAAACCATACAGTCAACATGGGGACCCAACGTGGGTCAATACCGTCCTCCCTGGGACTCAGGGATTAGGGTCCTGTCACGACCCGTGACCCAGAACCCCATTGGCATGGTCACATGCCAGGTAGGGTCAGGACTCAGGGTTCATTTGGTGCCCCAAGGGCCTTGCATTATCATCATAGACTCTCCTGGAGTCAGTCCTGGCGCCTTTGGCGCCAGGCTCATGTTCAGATTCGGACTTTACCTTGAAAGGACTTGAAGGGACAACTTTTCCTGTGAAGGCCTGCAGCCAACATGGAGGCACCCATACAGTCTAGTTCCTAGGAGCCAGACTGTGCGGTGCAGTGTTTTAGGGTGTGGTAGCCTGGACTACTTTACCTGCACTACTTCACAGAGGGCTATATAAACCGCACCCAAGCTACAGAACATGCTTTGCGTTATTCTGCAGCCAGCAGCGTGACGCTCATCGTGTTCAGAGACCAGCACCCCGCGATCCTTGAATAGCGGACCTCCAGAGGAGAAAAAAGAACATCATTAGCAGTCTCGGCTTACCTGCAACTTTCCATCCGTCGATTCCTGCTGCTCGCGGTCTTCCATCCAGTTGGCAGCATCATCAGGACACCACACTCGCACCGGAACAAAGCACCTGGAGGGAGAGAGAAAGAAGGACAACGTTAAACACATTACTCACGGCATTCACTGCAGTAATCACAAACTCCTCACCTGGCTGGGCATTTCTTGACTGGTTCCGCTCCGGAAATCTTCACACACCCAGAAAGACCATCACGACCTGAAAAGGAATAAAGAATACAGGTTAGCAAGAAAAGACATTACCGTGCCGCACTTCGCGCTTAACCTACCATCCTTAATACGCTCCTGTGTCCATCATCCTGGCAGGAGCCTGATCCAAGTAGCGCACCCATGGAACCTCCGTGCACCTAAGGGGAAACAAACAAGAAAAGACATTATTAGCAAGAAAGGAAAGCAACAACATTTAAAGACTGCTATAACCAGACTTACCTCCTTAAAGACACTTGAATGGGTTAGCACCAGTAAAGTTAAGTCAGTCGCTTCAACCCGCAGAATACTACGCGCCCCTGCGCAGAAGGCAGGACGGACATCATAACAAGGTGAGGAGTGGGCCATCAGCTCGAGTCCAGGGGGCTGGTGGGAGGAAACGAAGTCTGTTCCTAAGTCCAGTCCTCCTGTGTTTTCAGGCCTGACTGCCACAGAAGGCATTGTCCAGAATTGGGAACGTCCAGGGTGAATCCAGCAACCAGGGCATAAGGGCGTCCCCGTGGATACCAGGTGAGCGTAACAGGTCCATTATGAAGTCACAGAACATGGCCGGGCATCTGTGACCTTCTCGACTTGGATACCTTCGGCTGTCACTCTGGCTCGATCGGATGGGGAGAGTCTGTGGGTCCCTGGGTGCCGCGCTGGCATCGGGAGTCACCGGCTCAATTTCTGTAGGACATTCTCCTGCTGGACGGGCCTCCACTTTCTTGAAGTAACTTGCGTTCCTGGTAACTGTTCCTCTTCGATTGGTGGCCGTCACCATCAATCCATTAACATGTGTTACGCCCATGGGGTTGGGCTTATATGTTAGGGGTAACTTTCCCTCTGGATGGCGGTTGTGCACTAGTACGGTGTTCGTCACTGCAATTTTGGGCGTCTGGAGATGTCTCCTGGCATTTTTGCACTCGTTGCACACCTGTCGCTCCGCCACAGTCTTGCTGTCATCGATGGTACCCGGTTCTCTCCCTTCCATGTATGATATTAGTCCTCTGAGGTACCGTTTAAACAAGGCCTCTGCTGGGGAGTGGCACGATACTCCCGGAGGAATTGGAACAGGTTCCTTTGTAGTTCCCTCCCTTGACTCTGTGAGATCCTGAATATTTCTTTTAACGTGCGCATAAACCGCTCGGCTTCTCCGTTGGCCCTCGGCAAAACTGGTATCACCTTGCAGTGTTTTATTCCACATTCCTCCATGTATTGTGCGAACTGCTGGCCTTGAAAAGGGGGTCCATTGTCCGAGCATAGTTCAAGGGGGAACCCATGGGTGGCAAAGATTCGCTCCAGTGCCTGAATGGTGTGATCACTGGCGGTGGACTCAACCAGTTCTATTTCCGCATATCGCGACCACTGGTCGATCACTGCCAGAAAGTATGTTCCTCTCCCGGTAGAGCCAAAATCTGCATGTACTGTGCCCCACGTGTGTAAAGATACCGGTGGGGAGTGTCTGTACTTCTGCTCTCTATATGGCAGAGGAGAGGCACAGAGGACCCCAGCCAAGATTCTCTATGCGGTAGCTATGGTCGAGCAATCAAGGCCTAGCTTCTCAGGAGGTGATGCAGGCTGGTTCTTAAGTACAGTGTAGTCCCCAAACCCCCACAATGGAATGTCCACACACTGTATTACTGAAAACACAGTCTTCATATAATTAATATTCAATGGTATGTACACTATCACAATAACGCACTTTGTACTCGGAAATCAACAATGGTAAATATATACAATTCTAAAGTGGTACCACCAATATTATCAGATCTCATTAAAGTACATCAACTATACTGTTAGAATGTCACACAGATCAATAACAAGGAAACCAGCAATAGAGATAGGAGGGAAAGCAAGATGGTTGACACAATTGGCAGAATACTGGCCCCGTTACCTAGACACAGTTCTGTGTGGAGATCCCCCCACCTGGGCAACCTGTAAAATAAAGATATAGCACAAGCCCAGTCCAATGGGGTCATTACGACCCTGGCGTTAAGGGTTTAAGGGCGCCGTAAAAGGTGTCGGCACCATTAAACCCTTAACGCCTGATTACGAGGTCCCTTTGCGGGACCCGACCTTAACGGCTGGTTTTACCAGCCGTTAAAGTAGGGTGCCGCAAAGGGACCTCGGTGCTAATTACGGTACCACAATTTGCGGTACCGTACTTAGCGCCTTCCCCAGTCCCATTGAGCCCTATGGGGCGAAAATGGGGAAGGGCCATGGTGAAATGGGGAAATACCGCCCCGCCAACCTTGGAATGGGGCGGTATTTCCCCATTCCACCATGGCGGACTCGTTACAACACCGGCACCAACCATGGTGCTAATAGCGCCATGGTTTAGCGCCGGGGTTGTAATGAGGGCCCAATAGTCTTATTCTCTCCTATACTGTTTTTACCACCCCAATGTACCTAGTGGAGTAGAGTTCTTCGAAGAAGCGTCAATGGATCCTTCTTGAGTGACTCCCTTTAAAGCAGGAGCCACGGATCATCGAGTGGCGTCGAAGAAGGTGAACTTGGCGTCAACAGCGTCTGTGAGAAGTTTGAGGGTGCCGAGAGCACGATGTCGATCCAGGCGGTGCTCGTCAGCAACGTCCTGCGAGGATGAGGTGTGCGGGGCACCTCGGCGATTGATTGTTCAGGACCGCAAAGAGTTTCAGAAGAGCTGTGGCCCAACAAGGGCGTTGAGTCGTCGAAGTCTTTGTGGCCTTCAGGTGGCGGGAAACCCCACCGGCAGATTCTCCTCGGCACGTCGGCGGCCTTGGCTCTCTCCAGCAGGATAAAGCAGTCGTCGGTGCGGACAAGGGAGTCCTTTGATTCAAATGTTCTTAGGCAAGGAGCGGGCGGCTCCGGTCGTCGGCGGCACGGCGTCAAGCGGTCCCCGCGTCTGGGCAACACAACTTCAACGGGCCTCCAGCGGTTACACAAACCTGCAAACCCTGGTCAACGGCAATGGACTTCACCAGCGGCGAAGTCCTGGTGCTTCACTTCATTCTCCTCAGCGGTCCCGTATCGGGTCGGCAGCCTTTCGAGGGTCTGACTTCCAGGGAGCTTCGGCGAAGGTTAGCGGTGCTCGATGGTCCCTCGGAGCACGGGAAGAGGGCGCCTTACCAGGTCCTCTCTCGGATCAGTCTTCGACGAATTCGGCAGCTTTCAGATCAGGTCGAAGCAAATGCAACAGCAAGTCTTTTTCTTCCAGCTGGGCGTCGAGGATCAGCAGTTCCAGTTACTCTTCAAGTGTAGACCCACAGGTGCCCAAAAACATACACTAGGGGCACAGGGTTGTACCCCCACCCATGGGTGCCGTAAGGGTATCCCATGGGTCTGTTCACCAAACCAAAAGAGAGACAGCTGCGCCGCCAGGAGTCCCACATGAACTCCTGCTTGTAAAACACGACAGAACACATGATAAAAAGGCAATAAAGGACAAGGATACAGAGGCCCTGTCCCTCCGATGCATTTCCAGCATCACAATGTGCTTCTCTAATGTCTTGTACTTTCTCTGGGTCAGGGGAAATGCCTCCTGCGTGAAACATAAATGCGAAGAATTCAATCCTGTCCTTGAAGAATTCACACTTATCCTTGTGGAGGCTTAACCCCAGGTCCCGGATCCTCTCTCGGGTCTTTTCAAGTCTTTTCACATGCTCTCCCTCTGAGGACGCATATACAAGGATGTCATCACTTAAATTTAGCACTCCTTTTAGGCCTGGAAGGGCCCCTCTGATCACGTTTTGAAAAACCTCTGCAGCCGAAGAAATCCCAAAACTCAATCTCTTATATTGCTAGAGGCCCTCATGTGTGGTGAAAGTTGTAATGTACCGGAATTCAGGGTTCAGCTCAAGCTGGTGATACCCCGAGCGAAGGTCCAGCTTTGAAAATACCTTTGTACCCTGAAGCTCCCCCACCACATCGTTGAGTGTCGGGGTCAAATGACGCTCACGTTTAATGGCTATGTTGGGCAGCCTCATGTCCAAGCAGATATGCACTGCTCCGGGTTGTTTGGTTTTGGAGGCCATTACTATAGGGGACACCCATGGGGTGGGGCCTTCCACCCTCTCGATTATGTCCATGTCAATGAGATTTTGCAGTTCTTGTTCCACATGTGCCCTCAGGTGAAACAGGATCCGGCGATGTCTTAGGGCAGTTGGCCTCACCGATTCATCAATATGCAATCGTATGGGGTCTCCACGCAGTTTCCCTACCCCTTTGAACAAGTCGGCATACCGTTCTGTGATGTTGTGGACGTCGGACAGGTATACTGACATGGCGAAATGTACAATGTTCAGGGCTTTGATGCCCCACAGCTTAAAAGAGAATGTGGGCTGACCTCAGTCATGAAAAACTTGGCTTTGATGGAGTGTTGGCCGTGGGTGACTGATGTGGTGAATGCCCCTTGTAGGGGAATGGGTTCACTGCCTCCGAAGGTGTATATCCTGGCCTTAGTTTTGTCGAGCACCGGTGGACCTGGCAGTGCCTCATAATGTCTGGCAGCCATGGCACATGCAGAGGCTCCTGTGTCTATCAGCACGGGTGTTGAGGTCTCATCAATTTGAACCACACATGTGGGTTGCCAACGTTTTCTGGAGCCAGAGTCAATGTCCGAGATTAAAAAGACTTCTTCATCCTCCTTATCAGGTTTTGCCAATCCGCAGCCGGAGAACTCTCAATGAGTAGCCGTAGAATTCTCTGTGCCAATGTCTCCCTTCGTATTCCAAAAGGAAAACTACAAAGGTAGCAATTAGCTGAAAGACATGATTGCTGCAGCAGCCGATGAGCAGGTGCCGAAAGGTGGTTCCTTGGAAACCCGGAGGATGACAGATGAAGACCCCCCCGAATGGAACTCAGGAGACAGGATTCGGATGCAACTTCACAAGAGTAAGAACAAGGTACAATAAACACAGGGACCAGATCTAACTAGGAAAGAGCATGACAGTACACCAAAGGACATCAAATGAATGGGTTTGGACACTTACCAACAGCTTTCCGATTTGTAGTTAGTGAGGAGCTCTGCACTACCCAGCCTACCCTATACCCGATGGCACAAGGACGCCTAAACGGTACAGCAGAAAGTCTCTAGTCCGTACCTGTACCGCCGGAACGAGGATGCCTCACGAGCTAAAGCGCCAAGTGGAAGTCTCTAGTCCGGGCGCAAGTTATTGGGCAATGCAGGCTCTCTCCAGGTACTAGGTCAGAAAGCTTAACAAGTTGCGGGATGTACCGGTTGCAATGTAGAAATGAAGCCCGGGACAGTGATGTGCGGGCACAGAGGTAACCAATTCGAGAGGCGGGGCAAGTCCAGATGGCGTTCCGAGTCGGCAATGTGCGAGCAGCGAAGTACAAATTCAGCAGGCAGTTGCAGGTAAGGTGGCGTTCCGAGTCGGTAATGTGTAAGCAGCGAAGTAACCAATTCAGCAGGCAGTTGCAGGTGAGGTAACGTTCAGTGTCAGCAATGTGTGAGCAGCGAAGTTTCAAATCAGCAGGCAGTGGCAGGTAAGGTAGCGTTCCGAGTCGGCAAGTTGCAGAAGGGTTCAGTGGAGGATCGAGGATACAGGGCGGTTCAGGAATGGACGAAGAAAAGGTAGGGTAGAAAAGGGTAACGGGAGCAAAAGGGGAACAAGATTTGGAGCAAAACCAGCTAGCGCTAAGATTGAAACAATCAGAAGCGGCAAATGCAGTCACCCGGAAGTGTTTTAACGGGTGGCCGTATGAGCGCGTGACTCCTCCCCCATAAAGCTCAATAGCGTTGTTTGTGGAGCAGCAGCCATAATCGCCTTGGTAACTTGGTCGCTGAAGTTTTGCGGTGATATTGGCGTTGTGGAAGCTTTATGGCCTTACGTGTAGGATACTCGGAAGAAGGCAACGTTTGAATGGGAGCCTTCCTCTGGGTATTCCTGACACTCCTCTTCTTCCTCAGCTATGTCAAGCTCTTGCATCCCTCAATGGCAGCCACATTTTTTGTTTTCGTGGGCCACCGTTGCTGACTCTCGCTGGCCGCCCTCGCGAGACAGCCACTGGGTTGGCTGCCCTGCATACTCTGGCAAAGTGTCCAGTAGTGCCACAGCATCCACATACCCTGGATTTTGCCAGACAGTCACCGGCATGTGGAAGGTCGTAGCCGCAGTATTGACAGAGTTGGGGCTGCTCAGGCTTTTGAAATTGCTCTGGTTTCCTTTGGGCCCATCGTAGCCTTTGGGGTGTATTCGTCGCCGAGCGTCCAATGACATAGGCCTCCTCACTTTTCCCAGGATGGACAGCTGCATCCATCTTGGCACCTCTGCTTTCCAATAGTTTGTATGCCCTGCCCATGTCCTGAATCTGAGCAAGTGTCAAACCTGGCTCTCAGAGTACCTGGCGTCTGAGTTTCCCTGAGCTGCATCCTTGAAGGAGTTGATTGCGCACCATCCCCTCCTCATTTTCCCATATGCACGTGCTGGCCAGATGGCGCAGCCTTCCGCAGAAATGGTCTAGGGTCTCCTCACCTGACTGCCTCTCGCTGCACATCACACACTTGTCGTAGTCCTGGTTGGCCAGGGGCAGAAAGTGTTCCTCGAGGGCGTTTTTGACGTCCAGATACGTGGTTGCCTGAGAGTTCAGCGACTCAAATATGCAATGGACTTCTGAGCCCGCTGAATACAACAGTGTCGCCACCTTGATATGATATGTCATTTATAACGCGCCTATACACAAGTGTTTCAAGGCGCGACGAGGCAAGGGAGGGGAACAAAGGGAGGACGTACAACAATCCTACTAGGCCAGGTGTCATTCAGATCGCGCAAGTGCATGGGAAGGGGGCAGGGACAAGTACCGTACATGGGAAAAGATGATAACAACAGGTAGTAACGGCCAACAAGTGACAAGTGCCAGGATAAGTGCCTACATCAGGTGTCAAGGGCTGGTAAGGGGACTGTAGGGATACAGAAACAGTCCCCAAATGCAGGGGTTGCCAGGTGGGCAGTGCAGGTGTGTGACGCTGGCAGGGGAGGAACCTGGGCCCAAGATCAAAGGGTGTCTAGGTAGTCAGTGCAGTTCCGGTTACAGCCAGGAGGTCAGCAGAGGAGAAAAGGACAAAAGGCAGAAGCAAAGAGAAAGGGTTTGAGGTGCTTCCGGAACCGGAGATGGCTCTTCTCAAGTTTAAGGGAGGCAGGGAGGCTGTTCCAGAGGGAGGCACCAGCCGAAGAAAGAGATCTACCACCAACTCGTTGCTTGGAGAAGCGACTGACCCTGAGGGAGTTGGAGGCGGATGAGCGAAGAGCTCGAGAAGGAAGATATTTAGGAAGAGAGAGTTGAAGGTATTCGGGCCAGAGGCCCCAGAAGGCCTTGTGGACGATGCAGAGGGTTTTGAACTTAATCCTTGCAGCCAGTGGGAGCCAGTGCAGAGATTTCAGTCCTGGAGAGATACGATTCCCTGGGCTTGAGGCCAAGGACAAGTCTCGCAGTTCTGTTCTGGATAAATTGCAGAGGGCGGAGAGTAGAAGCAGGCAGATTTAGATAGAGGATGTTGCAATAGTCCAGCCTTGAGAGAACCAGAGCTCTGGAGACAGTGAGCTTCTGGGGGAAGGAGAGGAAAGGAAGAATACCTCTGTGGAGGTGCAGTTGGTAGTGTGACTTCTTAGAGACGTCAGAGATGTGAGAAGAGAAGGAGAGTGTAGAGTCAAAGATGACCCCAAGGTTTTTAGCCTTCAGCTGGGAGCAGGAAGAGGGCCAAGAGAGGCCGGCCAGAGAGCTGCAGGGAAGGAGGGAGCGGGTATGCCGATGAGGAGAATCTCATCTTACTGGCATTAAGACAGAGGTAATTGGCGGCACACCAATCCTGGATAGCAGACAGGCAGTCAGAAATGATGGAAGGAGAAGAGGAGGCCGAGGGTAGCCTGAAAAGGAGCTGGGTGTCATCCACATAGCATTGAAAGTTGGGGCAGAGAGCGGCTATGCAGTGGGCAAGGAGTGCCAAGTATTGGTTGAACAGCCAGGGAGAGAGATTAGACCCCTGTGGGACACCACAGATAGAGAAAAAGATAGCAGAGAGGAAGGACCCAAGTTGGGTCGGTCAGAGAGGAAAGAGATCAGCCACGCCAGAGCCAGACCAGTGATACCCGGGTTATCACGGAGATGGTTGAGCATGATGGCATGGTTGACAGTGTCAAAGGCAGAAGAGAGATCAAGCAGGATGAGGACGCATGGGGTGTTAGAGTCAAGGTTGGAGAGCAGGTCTTCACGGATGTTCAGGAGAGCAGTTTCTGTGCTTCTGGCAGCTCTGAAGCCAGAATGATGGTCATGAAGACAACCAACAGATTCAGTGTGGAGATTAAGCTGGGAGATGGCCAGTTTCTCCAGGAGCTGCCCAGGAAGGGAATGATAGAGATTGGGTGATAATAAGCCAGGCAGGAGGGGTCAGCAGAGGGTTTCTTAAGAAGAGTGTGCACAAGGGAGTGCTTCATTGGGGATGGGAAGATTCTGGTGGCGAAGGAGTGGTTGCAGAAATCGGCCAAGGCAGGAGCCAGGGACTCAATGTGGTCCTTGATGGTTTTGGAGGAACAGGGATGAACCTGTTTCGACGAGACTTTCCTAGACCGGACTTGTCTAGAAACTTTGTCTGCAGAGAACAGGGGAAAGGCAGAGAAGGGGGAGGGGAGGTGGCTGCAGAAGGGCCAGATGAAGAGCAGGGAGTAGGGGAGGGGGTGATCAGATGCCTGGTGGCAGGGTGAGGACGGAATGCCCTGCCTGTTGCTATAACCAAGTACACCACCGGCTACCATAGAAGCAGCTGCCAATAATTACTTGTATGGCTTCTCTTCAATAATGATGTTTGCCTGCCATTGATTAGCACCACTAATGTTCATTTAGAAACAATTAATAATACTTAGTGCTTCGCATACAGATCCAGTCGCAACACTCTCTGGGAACTAAATACCCGTTTCCCATGGCTCTTTCCCATGTTTGCGTGCATCTGTGAATAAACAAAAATTTGAAAATATGAGCAATACACAAATGCTCACCTGTGTCTGCACCTGTGATGCGAACACGCAGGTGCTCAATTGGGAAACATGCGCAGACGCACATATAGCTGTGGTCGGGCCGGCGAACCCTACATCTGTGAGCGCATCCCTAATTCAGGAAAGGGTGGCTTTGCCATGCTAATGATTAAAACAGGTGCTGGAGAAACTGCAATGCACAAAGCAAATCCTCCCCGCCCTTCTTGGCATTGCTTTGACTTTTCACAACTAACGTTCAATCCCAAATACTATAGCCCTTAATTAGGGGATAGCGATGTATTATTTAGAGAGTTGCTAATCATGTAAGGCCTGTCATACGTGGTGTCGGCGGAGCAGAGCTCTTGCAGGCATCCCGAGGCACATGGACTAGACCAGAACTCACAGTTTGGTTCCCAAGCAGAGCTTTGACGCAGGAGCAACCCACACATGCGCTCTCCCGAAGGCTTGCGCGGGAGACTGGTCGCAGCTTCTTTCTCGCAGATTTCACCCATTAGCGGTGATTATTGGATACCGAAGCTTGAGCTGCATTACTCCTTTCTCTCTGGTTGAGTGTGTAGTCTGTTACGAAGCGAGGATGATCCCCGCACGCATGCGCGAGCCATAACGAGGGCCGCGCATGCGCAGTTAATAAAGGGGAGTCCGTGCAAGCAATCGCACCCGGGATCCCGTAGCGGCAAGGCGTGCCCGTGTGCCATTCATCAGGTACCGTGCTTGTGTTACTGGGAGGCCCCGGGGCTCATACTACAATACAACATTGGCGACGAGGACAGCCCTGAGTGGGGAGAGGAAATATCTTGGGCATTATTTTGGTGACATCCATGTTATTTTCGCGACGCCCACTAGACGCAGTTACCTACGTGGCACATGCTGGCCGCCATTTTGTATTCTGACGGTTACGGCCCCTCACGGGGTGCTCGTGCGCCGTTCGGTTATAATTTGATACGAGTCCAACCCAAGGCCAATAGGCCCCATGCCACTCAGGAGATGCAAGTCCAACCCCAGGTCAACAGGCCCATACCACCCGGGAGATGCAAGTCCAACCTCAGGCCAACACACCCAAGGCACTGGAAAGATGCAAGTCCAACTCCAGGTTAACAGGCCCATGCCACCCGGGAGATGCGAGTACAACCCCAGGCCAACATGTGCCATGCCATTCAGGAGATGCGAGTCTAACCTCAGGCCAAGAGGCCCATGCCACTGGAAAGATGGGAGTCCAACCCCAGGTCAATAGGTACATGCCACCGGGAGATGCAAGTCCAACCCCAGGCCAACAGGTACCATGCCACTCGGGAGATGCAAGTCCAACCCCAGGCCAACAGACCCAAGGCACTGGAAAGATGCAAGTCCAACCCCAGGTTAACAGGTCCATGCCACCCGGGAGATGCGAGTACAACCCAAGGTCAACAGGTCCCATGCCCTTCGGGAGATGCGAGTCCAACCACAGGCCAACAGGCCCCATGCTACTCAGGAGATGCGAGTTCAACCCCAGGCCAACATGCCCATGGCACTGGAAAGATGGGAGTCCAACCCTAGGTCAACAGTTCCATGCCACCCAGGAGATGTGAGTCCAAGACCAGACCAACAGACCCAATGCCACTCGGGAAATACAAGTCCGAACCCCAGACCAACAGGCCCCATACCACTCGGGAGAGGCAAGTCGAACCCCACGCCAAGCGGCCCCCTGCCACTCAGGAGATGTGAGTCCAAACACTAGGCCAACCGGCCCATGCCACTGGGGAGATGCAAGTCCAAATCCCAGGCCAACAGGCACAATTCCACTCACTAGTTGTGAGTTCAGCCCCAGTCCAACAGGCCCCGTGCTACTCAGAAGTTGCGAGTCTAACCCCAGATCAACAGGCCCCATTCCACTCGGGAGATGCAAGTCCAACTCAAGCCAACAGGCCACTCAGGAGATGTGAGTCCAACTCCAGGCCAACAGGTCCCATTCCCTTTGGGAGTTATGAGTCCAAACCCAGGCCAACAGGCTCTATTCCACTCGAGAGATGTGAGCCAACCCCAGGCCAACAGGCCCCATTCCACTCGGCAGATGTGAATCCAAACCCCAGGCCAACAGGCCCCATTGCACTCCGGAGATGTGAGTCCAAACCCCAGGTCAACAAGCCCATACCACTCTGGAGATGTCCAACCCCAGGCCAACATGCACATGCCACCCGGGAGATGTGAGTCCAACCCCAGACCAATAGGCCCATGCCACTGGAAAGATGCAAGTCTAACCCCAGGTCAACAGATCCATGTCACCCGGGAGATGCAAGTCCAACCACAGGCCAACAGGCCCCATGCCACCCGGGAGATGCAAGTCCAACCCCAGGTTAACAGGTCCATGCCACCCGGGAGATGCAAGTCCAACCGCAGGCCAATAGGACCATGCCACTGGAAAGATGCAAGTCCAACCTCAGGTCAACAGGTCCATGCCACCCGGTAGATGCAAGTCCAACCCCAGGCCAACCGGCCCCATGCCACTCAGGAGATGTGAGTCAAAACCCCAGGCCAACCGGCCCATGCCACTGGGGAGATGCAAGTCCAACCACAGGTCAACAGGTCCATGCCACCTGAGAGATGTGACGCCAACCGCAGACCAACAGGTCCCATGCCACTCTGGAGATGCAAGTCCAACCCCCGACCAACAGGGCCATGCCACTGTAAAGATGCAACTCCAGCACCAGGTCAACAGGTCCATGCCACCCGTGAGATGCAAGTCCAACCCTAGCCAACAGTCCCCATGCCACTTGGGAGATGCAAGTGCAACCCCAGGCAAACAGGCTGCATGCCACCCGGAAGATGTGAGTCCAACCCCAGGCCAACAGGCCCCATGCCACTCGGGAGATGCGAGTCCAACCCCAGGCAAATAGGCCCCATGCCACTGGGGAGATGCAAGTCCAACCCTAGGCCAACAGGCCCATTCCACTCGGGAGTTGCAAGTCCAACCCTGGCCAACAGCCTCATTCCACTCGGGAGATGCAAGTCCAACCCCAGGCCAACCGGCCCCATGCCACTCAGGAGATGTGAGTCCAAACCCCAGGCCAACCGGCCCATGCCACTGGGGAGATGCGAGTCCAACCCAAAGCCAACAGGCCACATGCCACTCGGGAGATGCAAGTCCAACACCAGGCCAACAGGCCCCATGCCACTCCGGAGATGCGAGTCCAACCCCAGGCCAAGAGGCTGCATGCCACCAGGGAGATGTGAGTCCAACCCCAGGCCAACAGACCCCACGTCACTCAGTAGATGAGAGTCCCACCCCAGGCCAATACGCCCCATGTCACTGGGGAGATGCAAGTCCAACCCCAGGCCAACAGGACCATGCACTGGAAAGAAGATGCAAGTCCAACCCCAGGTCAACAGGCCCCATGCCACCCGGGAGATGCAAGTCCAACCACAGGCCAACAGGCCCCATGCTACTCATGAGATGCGAGTTCAACCCCGGGCCAACATGCCCATGGCACTGGAAAGATGGGAGTCCAACCCTAGGTCAACAGTTCCATGCCACCCAGGAGATGTGAGTCCAAGACCAGACCAACAGACCCAATGCCACTTGGGAAATACAAGTCCGAACCCCAGACCAACAGGCCCCATACCACTCGAGAGAGGCAAGTCAAACCCCACGCCAAGTGGCCCCCTGCCACTCAGGAGATGTGAGTCCAAACACTAGGCCAACCGGCCCATGCCACTGGGGAGATGCGAGTCCAAATCCCAGGCCAACAGGCACAATTCCACTCACTAGTTGTGAGTTCAACCCCAGTCCAACAGGCCCCGTGCTACTCAGAAGTTGCAAGTCTAACCCCAGATCAACAGGCCCCATTCCACTCGGGAGATGCAAGTCCAACCCAGGCCAACAGGCCACTCAGGAGATGTGAGTCCAACTCCAGGCCAACAGGTCCCATTCCCTTTGGGAGATATGAGTCCAAACCCAGGCCAACAGGCTCCATTCCACTCGAGAGATGTGAGCCAACCCCAGGCCAACAGGCCCCATTCCACTCGGCAGATGTGAATCCAAACCCCAGGCCAACAGGCCCCATTCCACTCCGGAGATGTGAGTCCAAACCCCAGGTCAACAAGCCCATACCACTCTGGAGATGTCCAACCCCAGGCCAACATGCACATGCCACCCGGGAGATGTGAGTCCAACCCCAGACCAATAGGCCCATGCCACTGGAAAGATGCAAGTCTAACCCCAGGTCAACAGGTCCATGCCACCCGGGAGATGCAAGTCCAACCCCAAGACAACAGGCCCATGCCACTGGAAAGATGCAAGTTCAACCCCAGGTCAACAGATCCATGTCACCCGGGAGATGCAAGTCCAACCACAGGCCAACAGGCCCCATGCCACCCGGGAGATGCAAGTCCAACCCCAGGTTAACAGGTCCATGCCACCCGGGAGATGCAAGTCCAACCCCAGGCCAACGGGTCCCATGCCACTCATGAGATGCAAGTCCAACCCCAGACCAACATGCCCATGCCACTGGAAAGATGCAAGTCCAATCCCAGGTCAACAGGCCCATGCCACTGGAAAGATGCGAGTCCAACCCTAGGTCAACAGGTCCATGCCACTCGGGAGATGCAAGTCCAACCACAGGCCCAATGCCACCCGGGAGATGCAAGTCCAACCCCAGGCCAAGAGGACCATGCCACTGGAAAGATGCAAGTCCAACCTCAGGTCAACAGGTCCATGCCACCCGGTAGATGCAAGTCCAACCCCAGGCCAACCAGCCCCATGCCACTCAGGAGATGTGAGTCAAAACCCCAGGCCAACCGGCCCATGCCTTAGGGGAGATTGCGAGTCCAACCACAGGACAACAGGCCCCATGCCACTGGGGAGATGCAAGTCCAACCCCAGGGCAGCATGTGCATGCCACCAGGGAGATGCAAGTCCAACCCCAGGTCAACAGGTCCATGCCACACGGGAGATGCGAATCCAACCCCATGTCAACAGGTCCATGCCACCCGGGAGATCAGAGTCCAACCACAGGTCAACAGGTCTATGCCACCTGAGCGATGTGAGGCTAACCGCAGACCAACAGGTCCCATGCCACTCTGGAGATGCAAGTCCAACCCCCGACCAACAGGGCCATGCCACTGGAAAGATGCAACTCCAGCACCAGGTCAACAGGTCCATGCCACCCGTGTGATGCAAGTCCAACCCTAGCCAACAGTCCCCATGCCACTTGGGAGATGCAAGTGCAACCCCAGGGCAGCATGTGCATGCCACCAGGGAGATGCAAGTCCAACCACAGGCCCAATGCCACCCGGGAGATGCAAGTCCAACCCCAGGCCAAGAGGACCATGCCACTGGAAAGATGCAACTCCAGCACCAGGTCAACAGGTCCATGCCACCTGGGAGATGCAAGTCCAACCCCGGGCCAACCAGCCCCATGCCACTCAGGAGATGTGAGTCAAAACCCCAGGCCAACCGGCCCATGCCTTAGGGGAGATTGCGAGTCCAACCACAGGACAACAGGCCCCATGCCACTGGGGAGATGCAAGTCCAACCCCAGGGCAGCATGTGCATGCCACCAGGGAGATGCAAGTCCAACCCCAGGTCAACAGGTCCATGCCACACGGGAGATGCGAATCCAACCCCATGTCAACAGGTCCATGCCACCCGGGAGATCAGAGTCCAACCACAGGTCAACAGGTCTATGCCACCTGAGCGATGTGAGGCTAACCGCAGACCAACAGGTCCCATGCCACTCTGGAGATGCAAGTCCAACCCCCGACCAACAGGGCCATGCCACTGGAAAGATGCAACTCCAGCACCAGGTCAACAGGTCCATGCCACCCGTGTGATGCAAGTCCAACCCTAGCCAACAGTCCCCATGCCACTTGGGAGATGCAAGTGCAACCCCAGGCAAACAGGCTGCATGCCACCCGGAAGATGTGAGTACAACCCCAGGCCAACAGGCCCCATGCCACTCGGGAGATGCAAGTCCAACCCCAGGCAAATAGGCCCCATGCCACTGGGGAGATGCAAGTCCAACCCTTGGCCAACAAGCCCATTCCACTCCGGAGTTGCAAGTCCAACCCCGGCCAACAGCCTCATTCCACTCGGGAGATGCAAGTCCAACCCCAGGCCAACCGGCCCCATGCCACTCAGGAGATGTGAGTCCAAACCCCAGGCAAATAGGCCCCATGCCACTGGGGAGATGCAAGTCCAACCCTAGGCCAACAGACCCATTCCACTCGGGAGATGCAAGTCCAACCCTGGCCAACAGCCTCATTCCACTCGGGAGATGCAAGTCCAACCCCAGGCCAACTGGCCCCATGCCACTCAGGAGATGTGAGTCCAAACCCCAGGCCAACCGGCCCATGCCACTGGAGAGATGCGAGTCCAACCCAAAGCCAACAGGCCACATGCCACTCGGGAGATGCAAGTCCAACACCAGGCCAACAGGCCCCATGCCACTCGGGAGATGCGAGTCTAAACCCAGGCCAACAGGACCCATGCCACTCAGGAGATGCAAGTCCAAGCCCAGGCCAATAGGCCCCATGCCATTCGGGAGATGTGGGTCCAACCCCAGGTGAACAGGTCCATGCCACCTGGGAGATGCAAGTCCAACCCCGGGCCAACAGGCCCCATGCCACTCGGGAGATGCAAGTCTAACCCCAGGTCAACAGGACCATGCCACCCGGGAGATCTGAGTCCAAACCCAGGCCAACAGGCCCCATTCCACTTGGGAGATGCAAGTCCAACCCCAGGACAACAGGCCCCATGCCACTGGGAAGATGCAAGTCCAACCCCAGGGCAACAGGTCCATGCCACCCGGGAGATGCGAGTGCAACCCCAGGTCAACAGGTCCATGCCACCCGGGAGATGTGAGTCCAACCCTGGGACAATAGGTCCCATGCCACTCTGGAGATGCAAGTCCAACCCCCGACCAACAGGGCTATGCCACTGGAAAGATGCCAGTCCAACACCAGGTCAACAGGTCCATGCCACCCGCGAGATGTAAGTCCAACGCCAGGCCAACATGCTGCATGCCACTCGGGAGATACAAGTCCAACCCCAGGCCAACAGGCTGCATGCCACCAGGGAGAGTTGAGTCCAATCCCAGGCCAACAGGCCCCACGTCACTCGGGAGATGCGAGTCCCACCCCAGGCCAATGGGCCCCATGCCACTGGGGAAATGCAAGTCCAACCCCAGGCAAATAGGCCCCATGCCACTCGGGAGATGCAAGTCTAACCCCAGGCCAACAGGACCCATGCCACTCGGGATATGCAAGTCCAACGCTAGGCCAACAGGCTGCATGCCACTCGGGAGATACTAGTCCAACCCCAGGCCAACAGGCTGCATGCCACCAGGGAGAGGTGAGTCCAATCCCAGGCCAACAGGCCTCACGTCACTCGGGAGATGCGAGTCCCACCCCAGGCCAATAGGCCCCATGCCACTGGGGAGATGTAAGTCCAACCCCAGGCACATAGGCCCCATGCCACTCGAGAGATGCATGTCTAACCCCAGGCCAACAGGACCCATGCCACTCGGGAGATGCAAGTCCAAACCCAGGCCAATAGGCCCCATGCCATTCGGGAGATGCAGGTCCAACCCCAGGTGAACAGGTCCATGCCACCTGGGAGATATGCGTCCAAACCCAGGCCAACAGGCCTCAATCCACTTGGGAGATGCAAGTCCAACCCCAGGACAGCAGGCCCCATGTCACTGGGAAGATGCAAGTCCAACCCCAGGGCAACAGGTCCATGCCACCAGGGAGATGCAAGTTCAACCCCAGGTCAACAGGTTCATGCCACATGGGAAATGCAAGTCAAACCCCATGTCAACAGGTCCATGCAACCCGGGAGATGCGAGTCCAACCCCAGGTAAACAGGTCCATGCCACCCAGGAGATGTGAGTCCAACCCCAGGACAATAGGTCCCATGCCACTCAGGAGATGCAAGTCCAACCCCCGACCAACAGAGCTATGCCACTGGAAAGATGCAAGTCCAACACCAGGTCAACAGGTCCATGCCACCCGCGAGATGCAAGTCCAACGCCAGGCCAACAAGCTGCATGCCACTCGGGAGTTGCGAGTCCAACCTCAGGCCAACAGGCTGCATGCCACCAGGGAGATGTGAGTCCAACCCCATGCCAACATGCCCCACGTCACTCGGGAGATGCGAGTCCCACCCCAGGCCAATAGGCCCCATGCCACTGGGGAGATGCAAGTCCAACCCCAGGCCAACAGGACCATGCCACTGGAAAGAAGATGCAAGTCCGACCCCAGGTCAACAGGCCCCATGCCACCTGGGAGATGCGAGTCCAACCACAGGCCAACAAGCCCCATGCAACTCGGGAGATGCAAGTTCAACCCCAGGCCAACATGCCCATGGCACTGGAAAGATGGGAGTCCAACCCTAGGTCAACAGGTCCATGCCACCTGGGAGATGTGAGTCCAAGCCCAGACCAACAGACCCCATGCCAGTCTGGAGATATGAGTCTAACCCCAGACCAACAGTCCCCATACCACTCGGGAGATGCAAGTCCAACCCTAGGCCAACAGGCCACTCAGGAGATGTGAGCCCAACTCCAGGCCAACAGGTCCCATTCCCCTTGGGAGATATGAGTCCAAACCCAGGCCAACAGGCTCCATTCCACTCGGGAGATGTGAGCCAACCCCAGGCCAACAGGCCCCATTCCACTCAGCAGATGTGAATCCAAGCCCCATGCCAACATGCCCCATTCCACTCCAGAAATGTGAGTCCAAACCCTAGGTCAACAAGCCCATACCCATCTGGAGATGTCCAACCCCAGGCCAACATGCACATGCCACCCGGGAGGTGTGAGTCCAACCCCAGACCAACAGGCCCATGCCACTGGAAAGATGCAAGTCCAACCCCAGGTCAACAGGTCCATGCCACCCGGGAGATTCGAGTCCAACCGAAGGCCAACAGGCCCATGCCACTGGAAAGATGCAAGTCCAACCCCAGGTCAACAGATCCATGCCACCCGGGAGATGTAAGTCCAACCACAGGCCAACAGGTCCCATGCCACTCGGGAGAAGCAAGTCCAACCCCAGGTTAACATGTCCATGCCACCCGGGAGATGAAAGTCCAACCCCAGGCCAACGGGTCCCATGCCACTCAGGAGATGCAAGTCCAACCCCAGACCAACAGGCCCATGCCACTGGAAAGATGCAAGTCCAATCCCAGGTCAACAGGCCCATGCCACTGGAAGGATGCAAGTCCAACCCTAGGTCAACAGGTCCATGCCACTCAGGAGATGCAAGTCCAACCAAAGGCCCCATGCCACCCAGGAAATGCAAGTCCAACCCCAGACCAACAGGCCCATGCAACTGGAAAGATGCAAGTCCAACCCTGGGTCAACAGGTCCATACCACCCGGGAGATGCAAGTCCAAACCCAGGCCAACAGGCCCGTGCCACTGGAAAGATGCAAGTCCAACCTCAGGTCAACAGGTCCATGCCACCCGGGAGATGCAAGTCCAACCCCAGGCCAACAGGCACGATTCCACTCACGAGTTGTGAGTTCAACCCTAGTCCAACAGACCCCATGCTATTCGGAAGTTGCAAGTCTAACCCCAGAACAACAAGCCCCATTCCACTCGGGAGATGCAAGTCCAACCCCAGGCAAACAGCCCACTCAGGAGATGTGAGTCCAACTCCAGGCCAACAGGTCCCATTCCCCTTGGAAGATGTGAGTCCAAACCCAGGCCAACAGGCTCCATGCCACTCGAGAGATGTGAGCCAACCCCAGGCCAACAGGCCCCATTCCACTCTGCAGATGTGTGTCCAAACCCCAGGCCAACAGGCCCCATTCCACTCCGGAGATGTGAGTCCAAACCTCAGGTCAACAAGCCCATGCCACTCGGGAGATGCGAGTCCAACCCCAGGCCAACAGAGCCATGCCACTGGAAAGATGCAAGTCCAACCTCAGGTCAACAGGTCCATGCCACTGGGGAGATGCAAGTTCAATCCCAGGCCCACAGGCCCCATGCCACTCGGCAGATGCGAGTCCAACCCCAGGCTAACAGGCCCCATTCCACTCGGGAGATGCGAGTACAAATCCCAGGCCAACAGGCACGATTCCGCTCGCTAGTTGTGAGTTCAACCCCAGTCAAATAGGCCCCATGCTATTCAGAAGTTACGAGTCTAACCCCAGACCAACAAGTCCCATTCCACTCAGGAGATGCAAGTCCAACCCCAGGCCAACAGGCCACTCAGGAGATGTGAGTCCAACTCCAGGCCAACAGGTCCCATTCCCCTTGGGAGATATGAGTCCAAACCCAGGCCAACAGGCTCCCTTCCACTCAGGAGATGTGAGCCAACCCCAGGCCAACAGGCCCCATTCCACTCGGCAGATGTGAATCCAAGCCCCATGCCAACATGCCCCATTCCACTCCAGAGATGTGAGTCCAAACCCTAGGTCAACAAGCCCATACCACTCTGGAGATGTCCAACCCCAGGCCAACATGAACATGCCACCCGGGAGATGTGAGTCCAACCCCAGACCAACAGGCCCATGCCACTGGAAAGATGCAAGTCCAACCCCAGGTCAACAGGTCCATGCCACCCGGGAGATTCGAGTCCAACCGAAGGCCAACAGGCCCATGCCACTGGAAAGATGCAAGTCCAACCCCAGGTCAACAGATCCATGCCACCCGGGAGATGTAAGTCCAACCACAGGCCAACAGGTCCCATGCCACTCGGGAGAAGCAAGTCCAACCCCAGGTTAACATGTCCATGCCACCCGGGAGATGAAAGTCCAACCCCAGGCCAACGGGTCCCATGCCACTCAGGAGATGCAAGTCCAACCCCAGACCAACAGGCCCATGCCACTGGAAAGATGCAAGTCCAATCCCAGGTCAACAGGCCCATGCCACTGGAAGGATGCAAGTCCAACCCTAGGTCAACAGGTCCATGCCACTCAGGAGATGCAAGTCCAACCAAAGGCCCCATGCCACCCAGGAAATGCAAGTCCAACCCCAGACCAACAGGCCCATGCAACTGGAAAGATGCAAGTCCAACCCTGGGTCAACAGGTCCATACCACCCGGGAGATGCAAGTCCAAACCCAGGCCAACAGGCCCGTGCCACTGGAAAGATGCAAGTCTAACCTCAGGTCAACAGGTCCATGCCACCCGGGAGATGCAAGTCCAACCCCAGGCCAACAGGCACGATTCCACTCACGAGTTGTGAGTTCAACCCTAGTCCAACAGACCCCATGCTATTCGGAAGTTGCAAGTCTAACCCCAGAACAACAAGCCCCATTCCACTCGGGAGATGCAAGTCCAACCCCAGGCAAACAGCCCACTCAGGAGATGTGAGTCCAACTCCAGGCCAACAGGTCCCATTCCCCTTGGAAGATGTGAGTCCAAACCCAGGCCAACAGGCTCCATGCCACTCGAGAGATGTGAGCCAACCCCAGGCCAACAGGCCCCATTCCACTCTGCAGATGTGTGTCCAAACCCCAGGCCAACAGGCCCCATTCCACTCCGGAGATGTGAGTCCAAACCTCAGGTCAACAAGCCCATGCCACTCGGGAGATGCGAGTCCAACCCCAGGCCAACAGAGCCATGCCACTGGAAAGATGCAAGTCCAACCTCAGGTCAACAGGTCCATGCCACTGGGGAGATGCAAGTTCAATCCCAGGCCCACAGGCCCCATGCCACTCGGCAGATGCGAGTCCAACCCCAGGCTAACAGGCCCCATTCCACTCGGGAGATGCGAGTACAAATCCCAGGCCAACAGGCACGATTCCGCTCGCTAGTTGTGAGTTCAACCCCAGTCAAATAGGCCCCATGCTATTCAGAAGTTACGAGTCTAACCCCAGACCAACAAGTCCCATTCCACTCAGGAGATGCAAGTCCAACCCCAGGCCAACAGGCCACTCAGGAGATGTGAGTCCAACTCCAGGCCAACAGGTCCCATTCCCCTTGGGAGATATGAGTCCAAACCCAGGCCAACAGGCTCCCTTCCACTCAGGAGATGTGAGCCAACCCCAGGCCAACAGGCCCCATTCCACTCGGCAGATGTGAATCCAAGCCCCATGCCAACATGCCCCATTCCACTCCAGAGATGTGAGTCCAAACCCTAGGTCAACAAGCCCATACCACTCTGGAGATGTCCAACCCCAGGCCAACATGAACATGCCACCCGGGAGATGTGAGTCCAACCCCAGACCAACAGGCCCATGCCACTGGAAAGATGCAAGTCCAACCCCAGGTCAACAGGTCCATGCCACCCGGGAGATTCGAGTCCAACCCCAGGCCAACAGGCCCATGCCACTGGAAAGATGCAAGTCCAACCCCAGGTCAACAGATCCATGCCACCCGAGAGATGCAAGTCCAACCACAGGTTAACATGTCCATGCCACCCGGGAGATGCAAGTCCAACCCCAGGCCAACGGGTCCCATGCCACTCAGGAGATGCAAGTCCAACCCCAGACCAACAGGCCCATGCCACTGGAAAGATGCAAGTCCAATCCCAGGTCAACAGGCCCATGCCACTGGAAGGATGCAAGTCCAACCCTAGGTCAACAGGTCCATGCCACTCGGGAGATGCGAGTCCAACCAAAGGCCCCATGCCACCCGGGAAATCCAAGTCCAACCCCAGACCAACAGGCCCATGCAACTGGAAAGATACGAGTCCAACCCTGGGTCAACAGGTCCATACCACCCGGGAGATGCAAGTCCAACCCCAGGCCAACAGGCCCATGCCACTGGAAAGATGCAAGTCCAACCTCAGGTCAACAGGTCCATGCCACCCAGGAGATGCAAGTCCAACCCCAGGCCAACAGGCACGATTCCGCTCGCGAGTTGTGAGTTCAACCCTAGTCCAACAGACCCCATGCTATTCGGAAGTTGCAAGTCTAACCCCAGAACAACAAGCCCCATTCCACTCGGGAGATGCAAGTCCAACCCCAAGCAAACAGCCCACTCAGGAGATGTGAGTCCAACTCCAGGCCAACAGGTCCCATTCCCTTTGGGAGTTATGAGTCCAAACCCAGGCCAACAGGCTCTATTCCACTCGAGAGATGTGAGCCAACCCCAGGCCAACAGGCCCCATTCCACTCGGCAGATGTGAATCCAAACCCCAGGCCAACAGGCCCCATTGCACTCCGGAGATGTGAGTCCAAACCCCAGGTCAACAAGCCCATACCACTCTGGAGATGTCCAACCCCAGGCCAACATGCACATGCCACCCGGGAGATGTGAGTCCAACCCCAGACCAATAGGCCCATGCCACTGGAAAGATGCAAGTCTAACCCCAGGTCAACAGATCCATGTCACCCGGGAGATGCAAGTCCAACCACAGGCCAACAGGCCCCATGCCACCCGGGAGATGCAAGTCCAACCCCAGGTTAACAGGTCCATGCCACCCGGGAGATGCAAGTCCAACCGCAGGCCAATAGGACCATGCCACTGGAAAGATGCAAGTCCAACCTCAGGTCAACAGGTCCATGCCACCCGGTAGATGCAAGTCCAACCCCAGGCCAACCGGCCCCATGCCACTCAGGAGATGTGAGTCAAAACCCCAGGCCAACCGGCCCATGCCACTGGGGAGATGCAAGTCCAACCACAGGTCAACAGGTCCATGCCACCTGAGAGATGTGAGGCCAACCGCAGACCAACAGGTCCCATGCCACTCTGGAGATGCAAGTCCAACCCCCGACCAACAGGGCCATGCCACTGTAAAGATGCAACTCCAGCACCAGGTCAACAGGTCCATGCCACTCGTGAGATGCAAGTCCAACCCTAGCCAACAGTCCCCATGCCACTTGGGAGATGCAAGTGCAACCCCAGGCAAACAGGCTGCATGCCACCCGGAAGATGTGAGTCCAACCCCAGGCCAACAGGCCCCATGCCACTCGGGAGATGCGAGTCCAACCCCAGGCAAATAGGCCCCATGCCACTGGGGAGATGCAAGTCCAACCCTAGGCCAACAGGCCCATTCCACTCGGGAGTTGCAAGTCCAACCCTGGCCAACAGCCTCATTCCACTCGGGAGATGCAAGTCCAACCCCAGGCCAACCGGCCCCATGCCACTCAGGAGATGTGAGTCCAAACCCCAGGCCAATCGGCCCATGCCACTGGGGAGATGCGAGTCCAACCCAAAGCCAACAGGCCACATGCCACTCGGGAGATGCAAGTCCAACCCCAGGCCAACAGGCTGCATGCCACCAGGGAGATGTGAGTCCAACCCCAGGTTAACAGGTCCATGCCACCCGGGAGATGCAAGTCCAACCGCAGGCCAATAGGACCATGACACTGGAAAGATGCAAGTCCAACCTCAGGTCAACAGGCCCCATGCCACCCGGGAGATGCAAGTCCAACCCCAGGTTAACAGGTCCATGCCACCCGGGAGATGCAAGTCCAACCGCAGGCCAATAGGACCATGCCACTGGAAAGATGCAAGTCCAACCTCAGGTCAACAGGTCCATGCCACCCGGTAGATGCAAGTCCAACCCCAGGCCAACCGGCCCCATGCCACTCAGGAGATGTGAGTCAAAACCCCAGGCCAACCGGCCCATGCCACTGGGGAGATGCAAGTCCAACCACAGGTCAACAGGTCCATGCCACCTGAGAGATGTGAGGCCAACCGCAGACCAACAGGTCCCATGCCACTCTGGAGATGCAAGTCCAACCCCCGACCAACAGGGCCATGCCACTGTAAAGATGCAACTCCAGCACCAGGTCAACAGGTCCATGCCACCCGTGAGATGCAAGTCCAACCCTAGCCAACAGTCCCCATGCCACTTGGGAGATGCAAGTGCAACCCCAGGCAAACAGGCTGCATGCCACCCGGAAGATGTGAGTCCAACCCCAGGCCAACAGGCCCCATGCCACTCGGGAGATGCGAGTCCAACCCCAGGCAAATAGGCCCCATGCCACTGGGGAGATGCAAGTCCAACCCTAGGCCAACAGGCCCATTCCACTCGGGAGTTGCAAGTCCAACCCTGGCCAACAGCCTCATTCCACTCGGGAGATGCAAGTCCAACCCCAGGCCAACCGGCCCCATGCCACTCAGGAGATGTGAGTCCAAACCCCAGGCCAATCGGCCCATGCCACTGGGGAGATGCGAGTCCAACCCAAAGCCAACAGGCCACATGCCACTCGGGAGATGCAAGTCCAACCCCAGGCCAACAGGCTGCATGCCACCAGGGAGATGTGAGTCCAACCCCAGGCCAACAGACCCCACGTCACTCAGTAGATGAGAGTCCCACCCCAGGCCAATACGCCCCATGTCACTGGGGAGATGCAAGTCCAACCCCAGGCCAACAGGACCATGCACTGGAAAGAAGATGCAAGTCCAACCCCAGGTCAACAGGCCCCATGCCACCCGGGAGATGCAAGTCCAACCACAGGCCAACAGGCCCCATGCTACTCATGAGATGCGAGTTCAACCCCGGGCCAACATGCCCATGGCACTGGAAAGATGGGAGTCCAACCCTAGGTCAACAGTTCCATGCCACCCAGGAGATGTGAGTCCAAGACCAGACCAACAGACCCAATGCCACTTGGGAAATACAAGTCCGAACCCCAGACCAACAGGCCCCATACCACTCGAGAGAGGCAAGTCAAACCCCACGCCAAGTGGCCCCCTGCCACTCAGGAGATGTGAGTCCAAACACTAGGCCAACCGGCCCATGCCACTGGGGAGATGCGAGTCCAAATCCCAGGCCAACAGGCACAATTCCACTCACTAGTTGTGAGTTCAACCCCAGTCCAACAGGCCCCGTGCTACTCAGAAGTTGCGAGTCTAACCCCAGATCAACAGGCCCCATTCCACTCGGGAGATGCAAGTCCAACCCAGGCCAACAGGCCACTCAGGAGATGTGAGTCCAACTCCAGGCCAACAGGTCCCATTCCCTTTGGGAGATATGAGTCCAAACCCAGGCAAACAGGCTGCATTGCACTCGAGAGATGTGAGCCAACCCCAGGCCAACAGGCCCCATTCCACTCGGCAGATGTGAATCCAAACCCCAGGCCAACAGGCGCCATTCCACTCCGGAGATGTGAGTCCAAACCCCAGGTCAACAAGCCCATACCACTCTGGAGATGTCCAACCCCAGGCCAACATGCACATGCCACCCGGGAGATGTGAGTCCAACCCCAGACCAATAGGCCCATGCCACTGGAAAGATGCAAGTCTAACCCCAGGTCAACAGGTCCATGCCACCCGGGAGATGCAAGTCCAACCCCAAGACAACAGGCCCATGCCACTGGAAAGATGCAAGTTCAACCCCAGGTCAACAGATCCATGTCACCCGGGAGATGCAAGTCCAACCACAGGCCAACAGGCCCCATGCCACCCGGGAGATGCAAGTCCAACCCCAGGTTAACAGGTCCATGCCACCCGGGAGATGCAAGTCCAACCCCAGGCCAACGGGTCCCATGCCACTCATGAGATGCAAGTCCAACCCCAGACCAACATGCCCATGCCACTGGAAAGATGCAAGTCCAATCCCAGGTCAACAGGCCCATGCCACTGGAAAGATGCGAGTCCAACCCTAGGTCAACAGGTCCATGCCACTCGGGAGATGCAAGTCCAACCACAGGCCCAATGCCACCCGGGAGATGCAAGTCCAACCCCAGGCCAAGAGGACCATGCCACTGGAAAGATGCAAGTCCAACCTCAGGTCAACAGGTCCATGCCACCCGGTAGATGCAAGTCCAACCCCAGGCCAACCAGCCCCATGCCACTCAGGAGATGTGAGTCAAAACCCCAGGCCAACCGGCCCATGCCTTAGGGGAGATTGCGAGTCCAACCACAGGACAACAGGCCCCATGCCACTGGGGAGATGCAAGTCCAACCCCAGGGCAGCATGTGCATGCCACCAGGGAGATGCAAGTCCAACCCCAGGTCAACAGGTCCATGCCACACGGGAGATCAGAGTCCAACCACAGGTCAACAGGTCTATGCCACCTGAGCGATGTGAGGCCAACCGCAGACCAACAGGTCCCATGCCACTCTGGAGATGCAAGTCCAACCCCCGACCAACAGGGCCTTGCCACTGGAAAGATGCAACTCCAGCACCAGGTCAACAGGTCCATGCCACCCGTGTGATGCAAGTCCAACCCTAGCCAACAGTCCCCATGCCACTTGGGAGATGCAAGTGCAACCCCAGGCAAACAGGCTGCATGCCACCCGGAAGATGTGAGTACAACCCCAGGCCAACAGGCCCCATGCCACTCGGGAGATGCAAGTCCAACCCCAGGCAAATAGGCCCCATGCCACTGGGGAGATGCAAGTCCAACCCTTGGCCAACAAGCCCATTCCACTCCGGAGTTGCAAGTCCAACCCCGGCCAACAGCCTCATTCCACTCGGGAGATGCAAGTCCAACCCCAGGCCAACCGGCCCCATGCCACTCAGGAGATGTGAGTCCAAACCCCAGGCAAATAGGCCCCATGCCACTGGGGAGATGCAAGTCCAACCCTAGGCCAACAGACCCATTCCACTCGGGAGATGCAAGTCCAACCCTGGCCAACAGCCTCATTCCACTCGGGAGATGCAAGTCCAACCCCAGGCCAACTGGCCCCATGCCACTCAGGAGATGTGAGTCCAAACCCCAGGCCAACCGGCCCATGCCACTGGAGAGATGCGAGTCCAACCCAAAGCCAACAGGCCACATGCCACTCGGGAGATGCAAGTCCAACACCAGGCCAACAGGCCCCATGCCACTCGGGAGATGCGAGTCTAAACCCAGGCCAACAGGACCCATGCCACTCAGGAGATGCAAGTCCAAGCCCAGGCCAATAGGCCCCATGCCATTCGGGAGATGTGGGTCCAACCCCAGGTGAACAGGTCCATGCCACCTGGGAGATGCAAGTCCAACCCCGGGCCAACAGGCCCCATGCCACTCGGGAGATGCAAGTCTAACCCCAGGTCAACAGGACCATGCCACCCGGGAGATCTGAGTCCAAACCCAGGCCAACAGGCCCCATTCCACTTGGGAGATGCAAGTCCAACCCCAGGACAACAGGCCCCATGCCACTGGGAAGATGCAAGTCCAACCCCAGGGCAACAGGTCCATGCCACCCGGGAGATGCGAGTGCAACCCCAGGTCAACAGGTCCATGCCACCCGGGAGATGTGAGTCCAACCCTGGGACAATAGGTCCCATGCCACTCTGGAGATGCAAGTCCAACCCCCGACCAACAGGGCTATGCCACTGGAAAGATGCCAGTCCAACACCAGGTCAACAGGTCCATGCCACCCGCGAGATGTAAGTCCAACGCCAGGCCAACATGCTGCATGCCACTCGGGAGATCCAAGTCCAACCCCAGGCCAACAGGCTGCATGCCACCAGGGAGAGTTGAGTCCAATCCCAGGCCAACAGGCCCCACGTCACTCGGGAGATGCGAGTCCCACCCCAGGCCAATGGGCCCCATGCCACTGGGGAAATGCAAGTCCAACCCCAGGCAAATAGGCCCCATGCCACTCGGGAGATGCAAGTCTAACCCCAGGCCAACAGGACCCATGCCACTCGGGATATGCAAGTCCAACGCTAGGCCAACAGGCTGCATGCCACTCGGGAGATACTAGTCCAACCCCAGGCCAACAGGCTGCATGCCACCAGGGAGAGGTGAGTCCAATCCCAGGCCAACAGGCCTCACGTCACTCGGGAGATGCGAGTCCCACCCCAGGCCAATAGGCCCCATGCCACTGGGGAGATGTAAGTCCAACCCCAGGCACATAGGCCCCATGCCACTCGAGAGATGCATGTCTAACCCCAGGCCAACAGGACCCATGCCACTCGGGAGATGCAAGTCCAAACCCAGGCCAATAGGCCCCATGCCATTCGGGAGATGCAGGTCCAACCCCAGGTGAACAGGTCCTTGCCACCTGGGAGATATGCGTCCAAACCCAGGCCAACAGGCCTCAATCCACTTGGGAGATGCAAGTCCAACCCCAGGACAGCAGGCCCCATGTCACTGGGAAGATGCAAGTCCAACCCCAGGGCAACAGGTCCATGCCACCAGGGAGATGCAAGTTCAACCCCAGGTCAACAGGTTCATGCCACATGGGAAATGCAAGTCAAACCCCATGTCAACAGGTCCATGCAACCCGGGAGATGCAAGTCCAACCCCAGGTCAACAGGTCCATGCCACCCAGGAGATGTGAGTCCAACCCCAGGACAATAGGTCCCATGCCACTCAGGAGATGCAAGTCCAACCCCCGACCAACAGAGCTATGCCACTGGAAAGATGCAAGTCCAACACCAGGTCAACAGGTCCATGCCACCCGCGAGATGCAAGTCCAACGCCAGGCCAACAAGCTGCATGCCACTCGGGAGTTGCGAGTCCAACCTCAGGCCAACAGGCTGCATGCCACCAGGGAGATGTGAGTCCAACCCCATGCCAACATGCCCCACGTCACTCGGGAGATGCGAGTCCCACCCCAGGCCAATAGGCCCCATGCCACTGGGGAGATGCAAGTCCAACCCCAGGCCAACAGGACCATGCCACTGGAAAGAAGATGCAAGTCCGACCCCAGGTCAACAGGCCCCATGCCACCTGGGAGATGCGAGTCCAACCACAGGCCAACAAGCCCCATGCAACTCGGGAGATGCAAGTTCAACCCCAGGCCAACATGCCCATGGCACTGGAAAGATGGGAGTCCAACCCTAGGTGACAGGTCCATGCCACCTGGGAGATGTGAGTCCAAGCCCAGACCAACAGACCCCATGCCAGTCTGGAGATATGAGTCTAACCCCAGACCAACAGTCCCCATACCACTCGGGAGATGCAAGTCCAACCCTAGGCCAACAGGCCACTCAGGAGATGTGAGTCCAACTCCAGGCCAACAGGTCCCATTCCCCTTGGGAGATATGAGTCCAAACCCAGGCCAACAGGCTCCATTCCACTCGGTAGATGTGAGCCAACCCCAGGCCAACAGGCCCCATTCCACTCAGCAGATGTGAATCCAAGCCCCATGCCAACATGCCCCATTCCACTCCAGAAATGTGAGTCCAAACCCTAGGTCAACAAGCCCATACCCCTCTGGAGATGTCCAACCCCAGGCCAACATGCACATGCCACCCGGGAGGTGTGAGTCCAACCCCAGACCAACAGGCCCATGCCACTGGAAAGATGCAAGTCCAACCCCAGGTCAACAGGTCCATGCCACCCGGGAGATTCGAGTCCAACCGAAGGCCAACAGGCCCATGCCACTGGAAAGATGCAAGTCCAACCCCAGGTCAACAGATCCATGCCACCCGGGAGATGTAAGTCCAACCACAGGCCAACAGGTCCCATGCCACTCGGGAGAAGCAAGTCCAACCCCAGGTTAACATGTCCATGCCACCCGGGAGATGAAAGTCCAACCCCAGGCCAACGGGTCCCATGCCACTCAGGAGATGCAAGTCCAACCCCAGACCAACAAGCCCATGCCACTGGAAAGATGCAAGTCCAATCCCAGGTCAACAGGCCCATGCCACTGGAAGGATGCAAGTCCAACCCTAGGTCAACAGGTCCATGCCACTCAGGAGATGCAAGTCCAACCAAAGGCCCCATGCCACCCAGGAAATGCAAGTCCAACCCCAGACCAACAGGCCCATGCAACTGGAAAGATGCAAGTCCAACCCTGGGTCAACAGGTCCATGCCACCCGGGAGATGCAAGTCCAACCCCAGGCCAACAGGCACGATTCCACTCACGAGTTGTGAGTTCAACCCTAGTCCAACAGACCCCATGCTATTCGGAAGTTGCAAGTCTAACCCCAGAACAACAAGCCCCATTCCACTCGGGAGATGCAAGTCCAACCCCAGGCAAACAGCCCACTCAGGAGATGTGAGTCCAACTCCAGGCCAACAGGTCCCATTCCCCTTGGAAGATGTGAGTCCAAACCCAGGCCAACAGGCTCCATGCCACTCGAGAGATGTGAGCCAACCCCAGGCCAACAGGCCCCATTCCACTCTGCAGATGTGTGTCCAAACCCCAGGCCAACAGGCCCCATTCCACTCCGGAGATGTGAGTCCAAACCTCAGGTCAACAAGCCCATGCCACTCGGGAGATGCGAGTCCAACCCCAGGCCAACAGAGCCATGCCACTGGAAAGATGCAAGTCCAACCCCAGGTCAACAGGTCCATGCCACTGGGGAGATGCAAGTTCAATCCCAGGCCCACAGGCCCCATGCCACTCGGCAGATGCGAGTCCAACCCCAGGCCAACAGGCCCCATTCCACTCGGGAGATGCGAGTACAAATCCCAGGCCAACAGGCACGATTCCGCTCGCTAGTTGTGAGTTCAACCCCAGTCCAATAGGCCCCATGCTATTCAGAAGTTACGAGTCTAATCCCAGACCAACAAGTCCCATTCCACTCAGGAGATGCAAGTCCAACCCCAGGCCAACAGGCCACTCAGGAGAAGTGAGTCCAACTCCAGGCCAACAGGTCCCATTCCCCTTGGGAGATATGAGTCCAAACCCAGGCCAACAGGCTCCCTTCCACTCGGGAGATGTGAGCCAACCCCAGGCCAACAGGCCCCATTCCACTCGGCAGATGTGAATCCAAGCCCCATGCCAACATGCCCCATTCCACTCCAGAGATGTGAGTCCAAACCCTAGGTCAACAAGCCCATACCACTCTGGAGATGTCCAACCCCAGGCCAACATGAACATGCCACCCGGGAGATGTGAGTCCAACCCCAGACCAACAGGCCCATGCCACTGGAAAGATGCAAGTCCAACCCCAGGTCAACAGGTCCATGCCACCCGGGAGATTCGAGTCCAACCCCAGGCCAACAGGCCCATGCCACTGGAAAGATGCAAGTCCAACCCCAGGTCAACAGATCCATGCCACCCGAGAGATGCAAGTCCAACCACAGGTTAACATGTCCATGCCACCCGGGAGATGCAAGTCCAACCCCAGGCCAACGGGTCCCATGCCACTCAGGAGATGCAAGTCCAACCCCAGACCAACAGGCCCATGCCACTGGAAAGATGCAAGTCCAATCCCAGGTCAACAGGCCCATGCCACTGGAAGGATGCAAGTCCAACCCTAGGTCAACAGGTCCATGCCACTCGGGAGATGCGAGTCCAACCAAAGGCCCCATGCCACCCGGGAAATCCAAGTCCAACCCCAGACCAACAGGCCCATGCAACTGGAAAGATACGAGTCCAACCCTGGGTCAACAGGTCCATACCACCCAGGAGATGCAAGTCCAACCCCAGGCCAACAGGCCCATGCCACTGGAAAGATGCAAGTCCAACCTCAGGTCAACAGGTCCATGCCACCCAGGAGATGCAAGTCCAACCCCAGGCCAACAGGCACGATTCCGCTCGCGAGTTGTGAGTTCAACCCTAGTCCAACAGACCCCATGCTATTCGGAAGTTGCAAGTCTAACCCCAGAACAACAAGCCCCATTCCACTCGGGAGATGCAAGTCCAACCCCAAGCAAACAGCCCACTCAGGAGATGTGAGTCCAACTCCAGGCCAACAGGTCCCATTCCCCTTGGAAGATGTGAGTCCAAACCCAGGCCAGCAGGCTCCATGCCACTCGAGAGATGTGAGCCAACCGCAGGCCAACAGCCCCCATTCCACTATGCAGATGTGTGTCCAAACCCCAGGCCAACAGGCCCCATTCCACTCCGGAGATGTGAGTCCAACCCCAGGCCAACAGGGCCATGCCACTGGAAAGATGCAAGTCTAACCCCAGGTCAACAGGTCCATGCCACCCGGGAGATCCGAGTCCAACCACAGGCCAACAGGCCCCATGCCACTCGGGAGATGCGAGTCCAACCCCAGGCCACCAGACCCATGGCACTGGAAAGATGCAAGCTCAACCCCACGTCAACAGATCCATGCCAACCGGGATATGCGAGTCCCACCGCAGGTCAACAGGTCCCATGCCACTCGGGAGATGCAAGTCCAACCCCTGACCAACAGGCCCATGCCACTGGAAAGATGCAAGTCCAACCCCAGGTTAACAGGTCCATGCCACCCAGGAGATGCAAGTGCAACCCCAGGTCAACAGGTCCCATGCCATCCGGGAGGTACAAGCCCAACCGCAGGCCAACATGCCCATGGCACTGGAAAGATGGGAGTCCAACCGCAGGCCAACAGGACCCATGCCACTCGGGAGATGCAAGTCCAACCCCAGGCCAACAGGCCCCATACCACTCAGGAAATGCAAGTCCAACCCTAGGCCAACCGGCCCCATGCCACTCAGGAGATGTGAGTCCAAACCCCAGGCCAACCGGCCCATGCCGCTGGGGAGATGCAAGTCCAACCCCAGGCCAACAGGCCCCATGCCACTCGGGAGATGCAAGTCCAAACACCAGGCCAACAGGCCCGATTCTGCTCACGAGTTGTCATCCAACCCCAGTCCAACACGCCCCATGCTACTCGGAAGTTGCGAGTCTAACCCAAGACCAACAGGTCCCATTATACTCAGGAGATGCAAGTCCAACCCCAGGCCAACAGGCCACTCAGGAGATGTGAGTCCAACACCAGGCCAACAGTTCCCATTCCCCTTGGGAGGTATGAGTCCAAACCCAGGCCAACAGGCTCCATGCCACTCAGGAGATGTGAGCCAACCCCAGGTCAACAGGCACCATTCCACTAGGCAGATGTGAGTCCAAACCCCAGGCCAACAGGACCCATTCCACTCCAGAGATGTGAGTCCAAACCCCAGGTCAACAAGCCCATGCCACTCGGGAGATGTCCAACCCCACACCAACATTCCCATCCCACTGGAAAGATGGAAGTCCAACCCCAGGTCAACAGGTCCATGCCACCCGGGAGATGCGAGTCCAACCCCAGGCCAACAGGCCCATGCCAGTGGAAAGATGTGAGTCCAACCCCAGGTCAACAGATCCATGCCAGTGGAAAGATGTGAGTCCAACCCCAGGTCAACAGATCCATGCCACCCGGGAGATGCAAGTCCAACCACAGGCCAACAGGCCCCATGCCGCTGGGGAGATGCAAGTCCAACCCCAGGCCAACACACCCAAGGCACTGGAAAGATGCAAGTCCAACTCCAGGTTAACAGGCCCATGCCACCCGGGAGATGCGAGTACAACCCCAGGCCAACATGTGCCATGCCATTCGGGAGATGCGAGTCCAACCCCAGGCCAAGAGGCCCATGCCACTGGAAAGATGCAAGTCCAAGCCCAGGCCGACAGGTCCATGCCACCCGGGAGATGCAAGTCCAAACCCAGGCCAACAGGTCCACGCCACCGGCAGATGCAAGTCCAACCACAGGCCAACAGGCCCCATTCTACTCTGGAGATGCGAGTCCAACCCCAGGCCAACATGCCCATGGCACTGGAAAGATGGGAGTCCAACCCCAGGTCAATAGGTACATGCCACCGGGAGATGCAAGTCCAACCCCAGGCCAACAGGTACCATGCCACTCGGGAGATGCAAGTCCAACCCCAGGCCAACAGACCCAAGGCACTGGAAAGATGCAAGTCCAACCCCAGGTTAACAGGTCCATGCCACCCGGGAGATGCGAGTACAACCCCAGGTCAACAGGTCCCATGCCCTTTGGGAGATGCGAGTCCAACCACAGGCCAACAGGCCCCATGCTACTCAGGAGATGCGAGTTCAACCCCGGGCCAACATGCCCATGGCACTGGAAAGATGGGAGTCCAACCCTAGGTCAACAGTTCCATGCCACCCAGGAGATGTGAGTCCAAGACCAGACTAACAAACCCAATGCCACTCGGGAAATACAAGTCCGAACCCCAGACCAACAGGCCCCATACCACTCGGGAGAGGCAAGTCGAACCCCACGCCAAGCGGCCCCCTGCCACTCAGGAGATGTGAGTCCAAACACTAGGCCAACCGGCCCATGCCACTGGGGAGATGCAAGTCCAAATCCCAGGCCAACAGGCACAATTCCACTCACTAGTTGTGAGTTCAGCCCCAGTCCAACAGGCCCCGTGCTACTCAGAAGTTGCGAGTCTAACCCTAGATCAACAGGCCCCATTCCACTCGGGAGATGCAAGTCCAACCCAGGCCAACAGGCCACTCAGGAGATGTGAGTCCAACTCCAGGCCAACAGGTCCCATTCCCTTTGGGAGTTATGAGTCCAAACCCAGGCCAACAGGCTCTATTCCACTCTAGAGATGTGAGCCAACCCCAGGCCAACAGGCCCCATTCCACTCGGCAGATGTGAATCCAAACCCCAGGCCAACAGGCCCCATTGCACTCCGGAGATGTGAGTCCAAACCCCAGGTCAACAAGCCCATACCACTCTGGAGATGTCCAACCCCAGGCCAACATGCACATGCCACCCGGGAGATGTGAGTCCAACCCCAGACCAATAGGCCCATGCCACTGGAAAGATGCAAGTCTAACCCCAGGTCAACGGGTCCATGCCACCCGGGAGATGCAAGTCCAACCCCAGGCCAACAGGCCCATGCCACTGGAAAGATGCAAGTTCAACCCCAGGTCAACAGATCCATATCACCCGGGAGATGCAAGTCCAACCACAGGCCAACAGGCCCCATGCCACCCGGGAGATGAAAGTCCAACCCCAGGTTAACAGGTCCATGCCACCCGGGAGATGCAAGTCCAACCCCAGGCCAACAGGTACCATGCCACTCGGGAGATGCAAGTCCAACCCCAGGCCAACAGACCCAAGGCACTGGAAAGATGCAAGTCCAACCCCAGGTTAACAGGTCCATGCCACCCGGGAGATGCGAGTACAACCCCAGGTCAACAGGTCCCATGCCCTTCAGGAGATGCGAGTCCAACCACAGGCCAACAGGCCCCATGCTACTCAGGAGATGCGAGTTCAACCCCGGGCCAACATGCCCATGGTACTGGAAAGATGGGAGTCCAACCCTAGGTCAACAGTTCCATGCCACCCAGGAGATGTGAGTCCAAGACCAGACCAACAGACCCAATGCCACTCGGGAAATACAAGTCCGAACCCCAGACCAACAGGCCCCATACCACTCGGGAGAGGCAAGTCGAACCCCACGCCAAGCGGCCCCCTGCCACTCAGGAGATGTGAGTCCAAACACTAGGCCAACCGGCCCATGCCACTGGGGAGATGCAAGTCCAAATCCCAGGCCAACAGGCACAATTCCACTCACTAGTTGTGAGTTCAGCCCCAGTCCAACAGGCCCCGTGCTACTCAGAAGTTGCGAGTCTAACCCCAGATCAACAGGCCCCATTCCACTCGGGAGATGCAAGTCCAACCCAGGCCAACAGGCCACTCAGGAGATGTGAGTCCAACTCCAGGCCAACAGGTCCCATTCCCTTTGGGAGTTATGAGTCCAAACCCAGGCCAACAGGCTCTATTCCACTCTAGAGATGTGAGCCAACCCCAGGCCAACAGGCCCCATTCCACTCGGCAGATGTGAATCCAAACCCCAGGCCAACAGGCCCCATTGCACTCCGGAGATGTGAGTCCAAACCCCAGGTCAACAAGCCCATACCACTCTGGAGATGTCCAACCCCAGGCCAACATGCACATGCCACCCGGGAGATGTGAGTCCAACCCCAGACCAATAGGCCCATGCCACTGGAAAGATGCAAGTCTAACCCCAGGTCAACAGGTCCATGCCACCCGGGAGATGCAAGTCCAACCCCAGGCCAACAGGCCCATGCCACTGGAAAGATGCAAGTTCAACCCCAGGTCAACAGATCCATGTCACCCGGGAGATGCAAGTCCAACCACAGGCCAACAGGCCCCATGCCACCCGGGAGATGCAAGTCCAACCCCAGGTTAACAGGTCCATGCCACCCGGGAAATGCAAGTCCAACCGCAGGCCAATAGGACCATGCCACTGGAAAGATGCAAGTCCAACCTCAGGTCAACAGGTCCATGCCACCCGGTAGATGCAAGTCCAACCCCAGGCCAACCGGCCCCATGCCACTCAGGAGATGTGAGTCAAAACCCCAGGCCAACCGGCCCATGCCACTGGGGAGATGCAAGTCCAACCACAGGTCAACAGGTCCATGCCACCTGAGAGATGTGAGGCCAACCGCAGACCAACAGGTCCCATGCCACTCTGGAGATGCAAGTCCAACCCCCGACCAACAGGGCCATGCCACTGGAAAGATGCAACTCCAGCACCAGGTCAACAGGTCCATGCCACCCGTGAGATGCAAGTCCAACCCTAGCCAACAGTCCCCATGCCACTTGGGAGATGCAAGTGCAACCCCAGGCAAACAGGCTGCATGCCACTCGGGAGATGCGAGTCCAACCCCAGGCAAATAGGTCCCATGCCACTGGGGAGATGCAAGTCCAACCCTAGGCCAACAGGCCCATTCCACTCGGGAGTTGCAAGTCCAACCCCGGCCAATAGCCTCATTCCACTCGGGAGATGCAAGTCCAACCCCAGGCCAACCGGCCCATGCCACTCAGGAGATGTGAGTCCAAACCCCAGGCCAACCGGCCCATGCCACTGGGGAGATGCGAGTCCAACCCAAAGCCAACAGGCCACATGCCACTCGGGAGATGCAAGTCCAACACCAGGCCAACAGGCCCCATGCCACTCGGGAGATGCGAGTCCAACCCCAGGCCAACAGGCTGCATGCCACCAGGGAGATGTGAGTCCAACCCCAGGCCAACAGACCCCACGTCACTCAGTAGATGAGAGTCCCACCCCAGGCCAATAAGCCCCATGTCACTGGGGAGATGCAAGTCCAACCCCAGGCCAACAGGACCATGCACTGGAAAGAAGATGCAAGTCCAACCCCAGGTCAACAGGCCCCATGCCACCCGGGAGATGCAAGTCCAACCACAGGCCAACAGGCCCCATGCTACTCAGGAGATGCGAGTTCAACCCCGGGCCAACATGCCCATGGCTCTGGAAAGATGGGAGTCCAACCCTAGGTCAACAGTTCCATGCCACCCAGGAGATGTGAGTCCAAGACCAGACCAACAGACCCAATGCCACTCGGGAAATACAAGTCCGAACCCCAGACCAACAGGCCCCATACCACTCGGGAGAGGCAAGTCAAACCCCACGCCAAGTGGCCCCCTGCTACTCAGGAGATGTGAGTCCAAACACTAGGCCAACCGGCCCATGCCACTGGGGAGATGCGAGTCCAAATCCCAGGCCAACAGGCACAATTCCACTCACTAGTTGTGAGTTCAACCCCAGTCCAACAGGCCCCGTGCTACTCAGAAGTTGCGAGTCTAACCCTAGATCAACAGGCCCCATTCCACTCGGGAGATGCAAGTCCAACCCAGGCCAACAGGCCACTCAGGAGATGTGAGTCCAACTCCAGGCCAACAGGTCCCATTCCCTTTGGGAGTTATGAGTCCAAACCCAGGCCAACAGGCTCTATTCCACTCTAGAGATGTGAGCCAACCCCAGGCCAACAGGCCCCATTCCACTCGGCAGATGTGAATCCAAACCCCAGGCCAACAGGCCACTCAGGAGATGTGAGTCCAACTCCAGGCCAGGTCCCATTCCCTTTGGGAGATATGAGTCCAAACCCAGGCCAACAGGCTCCATTCCACTCGAGAGATGTGAGCCAACCCCAGGCCAACAGGCCCCATTCCACTCGGCAGATGTGAATCCAAACCCCAGGCCAACAGGCCCCATTCCACTCCGGAGATGTGAGTCAAACCCCAGGTCAACAAGCCCATACCACTCTGGAGATGTCCAACCCCAGGCCAACATGCACATGCCACCCGGGAGATGTGAGTCCAACCCCAGACCAATAGGCCCATGCCACTGGAAAGATGCAAGTCTAACCCCAGGTCAACAGGTCCATGCCACCCGGGAGATGCAAGTCCAACCCCAAGACAACAGGCCCATGCCACTGGAAAGATGCAAGTTCAACCCCAGGTCAACAGATCCATGTCACCCGGGAGATGCAAGTCCAACCACAGGCCAACAGGCCCCATGCCACCCGGGAGATGCAAGTCCAACCCCAGGTTAACAGGTCCATGCCACCCGGGAGATGCAAGTCCAACCCGAGGCCAACGGGTCCCATGCCACTCATGAGATGCAAGTCCAACCCCAGACCAACATGCCCATGCCACTGGAAAGATGCGAGTCCAACCCTAGGTCAACAGGTCCATGCCACTCGGGAGATGCAAGTCCAACCACAGGCCCAATGCCACCCGGGAGATGCAAGTCCAACCCCAGGCCAAGAGGACCATGCCACTGGAAAGATGCAAGTCCAACCTCAGGTCAACAGGTCCATGCCACCCGGTAGATGCAAGTCCAACCCCAGGCCAACCGGCCCCATGCCACTCAGGAGATGTGAGTCAAAACCCCAGGCCAACCAGCCCATGCCTTTGGGGAGATTGCGAGTCCAACCACAGGACAACAGGCCCCATGCCACTGGGGAGATGCAAGTCCAAACCCCGGGCAACAGGTGCATGCCACCAGGGAGATGCAAGTCCAACCCCAGGTCAACAGGTCCATGCCACACGGGAGATGCGAGTCCAACCCCATGTCAACAGGTCCATGCCACCCGGGAGATCAGAGTCCGACCACAGGTCAACAGGTCTATGCCACCTGAGCGATGTGAGGCCAACCGCAGACCAACAGGTCCCATGCCACTCTGGAGATGCAAGTCCAACCCCCGACCAACAGGGCCATGCCACTGGAAAGATGCAACTCCAGCACCAGGTCAACAGGTCCATGCCACCCGTGTGATGCAAGTCCAACCCTAGCCAACAGTCCCCATGCCACTTGGGAGATGCAAGTGCAACCCCAGGCAAACAGGCGGCATGCCACCCGTAAGATGTGAGTACAACCCCAGGCCAACAGGCCCCATGCCACTCGGGAGATGCGAGTCCAACCCCAGGCAAATAGGCCCCATGCCACTGGGGAGATGCAAGTCCAACCCTTGGCCAACAAGCCCATTCCACTCCGGAGTTGCAAGTCCAACCCCGGCCAACAGCCTCATTCCACTCGGGAGATGCAAGTCCAACCCCAGGGCAACCGGCCCCATGCCTCTCAGGAGATGTGAGTCCAAACCCCAGGCCAACCGGCCCATGCAACTGGGGAGATGCGAGTCCAACCCAAAGCCAACAGGCCACATGCCACTCGGGAGATGCAAGTCCAAAACCAGGCCAACAGGTCCCAGGCCACTCGGGAGATGCGAGTCCAACCCCAGGCAAATAGGCCCCATGCCACTGGGGAGATGCAAGTCCAACCCTAGGCCAACAGGCCCATTCCACTCGGGAGATGCAAGTCCAACCCTGGCCAACTGCCTCATTCCACTCGGGAGATGCAAGTCCAACCCCAGGCCAACTGGCCCCATGCCACTCAGGAGATGTGAGTCCAAACCCCAGGCCAACCGGCCCATGCCACTGGAGAGATGCGAGTCCAACCCAAAGCCAACAGGCCACATGCCACTCGGGAGATGCAAGTCCAACACCAGGCCAACAGGCCCCATGACACTCGGGAGATGTGAGTCCAAACCTGTGACAATAGGTCCCATGCCACTCTGGAGATGCAAGTCCAACCCCCGACCAACAGGGCTATGCCACTGGAAAGATGCCAGTCCAACACCAGGTCAACAGGTCCATGCCACCCGCGAGATGTAAGTCCAACGCCAGGCCAACAGGCTGCATGCCACTCGGGAGATACAAGTCCAACCCCAGGCCAACAGGCTGCATGCCACCAGGGAGAGTTGAGTCCAATCCCAGGCCAACAGGCCCCACGTCACTCGGGAAATGAGAGTCCCACCCCAGGCCAATGGGCCCCATGCCACTGGGGAAATGCAAGTCCAACCCCAGGCAAATAGGCCCCATGCCACTCGGGAGATGCAAGTCTAACCCCAGGCCAACAGGACCCATGCCACTCTGGATATGCAAGTCCAACGCTAGGCCAACAGGCTGCATGCCACTCGGGAGATACTAGTCCAACCCCAGGCCAACAGACTGCATGCCACCAGGGAGAGGTGAGTCCAATCCCAGGCCAACAGGCCTCACGTCACTCGGGAGATGCGAGTCCCACCCCAGGCCAATAGGCCCCATGCCACTGGGGAGATGTAAGTCCAACCCCAGGCACATAGGCCCCATGCCACTCGAGAGATGCATGTCTAACCCCAGGCCAACAGGACCCATGCCACTCGGGAGATGCAAGTCCAAACCCAGGCCAATAGGCCCCATGCCATTCGGGAGATGCAGGTCCAACCCCAGGTGAACAGGTCCATGCCACCTGGGAGATATGCGTCCAAACCCAGGCCAACAGGCCTCAATCTACTTGGGAGATGCAAGTCCAACCCCAGGACAACAGGCCCCATGTCACTGGGAAGATGCAAGTCCAACCCCAGGGCAACAGGTCCATGCCACCAGGGAGATGCGAGTTCAACCCCAGGTCAACAGGTTCATGCCACATGGGAAATGCAAGTCAAACCCCATGTCAACAGGTCCATGCAACCCGGGAGATGCGAGTCCAACCCCAGGTCAACAGGTCCATGCCACCCAGGAGATGTGAGTCCAACCCCAGGACAATAGGTCCCATGCCACTCAGGAGATGCAAGTCCAACCCCCGACCAACAGAGCTATGCCACTGGAAAGATGCAAGTCCAACACCAGGTCAACAGGTCCATGCCACCCGCGAGATGCAAGTCCAACGCCAGGCCAACAAGCTGCATGCCACTCGGGAGATGCGAGTCCAACCTCAGGCCAACAGGCTGCATGCCACCAGGGAGATGTGAGTCCAACCCCATGCCAACATGCCCCACGTCACTCGGGAGATGCGAGTCCCACCCCAGGCCAACAGGACCATGCCACTGGAAAGAAGATGCAAGTCCGACCCCAGGTCAACAGGCCCCATGCCACCTGGGAGATGCGAGTCCAACCACAGGCCAACAAGCCCCATGCTACTCGGGAGATGCAAGTTCAACCCCAGGCCAACATGCCCATGGCACTGGAAAGATGGGAGTCCAACCCTAGGTCAACAGGTCCATGCCACCTGGGAGATGTGAGTCCAAGCCCAGACCAACAGACCCCATGCCAGTCTGGAGATATGAGTCTAACCCCAGACCAACAGTCCCCATACCACTCGGGAGATGCAAGTCGAACCCCACGCCAAGCGGCCCCATGCCACTCAGGAGATGTGAGTCCAAACACTAGGCCAACCAGCCCATGCCACTGGGGAGATGCAAGTCCAATCCCAGGCCCACAGGCCCCATTCCACTCGGGAGATGCGAGTACAAATCCCAGGCCAACAGGCAAGATTCCGCTCGCTAGTTGTGAGTGTAACCCCAGTCCAACAGGCCCCATGCTATTCAGAAGTTATGAGTCTAACCCCAGACCAACAAGTCCCATTCCACTCAGGAGATGCAAGTCCAACCCTAGGCCAACAGGCCACTCAGGAGATGTGAGTCCAACTCCAGGCCAACAGGTCCCATTCCCCTTGGGAGATATGAGTCCAAACCCAGGCCAACAGGCTCCATTCCACTCGGGAGATGTGAGCCAACTCCAGGCCAACAGGCCCCATTCCACTCAGCAGATGTGAATCCAAGCCCCATGCCAACATGCCCCATTCCACTCCAGAGATGTGAGTCCAAACCCTAGGTCAACAAGCCCATACCCCTCTGGAGATGTCCAACCCCAGGCCAACATGCACATGCCACCCGGGAGATGTGAGTCCAACCCCAGACCAACAGGCCCATGCCACTGGAAAGATGCAAGTCCAACCCCAGGTCAACAGGTCCATGCCACCCGGGAGATTCGAGTCCAACCGAAGGCCAACAGGCCCATGCCACTGGAAAGATTCAAGTCCAACCCCAGGTCAACAGATCCATGCCACCCGGGAGATGTAAGTCCAACCACAGGCCAACAGGCCCCATGCCACTCGGGAGAAGCAAGTCCAACCCCAGGTCAACAGGTCCATGCCACCCGGGAGATTCGAGTCCAACCCCAGGCCAACAGGCCCATGCCACTGGAAAGATGCAAGTCCAACCCCAGGTCAACAAATCCATGCCACCCGGGAGATGCAAGTCCAACCACAGGCCAACAGGCCCCATGCCACTCGGGAGATGCAAGTCCAACCCCAGGTTAACATGTCCATGCCACCCGGGAGATGCAAGTCCAACCCCAGGCCAACGGGTCCCATGTCACTCAGTAGATGCAAGTCCAACCCCAGACCAACAGGCCCATGCCACTGGAAAGATGCAAGTCCAATCCCAGGCCAACCGGCCCATGCCACTGGGGAGAGGCAAGTCCAATCCCAGGCCCACAGGCCCCATGCCAGTCGGCAGATGCGAGTCCAACCCCAGGCCAACAGGCCCCATTCCACTCGGGAGATGCGAGTACAAATCCCAGGCCAACAGGCACGATTCCGCTCGCTAGTTGTGAGTTCAACCCCAGTCCAACAGGCCCCATGCTATTCAGAAGTTACGAGTCTAACCCCAGACCAACAAGTCCCATTCCACTCAGGAGATGAAAGTCCAACCCCAGGCCAACAGGCCACTCAGGAGATGTGAGTCCAACTCCAGGCCAACAGGTCCCATTCCCCTTGGGAGATATGAGTCCAAACCCAGGCCAACAGGCTCCATTCCACTCGGGAGATGTGAGCCCACCCCAGGCCAACAGGCCCCATTCCACTCGGCAGATGTGAATCCAAGCCCCATGCCAACATGCCCCATTCCACTCCAGAGATGTGAGTCCAAACCCTAGGTCAACAAGCCCATACCACTCTGGAGATGTCCAACCCCAGGCCAACATGCACATGCCACCCGGGAGATGTGAGTCCAACCCCAGACCAACAGGCCCATGCCACTGGAAAGATGCAAGTCCAACCCCAGGTCAACAGGTCCATGCCACCCGGGAGATTCGAGTCCAACCCCAGGCCAACAGGCCCATGCCACTGGAAAGATGCAAGTCCAACCCCAGGTCAACAGATCCATGCCACCCGGGAGATGCAAGTCCAACCACAGGCCAACAGGCCCCATGCCACTCGGGAGATGCAAGTCCAACCCCAGGTTAATATGTCCATGCCACCCGGGAGATGCAAGTCCAACCCCAGGCCAACGGGTCCCATGTCACTCAGGAGATGCGAGTCCAACCCCAGGCCAACAGGCCCCATTCCACTTGGGAGATGTGAGTCCAACCCCAGGCCAACAGGTCCATGCCACCCGGGAGATGCAAGTCCAAACCCAGGGCAACGGGTCCATGCCACCGGCAGATGCAAGTCCAACCACAGGCCAACAGGCCCCATTCTACTCTGGAGATGCGAGTCCCACCCCAGGCCAACATGCCCATGGCACTGGAAAGATGGGAGTCCAACCCCAGGTCAATAGGTACATGCCACCCGGGAGATGCAAGTCCAACCCCAGGCCAACAGGTCCCATGCCACTCGGGAGATGCAAGTCCAACCCCAGGCCAACAGACCCAAGGTACTGGAAAGATGCAAGTCCAACCCCAGGTTAACATATCATTGCCACCCGGGAGATGTGAGTACAACCCCAGGCCAACAGACCCAAGGCACTGGTAAAATGCAAGTCCAACCCCAGGTTAACAGGTCCATGCCACCCGGGGGATGCGAGTACAACCCCAGGTCAACAGGTCCGATGCCCTTCGGGAGATGCAAGTCCAACCCCAGGCCAAGAGGCCCATGCCACTGGAAAGATGCAAGTCCAACCCCAGGCCGACAGGTCCATGCCACCTGGGAGATGTAAGTCCAAACCCAGGCCAACAGGTCCATGCCACCGGCAGATGCAAGTCCAACCACAGGCCAACAGGCCCTATTCTACTCTGGAGATGTGAGTCCAACCCCAGGCCAACATGCCCATGGCACTGGAAAGATGGGTGTCCAACCCCAGGTCAATAGGTGCATGCCACCCAGGAGATGCGAGTCCAACCCCAGGCCAACAGGCCCCATTCCACTTGGGAGATGTGAGTCCAACCCCAGGCCAATAGGTCCATGCCACCCGGGAGATGCAAGTCCAATCCCAGGCCAACAGGTCCATGCCACCGGCAGATGCAAGTCCAACCACAGGCCAACAGGCCCCATTCTACTCTGGAGATGCGAGTCCCACCCCAGGCCAAAATGCCCATGGCACTGGAAAGATGGGAGTCCAACCCCAGGTCAATAGGTACTTGCCACCCGGGAGATGCAAGTCCAAACCCAGGCCAACAGGTCCATGCCACCGGCAGATGCAAGTCCAACCCCAGGCCAACAGGTCCCATGCCATTTGGGAGATGCGAGTCCAACCCCAGGCTAAGAGGTACATGCTACTGGAAAGATGCAAGTCCATCCCCAGGCCGACAGGTCCATGCCACACGGGAGATGCAAGTCCAAACCCAGGCCAAAAGGTCCATGCCACCAGCAGATGCAAGTCCAACCACAGGCCAACAGGCCCCATTCTACTCTGGAGATGCGAGTCCAACCCCAGGCCAACAGGCCCCATTCCACTTGGGAGATGTGAGTCTAACCCCAGGCCAACAGGCTCCATGCCACTCAGGAGATGTGAGTTCAACCCCAGGACTACAGGCCTCCTGCCACTTGGGAGATACAAGCCCAACCCCAGGACAACAGGCCTCATGCCACTGGGGAGATGCAAGTCCAACCCCAGGCCAACAGGCCCCATGCCACTGGGGAGATGTGAATCCAAACCCCAGGCAAACAGGCCCATGCCACTCGGGAGATGTGAGTCCAACCCCAGGCCAACAGGCCCCATTCCACTCGGGAGATATGCGTCCAAATCCCAGGCCAACAGGCTCATGCGACTCGGGAGATGCACATCCAACCAAAGGCCAACACGCCCATGCCACTCGGAAAGTGTGAGTCCAAACCCGAGCCAACAGGCCCATGCCACTCAGGAGATGTGAGTCCAACTCCAGGCCAACAGGTCCCATTCCTCTTGGGAGATGTGAGTCCATCCCCAGGACAACAGGCTCCATGCCACTTGGAGATGTGAATCCAACCCCAGGCCAACAGGCCCAATTCCACTCTGCAGATGTGAGTCCAAACCCCAGGCCAATAGGCCCATGCAAACTGGAAGATGTGAGTCCAACCCCAGGTCAATAGGCCCCTGTGCTACTTGGAAGGTGTGAGTCCAATCCCAGACCAACATGCCCCATGCTACTCAGGAGATGTGAGTCCAAATCCCAGGCCAACAGGCCCAATTCCGCTCACAAGTTTTGAGTTCAACCCCAGTCCAACAGGCCCCATGGTACTCGGAAGTTGCAAGTTTAACCCCAGACCAACAGGCCCCATTACACTCGGGAGATGCAAGTCCAACCCCAGGCCAACAGGTACCATGCTACTCGGGATATGCAAGTCCAACCCCAGGACAACAGGCCCCATGCCACTCGGCAGATGTGTGTCCAAACCCCAGGCCAACAGGCCCATGCCACTAAGGAGATGTGAGCCAACCCCAGGCCAACAGGCCCCATTCCACTCGGCAGATGTGAGTCCAAACCCCAGGCCAACAGGCCCCATTCCACTCCGGACATGTGAATCCAAACCTCAGGTCAACAAGCCCATGCCACTCGGGAGATGTCCAACCCCAGGCCAACAGGCACATGCCACTGGAAAGATGTGAGTCCAACCCCAGGCCAACAGGTCCATGCCACCCGGGAGATGCAAGTCCAAACCCAGGCCAACAGGTCCATGCCACCGGCAGATGCAAGTCCAACCACAGGCCAACAGGCCCCATTCTACTCTGGAGATGCGAGTCCCACCCCAGGCCAAAATGCCCATGGCACTGGAAAGATGGGAGTCCAACCCCAGGTCAATAGGTACATGCCACCCGGGAGATGCAAGTCCAAACCCAGGCCAACAGGTCCATGCCACCGGCAGATGCAAGTCCAACCCCAGGCCAACAGGTCCCATGCCATTTGGGAGATGCGAGTCCAACCCCAAGCTAAGAGGTCCATGCTACTGGAAAGATGCAAGTCCATCCCCAGGCCGACAGGTCCATGCCACACAGGAGATGCAAGTCCAAACCCAGGCCAAAAGGTCCATGCCACCAGCAGATGCAAGTCCAACCACAGGCCAACAGGCCCCATTCTACTCTGGAGATGCAAGTCCAACCCCAGGCCAACAGGCCCCATTCCACTTGGGAGATGTGAGTCTAACCCCAGGCCAACAGGCTCCATGCCACTCAGGAGATGTGAGTTGAACCCCAGGACTACAGGCCTCCTGCCACTTGGGAGATACAAGTCCAACCCCAGGACAATAGGCCTCATTCCACTGGGGAGATGCAAGTCCAACCCCAGGCCAACAGGCCCCATGCCACTGGGGAGATGTGAATCCAAACCCCAGGTAAACAGGCCCATGCCACTCGGGAGATGTGAGTCCAACCCCAGGCCAACAGGCCCCATTCCACTCGGGAGATATGCGTCCAAATCCCACGCCAACAGGCTCATGCGACTCGGGAGATGCACATCCAACCAAAGGCCAACACGCCCATGCCACTCGGAAAGTGTGAGTCCAAACCCGAGCCAACAGGCCCATGCCACTCAGAAGATGTGAGTCCAACTCCAGGCCAACAGGTCCAATTCCACTTGGAGATGTGAATCCAACCCCAGGCCAACAGGCCCAATTCCACTCTGCAGATGTGAGTCCAAACCCCAGGCCAATAGGCCCATGCAAACTGGAAGATGTGAGTCCAACCCCAGGTAAATAGGCCCCTGTGCTACTTGGAAGGTGTGAGTCCAATCCCAGACCAACATGCCCCATGCTACTCAGGAGATGTGAGTCCAAATCCCAGGCCAGCGGGCCCAATTCCGCTCACAAGTTTTGAGTTCAACCCCAGTCCAACAGGCCCCATGGTACTCGGAAATTGCAAGTCTAACCCCAGACCAACAGGCCCCATTACACTCGGGAGATGCAAGTCCAACCCCAGGCCAACAGGTACCATGCTACTCGGGATATGCGAGTCCAACCCCAGGACAACAGGCCCTATGCCACTCGGCAGATGTGTGTCCAAACCCCAGGCCAACAGGCCCATGCCACTAAGGAGATGTGAGCCAACCCCAGGCCAACAGGCCCCATTCCACTCGGCAGATGTGAGTCCAAACCCCAGGCCAACAGGCCCCATTCCACTCCGGACACATGAATCCAAACCTCAGGTCAACAAGCCCATGCCACTCGGGAGATGTCCAACCCCAGGCCAACAGGCACATGCCACTGGAAAGATGCGAGTCCAACCCCAGGTCAACTGGTCCATGCCACCCGCGAGATGCAAGTCCAACCCCAGGCCAACAGGCCCATGCCACTGGAAAGATGCAAGTCTAACCCCAGGTCAACAGGTCCATGCCACCTGGGTGATGCAAGTCCAACCACAGGCCAACAGACCGATGGCATTGGAAAGATGCAAGTCCAACCCCAGGTCAACAGGTCCATCCCACCCAGGAGATGCAAGTCCAACCCCAGGCCAACAGGCCCATGCCACTGGAAAGATGCGAGTCCAACCCCAGGCAAACAGGCTGCATGCCACCCGGAAGATGTGAGTCCAACCCCAGGCCAACAGGCCTCATGCCACTCGGGAGATGCGAGTCCAACCCCAGGCAAATAGGCCCCATGCCACTGGGGAGATGCAAGTCCAACCCTAGGCCAACAGGCCCATTACACTCGGGAGTTGCAAGTCCAACCCCGGCCAACAGCCTCATTCCACTCGGGAGATGCAAGTCCAACCCCAGGCCAACCGGCCCCATGCCACTCAGGAGATGTGAGTCCAAACCCCAGGCCAACCGGCCCATGCCACTGGGGAGATGCGAGTACAACCCAAAGCCAACAGGCCACATGCCACTCAGGAGATGCAAGTCCAACACCAGGCCAACAGGCCCCATGCCACTCGGGAGATGCGAGTCCAACCCCAGGCAAATAGGCCCCATGCCACTGGGGAGATGCAAGTCCAACTCTAGGCCAACAGGCCCATTCCACTCGGGAGATGCAAGTCCAACCCTGGCCAACAGCCTCATTCCACTCGGGAGATGCAAGTCCAACCCCAGTCCAACCGGCCCCATGCCACTCAGGAGATGTGAGTCCAAACCCCAGGCCAACCGGCCCATGCCACTGGAGAGATGCGAGTCCAACCCAAAGCCAACAGGCCACATGCCACTCGGGAGATGCATGTCTAACCCCAGGCCAACAGGACCCATGCCACTCGGGAGATGCAAGTCCAAACCCAGGCCAATAGGCCCCATGCCATTCGGGAGATGCAGGTCCAACCCCAGGTGAACAGGTCCATGCCACCTGGGAGATGCAAGTCCAACCCCAGGCCAACAGGCACAATTCCGCTCGCGAGTTGTGAGTTCAACCCTAGTCCAACAGACCCCATGCTATTCGGGAGTTGCAAGTCTAACCCCAGAACAACAAGCCCCATTCCACTCGGGAGATGCAAGTCCAACCCCAAGCAAACAGCCCACTCAGGAGATGTGAGTCCAACTCCAGGCCAACAGGTCCCATTCCCCTTGGAAGATGTGAGTCCAAACCCAGGCCAACAGGCTCCATGCCACTCGAGAGATGTGAGCCAACCGCAGGCCAACAGGCCCCATTCCACTCTGCAGATGTGTGTCCAAACCCCAGGCCAACAGGCCCCATTCCACTCCGGAGATGTGAGTCCAAACCTCAGGTCAACAAGCCAATGCCACTCGGGAGATGCAAGTCCAACCCCAGGCCAACAGGACCATGCCACTGGAAAGATGCAAGTCCAACCCCAGGTCAACAGGTCCATGCCACCCGGGAGATCCGAGTCCAACCACAGGCCAACAGGCCCCATGCCACTCGGGAGATGCGAGTCCAACCCCAGGCCACCAGACTCATGGCACTGGAAAGATGCAAGCTCAACCCCACGTCAACAGGTCCATGCCAACCGGGATATGCGAGTCCCACCGCAGGTCAACAGGTCCCATGCCACTCGGGAGATGCAAGTCCAACCCCTGACCAACAGGCCCATGCCACTGGAAAGATGCAAGTCCAACCCCAGGTTAACAGGTCCATGCCACCCAGGAGATGCAAGTGCAACCCCAGGTCAACAGGCCCCATACCATCCGGGAGGTACAAGCCCAACCGCAGGCCAACATGCCCATGGCACTGGAAAGATGGGAGTCCAACCGCAGGCCAACAGGACCCATGCCACTCGGGAGATGCAAGTCCAACCCCAGGCCAACAGGCCCCATACCACTCAGGAAATGCAAGTCCAACCCTAGGCCAACCGGCCCCATGCCACTCAGGAGATGTGAGTCCAAACCCCAGGCCAACCGGCCCATGCCGCTGGGGAGATGCAAGTCCAACCCCAGGCCAACAGGCCCCATGCCACTCGGGAGATGCGAGTCCAAACACCAGGCCAACAGGCCCGATTCTGCTCACGAGTTGTCATCCACCCCCAGTCCAACAGGCCCCATGCTACTCGGAAGTTGCGAGTCTAACCCAAGACCAACAGGTCCCATTATACTCAGGAGATGCAAGTCCAACCCCAGGCCAACAGGCCACTCAGGAGATGTGAGTCCAACACCAGGCCAACAGTTCCCATTCCCCTTGGGAGGTATGAGTCCAAACCCAGGCCAACAGGCTCCATCCCACTCAGGAGATGTGAGCCAACCCCAGGTCAACAGGCACCATTCCACTAGGCAGATGTGAGTCCAAACCCCAGGCCAACAGGACCCATTCCACTCCAGAGATGTGAGTCCAAACCCCAGGTCAACAAGCCCATGCCACTCGGGAGATGTCCAACCCCACACCAACATTCCCATCCCACTGGAAAGATGGAAGTCCAACCCCAGGTCAACAGGTCCATGCCACCCGGGAGATGCGAGTCCAACCCCAGGCCAACAGGCCCATGCCAGTGGAAAGATGTGAGTCCAACCCCAGGTCAACAGATCCATGCCACCCGGGAGATGCAAGTCCAACCACAGGCCAACAGGCCCCATGCCGCTGGGGAGATGCAAGTCCAACCCCAGGCCAACAGACCCAAGGCACTGGAAAGATGCAAGTCCAACTCCAGGTTAACAGGCCCATGCCACCCGGGAGATGCGAGTACAACCCCAGGCCAACATGTGCCATGCCATTCGGGAGATGTGAGTCCAACCCCAGGCCAAGAGGCCCATACCACTGGAAAGATGCAAGTCCAACCCCAGGCCGACAGGTCCATGCCACCCGGGAGATGCAAGTCCAAACCCAGGCCAACAGGTCCATGCCACCGGCAGATGCAAGTCCAACCACAGGCCAACAGGCCCCATTCTACTCTGGATATGCGAGTCCAACCCCAGGCCAACATGCCCATGGCACTGTAAAGATGGGAGTCCAACCCCAGGTCAATAGGTACATGCCACCCGGGAGATGCAAGTCCAACCCCAGGCCAACAGGTACCATGCCACTCGGGAGATGCAAGTCCAACCCCAGGCCAACAGACCCAAGGCACTGGAAAGATGCAAGTCCAACCCCAGGTTAACAGGTCCATGCCACCCGGGAGATGCGAGTACAACCCCAGGTCAACAGGTCCCATGCCCTTCGGGAGATGCGAGTCCAACCCCAGGCCAAGAGGCCCATGCCACTGGAAAAATGCAAATCCAACCCCAGGCCGACAGGTCCATGCCACCCGGGAGATGCAAGTCCAAACCCAGGCGAACAGGTTCATGCCACCGGCAGATGCAAGTCCAACCACAGGCCAACAGGCCCCATTCTACTCTGGAGATGTGAGTCCAACCCCAGGCCAACATGCCCATGGCATTGGAAAGATGGGAGTCCAACCCCAGGTCAATAGGTACATGCCACCCGGGAGATGCGAGTCCAACCCCAGGCCAACAGGTCCCATGCCACTCAGGAGATGCGAGTCCAACCCCAGGCCAACAGGCCCCATTCCACTTGGGAGATGTGAGTCCAACCCCAGTCCAACAGGTCCATGCCACCCGGGAGATGCAAGTCCAACCCCAGGCCAACAGGTCCCATGCCACTCGGGAGATGCAAGTCCAACCCCAGGCCAACAGGCCCCATTCCACTTGGGAGATGTGAGTCCAACCCCAGGTCAATAGGTACATGCCACCCGGGAGATGCAAGTCCAACCCCAGGCCAACAGGTCCCATGCCACTCGGGAGATGCAAGTCCAACCCCAGGCCAACAGACCCAAGGTACTGGAAAGATGCAAGTCCAACCCCAGGTTAACATATCATTGCCACCCGGGAGATGTGAGTACAACCCCAGGCCAACAGACCCAAGGCACTGGAAAAAGGCAAGTCCAACTCCAGGTTAACAGGCCCATGCCACCCGGGAGATGCGAGTACAACCCCAGGCCAACATGTGCCATGCCATTCGGGAGATGTGAGTCCAACCCCAGGCCAAGAGGCCCATACCACTGGAAAGATGCAAGTCCAACCCCAGGCCGACAGGTCCATGCCACCCGGGAGATGCAAGTCCAAACCCAGGCCAACAGGTCCATGCCACCGGCAGATGCAAGTCCAACCACAGGCCAACAGGCCCCATTCTACTCTGGAGATGGGAGTCCAACCCCAGGTCAATAGGTACATGCCACCCGGGAGATGCAAGTCCAACCCCAGGCCTACAGGTACCATGCCACTCGGGAGATGCAAGTCCAACCCCAGGCCAACAGACCCAAGGCACTGGAAAGATGCAAGTCCAACCCCAGGTTAACAGGTCCATGCCACCCGGGAGATGCGAGTACAACCCCAGGTCAACAGGTCCCATGCCCTTCGGCAGATGCGAGTCCAACCCCAGGCCAAGAGGCCCATGCCACTGGAAAGATGCAAATCCAACCCCAGGCCGACAGGTCCATGCCACCCGGGAGATGCAAGTCCAAACCCAGGCGAACAGGTTCATGCCACCGGCAGATGCAAGTCCAACCACAGGCCAACAGGCCCCATTCTACTCTGGAGATGTGAGTCCAACCCCAGGCCAACATGCCCATGGCACTGGAAAGATGGGAGTCCAACCCCAGGTCAATAGGTACATGCCACCCGGGAGATGCGAGTCCAACCCCAGGCCAACAGGTCCCATGCCACTCAGGAGATGCGAGTCCAACCCCAGGCCAACAGGCCCCATTCCACTTGGGAGATGTGAGTCCAACCCCAGGCCAACAGGTCCATGCCACCCGGGAGATGCAAGTCCAAACCCAGGGCAACAGGTCCATGCCACCGGCAGATGCAAGTCCAACCACAGGCCAACAGGCCCCATTCTACTCTGGAGATGCGAGTCCCACCCCAGGCCAACATGCCCATGGCACTGGAAAGATGGGAGTCCAACCCCAGGTCAATAGGTACATGCCACCCGGGAGATGCAAGTCCAACCCCAGGCCAACAGACCCAAGGTACTGGAAAGATGCAAGTCCAACCCCAGGTTAACATATCATTGCCACCCGGGAGATGTGAGTACAACCCCAGGCCAACAGACCCAAGGCACTGGTAAAATGCAAGTCCAACCCCAGGTTAACAGGTCCATGCCACCCGGGGGATGCGAGTACAACCCCAGGTCAACAGGTCCGATGCCCTTCGGGAGATGCAAGTCCAACCCCAGGCCAAGAGGCCCATGCCACTGGAAAGATGCAAGTCCAACCCCAGGCCGACAGGTCCATGCCACCTGGGAGATGTAAGTCCAAACCCAGGCCAACAGGTCCATGCCACCGGCAGATGCAAGTCCAACCACAGGCCAACAGGCCCTATTCTACTCTGGAGATGTGAGTCCAACCCCAGGCCAACATGCCCATGGCACTGGAAAGATGGGTGTCCAACCCCAGGTCAATAGGTGCATGCCACCCAGGAGATGCGAGTCCAACCCCAGGCCAACAGGCCCCATTCCACTTGGGAGATGTGAGTCCAACCCCAGGCCAATAGGTCCATGCCACCCGGGAGATGCAAGTCCAAACCCAGGCCAACAGGTCCATGCCACCGGCAGATGCAAGTCTAACCACAGGCCAACAGGCCCCATTCTACTCTGGAGATGCGAGTCCCACCCCAGGCCAAAATGCCCATGGCACTGGAAAGATGGGAGTCCAACCCCAGGTCAATAGGTACATGCCACCCGGGAGATGCAAGTCCAAACCCAGGCCAACAGGTCCATGCCACCGGCAGATGCAAGTCCAACCCCAGGCCAACAGGTCCCATGCCATTTGGGAGATGCGAGTCCAACCCCAGGCTAAAAGGTCCATGCTACTGGAAAGATGCAAGTCCATCCCCAGGCCGACAGGTCCATTCCACCAGCAGATGCAAGTCCAACCACAGGCCAACAGGCCCCATTCTACTCTGGAGATGCGAGTCCAACCCCAGGCCAACAGGCCCCATTCCACTTGGGAGATGTGAGTCTAACCCCAGGCCAACAGGCTCCATGCCACTCAGGAGATGTGAGTTCAACCCCAGGACTACAGGCCTCCTGCCACTTGGGAGATACAAGTCCAACCCCAGGACAACAGGCCTCATGCCACTGGGGAGATGCAAGTCCAACAACAGGCCCCATGCCACTGGGGAGATGTGAATCCAAACCCCAGGCAAACAGGCCCATGCCACTCGGGAGATGTGAGTCCAACCCCAGGCCAACAGGCCCCATTCCACTCGGGAGATATGCGTCCAAATCCCAGGCCAACAGGCTCATGCGACTCGGGAGATGCACATCCAACCAAAGGCCAACACGCCCATGCCACTCGGAAAGTGTGAGTCCAAACCCGAGCCAACAGGCCCATGCCACTCAGAAGATGTGAGTCCAACTCCAGGCCAACAGATCCCATTCCTCTTGGGAGATGTGAGTCCATCCCCAGGACAACAGGCTCCATGCCACTTGGAGATGTGAATCCAACCCCAGGCCAACAGGCCCAATTCCACTCTGCAGATGTGAGTCCAAACCCCAGGCCAATAGGCCCATGCAAACTGGAAGATGTGAGTCCAACCCCAGGTCAATAGGCCCCTGTGCTACTTGGAAGGTGTGAGTCCAATCCCAGACCAACATGCCCCATGCTACTCAGGAGATGTGAGTCCAAATCCCAGGCCAGCAGGCCCAATTCCGCTCACAAGTTTTGAGTTCAACCCCAGTCCAACAGGCCCCATGGTACTCGGAAGTTGCAAGTTTAACCCCAGACCAACAGGCCCCATTACACTCGGGAGATGCAAGTCCAACCCCAGGCCAACAGGTACCCTGCTACTCGGGATATGCAAGTCCAACCCCAGGACAACAGGCCCCATGCCACTCGGCAGATGTGTGTCCAAACCCCAGGCCAACAGGCCCATGCCACTAAGGAGATGTGAGCCAACCCCAGGCCAACAGGCCCCATTCCACTCGGCAGATGTGAGTCCAAACCCCAGGCCAACAGGCCCCATTCCACTCCGGACATGTGAATCCAAACCTCAGGTCAACAAGCCCATGCCACTCGGGAGATGTCCAACCCCAGGCCAACAGGCACATGCCACTGGAAAGATGTGAGTCCAACCCCAGGCCAACAGGTCCATGCCACCCGGGAGATGCAAGTCCAAACCCAGGCCAACAGGTCCATGCCACCGGCAGATGCAAGTCCAACCACAGGCCAACAGGCCCCATTCTACTCTGGAGATGCGAGTCCCACCCCAGGCCAAAATGCCCATGGCACTGGAAAGATGGGAGTCCAACCCCAGGTCAATAGGTACATGCCACCCGGGAGATGCAAGTCCAAACCCAGGCCAACAGGTCCATGCCACCGGCAGATGCAAGTCCAACCCCAGGCCAACAGGTCCCATGCCATTTGGGAGATGCGAGTCCAACCCCAAGCTAAGAGGTCCATGCTACTGGAAAGATGCAAGTCCATCCCCAGGCCGACAGGTCCATGCCACACAGGAGATGCAAGTCCAAACCCAGGCCAAAAGGTCCATGCCACCAGCAGATGCAAGTCCAACCCCAGGCCAACAGGCCCCATTCCACTTGGGAGATGTGAGTCTAACCCCAGGCCAACAGGCTCCATGCCACTCAGGAGATGTGAGTTGAACCCCAGGACTACAGGCCTCCTGCCACTTGGGAGATACAAGTCCATCCCCAGGACAATAGGCCTCATGCCACTGGGGAGATGCAAGTCCAACCCCAGGCCAACAGGCCCCATGCCACTGGGGAGATGTGAATCCAAACCCCAGGCAAACAGGCCCATGCCACTCGGGAGATGTGAGTCCAACCCCAGGCCAACAGGCCCCATTCCACTCGGGAGATATGCGTCCAAATCCCACGCCAACAGGCTCATGCGACTCGGGAGATGCACATCCAACCAAAGGCCAACACGCCCATGCCACTTGGAAAGTGTGAGTCCAAACCCGAGCCAACAGGCCCATGCCACTCAGAAGATGTGAGTCCAACTCCAGGCCAACAGGTCCAATTCCTCTTGGGAGATGTGAGTCCATCCCCAGGACAACAGGCTCCATGCCACTTGGAGATGTGAATCCAACCCCAGGCCAACAGGCCCAATTCCACTCTGCAGATGTGAGTCCAAACCCCAGGCCAATAGGCCCATGCAAACTGGAAGATGTGAGTCCAACCCCAGGTAAATAGGCCCCTGTGCTACTTGGAAGGTGTGAGTCCAATCCCAGACCAACATGCCCCATGCTACTCAGGAGATGTGAGTCCAAATCCCAGGCCAGCGGGCCCAATTCCGCTCACAAGTTTTGAGTTCAACCCCAGTCCAACAGGCCCCATGGTACTCGGAAGTTGCAAGTCTAACCCCAGACCAACAGGCCCCATTACACTCGGGAGATGCAAGTCCAACCCCAGGCCAACAGGTACCATGCTACTCGGGATATGCGAGTCCAACCCCAGGACAACAGGCCCCATGCCACTCGGCAGATGTGTGTCCAAACCCCAGGCCAACAGGCCCATGCCACTAAGGAGATGCGAGCCAACCCCAGGCCAACAGGCCCCATTCCACTCGGCAGATGTGAGTCCAAACCCCAGGCCAACAGGCCCCATTCCACTCCGGACATGTGAATCCAAACCTCAGGTCAACAAGCCCATGCCACTCGGGAGATGTCCAACCCCAGGCCAACAGGCACATGCCACTGGAAAGATGCGAGTCCAACCCCAGGTCAACTGGTCCATGCCACCCACGAGATGCAAGTCCAACCCCAGGCCAACAGGCCCATGCCACTGGAAAGATGCAAGTCTAACCCCAGGTCAACAGGTCCATGCCACCTGGGTGATGCAAGTCCAACCACAGGCCAACAGACCCATGGCATTGGAAAGATGCAAGTCCAACCCCAGGCCAACAGGTCCATGCCACCCAGGAGATGCAAGTCCAACCCCAGGCCAACAGGCCCATGCCACTGGAAAGATGCGAGTCCAACCCCAGGCAAACAGGCTGCATGCCACCCGGAAGATGTGAGTCCAACCCCAGGCCAACAGGCCTCATGCCACTCGGGAGATGCGAGTCCAACCCCAGGCAAATAGGCCCCATGCCACTGGGGAGATGCAAGTCCAACCCTAGGCCAACAGGCCCATTACACTCGGGAGTTGCAAGTCCAACCCCGGCCAACAGCCTCATTCCACTCGGGAGATGCAAGTCCAACCCCAGGCCAACCGGCCCCATGCCACTCAGGAGATGTGAGTCCAAACCCCAGGCCAACCGGCCCATGCCACTGGGGAGATGCGAGTCCAACCCAAAGCCAACAGGCCACATGCCACTCAGGAGATGCAAGTCCAACACCAGGCCAACAGGCCCCATGCCACTCGGGAGATGCGAGTCCAACCCCAGGCAAATAGGCCCCATGCCACTGGGGAGATGCAAGTCCAACCCTAGGCCAACAGGCCCATTCCACTCGGGAGATGCAAGTCCAACCCTGGCCAACAGCCTCATTCCACTCGGGAGATGCAAGTCCAACCCCAGTCCAACCGGCCCCATGCCACTCAGGAGATGTGAGTCCAAACCCCAGGCCAACCGGCCCATGCCACTCGGGAGATGCAAGTCCAAACCCAGGCCAATAGGCCCCATGCCATTCGGGAGATGCAGGTCCAACCCCAGGTGAACAGGTCCATGCCACCTGGGAGATATGAGTCCAAACCCAGGCCAACAGGCCTCATTCCACTTGGGAGATCCAAGTCCAACCCCAGGACAACAGGCCCCATGTCACTGGGAAGATGCAAGTCCAACCCCAGGGCAACAGGTCCATGCCACCAGGGAGATGCAAGTCCAACCCCAGGTCAACAGGTTCATGCCACATGGGAGATGCAAGTCAAACCCCATGTCAACAGGTCCATGCAACCCGGGAGATGCGAGTCCAACCCCAGGTCAACAGGTCCATGCCACCAGGGAGTTGCGAGTCCAACCCCAGGACAATAGGTCCCATGCCACTGGGGAGATGCAAGTCCAACCCCAGGCCAACAGGACCATGCCACTGGAAAGAAGATGCAAGTCCGACCCCAGGTCAACAGGCCCCATGCCACCTGGGAGATGCGAGTCCAACCACAGGCCAACAAGCCCCATGCTACTCGGGAGATGCAAGTTCAACCCCATGCCAACATGCCCATGGCACTGGAAAGATGGGAGTCCAACCCTAGGTCAACAGGTCCATGCCACCTGGGAGATGTGAGTCAAAGCCCAGACCAACAGACCCCATGACACTCTGGAGATATGAGTCTAACCCCAGACCAACAGTCCCCATACCACTCGGGAGATGCAAGTCGAACCCCACGCCAAGCGGCCCCATGCCACTCAGGAGATGTGAGTCCAAACACTAGGCCAACCGGCCCATGCCACTGGGGAGAGGCAAGTCCAATCCCAGGCCCACAGGCCCCATGCCAGTCGGCAGATGCGAGTCCAACCCCAGGCCAACAGGCCCCATTCCACTCGGGAGATGCGAGTACAAATCCCAGGCCAACAGGCACGATTCCGCTCGCTAGTTGTGAGTTCAACCCCAGTCCAACAGGCCCCATGCTATTCAGAAGTTACGAGTCTAACCCCAGACCAACAAGTCCCATTCCACTCAGGAGATGAAAGTCCAACCCCAGGCCAACAGGCCACTCAGGAGATGTGAGTCCAACTCCAGGCCAACAGGTCCCATTCCCCTTGGGAGATATGAGTCCAAACCCAGGCCAACAGGCTCCATTCCACTCGGGAGATGTGAGCCCACCCCAGGCCAACAGGCCCCATTCCACTCGGCAGATGTGAATCCAAGCCCCATGCCAACATGCCCCATTCCACTCCAGAGATGTGAGTCCAAACCCTAGGTCAACAAGCCCATACCACTCTGGAGATGTCCAACCCCAGGCCAACATGCACATGCCACCCGGGAGATGTGAGTCCAACCCCAGACCAACAGGCCCATGCCACTGGAAAGATGCAAGTCCAACCCCAGGTCAACAGGTCCATGCCACCCGGGAGATTCGAGTCCAACCCCAGGCCAACAGGCCCATGCCACTGGAAAGATGCAAGTCCAACCCCAGGTCAACAGATCCATGCCACCCGGGAGATGCAAGTCCAACCACAGGCCAACAGGCCCCATGCCACTCGGGAGATGCAAGTCCAACCCCAGGTTAACATGTCCATGCCACCCGGGAGATGCAAGTCCAACCCCAGGCCAACGGGTCCCATGTCACTCAGTAGATGCAAGTCCAACCCCAGACCAACAGGCCCATGCCACTGGAAAGATGCAAGTCCAATCCCAGGTCAACAGGCCCATGCCACTGGAAGGATGCAAGTCCAACCCTAGGTCAACAGGTCCATGCCACTCGGGAGATGCGAGTCCAAACCCAGGCCAACAGGACCATGCAGCTGGAAAGATGCGAGTCCAACCCTGGGTCAACAGGTCCATACCACCCGGGAGATGCAAGTCCAAACCCAGGCCAACAGGCCCATGCCACTGGAAAGATGCAAGTCCAACCTCAGGTCAACAGGTCCATGCCACCCGGGAGATGCAAGTCCAACCCCAGGCCAACAGGCACGATTCCGCTCGCGAGTTGTGAGTTCAACCCTAGTCCAACAGACCCCATGCTATTCGGAAGTTGCAAGTCTAACCCCAGAACAACAAGCCCCATTCCACTCGGGAGATGCAAGTCCAACCCCAGGCAAACAGCCCACTCAGGAGATGTGAGTCCAACTCCAGGCCAACAGGTCCCATTCCCCTTGGAAGATGTGAGTCCAAACCCAGACCAACAGGCTCCATGCCACTCGAGAGATGTGAGCCAACCCCAGGCCAACAGGCCCCATTCTACTCTGCAGATGTGTGTCCAAACCCCAGGCCAACAGGCCCCATTCCACTCCAGAGATGTGAGTCCAAACCTCAGGTCAATAAGCCCATGCCACTCTCGAGATGCGGGTCCAACCCCAGGCCAACAGGGCCATGCCACTGGAAAGATGCAAGTCCAACCCCAGGTCAACAGGTCCATGCCACTGGGGAGATGCAAGTCCAATCCCAGGCCCACAGGCCCCATGCCACTCGGCAGATGCGAGTCCAACCCCAGGCCAACAGGCCCCATTCCACTCGGGAGATGCGAGTACAAATCCCAGGCCAACAGGCACGATTCCGCTCGCTAGTTGTGAGTTCAACCCCAGTCCAACAGGCCCCATGCTATTCAGAAGTTACGAGTCTAACCCCAGACCAACAAGTCCCATTCCACTCAGGAGATGCAAGTCCAACCCCAGGCCAACAGGCCACTCAGGAGATGTGAGTCCAACTCCAGGCCAACAGGTCCCATTCCCCTTGGGAGATATGAGTCCAAGCCCAGGCCTACAGGCTCCCTTCCACTCGGGAGATGTGAGCCAACCCCAGGCCAACAGGCCCCATTCCACCCGGCAGATGTGAATCCAAGCCCCATGCCAACATGCCCCATTCTACTCTAGAGATGTGAGTCCAAACCCTAGGTCAACAAGCCCATACCACTCTGGAGATGTCCAACCCCAGGCCAACATGCACATGCCACCCGGGAGATGTGAGTCCAACCCCAGACCAACAGGCCCATGCCACTGGAAAGATGCAAGTCCAACCCCAGGTCAACAGGTCCATGCCACCCGGGAGATTCAAGTCCAACCCCAGGCCAACAGGCCCATGCCACTGGAAAGATGCAAGTCCAACTCCAGGTCAACAGATCCATGCCACCCGGGAGATGCAAGTCCAACCACAGGTTAACATGTCCATGCCACCCGGGAGATGCAAGTCCAACCCCAGGCCAACGGGTCCCATGCCACTCAGGAGATGCAAGTCCAACCCCAGACCAACAGGCCCATGCCACTGGAAAGATGCAAGTCCAATCCCAGGTCAACAGGCCCATGCCACTGGAAGGATGCAAGTCCAACCCTAGGTCAACAGGTCCATGCCACTCGGGAGATGCGAGTCCAACCAAAGGCCCCATGCCACCCGGGAAATGCAAGTCCAACCCCAGACCAACAGGCCCATGCAACTGGAAAGATGCGATTCCAACCCTGGGTCAACAGGTCCATACCACCCGGGAGATGCAAGTCCAACCCCAGGCCAACAGGCCCATGCCACTGGAAAGATGCAAGTCCAACCTCAGGTCAACAGGTCCATGCCACCCAGGAGATGCAAATCCAACCCCAGGCCAACAGGCACGATTCCGCTCGCGAGTTGTGAGTTCAACCCTAGTCCAACAGACCCCATGCTATTCGGAAGTTGCAAGTCTAACCCCAGAACAACAAGCCCCATTCCACTCGGGAGATGCAAGTCCAACCTCAGGCAAACAGCCCACTCAGGAGATGTGAGTCCAACTCCAGGCCAACAGGTCCCATTCCCCTTGGAAGATGTGAATCCAAACCCAGGCCAACAGGCTCCATGCCACTCGAGAGATTTGAGCCAACCCCAGGCCAACAGGCCCCATTCCACTCTGCAGATGTGTGTCCAAACCCCAGGCCAACAGGCCTCATTCCACTCCGGAGATGTGTGTCCAAACCTCAGGACAACAAGCCCATGCCACTGGAAAGATGGGAGTCCAACCGCAGGCCAACAGGACCCATGCCACTCGGGAGATGCAGGTCCAACCCCAGGCCAACAGGCCCCATACCACTCAGGAAATGCAAGTCCAACCCTAGGCCAAACGGCCCCATGCCACTCAGGAGATGTGAGTCCAAACCCCAGGCCAACCGGCCCATGCCGCTGGGGAGATGCAAGTCCAACCCCAGGCCAACAGGCCCCATGCCACTCGGGAGATGCAAGTCCAAACACCAGGCCAACAGGCCCGATTCTGCTCACGAGTTGTCATCCAACCCCAGTCCAACAGGCCCCATGCTACTCGGAAGTTGCGAGTCTAACCCAAGACCAACATACCCATTTATACTCGGGAGATGTAAGTCCAACCCCAGGCCAACAGGCCACTCAGGAGATGTGGGTCCAACTCCAGGCCAACAGTTCCCATTCCCCTTGGGAGGTATGAGTCCAAACCAAGGCCAACAGGCTCCATGCCACTCAGGAGATGTGAGCCAACCCCAGGTCAACAGGCACCATTCCACTAGGCAGATGTGAGTCCAAACCCCAGGCCAACAGGACCCATTCCACTCCAGAGATGTGAGTCCAAACCCCAGGTCAACAAGCCCATGCCACTCGGGAGATGTCCAACCCCACACCAACAGTCCCATCCCACTGGAAAGATGCAAGTCCAACCCCAGGCCGACAGGTCCATGCCACCCGGGAGATGCAAGTCCAAACCCAGGCCAACAGGTCCACGCCACCGACAGATGCAAGTCCAACCACAGGCCACCAGTCCCCATTCTACTCTGGAGATGCGAGTCCAACCCCAGGCCAACATGCCCTTGGCACTGGAAACATGGGAGTCCAACCCCAGGTCAATAGGTACATGCCACCTGGGAGATGCAAGTCCAACCACAGGCCAACAGGCCCCATGCTGCTGGGGAGATGCAAGTCCAACCCCAGGCCAACAGACCCAAGGCACTGGAAAGATGCAAGTCCAACCCCAGGTTAACAGGTCCATGCCACCCGGGAGATGCGAGTACAACCCCATGTCAACAGGTCCCATGCCCTTCGGGAGATGCGAGTCCAACCCCAGGCCAAGAGGCCCATGCCACTGGAAAGATGCAAATCCAACCCCAGGCCGTCAGGTCCATGCCAGCCGGGAGATGCAAGTCCAAACCCAGGCGAACAGGTCCATGCCACCGGCAGATGCAAGTCCAACCACAGGCCAACAGGCCCCATTCTACTCTGGAGATGTGAGTCCAACCCCAGGCCAACATGCCCATGGCACTGGAAAGATGGGAGTCCAACCCCAGGTCAATAGGTACATGCCACCCGGGAGATGCAAGTCCAACCCCAGGCCAACAGGTCCCATGCCACTCAGGAGATGCGAGTCCAACCCCAGGCCAACAGGCCCCATTCCACTTGGGAGATGTGAGTCCAACCCCAGGCCAAAAGGTCCATGCCACCCAGGAGATGCAAGTCCAAACCCAGGGCAACAGGTCCATGCCACCGGCAGATGCAAGTCCAACCACAGGCCAACAGGCCCCATTCTACTCTGGAGATGCGAGTCCCACCCCAGGCCAACATGCCCATGGCACTGGAAAGATGGGAGTCCAACCCCAGGTCAATAGGTACATGCCACCCGGGAGATGCAAGTCCAACCCCAGGCCAACAGGTCCCATGCCATTCGGGAGATGCAAGTCCAACCCGAGGCCAACAGACCCAAGGCACTGGAAAGATGCAAGTCCAACCCCAGGTTAACAGGTCATTGCCACCCGGGAGATGTGAGTACAACCCCAGGCCAACAGGTCCCATGCCATTTGGGAGATGCGAGTCCAACCCCAGGCTAAGAGGCCCATGCTACTGGAAAGATGCAAGTCCATCCCAAGGCCGACAGGTCCATGCCACCCGGGAGATGCAAGTCCAAACCCAGGCCTACAGGTCTATGCCACCGGCAGATGCAAGTCCAACCACAGGCCAACAGGCCCCATTCTACTCTGGAGATGCGAGTCCAACCCCAGGCCAAAATGCCCATGGAACTGGAAAGATGGGAGTCCAACCTCAGGTCAATAGGTACATGCCACCCGGGAGATGCAAGTCCAACCCCAGGCCAACAGGTCCCATGCCACTCGGGAGATGCAAGTCCAACCCCAGGCCAACAGACCCAAGGCACTGGAAAAATGCAAGTCCAACCCCAGGTTAACAGGTCCATGCCACCCGGGGGATGCGAGTACAACCCCAGGTCAACAGGTCAGATGCCCTTCGCGAGATGCAAGTCCAACCCCAGGCCAAGAGGCCCATGCCACTGGAAAGATGCAAGTCCAACCCCAGGCCGACAGGTCCATGCCACCCGGGACATGCAAGTCCAAACCCAGGCCAACAGGTCCATGCCACCGGCAGATGCAAGTCCAACCACAGGCCAACAGGCCCTATTCTACTCTGGAGATGTGAGTCCAACCCCAGGCCAACATGCCCATGGCACTGGAAAGATGGGTGTCCAACCCCAGGTCAATAGGTGCATGCCACCCGGGATATGCAAGTCCAACCCCAGGCCAACAGGTCCCATGCCACTCAGGAGATGCAAGTCCAACCCCAGGCCAACAGACCCAAGGCACTGGAAAAATGCAAGTCCAACCCCAGGTTAACAGGTCCATGCCACCCGGGGGATGCGAGTACAACCCCAGGTCAACAGGTCAGATGCCCTTCGCGAGATGCAAGTCCAAACCCAGGCCAACAGGTCCATGCCACCGGCAGATGCAAGTCCAACCACAGGCCAACAGGCCCTATTCTACTCTGGAGATGTGAGTCCAACCCCAGGCCAACATGCCCATGGCACTGGAAAGATGGGTGTCCAACCCCAGGTCAATAGGTGCATGCCACCCGGGATATGCAAGTCCAACCCCAGGCCAACAGGTCCCATGCCACTCAGGAGATGCAAGTCCAACCCCAGGCCAACAGGCCCCATTCCACTTGGCAGATGTGAGTCCAACCCCAGGCCAACAGGTCCATGCCACCCGGGAGATGCAAGCCCAAACCCAGGCCAACAGGTCCATGCCACCGGCAGATGCAAGTCCAACCACAGGCCAACAGGCCCCATTCTACTCTGGAGATACGAGTCCCACCCCAGGCCAACATGCCCATGGCACTGGAAAGATGGGAGTCCAAACCCAGGTCAATAGGTACATGCCACCCGGAAGATGCGAGTCCAACCCCAGGCCAACAGGTCCCATGCCACTCGGCAGATGCAAGTCCAACCCCAGGCCAACAGACCCAGGGCACTGGAAAGATGCAAGTCCAACCCCAGGTTAACAGGTCATTGCCACCCGGGAGATGCAAGTACAACCCCAGGCCAACAGGTCCCATGCCATTTGGGAGATGCGAGTCCAACCCCAGGCTAAGAGGTCCATGCTACTGGAAAGATGCAAGTCCATCCCCAGGCCGACAGGTCCATGCCACCTGGGAGATGCAAGTCCAAACCCAGGCCAAAAGGTCCATGCCACCAGCAGATGCAAGTCCAACCACAGGCCAACAGGCCCCATTCTACTCTGGAGATGCCACTGGGAGATGCAAGTCCAACCCCAGGCCAACAGGCTCATGCGACTCGGGAGATGCACATCCAACCAAAGGCCAACACGCCCATGCCACTCGGAAAGTGTGAGTCCAAACCCGAGCTAACAGGCCCATGCCACTCAGAAGATTTGAGTCCAACTCCAGGCCAACAGGTCCCATTCCTCTTGGGAGATGTGAGTCCATCCCCAGGACAACAGGCTCCATGCCACTTGGAGATGTGAATCCAACCCCAGGCCAACAGGCCCAATTCCACTCTGCAGATGTGAGTCCAAACCCCAGGCCAATAGGCCCATGCAAACTGGAAGATGTGAGTCCAACCCCAGGTCAATAGGCCCCTGTGCTACTTGGAAGGTGTGAGTCCAATCCCAGACCAACATGCCCCATGCTACTCAGGAGATGTGAGTCCAAACCCCAGGCCAACAGGCCCAATTCCGCTCACAAGTTTTGAGTTCAACCCCAGTCCAACAGGCCGCATGCTACTCGGAAGTTGTGGGTCTAACCCCAGACCAACAGGCCCCATTACACTCGGGAGATGCAAGTCCAACCCCAGGCCAACAGGTACCATGCTACACGGGATATGCAAGTCCAACCCCAGGACAACAGGCCCCATTCCGATCGGCAGATGTGAGTCCAAACCCCAGGCCAACAGGCCTCATTCCACTCTGGACATGTGAGTCCAAACCTCAGGTCAACAAGCCCATGCCACTCGGGAGATGTCCAACCCCAGGCCAACAGGCACATGCCACTGGAAAGATGCAAGTCCAACCCCAGGTCAACAGGTCCATGCCACCCACGAGATGCGAGTCCAACCCCAGGCCAACAGGCCCATGCCACTGGAAAGATGCAAGTCTAACCCCAGGTCAACAGGTCCATGCCACCTGGGAGATGCAAGTCCAACCACAGGCCAACAGACCCATGGCACTGGAAAGATGCAAGTCCAACCCCAGGTCAAAAGGGCCCATGCCACTCGGGAGATGCAAGCCCAATCCCAGACCAACAGGCTCAAGCCACTGGAAAGATGCAAGTCCAACCCCAGGTCAACAGGTCCATGCCACCCAGGAGATGCAAGTCCAACCCCAGGCCAACAGGCCCATGCCACTGGAAAGATGCAAGTCCAACCCCAGGTCAACAGGCCCCCTGCCACCCGGGAGATGCGACTCCAACCCATGGCCAACATTCCTATGGCACTGGAAAGATGGTAGTCCAACCCCAGGTCAACAGGTCCATGCCACCCGGGAAATGTAAGTCCAACCCCAGGCCAGCAGGCCCCATGCCACTTGGGAGATGCAAGTCCAACCCCAGGCCAACAGGCCCCATGTCACTCGGAAGATGCAAGTCCAACCCCAGGCCAACAGGCCCCATTCCACTCGGCAGATGTGAGTCCAAAACCCAGGCCAACAGGCCCATGCCACTCGGGAGATGTCCAACCCCAGGCCAACAGGCACATGCCACTGGAAAGATGCGAGTCCAACCCCAGGTCAACAGGTCCATGCCACCCGCGAGATGCGAGTCCAACCCCAGGCCAACAGGCCCATGCCACTGGAAAGATGCAAGTCTAACCCCAGGTCAACAGGTCCATGCCACCTGGGAGATGCAAGTCCAACCACAGGCCAACAGACCCATGGCACTGGAAAGATGAGAGTCCAACCCCAGGTCAACAGGCCCCCTGCCACCCGGGAGATGCGACTCCAACCCATGGCCACATGCCCATGGCGCTGGAAAGATGGTAGTCCAACCCCAGGTCAACAGGTCCATGCCACCCGGGAGATGTAAGTCCAACCCCAGGTCAACAGGTCCCATGCCACTCGGGATATGCAAATTCAACCCCAGGCCAACAGGCCCATGCCACTGGAAAGATGCGAGTCCAACCCCAGGTCAACAGGCCCCCTGCCAACCGGGAGATGCGACTCCAACCCATGGCCACATGCCCATGGCACTGGAAAGATGGTAGTCCAACCCCAGGTCAACAGGTCCATGCCACCCGGGAGATGTAAGTCCACCCCAGGCCAACAGGCCCCATGCCACTTGGGAGATGCAAGTCCAACCCCAGGCCAACAGGCCCCATGCCACTCGGGAGATGCAAGTCCAACCCCAGGCCAACAGGCCCCATACCACTCGGGAGATGCAAGTCCAACTCCAGGCAAACTGGCCCCATGCCACTCGGGAGATGTGAGTCCAAACCCCAAGCCAACCGGCCCATGCCACTGGGTTGATGCGAGTCCAACCCCAGGCCAACAGGCCCCATGCCACTCAGCAGATGCAAGTCCAACCCCAGGCCAACAGGCCCCATGCCACTCGTGAGATGCGAGTCCAAACCCCAGGCCAACAGGCCTGATTCTGCTCGCGAGTTATGAGTTCAACCCAGTCCAACAGGCCCCATGCTACTCGAAAGTTGTGAGTCTAACCCAAGACCAACAGGCCCTATTCCACTCGGGAGATGCAAGTCCAACCCCAGGCCAACAGGCCACTCAGGAGATGTGAGTCCAACTCCAGGCCAACAGGTCCCATTCCCCTTGGGAGATATGAGTCCAAACCCAGGCCAACAGGCTCCATGCCACTCAGGAGATGTGAGCCCACCCCAGGCCAACAGGCCCCATTCCACTCGGCAGATGTGAGTCCAAACCCCAGGCCAACAGGCGCCATTCCACTCGGGAGATGTCCAACCCCAGACCAACAGGCCCATCCCACTGGAAAGATGCGAGTCCAACCCGAGGTCAACAGGTCCATGCCACCCGGGAGATGCGAATCGAACCCCAGGCCAACAGGCCCATGCCATTGGAAAGATGTGAGTCCAACCCCAGGTCAACAGATCCATGCTGCCCGAGAGATGCAAGTCCAACCCCAGGCCAACAGGTCCCATGCCACTCGGGAGATGCAAGTCCAACCCCAGGCCAACAGACCCAAGGCACTGGAAAGATGCAAGTCCAACCCCAGGTTAACAGGCCCATGCCACCCGGGGGATGCGAGTACAACCCCAGGTCAACAGGTCCCATGCCCTTCGGGAGATGCAAGTCCAACCCCAGGCCAAGAGGCCCATGCCACTGGAAAGATGCAAGTCCAACCCCAGGCCGACAGGCCCATGCCACCCGGGAGATGCAAGTCCAAACCCAGGCCAACAGGTCCATGCCACCGGCAGATGCAAGTCCAACCACAGGCCAACAGGCCCTATTCTACTCTGGAGATGTGAGTCCAACCCCAGGCCAACATGCCCATGGCACTGGAAAGATGGGTGTCCAACCCCAGGTCAATAGGTACATGCCAACCGGGAGATGCGAGTCCAACCCCAGGCCAACAGGTCCATGCCACCCGGGAGATGCAAGTCCAAACCCAGGCCAACAGGTCCATGCCACCAGCAGATGCAACTCCAACCCCAGGCCAACAGACCCAAGGCACTGTAAAGATGCAAGTCCAACCCCAGGTTAACAGGTCATTGCCACCCGGGAGATGCAAGTACAACCCCAGGCCAACAGGTCCCATGCCCTTCGTGAGATGCAAGTCCAACCCCAGGCCAAGAGGCCCATGCCACTGGAAAGATGCAAGTCCAACCCCAGGCCGACAGGTCCATGCCACCCGGGAGATGCAAGTCCAAACCCAGGCCAACAGGTCCATGCCACCGGCAGATGCAAGTCCAACCACAGGCCAACAGGCCCTATTCTACTCTGGAGATGTGAGTCCAACCCCAGGCCAACATGCCCATGGCACTGGAAAGATGGGTGTCCAACCCCAGGTCAATAGGTACATGCCAACCGGGAGATGCGAGTCCAACCCCAGGCCAACAGGTCCCATGCCACTCAGGAGATGCAAGTCCAACCCCAGGCCAACAGGCCCCATTCCACTTGGGAGATGTAAGTCCAACCCCAGGCCAACATGTCCACGCCACCCGGGAGATGCAAGTCCAAACCCAGGCCAACAGGTCCTTGCCACCAGCAGATGCAACTCCAACCCCAGGCCAACAGACCCAAGGCACTGGAAAGATGCAAGTCCAACCCCAGGTTAACAGGTCATTGCCACCCGGGAGATGCGAGTACAACCCCAGGCCAACAGGTCCCATGCCATTTGGGAGATGCGAGCCCAACCCCAGGCTAAGAGGCCCATGATACTGGAAAGATGCAAGTCCATCCCCAGGCCGACAGGTCCATGCCACCCGGGAGATGCAAGTCCAAACCCAGGCCAAAAGTTCCATGCCACCAGCAGATGCAAGTCCAACCACAGGCCAACAGGCCCCATTCTACTCGGAGATGCAAGTCCAACCCCAGACCAACAGGCCCCATGCTACTCGGGAGATGCAAGTCCAACCCCAGGCCAAGAGGCCCATGCCACTGGAAAGATGCAAGTCCAACCCCAGGCCGACAGGTCCATGCCACCCGGGAGATGCAAGTCCAAACCCAGGCCAACAGGTCCATGCCACCGGCAGATGCAAGTCCAACCACAGGCCAACAGGCCCTATTCTACTCTGGAGATGTGAGTCCAACCCCAGGCCAACATGCCCATGGCACTGGAAAGATGGGTGTCCAACCCCAGGTCAATAGGTACATGCCAACCGGGAGATGCGAGTCCAACCCCAGGCCAACAGGTCCCATGCCACTCAGGAGATGCAAGTCCAACCCCAGGCCAACAGGCCCCATTCCACTTGGGAGATGTAAGTCCAACCCCAGGCCAACATGTCCACGCCACCCGGGAGATGCAAGTCCAAACCCAGGCCAACAGGTCCATGCCACCAGCAGATGCAACTCCAACCCCAGGCCAACAGACCCAAGGCACTGGAAAGATGCAAGTCCAACCCCAGGTTAACAGGTCATTGCCACCCGGGAGATGCGAGTACAACCCCAGGCCAACAGGTCCCATGCCATTTGGGAGATGCGAGCCCAACCCCAGGCTAAGAGGCCCATGATACTGGAAAGATGCAAGTCCATCCCCAGGCCGACAGGTCCATGCCACCCGGGAGATGCAAGTCCAAACCCAGGCCAAAAGTTCCATGCCACCAGCAGATGCAAGTCCAACCACAGGCCAACAGGCCCCATTCTACTCGGAGATGCAAGTCCAACCCCAGACCAACAGGCCCCATGCTACTCGGGAGATGCAAGTCCAACCCCAGGCCAACAGGTCCATGACACCCGGGAGATGCAAGTCCAACCCCAGGCCAACAGGTCCCATGCCACTAGGGAGATGCGACTCCAACCCATGGCCAACATGCCCATGGCACTGGAAAGATGGTAGTCCAACCCCAGGTCAACAGGTCCATGCCACCCGGGAAATGTAAGTCCAACCCCAGGCCAACAGGCCCCATGCCACTCAGGAGATGTGAGTACAACCCCAGGACAACAGGCTCCATGCCACTCAGGAGATGTGAGTACAACCCCAGGACAACAGGCCTCATGCCACTTGGGAGATACAAGTCCAACCCCAGGACAACAGGCGCCATTCCACTCAGGAGATGTCCAACCCCAGACCAACAGGCCCATCCCACTGGAAAGATGCAAGTCCAACCCGAGGTCAACAGGTCCATGCCACCCGGGAGATGCGAGTCGAACCCCAGGCCAATAGGCCCATGCAACTGGAAAGATGTGAGTCCAACCCCAGGTCAACAGATCCATGCCGCCCAGGAGATGCAAGTCCAACCCCAGGCCAACAGGCCCCATGCCACTCGGGAGATGCAAGTCCAACCCCAGGCCAAGAGACACATGGCACTGGAAAGATGCAAGTCCAACCCCAGGTTAACAGGTCCATGCCATCCGGGAGATGCAAGTCCAACCCCAGGCCAAGAGGTCCCATGCCACTCGGGAGATGCGAGTCCAACCCCAGGCCAAGAGGCCCATTCCACTGGAAAGGTGCAAGTCCAACCCCAGGCAACTGGTCCATGCCACCCAGGATATGCAAGTCCAACCCCATGCCAACAGGTCCATGCCACCCGGCAGATGCAAGTCCAAACACAGGCCAACAGGCCCCATGCTACTCGGAGATGCAAGTCCAACCCCAGACCAACAGGCCCCATGCTACTCGGGAGATGCAAGTCCAACCCCAGGCCAACAGGTCCATGACACCCGGGAGATGCAAGTCCAACCCCAGGCCAACAGGTCCATGCCACCAGCAGATGCAACTCCAACCCCAGGCCAACAGACCCAAGGCACTGGAAAGATGCAAGTCCAACCCCAGGTTAACAGGTCATTGCCACCCGGGAGATGCGAGTACAACCCCAGGCCAACAGGTCCCATGCCATTTGGGAGATGCGAGCCCAACCCCAGGCTAAGAGGCCCATGATACTGGAAAGATCCAAGTCCATCCCCAGGCCGACAGGTCCATGCCACCCGGGAGATGCAAGTCCAAACCCAGGCCAAAAGTTCCATGCCACCAGCAGATGCAAGTCCAACCACAGGCCAACAGGCCCCATTCTACTCGGAGATGCAAGTCCAACCCCAGACCAACAGGCCCCATGCTACTCGGGAGATGCAAGTCCAACCCCAGGCCAAGAGGCCCATGCCACTGGAAAGATGCAAGTCCAACCCCAGGCCGACAGGTCCATGCCACCCGGGAGATGCAAGTCCAAACCCAGGCCAACAGGTCCATGCCACCGGCAGATGCAAGTCCAACCACAGGCCAACAGGCCCTATTCTACTCTGGAGATGTGAGTCCAACCCCAGGCCAACATGCCCATGGCACTGGAAAGATGGGTGTCCAACCCCAGGTCAATAGGTACATGCCAACCGGGAGATGCGAGTCCAACCCCAGGCCAACAGGTCCCATGCCACTCAGGAGATGCAAGTCCAACCCCAGGCCAACAGGCCCCATTCCACTTGGGAGATGTAAGTCCAACCCCAGGCCAACATGTCCACGCCACCCGGGAGATGCAAGTCCAAACCCAGGCCAACAGGTCCATGCCACCAGCAGATGCAACTCCAACCCCAGGCCAACAGACCCAAGGCACTGGAAAGATGCAAGTCCAACCCCAGGTTAACAGGTCATTGCCACCCGGGAGATGCAAGTACAACCCCAGGCCAACAGGTCCCATGCCATTTGGGAGATGCGAGCCCAACCCCAGGCTAAGAGGCCCATGATACTGGAAAGATGCAAGTCCATCCCCAGGCCGACAGGTCCATGCCACCCGGGAGATGCAAGTCCAAACCCAGGCCAAAAGTTCCATGCCACCAGCAGATGCAAGTCCAACCACAGGCCAACAGGCCCCATTCTACTCGGAGATGCAAGTCCAACCCCAGACCAACAGGCCCCATGCTACTCGGGAGATGCAAGTCCAACCCCAGGCCAACAGGTCCATGACACCCGGGAGATGCAAGTCCAACCCCAGGCCAACAGGTCCCATGCCACTAGGGAGATGCGACTCCAACCCATGGCCAACATGCCCATGGCACTGGAAAGATGGTAGTCCAACCCCAGGTCAACAGGTCCATGCCACCCGGGAAATGTAAGTCCAACCCCAGGCCAACAGGCCCCATGCCACTCAGGAGATGTGAGTACAACCCCAGGACAACAGGCTCCATGCCACTCAGGAGATGTGAGTACAACCCCAGGACAACAGGCCTCATGCCACTTGGGAGATACAAGTCCAACCCCAGGACAACAGGCGCCATTCCACTCAGGAGATGTCCAACCCCAGACCAACAGGCCCATCCCACTGGAAAGATGCAAGTCCAACCCGAGGTCAACAGGTCCATGCCACCCGGGAGATGCGAGTCGAACCCCAGGCCAATAGGCCCATGCAACTGGAAAGATGTGAGTCCAACCCCAGGTCAACAGATCCATGCCGCCCAGGAGATGCAAGTCCAACCCCAGGCCAACAGGCCCCATGCCACTCGGGAGATGCAAGTCCAACCCCAGGCCAAGAGACACATGGCACTGGAAAGATGCGAGTCCAACCCCAGGTTAACAGGTCCATGCCATCCGGGAGATGCAAGTCCAACCCCAGGCCAAGAGGTCCCATGCCACTCGGGAGATGCGAGTCCAACCCCAGGCCAAGAGGCCCATTCCACTGGAAAGGTGCAAGTCCAACCCCAGGCAACTGGTCCATGCCACCCAGGATATGCAAGTCCAACCCCATGCCAACAGGTCCATGCCACCCGGCAGATGCAAGTCCAAACACAGGCCAACAGGCCCCATGCTACTCGGAGATGCAAGTCCAACCCCAGACCAACAGGCCCCATGCTACTCGGGAGATGCAAGTCCAACCCCAGGCCAACAGGTCCATGACACCCGGGAGATGCAAGTCCAACCCCAGGCCAACAGGTCCCATGCCACTCGGGAGATGCGACTCCAACCCATGGCCAACATGCCCATGGCACTGGAAAGATGGTAGCCCAACCCCAGGTCAACAGGTCCATGCCACCCGGGAAATGTAAGTCCAACCCCAGGCCAACAGGCCCCATGCCACTTGGGAGATGCAAGTCCAACCCCAGGCCAACAGGCCCCATGCCACTCGGGAGATGTCCAACCCCAGGCCAACAGGCACATGCCACTGGAAAGATGCGAGTCCAACCCCAGGTCAACAGGTCCATGCCACTCGCGAGATGCGAGTCCAACCCCAGGCCAACAGGCCCATGCCACTGGGGAGATGCAAGTCCAACCCCAGGCCGACAGGCCCCATGCCACTGGGGAGATGGGAATCCAAAGGTCAGACAAACAGGCCCATGCCATTCGGGAGATGCGAGTCCAACCCCAGACCAAGGCCAACAGGCCCCATTCCACTTAGGAGATATGCATCCAAATCCCAGGCCAACAGGCTCAAGCGACTCGGGAGATGCAAGTCCAACCCCAGGCCAACAGGCCCATGCCACTCGAGAGATGTGAGTCCAACCACAGGCCATCAGGCCCTATGCTATTCAGAAGGTGTGAGTCCAACCCAGGGCCAACAGGCCCATGCCACTCAGAAGATGTGAGTCCAACTCCAGGCCAACAGGTCCCTTTCCCCTTGGGAGATGTGAATCCAACCCCAGGCCAACAGGCTCCATGCCACTCAGAGATGTGAGTCCAACCCCAGACCAACAGGCCCCATTCCACTCTGCAGATGTGAGTCCAAACCCCAGGTCAATAGGCCCCTGTGCTACTCGGAAGGTTTGAGTCCAACCCCAGGCCAACATGCCCCATGCTACTCGGGATATGTGAGTCCAAACCCCGGGCCAACAGGCCCAATTCCACTCATGAGTTGTGAGTTCAACCCCAGTCCAACAGGCCCCATGCTACTCGGAGGTTGTGAGTCTAACCCCAGACCAAAAGGCACCATTCCACTCGAGAGATGCAAGTCAAACTGTCAAGCCTTGAGGTTCGTGTGAAGTTTGGAAACCTCTGTCCCCAAGCAACCAACAGTGAGATAAAATCAACTCACTGTTCGAGGATTAGGGCCACAGGTGTTAGAAACAGGAACAACGGACCCTCCAGATGGCTGCTGTGGAAAAAATAGCCAGGTGAGGAATAGTCAGACAACAGAAATGCAATGATTGAAAGGCGAGCAGTGAATTCTCACTTACCAACGGGCAACGTGCAGGGAAACCTAAGAAAATAAGGGTCTGGAGAAGACTTGGGTAGAGATGTCAAACCTGTTCCCTCAGTTGAAAGGCAGCACAACACCTGAGGTATGCTCTGCAGCACAAACTGTCGCCAATCCACTGGAAACACCTGATGGAAAATGCTTGTGTGGTGTGGAGCACGGAATGGAAGGAGAGCATTTACAGAATCCAGATATGAGGTATCAGAGGGGAGTGAGAGTTCCAATCCATGAAGAAATCCGAGGTTGAGGAGGCAAGCAGTCTGTGGAGATGCAAAGTACCAGAGGGGAGTGAGCGTTACAATCCGTGAAGAAGTCCGAGGTCGAAGAGGCAAGCAGTCCATGGAGATGCGAAGTACCAGAGGGGCGTGAGCGTTACAATCCGTGAAAAAATCCAAGGTCGAGGAAGCAAGCAGTGTGTGGAAATGCCAAATCAGGTAAATAGCAGGCAACAAGTAATCCAAAAGTAGTCCGAGGTCACAAGACGGGAAACACAAGAGCCTAACGCCAATCGCTGGTAGAAAACAGCTGAGAAGCAATGCGTAGCTCTATCACAGCTGATTTAAGCTTCCCGGTCGATCACGTGACCGCGAAATGGGCGTATAGCGTTGGTTCAGGCCCGGGTCATGTGATCCTCTCAAGGTTCTGTGCAGAGGGTTGGCCCAGCTTGCCGAATGTCTTGAGCCTGTGTCACGTGACCGCAGCACGGATCTGCCATGTCGGGGCTGCAGGGAAACGCGTTACAGCGTTTTGTCAATGAGATGCCAGGGGTGCTGCCATTTCCATCGGTAGGCGAGGTGCCCAGCAAATAGCTGTGAAACAGACCTCCATGACTGCTGATGGGCAACAGGCCGGACTTATCGAACCCTAGTGAGTGTGCTAAGGAATCTATGCATGACACCAACCCCAGGCCAACAGGACACTCGGGAGATGTGAGTCCAACTCCAGGCGTGTCAGCCTAGAAAAATGGATACCTCTACTTTGTGACAGCAAACATATTTTGATGGCCGTGGGCCAACCGTCTCATGCATGATATGACAGAATATAGGTTTTCGAGTTTGCCAATGAACGGCCATTTTGATGTAACAAGAATCATCATTTTGTTTTTTAACCATTGCTCATTGCTTTCTGTTCTTATTGCTTCGCAGTACATTTTCCGTTTACACTGCTCGACTGTAAAACATTGTTGTCTGCACGTAAAAGGACAAGGCCGCAGGGCCGCGAGGATAACAAGAGTTTGTTGAAACACAACATAGGCAGCGCCAGGAAGAATGCCCGGCTCCCTCCCGAATGTAGCCTTGAAGCAGAGCTGCAGGGCATTTAATCATTTCGCAGCTGCCAGCCAGTCTCGTTATATGGTAGAATATGTTAGAATAAAGCAGCTAAAGGCTTGAATTATGCTCTTCTTACGGCCCCCCTTTTGCTGAGCCCCGTTAGAGCGTGTCGGCTCCCAGGACACGAATAGTACCTCATAGATAGCAAGGTCTGGAATGCAACTCTCCCCCCGTATGTAGTTCGCTTCCAAGAACAGAAGCGCTGTGTTCTGTTCAACAACTGAAAGATGCCTCCGCACTCACAAATTGCAAATTGTTACTAGAATAGATGTTTGAAGGTGTCATAGTTGTCAAAAATGTCCATCATCACACCAAGTTCAAATAAACCCAATAAAGTGGGGTGTTAAACATGTCATAGCTGATTGTTTGATATGCATTTTGTATATATGTAACTGATGTATGTAATTCACTCTCTTGCGTCCCTCGAGGTCTAGAGATACACGTTGCGGGGCGTGAGACCGAGTTGGCCAACTGAGACTTTTGCTTTGCAATAAACCCTAGCTTTGGGAATACAACCTCGTATCTGGCATATCTATTGTGTGTGGTGACTCGCCTTGTTTCCATAGACGTAAGGGACCCCTAGGGGCCCCTTTCAAGATGGTGCCCGAATAGGGACCCTCCCCCACTTGTTCCATTGCATAACGTTGTAATTGAGTAAGGCGGAGAACGGCGAGGACGGGACGATCGAGCTGGGATCAAGAGGTGTTCGGGGCGCCCTGTAGAAGTGATGAGAGACTCCTTTGCAGATCTGCACACATCTGAACCCTGATCGACGTGCCTGGCTAGAGAACAAGGAGGCGAGGGTCCCGAAACGAGGCGGAAGCCAAGAAACGCAGACACAATGTCATTTGGTGCGTCAGTATACAGACGACTTGATTTATCAGGTGAGTCATTCCCCGATTCAAAGTAATCCTGATATTGGTTAAGAGTTGACTTTTGCAAAATCAAACGCCCTAGGTAAGGTTGATTAACCAGGGGGAAGGTTGAAACATGCCTGGGGTATTGTCCACCCTAGCTGGGTTTTTGCGCTGTGGTAGACAATCTTCGGAAGATGGCCAAATAGTACCACCTGGGGGAACGCCGGCGTATGAGATGTATGTGAAGTATGGAGTGGGTGCGATAATATTCTGTGAGACTTGGCATAGGCAAACCAGAAAGCAACAAGACCATCAGTGGACGATTAATGGTAGTTTTGAGATAGCGAGAATAGATAACTTGGAAAGGGTGTTGATAAGAAAGAAAGCGCGTCCTGCAGTATTTGAGACTATTAAAGACTGGAGAAGGGAAGCAATTCTCCTATTTAGAAGTAGAGCGAAGCATGCGCGCAGGCATAAATCGAAAGGTGAACTAGCAGAAGAGAAAGAAGAGGAGGAGTGGACTGAGAGTCTAAGAAGGGCAGGTAGGCGTGACCAGTTGAATATAGAAAAAATATATCCACAACGGGAATTACACATAGCAGATGAATTGATAGAAAACATATTGACCCATACAAAACAAGGCCCAAGATCAGAAGTGAGGCCAGACACGTCAGTAGCAATTGCCCAAACCCCGCCCGTAGCCCAAGCTCTCCCTCCGGTAGCTCAAGCCCTCCCACAGCCACAGACCGCGCAAGTAACACTTCCTATTAGCCAACCAGGCCCACAACAGACACTCCCTGTTCCCATTGTCCCATCCGCACCTCCCGCCTCAGACACAGACTCGGTACTGTCAGTTCCTCCCAGGGTTGAAGTTGAAACCACGGGGGCAAGAGGCGGGACTGAACAACGGGGATGCACGGGGGTAACTCGCAGCGCGATCAGCAAAGAAAGGAAGGTGGAATTGCAGCAACAGGCACAGATGTATATAGACGGGAATGATGGGACGGCAGCATTGGCCTTGATGTATGACTTCTAGATTTGAATGCATTAGCACGCTGTAGGGAGAGGGATGAAGAAGTGAGAGAACATGTATATGGACTTTTTGAATTTAAAGATGAATTGGATAATGATTATGCCGAAATGTTTACTACACCTGGGTACAGGAGTAGGGATATCGGGAGACATAGGAAGGAAACTGTAGAGCCGTACATACAAAGACGACATTCAATGTCGTCGGTACAGAGGGGCGACAAGTTAAAAGTATGTATACGAGAAGCGTTTAGATGGATGTCGGACCCCAGTATCCCCACAATGGAGATGCATGAGATATTTGATGAATATTCCATGCCCATGAAAAGAAAAGCACTGCAGTCGATGGCTGAACATTTATTAGACAAAGATATAAAAAACGATAATGCCAGCCCACCCGAAATAATGGCAGTGTATAGAAGAGCACTAGAGCGAGGGACAGGAGAAACAGCCCTATCGCTAGATCTGGGAATATTGTTACACCTGAGAGTAAAGTAGAGGTTCCCGCAGCGGGCAATATAGCGGCGGATGTAACACCAGCCCATTATACCGCCCAATATGTGCATGTCCCCTTTTCCACGGGGGCAAGAGGCGGGACTGAACAACGGGGATGCACGGGGGTAACTCGCAGCGCGATCAGCAAAGAAAGGAAGGTGGAATTGCAGCAACAGGCACAGATGTATATAGACGGGAATGATGGGACGGCAGCATTGGCCTTGATGTATGACTTCTAGATTTGAATGCATTAGCACGCTGTAGGGAGAGGGATGAAGAAGTGAGAGAACATGTATATGGACTTTTTGAATTTAAAGATGAATTGGATAATGATTATGCCGAAATGTTTACTACACCTGGGTACAGGAGTAGGGATATCGGGAGACATAGGAAGGAAACTGTAGAGCCGTACATACAAAGACGACATTCAATGTCGTCGGTACAGAGGGGCGACAAGTTAAAAGTATGTATACGAGAAGCGTTTAGATGGATGTCGGACCCCAGTATCCCCACAATGGAGATGCATGAGATATTTGATGAATATTCCATGCCCATGAAAAGAAAAGCACTGCAGTCGATGGCTGAACATTTATTAGACAAAGATATAAAAAACGATAATGCCAGCCCACCCGAAATAATGGCAGTGTATAGAAGAGCACTAGAGCGAGGGACAGGAGAAACAGCCCTATCGCTAGATCTGGGAATATTGTTACACCTGAGAGTAAAGTAGAGGTTCCCGCAGCGGGCAATATAGCGGCGGATGTAACACCAGCCCATTATACCGCCCAATATGTGCATGTCCCCTTTTCCAGGGGTGAACAACATAAAGCAGACGATTCCTGATATAAGAAAGAATCCTGCAGAGTTTTACAAGAAAGTAGAGTCCTGACTGCAATCATCCGTGCTTACCATGGGTGACATAGACCTAATATTCCCAGTGATCCTGCCAGCTAACATATGGAAACAAATAAGAAAGGTGGATGACGCAACGACCTTTGGTGCCACATGGGCGGACTTGATAATAGAAGACAGGAATAAAGCGGTTGGAGGAACACCGGGACCGAACCTGGTAGCATTACCAGCACGTATAGTGCAGAAATTAAAAGAAATTGTCCCAGAGAAAAAAATTCAATGGGACAAATTGACTGCATGTGTACAAGGCAAGGATGAGTTAGCTACAGATTATTTTAACAGATTTGAAGAAGTATTCACAGACTTCAGTCGGCAGGATGTGGGCTCGGAAGCGGGAAAAAGGGTATTTGTTGACAAATATGTGAGGGGGTTAAAACTTCCAATCCAGGATCTAATAATGACATCAGAGAGTGCATGGCAAGCAAAAACGCTGCGCGAAGTATTGCACATGGCCCAATATTATGAGCACAGCGTGACTGCGGCGAAAGAGAAAGAGGAGAAGGATAGGGTAAATTTGAAAACACGGGTACTACTGCAGCAAGTAGTAGGACACAATAAAGGGAGAGGGAACGCACAAGGAAGGAGTAATTCGAATATGCATGGGGGAACTGTGGGACCAAATCAGTGTGCATATTGTAAGGAGGAAGGACAAATAGAAATGGGTCTGGTCAGAGGAGACAGCATAGAGGACACCCAGGAGCGAATGGACCAAATAGGAATAGTATGCAGCAGCACCACAATAAGGGAGGTAATCAAAACCAAGGCCAAAACCAAAATGCCCCTAACCAGAGCCAGGGACAGGAAAACCAATAGTATGGAAACCAGAGTGGGGGAAATAGAGGAAAGAGTGGGAACGTTTTCGATACACAGCCAAACACGTATTACAATAACAGCAATGATTACACATCTGACGATGTGTTTTTTCCCCAATAGGACAGCCCAGGACAGGGGTCGGAACCAGTGTCTATTCCCGTGAATCAGAGAGGACCCTACGTAGAAATGAGTCGGGAATGAGGAGCACCGCTTTCCTGTAGACACACGAACGCAGAAGTGTTCAATAGACCACCACTTGGTTCCGGATTTACCACTGTCAGGGCAAAAGAATGTTTCCGTAGTGTTCGCAGGTACACCAGTCATAAACCCAGTGTCCAAACCAGTCCCAGTTACTATAGGACCATTTACTGAACCTTGTCCTTTCCTTTTAACAGAAAATTGTGGGGAGAACCTGTTGGGATTAAATGTGTTGAAAAAATTAGGTTCCCTTATACATTGCATGGCAGATGGGGTGTTCCTAACGATTTGGCCACACGATGCCCCTGTGTCAGAATTCATGTCTGAAGCTTTACCAGGAGAACTAAGTAAAGTGCCAACCTGTATATGGGCAATGCATGACAACGATGTAGGATGCTTGAAAATAGAGCCAGTAAAGATAATTTTGAAAGAAGGTGTTAAGCTACCACGAATTCCCCAATACAGAATTTCGGCTGAAGGTGAGAAAGGATTGAAGAGTATTGTTACAGATTTGGTGAAATTAGGGGTAATTGAAGAAATTATAGACAGTACATGCAACAGCCCGATTCTTCCAGTTTATAAAAAAGGAGGCAAAGAAGTACCATACCGTTTTATAATTGATTTGCGCGCATTAAACAAGGTAGTAGATCCACAATTTCCTTTAGTGCCAGATGTCAGTACAATATTGACAATGATACCTGTTTCAGCGGAATATTTTAGTCCAGTGGATTTGAAAAACACGTTCTTCAGCATTCCAGTGGACAAGGACAGCAGATATTTGTTCGCGTTCACATTAGGAGGACGATCATTTACATTCACGCGGATTCCGCAAGGTTACACGGAAAGTCCAAGTATTTACAGTAGAGCATTAAAAGAGCAGCTAGACATGCTAGAATTACCAGTGGGTTGTGTACTCTTGCAATACATAGACGATCTATTGTTAGCTGCAGACAGAGAGGAGATTTGTAAAGAAAGCACTGTATTACTAATGTCACACCTAGCGGCACATGGCGATAAAGCTAGTTTGAAGAAATTTCAATATAATCGAAAGGAGGTGGCCTATTTGGACTACCTACTTTCGAAAGAAGGGAGAAGGCTAACGCCAGAACGCATAGAAAGTATTTCTTGTATGCCTATTCCAAAGACACAAAAAGGAGCCAAAGCCATAATAGGCATGGCTTCATATTGCCGACAATGGATTGGTAATTTTGCGTTAATTGTGAAACCAATGGTGAATTTGACTAAAAAAGATGCAGCTATGTCGTTACAGTGGGATGAGGAATATCAGAAAGCATTTGATCAATTGAAAACTGCATTATGCTCAGCTCCAGTTTTGGGCACGCCGAATTATGAGAAGGTTTTTAGACTGTTTGTGTGTGAAAGTGAAGGATGTGCATTTGCGGTTTTGACACAGGAACAAGGTGGAAGAAATAGGCCATGCGGCTATTTTTCTTCTGCGCTGGACCCTGTAGCGCGCGCACTACCACGATGTTTGCGATCTGTCGCGGCGGCTGCTGCGTCAGTGAAACAAATGGAAGGGATGGTATTGGGGCATACTTTAATTCTGATGGTGCCACATGCCATAGACGTTCTATTAAACAGGACACAGACGCAACACCTCACCTCTGCTTGATTGACAAGATATGAGATTATCTTGTTTGCGCCCCATATCCAAATTATGAGGTGTTGCGCTTTGAATCCTGCAGAATTAATGCCACTAGCCATAAAAGAAAGTGGGGAGGATGAATCACCCCCCCACGATTGCTTAATGGTCACTTAGGAAGAAACCAAGGGGAGAGTTGATTTGAGTGATACCCCACAGAAAGAGCCAGATGTTGAGTTATTTTGTGACGGCTCATGTTTTAAATTACCTGATGGCACGACAACTGCCGCATATGCTATCACTACCCTAGAGAGCGTTGTAGAAAGCAAAAGAATCCCCTACAATTCGGCACAAGCCGCAGAGATAATAGGATTAACCAGAGCCTGCGAGATTTCTGAAAAATTGAATGTGAATATATATACTGATAGCCAGTATGCTTTTGGGGTGGTTCATAACTTTGGTCGACTCTGGGCTGAGAGAGGTTTCTTGACATCACATGGTGCCAGAATTCAACATGGCCCTTTGATTGTACGATTACTGTCTGCACTCACGCTTCCAAAGCGCCTAGCAATAGTGAAATGCGAGGCACACAAAAAGGTAACATGCAAAGTAGGAGAGGGAAACGTGTTTGCAGACAGAATTGCGAAACAAACTGCCACTGATTTAAATACTAAAATGATGACGGTTCAGACTGAGGAAGTACCCTGTATGATAGAAAATGGAGTTGCCACTGTCAAAGAAATGCAGGCCGAAGCTACAGCCGATGAAACACAAGGGTGGGCAGAGGGCTCTGCGGAGTTAGATCTGGAAGGTTGTTGGGAGGACAAGGGAACTAGAAACTGGATGTTGCCAAATTCCGATGTGACTGCAATGGTCACAATGGCCCACAGCCCTACCCACATCTGTGCGAAAAAGATAATACAGCACCTATCTACAGTATGGCAGAATATAAACATAAAGAAGAATGCAGAGAGGTTGGTGCAGAACTGTATCACATGTTTACAACACAATGTAGGAAAGGGAACAGTGACTCCAATAGGCAGTTTTGGCCCGCCCTCTATGCCATTTGAGGTGATCCATTTTGATTTCATAGAGATGGAGAGATGCCAAAACTTAAAATATGTCTTAGTGGTGATCTGTGCATTCAGTAAGTGGGTGGAGGCATATCCCTTGAAGGACTGCACAGCAATGAGCACAGCAAAAGTAATGCTTAAGGAATACTTTTCCAGATTTGGCTTGCCCTGTGTCTTATGGTCCGATAATGGACCACATTTTGTGGGCGCAGTGGTGTTACAGATATGTGCTGGCCTTCAGATCGATAAGAGATTCCATAGTTCAAGGCATCCGAGTTCAGCCGGTCTTGTGGAGAGGCACAACGGGATTCTCAAATCAAAAATCAGTAAAATATGTGCGGGAAGCAAGTTGAGTTGGGTGGATGCATTACCAATAGCACTATTATGCATGCGAACGTCTGTACAGGCTAAAATTGGGCTCTCCCCGTACGAGATCGTAATGGGGAGGCCGGCAAATGTATGGTGCGCACCACAGCCAAAACGACTTAGTGAGGTAGAACATCCTGTGCTTAGTACTTATTGTGGCCTTTTAATGCAGAAATTGTGTTTGATTCATCAGCAGGTGCAGGAGGCATTACCAGTGAGATACACCGGTCCGGGGCACGCGCTGGAGCCAGGAGACTGGGTGCTGCTAAAGAATTTTGAAAGAAAGTCCTTCTTAGCACCCAGGTGGCGCGGGCCCTATCAAGTACTCTTGGCAACGCAGACGGCGATATGGGTGGATGGATGGAAGTCGTGGATCCATGCCACCCATGCCAAAAAGGTTCCAACTTCACTGAAAGGCTTGCCTGACTCAGATAACCGGAAGGAGACAGCGGTCCCAGAAAAGGAAGAAACTGTTGCCAGTAAGCAACCACCAAATCTGCCAAAACGAGAAGTGAAACTCGAAACAAAGCCTGAGACGATTGCCAAAAAGGCAGAAGGGCAAAGAGTGCCCCAACGTTGCCCAGCAGAATCGACATCACTGTTGGCTGACATGAAATCTGCCTTGCAAATACCAGCAGAAACAAACTGTGTAACCCTTTGGCGCCCACCAGCACTTGCCAGCTTGCCGAAGACCGAATCTGCATAACTGGCGCGGCGCACACCAGCACCTGCAGTAGCGCCACAGGCTGACTTTGGCCTGAATCTGGAAGTGCACCTGCACTGTTCACGGATCACACGATACCAGGAGTGAGGCGATACAACTTGCGGCCTCGAAAGACAAAGTGATCCACAGTTCTTTGGTGTTTATATCAACCTCTGGTTCTGCTCATGGACGCAGAAGGAACTAGAGGCGTAAAGGAGAGAAGCGTGAGAATTGTGCAAGTCGGACAATTCAAGACTTGCGGCTCCTCGGTGCGATCATAAAAAGTACATGTGTCAGGAACCAGAGCGGACAAGCTGAGCGCACATCGTGCTACGGCAAAAGATAACTGATCAAGAGTCCTCTGAGCAGTATGAAAAAGAACAAGTGATCTTACCTAAAAATAAATAAACAAATCCAGGCTATAAAGGACTGGCAGAACTGAACTGTGACAATTCCGTTGAACTTATTGCCATCAGAGCAAGCGCGACAAAGAGAGATATCCACGACGAACTGTAATAAGGAAGAAGAAGGACGATGAGAAACATGTCGGGACCGGCCCCAGCCTCCTCCTGCACTACTGCTGAGAATGAGTCAATTATAAAGACTGTAAGCCTAAGAAAAACGCATGGTAAAACAAATTGTATGCTGGCACTGACAATAATTATGTGCTTTATGAGCGTTGTAGCACCAATAACGACAGCCCTAATATTATGGTATGTGGAATCGATACACCCATTAGAAATGTTTTTACCAATAGTTAATATATCCACTACTGAAAGCCCGGTTCAGGTGATTACTTATACCCTGCCCCCAATGGAATAAAGACACAGGGAAGGGTTTGGGAACAACACGTTGTTATTAATCAAGAACATGACACATGCAATTCTGAAGAAAACAAATTGCTGGATATGTGCCCATTTACCACAGCATGCTGGGAAAGGAATAGGGTGGTATGTACAGGCATTACCATTAAGTTCTGCATGTAGTGCATCTTTAGGTGCAATGTTCCATGGGAAATGGAATGAGAGTAGTACGGGTCAATTAGACAGAACCAACATGAATGAGTTTGAGGAAATAATAATGAAGCCTGTGGGTTGTTCCATATTCCATAAAGCACAAGTAATGGCCCCAGAGTCCACGAGGAAAAGTACACGAAAGATAACACGACAAAATAGACGAGATAGATTGTCCCCACCAGAAAAAACATCTGTAATGACATTTCGTGTAAAAACAGAAGGGGACAAAGATGCAATCCCCCCATCTTACACGTGAATTATAGCCCAAGAACTGTCCCTTTTTGTCTAAAAAAGAAAGGCTCTTTTTCAGTCGGAACATATACTGAGTGCATGAATACAGTGGTATTGAAATGGGAAATAGAACCATTATATGTGGGAGATCCAGTTTATTTTTGTATGTGGAGAGAAAGCATATCCTTGGTTGCCCAGAAACTGGGGAGGTACATGTTACCTAGGTCCACTGTTCCCAGGAGTATTCCTCTTAGAAACAGCAGACATGGGCAGACTATCCAGAACTAGAGTCAAAAGGACTGACAAGGGTGTTTTGATAGCAACTGATGTAGCAGAATCATTAATTCCAGGCTTAGGGCAGATAGTGAACTCCTATAATATAAGGCAGCTGTCCAGAATACTAAAAAATACCATAAACACAACGACAGATATACTATTTAACATGACGTTGGAGGAAAGAGGAATCAGGTTAATGACACTGCAAAATAGAATGGCTCTCGATGTAATCCTGGTTGATTGTGGGGGAATTTGCAAAATAGTGGGATCAGCGTGTTGTGTATGTCGATGACTATTCCCCTACGATCTTTGAAACGATAAAGAAAATGCATGTCCTAAGCTCCGAACTCCCTACTGAAGATGGAAGCTGGGGAATAGGGTCTTGGTTTTGGGGAATACTGCGTTCTTGGGGATGGAAGTTGATTTCGATAGTAGTAGTGTTTGGAATATTCCTAACGTGCTGTTGTTGCATACATTGCCTACCAATAGTTTGCGCTGAGGTAACTGAGGATTGTACGGAGGGATGTATGCATATGATGACAAAGAAAAAACAACCTCATGGTCGAGCTGACCAAGACACAAATGAGATGAAAACAGTAAAAGAGTTGATGGCAATAGATATTGATGAAGACGATGATGTTTACGATAGCATGCAAAATTCAGACATAAGTACTTCAGACTCATCATCACTAGAGGAGGTTTCAATAAATAGATGAGAAGTTTGGCATACTGCCAAAGGAGGGTTTGTCAGTCTAGAAAAATGGATACCTCTACTTTGTGACCGCAAACGTATTTTGATGGCCGTGGGCCAACCGTCTCATGCACGATATGACAGAATATAGGTTTTCGAGTTTGCCAATGAACGGCCATTTTGATGTAACAAGAATCACCATTTTGTTTTCTAACCGTTGCTCATTGCTTTCTGTTCTTATTGTTTCGCAGTACATTTTCCGCTTACACTGCTCAAGTGTAAAACATTGTTGTCTGCACGTAAAAGGACAAGGCTGCAGGGCCGCGAGGATACAAAGAGTTCGTTGAAACACAACGTAGGCAGCGCGAGGAAGAATGCCCGGCTCCCTCCCGAATGTAGCCTTGAAGCAGAGCTGCAGGGCATTTAATCATTTTGCAGCTGCCAGACAGTCTCGTTATATGGTAGAATATGTTAGAATAAAGCAGCTAAAGGCTTGAATTATGCTCTTCTTATGGCCCCCCTTTTGCTGAGCCCCGTTAGAGCGTGTCGGCTCCCAGGACACGAATAGCACCTCATAGATAGCAAGGTCTGGAATGCAACTCTCCCCCCCGTATGTAGCTCGCTTCCAAGAACAGAAGCGCTGTATTCTGTTCAACAACTGAAAGATGCCTCCGCACTCACAAATTGCAATTGTTACTAGAATAGATGTTTGAAGGTGTCATAGTTGTCGAAAATGTCCATCATCACACCAAGTTCAAATAAACCCAATAAATGGGGGTGTTAAACATGTCATAGCTGATTATTTGATATGCATTTTGTATATATGTAACTGATGTACGTAATTCACTCTCTTGCGTCCCTCGAGGTCTAGAGATACACGTCGCGGGCGTGAGACCGAGTTGGCCAACTGAGACTTTTGCTTTGCAATAAACCCTAGCTTTGGGAATACAACCTCGCGTCTGGCGTATCTATCGTGTGTGGTGACTCGCCTTGTTTCCATAGACGTAAGGGACCCCTAGGGGCCCCTTTCAGGCGAACAGGTCCCATTCCCCTTGGGAGATGTGAGGCCAAACCCAGGCCAACAGGCCCCATTCCACTCGGCAGATGTGAGTCCAAATCTCAGGTCAACAGGCCCCATTCCACTCCGGAGATGTGAGTCCAAGCCCCAGGTAAACAAGCCCATGCCACCCGGGAGTTGTCCAACCCCAGGCCAACAGGTCCATGCCACTCAGGAGATGTGAGCCAACCCTTAGGCCAACAGGCCCCATTCCACTCGGGAGATGTGAGCCAACCCCAGGCCAACAGGCCCCATTCCACTCGACAGATGTGAGTCCAAACCCCAGGCCAACAGGCCCCATTCCACTCCAGAGATGTGAGTCCAAACCCCAGGTCACCAAGCCCATACCACCAGGGAGATGTCCAACCCCAGTCCAACAGGCCTCATGCTACTCGGGAGATGTGAGTCCAACCCCAGGACAACAGGCCCCATGCCACTGGGCAGATGTGAGTCCAAACCCCAGGCCAACAGGCACATGCCAACTGGAAACTGTGAGTCCAATCCCAGGTCAATAGGCGCCATGCTACTCAGGAGATGTGAGTCCAAACCCCAGACCAACAGGTCTCATTCTGCTGGCGAGATGTGAGTCCAGCCACAGGTCAACAGGCCCAATGCTACTCGAGAGACGCAAGTCCAACCCCAGGCCAGCAGGCCCATTCTACCCGGCAGATGTGAGTCCAAACTCAGGCCAACAGGCCCCATTCCACTGGGGGAGATGTGAGTCCAACCCCCAGGGCAGCAGGTCCCAATCCACTCGGTAGATGTGAGTCCAACCCCAGGCCAACATGCCCATGCTACTCGGGAGATGCGAGTCCAAACCCCAGGCCAACAGGCCCCATTCCACTCGGGAGATGTGAGTCCAAACCCCAGGTCAATAAGCCCATGCCACTCGGGAGATGTCCAACCCCAGGTCAAAAGGTCCATGCCACCCGGGAGATGCAAGTCAAACCCCAGGCCAACAGGTCCTATGCCACTCGGGAGATGCGAGTCCAGCCCCAGGCCAACAGGCCCATTCCGCTTGGGAGATGTGAGTCCAACCCCAGGCCAACAGGCTCCATGCCACTCAGGAGATGTGAGTCGAACCCCAGGCCAACAGGCCCTATTCCACTAGGGAGATACAAGTCGAACCCCAGGACAACAGGCCCCATGCCACTGGGGAGATGTGAGTCCAACCCCAGGCCAACAGGGACATGCCACCCGGGAGATGTTTGTCCAACCCCATGCCAACCGGCCCCATGCTACTAGGGAGATGCAAGTCCAACCCCAGGACAACAGACCTCATTCCCCTTGGGAACTGTGAGTCCAACCCTGGCCAACAGGCCCGGTTCCACTCTGGAGATGTGAGTCCAACCCTGTTTTCGCTTTGCATTCTGGGCCCTGCAATGCTGTATTTCCCCAATATAAAGAATGCAAATAAAAAACAGGTCCGCACTAGCATCGCTCGTATGGAATGGGGCATAACTCAGGCACACGGCAATGAAAGTACCGTCATCTGGCCCAGCGCAAGCAGTGCATGAAGGCCAACATGCAATATCCCGTGACAGTGGAAATGGCCCACATGCAGCTTGGCTACAGAAATCCTGGCAGAACCTCAGCCCTTAATGCAGCTTCACTGCGACTTCTGATCCTGAGAAAAAAGCAGGGCGAGCTAGGAGAGTACTCCATAACACCCCGCAGCAGCTGCCTGCCAGCCTTGCAGGGCATGCTCCACTGCCTAGCACCTATGATGGCTGCCCCGCTGCATGCCTACACCACAAACACGAGGTCACCCCAATCTGACTCTACCCGGTGCAGGGGACCAATGGGGATCAGACAACCATCAACAAAAAGGAAATCCCGTGCAAAAGACTCCAAAAGAGAATGTGCTTCATGCAAAGGTTGTGAAATATTCATCCAAATATAATAACACACGACAACAAATATATATATATATTTTTTTACTTATGTTTGTTCCAAAATGGAACTTTACAAAATTTTGTTCCTTTATATCCGCAAGTCCTCAGGGGCCTATGCCCAGGATTTTCAATGTTTCTTGGATGATCTTTACCAAGGCGATTTGCCACGTTGTTCGATCCCCTCCAATCAGTCTTAGCCACCATTGGTCCGCATCAAAGTGTTCGTTTGCGAGTAGGTGGTCGAGTTAAGCTGATCTTATTGCTTGTTTTTTTGGGCAGACCATTAGTAGGTGGCGAATTGGTTCCTTTTCGGCGCCGCAGAATCGGCACTTGCTTGTTTCTGAGATACCTCGAATGTGGCGAATCTCGTTTGTTTCGATTAAGTTTAGTCTTATCCTGAGTAGGTCATTTCTGGAAGCTCTGTTTGGGAATTTTTTAATGTACCTCTGGAGTTCATTTACTTTGCACTGGGTATGAGGAAGATGACTTAAAAGTTTATTTGCTGTAGCATCTGCTGTGGTGATTGACCAGTCCAGATTTTTGAGTTTTTTGGTCACTCTGACCGGGTTTGAGGACAGGTCAGCTTCTGTACAAGCTACTGAATCCAGTGATGCTAAATTTTCCGTTTTCCATTTTGTCAACATTTTCACTGTGTCCATTTTCATTTCCTCGCCAATCTTTGTGTAGATGTTTTGTTTGTCTTGGGCGATGCACTTGCGGTAGAGCAGGACCGAGTTGATATTTACCGTGCCTGCTAAAGAGAGGAGGCTCAATTCTCGTCGAATCGCCGGCATTGAAGTTGAGTTTAGCAAACACTACACTTTTCTCCAAAAATGCCCTTCAAGCTTTGTCCAGAGTTTTTTTGGAATTTGGGGCATTGCTTCGGCTCCGTATGTAATTGATGGTACTACTTTTTTCTTGTAGAATTCAATTACCGGGATTGTTGAACATTTTCCGAATTTGAGATCTATAGCTTTGCCTTGTGCTGCTAGTTTTCTGATTTTTATTTTCAGGCTTTCTTGCATTGCACTTTCTGTGCGGGAACTGTCAAGGGTCACTCCCAGGTACTTGAACTCTTTTGTTCTTTCAATCTCTGTATCTTCTAGATACCATTTGAATTTGTCTGATCTTTTCGATGCTGATTCTAGAATTAGTATTTTTGTTTTTTCTTTGTTGATTTGTAGATTGTTTTTCGCTGTGTAGTGTAGCAGGTTTGTCAGTTGTCTCCGTAGGCCTATTTGGGTCTGGTCGAACAGGGCGATGTCGTCGGCGTACATAAGGCGGCTAATTTGTACCTTGGCCAGTTTTGGCGGAAAGGTTTTTGTAAGATCTTCTGTTGCACTGAAGTCGCCCATGTATGCGAGAAATAACTCCGGAGCGAGAGGACAACCTTGTTTGACCCCCCTACTTGTGGGGATTTCTGCTGAGACTTGACCTTGCGGTGTTAATCGTACTCTGAGGGTGGTGTTTGTATGCAAGGCCTTCAGTGGTAGAAGGATGTCCTTTGGACATTTCCATCCTTAAAGTTTTGACCAAAGTCGTGACCTATCTACCAGGTCAAAGGCCTGGGAAAGGTCAACGAAGGCCACAAAAGATCTTGGTTTTCCTTCAAGGACCTTGCTTTTTAATATGCTGATGACCAAGATGTTCGCCGCTGTGCCAATATGTTTTTTGAAGCCAGTTTGGAATCGATCGTGGCATGGTGCAAGTTTAGTCCAAGTTTACAGCCTTTTCAGCAGTAAGGCTCAGAAGACCTTTCTAATGTAGTCTAGGGGGGTGATTGGCCGAAAATGTGTAGGGTCACACACATCCCCCTTTATATAAATCGGGGCAATGGTTGCCTTGGTCCAGGATAGTGGAATGGATTTAGATTTTGTGCATCTCATCAAGATATTTTTTAGAGTTTTGACCACTCTGCCGGATTTTTTTTAAGGTCCATATTGGAAATCCCATCTGGGCCAACCGCTCGTGAGTTTTTTAGTTTTTTTAGAGTCTCGAAGATTTCTTCTTGGTCATCGAAACATAACCAGCTCGAGGGGTCGTTTTCTCTAGGCCCAACGTCCTCTTTGGTTGCAGATTCAAAGAGAGTTGAAAAGTGGTCGATCCATTTCTGCTCCCCCATTGAATTGATAATCAAGTTTTTTTTTTATGATGACGTGGTTTTTATGAGGGACCAAAATTCTCTTGCTTTGTTGCCGCAAATCGACTTCAGTACTTTTTCCGAATCTTGTTGGTAGAGATTTGAGCGATGGTTTTTAACCCAATTTCTGTAGTTTCTCGAGGCTTCTGCTAGTTTTGACCCCTGGTCGCTGGACTGTGTTTGCTTCAGTTGCCTCTTGATTTTTCGAAATTCGCGTCTTTTTTGGGCTAACTGGGCATCATAGGTATGCTTATGTTTGGTGTCGTTAATTTGAGCTGTCTTTTTGTGGAAAAAGCCACGAGCAGAGGCACATAGTCAGGTTCTGGATTTTCTTCCGACATACCCCCTTCGGAGTATCTTTGTGTGAGCTTCCTTACTGCCGATGTTGAAAGTTTTAGCCAATTTCCCTGGTTATTTACTTCAATGCCAAATGGTTCGTCGCTGGTTCTGCAGAAGTTGGTTGACCACGTTGTTATTAGTTGGTTGTGGTCACTGTTTATTGTCTTGCGCACCTTAAAGGTTGTTACGGTGTCCAAAAAGGAACGGGAGACGTAGGTATAGTCAATTGTTGCTCGCAACGCTCCCTGTTCCAAGGTCGGCAAACGGTCTTTCTCTGAAAAGACAGTGTCGAGGTTTAACATATCCCGTGAGGTCATCAGTTTTCACCAAAGTTTTCCTCTTTGAGTTGCTTTTGTCGAATTGGAGTTTTTCTCCTCTATTGAGCTGGGGTTTTTGAGAGCGATGTTGAGGTCTCCACAGATTATGAAGCACGAGACTTGGCGATTTGACTGAATTTCATCGATGATTTCTTCCATCATATGAGTGAAGTTTTTTGCGCCTAATGCTGCCAGATTCCAGTAGGTGTTCAAGATCACTATTTCTGTGCTTGACGTCCTTTCGCAGCCTTCAAGATCGATGAGTACTGCCAGTATGGATTGGTTTGACAGCAAGGTTTCTTTCATTTTTAGACCTACACCATTTCTGCATGCCATGAGTAATCTGGATGATGGTCGGTGTAAAAGGCCTTTTTTTGCAGGTGCCAGGGCTACGTCGTAGCCATCCAGGATGGGTTTGTCGACGAGCCATGTTTCTTGAAGACAAATCACGTCGAATGATACCAGATCGGCATTGTTTCGAGTCGTCAAGTGGGTGTGTCCGCGAGTGTTCCAGGAACAAAGTTTTAGAACTGTGGGGAATTTGTCGGCTGGCAAGGTGTCGTTGTCGGTGCTCTGCCAACCTTCGGGTTGCTATTTGTTCAAGTTTTTTGCAAGTGCTTTTGGCAGCCAGGACCAGATTCCCTGCGGGTTTTCATTTAGTTGTTGAGTTTCTGATTGTTTCATAAGAGGTGAGTCGCTTGTTTGCGGCGCCTTAGGCGCACCTTTTTTAAGGGTTCATTATTCGCTGAATTCCGTTGGTTATTTTGAGGGTTTAGGTCTCTGTTTGTCCCGCTTCTTGGGTTCCTTTCGGTTCTTCTTCCAAGGTCTGCCTGCTCCTGGCACAGTTTCTCAGTGACCGGATGGTCCTTTATCTTGTTACTCGCAGTGCCTTTGCTTTTCGGCATCCTGGGGTCATTTTCCTGAGTTTCTCTCTGCTCTTAAGGTTTCGTCGAGTTTCCGAACACCTTAAAGCCAAGTTTAGCTAAGTCCTCTGCTTCATTGATTATTAGCATCTGTATTTTCTTTGAAGGAATGTGCAAGTTGGTTTTTGCTCTATGGTTAGAATGATAAGGGTCCACTAGTTTCAGGTCCTCTGATTTAATCTGGCGAAGTGCTGGAATGAATCCAAAGAGGGTTAGGAATCCTTTTCTGTTGAGAATTATTTCATCCCGATTTTCTGACCGTTGCTCTATTTTTAGAGTCCAAACGAATATTTTAGTGGGATGGCATCGATCATGGTATTTTTCAGTTTTTGATTTATAGTGAGGTCTCACCGACGGCTCATTTTCTTGAGTTCGGTGATCCTTTGAGCTCCTTTTATTTGGTTAACGTTGTGAATCGTCTCTGCTTGATTTTCTGTCTCTTTCTCTGTGTTTATGTCGGTTCTCCAGTTTTGGGGTTTCTTGATGCAAAGATGTAGGCTCAGATCTTGAGGTAAATGATACTTTTCTTTGACTAGTTTTGTTTTGGTTTGGTCTTGAAGTGCACTGAAGATTATTTCTTCGTTCTTCCATTGTATAGAATGGGGGGCTCTTTTGTTGGTGCGGTGGGCTGTTCCTATTTTCCCTTTTCTCAACTTGGTCATTTCCAGTTTGCAAACTACTTGTCAGGTCCTTTTCTAGATGTTCGCTGATATTCATTAGTTGGTCGTGAGCCAGAAAGTCTTCTACTGTTTTTGGCGAGTGTTTGGCTCTTATGTCATTTGTGATCTTAAAAACGAGAGGAGGGCCCTGAAGAATGGGAGGGCTACCCTTTAAGGATTGGATCTTCTTTGCCTTCTGGAGTGTGGGCCCTGGTTCCGGTGTATCCGTTTTCCCTGTCGATGTTCCATGTTGTAGGCAGAAGATCGGGTAAGCCTGGTCTTTGTCATTTGATTCGATTTGATTTCCGTTTTGACTTGAAGATGGCTCTTTTTCAATGTGTTTGATTCAATGTTTGGACGATCTGGATGATGTTTCTTCACTAATGTATATGATTTCACTTTGATCGTAGTTGACCGCACCATTTTTGGTTGTAGTGCCCGAAAATACAAATTGAGAGGGTCCTTGTAGGGCATCAGTTTGTGTGTGTACACAAGAGCTCTTAGGCTTGGGTTTCATTACTGACATTTTGTTCGCTTTCGAGCTTGCATAGGCGAGGTTAGACGAGTCCTCGCTTGTTTTTATGCTATTTTCCTTCGCGGCGATGAAGCCTTCGATGAAAATTAGCTTTGTGTGGAGCATAGCAATTAACGTGGTGTGGTCTTTTAATGTCTCGTATAAGGACTCGTAGAGTTTGACAAATGGCGATAGGCCTATCGTTATAGCCGTCATTATTGTCGTTAGGTCTGGGGGGTTTTTGGTAGGGGTTTCTTTCTGCGCTCCCAATGGGTCTGATTGGTTTCTATTGGGAGCCTCATAGTCGGAGTCTTGGGTAGCCCTCGGCTCCTGGTGATGGTTTGATGTTCGGACTTCGCGTGAAAAGTGTGGAAGAGAAGATCTTCTCACCGAACTTTGTCCGCCATAGAGCAGCCATTCTTTATCTGCGGATATTCTCGAGTGTTGGGATCTTGAGGGTTTAGGTTTCAGGAAGACTTCCGGATGGTCCGGCGTGGATGTTATTTGGCTGCCTTGCCTGCCAGTCTCCCGGCTTTCATCCGCTTTCTTGGGTTTGATGTTGCAGGGCTGGACTGCCTCTACGTCTACTAAGTCTTTAGTTGGTGAAGATTCAGAGGGTTGATTTGTGGTTTGAGGCCCCAATGGTAAGGGCGGTTGGGCCACCACCGTTGCTGTGTTCGGTTCTGCTTGTGCGGGCTCGGCTGCGAGGTTTATAGGTGAGTTGTCTTTTGTAGTGTTTGGAGCCCTGATGGCTTTGAATATTGGGGCAGTCTTTCTTGTCTTCACTGCTGGTTGCAGGTCCATCAGGGCCTAGAGTATTTCATCGTCTGTTAGTTCCATGAGGACCTCATGTTTTCTTTTGCCCTGTCTGGTAAACAGTTCCTTTAAGGAGTTGCATATCATGGTTTTCGGGATGGTGTCCGCTGGCACTCTTTGCTGAGTCTTCATAGTTTGGACAAGTCTTTTTGGGTTCTTTTGTCCTGTTTTTTTTTGCGATTTTTTTGTGTTGGTCGGTTCGCCCTTTGGGATTTGGGTGCTGGTTTTTTTCTTTGTCTGAGGGCTTATTTTAGGATCTTGGATGTATTCCCATTCTTCAGCATTCTCGGGGGGGACAGTTGTTTCTCCGGCTTTCGTTTTATTTTCTACGGGCTGTTCTGCAGTTCCACTAGTCTCCTCCTGGGGAGCTAGCAAATCCGCGCTGAATTCAGACTCACTCAGGTGCGAGCCGCCCGCTGGTTCCGTGGACGGAAGGGGTGGTGAGCCAGAGGCTCTGGCAGACTTGAGGCCGCCCGTGTGTATCAGGGCACGAGTCTCCGTGGCCAAGACCGCTAAAGCCGCCATACCCTTTCGCCCTGGCGGGTCCTCGGCCCTTGAAGTCAAAGACTGCTCCCCAGCCTGGCTCGCGGCATGGGATGGCAATCCTGCTCGTCCGCTTTGAATCCTCTGTTCCAGGCAGACGTCCACGGTAAGAGCCAGTTCTGGTAGAGCGCTGCCGTTTGTTTGTTTTGCAGCTTTTGCCTGCCTCGCTGCCTGTTAGGCAGAAACCTGTGCAGTTAGGGACCACTGCAAAAGATTTAAGACTACAGGTGTTGGCAGTAAACCCACTTGGTAGCAGTCTGTACCACCCAGATTTACCTGGTAGCTGTGGCTGAGCAGTCAGACTTCCCTCAAGAAGAGTTAGGCAGTATGCAAAGTATACTCAACAGGTACTCAGATACAATAATACAAGCAACCACTGACCAGAGCTTTGATATCAAAGTATATAATTATTTATTTAAAAACACACAGTTGAAACACTCCAGCACTCTTATTGTAAAATATTCTAAACACAGTTACTATTATGATATATACACCCCTTTTTCCCTATTAGAAAATCACAGTAAAACACCACTTATTTTCATACAGAGGTGAGCGCTTAGCTAGATTGCACTCTAATAAGTTTGTGAAAAAGGGGGGGAAAAAGACAGAATATGAAAAGGTACACCACTCTACGATTCCAGAACACTGTTAGCAAGGCAGAGAGCAAAAAGTCACTGGTGAGCCAAAGTCCAAAGGCTGGGCCCACTCTTAGAGAGAGCAGAGCACAAATGCGCCCAAGATCACACAGTTACACTAGGCTTAGAAAGTCTTGCAGAGGGTTCAGAAAAGCGTTTAGAGAGGCTTAGAAAAGTTTAGCCAAGGTGTCCCAGGCTAACCCAGGTTCGAAAGCCGGGGGCTAAGTCTACCCCGTACAGTCGGTAGCAAGGGAAGCCAGGCGGGACACGGTACCTTAAGTGGGAAGGATCCTCCAGCGGTGGCAGTTGTTCCTGGTAGTGGGTGCAAGTTGTGTCATCGTCTAGGGGAAGAGAAGATCTCGACTTGGAGGAAAGATGAAGGTCGTTGCACTACCAGGGCAGAAACCAGCCGCAGAGATTTACGGTTAAAGGTGGTACCTTTGTCTCGCGGTCGTGGTAAAACGTGGTATCCCAGTTGCCGGGGTGCTTGGCACGGGCAAGGCGGCCACGAGATATACGTCGGGAAAGCGAAAAGACAGTGAAACTGGTTATCCCCACCAGTTAAAGGAAGAAGACTCTCCGGCAGGAGATCTCCTCTGTCGTTGGGAAAAAGTGGTGAGACGGTCCAGCAGGGCTCCACCGGTAGTGGTGTCGTGGCAGGTCGGCTCAGCTTCTCCCTGGTCAGATTCTTAGGTCCTGTGGCGACTTCTGAAGTTCCAGTCCCCAAAGCCCTGCTTTTATGCAGCAAACCCCCATTCACTCAGCCTAGCTGTCACTCAAACATGCTAAGTGGTGAACCGGCCGGCTCACCACTTGGGCCAATCAGGACGGAGTGCGACTTGAGTTGCCTAGGCAACTCAGTCCAGGGTGCCTAAATTCCCCTCCACCCCTCCTAAGTACCCCAGACATAGTGGCACCACTTTGGAGGGCTTCTGTGGAGAAGCCCGCCAAAAAGTGGAACAAAGGGCTCGACTTGGGTTGGAGTCACAGAAGAGAACACAAACGCCATTTTAGAATCAAGTTCTGGCAAAAAAATACCAACCGGAGAATTAATATTAATTAAATAAACCGGCGGTATGTTCGAGGCTACCGTAAATAATTAAATAAAGATAGTAGTCTAAAACAATGGGAAATCCCATGGGAAAATATTCGCGGTAGAATATAAAAAGTAGTATCCACTGCCACCAGCCAAAATTCGATCAGGGGGGACGGAGACGTGCCCCCTCGACTAACAGACCCCGGGGCAATTGAATTGCTCCAGCCAGTATGTCCACAATATGATGGTTGGTACTGGTTCTGCTCAGAATTTAAGACTAGTAAAGTCAATGGTGACTTTACATGCCCTGGGAGACAGTAGTCAGTCCCAGGGTATGGAGTCTATACTGGGGAGTCACTATGACACCCCTGTGTTACTGCACTGAGGGTGCTGTGTAACACATATCACAAAAACACATGAAACCCTATGGAGTAAAAGACCCCATAGCCCATTAAACACTTCTAGATCCAAAGAAACACACTCAAATCATGTCCAAGAGTAAGGGTAAAAGAGTCTCACTCTTGGCAGGAGAAAAAAATAAACCCCAAAAAATCCAGCAAATTCATCCTAAACAGAGAATTCTCTCTAACAATGCCGCTGCTTCCTGACCGAGCCCGTGCTTCCGTGGAGGCGGTACCATCGCGTGTGACAGGGCACGGGCTGGTTGCTCGAAGCGAATTCCTCGTGCGCGTCATTTGCGGCGGCGTTTTCCTTGTTTTCAGAGAGGAGTTTTGCTGGAGCTTCCGTCTCGTTGTTCTTTCTTTTACTTGAAGCTTTCTGTATATTTGGAGCTTCAATCAGCGGAAAATGAGAGTCCGCCCTAGGTTGATCGCTCCTCTTTGGGGATTTCTGGCTGATTGTTGCCGCTTTTTTTGGGCGCTGTAGTCCCATTGGTGTGCAATTTTGGCCGCTGCCTGTCAAGATGGAATTTATGGGTAGCAGAGCTTGTGGTCTCAATTTGACCGGGTGTTTGGCGGAAAACAGAAGGGTAGCGGGCGGTTGGAGTTGCCGCGAACTTCTGAGGCGCATTGTTTCTTCATCCAGTGCCTCGCTGGAGGTGTTGGGGCTTTTCTGGTGCCGGGAATCAGGGGCGGCTGCCATGCCTCTGCTGGTCCTGTCAGGGACTGCAGAGACTGCAACTGACTCTGCTCAGACTCCGCGACCGCTCCGCGGTGTAGCTGGGTAATTGTATCCACCCAGGTAGTAGAGGGCAAAAACAGACTCGGAGAGCAGGAGCAGGAGAAAGAGTCCGACCTGCAGAGACTGCAACTGACTCTGCTCAGACTATATATATATAAAACAAGCAATACATGCTGATGCACCCTAATACCACACCCTCTCCCCACATACATAACCCACGCCTCAGTCCTACCTGAGCAGCACCAATCATATGCACACAGGATAAAATACATGAACACAATTGAAAAATGCGGTCAAAACAGAAACGAAAGACAGCAATGACAGAAGCTACTGCTGTCTGGGCCTCACGGCTCAAGGCCAAATCCGGAGACCAAAAACAGCCAGACCCGTGGTGAAAGATTCAACCCTTCGGGCACCTCAGTTCATAGATGACAAAATGTGTGTTCAGTGGGTAGGTCCATTGGTATCTGCCAACTCGAGTTTCGGCTTGGAGGTCACTAACCTTTGCATTCAACACATTACATTAGAGTGTTTTGCATGGGACCACTACACACCTGACAGGTAAGGGCATACACTGATCAAACAGCAATGAGCGGCGTGCCATGGTATTTCCCAAATTGACTGTTTACAATTGACCTTTTGCACAATTGACCTAATTATAGTGGTCCTAATTGACTTTCCGCACAATTGACCTTTATATTATTTTAGTCATTGTATATATGTATTGGGTTGGTTTTGGATTATAAATAATATAAGGGGATTGGGTGTGGTCAGCGTGTGCACATCTTTATGGGGGCGGGCCACCGTTGCGGCCTCAGGGACGAAAGAGACAGTATATTACGCAGGGGTTGGGGGGGCGGGACCCGGGTTGCGGCAGTTGCTGCGTTGTTACAAGTAAAGACGGTTGCATGTAAGCTGGGGCTCCGCGTCTTTTATCGCAGCGTGCGCCGCGTAGACCCAGAGAGAGTCTAACAGGTGGGGAGTTGCGGGGGGATTTGTATTGGGTGGGGAGTTGCGGGGGGTTTCCCCCGCATATATGTCCTAATTTACCTTCTAAATTAGGTCAATTCTCCTGAGGTCAATTGTGAAAAAGTCAATTAGTAAACAACCGCGTGCCACATGTCTGCAGACTTCATATGAAGCATATACGAGGGCCTGGTCTGCCTTTTCACACAGTCTGCAGCAAGGGCTGACACAAAGCTCAGACTCATTGGCAGGCGCAGTAGCTCACATGCACAGAACACACCTACCATTCTGAACAGGGTACAGGGAAAGCTGTATGTTACTGCTGAATTCCCCAAACATCATAGCTGCCATTGACTGCACTCATGTACAGCTTCCCCTCCCCTAAGGAACTTGAGGTCAACGGTGGGCATCCATTCAGGCAATGCCTGCTGGCCACATCATGCAACACAACCTGAAAGCGGATACAGTACAGCGCACCCAGGCAGCAGCAACTGCACAGTAACACAGCACAGTTCTAATGACTGTTAAACATGGCAGTGTGCACTGGAGAAGATGAAGCCTATGCATGTGGTCCCATAACAGAATCATTAGGCGACATTGACTAGGAACTATTTTGAATGCAGCTCTGAACACATCTGCAGGTGCATTCGTGTGTGCATGCTCACATCCCTCCCGTGAAGTATCCTTCAACATGAGCATAACGCCAAACCACACATATGGAACAATCGGAAGCGCGTTGAAAACATCACAACCATTTCAGTGTCCCTGTTGGACCCTCTAGTCACAGTTTCCCCTTATTCTTGCATCCCACTGCTGCCCTGCTCGTGGGGTGGCGGGGGGGGGGGGGGCTGCGGACTATAGCCCCTGGTCTTTTAGTTGTAGCTCCGAATAGAAGCTCTGGTGCTACAACCACAATGCTAGCCAGCTCCGAGTCGTGCCAGTCCTGACATTAGCTTAGCCCCGGATCTTTTCCAAACCTAGCAACACCATCTGCTAGTGGACCTCTGTGTCCCGCCTGCAAAGTGTATTCCTGTGCTGGCTCCTGACGCCCTAGCTAATGGACCCTCGCTTCAGGGGATGTGTGCTGATGAAACCCCAAGACCTGCCAGACACAGGCATACCTGAGCAGAGACCAACATAGCCACGAAAAGCACCCATATAGCGCCATCACAGCCACGGGCAATTGCCACCACCAACCCTACAGCAAGTGTGGGTACCCAAGGACTTGCAATCACCACAGTCAACATTCCCCTACATGGCGGCAGGATCTGCTGAATGTGACGCGAGAGCGGGAAGTGGACTCCAAGCAGGTAGGTTTATTGAGACCTGTGAGCGTCAACGAGGCAAAACAACGTCCTCCCACATCTTCCTCTCCCAAAGTGGCAATGAAGTTCCCAGAAGCCAGTGGGAGCAGTGCTGCGATGAAAGGCATCACGTAAAGACTGCAGGCGCATGCCCACAACAAGCAGGAGCTGATCCAGAAGTCCACTGGCGACTCACAGGCTATTTAGCACCATTAGCCTTTGTCAACCAGTCCATCTGTGGGCAAGTGGACTATTCATTGTGCTGAAGATTTCGCGTGTACATTTCGAATGTCTATGGGTGAACCTCAAACAAGTACCCATTTCTGTGCCTCAGTCACCTCTTGCACCCACTGGAGGCATCTATGTTCGATCTCATAGTCACAGGTTCAAATCCCAACAGATCTACTCCATATAACGCCAGGATACCCCCATGGGGTCAGCCTGCTCTCTAGAAGTGCACTGGTTATATTATAATGCATCATGTAAAGGTTGCAAGGTAAAGGGGGACTGAAGTGAGGATGCTGGGAACGTGTGTCCTGTATTTGGGGTTTTCATGGGTGTTTGCTGTCCTGCTTGGACACTGCAGTCTTGTGGTCACAAGATTCTGTGGGAGACTTGCCGGAGAGTGACGCAAAGTGTCTTCAGTTTAGGGTTGCCCCAGAAATGCGACTCAAGCTCGGATCATTAAAAGGCGCAGCATAAACTCTGGGAGGGTTTTGGGCAGACCATGGGTGGAGGTGTTGAAAACCTTTGATTGGAATCTGGTAATCGGTTTGAAACTCACTTGGACAACCAAGGGCACCCAACATGGTGGACTGATCACAGCAAAACCAAAAGTGGGACATGTAGAACTTCTCTCAATGACTTCCTTGTGAGCTATATTAACATCAGTGTAACAAGGTGCCCCTTTCCTTTTAGGAAGTGCCTGGCAGGACTGCATGTAGCTGGTACCCGTGCCACTACCGTCTGTAGTCACACTCCTACAGCCTACTCCCATGTTCTTGTGCTAGGAGCTTGTCTCTGGCACCCCTCTCGGGGCTTGAAATCACTGGAATGCCTGTCTACTCACATAGGACCCTGGCACAGCCTCCGGCACCTATGCCATGCATTGGGTAAGATTTCTTTAATTGAGCTTTTAAATGTCTGTGGTTGGTATGCAGTGCAATTATATGTGAGGGGTCAGAAATGTGAGGTGTACAAGTATGTTGAGTTTTCTTACAAATAGACATTTTGTTAAATAATAAAAGGTGAGACAAATGCCTATATTTCCATAACTTATCAAGGATTTCCCTAATTGTCAAACCAAGACGAAAGGAAAATGCCCTAATGTCCAAAACTATCTGTCCCTCTCACTTATACAAAACAAAAGAGGTGATGGCTGGGAGGTGTGGAATGAATCCTTACCTCTGGCATTGATCTGGGCTCCAGACCATCCTTCCCCGCCTGCAAAGCCATTACGAAAGGGGGAAGACCATATGCAAATTAGGTTTGGTCCCACTACAAAATGGGCAGTCCAGCCCGAACTGCTTGGTCACATCACTTCTGCACGAGACCACAAGCATCCCCAAACATGTTTCGGCCTGGTTGGGCCTCATCAGTGAGGAGTAGCTTGAGTCTCAAGGCCCAGCAGGCACTTATACATAAAATAAAATCATACAGGAATTATTTGGTAAATTTAAACTTCAGAAAATAACATAAATTCAAACATAAGAGTCATAAACATATATCATTGTGACCAGGGTTGAATCCCCTTCCTCTGGATAAATTCAGGATATTTCAAACCAATGTTCAAGGTCAGGAAAGGTCTTTTCAATAGCCACGTTTTACTCCATCCAACTATAACACAAAGTTCTTTTCATTCCATATGTCCTTCACTATGCAAATTGATTGTCTCTTTTACAAACAGGATCCTCACTCGTCAAGACAATTGTTAAAGGTTCCACAACTTATGCTTGACAAATCCAAAAGACTTGGACTTCACACACCATGTATGTAGTGAATAGAATTATTCCTTTCTCTGAAGAACAATTACTTTTTATAACATCACATTTCTTCTTTATAAACAAAACAGTTTTGTCAGGGTGGTTTTTCAACAGTTCATCATAACAAATAAGTGGAATTGAAACTTCCTTTTCCCCCACAACCTTCTACCACATTGCAGTACTTAAAATCAACTTCTTCCTGGTCCACTCACTTGCCAGGACCAACCACTAACTGTCCCTTTCCTGGTATACTCACCTGCCAAAAAAAAAGATTTCTACCACTACTATTTGTACTTTGTGGTGGGGATTATTCCACACTTTCCACACTTAAATCCTTAATGAGGAAATTTGAACCAACAACTGCTTCTTCATTAAGTCTTTTGACTTGCAATACCATGGGTTTACAACTTCTTCCACAATTATACGTTTCAACAATGACAATGATTCTCATATTGATTTGTTTGCCACTGGCGATGCAGGTTATAATCCTCTCCCCCTTGATCCTTTATGCAAGGAGGGTTTTTCTCCTGCAATCTCTGATTACATTTTACAAAACCTATTGGCTGTTGGCATTATGATTTACAGCTTTCTCCCACTTTTTGTCTTATGTTGGGATTGCTACTTAAGCAATAGAACCCAAGCGTCGGGGGCATTACCGTCTCAGGTAATGCCCCGGGGCCCAAAGGTAAGGACCCGAGCGAAGCGAGGGCCTTACCGAAGGCCCCGGGGCATTACCTGGGACGGTAATGCCCCCGACACGAGGGTTCTATTGCTATTAGTACCCCGGCCCGCAAAAATTGTGTGACCGGGGCACTAAAAGCTTTTTTTTTTGTCCTGAAACGCTGCGGCGTTTCGGCGCTGCAGCGTTTCAGGCGAAAAAAAAACGACCAAGAAAATGGCTGCCGCCATGGAAAGGGAAAACGGAGTCCGTTTTCCCTTTCCATGGCGGGCATCGGGAGCGGACGCGCTGGGAACACAAGTGTTCCCAGCGCGTCCGCTCCCGAAAAAGGATCAAAAATAAAGTAAGTGGGGTTGGGAGGGCGGGAGTGGGAGGGGGGAGAAAAAAAAATAAATAAATAAACGTACCTGCGCCCCCGGCGGGGGGCGAGGGAAGCCTCCAGCCGTGTGGAGGCGCGGAGCGGGGATGGCCCCGCTCCGAGTCTCCACACGGCTGTAGGCTTTCCTCGTCCCCCGCCGGGGACGCAGGAACAAGAAGGTAAGTGGGGGTGGGGGGAGGGAGGGAGGGGATTTAGAAAAAAATAAATTTCTTACCCGAGTCCCCGGCGGGGGGGGCAAAGGCAGCCTCTCAGCCGCGGGGCGGCTCGGAGTGGGGATGGCCCCGCTTCGGGCCTCCTCATTGGCTGAGGGGCTGCCATGCCCCCCGCCGGGAACAAAGGCCGTGGAATCCCGATGAAGGGATTCCCGGCCGAGTAGAGACCTGGCGAGAGCCAATCAGAATGGCTCTTGCCTTCTGATTGTCTCTCGCCGGGTTACTAATTTCAAATAGCCTTGATAGCCTTTGGCTTTGACAATTCAAATTATAATGTCACCAACCTTCTTTAGGAAACTTGCATACTCTTTGCTGGCCTTGGTAATGGGAGTTACAATATTCTTCTCTTTGACATTTCTCATTAGGGAAATAGCATTCAGTATGCTCAAGTATTGCCCTCTTTTGACTTGGGCAATGTGGGTTACAAAATTTTCTTATTCAACCTTTCTAACTAGGAGAGTTGTGCTCAATGTGCTTTAATTTAAAGGTTTGGTATTCAAAATGTACTTTCTCACACAGTGGTCTATTTTGGAGCATCCCGGGGTCACCTAGAACAAGCAAACTCACTGGTGTGAGCTGGCTTCTTCTTCTGACTCGCTGCTTCTGCTTCTGGGCTCGTCGGGACTTCCTTTTCGTTTGACAGTTCCGGTCAGCTTCCTGCTTTCCACGCGGCCTGTCAATACAGCTTACTCTGCTCCACACGCGCTCCAGTGAAAGGCTTACACCGATCCGATATGCAGGACACAGAGAGCTTATCCTTCTCTTTCCCTCTAGACAGTTGGGCTCTTCACCGCTTCCCGCTGTGAATTCTCTGTATTTTCTAGGGATTCCAACCTCTGCTACAGTTTTAGTGCAGCGTCCTGCTTTAAGCAACGGAGCGGCACCGGTTTCTGCATCTTCCTGTTGCTTCTGGTGCATCAACTGCTCTCTCATGGCCTGCACCTCAAAGGCTTTTAAATGTTTAAAGGTCCCACTCAGGTGTGGGTCATTACAACCACTAGACCACCCATGAGTGTTTAGTAACTCTGGATCCCTCTTCCTCGTTGAAGTTCATAATGTTCTTATTAATTTTAAGATTATTTAATTCACTCTTTGAGTGATTTATAAGATGTAGCTTTAGGGGACGTTTTCAGAGGAAATAATGGTTTGTTCTTGGTTTTAAAATTCAAACACAATGTGGAATTATAGCTATTAGAAGTAGTTGTATGAACTCCTTGACCCTTACATATATAATTTCCATGTTTACAAAGAGGGGTTCATATTTGACCTCTTGGTTAAATCTGAGAGGGGAGGACCTACTGTTACAACATGCCATTAAGTATTCAGGCATTAGAGAAACCTCATCCTCAGAAGAGGATGAATACTGTGTTTCTCCTGCCAGGGTCCCCACAATCTCTTGTTGGCCTTCTCCTCACATGTGATCCTCCATCATGATACCACCCCCAGGGTTAGGATCAGGTAGCGGCTGCCTTCCTCTTGCCACATGGGCGGAGACTGGGATTCTTTGAGGACTGTGCAGGATTCCTCACATATAGTTAGTTACATGTGTCCTTTTCTTTCATGGATCCTTTTGTTCTCTTCTGTTTCTCATGTTTACCGCCCATAGATTAGACAGTGGTATCTGGCCCTGTTTGACAGGGTCTTTATTTTAACTTTCATAATAGGTTTAGCCATTAGTGACGCACTAATAGGTGAGACGGTGAAAGCCGCTGAAATTTGACAAAGGAGGGGTGTCCAAGTTTCCCCCAAATTGGGTCGAGGGGGCAAGTGTAGCAAGTGAGCTCAATCCAAGGAAACGTGGTTGAGGGCAGGAGGTTCCACTCACAAGTATTTCTAAAATAAAGGGTAGAAATTGTGTATTTTACGACACCATTTTCAGAATAATTGGTTTAAAAGTCCGATAATTTAAAATTGGTTCTGTGCAATCTCACACGGGAACATTCTAAAACACACTTTCATGATGCCTGTGCCCACAATATATGACAGCATTGTCACTGTAAAATGCATTTTCATGCCAGTGGCCCCAAAATATGTGCCAGCATTGCCTAGATGCTCAAAGTATACAAATAGCTCAGCGCTGTCCAGTATAACACATATCTTTGCGGGAAGTGCCGAAATATGTCAACATTATCCTCTTAATCAGGAGTTTGCAAACTTTGGCTCTCCAGATGTTTTGGACTACAACTCCCATCAGCCCTAGCCACCACAGTCAATGGTGAGGGATGATGGGAGCTGCAGTCCAAAATGTCTGGAGAGCCGGAGGTTGCAGACCCCTCCTCTAAGGGATATGTTTATGCTGAAACCCTCATCCCCATGTCCACTCTTACTTACACACACCCACATATATAAATTCATGCACAATACACTTATATGCACAATGCTACTTGCATGCACTGGCTGCGGGCTTCTCAGAGTTCTGAGTGACATCATGGACAGCTTAAGCTTGTGTTTTATAGCTGTACCATTAATGTTTCTCCCCTTTGCATGTTTCCACTCGCTCCTCATCAAATGCGTTATGTTATACTCACTAGTTACCTGATCTGTGAGTGAATATTGAGGGACATCTGTGGTTTCTTTGAGGTTATACTTGTATCACAATGCCCCACTATCATAATGCACCTTCTAACGAGATTGAGCTGCTCTCTGTTATGTAATCTGTGCACTGTGGATTTCATTATGAGTTGATGTAACTGTTAGGGAGAATTCTCTCTTTAGGCTGAATTTCCTAACCTAGTGCGTCCCCCAGCAGCTTTGCTGGATTTCTGGAGTTTGTTTTTTTCTCCTGCCAAGAGTGAGACTCTTTTTCTCCCACTCTTGGACATGATTAATGATATTCCTTTGATTGGTAATGTGTTTTATGGGCTATGGGGTCCTTTACTCCATAGGGTCTCATGTGTTTTTCCTAGGTGTGTTACACAGCACCCTCCGTGCAGTAACACAGGGGTGTCATAGTGACACCCCACCATAGACTCCATACCCTGGGACTGACTGCTGTCTCCCAGGGCATGTAAAGTCACCATTGACTTTACTAGTCCCAAATTATTAACAGAAACTAGTACAAACCATCATATTGTGGACGTACTGTTGGGGGCAATTCGATTGCCCCGGGGTCTGTTAGTCGAGGGGGCACGTCTCCGTCCCCCCTGATCGAGTTTTGGCTGGTGGCAATGGATACTACTTTTTATATTCGACCGCGAATATTTCCCTATGGGATTTTTCCCATTGTCCGAGGCTACCAACTTTAATTATTTAATTCTCATAGCCTCGAACATACCGCCGGTTTATTTAATTAATATTAATTCTCCGGTTGGTATTTTTTGCCAAAACTCGATTCTAAAATGGCGTTTGTGTTCTCTTCTGTGACTCCAACCCAAGTCGAGCCCTTTATTCCACTTTTTGGCGGGCTTCTCCACAGAAGCCTCCAAAAGTGGTGCCACTCTGTCTGGGTACCGCAGGGGGTGTGGGAGGGGGTTTAGGCACCCTGGACTGAGTTACCTTGGTAACTCAAGTCACACTCTTGTGTGATTGGCCCAAGTGGTGACCCGGCCGGCTCACCACTTAGCATGTTTGAGTGACAGCTAGGCTGAGTGAATGGGGGTTTTCTGCATAAAAGCAGGGCTTTGGGGACTGGAACTTCAGAAGTCGCCACATGACCCGAGAATCCGACGAGGGAGAAGCTGAGCCGACCTGCTACGACGACACCACCGGTGGAGCCCTGCTGAACCGTCTCACCACTTCCCGACGACAGAGAAGATCTCCCTGCTGGAGAGTCTTCTTCCCCTGACTGGTGGGCACAACCAGTTTACCTTCTTTTTCTTGCATCCCAGGACGTCTTGTGGTCGAATTGCCCGTGCCAAGCACCCCGGCAATCGGATAGCCACTTACCACTGGACCGCGAACTAAAGGACCCCTCCTTTTAACTGAAAACTCCACGGCTGGTTTCTTCCCTGGCGGTGCAACGGACTCCTGTCTTCCTCCCTGACGAGATCCTCTCTTCCCCCGGACGAAGCACTGACTTGCATCTGCTGCCAGGAACAACTGCCCCCGCTGGAGTATTCTCACCACTTTAAGGTACCGTGTACGCCAGGCCTCCCTTTCTAAAGATTGCTACAAGGTAATAATAATCCCTTAACCTTCTGGACTGGGCTGGCCACCTTGACCATCTAACTGGTCCCTTTCTTTTGGTCCAACTCTTTCTGAACCTTTCCAAGACTTTTGTGCACTTTTCAACCGTGTGACCTTGGACACATTTCGTTCTTCTGAAACTCTAACTTCACGGTTTGACTCTGCCTTCCTCGCTTGTTGTGTTCTTGTGAAAGTGTTGGGATCTGTTTCAATTTATACTCTGCTTTTCTCTCCCTTTTAAAACGAATTATTAGAGTGCCATCTGCGTTAAGCGCTCACCGCTGTCTGAAAATAAGTGGGGCTTTACTTAAGACTTGTCTAATATTCTTTCAAGGGAGTGTATATCTTTTAGTGACTGTGTTTTTTAACTGCTTAATATTAGTGCCTGTGTGTTTTATTAGATGTGGTTTTAAATAAATAATTATATCTCTTTTACACCACGCTCTGGTCAGTGTTTGCTTGTTCTACTGTGTTCTTTTGACCTATGGTGAATGCTCTGTATACTGCCTAACTCTTCTTGAGGGAAGTCTGACTGCTCAGCCACAGCTACCAAGTGAATCTGTGTGGTACAGACTGCTACCAAGTGGGTTTACTGCCAAACACCTGTAGTCTTAAATCTTTTGCAGTGGTCCCAGAGGGAACTGCACAGGTTTCTGCCTAACAGTAACGTACACCTTCGGTACTGTCACACACAGGAGTCTGACTATCACACACTGGTTCCACTTCCTCTGCTCCACTACCCTCCTCCGACTCCTCACCTGTACTGCTTGAATCTGATCGGTATATGTATTGTATCCCAGTGGGAAGCCACAGTGGCCACTGGAAGACAGTGGGGCCCCTGCGGCCCCGTCACCGGGACCGACCGCAATGGGGAAAAAGCCAAAGGTTTGAAAAAAAACCACAAAGAGTAGATGTTACAGTTGGGCCCAGTTGTTTCAGAAGAGGCTGGATCAGAAGACCAATGGTGAAGACGGTTCTGGTGGATGCTGGGAGTTGAAGTTTCAGAGCAGTCTTGTAGCAGTAATAGCGAGGAAGACAGGTAAGGATAGACACACACAGACTCCGATTGGCAGGAAGTGCGGAAAGAACAGGATGAGTTCCACGATGGGAAGTAAGCAGCAGAATAAGCACAAGAAGGAAATGACGGGAGCGGGAGATCCGTTCGGCAGAATGGAGAAGGGAGAAGGAGCGGAAGCAAAGCAGGAACAGGGAAGGGCAAGAAAAGGAAGGTAAGCAGAGACACAAAGAGCGTAAGCAAACCGAAAGAAACAGCGCGAAAGCCGTGAAGTTGGTTGCAATGCAGGGAATGCTGGGAGGAAGCAGAATAAGAACCTCCCAGCCACCACAGCACAGAAGGAAAAGACTAGACCGTTACCAGCACGTTAGGAGAAACGTGATGGAACCATTAATGGCGGCCCCATCGAAACCTATTCCAGAGCCTCCAGGGAACCGGGCGCATGACAGTATGCCCCCTTTTAGGTCTGGGGCAACCAGGCTTCCCTGGGTGTGCCTGATGGAATTTGGATACCAAGGCAGGGGCGTGTATATTAGAAGCTGGCTCCCAAGAATCCTCGGATCGGGGGTAGCCCTTCCATCCCAATAGGTATTCTAAACGACCCCTTCTGTACCTGGAGTAAAAGACATGGGATACCTCATACTCTGAGTCTGTGATACCCTGGAGGTGACTGAAATTGGAAGCAGGTTGAGAGGAAGAGCCTAGAAGAAATGCTTTCAGTAAAGAAGAATGAAAGACAGGATGAATGCATTTAAGGTTGGAAGGTAGTTGGAGTTTGAACGTGACAGGATTGATTTTAGCTAGAATGGGGAAAGGACCCAGAAACCGAGGAGACAACTTAGAAGGATGAGCCCATCGTGGTAGAATTTTTGTGGAAAGCCAAACTTTGGAACCAACCGACCAGTCAGTACACTTTTGTCTACAACGGTCCGCCTGTTGTTTATATGAGTGAGCCGCCGCTTCGAGACTGCTTTTGGCTGATAAGTGTGCTTCTTTAATCTTGTCCATAACTATCTCAATATTCGGAACATTAGATTGTGTATTGGTGATTGGAGTGATGGTCAATGGATGAAATCCATAATTACAGTAGAACAGTGACATGTTGATGGTGGAGTGTTTAGCATTGTTATAGGAAAACTCTGCAGTGGGGAGTGGAGTGACCCAGTCATCCTGCTGATGGTTACAATAACAGTGTAGGTACTGTTCCAATGCAGCATTGGCTCTTTCTGTCTGTCCATTTGTCTGGGGGTGATAACCAGATGACAGTGCTCTTTCCATCCCCAGAATCCGATAGATTTCTTTCCAGAATCCTGACATGTATTGGGTACCTCTATGCGATATGATCTTTTTTGGCAACCCATGAAGGTGAAATATATCCTTAACAAACACCCCAGCCATCTCTTCTGCTGTAGGAACCTTCGGTAGAGGAGAGAAGTGCCCCATTTTAGTATAGGAATCGATGGTGACCATGATGCACGTGCATCCCTGGGAATTTGGGAGATCCACAATAAAATCCGTAGAGATAATTTCCCAGGGGCGCAGAGGTAAGAAGGGTTGTTGCAATAACCCAATGGGTTTGCCTGGTTGATGTTTGCTTCTAGCACAGACAGGACACGTCTTGACATATTCTGTTATATCTTGTTTGAGATTTGGCCAATAATAAGAACATCTCACTAGGTCCAGAGTACCTCTTTGCCCTCTATGTCCAGCTGTTTGATTATCGTGACACCACTCGAGGATCTTATGCCTTAATGGTTCGGTCGGTAAATAAAGACTGTCTTTTTTTAACCAGAAGCCTGCTTCCTCTTTTATTCCCGGTGGAATGGCCGTGCCTGAGTACTGTTCTGTTACTATGGCTTGTCTGACTTGTTGTAGGAAGGAATTGACAAGAGCTACCAAATGGTTCCTAGGGAACATTCTTTCGGGGGTTATGGCCGGTTGGAGTTCTGACTGTCTCTTTCTAGAAAGAGCGTCAGCTAAGGTGTTGAGGGAGCCGGGTAAGTATATTATACTAAAGTCATATTGGGCAAAATAATGAGCCCACCTCACTTGCCGTGAGTTGATGCATTCCATGGTTTCTAGTACCTTTAGGTTACGGTGATCTGTGCGGATGGTGAAAGGTTCAGCACTACCCTGTAGCAAATGCCTCCAAACCTCGCAGCCCTGTTTCATTGCCAGCAGCTCCTTTTCTAGGACAGAATAGTTCCGCTGACTGGGACTGAGGGTTCGTGACAGGTACGCGATGGGATGTTCAACACCTTCCTCTTCCTGTAATAGCCCTGCCCTTATGGCTGCTGCTGATGCGTCTGTTTCCACCACTTACGGTTTATTCTGATCTGGCTGTTTAAGGATTGGAGCCAAGCAAAACAATGTTTTTAGATGTTGAAAACTCCTCTCTGCCGCCTCATTCCATTCGAATGGTTTTGAGCTCTTCTTTAGAAGCATGGCGATAGCCAATACTACCTCCGAAAAATTGGGTATGAACCTGCAGTAAAAGTTTGCCAGGCCTAAAAACCTTTGTATTTCTTTGACCGAGGCGGGGGTTCACCAATCCAGAATAGCAGAGACCTTCCCTTGGTCCATGGCTACTCCTCTTTCCGAAAGAATGCACCCCAGATATGGGATTGAAGTAACCCCAAAAACACACTTTTCGAGCTAAGCCAGGAGATTGTGTTTGTAAAGGCATTTGAGGACTTCCAAACCATGTAGTTCGGTAGAATCAGATGAAAAAATCAAGATGTCATCAAGGTAGATGATAACCGAGAGAAACATGAGATCTGAAAATAATCTGTCCATAAAACGTTGGAAGATGGCTGGGGCATTTACAAGGCCAAAGAGCATGACCTTGTATTCATACAAGTAAAGCAAGCGTGTTGAGCTGAAAAAGTCCTCTTTTTTTGGGGGGCTGTGTGGCTGAGGACCGAATGTAGGAGTATATAACAAGAATGCCACTGAAAACAGCTACCCGCCTCTACACATGCTGGGTGTACCTGGTTGCACTAAGTGTTTACAGTCATATTGGTCAAAATGATCCAAATAGGACAAGGGAAAGAAATAGAGATCAACATATTTTAATTAATCCGTAGAAAACTGACATGTTAAAAAAACCTAATGCATTCTGTTTACAAAACATAAAAACAATTAGTGAAAAAGCACCATTTTTCTAATCGAAAAAAACAACAACTACAACCGTCATCATTTTTTTTATAAAACAAACAGTTGAGTGAGGTTAGTATAGGTGTGATGTTGACATTGCATATATCCTCAGTTTATATTTTATTGGTCCTTGGCTCTGTCGGCACAGAGAAATGTGTTTCTAGGCGTCAGCTGGTGTAATTTGAAAAATAGGAAACATTCTCTGGCTGGCTTGATCTGTCATGAGACATGTGCTGAGCCTGTCTTCAGGACAATAAGTTTTTAGGGACACAGATGCATAATGATGCAGCTAAAAACCAAAAACACAAAGATAACGTGTTAGTGGCACCTTTAAAAACTGCATGTGCAGCCGTTGGTACTAACCTGGCAATTACTTTGTGGCAGTGTAAGGCGTCGAAGGTGGTGACTATGTGGACCAAATTCGATGACATCAACTGTACAAATTTACAGTTTGAAAAAGGGCTAGAAAAAAATAATAAAACCAAATTTTAGTTTTTAGCTATTGATTTTTCGGAACCACTTATATCTTTATTGAATTGTGATTACGCAAGCGAAAGCGAAACTGTGCGCTTGATAACTTCAAACATTATGTTTTTGTTAGAAGTGTCCAACATTTGTCCGACAACCAATAGTGATTACCTTTGGACTGGTTCGAGCACGAGCTGTGTCCGTTGATCGACGCGGAGTGTAGTTAGATGGAACGGTGTTCGTCTTGTTAGTATTGTTGATGGAAAGCTATAGTTTGCTATCCAAAGGACCCGGACTGGAGGGGGTGCCTTGTATTTATTTGGCAAACTTCTCAGATGGAACGTCGTGTGACTGTTTTCCAAGAAGAGAAAAACACATAAAGTACTGGTGAGAGGCTAAACTAACAGGGGTCATAGTTAAATGACCGGCGGCAGCGTAACTTTTTAAACTGTTTACCTGTTCTTAACCCGGCGTGTCTTGCTAGCAAGGTGCAGACTGTTACGGTGCCGCGCGCTGAATGAAAATGCTGAAGGCTGCGGATCAGGTGTGTCTGTGTTTTAAAAAAACCAAATACTAGACCGTGTGAGTGCTAAGAATCGGACGCCATCTTGGTTGTGAAAAATGGCCGATCTCGATGAACGAAAATACGGAGCGAATTGCTCTAATCGCTGCGAAAAGCTGCATCTTTCTTCTGTATTGCTGTTGATATTCATTAATGGATTCAAAACGGTATTGCAAGACAAAATTAACTGGTCTTTGCAAATTACCGTGACGAAGGGGCCGAATTGGGCACTGTTACGGAGAGAACTCAGACAGTTTAAATATAGACGAAGGGAATTTGTTGGCATAACCCCATCTGCAAAGTTGGGCTGTGTGATAAAGATGAACACAGTGATATAGTATACCTCGAACTAATGTATGTTGGAAAACAGCTGATGTAAAGGCAAAATGGTGAATCATTTTCGAAGAAACAGACACCATTCTATTCCGATGTTCAGGCCGGATGAACTGTATTTAGATTATAAATCCACTTTTGTTCAAGCTGTCTTAATTTTCGGTCTCTGTCACCGCCCCGTGGGTGTGGTGGTACTGTTTGCAGTACAACCCACTGAATGTCTTTCACCGTATGTTTAGCTTTCACAAAATGGGCCACTAGTGGTTTTTCGGGCACTGCGTTTTTTACGCATGAACGATGCTCGCATATTCTTTGTTTTATTGGTCTCTTTGTTTTGCCGATATAAATAAGACCACAAGGGCAAGTGATGGCATAGATAGCCCAAGGGGTGTTACAATTTGTGAATTTTTTGAGATACCAAGTGAAGCCATTGAGGTTGACGCTTTTGAGGTTGTCTGTTAGTTCACATACTGAACAATTGCCGCATTTAAAGTGCCCGGTTATTGGCGATGAATGCCATAATTGGTTTGTGACAAAATGTGAGTTGTCTTTGGGCTCTTGTATGTGTGGACAAGCTTGTCACGTAAATTGGGCATACGTTTGAAGGCAAAACGTGGTTTTTGTACAAAGAAATCTTGAGTTTGAATTAAAGGCCAGTTTTTTAGAATACAGCGGCGCAAGTCATTGCTGATAGGCGAGAAGGTTGATACGCAGGTGATTTTGTCTTCTTGTGTCTTTTCTTGTTTTTCTAGACATCGAGATCTGTCTGTATTTCGTGCCCTTTTCATAGATCTTCTAATGATGTGTGAGGGATATCCCCGTTCTTTTAGTCTAAGGGATAGGTTGTGACTAGGACTATCAAAGTCTTCTTTAGTCGAGCAATTGCGCCTTATTCGTAAAAATTGACCGAAAGGGAGATTTTCCCGCAATGACAGTGGGTGAAAGCTTTTAAAGGAAAGCAAGGTATTTCTATCGGTGGGCTTTTTGTAAAGGGTGGTATTCAAAGTGCCCAGCGTAGTTTTATAAATTTCTAGATCCAAAAATGCTATTTTTTGGTGATCATAATGCATGGTGAAATTTATGCATGGGTCTTGTTTGTTTAACCATTCTAGAAAAGTGTTCAGAGTGGTTACGTCTCCATGCCAAAGTAAGAACACATCGTCTATGTAACGATACCACGCGATGGTTTCCATTGTGAAAGGATTGTTGTCATGATAGACCGATTTTTGTTCCAAATCATCCATGAATAGATTGGCCAGGTCGGGTGCGAATGTAGCACCCATACTTGTCCCGTGTAACTGCTGGAAAAATGTGTTGTCTACCATAAAAAAGTTGTTCACCAAAGCTATTCTAATGCATTCACATATAAAGTCAGATGGCGGTGACAAATCGGCCCTTTTCTCGAGATATGTGTGTATGGTTCTAATGCATTGTAGCTGAGGGATGCTGGTATATAGTGATTCTACATCCAATGTGACCAAAATGTCATCGGGAGAGATCACAAGGTTGTTGACAATTTTTATCATGTGGGTTGTGTCTTGGACATATGACTTCATTTGGAGCACAAATGGTCTAAGAAAAGAATCCGTGTAGATGGACAAAGGTTCTAGCAATGAACCAATTGCGGCCACAATAGGGCGGCCCGGTGGATCTGAAGTATTCTTATGGATCTTTGGGAGGCAGTATAGCGCAGGGATGATGGGATGACTGATGGTAAGGAATGACTTTTCTTCGTCATCAATCCACCCCTCATTGAAAGCATGAGCTAAAATACTGGTGATTTCGCCTTGGATGATTTCAGTTGGATTGCCCCTTAGTTGTTTGTAAAATTTCTTGTTCTCCAATTGTCTCTTGATTTCAGTATTGTATTTTTTTGTGTCCCATAAAACAACCCCTCCGCCCTTGTCCGCTGGCTTGATCACAAAGGAGTCATTGTTTTCCAAATTGGTAAGGGCCAATTGTTCTTCTTTTGAGAGGTTACTTCTGCATTTGTTTTTTGTTTTTATGAGAATTTTCATTTCTCGAAGCACTTTGTTTTCAAAACTAATGATTTCAGGCAAAACCATAGTGGACAGCGGTGTAAAGGAGGATGGGGGCTTTAAACCTGTTGTATTTTTGGATGGTCTAATATCAGAATTTTTTCCCCGAAAAAAGTACTTTAATCGTATGATGCGAAAGAAATTCCGCATTTCAATTTCATTTTCAAACAGGTTGGCGCTGTTTGTGGGCACAAAAGAGAGACCCTTGCTTAAAAGGTCAATTTCAACAGGTGTTAGGCTGTGTTGGCTCAAGTTGAAGATAGGAATTGTCAAGGGTGCAGTTACCAGGTTTGTGGTGGCGGTTGCCACTGGCATGTGCGCATTCCATGGTTGCCTGGTTGTCGCGTCTTGCCTCTTCTTCCCCGTCCCTGAAAAAACTGGCCTCGTAAAGGATTTCCCCCTCTGTTGCTGGGGGCACCATTCACAGATCCCGAATCACTACTGTTGCTCGAATTTGAAAAAGACACACATTTTTTGTAAGGTCTTTGCCCATTTGTGCCTCGAGCAGGGCCTTGATTGGCATTCATTGTTTGGAAGAAACCGGGGACCAGGTATGGATAAGTGGTCTCCTCTTTGTAATTTGACATATCTTTTTTTTTTTTCAGTTTCCATATTTTTTTATCAAGAGTGAACGTCTTGAATTTCACCATTTCTTCGTGTATTTTTTCCAGTAGTGTTTTGGTCTCTGGAATGATGGATTCATCTAGAATCTTTTACTCTAGGATGGCAAGTTCTTTTTTCTGTGTTTTAGCCTCCTCTTCTGCCGTCGAAATCACCAGAATCACCCAGTCCCTGGAGCACTTGTTGCCCACCCCACTGAAACTCACCATGAATTTTGGGTTGTCTAAGAACACTCGAGGAATGTTTCTGACCTGTAGGCCTTCCGGGATAACTCCCGCCTTGAGGTATTCCACCATTAATTGGCCGTGCGACTCAGTGCGAATGAGCTTCTTTTGTTTCTGGGTTAACAGGTCTAGATCGTTGGTGGTTGGTGGGGGTGGTGCAGCAGTAGCACCAGGTGTGGGTGCGTCTAGGATTGACGGAAGGTCGAAATATTTTCTATATTCCTCATCAGTGAATGATAGAATATTAACGTTTTCCATTGTAAATTTATTGGAAGCTCTACCAACCAAAAGGGTTGTCCAAAAATAGTAAAGCAAGCGTGTTGAGCTGAAAAAGTCCTCTTTTTTAGGGGGCTGTGTGGCGGAGGACCGAATGTAGGAGTATATAACAAGAATGCCACTGAAAACAGCTACCCGCCTCTACACATGCTGGGTGTACCTGGCTGCACTAAGTGTTTACAGTCATATTGGTCAAAATGATCCAAATAGGACAAGGGAAAGAAATAGAGATCAACATATTTGAATTAATCCGTAGAAAACTGTCTGAGTTCTCTCCGTAACAGTGCCCAATTCGGCCCCTTCGTCACGGTAATTTGCAAAGACCAGTTAATTTTGACTTGCAATACCGTTTTGAATCCATTAATGAATATCAACAGCAATACAGAAGAAAGATGCTGCTTTTCGCAGCGATTATCGAGATCGGCCATTTTTCACAACCAAGATGGCGTCCGATTCTTAGCACTCACACGGTCTAGTATTTGGTTTTTTTAAAACACAGACACACCTGATCCGCAGCCTTCAGCATTTTCATTCAGTGTGCGGCACCGTAACAGTCTGCACCTTGCTAGCAAGACACGCCGGGTTAAGAACAGGTAAAGAGCTTAAAAAGTTACGCTGCTGCCGGTCAATTAACTATGACCCCTGTGAGTTTAGTCTCTCACCAGTACTTTATGTGTTTTTCTCTTCTTGGAAAACAGTCACACGACGTTCCATCTGAGAAGTTTGCCAAATAAATACAAGGCACCCCCTCCAGTCCGGGTCCTTTGGATAGCAAACTATAGCTTTCCATCAACAATACTAACAAGACGAACACCGTTCCATCTAACTACACTCCGCGTCGATCAACGGACACAGCTCGTGCTCGAACGGGTCCAAAGGTAATCACTATTGGTTGTCGGACAAATGTTGGACACTTCTAACAAAAACATAATGTTTGAAGTTATCAAGCGCACAGTTTCGCTTTCGCTTGCGTAATCACAATTCAATAATGATATAAGTGGTTCCGAAAAATCAATAGCTAAAAACTAAAATTTGGTTTTATTATTTTTTTCTAGCCCTTTTTCAAACTGTAAATTTGTACAGTTGATGTCATCGAATTTGGTCCACATAGTCACCACCTTCGACGCCTTACACTGCCACAAAGTAATTGCCAGGTTAGTACCAACGGCTGCACGTGCACACCTATAGAGATCCTCCCTTTAGTTTTTAAAGGTGCCACTAACATGTTATCTTTGTGTTTTTGGTTTTTAGCTGCATCATTATGCATCTGTGTCCCTAAAAACTTATTGTCCTGAAGACGGGCTCAGCTCATGTCTCATGACAGATCAAGCCAGCCAGAGAATGTTTCCTCTTTTTCAAATTACACCAGCTGACGCCTAGAAACACATTTCTCTGTGTCGACAGAGCCAAGGACCAATAAAATATAAACTGAGGATATATGCAATGTTAACATCACACCTATACTAACCTCACTCAACTGTTTGTTTTATAATAAAATGATGACGGTTGTAGTTGTTGTTTTTTTCGATTAGAAAAATGGTGCTTTTTCACTAATTGTTTTTATGTTTTGTAAACAGAATGCATTAGGTTTTTTTAACATGTCAGTTTTCTACGGATTAATTAAAATATGTTGATCTCTATTTCTTTCCCTTGTCCTATTTGGATCATTTTGACCAATATGACTGTAAACACTTAGTGCAACCAGGTACACCCAGCATGGGTAGAGGCGGGTAGCTGTTTTCAGTGGCATTCTTGTTATATACTCCTACATTCGGTCCTCAGCCACACAGCCCCCTAAAAAAGAGGACTTTTTCAGCTCAACACGCTTGCTTTACTATTTTTGGACAACCCTTTTGGTTGGTAGAGCTTCCAATAAATTTACAATGGAAAACATTAGTATTCTATCATTCACTGATGAGGAATATAGAAAATGTTTCGACCTTCCGTCAATCCTAGACGCACCCACACCTGGTGCTACTGCTGCACCACCCCCACCAACCACCAACGATCTAGACCTGTTAACCCAGAAACAAAAGAAGCTCATTCGCACTGAGTCGCACGGCCAATTAATGGTGGAATACCTCAAGGCGGGAGTTATCCCGGAAGGCCTACAGGTCAGAAACATTCCTCGAGTGTTCTTAGACAACCCAAAATTCATGGTGGATTTCAGTGGGGTGGGCAACAAGTGCTCCAGGGACTGGGTGATTCTGGTGATTTCGACGGCAGAAGAGGAGGCTAAAACACAGAAAAAAGAACTTGCCATCCTAGAGAAAAAGATTCTAGATGAATCCATCATTCCAGAGACCAAAACACTACTGGAAAAAATACACGAAGAAATGGTGAAATTCAAGACGTTCACTCTTGATAAAAAAATATGGAAACTGAAAAAAGATATATCAAATTACAAAGAGGAGACCACTTATCCATACCTGGTCCCCGGTTTCTTCCAAACAATGAATGCCAATCAAGGCCCTGCTCGAGGCACAAATGGGCAAAGACCTTACAAAAAATGTGTGTCTTTTTCAAATTCGAGCAACAGTAGTGATTCGGGATCTGTGAATGGTGCCCCCAGCAACAGAGGGGGAAATCCTTTACGAGACCAGTTTTTTCAGGGACGGGGAAGAAGAGGCAAGACGCGACAACCAGGCAACCATGGAATGCGCACACGCCAGTGGCAACCGCCACCACAAACCTGGTAACTCCACCCTTGACAATTCCTATCTTCAACTTGAGCCAACACAGCCTAACACCTGTTGAAATTGACCTTTTAAGCAAGGGTCTCTCTTTTGTGCCCACAAACAGCGCCAACCTGTTTGAAACTGAAATGCAGAATTTTTTTCGCATCATACGATTAAAGTACTTTTTTCGGGGAAAAAATTCTGATATTAGACCATCCAAAAATACAACAGGTTTAAAGCCCCCATCCCCCTTTACACCGCTGTCCACTATGGTTTCGCCTGAAATCATTAGTTTTGAAAACAAAGTGCTTCGAGAAATGAAAATTCTCATAAAAACAAAAAACAAATGCAGAAGTAACCTCTCAAAAGAAGAACAATTGGCCCTTACCAATTTGGAAAACAATGACTCCTTTGTGATCAAGCCAGCTGACAAGGGCGGAGGGGTTGTTTTATGGGACACAAAAAAATACAATACTGAAATCAAGAGACAATTGGAGAACAAGAAATTTTACAAACAACTAAGGGGCAATCCAACTGAAATCATCCAAGGCGAAATCACCAGTCTTTTAGCTCATGCTTTCAATGAGGGGTGGATTGATGACGAAGAAAAGTCATTCCTTACCATCAGTCATCCCATCATCCCTGCGCTATACTGCCTCCCAAAGATCCATAAGAATACTTCAGATCCACCGGGCCGCCCTATGGTGGCCGCAATTGGTTCATTGCTAGAACCTTTGTCCATCTACATGGATTCTTTTCTTAGACCATTTGTGCTCCAAATGAAGTCATATGTCCAAGACACAACCCACATGATAAAAATTGTCAACAACCTTGTGATCTCTCCCGATGACATTTTGGTCACATTGGATGTAGAATCACTATATACCAGCATCCCTCAGCTACAATGCATTAGAACCATACACACATATCTCGAGAAAAGGGCCGATTTGTCACCGCCATCTGACTTTATATGTGAATGCATTAGAATAGCTTTGGTGAACAACTTTTTTATGATAGACAACACATTTTTCCAGCAGTTACACGGGACAAGTATGGGTGCCACATTCGCACCCGACCTGGCCAATCTATTCATGGATGATTTGGAACAAAAATCGGTCTATCATGACAACAATCCTTTCACAATGGAAACCATTGCGTGGTATCGTTACATAGACGATGTGTTCTTACTTTGGCATGGAGACGTAACCACTCTGAACACTTTTCTAGAATGGTTAAACAAACAAGACCCATGCATAAATTTCACCATGCATTATGATCACCAAAAAATAGCATTTTTGGATCTAGAAATTTATAAAACTACGCTGGGCACTTTGAATACCACCCTTTACAAAAAGCCCACCGATAAAAATACCTTGCTTTCCTTTAAAAGCTTTCACCCACAGTCATTGCGGGAAAATCTCCCTTTCGGTCAATTTTTACGAATAAGGCGCAATTGCTCGACTAAAGAAGACTTTGATAGTCCTAGTCACAACCTATCCCTTAGACTAAAAGAACGGGGATATCCCTCAAACATCATTAGAAGATCTATGAAAAGGGCACGAAATACAGACAGATCTCGATGTCTAGAAAAACAAGAAAAGATAGAAGAAGACAAAATCACCTGCGTATCAACCTTCTCGCCTATCAGCAATGACTTGCGCCGCTGTATTCTAAAAAACTGGCCTTTAATTCAAACTGAAGATTTCTTTGTACAAAAACCACGTTTTGCCTTCAAACGTATGCCCAATTTACGTGACAAGCTTGTCCACACATACAAGAGCCCAAAGACAACTCACATTTTGTCACAAACCACATTATGGCATTCATCGCCAATAACCGGGCACTTTAAATGCGGCAATTGTTCAGTATGTGAACTAACAGACAACCTCAAAAGCTTCAACCTCAATGGCTTCACTTGGTATCTCAAAAAATTCACAAATTGTAACACCCCTTGGGCTATCTATGCCATCACTTGCCCTTGTGGTCTTATTTATATCGGCAGATGGAAGACAGTGGCCCCTGCGGCCCCGTCACCGAGACCGACCGCAGTGGGGAAAAAGCCACAGGCAGAAAAAACCCCACAAAGAGTAGATGTTACAGTTGGGACCAGTTGTTTCGGAAGAGGCTGGATTAGAAAACCAATGGTGAAGACGGTTCTGGTGGATGCTGGGAGTTGAAGTTTCCGAGCAGTCATATAGCAGTAATGGCGAGGAAGCCAGGTAAGGATAGACACACACAGACTCCGATTGGCAGGAAGTGCGGAAAGAACAGGATGAGTTCCACGATGGGAAGTAAGCAGCATAATAAGCACAAGAAGGAAATGACAGGAGTGGGAGATCCGTTCGGCGGAATGGAGAAGGGAGAAGGAGTGGAGGCAAAGTGGCAGGAACGGGGAAGGGCAAGAAAAGGAAGGTAAGCAGAGACACAAAGAGCGTAAGCAAACCGAAAGCAACTGTGCGAAAGCCGTGAAGTAGGTTGCAACACAAGGAATGCTGGGAGGAAGCAGAATAAGAACCTCCCAGCCACTACAGTGCAGAAATAAAAGACTAGACTGTTACCTGCACGTTAGTAGAAATGTGATGGAACCATTAATGGCGGCCCCATCGAAACCTATTCCAGAGCCTCCAGGGAACCAGGCACATGACAGTTGAGATGAGCGAAATTTTCGCCAGTGAAGCGATTAGTGCCCAATCCATGAAATCAGCATTCGGTTTCCTTCGCCACCGAAATTCCACCCGGTTTCATGCAGCTTTGCGTAGTGTGGGGTGTTTCATTCCCATGTTAGTTTCATGTCGCACGACGAGACACCTCGTACAGGTCTTTTTTTTTATTTGTGGTCATTTTGTGCAGCAACACGAGAAACTTTGTGTGGGTCTTTTACCGATCTGTGCTAGGTGACATGAGAAACGTTGTGCAAGTCTTTTTTCGATCCGTGGTAGTTTTGTGCAATGGCACGAGAAACTTTGCATGCTTTTCCACGTTCCATGCTAGTTTTGTGCAGTGGCACGAGAAACTTCACACAGCTTTTTTGTTTAATTCCTGTTAGGTTCGTACAGCCGCACGAGAAATGTTGCACTGTTTTTTTGAACCATGCTATGTTTACACAGCAGCGGGAGAAACTTTTTTTGTGTGGCTCATTTCAGGTAGCAAGACCGCACGACAAACTACGCGCCGCTCTTTTCAATATGCAGGGGTGGCGGAACAGAGGATTTTGGCAAAACGGATAAAAATCGCTCCGTTTTCGCATCCGTGAATGGCGGAAGGGAATTTCACAATTTCGCCCAGCCCTAATTATGAATATAGCAGTGCAGTAAAATGTGATGGCAGCGAAGTTATCACCACTTTTCCCATATTGCCACATTCCAAGTTGGAAGCAAAGTGGAGGAAATACCTCCAGCACATGACGCCGTCTCCTATGCTTAACTACCTTTAGAAGGGACACTTCTTCTCACTATTCATCTTTTTATGAAAGATCTTAAAACCCATTGTTTCGAGAAATTCTTCTATTAAGGACTCAGATTATGCAGCATATCATGATTGCTCCAGGGGTCCTCAGCACTAGGCAGGGCCCATTAACATGACCTGTTCTCTTTCATAAGCACAGAAGTACTCCAGCTTATGCACTTAAGCCTGCCAGGCACTCGACTCACCTCTACCACAGACAGGATACCTAATACCTGCCCCTTGAAGGTCCTGCCAACCCGCTCACCTTCTGCACTGCTGACCCTCCAGAGGTGAGTCTGACATGTAACCGACTCTGTCACAGCCCTGCATGTCTTTCTGTGGCGTTGGATTCTGGAAGTTAGCTGCGGAAAATATGGTACCTTTATGGACTTATCACATATACGCAAGGCTTTAAATGGGCAGGGGCCACCCGGAGCCCAGCCCCGTCTAGCCCAGCCACGCCGACTCCTCGGGCAGCCTGTGTAACCAAAGCGATTCACGGTTACACAGGCTGCCTGCGGGTGTCAGCACTTTGGATTAGAAATAAAGAAAAGGGCATTGCCTTTTCTTTTTTTCTAAACCGAAGTAATGACACCTCCAGACAGCCCGTTTAACCGTGGCTTCAGCTACACAAGCTGCCTGATGACTCTTTACTCAGAAACAGGAGGAGGGCTGAGGGCCCAGTTTCTGAGTAAAGAGTCATCACGTATCATGAAGGTAAATGGGCTTTCATGCTGCGTATTGACTCTTTACTCAGAAACAATAGGTGAGCTTGACCCTCCAGCCCTCCTCCTGTTTCTGAGTAAAGAGTTATCAGCAGTAGACAGACATTTCACCCAAGAGGCCCATGGTCTTTAACCACCGGCACCTTGAATGAAAGGGCTGCCTGCCGCGTCTGAGAGCTGCGGCACGCTGGTGTCACGCCCTACAAGGCAATCACGAAAGCATTATCTCTATTTACAGCATGTGTAATGCTACACTTGCCCATCAGGTGGCGCCATATCCTCGCCTTCCTTTCCAGAGTCGCCCGCTATCCCTTTGCAGTCATCGCCACGCTGGGTCCGTGGGCTGGCGCTCAGCAGAGATCACTCCCCTGTTATCTGAACAGAAGTGCTGACACTGCGAAGACGCGGGACGGCTGCGAGGACAAGGTCTGTCTCAACGTGTCACGAGAAAAGACAAGACGAAGCGAAGTTCGCTTCCGCCGGCCGCCCTCTGCTCGGGCTGCCAGCTTTGGTAAAACCTGTCTGACCCGTCATGGCAGTAAAGTATGTTGCGTTGCCTTAGACATACCGCTGGGAGCCAGTGACACGCGAAGGGGGCATATGACTCATGTGAATGCCCGAATCTCTCCTCCTCACCAAAGGACCGCCTGGCTCTCGGGCAAGATCATGCCGACCTGTACATATGGACCCTTCTGGGGCAATGCGGGGGCGCTGATGGGTGCCCTCTACATAGTTGCCAACATTATCCATTCCAATATGTAGGTGCGTATCTAGTCTGGGTTTTTTCTTTGCATCGAGGGACTTGTAGTTCTACTTTTCCCATTATAGAACTCAGACTACAAGTCCCAGAATGCAAAGAAAAACCCGAACTGGCTAAGCACCTACAGATTGGAATGGATCATGTTGGCAACCCTGCCCCTATCATGAAAGCCTATAGGAAGACAGGCCCAGGCTGACAACTGGTGTGGGTCGTGAGGGGGCTTGTATGTCTTCTTATTTTCCTAGAGGATACTGCTTAGGAAACCTCTCGGGTGCCAGGACGTTCTTGAAATGGTTTGCTGTGGAAACTCAGCCGTTTTTAGCTCGCAAGCCTAACCCAGCATTGAAGACAGCAACCACTAAAGCCTGCCAACATTATCCATTCCATTCGGGGGACGTTAGTCCAGTCCTGCTTTTAACTTTGCATCCCTGGGCTTGTAGACCTGGGCGCCAGATTACAGCAACTTTGCACCGGTGCTAGTGCAACGTTACACTATATTAGCACTAGTTCTAAAAACATTGGGGCCATATTTGAAAACAATTGCACCCTGACAGGTGCTATTTTTCATAGTATATGCTCTAGGACAAAAATGACCCTAGTGCAAAAAACATGCACTTTCAAAGCCATTTTGCAGAAGGGCAAAGTTTGCCCTAGTGTTTATATGGAATTGTATTAGCACTAGACTAGGGCAAACTTTGCCCTAGCGCTAATACGGTTCAACCCCGCACTTGCCCCGGATCTATAATCCGGCCTCTGGATTTGTAATGGGGAAATCCAGGACTACAAGTCATGGAATGCAAAATTAAAACCAGGCCTGGACTAGTATCTCCCGAATTGAATGGATAATGCTGTCTTGCATACAAAAGGAAAGTGCGATGGCTTCATGTTTACTCATTGTGTTGGACTTCAACTCCATTGTTACTGGTGAACACATCTGGAGGGCCAAATGAGGAGAAATAGGCATGTCGTTACCAGGGTTTGCGGGCCCACTGCAGGCCACGGTAGTACTGTCTCAGAAAGGTAATGGTTGCATAAGAGGGATTGGTACAGATTGCATGCAAGTATTCTTATGCCAGCTGCCCACACAATGAATCGCTCCCTTTGGCACTGCGCGGCACCAGGGTGGTCTCCCCTCTGGGGAGTTGAGACGGTTCAAGCAGGAAGAACAGGTGTAAAGAGAGTGGTTACTTGATATCAGGCACCATCGCTAATTCGGGGGACACGTTCATGATCCCAGTCGGTTATCACTTGTTACTGGGGTCTGCAACCTTTGGCTCGTCAGATGTTTTGGACTACAAATCCCATCCGTCCTAGCCAGCATAGTCAATGGTGAGGAATCATGGGCGTCGAAGACAAGTGGCAGCTTTATACACAGCATTCCTTTCACGCAAGTTCAGTGCTATTGGGTTTTTTCTATCTAATGGAATGGGAGGCGCTGCTACCGAAACGGATTCACAGCGCTATGGTACCAACCAGCTGGGAAGGGAGATAAAAGATTACGACGCAACTACTCTGGGGTCTAAGATTTGGTCCAGTATGAGACAAAGGGAACAGTGGTGGGTGGCCCATTGGGCAGGAAGTGGCAGTGCCCCACCCCCGCATGAGAGACAGCGTCTATGTGTGACCGCACTGCATTACCCAGAGACTCACTCATAAATTGGAGACCAACTCCACCGTGTCCCCCAAAACCGCCGTGTCGCCACTCGTGGGCCTGCGCTCACTCCACGGGACCGGGCGGCGGCGACTGTACCATTGGAGACCAACACCGCCGTGTCCCCACTCGTGGGCCTGTGCTAACTCCACGAGACTGGGCTGCGGCGACTGTACCATTGGGGACCATCACCGCCGTGTCACCACCGTGGACCTGTGCTCACTCCACGGGACCGGACTGTACCAATCACCGCCGTGTCGCCGCCGCTCGTGGGTCTGTGCTCACTCCACGGGACTGGGCGGCGGCGACTGTACCATTGGAGACCATCACCGCTGTGTCGCCACTCGTGGGCCTGCGCTCACTCCACGGGACCGGGCTGCATCGACTGTACCATTGGAGACCATCACCGCCGTGTCGCCACTCGTGGGCCTGCGCTCACTCCACGGGACCGGGCGGCGGCGACTGTACCATTGGAGACCATCACCGCCGTGTCGCCACTCGTGGGCCTGCGCTCACTCCACGGGACCGGGCTGCATCGACTGTACCATTGGAGACCATCACCGCCGTGTCGCCACTCGTGGACCTGCGCTCACTCCACGGGACCGGGCGGCGGCGACTGTACCATTGGAGACCATCACCGCCGTGTCGCCACTCGTGGACCTGCGCTAACTCCACGGGACCGGGCGGCGGCGACTGTACCATTGGAGACCATCACCGCCGTGTCGCCACTCGTGGACCTGCGCTAACTGCACGGGACTGGGCTGCGGCGACTGTACCATTGGAGACCATCACCGCCGTGTCGCCACTCGTGGACCTGCGCTAACTGCACGGGACTGGGCTGCGGCGACTGTACCATTGGAGACCATCACCGCCGTGTCACCACCGTGGACCTGTGCTAACTCCGCGGGACCGGGCGGCGGCGACTGTACCATTGGAGACCATCACCGCCGTGTCACCACCGTGGACCTGTGCTAACTCCGCGGGACCGAGCTGCATCGACTGTACCATTGGAGACCATCACCGCCGTGTCGCCACTCGTGGGCCTGCGCTCACTCCACGGGACCGGGCGGCGGCGACTGTACCATTGGAGACCATCACCGCCGTGTCGCCACTCGTGGACCTGCGCTCACTCCACGGGACCGGGCGGCGGCGACTGTACCATTGGAGACCATCACCGCCGTGTCACCGCCGTGTCACCACCGTGGACCTGTGCTCACTCCACGGGACCGGGCTGCGACGACTGTACCATTGGAGACCATCACCGCCGTGTCGCCACTCGTGGGCCTGTGCTAACTCCACGGGACTGGGCGGCGGCGACTGTACCATTGGAGACCATCACCGCCGTGTCGCCACTCGTGGGCCTGTGCTAACTCCACGGGACTGGGCGGCGGCGACTGTACCATTGGAGACCATCACCGCCGTGTCGCCACTCGTGGGCCTGTGCTAACTCCACGGGACTGGGCGGCGGCGACTGTACCATTGGAGACCATCACCGCCGTGTCGCCACTCGTGGGCCTGTGCTAACTCCACGGGACTGGGCGGCGGCGACTGTACCATTGGAGACCATCACCGCCGTGTCGCCACTCGTGGGCCTGCGCTAACTCCACGGGACCGGGCTGCGGCGACTGTACCATTGGAGACCATCACCGCCGTGTCGCCACCGTGGACCTGCGCTAACTCCACGGGACCGGGCTGCGGCGACTGTACCATTGGAGACCATCACCGCCGTGTCACCACCGTGGACCTGTGCTAACTCCACGGGACCGGGCGACGCTGACTGTACCATTGGAGACCATCACCGCCGTGTCACCGCCGTGTCACCACCGTGGACCTGTGCTCACTCCACGGGACCGGGCTGCGGCGACTGTACCATTGGAGACCATCACCGCCGTGTCGCCACCGTGGACCTGCGCTAACTCCACGGGACCGGGCTGCGGCGACTGTACCATTGGAGACCATCACCGCCGTGTCGCCACCGTGGACCTGTGCTAACTCCACGGGACCGGGCGACGCTGACTGTACCATTGGAGACCATCACCGCCGTGTCGCCACCGTGGACCTGTGCTCACTCCACGGGACCGGACTGTACCAATCACCGCCGTGTCGCCGCCGCTCGTGGGTCTGTGCTCACTCCACGGGACTGCGTCACAGATTCGCTGCCGAATCCCCTCCAGGCTCGCAATGAGACCCCGTGTGCGACCAGCGAGGAAGGAGGCCAATAGCTGGTTAACATACCGCCGGTGGCTGGAGGTGACAGATGGCCCGGAGGTTTCGTGCTCGCTGTGGGGAAGGCGCTGATGGGTGGCGCCGAGGCCCAGCGGGAGCCAGCACGCGCGTCGCATGCGCGGCAGGGAAGCCGGCTGCAGGACATTCCACAACCCATGGCAGCTCCAGGAATGTGTCGAGAAGGAGCGGCTGTGCAAGTCGACGCTCTTTACAGCTCTCTCTCGGCATATGCCTGCGGAAGCAGCACGGCCTGGGCTCAGCAGCCCAGGGCCTTGTCAGGTGGGAGGAACGCTTCGTAGCAGTAGCTGAGGCAGCTTTAACAAGAAGCTGAGGGCGCACTTGGCTCCAGGGGTAACCTCAACACCCACCCATTGCTTAGTAAGCCCAGGTTCTCCTATCAGACTCCGTGTTCGCTACGCCTCAAGGATGTGTTGTAGACTGACGGAATTCTGGAACATCTGCAGTGACCATCTGGCCCTCTGGGCCCAACCAGGGGCTTTCCTGACATGTAGGCGCCAGTCAAGTGGATCCTATGCCATGGAGGCACTGCATTACTTTGAGCCTATGCCATGGAGGCACTGCATTACGTGGATCCTATGCCATGGAGGCACTGCATTACATGGATCCTATGCCATGAAGGCACTGCATTACGTGGATCCTATGCCATGGAGGCACTGCATTACGTGGATCCTATGCCATGGAGGCGCTGCATTACGTGGACCTTATGCCATAGAGGCACTGCATTACGTGGATCCTATGCCATGGAGGCACTGCATTACATGGATCCTATGCCATGAAGGCACTGCATTACGTGGATCCTATGCCATGGAGGCACTGCATTACGTGGATCCTAGGCCACGGAGGCACTGCATTACGTGGATCCTATGCCATGGAGGCACTGCATTACGTGGACCTTATGCCATGGAGGCACTGCATTACGTGGATCCTATACCATGGATGCATTGGATTACATGGGTCCTATGCCATGGAGGCTTTGCATTATGTGGATCCTATGCCATGGAGGCACTGCATTACATGGATCCTATGCCATGGGGACATTGCATTACATGGATCCTATGCCATGGAGGCACTGCATTATATGGATCCTATGCCATGGAGGCACTGCTTTACATGGATCCTATGTCATGGATGCTTTCATTACGTGGATCCTATGCCATGGAGGCTTTGCATTACGTGGATCCTATGCCACAGGGCACTGCATTACATGGATCCTATGCCATGGAGGCACTGCATTACTTTTATCCTATGCCATGGAGGCATTGCATTACGTGGATCCTATGCCGTGGAGGCACTGCATTACTTGTATCCTATGCCATGAAGGCACTGCATTATGTGGATCCTATGCCATGGAGGCACTGCATTACGTGGATCCTATGCCATGGAGGCACTGCATTACTTTTATCCTATGCCATGGAGGCACTGCATTATGTGGATCCTATGCCATGGAGGCACTGCATTACATGGATCCTATGCCACGGAAGCACTGCATTACGTGGATCCTATGCCATGGATGCACTGAATTACATGGATCCTATGCCATGGGGACATTGCATTACATGGATCCTATGCCATGGAGGCACTGCATTACATGGATCCTATGCCATGGAGGCACTGCATTACGTGGATCCTATGCCATGGAGGCACTGCATTATGTGGATCCTATGCCATGGAGGTACTGCATTAAGTGGATCCTATGCCATGGAGGCTTTGCATTACGTGGATCCTATGCCATGGAGGCTTTGCATTACATGGATCCTATGCCATGGAGGCACTGCATTACATGGATCCTATGCCATGGATGCATTGCATTACATGGGTCCTATGCCATGGATGCATTGCATTACATGGGTCCTATGCCATGGATGCTTTGCATTACGTGGATCCTATGCCATGGAGGCACTGCATTACATGGATCCTATGCCATGGAGGCACTGCATTACGTGGATCATATGCCATGGAGGCTTTGCATTACGTGGATCATATGCCATGGAGGCTTTGCATTACGTGGATCCTATGCCATGGAGGCACTGCATTACGTGGATCCTATGCCATGGAGGCACTGCATTACGTGGATCCTATGCCATGAAGGCACTGCATTACGTGGATCCTATGCCATGGAGGCACTGCATTACGTGGATCCTATGCCACGGAAGGCACTGCATTACGTGGATCCTATGCCATGGAGGCTTTGCATTACGTGGATCCTATGCCATGGAGGCTTTGCATTACGTGGATTCTATGCCATGGAGGCTTTGCATTACATGGATCCTATGCCATGGAGGCACTGCATTACGTGGATCCTCTGCCATGGAGGCACTGCATTACATGGATCCTATGCCATGGAAGCACTGCATTACGTGGATACGTGGATTCTATGCCGTGGAGGCTTTGCATTACATGGATCCTATGCCATGGAGGCACTGCATTACATGGATCATATGCCATGGAGGCACTGCATTACATGGGTCCTATGCCATGGATGCTTGGCATTACGTGGATCCTATGCCATGGAGGCACTGCATTACATGGATCCTATGCCATGGAGGCACCGCATTACGTGGATCATATGCCATGGAGGCTTTGCATTACGTGGATCCTATGCCACGGAGGCTTTGCATTACGTGGATTCTATGCCATGGAGGCTTTGCATTACATGGATCCTATGCCATGGAGGCACTGCATTACGTGGATCCTATGCCATGGAGGCACTGCATTACATGGATCCTATGCCATGGAAGCACTGCATTACGTGGATACGTGGATTCTATGCCGTGGAGGCTTTGCATTACATGGATCCTATGCCATGGAGGCACTGCATTACATGGATCATATGCCATGGAGGCACTGCATTACGTGGATCATATGCCATGGAGCTTTGCAATACGTGGATCCTATGCCGTGGAGGCTTTGCATTATGTGGATCTTATGCCATGGAGGTACGGCATTACGTGGATCCTATGCCATGAGGACACAGCATTACATTTACAAAAGGCTCCCAGTTTTATGGTATTTATGTTTTCAACATTTCTGTCTCTCATATTTATTTTTTGTTCATTTTATCTGTATTTATCCACATTTATTTCCTGCTGTGTTTTTAAAAAAGTAGGAACTAGCACTTTCCCACATATAGTAAAATGTAAAATTGTATTAATGGGATGATCACAGAGCTGAGCTCTTGCACATGAAGCCACCATTTATTTTAAACTTAAAAACCCATAAATGGTTGCTGCTGCTGATCGAGAAAGCATCTCTACAGCCATTTGAACATCTTGAAAGGGAAATACAAGAACTTGTGAAGCCTCTTTGTTGTGTTACTTTGCAATGCCATTGGCCCGCAAGGCTTGATTGACAACATGCAGACCTAAGCAAGAGATCTTCATATCCGCCTTTTCGTTTTTTACAAATAAATACTGAAAGTAAACAGTGTGATTTCTGTCTATATTTAAGTGTAAAAAAAATCAGTAAAAACGGAAAACAGCTATCCTTATAGATAAGGCTTCTATCTTGGTGGCATGTCATACTCTGTGTTGTGTCTGGCTCAGGGACACCCGGGCAGACACACAGCGCCTGGGAGCACCCAGCAGAACAGCTTACGCCGCGGTCACGCGGCCTCCAGAAACAAGGGGGGCACCCTGTCTAGATCAGGACCACCCGGCCTAATCAGTGGGCTGGAGTCTCTGTGGGCACACTGGCCAGGAGAAATACGCATGCCGTGACCACACAGCAAACCACACAGTAAAACATACACCAGTTTTCCTGTCACGGAGTCCTGCTGTTCTGCCTGCACCTGCCAGCTCAGCTCCTTTTATTCAGTCATAATCCACACTCGTAAAAGGGCAACACCACACTCTCCATTTACACGTTGAATGTAACTGCCAGGCTATTATGCAAATCTTTGCAAAACGGACAAGCATACTCGTCCTTGGCACTTAAAGGGTTAAGAGCCAAGTTAGTGACAGTTCTAGTTTCTTTGCAGGAAACGCCCACAAAAGGATCTTTGCCCCAGTGATACTGCTTGCTTTGCGGGGGTAGTCCATCAGCTTCTGTTTGCTCCGGGTCCTAGAGACTGTTGCATTGTGGAAACTGACATGGTAGACAATGGTCACATCTGCTTGACGTTCTGGAAACTGACAATAGCTGTTTTAATGCGGTTTTATGGAAACAACTCCAAACTGAACATTGTGGAAAGTTGCTTTGTGGTATCGTGGGAACTGGCCGCGTTGACCTATCCTGAGCCATGTGGAAACTGGCAATATCGGCTTCTACGAGGGCAATGTGAAGAGTGGCGATATCCGCTGTACCTGCCATTCGGAAGTATCCACTTTCGCTCGTCGAGCGCGATCATGAAATCTATCAATGCATGAGCAGGGGTCAAGACCTAAACATTGAAGTGGGGGGTCTCATCAACAAATGCAATGGGATGTGATGTCGCCAGACATTAGCATATCAAGGTGAAATATGCACATTTCATTAAATTGGCTTTGCTTAATCACCCAAATTGCACAGGACGAACAGCATTTGTCTTTCATAAAATCAACACACACACAAAACCAAGAGAGGATATTTTCTTATAATAGTGATTTTGAAATACAACATTTTACGCTTAGTTGTTTGTTATTTTTCATTAGGTTATATAGTGTCCGGGCTACAAACCTGACGACTGTGGTTCAAACCCTGTGGTTGGCTTTAATTCATGAATTCAAAGATGATATTCAATGTTTACCATTTTGGCTGGGTGAGGACTGAAAAAAGTAGGTGGACTCTGTCCCCCAGCGTGTACCCTCGAATTGAGCCCCCCCGGCCTAACATTGTCTCGGGCACCATGAAACAGTGGCCCACAGTTGCAAATGGCCATTCATTCCTTTTGTGACAGACTGTTTGAGTAGTACCCAAGGGGGAGGTTTTGATTAAGTGTGATGCAAGTTGTGAATTTTTTTTTTTTTTTTTTTGATGACTTAGTTTAGTGATAAACTTTTGCATCATTGTGAATCTTATACGATATCAAAGAAAATGTAAGAAGGGCTTTACAATTTTCTTTGCTTGAGATCCAGAATGTTAGTCAGAAAAAGGACAACTGTAAATATGTATTTGTTATTTGTTCCGCTGAGGATAGTATTCCATCTTTCATCTTCGTCCAATTCTTGTGAAGCCAGATCGAAATGGGAACCAAATTGCCCGCGTTGAGCTGCCAGCGCCGGACACTCCATGACTAGGTGGAATATGGTCTCCGGTATGGTTTCAATTTCGCAAAACCGACAGTAGTTCCTTGCTTTGGGGATCTGGTTTGTTATGGCTAAATAGTAGTTTGTCGGCAGGATATTCAATCTGATTCTCAGAAATGTTGATCTAATCACTGGATCGGGAAATAATCGCAGGTATGGTTGTGGTTCATTTAGTTTTCTGTTGTCCTTGTTACAGTATAATGTCCGCTTATAGGAGTTTTTCTGTTCGATGGTTTTGATCCAGTCATTTTGTAGGAGTTTGACTTTGGCATGTTGGGGACGCTTCGTTAAAAGTTCTTGAGATATTTCTTCTTGTTCCATTTCCTTGGTGATAGATTTTTTCCATTTTGATAGAACTGTGGTGTTTAAGGTCGCTGTTTTAGTTTTGAGGATGTTGATTGCCGGTGTCTTGTCGTCGGACAGGAGTTTACGATAGATGTCCAGACGTTTCCATCGTACTATGGAGCCGATAGATTGAGTTGCAAGTTCGTACCTTATTCGTGGCATGGGGTACGATTTCGGTAGTGATAGAATCTTACGCCAAAATATAGACTCAAATTTCATCCAGTTTACTTCTTGTGCGTTCAGCATTGTTTCAGTGCCATAAGTTATTATTGGAATGTATTTTTGCTTGTAGTACGCAATTATCGGTTTAAATGAAAACTTTCCGAATTTTCTGTGTAGGATGCAGCCTTGGCGTGCTAATGCTTGCGCCTTCTGTTCAATTTTGTCCAACCATTCTGCTTCTGTATTTGATTGGTTAATTGTGATGCCAAGATACTTGAATGTTGTCACGTTTTCCAACTTGTTTCCTTTGATATTGAAGGTGGGTTGTTGTTTAGCTTTATTTTGAAATTTCGTCAATTGCATAGATTTTGTTTTAGTGATATTGATTGTTAGATCATTATGGGTCATGTAGTTGCTCAGAGCTGTGAGTGAGAGTTGCAGGCCATATGGGGTTTTGTCCATTAAGACAATGTCGTCTGCATAAGCCATTATGGATACAGGGGTTGAATTGATTTTTGGGGGGTTTGTTCTATTGTTTTTCAGATGTTGTTCAATATCTGATGTATAGAGGTTGTAAAGAGTCGCTGCTAAAGGACATCCTTGTTTTAGTCCGTTAAATGTTGATATTGCTTCAGTGGTCATTCCTTGTTTTGTGAGCCTGACTTTTATTGAAGTGTCTGAGTATAGTAGTTTGATGGGCTAAAGAATGTTCGGAGGACAGTTCCATGCCTTAAGCTTCGCCCATAATTTTTGCCGAGATATTGCATCAAAGGCCATCTTTAAGTCGATGAACACGGCGTATATCATGGTCTTGGTGTTAATCGCTTCGTGTTTAATGAGATGGAGAAGAAGGAGATTGATGTTCGTTCCAAGATTGGGAGTAAATCCAGTTTGCCGTGTTGAGAATCTACCGGTCGAGTTGGCCCAGGCAGTGAGTTGTTTTAGTAGGACTGATGCAAAGAGTTTCCCTAAAGGGTCGAGTAAGGCAATGGGGCGGAAATTTTGTGGGTTATCACGCGGGCCTTGCTTGTGTATGGGGACTATTGTTGCCGTTTTCCAGGTAGTAGGAATTTGGTTGTGTAAGTTTATAATATCAATTATCTTGTGCAGAAAACTTGCCCATGCCGAGGGGTCTTGTTTGAGCATGGCATTCGAAAGTCCATCAGGGCCCGGCGCTCTTGAGGTGTTAAGTCGATTGATCATGAATAGAAGATCTTCATATGAAATGGGTACTGACCATTTTGTGTTGATTTTACTTTCCTCTTGTTCAGGTGGGTGAGGAAGAGCTGCGTACATAGTTGAAAAATAACTGACCCATGTCTCCTTTGGTACGTTGGCTGTTAGCTTTTGTTGTTTTTGATGGTTTTCGTTCAGAAGATTCCAGAGATCTTTGGTATTATTCGTCCGGTATGTTTTCATCATTGTTTCTGCATCTGTTTGTAGTAATATTGCCTTTTGAGATTTTTTCCAGTTGTTGTAGGTTTGTTTTAATTTGGCAATCTGAATGATGTTTCCTGGTTGTCTATTTTTCTTGAGCTGTATTATCTGTTTCGCCAGCTCCTTTTTTTTTGCTGCTATTTCCTCGTTGTAACTATGCAGATGAGTTTTTTGTGAGCGATTTTCAACTGTTTGCTGGAACGGGAGCAGAATCCATTCATAATTCAGTTTTTCCAAGTCCGGTTTTTTGGAAGTTGATAATTTCTTTGGAAGCGATGGTAGTATTGTTTGTGGAATGCAAAGTCTTGATGATGTACCGTCCAGTTCAAGTAAAGGTTGTCCTAGAGATGGCATTTGATGTCCGGTAAGGTGTGACTGAACTGTTAGCTTATTGTGATCACTGTTGTCGCAAACTATGGTTTGAGCAATGTCGACCGAATCTCGCAGGGTTTGTGAGAGAAAGATATAGTCGATAATTGCTGCAGAGGAGGCTCTTCTCCATGTTGGCATAAAGGGCGTTAAATTGTTTTTTGCATGATTTAAGAGGCTGAGATCTCGAATCTGGATTTCTTTCGTCCATTTTGACGCTTTAGCCGATAGGTATTCGGGTCGTCGTGGAGTACCGTTAGGTGTAATGAGGTTGATGTTTAGGTCTCCGCAGAGTATTAATTCCAAGTTTCTGTAAGTGTCAGCTAGGTTGTCGACTGTGATAAATACAGCGTCGATGAATTCATTAGTTGTAATGGCTACAGGATTCCAGTAGAGATTCAATATGGCGATTTTTGTTTCGTCATTTTCTTTTTGGTCTTGGTGGGTCTTTATTGTTATTATGGTCATCTGAATCCAAGGGTTTATGTTTTCGGTGGTCAGTATTCTCCAATAGGGATTTATTTTGATTAGGGTCAGAAGACCAGATGCTGGTCTTCCGTGTTTTTTTTTTATTGCAGGATTTAGGAAAGCAAGGAAGCCGTCACATGCTGGTGTGTCGGTGATCCAGGTTTCTTGTAGACATATGATTTGAAAGTTTTCAAGATCATTTGATGGCTGAGTGTATAAGTGAAGATTCCCTCTTGTGTTCCATGAACAAAGTGACCATGTGAAATTTGTGTTGTTTAATTGTTATGAGTATGAGTAAACTGAGCTTCTTGAAGAAGTGGTTTCTGTAGTTGAAAGCTCTAGATCGTATATCCTTTTAAAGGGCCGATCCTGACCGTTCGATTGTTCTGCTCTTTTGTCTCTGATAGTTTTTTCATTGATGGCGTGGTGTTCATTTGTGCGAACGGGCCTTTGGTTTCTCACCGGGAGTTTCCTTGTTGTTGTGGTGGCCCAGCACTTGAATCCAAGTTTGAGAAGTTGAGCGCCTTGTGAAGCAATCAGTTCTTGATCATCCTGATTCGAGATTTCGGCGACAATTTTGTCTAGGTGCTTATGATCTTTAAAGGTGATTAAGTCGATCTCAGCTGTTGTTATATGTTGCAGTTGTGGTATTGCTCCAAGCAGGCGGAGAGTGTTTGTTCTGTTCAGTATAAGGGGTTCTTTTCTGTTGATTCGATTTTCAATATGGATTTCATAGATTTAATTTTGTTGCAGTGGATTTATAAACGTGGGCAAAATGCAGTCCGATGTGAATGTTGTATGTATAGTGAGAGAATTGTCCATGACTTGATCATAGTATTCCACTGATAAAGAGCCATCGCTAACAAATGATGCGATTGAATTTTCCTGTAGTGAACTTTCTGAGATGTCTTCATATGGCAGTCTTATTTGCAGGTCTCGGGCGCTGTTATATTCATCAATTATTATGTAACTTGGGGATGTTTCAGATTGTATATCTGGTGGCGTATCTTGCGGTTCTTGGTCTTCGTGAGTTGTCCAGTTTAGTAGGTCGTCCTCTTGCGCAGCGGAGTCTGATTTGAGTTGATGGCCTAAAAGTGGTATTCCGTTCTGTAGCTGCTTAGCAGTGACATTGATCGGGCCCGCTAGTTTCTTCTCAGCAGATCTTGAATTGGTTTTTTCTCGCAAGTCCACTGTTTTTGGTTGTGAAATAAGTTCAGTGGGTATTATTGTTCTGAGGAACGCTCTAGAGCCTGTTTGTCGTTTTTTGATAGCCTTAGGGTGTGTTGATTTTGCAGCATTGGTTGTTTTTTCTTTCGAGAAGATCTTGTATTGTTCTATTTTATTCTCTTTTAGCTGGCCGTCGCCTTGTACTTCTGGATGTAGAGTTAAGGCAGCCGCAGTTCTCTGTTGAATGGTGTTTATGCCCGGCGTTTGTAGTTGTGCTTTTGTACTTTGTACAACGTTTTCATTTGTTTGTTGAACTAATGTTTGATTATGTCTTATATCCATCGGTTGGTTTTGTTGTTGTTCTCGCTGTGTTTTGAGAAGGGTAAGTAGTTCAAAGTTTAAGTTTGTTTTTTCCTGTCGATCGCTTCTAGCCATTTCTGCTAGTCGTTGTTGCCAGCGATTTGATTGCTCCGCTTCTGAGTTCAGTCGGACTTCTATTGTATTGATGAAATTCTCGATGTAGATCTGCTTTGAGTGAATCATGGCTAACAGAGTTGCTTGATCCTTGATGTTATCCTTCATTGATTCTTGGATCTTAATGAAAGGTATCATTGTTTGCGAGAGCACTGCAATCAACGTATTTTGCAGGTCAAGCATCGTGGTTGGAATCCTGGGGTTGGGGTGTTCATCCTGTTCGTTATGCTCAGTTGTTGGGTTTGAAGGTTTGGTTTCTGAGGCATATACTGCGTGTTTTGACTGCTCGTTTTTGTTGAAGATGTCAGGCGTGTAAAAAGATTCATCTGTATCATAGTTAAATTGTTTGGGTAACTTATGGTTTCCTGGTTGGATCTTTTCGTGTTCTTTTTTAATTGTTCTATTTCCAAATTCTTGAAAAAGACAAGGCGTTGAGGTCATCTGTGAATTATGAGTTTCTGGTGTTGTGCCGAATATTTCTTTTCGTTTGTCAAGATTTAACATGATAGATTCGATTTCTGTTATGTCCATTGATAATCTTTTAGCCTTGGTTATATTTTGTTTGTTAATATTTTCAGACGCTTGTGGATATTTGCTTGAGTTGTGGGTTTGCAGCCATGCAAGCTTAGCTAGTCTTGCTTTCTCTTTTTTTGCTTGTTGAGTTACAGTTTGTGAGTTGCGTGATGTTGTGGAAATCCGTTGTTCTTCTAATTGCGGTTTGAGAGGTTCGTGAGGCTCACTTCCGTTAAAAGGTTCATGCGGTCCAATTCCAATGGCAGTTGGGTCTGTATGATCTGTGTTAGTAATCTGTGCATCAGCTGTTAATGAATTGGGCTCTCCTGTGTATTCGTTTGTTTGAAGTGCATGTTGATCAGTGACTTTGTATACTTGTTGTCCTTTTATTGCGGCACTTGGAGTCTCTTGGCTTTTCTTTTCCTCGTCGTAAGCTTGCGTGTGTTCTCTAATGGTCTGATAATTTGAGGCAGCATACATGCTGTGTATGTGTGGTTCTTTATTGTGCGTCTGCCTTTGAGGAACTGTAGACAGTTCTTGGTGTCGGTCCCGAGTTGATGCTTGAGGTGGTATAGTTGGTTCCTCAGATTGGCCTTGTCTTGAGCTCATGTTTGAAGGATCTTGTGTTTCATTTAGCCGCTCGTCGCAGATTTTTTTTAGTTCTTTTTCATCGAAATGTTCTTCATCGGTTTGTTTAGTGCTGTCTATGGATGGGATGATATTCGTTCTTATCGGTTTTTTGCCAATTTCTGCACTATCAGGCGTAATTTTTTCGGGCACTATGTTTTCCTTTAGTAGAGTCTCGGGTGTATTTGATGAGCTTGGATAGTGTGATGTATTAGAGATGAGCTCTGACAGGGTTGGTTCATCATAGGTTTTAGGTTCAGATAAGTAGTTATCCTTTGGGCATTTGATTGGAACGAGTTTTGCTTGAGCTGCGCTTAACACTTCGTCATAATTGTTGTCAAATTCGCAAGTAATCAGGTATTCAGCTTTCAGCGTACTGTGCTGAGGATGTGCTGTTGTGTTGGTTTGAGCTTGAGGACTTGGGTGGGCGTTTATTTGAGTTGTTGTGTCATTTTCTGCTTCGAACAGGTCATCTTCAATAAGGTAGTGTTCAGTGTCGTGGGAGGCGTGTTGTATCTGCTGGTTCTGTGCGAGTTTTGCTGATTGAGCTCTTGAAAGTGATTGTTCTAGCGTCAGCTGTGATACGTCGAGGACAGACAAGGCTGCTGTGCATAGTTTGGTTCTTAGTCTTGTTTTTGGCCGCACGGTTGGTTGTTGTTTAGGTCTAGTTGACGTCATTTCTTCTTTATGTGAGTCACCTGCCAGAGGAGCGAAGCTCTGTGTGAGACGTAGCAGGGTTGGTAGCAGGAAATTTACTGTCAGGTTCTGGGTGGATAATACGGTTTTCTATGCAGGATGCGTGTGAACTGTTGATTTGAGGTTAGAGGGACAAGTTGCAGGATCCAAGGAATAATCCTTTCGGTCTCCTGTAGGTGAAAGGGTTGTATAGTTGAGGTGCAAGGCGGTTGCCTTTCCGGTCTCTCAGGTTAGGAGTTCTTCCAGAGAGGTTTTCTCTCCGTTAATGATGCTACTGGGTAGAGGATCCCAGGTCTCTCAGGTTAGGAGTTCTTCCAGAGAGGTTTCCTCTCCGTTAATGATGCTACTGGGTAGAGGATCCCAGGGCCTGGTCTTTTTCTGTCTCCTTTTGACTAATCCGAGAAGGTGGCCTATTAGTCTCTCAGCAGTACTTGCAGTTTCCAGGGGAGTATGTGCTCCGTTGGTAATAAAGCCACCCACGGGAGTCACAGGTCAAGCTCTTCCTGTCTCTTGTGGGTGAGGTGGTTAACGTAGGACTAGTATCCACTGGAGTCAAGGGCTTCGCCCGTTCGATCTCCAGTGGGGGTAATTAAAGCTGTCGATTGCAGTCTTAATGGGAGTGTTCTTATGAGCTCTTGTTAGTTGTAGTTACTTCCGGGTTGTGTTGCTCACCACAAGATCCAAGGGTCGAGCCCTTTCGGTCTCTTGTGGGATGATAGGGTGAGGGTCTCGGGATGTCGTCTTTGTCACTTGATGGTGTTATTCGCTACAAGATCCAAGGGTCTGGCCCGTGCGGTCTCTTGTAGGATGAGGGGTTGAGGACCCCGAGATGGCGTCTCCGTTATTTATTAGTTTTTAGTTTGATGTTAATGGTTGCTTCCGGGTAGTGTTGTTCACCACAAGATCCAAGGGTCAAGCCCTTTCGGTCTCTTGTGGGGTGATAGGCTGGGGGTTTCGTTAATGGTTGCTTCCGGGTAGTGTTGTTCACCACAAGATCCAAGGGTCAAGCCCTTTCGGTCTCTTGTGGGGTGATAGGCTGGGGGTTTCGTTAATGGTTGCTTCCGGGTAGTGTTGTTCACCACAAGATCCAAGGGTCAAGCCCTTTCGGTCTCTTGTGGGGTGATAGGCTGGGGGTTTCGGGGTGATGTCTATGTCACTTAATAGTGTTATTCGCCACAAGGTCCACCGGTCTAGCCCAATCGGTCTCTTGCGGGGATGGGTGGAGTCGCAGATGGCTTAGGAAAGTACAATGGGTGCAGCGGAGTCTTGGTTCGTGCGGCGGTGATGCAAGGAAGGATGAATCAGCGGTAAGTGTAGGTGACAGTCGGGCGGTCGGGCCGTGGGGAGAAGGGGGGGGCAGCGGTGAATGCAGGTGACCAGCGGGCGGTCGGGCCGGGGGGAGAGAGGGGGAGGGGCCCGGCGGGTGCCGGGATGATGGGGGAGGGGAAGGTGAGAGTGCAGAGGGAGGTGAAGAGGTGAGAGAACACGAGAAGCGAGCGAGGTAGACCGAGCCGGTGCCGAAGGGGGAGTGGGGGGAAGGGCGGGAACGGAGGAAGAGGTGAATAGGAGCGGAGGAGCGGAGGAATAGGTAAGAGGACGCGGAAAGCGAGCGGGGTGGCAGCAAAAAAGAGTTAAGAAAAGGTTTACGAGTACCGGGGAAGGAAAGAGTAGGGAGGTGGCGAAAGTGAAAGCAAGGGGGGGTTTGTTACTTACGCGACCAGACAAGTGGTCAGGGTGAAGGTGTGTTCAGGCTTAGTTCAGACTTAGTTCAGTTTTTCTCAGCTTCGAGAGCGGTCCGGAGTGTGATTACGGCACTTTTGGAAGATCTTCTGAGGAAGAAGGCAGGCGCCGCGAGAGCGCCGCAGAGCCCAAAGACCAAAAGACTCTGCAGCAGACTCCGCGGCCGCTCCGCGGCTTGCTGGGTAATTTGAATCCTCTCAGAGTAGAGGTAAAAAGAGGACTAAGGGTATATCCACCCTGACTGGAAACTGGAGAAAACGCTGTAGGGTCTCTGCCCAACACTGTCCAAAAGACTCTGCAGCAGACTCCGCGGCCGCTCCGCGGCTTGCTGGGTAATTTGAATCCTCTCAGAGTAGAGGTAAAAAGAGGACTAAGGGTATATCCAACCTGACTGGAAACTGGAGAAAACGCTGTAGGGTCTCTGCCCAACACTGTCCAAAAGACTCTGCAGCAGACTCCGCGGCCGCTCCGCGGCTTGCTGGGTAATTTGAATCCTCTCAGAGTAGAGGTAAAAAGAGGACTAAGGGTATATCCACCCTGACTGGAAACTGGAGAAAACGCTGTAGGGTCTCTGCCCAACACTGTCCAAAAGACTCTGCAGCAGACTCCGCGGCCGCTCCGCGGCTTGCTGGGTAATTTGAATCCTCTCAGAGTAGAGGTAAAAAGAGGACTAAGGGTATATCCACCCTGACTGGAAACTGGAGAAAACGCTGTAGGGTCTCTGCCCAACACTGTCCAAAAGACTCTGCAGCAGACTCTGCGGCCGCTCCGCGGCTTGCTGGGTAATTTGAATCCTCTCAGAGTAGAGGTAAAAAGAGGACTAAGGGTATATCCACCCTGACTGGAAACTGGAGAAAACGCTGTAGGGTCTCTGCCCAACACTGTCCAAAAGACTCTGCAGCAGACTCCGCGGCCGCTCCGCGGCTTGCTTGGTAATTTGAATCCTCTCAGAGTAGAGGTAAAAAGAGGACTAAGGGTATATCCACCCTGACTGGAAACTGGAGAAAACGCTGTAGGGTCTCTGCCCAACACTGTCCAAAAGACTCTGCAGCAGACTCCGCGGCCGCTCCGCGGCTTGCTGGGTAATTTGAATCCTCTCAGAGTAGAGGTAAAAAGAGGACTAAGGGTATATCCACCCTGACTGGAAACTGGAGAAAACGCTGTAGGGTCTCTGCCCAACACTGTCCAAAAGACTCTGCAGCAGACTCCGCGGCCGCTCCGCGGCCGCTCCGCGGCTTGCTGGGTAATTTGAATCCTCTCAGAGTAGAGGTAAAAAAAGGACTAAGGGTATATCCACCCTGACTGGAAACTGGAGAAAACGCTGTAGGGTCTCTGCCCAACACTGTCCAAAAGACTCTGCAGCAGACTCCGCCTTGTGCATTTTAAAGAATATGTATTCAGTAACAGTGGTCAAAACTACTAGCTGCAGAGTGAAGTAACTTTGACCCAAAAAACAGGCGCACACTAGCATTTTGCGTTTTTTGGTTCGGGCATTGCCCTGTTGCCCTGTCCGAGACTGACACTGTTAGAAGCCCAAAGACCTTTAAAAGTGATAATCTGCCACTCTTTGTCCCAATTCTCAACCCGCTCTTTCGTGGCTTTAAATCGGGCGAGTTAAAAAAAAATATATTGGTTTATTATATTTTCTTAATATTATTTACTCACCCTCCATTAAAATATGATAATGCTGCATTTTATGATGGTACCTCCAACCTCTCTGAAACCGGGCCATTTTTTGTGGGGAGTTGCAGGCCAGCGAGTGAGAAAATAATCCTGTCGGGGTGCGAACCTCGTGGGCAACTCAACATATTTTTGCAGCTGGCTCATTGTTTTGCATTAACCCCTTAGTGGATCCCTGTAAAAGAAATGTGGATCCGAAGAACCTTAGCTGTGCCGCTCGTAATTTATATAGGAAGCTAAAGATGCCCTAGTGTTTACTGGCTTCTTGAATATCGCTTCCACTAAATAGCACCCCTTATACCCTTGCATCTGTTTTTAGGACTATAAGTCACCCAGCTTGGGGTCGATCTTAACAAGTCTCCTGAGGTATTTTATGAATGAGAACACACCTGCTTTCCACTGACAATTCCACAGGAAGCCGGGTTCATGTAGGAGGAGGAGGAGGTCTGGGGGGAGGGGATTCTAACAGAGATATCCAGGTGAGGCAAGGGGACCAGACCAACTGCTGGTCCATGTTATGGGAGAGGGGGTCATCTCTAAGTGTCTAGGAGCAAACATTATGTTCCTATATTGCTTCACAATTTAAGGTATGTGATGGGGTGCACGGGAGAAAGACAACCCTGACACAAGGTTGTGTAGTCAATTTGACAAACAGCAGATGTCCACAATCTTGTGGAACACTCCCGTCCCTGCACCCTCATTATACTGTAATCCAAACAATATCTTTATGTATTTCTTCATCAATAGGTCACAAGAATACTCGTAATTCTGTTTCTGTAGTAAATAAAAAAAGTTTACTTTATCTTTTTCTTATTCCCATAAACCAGTTGTGAAAAAGAACCAATCTGTTTAAACAAGCCTGATTTTCAAAACAAAAGCATTCATTGTTCAGCTATCCCCTTATCCAGATATATATAAATCACAAGAATTTCTTAGAAACACCGATCATTTTACATAGTTATACATTAATAAAGCAATAATAATGTGATCCCCTTAGGGCTAGCTCTACGAATTTCGGGAAAGAATTGCCTTCATCAGGAGCTGGCTATTCAATTCCTTGTGTTCCACTTTCAAATCTAAACAGATCACAAATGGTAACAATGTAAAATATTTGGCAACATGTTCCACTCTTGTCAATTTCAATTATTGTATCTGTCATAAATCCCATATTAATAATCACCTGGATGATTCTGCTTTGTGTCTATTTCTCAAAGGCTTCCTCCTATCAACGATCCTCCTATAAATTAACGAGGTAGATTCAATCAGTGCGAACTCTTTACTTGTACTGTATCATAACAAGTATCTATATATCTTGATTTTATTTTAAAAGGAGATAAAGAAATTTAATGCGGCAGATAAAATACCAATCATTACCTGTATGTCATTGGTTCCCACAACTGTGGTTTTTGAAGGTAGTGACTTAAATCTGTTTGTAATTCCGTTATCAACTTTCTAGCTGTAGGCTCAGTCCCAAATGGGTCCCCTGTAGGTAAAAATTGGTTGAATACCTCTTAGAGCCATCTCTACCGAATGAGGATGAGCAATCTGCTAGTTTTGTGGGTTAATCTTGATTTGACATGGATGTTACCTCTAGTCTAATGTAGTCTCCACTTGGTCCCCTGTGGGTGAAAGATTAAATCTGCTACCCACACCCACAGGGGACCAAGTGGAGGCTGCATTGGCAGCTAGTGTGAAATGTGGATTAGTGACCAGTGCCACAGATATTAGACTAGAGGTAAACTCCATGTCAAATCAGGATTAATCCATACATACCAGCAGATTGCTAATCCTCCTTAGGAAGAGATGGCGCTAAGAGCTATTCAACCAATTGTTACCTACAGGGGACCCATTTCGAACTGAGCCAAAAACTGCTGAGAACCTTTCATTTCCACCAGGCATGTTCATGTTCACAGCTCTGCTGCCTTATTGCCCTTTTTTGGCCCACACTCTCCATATTTTGGCTTTCGTATTGTTCGCTGTAATGTTTAGACCATCAGTCTTTCTCTATGCCCTCTGACTCTGGTTATGGACAGGTCTGAGTTCCATGCTTGCATCTTTTCTCCAATATTCTTAACTTTAGGGATACCAATTTGTTGGTTGTGCCGCTACTGATACGCTTGGACATTCGCCTTGTAGCTCTTAATAGTGTTATGTGGCAGTGCCCTGGACATTTTGTTTGCTCTATTTCTCTTAATTGCTCTAGCAGTGTTCTGCTAGTTATACTCCTGTGGATACATTTTGAGCCTATTTTATCATTTGGTTTCACAGTTAACCCAGGCCTGCTAAGCTGACTAATGTCCTTTGCCCGTACCCTGGGCCGAGCAGGTCCTTCCACCAGAGTCCACTATTATGGGCATCATTAAGCACAGCCTTGCTGTTCTGACAGGTAATCATTTTCTCTGTCCCAGTTAGCATTTACTGGTTTTTGTTTTGTTTTCTTTCTTTTTTTGGCCTTAATGCACTTATTCTATTTTTCAGCCTGTGGACAACCCTAGCGTACTGCAGGGCGTTTCCTCCAGCATATACACCTCGTTCATTTATCGTGTCAGTGTCTGGCTCACTATGTGAGGTTAGTTGTGTCCACTTTCCACTAGTTCATCATCCTATGGGACTTGGCCCTTCGTTCCTGCAGTTCCACTTACTGATTTGGCACACTTGGCTCCTGCTTCTCTGGCTCTCCCGTGGTTTCTCCTATCCCTGCTCCCGCAGACTAACAAGCCGATTCATGGAATTATTAGCGCGGCGCAAGTGGCCAAAAATGTGCGAATCGCAGTGGAATAGCGAAAATTGCAGTGCAAGTGCGAAAATCGCACGAAAAGCAGCGCACATCGATTCATGGAAGGCCGTGCACGAGAAAACCATCGGATGTGCGATAAAAAAGTGCGCGGCGCACGTTGGCGCACAGGCCATCTAACGGCGTGCGCCAGGTTACAGCGAAAATCGCACAGGCCACAGCGAAAATCGCACATAGCGCGGCGCACGCAACAAAAGTAGGCGGAACACGGGGCGTAACACTCGGAATGTGGAACAACTTGCCAAAATGTGGGCGTCACGGGGGAAGCACAGGGTACAAGTGCGCGGAACGCCCACACGCTCGCCTACAACACGTATTCATGGAATAGAATAGGGCAAAAAAGCGCACGCTCAAACCAGCGCACAGGCACAAACACGACCGCCACAAGAAAGCAGGCGGTAGCGTCTCTGCGCCTGTAAGAAATGTGCGCCAAAAGGTGCGCCAACAAATAGCACCTATATACAGCCATGATGAATGCCCAATACTGTGGCCCTCCAGGACAAATGACGTGCAAAGGGGTACCCACAAACACAGACACGCGCTGACAGAAAAAAAACGTGTGCGTGTATACCGGGGTGCGCGGGAAGTCTCACACGCGAATTGGCCGGGTACGTGGATTACAGGGGTGCGCGGGAAGTCCCACACGCGATTTGTCAGGGTACGTGAATTTCAGGTGTGCGCGGGAAGTTCCACACGCGATATGGCCGGGTACGTGGATTTCAGGGGTGCGCGGGAAGTCCCACACGCGATTAGGCAGGGTACGTGGATTTCAGGGGTGCGCGGGAAGTTCCACACGCGATTTGGCCGGGTACGTGGATTTCAGGGGTGCGCGGGAAGTCCCACACGCGATTAGGCAGGGTACGTGGATTGCAGGGGTGCGCGGGAAGTTACACATGCGATTTGGCCGTGTACGTGGATTTCAGGGGTGCGCGGGAAGTACCACACGCGATTTGTCAGGGTACGTGGATTTCAGGGGTGCGCGGGAAGTTCCACACGCGATTAGTCAGGGTACGTGGATTGCAGGGGTGCGTGTGAAGTTCCACACGCGATTTGGCCGTGTACGTGGATTTCAGGGGTGCGCGGGAAGTTACACACGCGATTTGGCCGGGTACGTGGATTTCAGGGGTGCGCGGGAACTTCCACACGCGATTAGTCAGGGTACGTGGATTGCAGGGGTGCGCGGGAAGTTCCACACGCGATTTGGCCGTGTACGTGGATTTCAGGGGTGCGCGGGAAGTTACACACGCGATTTGGCCGGGCACGTGGATTTCAGGGGTGCGCGGGAACTTCCACACGCGATTTGGCCGTGTAAGTGGATTTCAGGGGTGCGCGGGAAGTACCACACGCGATTTGTCAGGGTACGTGGATTTCAGGGGTGCGCGGGAAGTTCCACACGCGATTTGGCCGGGTACGTGGATTTCAGGGGTGCGCGGGAAGTTCCACACGCGATTTGGCCGTGAACGTGGATTTCAGGGGTGCGCGGGAAGTACCACACGCGATTTGTCAGGGTACGTGGATTTCAGGGGTGCGCGGGAAGTTACACACGCGATTTGGCCGGGTACGTGGATTTCAGGGGTGCGCGGGAAGTTCCACACGCGATTTGGCCGGGTACGTGGATTTCAGGGGTGCGCGGGAAGTTCCACACGCGATTAGTCAGTGTACGTGGATTGCAGGGGTGCGCGGGAAGTTCCACACGCGATTTGGCCGTGTACGTGGATTTCAGGGGTGCGCGGGAAGTACCACACGCGATTTGTCAGGGTACGTGGATTTCAGGGGTGCGCGGGAAGTTACACACGCGATTTGGCCGGGTACGTGGATTTCAGGGGTGCGCGGGAAGTTCCACACGCGATTTGGCCGGGTACGTGGATTTCAGGGGTGCGCGGGAAGTTCCACACGCGATTTGGCTGTGTGCTCCCAGGTATTACCTGTACACCCTCCACGGCCCCTGCAGGCAGCACACACCACAGGGGACAACCCTGCACACCTGCTCATGTCACCCACCACCCCCACCCCCCAGCCACCAGGGGCACCCTCCACCAGGCCCCCACCCATCTCTCCCACCACCCCCACCCCCCAGCAGTGCAGGGGCATCCTCCACCAGGCCCCCACCCATGTCTCCCACCACCCCCACCCCCCAGCAGTGCAGGGGCATCCTCCACCAGGCCCCCACCCATGTCTCCCACCACCCCCACCCCCCAGCAGTGCAGGGGCATCCTCCACCAGGCCCCCACCCATGTCTCCCACCACCCCCACCCCCCAGCCACCAGGGGCACCCTCCACCAGGCCCCCACCCATGTCACCCACCACCCCCACCCCCCAGCAGTGCAGGGGCATCCTCCACCAGGCCCCCACCCATGTCTCCCACCACCCCCACCCCCCAGCAGTGCAGGGGCATCCTCCACCAGGCCCCACCCATGTCTCCCACCACCCCCACCCCCCAGCCACCAGGGGCACCCTCCACCAGGCCCCCACCCATGTCTCCCACCACCCCCACCCCCAAGCAGTGCAGGGGCATCCTCCACCAGGCCCCCACCCATGTCTCCCACCACCCCCACCCCCCAGGGGCATCCTCCACCAGGCCCCCACCCATGTCTCCCACCACCCCCACCCCCCAGCAGTGCAGGGGCATCCTCCACCAGGCCCCCACCCATGTCTCCCACACCCCCACCCCCCAGCCACCAGGGGCACCCTCCACCAGGCCCCCACCCATGTCACCCACCACCCCCACCCACCAGCCACCAGGGGCACCCTCCACCAGGCCCCCACCCATGTCTCCCACCACCCCCACCCCCCAGCACTGTGGGGCACCTGCCAGCAGGCCCCCACCCATGTCTCCCACCACCCTGACCCCCCAGCCACCAGGTGCACCCTCCACCAGGCCCCCACCCATGTCACCCACCACCCCCACCCCCCAGCAGTGCAGGGGCATCCTCCACCAGGCCCCCACCCATGTCTCCCACCACCCCCACCCCCCAGGGGCACCCTCCACCAGGCCCCCACCCATGTCACCCACCACCCCCACCCCCCAGCAGTGCAGGGGCATCCTCCACCAGGCCCCCACCCATGTCTCCCACCACCCCCACCCCCAGCAGTGCAGGGGCATCCTCCACCAGGCCCCCACCCATGTCTCCCACCACCCCCACCCCCGAGCCACCAGGGGCACCCTCCACCAGGCCCCCACCCATGTCAGCCCAGCCACCAGGGGCACCCTCCACCAGGCCCCCACCCATGTCTCCCACCACCCCCACCCCCCAGCACTGTGGGGCACCTGCCAGCAGGCCCCCACCCATGTCTCCCACCACCCCCACCCCCCAGCCACCAGGGGCACCCTCCACCAGGCCCCCACCCATGTCACCCACCACCCCCACCCCCCAGCCACCAGGGGCACCCTCCACCAGGCCCCCACCCATGTCTCCCACCACCCCCACCCCCAAGCAGTGCAGGGGCATCCTCCACCAGGCCCCCACCCATGTCTCCCACCACCCCCACCCCCCAGCCACCAGGGGCATCCTCCACCAGGCCCCCACCCATGTCTCCCACCACCCCCACCCCCCAGCACTGTGGGGCACCTGCCAGCAGGCCCCCACCCATGTCACCCACCACCCCACCCCCCAGCCACCAGGGGCACCCTCCACCAGGCCCCCACCCATGTCACCCACCACCCCCACCCCCCAGCCACCAGGGGCAGCCTCCACCAGGCCCCCACTCATGCCCAACTCATGTCTCCCACCACCCCCACCCCCCAGCCACCAGGGGCACCCTCCACCAGGCCCCCACCCATGTCACCCACCACCCCCACCCCCCAGCCACCAGGGGCACCCTCCACCAGGCCCCCACCCATGTCACCCACCACCCCCACCCCCCAGCAGTGCAGGGGCATCCACCACCAGGCCCCCACCCATGTCTCCCACCACCCCCACCCCCCAGCAGTGCAGGGGCATCCTCCACCAGGCCCCCACCCATGTCTCCCACCACCCCCACCCCCCAGCAGTGCAGGGGCATCCTCCACCAGGCCCCCACCCATGTCTCCCACCACCCCCACCCCCCAGCAGCGCAGGGGCAGCCTCCACCAGGCCCCCACCCATGTCTCCCACCACCCCCACCCCCCAGCCACCAGGGGCACCCTCCACCAGGCCCCCACCCATGTCACCCACCACCCCCACCCCCCAGCCACCAGGGGCACCCTCTACCAGGCCCTCACCCATGTCTCCCACCACCCCCACCCCCAGCACTGTGGGGCACCTGCCAGCAGGCCCCCACCCATGTCTCCCACCACCCCCACCCCCCAGCCACCAGGGGCACCCTCCACCAGGCCCCCACCCATGTCACCCACCACCCCCACCCCCCAGCAGTGCAGGGGCATCCTCCACCAGGCCCCCACCCATGTCTCCCACCACCCCCACCCCCCAGCCACCAGGGGCACCCTCCACCAGGCCCCCACCCATGTCACCCACCACCCCCACCCCCCAGCCACCAGGGGCACCCTCCACCAGGCCCCCACCCATGTCTCCCACTACCCCCACCCCCCAGCACTGTGGGGCACCTGCCAGCAGGCCCCCACCCATGTCTCCCACCACCCCCACCCCCCAGCAGTGCAGGGGCATCCTCCACCAGGCCCCCACCCATGTCTCCCACCACCCCCACCCCCCAGCAGTGCAGGGGCAGCCTCCACCAGGCCCCCACCCATGTCTCCCACCACCCCCACCCCCAGCCACCAGGGGCACCCTCCACCAGGCCCCCACCCATGTCACCCACCACCCCCACCCCCCAGCCACCAGGGGCACCCTCCACCAGGCCCTCACCCATGTCTCCCACCACCCCCACCCCCCAGCACTGTGGGGCACCTGCCAGCAGGCCCCCACCCATGTCTCCCACCACCCCCACCCCCCAGCCACCAGGGGCACCCTCCACCAGGCCCCCACCCATGTCACCCACCACCCCCACCCCCCAGCAGTGCAGGGGCATCCTCTACCAGGCCCCCACCCATGTCTCCCACCACCCCCACCCCCCAGCCACCAGGGGCACCCTCCACCAGGCCCCCACCCATGTCACCCACCCCCCAGCCACCAGGGGCACCCTCCACCAGGCCCCCACCCATGTCTCCCACCACCCCCACCCCCCAGCACTGTGGGGCACCTGCCAGCAGGCCCCCACCCATGTCACCCACCACCCCCACCCCCCAGCCACCAGGGGCACCCTCCACCAGGCCCCCACCCATGTCACCCACCACCCCCACCCCCCAGCCACCAGGGGCACCCTCCACCAGGCCCCCACCCATGTCTCCCACCACCCCCACCCCCCAGCACTGTGGGGCACCTGCCAGCAGGCACCCACCCATGTCACCTACCACCCCCACCCCCCAGCCACCAGGGGCACCCTCCACCAGGCCCCCACCCATGTCACCCACCACCCCCACCCCCCAGCCACCAGGGGCATCCTCCACCAGGCCCCCACTCATGCCCAACTCATGTCTCCCACCACCCCCACCCCCCATCCACCAGGGGCACCCTCCACCAGGCCCCCACCCATGTCACCCACCACCCCCACCCCCCAGCCACCAAGGGCACCCTCCACCAGGCCCCCACCCATGTCACCCATCACCCCCACCCCCCAGCAGTGCAGGGGCATCCTCCACCAGGCCCCCACCCATGTCTCCCACCACCCCCACCCCCCAGCACTGTGGGGCACCTGCCAGCAGGCCCCCACCCATGTCTCCCACCACCCCCACCCCCCAGCCACCAGGGGCACCCTCCACCAGGCCCCCACCCATGTCACCCACCACCCCCACCCCCCAGCAGTGCAGGGGCATCCTCCACCAGGCCCCCACCCATGTCTCCCACCACCCCCACCCCCCAGCACTGTGGGGAACCTGCCAGCAGGCCCCCACCCATGTCTCCCACCCCCCAGCCACCAGGGGCACCCTCCACCAGGCCCCCACCCATGTCACCCACCACCCCCACCCCCCAGCAGTGCAGGGGCATCCTCCACCAGGCCCCCACCCATGTCTCCCACCACCCCCACCCCCCAGCCACCAGGGGCACCCTCCACCAGGCCCCCACCCATGTCACCCACCACCCCCACCCCCCAGCCACCAGGGGCACCCTCCACCAGGCCCCCACTCATGTCTCCCACCACCCCCACCCCCCAGCACTGTGGGGCACCTGCCAGCAGGCACCCACCCATGTCACCCACCACCCCCACCCCCCAGCCACCAGGGGCACCCACCACCAGGCCCCCACCCATGTCTCCCACCACCCCCACCCCCCAGCCACCAGGGGCAGCCTCCACCAGGCACCCACACATGTCCCCCTGCCCCCAGGTCCTGACGATACTCAATCATGGCAGTAATGGGCAGCATACCCAGCACAAACACCCAGGCAAGGATTGCATCCACCCACATAGTGAATGCAATTACATGATACAACCCCAATGGCAAGTATGTAAATGAACACATGTCCGTCACACACACATACACAATGGGTGCAAGTGAATGTCAAAACCCATATCATGACATGTATGAAACCAATGAGAAAATACCACAAGTGAAAGTTAAAAAAACATGTATTAAAGATGAAAAATAAGTAAACAAATCAAACATACAACAATGGGGATAACAAAATAAATGGTCCATGTCCGAGAACAAATGTAAAAATAAAAAAAACAAAGTAATCCAAAAACAAATGTTGTCCAAAGCAATATCATGTGGAAGGAAAATAATGAAAAACCATTTCCTCATGGTGAACACAATAATCAATAAAAAAAATGTTTCTTCAAAAAGCAAACTATATACACGAATATTCCAGGGTCCATGAGCCCAACACCATAAATGAAACCTACTACTACCTAATGAAAAAAATATATACAAAAAAGTGGCCATTGTCCGAGCGGTCCAAAAAAATAAAAATGAATAAAGGAAAGCTAACACTAACTAACTAAATAACTATATACAAAGGCAGCGGGCAAGTCCTGCGGCTCACTCGGTGATGTTGCTGGCCAGGGCATCATCGAACTCCATGTCGATGTCCTGGAGGCGGGACTCTGTCCTGGCCCCGAGGTCTCGCAGGGATAACCCCATGTTCAGCTCAAACTCCCTGCGAGCTTCCTCGAGGCACTCAGCCCGCCTCAACGCCCGACGCATGGAGAACTCCGCCCTGACCATGGTGAGCCGCTCCTCTTCCGCCCGCTGCCGCTCCGCACCTATCCGCTGGACCAACTGCTCCCACACGGAAGACACCACCATCCCAGGGTTGCCCTGCCCTCCGGCCGATGCCTGCCCCTCTGATCTTGATGGCCCCGAGCCATGATGCCTCCCACGTCGAGCCTGCTGCTGCCTCCGACGCCACTGCCTCTGCCAGCACGACGGCATCCAGGCTGATGGAAACCACCGACGCCGTCGTGCACGTGCCCTGCCCGATGATGCTGTCACATCTTCCATCTGCTGGGGTCCAGTTGCTGTGTTGTCCACCCCTGCTGGACCTCCGACTCCCAACTGTGGCAGGGATGGGATCCCCACTGAGCTGGCTGCAATGGTCGGGGCAGGTCCACAGGGGGCCCTGGTGGCATCTGGGCCGGAAGACGGCAAGGAGAACGACTGGTGTATAGCCTGCACAGAGGAGGAGAGGGCCGCCAGTTTGGCCAACACATGCAGCAAACCCCCGAACATGGCCGATCCCAATTGGGCCACGTCAGCAGGGTGCACTTCGTGATGACGTGCGTGCTCCTCCCGGGAAGCATGCACGGCATCACGAATCACAGCCGTGCGCATCGCGACCCCAATCAGGACCTTCTCCACACGGCCAGGGGTTCCCACGTCCGCAGGTGGAGGGGAGTCAGGTGACATGGACATCCCCTCTACCTGCGGACGGGCCTGGGACGGGGCATCCCTGCTGGTGCATGGTGGTGCACTCACAGGGTCAGGGACAGCGACATGCACAGGCCCCTCCACGGTGACCTGTGCTGCCTCCTGCCCCTGGCCCTGGACTGCACCACTTGCACCAGCAGGGATGCCCCCACCAGGCCCCATGTGTGCCCCAGTGGCGGCCTCCTCCTCCTCTGTGCAAACCACCAACCTGGATGGCTCCTCACCGTCTCCCACCGTAGCAGGCCCCTGTGGGGGCTCACCCACCCCTTCCGCTGCAGCCGTGGGGGCATCCCCGCCACCTTGCTCCACAGCGCCGTCTCCGCCCTCTTCTTCACTAGCCGCTGCGTAGAGGGAGACAAAGAACACAAGCATCAGGGTACTGTACAATGGTCCCCTAGACAGGAAGCAATAGCAGATGAGCACCACTGTCAAAGTACACTTCCATCATGTCCCTCCACAAAACATGGGTCAGTCCAGGCAAAACACACACAGTAACAGGCATGGTGCATGCCATGGACATTTCCATGCATGTCCAATGGACTCTTGAAACATTCAATGATATGTAACTCACATGCATCATGGCTCATGCCTATCACATGCACACACTTCACCTCAGTCACATCCATCTGGCCCCAAACACACCAAACACAGCGGATACAAGGGTAATTTGGCTGCTTCACTGAATCTGTGCATTGTCACACACATGTGTCATGCATCCATGGCATGCACAAGTCACAGACACGCAGGTCAGGCACACAGACATGGCTACCATATATGTACCTGGCATCAGCACACATCCCCCACCCCCACCCATGTCCAGGTACAGAGACTGGCATGCTCTCATGTTCAAAATCTGCATAGGGCTCCCCATGCGGCATTTGAAGACATGCAACAACCATGTGGGTCACACATCAGTGGTCGCACATGCATTACTATGATGTCCCTGCACACATACATGCATACATGGCCTATGGCACACATACAGGCAAGTATCATAGAACCAGCACACCGCAACATGCCCTGTCTCACACAGTAATGCTTGGACACTTACCGCTCAACTCCAGACGGGCCTCCCTCTCAAGGATCTGGGCGTGGAGCGCTTGGCGTACGCGTTCCAGGACCCTCATCTGGATGGAACTCATGCGGCCCCGGCCCCCCTCCACGAGGCGCCGGGCCTTCACAAGGGTCCTGGACCTCAAGTCCTCCCAGCGCTTCTTGATCTTCTGGACGTTGCGGGTTGCCACCCCCTCCGCGTTGATGGCAACCACACAGTCGGCCCAGATCCTCTCCCGTCCTTCCTTGCTGGCGCGGGACGATCCAAAGAGGGCATCATACTGCCCCAGGACATGCTCCACCAGGACACCAACTTCGGTGGCAGTGAAGCTGGTGCCCCTCTGCCCCTCTGGCCTGGGGTTGCCACTGGTGCCAGATGTGGAAGTGCCCGACATGGCAACCCCAGAGGCAGGTGTGGGTGGGCAACTGGGTCCTGGGGCTGGGCTGTGGAGCGATGTAATCCCAGTCGGGAGTCTTCAGTTCCAGCAGGGGTGGACACAGCAACTGGACCCGTGCAGATGGCTGATGTGCAGGCACCAAATGGCAGGGCACGGTGGCAGCAGGCAGGCAGGCAGTCAGGCAGCAGCAGATGGCACGTGGGAGGCTGCTCGGGGCACTGGGGGGCAGTAACTCGGCCTTCTGGGCAGGAGCGTGGTCTTCCGTGTGTTTTCGCGTGGCCAGCTTGATACGGAGTGATTTGGCACGTGAAAATCCTGCACGTCAGCGTGAAATCCGAGGAAAGGCCCTTAGCGCGTAAGCGCGTCAGCACGCATACGCGATTCTATTGGACCAGAGTCCCTCAGCGCGTAAGCGCGTCTGTGACGTGACCCGCACGGGTGTTCCCCACTCAGCTCAGACGGAGCACACGTGGAAATACTGCACTTCAGAGTGTCATCGCGTGTAATTGGACAAAAGTGCGCGTACACGCGATAGGCCTATGTACGTGTATTTCAGGGGTGCGCGGGCACTTACACACTTACACACGCAAGTACGTCAGCGCACCTGTATCCCGTGGTGCGTGGGAATTTCCACACGCTATTGGACTGGGAACTGGATTCCAGGGGTGCGCGGGTCACACGCGCGCCTAGAACATGCGCAAAGCATAAATTTGCGCACTTTAACAATAACAAGCTCAGACGCCAGGATGAACATACCGTTCCTAGCAGCAGTGGCAGTGGGCTACCAAAGGAGGAGGAGGAGGATAGTCAGGGCCAGAATATTCACACCCAGAACCAGCCTTTTCGGGATGCCTGATGACCAGGTGTATGGGAGGTACAGGTTTCCACCACACATAATACTGGACCTGGTGAGTGAGTGGGAGGATGACCTCACATCACCCACCCTGTGCTCCCAAGCACTCAGCCCCCTGGAGAAGGTCCTCAATGTACTGCACTTCTTAGCCACTGGATCATTTCAGCGGACAAGTGCCATAGTGGGTGGGGTGTCACAGGCCACCCAGCCACGCTGCCTACACCAGGTCTTGAACATCATCACTGCACGCCCATCAGTCCGCAGGCACATATACCTGCCCAGAACACCTGCAGAAAGGCATGCTGCCGCCCTGGATTTTTACGGTGTGGCACGATTCCCCAAAGTGCTAGGTGCCATCGACTGCACCCATGTGGCTCTACGTCCCCCCAGGGCATCTGAGCACCTCTATAGGAACCGCAAGCACTGGCATTCCATCAACGTGCAGGTAGCATGTAATGCCAAGGGAATCATCACCTCAGTATATGCCAACTATCCCGGGTCCACCCACGACAGCTTCATTTACCGAATGTCCACCCTAAGCCGGGACCTAGAAGCTGGGCGGCATGGCGATACATGGCTGCTTGGTGAGTATGTATGCCACTGCACATGCATGCATGTTGGATACTGAGCAAGGTCACAACCCCACCAATGATACCAATCAACACCTCCACAGGGGACAGTGCCTACCCTCTCAGCCCCCACATGATGACGCCAATTCGGAACCCCACCACGCCACCCGAGGTAAGATATAACACAGCCCACATTACGACCGGGGCATAGTGGAGCGCACATTCGGAGTGCTAAAGTCACGCTTTCGCTCCCTTGACCGTTCTGGCGGGCAGCTGTTATACGCTCCCCCAGTAGTGTGCAGGATCATAGTGGCAGCATGTGTCCTGCACAACGTTGCAACACGCCGGGGCCTGGCCGTGGACATGGTGGTGGCCCCACATCCCCAACCACATGCACAGCCGCTGCGCATGGGAGGGGAAAGGGCACAGGGGGAGGCAGCCCGTACACAGCTAGTGGCTAATTACTTCAGATAGTGATCACACCCCTGTGGAGTGCACACTGGCCTGGCACATTCCATCTGACAATCAATGATGACTCAACCTGACACTGATCCTGAATGTCTGGAGATTCAACCGTGAAAAGCATATCAGCCTGAGATTGTTCACCTGGAAGTGTTACAGTGTGTGCATCCCTACCCACACACACCACCAATGCAGTTTTGTGAAGAAACACATTCAAGCAGCTAAAATGAATACCCACTTGCTAAATGCAACAAGAGGACAGTGCCATGTCACCCAACCCATCCCCAGCACCGCCACACAACACACCGTGCCATGTCATGCTATGTGCAGGTAAACAAAGTAATCCCCACAACATGACAAGTGTCACGATGTACAGTGCCCCCAATTGAAACTTGCTACACCTGAAATGCTCACTGTAATGCAGGACCAACAACAAACTTGAGCAGGTACTACCATTAACATGACTTCACTAATGTAATAAATCAGTAGTCTCACCACCTGGAAATACCTGCACTCCCACCACTTCCAACTGTACAGTGTTGGCGCCATGTAGAGTTGTAGGTGCACTGCTGCCAACAAGGACCCCATCTCCAGACTAGAGGGCCTTGTGTAGACATGAGGAAGGGACCTGCAAATTGGGAGGCAGACACAGATGATGAGTTACACATCAATGCAACATGCAGTGTACAACAGAACAGCAATATGCACTAGGAATGTATACACAGTATTGACTAGACTACCCACACATGTAGTGGGAGTCCAATGTCACCATGTACTTCAATGTCACTTGGGCACACCCTTTGCAAGCCCATGGAAACGGGAAGCAGGAGGGGTGTGTGTGACTCAAACCCAGGCATCTGAACCAAATACATGACAAACCTGCATGTGCCCAGCCACAATGCAGCGTATGCCCACAGGAACCACGGAAGCCAACAAATTGTCCCAAAAAAATTGGGAAAAATATAAAAATAAAAATGAAAATAAATAAAAATCAAAAATGGCCATTAATGGGCCCGGGGGGGTTGGGGAGGCCACCCAGGAGGTCCGAGGACAGGGTGCACACCAAAACCCACCTGTGTGGATCCTGGGAAAAAAAAACACCTCCATGGGCTCATGGCCCACACGGCTACCCTGTTGTGGGAGTATCACTGCTGTCGCTATTATCACCCTGTGCAGCTGCATCCGGAGGTGGTTGCACTATGGGAGGCAGCCCACGCAAGGCCCTACTCTGTTCCTCCATGGCTGCAAGCATGCGGGTGTGGTAGGTCTCGTTCTGGAGGATGAGGGTGCGAGGTCCCCATGCAACAACTCACGGGATGCCCGGACCTCCGCCCTTGTTGCTTGCATCTCAGCTGAGAGCGTACGGGTGAGACGCTCCAGCTGCTGTTCTGTCCTTTGGTGTGTTGAAGCCTCAAGCTCAACAAGAGTCGTCCTGAGTTGATGGAGCTCCTGCCTCAGGGCTTCCCTGTGGCCCTGGGACTCTATGGAGATGGCCTCCTGCAGAGTCGCCAGTGCCGCCCGCCTGTCCCTGTTGGACGCCAACATGTCCTCCCTGTGTGACTGGCAGATGGAGTCGGTTGCCTGCTCTAGTCGCTCCATCAGCCTTTCAGGGGGGACAATGGAAGTGGCCACCCTATCCATGGCCTGAGCCATCATCTCGGATGATGCTGCCTGTTGGGTAGCCATACCGTAAATGGATTGCTCCCATGCGGTATTGCCAGGTGGCGTACGGCCACCACGTCGGCGGGCACCACACCTGTCTGGGGCAAGGCGGACTGCGCCTTGCTGTGCCGGCACTGCCTGAGGCTGCAGGACTGCATTCCCCCTCTGATCTGCTGGCCCAGGAACAGGATCAGATGTCGCGGAGTGTGACCCTGCATCCGTAACCACCAAAGGCCTAGCTGCCAACACTGACATCCCCATTGAGGGTTCTGACCCTGGTGCAGGTGGGTGGGACAGAACAGAATCCCTCCCTGGAACACTCACCTGCGACGGCACGTAGGTCTCATCATCCGAATCAACAGCTGAGTACAGCTCGGGGGAGGTGCAGCCAGAGACACCCCTTGAGAGCACGACCTGCAGCACTTGTGGGTTCTCACCCACCAGCACACCACGTCCCTCACTGGTGGTTGGTCGGCCCTCGGACCCCTCCTGGCTCTGCACCATCTCCACAACCCCAGCAGTATCAGGTGCGTCTTCCCCTGCAAAGACATAATAACAAAGAAATGGAAACAGGCATTAGCACCATGGCACACAATGAGGGCTGAGAAGCAAGAGAACCAGTACTTGATTGACACATGTCCCACATGACTAAGACCCTCCCATGCATGCACCCTCACTGCGTATGAAGGGCAGGCAAATGGCACACACTGATGACACAAAGATGGAAGATGAACACATTTCATGCATGCTGCCTGGCAGTGGCATCACACATTGGCCTGTGATTGCCAGGTGACACACACATGCCATCACACAGATGGCATGTACCATTGCTATTGAGGCAAGATGGAGAGGAGGGCAGCACTTATTCATTCAGTCCAGTTCCCGCATGTAATAGCTTTTCTAAATCAAACAGGTCTGATTTTCACCTGGAGCTGGCAGTCCCAAACGGTCCAATTACACAGGGACATGTGTGAACATATGATATCCAGGTAACAAAGTCACTCCACTTTACCATAGCCATGCCAGACATGTGACTAGAGGACTGAGAAATGCCTAGTATAAGTGGTGGAATGCTAACAATCTGTCTGAATGAACAGAGAAAAATAAGCAACAATGTTTTGGCAAGGTGACACTTCAAGGGCAACTGGCGTGCTGTTGGGCTAGATGTCTACTGTTGGCAGAAGGGATACTGCAATGGCCAAATGCAGCTGCGCAGGATGTATTGCATGAAGCACATGGCTGACCCATACGACTCAGGCGCACACACTCTCACCTGGCACACAAACAGAAGCCCTCACACACACACCATGCACATGGATGACACACACATGCATGTGCACTCACCGGACAATGCCTCGTAATCAGGCAGATCTCCAACGCCTTGGATCTGTTCCTCCGTGACGTAGGTCCCAGCGACTGACTCATGTGGAGTGAGTTCCATGTCTACTACTGGAGACCCACCTCCAGTCACTAGAGTTGCGGCATGACTTGAGGCCAGCTTCTTCTTTGCCCTGCGCTTTAGGTCATTCCAGCGCTTATAGCAATCATTGGCTGTGCGCCTCACGATTCCAAGGGCACTTACGATGTCCGCAACGGTCTGCCAGTGTGCCTGGCGTTGTGCAGGTGTGGTCTTGGATCCTGCAACAATGACCATCTCGTTATCATGTCCGGACACATACTCGACAAGTGCATTCAGTTCGTCATCCGTGAAGCTGGGCTTCCTCGACGGGCCGGACTGTGTAGCCGTGTCTGGGGCATCAGCCTGTGCCGGACGAGTACTCTTCCTCTTCCGCTTGGAAGGTGGTGGTGATCCTGAGTGTCCTGCGCCGCTCTGGACACTAGGGGCAGGAGCCCTGGTGGGCTCTGTATCAGGTGTGTGGGATTGCACACTCAGCATGGGAGTTGGTGCAGGGATTGGCTCAAGTGTAATGGTGTCAGGGGGAATGTCAGCAGGATGGACTAGGACCGACACTGTCCTGGCTGGGTGTGTGAGAGCTGGGGTGGATGGAGCCGCAGCTGCCCCTGCAGCCTCTCCGCCCTGCCTACTTGGGGCAACAGATGACCTTGCTGCCCCAGATCCACGTGGCATGATGGCATCAACGTGCACCAGCGCACGTGTCGGAGCCCTGCTGACCTGGAAGTCAGCCATGGAGTCAGCCAGGTCTGGTGCCACAATGGGCTGGTCCAACAAGGGCTGAGCATGGATGGTGTCAGCCACATCAGCCTCAACGGGAGGGGGGAGGGGGGGGATTATGGGTGCCCGTGACTGGTCCTCCACACATGGGGGGACAGGCTCACCCTGCAAGTTACGACCACGTCCCCTACCGGATCCACCACGGCCACCACTTGTGGCTCTTCCACCTTTGCCACCCTTACGGAATCCTCGCCTCCCAGCCATGGCACTGATGTTAATGTGCGTATGGGAGTGGATGTAGACTATTGCCCTGGGCAATTGGGGGTCAAAGGGGTTGGGTACCAGATGGTAATTGTACCCTAGTGCTCTAGCAAGGCTGAATGTAACCCCCGGGGAAAGATGACGGGTCACGCAACGCACAGGAGGCCCAAAAAAGGGAGATGACGTGCACGCAACCCCTCCTAGACCACGTGTGCAGAAAGAAAAACCTGCACTACGCTGTGGCACCCAGTAACACAAGAATGAACGTATGCGTGTCACACGCAGCCTAGAATGACCTCTGAAGGGGTAGGCTACACACGGGGCAAGCACAGATGTTAGATACGTGCGTGACTCACCGTCTGCCAGGTAAAAGAGCGTGAAAAATGAGCGCGTTTGGTTGGCAACACCCCCGCCACAAGAAGATATGTACGCTGTCTGAGGAGACAGGACAACAGTAGAAGGGAACACTGTTTGAGGGAACAGGCCCAGGTAAACCAGTACAAGAGAAAAAATTGAAAAAGCTGTCAGAGGTAACAGGGAGTACGAACTTGAAACGCCGTGAAGTAAATCGCGTGTGAAACGACAAGAAGTACAGAATTCACCCACTCGCTCTCCACGAAAAGCAGTACAAGGAATTGGTGTTCTACACGTACCTTATATGCAGGCCCACACGTACAGCGTCATTTACGCGGCGTGTACGTGCTAGGCCCATTCCACCAATTACACGTTTTGTCACTTCTGCGTGTAGGTCCATTTGCACCAATTACACGCTTTGACACTTCTGCGTGTAGGGCTATTTCCACCAATAACACGCTTTGACACTCGGACGTGTCACGCAACTTTTTCCTACGCGTGCACGTGACTTCATAGACGCGCATACGCTAGTGACGCGTTTACGCGCTAAGGGCCTTTCATCGATTTACACGCAGACGTGTGGGATTTTCACGTGCAAAATCACTCACTACGTATCAAGCTGTCCACGCGTTCACACACAAAAGACCACGCTCCTGCCCAGGAGGCCAAATTACTGCCCCCCAGAGCCCTGAGCACGCTCCCACCTGCCATCTGCTGCTGCCTGACTGCCTGCTGCCCACGTGCCCTGCCATTTGCTGCCTGCACATCAGCCAGGGGTGCTGTTGCTGTGACCACCAAAGGCTCCCGACTGCTTTTTCGATGCTGCACAGCCCAGCCCCAGGACCCAGTTGCCCACCCACTCCTGCCTCTGGGGTTGCCATGTCGGGCACTACAACATCTGGCACCAGTGGCAACCCCCGGCCAAGGAGGCAGAGGGGCACCAGCTTCAGTGCCAGGGAAGTTGGTGTCCTGGTGGAGGATGCCCCTGGTGGCTGGGGGGTGGGGGTGGTGGGAGACATGGGTGGGGGCCTGGTGGAGGCTGCCCCTGGTGGCTGGGGGGTGGGGGTGGTGGGAGACATGGGTTGGACATGGGTGGGGGCCTGCTGGCAGGTGCCCCACAGCGCTGGGGGGTGGGGGTGGTAGGAGACATGGGTGGGGGCCTGGTGGTGGGTGCCCCTGGTGGCTGGGGGGTGGGGGTGGTGGGAGACATGGGTGGGGGCCTGGTGGAGGGTGCCCCTGGTGGCTGGGGGGTGGGGGTGGTGGGAGACATGGGTTGGACATGGGTGGGGGCCTGCTGGCAGGTGCCCCACAGCGCTGGGGGGTGGTGGGGGAAGGAGACATGGGTGGGGGCCTGGTGGAGGGTGCCATTGGTGGCTGGGGGGTGGGGGTGGTGGGAGACATGGGTGGGGGCCTGGTGGTGGGTGCCCCTGGTGGCTGGGGGGTGGGGGTGGTGGGAGACATGGGTGGGGGCCTGGTGGAGGCTGCCCCTGGTGGCTGGGGGGTGGGGGTGGTGGGAGACATGGGTGGGGGCCTGCTGGCAGGTGCCCCACAGCGCTGGGGGGTGGTGGTGGTAGGAGACATGGGTGGGGGCCTGGTGGAGGGTGCCCCTGCACTGCTGGGGGGTGGGGGTGGTGGGAGACATGGGTTGGACATGGGTGGGGGCCTGCTGGCAGGTGCCCCACAGCGCTGGGGGGTGGTGGTGGTAGGAGACATGGGTGGGGGCCTGGTGGAGGGTGCCCCTGGTGGCTGGGGGGGGTGGTGGGAGACATGGGTGGGGGCCTGGTGGTGGGTGCCCCTGGTGGCTGGGGGGTGGGGGTGGTGGGAGACATGAGTTGGGCATGAGTGGGGGCCTGGTGAAGGGTGCCCCTGGTGGCTGGGGGGTGGGGGTGGTGGGAGACATGGGTTGGACATGGGTGGGGGCCTGCTGGCAGGTGCCCCACAGCGCTGGGGGGTGGGGGTGGTAGGAGACATGGGTGGGGGCCTGGTGGTGGGTGCCCCTGGTTGCTGGGGGGTGGGGGTGGTGGGAGACATGGGTGGGGGCCTGGTGGAGGCTGCCCCTGCACTGCTGGGGGGTGGGGGTGGTGGGAGACATCGGTTGGACATGGGTGGGGGCCTGCTGGCAGGTGCCCCACAGCGCTGGGGGGTGGGGGTGGTAGGAGACATGGGTGGGGGCCTGGTGGAGGGTGCCCCTGGTGGCTGGGGGGTGGGGTGGTGGGAGACATGGGTGGGGGCCTGGTGGAGGCTGCCCCTGCACTGCTGGGGGGTGGGGGTGGTGGGAGACATGGGTTGGACATGGGTGGGGGCCTGCTGGCAGGTGCCCCACAGCGCTGGGGGGTGGTGGTGGTAGGAGACATGGGTGGGGGCCTGGTGGAGGGTGCCCCTGCACTGCTGGGGGGTGGGGGTGGTGGGAGACATGGGTTGGACATGGGTGGGGGCCTGCTGGCAGGTGCCCCACAGCGCTGGGGGGTGGTGGTGGTAGGAGACATGGGTGGGGGCCTGGTGGAGGGTGCCCCTGGTGGCTGGGGGGTGGGGGTGGTGGGAGACATGGGTGGGGGCCTGGTGGTGGGTGCCCCTGGTAGCTGGGGGGTGGGGGTGGTGGGAGACATGGGTGGGGGCCTGGTGGAGGCTGCCCCTGGTGGCTGGGGGGTGGGGGTGGTGGGAGACATGGGTGGGGGCCTGGTGGAGGCTGCCCCTGGTGGCTGGGGGGTGGGGGTGGTGGGAGACATGGGTTGGACATGGGTGGGGGCCTGCTGGCAGGTGCCCCACAGCGCTGGGGGGTGGTGGTGGTAGGAGACATGGGTGGGGGCCTGGTGGAGGGTGCCCCTGCACTGCTGGGGGGTGGGGGTGGTGGGAGACATGGGTGGGGGCCTGGTGGAGGGTGCCCCCTGGCAGGTGCCCCACAGCGCTGGGGGGTGGTGGTGGTAGGAGACATGGGTGGGGGCCTGGTGGAGGGTGCCCCTGCACTGCTGGGGGGTGGGGGTGGTGGGAGACATGGGTTGGACATGGGTGAGGGCCTGCTGGCAGGTGCCCCACAGCGCTGGGGGGTGGTGGTGGTAGGAGACATGGGTGGGGGCCTGGTGGAGGGTGCCCCTGGTGGCTGGGGGGTGGGGGTGGTGGGAGACATGGGTGGGGGCCTGGTGGTGGGTGCCCCTGGTGGCTGGGGGGTGGGGGGGTGGGAGACATGAGTTGGGCATGAGTGGGGGCCTGGTGGAGGGTGCCCCTGGTGGCTGGGGGGTGGGGGTGGTGGGAGACATGGGTTGGACATGGGTGGGGGCCTGCTGGCAGGTGCCCCACAGCGCTGGGGGGTGGGGGTGGTAGGAGACATGGGTGGGGGCCTGGTGGTGGGTGCCCCAGGTGGCTGGGGGGTGGGGGTGGTGGGAGACATGGGTGGAGGCCTGGTGGAGGCTGCCCCTGCACTGCTGGGGGGTGGGGGTGGTGGGAGACATGGGTTGGACATGGGTGGGGGCCTGCTGGCAGGTGCCCCACAGCGCTGGGGGGTGGGGGTGGTAGGAGACATGGGTGGGGGACTGGTGGAGGGTGCCCCTGGTGGCTGGGGGGTGGGGGTGGTGGGAGACATGGGTGGGGGCCTGGTGGAGGGTGCCCCTGGTGGCTGGGGGGTGGGGGTGGTGGGAGACATGGGTGGGGGCCTGATGGTGGGTGCCCCTGGTGGCTGGGGGGTGGGGGTGGTGGGAGACATGGGTGGGGGCCTGGTGGAGGCTGCCCCTGCACTGCTGGGGGGTGGGGGTGGTGGGAGACATGGGTTGGACATGGGTGGGGGCCTGCTGGCAGGTGCCCCACAGCGCTGGGGGGTGGTGGTGGTAGGAGACATGGGTGGGGGCCTGGTGGAGGGTGCCCCTGGTGGCTGGGGGGCGGGGGTGGTGGGAGACATGGGTGGGGGCCTGGTGGTGGGTGCCCCTGGTGGCTGGGGGGTGGGGGTGGTGGGAGACATGGGTGGGGGCCTGGTGGAGGCTGCCCCTGCACTGCTGGGGGGTGGGGGTGGTGGGAGACATGGGTTGGACATGGGTGGGGGCCTGCTGGCAGGTGCCCCACAGCGCTGGGGGGTGGGGGTGGTAGGAGACATGGGTGGGGGCCTGGTGGTGGGTGCCCCTGGTGGCTGGTGGGTGGGGGCAGTGGGAGACATGAGTTGGGCATGAGTGGGGGCCTGGTGGAGGGTGCCCCTGGTGGCTGGGGGGTGGGGGTGGTAGGAGACATGGGTTGGACATGGGTGGGGGCCTGCTGGCAGGTGCCCCACAGCGCTGGGGGGTGGGGGTGGTGGGAGACATGGGTGGGGGCCTGGTGGAGGGTGCCCCTGCACTGCTGGGGGGTGGGGGTGGTGGGAGACATGGGTTGGACATGGGTGGGGGCCTGCTGGCAGGTGCCCCACAGCGCTGGGGGGTGGGGGTGGTAGGAGACATGGGTGGGGGCCTGGTGGTGGGTGCCCCTGGTGGGTGGGGGTGGTGGGAGACATGAGTTGGGCATGAGTGGGGGCCTGGTGGAGGGTGCCCCTGGTGGCTGGGGGGTGGGGATGGTGGGAGACATGAGTTGGGCATGAGTGGGGGCCTGGTGGAGGGTGCCCCTGGTGGCTGGGGGGTGTGGGTGGTGGGAGACATGGGTTGGACATGGGTGGGGGCCTGCTGGCAGGTGCCCCACAGCGCTGGGGGGTGGGGGTGGTGGGAGACATGGGTGGGGGCCTGGTGGAGGGTGCCCCTGGCAGGTGCCCCACAGCGCTGGGGGGTGGTGGTGGTAGGAGACATGGGTGGGGGCCTGGTGGAGGGTGCCCCTGCACTGCTGGGGGGTGGGGGTGGTGGGAGACATGGGTTGGACATGGGTGGGGGCCTGCTGGCAGGTGCCCCACAGCGCTGGGGGGTGGTGGTGGTAGGAGACATGGGTGGGGGCCTGGTGGAGGGTGCCCCTGGTGGCTGGGGGGTGGGGGTGGTGGGAGACATGGGTGGGGGCCTGATGGTGGGTGCCCCTGGTGGCTGGGGGGTGGGGGTGCTGGGAGACATGGGTGGGGGCCTGGTGGAGGGTGCCCCTGCACTGCTGGGGGGTGGGGGTGGTGGGTGACATGGGTGGGGGCCTGGTGGAGGGTGCCCCTGGTGGCTGGGGGGTGGGGGTGGTGGGTGACATGGGTGGGGGCCTGGTGGAGGGTGCCCCTGGTGGCTGGGGGGTGGGGGTGGTGGGAGACATGGGTGGGGGCCTGGTGGTGGGTGCCCCTGGTGGCTGGGGGGTGGGGGTGGTGGGAGACATGAGTTGGGCATGAGTGGGGGCCTGGTGGAGGGTGCCCCTGGTGGCTGGGGGGTGGGGGTGGTGGGAGACATGGGTTGGACATGGGTGGGGGCCTGCTGGCAGGTGCCCCACAGCGCTGGGGGGTGGGGGTGGTAGGAGACATGGGTGGGGGCCTGGTGGTGGGTGCCCCTGGTGGCTGGGGGGTGGGGGTGGTGGGAGACATGGGTGGGGGCCTGGTGGAGGCTGCCCCTGCACTGCTGGTGGGTGGGGGTGGTGGGAGACATGGGTGGGGGCCTGGTGGAGGGTGCCCCTGGTGGCCGGGGGGTGGGGGTGGTGGGAGACATGGGTGGGGGCCTGGTGGAGGCTGCCCCTGCACTGCTGGGGGGTGGGGGTGGTGGGAGACATGGGTGGGGGCCTGGTGGAGGCTGCCCCTGGTGGCTGGGGGGTGATGGGAGACATGAGTTGGGCATGAGTGGGGGCCTGGTGGAGGCTGCCCCTGGTGGCTGGGGGGTGGGGGTGGTGGGTGACATGGGTGGGGGCCTGGTGGAGGGTGCCCCTGGTGGCTGGGGGTGGGGGTGGTGGGAGACATGAGTGGGGGCCTGGTGGAGGCTGCCCCTGCACTGCTGGGGGGTGGGGGTGGTAGGAGACATGGGTGGGGGCCTGGTGGTGGGTGACCCTGGTGGCTGGGGGGTGGGGGTGCAGGGGGACATGAGCAGGTGTGCAGGGTAGTCCCCTGTTTTGTGGGCTGCCTGCAGGGGCCGTGGAGGGTGTACAGGGAACACCTGTGAGGACCCACCCAGCCTAATCGCGTGTGATAATTCCCACGCACCCCTGTAATACACGTACCCAGCAAAATGGCGTGTGATAATTCCCACGCACCCCTGTAATTCACGTACCCTGCCAAATCGCGTGTGATAATTCCCGCGTACCCCTGTATTACTCGTGCCCTGGCTAATCGCTTGTAAGACTTCACGCATACCCCTGTAATACACGTTCCCTGGACAATCGCGTGTTGAACTTCCCGCGTACCCCTGTAATACACGTACCCTGGCTAATCGCGTGTAAAACTTCCCGCGTACTCCTGATATGAAGGTTGCCCGCTTTGCGTTCCTTGTTTGGCAGCCCTGTAAACTGGTCCAGGGTTAGCGCAGCCCTTTGCGATTATTTAGCGATGTTGATGGCTTTTCCTTGCGCGAGGGCGTTCTTGGGGGCGTTACTGGTGCTGCTGCAGGCTCGCTACGATACTCTGCGCCACGGCTGGTTTGGGAGCATGAAATCCATGAATACGCTGTGCGCGGAAATCGGTTTTAGCGCACGTGCCTGGCGCACACAATCGCACGCGGACACTCTGCGCCAGCCGCTTGCGACACTTTTCTGCGAAATTCTATGAATTACCCTGTAAATGGAGTTGGCACCCCCGTGTTTGGGCAGTTTTTTTTACCTCCGCGTTTGGGATTCTCTCTTGATTCTATCTACTTTCCCATCACCTTATTTTTCCTCTTTTCACTTGGTTCTAAATAGATGGCACATGGTGGTTACATTATTTAAAATAATTTTTAACTATTGAGCTTGTACTTTTAGGTGGGGCACTGCCGCATATTTATGCAGTAATGCTCTTCTCTTGCAGTCTTCTGTTCCATACCTCCTGATGAAGACGTTGTACAATAGACATACCACGTCGAAACCGGTTGAGTTTTGCCTCCAAGGGATGTGATCTACTATACATGTTCATCTCTAGATCTGCCCTTGAGATAGATTGTTTTAATAACCTTTTCTATTGTGTGTTTTTCTACTTTCACAAAATCAATTTTTTTAATTAAAATCATCAAATGGGAGGTGAGGATTTTGCTCGCTCCCTAGTATGAATTAACTTTGTCATTTTTTAGCTAGTGTTGTTTGGATGATTGTCACATTGAATGTTGTATGAGTTGAATGCTGCACTACGAATGGGTTGTGCGATGGACTCATTTTTAGCCATGTTTTATATGTACCTCCATTGTTGTGATATGAAATAACATGTTCTTTAAAGCACTGTGTCATTAATTGATCAATTGTCAAATGCCTGTATCATGACTAAATAAAATTGATACAATTTGTAAGCAACACAGTTTTGTTCTCTGGACAATCTTTCCGGATTTCTGTTATTGCAGCCCACCAGTAACAGTTTGGGGTCAGAATATGATGCAACTGAATGGTCTTACCCTACAGTGGCCCCAACAAATAAGGGATCATCTGCATGCCTTTTATGTGTGTGCTTTGCCATTCTTAATGGACACTAATTTGTTTAGCATCATACACTTAAACCTGTGAAGGATGAATCAATGGGCCTCATTACACGGTAGGCGGTGAGCCATGGCGCTATTAGCGCCATGGCTCATGCCGGTAAAATACCGGCACCGCCTTGGTGGAAAGGGGATATACCGCCCCATTCCAAGGTTGGAGGGGCGGTAAATCCCCCTTCCACCATTGCCCTTCCCCATTCCCATTTCTGCCCCATAGGGCTCTATGGGAATGGGGAAGGCGCTAATTACGGCACCGCAATTTTGCGGTGCCGTAATTAGCTCCGAGGTCCCTTTGCGGGTTGGATTTTAACGCCTGCAAAAAGCAGGCGTTAAATCCCCCAACCCGCAAAGAGACCTCATAGTAAGGCGGTAAGGATTTACCGGTACCGGTATTTTACTGGTACCGGTAAATCCTTACTGCCATCCGTGTAATGAGGCCCAATGACTTTATTTTATATGCACATCCCACTTTCCTCGAATTTATCAAGCAGAATATAAATCTATAACCAGACTTCCTTTGTCAAAAATGTTCCTGTAAATCTGTACATATTGTCTAGTTTTTTAATGTGATGTATGTACTGTGCAAATCATGTCTATAAACCAGAGTATTATTGTAACTCAAAACAAATAGAGATGAGCAGATATATGGCCCAGTGCATACATTGCAGAGTGTACTGTGACAAATCTGGACCATTTGTTCCTTCTCCCCATAGGGGAGCCACCCCCTTTGAGGCTGGGGAGGTGACGCTGCTACATAAGACCCTTCCTCAGGGTCTGGGCAAGTGGGACCTCACTGGGAGTCACTCCGCTCTTGGGGACAAAGACTTTCATTCCAACCAGGAACCCCCAGCCCAAACCACTTTTTCTGTGTATATGGATGTTGGAAAGACTTTGGCATTTCCTGTTACAAGCATAATTAACAAAGATCCTTCTTTGACTCTATTGGCTCTAGGTAATGCCGAACGTCTCCTGCATGCCCTGATCACGGAAGATGGACACAATTCCATTAATTTCAATGATGTGTATAAGGAGAGATCGGACTGTAAATGGAGGAGAGACACCTACGGAGGGAGGAGACCAACCACTACAGAGAGGTGAGCCTCTGTAGCAACAACATCCTGGAGGGACAGAGCCACGTCAAGCCATGGAGCCTGCGGTGGTGTGAACGAAGGGCGACCCACTAGCTAGAGGCTGGACAGCAGGTGCCTTGACCGGAGAGGAGATGCGATGGGAGGACAACCTTCTTCTCTGGTGGCGCGACAGCTGAAGAGCAGTGGTGGGCCGGGCACCCAACAACCAACGCCGAGACCAGAGAGGACCCTGGGTCCACAAGCTCCACCCGGCAAACACGTGCAAATATTGAGGGAAAGATATCCGAACACTGTATGTTGGACTAGCCGCCAAAAGTAAGAGAATTTAAGAGCAGCCAACAGGTTCACGGCCCTGCTGAATCAGTGTGAAAGAAACAAGAACATTGCGTATCAAGACTGGAATAGCAGACAAGGCTACTGGGTAACAGAGTGAAAGGAAGGTGAATGTTCGGCAGCAAGGCTAGCCAAGTGAATAAGGCCACAGGAACATGCAATACCCGAACAAGCCGACGGCCTAAGTTAAATACTATAATTTTAACACAAGACACATACAAGAGAACCACAGGACTGTGGGGGAGTCCCAGTGCCATGAAGGTGGGAGACAGCAAAGTGTCTTGTCAAGTAATTCTGGAGGTATTTGGACATTTGAAATAAAACAAGAGAAAAGAAAGCAACAGTTTTGTCTTTGAAGAGGGGAAGAGTGAAACCCATACTGAAGATAATTATAATTTATACCAAGACAGTCTGTGTGAAGACTGGAAAGACTATACCATAGTGTACTAAAGTAAATGAAAGACTGAGAACAAGGCCATTGCAAATCGTGCCTTTGTTTAGATGTAGTATACTTACAAATAAACACATATTTGGCAACCTTTGGCATTCCCTCTTGTTGGTTAGTGGTCCCTATTTTTGTTTGCTTGCTTTCTTGTGCATCTCTAGCAAATATTAGTGATAGATCTCAGACAGAGATCATCTATATGATGGGGCACGAGAGGTTACTATATTTGAATGTTGTCAGGTTGATTTTTCACGTGTTTTGTAAATCTGTTTAATTGAACACTAATAACCAGATTAGCCACCGTTAAAAAAGACAACTATGGAAAGCATTGCAAATTGGTTTAAAACTAAAAATTGAATGGGAGGCGCTGCAATCATCTACCAAAACGAAGGCTGTTATACCACAGAAGTTGGGATCCAAATCCTGGCTTACGCTCTTCACCAAATTGTTATTCTGGTCAAATCACTTGACTTTACTCTGCTGCTACAATTATGAGCAGCTCAGTGATGTGTAAAGTGTGCTCTTGCACTACTCATGCATGTTAAAATAGACTAGAGTGTTGCTCCATATGTGGTCATATATAGCGTGCACTGCAGAGGCACAGTTGTCTTTTAACTCATCCTTTGCAACTTCATTTGTAAGCAATAGTTCTTTCAGGAAGTGAGTGGGGGAGCAGATCTCTCTCCTCTGCTGGTGCCTCCCCCTGGAATGGCCTCCCTGCCCCTCTCAAACTTGAGACGACCACCTGAAGTTCCGGAAGCAGTTCAAGACCTTCCTTTTCTCCTCTGCTGTCTCTCTCGCTCCCCCTGCTGACCTACCAGTCTCCTGCGCTGACTGGTTGCTTGGCTACGCTCAGAGTCTACTGGGTACCAGGCTCCTCCATGATCAGTCTCCCCTGCACTGCCTCCGGGCCTACAGCGCACTTAGGGGCTGTAACTGCTACCCACAGTCCCTTGCCTCCCTTCACTTAGCTCGAGCTGAGCTGCCCTGGCTGCACTTCCTCAGAGCATTGCTTCCCTGACTGCACTTGCCCCCTTTCCTCTGCCTAGCACTCCCCCTCCTCCCTTCCCCCTGCAGTTTACGTTGCAGCACTTGCACGATTTGAATGACACAAGGCCTAGTAAGATGGTTGGTCTTGTCTCCCTCTGTCGTCCCTCCCTTGTCTTGTTGCCCCTGGAAACACTTGTGTACAGGCGCATTATCAATGACATATCATATCATCATATTTCACAGAAGCATCAAATAGACGCAAACGTGTTTGGTTGGTTGTGGTGGAGCTTGCACAGTATGTTGCTCAGTATGTGTATTTATTTGAGGTTGTATTTAGTTATCCTGCTCTGGCAAGTTATTTTTGTGACAAATTGTAGGAGTAGATATAGAATTTGAAATCTAGGTTATAATTTCAGTTTCCCGACATGGCAAACCTTTTAGTGACCCTGGTCAAGACACTTGCACAATTTTAATGGTGGATTGGGGCAGCTACACCGTGGGCTGAGGCCGCGGAACAATGGGCCACTAAATTCCATTTGCCTCCCAGGCCAAAAGTGGGTTGGGGATGGGAGGGGACAGACCCTGCCCTCCCCCAGAGCATGCCTTGCACTGTTCAAGCACTGGTACCACTGCCTTTTGCACCATGCCCGTCAGCCTCTTTTCTGGCCATAGTGTACCTTTTTCATTTGCAGGACCACGTTGCCCAGAGTCCGCGATGCCGATACGGGAACCGACAGCGGCCTACCAAAGTATTGCCGGTTGTCAGTCTTACCCGCCAGGCACACTGGCAATGCCATACATCTCACCAACTCAACGAAGAAAGACCAGAGCGGAGAACCTTGATGAGTCAAGCTAGAACCCATGGCTGTAAAGGGGGCATGGCTAAGAGGGGACTTTCACCATGTCTACTGCTGTAACCTGGCTTCAGGGGAAAGCTAGGGGCAGATTGGCCACAGCGGTCAGGTGATTGTAAGGCCCAATGGCACGGGGAGGTGGCAGAGATCAGGACACACCAGAGTATAAAAGACATGCGCACACACGGAGGAGAGTTGATCGACTGAGGGACCAGAAAGTGGATAGAGTGGATGATGGAGCTGAGTGCTGAGATGCTGGTAGAAGTGTTGGATGAAAGTGCAGGTAAGGTATATACTGTGAGGAAGACTGCTACCAAGCTGGAGAGATTGAAGTGTTTTTTATAGGAGCGTGTGTTTGAGTGGATGTTAGTAGAGAGAGGACGGGGGCATAGGAAAGAGCAAGCGTAGGTAATTACCAAAAGGATAAGATAGACTTAGGGAGTAGGGGTTACCGATCGCTAGACTGTGCTTTCTATCCAGCGGGGACATAGGGAAGCCTGGACTAGGGATTAGGGAGCCCAGAGGAGGTCAAGGGACTACACCTGGGAATTCCCTTAGTCTGGCCTTCCCACCATCACTGAACAGTCAAAACATTTATTTCCGGTGGAAAAAATAAACCCTTAAACTGTGCGCCCGAATCCTCCAGTTATTTGAAACCATCTGTGACACTATCTCTACTATCCTCCTCCCTCCTAACCTTACTCCTCCTCTCTTTCTCGCTCACTTACACACAGACAAACAGAAAAATGGGTAACATTCTGTCAATCCCAACACCTTACTGTCACGCTTTCACGCTGTCCTCTCTCCTCCAACTATCCCTCCACCTGCTGCACATTCATCTCTAGCCTGTTGGCCCTCCTCCACCTCCACCAACCTCTCCCAAACACTTCTAACTGAAGACTGACTCGCTTGGGTCTAAATAGCCATCCCCTACCTGTCTTGAAAGTTCCCTAAGCTTCCACTGAGCACTTTAGTCAGGTGTTTTATAGGGTGAATGTCTGCCTTCTCCCATGTCCCTTGCCTCCAAACGTTTCCCATCTCCTCCCTTTGAGGGCTGACATCTTCCCTGGCAATCTTCATAAGGGCCTTTAACACTGCCATCTTTTCAGCCTCCATTTTCTTCCAGCCAGCCAGGAGGTTTCTGGGTTGCTTGTTCTCTGCTCTCGACCTGTATCAATAGTCATAGTCCATAGAGACTGTTGGGAGTTTCCATTGTCTCTGCTACTGCTGTCTGTCACCTCTCTGGTTTCTGCTCACCACCGCTGCTCTACTGTTCCCGTGTAGCAAGTCTAGGGACCCTGTGGCAAGTGTTGGGTTTCCCCTTTATCTCATGGATGGGTGAGGAAAGTCAAGACAAGGGCCCCTCTCAACTCTCAACTCACTCACAGCACCGATGTAGTAGGTCTGGCTCTTTCTTTGGCCTGATAGGCCACCCACGCCAGGTTAAGAGAAGTCCATAGGCCTCCCTAACAGGCTTATATTCATGACCCTGTCACATGAGGCAGCAATTCAGATGTTGCAGAGGTCTAGGTAAGGCAGCGTACAGATTAGTCAGATGTGCATATGAAGCAGAAGTCCAGGTGAGGCTGAAGGGCAGGTGAAGTAGAGGTCTTGCTGCTACAGAGGTACAGTGAGGCATAGGTCTAGCTAATGCAGATTTCAAGAGAGACAGAGTTTCAAACCTTGAAAGGGTAGTGGGGAAACAGAGTGCAGGTAAGACAGAGAACCAGGTAATGCAGGCACCCAGGTGAGTCAGTGGCCTAGGTGTGATTGAGGTAAAAGTGAGAAAGTGGCTTAGGTGCATCAAATGACAATGTGAAACTGAGGAGCAGACAGGGGTGGACTGAGAACCATAAGAGGCCCTGGAAATCATTGTCAAAGCGGCCCCATATTACACATTTTCAGCAAGCCCAATGCTTGTCCTATGGGAAAACGTGGAAATACCACCCGAAAGAGGCCCAGGGTGCAGAGGCCTACTGGGAAATCTCCAGAGTTCCCTATAGGCCAGTCCACCCCAGGGAGCAGATGAGCCAAAGGTATAGTTAGGGCAAATGTCTAGGTGAGGCAGAAAGCCAGTCATGGTAGAGGCAGAGTTCCAGCTGATGCAGCGTTCAAATGAAGCATACTTCCAGGTGAGGCGGAATTCCAGGAGATATACAGTTGCGGTGAGGGAGAGCTTCACTTTATGCATAGTCCAGGTGAAGCTGAGATTCAGGTGATGCATAGCACAGGTGAGGTAGAGCTTCAGATGATGCATAGTCCAGGTGAGGTAAAACTTCAGGTGATGCATAGTACACGTGAGGCTGAGATTCAGGTGATGCGTAGCACGGGTGAAGTTGATATCGAGGTGAGGCAGAGTCAGGGTGAGTTCCAGCTGAGGCAGCGTTCAAATGAAGCATACTTCTAGGTGAGGTGGAACTCCAGGAGATCTACAGTTGTGGTGAGAGAGAGCCTCAACTGATGCACAGTCCAGGTGAGGCAGACGTTCGGGTGATGCATAGTCCATGTGAGGCAGAGCTTCAGTTGATGCATAGTCCAGGTGAAGCTGGGATTAAGGTGATGCATAGCACGGGTGAGGTAGAGCTTCAGGTGATGCATAGTCCAAATGAGGTAGAGCTTCAGGTGATGCATAGTCCAGGTGAGGGAGAGCTTCAGGTGATGCATACTACAGGTGAGGCAGAGATTCAGGTGATGTACAGCCAAGGTGAGGTGGATCTTAAGGTGATGCATAGTTGAAGTGAGGTGGAGCTTCAGGTGAAGCGTAGATCAGGTGAGGTGGAGCTTAGGGTGATGCTTAATCGAGGTGAGGTAGATCTTGAGGTGCTGCATAATGTTGGTGAGGCAGAGCTTCTGGCAATGCTTCGGGTGATGCATAGTCCAGGTGAGGTGGAGCGTCAGGTGATGAATGGTCCAAGTGAGGTGGAGCTTCAGATGTTGTATAGTCTAGGTGAGGTGGAGCATCAGGTGATGCTTAGTCCAGGTGAGGTGGATCTTAGGGTAATGCTTAGTTCAGGTGAGGTAGAGCTTCAGGTGATACATAGTCCAAGCCAGATGGAGCTTAAGGTGATGCATAATCCAAGTGAGGTGGAGCGTCTGGTGATGTGTAGTTGAGTTGAGGTGGATCTTCAGGTGATACATAGCCCAGGTCACGTAGGCCTTCAGGTGATGCTTAGTCCAGGTGAGGTAGAGCATCCGGTGATATTTTGTCCAGGTAAAGTGGAGCTTTGGGTGATGTGTTGTCCAGGTGTGGTGGAGTTTAGGGTGATGCACAGTCAGGGTGAGGTGGAGTTTAAGGTGGTGCATAGTTCAAGTGGGTTGGAGCTTCAGGTGATGTGTAGATCAGGTGAAGTGGAGCTTAGGGTGATGCTTAGTCAAGGTGAGATAGAGCTTCTGGTGATGCATAGTCGAAGTGAGGAGTGAGGAGTCCAAGTTAGATGGAGCTTTAGGTTCTGTGTAGTCAAGGTGAGATGGAGCTTAAGGTGATGCATAGTCCAAGTGAGGTGGAGCTTCTTGTGATGCATAGTCGAGGTGAGGAGGAGCTTCCGGTGATACATAGTCTAGGTAAGGTGGGCCATCAGGTGATGCGTAGCCCAGACGAGGTAGAGATTTAGGTGATACATACTCCAGATGAGGTGTAGCTTCAGGTGATGTGTTGTCCAGGTGAGGTGGAGCTTCAGGTGATGCATAGTACAGGCGAGGTGGAGCTTCAGGTAATATGTAGTCCAGATGAGGTGGAGCTTCAGGTGATGCGCAGTCCAGGTGAGGGAGAGCATAGGGGGCTGCTTAGTAGAGGTGATGTAGAGCTTCAGGTGATGCATAGTCCAAGTCAGAAAGAGCTTTAGGTGATGTGTATTCAAGGGGAGGTGGAGCTTCAGTTGATGCATGGTCCAAGTCAGATGGAGCTTTAGGTGGTGCTTAGTCTAGGTGAGGTAGAGCTTCAGGTGACATGTAGTCCAGCTGAGGTGGAGCTTCAGGTGATGCATTGTCCAGGTAAGGGGGAGTTTCAGGTGATGCATAGTCCAGGTGAGGAAGAGCTTCAGGTGATCCTTAGTCCAGGTGAGGTAGAGCTTCAGGTGATGCATAGTCAAGGTAAGGTGGATCTTAAGGCAATGATTAATCCAAGTGAGGTAGATCTTCAAGTGATATATAGTCCTGGTAAGGTGGACCTTCAGATGATGCTTAGTCAAGGTGAGTTAGAGCTTCAGGTGATGGATAGTCCAAGTCAGAAAGAGCTTTAGGTGATGTGTATGCAAGGTGAGGCAGAGCTTCAGGTGTTGCATGGTCCAAGTCAGATGGAGCTTTAGGTGACGTGTAGTCAAGGTGAAGTTGCGCTTAAGGTGATGTATAGTCTAGGTAAGATGGACCTTCAGGTGATGCTTAGTCTAGGTGAGGTAGAGCTTCAGGTGACACGTAGTCCAGGTGAGGTGGAGCTTCAGGTGATGCATTGTCCAGGTAAGGTGGAGCTTCAGGTGATGCATAGTACAGGTAAGGTGGAGCTTCAGGTGATGCATAGTCCAAGTCCGATGGAGCTTAAGGTGATGCATAGTCCAAGTGAGGTGGAGCGTCTGGTGATGTGGAGTTGAGTCGGGGTGGAGCTTCAGGTGATACATAGCTCAGGTCAGGTTGGCCTTCAGGCAATGTTTAGTCCAGGTGAGGTAGAGCATCAGGTGATATGTTGTCTAGGTGAGGTGGAGCTTCAGGTGATGTGTTGTCCAGGTGTGGTGGAGCTTCAGGTGAGGCGTAGTCCAGGTGAGGAAGACCTTCAGGTGACCCTTAGTCCAGGTGAGGTAGAGCTTCTGGTGATGCATAGTTCGAGTGGGTTGGAGCTTCAGGTGATGCGTAGATCAGGTGAGGTGGAGCTTAGGGTGATGCTTAGTCGAGGTGAGGTAGAGCTTCAGGTGATGCATAGTATGTTAGATAGAGCTTTAGGTGATGTGTAGTCAAGGTGAGATCGAGTTTAAGGTGATGCATAGTCGAGGTGAGGTGGTACTTCAGGTGATACATAGTCTAGGTAAGGTGGGCCATCAGGTGATGCTTAGCCCAGGCGAGGTAGCAATTCAGGTGATACGTACTCCAGGTGAGGTGGAGCTTCAGGTGATGTGTTGTCCAGGTGAGGCGGAGCTTCAGGTGATGCACAGTACAGGTGAGGTGGAGCTTCAGGTAATATATGGTCCAGGTGAGGTGGAGCTTCAGGTGATGAGCAGTCCAGGTGAGGGACAGCATTGGGTGCTGCTTAGTCGAGGTGATGCAGAGCTTGAGGTGATGCATAGTCCAAGTCAGATGGAGCTTTAGGTGATGCGTAGTCAAGGTGAAGTTGAGGTTAAGGTGATGCATAGTCCAGGTAAAACAGACCTTCAGGTGATGCTTATTCTAGGTGAGGTAGAGCTTCAGGTGACATGTAGCCCAGGTGAGGTGGAGCTTCAGGTGATGCATTGTCCAGGTAAGGTGGAGCTTCAGGTGATGCATAGTCCAGGTGAGGAAGAGCTTCAGGTGATCTTTAGTCCAGGTTGAGATAGAGCTTCAGGTGATGCAAAGTTAAGGTAAGGTGGATCTTAAGGCGATGATTAATCCAAGTGAGGTGGAGCTTCTGGTGATGCGTAGTCGAGGTGAGGTGGAGCTTCAAGTGATATATAGACCTGCTAATGTGGACCTTCATATGATGCTTAGTCCAGGTGAGGTAGAGCTTCAGGTGATGGATAGTCCAAGTCAAAAAGAGCTTTAGGTGATGTGTATTCAAGGTGAGGTGGAGCTTCAGGTGATGCATGGTCAAAGTCAAATGAAGCTTTAGGTGACGCATAGTCAAGGTGAAGTTGAGCTTAAGGTGATGCATAGTCCAGGTAAAACGGACCTTCAGGTGATGCTTACTTTAGGTGAGGTAAAGCTTCAGGTGACATGTAGTCCAGGTGAGGTGGAGCTTCAGGTGATGCATTGTCCAGGTAAGGTGGAGCTTCTGGTGATGCATTCTGGTGATACATAGTTCAGGCGAGGAAGAGCTTCAGGTGATCTTTAGTCCAGGTGAGGTAGAGGTTCAGGTGATGCATAGTCAAGGTAAGATGGATCTTAAGGCGATGATTAATCCAAGTGAGGTGGAGCTCCTGGTGATATATAGACCTGGTAAGGTGGACCTTCAGATGATGCTTAGTCTAGGTGAGTTAGAGCTTCAGGTGATGGATAGTCCAAGTCAGAAATAGCTTTAGGTAATGTGTATTCAAGGTGAGGTGGAGCTTCAGGTGATGCATGGTCCAAGTCAGATGGAGCTTTAGGTGAAGTGTAGTCAAGGTGAAGTTGAGCTTACAATGATGCATAGTCTAGGTAAAATGGAGCTTCAGGTGATGCTTAGTCTAGGTGAGGTAGAGATTCAGGTGACACGTAGTCCAGGTGAGTTGGAACTTCAGCTGATGCATTGTCCAGGTAAGGTGGAGCTTCAGGTGATGCATAGTCCAAGTCAGATGGAGCTTAAGGTGATGCATAGTCCAAGCGAGGTGGAGCGTCTGGTGATGTGTAGTTGAGTTGAGGTGGAGCTTCAGGTGATACATAGCTCAGGTAAGGGGGATCTTAAGGTGATGATTAATCTAAGTAAGGTGGAGCTTCTGGTGATGCGTAGTCGAGGTGAGGTGGACTTTCAAGTTATACATAGTCCTGCTAAGGTGGACCTTCAGATGATGCTTAGTCCAGGTGAGGTAGAGCTTCAGGTGATGGATAGTCCAAGTCAGAAAGAGCTTTAGTTGATGTGTATTCAAGGTGAGGTGGAGCTTCAGGTGATGCATTGTCCAGGTAAGGTGGAGCTTCAGGTGATGCATTGTCCAGGTAAGGTGGAGCTTCAGGTGATGCATTGTCCAGGTAAGGTGGAGCTTCAGGTGATGCATAGTCCAGGTGAGGTAGAGCTTCAGGTGATGCATAGTTAAGGTAAGGTGGATCTTAAGGCGATGATTAATCCAAGTGAGGTGGAGCTTCTGGTGATGCATAGTCAAGGTGAGGTGGAGCTCCAAGTGATATATAGTCCTGCTAATGTGGACCTTCAGATGATGCTTAGTCCAGGGGAGGTAGAGCTTCAGGTGATGGATAGTCCAAGTCAGAAAGAGCTTTAGGTGATGTGTATTCAAGGTGAGGTGGAGCTTCAGTTGATGCATGGTCCAAGTCAGATGGAGCTTTAGGTGACGCATAGTCAAGGTGAAGTTGAGCTTAAGGTGATTCATAGTCCAGGTAAGACGGACCTTCAGGTGATGCTTACTTTAGGTGATGTAGAGCTTCAGGTGACATGTAGTCCAGGTGAGGTGGAGCTTCAGGTGATGCATTGTCCAGGTAAGGTGGAGCTTCTGGTGATGCATTCTGGTGATGCATAGTCCAGGCGAGGAAGAGCTTCAGGTGATCTTTAGTCCAAGTGAGGTAGAGCTTCAGGTGATGCATAGTCAAGGTAAGGTAGATCTTAAGGCGATGATTAAGTGAGGTGGAGCTCCTGGTGATATATAGTCCTGGTAAGGTGGACCTTCAGATGATGCTTAGTCCAGGTGAGTAAGAGCTTCAGGTGATGTGTATTCAAGGTGAGGTGGAGCTTCAGGTGATGCATGGTCCAAGTCAGATGGAGCTTTAGGTGACGTGTAGTCAAGATGAAGTTGAGCTTACAATGATGCATAGTCTAGGTAAGATGGACCTTCAGGTGATGCTTAGTCTAGGTGAGGTAGAGATTCAGGTGACACATAGTCCAGGTGAGGTGGAGCTTCAGGTGATACATTGTCCAGGTGAGGTGGAGCTTCAGGTGATACATAGTCCAAGTCAGATGGAGCTTAAGGTGATGCATAGTCCAAGTGAGGTGGAGCGTCTGGTGATGTGTAGTTGAGTTGAGGTGGAGCTTCAGGTGATACATAGCTCAGGTAAGGTGGATCTTAAGGCGATGATTAATCTAAGTAAGGTGGAGCTTCTGGTGATGCGTAGTCGAGGTGAGGTGGTGCTTCAAGTGATATATAGTCCTGCTAAGGTGGACCTTCAGATGATGCTTAGTCCAGGTGAGGTAGAGCTTCAGGTGATGGATAGTCCAAGTCAGAAAGAGCTTTAGGTGATGTGTATTCAAGGTGAGGTGGAGTTTCAGGGGATGCATTGTCCAGGTAAGGTGGATCTTCTAGTGATGCATAGTCCAGGCGAGGAAGAGCGTCAGGTGATCTTTAGTCCAGATGAGGTAGAGCTTCAGGTGATGCATATTCAAGGTAATGTGGATCTTAAGGTGATGATTTATCCAAGTGAGGTGGAGCTCCTGGTGATACATAGTCCTGGTAAAGTGGACCTTCAGATGATGCTTAGTCCAGGTGAGGTAGAGCGTCAGGTGATGCCAAGTCCAAGTAAGGTGGACCTTCAGGTGATGCTCATTCCAGGTGAGGTAGAGTTTCAGGTGATATGCAGTCCATGTGAGGTGGAGCTTCAGGTGTGGGGTTTTGCAGGTGAGGTAGAGCTTCAGGTGATGCATAGTCCAGGTGTTAGGGAGAATTCTCTGTAAGGCTAATTTCCCAAACCTAGTGAGTCCCCCAGCAGCTTTGCTGGATTTTTGGGGTTTATTTTTTTCTCTCCTGCTAAGAGTGAGATTCTTTTAAGCCCACTCTTAGACATAATTTGAGGGTTCCTTTATCTTTCCATGTGCTTTATGGGCTATGGGGTCTTTTACTCCATAGGGTCTCATGTGTTTTAGGTGTGGGTTACACAGCACCCTCCGTGACGTAACCCAGGGTTGTCGTAGCGACCCCCCAACATAGACTCCATACCCTGGGACTGACTACTGTCTCCCAGGGCATGTAAAGTCACCATTGGCTTTGCTAGTCCCAAATTATAAACAGAAACCAGTACAAACCATCATATTGTGGACGTACTGGTCGGGGCAATTTGATTGCCCCGGGGTCTGTTGTTCGAGGGGGCACGTCTCCGTCCCCCGTGATTGAGTTTTGGCTGGTGGCAGTGGATACTACTTTTTATATTCGACCGCAAATATATCTCTATGGTATTTTCCCATTGTTCGAGGCTACCAACTTTAATTATTTAATTCTTATAGCCTCGAACATACCACTGGTTTATTTCATTAATATTAATTCACTGGTTGGTATTTTTTGCCAGAACTCGATTCTAAAATGGAATTTGTGTTCTCTTCAGTGACTCCAACCCAAGTCGAGCCCTTTGTTCCACTTTTTGGTGGGCTTCTCCACAGAAGCCTCCAAAAGTGGTGCCACTCTGTCTGGGTCCACAGGGGGTGTGGGAGGGGGTTTAGGCACCCTGGACTGAGTTACCTTGGTAACTCAAGTCGCACTCTTGTGTGATTGGCCCAAGTGGTGAGCCGGCCGGCTCACCACTTCGCATGTTTGATTGACAGCTAGGCTGAGTGAATGGGGGTGTGCTGCATAAAAGCAGGGCTTTGGGGACTGGAACTTCAGAAGTCGCCACACTAAGAATCCGAGGAGGGAGAAGCTGAGCCGACCTGCAACGACGACACCACCGGTGGAGCCCTGCTGAACCGTCTCACCACTTTTCCCGACGACATAGGAGATCTGCAGTCCGGAGAGTCTTCTTCCTTTGACTGGTGGGGATAACCAGTTTTGCCTTCTTTTCACCTTCCTGGAGCATCTCGTGGCTGCCTTGCCCGTGCCAAGCACCCCGGCAACCGGAATACCACGGTTTACCACTACCGCGAAGAGAAGGGTAGTACCTTTTAACCGAAGAACTCTGCGGCTGGTTTCTTCCCTGGCAGTGCAACGACCTTCATCTTTCCTCCACGGCGCGACCTCTTCTTCCTCTGGACGAAACGCCAACTTGCACCTGCTGCCAGGAACAACTGCCCCCGCTGGAGCTTCCTTCACACTTAAGGTACTGTGTCCCGCCTGGCTTCCCTTGCGACAGATCGTTTGGGGTGACAGTAAAGCCTCGACTTTCTAACCTGGGCTAGCCTGGGACAACCTAGCTAACTTTTCCTGACTTTAATTTCATCCTTTTTGTGCGAACTATCTACAAGACTCTTTGGGCATAACCCCACAGTGTGAACCAGGACCCCTTCTGCTTGCTCTCTCCAAGAGTGGGCCTTGCAATTGACTTCCTGGCTCTCCAGTAGAACTCTGCCTATCCTGCCTTACTGTAGTTCTTTTTAAAAGTATTGAAACTTGTGTGCTTCCTTAACTCTGCCTTTTTCCCTCCCTTTCTTTACAACTTATTAGAGTGTCATCTTATGTTAAGCGCTCACCACTGTCTGAAAATAAGTGGTGTTTCTCACTAAGACTTGTGTAATCAGTGAATAGGGTTGTATATATATGATAGTGACTGTGTGCTGAATTTACTTACCTCGTATTTTGCTAGTGTAAATCGCAAGTGTGTTTTTAAATAAATAATTATATGCTTTTACACCAAAGCTCTGGTCAGTGTTTGTTTGTGCTACTGTGTCTCTGTACCTATTGTGTATACTCTGCATACTGCCTAACTCTTCTTGAGGGAGGTCTGACTGCTCAGCCACAGCTACCAAGTGAATCTGTGTGGTGCAGACTGCTACCAAGTGAGTTTACTGCCAAACACCTGTAGTCTTAAATCTTTTGCAGTGGTCCCAGAGGGAACTGCACAGGTTTCTGCCTAACACCAGGCGAGGAAGAGCTTCAGGTGATCCTTAGTTCAGGTGAGGTAGAGATTCAGGTGATGCATAGTCAAGGTGAGGTGGATCTTAAGGTGATGCATAGTCCAAGTGAGGTGGAGCTTCTGGTGATGCAGAGTTGAGGTGAGGTGGAGCTTCAGGTGATTCATAGTCCTGGTAAGGTGGACCTTCAGGTGATGCTTATTCCAGGTGAGGTAGAGCATCAGGTGATATGTAGTCCAGGTGAGGTGGGGCTTCAGGTTATGCGTTCTCCAGGTGATGTGAAGCTTCAGGTGATACATAGTCCAGGTGAGGAAGAGCTTCAGGTGATCCTTAGTACATGTAAGGTAGAGCTTCAGGTGATGCATAGTTGAGGTGAGGTGGAGTTTAAGGTGATGCATTGACCAAGTGAGGTGGCGCTTCACTTGATATATATTTCAGGTGAGGTGGCCATTTAGATGATGCTTAGTCCAGGTGAGGCGTAGCTTCAGGTGATGCATAGTCCAAGTGTGATGGAGCTTCCTGTGATGCATAGTCAAGGCTTAACGTGATGCATAGTCCAAGTGAACTAGAGCTTCAGATGATGCATACTCCAGGTGAGGTGGTGCTTCAGTTGATGCTTAGTCCAGGTGAGGTAGAGCTTCAGGTGATTCATTGTCCAATTGTGATAGTGTTTCAGGTGATACATAGTCCAGGTGAGGTGGTGCTTCAGGTGATGCATAGTCCAAGTGTGATGGAGCTTCCTGTGATGCATAGTCAAGGCTTAACGTGATGCATAGTCCAAGTGAGCTAGAGCTTCAGATGATGCATACTCCAGGTGAGGTGGTGCTTCAGTTGATGCTTAGTCCAGGTGAGGTAGAGCTTCAGGTGATGCATTGTCCAATTGTGATGGCATTTCAGGTGATGCATAGTCCAGGTGAGGTGGCGCTTCAGGTGATGCATAGTCCAAATGTGATGGAGCTTCAGGTGATGCGTAGTCAAAGCTTAATGTGATGCATAGTCCAAAAGAGGTAGAGCTTCTGGTGATACATTGTCCAGTTGAGGTGGAGCTTCAGGTGATGCATTGTCCAAGTGATGTGAAGCTTCAGGTGATGCATAGTCCAGGTGAGGAAGTGCTTCAGGTGATCCTTATTACAGGGATGGTAGAGCTTCAGGTGATGCATAGTCGAGGTGAGGTGGAGCTTAGGGTGATGCATAGACCAAGTGAGGTGGAGCTTCTGGTGATATATAGTCCATGTGAGGTGGACCTTCAGATGATGCTTAGTCCAGTTGAGGTAGCATCAGGTGATGCCAAATCCAGGTAAGGTTGAGCTTAAGGTGATGCATAGCTAAGGCTTAATGTGATGCATAGTCCAAGTGAGGTAGAGCTTTAGGCGATGCCTAGTGCAGGTGAGTTAGAGCTTCAGGTGATGCATAGTCGAGGTGAGGTGGAACTTCAGGTGATGCATAGCCAAGTGTGATGGAGCTTCAGGTGATGCGTGTTCAAGGCTTAATGTGATAGATAATCCAAGTGAGATAGAGCTTCAGGTGATGCATATTCCAGGTGAGGTGGAGCTTCGGGTGATGCATAGTCCAGATGAGGTGGAGCGCAGGTGATGCTTAGTCCAGATGAGGTGGAACATCAGGTAATGCTTAATCCAAGTGATGTGGAGTTTCAGGTGATGCATAGTCCAGGTGAGGTGGAGGTTCAGGTGATGCATAGTCCAGGTGATGTGGAGCTCAGGTGATGCATAGTCCAGATGAGGTGGAGCTTCGGGTGATGCATAGTCCAGGTAATGTTGAGCGCAGGTGTTGCTTAGTCCAGATGAGGTGGAGCATCAGGTAATGCTTAGTCCAGGTGAGGTGGCGTTTCAGGTGATGCATAGTCCAGGTGATGTGGAGCTCAGGTGATGCTTAGTCCAGGTGAGGTGGAGTTTCAGGTGATGCAGAGTCCAGGTGAGGTGGAGTTTCAGGTGATGCGTAGTCCAGGTGAGGTGGAGCTTCAGGTGATGCGTAGTCCAGGTGATGTGGAGTTTCAGGTGATGCATAGTCCAGATGAGGTGGAGCTTCAGCTGATGAGTTGTCCAGGTGAGAAGAAGCTTCAGGTGATCCCGATTCTTTGTAAGAAGTTGATCCTGCTGTAACAGTGAACAGTGTGGGAGTTGAGTCCCACCCTTTAACCACAGACTGTGGGCGGCAACCTGATGTAGCTCAGGTATCCTTTCTTCCCTGGGGCAAGGAGGTGCCCATTGAGTGCCGGCCCTGGTGAGCAAGCACCCTGCACAGCTAAACATGATGGATGACACATCACAGATAAGCACTGACAGGAGGTATGCCCAGACCGGTTCTGCTGGTTCTCACAAACAGGCAGCTCACTGTGAGCTGTGAAATGCAAGCAGCTGTGCATGTTCAGCCCAGTGCAGGGAGGCCTTTCCAATCTACTGGCCATGTTTATAACTCAGCCCGGCTTGCAGAAATACTGTTAGAACTGATTTTACCCCAGAGATCTCTAATAGGCAGGCATGCATCAACAATCGCCAGCAGGAAGCTCATACGGGAAGTTCCGGTAAGAGATGAACAACGAGCAAGTGTGGGCCATCCTAACCCAACCCTTGATAATCAGACACAAACGAGAGAGGGGCTGGGCTAAAGGGAGGCTGGGAATAGCCCTGACAAACCGCTGTCTCAGAAGGCTCCAAGGCTGGGGTAGAGCCAATCAAAGGACGTGTCACTGTAACACCAGCAGTGACACAGTATTACATGATGTCATACCTTGTTCCCTGTTCAAAGATGTAATCAACAGCACGCCACTATTCTGTGATGTCATCAATGCCATCAACAGGGAGTGGGCGTATCTTGTTATGTCATTAGTGGTGAAAGTGTATTCTGTGATGTCATCGGCAATCAGGCGGTGAGTTGTGTGATGTCACCAACAGTGCACCCCGAAGCCAATGAAATGCTGCTCCAGCCTCAACCCTCCATAATAAACGCATTCTATTGAGTACATTTTTTAGAGTTCACAGCAGGAAACACTGGCATTTCATTTGCCAAAAATTAGAGGAAATGAGGGCATATAAACAAGGGTGACTTGCAAGCTACTGCATTGCGATAGTGTGTCCTGTGATATCATCTATAGTGAAGGATGTGTGATGTGATGTCATTAGCAGTGAGAAAAAGGGGAGAGGTTCCGGGCTTGGTGGGTGTTAAATCGGTGCCTGTGATCAGTGCACCCGCACATGCGACCTTCAGCCACAAAGCACAGGAGTTGCATCCACATCAGAGGCCGTGACCATCCTCCAGGACAGGGCCATCCTGGTCTCTGCGTTTGGGTTTGCCACCCACGGCTCTCATGAGAGGTGCATTGCAGCTGTGGGGGAATGGCACTATTAAATCCCTTTCTGAGAGATTTTCGGAATGTAAATTTGCTTCCCGCTTCCAGCTTAGGCTCGCTCCATGCTCTGCAATTTGCCAACATCTTGGCTCCTATTCTCTTCCCTTGGCAGGTGCTGATCATCCTCTTCCTTGGACTGCTTTTCCACCCTGCCCCTACAGTGGTTCCTGTCGGTGCATCAGGCTCTGGGGAGTTGGCTTACGCTGGTGTTGTTTCCTCCTCTGTCACCTTCTTGTTGCCGGTTGTCACAGCCTCACCCTTCGTCTGCTCTTTGGTTTGGGTTCCTGGTCACTTGGCTCTTGTCGCTTTCTTGCGCCAGACTCTTTAAACTCTTTAAAGATGGCTGTCTCGTGAGTTCCTTGAAGAGCAAGACGTTATCTGTGACCATTGTATCGAGCGCTGTTGAGGACCATATAGAGCACACGTGGTTGGGAGCGGCATCTCTTCTTTCTTGCAGCAGGCCGTGGTGAAACAGCCTATTTGTACCATAATATCTTAAGCACCTCTATGTTTCCATTATCACAGCCATGTTGATTTCCGTCGCTATTTGGATCATTGTAAATGTCTCAGCAGCCTCATTGCTCTTGACTTGTGGCCATTGTGTTGGTACCATGTTGGGTCCGGCATTTAAATTACCCAGGTATGTTTGAAGAACGCACCCATGGGATAGGCCTTAATTAATTACCCTGCTACCTTCTTTTTCCACACGGACACCTTGGGGGCGGGGGGCTGCAGGGTCAATAATGACAGAGGAGATAACCTCAGAGAACAGAAGGAGATAAATAAGAACCCCATCACTTCCTATGATATCTTGAGAAGGTGGGTAAACAGGGATTTCCTCAGCCACTAAGGAATTATCACGGCCACATGCGCTCCCTCTTATATTATTTTTTCCAGGACATAAGGTATGAGAGGGATCCGGGGAAAGACAAACAGGTGTTCCCTGTGACAGTCTAAGGACAGAGCGGCTTTTGACTAAGTTAGCTGATCATTGTGACAAAATCAGAAGTGAGGAAGCTGGAAATCTGGCGCCGGATAACTCGCCCATCCAGGGATAGACAGACCTGGCACTGTGAGAAACCTGAAGGTGTCTCTCTGTCTAGTGCATGGGGATCTGTCCTCCAGGTAGCCAGGACACGGCCATCTCTATTGGATCGAGTTCCTGGGGGTGGACCAGTGAAGGAGGATCACCTGGATGGGGGGTCTTTGGGGTGTGGGACACCGACGGGTGAGATGCGGTATACCCCACCCTTTAACACCTTTCCCCCATCCCCTCATGTAGGACATTCCAAACCACTGCCCCCCCTTTCAACCGTGAACACTTTGGCAACAACACAACGGACAACGGATTAACACTAGAGCCGTTTACCTTTCATGTCCCAATACAAGGGTCAGGCAAAGTCAGGCAATTGATCAGAATCACACACACCTGACAACCCTTTCCCTTACCCACAGGGATAAAAGGTGGAGCCAGAGAACAAAGTACGAGAAAGGCAAACACGGCAGACAGCACATCGAGGTGGCTACCATGCAACATTTCAAGAGAAAGAGAAAGGCGGCAGTAAGCGAGAGGGTGGCGAGAAGAGAAGTGACCTTGTCCTTTTTGTCCCAGGCCCGCAGAATCTTTGTGGAGGGGAATCTAAGACCGTGAACAATAGCACAAGTGTTCTGCTACAGATGTCAACGGTACACGGGGCAAACCTATGCTGTTAAGGCGGAGCAGAGGAGACTCCCGCGCCCATGGTACCAGCCTTGACTTCAGAGAAGCCGAAAGCCAAGCGGTTCATCACACAGCCAGTGAGTTAGGGGAGAATCGATAAGCACCGTGCTGTGTTGATTGAGAATCGCCAAGTGGCAAGTTTTGAACCAAAGCTAATGAACTTTAAAGGAACTGTTAAAAGTGTGATGGGGAGACCAGCTGTAGAGTGAAAGCAGCACCACGTGGGTGCTCACACGAGAGACTCTGGTCGAGCCCCATATTGAGAAACTACAGCAACCAGAAGGCCATAGGAAGGCTGCCAAAGGAACTCAAAGTGGTCATGAGGGGCGAGCAAAAGCCCTCTTCAATTGAAAGACTTTGATCCGTAAGTTGGCTGAAAGAAAGGGAAGTAAATCCAGCAGTGAGAGGAAACCTGGGAAGCGAATCCCAGGAGGGGCCGAGTCTAGAGTCCTAAGAAACAGTGTGTTTTGGAACTGTTTATAAAGACATTAAGATTTGTAGATTACAATTGAGAAGGGTCAGCCCAGAAGAGGGGGATCCAGGGGTGAATCCATCACCCAGCGAATATTGGGAACGAACTTTCATTTATTAAAGGAACTTTTGTTTTGTTGGTTGAATAAATCAGGCCCCAAAGGCAAGAGACTTCCAGAGGAAACAAGACTTCACCATCGACGGTCCTGAGAACGGCCATTGGAATTGTCGTCTCGTGCTGGAGAAGCCCAAGACTGTACTGTGCTCCAAGATCCCACCTTGTCTCCTGTCTAAAATGTGGAGAAGGGAGACCCCAGCCACCGCCTACTGACTTATCATTTGAGAACACTTCTTTCGTTCTTGAAACTTAACCCGACTGCCTTTTTATTTAGCGTAAGGATTTCGCTTTAGGTTTTCTTAGTATAGGCCCTTTTATTTGACATGACACCACTAGGACTGCCTTATTTTCATTTGATGGTCGACACCTGTCCCACTCTTAGATTTAGGCTTAGATTAGGTGTTTTCCCCAAACCCGCATACCACTTTCATTGTTCAATAAATACCCTTGAACTGTGATCACTAGTGTCTGTCTTACTTGTCACCATGAGTTCTTCACAGCACACTGGTGGAAGCCGAAAACTCTTGGGAGAAGGGGGAATCCACCCAAACATTCCCCCCCCCCCTGAAATGGAAGAGGCAGGTAAATAAGAGAGATTCTGACCACAACCCCAGCTGGTCAGCCAATCTTTTGGGCTGATTCGACATCTGACAATTTACATGAACCTTGGCTACCATATTGTCTGTTTGGATGTGATCTTCTCTTCCCAACAAATAGGGAGTTAAAAACCAGAGGGACAGAAAGATTGCTGAAAGTTCATTTTGTTCATTCATCATTTTGACATTCCTGACTCAGAAGGGGACCAGACGCTCTGTGCTGACTGAGCCTTCAACGAGGCACTCGTAACCACTTTCATTCGCATTCATTATGACAGTCATGGGGGCACCCTGCTCTAACTCCACTCCCATGAAAACATCCTCGTCCAGTAACCACAATTAAAGATAATTGATCAGATCCTGATGCGTCGGGATCAGAGAATCCCTGTCCCTCTACACTTGTAAACATTGTTGAGCAGGAGTAGAAGGAAGCCCTACAAAAAGTGTCAATTGGCCCTGCATCATCCTTGACCAACGATGGGCTGTGTAGAAGTGCCTTTAAGGCCATCATAACACGGACCTGCAGATGCCACCCCAAGGTGCTAGAGACCAGCGATATCCACCAGCTATTTCACTAAATCCAGCCTGGAAAGTTCAAAATCCAGAATCCATGAATCCTCTTGGTTGGGATGAAGTTTTGGACTAGATCTGGAACAGTGACCTGTATATCCGGCTGAAAAAGGTCATTACAAAGTCCCTGTGTGAATTTCTGGTGTCAAGAAAGACCCCTGACAGTCCCTCCCTAACTCCGGCCACCCAGATATTGTAAACAGACTGAGAAGAAGTATGTCGCCCACAAATCTCCTTCCCTTCTGAATGAGAGCCTGGGCTGGAGCAGAAGAAGTTTGTTGGCTTTGGCCCATGCAGATGGAACAAACTCATAGGAGTACCTCAAAAACCCAACAGAAGTTCTTCATGGGGAATACAAGCCCGTCCCATTGTTAATATACCAAAGGGCAGAAGCAAATGCAATCCCTCCTTGCAGTTCAGCTACCTTAAAGTAGTGGGCAAAGAAAACCACCAGAGGCAGACCTGAAGAGAGAACAGCGACTGCCACCCATCCACGAGAAAGAACATTCAGGTCTGCAATCCAAGATGGCAACTGCCCTTTCTAAAAACATCCTGCTGGGGGACAGATCCAGGTAGCACTCCTGCCACTGAGCCCTGCCACTGAGCCCTGTGACCGCTCCTGCCAATAAGGCTACAGCCATTTAAGCCAAGCCTTATATAAAGGCTATTTTCCAGCATAATAATGAAGGGAGATTTGGATCCGTAAAGGGGCCGCTTGGTGACAGAGAAGGAGCATTAGTGGAGGTTTGAGCTATGTTATATTATAAGTATTTATATAGCGCACGTTTGTCCGGAGGAATCTTGGCACTTGGGAGGTTGGGAAGGTAGAGAGCAAAGGGGTTGGGGAGATAGAGAGCAAAGAGGTTGGGGAGAGAGAGAAACCCAAGATGCACTACTGTCAAGAACTGGCTGTGGAGACAAGAAGGAAGAGTGGAACGTGAACGATAGAGACAAAGAGACAAAGAAGGGATCACTGAACTGAGGAGTATGAACAATAGAGACCTTTGTTGTTTTTGCGCAGAGACTTTTTTGAACCCCCAGAGACATGTGTTTGACCCCAGAAATGTTTACTTTGAGCCCCAGATATTTTTATTTGACCCCACGAGACTTTTTTGTTGCCCTAGAGACTTTGAACCAAGAAGAAACTATCCTGTACAGTGTGGGAAGGGCCCTCAAAACCCCTCCGATCGTCCTAACATCTTGAGTAAAGCATTTAGAAAGTATTTGGAGCATTGTGTCACATGTAACATGTGATACAGGGCTTAGCAATCCTTTCGAAAAAGAAGTATCTAAGCTTATGCTAATGAACCTGAGAAGGCATGTCATGTGACTTGGCATGACTCATCACGCATCCCTGTCAGGTGGATTCTCCTGAGGATTGTATTCAGGGCCAAAGGTCACAGTACTTTCTAAATGCCTTTAGCCTGCCCTGAGCAGTCAAGGGACACACCTCCAGGAGGATGTAGAGCGACAGAAATGCAGCATAAGAAGCTATTGGTTCAAAAAAGAAGCGCTCACACAAGGTTACAGTTCTATGTACACTGCATTGTATCTGCAGTTGCAGTTAGGTACGAATGTTTATACACACTTAGCTAGTACGTTTATTGTATGTCTCTTCTAAGGTAATAGAGCAGCCTCTGGTATTCACAGGGTCACCAGCATGGGGCCCTAACAGTTTAGATAAATCAAGGCTGGAGTGTACAATATTCCATTAGGTTGGTTCTTGGCAAATCTCTGACCTTTTTCTCTCAACTGTGACTGTAATTGTAATCGTCAATTGGGAAAGAATGCTTGCAGTTGATTGGTTGTGCAGGATATGGGTTCTAATGCTGTGACTGTCCTAATGTAAAAAAGAGCAATTATAGCCTTCAGAACTTTGCAGTCAAAGTTATATAAGCATGGTCTGGCACTTTCTGCCGCCCCATAGGTCTGTGGTTACTGGATGGCAAGTGCTTTGGGTTCTTGGCATTTTGTTGGGAGCTCCAGATATGTTCATGGTCCCAACCTGGGGGGTTGCTAGGTCTGTAAAAGATCCGGGGCTACGCTAATGTCAGGACTGCAGGGGCTCGGGATAGGTAGCCCTTTGGCTGTAGCCCCTGAGCTTCTATCAGGGGCTAAAACCACCAAAAGGCCAAGGGATATAGCACCGCCGCTTCCCCAGCGACGCCTCTGGTCCCAGGATGCTGCAGGAAACTGGAATGCTACCGGAAAAGATGGCACCCTACCAATGCAAAGGAAGCAGTGGTTCTGGTGCTGGAACAGTACAAAAGTCATCCAGCGATGGGAGTAGGTAAGCAGAAGTTCCTTCACAGGTAACAGTATTCTATTTTAGCACAGTTCTTAATAAGATTGTTATCCATGTGCACAGTAACCTGTCCACTTGCTGACGCTCTTGTGTCTCAATGGCCTCAACCTGTTGTCCCAGATTCTGTACAGGGTCACACACTGCAGACTCTTGGCGGTCAAGGAGGCATCAGAGCAGGCAACTTGGTTGGTTGGACTAATCTATGGCCCATGCGGGCAGAGCTTCACAGTCAGGGCTGCTTTTGGATGGACTGCAACTCCGATAGAATATCTGCACCATCCTCGTTTGGGTTAAAGGAATAGTGCGCTCAAAAATTTGATTGTCCCGATCGATCGGGCAAGTCGTTATAAGCATACGTTGAACGATTGTAAAAAAATTCCTATGCATTTAACCTTAATTTTCCTCACTTTTACACATGCAAAATCAAGCAGCAGGGCGCGGCCATCTTCTGCTAATGTTATCCGTTACTGCATCGGCCTAAGGTGAACTGCCCTCGCGGCACTAAATCATATCCACCACCCCTGAAGCTAGCCTCACTAGACGCATATGGCCCATTTCACAATGCGAATGCACGTCTCATGTCAACGTTCTCTGTGTGCCAGCTAATGACGTGTCTCCATGGAAATGGTAGGACGCCTCTTTCCTCAATAAGTATAAACAGACCACTTCTCATCAGACAACATCAGAGTTGCTTTTTCATTTGTTTCCCTGTCTTTTTTTGCGTATAGTGTATCTCGTTTCTGCTCTGTTCACCTATCTTCATTGCTCGTAGCCCGTGTGAACAGATACTAGTACCAGCATTACTATCGATTTTAATTATGTCGTATAATGGCAACAATACAGCCCTACCAGTATGAGCCTGAGTATTCCGAGGCAGAATTAGTTGAAAGAGAAAGATGCAGAAACATTGGCGCATCGGACAACAGTTGGGAGGACGAATCACCGGATCAGGAGCCTGAGCCTAGTCGCATAGAAGAGGTTTCCACCTGGTGTACCTGCAATCGTTGCGAGGTCATGCCAACCGAGGAGGAGAACTGCTGCTGCAGAGAAAACTCTGGATGCTTGTCCTACATATCGGAAGAAGAAACACCGCCGCTATGTGTTACCGATCTGTATGACTTCAGGGCAGCCTACCTCACAATGGGCCTCATCATGACTTGGGCGGTAACGCCGTCGCTATTAGTGCCGGCGCTATCTGCCCTACCGCCGAACTCCCCGGCGCTAATGGCGCCGGAGCACGAGTTCGGTGGTAATGTTAATCCCCATTCCCCATTGAGCCCATTCAGGAATGCCCCATTCCCCATTGGGCTCAATGGGGAAATTTCGCGCTAATACCGCCGGCGGATTTCCTGCCGGCTGTATGAGCACGAATTTACGGTGGATTTCCCCCCAGCTCAGAGCTGGGGCGAAATCCGCCGAAGTCCTGATTTGGCGGACCCTTAAATCCGGCGGTAATAGCGCTACTGCCGGATTTAAGGGTTACCGCCAAAGTCATGATGAGGCCCAATGTCTGTGTTGAAGATTATGAAGGTGCTTACGCACAAACTTCGCGCAACAGTTCGCCCTGGCAATCCAAGTAATGATTAAGTGTACTCTAGATGTGATGTTACTTAGGCCACTAACATTTAATGTTTGTCTCCTATATTGTCGTAACTTTGATCTATCACTGCCAAATGAATGTAGTCTGGCAATTCAATACATATCTCGCGATTTGCGGAAATCATAGTGGTCATCTTATGTGTCTTTCACGTACAACGAAGAAACAATATTTCTCTGTGCCCCAAACGCTATGGAATGCATGGTTGTTCACTTTTGTAATGTTTTTACACTTTAAAGCCCAAGCTTATTGGTCCATGAAGTAACATTTGTACTGGCAACTATGACATAGGATACAAGATTGCATTTTCAACCAAGGTTTGATACACTTATCATGTTAATTTAAATACAGTTTGTATTTTTCTCTTCCACAGGTGGTACAGGCTGGTGGCCTATCCTGGGTTTACATGGTGGCTTCATGGGAGGCTTGGGTCCCGCTTTGACGAGTAATACCCGCCTGTGTTGTTGGTGCCATTCTAGCCAAATTCCCCAGTGACAGCGGTCAGTACAGGGGATTTCCCCACACTGTGCTGCAACCCGAAGTATACAATGTGTAGTACATTTGTGCCATCAAAATCAGCAACAAAATTAAATACAACTCAACTTTTATGAATAGTTGTTTCTATATTTCAGTGAATCAAGGACACGGTCACTTGTCTTGGCAGGGCTGGCAGGGTGGGAACGGCCAAGGTGCCAAAAACCATGTACACTTCAAAGGTATCTTCTGCATAGCTGCCATTGTACACATGGCCTCCCCAGACCCAGTGTCTCCAGGCATGCTCCCCTGAAGCAGACTGCGCCCCTGCAATCCACATAAGTGTGGCTCCATTCAACGGTGTTCCTGGCCTTTTCTGCATGCCCCTTGCCCCTCCATCCCCCCTCCAGTATCAATGGCAGTTCACACCTGTGGCTGTGCCCTCCCAAGGGGGCTGGCAGGATGGGAATGGCCAAGGTGCCAAACACCATGTACACTTCAAAGGTATCTTATGCGCAGGGGCCTGGCCTCTAAAGACCCAGTGTCTCCTGGCTCCCTTGATTCAGACCACACCCCTGCAATCACATAAGTGTGTCTCCATTCAGCAGTGTTTTCCGCCCTTTTCTGCATGCCTCATGCCCATCCACCCCCACCCCTCCAGTATCAATGGCAGTGCAAACCTGTGGCCATGCCCTCCCATGGGAGCTGGCAGGGTGGGAATGGCTGAGGTGCCAAACACCATGTACACTTCAAAGGCATCTTTCACACAGCAGACATTATACACATGGCCTCCCCAGAACCTGTGTCTCCTGGGTCCCTTGATTCAGACAGTGCCCCTGCAATCCACATAAGTGTGTTTCCATTCAGCAGTGATTTCCACACCCTTTTCTGCATGCCTCATGCCCATCCATTCCCCCCACCAGTATCAATGGCAGTTCACACCTGTGGCTATGCCCTCCCAAGGGGGCTAGCAAGGTGGGAATGGCCGAGATGCCGAACACCATGTACACTTCAAAGGCATCTTCCGCACAGGTGCTCTTGTTCATATGGCTTAGCCAGACCCAGTGTCTCCAGGCAGGCTCCCCTGAAGCAGACCACGCGAGAAACATTTCACTCATTCGCATACACACCTACTTTTCTAATTCTTTATAAACCCCTTGATATTTACCCAGAGAACATCTGTGAGCACTGCAAGTCAACTCGTGATCGTGCTACCTGTGAACATCTGTGAGCACTGGAAGTCAACTCTTGATCGCACTTCCTGTTCTCCTGCTAATAACTACCCTGCTTGTTGAATCTAACTGTTTGTTATTCAAGGTAAGGGCAGGTCACCTAATCATCTCTTTCTGATCTCAAAATTTCGATATATTTCGAACGAATGTACCCAGTAGTGTAATGTTCATTCATCTAATTGACTTTACCATTGTCTATTGTTTAAAGTGTTCTAATCTCGTTATATAGCTCATTTTCATCTGTGTCAATTGTGATATAATTGCATCCTTCTCGGACCACGTGCATAAGCATTTTTCCTTTTGAAGCATGAAAGTAAATTCAACGGACGTGTAACACATTACGATTTCCGTTCGCATAAATCAATTCTGTATGAAAGTTATCCCAGTGTATATTCAACTACGCTACACAGGGTTTGCTTCTGTGACAAAAACATTTCATAGAAAACTTTGATATAATTCCATCTTTTTCACGCATTCATGTAAAATGTGTTCTGTCTTCGGCTGGGGCCTCCCTCTGGAACAGCCTCCCTGCCACTCTAAAACTTGAGGAGAACCATCTCCGGTTCCGGAAGCACCTCAAGACCTTCCTCTTTTCTTCTGCCTTCGCTCCCCTTCTCCCCTGTTGATCTGTTCTCTCTTGGCACCGTGCACCTGGCCACCCTCTGTCCTCTGGGCCCAGTTACCTGCTGCAAGCTCAGAACGCTGCTCACAGATTTCACGTTGTACGCAGCGTACTCTATAAAGAAACCACACCCCTGCAGCCCCGCGCGTCTCAACGCTGCTGCTGGCGGTGATCGGACATGTGCTGCGCACTTTCCCTTGTGCTACTTGCTATTCACTGGCCCCTGGATTCCCTTTTTCCGATTTCCTTCCTTTTTATCCAGTCTTCCCGGAATCTCTGCACCGCTTCCGCGTGCTTCCCCTACTCCTTCCTGAATTCCCTGGAGTTTTCCCTTGATCCTGGACATCGAAGCTGAACGTAATCTGGAAGCCGAGGACGGCCGAACAGGCGTATTTAAGTCCTGAACCATACGAAAGAAGACTCTGCCTAAAGAAGTCATCAGACAACAAAGACAGGTGAGAAGGGGGGAAACCTGTGACAGATTGAGTCGCCACCTGACCGAAGTCGATATAGACATGGAGGCGGCGATCCAGGATCTTATGCGCGGCATGCAAGAACTAACGACCGAAGTACAAAACTTAAAAGCTGAAAACGCTGCGCTAAAACAATTGGTACTTTCACGTGACTCTGTCACAAAGGACAGTGTGCTATTGGGCGGCATTGTTGACAAATATGATGGCTGTGCAAAAACCCTCTGGGGATTCCTGGATTCTTGTTTGGTTCACTTTACCTTTAAACCTTATTATTTCTCCACCCCCAGGGCTAAAGTGGGCTTTATTATTTCACACCTTTCCGGGAATGCTTTAGCCTGGGCCACACCATTAGTTAACACCGGAGATCCCATTTTGGATGATTATGATGGATTCATTCAAGCACTTAAAATCATGTTTGACCGCCCAGAACAGGTCTTTAGTGCTCAAGAACGTTTACTCGATTTCCAGCAAGGCTCTCAGGACATGCTCACCTACGTAACTCGATTCAAGCAACTGGCTAAAGAAGCAGGTTGGCCTTTTGAAGCTTGCTTCACCCTCTTTCGAAGAGGGTTAAATGAAAATATTAACGATGAATTAGTCAGGGTAGCACGTCCTAGTTCTTACCAGGAACTTATGGATCTTGCTCTACAGATTGATTTTCGCATCCAGGAAAGAAAGGCAGAGAAAAGGAAGACCAAGTCACCCTTTCAGAAAAATCCTCTTGTAGACCCCACAAAATCCGAAGAATCTCCTGTTCCTACAAACGAACCCGAACCCATGCAGCTAGGGGCTTTCCGTTGACCCATATCCCCCCAAGAAAGGTTGAGAAGGATCCATACTGGCTTATGCATGTACTGTGCGTCGGACAAGTATTTAGTCAGAGAATGTCCTTTAGCCCCTCCACGGCGTTCGGGAAATGCCAACTCCCGATCCTAGATGGAGCTCAGTTTCGGGAGAGAGATGCAGGCTCCACATCTATACCATCCTTGAACTCTCCTGGACAAAACTCCCTGGTAATCTTACAGGCCTTCCTATCATCATCCAAGAAGGAATCCTACCCCATTCTGGCACTAGTAGACTGTGGGGCCATGGGAATATTCATAGATCAGGAATGGGTCCTTAAACATCATATTCCCTACGAATCCCGGAATTTCTTGCAACCTGTAGAAGGAATTGATGGAAGAGCTCTCTCTTCTGGACCCATAACCCTTCAGACTAAGGAAATTGAGCTTGCTATAAACCATCACCGACAAAAATAAAGTTTGACATCATAAAATCTGCCCATTACCCAATGGTATTGGGAATGCCCTGGCTACAAAAACACAACCCATACATTAATTGGACAGCAGGTTCCCTGTTCCTAGGTTCCGACTTTTGCATGTCCCATTGTCTGCTCCTGGATCCTTCTCCGACAATATCGGAAGAACGTTCAACAACCCAGCAAGGTCCTCTTATGGTCTCCAACATCAACCAGGTTCCTAAAGCCTACCAGGAATACGCTGATGTGTTCTCTTCTGCTATTGTCCAAGCCTTACCACCCCATAGGCCTGAGGACTGTGCTATTGAAACCGAACCTTCAGCTGTGATTCCCTTTGGAAGGATGTTTATTCTGTCTGAACCCGAGAAAAAGGCCCTTCGTGAATACCTAGATACTAACCTAGAAAACGGCACCATACGCCCATCCAAGTCTCTGGCTGGAGCCTCATTATTTTTTGTTACTAAAAAAGACACCAAAGAGCTCAGACCTTGTCTTGATTATCGAGGTCTTAATCAGTGCACCCTTAAGGATCGTTATCCATTACCCTTGATCTCAGATATCCTGGAAGCCGTAAGAGGAGCCGTAATATTTACCAAATTGGATCTGAGGGGTGCTTATCATTTGATTTGTATCAGAGAAGGAGACGAATGGAAGACAGCCTTCAGAACACCCTTTGGTCATTATGAATACTTGGTCATGCCCTTCGGACTCTCTAATGCTCAGGCGATCTTCCAACGCTTTATGGATCAGGTGTTTTCGGATATGCTATTTCTTTTCGTCATCGTCTACTTGGACGATATTTTGATATTCTCTAAGGATCCTCTCAAGCATGAAGAACATGTTAAAGCAGTATTACAACGGCTACGTGAACACAAGCTTCTAGCAAAACCTGAGAAATGCCTTTTTCATGTTTCTACTGTTCACTATCTAGGATTTGTCCTTAGCCCAAATGGCATAGGAATGGATCAATCCAAGGTTAAGGCCATACTATCCTGGCCAACTCCGACCACCGTAAAACAGATCCAATCCTTCCTGGGCTTGGCCAATTTCTATCGGAAGTTTATACCATCCTTCTTCGAGATTGTTCAACCGATTATCTCCTTGTTGAAGAAAGATACTCCCTATCATTGGACCTCAGCCCAGGAGAAGGCCTTCCAACGCTTGAAAACAGAGTTTACACAAGCCCCCATCCTGGCTCAACCTGATATAAATCGACCATTCCTAGTGGAAACAGACGCCTCTAACTATGCCATCGGAGCTCTTCTGAAACAGGAACTTGATGACGGACTGGAACATCATATTGCCTATCTTTCACGGACATTGACCTCCAGTGAAACTCATTACTCAGTCTTAGAAAAGGAACTTCTAGCAATCCGTCAAGCCTTCACTGAGTGGCGTCATTTACTTCTAGGAGCTAAACATCCTGTCCAGGTTCGAACGGACCATCGAAATCTCCAAGTATTACAGGCCCTGGAATGCAGGAACAGCCGTCAGGCTTGTCCTGCCTTGTCTCGGCGCCCTGACTATGAACCTCCTGAAGACCGAACATTTCCTAAGATGTTTCCCCACACAATATTTGTAGCTCAGGCGACCAGTCTCCTAGATGAAGTCCGCATTCAGACTCAATCCTCGGAGCTATGGAAAGATATCTCGGACAAGAACCAGTGGAATTTGAAGACCAAGCATGGATACTTGTTCAAAGACAACGCCTTGGTCATCCCAACACAAAAACTACAGCAAAGGATAATAAATCTCTGTCACGATACTCTTTACTCCTGACATCGTGGTATTACCAATACCCTCTGATTAATACAAAGGCAATTTTGGTGGCCTGGAATGAAAGCTGACGTACAACTGTATATTCAGACATGCTCTGTCTGTAATCAAAACACACATAACAACAAAAGACCGGCGGGTCTACTGCAGCAACCTCCACTTCCAACAAGGCCTTGGGAATTCATAGCTACAGACTTCATTGTGGAATTACCACCTTCCAGGGGATACACAACTATCATGGTCACCATTGACTTGTTCACTCATGTGGCTCCTTTTACACCTCTGTATAAACTGCCATCCTCGTCAGAACCTGCTGGAATTTTCCTGGAACACATATTCCGACTACATGGACTTCCTTCCAAGATCATATCGGCCCCAATACATTTCTCAGTTCTGGAAACATCTTTGCCAAATACTAGGAATCCCACACGCTCTTACCTCAGGATATCATCCCCAAACCAATGGAGCCACAGAGCGTGTAAATCAAAACTTGGAACAATATCTCCGTTGCTTCACTACCAAGGTCCAGGACGATTGGTCCCTTTTAACACCAGTGGCTGAATTTGCCTATAATAATTCGGACCACTCGGCTGTTAAGACCAGTCCTTTTTTCTGTAGCCAAGGATTCCACCCTTCTGTTCTACCCTCTGTCCTTCCACATCCTACACCAGTTCCCACAGTCGACTCCTGGATTGAAACACTCATTAATGTTCAAAGAGAAGCCAAAGAACAATTAGGGAAGGCCAGGACCCAGACCAAACTGTATGCGGACTCCAAACGAAGACCAAGCCCCTCCTACACAATAGGGGATAAGGTTTGGCTATCCTCGAAGCTGCTGCCACGGCATCTGCGACCAAATAAAGTGGCTCCCCTATATTATGGGCCATTCCTTATAAAGGAAATCATTAACCCAGTGGCCTACCGACTCAAGTTACCAGACTCATGGAAGAAAATCCACCCAGTCTTTCATACATCCTTAATGAAGCCATATGTCCAGACCTCTCGAACTAACCTTCGGCCCAAACCAGTGCTCGTCAATGACCAACTGGAGTATGAGGTCTCCAGGATTTGTGATTCTAGATATAGACGTGGCAAACTCCAGTACCTGGTGGAATGGAAAGGATATCCCCCCAGTGAACGCACTTGGGAACCTATCTCAAATTTAAACACCCCCAGGTTACTCAGAAGGTTCCATCTCATACACCTGGGCAAACCCGGTGGGACTGGTTTCTGGAGGAGGCATGCTGTCATGAACCATCGAACTCGCCCCTTCTGGGCCTCCTGGTCCCTGACACATCAGGCCTTACACTCCATAATACTATCAACATGGCGGCAAGCTCAGAACGCTGCTCACAGATTTCACGTTCTGCGCAGCGTACTCTATAAAGAAACAACACCCCCGCGACCCGCGCGTCTCAACGCTGCTGCTGGCAGTGATCGGACGTGTGCTCCGTACTTTCCCTTGTGCTACTTGCTATTCCCTGGCCCCTGGATTCCCTTCTTCCGATTTCCTTCCTTTTTATCCAGTATCCCGGAATCCCTGCACCGCTTCCGCGTGCTTCCCCTACTCCTTCCTGAATTCCCTGGAGTTTTCCCTTGATCCTGGACATCGAAGCTGAATGTAATCTGGTAGCCGAGCGGGCTTATTTAAGTCCCGAACCATACGAAAGAAGACTCCGCCTAAAGAAGTCATCAGACAACAAAGACAGGTGAGACGGGGGGAAACCTGTGACACTGAATCCAAAAAGCCGAGCCAAATCATTCTCCACCTCTGAGTCAAAATCAATAAGATGGCGTTTTAAAGTCAAAGAGGTCATAACCAATCAATTAAGCACAACAAGCAAAAAACAAGAAACAACCAAAAATACACAAGAAAGTGTCAGTGCCTGCAATGAAATCATGGATAATGATCTACTAATGGCTTCTGGTCGACACGACGAAATTACACATTCAGATATGGTTGTCCCGCCAAATATGGCCAAAGCCAGAAGTCACGAACAGGACAAAACTTCTGCAAACAAGAAAACATGTGAACTCACATATCCTCAACTATTTAGCGAAATAAAAACGTACGCCAAGAACATCCAAAGACTGGAGGGCAGAGACATTCAGCCACAAAACTCAAATATCGAACCAGAGGGTTCTCTAATCAAAACTAATAAGCCAATTAACAACTCAATCCCACACCAAATAAGAACTAAAAGAGTGATAACAGAAGTGGATCTAAGCAAATCTACACTGAATATGGCTCCCAGAAAAAAAACCTAAATCAATAAGACCAGCCGACAAGCAGACCGCAGAATTGGAGAATTTCCAAAACAAAGCATTTTCCAAACCAAGTCAAGGAAATCCAATGTTAGATCGCTCGAGAATCGACGGGCACCATGTCGATTGCAGTAATGCTTACTGCAGTAATGCTTCTGCAATTAGTGACCTAGAATCCTCGTCTGAAGAAGTCTTCCACAGAATCAAACGACAAAAAGGTGTACCGGTTCCCAGACCACATAAATCACACAAAGAGGGCAAATGTACACAAACAACCTCAATGGTGGACATCATCCAGATGCAGAAAGAACATAACCCCAAATTACAGACTACAATCAGTTCCATGATGACCATAACATTGGCTCCCTACCTCAAGGTATACGAAACGTTGTATGAGAACTACAAAGACCAAACCACACTACTGGCCCTAATGCAAACAAAATTAGCATTCATCAAGACTTATATAGAAACCACAAAAGAACAAAGAGCCAGAGAAAAAGAATCAGAAAATGTCATTGTCGGGGGCGCTGTTGAGCAGCCAACGAAAATGGCTGCTTAGCTCGTGAGCTCCGTCGCAGTCCACCGGAATCCTCCTCGCATCGGTGCTAATCCGCACTCGCAACTGCAGCAATTGCTGCGATTTGAAAGCAGGAGCCGTCCTCGACACCCACCCGAAATCCCGGGCTGAATCGGACCCTGGGAGCCGCGCGGGCCCCGCCGGAGCGGGTTCTCCCCCACGGCCTTGCCGCGGCCGTTACGACCTCCGGCTCGCGTGGCGTCCCGGCGCCCGTCACCTGTGCGCCGCCTTCCGCGCCCATCCGAGGCCTCCCCTGCCGCCGGGACTGATTGCCGAGGCTCCCGTGGACCGTTCCCTGGCTGGGGCTGGCGCGACTGGTCTGCCTGTGCGCAGCGCTCGGGGGCCTCCTGCCCCCCCCACACGGACACCGCCTCCCGGCCTGATCCCTTGGACCCTGCGGGCTTCGCCCCTGCCGGCTGCGGCCTTGTGTGCTCCGCGGCGAGAGCCGCCGGCAACACCATCCGGGGGGCGCCTTGAGGGACGCAGCCCACCCCCCCCCCCGAAATCACCGAGACCACGCCACTAGATGGCCGCTGATCCGGACCTGATCCCCTGACGTCTCCTGGGAGGCGGCGGTCTCGCCCACCTACGGGCAGGAAGGTGGGTGCTTGGCGCTACGCGGGGGGCCCCCCCTCTCCGCCCCCTCGGGTGCGGACCCCGTACCATCGGCCTAAGTCGCCCGGAGGGCTGTCCACACACGGGCTGGGACCTCTGCGGCCCCCCCCTACCTCACCTTGCTGCTAGAACTGGGCCCACTCCTTTGCCCTAGCCACACACTTCACTACGAGCCACCGCTCCCGGGATCCGACAGCCGGCTGGCTAACCTCACGGCAGCACCGGAGTGCACGGGATCCCACTCATTTGCTGCCGCCGCTCAAGACCACGCCACCTTTCCACCACCATATCCCGCTTTCTCTGCCCAGTCTCCGACTCTACGACTCCTCCACCCTGCTACCCCTGACCAGCTGCCACCCCCCACGTGTCGCCCCATCCCTGACTCGACCTTGGCCATGTCCAGCAGAGCACGGGGTGCTAATAAAGTGGGCGCTATGGACAAGTTTGCCAAAGCGGCGCCCAGGGCAGACCTGGCGTCCTCCTCTGCGGCACAGGAAGATAGCGCGCCCCCCCTGGACCCCCCACACCCGGATCTGACCACCTTGATGGAGTCCATGGCGAAAAACTTCGCATCCTTCCACGAAAAGCTGGACGACATCAATGCTAGTGTGGCCTCCCTACGGACTAAGGTGGACCAACATGGGACCAGGATAACTGAAACGGAGCAGAGGATAGGGGCCAGCGAGGACCATATTCATACTCTCCAAAACACAGTCACTGAGCTCGTCCACGACATGAAACAGGTCAAAGCCAAGAATGATGACTTAGAATCTAGATCCCGGCGGAACAACATACGCATTGTGGGGGTTCCCGAGTCTGCACTTAAAGGGCGCATGGAGGTGGCGGTCGAGCAGCTAATTAGAGATCTCCTTGGCGATCCGGAGTTTTCACCATTCTTTACAATCGAGAGAGCGCACCGCTCTCTGGCGCCCCGGCCTAAGCCTGGCGACTTCCCCAGACCGATCATCGCAAAGCTACTGAGCTACAAAGACAGAGACCATATACTCCGTTTGGCCAGAGAGAAGGGGGAGCTAAGATTTGAATCACATATTGTCAGGATCTTTCCGGACTTTTCGGTAGGGGTACAAATGGAGAGGCGCCGATTTGGCGGGGTGAAGAGGATGCTCAGAGACAGGAAAATTGAATACTCTATGCTTTTCCCTGCCCGCATGAAATTCATCCACCGCAACAAGAGCTACTTCTTCACGGTCCCTGATGAAGCGGTTAAGTTTATAGAAGCACAGATTCCACTGCCACAACCCCCGGAGGAACCAATTGGCGAGGACTGAGACTATCATCCCTGTGCTCATAGATGAACCTCTTGTGCCCTGGCTACTGAGGTCTGCCCATCTGTGGATTGGTGCTGGCCCTCTCCTGACTTCCCTCTGGCCGGCCTGCCCCGGCCCATGGCCCTGGGTCTAACATTGCATCTCTCCGGGGGATGCCTGCTCACATCTTGGATCCCCGGCCCCTTCGTCCTTGCAATCTCGAACAACACGGTTTATCCTCCTGCTTGTAACCCCCGCCGCACTGGTGGGGAAAAACTGTAAACTGTAACGATGCTTTATTATGCAATGATCGCACAAAGGTGGTCTAGACGGCAGCAGCAGCCCCCACTGCAGCTGCAATGCCGCTTAAGGCGAGGGTTATGTTATCGAGCCCCTGTTGGGCTATGTTTTTGGTGCTGCCGAGTTGGGGATGGCACGCAGGTTGCTTTGTGGGCGGGTGTCGAGGCACTGCTAGTTGTTACTGGGCGGTGAGGGTGGGGGGTGGGACAGTTGGGGTTTACTTTATTCAAAATGGCAGGATGGTCTTGACGGACGCGGCAGGGTGGTGGGTCTACTTCACTCTGGCGCCCCTGGTGGGTGTGGCAGTCAGTTCCCGCATTTGGGATGTCCCGTAACCCCCTGCTATGGCCATCAGAGTGCTGACCTGGAATGTACGGGGTCTGACCAACTTTACTAAGTCTCGTAGGATAACGGCGTACGCACAGAGACACGGGATCAAAGTGCTCCTATTGCAGGAAACTCACGCTCAGAAACTCCTGTCATCGAACCTCGCACAGACCTGGGGTCCAAACAGATTCTACACTCAGTATTCCACCCAGTCCAGGGGGGTACTCACTCTTATACACAAGGCTGTTGCGTTTACACTTCACACATCCCACATCGACCCAGAAGGTAGATATGTAATTCTGCACTGCACCTTGGCCGGGGACGAATGCCTGCTCGTGAACTCGTATGCCCCCAATATTGACTCCCCGGAGTTTATAGACACCATATCTGCCATTCTCATGAAATATATCGATATCTCTTTCATATGGGGCGGAGACATGAACCTCATACTTGATGCGACCTTGGACAGGACGGCCACTGCCCGTAGACCCATGTCTCGCGCGGCTAAACGGCTTCAAACTCATATGGGCTTCCTCAACTTGATCGATGCCTGGAGGACACTCCACCCCCGAGAGAGGGACTACACCTTTTACTCTACGGTACACGACAGTTCCTCGAGGATAGATCTATTCCTCCTGTCGGGTGACCGCATGGGCAGGGTTTCGGATGTCAGGATCCTTCCGCGCACGCTCTCCGATCACTCCCCAGTGCTCCTACAGATCCAACTTGGTAGAGCCCCTGAAGCCCGCCCTGCATGGCGCTTCAAGCCCGACGCCCTGTCAGATATAGTCTTTAAGGCTGAGATTCTGGCGGACATAGCCTTGTTTTTCGAAAACAACAACGCCTGCGACACGCCCGAGGGGACCAGGTGGGAGGCATTCAAAGTTTATATTAGAGGTATGTGCATTTCCAGGGAGGCAGGGGTCCTCAAGGCCATAAGGCAGGCGCTGAGGGACTCTGAAACTAAGCTTAAAAACCTAGAAAGAGATTACGCCTCTACTCCAGCGCCTGCAACCCTAGCGAAGATTAGAACGGAGCTGGAACGGTTTGAGACGCACGCCCTGAGTGAGGTGAGATACCATGCTCGCCCCATTGCGGCCCGAAAGTATGGAGAGGGGGACAGGCCGGGCAGGACCCTTGCTAAACTGGTGCGATCAGAGGGAGGTAGGACCCGGATTGATAGTGTTATCGACGAAAGGGGCGTGAGACACTGGTCGGACCAAGCTATCCTCGACACTTTTACTGGCTTTTACGCCAACCTATACGGTCCCCAACCGACACACTCATCCCAGGACTTAGATGACCTACTGGAATCTATTCCTATGACCCTGATCTCCCAAAACACCAAAGAACTCCTCGACGCCCCGTTCTCCCTAGAGGAGATAGTTCGGGCAATCTCAGATCTTCCGAAGGGCAAGGCCCCGGGTCCCGATGGGCTCACAGCTGAGTTCTACCAAGAGCATGTTGCCATACTAGCGCCCATACTCCACGGGGTCTGGACGGAAGCACTACGTACACTCATCCTTCCTCCCTCCCTAAGAGAGGCATTGATCACTGTCCTCCCCAAGCCCGGGAAACCCCCAGACAAATGTAGCTCCTATAGGCCCCTGTCGCTTATTAACACTGACACGAAGATTTTTGCCAAAATAATTGCCAACAGGTTTCTCCCGTCCATGCCCTACCTGGTCCATGCCGACCAAAGCGGATTTGTCCCTGGGCGCTCCACGGCACTCAACATCCGGCGCCTCTTTAATGTCCTGTCCAGAATTGATCCAAATGCCGACGCAGTGGCAGTCACACTAGATGCCCAAAAGGCATTCGACATGGTCTCATGGCAATACCTATGGGCTGTGCTGGAGAAAATGGGGATAGGCCCGAACATGATCTCCTACATAAAGTTGCTATACACAAGGCCATCGGCGAGGGTCCTCATCAACTCCGTCCCCTCCTCCCCCTTCGAACTACACAGAGGCACACGCCAGGGCTGCCCGTTCTCCCCCATCCTCTTTGCGCTGTCCATCGAACCCATGGCTGATCACGTTAGGAACCGCCACACCCGGAAGGGCGTACGCTTGCAGGACTCACCAGAAATCATCTCACTATATGCGGACGACGTACTCCTCTATGTCAGACAGCCCTCCATACACCTTGACCCTATCATTCGCGACATAACCAAAATAGGAACGTACTCGGGCTTTACTATAAATTACTCCAAATCTGAAATCTTCCCCCTAACTAAAACAACTCAGCAACCGTCCTGTGAGTTCCCCCTGCGCTGGTCCCCGGGCGGAATTAAATATCTAGGAGTGCAAGTGTCATTAGCTAAAACATCCCTGTTGGCAGACAATTACGCAGCCACAGCTCAGCTCATCGAATCCAAGCTGCTTAAGTGGCGCAACCTGCCACTATCCCTGGCGGGCAGACTTTCCCTAATCAAAATGATCGCGGTACCCAAGCTCCTCTACATATTCGCCAACGTGCCGGTATGGCCAGGCAAGCAGTACTTCAAGAACCTCCACACAGCGTTTGCCCAATTTCTATGGCACTCCGGAGCAGTCCGCAAGAAGTGGCTACACATGGCCCTCCCTTACGAAAGAGGGGGCTTCACTGCCCCCGATTTGACTCTATACTGGAATGCTGCACAGGCCCAACATGCCACCCACTGGTACACTCACCCAAATCCGCCCCCACACGTCAAATTAGAGAAAATGGCTGGCGATGGCACCCACGCCATGACCTTACTATTACACTATACATACCGTACTGATGCCCCATCGGACCCAGTGGCCACTACGATTAGGGCTTGGAACAATATCCTCCCTTCCACTCGGGAGCAGCGTCCGTATTACAAGTGGCTCCCCCTATGGCGGTTCCCTGGCCTTCCTCCGACACATGATCGCCTTCTCTCTCGGCGGTGGGAGGACCTGGGATATCGGGCCCTAACAGATCTCTACCACGATGGCACATTTATTACTCCCCAAACATGGCGCTCAGGACACCCCGGCTCAGCACTGGACCTGTTGCAGTACTACAGGTTGAGAGCAGCGGTACGGGAGATGTGGCCCTCCTTCCCTGATGAGCCTCCTGACTCCCCTGAACTCCAATATATAGCTAACTCCTCAGGCTGTAGGGGTATAATCTCCTCCCTGTACAAAATGCAGCTGGACAGACTGGGTAACACGACCCCAGACTCACGCCGAGCATGGGCGGAGGAACTGAACACAGAGATCACCGACGCAGTCTGGAGCAAAATGTGTGCACACACGCGCAAAGTCTCACTCAATGCCAGGTTCCGCTGCATGCAATACAAACTTCTCAACAGACTCTACTACACGCCACATAGAGTGGCAAAATTCGCATCCAACTCCACACACACATGCCCGAGATGCAGAGCTCCCGAGGCAGACCACGGTCATATGTTCTGGTCCTGCGCTGCGCTCGACACATTTTGGGGTGAGGTCACAGAAGCGCTATCGGAGATAATTGGCTCCCCAATTGAGTCGACCCCACTAGCCTTGCTGTTCGGTATTTGGACTGGGGAGGACGAGAGGAAAAAGTCGAAATTCTTAAATGTGGGTGCTATTGTTGCCAAAAAATGTATACTGCAATGCTGGAAGCGCCATAACCCCCCATCCTTCAACATGTGGCTGAGGGCCCTCACGTGGGTACAAACGTGTGAAGAGGAGTACATTGGATCCCTGCCCACCCCCTCCCGCCCCAGGAATGTCTGGTCAGAATTTTGCAGCTATTTAAATAATAAGGATGGGGTTGAATGGACCTCCACCCCCTCACCTGCCCAACCGGACTAAAAATGAGGCATGCCCCGCCCGAGCTATCCCACAATATCCCCCCTGCTCTTATGTACTGTTGATTCTATCTGTTTTGCAATGCATTTATGTGCTGTCATGATGCTCGCTTACATGTATGCTATCCGTGCTGTACCTGTTTTGACTTCCTGCCAATAAACAAAAGTTCAAAAAAAAAAGAAAATGTCATCGTCAAGACCCTCGTCGCACTGATTGAAGAGGCACGTGATGACAAGCGATCATTCTTAAATTGCTTCAGCGACACAGTCAACTTGCTGAAAACTCAAACATCTGGATGCACTAATTGCACATTGGACGCGTGCCCAACTAAAGACTTAAACCTCATGGAAAACAACCTTGCCAGGGAAAGCCCTGCTGCAGAAAATGTCCCTGCGATCAAGAAACCACAAGAGGTTGCTACAAGGACCTCATTGCCACTTACGTCTTCAACGCAACCAATCCAACCAATGCATATAGGACAAAAAACGTCAAAGCTAATTCTTGACAAAGAAATCAGAGCAATGGCCTCAAATACAGAAGAAGACCATGCACAGCCTCCAAACAAAACAAAGACATTTTTTCCATCTTTGATCAGGAAACACAAAACCGAATGCTCGGAAAAGAACTAAGAGCAAGGAAAAAAACCTAAGAAGGACAATTTAAAAAAAACTCAAATTTACCAAAGGCAAAAACCACGAATACGGGTACAAGAAACTTCATTTGAAACCTAAAACCTTTGCAGGTGCCTGTTGTAAACCAACAACAATCGAAACAACCACCAAACAACACAAATGATGATCCATCCTCAAAGAAACCAGAAATCCTGCGTCAATTTTCACGAAAAGTCATAGAACTAGAGCAAAGGGACGAAGATCTTTCAGAAAATGAACAAGAAAGGCTGTCCATAATATCAGTATATGACGATGAAAGCTTCATACATACAGAAGGTGACCAGACTGAAGAACAAGTTCAGGAAATGGCAAGTCCAGAAAAGGAGGCTTGCGGCTTCGCCACTTTACAGCAAAAACGAGAACTGCAAGATGCGAAAAACAAAACCGCAAATAAGCAAGTCAAGGTACTTGACTCCCTTATCGATCACTCAAAGCAACAACGCTTATTCCAACCAAAACAAGTAGTGACAGGGAACTTGATCCTGGGACCAACAACCACACTGCCTCCGCGGACAAACAGAAAGTCTAACTTCTCAGCACAATCTACAAAAAGGGAAGTACCCAATATCTACATATAGAAGGGGTTCTAAAAGTCAAAGATGTATTTATCATGAACCGGTCCAACCTAATGAGATTGATGCCCAATATTCCTCAACTTCGTGTTGTAGAACCGAGAGACATAAAAATTGTGTCCTTCCCGAATGAAGCAGAAATGGATCATATCCATTTACACCTGACAACTAAATCCACTTCACACCTGCTCTTAACAGCCATAGATAAGTTGCGTGTCCTGGGGTTTGATTTAAAACCTATTCCCTTGTTGGATGGCAAAAACAAACACAAGGTACAATCAGACAAAAACAGGCAGACGCATGAAGAGCATGCAGCACAAAATAACATTGAGGATGAATCTGACTATAGACCAATCAGATTCTCTCCAACGGTACTACGGGGCCTGCATGCACTAAAATGTATGATAAAAGGCAACTCAGATGAAAATACACTTGAAGAAGGCTCGGCTTCCTTGGAAAGAAGACCTGAAAAGCAAACATAAAGGAACTGGCTCGCAAATACCTTATCATCGGCAAACCAAGACTAGATCAAATACCAGAAACCTCGAAAAGGGTTTCAGATAGCCTCTTGGAGCTCCAGAGGCTTGAAACATCTGTTTGCAAACATTGACCTAATGACAGCTGATGTGATCTGCATTCAAGAATGCTGGCTATAGGAAACCCCAATGCTCGATGGATACACCTGCTGCTTTAACAAAGCAGTTAAAGGAGCAGCAGCGAGACCATCGGCTGGGCTTCTCACCATCATCAAAAACAATCAACACAAAAAATTGGTGTAAACAATCCATCCGTCACCTCTCCTTCAAATAACAGTCCTACAGCATGACCTGCTGGAGATAAAAACCATACAAATAATAATCAACTTATATTGGAATAGCAAAGCAAAAGGGGGAGCTAACTTTGTAACCACTGTCACCAAACACATTGATGACTTAAGAGCAGAATATGACAACCGAATTCTCTTTATCTGTGGTGACTTGAACATAGATTGTCACAAAATGTTGAGTACCAAAGGTTCGCCACAAGGAAACAGCCAAAAAAACTCCAGGATGCAGATATGGTCACAAGAAATGGAATCAAGAAATCTACACATGGCAAATGGCAACGTAGAAGGTGATCACCAAGGAGCCATCACCTGGACATCCTTCAGTGCCAAAGCAACACTAGATTACTTTTTTGAGGACGAACCAACACATGCTAAAATCACATCACTAAAGATCTTGGAAACAACTAAAAGTGATCACAAACCCTTAATCCTAGTCTGTGCCGAAGACTACAGCCACAATTTTGACAAAAGCGAATTTGATGTGTGGCCTCATAAGATCAACGTAAATTAAGGTCTAAATTGATTGAGATTAACAGCAAAGTATATACCACAATTAACCATGGAAATTAAAAAATGGCAAGAAGATAAGAACAGCAACGTGGAATACAAAATGTGTTTAAGGTTGTTTCGAGAATCAAAAACTCAACAATCAAACAAATCTAGAGTCATAAGATTACATCGATTCAATGCTAATCTGCATACAAGAAAAAAACTGCTAGCAAAGGATTTAAGAACAATAAGAAAAGAGAACAAATCAAAAACCAACAAAAGTGGAATGGAAAAAAAAATTAAAACAACATATCGTCATTGGGTAAAATCATACAGAGCGACCTTATATCAAAAGGATTCTGAACAAATGCTAATGGCATTGAAAAACAAAAATGCTAACTTTTTTGGGATCCTGATAAATAAAGAGCAAAGTGCACAAAGCTTGAATCAACTGAATCCAATTAATGAATCCAAATGGTCTGCTCAACATCTACAATCGAAATACCGCCAGCAAACCTTTGTGGATACAAAAAGAGAAAAGAGCAAGCTAAATTCTGGGCCATAAATTTCAACAAAGTCGGAATTCTGATCTTAATTAAAACATGCAGTGCATACCGGGCCCTGGGACCAGATGGACTAACAAACTGCCTATTAAAACAAGCGCCAGGACTATGGGCCGAGATGTGCAACACCCTTTTAAAAGAACAAATCTCAACAAACAAATCCCCACTTCATGGAAGTGAGCAGTGGTGATACCCATCTTCAAGAGAGGAGATCGAACTTTACCAGAAAACTATCGTCCAATATTATTGCTGGACATCCTGGGTAAAGTGTACGCAGGCATTCTGCTGAAAAGATTGAAGGAATGGATAACATCTAGCAAAAATTATGATCCAAGACAAGCTGGCTTTGTCGAAAAAACAGATTGTGGTCTAAACCTGCTCATTCTAAACCTACTGAAAATACAGACCATAAAGGAAAACAAAACACTATTCCTAGCGTGTATTGACATGGCAATGGCTTTTGACAGAGTTGATAGACCAATGTTATGGGAAAAACTTGAAAGTAAGGGCTGCCCATGAGACCTTTTGGCAGCCATCATCAGTCTACACACTGACACGACACTGCAGGTGCACCTAGATCAAGCTGGGTCATTGAGCAGAGCAATTCACACCACAAGGGGCCTAAAATAAGGGTGTCCCCTGGCCTCGATCCTGTACAATTTCTTCATCTTGGAGATCAAGGACAGAAAGGAACCCGAGAGATCATGCTCACCACGTCTAGGAGGGATTCCAATAGGCCATCTACTAAACGACCTTATTTTATTGGATACCACCCCTATCTGTTACATCTCGCTGTGCACCGCATTCCAGGAGACGAGTTCGCACATCAAAGGGCACTCGCACTCTTAATTCCTTTCCTTATGGTGTGCGGCACTTCATTCCTCTGTTCCTTTCATGCTGGAGATTGCGGCAGGGAATCAAATAAAACTACGATTCCTATCCCGCTCGGCTGCTCTGTCAGGTACCAACTCCATCCAATCAACGTGCTCTGACGTTTTACTTTCGGTTTCTACATAATCAGTGTTCTCATTCAGCTCACCGCTTCTGATTGAAGTTTGAAAACCCATTGAAGTTTCGTCTTCAGCTGCATCTTTGAATCCTCTGTAAACCTGACCTCTGCCTGTTTAACAAACTGCCTTGTTTCCTGCTTTTGCGGTGTTTTGCCAGGTTAGTGTACCCGGACTCGCATCTGTCTAAACAGACCTCTCTGCTTCATGATTTGGTACTTCAGCCACCCGCCTGTTGACAGGACCTTTCCTCCTCCCTCCAGTCATTGCTTTGCCTAGCGTTTGTGTTCCAGTTACAGCCTGCATGTAGAGAAGAATCTGCTTGTTTATCTTTTGGCTTGCCTTCTTCTCTGCACTGTGTTTTTCTCAGTTTAAAAAGCTCAGTTTATTTCAGACAGTACTTTATTCAGCAAGTTGGTGATCAACATTGACTCTTTTCACTTAACTCCTGACGCCATATCCTACAGCTATCTGGGGTCCACTGTTCTTGCCATTTCTGAACTACACAGCATTGGGACAGATTTTCCAACAAGTGCACAAGTGGACGCTGCTCAGAGAGTGCACCAACCCGGACCTAGTGCGCTCCTCGTGCCGTTCGGGTTAGAACCCTCACTAACCTTCCTGTTTGTTATTTTATACTGTCGTTTTGTTCACCCTTGGATTATTCCCAGTACTACTAATGGTAAGAAGCCTTTAATTATTATCACCTTTCATCTTAGACTACATAGACCAGTCCCGATAGTGTTATTTGTATTCTAGGTAGGAAACTGTGCGCCAAAAAACAAGATAAAACACCAGGTACTAGTCGTAGCAGTTTTGACTGTTTCTATCTGTGTATTTGTCGCATAAATCTCATCTCTTCTTCTTTACTTTGCAGCTGGTATTTCATGGCGGTGTGTTTTCCCCGCCCTTTTGAATGATCAGGCTCTTTGTACTGTCCACTCAGTAGAGGGTCATATCATTTTAAAGGTATTTGTTCCCTTGCAGAGAGAAGGCTCGGTTGGAGGCCCCATCCAAGCTCTTCAATCAAAATAGTGAATACCAGACTGGTCCAAAGAGACGCCTATCCAGCCTCATCCTAGCCGATGAGTGACATTATCGGCTTACAACGCAAGCTAGACGCACTACAACAATTGGTGAACGAAAATAAGTAAAAAATAAACGCAGCAAAATCAGAAATTCTCATAATCAAAATATCTCAAACAAAAGAAAGAAAACCATTCAAATGGTGTCTCGACAACCAACCAATCTCCATAAACAGAAGCACAAAATACCTAGGAGCCATCATCAGCAATGATTGGGGAGACAAACCCTGGATACAGCATCTATACTCAAAGATGGATCAACTAACAGCACAAGCCCTGATCCTTAAGAAGTGATTTGGAAAGTTCTCCATTAAAGCGCTTGTGGACTTCTACAATTTGAAAATAGTACCTGCAATCACATACGCAGGTGACACTGGTCTAAGGATCCCTTGGAAAACATGGACAAACTCGAGGGAAGATTTTGGCGAAGAATTCTAACATTGCCAAACAGTGTACCGAATGGTGTCATATGTCACAAACTTGGACTATATTCTCTTCACATGCAAATCATTTGGAAAACATTAGCCACGTTCAGAAAAATAGACCTCACTGACTGCCCACCACAATATGAAATCTTAAGAGAGGGGAATGAAAATCTACCTGAAGCCCAAAGCCAAATGTAACTCCTGGTATGACTCGGATCTCGTCACCCTAAAACGCAAGTGCAGGGTGGCAGAGAGGAAATGGCGTGCTTCATGTTCATCCTCTGACAAACTGGCCTGCCGCCTGCTCCAAAGGCAATACCAGCTCTCCGTTCTCACCAAGAAGAGAGCCCTTATTCAAGCCCGCATCTCTGAGGCATCTAACAACTCGGCCGAACTCTTTAAAATCTGCAAGGAGCTGGCCAACCCTGCTGCAGTCTCTACCTCTCCTGTCCCCTCCCAGGCCCTCTGCACTGCACTGGCCTCGCACTTCATCTCAAAAACTCAGGACATCCTGTCCTCGCTCTCCTCCTCTCACCTCCCTCCCTCTCTTCCCTGCTCTTCCTCTTGCTCTCTTGCAGCCGCCCCTCCGCCCTCCTTCTCTGCTTTTCCACCTTTTTCTGCTGATGAGGTTTCCAGACAAGTCCGATCTATGAAAACCTCGTCTAAACAGGTTCACCCCTGTTCCTCCAAAACCATCAAGGACCACATCGACTCCCTGGCTCCTGCCCTAGCTGACTTTTGCAACCACTCATTCGCCTCTGGAGTCTTCCCATCCCCCCTCAAGCACTCCCTTGTGCACCCCCTCCTCAAGAAACCCTCTTCCGACCCCTCCTGCCCGGCCAACTATCGCCCAATCTCCATTACTCCCTTCCTGGGCAAGCTCCTGGAGAAACTGGCCATCTCCCAGCTTAACCTCCATGCTGAATATGTTGGTAATCTTCATGACCATCAATCCGGCTTCAGAGCGGCCAGAAGCACGGAAACTGCTCTCCTGAACATCCGTGAGGACCTGCTCCTGAACCTCGATTCCAACACTCCCTGTGTTCTCATTCTGCTCGATCTCTCCTCTGCCTTTGACACTGTCAACCATGCCATCCTGCTCAACCGTCTCCGTGATAACCTGGGTATCACTGGTCAGGCTCTGGCATGGCTGACCTCTTTCCTTTCCGGTCGACCCTCCCAGGTCCAAATGGGCTCCTTCCTCTCTGACATCTTTTTCTCCACCTGTGGTGTCCCCCAGGGATCCAACCTCTCTCCCTGGCTTTTCAATCAGTATCTGGCACTCCTTGCCCACCGTATCGCCGCTCTCTGCCCCCACTTTCAGTGCTATGCGGACGATACCCAGCTCATTTTCAGGCTACCCTCGGCCTCCTCCTCTCCTTCCCTCATCTCCGACTGTCTGTCTGCTATCCAGGAATGGTGTGCCGCCAATGACCTCTGCCTTAACGCCAGTAAGACTGAGATTCTACTCATCGGCACACCCACTCCCTCCTTTCCTGCAGCTCTCTGGCCGGCCTCCCTTGGCCCTCTTCCTGCCCCTACCTGCAAAGCTAAAAACCTCGGGGTCATCTTCGACTCCACACTCTCCTTCTCTCCTCATATTTCTGACGTCTCTAAGAAGTCACACTACCAGCTGCACCTCCTCAGAGGTATTCTTCCCTTCCTCTCCTTCCCCCAGAAGCTCACTGTCTCCCGAGCCCTGGTTCTCTCAAGGCTGGACTACTGTAACAGCCTCTATCTTAATCTGCCTGCCTCCACTCTCCGCCCTCTGCAACTTATCCAGAACAGAACTGCGAGACTTGTCCTTGGCCTCAAGCCCAGGGACCGTATCTCTCCAGGACTGAAATCTCTTCACTGGCTCCCAGTGGCTGCGAGGATTAAGTTCAAAACCCTCTGCATTGTCCACAAGGCCTTCTGGGGCCTGGGGCCACAATACCTTCAACTCTCTCTTCCTAAATATCTGCCTTCACGAGCCCTTCGCTCATCCGTCTCCAACTCCCTCATGGTCAGCCGCTTCTCGAAGCAACGAGCTGGGGGTAGATCTCTCTCCGCAGCAGGGGCCTCCCTCTGGAACAGCCTTCCTGCCTCCCTGAAACTTGAGGAGAACCATCTCCGGTTCCGGAAGCACCTCAAAACCTTCCTCTTCGCTTCTGCCTTCTCTCTCCCTCTCCCCTGCTAAACCTGCTAAACTCCCCACTGAAGTTTGCACTAAACCTGCATCTGGGCCACTCTGTGACCTCGGTCCAGGGCCCAGCCACTCTCCACTTGCACTGCCTCCCTGGCTCCCCCTGCACTGTGGGACTGTCACTGCATCCCTACAGCCCCCTTCCCAGCACTTGCTCTGCACTTACCTCGCACTTGCCACCAGCTGGCCCTTTTATTATTATTTATTATTTTATTACGCTACTTACCTTGTACTGCACTTTCCCCCCCACCTCCTCCCCCTGCACTTTCTCCTTTTCCCCTTACCTCTGCACTTGCGCGATCTGAATGACACCTGGCCTAGTAGGATCGTTTGTCTGTCTTCCCCTTGTTTCCCCCCCTCCCTGCCTCGTCGCGCCTTGAAACACTTGTGTATAGGCGCGTTACAAATACCATATCATATCATATCATACCTTCCTGGGCGTTAACAACATGGAGAAAAAAATGCAACGACCTACTACACCAAATGAGCGTAAGCCTAGAGACCCTACATATTCATCTACAGCGGGTCAAAACGCTGCTCATGTCGATAGATTGGTCACAATCAGAACCCACGCGCGCAACTTAGGGTGAGCATACATTAACGAAAACACTAACAAATAATCCTAAAACCCTGCCTAAATATCTAGGGAAAAGCGTCAATGCCAAACACAGATATCTGATCCTCCACTTTAAATTAAACATCTTAAGAACAAAGCAAAATCTCAAGAAATACGGCTTGACAAAAGATAATGTCTGTCAACGGTGCCATCAACAAGAAGAATCATGTGGCACCTACTGATGTTTTGTGAAAAATTAGAAGCAGAAAGAGTAAATATTCTGAACAAAATTCTTTCAATAGCCTGTGGTCAGGATTCCGAATTATGGTGGAAAGCCCTACATGAAGAGCCTAACCAAAGAACAACCAAGGCCTTGGGAATTTTTCAAGAAATGATGTCGAAAAAACTCGTAGCAACGTCTGATGATGGAAAACTAGACACAACACCGTCCCACAGCCAAGCAACTCCATGTACAGGACACACCAAAGACTAAGGGCCTCATCACGAGTTTGGCGGTAACCCTTAAATGCGGTGGTAGTGCTATTACCGCCGCATTTAAGGGTCCGCCAGATCATGACCTTGGCGGATTTGGTGATTTTCGGCATGTTTACCGCCGGCGGGAAATCCGCCGGCGGTAAAAGCGTGAATTTTCCCCATTGGGCCCAATGGGGAATGAGGAATTCCCAAATGGGACCAATGGGGAATGAACAATAAACGTTCCACCAAATCCTTGATCTGGTGATAATAGCACCAGTGGGTTTGGCAGTCGGGCTATTAGCGCCGGCGCTAATAGCGCCGGTGTTACCGCCCAACTCGTGATGAGGCCCTAAATATCAAAGCAATGGAACAAGAAGGGGAACCATTTGCTTGGCTCATGGAGAAGGGAGAAAGGACTAAGAATAAGCAAACAGTTTGTATTTGTATATACTAAATGCTTAAATAAATAAAAAATAATAATGTACCCTCTTTGTCAATCTTTTTTGCAAGAAGAGCCTGTTGCAGGATGCCATCCAGTGTAACTCTGTGTTTTCCCCCTTCCCACTTTCGGTCAGCTCTTGTGGGTCTTTCTTTGATCAGGGCACGGGAGGGTCAGATGGATATCAGCATGAAAGCAACTGCGGGGTATGCAGTTGCCTTAGCTTACACCGAGGCATCCTGTACAGTATGTTTTTCATTTGTGGCTTTCCTTCACCAAAAGGAAACTTAGCATACGCTCTCCTAAAAAGGCACAATTGTTGTTCATCCTTGGAAGAAAGGGAAGATTTGCTATGGATTGAAGGATGGGATGTGTGTAATACCCGCAAAAATGGGTTCACCATTTTAAAACTGGACAAAGGAACATGTAATTTCATTTCATGAAAACCATTGATCTGAGCGGACACTCTGCGTTACGCCAAAAGAATGGAAATACCAAATATTGTGTACGTTTTACATGCAAACACAACCTGTATGTATTTGTCTTTGTACCGGGCACATGGGCAGTTCAGCACCGAAATGCATGGATTACACATATGGGGTTCCCCAGGTTGCACCAACGCAAAGTTGCTGCTAATATTCTGTTATAATGCTGTCTATTTGTTGTTCGAAATCTTCCGTCAGCTTCCTCATCCGCATCCCATTGCGAGCTAAACATACTCCACAGCACTAACCTCTCAAGCACATCGTAGACTCCAACTTTTCCACAATGTTTTCTCTGTGTTTCCATTGTATCTGGTTTGTGTTCATTATTAGGTTTCACCCGGTGCAGAATTAAAGGGTAAATGGATACATTTGAATAAAGAACGGTTACTGAAATATATTTCTGTTATGTTTTCTACACAGATACATCCTTCCTTTCTGCGAATGTCATCATTTCCAGATACCAAGTGAGGGCTTCTTCAAGAGGCACTGGCAGATAAACCTAAATGGCTAGGATCACAATTAGACTTTTTTGCGACAATCGCCTAGGACCGATATGCCCTTTGGCAGAACCAGCTATAAGGAGCAATCTGACATTGTTTACAGTGATCTAGCAAGAAGTTGATGCCGAAGCCTTGCGATTCAAGTGGCGTCCAATGTTCTTCTTCTACCAAAAGGAACACCGTTTGCCTCACGATAAAGATTTGTTTTTGGAAAACAATGAAATTAAAATTTTTGGTTGAAAATGGAAATTGTCAGATGTTATTGTGAAATAAAAGCACATTATACATTGCACAGTATTGGTGTTTCCTTTAAAAATAGTGTTTTCTATTCCGATTTGGGATGCGCTATGCTGTGAGAGGAGGTGTGTGTTGATATTCCGGATTCTGCGTCAACTAACGTCAAGATGTAGGTGATGACTGAGCATGTTTGGCTATGCTACACTCTAACGTCATGAAAATAGGTGGAGAATATGGCTAGAAATAGTGATGTCAGCTTCAGGGGTGGGGGATATGATTTGGTGCCGCAAGGACAGTTCACCTTAGGGCGATCCGGCAACGGATAAGATTAGCACAAGATGGCCATGGCCTGCTGCCTGATTTTGCATAACACATGCCCGGACGCTCAGGACAATAATATTTTTGAGCGCACTATTCATTTAAGCGTTCTTTTCTTGATATGATATGATATGATATGATAAGTCATTTATACCACACCTGTACACAAGTGTTTTGTTTCAGAGATTTGTCCCAGCATTGAACGACTTAATGGAGCAAACCCTCTCTCTTAATTGGAGATTTGGAGCTGAAGGGGAAACTCAGGCTCCAATCATAGGGATGTATCTATTCAAACATTTGGTTATCACCCAATCAATGGGCGCTGACACATTCAACCTTTGTGGATCTGTTTCCAGGCTTTGGTTTGGGATGTGTATTCCAAGCCAAAGCCCCAGAACCCATTTTACATGAGTCTCTATCTGGGCAGATTCTGAGCTCACCCTGCAACAGCATTGCATGAGAAATGCCCATACTGGGATACACCAGTGTCATCCATGTTGCTCATGCAGGGCTGATTTCCTCGCCTCCCCAACCACAATCTTATCAGGTGAGAAGAGCCCCCTGCACGTCGTCAAACATTTATTTCAAATACGCCCTAATGTATATAAACTATATATGAATGTAGTACGGTGTAGTAGTACAGTGTACAGTCATCTTTCGCCTCAACCAATCATGTAAGAATACTCACACAGGACACAACAGGGTATTTGGTGTACACTGGGCCTTGGGGCCTCTCTTGGGCACATCCTTCACATTTGCTCTTTGATAAGGCCCCATATTAGGACACTTGAGAGAAAAGTCAAGTAACCAGTGAGGGAAGATGTGAAAGTGCAAACATCACCACATCACCCTAACAGGCTGTTAGTTTAAGATTTTCGACCTCACAATCCATTATTCGATAGGGCGTCAGAACTTTGCTCCATCGAGGTAGCAGTGCCAGTAGCCGTGCCTTGAAGCCATTGGAGAGCCCGTTGCAAACAAAGAAGATTTCAGGGTGTCAGAGGCGATGCCGGACAACAGCTGTACCTGTCTATCCAAGTTGAGTAATCTTTCAGTAAAGTCTGTACCATCATCAACAGGTGCCTGTAAGGCTGAGAAATCTTGAAGAACAGACTGAATAAGAAAAGTGGCATATGCAGATGACCAAATTGAGAAATCTGTGAAGGGATAAGTATTTTTCAAGGAGACCGCCACTTTCTTTCCCAATGGGATAGATAGAGCCGCACTCTCGAATTCCCCTGCAGTACATCCTGCCAGAGATGGGAGTACATTACTTACTGGTAACTCCTGTTCTCCAGCATTGGTATCTTTCATGGATTTACATGCTGTATGAATATTCCCTGTGGTCAGGCAATCCTCTGTAACATAGAGCAGTAATTTTAGTGCTCTTGTATAGTCATTCTTGGCTCATATTGCCCACAGCCAATGGAAAGGGCTCCCTTGGCTCCACCCCTGGAGGCCATCTTCAGATTTGGCATAGCGCACGTAAAGTGGAAATATGAACCAAGATGGAGACAAGCGGGATAGGCGGGAGGGTCGCATGTGAATCTACAAAGACACCAATGCTGGAGAACAGGAATTACAGGTAAGTAACTTATTCCTTCTCCAGCATTGGATCTTTCATAGAGTCACATACTGTATGAATAGATTACGAAGAAGTACCACATAACCATGACGGGCGGAGGTAAGCTCCTTGTAGAAACACTTACCACAGGGGACATTGACCTTACGCAAAAAGGTTACGCAGAACCACCTGGCTGACTCTGGACTCTGCTGTGGAATACCTGCCGATGCAGTAAAACCTCGTAACGGTATGTACAGATCTTCAGGTTGTGGTCCTACAGATGTACAATGGGTGAAGCCTCGAAAGGAAAGCTGCTGCTGCTGCAACAACCCTTGTTGAATGATCTGTAGGCTTGCCAGGGAGAGGCCTGCCAGCCTCTTGATGACAGTAGGAGATGCAGGAGGAAATCCACCTGGCAACGGACTATTTGGAAAGTGCATTTCCCATTCCAGAGGCACTAAAAGGCACAAAAAGCTGATCGGTCTTTTTGAATGACTTTGTGCGGAACATGTAATACTTTAAAGCACACAGCACATCCAGAGAATGCTCACCTCCTAATTATGCCAGATAGCCTCATTGTGCCAGATAGCATAATTTCAAATTTATATAGCCAAAGTGGGGGTTTTTGGGCCTGACTTCTTGCGCCAAAAATGTTGTTGTCCAAAAATTGTAGTTGTGTTTGTCGTACTCAGGAATACACTGAAGGAATACCGCTTCCTTCATCTAGAACATTGTATACAGTTGTATCCTTTGGTTGCACCAATCATTAATAGCACAGTTGAAATGGTCTTATTCCAAACTTAATTAACTCTGCCCCTATTGTTTAGTTCTGCCCTTATTGGTTGACACGTGTTTCGGCCATTGGGCCCTCCTCAAAACCAGGCTTTAATTGGAGTTGATTGATTGTGTAGGGGTCTGAACAATACCCACAATATTCTTAATTGATCACTAAGGGCCGCATTACGAGGCTGGCGGTCTGGGAAGTACGGTACCAGTAAGCATGCCGGTAGCGTACTTCCTCGACCGCCATACTACGGGCTCTGCTCGCGGGAACCGTTTCACCCGCCAGGTTTTTCCTGGCAGGTGTAACGGCACTCGCGAGCAGAGCACGTTGGATGCACTGGTACATGCAGAGTTGTGCCAGTGCATCCAACGTCCCCATCCCCATTCAGCCCTATGGGGCAGAATGGGGATGAGGAGGCCCTTGATTCCGGCACCCGAAAATGGGCAAGTACCGGGTCCGCCTAACTTGCCATGACCCGGTTCTTGTCCATTCATGGGTGCCAGAAAAAATGCAACTCCGGCGGCAGCCGTGCCGTTTTTAACAGCATGGCTACCGCCAGAGTTGTAATGAGGGCCACAGTGTTCTTCAGATGCACTCAAATCACTGGGTTAAATCACCTCCAAGACACAAGAAGACTTGCTGTTGCTGCAACCATTGATTTTGGTTGCAGCAACAGCAGGTCTCCGGTTTTGAGAAAGGCCAAAAAACAAGTCAACCAATAAGGGCCAAACGAAACAATAAGGGCAGAATTAATAACGTTTGGAATAAGATCATTTCAAATTTAATCTGATTGTGCCGGGTAGCCTGATTGTGCCAGGTAGCTTGATTGTGCCAGATGTAGCATTCCACATCTAGCCTGATTGTGCCAGGTAACCTGATTCCTAATTTTTGCCAGGTAGCCTAATTGTTGCCAGGTGACCTAATTGTACGAGATAGCCTAATTCTTGCCACATAGCAGTATTTCACATTTAGCCTGATTGTGCCAAATAACCTGATTGTGCCAAATAGCAGCACCTCACATTTAGCCTGACTGTGCCAGATAGCAGCATTTCACATTTAGCTTGATTGTGCCAGATCGCCTCACTGCTCCAGATAGCGGCATTTCACACTTAGCCTGATTGTGCCAGATAGCCAGATTGTGTCAGATACCCAGATTGTGCTAGACAGCCGGATTGTGCCAAACAGCTAGATTGTGCCACATAACCTGACTATGCCAGATAATATGATTGTGCCATATAGCCTCATTCCACTTTTAACCTGATTGTGCCAGATAGCCTCATCCCACAACCAGCCAGAATTCTGCCAGTTAACCTGATTGTGCCAGATTGCCTCATCTCACATTCAGCCTGATTGTGCCAGACAGCCTCCAACAAATCTAGCCTGACTAAACCCAAGAACCGCAAATTGGCATTTAGCCTGAACTGTACTGGGTAGCCCGGCTATGCCTGATAACCATAGTTCAACTACCGAGAATCTCCCCACTGTCCAAGAAGAAAAAGGGACTACTATATCTAGAACTAGACATAGGGCCTCATTCCGAGTATGGCGGTAAGGGATAGCGGCCACCGCTAACGAGAGCGGTGGCGGTAATCCCTTACCGCCATACTCCGAGTTCCCTTAGCGCCATGGTGCTTTTAACACCTGCTTTTAGCAGGCGTTAAATACCATGGCGCTAAGGGACCTTGATGTTAATTACGCCACCGTAATTTACGGTGGCGTAATTGACGCCTTCCCCACTCCCATTATGCCCTATGGGGCAAGAATGGGAATGGGGAAGGGTAAATGGGGATTGGGGAATTACCGCCCCGCCAACCTTGGAATGGGGCGGTAATTCCGCCAACCACCAAGGCGCTGCCGGTCCGGGTACGGCGTCAACCAAGGCGTTAATAGCGCCATTGGTTAGCGCCGTACTCGGAATGAGGCCCATACCCTTATAGAGATAACCAGAAACCCCAACAATAAACATTGAATCACATCAAGCCTCGGACCGACATGGGCCTCCCCTAGTAACTCCAACGGTAAGGCAAGGACCCATGGGCTACTTCCCCCAACAGCCTTCCCACCCTCCCCACAACCACCCGACATACCAAGCCATAAGACCACCCGACGCTAAACCATTACGCCTATAATCGCAAACGTAAGGAAGCCAAGAACCATCACAATCCAACCAGGAAAGCATTACATGTGGGCTACAGCCCTTGCACCTAAAAAGAAAGTGAAATGCAAACAAACTTACAAACCAACGAAACCCAAAAGATCACATTGACAACCCAAATGCAAAGAAATGCCTAAAACAACCTACCACTAAGGAACACAACATGCCACGAAAGACAACCAGGAGTAGGAATGAACCAAATGGAACCACACCACATAATCACAACCACAGAACACACCCCCACAAACATGGTCGACAACAGAACAAACGCCAAAAGAAGATAAACATCTCTATACCTAACACCATACCTCACAACTAACAACTCACCAGAACAAGTCAATTCAACCAACGTTGAGAGACGGACCAACACAAAATGGAGTCACGTAGAAAAAGAACAGAAACACCCAGAAGGAATATGAACAAAATCAACGCCCTCACCCCATTTATCACTAAAACACAAAGACACCTCCTTCAACTACAACAAAATATAGAAGAGGAACCTGAAGAAAACAAGGACCCGATACTTAACCTAGCCGACCTACTCAACGTCGACACAGACACGAATGAACCACCATCACACCCTGAGAGCGGGGGCGTGGCCTGGAGCCGATGGCATACAGAGGCTGAATAACCGAGCTCCGGACGAGATGCCGTTTCTCGATCCTTCTTGCCGGCATAAGAAGTGTCTCCGACCACGAAAAGCTGATGCAGAGGTGGGAGAAGCTGACCCCGACACAATCTGCTTGACCAGCCGGGAAATCAGACCCTCTGGTCGGCGAAATTGTCCTCGAATCACACTCCCTCCCCCGCTCCCACACGCATCCAAGATGGCGCCCCGCACCACTAAGCGGAGCCTCTGAGAAGGAAGCTGCCGTCAGACAGCATCAGGGATTAAGGAAGCCGGACCAAGCAGAGACAACACGTCGGAGCACGGTCGCCTGTGGAACATCGGACGGGAGCCACCGGAGTGAGACTGGAGAGCCCTCACCCTGCTTCTCACCGCTGGGCGAAGCCCGCCACAGCAGGACCTGTGCACCGCTCCCGGGGTACACTACACAGACTCAGCCGTCGCTGAGGGCGGCCCGCCGAGGGCGCACATGACCACCAGAGGTTCCTCCCCATCGCCGCCCCGGGGCGCAGGACAGCGAGAACCTCAGCAGCAAGCGAGAAACTACGGCGGCCCCAGCCTGCATTCCTCGCCCCCAGATCTCCCTGCCCTGACGAGTCGGACGCTTAGAGGTAAGGGCAGCGACGGCGACATCACAGATATAGCGGCTACACATAAGCTGCATGACTGGGTGCGGGAGAATATATAAGCACCAGTGAGGGGGCACCCCTGCAGATTCGGATTCATTGGCTTCTGACACCTTCGGAACACCACTCATTGCCCTGTACACGGGGAGACAACTGATACCCCCACCAGTAACTCAACTAAAGTGTCCCAGGGGCAGCATCACTGAGACTCCAATATGGCCGCCAGGAACAAAGCGAAAGCAGCCACCATGGACTCATTTGTATCCGCCAAGACAAAAACCCCTATACAGGCTCGCTCTTGTACCCCAGAGATTACCCAGATGAGAGAGGGGGAAACCACAGATAACCACTCCCAAATATTGGATGCTATTGCTTCATTAAGGACATACATAGACTCTAAGATTGACAAATTTAAAATGGACATTCAACTCATGCGACAGGACGCCTGCAACTTAACCAAGAGGATGACAAATACCGAGACTTCAATAGAAGAAACGGCCGGGGCCACAGCAGCCTTGAAGTCCAAGGTTGCAGACTTAGAGAAGAAAGTGGCTATCCTAGAGGAGAGGTCTGGGGAGGCCGAAGGTCGGGCTAGACGGGGCAATATTAGGATCCTAGGAGTACCAGAAGGAAGCGAAGGCCCATACACTACAGCCTACATAGAATCCTTGCTACAACAGGAGATCGGGGCCGGGAAACTGTCGCAGGAATTCGCGGTTGAAAGGGCCAACAGGTCCCTCCAGAAGCGCCCCCCACCTGGCTCATTTCCCCGACGAATAATTGCTAAAATACTAAACTTTCAGGATAGGGAAATCATCTTAAGGCACTCCAGGGAAGAAGGCCCCATCGAACGTGGCGACTCTAAAATAACCATTTACCCTGATTACACTCAGAAAGTGCAGAGGGAGAGGAACTCTTTCATCCCAATAAAAGCAAGACTTTGACAACTAAACCTGAAATACAGGCTGCTCTACCCATCACGCTTGAAAGTCATCTTCAATGGGCGTGCCATATTCCTAGAAAACCCAACGGCCGCCAACATGTGGCTAGAAGATAACAACCTTGCTGATGGTAAAGATGCTCCTCAGATGGAGGATTGAGGCTCTCAGACCATCGACACACGACACATGCTGCCATAAATGGCCACAGTAAGCACAAGCAGCCGGACCTCAGAAGGTAATCCAACTAACAGTTAGCTACATAGAAACGGCCCTCGTTCGGCCTCTCCGCCAGACACCAGCCCCATTCCCCGCAAACAACCCAGGTCGGGCCAGTCACCTGCCTGACCCAGCTCGCGCCCGATACCCGGATGGGTTTAGACGGCTCGAGAGCGCACGAGTACCACAACGAAGATGTAGTCGCTGGGCCCACCAGTTCGAGTTTTGTTAACAGTTTTGTCAGTTATACAGTCTTCAAACCACTACTGCCGAAGAAGCACAGGATGGGTGCATGCTACGACTCGGGGGGGGGGGGAAGAACCCGATTACTCCCGTCTGCAGTCTCATAACTTCATATTGGCATTACTCCAGGCTCCAGATGAGGACCTGCCAGCCGGGCTCGAAATATTGATCCGATGGCGTCACGACTCAAAGTGATGACATGGAATGTGAGAGGGATGAGCTCATACCTGAGACGGAACCGAATACAGTTTTATCTCCGCAGGAAAAAGGTTTCGATTGCGATGTTGCAAGAGACGCATCTTATGTAAGACACCATGTCCAAATTAACGGATCGATGGGCTGGGACCGGGAGAGGATCCCCCTACTCTAAATACTCAAGGGGAGTGTTCACATGGGTGAACCCGAATGTACCCTTCCAATTGCAAGGATTCAAGTCCGATAAAGAAGGAAGGTATGTAATAATGTGGGGCACTATCGAGCAGACTCCAATTTGCTTAGTCAATTCGTACTTCCCGCAACATGGAATACCATCACACCTCAGATCAATATGCGCACGGATGGCACACCACCGAAATAGGACCTTTATATGGGGGGGGGGACTTCAACTGTGTCATTGATGGCTCTATGGACAGGTCAGTACCACCCCACCATCCAAGTAACCCCGCAACATGCGCCCTGACAGAAACGCTGGAACAACTCAACTTGGAGGATATTTGGAGGGAACAGCATCCCGTTGAAAGGATCTATTCCTATTATTCAGCCCCGCACAAGGTCCACACAAGAATCGATTATCTGTTCATCGACAGAGAACAAATACCATTGGCAGAAACTACGGCATATTTAGGAAGATCAATCTCTGACCACTCCTCACTGATCATGCAATGGAAATTAACAGGGCCTAGACCACCAATCCCCATGTGGAGGATGCCTACTGCGGCCCTCGACGACCCTGAGTTCAGAAAGGACCTCGCTGAAAAACTAGAGGAATACATCGACATTAATAAAGGCTCAGTATCTACCTGGAGCACATTGTGGGAAGCCATGAAGGTGGTGGCTAAAGGTGAAATAATATCAAAAGCTGGTGGTACTCGCAGGCAATTGAGGACTGAACTCGAAGCACAAGAAGAAGAGATCTCTCGTCTAGAATCCACCTCAAGCATTACTCCAGAGGTTGAAAGGAAGTTGAAGGAAGCCCGCGAGAAATGCCAACCTTCCAGGGACAGATTAGAGAAGTTTGACTTCGCAACATACACTACCAGGTCTCACAAGGAGTCCGACTAACCCGGCAGACTGCTGGCCTGGCTGTGCAAGCGTGAACGCCCCAGGCACCTCCCAACGGAGATACTGGACGAAAACGGGATACGTCACAAGACACAACTAGGAATTAATGAAGCGTTTGCCAAATTCTACTCCAAATTGTACTCCCATGACACACAAATAGCCAGAGATGAAATTAAAGAAACACTGGAAGAGATAGGCCTCCCCAAAATATCCAGCGAACAGAGAAAGGCACTGGAGATGGAAATCACAGCAGAAGACATGACAGGAGCAATCAGATCGCTGGCCACCTGTAAGGCTCCCGGAAGCGACGGCCTCCCACCTGAATTTTACAAAACATATGAATCCACCCTCACCCCAATTCTCCACGAGGTCTACCAAGAGGCCTACGAAAATGGGGTCTTACCTAACACTATGAAAGAGGCAATAATTATTCCCATGCTCAAACCAAACAAACCACCCACTGACTGTGACTATTATCGCCCTCTGGCCATGTTAAATTATGACAGCACGATTCTCACCACTATACTGGCCAGCAGACTCGCTAGGGTGGTGGGGTCCCTAATCCACGAAGACCAGAACGGTTTTGTTCCAGGACGCAATACTACAGCCAACCTGAGAAGGCTTCAACACATTATGGCCGAAACCTATGAGAGAGAAGAAGACCTAGCAGTACTATCACTTGATGCCATTAAAGCCTTTGATTCTATCTTCTGGGAGTGGCTCGTCGAGGTGCTGAGAGGGTTCGGGATTGGCGAAGGCTTTGTCAGATGGATCACAATACTCTATAATTCTCCTGTGGCAAGAGTAAGGACCGGCAGAATAGTGTCTGAATCCTGTAAAATACAAAGGGGCACCAGACAAGGGTGCCCACTATCGCCCATGCTATACATATTGGGCCTGGAGCTGATTTCCATATATTTTAGGAAACAGTTCTTTGACGCTGGCATCAAGGTGGGCAATGAACATAACATAATATCACTATACGCGGACGATGTGCTTTTATACTTGAAAGACCCCCAGGTCAACGCGCAAATCACATTAGATGTACTAGACAACTATGCAAAATACTCTGGGATCAAATTCAGCAGACTGAAATCCTCTGCCTTCCCCTTGGCTAGCCTGAGAGGCCTAGAAGAAGCTGATCTCCCGGACATTGGGATAAAGTGGCAACTTGACATGTTTCGGTACCTAGGAATTAATGTGAGTCACACCCCAATGCTCACACACGAGCACAACACGGAAGTAGCAATAACCGGCCTTTGCAGATCCATGAAATTTTGGTCTAGACTCCCACTTGCAATGGTAGGCAGAGCAGCAATCGTTAAGATGATAGTTCTCCCTCGATTTCTATACTTCTTTGTCAACATATGCCACTACGGCAGACCGCCCTGCTTTAAGAAATAAGAGGTACTTATCAAGGACTTCCTATGGGGACCTACCATGCATAAATTGACTTTGGCTACCCTATCCCTGCCACACAAGGAAGGGGGAATACAACTCCCAGACCTCCAGTTGTATTATTTTGCGGCACAGCTTAGCCACGTGACGAAGTGGCTCTCGGACGATCCGTCAGCCGAACTGGGGCTATTGCGACAATCTCCCTCCAATATATTCCCCAGGGAAACTCTTTGGAACCCTCTATGACAGTCCCCAGATGCCCCCCTGATCGTCGAACTTGGTAGGCAGATTTGGACCAGAACCTGCTACATCAGGCAGGTGAAACGTCCTTACTCTCCAGACCCCATTCCGGTTAACGTGTGCAAAACAGAATCGGATCTCTCCACAGCTAGGAGATGGGAGTGCGCCAGAATTTATACATGGGGAGATATGTTTGAGGAGGGTGAATTCAGGGATTTTGAGTCACTGCAGGCTAATGAAGGGCTATCAAGCGGCCAGTTTCTCTGGTATCATCGGCTCAAACAAACCGCCAGGAAGAACTGGTGCAGCTGGCCAGAGGAACCCACCCCAGACCCACTGTTACAAGAGATGCACAACCTTGCGGATGGCTGGAAACCGGTCTCTCTATTCTAGAAGAGGCCCAACGACAAACCCAACCCCAAAAGTGCGGCACTGAAGGCGAAATGGGAAACAGACCTTGAAACTATGCTTACAGACAAGGAATGGGAAAGAACGTTACTATATCCCAAGAAGGTGTCGAGAAACTCCAGATTCGGTCAGATACAGCTAAACGTCCTATATCAGACGTACATGACCCCACACAGGGTGGCCTCCTTCAACAAACAGGCTTCCCCGGCATACCCATGGTGTGGGAACGACAAAGCTGATCTGATCCACATGTTCTGGACTTGCACCAGGACAATGGCGCTGTGATCCAAAGTTAAACAGACCTGCACAGATGCAAGAATAAGCAGATATGAATGGACACCCGGGGAATGCTTATTAGGGGCTTACCCCAGACCAAGCAAATACAAACATGTTGTCAAGTTGATGGACATTGCATGTATACTTGCAAAGAGAACTATAGCCATGGCATGGAAGACACCAGGAGGCCTGAGACATGAACGCTGGATGAAAGAACTAGAGAGATGGACTGCAGCCGAAACCAGAGCCTGGCAAGATAGAATCATCTCTAGTGGAGACATTGCGAGTGGCACTCTAGACTCTTGGAAAGCCCTCTTGAGAGACATACACTTCAGTGCAGACTATAAACCCCCTTGATAAACCCCACTACTTTGCCATAACTGATCCCTCGCACTCGCTTAGAGATGGCGATCCTCTAGACCGAGATCCCTCCCACTTCCCGAGATATCGGAACCCCTATTTGCAACCATGCCCACCTGAGAAAGATGAACTGTTTCACATGAAGACTGTTGTTGTTTATGTTTAATGTTTTAGTTAATTTTCTTGTATTTGTATGCATCCAATACAAATGCCAATAAAATGCGTTCAAAATAAAATCACACCCTGAGAGCAACATGGGAGCAAACCAATGCATTCACCCACAAGACAAAAAACTGATATTAAAAGACAAAAAAACCAAGCTAAAAAAATCCAGTGCAACCTAATCAACGCAAAGTCAATGTCAAAACATGTCACAGAGGTATACGACCTGCTCTGCGACGACAGCATTGACATCCTATTCATCATAAAAACATCTTAGGATGACAACTACAAAATCACACTCCATAGCTGCCTACCCGACAACTTCAAGTGCGTACAGTTAAACAGAAAAGGAAAAAAAGGAGTAGGTCTTGCAATAGCTTTCAAGGAACACCTGAAAATAAAAACATCAAAAACTGTGAATCCATGGTCCTTCACTTGGAGGTAAACCCAAAAACAAACATTAACATTCATACTGATTTACAGACCACCGACATATGATGCAACTTTCGTCGACAACTTCATAGAAGCCATCACCAAAACACAGCCATCCAACATGAACGTCTGATAATCCTCGGAGAATTCAACATCTGGTTTGAAGAAGAAAATGCAAACTCACAAAAATCGCTAATCAAACAACTAGAAGCCATGAAACTACGACAATTGGTCAAAGGAGCAACACACACAGCAGGACACATACTTGACGCAATCTTCGCCAACAAAAACCTTATTGCCACTGCACCGCCAATACAGATACGTTGGAGCGACCACCTCATCATCCCATTTGTGATCATGCTACGAACTAAAGCAGCCAAGCAGCCCAATAAACTGCCAACTATCACAAAAAGAAACTGGACAGCCATCAAAGCGAGCAACTTAATAGAACAACTTGAACTCACAAAACCAGCTACCACTAACCTGGACGAAGCTGACCTCGACGGAAAAACAGAGATACTTCACAAATGGATCACTGAAACAATTGACGGCATCGCCCCTGAAAAACCTTTCACCCCGTCACAAAAGAGAGCAGGCAAAATGGTTTTCCCCAATGCTCAGCACCATGAAAAAGAACAACAAGAAACTCGAACTGCAATGGAGGAAAGAATACAACCAAACAAAGAGAGCACAATTCCAACAATAAATACGATCTTGCAAAAAAGAAATACAAAAAGTCAAAAAGAAACACTACGACGGCAGAATAACCAAAGTCGCCAACACCCAAAAAGAGCTGTTCAACATCATAAATGAAATTAGGAACCCACTGGGATGCAACAACACCCTGGTACCTTCCCAGAAACTATGCAACGACCTAGCAGACTTTAAACAAAAATCAGGGACATCCATTAAATTATACAAAACAGACCGCTCAACCCAAACACACAACCAATCCTGCCAAACAAGGAACCACATTATAAACTCCAAAGCTTCCCACAAATACCAGTAGAGACATTTGTCAAGCTGGTAAGATAGAGCAATAAAGCAGGATCCCCCATGGACCTTTACAAATCCATTCTCACACCGGGCGCACCACTGGAACACTACAGAAACCTTTTTAACCTGTCACTCGCAGCAGGGAAAGTACTGCGATCATTCAAATTGGCGCACATCAAACCACCCAACGACACAGGAGGAGACGTGGAAGATCTGTCCAACTACAGACCAATTTCAAACATTCCCTACCCAGCAAAACTACTAGAAACCTACGTCTACAAACTAACACAAGAACACGTAGAAAAACACCAGCTGCTGGACCAGGCGCAAGTCAGCTTTGGACCCAGTAGGGGAACAGAAACGGCACTCCTATCTATCTGGGATGACCTAAAGACAAATGCAGACTGCCGCACAAACTCTGCCCTAATTCTACTCGACCTCTCCGCAGCTTTCGACACAGCCAACCATGACATCCTCGTCAAGAGAATAGAAGAAATGGGAATAACAGATTCAGCCCTACTCTGGATAAAATCATTCCTAGCAAATAGAACGGAAACTGTCTTGCTAAAACCCTTAAAATCCGCTACACGGGACACTGAATGTGGAGTACCACAAGGATCATCCCTATCCCCACTGTTCTTCAACATCTACCTGGCTCCGCTAATTAAGATCATAAAAAACACAACCTTACGTGCTACAACTACGCAGACAACACACAAATCATCTATAAAATCAAAGATACACAAGAAGAGAACACAACGCTGGGAAAATGTCTCAAAGAACTCTACGACTGGATGAACTCAAACAGCCTAAAACTCATCCAAGGCAAGACAGAAATCATAATTATATCCAAAAACAGGGAAAATAACACTTTAATCCCATGGCCCACAGAACTAGAAACAGCACCCACACCATGGAAAGTAGTCAAAAACCTGGGAATCCTAATGGACAACATTGGAAACACAAGTAAATGCAATAATCAAGAAATGTTGTTTACTCCTACACTAGATAAAAGGAATCCTACCATTCCTGTCCTTCACCCATAAGACACTGACAATCATCGCACTCATCATGTCAAGAATAGACTACACCAACAGCCTCTACCTCGAAATGCCAGAACACCTAGGCCCTCATTACGAGTTCGGCGGTAGCCATGCCGCTATTGGCGGCATGGCTGCCGCCGAAATCGCATCCGGGTCCGCGTCCTCAGAATGAGGAATAACTGGGCCATTCCGAGTTCGGAAGGCCCGGTAATTCCTCCCTCCAAGGACCCGGAGGCGGTCCTTCCCCATTCCCATTTCAGCCCCCCATAGGGCTGAATGGGAATGGGAGAGGGAGCAAACAACGGGCCATTACGAGTTGGCCCGTTGTTTGCTCCCTCTTCCCCTCGCAAGACCCGGTAAGCACTCCTGGTTTGACCAGGCGTTGCTTCTTGGGTCCCGCGAGGGGACCTCGTAATGAGGCGCTATGGGGTAAACGGCGCCGGCACCTTTTTACAGCACCGTTTACCCCGTACCGCCAGGGTCGTAATGAGGCCCCTACTGAAGAAACTGCAACATATCCAAAATGCAGCAGCCATACTCCTCCTCAAACTATCACGAAGCGACCACATTACCCGAGCGCTAAAAATGTTACACTGGCTTCCAGTCAAACAATGAATCACGTTCAAAACAATGTGCATAAAGCACTGAACAATCCACGGCCAAGCCGCAGAATTCCTACAAAAGAAAATAACGATTTACCAACCGACCAGAACACTCAGATCATGCAACGACATCTGCCTTGAACCAAAACCTTACAAAAGGATCAAGCTAGGGGGATCCTCGTCTCTCACCTGGCAGTAATAACTTGGAACACCCTCCCGAAAGGCATCTGAAATACAAAGGACCACCTAAAAATCAGGAAACTACTCAAAATGTGTCTCTTCACCACAGAGCCAGAATTAATCCTGTATGTCCAAAATCAAGCCCCCTCGCTAGGCTAAACCCAAGGGACTGGAATCTTCGCTAGAGACGAAGGAGCATTAAACACTAACTAACAGCAGACAGGAGAGGGAGTGCTTAAAACTCATAGAGAGGGGACCACCCCCTAGGATCAAAGGAAGACGATGCTAGACAGAGCACTCTTACGACCAAAAAAACAACTGACAACCTTCGCAATCTCAATCTTGGGTGGGGATGCCCTCACCTCCTGTCCCTCCCACAGAGCACTAGACAACCTCATATATAGGTCGCCGCCTCGTGGCGAACCGGGCAAATGATCCGCAGGGGAATGCTCCAACAGACAGCAAGACCATAGAAAGAAACACAAGACAGATGCCCGAAAGAACGAGATAGCCCACTAAACCAACCGCTAATACCTCAACTCTTGGCACACGACTCTCATACGCTAAACAAACACACTCCTGCACTGCAAACCGCAAGAACTTCACTGCACTGCAACAAAACAAACCACACATAGCATCGCACAACAGCACATGGGAGCCCACAGATCCGGAAACCGCACCCATGCTCAGCGAATGGGGATAACTAAACTGAAGCTGCCAACAGAACACCTCAAATCTCACTCTACCTTTATCCTGCTACACCCTACCAACCGATCCTACCCTCTTAACTTTTAGATCTGCCAGAGCACCAAGGCACCACTCCGCCAGTGATAGTGCACAGTATAAATATCCTTAACATAACATAACATAACATTTAGCCTGATTGTGCCAGACAACCTGATTGTGTCAGATAGCAGCATTTCTTATTTAGCCTGATTGTGCCAGGTAGCCTGATTGTGCCAGATAGCAGGATTTCACATTTAGCCTGATTTTGCCAGATAGCAGTATTTCGCATTTAGCATGATTGTGCCAGATAGCCTGATTGTGCCAAATAGCAGCATTTGTTATTTAGCCTGATTGTGCCAGGTAACCTGATTGTGACAGTTAGCGGGATTTCACATTTAGCCTGATTGTGCCAGATAAACTGATTGTGCCAGATCTCTCACATCAAGATAACTATTAGTGAGCAATATCTCACAACTAGGTAGGCTATACTGTGTGCTAGCTAGTCCAGATGAAATTGCATATATGAGCCAGCATCACAATTAGACAGAATTGTGAAGATTAGCATTACATCATATCTAAACAGGACTGTAATACTAGCTTGCGTCATATCTAGACAGAATTGTGAAGATTAGCTTGCGTCATATCTAGAAAGAACAGTAATACTAGCTTGCGTCATATCTAGACATAATTGTGAATGTCAGCTTGCGTCACATTTAGACAGAATTGTAAATGTCACGCTTGCACCACACCAAGACAGGATTGTAAAGATTAGCTTGCATTGCATCTAGACAGATTTGTGAATGTCACCTTGCACCACATCTAGACAGAATTGTGAAGATTAGCATTGCGTCATATCTAGACTGAACAGTAATACTAGCCTGCGTCATATCCAGGCAGAATTGTTAAGATTGACTTCCGTCACATCTAGAGAGAATTGTAATACTCGCTGGCGTCACTTCTAGACAGAATTTTGAAGATTAGCATTGCGTCACATCTAGACAGAATTGTAATACTAGCTTGCATCATATTGAGTCAGAATTAATAAGATTAGCTCGAGTCACATACAAATAGAATTGTGAAGAATGGCATTGCTTCACATCTACACAGAATTGTAATAATAGCTCGCTTCACATCTAGACAGAATTGTGAAGATTAGCATTGCATCACATATAGACAGAATTGTAATACTAGCTTGCATCATATTGAGTCGGAATTATAAAGATTAACTTGAGTATAGAATTGTGAATTGTGAAGAATGGCATTGCTTCATATCTACACAGAATTGTAATACTAGCTCACGTCACATCTAGACAGAATTGTAAAGATTAGCTTGCATCACATCTAGACAGAATTGTGAAGATTAGCAATGCATCACATCTAGACAGAATTGTAATACTAACTCGTGTCATGTCTAGAAAGAATTGTGAAGATTAGCATTGCGTCACATCTAGAGAGAATTGTAATACTAGGTGGCGTCACATCCAGATAGAATTGTAAAAATGGGCTTGAATCACATCTAGACATAATTGTGAATGTCAGCTTGCATCACATCTAGATAGAATTGTAAAGATTAGCATTGCGCCATATCTATGCAGGATTGTGAAGATTAGCATGCGTCGCTTCTAAATAGCGATGCCACTAACCAACCCCACTAAACAATCTCACCCCTCTGCATACACCTCTCACACTCCACACAAACACAACCAGACCTTCAAAGCACTACAAACCCCACGCACTTCACTGCATTGCAAAAACAACAAAACATAACACACATAGCCTCGCACAACAACACATGACAGCTACCAACTGAAAAGCACACCTAAGCTCGGCAAACAGTGTTAACCAAACTGAGGCTGCCAAAAGCACATCAGAGCTCCCTTTCTCTTTTTCCTGCTCAACCTTATTAACCCATCCCACCCTCTTTCCTTTTCAGATCCGCCAGAGCGCCAGGGGACCACTACGGTGGTGATAGTGTGTGGTATAAATATCCTTTAACATAACATAAACTCCTGCGCCAAGTCCGTTGGGTTCCACATTGACAAACACCTCTCCTTCAAGACCTAGGCGCAGATGTGCGACAGGGCAACCCTGGAGAGGAAAGCTGTTGCAGAAGCAATAACCCTTGTTGAATGAACTATAGGCTTGCCAGGGATAGGACTGCCAGCCTGTTGATGACAGAAGGAGATTCAGGAGGAAATCCACCTGGCAACTCACTATTTGGAAAGTGCATTCCCCATTCCAGAGGTACCAAAAGGCACAATAAAACGGATCAGTCTTCCTGAATGACTTTGTGCGGGACACGTAATGCTTTTAAAGCATGCACCACTTCCAAAAAAGGCTCACCTCATGCGCCAGGTCCCTCGGGTTCCACATTGACAAACACCTCTCCTTCAAAACACACATAGCTAGGAAAACTCAGACAGCTTGGTGGAAAGTCAAGCCCTTCCTCCCTCCGGACAGCTTTAGATCCACAGTTCAAGCATTGGTCCTATCCCACCTGGATGGGGGCAATGCCCTCCTCAAAAGGCTCCTGTCATCCTCCCTTGTGCCCCTGAGAAGTGTCCTACACACGGCCACATGCCTCATCGAGGTTCTAGGCAGTGTGATGAATCCTGCAGAGTCCTCACAGAATCCCTGCCTAAAGTCTCCCCGCAGGTGGCATGGGGAAGGCAGCAGCAACCTGATCCTATCCCTGGGGGTGGTATTAGCCGGGTGGAAAACCTGGGAGGAGAAGGCCCCCAAGGAAATAAGAGGGCTGCGCTTGGACAGACGCGGTTCTCATCTTCTTTGGATGAGATATCCATAATGCCAGAATACCTAATATCTTGCTGTCAGAGTAAGGCTCCCCTTCCCGAAGATACTCAGAATGTTAATAATGAAAACCCTTATGGTCTACGTGAGAGTAGAACTTGTACGGATCAGAACATCAATACCATTACTTTTGAGAAATATGATTTCCCCTTTGGTTTGAGTTGTGAAATTAAGAATCAACCATCAATATCTTTAAAACCTTTATCTAGAAATGTATCTTATAAAGGGAGTGAGTTTAGTAAAGTCTAAACCGAAACCTGTGAAGAAAAGAAGAATAAAAACGTTGGGGACTTCAAGTCGCACAATGCCATAAGTACTGGGATGAGGAAGAGGAGCTCAGAGGCACAGATCTGGAGTACGCAGTCTAGTGTTTCTGACAACCTACAACTGAGCGGGAATTTTGATTATTTAAATCCCCCCCAGGTGCAGATCAGAAAGAGTAGCAGTGGTAGTAGTAGAGGAAGTTATCAGCTGCCGTGTATGCAGCAAGGAGAGAGAGAGCTGAGGACGCCGGGACCACTGTTGTTCTTGTGGCAGCTGATGGAGCTGAGAGAGTCATGAGAAGGCAGAGCCCGAATTGCAGAGGTCGCACATCGGGAAGTGCTGTTATTGTAGGCTACCCCGTGGGAGAGAAGCGCTCTCTGAGAGATGTGCCTAACTCTGGTGGCTGGCGAGCACCACAGAGCAAGATTAGCAATGTGGGGTCCTGTTTGGGAAGGCGCGAGTCACAGGACTGCAACCGGAGCTGTTGGAAGCTCTGAATCCGAGGAGCAGAGAGAGCGGGACATGCAGAAGCGCAGGAAGAGACCAGTGAGTTGGCCTCAGACAGGTGGCCCCGGGGTGCTGCACAGTGAACCACTAACCGCTCATAGACTTTTTGAATACTGAACTCATGAAAGAAAGTGTTTTTGGCCCAAAACTCATGTTAAGAGGAAACGAGAAGAGAAAGTTCATAACTATCACCACCCAAATAAAGAGAGAGTGATATTTAAGAAGGGCTGTGACTACCATTGCCCAAGGAACAAGGGGGTAGTTGTGAACCCAAAGAGTAACCACCATTGGCAAAGCAAAGACAAGACAATAGTAAACCAAAACTATAACCAGCATTGCCAAAGAAAAGAGCAGCCAATATATGAAACAGAAAACAACCAGCATTGCCTGAGCCAAAGAAAGGTTACTGGAAAGAAAAGCGAAAACAGCTTTCATAAAGAGAGAAACCTGAATAAAACACATTTCCAACACATACCTGGTGTGATAGTAGAAACCCAAAGGTGGCAGGAAAGTGGCCCTCTTTGTGGAAAGTGGCAAGGGGGAGAGAAACATAACCTGCATTACATGGGGCCAATCAATCAATGGAACAAACATCACCAATGAGGGTTGTATCCTTATGGAAGAAGTTGTGAATTATACTGTTATTGAAAGTCAAATACTTTAATGGTGTTTGAAGTGTACCACAACGCAGAGAACTTGTAGTAGTGTTAGCAAATTTATCCTGACAGGAGAGTACACCAGGAAAGGGATTGTTAGTGGTAGTAGTCCTGGCAGGCTAGTGAGCCAGGAAGACGACATTGAAGTACTGCATTGTGGTGAAAGGTTGCAGTACAGAGAAAATGGCAAGGCCACTAATGTCTTTGATGAACTATGGTTAAACCATCCTGACAAAAACATTGTTGGACATAAAGAAGAAGTGTGCATTAATTGTACTTCTCAAGAAAAGAAAAGTCATGCTGAAATATTAATGGAAAGAGTGAATACAAAGACTTTTGATTTTACAAACAAAAGCCTGTGGGAACTTTATGCTGAAGAGTGTGGAACTTTGTTTAATTATAAGACAATAACGACACCAAGTTAACTCTTTTAAGAGTGAAGGAACATTGTGTTGGAAACAAAACTTGGCTAGTGGAAGAAACCTCTGTATGTTATTTTTTGAAGTAGAACCTGATTATTGGAGTGAACTTTATCCAGTTGAACGTTTACGTTGGAAGTTCTACCTTAATCCTGGGGAAGGAGATCCGAGCCTGGTGCTAAGAATATTTGGTTCCAAATATTGTTTTGTTGAACCATCTTAAGACCTAAATGATTGTGTTATATGTATAAGTATAAGGCGCAGAAACCTTTTTCTATTAGAGCGTTTTCCTTTAGTCTAAGTTTCATAGGCAGTCAAACCCATGTTAGGTTAGGGAAAGCTAGGCATTTATCACACCCTTTTAAGTTAATAAAATGGCTTCTTGTGAAATACCTTTATCAAGTTGTCCGTCTCGCATTTCTGACCCCTCACATAGGGTGTCAGCAGTCGGATCAGAATCAGCTGATACAAACTGAGGATCCTACATAAGTATGATTGATACTAAACCCTCAATTGTTATATCTGGGAGTTAGTGGAATAGCATATCCTCTCCCAGTAGAAGGTCCAGTCCCATATCATTTGTATCTGAGAAAAGATCTAAACATGTTATTTTTTATTCCAGTGGGCTGGGACCTCTAGAAAGAAACTGTGAAACCCTTATATATTCACATTCTAGGATGGGGGTTGTTTTTCAACCACTAACCCACCAAGCCCTTCTCCACACTAGGAAACATGTAGAGGGTAACATGTACAACCTTTTCTTTCCCCAGTCTTATCAAATGCCCATCAGGTGTGTGACACACGATGACAGAGCCACGAGGCTGACATGGGAAAGCCAGAGGAGTGTAAATCTACAAATAAAAGCCAAGAGGCCAATAAAGATGAACTGAGTGAAGGTGACTTGGTGCACAGGAGCCAGTACCAAAGAACCTGTGTGGGCTGAAGTGCCCAGGAATCTTGGTTGTGCGACCTGTGAAGGGTAAACCATCAGTGTTCCTGACCACGAGAGGCTGCAGGCGCAGTCACAGAGTCCAGTACGGGGTTACCTGTGGCTGGGTTCGCCGGACAGCATAGGGGAGCAGCAATCCTCCACTTTTTGGGGCGATATGTATTACGGCCACACTTACCTGGAGTCAGTGTCACATCCTCTGACTCAAGCAGAACTAGTCCAACCTGCTCGCAAATACGGCCGCAACACAACCCGGGCCCCAGGCAGCTACTACAATGGAAGGACTGAGGGTTCAGGGCCTAGGCAACATGGCAATGACAGCACACGGTTATGGCGGCCATGGGAGTTTATAGTTCAGGAAGGGGGCTGGGCTATGGTATTTCAACTGACCAGCAACCAGGGTCCTGATTGGCCAATGAGACGAGCCTCTGCTATAAAGACCTGCAGCATCATTCCTAAGTGTGATTCTGTCTCTGTCTCTTATAGGAGACAGACTTAACGAACAAGGAAATAACCTTCTCCTGGACCTATTAAAAGCCTGGTGCTCTTCAATTAGGAAGAAGACATCCATGTTGTAAACAAAAAGGGACAGACTCTGACTTTAAGGACTTTTTGAGTTACCATTCTGGAGTGTTTTCTAGAAAGCTGTGTACCTGAATAAAGAATTTTATTTTGTTTGACCGCACTTCTGTCTCCAGTGTTGTCCGTCACAAATCTTGGTGGTAGCCGTGGGATTGTGACAAAGCATCATGGAAGGCATTGTGAAGACCCTCGCAGAGGGGCAACAACACCTGCAACAGCTACTGCAGGTGCAAAGCCACAAGGCCCAGGCCGACCTCCAGGCATTCCAACAGGCAATACAAATACAGAGCGCCATGCACGAAAAGAACCAGGAAGCCGTCAAACAAATCACCAACATTATGATGTCCTCCAGGGGACATCCGGTTGTACCCAATAGCGTCCTTCAAAAATACCAACTGGGAGAGGATCCGAGTTTCTTCTTTATTAACTTCAAGTGAGTGGTCAGAATTGCCCAATGGGCCCCTGAGAGGTGGGGACATTATATTGCACCACTCCTCAATGGCATCATGCAAGGTGCCTACTAAGCTGTAAATCCATCCAGCGAAACCTCTTATGGTGACATAAAAAGAGCCATCATAGAAAGGCTTGGGATGGACGATGAGACCTATTGCATACAACTCTGGAAAGTGAAGCTCAAGCAAGGGAAAACACCTCGCCAATTATACTACAGAATTCAGGACTTGACAGAAAAGTGGCTAAAACCCACCTCGGCCATGATGGTCGACGTAGTGGAGAAAATATAATTGGAACAGTTTGTAGATGCCCTTCCCAGGCCTTTGCAGAGGTGGGTGAGACAGCATCACCACCCTGTCTCCACCCCACCTTATCAGAAGCTATCAATATAGCCACTGCCACTGACTTCCAGAAGGCAGGGTTTAGCCGACATCCAACCGCAATAACAGCAGAGGCCCTAATGCCCTCCACAAGTCGCTGGGCTGTTAGCGAGCAACGGGTTCCCCGAACAGAACCATGTGTACTTCCTGGACCTTGAACCTCAAGACAACCTCAATGTTTTGATTGCAGAGAGTGGGGCCACATAGCCAGGTTCCTCCCATGTCGAAACAAGCCTGAACCAATGGAAGTAGGGATACTACGGTACCAAGAATATCGAAGGAGAAGGTACCCGTATATGGTGGAAGTGATGATCAATGGGAAGCCAACCCATGCGTTGGTGGACAGCGGGAGTCAATAGACCGCCATAACACCCCAGGTAAGTGGTAACAAAAGCTGGGATGGGGTAAAAATACCAGTTACATGTGTTCATGGGAATGTACGGTCTTCTCCATCCAGGCTCATTACTCTAGGCATGATGGATCACACACTGGACGTTATGGCCGCCACAATACCATCACTGACAGTCCCTGTGTTGTTGGGTACCAATCTCCCTACATTCTAAAATTGCATTAATGAGAAGGAATGCAGAACTAGGAGGGAAGTAAGAGAAGAGAAGAGAAAGTGGGCAGCCACCGCCATCATCGACTGGCTTCTTGAAGGTTCCCGAGGCTTCCTTTCGGGCGGAATGCCAGACTGATCCAACCCTTCACAGGACTGAGAAAAAGCGCTTAATTATGAAGACAAGCAGGGTCCTCCCGGGCCATCGTTTCAGGAGAAGGGTGGTCTTTATTATTGAGTGGTTAAGGAGAAGGACGGAAGTGAAGTGAAGCAATTGCTTGTCCCTTGCCGGTTCAGGAAGCTGGTATTGCAACTCGCTCATGATGAACCCACTGGGGGTCATTTGGCCTCCGAAACAACATCTTGTAGGGTGTTGAAACGGTTCTATTTGGCCTGGCATTTACAGCTGAGTGACTATTGCCAATCGTGTGTTATCTGTCAGAAAACCAACCCTCTTATACCCCAAAGAGCACCTCTTCAAGGAATGCCTTTGATCAGAGTACCATTCCAACGCACAGTCATGGATATTGGAGGTCCTCTTGAACCGGCCAGTCGAGGATACCAGTACCTGTTGGTGGTAGTAGACTACGCTTCTCGTTACCCAGTGGCGTTCCCAATGAGAGGAACCTCCGCTAGACAAGTTTGTGATCTACACATCCCTTATTTTCGCCAGAGTTGGAATACCCAAGAAGATAGTAAGTGACCAGGGCAAGAACATCATGTCCAGCATAATGGGTCTGTCAACGCCTGAACATAAAACAGCTGAAGACGTCAGTGTACCATCCTCATACAGATGGACTGGTCTAGCGTTACAATAAAACTATAAAACAGATACTGAAACGGGGGTGGGGGGAAATTTAGGCTCCACCCAAAGCCCACCTCAACAGCAGGCTCTTTGTAAGAGTCAGAAAGGATCAGTGTATACAAGTGCCAGCTTCAACTGCTGTAGCAAAGCACAGGCCCTTGGTTTTTCATATAGTTTAGTGGCTTTGTAAAGTGAACAGTGGGTCACCCTCCAGACTCTGCAAGGCTGCAACTGCATTAACGAACCCTGCTGGAAGGACCGGGGCTCAGCCCCACCTTTAAAATAAGTGCTGGACACCGGAAAACACTTGCACAAATTAGGCATTGATGCCACCATAAGAAAGCATGTCAAAACTGGCTGCACAATGTAGGCCACACACGTAATAACACTTATGTTTTCTGTAGCCTTGATGAAACATAGTAAAAAAAAACATGCCACAGTAAGAGATACCTAGATTGGCGGCACCAAAATGCTAATCTAATCACGTAATAACACTTATGATGCTTCCTTTATCATAGCTGCCCAGTGAAATATACAATGCCACAATAAGGACTGGCTGCACCCAAATGCCAGTCTAGCCAGGTAATTAAAAGACTGTGGTGGAGCTAAAAAGCCAGGCGAGCAGACAATACCAACAAAAGTAAAATTGAACTAAAGAGGAAGGCAGAGTAACAGGGCAAGAGGGTGTGCGGTGAGGTAGAGGTGAAGTTAGTGGGGAAAAGATAGAAAAGATGAAGCTTGTGATGGGAGGAGGAAAGACAACAAACAGGAAAACAGGAAAGAAAGGAGCAAAAGGAGAAGACATAAACGAACAAGAATGCGAGAGGGAAAAAAGAAGGAGGAAATGAAGAAAGAGAATGAGGGGTGAAAAGAAAAAGGCAAATAACGATTATCATTATTATAATTCCGTTTTTATCAAGCACCACATGTCCATGGGCCTCAGAGCGCACAAAATTGAGAGAGTGTGAAGCAAGTGCCACACATAAGAAAGCATGAGGAAAGGGGGGAAAGAAGCAAAGATGTGTAGGGGACTGAATCAAATACAAAAAGAAGGCAGAATGGAAAAAGGAAAAATAATTAAGAGAGAAAGCTGGCAGAATGTTAGAAAGGGCAGTATTATTCATTATTACAGTATTTATTGAGCGGGAAGCAGCTGAGTGCTGTCAATCATAGCGGGAAGGATATGCAGAAGAAAGTGGAGAAACATGGGGCGCAGGTCTAACAACATGGGAGGGGAGGGCAGCAAGGGATCTATAAGCAAGTGGGGGAGGAAAGAGTGGGGAGCAGATCAGCCAGTCTCAGGTAGGGTGGGGGGTGCAGGTTGTGTGGACCTAGGTGTTAGGGAGAAGCCATTCCTTGAAGAGGAGGGTCTTCATCTAGAAGGGTCTAGAGCAGTAGACGGGAACAAGAAAAGAGGGCGTCGTAGACAGAGAAAGAGGGTGCGAGGTGAAGAAAATGTGTTTAGGAAGTGGGACACCAAGGTTGGAAAAAGAGGAGATATAGAGTGAGTGATGGGTTGAAAGTGAGATAGAAACAGATTAAGAAAGATCAAGGGAGAGAGGTGGGTGAGTGGCAAATACAATAAACAGGGTGGGGAGTGAGGTAAGAATCAGGAGCTTAATTGAGCTGAAAGAAAGAAAAGTGGAGTGATGTAGGTGAAAGAGAGGAAAACTGAGAGACTATCCCGCAAGAATGGGAGGCTAGAAGGAGGTGAGTGAGAAACAGGGAGAGTTGAAGGTGCAACTCGTGCATGCCTGACAGCGGACAGGATGGGCTCAGGGGAAAATGAAAGTAGTAGCACAGATCAAGGTTGCCGTGAGAGACAGATCGCGAGTTGGAGGAGAGTGGAGGGGAGGCTAGGCGACAGAGGTGAGACCAGATCAGAAGTGTTGGAGGTGTAAGGGAGACTGGGCTGGAAAGAGGCATAGATGCAAGTGCGAAAATGAAAGGCAATGGTGAGAGGGAAACTGGCATGGATAGCTGAGAGAGCCGGTGACAGGGCCTGGGTGTGGGGAGTGCAAGAGAGAGCTTGGTGATCATGATGTAGATGGTTATTCAGCAGACAGGAGGGCGAGAAAGATGGAGGATCTATGTGTGATAGAGAAGCAGGATTAGACTGGCCTCTAGGGCAACAGGGCAAATCTCAGAATTGCCTACCCAACTTGCTAGAGTGGGACCGTTTTTTGGGTCAAAATGGGCCTGTTTTTCTGCCAAACTGTGCCATTTCGATTAGTTGCATCACTATTAAGCTAGTAGTTTTGAACAGAGTTAATCTATATATATATATCCTTTAAAATAAAGAATTTGCAACACGTTTGACCAAAAAAGCTCCCCATTGGGTGCTACTCAGTCTGTCACAAAAGGATTGGATTTCTGTTTGCAACGGTGGGCCACTTTTTCATTGGTGCCTGGTTCAATTTCATGCTCCAGTCTGACCATGTAGAGAAGGGGGATGAAAGGAGGGAAAGTGGATTGGGAGAGACAGAAGGATGAGAAGCGATAGCAGCATAAACAGGCGGTTAATAAGAGAGAAGATTAATAATAGAGAACTGCGCATATGAGAGGCAAGAGTGGGAAGAGAGAGAGAAGATCAGAAGGGAGGAAGAAGAAACAAGAAAGGGAGGGGGTGAATATAAAGAGAGGAGGAGGGTCAGTGGGATGTTGGGAGGGCGAAGAACTGAACAAGGTGGAGTGAAAGACCTGGACACTTCATCGCCCAAGGCATCGGATTGGACAAGGCACTTGTAACAGAATGCCAATGGCTTGTTTTTAAGTATGCCCCCTTTTAATTGAGCCTCCCCCCAGCAAAGTTTAAGAGCGCAGTCACCTCGGGGTAGTAGATCTATTCTGCCTCCTACTGCATATTAGGCTGATCTTTGCCTGGATGAGTTGTATCTTACTTGCTCAGTGGTGGCCTGGGTAAGCTTGAGATCTCTGCCCCGCCTGACCATTACCGGTCTTGCTTTTCTAGTGGGTTCTCTGAATAGCCTGAAACATTTTGAGATGTACCATTAGATCTTTTCATGTTTCACTGGAGACGGGAAGGGGCTCTACAGTTGCCGCACTCAACCCATCTCTGCCAAACTGCATCTGGTTGGATAACATTTGAAAAACGACAGGATATGTTGCAGCCCACAATACTTCATCTTGCTCTACACACAAGACCTTTCTCATATATTAGCTGAATTTTTCATGCAGAGCAGTAATCAGTTGTGTGGTGCACATCATAGGCTGAATTCTATGGCATGACAGGAGGCTTCATATTATGCCTTACAATCTATACTTCTGAACCACAGCAGCAAAGAAAAAACTTTTTCAAACAAAAAAGTTTAAATAACAGAACTAAATAAAGTTCACAGTCAATGTAAGGGGGGCTCCCCCAAACCAACATGGAGGAGAGGTCATGCCCTGCAGGTGACCAATGGGCAGGGACCCTCCTCTATATATGTCCTTTACTCTAATCCCAACTCCTCTTTCTTTGCTGCTGACACCACAGCTAAGTCACTCCTTGTAGTTGTGCTTTGCATGTTAGTCAGTAGTTGTCACATTGTATATTATAGGATATAATATTATATTACATTATGTAGAGGGTTTTGTTTTACAGTATTGCTTACTGTGTTTCACTTTCAAAAGGGTTTTTCCTTGTTTTCTTGTTAAGCTTTATTGTTATGAGCGTGCTGCCGCCGCTTTATTTTTAGCGGGGTCTCTTTCTTTTGTTTGTTTACCCAACGTGCGCGGGCCTGTCAGAAGCTTTGGCTTCAGGCCCGGCGCATGTGGTTCTGTGGCGCTCAAGCAGCGCTGGTGCTCTTCAGGTCTCCATGTGCGGGTCTGACGGAAGCTTTTGCTTCAGACCGATGCGTGTAGACCTGTTGGGCTTGGAAGGCAGCGCCGAGACAGCCCGCCCACTTCAGGCCCTCCGCGCGTGCAAGTAATTTGCATGGCCTTGAAGCGGGTGACGCCGGTCGGCCTGCCCGCTCCAGGCCGCGTGTGCATCTGTTTCATGGTGTCGGTTGGCCCCACCCACTGCTTCCCGCGGGCCGGTTAGAAGCGTTTGCTTCAGACCCGACGCGTGTGGGGGATTTTATTATATTTGATATATATTATTATCATATTATTATTATTTTTTCTTTTATTTATTTTTATCTATTTAAATATATTTTAATATATTTTGGTTGGTCTCTTCAGCTTCAAGGGAGACCAGTGTACCTCCCACCCCTGCCCCAAGTACAATCCTTTCAGAAGCTTTGCTTCAGGTGTTGCGCAGGGGGTGGGGGGCGTTTCCCATCTAGATGGTGGGAGGATAGCGCAGCGGCTAGGTGCTTGCCTCGGGGGCGGGACGGCGCTGGGCACACGGGTTCGATCCCCAGGTCCGCACTTGTACACCTCTGGGTGTTGAGTGCATTATAAATCACATTGATTTACATTTTAGAAGTTTTGGCACCGCTAGTTCACCTTGTAATAGGCATTGCATGGCCTGCTCAGCTTCAGGCTTGGCCTGATTTATGATGCAACGTTACTCCCTTGTGTGCTGCTGGGTGCCACACCCTGCTAGGGTGAGCAGCTGGGATGTGTGCTTGCACAGTATGATTTTCCTATGTTACGGCGAGCACTGAAGCTGTGAGTAAAGAGCTTTAACCCTTACCTGCTGGGTTTGCGGTTATACTAAGTACAAATAATGGAATTTCATTTTATTCCCTTCTAATAAAAGGAGAGGGTTGTTATAGACCCATATGAGAGCCTTTCCTGCCTATCAAAACCTCATTCCTTCGCTAGCCTCAGCACTTAACAAGCCTATTAAAGAGATTGCTGACTCTGATCATTCCACTTAAGTGATTTCTTCTTTCCTGATCAAGCTCCCTGTAGGTGCATTAGTATGTAATACGTACCAGACAACTCAGTCCATCCAATTACTGTAATACCTCCCCCTGCCCCCAGAGTAAAGGGTCAGAAAAATTAGTTGGACTGTTCCGACAATCCCAGTCTGTTCCTCCAATAGCTGCTGTCCGTAGTCTTCTTTTTATCTCCTGATAGCTCAGAGGATTGAGATTTGGCTCCAAGGAGGTGCAGGAAAAACTTGGGTCTCTCATTTTTTCCTCCAAAATGGTTCTTGTTGCTAGGGAACGGGGGAGTTATACATTGTTCATCCTTCTTTCTTAATAAGGTGGCCCTCTTTCTAGGAGTAGACCGCTTCATGGTATCCTTTGGTCCCATACAAAGGGACACACCCGGGAAAAAGGGGTGGATAGGTCCTATAAGAGTGGTCAAGGCAAGTTATTGGGGGTGTGGGGTCCGGTCACCCAGACTTTTGGAACCAGCTGATTGCATATTGAGGTGCAAGTCCTGCGGGACTGGATTTTGGGAATGGTTTGCTTGCTCAGCATCACTAATGCCTACATTTATACAGAATGGCGTAAGTCCTTTACCATGTGACTTCATCCCAAAATCGTCACTAGGTAAGGTTAAGCTGGTCAGGGCTTTGCCCCTCAGGGGAGTAGAGCATGCTCCACTGGCTGTTTCTCCAGAGCTCTACGCATCTCCAGCAAGGTGCATCAGGAGGTGTGGAAAATTACTCCTCTGTTCGAGGAGCACGAACACAGTTTTACCCTAAAGGAGTTTTTTCAGCTCCATTGGAGGGGTAGTGCCGGCAGGGGTCTTGCTAGACCTAGGGCATCTTCTATAAGGTCTCATGTGCTAGAAGTTTTTCTCTTTCTCCATTCTCCTTGCCTCTCCCCCTAGTGTCCAATAAGGGCAACCAGGTTTTGATAAGTGCTGGAGGTCAGTGACCTCATCTTTGAAGGGACAGTGGTACCAGCGTCCTTCTCGCCTTCTCATTTTCTGGACACGATAGCTCTGCTCTCATTACCTGAGGAAGGGGGGGGATTCGCCCAATTATTAACTTACAAGTTCTAGCATCTTCTGGTAGTATATCATCACTTCTAAATGGAAGGATTTGTTCTTCTCATTGACTCCTTCTCCCAGCGTATTGGATGTTCCAGTTGGACCTCTAGGATGAGTACCGGGGTTGGGTTCCTGGGATATTTCCTCCTTATCGGAAGTTTTTTCTTCAGTTCCACGAAGTGGCTCAGACTTGTTAATGTTCTTCCCTTCAGTTTAGCCCTTCTTCATCAACCACCGCTGCTTCACCAGGATAATGAAGATGGTGATGTTTCACCTCAGGTCCAAGGGATTTGGATCATTCTTCTTGGAATATATACTTGTTTTACATTGTAGTTCATAGTTCCTTTAAATTTGGATGGAGTTAGTGGTGTCCCTTCTACAGTCATGAGTTTTTGTTTTATTGTAAATACGAGGTATTTAACGAGTTCGATTAAGTTGTCTTACCTTCCCCATTACAGGGTGTTATAATGACCCAAGACCAGATGTCTTCGCAAGAGTTTGTCTTCCCCGCAGTGAGGGTTATGTTCCCCGACGTCAGATTGGAGCTCCTTTAGTGGCCCAGGCTCATGGATGCCTAGATGGGCAGGGCACTTTTTCAGTTCCCTCTCCGGAGGTCTTTCAGGACTTACATGACGCCAGTCTGGGCTGGGTGCCAAGTTAGGACAAGTTCCACAAGCAAGAGTAGTCAATTGAGTTAAACAACTGCACTTCAGCGTCTGGAACTGTTAGCGTGCTCTCTTGCAGTCACTGCCTTCTCTAGGATCTATAACATTTGGTGCATTTTCCGGATGGGAAATGTTTCGGCTGTGCGATACATCAATCATCTGGGGTGGGGGACCAGCTCCAGGCCCTAGTAGATTTAACAAGTGAAATAGTTTTTTTCTGTTTGGGTTGGGACGTTGTGTTGAAAGCGGAGTATTATCCAGGAGTAAATAACTCTGTTACGGTATGGTTTTTTCCTGACACCTCAGGAATAGGAGCAACTGGATGTTGGTCAGGACTCTCTCATTGCCGGAATTTGTATCTTTGGCTGCTTTTCCCAGCCCTACTGATATTAACAGTGGATGTTACTAGTTTCGTCCCTCCCCATCCGCGCCCTCTCTCCGTCCCGACAGGTTTTTTCTCTTTCAAGCTGACCCTTCAGGGACTCCTCTCCCTTATTTGTTAGAGGTTTTTCATCTCTTGCTCAGGCTTCCGGGGGTGTTTTGTTTGCAGGACTTTTTATGTGTCATCAAGGACTTCAGGGCAACCTCTGATAAATCAGGGTACCCTTCAGCTCGGAACCGGTGGGTTAGTTGGCATGTGGCTCAATTTTTGGTTCTGTTTCTCCCTTACAGTAGAGATAGTTAACTTCTGGTGGAGTTGTTTGGAATGGGCAACTTTTCATGCTGATGAATTCATTTAACTGCCACTATCTCAACGAGACATGTTGTTGTTAAGAGTGAAGACAGCGGATAGGCAGTCCTTGGTGCGCACGGCCTTCAAGTCCATTAGCATTAGGGTCCCACCTAAGCTAGGTGTTGTTCTTCTAGGGGACGTTTATATCGAGTTGGGTTAGTCTGTTTTGTGCTTGCTACTGAAGGTTTGTCTGTGCTATAACTGTTTTCAGAGTTATCAATGTGGGTTTTTGTTCCTGTGATGATGTTTTTCTGGTATCAGAGCGTTAGATATGGATAATAAAAGGTTCTCTCCTCAGGGGGTCATTTTCTTTATTGCCAGGTGGTGTAACTGTTTGGTTTCCTCCATCTCTTATCAGGTTTTCCATAGATTTTAATGTATGAGTTATTGAGTGTTTAAATTTGAGTTGAAGTACAGAGGCTCCTAATACTTCTCAGCTGCTTTCTATGGGAACCTTATTGCGGGGTCCCTTGCCCCCTTTTGATCAGATAACATTAAGTGAGTTATGTGAAAGGAGGGTGTTACTTACTCCTTTGGTTTATTCAGTGAAAGGTGCTATGTTGTTTGGCACGTTCCCCTGGGGGTGGCCTGTGGGGGAACAAATTATCAAAGCAGCTGATTGGTCAAGGGGATCATTTTTTAAAGGATTTTATTAATTACAAGTGTATGGCTCATGTTGGGGTTAATGTGATGCAAGGGCTTTAAACTTACATAATATGAAGCCTCCTGGCATGCCATAGAATGGTTAATCCCCCTCACTAATTTGAGAGAGGGTTTAGATTCTATTAAAGACAGGAGGCAAGTATTATCCCACCCACCCACTTTTCATTGTTTTATTCCGCCCACCAACCCTGTTCTGTTTCATATTGTTTCAGCTTTCTGGTGAGAGGTCTTATCCAGAAGAGTTTTGTCGTAGTTTCAAGTTGCGGAGAGGTTGAGATCCCTCCAGTTTCGCTGGATCCTTTTCTCTGCGCTTCGCAATTGGATCGTTGCAGTGGACGTCTGGTGCAAGACAGCTGCAGAAAGAGGAGTTGGGATTAGAGTAAAGGACATTTATAGAGGAGGGTCACTGCCCATTGGTCACCTGCAGGGCATGACCTGTCCTCCATGTTGGTTTGGGGAGCCCCCCTTACATTGACTGTGAACTTTATTTAGTTATTTAAACTTTTTTGTTTGTAAAAGTTTTTTCTTTGCTGCTGTGGTCCAGAAATAAAGATTGTAATGCATAACACTCGCCTCCTGTCTTTAATAGAATCTAAACCTCCTCTCACGCTAGTGAGGGGGATTAACCATTGTCCCTTGGCTTGCTCATTTGCGGGCCATTACCCTCTCCTGACAGAAGCGTGTGGTGAATGGCATGATGCAATGCGTGGAGGGTGAGAAGAGCCTGGAATCTGACAGGGGAATGGCCATAGACTCACTGGGCAGTCCTCCTGCGTATTTGCTTTTTCCACCCCCAGCACTGAGCTGTTCGGTCCTCTGGCTGTTTAGGCCCCACCGGCTGCCAAGTTTGTGCCAGAGGCAAGAGCGGGCATACTAATCTAGAGCATTATTTTGGGGAGTTGTTTCTAGTGTGGTAGTGAGCTGTATGTTGGGTGGGGCGCATTTTAGTAGCTTGCCCCGGCCACCATTTTGTCTACAAACTGCCACGCCGAACTGCATCGATTCTATACTGTGAAAGACAAAACAGGAGAGTCAAGGTCAAGGGTGGGCACGTGATTAATGGCGCCTGTCCACTTCCTGAAAATGTTCTTTAGCAAATTAGTCATCAGCATGTTTTGTCTCGAATGGATAAAACCGGCTTTGCATAGGATTGTGCATAGGTAATGTTTTGCCTCGCCTCTTCGCTGGTCTGAAGTGGGAGGGGGTCACTCATATGCGGGCTCTGGCGTAATCCAGGCCTGTACACGGGGATGTGAAGCCCGAACTCCCCAACCGCCAGCAGCGCGAGCCCTACTGGCGTGAGGGGGGTGGGTGGGGGGTGCACCTCGCTATGATATAGCATTGCAAAACTTCTTGCATCGGGAAAAGTGCGTATCATTTTCATGTCCTTCTGGGAACCGCGTTTTCGCTCTCCTCGAGGATTAACAGGGAAGCAGCTGTGATGTGCTGCTCAGAGCAGCACGTGCTGACACGTGTTCTCGGAACAGAGGTGTCGCGCGGGGCGCACGGGGGCGGGGGCTCGTTAGCATCTCCACCGAGGCGCGCGCGCGCACGAGCAGCTCTGAATATACAGCGTGATTGCACTTTGGTCAGAAATAGGGCTGGTGGTGACGCAAGCGGCAGTTGCCGCCAAGGCGCAGTCTGTGGTGTGGCGAGGGGTGGGGGAGGGGAAAACACAGGTAGCCCTTGTGATGCACAGACTTCAGTGAGTACATTGCTTGGTGGGTGGAGAGATGCAGCAGGGAATAGCAGGCACGCTGAGGGGACAGTGAGATGAAGCCACCTCGTGATTTATAGCAGGGCACCAGGGCTGTCACAGGGTTAAGTGAGGTCTGGGGCAGAATATTTGGTGAGGCCCAATTACTATTTTTTGCCTTGGACCAAGGCCACAAACAGTCGGAAACTCAAAGAGTGCACATTTAATTGTATGTATTAAGGAAGCAAAATGAGGTGCATTATAACTGCAAATAAAACAACACAAGACAAGTATCTATGCGTGGGACAGGTTTAGTCATACATTTTGTATCATTTGCATACAGTGGTGGAAATGGAAGAAATCTAAAGGGGATACCATAAGGACTGGGGTTGGGGCGGAGTATGGAGGAGGGGGTAGAGTTATGAGGAGGCAGAGTTCACAGGGGCAGAGCTGGCAGTTGAACTCTGCTTAAAGGAAATACAAAATGGTGACTTTTTTCAGGCTGCTGCTTTCAAAACTCCCCAATGCACATCAATTCCACTTTAAATCACTTCCTTGCCAGTGGTGAACCCAAAAATAATTATTCCCACTTTAAAATCTTTGGGATCCCATCATCTGATGAGGTGTGAAGGCAAGCTGTGAGTGCTGGCGTAGGGCTTACATGTGAGGAGGCTGTGGTAAGGAGTCTATTTTGCATGGCGTTTGCCAGACTTCAGAGGAAAAAGCTGGCTATTGATTTCTATTTCAACCTTTCTCCCTCCATGCAAAGTAACCCCTTGTTGGCAGATTATGTGGCAAGTGTGGTGAACTCTGCTTGCCTGCCTCCTGCTGCAACATGTTCTGTAAAATGTGTTGTTTTGACCTGGGGAATGAGTATGGCTCTCTCACTTCACTCGCTGTGGGAAATCAAAAGCTGGCACCCATGAATACACACGGTAGTGAACATAGCTTAAGTGCACACATGCACATGTAGTTCAAATGACCTCACCCCTTAGAAGAAAGCGCACAAGACAAAAGAGCATTGGCCATTCAACAAAACAAATCAACATCAGAAAAATAACCCTGGAGATGAGATTTTCCAATAACTCCACTGTCAATTTATAAAAGGTGCTCACTTTTAAACCCAGCAATCTACAGCGCATAGTCCCTGAAAAACAAAATCCAAATATGAGACATGTGCTTTGATGACAATTTTATGTGGCCTTGTGGGTGTGCATCGACACTGGGAACGTGACAAGCTGGGTGAAATCCTGGTAGCCAAACACTTGAGCAAGCTTGCCGGTCTTAAAAATACCCAAGGGGTGTTACGTCTACCGTCTAAAAAAAAAGCAACACTGTCCACCCACATGTACCCTTTCCTTGTGCCCTGAAAAGCAGCACAGGGCCACAATCAGGGAAAAATAACCACTCCAGTCTCCAGGATTGCAAACTCTCCTGATTTTGAAAATGTACTTTCAAGACTTAGACTCATAACAAAATGTCTAAGTACGGATAAGTACTGTTTGCTGGTTTGCTGGACCTGTTAGACCCGCTGAAGAAAATCACCACGAGACTCCTATTGAGCCCGCTGCCGTGCCGTGTAAACGCAAAGTAAATCGTCCAGGAGGACGTCTTTGCATGCGGCGCCTGGCTTGCCTGATAACAAAATGTAATGTGTGAAAAGGTTACCTGTTTGTGTTTCAATGTTTGACATAGGCATGCTTCATATAAAATGTGAGGAAAATGTTACATTCTACCTAAAATAAACACCTTTTGGTGTGATAAGTAGGAGCATGTGAAAATAAGGCAGATCATTTAAACCGGTTTGGGGGTATGTTTAATTGTCTTGGAGGAAGGCATAGATTTAGGTAGATAACTGGTGATTTGCGTGTGCTTTCAAAATAAAAATGTTCCTTTGCATTTCTTAACACTGAAACATTAACAGCGTCTTGCCTAAAACAATGGTATCTATGGGCCACTACTTGTAAATCACTTACACTTTAAATGCCCTGCTTGAAGAAAGAAAGTGATAAGCAGTACTTATGGTGCCTGCAGGGTCTGATGGGCCGCTGGGAGGAGGGTATTTGTCTCGTGCGTGTTGCAGCAGGGGATTGAGAGCTGACACATTGCCTCGCTAAGACAACTCACTAGAAAACATTTATTTATATGCTGGAAGCAGGCAGCTGGTGCATGCAGGGCCCTGGTCAGCCGCAGAGACTGCCCATGCAGCCTCGGGACAGCCATGGCTGCCGGGACAATGAGGGTGCTGAGCAGGAGCACCGCCCTGCTCAGCATCCTCATTGTCCTGCCAGCAGGACACCTTTCCCGTTCGACACTCTCTTGTCAATGACGGTGGCAAAGGGGAAAAATGTCCCGGTCTGACTCCGAAAGAGCCACTGGGGCTGAGGCAGGCCGGGTCCAAGATCTGGGGAGACTTATGATGCCGGATCTCGGACCCGTAAGAGCCGGCCCATTGACCAGCGCTGTATGCATATATATATATATATATATATATATATTTGCACAAGTTGCATTTTAAAAGGGACTTATCTAAGTAACGTCATATTAAAACTCCATGTACTTGACAAATGTTTTAAAGATTAGAGCAAACATTGTGTATCTTAGCAGGGGTCTGTCTGCAGGGTTGCTCCCTCTCTTCACCCACTGTGTTCAGGTTCCACTCAAGAAACCTATTGTGATGAGAAGGGTGGTGAGCAGTGCCTCTACCCCTCCGACTCTTCTTCTTTTAATCTGGTAGCCTTGAACCACATTAGCCATTCCTACAGAGAAATGTAGAGACACAAAATATCTTTTAGCAGACAAAAGACTTTACAAAATACCCTGCTAGCACAGGGCCATTTAAAGGGGTTTTGCTTCAAACACATTTGGGGCTGCTCACAAACCAAAATGGATTAAGGAATCCTAGAATCTGTGTTCGCCAACCACCTCCGCCCAATCGCAATCCATAGCTTGACATTTCCACTGGCAGTCACCCAAATAAGCATGTGGTCTCCTTCAGAGCCACCAAGACGCCTCGTATCTGTGCTAGCCAGAATAAGCAAGTGCTGTTTCAAGGGCAACATTAGTAGCCCATGGGAGGTTGTGTTCTAGCATAGGTACAGGTCTCATTTCAGCACTAACAGCCAAGGAGATGTATCGCCGTTAGTATTCATGCATGTTAGGGAGAATTCTCTGTAAAGGCTAATTTCCCAAACCTAGTGAGTCCCCCAGCAGCTTTGCTGGATTTTTTGGGGTTTATTTTTTCTCCTGCTAAGAGTGAGACTCTTTTACTCCCACTCTTAGACATGATTTGAGGTGTTCCTTTATCTTTCAATGTGTTTTATGGGCTATGGGGTCTTTTACTCCATAGGGTCTCATGTGTTTTTGATGTGGGTTACACAGCACCCTCCGTGCCGTAACCCAGGGGTGTCGTAGCGACCCCCCAACATAGACTCCATACCCTGGGACTGACTACTGTCTCCCAGGGCATGTAAAGTCACCATTGGCTTTACTAGTCCCAAATTATTAACAGAAACCAGTACAAACCATCATATTGTGGACATACTGGTTGGGGCAATCGAATTGCCCCGAGGTCTGTTGTTCAAGAGGGCACGTCTTCGTCCCCCCTGATCTAGTTTTGGCTGGAGGCAGTGGATACTACTTTTTATATTCGACCGCAAATATATCTCTATGGGATTTTCCCATTGTTCGAGGCTACCAACTTTAATTATTTAATTCTTATAGCCTCGAACATACCGCCGGTTTATTTATTTAATATTAATTCCCCGGTTGGTATTTTTTGCCAGAACTCGATTCTAAAAATGGCGTTTGTGTTCTCTTCTGTGACTCCAACCCAAGTCGAGCCCTTTGTTCCACTTTTTGGCGGGCTTCTCCACAGAAGCCTCCAAAAGTAGTGCCACTCTGTCTGGGTAGCACAGGGGGTGTGGGAGGGGTTTAAGCACCCTGGACTGAGTTACCTTGTTAACTCAAGTCAAACTCTTGTGTGATTGGCCCAAGTGGAGGGCCGGCCGGCTCACCACGTAGCATGTTTGATTGACAGCTAGGCTGAGTGAATGGGGGTGTGCTGCATAAAAGCAGGGCTTTGGGGACTGGAACTTCAGAAGTCGCCACAGGACCTAAGAATCCGAGGAGGGAGAAGCTGAGCCGACCTGCAACGACGACACCACCGGTGGAGCCCTGCTGAACCGTCTCACCACTTTTTCCGACGACAGAGGAGATCTCCAGTACGGAGAGTCTTCTTCCTTTGACTGGTGGGGATAACCAGTTTTGCCTTCTTTTCACCTTCCTGGAGCATCTCGTGGCCGCCTTGCCTGTCCCAAGCACCCCGGCAACCGGAATACCACGGTTTACCACTACCGCGAAGAGAAGGGTAGCACCTTTTAACCGAAGAACTCCGCGGCTGGTTTCTTCCCTCGCAGTGCAACAACCTTCATCTTTCCTCCACGGCGAGACCTCCTCTTCCTCTGGACGAAACACAGACTTGCACCGGCTGCCAGGAACAACTGCCCCCACTGGAGCTTCCTTCACACTTAAGGTACTGTGTCCCGCCTGGCTTCCCTTGCGACAGATCGTTCGGGGTGACAGTAAAGCCTCGACTTTCTAACCTGGGCTAGCCTGGGACAACCTAGCTAATGTTTCCTGACTTTAATTTCATCCTTTTTGTGCAAACTATCTACAAGACTCCTTGGGCATAACCCCACTGTATGAACCTGGACCCCTTCTGCTTGCTCTCTCCAAGAGTGGGCCTTGCAATTGACTCCCTTGCTCTCCAGTAGAACTCTGCCTATCCTGCCTTACTGTGGTTCTTTTAAATGTATTGAAACTTGTCTGCATCCTTAACTCTGCCTTTTTCCCTCCCTTTCTTTATAACTTATTAGAGTGCCATCTTATGTTAAGCGCTCACCTCTGTCTGAAAATAAGTGGTGTTTCTCACTAAGACTTGTCTAATAAGTGAATAGGGTTGTATATATATGATAGTGACTGTGTGCTGAATTTACTTACCTCTTTTTGCTGGTGTAATTTACAAGTGTGTCTTTAAATAAATAATTATATACTTTTACACCGAAGCTCTGGTCAGTGTTTGCTTGTGCTGCTGTATCTCTGTACCTATTGTGTATACCCTGCATACTGCCTAACTCTTCTTGAGGGAAGTCTGACTGCTCAGCACAGCTACCAAGTGAATCTGTGTGGTACAGACTGCTACCAGGTGGGTTTACTGTCAAACACCTGTAGTCTTAAATCTTTTGCAGTGGTCCCTAAGGGAACTGCACAGGTTTCAGCCTAACGCTGGTGTACAGCCGTGGGATTTGTATTGAGTATACATTTTAGTGTGCTTATAGATACCTTAGTGCAACTAACCACAAAGCTTAGCACTAAAGAAGTTATTTTCTAAAACATGTCAACTATGGAAAGCTATAGTCAAGAGTCCCTTGCTACAGATTGTTTAAGAGTTCTCTGTAAGCATAAGAATCTCCTGACTAAGGGCAAGAAAATGGAGCTAATAGAAAGGTTGTTAGCAAACCAAAGTCTGGATGGTGGTTCAGAGGAACCTACCACTCCAGCAACAGTAGATAACAGCAATGATATTGATATGAATGTTAGTATTGATAACTTTGAGTCAGAAGCAGAAGAGGAGGTGGAAGATGTTAGAGTTGTCTCCCCTGGGCCTCTACCTGCCCTGCCAGCTGTACCTACTGGACCTTTACCAGGTCCCACACTTAATCCTCAATATATGGAACTAGAAAAAATGAAGCTTGAATTAGAATTCAAAAGAATTAATGCTCAAACAGAGCAACGGCACCAAGAACTAAGGCTCAGAGAAATGGAGCTCAACCATGATCTAGAAATGAAAAAATTGTCTGTGGAAAGTGCTTCTCTCTCCGAATCCTCTAGGAGTTCCAGTCCCAAAAGACCCCGGATGCCTAAGGAGTTGGTGGGTATGTATGAGCCTAAGTTGGATGTGTTGGATTGGTTGAGTTTGTTTGAATATAATCATGGGCTCCAGAACATTACAGGAAATTAGTTACTTTCCTGGTTGTTCTCTAGGCTCCCCCCTGTTGCAACTGATGCAGTAATGGAGTTGGGGGAGGAGGATAGGAAGGATTATGAATGTGTGAAGCTAGCTTTGATAGCTAGATTTGGGAAGACCCCTTCCCAGTACCTTAAGAGGTTTAGGACCCTCAAAAAGAATGATGGTACCCCTTGGGCTACCTGGGTGAGTGTTTGAAAAACTTAGAGGGATGGATTAAGGGTTACAAGGTGAACACTTATGAGGGAATGAGAAATCTTGTTATGTTGGAGTCAATTTATGATGCCTGCTCTCCTGAGCTCAGACAGCACTTGGCTGATTCAAAGGAATTAGATTCCAGGAAGCTAGCTAAGGCTGCTGACTTGTGGGTTGCCAACAGGGCCACTCACAAGGATTATGGGGTCACTCAGAAAAAGGATGAGGGAAAGCAGCCACCAAAAGGGAACCAAGAGATTTCTAATACCTCCCAACCCAAAGAGGGCCCCAAACAACAAAATAACCAGGGTAAGTCCCAGGGTAAACCACAACAGGCTAGTGTACCCTCTGGTCACAAACCAGTAGGAGGTCAGACCAAGCCACCCTTCCAGAGAGCATTTGGAACATGCTATCTCTGTGGAGGAACTGACCACATCAAAGGAGATCCCAGATGTAAGGGTAAACCTACAGGGATCAGCACAGTCTCCTTAGCCTTCACTCCTGAAGAGGAAGTCCAAATGGCTAGTGCTGACTTTGAAGTCTTTGCTGAAGAACCTTTGGGCCTTCAAGCAAGTGTAACAGTAGAGTCAATGGGTCTAGTTAGTGATCAGAATAGGAGTGTGTACAACTCCATACCAGAAAACTCTAAAGTTTATTAGATGGACAGTGTTCTTGTCAATGGCCAGGACACTCCTGCCAGGCGAGACTCTGGGGCCAGCAGAACAGTAGTGGATGAAAGCTTTTTCAGGCCTGAGGATGGTGCTAAGGCACCGAAAGGTCCCACTAAGATGTCTGGAGGCCCTGTCCAAATGGTTCCAATTCTACCAGCCCTCATTCAGTGTAATGACATGACAGTGTTGATTCCTGTCAGTGTTCAGACTGAGGTGCCTGGGAGAGTCCTGTTGGGGAATGATCTAAGAACTCTAGGAGTAGTATCCAGTACCCCCAGGCCTCCCAGTATGGAGACCCAGAACCAAACCAAATTGGCTAGAGGGGCCACCTTAAGGAACCACTCTATGCCTGTGGGAACCTCTACTGAGAACCCCACCCCAAGCCCTGGTGTTGGTAAATTGACCTCTGACCCAGGCAAATTTCAGGCTAAAATGTTAGGGAAATGGGAGCCCCAACCAAGCTCCATCATTGTTCCCCCAGTTATAGAGTCTGTAACTCCCCCTGCTTCTGAGGAAGAGGTGGATAGACCTACTGGAACCCTAACTAGGCCCAAGAGAACTGGTAATTCTCAGTGCTGGTGGAAAACCAGAAAAGAAAAGTCTAAGGCCAAAAACCTTCAGACTGTTGGACCTTCCACAGAAGACTCACACCCAATTCCTAGTCTTAAGGGGGAAACTCCTAAAGTAGGTAAAGGTAGATCTAAGAGGAAGGAGAAGCATGCACCTTGCTTATCTCCATCCCCTCCAACCAAGAGGCCTAAAACCCAACCTTCTACCAACAGAGAGGTGGTGAGGACCTCTGGAGGCCCCTCTAGATCTAAGGGAATCCTTTATAAGGACCCCTTGAAAAAGCCTATCACAGGTTCAGAAGTTGTACCAACTTCTGAGGGACTGGTCAACCAGATCCCCTATAACTTTAAAAAGACTGATGTTCCTCGAAGGGTTTGTAGGTCATATAGCTTACAAAGGAAAACCTTTGACTCTACCACTGAGCACAGGTCAGGGTGTCACCATCAAAATGCTCATGGACTCTCTAGGATGTATGTCATCGACTAGAGGTATGAGGTTCATCCAGGAGTGGATTAAATCCTCCTGTCCCTTAGTCTGGGGGGGGCAAGTGTTAGGGAGAATTCTCTGTAAAGGCTAATTTCCCAAACCTAGTGAGGCCCCAGCAGCTTTGCTGGATTTTTTGGGGTTTATTTTTTCTCCTGCTAAGAGTGAGACTCTTTTACTCCCACTCTTAGACATGATTTGAGGTGTTCCTTTATCTTTCAATGTGTTTTATGGGCTATAGGGTCTTTTACTCCATAGGGTCTCATGTGTTTTTGATGTGGGTTACACAGCACCCTCCATGCCGTAACCCAGGGGTGTCGTAGCGACCCCACAACATAGACTCCATACCCTGGGACTGACTACTGTCTCCCAGGGCATGTAAAGTCACCATTGGCTTTACTAGTCCCAAATTATGAACAGAAACCAGTGCAAACCATCATATTGTGGACGTACTGGTCGGGGCAATTCGATTGCCCCGAGGTCTGTTGTTCGAGGGGGCACGTCTCCGTCCCCCCCTGATCGAGTTTTGGCTGGTGGCAGTGGATACTGCTTTTTATATCCGACCGCGAATATATCTCTATGGGATTTTCCCATTGTTCGAGGCTACCAACTTTAATTATTTAATTCTTATAGCCTCAAACATACCGCCGGTTTATTTATTTAATATTAATTCCCCGGTTGGTATTTTTTGCCAGAACTCGATTCTAAAAATGGCGTTTGTGTTCTCTTCTGTGACTCCAACCCAAGTCGAGCCCTTTGTTCCACTTTTTGGCGGGCTTCTCCACAGAAGCCTCCAAAAGTGGTGCCACTCTGTCTGGGTACCACAGGGGGTGTGGGAGGGGGTTTAAGCACCCTGGACTGAGTTACCTTGGTAACTCAAGTCGCACTCTTGTGTGATTGGCCCAAGTGGAGAGCCAGCCGGCTCACCACTTAGCATGTTTGATTGACAGCTAGGCTGAGTGAATGGGGGTGTGCTGCATAAAAGCAGGGCTTTGGGGACTGGAACTTCAGAAGTCGCCACAGGACCTAAGAATCCGAGGAGGGAGAAGCTGAGCCGACCTGCAATGATGACACCACCGGTGGAGCCCTGCTGAACCGTCTCACCACTTTTTCCGACGACAGAGGAGATCTCCAGTACGGAGAGTCTTCTTCCTTTGACTGGTGGGGATAACCAGTTTTGCCTTCTTTTCACCTTCCTGGAGCATCTCGTGGCCGCCTTGCCTGTGCCAAGCACCCCAGCAACCGGAATACCACGGTTTACCACTACCGCGAAGAGAAGGGTAGTACCTTTTAACCGAAGAACTCCGCGGCTGGTTTCTTCCCTGGCAGTGCAACGACCTTCATCTTTCCTCCACGGCGAGACCTCCTCTTCCTCCGGACGAAACACCGACTTGCACCGGCTGCCAGAAACAACTGCCCCCGCTGGAGCTTCCTTCACACTTAAGGTATTGTGTCCAGCCTGGCTTCCCTTGCGACAGATCGTTCGGGGTGACAGCAAAGCCTCGACTTTCTAACCTGGGCTAGCCTGGGACAACCTAGCTAACGTTTCCTGACTTTAATTTCATCCTTTTTGTGCGAACTATCTACAAGACTCTTTGGGCATAACCCCACTGTATGAACCTGGACCCCTTCTGCTTGCTCTCTCCAAGAGTGGGCCTTGCAATTGACTTCCTTGCTCTCCAGTAGAACTCTGCCTATCCTGCCTTACTGTGGTTATTTTAAAAGTATTGAAACTTGTGTGCTTCCTTAACTCTGCCTTTTTCCCTCCCTTTCTTTATAACTTATTAGAGTGCCATCTCATGTTAAGCGCTCACCTCTGTCTGAAAATAAGTGGTGTTTCTCACTAAGACTTGTCTAATAAGTGAATAGGGTTGTATATATATGATAGTGACTGTGTGCTGAATTTACTTACCTTTTTTTGCTAGTGTAATTTACAAGTGTGTCTTTAAATAAATAATTATATACTTTTACACCAAAGCTCTGATCAGTGTTTGCTTGTGCTACTGTATCTCTGTACCTATTGTGTATACCCTGCATACTGCCTAACTCTTCTTGAGGGAAGTCTGACTGCTCAGTCACAGCTACCAAGTGAATCTGTGTGGTACAGACTGCTACCAAGTGGGTTTACTGCCAAACACCTGTAGTCTTAAATCTTTTGCAGTGGTCCCTAAGGGAACTGCTCAGGTTTCTGCCTAACTATGCATAACACAGCTCAGTAGCAATATGAGGAAGGTACATAGACCCAAGCATAGATGCAGGGCTCAGATTAGCAGGCTCACAGAATGTGCAAGTGCTCAAGCATGGATACAGGTGGTAAGATTACAAGCCACGGGGAAGGTTCACATATCACAGCATCCGCTTTGGATGCAGGTTAAAAGCTACCAGGAAGGCACATGTATCTAAACACAAGTTAAAAATAGAAGAGGTCTGTAGTTTTCAAGTGCGGTTGCCATGAAGAAGCCAAGAAACAAATTACTTTGTGGTGTACAGTATATCAACGGTCACTAAAATAATGCATGAAACACTACAATAAAGCCAGTTAACTCGTGAGTGAGGCTTGTTTGAAAAAGCTTCCTCTGAGAACTAAATCACTCTAAATGACTGACAATTTAAAAATATTTAGGTCATGGAAATTATAACAGGCTAGACACTGAGGTTAAATGTATTGGTCAGGACCACACACTTGTGTTAAGTGGTGAAGCTGGGATTTGAGCCCAGTTCCTTGACTACAATTCTTCCCATTTCTTGTCATACACCAAGAGTCAATTATTAGTGAATATTTGAAGTCCATGAACTAAATGAATACTGTGTTTTGTAGACCTGTCACGGAAAGTGCTCAAATCACATGCTAAACCAACATGCCAGTATGCTTAAAAAATCCGTTCAGAGATGTAACATGCAATAGGAGAATATTCATGGTTTTATTTCTCCATTATAAATGGAATTCCACATGGATACATGAATACACCCAAGAATAAGAAACTGTGTGATAAGGCCATCTGCCCATAATCATTGTTTGGCACAGGTTGGCACATTGGTATTCATGACATGAAGAAGAACATTTGACATTCTAGAAAAAAAGCAAAGAGTTGGTGTTGTATGAGGTCACCTATGACATTTAGCTGGCTTCCTCCTGTCTAGGGCCCATTCTACTCCAATAGGCTATTTGAATTTAAAGAGCAGGCAATGGGCTAAAGAATGTAAACAGAATGTGAGAAGGCAAACCTTCTCACCAATGATGGTGCAGTACCATATTATTAATGAAAATGATCTGTCCAGGATCACTGTATTGTCTGGTGGTGAAACCACCACTCAGTAGTTTCACCAGACCTACTGGTCTCGGGACGTTGGTTTCACTTTCTCCAGTTTGACGACCTAACCACATCTCCGAGCCAATGCATTATGCTCTTCATTAGAGATGGTAAATAGACATGTGCTACAGGGATACTCTTAGAATTTGAAACTAGTGTGTTTTTTTCTTGGAGGTATGTTCTTTTGTAGCATACTCTGTGTTACTATCAGCAGCGATTATAAACACAAATAACCGCAAAGAAAGTAAAGGTTGGTTAGGCCAAGATTGGTTACTGGTGTACAGCATATGAATACAGATCTCTGCAACAAGTGCTTAACACAATGAGCTATCTTCTTACCCATGGCGATTAGGAAAGCATCTATGTGCCATTCAATTGTGGCGATTGCGTGGGAACAATATTATTACGTATGATCAATATATTCAAAAGAAAGATGAAAAATCTATATTGGTTGTACTGTAGTGAATGGACAAACAGGACGTAGTACAGGGAATCTGGAATGCATTACATGCTCAATGAATTTGATGGAACTTAGTTTCCCTAGCTTCATCCGCACACAAAACATCATCATGACGTGTTTAGGTCTTGACAAAAAAAGTTCAGCATCTTCTTTGGATGTGACAGCCAGTTGAGTGCCGTTCCCAGTGTGGAACATCTCTGCGTATTGAGTCAACTAGTCTTAGAGCTTTCATGATTTCAGTTTGCAGAGTTAAGCTGAGAGGGTCTCGAAGTTACACTCCTAATCCCGAATGCAGTCAGCCAGCACCCTGCTCAGACCCGAGCCTCCACAATATACTGCGGCATGAAATATTTTGCGGCATAACAAATACAAGTTTGCCATCACAAAATTGCATTTATTGTGGCATTGTTGCCTGATTGAGAGGCCCCGGTGGTAATGAATTCCAGCCTGATGACCCCTACACACTCCCCATAATGTGCGGGCTGCTAAGCGCATACATAGAAGAGTAAAAGTACCAGTTTCTAAATGTGACTGTTGACAGATCGAGAGGAAGGCATCTGCCCAGCCGCTGTGAGGCTTGGGGCAGTTTGCCCCCTGGAAACCCGCTTGTGACGGCGCTGCACAGCACAGGTCCTAACAAAAATTAGAGGGGGGGGGGGTTAATTAGCTGATGCAAAGTGAAACGAAACAGGAAGTGACGACAGAGGTGCAAATGAACAGGAAGTAGCATCAGAGGATATGAACTCCGAGCAAATCAATACCATAACCTTCCAGTAAATGGGGTTGTGTCCGTCCCCTGCGTACAATACACTCACTTGGCAGTAAAATACAATTAAGGGCAGACAAAAAACACTCAGATTATTTTTATCCCAGCCTATTAGGTCAGAACTGGCATACACTGTCGAGAACATTAAGTGACTGTGAATCCACTAGATTGCGCCTCAGGCAGATAACACCACCTGTCCCTGGGACTAGCCACCGGGTGCAGTAGTTCACTACCACCAACACAAACACTAGCACACACCCGGAGCACTGAGTCTTACCCATACGGTTACAAGGCATGGGGCCTCCTGTACCAACTCCCACATGAAAGCAGTTGGGTGGCTGCATTTGTGTGATCGTTTTAATAGGGGTATTTATTTATGTAATGTGTGTCGGATACCTTTATATTTATTTATTTATGCAATGTTTGTCGGATACAGGTATCCGACAAACTTTGCATTAATAAATAAATAATCCGGGTCCATGTATCCAAAAACATTGCATAAATAAATACATAAACCGGGTCGTGGCTGAGGACTGTAACTTCCTCTTGTGACCTCTTACATGGGGTCACCAGAGGAACTTGCAGTTTGCTCTGGGCATTTTTTCCCCTTCTCCCCAGCACAGAGCAGGGATTTGGGGCAGCTGACTCTAGCCACATCCCGAGATCTGGCTACACATCTGATCTAGTGCCGGATCTCGGATCCGGCGAGAGCCGACCCAATGACCAGCACTGGGGGTGGGTTCCTGGCATCAGAGGTGCACCTAGGCTAAAATGTCAGGAGGAGGTGGGGATATGGGGGGTGGGGACTGACACTTCAAATGTTGGGAGAGGCGCTAACTTCAGAGGTTGTGAGGGAGGAACAAACTTACTTGTGTGTGGGCATCTAACATCTTTTCACATTCCAATGAGACTTTTCTGATGAAGCTTCAATGTTACAAGCAGCTACCTCTCGCCTTCATTTCTGAAACGTCACACTTAAGGACTGCTGTGAGAACGAGATGTCTCATGTCACCACTTCCCTTAATCATTCCCCTGGCATGCAAGTGCGAACCCCACATCACGATTTCAATTACCTAAAAATGTATGCATATGAATGCAGGTGCTAACAGTAAAATGTTTTATGTTAGTAATTGCAGGGCCTTTGTTAACAGCAAAGCCCAGGCACTGTTTAACATTTGTGTCCTGTTCCATCTGGCCATGGCTCTGTCGGTCAACCTGGCAGGGACTGGATGACAATTTGGAAAGCGGATAGTGAGTGGGGCCATTAAACCCATTGCACTTTCGGTCTCCCACCTGAGGGATGGCATCTGGGCCTTTCACCTTTTACAGTTGAAATGGGCCCCCAAGTAGCTGCCCCTATGTTGGCAGTCTTATGACAGAGAAACCTACTGATAATCCGCAGCTTTGAACCTCTTCGCTGCATTATTTTGACTTCATTATTGATTTAAGCACTCCACAGCTGCCTTGGACCATTGTTCCAATCAGTAATGGGTGCCCCAAACATCAAAAAGAAATGATACCCCACCAGCCCTGACACATCTTTAGCCAGCCCTGCTCCCATTTCCCTCTGAATTCCCTGAGCCCAGCTAGGAAGCTGAAACGCTATTTCACCTTCCCTTTGGCCGCTACTCGTACGTTTCACCCCAATTCAGAGGCTGTTTACTTTCATAGTGCTATGCTAATCTCTGGAGAGGTGGGCCATCTAAAAGCTGAGACCAGAAGTAAAGACTGGCTTTATCAAAGTGAGTCTGTTAATACTGCATGGATAGGTTTTTATGCTCTGCATGTTTGATGCTGATGCTGCTCCTTAACGAGTGCTACGGGCTGGCGACACATCGAAAGAGGCCTTCTGCCTCAAAGTGGCCAGGGGCTGGCGCCGCCCATGGAGCCAGGTCGAGTCAACAAAGCCCAACATTTCAGGAAGGAGCTAGAGCCCGATCTGCTCAATGGTGTTGCGCCACTGCATGGCATTCTTTTTGTTTGGGTTATTAGGTGTGCCACCAATAAGCCAAAACTATTGCTTTAGCGAACAGACCGTGGTGGAAATAGACTTTTTTATGGGGCATCCCTCCTACCGCAGTGAAAGAGGGTCCAGGCCCAGCGACGGGAGGATTAGGAGGGTGTGGGGCAGGTATTTTAGTCACCCCATGAACATTTGCCTCTTCCACTCAGACGATTTATCGTCAGCAAAGTTCAAAATCTGCACCCCTTCCAAACCTACAAAATGCACATAAATATTGTCAGTACAGTGTAACATTGACAAGGGATTTCACAGGGCTCCAGCTCAGACCCTCAAGTGGTCTTTTGGGGAAGTGTCTCACTTTGAAACCCAGCAGCCACGGTTTAAATCCCTGTCCAACATAGTCTAAAGCACGAACACACCAGAGCATTCTAAAAAAAACATATAGTGCACAGATTTCACAGATTGTGGAGCTGTGTTTCCAAGCTGGTGAGTCATTATTTGCCAGATCCTGGGTCTGGAAAATTCCGTCCCAATGATAGCAACAAGTACAGATTGGAAGAAATGCGTTATGAGTAGGGACTTGTAGATGTTGTTTAGTTATTTGCCCACCCGTTGACTTCTCATGGCCATGCTAATCCCTATGGCAATTCTCACCCAGTTCCTGCCCTCCCCACCCAAAACGCCTCCTCACTGGGACTCTTTGATCTAGCTTTAAACACTCCTTGCCATCAAACTTTGCCCTCAATGTGCCTGCAAGTGTTTTCTCATAGGAGTCTTTTGAGAGTTCATGACTTCATTGGAGTTGCAAACACGGAACTGGTGTAATAAAAATGTCTTAATCAGGTCTGCCTTTGGCCACTCGAATTAAAAAAGCCCTGCATGTCTATTGCTGAAGTCCTTTTAAAAACAAGCATTGGCAAAGCCAACAGTTTTGGCTTGTGTATAAGTCTTAGGCATTTGCCAGGCACTGCTATTAGCTGCTCAGGTACTCAAACCATTTTGCACCGGCACTATTAATGGCCAGCTAATACCCATACAGAAGTGCCTTTCCCATGCCTACACGAATGCCCAAACTGTTAGCATCGCCAATGCTCTTTTTGCTTTACCCTTGATGCACAGGACTATGCTTCAAGGTTAAAGCAAATATACTACTCGGCTAAATTGGCCCACATTGAATGTAGGCCAATCTAGCCAGTAATAACACTTATGGTACACAGTCAGCCTGGATATACTTTCTGTGGCATGGTATTTTTACTGGCTGGGAGTCAGTACATGGTAACAATGGCATATATTGATGCAGCCTGCATGGACATACATGAGATCAACCAGCATGAATATATTTTTATACTAGCATATCTTGCGTGGAAAGGCGGCATGAAATGTATTGAAACATTTTTCCTGTGCACGGTTTGTTATTTGCAGCTATTGGGATTTTCCATGTGCTTCCATACAAAACCAATTGCAAATTGTATGGATTTCTACCCAATTTTCGAAAGAAAGTGCTGTAAAATGCATAATTTATCCCAATGTTTCAAACATTTTCTTGGGAGTGAGAACCACCCCTCAAGGAACTCTTGTTTGGTTTGGGCTCCCTCACTGTGCTCTGTTGATCCTGCCTAATTGGCACAAACATTTAAGCCTCTTAAGTTCATAAATGTACCAGCCTCCACTGTACATCATTTGTCACTGTGTATGATGTGTGTTTTAATGCGCCCACAGTGGCAGTGTGTTCCTTAATGATATGTTATAGCATTTATAACGTGCCTGTACACAAGTGTTTCTAGACGAGAAGGGGGAAACAAAAGAGTAGGACAAAACACAGATTTTACTAGGCATTGTGTCATTCAGATTGCGCAAGAGCAGGGAAGGAGGGAGGGGAGAAGTGCCGAGGGTGGAGTAGAATGCATAAGTGCAGGAACTAAGGAGAAACAAGGGTGCAGCCAACAGGTGGCAAGTGTGGGTACTGGGTGGAGAATAAGTGCAAGAGAGGGACTGTGGTGTTACAAATACAGACCACAAGTGCAGGAGAGCCAAGAGGCAGTGCAGGATTGCAGCTGGACAGGCAGGGACCTGGGCCTGCATTCAGAGCTTGACCAGGTGACCAGTGCATGGATCAGGAAGGTGATCAGCAAGTGAGAGGAAGAGAGAAGGCAGAAGCAAAGTGACCGGTCTTGAGTTGCTTCCAGAACCGGAGATGGTTCTGCTCAAGTTTCAGAGAGGCAGGAAAGCTGTTTTCAGAGGGAGGTCCAAGCTGAAGAAAGAGCTCTGCCCTCAACTCTTTGCTTGGAAAAGTGACTGACCCTCAGAGAGTTGGAGGTGGCAGAGTGGAGAGCTCATGCCATCCTATATATATTTATGCATATAATACAAAAGTTAGTCCGGCATAAAGCTTTCTTCAGTAGAGAAATCTAACTTTGCTTTAGTTGATTTTCAGTTGTATTAATTAACCATATTTGGGATCCTGCACACAAACTCAAAGGGAGATTTCTCGAGTCTCCTCTATGCAGAGGTGCCGCCGCTGGCTGAGTGCAAAAAATTGTAAGGGAGCCTCACCAAATGTTTTGCCCCAGGCCTTACCACATCTTCTGACAGCCCTGAACCCCGGTGCTCGCCTCTTCCGTGCTTTAGCCGTATTATTTTCAACGTGTATATTAGATACAGCCAGCACATGTAAAGAGGAGATTGGCTTGGACTACAAGTACCAGGATGCAAACTGATGTCATCGGGAGGATAGTTCAGGGGCAACGTGCTGGCCTTGGAAGCAAGACGACAGGGAGCACCACAGCTTCCATCCCGGCTCCGCGCTTACAAACCCCTTGGTATTAAGCGCGTTATAAATAGCCTCTCATATCATATCATAAACGCCAGGGCTGCCTGAAGAGCTAACATCTGACACGTGGCAACATGAGACCAATTGAACAATATCCTACTGCTTTCAAGACTCGGATGGACGCATAATGGCGGCTCTGTGAGAATCCAATGCTTTGGGGCATTCTTTGACGCGCGCCTGCTGACGGCTGCCTTTAAAGCTGAGGAGAATACATTCGCGTGTTCACCGGAACACATTCGTTTTCTATCCACCAAGCATTCACTCGCCATGAAAATAGGACAGGAAGCTATGAAACGCATATTTCTTATTTATTCGCGCAATTGTCTTGAATGCTGTTGAATGCTGAGCAGTGAACTTGAGGATGTGTGGGGTTTGGTTTTGAGTGGCAGATGTGCAGTTCTACGCAGCGCAAAACACACACATTGATAACATGTTATCTGCCTCACAGTCCCTTTGCTATAGGGAGGATTCAATCCCATCTCCTTAAATAGTGGGGGGACGCTGGCCATCTGTGTCTACCCTCGATTTGTGCCCCGATTTGTACAGGTTCCTGGTTGCATCACAGTTAGAGATAAAGGGGAGTGAGACTGCGGAGGGGAGGAGCGGCAGGGGAGATGGAAGGGCTGGAAAGGGATGGGCTTTATGCAAGAAAGCTAAGGGGCCTAAGCGTCAGACATTTTTTCCCAGGGCCCTGGGCTTGTGGATGCTGTGACAAATCGAGGGAATTCGTCCCTTCTTCCGAGGCTAGGGAGGCGAGCCTGCTTCACAATACCCTCCCCGGGGGTTGAGGCAAATGGGACCTCACCGGAGGAGACTCCCCCTTAGGGGACAAGGAGTCCAGCCCTTTGAGAAACTCCCTAACCCACTGCACGTGATGGCATATATGGGACTATCTAATACGCAAGATAATTACAAGTTCCAAGACTTGCCTGAAGAGAAAGCTAACTTATGCCATTACCAGAAAGAAAGAACATTCGTCTCTTTAAATAAAAATCTCCAATCAGCTGCGATGAGTAGGTTAAAGAGGGAGGACACGCCGAACAAGAGAGAGAAGGAGGAACGCAGATGCAGGCAGGGGAGGTCCCCTGGAAGCAGAACGCCTGAAGGAGGCAGGGCTGAAGCGAGGTTCAGAACTGATCTGAACAGCAGAAAGAAACGCTGGTGGTCCGGCATATGCCAGAGGCGAGAGACCGGGACGGCTTGAGTGCAAAACTCGGTGTTGGTGTCACTACGAAGGAATCACTGTGGACAGGCTGCCCAACGAACGATGGCAACACCACCCCAGGGAAGAACCAGAAAACGGTCCGTATACCCATAGCAGTATCGAGATGCTGAGAGAGAGAGATAGAGAGAGAAAGAGAGAGTCGCCAGAAGTAGACTCTGCGGAAAGCAACCTGACAGGGAAACGGAAGGAAGGAGAAGGGCCAAGCATCTACGGGCCTCCAGAGACGTTCTCCTGCAATGTTGAAGGTAATGGGGAGAACAGGAAGACAGAGAAGCTAAAGGGACTCATTATATAATCAGAGACTCGTCCCAGTACAAGTGACGAAATCGTGAAAACCAAGTTTATGAACTTGAACCGTATTCATGTAAGGAACAGAATCATAGAAACCTTGAAGCAGGAGAGGAATAGAATTTGTGTATCACTACCCTGGGAAGAGGGGAAAGTAACCAGCTATCCAAGAAGTAAACAGAGGAACATAACAGAGAGAGGAAACTATGAGCTGAAGGCTATAGAAGCCCTTGGGATACACAATATACAAGACAGGTCAAACCTGGAAAATGTGAGCTGTAATTACCCAGAAAGCAAAAAGCCCAAAGAAAAGTACACTCTGCAAAATAACTCAGAAACCTTTAACACAGATCGAGGGATTCGAAAAAAGGCAAGGAAAGCCCACACTAAAGAGAAGAGAAACGCTAACAGACCCATGAGGGAGCTACATGAACGGATACAGAGAATAACAAGAGACTATCTAAGAATTGCATATTAGCAAGAACTCTAAAGAAAAGAAGACAATTCCAAAATGTATTCATCAGGAGAAGGGAGTCATTCTCCTGACCTTATTTGATTAAAATAGTGATTGGGTCATTTAGGATTCGTTTTGGACAGCAGACCCATTCCTTTGGTCATTTACTGACGACTGACGAGCACCTTAGTGAGTAAAATAAGTAGGGAATACCTCATGGTAATAGGGAAAATTAGGCCTTATTCTAATTCTTTAATAAACATGTCATGGAAATATCCTCAGAGTGTGCGCGTCCTTCTTCTGACCCGCTACAATGGCCACCGTCATGTCTAGGTAGCAGTGGGGTAGCCAGGATTTGTTGACAGAGTGGGCCCACACCATATACACGTGGGCTTAAGGCAGCGGTCCCTGCAAACTGCTAAAGGGCACACATTTATTTTATTGAAGCATTTTCTTTAGCAAGCTCCAGCAGACCTGACCAAAGTTTGAGATTTTATAGTCACTTGAAAACCTTTAACTAAAAAGTTGGAAGACACCATTCAAGAAAATAACCCCTTCCATTGTACCAGAATGCAAAGTAATGCACAATCCAAAAATATGTCCTCTGAGTTTTCAAGACAAAAGAAAAATTGTTTCTAGTCATTGGCACTCATTATGGGTCTGGCAGAAACCGTGCTGGTAAGACCCGTAATGATTTACCACCGCCTGACTTGCCGGAATCACTGGGGGATTACGAGCCCAGCGTTTCGGGAAGTCAGGCACCGGTAAATGTTAATCCCCATTCCCGACTCAAATAGGAATGGGGATCACGGAAGCCGGTGCTTCTGTGAAAGTCTGCGGGCAGGTGCCGTTCCGCCCGCCAGGTCTGACACTGGGGGCTGTACGCCACCCGCCCACAGACTCGTAGTTTGCCGGTCCGGAAACAAGGGTGCCGCACTGTTGTTTCCGGACTGGCAAACTTATAATGAGGGCCATTGTTTGAGAGGAGCATGCAGCTTGTTATGTGTTCTGCAACAAAAAATAAAAGTGCGAAAAAGCAAACAATTTTTGAATGTCAAACAAGAAGACACAGAAATAAAGTAAAGGGTTTACAGAGATAGGGGATTTACTTTGCGATTCAGTTTGTTGTTGTGGAAGAGTAGATTGGGGCTGCATGGTGGCTTTAAGCCCTGCTGTAACCAATGCAGTGTGAGTCTCAGTCACATTTAATTGGAAGACCTGTGACATGCAATTGTCACGCCAATGGTCCATTCTCCACTCATTGCTGTGTCTCCTCGGGATTCTGAGGCCCCACGGGCCTTTGCTGTTGCAGGTGAGTATCTGGAATGGCTGGAGTCCCTGGTTTAGCACAATGTGCGAGGGTACCTAAAACAGACTCCAGCAAGAAGCTGCTTTCCCCCACTAACCACAACCAGGGAATGCAGCCAGCAAAACGAGAAGTCATTTTCTAATCAGCGGTAGCCTCACACCGAACAGAAAAGCGTGTCTAAATGGGTGTATATATATATATATATATATATATATATATATATATATATACATGACTCATGTCTTACACTTCTTACTGTTAGGGTGAGTATTGTGACCAATGAAACCAAGCCCCATGGGCGTTGTGTGTTCAAAATAGTAACATGCTTATCATTGTGATTGTCACAGACATACGTGTTAAATATAAAAATCGATGTCAGTTTTTATGTCCCCAAAATGCTCTTAAATTTTATGTAAAGCAGCCAGAAACCATTGTGCTATTTCTCCCCATACTCCATCCCGTAGGAGATTTATTTACAGAATGAGGTAGATTTACTCACTTATTGAATGGTTTACATACTGAGTGAGAGAACAACTTATTCATAAAAAGCAATTTATTACAAACTGAGCTAGAGAAATGTATTTACAATATGCAAACTGGATGCAAACAAGACCACCAGAGTTCATGCGCAAGGACCCAAAATACTATATTATTTGGGTATTTATTGCACGTGGACCTAGCTTCAGGAAGCATTTGAGTGCTTTAGAAGTCATAGTTGGGAGTACACAATGAGGGAAGCAGATCACAAGGAAGCAATACAAGGGAGCAGGGAGCTATCCTTAGGGGATGGCAGAAAACCTGGCAGCAAGGGATCTACAAGTAACCTGGAGAAATACCATAGGGGACCAGATTACCTAGCATTAGGTTGGGTGGAGGATGCAGAGTATGTGGACCCATGCATTAGAAAAAAACTTTCCATGAAGATGAGTGTCTTGAGCTCCATCCTGAAATGTAAACGCGAGGGGGTGCATCTAGTGCTAACAGGGAGGAGGTTCTAGAGTTGGGGCATAGACAAAGAAAGCCTGTCTTCTGGTTCTTTCCTTACTGCACTGGCGGAGTTCAAGTCTGCACATGTCCTTGCGTCTTGCTTCTGATTTATTGAGTGACTGATGTTTGGGGTGCGCGGGGGTTGTGGGTGATGTGTAGGTGTGCAAAATGCAGGTGTTTGGCAGTAGTTGGCTGTATCATGGAAGTTATCAATATAGACAATACTGGTTTATAGTTTTTGCGCAACATCATCCAATTTGCTATATTGAGAATTTACAACTAAAGTGTGGGTGCAGCTTCATCAATGTGATCTACAGTGACCATAGTGGCAGAGAATGTGGTCGCAGCTTAATGAAAGTGATGTAAAGTGACTATAAAAGCCTAGATTGTGTTTGTGGCTTCATAAAAGTTATTTAGAGTAGCCATAATGGTATAGATTGGACCACAATATCAAAGTGCTTTGCACTAGAAATGCTGCCATTTTTTATGAGCTCAGCAATTCAAGGATATATCGTGGGTACAAATGCATACAAATGACTTGTAATGGCAATGCTGGCATACGTTGTGAACTTAGGCATTATTAACATGTTGCCAAATGCTCATGTGTTCTGTTGATGTGATGACATGGCATCTACCAGATAGTTTCATGCATTAGCCTAGAGAACCAATTGTAAATTGTATGATCTCTTAATCAATTTTTCCTCAAAAATAACCTATAAAATGCACCATGTTCACCAATTATTGTGAACATTTTCTCAGAAGAAACACAATTTCCCCAATATTGCTTAGAGCGCTCTTGCTCTGCTTGCTCGCTTGCACTAATTTGTGGAAGAAGTTAATGCCCCTGCACTTAAGATAATCTCCTGCCACCCCTGACCTTCAATCATTTACAATGGCAGTGCCCCCTCAGGAGCCACCCTACTCCCTGCCAACAAAAGCTGCCACCGCTACTGCCATGTGCAAAATAATGTTACTGGTCGCACAGAATGGCAGCTGAAACATTTGGGTACCAGGGGCCAGGCGACACATTCCTTTTTTCTATATTAGGTGTAAGATGTAATATTTGATTCAGAACCTCACCTAGTGCAGTCTGCAGCATGCCGCTGCGCCTTCATTGTCATCATATACATTAGTCACGAGTGGTGGCTCAGGCCAGCCCAATAGTCTGTGGGGCAGAATATGCTTCTTCAATGAGCTGGGGGGAGACCCTCAGCAAGGTCCACAGGGCACCCCTTATTTTGTGTTATGCAACTAGCTGGACTGAGGGGCATTACCCAAATAAATAGTCATATTTTTTATCAACTGCGTAAAGATAAAAGGGAAGAGACAGCTCTGCAAGAATAAAAAACATATATGCATGCAAGATGCACTGAGACCTTTGGCTGTGTATATGTGAACCCAGGGGTATCTTAATTAATCAAGGGAAAGCCAGCCTTTGCCTCAGACTCCATTCTCAGAACTAATTCATCTCTCTGAATTACAATGGGTGGTTCTTAAAATATTAAAACTTGTCGAACATTTTCCCTTTATTTATACATTCACAGCATGCTTCCTTATGTAAAGTGTCCCATGCTTACATCGCCTCCCTGTCAGGCCTGAAAAGCTCTGATAACTCTCTATGGTTTATTTGGAGGGAAAGTACTGAAGGACACAACGATCTCCTTTAGGAAGCCTATTACGGCTAGGGACAGCACAAGCTGTCTTGTCAACATCATTCTTGACCATATCGCCTCTGAGCAGACTGCACTCGGAGAGAGTGAACACATTTCACCAAAAACAGTTGTCGTCTCTCAACCAGTTTTGGACAGTCTATTAGTAAATGACGTAAAGTTTCTTCGCTATTGTTGTTGCATATTCTGCAAATACGCTCCCCTCGTGGTATGTGTAATCTTGGACCAAGCACTTCCAAAGTATGTAACACATTGCAACAGAATCTCAAAAGCCATGTTCTCGACTCAAAGGCGCGACGTTTTTTGAAGTACAACATAGGTGATTGCAACCCTGGGAGAGCCTCTGCGTATGCATTATACAGTTTTAAATTCATCACTTTTTCCCGGTTATCCTTGTTATCTTGTTCCTTCAAATGTTATGTTAACATTGAAGGGTGGTCCATCAGAACAGATTTGCCCAGTGTAGGGTGCAGAAGTAGGAGACTGAACCACGGGTGGCATGTTGTTGGTCATAGACTTTTATTTAAAACCAAAAGAAAAGGAAAACCCTAACTATACCTATTTCTAAGAGGGTTTTCCCTGCCTCAAAAAAACAAAGGATTCTGTCATGAGGTCTTGTCAAAAGCAAATGGTCCACCATCGTGTCGGAAACCTTTTTCCTTCCCTTACATTCTAAATCAACTAAAGAAAAAGGATGATCTTCTTGGTTCAGAAGACTGTTTCTCTCTGCCTGGATGATTCCCCCCACCTTCAATTCTAGGGAAAATGAAATGCTCTTTGTTAAGGACAGAGTACCAAAATAAATTCTCAAAAAGCTCTGTGGACTGACTCTCCACCAAGGCACAAATAAAATAAAGTCTCTTATCTTCACAACTTTCAAAACTCCTGGGGAGGGGGAATGGTTCCCTTCAATAGGTCTTTCTCTGGTTTCTTAGAACACCAAGAGAATGACTTCCTTCTCTTGGCTGTCACAGAATGTTCACAACACACCAGAGTGTATAACTCCCTTCCTCTGGTCTCAACCTTCTTATGGTGCCAAGAGATTGACTCCCTTCTCTTGGCTGTTTGCAGAGTGTTCATAACACACCTGGCATTATGACTCCCTTCCCCTGATTTCTGGCTTGGTTTCACCGCCAACCTGGTTTCTCACTTGGCAAGGTATTACTATTAAAATTCTCCCAAAACGGTGTCAAGGGTATTGCTTTGTTTCCCTTCGTTTTTCTCTTGGACTCACAGTCAACCATACTCCATTCGCTGTCAGGCACTGTGACTATTAAGATTGATGAGGATACATCAATGGGTGCGGGTCCCAGACTTGCATGCACAAACCACCTGGTATACTGTCAAGTACTATTATTATGAAGATCAACAAAGATGCTCTTATTGGTTCGGGGCCCAGACTCACAGGTTCTTCTTTCCATTTTCATTCCATCTGGTCTACGAGCCTGCCAGGTACTGAGACTAGGATGATTAACTTGGATGCTTTCACAACTTCCTATATTCTCAGGGTTGGGGGTGCCAGAACCAGGACTCTTCTTTTCCTTCAAGTTCCTAGCTTCTACACCATTGCCTTGGACCCCTCTCACCTCCCCTCGCACTCACGTTCCTGTTTCTATAGTCCGTGGTGCTCTCTGGGTTTCTGTAATGCTTCTGGTGGACCTCAGTGTTTCCCCGTCAGTCAGCGGTTCCCTATTGCTTGTGGCAGTTCTGTGAGGGAAATGTCCTTCCGGCAATCATGCTTCCTGCTCTGCACATTCGCTGTTCCAACAGGGCACCAGGGGCTGCTTCTTCCTCCTTTATGGAGTGGTCCTTCCACACCAGACGCAACTTGTGGTAGCGTGCTTCCTTTGCGGTGTCCCAGTCTGCCTTCTGTCCAGTGCTTCCTACTCTGGACTCCTGGTTACTCCCCTTGGAGTGCTCGACATTAGTCTTAGCCCTTCCTCAGTTTGTATGAACATATCAAGTCCATATTTACTAGACGGCGCACTTTGGTTCCGCAGGGTACTCCTTAGTACTCTGCGCTTCTTCCTTGTCTAATACTAAATGGATCAGTCTCCCAATAACAGAGTTCATCCTCATCTTGGTATTAGGAAGGGGCACTCTATTTGGTTATTCGCTACTCTTCCTCGTCCCAATACTAAATGGGTCAGTTTCCCAGGAATTGATAGAGTGCTCTTTATCTTGGTATTGTGAAGGGGAACTCTATTTGGATAGTCCTTGCTGTTTGTTAGGATCCCTCATAGCCGCTTGCCGCGTTCCTATCCTAACGCTTATAATATGTTTCCGAAAGGACGGCTAACCTTGCGGCATGATTATATGGTTGCTAGACAACGACCCAGGACACGCACTTCGTGTGGGGTTGCGTTGCTAGCAACATTTAATGTCATGAACTTGAAGCGTCCTGTTCTGTACGAAGAACGCATTACGTCCTCGTGCCACAACGTAGCACAATGACAACTAACAGGAAGTAAAAATCCTCAACAACGCAGCCCGAGCGTTTGTCACCGGCTTACGAACCATGGACCCTCCGTGCTACGTATAGCTCATGAACCTGTCTTCAGGTATTTAATTAGCTATTTAGACCTGCTTTGACTCAGCACACGGCTAATGCGACCCACGTTGCTAGGCTTACATAGGGGGATTCTATTGTGATTTCCATGTGCTTGTTGCATTCCAACAAGTGCCTTGACTGGGTCCTTCTGCCAAAGGATCCTACCCTTCATTTAGGTACAACGCTGGGATTCAGCAGCCCTAGGTAAGAGACCTTCTATTGCCATACTATCATATTGCTTGTACACAAATCCTTTCATGATATTTATGGCATCCTTCTTCTTTCTTCTATGTAGCTCCTGTGTCCCCTATTGAAGACATTGTTAGGAGATGTGTCAAGCAGCACTTTTGCCAGAGAAAAAGATGTATGCTGTACAGCATAATTCTGTCAGTAAAAACCTTTCCTTTTGGTTTGGAGCGCAAAGTCCTCATGCTCCAGAGAGATCTTCATGTTGGCTGTGTCATAGTCAGGTGAGCGTAGCAGATTGCTCGAACCTACAAATCTCTCCAGAGCATGGACGCCTTATTAAAAGAACTGTCCGTTAATGTACAGAAACTGCAAGTAGAGGTGACAGCATCCAGACAAGAGAATGCTGTTCATTACCAATCCATGGCAGCCCTTCAAGGGGCCGTAGACCAGCTGGGTAAAAAACCCACTAACCCATGGGGTTTGTCGAGTGGAGGTACAGCAGGGTCATCCGGTATTGCTTTGAAATCAGACACTCGTCGGTTCTCATGCCTGCTACGCTCCCTGACCCTCTACCCAATATAGGGATTCCTTCCCCTCCTGTGCCCTCTGAATATGGGTGAGACCCAAAGGAATTCAAATCCTTTTTAACTCAATGTAAGATTCACTTCTTGAAGCGGGCCCAGCTAATGCCTCTGAACAGGCAAAGGTTGCCTTCTTGGTCTTTAATCTTGATAAGACCACCCTAGCTTGGGCCATACTATACATTGAGGACAACCATCCTTTATTGATGGATTATCCTGGCTTCCTAGAAGCATTCAAGCTCATGTTCGACAGGCAGGGAGAAAACCAATTGCTAAGAAATGAGTTGTTAGATATAGGACAAGGGAACAAAGACTTGCCTACCTACATAGCCCATTTCAAGGGATTGGTCATGCAAACCGAGTGGCCTGAAGATGCCCAGATCATTATTTTCTTCAGGGGATTACGGGAAGACATCAAAGAAGCTTTAAGTCATGTGGTAGAACCCCACGTCTACTCACGGACTACATAACCCTAGTCATGTGGGTTGATAAACGATTACAAGACAGGAAAGGAAAAAGGAGAAGAACCGATGCTCCCAGGTTTGTTAATAAATGGGAGAAAAACCCAGCTACTTATGTGAATCCCTCTAACTATTCCCAAGAACCCGGACCCATGAAACTAGACAGCCTTCGGGGATCAGTGTCTTCAGAAGATAGGGAACAGAGATGGCGCTTACAGCATTGTTTCTATTGTCGAGAAAGGAATCATACAGTCTGTACCTGTCCCTGTGCTATGTCAAGAGCGGGAAACTCCCAGACTCACCCTCAATAGGGAAAAACAGAGCAAGTCTATATGGTAATACCTGGCCAAGTGATATGTCCTATACAGCCTACTCATTCATCCCACCTATACATTAAGGTAGATCTAGTAGAAAGTGATCAAGAGTGGAAAGAAGGGGGCGTAGCCAGATGTCGGAACATGCACACATAGTTCTCCGGAGCTCCTGGGCCGCCCACAGAAATCCTGTGAGGCAACCTGATCCACAGCACCTGGCGAGGGACAGAGAGTAGTGGGAACGGGACCAGCGAAACTAAGGACGGCTGCTGATAGAGGAGCCTCTGATTGGAAGTACGCCCGGCGGTGTGGAGGAGGGGGATCCTGATGCGCCCGCCTGTGACCGTGGAAACATAGATGGGATGAACGCTGCCCAAGACAACTTCGGAGCTAACGGGAAGGAGGGGGTGAGGAGCTCAGTCTGGATAAAAACCCCAGTGTGAACTGTGTGACAAAGAGCCACGGGGGTGTAGGACAGTGGGACTGTTTGGAGTAATTGACAATTGTGCATTTGTGATATACGCATTCAGAAATTGGATAAAGGGGAGATTGAGTGTGGCAGTGAGCCCCACCACCCACTGAGGGACATGGAGGCAGAGAGGAGTGATCAGCTCAAGAGCCACATGGGCTGTTGGACTTTGTGGAGGAATTGACAATTGAGCTGTGGTGATATACGCATTCTTGATCCCCCCCCAGTGAGGAACACAGAGTCAGGGAGGAGTGATCGGCTTGGGGAAGCCACAACGGTGGGGAATCCCTAAGTAGGGATAAGCCAGGTGGAGAGAGGAGACAGGTAGGGACCCAGCCTGGAGGCAGTGATAACAGAGGCTTCTGAGATGGTGAAAGGCCAGCAAAAGATCAACAAATTCACTGAACCCAGAAGCAGACAACAAAAGCAGGAAGGTGGGCACCCCGGAGCCTGCAGGGGCAGCGGCAGCAGGAAATGGAGGAGTGACCCTAGAGGCCCTAATGGAGGCCATGCAAGCCACCAAGACCTCGCTGGAGGGCAGCATCAAGGAAGTAGGGGTGGATGTGTCCCTGGTGAGAGCGGACCTAAGGAAGGTGTGCGAGAGGGTCACAGAGGTGGAGCAGAAGGTGAGCACCATGGAGGATGACTTACAACAACTTAAAAACCAGGCAGTGGGCCTGGTGGGGGCTACAAGGACACCTGAAACGAGGGCAGAGGTCACAGAAGGACAGTCCCGGCGCTGTAACATCCAGTTGGTGGGTATCCCTGAAAGAGAGGAGGCACCAAGCGTGGTGCTTTTTGTGAAGGACCTCATCCTGAAGACATTGGGGGTGAAGGGACTCTGGAAGCTCTTCACTGTAGAGAGGGCCCACAGTGTGCCAGGAAGAGCCCCGCCACCGGCAGGGCAGCCAAGCGTGATAGTTGCCAAAATCTTACATTTTCGGGACAGGGATACGATTTTACAGGAGTCTCTGAGGGTGGGCTACTATGCGATAGGTACACTAAACTGCAAATCTTCCCTGACTTTACACTGGAGGTACAGAGGCAACGAAGAACCTATGATGCGGTGTGATGCCGACTACGAGAGCTTAACATAAGATACTGGATGTTCTTTCCAGCTAAACTTAAGATTGTGGTGATGGGGAAATCCTAGTTTTTTTCATCACCAGAGGAGGTGTGGGGCTGGTTGGAATATAAGCCCCAACGTCCTACTCCCAGGGATAATGGAGCAGAGGGAGAGACATGAATTGGCGGCTGTACTCATTTCGGAGGGGGGAGGGTGGAGGCATGGTTGGGCGGTGTGAACTGGAGCTGATAGGGCAGTATCTGCTTGAGAATGGGTAGGGGGAAAGTAAGGCAAGGAGGAGGGAAATAATCTTCCCTACAATGTGTTTTCATTTTTGGGATGGGTGGTGCGGGAGGGAGGTAGATAGACCCGGTACGCCTGGTTGTTCGTCCACAGGGGAGAAGGGGCATGTAAACAGCGTGACGGGGGGTTGAGAACAGGGGAGGGGTGAGAGGGAGGTTGGAGACTTTAGGAAGGGGAGGGAGAGGGCGGTCGAGGGTGAGAGGGGGAAGAGGAGCTGGGGGGCAGAGGGTGACGGGGGTTGGGGTGTGGCGGGGAACAGAGGGGGGAGGGACTATGCAGGAGAATTCGGAAGATAAGGAAACAAGACCGAGAGGAGGACCCGGAGATGTGAATGTCGATCTCAGAGAGGAAGAGGAAATAGCAGAGGAAGCAAGGTATGGGTGGGGGGTAGGAAGCTGCTAGACCAGGAGGGGACCGCAAGCTATATCTGGAGGCCGCAATGGGGATCATGGATTTAAAGATCAGAACATGGAATGTTTGGCGGCTGGGAACGATCCGACAGAATCAAAGAGTGGGGGGCTTTCTAAAAAGACAGGGAACACAGATAGCCCTGATACAGGAGACACATCTAACTAGGACCGACCTGGTGACACTAGGGAGACGATGGGGAGTGCAAGTGATTGGTACTTCATACTCATCGCAGGCGAGGCAAGTGTTGATTTGGGTGATGGCGGGGGTGCTGTTACAGGTGGAAAGGGTTTTGATGGACGAGTTGGGGAGTACAGTAGTGCTCTTGGGGAAATTTGAGGGACAAACAATATGTGTAGCAAATTCGTATGCGCCAAATATCGATGACAAGGAATATTTTCCTTCGATATTAAAAATAATTGGGGCACAGAGATAAGGCCTGTTTGTTTGTGGAGGAGATTTCAATTGACAATTGGATGTGAATTTGCATAGTGCTGGATGGTCAGGGCCATATAAGAAGAAAATGACGGTGGCACTACACAGGGTAATGGAAGAGCAGGACCTAGTGGAGCTGTGGAGAGAGAAGCATGGTGAGGAGAGGGGGTTCTCGTATCAATCGGGGGCACATGGGTTATATTCTCGTTTGGACTATCTGTTGGCGTGTAGGGAACGTTTTCACCTATTTGAAGGGATGGAATATTTAGGACATACCTTATCGGACCACTCCCCCTTAGTGGTGAGATTGCTGGGGAAGGGAAAGAGGCCCCCAAAATGGTTGTGGTGCATGCAGGGGATGACGCTGAAGGATATTGCTTTCAGGTACGAGCTCCGGGGAGGGAAATAACACCATTTTGAGCAAAATGCAGGGTCAGTGGCAACAATGGGGGTATTATGGGAGGCCTATAAGGCAAATATAAGTGGGGCTTGTATTTCTACGAAAGCAGGCACGAGAAACAGGTTGCGGGGAGTCCTGCTGCAAGCAGAAAAACAAGTGGCGAAATTGGATAAGGAAGCAGCAGGAGGGGGGCAGGTTCTGTCGTCATATAACAAGAACTTGGTCGACCTTGCACATTTTGACATTAGCAAACAAGATGATTACATGGGGAAGGGGAGAAAGCGGGAAAACTACTGGCCTGGTTGATAGACAGGGAGTGTCCATGCTGCACTATAACCCAAATCAGGTATGGAACGGGCAAATCGGTGGGCATCCAAGAGCAGATTAATAAGGTGTCCCAGGAATTCTATAGGAAGCTATATACGAGTAAAGGAGCATACGTGGAGGAAGATGCGGACGAGTTGTTCCATGCGATCCAACTGTCAAGATTGGGGGCAGACCGGAGGGAAGAATTGGAAGGTCCAATAGAGGAGGAAGACATACGGTGGGCATTGCGATCAATGAGGAAAACTATGGCCCTGGGTAGTGATGAGCTTGCAGTAGAATTTGATTGCGAATATGTAGACCTCCTGGCCTCATGGCTCAAGAAGGTATATGAGGAGGCATTTGAGTGTGTATCCTTCCAGAATCTATAAGGGAAGCCATTAAAATGGTCTTGCTGAAGGAAGGGAAGGACCCTTTGGATTGCATGTCATATTGTCCCATTTCATTGTTGAACATCGATGGGAACATTTTGGGAAACATCTTGGCAAATAGGCTGGTGGGAGTGGCCCCAGACCAGTGCAGATTTATTGGGGGGAGGAACATGACAAGGGATATTGGCCGTTTTCATCATGTAATGGACCAAGCCAAAACCCTGAGGGGGGAAATGTCGCTAGCCTCTTTTGATGCCAAGAAGGTGTTCAATTCCCTCAGATGGAGTTAGTTATTCTGGGTGCTGGAGAGGTATGAGTTTGGTACGAATATTCGTAGATGGCTGGGTTTACTATACAACAGACCATTAACGGTGGTGAGGACCAATAATTGGGTGTCTGGACGATGGGAGCTAGGCAGGGGGACAAGGAAAGGGTGCACGGTCTCCTCGATTTTATTTGCTCTGGCTCTGGAGCCACTGGCGGGGTATATACGACAAGAGATGGGGGAAGCGGGATTTTAGTGGGTGGCCGGTGAGACACGCAGTATCACTCTACGCGGACGACCTGCTGTTGTACGTGGGCAATTCTCAGGATAGTCTCCCAATGTTGTTGGGGGTGCTGGGGAATTTTTGAAAACTATCGGGTTTTCGAATAAATAAGGAAAAATCCCGACTGTTCCCATTGGGAGGACTTGGAGACAGTAAGGGGGAGTATCTACCGGACTGGGGGATATAATGGGAGACAGAATCATTTACATATTTGGGTATCCGTATATTTCAAGAAATGGAGGAAACATTCATACACAACACTGGGAGGGTGCTATCTATCTAAAATAGGAGACTTGGTACAGTTTTGGAAAGGATTACCCCTCTCCCTCATGGGAAGGGTGGAGATATGTAAAATGGTGATACTCCTGAGATTGCTCTACTACTTGACCAACATACCATATGTGGTCAAAAAGTTTTTTTTTTAAATGTTGGATGGTAAAATCGGAGGATTACCGGGGAACACAGGAAAGAGGAGGGTATCACTGACGATACTATGACATCCAAGATTGGAGGGCGGTCTCGGCTTACCAGAGTATGAGTGCTATTTTATAGCAGCATAACTGTGGATGGTGTTGGAATGGGGGCATGCAGGTGGAGAGGCCCTGAGAGGGCTGGTGGGAAATCCACCGAATCACCGAATGGGGGTGGTGCTGTTGTGAGACTCAGTGGGGAACAAAGGGATGAAAAATGTGTTTCAGACGGTCAGAGAAGTATGTTAATGTTATGTTAATGGTAATGTTAAAGGACATTTGTACCGTGCACTATCACCACTGAAGTGGTCCCCTGGCGCTCTGGCGGCTCTGAAAAGGGAAGGGAGGGGGGTTAGTGCAAAGGAGCTGGAAGAGTGCAAGAGAGCAGTGATGTGCTGTTTGCGGCCTCTGCCCTGTGGGTCCGTTGGCTGGGCCTGGGGTGTTTTGCGGCCGGTAGTCGTCGTGTACTGTTGTGCGAGTCTATGTGTGTTTTATGTTTTGTTGTTGCCATGTAGTGAAGTTTGTGTGGTTTGTTGTTCTGTAGGTTTGTGGTTGTGTTTGGTTTGGAGTTTGAGAGATGTATGCAGAGGAGGAAATTGTTAGTGCAGTTCATTAGTTGGCATCTCTATCCTGACTTGAGGCGGTGGGTTTCTGTATTCTCCCCAGATGGGTTTCGGTAGCACCCCTATGCCTCTGTCATGATCTGGGTCTATCCAGCCTTCAAGGTCCCTTTCACATCTGGCCCCCTCCTCCCCCAGCCTGCCTCGCAGCGCTACCTATCTTCCCTTCCCACTCATACAGCCAGTGCACCTGCCTACGTCCACAGCTCAGCTATTGTGGTGATTGCCAATATCTCGACAATTCCAAACACTGTGTTACCTGGTGGTAACTAAGGGGTGAGTGCGTATGTTGGGTGGGATTAGGGTAGGGTTGTTGATTCCGTCTCCATGGGTGTCACCGGTGTTGCACTCTACCCGGTGGGACTCGTACGAGTGCTGTGGGAGCTTCCCAGTGGGTTCTGGGAGCTGTCCGTGTCTAGTTTAGTCTAGTATGGTGAAAGTACATTCAGAGGAGGCGACCTAAGGAATTGTATAATGGGGCCTTAGCTTGGAGCTCAGACCCAAAGTTACGGCAGACTATCGGGAGGGTTCGGATACAGAGGCTCTGGGTAAAGGATTGCTGTGTGGTGGGGACCTTTTCGAGGGAGGGACGCTGCTGACATTCTCAGAATGGTGCGTAAAATATGGTCTCCCAAAGGGCTATTGTTATGCTCACCTGGTTCCCACGGGGGCGTCGACCGGAACTGGGCCGCTGTTGTTTCCACCAGCGTGACGTGTAGCGCCGAGATGACTGACTGGACTGGCCCGCTCAGCCTAGTTTGTCTGGCTCGCAAGAATATTCTTCTGCAAAGGAAAAGAGGAATTAACCACCCGTGGAATTGAGGGTCAACCCACCTTCCCCACTCCCGTTGTCTTCCCACAGATCACTCTTGATGTCCCCTACTTAGTCTCACCTGATGGTTTGGAAGGATGAGCTCTCCATCCTGTGTCGACCGCAGGGGCGCGTTGATGACCAGTTACTTCACTGGCGTAGAGGAATTGGTGAGTTCCAGTATTGACTCTAAAGTACAATTGTTCATAAGAGTTCAAATGTCTGATCTTCACTCTGTCCGATTCCTTGCAGGTTGCCGATTAATCCACTCGAAGATTTCCAAATGGCAATTGGTAAGATTCAGGTAAGTCTATTGTGGTTTTCCCCTTAGGGGCCGAGGTACGGCGATGAAGCAGAGTTGACTGTGCCGACCCGAGATGAGGTGAGACCCCCGTGGTAAATCAGGTAAGTTTTGTGGGGGGTAACTTGTATTGTCTTTGCTTTCTCCCCTTAGGGGCCGGGGTACGGCGATGAAGCAGAGTTGACTGCGCCGACCCGAGATGAGGTGAGTACCTCCCGTGGTAAATCAGGTAAGTCCTTGGGGGTAGCTTGTATAGCCTTAGAGAGTCCCCTTGCTCACCTTGCTGTCTTTGTCTCCTTAGGTGTCGGAGGGCGGCCGCGAGATGGCGAGAGCGTGATGGAATGCTGAATTACCGCCAAGCAGGTGAGTTCAGAGCCCGCCGTAGGAATGCGAAGCGATGCTTCAAAGACTTCTGGCTTTCAGCTCCGTGGCGAAATGGATCAGGATTCAGGTAAGGATTAAAGTTAAAACTCCTGTTCTAACCTTTATCCTTCTTTTCTTCTTGTTTCAGGAGTCCCAGGACAGAAGCAGGCGTGGCTGAAGACTGGAGCTGCTGAAAACACGGTGAGCGTTACGCTGCAGCAAGCAGAATAACGCGAAGCACATGTGGCTGTCCGGGCGTGGTTTAAATAGCCTTGAAAGAAGATCCAGGTAAGTATTCTTCCACAGTCCCACCCAAGTAACAAAATAGTCCCTTCAGTAAAATAGTCCCTCCTAAGCCTCATTTGGCTTGAGTCTTCATGCAGCATGGTCTGCCTCAGGTGAGTATGCAGCATGGTCTGCTTCAGGTAAGTTATCAATAATGAGCCTGGCGCCCATGGCGCCAGGACTGACTTTATCTTTATGAGCCTGGCGCCATAGGCGCCAGGACTGCACCCAAACAGCCCCTAACTGGGGCTTTTGGGCATGCTCCAAGTGGCATGATGCATGCTTCCGGGGCTGCTGGGCCTGGTCTGGTCTTCCGGGGGCAGGCATCATGACAGCACTCCCCCTCAAGGCCCCTCCTAAAGTCGTTCTCCCCCTTGGCCGTGGTTTGTCTGGAAATTCCCGATGGAACCTCTTCACTAAACGAGGTGCATGCACATGGTCACTAGGTTCCCAAGACCTTTCCTGCGGACCATAACCTTTCCAGTCAATTAGGTAAAAGAGTTTTGATCTCACTCTTTTTGAGTCCAAAATATTCTTGACTTCGAACTCGGGCTCCCCGTCTATGAGGATAGGTTCAGGTGGAGTGGTTAGCCTAGTTCCTGGTTGCACTGGCTTCAAAAGAGACACGTGGAAGACGGGATGGATTTGCATATGAGCAGGTAGGTCCAACTTGACGGCCAATGGGTTAATAATTGCCGTGACAGAAAAAGGTCCCAAATACCTGGGGTTAAAGGTCCGAGTCCCCTTGAGTGGTAAGTGCTTAGTTGCTAACCATACTTGGTCCTCTATTTGGTATTGAGGAGCTTCACTTCTGTGCTGATCCGCATCCTTTTTGTATTTTTCCTTAGCCTTTTGCAAATGGATGGTTGCTTTTTTAAAGGCTTGTGTAATAACAGGGTGGAGATGGTCCACTGTGGGCATCTCTAAATGCTGGGGTGAGTCCAAATCCGAGGTTCGAGGATGATGCCCATAAATGGTAAAAAAAGGACTTTGTCCAGTTCCTGAGTGTACGGAATTATTGTACGCATACTCTGCGATCCACAGAATGTCTTTCCAATTCCCCTCAGACTGATGTAGCATACAACAGAGGTACTGTTGAAGAGTCTGGTTGGTCCTCTCCGTTTGACCGTCGGTCTGAGGGTGGTGACTGGTCGAAAGCCTAACATCAATTTGTGCCAGTTGGCAGCATTTCCTCCAAAAATGTGAAATGAATTGACTGCCCCGATCTGAAATTAACACTGGAGGAAAGCCATGCAGGCGGACAACATTTTCAAGGAATTCCTTGGCCAGGATTGAAGCTGAAGGTATCCCTTTTAAAGGAATGAAGTGGGCCATTTTAGAAAAAAGATCTACAATAACTAGAATGGTATTGTAACCTTGGTATGGGGGTAAATCCGTGATAAAGTCTAATGACAAGGTATGCAAAGGGGTAGGTGGTATGTCTAATGGTTGCAATAATCCAGCAGGTTTTTTCTTTTGCCCTTTATTTTGTGCGCAAATGCCACAAGACATGACAAATGACTTGACATCCTTTCGCCAGGTGGGCCACCAAAATTGCTTCCTAATTTTAGCTTCGGTTTTTGCAATACTCGGATGCCCTTCTATTAAGGTGTCATGGTAATGGGAAATGACAAGTTCCTGTAGTTCTTTTTGCGGTAAAAATAGCCGGCCTTGGTAATAAGGTAAATCATCGATGACAGAGTACTCTGGACCTTTCTTTGCCCAGTCCTGTAGGGCAGCGGAATCAAAGAGTTGGTGGATCTTGTTTTGAATGTCCTCCAGTGTCTGTATGGATGTCAGGCCAAGGATTCTCTGTTCCTGAATTATGGGTACGGGTTCTAAAGTTATTGATGCTTTTCCCATTCCAATCCGGGTCAAGGCGTCTGCTTTACCATTCTTACAACCTGGTCGATAGGTTATTACAAAATCAAACTCGGCGAAGAACAATGCCCAACGGAGTTGGCGCGAAGATTGGGCTTTGGCTGTCTTTAGGTATTGTAAGTTGCGGTGATCGGTGATGACCGTGATGGTATGTCTGGCACCCAGTAGATAGTGCCGCCAAGCCTTGAAGGCGGACTTGATGGCCAGCAGCTCCTTGTCGGTTATGGCATAGTTTAATTCGGGGGCTGAAAATTTTCTTGACCAAAACGCCACTGGGTGAAGCTGGTTAGTTTCGGGATCCTTTTGGGAAAGGACTGCTCCCATGGCTGAACTGGATGCATCTGTTTCCACTATGTAGGGAAGCTCGGGGCGCGGGTGTCTTAATATGGGAGCAGATGTGAATTTAGCTTTTAACTCTTGGAAGGCGTTCTCGGCTTCCTCTGTCCACACAAAGCGTTTGTTTTTTCGCAATAGCGTTGTAATGGGATGTACAATGTGCGAGAAGTCTGGGATAAACCTGTGGTAGAAATTGGCAAAGCCAAGCATGCTTTGAACTCCTTTGATTGAACTTGGCGAAGGCCAATTAAGAATGGCATCCACTTTTCGTGTATCCATCCAGATTCCTCTCGGGGTCAGAATAAATCCAAGGAATTCCACTTCCGTAGTGTGGAAGATGCACTTTTCCAGTTTAGCATATAATTTATGCTGGCGTAACTTCTCTAGGACTGCTCGGACATGTTTTACATGATCAGATTCTGATAAAGAGTATACTAAGATGTCGTCGATGTAAACGACCACACAAACGTCGATAAGCTCTCGGAGGACATCGTTCATGAAGAACTGGAAGGCTGCTGGTGCATTGCATAGTCCGAAGGGCATCACCTGGTACTCAAATAGTCCGTACTTGGTGCGAAAAGCAGTCTTCCATTCGTCACCCTCTTTGACACGTACCAGATGATATGCCCCCCGAAGGTCTAGTTTCGTGTATATACAAGCGTCCTTCACCTGGTCTAGTAGTTCTGGGATCAAAGGCAGTGGGTATCGATTCTTGATGGTTATCTGATTCAGTGCGCCGTAGTCTATACATGTTCTAAGGTCACCTTCCTTTTTCGGTACGAAGAACAAAGCTGAAGATTCAGGGGACTTGGACGGGCGAATGAAGCCATTAGCAAGGTACTGGTCTAGGTACTGGCGCAAATGGAGATTTTCAGGTTCCGTAAGGGCATAGATTCTGGTGCAAGGTGGTTGTGCTCCAGGTACAAGATCTATTTGACAATCATACGATCTGTGAGGTGGTAAGGTGTTTGCTTGTTCCTTTTGGAAGACATCCTGAAAGTCTTGGTATTCAACAGGTAATTGTATGGCTACTGGAATTACTGGGGCCAGGACTGAGTTTTGAGTTTTCCTTGGGTAGCAGGTGTGAGCACATTCTGGGAAGGTTAGTCTCTTCTCTCGCCAATCAATACAGGGATTATGTTTTTCTTCCAACCAAGGTATCCCCAGTATCAGCTGAAACTGTGGGGGCCTTGATTAAGTCAAACACCATAGCCTCTCGATGCCCATCTTGACTCAGCAATGTCATCTCTGCAGTGGAATGAGTTACGGGTCCAGAGGCAATTTCCGTTCCATCTACAGTGGTGACAACATCGGCCGTGGTCTTGCGGGTGAGAGATAGATTCATCCTGGTAGCCAATTCCCAGTCCAAGTAATTTCCTCTGGCTCCACTGTCTACGTACGCCTTTAACGCGTGCATGCGTGATGGCTGCTCTGGATCTACAAGGACCATGGGTATGGTGAAATGCGAGGTCAGAGTGTCCTTCTTTAAGCTCGGCAAGCGGACCTCTACGCTTGCCGGGCGTGGTCATTTCCCGAGTCAGATTTCACATGGTTTTCGTCTGCTGCTCCTGTAACTTTCTTGGGTGGTTTTACAGGGCAGTTCCGAAGAAAATGACCAGTAGTTCCGCAATATAAACATAATTGCAGTTGCCGTCTTCTATCTCTTTCCTTCTGGGTTAAGGGTCCTTTAACCCCCCCCCCCCCAATTTGCATAGGTTCTGAGACATCTACTCCCTTGGAGCTTACGTGGGTTTTAACCAACACCCTGTTCTTAAACTTGGTTCGGTCAGCCTTCCTGGTTTGAAGTCTGTGATCGAGCTGGACCACTAGATCTATATATTCAGCACAGTCTTGAGGCGGGTTCACGATTTGGGCCAAAACATCTTTGAGTTCTCCCCGAAGTCCTCGATGGAATAATCTGATTCGCTTGGCTTCAGGCCATTCGGTTTCCACTACTAATCTATTGAAAGTTGCAATGTAAGATAAAAGATCCTGGTTACCTTGACGTAGGGATAAAGGTTTGTTGTCCAAAGCCTGTCCTCGGGAGTGTCGGGCGAATAGTCTTTCCATGCTTGTTCGAAAACCCTGGAAATCTCAAAGAATCGGGTCATCCTGGTTAACTAGTGCAATGGACCAATCCGCTGCACTGCCGCTGAGATATGACAGTAAAAAGGCTACCTTGGCCTGATCATTTGGGAAAGCTCCAGGTCTATATAAAAAGTGCAAGCGGCATTGATTCATGAATGTTGCAAACCCTTTTGGGTCTCCGGCAAAGCGTTCAGGCGGAGCCAAAGGAACGGCTCCAGGTAAATTTATCTGCACCGGGTTACTCGATGGTACAGGAGCTGGACTTGCCCCAAGTCCTGGTAGAGGTGTTTGTCCAGCCTGGCTCTGTAATAGTTGTCTGGCCAACTCATCAGTTTGTTCTTTTGACACTATCAGTTCCCTCCTGAGGGCATTGGTTTCTTGGCGGGCGGAATGCACTTCGGCCCTTAATTCCCCTAATAATTGGGCCAACTGATCAGTTTCCGAGGTCTCCATGACGCCCAGGTGGGTATTTGTGGGTAGGCTTCGCGTTCTGTTACGCTCACCTGGTTCCCACAGGGGTGTCGACCGGAACTGGGCCGCTGTTGTTTCCACCAGCGTGACGTGCCGAGATGACTGACTGGACTGGCCCGCTCAGCCTAGTTTGTCTGGCTCGCAAGAATATTCTTCTGCAAAGGAGAAGAGGAATTAACCACCCGTGGAATTGAGTGTCAACCCACCTTCCCCACTCCCGTTGTCTTCCCACAGATCACTGTTGATGTCCCCTCCTTAGTCTCACCTGATGGTTTGGAAGGATGAGCTCTCCATCCTGCGTCGACCGCAGGGGCGCGTTGATGACCAGTTACTTCACTGGCGTAGAGGAATTGGTGAGTTCCAGTATTGCCTCTAAAGTCCAATTGTTCATAAGAGTTCAAATGTCTGATCTTCACTCTGTCCGATTCCTTGCAGGTTGCCGATTAATCCACTCAAAGATTTCCAAATGGCAATTGGTAAGATTCAGGTAAGTCTATTGTGGTTTTCCCCTTAGGGGCCGGGGTACGGCGATGAAGCAGAGTTGACTGTGCCGACCCGAGATGAGGTGAGACCCCCGTGGTAAATCAGGTAAGTTTTGTGGGGGGTAACTTGTATTGTCTTTGCTTTCTCCCCTTAGGGGCCGGGGTACGGCGATGAAGCAGAGTTGACTGCGCCGACCCGAGATGAGGTGAGTACCTCCCGTGGTAAACCAGGTAAGTCCTTGGGGGTAGCTTGTATAGCCTTAGAGAGTCCCCTTGTTCACCTTGCTGTCTTTGCCTCCTTAGGTGTCGGAGGGCAGTCGCGAGATGGAGAGAGCGTGATGGAATGCTGAAGTACCGCCAAGCAGGTGAGTTCAGCGCGGCGCCGTAGGAATGCAAAGCGATGCTTCAAAGACTTCTGTCTTTCAGCTCCGTGGCGAAATGGATCAGGATTCAGGTAAGGATTAAATTTAAAACTCCTGTTCTAACCTTTATCCTTCTTTTCTTCTTGTCTCAGGAGTCCCAGGACAGAAGCGGGCATGGCTGAAGACTGGAGCTGCTGAAAACACGGTGAGCGTTACGCTGCAGCAAGCAGAATAACGCGAAGCACGTGTGGCTGTCCGGGCGTGGTTTAAATAGCCTTGGAAGAAGATCCAGGTAAGTATTCTTCCACAGCCCCACCCAAGTAACAAAATAGTCCCTTCAGTAAAATAGTCCATCCTAAGCCTCATTTGGCTTGAGTCTTCATGCAGCATGGTCTGCCTCAGGTGAGTATGCAGCATGGTCTGCTTCAGGTAAGTTATCAATAATGAGCCTGGTGCCCATGGCGTCAGGACTGACTTTATCTTTATGAGCCTGGCGCCATAGGCGCCAGGACTGCACCCAAACAGCCCCTAACTGGGGCTTTTGGGCATGCTCCAAGTGGCATGATGCCTGCTTCCGGGGCTGCTGGGCCTGGTCTGGTCTTCCGGGGGCAGGCATCATGACAGCTATTCCTGACATATGCAGCAGTAGTTAAGAGACTACGGAGCTATGGGAGGGAATACCTGATGAACCAACAGCCAGCCCGTTAGTACTAGTATTTTTGGAGCAGGCAGGGGGAAAGGAGTAGATCTCCCGCATCTATAGGACCCTACAGGAGGAGGTACCCCCAGGAGGAACTGAAGGTGAAGAGTAAATGGGTAGCAGATGGTGGATCCCAGATATCTGAAAAGGAATGGATAAAGATCTGGGAGCAGGTCCAGAAAGAGTCACGGAACGCTAGATTTCAATTGGTTCACTTTAATCTGCTACACAGAGTGCATGTGACCCCCAACTAGGCTGTGAGCGATGAAGGGGACCCAAAGGGATAAGTGCCCAAGATGTGGGAGGGGCCCAGCGGGACACTTGCACATGGTCTGGGAATGCAAAATTATAACAATATACTGGGGAAAGGTTGTCAAAGAGATAAACAAATTGTTGGGGACAAGGTGTAAGGAAACGTGTGTGGCAAGATGGTTCAAAACAGCTTCCCGTGCAAAAACGGGCAAAGAACAACATTTCCCTTGAGTCTTTGTGTTATCAGTTGGGCCGGCACGTGCGCAGGCTCATTAGCGCTACTTAAGTGTCTCCTCGGCCCATGCTGCCTGTTGGTGATTGTTGGCATGGCAGGCATGGGCCGGAGGAGAGCATGTGTTTAGGTGTTCGTTGAAGCTATGGAGAAGACCCAGGCTAGGCGGTGAGGTGGTGGGCTTCCCGGAAAGGCTCTGTCCCTCATTTGGGCACGGAGCAGAGTCACAGCAGTTAGTCCGTCCAACAGTGGATAAGGCTTTGCCTGGGGAGGTGCCGGCGGGCCCCCCAGGCTTCAGTTAAGTGCCACGAGGAGTGTGTGTGTATTTGGGTGCATACAGTCGTTGTCTGAGCGCAAGTTGCACAGGGTGTAACTCGCTGATTCTTATTTCTCTGCACCTTGATTGAGAGCAGTAACACGTTCATGGAGTGCCACATGTGTATGTTCTCTTACTGAAGGGAGCCTCATGAACACATGCTGGGCCAACCGCAGAAGGTAGAATCCTAGCGACGTCAGAGGTTCATTAAATATGGGTATTTTAAATGCAGCAGAACTCTTAAACATGGTCTTCAGTCACGTGGATGAGTGAAAATAGATAATCATGGCGTGCTACGCCAACTCCAGGAGACAGAGGGCCTTTTCACGAGTTTGGTGGTAGCCCTTAAATCCAGAGGTAGCGCTGTTAGCGCCAGATTTAAGGGTCTGCCAAATCACAGCTTCGGCTGATTTCCCCCCATCTCTGAGCTGGAGGAAATACGTCGAGATTTTGCCAATTTTCGGTGTGTTTACCACCGGCAGGAAATCCGCCAGCGGTAAAAGCGTCAAATTTCCCCATTGAGCCCAATGGGGAATGGGGAATTCCCGAATGGGCTCAATGGGGAATGGGCAATACCCGTTCTGCCAAACCCGTGATCCGGTGCTAATAGCGCCGGTGGGTTTGGCGGTAGGGCTAATAACGCCAGCGCTTTTAACGCCGGCGTTACCGCCCAACTCGTGATGAGGCCCAGAGTATGCTATACCCCCTCTTGTTCCCAGGCATGAAGAACAAACTCGAGGCCAACCTTCAAAGGGCTAATTGACTAGCAGACAGCAGAGTGATGATGGATAGTAGTCTAATTGGTGGGAAGCTATGGTCAAGAACAACCCACCAGCACCTGGATGCCAGCCTGTATGCTGCTGGCATATATGGAATAGTACTGACGGATACAAGGGTGCCAATCAATTATAGAGGGCCACGTAGTAAAAACCCCTATAGTTTGTGTAAGTAATGGGACGCTGTGTATTTGATGATGTTCGTAGTGACCTGCACTAGAGGAGGGCTTAGTTGTCCCACCTGATGTTAGAGACTCAATCACTTTCCCAACAAGTATGGAACATATACCTAGATGTTCCCTCTAATCCTATCACTTTCTCAAATAAGTTTTTGTAGTTTAATACGTAGGATGACATTAGTAATGACACGTTTTTACTAAATAACCTGCTTTTTTATGAAACTTGCTAAGCGAGAACATCGAGAGAATTGTCAATGTTCCTTGTAACTCTCTGTTTTAGACAATTGCAAATAAAACAGATGTGATTTGCCAACTTCCTGAGTTAGTTTGATTACTGATGTTTGAGTATCTTCTGCATCCCCATCCATCTCCAAGTATTTCTACCTCGTCTTAAAGGGCTGGGTCAAAAACCCCAGTTCACGTGGTAGCAGAAGATGGTTAAAAAGCTGTAGACCTAGTAAGCTTTGGGGTCCCAGAAATATCAGATGTCCTCCGCCATTTAGCTAGAAGGACGTGAAGCTCCCTGTAGATAGCGTCAGTTAGTTTAAAAAAACTTGCAAGAGCAGGATGGGACGGGCCCCTTGGTTTCAAATGAATCCCTTTCCGAATTCTGCAGGAAGCTGAGCGGACTGAAGGCTGAAGCAGATGGTTGAGGAGGCGAAGATCCCGAGAGTCGGAAGTCGAAAACGCGAATGGTGAGTAGACTGAGTGAGGTGGCAAAATACAAATGGGTGTTGAAATAGGTGAAAGTGATAAAGGGAAATAAGTAACGGAGGGTTGGTTGGGGTAAAAAAACACGAGACAATGAGCATCAAGTTATTAAGTAATTGACTTGAAACATGGAGCGTCAAGCAATTAAGGTACATAGATAAAGGAAGATATATATGCTAAGCCTGAGACCTACACCAATGTAGGATGTTTAGAAGGAGCTGTTTCAGAGTCCCAAGGTGGATGACGTAGACTACAAACAGGTTGCTCTGTTAAAGAGAACAGCTCACACTCCGTAGGAGTAAATTTAGGAGCAAGAACAATCACAAGGAGGGTGGACTGAAAGATATATGTGGGCCGGATAAGTCTATCAGTATTGTCTGTCTGTTTGTATGTTTTATAATATGTATGTGGTGAAGAAATAGTGAAAATTGAAGGAACTGGAAAGAAAGCACAGCGATTTGAAATGTAGTTATTTATTTATTTAGTTGACTGACGGTGTTTAGTGAATAAAATAGATTTAAATACAACATGATATAAAAGGCTAGGAGCTGCGACGATTGGTGCACGCTCATATTATATTATTTTTCTGAAAAGTATTTATAAAGTGTAAAAACAACGGTGAGTATTGAGAGTCAAGTGTGACTATTCAAAATGGAGGATATTCCTCTGCTTATACATCTGTGCAAACAGTTGCCAAAACATGCACCCAAGCTTAAGCAGTACAGTGCAGAATAGCTTAAGGGCAAGGAAGATAAGACGTTCATGCCATGGCCACAAGGGGGATCACTAGCAAAAGCAGTTTTGCAACACATGACAACATACTTGCATGAATCATACCCCGAAAAAAAAGTTAGAAAAGAGGCTAGCAAGCTTAGAGCTCTGGAAAATGTACCAGGAGGCAAGGGAAGACCCACCTCCTGAAGACTGAATGCTTAACCAGTGCAAAGAGTGGGATGAGGAGACTTCTGCTCCCCCCGCTGCACCTGAAGTGAATGGCAATAGTACGAAGGATGACAGAATGTACCCATGGAGAGAGCTTAAGGCGGCAAAGGGGTACGCAAAGGGGTACAGCCACCCGGCATATGAGTCGCCTGCGCATAGCAGCGACGAAAGTCCACAAAAGACTCCAGAAAGAGGTGTGATTTCTAAAGTCCCACAGGACAAGGAGAGAAGTGATCGACCAAGTACATCTTTAGACAAAGGGCGGGAGATAAAGAGATGGAAAGGAGAGAAAGATAAGGCTGATGAGGTAGCGCTCATAGAGAACGAATGGATGGGTTGGTCAGATTTTGCTCAAACTTGACGGAAAGAGCATTGAGGAAGTAAGGCAAAAGGAAGATCAGAACGAACAAGATAAAAAAGACAGGTAATGAGAGGAACGATTGAAAGAACACGAGGCCAAAAGAAAGAATAGACAAAGACGGGAACAGTTTTATCAAGATGAGCAGCTGAGAAAGCAAGAAAAAGAAGAGGAGCAAAGGAAATATGATAACAGGCAGAGAGCAAGAAAAGCTAGAAAGAAAGAAAGAGGAAAAGACAGGAAGAGGAAAGAGTAAGAGAGGTAGCAAGGAAACAAAGAGAGCTTGACAAAGAGATAGAACTCAAAAGGAGGCAAAGGGCACGTGACATTGATCGCATTGAGAAAGAGTTAATGGAACCAAATCCAGCAGTAGCGTGGGAAGACATCGAAGAATTCTTCCCGACACATGAACCAATGCCAGGTAAGTCCAGAGCAAATCTAGAAGATAATTTGTACATAAGAAGCATTGGGGACAAAATTGATAAGGTCTATCATGTTATGAGGACCAAAAAAGAATCAAAAGGAAAGGGAAAAAATGTACGATTTGAAAATACGCAGTCGCAAGGCAAAGAGGGAAGTTTGTATAATCTTGAACACAGAGCTTTGTGTTTGGACAGGCTAACTTTGAACAGAGATGAGAAAGAGGGAAGTCACACGAGTTGGGGACAGGATATGCCAGATGAGGATAGAGAAACCTTCCGTGGGGAGGAGGGAGCTAATACATGTAGCCTTGAGGGATGTTCTCTGACAGACAGAGATGTAAGATGGTCAGACTTGAACCTACCCAAATTACGGACGTCAGAGTCTTTGACGCGCCAAGGTCGACTCAATGGGCGATCCCATAGTGAGAGGGGGGACTCACCACCTTACATGAGTAGGCTAGGTCACTACCGGAAAGAAGATGGTGCAGAACCATTATCCCTGCTATGGACAGGCAGACGATGGGGGATGAATGTGATTTTGGGATCTTGCAGTTTTCTTTGTTAGTGAAAGGAGGGGCTAGACTGCAGTATATACTTTGGCCGCAGATGCATAAGGATAATTTAAGGTGTAAACTCCCTAGTTTGACTTCCGGTGCTGGGAAATGGATACATGATTTAGAGAAAATGACAGGAGGAAACATGTTAGCCATACGAGACATTAAAGGTCTTCCAGCCGCTATCCTCAGGGAGAGAGCTGATGACATTTGGTCGAGAGCCGGATACGCAAGTGTCACTGTGCAGAACACTGCTCATGATGGGGTGCCGTTTAATAATTGTAGAGCGTCAGTCTGGAAAGCGCCTAGAGTGCAATATCCAGATACGTCAGATATGGGAGCTATAATGGCACGAAAGATGCAGGAAGGGGAGGATCCTCTTGTTTACATTAAAATAAAAATCAGATATGGGAGCTATAATGGCACGAAAGATGCAGGAAGGGGAGGATACTCTTGTTTACATTCAAAATTTTCAGGCGGAATGGAGTTTGGAAACGCGGAAACCGTGGGGGAAATCAATGCTGCCAGATCAAGTGCAAAGACAGCTCAAGAAATTGGTGGGTATGGAGGCAAAATTGTGGTCAGGAATACAGCGGACCATTGTGCATTATTGCCGATTGTTGCAAGAGAAAAATCGAAGGAAACATGACGTTAGGAAAGTTGAAGAAGAAAAAGTTAGTGCAAAAGAAATGGTCAAAATACGCCATAGAAGGGGCAATGTTTACTAGTGGAGAAGGGCCAGGATCGCAGCAAGCAGAATGCATGCCACAAGTGAATAACCAAAGGCAGTTTGATCAAGGTAATAATGGATTCGTACCAAGGGGTAGGTGAGGTTTCCGAGGTAGAGGCTTCGAGAATAATCAGGGATATTTCCAGAATAACCAAGATGGGTTTGAAGAGATGCAGAATGACAATCAGGGCATGCAGGGAAGGCAAATCGGGAGAATCCCTCTTGCATGTTGGACATGTCGAATGACAGGGCACCTAGCGTGAACATGTGGGAGCCAAGGGTTTGTGTAGAATGGGCAGTTCTCAAGAGGGGGGACTGCTTATCCACCTGCATATAGCCTACAAAGTAGGGATGGGTTTGCGAGAATGCAACAGGCTTTGCAACCACAGCAAGCACAATTGAATCCACCGCAAGGGCAGTCACAGCACACACCCATGCAGTTACAGCAGGGCCCAAACACGGGGCAGTTATTGATTGACTCTTAGGATAGGTGTGTTACCGTTGAGGGAGGGAATCCTTTCACGGGCACGGGAATAAGCATGTACCCACAATAGGACAGCTCACTGCGTGACATGATGTGTTCAGTGCTATCTGTGACTCCCAATCCTCAAGAGGAACCGAGGGTTGACGTCACTATAGGAGACACATCTTTTTCTTTTTTGATAAACACAGGTGCAACACCCTCATGTATACGGGAGAGGGAGAGGAAATTTACGTTATCGGGAATGCCATGAATGCTCAAGGTTTCACAGGAGCTACAAGTAGAATTCGTTTTACTGAAAGATTGCCAGCCTCTATAGGAGAATGTGATATGGCTGTACCATTTTTGTATTCAAGGCAGGCACCAGTTAATAAACTGGGCCGAGATTTAATGACAAAGTTGAATATGACGATTTCTTTTACTGATGAAGGTATAGTGTGTTCAATGCCAGGAATGCATTATTTAAACATGAGTGAATTTATCATGGCATTTACAGGACGAATGGCCATACGAGGAGTACTGTTAGAACCAGAGGTCTTTCAATATGGAGTATGCATTTTGCTAACTTGGCTATCTGGCTTAGTGGGCAAGACAGTGAGAATACCTGATGAATTTCTGTTCAGACCGAGGATACCTATGGATGAAAAGGGGGGACGAGTCTTTCCCTTAGAATTACAAGCAGCTACAGTGCAAGGGGAGTTAGCTATGCTTGAAGGAGTTGATATTGATGGTAGGACATGGAGCACAGTGATTGCCACTGGAGAGGGTTACAGGTTGACTGATGTCATTGACGAGGATATGTTTATAGACCACCCTTCAGATGACAAAGTAGTATTTCAAGTGAGTATTACTTACTGGATTAAGACAATAAGATGCAAAGTTCTCCAGAAAATGATGATCGCCCGGCAGCCTCCCGCATTTTATGATGAAGACAAGGCGAAAGTGCCAGTTTCATTATGGACTACAGGCCCTTATGATGTTGTCAATAGAGGGGTCTTCCTCTTCGCGATCCGTCAAATCCCCCTCCTCCTCACCTGAAATGACAACTTCCTGGAGTTTTCCCTTCTTCTTCTTCCAGAGTGTTCCTTTTTTTTCAGACTATTCTGTTTCTTGGAAAGATGGGTTCTGGCTGGTGGGCGGAGTGTGGTTCTGAGGAATCCCAGAGAGACAGGGCATCTGCCAGAATATTTTGACAGCTGGGAATATAGGTGATGGTAAAGTCGTATTGACTAAAGAAGTGGGCCCACCTGGCTTGTCGGGAGTTTACGCACTCCATACCTCGGAGGATCTTAAGGTTCTTGTGGTCTGTGCATAATGTGAACGGATGACAGCCTCCTTGTAACAAATGCCTCGCAAGCAGTTTTTAGGGCCAATAGCTCTTTCTCTATTACGGAATCGTTCTTTTGGCATGGGGCGAGTGTTTTAAAAAAAAAAGGCTATGGGATGTTCAAGTCTGTTCCTTTCCTGCAACAGAACTGCTCCCACAGCTCCTGCAGAGGCATCTGCCTTGACAATGAATGTTCTTGATTGATCCGGCTGACACAAAATGGGCACAGAACAGAACAGGTCCTTGAGGTCACAGGGGGCTTGATCTGCTTGTTCAGTCCATTTGAAGGTTTTGGCCTCCTTCTTAAGCAGGGCTGTGATATGTAACACTACCCGAGAGAAATGAGCAAAGAACTTTCGATAACATTTCGCCAGGCCGAGGAATCTCTGGATTTCCTTTACGAATGAAGGTGTAGGCCACTCAATGATGGCGGACACCTTTTTTGGTTCCATCTTAATGCCTTCTTTGGATAATATGAACCCTAAATATGGTACAGAGGCAATATCAAAGAGACATTTCTCGGGTTTGACCAGTAATTGATGTGTCTGTAGTCTGTGAAGAACCGCACAAAGGTGTTCAGCATGTTCCTGTTGGGTACGGGAAAACACTAATATATCATTCAGGTAGACGATGGTATTCATGAACAAGATATCCGAAAATAAGCGGTCCATAAAGCGCTGAAACACAGCAGGGGCGTTAACAAGCCCAAAAGGCATTACCTTGTATTCATACAAGCCAAAGGGACTCCGAAATGCTGTTTTCCATTCATCTCCTCATCGGATGTGAAGGAGGTGGTATGCACTACGTAGGTCTAATTTGGAAAACACAAAAGCCCCCTGGACCACCTCTAGGATGTCTGAAATGAGTGGCATAGGGTATCCATCCCAAACCGTGACCTTATTCAGGCCCCTATAATCAATACAAGGCCTTAGGTCTGAGAGGCACGTTTAGGGATAAAGCATAATGACGCCCCTGCTGATGATCTGGATGGTTGAATGAGGCCATTAACCAAATGGGCGTCTAGGTAGGCTCTCAACGCCTTCTTTTCTGTGAGAGACAGGACAAAAATGCGCCCAAAGGGAACCAGGGCATCAGGAATCAAATTGATTGCACAATCCTCAGGGCGATGAGGCAGCAGGTCTAAGATGGCCTTATTTATGAACACTTCGTGGTACTCTCCGAATTCTGGTGGTATACAGCACACCTCTCGGGAATCCTTCTGACTCGCTGGCATGATATGCACTGTTTCTGTCTTGATGTTCAACAGGAAATTCTGTCAGCAGTAGGTGGATTCGAAGGCCATGGTGTTCTTTGCCCACTCGATAGCCGGGTTGTGTTTCCTCAACCAAGAGATTCAGAGGATCACCGGAAAATGTGCGGCCGGATGATGTCAAATGTTAACTTCTCTGAATGTTGTAGAATGTTGATTGTGAGGATTTCTGTAGAGTGAGTTATGGGACCAGACGAAAGGGGAGAACCGTCAACTCCTTCCACCTTCTGGTCTGTTTCGTGCCGTAAGCGGCGCAGACCGACCTTGTCTGCCCAAATCGTATCAATGAAGTTGCCTGCGGCTCCGCAATCAGTGAGGGCCATGGTGTCAACTGTTTGTTGATGCAGAATTAACTGAAATGCAATTACCATGATGCGAGAGTCATCTGCACCGGTATTAGGAGCCACGATAACATAGGGGCTGCCTGAGAAACCTCGGATACCCGTCCCCATCAAGTCCGAGGTCAGCTGTTTTTCCCGCCCACCTTAGGGGAACTTCCGGACAGTTGCGGAGAAGATGACTGTCAGAGCCGCAATACATGCACAGACCAGACTCCCGTCGGCGTTTCCTCTCTTCGGGTGTCAAGGGGGCTCGGGTTGAGCCAGTCTGCATGGGTTCATCCCTGCTGGGTCTTGCCATCGGTTGAGGAGGAGGGAATGCTGCCGAAGGATGGGTTGGAGAGATCTTGCACTTTCTTCTCTCGGATCTGCGTTCGCCTAGGTGGTATTCTATCTGCAGTAAAGTTGAGATAAGATCCAAAAAAGTAGCCCGCCGAGAGGTACGGGCTAACACGTCCTTTAATTCTTCCTTTAGCTCGCATCGGAGTATAGAATACTGGGCTTGTTCAGGTCATCCAGCGCCTGTTGTGAGGCGTTTGAAGGAGGAAATATAGGTGAGCAAGTCACTGGATCCTTGTTGAATGTCCAGTAACTCCTCAAAAGCAACATATGTGATTTCAGGATGCTCAAATGTTTGTTTAAGTAATGCAAGAAACCCAGCATAGTCTTGGAGGATCGGATTGTTGTTTGTAACTAACAGAAGGCCCATGCCAGGGCATTGCCCGTCATATTGGAGACCATGAAGCCCACTTTGGAATGTTCAGAGGCATAGATGTGGGAACGGAAAGCAAAGTAGACCATGCATGCTTCAATGAATTCCTTTATTCCTTTAGGCGTTTTGGGGTTCCATCAAACTTGCCCGAGGATAAAGTCATGGGAGGTAGGTCAGCCGCATGGCGTTCCCTGTTAGTCATCTGTTGTTTCAAGAATGCATTCTCCGTCAGATGTTTTGTAGTTCCAAGTTCAGTCCTTGAACAGCCCCTACTAACTCCTGTAGCTGTTCCACCGTAGCCATGGTAGCAGTTTGGCATTGCAATCTGTTAACAGAGGGGTCTTCATCTTCGTGATCCATCAAATCCCTCTATTCCTCACCTGAAATGACAACTTCCTGGAGTTTTCCATTCTTCTTCCAGAGGGTTTCTTTTTTTTGTATAAGTAAGGCCTGCCACAGGAGGAAGCCACTGTGGCCGCTTATGTAGATAGCGGTCCGGAGGCCCCTCTCCCGGACGACCCAGGCAGGGGAAAAAGCCTGATGGCACAAAAAACCCCTGTGTGATCTTTAGAGAGACTTGTGCTCCAGTAATGAGGTGCTGTGGTAAGTAGATAGAGTTCGGAGGGTGGAGTGTGTCTGATTCCATGTAGAACCAAAAGGAAAATGCCCAGGGCTCTGGAGGACACAACCAGGAAGTCGGAGCGAAGGGAGTGCACTGCAAGAGAGGCAGAGAAGCTGTAGTGGGAGATGGAAGGAGAGGGGAGCCGAAGAAAAACAGTAGAATGCCTAGGAGAGTAAGGCGGGAGAAAGCCTGCTGCATGGGAAGCCGTGCCAGAACCGTAGAGAACCGTAGAAGACAGAGAGAGTAACGTAGAGAGAGAAGGGAAGAGAATCGTACTGTGGAGGATGCAGAGGGAGAGAGAGAGAGAGGGGGAGAGAGAGAGAGAGAGACAGAGAGACAAGAGAGGGAGTCACCGGGGGCGATACAGCGAGAGAGCAACATGCAAGAGGAAACCGTGAGAACACACGGTACAGAGGAAAACTTAGCGTCAGAACCAAAAGAACAAGCCTCGGGGTAGGCTGCAACGCGCTGACCGCCGGGAGGAGTGAATGGAAATACTCTCGCCGGCAGCCATATTGCAAACTACTAGACCGCAGATGCAAGACAGGAAAGAACGTGATGGAACAATCAATGGCCGCTCGCATGCCAGTGATCCCATAGATGCCAACCCCTGCGGTGCATGACAGATGTAGGCCTATTAAAGGGGGTTGGAGAAGTTAAGATTAAATTGAAGCCAGGAGCAATTTTGCCTCGAGCACATCAGTATCACATGTCTTGAGAGGCAGACAAGGGTATTTTTAAGACAATATCTGCCATGATATGATATGATATGATATTGCATTCATAACGTGCCTAAGCACAAGTGTTTCAAGGCGTGACGAAGCAAGGGAGGGGGAACAAAGGGAGGACAGACAACGATCATACTAGGCCAGGTGTCATTCAGATCACGCAAGTGCATAGGATGGGCGAAGGGGGGAAAGTGCGGGGGGGAGGGACAGTGCAGTATATGGGAATAGAATAATATCAATAAGTAAAGTAAAGGCCAGCATGTGGCAAGTACAAAGGTCAGTACAGACATCAGGTGTCAGGTGCTGGTAGTGGGACTGAAGGGATACAGAAACAGTCCCCAAGTGCGGGGGATGCCAGACAGGCAGTACAGGTGTGTTTGACTGGTGGGGGAAGGTCCTGGGACCAGGATCAGAGGGGGGCCAGGTAACCAGTGCAGATTCCGAATGAGCCAGGAGGTCAGCAGGGGAGAGGAGGAGAAAAGGCAGAAGCAAAGAGAAAGGTTTTGAGGTGCTTCCGGAACCGGAGATGGTTCTCCTCAAGTTTCAGGGAGGCAGGGAGGCTGTTCCAGAGGGAGGCCCCAGCCGAACAAAGAGATCTACCACCAACTTGTTGCTTGGAGAAGCGATTGATCCTTAGGGAGTTGGAGGCGGATGAGTGAAGAGCTCGAGAAGGAAGATATTTAGGAAGAGAGAATTGAAGGTATTGAGGCCCCAGGCCCCAGAAGGCCTTGTGGACAATGCAGAGGGTTTTGAACTTGATCATCGCAGCCACTGGAGCCAGTGCAAAGATTTCAGTCCTGGAGAGATACGATCCCTGGGCTTGAGGCCAAGGACAAGTCTTGCAGTCCTGTTATAGATGAGTTGCAGAGGGCGGAGAGTAGAGGAAGGAAGATTTAGAAAGAGGCTGTTGCAGTAGTCCAGCCTAGAGAGAACCGGAGCTCTGGAGACAGTCAGCTTCTGGGGGAAGGAGAGGAAAGATAGAATACCTCTGAAGAGGTGACTGGTAGTGTGACTTCTTAGAGACGTCAGAGATGTGAGGAGAGAAGGAGAGTGTGGAGTCAAAGATGACCCGAGGTTTTTAGCCTCACAGGTCAGTGCAGAGGGAGGGCCAAGAGAGGCCGGCCAGAGAGTGACAGGAAAGGAGGGAGCAGGTGTGCTGATGAGGAGAATCTCAGTCTTACTGGCATTAAGGCAGAGGTCATTGGCAGCACATCACTCTTGGATAGCAGACCGTCAGAGATGAGAGACGGAGAGGAGGTGGCCGAGGTAAGCCTGAAAATGAGCTGAGTGTCATCCACATAGAACTGAAAGTTAGGGCAGAGAGCGGCAATGCGGTGGGCAAGAAGTGCCAGATATAGGTTGAAAAGCCAGGGAGAGAGGTTAGACCCCTGGGGGACACCACAAGTAGAGAAAAAGATAGCGGAGAGGAAGGGTCCGAGTTGGACCTGGGAGGGTCGGTCAGAGAGGAAAGAAGGGCCTGACCGGTGATACCAAGGTTATCACAGAGACAGTTGAGCAGGATGGTATGGTTGACAGTGTCAAAGGCAGAAGAGAGATCAAGCAAGATGAGGACACAGGGGGTGTTAGAATCAAGGTTGGAGAGCAGGTCTTCACCGATGTTCAGGAGAGCAGTTTCCGTGCTTCTGGCAGCTCTGAAGCCAGACAGATGCTCATGTAGACAGCCAACAGATTCAGGATGGATGCATGCATGATAGATGAATGCATTTCAGTGACGCCAGAGTAACCATGCAATATCGCAGTGTACCTTGTGAAAAAAACGAAGGGGGGGTTGTGGCGTTTAGTGCAAGACATGCGCCCAATTAATCAGACTGTAGAGGCTGATTTCCCTCTAGTTCCTAATCCAGCGATGATCTTATGTAGTTTCCCTGTTGAGGTGCGATATTTCACTGCGATTTACTAGAAAAATTGTTTTTTCTCAATCCCATTACATAAAGATTCTCAAGATCTGACGTAATTTACGTTCAAACAGACTAAGTTAAAAAGCACAAGATTACCCCAGGGGTACTGTGAATCCCCACCGATTTTCAATAGTGTCCTGCAGATGGACTTGAGCAATATTGATTTGCAAAGCGTTGTGTTGCAATACGTGGATGACATTTTAATCTGTAGCACATCAGAAGAAGAGTGCAGACGGGACTCAGTTCAGCTAATGATTATTCTAGCAGAGAAGGGATATAAAGTAGACAAGGAGAAATTGCAGTATTGTCAAGAAGAGGTGTTATATATAGGGCAGTTAATTTCGCATGAAAGAAAGTTACACATGAAAGGGCTGAGGCTATTTTGAAAACAGCAAAGCCACACACGATAAAGCACATGCAAAGCTTTTTTGGACTATGCAATTATGTTAGGGCATGGGTATTCGATTATAGTTCATATATTAGACCCTTGTTACAGGCTCTGAAATAGGCACAGGCAACACAGGAAATGATTGCCTAGACTGAGGAAATGGAGGAAGTGTTTGATGAGTTGAAAAAGGCAATCTGCACAGCTCCAGTTTTAGGGATTACCAATTATGCTGAGGAATTATTTTTGTTTTCGCACATGAATGGCACAGTCATGACAGCAGTCCTCACGCAGAGAACCACATTGGGGTATAAGCCTCTAACATATTACAGTGGGATTCTGGACCCAGTAATGAGGGGTCACTTCCCTTCCGAACAATCTTTGGCAGTCACTGCGTTCGCCATAGAGAAAGCTGCCAGCATGGTGATGAGGTGTTCCATGACGTTATTTGTCGAGCATACTTCATTTGCTATTTTGGAGAAACCCAAAGGTACTTTGTAATCTCAAAGGGCTTCTGCCTATGAGGTGGTCATATTGAACCCAGCAATAAAAATAGTCAAATGCAAAGTACTGAACCCTGCCATGTTTATAGTGGAACCACTGGCAGAAGACAAGCATGCACATGATTGCTCACATTATGAGGAATTTTATGATGAGATCCCAAGGGTGAAGGAAAATGCTTTAGCAGCTGGGGAAATTCGCTTTATTGACAGTTCTACAAAAATCAAGCAAAATGATGGGCAAAGATATACAGGTGCCGCTGTAGTAAAACACAGGGCTAATGGGGAATTCAAAGTATTGATAAGTGCACGAACACGTCTCACTTTTCAGCACAAACTGCAGAATTAGTAGCGTTGATTGTTGCACTCGAAGAAACACGCAGACCAGGAAGTAACAATGTACAGTGACTCCGCCTATGTGACTGTTACGTACCAGCAGCAGGGTTCCCCCTTTGCCCTGCTGCGTGCACCGTCCTCATGGCACAGATATAGGTTGCCATGGAGCTTGTTTAGACAAAAGAGACGGCTGTGTCAGCGGACATATCATGTGCATACAATGAACATACGTACGTGGAAACCCCGCCCCCCTGCAGTTTAAATCTGGTGTGTGGAGGGTGTTCGCTGCTGCTAATTGTGGCATTACTCAACGCATCTCTTTGTGATCTGTGTTTCATCGCTTCCCTCGGATTACCCTCCACGGGATTCCTGCTGACTACCTGGTCACCCAAACTCTGATTACGCTTTCCCGGGCTGCCTACGTGTTTTCCTCTGGTCTTGTTACAATCTCCTGTTGATGAACGCAGAACCTCACGGATTGCCTCTGCTTCCCCATGGTTCGTTTCATCCTCCTGGTGCCTAACACAGAACGTCTTCTGGATTGCCTCATACTCTCGCTGGTTCAGGTCTGCCCTTTGACTTGCACCCCTCCATGTTATTCCTTGCGTGTGCTGCCGAAGTCCCTGAACGTTCTTACTTGAAGCGTGAGTACTTCTGCTTGCTTTGTGTTCGTTTGTGCTGTAATCTGCTACAACACTTACGGAATAAGAACTTGGGTTTCATCCTGCTGTATTCTACTACAATGCTTACGGAATTTTTTCATCCTGCCTTCCAATATATTCAGACACTACCTCAATGTTATATTGACTGTATACCAATTCCTTGAAAGAGTGTTATTAAGCAAACTAGGAGCCTTCTCCTGATTCCTAATCCTGATATTCTTGGACCTGTTTGGACATCAGTTACTAGTGTATTCCGAACGCTTTCCTGCTTATGCACCAACCCATACCTAGCGCGTCCCTCGTGCCGCTCTGGTGTATTTTCCCATAGTAACTTACCTGTTTATTAATTTTTCCGTTTGTTGTGTTCTATCCATCTGGAACTATAAACACTTCAGAATCATTCCTCTCCTCAGGCCAGTGATTACAACATATAGCCAATAGTGGGGTGTTATATTGGCCTGGGTTTCATACTCACAGTGTGGGGGCTTTCTCTTATAGGTTCAGGATCAACATACATATTCAACACCATATCCAACCTTCCATCAGGTATCCCATTTGTGAGATATTGTTTTTTTCAATTGAACTACATACTGTAGCGTCTCTAATCATTGCTGTGGTTTATTACATCATTGGTTTGGCGGTGCGCATGTTCCCTGCTCTTTTATGCAATTGACACCTCTATCTGTCTTTACCTGAACAGCAGAGTGGTATATCGTAAAGATGAGTTCCTCTTCTGGATGAAGCCTGAATCTTAGAATTCAGGGGAGCTGGAGTTCTGGAGGCTGATTGCTACTCTACTCATTATACCACTCCTATCCTTCGAGGTCGTCTAACCAATGCCTGGATACATTTTCCGGTGTGGTAACGGTGATGTTGACAGTACACACAGGAGTACCACGTTGGAAAAGGAGGGGCTACCGCTGAGCGGATGGCACTGAAATGCAACACGCTGCATTATTGGACAGACTTATTAGAACACTACAGCTCCCAGTAAGCATTGCAGTCGTCAAGTGCGCAGTGCACACTAAAGGAGATGACTTTATTTCACACAGAAACCAAGTCGCAGATGAAGAAGCAAAATTAGTTGCATGTTCAGTGGAAATAATGAGCTTTGACACGCCTGATGTGAATGAAAGAATGGTGGTGCTGATGAGTGTGAACAAATGTTTTAATAACTTGTTTAAAACCCAATTAATGGAAGTTCAAGGGGAAGCACCACAGGATGAGAAAGATCTGTGGACACGGAGGGGGTGTTATTTAATCCCTTCCAAAGCATTGTGGCGACAGGAAAGCACTGATAAACCGGTGATGCCTGTAGCCTTATTAAGGGTGGCGTTGGAACAGCTGCACTACCCTGCGCATGTCACTAGAGAAAGCCTTGCAGCTACTATTGTGGTGGACTGGTTTGTACCGAACCTGCTAGAACACATAGCATTTTATGTAGTAAATTGCATCGTATGTCAAATGTTTACTGCTGGGCACATGCTGCAAACAGTCAGAGGAGTTATCTCGTGACCTAATGGTCCCTTTCAGCATTTACACATCGACTATGTCGATATGCTGCAGACCTGTAATGGATATAGATATATGATAGTGGTAGTATGTCAATTTTTAAGGTGGATTGAAGCAGGCCCTTGCACACACCCTGACAATGCTTGCGCTGCAGAACTATTAGTATGAGAAGTATTTCCCAGATGGGGAATATGTGAAGTATTAAGATCAGATAATGGCCCACATTTTGTAAATGAAGTATTCAAGAAAATCATCTTATTGCTTAGTATAAAGCATAAGTTCTCTTCAGCTTATCACCCACAAGCCAATGGAATATGCAAGAGTCTCAACGGCCTGCTTAAGAAGAGGATAGCTAAATTGAAGCTTACATTGAAGAAAGGATGGTTACATTGCCTGCCTCTTGCATTATATGCGTTGCGGAATCAGCCAGGCTCTGACCACCATCTTACGCCGCATGAGATAGTGACAGGGAGGCGAATGAGGACTCCCCTCACTCCTCCATCGAGAACTAGAAGTGATGCCCAGACAACAGCAGAATTGTTAGGAAATGAGTTACATGCCTGTCTCTGTCATTTTAGAACAGCTCAAATGGACGGGGTGTCGGGCTCAGAACACAGATGAAGACCATACAGCAACCAGACAAAAGGAACTATTATTACCACAGATTTTCCAAGCAGATGAAATATTGATCAGGAACTTGGTTTGCAAGTGGCATGATCACGGTTTAACGGTCTTTCGTTGTGGAAGACGGTATGCCATTGGGATTAAAAGTCTTGGGAAGACAAGCTTGGATATTCCTCGGCGATGTGAAAATCTACACTGGAGAGCCCCCTAACTCCCACCCCATTCAGAAGCAAGCATCGGAGAAGCAGTTTGGTACGTGCAGACTAGATCGATGACAAGGAAGAAGGAGGCAGAGAATGTCCAATAGACAGATAAAGAGTACATTGGACTGTGGTTCTTCAGGGACACTCTTAGTAGCTGCTAAACAGGGAGTGAAAGAAAAAGCCATTGTTCTTGAACCGCAGGAACTTTGTCATGAACCATCGAACTCGCCCCTTCTGGGCCTCCTGGTCCCTGACACGTCGGGCCTTACACTCCATAATACTACCAACATGGCGGCAAGATCAGAACGCTGCTCGCCAGTCTTCACGTTCTACGCAGTGTCCTCTATAAAGAAGCCACACCCCCGCGACCCTGCGTGTCTCAACACTGCTACTAGCTGTGATCGGACGTGTGCTCCGAAACTTCTCTAGTGCTACTTGCTTTCCCCTGGCCCCTGGAATCCCTTCTCTCGACTTCTTCCCTCTTTCCTAACTTCCCGGAATCCCTGCGTCGCTTCCGCTTGCCCTCCTACTCCTTTTTGAATATTCCCGGAGTTTCCCGTGATCCTGGACATCGAAGCTGAACGTAATCTGGAAGCCGAGGATAGCCGAGCGGGCTTATTTAAGTCCCGAACCATACGAAAGAAGACTCCACCTAAAGAGGACATCAGGCAACATAGACAGGTGAGAAGGGGTAAAACCTGTGACAAGCTTGCTACGTTGGATTGAGACATACTGAAATCTTGAAAAGAAAAGCCAGACCTAGAGTTAATCTTCGATGATTGGAAGAGGGAGCAGTTCCCTGATTCCTTTCTCACCGAGCATCTTTTAGGAGGCACCCATGGTAGTGCCTGATGACCACGTTCACCGATCATTTTACTGTTTTTCTCTTAATTCTTCATGCATACCCTGCGCTTGTGGGGAGAACTTTTAGCGTTCATCTGTTCCTGCAAGATCATGAGGAGATTGCTTGCAGCCATAATAGAGCACGTTCTCCAGCTTCCTGACTACTGTTTGGAAAACACAAATGCCCCTATCTGAGGAAAACGCTAATAGACTAGTTGGCATGGTCTTTTATTTCTTGATTGAAGAACGCCCTCACCTTGTTGGAAGACAAACTGATGTTCGTACTTCCCTGAGAGATCCTAGGAACCTAGTGGCAATCAATCAATTGCTACATGACATCATAGAGCAAGTACATTTATTTTCTGAGAGAACACAGTGAACATCCTGAATGAGGCTTACGAGAGAAGACATTCAGAATGTACTGTCCTTGGTCTTCTATTATTTGCTGGAAACACATCCTCATTTCGTTTGGTGAAAGGACGACTCCTTTGTGTTCGTCAGTCAGCTGCTTCTGGAGCAGATCCAGCTTCTACCAGAGTATTTTATGGTGTTGCCAGATTAATGTTTGGTTTTTTCTTCCTTAAAAAAGATTGAGAATGGGCAACATAGACAGTAAAAACAACGTGGCCAACAACGAGAGACCACCACACAGAGCAAGAAGCTATTGCTGTGTGAAGTGGGGCTATTGGTATATGATTTACAAATGTATCCTATTCATTGTGATTTCTCTATCACTCACAGTACGTACTGTTTATTATGTAGATCCAAATGAAGCAAGGATCCCTGTGTATCAGGAGGGTACAGATGTGGCACTACGAGACAACCAATACCTTATGTAATTATCCCTACACCAGTAGCACCAAGTTCACTGATGAATGTTCCTATCATTCCCCCAGTGAGAAGGAATGATACTTCACGAGATGATTAAAATGGGTCATGAAACAAAAGGGAGACCTAAGAGAAGTACTAGGCAGGATGATCATGAACTGAATGAGTATCTGGATAGTACAGCACATTTAGGAACCAACATGTGGTATCAGCACATGAAAGAAGTGGGAAAGAGAACCTCAAAGGAGGAATGCTATGTATGTGCGCTCCTGCCTTATAGTATGGGGAAGTCTACAATGTTCATAGCTATTGCAATAGATGTCCAGACAGCACATTATCTATCTCTCATTGCACTCATTGCACTCAGTCGAACAAGAGGTCAGTTCGTGGGCCAAACAGCCTACCTAAAATGGGCAACTGAATGGACGGATCCAGAAGAAGACGACTATGTTCAAGACACAAAAACAAGATTAAGAGTTCACACTAAAAATCATGTGATAAGATACGAACAGCCTGGAGTGAAAGGAGCTGGAATCAGATGGGAAGTAAACAGAAGACTTGGGAGTCCAGGAAAAAGTTCAGTAGACGTTCGAAGATGGAAGAATAGAGGCCAGATGCAGATTTGGGGATCAGCACTTTCACCAAATGGATGGGAGGAAGGTGTGGTCATTTGCAGAGCGTGGGTAGTCATTGGTTTCTATAAACCAACCATTGACATTGTACAGAATGAATGCAAACCTTTATGGCCGAGACTTGCTAAACTATTGACTTTGGTCGAAGACAAAGGAGGGACTTTACAGATAGTGCCTCTGGAAAGTGCAAAGCTGTGTTTCAGAAACAATGGCACAAGAAAAGTTAGAGAGAACCAGAATTGTGGGTGAATCTTTGATGTGCCAGGAATGAGCATTGGAACAGCAGTGATAATGGATCACTACTGGGCATGTGGATCCAGACCTTACATGAAGCTGCCCAAAGATTGGGGAGGACGGTGTTCTATAGTGAACATTCATGTTCCAGCATTGGTGATTCCTAAAAGCGATTTAAACATTGGTGACTTTCCAAAAGCAGATGCTCATCTGAGGAAGAAGAGATCTGTGGAGCTGATCGAATGAAGAGAAATAACTATTTCACAGCTAAGTCAATAGAAGCTTTTGACTCTATTCCATATGAGCATAGATTATTCAGTCAGACCTCAGCGATATTCACAATAATCCTCATGCCCAGGACCCAGACATATGTGAATACTAAGTGGTTACAAATAACCAGATGGGAGTTGTTGCAGACAATCAGCAGTACCATAAAGGGATTCAACGCTATCAAGGAAGAGCTGAGAGCCATTCGACTGATGACTCTTCAGAACAGATACGTCTTGGACATGATCACAGCCATGGATGGAGGTGTTTGTGTCAAAATTGCAGAATCATGTTGCACGTTCATACCATCTCATGATGACGAAAATGGCACCTTGACAGAGGCCATAGGGGTGCTGATGAAGGTACACGTCCAAATGGTAGATGAAGTGGAAGACATGGCTGATGATAGTTGGTTTGGATAACTCTTTTCATGGGTTCTACAATGGATGGCAGATATGTTCAAGTTCCTTGGAGCCCTGATAGTGATGCTTTTGCTTGGATTCTGTGTAATCAGATTGGCTATCTCACAATGTAAGAAGACTGCAAAGAAAGCAATAGGAATGAAGATCATGATTGATGTCGAATCAAGATGGAAAACTAAAGAGCTAACAAATGAAGAAATCAGAGACTATATAAAGGTCAGCATCCATGCACCTGAGGGAACAAAGTTCCTGTACTCAAAGGATCACAAGAAACATGTAGGGAAGTGGATCTACTGCCGTCCAAGTGGACAGTACATGCATAAGACTTGGAACAAGGATGATCATGTGAAATCAGCTGGATGCCGAAAAGGAGTGATACAAATATGGGTCCCAAAGAAGCATTTCTTCAGACAAGGATGTCTAAATGTGAAGACTGATGGGAGAGTGGTCGATGAATTGCCCAGAGGGGGGAGTGTAGCGAAGGAGCCAAGTGGCCCCACCTCCAGCACCGCTCCCATGTTGCCTATATGTTGAGAACCAGTGTGTGAAATACATGCAGTGCCAGTGAAGATACCAATACCAAGGAGAATCCTGTAAAGCAAGGTTCCCATTGAGAAAATCATACCTACATACAGGACAATATGATGGCCATTTGAATGAAATCCCAGAAGAAGTGGCAAAAGTGAGCAAAAGGGAAGATTAGTGACATCACACGAAGCAGGGCTGACACACCCAGAAGAGATAAAGAGGCAAGAGAACATAAACATTCTATAGGTGTTAAGAAAGTGTCAAAAATAAGCAACATTTCAAGATCGAAACTATGAAGATATCAAGTCCTTTTACACGTGTACAGATGCAAGAAACGCAAGCAGACAAAGTATTCTTAAGGCTAGCTATGTAGTGGATAGATTGCGGCATGCGCCAAATATATATATGTATAGGAGTGAATGAACTATGAACGATTCCACTATGCATTTTAGCAGAGCTGGTCCCAGAGAAAAAAAGGCTTTTCCAGTGTGTCGCAGTTGAAAAGCAATTGAATTACAGAGGTGAATCAAAGAAAGGCAAGGCTGGACCAGCACCAAGAAGCCAAGGCCGCTCTGGGCCTAAAGGATCAGACAGTAGTTACAAGTGTGTGAAAAGAATCAACTGTACGACTACTGGCCTTAGCGATTCTACTGACCTTAACCATTGCACCTGCCTCGGTTCAACAGCATGCACATGCACATATGCGCACGTCTCAGGGCCACCCCAAACACATGGGTCCCTGAAAAACCACTGGAGTTCCTGTGTCAAATTAGGGAAGTGCAAGAAGAGCAGGAGTTGGGTTCATGCATGGCGCACCTGGCGCCACATTCATCACCCTTTGGGTGCATGAGACTATTCCAGCCACTTCCTGTTACTCCAACATGGAGGAAGACTAGTCCAAGCAGCCTTGACATGCTGCAGACCAGCCTTTTGGGTGTGGCTGGGTTTGGCTGCATATTTAAGCCACGCCCAGCCAGGGAATCATTGCTTTGTGTCATTCTGCTTTCGCAGCGTGATGCTCACCGGTATCGCTCCGGCACCCTGCAAAGGAAGAAGAACAGCTGTTAGACTGATTGCAGCATCACGGACCGGACCGCAACACTTACCTTATGCTTTCCTGTTGGAATCCAGCTCTGCAGTGTTCCGTGGACTCTTCCATCGTCACACCAGCCTTGATCCTGTTGGAGAAGAAAGAAGTCAGTAAGTGAAAGCATAACGCGCACTGGGACTAGCTCATAGCGCTAGAAGCAGCACAGACAGCACTGAGTTTTTGGACATTGAGGCTGTTGCCTCTGCCTTGATCCTGTTAAGTAAAAGAACAAGAAATAGTTAGTAGAAGTATATTAAGGACATTGTGAGCAGCGCCAACAACAGCAGCTAGCGCACAAGCCAAAGGAGACAGCACACCAGAGAACAACGCGCATAGGCATCTCGCCGCATTACAGAGCTAGCCATAGCCCAATAAAACCAACGCACCTGAAGGGGCAGTGCACACAGACATCGCCCTAAGAAATAACACATGGAAGGGCAGTGCGTGTAAGTGAGCCAACGGACCATAGAATGGACTAAGACAGCGCATCGTAAAGCGTACAAGAACAACAAACAGCCACGCCACAGCAGGTCTGGGCATGATACAGAATTCACAACCAGTGATGTAATTGGTTCTACACCACAGCGTCCTGCCCAACCGACAGCAGGATGGAGAGCAATTCATCTCTATAACCAAAGTGAGAACAAGTCCTCAGAGGGGAGCCAGGGAGGTACAGGGTGGAGGGAAGAGTCTTGTCCACACTTACAACTGATACAGGCGTATACCTCCTTTTCCAGTTCCAGAAGCACACCTGGGGTTCCAGTTCCTACCAGAATTCCGACACTGCATCCAGAAGGGAAGAGGTTTCCAGGTGTCCCTGCAGAGCTAAAGTGAGTGTAACACAAACTCCTGTTCAAAAGACGGGCATGAGAACAATGAAGACGTCACAGGTTCATTAAATAAGAGTATTTTAAATACAGCAGAACTCTAAAACATGTTCTTCAGTCACGTGGATGAGTGAAAATAGATAATCATGACGTGCTACGCCAACTCCAGGAGACAGAGTATGCTATGCTTCCTCTTATTCCCAGGCACAAAGAACAAACTCAAGGCCAATCTTTAAAGGGCTAATTGACTGGCAGACAGCAGAGTGATGATGGATAGTAGGCTAATTAGTGGGAAGCTATGGTCAAGACCAACCGACTAGCACCTGGATGCTAGCCTGCGTGCTGCTGGCGTATGTGGAAAAGTACTGACGGATACAAGGGTGCCAACCAATTTTAGAGGGCCACGTGGTAAAAAGCCCTATAGTTTGTGTAACCAATGGGACGTCATGTATTTGATGACGTTCGTAGTTACCTGCACTAGAGGTGGGATTAGTTGTCCCAACTGATGTTAGAGATCCAATCACTTTCCCAACAAGTATGGAACGTATACCTAGATGTTCCCCCTAATCCTATCACTTTCTCAAATAGGTTTTTGTAGTTTATTACATAGGATGGCATTAGTAATGATGAGTTTTTACTATATAACCTGCTTTTTTATGAAACTTGCTGAGCGAGAAGATCGAGAGAATTGTCGATGTTCGTTATAGCTCCCTTTATTAGACAATTGCAAATAAAACAGATGTGATTTCCTAACTTCCTGAGTTAGTTTGATTATTGATATTTGAGTATCTTCTGCATCCCCATCCATCTCAAAGTATTGCTACCTTGTCTTAAATGGCTGAGTCGAAAACCCCAGTTCATCTCTTTTGGTCTTGGGTATTGGTGTATCTAAGATGGCTTTCACCTTCTCATGTTGAGGCTGTACATTCCCATTCCCTACGAAGAAGCAGAGGTATTTTATGGCTGACTGGGCCGGTCTGCATGTAGCTGGATTAGCAGTTAGGCCATCCCCTCTGAGGACTTTCATGAAACAAATGGAAGAGATGGTCCTCCCAAGTCTTACTATAAATGACAATATTGTTACTATAAGCGCCACAGAAATCGGAATAGGGTTGCAGGATTTTATCCATGAGGCGTTGGAAAGCGGCTGATGTGCTATGCAAGCTGAAAGGGAGGACTTTGAATTGAAACAGTCCTAGAAACATTGAAAGCGCAGTCTTTACCTTATCTGGCTCATATACAGGAACTTGCCAATACCCTTTCATTAAGTATAGGGTGGATAGAAAGGTGGCTGCTCTGAGTTTGTCACTCAGGTCATCAATGCGTGACATGGGGTAGGCATCGAAGTCTGAAATGGCATTAACTTGACAGAAATCTATGCAGCATCGCCAGGAACAGTCAGGTTTCGTGACCAACACGATAGGACCATGGACTTGAAGAAGGCTCGATAATATTGGCTTTTAACATTTTGTTGGCTTCCTCAATCACTATCTGTTTAAGGGATTCTGGGAGTATATACGGTTTTAAATAAACCACTTTAACCTTGGGTGTTCTAATATAGTGGTATGTGCCTTTTACTCTTCCTGGTTTTTCTAGGAATACATCGGGAAATTAGGTGACTACATCTTTTAGATCTTCTTGTTGTTGGATAGATAGCTCTGGAGGGATCAACCCAATGTTATCTATCTATTCAGGAACTAGGCAAGCTAGTACTTTGGCTTGGGTGGCTGAAAGGTTCTCTTTCCACTCTTTCAAGAGATTTACGTGATACAAATTGACCTTCTGTTTTCTGTCTGGTTGGGCTACTTTAGAAGTACAGGTTTTGTTCATTCTAATATCTCATAGGGTCCGTGCCACTTGGAGACAAGCTTGTTTTCTGAGGTGGGTAAGAGGACCAGTACTTTGTGTCCTACTGAGAATGATCTTAAGTTCACCTTCTTGTTGTAAGTGGATTTTTGTTGGCTCTGGGCATTTTCCATATGAGTACAGACTAGATCTCGAACTAATTTCATATGTTCTCGCATTCTGGTGGCAGTTTGCAAAATAGGAATGGGTGCCTCTTCTCGTTCTTCCCAGGTTTCCTGGAGCGTGTCTAGGATATCTCTAGGTTCTCTACCATGGATCAATTCAAAAGGAGAGAAACCTGTGGAGGCTTGAGGGGTTTACCTGACTGCAAATAGTGCCCACAGGATCATTCGGCCCCAGTCTTTCCCACCCTTTTCTACCAGTTTTCGTAGAATTAACTTCAGAGTTTTATTGAATCTTTCTACCAAGCCATCGGTTTGGGGATGGTACACAGAAGGTCACAAGGTAGTAATATAGAGTAGCTCTTTGACTTCTGCCATGAGCTTACTCATAAAATACAAACACTGGTCAGTTAGTATTTCCTTGGGAAAGCTGACACTGGAGAAATACGGTAGGAGGTGGTTAAGGATTTGCTGTGTGGTATTATTTTGCATTGAGAATGCTTCAGTATATCGGGTTGCATAGTCCTCAAAAACAAGGACATATATGTTACCTAGCCTGGAAGTTTCTAAAGGTCCAATTATGTCCATCCCGATTCTTGAAAAAGGGACTTCTATGATCGGCAACAGGTTCAGAGGGGCAGGTAATGGGGTGTGCTCGCTGGTCTTTTAACATATTTTGCACGCCTGTATAACGGTCTTTATATCGCCATGAATACCTGGCCAGTAAAACTTCCCACTAATATGTGCCTGGGTTTTAGACTGTCCTAAATGCCCCCCAGTGAGATGGAAAGGCGCAATCTCCAGCACAACCTTTCGGTGGCTCTTGGGTATTACCAACTATGTTTTTACAAGGCCTTCCGTAGATATCTCTTTTCTATAAAGTAATCCTTGTTTTAAGAAGATAAAGGCGCTTCCTCTGTCTAAACATTCACTTTCCAGAACAGCTTGTAGGAAAGTTTCAGCGAGAGCTGGATCATTTTGCTGGGTGAAGGCTAGGTCGGGATAGATGATAAGCTCTTCTCCCTTCCTTTCGTCGATGTTAAAAGGTTAATTAGCTTCCCCAAAGCCTAAGGTACCTCTTTCTGTTTTGTCTGGTACACTTTCATTAAACTGAGGAAATAGAGCCCTTTTTGAAATACCTTAGGCAATTTGATCTCCACGACGTACATCAAATGGGTTCTCACCATGATTTTGTAAGAGGACCTTTACATCTCCCCGGAAGTCAGAATCAATGACGCCTGCTAAAACGTCTATCCCAAACTTCCAGGCCATATTTTGGGGGCATTCTTATATAACACCCCAGAGGCCGTATTAAAACCACATCTGTAGGAATCATTCCTCTTTTCCCAGGGGGATAATAGCTTCCCTACTGCTACAGATATCAAAACCTATTGATTCTTTGGTGACAATGGAAAGGTAGAAGCTCTCTGACTTAGTTTTTGAAATTGTAGGGTTCCCCAATTAGTTTCAATTCAGTCACATCCCATTCCTGACACTATATGTAAGGAACTCATGGTGGCAACAGTAAAGACAGACACAAGTTATCACAGTTCAGGAGTGTTTATTGAACTGTATAAAGGGTGAGAAAAACACCTAATCTAAACCTAAATCTAAGCTGGGAGCAAGCTACGATCATCAAATAATAATAAAGCAGTCCTAGTGGTTTCTTGTCTAATAAAAAGGGCCTATACTAAAAAACCTATAGCCAATCCTTACAACTAAGTTACAAAATAGTGTGGGATAATGTTCTCAAGAAAAGAAAGAAGTGCTCACCAAATGATAAGTCAGGATGGTATGGCTGGGTCTCCCTTCTCCACATTTTAAGCACGGGACAAGGCAGGAACTTTGAGCACAGCACACTCCTGGGCCTCGCCAGCACGAGGTTACAGTTCCTGTTAATGATGCCAGTCCATTCCAGGGCCATGTCTCTTTCCTGCAAAAGTCTCTTGCCTTAGAAGGCCTGCTATACCAAAAACAATAAATAAACAAATGTTCCTTTAGCAATCTTTTCACGTTGGGTGACTGCTCTTCCCCCCTTGAATCCCCCTCAGCCGGGCTCTGATCCTTCTTGCAACGTTACCCTCCCTCAATCGGGTTCACTACGGCCTTTCAGTCAAAAACACATCACTCAGCAATCTCAATGTCTTTAAATCAACTATCCATAGTGGACATCCCTCAGCCGGGTTCAAACTTGTCGTCACAATGTTCACGGGTATATCCCTATTTACCCTCAATATGCAGGCATCCCTCTGTCGGGTTCACATTTGCCCGTTTTTCACAGTTCAATCAGTTTTCTCCCATGAATCAAAGACGTTTGGGTGTACGAGGGGTTTTGCTCAACCCTCGTAGGATCACTTTCACACTTCACACTAGCCTCTCCTAACGCCTCTTCGTCTTTGTAGTTTCAACAAAACAATACACCCCGAAAGTGTTTCAGTCCAAGTCCTTTCGAATGCATGACCCTGTGACGCCTGACCACTCTGCTTCTGAACCTTTTACTAGGGTTTCTTAAAAGTTCAATTATACAAGTTCTTTGTTCAACAAGTTTGCCACCTGCAACTTTAGGCCCAACACAGTTCGGTTTTACTATCTGTCTTCTCCGACTCACCGGCTGTGCTGAACTGTTGGAGTTTATTATCTTGGGAGTCAAGGACGGCACCATGGCTGCAAGCATTTCTCCCCGCTTTGGCTACCAGCGCGGAAGGGTCCTGTGTTGTGCTGGCACCTGTCACACCACACGCCAGCTGGACTCCCCAGTCTTATAATTTGCCTTTCAGAGGCTTCACGGGTCTGAGTTGAAAAGGGCAAGGGCAATTCCCTCCTCGTCGTCCCTCTAAATGTCCCTGCCTTTCTCCTCCATTTGAACTGCTGGTCCGGAATAGCTACTTCCTTGTGCGTTCGGCCTTGCTCGAAGTGTGCTTTCATAGTACCCCTTTCCTTGTTTGTGCCTTAGGGTCCAGAAGAGAAAGGACCATCAGGTGTGTGTAATTATTGTCAATTGCCTGACTCTGCCTGACCCTTGTGTTGGGACATGTCAGGTAAACGGCTTGGGTGTAAGTCCGTTGTCTGTCACGGTGTAGTAAGTGTTTCTGTTGAAAAAGGTGGGTAGAACTTCTGAATATCCCACAGGGTAGGATGGGGAAAAGGTGTCATAGGGAAGGAGGTACTGCATCTCACATATTGGTGTCCCACTTCTTTCCCCGGGGACCCCCCATCCAGGTAATTCTCACACACTGGTCCACCCCCAGGAACTGGATCCAATAGCGATGGCCATGTCCTGGCCACCTGGATGACAGATCCCCGGGGAATAGTGGATGAGTCACATTCAGGTTTCTGTAACGCTCACCTGTTTCCACGGTGGCGCTGATCCGTCAGGAGGGCAACTTCTGCTGAGGTGTTTGGAATTCCCTGCTACTATGGTTCCCCTAGCAAAGGAATGTGTGCCTGCAATGAGAGGGTTCCTGATTAGTTCAAGCCACTGTTGTAACCGTGGGTCCGCCTCCCTTGAGCCCTTGTACGTGACTTTATTGCTCGGAATACTTCTTCTTACCTTCTTTATGGTGAAGGCGAGCTCTCCATCCTACTTAATTCAGCAGGGGCGCAGTTGGTCCAGTTACGTCACTGGAGCTTTGTGCGGTGTTAGGTGCCCAGACCTGCTGTGACTCCTCTCATGTATTAGTTTTGATCTTGTAAAGTCTTTCTGGTATTGTCTTTCTCACTTCCACTTTCCTCTCACGTGTTGTGTTTTATGAGTCTTTTCTCTGCCAGTCTTTATTGTACTAATGTCTTTCTCCTTTCCTTTGCAGTTGTTGCTGCGGTACCGACATGTATGACTGCTGTTGCTGTGATACCAACACGTGTGAAGCACTTGGTGGGATCGAGACTTCAATACGTGGTAAGTAAAGCTTTTCGTTACAAGCGTTAGCAAGTGTTTTCCATGTTCACTAACCTTGTTCGTTTGTCTTTCAGGCACCAGGTGCGTAGCCGCGTCCCGGACCGGATCGCAGATGAGTGAAGATGTGGAAAAGGTAAGCACGTGCAGAAAGGAGCGGCCGCTGTATCGGGCGACACTGGTAAGTTGATCTGGATTGTGAAGATGTTGCGGTCATGCAGCGGCGATCCTGATCAAGGTAAGCTGGTCCAGGTAGATGCAGCGATGGCAATCATTGCAGCGGGTGTTCCTGATCAAGGTAAGCTGGTTCCGGGTTGGTGAAGACATGATGGTCGTTGCCGCGGGAGTTCCTGGTCAAGGTAAGCTGGTCCAGAGTTGCTGGATCTTGGATGCTGAGCAGCGGTGAGCGCGTGCTGCTGCTTGGAAGCAGAACAACGCAAAGCATGGATTGCTGAAAGGGTGTGGCTTATATAGACAGCCCCGCCCAAGGTTGCAGCCACACCCTGAACACTGGACTGCATGAAAGAGTTTGTGCAACTCTCTACGTGCCATGTTGGATCACCAAGAGTGTAGTGCTGAAACACCTGAGCATTTCTTATGAGCCTGGCGCCAGGACTAGGTCCAGGTGGACCCTTTTCTATTCCTAAAGGGGCTTATAGCATGACCATATTCCTGATGTCGTGCCATGAGACCCTTAGTGTTGTCTTGGTCCAACACTGAGTCGTGATAGCACTGCCCCCCAAAGCCCCTCTCAAGGGTGACCTCCTCTCAGGCCCGGGCTAAGATGGGTTATTATGGTGATAGCGCTTGATTAACCGTGGCACATGGATATGGTCCCTGGGCTCCCAGGACCTGTCCTGGGGTCCGTATCCTTTCCAATCGACGAGATAAAATAGTTTGTTCCTGAAGATTTTTGAGTCCAGAATGTCCTTAACCACGTTTTCAGGCTCGCCATCCACCATTACAGGAGTGTTTTTTTTTTTACCCGAGTTCCAGGTTGTACTGGTTTCAGAAGGAAAACGTGGAATACTGGATGAATCTGCATGTTAGGGGGTAAGGCTAGCTTCATTGCAACTGGATTTATAAATGCCTTGATGGTATATGGTCCCAGGTATCTGGGACGCAAGTTTTGAGGTCCTTTTAGAACGATATGCTTGGATGCTAACCAGACTGCGTCCCCAACGTGATATGCAGGTGCTTCCTTTCGGTGTTGATCCGAAAATTTCTTATGTCTCTCTTCAGCTCGGATCAATTGTGTTGTAGCTTCCTTTAAAACTCAAGCAATTGTAGTGTGTAGAGTTGTCACTGCCGGAATATCTAGGACTTCGGGTGGATCAAAGCTGGAATTGCGTGGATGATGTCCATAAAGTACATAGAATGGGCTTTGTTCCGTGCTAGTATGAATTGAGTTGCAGTATGCATGCTCCGCTATCCATAATATGTCCTTCCAGGTGTTTTCCGCTTGGTGTAGCATGCATCTCAAATATTGTTCCAGTGTCTGGTTTGTTCTTTCCGTCTGACCATCGGTCTGTGAGTGATGACTACTTGAGAGCCGAATGTCAATTTGAGCCAGCTCACAGCTCCTTTTCCAGAACTTTGAGATGAATTGGCTGCCCCCGTCGGAAATCAAGATTAACGGGAATCCGTGTAACCGGACAATTTGTTCAAGAAAAACCTTGGCTAGTGTGAGAGCAGTGGGCAACCCTTTCAGTGGGATGAAATGGGCCATTTTTGAGAATAAATGGACCACGACAAGAATGGTATTGTAGCCATTACAGGTAGGAAGATCGGTGATGAAATCAAGAGACGTGTGCCAGGGTGCAGGTGATACCATTAACAGACGTAACAATCCTGTTGATTTTTGTTTCTGGGATTTGTTCTGGGCACAGATCTCACACGTTAATACATGCTGGATTACGTCCTTTCGCCAAGTAGGCCACCTGTAGTATCTTTTAACCTTAGTCAAGGTTTTGGCAGTTCTTCGATGACCTTCTACTAAGGAGTCGTGGTAACTGGTAATGACTTGATTCTGCAGTTCCTTGCTTGGGAGATAGAGGAGCCCTTGGAAATACGGAAGCCCATCAGAGATTGTATGATGACTGCTATTAGCCGTCCATGTTTGACGTGTTTTCTCATTGAAGCATTGTTGCACAGTGGTTTGTAAGTTTTCTAGGGCCGATGTCTGCTCGAGGACCCCTAGAATTTTTTCTTCTGGGATAACTGACACGGGGTCGGGAATTGCATATGCCGCTTCCCCTTCTCCCATACACAAGAGAGCGTCTGCTTTTCCGGTATGGACTCCTGGTCGATAAGTGATTATGTAATCGTATTCTGCAAAAAACAATGCCCAACGAAGTTGGCGAGATGACTGGGCCTTGGCTGATTTTAAGTACTGCAAGTTGCAGTGATCGGTGATTACTGTGATTGCATGTCTGGCCCCCAGGAGGTAATGTCTCCATGCCTTGAATGCTGATTTTATTGCCAGGAGTTCATGGTCTGTAATTGTGTAGTTGAGCTCTGGAGCTGAAATCTTGTGGGACCAGAACGCCACTGGGTGTAATTGACCGGTATCAGGGTTGCGTTGAGAGAGGACTGCTCTCATGGCGATGCTAGAAGCATCGGTTTCTACTACGTATGGTAAGTCTGGCCGAGAATGTCGTAGGATCGGGGCTGAGGTGAATTCTTGTTTTAAACGTTGGAAGGCTTCTTCTGCTTCAGCAGACCAACTGAAGCATTTGTTCTTGCCTAACAAGGTTGCTATTGGATGGACAATCTGGGAAAACCCGGGAATAAAGCATCGGTAAAAGTTCACGAAACCTAATACACTCTGAACTCCTTTCACTGAGGAAGGGAATGGCCAGTTGAGGATGGCATCTACTTTATGAGTGTCCATTCTGATCCCTTGAGGTGTGAGGATGAAGGCCAAAAACTCCACTTCCGACACATGGAAAAAACATTTTTCCAACTTGGCGTATAGCTGATGTTCCCGGAGTTTTTCCAACACTGCCCGCACATGGATGATATGATCCTCCCTTGTGGCTGAGTATATCGAGATGTCACCGATGTATACCAATGCACACACATCCAATAATTCTCAAAGGACATCGTTCATGAAAAACTGGAATGCGGCAGGGGCATTACAGAGCCCAAAGGGCATGACCTGGTACTCATAGAGACCATACTTTGTATGGAAGGCAGTCTTCCATTCGTCTCCCTTTTTTACCCATACCAGGTGGTAAGCCCCCGCAGGTCCAGTTTGGTGTATATTTGAGCGTCCTTAATCTGATCCAGAAGTTCTGGGATAAGTGGCAAAGGATACCAATTTTTTACAGTGATTTGATTTAATGCCCGGTAGTCGATGCACATTCTCAAATCCCCCTCCTTCTTGGGTACAAAGAAGAGGGGGGAAGATACGGGTGACTTAGACAGACGGATGAAACCGTTGGCCAGGTATTGTTCCAGATAGGTTTTCAAGTGTGAGTTCTCCTGTTCCATAAGGGCATAAATCCGACTGCATGGTAGCTGTGTGCCTGGGACTAGATCGATCTGGTAGTCGTAGGGTTTGTGTGGTGGTAGGGTGTTTGCTTGTTCTTTCTCAAAGACGTCCTGGTAATCGTGGTATTCCGATGGTAGCGTGCCAGTTAACCCCAACACCTTCTCATTCCCTTGCCCTGGTTTAACCGATTTTTCCAAACATGAGCCTGGCTTGAAGCATGAACCGAGACTTTCTTCAGAGAAGGCAGAGATATGATGAGCTTACACTTTCAAACACCTCACAAATACCACTGAAGACTATTATTTTATGAGAATTCTTCAAGTTCTTATGAGTGATATGAAGTTATTAGTGGCGCATTTGAAAGTGTAAGGGCTACAGAAAATATAAAATACAGACATATCTTTGAAACACCTCACAAATACCACTGAAGACTATTATTTTATGAGAATTCTTCAAGTTCTTATGAGTGATATGAACTTATCTGTGGCGCATTTGAAAGTGTAAGCTCATCATATCTCTTTGTTACTCGACAACGGAGTTGAGGGTCTCTGAGTCTCCGTAGACGCTTACACCTGTGCGACAAAGAGCTAATACGCAGTCTCTATAATCAAGGTTTTTCAGATCTCTGAAACATAAATCTAATTAGTTTGCGAGGTATAACCACAAAAGGTATCAACCGAAAAGCCCCTCAACAACCGTCAATTCTTCAGAGAAGATCAGCCTCTTGGTGCGCCAGTCGATTTGCAGATTGTGTGTCTCCAACCATGGTATTCCCAGGATCAACCGACACTGGGGTGCTCCAATTAGATCGAAGACAATGTCTTCCTGATGGCCGTCCTGACAAAGAGGTGTCACTAGTTCAGTTCAGTGTGTTACCGGGCTCGAGACCAACGGGGTACCATCAACTGCTGTGACTTTGTCTGTGGTCGTTTTCTGCCGCAGGGAGGGACCCATCCTACTTGCCAGGTCTGGTCGATGTAGTTCCCGGTTGCACCACTGTCTATGTACGCTTCCAAAGCATGCATTTTAGACGGTTGTTTGGGATTAACCAAGGTCACCGGTATGACTAGATGCAAGGCCTGTGGTTCCTCCTTACTGCTCGGCAAGCGGACCTCTACTCTTGCCGAGCCCGGGAGTTTTCCGAGTCAAGTTCTGTGTCTTTATCGGTGGCTCCTACTATTTTTCTGGGGGGTTTCACCGGACATTCGCGGAGGAAATGACCGGATTTACTGCAATAAAAACACAGCTGCTGCTGCCTCCTTTTTTCCCTCTCTGCCTTCGTGAGTGGGCTCCGCAAGTCCCCGATTTGCATGGGTTCTGGATGGGTGTCTGATGGTCGGGCGGGAGACTCCTTTGGACGTACATACACACCTCGCCCCTCAAACTTAGCCCAGTCGGACTTACGATCTTGCAACCTATGATCCAACTGGACGACTAGATCTATGAACTCTGCACACCCTTCCGGCGGATTCACTACTTGGGCCAGGACGTCCTTTAGCTCTCCTCGCAATCCCTGGTAAAAGAGTGTGGTCCTTTTCTCTTCCGGCCAACTGGTTTCGGCCACAAGCCGATTGAATGCTGCTATGTATGTCAGCAGGTCTTGGTTGCCCTGTCTGAGGGATAGGATTTTGTTATCCAAGGCCTGTCCTCGGGTGTGACGGGCATACAGTTTTTCTAGTTCTTGTGAAAACCCCCAGAAGTCGTGCAACAACGGGTGGTCCAGATTCACTAGAGGTATTGACCAGTCGGCTGCGCAGCGCCCAAGGTACGATGGAACAAAAGCGACTCTTGACTGGTCATTTGGAAATGCTCCTGGTCTACAGAGGAAGTGTAGGCGACACTGGTTCATGAACACAGCAAATTTAGCAGGATCACCCGAAAAGCGTTCTGCTGGTGCCAACGGGGTAGTCTCTGGTAAAACCACTTGCACTGGCATGGGTGTTGATGGTGCTACTGCTGGTATGGTGCCAGGTAGAGGTGCCTGTCCAGCTTGGGTCTGAAGTAGTTGATTGGCTAATTCCTCTGTACAGTCTCTGTTCACGATTAGTTCCCTTCTTAGGGTGTTTGTTTCCTACCGAGCGGCATGTACTTCTGCCCGCAACTCCCCCAGCAATTGGGCTAACTGGTCAGTATCAGATGTTTCCATGGCGCCCAGGCGGATATTCAGACATGGCTTCGCGTTCTGTAATGCTCACCTTGTTTCCGTGGGGGTGCTGATTCGTCAGGAGGGCTACTTCTGCTGAGGCGTCTGGAATTCCCTGCTACTATGGTTCCCCTAGCAAACGAAGGTGTGCCTTCAATGAGGTCTTGCTTGAAGTGTGCTTTCATGGTACCCCTTTCCTTGTTTGTGCCTTAGGGTCCAGAAGCGAAAGGACCATCAGGTGTGCGTAATTATTGTCAATTGCCTGACTCTGCCTGACCCTTGTGTTGGGACATGTCAGGTAAACGGCTTGGGTGTAAGTCCGTTGTCTATCACGGTGTAGGAAAGTGTTTCTGTTGGAAAAGGTAGGTAGAACATCTGAATATCCCACAGGGTAGGATGGGGAAAAGGTGTTATAGGGAAGGAGGTACTGCATCTCACATATTGGTGCCCCACTTCTTTCCCCGGAGACCCCCCATCCAGGTGATTCTCACGCACTGGTCCACCCCCAGGAACTGGATCCAATAGTGATGGCCATGTCCTGGCCACCTGGATGACAGATCCCCGGGGACTAGTGGATGAGTCACATTCAGGTTTCTGTAACGATCACCTGTTTCCACGAGGGCTCTGATCCGTCAGGAAGGCAACTTCTGCTGAGGTGTTTGGAATTCCCTGCTACTATGGTTTCCCTAGCAAAGGAAGGTGTGCCTGCAATGAGAGGGTTCCTGATCAGTTCAATCCACTGTTGTAACCTTGGGCCCGCCTCCCTTGTGCCCTTGTACGTGATTTTATTGCTCAGAATACTTCTTCTTACCTTCTTTATAGTGAAGGCGAGCTCTCCATCCTGCTTAATTCAGCAGGGGCGCTGTTGGTCCAAGTTACGTCACTGGAGCTTTGTGCGGTGTAGGGTGCCCAGACCTGCTGTGACTCCTCTCAGGTATTAGTTTTTGATCTTGTAAAGTCTTTCTAGTAGTGGCTTTCTCACTTCCACGTTCCTCTCACGTGTTGTGTTTTATGAGTCTTTTCTCTGGCAGTCTTTATTGTACTAATGTCTTTCTCCTTTCCTTTGCTGTTGTTGCTGCGGTACCGACACGTATGACTGCTCTTGCTGTGATACCAACATGTGTGACAATTGCAGCTGCGATACCAACACGTGTGAAGCACTTGGTGGGATCGAGACTTCAATACGTGGTAAGTATAGCTTTTCGTTACGAGCGTTAGCGAGTATTTTCCGTGTTCACTAACCTTGTTCTTTTGTCTTTCAGGCACCAGGTGCGGAGCCGCATCCTGGACCGGATCGCAGATGAGCGAAGATGCGGACAGGTAAACGCGTGCAGAATGGAGCGGCCGCTGTATCGGGCAACACTGGTAAATTGATCTGGATTGTGAAGATGTTGCGGTCGTGCAGCGGCGATCCTGATCAAGGTAAGCTGGTCTAGATAGATGCAGAGATGGCGGTCGTTGCAGTGGGCGTTCCTGATCAAGGTAAGCTGGTCTGGGTTGGTGAAGAGATGATGGTCGTTGCCGCAGGAGTTCCTGATCAAGGTAAGCTGGTTCGGAGTCGCTGGATCTTGGATGCTGAGCGGCGGTGAGCATGTGCTGCTGCTTGGAAGCAGAACAACACGAAGCATGGATTGCTGGATGGGTGCGGCTTATAAAGACGGCCCGCCCAAGGTTGCAGCCACACCCTGAACACTGGACCGCATGAAGGAGATTGTGCAACTCTCTACCTGCCATGTTGGATCACCAAGAGTGTAGTGCTGAAACACCTGAGCATTTCTTATGTGCCTGGCGCCAAAGACTCCAGGACTGGGTCAAGGTGGGCCCTTTTCCATTCCTAAAGGGGCTTATACCTTGACCATATTCCAGATGTCGTACCATGACCCCTTGTGTTGTCTTGGGGCAACACTGAGTTGTGACAGCTTCTCAGAGTGCCCATAGTCTGTGTTACCTGGCTTTAGCTTCCTATATTCCAGTCCTGAGTTTCCTTGTTAGCTGTCTGTAGTCCTGCCCTTGTTATTCCAATCCAGATTCACTTTTTCTTGAATTCCTTGTTACCATTCTGCAGTTTAGTCCTTGTTTTCCTAGTCCAGAGTTTCGGTCCTGGGGTTTCTTGCTCCTGGTCTATAGTTCAGTCCACTGTTCCTTGATTCCGGTCCTTAGTTTCTAGTCTGCAGTTCCAGTCTGCTGTACCGTTGCACTTAGATTATTTTCTTCTTGCTTTTCCTCTTTCATTCCTGGTTTCTGTCCTGAGCCTTGCTTACTATGACTTCCTATTCTTCCCTGGATATTTCTGTTGCTGTTCTTGTCCTCACATGTGCTTGTGTAACTACTTTGTTCAGATTTTGGGTGCTGGGTTTCCCAGCCGGCAATCTCTGCCCCTTTCCTTTGTCACATTTCAGTATTCTACCCTGTGCCATATTTTTAACAATGTGCTAGTTCCTCGTTCAGGAGGTTTCCTTGTTTGTGCATTAGGATCCAGACACAGACACCCACTACTGCTGCTCCTTTCAATGAGCATTCAGAGGGAGGCCCCGTAACAGTAACCAGCTCAGAAGGCTAGAGTTTCACCAGACCCTGTGGGAAACTGCTCCCCCATTCTTTGTACACCTCAAGTGGGAACCTAAAGTGTTTTCTTTACTTGTACTCCCTGACCCTTTCTGTTCACTGCCTTTGTTGCCTATCTGTAGTACTTGCCTATTCTTTCTTGTCTGCAGGATTACTTACACTCCTGTCTCTTGTGCACTTTTCTCCCCTTGGCTTCGTGGGCACGTCTCTACCGTCAAGCTCCTGGCAGTAGGTGAACTACTACTTTCCTGACTCCAGCGAACACCCAGGAGCCCAGCGCTGGCATCTGGCATTCCCGCTGTGTGCAACCTTCTCCGCGCAGAACTTCTGCTTCTATGCACCTGAGCCTGTTGGCTCTACCTTCCTTCTTCCAGCCTGTTGGTCGCACAGAGAGGAGCAGCCCACTCCCACCAGCAGTCACTTCTAGTTTATTGAGGCCCTGATATAAATGTCCTGGCACAGGTGCGTGCTTCCAGCAACTAGAGCGGCGCCTTTAGTGAGGGGTCAGAAATGGGAGGTGGACACAAAGCGGTAATGTTTGCAACATTAGACATCTTTATTAAAAATAAAAGGGTTAGATAAAGGCCTTTCTTACCCGACCCTAAAGAGAGTTTCCCTGCCTAGGAAACTAAAAATAAAGATCAGTCTGTGTCTCATCATCCAAATTATGCAAACTGTCCTTGTGTCCAAAACGTATCTGGCCCTCACACTAAAAATAAACAACCAAAAGTGTAAGGTAAATGTCTCTGTTTTAGATTCAGTAAAGGTTCCCTTCCTCTTGGACTATTTCAAGTAGGATAGCGGAAATGTCCTTTTCACACAACACTTTCTACAGGATGACAAAAAAGTATTTTCAAACAATAACTTTTGAAGAATAACAAAGGGGTCTCTTTTAAAACAACTTCTTGTTTGGTCTCCTGGTATACTCCCCTGCCAGTAATTCCTCAGTAATTTCTTTAGATCCCCCAGTATACTCTCCAGTCAGGTATATTTTTTCAATGTCTTTTCATTTCATATACTTTAAATGTATTACCTGGTGTACACTTCTGCCATGAATCCCCTTCTGTGTTTTTGTAGATCGCCTGTTATACTCTCCTGTATCTTTTTCTCAAAGGCTCACTGCCTGATGTGCTTCTATCGATGAACAACATACGTATGCCAACGAGAGAATGCATAATTTTTTTATTTTTGTTATTTATTAAAGCCAAATATAGAGTGCTATCGTGTAAATGTTCAGGCCCTTATTAGATGGTATACCAGCAAGTACTAGTATATTATTTAAATCAAAGTTTCCTAACTTGCCGAAAACAAGAAAGTTCAAAATAGATTGAAAATGAAATACTAAAACACAGATGGTATGAGTAAGAACGGGCCGTTTACTATAAGCCTGTGTATACATTTTTCATACTAGTTTCATATATTTAAACTGACATTGTGTTCACAACCATGAGTGAGAATAGAAGAGTGAGGTGTAAATAGGAAATTACTCAGAAAGAGAATAAAGCTGCCATTTCCCCATCTGACTTGCAATTCAATGAAACAAACAAAATACAATGTTCTCCACAGTTTGGATTTGATTTGATCTAATGGTCCTTTAATAGTATTACGTTATCTGCTTTCATGCAGAAATCTTATATTCATTAAAAAAAAGAAATTATTGTGTCCATTTTAGTTGTTAATTTACTGTTTCCATGAGCCTTACAGTACAGTTCTGAAAGAGACACCTATATTTATCAAATGTTTGCTATTTTCATAGGTTTGATACTCCAAAAAAATAAAAGAAGGGTCCTTTATGCTGTGTTGTTGATGTGCTTATTTCACCAGCACTTCTTATAATGTTCTCTTTCAGTATCGTTTACTGTTTATACTTCATTGGCTACAGGTACTACCTGTTCCAACTTACCCCATATAGACATCTCAGATATGGAGACTTGCTCAAGTTCTGTCTGTTAACTTCTTCACTCTTGTTCCTTTGCTTGTGGCAATACTTGTTCCAATTTTCCCCCAAATTGACAACTCATATTAGAGACTTGTACAGATTTTGGGCCTCATTACGAGTCTGGTCGTAAGCGTGCCAGGAAAACTGACAGGCTACCGCCGGACCCATATTACCATTCCGCCTAAGTGATTCCCGGAATCACCGGGGAACTACAACCCCGGTGACCCAGGAATTCTGGAGGCAGAATTCTGTAATTCCCCATTCCCATGGAGTCCCATAGGACTTGATGGGGTTGGGGACAATGGAAACACTGGTTCCGTCTATGAAGGAGCCGGTGTTTCTATTTGCGCCTGCAGGCGGGTGGTGTCAATCCCGCCAGGTCAGACCTGGCGGGATTGACACCACCCGCCTGCAGGACTCTTAATAAGCCAGTCCGGTTTTACCACCACCATTCTTTCCGGACCAGCAGGGTTGTAATGAGGCCCTTTGTCTTTCAACTTCTTCATTAATGTTCATTTGCTTGTGATCATTTACTCCAACTTTCCCATATTGACTTCTCTTATATGGGGATTTGTGTAAATTCTGCCTTTTTATTTTACTTGGTTGGTATTCAAAATAACTATTTAAATGTTCATAGGCCTACAGGCATGCCTGGGGGTCCCCAACACCTATGGGTAGACTCACCGGTGTTGGATGGCGTTTCCGACCAATGGCCCATTGCTGTGGTGGAGATCTCACTCTGGGGAAGCTTCTCCTGCCTTGCAGACCCCCATTCATTTCTCCCGCCGGCTCCATATTTGTTTTAAACAAAAATATCAGAGACAGGAGATGTTACATGTCTATATGAAGTATGAGTGGTTTCCTGTTCATTTCGTTTTGCAGGAAGGGGTTTGGGGGTTTTACAACGAGAGGGATTTGTAAAGTGACAACAAGCCATCAAGAACTCGGGAATCCTTCTTCATTATGAGGTGAAGAATAATGCATCTCTTCGGATCGGGTTACCACCTCTTCCTGACAGCCGACTCCTCCAATGTGATGCTCCCTCATAATACCACCAGGATCAGGTAGCAGCTGCTGTCCCCAGGCCACATCTTTTGCAGGGGATCAGTGATGACTCCACAGGAGTCATCGCACTGTGCTGAGGGCTTCCCTTGCTCTGCAATCCTCTACTACTGTTCTTCGTCACGGTATTGAGGTGTTTCTGGGAACAGTAGTCACCTTTTGGTAACTTCCATAAAAACCTTGTATGAATGTTCAAAATGGGTTTTGATGGCAAGTCAATCAAGGAGGATTGATATGTAGAGTTATAGCAGATGACATTAGCAGTTTCAAAAGGCAGTCTGTGTTTCAGACTTAGTTCACATGTGGTAACAAGAGGGATTCAACACTCTCCAAAGAGGGAGCAGGGAAGGAATTACAATAGACCATTAGAGTGTTGCAAATGGGAGGTTCATCCTGCATACCATGTCTCATCCGATGAAGCCATGACATCTCCCCAGAGGTTGTCTCGTCCCATGTGATCCTCTCTCATTTAGCTGGCCCCAGGTTCAGGATAAGGAAGCGGCTGCCATCCCCTGGCCACATGGGAGGAGGGCACCACCGGCGAAACAGTGATGATTCCATCAGATTAATCACATACCCTTCCCCTTGAGATCGGGGCTTCCCACACAAGGAGTATTATTTCGGTGTTTGTCAGTGGTTCCCTCCACTTAAGGAGTTTCTTCTTTAACTTTGGTATCCCACCTCCAGATATAACCTTCTGCTAAAAACCCATCTTCTTCCCAAGAATTGAAAGAGGAAATAGGGAAGGGAGGTCTTCTTTGTATTTTTCTGTAGGGTTTTGAAACCTGGGATGTCTGTGACAATTAGGCTTCCTCGGGCAGCACAGGAATAACAGCAGCATTTATTTGGGTTGATTCCCCTTGAACTCGGATGGTACCTGGCGTTTTGTGATATACCTCCTCATCCCCATGGACACAGGTAATCTTTTATTGGGGTTCCCCTTCTAAAATCTCTATTTGAGATTTGATTGGGTTGTAGTGCAGTCTGCTTACTCCCTGAGTCAATAGGCTTTAACCGGTACCATGTTTACTGTGGCGTAGTTATGAGTCTGAAACAGCGCACCTCCAAAGAAAAAAATACTAGCAGTTTCAATGCTTTCTACTTCAAGAAGGCTACCTTCCTCCCAATCTCTTCCCATCCTGTAACCAATCGCCATGGGTTCCTCTTTTTGTTTGAGGGAAAATTCCTGGCCAAATGTCCAGACTGTCCACAAGAAAAACATACAATGGATGGAGGAGGGTTTAAGGGACCGTCCCTTCTCTGGTTTTATTTCCCTTCTTTCTTTACTTACCATGGGTTTTCTTTCTCCCCATCCCTAGATCTCTTAGTATAGATTACTGGAAGCTATCTTGGTTTCTATCTTTTACAGGAAAAGGGGAACGACAAAACCCCTTCTGATCTTTTCTGGGCTCTTCATTCCGGTGTAGGCTTTGTAAATCTTGATTGGCTTCGCCATGTTTTGAGCAGTTTCTATAGCCATTGCTCAACTATGTCTGTTTAACTAAACCAAAAACTAAGGATTGTCAGAATGTCCAAAACAAAACTGTCCTGTGTCCAAAGTTCTATGCTGACCTTCACACTATAAACTCAATTCTAAGGTGAAGATGGTAATGTCTTTAACCCTGACTGGTTCATAAAAGTGTTCACAAAGGAAAAATAAATAATTCCAACACAAATGTTCTTCAAGGGCAAAGGTCCTGACTCCAGAGGATGTCTTCCTTCCCCTGGATTCCTCTTTACCTTTTTTTACAAATAACAGTTTGTTTTTCCTCTTGATCAATGTCAAAAAGCATACAGAATTTTGTTTGGTCTTTGTTTTGTACCTCTTCTTCTGGTTAAAATATTATTTTTCTTGGTCCTGATATTTCTTCTCAGGGCCTCCTTACTCTTGCTACATTTCCTGTGACTGCCTGGTATACTTTCCTGCCAGGGCTTCTTGTAATCACACACTTGTAATTGCCTGGTATACTCTCCTGCCAGGGCTTCTTGTAATCACACACTTGTAATTGCCTGCTTCAGAGGCTTCAGAGTTGTCTCCTCCATGTGATCCTCCCTTATATAGCCACCCCCAGGGTAAGGATCCAGTAGCGCTGCCTTCCCCTGGCCACATGGGAGGAGGTAACTGCTGGGAAAACACTAATGACTTCATCAGATTCATCACAGTAGGCTATTTTTAAAAAGTCTCTCATCACCTTCAGTACCAGTTCTTGTAATTTCTTCAGTTGGTTTCTGGGCTTACTCTCTTTTCTCTGGACAATGTTCAGTTGATCCCTTGTTATCCTCTGATACAGGCTACTATGCCTTTTGGATTCCTCTGACATATATTTTCTTAGCTGGGATAGGGTTTCTTGGTGATTAATGTTCTGCCTCTTCTGAGGTGGCATACATAGCCTTTCTCCTTTATGGGCTCCAATGGCCTTCACTTTGCACTCATAGGATTCTCTTTCTGAAATTGTCCACTTTTTGCTTTATGGGTTGTTTTCCCCTCTTCCCAGGGTATTTGTATCCGAGGCTTAATGGTCTCTCTTATAGAGTTATTCATGATTCTCTTTGTCACATTGTTACAGTTCCAGTGTATCATGTTTCTATTCCATATCTCCTCAATTTCACTAAGTTTTTCCAGATGGATAATGATTCGCCCGCAGCTTCCCGGTTCTCTTCTTCTTCCCGATTTGTATTCCTGTCTCCTCGGCTCTCCATTGCCTGTGAACACTCAGCCTCCAGTGTTTCACTCTCACGTTCAGACCATTTCTGAAAGTCGCTGGCTCCTTGGAGCTCCTTGGCTCCACCTCTCTCAGCTGTCACGCTGTCCGGGAGCTTCTCCTGCTTATGCCCTCTCTCTACTTCACCTCCCCTGAGCATGTCCTCCTTTTTGTCTACTCATCTCAGTTAAATGGAGTTTAAGAGACAGATTCTCTTTCTTGTTTGTGATGACATATTGTGACTTTGTCTTCAGGCAAATCTCTGGATTTCATATTGTTTTTTTATTTCTGACATTAAGATGAATGGCTTAGGGAATTACTCACAGGAACTAGGAGTCCTAGTTGCCAAAGGGGGAGTCTCTCCCGATTAGGTCCTGCTTGCCTCGATGCCTAGGGAGGGTGCTGCGGAGTAGGTTCACCTGCCTAGCCTCACAGGGGGCCTCTCTCTTGGGGGGAAGGGATGAATTCCCTGGATTCGTCACAAACTTCACGCAGTATGCATCATATCGCTCTGTATCCATTCTGACGTGAAAATGCTTGTAAAGATCTTGGGGAACAGATTTGATGGGGTCTTGCCTTCTCTGATATATGGGGATCAGGTGGGATTTATCCGGGGTCGTCAAGGCTCGGATAATGTTCGAATGATACTGGATCTGATACATGTGACCCGACAAACTGAGAATTTGGCATATGTGCTTTATCTGGATTCAGAGAAGGCATCTGATAGAGTAGAATGGCAGTTGTGACAAATACAGACAAAACATCCCTTCTGGCCAGAGGGGAGCCACCACCTTTAAGTCTAGGGAGGTGAGCAGGGGAGCAATACCCTCCCTAGGTTTCTGGGCAAGTGGTAACTCTATGGGAGTGCCCCCCCTCTTGGGGACAAGGACTCCCATTCCAGAATGGAACTCCCAGTCCAAACGACCTTGTATTCATATATGAATATGGAAAAGACTTGTACATCTCCTACAACCACAGTATTTTACAAAGATCCGTCCCTGATGTGGCACTTGTTCACCCTGTTTTAGGGGTTTTGTGGCCATTATGAAGCGAAGGAGTGAGTAATAGGGTGCTTTCTACGTGGCCTTCCCCTTGAGTTTGTTGTAGGGTCCTCCTATAGATATTGGTAAATTGCGATTCCGCTTTACTTAAAACTGGTCTGATTTAGGATTGGAAAGAGTATTTTGAGTTTTTCATGGAAGGCAGGTTTAAAGATGCCTATACTGTGAAGTCCATGTTGGGGCGGAATGCCTCTGGATTTTTGTCTACTTGAGGTTGAAAGGCTGCTGATCCTAGATGGAAGGTGAATTTGGGTAGTGCAAGGAACTCATGATGGCAACAGTAAAGACAGACACAAGTAATCACAGTTCAAGGGTGTTTATTAAATTGTATATGCGGGTTCAAAAAAGGCCTATTGTAAGCCTAAATCTAAGATGGGAGCAAGCTACGACCATCAAATAATAAGAAGGCAGTCCTAGTGACGTCTTGTCTGATAAAAAGGGCCTATACTAAGAAAATTATTTTGCCAAACCTTACGCTAAATACAAACAAAGAGTATGGGATAGGGTTCACAAATAAATCAGGATGCAGTAGTCGAGGACTCCCTTCCACACGTTTTGAGCACGGGACAAGTTGAGACTCCTGAGTACTGCACAGGCTCCAGCTTCCCCAGAATGAGCTACCAGTTCTGTTCTCAACTATGAGAGCCTTCGGTGGTTAAGTCTCTTTTCTGCAAAAAGTCTCTTGCCTCCAAGGATTTGATGTGTTCCAAAATAATAAACCAAAGTTCCTTTCTGCTTGCACGTTGGGTGATGCTTTTTCACCCCTGGGTCCCCCTCTTCAAGGCGCAGATCCCTCTCAAATGTCTGCCTCCCTCCGTCGGGTTCACTACGGCTTTCAACACAATCTTCTTTGTGACATCTATTTGATTCACAAATCCTAGAGTCTTTTTGAACAGTTCACTGTGGATATCCCTCTGCTGGTTTCACACTTGTCGACACACTATTCACTGGGACTTCAGACTTCGCCCCTTTTATCGGCATCCCTCGGTCGGGTTCACTCTTGCCAACTTTACGATGTGGGATTCGCTTCCCTTAGCTTCAAAATCATCTGTTGGTCAAAGGCTTTCGACTGTACAGAGGATTTTACTAGAACCCTGTATGTCCACTTTGACCCCCTTCTCGCCTTTCTCCCAAGGTCTTCTGGTTACGGTAGAACAACAACAGGGTAATCGCCCAGAGTTTCCCGAGTGAGCACCCATGTGGTGCTTGACTCGTCTATGCTGGCTTTCCCCTTGCGTATCAACAGTTCTTTGTAATTTCTTTAATCAACAGTTTGTTACTTTCATTCAACACAGTTTGGTTTCTTATCAGCTCTCCTCTCGACTCACCGGCTTTGATGAACCGCTTGGCTTTTCTTGTCTCTGGAGTCAAGGCCGGTACCATGGGGCCAAGCATCTCTCCCTGGCTTGGTTGTCAGTGGAGGAGGGCCCTGTGTACTGTTGGCATTTACTGCAACACACCCTGGCTATTGTTCGTGGTCTTACGATTCCTTCTGAGGAGGTCTCACAGGTTTCAGTAGGGACCTCACCCACTTTGAATGGGTTTTTGACTTTAGTGTTTCGAGGAAGGGTATTGTCTCTAAGGTTTATAGAGTCCTGGTCACTAGCGATAGGTTGTGGAGATGTTTCAAGGGGTTCTGGGACTCAGCAGTGAGAGGGCTCATTCCCAATCAATTGTGGGACAAAATATATAAAGTAACGTTCCACAGAAATCTCTCAACACATGCGATGGAGCATAATTATATAGTCCACCAGGGTTGGCATAGGACCCCTCAGAAAATCTCTAAACTGTTTTCAGGCTCTTCACTCATGTGTTGTAGGGGTTGTGGTCAAATGGGGACATTAATTAATAAGTGGTGGACGTGTCCTATTATACATCATTTTTGGGCTGAGCTTTTGAGTTGGATCAAAGTCCTGACAGGGGTCCCTTTAAAGGTGGACATTCTGATGTTCTGCTGTGCATCCCCCTAAGTGATTAGAAGGGTTATAGATTTCTGAGGATATGGGAGGCGCTCCTACGAGTGGGCAGACTGGAAGTAGCCCAGAAGTGAAATTACAGGTCACCCCCAATAAATCAGATTGGCTATGGAAGGTTTGGGGTATGTATCATATAGAGAAGCTTACATACATGTCACACGATGACCTATCTTTGTTTGAGGAGGAATGGGGGGCCTTCATGGAGAACTTGGATAGAGCTTAGGGGATTTCTCTCAACCCAGGCGATGGAGGTCCATCCGAGCTTAGTGACGGAGAAATGGTAAACTGATGCTAAACATGGGGGTGTGTAGATTTTTTGTAATGAGAAGTCAGAGGGTCTGGGGTATTCTGTTTCACAGTTGTGTGACCTGGTGAACCTTGTGAGAACTTAACAGGGCATTTCCGATTTGAGGTCCCGGTGGGAATATGCTGGTTATGGTATGACTTTTCATTCCAGTGACCATCCCTTTTCATCTTTTCAACTTTTTTTGTATCCAGAAATGTGTCATTTGTTTTTTTGAATTGTATGTCATGTTGTCTTTATTAAGTTGGACGGAATTGGTAACCTTGTAGTTGCAGTTATGGCTGACAATCTGTATTGTGGTTATGTGTTTGTGTTGATATTTAATTAATAAAGCATTAAATATAAATGGGAAAAAAGGGATTGCCTTGTAATTCAGCTTAATTATCTGGCAAGCCACCAGGTATATCCATTATGTTTCTTCTCTGCAAAACGGATTGACTTTAGGCCTTCCAATGACCTTAACTATGTATTACAAAATTCACTTTCATACATGGCAATGTGACCCATTTAATTCGGGAGGCCTTTGTGCGCTGTTTTTCTTTGCATGCTGGGTCTTGTAGTCCTATATTCATATTTTAAATCCAATTATAAAAACAGTGGGCTTCATTACAAGTTTGCCGGTCCGGATATAAGGGTGCCGGTAAGGTCACCGGCACCCTTGTTTCTGGATCCGCAAACTATGGGTTTGCCTGCCAGAGCCGATGTGCACGACAGGTATGACCCTGCCGGGCACAGCGGTCATGGCAGCCGGTGCTTCCATGTCCCCACTCCCATGGAGTCCTAAGGGACTCTATGGGAATGGAGATTAACGAAATTATCTAAATGGAATAGGATATGTTGATACTTAAGTAGTTTGCTTGGAGTCCAGAAGGTCCTTAAAAAAGTTTATTTGTTGTGTGTATATGACTGCTAGGGAACCTGATCGATATCCAGAGGGCCCATGGGCATATCTTAAAGGAAAGAAAGGGCATGAGGGAGGGTGATCATAATCAATTAACGGGGGACTACCCGGCTTAGGAGAATAACTTCTCATGTCTCATTTTTTTATACCCTGCATATAGATTAACTTAGCTTGCCATCAGTTTACCTTGCTATGCTCTGGTTTCCCATGATCCTTCCCATACTACTGTGCACCATACATCCAAACAACGTGAGGAGGAGAGAGCAAGGTTGCCTGTGTCTTAAATGCAACGAAAAATGAAACATGCCACCTTCCATTACAAAGAAAAATGCAGCTTTCCTTTCTCAGTGGTTCTATATTTCATGAAACGCTTTCCATTCGAAGTGAAAGCAAAAGCGTTTCTTCCGGCTTGGGCTGTGTTGCACACGTTGGTCTTGCAATCTGTAATTCTGAACGGAAAGTTAACTCTTTCCGTTCTGAAACTACACAGAGACCAACGCGGCAACATGGGAACAGGTAAGCAATTACTGTGTAATTGCGGGCTGTATTCAATCTGCGGGCTATACTAGTTCATATAGCCCGCAGATTGACCAATCACAACCCTCAAACACACTCTAGGGTGTTCTAATTGAAAATAGATCATTAAATCTTAATAGGTCATCGATCTTATGACTGCTCTCAGAGATCCAGAGGTTAAGGGGCATCTCCTCAAGGGATATTCAGAGAGTGGCTTTTGTGGATCGCCACTCTACAGATCGAGCAGTTGCCTGCTTTAGCTCCAAATTGATTTTTGATCTGCTGCTGCGGGAACACGATAAAATTAGACCTTTTGGTTTTGATCTAACACATTACAACAAACTGTTGGCATCAGGTACTCCTGTAGTACGGAGGGTAATAACATGCCCAGGGGGAAGAAAATATACTCCCTAAATCCAAAAATGAGAACATCTGAAGAAACAAATGATAGGTTGTGGTTGCTAAATGTGATTCAAAGTGTGTCATGACCAATTTGGGGCTTCTTCTGTACTTTAAGAGCATCGTCGAGCAGTAGTGTCTTGGAATACCCGAGGGCATGCCTACATTTTTTTATCTCCAGAAGTGGGAGCCAAATTTAGGCTGTATGAGATCATCTCCCTTCAGGAAAATTGATTAAAAACTGCCTGCTCATTTGATGGATTAAGTGTGTGCTGTCAGCCTGCTAAACAAGGAACAATGGGTCGTCCTTGTGGGGGACTCTTGATGTTAGTGAAATCATCCCCTAATATCTGTGTATGAAGAACTTTGGATGTGTCCTTTGGAGTCTTGGCCCTACATGTTAAATGTACACTTAAGATAACTTTTGAAATCGACCCCGGTAGAAAAATAACAGTCAACCACAGGAGGCTGCACCACATCAGTGATCAGACCGATGGAGACTCGGGCGAGCTGGCTATCGTGTCCTTGGACGCGGTTAAAGCCTTTGATTCAATGCGGTGGCCGTGGTTGCTGGCAACTCTGAAAGGATACGGGATGGGACCTGGATACATTAGGTGGGCCCAGCTGTTATATAGCCCCCCAATAGCGAGAGTGAAAACAGGAACAGTAATTTCAGATAAATGGCAACTCAGCAGAGGGACCAGACAAGGTTGTCTCTGGTCACCCATGTTATATATTCTGGCATTAGAGCCCCTGGCAATTTGCCTGAGGCAACAATACGGGGAGGCGGGGATCAGTACGACAGGAGGAATACACCTAATATCACCATACGCAGATGATATGCTCCTTTACTTGCGCTACCCGGAGGAAAACCTGCAATATGTGCTGGAGGTGATGAATCGGTATGCCACCCTCTCAGGCATATCGGTGAACCCCAGAAAGTCCAGCTTGTTCCCCTTGGGCAGGTATAAGGGGATCCCATTGGAAAGGCTTCCCATTTTACAGATACCTTGGCAGACTGAGACGTTCAGATATCTGGGCGTACACATCTACCATAGTGTTGAGGCAGAGCACAAACACAATACGGAAAAAGCAGTGGATGGAATCAAAAACAGTATGGTGTTCTGGTCTAGATTACCCCTTGCTATGACGGGAAGAGCAGCGCTGCTCAAAATGGTGGCATTTTTTGTGAATGTCCCGTATTTGATCCCTAGTCGCTTTTTTGTGAGACTTCATGGCTTGTGCAGGGGCTTCATATGGCACAGCTCCAGAAATAGGGTGGCCCTGTGGAAACTACAAAATGCATGTGACAGGGGAGGCATAAACCTACCGAATTTTGAATTGTACTACTTAGCGGGACAGCTGATGTATGTGGCTAGGTGGCTTACTGCAGAGGACTCGGCTGAGGCTAGGCTCTTACGAGGTGATACAGCCCCATACTTCCTTGGAGAGACAGTGTGGTTGCATAAAAATAAAATGGTAGGGATGGGGAGTCTTTTGGTGTTGGGCTGGGAAGTCTGGCGCAGAGCATGGAGGACTGTGGGCGACCTAGACCCGCACTCTCAGCAGGTCCCGCTGGCGGTGCTATGCGGGGAAAATTCTCAACTGTTCAAAGGGGTCCGGAGATATTGGGAACCAGTGGGCCTAGCCACCCTCGGAGATGTATGGCAGGAGGGGGAGGCACTGGAATTTCTGAGGCTGCATGAGGAGACAGGGGTGCATAAAGGCCAATATATTACTTACACCAGGCTCATGAAACGGGTGAGGGAGAGGTGGCCTGAGACGGTGTTAGGGGAAGAACCTGATGCCACCTTAGAATCAATGTATAATGTCTCGGAGGGAGGGCACGAAATATCACGGATATATGAGCTCCTGAGCGCAAAAGCAGGGAAGGAGCTGCTGCAACTGAGGCATGACTGGGAAGAAGAGATGGGGGAACCCATGACAGAGGGACAGTGGGATAGAGTTCAGAGATACCACAAGAAGGTATCCCGGAATGCTAGACACCAGCAGATACAGCTTTATATCACCCACAGAGCTTATTTGACCCCCGGGCGAGTAGCCAGGTTCGGAGGCTCGGCCATACAGAAATGCCCCAAGCGTGAGGAGGTAGAAGCAGGGCTGTTACATATGTTCTGGGCTTGCCCTGAGGTGCAGAGATTCTGGGAAGAAATAAAGATGAAAATGGCCAGGGGAGGGGTGGTGCTTGATGTGGGGTCTGCCTGGGCATGCATGCTCGGGTGTTTCCCTAGACCACGTAATTCAAAACACGTCAGTAAGATGAAGGACCTGGCCTATATCCTAGCCAAGCGTAGAATAGCTATGGGTTGGAAGGTGACCCAGAGGCCCAGGGTGGAGATATGGTGGGCAGACCTCTTAAAATGGGCAGAAGCGGAAACCATGGTGTGGTATGAAGCAGTCACTAGAGTAGGAGAGGAGGAAGTGGGCTCTCTGATAGCCTGGAGGCAACTGATGACCATAATGACAAACCCCCACCAGGTCAATCTTGAAACGGAAGGCTCATATGAGTTGATAAATACTGAGAAACTCAAAAGATCCCAGGCAGATGGCATGGAGGAGACGACTCAAGTTTGTGGGGAGGGAGGGAGGGAGACAAGGATGATATTGTGTAAAGTGATGTTTTGATGCGGACTATGACCGTCCGAAAGTGTTGCAATGTTTGGTGTGTGGTTTGTTAAAATAAAAATAAAAATTGTTTAAAAAAAAAGATAACATTTGAAATTCTAGTGGTCAATGTGTACTGGCACGCTGGTATGAATGAGTTGGGAAAGACACTTGAGATTCTTGCTACAGTGATGAATGACTGGTTGGCAAATGTAAATGGAGGTCATATATTATTTATGCGTGACCAGAATTCGGATTGCCTAAATGTAAATGATGTGGTCTATCCTGATGAAGACACAGTAAGAAATAGTACTAAGCAGAAACAAGGTCGCCAATGGCTTGAGGAGCTAGGTGGTTTGTGCCTTGCCCCTTTATATATTGCATTTCCAAGCAAGAATGTACCGCCCACCTGGTCCAACAGAAATACCCCTTCATCTATAGATAATATCTTCACAGACAGTTGGCTTTATCTAAAGTGTTCCTAGTTCTCCATTATTCAAACTAATTGGAGTGATCACTTGAGGCATTGTTCGCCATACATCTGGAGCATCAGCCCAAAACTACCTTGAGGGAGTCGGAGATAAGTGTTAGTCCATCTGGCACAAGGGTCTCCGGGAATGCAGCTAAAGTAGCACAAGAAAATGATTTGGTCATAGAACATATCTCAATTTCTTCAGATGAGTGGAGATTTAACACCTTTTCAGTGGGCCAATTTGGATCCTTTATTAAGGAGTTCTAATGATGAGCAAGGTGCTAAAAAGAAGGGCCCCTTGAATCCTGCTTCAAAAAATCTACATGCCTATAGTGAGGAACCTGTTATACGAAAGTTTGAAATGAGAAAAAACCTGAGAGTGATTGGGAAACAACTGGATATTAATATAGAGGAAAGAAATCTATGAGTAGGAAAGTCTGACAGACATATTACAACTAGTTACATCAGACGCGGAGCAAAAGAAGTCTGGAGAATGACACATTTATGATGTCCATCTTGAGAAATAAGAAAACCTCAGCGTTTTCACGAGTGATTAACGATTTTGATTACGAGCCATCACTTGACGTTATCCATCGTTTGAGCCCCTCTCGAACACCTGGTCCCAGTGGTTTTTTTATTTTTTTTATTAAGTCAAACCCTACCATCTTAGTCTGTTTGTTTCAAATATTGAAAAACTTAAAATATATCCCGAGACCTTGTCCACAGCCTTTATAATTCCAATCTATAAAAAGGGTGTGAGATCAGACTCATTAAACTATATACCAATAGCAGTACTGGATGTGGACAGCAAGGTTTTTGCTCAATCTTGCTGTCCCATCTTGAATGCTGGTCAGTGGACTCGGGGCGATTGGAAATTTGGCAAACAGGTTTCAGAAGAAACATGGGAACATCACTAAATGGCCTCTTATTAAATTGTATTCAGTCCCTTGTTGAGAATGGAAAATATAAATCAATATATATTGCCTCAGTTGATTTAACAGCGGCATTTGACAAAGTTGAGCGAAACCTTTTGTGGTTTAAGCTATATGAATGGGGTATCCCAGTCAACCTTTTGCGGATGATAGCAGGTTTATATTCTACCTAAAAATCCAAGTCCTCTTGAAGCACTTTGGTCATTTATCCATACCGAGGTGTCAGGCAGGGATGCGTTTTGGCTCCCTGCCTGTGTCATGCCTGTGCCATGGGCGCATACATTTACGATCAATATGGACCTTATTTCCCATTTGCGATACTTTGGTGGTGCTTTTCTATTTTTCCCAACAAACTACACTTACCACAATGCACTTGGCTATAACCATCTTTTCCTGGCCATTCCTATTCGCCATCTTTGGAACTACAATCCCAAGAAGCCCTAGGGATCTCCTCTGCTTCCATCAGCTCAGGAACAGAGAGGGAGGTGGCCGATTGTCTTCAAGTGTGCTTAGCCAGGTGCGACCAATTAACCTGCCCCTGTGCTGGGCTGGGCGGTATAAAAGTTGCTGCCTGCAGGAGCCAGTCACTTGCATTAGGAGTCTTTCCGGCACCTTGTTGCTTCGAGCTACGGATCTTGTATGCGGTTCCTCCTTACTCCGGCTTTGGATCCAGTGCCCTGCTGGGCTCTTTACATTGCAGCTGATCACGCCCTGCTGCTTTCCAGCCTCCGCCCTTGCCCTGCCGGGCTCTCTGCTTTGCAGCCGATCACGCTCTGCTGCCTTCCAGCCTCCTCCTTTGCCCTTCCGGGTTTCTGCCTTGCAGCCGATCACGCTCAGCTGCTACCTTCCACCCTGGTCTTCCAGGCTCCTGCCCTGCAGCCTTCTCACTCCGGCTGCCTACAGCCCTTGTTCTCTGGGCTCCCTACTCTGCAGCCTGCCTCACTCCGGCTGCCTCCAGCCCTTGTTCTCTGGGCTTCCTGCTGTACAGCCTGCCTCACTCCAGCTGCCTACAGCCCTTGTCCTCTGGGCTTCCTACCTAGCAGCTTACAGTCCTCTGCAGCCTTCTACAGTCAGCGGCCCTGCTCCTCTGAGCTTACTCCTTGCTGCCCGGTCCTTCTGGCTCCTTGCCGTGCAGCCTGCTTCTCTCCGCTACCAACAGCCCTTGTGCTCGGGGCTTCCTACCTTGCAGCCGATCACGTTCCGCTGCTTGCTACCTACCTTTTTCCGCTGGGTTCTCAGCCTAGCAGCCCTCTACAGTCCTCTGCAACCTTCTACGTTCAGTGGCCCTGTCCCTCAGGGCTCACTCCTTGCTGCCCGGCCCTTCTGGGTTCCTTGCCGTGCAGCCTGCTTTACTCCACTGCCCTAAGCCCTTTCCCTCTAGGCTCTCTACGTTACAGCCCTGCTCCTGTGGGCTTGCTCATTGCTTTCCTGCTCCTCTGAGCTCTCAACCTTGTTCCTTACTGTCCTCTGCTATCCAATCATGTTACACGACTTTCCCTTCATTTCCTTCTGCTAGTTTGCTATCAACTTCCTTTTCCTGGATTTGTCTGTAGTATCCTCTCTTGTACTGTTTGTTGACCCTTTTGTTCAGAGCTTGTCTGTTGGTTTCCATCAGGCAACCTCTGCCCCTTCCCTTGTCTCGTTTCTACGTTACAGACACCCATAGCTGTTGTTCCAAGCCATGAGCAAACAGCGTGGGCCTCTGTTATAGCAAACTGTGCAGAAGGCTAGAGTTTTTCCTAAGGTTCGTGGAATACTCTTTTCCTGTATTTGCATACAATCCTAGAGGGAATCCATTCTGTAGAACCTTATTCCTTGCTACACTTGACTACTCTTCGTTCTCATTACTTTCAGCTGTGTGTGTACTTATCTGTCCACCTTACTTCGGCACAACCACCCAAAACCCTTCCTGGGTGTCCTGTACATGGAAGTCATAGGAAAAAGCTTAATACCAGTTACCTTTGTCTCCCCAAAATGATGTCATCTTTGTCCAGTATGACTTGCGTATGCAGATAACTACCTTCTCTTTGGCTGTGCACCATTGGGCCTACAACGGTTGCTTAATGCCTTTGCATAATTCGCAACTAAGCACTTGTTAAAGGTTAATCTTTCAAAAACTAAAATAGTGCAGTGCTCAGGAGCTGGGAAAAAGAAAGAATATACTTGGACCTTGGGGTCTCAATCAGTGGAGAAAGTGGGCTCCCTGATTTATATGGGATTTTTATTTCCTCAAGAATTAGTGTTCCAAAGATCTGTTCCTGAATTAAAAAGTGTCCCACCGCAATGGCGATGCATCTTCAGAGGGTGGACTCTAATTATGGGAAATTCATCCTTAGGCCACATTGTGTTACTATGAAGGGAAGGTAGTCCCTAAGTTACTATATGGATAGACACCTCTTATGTTGGTGACTGACTACCTGTCGAAGGTTGAGGCCCTGTTATGGAGGGCTGTTTTAAGGATCCCATCCTCAATTCCGATCATATATTAGCTGGGACTGGTCTCATTAAAGGCTAGAGCTGATTGGAAAATTCTCTCTTTGCTACGGACTTGTCATTATATGTGGACTTTATAAAAAAGATTCTGGAGGAAAGAGGGAATACTTGGTTATGCGTCATTAAATATTATTCTGATACCTTACTAACATCAATAGGTAATTAGACACAAGACCTGATTTACTATCCAGCACAAATTAAAACTAAACTATATGAGATGGACTGGATTTCCACTATAGAAACTATGCATGGTTATTCCTCCCTGGTCCATCTCTGGGAGAACCACAAGAAACTAGGGAATTTAGCCCCATTCTTAGCATCTTATACAGATAGGCCCAGTAGGTTTCTATTTCTTGGTTTCTGGTGGGACTTGATCCTGACTAAATCAACTATGGTACGTTATGGCATGCTAATGGAGGAATCAAATTTCTGTTGATTCTGTAATGAACCACATGCTCGTGAAACGCTAAAGCATCTGCTATTAATTTGCACAGATCTCCAGGGTCTCCTATCGATTTATTTTAAGAAATATTATGAAATGTTTTTAACTTTTTATATTGAGTTACATTGGTTAGAATGTCTAGCGGGACCCACAACATCATCAGTGGTGGAGGTAACAGGGTTTCTTAAAGCACTTAAGTTAGATGTGAATTCTACCTAATTGAAGACTTTGTTGATTTTGGATGAAAGGTCTGTCTTCTTTTATTCTTGGCAATTCTATGTCAAGACCGGAGGCTCGGATTATGCTTTACCTTAACTTTACTTCTCAAGCAGCAATGAAATAAAACAATAATACAATCATTAACGAAGAATAAAGACAAGTCCCACTTTTTTCGATTCTTTGGTAGCGGAGGTAGTATTAGTTCCTGGCAAACACGTATCACAGAATGTCCAATTCACAGTCATATCTCCTCGTAAACACTGGAACTCCCATGAAAACCCCTCTTTCTTTGGTACTCGAGCAGCCAGTTAAGTGTTACGCTACTTTATCTATGGATTGTACTTGTTGCATGATTGTTTGCCTAATGGTGTTCGCGCGTGCTGAGGGACAGAGTGATGTGAAGCACAACGCAGGCAGTGGGGAGCGTGGTGGAACATTCCGCTTAGGAATCTTTAGGGTTTCGGTCTGCCGGCTCCTCTGGCGACTGCAGTTACTGACGCGGTTGACAGGGTGTCACAGGTTTCACCCCTTCTCACCTGTCTGTGTTGTTTACTGGAGCTCTTTGAAGGAGTCTTCTTGCGCACAGTTCGGGTTTTGTATAACCACGTGCGGACGTCGTCGGGTTCCAGCGTTCGACTCCAGGAACATTCAGGATGTCCGGGAAATCCAGGAAAATGAAGAAGAGTGTACTCGGAGACGGGTACACAGAGGTCCGGGAATCAGGAGCAATGAAAGAGGGGAATGAAGAGGAAGGGTATTAGGGACTAGGAAACCAGAAATCAAGAAGCCAGCGAGAGCGAACTACGGCAACACACGTCTACCCAAAGCAAGTGGTAGCTTTGAGACGCACAGGGCCATGGGGGCGTGGCTTATTTGTAGAACATGCTATGTCCGACGCAGACACTGGTAAACAACGTTCTGAGTTTGACGGCCATGTTGGGAGTACTGCAGAATGCAAGCCCCGATGTGTCAGAGACCAGGAAATCCAAAAGGGACAGGTCCGGCAGTTCATGACAGCATGCCTCCTCCGAAGACCAGTTCCTCCGGGCTTGCCCGGGTGAATGAGATGATACCTTCTGAGTAATCTGGGGGCATTTAGGTTTCAGATTGGTTCCCAGGTGCGTTCACTAGGAGGGTACCCTTTCCACTCAACCAGGTATTGTAGCTGACCGCGTTTGTACCTGGAGTCGCATATTCGGGACACTTCGTATTCCAGCTGGTCATTGATAAATACAGGGTTAGGCCTGAGGGCAGTCTGTGAGGACTGGATGTATGGTTTCATTAGGGACGTATGAAATACTGGATGGATCCTCTTCCAAGAGTCTGGTAGTTAGAGTCGGAAGGACACTGGGTTTATTATTTCCTTTATGGGAAAAGGCCCATAGTAGCGGGGAGCCAACTTATTCGGTCGTAAATGTCAGGGAAGTAGTTTTGAGTATAGCCAGACCTTATCACCCACTGCATAGGAGGGTCCTGTTCTTCTTTTGGAGTCTGCATAATGCTTAGTGTGAGTACGGGCCCTTTCTAAATGTTCCTTGGCTTCCTTGTGTACATTGATGAGAGTTTCGATCCAGGAGTCGACTGTAGGTATTGGTGTAGGATGTGGGAGAATGGAAGGTAGGACCGAAGGGTGAAATCTTTGGCTGCAAAAGAAAGGGCTGGTCTTGAGTGCCGAGTGATCTGAATTGTAAGCGAATTCAGCCACAGGTATTAAGAGGGACCAATCATCCTGAACCTTGGTAGTGAAGCAACGAAGATACTGCTCTAGGGTTTGATTCACACGTTCAGTGACTCCGTTAGTCTGTGGATGATAACCTGAGGAGAGGGCGCGTTGGATCCCTAGTATTCGGCATAAGTGTTTCCAGAACTGAGAAATTTATTGAGGTCCTCTGTCTGATATAATCTTGGAAGGGAGTCCATGAAGTCGGAATATGTGTTCCAGGAAAATTCCAGCGAGTTCTGATGAAGATGGCAGTTTATACAATGGTGTAAAATGAGCCAAATGAGTGAATAAATCAATGGTGACCATGATAGTCGTGTATCCCCTGGAAGGGGGCAATTCCACAATGAAGTCCGTAGCGATGAATTCCCAGGGTCTTGTTGGTAGTGTAGGTTGAAGTAGGAGACCCGCCGGTCTCTGATTATCATGTTTGTTTTGATTGCAGACAGCACAGGCTTGGATATACAGTTGGATATCAGTTTTCATTCTTGGACACCAAAATTGTCTTTGTATTAGACGGAGGGTGTTGGAGATGCCACAATGTCCTGAGTGAAGGGTATTGTGACAGAGGGTGTGTCATGAATCGTAGGGTGCGCCCCTTTTGGGCCTCATGGTCTCTGTCACAACGGGTTTATACACATTAATACCTCCAATATGGCCGTCCAACGCATTCCCTTCTCGCTCCATGCGTTGGACGTAACCTTTCTCTATTTCTAGTCCACGACTTCCGCGGCTTCGCACGTCTCAATGCTATTGTGAAGTATCGACCAGACGTGTGCTCCGTAGCTCGCGGTTCTTCTCTTTTCCACTCTGCTTCCCCTTCCCTGAACCCCCCCTTCTTCTTCCTCCTGGATTCTAGTTCTAGTGAACTTACCTTGCCTCCTGGATTCCTGGATTCGGCCTCCTGGAAAACTGAACGCATTCTGGATTCGGCAGAGACACAGGCCGCCTTCTTCAAAACCCGTTCCATCCGAAAGAAGGCAGCGTCCAAGGACACCGGTAAAGAACGGATTCAGGTGAGAAGGGGGAACTCCTTGACAGGGTGATAATCCTTTGTTGTAGTCTCTGTGTGGGAATGACCAGGCCATTATCCTTGAACAGATACCTGTCCTTAGTTCTTAGATTCCATTGATTCTTCCCTGTGAATTCCTTCCAGAGGTCAGAGGACTGGGTTTGTATCCAAACATCTTCCAGGAGGGTAATTGCTTGGGCTACAAAAAGTGTGTAAGGAAACATTTTAGGGAAGGACCGATCCTCAAGAGTGTCGTAGTCGGGGCGCCGGGACAGGGTGTCAGCAATTATGTTCTGTGTTCCAGGGACATGGTGGATCTGGAACTGGTACTGGGCAAAGAAGAAGGCACAGCGGGCTTGACAGCTGTTTCTACATTCCAGGGACTGCAAAACTTGAAGATTTCGATGGTCCGTGCGGACCTGAACAGGATGTTTTGCTCCTAGAAGTAGATGATGCCACTCTGTAAAGGCTTGACGGATGGCTAACAGTTCCTTTTCCAAATCGGAATAATGGGTTTCGCTGGGAGTTAGAGTTCGTGAGAGATAAGCAATGGGATGTTCTAGGTTATCTTCGAATTCCTGTTTTAGAACTGCTCCAATGGCGTAGTTAGAGGCATCCGTTTCCACTAGAAAGGGTCGGTTGATGTCTGGTTGAGCCAGGATGGGGGCTTGTGTAAACTCTGTCTTTAACCGTTGGAATGCTTCATCTTGGGCTGCTGTCCAGAGAAAGGGAGTATCTTTTTTGAACAATGTTATGATCGGTTGAGCTATCTCAGAAAAGGAAGGTATGAATTTCCGGTAAAAGTTGGCAAGTCCCAGAAAGGATTGAATCTGTTTGACGGAAGTTAGAACAGGCCAGGATAGTATGGCTTTTACCTTTGAGTGGTCCATTCCGATTCCTTCTGGACTAAGGACAAATCCTAGATAGTGAACAGTAGAGACGTGAAAAAGGCATTTCTCGGGTTTAGCAAGGAGCTTGTGTTCACGTAGCCACTGTAACACTGCCTTAACATGTTCTTCATGCTTAAGGTGGTCCTTAGAGAATATTAGGATATTGTCCAGGTATACTATGACGAAGAGGAACAGCATATCAGAAAACACCGATCCATGAAACGTTGGAAGACCGCTGGGACATTGCCGAGTCCGAAGGCATGACCAGGTATTCAAAGTGGCCAAAAGGTGTTCTAAAGGCTGTTTTCCATTCGTCACCTACCCTAATACGGATCAGATGGTAGGCACCTCTTAGGTCCAATTTCGTGAAGATTACGCTCCTCTCACTGCTTCCAGGATATCTGAGATTAAGGGCAATGGATAGCGGTCCTTCAGAGTGCACTGATCTAAACCACGATAATCAAGACAAGGCCTGAGTTCTTTGGTATCTTTTTTAGGAACAAAAAACAAGGAAGCTCCTGCTGTTGATTTGGATGGTCGTATAGTGCCATTTTCAAGTTTGGTATCCAAATATTCACGAAGGGCCCTTTTCTCAGGTTCGGATAAGATGAACATTCTTCCAAAGGGAATCACGGCTGAGGGTTCAGTGTCAATAGCACAATCTTCAGGTCTATGAGGTGGTAGAGCCTGCACTATGGCAGTTGAGAACACATCGGTGTATTTCTGATAGGCCCTAGGAACCTGGATGATATTGGAGACCAAGTAGGGCCCTTGCTGGTCTGACGGTGTACCTCCAGAAGATGTCGGCGAGGAATCCAGGAATAGACAATGAGACATACAAAATTCGGAACCCAGGAACAAGGGTCCTGCTGCCCAGTTGATGTATGGGTTGTGCCTCTGCAACCAGGGCATACCCAGCACCATCGGGTAATAAGCAGACTTTATGAAGTCAAATTTGATCTTCTCTCGATGGTGATTTATCGAAGGTTACACCTCCTTGGTTTGTAGGGTTATGGGTCCTGAAGAGAGAGGTCTTCCATCGATAGCCTCTACAGGTTGTGTGATGCCTCGAGTTTCATATGGAATGTGGTGGTTAGTGACCAAATCTTGATCTATAAATATCCCCATGGCTCCACAATCCACCAATGCCAAAATGGGGAGGTTTTAGTTCTTGGATGGCGATAGAAAGGCCTGTAAGATCACAAGATTGCTTTGTCCAGGAGAGTTCAAGGATGGAATAGATGTGGAGCCAACATCTCTCTCCCAAAGCCATGCTCCATATAGGATCGGGAGCTGGCGTTTCCCGAAAGCCGTGGAGGAGCTAAAGAACACTCTCTCACTAGATGTTTATCCGAAGCACAATACATACAAAGCCCAGTGTGAATCCGTCGCATTCTTTCCTGCGGGGATATGGGCCCACGGAAGGCTCCCAGTTGCATGGGTTCTGATTCATTAGTGGGTGCAAGAGTGTGCTCGGCCTTTGAGGAAGTTTCTATGGGGACCTTTTGGAGGGGCATTCTAGTCTTCTTCTTTTCTGCCTTCCTTTCCTGTATACGGAAGTCTATTTGTAGAGAGAGATCCATAAGAGCCTGGAATGAACTTGGGAGAGCCACCCTGGCTAGCTCGTCCTTTATTTCTTCATTTAGTCCCCTTCAAAAAAAGATAAAGCAGGCTTCTGAGGACCAATCTGCTTCTTTGGCCAATTGCTTAAAGCGCGTCACATATGTAAGCATGTCTTGGGAACCTTGTTGGAAATCCAATAGGCATTCCTGGGCACTATAGACCTGTTCTGGGCGGTCAAACATGGTCTTCAGAGCCTGTACGAATCCATCGTAGTCATCCAGGAGAGCATCTCCAGAATTAACTAAAGGCGTGGCCCAAGTTAATGCATTCCTGGAGAGATGCGAAATCATAAAGCCCACCTTTGCCCTGGGGGTAGAGAAGTAGTAGGGTTTAAAAGTAAAGTGTACCAAACACGAGTCAAGGAATCCGCGAAGGGTTTTTGAAGAAGCGGCGTATTTACCAACTACTCCGCCCAAAAGTGTGCTTTCCTTGGTCGCGGAATCACGGGACAAGACTAAGGGCCTCATTACACGGTAGGCGGTAAGATACCGCCCTTACCGGCATGGCGCTATTAACGTGTCCGCGTAGGCAAGAGGCCGCTAATTGCATACCATTACGAGTACGCGGACATGAGCATAGCGCCATTCCAGTAATGTCCCTAACGCCATGCCGCTAAAGACCCGGTAAAGACCCTTAGCGGCACCGATGAAAGCGCTGATATCACTTCCGACCTCCTGTAACACGGAATTAGCGGTGATCGCTATTAGCGGTCACCGTAAATTTGCAGAACCGGAAATAGCGTCATCGCACAGGAACGGGAAAGAGCACGGCGGCCATCTTTAAAAACACAATCCATTGCCATCCTCTGCCCCCAGGACCTGCATCCACACCAGTGCCATACAAAACCATCCAAGACCCCCTGACAATGCCCAAGGCAATTAAAAAAGGAGCGCATCGGCAGCGGAAGGAGAAATTCACCAACAAGGAGCTCATCATGCTCACGGATACGCTAGCCGTCAACGCGGATGTGGTGTTTGCAAATGACATGCGGCGTGAGACCCTAACCAAAAAAAAGGCCATCTGGGCAGAGGTGGCCCAGAAAGTCAGTGCGGTGGGCACCACCACCCGCACTGTGAAACTTTGCAGGAAGCGGTGGGGCGATCTCCGCCTCCGTGTCCGCAGCATACTGGCTGCCAATCGGAACCGGGCCATGGCCACAGGAGGTGGTGGAGATTCACCTATGAAACTGAGGGAGTGGGAGGAGACCTGCGCGAGCACCATAGGTGTTGAATCCATAGAGGGAGTCAGCGAAATGGAGCGTGGTGAGCTCACAACGTCAGATGGAGGTGAGTGTCCACATAAAACACTGTACTGTGAAAGTAGAGGTACCCCCCAAATGTGAGCCCTAAATCAGCTCATGGATGTTGCCACAAGCATACATGCTCACAACCCTGCCCATGTGAGGGTCACATCCCAACACACACACATGCACGCATTACCACAGACACGTGCCACCCAGACCCATGCATGAATGACCCACCCAACAGTCCTACAACCTGAATGCCCACAAATGAAGTATCAATGCATAGAACAGCATGATGTCTCTTTGTCCCCCACAGTCTCACAGACTGACAGCGATGAGCAGGAGACTGCGACACAGGCTCCCCCTGCCAAGAAACAAGCCAGGAGAAAGGAGTCAGGGAACACCGCCAGCACATTGAGGGGCACAGGGAGGAGTGTGCTCCTGCAGAGGGCCAAACACAGCAAACCACCCACGTCGCCAAGACGTGAACCTACGGCTGAAACAATTGCTGCACCCACTCCAGTGATCCCCCCAATGCACAAACCACCCACGGAGGGGCCACTGTCAGCTGCCAACAATTCAATTGGCGAGGCAGCAGCCACCGCACCGCTGTCCGATGTGGAGGACACCTGTGACTTGGCCATGCAAGAGCACACCCTCAGACTCCACCAATCGAAAGTACCAAGCCACCAGGGCCAACATCACCGTCCAGCAGCCATGCCCAGTCTGGCGATGAAATCGTGGCAGGGTGCTGGAGTTCACCGGTGTCCTCACCTGATGCCCTACCCATAGATCAAGGCGCGCCACGCACCCCACGAGCAGGACACAGTGGCCATGACATGGCCATCATCAGGCAGCGGCAGGAGGACATAACAGCACTGGTTGGCCAGCATGTTGATGAGGCAGCACGTTTGAGGGAGGAGTGCAGGGAGAATGCGAGGGGGATAAGACAGGGCATGGAAGCCTGCACCAACAGGCTCTGTGAGGAGATGGCACTAGTGAGGCAGGTCCTCACCCGCATAGCTAACGCTATGGACAGGCAGTACCCCCCACTGCCACAAAAACAACCATGTACCTCCTCCTCTGCCAGCTCAAGGCAGACGAACCCCCGGCGCCGGTCCTTGCGATCCATGCTGCGCACACCCTCCCAACCCCCTAATGGTGGTGGTGGGGATGGGGATGGGAACTAGGGCCAGCCCGATGTAGCTGGCACATGTACAGCAAGACATCAACGTTGTACCAGCCATACATGTGGTTGTTTTGGGGGTAGGGGGAAAGGGTGTTTTTTGGAGTGTTGTGGTGGGGGGGAAAGGGTGTTTTGGGAGTGTTATGGGGGGAGGGGATAAGGGTGTTTGTGTAGTTGGGTCCATGCACTTCTTCACCTCTTAATATATTAAACACACTGGTGACAAGTTGGAACACAGGCTTGGACCTTATCATTGAGTAGGTGAGCTTTATTGGGGGACAGGGCCCAGTGTGCGCTTCACCACAGAACCCATTGGAAAAATACCCACATCCATTCAACAGAGTAGGACCATGTGATTCAGAATATTTGGTTGATCAGATGCTGACGCACATCGCATCCCTCCTGGGCATTGCCTCCTGCATGACCTGAAGCCCCATCTCCTCCCTCCTCATCCCCATCATCATCCTCATCAGGTGGTTGCATTTCAATGTCAGGGGGCATTGGCACATTCCGTCTGATACACATATTGTGCAGCATGACACATGCCATGGTGATCTTGGCCACCTTCTCATGGCCGTACAGGAGTGCCCCACCTGACCTGCTGAGGCACCAGAACCGTGTCTTCAAAAGGCCAAATGTCTGCTCAATTACCACGCGGGTACAGGTATGTGCACGATTGTATTCCTCTTCGTGCCTGTTCTGTGGGTTCCGTACAGGGGTAAGGAGCCACCTCCTCAGGGGATAGCCAGCATCACCTGCATGGGTGCAACAATGGGGACGTGTAACTGTTCACATCAAGTGCAACCTATACATTTCACACTAATCAACATTGCATTGTGATTGTCATCCACGAATCCCAGCATGCATGGAGGCGATCTGTGTAACTGCAATGTGAGACAGTGAGCTAGTCCTTGCAAGTGGACATGCACCATGCATGCCTCCGGCAGTTATTGCCATGTCCATGAAAGGGTGTTTTGGGATTGTTGTGGGGGAGGGGGGAAAGGGTGTTTTGGGAGTGTTATGGGGGGAGGGGGTAAGGGTGTTTGTGTAGTTGGGTCCATGCACTTCTTCACCTCTTAATATATTAAACACACTGGTGACAAGTTGAAACACAGGCTTGGACCTTATCATTGAGTATGTGAGCTTTATTGGGGGACAGGGCCCAGTGTGCGCTTCAACACAGAACCCATTGTAAAAATACCCACATCCAGTCAACAGAGTAGGACCATGTGATTCAGAATATTTGGTTGATCAGATGCTGACGCACATCGCATCCCTCCTGGGCATTGCCTCCTGCATGACCTGAAGCCCCATCTCTTCCCTCCTCATCCCCATCATCATCCTCATCAAGTGGTTGCATTTCAATGTCAGGGGGCATTGGCACATTCCGTCTGATACACATATTGTGCAGCATGACACATGCCAAGGTGATCTTGGCAACCTTCTCATGGCCGTACAGGAGTGCCCCACCTGACCTGCTGAGGCACCAGAACTGTGTCTTCAAAAGGCCAAATGTCTGGTCAATTACCACGTGGGTAAAGGTATGTACACGATTGTATTCCTCTTCGTGCCTGTTCTGTGGGTTCCGTACAGGGGTAAGGAGCCACCTCCTCAGGGGATAGCCAGCATCACCTGCATTGGTGCAACAATGGGGACGTGTAACTGTTCACATCAAGTGCAATCTGTACATTTCACACTAATCAACATTGCATTGTGATTGTCATCCACGAATCCCAGCATGCATGGAGGCGATCTGTGTAACTGCAATGTGAGACAGTGAGCTAGTCCTTGCAAGTGGACATGCACCATGCATGCCTCCGGCACTTATTGCCATGTCCTGGGTGAGGACAGGTCTTAAGTGTTCCTGGGCTCAGGCAACGTTTGTACCACACTGCTAGTGTACTGGCATTCTGAAATCGATGTCGCCATGCTGTGAAGCGGCACTTCAGGAGTGGTGTACGGGTGTGGTTCAGTACAATGGCTACAGGTGATCCCTTTGCATGCACTCAAGGGCGCATATCTGTTGTGATTTTGTTCAGGGCACATTTCCATTTGGCATATTGGCTCCATGTTGCTGATTTGTGTCATATGGGGTATGGTATGATGTGCAATGTGCATGTGGATAGATGTGTCATGTTTGCCATATTGGATTAATTTCAATGTTGTGCAGCTTCAAAATTGCATGTGGTTTTGTTTCCGGTCCATTGTGGCCTGCCTTGGTGGACATTGGCGTACATCTGTATGTCCATTTATTCTACGTACAACAGTCCACACCCAGTTGGAGTATGTATCTCTCCCCCCCAATCACACCCAGTTGGAGTATGCATCTCTTCCCCCCCAATCACACCCACTCGGAGTATGCACCTCTTCCCCCCCCAATCACACCCAGTTGGAGTATGCATCTCTTCCCCCCTCCAATCACACCCAGTTGGAGTATGCATCTCTTCCCCCCCAATCACACCCCACATCTCACTGCCATGTGCTTGCCCTGCTACTCACCAAGTAGCCACGAACGTTGTCCAGCATGTCGCTCCATGTAGGTGGTATCGTTGAGTTCCGCAGGACCATTGATTCATGGGTTGATCCGGGATATCGGGCACAACAATGTGTGATTATCTTGTTTGAGTCCATACCATTTGGACATTGATGGATTGGAATTGCTTTCTGTTTCGGTAGACTACTTCATTGTGATGTGGGTCCACCAATTCCACATGGGTACAGTCGATGGCCCTGATGCAACTTGGGATGCCTGCCAGTGAATAGAAGCCAACTTTGGTGTTGGAGATCTCCTGGGCAGTCCGTGGCAGAGATATGTGTTCACTTGTGTGCTTCAAGAGGGCATCAAGCACCTGGATCAGCGTGCGTGAGAATACTGGTTGTGATATGCCATGCATCTTCCCTACCGTATGCTGGTAGATGCCTGTGGCCAGGAAGTGGAGCACAGTTACCACCTTCAGTGGAGGGGGGATGGCAGTACGGATGTCTATGAGGCTCACAATGTGGCCGTGTATCATGTCCACGATGCTGGTGATGGTATCCCGGTCCAGACGGTACAGGGTGTGTATCTGCTCAGGCGTTAGGTTGAATGGACTGGCTCGAATCCTGGGGATTGGTGGCTGCCTCTGTGGTATTACTAGGTACACTGGTGGGGCTTGCTGGGCCTGTCTCGCCCTCCTCCTCCTCCTGCGTCTCCTCTGTGCTGCCTGTTGTTGTTGGTGATGCAATGCAATCATGTCCTCCAGCCCATGTAATGCTGCTAGTATTGGAACCATCTTGGTGTGGGAAGGGGTGTGGTGTGCTCCTTTTGTGCTGCCCCAGTCTCAATTGCCTCCACCTCTGCTGATTGTGGCCACCTGTGGCAGGTGGGAACACTGCTCATGTCTCTTAACGGGTGGTTCGCGATGCCGGTATTTACATCTTGCCGGTATGGGCTTTTTGGCCAAATCCATGCTTCTATTAGCATGTCCGCATGGCTTGTGATGGTATGCTATTAGCGCCATGCCGCTATTTGTGACATGAGCGGTCGCGCGCCTGCGTACTAGCCGCTATTAGAGGCACCGTTCTTAGCGGTGCCGCTAATAGCGCTTATCCCGGTCGTAATTGGCAAGGGTATTTAGCGATACCGGTAATCCCTTACCGGTATCGTTATTCCCTTACCGCCATCTGTGTAATGAGGCCCTAATTGTTTTAATGCGGCATTCTCAGCTTTAAGATTCTGCACTTCGGTTGTTAACTCCTGCATGCCACGCATGAGATCTTGAACTGCCGCCTCCATGTCCGTATCAGTTTCAGTTTGTTGGCGTCTCAATCTGTCACAGGTTTCACCCCTTCTCATCTGTCTGTGTTGTTTACTGGAGCTCTTTGAAGGAGTCTTCTTGCGCACAGTTCGGGTTTTGTATAACCCTTTGTGGACGTCGTCGGGTTCCAGCGTGCGAACAGCGTTCGACTCCAGGAACGTTCAGGATGTCCGGGAAATCCAGGAAAATGAAGAAGAGTGTACTCGGAGACGGGTACACAGAGGTCCGGGAATCAGGAGCAATGAAAGAGGGGAATGAAGAGGAAGGGAAAGAGGGACCAGGATACCAGGAATCAAGAAGCCAGCGAGAGCGAACTACGGCAACACATGTCTAGCCAAAGCAAGTGGTAGCGTTGAGATGCATGGGGCCGCAGGGGCGTGGCTTATTTGTAGAACGTGCTACGTCCGACGCAGATGCTGGTAAACAACATTCTGAGTTTGACAGCCATGTTGGGAGTACTGCAGAATGCAAGCCCCGATGTGTCAGGGACCAGGAAGTCCAAAAGGGATGCATCCCGCGCTTCATGACACAGGGGGCACAATGATTACAGATGTGATCGGAGCGGATGGATTCCTTAGTTCCGGCACTCCGTTCCACACTTCCGTGACCGTCAGAGAGCGAGCCAACCAACAGGCATCAGCTTCAGACAGTGGTTTTGCAGCGTACTATATTTATACAATTTACATAACCCTCACGGAATGTCCGGAAGGATGAGTGATCCAATTCCCTTCACAAAGCACCCCTGAAAAAGCTCGATAGCTGAAATATCAGCAGTTGGATTCACCCATTATACACTAGTATATATATATATATAATAAAAACAAAGTAAAAAAAATATATATATTATTGTATTTTTTTTTAGTTTGTTTTTATTGTAAGTTTCGTACAACAAAAAACACCAACAATGGGAATAAGACATTTGAATAGTCTGAAATTACCCTTTATCTCCCCCCCCCCGCAAAAACACTCCCTTACTCTTAGGCTACTTTTCACCCTTCCCCTAGCCCACCCCCTCCCTCCCTTCAACTTTGTCTTCTTCAGCTTAATATAAATAAACATGTTAACTTTCAGCTGTGGTCCGTTAGGGGGTCTTTAACCTCAGCATTCAGTCAATGGCCCTCATTATAAGTTTGGCGGTAGAAATCCAGTGTGTGATGTCGGTGACACCGGTTCCATCAACGCATGGAGGCGGAAACAAAGTCGAATTACGGTTTGGTGGCCGCGCGCATCACAAAGTGCGGAACCGGTGCCACCAACAGTACGGTAACACCGGCAGAGACGGATGCACTGCCACAAATGCCTGAGGTACATCCGTATCTACTCCGTGCATGCCGGACATAGCGGTGGCAGAAATACCGGTGCCGGAAATACCATTATCGCCGAAACCGGGAAGAGAGCGGCGGCTATTGCATAAATCACAATCCACTGCAATCCTCTGGTTCCAGAAGGCCCACAGCTACTGTGACAGCCTAAAACCACAGAGGGAGATGTCATCCAGGATTCCAGTGAGCCGGCAGGGTAAACCCTGCTTGAGTGAAGCAGAACTCACCCTGCTTGTCGACCACATAGTCGACAATGCAGGGGAGTGGTTCACAGCAGACCAGAGGCATAGCACACAGCTGAGGCGAAAGACCATTTGGGTTTAGGCTGCCCAGAAGGTGTCAGCTGTGGGGGTCACAGCCTGTTCGGTCAAGGTCTGCCACAAGAGGTGGGATGACCTGCGTTTGAGGGTGCAGAACATACTGGCAGCCCAGAGACTGCAGTGCTACAGGAGGTGGACCACATTCTGCAATGAAGCTGCTACCGTGGGAGGAACAATGTAGCAGCGTGCTGCACTTCAAAGGCATCGAGGGAGTCGGTGAAGCAGAGGCTGGAGCAGTGACACCTGGTGAGGCTGGTGAGTACAGAAAGTGCAAAGACATGAATGTGAATGAAGCTAAACCTGCCCCACCCCCCGCAATGCACAAAGAGCCACATATCACAGTCCCCATCAACCATAGCATACCTAGTACCCCCATGGGCCCCTCCCCCCGGCCAGCCAGAAGGCGCGCACCAAAAGTGGAACCCCATACAAACCCACATGATGCATGTAACCGCTGCTTGAGGAGTGTGTTGCATGTAACTGTACCATACACATCCTGTGACACCACTAACAGCATGCCTTTCAAAACATCATCTGAGAATGACTGGGGTAATCCGGGGACGTCAAGGGGGACTGTACGTGCCCATCGTCGAAGACGCCAATTGACATCCGGTGCAGGCACCTCCAACACCCATGTTGTAACGACGGTCCAGTTGCACCGCGCTCAGTAAACCACCACCCATGCAGCGCCAGCAAACCAGCAGGCACCTCAGCCAAATCCCCCTGCAGTGCCAGCAAACCAGCAGGCACCTCAGTCAAATCCCCCTGCTGCCACTGCAAGTACACCTGCCTGAGTATGATGGCGCAGATAGCACTCAAGACCATCATGCCTGCAAGGCACCTGGATCAGGAAATTAGGGGTACCCCTCCACCTCTGATCAACTGGGCGGATTCAGCTCAATGGACCTCAGGAGTCCAATGCGCTCCCCAACGCCATCACTGCAGGAGTTGACCTGTTGCCTGCAGCGCATAGAACAAAGGCAGGACACACTGGCCACACTGGTGGAGCAACACCTGTAGGAGTCCAGGCTCCAACGCAAGGAGTTGCAGCGGGAGAGCAACGAGAAGTCAGTCCGCAAGTTAGCACATGCCATTGGCCTTTGTTGCCAGCTCGAACATGTTGATGTCCCAAAGGGTCCGTGAGGGCAACAGCGTGCAATCTAACATCGCAGAAACAATGTTGCTGGCCATGCAGGCCTTCATGAGCCGCCTACCCCCTCTGAACCCCGCTATTCCCTCCACAAGCACCACTCCATCAAGCTCTCAGGCTGGCAGCCCCAAGAGGAGCTCCACGCGGCTGTCTGGGCCAAATCCAAGGGACATTCATGGGCCCAAGTGTGGGAAGAAATAGAGTGTACTCTGAGATACCGAAGTTTCACATGTTAACATATTGTGTCTTGGGACTGGGTGGTAGGTAAGTATGTTGGGGAGGTAGGGGTGGTCCATAGTGGGAATAGCTAGTTGGGGCCTGGGCTGTGGGTGGATACGTTGGGGAGGTGGGTGGTAACTCTGGGCATGTGTTCTCATTGCACCTGTTCCTATTTGTTGTTTTCTTAATACACTAGTTTGCAAATGTGAATTACGAGTGGACAATCTTCTTCCGTGTGTGTATCAATAATTTAATGTAAGTGTTCCAAACTGATGCTCACCATGTGCATTTGAATTTAATCAGAAGAAATTGTCAATAAGTGCTCCCCGTGCATGTAGTCCATCAATGGCAGCCCGGCCTGGTTGTACACCCATCCCATCATCATCGTCCTCATCCTCTTCATCCTCATCTGCTGGCTCCATGTCCGGGGGCAGTGGAATGTTCCTGTGTATACACATATTGTGCAGCATGGCACATGCCAGCACAATTTTGCCTACCTTCACGGGGCTGAACAGCAATGCTCCACTGGATCGGCTGAGGCAGCGGACCCTGGCCTTCAGCAGTCCAAAGGTCCACTCTATCATGCCCAGTGTCCTTATGTGTGCCCGGTTGTAGGCCTCCTCATGCCTGTTCCGTGGCCGTCGGATGGGTGTCATGAGCCATGGCGTGAGTGCATATCCGGTATCACCTGCATTGTAGTGACAGTAAGGTGATATGTTTGTATTTGTGGTTTGTTTTTGGCAATGATAGCATGTACAGACTCTCTGCGTAAGATCAGCACACAACATATTACAACACACAGATATGAATGTGCTATCTGGTATATTGACTTTGATGAACTTTTCAATTTTGCACACTTGGGTCACACATTCCTACAGAGACTGTTTTGTCTGATGTCTCCATTCGTGATGTGCTGCTAAGGAATTACATGTCTCATTCATTTCAATTTACACAACGGTGTGTTCAGATATACTAGGTGCCTCATGTATTGTAAGGTGCTGGCAAGGTCTGCGTCAGGCAGACACAGCCCACACGATTGAAGAGACTACTGCGCACAGCACGATGAGTAGCCATTGTGCACATGGGTGTACCTACTATTTATTCACCAGTGGAGAAACTCGCTCCCACATGTTGGCATTTCATGGTGTGCCACTCCATGGCTAGGGTTTTTTTCCATTAGAGAGGGTATGTATTCCGTGACATGGCATACTGCGCTTTGCCTGTTGCAGCGGTAAGCTGGGTAAACTGTGGTGAGTGTCTATTGCCCCCCGCCCCCACTACACAGAGGTCATGCATTGGTTGTTCTACTCACCCAAAAGCCAGGGACACAGTGGTGAGTGTCTATTGCCTCCTCCCCAACTACACAGAGGTCATGCATTGGTTGTTCTACGTTCTACTCACCCAAAAATCAGGGACAATGTTGGGAGTGTCTATTGCCCCCCACCCCTCTCCCACTACACAGAGATCATGCATTTGTTGTTCTACTCACCCAGAAGCTAGGGACACTGTGGTGGGTGTATATTCCCCCCCACTACACAGAGGTCATACATTGGTTGTTCTACTCACCCAAAAGCCAGGGACACTGTGGTGAGTGTTTATGCCCCCCCAACTACACAGAGGTCATGCATTGGTTGTTCTACGTTCTACTTGCCCAAAAGCCAGAGATACTGTTGAGAGTGTCTATTGCCCCCTGCCCCACTACACAGAGGTCATGCATCGGTTGTTATACTCACCCAAAAGCTAGGGACACTGTGGTGAGTGTCTATTCCCCCACCCACTACACAGAGGTCATACATTGGTTGTTCTACTCACCCAAAAGCCAGGGACACTGTGGTGGGTGTCTATTGCCACCCCCCACTACATAGAGGTCATACATTGGTAGTTCTACTCACCCAAAAGCCAGGAACGCTGTGGTGGGCGTCTATTACCCCCCAACCCCACTACACAGAGTTCATACATTGGCTGTTCTACTCACCCAAAAGCTAGGGACACTGTGGTGAGTGTCTATTGCCCCCTCCGACTACACAGAGGCCATGCATTGGTTGTCCTACTCACCCAAAAGCCAGGGACACTGTGGTGAGTGTCTATGCCCCCCCACTACACAGAGGTCATGCATTGGTTGTTCTATGTTCTACTTACCCAAAAGCCAGAGACACTGTTGGGAGTGTCTATTGCCCACCCGCCCCACTACACAGAGGTCATGCATTGGTTGTTATACTCACCCAAAAGCTAGGGACACTGTCGTGAGTGTCTATCCCCCCCCCCACTACACAGAGGTCATACATTGGTTGTTCTACTCACCCAAAATCTAGGGACACTGTGCTGAGTGTCTATTCCCACCCTCCCCCACTACACTGAGGTCATGCATTGGTTTTTCTACTCACCCCAAAGCCAGGGACACTGCGGTGAGTGTCTATTGCCCCCGACTACACATAGGTCATGCATTGGTTGGTCTACTCACCCAAAAGCCAGGGACACTGTGGTGAGTGTCTATTGCCCCCTCCCACTACACAGAGGTCATGCATTGGTTGCTCTACTCACCCAAAAGCCAGGGACACTGTGGTGAGTGTCTATGCCCCCCTCACTAAACAGAGGTCATGCATTGGTTGTTCTACGTTCTACTCACCCAAAAGCCAGGGTCACTGTGGTGAGTGTCTATTGGTCTTCCGCCCCACTACACAGAGGTCATGCATTGGTTGTTCTACTCACCCAAAAGCCAGGGACACTGTGGTGAGTGTCTATTGCCCCCCACACTACACAGTTTAGTTTATTCATTTTGTATTGCGCGCCGGACCCGAGGGTAAGGGGGCGCAGGGGTACCCAAGATTATTCTCAGCTTAGTTACAGTGCTGTACAGTGGTTACAGTGGGTACATTGGTTGGAACAGTTACAATAGAGGCAGAGATATACAATTTAGAAATATACATATTTACATGGTTTACAGTGGCATGGTAGGTTAGGCAGGCAGTCAATTAACAGTCATTGTGTTTTATCCACTGGATGTAGTTGTGTCTAAAGTGGGTGTAGGATTGAGGAGTCCTTAGGGAGGGCGGTAGGGAGTTCCAATGTTGGGCTGCTTTCACCTGAAAGCTGTTGCCACCCATTTTTGGTTCGTTTGAACCTGGGAACTATGAGCAGATTTGCATTTGACGTCCTATTAGGTCTGTTAGGGGTATATCTATTTATTCTGTCGACTAGGTAGCGGGGGGCAGCATTGTTGAGGCATTTATGAGTTAGGGAGGCTACTTTTAGCATGGTTTTGTCTGAAATGGTCAGCCAATTATGGTCTCTCCTGATATTGGAGATCTGTTCTCTCTTGGGGATGCTGAGCGCTGCTCTGAGAGCATTGTTTTGCAGAGTCTGGATTTTGTTGGTAACCTGTTTGTTGGCTCCCATGTAAAGGGCATTGCAGTAGTCTAATTTTGATAATACAAGGGCTCTGGCTAGAGTAATGCAGCTCTGCGAGGAAAGGTATGGTTTGGCTGCTCTTATAAGCTTGCATGTGTATGCCGTGGATGATGCCATGGAGCTGACCTGTTTGTGGAAGGAGAGGGAGGAGTCAATGTATATTTCTAATGTTTTCACTTCTTTGGCTACCTTGATTGGGTTCCCGTCAATGATGAAACTGGTGTATTTATGGTCCAATTTGGTGACGTTGGGGGTGGAACCGAGGATGATGAGTTCAGTCTTGTCATCATTCAGGCATAGACTATGAGAAGCCATCCATGCCTGGATGATGAGGTACACCTTGTTCACCAAGGCCAAATCATGGTTGTAATCTCCCGTCAACGGGATGAGGATCTGAGTATCATCGGCATAGTTAGTGTAGATGATACCCAGGCCGTCGAGATTGTCAAACAGGGGCTTTGTGAACACGTTGTACAGTGTGGGGGAGACACAAGAACCCTGAGGGACACCGCAGGTGATTGGGATGGGGTCGGCGGCAGCTGAGGTGGAGAAGATGTGCATAGATCGGTTACTTAGGAATGACTCAATCCAACCGATGGCCTCTTGGGAGAAGTGGGCAGCTGAGTCCAAGTGGTTGCATAGAATTTTGTGATCTACTAGATCGAATGCTGCCGAGAGGTCTAGGAGAAGCAGTAGAGCAGTCTTCCCATTATCTCTCAGGGTGTCAATTTGCGCCTTTAAATCGATAAGGGCCATTTCTGTCCCATGTTGGGGTCTTAAGCCTGATTGCCGAATGCCCAGGAGATGGTTTTGTTCAAGGAATTTCTGTATTTGTTGGTATACTGTCTTGTCTAATATTTTGAGCAGGAAAGGCACACTGGTAATAGGCCTATAGTTGGTGGGTATTGAAGGGTCAAGAGAGTGTTTTTTGAGAAGAGGGAGGACCCATGACTCTTTAAGGTTGCTACGGATGGTGCCTGAGGAAAAGGAGGCGTTAATGAGTTTGGTAATGAATGGTGCGAGGTCTCTTGCCGCATCTTTAATGGTTTGTGAAGGGCAAGGGTCGCCCTTGCAGTTTGATGGTTTGAGGCTGAGAATGATTTTTTCTACTTCTAGGGTGGAGACTTTGGAAAAGCTGAAGCGGGTAGGTGGGTTGGGCATGGGGTGTTGGGGTGTGGGCAGCGGGGCAGCATTTGTGAAGTTCGTCAATTTAGTTATGGATTCCTTCTTTTTGTTAATTTTGATTTGGAGGCCTGCTATTTTGTTGGACAAGGCATCCTGGACACTCATGCACCATTGTTTGTTTTTTACGTATGTATCTGGGATTAAAACAGGTGTTTCCAATTCTTTAATGATAGTGACTAATTCTTTGGTGCTTGAATTGGCTTGTGTTATTCTCTGGTTGTAGGACTCTTGTTTGGCGGCTATAATTTCTTTTTTGTAGGTGGATGTTATTTTATTGAGGATCAGCTTGTTGTCGTCTGTGGGAGATTGTCTCCAGGTTTGTTCCTTTTTGTGTTTCTCAAGTCTAAGGGCTTTAAGGTGCGGGGAGAGCCAGGAGTTCAGGTGTTTTTTTGTCTTACATTTTCTAAGTTTTAGCGGTGCAATAGAGTCAAGGGCTAAGCTCATGATTTGGTTGTAACCTTCTACAAGGTAATGAAGGGTGGAGGTAGCTGGGAGTTGGTTTAGGGTTGGTAAAATGAGTGGGATTCATTTTTCCACTGTGATATTTTTCTTACTTCTCATAGGGATAGCTGAGGCTAGCACATTATTGGTGATAAGGCATGAGGCTTCGAGGGCAAAGGAAATGAGATGGTGGTCAGACCAAGGTAGAGGGGATTTAGCTGAAATGGAGGCCACACAGTTATGGTCTGCTACCCAGTCGAGGGTTCTCCCTTTATCGTGGGTGGGGGTGAACACTCTTTGTGTAAAGCCTAGTTCTGACAGTGTATTGTTGGTGAGGGTAGCCTGGGGGTCTTTGGGGTCATTTAGGCCTAAGTTGAAGTCCCCTAGGAGGAGGCACTGGGAGGTATTTTTTAGGTTATTGGTAAGGATAGTAGTGAGGTCTTCCTCGAAAGAACCTAAGCGTCCAGGGGGTCTGTAAAGTAAATGAATGGATATTGTTTGGGAATTCGCGGTAGGCAGCTTAGCTGTGAGTGATTCACAGGAAGGGAAGTGGTTCGAGGAGGCAAGTCTAATGTTGAGGCGTGTTTTGGCAATTATGGCCAGGCCCCCACCTCTAGATTCTATTCTATCTGCACAGAGGATGGTGTAATCGTCAGGAATGGCTAGCGAGAGGGCTGGGCCTGCGGCTGCATGGAGCCAGGACTCGGTAATGGCTATGAAGTCTAGATCTTCTGCTAGAATGAGGCCTGCTAGGTCTGTGGCATGGGCTACTATAGAGCGCGCATTGATTAGGGCGCCTCTTATGGACGAGACAGTACTTTTGGTGTGAGTAGGATTGGAGTCTGTGTTATGTACTTTATGCTTTGTCAGGGTGTTAATTGAGTTATGCTTAGGTCTTTCCCAGGGAGGGTTGGTGAGAGTGGTCATATGCATAGTTGGGGAGCGGTTGGTCAGTATAGACTGGGTGGCGTCTCTAGCTCGAGGCTCGTATAGTTTGGGTAGTCTGGCGCGTAGTCTGGTATTTCTCGCAGGGAGGCTGCATGGTTTGGAAGAGTAGGGCGGAGTGGTTGTGAGGTAGGGCATAATGGAAGGTATTGGAATGGTGCCTATGGAGGCCACTCTAGGAGTGAAACTCAGTAGGGTGGAGGAATTGATAAGGTGGAGAATAACTCTCAGAAGTACTGAGTAGATGCCTCTTAAGTACATTTTGTTGGTTAAAAGTAGGGTGTGGATGTCAGGTGGCGAGGCTGGTCTAGGATAAGTATGCAACAATCAGAGACTAGATACCACTTAATTAGCTAAATGCGACAGTCAAGATATGATAATGGAATACAGTGTAGTGGCAGGCAGGCTAAATGCACTTACAGTGGCAGGCTAAATGCAATTATCAGTGGCAGGCTAAGTGTAACTTTCAATGGCAGGCTGAATGCAGCTATCAAAAATACAGTGTACTGGCAGGCAGGCTAAATGCACTTACAATGGCAGGCTAAATGCAATTTTCAATGGCAGGCTAAGTGTAACTTTCAATGGCAGGTCATGCATTGGTTGTTCTACTCACCCAAAAGCCAGGGACACTGTGGTGAGTGTCCATTGGTCCTCCGCCCCACTACACAGAGGTCATGCATTGGTTGTTCTACTCACCCAAAAGCCAGGGACACTGTGGTGAGTGTCTATTGGTCTTCCGCCCCACTACACAGAGGTCATGCATTGGTTGTTCTACGTTCTACTCACCCAAAGCCAGGTGCAGTGTTAGGAGTGTTTATTGCCACCCCCCACCCCACTACACAGAGGTCATGCATTGGTTGTTCTACTCACCCAAAAGCCAGGGACACTGTGGTCAGTGTCTATTGCCCCCCCCACTACACAGAGGTCATGCATTCATTGTTCTACTCACCCGAAAGCCAGGGACACTGTGGTAGGTGTCTATTGCCCCCTCCACACTACACAGAGGTCATGCATTGGTTGTTCTACTCACCCAAACGCCAGGGACACTGTGGTGAGTGTCTATTGGTCCTCCGCCCCACTACACAGAGGTCATGCATTAGTTGTTCTACTCACCCAAAAGCCAGGGACACTGTGGTGGGTGTCTATTGCCCCCCCACTACACAGAGGTCATGCATCGGTTGCTCTACTCACCCAAAAGCCAGGGACACTGTGGTGAGTGTATATTGCCCCCCCACTACACAGAGGTCATGCATTGGTTGTTCTACTCACCCAAAAGCCAGGGACACTGTGGTGAGTGTCTATTGGTCCCCCACCCCACTACACAGAGGTCATGCATTGGTTGTTCTACTCACCCAAAAGCCAGGGACACTGTGGTGGGTGTCTATTGCCCCCCCACTACACAGAGGTCATGCATTTTTTGTTCTACTCACCCAAAAGCCAGGGACACTGTGGTGAGTGTCTATTCCCCCCTCACCCACTACACTGAGGTCATGCATTGGTTGTTCTACTCACCCAAAAGCCAGGGACACTGTGGTTAGTGTCTATTGCCCCCCCCCCACTACACAGAGGTCATGCATTGGTTGTTCTACTCACCCAAAAAAACAGGGAAACTGTGGTGGGTGTCTATTGCCCCCTCCCACTACACCGAGGTCATGCATTGGTTGCTCTACTCACCCAAAAGCCAGGGACACTGTGGTGAATGTCTATGACCCCCCCCCCCCCACTACACAGAGGTCATGCATTGTTTGTTCTACGTTCTACTCACCCAAAGCCAGGGGCACTGTTGGGAGTGTCTATTGCCACCCCCACCCCACTACACAGAGGGCATGCATTGGTTGTTCTACTCACCCAAAAGCCAGGGACACTGTGGTGAGTGTCTATCCCCCCCCCACTACATAGAGGTCATGCATTGGTTGTTCTACTCACCCAAAAGCCAGGGACACTGTGGTGAGTGTATATTGCCCCCCCCACCACCCAATACACAGAGGTCATGCATTGGTTGTTCTACTCACCCAAATGCTAGGGACACTGTGGTGGGTCTCTAGTGCCCCCCACTACACAGAGGTCATGCATTGGTTGTTCTACTCACCCAAAAGCCAGGGACACTGTGGTGAGTGTCCATTGGTCCTCCGCCCCACTACACAGAGGTCATGCATTGGTTGTTCTACTCACCCAAAAGCCAGGGACACTGTGGTGAGTGTCTATTGGTCTTCCGCCCCACTACACAGAGGTCATGCATTGGTTGTTCTACGTTCTACTCACCCAAAGCCAGGTGCAGTGTTAGGAGTGTTTATTGCCACCCCCCACCCCACTACACAGAGGTCATGCATTGGTTGTTCTACTCACCCAAAAGCCAGGGACACTGTGGTCAGTGTCTATTGCCCCCCCACTACACAGAGGTCATGCATTCATTGTTCTACTCACCCGAAAGCCAGGGACACTGTGGTAGGTGTCTATTGCCCCCTCCACACTACACAGAGGTCATGCATTGGTTGTTCTACTCACCCAAACGCCAGGGACACTGTGGTGAGTGTCTATTGGTCCTCCGCCCCACTACACAGAGGTCATGCATTAGTTGTTCTACTCACCCAAAAGCCAGGGACACTGTGGTGGGTGTCTATTGCCCCCCCACTACACAGAGGTCATGCATCGGTTGCTCTACTCACCCAAAAGCCAGGGACACTGTGGTGAGTGTATATTGCCCCCCCACTACACAGAGGTCATGCATTGGTTGTTCTACTCACCCAAAAGCCAGGGACACTGTGGTGAGTGTCTATTGGTCCCCCACCCCACTACACAGAGGTCATGCATTGGTTGTTCTACTCACCCAAAAGCCAGGGACACTGTGGTGGGTGTCTATTGCCCCCCCACTACACAGAGGTCATGCATTTTTTCTTCTACTCACCCAAAAGCCAGGGACACTGTGGTGAGTGTCTATTCCCCCCTCACCCACTACACTGAGGTCATGCATTGGTTGTTCTACTCACCCAAAAGCCAGGGACACTGTGGTTAGTGTCTATTGCCCCCCCCCACTACACGGAGGTCATGCATTGGTTGTTCTACTCACCCAAAAAAACAGGGAAACTGTGGTGGGTGTCTATTGCCCCCTCCCACTACACCGAGGTCATGCATTGGTTGCTCTACTCACCCAAAAGCCAGGGACACTGTGGTGAATGTCTATGACCCCCCCCCCACTACACAGAGGTCATGCATTGTTTGTTCTACGTTCTACTCACCCAAAGCCAGGGGCACTGTTGGGAGTGTCTATTGCCACCCCCACCCCACTACACAGAGGGCATGCATTGGTTGTTCTACTCACCCAAAAGCCAGGGACACTGTGGTGAGTGTCTATCCCCCCCCACTACATAGAGGTCATGCATTGGTTGTTCTACTCACCCAAAAGCCAGGGACACTGTGGTGAGTGTTTATTGCCCCCCCCCACCACCCAATACACAGAGGTCATGCATTGGTTGTTCTACTCACCCAAATGCTAGGGACACTGTGGTGGGTCTCTAGTGCCCCCCACTACACAGAGGTCATGCATTGGTTGCTCTACTCACCCAAAAGCCAGTGACACTGTGGTGAATGTCTAGGCCCCCCCACTAAACAGAGGTCATACATCGGTTGTTCTACGTTCTACTTACCCAAAGCCAGGGACACTGTTGGGAGTGTCTATTGCCACCCCCCCCCACCCCACTACACAGAGGTCATGCATTGGTTGTTCTACTCACCCAAAAGCCAGGGACACTGTGGTGAGTGTCTATTTCCCCCCTCTCCCACTACACAGAGGTCATGCATTGGTTGTTCTACTCACCCACAAGCCAGGGACACTGTGGTGAGTGTCGATTGCCTCCCCCCCCACTACACAGAGGTCATGCATTGGTTGTTCTACTCACCCGAAAGCCAGGGACACTGTGGTGGGTGTCTATTGACCCCCCCCCACTACACAGAGGTCATGCATTGGTTGTTCTACTCACCCAAAAGCCAGGGACACTGTGGTGAGTGTCTATTGCCCCCCCCACTACACTGAGGTCATGCATTGGTTGTTCTACTCACCCAAAAGCCAGGGACACTGTGGTGAGTGTCTATTGCCCCCCCACTACACAGAGGTCATGCATTGGTTGTTCTACTCACCCAAAAGCCAAGGACACTGTGGTGGGTGTCTATTGCCCCCTCCCACTACACCGAGGTCATGCATTGGTTGCTTGCTCTACTCACCCAAAGGCCAGGGACACTGTGGTGAGTTTCTATGCCCCCCCACTACACCGAGGTCATGCATTGGTTGCTTGCTCTACTCACCCAAAAGCCAGGGACACTGTGGCGAGTGTCTATGCCCCCCCACTACACAGAGGTCATGCATTGGTTGTTCTAAGTTCTACTCACCCAAAAGCCAGGGACACTGTGGCGAGTGTCTATGCCCCCCCACTACACAGAGGTCATGCATTGGTTGTTCTAAGTTCTACTCACCCAAAAGCCAGGGACACTGTGGTGAGTGTCTATTGCCCCCCCCCACTACACAGAGGTCATGCATTGGTTGTTCTACTCACCCAAAAGCCAGGGACACTGTGGTCAGTGTCTATTGCCCCCCCACTACACAGAGGTCATGCATTGGTTGTTCTACTCACCCGAAAGCCAGGGACACTGTGGTGAGTGTCTATTCCCCCTCCCCTACTCCACTGAGGTCATGCATTGCTTGTTCTACTCATCCAAAAGCCAGGGACACTGTGGTGAGTGTCTATTGCCCCCTTCCCCTGCACTACACAGAGGTCATGCATTGGTTGTTCTACGTTCTACTCACCCAAAGCCATGGACACTGTTGGGAGTGTCTATCCCCCCACTACACAGAGGTCATGCATTGATTGTTCTACTCACCCAAAAGCCAGGGACACTGTGGTGAGTGTCTATTGCCCCCCCCCCACTACACAGAGGTCATGCACTGGTTGTTCTACTACCCCAAAAGCCAGGGACACTGTGGTGAGTATCTATTGCCCCCCCCCCCACTACACAGAGGTCATGCATTGGTTGTTCTACTCACCCAAAATCCAGGGACATTGTGATGAGTGTCTATTGACCACCCCCCTCCCCCACTACACAGAGGTCATGCATTGGTTGTTCTACTCACCCAAAAGCCAGGGACACTGTGGTGAGAATCTATTGCCCTCCCCACACTACACAGAGGTCATGCATTGGTTGTTCTACTCACCCAAAATCCAGGGACATTGTGGTCAGTGTCTATTAACCACCCCCCGCTCCCCACTACACAGAGGTCATGCATTGGTTGCTCTACTCACCCAAAAGCCAGGGATACTGTGGTGAGTGTCTATGTCCCCCCCACTACACAGAGGTGATGCATTGGTTGTTCTACTCACCCAACAGCCAGGTCCTTTTTCCCACATAACGTGCCAAGTACCCTGGCAACGTGGAGTTCCGTAATACCATAGCGTTGAGTTTGGACCCCGGGAAATGTGCACAGCAATTTGTGATGAGTTGTTGTGCATCACAGTCCATCTGCACGTTGAGTGAGTGAAAATGCTTCCGATTGCGATAGACCCCCTCAATTGCATGTCTGACAGTCAACTCCACATGCGTGCAATCTAATGAACCAATGCAATTGGGCATGCCGGCATGGGTATGGAAGGCCACTTTGGTGGCATTGACCTGTGCAGGGGTTCAGGGTAGGGCAATGTGATCTGACAAATGGCGCAGCAGAGCATCCAGTACCTGGAACAGCATTCTTTAGAAACAGGGTTGTGACCGCCCGTGCAGCTCCCCAACAGTGTGCAGATAGGTTCAAGTGGCAAGAAAGTGCAGTACCAAGACTACCTTCAGCAGGGGTGGAATAGCAGTCCGGATGTTGATTATGCTGCCGATGTCTTCATTGATGAGAGTGACAATTGATATTATTGTGGCCCTGTCAAGCCGGAATAATGTGTGGATTTGACTTGGGGTCAGGTTCCAGGGTGTGGGCATGATGCAGCGTATTGGTGGCTGCCTGCGGGGTGGTACCTGCTGTACATTGATGTTTGGGATGGTCACCGGGTTCCTCATTTGCCTCCTGTGCCTACGCCCCCTCCTCTGCCTTAGTGCTTCTTCTAACTCCACTGCTGCTTACCGGTTCCCCATCCCAATTGCTGCTAGGCTGACTGCCAGCATCGTTGTGTTGGGAGGTGGGTTTGGTGTGGCCCTTTTGTAGGTTCCGAGTGGCCAATGATGTGCAGTTGGCCTAATTGTGCACACCTGGGGCTTGTTGCAGCTTACTTGACACTGTTTAACGCCTGGTAAGGGGTGCCGATATTACAGGCGCAGTGTTCACGGTGCTACTGCCATTTTTTATGGCGGTGTTTCGTGTACATGATACTCATAATGTAGTCGGTATAACGCTGTGCCGGTAATTCAGGGAGGTCCGGCGAGTCGTCCCGCTGTTTGCGGTCACGGGGCTACCGGGTTCGGTAGCACTGTGGGTCACTTTGCGCTACCGGTGTTTACACCACCGGAGGTCTGCATGTGCCAGTCCAGTAAACCTACCGGCACAGTTGTTACCAGACCGGCACACTTGTAATGAGGCCCAATGTCTTTGGCCGCCTCATGAGAGGTTTTCCCCCACCTGGGATATCGTATAGATGGGGTAGCCTCTTCGTAGGGCGGGGCTGATCCCTCTTGCCCCGTGAGTCTCTCCCTCCTGCAATTCCTATAAACGCTTTCCATAAATAGCTTCCCTTTCCTTAATTGTCCAGGTATCTTGCCATGAATTCAACCCATATCAGCTCATGTGGCGTTGTCTTCCGATGAAGCACTTCGGTTATCCTTTCCATTATGCATATGTTTATAGCTATATTAATCCACTCCTTCTTCCTTGGAGTCTTAATACATTTCCATTTCGTGACTAGGCAGGCCTGTGCTGCAAGCAGCAGGGGTGCTGCCACTCCCGTCAACCTTCTAAGTTATCCCTCTACTTCCTCCATCCCAAATAGTATCAGGAAGGGCGTTTTGAAGAGCTGGATCCCATCTGGGTCTTTAGTCCAACCCAATACTTCGTTCCAGAACACTTTTATATGAGGACATGCCCACCACATATGCCGATAGTCGGTGTCAAATCCTGAGGGCCACGTGGATTAGTGTACCTCCGTCCCCAAGCACCAGTCAGAGAGGGGCAAAGTACTCGCTGACCGGTTATTGGAGTCACAGGTGGGGAAAACAGGAAACTCCAGGTTCCGGGTGGCTGCAGAGAAATACCAGGTTAGCTAATGGCTACACGGTATTCACAACAAGCATAAACAAATAATAAGAAAGACCTACCCTGGAGGTAAATGATGAGTGACTTGAATCTAAGTGAGTTTTACCCAAGGGTCAGATGAGTAGTGCAGAGGGGATAACGGGACCACGGGATCTAAAGGGAGAGGAGAGGGCTTGATTGTAGGTGCACAGTTCTTGACAAAGTTCCAGGAGGTAACTGAAGGTTTATCAAGCGCCAAATCCAAAGGTCAATCCACAAACAATCCAGGAAAACAGTTCAAAGTTCAGATAATCCAAAGTTCCAAGAGGTAACTGAAGGTTTATCAAGCGCCAAATCCAAAAGGTCCATCCACAAACAATCCAGTAAAACAGTTAAAAGTTCAGATAATCCAGTAATACAGGTCAGAAGAAATCCAAGCGCCAAATTTGAGGGTAATCCAGAAGAAAAACGCATTTTTCTGGTTTAGCGTAAAGGGAGTGTGTGCGTAGCCGATTCAGGACTTCTCGTACATGAGTGACGTGATCTTGGTGTGATTGAGAAAATACCAAAATATCATCCAGATATACCACCACGTAGTTATCTATGATGTCGTGGAATATCTCATTCATAAACCTCTGGAAGGTTGCGGGTGCGTTACATAGCCCAAAGGGCATGACGGTATATTCGAAGAGGCCGTATTTGGTACAAAAAGCTGTTTTCCATTCATCCCCTTTTCAGATGCGTATGAGATTATACGCTCCTCGCAGATCGAGCTTGGTAAAAATAGTGGCATGTGTGAGACGATCTAGCAGTGGAGTGATAAGGGGTATGGGGTATCTATTCTTGATCGTGATGTTGTTCAAACGGCGATAATCAATGCAGGGGCGAAGATCGCCTTCCCTCTTGGGTACAAAGAAAATAGGACTAGCTGCAGGAGACTGTGAGGGTCTGATGTGGCCTAAACTTAAAGAATGTTTTATGTACTCTTTAAGAATCAGGTCTTCAGATGCTGAAAGGGAGTATATGCGTCCGTGGGGCACAGGGACCCCTGGTTCCAGATCTATCGGACAATCAAAGGGACGATGCGGGGGTAAGTGCTCAGATGATTTTTTATCAAACACTTCCAAGAAGTCATGATATTGTGAGGGTATCTGGGCCGAAACCAAACCTACCACATGCCTAGGAGGGTCAACCTCCATCTGTGATTCTTGTAAAGATAAATGAGCTAATGCCCCGAGCGCTTGTGCTGGTGTCGTTGCCTGCTCTGGGGATAACAAACAATGTTCCTGACAATACAAGGATTCGAAAGAAATGGAGCTCAAGGACCAGTTAATGAGCGGATTATGTGTGCATAACCAGGGGATACCAAGGATAATACCGTATTGAGGGGTAGTTATCAAGTCAAAACTAAGGGTTTCCTGGTGTGTGTCCTGCAATATGAGAGTTATGGGTGCCGTCTGTTGCCTGATAGGGCCCGAAATCAACGGAGAACCATCAACCGCTTGTACAGGTTCTGGATGTTTTTTATTTTGTAAAGGGAGATTTAGGGACGCGGCCAAAGCACTGTCAACGTAGTTACCTGTTGCCCCTGAATCGATGACCAAATGTACTTGGTGTTTAACATTGTCAGAGGAAAACAAAAGTGCCGGAAGAAACAAAGGCCGGGTTGAATCCGACAATGAAGGGGGTATGTACGATTGTACTGGTAGGCTCGTCCGCGCCCCCTTATCTAAGGACGAGCCTTCAGAAAACCCGTTGTCTTTTGTTTGGGTCTTCGGGGACATTCCTTGACAAAATGACCTGACACTCCGCAGTAAAAACAAGCGTTAGCCTGTCTGCGTCGTTCTCTCTCTAAGGGTGATATGGGACTGCGTATTCCCCCTATTTGCATGGGTTCGCTCGTTTGTTCTGTAGAGTTCGAGCTTAGGGAAAATACTGGATTCGTTCTCTTTGTCTCAGTCTTTCTTTCATTGAACCGGGCATCAACTTGTAAGACCAAGTCAACCAATTCAGGGTATTGAGTAGGTAAGGTAGGTATGACGGACAGGGCGTCCTTCAAACGTTCGCTGAGACCTTTATAGAACACAACTGCCTTTTTTTCTTCTGGTCAGGCAGTTTCGACAGACAGTTGGTTGAAGCGTGTTATGTATTCTATTAATGTGGTTTTTCCTTGGGTCAAATCTAGGAATTCGAGGTCCCTTGTTTGCGCTTTATGTCGTGTGTCAAAAACGTGAAGGCTGCCTTAGTAGTCGAATCAGGGAAGGCCTGTGGTCGACATAAAAAATGTAGCTTATACTGATTTAGGAAAGTGCAAAATTTACGTGGGTCACCCTGGAATTTCTCGGGGGCCGCCAAAAGAAATGGGGTGGGGACATAGACCGGGGCTGGTGCCACTACCCCTACAGGTGGTGCAGCCTGTTCGGGTGCATCTCCAAACTCCTCATTTGGTGGTAAGGCGTGTCTTTCACTTTGTATGGCATCTAACCACTGATGAATAGCCGTGTTAGCGGCTGTCACGTCAGCCCTTAAGACAGTGATTGCTTGTACAAGCGCAGCCACCGGATCCCCGGCGGAGGTATCCATAATCCAGTGGTTTAAAGCTTCTCAGTCTGTCAAATCCTGAGGGCCACGTGGATTAGTGTACCTCCATCCCCAAGCACCAGTCAGAGAGGGGCAAAGTACTCGCTGACCGGTTATTGGAGCCACAGGTGGGGAAAACAGGAAACTCCAGGTTCCGGGTGGCTGCAAAGAAAATACCAGGTTAGCTAATGGCTACACGGTATTCACAACAAGCATAAACAAATAATAAGAAAGACCTACCCTGGAGGTAAATGATGAGTGACTTGAATCTAAGTGAGTTTTCCCCAAGGGTCAGATGAGTAGTGCAGAGGGGATAACGGGACCACGGGATCTAAAGGGAGAGGAGAGGGCTTGATTGTAGGTGCACAGTTCTTGACAAAGTTCCAAGAGGTAACTGAAGGTTTATCAAGCGCCAAATCCAAAGGTCAATCCACAAACAATCCAGGAAAACAGTTCAAAGTTCAGATAATCCAAAGTTCCAAGAGGTAACTGAAGGTTTATCAAGCGCCAAATCCAAAAGGTCCATCCACAAACAATCCAGGAAAACAGTTCAAAGTTCAGATAATCCAGTAATACAGGACAGAAGAAATCCAAGCGCCAAATTTGAGGGTAATCCAGAAGAAAAACGAAGTCCAAAATCCAAGAAATTCGATAAGCATGAAGTTCAAAACACAGGAAATCGTTAAACGCTGAGAGATCAGCTGAGAAGCAATGTGTGCAAAGGCCAAGCCCTTTTTATTGCAGTCTTCCTGATTCGTTGGCCAAACGGGGACGGTTTCCTGGTCACATGATCTTTCACTTGGTCACATGATCCATTTTCCTGGTCACATGATCTTTCACTTGGTCACATGATCCAGTGGTTCATTTGATGCCTGTTTCCTGGAAGCCATGTCACATGACCCCTTCTTCGTGACGAATCGCGTCGAGCGGGGGACCGCAGTATGGAGTGGTGATCTCCTCCGCGCTTGCAATCTCCAAGGCAATCCCCACTGCAGGCGTGGAAATCGACGCCAGGGATGCCTCAGAGTGTAGTGTCCCACTAACGATCGAGCAGAAGTGATCGCGGGAGGGGTCCATGTTTCTCTCCGCCGCCTGCATATCACCCGATCGTGATTGGGTGAGTCTGAAAGCATGACAGATGGCCCTTTCCCCACACAAGCGCCAACTCATAGAGCTTGCCGACTGAAACATCTTAGAGAGCCAGACCGGATCATATTGCCATCTATGGAGAAGCTTTATAGCGTGCAGTTTGTATTGGCTAGAGATCGAGGCCCATGGGGCCCCCTTGCACAATCTCATCCAGAGCCCTGGGTCTATTTCCCTCTCCATATCCCTCTACCACCTTAGCCTCAGGTTCTCTGTAGACCCTTTCCCTACAATCACCAGTGCATTGTACATAATAATAATAATAATAATAATAATAATAATAATAATAATAATAATAATAATAATAGCAGAGATCAAGCCCTTTGTTCCCTTACTTTTATCTAGGAGATTTTATGTTAGGAAATCATGGCGCTCCAAGGGTTCTTTGGTCCCTCAGGTTATGTTACCTCATGCCCGTGACTCAGTGTCTGTCTCCTTTTCTACGCCTGACTCACGTGTTCCACAAAAGACACTGCAGCGACATGTGCACAGACCATTGAGCACAACCCCAATGCGCTATGCGTCCTTTCGGGAACGTTGGGGGTTGCCGTGGCAACGCTGGTCTCCTGCATTTCGAGTGTCACGTGTGAAATCACGTTAGACCCGGAACCAGCCGATCACATGCTGTTTCATTCATTCATATGCCCCACCTATGCTCAGTTCGCTGCTTCTGAATTTGTTTAGCAGCCATCTTGATTTACTTGCTACATAGTGTCTACCGATCCAGACCTTGCTACGCTTCATTGACTTCCTTTTGCCTTGCCCTTCTGTCCTAATAAGAAAACCCTGGATACCGAATCTTGGAACCCCTTTAACCATTCTGTCTCACGCTCTGTCTTTGTTCTCGCCAGCACGGTTACCAACCTGGTTTTCCTACGGACTCCTTGCATTTTGTTTGCAGTTTTTGTACCTGTGAATATCATGCTTTGAAACTTCTGGGAATTACTCACCAAGTACCGCACGGAACAGTTTTGTTAAGAATTCAAGAACTGTGTTTGGACCTTCTTGCCCATGTAACACTCAGACAACTACCATCAGAGGAATACTAAGACAGTTCTCGGACTAGAGACTGCCATTGGAGCACTTAGGCATCCTCATGCCAGCGGATGTTAGGTAGAGCTGAACAAGTAGTGCTCGGACTAGAGACTGCCTTTTGGAGCACTTAGGCCTCCTCGTGCCAGCGGGTGTTAGGAGGACTCTTCCTATTCCTCAGCCTGAGTGTTACAAGACTTTTCGAATTCTACGTATCAACATCTTGGATAACGCCTATCAACATCTTGGGAAAACATTCCAATTGCTTACTTTCTGTATTTAAACATCTGGTGTTACTTACTTCTCTGACTGAATTGTTATCCTTGCTCGCAGGATAACGGTTATATTAAATATAGAACAGGAATCCATATTATCATCAGAGAACATTCCTGTTGGCACAAGGTATATTTAACAGCCATATCTGCCATACTGTCGTCATTGTTTTTCCTGTGGTGTTGATTGTGTGTTTCTTTTACAGGCCAGCATAGTCCTGTGGCGTCCATTCATCTTTGGGTCAATAGACTTCTCAGTTAGTCCTTATGTACTCCTGAGAGGTACATTGGCAGATAGAACTTGTCGGCTACACGACGGGTTCAACTGCCTGAGCAGAACACTTTGGAATCACAGGTGGTATGTCTGACATTTTCAAAGGGGGTGAGGTATCTCTGTATCCTCTCTGATCAGAATGAAGGTGGCTGCTTTCCAGAGTTGACCTACCCTCTCCAGACCTGCCTCAAAACATGCCTGGAATCTCTCGGGGATCGGGATTGCGCCCTGGACTCTGAGTGCCCAGATGTGACTCAGGAGCATGGCCACGTCGTGACTTCTTGCATATCCACCTTTTCCCGCCAGATCTCCCAAATGGTTCCCAAAATCGGGTGATCCCTAATTTTGCGCTGAAGATTACCCCACTGTGGCAGGGGCTAAATTCTGATGTTCAAGCTCCACCCACTGGAGTCCCTTAGACATCCTCAGATGTGGTATGAGGACCCTTAATTGTACCGCTTCGTAATACAATTTCAGATTTGGTAGTCCCAACCTCCCCCTGTCTTTCGGTAAGGTGAGGACATCGTATGCGACTCTTGCTTTCTTACCCTGCCACAAAAACATTGTCCCCTTCGTTTCCCAGAAAAATGGCGCTGGGACTCGGATCGGGAGCATCTGAAATGCAGACATACCATCTTCAAGGCATTCAGGTGCCCAAGCCAAGATATGGTCAGTTTCCCCATCTGTCAAGGTCCGCTCGGAATCCAGACATAAGAGAGGGGAAATTAGCTTCACATAAGGCTCCCATATCCCTTGTTAGATGAATCCCCAGGTATCGCAGTGTGTCCCAATTAACCGTTAAACCCAATGAGTCAAATCTGTTCCTGTCCCTGTCCCCCTTCAAAGGAAATAGGACTGACTTGGCCCTGTTAATCTTAAAGCCAGATAGTTCTCCATATTGTTCAATCAGGTGGATTACCCTTGTTACCGAGGTTGGGGGGGTTTCTTATATGCAGAAGCATGTCGTCAGCGTACACCGCCACTATGCACTCCACCCCTCCCACCGTGAGTCCTTCCACTTAGGGGTCCCCTCTGATTCTCGCAGCAAGCAGCTCAAGGGATAGGGCAAATAAAATTGTCGAGAGGGGGCAGCCCTGTCTCGTACCCCTAGCTAAGGCCATCAACTGCCACAGATGCCCTGGGGGAGGTGTACACTGCCATTATGCCCCTGCTGAACCTGGACCCCAATCCACCCTTGCCCAGTACTTCCTCAAGAAAGTCCAACTCCACCCCATCAAATATGCTTTTTCGGCGTCCACCGAGAGAAGGGCAGGCCCCCCCCCCATCGTTTGCGACTCATGAATCAGATGCAAGGTTTTCCTCATTGTGTCTGCTCCCCGCTGCCCCATTATGAAGCCAACTTGATCCGAGTGCATCAAGTGGGGCATGCATGTTTCCAATCTCGCCGCCAGCACCCTCGTATAAATCTTGGCATCGATATTCAGTAGGGAGATGGGTCGATAGGACCCACATCTCCTTGGGTCTCTACCGTCCTTATGAATCACTGTTATCAGTGCCCAGGAAAATGACTCTGGGGCTTCCCCCCGTCTCCAGAATTACTTATAAAAGCCTGCCGTGTACCCATCTTATTCCAGGGCCTTATCCAGCGGCAACCGCAACACAGCTCTCTTGATATATTCTGCTGTAATCAGGGCTTCCATTGCCTTGGCTTCCTCTCGGGAAAGCCTTGGCATCTGCGTTTCGGCCAAATATGCCAATATGTCTCCCCTCCCCGATTTGGCCTCTGATTTATATAGTCTCTCATAGAATGTCGCAAATGCTTCTTGGGTCTCTTCCTTCCCCAGGTTCCCTGTACCATCCCCCTCTTCTTAATGCAGGTTTATGTGGTAGATCGCACCAAAAGTTTTTTGTTATTGAGGGGTCTGTGTTATAGTAGGGTGAGGGCAATATGAAACACCTGGGAAACACACACTACCTTCTTCTCCTGTATTTTCTCAGTATTCAGACCACATATAGTGAAAAACAGATGACCTATGTCATCAGGTATCAACAAACACAACTCAAGGCCTTTTTAGTTATATACAGGAAACCATAGGTTAATTATATGTCACAAAACAGTTTCCGCATTACAAATTCTAGTGTTTAAAAACATAATTGACAACATAATGGTGAAAGTCCTGTTAGAAATTATACTGTGTTAGTACCCGTTTGATCTCAGAGATTTTCAACTTCTCTTTACATAGGTATTTAACAACAAAGTTTCATTTATTCGAATGTACCTTCTTCATGTTGCTATATAATTCATGACCAGATGGTACAATGAGAAAGCCAATCGGTGTCCTATATACTAACACATGAATAATGTTTGTCTTTGTGATCATTATGTTGATCAATTAAGTTTTTAAACACTAGAATTTGTAATGCAGAACATATTTTGTGAAATAAATTAACCTATGGTGTCCTGTATATAATTAAAAAGGCCTCGAGTCGTGTTGATACCTGACGACATAGGTCATCTGTTTGTCACTATATGTGGTCTGAATACTGAGAAAATACAGGAGAATGAGGTACTGTATATTCCGGCGTATAAGACGACCTTTTAACTCAGGAAAATCTCAAAAGTCGGGGGTTGTTTTATATGCCCAGGGGCTGAAACTTCCGAGCCAGACTGGAGAATCCATAGCTCTCAACTCACCCGCTTTTGGCGGGTGTCACCCGCCTTGTAAACAGGTGAGTCACCCGCCAAGCCTCGTGCACGCCCATTCATTTCAATGGGCCTCTTACCCGCCAAACACAAAATCGGGTGATTTCACCCGCCTTTGCATCGAAAAAGGTTGAGAGCTATGAGAATCTGCAGTCGCCGCATATGGTGGGGGAGCTCAAAAACGGCCTAAGCCACATCCCCGCCGTATGCAGCGACCGTATGAAAGCAGCAAGGGCGGCGCTGTACAAGTATGGTTCCTCCTATCATCATCAGTTCCAGTTTGGTTGACAGCTTAGAAAACAAACAGCATGGCAGTTCCCATGGGTTTATTGTCTTATCCTTCCTTTCAGCTTTAGAGTAAATTAGGAAAAGTTTAATCCACTTGCACTGTTTTATGTTTACATGTTTGATGGCAAACAGCCTTATGTTTATAAGTGACATTTTTCCTGCTAAGTACCTGCATGTCATAAGCATTTGAATTCAAATTACCATATTGAAATCAAATCTGATGTTTTTCTAATTTTTATTTGGTGTGCGTTGGAAGAGGGGTAGTCTTATACGGCGAGTATATCCCAAACTCTATATTTTAACTGGAAAAGTTGGGGGTCGTCTTATACGCCTAGTTGTCTTATACGCCGGAATATACGGTAGTCTGTGTTACCCATGTGTTTCATATAGCCAGTAATGCATCCACCGTATCCCCTTCTCGTAGAACCTCTGTTCAGGAACTGTAATTTCCTGATTATTTGCCCTTCTTCAAGAAGCTCAAGCTCTTTGCTTTTCTTTCTCGCTTCCAGAACTCTGTCCATCCTCTCTTTGGTGGCATTCCTTGCCCTCCTATCGTGATGAACAATCTCCTCTCTCAGTCTGTTCTCAATTACCGTCCGCTCCCTTTTCTTCCTAGCCCCCGCTCTAATCAAGATCCCCCTCCATGTCGCCTTACCCGCCTCCCATACCGTCTTCTTTGAGACCTCGCCCGTATTATTTGTTTTGAAATACTCCCCAATTTCTTTGGACATTTCTGCATTTAATACTGGATCTTTCCACAGTGACTCATTAAATCTCCATCTTTACCCTTTATGCGTCAGGCCGAGTCTGATTAGTTCCACTGTTATCATATCATGGTCTGACCATGCTACTTGGGAGATCTCCGAACCCAGCGTCTCTTCCCACAACCCCCTCGAGATGTACAAGTAATCTATTCTGGTGAAAGTGCTGTGTGGAGCCGAGTAGAAGGTATACCCTTTTTCATTCGGGTGCCAATGCCGCCATTCATCCCTGAGCCCATAACCCCAAACATTTCCAGGGCCTCCACACACCCCCTCCCAGGCGGGTTCTGTGTTCCTCTATCTCCCACCTGTCTGTCCAATTTAATATCGCCCCACACGTTAAAGTCACCTCCCAGTATTATATGGCCCGAGGCCTCCAGCATCAGTTTTGGGAGAGTTTTCAATAAAAACCTCAGCTGACCCTGGTTAGGGCAGTAAACAGTCGCAAACGTGAAACACACTTTCTGTACAGTACCAACAACCAAGAGGGCCCTACCCTCTTCATCCACCCACACCTTGGTCACCTCCATTTGGAGCCCCTTCCCGAAGAGAATGTCCACTCCAGCTTTCCTCAAGGTTTCGGAGCCCCAGTATTCCTGTCCCAGTCCCTCCTCCCCCCTGGCATCCTCCGTTCCGCCCCATGGCATATTTGGTCTCTTGAAGAAACATCATGTCAAGGCCAGCTCAACGGAACTCCCAGGCCACTAACAACCTTTTCATGAGTGAGTTCATCCCCTTGACATTCAATGTTACCACCCTAAGAGGACCACGCCCTGGGAGTCTAGATTTACAGCCATATTAACATTCCAGCTCCTTATCCCTTTCTCCCTCCCCGGGTGGCCAAGCCCAAATCTCCACCTCCCCACAACCAATAAACCTCAAATTCAGGAAGACCCTTATCATAACCCAACTCCACCTCCCTCTGCCCCTCAAATGCACCTGACACCTCCCGGTTGTCATCACTGTGCTGAGATCGGACCACAAGCTGGGACTGTTTCCGTCCCGGTCCATTCATTACTCGTCCTCGTTAACATTGAGCCCCCTCCATCCCTCTCTCTCACATGGCCCTACCTTTCTGGTCTTCCCGCGGCCCCTGAAAGTTCAGCTCAACTCATTTATCCCGTTACCAGACCACAAACCAACTGGAGCACCCCCAGGGCTCCCTTTCCGTAATAAGATCCTTTCACAGCCCTCTCCTTCACACATATCAATATTACAGCATTCCCAATGTGCTTCAAGTGTCCACCACGGGTGAGGCGTTTAGCTTCCTATACTTCCTGGATCCCGGCATGTGCCTCCTTCTCGGCCCTTAAGTGCCAGGGACGAGTATGCTTGTCCTTTTTGCATAGACTTGCATAATACCCTGGCACTTAAGGGGTTAATGCACCACTGTCTATCGTCATCAGATCTTTCACCCTGGTTCTTCTCACCATCAAATCCACCAAACAATTCATTCATGACCCTACGAAGGTCTCCCTCTGTTGTCAGCCTGTGTTTGTGACCTACTAGGTCAAATGTAAGTGAGAATGGGAACCCCCATCTGTACCTCACACCCTTTTCCTGTAGCCACTTTGTCAGGGGCGCACACATGCTTCTCCTTGCCAGGGTCAATGAGGATAAATCTTGAAAGATTGTAACTCTTGATGAGCCATGGGTAATCGGGCCTTTCTGTTTCGCTTTCATATTTTCATTTTATCTGCGTAATTATGGAATCGGGCCAGGACTGACCTTGCCCCCTCAGACGTCCCTCCTGCCAGGCGTATCCTCGCAATCTTGCCTTCATCAATGGTGTTGTCGCCGAAAAACCAACTTCGTAACCATGGAGTGTTCTTTTCAGGTCTTGCTCCGACTCCCCCTCTCTGTCCAGGATTCGGAAGATCCTAATGCTGCCAATTTCTGCTTTGCCTCCATGTGCTGCAGTGCGCTATCTTGGTTTCACTCTTCCACTTCACCTCTGGCCGAGTAGTATCCCTTTCTTCTGTATTCCAGGAGGCAGGCCCCGGAATCGGGGTCCACACCTCCTAGAGCCGATCCAGCACATTCTCACCCCTTGCGGTGGATGGCTGGGAGCACTTTGCCTCTGTCCAACCGCTTACAGTGCCCTCCGTATTTGTATTTGTATTTATTTATTTGTATTGCGCACCTTGCCCGGAGGCTTGCGGGCGCATGTTTAGTAGGCAGTTACAAGTTGCAGAGGAGAAGTTACAGGTTCCAGGAGAAGAGGTTAACAGTTACATAGGTAGTGATACAGTATAACATGAACGGTGAAAATGACAATGATACAGTATAACATAACGGGTGAAAATGACATAGATAATAACAACAAAGTAGCAGTACCCAAGGTTACAGTAGAAGGGTACGCGCTGTGAGCAGTTACAAATTTACAGGATGTCTTGTTCCCGTAACCAAAGTTTAGCTTTGGTTTTGAATACGTGGCAAAGCGGAATGTTCCTTAGTGCATTGGGGAGTGAGTTCCAGAGCTTGGCCGCAAGGACCGGAAAACTTGACCCTCCTGCCGAGCGTAATTTGAAGCTGGGGATGTCCAAAGTGTGCGCCTGGGCAGCTCTCAAGGGTCTGGTGGCTGTGTGATGCGAGAAACGTGATATTAAGTAGGCTGGAGCTGCATTGTTCTGTGCCTTGTGTGTGAGCACAAGTGATTTGAGTGATATGCGGTGCAAGATAGGTGACCACTGGATGTTGCGTCTGATAGTGGCTATATGATTCCGTCTAGGTATGTTGAATGCTGCCCTAATGGCGTTGTTTTGTGTGACCTGTAGTTTGTCCAGATTTCTTTGGCTCGTCCCAAGGTATAGGGCATTGCAATAGTCTATTTTGGATAAGATGAGGGTTCTCGCGAGGGTCAGACAATTGTCTGGAGTCAGGAATGGCCTGCAGGCTGTAATCAATTTGCAGGTGTAGGACGATGCAGAGACAACAGCATTGGTTTGTCGTGTGAGGGACAGGGTAGAATCAAGGTAGATTCCTAGAGTTTTGGTGACATTGGCCACTTTGATGTCAATCCCGTCAATTGTGAAGGAATTGTAGTTGGCGTCAAGTTTCGCGAGTTTAGTTTGGGAGCCCAGGATGATTAACTCTGTTTTTTCGTCGTTAAGGCAGAGCCCATGATTGGCCATCCAGGCCTGGATGACGGAGTAGACCGTATTAAGAGATTTTGAATCGGTTACAAAATCACCAGTGATAGGGATGAGTATCTGGGTGTCATCCGCATAATTAGTGTAGGAGACACCCAGATAATCAAGGATATCAAAGAGTGGTTTAGTAAACACATTGTAAAGGGTGGGAGATACACAGGATCCTTGTGGGACTCCACAGGGGACGTGGGAGGGGTCAGCCGCTGCTAGTGGAGAGAAGACCCTCATGGTTCTGTTGGCAAGGAATGAACTGATCCAAGAAGTGGCTGCTTCCGAGAAGTGGGCGGCGATTTTGAGATGATGACAGAGAATTCGGTGGTCAACCAGGTCGAAGGCAGCTGAGAGATCAAGGAGGAGCAGGAGTGCCAATTTGCCCTTGTCTTTCAGGTCCTCGATTTGGGTTTTCAGGTCCAGTAAAGCTGTCTCAGTGCCATGCCTGGGACGGAAACCAGATTGTCTCAGCCCTAGTAGATTGTTGCGTTCGAGATACTCCTGGATTTGGAGATAGGCTGCGCGGTCAAGGATTTTAAGCAGGAAAGGCACAGTGGTGATGGGCCTGTAGTTTGAAGGGTTGCTGGGGTCAAGATTGGCTTTTTTAATTAATGGTATGACCCAGGCATCCTTAAGGTTGTCAGGTACGGTGCTTGATTCAAAGGAGGCATTTATGAAGGAGGTAATAAATGGGGCGAGCTTGGGTGCGGCTTCCTTAATGATGACAGCGGGGCATGCATCACCTTGGCAATTGGAAGGTTTTAGTTTAGATATAATGATTTCTACTTCCTTGATGGAGAGGGGAGAGAAGCTGAATGGTTTGAAGTTGTGTTTGAGTGCTTGTATTTTATAATTCAGGGTGGTGCTCGTTGAACTTGAGAGGTAGTTTTTTTTTGCTTTGATTTTAGTTTGGAGAGTGGTGATTTTGTCTAGTAAAGCATTTTGGATGTTTGTACACCAATCAGTGTCAGGGGTACACTTATTGAGAGGAGCGATAGGGGACTCCAGTTCCTTAAGTATCTTAAACAGTTCCTTAGTGTTAGAGCGGGCTTGGGTGATTCTTTTATTATAAGCTTCCTTTTTGGCAGCAAGGATGGCTTCTTTATAGGCTAGGGTGGCTAGCGTAAGATTATTTTTGTTGGCCAGGGAGGGGATACTTTTCCATGAGGCCTCTGCTTTTCTTTTTTCTTTGCGTAGGTCACGTAGTTGCGGAGTGAACCAAGAGTTCAAGTGGGTCCGTGGTTTTTGTTTACGCAGTTTGATAGGGGCGATAGTATTAAGGGCTTTTAGCATAACACGATTATAAGTGTCTACTAATGCTGTGGGGTCAGTGCAGGACTCTGAAGCTGCGTGCAATAATGGGAGGATGAGTGGTAAGAGTTTCTCAACAGTGATGTCTTTTTTATTCCGTGTGCGCGTGGGCGGTGCGAGGTTTTGTGTGTCCTCAGGAGGGCTAGTGTTAATAGAGAACGAAATAAGATGGTGGTCAGACCAAGCGCAGGGGGAAACAGTAATATCATTAAGGGCACAGTTCATGTCGGCAATCCAGTCAAGAGTACGACCTTTGATGTGGGTGGGCTCTGTGACATGTTGTGTGAAGCCGAAATCAGTCAGGACATTTGCAAGATCTGAGGCTTTGGTGTCATTCTTGTCCAAGTAACCCAGGTTGAAGTCACCCAGGATGATGATTTGGGAACTAGGCTTCGCACTGGATGCTAGAATAGAGGAGATGTCTTCAACGAAGGTAGATGTGGGTCCAGGAGGCCTGTAAATTAGGTGAACAGTGGCTGTGTGATTGGGCGAGATAGATAGTTTGAGAGAAAGCGATTCAGCTGAGTGTAACTGAAGGCTGTCCGCAATTCTGATGTTAAGCGTATTCTTGAATATGACGGCTAAGCCGCCGCCCTTAGTTTGGTTGGTATCTCTGTCGCACCTGATTATGGTGTAGTTGTCAGGGATAGCGAGTGTCAGAGAGGGTCCAGAGGCTGCGTGCAGCCAAGTTTCCGTGACTGCAAGTAGGTCCAGGTTGTCTGAGACAATGAGATCAGCAATATCAAGGGCGTGAGCTTGGATAGAACGTGCGTTTATAAGAGCACCTTTGAGCCCCCGTGAAGGGGGGACCCCCCTCTGGAGCCCCCTGGATCCATCTCTCCATAATCCAGGAATCAGAATGGACCCAGTGGTGCTGATTTGTGCCAAGGACACTCTCTCCTATTTTCGGGGATCAAGGCCCCGTCTCCGCCTTTCACTCCCAGCTTCTCCCCTCCGTCATCCGCAACCTCCTCCTAGTGCCTCCCTTCCTCCTCCCCTGGTGATGAGCTACCGGTCACCCCGGTGCCTATCTTGCCCTTATGTCCCTATCCTTCTGCCTAGAGGGCGGCCCGTTGCCCTTGCCAGTGACGTCTGCCCCTCTCTCTTGATCCACTTCCTTGCAGCCAATGGCTCCTCCTTTCAATTTGACTTACACTTGCCCCAGGTTCCGAACCCCTGCTTCTGTGGTTGGGTCAGAGATGTCCCATTACTTGGTCCATTATTGCCCTCTCTCCGTGTGGTGTAAGACCTTCCAATACACCTCTAGGCTCCTGGGAATGTGTTCTCACCATTAGTATAAGGAGGGGTAGGTCAGTCTACCACCCTGTCCTTTCATGAGGAGCTTGCTAAATAACTTGTTGTCTTCCCGTGGGCCTCCCACAAGGCAGCTTGCTCTCCTTCTCCCACAGAAGTGGGCAGGGCCATTGTGCTCACACTACCCTTAGTTTTCACTTAGGCTGTCCACTTTAGTTATGTCTTCACCGGTGCCTCGGCCTGCGCGCCTCACCCTACCTTTTTCCACCCGTTAAGATGGAGGCCGTATGTCAGTCACTGGCGGGCGAGGGGTGGGCCACCAGGAAAAGGAGGCCGCAACCCTCCACAAGGAGCCCCTCCGCATGTCCGCACCGTGCTTCCTCACCTCCACTGTCCCTCGCCAGGGGCGTTGTCACCTCTCTATCCCGGTCTTCTTCACCAATGTCACCTGCCATGCCCGTGAGCGAGTTCTCAGTGGTGAGGGGAGGGGGTCCGACACCCCGTCTGTTGTTCAATGGTGCCTCCCTCTGCCTCAGCGTCCTGTCGTCTGCCCGCTCAGCAGGCCTGGAGTGAATTCCCAGCGGTAGGGGGTAAGAGGAGGGGCTCCAACACACTGCCTGCTGCCCAACAGACCCCTCCTCTGCCTCAGCATCCCCCGGAGCCCGCCCGCTCCTCAGGCCGGTAGCAATTTCCTAGTAGCGGGGGGAAGGCAGCCCCAGCACCTCGCCTGCTGCTCAAAGGAGCGCTTCAGTTTTGTATTGCCTCTCCATGCGTACCTTCGGGTGCCGTACTCCCTTCTCCTATCCCTCAAAGAGTCGCAACCTCCACGCTCCGGTGTTGTCTCCTCCAGGGGGCCTCCTGGGGCTGGGGAGGGCAGCAAGCCCTGCCTATTCTACCAAGGTATGGGGCCGAGTGCCCCCTCCGTCAGAATGGTCGCTTCACGGGATCATGGCTGAGGGATCCCAGCACCGAAACTCCATCTCTTCACCTGCACCACCTCTTGATCAAATACTCTCACTTACACGGGGCCTCAGAGCTCTGTATTGCTTCTTTGGGTTCTGTGGGTATTTGTCATGGGTGCCGGCCCCTGGAGGCTGTGGCACAGGTATAGGTTGAGCAGCCATTGAGCGTCCTGTCACATTTTTCTTGCTTCACGGGGTGACAGTCTAGTCTTTTTTCCGCTCCGTTCAACGTGCGGAATGCCGGACAGCATTTAGAGCCTCTGCTTCCAGCGTTCCGCGCGTTGCAACGTCAGAGTTTCTCTATTGGAGTACTTCCTGCTTCGGTTTCTTCGCCCCCGCTCGATTTGAGCTGCTTTTTCTGCTGTCCACACTATTTTTTCTCTCGCTTCTCTGGATGGCGGCCTCGCTGCCTTCCCCTTCGCCTTACCGCTTGGTTTCCCAGAGCATTCTCTCCTTACATTCTTACCTGGCGGCGCCTTCTCTTCCTCGGAGGTTGCTGCCTGGCGCTTTCCAGTCTCTCTCTCTTCCTGCTGGCTACCGGTAACAGCCATTCTCCTATTTTCGATTCTGGAGAACGGCTAAGGTGTTTTCATTCCCTTTTCCTCCTGACCCTTAATGAGGTACCAGCTTCCCAACTCTATCATAACAGGAGAGACAATTCCATTCGTCTTGCGGACGTCACAACTTCTGCAATCGTTTGTCAGAGCTTTCAAGACCTGCCACTATCAACATCTGGGTTTTTTGTCGCCAAAGGCTTTTCCCCCGGAATTTTACCTGCTTCGGTAGTGGAGTCACAGGTGGCTACAGCTCACCGGTGGCCACTGTGGCTTCATATCGAGGCAGGATCCAGTCTTCACAACAGTATTGTGAACCCACCGGATACAGCACAGAATCCAGTACATCAGGTGAGGAGAAGGAGGAGGGCTCAGATTTGGACGAGAGTGAAGTGTTTTATGACAGTTTGCAATGCCCAATAAAGATGGCCACACCTGAGCAGATCCAAGAACTGGTAAACACAGTTCAGACGTTGTCCCAGGAGGCACAAACCTTAAAGAATGAAAACTGTATGCTTCAGCAGATCTCTCAGGAGGTTCAAAATTTGAAGGCTGAGAATGTGGTGCTTAAACAGTTAGCAACCCACCGGGAGCCATTACCCACACCTGAACTACCCCCTATGCCTTTATCTTCAGGGAAGTTCGATGGTTCCTCTAAGAAAGTAAAAGAATTCTTAGATGCCTGTAAAATCTATTTTACATTTCGACCCAGCTTATACTCAACAAACCAAGCCAAGGTGGGGTTTCTTATCTCGAATATGACGGGAAATGCACTGGCTTGGGCTACCCCTTTGGTGACAGGGGAAGACCCCATTCTGCAGGACTACGAAGGATTCCGGTCTCTAATAAAACAAACCTTTGAAAGATCCGAAATCACATTCACTGCATGCAAAGAATTGTTAGACGCCCATCAAGGCGCCATGGACGTGTTATCCTATATATCAGAATTCAGGACTCTTGCCGCTCAGGCAGGATAGCCGGAGCAAGCCCAGTACGCTATATTTAGACGAGGTTTTAAGGAAGAGATCAAAGATGAGTTAGCTATACTACCTAGACCGCCCACATTCTCTGAACTAGTGTCCGTCGTTCTTCAGATCGAATATCGAATCCTAGAAAGACGAAATGAACGGAGGTAGATCTGGAATAAAACTCCTCTAGGTCCAATGAGCTACTCTTCTTCTCCCTTATCTCCTGCCCATCAAGACAAACCTCTGCAGATAGGTGCTACTAGAGGACCCCTGTCCACGCAGGAAAGGAGACGTAGAAGAGAGAAGGGATTGTGTGCATATTGTGCATCTGAGAACCATTCGACACAAGACTGCAACGAACTTCCATCAAGGAAGTCGGGAAACAAAAGACCTCGGAACTAAAAGGGACTAGTATCCGAGGGGCTACAGATGTCTCAAGTCCCTATGTTTCAATGTCTATTTCTCCTCCCGGGCAGGTCAAAGCGGTGGATTCAAGACTTATGGTGATTTCTGTTCAAATAAGGAACAAGGAAATATGGACGGAAGCCCTAGCCTTACTGGATTGTGGAGCAGCAGGGAACTTTGTCGACATCCATTGGGCAGAGAGTTTGGGTATTCCAAGAGTAGAGAAGGCGGAAGATCAAACGGTGGAAGGGGTAGACAGAACGCCATTATCCTTTGGACCCATAACCCACATGACCGAGCCACTCCACATGTGGATCTTACAACATGCTGAACTTATCTCGTTTGACTTAATTCGAGCCGCTCACTTTCCGATTATATTAGGAATTACTTGGCTCCGCAGACACAACCCCCAGATTGACTGGACTCATAACCAGTTAATGTTTGTGTCGGACTTCTGTACAAACCATTGTCTTGCAACCACGAACGTAGTCAAGATACAGACCTCTACCACCCTTCAAGAAGGTCCTACTGGAATCCATGCTCTACCCAATGAATACTCCCAATTCCAGAGTGTTTTTTCTAATCATCCATTTCTGGAACTCCCTCCACATAGACCAGAAGACTGTGCCATTCATTTGGTACAAGGGGCCTTAGTCCCTTTTTGTCGAATGTTCTCCCTGTCTCAGCTGGAAAAGAAAGCTCTCCGCTTGTATCTGGATAGCAATCTGCAAAATGGGCTTATTCAACCATCTAAATCTCCAGCAGGAGCCTCCCTGTTTTTCATACCAAAAAGGGATTCTGATGAACTGAGACCATGTATAGACTTCCGGGGGCCAAATCAGGTGACCATTAGAGACCGCTATCCGATGCCACTCATCACGGACATACTTGAGGCGGTGCAAGGAGCAAAAAGGTTCACTAAGTTAGACCTCCGTAGTGCCTATCATCTTCTACGAATTCGCCAGGGAGACGGGTGGAAAACGGTGTTTCGAACCCCCTACGGTCTATACAAATACAAGGTGATGCCCTTTGGCTTAGTTAATGCTCCAGCAGTGTTTCAAAGGTTTATGGACAGAATATTTTCTGATATAATGTTCTTAAACGTGATCATCTATTTAGATGATATATTAATATATTCAAAGGATCCTTCACTACATTCACAACACGTTTCGGAGGTTCTAACTGGAAAAGTGTGAATTCGGTGTCACAGAGATACGCTACCTAGGATATGTCCTTTCAGTACAGGGAATCGCAATGGACAAGAGGAAGGTAGCTGCAATCCTGGATTGGAAGACACCCACTTCAGTAAAAGAAATCCAAAGGTTCCTGGGTCTGGCAAATTTCTATCGGAGGTTCATTCCTAACTTTTCTGAAGTGGTTCTACCTATCACCTCCCTGTTAAAGAAGACTTCTGCACCTTTTAGATGGACAGTTGAAGCTAAAGACAGCTTTAAGCACCTTAAGGCACTATTTTGCTCAGCCCCCATTCTGCAGCAACCGGACCAGTCAAAACCTTTCATCATTGAGACGGACGCCTCCGCCTTAGCCATTGGCGCAGTCCTACTTCAAGAGGACGCTGGGTGTGAACACCCCATTGCATACCTCTCAAAGACTTTAAATCCCAGCCAAAAGAATTATTCTGTATTGGATAGAGAGCTGTTGGCCATGAAACAGGCGTGTGAGGAATGGCGACACTTACTGCAAGGAGGTGCTCAGCCGTTTACCATCCGCACTGACCATCGCAACCTCAAGGTGTTAGAGTCGACGGAGTGCATCAATTCACGATAGGCCAGATGAGCACATTTTTTGCACAATATGACTTTCACATTCGCTATCAACCGGGGAAGACAAACATCCTGGCAGATGCATTATCCAGAAGAGAGTTCTTCGAAAACTTGCCCAAGCTTGAGCCTGAACCTATGTTTTCCAAGAGGGTGGTTGCCACAGTGGAAACCTTTTTACAGCAGATAAGACATGCCACGGCTTGAGAGCTCAAGGGGCACAAGTCTTTGCCCTCAGGTTTAATTAACGAAGAAGGACTCTATTTTAGTAATGGGCTCCTTTATATTCCAAAGGGCCAACTACGCAAACAAGTGTTAAAATGGTGTCATAACATTCCTTCAGCTGGACATCGTGGAGTTTCAGGAACATTAGACCTACTACAATGCTCCTATTTTTGGCTAAATCTCAAAAGGGAAGCCACAGACTACGTAAGTGACTGTTCCATCTGGGCCATGAGCAAATATCCTTCTGGCAAGCCCATCGGACTTCTTCAACAACAGACTCTTCCCACGAGTCCTTGAAGCGTCATCTCTACTGACTTCATTGTAGACCTGCCTCCCTCTGACTGTATTATGTATTATGGTAACTATTGATACTTACTCCAAGATGGCCCATTTCTCACCATTGTCCAAACTTCCCACAGCAGAAGAAATGGCAAATGTGTTTCTTCGGGATATATTCCGCTTGCATGGACTACCAGAAAAGGTAATCTCGGACACAGGAGCTCAATACACCTCACGGTTCTGGAAGGCAGTCTCTCATCAACTTGGAATTGAGAGAGCTATTTCGTCTGGTTTCCACCCTCAAACTAACGGACAGACAGAAAGGGTGAATGCCACCTTGGAACAATACCTCTGATGTTATTGTAACCAGCAACAAGACAACAGGGTGAAACTTCTGCCAACTGCCGAATTCGCGTATAACAATGCCAAACACTCTGCTATCGGCATGTCTCCTTTCTATTGCAATTATGGGATAAACCCACGTCGCCTTCTCCCATCGATCAAGAGATCAACCAACATGCCTGCTATCGAAAACATCATTGACAAGATCAAAGAAGCCCATAGGACAGCACAAGCCAGTCTATACACCGCTAATCAAACTTACAAGAGACAAGCAGATCGTCATCGCCAAGAAGGACCTAAGTGGAATGTAGGATCCCGAGTTTGGCTCTCCACCAAGTTCCTGACCAGATGGGCACACCCTTCTAAACTATCTCCCCGGTTTCTGGTTCCTTTCCTTATTATAGCAAAACTTAACCCTGTTACCTATAAATTTAAATTACCTCACAACATGAGGCGGATTCATCCGGTCTTTCACACTTCTTTGCTCAAGCCTTCCTCTCCACTGGCTCATGATGGCTCAACCTCTAATATCAAACACTTAAGGGGAGATTCTGAGGACGAATACGAGGTGTCATCTATTTATGACTCCAGAAATCATAAAGGGAGATTGGAATACCTTGTCGGTTGGAAGGGGTTTCCGAGATCTGAAGATACCTGGGAACCATTGTCCCACATCCATGCTCCCCAATTGCTTAACAGATTCCATAGGAACCATCCGGGGAAGCCAGGGGGAGTAAGCAGACGGAGGGGACATACTGTCATGGGTGCCGGCCCCTCGAGGCTGTGGCATAGGTATAGGTTGAGCAGCCATTGAGCGTCCTGTCACGTTTTTCTTGCTTCTCGGGGTGACAGTCTAGTCTTTTTTCCGCTCCGTTCAACCTGCGGAATGCCGGACAGCATTTAGTGCCTCCGCTTCCGGCGTTCCGCGCGTTGCAACGTCGGATTTTCTCTATTCGAGTACTTCCTACTTCGGTTTATTCACCCCCGCTCGATTTGAGCTGCTTTTTCTGCTGTCCACACTATTTTTTCTCTCGCTTCTCTGGACGGCGGCCCCGCTGCCTTCCCCTTCGCCTTACCGCTTGGTTTCCCAGAGCATTCTCTCCTTACATTCTTACCTGGCGGCGCCTTCCCTTCCTCGGAGGTTGCTGCCTGGCACTTTCCAGTCTCTCTCTCTTCCTGCTGGCTACCAGCAACAGCCATTCTCCTATTTCTGATTCCAGAGAAGGTGTTTTCATTCCCTTTTCCTCCTGACCCTTAATAAGGTACCGGCTTCCCAACTCTATCATAACAGGAGAGACAATTCCATTCGTCTTGCGGACGTCACAACCTCTGCAATAGTTTGTCAGAGCTTTCAAGGCCTGCCACTATCAACATCAGGGTTTTTTGTCGCCAAAGGCTTTTTCCCCGGAATTTTACCTGCTTCGTAGTGGAATCACAGGTGGCTACAGCTCACCGGTGGCCACTGTGGCTTCATATCGAGGCAGGTTCCAGTCTTCACAGTATCGTGAACCCACCGGATACAGCACAGAATCCAGTACATCAGGTGAGGAGAAGGAGGAGGGCTCAGATTTGGACAAGAGTGAAGTGTTTTATGACAGTTTGCAACGCCCAATAAAGATGGCCACACCTGAGCAGATCCAAGAACTGGTAAACGCAGTACAGACGTTGTCCCAGGAGATGCAAACCTTAAAGAATGAAAACCGTATGCTTCAGCAGATCTCTCAGGAGGTTCAAAATTTGAAGGCTGAGAATCTGGTGCTTAAACAGTTATCAACCCACCGGGAGCCATTACCCACACATGAACTACCCCCTATGCCTTTAGCAGTATTCCCCAAATCGACCCTGCAGTCCTTTATCCATAGGGGAGGTTTATAGGGGGGGGGGCTCAAGTCCCTTAACGTTCTGGTGGGTGTGGGAGCACTGCAATCAGGTTGCATAACCTGTGTGCCCCCTGGTGGCCTCCCACTAGTGTATATTTAGACGGGTACTGTCCCAAGACTCCTGAAAATACATGATTTGAAAGTCTATACCCTCCCCCAATACCCAAATCTGAGTAGCACCAGTGATGATAGCAAATCTCAGGTGAGCCAGAAGAGGAATTACCCAAATATGGGGCAAATAATACAGAAAGCTATGGGTGCAATCGGACATGGATCGCAAAAGATGACTCTGATGGAGGACTGGTTAAAGTTATCCTAAGGAATGAAGACAATAAAGGGTATTAAGCACGGGAGAGGTACAGGGGGAAGAAAAGCCGCCCGCAAATAGACCCGCCCCCCAGGCACGCCACAGAAGAGGAAGAGTGGCAAAAGTAAAAAGGTGAGATCCAGGTCGAAGAGTAGTAGGTGGCATGACAAGTCATCCAGTAGCTCAGGCCAAGAGGATGACGATTGGCAAGAGTCCTCTGAGGAAGTAGTATCAATATCATCTTCGGATGAGGAGCACAAGACAGTTCAGAAGAAAAGAAAGGTTGATGAGGAAGATGTTGAAGGGGGTGATGATTTTGACCCAGAGGCTCAAATCCACCCCTGATCATCAGAGTGCGAGCCACCCAAGAAGGTGGCGGCCTATCTTAAAAAACACCTGAGTATGCCTATGGCGAAGGAGGTCAGGAGTAAACTAAAGGTGGAATGTCCTAGACCATTCCTCCCCGAAGGAATAGCTGACAGACCTGAGATCGATGAGAAGATGGTCACCTTCATGGGGAAATATGTGAAGGATGTGAGGAAAGGACTGGACAGGTCCTGGCATTCTTGCCAGGACATGATGTTGGACATCGTAGGTCTCCTCACAAAATACTCCAGATGGCAGAAGAGGCTCGGGAGAAAAATGAAACAGTGGATCGGGTTATTTTAACTGGATGAGCGCACAGGGCCATTTGCAAGCTCGGAAATGCCAACTATGCAATTTATTCCCAACAGGAGGAGGTCTCTGTTAGTGAACATAGACCCCAAGCTTAGCGAACTGGCTCCTCAGAGTTTGCAGCAGCCGCAAAAGGGGAATTGTTTGGAGACGCCTTTATAAAGGAACTGACCAGGTTTGCCATCTCGTACGAAGCCCTCGACAAGACGTAAGCCTCACTGAAGAGGGTATTTGGCAGACACATTTTCGGGAGGGTTTGTAGAGGCACAGGCCGCTCTTGCAGCCGATACCACTACAACACGTCCTTTAGCAAGAGAACACAATGAAAGGGATCAAGAAGATAGAAAACCAAACCCCTTCTTCCCCTCCTGAGGAAGAGGAAGGGGAAGAGGATGGCATCAAGGAGACCGCCAACAGAATAAATCAGGTGAGAGCGAGCGAAAGCAAGCACAGTTTAAGCACAGATCCCCCCCCCCGTGGTAGGAGGGAGACTGGCAAAGCATGTAGACGCCTGGCTTTCTATATCCAAAGATGCTTTGGTTTTGAACACGATACAAGGTTTTCACATAGACTGCCACACAACACCAAATCAGTTCTAGTCGATCCAAAGTGTCTCCCCCAAAGCTTGGTTATATGGTGGTACTTTGGATGGGATATGCAGACGACATTTTCATCTTGGATCTTAGACCAGACGGCCTTTGCTCCTTGGATAACTTCCACTCCTTCTCGGTTCTGAATTCTATGAGGGTAAACACAGATAAAACTAAGATCATGGTCTTTGTAACCTGTCGTAAGCAAGCAGCTAGAAGGGCCTAGAATATGAGTATGTTTTTCTGAGGTTGAGGTTGTGAATGAGTATGTTTATCTGGGTGTTGAAGCAAGCGCAAGAGGCATGTCTCATCTGTGTGGGCTTAAGGTCCGCTTGGCACGAAATGTGGGGGCCATATGCTCATTCGCACGCCAGGGTGGAGGCTACTCGGTGGAAACTTTGCTTAAACTGTATACCGCTAAAGCAGTGCCAATCCTCCGCTATGTGGCAGAGGTTTGGGGTCTTGGCGCCCTAGAGGCCCTCACTAAGATTGAGATCAAGCTCCTAAGGCGTCTTCTAAGATTACCATATTATGTCCTGGCAGAAATGATCGCCCTGGAGTTTGATCTCATTATGTTTCGTGAGCGTATTGTACTTAGCAGTTTGACGCTATATTGGAGACCTGTGCGTGCACATAGCACTGCTCTGATGTAAGGCCTTTACCACCAAGGCTGTCCATATTAAGTGTTCTATTCTGGGGAAGATATTGCGTCTGACTGAGAAGTGCTTTGGGAGTTCTCGGGGGGGGGTCGTTGCTAAGTCCAAGCCAATCTAAGAATGCAATGAAGGGGAAATTGGTCTGCCTCAATTGTGAACAAATGATTGTCAATTTGGCAACCAAGTCAACGGCTAATGGGTTATTTCCATATATAATGGATAAAGAGATGGTTCCTTCATACATCTCCAAGTCCCTGGGTAATCACATTGTGTGGACTATCTTCGCCTTAAATTTAATGCAGTGAACACACTTCAAATCACAGGTCGGTGGTCCAAAATCCCAAGGGGAGAGAGATCTTGTCGGTTCTGTGGTAATGATGAGGTGGAGACAGTGCAACATCTGCTGACAGGCTGTGAAGCACTGGTTGAGCTACGTGGAAGGGCCCTTCAGGCAGCAGGGCTGGAACACCCTTTTTCTCCAGTTACCCTGTGGGGTCTTCTTATGTTTGGTTCACATGAGGGACTCATTGTTTACTTCGCCAAACTGTGGAGAGAGGTCTATAGCATAATTCAAATGCTTGAAGAGTGAATGTATCTATACCACTATTATTCTTGTTTTTTTCTTCTTTAACTGAGGTATTCGGTTTATTGATACAATGGCCCTCATTACGACCCTGGTGGAGAACCATGGTGCAATTTGCACCATGGTCCATGGCGCTAAGCTGCCAACTCTGCCATGGTGGTTGGCGGACTTACCGCCCCATTCCGACCTTGGCGGGGCGGTAAGTCCCCAATCCCCATTTACCCTTCCCCATTCCCATTTTTGCCCCATAGGGTATAATGGGAGTGGGGAAGGCGTTAATTACGCCACCGTAAATTACGGTGGCGTAATTAACAACAAGTCCCGTAGCGCCATGGATTTTTCCGCCTGCAAAAAGCAGGCGTAAAAATCACCATGGCGCTACGGGAACTCGTACTCTGGCGGAAAGGGGCGCCATGGTTTACGCCGGCGTAAACCCCTTTCCGCCAGGGTCGTAATGAGGGCCAATGTATTTTCATTGGCAGGTTGCATTTGTTCTTAATCTGTGATCAAGATGAAATGTATTAAAAGCTATTTATTTACCTGTTTGATACAAATAAATAAAAAATAAAAAACACAAAATCAGGTTTATCCCCCCGAGTCGTATGCAATCAAGCATAGAAGACCAAAATCTACTAGAAGTAGAACTGAGGAAACTAGAGCGCAAGGCGGCTATAGTGCAAGTATCAAAGGTTTCAGTAGGTTTCGTAAGCATTGTATTCCTAGTCAAAGGGAAACACAAGCTGAGACCAATTATCAACCTGAGAGCCCTAAACAAATTTGTGGTGTAAACACACTTTAAAATGGAGGGGATCCATCTCCTCAGGGACATATTACTACAAGGAGATTGGATGACCTAGATAGACCTCAAGGATGCTTATTTGATGGTTCCCGTGGCAGAAGAACATCAGAAATTTCTGAAGTTTTTCTGGGGGGAGGCGACATGGGAATTCTGTTGCCTTCCTTTCTGCTTACCGTTGGCTCCAAGGTGTTTCACCAAACTGATGAGACTGTAGTGACTTACCTGAGAGAGCCAGGTATTTGTCTCATAGTATACCTGGACGACGTATGCTTTAGGGGCCAGGGTAAGGAAATGCTCAAAGTGCAGGTGAACATGACTCTGGATTTACTACAGAGCCTGGGGTTTTTGATCAACTGGAAGAAATCCAGTGTTCATCCAGAACAATCCATGGAATTCCTGTTATTTGTGATAGATTTGACCCGGGGTTCTCTCAGTTTGCTGATGGCCAAAGTGAACGACATCAAGAAACAGATCAGACAGACACTGTGGAAGATAGAGATATCGTTACGAGAAATTGCCAGACTGGTGGGGTGTCTAGCCTCTTCAATTCAGGCTATATTTATGGGGCCATTACACTACAGAGTGCTCCAGAGACTCAAGATCCAGCATCTCAGAAGGGGCACGTCATACAAACAGAAGGTCCCAGTTTGCCCAGAGGTGAGAGAGGAGTTGGAATGGTGGCTCCAATACATGGAAGCATGGAACAGGAGAGCTATATCTGGCTCATCCCTGCAGCTGATTACAGAATCTGATGCCAGCAATGGGCTGGGGAGCCAGTTGTGGGGATCTGTCAACAGGGGGCAGGTAGTCGGATCGGGAGACACCCTACACATCAATTGCCTGGAACCATTAGCAGGGTCCTTTGCAGTACGATGCTGGACTCAGGAGAAAATACAATGTTGCGTGCTACTCAAAATGGACAATGCGTCAGCAGTGAGGTATATAAACTGATTGGGTGGCACAACATCCAGAATGCTGGTGGAAATAGCGAAAGAGTTCTGGCACCTCTTTCTGCAGAAACAAGTATCAGTGACGGCAGAATACCTGCCGTGACGATTGAATGAGATAGCCGTTTGGAACTCTAGATTCTTCAGGGATGCCCGCGACTGGAAACTGGACAATGAGATGTTCCAAGAAATTATTCATCGATAATGGGGGCTGTGCCAAATCGACCTGTTTGCATCAAGGTTGAACAACCAACTACCTCAGTTCTTCAGTTGGAGGCCGGACCCGGAGGCAGAAGCGAGATACGTGCCTTTCTTCAATCGTGGAGTCAGGACACATGTTAACCTTTACCCCGTTCTCGATGATCGTGAGAACATTAGCTCAGGTGAGGAGGCAGAAAGCCTCTCTGATTCTGATCACGCCGGATTGGAAAGGGAAGGCCTGGTTCCCCAGTGTACTGGAGTTGACACACAGCAACCCAATAGCGCATGCAATGCACAAATCTATCGTGCAAGACCCTGGAGGGGACAATCATCCACTAGTGTAGTCATGCAACCCCATATGATCGCTGGGGTGATTTCTAGAGATCTTGGGTTAGGCCAGGCTTATTGAGCGAGGTTGAGCTCATCATCAATAAATCTTGGGCACCAGTGACACATAGAGCATACAAGTCTGCATGGACGAAATGGTGTAGTTGGTGCCAGGGCCGGACTGGGAACGAAAAGTGGCCCTGGCATTATTTTTCAAAGTGGCCCCATATTCCGCTGAACGAGGGAGCACAGCGTGTGAGCCCAACCCTTCTATGAGGGTATTGGGAGTATCCTCCAAGAAAACTTTGAATAAAATTAGTCAAAATGAGTGCATTTAAAGCATGTTTTAAGTTATATGGATTAAAAAGTCTGTTTTAAATAAGTTCATGATCTCTCAAAGTAGATCTTCAATGATAGAGGGACCTGGGACATTACACATTTTGCAGATAAGAAAATAGAATTCTTCTGGTATTAAAGGTGCCCAGACAACATGCATCCATAACCCATTTCACCCTATTCCTGGGCTGGGAATTGCACACAGATAAAAGACATTCTTAAACGAGCATTGGCAATTCCATCAGTTTTGGCTTTTGTGTAGGCATGGGAAAGGCATTTGCCAGGCACTTCCGTAGTGGTACTAACTGTCCATTGATAGTAGCAGCTGCCAATTGACGAGAGTACCTCGGCATATAATAGCACGGTCTGGTGAATGCCTAATATTGATACACAAGCTCAAACTGTTGGCTTTTACCAATGCTTGTTTTTCACAGGACTTCAGTGAAGGACAGGCATAGTACTTTTTATTTCACCAGTAGCGTTTTTACAGTTCCAATAAATTCATTAACTCTCAGAAGACTGCTTTGGGAAAACACTGGCAGGCACGTTAGGCACACAGTTTGATGTTAAGGCTTCACAAAGCTAGCTCAAATACATCTTAGGAGGACGTTTTTCGGGTGGAGAGGGGCAGAAAGTAGGTAGACATGGCCATAGGTATTACCACAGCCATGGGCAGTCAATGGGTGGGTAAAAAACCAAACAACATGTACAAGCTTTGTGTCCCGCCTCACATGCTATTTCTCCCTAGCTGTACTCTAATGCAATAGTTTCAGCTTATAGGTGGCACTTTAGCCAAAACTAACAAAAAAGGTTGACTTGGTATGAGATCAGTGAGTCATGCCAATGTAGTGCCCACAATTGTCCGACAAAGAGTGGTTCGGCACCTGTGCCTTCAACCATAGTGGCTCCACTTCGCGAATGACACTGTGTTTGCATGTTGCACTTTTGGTTAAGGTAAAAGCCTTATTGAGAGTTTGGGGCCTCATTTAGCACCATGCATGCGGCAAAAGGGGTGTATTTCTTACATGTGCCGTTTCACCATTTTGATTGGGATCACTTTTGTTTTGTAGAAGTGAGAGGACTGAGTAGACGGGCTAGACACTACTCATCCTTGTACTTCTGCAGGGCAGTAGTCATTTTGTCACTAGCGGGAAAAGTCCAAAGCTGCTCCGACCTCCGGTGGAACGGGTGGTATAGAAAGGTCAGATGCACAAAGCAAGGTGATGAGTCAAAAGGACCAATACGAAGTCGGTCTCGCCTCCCAGCAGGTGGACAGCACAAAATGTGAGAGCTTGCTGACCACAAACCCCACATTCGAACAATAGCTACATTTTTCATTACAAGAAATTAATGTTTTGGCAGACTGTCACACAGGACATCCTGGTTTGTGGTCGTAGCTTCAAGTCCACTCTATTCTGCCCTTTTCTATATTTAGCCTGCTCCCACCTGTGAGACCAAAAACCTTGGGGTCATCTTCGACTCCACACTCTCCTTCTCTCCTCACATATCTGACGTCTCTAAGAAGTGTCACTACCAGCTGCACCTCCTCAGACGCATTCTTCCTTGCCTCTCCTTCCCCCAGAAGCTCACTGTCTCCAGAGCTCTATTTCTCTCAAGGCTGGACTATTGCAACAGCCTCTTTCTAAATCTGCTTGCTTCTACTCTCCGCCCTCTGCAACTCATCCAGAACAGGACTGCGAGACTTGTCCCTGGCCTCAAGCCCAGGGATTGTATCTCTCCAGGACTGAAATCTCTGCCAGTGGCTGCGAGGATTAAGTGAGGATTAAGTTCAAAACCCTCTGCATTGTCCATAAGGTATTCTGGGGCCTCAATGTCTTCAACTCTATCTTCCTTCTCGAGCTCTTCCCTCATCCGCCTCCAACTCCCTCAGGGTCAGACGCTTCTCCAAGTAACAAGTTGGTGGTAGATCTTTCTTCGGCTGGGGCCTCCCTCTGGAACAGCCTCCCTGCCTCCCTGAAACTTGAGGCGACTCAACTCCGGTTCCAGAAGCACCTCAAAACCTTTCTCTTTGCTTCTGCTTGTTCTCCTCCTCTCCCCTGCTGACTTCCTGGCTGATACTGAAACTGCACTTGTTACCTGTCCACCCTCTGATCTTGGGCCCATGCCCCCTCACCCTCCTGTTGCACTCCTGCACTGCCTTACTGGCAACCCTACACTTGGGGGCTGTTTTTCTGTATCCCTACAGTCCCACTCCCAGCACTTGACACCCGATGTCTGCACTTACCCTTGCACTTGCCACCTGCTGGCCACACTTTTACTTTGTTTATTTATCTTATTATCCCATGTACTGCACTGTCCCCTCCCACCTCCCCTCTGCGCTTTCCTCCTTCCCCTTCCCATGCACTTGCGCGATCTGAATGACACCTGGCCTAGTAGGATCGCTGTCTGTCTTCCCTCTGTTCCCCCTCCCTTGCCTTGTCGTGCCTTGAAACACTTGTGTATAGGCGCGTTATAAATGCTATATCATTTCACCAACTACAAAAGCAGCGAGAGAGGACAGTGATATCAAGTAGCTGCAAGGTAGGCCTAGCACAAACATAACTATTTACTAAATCAGACAACTCAGCATACAAAAGATGTGCACAGATGCTAGGTCCACTCTAGTGGGTAATTACATTACTCACTCCATCAGTCGCCACAGCCCAGTGACTCATGCCCGCATGGTACACAGCAGACAAATCGGTGCATTGCATGCTGCACACTCCCAAATTGTAATTCCCTGCACAGAACACAACGCTCCCTGTGAAGACTCTTGCCTGTACACAGTAAATCATCCATGCAAGAATATTGCGCATTGGCACCAGGCCAATAACTGCCAACATGGGGCCCCTTCCACTTGACTACAGTTGAAAGTACCTAGGCCTTCTCGGACAATCACTTTGCTTTCCATCCCAATGGTTTCCAATTGCCTTTTGTTCGCTGCCTCCCACTGCCAATTGAAACGCGTGGCCCAATTCATTGCCCCTGTAGAGTATGTCAAAAAGTTGCTGTTTATCGCCCTAATCGCCAGCCCTTTAAACCCCAAGTCTTGCTCCTTGCCAAAGTCAAAACACGTGTTAGCTGGCTGTACAAACAAAGCGTACAACACCATAAATTCTGTCTGAATCTAGAATACTAACTATTGTTATTATATAGTGCATCAGGTTTTAAGGTAGTGGCGCAGGTGACCGGTTAGTCCACTAGATTAAATAATTGCAAACAAACCTGGTATGTCAAACAATAGAGCTCTGAAAAAAAGCAAGATTCCCAGTGTGACCGAAAGGCACAAACACATGAAAAAACAAACTGTTGCACTGTAAATGCAAAAGTGTGTCCAGGAAAACCACTGTATTGGAGATCTGCACACCGTAATGATGAAAACAATTTAAATCCTTTGTCACCTTTAAGAAGCAAGCTGATGGTCAGCCTATAGGAGGGGTCGCCTGTGAGCCTTTCGTGACAATGCAAGGTTCTGCAATGGCAATCATGTATATTTCAAAATGACTGTCACTTCGCTGAGGCGCTACATGTGTTGAGGCTATGAAAATCCATCTACTGGGGAGAACTCACGTTGGAAGAGTCTAAAGGCGAGCAAACCACACACACTCTCACACAGGGCCAAGGTATCGCCTCCCTGTGGAGCCCCTGTCAGGGGCTGCAGCTCTTACCTGTAAACGAAGCCCAATTATTGACTTCCCAATCTACGTCGCACACAAACTTTTACGATGTGATAGCTAGATAAGCTCGGAGGTGGGATATCGCTGTATCCATACTGCGGCCCTGTCCTCGGCTGCATGGATCTCGCTCTGCATCCACCGGCCAGGCCTCCACAATGAAATCTCCATCGACTGAAATCCGTTTCCTGGCTTGACAGTGCACACAGAGGCCGCACACGGCACGGTTTATATTCAAAAAGTCGAATCCAATAATGTCGAAAGTCAAAAAGTCGAAAACAAAAAGTCGAAAACAAAAATGTCGAATTTTTTTTTTTGGTTGCTTTTTTTTCGAAATGGGGGGTCCCCCCCCCAACCCCCCTTTTTTTAATTTTTTTTTTGTTTTACCCCTTTTTTTTTACCCCCGGAGCCCAAAAAAAATATATAAATAAAAAAAAAAAAAATTCGACATTTTTGTTTTCGACTTTTTGGATTCGACATTTTTGTAATTCGACATTATTGGTTCGACATTATGACTGGACACCACACGGCACACCTTCAATACAAAGGCAAAACTCCACTCACAGACCATGTAGAAAGCCCAGAAAGGGCTTAAAATGCTCCCGAACAGGGGACCGGACAGATTAACCAGCCAGGTGGCTTGCTGCGCCCCATGATGGTCTGTCTGACGCTGCCTTTTAATTTCGTAGCACTTAAAAAATCCTTCCCTGCTAAGAGGACTGGGCACATAGCTCTCAACTCACACGCTTTTGGCGGGTGTCACCCGCCTTCTAAACAGCGGACTCACCCGCCAAGCCTCCTGCACGCCCATTCGTTTCAATGGGCCACTCACCCGCCAAAAATAAAATCGGGTGTTTTCACCCGCCTTTGCGACATAAACGGTTGAGAGCTATGACTGGGCATAAAGCGCGAGTCACAAGTCCCAAAGTTAGTCCTTTCAGGGCACGTGTGGTTTGCTTCTTGCCTGGCTCCAGGCAGCAACCCAAATGCGCAGACGTGATTCACACAGCCGGCATGTCCCGGGGAGAAATGAAGCAGCCTGCTGATGTCAAACCACCCAGGCTGGGCCGGATCATGGATGATGTTCCCATTATGTATCCTTCCACCAAGCAGAAAAAGAGGCCCTATGCCTCGAGGCCCACCGGGGAAAGTCCCGGTGTCCCGGTGGGCCAGTCCAGCACTGGTTGGTGCGTGAAAAGGGACCTTCATCCCGATGGAACAGATGTAGTTCACATAGCTGGCAAGATGGCAGCGCAAGGGAAAGTGCTAGGACCATTAATACAGCCCGCTCGGCTATATCGGGAGGGCACCCTAAGTTCGAAGGAGTTCCAATAGGTGAGCACCCTCTGATATGCAGACTATTAAAAGGGATAAGAATGACTAGACCTCACAAAGAGCAATACACCCAACTGTGGGATGTAGACACAGTGTTGAGGATGTTTTTAGCGTGGCCAGAAAACACAGATCTATCTAGGAAAACATTATTGGCTAAACTCACCATGCTCTTGTGCCTGGTATCGTGCAAAAGAGCAGCAGGTGTCAGAGCTCAAGAAGTGAACAGGAAATCGTTATCACCGAACGGGGTGACGTTCCTCATGTCGAGGACGAAAACAGGTCTGAGATCAATAGCTTATGAGGAATTCCTGAATCAACCAAAGTTATGTCCAATTAGATGCCCAACAGCATATAAGGAGATCACGCGAGATGTGAGACCAAAATGGGTATCACAGCTACTGATAGCATTGTGTAAGCCATATGGCACAGTGTCACCAGCGACGCAAGCCAGATGGCTAAAATGGGTGATGAGTCAGGCTGGTACCAATGTACAGTGTTATGGTGCTCATTCAGTGAGGGGAGTTATGGCCACTAAGGCCTTCAATGCAGGGGCCAGATTGGAAGATACCATGAGCTCAGCTGACTGGTCAAATTAATCTACTTGTCACAAGTCTCTCCCCTTCTCACCTGTTTCTCCTTCCTTGTGACCTTCATGGAAGTGGTTTCCTTCTTTCTTACTGTCTGGGACTTGAATAGGCCTGGACGCGGGTCTTCGGAGTCCAGTGTGAGGTTTGTTGCTTTCCACTAGGAAGCGTTCAGTATCCAGGACGAGGAACCAGGAAGAAGATGAGCCGGCTCGGAAGGAGCCGAAGCACCGACTCCGAGCACAAGGTTATTCCAGGAATAGAACCACAAAAAGAAAGGGAACGAAGGAGTACCAGGAAGGAAGGAAACAAGGTATCAAAAAGGAGCACAAAGCAAACTTCGGAAACGCACGTCTAACTACACCAAGCAGCAGCGTTGGGACGCGCTGCGCCGCAGAGGCGTGGCCCTTTTCTAGGAAGCCGAACGTAGCGTGGAAAGGCTAGTGTGCAGTGTTTCGGAACCGTCGGCCATGTTGGTAGAACTGCAGAGTTCACACCGAGGTGCATCATGGACCATGAAGTCCAGAATGGGCGAATTCGGCGGTTCATGACAGCATGCCTCCTCCTAAGCCCTGCACCTCCGGGTTTGCCTGGGTGGATCCGATGATATCTTTGTAATAAACGGGGGGCATTCAGGTTCCCAGGTGCGCTCACTGGGAGGGTATCCTTTCCATTCAACCAGATACTGGAGTTGGCCTCGTCTGTATCTGGAATCACATATCCTGGAGACCTGGAATTCAAGTTGTTTATTGATGAGCACTGGAGGGGGTCTTGGAGCAGTTCGGGTGGATTGTACAAATGGTTTTAGCAAGGAAGTGTGGAAGACTGGATTAATCCTTTTCCAAGAATCTGGAAGCTGGAGTCTGCAGGCTACTGGATTAATGATTTCTTTTATGGAGAAGGGTCCATAATACTTGGGGGCCAGTTTATTTGGTCGTAGATGTTGAGGAAGGAGTTTTGAGGACAGCCAAACCTTGTCTCCCACCGCGTAAGGGCTTGGTCTTCTTTTGGTGTCTGCATAACGTTTGACATCTTTCCTGGCCTTTTCCAGTCGTTCTTTGGCGTCTTTGTGGACGTTGATTAATGTTTTGATCCAGGAATCAACCGCAGGGACTGGGGTTGGATGAGGCAGAACAGACAGTAGAACTGAAGGATAAAATCCCTGGCTTCACAAGAACGGGCTGGTTTTGATGGCTGAATGATCCAAATTGTTGTAACCGAATTCAGCTACAGGAATCAGAAGCGACCAATCATCCTGGACTTTGGTGGAGAAACAGCGAAGATACTGCTCTAGGGTTTGGTTGACTTGTCTGTTGCTCTATTGGTTTGTGGGTGGTATCCTGAGGACAACGCACGCTGGATCCCCAATATCTGACATAGTTGTTTACAAAATTGGGATATGTATTGGGGTCTTCTGTCGGAGATGATTTTGGAAGGTAGTCCATGAAGCCTGAATATGTGTCCCAGGAAAATCCCAGCCAATTCAGATGAGGATGGTAGCTTGAACAAGGGTGTAAAGTGAGCCATATGTGTAAACAGATCGATGGTAACCATTATGGTCGTGTATCCTCTGGATGGGGGTAATTCCACAATAAAATCAGTGGCGATGATTTCCCAAGGTCGTGTTGGCATTGCTGGTTGGTGTAAGAGACCTGCTGGTCTTCTGTTATCATGTTTATTCTGGTTACAGATTGCACAGGATTGGACATAGGTTCTTACGTCGTCTTTCATCTGTGGCCACCAGAGCTGTCTCTGTAAAAGATGGAGGGTGGTGGTGATGCCTCGATGTCCTGAATGGAGGGTATCATGGCATAGTTTTGTAATCTTACGTCTCAGTTCTTGTGTGGGTACTGTCAGCCGGGTTTCCTTGAAAAGATATCCATCTTTCAGCTAGAGGTTCCTAGGATTGTTCCCTTCGTATTCCTTCCAGAGTTCGGAAGAAAGTCTTTTTGCACGAATGTCCTCCAGGAGAGAAATAGCTTGAGCTACAAATACAGAGTTAGGAAACATCTTGGGAAAGGTCCGTGCTTCCAGAGGCTCGTAGTCAGGACGTCTGGACAAGGCATCAGCTATGATGTTATATGTTCCAGGGAAGTGAAGAATTTGAAATTGATATTTGGCAAAAAAGAAGGTCCAACGGGCCTGACGGCTGTTTCTGCACTCCAGGGATTGTAACACTTGTAAGTTCTGATGGTCCGTACAAACTTGTACTGGGTGTTTGGCACCCAAAAGGAGATGACGCCAGTTAGTGAAGGCTTGTCGGATGGCTAACAACTCCTTCTCCAGGATGGAAAAATTAGTATTACTGGGAGTCAAGGTGCGGGATAAATAAGCAATGGGATGTTAAGTCTTGTCCTGAAGTTCTTGTTTTAAGACGGCTCCGATGGCATAGTCGGATGCATCAGTCTCAACCAAGAAGGGTCGATCTATATCAGGTTGATCTAGGATGGGAGCTTGAGTGAATTACAGTTTCAGTTGTTGAAACGCCGACTCTTGAGCCGAGGACCATTGAAACGGAGTGTCTTTCTTTAAGAGTGTTACAATAGGGTGTACAATGTCAGAAAACGTGGGTATGAATTTTCTGTAAACGTTAGCAAGTCCCAGGAAGGATTGAATGTGTTTCACAGTAGTGGGAACAGGCCAAGACAGGATGGAATCAACCTTGGAGGGATCCATTCCGATACCCTTGGAACTAAGGACGAACCCAAGATAATGAACGGTTGATACATGGAAAAGACATTTTTCAGGTTTGGCCAGGAGCTTATGTTCACGTAAATGTGGTAAAACTGATTTAACGTGTTCTTGATGGTTCCGAGGTTCCTTGGAGTAAATCAGTATATCGTCTAGGTATACAATGACGAAAAGGAACAGCATGTCAGAAAAAACCCGATCCATGAAGCGTTAGAATACTGCGGGGGCATTAGCGAGACCAAAGGGCATTACCAGATACTCAAAGTGGCCAAAAGGAGTTCTGAAGGCTGTTTTCCACTCATCGCCTTCCTTTATGTGAATGAGATGGTAGGCACCCCTGAGATCGACTTTTGTGAAGATAACAGCACCCCTCACTGCCTCCAGAATGTCCGAAATAAGAGGTAATGGATAGCGGTCTTTGAAGGTGCATTGGTTGAGGCCACGGTAATCCAGACATGGTCGAAGTTCCTTGGAGTCTTTTTAGGGACGAAGAAGAGAGAAGCACCGGCTGGAGACATGGAAGGTCGAATAGTTCTGTTTGTCAAATCAGTATCCAAATATTCTCGGAGGGCTTTCTTTTCCGGTTCAGACAAAATGTACATTCTTCCAAAGGGAATCACCGCTGAAGGTTCTGTATCAATGGCACAATCCTCAGGTCTGTGAGGTGGAAGAGATTGAACAATGACTGTTGAAAACACATCTGATTATGTTTGGTATGCCTGAGGAATTTGGATAATGTTGGAGACAGTTACGGACGGTTGCTTGGGTTCCTGGAGGTCTTCTGAAGAACTTGGCAATGTGGTAAGAGATAAACAATGGGACATGCAATGTTCTGAACCGAGAAACAAGGATCCCGCTGCCCAATTGATGTAGGGATTGTGCTTCTGTAACCAAGGCATACCCAAAACCAAGGGGTAATGAGCCGATTTAATAATGTCAAATTTGAGTATTTCCTGATGATTGTTTATTGACAGCAGTAAGTACTTGGTTTGGTGGGTTATGGGTCCAGAAGACAAGGGTCTGCTGTCAATGGCTTCGACAGGTTGTATTATCCCTTTGGTTTCTCGTGTGATGTGATGTTTGACAACCCAATCATGGTCTATGGAAATGCCTATGGCACCACAGTCCACTAAAGCCAGGATGGGGTAGGATTCTTTTTTGTAAGAGAATATGACTGTTTGTAGCATCACAATAGTGTTCTGTCCTGGAGATTTCAAGGAGGGAATAGATGAGGCGCAAACATCATTCTCCCGAAGCTGTGCTCTGCCTAGGATCTTGAGCTGGCGTTTCCCGAACGCCGAGGCGGCGCTATTGGACATTCTCTTACAAGGTGTTTATCAGAAGCACAATACATGCACAGTCCTGTATTAATCCTACGGATCCTTTCCTGGGGAGAAATAGGTCCTCGGAAGGCTCCTAGTTGCATAAGTTCAGGATCTGAGGCTTGCGTAGTAGTTTCTTCTTTTGGGCAGGGATAGCTTGTGGCTGATTTAGGAGATGTTGATTTAGATTTCCTCTTTTCCGCCTTTCTTTCCTGGATCCGGAAATCAATCTGTAGGGAGAGGTCCATGAGGGCTTGAAAGGAGCTTGAGCGAGCTACTCTAGCTAATTCATCCTTTATCTCATCATTTAAACCTCTTCGAAAGAGGGTAAAGCTGGCTTCCGGGACCAATCAGCCTCTTTAAATAGCTGTTTAAAGCGAGTCACATAAGTAAGCATATCCTGGGTCCCTTGTTGGAAATCAAGCAATCTTTCCTGAGCACTGTAAACGAGCTCAGGGCGATCAAACATGGCCTTAAGGGGTTCCACAAACCCATCGTAATCATCCAGGAGAGCATCACCAGCATTGACTAAGGGAGTTGCCCAGGTTAAGGCATTGCCCGTGAGATGAGATATCATGAATCCAACCTTTGCTCGTGGGGTGGAAAAATAGTATGGTTTGAAAGTGAAATATACCAAACAAGAATCTAGGAAGGCACGTAGATTTTTTGATGATCCGTCGTATTTGTCCACTACTCCCCCTAACAGGACACTTTCCTTGGCAGCAGAGTCTCGAGACAAAACCAACTGCTTTAATGCAGCATTCTCAGCCTTAAGGTTTTGAACTTCAGTGGTTAATTCTTGCATACCTCTCATGAGGTCCTGGACTGCGGCTTCCATGTCTGTCTTTGTATCAGGTTTGAGTCGTCTCAATCTGTCACAAGTCTCTCCCCTTCTCACCTGTTTCTCCTTACGTGTGACCTTCTTGGAAGTGGTTTCCTTCTTTCTTACTGTCCGGGACTTGTATAGGCCTGGACGCGGGTCTTCGGAGTCCAGCGTGAGGTTTGTTGCTTTCCACTAGGAAGCATTCAGTATCCAGGATGAGGAACCAGGAAGAAGATGAGCCGGCTCGGAAGGAGCCGAAGCGCCGACTCCGAGCACGAGGTAATTCCAGGAATAGAACCACGAAACGAAAGGGAAGGGGAAAGGGAACGAAGGAGTACCAGGAAGGAAGGAAACAAGGTATCAAAAAGGAGCGCGAAGCAAACTTCGGAAAAACACATCTAACTACACCAAGCAGTAGCTTTGAGACGCGCGGCGCCGCAGAGGCGTGGCCCTTTTATAGGAAGCCGAACGTAGCGTGGAAAGGCTGGTGTGCAGCGTTTCGGAACCGTCGGACATGTTGGTAGAACCTGGGAGTTCACACCGCGGTGCATCATGGACCATTAAGCCCAGAATGGGCGAATTCGGCGGTTCATGACACTACTTTTGAGACCTTTTATTTCAAACCGATTGAGAAGATGGCAAAGTTGGTGGTAAGAAAGCTTTGAACAAGCATAATCCGATCCTTCAATCTTGACATAGAATTCAGATTTTCAACACATGTTCCAGAAAGTTATAATTCTATTATAGACACAGAGGCAAAGGATTATTCCACCCTTGCAATTGTGTTGATCTATGAATGTAATTATGTACCATGTTTGTTGTTACATAATGACATGTTGTAATACTATGACACGATTCCCAACCTTTTGATTCGGTTCACTGAAATGTGAATTCTTGTCATACTAGGTTCTATCGTAGAGAACAAGCTGGCTGGAAGCTGAAGGTCAGAGAATCAACTGTGAATGCGCGTGTTGGGATCAGCAAAAGAAAGAGGGGTTTACATGGGAGTTCCAGTGTTTATAAGAAGACGTGACTGTAGATTGGACATTTTGTGACATGTGTTTGCCAGGAATCAATAATACCTGGACTATCAAAGAATCGAAAAAAGTGGGACTTGTAGTCTTTATTCTTTGTTATTGATTGTATTATTGTTTTATTTCATTGCTGCTCAAGAAGTAAAGTTAAGGTAAAGCATAATCCTTCGTCTGTGTCTTTAGTAGAATTATGACTTTTTGGAATGAATGTGTTGAAAATCAGAATTTTATTATCTTATAATGAACTGTTGGGGAAAAATTTCAATTGTAATTAATTGAGTTTCTGCACCATCTAAGGCCAACCGAACGGCCACCCGAACCAGGAGGACCTCTCAGGGTTGGGGTCTTCACCAAATAATGACAGGGACACGGCCGGTGCAGCGAAGCACATCTTTATTGCATGCCTGTGTCACTTCAACTGCCGTTCCCCTTTCGCCCAGCCCCCTCCCTAACCCAAAGTCCCTTCTCTCTGTCCTGGCCTAAACGTGGGCCGTCTCCTTACAATGATGAGGGAGGGCTACGTGCCCATAGTAACAACATGACATCGCCCTCCTTTTCAACATGTTAGTTTAACATATAGTTTACCCCATTTCTTCAATTAGTCTTTGAGGTTTTATGCGGCATCGTTGAGGTCACGCCAGTAGGCTGGGCACGCTCACCTGGAGGGGGTCTTCCAATTCTCCACCGCTGGTCACTTCTTCCAATTTGTCAAACTAGAAATTATATCGTGCCTCCTATTGCTATGAATATATGTATATTGGCCTACGCCAAGCTGCTTATAAACTACATGTGAATAAACTCGCATTGCAAGGTCCTGACCTTAGAAACCATGTAAACTCTCATTTTGGGTCAAGCCGCCATTTTAGGTTTTCTTGCTCTATAAAGTCACCATGTGAGCTAAAATGGTAGCCTATGTTATTCAGAACAGAACTTGATTGTCATGACCTCTGTACAGCCAATGTATAACTTGCCTGCAGGCCACTTGTTAGGGTCATGAGCTGAGACCTTGTCCTTCTGCTGACCTGTGTGCAATGGATTACCTGTATCACCGAAACTGATCTATAATTGAATGAGAACACCTGCTTAACTATATTGTATAAATTAAGTCCTGCATTGTAATGTTAGGCCTAGAGCATACATTATTACCATTTCTTCTTGTAAATGTATAAAGCTAAGATGAACTAAATTTGACCTGGCAAGGGATCCTAGAGCAGTAACTTATTTATGGAATGGTTAACCTGAAGTAAGGCTGGACAACAGGCTGGAGAAATGTATAAAAGCCTGACTGTTTCAATGAATATTTGCACTCACTGAGCACACCGAACCACGCCGGAGTTCGCTGTGTTGTACTGAGGGTCGATAGCTATCTGAATTTTGTTCTGTTCTTTTGTAACTGGATTCAGTACAAAATAAAGTACTTTGTATGTTCCTTTGTAACCTGTGTTTGGTGTGTTTCCTTTTTGGTTACCCTGCCTCATATTATTTCCTTGTTTTCACAGTTGGCGCCCGGAATAGTGACCCTCAAGATTGATGCCGGATTATTGAAGGTTGACGCACGCTATCGGACCGGGATCGGACGGTGTGACATAACGGGCCCGACTGAACGAGACGCGACACCTCAACAGCGCTGCACGATCCGTTCCCTGGACGATAGCCGTGTGGTCTGAGACGGCATCTTGACGAGGGTCAATTTTTTGAGGCGGGCAGATTTGCCGAAATCACCATACACAAGGTAAAATTTGTTAGGTAAGTCCTTTGTAAACCGATCGGTCCTCCTTAGGTTTGGTCAGGTGAGTCGTTACCCGACTCTTAATTCAACCCTGACAATTTGAATTTGGCGCATTGTATCTGCAGACACAATTATTGACCAGGTAACACTGAGTATTTGAGAAATGCCTGGGAAATTGTCTAGCTGCTTTAGGGCATTATTCCGCAGCGATAGACAATCTTTGGAATTTAGCCGTCCGGCACCACAGGAGGGGTCACTGGCATGTACTATGTACTGTAAGCATGGCATTGGAAGTGTAGTATTTAATAAAATTTGGCACAGACAAACCAGACATGCCTCCGAACTTCAGTGGCCAGTCAATGGTAGTTTTGAGATCCCTCGTATTGAATATTTAGAGTCAGTCTTGTTAAAAAAGAAGGCCAGACACGCAGCATTTGATGTTTTGCAAAATTGGAAAAGAGAAGCGTTGCAGCAGCTTAAAAGTAGGGAAAAACATGTGCGCCGTCATAAAACAAATGCTGAAAAGGCGTTGTTATATGATCAGGACAAACAGTCTGAGTCGGTTAGGAATATGGACAGGGCTTTCTCACTGTCACTCGCAGTCGCGGCCATCGCCGTGACTGGCGATTTCTTCCGCGTTGGAGTTTGAGGAGACGCAGAGGAAGGTTACTTTAGTCCCTTTTCTGTGTTTGCAGCCGCCGCTCCAAACGCGGGACGCAATGCTGCCGGGAGTATTTAAATCCCCGCCTCCCGGCAGGTCGTTGCGCTGCAACCCCCTCTGTTGTTTACCTTTCGACTCTGGGTCCTTTGCTCTTCCTCTGCACCTTGCTTTGGAATTACTGAGGAGTGTTTCCCCGTGGTTACTTTCTCCGGTGTTCCTGGCCCCGGAACACTGCACTTTTGTTTTCCGTTTCTCTCCGCCGCCTTCCCTGGGCGGCGCTTGCAGTGCCTTTTTCTCCGGCGGTCGGGCTCTCTCTCTCTCTCTCTCTCTCTCACCCTTTTTCTTTCCCTTGCTCTTTGAGTCCAGACAGCGTGGGGTTTTCTCCCGTGCTTCCCCGCAGTGCTTTCTTGGAAGATTTTCTACCTCCACCTCAGCCGTCAGCTGCTGCCTTCTCCGCCTGCTCTTCGGGCCTAGTGCTACCATTGGACTTGGACGTTTTGAGGGCCACTACCCTCAGTGTTGGAGATCCTTTGCTTCCTTCTTCATTCTGTGAACAACTGGCCTTCTGAGACAAGTCTTGACACCTCTTATCAGGGTTTTTTTCCCCCTTGCGGGTTTTTTCCCTGTATTTTCTGGCTTGATTCCGGAAAGGAGGTCACTGTGCCGCTGTTCTCACCCAGCGGCCACAGTGGCTTCTCTCCGTGACAAGCCCACGCACCAGAAGAAGGAGAGAGACTACCTGGCACGTCGAGGCCTGCAAGATACCATCGACTCGGAAAGCTCAGGTGAGGAGAGCGTGTGCCCAGGGGGGACCCAGCCAAGGGTACCGTTCAAGTCACACTCACTGGGTATTCAGAAAATCTATCCTTCTAAAGATCTTCATGTTTCTGATGAGTTTATCGACAAATTGTTAAATGAACGAAGGCCTGGTGCCTCTGCACCACCTCCGTATGTTCCTCTTCCTCCTGCTGTACCTCTTCCTGCTGTTATTCCTGCTCTTCCTGCTCAACCTGTTGTTCCTATTCCTCCGGTTGTTGTTCCTCCACCTGCTCCTCTGCCTCTTCCCATTGCACCAGTAATAGTACCTCCATTGAATTTGCCTGCACCCTCACTCCCAAGTAGTTCTGTACCGCTTGTAGTTGATCAGGGTGCGGGGTCGAGGATTGTTACTCGTAATACTGTTCCTACAGAAAATAAACAGGATTTGTTTGCATGGGCTTAGCATTGTATGGAGAGAGATGATCGAGCTAATGTTCTTGCCACACTTTCTAATATGGATAATTTTCCTGAGAAAAATGTTTTCATTGAAGGTTTAGGGATTCATTTATGTGTAATGTGGGGTAAATTAAATAATGCAGACCTCCCACAAGGGTTGAGGGACCTGAATACTTTAGCGTTTTCAAGAGACACTGTGGAGAAGGTACATGAGCATGTTGAGAGGATATTTGAGTATAGAAAGGAGTTGGAAAGGTTACGGAATGAGGATGACGAAGAAGAAAGTATGTATGTACAGAAACGATTTCTTCTGTGTCGTAAATCGACATCTGAGGAGGCGCGAATTTGTACAAAAGATGCGATTAGATGGATTTCAGACATATCGATAACTCCAGTTGAGGTATATGACACATACAGTCAATATATGCTAGAAATGCAGAGGAAAGTGATACAGGTAATGGTAGAGTACCTGCAGGATGAATGTTTAAAGAGAAAGGTTAGTTGTCCCACAGAGTTATTGAGCATTTATAAGAGAGCTTTTTCACTTGACACTTCTTCAACTGCTTTAGCGCTCGACTTAGCTCTGTTGCTTAGTAAGCGTTCGGAGTTGCCTACATCTCAGTTGCCTATGAGAGAGGTTCCTCCGACATTTGTCCCAAAGGTTGAGATTCCTGCTAATGCTGCAGCAGGTACACCTGCTGTGGACATTCCTGCACATTATGTATCGCAGTTTGTTCATGTCCCGTTTTCACGACAGGAAGTGAATACTATTAGACAAACTATTCCTGACATTAGGAAAAATCTGACAGGGTTCTATAAAGAGATAGCGTCCGTTTTGCAGTCCTCAGTGTTTACCCTAGGCGACATTGATTTGCTATTCCCTGTACTCCTGCTTGTAGATTTGTGGAAACAAGTTAGAACTATAGGCGATGCACCAGGGTTGGGAGATACATGGGCTAACATAGTTAGGCTTGATGGGGAAAGGCCAGCTGGTCAGAGACCACCTCAGGTGATACTAACTTTGCCTGACAGAATCATTGCAAAACTGAAAACTATAATCCCTGAAAAGAGAATTATTTGGGACAAGCTTATGGCCTGTGTCCAAGGAAAATCTGAGGGTGCTACCGAGTTCTTTAATCGGTTCGAACAGGTATTCTCGGATTTCAGTGGACAAGACTTAGGCACAGAGTCTGGGAAAAGATTATTTGTGGACAAATTTGTACGTGGATTGCTGCCTGACATCCAGTCACAAATTATGTCTTCTGAGAGCGCTTGGCAGGCGAAATCCCAATCAGAAGTACTGCACATGGCTCAGTACTACGAGAACCGTGTCAATAATGAAAAAGATAGAGTCGAGAAGAGAAAAGGTGATTTGAAGACTAAAGTATTGTTACAGCAAATTGTTAGAGGCCCCAGAGGGGGTAGTTCGCAGATTTGAGGTCAGTATGTTCCACAAGGGAATGTGCCCTTGGGTCCTGTGAATATTAACCAGTGTGCCTATTGTCGCCAGGAGGGTCATTGGCGTGCACAATGCCCCGTCCTTCGACAGAAGTCGAATAACACATTTGGAAATATGGGTAGACGATCCAGAGGTCGCCCGGGTGTAGGGGGCCCTGGTAGAGGCCAGTTTTCGCAGGATCCCCAACAACCTTTTTCACAGGATAATCAGACTTCGAGTGTGGATACTAGAAACATATTTGATCATCCTTCTGCTGCATATCTATCTGAAGAGCTTCCTTTTGATGATATTTTGTTTCGTTAGGATTGCCCGAAGCAGGGTTTGGGACCTACACCTATTACCGTTAATCAGAAAAGTCCCTACGTTGAAATGGTCGTGGGAAATAGGAAACATCAATTTTTGGTAGACACTGGAGCACAGAAGTGCTCCATTGATCATTCTCGGGTTCCAAACATTCCACTGTCAGGGCAAACCAATGTTTCTGTAGGGTTTTCTGGCACAACAGTTGTTTGTCCGGTTTCTTCACCGGTACCTATTTCTTTGGGTCCCTTTACGGACCACTGTCCATTTCTCTTGACTTCAAATTGCTGGGTTTGAATCTGTTGAAGGAATTAAATGCTGTAATTCATTGTTCTTCTGATGGAGTGCGTTTGACGATTTCACCACAGCAATGTTCTGTTTCGCAATTCTTGACTAGACCTTTGCCGCCAGAATTCAGTTATGTACCAGAGTGTTTGTGGGCAGTTGATGACAATGATGTCGGTGTTTTGCAGATTGAACCTGTTAAAATAGTTTTGAAACATGGAATTAAGCTACCCCGTATTCCACAGTATAAGATCTCAGTTGAAGGCGAGCGAGCTTTGAAGAGCATTGTTTCCGATTTTGTGCATCGTGGGGTGATTGAGGAGATTGCAGGAAGTTTGTGCAATAGTCCGATTTTACCCGTGTACAAAAAAGGTGATAATGCAATTCCATTTCGTTTTATAATTGATTTACATGCCATTAATAAAGTCGTCGCTCCGCAATTTCCAATTTTGCCTGATGTGACGACAATATTAACCATGATTCCAGCTACGGCTACTCACTTCAGTGTTGTGGACCTAAAGAATGCTTTCTTCAGTATTCTTATACATGAGGATAGTAGATACTTGTTCGCGTTCACCTTCGGGGGACGCTCATTCACATTTACTCGTGCACCTCAAGGTTATACTGAGAGTCCTAGTATTTATAGTAGGGCTTTGAAAGAGCAGCTTGATACCCTTGGATTGCCCCCTACTTGTACGTTGCTTCAATATGTTGATGATTTGCTTTTAGCCGCTGACTCTGAGAGCTCTTGTTGTTGCTCATCCATCTAGCTAAGCATGGTCACAAAGCTTTGCTTAAAAAGTTTCAATATTGTTGCCAGGAGGTCGCCTATTTAGGCTATCTCCTGTCAAAGGAGGGAAGAAGATTGACACCTGAAAGAATAAAACACATTTCTGGCATGTCTGTCCCAAATACACAAAAGGAAGTTAGAGACTTGATAGGTATGGCTTCTTACTGTAGGTTATGGATCCCAAACTTCTCACTAGTGATAAAACCGATGTTGGCCTTGACGAAGAAGGGTATTTCTTCGACATTGCCATGGAATACGAAGCATCAACATTCATTCGAGTTGCTCAAGACTGCATTATGTTCGGCGCCAGTTTTGGGCACACCGAACTATGAGAAGGCCTTTGTGTTGTTTGTGCATGAATGTGATGGATGTGCTATGGCTGTATTAACGCAGGAACATGGAGGGAAGAATAGGCCATGCGGTTACTACTCTTCCGCCCTTGATCCTGTTGCATGCGCTTTGCCAAGATGTTTGCGCGCTGTCGCTGCTGCTGCTGCATCTGTAAAACAGAGTGAGGGAATGGTCCTAGGCCATGATTTAACCCTGATGGTGCCTCACTCTGTAGATATTCTATTGAACAAAACCCAAACGCAACACCTCACTTCCGCACGACTGACAAGATATGAATTAATCTTGTTTGCTCCCCACATTCAAATTAGGAGGTGCTGCGTTCTTAATCCGGCTGAACTCCTACCTTTCCCGCAAAATACTGTTTGCGGTGACGAAGAGTCACATGACTGCCTGTATACTACTGAACAAGATACAAAAGGCAGAGTTGATTTGAGGGACACTCCTTTGGATAACCCACAAGGGGAGCTGTTTTGTGATGGCTCCTGCTTCAAACTACTGGATGGTACATCCACAGCTGCTTATGCAGTCAATACATTGAGTACGGTTGTGGAGACCAAGAGAATTACGCATAACTCTGCGCAGGCCGCAGAGATTATAGCATTGACTCGAGCTTGTGAGCTTTCCGAAGGGCTAACAGTAAACATATATACTTGTTAGGCAGAAACCTGTGCAGTTCCCTTGGGGAACACTGCAAAAGATTTAAGACTACAGGTAGAGCGGTAAACCCCTTTGGTAGCAGTCTGTACCACCCAGATTTACCTGGTAGCTGTGGCTGAGCAGTCAGACTTCTCTCAAGAAGAGTTAGGCAGTATGTAAAGTATACACAATATGTACCAAAACACAATAGCACAAGCAAACACTGACCAGAGCTTGGTTTCAAAAGTATATAGTTATTTATTTAAAATACACATAAGTTAAAAACACTCTAGCAAAAATATAGTAAAAGCACTTCAACACAGTTATACTGAAAGTAAATTCAATCCTTTCTCCTATCTAGACAACTCTAGGTTAACACCACTTAATTAAAACAGAGGTGAGTGCTTAACGTTAGATGACACTCTAGTAGTTTCCAAGAAAGGGAGAGAAAAAGCAGAAATAGGTTAGACACACCACTCTAAGGTCCAGAACACTTGCAATAGGCTTAACGAAGAATAAAGTCACAGGTGAGCAAAAGTCACTAGGCAGGGCCCACTCTTAGAGTAGCCGGAGCGAAAATGTGCCCAAGATCACACTGTTGGTTAGAGATTCAAAGTCTTGCAAAGAGTCAAAAAGAGTTTAGAGTGGCTCAGAAAGTTTAGCCAAAGTGTCCCAGGCACTCCCAGGTTCGAAAGCCGGGGACTAAATCTACCCCGTACAGTCGGTAGCAAGGGAAGCCAGGCGGAACACAGTACCTTAAGCGGAAAGGATCCTCCAGCGGGGGCAGTTGTTCCAGGCAGCGACAGCAAGGCTCGACGTCGGTCAGGGGAGAAGAATATCTCGCTGAAGAGCAGAAGAGAAAGGTCGTAGCACTGCCCGGGAAGAAACCAGCCGCGGAGTCCTCCGGTTCAAGGGTTGGTACCGACTTTCGCGGTATGGGGGTAAAGTGTGGTATTCCGGATGCCGGGGTGCTTGGCACAGGCAAGGCGGCCACGAGATACCTCAAAAGGACGGAAAGAAGGCGAAAACTGGTTGTCCCCACCAGTCAAGGGAAGGAGCCACTCCGTTAAGAGTTCTCCTCGGTCGTCGGGAAAAAGTGGTGAGACGGTTCAGCAGGGCTCCACCGGGTGGTGTCGTCGAAGCAGGTCGGCTCAGCTCTTCCCTCGTCGGATTCTTGGTCCTGTGGCGACTTCTGAAGTCCCAGTCCCCAAAGCCCTGCTTTTATGCAGCAAACCCCCATTCACCCAGCCTAGCTGTCACTCAAACATGCTAAGTGGTGAGCCGGGCGGCTCACCACTTGGGCCAATCAGGACGGAGTGCGACTTGAGTTACCAAGGTAACTCAGTCCAGGGTGCCTAAATCCCCCTCCACCCCTCCTAAGTACCCCAGACAGAGTGGCACCACTTTGGAGGGCTTCTGTGGAGAAGCCCGCCAAAAGTGGAACAAAGGGCTCCACTTTGGGTCAGAGTTACAGAGGCGAACACCAACGCCATTTTAGAATCAAGTTTTGGCAAAAAGTCCCAACCGGAGTTATAAAAATAAATATATAAACCGGCGGTATGTTTAAGGCTACCGTAAATAAATAATTAAATGTGTTAGCCTAAAACAATGGGAAATCCCATAGGGAAATATTCGCGGTCGAATATAAAAAGTAGTTTCCACTGCCACCAGCCAAAACTCGATCAGGGGGGACGGAGACGTGCCCCCTCGACTAACAGACCCTGGGGCAATCGAATTGCCCCAGCCAGTACGTCCACAATATGATGGTTTGTACTGGTTCTGTTCAGGATTCAAGACTAGCAAAGTCTTTGGTGACTTTACATGCCCTGGGAGACAGTAGTCAGTCCCAGGGTATGGAGTCTATGTTGGGGAGTCCCTAGGACACCCCTGGGTCACGGCACAGAGGGTGCTGTGTGACCCATATCACAAAAATACATGAGGCCCTATGGAGTAAAAGACCCCATAGCCCATTCAACACAAGGTTTAACCAAGAAAACACACTTCAACATGTCCAAGAGTGAGGGTAAAAGAGTCTCACTCTTGGCAGGAGAAAAAAATTAAACCCCAGAAATCCAGCAAAGCTGCTGGGGGACTCACTAGGTAGGGAAATTCAGCCTAACCAGAGAATTCTCCCTAACACTCGCCCCCCCCAGACTAAGGGACAGGAGGATTTAATCCACTCCTGGATGAACCTCATACCTCTAGTCGATGATATACATCCTAGAGAGTCCATCAGCATTTTGATGGTGACACCCTGACCTGTGCTCAATGGTGAAATCAAACCCTTGCAGGCAGATTGACCATCTCAATAGTTTTGGATTTTCCCCTTTCATTTGCATTAACCATCTCAAGGGTTGGTGGTCAGTCTGAATAACAAAAGTAGAACCATACAAGTATGGCCTAAACTTCTTCAGTGCCCACACAATAGCAAAGCATTCTCTTTCGATAGTTGCCCACCTTGTCTCAGGATCCTTCAGTTTCCTACTGATGAAGCAAATGGGGTGCTCCCTACCCTTCTCATCCAGTTGGCTTAGAACTGCACCTATACCTACATTGGAAGCATCAGTTTGTACAATGAAAGGTTGGTGGTAGTCAGGAGCCCTCAATACTGGAGCCTGGCAAAGAGCTCTCTTCAGTTTTTCAAAGGCCTGATTGCACTCCTCATTCCATTTTACCTTCTTAGGGAATTTGGGAGAGGAGATTACATTCAGTGGAGAAGCTATGGTCCCATAGTTCTCAATGAAATTCCTGTAATACCCAGTGAGGCCTAGAAAAGCTCTCACTTGGGTTTGAGTAGTTGGTGTTGTCCAATTTTGCACAGCTTCAATCTTGCTGGGCAAAGGCCTTATTTCTCCACCTCCTACCTCATGTCCAAGGTAGGCCACTTTACTTTGACCAATCTGGCACTTACTGGCTTTGATTGTCAAATGGGCCTGTTTCAGGGCCTGCAACACATGTCCTAGGTGGTTCACATGTTCTTCCCAGGAGTGGCTGAAGACTGCAATGTCATCCAAGTATGCCATGCAGAAATCTTCCATCCCAGCCAGAACCTGGTTCACCATCCTTTGGAATGTGGCAGGTGCATTTTTTAGTCCAAAAGGCATGACCTTAAACTGGTACAAGCCAACTGGGGTCGAAAATGCAGTTTTCTCCTTGGCATGGTCTGTCAGGGCTATTTGCCAATAGCCTGACGTCAGGTCAAATGTGCTGAGGTACTTGGCTGCACCAAGTTTATCCACCAACTCATCTGTCCTGGGCAAAGGGTGGGCATCAGTCTTGGTGACTGCATTTAGAGCTCTATAGTCCACACAGAATCTCAAGTCTTTGGATCCTGCCTTTGGTACTAACACAACTGGGCTAGACCATGGACTAGTAGAGGGCTCTATTACCCCGAGATCAAGCATCTTCTTGACCTCTCCTTTGATGTGGGCTCTGATATGTTCCGACATTCTGTATCCTCTGCTTTTGACTGGCAGACAGTCACCAGTGAGTATCTCATGCTGGCCCCAAGGGGTCAAGCCTGGTGACAGTGAGAACAGGGAGGCAAACTGATTTAACATAGATTTGCACTCCTCTTGTTGCTCAGGTGTCAGGTCTGAAGAGAGATTGACTCCTTCAACTTTTTCATCTAAAGGTACACCTCTGAGGAGATCAGGGAGAGATTCACTCTCTTCCTCCTCTGCAGCTGAAGCTAGGAGCAAGGCTCCTACATCAGGTCTGGAGATGTAGGCTTTTAGTCGGTTGGTGTGGAAGACTCTAGGAGCTTCCCTGGGTCTGCCCAGATCCACCAGATAGTTGACCTCTCCAAGTTTTCCCACAACCTTGAAGGGTCCCATCCATTTGTCTTGCAAGGCCCTCTGCCTTGTTGGGAGCATAACTAGAACTAGCTGGTCTTGAGTAAACTCAACCATGTTAGCCTTCTGGTCGTGCCAATGTTTGACCAGGGCTTGACCAGCTTTCAAGTTGTCACTTGCTTCTGCCATCATGTGTGACATTCTCCTCCGGAGACCTATCACATAGTCAGTCACTCTGACTGGCTTGAGGGGAGGAGCACCTTCCAACCCCTCCTTAATCAGGGCCAATGGACCTCTGACTGGATGGCCATAGAGAAGCTCAAAGGGAGAATAACCTACTCCCTCCTGAGGGACTTCTCTATAAGCAAAGAGAAGGCATGGCAGTAGAAGGTCCCACTTTTTCTTAAGGGGTTCTTCTAAAGCACCTATCATGCTCTTCATGGTTCTGTTAAACCTTTCAACCAACCCGTTTGTCTGAGGGTGGTAGGCGGTTGAGAACTTGTAGGTAACTCCACAGGTTTTCCACATGGCCTTCATGTAGTGGGACATAAAGTTTGACCCCCTGTCAGAGATTACCTCCTTAGGAAACCCAACCCTGGTAAAAATACCAAGGAGGGCCTTAGCCACAGCCGGAGCTGTAACAGTCCTCATAGGAATGGCCTCAGGGTATCTAGTAGCATGGTCTACTACAACAAGGATAAACCTGTTGCCTGAGGAGGTGGGAGGATCAAGGGGACCAACAATGTCAATCCCTACCCTCTCAAATGGGACTCCCACAACTGGGAGAGGCACTAAAGGTGCCACATTCTTGGAACCAACCTTACCAGAAGTCTGGCAGGTATGGCAGCTCTTACAATATCTATCTACTTCAGCCCCCATCTTTGGCCAATAAAAGTAGAGTGAGAGCCTTTCCTTGGTCTTCTTGAAACTCAAGTGGCCAGCCAAAGGTATCTCATGGGCTAGTTGTAAGAACTGTTGTCTGTTTTCTTGTGGGACTACAAGGCGTTTGTAGTCTCCAGGTTCAGACTCAGTGGGTTCACTGTAGAAGAGGCCATCTTCCCAGTGCAACCTATACTTCCCAGGCTCTTGCCCATCAGCTTGAGAAGCTGCCTGGTGGCGGAGACCCTCCAGAGTTGGACATTCTCTTTGCCCCTTACGAAAAGCTGCCCTGCTAGGCCCACCTTCTGCCAGTAAAGACTGCAGCTCAGGATGGTCCTCAGGGTCCAAATCTCCAATAAGGTTGGGGCCTCCTTCTAGCTCTTCCTCAGAGTCTAGCTCAACCACACAGGGTTGTACCTCTCTCTCAGCCTCAGCTGGAGGGGGAGTTACAGGTGTAACTTTGGACAACCGAGGGGAAGTCCTTGTTGGAAGCACTGGAGTGCTTGCTGCTGGCTTTTTCCTAGGAGTCTTGGGTTGCCCCTTTGCTCCTGATCTGGTAGTTACTGCAGTAAGTTGCTCCAGTGGTAGAGGAGTGATTTCTGTCATCATCTCCTGAGATAACCCTCTCAGGGTTTTCTCCCTTGCAGGTTTTGTGAGTTCCTGAAACCTTTTGCTAGGAGGTCTGGGGGTATGAGATACAACTCCAAGAGCTTTGAGGTCATTACCCAACAGAACCCTACCTGGCACTTCACATTGTACACTGACAGGTATTTTTACAGCCATATCATTACATTGGATGAGAACTGGTAACTGGGGACACATCTGCACAGGCCCACCAGCTAACTTGGTGAGGCATTTGGGTGCCTTAGCAACATCCTCTGCCTTGAAAAATGATTCATCCACCACAGTTATGCTGGCTCCAGTGTCCCTAATGGCAGGAGTCTCCTGACCATTCACCTGGACACTGTCCTTATAATACTCTTTAGTATTATCTGGGATAGAGTTATAGACATCTAAATTCTGTTGCTCCCACAACCCCAGAGAGACTAAAGAAACACTAGCTGAGACTCCAGTGGGTTCATCAGCTAGTAATAGAAAGTTTCCACTTGCCATATGTACTTCCTCTTCTGGAGCGAAGGCTAAGGAGGCAAGCTGGACCCCTGAAGGTTTACCCTTACATCTGGGATCTCCTTTCACATGGTCAGTAGCCTTACAAACAAAGCATGAGCCAAAGGCTCGCTGGAATGGAGGCTTGTTCTGACCTCCTTCCGGTCTGGGACCAGAAGGTACACTAGCCTGATTTGGTTTCCCTTGTGGCTTACCCTTATAGTTTTGTTTGGGGCCCTCTTTGGAATTTGTAGTATTAGAATTCTCTTTGGAGTCCTTCTTAGACTGTTTTTCCCCATCCTTCTTCTGAGTTACCCCAGAATCCTTGTGAGTGGCCCTGTTGGCAACCCACAAGTCAGCAGCCTTAGCTAGCTTCCGGGAATCTAATTCCCTGGAATCAGCCAAGTGTTGTCTGAGCTCAGGAGAGCAGGCATCATAAATAGTCTCCAACATAAACAAATTCTTCATACCTTCATAAGTGTTCACCTTGTAACCCTTAATCCATCCCTCTAAGTTTTTCAAACATTCATTCACCCAGGTAGCCCAAGGGGTACCATCATGCTTTTTGAGGCTCCTAAACCTCTTAAGATACTGGGAAGGGGTCTTCCCAAACCTAGCTATCAAAGCTAGTTTCACACATTCATAGTCCTTCCTATCCTCCTCCCCCATCTCCATTACCACATCAGTTGCAACAGGGGGAAGCCTAGAGAACAACCAGGTGAGTAAGTCATTTCCTGTGATGTTCTGGAGCCCATGATTATATTCAAACAGAGACAACCAATCCAACACATCCAACTTAGGCTCATACATACCAACCAATTCTTTAGGCATCCGGGGTCTTTTAGGACTGGAACTTCTAGAGGAGCCAGAGAGAGAAACATTCTCAACAGATAATTTCTTCATTTCTAAGTCATACTTGAGCTCCATTTCCCTTAGCCTTAATTCTTTGTCAGTTTGAGCATTAAGTTTCTTATACTCCAATTCTAGCTTCATTTTCTCCAGTTCAAAGTACTGAGGACTAAAGGTGGGACCTGGTAAAGGTCCAGTAGGCACAGCAGGTAGAGCAGGCAGAGGCCTAGGGGGGACAGTTACAACAGCCTCACCCTCCTCTTCTGACTCTTCCTCAGAAACATCAACATTTTGCTCCATGTTAACTTCAATACTGTCATCTACAGTTGCTGGAGTGGTAGGCTCCTCTGAACCATCACCCAGACTTTGGTTAGCTAACAATCTTTCAATCAGCTCCATTTTCTTGCCCTTAGTCAGGAGATCCTTATGTTTACAGAGCACTCTTAAACAATCAGCAGTTTTGGCTGCAAGGGACTCTTGACTATAGCTTTCTATAACTGACATGTTAGAGGTTTTACTTTTTCAGTGCTAAGCTTTGTGGTTAGTTGCACTAAGGTATCTAAAGCACAATAAAATGTATACTCAATACAAATCCCACCGCTGTACACCAGTGTTAGGCAGAAACCTGTGCAGTTCCCTTGGGGAACACTGCAAAAGATTTAAGACTACAGGTAGAGCGGTAAACCCCTTTGGTAGCAGTCTGTACCACCCAGATTTACCTGGTAGCTGTGGCTGAGCAGTCAGACTTCTCTCAAGAAGAGTTAGGCAGTATGTAAAGTATACACAATATGTACCAAAACACAATAGCACAAGCAAACACTGACCAGAGCTTGGTTTCAAAAGTATATAGTTATTTATTTAAAATACACATAAGTTAAAAACACTCTAGCAAAAATATAGTAAAAGCACTTCAACACAGTTATACTGAAAGTAAATTCAATCCTTTCTCCTATCTAGACAACTCTAGGTTAACACCACTTAATTAAAACAGAGGTGAGTGCTTAACGTTAGATGACACTCTAGTAGTTTCCAAGAAAGGGAGAGAAAAAGCAGAAATAGGTTAGACACACCACTCTAAGGTCCAGAACACTTGCAATAGGCTTAACGAAGAATAAAGTCACAGGTGAGCAAAAGTCACTAGGCAGGGCCCACTCTTAGAGTAGCCGGAGCGAAAATGTGCCCAAGATCACACTGTTGGTTAGAGATTCAAAGTCTTGCAAAGAGTCAAAAAGAGTTTAGAGTGGCTCAGAAAGTTTAGCCAAAGTGTCCCAGGCACTCCCAGGTTCGAAAGCCGGGGACTAAATCTACCCCGTACAGTCGGTAGCAAGGGAAGCCAGGCGGAACACAGTACCTTAAGCGGAAAGGATCCTCCAGCGGGGGCAGTTGTTCCAGGCAGCGACAGCAAGGCTCGACGTCGGTCAGGGGAGAAGAATATCTCGCTGAAGAGCAGAAGAGAAAGGTCGTAGCACTGCCCGGGAAGAAACCAGCCGCGGAGTCCTCCGGTTCAAGGGTTGGTACCGACTTTCGCGGTATGGGGGTAAAGTGTGGTATTCCGGATGCCGGGGTGCTTGGCACAGGCAAGGCGGCCACGAGATACCTCAAAAGGACGGAAAGAAGGCGAAAACTGGTTGTCCCCACCAGTCAAGGGAAGGAGCCACTCCGTTAAGAGTTCTCCTCGGTCGTCGGGAAAAAGTGGTGAGACGGTTCAGCAGGGCTCCACCGGGTGGTGTCGTCGAAGCAGGTCGGCTCAGCTCTTCCCTCGTCGGATTCTTGGTCCTGTGGCGACTTCTGAAGTCCCAGTCCCCAAAGCCCTGCTTTTATGCAGCAAACCCCCATTCACCCAGCCTAGCTGTCACTCAAACATGCTAAGTGGTGAGCCGGGCGGCTCACCACTTGGGCCAATCAGGACGGAGTGCGACTTGAGTTACCAAGGTAACTCAGTCCAGGGTGCCTAAATCCCCCTCCACCCCTCCTAAGTACCCCAGACAGAGTGGCACCACTTTGGAGGGCTTCTGTGGAGAAGCCCGCCAAAAGTGGAACAAAGGGCTCCACTTTGGGTCAGAGTTACAGAGGCGAACACCAACGCCATTTTAGAATCAAGTTTTGGCAAAAAGTCCCAACCGGAGTTATAAAAATAAATATATAAACCGGCGGTATGTTTAAGGCTACCGTAAATAAATAATTAAATGTGTTAGCCTAAAACAATGGGAAATCCCATAGGGAAATATTCGCGGTCGAATATAAAAAGTAGTTTCCACTGCCACCAGCCAAAACTCGATCAGGGGGGACGGAGACGTGCCCCCTCGACTAACAGACCCTGGGGCAATCGAATTGCCCCAGCCAGTACGTCCACAATATGATGGTTTGTACTGGTTCTGTTCAGGATTCAAGACTAGCAAAGTCTTTGGTGACTTTACATGCCCTGGGAGACAGTAGTCAGTCCCAGGGTATGGAGTCTATGTTGGGGAGTCCCTAGGACACCCCTGGGTCACGGCACAGAGGGTGCTGTGTGACCCATATCACAAAAATACATGAGGCCCTATGGAGTAAAAGACCCCATAGCCCATTCAACACAAGGTTTAACCAAGAAAACACACTTCAACATGTCCAAGAGTGAGGGTAAAAGAGTCTCACTCTTGGCAGGAGAAAAAAATTAAACCCCAGAAATCCAGCAAAGCTGCTGGGGGACTCACTAGGTAGGGAAATTCAGCCTAACCAGAGAATTCTCCCTAACAATACTGATAGCCAGTATGCCTTTGGGGTGGCTCACAACTTTGGGAGACTTTGGCCAGAGAGGGTTTTTAACTTCGCATGGCACCAAGATTCAACATGGCTCCCTGATAGTACAATTGCTTTCAGCGCTTACGCTCCCTAGTCAGTTAGCAATCATTAAGTGCGCAGCACATCGCAAGATTATAGATGATGTAGGGAAAGGGAATGCTTTCGCTGATCAAATAGCTAGACAAACTGCCTCTGATCTCTTCACGGAGATGTATGTTTCAAGGGAGACTGTAGATGCCTATGCAATGGATGAGGGTGTTGGGTCTGTACGGGATATCCAAGCCGATGCCACATTAGAAGAATCGAAGAGGTGGGCTGAGGGCTTGGGGAAACTCGATGATGATGGGTGTTGGGTGGACATGGTTGAAGGGAAATGGTTGCTTCCTAATGCCTATATAGTAATGATGGTTACCATGGCACACGGTCCCACACATGTGTGCGCTCAACAGATCACGAGAATGTTAGAGAAAGTCTGGGTAAATGATAAGATTTCAAAAATTCCCCAGCATTATGTCCAAAATTTCATGATTTGCCTACAACACAATGTGGGAAAGGGGACAGCAACTCCAAGAGGTAGCTTTGGGCCTCCTTCTGTCCCGTTTGAAGTGATTCACTTTGACTTTATTGAAATGGAGCAATGTAACAATCTAAAATATGTCCTTGTGGTCATTTGCGCCTTTAGTAAGTGGGTCTGACAAACTGGCCTGCCGCCTGCTCCAAAGGCAATACCGGCTCTCCGTTCTCACTAAGAAGAGAGCCCTTATCCAAGCCCGCATCTCTGAGGCATCAAACAACTCGGCCGAACTCTTTAAAATCTGCAAGGAGCTGGCCAACCCTGCTGCAGTCTCTACCTCTCCTGTCCCCTCACAGGCCCTCTGCACTGCACTGGCCTCGCACTTCATCTCAAAAACTCAGGACATCCTGTCCTCACTCTCCTCCCCTCTCCTCCCTCCCTCTCTTCCTGGCTCTTCCTCTTGCTCTCTTGCAGCCGCCCCTCCGCCCTCCTTCTCTTCATTTCCACCTTTTTCTGCTGACGAGGTTTCCAGACAAGTCCGATCTATGAAAGCCTCGTCTAAACAGGTTCACCCCTGTTCCTCCAAAACCATCAAGGACCACATCGTCTCCCTGGCTCCTGCCCTGGCTGACTTTTGCAACCACTCATTCGCCTCTGGAGTCTTCCCATCCCCCCTCAAGCACTCCCTTGTGCACCCCCTCCTCAAGAAACCCTCTTCCGACCCCTCCTGCCCGGCCAACTATCGCCCAATCTCCATTACTCCCTTCCCGGGCAAGCTCCTGGAGAAACTGGCCATCTCCCAGCTTAACCTCCATGCTGAATCTGTGGGTAATCTTCATGACCATCAATCCGGCTTCAGAGCGGCCAGCACGGAAACTGCTCTCCTGAACATCCGTGAGGACCTGCTCCTGAACCTCGATTCCAACACTCCCTGTGTTCTCATTCTGCTCGATCTCTCCTCTGCCTTTGACACTGTCAACCATGCCATCCTGCTCAACCGTCTCCGTGATAACCTGGGTATCACTGGTCAGGCTCTGGCATGGCTGACCTCTTTCCTCTCTGGTCGACCCTCCCAGGTCCAAATGGGCTCCTTCCTCTCTGACATCTTTTTCTCCACCTGTGGTGTCCCCCAGGGATCCAACCTCTCTCCCTGGCTTTTCAACCAGTATCTGGCACTCCTTGCCCACCGCATCGCCGCCCTCTGCCCCCACTTCCAGTGCTATGCGGACGATACCCAGCTCATTTTCAGGCTACCCTCGGCCTCCTCCTCTCCTTCCCTCATCTCCGACTGTCTGTCTGCTATCCAGGAATGGTGTGCCGCCAATGACCTCTGCCTTAACGCCAGTAAGACTGAGATTCTACTCATCGGCGCACCCACTCCCTCCTTCCCTGCAGCTCTCTGGCCGGCCTCCCTTGGCCCCCTTCCTGCCCCTACATGCAAGGCTAAAAACCTCGGGGTCATCTTCGACTCCACACTCTCCTTCTCTCCTCATATATCTGATGTCTCTAAGAAATCACACTACCAGCTGCACCTCCTCAGAGGTATTCTTCCCTTCCTCTCCTTCCCCCAGAAGCTCACTGTCTCCCGAGCCCTGGTTCTCTCAAGGCTGGACTACTGTAACAGCCTCTATCTTAATCTCCCTGCCTCCACTCTCCGCCCTCTGCAACTTATCCAGAACAGAACTGCGAGACTTGTCCTTGGCCTCAAGCCCAGGGACCGTATCTCTCCAGGACTGAAATCTCTTCACTGGCTCCCAGTGGCTGCGAGGATTAAGTTCAAAACCCTCTGCATTGTCCACAAGGCCTTCTGGGGCTTGGGGCCTAAATACCTTCAACTCTCTCTTCCTAAATATCTTCCTTCACGAGCCCTTCGCTCATCCATCTCTAACTCCCTCATGGTCAGCCGCTTCTCGAAGCAACGCGCTGGGGGTAGATCTCTCTCCGCAGCAGGGGCCTCCCTCTGGAACAGCCTGCCTGCCTCCCTGAAACTTGAGGAGAACCATCTCCGGTTCCGGAAGCACCTCAAAACCTTCCTCTTCGCTTCTGCCTTCTCTCTCCCTCTCCCCTGCTAAACCTGCTTAACTCCCCACTGAATTCTGCACTTAACCTGCATCTGGGCCACTCTCAGCGACCTCGGTCCAGGGCCCAGCCACTCTCCACTTGCACTGCCCCCCTGGCTCCCCCTGCACTGTGGGACTGTCACTGTATCCCTACAGCCCCCTGCCCAGCACTTGCTCTGCACTTACCTCGCACTTGCCACCAGCTGGCCCCTTTTATTTATTATTTATCATTATTATTTCATTACGCCACTTACCTTGTACTGCACTTTTCCCCCCACCTCCTCCCCCTGCACTTTCTCCTTTTTCCCCTTACCTCTGCACTTGCGCGATCTGAATGACACCTGGCCTAGTAGGATCGCTTGTCCGTCTTCCCCTTGTTTCCCTCCCTCCCTGCCTCGTCGCGCCTTGAAACACTTGTGTATAGGCGCGTTACAAATACCTTATCATATCATATCATATCATAAGGCTTTCCCTGTTAAAGACTCTACAGCCATGACCACTGCAAAGACCATGTTAAAGGAATTCTTCCCACGGTTCGGTTTGCCGAGAGTTATCTGGTCGGATAATGGTCCGCATTTTATCGCTGCTGTAATTCTACAGATATGTACGGCATTGCAAATTGACAAACGATTCCATTCGGCCAGACATGCTCAGAGGGCCGGATTAGTGGAAAGACACAATGGTATCATAAAAAACAAGCTCGCTAAGACGTGTGCCGGCACCAAACTAAAATGGCCGGACGCCTTACCGATCGTGTTACTTTCAATGCGGACAACCCCTCAAACTAAGATTGGGCTCTCTCCCTTTGAGGTGGTAATGGGGAGACCTGCTAATATTTGGGGTTTGCCTAAAAGCTGCGCATTGCGCGATGTAGAAAATGTACTTCTCTCCGACTATTGTAACCAATTGACTAAAAACCTGTTTTCAATTTATCACCAGGTGCGAGAGGCATTGTCGGTGAGGTACGAGGGCCCCGGTCACAGTGTACGACCAGGGGATTGGATCCTCGTTAAATCCTTCGATAGAGCGTCTTGCCTCGCACCACATTGTAGGGGCTCCTACCAGGTGCTCCTGGTCACTGAGACTGTGGTGCAGGTAGGAGGACGTCGCCACTGGATCCACGGCAGCCACACCAAACGGATCCCACACCCAGTGCCATACGATACAGAAGATGCAGAACCCCTTTCCGACATTGAAACCAACGTACCCGAAATGGCAGACGGTGGAAAGAGAGTATCGGAGGCCGTTCCGGAAGTTGTAAGGCCCGACAAAACGGCCATCTTGCCTCCTTGCTCTCCCACTGCATCGTTTGTGGATCATCCATCTTCTGATCCAACTTCCGTTCACTCGCCACCTCCTGTGGGAAGTGACGATATCCTGTCTGCTGATTCTTTTGCACCGGAAACTGTGAAGTATAATCTCCGCCCAAGGAGATAGGTTTGCAATACGGCTCTTGCTGTACAATTGAAAGAATTTGAGGGCTTGCCTTTTTTTGGCCCAATTGCATAAAGGGTTCTGCTGGCTAAGGGTTGTGGGAAAAGACATTAAGAAGATGCACGACCGGAGTCGCCAGCAAACGAACAATTGGTGTTTCTCGATTGAAGACGACAATGCCCGCATCCGCTACCGTTCATACTGAACTTTTGGACAAAAATGTGACTAGGAGAGACAATGAGCAGATATGCATGGGGGCCCCCGAAAACGTTTTGTTGTCTACTGGTGATAATCACGGGACTTTTAGTAACTGTTGGTTGTGGGTTTTGGTATTTGGAGAGAATGTACCCTTTGAATGATTTCCTACCTGTTGAAAATATAACTGTTGTTCCCACTCCTTCTGTGCAACTACATACCTTGTCACCTAGAGATCTTTTGCATAGACGGAATTATCAAAATAACACTCTACTTCTAATTATGAATGCTACCCATGCAATCTTTAACAGAACCAATTGTTGGATCTGCTCGCATTTACCGCAACATGGGGATAAGGGGCTAGGTTGGTATATTCACCCTTTACCTTTGACAACTGCTTGTTATGCTTCACTTAGAGCACTGTTCTTTGGCCGATGGAACGATAGCATCTCGGGGAACTTTGATGGCACTAATTTCAATAGTTTTGAGAAACGTGTTCTGACTCCCCTGGAATGCTTGCTTTTCGCAAATAGGAGTAAGCTCAATATTGCTTCTATTAGGCCTTCTGAGAGACTGTCTCGTCCTTTCCAATCTTTGATTTCCTTTAAAATGGCTCCGATAGACAATAAGGATGCCGTGCCTCCTTCTTATACTGTTAACCATAGCCCCGATTCAGTTTCTTTCTGCATACAGAGGAATGGCACCCGGTCAATGGGAGATTTTAAAGGTTGTGCCAACGTTGCAAATTTGACTGGGGAAGCTAGACCTTTGTATGTAGTGTAGGGGAGGAGTGGTCCAAAAGACCCCCCCCTTCCCTACATCTCCACCCCAGGTGAGGGTCATGGCTCATCGGGCGGTCCCTCCTTACCACCAGGGCCCAGGTGGTGGATGGCTCGCCTGCTGAAGACATTGCCCACCCGTATTGAATTTAGCTAGGCCTCAGAAACCATTTTGTCTAATAAAGATGGTGTGAGCTTAGCGCACTGTAGCGCAGCCCCCACCCTCGGAGAAGTTCCAGTTATCCCTGTTGCCGCAGCACCCTGGCAGATCCGCTGTGAGCCCGTTCCCACGAACAAGACGGACATGAGCTAGCATAAGATACTAACATTGTAACATTTCACCTTCCGCAGTGTATCATCGCTCCCAGCATGACCCGGCCAGCGGGCTTGGGCGATGAAAAGAACGGTAAAATGGTCATCAGATGGCAGAAAGTCCCCACATATTAATGCCAAGACCACTTGCAAAGTGTGCATTTCTCCACAAAAATCTCTTCTATTACAAAAACCTGTAAAATGTATAACCATGATAGAAAGCATGCTTCCATGATATTAGCAATGACGAGCCCACACCACTGCAGTTGGGTACTAACAATGAAGGAGCGTTCCAGGGGTCTATTTGTTATATGTATCACTGGAAAACTTACACTCCATGGTTCTGCGCCATAACCGAACTAATGCTGCTAGAGTACACGAGAAGACGAATGTAACCATACAGAGGGCTCATGTGAAGGATGCGCGAGAATGCACTTGTCATGCGTGTATGTCTAAGCCCCTTATGTGCCACCACCGTCACGTACAGTGGCGGGTCTTTTTCTATGTACTCCACCAACCACACTACTACCTCACTTACTGCAAATGTATATGCACATAACTAAATACTGTAGTTGTTAAAACATAGTGTACGAATAAGGTGCTCAGACTGGATATAATCGAGACACATCCAGCAAGTTGAAATGTATGTTTTCAAGTGATTCAAACAAATATTATAAAGTGTTCAAATGATTGTGATGTTTTCACCTCTAAAAGCCGGCAACACACGAGGAAGATACCTTTGTGAATATGTGCAAGGCCATTCCCCCTCCCACCCTGCGAAGACTGCCAAACATGAGAGCAGAGGCCCGCGCCGCGCTGCTCCACCTCCCCCAACCAGTCTGGAGCCGCTTCAAAGATTTGTGGCCCCCTCTACAGCACCCAAGGCCACGGCCCGCCACCTGTATTATTTACAGCACAGCAGTAAACCTCTGCCTGAACACACACTTTCAAAGGCGCCCCCTCGTAAATCCCACAACCCACCGGATCATCTTAGACTTATGGCCCAGTGCAATCAGGACACCCAATACTGTGGCAACACACAGCGGCACATTCATAACAACATCTAACAAGAACAGGAAGGCATGTACCGCCCGTCCCATGCCCTGGAGCTTAGCCCCCCAACCTATGGCACCGGTCAACAGGACACTGGTAACCATGCCCTGACGAATGACCATCAGACCCCTCACAAGGTGCATTCCTCCTGTGTTGCATTAACCTGTAGAATAACCTATTGAAAGATTTACTAAAGAAGATAATATTGCAATGACTGAATGACTGCGGTGTGCATGGCATAGGGCAAACAAGTCAGGAAAAGACATTCATCTCTGACACTGGCCACAATGGCACAACAACACCGCCCGGATGAACTCAGCTGACCTGCCAGGCCCAGCCCAACCCACGAGGCTGACCAGTGACGTCCTCCAGCCAAGGCCAACCACATCGCAGCAGCACCTATAGCTAGTCATCGCCACCCAATCCCATCGAACTTGTGCCCCCTATAGTATGTAGGTTCTTATGACGTTTTTTGTAAATATATACGCCTGTCTTTGCTATTGTCAGACAGAGCGCTCTCAGAGTTTGCAGAGTTCTTTGCATGCCCTATTCTGATTGATAAACTCCCATTTAAGCTCACCCGCACTCTGTCTTGGCTTTATTCCCGACTTGGGAGAGTCCTTCATTGTCTCTCATTGCGGGGAGGATCGTGCTGGCTGGGGACGCTTGCCTTCAGTGGTGACCCCGAAAGCGTGATTATTATTATTATTTTTTCCCGACCTATCATTACCGTCCCCTTTTGGCACGAGAATCTCCGGTCGAAAAGGGATACGCACGGTGAGCCGGCTCCGGGAGGCTGCCCGCCAACGGCGACCGGTACACTAAGAAGTGCGCACTCAATAGAGAGAGGGTACGGGATCCCGGTTGTAAAATCCCCTTTGAGTACCGCTCGCCGGAGCCGGGGCTGACTGTTGAGCGGACGGCAACACTGCCTGGACGGACCCAGTTTCGGAGACTATCGGTTCAAGACGGGCACGTGAGTATTGAGTGCGAGCGATCGTAAAGGGAGTGGAGGAAGAAATCTAGGACAGAGAACGAAGAGGGGTAGAAAAGGGGGTACGCAGATCTACTAAGGATCATCCTAAACTTTCTTTGCTTTTTCTTTGCATATGGCCATTAGGATTAAGAGGTGAATAAGAGATAAAAGTGACAGGAACCTCGCTCCGAAAGGGGGTGGAAGGCGGCGCCGCATAGTGCTATCTTGACTAGTACTGGGAATATATGAAGAAGTGGATAATAAGATAAAAGTGTCTGGCAAAGGGGGACACGGAGAATATATTAGTGACTGCTATTTCTTCTTTCTATTCTTTTCTTTAGGGTTGGGGGGAAAATAAAAGTGAGATCAGTACAAAACGTTAGGGAAGAAAGTAAAAGAGAGAGAGTTCTACTAGAAGAGGGAAGAGCAGACCAATATATATATATATATATATATATATATATATATATATATATATATATATATATATATATACGCATCCATATATCTGAATAAGACGGACAGGGACAGCCGGCTAGGGAGGAAAGGGAGGGCAGCTTGAATTGTGAATAGAATGTTACAGAGAGGTGTGTGCACCTCGTATGCGTCAGAAGACAATTTGGTGCTGTGAGTGTGTAAAATGGCTATAAATGTATAGTAATTGAATGGTCATGGTGAGTGTGGCTGGATAGAGCTTCTTGAAGACAAAAATGACAAGGTGAAGCGAGTGTGTACCTTTTTGATTTCCGGGTTAATATTGTCGAAATCACTGATGGTTTGCTCTTGTATGTGCCCCCCAAAGAGAATAGAATAGAGACTGTGTACAGCCAGTTTTGTATTGTGCAGGCAAGGAAGAACATAAAGGAGCCCATTATTGAATGTGAAATAGAAGACGAAAATCATATTGGTAATATGTTTACATTGTAATTGTGGACACACAGAAACACACAAGTACTAGGAAAACACAAAGATGGGGGCCGAAACACCCTTATCACATATTTGTAAAAACCTACCAGGGTACGCGGAGCGAATTAAGAAATATCATGACCAATGGATAACAGAGATGAAGGGAGAGGGGTTACCCCAGATATGGCCCGAGGGGGGATCATTTGATAAAAGTGTTCTGGATATGGTGGCCACATGCATTTGTTTGAAGTACAAGGGGAAGCAGTTGCACAATAGGAGGGAAATATTAGATCTCTGGAGATTATTTGAAGAGATACCACCGCCTAAAGCACCAGCATTAAATGCTGGCCTACCATCCACCACTGACAATCCACTGATGATACAGAATGATGCCAAAGAATTGTCAAATATAGAGCCACCGATAGAGGTAATAAGCTTGTACCCGATATTAAAGAAGCCTGTGCCCGCAGAAGGGTACAGTGACCCCACTTATGTGCCTCCCCCGACAACTACTACACCCCACCGGCCAACGGCACCCCCGCCATATGAAAGTACAAGGGAGCGAGCCCAGGCAAGTACACAAAGGGTGGACATAGAAAAGCTAACAGATGATTTACAATCAAGACTCTCAATAGCGAAAGATGAGCTCTCAAGGATAAAAGACATATGTGAACAAACAGCACTTAATGCAGTACGATCAGGGCGCACGTCTAGAGCGCCGAGTGAGAATAGAACACTTGAAGACGGGTGGAAAAAAGGTGAGATACTGTTCAGAATTGAGGAAGAACCGACACGAATAATCGAAGTAGGGACACGAGAGGGAGGTATTGATAATGAAGAAAGGCCTATAGGGGACAGAGAGGAACTACTATGTGATATAAGGGACGATTTAGAAGAAAGCGACAAGTTGAGCATGGCAATGGGAGGGGGAAGTGAAGGGGTGGATGGTACATGTTCAATGAGAACACTGGATGATGAGTGGACGGGGCGATTAAGGAACAGGGTGGGGAAAATGGCATCATTGGGAACGTCAGGAGTGAAGATTGGAACAGAGACCACAATGAAAGGAAAGTTACAGCTCCCGCTGATACATAGGGGAGGAGGGAGACCGAATTACATCCCATGGGCTCAGATGGACAAGGCCAATTTATTAAAGTTAATGCCCCCGTTATCGGGAGGGGCAAGTAAGTGGATATACGCCTTTGAGAAACACACTGCCGGGGTACCCCTAGCAATAGGAGATGTGAAGAGTTTGCTTGTATCAGCAGTGGGGGATCTGGCCGATAGAGTATGGGTCAAGGCCGGTTTCCCGGGAGTAACATTAGACTGCGACCGCCATGATGGAGCCTCCTTTAACACAGTGCGTGCAAGGGTGTGGGATGCCTTGCGAGAAACGTTTCCAGATACGCCAGACTTACAGTCAGTAATGCAGTGTACAATGAATGACGGGGAGGAGGCTATGGATTACATTTTTCGGGTCCAAGAGATGTGGAGAGCAGAAACGGGCACGCCCTGGTATCAATCAACATCTTTATTTTACTTCATTATAAAAAGAGGGCTCCCAAAAGAGGTGCAAAAGGCGCTTGACAAGATAGCAGGCATTGAAGCTAAAGGATGGCCTGAGATTCAGAGTATAATAGTGCACCATTGTAAGCGAATAAAGGAAAGGGAGAAGGAGGTGGCGCAGAAGAGATTGGCAGACGAAGCAAAACTAGTGCAGACAAAGTTGGTGAAGGTCGCAGCGGCTGTAGCCGCACTCCCCCACAGCAGGGAGGGAGATGAGGAGGAGGAGGGGCTGATAGCAATACAAGGAAGGATGGCAACTAGTTGGGCTGGAGCAGGACAGCGGCAGTGGAATGAGCAGGAGTCAGGTGGAGGGTCGCAGTGGCAGGAGTGGGCCCCTCGAGGAGGACGAGGTGGGTACAGGGGCCGAAGGGGTGGACCGGGGCACGGGGGAATGGGAGGAAATGGATGGCAGGGCCCTAGAGGTGCACAAGGGAGTTGCTGGAACTGCGGAAGATGGGGGCATTACTCTAGGGAGTGCAGAGCCAGACCCAACAACGGGTTCCAAGAGGTAGAACAGTATGGCCATCCCCACCCGGGGAGCCCATATGGTCTTCCAATGGGACAACAACAACCGAGAAACCCAGGCCAAGGTAATAATGAGCAACAACAGGGGCACCAGTATAGAACACAGAACCACCCACAAAACAATGACAATATGCAGTACACACCAGGCAACCCTTTTGCGACACCAGCAAACGGGGCCCCCGCACCAGCACCCTACAAGGCGTATCAGTAGTTTCAGGGAGTGTCCTCAATCAAGGGGGGGTGATGAGACACCCCGCATAGGACAGCCCACAGAGAACACTTGCGTGTCCAGTTCTATCTACCACCTACGATGCAGCAGAGGAACCATTGGTAGGGGCGCAGATAGGAGACAAGCAGTTCATATTCATGGTGGATTTGGGAGCGGAGAAATCATGTATCAGGGAGGGCCGGTTCCCGTTATCTAACAGGAGGTTAGAGACGCTGGGGTTCTCTGGGGCTGTAATTGAAGTTCCTTACACAGAAGCATTGGATGTAACAGTGGGGGGTAAGACTGTAAAGACATCCTTACTGTATTATGAACACTCACCAATAAATTTACTAGGGAGGGATCTCCTGAGTAAACTCAACATGACCATATCATTCACTGAGAGAGGTATAGTGTGCTCAACACCCGGAATATGCCCATTGCGTGCAATGTTGGTAGTACAAGCCCGCACGACCACACAAGAAGTACGTGGGTTGCCGGAAAACGAGGAGATGTTTATTGAAGGGCTAAAGACATTGGCCCTCATAATTCCAGAGCTGAGGAGAATGGACTGGAGGATTCCAGCAGAGTTCCTCTTTCGCCCCATAGTGTGCCCTGACACAGCACCAGGATCAGTGGTATCATTAGACTTACACGCTGTACAGGTATCAGCGAAAAGGATTGCTGTGATTGGATTAGATATGGAAGGATGTGAGTGGCGTACAGTACTGTGCACGAATGCCAACATCGCCCTAAGAGACTTAACAGATGAGGATCTCTTTTCAGATGCAGAGGGGGATGGTGAAATTGTAATGGAAATAGCGATGCCCTGTGACATTTTGATTCAAGCCAGGGAAATCCCCGCTCAACTGATGGCAGTGGTAGGAGCACCGCCGTCATTCTTTGATGATGATATGAGGCTCGTAACAAATAATTTGTGGACAACAGGCCCCCATGATGTAGGGCTGTTGCATGGAGTACAACCTGTGATAATAAAACTAAAGCAAGGAGCAATTCTACCCCGAGTGAAACAGTATCCATTGTCCCGTGAAGCTGAACAAGGGATAAAAGAGACAGTAGATGCACTACTAGCACAAGGGATAATAGTGCCTTCAAACTCCCCATGTAACACATGTATTTATCCAATCAAAAAAGCAAAGGGAGGGTCTTGGAGGATGATACAGGATTTACGCCCCCTAAATGATGTAATTCAGAAAGAGTTCCCTTTGGTCCCGAACCCTGCATCAATATTATGCAGCATCCCAAAAACGGCATCACATTTCACAGTAGTCGACTTGAAAAACGCATTTTTCTCAATCCCCCTGGCTGAAGAGAGTAGATACCTGACAGCATTCACACTGGGGGGAAAACGATATGAACACTGCAGATTACCGCAGGGATACTGTGAGAGCCCAAGCATATTCAACCTCATATTGCATGAAGACTTGGGAAACCTATCAGTTGAGAGCACAATCATTCAGTACGTAGACGATTTACTAGTGTGTGCACAAGACAAGGAAACATGCAGAAAGGATTCAACAACACTCCTGACTCTATTGGCCAATAAGGGGTACAAGGTAGACAAGGAAAAGCTACAGTACTGCCTGACAGAGGTCTTATACTTGGGACAGCTGATATCAAAAGATGGAAAAAGAATAATCCCCGACAGGGTAGAAGCGATAAGATCAGTAGGAGAACCCACAACAGTGAAAGACATGCAGAAATTCTTGGGAATGTGCAACTATTGCCGAGCCTGGATATTAGATTATGCAGCATACACAAGACCCCTACTACAAGCACTCAAGGAAGCACAACAGGAAAATAAAAAAATAGAATGGTCAGAAGAAATGTGTGCGTCATTTAAATCATTAAAAGAGTTAATTTCAAGCGCTCCAGTGCTCGCAAATCCTGATTATGGACGCGAGTTTTACCTGTTCTCACACTGCAAAGGAACACTCATGACAGCTGTACTGACACAAAAGACGTCCCTAGGACACAAGCCTTTGGCTTACTATAGTGGTACGTTAGATGCCGTGATGCAAGGCCATTTCGCGTGCGAGCAATCACTCGCTGCAACCGCGTTCGCGATTGAGAAAAGCGCCACAATAGTAATGGGATGTCCTGTGACATTGTTTGTGGAACATTCATTATTTGCAATACTTGAGAGGTCAAAAAGCACACTGACAACACAGCGGGAAACAGCCTATGAGATTATATTGTCTAGCGCAAATATCCATGTGGTGAGATGCAAGACAGTGAACCCCGCAACATTCATTACAGAAGCGTGCACACTAGAGGACATGCAGGACCACGATTGTGCAACTTACACAGGAGAAAGAGGGGAGGACACAGTGGTGTGCGAGAACGCTCTGAGCGAGGGGGAAGTGTACTTCGTGGATGGGTCTGCATCGATTGACGTGGACACGGGAGAGAAACATGTTGGCATGGCAGTGGTGAGGCTAGAAGACGGTGAGTATGAAACACTAGTGCAGTACCACCTCCCATCACATTACTCCACACAAGCAGCAGAACTGATTGCGCTCATAGAAGCACTACATGCAGCAAAGGGTTGCGCAGTGACAATATATACAGACTCAGCTTACATGACGACGACAGTACATGGAGGTCTAGCAAGATGGGGGTGGAGGGGGTTCCGACGGGCAGACGGAACACCGGTACAGCATGCAGAATTGTTGAAAGAGTTAATTGAGGCCCTACAAAACCCTACTGCGGTAGCAATAGTGAAGTGCCAAGCGCATACATCCAACACAGACGTTGTGTCCTTGGGAAACGCGGCAGCGGACGCTGCCGCCAAGGAGGCTTCCTATTTTCAGAAATATGAAGCAGGTGAGTACATGCTGCAGCACAAGACAAACGAAGAGCTCCCAGAAGGATACAACATGATGCCTATATCACAAATACTAGAGTTACAGGAAGGAGCTAGTGCAGACGAAAAATTGATGTGGACAAAACGAGGGTGCAGCAAGTCTGCGACATACTTACTGTGGCGACAAAACAACTCAGGGAAAGTGGTAATGCCAATCAAGTTATTGGAAATTGCATTTCAACAACTACACTTCCCTGCACACAATACCAAACAGCACATCGCAGCAGAAATACAGGAAGAATGGTTCGTGCCCTGTCTCCAGGAGCACATATCTCGATTAACGATGGAATGCACAACATGTCAGATATACAATTCAGGAATGACATTACGCACGCTCCGGGGAACAATTCCAAAACCCATTGGCCCATTCAGAGAGCTACATATTGATTACGCGGACATGGGAGAAAGGTGTAATGGGGCACGTTACATGATCGTGGTTGTATGCCCATTCTCAAGGTGGGTAGAAGCAGGCCCATGTGCACGACCTGATGCCAAAAGCGCTGCAAAGTTCCTAGTGAGGGAAGTGTTCCCGCGCTGGGGAATTTGTGACATGATTCGTTCAGATAACGGCACTCACTTTGTAAATAAGCTTTTCAAGGAAGTTACTACATTATTGGGAATAAAACATAAATTGTGTTCGATTTATCATCCTCAAAGTAATGACGTAGTGGAAAAGTTGAACGGACTGTTAAAAGGCAGGTTATCAAAACTATGCTTTTCATTGAAATAGAACTGGATTTACTGTCTGCCCCTTGCGCTATTTGAGCTGAGAAATCAGCCAAGCAAAGACCACCATTTGTCCCCGCACGAGATCGTGACTGGGAGACGAATGTACACAGCACACTCTCCACTGCGCGAACACTCAGATGCACACAGAAGCGCCGCGATATTGGGAGATGAGTTCACAGACTATTTGAAGAAATTGACAAGGGCAGCGCGCGCAATATCAAAGCAGCTCTCTCCACCCTTCACTAGAGAGGAGGGAAACATAACAGGGTCTTTCACGGAGCCTGAACAACAGCTACAGCTGATGCCGGGCGACTTAATTTATGTCAGGAGTTTTGTGCGTCGATGGAATGCACCACGGTTCCATGGCCCATACGAGGTAGTGTTCTGCACGCCCACGGCAGTAAAAGTAAAGGGCCTGAAATACTGGGTACACTTGACAGATGTACGAAAAGCATATAGTAATGTGCAAGAGGAGGTAGATGAGGAGGCACAGACAACAGCAAACGATGCAACTGAGCAGAATGTCTGAATATGAACCTGTGTGTGTGGCAGTAATGCACCTGAATGGGCAAATGGCTGATAAGTATACTTGCATTTTTACGATAGTACTGAAAAGAAAAAAAAAACATTTTTTTTCCTTTTGTCTGGTGGAACCTATATGTAATTAATGAAGTGATCAAATTATGAAGTGTTTACACCCTTGTCTGTGCATCCCGGTCTCTACAAACCCCACCGCTTCCGTTCCCTGTCAATATATATTGGCACTGATAGTGACAACAAAATGTTTACATGCATGCACTTAATGCACTTTTATATCTCAAACAGGAGCTACCATGGCATCTAACGGGCAGCCTGCAACGGATAGAATTAGCAGAATGAGAGAATTATTAAATGAGAGATGCAGATATTCGTATGAGTGTGGATTATCAGTGTGCATTACATTGTTTTTTATAATAATGTTTGGCCTGGTTACATATTGGTTTGTAGCGTTCATCTCTATCGAGATAAACGAGGGGGGAGGGATTAACAGCACTGGGATTAATAGCACTACTGGAACCAATACAACTGCAAGTGTCAATACTAGGGAAGGTGATTTTTTGGTATGGGACGGAACTAAACTTGTATGGGGTTATCACACCACACCATCCAATGCTGTCATATCAGAAAAGAAAGGGCTACAGGGTGGACTGCAAAATAGCACAGTGTCTCCGCCAAAGATGTCTAAGTACAATGCTCGCAGTTTAAATGACCGAAACCCGTCTGCCATATCGTGGTTATATAACGCCCCCACCAGCCAACCTGCCCCCATATTTAACGACCTGCAAGATAACGTCAAGGACGAAAAGGAAAAGATGCTAGCAACACACGAAATATTATATGATGCATGGGCCAAGGGGGGCGGGAATGAGAAAGGGGGGTCTATTTTGTCCCTCGCCCAGGAGGCTGGGAAGTACATGAGGAACAAGAATAACAGACGAAAAAGGTAAACCGGGAGGAGGAAGTATGATGAGTACTATGGGTTAGGATTAGATAAAATGGAAGACCCACGACACCCCCACCAGACAAATAAGTGGTATGCAGATATGAGTGCCACAGCGAAACAAACAACAAACGAGAGCTGTTATGTCTGCTCCCTCATTCCTCATGCTTCCGGTACACCCAAAGTATTGCTACCCAAAGAGTTGCCAATTATAGATGCCCAATGTCTCCTTCATCTCACGTTATGCAGGATTAGGAACACCTTCCAGGCACATGGAGTTACTTTTAGAATACTGCAGAACGAGAAAACTTGCTATCCAAAGACGGCAGGGGTGGTATGTCTGGAAGAACCATTTTTTGTAATACAAGGGACACTTTTTTCGGACAACAAATGGAAGGATGAAGAAGTAATGTGTAAAGCTGAAGCACTGAGAGGTGTGGCACCAGAGAAATTGCAGTGGATAGAAGAAACATGCACACCAGTGTGGAAGGAACACATTTCAAAACTGACTTGGGAAAACCGCCATTGAAAAACCCTTCAAACTGTAGAACGAAATAGACTATGAATTATGTTTTAAAGGAGAGGGGAAAACCTCCATGGGGACAAACAAGAACTGTAACAAGACCCTCACCATCCCAGATCTGAGAAAAGGGACAGCGGCCCTGATGGACACGTACTGGGTATGCGGCAACCAGGCATACCTGTACCTCCCCCCATCATGGAGTGGCAGCTGCTCGATGGCCACTCTGCACTCAGCCCTAATGGTAATACCAGAAAGCCACATCGATGGGAGTAAAAGGACACAGGAACGCATACAACAGAGTGCGGCACAACCAACTACGGAGTCACAAATGTATGTCCTGTCTTCCGGGAGCAAAGGAGAGGTGCTGACCCGTAACAGACGAGCATCAAACTACATATCAAAGGCATCATCAGAACTGTTGGCTCAGATCCCAGACAGATATCGATTATTCAGCTCAGCAGAAACATTCTTTGCCTCAATCATCTCAAGTGTCCAAGCAAGAGCAAATGCAAAATGGCTCCAGATAACACGCTGGGAATTGATTCAGCTGGCAAATGACACTGAAGAAGGGTTCAACGTAATGAAAGTGGAACTAAGGGCTTTACGGCTGATGACCATGCAAAACAGGTATGTCTTGGACCTGTTGACGGCAATGGATGGAGGTGTTTGCCGAAAAATCGGAAGTGCCTGCTGCACTTTCGTACCTTCTGAAGACGCAGAGAACGGCTCCCTGTCCCATGTGATCGAAGCAGTCCACAACCTAGGAGAAAAAATGAAAATGGAAGGTGGAGCAGAAGACAGCACGTGGTTCGATAACATCTTCTCCTGGGTCCCCTCATGGCTTGGAACAACTGTGAAATTTTTGATGCCAGCTGTGGTGTTCCTCCTTTTAATTTTTTGCCTGTGCCAGGTGGGTCTTCGATTTTGTGCTAACGCAGTACCAAATGGTGCAATGATGATGGTGACAATGGGCAACACCCGTGGGACAATGCAAAACATGCAGGAAGTGCAGGTACAAACAGGATCAGATGACACACCGAGATATCAGCTAGTGCCTATCTATCACGACAAGGATATCATAGATAAAGTATGGCACACCACCATTAGAGAGCCCCGTGTACTAGAATGGTACCAGGAGGTGTGGGTAGATTTGGCGGGAGATGGGATGAGGCAGTGATGGACGAAGAAGAATGTAGAAGACTGGAGGACTTAAAGTATTCGTTACTTAAGTAACAAAAGGGGGGAAATATAGGGGAGGAGTGGTCCAAAAAACCCCCCTTGCCTACATCTCCACCCCAGGTGAGGGTCATGGCTCATCGGGCGGTCCCTCCTTACCACCAGGGCCCAGGTGGTGGATGGCTCGCCTGCTGAAGACATTGCCCACCCGTATTGAATTTAGCTAGGCCTCGGAAACCATTTTGTCTAATAAAGATGGTGTGAGCTTAGCGCACTGTAGCGCGGCCCCCACCCTCGGAGAAGTTCCAGTTATCCCTGTTGCCGCAGCACCCTGGCAGATCCGCTGTGAGCCCGTTCCCACGAACAAGACGGACATGAGCTAGCATAAGATACTAACATTGTAACATTTCACCTTCCGCAGTGTATCATCGCTCCCAGCATGACCCGGCCAGCGGGCTTGGGCGATGAAAAGAACGGTAAAATGGTCATCAGATGGCAGAAAGTCCCCACATATTAATGCCAAGACCACTTGCAAAGTGTGCATTTCTCCACAAAAATCTCTTCTATTACAAAAACCTGTAAAATGTATAACCATGATAGAAAGCATGCTTCCATGATATTAGCAATGACAAGCCCACACCACTGCAGTTGGGTACTAACAATGAAGGAGCGTTCCAGGGGTCTGTTTGTTATATGTATCACTGGGAAACTTACACTCCATGGTTCTGCGCCATAACCGAACTAATGCTGCTAGAGTACACGAGAAGACAAATGTAACCATACAGAGGGCTCATGTGAAGGATGCGCGAGAATGCACTTGTCATGCGTGTATGTCTAAGCCCCTTATGTGCCACCACCGTCACGTACAGTGGCGGGTCATTTTCTATGTACTCCACCAACCACACTACTACCTCACTTAATGCAAATGTATATGCATATAACTAAATACTGTAGTTGTTAAAACATAGTGTACGAATAAGGTGCTCAGACTGGATATAATCGAGACACATCCAGCAAGTTGAAATGTATGTTTTCAAGTGATTCAAACAAATATTATAAAGTGTTCAACTGATTGTGATGTTTTCACCTCTAAAAGCCGGCAACACACGAGGAAGATACCTTTGTGAATATGTGCAAGGCCATTCCCCCTCCCACCCTGCGAAGACTGCCAAACATGAGAGCAGAGGCCCGCGCCGCGCTGCTCCACCTCCCCCAACCAGACTGGAGCCGCTTCAAAGATTTGTAGCCCCCTCTACAGCACCCAAGGCCACGGCCCGCCACCTGTATTATTTACAGCACAGCAGTAAACCTCTGCCTGAACACACACTTTCAAAGGCGCCCCCTCGTAAACCCCACAACCCACCGGATCATCTTAGACTTATGGCCCAGTGCAATCAGGACACCCAATACTGTGGCAACACACAGCGGCACATTCATAACAACATCTAACAAGAACAGGAAGGCATGTACCGCCTGTCCCATGCCCTGGAGCTTAGCCCCCCAACCTATGGCACCGGTCAACAGGATACTGGTAACCATGCCCTGACGAATGACCATCAGACCCCTCACAAGGTGCATTCCTCCTGTGTTGCATTAACCTGTAGAATAACCTATTGAAAGATTTACTAAAGAAGATAATATTGCAATGACTGAATGACTGTGGTGTGCATGGCATAGGGCAAACAAGTCAGGAAAAGACATTCATCTCTGACACTGGCCACAATGGCACAACAACACCGCCCAGATGAACTCAGCTGACCTGCCAGGCCCAGCCCAACCCACGAGGCTGACCAGTGCCGTCCTCCAGCCAAGGCCAACCACATCGCAGCAGCACCTATAGCTAGTCATCGCCACCCAATCCCATCGAACTTGTGCCCCCTATAGTATGTAGGTTCTTATGACGTTTTTTGTAAATATATACGCCTGTCTTTGCTATTGTCAGACAGAGCGCTCTCAGAGATTGCAGAGTTCTTTGCATGCCCTATTCTGATTGATAAACTCCCATTTAAGCTCACCCGCACTCTGTCTTGGCTTTATTCCCGACTTGGGAGAGTCCTTCATTGTCTCTCATTGCGGGGAGGATCGTGCTGGCTGGGGACGCTTGCCTTCAGTAGGCGAACCTATCTATTTTGTTTGCGGTAATGTAGCATTTCCATGGTTGCCCAGGGATTGGCTGGGAACTTGTTATCTAGGAATCCTGTTACCAGGGGTGTTTATAGCAAGTACTGTAGAGGTTTCGAAGGCTCGTCCACGGCGGGACGAGAATGGCGACACTCCAGCACAGGTTTTAGGAGATGTAGCGAAATCATTCCTTCCATTCTTTGGGCAGATAGCGAATTCCGAGGATATCAGGAAACTAGCGAGAGTACTGGAGAGAACCATCAACCGGACCACAGATATACTCTATAATATGACTTTAGAGCAGAAAGCGATCAGATTGGTAGCGCTTCAGAACCGGATGGCATTAGATGTCATTCTGGCTGAACGTGGTGGAGTATGTAAACTAGTGGGGTCCGCTTGCTGTGTTTTCGTACCGGATTCCTCCCCAACTATTTTTAAAGCAATACAGAATCTGCACATTCTTAGTTCAGAAGTGCATGTTCCCGAGGGAAATTGGGATCTTAGCGCTTGGTTCTGGGACTTCTTGCGGTCTTGGGGTTGGAAAGTGCTTTCAGTCTTGCTGATTATTTTGGGAATTATGCTATTTCTTTGTTGTTGTATCCAATGTCTACCAAGTATATGTTCAGTGCTAGGGGGATGTTGCACTCAGGCAATAGGTACAATAGGACATAAAGTGTATGCCCCGGATAAAACCTCTAAGGAGTATGTACTGAAAGAGATCTTAGTAAAAGATCTAATGGCGATAGATATTTCTGACAGCTATTCAGGGTGTATGGACGATGACACATGAAGTTATTTGCAGGGAGATCAGAAGTAGTTTAGCACTTGGCATAGGCCAAAAGGAGGGTTTGTCAAACTAGAAATTATATCGTGCCTCCTATTGCTATGAATATATGTATATTGGCCTACGCCAAGCTGCTAACAAGCTGCTTATAAACTACATGTGAATAAACTCGCATTGCAAGGTCCTGACCTTAGAAACCATGTAAACTGTAATTTTGGGTCAAGCCGCCATTTTAGGTTTTCTTGCTCTATAAAGTCACCATGTGAGCTAAAATGGTAGCCTATGTTATTCAGAACAGAACTTGATTGTCATGACCTCTGTACAGCCAATGTATAACTTGCCTGCAGGCCACTTGTTAGGGTCATGAGCTGAGACCTTGTCCTTCTGCTGACCTGTGTGCAATGGATTACCTGTATCACCGAAACTGATCTATAATTGAATGAGAACACCTGCTTAACTATATTGTATAAATTAAGTCCTGCATTGTAATGTTAGGCCTAGAGCATACATTATTACCATTTCTTCTTGTTAATGTATAAACCTAAGATGAACTAGATTTGACCTGGCAAGGGCCCCTAGAGCAGTAACTTATTTATGGAATGGTTAACCTGAAGAAAGGCTGGATAACAGGCTGGAGAAATGTATAAAAGCCTGACTGTTTCAATGAATATTTGCACTCACTGAGCACACCGAACCACGCCGGAGTTCGCTGTGTTGTACTGAGGGTCGATAGCTATCTGAATTTTGTTCTGTTCTTTTGTAACTGGATTCAGTATAAAATAAAGTACTTTGTATGTTCCTTTGTAACCTGTGTTTGGTGTGTTTTCTTTTTGGTTACCCAGCCTCATATTATTTCCTTGTTTTCACAAATTGTTCTCCGTCCCCCAGGTACGAATCATCCGAGAGTGGGTCACTTTGGTCGCGTCGATTATGTTCCTATGCCGGGGTTGTCAAATCAGGGAGTTTTCAGAAGTGGGATGAGAGTCGTGTTATGGAGTCATGCTGCTTACCACTCGCGGTTATCATAGTTCCTTTCTTGTTAATTACCACTAGCCTCCCAGGCACGAACGTGGGGTCTTCTTTCCTTTTCCTTGGCTTGAGCACCAGAACCTGATCTCCTATTTTGATGTTGGCCCCTCTCGCTCCTCGACGGGAATCTGCTGTGTCTTTCATCTTCCAAGTTCTGATGCAATGAGCTATGATGCTGAGGGCGGGGTCTCGTTCCGACTCCTTCAGGAGGGTGGTCCAGTCCACTGGCAATGGTTGTAGGTGGTGTATCACGTCGTTGTTGTATGCGTCAGCAATTGATGGGCCTGCTTGTCCTGGCCCTGTAGGGTGTCTCGATAGATATTCGGCCAGGTTGTCTTCCTTCCCTGGCTGAAGAATGATGTTGAATTTATAATCCTGAAGCCGTATGCCCCATCGTGCTATTATTGGCAGCATCTGTGCTTTTGGGTCTCCGAAGATTGTTAGGAGGGCTTGGTGGTCCGTGAGGACTGCAAAAGCATAGCCGTATAGGAAGAGATGAAAATATTTGCAGGCCCAGATGACAGCCATGCTTTCTTTCTCTGGCTGGAAGTATGCCTGTTCCAGGTGGGTGAGATTCCTGCTTGTGTATGCCACAATGAATGTCTCTTTGGAGCCTGTGGGGTACCGTTGTGTCAGTATGGCTCCTAGGCCCACCGGGCTGGCGTCACCTATTACTTCTGTCTTTCTTTCTGCATTAAAATAAGCCATATCTTTGGCTTTGGATATGTTATTACGTATAGTCTCGAAAGCACGCTGGCAGTCTGTCGACCACTCGAAAAGCTGGTCCTTCTTTATGAGTATGCGGAAGGGGGTGCTGATGGTAACATAGTCCTGGAGGTATCTTGAGCAGTAGCTCACCAGCCCGAGGAATGATCGAAGTTCGGACATGTTCTGTGGTGGCTGGGCGGTATTCAGTGGTGCCACCTTCTCTGGGTCGGGTCGCATCCCCTTCTCCGAGAATATATGTCTGAAGAATCTGAGTAAATCCTTCTGGAATTCGCATTTGTTTTGCTGAGAGTTAAACCTGCGGCTTCAAGTACTGTCCACTCTTGGTGGAGTGCAGCATTGTGTTCTTCTTTGGTTTCACCAAATACTAGGACATCGTCCTAATAATTGAGGCAGTAGTTGGGAACTTGTTTTATGACTTTGTGGATTTCCTCCTGAAAATTTCCGACACAGATGAGATACCAAAACTGAGTCCCTTGTATTGGATGAGACCAATGTGGATTACAAAAGTGGAAATATATCGGGACTCAAAGGCCATCTCGAGTTGGTGTTAGCCTTTTGTGAGGTCTAAATTTGAGAAGTATTTCCATCATGCAGTAGGTAGATCATATCTGTCATCCTGGGTGGCTGGTGTCTTGCACGTTCAATTGCTTCATTCGCCCGTCTCATATTCACGCATAGTCTGATGGTGCCTTCTGCCGATTTCTTTGGGACGGGTACTATCATCGATACCCATGGTGTGGGTCTGGTCGCTGGCTCAATGACATGTTGCTTCAGCAGCTTGTCGATCTCGTCTTCAACCTGCCTTTCTATATTGATTGGTATTCTCCTACAGTGTCCTGCGACAGGCTTGATGTCAAGGTTGATGTGTACTTGGATCTTACGGTTTTTGAGTTTCCCCAGTCCTCGAAATAGCCTTGGGAAGGCCATCTCAATATCTTCTGGCCTTGCAAAGTATTTGTGGGCCATCAGTTGATACAAAATGTGTACGAGGCCCATGTCCGCAGCAGTTTTAAAACTAAGAATGCAGCCGCTATTTACTTCAGTCTTTAGTACATGTAGTTGTATCCTCTCCTCATGTAACTTGTGAGTGCAAGTGGCCGTAATAACTCAGTTACAAGGTAGCAGGGAGGACGATCCATAAAGATAAACGGCAATGGTGGATCGTTTGAGTTTTCGGGGTTTTTGGAGAGATTTGTATGCCTCCTCCCTTATCATGTTAACTGTTGCCCACGTGTATATGAGGAATTCCAGAGGGGTGTCATTGACATGAAGTAAGAGGGTCGGGCTGTGTGTTTTTGCCGTGCAATTATTCAGTGCCCAGAAATATCCTTTCTTTGGCTGGTCATCCCCTGACGATACAGAGTCACTACTGGAAGGTGATCTCATTACAATGTATCGGACATATCGCCTGTGACCTCCGTGTCTAGACCCTTTGTATGACCTGTGGTCTTCACGCACGAGGGGCCTGCTGTACTCTCGCTCTTCCCGATTGTGTCTTCTCGGTTCACTGTCAGGCCCGGCGTCATGTGAGTTTGGTATTGGTGCCTATCTTCGCTCCCTGTGGGATCTCCTGCCCGCTGGGGGCAGAGGTGCATTTTTGCACACTGCGCGAAAATGGTCATCGCCGCCGCATTGTTGCCTCAGTGCTGGGCATTTGCCTGTAAAGGTATTTTTGTCCACATTTGAAACACATGGTGTTGGTACGTTTTGGCTGCGGTGATCCATGTGGCGTGTAGTTTGTTGACGTTCTCACTTTCAGTCAATATAGGTTGTATCATGACCTTGCTCGGGTTGTCCAGATGTGACTCTACCGCTGATTCCATGTGTGCCAGCGCCAGGATTTCCTCTGGTGACCTCTGCTTCTGTAGCAGCTTTTTTTTAAATGCTTGAGTGTCACATGTGGCAGAGAGGAAATGGCGTGCTTCATGTTCATCCTCTGACAAACTGGCCTGCCGCCTGCTCCAAAGGCAATACTGGCACTACGTTCTCACTAAGAAGAGAGCCCTTATCCAAGCCCACATCTCTGCGGCATCTAACAATTCGGCCGAACTCTTTAAAATCTGCATGGAGCTGGCCAACCCTGCTGCAGTCTCCACCGCTCCTGTCCCCTCCCAGGCCACTGGCCTCTCACTTCATTTAAAAAACTCAGGACATCCTGTCCTCACTCTCCTCCTATCACCTCCCCTCCTCTATTCCCTACTCTCCCTCTGGCCCTTCTGCAGCCACCCCTCCTCCCTCCTTCTCTGCCTTTCCCCTTTTTTCTGCTGACGAGGTTTCGAGACAAGTCCGATCTATGAAAGTCTCGTCAAAACAGGTCCACCCCTGTTTCTCCAAAACTATCAAGGACCACATTGACTCCCTGGCGCCTGCCCTGGCTGACTTTTGCAATCACTCATTCACCTCTGGAGTCTTCCCATCCCCCCTCAAGCACTCCCTTGTGCACCCCCTTCTTAAGAAACCCTCTTCCGACCCCTCCTGCCCAGCTAACTATCGCCCAATCTCTATCACTCCCTTCCTGGGCAAGCTCCTGGAGAAACTGGTCATCTCCCAGCTTAATCTCCATGCTGAATCTGTTGGTAGTCTTCATGCCCATCAGTCTGGCTTCAGAGCTGCCAGAAGCACGGAAACTGCTCTCCTGGACATCCGTGAGGACCTGCTCTCAAACCTTGACTCTAACACCCCTTGTGTTCTCATTTTGCTCGACCTCTCTTCTGCCTTTGACACTGTCAACCACACCATCCTGCTCAACCGTCTACGTGATAACCTGGGTATCACTGGTCAGGCTCTGGCGTGGCTGACCTCCTTCCTCTCTTCAATTGACCCTCCCAGGTCCAACTGGGTTCCTTCCTCTCTGACATCTTTTTCTCTACCTGTGGTGTCCCCCAGGGATCTAACCTCTCCCACTGGCTGTTCAACCAGTACCTGGCACTTCTTGCTCACCGCATCGCCGCTCTCTGTCCCAACTTTCAGTGCTATGCGGATGATACCCAGCTCATTTGCAGGCTACCCTCGGCCTCCTCTTCCCCTTCCCTCATCTCTGACAGTCTTTCTGCTATCCAGGTATGGTGTGCCGCCAACGACCTCTGCCTTAATGCCAGTAAGACTGAGATTCTACTTATTGGCACATCCACTCCCTCCTTCCCTGCAGCTCTCTGGCCGGCCTCCTTGGCCCTCTTCCTGCTCCTACCTGCAAGGCAAAAAACCTTGTGGTCATCTTCGACTCCACATTCTCTTTCTCTCCTCACATATCTGACGTCTCTAAGAAGTCACACTACCAGCTACACCTCCTCAGAGGTATCCTTCCTTTCCTCTCCTTCCCCCAGAAGCTCACTGTCTCCAGAGCCCTGGTTCTCTCGAAGCTGGACTACTGTAACAGCCTCTATCTAAATCTTCCTGCCTCTACTCTCCGCCCTTTGCAACTCATCCAGAACAGGACTGCGAGACTTGTCCTTGGCCTCAAGCCCAGGGACTGTATCTCTCCAGGACTGAAATCGCTACACTGGCTCCCAGTGGCCGCGAGGATTAAGTTCAAAACCCTCTGCATTATCCACAAGGCCTTCTGGGGCCTTGGGCCAAAATACCTTCAACTCTCTCTTCCTAAATATCTTCATTCTCGAGCTCTTCGCTCATCCACCTCCAACTACCTCAGGGTCAGCCGCTTCTCCAAGCAACGAGCTGGGGGTAGATCTCTCTCCGCAGCAGGGGTCTCCCTCTGGAACAGCCTTCCTGCCTCCCTGAAACTTGAGAAGAACCATCTCCGGTTCCGGAAGCACCTCAAAACCTTCCTCTTTGCCTCCGCTTTCTCTCCCCTGCTAAAATCACTGAACCTGCACTGAATCTGCAACTGGCCACTCACCGATCTCGGTCCTTGGCCCTGCCACTCTTCCCTGCACTGACTACCTGCACTACGGGACTGTCTCTGTATCCTACAGCCCCTTCTCCTGGCACTTACCTTGCACTTGCCACCAGCTGGCCCTATTACTTATCTTGTATTTTAACCATGTACTGCACTTCCCCTCTCCCCTTGCACTTTTCCCAGTCCCCCTACCTTTGCACTTACGCGATCTGAATGACACCTGGCCTAGTAGGCTCGTTGTCTGTTCTCCCCTTGTTCCCCCCCCCCGCCTCGTCACGCCTTGAAACACTTGCGTATAGGCGCGTTACAAATGCCATATCATCATCATCATTATCATCATCACATCCGGCAATGACTTGGGATCGCAATGCCTCCTCATTGGAGTACCTATGAAACTCGCAGTGTTTTAGCTTTATCCGTAGTCTCATGACGAAGTTGTCTAAAGATTCTCCCTTGTCTTGGTGTGTTGTATGAAAGATATGTCTCTCATAATCAACGTTATTGTGAGGAGCGAAGTATTCAGATAGTTTCATGTGAAGATCCTGGAAAGAGGCTGTTTCAAGGTTCAGTAGTTCTCCAGCGATGTCTCTGTATGTTGTGGTATAAAAAAATGAAAAGGTTGGATTTTTGTTTTCAACCAAATAACATTTTTTTTTTAAGTATATGACTTTTAGGATGAGACTAAGGCAAGACAGTCGTGTTGTCCTGCAAGAAGCCTCAGGCAGTAGAGACAGCAGTTCCAGGCTACATCTCCCAGCCTGCACAGGTTGTCTCCGTGTGAGGCGTTTTGCCCTTAATTGCATACGGATGTGACGAGGCTACAATACGAGACCATGCTATAATTCTAACAAATAAATATGTGCAAACGTTTGGGAACATTTAATATTAGACTGTGCAGAAGAATAGACAAGAATGGTATGTACCAAGACATTCTTTGTTGTTAAAAAGGCAGGGTAAAAGATAGGCCTCCTCCATAAACATGTCATGTTCCCACCTATAAAAATAGCCCCTACAGTGCCACTCAATCGCAGGCACGAGTCTTCCTGGTACAGTGTGACATAGACATAAACAAAAGACAAGCAAGTCATGCTGTTTAAACTCAGGGTACTATTTTGGATCATAAAGAGGCCATGTTGGAATGCTGTGGAATTCGTTAAAGAAAGTTGCCTGCTTTTGCCTGATAGGCTGTTTTAGCTATTCTATTGAGAAAGCTCTGTGAAACTGTCATATTCTAAAATATCTATAAACAAGTTTAAAAATATACCCGCTCAAAAATATTAATTATTATTATGTTTTAAGCTTCTAACGCCTAGAGGAGACAGAGACACACGCTAGTTCTATGTGAACCGGCCAGGCTGTAGCCGTTGGAAGCAGCGTTTCCCCGCAGGCTCGCGCGCTCAGCAGGTGCTTGCCTTCCTGTACCCAGTGTCTAGGTAGACGAGGCACGCTTGCCAAAGTTCACGACTTTTGGGCGTATGAACATGCCGACCATGTCCAGATAGAACGATCTGCATTAAAGACGTTAAATTTAATCAGAAGGGAAAATAGCTAAAAGTTTTATTATGAAATTACTCTTTGTTTCTTTAAAACATTACAATATTAAAGTTATATTACGGTTGCACACATAAGTCAAATAAACGAACGTTTCCGTTCCTAGTTTTTCAGTTTCTAAAGTAGTGAAATCGGCTACAAGGCGCCGAGCTTACCCTTACAAGATGGCCACCGGTCGAGCGCGAAGCGTTTGCAAGGGGGTGCGGCAGCCGTCGGTTGACGCCGTGACACAGCTCGCGCTCCCCTCTCTGTGACAGGCCGTGTGTCAGAGCCGCCACTCCCCCGAAGGCTGGATGCTGGTGGACCGCTTGGCAGCCGTCGTACTGTCTCCAGTTCGCCTGCTTTTCTTCGCCGGCCACTTTCGCTATCGCTCGCTTGTGCCATCTCGCAGCATGACGGAGAAGCGGCCCTTCGAACGTCTCCCGGCCGACGTGCGGCCCCTCAACTACGGGCTCTGCCTGCGGCCCGATCTGGTGGACTTCACCTTCGAGGGCAAGCTGGAGGCAACGGTGGAGGTACGAGAGGATGGAAAGTAGGGAATCCCGCGGGGAGGGGGACACCGGGCATTTGACCTAGTGGTTGCAGTAAGAGTAAACTGTGGCGCATACTTCTCACCTCGTTCACGTGTACACTGTCCCAACGTTCCCCGTACCGCTCACAACCTGCAGTAACATACTACCAGGAAACATTCATCGTTTTGACAGCACCCTCTTTGAAACTCTTATCGCGTTGAGAGATGTGGTTGACGGGTGCAGTCAGACGGCATACTGGGGCACCAGACTCTTTGGAGTTCTTCTCCGTGTATAAAGTGGTGGATTGCCCTGGTGTCAGCATTTGAGAACTTTATCTTTGGAGATGGGCTGAAGGCAGCTGTGATGGTTCCGATGAGAGGTAGCTTGGGAGTACATGCTCATTTACAGTTTTTGCTTAACTTGGCTCATAGAGCGAAGTATGATATTGCCCGAATCACCTGGCTAGGTTGACGTATCTGTTCTGGGTAAGCTGTAGGTGCATGTGTGGACGTTTGTGTGAGCCGGGGCTGTAGGGGTCGCTAGAACTGGTGCATTTAACCTATTGAAGGCACACGAGTCAGTTTTTGATTTACGATGCTGATTTTGCAAGGGAGAAATCTCACGAGCAGGGGCGGATGCAGCCTCAAAGATTTGCTGTGGTTGGAACACAGTTTTTCAAAGTGGGTCGTGTGACCATGAGTGATCACGAGATGACGCTCTAAGTGCATGCATGTTCACTGTCATTTTGCATTTGCTTTGTGCATCCTAACCTTGGTAATCTCTGCATACATAAGCTGTAGCTTTGAAACCAACTGATCTGTGAAGTGTTGAGAAAAAAACGTTAAGCGTAAGAGTTGATGGGTAAATTATGTTGGGTATTAAACATTTTTTAATTTGATGTGCATCGACTATAGATCCTAGAACAGCAACAAAACGTATCGATCTCACTAGGCACTAGATGCGTTTCCTGCAAGTTCCGCATTTAGCGTTGCTGCAGATGCATTAACCATTTAGGGCAATTTATCAAAGTTCAGTCTTGGGGGTTGAGTTTCACCCACAGACACGAACTTCCTGAGATCATCATGATGAATATTGTTTTGTTTCCTACTTTGTGCCATCCATATGCCTTTACAACCATCTTTTCCAATTCTGTGAATAGTCTCTGAAAGATATCGTTGGGAGTTGTAAGAGCTCTAAAAGTCTAGCAGTTCGTTTCTGGCTTCATCATCGGGGGTATATTTATAGGGGCAGGAGATGGTCCTGTGCAACTGTATGTTTGTTACCATTGCCTCTCCATTGTTTAAGCACCCTCTACTCTCACAAGTGAGAGATTTGACCGGCCCTTGCTGTAGTAGCACCCCTTTCGCCTCAGCTCCATTTCACTGATGCATTGCAAAGCCACATTTGAGGTAGCAGGGCAGAGGAATAGCGTGGTGGGTTTCACCATAAAGGATGTGTGCATGAAAGTGACATGTATGATCGATGTAGTAAAAGGTTTCATGTCAAGACTAAGCTCTGGTGGAGGTGCAGAGTTAATTGTGTCTCGGTAACAGATGAGATGAATGAATACTGTGTGATGTCCTGTCTGCCAGAGGAGTTAAGTGGTGGTGACTTAGGTGTTTCTTTAGTGGTTGAGTGGAAAGCGTTCTGGGATCCTGTATAGAGTTTTGTGGGAGGCTTATTGGACAATGGCATTGGCTATTGATCAGTGGTGCAGGTTGTTGTGGCGTCAAGGAATGGAGGAAGAGGTATGATCTCACTCGGATGGCTAGCTGAGAACTGCCTTTTGACTTGCATTCTTGGCATCAGTTTACTGACTTAAGGCTGTAAGGGAAACCTCTCTGATGGATGAAGGGACAGATTGTGAGGCAGGAGGTCATAACAGAGTGCTTAAACAATAGTACTTTAGTGCATCTGCAGCCTGTGAGTGTAATATTTAGCTTCAGTTGTGCAGGTGAATAGGTGTATCAGTCAATTTTGCCCATTCATATGTCCTTTCTAATGGCTACTGTGAAGCCTCCTGGAGGTTTGGGAGCTTTTTTTTAAACGTTTTTGGCAAATACCAAGTCTTTCCCTTAACGCACAACTTTCATCCCAGAAGTTTTAAGAGCTTACCCATATGATATATGAATGGACCCGAGTAAGCCCTTGAAATGAATCAGAGATCTTTTACCTGTTCTTCTAGTTCAGATTCTGCAATTCCTCTGGAATTTACACTGCTTGCACTGGCTGGTATTACACTGAACTAAGTGCTTGCTTTGATACTCTTTAGTTATAATGCAATACGAAAGATCGCTAAAGTGTTCTGGGGTTGAGGCAAAGCATGCTGGGAGCCTTGGGTAGTTAGTCAGTGGTATGGACGGTTTGTACTGGGTACAGAGGTTTGATAGAATATTTATTATTAATTAATGACGCGCTTAATAACAGTGGTTTCTAAGTGCGGGATCGGGATTCAAAACTGTTTTGCCGCTTTGTTTTGCTTCCAAGTCAAACGTGTTGGCCCGAGCTATCCTTGCATCGTTTTTGTACACAGGAAGTAGTGGCATAATTGACTATCTCAACACCAGCATATGATCCCAACACTTGCCTTCTCTGTTCACCTCACTTATTTCCCCAGCCCCTTTCACTTGCCGCCTTGGCCAGCCCAGCACTTGCTCTCCCCCACCCTTGGGGGGTACCTGCACTTCTCCCTCCCCACTTGCATTTACTACTTTGTCATGCGCTTGCACGGTAGGATTGTCACAAGGCCATTATAACTGTATAACTGTTTTTATTTTTTGATTCCCATGTCCCCTCTCCCGTCTTGTAGCGCTTGGAAGCACCTCTCTATAGGCACCATATAAATGTCAAATAAAATGTTCAGAAAATATTTCGTTAGAATAGCATCTATTGCAACCTGTGCATAGAAAGTATAATATTCTTTGGATTTTTAAGAGGGTAAATCTGCCCCCAGCACTTCCTTTTAATGTTGCCACTCTGCTAGTAGTATAGTTAAGCTGCTAAACAGATTAGTTTGAGAGCCTTATGGGTACGTGTGATCTACCATGCAACATATAACCCCTGCCAAGAAATTCGGAGCCTTAGGGTTGAGTAGACCTGCTCTTCTTATACCTGGAGCTTTATCAGGACATTGAACTTTATCAGGACATTGAAGTCCATGAAGTTTGAGATCCGGGTAGTCTTATTTGAAAATCACATACTCGTTTTCAGCCTTCAACTTTTTCTCTTGACGTTAGGTAATTGTGAAAAGTTTGCCTCATTGTGGCAGCCATTTGGACGACATTAATCTGGAAAGTTTAAATTATTTTACAACAGACATATAGCGCTAGCCAATGTATTATTGGCAAATGACAACTTGCAATTTGGGAAGTACAAATGTGTCCGTTTAATTTATTGAAAAGGTTAACCATTGTATTAACTGATTTAGGGACTGGCTTTCCATCTGCTACTACTGATGGATTTTTTTGTTGAGGTGGGAAATGGAGCACAAAGGTTATGCTAGAATTTGCCCACATACATTTGCCAAAGGGCGCTTGTCCTAGGCATCTGTGTTCAGCTTCTTGTGCATTCCTTTGAAACTCAGAGTGCTGACTCGGTCGATCATTTCAATTGGGGGTGTTAACACATTGCGGGACTGAATCCTGCAGAAAGTGCCATATAATAACTTTATATTTTTAAGTTGAGGTGCATTCCACTTGCTGATGTAGCGTTCTTCCTGTCGGTATTCTGAAATGTGTTATTACGACTAAAACATGAAGCCTAATTTTTTGCAGTATACATAACAGTTTGAAACTTCACGATGATACATGGTGGTAGGAGTCGGCACCCAAACATGAAAGGCCTCTGGCATGCACGGCAACTGTCAGCTAAGCCAAGGAGGGCTTGCTGCAGTATAGAGGGGACTTGGGGTAAAGCGTATGGTTCTGCCAAGGTTGGTTTCCTTAGTTTTTAGGATATTTTTTCCACTTCCAGTGGCCCATCTGTATACATTAACTGTTCATTAGCTAAATGCAAACGTATATTAAATGTTTCTCTCTTTCTCTCTTTCTCTCTTTCTCTCTTTCTCTCTTTCTCTCTTTCTCTCTTTCTCTCTTTCTCTCTTTCTCTCTTTCTCTCTTTCTCTCTTTCTCTCTTTCTCTCTTTCTCTCTTTCTCTCTTTCTCTCTTTCTCTCTTTCTCTCTTTCTCTCTTTCTCTCTTTCTCTCTTTCTCTGCTCTCGAAGTTTAAAAAGGACAGGACATCCTGGTCTCCAACCCAGGCCTCCCTATCGCTGGCACCTATACCATTGCCTCCTCCAGGCAAGCTTTCACTGGCATCCTCTTTGTTGTTCCCTCGCCAGACCTATGGACTCTTCATATGGTCCTTTCTCTTCTCCCATTAATGGTGGCACCCGTTGGGAGGGCCTCCTTCCTCTCCTCGAAGATCATCATTAATGTTTGTGAATGGCAACGTCTTGGTCCAAGGCCCTCAGACCAACCTTCTCCTCTTTGATAGACGCATCCCGCGTCTCATCAATTTCCTTTCTTCTCCTGCTGTCCCCTCTTCCTTGGCTACCTTGCCCTCTCCTCCTTCCTCCTCTACCCCCACTCAGGCTTCCTTTACACCTACGCAGGGCGTACCTCTAATTTGTACCCCTCCCCGGAAGTCTTTCAAGGACGGCAACCTTCTCCACATTGCCACTATTACTCTCGCTGTGCTGTCAAACACTCCTGACATCTGCCGCCTTCTGGAGGAACTTGAACTCAGTGTCCTTTCTCACTGAGACATGGTTCATGGCCAGCTCTGTCGCATGCTTTGACACTCTCCTCCCTGGCGGCTACAAGATCCTCTCTGAGCACAGATCCAACCGTTTCGGAGGGGGTGTAGCCCTGATCTTCCCCGAGTGGATTCCTGCCTCTGTCATTCCTACGCAGGCCTACTCCTCTTTCGAATGCCTCGTCTGCAGGCTCTCTTTCTCTCCTAGCCATTCCATTACTGTGGCTATCTATCGGCCACCTGATCAGATCTCCTCCTTCCTCTCCGAGCTGGCGGATCTCTCTCCCGCCCTCCTCCCTCCTGGTCTTGAGAACTCAACTCCTCCTTCTTGGAGACTTCAACATCCACCTGGATGCATCCTGTCCCCCCTCTGGACTCTTTCGCGACTCTCTCTCTCACTATTCTCTCCTCTGGCCCGACTCACTCTATAGGGCACACTCTGGATGTTCTGATCTCCTCAGACCTTCCCCTTTATATATCCCTCTCACCACTCCTCTCTCTTGGAGTGATCACTTTCTCCTTTCCTCCCATCTCACCCTCTCTACCCCCCAGGCCAAGCCAACTCCAGCACTGCCACCCACCTTCTCGGTCATCCGACCCATGAAGCATGTCAGTTGAGGCTTTCGCCGCCACCTTCTCTTGTCCCGCTCCCCCTTTGGCTGACTCACACCCTGACACAGCCCTCTCCATGCTACACTCCATCTCTGATACTCTAGATGTTCTTGCCCCTGTCGTGAGGATCCGCCTGAAGCCCAAAGCCAAGTGCAACTCTTGGTACGACTCAGACCTAGTCTACCTTAAACACAAGTGCAGGATGGCTGAGAGGAAATGGCGTGCTTCTGGTACATCCTCTGACAAACTGGCCTACCACCTGCTCCAAAGGCAATGCCCTCTCTGTCCGCACCAAGAAGAGAGCTCTCATCCAAGCCTGTGTCTCTGCGGCATCCAACAACTCGGCGGAACTCTTTAAAATCTGCAAGGAACTGGCCAATCCTGCCGCAGTCTATACCTCTCCTTTCCCTTCCCAAGCCCTCTGCGCGGCTCTGGCCGTTCACTTAATCTCAAAAACTCAGGACATCCTGTCCTTTCTCTCCTCTCTCTCCCCCTCTTCCCCTTCCTCCCTCCACTCACTGCTCTTACTCTGGCCCTTCTTCAGCCACCCCTCCTCCCTCATTCTCTGCCTTTTCCCCCGTTCTCCCCTGATGAGGTTTCCAGACAAGTCCGATCCATGAAAGTCTTGTCAAAACAGTTTCACCCCTGCTCCTCCAAAACCATCAAGGACCACATTGACTCCCTGGCCCCTGCCTTGGCCGACTTCTGCAACCATACCTTCCCCACTGGAGTCTTTCCTTCCCCCCTGAAGAACTCCCGTGTGCAACCTCTTCTTAAGAAACCTTCTGCTGACCCGTCTTGCCCGGGCAACTATCGGACAATCTCCATCACTCCTTTCCTAGGCAAACTCCTGGAAAAGCTGGCCATCTCTCAGCTTATACTCCACACGGAATCTGTTGGTTGTCTCCATGACCATCAGTCTGGCTTCAGAGCTGCCAGAAGCACGGAAACTGCTCTTCTGAACACCTGTGACCTGCTCTCAAATCTTGACTCCAAGTCTCCCTCTGTCCTCATTCCTCTCAACCTCTCTTCTGCTTTTTATATGGTAAACCACAACATCCTGATCTCCCCTCTCTGTGACACCCTCGGCATCACAGATCAGGCCCTGGTGTGGCTCGCCTCCTTTCTCTCTGGCCGGTCCTCCCAGGTAGAACTCTGGCCCTTTCCTCTACCACTCCCTCAGGGATCTAACCTTTTCCCCCCTGGTTCTTCAATATCTACATGGCCCGCTTGGCCCATGGGATCTAAGCGTTACCTCTAACTTTCAGTGTTAAGCAAATCTTTCAGGCTACCCTCGGCCTCCTCCTCCTCGTCGCTCATCCCTGACTTTCTAGCCTAAATTCAGGCTTGGTGTGCTGCTAACTATCTATGCCTAAATTCCAGTAAGACAGAGATCGTCCTCATTGGGACCCCTGCTCCCACCTTCCCACTTACTCACTGGCCTGCCACCCATGGCCCTGCACCCCCACCTACCAATGAGGCAAAAAATATTGGGTTCATCTTCGACTCCACTCTCTCATTCTCTTCTCACGTCTCGACATCTCCAAAAAGTCCAACTACCAATTGCACCTCCTCAGAGGTATTCTACCTTTTTTCACTTTCTCTCTAGTCTGGACTATTACAAAAACGTCTTTCTCTATCTTCCTATTTCTACTCTCTGTCCTCTACAACTCGTCCAGAACAGAACTGCAAGATTTATCCTTGGCCTCAAGCCCTGGGACCGTATCTCTCCGACTCTGAAATCCCTCCACTGGCTCCCCGTGGCTGCAAGGATCAAGTTCAAGACCCTCTGCATAATCCACAAGTCTTTCTGGGGCCTACTATCTACATCGCACAGCGCATTGGGCCTTATTACCACACACTAAAGGTTTAGCAGTACTCAATGAGCTCCACTCCATGTGCTCTTTACCTCCCTATTGTCTGTGTTTATCTCCATCCCAGTTTGAATTAATCATAAATTAACGTCAGTTCATCATTCCGTAATTTGAAATGCAACGCACATTTCAAACACATAGCCGACGCGTGTTTCGACCTTTGATAAAGTCTTCAGGGAATCGGATGGATCATATGTCGCTTAATTTTCTTTTTATGGGTGTCTGTGTTTGAACATTACCCTTTGAACATTACCAGATAGTGTCTCTCCGTTTTTTTTATTTTTTTTTTATTGGCTCTTAGTTTAGAAATACCAGTCTTATTTGAAAAATCCATACAAGTTTAGTTCCATCCCATACCAGAAAATCACCTTCCCTCATATTGACACTTGTAGTTACATTGGTCCCAGTGGTGCTGTTAATCCCAGTGCTGTTAATCCCTCCCCCCTCGTTCATCTCTATCGAGATGAACGCTACAAACCAATATGTAACCAGACCAAACATTAGCATAAAAAACATCGTAATGCACACAGATAATCCGCACTCATATGAATATATGCATCGCTCATTTAATAATTCTCTCATTCTACTAATTTCTCCGTTGCAGGCTGCCTGTTAGATGCCATGGTAGTTCCTGTTTGAGATATAAAAGTGCATTAAGTGCATGCATGTAAACATTTTGTTGGCACCATTAGTGCCAATATATATATTGACGGGTAATGGAAGGGTATTCACAGACAAGGGTGTAAACATGTCATAATTTGATCACGTCATTATTCACATATAAGTTAAAAAAAAAACTTTTTTTTCCAATAATATATAAAAAGAGAATGCAGCAATACTTCATCAGTCACTTTCCCATTCACGTTCATTGCTGACGCGCAAACACAAGTTAATATTCAGACATTCTGTTCAGTCGAATCGGTTGCTGTTGTCTGTGCCTCCTCATCTGCCTCCTCTTGCACATTATTATAAGCTCTTCGCACATCTGTCAAGTGTACCCAGTACCTCAAGCCCTTCACTTTTACAGCTGTGGGCGTGCAGAACACTTCCTCGTATGGGCCGTGGAACCGTGGTGCATTCCATCGACGTACAAAACTCCTGACATAAATTAGTTCGCCCGGCATTAGCTGTAGCTGTTGCTCAGGCTCTGTGACAGACCCTGTTATGTTTCCCTCCTCTCTAGTGAAGGGTGGGGAGAGCTGCTTTGATATTGCGCGCGCTGCCCTTGTTAATTTTTTCAAATAGTCCGTGAACTCTTCTCCCAATATCGCGGCGCTCCTGTGTGCATCTGAGTGTTCGCGCAGTGGGGAGTGTGCTGTGTGCATTCGTCTCCCAGTCACGATTTCGTGCGGGGACAAATGGTGATCTTTACTTGGCTGGTTTCTCAGTTCAAATAGCGCAAGGGGCAGACAGTAGATCCAATTCTTCTTCAATGAAAAGCATAGTTTTGATAACCTGCCCTTTAACAGTCCGTTCATCTTTTCCACTACGCCATTACTTTGAGGATGATAAATCGAACACAATTTATGTTTTATTCCCAATAATGTAGTGACTTCCTTGAAAAGTTCATTCACAAAATGAGTGCCGTTGTCTGAGCGAATCACATCACAAATTCCCCAGCGCGGGAACACTTCCCTCACTAGGAACTTGGCGGCGCTTTTGGCATCAGGTCGTGCACATGGTCCCGCTTCCACCCACCTTGAAAATGGGCACACAACCACGATCATGTACCGTGCGCCATTACACCTTTCCCCCATGTCTGCGTAATCAATATGCAGTTCTCTGAATGGGCCAATGGGTTTAGGAATTGTTCCCCGGAGTGTGCGTAATGTCATTCCTGAATTGTAGATCTGACATGTTGTGCATTCCATTGCCAATCGAGATACGTGCTCCTGGAGACAGGGCACAAACCATTCTTCTTGTATTTCTGCTGCAATGTGCTGTTTGGTATTATGTGCAGGGAAGTGTAGCTGTTGAAACGCAATTTCTAGTAACTGGATTGGCATTACCACTTTTCCTGAGTTATTTTGCCGCCACAGCAAGTCTGTTCCCGACTTGCTGCACCCTCGTTTTGTCCACATCAATTTTTCGTCGTCACTAGCTCCTTCCTGTAATTCTAGTATTTGTGATATGGGCATCATGTTGTACCCTTCTGGGGGCTCTTCGTTTGTCTTATGCTGCAGCATGTACTCACCTGCGTCATATTTCTGAAAATAGGAAGCCTCCTTGGCGGCAGCGTCCGCTGCCCCGTTCCCCAAAGACACGTCTGTGTTGGATGTATGTGCTTGGCACTTAACTATTGCTACTGCAGTAGGGTTTTGTAGGGCCTCAATTAACTCTTTCAACAATTCCGCATGCTGCACTGGTGTTCCGTCTGCCCGTCGAAATCCCCTCCGCCCCCATCTCGCTAGAACTCCATGTACTGTCGTCATGTAAGCTGAGTCTGTGTATATTGTCACTGCACAACCCTTTGCTGCATGTAGTGCTTCTACGAGCGCAATCAGTTCTGCTGCTTGTGCGGAGTAATGTGATGGGAGGCGGTATTGAACTAATGTTTCATACTCACCGTCTTCTAATCTCACCACCGCCATACCAACATGCTTTTCTCCCGTGTCCACGTCAATCGATGCAGACCCATCCACGAAGTACACTTCCCCCTCGCTCAGAGCGTTCTCACACACCACTGTGTCCTCCCCTCTTTCTCCTGTGTAGGTTGCGCAATCGTGGTCCTGCATGTCCTCTAGTGTACACGCTTCTGTAATGAATGTGGCGGGGTTCACTGTCTTGCATCTCACCACATGGATATTGGCGCTAGACAATATAATCTCGTAGGCTGTTGCCCGCTGTGTTGTCAGTGTGCTTTTTGACCTCTCAAGTATTGCAAATAATGAATGTTCCACAAATAATGTCACAGGGCAACCCATTACTATTGTGGCACTTTTCTCAATCGCGAACGCGGCTGCAGCGAGTGATTGCTCGCACGCGAAATGGCCTTGCATCACGGCATCTAAAGTACCACTATAGTAAGCCAAAGGCTTGTGTCCTAGGGACGTCTTTTGTGTCAGTACAGCTGTCATGAGGGTTCCCTTGCAGTGTGAGAATAGGTAAAATTCGCGTCCATAATCAGGGTTTGCTAGCACTGGAGCGCTTGAAATTAACTTTTAATGATTGGAATGACGCGCGCATTTCTTCTGACCATTCTATTTTTTTATTTTCCTGTTGTGCTTCCTTGAGTGCTTGTAGTAGGGGCCTCGTGTATGCTGCATAGTCTAATATCCATGCTCGGCAATAGTTGCACATTCCCAAGAATTTCTGCATGTCTTTCACTGTTGTGGGTTCTCCTACAGATCTTATCGCTTCTACCCTGTCGGGGATTATTCTTTTTCCATCTTTTGATATCAGTTGTCCTAAGTATAAGACCTGTGTCAGGCAGTACTGTAACTTCTCCTTGTCTACCTTGTACCCCTTGTTGGCCAGTAGAGTCAGGAGCGTTGTTGAATCCTTTCTACATGTTACTTCGTCTTGTGCACACACTAATAAATCTTCTACGTACTGAATAATCGTACTCTCAACTGATAGGTTTCCCAAGTCTTCATGCAATATGCGGTTGAATATGCTCGGGCTCTCACAGTATCCCTGTGGTAGTCTGCAGTGTTCATATCTTTTACCCCCCAGTGTGAATGCTGTAAGGTATCTACTCTCTTCAGCCAGGGGTATTGAGAAAAATGCATTTTTCAAGTCTACTACTGTGAAATGTGATGCCACTTTCGGGATGCTGCATAGTATTGATGCAGGGTTCGGGACCAGAGGGAACTCCTTCTGAATTACATCATTTAGGGGGCGTAAGTCCTGTATCATCCTCCAAGACCCTCCTTTTGCTTTTTTGATTGGATAAATACATGTTACATGGGGAGGTTGAAGGCACTATTATCCCTTGTGCTAGTAGTGCATTTATGGTCTCTCTTATCCCTTCTTCAGCCTCACGGGACAATGAATACTGTTTCACTCTGGGTAAAATTGCTCCTTGCTTTAACTTTATTACCACAGGTTGTATTCCATGCAACAGCCCTACGTCTTGGGGGCCTGTTGTCCACAAATTATTTGGTACCAGCCTCATGTCGTCATCAAAAAATGACGGCGGTGCTCCTACCACTGCCATCAATTGGACGGGGGTTTCCCTGGCTTGAATCAAAATGTCACAGGGCATCGCTATTTCCATTACTATCTCACCATCCCCTTCTGTGTCTGAAAAGAGATCCTCATCTGTTAACTCTCGTAGGGCGATGTTGGCATTTGTACACAGCACTGTATGCCACTCACATCCTTCCCTATCCACTCCAATCACACCGATCCTTTTCGCTGATACCTGTACAGCGTGCAAGTCTAATGATACCACTGATCCTGGTGCTCTGTCGGGACACACTATGGGGCGGAAGAGGAACTCCGCTGGAATCCTCCAGTCCATTCTTCTTAGCTCTGGAATTATGAGGGCCAAACTCTTTAGCCCTTCAATAAACATTTCCTCATTTTCCGGCAACCCTCGTACTTCCTGTGTGGTTGTGTAGGCTTGCACTACCAACATCGCACGCAAGGGGCATATCCCGGGTGTAGAACACACTATTCCTCTCTCGGTAAATGATATGGTCATGTTAAGTTTACTCAGGAGATCCCTCCCTAATAAATTTATTGGTGAGTGTTCAATATACAGTAAGGGTGTCTTTACAGTTTTGCCCCCCACTGTTACATCCAAAGCTTCTGTGTAAGGAACTTCAATTACAGCCCCAGAGAACCCCTGCGTCTCTAACTTCCTGTTAGATAACGGGAACCGGCCCTCTCGGATACATGATTTCTCCGCTCCCGAATCAACCATGAATATGAACTGCTTGCCTCCTATCTGCGCACCTACCAATGGTTCCTCTGCTGCATTGTAGGTTGTAGATAGAACTGGACACGCAAGTGTTCTCTGTGGGCTGTCCTATGCGGGGTGTCTCATCGCCCCCCCCTGATTAAAAACACTTCCTGAAACCACTGACATGCCGTTGTAAGGTGCTGGTGCGGGGGCCCCGTTTGCTGTTGTCGCGAAAGGGTTGCCTGGCGTATATTGCATATTGTCATTGTTTTGTGGGTGGTTCTGTGTTCTATACTGGTGCCCCTGTTGCTGCTCAGCATTACCTTGGCCTGGGTTTCTCAGTTGTTGTTGTCCCATTGGAAGACCATATGGGCTCACCGGGTGGGGATGGCCATACTGTTCTACCTCTTGGAACCCATTGTTGGGTCTAGCTCTGCACTCCCTAGAGTAATGCCCCCATCTTCCGCAGTTCCAGCAACTCCCTTGTGCACCTCTAGGGCCCTGCCATCCATTTCCTCCCATTCCTCCGTATCCCGGTCCACCCCTTCGGCCCCTGTACCCACCTCGTCCTCCTCGAGGGGCCCACTCCTGCCACTGCGACCCTCCGCCTGTCTCCTGCTCATTCCATTGCCGCTGTCCGGCTCCAGCCCAACTAGTTGCCATCCTTCCTTGTATTATCATCGGCCCCTCCTCCTCCTCATCTCCCTCCCTGCTGTGTGGGAGCGCGGCAACTGCTGCTGCAACCTTCACCAACTTTCTGTACTAATTTCGCTTCGTCTGCCAATCTTTTCTGCGCCACCTCCTTCTCCCTTTCCTTTATTCGCTTACAATGGTGTACTATTATGCTCTGAATCTCAGGCCATCCCTTTGCTTCAATACCTGCTATCTTGTCGAGCGCCTTTTGCACTTCTTTGGGGAGCCCTCTTTTTATAATGAAATAAAATAACCATGTCGATTGATACCAGGGCGTACCCGTTTCTGCTCTCCACATCTCTTGGACCCGAAAAATGTAATCCATAGCCTCCTCCCCGTCATTCATTGTACACTGCATTACGGACTGTAAGTCTGGCGTGTCTGGAAACTTTTCTCGCAAGGCATCCCACACCCTTGCACACACTGTGTTAAAGGAGGCCCCGTCATGGCGGTCGCAGTCTAATGTTACACCCGGGAAACCAGCCTTGACCCATACTCTCTCAGCCTGATCCCCCACTGCTGATACGAGCAAGCTCTTCACATCTCCTATCGCTAGGGGTACCCCGGCAGTGTGCTTCTCAAAGGCGTATATCCACTTACTTGCCCCTCCCGATAACGGGGGCAATAGTTTTAATAAATTGGCTTTATCCATCTGAGCCCACGGGATATAGTTAGGCCTCCCTCCTCCCCTATGTATCAATGGGAGCTGTAGCCTTCCTTTTGTCATTGCCTCTACACCCGTTTTGGCTGCTGAGGTTCCCAGTGATGCCATTTTCCCCACCCTGTTCCTTAATCGCCCCGTCCACTCATCATCCAGTGTTCTCATTGGACATGTACCATCCCCCCCTTCGCTTCCCCCTCCCATTGCCATGCTCAACCTGTCGCTTTCTTCTAACTCGTCCCTTATATCACATAGTAATTCCTCTCTGTCCCCCATAGGCCTTTCTTTATTGTCAATATCTCCCTCTCGTGTCCCTATTTCGATTATTCGTGTCGGTTCTTCTTCAATCCTGAACAGTATCTCACCTTTTTTCCACCCCTCTTCAGGTTTTCTATTCTCACTTGGCGCTCTAGACGTGCGCCTTGATCTAGCCGCATTAAGTGCCGTTTGTTCACACATGTCTTTTATCCTCGAGAGCTCATCTTTTGCTATTGAGAGTCTTGATTGTAAATCATCTGTGAGTTTCTGTATGTCCACCCTTTGTGTACTTGCCTGGGCTCGCTCCCTTGTACTTTCGTATGGCGGGGGTGCCGTGGGCCGGCGGGGTGTAGCAGCTGTCGGGGGAGGCACATATGTGGGGTCACTGTATCCTTCTGCGGGCACAGGCTTGTTTAATATCGGGTACAAACTTATTACCTCCACTGGTGGCGCTACACTTGACAATTCTTTAACATCTTTCTGTATCATCAGTGGGTTGTCTGTGGTGGACGGGAGATCAGGATTTAATACTGGTGTTTTAGGTGGTGGTATCTCTTCAAATAACCTCCAGAGATCTAATACTTCTCTCCTATTTTGCAACTGCTTCCCCTTGTACCTCAAACAAATGCATGTGGCCACCATATCCAGAACACTTTTATCAAATGACCCTCCCTCGGGCCATATCTGGGGTAACCCCTCTCCCTTCAACTCGGTTATCCATTGATCATGATATTTCTTAATTCGCTCTGCATAGCCTGGTAGGTTTTTACAAATATGTGATAAGGGTGTTTCGCCCCCCATCTTGTGTATTTTCCTAGTACTTGTTTCTCTCTGTGTGTTCACAATTACAATGTAAACCTCTTACCACTATGGGTTTCGTCTTTTACTTCACATTCAATAATGGGCTCCTTTGTGCTCTGCCCTCTACTTGCGCAATACAAAACTGGCTGTACACAGTATCTATTCCCTTTTTCTTTGGGGGGCACATACAAGAGCAAACCATCAGTTATTTCGACAACCTTAACCCGGAAATCAAATAGGTACACACTCTCTTCACCTTGTCACTCTTCTCTACAAAAAGTACTATCCGGTCACACTTACCATGACCATTCGATTTCTATACATTTATAGCCATATTACACACTTACAACATCAGATTGACGTCTGACACATACGAGGCGCACACACCTCCTGGTAACACTCTAGTCACAATTCAAACTGTCCTCCCTTTCCTCCCTAGCCGGCTGTCCCTTTCCTTCTTATTCAGATGTATGGATGCGCATATATATGTATATGTATATGTATATGTATATGTATATGTATATGTATATATATATATATATATATGTCTGCTCTTCCCTCTTATAGTAGGACTCTCTTTTTCTTACTTTCTCCCTAAGTTTTGTACTAATCTCACTTTTATTTTCCCCCCTAATCCTAAAGAAAAGAAAGAAGTAATAGCGGTCACTAATATATTCTCAGTGCCCCCTTTTGCTGGACACTTTTATCTTATATTCCACTTCTTCATATATTCCCAGTACTAGTCAAGATAGCACTATGCGGCGCCGCCTTCCACCCCCTTTCGGAGCTAGGTTCCCGTCACTTTTATCTCTTATTCACCTCTTAATCCTAATGGCCATATGCAAAGAAAAAGTAAGGAAATTTTAGGATGATCCTTAGTAGATCTGCGTACCCCCTCCTCGTTCCCTGTCCTACACTTCTTCCCCCACTCCCTTTACAATCGCTCGCACTCAGTACTCACTTGAACCGATAGTCTCCGAAACTGGGTCCATCCAGGCAGTGTCGCCGTCAGCTCAACAGTCAGCCCCGGCTCCGGCGAACGGTACTCAAAGGGGATTTTTCAACTGGGATCCCGTACCCTCTCTCTTTTGAGTGTGCCCTTCTTAGTGTACCGGTCGCCGTTGGCGGCCAGCCTCCCGGAGCCGGCACACCGTACGTATCCCTTTTCGACCGGAGATTCTCGTGCCAAAAGGGGACGGTAATGTTAGATCGGGAAAAAATAATAGTAATGATCACGCTTTCGGGGTCACCACAGAAGGCGAGCGTCCCCAGCCAGCACGATCCTCCCCGCAATGAGAGACAATGACGGACTCTCCCAGGTTGGGAATAAAGCCAAGACAGAGTGCGGGTGAGCTTAAATGGGAGTTTATCAACCAGAATAGGGCATGCAAACTCCGAGAGCGCTCTGTCTGACAATAGCAAAGACAGGCGTATATATTTACAAAAAACGTCATAAGAGCCTATACACTATAGGGGGCACAAGTTCAATGGGATTGGGTGGCGACGACTAACTATAGGTGCTGCTGCGATGTGGTTGGCCGTGGCTGGAGAAAGTCACTGGTCAGCCTCGTGGGTTGGGCTGGGCCTGGCAGGTCAGCTGAGTTCATCCGGGCGGTGTTGTTGTGCCATCGCGGCCAGTGTCAGAGATGAATGTCTTTTCCTGACTTATTTGCCCTAGGCCATGCACACCGCAGTCATTCAGTCATTACAATATTATCTTCTTTAGTAAATCTTCCAATAGGTTATTCTACAGGTTAATGCAACACAGGAGGAATGCACCTTGTGAGGGATCTGATGGTCATTTGTCAGGGCAAGGTTACCAGTGTCCTGTAGACCGGGGCCATAGGTTGAGGGGCTAAGCTTCAGGGCATGGGACGGACGGTACATGCTTCCCAGTCTTGTTAGATGTGGTTATAAATGTGCCGCTGTGTGTTGCCACAGGGTTGGGTGTCCTGATTGCACAGGGCCATAAGTCTAAGATGATTTGGTGGGTTGTGGGGTTTACGAGGGGGCGCCTTTGGAAGTGTGGATTCAGGCAGGGGTTTACTGCTGTGCTGTAAATAATGCAGGTGGCGGCCCGTGGCCTTGGGTGCTGCAGAGGGGGCTACACATCTTTGAAGCGGCTCCAGTCTAGTTGGGGGAGGTGGAGCAGCGCGGCACGGGCCTCTGCTCTCATGTTTGGCAGTCTTGGCAGGGTGGGAGGGGGAATGGCCTTGCACATATTCACAAAGGTATCTCCCTCGTGTGTTGCCGACTTTAGGTAAAAACATCACAAACATTTGAACGCTCTGTAATACTTATTCAAATCACTTTAAAACATGCATTTCAACTTTGCTGAATGTGTCTCGATTATATTCAGTCTGGGCACCTTATTCGTACACTGTTTTAACAACTACAGTATTTAGTTATATACATATACATTTGCAGTAAGTGAGGTAGTAGCAGGGTTGGTGGAGTACACAGAAAGTAACCCGCCACTGTACGTGACGGTGGTGGTACATAAGGGGCTTAGACATACACGCATGACGAGTCCATTCTTGCACACTCTTCACATGTACCCTCTGTATGGTTACATTCGTTTTCTTGTGTACCCTAGCAGCATTAGTTCAGTTATGGCGCGGGACCGCGGGGTGTACGGCTTTCAATGATACATATAAAGAATAATCCCCCGGAATGCTTTTATCATTTGCACACCCCTGCAGGGGTGTGGGTCCTTCACGGCTGGTATCATGTACGATAATTACACAATTTTGCAGGTTTCTTTAGTAAAAGTGGTTGTATGGAAAGGGAAAAGTGGTTTTCGACATTCACATTTGGGTACCTTTCTGCTTTCATCAGATGACCATTCTACAGACCTTGTCATCGCCCAGGCCTTGCTGACCGGGTCATTCTGGGAGCAGTGATACACTGCGGAAGGTGAACTGTTACAATGTTAGTGTATTACGCTGGTTCATGTCCGTCTTGTTCGTGGGAACGGGCTCGCAGCAGATCTGCCATGGTGCTGCGGAGACTGGGAGAACTGAAACTTTCCGAAGGTTGGGGGCCGCGCTACAGTGCGCTGAGCTCACACCATCTTTAGTAGACAAAATGGTTTCTGAGGCCTAGCTAAATTTAATACTTGCGGGCAATGTCTTCAGCAGGTGAGCCATCCACCACCTGGGCCCTGGTGGTAAGGAGGGGACGCCCGCTGAGCCATGGCCCTCACCTGGGGTGGAGGTGTAGGCAAGGGGGGTCTTTTGGACCATTCCTCCCCTACACCGTCTCGGGTTTGTTTACACATTACGTCATGCACCACTAACGTGATGACGTCATGTTATCAACATCCCAGGCCTCCGTTACTCTGCCTCGCACTTTTCCGCAACAATTACTCACCTTGACAGTGACGATAGTTCCACTATTGTGATGTCTTCCCCAGATAATACTTATGGCATATCTTCGAATTATACTCCAATTTGAGCACGCCGCGTCACACGCATCCGCGTGATGACGTCACGCCTTAGAACACAATATAAACACGCACAGTGTTGCAAATGGCGTCGGCTTTCCTTCTGGGCTCCGGTCTCCAGTTGGCAGCGCTATTGTTAAACAGGTAAGATCTTCCCTACCAAAGGTATTCTTGATATGCACAGGAGCCCTCTCTGTGCAGTACCTCCTTCCCACTAAGTCCTGCACCTCTTTAGTTACACTCTTCCCAATTTCTTTTCCCGCTAAGATTTTTTCCACTCTTCCCATTATTTCTTTTAGTGACAGTGGATACCTGCTGAACATTTGAAAAAGATATTGGCTACAATCTGGGTTTTTCAAGCCACCTCCTTGGACCACTAAGAACCTTGGGAACTGTACCATGGCTATACGTATTATTCAGTGTCCAGATAGATCGCCATCAGTTGTAAGTTGATTATTTTTTTAGCCTTAGTTTTCTCTTCCTGCACCCTCTTACTAGCTTCTGATACGCACTCCTCTTTTACAGATATGAGTCCGTTGACAATACTCATCTTGTACTGTCTCATCGATTACCTGGGATACTCTCCCCGGACCTACTACCTCTTCGCTTGAAGATATTTTACTAAATTCACAAGGTTAGAGCTACTTCGATCTGCTGTTACTCTTTAGTCTACACTGGTTATATCTATTCCATGATCATATAGTCACCCTTGTGCACAGCACAGTCTATAAAGTAATCCCATGACACCGATCTACTGCTTTTATTCTAATAGAAATGTTATGATAGCTGTCCAGTTAAAACATGTTAATTTGTTGCGTCAATGTACCCAGAACTTTGGATATCTACTGTTTATTATGCTCATTCAATTAGCCTGTATACCAGTTGAAGTTTGTAGAAACGACTTGTTTTGCAAAATTGTTAATGGAAAATATCACTCTAATGTAAATTTTGTGCATATCTTTCCTTAGAATTTTTGATTTGCCCCTGATGAGTGTTGTACCACTCGAAATGCGTTGGGCCATCCACAGTTTCAACATCAAGAATAAATATTAATTTTGGTTTTTGTGACCTACTTTGCCTGAATGTTGATTTCTTTAATAAATCACCTTCTTAAGTTTGGTTTAATGCAATGGTTTCAAAATATATTATTAGAAACACTGTTTAGTATACAAACTAATTGTTGGTCTGGTTTTCCAGACATTGGAAAGTGTGCAGGGGACGCGAGTTGCTTAATTCGGAACTTATCTTGCTTGTTATGGTTTTATTGAGAAGACAGTAGCAGCAAAAGTAGGTGACAGGATGCAGGGTGAGAAGCCTTACTACAGGAAAGAAAAGTGGTCATATGGGGGACAGAAAGAGGAGGTACTTCTGCGGGTGCTCTTCCTGCAATAATGGGTCCAGCTATCAGCAGGGAGAGCGAGCAACATGCTGGAAATTTGAGCAAGGTTGTCCCGTCTGCAAAGCCTGTAAATTCAAACATGCATGCACCAAACCACACAACATCCTGTGACGGAGGGGGGGGGAGCATTAGCGCAAAGCCAAAAGAGAATCAAATTGAATTCCGCACCCCTTATTTAATAACATATTGCCAACACCATAATCCTGACCAAAATGCTGCCACTTATAAACCCTTACCATAACTGTTGCGATGCAAAATTATTTTGGGGCGGGGGTGGGCGGGATTGTGATTCCCCTCCGCCCCCCTACTCAGGTCCTGCTGGCGACAGGGAGGTGGAGAATCTGAAATCTGCACTAAAAATGCCAGAAGTAGTGAGACACAAGATCGCCAAAGAGCTCAGTTTAGAGAGTGTGGCAGGCCCCTTTACCACACACCCATTCAAGAACCTCAAGGTATCACCCCTTGGCTTGGTGCCCAAGAGGAAGGGCAACTTCGCCTCATTCATCACCCGTCCTTCCCTGAAGGAGAATCGGAGAGCGATGGCATCAAAGAGGAAAGTTGCAGAGTGAACTACGTGTCCTTTGATGCTGTGGGACTGGTGAAGGCCACGGGAAAAGGGGCATTGATGGGTAAAGCGGACATGATCTGCTTTCAGGCTCCTACCAATTGACAAAGAAAGCTATAACCTACTGGGCTTCAAGGTCGATGGGCAGTACTATCAGGATAATGTCTGCTCATGGGCTGCTAAATTTCTTGTGCATACTTTGAGAAATTTAGCAAGTTTCTGGAATACGCACTGAAGGAGAAGGACGGGGAGGGGAAAGTGATGCATTACTTGGATGACTTACTCTTAATTGGTAGGAAGGGTACAGAGGAATGTGGCACTTTAATGAGTCCATTTGTGGGATTAGCAGAGGAACTAGGGGTCTCACTGGTGAAAGGGAAGACAGTTGGCCTGCTCTCAAGACTAACCTTCTTCGGGATTGAGATTGATTCTCAAGAGGGGAAGGCCAGGCTACCAAAAGATTAGGTTGATAACCTAAAAGGCACCATCAGATTGAGGGGTAAGAACAAGGTGACACTGAGGGAGCTACAGTCTTTGACGGGGGAAATGAATTTTGCTGGTAGGGTTATTCCAGTGAGCAGGGTATTCACCATTATTATATTATTGAGCGGAAGACGGTAGGGCTGCAGCATGCATCTCAATGCGTTTGCATGGGCACAGAGGTAGAAGAGGACCTCAAGATGTGGGACATGTTCCTGGACAAATTTATTGGGGTACTTCTCTGGAGTGAGCAGTGGGCAAGCAGCGACAGTATGAGGCTCTATACGAATGCGTTGGGCTCACTTGGCTTTGGGGCTGTACTGGGTAAGGATTGGTGCTCACAGGCATGGCCATCAATATGGCAGGAGGAGGGTGTGACTCGAGACATTACGCTGCTGGAGTTTTTTCCCATTGTAGTGGCATTTAGGCTAGGGGAGGCCTCACTGGCCATCTTAAGGGTGATTCTGTGGTCAGACAACCTGGCAGTGGTAAAGATTATAAATCAAGGGACATCTAGCAACAAGGTTACTAACATTGAGCACAGACGTAAGAGCAAGACACATACTGGGTGTAAGGAACGTAGTAGCGGCTGTCTCCATTCTCTCTCCATTTTTCTGTCCTCTTTCTCTCTATCTCTCTTTCTATCTCTCTCTTTCTCTCTCTTTCTCTCTCTTTCTCTCTCTTTCTCTCTCTTTCTCTCTCTTTCTCTCTCTTTCTCTCTCTTTCTCTCTCTTTCTCCATTCCCGTTCTCTCTTTTCACAAAGTTTCGGGAGGAAAATCCAGAGGTGGGGCATGATTGGGAACATTTTAGCACACTGATCAGTATCGGACAGGCACAGGGAGACGATACAAGGTGTGTTGGGAGAGATTCCTGAGGTTGAAGGAGGGTTTTCTGGCATAGTACCAGTTGGATGCGAAGCCAGACGCCACTAACAAAGCACTATATCAGGGTGGCACTGAAGGGTTGGGCTAAATGCACAGAGGAAGTAGAATCCCAGGCACCCCATAGACATGTTGAAGCTCCACAGCCTGATATGAATCTTGCCAAAGACATGCAGAGATAACTTTGAGGCTGCAAAAGAGGGAGTCTTTGGAACACACTTTAGAACACACTTGTTCAGAATTGGAGCTGCCACCTCAGCGGCAGGGCTGGGCATGATGCCAGAATCGATTAAGGAGATAGGGGGGATGGATGTCTAGCTGTTATTAAAGATGTAGAAGGATGGACAGAATGTGATGCTATTCATTCCTGTCCTCGTCTCTCCTCACCAAACAGCAGCCAAAAGGAAGAAAGGTCAGTTTGGGTGGTGGGGGCACTCCTTCATGACAAGGGCCAAGGCAAAATGGACTCTTGAAAGTGAGCGCGCGAGAGCAAGTGAATTTAATATCTGGTGGCATGGCGTGCCAGGTTTGAGCTGGGGACAGCTGGAAGGACATGTACAAAGGCTCCTAAAGCAACACCCCAAATCCGACGTGCTAATGATCCATCTGGGGGGGGGGGGGGGGGACAAACTCACAAACTTGGGAAGAGGTGTGCTGATGAGGGAAATGGTGGACACCCTCCAAAAATTGGCTGCCGGGTTGGAGAAGACAGAAGTTATGTGGTCTGAGATCATACCGTGACGAGCATGGAGAGGAGAGGAGAGGAGAGTCACGTTGCGTCATTCAGCAGTTGAACGGAGCAATGGGCAGGTTCTGCGGGGGCAGATACTTCACTCGGGTCAGGCAACCTAAAGTCACCAGAGTATTACGACGAGGATGGGCTACACCTGTCACTGGCTGGCATGGAGCTGTTTTTCTGGAACCTGTTCACAAAGCTGCTGGAACTGAGGTCCCGGCTGCGGGGAGCCACGGATGGGCTTGGCTCCATCGGTGACGTGGTGGTGTGTAAGTGACCAGCGGCACTGTAGAAACTACAAATGAGCTTGGGAAAGCGGGAGGCGTTTTCACCCCTCTTGCCATCAGCGCTCCTCTAACGGCAAGGGCGCTGGAGGTATCGAAGGGGGCTTGGCTTTCCCCAGCAGGAATAGCACTCCTCCAGCCCAGGATCACCTGCAAGGGAAGGTGGAGCGCAGAAAATGGCGGTTGGGGGGAGCTTTGGCCTATAGTGGAGTTGGTTGGAAAATGTGGGAAGCAAGACAGAGATGAGGCAGTTGGCTGGTCGTCGCACCTGGAGATCATTTCCACAAAGTATGCCTTGCTGTAATGACAAACATGTAGTGTTTAGTGATTTGTGTGATATTAAACCTGCAGCCTTTTATGCCAACAAAGTAACTGTCTCCATCAGCCTTGTGATATGGGGCAGGTAAGGGTAGCGGTTGGAGAGGTGCAGTATGTTGGTATATTCAGCGGACAGGAGCCCAGGTTATGCACAGATGTGGGTCCCGCGTGTGCTGGGGTAAACCCAATTTACAACTCGCTGATGATGACGCTGAAACATGTCTGGAGTTGCTTGTGTTCTCCTCCAGAAGGGATGCAGTTTGGCCTGGACTGCCCCTTTTGGGGTGGGACCAGGCCTGATTTGCATTTGTAATTTCCCCTTTCTGTAATGGCTTGGCAGGCTGCAGAATTATGGTTTGGAGGGCGGATATGCCAGAGGTTAAGATGAATGCTAAAAATTCCAGCCATTCCCTTTTTTGTTTGCTGCATTCTTAACTAGGCCATTCACATTTTTAATGATGTATTTAGCTCCTCGTGCCTCCACTGTCGGCTCCCTGCAAGGCTGGTTGATGAGGGACCGTGCAGAGTTGGAAAAAGTGGTCAATGGGGCCATATCAAAGCTAACATTATTTGATGGATAACGTTGAACTGTGGGGTGCATTTCACCTTGGAGTTCAGAGTGACGACTCGTAGCTTGGCTCGTATTTATCAGATGCCACAAACGCCCCACCCCAAAGGTGGATTCTATCCCAATAGTTGATCTTTACCCATGTATAATACCGATTAAATTGGTAACAGATGAACCATCACCAATATTCACTCGTTAGATCGATTACCTAAGCTTTCTGAAACCAAGTACATTTTTAGATATGCCTGATGGGTAAGAGCTCCACTTGGCAGTCGGCAAAGACCCCAGCATAGTTCATGGTCAAGGTTTCCCATTTTGAGATGATGGACCGAATCCCATGAATGGAAAGGCATTCATTTAAAGTGGCGTCAGAAAGAAAATGTTGTATGTATATGACATTTTCCCTCTATGCTCCAGTGCCGCCTGTGAAATGCTGTGCTGCGTGAGATGGTAACGTTCTGAGAGGCCCTGACGGCATCTGCAGATTTGCTGCTCGCTCCTCATAAACTCAGAATAGCTAGCGTGTGACAGATGAAGGGAGGCGAGTCTGCTTCAGACAGGGATTTGTAATGGGCGATCGCCGGAGTCCCTGGCAGTATGATGAGCTCATGCTTTGTGGTCCTAGTTTAGCTTTCCTCTTTGATGTGCCCTTTTGTGCTTAGCTGGCGGACGTTCGTAGCCACAACACCCTGGGCCGGCCTTCCCCGGGCCCTGCATTTGGTTTACCTGGTTTCCAATTCCCCTTTGTTTACCCTGTGGCCCTCCACACATTTCCCTTTTCCCATGCCCTCCGCCAACCCCCCCCCTCCCTGGAAATAATACACTGACTCGGTTGTGGATGTACAGGCTGCAGTTGTTTTATTAAGCAAGAGGTAGTCGACGGGTACTCCGCTACTTGGTAGGTAATACAGCATCGGGTTATTCTGCTCTGAGCTGCACACCCTTACACTCCCCACTTGGTGGCGAGCAGCATCCGTTGAGCGGAACGGACACCGTAACTTTTCCAGTTTAACTTAACATGAACTCAAACTTGATGGCAGGCGGCCTCCGTTTGTGCGCACTTTGAACACTCCCTCTTTGGGCACAGTCTTTATTTTGTAGCCAGTTCCACTTATACTACTTTCCCAGGTGCAAGATCATTAAACCTTTTCACCCCCTGTCGCCTGCCCCCCCTGCCCCCTGCTCCCCGTTGGCAAGGTGTACGTGCTCTAAGCTTTCCCTTCACCTAACCCCAGCCCCCCGCTTCCAGGTCCCCATCTTATTCCTCTCCCCCGGGGTCCTACTGCTCTCTCGCCCCCTCACCCTTTCCACCCGGTCTCCAGGCCTACTACTCGCTCCCTGTTGCTTGTGACTCCCTCCTTGTTGTTCCCCCATTAGGTTTCTCTTCTTCATTCCCGTTGCACATGCCCCCTTCCCCTACCCCCTTTGCCTGTTCCTAATTCCCCTGGGGGTTGTCCCCTCTCCCCCCACTTTGTTCCCCCTGGTTCCCGACCACTAGTCCTCTGACAACTCCCCAATTAGCTGCGCTGCTTTCCGTACGTGTGTCCCCTTCCCACTTTCCCGAACAACTGGATTTCCCTGCGCCCTGTTAACTTTTTGCCTGCCAGCCCCTACTGTCAGTTGCTTAGTTCACCGCCAGCCTTGATCCTTGCACCTATCATCTCCCTTTCCTTCCCACCACCCGCACATAACCTCACCCGTTCTCGTGGCTTGCTGAGTTGTACTCCGCTGTCTGACAAACTCGGACACTGCCAGTCCCTTGTGGATACAAGCAGGTCTACCAGCGTGGAGCACCCTGTACCTCCACTATGACAATCCTGCTGTAAAATTCAAACACCGATTAATACATTCAACAATTTTTCATTTTGTGCTGATATAGTTTGGGCGGGCGGTTCCTTCTTCCTTCTGAGTCGTAGGAAAGTGAGGCTGTTCCCACCCCCCCCACCTGCTTATAAGCCCGATACAAGGGATGGTCCAACACCCCCCCCCCCCCACACACCCCTTTTTTGCACCTTGTTGTTCCCTCCCTTCTTCCTGTTTCCTGGTGCCATCTAGTCTGAGGAGGCCCCCCCCCTGACCCCAGCAGGATCCTCTTGTTGGAGGGGGGATGGGGTATATGGGCCCCAAGGGTGGCCTGCTGCAGGTAGCGGCTACGGCAGCGTCTGCTCCAGCCCTCCTTGCGCTCCGTGCATCCCTTGGCTTTCTTTTCTTGTGGCAGGTCATGCCAGCTAGTCATATTATAGTAAAAGTATCCATATTGATGGGTTTCTAGTGACACATGTACCACGAATGTCCCATAGTACAAAATACTTATAATGTATAGCACAATTTTTGCGCCAGTACCAGGATTTTTTCTTTTCAGAAGCTAGTGTTGGTTTGTGTGTGGGGTCAAGGTGAGGGGAAAAGGCACTGCGCATATCTAATATTTAAGAAATCCACCTCCTGTCCAAGGTATGGCGCTAAAGTGTTCCACAGGGTATCAGCATGAGTTTTGCCACTGAATTCCTTGCATAAGTTTGGGTGGATGCAGAGTTGCTTCAGATTTGGTGGATTTCGGGCATTTAAATGGCTGGTGGGTCTCGGAGAACTGCCACTGAATTTCCCTTGCATCCAGGACCTTTTAGTCTCTGTATAATAATTTTTTGGGGAGCTATAGTAATGAGATCATGGGTTCTCAAGCATGCCGTTGCAGTTATCTGTGGATTAGGGCATTGTGTTTATAGGGAGATGTAGACTGATAAAAATGCCCTGCAAACCTTGTTCCTGGCACCGTTCTTGATGATGGCATTCTATTGGGACCGGACTAGGTGGTCTCTTTGCCGCCCGGATGATCACCTTCCCGGAAGAAACTACGCCAGGCACAACACTGTAGCAGTAAGAAGGTGAGGTAGAGTGATGGCATAGAGGAGACATCGACTGGCAGCAGCACGACCAAAAGAGGGGAAGGAAGCAGCACAGCTTTGTGGTAAAAGTGGAGTTCAGGGACCTGAACCAGGCTGTTTCGGCCCAGGGGTTCCTCTTAGACGTGGGTTTTGTAGTTGGCAATGTCCCTCTTTCTTCAGTAGCGCACTGGTATGTTCTTTGCTTACCAGGGCAACGATCTGGGTTTGATGGCCATATGTATTATTTGTGATCTGCATAGCACCGACAGCCCACACCAGAGGCCCTTCCCAGCATAACTCCAACAGTCATCCACGTCATCTCGACCACGCTCCCTTATCCCCCCTTCCCTTATACTGCTACACAGTTCACCTAAATAAAGAGGCATGACCAGTTGGCTGGGTGGAAGTTGAAATTGCTGCAGCAAACATTATTAAACGTGCATAGATCAAGGAGTTATCTTACAGATGATCCACTTCTCCACCACGCCTCAGGATCCTGCGCTGGGTGTGGCATCCTTATTCCCTGCCCCCGCCCACCCATACCCCTCCCTTTAGGGCCCTCTTGGGGCCCCTTCACTTCCTAGACCTTTCCTCTCTACCAATGGCTATTTTAGACTTTCTTTTTTGACTTTTTTTTTCTTTTCCCATTTGTTAATTTCCCACAGTTGTTTTCATGTTGCCATCGTGTCCTTCTCCCTTTTCCCCTTTCATGAATTCCCCCCACCCCCCTTTGTTCCCCCATTTCTCAAAACCCGGTGCTATTTCCCCAAGTTTAACCTTCCCCAAGCGTCTGCTTTCCCCAATTCTGTCCCCACCCCATGTCCCTTCCCCTACTCCTTCCTACCATCCCTGCTTGTGTGAGGCCACTAACTGCTATCCCCCAACCAGGTCCACCCCCCCACCCCTTTGCTACCATCTCCCAGGCTCCAGTTAGCCATCACCTTTCCCCATCCTCATTCCCTTCCCAGTTACTACCGGTCCCCAATTCTTCCCAATCCCCACTCCCTTTGGCCCAATCCCCACTGCATTCCATTCCCCCCTCCTTTCCGTTCCCCAATTCTTTCCCTACACTTATTCCTTCCATTCTCCAACTCCTCCCCAACGCTTTCCATCCCTCTTTTCCCAGGCTGCATTCCCCATTTCATCCCTACCTCAATCTTAGATTCTCCACTGCTTCACAGAGCCCAGTTTCCCCCATCCCCATTAGTTCATCTCCCCCATTGCCCATTTTCTCTCATTCCCCTTCTCATAAACTTCCAAACTCCCCCACCCGCCTTGTTGGGGTTGGAAGGTCTTCCAAGCCCCCTTTACACAGACTTGCCACTGAATCTAATACGCCTGGGTACCGTTCTTTCTAAGCTAATGGCTGCGCAGTCCTCTTGTGGTATCTGCCATTGTTTTCTGTAGGTATCACCTGTGACTCCGCCATGACTCTCAGCTGGTTGCCAGTGGTAGCAAGTCCCCGGCCTTCAACCCTGTGTAAAGGCGTATCCGATTCTGACGTTAATGCAACTTTTCTCCTTTCCCGGAGAGCCCTCCGTTCTCAGACAGTGCCATGACGGACTATGTTTGACCATTTACCCATTCGGCTCTGTACTCTGGGGGCCCATCCGTAGACGGTGGCACGCTGCAATATGGAGAGGAACAGAACCACGGATCTCAACCCTTGTGAGGGCGTCTGAAGTTGAGTTGTTACAAATTAGTAAGGTTTAATTGTTTTTTTTTTTTATTATTACATTTTTATTTTTCCGCTATCGTGGTTTTGTCGCTCCTAATTTAATCACAGTTTAATTGCATGCATAATTTGGTAGTTGACGACGCCTGGCAAAACCAGCCAGGACTTTCTGCGATATCCGAGAGCTCACACTCAAAACTATAGGTAATGCCCCAACAGTAAACCGTTATACTCCCTCTGTGCTAATTCTTTACTTGCTTAGTGGGGGCTCCCTGCTCCTTCACGGTGGCGTGACAGATTGTTTGACCTTGTACCCGTTTAGCTGTGTACTTGGAAGGCCCGTCCGTGGACGGTGACGTGCTGCTTTGTGGTGGGGCACGGAACCCTGGCCCTCACCATCTTGTGAAGGCGTCTGAAGTTCTGTTAAAAATTGTATTAATGTGGTGTTTTTTTTTTTTTAATTCAGCTATAGCTGCTTTGGGCTCCTAATTTAATCTTACTCTTAATTGCGTGCACATTTTTGGGAATTTCATACGCATGGCCCACCCGCCCTATGTAATCCCAATCCAATGGGCATCCCAGTTATTCTTGTCCAGTACTTGCTTTCCTTGTTCATACCCCTGCACTTAAATCCGGGGCCCTTATACGTCATGACTCATCTTAGGTACCATGTTAAGAAAGCAACCGCCATTTCCATTGTGGAATCCACAGAAAGCCCCAGATATATGCGCAAGTCTACTCCCTCCTCCAGGCCACTTAAAAACCCCCATTGCTTTGAGATGTACCTCTTTGGTTCAAAGGTGGACACCCTTACACTTCGTCTGCATAGTTATTGTTTGTGCTGTGCCTAGTACTTAAGTCCCCCATGTTCATCCTGGCCAACCTGTGTTTAAATTAAATATTTGTCTGCAGGTACCTGGTTCAACCATGTAACTCTACAATAATGGCCTTCCCAATTTCCATTCGTATATCCCACTTCCTCTAGACCTAATCCTCTGGCAATGCTGCCTTCGCTGTTTACATGCTAAGGTTCATGATAAGGTATATGGTGCGCCGATAACAAGACAGTCTACACAAAATTGTTACATGATATCTTTAAGGGTGTGTTTCGCCACCATGTTTAACAGCCTCCCAAATAGTTACACGACAATCCGTGAAGTCCATGGATTCAAGGCATGACCAATGATACCATGCTGCTATGTTTTATACTCCATGCGCTACCAGTCCCGGAATCCGAGGCATGCCGTTGGTAAAAAGTGGGTTACTTAACCCCGCCCTATGGGTAAGGGGTGTGTGGGACATTTTTGACATCCTAAAAATGGCAAATACACTCAGAATTAAATTAGGTAGTGAAATTATTCCCAACAAAATTAAGAAAAAATATGTATGGTCTTGCACCCCTGCTTTCGCCACTCTATGTGTATGTTTGGGCCAGTAGTGCCCGTTATACTATGGGAAGAAACTATTATTGTTGCCTTATCGGAGGAAGAAAACCGTCACTTTTAATCTGCATCAATATCTAGGTGCACAGAAATATTACAAAACCTTTTGTTTTAACTGTTGGCTGGATTTTGCCCGCTTATGAAATACTCACATTGGAAATCGAGGTTACATATATCTCCCTGAAATTCACTGTGCTCCCTACTTTAAATCATTAGGCGTAAACTACTACCAATTTGTATCTGGGGCACTGACTGAACCCACACCATAACAAGCATAAAGTGGCTCAGCACGAACCCCACCTACCTTGCCCGTTACACCATGTGAAGGAATTTCAGATAATAGTCAGCAAACAAACTGCAACTAATGTTGCCTGTTAAGTCAAGAATTCAAATAAGCCACTGAGCAACCCATGGACCCTAGATGTGGAACAATGTACCGGCCCTACCAAAACAGTGTTAGGAGGAAAATATCATTTACTTGAGACCACTACAACCCACTCTGTTTAAACAAGCATGGTGACGCTCACAATTTCAGCGAATGCCCTTCTTTGCTCAGTGGGGGATCTCTTCTCCTCCTTGACCTGCTTGCTCAGTCTTGACTAATGCCCTGTATGATCCTGATGCTTTTGACGTCACTGTTATTCTTGTGCCCTTTCTCTGATAATTAGGGCTGGCATAGCTGGCGTGAACAATTCCTCCCATGTAACATTCGCCACTACCGCTCCTCTCTCCTTGACGTTGGTGAAACGGTTTTTGTTCACATCATGATGCTTTTTCCCACTTTGAACTTGCCACACAGCCATGTATCATTTCCCTTTTAGATCTGCATTGTTGAAAAATAAATAAACTTTTATAGCACCTGGAGTCCCTAATCACCACCTTGTAGCACATTACCCCATTTGTGTTGTCCTTCTGGTTGTTCTAGTGCCCCCTACCAGTTTGCCCCAAGCCAACCACACCCTGTGGCGGCAAACCCTCCTATTTCTTTCACTACGACCAGAACATCCAACCATGTGCTGCTAGCTTTGAAACTTCTGCTCATATCCCTACTGCCTGCCCATCCACCCTAGTTGCGCTGGCCAGAGCACCCCACTCCCCATGCACTCATTTGCCTTGGGGATAAAGGGATCCAACCAGAGCACCCTACCCTAAACAGAACTTAGTACTAATGTCTCTCCCCTGACCTCCCCCAATTCCTGCCTGCAATCAACTCTTCCGTTCTACCACTGTCGTGCATCATGTCCCCCTCCAATGTAGGCGCGAAATCCGTAATTGGAGGTTACTGAGATGCCATTTGTTGTATAGGCGCCTTACAAGTACCTGGATGAAGCCCGAGGCTGTTCTGAACCTCATCCCGCGCGGCCCCACACATTCCGTAAGTCTACAGTTGCCAATTAACCTTGATGCCCAAACCGACGGACTGCGCCTTCCCGGTGGCTGAAACCTAAATGGTGTGCATCGCTAACTCACGCCCATTGACAAAGACAAAGTAACCCAGCTGCGCCTCGCCAGATTTTAAAGCAAAACCGTGCTGCTCACATTTGAATGAGGGTCTTTGGCAATGCTGGGGAGTGTGGATGCATGGCCCCGCCCCCCCTCATTAATGGCCGTGGAGGAGAAACCGCTAATATCGACTGAGGGGCACTTTCAGCTCTGTACACAATCGCAGCACCTTGCGGGTGGCCATACGACTCCTCCCAACGTTACCCACCTACGCGCCTGATCCCGTCTGCAAAACCCCATCCTCCAACCGGCCCAAACCCGGGTGAGCGACGGCAGGCACGGGGTACGGGGAACTAGTTGTTACTTACCCCTCCCACCAACTCCATCCCGAAAGACCATATAGTGCAGGAAAGAAACTAACCAAAAGGCCATCTTTGAGTTTCCTCACGTTGCATTCTGGTATTTGTAGTCTCCAGGGGGGAGAAGGGCAAGGCTGCTGCCTAGGAAGTCGGGATGACAACGGGACCACTCTTCCCAGGGATGTGGGGCTGGATGACTGCAGGGTGGAGTAGGGGGCGTTTTGGAGGAAGTCTCCCACGGGCTGGATGGTCTACACCAGCTGCATTTCTGATAACTGCTAACTTCAGCGTGATGACCTGCATCACCAAATGCCATTTAACTCTGCCTGGGCTCGGACTGTGAATAAATATCTTTCCAAATGCTCAATTTGCATCACATGTTATCAAACAATTCCCCCTTGGGTACTATTTCAACTGCCTTGTCGCAAAAGAATGAATTGCCATTTGCAACTGTGGGTCACTTTCCGTTGGTGCCAGAGACCATTCTTTGCCCCAGTCAGACCCTGACCGTGACGGAGTGTTAGCAGAGTGTTTGGTGCCTGTGCCTGGAAGCTACCCTGCTGGACCCTGAGTAACTTTTCTCTTTCTACTGCCTGGAGGTGGTGCCTGGAGGTGGTGCCTGAATATAAGCTCCACTCTAGACGCGGAGCGTCCGCGGAGTGTTAGCAGAGTGTTTGGTGCCTGTGCCTGGAAGCTACCCTGCTGGACCCTGAGTAACTTTTCTCTTTCTACTGCCTGGAGGTGGTGCCTGAACATAAGCTCCACTCTAGACGCGGAGCGTCCGCGGAGTGTTTGCAGAGAGGGTGCAGAAGGCGCCATGGAGATAAGACAAACTGCAATAAACCACCCAAAGAAACAAGCACCTCATACACGGAGCCGCTCAAAAATGACCGATGCCTTGCATGGGGTAGTTGAGGAGCCATGCCCTGTGCTTGCTGACGAAACACAGATTGACAAAAACAACACTCGGAATGAACATGTCACTGGCACTGGCGTGCCATCATGCAATGGTCCCCAACGCGTCAGCGTTGAGCATAATAGAGAGTTAGAGGATGCTATCTCCGCCTCCGCAGTTGGCCTGTTGGAAACAGGTTCCCTGCGGTTGGCGGCTTCTCCCAACATGGAAACTGCGGTCAATGGAACAAAAGGTACGTGCCAAATAACCTGTTCCCCAGTTTTGAAAGCCCTCAAGGCCTCCTCCCCTACGAGGTGCCTCCCCTTACCCGCGGCTGCCGTGCGGCTCGTTGAGTCTGGAGTGGCTTCGCTGGCTCGCTGTTCCGGCCGCTCGCCGCGGGGGGTGGGTGGGGATGCCTTTGGGGGCACGGCCGGTGTGTCGGGGGGGTTCTTTGGGGCCGGTGGGTGGGCTCGCAGGGGGCAGCGACGCAATGGAGAGAGAGGGAAGGGGCGTGGCCAGAAGGGCTGTGCGTATGGATGATACTCCTACCGACTCGCGGATTGGAGATACGGCCCCAGCGGCGTCCCAAATGGAAGGGGACGAGACACAAACTTTCGTAGGAGTCGAAGAGCCAGGGAGCGTGGGAAAATTTGCTTTCTGCGCACCACGTGAAGAGGCCTTCTTTACGTTTCAACAATCACAGCTAAATAAAGGAATTGAAGAGTTATGTGACAGCCCAATTTCTCCTGCATATGTGGATGCCATGGGCGACCTCTGGAACGACCATGAACATTCCCCGAACCCCCGTTCTTCTTCCATTAAAAAACAAAGTTTAGCTCTTTCGCAAAAAGTCCACGACCCCCTGACCTTTGCAGAGCCCTTGATTCAAAAAGGACATAACCAAAACTGCAGCTTAAAGCCACCATCGAAATCAACTATGTGCAAAAGCATTAAATCAACAAGCCCACTAGCCGCAAAAAAGGACGCACTCAGAGTAAATAAAAGCTACACTCAAAATCTTACACAAAAGAGTAAAGCAAGAGCAAATTCTCTCTCGGACATAAAATCAATTAGATGGCACTTTAATAAAAAAGATTTTGGAACCGCAACAAAAGTAGCCCCCGGTATCACCGGGGAGCAATGTTCAATGACGGCTGAACTAGAAGTCACTGATCAAGAATTACTTCAAGCGACTGGAACTGGAGAACCAGTTGCAAGCGTAACGAATCAGATATCAGTAAATGATGGAGACCGGAGGAGTCCTATTCTAGAGAATCACAGTCCATGCAATCCTGCTCGCACAGAGCTACCGCAAACTGCAGCTGGATCAGTCCTTAGTCAAGACTGCTCCTCGAAGCCACAAGAAGCACATAATGGACAAACACCAATCACTTCAACTTCTGAAGCTGAGGCCTTGGCGGTGTTTACCAGCCCAATAAAAACCACAACTCCTCACCCGAATAGATCGAACCGAGGTTTGGGAGAAGAAGTAATAACTCCAGCTAACTTCAAAACAGCCCCAGAAATAAAATCTAAATCTGTATTGACGCAGCCAAGCCAAATTAAAGAGTTTTACAATGAATTGCTGTTTTCAGCCACAGTAAATAACAGTTCGCAGAAACAAGTAGGACAAACGAAAAGAAAGGACAGTGACATCGAGCCAACCATAATCGAAAGTACAGACGAAGAAAATGATATTTTCGCCTGCTAAAGCGCCTTTAAAGCGCAGCCAGGCAGAGATTGCTTATGATAAAATTGCACCAGCAATATTAAAAGCAAATGCAGAAGCCTGCGCTAACCTGCAAGCTGCAGTGGGATCTATGATGACAATAACCATGGCACCGTTTCTCAAATTATATGAAGTACTTTACGAAAACTACAAGGATCAATCAACGCTTTTGGCTCTAATTCAATCCAAATTAATATACATAGAATCGTATATTGCTACTATTAAAGAAAGGAGAGCAAGAGAGGAAGAAACAGAACATGTCATTTTCAAAACTCTTATCGATCTGATGGAAGATGCCAGAGAAGATAAGAAGGCGTTTCTCCACTGTTTTAGTGATACCATAACAATGATGAAACCGGATGTATTTAAGTATCAAGGCCAAACTATGGAAAAATGTACATCCACAGAAAACGCATGGAGTTATGCGAACGAATCTGATAATAAGACAGATAAAACAGCGGTCATTGACAGTCAACCAGAACAAGTGAGGCCGGAGTCATCAACGGGACAACAAAACATCGTCTGCAAAGAAAAACCCGTGAATGCCTCCGCAACTGGTCCTGCTGCAAAATCGGATATACAGGATTTGATAATAAATCCATCGACAGGCCATGTTGATAACTGTCCTAAGGTAGATAAAAATAAAGTTCTATTTCCTTTATTCGCTACAGAAAGTCCACTTGCATCAAAGGAAAAGGAAACTGGTGGCCAACCCAAACAAACTGCTGTGAAATTCTCCAAAAAAAAGGAAATTGCTTTGGGGAAAACAGCTAAGAAGTTAAAAAATCTACCACTGCCAAAACACACCTCGGCAGAAGGAACCCGTTACTTAATTCGTAATTTGAAACCTATTGGAACCGTGCCGCATAATGTTGAAAGAAGTTTCCAACTAAACGGCTCACAAAAATGCCAAAACTATAAAAATCGAGAATTCGTCCCAGAATCGATAACTGTAGACACAGATGAAGACGAATCCAATACTAGCGAAGACATAGAAGCCCTCCTGCAACTCTCGGTCCACGAGTGCGATAGATCTGCAGACTCTGCCAGTCAAGAAGGCCCATTGAACGCCGACCAAAAGGACGACGAGAACGAGGAACTAAATTACAGCGAGACTCAATCACCAGTATTTAAAACTTTACAGGAAAAAAGAGATTTGCTGGAACGCAAAAGCATAAATGAAATGAGACAACAACAATTATTGGACGCTATGCTGGACCATTCAAATCAGGAGAATCAGAAAAAGAAAGATCTGCCTCGACGAGAATCCATAAGGAAAGAAACAAAAAAACCAAGTGATCGACTCCGAGCCAATACGTCCATGGAAAAGCGAGGTAAAATGGAGAAGAAAGGCCATAAACTCATAGTCGAACGAGTGTTGAAAGCTAGAGATGGTCTGATCCTAAATAGATCAAATCTTATGAGACTTTTGCACAACGTACCACAACTACGAGTCATTGAGCCTAAAGACATCAAGATAGTGGCTTTTCCTAAAGAAGACGAAACCGATCGAATTTGCCTCCATCTGTTTTCAAAAGCAATTATGAATCTTATTTGGTCAGCTGCTGATGCACTCAGATCCCTTGGCTTCGACATCAAATCGGCAGAATCTAAAAACCAAGAACAAGGACCAAAACAGTTGCATAATTTGCCACGGACCCCGAGCCATTCTCCATCAAGGGCCGCCCTGTCAACAGATGATTTGAATGCAAAACCAATAAGGTTCTCCAACAATTTTGCGAGGACCCACCGCTCTCAGAATGAGAATAAAAGGAAACGTAGGATGCAAGGCGTTGAGTCCTTTAGCTGGTAGTGAAGCAGCACTTGTGACAAAAATCGACACAACTAAATCCTGGAATTGGCTCGCTGGAACATTATCCACAAAAAACAACCTTTAGATCGACTGCGGAGACGTCTCAAATAACCTGCGAATAGTGTCATGGAACACTCGTGGGCATCGACATCTGTTGGATCATCTGAATAAGGAATTACTAAAGTCAGATATTATTTGCATCCAAGAATGCTGGCTTTTGGAACCCCCAGTCATGGGGGGGTCCACATGTTTCCTTAACAGATATAAAGGTCTGAAAGGGAGACCTTCCGCAGGTCTGTTGACAGTGATAAAAAACGAATATAAAGGAAACATACTTCGGGTCATGACTCCCTCACCACTTATACAAATAACCATAATTCAGGAGCATAATGGAGGCTTTCATCAATCCAAGAAGCATTATCAAATTATCATTAATCTTTATTGGAATCTTAAAGCTAAGGATGGAGAGAAGTTCCTAGGAACTGTGCTTCAACACATTGACGAGCTGAGAGCCGAATTTGAGAAACCCACTAATCATTTGTGGTGACCTTAATATAGACTGTATAAAGAAGTCTCATATCGAACAAAGAGGAGTCTCACAACAGAGAGCAACGCGTATGAAAAGATGGTTAGCGGAGATGAATAGTCGAGACCTTTTGCAGGTAAATGGAAATGTGAACGGCGACCGACAAGGAGCAGTCACATGGTCTTCATATAATCAAAACGCAACTCTTGACTATTTCTTTGTGGATAGAGAAACGTTCAAAACTATCTCTTCGCTGAATATAATTCCAACAAGCAAAGGCGATCACAAAATACTTCTCCTTACGTGTGTACCTACAATCAAACCTCAGGAAAGTGCATCGGCCTACCAAAAAAACTGGCCTCACAAGGTTGAAATGGCCTTAACAGATTACGAATAGCACCAAAAATGACATCGAAACTTAAACCATAGAATGCTGGAAATTAACAACAAACATGGGAGTTGAATATGAATCATGTCTTTCCATCTTCAGAGTAAAATCAGGCCACAAGATACAGCCAAAAACTCCACGACTACATAAATATAACTCTGAACTGGCTGAAAGAAAATCAAAGCTAGCAACAAAGCTAAGAGCTCTAAACAAACTGAACACCGAGGGGGCATGTGAAGAAAGGGCAACGTTAAAAAAAGCCTATCGTAATTGGGCTATATCTCACAGGGCCTTACTGTTTCAAAGAGACTCTGAAGAGATGCTATCAGCTACCTCCAATAAAAACGCTAAATTCATGTGGGCTCTAATGAATCAAACAAGCGTACTACAAGGAACAGAACAGATAAACCTGATTCACGAAGAAAAATGGACCCAATATTTCCAAAAAGCTTATAGCCAGGAGATGCGAGAAGATGCTCAGATGCAAATAATCATGGATAAGACTCCATGGAATATACCATTCGAGAAGTCGGAAATTATGGTTCTGATCAACAAGGCAAGCAGTTCGCGGGCACCTGGGCCCGATGGCCTAACAAACGCCATATTAAAACAAGCACCTGAAGTGTGGGCCGACATGTGCTACGTACTGTTTAAACGAATCATCAAAACTAAACAAATACCGGAATCTTGGACTAAAGCGATTATTATTCCCATTCACAAAAAGGGAGATAGATGCAAGCCTGAGAATTATCGTCCAATATCTTTGTTGGACGTAATAGGTAAAATATTTGCAGGTATCCTCTTAAATAGATTGAAGGAATGGATCATACACTCAAGAAATTACGACCAACGGCAGACAGGGTTTGTTGAAAAAGTTGACTGCGGGCTAAATTTGCTCATACTCAATCTATTAAAGGCTAAAACTATCTGTGAAAAACAGAAACTTTACCTGGCGTGCATAGACATGGCCGCCGCTTTTGACAAAGTGGATAGACAAATCCTGTGGAAAAAGCTAAAGCAAAGGGGATGCCCTGAAGATCTCGTGGCCGCTATTAAAGCCATGCATACTGACACATGCATTCAAGTACAGTTAAATCAAAAAGGTAACCTAACCAAACCGATCCCGACAACAAGAGGCCTAAAGCAAGGGTGCCCTATGGCAGCGATCCTTTATAACTTTTACATTCTGGAGATAAAGGACCGGCTTGTCATTCCGAGAGGCTGTTCGCCTAAAATAGGCACCTTACCAGTGGGTCATCTGTTGTATGCAGATGATTTGATCATCTTGGATAAGACCCCAATCGGTTTGCAGAAAAAAGTGGAGGCCCTAGAAACATATGTCAAAGAAAATAATCAAGAAATAAATCCTGAAAAATCTGAAATCCTAATAATGAAAACATCAAGAGTCAGAGAGAAAAAGTCTTTCAAATGGTATGTCGGGAACAAAGTTATTCCAATAACAACGAGCGCAAAATACCTGGGAGCAATAATAAGTGCAGACTGGAACGACCAACCGTGGATAGAGCACATATTGCGTAAAATGAGTCAACTAACGGCACAAGCGCTTATATTGAAACAAAAATTCGGAAAGTTTTCGATTCAACCAACAGTTGACTTTTATAACACAAAAGTTATTCCGTCTGTTGCTTATGCTGGAGATACAGCACTCAGAATACCATCAGAAACTTGGGGCAAGGTCGAAGCTACATTCTGGAGAAGACTAATGAGACTACCTCAATGTGTCCCAATGATCATAATACGACATGAATTGGGCTTGTACTCCCTGCAGGCCACAATCAAATGGAAAGCCCTATTAACATTTAGAAAGACACTAATCAAAGATTGTCCACCTCAATATGAAATCTTAAAGGATGAAAACATAAAAGCGCAATTCTGGCCACTGTCCAGCTGGAAAGAAAAATGTAAAGATCTTTTACAGAACTTAAATATTTCTGAGGACACATTATGCAATAACCCTAAAAGGGTGAAGATTGCGTTACTGTGTGTTGACTGGGATAAAACAGAAACTGCTCGCGCCAATTCCAAATCTCACACGCTCTCAAATAATCTCAGATCAGTACCAAAAACTCTACCTAGTTATTTGAAAAAGAGTGGGAATCCTATTCATAGGGATCTAATCCTGCGATTTAGATTAAATATCCTAAGAACAAAAACAAATTTGAAAAAATACGGCACAGTAAGTGATAACATATGCCGGCTCTGTGAGCAGGAAGTGGAATCTTTAAAACGCCTAATAATGTTTTGTCCTGAACTAAGATTAGCAAGAGATCTATTCTTACATCCAGCATTAACTCCGACGTGTGGGCTGGATTCCGATTTATGGTGGGAAACCTTGTACGACAACCCAAATCAGAAAACCACAAGAGCTCTTGGAATTTTCCTACAAATGATGATGGTCAAATTGGAAAACAAACAGGAATCACACAGTGAAATAGAAAAGGCTCTCATGACGAAGGCAAAAGCATAATCTCTGATATATGCCTATACTCAGGCCAAACCAAAGAGGACTTGAATAAACAATTAAAAATTGGCAAGTATGGGAGGAATTGCCATAGAAATACAAGGAAGACTCCAAGATATGGTTTGGCCTTGTAAGTGAGCGAAATAAGCAAAAGTTTGTATTTATTTACTCTATATGCTTAATAAATTAAAAAAAAAAAAAAATTTGTGAAGCACTGCCCGTGAAACTACCCCATCAGCGCAATTTTGGTGAAGACCATATATTTGACACAAAAGTCAAGCGCCCAACAAGGCCCTTTTAGACGGACACCTAATTCATCACCTCCCCCACTGCTGCCATACTCAAACAACAAATGTGTACTTCTTCTGTAAGGTATAAACCATGGGTAGGAGGAAGACCAGGATCAGAACTTTGCTTGACCAGGGAAGCTGGGTATTTAAACCCCCTCTTCAAATTTGACCACATACCTCTCATGTTTCTCCAGCATGGGGTCTGGCATAGATTCACATGCTCATGAATATTCCCCGTCATCAGGCTGGGAATCCTCGGTAAAGAAAAAATCAGTATCAGTTTCTTTCAGATCTGTCTTTCTTAGTAGTAACCAATCGCTGATCTCTGGATCATACTGCCCCCAGCCAATGACTGCCCTATTCCTAAGCCCCTCCCCTGGCAGCCATCCTCAGATTTTTACCGCACGTTCAAGCGTTGGGAGTCCTTGTGCTTTAGCTCTCGAGCTTTTACTGCGTTTTTGCGTTTTTGTCATGAGATTTTCTCATTTTTTCGGTTTAATCGAGTCTCAAGCTCCACCGTTTCCACTTCCGATAACGGGGACCCGTTTCGGAATTCTTCTACGCCCCTCGAGTGAAGATTTCGTCAAGTTACGCTTCTTGGAGGTTCCAGAAGATCTGAGGCCTACCTCAACGGACATGGCCCAGGACAAGGGAAGCTAGACTCCCGAATCCAAGCTGTTCCAGAGCTGCCCGGGATGCGGATTGCAAAATGTTTTCAAGGAGGACGAGCATTAGAGATGTCTCTACTGCCTTCATGAGGACAAGACGCACGTGGAAAAGGACTGTGCGTTCTGCAAGAACCTATCGGAACGGACCAAGCAAGATCGTTGTTCCTGCCTCGCCACCTGGCTGGAGAAGGGCACAGCAGGTGAGAAGGCGAAGAAAAAGTCTGTGCGGTCTTCTAAGTCCTGTGAGGGCGCCCCGGCGACGGGGGCCCAACAGAAGGCCAAGCACCGCGAGTCCGCGGGCACCGGGAGCGCCGAAAGGTCGGGCTCTTCGGCTGCCAAGCAGGACGCGACTTCCCCGGCACGATCAACGGCGAGCCAGCGCTCTGGTTTGGGGAAGAGGAAGTCTGAGAACCCCGGTAAGCTTCTGGAGAGGCCCCGGTCGATCTCGAAGGGACCCGAGGGGGGAGCGAGGCGATGCCCTCCCCCACCCCCCAAAGCGAAGGCCCAGGATGCACCTAAGGTGGTGAGGACCTTGATCCACCCGTCAAAGGCCTCTATCGAGGTTGTCGCAGCTGCCCTGGCGAAGCCGGCAGAGACTACGCCAGTGCCCCTCGCCGGTCCCTCGGGATTATACGGCGGGCCGGTTACGGCGACGGGGACGATGATGCAACAGACATTCCATCATCACCCCGTCCTCCCCCCCCAGCACCACCCATCGGGCCTCTCCGTCCGACGAAATTGGCTCTTTCCACGCCATGATAGCCAGGGCATCCAAGCTCTTCCAACTCTGCCCTGAGGAACAGAAAAAGGAAGGCTTTCTTTACCAATGACGGGAGGCCAAGAGAAAGACAGTCCTCGCGGTACCGTTGCTCGATGACATCTGGGACGAAGGGCTGGCTATCCTGAAGAACCCTTCCACGACACCCGCAAGAGGGACAGGTACGAGAAGAAGTACCGGGTCCCCGACGCCGCCCCCTTGTGCCTCCGGGCCCAGTCTACGCCGGATTTGGTCGTATCGGCAGCGGCCAAGAAGAAAGAGGCGGGTGCGGCGGCTTCAACTTCCACTTCTTCGCCAGAGAGCGAGGGCAAGAAGTTGGACTCCATGGGACGACGAGTCATCTCGTCGGCGGCGAAGACGATTAAGGCGGCCAATGCCTTAGCGATTGTGACCCGCTACGACAGGGAGCTCTGGTTCAAGATGGCTCCCCTGCTAGACTTCCTACCGGACGACAAGAGGGCGGAGGCCCTACAGATTCTGCAGGAAGGTGAGGTGGCGTCGGATCATGCCATTACGGTGGCAACGGACATTGCCGATACCGGATTTTGCCAGCTGGGCAACGGGGTTTGTCTTAGATAACGAGGATGGCTCAAGGCTACGGACTTTTGCCAGGACGTCCAGACCAGAGTGTTGGATATGCCGTTCAACGGCAACAACCTGTTTGGGAAGACGGTGGATGAGTCCCTCCAGGCCATCAAGACCGACACAGAGAAAGCCCGAGCCCAAGGAGTCCTACAGCAACCCTTTCGGAGTTCCGGAGACAGACAGGGAGTGGGTCTTCTACGTACCGCCAGGCGGCCCGCTCCTCGTCCCAGGAGGCCTGCAGAGGCCGGGGCAAGCAAGGAGGGTCTCGCCGCCGTCGTCAAGGAGGCCAAGGCGGCAAGGCCTCTTCCAAGCAGGACTGAACCGGCTGTAGCGTCGGGCCCCCACCGAAGCACCCCGGTGGGAGGCCGGCTGACGAAGTTCGTCAGCGTGTGGGAGTCCATCTCCACCGACCGTTGGGTGCTGGACACCCTGGCCCACGGACACTCGCTAGAATTTCAAAAGAAGTGTCCTCGCATTCCTCCCGTGGCCAGGAAGGAGAATCGCGTCTCTCAACTGCTGTTGGAGGTAAGGGCGATGCTCAAGAAAGGTGCCATCGAGCTCGTCCCCAAGAGGCTCAGGGGCTGCGGAGTATACTCAAGGTACTTCCTCGTCAGAAAGAAGACAGGCGGTTGGCGCCCCATCCTGGACCTGTGTCGGTTAAACAGGCACAGAAATTCAGGATGGTCACCCTCCAGTACATGCTGGGACAGCTGGAGGAGGGCAACTTCCTATTGTCGTTGGACCTGGAGGATGCTTACTTCCACATCCCCATTCTAAAAGGACACAAAGTTCCTCAGATTCGTAGTCCACGGGCATCACTACCAATTCAGAGCCCTGCCATTCAGTTTAAAGTCGGCACCCAGGGTTTTCACCAAGTGCCTCGCTCCAGTGGTGGCACGGCTGCGCCTGCAGGGGATCCACGTCTACCCCTACCTGGACGACTGGCTAATCCCTGCAAGGTCAAGAGAACTCGCCGTCGAACGCACAGCGAGGACCGTCCACGGAACTGGGATTCGCCATCAACTACCCCAAATCCCACCTGGTTCCGTCGCAGGTAGCAGTGTTTCTGGGAGCGAAGCTCGATACAGTAGAGCGATTGGCATCTCCGTAGGAAGAAAGGACGAAGGCCATTTTGGGCAAGGTGCAGTGCCTGTTAGCCACGGATGTTGCATCTACCTTGTGCCCCTTTGCAGACTTCGGATGTGTCCGCTACAAGAGTTCCTCGACGCCCGTTGGATTCAAGCAGCGGGCAGCTTCGAAGACAGGATCCCGCTCGACGAGGAGTTCCGTCGGGCGATTCGATGGTGGGGTACCCGTGCGCACCTCACGACAGGCACAGACTTTCAGACCCCGGCGTATCAGGAGATGGTGACGATGGACGCCTCCCTCGAGGGATGGGGGGCCCACACCGGAGATCTCCACGCCAGAGGCCTCTGGCTCCCGGAGGAGAGGTCTGTCCACATCAACATTCTGGAGCTACGAGCTGTTTTCTGGGCGCTCAAATTGTTCCTTCCGTCCCTCAAGGACAAAGTGGTGAGGATCTTCACCAACAACACCACCATGGTGTTCTACATCCGGAAGCAGGGAGGCACCAGATCCCCCAGCCCTATCCAAGGAGGCCCAGGATCTGTGGCACTGGGCCGTCGCCCAGGGGATGCTTCTGGTTTCCTTCCACTTGGCAGGAATAAAAAACACCATCGCCGACTCACTCAGCAGGGAGCTGCGCTCGTGCCACGAGTGGGAGCTACGCCAGGACCAGGTGGAACGGCTCTTTCAACGATGGGGCAAACCCCAGATCGACCTGTTCGCGACGGCGACGAACTCCAAGTGCCAGAGGTTCGCCAGCAGGTTCACACAGCCGAGGAGCATGGGCGATGCTTTCTCGTTCCCTTGGGACGGCCTGTTCCTGTACGCATTCCCTTTGTTGCTGCTCCGTCTCATCAACCAGCTCAAGAGGTCCAGGTGCAGGATGATCCTCGTCGCACCGAGACAGATCTGGTTCCCGGACCTTCTGGACTTGTCAACGTCCCCACCTATCAAGCTGGCGACGGACGCGGATCTTCTCTCCAGAGAAGGAGGCGCCATTCTTCACCACGACCCGGAGTCGCTGAACTTGCAGGCTTGGCTCCTGCAGCACAAGAGTTTGGAGGATACGATATCCCGGCTGACTGCAGAGAGGTTCTTGCGAAAGCCAGGGCGTCCTCAACTCTCAAGTGCTATGGACATAAGTGGAAGAGGTTCTCTGTCTGGTGCCACGCACAGAAGATTAACCCTCTGCGGATTACGGCCCCTCAAGTATTGCCGTACTTACTGTCGCTGGCTAAAGCTGGACTGGCTCACGCCTCCATCAAGCTACATCTGACTGCCATCTCCTGATACACCAGAACTACAGGACGGGCGTCCTTGTGGTCTCATCGCCTGGTGAACGAATATATGAAGGGACTATTCCGATTGTTCCCGCCGGTGAAGGCCCCTGCCCCGGCATGGGAGCTCAACGTGGTGCTGACCAGGCTCATGGGGGAGGGGGGCCCATTCGAGCCTATGCATTTGGCGCCGTTGAAGTTCCTGTCGTGGAAGACAGCCTTTCTCGTGGCCATCACCTCCGCACAACGAGTGGGAGAGATCCAGGCCCTATCTTGCAAGCCTCCATACTTGACTTTTCACGACGCGAGGGTGGTGCTGAGGACGCACCCCTCCTTTATGCCCAAGGTGCCGTCGGGCTTCCACCTCAACGAGCCCTTGGTGTTGCCAGTTTTCTTCCCGTCGCCTTCGTCGCAGGCCGAGAGGACTCTGCACTCGCTGGACATAGCTAGAGCGCTGAAGTTCTACGTGGACCGCACGAAGAGTTTTCGGAATACATCACAGCTGTGTTTGAACTTTGGACCTGTGAATCAAGGGAAGGCTCTCTCGAAGGCTTCCATTTCCAGATGGCTCTCCGGCTGAATCTTGCACAGTCACCGGTTGGCAAACCGACCGCTGCCCGGCCGTCCGACAGCCCATTCGACCAGAGCGATCGCTGCTACCACAGCGTTCATGTCTGGTGTGCCCCTGCTGGACATCTCCAGGGCTGCTACGTGGAGGTCAACGCACACTTTCACAAGATTCTACTGCGTCTATCGGGACTCCAGGGAGGAGTCCAGGGTCAGCCAAGCAGTGCTGCGCAACCTGTTCGCTTAAGGTGAGCCTGGTGAGGAGGTTAGAGATGCTTAATGTTGAGTGGTTGTATTGCTTAATGTTGAGCCTGGTGCCACCTCCCGTGGTTGTGCATGTGTATACTGCTATGTATTCTTATGTTCATGAGCATGTGAATCCATGCCAGACCCCATGCTGGAGAAGGAACAAGTTACTTCCCTGTAACTGTTGTTCTCCAGCATGGATCTGGCATGGATTCACATGCAAACCCTCCCTCCTTCCCCTCTGCGGCTCTTCACTTGGTCATACACTTTACGTGCTACCAAATCTGAGGATGGCTGCCAGGGGAGGGGTTTAGGGAGAGGGCAGTCATTGGCTGGGGGCAGTATGACCCAGAGATCGGTGATTGGTTACTACTAAGAAAGACAGATCAGAAACGAAACTGATACTGGTTTTTTCTTTACCGAGGATTCCCAGCCTGACGGGGAATATTCATGAGCATGTGAATCCATGCCAGACCCATGCTGGAGAACAACAGTTACAGGTAAGTAACTTGTTCCTTCACTCTGCAAATAGTTCGGATTTCAAGGCCTCCAGTAATGTCTTTATTTTTTTTTGTGTATATATATATATATATATATATATATATATATATATATATATATATATATATATATATATATATATATTTTATTTTTCAACATTTAAATTCATAAAACTTGGCAATACAACAATTCATTCTCTTCCTTAATATATTTCCCATGCCTTTTCAAATTCGTTAACACAATGAGTATTTCTCAAAATTCATTATCTAACAAAGGGTAAAGGGTGATGGAAGGGAAAATTTGTCAGTTAGCAAAGCATCATTGGAGGAAGATCCACAAAGACTAAAAGAGGTAAAGACAGTAACCATCAACAACAGCGAAGAGAGAAAAAAAAACATAATTGATAACATTAATATCATGGGTTCATAAAGTGCCTCATGAGTTGCGGTTGAAAAAACATATGTTCTCTGTCTGCAACATGTTCCAAGAATGGGCCCCAAGTCTTCATACATTTCTGAAGTTTCCCTTCGAGCATGGCTGTGAGCTTCTCTAGGCCTAGCAGTTCCCACACCTTCACCCACCAGTATGCCACATCTGGTCCCTCTACTGCCTTCCAAAATCAGGCTCTTGTAATTCGAGCAGCTATAAGCAACTGAGCGGTCAGAGCTGCTCTGTACCCTGACATTGGAAAGGACCCATCTTCTCTTGCGTCTCCCAATATTAATACACGTGGGTCCATGGGAAGCAGGGATCCCGTAATTTCTTTAATTTTATATCTCGCCTCCAACCAAAACATTTGGATAACCGGGCAGTGCCACCAGATGTGGGCTAGGTCCCCCCCCCATTTCCCCACAACCATGCCAACAAGGATCAGGGTGTTCCGGATTCATTGCGTGGAGCCTGCTTGGAGGCAGATACCACCTAAAACAGACTTTAACAGCATTCTCTTTCACGATAGTACAACATGAGCTCTTCTGGGCCCTATGCCATATTCACTGCCAGGACTCCTCCGGGATTTCCAGACCAATTCATTTTCCCAGGCCTTCATATAAGGAAGGTTTTCCTCTAAGGGTGCATTCTCATAGAGTCTGTAGCAAATGGCTAATTTGTGAGATTGCTGGCCCTCAAGAACCCACAGTTCGATACTAATTGGGTTTCTTACGGCAGCGTGACGAGTGTCTTTATTAGTTAACCAATGTCTAAGTTGTAACGTTCCGTTTCCGAAAGCCCACATTTTTCTTTGCACTCTTGGAACGTCAGAGGTTCTTGGCGTACATAGAGGTTTCTCAATCTTAAGGGCTTGTCGGGACTCCAGTATTGATATGCTGTAGCAATAAGGCCTGGGGTAAATGCTGGGTTTCGGACAATGGGCCTAGGCCTGAAGTGATACCTCTCTGTGTGTGTGCCCTATCCCAATTGCAAAGCGTGACTAACGTAGTCGGTAACATCTCATCCCGAAACTTCCGAGCCTCTTTAGGGAGAAATGGAAGTTGGGCCAAGGAAAATGAGGAAAACTCTTGTTCAATCTCCCATTTAGGAGATTCCCCTGGGTTTCCCCATGACAACATCGGTGCTACTTGAGCTGCCCTGTAGTAGCACGAGATTGAGGGGAGTCCCAGCCCACCCACCATCTTCCCTTTTGTGAGGAGCTTACTAGGAATTCTAGGTTTTTTTCCGTTTCCAGATGAACCGACCTATCACTTTTTGTATGTCTATGTGCTCATTCTCAGGAATTGGCACTGGCAAGGATTGGAACGCATAAAGGAGCCTCGGAATAGGGGACATTTTTACTGCACTAACTCGACCCATCCACGAGATCTCTTGGGAATCTCAACGTTGTAGCCACTCTTTTGCTTCTTTCAGTAAGATAGGGATGTTTGCTTTATAAAGGCCTGCATAGGTCGGGGTCAATTTTATTCCCAAATAAGAGATATCGGTGTGGGACCATGGGATATGATGCACTGCCTGAATGTCACCTAGCCTAAGGAGGTATTCTGTTGGGGCCATTCCTATGGATTTCGTTGGGTTTACTTTAAAACCCGAAATGTGAGCGAACTGGACTAAAAGTTCCGTAAGGGGAGGAACAGAGTAAGGAGCATCATTCAAAAAGCAGAGCATATCGTCCGCATAAAGAGCTGTTTTATGACACTGTCCCGCCACCTCAAAGCCATGAATTCCCAGGTGAAGCCTAATGTGTTGGGCCAGGGGTTCCATCCCCAAGGGGAAAACCAGGGGCGACAGGGGACAGCCCTGTCTAATACCCTTGCCTAAGATTATCAGTGGGGTCCAACCTGTATTCAATCTAACTCTAGTCGAGGGGATTTGAAAGTTCGAGTATTAATTTTGAGAAGCCAATGCCAAATGCAAACCCTTCTAGTACTGCCTCCAAATATCCCCAGGACATGCTGTCAAATGCCCTATGGGCCTCAAAGGACAACGGGGATAATCTCACCGGGATCTTCTAGGCCAGCGCGATATAAGTCTATAGCTCGGCAGACATTATCATATGTTGAGCGGTTGCGTATAAAACCTGTCTTTCCCTATCAATGATGGGAGTATTCCCCCCACCCCTCCAGTCGCTCCGCGATTATTTTACCTAATAATTTAGCATCTGTATTTAACAGAGCGATAGGCCGATAAGATGCGCAATCTGCGGGATCTTTCCGTGGCTTTAAAATCAGTGTGGCTTTAAAATCAGTGTTGTGGCAGATTCAGCCATAGATTTAGTCACTGAGCCCACCACCCAGATCGCATTAAAATGTTTTGTTAGATAGGGGGAAAGCACGGTCTTAAATGTCTTGCAGAATTTGTTTGTAAGGTCATCCCGCCCTGGGGCCTTACCCAGTGGAAGAGACCGGATGGCTGCCTCCGTTTTTTCCAGCTTAATCGGTTCCTCTAGGAGGGCACAGACTTCAGGGGAAACCCGGGGTAGGTGTGCATCTTGTATGAATTCATGGGCCGCTTCTGGATCGGTTGGATGAGAGGCTGTGTGCTCCTTTAAAAACTTTTCCATTACTTGGAAGTTTTTCTGTCTCGGAGTAAACCTGTTTCCCATATGTCTCTCAGGGATTCTATGTAGCTACGCACAGCTTGTTTCTTTAGTTTAGCTGCCAGGAGGCGGTTAGCCTTGTTTCCTTTCGATTAATAATATTGTTTAGTACGCATTATACTATAAGCTGCCCGGTTTATATGTTGAGCTTCAAGGGCCTTCTGAGCTATCCGAACTTCTCTAAGTAATCGCAGAGTTGGTCTATTTTTGTGCAGTTCCTCTCTTCTCAAGCTCAAGCTGAGATTGGACTTGCTTTCCAAGTCTCCCTCTGTCTACTGTCTGAGCTATAATCTGGCCCTGGATCACTGCTTTTGCCGCATCCCATACAATAGCATAATCCATCCCTTCCTTATCATTCTCCGCAAAGTATTGGGTTATGGTATCTGCGATGCCGGAGCAGAATTGGGGGTCTCCCAACAGGAATTAATTCAGGTGCCAAATACGTGTGGGCACCGGGAGATTACTCAAAGGCGTCATCGTTAATTCTACAGGGGCGTGGTCCGATAACGCCTTAGGGAGGATCTCTATACCATTATTTGGGGGACCAACTTGTCTGAGACGAGAAACATATCTAATCTAGATAATCCCTTATGCACTGCAGAGATAATCTCGCTCTCCTTGTTGAAGGAAACGCCAAGCTTCTATAAGTGAATGCTCTCGAAGGAGTGCTGTGAGCACCAAAAAGTTATTTTTCTCTGCCGCAGTTGGTGGCAGGGATTTATTTTCTAATGGATTAACCACCGCGTTAAATCCCCTCCCACTAAGTCCCCCTTCCCCATAGTCATACAGTACTAGACATGGAGGCAAAGAATGTGTCCTGTTGAGAATTGGGCACATATGATACCAGAGTCACAGACCTCCCCTGAAGCGTGACTACCACCAAGATATATCTGCCATTTCCATCCCGTATAGTTCTATGGATCTTCAGAGGGGCCCCCTTTCGGACCAGAATGGCTACTCCGCATATCTTGAGGCCTGAGGAAGCACAAAATTTAGTAGGATAAAAGTTTATTATTAAGCCGGAATTCATCAGAAGATGCGTCTCCTGGAGGAATAATACCTTGGGGGTAAATCGTAGCCAGACGATGGAACAGGGCTTTGCGTTTTAGGGGGGAGTTCAAGCCCTGTACATTCAGAGTGAGGCAACTTGTATTTGGAATAGCCATTCTGATATCTGTTCAGCTCTCATGTATAGCCACAAGCACTGAGTTCTCACATAAACTTCTGCCCAGTGAGCTCTCTCATCCTTCTTCCTCCGCCTATATAGCGAATAGCAGCCTGCATTGAACCATGCTAAGTTTCCATCCGTTAGGGCCACCCCTGTTACACATAACTGCTTTACTTCAGTGTTCATAATCTGAATCGAACAGTGTAACCAATAAGACCCACGAGTATTACAGCAGAACCCATGATTGAAATTCCATGAGAACTTGTAAAACATAAACCGAGAACAAAACATGTAATCGCCAGACTTTAGGCATTTCCATAAATGCAAACAGTAATTCATTCAATACATCCATCTCGGGCATGATCCGAGTGTTGGGTGCCCAATATTCTCAAGCCTTACTTTCATCCCTTTTACCTTTTTGATTGAGCGATTCTCAAGGAGAGTCTTTGTGCATAGGCGAAAACCAGCCTTGAAGGAGGCTTTCAAGAACAACCCAACGATAACTATAATCAATTCATTGTCCTGAAAAGCCTTTGGGTGTTTATAGGCAAAGTTGGAAAGTCTTCTGCAGTAATCAAAGGCCCATCCCTCAGTTCTTACCAGGGTGTCCAGGCCTTCCAATGTAGAGCCCCATACCTCATCCAAAGAACTAAGCTCAAAACTGCCATGTCCAAAGTTTTGTGTTGGCAGAGGATTCTACACACAATAGACCTTCACCCAAGTCTCAAGTAGGGCTATCAGCCGTAGTCCACTTCGAATTCACGTGGGGTCCTCGCTTCCTTTTGATCCATCCATAGTCCCTTTCACCACACTCCAGCCTTTTGGTTTCCTATTTGCATCTTTCGGCGTAGGGCTCCAAGACCGATCCTCAGAGGAACCAGCACTTGTGTCTGGACCTCCTCCATCAGGCCCCATCATTAACTGTTTTGCCTCTTCCTCAGAACATATTGTGTAGGATCGGTTACGATGGTGAAATAGCAGCTTGCATGGGAATCCCCACTGATACCGAATCTTTTCCTCCTGTAGCCAAGCTGTAACTTTCTGAAGCCTTCTAAGATTTGTCAAGGTGGAGGGAGAGGGATCTTGAAATAGACTCAACGTCGACCCCTGGAATTTTACTGGTTCCGCCTTTCCGGCTGCAGCCATAATGTCTTCCTTCTAACGAAAGAAGTGGACCCTGGAAAGGACATCGGGCAAAATGTTTCCTTTGCTGAAATGAGGAATAGACTATGTGGGCCCTGTTCACGATCAGGTCATCGGAGTCTTTGAGACCTAATAGAGACTTGAAGAGAGCTTTAACATATTCTGCAAGATCTTGATCCTCTATTTGTCTCAGAAGTCCGTGCAGGTGAATATTATTTCTTCGGGATCAATTTTCCAAATCGGCCTGCTTTTCCGCCAATTCCTCTAGCCTGTCTTCTATGTTCTGCGTTCTCTTGGCAAGACCCCCGTAGTCATGCCCTTGTTGACAGGATGTCCTCTCTAGGTCATTAACTTTCTCTTCCAGCCCGCTTAGATGAGTATTCAGATCTGCAATAGAGCGAGCGAGGGAATACATAGAGGATTTTGTCTCTGATTTTATCTCTTGCGTTATGTCTTGCTTAAGAGTTTTCAACATCTCTTCAAAATAGTGCCTGGAGAGGACTGGCTCTGTCAGGGGCTCAGCTGCTTGTTGGGGGTGCATATTAGCCTTTGTAGATTGCATTTTCAGGTTTCTTAAATCCCCAACTCTCAAGTATGTCGCAATGTTGTTCCTTCTTGGTTTCTGCCTGGTTCTGGGCATCGCCTGTATAGATGTTTGTGCCCTTAATATGTGCTATTAATCGGTGTTCAGGACTCAGTTCACGGTGCACCCAAGAATGTGGAGATTGGCCTCAGCTGGTTCAGACGAGTGAGTAATTATTCTGAACGTACAAATGTAGCAATTAGGGTTCTCCAGGCCATAATCGGCATGCCTTCAGTCAATTTCAATCCAATTTGTCCCACAGGGTGCGGGGTATCCGCACCGCCTCAGCAGTTCCGCAATCGCCAGCCGGCGCTCGCTTCTCATTCTTCCTCGGCTTGCATGGCCCAGGCCAGCGATGTGCCCCTTTTTTGGGAGCCTCCGGCACACTCAAAGCGCATGCAGCCTATCGACTCTCACACTCACCTCCACTTGTCAGCCGTATGCCGATGCGCCCCCAACATGTCCGCTGTGGAGATTTAAGCGACCCTTACGCCCGTAATGTTTTCTAAATCCGGGCTGCCTCTCTTCTTCAACCGTCGGTAGGTCTACAGCATTTGCGCTTGCAGGAATTCAGGGGAGGCGCTTAGTTCTGGCTGCTGCGTTCACTGTTTCGGACTCTTCCCGCAGTTGGATGTCTCACCCTATGCGCTCTGCCATTTCCTGCTCCTCTGGTCGGGTGAAGCACCGTTCTCTGCAGTTCCCTTGCAGCAGTCATAGGCTGGAACGCCACCGCTCCTCGTCTGGATAGAGCGTTCGGCGTCTATTGGGTCGTCCGGCATCCTAACGCCCCGGTTCTGTGACCATCCGCACTTCTGGCTCTTCACCTACGCCGGGTCGGGAGTCAGTCTGCCATTTTACCCATTGGCAGTCCGGCAAGAGTTTCTGAAGAAAAACGAGTTCCTCGCCAGCCACAGACACTGCAACAAGTTCCTGGGAGACAGGACACCTTACAGTTCGCTTCTCAAGCTGTTTCCAATCTTTTGGGATGCCATAAATGGCCGGTTTGGGCACCCTCACTTGGAGCTTACAGCAGACGCTGCCGCATGGCGTGCTGCCTAGCCACGCCCCCCAGTAGTAATGTCTTGAGTTTACTTGCAAAGCACCAATTGCATAATGAAGCCAGGTGGCACCATGTAAACCAAATGGCGGCATGTTGAGCAAAATGAATATCATTATGGCTTTACTTTTCACAACCAGAATGGTAAACTATATGTCCCATAATACTACACATCCCAGAATGTGCTGGGATACACAAGGGCGCTCCTCTGAGTTAAAATTGCTGTTTACATACCTTTTTTGGCTACAAAGCAGAAGTCGCATGTAAGCTGGCTGGGCAATCTGTAACCTTAGTGGGAGGTAGTGCAAGTGAGTGTAGTGTGCCTGTGGACACCATCTGCTGAAAAGCAGTGGAATTGTATGCATGACAAAGGCCATTCCTAATGGCAAACCTTCCCAAACAATGCCGCGTTGGTCATTCCGACAATCCTTCCATGAAAATCGTGCAGCAGCAATCCTTGACCACAAGGCCAGTGCAACAAATCAACAGCAATCTTTAGAGCCGACACATCCACACACTATTGGCATTTAAAACTCCCATGAAAATTCAATACCCTGCTTTTGGCGATCACACAGCGAGATGTAGTAACAGCCGTTACCCTCTATTGAACAATATCGGGCATATAGTGTGCATGTGGACTGACTTTGCGACCCAAGTATACCAGAGGCATGCTGTTCCACCGTAGTGCTCCCACCCACTGGGCTACTGAGCTAAATTAGCCTTCGTTTCCCAGAAGAAACCCCCTCCACACTACACGTACAACAAACCTCAGAAGCCCCCTTACCTCATCTGCCATCCGGCCTCGCCACTGCCCGCTTTGGGGAATATACTGTGATATACCTGCCACGGTTATTGGCAACTCCATTCTAATGCTAGGCAACGGTTCTTCAGGGTAGGGGTGAGCCCGAGTGCGCATTTGGATTGGGGTAAGAGGATGGGGGCTTGGTCCACTTTATCTCACCAACAGCACTTAAATTGAAAATAGTTTTGTTTTTTGATTCCCCCCCCCCAGACTTGCCTGCCCAAAACCCATTCATCCAATGGCATGCATATATCACAGTAACTTTGGAGTATTTCCTTCTGATCACATATATGGACCCTTCATATGTCGCACACAATGACGTAGCCTTATCTACGTACAGGTTTGATATAAGCTGCGAAAATACCTTTCCTAAAACCCCAGGCCATTTTGGACAATTGCATTCTGGTCTTTGTAGTCTCCCAGGGTGGATGATGGAGGTTAACAGGGTGCTGATACCAAGCGCAACGGTGGGGTCTTCCTGGCACTGAGCCGGTGGATGCCACAAAGGGCGCGGGGGTGTTGATGGACTGCCTCATGTCACATCAGACGACAGTTGATCGGTGGGGCACCTAGCGAGTGCTGCGTGCGCTGGAACCACGCCTGGTAACCCTTGGAGCGGGTGCGCTACACACGCAATGTTTACCGCACCCTGTACTACTTTTACACTGACAAATGCTGTAGCTGCATTCCTTTAATACTACCCCTAGCCAGCGATTGTTGCACTCTTCGCACCCCGTTGACACCATGAATTGGCCGTGGTGTAAGCAAATGAAAATATTTACCTTTGGCTTCAATATTTAACAATGAACTTACCCATGTGGAATGCAACATTCCAAAGATCAATTTAAACAATGCACCTGCCTGATGGTTGCAGATTGAAAGAAGAGTTCCCAATGTGGGAACGTACGTCCCCTGCCCACTCTTATGATTGCATAAATGAAATGCAATGTGCAATTTTTGTCTCCAACTCGGCTGCCTTATAAGACCATGAAGGTTGCCTGTGCGCCATGCCACATAACATCAATTTGATGAATGTGGATCCTTTCAACGCAATGCTGTGTGCAGTATCTGTCACTTGCTCAATCTCCCCAGATCAACTCTTCCTCGCCTTAACTTCGCCTGCATCTCTCCCCTGTGATGCTAACCCGACGGCCGCACACCAACAAGGCCGCCCTAGCGTGAAACTCTGCTCTCCATGCTGGTCTCTGTCTTAACCTGGAAGCAGGACCAAACGGGGTGCCCCAGAGCGCTGGCTGCCTTTATGTAGGGGCTCATTGGCTGTCTCTCCCAGCGTTGCCCCCTGATGACGCATCTACCCCTCCAACCATACACTAGGCTATGAGTTTAGAAACCCCCTTAGCATAAGCTGGGCCAAGAGGTCATGCCCTCTAAGTGCGCCCCCGCTGAGAGGCTGTTTGCAACAGCATGGGAGCCTCGCATAGTATGCAATGGTGTTTTGAGTCCTATGGGATGAAAGGTTTAATTTCGGTTCTATGGTACAATGTTGGAGTGTCCTGCCTGCGAACCTGGCGAAAGTGGTTAGAGCCCGAGGTCTGCAAAACATTATGAAAGTAAAAGTGACTGTTTGTATGTAAGTTGTTTTTGTTTTAATTTCTGAAAATGCCACGCCTCGAAGGTGTTTAATGGAAAAGGGGGTGTTGCCTTTTTCCGCCCAGCAGTGGGGTTATGGTGGTGTTGCAAACTAAGTTGACAGGTTTTTGAAAGGATGTGTTGGAGCGGCAGCTGTCCGATGGGGCAACAGGGCAGCAGTGTTTGCATAGCGGGGCTAACCCCTACTATTGCCCCTTCCATAATAACAATAACCTGCATAAATCCCCATACCCTGCTTACCCCCAATGACAAGCAGAGACTTTCTGAAAGTTGGAAACATAATGCACTTTATTGGGAACATATTGTTTGCATCATTAGTTATACTATCTGGCGGCCGCAGCCAGGCTCAGGTCTTATGAATGCGTGGCCCAACACAGTCCTTTCCTGGGTGGCTCCGCCAATCCTGTTTTACAAAGTCCCATGTCCAAATCCTGTGAGCCTTCTCACACCAATTCCGTTCTTGCGAGAACGGCCCACCCTGGTATCCGGCTGCCAGTTCATTCACTCCCATTTGGACAACGGAACAAACCCAAGGCCACTGCATCGGTTGTTGAGGAGCTCCAACCGTCCCTAGTGGTATTAGTGCCTGTGTCACCCCCATCTTGACTGAAGCAGTCAGTGGTTGTAGCTCATGGACCAGACCACAGCGTGCCTCCTTGTCTGGTACCGCCCTCGTAACTCTTCCTGCGACAGAAATTATAGTTAGAACATTTTTGTTACCATTACCTAGTGAAGGAAACGGGTTACTACGAGAAAGTCGTGCATCAAACCCAGTAGAATATTCAAACAAGTACCATATTTACACTCTCTCTACCCAGACTTGTCCTCCTGGCAAGAACCCTGTCTTTTCCATTCTTGCCCTTTTCTTCCTTACAGCTTGGGTGGGCAGGTGGTGGCTGCTGCCTGGGCTGGAAAAAGAGGCATTGATCTCTCAGCCCAGGCAATTTATGCCCCTGAAGGGGCCGGCTGTTTCCTGCCGGACCACAGAGGGCACCTGCACTACGCCCACCTCGAGGAGGAGAGCCCACTGAGGGGTTGGCCAGAGGGGCGGCCCACTATGTGAGCTGCACCTCTAGCGCCCCCCTGCGTGGGCTGGTGCAGCTGCTGAGTAGAGTGAACACAAAGTTGCTGGACTTTTGTGCTGCTACACATCGCATCACAAAAACCCCTGACTCTGCACACTCCAAGGCAACATGATACAAGGCTGCACTAGTGCAGTGGTGATTCAGCTGATGAGTGCTATAGTGCAACATTTGTTGCTGGAGCTTTGCTGTCTAAATGCTAGCTATGCTTACTTAGCAGGGCTAACACCTACGGCAGACACCCCCAACACAGGAATACATCATCCGCATTGTTTCACCACATAATTAGACAACCCCTTTCTGATTAGAAAAACACATTGCCATTTTATTGTAAAATACATGGTCACTTTATTGGAGTCATCCTAACGGGCGGTCCTAGCCAGTGCCTTAAGTGGGACTAGAAAATTAGCTGAGGCTCAAGGTGGCGTGGCCTAATGGCGAGGGGGGTGGAATACAGGCTTGTTAGGCCACACCCCCTTGACGGCACTGGCTCAATGGGCTACAGGTACCCTTGCCAGGCAGCGCTGATCTCTGCATTTATTTTCCAAAGGCTTGCCTGGCAAGGGACAGCGCCTCGCCTTGTCAGCCTTAAAGGTGAGGCCGGTGGAAGCAGAGGCCTTTTTTCAAAATCCTGAAGCTCCCGCTCATTCGTGGGAGCTTTATTATTATTTTTTTAAAAAGGGCCTCCGTTTCTCTCGTAATGGTGGCGCCGGTCCAAGGGCATCTCTGGCCTGAGGGATGCCTCACAGGGGCCAGTGCCACCATTATAGATGAAAGGCATTTTTCTTAAGTCTGAAGCTCTCGCACATGAGCGAGACTGTGAGTGTGGCATGGGTGGGGTGTAGAGCTCCACTTTACTCCAGGAAGCCCCTGTCACTCTACCTTACCTTCCATAGCATAGATTGCCATAGACTTAAAACAAGACATACTTAGGAAGACCCGTGACCACTGTAAATGGATTGTAAATGTCGCCTCGTGATGCACATGAACTTACTTGCCAATTTTAGCTAGTGCCACACATGTAGGGAACTGAACCTTAGCCTGCGCCGCATCTAGATAGAAATGCGATTATTAGCATGTGCCACACTCAGGATTCTTAACTTTAGCTTGCGTCGCATCTAGATAGAAATGTGAATGTCCGCATGTACCGCAACTAGATGGAATCCCATAATTGCAAGGACAGCAATGTCAACTAACCACCCAACTAACAAGATCATCCCTCTGCATACACCTCTCAAACTCTAACCAAACGCAACCACAAGCCTTAAACGCAGCAATCGACCAAACTTCACAACAATGCAACAACAAAACAAACCACACATAGACTTGCACAACAGCACACAGCGACTATCGACCGTAAAACACCCCAAGTCCAGCCAACGGACCCACTGGGCTGGGGCTGCCAACAGCACATCACTGCTCTCTTGCACTTTTCCAGCTTATTTCCACTAAACCACCTCCTCTCCTCCCTCTTTTTCAGAGCTGCCAGAGCGCCAGGGGACTACTTTGGTGGTGATAGTGCGCGGTACAAATGTCCTTTAACATTAACGTTTACGTTTGGAAAGGATTTGGGCCTCCGCAGTGGAGAATGCAGAGTCCAGCTTGGACTGGAGGGTGGCTGCTGCCACCACAGTTAACTATGGGAGCGGACAAGGCGACACAGCTATATCTTCCGAGGCATGAAGCTTGTATCGAGCATCAATCCTCTTGAGATGCTGCCCAGAAAGCACCCCCTCCTGAGGAGCAGGGGCCTTGGGCACTGGAATGTCAAGCAAAGCCATGTCAGCACACGGTCATGAAATGCTCTGATAGAGCGGGGCTGTTCATCGCTGTCCTGGTCTGCTTGGTCCTCATCTGGTGAACAGAAGACTGATCGACTGCACATGGCGCCTACGGTTTTAAAGTGTTATCTGGAGCAGTCTGTTATCTGGAGGAGGTGGCACCACCGGGACCTGCGTAGGAACAGGAGGTGGTACCAGATGTCTAGGATACATTTCCCCAAAAAGACCCTTCAAGTATTCCCTCATGGGATCCGAATGTATGAGCATCTGAAATTTCCCAAAAAACGCATCCTCAGACTATGATCTAGGTTTTGGAGTTGGTAGAGGGCGCTTGTGAGGGGCATACCCCCATGAACGCAATGAGGATGGTTGCCAGGGAGGCCCACCACCGGCTGGATCCACATAGGTCAGGGGTGCTGAACCAGGATGAAGCGAGACTGTATGAGGCCGTGGTGCTTGAGCACGCCAATCGACAGAAGGGCGGAACAGGCTCTCAGGGCAGGAAGGAATGTGTGGTAACATCCGGTGCAAGTTTCAAAAAAAGGCTGGATGTGCGTAAGAAGCCATGGTGAGTATAGGAGCATGAGAAAGTCTGAACTAAGTGGGGGCATTGGGAGTGGCAGGTGGTGTGGGGGACACCTCCAAAGTGTGGAAGTTAAAGGGCAATCCTAGTCAGCGAGTAGTTTTAGCTGTGGTTCCAGCCGCGAGCGGTATCCGATGGCTGCGCATGAGAAAGTTTCGGGGGTTCGATGGGCACTGACCCCGTTTGCAGCCTGTTGAGACTCCTCGTCAAGTGAATGCAGTGGTCTCTGGCTTATTCACTCCAGGCAAGGGTGTGGGAGCTACTGCCTCGTAGTTGGCAACCAGAGGCGGACGTTCGCTATGAAACAACCGGAAGTGACACATCACCCGAGGATAATAAAATGGCGATGAAAGGGCCATTACACTAAAGGAGGCTGGGACCGCCCCCCATGTTTTGTTTGCCGACTCCAATTAAATGCGATCTGTTTGTTCCAAAAATATAAAGGTTTCTGTGGTCTATTTTGTATATTGCCTTTGGGTCTGGGGTATGGGGCCAAAGTAGGGGATGGCCCTGCTGTGCAGAGCAGCACCCCCGATTGCAAACGAAGATTCTCCTGAAAAGCTTGTGCTGCAGCTTGCAGCAGGCATTCACTCCCATCTCCAAAACCCATGTAGTGAAACTCGCCTATTGGGATTCTTCCCGCGATTCTTTGTTGTAGCAGTTAGCGCTGCTATGAACAGCTCCTTCATTGGAACCCTTCATGCGAGCCTCCTCTGCAGTGGGCAGTTCCTCAGCTCATAGCCAGGCGTGCACGCACAGCTTCCCGCATTAACTAAAGCAAAATTTTTCTATCCCTTCTGTCAACCAGTGGATAAATCGGCCCCCAGGGTGCGCTCAACACTTAAAGGAAATGTGTTTTTGCAGTTAAGAATTCTTTGCGAGTGTGAACCATCCTCCGTTTATACACTTTATTTTGATTTCTCACTTGTTGATGTAATGGTGTTCCCTTCTAAAATCGATAGTTGCCGATTAAAAAAAAACAATGTGCCAGCCGGAGTAAAGAGTGAAAACGGGAGCTGCACCCTCGAGGAGTTTAAAGCAAGCTTTGGATTGCTAACGTGCAGAGCAATGGGATGCACCGACCGAGTGTTGGTGGAATTGGGGAGACTTCTCTTTATAACCCACATAGAAAGCTTGAATTTAATTAACTTTGATCCACAATCCATTGCCTGTCTTTCTATTTCCGGCTGGACTCATCCATTGGGAGAAAAACTGCTACACACAGCATTTTTGCCTCGCGCACAGGATCGTGTGAATCTACTAATAGACATGTAAGGTACATGTGGATAATAATCTATTGTATAGATTTGGTGCTCTACAAAACGAATTCATTGTGCTGACGAACCCGCATGTTCCTGCCTGAAATTCTGATCCCACCGATTATTCAGATTTGGAAAGTCTCTTGCGTTAGATGTGGGAGAAGCACCTCATTTGGGTTCAGTCTGGTTGCACAAACTGCTTTATTTTCAGCATGCTTGAGTTTGTGTGTGTTCTTCAACCCTTTTCCAATGTGTGTACTTTTTCTGTTTTTTAAAAAAAAACATGTTTTTAAATGTTCGTTTTGTCTTGTTTAGCAATGTAGTTTAAAGCCCAGTTGCTCCCGTATATGGGAACACTGCACCCCATGGAAAACAAGTCCTTTTCGTTTGTAATTCAGCGTGCAAACCCTTTCAAATTAACCCTTTAAATGCCAGCAACGAGCCGGCTCGTCGGTAAAAACCGCTCCAGGTTGCCTAGGATATAGGAAGGCAACTGCTTGCTCAACATCTTTACAGAAGTCTGCACGTCTCTGGGAATCTTGCATTTATAAAACGTGAGGGTTGTAGAATGTGTCTGCGAGAGCACAAGAAATGGGATTGGCTGAACCTTGAAGGTTGGTGAATAATGCCAAAGGTGAAGATAAATGCCTACTGTCTGACTACCCTGCCAACTCTGCCCCACCACCGAGTTGGAGACTGAAGCTAGGCAGAGAGAGTTGGACCATGTGAACCAGTGAGAGTTTTGGAGCCATGCATGACTGAGAATGTGATTGAAAGGGAGGGGTCTGAGAGTGTTACAGGTGGACATGGGTATAGCCGAAGAGTATGGGAGTGTTTTTGGGTAGACCGATCGCCTTATGAAAACTTTATTTACGTGAGTAGCTGATTAATAAAATAAATCCCCATGTACTCCTCTAGAGGATCCTGGGCGTGGGCCTCTTGTCAGTGTAGCCACACTATGTGCTTGTCAGCATTTCCATATTTCAATATTGCTGACTAAAGTGCCTGATCATTTTTGATTAAGAAAAAAAATCTTAGTCCATGCTAGACTTTCCGTTCATTCAACCTGATCTAGCCTAGCATCCTCTTCTAGGCCACCATTATCGTATCCAGGGCAGATACCCTATTTAGTCCACCGAGAAGACTGTGAAAATCCTCCAGCTAGTTGCCTATTTAAAATTGCTGTGGTCAGTCCATGGACCAAAACTTTTATAGAGCTTTCCAGATCGCACTGCAGTGTCCCGGTGTCCCGTCATCTATACGTTTTTTCTCAATGGCTTTAGTACATTTTTGCTTATAAAATTCATAAGTAGACATTCACTCTGGATCAGACGTTTTCTGACTGTTGGTAGATTGGAATGAATCTCCTTACCATGCTGCACACATATCCAGTGCACCCACGCACCGTACGACACTATCTCTCTCCACTAACTTGAACTACGGTTCCCGAGGGTGTTCAACCTACCAGGGCTTTGAGGTCATACCAATGATATATAGGGCGCTATATAAATGGCAAGTAACATAACATGCAGTTCACTGACAAGCTGTTGCGCTAATATGTCTCAGCTGAATTGTTTTCGAATAGGCCCTTTGATTCCCTGAACCAACCTGCTTTCTTCTTTTTCATTGTTCATGACGGACCTCCTCCATCCCCAAAGCAGCCCATTATTAGACTGCCAAGATTTTTTCTGCGATTAGCAGACTGGTTAGTGCATTTTAGTCACACCGATGTAGTGTTTGTTTAAAATGCTGCATTCAGCAGTGAATAAGGAGGTGTAAGGCTTGTCCCACAGTCATGATCTTTTAAATCTGAGGCCCATTATTGCAATGGGATTAGGCCCGGATTTAGTAAGCACTTGTCTCTAATCCTCTTGATGAATGCCGTTAAATTCCTGGACTACGCTGGGGAAGCCACTCTCACACTGGGAATTTCAGCTCTGTTGATCTGTTACACTTGAATGCACCCTTTCGAAAGATGCATTGCAGGTCCCCTCCACAAATTGGCTGCTGCATCGTTTCCGACACTGTACACTTTTCTTTTTGGGATATTACAGTCTTGACATCAGTAATTTAAAACCAAGTTTTTGTTCAAAATTGCAAATAAACAGTTTCACTGGAGTTACCTCTCTATGGCGCATTCAACAAATCTCCTATCTGCATGCCACAACCAGGGCTGCCACTGTGACAGTATGCCATCTGCAAGGGTGTAATATCCTTTTTGGCTTTCAGTAATGATGGGGGTAGCCCCGTCTCTGAAAGGGCGGTCAGCACTGTGGCCTTTTACTTGCATAAGGAGGGGGAGACCCTCCCCATAGTTTAATCTTTGGACCCTTGAATAATTAATCTGGAACCTGTTTGGGAGTATACTCTATTCCAAAATACTCGGCCGTTCAGGGGAAGACTAAGATTTCCAAGGAAGAGGCAATCTCTTCCACCCCCTCCCCCCCTCACTAACTCGAGGGAACCATTAGGGTGACTAGCTTTTGGATATCCAGCTTTCTCTAGGGCCTTGCTCCGGGTACATCACCATTGGCCACAGCAAACCCTGCCACAGTGCCAGGTGGGGAGACTGCCTTTAGGTTGAGGTCAGGCTATGGCATGCCAGTGCATGATGGAAATCGGGATGGAACTGCGTGCAAGCAGAACACTCCCAGGGCCCTACTCACTAGAGGTAGCACCCCCTGCAAGTGGTCTTTGGAAACTTCCAGTTTGGAAGGGCAGCCCAATCGCTAGCCTTATATTTATCAGAATCCTCTCTGATGCATGATGGTCTCCAGCATCTGAGTTCCTCTGGACTCAGACTTTCTGCGGTCTCTGCATCTGTCACCCGCCTGGATTTCAAGTGCTGCTGATAGCAGACCGACTGCCATGAGTCTACGGCTCGCAATTAGTCCCCACTGCTAAATTGCACTGCATTGTTGATTCAGCCACCCTGATTCGACCCCAAATCTGTGCTGAAAGAGCTCAGATGACCGGTTGACACCAACAAAACCTGTAAAGCAAGGATAAAGTTACTGCTAGTGGTTCCCCATCACCCCTCCCATTCTACTTTAAAGGGCCCTATTGACTTTTAAACCCTGCGCTCTACCCCCCCGCCTCCAAATAAATAACTTTAACAATTGCTGCCCACATCTTTCCCTGTGCACCCAGAGAACCTATTTATTCCAAAGTCTGCATTCTATGTTTTCCCTTTCAGTCGTAGGTTGTAGTGTTTTTGAGGAGTGCGTTTTGTATTTTTCTTTTAAATTATCTTTTTTACCTTGGATGGACATATTTCTTTTGCTTCCATAATATTTTGATATTGGCTGCTTCTTTCTTGTTCAAACCCCTCCTGTAGTGTGTAGCCTGTGATAACTAAGGAGGGTATCCAGTGATGTTACCAAATTGAAAACAACAAATGAAATCTTACAGGAAAAAAATACCGAAAAGTAAATATATATGGGGTGGGGGTAAAGGGTATACTCCTACGTCCCGTCCCCTTTCTTCCATACTTATTGGACATCTCTCCGTCCTGTGGGACGGGACCGGAGCACTTTGTAAAAAGCATCCACATTTTTTTCAAAAATGTGTCCCTCCTCTCTTTCCTGCGCGGGGCCCGGCACGCGGCCATAACGCCGCCCACCTTGGCTCCACCCCGCGCATCGCCATTCAGTCCTTTTCTCCCCATGATCGGGGCCGGACGCACTTGCATCCTCTGAAGATTTTCTTCCCTTTTTATCCCTCTATGGCTCTCGCTAGCGTTCCTTTACTAGTCTGTCTTTTTTAAACTAGATTTTCCAGACTGTTCATCGTGTCACCGTCGCTTCACGAGGGTGGATCCCCATCCTCTTTGTTTAGAGTGTTTGGGTCCGGAACACCGTTGGGACTCCTGTTTTTACTGTGACTCCCTTTCGGTCCGGGGACTTCAACGTCGGTTGGAGCGGTGGGAGGAGGTTTTGGGGACGGACTCCTCCTTCTCATTTTCAGGCGTTCATCGACGAGAAGAAAAAACGCCCGGTAAGCTCTTTCATTTTCAGAGCAACCCGGCCGGGGGATACCTTCCCAGGTTCCTTTCGAGCCGGGAGGGGCGTTGATCGCTCTGTTACCGGGGTTCGCCATGAGGTGCCTGTCGGGCCTAATAATTCTACCGGAGGTTTCTCTGAGGGTCTCCGTAAGGGGCCTGTGATCACCGGAGTACACTCCGAGGCCCCTCCTGTGGGGGCTGTGTGTAGACAAAGTTCTACTGAGTCGTGGGGTACCGGAGCTTGCTCTGAGGCCGCTCTTTCGGCTTCCCTCAAAAACAAAACCGGGGTACGCCCCGAGGTCTTGGCTGGGCTTGAGGTTAACAAACGGATGTTCGAGGCCCGTGCCGATAAGGCTTCTACCGGGCCTAGGTCCGAGGTCCCTCGTACAGAGGCTAAGGATACCAACAGTTCTGAGGGGCCGGGCAAGGCCCTGTCGGTGACAGCGCACCATTCCCACTCTTGTGGTGACACCAGATCTGTTGAGGGGGCAAAGGAGAAAGTTTCTTCTTTTACCGGCAGTGCCGAGGCTCTTCCGTCGAAAGCTCAGTTGGCGGTTGGTATGTCGCAGAAACATTCCAGGCCTCATAGTACCGGCTCGGCCGAGGTTCCTTACGTTAACGCTAAAATTAAGACCCCTGATCCATCGACTGGGACCCCTGCCTCACTTCCTCACGTGCCGCCGTTCCCCTCAGATGAGGACAAAATGGCGGCCGTTCCCACCACGACCACGGTGGCCATTTTAGGTACTACCCCTACAACTACACCATCGGCCCCTGGTGTAGGGTTGGGTCCTTCGGGTGAACCTAATGTCCCTTGTGCGCATCCTTACCCGCCGGTTTATGATTGGAACGCCCGGATTCCTCTTCCGCACAAGGTTTTGTTGCCCGTGGGGGCGGCTCCCTTGATTTATGTGGATACGTCGGCAGAGGGGCCGGTGTGGCACCCTTCCCCGTTACATCCCTGGATTTGTCCACCTCATGAGAGGCCTCCTCAGGTTCCGAAACAATCTCCTGAGGACGCCTTTTTTGGTAAATTTCAAGCGCTTATGCGCACCGATCCCATGAGGGAATATTTCAAGGGGCTTTTCAAGAAGATATATCCACCTCCGGCTCCACCCGTTCCGACGGTGGTTCCGCCGGCGCCTCCCTTGCCCATGGTGCCTCCCCCCTGCGCTTCCGCCTGTTCCACCATTGTCCCCAGTGGACAAGGCAGTGCCTGACATGGCTAAGCAGGATCCGGACCTGTCAGATGACCCTCAAGGCCATCAGGACAACAAGGACCTGCCCCGCTCTACCAGAGCTTTCCATGACCGGGTACTTGACATGATGAGCTTCTTAGATGTTCCGGTGCCCGAGGCACCTGCTCCGTAGGAGGGCATGCTTTCTGGGGCGTTCACCTTGTCTCCTTTGGAGTATACCAGCCTGTTCTTGCAGAAGGACGTTCTGGCCGAGGTCCGAAGAGTTTGGGAAAAGCCACACTCGGGACTTTTTGTAAATAAAAAGATTGACGCAAGGTACAGGCTACATTCCTCGGAAGAAGTGCCTTTGTCGTCTTGTCCGCCTCCCTCCTCCACAGTGGTGGCTGCGGCCACGTTGCAATCCAGACCTGCAGCTTCCTCCTCCGCAACGGCTACGCAGGTCTTGGGAAAGGAGGACAAGCTCCTGGACTCACTAGGGAGGAAAATCTTTGTCAATTCGGCCTTACAGCTCAGGCAGGCTAATGCAGAATTGATTTTGGCGGGAGCTAACGTGCAGATGTGGAGAAGTCTGTCGGAGTTTGAGGAGCACATTCCGGTCGAGAAGTTGGAGGATTTCAGAGGAGGCCTTTCCGATGCCAGGGTCTTGGCCCAGGATCTCCTGGAGGCTGCGGCTCAACACGTAGACACCTCGGCTCGGGGTCTGATGCTTGGGGTTGATACCTCGCGGCAAGCGTGTCTGCATGCCACTAAGTTCTCGAAGGAGGTGCAAGACAAGGTTCTGGACCTTCCATTTGATTGTAAAGAGCTTTTTCACTCTTCTACTGATGTAGAGCTCGCCAAAACCAAAGATAGCACTCAGACGGCTAAATTATTGTCTGTTCTGGTTAAAGCTCCCTTCAAGTCTCAAAGGCCGTTGTCGCAAGGTCGACCTTCCTCTGGTTTTAGGGGCTTCCTCGACCGCAAAAATCGCAGAGTGGATACTCCTGCGGGGAATAACCGCCGTAGACGACAGCATACGCGGTTTCACTCCCGCTCCTCAGCCGCCTCATCAGGTTCAGGTGGCACCGCCACCGATAAGCCTGCCAAATGAGGGTTTTCCACGCTTGCACGAGACCCCGATGGGAGGACGCATTGCGTCTCATTGGGAGGCGTGGCAGGCCATCACAGAAGACAGATGGGTCTTGTCAGTCGCTCGAGCGGACTTCTGCTTACCTTTACCCCCTACCCCACCCGTCAACCCTCCTTTTCAGCTGTCGGGCTCACCCTCCCTCAAGGCTGAGGTTCAGAAACTTCTGCACCTCAGGGCTGTGGAACCCGTTCCCCTTGGGGAGCGAGGGGAGGGCTTCTACTCCCGGCTGTTTACAGTGCCCAAACCCAACCAGGCTGGCCTGCGCACCATCCTAGACCTTTCCCAATTTAATCTTTTCCTACCCCAAGAGAAATTCAATATGATTACGCCCAGCCAGATACGCTCCTCCTTGCAGATGGGCGATTGGCTCAGCGTTGTGGATCTTCAGGACGCATACATGCATATCCTGATTTGGAACCCACAAAGGAGATATCTCTGCTTCTCTTTGGGAGAGGAGCACTTCCAGTTTCAAGTGCTTCCTTTTGGCCTCAGCTCGGCGCCGCGTGTCTTCACGAAGATGTCGGTGATTGTGGCCTAACTTCGTCTCCAGGGTATCCATGAGTATCCATATTTGGACGACTGGCTCTTATGCCGGGGTGCGCCCCGAGGCCTTGGTGGGGCTTGGTGCTACCGAACGGATGTTCGAGGCCCGCGCGAGTAAGGCTGTTCCCGGACCTGGGTCCGAGGTCCCTCGTACAGAGGCTGAAGCTACCAACATTTCTGAGGGTCAGGCAAGGCCTTATCGGTGAAGGTTGTTTCTCACCGTTCCTGCTCTTGTGGCGACACCAGATCTGTTGAGGGGCCAAAGAAGGGAAATTCTTCTTTTACTGGCAGCGCCGTGGTCCTTCCTGAGAAGGCTAATTTGGAGGTTGGTATGTCGCAGATACATTTCAGGCCTCATAGTACCAGCTCTGCCGAGGTTCCTTATGTTAAGGCTAAAGTTAAGACCCCTGATCCATCGACGGGGACCGCTGCCTCACTTCCTCACGTGCCGCAGTTCCCCTCAGGTGATGAAAAAATGGCGCCCATTCCCGCCACGACCGCGGCGGCCATTTTGAACGCTACCCCTACAGCTGCGCCATCCGCCTCAGGTGTAGGGCGGGTTTCTCGGCCATGTGCGCATCCTTATCGGTCAGTTTATGACCGGAATGCTCGGATACCCCTTCCGCGCAATTTTTTGTTGCCTGTGGGGTGGGCACCTTTCGTTGATCTATCCATCCAGATATAGGAGTGGGCCATGCTTCATGGCATCTGGCTGCTTGCGGTGCACATCCCGGGCTAGCTGAATGTCACAGCGGATGCCCTCAGCCGACTGACAGTGGTCGGCTACGAGTGGGAGTTGAAGGCAGAGATCCTCTCATGGATTTTCTTGCGTTGGGGCACACGGAGGTGTACCTCTTCGCTACGGCGGTGAACAAGAAGCTTCCTTAGTATGCCTCCACAGGGGGGCTGGGAGCCTCCTCTCTGGGGGATGCTCTCGAGATTCCATGGCACCACATGAGAGCTTACGCCTTCCCGCCTCTGCCTCTAGTTCATCGAGCAATTGGGAAGCTGAAGAACTCTGTGAACTGTTCCCTTCTGCTCATGGCCCTGTGGTGGCCGGCCAGTTTTTGGTTCTCAGAACTTCAAAACCTGTCGGTGTTTCTGCTGGTCAGGTTACCAGTAACCCCAGATCTTCTTCATCAAGGGGAACAGCAGATGTGGCACCCCTCCCCACAATCGCTCAGCTTGGCGGCATGGTGCCTGAGTTCAAGTCTTAGAATTTTTTAACTTGTCTACGGATAACATGCATATTATCCAGGCAGCCAGGGAACCCTCGACCAGATCCCAATACAGGAGTAAATGGCTGTGGTTCTGTCGTTGGTGTTTGGAAAAGCAGTTGGATCCAAGTGTGGCTACGATTGACAAGGTGCTGTCCTTCGTGTCCTCCCTTGCAGAGTCGGGTGTTTACGTTTTGTCATGCAGAACTTACCTTTCAGCGGTTTCCGCTTATCTTGCTATAGACCAATGCTCTTATTCTCTGAGTAACCCAGTGGTTAAGAGGCATTTTGCAGGCTTAACACTTCTCTACCCTCCGGTTCGTAGTCTGCACCCGCCTTTGGACCTAAATGTAGTCCTGACGGTGCTGTGCCATAAACCCTTTGAGCCAATGGCTACGGTTGACCTCAAGTACGTGTCTTGGGAAGTGTCCTTTCTGGTAGCTGTTACGTCAGCGAGGAGAGTGAGTGAGCTCCAGGCATTGTCGGTGGAGCACCCTTTCTTGGTATTTCACAAGGACAAGGTAGTCCTTCGGACAAACCCAGCTTTCCTTTTCCTAACAAAGATAGTGACCGAATTCCATCTGACTCAGTTGATTTCCCTTCTGGTCTTTTTTCCGAACCCTGCTTCGGAGACGGAAAGGGTTCTACACTGCCTGGATGTCCGAAGAGCTCTTCGGTTCTACCTGGACAGGACTTCCGAGCTTCGGAGCTCTTCCCAACTGTGACCTTCGGTAAGCCTCAGGGCAGGCCGGTGTCTAAGGCATCTATTTCCAGATGGATTACCGCCTGTATCACAGAATCTTTCACTGTCCAAAAGCTGAAACCTCCTAAAGGTATCCATGCACACCAAGTGCGAGGCAAGGCAGCCGCGGTTGCTTTTCAGAAGTATGTTCCCTGGGAGTCCATTGCTAAAGCGGCTACTTAGGCCTCCCCATCTGCTTTCTGTAAGCATTACTGCCTCGATATGAGCTCTAGAGCAGACGCTCAGTTCGGCCAGGCTGTGCTGAAGAACCTGTTTCACTAAGGGGTATTTCCATCCACCCATAGTTCCTCTAAGGAGTGCTTGGGGAATCTCCCATAAGTATGGAGGAAAGGGGACGGGACGTAGGAGTATTACCAGGTTACTCGCCCTAGTGACCACCTTACTCCTAAGTCCATAGTCCCCTTTCCTCCAAACGCCCGCCCGCCGTCCCCTCTAATAAGGTTCCTCTGTTATTGCTAATGGGTCTTTGACCCCGCGATAGAAACGGACTGATGGGAGATGCGCGGGGCGGAGCCAAGGAGGGCGGGGTTAGGGCTGCGTGCCGGGCCCCGCGCAGGAAAGAGAGGAGGGACACATTTTTGAAAAACATTTGGATGCTTTTTACAAAGTGCTCCGGTCCTGTCCCACAGGACGGAGAGATGTCCCATAAGTATGGAGGAAAGGGGACTATGGACTAGGAGTATGGTGGTCACTACCGTGAGTAACCTGGTAAACAAAGTGTGCAGGTGGGGTGCGTTAGAAGCATAGGGAAATGAGGGACTTGTCGGGGGGGAAATCAATTTTCGGTAAGATTTAATTTGTGATTCTTTTCAGTAAGATCATAGATCCCCTAAAGAGGCGAAGGAAGTATACCTGTTGAGCTGTACCCATTTCACTTTTGATTGGGATGCCTGCTGGTTTATTAGTGTTGTTGGGCTATTGAGCTTTATTCACGACTCAATCCAATACTTCAGCAGAGCAGTAGCCAATTCGTCAGACACAGGATTTGAGGCCCGAGGTCAAACATTTGGTGAGACCCCTTATTTTTTTTCACTGGTCCAGTGGCAGAGTTTGTTGGTTGAATGGAAATCGACTTCATTGTGTCTGCATGGTTTGTGCACCCCACTAATCTTTTGCACCCCTGATGCTTGCCTAAGAGGAGGCATGTAATCTCATTTGGACCCAAATATCCCCAATGCCAACTCAACAAAAAAAAGTTGTCTCTTATGTACATTGGTGCTGCTCTCTCTTTAGGCAGCTTTGTTTTGCTGTAGAAACTGCAGTTTACTACTGTTAAATGATCCTGCTATGCACCCTGGCTCTGGTATGTTACCAATGCAGATAGGACTGGCTGAGGACCTCCTCCTAAAAACATCTTGCCAATTGCTCTAGTCAACCCTACTTCACCTGCAGAGGCCCTAAAGCACCTTCTGATCCTACTCATTCAGACTCCTCTGCCACTTAACCAAACCTCAGGGTGTGCCTCCCCAGGTACAGGGCTCCATTGTGTCCCAGCTATGTTTGGCTCTATACAACTAATACACACCATGGATGGTAAGCTTCTTAAGCATAATTTGTCGCCATTGTTATTGGTAAATTCTTACCTTTGGGCATTCTTTACCAGCTGGAATGGCTCACTGGCTTGACTGGAATCCACGGATTTGACGTGTAGTGATGTCATTTTGAAATGACTCCTCCACATGCCCTCCATTCAGGGGTTTATGGAAGAAGTCTGAAAAATGACACCAAAGGGGATTAAGGCAATTGTACTAGTGTGAAGGACTAGTGCAAATGAAACGGAATTCTGTTTATGCCCTGAAAAAGGATGCATAACATAAAATAAAACTTGACATACACAAGCCCGTCTAATCTTAAGGTAATTGCTAGGGAGCTGCAGATCCTAGTGTTGAGCCATGGTTCCTTGGAATGCAATCAATTGACCCTAATCAGTCAAATTGTTCCCGATCAATTTCGTTTTCTGAATTTGAAATAACCTTGGTGAACCTTTCAATTGGCCCATTGCAAATGCTTTCTAATGGATTCTCTTGCAGCAGATGGGCTTTTGCAGTGGGCCAACACAAGGGAGTCATGCTAATTAAATGCTGCATATTGAAACACTCCTGCATACCTGTATGCAACACATTATACCAAACTGACAAATCATGATTTGTCTGCCTTTTCCTCCCTATTCTGAATTTGAATACAAAATACCTGCAATACTCAACTTAAAGGCAGCACGAACACTTAAACTGGAATGAAACTGCAATGACTTTCCCAAAGTATGCATAGGTAAAACGTTATGCCTTTCATAAAATGCACTTCGAAGATGCATAGTAATTGAATTGAAACAATACTTAAGGTTGGGAACACAAACATTTTATTTTTGAAGTGTGTTTAAGGAAAGGACTATATATGTCTTTTAAAGGTGTGGGGTTATGACTCGGACACAAGGATATGATTGGCAAGGTAATCTATTAAGCAACTCAAAGCAAAGTTTGGGAGAAAAGTCTTAACTTCTCCCATCACTGAGGGGTTGCCCTGCATCAACAAAACAAAGTATTGAACTGTCTGTCAGAATGTCCCGAAATAATGTTCTCCACCCTGTGTTCAAAACCGGCCCTGAATCGCACACTGAATTCTACAAAAGTTGCAAAAAGGAAGAAAATTATCTCTCGACTGATCACCTGCAGCCCTGTAGGTTCCAAATCAAAGCCCAGGTGCTCAACGCAAATCAGTTCCACAAAGCTTAAAGGGTTTGCATCCCTTGAAGTCTCCTGATTGTTCATAGGAGCGTATCTCCTTTCCTGGTTGATGGAATGGTTTCCAAATCCTTTGGCTAAAGCCTGCTTCCCGCTACTATGATAATGAAGCAGATATTTGCATTTCCCTCCCAACGGCAACAGGTTATAGACCCTCTTCCCAGTACCTACTTGGTTCACTCTCTTCACTCTCTCTGGTCTCTAGATTGGTTTCCTTCAACACTTTTTATGTAGTGCTTTCTCCTTTCCAGTGGACTTGGTTTACTCGCCTGCCAAATACCACCTAATTTCCTCCTAGTAGATTGGTGGGAGGAAGAGCACTATTTCTGTCCCACCTGGGAGAGACACAAGCTCTCTGGGCGTCGTTATCCTGCTTGTATGCCAGAGACTCCCTCTGAATTGAAGTCCTTTCCTATTGAGGGATTTTGTGGTGTTGGTAGTGTTCTACCCGTCAATTTATTATAGGGCTTCAGCATGGCGGGACTGGCGAAGTTCAATTTTCATTGTGTGTGGTCATCTTGTCTCAATGTCCGGTTGGAGCGCACATTCAGTCCCCCACCCCTCGTTGAGCCAAGTTGCGGTCTGGCTTCACTAAGCAGTCTGCCCTCGGACATTTGAGATCGCATCCCCTTTGAGGCTTGGGTGTCTCACCTCGGTATGGGACCTCCTCCTCTCAGACGGTTCCTTTGGCGAGACAGCCTTCTTGTTCCCGGTTATGTTTCTTCTGCTTCCTCTCCCCAATGCCAACTGCACTCTGGTGCCACTGCTTCTGCAATATCGTCCTCTACTACTTCTCCACCTACTTTTCTTCTTCCGTCAGTCTCTACTGCTTCTGCGTCCTGGACCACTGCTACTACTTCCTCGGTTTGGTCTCTGTCTTTTCTTATTGCATTTCTAAAAGAACTGGAACGCTGATAATAGTTCTTGTGTTTGGTCCTTGCATCCCCATGGAGCCTCCTCGTCCCAGTACTATATATAGCTGTTACTGGTGTTATTTTACATGGGTACGTTGGTTGATGTGGCATATGCGTGTTTGAGTAGGGCAAGTGGTAAAAGCCTTTTAATCATTTTGTGTTTCAAGGAATCCGAGTGATCCGACCGCGGCTGATTTGGCCGCGGTCGGAACGTTCGCATGACAAAGGTGCGAGCTACCAAAAGCTTGCACCTTTCTCATGAGAACACATGTACTACGGGGGCTGCAGGGGGTGTCCCTCGCAACACCCTGCTCACTATACCAGTATTTTCTTTTTAAATTATACTTACCTCCAATGCTACCACCAAAGGTACAAACTTTGGGTGTTCGAACCTTTGGTGGTAGCATTTTTAGAACTTTTGGTCATTCTGACCATTTGTTCGCGGTAAAATGGACCTAAACAATTTCAAGCACTGGAGTAGTGGGTGTTTGCCAGTAATAAGGGACATTATCCTTGGATTTATCACAGTGGGTGAATATTGTGATGGTGCACAAAAATGGTGTGTATTTATTTTCTCCCCATTGTATAGGTTGCCTTGTGTCAAATTATTCATCAAACAACTGGATCTTGTTGAAGCTGCGGGGGGAAAGCCGAGTTATGAAAATGTTTAATGAACTACTTGATCTCTTTGCTGCCTTTTATAATAATGCTTAGCCAATGCTACCTGCCATGTTTAACAAGTGCCTTTATTGCCATTGATTTGTAAACCCTATTCTAGTTAGAATGTCCTAACTTTGAAGGCTTTTACCGTCTAGTACCTAGAGGTGCCAGCTTCCAGTCCTCACCTCTGATGTGTGCCCTTTTGGAAAATAGAAGTGTGTTTAGACTGCTGCTTTCCTAGACAAGACGGCTTTAGCAGATGGAAATTGCCATATAGTAAACAGGTTTGCAAGCCCCGAGCCATGTGATTCGTAGAAGCAGCTAACTCGGTAAGCCCCAAATATCGCTGTTCGTCTTCCATCCTGAGCACGCTTTTCTGAGCGTTAGAACGCAGCCTCTGCCTAAGACTTGTATGCTAAGAAATTGCTCATTCACTTGAAACATTGTTGCTCATCAGTATCGTGCTATATCGGAAATCTCCCTCTCCGTTGAAAGGCATGGATGCTCTCCTGTATAAAGCCCAAGGACTGTAGGGGTGGGGGAGGCGTTCTCATTTGTTGTTGGGTCGCAGTTCTGTGTATGCTGGCTTTGCTGATTGCCATTAAAATTTGTTCACCAATCCACCGGAAGAATCTATGGTTTTTTCCAAGACCAACTTGGCGCCTGCGATGTCCGATTCCCGCTGCCCAGCGACCAAACCCTGGGGTCACCGGACGAGTTTCAGTGATCCACGTGGTTTGGTGAGCAGTTAATTGCTTTGTATCTGTCATGTTTTATGTACTGTTATCGGAAACCGTTCTGGGTAAGTGCTTGTTTCTGGTTAAGGATTTCTCCAATCTAGAAATTGTTGGTTGTCCTAGGACATAATGGGGAAAATACCCTGCCTATGAACGCATTTGATGTGAATCAACAAAGTTAAAAGCAGTTGGCCACCGCAGTTCATAATTGTGAAGCAGCACATCCATGCTCAATACTGACTTAATGACATGAGGCCACTGTGTTGGTGAGAGTAGAGCAGTATAAATTAAGAGCTGGAATGAGTGTATCTTGTAAGAGTGTGAAGAAAATATTTTGGATGAGCGCCCCGTGCTTGTCCTGTGTAGCCCTTTCCATGTCATTTGAAACCCTGTATGTGAAACTTGGTTCCAACCCCGACTTTGTATTCACACACTCCTGTTTCTTAGTATGGGGTCTAAAATGGGCTTTGTTTCCTCCGGTTATGTGTCTTGTCTTCACCAATCCTGTCTCTGGCATGCTGAATACGGCTCCGTATTGCAAGTAGAGTAATGAGGGATATAGGCAGTGCGCAAGTTAAGATTTTAAGGTGGGCATATTTTACTCCCTATTTTTGTTGTTGGAGAGTAAATTTAATTTCGAAGGAGCAAACATTATTTTTCTCATTCAGAATGGAGTAAAAATTATGTATCGTCCATCCAATTTGTGCATTAAGTTCAAACGGAATAGAAAACTTCTAAACAATACAAGAATTGTGGTTAAAAAGGTGCTCCAACACAATAACTACAATAACTAGTAGGCACACCACCACACAGCTGATTTTGAAAACTTGCAAAACCAGTTTTAATATATTTTTTATTTTTGTAATGTGTTATGGCTTATAGAAAACCTTTCACATTTGTTTTTTTGATAAGACATGAAAGTAAAGGAAAAAAAATGAAAAAGTACATGCAAGGACAATGAATAAGGTGCAGAAAACAAACGAGCCAAGCTTAATGTAAAAAGTGCAGCGGCATACTTGGTTATCCCAAGCCCAAAGGTACACCTTAACAATTAAAAATTCCCGATGACAAAAGCCTCCAAAAGGAACCTATACAAGGCAAGGGTTAGAGGGACGTTATCATCCCACTTGAGGCGTGCCCAGAATATGTCCCCCAAGAAATCCATACCTAGCAGTGCAGCTTTCTTGAAATGACGATTTCTAATGTTACCAAAGTAGGATAAGAGGCGACCAAGTGCCTTTAAAGTATCCGATGATGGAGGATGTTTACAAAGACTAAAAATCAGTCATGTGGCACTTTCCAGTGACCGGTGCTTTCAAGTGTGGGCAACTGGTTGAGACGAAAGCAAAAATACATAGAGCGTGCCATGTTACACGGGAAGAGATGGAGATATCTAGGCAAGTCAGCCCTCTTCCTAGGGAACTTGCCACACTCTTTAGGTATTATAAGTACCAAGTTTCTCGATGGTTTCAGACAAGTCCTGCCTAAACAATTTAAATTTGGTGGTAGCAGGTCGATGGATAAGTTATTCTTCGGTGGAATAGATGTGATCTTAAAAATTTGGCATGTTCTTAAACATTTATAGATTCTATGTACCTCTCCAGTGACATTGTTATATGTCCATGTCTAAGGAATTGGGGTGGGGGTGATCTTAGCATAGCTGGACAGCTGTCTCCACAAGTGTCTATTGTTGAGGGAAGTCAACCCCAGTTCATGTCTTAGTAGTGTGTTTGGGACAGATTTGGAGAGACCAAGAGTAACATTCAGATAGGGACCTGTCTCCACTGTGGTAATGGGTTTAATGTTAGCCAGATAAAATCTTATCAAAGGGAGGATGCAAAATGTACACAGCTGGTGATGAAATGTTTAAGTTGTGAAATAAGCGGCTGTGCCTTTTCTTTCAAAGCTTCCTTCCATGTGACTAAAGAGCTGCCATTTGAGAGATTGTAACCCAGGTATCTCAAGGAGAGCACTCTGTCGAACATTTGGTTGCCGATATTCCAATACAGCATCTTGGGTTTAGACTCAGTTGTGGAAATAACAAATTTCTATTTTTTTACCATGGACTAATAAATTGTTACATGTGTATTGAAAGTACGTTGAACTTTTTCTGGAGATCAATAGGTATCTTATTAGAAAAGACCAGGTCGTCTGCGAAAGCCAAACAGTTCAGTTTTAAATGGCCCCGTTTGACAGGCAAGGTGCTACTATTCCACCCTAAGAGGTCAATATCACTGATGTAGGTATTAAAAAGGACTGGTGCCAAAACGCATCCTTGTTTTACTCCTAATAATGCTTAGGCTTAGACAACGCACTTTCCCAAGAAATTCAGACTTTTAAAGTCGTCCCACTGTCCAACAATGCCATCAGCTGAACTAGCTTCAAAGGCACCTGGCTTGCTAGTAGTTTATCACAGGGTGGTTCTTTCCACGCGATGGAATGCACTAGACATATCAATCGATGCCATGCAGGTGTTACCAATTGAAGTTTTTTTTCACTGAGGCTTGTAAGTGGGCCATGATAGTCTCATTTAAGGCGGTTCCCATTTGAGGCCTGAAGCCCACTTGAAACCACTTAATTCCCAATTGTGTGAAACTGCTGTTTAGATCTTAGTAAGAGGGAAGAAAAGATTTTTTCTAGCAGCGTCTAGTAGAGCTATAGGCCTGTAGTTTTCAGGATTACTGAGATCACCTTTCTTGTGAATCAGAATGATATGGACTCCCATGTCAGAGACAGTATGGTTCTCATAGTCGGACGGACTACTTTTAGGAGAGGAATTCAGATCTTGGGAGCATTTTTGATGATTGGGGCCAAACCATCATGCCAGGCGCCCTCAAAGCCTTGGCTCTAGAAATTGCCCATAGAATGTCCTCCTTACTCCAAGGGCAAGAACCCGGAGTCAAGGGTGCGGCAAACCTTTGATCATTCGTCATAGACCAAACGGGCAAGGCAAACATCTCTGCTTAGTAATTTACCCAAACCTACGGCAAGCCATGTGGGACTTGCCACCCCCCTTTTTGTTAATGCTAGTCCAAAATTCTGCTCTATTGCGACTGATTAGTTGCTTTAAAACAAGCTGATTGTCATTATTGTGCATTTCCAGTTTTAAAGACTTCACATATTTCTTGTGTATCTGAAACGTATACCATTTATTAATTATGAAGTGAGAATAAGGGAGATGCTGTTGGGCGAGGTCTCATAACCATGATCTCTTGAGCCTTTTTGATTCAGTGATTCTCAAGTCAAGTGTGTTTTTACTGGTTAGTTTTTTAGAAATAGCAAAATCATTGGGTTAAAGTTATCTACTGAGAAGTTGGAAGGCACTCGGCCACCAATGCGCCACCAATCTCGCCAATGGGCGAGAGAATGTTATTGATGGCCTTAGATAGTAAACTTATGCATGGCAAGTTTGTTCATTACATTTAACGTCCCTCCTCTCCCCAGTTTGCCATCAATAGACAACATAGCCATGCCATGCCGTGCCGGGGTGCAAGTCAAAAGAAGCAATAGGTATTTGCAAAACAAGATGGAAGATAATATGGTCACCTAATACTGGGTTGTGGAAGCGTAAGGGACGACTAAAAGGTATTAGCTCATACATAGATACGATCAATCCAGGAGTGCCTGGTACCTTGATGCCAAGTTTTTTTTTTTTTTGGCATTAATGTCATCATGCAACGACTTGATGGGACAACCCCCAGCCAAGCATGATCCCAGTACACCGCACACACAATGCTGTTAGGAGTGGTATAGAGAAGCACTACAGAAGAATCGCTCAACTTAGCACCGTCTGCACAATTCGAATTGTAACTCCCACCCACAATTACTGGGTGAGGATGACCCTGTCACAACCAAACCTCAATTGTCGAGGCCAAAGCTGATCGTAAAGAAGTTCAACCTAGAAGGGTTCCAACATTAAATTATTAGAATCATTACAAAATTGCCAGGTTCCGTAGTGAGACCAACAGCTAACAAACCTTCATGAGAAGAGTGGATGCTATGTAATTTGGTGATTAGATTCAATTGCAATAGCTAGGCCTCCACTTGGTCAATTCTTTTTGCCTCTAATGGGCGGTTTAGTGACTGTTACAAACCCCTCTAGGTCGAAATGTTGCTGAGCCATAGTCTTTTGTAGCAGGATAATGTGCTTGTTCTTGAAGAAATCGCAGCTCGAAAGGAAGTTGGCCAAGTTGACACGACCACAAGTGTTCCAGGAATTAATGGAAATGTGACTTGGGTTAGGATTGATAGGGAAAATGGGGCGAAAGGGCCCTCTTTTGTTGACTGGGTGGGTGGGGCCCTGACTCTAGAGGGTAAAGGAGTAACAGAACAGAAGGGCGTAGAGTCAAAAGGCTACTCCTCTCTTAGACGCACATGAGATGCAACAAACCTACAGAAAGCTAGGTATAATTGTAAATTAGTAATTTGATCACACAATGTGGGACTAGTATTGATAGTACTAGTACTAGTATTGATAAAACAAAATGTATTCATTTTCAAGATGCACATTAAAAAATGGAACAGAGACCAAATCATTAATCATGCACTGAGCAAGAAAGCATACAATTCTGTATGTAGTGTGGTTAGACAAGACATTGGCAGTGCCAACTCTTCTGTCGACGCAAAAAAATTGGTGTTTCGGGGCTGGAAGTAGTTTAAAAATCAAGTTCTCAGGGTGACACAAAATATACAATGTTCTGAACTGTCATCAGTACACTAAGGGGTGCTGTTAGCCTAAAACTTGTGGCAGCAGATTTGTCTATTCATCTAAAAATCAAAGGTAAAACATCCTTGTTTAAAAAGGGCAAGTAGATGGAGGTGTGATCAATATAACCTGATGACTAGGGTTGGAGAACAAACTGTAGGTTTGTACCTACCTATAGTAGCAGGATGTCGTCTTGAGATGAATTATTGGATTGCTGTCTTATGTAGAGGCAAAAAACTTTTCCTAGGGACTCTAGAGGTTGCTATAGAGAAAGGAGGCTGCTTAAATTGGGCCTTTTTGTGGGGTGAATAGTAGGGCTGTACCGAATAGCATATTTGGTATTCGGCTGAATAGGTGCTTTATTTAATGAATCCTGTTCCAAACTTCAAAAAAACACACTTATTAAAAAAACATATAAAGCACCATTTTAAATGCATTCTATACTTTAATTTCTCTTCATTGTAATTAATGTAGCATCTTTATTTAAAGTATGAAAGCCAGAAATAAAGCAGATTTAACCAAAATGAAGGGACCAAATGTACAGAAGATTGTTGCATATTCAGTGCCAGTTAAAGAAGGAGGCTTCGCAAATGCAAAAGCACTGCCTTTGTGAATCAGATGCATTGCATTCTCTATCCAGTTGTAAAGTCGATGTGGTCGAGTTTCTTAACTTCTGTGCAGCTCACATAGAAATGTATAAAATGGTTCATGTCGGCTCATGCAGGACGCAAGTCGAGAGGAAATCTGGAATGCATGTACTCCATCTCACAACTATTCACCCCACCCAAACAAATGCTGCTCATTTTTCACTTATCCTAGCCACTATTTCTCGCCAATACACAAATATATGCAACTTATAATTTCCTGATAAAATATACAGATAATGTTAAACTCAGAACTCAAGTTCTTAAAAAAAGAAAAGGGGGGACTATGACGTACGCAGTGGGAAGTGACATGACGGGAACTGAAAGTATCTATGCACGTTTCTTTCAGTTTTTTTTTCCAACTGAAAAAAGTGCACATTGCATATAAACATTCGCCAAAAAAAAAGATGTTCCTGTATTGTTGCAGGCTAAGTATAAAAAATGAGCACCTTTTTTTGTCAAAGAATATGTAACAAAACATGCCCTAAAGAGCAGATTACAATATAAGATATTTTTCAGCTGTGTGATAGCAATTTGTCTGGTTTAATTCTATTCCGTTTTGCAAACTGAAGTCTATATTTGCCTTTCTGCGTTCATGTTGCATTGTATTCAAATGAGAATGTCAAAGTATTCGGCAACAGCCGAATAGCGAGAAACTATTCGGCCAAAGCCGATTTTAACTTTTTTCAGCCGGAATTCAGCCGAATACTTACTCGAAGCCAAAGTTCGATACGCCCCTAGTGAATAGTCATGGTAGATTAGATACTATTCGGAAGCATTTCCCATTGTCAAAAGTACCTGTTTGTTCAGGACAGTGGCGCTTGTGAAGGGTTTCATTGGTAAGGTCACAGAAGTGTGAGGGTAATAGCCAGGCAAGCGCTTGAAGACAAGAGTTCTTTGTGAAAGTACTGCAGATGAAAGTTAAACCATGATCACTACCTAACCAGCTGTTATAGCATTTGTCAGCAGATATAAATGGTGCTGTGCTGATTATAATGAATTAATAGCCCAAACAGTGGTATATTTATGGATGACAGTCTAACTGTTACAAAATAACATGAGTATCAGGACACCGAGGTGCCTGGGGCAATCGCATGATCGGTGCTAAAAGCATGCAGTGCCTACGTAGGTTAAAAGCGTGATGTTATTTAAATGCAAGAAGTGAATGTTCGCATGGGATCAACCAAAAATGTTGCAAAAATGCTTAACTGAAGCATTTAAAGGCACTGTGGTGCCAAGGGAAAGCAAAAATATAGTTTGCTGTTACGGCCGTATGGAGCATTCAATATCTCTAAAGTAACAGGCGTGGGGTTGCCTAGCAATGAAGACTAAGTGGCAAAAGTCAAAATGCAGTACTCTTGCTGTGTGAAGAATGTACAGTGTGTTCTATCGGAACATATGAGCTGAAGGAACGTATTGGATGACTTAAAATAGAAGATCCTACAATGAGAAACACATAGGCATTTGTCTGATGCGCTTGCCGAACGTCCACAGGGCTGCGGAGTTATAGGAATCAGTGGCTCGAAGTGCGGGACACCGGGAGGGAGGCCTCTCTGATTCATGGCAATCCAGCATGATTCAAAGGCAGACAATTTACTATTACAGGTCTCGGGGGGAGGGGGGAGGAGACCCCCGCAGTACAAACGGAAGTGGAGATGAAAATAGGCAATTTGAATAGGCAGAAATACCAAGTGTTGATTGTCCCGATACCTGAGTACCTAATTGGCTTTGACAAAATGGAAGGGTTGACTTTGGGACTTGGAGGTAAAACGTACCAGTTTGGGGTGAGTGCATTGACCTGCACACCCATTACTGTAGGCAAATTGAAGTTGCCCCCAGTGCAAGTGCCTGTGGCAACCAAGCGGGTAGCAATGAAGCAATACCGCATTCCTGGGGGGCACAAGGAAATTTCAGACACCATCAAAGGGTACGTGGAGGTGGGTGTGTTACGCCCTATCACTACTGCATGGAAAAATCCTCTCTGGCCTATTAAAAAGGGGATGGGTCTTGGAGGATGACGGTGGATTACCGTGAGTTGAATAAACACACTCCTCCCTTAGTGCTCGCGGGCCAGATGCCATTACCTTGTTTGAGAATGTCCAAAAATTTGAGGGGACTTGGTATGCAGTGGTAGATTTAGCCAATGCATTTTTCTCTGTGCCAATTACTGAAGAGTGCCAAGAGCAGTTTGCATTTTCTTGGAGCGGGCATCAGTACACCTTTACAAGGTTACCTATGGGGTATATACATAGCCCGACTATCTGTCACCGGCTGGTGGCAGAGCACTTAGACAAGATCCAGTGTAAACCTGACTTACAAATCTCTCACTACATTGATTTTTTGATTCAGGGCAAGGATGAGCGCAGTGTACAAAACCAGTTAGAAGTCATTATGGAAGAATTGAAGAAGGAAGGGTGGGAGATTAACCCAAATAAAATTCAAGGCCCAGCTGAAACAGTGATATTCCTAGGGATTCAGTGGCATAATGGGCATCGACAAATGGTACCGAAGGCCCGACAGAAAATACTTGAGTTCACCACTCCAATGAACAAAAAGCAAGATCAGCAGTTTATAGGGCTGTTTGGGTTTTGGAGACAGCACATTCCCCATTTAGGGCAGATACTGGCCCCCCTCTACAAAGTGACACGAAAGAAATGAGTTTCAGTGGGGGGAAGAGCAGCAGAAAGCATTTGATTTGGCAAAAGATACTGTGCAGCAGGTGCTTGATCTATGGCCATTGAAGGAAGGCGAAGTGGAATTGAATGTGTCTGTACAAAACAATTATGCTAACTGGAGTGTGTGGCAGAAACAGGAGAGGAAACGTGTGCCATTGGGGTTCTGGAGTCATAAGTTACCCGATGCTGGTAACTCATACACTCCGTTTGAGAAGCAGTTTTTGGCATGTTATTGGGCCCTTGTTGATACCGAGCAAATGACGGTGGGCCATGATGTATTGATGAGGCCAGAAATACCGATTATGCAATGGGTACTGAGCTCTCCTAAAACACATAGAATAGGACATGCTCAAGAAGCCTGCATAATTAAATGGAAATGGTACATTCAAGACGTAGCCAAATCGGGGAAGGATGGAGTTGCGAAATTACATGAGCAAGTAGCCAACATACCGCCCTCAGAGTACATACCACCGGAAGTGCCTGAAAAACGCGAGTCTCCCGTGAAATGGGGAGTACCTTATGGTGATTTGACCTTGGAGCAGACAGAGCATGCCTGGTTCACGGATGGCTCAGCCTGATATGTGGGAACTGGGCGATACTGGAAAGCAGTGTCGTACAATCCCAAAACAAAAAAGATTTTGACAACATCGGGGAAATGGAAGAGCAGTCAGTTTGCAGAGCTTTATGCAGTTTACCAGGCATTGAAACAAGAGACCCCTGGTCGATGTCATTTGTACACGGATTCATGGTCAGTGGCGAATGGGTTGGCGGTGTGGTTGCCAACCTGGCAAAAGAATGGGTGGAAAATTCATTCAAAAGAGTTGTGGGGAAAAGAACTCTGGCAAGATATTGCAGAAATGTTAACACAAAGTGAAGTCACTGTGTATCATGTGGACAGGCATTGTGCTACAGACTCATTAGAACGTTGGTTTAATTCTGTTGCAGATGACCACACCAAGATTTCATCTGTGGATGCAGAGGCTCAGGAAGACGATTTGGAGGGTTTGGCCAAGTGGGCTAACCAGAAATGTGGGCACCTTGGAGAAAAGGCTACTATCAGGTGGGCACAAGCTTGAGGAATCAGTATTCCTTTAGAGGTAGTGAAAACAATCATTTTCCAATGTCCAGTGTGCCAACACCAACAGCATAGGCCTATCCCTCAGATTGTTCGGGGTACATTGCGAAGAGGAAAACTACCAGGTCAAATTTGGCAGATTGATTATATCGGTCCCCTGCCAATCAGTAAAGGTTATCAGTATGCATGCACTATTGTGGATACCTATTCAGGATACATGATGGTTTTGCCGTGCAAGCGTGCCACATAACTGAACACCATTAGGTTGTTAGATCAGATCATATTGCATTACAGAGTGCCTTTGCAGATTCAAAGTGACAATGGGTCACACTTCAAAGGCAAATTGATACAGGAATATTGTCAGGAAAAGAGCATTGAGTTGCTCTACCATGTGCCTTATGACCCTGCCGCTTCAGGGCTGATTGAACGAACGAACGAACGAACGAACGAACGAACGAACGAACGAACGAACGAACGAATGAATGGGTTGTTGAAAGAACAGCTGCACAAATCTGGAGATGGCAATTTGGCAGGCTGGCGTGATCGTGTGTTTGATGCGGTGCAAGTGCTAAACAATGGGCCTGTGAATGAGCATGAAACTCCGTTGATGCGGCTAATAACTCCTGCTTTACAGATTCAACCCAATTCAGTCAGAGAAACCCTATTGTACTGGGAAATTACCCTGGGTTCTTTAGCTCCCTATCGGGCGACTCCAGAGTCAGCAGGGATAGACTTGCATTCCCATGAGGAAATCCGATTAGACCCAAGAGGGATTGTTGTAATTAAAACAGGGATTGGAGTACAAATTCCCCCAGAGCATATGGGATGGATTGCCCCTAAATCTGGCCTAGCATTGAAGGGAGTTCAAGTGTTGGGAGGGGTAATTGATGCCGATTACCAAGGCGAGATCAAAGTCATCCTGATGAATAGTGGGGACCAATTGTTACCGATCCACAAGGGGGATCGGGTGGCCCAACTGATTATTATCCCCGTTAAGTTGTCCATGATTAAGAAGGGGGAGCCTCCTACAGTGTTAACTACCTGTGGAGATCGTGGTTTTGGCTCTTCAGACAGCATGGTACCGGGTGCTAAGGTATGGGTGGAAAGGCCAAGTGGCCCACCAGTGCCCGCAGTTGTCATTGCATCAGGCAAAGACCAAGTAGTTTTAGTAATGGAGCCCGGTAGAAAGAAATGGCAATATGTGCCCGCAGACAAATGTTACCTGAGAGAGTGATTTACAACACTATCTCTTTTCTGGGTTTGCCTTGTAAATCCTGTATCTGGCTGGTGTAATTGTGGGACTAAATGGACTCCGTTCGGGAGAGTTAAACGGCATGCTGCTACCAATAAAAAATGTCACATCTGTGCCAGCGATCAAGGAGAAACTGATAATGATGAGTAATGATGTCCAAAAGCATCCCTATGCCGATGCCGAAAAAGCCAGCCAGACCGAAGACATGGATTCGTGAAATGCGGCAAACACGTCAGGCGCTAGTGAAAACAACATTGATACCAGTTATGCGAGAGGCATCTTCAGGACGGCGAAAACCTGCTCCCATGATCACCCAAACAGAGAATATGTGGACATACCTGGCACAACAGGTGCTCAACATTACGCACTTTTGCCTTACTGACGTGCTCAATGCTGAAGCCTTACTGACTACGTGCTTAGTAGCAGTGCCGACGCCAGTTCCGGTTCTGAAGCATATTTTCAGCGTCACGCACAATGATTCTTTGGTTCAAGATTCCGATATCGGGCAATCCTTTTCCGTTTATGAGTACTGCAGGTTTTGCCAGGAAACAGATCGCAAATGGAGAAATTTGACACGTATTATAACCTATAATATAACTCAAGGTGATGTGTGTTACCTTATGACATGCAATGCAAAAGAAATTGGCAAATGCCAACAGCTTAATTTAACCAAACGGCAAAATCAAACTGTTTTCGAGAAACGATTGTGTTCAAAAATTCCACGCACATGTACCAGTATGAATAACACTATGTCTTGTAATCATACGGTGATAGCTGCCAGTCATTTGAATCATGTGAAACTTCCAACAGGATGGCTCTTTTCCTGTGGCAACATCACATACACTTATATTCCAGCTAACATTTCCGGAGGTCCATGTGCCTTAACTCGATTAGGACTAATGATGTTCCCTTTACACCCAGCGATATCTCGAGGCAAAAGGTCAACTTTTGAGTCTGTGTGTAACGCTCACCTGGTTCCCACGGGGGCGCTGGTCAAGTCTGGATTGCTGTGGCCTCTTCTAGCGTGATGCGCAGGACCCGGAACACCGATTGGACAGGACCTCCAAATCGTGCTTGCCTGGCCCGTAGGAATATTCTTCTGCAGATGAGAAAGGGGATTAACAGTCTGCAGAATAGTGTGCTAGCTCCCCCCTTTCCCCCTTCGTTCCTCTCTAGCTCACCTTATGGTTTGGAAGGATGAACTCTCCATCCTGCTTCTGGTGCAGGGGCGCGCGTTCGTCCAGTTACTTCACTGGTTTTCAGAATGGCGTTGGCAAAATCCACTTGACTTTCCTGAGCGATGCGTCGAGGGGTTAAACTGCTGAGGTGAGTAGTGATGAGGGCGATCCCTCTAAATGTCCTTATCATTCCCCAGAAATGTCTCTTGTCCTTTCCCCATAGGGGCCGGGGTACGGTACCTGCCAACGGGGCGGCGCCAACCCGAAATGTAGAAGAAAAGCCGGTAAGTATTATGGCTGTTAATCAGGCTTTCCTTCTGTGTTCCTTCTGCTCACCTTTTGTTTCTTCCTCTCTCCCCTAGGTGCAGAGATGTGGCGTCCGATGCTGACAGCCGCGATGGAGCCGGGAGATGTCTCGAGGACAGGTGAGTGAAGCGTGGCGCTGCAGCGAGCAACGCGATGCTTTTAAATGGAAGTCTTTCTTCAGGGATGCTGGCGAGAAGAATCCGGATGCAGGTAAAAAGTTTGAAATAGTCCTTGGTTTTCACCTTTCTCTTCTCTTCCTTCCTTGCAGGTCTTCCAGGTTCAAGGCGGCCGTGGCTGGAGTCCAGGAGCAGACACGGTGAGCGTTAAGCTGCAGGAAGCAGAACGCGAAGCATGAGCTGCTGTCTGGGCGTGGCTTAAATAGCCTCCAAAGAAGTCCCAGGTATGTATCCTTCCCCAACTAGGTATGTATCCTTCCCTGGCCACGCCCGAGTGAAAAAATAGTCCCTATCAAAAAATAGTCCCTTTCAGGTCTCAGGGAGGCCTGAAGCGTGCAGCATGGTCTGCATCAGGTAAGTGCACAAAACACCTCCCTTTATGAGCCTGGCGCCTATGGCGCCAGGACTGATGTCCAACATGAGCCTGGCGCCAAAGGCGCCAGGACTGAGTCCAAAGAGCCCCTATAAGGGGCCGCTGGGCTTTTACCCGAGGGCATGATGCCTGCTTCCGGGGGTGCTGGGCCTGGCATGGTGCTCCGGGGGTAGGCATCATGACACTGTGGGTCTATCCCCTGATTGTGATTCACATGTGCATTTGCTATCAGAAGCTGAGGTTCAAGTATTAACCCTTTCATTAGTGGGAGTTTGGGGTTTAGCTGCTGGGGGTTACAAATCTTTGATCAAATTAGCATGTTTAGAAGTCAAAGGACTCAATCATACTTCTCAGGCATTAGAAGAGTTACTCCTTGATAGCAAAGTTATTAGAAAAGCAACTTTGCAAAACAGGGCTGCTGTTGATTATCTATTGCTAAAGCATAATTTAGGTTGTAACGCAGTTGAAGGTATGTGTTGTTTCAATCTAAGTGACCATTCACGATCCATTGAAAGTCATATTCGAGGTTTGAGGGATCTCATTTCTCAAGTGTCCCAAGATCATACTGGGAGTTGGTGGGATTGGTTATTTTCATGGATTCCTGATATTGGGGGTACACTGCGTTAAGCTTTTGCTTGTATTTTCATTATATTAGCTATCATAATAGCTTGTTGTTGTTGTATTCAATGCATTACCAACTTAGTTTTAATATTTCGTCGGTTTCAGAGACTGCCTCCTCTGCCACTGGGCTATGGAAGATAAATATCCAAGGGTGGAATTGTTATGCTTGAGCTAAAACATGGCGCTGCTGCGCAGTGTATTCTGGGAGCACTCGGAGCCATAATGGATATTTACTTCATGCCGCAGTGAAAAGCTGTACTCATTTTGCTGAGAGTTGGATTTACTTTGCTGAAGAAAACATGCTTTCCAAACCTGGTATGCAGTCAATGACATTCTGCTGGGAAAGCTGGCTTTGTTGTGTCTTGTTATGAGTTATGGGACTGTTTTCAATGTCGCTTGTTCTTAGAGGAGGGAAGCGCTTTGCTCCTTGAGGTTACTGTCGGTTGACCCAGCTGGCAACCAACGGTCGCCCATCAATGCGCAAGTGCATTTGCCAGAAGGGTCGAGAAATTACCACCCCTTTTTGAGGAGTGCATATATGCGGAACCCCTCAACGGTCAGATGGGACAAGTACAAAGACCTCAGTTGGAGGGGGGACGCTTCCGTCTGGCATACCTATGGGCTGTTGTGCTCTCGGCCTGGCTGTTATCGGGGTCTTCAGCCGCTTCTGGCGAGATGAGGGATTCAGTTACGCCCATGGTGATGTATTTTCTTTTGAATTCTGTCTTTTCTGTGATTTATTTCTGTGTTCTCACATGTTGCTTCCAAGCTTTGAATAAATAGCCGTGTAAGTGCTCATTATTTTCTAAGAGTGTGTGTGGTTGTAAGTCATTGTGTCGTCTACCTGCATTTAAAGTATTGGCTCTGCAATTGCATTGGTGATTAATGACTGTCCGTGCACTCTGGGCGAGCAATACAATGCCCCATATGGCCGTGACAGCAAACTATATTTTTGCTTTCCCTTGGCACCCCAGTGCCTTTTAAATGCTTCAGTTAAGCATTTTTGCAACAGTTTTGGTTTAGCCCATGTGCACATTCACTTCCTGCATTTAAATAACATCACACTTTTAACCTACCTAGGCATTGCATGCTTTTAGCACCTAATGCGTTTGCCCCAGGCACCTCGGTGTCCTGATACTCACGTTATTTTGTAACGGTTAGCCCGTCATCCATACATATACCTTTGTTTGGGCTTTTCCTTCCTTATAAACAGCATGGCACCATTTACATCTGCTCACAGCTGCTACTTGACAGCTGGTTAGGTACTGAGCATTGTTTTACTTCCATCTGCAGTACTTTCACAAAGAACTCTTGTCTTCAAGCGCTTGCCTGGTTATTACCCTCATGCTTCTGTGACCTTACCAGCGAAACCCTTCACGGACGCAACCATCCTGAACAAATCGGGTATTTTTGATAATAGAAAACGCTTCAGAATAGTATCTAATCTACCATGACTACTCACCCCACAAACAGGCCTAATTTAAGCCTCTTCTTTTCCCTATAGCAACCTCTGGAGTCCCCAGGAAAAGCTTAGTTTGCCTGTATATAAGACAGCAATACAATATTTCATCTCAAGATGCCATCCTACTACTATAGGTAGGTACAAACCTACAGTTTGTTCTCCAACCCTATTCATCAGGTTGTATTGATCACACCTCTGTCTACTTGCCCTTTTTACATCAACCTTTTTTATCTTTGATTTTTAGATGAATAGACAAATCTGCTGCCACAAGTCTTACGCTAACAGCGCCCCTTAGTGTCCTAATGACAGTTCGGAACATTGTATATTTTGTGTCACCCTGAGAACTTCCGAACCAGAAATACCCATACTCCTACGTCCGGTCCCCTTTCCGCCATACTTGTGGGACATCTCTCCGTCCTGTGGGACGGGACCAGAGCACTTTGTAAAAAGCATCCACATTTATTTTCAAAAATGTGCCCCTCCTCTATTTCCTGCGCGGGGCCCGGCGCGCGGCCATAACCCCGCCCACCTTGGCCCCACCCCGCGCATCGCCCAACAGTCCTTTTCTCCGCTCGATCGGGGCCGGACGCACTTGCATCCTCTGAAGATTTTCTTCCCTTTTTTCCTCTCTGGCTCTCGCTAGCATTTGTTTACTAGTCTGTCTTTCAAATTAGACTTTCCAGATTGTTCATCGTGTCACCGTCGCTTCGGGAGGGCGGATCCCCATCCTCTCTGTTTAGAGTCTTTGGGTCCAGAACACAGTTGGGACTCTTGTTTTTACTGTGACTCCCTTTCGGTCCGGGCACTTCAACGTCGGTTGGAGCAGTGGGAGGAGGTGTTCTGACGAACTCTTCCTTCGCATTTTCAGGCGTTCATCGAGAAGAAGAAACGCCCGGTAAGTTATTTACTCTTCAGAGCACCCCGGCCAGGGATACCTTTCCGGGTTCCTCTCAGTCGGGGAGGGGTGTTGATCGCTCTGTCACCGGGGTTTGCCCTGAGGTGCCTGTTGGGCCTAATAATTCTACCTGAGCTTCCTCCGAGGGTCTCTGTGTACAGTTCTGAGAGGCCGGACAAGGCTTTGTCGGTGAAGGCGCACCGTTCCCGCTCTTGTGGTGATACCAGATCTGTTGAGGGGGCAAAGAAGCAAAGTTCTTCTTTTACCGGCAGCGCCGAGGTCCTTCCTTCGAAGGCTAATTTGGTGGTTGGTATGTCACAAAAACATTCCAGGCCTCATAGTACGGCTCGGCTGAAGTTCCTTATGTTAAGGCTAAGATTAAGACCCATGATCCATCGACGGGGACCCCTGCCTCACTTCCACACGTGCCGCAGTTCCCCTCAGATGAGGACAAAATGGCGCCCGTTCCCGCCATGACCACGGCGGCCATTTTAGGTGCTACCCCTACAACTACGCCATCGGCCTCTGGTGTAGGGCGCGGTTCCTTGGGTGAACCTAAGGTCCCTTGTTCGCATCCTTACCGGCCGGTTTGATTGGAAAGTCTTGATGCCTCTTCCGCACAATGTTTCTTTGCCTGCGGGGGCGGCTCCTTTAATTTATTTGGATATGTCGCTGGAGGGGCCGGTGTGGCACCCTTCCCCGTTACGTCCCTGGATTTGTCCACCTCATGAGAGGCCGCCTCAGGTTCCGAAGCAATCTCCTGAGGACACTTTTTTCGGTACTTTTCAAGCACTTAGGCGCACCGACTCCATGAGGGAATATTTCAAAGGGCTTTTCAAAGAGATATGTCCACCTGCGCCTCCGGCTCCACCCGTTCCTCCGGTGGTTCCGCCGGAGCCTCCCTTGCCTGTGGTGCCTCGCCCGGCTCTTCCACCTGTGCCTCCATTGTCCCCAGTGGGCAAGGCAGTGCCTGACACGGCTCAGCAGGATCCTGACCTGTCAGATGACCCTCAAGGCGATCAGGACAACGAGGACCTTCCCCGCTCTATCAGAGCCTTTCATGACCGGGTACTGGACATGAGTTTCTTAGATGTTCAGGTGCCCGAGGCACCCGCTCCGCAGGAGGGCGTGCTTTCTGGGGCGTTCACCCTGTCTCCCTTGGAGCATACTGGCCTGTTCCTGCAGAAGGACGTTCTGGCCGAGGTCCGAAGAGTCTGGGAAAAGCCACACTCTGGACTTTTTATCAATAAGAAGATTGACGCGAGATACAGGTTGCATTCTTCGGAAGAGGTAGCCCTGTCATCTTGTCCGCCTCCCTCCTCCACAGTGGTGGCTGCGGCTACGTTGCAATCCAGACCTGCATCCTCCTCCTCCACGACGGCTACTCAGGTCTTGGGAAAGGAGGACAAGCTCCTGGACTCCCTGGGGAGGAAAATCTTTGCCAACTCGGCCTTGCAGCTCACGCAGGCCAACGCTGAGTTGATATTGGTGGGAGCTAACATGCGGATGTGGAAAGGTCTGTCGGAGTTTGAGGAGCACATCCCGGGCGAGAAGTTGGAGGCCTTTCCGATGCTAGGGTCTTGACCCAGGATCTCCTGGAGGCTGCGGCTCACCACGTAGACACCTCGGTTAGGGGCCTGATGCTTGGGGTTGATACCTCAAGGCAGGCGTGGCTGCATGCCACTAAATTTTCGAAGGAAGTGCAAGGCAAGGTGTTGGACCTTCCATTCGATGGTAAGGAGCTTTTTCATTCTACTACTGATCTAGAGCTCACCAAGACCAAGGATAGCACTCAGACGGCTAAATCATTGTCTGTTCTGTTCAAAGCTCCTTTCAAATCCCAGAGACCATTGTCGCAAAGTCGACCCTCCTCTGGTTTTAGGGGCTTCCTCGACCGCAAATCTCGCAGAGTGGCTACTCCTGCAGGGAATAACCGCCGCAGACAACAACGCACACTGTTTTTCTCCCGCTCCTCAGCCTCCTCATCAGGTTCAGGTGGCACCGCCACCGATAAACCTGCCAAATGAGGGTTTTCAGCGCTCGCACGAGAGCCCGGTGGGAGGACGCATTGCGTCTCATTGGGAGGCGTGGCAGACCATCACCCCTCAACCCTCCTTTTCAGCTGTCGGGCTCGCCCTCCCTCAAGGCCGAAATTCAGAAACCTCTGGACCTCAGAGCTGTGGAACCCGTTCCCCTTGGGGAACGAGGGGAGGGCTTCTACTCCCGGCTATTTACGGTGCCCAAACCCAACCAGGCTGGCCTGTGCACCATCCTAGACCTTTCCCAGTTCAATCTTTTCCTACCCCAAGAGAAATTAAAGATGATTACGCCCACCCAGATATGCTCCTCCTTGCAGGCGGGCTACTGGCTCAGCGTTGTGGATCTTCAGGACGCGTACATGCATATCCTGATTTGGAACCCACACAGGAGATATCGCTGCTTCTCTTTGGGAGAGGAGCACGTCTAGTTTCGACTGCTTCCTTTTGGCCTCAGCTTGGCGCTGCGTGTCTTCACGAAGATGATGTTTGTGATTGCGGCCTATCTTCGTCTCCAGGGTATCCATGAGTATCTGTATTTGGACGACTGGCTCTTTAGCAGCCCTTGTCCGCTAGCAGCAGCGGGCAATCTCCGGTCTCTCCTTCAGCTCCTGTTCCATCTTGGGCTGTCGGTGAACTGGCGGAAACTTCCATGACGGTCTTGCAGGACCTGATTTTCCTTGGTTTTCACTGGAACATGATCGACTGCAGAGTGTACCTGACCGGGGACAGAATGGCGGATCTGTTAGCCACGTGTCAGATGTTTGTGCAGTCGGAGCGCATGCCGGCCTGGTGGTTCCAGAGGCTTCTGGGCCTCATGGCCTCGTGTGTGCTGGCTCTTCCTCTTGCTCGTCTCAAGATGAGACGGACCCAGATGGCTCTTCGGAGTACATGGCATCAGGCGGTGGATCCGGATTCCATGCGGATAATGATTCCAGATTCCAAGAGAGTGGACCTGGATTGGTGGTCATCTCTCAGCAATCTGTCTGGGGGTGCGGGGTTTCAGGACCCAGTCCCCATGGTGACGATCACAACGGACTCCTCCCTTCTAGGGTGGGGTGCGACGTTAGATCTTCAGGTTTCGGACCTCTGGTCGCCTCAGGACAAGCTCCTGCACATAAATCATTTGGAGCTTCTGGCGATCTTCCTAGCGCTCAGGGTGTTCATACCTCTCATTGTCAACAAAGTGGTCCGCATAAGAATGGACAATGTGGTGTCAATGTATTACATAAACAAACAAGGGGTAGCGAAGTCCCCCCCCACCCCCTCCCCACACCGTGGACCTGTCCATCCAGATTTGGGAGTGGGCAAAGCTTTATGGTGTCTGGCTGCTTGCAGTGCACATCCCGGGCCAGCTGAATGTCACAGCGGATGCCCTCAGCCGGCAGACACTGGTCAGTTACGAGTGGGAATTGAAGGCGGAGGTCCTCTCATGGATTTTCTCGCGCTGGGGCACACCGGAGGTAGACCTCTTCGCTACGGTAGCGAACAAGAAGCTTCCTCAGTATGCCTACAGAGGGGGGCTGGGAGCCTCCTCTCTGGGGGATGCTCTCGAGATTCCATGGCACAACAATGAGAGCTTACGCCTTCCCGCCTCTGCCTCTAGTTCACCGTGCAATTTGGTAGTTGAAGAACTCGGCGAACTGTTCCCTTTTACTCATAGCCCTGTGGTGGCCGGCCAGGTTTTGGTTCTCAGAACTTCAACACCTGTCGGTGTATCCGCCGATCAGGTTATTAGTAATAGTAACTCCTGATCTTCTTCACCAAGGGGAACCACAGATGTGGCACCCCCCCCCCCCCGCCCCCCCCCCACAATCGCTCGGCTTGGCGGCATGGTGCCTGAGTTCAAGTCCTTAGAGCATCTCAGTTTGTCTGCGGATAACAGGCGCATTATCCAGGCAGCCAGGAAACCCTCGACCAGATCTCAATTCAAGAGTAAATGGCTCAGGTTCTGTCATTGGTGTTTGGAGAAGAAGTTGGATCCGAGGGTGGCCACGATTGACACGGTGTTGTCCTTCGTGTCCTCCCTAGCAGAGTCAGGGGTTCATGCTCTGTCATTCAGGACTTATCTCTCAGCGGTTTCCGCGTACCTTTCTACAGACCTGTGTTCTCATTATCTAATGCAGTGGTGAAGAGGCATTTTGCTGGCTTGTCACGCCTCTACCCTCCGGTTCGTAATCCGCACCCGCCATGGGACCTAAATATAGTCCTGACGGCGCTGTGCCATAAACCCTTTGAACCAATAGCTACGGGGGACCTCAAGTACTTGTCTTGGAAAGTGTCCTTTCTGGTCGCCATTACGTCAGCAAGGAGAGTGAGTGAGTGAGCTTCAGGCATTGTCGGTGGAGCATCCTTTCTTGGTCTTTCACAAGGACAAGGTAGTCCTTCGGACAAACCCGGCTTTTCTACCAAAGGTGGTGATCGAATTCCATCTGAATCAGTCGATCTCCCTTGCGGTCTTTTTTCCGAACCCTGCCTTGGAGGCGGAAAGGGTTCTACACTGTCTTGATGTCCGAAGAGCTCTTAAGTTCTACCTGGACAGGACTTCCGAGCTTAGGAATTCCTCTCAACTTTTTGTGACCTTCGGTAACCCTCAGTGCAAGCCGGCGTCTAAGGCAACTATTTCTAGGTGGATTGCCGCCTGCATCAGTCTTTCACCGTCCAAGGGCTGAAACCTCCTATGGGTATCCATGCACACCTGGTGCGGGGCAAGGCAGCTGCGGTTGCTTTTCAGAAATATGTCCCCTGGGAGTCCATTGCTAGGGCAGCTACTTGGGCCTCCCCATCTGCTTACTGTAAACATTACTGTCTCGACATGAGCTCAAGAGCTGAAGCTCAGTTTGGTCAGGCTGTGCTGAAGAACCTGTTTCAGTAAGGGGTATTTCCATCCACCCGTAGTTCCTGTAAGGAGTGCTTGGGAATCTCCCACAAGTATGGAGGAAAGGGGACGGGACGTAGGAGTATTACCAGGTTACTCACCGTAGTGACCACCTTACTCCTAGTCCATAGTCCCCTTTCCTCCATACGCCCGCCCGCCCGCCGTCCCCTCTAATAAGGTTCCTCTGATATTGCTAATGGGTCTTTGACCTGGCGATAGAAAAGGACTGATGGGCGATGCGCGGGGCGGAGCCAAGGTGGGCGGGGTTACGGCTGCATGCCGGGCCCCGTGCAGGAAAGAGGAGGGACAGATTTTTTAGAAAAATGTGGATGCTTTTTACAAAGTGCTCCGGTCCCGTAATACAGGACGGAGAGATGTCCCACAAGTATGGAGAAAAGGGGACTATGGACTAGGAGTAAGGTGGTCGCTATGGTGAGTAACCTGGTAATTTTTTGTGTCAACAGAAGAGATGTACTGCTAATGTCTTGACAGTACATGAAATATCACACATTGTGCTACTAACCACACTAAGTGCAGAAATGTTTGCTTTCTTTCTCAGTGCATGACTAATGATTGGTCTGTTCATGTTCTTTATATTCATCTTGAAAATGAATACATTTTGTTTGATCAGTACTATTCCCACTCTGTGTAATCAAATGGCTAGTTTATAATTATATCTAGCTTTCTGTAGGCTTGTTGCACCTCCTGTGCGTCTGAGAGAGGGTAGCCTTTTGACCCTGTCCTTCTGTTCTTGGGTTAGGATTGAACAGGGCCCTCTCGTGGTTGAACATTTTTATGGCAGCTTCTAGCCAAGACCAGTCTTGCGTTGAATGTTTAGTTGTAGAGCTTAGTTGGTGGTTGGCAGGAGCTTGGTCAGTGAGACCGGATCTCCCTTTAATCGGTTGCTCCGTTCTGGTTTCTTTTTGGGCAGTTGATGTACCTGATAACAAGGCCAGAGCCTCTTCTTGGTTATTTAGCACATACAGGTCAAAGCCCAAGGATCTCAGAATGGGACGTTCTTCCAAGACCAGTTGTGCCATTAAATTTGAATAGAAGTAGCTGACCAAGTGGCCGTTTCCTTGGTCGGAAAGGGCTACATAGTCAGGTTGCCTGTGTGAAGAGCCTGCAGAGATGGAATAGCTTGATAAATTTCGAATTGTTTGCTACGATTCATAGGGCGAACATCGTTGACATGGGTAATGTTTTTCCATCCAATGATGGAAGACGATTAAAAATGATAATTAAGTACTTGCCCGGAGTTGGATGACTGAGGCCCCAGGACTGCTGTACAGTTTTCACGTTGGTGAATAGGGACCTTCATTAGTAATGCACCACATTGGGAAACAGAATACAATTCATTAGTCACCAAATCTACCACCCCGTTGACCATGATGGAACCGCCATCGGGTAAACGAGAGGATTGCATGCTTCGTCTCTTGTAGAGCGCATGTAGGTGGTAATTTTTGTCTTCCTGTGGTCAGCGACTGGATGACAAACCTCAGCTGAAGGGACATCTGTAGACGGCAACTCATTGACTCCCCTGTCCTTTTGACTCCCGTGTCCTGGGTGTTGATCAATAATCTCACTTTCGGAAGGCAAGGACCGTAGACATTTTAACAAGGATTTTCTTCTGTTAAAAGTAAGTGCAGGTAGATTCTTAGACTTCTTTTTAGTGTGGTTATGCTTTTTTCTTGGCCTTGCCTATAGGTTTGCTGGTAACAGTCACAACGTAATGAGGATTCATTAATCCCCCCCTGCCTCCCGACTTCTTGTGGAGAGTCGAATAGCACTGACACACTTGGTCTTGAGAAACACTCTAACAATGGAGTAGTATTTTTGGGAGACCGACTGGTTGTCACGCGGGACTAGTGTCATCGTTGATGGAATGGTTGGCAAAGTAGTGTAAATAAATAGCTCAGGGGAGGGATATCTCTGTGGAATGGCTGCGTGCATCACACTCCCCATTGTGGTCAAATCTAATACTTTTTGCATTTTCCGTTCCGCCAAAGAGATTTTCAAGGCAGTGTCCTGTACAATGTCTCTTATGCTGTCATAGAGGCGTAAAAGCGACTCTTAAGACTAGATGGAGGGCTAATATGGAAGCTGGCCCCAAAGAGTCGATGTTTGGCAAGATGTTCAAGGTCTTGTTTTTGATAGTATTTTTGGGGGTTCAAATCAGTTTCAGAACGTATCTGAAAATGAATTGTTATTGGATTGAAACCCATCCCATTATTCCTGCGGGTGGGACGCCGTCCGAGTTGTAAGTATGTTAGAAGTCAAAGATGAATCGCCATTGTTGGTCAAGTCACCCATGTGCCTACAGAGTCTTAGAAATTACTTGTCTAGAATAATGGAGTTGTCCTGTACAAATGTAGATCCTCCTCTAAGTACGGGATCCGATCCAACGGGGTCTGGTCTATGATAGTCGCAAGCTCAGTCACGATATTTAAGTTCGAAGACCCGAAGTTTAAGACCAGTTTGGGGGTCGCAGGCTTCGATGTCAAGAACAAGTGGGACTTTCCAACAGTTTAGCATTTTGAACATTTACGGCGATATACTGTGCTTTTTGTGTGGAGTCATTCCCTCAACTGTATGGCAAAAAGACGTGATCCTCTCTTGCTTTGATTGTTTGGGTTAGGCGGCGCTGGTTGCAGCAATCGTCCGTTCAGAGCAGCGTTATTTGAGACGGATGGTGCATGCACTAGAGGATCGCCATGCAGAACGTCTTCCCCATGCGTGGTTTGTTTAATACTTGGGGGAACCGGCCATATCCATAGGCTCTCATAAGTGATCAACGAAGCTAACCGTTACAGTTTGCAAGCCATACACAGTTCAGACTTACTGCATGGATGCTAGAAAACCAACTACTGACAACCCAGGGGTGAGGTTTGAGACAAATATAATGTGATAACCAGAGAAGGGGAGGATAGAGTGATGGAAGATGGATTTGTGTTATGTCGATTGAAAGAAGGAATCGGAGCAGCCTATAGAAGGATGACAGGTCTGTGCAGGGCAATTGATTTCCAAATAAACCACCTCAATTGAGGGTTTGTCTACAGAATGTTGCCTGTCTGACTAGACCCTTTACTGTTCCTCCCAAAATCGGAAGCATCTTAAAAGGTACATTAAAAGAAACCCCTACCAATTCACTAACTTGCTCAATTTAATTGGGGTGAAATCTGGAATGGTAGCAGGACTGGGCATGCAGGGAGGTGCAATTCGAAAACTGGGATTCTGATGCAAACATCCCAATATTCTGTGTTCCTTATATATATTCAGTACAAATTGAGATGTGGTTTCTTTAAGGATCAGTCCACTTTGCAGTGAAAAACAAAATCCAAATATAAGTGTTTTGCCTGCCACTTTAATAGTGGGATAACCTTGTAAAGCATAGTATTGTTTACAAATAGTTAGTGTTTTGAAGCTGGGTTTGAGTCATTTAGATCATAGCAGAATCATTACCCACTATAGCTTAAGAGACTTGATGTAGTTCATGCTGCTGGAGGAGAGCATATTATACGCAGAATGTGTGCTCAAGAAAATGTATGCTGAAAGAATTCTATTCATGAACTGTGCGAAGTGCAATTTCTTTTGCTTTCTCCCCCGCCTTTCAATGCATAGTCATGTGTAATGGGAACAGGGTCTCCAACTAAACTGTTACTGGAGAATAGTAAATCGCTGTCCCAGAAGTCTAAAGAGACTGAAAGCATTACAAGCAGGAGCTTTTAAAACTGTGCTTGTATCTGGATTGAAAGGAATACCTTCATATTGAAGGAAAGTCACATACACTTGTATAGAGAACTGTTCTCAGCGCCTTCGAAGCCTGTCACATCGGCGTCCACGACATCGACGTTTTCTCACCCAATAATGACGAGTTTGGCTCCTTCTGCCTTAGAGATGGGTTTTACATCATTTCGGAGGTCAGTGTACCATGGACTATCTTCAATTTATGAAGAGGGGGATGATTCTGAACAGGAAACATTTGGGTTACAGAGGACCACACTGCCTATTTAAAGGATTTCACCTCTGAGGAAATAAGGTTGAAGGACCTATAGGAGTCACTACATGAGGCAAGTGGGCTGGACACTTCCCCAGAAGTGGAATTTGTTAAGCCAGACCCAGGGGATCATGCCGAAACACGCTATAGAACCCTTATGGCAAGAATTTTTGAATTTATGGGTTGGTCTGCGCCTTCGCCTGTTTTTCAACAGGATGACCTTACAGACATATTAGACAAAGGTCCACAGGAGGACCCTGTGGTCCCCTTCCATGCAGCCTTACAAAGGAAAATTACATCTAATTGGGAAACTCCTGAAGTTATCCCTGCGGTCAATAAAAGATTGTCAGCCAAGTATAGGGTAGCGGCTGCTGACCCTGAATACTTATCAAAACACCCGACTCCAGAGAGCCTGGTGGTTCAAGCGGCAACTTCATTTAGCAGTAGGACCGCTTACACTACTGTCCCACAGGATAGAGATGACAAGAGGTACGATTCTATGGCGAAGAAAGTCTTCTCTGCTTGTAGTATGGCATTGAAGTCCATCAACGCCACCTGTACGCTCACCAGGTTCAGTCACACACTGTGGGAGTGTGCTTAATCAGCAGCTGACTGCATACCCGAAGGAGAGGAAAAGGAAGCCTTCCTTAACATTATTAAAGATGGCAAAGATGCCATGTGTGAATCACTTCAAACTGGCATCGATTCCGCTGACAGTATCAGCAGGGCCATGGCGGCAAGTACAACAATCGTCCCTCAGGAACCTCTGGGAGAGGAAAGTCCTTTCGCTATTATTCCGCATTCGGGAAAGGCGGAGGACAGCTGGCTCAAAGAGGCCAAAGGAGATCCACCCGAGGTGGACAGGTCAAAGGTACATAGGCCGCAGCAGCAGGTGCCTCTTTACCCTCGGCATCTGCATCTGCCGCCCCCAAACCACTCTGAGGCCTTTCCACACAATACACCTGTAGGGGGCAGGTTAACTCACCATCTGACGGAATGGCAGGCTATAACGTCAGATGCTTGGGCATTGGAGACAGTTGCCCAGGGTTACTGCCTACCCTTTCTACACATCCCTCGGAGTCATCCACCGGGGAACAGCTCTCTAAAAGTTCCAGATCCGCTCCTCTTGCAGGAAATTATAGACCTGCTAGAGAAAGGTGCCATAGAACCGGTACCTGTAGCGGACAGGAACAAGGGCTGGTACTCCCCCCTACTTCCTCATACCAAAGAAGGACGGAGGACTGAGGACTGAGACCCATCCTGGACTTACGAGAATTGAACAAGTTCCTCAGGAAGGACAAGTTCAAGATGCTAACCCTCTCTCAGATCATTCAGGCCCTCCAGCTCCAGGACTGGCTGGTATCTCTGGACCTTCAGGATGCTTATTTCCATGTGCCAATCCATCTCAAACACAGGAAATACCTGAGGTTCGCAATTGGCGACTCTCATTATCAATTTCGAGTTCTGCCATTTGGGCAGACCTCCGCCCGAGGGTCTTCACCAAGCTGATGTCGGTAGTGGCGGAGAGTCTAAGGAGGGAAGGGATCCACATTTACCCCTACCTGGACGATTGGCTGATCAGGGCTGTATCTTCGAAACAAGCCCAGGCCCAGCTAGATTATGTCTGCCACTTCCTTCACAAACTGGGCTTCTCCCTCATTTTAAAGAAGTCACAGATGATACCATCACAGAGACTCCAGTTCATTGGAGCGGTCCTGGACACTTCCCTGGAAAAAGCCTCACCACCAGAGGTGAGGGCTCAAGATATTCTACAGATGGTCACCAAGTTTCAAAATGCCCAACGTCTCCCAGCCTTCGACTTTTTGAGGTTGCTAGGCCTCATGGCATCCTGCATCTTCCTTGTGCCAGAGGCTCGCCTGAGAATGAGATCTCTTCAGTGGGCACTGAGAACTCAGTGGTCGCAATTCTCAGGGAGAATGACAGATCTCCTCCGGATTCCGGACAGGGTAGCCCGCGACCTTCAATGGTGGGCCTATCCAGAGAACATCTTGAAAGAACTGTTTTGGCAACCATGGCCGGAGATAACAGTAGTCACAGACGCCTCACTCACGGGGTGGGGAGCCCATGCCAACGACTTGACCATCAGCGGTCGTTGGTCTCCATCGGAGTCCAGACTATACATCTACCTATTGGAGCTGAGAGCGATCAGACTAGCGCTGAAAGCTTTCCTGCCATCAGTACAGGGGAGAAATGTCCTGATGATGATGGACAACACGGTGGCCATGCACTACCTCAACAAAAGAGGAGGCGTAGGATCACTGCCACTGTGCAGAGAGGCGATACAGCTCTGGTTTTGGGCAATCCAAGATGGAATCTCTCCATCGGCAGTCCACCTAGCCGGAGAGAAGAACTTGACAGCGGACGCTCTGAGCAGGCAGAGCAGTCTCCCACGAGTGGGAGTTAGCTCAGGAAGTCCTTCAAGAGATCTTCGCCCTTTGGGGAACCCCTCAGGTGGATCTGTTCGCCACAAGCACCAACAGGAAGTGTGATCTGTTCTGTTCAAGGGAATTTCCCCCGAGAGGAGCTCTAGGAGATGCGTTCGTAGTGGACTGGGAGTTTCCACTCCTTTACGCGTTCCCACCAGTCCCTGTTATTCCTCAAATGATCAGGAGGTTAAGAAGATTCCGGAAAACCATGATCCTAATTGCCCCGGATTGGGCCAGGAGAACGTGGTACCCGGACCTTCTAGATATGTCCATCTGTCCTCCAATCCGTCTTCCACTCAAAGAGAATCTTCTCTTGCAGAAGGGAGATTAGGTTCTCCATCCAGACACCAGAACCCTCAACCTTCACGCTTGGCTTCTGAAAGGGTGAGGTACAAGGATTGGGATCTCCCTGATGACGTCATGGAGGTGTTCCTTTCGGCCAGAAGGCCAGCAACAAAGTCTTTATACCGCTGCCGTTGGAACAAATTTTGCAGCTGGTGTAGGGAAGAGAATATCGACCCTTCTTCATGTGGTACACCAACGGTGTTATCGTTTCTACTCTACTTGGCAAACTCAGGCCTTCAAGTTGGCACTGTAAGAGGCTATCTTGCAGCGCTTTCAATCTTCAAGCGCACTGCGGAGGAACCATCGTATTTCAAACTTCCTCTAGTGATACAATTTCTCAAGGGATTAACTAATGTTTATCCTCCAAAACCATTCCAGGTTCCCTTATGGGACTTAAATTTAGTCTTAAACTTCCTAATGGGCACTCCATTCGAACCACTTCACTCTTGTTCGCTGAGATTTCTCACGCTGAAAACTGTCCTATTGGTAGCACTAACATCTGCTAGGAGGGTGAGCGAGCTACAAGCACTCTCCTGTAAACCCCCACATACAATTTTCCACAAGGACAAAGTTGTCCTACAGGTGAAGCCTAATTGCCTCCCAAAGGTGGTTTCTGAATTTCATATTACTCAGAAAATTACCTTACCTTCGTTCTACCCTCCTCCCCATCTGGGGAAAGGGGAATAAAGGCTACATAGGCTGGACCCAAGGCAAGCTCTCAGCTTTTACATCAGCAGAATGGCTAGGATCAGGCAAGCAGACCAACTGTTTGTAGGATACTCGGGTCACAAGTTGGGACTACCCATAACAAAACAAACCATCTCCAGGTGGATTATTTGGCCATTCTGGAATGTTACAAACTGGCAGGGAAAGAGCCATCCCAAAATCTCAGGGCTCATCCAACCAGGGGTATTGCAGCCTCTTTGGCTCTCCAAAGAAGGGTACCGGTCCGAGACATATGTGCGGCTGCCACATGGTCGTCCGCACATACATTCACAAAATTTTACAATCTGGATTCCTCCACTAGTCAAGAGACCAGATTTGGCAAGGCCGTATTACATTTGGTCCATCCCTAAAGGGATACATAACATTCTCACTCCCACCTCCAATTACATGCCACTGCTATGGGAGACTATCAAAGATAAGGAATACGTCGGCGGACACAATCCCTTTGAAGAACAAGTTACTTCTTACTTTGTAACATTCTTTGGACGGGTTGTTCCTCCGACGTATTCCTTATCACCCCTCCCATCCATCCCCGCAGTGATACTTCCCTTGTGGTTGCACCTTACGCTCCTTCAAGGTCAATAACCAATTCAGGCATGACTTTTCTTATGCTACAAAACGGAGCTGAGCAACGGACGCAGCGCATGGCTATTTATGGGCATGGTGACTTTGGCGCTGATACGGTGGCCGTCGAGGGACATCGACTCGGCGGACGTCGACGTGCAGCGCCCTCTACAGAAAAGATTTCGGAGGCCAGCAAGCTGGAAACGTATTATCAAAGATAAGGAATATGTCGGAGGAACATCCCGTCGAAAGAACGGTACAAGGTAAGAAGTAACTTGTTCATCTCGTCACGTCTTACGGCGATAGGTACGTCTCATACTAACAAAAGGCCATCTAGAGGGTTCCCCTCTCAGCAAGAGGAAAGGGCACATATTCAAGATTTTTCATAGTCAAAAAACTGGAAAGTGTTGCCCGATTCTAAACCCTTGAATGCTGAAGAAAAATATAAGAAAACAAAAATTCAGGATGTTAACATTGCAGACATAAGAGCAGTGCATCCAAAGAGTTCTTAGTGTCCCTGGATCTCAAGGATGCACATTTTCACATACTGATTCACCCAAAGCACCAGAAATTCCTCAGGTTTACGGTGGGCAACAGCCATTTCCAGTTTTGGGTTCTCCCCTTTGGCTTAAAATCATCTCCCAGAACCTTACCAAATGTCTGGCTCCTGTAGCAGCCTTCCTCCGGAGAAAGGGCCATCGCGTTTACCCGTTCTTGGACAACTGGTTGGTTCGGGGAACAACTTACAGACTGAGTCTCTGAACAGCACAAAGCGCCTACTACAGCATATGGACTTCACCATCAACTACAGCAAATCCTGCTCGACTCCCTCAAACAGTTTGGTCTTCCTGGGAGCACAACCCTCAATCAAGTGAAACCCTTGGAGGAAAGAGTAGGAAAGCGCCTGGCTCCAGGCTCATTTACACTGAACAAATCTGTCCCGATCTGTTCTTGCATGTCTCTCCTCAGCACCATGTCATCATGCATCCCTTTTATTCCAAACTGTCGCCTTCACAGGCGATCAGCACAAAACTTCCTCTCATCTGGATGGTCCCAGGACTCCTGGTCGGACAGAGTAGTCATCTCCCAACCTCTAGCAGACACCTTAGAATGGTGGACTCGCCCCTACAACAAACGGGGCATGCCTCTGGTGGAACTTGACTTCCTGTACATTATCATGGCCGACGCATCACAAATGGGATGGGGTGCTCATTAAGACCAGTTCAAAGTCAAGGGCCTGTGGTCACCCACGGAAACCTCACTACATGTCAACGTCCTAGAGTTGAGGGCAGTACGCTGGGCTCTCAAATCCTTTCTTCCCCTCATCAAAGGCTTCGTGGTACGTGTTCTGACTGACAACACAACCACGATGTTCTATCTGCGAAAGCAAGGAGGGACATGTGCAGAGATCCTATCCTAGGAGGCACAAACCGTCTGGCACTGGGCCATTCAGCACAACATTCAAGTCTTCGCCTTGAACGTACAGGCAGATGCCCTCAGCAGGGACTCCTCCCAAACACACAAATGGCAACTGAACAGCACCCAGGTGGCAGAGATCTTCGCAAGATGGGGCCTTCCCCCTCTAGACCTTTTCGCCAGCCCTGAAAACGAGCCATGCCAGCAGTCTGCCAGCAGAATCCCTCATCCGGGCTCCCTGGGGACACCTTCTCCTTTCCTTGGACTGGATGTTTGCCCACTTGTCTGTCCCCCCGCCCCCCCACCTCTCATAAGAAAAACTGTACAAATGATTCACAGGTTTCCCTGCAGGATCATCCTAGTGTCCCCGTTCTGGCCCAGGCAGACCTGGTTCTCACACCTGCGTCACTTGGCAGTGGACAATCCGCTTCGCCTAGGATCCCAGCCGGATCTCCTATCTCAGAACCAAGGGATGGTACGGCATCACAACCCAGACTTCCTCAAATTGTCTGCTTGGCTCCTGAACAATCAGAGTTCGAAAATCTAAATATACCTCCAGACTGTCGCTACATCTTGGCGGCTACAGGAGCACCATCCACCAACATATATGGCTGTAAATTGAAGAGATTTTACGCTTGGTGTGCGCAGCAACCTAACCTACATCCATTAACAGTAACACCTCAGCAACTCCTTCCTTACTTTTTGTCGTTAGCGAAAGGTTTGCCAGTGTCTTCTATCAAGTTACACCTGTCGGCGATATGAAGATTCACACGTAAATGAACATCTACCCCGCTTTACAGCGACAGATTAATAAAACATTTCTTGAAGGGCCTTTTCCGAACCTTTCCTCCAAGGAAAAACTTTTCCCCTCTTTGTCTTAACCTAGTTTTAACAGCCCTCCTGAAACCTTCTTTTGAGCCTATGTCAACAGCCGACCTCAAATTTCTCACTTGGAAGGTAATTCTTCTGGTGACAATTACATCTTCGAGAAAAGTATCAGAACTCCAGGGTTTGGTCATCGAACCACCATATCTGCGCTTCATGAGGGACAAAGTGTTTCTCTCTACGAAACCACATTTCATTCCAAAGATTCCATTGGATTTTCATAAAAATATTACTATCACTCTTCCAACCTTTTTTCCTAATGCTTTTTCTCCTGCCAAAAAGGCTCTGCATTCTCTGGATGTGGAGAGCTTTAAAGTACCACTTGGACCGCACAAGATAGTTCAGATCCTCCAATCAGCTCTTTGTGGCTTTTGGCCCTTCCAATAAAGGTGAGCTGATTTCCAAACAAGGTATCTCTCAATGGGTTGCTTCCACTATCCTTCTGACCCACAAAAGCCAACAGACCATTACAATCATCTGCCAGAGCTCATTACACAAGGTCCCCGCCTGCCTCAGCAGCTCTATGGTCGGGGGGTACCAGTCGGAGACATTTGCCTTTCTAGATGTGGCGCATGAATGTCTCTGTATTTCTATCTAGATCCGGCACTGGCTAATATTCACAATCCCCTCTATGTATGACACAAGCCAATATTCACAACTATATCCAAATGCAGCAATGGCCCGCCTTAAAAAAAAAATAAACTTGTCCATATATGAAGAACGCTAGCATTCACAATTCTGTCTGCATTGGGAATATTACCGATGCCAGATTTAGTCTAGATGTGGTCATGGCTAATAATCGCTATTCTATCTAGATGTGGTACTGGCCGACATTCACAATCCTTTCTAGTTGTGACGGAGGCTAATGTTCAAGATGGAGGAAAAATTGGAGGAGGAACATAACCAGTTCTCCCTGGACATGGAAACCCAAGTGAACGTGCGTCGCATGGAGGTCGAAAGAAGGGAGGATGACCTAGAGAATCACAAGATGATAAACGTTCCTCCGTCGCGTCATCCAGACCTCACATGGTGCTCCGGGGACTGCAACCTGAGGACGGCCAGGACTTTCTGGCAACCTACACCACAGGTCACCATTACCACAGACTCCTCACTTGAGGGTTGGGGGGCCACTGTGGATGACCACTGCGACCACGGCTCCTGGACCCGTCAGGAGCAGGAGTACCACATAATAATAAATAATAATAATTAATAGGCTGGAATTGAAGGCCATCTGGCTGGCGCCCGGGGCCTTCCTTCCGGTAATCGATGGTAAGGTCGTCCTCATTCAGACAACTCTACCATCATGTTCTACGTCAACAAGCAGGAAGGTACCAGATAAAACCCCCTTTGCCCCCCCCCCCCCCCCGTGCAGGCTGGCAGTTAGCATGTGGGAATGGGCCCTGGAGAATAACATATACCTCATGGCGGTCCACCTGCCGGTGGAATCCAGCCTAGAACCAGGCAGGCTCAGCAGACAACTACAAATGGCATTTGAACGACCTAGTGCTGGAGGAGATCTTTCACAAATGGAGTCACACCCAGGTGGACCTCTTTGCCTCCCGGGGCAACTAGAAGGGCCAACTGTTCGCCTCCTGGCAGTGGCAGGGTCAGGACCTGGGCTCCCAGGGCGATGCCTTTCAGATCAGCTGGGATGGGATGACCGCATATGCCTTTCCACCCACTCCCCTGATTCACAGGGTGATATGCAAGATCAATGAGTCTCGCCTGCTCGGCATCATCCTAATAGCTCCATGGTGGCCAGCCAGGCCATGGTTTTCGGAGCTGCTCCTCCCATTTGCCTGCCAACAGGCCCAGCACATCTGGCGCAGCAGTGGGGCAGGGTCATCCACCCCACACCAGAGAAATTAGCCCTCTGTTAATAAGTAAATGACCACGCTTCACGCTGATGCTTGTCTTTATAGAGAGGCTTTATTTCTTTAGTTCATCCAAGAGAAAGGCCCCCAGCTGTGGCTGTCCTCCTGCTCCCAATCCTCTCTCTCTCTGCTGCTAGAATGTGGAACCTTTGCTTAATCATAACAACAAAGGTTCCTTGGTAACTAGGTTACATGGCAGCAGCTGAATTGATGTGATTGTAAACTCAATGAAGTAAATGTAACCACCTCCTAACACCTCCCTTCCTTTTACCAAAATATAAGTATTTGCCTAAACTAGATAATAGATTTCATTGAACATAAGTAGTTCATTATTTACATAGTATCTGATACACCGCTATAGGAAGAAATAATTAAATTGCTTTAAATACCTTGCAGTGCAGTTACAAGTTGTTGTTTACCTTTTTGCAAATTGCTATCCTCTCCTTGTTCCAGACCCCACCCCCTTTAACAAGCACCGAAGATCCCAAATCTTTAACAACTTGTTTGGGCTGTGAAAATATGGATGCACCTTTGCGCACCTTGGTGGGAAGTTTGATCTTGATCCAATCACCTTCCTCAAGACTGAATTCTCTACAAGCATTCTTCCTGTCATATTGCTCCTTGGATCTGACCCCAGATTCAAATATCTTCTCTCTCACTCCCTCCAGATCTATTCCTACGAATTTTGACCTTCCCATCCAGCCTGGACACATGTGTGAGTTAGGTTTCCTCCCTCTTAATAGTTCAAATGGGGATACACCCGTAACACTGTGTGGTGCTAGTCTATATTGGAATGTTCTCTCCATTATGGTCCTGATCCAGTCACCTCCTGTTGCTACCGCAATTCTAATTGCATCCATGAGAGTGCGGTTGAAGCGTTCTACACACCCATTGGTCTGGGGATGATATAATGAAGTGGTTACTTGTTCTATTCCATGGTTACTCAAGAACTCTCTAAATTCCTTGGAAACCAATTGGGTCCCATTATCTGATAAACACTTTCTGGGGAATCCCTCTCTCCAAAATAATTGCTCCAAACATGTAATGATGCTACTGCTGGATATGTCTCTTAGTGTAAATATTTCGGGCCACTTGGATAATAAATCTATGACAACCAGTACATAGGTGTCTCTCCCACCCTTGATATTGAAAGGCCCTAGTAAGTCTAAAGCAACCTCATCCCATGGAACTGTGGATGGCTTTCTAACAGTCATGGGTACTTTTTGAATCCTGAGACCCTTATTACCTGCAATGCAATCACAACAATTGTTGACCACTTCTTCAGTGTCTTTGTCAAGATTAGGCCACCAAAATTCTGCTCTAACCAAGCCTTTGGTTCTAGGCAGTCCCAAATGCCCAACATGAGCTAGCTCAATTATTAATTTTCTCATTTTAATAGGTACAACCATCTGATGTCCTCTATGTAAGTATCCTTTATCAATCCAGAGTTCTTCCTTAACTTTGGCAAACCCGCCTAAATCACCAATATAGTTTCTTATTCTGTTCTGCGTCACCAATGTTAAAACTCTCTGGTACAATTCATCCTCTGAACATGCATTGTCCCACTCCTCTTTCTTTACTGACTCATGAACCTGAAATATTTCAACACCTTTCTCACGAGTCAGAGGAGACTCCTCAGACACTGTTTCTCTCACTACTGATCTGGATAAGGCATCAGCAACTAAGTTGGTTTCACCACTAATGTGAAGCATATCATATTGCAGGCCTTGTAGGGATGTCACCCACTTCATGGTGCGTCTGGAGACTCCCTCCAGACCACCTTTGGTAAATATTCCTATTAGGGGTTTATGGTCTGTACATACTGTGAATTCTCTGCCCCACAAATATCTTTTGAACTTTTCCACTCCCCAGACACAAGCCAATGCTTCCTTTTCTACCACTGAATATCTGTTCTCAGGTCCTTTGAGAGATCTAGAGGCAAATGCTATGGTGTGTAAGCCCTCCTGATCTTCCTGCATTAGGACTGCCCCAATACCATAGTCACTTGCATCCACAAATAGTAATGAATGTCTACTTTCTTCAAACGTTTTCAAGATGGGTGCATTGACTATAGCATCTTTAATCTTACCAAACTCTTCCTCACAAGATTCATTCCACTTGAACGTAACACCTTTACGAGTCAACATCCTCATGTTCCTTGACAAATTTGCCAACCCTCTAACAAACTTGCCATAAAATTCAACCAGACCTAGAAAAGATAGTATATCTGCTTTGGATTTTGGTGCTTCCATCTTGCGAATAGCTTCTATGGCCTTTTCTTTGGGTTTGATCCCTTCACCTGTAATTTCATGACCTAGATATTCAACTTTGTCAGTTTTGAATATGCATTTCTCTAACGATACTGTAAGGCCAGCCTCTTTGAATATGTTCAACACTCTCTCTAACCTTTTATCATGTTCTGCTTCATTTTTCCCACATACTAGCACATCATCCTGGTAACACATGACACCTCTCTCTCCTCCCAGTAATCTGTACATGACGTTCTGAAATACACTAGCTGCTGAAATCAATCCAAATGGCATTCTTATACATCTGAAAAGGCCAATAGGGGTAATGAAAGCTGTGAGATCTCTCGAATCAGGGTGTAATTCTACTTGGTGATATGCAGATTTGAGGTCAATAAGAGAAAATACTTTGGAATCAGACACCCCTGCCAATAAATCATCTATTCTGGGTAAAGGAAATTTGTCAGCCACTACATTTTTATTCAGGTGTCTAAGGTCTATGCATATCTGCAGAGATCCACTGCTCTTTCTCACTATTACAATAGGACTAACCCACTCTGAGGAATCAATTCTCTCTATCACCCCTTCACTTTCCATTTTATTCAATTCACTCTCTACATCTTTTCTCAGGGCCAAGGGAATGGTCCGTAATTTGGCAACTTTGGGAATGGCATCCCTTTTCAAACGAATTTTGTGCACAAATCCCTTCAAGCACCCTAACTTAGTGCCACTCATATGCCCTCTGGCCCCTTCCATAACAATGCTCGAGACCGATTTTCCACCGGATTTTCCACCTTCAACAGTCAAAACCTGTTCTGGGTGGCTTGCTTCAAGTCTTATCTTGAGCTCTGCCTGATCGCTCCAGGACAACAGCTCTCCACCTCTGTTGGCTACATGGATAGTCCCTAACGCCTTCCTGTCTTTGAATTGGAGCTCAGCTTCAAAGCACCCTAAAATTTCTATGGGCACATCTCCATAAGCATTTGCTCTGACTACATTCTCCCACAATGTACAACATCCAAATTTCTCCTTCCACACTTGCACACTTATCAAAGTATAATCTGCTCCACTGTCCATGAGCATTGATACTGGCACCCCTCCAACTAACACAGTTGCATATGGTTTCTTTTTCTTGACCTTCCCATCAATGGCATTGACTGAAAATATAACTTCTCTATCAGCATCATCAATTGATATAAATTCTTGATCTGCATTGACTTCATGTATTTGACTTGGGGCGGTATAAAAATTCCTACAGCATCTAGCCATGTGTCCTCTGACCCCACATTCATTACATATAATGTTTGATGCATAACATTCTTTGTCAGATGCTTTGTGATATAGACTCCCACATCTGAAACACCTCCTAATTGATGCACCTCTAGGATAACCAGAGTCCCTGCCACCCCTGAATGTAACATTCTCACTGGGCGACCCTCTGGTAGATGATCCTTGTCCCCATGCTCTGGTAAAGGGACCTTGGCGACCCTCAGGTCTCCTACCCATTTGCCAAGTGCGACGCGCAGTTGCCGCACCTCTCTGCATCACTCTCGAAACCTTATGTATGGCAGCTTCATTGTCATCAGTTTTGGGCTTATCTTGAGATGTATTATCCACTTGAAGCATTTGTATACATTTGTCTGTGTGTTCTATCATTTTCGCTATCTCAATTGCTCTATCAAGAGAAGGATTTCTTTCCTTCCATAACTCCTTCCTGATGTTATCATTAGAACACTTAATCATGAGTTGGTCCCTGACGTGCTCATCTCGACAATGGTCAAATCTACATTTGATGGCTAAACCTCTAAGAGCAGTTACAAATTCCTCAATACTCTCTCCAGTTTTTTGAGTTCTCGTGGCAAATTTGTACCTTTCAAGAATTATATTTTCTTCAACACAGTAGTGTTTGTCTAATTTTGCTAATGTTTTCTCATATGGACCCCCATCAGGAATGTCTGGAGGTGCTGGTAGTTTTTTGACCACTTCCTGTCCTGCAGCACCTAAACAGTGAAATAGGAGCGCCTCTTTGCGCTCATTGGAGAAATTGGGTCCAAATGCTGCCAGTGCATATTTTTGAAAACCCTCTTTCCAGTCTATCCAACGCACTCTGGGCTCACCTGGTGTAGGCAGGAAGAAAATTGGGGCTGGGACGTTTGCCATGTTGTGAATTAATTAATGTTACCCCCAGGTAGGAAACCTTACAGAGCCACACTGTCACTTACTTGTACTTAAATTTTATAAGGTGTGATTTCAGGTGGAACCTGTGCTGATATTGTCAGCGCTGTCTGTGGTAGTTGCAATTTGTGATCCACAGGTCAGCCTCCTCCGTAATCCACAGGTGATCCAATTTGTGATCCACAGGTCATCCAACCTCCTCAATATTCGTGCTCAGCTCCAGTATGCTTTTATGGTTCTCTCCACTGCCAGGCACTGACTTATTTCTTGGTGCTCCGCTCCAAAATGCGCTTTGCTGGTTTACTCCGCTCCAGGAGGATGGCCGTGTTTCTCGCCTGCTATTACACAACACATCTAGTGTAACACTCCGTCCATTTGCATCCAAACTGTAATCAATATTGCTGCAGTGTTGCTGCTGCTGGGGGCCTTTTCTCCTTGGCCCAATCCTCGTCGCCAATGTTAATAAGTAAATGACCACGCTTCACGCTGATGCTTGTCTTTATAGAGAGGCTTTATTTCTTTAGTTCATCCAAGAGAAAGGCCCCCAGCTGTGGCTGTCGTCCTGCTCTCAATCCTCTCTCTCTCTCTGCTGCTAGAATGTGGAACCTTTGCTTAATCATAACAACAAAGGTTCCTTGGTAACTAGGTTACATGGCAGCAGCTGAATTGATGTGATTGTAAACTCAATGAAGTAAATGTAACCACCTCCTAACACCCTCACAGCGCGGTTCCTGGACAGGTCACAATAGGACATCTCAGCCTCTCTCAAGCTAATCTGGAGATCATACAGGGTGGGAGGAGTAAATCTACCAGGGCCCAGTATAAGAGCAAATGGACCTGGTTCTGCTTCTGGACAGACTCTAAGGGCATTAACGCTCTGGCATGTTCCCTGGACGACATGATCCCTTTTTCGGCGCATCTCGCCCCTTCAGGAGTGTAGGTGGGCACCTGCTGCACCTACCTGGCAGCCATTGGGGCTTACAGAAACTTGGAGGAGAGCTTTTCCTCCTCCAACCCAATTGTCAAACATTTGACTGGTCTCACCAGGCTCTACCCACCCATCAAGAAGCCACACCCCGTGTGGGACATCAACATAGTCTTGGGCGCCCGGGCACACAAGCCATTCAAACCAATGGCATCTGTGGACATCAGGCTGGTCACCATTACGATGGCCTTGTTAGTCGGCCTCACCTCGGCTCGCAGAATCAGAAAAATTCAGGCGCTGGTCGCTTCGGAGCCATGCACTACGTTTCACAAGGACAAGCTAGTCCTGCAAACACACCCAACGTTCCTTCCTAAGGTGCCGTCCGCATTCCATCTGAACGAGGAAATTGTGCTGCCCATGTTTTTTGCTGAGCCCGAAGACGAGGTGCAGAGATTTCTGCACTTCTTGATGTCGGGCCGGCGCTGAAATTCTACTTGGACAGGACGAAGAGCTTCTGCAAGTCAATGCTCTATTAATTACCTTTAGAGGTTCATGACCAGGGTATCGGGCATCCAAGGCCTCCATAGCCCAGTGAATGGTCTCGTCCATCCAAGAAGCCTACGAGGAACAGCATAAGCCACCTCCGGTCAACATGCATGCCCACGCGGTCAGAGCCAAGGCAACTGCCATCGCCTTCCAGCGGCATGTCACCTAGCAGGTCATAAGCAGGGCGGTCACATGGGCCACCCATTTGGCTTTTTGCAAGCACTACTGTTTGGACGCCGGCTCCAGACCAGATGCTGCCTTTGGACAGGCGGTTCTTAGGAACCTGTTTGCTTAAGGAGGGTCTACTCTCCACTCTGGGGCTGTCACGACCCTCGCCCAAAACCCCCTCTGGCAAACCCATTGGCCAGGTGGAGTCAGGACTCGGGCCTCTAGAGCCTGGCATCCTCTTCAAAAGCCCTCATGGGGCCAGTCCTGGCGCCTATGGCCCCAGACTCATACACCATGAAAAACAATGTGCTTGGGAACTACTTTATTGTATTGTCAGCCAACATGGAGGCATCCACATAGCTTGGTTCCTAAGAACCAAGCTATGCGGTCTAGTGTTTTGGGTGGGGCAGCATAGGGACTACTTTACCTGGACTATTTTTTTGGGGCTATTTAAACCAGACCCGAGCAAGACCACACGCTTCGCGTTACTTTGCAGCTTGCAACGTGACTCTCACCGTGTCCAGCTATTCCCTCAAACCTCGGAGAAGCAGAACCTGCAAGGAGACAAAAGGAACATCATTGGCAGCGGCATCTTACCTGCAGTCTTCATCTTTAAACACTAGCAGCTACTGAGAACAGCTTCCTCGAATCTGCACGCCTCCCGGACAGAACGACCTGAAAGAGGAAGATGGAGGCAACATTAAAGAAGGCAGAGACATTTACAAATTACGAACTGCTCAAAAGGCTTACCTGGCTGGTCGCCTCTCGGCTGGCACCACTCCGGACATTCCACTCGCGCTGAAGAACACCGCGACCTACAAGGGAGGAAAACGCAGGTTAGCAAAGGCAAGACTTTGCAGCGCTGCATATAGCGCTTACTTATCGCATCATAGCGCTCTTAATGCACCATCATTTACCAGCGGGGCTCAACCAAGCCAGTTCGCCGCGCTGAAGCTCCGCACACCTTAGGGAGAAAAAAGACATTTTAAACAAAGAAAGGCATGCAGGATAGCAACAAAACTAAAGAACAGCAATAAGACCTACCTGAACAATATCAAACTGGCCAGTGTCAGTGAAGTAACTGGACCGCACTTGCCCATGAAAGACAAAGCGCCCCTGCAAAGAAGGCAGGACGGAGAGCACGCCAAATTCTACCACAAGTCAGAACCTTCCCCACAGACCACATAAGAGCAAAGCTGAGAAGCATACCAGCGAGTAACCCGGCTGGATGGCATCCCTGTGGATACCAGGTGAGCGTAACAGGGCTAAATTCATTTGTAATTGCCCATGCATTATGGATGAAAGGGGACGGGACGTAAGAGTAATGCTCCTACGTCCCGCCCCCTTTCCTCCATACATTTGGAGACAATCCGTCCATTGAGACGAGACCAGAGCACTTTTGTAAAGCATCAAATTGAAAAATGTGTCCCTTCTCTTTTTATGCGGGGTACCGCATGTGGCCTTAACCCCGTCCCCATGAGCTTTGCCCGCGCATCGCCTTTTAGTCCTTTTCTTTGCACGGTCGGGGCTGGACACACTTACATCACCGGGAAGACATAATTTTCTTCATCCCTGTTGTCCTTCTCGCCTTCTCCGGTTCTGCGGTCGTGTAGTCCTCAGTCTATGCCAGATCGTTTGGGATTTGTCTCTTGTTCCTCTTGCGAATGCCTCTTTGCTATAGCTGATCCCCCATTCTTTGTTTGGAGTGTCTGGTGACCGGTTCACCGGTGGGACACTTGTTTCTACTGTGACTCCCTTTCGGTCTTGTCACTTCAGCGATGTCTTCGTCGGTGGGAGGTATTCCAGCGAGTTACTCCACCGCATTTTCAACTCTTCATTGACGGAAAGAAGAGACGCCCGCCGGGTAAGTTCCTTAATTTTTAGGGTGCCCCGGCCGGGGGACTCCTTCCAAGAGTCCTCCAGGTCCGGGAGGGGCTTCAAGAGCTCTGCTACCATGGTTTCCCCTGAGGTGCCTCGTAGGCCTAATAGGCGTACCAGGGTTTTCTGAGGGTTCCCACGAGGTGCCTGCCAACACCGGATCACAATGCGAGATTCACCAACCAGGTGCTAATAGCCAGCCCATTCGTGCTGAGGCTTTGGGTACCGGAGTTTGCTCCGAGCTCTCCTTGTCTGGAGCTTCCCATACAGACACCAGGGTGTGCCCTGAGGCCTCTGTTGAGGCTTTCTGTACTGAACCACGGTTCGAGGCCCCTCTCGGGGGAGCTATACAGACCGAACTCCTTTCTGAGGTTCCTCTCATGGAGGCTAAGGGGTGTACCGACAGACCTGAGAGACCCGTTAAGGTCTTGTCTGTGAGGTGGATTCCTCAACATTCCTGCGCTCGCGGTGATACCGGTTCTATTGAGGGGGCACAGGGAGAGGTCACTGACCGTTTCTCCTGTTACCGGCTTTGCCGAGGTTCCTCTCTTGGAGGCTAATTCAAGTGTCCCGTCAGGATGTGCAGTAAACATCCCAGGCCCCATAGTACCGGCTCTGGCGAGGATCCTTGTGTCAAGGCTAAAGTTTATATCAAGTCCCCTGACCAGTTTGTGGAGTTACCTGCCTTATCCACACATGTGACGCAGTTCTACTCAGATGCTAACAAAATGGGGGGCCTTCCCGCGTGGTCTACGGCAGCCATTTTGGATTCTTCCCTCTCACCCACGCTACCGACGGCGGGTGCTGGGAACCTTCTTTTTGGTGGACAACCTTTTCCACGGGACAGTGCAAATCTGTTCCGCCCCTCTTATGACTGGCGTGCTCGGAAGCCAATACCGCATACAGTCTTGCTTCCTGGCAGCCTTCCTCATTACATCGTGGGGGTATATCACTTATGCACGGCCTCTGCCCACCCGAGTGTCTAAATCTTCATCAGAGGATGCTTTTTTCGGGAAGTTTCAGACTTATGCACTCTGACCCCATGAGGGAGTACTTTAAGGGCCTTTCTTGTCGCTCGGTCACCAGGGTTTCTGGGGTTCCCCTGAGGTGCCCCAACAGCCTAACGGGCATATCGGAGATTCCTCCGAGGGTTCTGACGGACCTGCCAGTACCGGACATTGTTCCGAGGTTCACCATCGCAGTGCTAAAGTTAAGCCCAGTTCGGCTGGGTGCTGGGATACCGGGGTTCACCCTGAAGTCTGTTTCTGGAGCTTTCCCCGCTGTAACCTGAGGTCTTATTGTGGAAGCTAAAGTCTGTACCGAGTCCTGACTCGAGGCCCTTTGAAGGGAGCTTTACGTACCAGGTTGAAACCTGAGGATCCTCTTGTGGAGGCTAAAGTCTATATTGACAGATCTGAGAGACCTTCTCAGAGGGTTTTGTCGGTGAGGTATTGTCAAGGGGGCAAAGAGGGGGGATCACGGACCGCATTCCCTCTGGTTCCGGCTTGTCCGAGGTTCCTCCGTTGGAGGCTAATTTTGAGACTGGTTCGAAGATATCGACTAAACATCTGAGACCACCCCGTACCAGCTCTGCCGAGGATCCTTGTAAGGCTAAAGTGTTAAGTCCACTGAGACTCCTGAGGACCCCATTACCTCAGCTACGCATGTGATGCAGTTCTCTTCAGGTGGTGACAAAATGGTGGCCCAACCTGCGTGGCCTAGGATGGCCATTTTGGATACCTCCCTTACACCTACGTTTGCAACGTCTGGTGCTGGGAGCATTCTTTTCAGCAATAGCAAACCGTTCCGCCCTTCTTTCGATCGGCGTGCGTGGGCTCCGCTGCCTCATACTGTCTCGCTCCCTCCTGCTTTTGCTCCACTGATCTATGTGGACCCGGCCGGTGGTGGACCCTCCTGGCAACCATTCCCCTAGTGTTCGGGGGTGGGGGGGGGGGTAGGTCCCTTACGAGCAGTTTCTTCCTCTTCGACACCTAAGCCCTCGGCTGAGGATGAGTTTTTTTGGGAAGTTTCAGATGCTCATGCACTCTGACCCTATGAGAACCTATTTCAAGCGTCTTATCACTCCTGTTCCACCCCGGCCTCGGCTAATCCGATTTAAGTTTTCTTTTAAAACCTGAGGCGATAGGCCTGGAGGACCATTCTTCTGTTCCCGCCTCATTGGAATGAGCCTTAAGCGGATGAGGACGGCGATGAGCAGCCCCGCTCGGTGAGAGCATTCCATGACTGGGAGGAGCTTGTGGGCCTAATAAGCGCACCAGAGTGTTCTCTGAGGGTACTTAAGAGGACCTGCCAAAACAGAGGATCAACATTTGGGTGCTGAGGTTCAGCTCAGTCCGTCTGTGGCTCTGGATACCGGGGTTCGCCCTGAGGTCTCTGTTTCTGGTGCTTGTCACACTGAGCCAAGGCTCGAGGCCCCTCTGAGGGAGCTATATGTCCTGGGTTAAAACCCAAGGTCCCTTTAAATACAGCACTGAGGGAGTCGAGGGATCCACTAAGGGTCCTGTCAGTAGGGTACATTCCTCAACCGTCTCACGCTCGGGGTTGTGGTGGTACCAATTCTGTTGAGGGGGCAAAGAAGGTTATCGGCAACAGGCCTTCCAGTACCGGCTCTGCTGAGGTTCCTCCATTGGAGGCTAATTCTGGGTCAGTTCCTCGGTTGTCCACTAAACATCCTCGATCTGCCAGCACTGGCTCGGCCAAGGATCCTTGTTTCAAGGCTAAATGTTTCTTAAGTCTCCTGACTCCCCTGAGGAGACAGTTGCCTAATTTTCTCCTATGACGCAGTTCTCTTCAGGTGTTGACTAAATGGTGGCCCAACCTCTTTGTTCCACGGCAGCCATTTTGGATACCTCCCTTACACCAACTTTCATGACTGGCGCTGGGAGCGTTGTTTTTGGGTCTGAGCAGCTTTTCTATGCTATGTGGACAACAGAGACCCGTTTGTCGGTCCTGGCGACAGCTTCAGCTAAGGCCCCTTGTACACAGAGGCTCAGGTCCCAGACTTGGCCGTTCTCTGGGATCAGGGGGTTTCAGGGTCGCTGTGCGTGCCGATCTGAAACTCCCGTTGGTAGCCCCGCCTTAAGCGGCAGCGGCAAGGTGGTTGGTTGGTTTTGCTCTCGCCCATCAGACTCCTCTACAGGGACAGGTAATCTCCCTGCCGACAAATCACCAAATGATATTTTTTGTTGGTCACACTACACTAAGGTGGAAGGACGAATCCCATCCCATCTCATTTGGAGGCGTAGCGTGGCAAACCATCACCGAAGACTGCTGGGTTTTGTCCATCGTTTAGGCGGGTTTTCGCTTGCCCTTTCCTCCTACCCCACCCTCCAAACCTCTTCAACAGATCGGGTTGCCCTCCATCAGAGCAGAGGTACAGAAACTTCTATACCTCGTTGCGGTGGAACCTGTTCCCCTCATGGAGCAAGGCAGGGGCTAGTACTGCTGTCCTTTCACAGTGCTTAACCAGGCTGGCCTACGTACTATCTTCGGTCTTTCTGATAGAGTTTAAGTTGATCATGCCCTGCCAAATAAAGTCCTCTCTTCGGAAGGCCGATTGGCTCAGTTTGGTGGTCTTCTAGGAGGCATAAATGCACATTCTGACTTGGAGCCCGCATATGAAATATATGCAGTTCTCTGTGTGATCAGAACACTTCAAATTTGGGTACTCCTTTTGGTCTCAGCTCAGCGAGACGCACAGGAAACTCCTCTGAGGGGTCCTGCAGTGGCCTCCCAATCTCGGTACTTCTTCCAAGGCCCCCCATTTGTGGCTAAGGCTGACCCCAGTTTTGCTGTGGCCTTGGCTACCAAGGTTCGCCCTGAGGCTTCTCCATCTGGAGCTAACTGTACCCAGTCTTGGCTCGAGGCCCTGCTTGAGGTGTCCATAAAACCATGGTTAAACCTGAGGTTCCCCTGTGTGGGGCTAAATCGGTCACCAACAGAATTGAGTCGCTCATTGAGGGTTCTGGCTGTAAGGTATATCCCTAAGCCTTTCCACGCATGCGGCCGTGGTGATACCAGTTCTGTAGAGGGGGCGAAAGAAGACGGTCATGCACCAGACCTTCCAGTACTGACTCTGCCGAGGATCCTCCACTAGAAACGAATTCTGGGGAAGCCCCTCACGTCGAGTAAACACCCTAAATCTGCCAGTACTGGCTCTGCTGAGATTCCTTTTTTCAAGGCTAGGATGGCACGCAAGGCCCCTGACTCTCCTGGGTGTGTGATAATGGCGGCCCAAACTCTGCGGGCCATGGCGGCCATTTTGAATACCTCCCTTAAAGCGAGGTCTTACATCAACGAGCAGGGCGCTACAGACTCTCCTCTCCTTGTGGATCTTGCCATACAAACCTAGGCTGGGCCATCCAGTATATTGTTTGGTTCCAGGATCCACACTTCTCGGGTCACCTGAATGTGATCGCAGATTAATTTAGTCTCTAGTCGGCATCGGTTAAGAGTGTGAGATGAACAGCAATATCATCTCCATCTTTTCCAGCAATGGGGCACGCCAGAGGTGGTCCTCTTTGCAGCTTTTGGGTCAAAGTGAACGCTTATGCTTTCCCCTCATGGCCTCCTATCTATTGGTCGCTCTGTAAACACATCGAACCGTTGCCAAAGCAGCTACGTGGACTTTCCCATCAGCTTTTTTTTAAGCATTACTGCTTATATCTGAGCTCCAGAGCTGATGCTCAATTCGGCCAAGCTGTTCTTAAAAACCTTTTTCAGTAAGGAGGTTCTATCCACCTGTATTTCCTGTGAAGAGTGCTTGGTAATCGCCCAAAAGTATGGAGGAAAAGGGACGGGACGTAGGAGTATAACAAATTTACTCACCATCTTACTCCTAGTCCATAGTCCCCTTTCCTCCATATGCCCGCCCGCCATCCCCTCTTATAAGTATACTGCTATTGGTTAAAGGTCTCAGACCTGGCGATAGAAAAGGACTGAAGGGTGATGCGTGGGGCAGAGCTCAGGAGGGCGGGGTTATGGCCACGTGCGTTACCCTGTGTAAAAAGACTAATTTTTCTATTTGATGCTTTTTTTACAAAAGTGCTCCGGTCCCGTCCCACTGGACGGGATGTCCCCAAAAGTATGGCGGAAAGGGGACTATGGACTAGAAGTAAGATAGTCACTTTGGTGAGTAACTTTGTTGTCATAAGTTACTCACCGTAGTGACTAACATACTTAGTCCATAGTCCCCTTTCCTCCATACGTCCCACTATTCCCCCCCCCTAATAAAACTGGTGTCATTAGGCAATGTTAATCTATTGTCGATGCGTCTATGGGGACTGAGCTCTGGTGCCGGAGGGAAGAGTCTGGGCAGCACATGCTCCCAGCACCCCCTCGCGCCTCTAAATTTAAAGGGGAAGAAGTTTTTTTCTGGTGAAAAAGGTTTACGTCTCCCGTCCCTTGGAAGGGATGGCCATGCAGTATGGAAGAAAGGTACGTTAGTCTCTACGGTGAGTAACCTATAATTTACATTCCATGTGATACGCCTAAGTGACCTAGTCATCTAGTCATTACATACTCATGGTAACAGACCAGTCCCGGATTCATTAATCTTCGAGTTTCATTCCCATAGGACACCTTGTTGCCCGTCATAGTTGAGTAACATACCATTCCTCTGTACCTTAATATTCATAACCTCCCCCACCCCCGTCCTCACCATTTCCTCCCCCTGGCCCACTGACAAGCCCAACATGTCCGTTTTCTGAGCTTCATCTCCTTTCCCCCGCTGATTAACCCAACAAATCAGCATCATTGGGTACCCCCACCACCCTTTGCAAACTTAAGCTTCCGGATGAGGGGCTGCTCAGTACCCAGCCATCCCCTGCACATCTGCTACATTAACACTTGTGTCCCTGCTGCCCTCAATTCAAGCTTCCCACTTCATAACGCACATTGACAATAAGTAAGGGTACATCATAATAGGTGCTGTATTACCCATTATTTCCCTGCTGTCTGGAGTTCCTTGACAGTTGTTCAAGGAAAGCGTTCGCCTCATCCAAGGTGTGAAAAACAAAATTGCTCATGCTCTATTCTTAATTTTGCAGGGAACATGACATAGCGGATGCCCCTCTCCCGCATAAGTTTCTTAACATCCATGTACATTCTCTGGGCTGCTTGCACCTTATCCGAAAAATCCAGAAAGAGTCTGATGATATCTTCATTATAGATTAGTTCCCTTTTCCCTGCTTTACAAAGAGTGAGGTCTCCGTCGTGGAAGTTCAGCATTCGGGCTATAATCTGGTACAGAGAGGCTCCAGGGATTGGCCTCTTCCCACTTGGTATTCGGTGCACCCTTTCCACTATAAATAATGCTGCGAAATCCTCGGTTCCCAATGCTTTATGCAACATCTCCTCATCTAAGGGTGCCTTGGATCTCTGCTCCACCGTTTCAGGAACTCCTACTATTCTCAAATTGTTTCTCCTGGATCTGGACTTGATCATCCATCAGCCAGTGCCTTCAAAGCCTGCTTCACCTGTGTCATTTCCCTGGGCATGGATGAGGATTCATCCTCTACCGTGGACACTCGCCCCTCTGCTTCATCCAGTCTCTCTCCATGTTTATCGAGGCGGACCTGCATGTGATCCACTTTACAGGTGAGGGTGTCCATCTTCTCATCAAGTGACTGTATGTTGTTCTGTAGCTGATTGAAAATCTCTTTAATGTCTCCAAATGTCCCAGAAGTGCCCTGGGATGAGGACTGAGCACTCCTATCCAGAGAGTCTTCCATTGTCCTGTGGTTTTTAACTTGAGAGGGAGTGCTGAATTGTAGTTTGGATTGCTCTTTACCCCCTTTGCTCACCTTCGAGTTCACAGCATGTGGTAACTTGATGTTCTGCCCACCACTGTAAGTCTTGCCCCTTTTTACTGTTCGTAGTGGCTCAAAATTCAGCTGGGAGACTGTGTGCGTGCACCAGGATAGCAGCACTGGGTTCCTCCTTCAGAGGCGGGTCACCTTCTCAGAGCTTCTGATATGTCAACGGGGAATGGCCATTAAAAACCACAGCTGATGCCCCTCTTCCCCCTGCTGTTTGTCTGGTTCCCTGGTGTTGCACTTCCATAAGGCCCTCAGCCTCCAATGTCCAAGATTAAAAGGAGGGGTGGGGGCTCAAGTTATACCCCACATGAGCTTGTTTAGTATCCAATACAACAGTGTTGACCATTGGTGCCCAGCACGTACCTTAGTGCAGACTTATAGTAGTCTTCCATAGGGCTGTTGTCTCTTCCCCAGCACACTGTGTGCTCGTCCCTGTTGGATGTATTCCTATTCAACTGTTTGTGGCCTGCAGCTCGGGCGCCAGCTTGCTTCCGTGGTCGGTTTCAAGGTTCTCCCCGCAGGTGTCTCCTAGCTGGATGTCTTATGCGTCAGCGGCTCTCCTCCACATGGGGGCTGAGTGCTTCCCACACCCACCAGGCGCTCTACTTCCCCCTCACCAGAGCTTTTGCACACCTCCGGCAGCTGACACCGCAGTTTCCCCAATGACAGTGCCTCAGGGACCAGAGTCTTCGCTCTCAGCTCCCGCCAGGTAGGTGACCTTTGCAGGGACCTTGGAGGAGGCCTTTTTACCATTAAACATTTTAACAATGGATTTTCTTCTTCCTCTTATGATCTTTTTCGATTCGGGTGTTTGGGCTGAGGGGATAAGCCCTGGCTACATACACACCCTTAATTCTTATATCTTCACGGTCTCCCTCTTCGCAATCCTTAATTCTTTTTAATCATTATCAAATGTGCATGCTTTCTCTTTCAGACTGTGGTTTCGTTTTTTTTTTTATTTGTGCTTCCTTTATACATGTTTGTCGAACATAATCTTCCCATTATTTACATGTTTCCCCATTGCAGGGGTTCTAATGGCCTTAACACCATTAACGGCTAATATTTCCCTTAAATATCCTGTTTTTTTCTAGGTCAAAAGCCCCATGCACTGGGAATTGTAAATCAGGGTTTTTGGCAGTGTATTCATGCCATGTTTGCAAAAACACTAGCCCCAAGCCTCTCCTGATCATTAATTCCCGTACTTTCCAGGGGTACAGGTACATTTTTGTCTAATTTTGGTTGAATCTTATAACATTGCAATTCAATTTCTGTCCTACTTACTTGGTTTCCTTCTTACTTTGTGATCACAAAGCTGTTTTGATAAAGTCCAAATTTAAGTGCAGTGCACCCACAATCAATTCAACCTACAGGCTTATTTCATGAATCCTCTCTACCATGGTTTCAACTTGTGTACACCAACTGTATTTCCCTATAGTTCATTAACAGTATGCCCCTGTAAGGAAGATTCTGGAGGCGATGAGTAAGTGTGAATTTTATTTCAAGCAGGCCCGCTCGGAGCCCTGATCAACATCCCATCAGATAACCATCTGCTCCCTGCCTCGCGACTGCGTGCAATCAAAGAACAACAAGGTCGCAGGGCAGAGAGCCGTTCTAACATTCTAACATTCCAACTATTCAGAACATCCCTACATATCTCCCCCCTCAAAACAAGAATATAAAAATGATCTATAAAACCACTTAACAAGAAATACAAACGCAAAGGGTATGTGGCAAGGCATAAGTCTAACGTACATAATCTCCCAACCATGCTGGCTCCTTGGTAACTCTCCCTCTTGTGGTAACACCCATGTTACTTGTACCAGCCTCCTCATCCACACCGTCCTGATCGTCATCCTGATTAGCCACACCACCTCCCACTTGTTGGTCCTCCACCCGCACTCCTTGTACCTCGGTGGCCTTAGCCAACCTACCCTTGGAACATACCTCACCACCCTCAAGAATGACAACACCATTCCTAACAGCAGCAATTTTCTTAGGGCCAAGAAATCTACTTTCAGTACATTTGTTCACAGATCTGTGATTCTTGATAAATACCTGCTCTCCTACACACCACTCGCGCACCTTCACATTCTCCCTCCTACCAAAATGTTTTCTATTTTTTTTCTTGCCCCTCTCTGATTAACCTCATTATCTCATTTCTATCCACCATATTGGCTTTTGCCATGCCATTCCTAACCATCCTGGGCAAAGCTTGGTTACAGGTTCCCTCCCTTTAAGAGACACAAATGGAGAAACCCCTGCAATAGAGTGTGACGTTGTCACATAGCTCCAAGTCACATGGTTTAAAACTTCTCTCCATGGTTGCCCCATGTGCAACGCCATTTGGATTCCTCCCTTCAAATACCTGTTCACTCTTTCTACTAAACCATTCGCCCTAGGATGGTATAATGCCGTCCTTGTGTGCACAATGCCGTAACCCAGCAAGAATTTCCTCATCTTTTTTAACACGAATTGCACCCCATTGTCAGATACCAACTCAGAGGGGACCCCTTCCTTCAGAAAAACTCTCTCAAAAAAACTGGATCAAATCTTTTGCAGTCACCTCTCGAACTGCTTCCCACACCACCCACTTGGAATGGAAATCTACTAGCACCCACAGATATTTGAAACCTTCACCTAACCCTGCAGTAGGGCCCATTATATCGACCGCCTATTTTACCCATGGTTGATCTGGAATAGTATTAGGAATCATGGGTGTTTCACATACCACCATACATTTGTCATTAGACTGACATGACATACACTTTTTTACACACATCTCAGCCATCCTATCTATTCCTAGCCACCAATAACTTTGTCTCAACTTCCTTTTCATTGTCCCCTCACCGGAATGCCCTTGGTGCGCCAAATCCACTAACACGGCCCTGATACCCTTTGGAGGCACACAAAATTGCCCCCTCCTCAACCTTCCATCAACCAAACACAACTTCTCCTTGATTTCCCACCACACTTCGAACCGTTTGTTCAACGCTCTTCTCTGACCACCCTTCCACCGCCCAGTGCTTTATCAACTTCAAATCTCCATCCTTCTGTTCTTCTTGCAACCACGTTTCACGTCCCACTGCGCTCTCCACATCAGCCACCACACCTTCGTCCAACTCCTCCGTCCCAAACTCTTCCTCCCTTTCCACATATAATCTGGATAGGCAATCTGCCACTACATTCTTTTTACCAAGTAAGTAACTCACTTCAAAAATGTACATCTGTAATCCTAAACCCCATCTGCTGATCCTCGGGGATCTCAATGCCCTGCTGGCACTCTCAAACAGTTGTACCATAGGCTTATGGTCCGATCTTACCACAAATCTTCTCCCCTGCAAGAAATATTTAAAGTGATGATTCGCCCAAAACATTGCCAGGGTTTCTCGCTCGATGACAGAGTAATTTACCTCCGCATCTCTCAGCAGACGTGAAGCAAAAGCTATTACTCTCTCTACATTACTCTTATCATTCTGCACTAAAGTCGCACCCTACCCTACAATACTGGCATCCACCACCAAGACACATTTGTCATATGCAATAAACTTCCCAATTGAGGGTGCACTCATTATTGCTTCTTTAATCCTCCTAAATGCCTTCTCGCATTCTGCACTCCACATGAACTTAACCCCCTTCCCGAGTAAGCTCCTCAAAGGCGTAGAAATGCCTGCAAAATCCCTTACAAAATTATGATAGTACTCTGCCAAACCACAGAATGACCTTACTTGGTCCTTGTCCTCTGGTTGAGGTGGACTTTTGATAGCTTCTACCAAACTTTCCTTAGGCTTCACTCCTTCCCTGTCCTCACATGCCCCAAAAATTCTACTCTCTCAACTTTGATTTTTGCACTTGCTCCTCCGCACCGTTAACCCAGCCTCATTGAATCTGTTCAACACTTATTTAAGGATCACATCATGTTCTTTTTCCGAATTAGCATGAACTAGTATATCATCTTGGAAGATCACTACATTTTGTACCCCCTCCATTCTAGTCTCCATCACTCTCTGGAAGACAGCTGACGCCAGCCCAAACGGCATTCTGCAGTACTCAAAACTCCCAAATGGGGTCACAAATGCAGTTAAGTGTTGACTAGCTTCTGCCAAGGATACTTGGTAGTACGCTTGAGATAAATCTATCACTGAGAAAAGTCTTGCCCCATTCAATGTTGTCAATTTTTCCCCAATAATGGGAAGAGGATGTCTATCAATTAAAATGTTCCTGTTCAAATTTCTCAGGTCCACACACAGTCTTATTTCTGCATTAGATTTAGCTGCTACCACCACCGGTGACAACCACTCGGAGCTTTCTATTCTTTCAATAATACCCCCTTGCAACAGTTTCTAGATCTCCTGTTTCACTTTATCATTCAATTGGTGCGGCACTGGCCTAACCTTATGCACCTTGGGAACGGCTCCACTTTTGAGGACGATCTTGTGTTCGAAACCCCTTCAACATTCCCAAATCCTCTGTAAATACTTTAGGAAACTCCTGTTCCCATTTGTCCTTTACCTCTGCAACCATGATGGGATACTCAGCACTTGCCTATATCCTTATGCCAAGCTTCTGTTGCTTAGCCCACCCCAAAAGGGAAGACCCTTCCTGGGTTACATAGACATCCGCCTCACAGCTGCGACCCTTATACTTTATGGATGCTTGGAACTTCCCTAAGACCTTGATTTTCACATTGCCGTAGGCATACGGTTCAATCAAGTGTTCGCTCAATTGTTCTACCTTTCCTTGCACACACCCTTCAAACGTTTTCCTTGAGATAAGGGTCCGCGCTGAACAGCTGTCAACCTTCATAGTTACCGCTCTCCCTTCAATCAGGAAGACGTCTGTTGGTCCATTCCCTTTAGGAAACAATTTCTTATAAGAAAGGTGGGGGTGGTGCCATACTTGCTGCGGCCATTTAACAGTCCCCCTGCAAGGCCCGCGCTTACTGCGTGAGTTCTCTTGACTTTAATTGCTATTCCAATTGTGGCACAACCCCACTAACGGCACCCCTTTTCCTTTTTATTTTCCGTTAGCTTCTGCTGATTATTTCTCTTAGCTGATGTTATGGTTTTCTTTTTCCATAAACCAATCAATTTGGCTGTGTCCTTTACATTTTTGTAATTTCTTTTGTATACAGTTGTGTTATTCCATTGAAGGTCTTTCAGTTGCCACAACAGGTTTGCATCCCCCTTATTCTGATCCAGCTCAGATGTGGGCACACCCTTTGTGCTATTGGCTTTTCCTGCCTTCAATTGGCCTGTGATTTCCTGGATGCTCTCAGCCCCTCCCCAGACGTTGCACAGTTTCCCTACAGACATCCGTGCAGGACTATAGGCTGCAGCACTTTATCGCTTCCTCCCCCTGCCTCCTCACCTCTAATAGATGCGTAGACATTGGATGAGGCGTGGGGTTGGCGACCACAGCACACGGGGTGCTGACTCTATGCGATCCTTTGTGGCAGATGGTCAGAGCCTCAGGCTCCACTCTGCGGACGTTTACGCACAGCTGTCACAATCGAGGCCCCTCAGCCACAGCAGCAGTGTTTGTGCGGCTTGGCCAGTGCTTCTCCGTGCACCGGGCTTGGGAGGGGTGGAGGGACCAGACGAGAGGCTCCGCACAATGCTCCTACACCAGCGGGCCTGCAGCTCACACACCGAATCCCATCCTTGTCGCCAGTGTAAGGAAGACACTGGAGTGGATGGGTAAGTGTGAATTTTATTTCAAGCAGGCCCACTCGGAGCCCTGATCATCCCATCAGCTAACTGTCTGCTCCCTGCCGGCAGAGAGCAGTTCTAACATTCCAATTATTCACAAAACCCCTACAGCCCCCCATAAAAAAAACACTACATCACATATCCAAGTGAATTTCTTTATGGTTCCTTAACAGTATGCTCCCATATAAAATGCAATTCATTTTTTAGAAAATCAAACCATACAACATTATTCTGAAACTCTCAACCCCTTTTTCTGCAGTATTCTGTGCCAGTACTTCACCAGGAATGTAAATCCCCTTTCCTCTCAGATGGGGATCCTCCGTTGCAGAGATCAATGTGTCGAAGAGGTCAGCTGGTGAGTGAATGTGTGGTTGCTGGAAAACTCTTGTCCAAATCTCAGTGCGCCCCACGCCCAACTCCCAAACTTTTTTTTTAAACAATTTTATTAATTTTAATCAAACAATACAAAACCACAATACAACCAAACACGCAGCGCTTTTTGCAACAAAATAGTCATATTAATTCTTTAATCTTAGCCACTGCTTCTCCCCTCCCCATCCCCCTTCATGAGCCTGTCTGTTCATCGTTCTCCGTGTCCACCGCATGCGGCGGGGTCTCGCCTCCTGCAGATTCGGTCAGATCTTGTATTGCTCCAAACAATTCAGCTATTAATGATTTCCATGCCATCAGGGTCCCTGTCTCTTCTCCCCCCCCCCTACAGTGTGCGACTCTTGCCATACCATTGTTTCTGCCTCTGCCCATTTCTGTAGCTCCTTCCACCACTTTCAACAAAAGAGAGGCCACCTCGCTAGTTAGGTTATAGACACATAATTCGCTGGATATTGGTGGGATACTCACATCTGTGGGGGAAGTGGAAACCTAAAAAACAGAAGTCTTAGGAGAATTCATCCTGACTTCATCAGTAATTCTGTTTCAAAAGCAAATTTTAATATAAATAGTAATCATATAAAAACACGTAAAACTCACATAGAAAACTAGCTAAAGTGACAAGTGCTTCATAGACGGTGCTTGGTATTCATCATCAAGGAGAAAACTGTATCTCTACTATGAGGTACTCTACTAACCTCAAGTGTACAGGTCAACATGTAAACAGTTCTTGAATACTTGTAACATTCATTCTTCGCTGAACATTAAACCTCACAATATATACATATAGAAACCCTTGTTGAACAATGTCGCTAATTGTGATGCCTCAGTAACCATATATTTAGAGTGCATCAAGGTTAATTGATACTCATTTAGATACTACTCAGTTGTATCTGTATAGACCCAACATGTTTCGTTCCTTCCAAGATTCAAACTAGTTGTAGGAACTTCTTCAGGGGGATAGTTGAGCCAAGGCCTACGAACGCCCTTGACCTAATTGGTGATGGTATTAGATGGACACTTGAAGACTTGATGTTGACATAACAGTGTGAGTTTGCAGATGGTTTATACCTTTTGGGTGCATAATAGACGTGCCAAAACCACTTCGTTGGTGTTGAGTACCGAGAAGTGGATCCAGTGTGAACCGTTTCTCAGTGTCGGTTAAGCATCTTCAGGATACTGCACTTTGCTACTAAGTCGCAGTTCAAATTGGAACCTTGACTTGTGTCTCTAGTTTAAATACGTAATTTGTTGTGGTAGCAGTACTAGAGATGTTTCATGCGTGACATCAAGTGAGCAGGATTGTAGATCAAACTGCTAAACGATCCTGTGTTCTCTCAGTCTAACATGTAACTGTAATAGTCCCACTCTGGTGCTATGAGGGAATTCATAATGATGTATCTTTAGTTCCTGTACTTTATTGTTCCATTGTGATGCACTAGCACTTCTGTTAACTCGCTTTAACCTCTCAACTGTTGTATCGCTCCCCACAGTGTGATTCAGCCTACGGGCGCTGCTTCCACCACACCTCCACCCGTGGCCTGTGACAAGTCTTCCATCCCATGGCAATCCTCCGTTTAGCAAGCACATATGCTAGATCTTTCAGTTTATCAACATGCTTGAGTTTTGATGATCTGGGGAACCCTCCCAGCAAACTGGCCCAAGCTGTGTCTATGATCAACGTGACCCCTTTCTCGGCTAGCTTCTGTGCCACTTCTCACCAGAAACGCTCAATTACTGGGCATGACCAAAACATGTGTGTCATATCGGCTTTCTCCTCGTCACATTTGGGACATGCTTGTTGTCCAGCGTTCTCGAACTTGGATATCCTCATAGGCGTCATATATGCTCTGTGTTATATATAGTTGTATTTGTTTTAGTCTAGCATTCCTTGACACCTTCTTATGGTGTCCCAGTGCCCGTTCCCACATCCCATCCTCTATCGGGGTTCCCACCTCCACCTCCCAATCTAGTCTCAGCTGCATCAGGTCCTTCCCAACCTTAGACATCACCATCTCATACAGCCTAGAAATCTCATGCCTTCCATCCGATATATCATATATTGTTTCTATGATGGCATCTGGTTCTTCTCCTAACAGTTTCAGGCCACGTTTCCCGGATTCTCTGCACAATTCTGTAGTATGTGATGTACTGGCCCGCATGCAATCCTGTCTCCACCCCAAGGGTCTCAAAATCCAAAATGGCCCCCATCTGCCAGACGTCTCCTAACGTTACTAGCCCCACCGATTCCCAATGGGTCCTAAGTATCGCTCTTAACTGCGTATCTTCCCCTGCCAACGCGACTAGCGGTACCTGCGGGGAGCATGGAAATGGGTTCTCCATCATCCGGCACGCCCTACGCCACATCTGCCACCCGAGCAGCATCATCCTGGGCGCTCTCTCATTTCGGACTTGGGCAACCAGATCATCTCTCTTAAGTAAAATGGGGTACAATCATGTCCAAATAACCTAGATTCAGGGGTCACCTCGTCTGAAAGCCACTGAGCCACATATTGCAGCTGACTTGCTATATAATACACCTCAAAATTGGGCAGTTTTATCCCCCCTTTTTCGTAAAGGTTCTGCAGCTTCCACAGCGCCACTCTGTTCCGGGTACCATGCCACAAAAAATCCCTACACATACTGTTTAGCAAAAAACTTCTTGGGTATCATGTATGGGACATTGCTAAAACAATGCAAGAGCCTAGGCAGGACCACCATTTTTAGCATTGCACTCCGTCCCATCATTGACTAAGGGCAACTTGACCCAAAATTGCATACACTTCTCAATTTTCCTGAGTGCCACCTCGGTGTTGTGCTTGTGCTCCTCTTCCACCGTATGGGACACGTCTATCCCAAGATACCGGAAAGAACTAACCTCCCACGGTATTTGTAATACCGGTAGCCGCGTTTTAGAGGTTCCCTTATAGTCACCTAGCGGAAACATGCTGGATTTTTGGGGATTCACCGCTATCCCAGACAGTTCTGCATACCTCGCCATCACCTCCAGTATGTACTGGAGATTTTCTTCCGGGTATCTTAAGTATAGCAACAAGTCATCTGCGTATAAGGAGATCAGATGTCGTTCTCCTCCCACTTCAATACCTACCGTGTCGTATTGCTGTCTGAGGTATATCGCTAGGGGCTCCAGGGCTAGTATATAAAGCATCGGGGACCAAGGGCACCCCTGTATAGTGCCTCTACTCAGTTGCCACCTCTCAGATATTACTGCACCCGTTCTAACTCTGGCCAGTGGTTCACTATATAGCATCGTCACCACCTCATATAACCGGGCCCCATGCCATACTTCTCCAAGGCTGCCAACAACCACTACCACTTGACCGAGTCGAAAGCTTTAACCGCATCCAAGGATACGATCGCCATTTCGCCCTCAGCCGTACTACCCCATTCAATCACCCCTCAGAGTCGCCTCTGATTATGGGTTATATTCCTATTCGGGACATAGCCCGTCTGGTCCGGGTGTCTCCGCTTTCTAATCACTCTCTGCAATCTGTTTGCCAGGACGGCCGTCAATATCTTGCTGTCCTGGTTTAACATCGAGAGAGGTCTGTAGGAGCCGCAGCTGTGTGCGGGTTTATTAGGCTTGGGGAGCGGTATTATGACCGCCTCTCTGAGTGATTCCGGCAACCGTCCCGCCTCAAACGCTTCATTGAGCATATCCAACATCAGGGGGGAGCACCTCTTCCCTGTATGTCTTATAGAATTCACTCGGGAACCCATCCGTCCCTAGGGTCTTGCAAGTAGGTAACTGTCTCACCGCTTCTTCTAACTCCTCCAGGGTGATCGGTGCATCTAGCTCCTCGCTTTCCTCCTCACTTATCCTGGGTAGTCCTATATCTTCTAATGTTTCCAATATTTCCCCTCGGTTGCCCTCCCTCTCGTCTGCATACAGCACTTTATAATATTCTGCAAACTCTTCATTGACACCCTCTTGGGTGTCCACTGTGCTACCATCTTCCCTCATTATTGTCCTGATCGGGGGTCTGGGAGCCTCGCTCTTGTATAGCCACGCTAACAACTGTCCTGTTTTATCCCCTCCCGCATGCTGTCTCTCAATGTACTTCTTATAATTAAGGTTGCTGAGCCTCTCCCAGTGTTCCGCACATTTCTGTTGCAGCCCCAGTACCCGCTCCATATCTTCGCATCCACCCTTTAACACTCCCTCCAGCTCCTCTTCCGTCCGTCGTAGGTCAGTTAGAACCCCGCCCTGCCTACCCTTCGATTTTGCTATCGCAGCCCCTCTCATCACTACCTTAAAGGCTTCCCATAATGTACCTGCCGAGTCAACGCTACCCGTTTTCTCCACAAAGTAATTTGCAATCTCCTTCCTAAGATCCTCTCTAAAGACTGGATCCTTAAGCGCCTCAGCTCAATGGTGCCATGTCGGGATCCGCACCCTCGGGGGGCGGTACTGCCACCCCAAAACCAATGGCGAGTGATCAGAGTGGACCCTCGCCTTATATTCGACCTGAGTGACCTCCACCATCACATCCGACGTGGCAAAGACATAGTCCAGCCTCGTATGTAGCTGAGGGGCGGAGTAATGAGAGAACTGCCTTTCTTGGGGGTATCTAGTTCTCCACACGTCCGCCAGATGAAAATCATCTAGCAGTGTCTGCAGTGCTTTCGCCGCTGGGGAAGGCCTATCGATCTTGCCATCTGATCTACACAGTTAAAATCTCCACCACAAATCATGCGCTACCCATACATATGCCGAGGTTACCGCTCAAGGTCCTAAAGTATGCCCAACTCCCAAACTTTGCCTGCTCTCCGACCGTAGCATATTTAGTCCAACTGGATCTTCACTGCAATGTGGTCCCATCTGAGGTGCCAATTGTTGGAAAATACTTCGAGTATTCCTGCCTGTATTCAGAAAATAGCTTTAAGGCAAAAAGAAACGCCAGAACAGAATGTTGTTTTTTAAAACTCAAGAGACCGGTTTATTCTGCTGCATGGTTTCAAGCCACCATGTCAAACTCCCTTTCCCCCCACACTCCCTCAATTGACAAGAGGCACATCTTTATGCATTTAAAAGCCATATAGTATTACATCAGACCATTGACTTGAGGCTAAAATTGAACTCCAGTCGAAGGTTTCATCTTACTTCACCAAGCTATTCCTAGGCTTATATAACACTATGGGCCTGCTTTGAGAGCACGGGTGAACAGCTAAATCCTAAAAAGGACATTCTCTTTTTGTAGGCTAAGGGCTTCTTTAGAAAGAACATGTTCGCAGTAATCTGTTTAGAGAACCTATGTTAAACAACTTCCAAATCCTATCATTTTTATTACATATTACTAACACTTTTTTAGTATACTGACTGCACAATCTTTTGGTACTTTGGACTTCAAGTCCCAATATGGAATTCTTTGGTACACACTTTCTCAATGGCTTCAGGAACTTGCACCTCATGTTACAGCATGCCACGTGTCTCCTTTTCAATGTTTGTAAGAAATGGCCTTCACTCTCTGGCTAGCAGCCTCTCCTCTCTATCTCTCTCTCAATCACTTTGCGCTGGTTTATTGACTGGGGGCTTTCTGTCTGTCTTTAGATGTACCTTCTCTCTGGTGTTGGGGCATTCCTGACCCTTTTGCCTCCTCCCAGATTGTGCTCCCATGTCTTGCTTCATCAATTTGCATCTACATTCAGTGCCATTCACGCAGGAGGGCCATGTCTAGCGTTCACTTTGCCGCTTGTGTAGCAGACCACTCTTTTCCACTCTGTGGGGGCTCCTTGTCTCATCCCTTCTACTGCACAGGGAGTTCATGTCAGTAATTTAATATTTCTCCTTATTGCAGGTTTCGGCTGACTCAAGAGCTTTCTTCAAGTCTTCAAGATTTTTCTGCCTCATACTTTCTTATTCAACTGTATCACTTCCCATTCTGCAATAGTTCTTCTAGCCTGCATCCTGTGTCCCTGAACATTGGTGAGGAAAGGCTCCCGGCGTTGGGTTGATCTCGGTGTGATGGAGATCAATTCACTCATCGCCTATTCAGCTGAACGACCACTGTGTCTTCAAACTTTTCTTTTTAACATTCCTTCAGAATCTGTTCTTTCGCCTTGGTTTTATTATTTTCATATCTTTGGAAAGTGTTGGAGCCTTTTCATTTGGTTCCCTTTCCTTTAAAATGTTTCATTTCAGTTGTCTGGTTGTCATGATTTCTTCTGCATTTTAGAGGCCATTAAAACATAGTTCTTGGTTTTCTTACAAAAGCTTTCTCCTACCTTGTCATGACATAAATGTTTTCTTGCAAGCACTCTATTGAATCGGTATAAGTAGAACTGAAGACCTAGACGGCAGCTGTTTGCTGCCCTTCTATTGTGTCTGTTCATTGGCTATATCACAACCAAAAAACATTACATTGTTTAGCGTGCTGGTTTACATCTACTTCTCTGGCAGCTTCGGTGTGCAGTTTGATTTTATAAAATAAAAAATAAAACGTTAGCAACTGGCCTATACTGTTTTGAAATGCAGCTAAAGGCACGCATTCTGCCGGTAAGGACCACTGGGGCCATGCACGATTTCCATCATCCTACCTGCTGCAACACTGTAGTTTCAAGTGCTGTATTTTCTCTTGCTCTGTAGGTGATGGGACTATTTTTAAACTGCTTAGCATCAGCATCCTATGACGTCTTGGTACAGTTTAACAAACTGCATACTTATTTTGGCTGTTACACAAAGAACCACATCCAAAGTATTGCTCTTTGAAAATAAAGGACATGCATAATCTTAGATGTACAGAAACAAAGTACATATTTGTGCTCAACATACATGCTCTTCACTATAAACAGAAAGCCAGGCCTATTAGTTTGACAATGCTCATTTCATTTGTTTCACTTGATTAATATGCACATGCGGTTTGTAGTTCTGATGATTTAAGCAATTAAGTGGGCGCGGTAACATGGTGTAATAAAGCAGTTTTATTATTTATTGGAGGTACTGGCCCTTTATCAATCCCATGGGGTCTGCAGATGGTTTACCAAATCAAAATGTCAAGTTGTTAGCTACTGGTAATGCATTAATCACTAGCCCTACTTTGTGAATGCCTGTTCTCCACATGCACACCATTTCTTGCTTGCTAAGTGTGATTTTTGTCACGTGCCAGTTGCTAGTGGCCAGTGCAAATTTTGCGACCTGCATATCATTGAATGTAGAAACTTGTTTTTTCAGGTCACTCAGCCGACGAGTCAGATTGTAATGAACTGTGCAGACATTGATATCATTACTGCTTCATATGTCCCGGAAGATAATGAAGGTAAGCAGATGCTCATTTCATTAAACTGGTGCACTTTGCTTGTAAATTTTATTTATTGTGGCTAAAAGGTGGATGGGTTCACACGTTCCAAATGTTAATAAAAGCCTAATTTCGTTTGGTGCTCATTGTTTTATACACGTTCAGTAATCTGCCCATGAAGGACTCTTGTGCATGCAAAGACTTTTTCCTAATATTTAACAAAAACCCTCATAATAATTTTAAGCCATGTACTAACAACCTTCTGTTTTATAGCTCAATTTCAGAGTGCCTGATATTGTAAAAACGTGCTCATACAGATTTGGTTGCAGCATTTGTGGTGTTTCTGTACAAGCTGGCGTTCAGTTGTCTTGCCTTGGTTTTGCCATCATGTGTTACAATGCAACTTCATTTTGTATTTAATAGAAAGCTGTCTTACATCTCAACTGCTGCCAGTTGGAAAAATATGAACCATAACCGTCTGGAATTTTGCATCTCATGTACAGCATACAGTTCCACAATTTATAAACTCATACTTGACCGTGCTTTGAGAACCATTGTTCTCAATGTTCTTCAATTTACTACAATGTATGATTTTGTTATTGAAATATTGTTCTTAAAGTACAGTTACTGAACACTAACTTTTCTTCAGTGAGGATATTTTGTACAGACTGAGCTTTGTAAAATTCCCTGCTGCCATACTGAAACAAGAACACTTTCAAAAATTCTTTTGAGGATTTTCTGTCATTGCAGAAAACAATTCTGCAACTTAAAACCTTTGACAGATGTTGGCTGGACTTGCTTCCAGAATGTTTGGTCATTTTAGTTTTTAACCTCCAGTCTGCAACTAATGTGTCTGAATATTGAAAGATTGGTCAAATTGCTTCTGATGCTTGTTAATCTGCTTAGAACCATATGCTGTGCATGTGTCTCGGGAGGATAGCTCAGGGGCGGCGTGCTTGCCTTGGAAGCAAGACGATGCAGAGCAACACAGGTTCGATCCCCGGGTCCGCGCTTAGCAACCTCTGGATATTAAGCGCGTTATAAATAACCAATCACATAGTCTGACATCTAATGGTAATCGCGCACTATTGCATCCTTCTTTTGAGGATCGAAAGGGGACGTCGACATGGCCGTGCCTGTAACACTATCCCTAGTGTGACCTGTAGTGTACCCAAAATCCCTCACACATTGAGGTCCCTGAGATTGTTTTTTTCCGCCGAACTAGTTGGTCGCCATATGCGGAGCTTGAAAGAGTTTTGCTATTTCATAATTTCTTTGTCTCACGACCTTCGACTTCACATCTCGACAGCTGCTTCGTGGACCCCTTTGCCGAAGAAGTCTACAGCTTTCGGCGGCTCGTCCATCTGTCCATGCTGCCGACTGCGTGGCCTCGGCCCTCAGGCCAGGCCTATACAGTAGGGAGAGTGGGGCCCTGGGGTTTGATTCTCTGAGAGTGCATTTCCTTTTCCCCTCTTCCCCTTTCTGGTCTGGCTGTCACCCTTTACCTCTACTATGGAGAGGTCTCTGTTTAAATTTTGCAACAAGTGTCTTCCTCGTGTTCATGACTAGCAATCCTGCAAGTCTTGCAAACTTTTCATCCTAAGACGCTAAGGATAGGCGGACGAAACGGTGGGTGGCCTACACGATGCAGGCCAAGTGTGATTTCCCCCGTAGGTGCTGTCGGCGACGGCGAGGATTCTAGCTACAGCCATGGCTCCGATGTAGAGGCATGAGACCTTTCTGTGGAACCGTCCAATTCCCAGGGGCCCATCCCTGGATCCGACAAGCATGCGGCCGGCATTGCTATGGGGAGATTGCTCAGACCCTGGCAACAGGGGCACACCCACACCATCGAAAGCTAATTATTCAACTTCACGGTCTCCCTCGACGGATACGTCGAGGAAGCAGCAGACGGCAACCGGCCCATCGAGTTTCAATGGCACCTACCGATCATCATGATCAGCCGCCCTCCCCGCTACTGCCGAAGCGGTGTGCGTCCGGGCATTCCAGCCATAAGGGGGTCGCTTTTTAAAAAAAAAAAACCTCAGGCGCCGCCTAAGCGCGCATCAGACCCAAAGGTTTTGGTGGAGCCGAAAACCACGACGACTGTAGGTGCGTCGAAGTTTCCCTTTCAACTACCGGAGCTATGTGAGTCTCGCAAATATTGTTTCTGCAGCAAATAGGCCAATAAGCTACTCCTCTCGTCGAGAGGAGTATTCAGATGGGTCCCAGCCCCTTTCTACCACCAGTATCGAAGTCAGGCCGACAAAGGCGATCCAGACTTCGAAGTCATTGACGATTACTTCGAAATTGACGAAGCCAGTGGTAGTCCAGGAAAAGGTTTTTAAGCCTTTGCCTAAAAGATTTTTTTTAAGTCTATCAGCCATCTATGAAGATAATGAACAGCCTTCAGATGATAACAGACCACCATTTGGGCTACAATTTGTCTCCCCTAATGTGCCAGATGAACTGATCTCCGATGAGTTTAGATTAAAGGACTTATCATTCAGTCAGCCAGTGGGTTAGATAACTCGAGTTAGAATTTGGCAAGCCAGATCCTACTGAATATGCCGACTCCTCATATAGGAGATTAATGTGTAAGGTTATGGCATTAAAATCAGCTAATGTAACTTGTACATTGACCAGGTTTATGTTTACCCTTTGGGACTGGGTAGCTATGGCGGCTGACCACATCCCAGAAGGAGAGGAAAGAGGCGGCTTCCTGTCAATCATCAAGGATGGTACGGAGGCAATTGGTGAATGTCTCCAGTCCGGTCTGGATACCGCAGACAGCATCAGCAGATCCATGGCAGCTAGCACAGTGTTACGCAGGTTTGCCTGGCTGAGGGTGTCAGAGTTTGCACCAGATGTGCAAGCTAGACTACTCAAGATGCCCTTTTGATGACTCGAGGCGGTTTGGCAGCAAGGCAGATGAGTTTGGAAAAGCTACAGACCTCAAAGGCGGCGACTAAATCCCTTTCCGCTGCCATTGGACAGCCTCAACACCCCTACTCTGGCTCATCTTCCTAGAGGGTTAAGTCCTTTCGATTCTGTTCCTCAATTGGAAGAGGACAAGGACGAGCGGGTGAAAGAGGTCAGAAGATTTCCTCGTGGTGGCTGAGGGAAAGGTGCTAAGCCAACCCAAGCAACAGTAGTTTTACCATCAGCCGCAGTTTCAGCTGCCTCAAAAGAAAAGTGCAATAGAACATGTACCTGTAGCGGAAAGGAAGAAGGGTTGGTACTCCCCATACATTTAAAATCCCAAAAAGGGCGGAGGATTGAGACCCATCTTGAACTTAAGAAACTGAAGTTCCTCAGGAAGGACACGTTTAAGATGGTTACGCTTTCCCAAATCCTTTAAGCTCTCCAACTCCAAGACTGTATGGTATCATTGGACCTTCAGGATGCTTATTTTCATGTGCCTATCCATCCCAAGCACAGAAGGTACCTGAGGTTGGCGGTTCTCATTATCCGTTTTGAGTTCTGCCATTTGGGCTGACATCCCTCCCAAGGCTTTTCATGAAGTTAATGACAAGGGTGGCAGCGAGTCTCATGAGAGAGAGCATTCACGTCTACTCCTACCTAGACGATATTGCTGATCAGTGCTCGTTCACTCGAACAAGCATGGGAACATCTCGGCATAACCTGCTGCTCTCGCCACAGACTGGGTTTCTCCCTCAATTGCAAGAAGTCCCACATGATACCATCTGAAAGATTCCAATTTATTGGAGCAATCCTGGATGCTTCCTCAGGGGAAACCTCGCCTTCCGAGGTGAGAGCACAACACATTCGACAGATGGTTACCAAAATCCACAGTGCCCAGTATGTTCTGGCCTTCAATTATTTTATTTATTTTAGGTTGCTCGGTCAAATGGCATCCTGCATTTTCCTGGTGCCAGAGGCTCGCCTGAGAATATCTCTTCAATTGGCTCTCAGGATTCAGTGGTCCCAGTTTTCAGGCAGAATGTCGGACTACCTGAATGTTCCTGGCAGTCTCTCAGGACCTTCTGTGGTGGGTTTGCAAGGACAACATTCTTGAGGGAGAATCTTTTTGGCAGCCATGGCCGGAGATAACGGTAGTGACGGACGCCTTACTCACGGGGTGGGGCGCCCACACCAATGATCTGACAATCAGCGGTCGTTGGTCTCCATCAACCTTTAGGAGTTGAGGGCAATCAGAATTACGCTGATGTCCTTTCTGCCCTCTGTACGGGGAAATAATGTCCGGATAATGACGGACAACACAGTGGCCATGTACTATCTCAACAAGAGAGGTGGTGTAGGGTCACTACCACTGTGCAGAGAGCCAATGCTGCTCTGGGCAATTCAAAGAGGAATCTTTCTATCAGCAGTTCACCTAGCCCAGCGGTATTCAAACTGTGGCGCGAGCCCCACAGGGGGGCCACAGCCGCATCCCTGGGGGGCCGTGAGCCCAGCATGACATTTTTGAAATGGGCAGGGGCGGCTCACATTGTCGGGCTGAAATATGAAACTGTCTCGGGCACCAATGAAAAAGTAGCCCACAGTTGTAAATGGATATTCATTCCTTTAGTCAGACTGTTTGAATAGTACCCAAGGGGGCGCTTTGTGTTAAAATGTAAGTAAATTGTAATATTTATAGAATATTTATTCAGCAACAATGGTCAAAATGACTTAACTGCATAGTGAAGTAACTCATCAAACTGGGCCACATAGGCCGAAAAGGTGGCCCATTTTGACTGGCCCACACTAGCATTTTGCATTTTAGGTACAGAGATTGCCCTATATGCCAGTCCAAGCCTGGCGGCTCATCCATAATGGCGAGGGGGCACCCACTCAGTGGCCCCCTCACTCATTATGGAGGAGTTAAGGAGCCAGCCCAGTGAAACGATGAGCGCTCCCTCAGCTGTTTTTTCCAGCTGATGGGAGTGCTCCTGGGCTGGCTGAACTGTCAAAGGGAAACATTATCTCCCTTTGACAGATCAGTTCAGTTCCCCAGCCGCACATGCTCACTGAGCCATGCAAGGCTGGGGCGTTTTACTTCACCAGCATTGCATAGCTCATTGGAAATGCTGCCTGGGGCACTGCATGTCTATGTGCGAGGGGGAGCTCCTGCGCCTCCTCGCACATAAGGACAGAGAAGCCTGGAGCAGGCCAATGCAAAAGGTACGTTTATGTTCATTTTATTTATACATGTTTATGGATGTTTATGGATGCGTGTATGCTTTTGTTATGAGTGATTGTGTGTCTGTGTCCATTGAGCTGATTTTGGCAAGTGGTGGATAGAGGGGGTGGGAGGAGGGTTGTACAACAAGGGCATTTTAAAAATGCCTAAATGTCTTTGTTGCACAATCCTCCTACCCACCTGCCAAACTCAGCTCTCCTGAGGCGCTGTGGAACCCAGGGGACAAGGATGGGATCTTTTTACTGGACATCTATCATAGATGTCCAGTAAAACATGTCATGCCTGGGCCCTTCAGCACCAATTGCAAACTGTTTGGCTATTTACCCATTTTTTTAAAGTATTTTCTACAATACAATACAACATTTTAACCCATTATTAAAAAAAAAATTCAGAATAGATTGGTTTGGGCTCCCTCACTTCACTCGGTCGCTATTGCCATTTTTGGGGGGGGGGGGGGGGCGGCCTGCCCAAATTTTGCTCAGAGGGGGGGGGTGTCATGATTCCCCCCAGGGAAATGCCAGCGGGCCCAAGCTGGGGCCCTTTGGACACAGTCCTGGCTCATGTTGGACCCCTGAGCTAGACATGTGTTCAAGTGTTTTAATGTGCACTTACCTGATGCAGACCATGCTGCTACATCCAGGCCCTCTTGAGGACTGAATGGAACTACTTTACCTGTGGGACTACTTTCCACCTGGGTGTGGTCGGGGAAGGATACATACCTGATCGGTGGAAGGATACATACCTGGAACTTCTTCCAAAGCTATTTAAACCACGCCCGATCAGCAACTCACGCTTCGCGTTGTTCTGCTCCTCGCAGCTGGACGCTCACCGTGTCAGCTCCTGCATCTGGACTTCAGCCACGCCTGTCAGCATCCTGGGTCACCTGCAAAGGGAGATAAGAGAGAATTGGAGAGAAAGAAGACCTTACCTGCTAAAGCTGCATCACGGAGACATCACACCGACGATCCTGAAAGGGAAGACATCATTTTTAAAAGAATTTCGCTTCGATCGCTGCAGCGCTGCATTTCACTCACCTTTCCTGGGCACCTCCATCTTCAACAGCGATCATCTGGATCCGCAGCCACTTCCCAGAGCCTAGAGAGAAAAAGACAAGAACACAAGGTGAGAGAAGGAAGGGAATAGGAAAAGCTCAGTTTCCTTCTAAGACTTACCTGTTGGGTCATTCCCATTTCATTTCGGGTCCTGCCGCTTCCTGGCATTCCGGACCCCGGCCCCTATGGGGAAAAAAGACAAAGACATTGAATGAGCGAATGCAAAGACATTACCTGAACGCTCATCCAGAACTTACCTGTCATTTACTGGAACTGCACGTTTCACTTCGGGTCGGCGCCATATCTACGTCATTCCGAACCTCGGCCCCTAAGGGGAAAAAGACATTAGCGTTAGCGCTTGCTGCAATAAGACAATGAACATTAATATTAAGCTTGAACTTTTGAACTTGCAACAGAACTCTTTCAGCGCCTCACCTGAATAGTCAAGCTTATTTTGAACTCCCATCAAACCTCAATCCAGTGAAGTGACTGGGTTTCAACGCGCCCCTGCATCAGAAGCAGGATGGAGAACTCATCCTTCCAGACCCTAAGGTGAGACTTCACGGGGAATCGTGGAAGGGGATCGTGGAGGGTTGGAAGGGAGTGGGAGGCTTGAGCATTATTCCGTCAGTAGGTAATACTCCCTTTTCACGCACGGGGGAATATTCCTGCGAGCCAGAAAAGCCAGAGTAGAGGGGCCCTTCACCATTGAAGAAGCATCAGCACTCGAAGCCAGACCTGCGCCTCCGTGGGAATCAGGTGAGCGTGACAGGGGGGGCGGGCAAGACCAAAAGAGTTTGAAGACCACTGACCTAGCCGGAGAAGAGAACACAGCTGCAGATGCTCTGAGCAGGCAGTGCAGAGACTCCCACAAGTGGGAACTAGCTCAGGAAGTCCTTCAAGAGATTTTCACCCTTTCTGGAACCCCTCATGTGGATCTGTTCGCGACCAGTGTCAACCGGAAGTGCAAACTGTACTACTCCAGGGAATTTCCTCCCAAGAGGAGTTCTAGAGGACGTGTTCATAGTGGACTGGGATTTTCCACTCCTGTAAGTTTTCCCCCCAGTCCCTGTCATTTCTCGCGTGATCAGGAGGTTGAGAAAGTTCGGGAAATCCATGATCCTGATTGCCCCAAATTGGGACAGGTGGACGTGGTACCCTGACCTTCTGGGCATTTCCATCTGCCCTCTGATGCATCTTCCACAAACAGAGGATCTTCTCTCGTGAGAGGAAGGTTTGGCTCATGCATGGTTTCTGTAGGGCTGAGATTCAAGGATTGGGACCTCCCGGATGACGTAATGGAGATTTTGCTTTCGGCCAGAAGGCCAGCAATAAAATCTTTGTATCGCTGTCATTGGAACAAGTACAGCAGCTGGTGCAGGGTTAAGAAAGTGGATCCCTTTCTATGTGACACACCTATGGTGCTTTCCTTTTTGTTGGATTTGGCAAATCTGGGGCTCCAGATTGCAACAATTAAAGGTTAACTGGCAGCGCTGTCTATTTTCAAGCGCTTTTCAGAGGAGGATTCCTATTTTAAGATCAATTCTTAAGGCCTTACTAATGTATTTCCTCCAGTTCCATTCATTGTCCCTGTATGGCATCTCAATCAGATTTCTAACATGCATTCTTTTGAGCCTTTACACTCATGCCTGTTAAGACTTTTAACATTCAAAACTGTTTTGCTTATTGCAATAACCTCAGCCCGCATGGTAAGCGAGTTGCAGGCTCTTTCCTGTAAACCTCCAGATAGTTTTCCATAAAGATAAGTTTACTCTCAAGGTGAAACCTTCTTTCTTACCCAAGGTAGTTTTTGACTTCCACTTGTTGCATAAAATCACTTTACCAACTTTCTATCCACCTCCCCATCCGGGAAAGGAGGAGGAAAGATGACCTAGACTGGACCCAAAAAGGGCTCTCAGTTATTACATATCTAAAAAGGTGAGATTTCGCCAAAATGACCAATATTTCATTGTCTATACTGGCCCCAAATTGGGTCTAGCTGTTATAAAACAAACCATATCCAGATGGATCATCCTGGCTATTGTTGAAGGTTAGAGATTAGCGGGCAAGGACCCGCCGGAAGGCCTAAGAGCACATTCCACAAGTTGACCTCCTCAAACCCCCCTTGTTTTTTTGCATATTTAAGTAACTTTGGGTCTCACCCTAAGTTACATGTGGAATCCAGACGTGAACCCCTTGCTCTCTATTCTTAGAGAGGCACAGCTCCACCCTACCAATGAGGTCCAACCAGACCAAAACACGTGTCTGGGGTTGCTGTTGGTACTCTTGTTCAGAGGAGAATTGCTTAGCATTTCGGTGCTGGACTGCCCTAGGGCAGGACAAAGACTGATATGTTTTAGATATTTCTCCTCTGTGAAAGAAAGTGAGGTAAAGACTCTGGGTAAGTCTCTCGTAACCGGGACTAATGTCCGGCAGAGGGACTCCAGGACCCCTCCTTGTTTTTTAGCTTATATAGGTATGTCATAAGCTTATCACTAATGTTATGGGGTAATGTCATAATGGTAGGTGGTACTTTCCATTACGTGGCATATTTTTTAATAACTGAAAGCAGCTGTCTTCCGATTCCATGCAGTTACATGAACTGAGTACATTGTGTTGCAATATCGATAACTAGCATTGGTGAAAACTGTTTTCTGATGTTTGTTAATCTGCTTAGAATCACATGCTGTGCATAGGTCCGACATCCAGTGGTCACTGCGGAGTATTGCATTTTGTTTTTCGTAGTCGAAAAGGGGACGTCGACAAGGCGTGTCTGTAACACTATCCCTATAGTGACGTGTGTTGTACCCACAATCCCTCACGCGTCGAGGTCCCTCAGATTGTTTTATTCCACCCAGCTACTGGCCGCCTTTACGCGGAGCTCCTCGAGAGACATTGCAGATTTCATCTCCTCGACCTTTGGTCGTTTTCCTATATTAATATAGAACATATCGATCCCCCCCTCGACGCTGTTGTGAAGCTGTCTCCGCCGAGCAAGATCTTCGACGGAGGGGACGAGCGGAGGAGATCCTTCGGCGTTGCCGAACACGTGGCCTGGCCTCGCAGGCCTAAAACAGTAGGGAGAGTGGGGGTCGTGGGACATCTCTAATTCTTTTCTGAGAATGCCTTTCCTTTTCCCCTTCCTTTCCCTTGGGGTGGTTATCACGTTTTATTGCCTCGGCTATGGAGAGGACACCCTTTAGGTTTTGCCCGCTTTGCAAGGGCAAGTTTACTTGGAAGGACAAGCATTCACGGTGTAACCGCTGCTTGCCCCTCTATCACAAGGAGGAAGGTTGCATGGCTTGTCGGCTTCTTAAGCCGAAGACTCTAAAAGACCGTAGGGTCAAAAGGTGGGCGGCCTACGCGATGTCGAAGGCCGACGCTCCACCCACCGTCGCTACCTCCGACAGTGACGAGGAACGTGATACCACGACCTCCGCTACGGAAGTCGTAAACCCCCCTAGAGAGCGCGCACACGCGCTTCGTCGTCTGTCTCCGGCCCCGACGGGCTCGGCTCACGCCCTGCTTATGGGGATGAACACCCCGGCGACACTGACGCACACAAGACCACACATAAGCACACAACCCATGGCTCTTCTTTGCCAAAGGCAAAGAGAGCATCAGCGCCCAAGGAGACGCAGGTTTCACCGGCGGCCTCCTCGGACCGTTCAGGTTCGAAGCCCCTCTCGCAACCGCAGCCGCGACCAGCGACTGGGCTTTCGGCAAATAAGGGCGCCGCCCCCCAATCGGCCGGAGCGCATCAGCAGAAAGCGCATGCCGCCGTAGACGATCGACACCCATAACGTCGAAACCACAGCTCTCCGCTGACAAACGAGTCGCTGAGAGCTTGGCGAGGATCGTGGTAGCCGACGCCCACAAGCGTACGCCGAAAGACACGTCGAGCGCTACGCAAAGGTCGAAAGACACGCCGAAAACACACGGACGATCTCCTTCAGTCGAAGGGATTCCAAGCACACCTGAAGGCTTTTCAGAGGGCGAAGGGACACTTTCCTCGACGTTATGGGAGAGGTCGAGCCGTTTTCAGCTACAAGACACCAATTTTCCCCCGCTAGACTGCTCAGGGGTACCCCATGAAACCATGGAAAGGCTCCATCTCTGCATGGAAAGAATGGAGAGGTTTATGAATGCCCAAAACCCTCCCACTCCAAAGAGAATAAGAGAAGGGCCTCAGGAGGACCCCAGGGTCAAAATTCCAAGATTAGTCAATCCCCACCAGGACACAGCCTCAGACTTCCACAGTGTGTATGACCTCACTGGGGAAGAACATTATTTTGAGGAAGAGGATGATTTTATGGACGAGGAAGACGGACAGAACCAGGAGGAAGGTCTGGAAGACAGCCCAGACTTGGTAGGAGAAGGCTTCGGAGAAAATCCAGAAGAAGGACCTTCTCACCCCTGGCAATCACCATCAATATATTCCGACACTGATGTCCTGAACCTAAATCCTCCTGACATTTCACCTGTTAGAAACATGTCTCCCATTGACGATCAACCCACATTTAATGCCCTGTTGCGCAGAGCAGCAGCACACTTCGAACTGGACACTGGGGAGCTCTCCCCTGAATTAGACTTTGTAGAAAGGGTAATTAAGCAGAAACCCCCGGTCAGTCAGACAATTCCCCTCCTCGCTTCAGTGAGGAGAAGAATCATCCCTTCGCTGTCCACACCCGCACTAATCAGAGGGGTCAATCCTAGAATTGAAAAACTTTTCACTCCTTCACCCTCAGACCCGCTGTACATCAGGGGACATTCCATTCCGGATTCCCTGGTGGTAACCAACACAAGAAAGAGGGCAGGGGTACCACTTTCCACCAGTGAGGCACCACCTGACAAGGAGGGCAAGCGCTTATATGCCCTTGCAAAAAGAATTACATCCTCGGCCGCCTTTTCGGCAAGAATTGCCAACAATTCTTTGCTCGCTAGCTATGCGGACGCGCAGTGGGCCAAACTGCGCAAGGACGCCGAAGAAGCGCCGGAACCATTACGTACACGCCTGCTTTCAACTATTGGCGAAGGAACCCAGGTCAACCAGAGTATTGTAAAGAGCTCTCTGGATGCGGCAGAAACTGCGGGACATTCCCTAGTTCAGGGAATAGTCCTAAAACGACACGTATGGCTGCGCAACTCAGGGTTCAAACCGGAGACACAGGCGTCTTTAATAAATAAACCTGTTGAAGACTCAAACCTCTTCGGGAAAGCGGTGGATGAGGCTCTGGAGATGGCTAAAAAAGAGTTTGATACAATCAAAACTCTTGACCAAATCTCTAAGCCCGCTACCAGGCGCGGCTATGGCAATAAACGCTTTTTTCGTGGCCAACGCCAACAACAAAACCAGCAGCAACAGTACCCTGCCACCAGTTTCCCGACCAATAGTGGCCAGTACAGCCAAAGAGGACAGCGCCAGGGCAAAGGAAGAGGGCGAGGATCCACCCCCAGAGGTTCCCAAGCCCCTAACAACACCAAGTGACGCGAAGATTCGCGTCCCCTCACATGCAACACCGGTCGGGGGCCGGATAACATCCTTTCTTCCAGCATGGGAGGGTATAACGTCAGACCGCTGGGTACTTTCCACCGTAGCCCACGGATACTGCATCGAATTCAACAGTTCCCCAACATACAAACCCCCGAGGGGACGACGCAGGTCACCGGAACATCTTGCCATCCTTCTACAAGAAGTACAGCAACTGCTGGAAAAAGGAGCCATAGAGGTCGTGCCTCTATCTCAGGTAACGGAAGGTATTTATTCAGTGTACTTCCTTGTACCCAAAAAGGATCTAACCATGCGCCCTGTATTAGATCTGCGCCCAGCGAACAAGTTTATCAAACCCCAAAAGTTTTGCATGGTGACCCTACAGGAAGTGATCCCACTGCTATCGCAGGGAGATTACATGACAACATTGGACATGAAAGATGCATACTTTCATATTTTAATGTTGCCAGCGCACAGAAAATACCTCCGGTTCATGATAGAGGGCAAACACTACCAGTTCAGAGTGCTACCCTTCGGCATACCATCAGCACCAAGGGTATTCACGAAGGTACTGGCAGTGGCAGCGGCCCACCTGCGCAGGTTGTCCATCCCAGTTTACCCTTACCTCGACGACTGGCTCATAACAGGGGATTCTTAAGAAACATGCTTCTCCAATACCCAAAAGACTGTAGACCTTTTGTTCCAGTTGGGCTTCTCCATCAACGAAAAGAAGTCCAGCCTAGACCCCAGCCAAATCAAACAATTCCTAGGGGCTCTAATTCAAACAAAGGACGGCCTCGTCTTCCCCTCCAAAGAGAGGGTCCAAAACATGTTTCAGATCCCTCAATATGTGTCCGGTCGAGAGGTGACGGTACGCAAAGCAATGCGCTTGCTAGGCATGATGGCGTTGTGTATTTATTTGGTACCTCACGCGCGCCTGCGCATGCGCCCAATGCAGGAGTGGCTCAGCCAGTGGTGTCAGGCCAGCGGACTATGGGACGACCTAGTGGTGGTCTCGCAGGCCTTAGTTCTCTCGCTACGGTGGTGGACAAAAGAAAACCTAGAAAAAGGGAAACCCTTTGCCACACCCGCGGCGGGAGCCACTCTAACCACAGACGCATCCCTTACAGGATGGGGGGCTCACCTATCCCATCAAACTGCTCACGGAGAGTGGACTCTGAACGTAGCATCCAAACGCATCAATCTTCTGGAGCTGCTAGCGGTGTTCAAGGCGCTAAAAGCCTTCAAGGAACACCTACAAGGCAAGACAGTGATGGTCCTTAAAGACAGCACCACAGCCATGTATTACATCAACAAACAGGGGGGAACCCACTCTCCAGGACTGTCCAAACTGGCCCAAAACATATGGAAGTGGGCTCTCAAACAGAATATGTTCCTTCTGTCACAACATGTACCAGGGGAACTCAATCTGCTGGCAGACAAACTCAGCAGAGACTTCCCCCTGCCCGAAGAGTACGAATGACGACTGCACAAAGACATCGTCTTCGACGTCTTCACGCAATGGGGGTTCCCAGAAATAGACCTGTTCGCAACCCTGGAGAACTCACAATGCCAAAGTTACGCCTCCAGGTACCCCCAGAACCAATCCAAGGGGAACGGTCTGTCGATTCAATGGTCAGGGAGATTTGTTTACGCTTTTCCCCCTACTCCCCTTCTCAACAAGGTAGTGCTCAAGATGCACCAGGAACAAGTAACCATGATACTGGTGGCTCCAATGTGGGCCCGACAGCCATGGTTCGCTCACTTGATGGAGATGTCTCTATCTCCCCCAGTGAAACTCCCCTGCCCGTACAACATGCTGTCACAAGACAAGGGCAGGACTCTGCATCCATGCCCCCAGAACATGAATTTAGCAGCCTGGCTCCTGAGATCATAGAATTTGGACATCTACAGCTCCCACAGAGATGCATGGACATCCTCAGGGAAGCCAGAAAACCTAACGCTCGCCACTGCTATTCTAGCAAATGGAAGAGATTTGTCATTTGGTGCAGAGGAAAGAGCATCAACCCAATTGACTGCTCTCCCACACATATTATTCTATACCTGACCCATTTATTGGATTCAGGTCTAGTGTTCAATTCCATTAAAGTCCACCTAGCGGCACTTTCTGCATACACCACTTCCCAACTTAAAGTGTCGTAGTGGAAGATCCCTGTTATAAAGGCCTTCATGGAGGGAGTAAAGAGAATACACCCCCCGATAGCTGACCCAGCTCCCGGAAGGGACCTTAACGTGGTACTTACCAAACTCATGGGCTCACCATTTGAACCCATGCACAAAGCATCTCTTAAACACCTCACTCTTAAGACTGCTTTTCTAATAGCTATCACCTCCATCAGGAGAGTAAGTGAACTACAGGCTCTTTCTGTTCTAGACCCCTTTGTTACAGTTCACAAAGATAAAGTGGTTCTACGCACTCACCCAAGGTTTGCTCCAAAATTCATCTCAAAATTCCATGTAAACCAGTCTATAGAACTACCAGCGTTCTTTCAAAATCCTTCCAACTTGGGAGAAAGGACTCTGCACACACTAGATGTGCGCAGAGCGGTCATGTTCTACATGGAAAGAACCAGACCACTGAGGAAGACTAATCAGTTCTTCGTCTCGGTGGCAGCAGGAAGAGAAGGGGATGCAGTTTCAAAGTCCACTATTTCTAGATGGATTGTTCAATGCATCACTCTCTGCTATACTCTTGCTAAGAGAGAACTGCCCTTTAGGCCAAGAGCACATTCTACTCGAGGCACGGGGGCGTCCATAGCATTCATTGCAAATGTTGCCCTTGAGTCCATCTGCAAAGCGGCTACCTGGAGTTCTGTGCACACCTTTACAAAACACTACTGTCTAGATGCACACTCTAGATCTGACTCCCAGGTGGGACAGGCAGTATTAAGACATCTTTTCTCTACTGTTCCTTCTCATAACCCACCGCCAACTCCGGGTACTGCTCGCTAGTCTATGCACAGCATGTGATTCTAAGCAGATTAACAAACATCAGAAGACAATGCATTACTTACCGTAAAAGCATTTCTGATGGTTGTATCTGCTTAGATTCTCATGCGCCCACCCTTCCTCCCCGCTTGGATGGAAGGAACATAGACATCTTTCTATATTTCTCTCTTTTCTGTACTCTCACGTCTAGAAGGCTCCCTCAGGGCAGAAAAATACAGAGGGACCTCGACGCGTGAGGGATTGTGGGTACAACGCACGTCACTATAGGGATAGTGTTACAGACACGCCTTGTCGACGTCCCCTTTTCGACTACGAAAAACAAGATGCAATACTCTGCAGTGACCACTGGATGTCGGACCTATGCACAGCATGTGAATCTAAGCAGATACAACCATCAGAAATGCTTTTACGGTAAGTAATGCATTGTCATATGCCATATATGGTGGGGTTTATAGTGACTTTTTCGAATGTCACATTTTCGAATGCCTTTTTCTCGACACAAATATGCCGAGGGGAAAAATGACGAATGTTGGGTTTTTTTTTTTTTGCATTTTCCTTTTATTTTCGGGGGTTCTCCCCAACCCCCTGTTTTTTATTTGCACTTTTTTTTTTACTAACTAAAGCGAAAAAAACATAAAATTGAAAAAAAAACACATTCGGGAAAAAAAAATTCTGAACTTTTTTTTTTTTTTTTTTACAAAAAGGCATTCGAAAATATGCATTCGACAATTTTACTGGATACCATATGGTGGTAATGCAGCACTTTCAGAGAGCAAATGGAAGAGTCTGGTGTCCTTTTAGCTGTTACTGGGCCTTTGCCTATCCTGCCATGGCAGGGTCTGGGTATGTCGGAGGAAAATGGATGCAGGAAGAGGACTTAGGCTAAGGCTAGAAATCAGCGGTATTCAAACTGGGGCGCGACCCCCCCACCCTCTCCCAGGGGTCTGTGGGTGCATCCCTGGGGGGCCCAGAGAGCTCAACATGAAATAAAAAAATATATTTTTTTTTAATTTTTTTTTTAGATTGGATGAAATGGGCAGGGGTGGCTCACATGGTCGGGCTGAAACATGAAACTGTCTCAGGCAACAATGAAAAAGTGGCCCATAGTTGTAAATGGATATTCATTCCTTTAGTCACAGACTATTGTGGGCCTCATTACAACTATGGCGGTACGGTAACAATGGTGCCGGTAAGTACCAGCACCGTTGCTACCGTACCGCCATAGTACGAGCTGTGCTCGCGGGTGCCTGACAGCCCGCCAGGTCTGACCTGACAGGCCGTGCGGCACCCGCGTGCACAGCTCGTCGGATGCACCGGCACAGTTAACGGTGCCAGTGTATCCGAGCTCCCCATTCCCATTGAGCCCTCCGGGGCTCAATGGGAATGGGGATCTACCGGCACCCGCAAAAGGGCAATTATCCGGTCCGCCTAACTCAGCATGACCCAGTAATTGCCCATTCGCGGGTGCCGGACCCGGATGCAACTCCGGCGGCAGCTGTGCCTGTTTTACCGTCACAGCTACCGCCAGGGTTGTAATGAGGCCCACAATAGTACCCAAGGGGGTGCTTTGTGTTAAAATGTAAGTAAATTGTGATATATTCAGCAACAATGGTCAAAATTACTAACTGCATAGTTAAGTAACTCATCAATCTGGTCCACATTGGCCAAAATGGTGGCCCATTTTGACTGGCCCACACTAGCATTTTACATTTTTGGTACAGGCATTGCCCTATAGGCCAGTACGAGCCTGGCGGCTCATCCATAATGGCGAGGCGGCGCCCACCCAGTGGCCCTCACACATTATGGAGGAGCTAAGGAGCCAGCCCAGTGAAACAGTGAGCACTCCCTCAGCTGCTTTTTCCAGCTGATGGAGGGCTCCTGGGCCTGCTGAACTGTCAAAGGGAAGCACTGTTTCCCTTTTGAAAGTTTAGTTCCCCAGCCGCACATGCTCACTGAGCCATGCAAGTGCTGGGGCGTTTTGCTTCGCTAGCATTGCATAGCTCATTGGAAATGCTTGCTGGGGCACTGCATGTCTTTATGTCCGAGGGGGAGCTCCTGGCCTCCTCACACATACGGACAGAGCAGCCTGAGCAGGGTGTTTCAACACCCACACGCAGGCCAATGCAGAAGGTACGTTTATGCTTATGTTATGAGTGAGTGTATGGTGATGGATGCTCGTGTGAATGATAGTGATTGCTGTATGAATGTGCAGCACCTTGCGTACACACATAATCATGTTGATTGTATTAGGCCGAGTGGGGCCCAGGAGACAGGGATGGGATCTTTTTACTGGACATCTATCATAGATGTCCAGTAAAAAAGTCATGTCGGCCCCCCAGCACCAATTGCAAACTGTTTGGCTATTTACCAATTTTTTTGTTAAAACTATGCTCTACAATGCAACATTTTAACTCCTTATTTAAAAAAATTCACAGGGGGAAACCCCTGAACCCTCATTCATTGGTTCGGGCTCCCTCACTATGCTCGGCCGCTATGGCATTTTTGGGGGAAATAGTTATGCCCCTCCACTGTGTTGGGAACGGGATGGGGGAAATCCAGGGACTATGGTGGGTGCACAATGGGCGGGAACCATGGGATAGTGGTGGGAGCAGAGTGGTGAGAGCCCAGGGTGTGTGATGGGGTGGGGAGAGACCAGGGACTGGGTAGGAGAGGGATGAGGGAGCCCAGCGACTGTGATGGGAGCAGGTGATGGCGTGCAATACATACTGTCCATTTTGCATTTCTGGGGGGTCCCGACCTGCCCAAATTTTGCTCAGGGGGGCCCGGCCAAAAAAGTTTGAAGACCACTGGGCTAGATGGAGGATCTGAGGCCTACATGTTTGGGTGTGATTTATAGTGTAACCTAGCACACTAATCCTGCCATATCAAGTCTAACCTCCTAGATACAGATTGTTACAATGTATGGATATCTCTACCTTTTACAGTACTTATAAAGTGCTGTATGGCCAGTATTTACTCAGTCCAGAAAAAGGGCCAAACCATTAAAAAAAACCTGAGGAGAAAAACACCCCACAGCACCCCAATCTACTGCAGTGTACAATACTGTATAACCCTTACCTGCGCCAACTCTTAATTATCCTCTTTCGTTGATGTTTTTTCTCATTGGTTCTAGTAGGTCGCAAAAACGCACAAGCGAAATCCATAGTGATAAGCTATTGCTGGATTTCTGTAATAAATCTCTGGGCTGATGCGTTTAGACATTGCAATGATGGCAGGTGCATTAGCTCATGATTTGCAATAGACCATGAACTGTAAGTTTGTCTCCAGAATGGGATCCTTTTTAAATGGGGTCGAATTATAGGTACTGATGCATGCAAGGCGGGTAAGTCTTCAGTTCAATTGTTGCAAAGAGGGCAAGCTCAAGTAAAGCCAGCAATGCACCTTAATCTGGGCATGCCCATTGATATCCTTTATCCCACGCAAATGGACATTGCCTATAGGAGAAAGTGAAAACGTCTTGTAAGTGGCTTAAGGTTGGCGTTCTGCAGGAGATGAACATCTCCATATCCGTTGTGTGACCTCACACCAAAGCAATCCAAACACAAATTTGAAACCGGGAGAAGTTGCTCATCTGTTTGTAGATTAAGCTTCCTTCCCATTTTTGCCTCTAATAACAGCAACAAAATAAAATGCAGAAGTTTAAAATTCACAGTAATTATATGAAAAGGATGCACATACGATGGCATAAAGTGTGACTGTACTGGGAACTAAAAAGAACATTGACTGTAAAAGGGCTTTAAACCTATGCCTTTCCAGTGACACCGTTCACACCTACCATGGCCCTACCACACAAGTTTTTACAGCTCAGGCGTAGTTGGGCACTAACCCATCCTTGTATGTCACTGACTACAGTATGTTTTTTTTTTCTCATTTGTCAACATATAAACAAAGTTTTAAAAAAAGGTTTTAAAAAACTCCTTGGTGGGTTATTACTATGATGCAGCTCTACATTATAGGTGAAGCCCATAGAAGTGTAGATGAGTTATCACACCCCCTTTCATCACCAGCTGCTTAACTAGGCCAAACTCTTGTGCATGAGCAGTGTAGTTTCAATCTGACACCACACCTTGGTGGGGGATGCTCTTGGTTTCTTTTTAGGCCTAGCGTCTGCAACCTTTGGCTCGCCAGATGTTTTGGCGTAGAACTCCCATTAGCCCTAGCCAGCATAGTCCATAGCATGGGAGTAGGATCAAGCATCTGGAGAGCCAAAGGTTGCAGACCCATGATTTAGGCATATCGCCATTGGGGCGGGAGAAATAAATCAACCATACTTGACACTGTAGAATGATCTGGCGCAAATCACTTTCTACTAATAGAACTGCACTCGCTTTTTTTCTGATGTTCAACTTGCCCTTCTGTTTGGTGTGAAAGTTCTGCCTGCCAATAAGGGAAGCTCATCTCTTCTCTTGATTTCATTATTTTGATCAGAAGAAAATGTAGACTATATATTCTTCCCAACAATCATCACTCAACATTCAATGAAGTTTGTCGAATTTTGTTTCCCTGACTTTTACCACTCTCCTCGGCTCCTTTTCAACCTCCACCGCGCACACACCACGGTCTGGATATCATCCTGGACATGTTACCAGTTTGCCTGTACACAAACAAGGCGCAGCACTTTTGAGACCCCAATGGTGGTGGTGTGCAGTATAAAAGCCAAATACCATAACCAACTTATTGTTTAGCACTCCGTCCTCCGTAGCAACAATTCACATTCCTACGTGAAATGTTTTTGGCCCTCTCCTCAAACAACAATGCTTTGACTTCTTCCTTTTTCATTCCGTGGACCATAACAAAACACTTAAGCTAGTTATAAAAATGAAACTGTTGTGAGAAACCTGAAGGTGTCTCCCGTACAAATCCCAGAGGGTCTGTCATCCAGGTGGCCAGTACACGACCGTAGCTATTGGATCCAGTTTCAGAGTGGAAGTGGGACACCCGGCAGGTAAGATGCAGTATCCCCCTTTTTATGACACCTTTTCCCCATCCCACCCCGTGGTATAGTCAAACACTCTACACCCCCTTTTCCAACTCTAACATTTTCGCACATCATGAAAGATGACGGCCACACACCAGAGCCTTTTTCCAGAAGTGTTCCAACACAAGGGTACGGCAAAGTCAGGCAATTGACCAGAATCGCACACTCACCTGACGGCCCTTTCCCTTCCTCACAAGGATAAAAGGTGGACCACGAGAGCACCATACGAGCAAGGCAGACCACAACGAGACCGTTATCCAGGCACGGTAGTTCAAGAGGAGTAGAAAGATGGCGCAAACCGAGAAAGTGACTAGGAGAGAAGCGACCTTGCACTTTCGGACCAAGGCCGGTGAAACCTCTGTGGAAGGAACTGTAAGACCAAGAAAAATAGCCCAAGTGCGTTGCAGCAGATGTCAACGGTATCCGGAGCATGCTTACGCTAATAAGCAGGACAGAGCGAGACGCCTGCTACCGTACTGTGGTAACTGTGGAAAATTGATGTTGAATGATTATCATTTAGTGCCTAAGAACCCTGATGGACGGAAGTCTGAAATGGATTGGCAATAATAAAATATTGGGCACTGATTTGTCAGGCAAAGAATAAACAAGTTATGATATTGGAGTGGCATAACATATATTACGCTTGATCTTTATTATTTTTCTCGATAAATTTAAATAAACATTTTGAAGAAATAGAAGTATATTGTACATTACTAAAACTCCAGAAGGAGGGTTACGAGTGAGTGCACCCAGGAACGGAGGATTCTCCGGTCCTATTTCTTTTGATTTCTTTTTGTTCGTAACCTGGTGCCAAGGCTACATGGTGTGCTCCCATTGAAATTAATTTAAAAGAATGATGGACCTGACAGTATTTGAATGTAACTGAACTGTGCGGTACCCACCCTACCTTCACATTTTTTGGTGTTGCAAGACCGACATAGGAGACTTACACGAGGGCATGTTCTCAAATGTGTCCGCTTTATTAAAGTAGATCAATGCCTCGTCTTTCCCAGTTTCTACGATGGTGGACGTCTTACAAAAATATCCAGTCAAAACCTATTCTATCCTACTAATTCACCCTACCACTAACAACAAAGAAAACACAACTTGGCCTGAAGTATTTACTCTTTCTTGGCTTGGAATGGCTGCTTCAGCCTTCCGGTGCAATTGAAACCAATTCCATCTGGTACCTGGTTTTCCAGAATAGAGTATTCCTGACTAATCTTCATGTTTAGTCCTTCAGTGCAGTACTTGTATTTGTAGATCAGTCCATTTTGTGCAATAACTGGTTTTAATCCCTTGCGCGAATTCCATTTTTTCACCCTTCCAGGGTGTTTCAGTCTTAGGTTCCTAGCTCTCTTGTTCTGGCGTGGACTGTCTGGTTCTTCAACCAGTCTTAATTTATTACAATTCTGAATTTTCTGTTGATTATTTGGGTTCTTAATCCTGGCTGGGCTTTCTGGTCATTCTGACCGTCTGACTCTCTTATGGCTTTGGGACCATCGCAGGGTCTGAGTTGCAGGTCCACCCCTCCAGGATGTTTTAATCTTGCTGATCAGTTCATTAGCCCGGTGTGGGCCTTTTGCCTCTTCAGCCTGTCTGATTCTCTATATTCTTGTCCCTTCCTAGTATATTGGGGTCTCTTAGCCTGGCCTGGGCTAACTGGTTTCACTGGTCGTGTGAGGCGCATATGGTCCTAACCCCCTCTCTGGGTGGATCGGTGCATAACCGCAATCTTCCCTCCTCCGGATCACCTGCATATCTGGATCCCAGCTGTGATGCTGCTCAGGATCTGCACTTCTGTGGTAATTGGCTTTCTTGCAGCAGGTTCACTGCTGGGGGGTGGTGCTCCTGGACGGCTGTGTACCGCAATGGTGGTGGTCCATTCTCCTGCTTCATTGGACCTAGGTTCCTATGACTTTCTTCCCTCCTGGGATCGGCAGTGTTTGGCAGGCTTCAGAATTCCTCCACGCACCACGTAGTATGGGATTCTGACGCTTTGAGCTACATCGTGTGTGTGTTCGTTTGCGCTCGCTCTCAGGCTGGCTTCCCCTCTCTAGGTATGGTATCTGTCCTTTTTATGTTCCTCTCTGAAGTGAGAGGAGAAACACCATTGACTCTGTTTCTGGAATTAAGGACGGCAGAAGGGGCAGAAACTAAGACATTCCCAGTTAAAGGCCCCTGTACATTATCGTGATGAGTCCCCATGTAACCCATAAACAATTGTGATTCTTGTTTCAAGGGCAAGGTTACAAACTCATCTAGGAATTCTTTGTCTCCTCAAAGGGGGGGGAGGGGTTCACTCCCAGAGAATTGACTGTTGCCTGTCCCCTTGGTAGGGTATTGCAGAGTGGTGGTGGTGGGTGTGGTGGGGGGGTCACCTACCTAGTCCCAGAGGGGTTGGCTTCCCTTTGGGGAGAAGGGACGAATTACGTGGATTTGTCACTGGCTAGTAGCTGCCTTTTTGCCTCCTGGCTTAACTGACAGGAATTCGACCATCCGTATGTTGGGCGTGTGCTCGCCTGGGCTTTTTGAAATGTTTAAATGTAATGATGGTAGACCAACCCCAGGAAAGTGTGTGGGGCTAATTCATAAACCCGTTCCTTTGCTCACATCATGACAAACGCATAGACCGGTGTACTCTGGGTGGATGCAGCCTACAGGCACAGTCCGCCCTGTCCTATTTAGTTAGAATATGACAGCCAGGAATATACAGTCATCTCCAGGAAAGGGTAGGACTAAAGCTTCCCCCTGCCTTGGTCAGCCTGACTGACTCATGGAGCCTTTCTTAGTTACTCAGTTTTTTTGTTAGGTCTTGCAGCTGGTGGCAGCGATTAACATACCAATTAGCGGATACGTTAGACAGGCCCACATGGGGTTTGGTTGCACAGTTAACAAAGGAGACAGGAAACCCAAGAAACTGTCCTATGTAATTGTCAACCTTGAAGCCAGTGCCCCTGCACTGATTATCAATGACAGTGAACTGTCCTGTCTGGGACTGCTGTGTACAGTAAGCGACCCGCGGGGGCGGGGGCATCCATAAAGTAGGAGACTGTGGTTTGCAGTAGCCGGAGGAGTCTGGTCTTGCGACAGCCTCAAGGGAGACCTGCCGCTTTTAACAGGGACTACGTAGCAAGGACCATTAACAAGAGAATCTTTGATGAACAACAGAAAGGCAGATAGGTGGGACTTGGAATCACAGGGGAGTGCGGCCAGAGATCTTTCTGCTGAGAAGGTTTCCACCATTTTAGTTCTGGGGCACACCTTGTTCTGGTTTTCACCCCTTACCGTTCCTGTTGTAAAGCACTCTGGTAATCACAGCACGCATACAGGCGTTTGTTGGTAGGGACCACAGGATTGGTTCTTTAAGGTAAGCTTAGCCTACACAATCTCTGTGGCCCACGTGGCTTTAAAAGAAGGCGGAGCCCCTCTTTTGGTAGATCATTTGATTACTTCACAAGAAGTAAGAAATGAGAACTCTATCTTGACTCTGGCTGAAGGTACAATCTGCCTTATATCTTCCGCCTGTGAAGGAAGGCCAGGATAGTCTAAGAGGAAAGCAAGATCACTCCCCTAATCATCTCCCATAGAACAGAGGGAGATGCAGAACTCTGAGGACTCCAACTGCTCCAGAACCAGTACCCATCCAGCACAGTGTGCCCTGCTAGGTTCTACAGCAAGCTTCCTAGATGGTAAGTGCCAGAAGGTCTCTGAACCTTAACCAAGGACAAGGCAGCTGCCTGTAACACACTCCTCAGCTTTGGGCCGTCCGACTTAAAGGACGGCACAAGCCCATTGAAGAAGCTGGGAGAAGTGCCTCGAAAACCATCTACTGCTGTCCATCTTAAAGGACATTTTGGAGCCAGTAGAGTTCCTTGATCCACAATGAATTGCAACACTGACTTTGCCAAGCTGCAGTCATTGAAAGAAACGAGACGTCTCGACCAGTACTTCAGAAACGCTGATCAGCACCGAGACGATTTCGGACCCTGAGCCGCATGTTGTCCAACCTGCAGCCGCTCGTCTAGCTTCGCTCGCCAAACCGCCTTGCCGCCTGATACCCGCAGCTGATTCCGGTCTCGAATTGTGTCGCAGAAGCCTGCAAAGTGCCCTTATTCCGACTTGACCCTGTTGAGCACCAAGAACATCTACAACACAAGGTACATTGTGTTTCTGTCCCCCTGAACCTACCCAGAAGGCCCCTAGAGACATTTTAAGACCCATTGCTCCCTTTGTGCTGAAGCCAAGAAACCTTGACAATCTGATGTTTATTAATCATATAGACTACCCTCCTGTCAGTATCCAGAGTGTTTACTTGAAACAGTCGGTCCTCTGAAGTCTTTTACAGGGTGTGTTGCATTTCGTAGTGTTACTAGAACTTTCTGTTGTGATATAAATAAAGTAGATCTTTTTAGTTCAACCTTGACTGGACAATCCTGTTTATCATTGGGTAATAATTGTATTTTCGCTGTATTGCAACGACGATCCACAACCTTTCGGAGATGAGCCTGCTGTTCCATCCACGTTACCAAAATGGGACAAGGACGTATATAATGTGCTTGTTCCAATCTGTTCGGATCCCTTCTGGTGCACTAGAGGTGTGGGGCTGATTGATGGTTTAGAAGCAGATATTCACCCCTGGACCACTGGTGCCCCGGAAGTTGATTTGTCACATTGGGTATTTACCATAATTGTGTATTATCATGTCTGCAAGCCCTTTGACTTCATCTTCCCTCTATAAGATGTGGTACTGCTACCTATTTTAATTTTTTATTTTAACAACTTTGGAAGGATGATGAGCTGATTTGACCCTGCCATATTCAAAGGTCCCACAATTCCAAGGCAAAAGATGTACTCTAGTTGTCATACTGGCTTACAGCGTTCTTTGTTGCAGAAAATGTAGCAGCTAGACTCGGTGGCTTCTCAAATATTTATTACTTTTTGGACCATATATGTGCCACTAGCATTTCAGTACAGATGTGCGAAAGGAGGTGCGAGTATGAACATGCAGCCTGTAGGTGTTTGGCTAATCCCTATGGCCATTCCCATCCACTGGCTTCCCCTCCCAAAACGCACTTTCCTGGCAACTCTTTGAAATTCGATTTTTATTTATATCGCGCTCGTACACAAGTGTCTCAGAGCGCGACCACGAAAAAGGGAGGGGAACAGGAGAGAACAAAAAAGAAAACCACAATCTTACTAGGCCCCGTGACCTTGAAGAAAGCACAAGAGCATGGAATAGGAAAAAGGGGGAAGTGCATGGAAGGGGGCGGGTGAGTGGAAGTGCGGAACACAGAAGAGAACAGAATAAATACTAAATTAAATAAATAAGGGTGATAAACCATGGTAATGCAGGTGGCAGGTCAAGGTTAGTCAGATGAGGTATATCTGATAAGTGCAGAAGAAAAGTGGGAGGGGGACTGTATGGGTACAGATACAGAACCCCAGTGCAGGAGGTGGCCTGGAGGCAGTGCAGCGTGAGCAGGTACCTAGGGCCCGAATGGATCAACAGGGGAGAAGGGGTGCAATGGCAGAGGCAAAGAGGAAGGTCTTGAGGTTCTATAGTGTATTAAAAGCAAACTTTGTGCTGTATAGGGCCTGCCAGTGTCATTTCTAAGCAGTCTTCCAACAGTTAATGTCTTAATTTCACCCGTAAATGAGCTTCTGGTGTTATGAAAATGTTTTCACCAATATTGCTTTAAAGAACTCATGGTGGCAATATTAAGACCGGCACAAATGACCACAGTTCAAGGGTGTTTATTGTACTTCAGTTGGGTTTGAAAAACATCTATCTAATCCAAACTCTACTGATGGCAGCAAGCTACTACCATCAAACAATGTTATGTAAACTAAGTGTTCAAGAAATGATATGTCTGGATAATCAAGCCGTTGGCTTCTCTTTCCCACGTTTTCAGCCGGGATAAAACGGCACATTCGAGCTTGGCACAGTCTCTGGCTTCTTCAGCACGAGGGTGCAGTTCAAACATTGGCATTAGGGCCTTCTGTGCCCAAGTCTCTTTGCCTTTCAAAGTCTCTTCTCTCGGAGGGTCTGATGCAACAAACAAATACGTTCCTTTCCTCTTAGGATTTCATACATATTCAATTTTCCACGTGATTCACTATTCACCCCAGATTCCCCTCATCCGGGCTCAGATCTGTTTTTAATACAATGTTCCATTAGTCTCCCTCTGTCAGGGCTCGGACCAATTTAATTCACTTTAACACAAACTTGCTTTATCCCACAAGATTTCAATTGATCTCCCTCTTTTGGGGTTGGGCCAACTTTCTCTATTTTGTCATCAACTTATTCAATTGATCTGCCTTGTTGGGGCTCGGACCAACTTTCTCTACTTCGAGTTGCTTAGCAGTATTAACATCCAAGATTTTAGATTGTGCACAGGATTTTGCTCAACCCGTCGCTGGACCACTTTGATGTACAGTTCTTTGCCACTCTTTCACCTTTCTCAACTCTTAGTTGGATACCTTAGAGTCCTTCGAATGAGCATGCACGTGGTGCCGAACCACCTTGTCAGAGGTATCATATATTTTGGCTTTAAAGTTAATTCACTCATCAGCAGTTCATTTGTAGCACAGTACAATGTCTCTTTGGTTTAACGTGTTCCCCTCAATCGGGCTCAAACCACCGTTCATCAGAACATTTTAAAAATAATTAAATCAAAGTTCATTTCTCTTTTCCTGGCTTCCCTCGTTCGAGCTTGTGCCTTTTTTAAACAGCTCCAGGCATTCTTATTGCTACTGTATTTCTTCACACTTTATTCTTAAAGCCTTTAATAGTTCATGGCCATCACACAGAGACTTCCAAATAGGTGATTGCGTTTCATTGGGTCACTCTGTTACCCCATCACCTTTCAGGTTATCAAACACTCTATATACTCTTTCTCTCATGGCTGCCGTACTACACGCAGCCTTATATCTTGGATACCGTTTCTTTCACTTTATCACAACTGGGCTTGTATATCCCCTTTCTCACTCACCGGCTGTGTTGCTCAATAGTCTAAATTAAGGAGGTTTGAGAACGCAGACAGTCTTCACTTTCAGCACACCTCCCCAACTCCATTTTTTACAGGGAGGGGAAACTGGCTTCTCTCCACGGTTTCAATGAAGGAAAATGGCGACTTTTTATCTGGCTTTGCAAAATGTGGTCTCACTCTTTGGCTCTCTGGAAGTTTTTTCCTGTACTCACACAGCCTCTGGGTCTCTGGGTTTCTCCAGCTCGAGATCTTGATGATGCTGCTGCTGCTGCTGCTGCTGCTGTCCTACATAAGTCATCCTTCCTCGCCGAGGGCCTTGCTCACTGTGTGCTTCGAATGGATTGTGTCCTCCCACATATTCCTCATCTTGTGATATTCGTTATCGCCAGCTTTGCTGCTTCGGAATTTTTTTTCCGGCAGAGGGCGCTGTGCTCGATGTCGTGGCGTTGATTGTCCTTCGACGGGCTCTGGCCACTGCTGGTATAAATAGCTTGAGCCGCGCCCATTGGCTTCAGTTCCGTTTTTCCGATTGCTTCGCTCTTGTGAACGGTGCGCTTCGAGATTTTCTGTCAGAAAATGTCATCTTCTTCCACTGCTTCTACACGCAAGACTGGGTTTAAGAAGTGTATCTATCGACTGCGGTTCGAAGATGTCAATCACTGATCCTCACCGTGTCTGTCTTTGGTGCCTGGGTTCAGATCATCGAACCAGCGACTGTGGCTCCTGTCAGTCGATGACAGAGAAGGCCCTCCGTGAGAGGAAAGGTAAACTAGTGGTGGGGCGGGAAGTGTCGAAGGCTACTTTGAAGCCCTTGTCAAAGACAAAAAATCGTCCGATTCAAAAGAATCGGAGCATCACAAAAAACACTCGGGTCCAGATCTCGTAGTAGATCGAGGCGATCCTCGTCATCTTCTAAAAAAGTTAAAAGGAGACATAGATCTCCTTCATCATCATGCGATACATCGATTGAATTGTTTCGATGTCCTACAAAATCGGATTCCCCAAGAAAATGGGAGGAGGTCTTTGAGAATGCGGCCTCGACCCCCTCAAAGAAACCCCAAAAGAGCCAGACCCCGGACAAATCGTCAGGAAATCCTCGGGAGTTGAGTATTTCAGATACCTCATAAAAAGCAGAAGTTGTCGAACATCCGCAACTTCATCGGCGCCGACAGCTTTGACATCAAAGCCGAAAATGTCTTTGCCTTTGTCGAAGACTTCATCGGGTTCGTTGAAGATTCCTTCGACACCTTAGAAGAAACCCTGCATTCCTTCAACGAAAAATCGGGAGGAAGAGATTTACCTCTTTCCCAAAATCAGACTTTTTAAAATCTAAGTCTTCAATTCTTGAAGAAACTGGCTCGGAGGATGAGGAAATCTCTCCTTTTGGAGTGCAATATGGCACTAGACGGGTTCCAGAGGAACTTATAAACCCTGAATCTAAGATGAGACCTTTGCGAGACTCTGCATTCTGCTAGTGTCATTGGCACGTCACCTGAATTGGAGTTTGCTAGACCTGACCCTGCAGAACATGCAGATTCAGGGTACAGGAGTTCAATGAATAGAGTGGTAGAATATATGGGCTGGGGTAGAGCCTCACCCACTTTTGAACAGGACGATATGACAGACATAATAGTTTGGGGCCCCCAGAAGGATCCAGTTCTTCCCTTCCATAAGGCACTTCAGAGAACAGTGGAAAAACTGGGAAACCTCTGACAGCATTGCTGCGGTAAACAGCAATTTTCCGAAGCAGTATAGGACTTCTAATTCTGATCCCGAGTATATGAATAGACATCCCGCTCCAGAAAGTCTGGCTTTCAGGCTGCAACTACTTCGAGACAAACTGCATATCCAACCATACCTCCGGATAGGGATGATAAGAAGGTTAACGCTTGGGCCCGTAAGGTTTTTACTTCGGGTAGCATGGCCTTAAAGTCAACCAATGTCACCTGTACCATGGTCAGGTTCACACATACCCTGTGAGAATGCATTTCGGCGGGGGCTGAACATATTCCGGAAGGCGAGGAAAGGGAAGTCTTCCTGAATATTGTCAAAGACGGGAAGGAGGCAATGGGGGAATGTCTCCAGTCTGGACTGGATACTGCTGAAAGTATTAGCAGATCCATGGCATCAAGCACAGTGCTACGCAGATTTGCGTGGTTGAGAAAGTCGGGTTGTGCACCAGATGTGCAGGCCAGGCTTCTCAACATGCCTTTTGATGGCTCGAGGCTGTTTGGTAGTAAGGCTGATGAGAGCCTAGAAAAACTACAGACCTCAGAAGCAGCAGCTAAATCCCTCAGTGCCTCCATGCAACAACCTCAGAAACCCTATTTGGGCTCATCTTCCTGGAGGGGTCATCCTTTTGGGTACTACTCTTCTTTTGGTAGAGGACAGGCTTTTCAAAGGGGCAAAAGAAATGTCACTCGTGGTGGACGAGGAAAGAATACAAAGCCATCTTCAGGAACAGCATCTTTGCCCTCAGTCGCTCCTGCAGCCACCTCCAAATCACTCTGAGGCCTTATCCTACAATTCACTAGTGGGTGGCAGAATCTCTCAGCATCTGAAAGAATGGCGGGGCATTACTTCAGATGCTTGGGCACTGGAAACAGTAGCTCAAGGTTACTGCCTTCCCTTCCTAAAAAGGCCTCATGATCATCCACCGGGAGCCAACTCGACCAAAATTACAGACCCGCTCCTTTTGCAGGAAATTTTAACCCTGCTAAAGAAAAGTGCAATAGAACATGTACCTGTGGTGGAGAGGAACAAGGGGTTGGTACTCCCCTTATTTTCTCATCCCAAAGAAGGACGGAGGATTGAGACCCATCTTGGGCTTAAACTTGAACAAGTGCCTCAGGAAGGACAAGTTCAAGATGGTAACCCTTTCTCAGATCCTTCATGCTCTTCAACTCCAAGACTGGTTGGTATAATTGGACCTGCAGGATGCATATTTTCATGTGCCGATCCATCCCAAGCACAGAAGGTACCGGAGGTTCGCAGTTGGCTGTTCTCACTATTGGTTTCGAGTTCTGCCATTCGGGCTGACCTCCGCCCAAAGGGTTTTCACCAAGCTGATGGCGGTAGTGGCAGCAAGTCTCAGGATAGGGGGGGGGGGAATTCACGTCTACCCCTACCTGGACGACTGGTTGATCAGAGCACGTTCTCCCGATTAAGCTCAAAAACATCTGTTAATCACCTGTCACTTCCTTCACAATCTGGGCTTCTCCCTCAATTTCAGGAAGTCCCACATGGTACCATCCCAAAGACTCCAGTTTATAGGGGCAGTCTTGGACACTTCCTCGGGCAAAGCCTCGCCTCCCGAGATGAGAGCTCTCCACATTCTGCAGATGGTAACAAAATTCCAGAAAGCCCAGCATCTGCCGGCCTTCGATTTTCTGAGGTTGCTCGGCCTCATGGCATCCTTCATTTTTCTGGTGCTAGAGGCCAGATTGAGAATGAGATCCCTTCATTGGGCCCTCAGGACTCGGTGGTCCCAGTTCTCTGGGAATATGTTGGATCTTCTGCAAGTCCCGAGCGCAGTTGCTCAGGACCTACTATGGAGGGCTTGCAACGACAATATCCTCAAAGGGGAATCTTTTTGTCAACCATGGCCGGAGATAACAGTAGTAACGGGCGCCTCACTCACGGGGTGGGGCGCTCATACCAACGATCTGACAATCAGCGGTTGTTGGTCTCCATCGGAGTCCAAACTACACATCCGTTGGAGCTGAGGGCAATCAGACTAGCGCTGAAGGCCTTCCTGCCCTCTGTACAAGGAAAGAATGTCCTGATAATGACGGACAACACAGTGGCCATGTACTACCTCAACAAAAGAAGAGGCGTTGGATCACTACCACTGCAGAGAAGCGATGGAGCTCTGGTTCTGGGCAATACGGGAAGGAATCTCTCTATCGGCAGTTCACCTAGCCGGAGAGCAGAACGCGGTGGCAGACGCTCTGAGCAGGCAGAGCAGTCTCTCACGAGTGGGAGTTAGCTCAGGAAGTCCTTCTGGAGATCTTCACCCTTTGGGGAACCCCTCAAGTGGATCTGTTTGCGACCGAGGTAAACCGGAAGTGCAAACAATATTGCTAAAGGGAATTTCCTCCGAGAGGAGCTCTAGGAGCCGTGTTTGTGGTGGACTGGGATTTCCCCCTACTGTACGTGTTTCCTACAGTCCCTGTGATTCCTCAAGTATTCAGGAGGTTGAGAAAGTTCAGGAAAACCATGATCCTAATTGCCCCGGATTGGGCCAGGAGGACGTGGTACCCAGACCTTCTGAACATGTCCATCTGCCCTCCAATACGTCTTCCGCAAAGAGAGGATCTTCTCTCGCAAGAGGAATGTCGGGTTCTCCATCCAGAGGTCAAGACACTCAACCTTCACGCATGGTTTCTGAGAGGTTGAGATACAAGGATTGGGATCTTCCGGATGACGTTAAGGAGATTTTGCTTTCGGCAGAAGGCCAGCAACGAAATCTTTGTACAATTGTCGTTGGAACAAGTTCTGTAACTGGTGCAAAGATAAGGATGTGGACCCTTTTCAATGTGGCACTCCAATGGTGCTTTCTTTCCTATTGCATCTAGCCAATCTGGGGCTCCAGATCGGAACAATCAAAGGATATCTTGCGGCGCTGTCCATTTTCAAGCGCTCCTCGGAAGAGGTTTCTTACTTCAAAATTCCATTAATCATTCAGTTCCTGAAAGGACTTAGCAATGTACATCCACCAGTACCGTTTCATGTCCCAACTTAGGATTTAAACCTAGTCCTTAAATGTCTAACTTGTATACCATTTGAGCCTCTGTACTCCTGTCCATTGAAACTTCTAACACTAAAAACTGTCTTCCTTGTAGCATTAACATCAGCCCGCAGGGTTAGTGAACTACAGGCTCTCTCGTAAACGTCCATATGCCACATTTTACAAGGACAAGGTAGTTCTTAAGGTTGAAAAAACAACAAACCCAAAGTGGGAACCTCAACTTTCACTGATACCTAGAGGTAACACCAAGCATTATGAACAAAAATGGTATCAGGAGAACAAGAGAGACTGAAGAAGGTGGACAGACAATTATGAGCTTAAATCGGTATATTCATTTTATTAAGATTTATCGAAAAAACACATCTAAACACATGTTCATTTAATTTAATTAATTCTAAAAGACATTTTGCTAATCATACAACCATACATACACACTCTAATGCAATATTTGAATAATATATTGACGTGCTGAGAAATTAAAGAAGCTGATCAATTCATTAAACCACTTCTTTTCATTGAGTTATGAAACATTAACAATGTTATAAACCACAGTTCATTCCTAAATGTAATATCGACTATTGGTGCCTAACAATATCATTCTTCTTTACAAAAAAGCTTCCCATTTGTTTAATAGTTTCGACTTCGACAAGTTGTGCGTGTCTTCATCAGGATTGGATGAACAGTAGCAACATTCTAAAAATAAACAAACATACAATTAAGACATAGTTAAAAAACTGCTGTCAACCTTCTATCAGTAACTCTCTCTCATGAATTGGATCAAACATTGAACACTAGAACAAAAATAGTCTCTAAGTCCAAGTGGGTATTCCCTTACCCATGATCCCATCAAAGATGGTCAGTGCAGCCAGTTTAAGTGAAGCCGACCAAATCAGCTATTTTCATAACCCCATATACAGTCCCCCCAATTTCATTCAGGGCTCCAGGGTTCAAAAAACTAAGCTACTCCCATATTCCTACTAAATGGCACATATCCCTTTAAGTGCTGAGTGTGTCCCTACCGCCCCCACTGTGATCTGCTTCAGAGTTCAAATACAGGTGAGAAAACATACCTGCGAGCCCCATTAGGTTCGCCTAGTGACTTGTATCCCAGTAGCTTCTAGTATAAGTCTAGTAAGATTGGATTTTCACGAAAAGCGAAATCTGTGACAAAGGAAACAATAAACCAAACTTATTAGTGTCACACTATTGAGAATGCCTATATTAATCTCTTTGAATGCAACGCACGTTCTATACCTAAACTGATCCGTTCACAGCACAGGTCAGAAACACTTCTTGCGCCAGCAGAATGGATGAAAGATAACTCTTCTCAACGTTTTCAAGAAAAACCGCCATCTCTTTAATACAAAAAGCCTTTCACCTTCGTTATAGTAACGCTATCCAAAATTCAATAGCACTTGTCTCCCTTCTATCCCGCAGCATAGTTTATATGCTCACGGTCACGAAATGGATGAATCTGTAAATTAATAAATAGACAGATCCCGTCAACAGCAGACCCAATAAACCGTATGGTAAACAAACGCCTACTTCAAACCTGCTTACCTTATTTACAGCAGTAGTAACTCGCAGTCTAATACCGTGTGCCTCTGAAGAGCGGAAGGACAGAACGATATTCGTCATGGTCCCTCTTTTATTTCCAAAATAAAGGCATAAATACAAAAGAAGGACCAAAAAACGACATTGTGTCCTACAAGACAAGGACACAAAAGGACTAAAAACGAAATAGTGTCTTAAATGACATAGATACAGAAGATTTCGAAAAAACGACCTAGTGTCCTTCATGGAAAATAAAGTGAAACGAACCCTAGGTGAATTGGGATCTCAAGCTGAATTGTACCAATGTAAGAAGCAATGTAGTCTATGGTGGGGGATAGAAACCACCCCATGACTGCCCTGCAGAACCTGTAGTGTAATAAAGATTGAAAATGGGGAGAAGTGGAAAAAGATCAGTTCCATTCTTCTCGTTGATTCAGGCCCCTCTCTAGACTATTGGTCTGGTATATCCACCATTGTTCTTTTTGCGCTAGGCGTGCAGCCGTGTTGGCCGCATCAGTGCCCGACACTTTCTCAACTGCCCACCATTTCAAATCTTCTGGCCTATGTTTCTGTTCCAAAAAGTGCATCGTTAGTGGAGCATTCTGTTGGCCCGTTTAATCTTAGATGATTGGATATTATCTTCTTGATTTGATTGTGTTGAGTGCTGAGCGTGAGAGCACATACAAGTTGGTAATCCCAAAAGATTACTTACACAGTAATAAAAAAACGCACAAGGTACCAGGATAGAGATGTCCTTTTACAAAGGGACATAAAAGAAAGGAAGCTGGGGGGAGACCAACTTGTATGTGCTCTCACGCTCAGCACAATCAAATCAAGAAGATAATATCCAATCATTGGCATCTACTTCAGCTCAACATGCCGAAATTGGCCAAACCCATTTATGCATTGAAAAGAGGCAGAAACATTAAGAACTGGGTTTCCAAAGCCGATAGGAATACGGCGCAAGATAGTCAACCTACCATCACCACCTCTTGGGGTATGTTGCCCATTAAGGGACACTACCCCTGTGGCAACTGTTCTAGCTGTGCCACCACTTCGGCCATTGCCTCGATTGAGATTTATGATAGAATCTGGGATCTGAGGCACCACACCACCTGCCTCAGTACCAATGTAATATACGTTATTATATGTCCTTGTAAAAAGGCTTACATTGGGAAGACATCCAGAGCAGTCAAATTACGCATAAGTGAGCACAAATCTAAGATTAGAACGGGCCAACAGAATGCTCCACTAACGATGCACTTTTTGGAACAGAAACATAGGCCAGAAGATTTGAAATGGTGGGCAGTTGAGAAAGTGTCGGGCACTGATGCGGCCAACACGGCTGCACGCCTAGCGCAAAAAGAACAATGGTGGATATACCAGACCAATAGTCTAGAGAGGGGCCTGAATCAACGAGAAGAATGGAACTGATCTTTTTCCACTTCTCCCCATTTTCAATTTTTTTGAATTTTTTCAATTTAATTTGTTTCCATCATCAATCTTTATTACACTACAGGTTCTGCAGGGCAGTCATGGGGTGAGTTTCTATCCCCCACCATAGACTATATTGCTTCTTACATTGGTACAATTCAGCTTGAGATCCCAATTCACCTAGGGTTCGTTTCACTTTATTTTCCATGAAGGACACTAGGTCGTTTTTTCGAAATCTTCTGTGTCTGTCATTTAAGACACTATTTCGTTTTTAGTCCTTCTTTTGTGTCCATGTCTTGTAGGACACAATGTCGTTTTTTGGTCCTTTTGTATTTATGCCTTTATTTTGGAAATAAAAGAGGGACCATGACGAATATCGTTCTGTCCTTCCGCTCTTCAGAGGCACACGGTATTAGACTGCGAGTTACTACTGCTGTAAATAAGGTAAGCAGGTTTGAAGTAGGCGTTTGTTTACCATACGGTTTATTGGGTCTGCTGTTGACGGGATCTGTCTATTTATTAATTTACAGATTCATCCATTTCGTGACCGTGAGCGTATAAACTATGCTGCGGGATAGAAGGGAGACAAGTGCTATTGAATTTTGGATAGCGTTACTATAACGAAGGTGAAAGGCTTTTTGTATTAAAGAGATGGCGGTTTTTCTTGAAAACGTTGAGAAGAGTTATCTTTCATCCATTCTGCTGGCGCAAGAAGTGTTTCTGACTTGTGCTGTGAACGGATCAGTTTAGGTATAGAACGTGCGTTGCATTCAAAGAGATTAATATAGGCATTCTCAATAGTGTGACACTAATAAGTTTGGTTTATTGTTTCCTTTGTCACAGATTTCGCTTTTCGTGAAAATCCAATCTTACTAGACTTATACTAGAAGCTACTGGGATACAAGTCACTAGGCGAACCTAATGGGGCTCGCAGGTATGTTTTCTCACCTGTATTTGAACTCTGAAGCAGATCACAGTGGGGGCGGTAGGGACACACTCAGCACTTAAAGGGATATGTGCCATTTAGTAGGAATATGGGAGTAGCTTAGTTTTTTTAACTCTGGAGCCCTGAATGAAATTGGGGGGACTGTATATGGGGTTATGAAAATAGCTGATTTGGTCGGCTTCACTTAAACTGGCTGCACTGACCAGCTTTGATGGGATCATGGGTAAGGGAATACCCACTTGGACTTAGAGACTATTTTTGTTCTAGTGTTCAATGTTTGATCCAATTCATGAGAGAGAGTTACTGATAGAAGGTTGACAGCAGTTTTTTAACTATGTCTTAATTGTATGTTTGTTTATTTTTAGAATGTTGCTACTGTTCATCCAATCCTGATGAAGACACGCACAACTTGTCGAAGTCGAAACTATTAAACAAATGGGAAGCTTTTTTGTAAAGAAGAATGATATTGTTAGGCACCAATAGTCGATATTACATTTAGGAATGAACTGTGGTTTATAACATTGTTAATGTTTCATAACTCAATGAAAAGAAGTGGTTTAATGAATTGATCAGCTTCTTTAATTTCTCAGCACGTCAATATATTATTCAAATAGTGCATTAGAGTGTGTATGTATGGTTGTATGATTAGCAAAATGTCTTTTAGAATTAATTAAATTAACATGTGTTTAGATGTGTTTTTTAGATAAATCTTAATAAAATGAATATACCGATTTAAGCTCATAATTGTCTGTCCACCTTCTTCAGTCTCTCTTGTTCTCCTGATACCATTTTTGTTCATAATAGTTCTTAAGGTTGAACCATCTTTCTTACCGAAAGTAGTTTGACTTCCATTTGTCATGAAAAATCATTTTACCAACATTCTATCCTCTTCATTTGGGTAAAGAAGAGGAGAGACAGCATAGACGGGACTCTAAAAACGCGCTCAGTTTTTACATTTCAAGAATGTAAAAATTGCGTCGAGATGACTAACACTTTGTGGGTTACACAGGTCGTAAATTGGGATTGGCGGTGACAAAACAAACTATATCCCGCTGGCTCATTCTAGCTATATTAGAATGTTATGGTTAGCAGGGAAAGACCCACCGGATGGGCTACGGGCCGATTCCACTAGGGGAATGGCTACTTCTGCGGCTTTGTAGAGGGTTGTCCCTGCAAAAGACATTTGCTCGCCTGCAACATGGGCATCAATGCATACCTTCATCAAGCATTACTGCTTAGATGCTTCCTCCGCCAATGAGGGTTTATTTCCAGGGCGGTACTTCATTCCGTCCATGAAAACAATAACTAGTAATAATAAAAAATAATAATTCCGAAGCTGGCGATAACGAATATCACAAGATGAGGAATACGTGGGAGGAACATCCAGTCGAAAGAAAGTTGCAGTTGGTAAGTAACTTGTTCTTCTGAGCTCTGCTTTTTATCCAAGTGGGAAGAGTTAATTGTTGCAGGTTTAGATGATTGGGGTGGAGTGCCTGATCTTGCCTGGCCTTGTTAATGGGACAAAATGGGGTTTGGTTCATAGGTATTAATGGCTCATGGGTAAGCCTCATTGCTCCAGGTTTATTCTTCCTCGTCTGTCATGTCAGTAGGATAGGAAAGGTGAGGATTGTGGGATTTGTAGTGTTTTGCCAAATGTGGTAAAAAATAAGTTTCAAAGGGTTTCAAATAGAATGGACCTTTCACATAATGTGTCTTAGAGTTATGACTGAAAAGGGGACTTGGGAAAAGCAAGTGGGGAACTTCTTATTACTATATGTAGTGACAGTTCTGCCTTTTCGGAAAGGACATGTTTGGGATGAGGTTGTAGTAGAATGACAACATCCTACAAAAGCTCAGGAGATATTTTGTGGGGGTGTATCGGAGTGGGAGGATTACCATGTCTTGCCCGACGGCATGTCTTCCATAGTTCCCAAGGACGCCCTGCCGAGGTGATCCTCCCTCGTCCACCCCAGGTTTGGGATCCAAGAGCGATGGCCCTTCCCTGGCCACCTGAACAAAAGATCCCCGGGAATTGCCTGGGAGAAACACCTCGGGTTTCTCAGTGCCTTCAGCCACTTTATTTTATATGCTATATGTTTGTCTTCTCTGTTGCTTGCGGATGTCCTGTTCAAAACCAGCATTGGGGAAAACTAATCTTTTTGTATGGATATTGGGTAAGCATTTTCCAGGTACTGATATCATATGCTCGGTTCTAGCACCATTTGTCAGATATTGCCATTTTATGGCCCTTATGGCATTGCATGCCAAATTACTATCCAATATCTACACAAAAACCTAAACCTTCTTGTTTTGCCAATACTTGTTTATCTTGCTTTTGACACAGTAGACTAGTAATGGCACAAATACTACACATGTTTTTGACAAAACCCTCTAATTCAAATTTGTATTCATGCTGTGAAGAATCAAAGGGATTTGTCATTTCTCCCCAAAGGGGACCCCCACCCTGTGAGGCTAGGTAGGTGAGCCTGCTCCACAATACCCTCCCTAGGGGTAGAGGCAAGTGGGGCCAGACTCCCCCTTTGGGGGCAATGGATCATGTTCCCATGAGGCGCTCACTAAGGCTGGACATACTGTAGCTTGCATGGGATGCGCAAAATGATTAGAGGATATAAAGTATTAGGACTGAGACGAAGAAACAGCTAGTCGTTGCCATTATATTATGAGAAAACAGCATATCCTTTAAAAAAAAAATGGGCAATCTACTGGGACACAGTGGTCGATTAATGAGGCCTCCGTGAGAAGGCAGCGAGAGAGGTAGGCTTGGGAACTCCCACGCTAAGTAGCACATGGGGAAGACCGAAACAAAGAAGCTTTCGAGTTTTGAACTCTCATGAGAAATGCAGTGCGGGACACCCGCAATACTGCAAACACGAACTGAGCGAAAACTAGCAAGGCAGAAACCTGGAAGAAGGTGGCGAAACCACGAATGAGAAGCTGTGGTGGATAGTGTGTTCCACAGAATATCGCCGAGACCACTGCCAAGAGTGAGTCACTAGGTGTCCGATCTCACCACAAAGTACTGGTACACTATGGAGAAGCAAGTGAAGGTGGAGACAGATGCCAGATAAATGAAGCAAACAGTGGTTTGTGATCAGAAGAGAGGTTCCTGACTGAAGAAAGCTGCCGAGGGCGTCCCAAGACAGGAATTAAGGTAACAGGAAAGACGATAAGCATGTGTGGCAATAAGGGGAGCGTTATATCGCACCTCCAACTCGTCTTAGTGAAAATAATGCTACCAAGTTCATTGCCCAAAAAAGAAACTTAAATCCTATTAGTACTAGTGAAGCAACCATTGAAAAGCTAAGTGCACTAAGAGAAAAGCAGTGGGACGAAATACCCTGGGATAATAACGAAATACCATTTTGATATACAAGAAGAGTATGATGAGAGAGAAAAGTGTGGACCAGAATTTGAAAGAACTGAACAATTGGACTAAATATCAAGAGAAGTAGCCCAACTGGAGGGGATATACAATTGTCCAGGAGGGAAAACTCACCAGAACAATAAGAATTTAACAATAAACTAACAGCAACGACAAATGATGTGAATCCTATGAGTCTTAAAAGGTGTTACTGAAGAGAATGGAAGATTTAATAATGCAGTTGATCAACTAAAGAGACTGATCTACCTGGTCACAAGAGACTTTTTGCAAATTCAATACTATCAAAGAACACATACATTGGTCCTAAGAGTATCCTTGGGAGAAGGGAGGCATTATCCAAATTAGTTTGTTTTCATAGTGGTAGGGTCAGATAGGGTAGTTTTGGGCAGCACACTTTATTTGGACAGTCAGGACTGATGAACGAGCCCCCTGGTAACATAGACGGGGACCACCAAAAGTGATGGGGAAAGATGGGCCTTTTTTAGTTACTTTAATAAAGTACTGTGTATCATGTCAGCGAAGAGTCTGTGTCCTTTTTCTGACTTGCCACAATACATTGCGCCCCAGATTTCATCTATGGAAGTTCATTGTGGCACTGTCCGCTCTTGTTGTTCTTGTTTTATTTTTTTATTTTTTAACCCACCCAATCCTCCAAGTGCAGTACTGTCACGGCTCCTTAGCACTGAGTAGTACTTGAAGGGATGTCATGTGTACATATGCACACACAACCATTGACATCAGTTTCCTCCATTCCTTTTTTCTGCATGACTTGCTCAGGAATACTTTCTCACTCAGTTATTATGAGAAATGATATTGCCGCCACCTAAATTGGGCTTTACAGACTGAGGTTGGCACTGCTATAGGTCTGGTCATGGATCTGCAGTCTGTCGTTTCTGCCTCTGAAAGAACCATGCCACTGAGTGTGGATCCAGTTCGACAATCAGCATGAGAACAGATAGCTAGGCTTTTGTTGGCCGCATCCTAAATAGACCACAGAAAAACCCTCTGAGCGCCCCAATTTGAGTCTGAGTTTTCATTGAAACTTCTGGAGAAGGGTAGGAAAAACAGGAGGAAGACGCATCGCTGTTTTAGGAACGATTGGTGGTCTTCTCACTCAGTCGACCTTCTCCTAAGGGTCACACCGAAACATAACTCATACAGAGTCGGAAATTGTCCCACAGCTAGTAGAGGTGAGTGAACAAACTGCCTTCTGCACCTCCTCAATACCTGAGATGTGGGAGGCTTTTTGTATCGCTATATTAAAGGTCTTTAACCAGGCAGCTCAGGCTGTGAGGGCTTCTGTCCCTGGTGCTGCTCTAGAGGAGAGCTCTGAAAAACTCTGCTCCTGTATGCCAAATAGCTCTGGAATTGAAAGTGGTTTGGGCAAGCCATCACCCTCTTCGGTCACAGCACTGTGCTGTTCAGTGCCTCCTATTTCCACTTGGGCTAGTTGGGGGGCTGTTATGTACAGGGCAGATTTCCTTTGTTCTGGTATGCCTGCAGCCAGCAGAACCAGTTTATAGTCCAGATTCACAGTTCCGCCGGGAATCAAGAAGGTTTTTTTGAAGAGTAAGTGGAAGGGGCAGGAAAGTGATTTGAACCTCAATACCTTTTCAACCCTTAAGAGGTGTTTAACATACAGAGTGCCTGAAGAGTTGTTAGACCAACAGTCGGAAGAATCCTTGATTGAGCTGCAGAAAGATTTACAGGAAGCCAGCAGCCTATACACCTGTCCAGGCTTAGAAATGGGGGAGGAATCCAGTTTCTAATCTGGAATCAAATTTTGGCTCATTCACTGATGTGGTAGCCAGGGTAGTGCACACGCTTGGGACTCATGTCATCCTTTGAAGAAGTGCCTTTCCCCCACAATCATGGATATTTTGTAGCACAAAACACTGGGGGTTCCTCTGCTCCCCTTTAGTGGGCCTTTGATCGACACCTGGATGCAAAATGTGGTCTACACCTGCCTCTTCGTCTATAGTAGATGATGATTATGCACGAAGACGCAGGGCCTGCTGACGCTCTTTTTGATGCCTCTCCCCTCTCTGAAGATTTGTGATTTGATTCCTGCTGCCAAAGCTGGGTCAAAAAGCCCTACCTTGCCGACTAAGGAAGAGCCATTGCGGCAGCTCTAGCCAATGGTTATCCTAGTGATTTAAACCGACATGGCTGCATGTTATAATGTAAGGTAATTGTATGGGCTCTGACATGGATAGTTCTAGAGCTTCCCTAAAGATTATATACAATGGTTACCCTAGCCATAGATAGTTTGTCTCATGGGAGAGCTCATCTGCAGAATCTTTTGGCGTGTGGTCTGTGGGAAGGCTTGGAGAAGCTCTTTCACATCAACTTGCTGGAAGCCGGAGCATTTTTTCTGGCAGTGCGATCTTTCATTACCGTCAGTCCATTCAACTGTGTAGGTCCACATGGACTATACAAATGCCATGTACTACTGTGCATGTAGGCCTTGCTGATTTGGTTTTTGGCTATTGAGAATGAGGTGTAACAGCGCCTCACTTCACTGGGAGTCAGAGCACCCAAGTGATCTTGCTGTGTCTGCCCTGAGGAGGTGTCACATGAATAGGAGCTGACCAGGGAGCTAGTGGAGGAAATCTTCTCCATCTGGGATTTTTCTCAGATCTAGCTGTTTGTGACCAGCTCCAATACAAAGTGCAAGATGTTCTTCTATAGGGGAGCCCTTTGTGGTAGACTGCATGGGTGATGCACCAGTATACTCCTACATCTGCCTTCCTCCACACTTGTGGCAGTGATCACTCTCTCGTGATGAAAGGATTGGAGCACTTTGGTGCTTAGAAAAAACACCACTCCAATGTGATTTGTCATGTACATGTACATGTACATGTGCACACATGCTGCCATGCAGCTCCTGTACTGCCCCTAGACGATAAGGATCCCAGCTTGGCCCAAGTCTGAGCAAGGACCCTCATGGACCAAGTGAGAGAGGAAGTCTGAGATACCCCCAAACTCCAGGGTGGGTGCCCGAAGATCTTCCAGCTCTTCCAAAGGGGACTTAGTTGAAGACCAAGTCAACGGGCTCCTCCAATGGGGGTTGCGTCAGTCGAGCTTTCCGGCAATGCTGAGGTGCCCCTCACCAAGCATTCGCACAAGATCGCAGAAGGTGCGAAAAGTCACAAAATGGTGGCAATCACAGCTGAGACACCTGTGAAGCAGGCGGTCCTGGACCTTTGGGCCTTTCGAGAGGACCCACCTTGCATCAGGGCTTGGACCCCTTTGACCCTCGAGAGCAGTAGTCGGGCCGATTAGGATGTCCCTTTTCAGATGATTGGCCACCCTTCCTTGTCTTCTCTGCTGTTCATGGACCCATGGCTGTTAAGGGGATGTGGGTAGGTGGGGTGGGGAACAGAGGGCCTTCCTGGGTCGCAGTCTGCTAACCCTCTTGGTCCTGGCAGATTTAGGCTCCTCAACCATCGGACACATTTCTGGCTAGGTTTCAGTTTATCATGCAGTCCCCATCCTTGTAGGGTTACTTGAAGGACATCACTGTGAGATGTTGTCTCCTCAGCCAATATTGGTGGTTCTGCCATCCTCCTTGGCTGCCGTGCCTAAGACGAGTATGTATAACCCAGTTTCGGTGGGATCAACTGCATCCCACGTTCCACTCAGTGGCTTCCGATTCCGACCTTCCTCCTCTGCTGCCACAGCTTTTCTTGCCTCTTTGATAATCGCCAGCATCCCTGCACGCGTTGCCTCCACTGTTGACACCCCCCCGAACCCTCTATGGAGCAGCAGGAGGAGGCGTTGTTGGATTCTTCGGTGAGGGTCTTTTACGAGTGGTTCATGGTGTTGCTTGAGTTTATGAACTTCCCAGCACCTGAAAGTCCTCCGGTGGAGACTGACATGCTAGCAAGGATGGTGTTGGTGCGAACAAGCGACAAGTCAGGTTTGCAGCTGCAAAAAGATGTTATGGCAAAGACCATTATGGCTCAAACCTCATTCGGGTCCAGTGTTGAACAGAATGATCAACATGAGGTACCAGCTGTGGTGAACCAGGAGTTGGACTAGGACTTAGCATGTTCAAAGATATTTTATTTAAAATAGGGTTGGATGGGCATTTTTCTATCGCTATGAGGGTAATTCCCTAACTTAAAAAATGAACGAAGGGTGTTCATCAAATGTCCAAAATAAAATCCTCCTCCATCCAAAACCTACTTGCTGTCTGACTCTACCAGAAAGTAACAAAAAATGCAATAGCCTCTCTGCTCGAGTCTTGCTTGGTCAGTGTCTTGATATGGGCAAAATCTTCCTCGGGGCCAGCCCTTTGAGAGCAAAAAATACCCAATTCAGCCCAAAATACAGGTTCTATTGTGCTGAGCAGTGATCTCATGCTAGTGACAAATGACACCTTCAATAAGTTTTAGTATTCTAAACAGTGAATTTCATATACATTTGGGATTCAAGTTAGAATAGATTACAAAGCACAAAACTTAGAGAAATGCAAAATATAGAGAAACATAGAACTTAGATAAACATAGAGAAACACAGAGAAACACAGTCTTACGCCCCTTCAATCAGCACTGGGAGACCCTGGCCCTCATAAGCTAGCTCTAACAAGCCCCGCTCAGAGGACAGCGCTGCTGGGTGCCGTCAGAGCTCCAATTCCGGGCACTTGATCTTGCTCGAACCAAGTCCACAGGACGATCTCCCACCTGAGTCATGTGAGCATGCATATTTTATAATCTCGTGCTGCCCATCCATGACACACAGTTCCAGAACTTTCCCTGTGCAAAATATAGGCTGGCTCATGGAAAAAACCCAAATCGGTTAATTTCCACTGTGCTTCTTCTGAGCCGCTCCCTGGCCCATCTGCGCGAAAGCTCAGGAATGTCTTATCAGTGCCTTCCCAGAGAAAAGGAAGATTAGCTTGGGGCCATGCAGGGCTACCGTTAGTGAGGCAGAATATTCTAAGGGAAGCAGGGATGTATTAACCCCATCTGCAAGCTCTAAAAGGCATGCACTCATAGCTTAGTGTTCATAGCGCTTAAGACTGGCTATCTAAGCGCTATATAGGTGCCATAATGTTCCAAACACTCCAAAAATGTCTATTGGCTACAGAGCTAGGGCCCTCTCCCTGCCTGTCTATCAACAATGCATAATGTGACCTATCACTCATACTAGGCCTGCATATTCCTTGTAGCTCACTACTGCATAATGGAAGTGCTACAACAGACTACTGTCAGCATTTTTAGCACATACTTTGAATACACTATTGGCTTTCAGCGGCTAATGCTGTCATCTAAAGCCCTGATTGGCAAGGTTGCAATTTTGTGTATCACTACATTTCTCCAGCATGGGGTCTGGCATGGATTCACATGCTCATGAATATTCCCCGTCGTCAGGCTGGGAATCCTCGGTAAAGAAAAAACCAGTATCAGTTTCGTTTCTGATCTGTCTTTCGTAGTAATAACCAATCACTGGTCTCTGCGTCATACTGACCACAGCCAATGACTGCCCTCTACCTAAGCACCGCCTCTGGCAGCCATCTTCAGATTTTTACCGCACGTTCATGTGTTGGGATCCTCGTGCTATTGCTCTCGAGCGTTAGTGCTATTTTTTTCACGTTTTTTCTCAAAAACTTAGTTTTTTCGGTCAAAAGAGCCTCAAGCTCCACCGACTCTCCATCCGATCAACGGGGACCCGTGTCGGATTCGTCTGCGCCCCTCAAGGGTGAAGATTTCGTCGAGCTATGCTTTTGGAAGACTCCAGAAGTTTCTCAGGCCCGGTCATGGCCTAGGAGAAGGGAAGCTCGACGCCCGGAAAGCTGTTCAGGGTCTGCCCTGGATGCCAGCTGCAGAACGTCTTCAAGGAGGACGAACACTCTTTTTGTCTTTACTTCCTACATGAGGACAAGACGCACGTGGAGAAGGACTGTGCGTTTTGCGGCAACATGTCGGAGCGGACCATGAAGGACCGCCATCAACGTCTCGCCAACTGGCTGGAAGGGAAGAGCCCGTCCGGCGAGAAGAAGAGGAAGAAATCCGAGCGGTCTTCTAAGACCTTTGAGGACGCCCCGGCGACGGGGGTCCAACATAAGGCCAAGCACCGCGAGTCCGCTGGCACCGGGAGCGCCGAACGGTCGGGCTCTACGGGCGCCAGGCTGGGCGCACCCTCCCCGGCACCATCAACCACGAGCCAACGCTCTGGGTCTGGTAAGAGGAAGGCCGAGCACCCGGCGAGGCTCCTGGAGAGGCCCCGGTCGAGCTCGGAGGGGGAGCGAGGCAGTGTCCCCCCCCCCTCAAGGATAAGGCGGTGAGCGCACCTAAGGTGGTGAAGGCCTTAATCCATCCGGCCAAGCCCTCTAACGAAACTGTCGCGGCGGCCCTGGCTCAGCCTGTGGAGGCTACACCAGTGGTGGCGACCTCGGGGCTCAGAGTCTCCCTGCCACCTCGGAGGGAGTCCTCTTTTGTGCCCATCGATAGGACCCCCGTGAAATCCCCCGTGGGGAAGAAAAAGGTGGGGCAGGGCGTCGTCGTAGATTCGGCCTCAACCTCGGAGGAGGAGCTGGTCGAGGTCTTAAGCCACGGCCTCGGCGTGGAAGAAGACCGGCCCGTCGGGATGGATCCCGACGCAGGTGACGACGACATCGTCGAGGGTACCGACGGGGCCCCTGATCGCCCGTCGGATTCCCCGATGCCAGCGCCGCGAGACAACTCGGCGGCCATTTTGTTGGCTATACAGTCCTTATGCTCAGAGATAAGGACGAGACTACCGTTGCCGACGGAACCTCTCCCGTCGGGGGACCCAGAACCGGGACCTTCTGGTGTTCCCCCTACCAAGAAAAGAAGGATCCACCCTCCGCCTCCTTTTCAGCCGTCGCGCCCCTTCCAGCCCTCCTCCCCGTCCACCCGAGGGGATGGTACGGGGACTGACACGGCAGCGACGGGTACGGACGACGAGGTATACGACGAGGATGTACCGTCGTCGCCTCCCACTAGGGCTTCTCCGCCCGACGAGATTGGATCGTTCCACTCCATGATCACCAGGGCATCCGAGCTTTTCCAACTCTGCCCTGAGAAGGAGAAGGAAGGTTTCCTTTATCAGCGGCGCGAGGCCAAGAGGAAGACGGTCCTCGCAGTGCCTCTATTGGACGACATTTGGGATGAGGGCCTCACCCTCCTCAAGAACCCTTCCACGACGCCAGCTAGAAGAGACCGGTACGAGAAAAAGTACCGGGTCCCGGACACGGCCCCCCTGTGCCTCCGGGCGCAGCCTACCCCAGACTCCGTCGTCTCCGCGGTGGCCAGGAAGAAAGCGGGGGGGGGGGTGCGGCCTCCACATCGACTTCCCCACCGTACGGCGAGGGAAAGAAATTGGACGCTATGGGACTCAGAGTCATCTCGTCTGCAGCGACGACGATTAAAGCGGCCAACGCCTTGGCTATCGTGGCCCGCTATGACAGGGAGCTCTGGTACAAACTGGCTCCCCTGCTGGACTTCTTGCCGGACGACAAGAGGGCAGAGGCCCTGGAGATCCTGCAGGAAGGTGAGGTGGCTTCGGACCACGCCATTACCGTTGCGACGGACATCGCCGACACTGGGTTCCGCCAGTTGGGCAACGGCGTTTGCCTTAGGCGGCGTGGATGGCTCAAGGCTACGGACTTCCGTCAAGATGTTCAGACCAGAGTCCTGGACATGCCCTTCGATGGGAACAACCTGTTTGGGAAAACAGTGGACGATTCCCTTCAGGCCATTAAAGCGGACACCGAGACGGCCCGGGCCCTTGGAGTTCTGCAACAACGACGGACGCCCTTTCGGAGCAGCGGAGGCAAGGGCGCCTCCAAATGTTCCGTCGGCGGTTTCTCCACCTACCGTCAAGCGGCCCGCTCGCCGTCTCAGGAGGCCTACAGAGGACGAGGCAAGTCTGGCGGACCCCGCCGTCGTCGCCAAGGAGGTCAAGGCGGCAAAGCCTCGTCGAAGCAGGATTGAACCGGCCGTGGGGTCGGGCCCCCACCGAAGCACCCCGGTGGGAGGCCGGCTGGCGAGCTTCGTTAGCGTGTGGGAGTCCATCTCCACCGACAGTTGGGTGCTGGACGCCTTGGCCCGGGGCCACGCGCTCGAGTTTCAAAGAAGGTGTTCGCGCGTCCCCCCCGTGGCCAGGAAAGAACTTCACGTCCCTCAACTTCTCCTGGAGGTAAAGGCGATGCTCAGGAAGGGCGCCATCGAACTCGTCCCAAAGAGGCTTCGGGGCTCCGGAGTTTACTCGAGATACTTCCTCGTGAAGAAGAAGACGGGGGGATGGCGCCCCATCCTGGACCTGCGACGTCTGAACAAGTTCATCAAGGCGCAAAAGTTCCGGATGGTCACCCTCCAGCACGTCCTGGGTCAGCTGGAGGAAGGAGACTTCCTGTCGTCGTTGGATTTGGAGGATGCCTACTTCCATATTCCCATCCTAAAGGGGCACCGAAAATTCCGCAGGTTTGTGGTCCAAGGGCGTCATTACCAGTTCAAAGCCCTCCCCTTCGGACTACGGTCGGCACCCAGGGTGTTCACCAAGTGCCTCGCACCGGTGGCGGCGCAGCTGCGCCGCGAAGGGATCCACGTCTACCCCTACCTGGACGACTGGCTCATCCGAGCCAAGACGAGGGAGCTTGCCGTGGTTCACACGGCAAGGACCGTCCAACTTCTCACGGACTTGTGATTCTCCGTGAACTACGCCAAATCCCACCTGGTACCCGCGCAAGACACTCTGTTTCTGGGAGCGAGGCTCAACACAGTGTCCCTTCTGGCCTCCCCGTCAGAGGAGAGGACCAGGACCATCCTGGGCAAGGTGCAGCGGATGTTGGTGGCCGACGCGGCCAAGGTGAGGTCCATCAAGTCCCTCCTCGGAATGATGTCTTCCTGCATCTACCTCATTCCCATGTGCAGGCTCCGGATGCGCCCGTTGCAGGAGTTCCTGGACGCGCGCTGGATCCAAACGACGGGCAGCTTCGAGGAAAGGATCACACTCGACGAGAGTTTCCGACGAGCGATCCGGTGGTGGGGCACCCGCGCGCATCTGACGGCGGGCATGGACTTCCAGACCCCAGCCCACCAGGAGACAGTGACCACGGATGCCTCCCTGGAAGGGTGGGGAGCGCACACCGAAAATCTGCACGCAAGAGGCCTTTGGCTCCCGACAGAGAAATCCCTACATATCAACGTCCTGGAGCTCCGTGCAGTGTTTTGGGCCCTCAGGTCCTTCCTTCCGTCCCTCAAGGGCAAGGTGGTGAGGATCTTCACCGACAACACCACCACCATGTTTTACATCAGGAAACGGGGCGGAACCAGGTCCCCAGCACTGTCCAAGGATGCGCAGGACCTGTGGCATTGGGCCGTCGCCCAAAGGATATTTCTGGTGCCGTTTCATCTGGCAGGGATAAAAAAACACCATCGCCGACTCGCTCAGCAGGGAGCTGCGCTCGTGCCACGAGTGGGAGCTACGGCAGGATCCAGTGGATCGCCTCTTCCGACGGTGGGGCACACCCCAGATCGACCTGTTCGCGACGGCGACGAACTCCAAGTGCCTGAGGTTCGCCAGCAGGTTTCCCCAGGCGAGGAGCATGGGCGATGCTTTCTCGTTCCCCTGGGAGGGCCTGTTCCTCTACGCGTTCCCTCCATTGCCGCTGCTAATCCGGCTCGTCAACCAGCTCAAGAGGTCACGGTGCAGGATGATCCTCGTCGCACCTGCGTGGCCGAGGCAGATATAGTTCCCGGACCTTCTGGACTTGTCAGCGTCCCCGCCAATCAAGCTGCCGGTGGACGCGGATCTACTCTCCAGGGAAGGAGGCGCCATCCTCCACCACGACCCGAAATCGCTGAACTTGCAGGCCTGGCTCCTGCAGCACTAGAGTTTGGAGGATACGACATACCGGCTGACTGCAGAGAGGTTCTTGCAAAGGCCAGGGCGTCCTCGACTCTTAAATGCTACGGACACAAATGGAAGAGGTTCTCTGTCTGGTGCCACGCACAGAAGATTAACCCTCTACGGATTACGGCTCCCCAAGTACTGCCGTACCTGCTGACGCTGGCCAAAGCTGGACTGGCACACGCGTCCATCAAGATTCATCTTGCTGCGATCTCCCGAAACACCAGAACCACGGGGCGGACGTCCTTGTGGTCTCATCGTCTGGTGAAAGAGTTCATGAAGGGACTGTTCAGATCGTTCCCGCCGGTGAAGGCTCCGGCCCCGGCATGGGAGCTCAACGTGGTGCTGACCAAGCTCATGGGACCTCCGTTCGAGCCTCTGCACTCGGCTCCGTTGAAATTTCTGTCGTGGAAAACAGCGTTTCTTGTGGCCATCACCTCCGCACGACGAGTGGGGGAGATCCAGGCCCTTTCCTGCAAGGCCCCGTACTTGACTTTTCACGACACAAGGGTAGTGCTCAGGACGCACCCCTCCTTCATGCCCAAGGTACCGTCGGACTTCCATCTCAACGAACCCTTGGTGTTGCCTGTGTTCTTCCCGTCGCCTTCGTCGCCGGCTGAGAGGACTTTGCACTCGCTGGATGTGGCTAGAACGCCGAAGTTCTACGTGGACCGCACGAAGAGTTTTCGGAAGACGTCACAACTTTTTGTGAACTTTGGACCTGTCAATCAGGGGAAGGCTCTCTCGAAGGCTTCCATTTCCAGATGGCTCTCCGGCTGTATCATGTACTGTCACCGGTTGGCAAACCGACCGCTGCCTGGCCGTCTGAGAGCCCATTCCACCAGAGCGATCGCAGCTACCACGGCGTTCCTATCTGGTGTGCCCCTGCTGGACATATGCAGGGCTGCTACGTGGAGGTCGACGCACACCTTCACGAAATTCTACTGCGTCGACCGGGATTCCAGGGAGGAGTCCAGGGTCGGCCCAGCAGTGCTGCGCAACCTGTTCGCCTGAGGTGAGCCTGGTGAGGAGGTAAGATGCTTAATGTTGAGTTTGATGTAATGCTTAATGTTGAGCCTTTGCCACCTCCTGCGTTTGTGCATGTGTGTACTGCTATGTATTCTTTATTCATGAGCATGTGAATCCATGCCAGACCCCATGCTGGAGAAGGAACAAGTTACTTACCTGTAACTGTTGTTCTCCAGCATGGGTCTGGCATGGATTCACATGCGAACCCTCCCGCCTACCCCTCTGCGGCTCTTCACTTGGTCATACTGCCACTTCACGTGCTTCCAAATCTGAAGATGGCTGCCAGAGGCGGTGCTTAGGTAGAGGGCAGTCATTGGCTGTGGTCAGTATGACGCAGAGACCAGTGATTGGTTATTACTACGAAAGACAGATCAGAAACGAAACTGATACTGGTTTTTTCTTTACCGAGGATTCCCAGCCTGACGACGGGGAATATTCATGAGCATGTGAATCCATGCCAGACCCATGCTGGAGAACAACAGTTACAGGTAAGTAACTTGTTCCTCCACCCCTATTCAAAGTGTGTGCGACAATGCTGACTAATACACATCAATATAGTATTTAGTGCAGTGATAAAGACCTTGGGGCTTTGCAAGAGGTTTAAGCAAACTATCTTCTAGCGGTTAGTCAGCGTGGCATGCAAGGTAAAACACTACCTAAACAAAAATGTACACAAAGTGAACAGTGACATATACCCTTGCCAAAACCTGGCCTACACAAAAAATACCTAAATAATTATTGTATAACTGATTGTCAGTTAAAAAGCAGCATGCAGTTAGAATGTCAAGGCAATCCAGTGTAGTCTAATCTACAATGCACTATTGTATTTATGTATGGTTACCAATTCTAAAACCTGGCATCCTTTCACTCTAAGGGCCTACCCTCCCCCTGATCCCAGGGCATTCAAACGTGAACATGGGCTGTGTGACTAGACACTTCCCCCATGTATGTGGAACCCAACCAGAAACCATCTAATTTCGTGAACAAGGTGAACCCATGGGCACCAGGTTATCTAAATAAAAACAATTCTACTAATTTACATCAAGCATGGCATGTGTTATTCATGCAATCAAAAGCAAGCAATTTGATCCATATGTATGCTGGTAACTGTAGCTCTGTGTGCCAGTGTGTGGAGGATGGTCGCCCCCACTCAGTAAAAAGCCAATACCTGCTGATTAAACAATGTTTGCCATACAATGCATCGTGTGTATTTAGCAGTCTTGTTGACCTGCCCTATGGCAGAAAAAATGTCTTCATACCTAAAATTCTGCCATCTTCAGTGGTTGCCAATACTTGTAGCAGTGTTGGGCGTATCAATGAACCCCACTAGGCTAGAAGTTCTATAGCAGAGCTGGCATTAGACCCCATAGTGGCTAGCTTATTGTGCACAGTTTCTATGTCACAAGCATATAAAGATCCTGCAATTAATGAATCTAGCTCCCTAGCTACGCGCCCTCTAGTGATGGGCCATAGAAATGGACTCCATTTGTAGCAGCTTGGTAGTACTAAGGAAACATTGCCTCATGATAAATCTATGTCTAAGTGTATCACTGTAATAATAGAGGTGTGCATTACCAGCCTACAATTTAAATGTTGCCTTACTACTGGCAAATCTAACATGTTCACAGTGTCTACCAATTGTGACTTGGAGAATACCCTTCTTCAAGTGGGATATCTACCATATACAATATTAGTTTTAGCTACACGCACCATACTACCATCCAGGAGTGGCTGTTTCATCACACCATTGTGTGAGATGCATATAGTCAAATTATAGTCCATAAAATCTTGGCGAGAACACTCGCTGCAGTTCTTGGTCAGAAAAAACATCACATTAAACAAATTAAACAAATCGTTGTATCCATTCAGTGACAAAAGATGTCTGACAATGTGCCAGGCCAGTACGCTAGCAATTCCATGTGGATACTCATTTGTAGCGCTTTTCCAAAAAATTATTCCAAATGTCTACAATCAAAAAGGTGACTCTTTGCATTAGTGTGCTGGAGACAGCTGTCCCCACAAAAACATGAAACTGGTTGGTTTAACAAAAACCGTGTCACACACTGTGTCATAAAAAAATAACTAGTCAGTCATGGTTTCATTTACCCGCCTTAAAGCTGGCTGTAAACGTATCCAGTGTTTCAAAGGTTACCATCTCAAATTAGGGCTCACACACTTGGCAGCATTACTTCAAATTAAGAATCTTAACCTACGCACAGGTGACTTTGATGTGCGCACTCATTTTATCTCAAAATAAATTACGCTCCTGCTTGCATAATTCTGCTGCCCCAACAATTCATAAATCATTTTCCTGCCTACGTGCAACGTGCAACGTAGAAGTTTTTTTTTTTTTCAAAAAAGCAAAGCATCTCTGGTTAAAGCAATTCAGTTGGAAGAGCAAAACCATTTCGTTTTTTCAGATTCATCTCAAAAAGTGCATTTAAAAACCATTTTTCAATGTGTTAGCATTCAAGTGCTTTGTCTCACAGCTGTTTGTGGTGCATGATGTTACAGTCCACAACTCATTGTCCACAGTCCTTTAAACAAGAAAGGCAAGACATGTCAATTAAGTTATTTCCAGCAACTGAATCATTTGAATGTGCAGCATCAAATATTTGATAACTAGTCAAGTCTGCACCGTGCCAGTTCAGCAAAAGTTATTACTCTGTTGGACACCTTTCGCAGGTTGCAGAACAAATGTCCTCATACGTCAGGCATGTTAGCAGCATTGAGTGCAGTGCAGGACGTTTCGCAGTAATTCGCTTTCTCTGAGAATGCGTCTGCTTGACTGATCAGTGTCGCCCGCAAATTGAACACATCTACTTCTGTTAATGGCATGCAATTGTCTTGCTTTTTTGCCTAGGCAAAATACAAACAGAAATGTTAGGATGCCATCAAAAGTACAATGTCGTTATTCTTCACATTAGGATGTCATCAAAACTTCAATATCAGCGTTATCCACCCCTTCCCATAACACCACCCCCATCTTCAGAAGTCTCTTCAGGTAACTACACACTTTATCATTGCTACTGCAATTATTTATCACCTTTCTGCATGTTTCTGGGGGCTTATTTACACTCAACCATACGGGGTGTAACTGCCTAATCACAAACTCATTTGTGCAATGCGATCATAGTTGGTCAATGGTACCTCAGACTGATCTGTGCTTTTACAAAAGCCATATAATAAGTACCCAGGTCGCACAATGCTTTTCTTTTTCACCAAAGCGATCACGAGTGCCAGGCGCCAACTTGCTTCCAGTGTCTCATGATCTTGAGTTAGGTTGCCCTGCTGGCATCACTCCATATTTCAAAGGTAAAGTCCTTCCGTCCCATACCGCCTGCAGTTGCACAATCAGCTTTGTTTATTTTTCTCCATACAGCTAGTGTCTTTCAAGCCTCTGGTTTTTCACTTGTCATTTTCTCAAAGGGTGTTTGCTGATTTCTTGGCCCACCCCTTTGAGCGCGATAGTCTAAGTCAGTTTCTTTTGTTGCTTCAACAAATCATTCATTCTTGCACTAAGCCGTGAGGCTTGTGGATCATGGCTAATGTGCAGTGTTCATGTTGTACTCTAAAGCCCCGCTCTGCATGTTGTCTCTTGCAAAACGGCTAAGCGCTTTTGTCAGTTTTGCTTCCATCTGGAATGCCATAATGTCTTTGTCAGTTACTCCAGCCCAGGCAATGTAGCTTGCATTTTTAAACAGCTGTGTATTTTCACTTTTCAAAGCGCCTAGAGGTTTCTTCTCCAGTGCACAGCGCTTTACTTCAGTTCACATCACATGGAGCACTGGAATGCAGCTTGCACAGCAATGTCGCTTGAAATGGGCAGCTGTCTTTTCTTAGCCCATTCACAGATGCACAGGTTCCCCAAATGTTCAGATGTGATGTGCCCATCTGCCATTCTGCGTGCAGTGTTTGTTTTCCTTCCAGTGTTGATACTGGGCAAATTCTTTACTTCAGATCAGCATTTCTGTCTTTGCACCCCCTCTCCTCAGTTTTTTGCTTACACTGACGGTGTCTCTCACAGGGGATGGAATGCAGGAATGTCATTGTTTATCTTTCGCGCAGCAAGCTTATCTCTTTGCCTATAACTCTTACACTGTGGCGGCTTCAATGGAAAGGCACTTGTTTCAGGCAGTTCATTCAGATTAACTCTTTCTTGCACTGCTCTTCTCCAGCAACTCAGAAAAGCTCTCATATCTGCCAGCTTCTGTAAACACCATTTCACTAAACAGGAGCGCAGTATTCTGCTTTTTGTCTGCCTTCCTCCAACAGTTTTTTTTTTCTTCGCGCACCTCGCCCAAGACAGTGCAAGTTATCTTCAAGGCACAAGCTCTGCACACACAGCAAGACTCTTATTTTCAAAAGAGGCACTTTTTCTTCTCATCAGATTCTACTCCATGTAATTTTGCAAAATGTCAAAGCGTCTTTTAGCCTGTTTTGAACTGATTAATGTCCCATTTAAAAGCATACGTTTTTTTTTTCTCTTCTTCCTCGTAACCTTGTAGTTTGGCTTCACGAGCTCACTCCAATGCAATGTGCGATCTTTCAAAAGAACCCGTAACCCATCACACACAGATTTTTCATTCTGTTGTACCATTGCCAGAATATAACCACTTATTTCAGTGCATTTAAAAAATGCCATGTTTAGTGCAGCTCCCTACACGTTTTTTTTCTGCAAGAGCAACCCACACTCTATATTGCTTGTGGGCTGTTAAATGTGTCAACAACATTTTTCACAATGTATCACAGTCAACAGGTCACTATTTTCAAACATGCATCACTTATAAGGCAACAGTATAAATCCATGGCATAGCGTGGGAACAGTCAAAAATACTCCTGGGGCAATTTAGAGGCAATTTAGAAAAATATAAATTGTCTTTTCCCCCAAACCATTGCAAACTGATTCTGCAATTTCAAATCAATACACAAAAATCGAAAATCCAAATAACATTCACTCACATCCTTTTTTAAGTGAGTCTCTCACCCATTATAAGCATGGCACAGCTTAAAATGCAATATAACCATTTTAGTGTGTTTCCTTTAAACAGAATTCGCCACCAGCACATGGAATTTACAGTTGCCAAAAGAAAAACAAACCCTTTAGGCTCTCAGCACAGATGTTACTCTTTCTCCTAAGCACGGCTCATTCCCCATGTTATCTTCAGGAATGTCAACACTTCAAAAGCATACATTAAAAAAGCGAACCTTCGCCTCCGAAAATTACAGCCCCCCACTCGCTAGCACACTGGGGCTGAGTCAATGGTTAGATTAATATTCACAATTTGCATGTCAAATCCTCGCAACTATTTTTCCCTGCCCTCATGACAGAATAGAGATGAGAACTCCGTCTCACTTTGCATTTCAAATTACAACTTTAAACTGGGGAAACCGCATGACAAAATTCTTTCCTAATTGAACATACATCTTTCTTGACCATTCATCGGAGCGCTTTAAATAAAGCCATTTCCCGCTTGTTTATCGCCATGTACTCCCTGGCTCCATTCCCAAGCAATAAGTCAGTCACGACCGATTTACTGAAGGGAGTCTTAACCACACAAGCTATCGGCCACGGCAAGCCGACACAATGCTGCTGTCTTTTGAAGTCTCAGAGCTGCAGTGAGACCCCCAAGGAAATGCGACAGCCTGCTCCTCACTCTGCACTGTGTTCTCTCACACAATTTGTCATTTCACAGCAAGGCACTGCTCTGCACAAATCCCACAAAGCTGCCACCAAATGTCTTGATATGGGCAAAATCTTCCTCGGGGCCAGCCCTTTGAGAGCAAAAAATACCCAATTCAGCCCAAAATACAGGTTCTATTGTGCTGAGCAGTGATCTCATGCTAGTGACAAATGACACCTTCAATAAGTTTTAGTATTTATTCTAAACAGTGAATTTCATATACATTTGGGATTCAAGTTAGAATAGATTACAAAGCACAAAACTTAGAGAAATGCAAAATATAGAGAAACATAGAACTTAGATAAACATAGAGAAACATAGAGAAACACAGTCTTACGCCCCTTCAATCAGCACTGGGAGACCCTGGCCCTCATAAGCTAGCTGTAACAAGCCCCGCTCAGAGGACAGCGCTGCTGGGTACCGTCAGAGCTCCAATTCCGGGCACTTGATCTTGCTCGAACCAAGTCCACAGGACGATCTCCCACCTGAGTCATGTGAGCATGCATATTTTATAATCTCGTGCTGCCCATCCATGACACACAGTTCCAGAACTTTCCCTGTGCAAAATATAGGCTGGCTCATGGAAAAAACCCAACTCTGTTAATTTCCACTGAGCTTCTTCTGAGCCCCTCCCTGGCCCATCTCCGTGAAAGCTCAGGAATGTCTTATCAGTGCCTTCCCAGAGAAAAGGAAGATTAGCTTGGGGCCATGCAGGGCTACCGTTAGTGAGGCAGAATATTCTAAGGGAAGCAGGGATGTATTAACCCCATCTGCAAGCTCTAAAAGGCATGCACTCATAGCTTAGTGTTCATAGCGCTTAAGACTGGCTATCTAAGCGCTATATAGGTGCCATAATGTTCCAAACACTCCAAAAATGTCTATTAGCTACAGAGCTAGGGCCCTCTCCCTGCCTGTCTATCAACAATGCATAATGTGACCCATCACTCATACTTGTAGCTCACTACTGCATAATGGAAGTGCTACAACAGACTACTGTCAGCATTTTTAGCACATACTTTGAATACACTATTGGCTTTCAGCGGCTAATGCTGTCATCTAAAGCCCTGATTGGCAAGGTTGCAATTTTGTGTATCACTACAGTCAGACAGCTTGAGCTTCCTCCCAAGGAAGGTTTTTCAAAAGGTCAAAGTGTATAGATTCTTCACAATCCAGTTCTCCAGCCTGCTGATTCTAAATGTTGTCTTAAGTTTTCCCATGCATCCAACACTTTCTATTCTTTAAAGGGAAAAGGGATTTTCTGAGTATGGTTCCACCACTTTTGACCTATTTGGTAGTGTTCTTGTTTTGCGTTTGAGAAATGGAACCCTCCAGGTTCTCTCTGTTCCCAATCTTGATTACTATTGTTTGTACTTCTAGGGCTTCCCAAAGCCCTTTGGCTCTTTGTATATTCTTAATTCAGAAGTGTCTTCATTGGGTACCTCTGTGTGTCCAGTGTTCGGGTTTCTTTGGCTCCCGGAACCCTTTTGGTTTCCCCAGCCTTTTATAACAGTCACTTGGGTTTCTAGGGCTCCGCAAAGCCCTCTAATATGTTTAGTACAGCTGGACCGCTGTAGGTTGTCTGCCTGTATCCAGCGTTTGGGTTTTCCTGATTCCCATAACCCTCTCGACTTCTTCAGCACTCGGTAGACACAGCCGTTCGCCCCTCTCCCTCGTGTGTGCCTTCCATTGATTTGCCCTGCTCGGCAGTCGTCGCACTTCTCATGCATAGGACTGTGATCCGATCACTTCGCTGCAGTCATGTCTCGGTGTCTTAACGTGCCCCAGGCCCACCACAGCTTCGGTGTGGTCGTATCATTAGGCGAGGCGGTCTTTTCCCCATCTCGTTCTCTGCTCCCAGCCTTCTGGCGCCTCCCTTACAATCAGTTCACTCTCCAAACTACTGCCGGCTCTGCAATCTAGCATGGCTCCGCCCCTCCAGGACGTCTTCCCGTTAGAGGCTCTCCTCTGCTTGGAATTCTTTCTCCTAGTTTAAAGGTTCCTACTCTTTTTTTATTTTTATTTTTATTTATTTTTTAAATGTTAATTGTGCCATGAATCTATGGTATTTGTCCCTTCTCCCCAAGTGGGAGCCAACCCCAGTGAGGCAATGGAGGAGAGCCTGCTCAGCAAGACCCTCTAATGGCCTGGGCAAGTGGGCCCTCACTGGGAGGGACTCCCCTTTTTAGGGGACAATGACTCTTGTTCCCAGTTGGAAATCACTACGCAAGCAGAACTATCTGCATCCATGGGATTACCATTAAATACCAATAACGTTTCCCTTCTATTGGCGTCAGGTGATGCTGAACAGAGTACAACACCTGAAGATAAATGGAACATTGTTTGGAATGCTGAACGGCCTCTAAAAGGAATGAGCAAATCATGGACACTGAGGGAAGCATATGCAGGAAAAGCCGTCTGACGTACGCACACATTGGAGAGGTGGAGCAGGATTGAGCTGGGGAGCCAGCAGCAACCTGAGAAGGAGAACGCTGAAGGGAGATGCCAGGGGCCTCCCGTAGCACACAGCAGAGTAACTGCTGTATGGACGGGGTCCAGGTGACCATGAGAGCATCATGGTGGGTCGAGGACCCGTCTTAACTATGCTAAGACCTGTAGAAGGTGGAGAAACAAATCCTCCCATCAGCAAAGTTGTGCCAACCACATAGTTAAGGAAACGAGCAGGACGAGCCTGGGAGAGAAGCGAGAAACCAGAGACAAAAAGCAGCCAAAGCAGATACATCCCATTGCTGAGCCTGATGAAACAATCCACGCTAACCAAAGGTACCCATGTGAATCTAATAAGGGGAGGCCACAGGGATTGTATGAACCTTACCCAAAGGAATATCGATATTGCCGCTCAAAGCTTAAGCAAACGGAAAAACCTCATGTTGAACGACTCCAGTGTTGCATAATGTACCTATTAATGAATACTGCCCTTCTTTGAAGAAAAACTTTGCTAAAGATACAGAGTTAAACCCAAGCAGCAGTGATAATAGACACTTGAAAGGGGAACCAAGGACTTGTAGTGCCACACAATGATCCCCAACATTGACTGAATCATTAAGAAAGCACAAATGGGTATATGGGGAAGCATCAAGAAAGTTACCAAGTGTAATTGTTGAGAAACCATGGAAGTCATTACCAAGAGTTTGAAAACTGCTCTGAGTTAAGTTCAAGTATTCTCCAAAATCAAAGAGCGAAAAAGGGGAACCTAATGGAGACCCCAGGACTGGTGGTGCCACTTCACCGTTAAGCGCATAAGATAAAGAGGAAGAGAAAACCCCAAAAGTAAAAGGGTTCACATTGCTAAGAAAGAAAGGAAACCCTTACCGTCCTGACACTAGAGGGTCTTAAGAACTCCTGGAGGCCAATGTTTATATCGAGAGCTACAAAAACCCATTGGTGAGGGTTACCGAGCCTGGATAAATAAGTAATAAAGACGTTATACACATTTTGGGAACTGTTGTACCTTGGAAATCCTGATGCAAAGCCAAGAGAGCTGGCTAAAGGGAAGCTGGTTCCATGTTATTTCATCAGGGGAATAACCATCACTGGGTTTTTCTCTGTGGAAATTCCATTGAAAAAACAAATTCTATTATTTTTATTTTTTATTTTTGGGGGGTTCCCCCCCCCCCACCAGCCCCCCATCCCCTTTAATGTTTTTCTATACCCTAATACCCACACCCATATATATTTATTTGTAGCCCCCCAAAAATGTGAGTTTTTTTTTCATAGAATTTCCGCTGAGAAAAGCCAGGCAAGGGTTAATCCCGTGATGAAAGGACGTCGTACCAGTGAAGCTACCTTATTTAGTTATTAGTTCTAAGTGGTAGGGCCAGATGGGGTTAGATTGTTGGACAGAGAAGGTTTTTGGGCTGACTAGCACCATTAGTTAGCTTGGTTAGTTAGGGAGAAAAAGTCATAGGGCAAGATAAGCATTTTATTATTTTCGTCAAATAAAGAACATGGAAACGTCCAACTTGCATCCGACTCTTTCTTCTGGTTCCCCTCAGTTGCTACAAATAAAAGGAGTGCGTTGTTCCGCTTTGACTGAGCGTGGGGAATTCAGCATTACTTGAAGTTAGAGATTGAAGTAATGTCACTATTGGTTGAGGTCCCACTTTCCCAAACCCCTAAGGAGTGACTTTTTTTTTAAGCAGGCTCACCTACTTTTTCCTCAAATAGTACAGATTTGTCAAAAAGCCTTTGCTATTGGAGGCTGTGTGCCTCGCCTCTTACTCGCCGCCTTCCTCTTTGTGGCAGCTCCTCCTACTATACAGTCCAGATGTTCTTCGGGCTCCTCTGCATCCTCGGTGCTGGGTAAGGATGAGAATCATCTGGACACCTGTGGCCGCAATGTATGCCAGAATTTAGCCCTCTGACTTCACCAGACCAACAGTGGAGCCTTGTTAGCAGCAGCCAATCAGCGGTTGTGGCACAACCTTTTGGGCTTAAACAGGTTCCTGCTAGTGGACATGCTCTGGGCCTTCCATCTAGGTCTCTGGGGCAGATCTGGTCACCCAGGACCTCTTGCAGTCCGCGGCCGACCACGTGAACACATCTGCCAGAGGCATGGTCATATGGGTTAACAGAAGCACCATACACCGTGGGTAATAATGAGCAGTGCTCAGATACCTGAGGGTTCGTAGCGCTATTTAAATGCTAAATAAATAAAATAGAAGTAGGCAAGCCTATATGTGGGCGAATAAGCACTTGTCTGAGGTGCTTGACTGGATCCTGGACCACCCCTTCGAGGACTCTGATCTGTTCCACTCACTATGGACGAGTAGCTACAGAATTCGCCAGTACCCAGGCTAAGTCCCTAGCAGACACTTCGGGCCGTCTCCTCCTTCAAAAGTCTGCAAAGGGAAGGTATCGAGGGTTTCTTCAAAAGGCAGACAGGGCAGGCTGTTCTCTTCCTCCTCCCAGCAAAACAAGCAGGGTCAAGGATCCACCATGGAGACGAGGTGGGGGGTGCCTTTTGGAGAGACCCTCTCCCCTCTTCTTAGACCATCTGCCAGGGAGACTGGGTTTGCGCTGTGGATCTGAAGGATGCCTACTGTCCCCAAGAGGAGCCCCTTCCTGTGAGGCTAGTGAGGTAGCCTGCTCTGCAATACCCGGTTTAGGGGTCGATGCAAGTTGGACCTCACCAGTAGATGCTCCCCCTTTGGGACAAGGACTACCATTCCCTGAGGAACTCCCTAGAGATAGTCACCTTATCGCCTACATGAGGTGTTCCACCCCCACAGAACTTCGAACAACTGGGATGAAAAAAACACAGAATAGATGCCGAATCTTACAAACAAGACGTGTGTCCTTTCAAATATTAAGGTCATTTACTGACATTTGTTTTTTGGATAGTTTGGTTTATTTTATTTTTTTGCTGACAACATCCATAATTGATGTCCGACATACAAAGGAGTAAGTAGGTAGTCTGCACAAGCCAACGAGTCTGCGCATTTGAACCTTGCTTGATGCAGGAACACGAGAGACTGACCAAAGAGATGGAAGCTGGAAGATGGAAGGTCCAGGGCACCAGCTTAGCACGAGAAATGCAGAGTGGAAACCAAGGGAGACGTTGCAATGACATACCCTAGGCACCTTTTAAGGCACCTGGATATGTAACCCAGATTGGAACGAGAGAGAGACGCTTGGACGCCATAGCAGGGATATCCCACAACTGCGCCTCCTCTGGTTGTAGCATCTATCACCACATTCAGACTACTACCTTCCCCAACCCTGCAAAGACGACCTGTCGATTTCCCAAAATAAAGAGGCAGGATCAGTTGAGGTGGAAGTCACAAATGCCACAGTAAGCTTTATTGCATCAAGTCTTAGGAGTTATCTTACAGCCCCACTCGCCGTCCCCTCCGCTCCCCCCTCCCCAAGTCCCCCGGTCAGTCCAGACGACCCTCCATAAACATTCCCTCTCTACCCATGGCCATTTCTTTGTTTACTTTTTGTTTGAACTCCTATGTCCCGTCCCCTTTCCTCCATACTTATGGGACATTCCTCCGTCCTGTGGGATGGGACCGGAGCACTTTGTAAAAGCATCAAAATTTTGCAAAAATATGAGTCCTTCCTCTCTTTTACGCGGGGTACCGCACGCGGCTGTAACTCCGCCCATCTTGGATCTGCCCCACGCATTGCCCATCAGTCCTTTTTCTCTGCTCGTTCGAGACTGGATGCATTTGCGAAAGGTATTTTCTTCATTTTTTCCTCCTTTCTGGCTCTCGCTAACGATCGCGTGATAGTCCGTCTATGCTGTTTCAGCTAGACTTCCCGAATTGTTCTTCCTGTCAGCGATGCTTCGCTAGGGCGGATCCCCATCCTTTGTTTAGAGTTTTTGGGTCCTGACCACCGGTGGGACTCGTGTTTTTATTGCAATTCCCTTTCGGTCCGGGCACATCAACGTCTGGGAGGAGCGTCAAGGGCTCATTTACCGGGGCTTGCCCGAGGTGCCGCCTGGGTCTAAAAAGTGTACCAGAGTTTTCTCTGAGGGTCTCCGTAAGGGGCCTGTTGACACCAGATCACAATCCGAGGTCCCTCCTGTGGATGCTGTTTGTAGACCTAGTTCTACTGAGTCGTGCGGTACCAGAGCTTGCTCCAAGGCCTCCTTGATTGGAGCTTCCCTCCAAAGTAGCAGGGTGCGCCCCGAGGCCTCAGCCAGGCTTGTTGATAATGAACGAAGTTCGAGGCCCGGTGTGAAGAGGCTTCTACCGGACTCTGGTCCGAGGTCCCTCGCTTAGAGGCTAAGGTGACCAACAGTTCTGAGAGGCCTGTTAAGGCCTTCTTGGGGAAAAGTGTTCCTCATCGTTCTCGCTCTTGCAATGTCTCCAGAACTGTTGAGGGGGCAAGGAGTGAGGTTTTGAACCGTAATCCCTCCTTTACCGGCAGTGCCGAGGCCCTTCCTGAGAAGGCTAATTTGGCTATTAGCATGCCACAAAAACATCCTAGGCCACACAGTACCGGCTCGGCCGAGGTTCCTTGTGTTAAGGCTAGAATGAAGACCCCTGACCCACCTGTGGGGACCCCTGCCTCACTTGTTTCAGTTCTCCTCAGGTGCCGACAAAATGGCGGCAGTTCCCGCCAAGACCACGGTGGCCATTTTGGATACATCCCTTACAACTACGTCATCAGCCTTAGGTGTAGGGGTTGGTTCTGTAGATGAACATCAGTTTCCTTGTGCATATCCGTTTTGTCCAGTTTATGACAGGAACACCCGGATGCCCCTTCCGCACAATGTCTCGCTGCCTGCAACGTCGGCACCCTTGAGTTATGTGGAAACTTCTGGGGATGGATCTTCTTGGCAACCCTCTCCCCTGTGTCCCTGGAATTGCCCTCATGAGAGGCCTCCTCCGGCCTCTCCAAAGTAGTCAGCGGAGGAGGCCTTTTTTGGCAAGTTTCAAAAATGTATGCGTTCTGACCCCATGAAGGATTACTTTAAAGGCTTGTTTAGGGAGATATGCCCACCTGTGCCGTTGGTACCACCTGCGTCTCCAGAGTTTCCGCCGACGCCGCCTTTGCCTGCGGGGCCTCCCCCTACTCTTCCGATCTGGACAGCGAAGACCAGTCCCGCTCTATCAGAGCCTTTCACGACGGTGTGCTGGGCATGTCTGTTGGATGTTCCAGTGCCTGAGGCACCTGCTCTGCAGGAGTGCGTGCTTTCAGGGGCGTTCACCTCATCTCCTTCGGAGCGTACCAGCTTGTTCTTGCAGAAGGACGTTTTGGCCGAGGTCCGTAGAGTCTGGGAAAGACCAGACTCTGGATTGTTTGTCAATAAGAAAATTGACGCACGCTACAGGCTGCATGCTTCGGAAGAGGTGGCCTTAGCATCTTGTCCGCCCCCCTCCTCCACGGTGGTGGCTGTGGCCACTTTGCAGTCCAAGCCTGCGGCATCCTCTTTTACGATGGGTACTCAGATCCTGGGCAAAGAGGATAAGCTTTTCGACTCCCTTGGGAGGAAGATTTTTGCTAACTCGCCCCTGCAATTGCGTCAGGCTAATGCAGAACTGGTGATAGCGGGGGCGTATATGAAAATGTGGAAAGGTCTGTCAGAGTTTGAGGAGTTCATCCCTGCTGAAAAGCTTGAGGACTTCAAGGCGGGATTGTCGGATGCCAGGGTCCTGGCTCAAGATCTACGGGAGGCCACGGCTCATCACGTTGACACTTCAGCCTGGGGATTTATGCTTGGAGTGGATACCTCTCGGCGGGCTTGGCTGCATGCCACCAAGTTCTCTAAGGAGGTGCAGGACAAGGTTTTGTACCTGCCGTTTGACGGCAAGGAGCTTTTTCATTCCTCACCGGATGTGGAGCTGACCAAGACGAAGGATAGCACCCAGACCGCCAAGTCCTTGTCTGTCCTGGTAAAACCACCTTTTAGGACACAGACTGTTGTCACAATCCTGGCCCTCCTCTGGTTTCAGGGGTTTTCTAGATCAAAAATCCCGCAGTCGATACCCCTTTGGGAAATTCTCACCGGAGGCAGCAACGGAGTCGGTTTTTCTCCCGCTCCTCAGCTGCCTCCTCAGGCGGTGCCGCCACCGAAAAAGCAGCTAAATGAGGGTTCTTTGCGCTTGCACGAGACCGCGGTGGGAGGACGCATTGCAGACCGGTGGGTCTGCAGACCGGTGGGTCTTGTCAGTCGCTCGGGCGGGCTTTGCTTACCCCTTCCCCTTCCCCCACCCATCAATCCTCCTTTCCAGCAGTCTGGTCGCCCTCCCTCAGGGCCGAGAATCAGAAGTTACTGGATCTCGGAGCAGTGGAACCTGTTCCCCCTAGGGGAACCAGGGGGAGGGCTTCTACTCCCAGCTGTTTACGGTGCCCAAATCCAACCAGGCTGGCCTGCGCACCATTCTAGACCTTTCCCAGTTCAATCTTTTCCTACCCCAAGAGAAATTCAAGATGATCACGCCTGGTCAGATAAAGTCCTCTTTGCAGATGGGCGATTGGCTCAGTGTGGTGGACCTTCAGGATGCGTATATGCATATTCTGATGTGGAATCCACACCAGAGATACTTGCGTTTCTCTGTGGGAGAGGAGCATTTCAGTTCCAAGTGCTTCTTTTTGGCCTCAGATCAGCACTGCGTGTCTTTACGAAGATGATGACGGTGATTGCAGCCATCTTCATCTGCAGGGTATTCATGTGTATCTGCATTTGGACGATTGGCTGTTAGGCAGCCCTTGCCCGCTGAAGGCCGCGTGCAATCTTCAGTCTCTCATCCAGCTCCTGTTTCACCTTGGGCTGTCTGTGAACTGGCAGAAATCGTCCATGATGGTCTCTCAGGACTTGATTTTCCTGGGTTTTCTCTGGAACATGATCGACTGCAGAGTTTACCTGACCGGGGACATAATGGCGGATCTGTTGGCCACGTGTCAGATGTTTGCGCAGTCGGAGAGCATGTCGGCCTGGTGGTTCCAGAGGCTTCTGGGCCTCATGGCCTCGTGTGTATTGGCTCTTCCTCTTGCCCACCTCAAGATGAGGCGGACTCAAATGGCTCTTCGGAGTTCTTGGCGTCAGGCTGTGGATCCGGACTCCAAGATGATATTGATTCCGGCTTCCATGAGAGCGGACCTGCTTTGGTGGTCATCTCTTAGCAACCTGTCGGTGGGTGCGGGGTTTCAAGACCCCGCCCCGATGGTGACGGTCACGACGGACTCCTCCCTTCTGGGGTGGGGTGCGACGTTGGAATTTCTTCGGACCTTTGGTCGCCCCAAGACAAGCTCCTTCACATAAATCTGGAGCTTCTGGTGATTTTTCCTAGCGCTCAAGGCATTCAGGCCGGTCATTGGCAACAGTGTGGTCCATATCCGCACGGACAATGTGGTGTCAATGCATTACATCAACAAGCTGGGGGGCACCTAGTCTCCTCCTTGTGGACCTGGCCATCCAGATCTGGGAGTGGGCAGTTCGTCATGGTGTCTGGCTGGTAGCAGTACACATCCTGGGCCAGCTGAACGTCACGGCAGATGCCCTCAGTCGGCGGACAATGGTCCGCTACGAGTGGGAATTGAAGGCGGAGATCCTCTCATGGATATTCTGTGTTGGGGCACTCCGGAAGTGGACCTGTTCGCAACATCGGCAAACAAGAAACTGGCTCTGTATGTCTCCAGAAATGGTCTGGGAGCCTACTCTCCCAGTGATGTTCTCGAGATTCCTTGGCACAACATGAGGACCTATGATTTCCCGCCTCTGATTCATCGGACGATTTGCAAGCTGAGGAACACAGTGAACTGTTCTCTTCTGCTCATAGCCCCGTGGTGGCTGGCCAGGTTCTGGTTCTCAGAACTTCAACACCTGTCGGTGTGTGCACCAATCAGGCTACCGGTGAGTCCCGATCTGCTTCACCAGAGGGATTGTCAGCTGTGGCACCCCTCCCCACAATCGTTGCCTGAGTTCAGATCATTAGAGCATCTCAACCTGTCTGCTGATAAAATGCAAATAATTCAGACAGCCAGGAAGCCTTTGACGAGGTCTCGGTAGAAGAGCAAATGGCTTCGGTTCTGTCACTGGTGCTTAGCCAAATAACTGGACCCCAGGGTGGCTACAATTGACACAGTGCTGTCCTTTGTGTCTCACCTAGCAGAATTGGGCATTCATGTTGTGTCATGCAGAACTTATCTTTCGGCGGTAGCCGCCTACCTTTCCACGGACCTGTGCTCTTATTCTCTGTCAAATCCAGTGATTAGGAGACACTTTGCGGGTTTGACGCGTCTTTATCCTCCGGTTCGCAAGCCGCACCCGACGTGGGTTCTGAATGTGGTCCTTACGGCGTTGTGCCATAAATCGTTTGAACCAATGGCCATTTTGGACCTTAAACACCTTTCGTGGAAGGTGTCTTTTTTGGCCGCCATTACTTCAGCAAGGCGTGTGAGGGAGCTCCAAGCTCTGTCGGTGGAGTATCCCTTCTTGGTTTTGCACAAGGATAAGGTGGTCCTACGGACAAATCCTTCTTTCCTGCCAAAGGTGGTCTCTGATTTCCATCTGAATCAGTCAATCTTCCTGCCGGTCTTCTTTCCAAACCCAGCTTCAGAAGCGGAAAGAGTTCTGAATTGTTTGGATGTTAGAAGGGCTCTTATTTTCTGTCAGGACAGAAAATCTGAATTTAGGAGCTCTTCTCAACTGTTGGTGACTTTTGGTAATCAACAAGGTAGACCGGCCTCTAAGGCGACTATCTCCAGGTGGATCGCTGCCTGTATTAGAGTCTTACACTGTCCAAGGTCTGCAGCCTCCTAAAGGAATTCATGCACACCTGGTGTGGGGCAAGGCAGCTGCAGTTGCCTTTCAGAAATATGTCCCCTGGGAGACCATCGCAAAAGCGGCTACATGGGCCTCCCCATCTGCTTTTTGTAAACATTGTCTAGACCTGAGCTCCAGATCCGACGCTCAGTTTGGCCAGGCTCTGCTGAAGAAACTTTTTCAATAAGGAGTTTTCCATCCACCTGTAGTTCATGTGAGGAGTGCTTGGGAATCTCCCATAAGTATGGAGGAAAGGGGACGGGACATAGGAGTATAACCAGGTTACTCACCATAGTGACCACCTTACTCCGAGTCCATAGTCCCCTTTCCTCCATGTGCCCGCCCGCCGTCCCCTCTAATAAGGTTCCTCTATTATTGCTTAAAGGTCTCTGACCTGGCGATAGAAAAGACTGATGGGCGATGCACGGGGTGGAACGAAGATGGGCGGTGTTACGGCCCCGTGTGGTCCCCGCGTAAAAGAGAGGAAGGACTAACATTTTTGCAAAATTGTGATGCTTTTACAAAGTGCTCAGGTCCCATTCCACAGGACGGAGGAATGTCCCATAAGTATGGAGGAAAGGCGACTATGGAGTAGGAGTAAGGTGGTCACTACGGTGAAAAACCTGGTTATTTTCTTTACTTCATTTCATTTTCAATTCATGTACTTTTATTCCATTCCATTTCTATTCAATTGTTCTAACATGTTCTTTCTATTGCTTTGTTTTAATGAGCTTTTCTCCAATTCCATTTTTCTATTCATTTGTTCTTTCTAATATTCTAATTCCATCTTAGTTTGTCTTCCCCATTCTACCCTTCTTCATTGTTCTCTTACTTTCGTTCTAATTATCATTTCTTTCTCCGACACCTGGGCCCCCTGTCTAAACCCCTTCATTCCTGAGTCTCTTCTCCCTTCCCCAGTGCTTCCACCCCCTTTTTTGTTTTATTCCATTTCTGCTGCCCTTTTTTTTCCATACACAGTTCTATATATTCCCCAAGTTGCCTGACCATTTCACCCCCTCAAGGACCCCGGTTGTTCTTTGCCATCATCCCCCAGCAAGTTCTTTTCCCAACCGCCTAATTCCTTCATGTTAGGCAGAAACCTGTGCAGTTCCCTTTGGGAACACTGCAAAAGATTTAGGACTACAGGTGTTGGCAGTAAACCCACTTGATAGCAGTCTGTACCACCCAGATTTACCTGGTAGCTGTGGCTGAGCAGTCAGACTTCCCTCAAGAGGAGTTAGGGAGTATGCAAAGTATACACAATAGGTACTCCGATACAATAATACAAGCAAACACTGACCAGAGCTTTGGTATCAAAGTATATAATTATTTATTTAAAAACACACTGTTTGAAACACTCCAGCACTCTTATTGTAAAACACTCTAAACACAGTTACTACTATAATATATACAACCCTTATTCCTTATCCGGTAAGTCTTAGTTAACACCACTTATTTCCAGACAGAGCTGAGCGCTTAACTATAAATGGCACTCCAATAAGTTCATGAAGAAGGGAGCGAAAAAGACAGAATATGGAAAGATACACCACTCTAAGGTTTAGGAACACTTTTAGCAAGGCAGAAGAGCAAAAGTCACTTGTGAGCCAAAGTCCATAGGCTGGGCCCACTCTTAGATAGAGCAGAACACAAATGCGCCCAAGATAACAGTTACACTAGGCTTTGAAAGTCTTGCAGAGAGTTCGAAAAGAGTTTAGAGAGGCTCAGAAAAGTTTAGCCAGGGTGTCCCAGGCTAACCCAGGTTCGAAAGCCGGGGGCTAAATCTACCCTGTACAGTCGGTGGCAAGGGAAGCCAGGCGGAACACGGTACCTTAAGTGGGAAGGATCCTCCAGCGGTGGCAGTTGTTCCTGGCAGCGGGTGCAAGTCTCGGCGTCGTCCAGGGGAAGAGAAGATCTCGACTTGGAGGAAAGCTGAAGGTCGTTGCACTGCCAGGGAAGAAACCAGCCCCAAAGTTTTCCGGTTAAAGGTATTGCCCTTTATTTCGCGGTCGTGGTAAAACGTGGTATTGATTGCTGGGTGCTTGGCACAGGCAAGGCAGCCACGAGATGCGTCGGGAAGGCGAAAAGACGGTGAAACTGGTTATCCCCACCAGTCAAAGGAAGAAGACTCTCCGGCTGGAGATCTCCTCTGTCGTTGGGAAAAGTGGTGAGACGGTCCAGCAGGGCTCCACCGGTGGTGTCGTCGTGGCAGGTCGGCTCAGCTTCTCCCTCGTCGGATTCTTAGGTCCTGTGGCGACTTCTGAAGTTCCAGTCCCCAAAGCCCTGCTTTTATGCAGAAAACCCCCATTCACTCAGCCTAGCTGTCACTCAAACATGCTAAGTGGTGAGCCAGCCGGCTCACCACTGGGGCTGATCAGGACGGAGTGTGACTTGAGTTGCCTAGGCAACTCAGTCCAGGGTGCCTAAATCTCCCTCCACCCCTCCTAAGTACCCCAGACAGAGTGGCACCACTTTGGAGGGCTTCTGTGGAGAAGCCCGCCAAAAAGTGGAACAAAGGGCTCGACTTGGGTTGGAGTCTCAGAAGAGAACACAAACGCCATTTTAGAACCGAGTTTTGGCAAAAAATACCAACCGGAGAATTAATATTAAATAAATAAACCAGCGGTATGTTCGAGGCTATCATAATTAAATAAAGATAGTAGCCTCGAACAATGGGAAAATCCCATAGAGAAATATTCGCGGTGGAATATAAAAAGTAGTATCCACTGCCACCAGCCAAAACTCGATCAGGGGGGGGCGGAGACATGCCCCCTCGACTAACAGACCCCGGGGCAATCGAATTGCCCCAGCCAGTACGTCCACAATATGATGGTTTGTACTGGTTCTGTTCAGAATTCAAGACTAGTAAAGTCAATGTTGACTTTACATGCCCTGGGAGACAGTAGTCAGTCCCAGGGTATGGAGTCTATACTGGGGGGTCACTATGACACCCCTGTGTTACTGCACTGAGGGTGCTGTGTAACACACATCACAAACACATGAAACCCTATGGAGTAAAAGACCCCATAGCCCATTAACCACATCTAGAGTCAAAGGAACATACTCAAATCATGTCCAAGAGTGAGGGTAAAAGAGGCAGGAGAAAAAAAATAAACCCCAAAAATCCAGCAAAGCTGCTGGGGGACTCACTAGGTTAGGAAATTCAGCCTAAACAGAGAATTCTCCCTAACACTTCAAGACCTGACAACCTTTACCGAAGAGGGCTTTCCGTCCCCCCACTCTCTCCACATTCCCCCAGATACTTCCCCTTCCTCCACTTCTTTCCTTACCGAACTCCTTCCGTACCCCCTCCTTATCCATTCACCAAATTCTTCCTTTCCCCAATCCTTCCTGTAACCACATTCTTCTCATTCCCCCACAACTTCCCCTCACCACCCCCAGTTTCCATTCTCCCTTACCTTCCCCAAACCGCCCGCATTTGGAGTTGGAAGGACTTCCAAGCCCCCTAACCCTTCCCCCTTTTCAGGGGTACTCCTGGGTGCCGATACTTCTAAGCTAGTGTCTGTGCAGTCCCCTTTGGGAGCGCTCGGCGCGCTTTCTATTGTGATTGACCTGCGACTCTGCCATGACTCTCTGCTGGTTAACGGCGGCAGAGAGTCCCCCCTACCCCCAGACGCCAGGTAGTGGCTCGCGCTGGGGCAAGGGACTTCTCAACAACTTCCGCTTAACCCGCACACATTCCGACATTAATGACATTAGAGAGGCCCTCCAGACGTGTCCGCCGGCGTATCGAACCTTGCAGAGGCACTCAAGCCCCGGCCTTCACCCTTGTGTGAAAGTGTCTCTCGCATCCACTGTGTTTTCAACATTACCTAATCGCTAACCTATTGGGTGAGGGCGGGTGGGACTTCAGGCAGGTTGTTGAATAAAGAGACGGGGTTTGATATTCCGCCCGCCTTAAACCGTTCCCCGGAACCCAACCGGATGTGGCTGGGCCCGAAGACACCCCTCCCTCCTAGGGAGGAGGCGAGATGGGAGTGTTCCCCCCCCCCCCCCCCCCCCCGCCCTTGCTAGCTGTATCTTCTTGGTAATAGCCTGCAAGTGTTATGGGCATCCCATTTATTCCTGATCCCGTCCTCGCTTACCTTGCTCATACTCCGCCACCCAAACCGGGGGCACTTACATGTCATGACTTGTCTAAGGTACTGTGTTAAGGGCTCCTTCTTTTTCCAATAAATTAAGGGAGAAAGATAGCGCTCCTGACTTTATGCATGTGAAGTGGGGGGTGGGTGGTGGCGGCAATTGCTCTGAATTAGGGGGGACAGCGCTCGCCTGTGACCACTGGGCCAGTTGCACTTGGCAAGGTGTAATCACAGAACAACTGGAAATATTCCTATTTTTTGCCCCATTGTGTTTCTTACCGTGCTCTGGTCGGAGTCCGTAAGACTCCAGTCACTCTCCTACCCCATTAATGGTCTCATAAACTTCAATGGAGTTGCAGACCTCCCCCATCACTGGTCATGTTGACTTCAATGGAGTCTCGCCCGACCTCATAATTGGTCTCATTCATGTCAATGGAGTCACTCTCCTAACCCATAATCGGTCTCGTACACTAGAGTTGCACTCCTTACTTATCACTGGTCCCATTGACTTAAATGGAGCCCCATTCCTTCCCCAGGAATGCCCTCATGCAAGTGGTACCCCGTTATCCGCCACACTGATTTCGTGGGAGTCCCGCTCGTTTGCCATTCATGCCCCCATTCAAGTTCCCCACCCCACCCCCGTTCCCATTGACTTCAACAGTGCCCCGCTCCTTCCCCATTAATCCCCTCATTCAAGTTGCACCCCGTCATCGATCACAAATACTTCAATGGAGTCTAGCTCGTTTGCCATTCAAGTGCCCCCTCCCCCACTGGTCCCATTGACTTCAACAGTGCCCTGCTCCTTCCCCTTTAATGCCCTCATGCAATTGGTACCCCATTATCCGTCAAACTGATTTCGTGGGAGTTCCACTCATTTGCCATTCATGCCCCCATTGTGTTTTGAGGAATGCATCTGCACGTCCTTTGCAAATGCAACATGATATTGTTGGGAGCATCTGTACTTTGACACCTTTGCTCGAAACAGGTCACTTATGTTCATCTTTTTAATTATGTAGGGAAATGCAATGGGCCTGCATCCTAAAGTCTCTTCTTTTTCAGGGATACGTCTTGAAGGATTGCTTTGATAGATTTATTGTTTCGGGTCCTGGCAGGACCCAGCCCACTTAAAGCTCTGCTGCACAACCAGTAAATGCACAAAATGTTGCCATGACCCATGCAGATGGCGTTTTTGTACAACTTATGGTGGCAGTATCGCGTACAACTTATGGTGGCAGTATCGCTTGGCCCACGCAGGAACATCTTTAGGATGTTGCCCCGGTGAATTCATACAATCCAATGTCTGGCTGGCCTGAACATACAGTTGCAAACGCTGTGCGAACCCCTTTTCTTGGTTCAGTGGAAGAGCACATTCTGGTGCTTCTTGAGGATGGTTTTAGGGTTGCAGTGGGAGTGTATATTGTAGTCAGTGTTCCACTGACCTACTAGAAAGATGGACTATTTCCCGGTGGGCCTCTGCACCATGGGCCTCTTAGGATCGTTTATATTGTATGGGCCACTTTGAACTCAAATTCCAAGGCCTCTTTTGCTTCCCAGTCCACTCCTCGGCCTCGGGCTGCAAAACTAGACCCCCGCATGGATGGTCCAGTTCTAGAGTGGGCGCCTCTTAGATATATTGGTACAATCCTAATGTCTGGGGGTCCAAAGCCGTTTTTTCAGGGTCATCCACTTTGCTTCTAGAACATATTTGGCATGTTCCTATGGGTCACCGTTGATGGTTTGTAAACATACTAAGGAGGATTTTAGTAGAGCTAGACATGTGAGCAGCATCTCCCAAATGACGTGACATATGTTGCTTTGTATGGCAGCGCTTATTGTTCCCACCTGCATTTAGAAGTGCACCCAATTGCATTCAAAGTTGCGCCTAATAGCCTTTCTCAGAAAGTTGAATGAGAATTGTTCCCACTCACATTTGAAGTGTACCCAACAACCTCTCTGAGAAAATTGAATTTAGAATTGTTCCCACCTGCATTTAGAAGTGTACCCAATTGCATTTAGCAGGTGCGCCAAATAGCCTCTCTGAGAAAGTTGAATTCTGAACTATTCCCACTCGCATCTAGATCTGTACCCTATACCCTCTCTTAGAAAGTTGATTTTAGAATTGTTCCCTCCTGCATTCAGAAGTGTACCCAATAGCATTCAAAATTGCGCCAAATAGCCTCTCTGAGAAAGTTGAATGGGAATTGTTCCCAATTTGCATATAGAAATATTCCCAATTGCATTTAGAAGTATTCCCAATTGCATTTAGAAGTGTACCCAATTGCATTTAGAAGTGTACGCAATTGCATGAAATAATAGCAACTGATAGCCTCTCTGAGAAAGATGATTTAGGATTGTTCCCACTCACATTCTAGAAGTGTACCCAACAACCTCTCTGAGAAAGTTGAATTTAGAACTGCTCCCACCTGCATTAAGAAGTGCACCCAATTGCATTTAGAAGTGCACGCAATTGCATTTAGTAGTTGCGCCGGATAGCCTCTCTGTGAAAGTTGATTGAGAATTGTTCCCACTCACATTTGAAGTGTACCCAGCAGCCCCTCCGAGAAAGTGGATTTAGAACTGCTCCCTCCTCCATTAGAATTGCTCCCACCTGCATTTAGAAGTGTACCCAATTGCATTAGAAGTGTACACAATTGCATGTAGTAGTTGCGCCTGATAGCCTCTCTGAGAAAGTTGATTGAGAACTGTTCCCACTCACCTCTGAAGTGTACCCAGCAGCCTCTCTGAGAAAGCTAAACCTAGAATTGGTCCAACTAGCATTTAGAAATGTACCCAACGGCATTTAGAAGTGTACCCAATTCCAGTTAGAAGCTGCGCCCAATAGCCTCTCTGTGAAAGTTGAATTTAGAAATGTTCCTACCTGCATTTAGAAGTATACCCAACAGCATTTTAGAAGTGTACCCAATTCCATTTAGAAGCTGCACCAAATAGCCTCTCTGAGAAAGTTAAATGAGAATTGTTCCCACTCACATTTGAAGTGTACCCAATAACCTCTCTGAGAAAGTTGAATTTAGAACTGCTCCCACCTGCATTAAGAAGTGCAACCGACAACCTCTCTGAGAAAGTTGAATTTAGAACTGCTCCCTCCTCCATTAGAATTGCTCCCACCTGCATTTAGAAGTGTACCCAATTGCATTTCGAAGTGTACACCATTGCATTTAGTAGTTGCGCCTAATAGCCTCTCTGGAAAAATCGATTGAGAATTGTTCCCACTCACATTTGAAGTGTACCCAGCAGCCTCTCTGAGAAAGCTGAATCTAGAATTGGTCCAACTTGCATTTAGAAACGTACCCAACGGCATTTAGAAGTGTACCCAATTCCATTTAGAAGTTGCGCCCAATAGCCTCTCTGTGAAAGTTGAATTTAGAACTGTTCCGGCATCTAGATCTGTACCCTATACCCTCCCTTAGAAAGTTGAATTTAGAATTGCTCCCACCTACAGTTAGAAGTGCACCCAATCACATTTAGAAGTCACGCTCAAGAGCCTCTCTGTGAAAGTCGAACTTAGAATCGTCTCCCACCTGCATTTAGAAGTGAACCCAATTGCACACCAATCATGAGCGCACCAACTCCACCAATGCCCGTCAGAAACGACTCCCATGAACCTCCTCCACTCTCCGATCTGCCCTCCCTCGCCCCCCGCTCCCAAGACAACCCACCCTCCTCCACAATCCCTGCCAGCACCCTCTCCAAACACCAAGCCAGGGGGGCACGATGGCGTGCCACCCACCCCAAGACCACTCATCTCCTGAACCCCACCGCCGACCCGCCAGCACTGCCCATGCCCGCTCTCCCCACTACCACACCCCACCCTGCAACCATCCACCCCCCGCCTCGCCATCATACACCTGCCACCTACCCCATCCGACTGCACCCTTTCCCCTCCCTAAAAACTGCGCGCCTAGCCCTAGCGAGAACCGAAGCCGCCTCTCTCTCCCCCCCTCTGACCCTCCTACCCTCTCTCTCACGCCAATCGCAGCAAAGAAACTAAAGAGGAAGCGTTCCTGGTCCCCCTCTACCTCTCTGCTCTCCTCGCCCCCCTTGTCTCGACCCACAACCTCTCTCCCACAATCCCCCGTGGCCTCGCCCTTCCTGAAACCCCTCGCCCTCGATTTCACCACAACCGCAACTCCCAACCGCCCTCCCTCCATCCTCAAATCCCCCACCCCAATCCCGATCACCCCATCACACACATCCACCCAACCCCGTACGAAGCCTGCAAAACTCTCGGCTTGCCCACTCTTCCCTAGCACCACCAACCCTACCCCTCTCCCGCTACTCTCTCCCCCTCCGCCCCATCCCGCTCCAGCACCAAAACCAACCTTCCCTGCCGATGTGAACTGTATCCTATTTAACGCCCGCTCTGTAGCAAAAAACAGACATTGCATCTTTGACCTCCTCACCTCTGTCAAACCTGACCTAGTTTTCATCACTGAAACCTGGTTCTCTGATGACTTCAGCCCAATCGCAAATGAAGCCTTTCCGCCCGACTACTGCCTCATCCCACTGAACCGTCCGTCCAGAGGAGGGGGGGTAGCATTTGTCTTTAAATCTCTCTTCCGCGCCTCAATCATGGACAACCTACCCTCCATTCCATCCTGCGAATCTCTCCTCGTTAAACTATCCCTCTCCCGGCCGCTCTCACTCACCTTCCTAATAATCTACAGGCCCCCTGGCTACGATAGACATTTCGCAAACAACCTCTGCGACTCTATTGCCACCCTCCAAATAAACCATCCCAACCTCATCCTTCTCGGAGACTTTAACATATGGCTCGACATCCCCACCAATCCTATGACACACGCCCTAATCGACGGTCTAGATGCAATTAATCTCCAACCCCACATAAATGGACCGACTCATTTTAAAGGACACACTCTCGATGCCATTTTTAGCTCCGACACCCAGATTCAGTTAAAGCCCCCAACTCCTATCATCTGGTCCGATCACTTCATTCTCTCGTTTGCCATCCCCGCACCCGGCCCCCTTCCCGTATCTGCATCTGAACCTCCGATCCTACGCAAATGCTGGAAAAAACTAATAATCACCCCTGACCTAGCCGAGGCACTCCTCCAGTCCCCACCACCCACCTGCCACCCTAAAAACCAACTAACACCTGAAGCCTTTGACTCATGGCTCAACGCATCTCTGATGCGACTCACCCCTACATGCAAACCATCAACCCGCCGTGGCCCGTTCCCCAGATGGTTCACTCCTGAGCTGAAGACCAGTAAACGACACTACAAATACCTAGAACGCAATTGGCAAAATAAGAAAACCCACGAAAGCAGGACCGCCTTGGCCCGTCACTTGTACCGATACAAGGCTGAAATCCGGAAAGCTAAGAAAGCCCACTACAACACCCGAATCCTAAACTGCAAAAACCCAAGCAAAGAACTCCACAAAATCATCTCCGAATTCACCAATCCAACTTGTAATACAACCGTCCCGACCCCGTCACAATCACTGTGTGACTCACTCTCCCTCCACTTTTACACCACAGCTATTGAAAGGACAAAAACTCTAAACACCAAACTGGCTCTCTTACAACCTATTGACAATCCTCCACCCGTACCGGCCAGCCCGTCAACTACAACCTCAACTCAACCAACATTCGAATCTTTTAGTCCAATATCACCAGAACAATTTCTCAAACTTCTATCTGCCCGCAAACCATCTGGATCCCCTCTGGACCCCTGCCCAGCCACAACCCTTAAAGAAATCTTTGCCTCCACCTGCGCAGGAGAACACGCAAGATCTATCATAAATGCCTCCCTTTCCTCCGGTATTTTTCCCGAAGCATTCAAAATGGTACACGTCAAACCTCTAATTAAAAAACCCTCGCTCGACCCTCTCGAGCCCAAAAACTACCGCCCAATCTCAAACACCAGATTCCTCGCCAAACTCATTGACCGTACCGCCTACTCCCAACTAAACGCCTTTGTTGAAGCCAACAATCTCCTTGACCCCGCCCAATCGGGTTTCAGAACACGTCACGGAACTGAAACCACCTTAACCTCGATCTGGGATGACCTTAAAATGACAGCAGACTCCGCGGGATGTGCCGCTCTAATCCTTCTTGACCTATCCGCTGCCTTTGACACGATCAATCACTCGATACTCCTAGACCGCCTCCACTCGCTAGGAATTCGTGGAACCGCTCTTAAATGGATAGCCTCATTCCTCAAAGACAGGCACCAAATAACGACACTCTCCAGCTTTACCTCCCAAGCCCGACCAGTCAACACGGGAGTCCCTCAAGGAGCATGTCTATCCGCCCTCCTATTCAATCTCTACCTGATCACCCTCCCACCAATAATTTGTTCACACAACATCCTATGTTACAACTACGCCGACGACACTCAACTAATTCTAAAATTCCTGAACTCGAAACCCAACTCCCAACCCGACCTGGCATCCTGCCTCGTAAACATAGAGCGCTGGATGACCCAAAGCCACCTCTTGTTAAACCCCTCCAAAACAGAAATCATGGTTTGCGGCAACTCCGACCTTCTTCCGCACCCACTACCCTGGCCACCCGCCATGAGCAACTCACCTACACCCTCAAAAACAGTAAAAAATCTTGGATGCACCCTAGACTCCGACCTAACACTCTCGCGCCAAGTCAACAATGTCTCAAAGTCCTGCCACCATCACCTTAAAAACCTAAGGCGTGTCTTTCCATACCTCTCATTTCCCAACAGAGTCTCCGCTGTCCAATCAATCGTTATATCCAGACTGGACTACGGAAACCCCCTTTACCTCGGAATCCATACCTACCAACTGAATAAACTCCAAAGAGCGCAAAACGCAGCGGCCAAATTACTACTTGCGCTCAGTCCAAGAGACCACATATCCCCAGCCCTTAAAACACTGCACTGGCTTCCTGTAGCCCGTAGGGTAGCTTTCAAAACCTTATGCCTCTCGCATCGAGCACTGCATAAAACTGGACCGCAATATCTTCAAGACAAACTAATACCTTATCATCCCACTCGCACCCTAAGATCAAGCTCAGCCGGCCTCCTAGTAATTCCCAAGACTAACTCAGTCAGGCTAGGCGGATCATCATTCTCTGCCCTGGCTCCAACCCTGTGGAACTCACTCCCACCCCACATCCGCTTAACTGAAGACTTAACGTCCTTCCGCAAACTACTGAAAACCTGGCTCTTCCCATAAAACCAATCCAGCATCATCACAATAATACCGACCCATCAAACTACCTGAAGCGAGAATGACAGCTAAATAAACTCGAATGTAAAATAGAAAGACAAGCAGGCTTAAACGAGTAAAGTAGATCAAAACAATGAAACAGAAAATACGAATAAATCGTTGAGAAACTCAGGAAATCTGAACTGATCAAAACGACATAATGAATGAGAAGGGAATACAGTGAATGACATAAATGAAACAGTTAGAATGGATGAAGCGTACTGAACAGACAATTACACTAAACGGAAGCATGTGGAGGTGACTCGAGAGCAGATGAGTTGTGGAAAGCGGTTGCGTGTGGAAAGCGGTTGCGTGTGGAAAGCGGTTGCGTGTGGAAAGCGGTTGAGTGTGGAGAGCGGTTGAGTGTGGAGAGCGGATGAGTGTGGAGAGCGGATGAGTGTGGAGAGCGGATGAGTGTGGAGAGCGGATGAGTGTGGAGAGCGGATGAGTGTGGAGAGCGGATGAGTGTGGAGAGCGGATGAGTGTGGAGAGCGGATGAGTGTGGAGAGCGGATGAGTGTGGAGAGCGGATGAGTGTGGAGAGCGGATGAGTGTGGAGAGCGGATGAGTGTGGAGAGCGGATGAGTGTGGAGAGCGGAGAGCAGATGAGTGTGGAGAGCGGAGAGCAGATGAGTGTGGAGAGCGGAGTGCAGATGAGTGTGGAGAGCGGAGTGCAGATGAGTGTGGAGAGCGGAGTGCAGATGAGTGTGGAGAGCGGAGTGCAGATGAGTGTGGAGAGCGGAGTGCAGATGAGTGTGGAGAGCGGAGTGCAGATGAGTGTGGAGAGCGGAGTGCAGATGAGTGTGGAGAGCGGAGTGCAGATGAGTGTGGAGAGCGGAGTGCAGATGAGTGTGGAGAGCGGAGTGCAGATGAGTGTGGAGAGCGGAGTGCAGATGAGTGTGGAGAGCGGAGTGCAGATGAGTGTGGAGAGCGGAGTGCAGATGAGTGTGGAGAGCGGAGTGCAGATGAGTGTGGAGAGCGGAGTGCAGGCGAGTGTGGAGAGCGGAGTGCAGGCGAGTGTGGAGAGCGGAGTGCAGGCGAGTGTGGAGAGCGGAGTGCAGGCGAGTGTGGAGAGCGGAGTGCAGGCGAGTGTGGAGAGCGGAGTGCAGGCGAGTGTGGAGAGCGGAGTGCAGGCGAGTGTGGAGAGCGGAGTGCAGGCGAGTGTGGAGAGCGGAGTGCAGGCGAGTGTGGAGAGCGGAGTGCAGGCGAGTGTGGAGAGCGGAGTGCAGGCGAGTGTGGAGAGCGGAGTGCAGGCGAGTGTGGAGAGCGGAGTGCAGGCGAGTGTGGAGAGCGGAGTGCAGGCGAGAGCGGAGAGCGGAGTGCAGGCGAGAGCGAGAGCGGAGTGCAGGCGAGAGCGTAATACGGATGAGTGTAGAGAGCGGGCGAGTCTGGTGAGTGGTGAGTCGGGTGAGTGTGGTTGAGCGGGTGAGTGTGAAGAGAGGATGAGCGTGGGGAGCGGTTGAGAATGGGGAGTGTGGAGAGCGCATGAGTGTGTGTGAGCGCATGAGTTGTGGGGAGCGGATGAGCGCGATTGAGCGCGGAGTACGGTTGCGTGAGGAAAACGGTTGAGTGTATAGAGCGGCTTAGTATGAGGAACCGAAAAGAGCGGAGGACTGTGGAGAGCGGAGAACTCTAGAGAGCGTAGGACTGTGGAGAGCGGATAAGTATGGAGATCGGGTGAGAGCGGAGATCGGGTGAGAGCGGAGATCGGGTGAGAGCGGAGATCGGGTGAGAGCGGAGATCGGGTGAGAGCGGAGATCGGGTGAGAGCGGAGATCGGGTGAGAGTGGAGATCGGGTGAGAGTGGAGATCGGGTGAGAGTGCGGAGAGCGGTTTGAGAGTGCGGAGCGGATGATTTTGAGAGCGGATGAGTGTGGGAACGCATGAATGTGGGGAGCGCATGAGTGTGGGGAGCGCACGACTGATTATGGACTGAACGAGTGTCCTACCTCGCCCAGTATGTAGACTGGACGAGTGGATAAACTACATGAGCATATAGTCTCGACAAGTGTCTAGACCTGACGAAGTGTGCGGTCTGGACGAGGGTGCGGTCTGGACGAGGGTGCGAACCAAACGTAGGGTGCGGACTGGACGAATGTGTGGAGCGGTCGAGTATGAGGAACGGACGATTATGTGCAACGGACGATACTTAACATGCCTTGGAATGAAGGAAACTCTTGAAAACATACATCACGCCACACCCCACGCTTACTCTCTCCCTTACACCACCACTCATCTAGAACACAGAGATACTATGACACCATTCGGTATAACTGTTCTCATATCTACATCTCGCTCTTACTCCACATCACTCTAAGTAAACATTGCTGGTTTCTCACCACCCAGCCAGGCGTTCTTCTCAGGCCTAACGCAGCCACACTCGTTCCGGATAAAGCCGACCAGAGCGAACACATACTCCTGATCTCTCAACCACCACACCTACAGCTAAGAAGCAGCTACCACTTGTTTTCGCACCAGCTGCACACATACATGGTGCGCACACGCACTTTTTGACTCCCCCCTACTCTCTCTACTGACCTGAACTTCGGTTCCCAAGGGCGTTCAACCTACCAGCGCCTTCAGACCATACCAATGGTATATAAGGCGCTATATAAATGCAAAATAACATAACATAACATAACAATATGTACATCCCAGAGATCCCCAGATACATGGCCAAGTCACACCCCCCTCCCTCCCCCTTTAAACTAAGGTATTGATAGCTAGTCACAAGGAAGTAATACTGCAAAACCTCTTGTTTCCTGAATTTGTTCGCTTATAAATAGCTCCCATTGGGAAACGGGTTGCATAATCACCCGAAATCTGCAGTGCTCCTACCTTAATTCGTTGGGGTGAACTCGCCCCTCACTCCCAAAACTTATGAGCCCATGAGCACCCCACATGTGGAACAATGTACAGGTGCTCCCAAATTGGAACTGGAAGGAATCATAGCTTGAGACCACCACTACAACACATTGTTTACCAAGCCTTCTGTTGACAAGAGAATGTCCCCCATGACTTCACCCTTCTGCACAAGACACTAACTCCCACAGACTTGTTATCCATCCTAGTAGTATTAGATTGGCAATTAGATTTCCAATTGTTTATTTTGATTTGCTTATGTATGCTATACATAGAGCATATTTGCATAACTGCATTCGAAGTAGATATGTATGGTATTGCTCCCCAGTTTTCATCCTCGCCACTTTAAGAGTAACCACCACTACATGCATGGAATAGTTTCCTTAGAGGCTATGTGAGCCCCTCCTAACTTTCCTTTAGCTGCTCTCATGAACGTTGCCACTTTGAAAACAAAAGACAAAATGTATTGGTATAGGTCATGACACGTTAATTCACTTCACAAAATTATTCACACCCCCCCCCCCAACCCAGAGATTTGAGAGGTGCCTAATTTGAGCAGTTTTTTGCAGAACACATAGAATTGGTAAAATGTTAGTGGTTGACCCCTCGGCCGAACCCCCCCCCCCCCCACTCCAGCGCCACAAACATATAAATGGATGCTTGCCATTATAACAATCCATCCTCACCCACCAAGGCACAAACACAAGAAATGCTCCATTCACTTGAACGGGACCTGCCTCACCTAGAAGCTCTACATCAATCACTGCGCTATCATCTTGTGGTGACTCAATCTAAGTAGGCCTGAACTCCATTGCCCACTACCTATGTCTTGCTCGCTTACTGAGTTATGGATCGAGTTTCCATTCCTGTCTCTGGCAAATGCCTGCTGAGCTTTTGAGCCCTGCCTGGAATCCCCCTCCCCCCGCTGTGATCATTAGGCTGGGTGCTTTGCACATCAACTCAGCTGATGAGTGGTCCCTGTGCGCAGCGATCTCAGTGCAAAGGACTGGTTTAGCGCCTCCAGGAGATAGTTAAAGAAAATTGCCCAGTGCCGCCCTTTATCTTTGCCAGTGTTTGCTTCCCACCCCTGCTGACTCCTGATTGTCCATCTTCCCCCCCCCTTCCCCCGCTCTCTATGGTCCCATCCCTCGAAACCCTGGGTTGCTGTCCTAACGTGCTATCACGCAACCGAAAACGTGCTCTTGTGTAACCCCATGTAATAAGACAGAGCCGATATTTCAAATGTTTTTGCGGGATGGGAAGCACCCTGGGCAAGCTAATAGCCGGATAGGACGTGACTAATCTAGATAGATGGATGGGTAGTAACTCCCAAGTAGCCCCACCCTAGCCTTGCTCCCGTCATCTAACCGTTTAAAACAAAGCTACTAAATGTAATAATAAATCAAAGCCTTTAAGTTAACTGCGACGCCAAGGTCACTGTAGACGGCACCTTTTCTTCCACTAGCTAACTTACTTGCGGTGTCCCTCAGGGTTCATCCCTTTCACCCATGTTTAATATTTACATCTTGCCCCTCCTCAAGATTCTTGATGACCTGGGTGTATGGTATACAAATTATGCGGATTACACGCAGGTCCTCCTCAAACTCTCCAGCATTTACACTCAGCACGTTCAGGCCATTAATTCAATCTATCACACCATCCATACCTGGATGGTAGCGAATTCAATGGGCCTTCATGCAGAGAAGACTGAGATCCTCATCTCTGCCTCCAGCCACATCCTGAAAAACCTGGCCCAGGAATATGCTAATTTTACCATTGCCAGTATCACCATTCCCATGGCAAAAAGCGTCAAATGGTCCATGGTGCTGCATGTAGCCAAGACCCCGGCTTCCTGTGGCTGCATTAACAAATTTCTCGGCCACATGTACCCCTTTATCTCGTCGAAAAACATGTCCATTTTAGCCTCTTCGTTCAATTCTCGACTGGACTGTTGTAATAGTCTCTAGGCAGGCACCGTCCAGTCTAACTTCACTGCCCTTCAGGTCACACAGAACAGTGCCGTCAGAGCAGTGCTGGGCATTCCCAGACGCAGTCCATTACAGAAGCAAGAAGAACTTTGCACTGGCTGCCCGTCAGGCACTGTGTCTCCTACAAAATTCTGACCCTTACCTTTAAGTGCCTCGCCCTTGAGGCACCGGTCTACCTCTCCAAGCGATTAAAACTCTATCTGCCCTTGCCTGTCCTCTGGTCATCGGACCAGTCCAAGGTCAGCCAATCCAGATTCCTTTTGGCCAAATACGGGAAGACAAACTTTGATGTCTTTGCCCCTGACCTCTGGAATGCCACCCTGCTCGAACTGAAAATGACTCGCACTCTCATTGAATTCAAGAGTAAGTTGAAAACCTTTGTCCAACGCATCTCCCACCTAGATGTCTCCTTGCCTGTTGTGGACTACCTGTCCACCGTCTTGTTTGTTTGATGTGCGCCCTGAGTCCCTCGGGCGAGTTCGCGCGTTTTAAGAAATAAAAAAATTAAAACCGGTACAGCGACTGCATACTTGTCAATGAGACCCAAATAAAGCTATGAAATCAACGCGGCACAATTCAAATAGGACAATGAAGGTTCCCAACAACCTGCACAACAATTCATTGTGCCATAAATACCAGTTCATCTTTCACACCCACCATTAGTGGTATGCCTTTCAAGCGGCATGCTACCATTATGAACCATCGAATCTGTTCCTTTTGCTGCGCCATTAACCCGTGGCTGTTGTTGAGCACACTGTGACGCAGCGACCGTTCCCAATTGAAATAGATCGATATGCTAGCAGCACTGCGGCCGTTACAAATAAAGTATTCTGCGATTTTAAAGTAATGCGTCCCATGTGCAACTTGCGATTATTGTACATGGCCTCGCAAATTCGCAACCCTCTGTGGCACCACCGCCTTCAAGGCTCAAAGTGACATCCCAGTAATTCACTAACGCAGTTCAAGAACCCTCATGCTGCAAACTAGCTCCTCATTAAGCCCATACCCCGCATTATTAACTGCACCCCCCCCCCCCATCGCGTCCTGCCATGACTCACCCATCCTCCCCCCTCGCCAGCCTTCGAACATCAAGCCTTGTGCTCCTAATTAACTGCCCAAAGTACTTCTCAACCTCCCATGCTACCCCACCACCCCCCTTCACCATTCAAGCCCCAAAGTCATGGTACGTGCAGCGGCCAAACAAATAGCAGTCACAGGATAAGCAGCCCTACATTTCCCGGGTGACCCACCGTATCGCTCCCTACTGTTACCAATGGTGTACGCCGCCCTTCCCTTTCCCCTCTGAACCAGGTTATGTTTCTTGCCAAACCATGGCAACAATTTCCGCCGTAAAACAGACCCTCTTGCTCGAGGAAAACTCATATCCGCCCGCCCGTCAGGGTCTGAATGGGCCATACAATTGTCTCAGGCACCGGTGAAAAGTGGCGCACAGTTGCAAACGGCACTTCATTTGTTTAGTGACACTGCATGAGTAGTACCCAGGGGAGTGGTTTTTTGGTGATAAATGCTGCATTTATTTAAAGCATCTTAAGCAGCACTAGTCGGTAGTGGCCATAGACTCCAACTGCTCCCACCGGTCTTGACGGCCACCCCCCAAAGCCCATCATATCCCTGAGACCGTACATCGCCTCACCGTTAACACTCCCCCCAACAGAATACATGTCACCCCAGCTACACGCATCATTGACGATTCACTCACCGTCCGCCTAACTGCAGAAAGCAGTAAATACATGCAAATGTGCTGCTAAAACACTGAAACTGAAGCTTGAATGCAACCTTGCCCTGCAGCATTCCCGTCTGCTTTGTGATAATACCTGCCTTAATCTGCCATACTACTCCGGCCCCCTCGGACCTCTGCCCCAACAAATTGGTAGTAAGGAAAATTTAAATGAAAACGCGAGATCGACCAGGACGCCAAGTTCCTACTAATCGCCATGAAACGTGGCATATTACTACAACTATCAGGCGCGACGGGGAGCGGACCAGAAAGGAAACATTAGGCGTGATGGGGCGGACCAGAAAGGACACCCGATCAGTACAAGCAATACAACTGGGCATACTACTGAAAACATTGGGCGAAATGTACTGAAACAAGTTCCTATCACTTGGCCTTAGGGTATGCCCAGAAATTAAACCGCACTTGAAAACTGGCAGGAATTGTACTGGAATTGTTTGGCAACGTAACTTTAAATGCATAGCTGGGTTTACCACCCCGTCTAAACTAACCTGGTGTGAGCTGTAACCCACAATTACTGCTGTGCCTTAAACGCATGCTGCACTTACATGGGCATGCTGAAACATATGTAACAAACCGGACTCTGGAAACCTGCTGGGCCTGTGCTTTGCATTTTAAAATCCTATCTGACTCTTCCAGGCCAGTGAATGCCTTTGGAATCGGGTATCGGGAAGCAGGTGCCTGTCTTCCTCTGAATAGACACTCGCCAAGGTTCTACGCGCAAACACACCACGGCCAGGAGCGCGCGCTGCTGCCAGTGCTTCCCCTGCCCCCACCAATCACTAACCGATGGAAATATTCTTGGGCCCTAGTGATGCCTCGGGAGACCGAACACATGGCCGTCCACTCTGTAGCCAGGCCGTGCTCAGCCGAGCCATAACTGATGACTGAGCTAATAAGGCAACAACGTGAAATTAAGCGCGCACAGCAATTTCCAAACGGACCAGCATTAACACGCGTTCACGCGCAGCCACACATAAATCTATGGTCGTATCAGATATTTTCCTTATACGCACATTAGTCGCAGGACAATGCAAGGTCACTAGCAGGGGATCAGAGAATCAGATCAGGCGTGACAAATAAAAGTACTCCAGAGGAAAAGCAAGAGACCATCTGTCTATAAACGCCCGGACGCAAGGCAAGTGGAAGGATGGTGCAAGTTAACACAGGGCTTTAAGAGCCAACACCACAGGGTGTTCTCTGCCGATCCCCGACACTTACCTCCTCATCCCACTACCACTCATCTTTCCTCGCAGCCTCTCGATTCCGGAGCAGGACCCTTTTCCTCTAGGCTGGGCGGGGGAGCAGGACCAAGAGGGCGCATCAGAGAGGTCAGAGGCCTTAGATAATACCCCCCCTTCCTGGTCCTGCTCCCCCTCGCTCTGTCCCCCCTACCAGTCTCCCTTGAAGAGTTAGAGACTGATGCAAGATATCCAAAGAGACTGAGAAATTCGTACTAAGAACTCCAAAGACTGGTACTAGCAGTACCCCAAGGAGAAGGGTTCCTTCTCCACTTACGTTAGTTTTTATAGTGGCAGGGTCAGTTAGGGTAGTTTTGGACAGCAGACTTTTTTCTCTATTTTGACTTTCACGACAGACTAACAAGCACATTAGTTGGTAATTTAGGCAGGGACCACCCACAGTCATAGGGAAAGTTGGGCCTTCTATCGTCTTTTGGATAAATAAAAATACATCATGCCATCTAAGAGTCTGTGCCCTCCTTTTGACTCGCCACACTACCTTCATATCCGAGTTTGGAATCGCATCAGCAGTTTCTGTGCTTCTCATCCGAGAGAAATCCTTTTCAATACATGGTGCTGTCCTTTGGGCTCCATGTAGCCCCTTTGGGTCATTGCCAAAATATCTGCTGTTGAGTCCTTCCTTGGGCACAGGGGTTGGGGGCGGAGGGGTGGGGGTATCGATCCCCATCTAACCATACCTTGATGACTTATTGGTTCAGGCTGTTTGTGGTCGATGCCACTTTTTTGGGGGTGGGGGCGGCCTGGTTCTGCTGGTTTTCCTTGGTCTGTCTGTGAAACCAGTGAAGTTCTCTGATGCCCACTCATATGCTGACCTTCATTGGATTTGTCTGGGACACGCGGCTGGCCAGGGATTTTCCAGTAGAGTGGAGGATTCAGGACATCTTTTCTACTACTTGTTCCCTCTTTATGATCAGACACCTTTATGATGGTTCAGAGACCTCTTGGCCTGCTTATAACCCTGCATCCTGTCTGTGCATTATGCCAGGTTCAATATTAGGAGGACCCAGCTTTTTTTTGGTGCTTCAGTCTGTTCTCAAACAGCACATGCACAGCAGTGTTCCAAATTCAGCTTTCCTTGCACCTGGATCTGAAGTGGAGCGATTGCTCCAACCTCAAGAGTGAAGTGGTTTGCAGATCCTCTCCCTGTGTGGACCATCGCAATGGATTAATCTCTGGTGGGATGGGGTGCGATGCCGAATGATCTGAGGGTGCACAATTTGTGGGATTCAGAACTGCTTCAAATCATTATGCTGGAACTCCAGGGCACTAATGCCTTCCTGTTGATCACAAACTTCTGCATTCAGGTCCTCACAAAACACCTCTGCTATGTTTTACCTTCAAAAACTGTGTAGGACCAAGCCACTGCAGCTCATTACTCCGGTGGAGTTGTGGGAAAGTGGGCTATTCAATAGAGCATACATGTACAGACCCTCCACCTTCCTGGGAATGAACACAGACTGATGCTCTCTGCATATTAGATACGTTGGTTCACAAGTGGGAGCTAAACTTGGAGATGGTTCAGGAACTGTTCGTGAGATGGTGTCTCCCCTCGGACGCTAGAACTCTTAAGTGCCCGATCTTTGCCTCCTCACTGGGTAGGTGTCAGATTTCAGTGGGAGATGACCTGTCAATTTCTTGGGAGAGGATGGTGGGTTTCCCTCATTTTTTTCCTCTCCTCCACCTGGTGATCAGGAAGTTCAGAGAGTCAAGGATCTGGTCTATTATCCTGGTGGTGCCTCTGGTAAACCAGATTCTGGTTTTTAGACCTGAGGCGCCTGGCCAGGCTGCCTCTGGCAAGGATTCACCAGAGACTAGATGTTTGGTCTCAAAAGGATTTGGCATCCATCCCTTAACTCTTTAGTTGTACGGGCTCATTACTGAAGTAGTAACTCTGGGACATCAGTTTTTCCAGAACGAACAGTGACAATTTTTGCCACTTGTCATGCATACATGAGGGCTCGGTATAACAGCAAATGGACAAGATTCTGTCACTGTGCCTCGATAGACAAGTGAATCTATCGTCTTGTGTACTTGGTCCTGAAGTTCTCACCTTTATTACCAAGTTGGCAATTGAGCTTACAAAGATTTGCAAGAGGAATCCTCCCTGTCCAATGTGGCCTGTGAGGAGTCCAACTTTTCTGAGACCAACTTAGTTTTCACAGTCCTGGCTCACAAACCTTGTGAGCTCAAGGCCACGATAGACTTCTGTATGGTCGCCTGAAAAGCCTTTTAATGGCTATCATATTGGTTTGGAGACTCGGCGAACTGCAGGACCTTTCTGCTATGGAGCCCTTTACATACATCCCCCCCAAAGACAAGGTGGTGCGGCATATGCTTCCTTCCTTTCTTCCCACGGTGTTGTCTGATTTCGATATTCCGGAAATTCCCTTCCTTTCGTTTTCCTAACCCTTATTTGGAAAAGTGCTCCCCAACCACCTTGCCAAAAGCTGAAATGCTACGTTGGTAGGATCAAGGACATCGGGTCATCCAAAAGGCTCTTCGTCTGCTACGGGGGCAAGCCGTGTGGTTCTGCAGCTTCCAACCCAGAGACATCATTTCACCAAAATGCCTGGGGTAGCGGAAGTGACATCACACGAACTTTGACCCCCCTGATGACATCACAGGAAGTGATGTCATTTGACCCCACCCCGAAGTGATATTGCGGGAAGCGATGGAACACCACCTTTCTTTCACCCGTTGACAAAACAGGAAGTGGCATCACATCACACAGCATTGCACACTACCAAAAATATGGTTACAATATCACTATAATGTGATATACATTTCATACAAGAATGAATCGCCATATGTATCGTTACTATCAGTGTGTATAGGCCCATATTACCAAATGACTGTGCATGCAAGCAGACGTCCATGATAAATGATGTTATTATATAGCACTTAAAGCGCCTTATATAGAAAAAATATACACCCAATATCACCCAACCTGTGTTGGTACTCATTTATCGACCTCAGAAGGATGAAATGCTGAGTTGAGGCGTATAAGAACAGACTAAATCAGTTACTCACCCCCTGAAGTGTGCCTGAAATAAACCTTTAATGAGTCTAGCAATTATTGTAGAAAGACACGTTATTTGGTATTCCTACTCTTATTTAGGGTCAGTGCTGAAAGTGTTCGACTTGTGGCACTCCTGTTCTTATTTTTCTTTTTTTTTAATTTGTTTTTAAGGTGCGAACAAGAAAGCCAGCCACTCCCCAGAAGTAAAGAGCCACATGGTGCTGCCTCAGCCCAGGAGCTTGCAAAAAAGGAAACAAATATATTTTTTAAAAAATGTTTCATTTTTTTTTTTTTTATTTTTTAGAGGTCGCAAGGTAGACCTCAGAGGTCGCAGTTGTGACCTCTGATGACCCCTAAATGACATCCCTGGCCAACCTATGCATGCTGGATAGTCTCATCACTGAGAGCACTAGGGGCTTCAGCCTCCTTGGGGTCTCCAAACTCATACCGTTAAAGCTAAGATTCCTGTGTGGCCTTTCAGAGACCGGCTCCCTGGGAGGTCTTTGCCAGAGCCTCCACTTTGGCCTTGCCCCTCTGCCTTTTATCGATAGCAGTGCTTTGGACTCCACTTATCAAGAGGTTTCTGGTTTGGGCAAGCACTCCTGCAAAATTTGCTTGATTAGCTAGGATGAAGACCATTGCCCTTTCCGTTTATGAATGCTGGGTAGACGAGTATTGAGAAAGGGGGACACAACATAGGAGTAGTCACTACGGTGCGTAAACGCTAGTTTATAGTGCACTCCCACTACCTTTCTCCACATGCCCTCCCATATTCCCTTTTGAATTGGTAATTGGTTAGGCATGGCTTTGGTTACGGGAAAGGACTAGCGAGGCTGGTCTTTTCCTTTTGTGGGCAATTTTATCAGGGTTATTTGGATTTTGTTAATGTTCCCTGGGGGAAAAGTCACATTAATGTGTCCATGTTTATTAATGAACATTGGCGCTTACAAGCAAGCTGTGGTCATCCCACTTTTGAAAAAGCCTTCTTTAGATCCTGCTGTTCTTGTCAAATTTTCAACCCACTTCCTTGCTTCTGTTCTCTATGAAACTGCTGGAATCCCCTGTCTCTCCTCTATTCGCCTCTTTTCTTGAGCACCCCTCCTTTTTGAACCCATTCCAGTCTGGTTTCCTTCTGGGTCGAGGGACAGACAGTGTCCTGCTCTCTGTGTATGATTATCTCTGCTGGCTGGCCGACGAGGGTGGAACGGCAGCCCCTGTTAGATTTATCAGCTGTGTTCGATACAGTGGACCACCAGGTGCTACTGGACCGTCTGGTGTTAAGACGGATTTCTGAACTCTGTCCTGGCGGCGCAGAAGTTCAGAAGGCCAACCTAATTACTTGGAACAGGGTAACCTCTGGACAAGCCAGACCAATCAGGGTAGCGATCGCGGCGGTCAAGACTAGGTCTCAAGAGGGGTGAGGGTGACTGAAAGCCCACAATGAGCACACAAAGCAAGGACACTTACAAATTACTCCAAACAGGTGTTATATTAAAAATATATACACATTTATTCCAAGGCCTTTGCAACAATGACCGTAGCGAGAAATCACAATAAAACTCTAGTAAACAAACACATACCACACCAATACAATATATATACAAATACAAACGAGTCTAAAGCGTTAGATGCACGAAATGTGTAGTCCACCTAGAAGGGGAGGAAAACAGGCAGTGCGAAATAATGATTAGACCCAGTCCGCCTTCAGAGGCACCTAACTAAAAGGAAGTCCAAGCCCTACGAAGAGTGGAGCCTTGTGCTCAAAAGTACCTGCACACGCTGGTGCCAACGGGCAAAAAGGGGAATCTCTTCGAGGGAATCGGGCAGTTCAGTTTGGTGCACAAATGAAGAAGAACAGAGTTCCGTGACTCAAGCGCAGCCTCCACTGTGGGCAGAAGCAGAGCGCGAGTACGGAAAGGCGTGCTGTTTGACACAGCGGGGAAAAGCTATGGGCTCCTGCAGGAGGGCGACCAGTTCCTAGCTATGCTACTCACCGGTCCCTGATGCAAGCAGACCCAGGCTTCTCCGCGTCAGTTTCAGTGCTGGCAGGTTCAGGGGAGATGGGGACGTCTCGTCGTCGTGTAGATTCTGCAGCAGCAGAGTTGAGTTAAAGATGTCCCAAACGAAGTGAACCCGCACAGTTTGTTACCACAGCAGGGCAACGGAGCGGCCGTGTGTATCTCAGCCAAATGTACACTACTCACTTCAGACCTGGGAATGCCAAGTGTACGAATCGTGTGAGAGTGACAAGGACTCGAAATACAACACAACCTGGCGGCGGTTACAGAGCCAGACTCCTGGGTAGGCTGGTCAGTCTGCTGGATGGCCCAGAGACACTTCCGAAGGCTTACGTGCAGGAGATGGTGAAGATGCGGAGAATAGCTGTCCCTGCTATTTCAAGGGTTGAAGTACCAGTACAGGCCTTCTGGTTCGATCAGAGGTAGAAAGGGTTTCACAAAGCGACAGCAGTGCAGAGGAGCAGTCCTTCAGCGGGTCAACAGCGATTCCTTGGTTCAGCCTCGTGGTTGCAGGATACTTGGCTCCTGTATTCCTTTGTTCGTGAGAACTCAGGAGATCGACATGGTAGTGGCGTTTCCAGCCCCCTCTTATCCACAGTTCCCTTTGCGCCAAAACGGAGCGGACCCAATGGGAGATCCGCTCGTAAAACACTCACACCATACGTGGACCTATCACGGACCACGGTGGTCCCAGGCATTCACACCACACTAGACTCTGGCACACAGGATGTGTATTGGGACCAGACATCCCAGCCCACATCCTGGAGGCACACACAAGGCCTGTAGAAGCCCGCGAAAGCATCTGTGTTTCGCGGGAAAGTACATGCCCAAATAAGGAAGGCCCCGGGTCGGCTCGACCTGGGGAAGGTGAAGGGGCAAGACGGTCAGCGGGCAGGACAAAGGAGCCTCGTGGTCTGGCCATTTTGGGAGCCAGGCCACCATTTTGGGCTAAGTGCGAGAAACGCGCTTAAAACGCCAAAAGGAGCTCAAAAACACAAACATTCGCTGCCACCATTCCCGTCCGTGATTCACTTGCACCGATCAGTTACAATCCAAAAAGAGTATCTAGGGCCTGTAGAAGGCTAGAGACCCAAGAGAGCAGTAACTTAGCTTACAGTGCCCTCTTGTGTCATGTTGCACGAAAGCTGCAACATGATAAAGAAACTACGGAAAACCGCGTTTCCCGGTACTGATTTTCTTAAGGGCATGTCAGTTTCCCCGTAAGAATGGAGCGAAAGCCCAGAGGAGTGCGGCAGAAGGCTGCACTTCTCTGGCAAAGCCTAGATCATGGTGAAAAACAACAGCAAAAAGTTTAGGGGTTGCCACATGGAAGGAAAATTACCCACAATTAAGAAATCTTTCCTAACATCTGGCAGTGGCCAGCCTTTCTGGCCAAGTCTTGGCTTGGTTTGCCTCTTTACTTGCCGTTCGTAGCTAAACATTGACACGCGTTTCCTTTGTCTCAGCCGCTGCAGTGCTGCTATTTGGGGCCCCCATGGATTGTCCTTGTCCCCGTCTCTCTTTAACATCTCCATTCAGCCTTTTGTTTTACTCATCTGCTCTTTCGGCTGCGCGTGTTACTCCTATGCTGATGATACGCAAATCATCGTCCGGTTGGATTCTACCCAACCGGGCCTCTCGTCTTAGCTTGCCTGTTAGCCGTGAGTAGGTGAATGGGCAGCAATTGGCTAAAACTTGACTGGGACGAGTCAGGTCCTGGTGATGTACCCCCCTTGCAGTCCTCAGCGGGCTGTTTCTGTGCCTGCTCTGACTTGGTCTCCGGCCCTTTGGCCTATGGAACTTGGGGCATGTCCTCCTCCGGTTCTAGAGGTAAAAAATCAGGGAGTAATCTTCTCCGCTTCGTTGTCAACGAATGGCCAAGTTGGGGCCATTTGCAAAGCAGGTTTGTTTTTTCAGCTTCGTGTGCTTAGTAAAGTTTTGCTGTTTCTTCCTGCTCGATGAAGGCCTTTAATTATGGCCTTGTTAGTGTTAAGTCGGCTAGATTACTGCAACTCCCTTTTGTTGGCTCAACCCCAGTACCTCCTTCACCAGTTACAGTTGCTCCAAAATTATGTTGCATGTATTTGTACTAGCACTCCATATGGGGCCCACATCTCACCCATTCTTCGATCATTGCACTGGCTCCCAGTTCTCCAGAGCGTGCAATTTAAATCACTGGTGATAGTGCATCAGGCCTTTGATTCCTCTGGTGCTGAAGATCTCCAAGAAAAGTTCTGCCCTTATGTGCCCTCTCGTGAACTGTGGTCCAAGGGCTCTGGTCTCCTCGTGATACCTCGCTATCAGTTTAAACGGGTAGGAGGCCACTCATTCTCCGTGGCTGCTGCTAAATTGTGGAACTCTGCCAGTTTCACTAAGGTCCACATAAAACCGTTCTGCTTTCCGACGATTTTTAAAAACTTATCTGTTTAAGCTATTTTCTTTCTGCTGGTTCATTTCTTGTCCTTCCGGTTTACCTCCGCGCCAAGATGCTTCGGGGAGCGTGCGCTTTACAAAAATAATTAACATAACAATTTGGGGGTGATATTTGCTCTCAAGAGGCTCACAAGGTGACGGTTTCACCTGTAGTGCAACAGGACGCTTTTAAGACTTTTGCTTTTTTAAGCAAACTGCTATGGGGCATGCATGCATAGACTCAAACGGATCTCTTAAGCACGTGGTGATTTATTTTTGAGAGACACAAGCACTGTTTGTTACGTTGCCCTGAGACACAGGTTAGCATCTCTCTATATATAACTTGTTTTACTCTAGCTCGTGCTGTCTGTAAGCACAGCCATTGCAAGCTGTCTGTCCGCATGGGGGAACAAAGGAATAGACCTGCTTCTCCGTTTTTTTTTTCTTTCATTTTTATTTTATAGACGCATTTTGGTAGGTGGCAGATTGATTTCTTTCTGCATACAAATCCGTAAAAAAGGGGAGCCTTCATTTTAAAACCGACCTTGCCACGTGGGTGTTACATAAAAGTCCATTCTTACCATTTCAATTAATTTCCGATTACTTTTGCAGGTCGTTTTGGTAACCGGGCATGACTGGTTTGTTGACGTGATGTGGCCTGTTTATACTGTCTGGATCTGTTTAAAACGCATCTGGCCCATGCACTGAGCCTGGGGTGATGTGCTCTGCTTTGAGGAAGTAGCACTCAGCACTCGGTGCTCGGGCTGGGCCTCTGACTTTTCAACAGCCTTTCAAGGACTTAATGAAACTAAATTGTTTGTGCTGTTCCTACTGTGTGCCCCATGTAATGGGAGAGATTGGCATCTAGCTGGAGGAAATGGCAGGGCAAGCTCTTAGACCAAGAATATACCGGGTTAAACGTGGGGAAGCGGAGCCAAGTCTTTTCCTGGTGTCGTTCCCATTGTACTCGCAGCTTGTTTTACATTTTCTTCGATCTGACCCAGACCCAGAGGAGTGTTGCGTTTCAGTTCTAGGTGTCGCCCCTTCGGTTAAGCAGCAGTCCTCTTTTTGTTTTTTTGCTGGTGCTTTGGTTGATCTAGTACAGTAGCTCGATTGTGTTAATCTGTGCTCATAATCTATATTTAGGCACAATGACAGTGCTCCAAGAAGATGACGCATTCCTTCATATTTCATTTGTGCCCCTGTTCTGCTCCCCTGAGGAGGAGGGTCCCAGGACTTGACAGTGGTCTGGTGGTGCAAGTCATGCAATCCAGTGTGGAATGTTCTCCAGAGAGGGCAGTGAAGCCTGCAAGTAAGATGCCCCAATAGTTGACATGTGAGCCATTCTTTTAACTGCCATGGGTTTCCCCCTCAAGTGCCAAGGCCTTTTTTGCCCTTAAGTGCCAAGGGCGAGGTTTCTCGTCTTTGGGATTACCTCCCTGTTGCCAAGGATGATATAGCTCGTCCTTGGCACTTAAGGGGTTAATGAAGGAGAAAACGTTAGAAGGCATTGAATGGCGAAATAACGAAATCACCAAAAAAAGCCTTGGCACTGTGGGGGAAAACCCATGGCAGTTAACGAAAGGTACGATTTTTGCTCATTTCCCAAAAGGTCTCTCCTGTTTCGCACCCTTTGAGCTGTTGACTCTCAAAACCTGGACTTGCTATTTGTTTAGTGAATGTGTCCCAAAGGGATGACTCTAAAATACGATGAATGCTAAATGTCGCCATCCCAGCTCCTCTACTTGTTTTTTTTTGCCATCCTCCCCGTTTAATGTCTGGTGGGCAAATCGCACACTCTAGGCTCTGTTCTCGCGTTCTTCTCTATTGCCTTTAAAAAAACGCATAGAACAATGATGCAAGAATTGACTGCGGCAAAGCGTTTGATAATAAAAAAAAAAGTTTAGATTACGTATAGCCCATTCTCTGAAATAATTTCTGGTTTACTGGTTTGAAAAGTTGTACTTTTTTTACCATGAAAGATACATTTCCTATAACAGGCGTGGCATGGGAGCGGTTGCTGTCACAAGCCTACTAAGTGATCCCACGTTTTGTTCTTATGGATAGCGAGAGACGGCTACTTTCCTTGCCTTGCAACGCGATCAGCTAGTGTGTTGGTGCATCGTATATGTGAAGAATGTGATAAGAGAATCTGAAGAACCATAAGATTGCACGTCCCTTCTTTAAACCTCTGACGTAAACGTGCTGCTCTTCTCCACAGTCCTAATGTCACACAGCAACTGTCATAACCTCTAGGCCTTGGCGAAAGTTGTGCGACGGTGGGAACACTCAGCTATTTGTCACTCTCTCCTATCCCAGAGCAATTCTATTCGGGTAACAAGTTACCATTTTCCACAGTGCCTGTAATTCCACGACAGCATTGTGACTGGAAAGATCTGCTCTGTGCCATAGTACCTACTCTACAGTGTGTTTACTTTAACGAGTGATAAAAGATGTAGATTTTTCTAGCAGTTGTTGGTCGTGCGTAAAGGCTCCTCTAGAACAGCAAAGGCCGTTATCCGATACCCTCTACCAGGTACTGTAGCTTGGCTTCACATCAGTAACCCTTATCTGGAGCTCGTATTCACTTATATAAAAAGATTTGAAAAATGTTAGTGCCTCTCTTTTCCTAGCCAAGAGCACAGAGTGGTATCGCTATCCATGAAAACCTCTCGTTAATTGTTCGGTTATTAGGGCCGTCCAGTGTTGAGAGGTGTTGCTCCTACTGACCAATATATGCACAGTGAGGCTACCTATTTATAATAGACAAGAGGCTCTTGGTTCTTCAGCTTATCCTAATAACTGTACTTTGAATGGATTCTGTGCTCTCACTTTTTCCTCATCTTTAGATACCTTCCGTTCCAGCTTTAGCTGCTTTGGATTTATTATTCCGGCAGAGGGCGCTCTGCATCGATGCAGTCGACTCGATGTCCCTCGAGGGTCTCCGTCTTGCGGTTGATGTCATCACTGGTATATAATGCACACATAGCTCATTAGCTTCAGTTGAGGTTTTCCGCAATAGCTTACGCTTCGAAGATTATGGCACGCTTTCGGTTTCCTCAGTCTGTGACACCGAGAAAATGGCCTTGTCATCGGCTTCGACCCCGAAGACTGGGTTTAAGAAGTTTCATGACCGCAGCGCCAATATGTCCATTACAGATCTCCATTGGGTCTGTCTTGGTGTTGAGCACAGGACGGCAAACTGTGGGTCTTGCCAATGCATGACATGTAAGGCATTGAAGGAGCATAAAGGGAAATTGGCAGCAGCTAAGCCCGCTACAAAATCCCCCTCGACGACACCGTCAAAGATGCTCGTCGGAATAGTCGAGAGACGACTCTCCACAGAGGAAGAGGTCCAAGAAACTGCTCTTGTTCCACAAGCGGTTCATATCACTACTCATCTTCATCTAGAAAGATGGAGAAAAGGCGCAATAGGTCTCCTTCCACATCCTCGGATTCCTCGCCTGAGAGGAAAATGGCCTGCCCAACTAAGTCGGTGACTCCAGCCGAATGCAAGATATTCTGGCAGAAAATGCTCAATCTTCGAGAAGGCGGCCCAGCCCCCTCGAAGGAGAAGGCAAAAGGTCATGTTCCTGTTGTGCCGTCCGAAGCCAACTAGAAGTCTAAGGCCAAATCCTGCAAGCCCTCAAGCCCGGGAGACTAGCCAGTGACCCCTTGAACGGTCAAGGTCTCGACGACCGGACTAGTCCTCGTCCGTCAGACTCAATCGAGTTGGGGGTCGAGTCCTTCGAAGACTCAATCGATGCTGATGGCATTGAAGCCTGTAACGCCAAAAGCATCAGTCATCAACAACATCTGTGTCAAAGTCATTGATGCCGTTGGCGTCAAAACCTTCAATTCCATCGAAGAAAATTGAGAAGACCTTTTAAACCTCTAGCTAGGAAGGATTTATTGAAGTCCTTGTCCTTCATGTGAGGAACATTAGCCATCCGACCAGCATACATGACCCTTTGGATTAGAGTTTGGAATGCCTAATGTTCCTGAGGCCATCATTTCGGAGGAATCCAGAATGAAGGACCTTTATGAAAATGTACAGTCTGCATGTTGTTGTTCAGCATTTGTATGGCACCTTTTATCATCGGTATGATTCCAATGCGCTGTGGGCTGAACACCCTTGGGGACTGCAGTCCAGGTCAGCGGAGAGAGTAATGTAGTAAAACATGCCCGGGTGCACTCAGTATGTGTACACCCAGTGTGTAATAAGTAGTGCATAGCTGCAGACTAGTTCTAGTGCAGTGGTTGTGTGAGATCAGTAAAATGCATGCAGCAAGGCCAGTGGACTTGGGTATCTGCGTTCTGGAGGTGCTGGAGTTTGTATGCAGCTATGCCGATTTCGAGGGGTTTAGCTACATTCTATTCTTTGTTGCAGAGGAAAGAGTTAGCATAATGTTCTTTTTAAGTGTCTGTGTGCTTTCCAGGGCCGACCCTGTTCCTGTTGAGCTTCTAGTGCCTGTCAAGGGGGTGGCATCTCCATTTGGGTTCAGGCTGTTAGGCTAAGGTCCTCTTTGTGTCTTGTTGGGTCAAATTGCTTTGGTGAAGACAGACTGGTGGTGACTGGCAGATATGTCCAAACTCATGTCGTTGCTGTATTATTGCTAGAGAAGTCCTCGGTTGGCTAGTTCTGCTAAATACATTCCCAGAAAGTTGGGATTAGCAAAGAATAAGTGCTAGATGGCTCCTGGGATCTGGTTCTGATCATGGGTTTCTAGATGAGTAGGGTTAGCAAGCATTTGCATTTCTTGGGCTAATGTCGTGGAGCATAATTGCATGGCATTGAAGAAGTTCATAAATGCTATTAGCGGTGGGTTTACGAGTCTAGCACAATTGGTCCAGATTATTGGCGATGGATTGCTCTAGGTCTCAGAGCATACAGTATTCGTAGTGGAACAAGGCAATGATTTAATTCCGTTATGTACATAGTTGCTACTACGATTCGTTTTTCGAGTCTGAGGCAAAGGCTCCAGATAATGGGGGTAGATGTGGTCTTGCCTGAGAGCCTATGAAAGGGTGCATATTGAGCGGGATACCACACCAATTTTCGGTCGTGGTGGAAGTTGAGTGGTCAGGGCATTCCTTATGTGTTCATAGGTGAAGTATGGTTTTGAGTGCCTTCCAGAAAGCCATGTCGTCTTCACTGAGTCTAATGCATGGAGGCAGTGAGCTCCATAAAGTTGGCGCCAGGGTTGAGTAGGCGATTCCTCCGATCCTGGCTGGATTGGAGATGGGGGCCACTAGGTGGAGGGCAGTGCTTGACCTTAGGGTGTAAGTTGGGTGGTAAGGCAGAGGAAAGAAAAGGGGGAGATGGGTGATTTGCTGTCTATTATTTAGGTTTGAGGCGATCCAGGTGAGCGTTGACTCTTGTATTCCTAGGGAGTGCAGTCTGTCAAGGAGGATCATGTGGTTAATGGTGTCAAATGCTGCTGAGAGGTCAAGAAATGCTGCACATCCTTCTGAGTCTGCTTTGGCTTTGAGGTCGTCTCAGATGGAGATCAGCGTGGTTTCCGATTCCTGGTACACACAGAAACCTGATTGCACAGGGTCTAGAAGATTGTTAGATTCCACTAAACCATTGAGCTGTGAGTATGCCGTGTGGTCAATGAGTTTTGCCAGGAACCGGGTGTTGGAAATGGGCCTGTAGTTGATTGGTAGGAGAAGGTCGAGGGATGCTTTTATTTTTAATTAATTCTTTAAGCAGAGGTTTTACATGCAGTTTAGAAGGATTCTGGGAAGTTGGCGGAGGTGAGGGAGTTAAGAATGAACCTCGCCAATGCTCCTGCCACGGTGGAGGTGAAGATTTTTGAGGAGAGATGAGGGACATGGGTCTAGGGGGGAGCTGGAGGGTCGGCTGACTGGTAGTAGTTTCATGAACTCCTCGCTTGAGATAAGGTTGAAAGAGCAGAAAGCGGGGTTCTCGGGCGAGAAGTGGGTTGGTTCCTTTAGAGCAAGTATAGTTCGGGCGGACAGAATGGAGAGTTTGTCGTTGATGGTGGCCGTCCTGTCTACTGCTGTTTTTTTGGAAGTGTTCTTACAGGGAGTTGTAGAGAGTTTGTGAGGAAACAGTTGGGGCTGCGGTGCAGTGCGGGGTCAGGAATTGTGATGATCCTGTGGAGCCCTTTTCTGCCGCTATGGTAGTTCAGGATCCTTTTGGTGTAATAATATGCTTATTTGGCCTTTTGGAACTCTGATTTGTAATTTCTGTGGTAATGGGCGCGTACTGATTTCCTTTGCAGGGCTCTGGAAGCTTGCAATTTGCACTCATGAGTGGTTATGGGTTTTCAGAGTATCTAGGTGGCGGGGGAGGTGAGCTATTTGGCTGTAGGTCCTTTACAGGAGGGAGCTGACTTGGAAGGGGCTAGGGGAATAAAGAAATTGTTTAGCCAGGAGTAGAGTTCTGTGGGTAATGGTCTGTTTTCGGGAGTGACGGGAGGGTGCTTAGCAGCACCTCAGCCAGGTCTGCTAGTATCTTGACCTTGTTCCAGCACTTGAACTGAGCAGAAGGGGTAGAGGACCTGGTGGGGGGGGGGTTGGGGGGAATGGGGTTTTAGTTAGGAGAGAGAAGGGTATGGCAGAGTGGTCTGTCAGCTGAGAGGTTGAGGGTTGGACTTGAAGATGAGGTCGGAAGAGCTGAAAATGGCTTTGAGGGTGTGGCCAGCAGTATGCGTGGGTTCTGTGATAATGCTGGGCCCTGTGATATGCTGGGCGAGGTGAAGTGCCTCTAGGCTGTCGACCAAGGGTAGTCATGGACTAGTTAGGGAGGTCAAACCAGATGTCGAAGTCCCCCAGTAGGGTGAGTGCAGGGTGGTTAACTAGAATGCCCACTAGTGAGTCGCAAAGGCTATTTGGCGAAGTGTGTCTTAGTTGGGGGGAGTCTGTAAACTAGTAGGAAGCTGTGTGAGAGAGTAGGCTAGAGAGTTTGACTAGGAGGGATTCACAGTTAGCTGTGCTGGGTTGTGTTACAGTGGAGGTAAGAGATGTGAGGTATGTGGAGAATGGCTTAATACACCTCAGATTAATGGGTGCCTAGGATATGTCATTAATATGACACCTTAATTAATCACCTTAATAGAACACAAAGCTAATGCCCTTAATACTCACATCAATAATGCAGCCTCGAACTCCAAAGTGCTCTTCGCCATACTGAAAGAATTGGAAAGCCCTATACCCATGGCCGTACCCATAAATACCAGCAAAGCATGGTGTGTACCACCGTACAAAATGCACGTGCCTCAAACGTCACGCTCCAAAACAAATTTCTAGCCAAAGAAACACTGCTGGTTAACAAAAACTCCATCTTATCGCTGGACCCAGAACTTAGAAATCCAGAGACAGCATTCAAATTCTCCCAGGTCAGCCAAGATAAGTCCTAGATGCCATATGCAAACTCAAAGCCTCTAATTGCAAAGGTGACTGCTTCCCAGCCAAATTAGTCAAATTATCCACACCCACCCTATCACCAATCACAAAATGTATCAATACATCCTTTGCCTCCAAGTTGGTACCTTCCAGTATCAAAGAAGCTTGGGTCGCCCCACTGCCTAAAAATTAATCTTTTGACCCTACAGTACCCATAAACTACCGTCCAATCACCACTGTTCCTTTCCTGCTTAAAATAATCGATAAAACTGCTTATTCCCATATTCAAAACTACTTGGAGCAAAACCACCTCCTAGGCGCTAGGGCTTCCGGCTAAGTCACAGCACTGAAACCGATCTAAAAATCCAAATGGATACTATAAGAGATTCTGACAATTTGAGCTTTCTTCTACTATTAGATCTGTCTGCTGCTTTCGATTAGGTGGACCACGACAAAAATATGCAACACACTACTAACTAACTTTAACTACTCCCAGGAAGCCACACTCTGGGTCAAATCATTTCTATCCGAACGCGTCTCCAGAGTCAGCATTGGTAAGGAAGCCACCGACCCTATCTCAGTCCCTATAGCAGTGCCACAAGGCTCATGCCTATCGCCAACTTTATAACGCCCACACAAAGCTACTCTTTGCAGCATAGATGCCTTGGGTGTAATTTATAAGAATGTTGCCGATGATACGCAGATACTTATCCCTATCACAGGGAACCACGAGCAAGACACTATCGCAGTCAACAAAATCTTTGCTATCATCCAAAACTGGATGGCAAACAGTCTTTGTCTAAATGTTGAAAAGACGAAGATCCTCATCGTAGGATCGCCAGCCAAAATCAAAGCGCTCCACCAAGACCACTTCGATCACCATCGACTGCACACCCATCCCCATTCTCAACCAAGCCAAAACATTAGGAGTACACCTTGACACCAATCTAACATTGGCGAAACATGTCACTGCCCTCTAATCCGCTACATCCTACACATCCAAGCCCATTGCACTGAGTCGAAAATTCTTGATACCCGAAAACTGTATTATCGTAGCCAGAGCTCTCCTATCGAAATTAGACTGGTGCAATGTATTGTTAGGCGCATCCAACGCCAACATAGCGAAACTCCAACTCCTGCAAAATAAAGCAATGCGAGCAGCTCTGGGCATAAAAAAATCCGACCACATATCTAAGATTAGAAGGGAAGTCCATTTGGCTTCCTATCAAAGCTAGAATCTCCTTCAAAACACTCTGCATCACCCACAAGTGCCTTAACGAAACAGCCTCCACTTATCTGAACAACACCATAACTTTAAGAAGAATATCAGAGAACTCAGATCAAGTAACACACTACTCTCTGTCCCACAGCACCAACTCTCCAGGGCAGGGGGTTTTAGTTTCCCGGTTATGGCCCCCATAATTTGGAACTCACTCCTGGCCAACATCAGATGAACCCGCACCAGAAATTCAAGAAAATGTTAAAAACCTGGTTGTTCAACATGTATTAATGAAGCCCAACTATTCGTGATTCTACCCTGTAACCTAAGAATCATACATTTAATTGTGTCCTGTTTCTAAACACTGTCTTTTGCATGTTTTGTAATGACTTTGCCCTGTAACCAGAAATGTAAGCATACTATAATCTACGCCGTGATACCTCCGGGGTTGGGCGTATAACAAATTAAATAAAAATAAATTCTAGTGAGTGCTCTTCGATGACGGATATGGGTCATGATGGAAGTGTTTTAATGCGACAGCTGCTCTAATTTTGCTTAACTGCCAAGCAGTTTTCACGGGACCATTTAATATCGTCAAGCAGGTGTGCAAAGGGAAAGCACAGAGGCCTGAGCTGTTTTTCGAGTACGCACTACGCTATACCCACGAGCGCTGTGCATGCACAACGGTGTAACTGTTCGTTATGTTGCCTCTCGCTTACTTGACACATTGCATGGCTCTTGTGCCTCAGTGCTGTCTTGTAGACTAATTTTGTCCAACTGTGCCTGTTTTACAAGTTTAATACGGGCACATTTCTTGTTTGTTTCTGTGATGCTGTTTATTAAAAACAATCTTTAGTTCACTTGAGAGATTGGCCATTTCGACTGAAAGTTACAGCCACTCTGTAGGGTGGGCCGTATGTACACCTGCACCACTTTATTTCCATGCTTTTTTCCCCCACACATTGCTTCACTGCATTTGAGGCATTAGTAGTAAATTCTTTCTTTGTTGTGCTGCCCATATGTATTTACCACAATTTCCTGCCAACAATTAGCTCATAATATAGAGTGCCAGATCCTCGAAATTAAAAAGCTGTCTAACCTTCAGCAACCTGACAGCTGGCTTTGTATTCAGGCTGAGCGTGATATTGACGACACCATGCTGCAATTAATTACATCTTGGTGTGTTAAAACGACGTCTGCACCCATAATCTAACAATAGTGCTTGTGTCTAGTGTATGGCTTGTGTCCACACCACTAACTATAAGAACTTTCTTGGCATCTACACTCAACTGAAATAGCGGTTGCTTAAAGCCGTGTCTTTCGAATAGTAAAAGTTGGGATACATAACTTTGCTCTTCTGCCCATTCGGTTCATTTGAAAAACATTTTCCATCTGCTGGGTTTAAATGGCTTGACAAAATGGTTGCAGCTAGTAAAATTACTTGTTAATTTGTGGCCTCCCCGCACACTAATTTTGCCCATTTTAGTGACCAGTTCTGGTGTATCCTGAATGCATTATTTTGGATTTGGCTGGCTCGTATGATGCAACAAAGGAGGCTTTGTCTTTTATCTAGAAACTAAGTATTTCTTCCTTTGTGGCATTGCACAAATTATCTAGAGACCAGCAGGGCTCATTCCTGTAAACCAACACTTTGTAAAGTAAATCAACCACCACTGATGGTAAACCCCCACAATCTGCTTTGCCACTCCTCTGTAAACGAAACAATTAACGTGCACGCCATTGACAGGATGGAGCAATACATAACGCCTTATACCCTATCAACATCGTTATATTTGTTCCCCTTTCATGTACAATATGGCAAGAGTTTGGCCTTGGTTCTAGATATGGACTTGGCATTCCACGGCGATATGAGCCTCTCTGCAACACCCCCGTCTCCATCAATCCTGTGCAGTCATAGTCTATGCCTTGTCATTTTATTATTGTACTCGACTGCTTCTTGGTGTAGCAGCTCCACTGCTTGGCTGGAGCACCAGCACTGCTACATAAAAGCTTAACATATTCACGTTTATAGTTTGGCTCTCAACTTTCTTTCAGTAACTGATCTGTGCACATTTTGTTTGCAGAGTTTTTATTTACTTCGGTCATAATCGGTCAGCTCTCTGTACGTAGTTGGTAACGTGCTGCAAGTCTGAGTTAATAGACCTGAGAAAAGTGGAGCAGTTATCAGCTTGTCTGGCCTAAACGCCAATTTATCACCATTCACACTGGCTCAGTGGACTTGCAAGGTGAGTGTATTCCATACTGAAATGCTGCCTGAGGCAGGAAAGGTGGCAGCTCTACGTTGCAAGCCAGGAGGTCTGGGTCAAGGAGCATGAGGAGTATAAGGCAGTCTGTATAAGAGGCTTGAGAGATGACCAACAAATATCGGCAACGTTTTGGCATTTGTAGCTCATTGCATTTTACATCAGAAATAAATAATTTGGTTGTTAGATGGAAGTCTTTGGTTAAATGTGAACACCGAACATCTAATTTCTGTAAGTGCTTCAGAGCTTGTTCAATCATTCAGTCCCCTTGCTTCTCCCAAAGCGCAGAGAGCAATCACATGGGCTGCTTAAAGAGGTCTAATTTTCCTATCACTCTGTCCATTGTTTAATCTTCTACATGCTCCTGACAGCTCATGGTGGCACAGCCAAGCACTGATTGCTGCCAGGCCTGGTCCTCCTTGCCCATGGGCACAAATCCAACTTGTTAACCTGATAACTGCAGAGCACCATTGTTTCACATTATTGCTTCTTTTACTCTAGCATGTACTTGTCTGCCCAAAATAAAACAATTAAATGAGGGCTCACTTATTAAAAGAGAAACTTGGAACTGTCTCAGACTGTTCTCGTTTTCACGCCAGGCATTGTAGTGCCAATTGAGCTTACGTTTTCTGCTTTATGGAGCAAGGTTATCTGGTTACTGAGTTTTTAAAATTGTTTTTCAATTAGATTTTTTGTGAAATGCTCGTCTCACATGTGGCCTTGTCTGCACTTGTCTGCATCTTGGCAGGCAGCCTTGTACCTTCAACCTTACCTTTTTGAGGTTGATTAATTTATTAATAATCTGACCAATTATTACAGCAATTAGAAGCTGGAGAAATCTGGAATGAAGCGCTTTACAAAAACACTTTAAAATCAAACTTTCACTTCCATTAGACCACTCGGGATTCAATTTTTCAGAAGTTACTAGCTAATGATAATTTGCTTCATTCAGCTGCTTCTACTGTTTACTTAGAATAATGCCAGCAGTGGTTTCTTTGCAAATGCGCCTTTCGAATGGATTGTGTCCTCTCACGTATTCCTTATCTTTGATATTTCCAATATCCAGCTTGCTGCTACAGATTTTTTTTTTGCAGTAGAGGGCTTCGAAGCCTTTTGAGTCGATGTCCCTCGGAGGCCTCCATCTTGACTACTTCACCACAGGTATAACTGGCACGCGCATCGCCCGTTGGTCTCGGTTCTGTTTTTCCGCGATTCACAGTTTCGGTAATGTAACGCCTTCGATATTCTTTGAAAATGCTTCGAGTTTTCAACGCAATATGGCATCTTCATCTGTGCCGTCTATTCCTTTGTCCAGATTTAAAAAGTCCCGGGACTGCAGTGCTAAAATGTCAGTGACGGACCCACACAGGATCTGCCTGTGGTGTTTAGGGTCAAACCATCCATTTTCAGAGTGTGTGAACTGCTTGTCGATGACGGCCAAGGTCTTGAGAACGTAGAGGGATGTTGGAGAAAGGTAAGCCGTTAAAATCCCCTTCTACCCTGTCTAAACATAAATCGCGAGATGAGTCGAGACCAACGTCTCATCGTCGAAAAAGATCAATACATTCCAGAAGTGGTTAGCACCATTCCTGGTCTTTGAGGCATGGGAAAAAGACGCGCCATAGGTCGCCGCCCACTTCGTCATCCAGTTCACCTGAGGGGGGCTCTTGCTTTAGACTCCGTATGATGGCGTTCGCGAACGCGGCCTTGCCCCACTCGACAACACCAGGAGGTGATGCTCCAATCGAAAGGCCAAGGAAGCATAAGAGCCGTACGTCTTCGGACCCAGCCATTGAACCTCCTCAAGAGCGATCTCATACTTCAAGTCGAGAGCCTTCTCAAAACATAAAAAAATCGACGCCCCATATGCCAATCCTGAAAAAGTGCATCTTCGGCACCAAGATCGAAGGAGAAGCTATTGGCGCCTGGAGTGTCGACCTCCTCGACGCCGTAGATGTCAATACCTTCGACAATATCGGCAAAGACCTCAACGCTAATGTCGAAACCTTCGAAGCCATCGACAATCGTCAAGGCCATCAATGTCAACTTTGACAATTTTGACGTTGTCAGCACTCATTAGGACTTCTATAGCGCCGCCTTCTTTTGAGGCGACGCACCACAACCTCGCTCAGAGTACTTCAAAACACTCTCTTCAATTTATGAAGACACAGAGGAGTCCTCTGAAGAAGAAAGGCCATTTGGGCTCCAATATGGGATACCTTCTGTACCGGAATAACTCATATCTTAAGAGGCTTGCATAAAAAAACTTGCGGGAACGTCTTCATGAGACGAGTCGTATTGACACTCCTGAAATTGATTTTGGTAAGGCAGGTCCAGGAGATAATGCTTTAGTGAAGTTTTAGACGACTCATGACAGGGGTCATGGAGTATATGCGATGGTGCAGAACTCACGCTTGTTTTTAAACAGGACGATTTAATAGACATATTGGACAAAGCCACAGGAGGACCCAATTGTACCATTTTATCAGGCTTTGCAGAGAAGGGTGACTTTCAATTGGGAAACACCCAAGGTTGTCCCTGCTGTAAATAAGAGGCTTACAGCCGAATACAGAGCTTCTAGTTCTGATCCTCTGTGCCTATCAAAGCATCCTACATCAGAAAGCCTGGTAGTGCAGGCGGCCACTTCTTCAGGAAGACAGAATGCCTATCCCACGATACCACAGTGCAGGGATGATAAACGCTATGATGCCATAGCTAAGAAGGTTTTCTCAGCCGGCAGTATGGCTTTAAAATAGCAAGATTTACCCACACCCTTTAGGAATGTATTTATATGCCGGCTGACCATATCCCTGAAGGGGAGGAGCGAGACAGGTTCCTTATCCTTGTCAAGGATGGGACGGACGCTATGTGAAAGTCTCTCAAGACTGATCTCGACTCTGTTGAAAGCATCAGCAGAGCCATGGAGGCTAGTACAGTAATCTACAGATTTGCTAGGTTGTGGAAGTCAGGATTTGCCCCAGACGTACAGTCCAGGCTTCTCAACATGCCCTTTGACGGTACGCATCTATTTGGATATAAAGCTGATGAAAGTTTGGAGAAGCTGCAAACTTCCAAGGCGGCAGCCAAATCATTTGGAGCTGCAATAAGGCAAACCCCAACCCCCCTCCTCCTCCACCCCTCCACAGGTGCGCCTGGATAGTTAGGTCCTTTCGCCACTATTACGCATTCGGAAGGGGCAGAAGGCAGCCAGCTGAAAGAGGACATAGAAAATTCCCCCGTGGTGGATGGGGGAGAGGTACTAAGACCGCAACAGCAGCGGCTGCTTTACCTTCATCCACTGCGTCAGCTTCCCCAAAACCTCTCTGAGGTCTTGGTACACAAGACTGCAGTAGGAGGCAGGTTATCACAGCATCTGATAGAATGGCAGGCTATTAATTCAGATGCTTGGGCATTGGAAACAGTTGCCCAAGGTTACTGTTTAACTTTCCTGCAAAAACCTCAGTCATCCACCGGGGAACATCTTTTACAGTTCCAGATCCGCTCCTTATGCAGGAGATTTTTAGCCCTGCGAGTGAAAGAGGCTATAGAACTAATACCTGTAGCAGAGATGAACAAGTGTTGGTACTACCCATGTTTTCTAATCCCAAAGGAGGGAGGCGTGAGACCCATCTTGGAAGGAGGGAGGCGTGAGACCCATCTTGGAAAGAGGGAGGCGTGAGACCCATCTTGGAAGGAGGGAGGCGTGAGACCCATCTTGGAAGGACAAGTTAAGATGGTAACTTTCTCAGATCCTTCAGGTCCCCCAGCTTCAGGATTGGATGGTATCATTGGACCCTCAGGATGCTTAATTTCATGTGCCGATCCATTACACGCACAAAGTACCTGAAGTTCGCAGTTGGCGGGTCTCATCAGTTTTGGGTTCTGCCATTTTGGCTGATCTCCGCCCAGGGGTTTTCACCAAGCTAATGGCGGTAGTGGCAGCAAGTCTCGGGAGAGGGGGGATTCACGTCCACCCCCTACCTGGACGATTGGTTGATCATGGACAGTTCCTGAGAACAGGCCCTGGAACTTCTCAACTCCACCTGTCACTACGTTCACAGCCTGGGCTTCTCCCTCAATTTCAAGAAGTCCCACATGATACCATCACAAAGACTCCAATTCATCAGAGCAGTCCTGGATGCATCCCTGGGAAAGCCTCGCCACCAGAAGTGAGGGCTGAAGACATTCTGCAGATGGTGACAAAATTCCAGAATGCTCAGCGTCTACCGGCCTTCAATTTTCTGAGGTTGTTTGGCCTCATGGCATCCTGCATTTTTCTGGTGCCATAGGCTTGCCTGAGAATGAGATCTCTCCAGTGGGCTCTCAGGACCCAGTGGTCACAATTCTCAAGAAGGATGTCGGATCGCCTACAAACCCCAAACAGTCGCACTAGATCTTCAGTGGTGGGTCTGTCGGGAGAACATCTTGAAAGGAGAACCGTTTTGGCAACCATGGCCGGAGGTAACCGTAGTGACTGACTCCTCACTCACTGGGTGGGGAGCCCATACAAACGGTTTGACCATCAGTGGTCGTTGGTCCCTATAATAGTCCAAGCTATATATATCAACCTTTTAGATCTGAGGGCAATCAGACTAGCGCTGAAGGCCTTCCTGATATTTGTACGTGGAAGGAATGTCCTGATAATGACGGACAACACAGTGGCCATGTACTACATGTAGGGTCACTACCCCTGTGCAGAGAGGCAATGCAGCTCTGGTTCTGGGCAATACAAGAAGGAATCTGTCTGCAGTTCACCTTGCCGGAGAGAGCAACACGACGGCGGATGCTCTGAGCAAGCAAAGCAGAGTGTCCTGCTCAAGGGAATTTTCCCAGAGAGAAGCTCTAGGAGACGCGTTCATGGTGGCCTGGGAGTTTCCACTCCTGTACGCGTTTCCCCAGTCCCCGTCATTCCTCGTGTGATCAGGAGCTTCAGGAAATCCATAATCCTAATTGCCCCAGATTGGGCCAGGAGGACGTGGCACCCGAACCCTCTGCACTTGTCCATCTGCCCTCCGATTCATCTTCCACAAAGAGAGAATCTTCTCTCGCGAGAGGAGGGTCAGGTTCTCCTTCCGGATATCAGGATTTTCAGCCTTCACGCATGGTTTCTGAAAGGCTGAGCTAAAAGAATTAGGACCTCCCGGACGATGTAATGGAGGTGTTGCTTTCGGCCAAAAGACCAGCAACCAAATCTTTATGCCGCTGGAATAAGTTCTGCAGCTGGTGTAGAGATAAGAATTTTGATCCTTTCTTATGCAATACAGTAATGGTTTTATCTTTTCTATTGCATTTAGCAAATCTGGGGCTGCAGATTAATACCACCAAGGTAGCAGCGCTTTCCTTTCTATTTTTAAACACACTTCAGAGGAAGGTTCCCATTTTAAAATTCCTCTAGCAGTACAGTTCTTAAAGGGATTAACTAAATGTTACCCTACCCCACTCTGGTATCTGAACTTGATTTAGAACTTTTTGATGGACGCTCCTTTCAAGCCTCTACATTCTTGCCCATTAAGACTTCTTACTTTGAAAACCGTTTTTTTAGTGGCAATTACGTTAGCCCGAAGGGTGATTGAGCTACAAGCTTTATCCTATAAACCTCGTCATACTGTTTTTTACAAAGACAGAGTGGTACTAAAGGTGAAGCCTACCTTTCTCCCCAAGGTCGTTTCTGAGTTTCACATTACTCAGAAGATAACGTTACTGTCATGATGCCTACCCCCGGGCATCAAGACCAAGCCCACCAGCTCCGGGAGCAGGCATCCAGATTCTTATTAAAACCCCAACAGCCCCGGCTGGGGGCTGTTTGGGTTCAGTCCTGGCGCCATAGGCGCCAGGCTCATAGACTTTACTTACCTGATGCAGACCATGCTGCAAGTGAGACCAAGCCAATGTGAGGCCTGGATGGGACTATTTTATTACAGGGACTATTTTTTACTCGGGCGTGGTTCTGGGGAACTTCTTACCTGGAACTACTTTGGAGGCTATTTAAACCACGCCCGAACAGCAGCACACGCTTCGCGTTATTCTGCATCCAGCAGCGTAACGCTCACCGTGCCTGCAGTCGGCATTCAGTCTTCTGCCACGCCCGCCTCGAATCTGGAGCCCCTAAAACAAAGAGGAAAGAAAAGGACAAGGTTCGAAAACAAACTATTTTCGAATTCCTCACCTGATTCCGGATCCATCTCGCCTCCGGACCTAGAAAGAACATCATTTCAGTACGCGTCGCATCTCCAGCTGCAGCGCCGCGCCATACTCACCAGTCCTCAAAGCATCATTCAATTCGGCGCTGCCGCCATCATTTCTTTGACGAACTCCGGCACCTGGGGGACAAAGGAAAACAACAAGGTGAGCAGAGAAAACCAACAAATATAACTCTTATCACCCTAGACTTACCTGATTTACCACCGGAGGCATTATTCTATAACTCTCCACATCTACATGTGCCGCACCTGCAAAGAGAGAGAAAACAACACGTTAAACACGTGCAACATTTACCGGACAGCGTAGGGTAATGCAGACTCTTACCTGAGCGCCACCAGCTACCACGAAAGCATCTTCTGACGAACTCAGCTGCAAGACAAGGAAGGGGGGAACAAGAGTGAACATCGGACATATTGAACTCTATGAACTTGATACTTACTGGTCCTCGCCAGGAACATCAGAGTCAATACTCTCCGGAACTCTCCCATGCCTTCAAACCAGTGAAGTAACTGGCATCAACACGCCCCTGCAATCCATGCAGTATGGAGAGCTCATCTTTCAAGAGTATAAGGTGAGATTGCTGAGAGGGCACTTCGGAGGTGATTAGTGGGGAGGACTGTGGGGGTGCCATCACTTGAATCCACGGGTGGCTAAATCCATCTCTCCACTTGCAGGAGAATACTTATACAGGTCAAGCAGACAAGATTAGGCGGGCCAGTCCAGTCAGTCATCTCTGCACTACGCATCACGTTGGTGGAGACCGCAGCCGTCCGGGTCTGACCGACGCCTCTGTGAGAGCCAGGTGAGCGTAACAGTTACCTTCTTTTTATCATCCCCCTCTTCTGGGGAAAGAGAAAGAGAGACTTCAAAAGCTCGACCCTAGACCTGCACTGAGCTTCTAAATTTCTAGATTGCCTAAACTGCAACAGGATGACCAGTTTTTCATGGGTTATACAGGCCACAAATTGGGTCTAGCCATCACCAAACGAACTAGCTCCAGATGGATCATTTTTAACTATATCAGAATGTTACAGAACTTGCAGGTAAAGACCCTCCAGAAGATCTGAGGGCTCATTCGACCAGGGGTGTTGCAACTTTGTCTGTTTTGCAGAGGGGAGTTCGATAAAGGACACATGTGCAGCTGCCACATGGTAGTCTGTGCACACCTTTACTAAATACTACAGTCTAGATTCCTCCACGAGCCATGATTCTGCTTTTGGGAAAGCAGTATTGCACTCTGAGCATATGTGATCTTGTTAATTTTTACTCCCCCCCTCCAAATTAAGTAAACTCTTTTGGGAGTGCATCAGAGATGAGGAATACATGGGAGGACACAATCGATTCGAAGAATAAGTTACTTACCCATGGTAACATTCTTTCGACTGGATTTTCCTGCCACTTATTCTGCATCGTCCTTCCATACCTTCACCGCATTTAAACTTCTCTTGTGATTGCATGCCACGTTCTCTGAGGGAGTAACCGTCTGACACAAGGTAGTACTCTTCTCGTCAAATCGGAACTGAGACCAGCGGGCGCTGCACTTGCTACTTATACCTGTGGTGATGCCATCGTCGAGACAGAGGCCACGAGGGACCTCGACTTGACCAGGCTCCGACGCACAGCGCCCTCTACTGAAATTTCTTTTCCGAGGCAGCAAGCTGGATATTGGAAATATCAAAGATAAGGAATATGTGGGAGGAACATCCAGTTGAAATAATGTTACCATGGGTAAGTAACTTGTTCTACTGTGGTTACGAATTCCCCAAGAAATTACTATAACCTGTTTACTGGAGATACCATAGATAGTTTAATGAATTGCCTTAGAGGAGGTTGTGTGATTGGCAGTGCATCGGATGGAAAGCCAGATGGCGACCTTCCTCTGCATACTCTTGGTCTCAATCTAAACCCTTTAGTGCATAGGCCATACTGGTGTAAATACACATAGGTATGTTATTTTCTCCTCAAGGGCTCAGTCTGTAGCCAGCTTTTACGTCCCTAAGGTAATTATGGGTCAGTTGCATCCCCTTCGTCATAGTTCAGTTTCGTAAATTGACCAACAATTAGAAACGTTGATGACACCTTTCACCAGTAAGTTAGATTTCTAGCAGCGTATTCATTCACTGTGGCATTGATGGTGAAAATCCTCTGCAGCCAGGACCTGAAATATAGGCAGCACTTCAGAGTTCTCTATGACACCTCCAACATCTTCTCAGACTCCAGAAAACATTGCTTATGCTCCTGCCAGCATACTGATAATCAGTAACCTGGAAAAGCGTAAAACCTGTTAAGTCTAAGGTCTTTAAGTATGGGTCTGAACGTCAATGCACCCCCTCCCACTCCTCTCTGCTGGGCATCTACACCAAGATGAGGAAGGCTCTCATCTGTCCAAGGCATTCTACCCTGGAATCACTAAGTACATTCTATGCTCCCACACTCCAAACAGTCATGGGTCTCTTCTGTATATGAAATGTTAATGTTTACTGGTGTCTCAAGAACAGTGCGAAGGAATGGAAACAATGCCTCCTCAGTCGTACAGAAAGGTCTCTGTAATTTCTGACCTTACACCCCAAGAAGCTATCTTTTCCCTCCAATACCACTGGTTGAAGGTATACTTTCCTCACCTATGTCTGTCATTCAATGGCAGGGGTACGACAAAACAATATCGCCATCCCGACTTGAACTTCTGTTCCGGAGGAAACCCCCTCCACAAAAGTATATGTAGTATAATTGAGGAAATAAAACTGGCCTTCATTAACGTCCTTTGAATGCTCCTTCAGAAAAGAGCATGCAAACTTGCTACCATGACCTTGAGGGTGACCCGTTCCACATCTTCCTTATGGAAATATGGTTGTCTGTGTGAGTCTGTATAATCCGATTTCCCCTGTGTGTGACACGTTTTCCTATGGGTACAAAATCGGGGCATGATTTTGTTTTTTAGGCAGCACCAACAAAATTATTCTCCAGTTTTTTCACTAAGACTGGCACATATATGGCCGGCGTGCCTATGTGCCTGCTTCCTCATGTTCTACACCCAGTCATCGTCCCCCTCCTTTCCACGATGTTGGGACTAGACTTGTGTAATACCATGTGAGAGTTGCCATTTATTGTGGTCCTTTTGTTCTCCTTAATGTCTTTGTGTTCCCTTGTTATCAATATTTTTTGGTTTTCGCCTCCACCCTCCTGTGGCTGGCTAAAAGGGACTCCCTTGTTCCTGCAAACATCATTTTGTGGTCTCTGACCCACCTGCACCCTGCCCCTGGGATGCCATTCCCAAGAATGCATCCTGGGCTGTGCACTCATCCTCTGAGGGCAATTATGGTCTAGACGATCGCTCCATGGGGGATGCTTGGCTCAGTTGGTCCTTAAAGTTTAAGTTAGCACAGGGCTCAGCAGCTTTTTAGATGTGTTGATCTATTTTGTTGGTCCTCTTGTTCATAGGAGAATTGCCTAGCCTTTCACTGCTGTACTGTCCTGGTGGGTGGGTCCAGACTGATATGAAAATGGATATTTCTCCTTTGTGAAAGGTAGGTACAATGAGCTGAAACGTGCTTGTAGACCTTCCTGAGTGGGAAACCTCCCATAGAACAGGTTATCTGAACCATGCTATTTCTCAGTAGAGTGCTCCCACGATATTGTAAAATTATAGTGTATTGTTTTGTCATCTGAAGTTATTTGTAAACAAGCCATAAAATGAACAATGCATCAGGAGTGCCCTGTATATTGTATGCTTAACCCATCATTTGCTGTGTCTGGAAGTTCGGAAGTTTCATAAAAAATGTAATGTTCACAATGTTAAAGGAAACTCCTAGCCTGAGCCGCGTACATAGTATGGTTTGATGGGAGGCAGGTTAATTATCAATTCAGGTGGACAAGCTGGTCCTTGCCTGTCATTGATATCAATTGTATTCAATATAGCTTTAATTATCACTTTCCGGGGGATGACAAGGCCCCTAACGACCTTAAGCCTGAGTGAGGTATGCACAAGTGCAGCATTCCAACACTGTGCATCCATAAGTGATATTTATTGCTACACTTCTCTGGCTCGACCTCTGTGTGTAAAGTTTTGCTAAAAAGAGAGCAGGTGTTCGTTTGCTTTCCTCAGCTGGCTCCCTCCTATGGACCAGCCTTCCCCTCCCTGTGCGCCTTGAGTGGGAAATTCTGGAAGCTCCTTAAGACTCTACTCATTACCTCCTCTTTCCTTTCTTCTCTCCCTTGCTAATCCCACAGTTGTTGCGATTGGTGTCCTGGGCCCTTATACATTCTCGGCTCCCTGACCTCCCGTACCCAATCGGCCGAGCACCTGTCTATCTGCACTTACACCCCTTGTGGCTCCAGGCCATGCGGCACTCAATATTCCCAGCACTTCATCTGTGGCTCACCAATGAGCTCAGACTCCACATCGCTGACCCCCATGCCTTCTTCCTTGCTGCACTTACACATTGTGAATACTCACACGGCATAGTAGGTTCATCCTGTCCACCCCCAGCCACCTCCCACTGCTCTTATATATTGTGTTTATTTTAATGTATTCTAATGTATTTCCCACTCCTGCTGCCTCCCTTGCTCTGTGGGCGCTTTGAAACAGTATTTTCTTATTGTATTGTATAAGCGCCAAACAATAACATTTATGATAATATTAGCACCCAGAGCTGCCATCTGGTGTTCTGATACTTTTTTCTTTTTTTTTTTAAGGGAACAAGACTTTGGCACAGTTCATGCTTCCCTTAAAATGAAATTACCCATATGTTTGCAATTGAAAATGTGTATTTCCAGGACATGAATGTTAGCAAGGTGGTGTGCAGGTGAATGGGCAGAGGGTTGAAATGTGGCACTCCAGTTGGCACTTGGCCTGAGGCACCAGCTTCAAGGACTGGATGAAAGCTGGGTAGAGGTGCAGCAGGCCGACATGAAATACTCTGGGTAAGTCTCTCGCAACCAGGACTAATGTGGCACAGAGACTCCCAGGACCCCCCTTGTCAATTTGCATATTTAAGTAACTTTGGGTCTCACCCTAAATTACTAGGGGAATCCAGATGTGGACCCCTTGCTCACTATTCTTAGAGAGGCACAGCTCCTCCCTACTGATGAGGTCCAACCAGACTGAAACACGTGTCTGGGGATGCTGTTGGTACTCTTGTTCAGAGGAGAATTGCCTAGCATTTCGGTGCTGGACTGCCCCAAGGCAGGACAAAGACTGATATGTTTGGGATATTTCTTCTCTGTGAAAGATTTTGAGCTAAATACTCTGGGTAAGTCTCTCGCAACCAGGACTAATGTCTGGCAGAGAGACTCCCAGGACCCCCCTTGTCAATTTGCAACATGAAATATGGGCAGCTACTTGCAGGTTTCGGTTGCGTTCCCAGCCTCTGGATTGTAAAACTCTCCTGCAGGTGCTAATATTTAATGCAATCATAATCGTAGAGCAAAGCGAGCTCTGGAGGCTAACTACAGTGTATGGTATTGCAGCAGATCTGTAGATGTATAGACTTGATGTAACAATTGATCACTGGTTTTAGTAAACTTCTACTGTAAGTGACTAAGCAGAGTGGGTGGTGTAGCAGGCAGAGAACTGGACAAACTATGTGGAATATTTTAGTTATGCGTCCATCTCACTTTCAGGCGAGCTGGTATAAAGCAACAGTGTGATGAGGTAGAATGTCAAGGAGTTCGGAATAGCTCACAGGGTGTTCACTTGTCAATATGATGCACTTTCCCCAACAAAATGAAATATAGTTTACACTGAGATGAGGATACACTAACTTAAACTTTACATGGAGACAATGCAGTGTTGTACAGTAGCGATACTGTAATTATTGTGATGAATCCAATGGAGTCATCAGATTCTCCTCCCATGTGGCTAGGGGACGGCAGCTGCAACCTGATCCTCACACTGAGGGTGGTTACATGGGAGGAAACTAACAGGGGCTGTGGAGTCTCCCGGAGCAGTGGAGAAGCACCTGGAGGTTGTCGCTCTGCAAGGCAGCCGGCTTTACACTCTGCCGAGAAGGAGAGCTGGCATGCGAGTGCAGAGCCGCGCCTGGTGCTGTGGAAGCATTCGCACACTCCAACCTGGAAGGCATAGGAAGAAGCCATAACTCAGAGGCGGGAGCAACATCGGGAATGCTGGAGAATACTTGTCAGTCTGCCCAAAGCAGCTGGGGACCCTGAGGCGTACCAACAACCACGCCAAAAAGTCCTTGAAAGGTACAAGATTGCCAATGCAGAAAATATATCTACAAAGGCAAAGTTTGTTTGAATGCATTAATTAATAGATATAGGACTCTACAGTCCTTTTCAGCCCCATGCAACCCCTTGGCGAGCCTTTTGTTTCTTTTTCCAATTAGTATGAACATTTTGTGATAGCTTAGGGCAGCATACCGGTTATCTTGTCTTAGGCTGATCAGACAGTTGCAGCAATCATTGGTTTTTCTTTGTCAAAAGAAATGAAAACCTGTTTGTGCACCCAATGCCTTATATCTTTATAGTATACAATGAATGAAGAGAGGAACAAATAGTATTTAATTGTTTGTTTTCAATGCTTTAGGCTATTATTGCATTCTGTTGACAGCTTAGTTTAAACCCTCGACACGTGTTTCACTGCCTTTTAAACATTTGAGACAGTTCTTCAGGAGGGAATTTTTAGTGACATCAATTTGTATCTAAAAAGTGAAAAATAATGGTTGAAACATTTTGTACTTGATGACCTTTTTTTTTTTTTAAAAGGAAAAACATTTTCACTCGCGCATTTACTTTTACCATGAATATTTTTTTACAGATTCCAACCCTAATCTACAATTTGTATGCTTTGCATTTGTCAAAAAGACATTTCATCTTAAATATTGCTTCAACGATGAACTTAAATGCCATTATTTTTATACTTCGTTTTTCCGTAAATTTAATAGATTATTTGTAATGTTGATACGGGCACTCACTGTTTTAGCTTTTGTTTTGCTGCTGTTGGTTTCTTGTAACCATGAAGTACGTGCCTTAATGTGTAAGTCTCTCGCGTTTTCGCCTCACAATTGAATATGCTTAAGCACAATCTAAGTATAGGGAAAACAAGTAGTTTTTAATTTAAAAAGAAATATCCCGATTATTTTCCAAAATTTGTACATCGTTTGTTTAGCATTGCTACATTGGCTCTTGCTAATAGATCGCTAGGTTTTTGCTGCGTCTTGCTTACCTTAGTTCTTTTTTACTATCTTTTCGGATGGATGCGCGGCCTGTTAATCAGTGTTCTGTGCTCCCAACTTCTGGATTTCTGTACTTAGAGTGTCACAGACATGTGAACATTGTGATCACGTGACCGCTGTTCGTCCATTTTGGATCGGTGATGTCTGTAATAGCCTTTTTAGTTTACGATTGTAGTCTAGAAGCTATGGTGATTTTATTATTATTGCGGCGATTATGTGTGATTATTAGACTTGATAATCTATGTGATGTCTCGCATATTTATTATATTATAATTGGTGAAACCTGGGTCATGTGAACAATAGTGTCACATGATCGCTACGGCTCCATTGTGAATTGGGAGCAATTCAGTAATAGTAATTAATTCTAACTATAGTGTCACATGATCACTATTGATTCTAATATACTTTTGACTTCAATCCCGTTTTTTAGTATGTTGTAACATTCCTAGTCTTGGTTATTGTTTACTGAGTGCACCGTACAGAATTAAATTAAAATAAACATTTTAACGTACTTGCATCTTTTGTAAATCATTCAAAACTTTTCAATAATTAATGGCTAATTCCTCTCAGGCTGAACAATGGGCGATAATGATTCTTGTTTATAAAAGGTGTACAAGTTCAGTGTCCGAATTCAAACCCGTATGGCAACTGTCCAAGGTACAGCTCCAGTAAGCTTCTGTGGACCTGAGGATTTTTTCCAGGTTGCCACCTCTCTGTGGCTTGGATATCTACTCTATGCCGAAGAATGTTATTTCTTTTTTTGGTTGATTTGCATGCTCTGTGATCTGATGGTAGCCTAGTGGATATCTGATATAGTTTTTCATGATGGCTCTTAAATGTTCTTGAATTCTTATTTTTAGTTTTCTCGTTGTACTTACAACATATATTTTGTTGCACATGCATTTCATAGCGTAGACTACTGTTTTACTGTTACAATTTATGAAATTTTTAATCTTGTACTTCTGTCCATTTGGCAGGCTGATGCTTTTCTTCCCATTTTCTGAAAAGGGGCAGCATATGCATGTGCCACATTTATAATTTCCTTTAAGTGGCTTTCTATTCCATAGTTGTGTTAGTCCTGTGTCTTGTTTTTTGAATGAGAAATGCGAGTGACTCAGAATATCCTTTAGGCTTTTAGCTTTCTTAAAGGTGATGTGAACGTCGTCCTCTATGTATCCTGCTATATCTTGGTCCATTTTGAGAATGGAGACCCTGAGTAGATTCACGGATTATCAAGTATAATCCTGTAGGCTTTCTTCTTTTTTGAGCCTAAATAAATTGTACCATCTGGTAACAAATGTAACCATTGGGTTGGTTTGCCTGTTAATTTGAATATGGTTTTGTTATAAAGGATTAAATAACTCAATTGTACCAAATGAATTTGTGCAAGCTAAATGATTTCATGCTATTACTTTAAATGTTTCTCCGGTTTTGTTTACTTGAGCATGTTGAGTTTATGTTGAAGTACAAACCTGGGATGATTATTCCTTTTTTATTTTCAAAAGAACCTTAATTTTCTTTGTTTATACATTTGTTGATTTGTGCTAATAAATTGTGATATACAATCTTTTTTCAGATTATTGTGTTGTCATGTTTCCTTAGGCAGCACGTTGTACACATTTGTGCACTGTTTCTGTTAAAAGTATAAAGTGGAAGGTAGTTCAAGCAATTGGACGGTTCACTGCTTGGCAAATATTGTCGACTAGAACTAATGGTCTAGTAATTAAAACTAGAATCTACATCACTTCCCTATTTAGGAGAGTGTCTGGAGGGATTTGCTCATACAGAGAGATAGGATGCAGTTAATAGTTTTGACTGGCATACCTTGAATCCTTTTCCTGTTGGGACATCTACTTTTGCTTCCATTTTGAGAATGTGCCAGTTTTTCTTCAGTATTTTTTGGATTTGCTTTGCATTGGCACTGTATGGAGCAATGAACCTGAGTTTTGGTTGTTCTTTTTTGTTATCACTTGCCTTTTTATTTTTTAACAATTCTGTTCTTGATTTGTTTTTGGTCTTTTCATAAGTTTTGTTCAAAAGTTTTTTGGTATAACCTCTTTGGAATTTCTCTATTGCTGTTGTGGCATGTTTTTCATATTCCATTAGTTCTGTGCAATTACTTTTTATTCTGAGTATTTCACCATAGGGTATATTGTTTATAACATGGTGTGGATGATAACTTTTGTCATGCAGCACTGTTTCCAGCTGTTGGTTTTACAAATAATGTAGTATGTAATTTTCCATTTTTGACATTTATTTGTAGGTCCAGAAATTGTATGGAGTTGGGGCTTTGATTTAATGTAAACTTGAGATTATATTCATTTCTGTTGAGATAATCAACCTAGTTGTTAAGTGTTGAAGTATTTCCTTTCCAAATAATAAGAATGTCGATATATCGTCCCCAAAATATTATATTGTTAGATGTGGTTAAGGCTTCATGAGTCCAAGCGTGTAACATTTCAAAGTAGCCAACGTATAGGTTGGCGTATGACGGTGCAAATTTGGCTCGCATGGCTGTCCCCTGTTGCTGTCTGTAGACTTGATTGTTGAATAGAAAAATATTGTTTTTTAATGTTTAATGTGAAGTTAAGTATTTCTAGTATCTCATTTTGTCTGTAGTAAGATGCTGATCTTGGTTTGAGAAAGTAGGTGGTAGTTTCCAGGCCTTTTGTTTGTATAGAGAGAGAGGAGAGACGTCCAGTGTAACCATTGTGTAGTCTTGTTCCCAATTTATTTCTTCTATTGTTTGAATGCAGCAAATGCAAAGTACAAATGCAAGATTCAATCAGAAGAATGTCTTGAATGCAGATAAGATGAAGTTTAAAAGCAAAATCCACAATGAAATACTGAAACCGGAGATGCCAGTGTGGGGTAGAAGTTTGAGCAAGTACATTTGAGCAAAACATTATCACACACAGATCTACCAAGCAGCACATGGTATATGCTATACCGAAGAACTGTGAAATGCATAAGAGCTCTGGCAGGTGAATACCCCAGGCAGCTGAAGTTGAATCTAAGAACTATGAAACGCATAGGAAGTCCTGGCAGGGGAGTATACCAGGTAATCTGCAAAGGTACAAGAATTCTTGCAGAAAGATGGTTAGACATTTTTGCTTGAGCAGTTCTTTTTAATTAAAAAAATCTTTGCGAGTCCAGTGAAGATACCAATGAACCTTTGGCTATGGAGGCATTTTGCCATCCTGTTTAAGAATCCAGGGGAAGGGGACCATCCTGGATTCAAGGGTCTTTCTTTGAGGACCTTTTTGTTGGAGTCATTCTTCCACTTTTGGTTTTGAATAGTTTTTCTAACATCAAGTTAAAGACATATACTTAGAAAGAAAGAACAAAAGGTGCAAGGAAGAGGATCTGGATATGTTTTTGACACAAGGATAGCTTTTCAGTTACTGACATCCTGACACAGACAGATCCTTAGTTTTAGTTTCTAGGTAAGGAAGTTCCTCTTTAGACTAGGGCTAGAGAGGTGTTTTTCCAACCAATTTCTATTTCATAAAAATGTCTACACTTGACAATACAAAAACCTTGTGTCATTCTGTCATTTCAGACTCCTCACATATTGCATTGTGTATCAACTTTAAGAAGGCAATTGCAGGGCTGTCTTTGAAAAAAAATAGAAATAAATTACAACACACTAGTCTTTGCCGGAGAGGATATAGTAGGCTTAATAAAAGTTTAAACCCATATAGTTATGGTTTGCAATTATTTGAAAAAGAGAACGTTTCTTACCTAGCACTCCTATGTCTTTGGCAATTCTGAATAGTGGAGGAGATTACTGCTGCACTATCGCCCATTAACCTCTTTGAATTTAAAGTGAACAGATAAGAGGGTGGGCAAGGTAATTTAAATGGCTAGCTGTGCTACAGAAATTTCAATTTAATTGGCAAATTGCTATGCAACACTGCTTATTTTAAACCTTGCATAAGTGTGAAGCAAAGTGGACTAGGAGTACAGTGGTCACTATGGTGAGTAACCTTTTTCTTTTTACAGCTTTTCTCTTGGAGGACATTCTGGAAGTGAACCCGGAAAGTGTAATTATCGGTCAATGGTGTTGCAGAAAAAAATCTGATATCTCAATGAAGAACGTACTGCCTTGTTTTGACACAGAATATTTGGCTAGGCCAGGAGTCTGCAACCTTTGGCTCTCCAGATGTTTGGACTACAACTCCCATTGGCCCCAAACAGCAAAGTCAATGGTGAGCGATCATGGGAGTCTATCTAAAACATCTGGAGAGCCGCAGGGTGCAATCCCATTGCACTAGGTTTACATGGTTTAAGATGGTTAACTGAAGATCCTGGAGCTTCCTTGCTCCAGATACTTCCACAGAGCTCATACTGGTGAATTTGTAAACCACATTATGATCGAAGCAGATTCCCCAAAATCAGTGGGGTACGAGCACCTTGCGCCTTTCACATCTTGAAACTGGATTTGTGGCTTTCAGAATGGGTCCTTCCATATTCGGATAGGATTCAACGACTAGAGCTCACTAACTCCTGGCGTCCCCCCTGGTACTTCTGTGCGGCTCTTTTCGTCTTTCTATACTTGCTGCACACTGAGGCCTATGGGCAAGTTGCGCCTTTTAAGAAATAATTAACATTAACATCAAATTCCTGTGATTAATGCTGAAGAAACATTAGCAATACTCTTGCTCTTTCTCTCCAGGACAGGCTTCCAAAGGCTCGCCTCTTCGTACCATGCATCTTCCCTGCGTAGGAGTCGCGCACGGCTTGTCCTTTCTCTCTCCATACAGAGTTCTTATTCTGTGCATGAACGTAGAAAAGGTTTCCTTCCTTTACGGCGGCCCTCAGATGTCTGCATTAACTGAAGCCAGTAGGGTGGAAGGAGGATTGTTGGTACTTTCAGTAAAGAACTGAAAACTGTTCTTTCTGGTCCCATTTTATGCAGACATGTCATTTCTGAGGGGTCCTCATTGGACTGGAAGTACGTGTCCCCTAGGGTGAGTCATAACCAGTGTGGTCCCACTTGCCTAGACCCCTAGGGAGGGTTTTACGGAGCAGCCTCACCTGCCTAGACTCGCAGGGAATGGCTCCCCTCTTGGGAGAAGGGACACATTGTCCAGATTCGTCGCACATAATTGTGGCTTGCTGACCTCCTCAGTATAGTTCTGTATTCATAAGTGAATGGATAGCCCTTTTTTCAGCTGCCAAATATCCATTAGTACAATTCTAATAGGCTGATCCCCAACTGTTGACTGCATGAATACAGTCCTGCCACAAGAGTTTTCAACTTACTTGAGTACCATAGGCCTAAGTTTCTGGATGGAACAGACATTGGTTACATCTCATTCTCAAGCATAACATATAACCCTCTGCCACTAGCTAGGTTAGGTATCCCTACTGGCCAGAACACACCCAACTACTTTCAACCCATGAAACCTTCTAATCGACTTCACTTTAAGAGGGCATGTAGGAAACAAATTCAGACTTAAAAAATATGACCCAGGATAACTTCCTAAAACCAACGCTCCTACCCAATAAACCATCTGGTAAAGGCATGCAGCTCAGTAACCTCCTGAATCAGAGATTGAGAGGACAATTGCCATTCACACTTCTAAAATAAATTTAAAATCTAAACACCCCTTAAAATTAATGGCACGACTGGCAACTACATTCTCAAACAAAGAAGAAAACTAGAATGTAAATGTTGCAAAGCAGTTTCCCTCACTGGTCATGCTATCCGCTACCTCTACAACCAAAGGTACAAAGCCATGATTGAAAGAAATCTACTACCGTAGCAGACTGATTTGATCCGCTAACACAAGTAGGGAAGCCTTTAAAGCCCATGTCAAATGGCCAACAATCCCAATCCTTCCTGAGACCTGGCCAATAAACTGGTTTCCTCCAAAGATGCATTACATAAAAAACATGGTTGTTATTAACCACAGATTGGCTTGCGATATCCAGCAAGACCTAGTATTTACCACAAAACACTATCCTGCCCCGTCATTAAAGACTGCATTGAGTCGCTGGAAAACTGTATTGTTGGGATGTGCAATCCCACCAGTGAAATCCGTGAACTACTTAAGCTTTCAGTGATCAGCTCCATCATCAAGAAATGTGCTTCTAACTGGCTCGATTCTGCTAATTACTGCCCCATTTCCAATATTCCTCTTCTTGAAAAGCAGTGATGAATAAATTCCAGTCTAATTCTTCTTCCTTGACTTCCAAATGGACTTCAGGCTGACTGAAACCCTCTGTTACATAGCTTACATAACCCGTTTAAAGCGGTGGATACGAACACCCTGGCCATCCTTATTCTTCTTCACGTCACCTTAGCCTTTGACACTGTTCAACATTGCCTCCTACTTAAACACCTTCAAAATTCCCTCGGTCTGAATAGCTGGGTCTTTAACTGGATTGAATCAAGGAGAGAACATTGATCATTCTCAACACCTTCCAATTTGCTTTTCTTGTTATGGGACGCAGAGATTTGAAAGGTGCTTCTGTTAACAAGTGTCCTTGATGCCTCGATGGAATCCTTGGACATTCTAGAGCCTTCGAGACCAACTGCTCCTCAACCTTTTGCTGATGACGCTCAACTGTCCTATCTTGACCATACTGTGTTGAAATGTACACCTGTGTGTGTCACCCTCATCCGTGACTGGGTGGGAGACAGCCACCTATTGCAATAAAATTGGAGATCCACTTTGGAACTGTTTCCACATCTCCCGTTGTTTAATACCATGGGTGCACCCCCTATTTATAAGAAAAGCATGTGTGTACTCATGGCAGGTTGCATTGGGTGGTTTTACTATTTATTTTAACTCTTCCAATGTTTTTAGGGGTGGGGTACGAGGGTTTTGGCAGGGGCATATACCCCCCCAAACCTACTCCTCTTCTGGTAGGGGATTTGGGTTGGCTCCTGATTTATGATGTTTTGAGAGCCTGTAATGGGAGACTGCAGGGCAGCGCCTCCTTAGTAAAAACAGCTTTTAGGTGTATTATCTACCAGGGTGGCCGAGGCACCAGTCCATCAAGTGGCCAGGCGCGTGGGCTGTACTATATGGTAAAACTTGCATTCCATGATGGCCTTGGCATCGCTTCCCTTTGCCACCATTTTCTCTAGCCTGATCAGACTCATGCAATGTTCCTCCTGTGCCCCTGAACCCAAACATGTTCCCCTCACCCTGAGGTTACAGCTGCCAATTTACTTGCCACCTCCCAACCACCAGCCCCCACTTGCCTATTTTTCACATCCCTTCATGCCCTGTATTTCATTTCAGCCACCATTGACCTAGCAAAATAACTCAATTTCTGTCCATGGCGGCCACTTTTGTAGGTTTGCAATTGAGATTCAGCCTGACGAATCACAGAAACTACTTCCTTTAAGTAAAAAAGCCACTGGCACCACTGCTCGCATGCCAGACATGCTAATTGCTCTACACACCTTTTAACATCTGCTGATGGTCCAGGACATAGGGTAAGGCCCTTCTTTTGCTTGCGCCACCAACAAGGACCCAAGTGCCATTACCTGCTGGTAACCCCGCCCCTCAATCCCCCCCACCATCTGAGGTGCATATGGCTTGAATAATGGGGTCAGTCACAATGATTTATTACTCATGGACCTATTCCACTCGAAAGTGACCCAAAACCTTGGTTCATTTGTACTGTGTGCCTATGCGCTGGAGGAAGTTTGCAGAACAATGTTGAGGGCCCCTTATCTGTTAGTGTGATGCCCACTAATAATTGTAGAAGAATGTTTGTTCAGTTTGGATCTCATTAGTTATTCTGGCCTTATATATTGCCCTACTGCTAGTTAAATAAATGGAGTCTATGGAGGATTACTATTCTCCTAACCAGAACTTGTTAAAGAAAAATGGCAACCATAATAAAAACTACAAAGCCGTGTACAACTGTTAATCGTATGTTTCAAATTAATACCTGTTTTAATTCAGTTTACAGGCACTGTCCAAGGGTTGTACTTGGAGTAATGGGCAAAGAAGGTTGGGTCTGAGTGTATCCAGGGCTTTGTCCTTTTCTATGGATTTGAAAAACGCTTTTGATTATGTTTCTAAAATACATACCTGGCATTCTGTCCTACTGCTGATAATCCATTCAGAGCTAATCTGCGCCATCAAAAATGTATATATTGATTAATTTGTCAGTGCTATCAGGTCCTAAGTGAGAACCCTTTCCTGTAAACTTTCCTGTAAATTGCGTATTGAAGGATTTGTTCTCCCTTTACATATTCTGCTTGTTTATTGAAGACATTTTTAGTCAAATTGGTGCCTTAAAAGAGGTGCCTAAAGATTCCCCAGTGAGAAATTAAGAATTCTGATTTTCGCATATGCCGTCTTGATAATGGAGCACCTGTGGGATTACAAAAACAGCCTGATTCCAGGACATGTCAAAGTAAGGGCTTGTAATACATATGAAAACAACCGATTACATACAAAGTGCTCAGGACTTTGATAAATGACTATTTGCATGAGATAGAGCAAAGATTTGGAAATGTGTGTTCAGTTATCTTGGTGTGAATTTAAGTTGTAATTGTTAGAGGCGCACAGTTACATAGGTCATTTGATGCTGCCGTGACATGGGAAGCCACAGTAGCCTTTTCCATGCAATATTGCAAGAAAATAATTGCTCTGACGTTTGGGGGTCTATGAGAAGCCTTTTATAGTTCAGAGCTGTACAGACATGCTAATGTTTGTCAATTAGCTGTCATCGAAACCAGCATACTGAAAATATTGCTGGCCATTTCTTTCTGAACCCCTGGGTTGTTACTATATGCAAAAATAGATAAATCCAGCATAGTTTGAGGCACAGTTTAAAACCCCCCCTTAAATTTGGAATATTGAACAGCCTTATGATTGGGTCCTCTGAAATATTGTACAAAAAAGTTGTGGGACTTCTCTAGCCCATTGGTATTTTGAGAATAGGACTTCTTGGGGACAAGAAGCGTAAATAAATTAATTTGAGCTTCCTCTTTAAGGGCATGATATAAGATTCCTTTTGGGTATCCTCACAGTATCCGCTTTCAAATGCAGCTGAAGCTAGGGGAAGTTTGCTGTTTGGTATTTTTCCACTTCAAATCTAGGAATTGCTTGGAAGCACAGGACAAGATTTTGGACTTTGAACTATATTATATGGGAACAAGTGCCTTCTACTGTATGTTCTAAGGATATTGCAAGTTACTGAGAATCCTAAAAACGGGACAAATCCTCCCTCTACTAAAACCCACTCTTGATCCAGACAACCTATGTGACTATCGCCCCTTCACCCATCTTCCCTTAAGTAAGATCGAGAAAGCACAACTGCAGCAACACCAACAATCTTCTCCAAACCTACCAATCCCGATACAGACCTAGATGCAGCATGGAGGCAGCAACCATACAGCTGGTCGACGCCCTCAACATCCCTGATGGCCACCCCTGCCTCCTGGTTCTACCCGACCTCTCAGACCCTTTCGACTCAGTAGACCTCCAGGTGCTTATGGACATCTTAGATCGCCTCATAGGGATCAGCAACCTTGTCCTATGCTGGTTCAAGTCCTACCTCGCCAACTGCAAGCAGTTTGTTTAGATGGACTCCTAGATCGCCAATGCTACCAATCACCTGTGTAGTCCCGCTGGGTTCAATTCTCCCCCCACTGATCTTCAATTTATATAAATCGAGCCGCTGGGAGCCCTCCTTGCCATACACAACATCCACATACTAATAGGCTTGCGACACGCAGCTATACCTCAAGATCGACTCCATCAAGGCCATCCATGGGCTCAAAACCTGCCTCTCGCTGATCCAGTCTTGGATGTCCGGCGCATACTTGAAGCTCACCTCCTCCATGACTTAATTTCTACTCCTCACCAACACCGAACGCCCAGACATACATGCCTGGCTATCAACCATGAATTCTTGAGGGCTTCACACCCTAGCTCTCCTCCTGTGCTGAGTCCCTCGGGTTCCACATCAACAAACGCCTCTCCTTGAAGACACACATAGCTAAGCCGTTCAAGTACTGGTCCCATCCCACCTGTATGCGGGCAATGCACTCCTGAAAGGCCGCCTGTCATCGTCCCTTGTGCCCCTCAGAAGTGTCCTACACGCGGCTGCACGCCTCATCAAGGGTGTATGCAGATTTGACCACATCACACTGGCCCTCATCGACCTTCAGTGGCTCCCACTGCACGCACGGATCACCAAGTCTCATTGCATCATCTATAAGGCAGTCACCCAGCGACATCGCAGAGAAACGCTGCATCTGCGGCAGACAGCACACCACCAAAAGTCAGGACATGTGCAGACTTGAAGTATGCCACTGCAAAAAGGAAAGGACCAGAAAATGAGCCCTCTGCCTACGCCCAAGCACTATAGAACCTCCTCCCTGTAGCCATCAGACTCACCCCCACACTCCTACATTTCGAAAAAGTCTCTCCTCAACACCTAGGCCATCACGTCAACCCTCGCACCACCTAACTCGCTAGATGTCATCAGCCCCTTTCCTCGCCACCACCCGGTACAGCTGTATCACTCCTCTGTCCCCCCTGTATCCTGCCCTAGCTGTATATCTGTTCTGTTTTCACTGAAAAGCACTCCATTGAACATCTGTAATGTTGTACACCTCTGTAAAGCCATCCGTTATGTATCTGTATTGGCTTAGCGCTTTTGGAAAGCGCTCTGTTGCTTCTCGAAGCTAGGTCTGTGCTCAAATAGCATAATAATGGAGTTGCTTTATAAGTGGTTGTGGATCTTTTATTCCTTGTTACATGGTCATAATCTGTCACCACCTTCAATACATGGCCCGTTGTTTAATGCAAGAGATCTTCCAGTTGATACTGAGCAGTGTAGAATCTGTTTGGATAAAAACAAAACTAATATTCAGTTTCTAATGTATTCCAGAAAATAGTTAAAGCAGTTTAATTAAATCCATCTAAGAAAGTTTGTTTTGTGCTTTAAAATAACGTGCAGATTCTTGCTTGGTGTGTAACTATAACAGTGCACAAAATAAACATACTACTATAAGTAGTTCTGTGTCAATTAATGGATGTAAAGTGTCAAGAAAACTATTTGAGCAATAAGACCTGAGGTGGGTGGCAATTACCGATTAAGTAATGACCCAATATTACTTTTCGTAGAGTTTTGCATACCAAATTGGCAACTTTTCCAAAAGTTGAACAGGTTAATATGAGCAGTCGAGGCAATGGTAGTGAATAATTGTCGCAGTTGGAAGTTTTTCAGTGGTCCCTAAGGTTGTAAGCCTTGGGCCAGAGAGCAAGTGCAGATGAGATGAGGTTGCGGGATGGCTTTGGAAACCAGGAGAAGCATGACTTTAGTATTGAGTTCAGCATGAGGTAGCAGAGAGCCATCCAGTGACTGATTGCAGTGAGACAGTTGGTGATCCGTTCAGAGATGGCGGGAGACCAAGCTAGGATCTTTTGGATCAGCAGAGTTTTCGTCAAAAGTTGCACACTTGAAGGCAGGTCAGAGACCAGTGGAGAGGGGTTAAAGAGCTCAGATGAAGTTATGCGAAGTTATGTGATTTGGATTAAGTGTTTGAGTGTTTAAGGAGCAAGCGTGTCCGAGCACGAGGTGGTTCCTGCTGTAAAGGGTGGGTGCTAATTCAGTAGACGAGGTAGGGGAGAGTAGTTGTGAGTAGAAGAGGTAGGAACGAGAGGCTGGCTGTAAGTGTTGTGAACCTTCGAGGAAAGGTAGGAAGTAGTCATTCCCACAGAGGGAGGAGGCAATGGATAGTGGCTTGTGAGGTATGAGCAAAGCTTAAAGGGTAGAAAATCGGAGTTTTGCTATAATCCTGTTATCTATCCTTCTACCAGTCCATACTAAGGGTCCCCGGGAGACGCCCAGTCATTATTGGCTTTAAGCAATGATGGATTACAGCATAATTTTCTGTAATTTCCTCTTAGAGGTTTTATGACTTTGGGCTAATCAGAAAAATGTCTTGCAGATGCAACCAACGTGCTTCTGTAGATGGATGCATACATTCAACAATATTTGGACTCTCCAGTATTTAATAAGAAAAACCATAACCAGTTCTGGCTCCAATTTATATTTAGTCTTTCATATGTTAACCATAGCTTTTGACTCTCTAGATCACAATAGATCATGGCTCAAACTGAGGGAGAGGGAAACCCAACCTGCCCTTTTGCATGTGATAAACCAGATGTATCACTTTACCTCTTTTATGATCAGACTTAATACTAATGGTTCACTCGCTGAACCCATGCAAATCAAACACGGTCTTAAACAGGAGTGCATTTTGGCACCCCTACTTTGCAACCGTTATTTGGCGTAGCTTCATGAGTTATTAAGACTGTAATAATCACCCTCACCGTACCCACCCTCAAAGTATTTAATGGTTGTCATACGCGGATGATACTGTTATACTGGATAGAACACCCCTTTGACTTTAGAGATCGTTCCAACCATTGCAGAACTTTTACAAAGCTAATCAACTCCATATAAATCGCTCCAAGATCATGACAAGCTAGACAACTTCCCCCATTGGAGTTGTATATAAATACATTTAGCTCGGAACTCTATGTGCTAATCATAACTGAAAGCACTTTGAGAACTACACCACCAAGACCTTTAAGAAATTCAGAGCAATACAACATTGTTTTATTACGAAAGGGGGTTTCCCGGGTTGAAGGGATGATCAAGATATAACAACCCATGTATCAAATGTTATGTATGGATTGGAGTGTAACACAGAAAAGCAAGTAGACTGGCTGAATAAGCTGGAAGGGAAACTATGACGTCCTGCCTTTGGTTTATCCAGCTCAGTACCTATTGAGGCATTAAGAAGTGAACTTGGTTTCACATCATTAAATACATTATGCAAGATCAAGCACATTGATTTATATTGGAAAATCAGGTTATGGAATACAAATTACAATTCTTTGTTTAGTTTATATGCTGCCTTAATAAATAAAGGCTAAGTAAGTCACATTTTAGAGAATTTGTTAAACCATGCAAACCATTCTACAATGGCATAAATTGGTCAAATGAAGAGCTACCAAAATGTTGTATTTCTTAGAGAAATTAAAGACTTGGATTGGAACCATTCCTGCAATTATGAATTTCTTTCTACCCAAAAATGTTTCCAGGAATATACCAGAGAAGTTTAACCCGCCACTAAATTCTGTGTTGAAATGTTAACCTTGGCCACAGCTACATTTAAAGAGGCAGGTTTCTTTGTGTTAATCTCCCCGTTTTGACCTCCTTATTTAACCAAGACTGACCTGTTTGTGCAGAAAAGGGTATATATGCCTGTTTTAAATGTGTATGGAAGTGCTAAGGTGTTAGTTTGTCTGTTGCTGCTGGACCAACTGTGTTCATTTTTTACGTGTGGCTCTGTGTTGTATGGATTTATTTCCATCTCTTACTAATAAAGGCACCTGTCCATCTATTTCAGTGGCATGTATTCACAAAATGGTGGGCATTGGTACCTTCCGCCGCCAGGGGGTACACATGTGTTCCTGAGGAGAAATAGTTATTGATGGCTGTCCCAATCTGGGAGTGACGTTTTGGTATGTGGTTTCCGGTGCGTGCCAGTACGCATCTTTGGCCTGTTTATTCACTCTCCTTTTCGGAGATGAGCGAAGCGAGCAGGGCCACGAGTTACAGCCGGCTGCAGGGTGTTGGCTGCTACTAAACCCCATACTGGTCTCTCGACAATGTGAGAGGGAGGTGGCACTACTGTCAAGAGCAGTTATGCCCATGTGGGTTTTAGCAGTTACTCAATGGGCGTGTTTAGGCTAATGCATATAATTGGTGGTATTAACACCCTGAAAAAAAGAAAAGGAGAATACAGACTAACATAGCACTGCGCATCTGTAGAAAGAGGGAGAGAAACCTTATTTATATCTGGGTACAGTCAGAGGTTATCAGTTGGGTGAGGATGTATGCCGTTTTTATAGTTCTGGAGAAGTTTGATGAAGAGAGGGTGAAAGGGGGCGTTATTGGTTTTCCCAGTCAAGGCACCTTTTCCCTTATTTCGTGCAAATTTATATTATTCCCCCTTTTTCTTTTCATGGTGAGACCATGAGCTAGTACTGCCTCTGTGCCCCAATTGACCCGTTTATTTCTGGACCAGTGTTCTACAGGAGGATAATCCAGTTTCGTAGCTCGCTGTGCAATAACTCTATTGTGGAAACTGCTAATAAATTGGATTTTTCTATGCCAGCGTTTCTGCCCTTTCGCCTATTGCAAACCGAAAACTCCTAGACACTTGCGTGTTTAGTTTGGCCAGGGGGATTTCCCAAAATCCTCACCAAGTCACTTTTCTCAGCCAATCTGATGCCAATGAGGGAATTTTGACTCCTATGTACGTGTGTTTTGTTTGCTGTTCTTACAGTTGGTAGTTGGTGAGGAGCATATATCTATTTATGCAGACTGGGTACAGGGAGGAGCAAGACTTGGAGCGTTGTGCTGTCTGTGCATGATGCAGAGTTTTAATTGAATGTTGGTCAACCATCATATTATTGTCCTGGGCTTAATTCAGAGTGCAAGCCTGTTTCAGACAGAGTTAAGATCACCCAGATCAGGGAAAGGGGTAGGGAGTCAACTATCGTGTGAAGTTTTCTCCCACCGTACTCAAATCAAAGGGGTTGTAAGAAAAAAAAAGAAAAGGAATGTATCTTGTAATGGGTTGAATCACATGTTAACATGTTTGAGAGACTAATTACCGAGCACTAACTGCTACTGCAACTGTAGTCCCATATTTGGCAACCGGTAGATTTTAGCCCTGCGGGAGATTTATATTGAGTTTCATCCTAAGGACGGTTCCACACGGTTGGTTTCAGTTTGCATTTGTTGAAGACACTGGGAAGAGTGAGCATTGGGTGTAGTGTGACGTTTTAACTCGGATCCTGGGTTTAATACAGCCTAGGTTTATTTGGTCTGTTAACATTGTGTAGGTGATATGTGTTGGCGATTCCCTTGTGTTGTGTGACTTTTTTTGTGGTAGTCTGCAGCTACCAGGGTTTCTCTGGGGTTTGTCAAAGATTGAATCCTAGTTCTCTACCAGGGTGGATATTTTGGGGATGGTTACATGTACTTTATGCATCCTAGATTGTGTCGATATGTGTATGCCCTACCTGTCGCAACCCCCCCACTCCCCTGCCCACAGGTGGCACTTAAGCAACTGTGACTGGTTTTAGCATCCAACCCAGCCTTTAGGTAGGGTTTTTAGTGCTGAAAGAAGCTAATTGGACGTATCATTAATCCTATGTTAATGTGTGAACCGTATTAATGTATACATAGTTATTTATCTTGCTAGCATCTAGTACTGAGGTCATGTAGTACTGTATAAACTATGAGCTTGTTAATGTTGGAAAAGCATGGTGTTATGTCTCCATCTGTGGCAAGCATGTTTATGCAATGCTGCTGTAAACATTTTTTTAATGTTTATGGTATAAAAGCTACACTGTATCAGGACTGGCAACACCCTCTGTATTATTTTGCCTTTATTCCTCACACAGGTCATCTGACGTTTTTGAACCCATTTGGAGAGCAGGGCATTATCTTCTCTTCACAGGTAAAGGGGTCCTAGGAACTGACAACTCTCCTGCCTTACAGTGGAAATGCACTAAGTCATACTCTAATGCCCCGGCTTGGTGGTGTACCCTCCTGGGCCTCTCTTGACACACGGGGGTGTGTGTGTGTGTGTGTGAGCGTGTGTCCACCCCACTGATCCATACAGGTCGCTATTAATCCTTCAGTCATTGCAACTTACCAGTTCATTCACCTCTCGCTTTACTATCAAAGGGCAGTACACAGTTACACAAGGCTTACCTCTACATCACAGGTTCACAACATACTGCCCGTGGGGCAAGTGTGGCCCGACATGCTGCTTGATCCGGCCTGGCAAGGGAAATGAAGACTTTTCTAATGGAGTGCGGCCCGCAAGCAGCAACGGTTGCCATCCATTAGGAAATTCTTTATTTCCGTTGCCGGGCTGGGAAAAATTAGGACCCTCATTTGCTCAGTGTACACACACTATGTAGCTCTTACGAGTCACATAGCGTGTGTGTGCAGCACCAATAGAGGGCCAGCACTGCGGCAGGCGGGCCAATAAGGCTTGTTGCCGGAAGACATTTCAGCCTTGCCATGCCAGCCGATTGTAGAAGAGGTGCTCCCCTTGCCAACATGCAGCTACTTCGCCAGCATGCCAGCCTGCAGCTTGTTCGCCCGCCTGCTTTGGTAAATACATTCATTCGGTCAGGGGTTTGGGGGGACAATTAGGGTGCCGAGCAGCAGCACAGTGCTCAGCACCTTCATTGTCCTGCCAGCAGGAAATCTTTCCTGTTCGGCACCCTCATTATCAATGAGGGTGCCAGACGGGACAGGTGTCCCTCTGCTGGGACAATGTTCCGGGGAGCCTTTCCCATCTCATCACACACCTGTCCTGGTTTGAGCTGCTATACCATTCTGCAGAAGAATGCCAGCAAACCCACAGATCTGTTGTTGCCATGTGGTCGGCAGTATTATGGCTGAGAATGCTGTCATGAAACATGCAAGTTGTAGCCTTCCATGTACCACTTATAAAAGGTTTGGGAAAGCAGGAGGTCCTTAGAAAAAAGAGGCCTACCAATGTGTTAGCCACAGGTAGTTCATGTGACGTTCTGGTGAAGTAAATTCCATGACATTGCCTGGTTAGCATGCCAGTCTGCCAGCTCTTGGCAGCAGAGCAGCTCGCTGAGGATCTGACACGTTGCTCTGTGTCAACCGGCACAAATAGGAACAAGGGGGGGCTATTGGCAGGAAATTTTGTCTCTTAAATATGTAAATGGGGGTGATCACAAGTGAGGAGAGTGCATAATGCTGCATGCTTTTTGGGAAAGAATGACTATGGCTTTACATCCCAAGGAGGTTTGTTAGACTCGCATGAATTCTTTTGCTACTGTGTATGCAGGATGGGGAGAATAAAACTAAAGCCGTACTTATTGCTCAATGTGTTTTTCGAATGCAATGTGTCCTCCCACGTATTCCTCATCTTTGAGATCTCCAGTATCCAGCTTCAACTGCTTTGGAATTTCTTTTTTCGTCAGCACGCTGTGCGTCGATGCATTCGACTTGATGCCCCTGGAGGACCTCCGTCTTGTGGATGATGTCATCGAAGGCATATATAGCACGCGCATTGTGAGTTGGCTTCAGTTCAATTTTTCTGAGTAAGCTTACGCTTCGTGAACTAAGGCGCTCTACAGTAATTTCTCAGAAATGTCTTCGCCTCCGGCATCGAAACCCTGAAGACCGGGTTTAAAAAGTGCCAAGATGTTGCAGACTTATCGGCATCAAGTATGCTTGTGGTAATTTGGTGTGGAGCATAAGAACTCAACCTGTTCAACGTGTCAGTCAATGACGGGAAAAGCTCTGAAGGAGCGTAAGGGGAAATTGGCGGTAGGTAGTCTCCCAAAGAAATCCCCTTTGAAAAATCTTTCTTTCCGATGAAGCGTGAGGTTATTCTCCAACGAAATAAGACAGAATCAGCAATTACCATCTTTTATTGCACTAGGATGATTATGCCAATGGCGAGTATGCTCACGTGTGGTAAATTGATTTAATTTAAAACGTAGATAGGTTCTCTTTGCTTTTTTGCTTTGAAAACGACATATATATATTTCTGAGGCTTGTGGAATCTGCTTAGATCACATGCTGTGCATAGGCCGACATCTAGTGGAAGCTGCAGAGTATTACAGTTTGTTTTCGAAACTCGAAAATGGGCGTCGACACAGGGCGTGCCATTAATACTATCCCTAGTGTGACGTCCACTGTAACCATGATCCCTCACGCGTCTAGGACCCTCAGATTGTTTTTTTCCACCATGCTGGTCGGAAGCACTGAGCGGAGTTCCCTGACTTAGTCAGATTTTGCAAATATTGTTATATATTTCCCTGTTTATTCCACCTATACGTCGAGTCTCCGAACATCGACACTCAACGCCGGATCGGAGAAAATTCAACCGTCGGACTACAGCGACGGAATTGGGCCTCGGAAGGCCTCTGGCCTCGGCCCTGCAAGTAGGGAGAGTGGGGGGTGGCACATATCCTACACTCTGATTAATATAGGTACATTACTTATATTCCTACACTCCCAGCCCGCTGCCACAGGGTGCGTATGGAGGGTACCCCTTTTCAATTTTGCCCCAAGTGCAACTGCAAGTATCCTTGGGTTGACAGACACGCCACGTGTAACCTCTGCTTGCAGAGGGACCACCCCGAGGCGAATTGCAGAGCGTGCAGTTGGTTTAAACCGAAGACCCTTAAGGACCGTTCGACGAAACGTTGGGCCCACCACGCCAGGCGACAAGAGGCCATGGCCGCGGAGGGTGCCTTCAGCGATGCCGTACTTTCGGACGGCGAGGGCAATGTGGCGTCGATGGACAGCCAAGCGCAAGTCCCCGACCTCGGAAGGTTGTCCGGCAGGGCAGCTATGGGGAAGACCCCCGGCGACACAAGCGATACCCACACCACTTCCAGCAAACAAAGGTCCAACCGAAACTCAACACGCAAGTCGAGTTCTTGGAAAGAGGCACGAAGAGAACGGGCCACCGAGTCAGTGTCCTCTGGGCGTTCGCGTTCGAGATCACCTCATGACACCAGGAAACCCTCCACTGTTGCTAAGAGGGCCTCGCTCCCCTTAGTGACTGGGGTTCGGTCGTCGGAGGACGACGCCGACCTCTACCCCCAGGCCGCACTCCAGGAGTCGGCGTCTGCAGGCAGTGTGAAGGCTGCTACCGAATCCCTTACACTCTCCAGAAACAGGGACTCTACTCCCGAATTTCGGCGCCAAGCACCGAAAAGCTCTGATGGGGCCCAAAGATCGGGGAAACACTCTTCCACCTGTGGGGACGGGGGGGAAACAACGAAGTAACCAGTCCCAGCCTACTTACACTCCTAAACTACATTCTACTCCACCTAAACAGATGGACAAGTCTCGGTCTCTTGTCCCTAAGGCCCCTGTTCAAACCAGTAGGTCTAGTCAGGATAAAACAGGAAAAGCTCTCCAGGAAAGAGTTATTCCCAGTTCAAGGGAATGGTCCAGTGATGACATAGACCGAGAAATGTCAAGTATGTCATCATTGGCAGATTTCTACGCCAAAAACCCGGAACACTTTCACTCTTATACCCCAGAAGGGTCAACTCCCTCAGGCTCTAAGGATCCAATACCCCCAAGTAAGAAGTCCCGGGGTGAAGCACCAACTCAGTCTTCAGACCCCTTCTATATACAGCCCTATTTTCAATATCTGGACGATCCATCCTTTGGTGAGGATCCAGACGTGGGCTGTTCGAAGAACAAACTGGGACAGGCTATTATGGGGATGATGAGGACCAAGAGGACGACTCGGATACATAGAGGGTACATTCCCCGGTAGAGAAAGAGCCCGTGGTTACCGACTCCCCTGTCGACAACCAGCCTCTCCTGAATGAGGTCCTGTCCAGAGCGGCACAGCACTTCCACATTGACACCCAAGGTGCTCAGGAAGAGAGGGACTTTGCAGAGGAATTGATGGGAGAAAAGAGACCTGTTGCTCAGGCCATCCCTATCCTTAAGTCAATACAAAGGAGGATAGACCCTTCCCTTGTTAACCCCAATCTCACTAGGGCAGTAAACCCCAGAATTGAAAAGCTTTTCAGGGCAGCCCAATCTGACCCACTGTACATAAGGGGACATCTCAAACCGGACTCCCTGGTTGTTACAAACACCCGTAAGAGGGCGGGAACACCCTTGTCATCCTCCGAAGCTCCCCCCGACAAAGAGAGCAAGAAGATTTATGGCTTGGGCAGGAAAGTAGCCTCCACTTCCGCCTACCAGGCAAGGATTGCCAACTCCACCACCCTGCTGGCTAGTTACAACTGCCACTAGTGGGAAGAAGTCGCGGCTCTCATAGACTCCGCCCCAGAACCCTTAAAAAGCCAATTGGCACGAGTTTCGGCCGAGGGGAGAGCCGTGTCAGGTTGCATTTTAAAATCAACCTCTGATGCTGCGGATAACGCCGGCAGATTAATTGCTGAAAGCACGGTCATCAAGAGGCATGCTTGGCTACGGCAGTCTGGTTTCAAGGCCGAAACCCAAGCATCATTGATAAGCCGGTGGAGCCGGATCTATTGTTTGGAAAGGCGGCCGAGGACGCGCTGGAGAATGCCAAGGACAAGTACGAGATACTCAAGTCCCTAGGGCAACTAACCAACAAACCCCCTAACCAGAGAGGGAAGGGCAATTTTCGTAGGCCTTGCGGACAAAACTCCCAAAGAGGCTCAAACTATTCCCAAGGCCTGGGTACTACATGGAACACTAACCAGTAGTCTACCCAGAGTTATGGCAGGGGTAACAAAAGAGGTCGTGGTAGGGGTAGAGGCAGTCCCAATAAAGGAGGGGGCACGCCTCCACCAAAACAGTGACGCTCCGTTCAGGGTCCCTTCTCACGCATCCCCAGTAGGGGGACGCATTTCCATCTTCACCCAAGTTTGGGAAGGGATCACATAAGACAGATGGGTGCTGTCCACAGTGTCCGCAGGATACTGCATAGAACTCCTAGAGCGTCCCCGAAACCACCCTCCACGACAAAGAATACACTCCTTAGACCACCAGAAGATCCTACTCGAAGAGATCGAAAATCTTCTTGCAAAGGACGCGATAGAACTCGTCCCGGGACACCAGGTAAACAAGGGTATTTATTCAACTTACTTCCTTGTGCCAAAAAAGATTTGAAAATGCGCCCAGTATTGGACTTACGGCCTGCAAACAAGTATGTCAAGCCCCAAAAGTTTTGCATCACTATTCTCCAAGAGGTAATTCCCCTCCTAAAAAAGGGGGATTACATGGCAACATTGGATATGAAAGATGCCTATTTTCATATTTCCATGTTCCCAGCGCACAGAAAATATCTGCACTTCAAGGTGGACAGTCAGCACTACCAGTTCAAGGTACTGCCCTTCGGGATAGCCTCGGCTCCAAGGGTATTCACCAAGGTACTGGCGGTGGCGGCGGCACACCTACGCAGGGAGGCAATCCCAGTGTACCCTTATCTGGACGACTGGCTCATCACGGGGGAGACCCCAGTAATTTGCAGGACAAACATTCAAAGAACTGTCAACCTCCTCTTCGAATTGGGCTTCTCCATAAACGAGAAAAAATCAAGTCTGGTGCCCAGCACCTCCAAGCAGTTCCTAGGAGCTGTTCTAAATACTCAAGAGGGGTTGGCTTTTCCTTCAGAGTAAAGAATTCGGAATATACTACTGCAAATTCCGCAATATCAAACCGGTCGCCAGATAACAGTACGTAAAGCAATGCGTTTGCTGGGCATGATGGCGTCATGTATTTACCTGGTCCCCCACGCGCGCCTGCGCATGCGTCCCATGCAAGAATGGTTGGCGAAACTGTGGTCTCAGGCAAGTGGTCACTGGGACGATCTAGTGGTCGTTTCGCCAACACTTGTACAAAGCCTCCACTGGTGGACAAGAGACAATCTATCCAAGGGGAAACCCTTTTACGATCCCGAGATACAGCTGGTAGTCACAACGGACGCATGCCTGACAGGATGGGGAGCTCACCATCTCCACCACACAGCTCAGGGTCTCTGGTCTCACACAGTGGCCAAGAATCACATCAACCTGCTAGAGCTTCTGGCAGTTTTCAGAGCACTTCAAGCGTTCGAGCCCCTCCTACTGAGCCTGTCAGTGCAAATCCGGACGGACAGCACGACAGCCATGTTCTACCTGAACAAGCAAGGAGGGACTTGTTCGCCAAATCTGTCCAGACTTGCCCAGAAAATTTGGATATGGGCACTCAGACGGAACATCTTTCTGTCATCTCAACATGTTCCAGGGGATCTCAATTCTCTAGCGGACGCTTTGAGCAGAGATCCCCTTCCGGAGGAACACGAATGGTGTCTACACAGAGAAATCGTAGAAGATCTCTTCTCTCGGTGAGGTTTCCCCACTATAAACCTATTCGCCACAAGCGAAAACAGACAGTGCCCAGGATTCGCATCCAGGTTTCCCCAACCAGTCTCCCTAGGGAACGCCCTGTGGATGAACTGGTCAGGGATGCTTGCGTATGCTTTTCCACCAACTCCTAATCAGGAAGGTGGTGAACAAGATGAACAGAGAGTCGATGACGGTCGTCCTAGTTGCTCCCATGTGGGCGAGACAACCGAGGTTTCCACACCTACGCAGACTTTCAGTGTGCGATCCCATCAAACTCCCGGGCTGGTACAATCTTTTGTCCAAGCACCAAGGTCAGCCTAGCAGCATGGCTCCTGAGGTCATAGTTTGGACATCTCAATTTACCACAGAGGTGTATGGACATCCTAAAAGAGTCTAGGAAACAGAACACGAGGCATTGCGACTTCGACAAATGGAAGAGATTCGTTATCTGGTGCCAGAATAAACAAATCAACCCAGTTGATTGCACTCCTTCCACAATCGTGACATACATGCTCCACCTGCTGGACGCAGGGTTGGTTTTCAACTCACTAAAGGTACACCTGGCAGCACTGTCGGCGTACACCACCTCACATAGCAAGGTGTTGTGGTGGAAGGTACCCGTGGTTAAAGCCTTCATGGAGGGAGTAAAGAGACTTCACCCTCCTATATCTAACCCACCACCAGGATGGGACCTGAACGTGGTGCTATCTAAACTCATGGGCCCCCCATTCGAGCCCATGCATAAGACAAGTCTCAAACACCTGACCTATAAGATTTCCTTCTTAGTAGCCATTACATCCATAAGAAGGGTCAGTGAAATTCAGGCTCTGTCAGTGCAGGATCCTTTCTTTACTATTCATAAGGATAAGCTGGTTTTACGGACACACCCTAGGTTCTCACCTAGGTTTATTTCTAAATTCCATGTAAACCAGTCCATCAAGCTTCCGGTTTTCTTCCAAAACCCACAAAGCTCGGCTGAGGTTAAACTACACACCCTGGATGTGCGTAGGGCGGTCCTTTACTATGTAGACAAGACCAGACCGCTTAGGAAAACAGATCAACCGTTTGTCTCCGTAGCCACAGGCAAAGAGGGAGATTGCGTCTCTAAGGGTTCCATCTCCAAGTGGATTGTCAACTGTATCCAGTTGTGTTACTCTCTTTCTGACAAAACTTTGCCTTTTACGCCCAGAGCCCACTCGACAAGAGGCATTGGGGCCACTCTGGCTTTCATTGCAAATGTTCCCCTTGACACCATTTGCAAAGCAGCTACTTGGAGCTCTATTCAGACTTTTACTCAGCACTACTGCATTGACACCCATTCCAAGACAGATACTCAAGTGGGACAAGCAGTTCTAAGACATTTATTTGCTCATGACCCTTCTCAAATCCCACCTCCTTCTAACACTGCTCGCTAATCTATGCACAGCAAGTGATCTAAGCAGATTCCACAAGCCTCGGAAGGGATACATTACTCACCGTAATCGTATTTCTGATGCTTGTATCTGCTTAGATTCACGTGACCCACCCTTCCTCCCCTCTGAGAGAAGGCGCATGGATGCTTGTAGTCTTATCTTATCTATCTTCTATCTGCTTGGATCATCTGTACTCACGCTACTCCTCATGCTACCTCATGTCAGAAAAAATACAATCTGAGGGTCCTAGACGCGTGAGGGATCATGGGTACAGTGGACGTCACACTAAGGATAGTATTACTGGCACGCCCTGTGTCGACTCCCATTTTCGAGTTTCGAAAAACAAACTGTAATACTCTGCAGCTTCCACTAGATGTCGGCCTATGCACAGCATGCGAATCTAAGCAGATACAAGCATCAGAAATAAGATTACGGCGAGTAATGTATCATATATATATATATATATATATATATATATATATGATGTAGAACCTCTTTTTCTCGGAAAGGAAGCATATTCCACGTATGTTTTATGGCTGTTATTGGTAGTTAGCCAATCAAATTCTTACCGTTTTTTTTTTTTTGGACACTTGGTAACTCAAGTCCAAGATCTTCACTAGTGGAACTGATGGTCAGAGTTTGCTTCATCTGGAGTTCAAAGCTCACAAGTGAGGGAATGTTACTATCAGTTAATAAGCTGGTAATGTCTTGATAGAGTTGCATGGAGGAACTAACCTTTTTGCATAGCTAGAGAGCTTGCGCCGTTTAAATCTAGAAGAAAGATATGAGCCCTAGTTCATGGCGTACAATTTAGTTAGACACAGCAAGGGCCAGGCCAAGTGTTTGCTTACAAATCATACTTTGGACTCTATACTCAATAGAATCCAAGTTCACTAACCAAGTGTCCAAACCAAATAATAACATGGGTTCTACTTTCATAATGTAAAAATCAATGATTATTACAGGAGAATTTACAATTTATTTTATGGACAATCCTCATTTGGACAGCAGTGGCCTGACCTTGGACTTGAGTCTCGATAACCAAGATTTTAGCAGATTGTGTGTGTGTGTGAGAGGGTGTACCCTAAATAGCGTAGGGAGTCCACGCGCTGATCTGCCGGCCCTGATAGTTTCCAGTGACATGTTCTGATTTTCTTTGTTGGTAAAAATGACTTTTAACTTCACTGGATTGGTTGCAGGTTATGTTTAGACGCATACATAGAAAAGATGTTTAATTTATTCTGCAGACCGTAAGGGGTCCTATCAAAAAAAATATCATCCACGAAGCCCATCCAGTGCAAATGAAATTTACCTAGTCTGACGGCATACATTGAATCATCATTCCAGAGTTCATCCATGTCACAAATATATAAGTTGAATAATGTAGATGCAAGGTTACACCCCTGCTTTACCCCTGTGGCAGTTGGAATGGGGGAGTGAAGAGCCCCCTCTTGATTTATACGTAATTGAAATGTTGTATTTGTATGTAACATTGCAACAAGAAGCACCAAGAGTCGAGGAAAGGCCAACCTAAGCATTTTTTCCCCATAGATTTTCACAAACCACAAACGCTGAGGACATGTCTAGGGCAACCATGTAAACGAGACCTGAGTTAGCAGTTTTGGATTTGGCCAAGGTGTGTGCAATATTCGTGGCACTCAAAGAGGTGCCCATGGCTTTACGAAAGCCCACCTGGTATTTGGAATAACTGTCATGGTCAGAAATAAATGTTCCGAGGTGTTTTTGCAGGATCATGTGGATCACCCTTCTTATAAATTGGAATGATAATGGCATTTTGCCATGAGACTGGAATTTTGTTAACATGAAGAAAGTGACAAAAATTGCTGTGGACCATAATGGTCCAGAAGTTTGGATCAGACTTTAACATGCACGAAGGAATACCATCTAGACCAGCTGCTTTCAAGTTTTTTAAACGCCCAATTGCCCACAAGATGTCTTCAAAAGAAAATTATGTGTGTTCAGTAGTTGGTAAATAGACTGCCTCAGAATTGCAGTTTTGGTATTTGCTGGGTAGATGAAATTTAGAGAGAATGTAAGAATGGCAACCATTAGCAGAGATGGAAGAGGTTTGGCATCTATGTGTGGTATTCGTGGCACCTCTTAATACTGCCCAAACACTTTGCGTCTCTCTCTATCACAGAAGCGTAATCATTCTCTGATTCTCAATGAAATGAAGCTGATGTTTGAGTAATTTCATTTTATTTTTGGGACTTTGACATATTCGATGTTTCAATTCTATGTATTCGGTTACCGACAAAGTCAAATTAATAAGATTTCTAAACTTGCCATTTTTGTTGCGTTTTAGTTGAGCAATTTCTGAATTATAAGAATGAGTGTGTGACTTTTGTTGCCAATTTGCTCTGTTTATGATTTTGTTTAGATGGAATTTGATGACCGAGGTATTTCAACACTCCCTTTGTTTAGAGTTAAGATACGAAAAATCTTGATCAGATACGCAACAAAGATCCCGGTTCACGCGATGTGTGAATTATCTGCACAACTTGGGGTTCCATTGAAAGGACATGAGCAGTCTGTTCATTTCAGTTAGAACAAGAGTAAGGTTAATGAAATGTAGCTTTGTTTTAATGTTGACCCATAAGTGGATGAACATGTGATCTCCTTCGGATGGACCTGCAATGGTTACAGGATCAACCAACCATTATAGGTTACATGAGACAAAAAAGGTCAATATATGAAGAGGCAGTTCCCCTTTGCCAAATCCCTGTGTGGGGTCCACTTTTAAAACTGACGAGATGTAAATTATATTTGTCTAAGTTGTCCACCCATTGTTTTCCTCTCTGCTGAGACCGAGAACACGTGTAAGAAGTGGACGAGGGACAATAAGATGTGATGGAATTAATACATACGGAATTGAAGTCACCACCTAGTAAGATACAATAATCGGGATTATGTAAAAAGGCATCTTCTAAAACAGTCCAAGCACGTAAAAAACACATCCAAGGTGGTTTTTGGTGGGGTTCCAGTAAATGTATATAATAAAAAGTGATCTTGGGTTCACCAAGTAAGAACAATGCAATTGCCAATATCTCATTTGAGCACACTAAGAGTTGAATGAGCTTTGACTTTGTTATTTACAAGGATGGCCAGTCCATCGAATGGTCTCCCTGCCGTTCCATGGGTGGCCGGAAGAGTAAGAGGTAAAGCCGTCCATACCAAAAGACGTGCGTTCATGGTTTCTTGTAAAATGAGAATGGCGAGTTTTACTACAAGAGGGAGCGAGTTCAATCAGAGAACTAAGTTTGAAAATCCAAAATAATTCCATGACGTGATGTTAAACGCTTGCTGGCTACGATTTAGTGTTTTTTTTATTTCTTGTTTAAATTTTATTGGTTTCAATACAAACCTTTAAAATATTACACAAAACAGAACAATACAAACATCCCTCCCATTCCATCGTCCGACGTTACAGCGACCAAATGGTTAGAAACCATCTTCGACTCTTCTATCATTGTTCCACAGTCAGATCAGTCTCACTAGATGTTGATTAACCTGCCTTCGATCACCGCTAACGGGGACATGAAAGGCATTATTAACTTCATGTCAGCGCCGTTACACATTCTCAACCACCAATCCTCAGCACACAAAGATGGATGTTCCTAACTCCAGTGACCGAAATGAATAGATCTCAAGTCTTTCAATTCCAGACAGAACAGCACCAGATGTTTCAGTGACTCAACTTTGTTGGAACAAAGACGCCAGGAAAGGTCCGAACCTGCATTACATGCCCATGTGCTTGTCCGCTCTTTAGTTTTCAAGGCATTTAAGCGCAACAGCATGAAAAGTCTTCGTGCATTGGGATTCAGGAACAGATGTACATATTTTTGTACAACATTGAATCATTTTGCCTCAATGGGCAAGTTTCCCATCGCTCTGGTGGCAGATCTCTCAGCACACGTAGTTTCCCAATCTGCCCACAAGATCTTCAGTTTCACCGCGGTAGGATTGGTATGGAGTTTCCAACTTGATGTCATACTCTAATATAAGTTTTTCGCAGCGTTTAAACCACATTGAGACAATATCAGCTCTGTTTGACGATGCATCATGAAGAATTTGAAATAGAAAAATGTTCTCACTCGCTCGTGATTTACGAAATAGGGCCAGCAGGTTCCAGCTAATTCGTGCGTGTAAGGATATTAGAGCTAATTCATACCTTATACACACTTTTTGTATTCCACTTGGTAAGCCTAAAGCTTTTGACAAAAAGTATTCTCTAGCGTTGCCCAGTGAGCGTACAAGCAACCTAGAGCGTTTTCAGCTCTGTAAGTTACAATTGGAGAAACCTTATGTTCGTAAAAGTTTTGTACTGGTATCGGTGATAATTTTCCGAATCTTCTATGCAAGAGCAGCGCTTAACCGCATTTCCTTTTTGATTCCGTGATCCACGGGCCGTCATAAATGCTGGAATTTAACAGAATGCCTCTGTATTTTACACTTTTAGAGATGCGTAGAGTCATGGCCTAGCTTCCAAACAAACTTTGAGGTTTTTAAGCAACAAGATTTCACATTTGGCTGCATTGATCTTCAATTTATTCAAGGTCTCGTATTTTTGGACTGCCTCGAGTTTTCTTTGCAGACCGATGGGGGTTACGTCTAGTATGACCAAATCCTCCGCATAGAGCAACCAGCTAACGTGCGACAAGTGGAGCTTTGGTGGAAATGCTCACACAGAGTTTATTGCGACACCAATGTCTGAGATGAAAAGACTGAAGATTGCAGCCGCTAGAGGGCACCCTTGTTCCACCCCCTTGTGCGTCTTAATCTGGGCGGACAGGTTGCCCAATTGGTCTAATCGGATTCGGATTGTAGTTTCCGTGTGCAGCTCTTTAATGGCCTTTAATAAACCACCCGGGCAACCCCACAAGCCCAGCTTTTGCCATAGTATCTCCCGGTCTATCAAGTCGAACGTACAAGAAAAGTCAACAAAACCAAGATATACTTTTTTATTGGTGCGTAACGCTTCCATCTTCAGCAAATTCAAAATTAATAGATTTAAAGAACAGCTGACGTTTCTCACTAAACCCACTTGTCTTTCGTCTACTCGTTTTGCTGTTTGGGCCCATTTGGTCGATTCTTTTTGAAGCACAGATGCGTACCCAAAACATCCAGCAATGCCACTGGGCGATAGAACCTCTCCAAAAAACGATCGCCTTTCTTGAAAATTGGTACAATTATGCCAGTTTTCCAAGAAGTGGGCGTCTGGCGATACAGATTTATTTGCTCAAATAATTTGAGGCACAGGTCGGCCCAGAGGTCTGGGAACTGTTTGATGGTAAAATGTGTCAACCCATCTGGGCCAAGAGCCCTCGAACTTATTGGTTTTATTATGATGTCTCGGATTTCATTTCTCGAACGTTGAGTCCCATTGGTGTTTCATTGAGGACAGATGGTAATGTATTCTCATTATTCTTACTGTATAAGTTCTCGAAATGAGACGGCCACTCCGACTCGGATCATCACGCAGGCTTGCAATGCACTCTGCAATGTTTCCATGCCATTAATAATGCGCCAAAACTCCCCACTGTTATTTTTTAAGGTCTTCATCATTGCCTCAGCGTCTTGTTGTTGTTGTAAGACATGTTTATTCCCCTTTATCCAGTTTTTGTAGCGTTGTTTCGAAGCTCGGTTTCTTGGAGATCTTTCACACGGTGGCCCTTGCTTATTCCTACGAATCTCAGCTTGCATCAGTCTTACGTTGCATGACCTTAAGATCAAAACAATGGGTCTTTTTGAAGGACAGTTGTTTTAGACCAATGTTTTTTGGTTTGAACTGAGATAGTAGTGAGGCATATTCGATCTCCCGATGTTCGGTCTTAAATCGTTGACCATTTAGAGCCTGAATCAGAATCGATCGTTAGGAATTCCATTTGCAACATTTCATGATCGCTGTTATTCATGGAGAGGACTTTCAACGATTTCACGCGTTCATGCAGTGTCAGATATAAAAATATAGTCAATAGTGGATGATTGATCATCACGCTGCCACGTTGACTTCGGAGATATGTCGCCTTGGGTGCTGCCGTTTAGCATCGATAGTCCTCGTGCATTTAGTTCTTCCATCCATTCCTTTGCTAATTGTGCTTTGTCTGATTTCTGAGGCATACTATGCCCGCCCTTTGAGTGGATTCTAACAGGTTATCGATAATCGTTGTTACTTGATCAATGAATGAATAGGTACCTGCGTGGCATTGATTCCAGTACAGGTTTATCACCTGTATCACATCCACCTTGTTCTTCGAGAGGTTGATCTTGCCTATCTCCGAGACTTGAATGTACGGCGAATAGTTGGTAGATTTTATTAGGCGGTAGCCTGAGGAACGCTTGATCATGGTTAGAAGACCAACCCTTCTCTGCTTTGCTTGCAGCATTCAAACGCTGAGGAGACAGGTATTTCGCTAATCCAAGTTTCTTGAAGACAAGCAAGATGGATATCTTGTAGCCAGTTATTATTGAGAAGGTGGAGAAAGCCATGCGTATTCCATGATGCAAGGGTGCAGACTTGAGCTGTCCTGTTTGTCGGGCATTAGCTTCTGGGTTTGATGTTCAATGATTTAGCAAGCCAATTCCAGTCCTGAGGTTGCTCTTTGAGCACGGGGCTGCTTGACACAACGGTCTCACTGTTGTCAACGGCTCTATGACCGTTTATGGTGATACGAATTTTGTCCATTGGACTAGATCTTCGAGCTGAGAGCGGCTCGACAAAGGAAACTTTGTGTGGGTCAGATGATAATAGCCCATTTTGTTGTGAAGGCTCGATTAATGGAATATGGACAGCAGATGGTTGGTCGACCAGAGAAGTAAGCTGTTCCGTCGAAGGTGTGACTAGTTGAGTATCGTGAGTCGATTTGACCGCCGTCGTTACAGGCATATTCTCAGGCATTTTTCTGGTTGCCGTATCCATTATTTTGAAAATATCAAAACCCAAAGACAATAAATCTTCTCCAGCTTCAAGGATAGTACTTGCAATTATTTTAGATTCGACATGAAATACAACCTTGTCGTTGCGTTTTTCCTCAGGAAACGCAACAATTTTTGTCACGTGAGCCCAATGCACGTAGACGCGGAATATGATGTAGTCATCTTATTACGTTGGTTCGATTCAGAATCGGCTTATCGCATGACTCCAATCTCTCCAACATAAGTTTGACCACCAAAGTGTAGTCCAGATGTCGGTCCTCGTCGTGCGCTTTGCTTACTTTCTGTCGCTTAACCGTGATTTTCGTCTGCTGGCTTTCCCCTTTTCGTGAGGCTGATGATGTTGTTAACCAAGTTGAAGTACTTGGAGAATTTCTCTCCTGTTCCAAACAGGCGGTGTCTGTCGGCAAACGACTAGGCTTCAAGATTCCAGCATGATTAATTTGAAAACTAGCCGCTCTCTTTTTTTTCCTGAAGAGTAGTGAACACAGGGATCGCACGCAGGGGCAGGATCTCTTTTAGGCAGTATAGCGGGATTCAGGATTATTAAACCGGTTCTGTCGCTGTTATAAACTGCAGACCTGTTTTTGTAGGTTTCCTGTAGGTAGAGTCTGATTCCTCTCAGAATTCACATTGACCCCTTCAGGATGAGTTGTCGGTCTGGCCTCACACTGAATCTCAGGCAAGACGGTCACTCTTGTGGTATCAATTTCTACTGGTTGTGGCTCACCCGGTACGCTTTCACCGCAGTCAAAGTCCTCATACACAGACAGTTCCAGGAGATCCTCTTGGGAAGCCTGTGTAGCGTCATCAATATGTTTCACTGTGTCATCAAATCGGACAACCATTGGAACAACTAACGTGTTGTTACTTACTTTAGTTGATACATGAGGTTGAGATCTCGTGTTGGTTGCATTCTCTACAATCTGTAACACGTTGATATTTCTCAGAAATGTCCATGCACCACGTAGATGGATCTTCTTCCACCCTGGAAGATTTTTTTACTTCTTTTTTGGCGGCAGTTGCTTCTTCATATTCGTAATTTTCGATGGAACAAACTCTGCACCGCTAAATATGGGAAACATGCCTGCTGACTTGAATACGTCGACAGTCGCAGTTTTATTAGCACTGACCAAGTCAGGAGCTGTTTGAAGTGCAGAGACACCCGCAACCTGAACATCAAGCCGTGCTAGATTGGCTCTGCATCTTGATTGATGAAAAGCAGTGTTGAATGAAATTTCTGCCGGGTGTTCTAATATGGGATTGTCACAAGCTAAGTATCCATTGACTGGAGTTGATGTCAGATCAGTTAAGGGGCCTTTTTGTACCTCCGTCTCAGGCTCAGAGGGCCTTGGAGGTGGCATTTTTAAACTCTCCGGGCGATTGGGCTTCCGCCCTAGGTTATCCTCTGGTAGAGTTAGCCGTGGTTTTGAGACTTCAGCCTCCGCATCCAATACAAGAGTTAGCAACAGAGGCTGTGCCTTTGGTGGCACAGATTGATCAATTGATGGCAGCCACGGTACTTTTAAATGATTAGATTGATCAATGATTCCCATGTCCGTGTGGTTCTTACGGAAGAGCGCCAAAGCCTCTTTTGCCATCTCCGCAAAGAGTTTTTTTGTCAATAGTGTCGTTGCGTTTTGATCATTTGCCGAAGAAAGGGCTGCTATCAATTTTTGTGATACCTCGTCCTGTTTGTAGGTGTGCAACTCCTCTAGATGGAACAATTTTGAATTCATTAATGCTACTAAAGTTGTTAGGTCTTTTATGTTTTCATGTATAGCCTCATAGTTTGATGACGGGCGCCAATGAAATAGCCATTGAAGAAATCAGACACTTGCAAATCATTCGTTGGCACATGCACACATGAGGCCACTTGGTCACTCGTGTCTTTCCTTGGCACTTCAGTTGGACATAAAGCACGGCCAGTAGCAGTGTTGGCCCTCCTGATTTTAGGGAATGGGAGGTCTACAAAAGATGAGTCCGTGGTTGAGGACTCATCCATAGTGACTTCAGTATTTGGTTGGTGATGCAATTTTTTTTGAACGATAAGGACTCGAGTGCAAGTTTGCATTCGAATGGGTTAAAAACCTTTTCTGCGATTCCAGCACATTTACAGGTGACAATTGGGTTGAGTCACCTGTGGACACAACTTCTGTCGTCCTAGTTCGTTTGTAATTTACCGACCCCCCCCCCCCCAGATGTATTTATTGGTGTCAGTGAGTTTATTCGTTTCTTTTCAGGGCGGTTTTTACATTCGGATCATTTTTAAGGATCGGGGCCTGAAATTCTTTACTTAAACAAGCTTTTTTTTTAATCACCATTAGATTTTGTAAAACATTTGTTACAACCTCTTAAAGAGTTTCTCCTGTCAGGATGGGCCCTTCCAACCACTTAGTCATCCTGACAGACACCAGTAGGTGGAGCGACTGAGTCCCCATATGTTACAGAAGCAGTGAATGGTTTTCCTGTGGGGGCTGTGCACAGGTCCAAAGGAGGTCCAGTGTCGAACACCTCATTGTGAATTTGCGACTCGTTGAGGTTTTCAAGTGTAAGTGAATCATGTGTTGCCGGTAAAACCTTCGTGCTTGTGGACCACACTTTTTGTTGGCAAGCGCTTATGCCATCACCTATTGACGCACTACTGTCAGGTTGACAAGGAAACAAATAAGTGTATGGCGCCTTATGATGGGAAGATAGTGCCTCAAGGCCGTCCAGGCACCGGCCCACTTGACTCGACTGAGCCTGAACCACGTCGACACCATTGTCGGCGCCAAGCGAGGCATCCACCCTAGAGCCACACCTCTCCACGTCCGCGGCCACGACCGCCGGAGCCGGGGAAGACAGAGGTGGCCACCCGTGCTAAGCCACGCAGAGACTGCACACCGCACCGCCGCCCCCTCACCCCACCGAGGGACCGCGCCGCCGCAGCGTGACCCGATGGCGGGAGCCGTCCCTCCAAAGCCCCCGGCTCCACTGAGGTTAGACTATCGACAGCTTGGTCCAGATGGAAAAACTACCTGGGGTGCAGTGGGTGGCAAAGAGCACGCCTGAGGTGGATTATCAATCATGTCTTTAGCCAGGGTGGCATTAGGCAAAGTGCCATTTGGGTCATTTGAGACATTGGCTGGTTGCCACAAATCCTGTTAACTCAGATTCACCCTGAGCATCGGGCCTACACAAGTCCTCGATGACAGAAGCACATGTAAAAGAACGACTTACTTGCTGCTGTCTAGAGCGCTTAGAAACCCAATCTTCTTGTCTGACGGAGCATTTTGTTTGGGCTCTAGTCCATGGTCATGACAATACCGGCTCCGCGGACATTATGTGATTGTAAGATGACACGCTTTCCTCACAGACACCGTACGCCACTCGCCAAACAGTATCAGCTCGCCCTTTCTCCTCAGGGCTTACGCCGCAAGGGCGTAGGAGGCGCCTTTTATGGTCTGACCCACTAGGAGTCTTAAAGGCACACGCACCTCCAGGTACCTCTGGCAGAAAGCACGGATTGTAGAAGGCAAGTTAGCACGGACCTCCACTTGCCACAGCCAAACAGTATCAGCTTGCCCTTTCTCCTCTGGGCTTATTTTAGTGAATTATGAGATGCTAGACAACAGTGGTGCAAGCCAGGTTAAGTTTTTAGCTGTTTCGGCTAGAAGACAACCGAGCAAGTACTTTCACATTCGATTGTGTTCTATCTTGATGTGTGAACTATTGTTGTGAATTCTTGGAATGGGAACTTGAGTGTGTACAAATTCGGTTGCCTCATCTAAAGATTTAAATAGATGAAGAGTTAGTCAGTTAGTCCCCAATGAGCAAAATCTGTACTGTGTTCCCACACCAGTTTGGTGATGACATGCGACTGAAGACTACAAAACATACGATAGTTGTTCTGAGTGGAAAGCGTGATCCAATCTGTCATCTGACTGTAATGTTCGAAGTTGTGGACATCGTCTAAAGGTGTGAAGTAAATGTGAACGATTGTCTTCTTTGACCATTGATTGCCGGGTTGCTTGTTCATCCTATTATGTTGGGATTGTCACCCGGTTAATTAAATATCATGTGGACCGTTTCCCGAAAAGCTGGACGGAAGGACTGGGGCCGGCTTTTTGGGCAGAGCCTTAGATGAGTTGGAGTGAGATAGGTTATATACCATTTGAGATGGATATTTGAGCTTTCAAATGATCCAGTAGCAAATGCACAGTCGCTACCTTGAGTTTTTGAAAGATTCAGCTGGGATTGCCTATTTGGAGTATCTTTTGATACTAAAGGCAGATCTATCTGTTTGCCTTTGTGTTGTTTTTTTTCCTAAATTAAGAAGCGACTTGGATTCTTCATTCAGTTGATTTAGGTCTATTATCTCATCCTTTGAGAGACTGCAGAGATTATTTGTGTTGGAGGTATGTCCTTTCACTTTATTTGGTTGTTTTTTTGTTTCTTTAATGTGTAAGTTTTGCTTTTTTTTAAATTGATTTTCTGCTTTGCAGCTCTGACATCTGCTTGCTTCATTTTGCGTGAATTTAATTGCAGAGATGTGTCTAAAGAATCGTTGGAGAAGGGCCCCCTCCTCTTTGGCTTGTGCGTTCATTTCAATATCTGTGTGCGGTGAAGGACTGTCGGGCGCCTCTGAGTTTCACCAGCCAGGGCTTTGTCGCTGGACTGCCTGACCATTTGTGTTTGCACACGATTGAACATGCCCTTTTGGAAATTAGATATCTGAAAACGTCATCTAACTTGGCCGAATTAGAGTTAGCAGCTTGTAATAAAGTATAAGACAATACTTGACCATCATATTCAGGTTTTGGGGCACCCTCTAAGGTCACTTCTGCTTATGTTCTAGACAAAGGTGAATATGGCATTGAGAATTTTAGTTTGCGTGGATTTAAATGCGGTATTGTGCTGTGTAGGCACGTGAATTTGTTCGATTAGGGTGTCTAAAGTTATTGACTTCTGGGCCTGGAAGATTTCATGCATAAACATGAAGCCTTCCAGTTTGCTTAATTTGCATGTGATATCTGAAATGGATATTTTGATATCGCTTAGTTCTTGATATGTCATCTCATTTTATCAAGAAGATTGTGTATCCTGGTTAGCACAGGAAAGGTGTTTTCAGGTTCGTTGATCTCAAATGATTGTGTGTTGGGGTTATGTGTTAGAGGCACATCGCTTTCACAGTCAAATGGGGACCTGTACCCATAACATTGGATGAACCATGTACATGTTAGTGTGGTTGGAGGTTGGTTTAGTTATAGGAAAGGTTGGAGAAATGGTAGAGGGACGATGAGTACATGGAAAATAAGATTGGCCAAACCACTTATTTTGTGCAGCAGCATTTTCTCCATAATTGTGAAGACCTATGTCTTCAACCTCAGAGGGTAGAAGCGATGCCGGCGATGAGGGACCAAGTGAAACTCTAAAGCGTTTCCACCATTGAGCTTTTAGAGCTGGTGCCAAAATCGTGACATCCGATATGTGGTTGTCGAACTGATCTGTGAGCCCTGTTTGAGAAACCAGTTTCTTGGAACGGTTTTCAGCCATCGAGGGACACAAAATTGCTGAGTGTCCCCCTCGATGTTATGAGCTGGGGTTTCGACAGCCAAGGTAGGGACGTAAGGCAGCCCAGCATCGACACACAGACTGGGTGCCTCAGTGAGTCGCTAAAGTCACTAGGTTCTACTGCAATGGACTGTTGGCTGTAAGGTGCAGTGTCAGAGTCCATTGGTCGTTCATTCAACTATGAGTTTAGAGGAAAGTTGTTATAAGTGTTTTCAATGGACTCGTGAAATTGAATGGGAATTGTTCAGTTCTAAGGGCACATTCTGTTTCCTTAAGCATTTCCCACTACGCAGTCCACCCACCATGTCCGTGATGAGCAACGACGTTTGTGCTGCTTAATAAGTACGTAATAGTAAAATCCAAAACACAATGGGCCTCATTACAACCCTGGCTTTGGACCATGGTGCTATTAGCACCATGGTCCATGCCGGATTCCGCCATGGTGGATGGCGGATTTACCGCCCCATTCCAAGGTTGGCGGGGCGGTAAATCCCCATTCACCATGGCCCCTTCCCCATTCCCATTTTTGGCCCATAGGGCTCCATGGGAATGGCGAAGGCGCTAATTACGGCACCGTAAATTACGGTGCCGTAATTATCTCCAAGGTCCCTTAGCGGGTTGGACTTTAACGCCTGCAAAAAGCAGGCGTTAAAGTGTGATTCTGGCGTTAAGGGTTTAACGGCGCCGCAGCCTTTTACGGCGCTGTTAACCCCTTAACGCCAGGGTTGTAATGAGGCCCAATGACAGTATTCCTGCTCAACTATGAAAATCATGTGAGGATTGGCTGAACTGTTCACATACAATCCTGTGCTCAGTTGGATTGCTTGCCGCCGATGGTCACGCTTTCCTTACACTTGAAAAGAGTATGTCTAGCCAATTCTGGGACCGGGTGTGTAGCTTTACTAAATGTAACTGGAGAAACGATGGTTTTATGCTTGATTCAAAAGTAAGACGCTACAATTCTCGTTTTATCAAGAGCACGTACCACGGAAAGTTCATTGATCAGTGTGAAAGTTGCTGATGGAGAGCAAAACGACATTACGTTCATTCAAATGCCATACCGTGTATGCTCGGCCAACAAGGAAGTTGCCAATACCCCCTCTGTGTCATAAGCCTCTCACGAATCTCGGGCGTATCCGGCACTTTCTGGGCACTTCTCATGGGCGCACGTGCAATGGCTTTTGTAGGGCGGTGCTTTCAAAGGGGGGCATGGCCTACAATAAGAGTAGATGAAGCATGTTTTAGAGCTCTGCTTACAATATAAGGTAGAGTAAGAGGACTCTAGTAGGCTAATAGTCAATATGTACGTCCATATATGTATCCACATTACTTGATCCACGCCGTTTGTAGACGCTGAAGCTCTCGTCACGGAGAAGCTGGAGAGGTAGAGCTAGGAGTCCTGTAGGACATATCTGGCACTTCCTGGGCTCTTCTCATGCTTGATGTTGGAGAGTCAGAAACCCTCGAAGCAAGGCCAGACTCCTACTGTGCCTTCTGAAGTTGGTAAGGAAAGATCTTGAGCCAAATCATGCGCGCCCTCGAGCCCGGGACAAAGGCCAGATTCCCATCGAGAGCCGTCAAGGCCTCGACGCAATGAAAAATCGAGGAATCCTTCAAGCCATGAGTTGAAATACAAGTTGATGTCGACCGTCGACACCACCGGTGACATAGACGTCAAATGTCTTCATCGAAGCCATCGATGACTTTGCCAGAAATACAGAAAACCTTTACTACTTTACCAAGGAAGGATTTCTTCAAGTCTCTCACTTCCATTTATGAGGACAATTATCTGTGTGATAATAATGCGCCCTTTGATTTGCAGTATGGCACACCGAATGTCCCTGATAGTTTCATATCAGAAGAATCCAGGTTGAGAGACCGGCATGAAAATGTGTGGACAGCCAGTGGGGTTGGAATTTGGAAAGTCTAAATCTGATGAGCAAGCAGATGCTGCATACATGCAGTTAATGACCAAGGTAGTGAATTATCTGGGATGGAGCAGACATGGCCTCCAATTCGAACAGGATGACCTCACAGATATCCTGGACAAAGGTCTTCAAATGGATCCTATCCTTCCCTTTCATGTCGCTCTTGAAAAGAGAGTAAGTGCTAATCGGGAAGCACCAGTCAAGTCTGGCAGTAAATAAGAACCCGACCACTAAATACTGACTGTCAAGCAGTGACCCCAGCTACTTGTCGAAACACCCTACCCCAGAAAGTCTGGTGGGGCAGGCAGCAAGCGCTACCTCAAATTAGGATGATTGTCCGACCATCCCACCGGGTCGAGATGATCAGGGTAGGTGCCAGGTCCAGGAAAGTCTTTTCTGATGGGAACATGGCTCTTCAATCAGCCAACTCGACATGTGAAATTCACTTACACTCTATGGGACTGTATTTCTATGGTGGCTGAGCATATTCCTGAAGGGGAGGAAATACTGTTTCTTGGCCATTGTAAAATATGGCAAAGAGGCCATAAGTCTCTTCAGTCGTGTCTGGTTTCTGCTGACCGAGTTAGCAGTGCCATGGCAGCAAGCTCCGTAATACGCAGGTTTACGTGGTTAAGGAAGTCTGGTTTTGAACCGGACGTGCGGTCTAGATTCCTTAACATTCGCTTTGACGGGTCTCATCTTTTTGATAGCAAGGCTGACGAAAGCCTTGAAAAGCTGCAGACCTCGAAGGCGGCTGCTAAGTCTTTAGGTGCCACTATTAGCAGCCTCAGCCTTTTCACTCCAGTGGAACATCTTGGAGGGGTAGATTCTTTTGCTACTACTCCTTAGTTAGAAGAGCGAGTGGAATGGCTGGTCAAAGAGAACCAAGAAGATTCCCTCATGGTGGGAGAGATGCAAAGTCCACCCAAGCAGCAGCATCTTTACCAACAGCCACTGCATCAGTCACCTCACAACCTCTGAGGTCTTGACTCAGGACACCCCAGTGGGAAGCAGATTGTTTCAGCATCTGAAAGAATGGATAGACATTACTTTGGATGCGTGGGCACTACAAACCATAGCCCAAGGTTACTGCATCCCCTTCATTCAGAGACCTCAGCACCATCCACCGGGGAGCCATTCTTTGAAGGTTCCAGATCCGTTCCTTGTGCAGGAAATGTTGACCCTGCTAAATAAAGGTGCTATAGAGACAGTACCTGTAACTGGGATGAACAAAGGATGGTATTCTCCATATCTCCTAATCCCCAAGAAGGACAGAGGACTGAGGCCCATCTTGGACTTGAGATACTTGTTCAAGTTCCTCAGGAAGGACAAATTGAAGCTGGTCACTTTCTCAGATCCTTTAGTCCCTCCAACTCCAGGTTTGGATGGTGTCATTGGACCTTCAGGATGCTTTTCATGTGCTAATCCATCACAAGCACAGAAAGTACCTGAGGTTTGACGTTGGCGGTTCTCATTATCTGTTTCAAGTTCTGCCGTTCATGCTGACCTCTGCACCAAGTGTATTCACCAAACTGATGGCGGTGGTGGCAGCGAGTCCGAGGAGAGGGGGATTCAAGTCTACCCCTTACTGGACGATTGGCTGATTAGGGATCGTTCTCCCGAACAAGTTCTGGATCATCTCAGCGTGACCTGCCACTCTCTCCACAGACTGAGCTTCTCCCTTAATTACAAGGATTCCCACATGATACCATCTCAAAAGCGCCAGTTCATCTGGACAGTACTGGATACATCCTTGGAAAAGAACTTACCACCCGAGGTGAGGGCGCAAGACATTCTGCAGATGGTGACCAAATTTCAGAGTGCCCAGCATCCCCTAGCCTTCAAGTTTTTGAGGTTTCTCGCCCTCATTGTATCCTGCATTTTTCTGGTGCCAGTGGCTCGCATGAAAATGAGATCCCTTCAATGGGCTGTCGGGACACCATGGTCTCAGTTCTCGGGAAACATGGCAGAACTACTTCAGGTTCCAAGCAAGGTTGCACGCCTGCCAGGACAACATTCTGAAGGGAGAACCCTTTTGACAACAATGGCTGGAGATGAGAGTAGTGACAGATGCCTCACTCACGCGGTGGGGATCCCACGTCAAAAATCTGACAATCAGCGGAATCCAATCTACACATCAATCTTTTGGAGCTGAGAGCGATCAGACTTGCGCTGAAGGCTTTTCTGCCCTCTGTAGGCGGTAAGAATGTTGTGATAATGACTGATAACACTGTGGCAATGTATTACCTCAACAAGATAGGTGGTGTAGGGTGACTACCACTGTGCAGAGAGGCAATTCAGCTCTGTTACTGGGCAATTCAAAAAGGAATCTCCCTATCAGCAGTTCACCTAGCCGTGGAGGAAAACATGCCGGGGCAACTGGGAACTAGCTCAGGAAGTCCTTGAAGAGATCTTTACCCTTTGGAGAACCCCTCAAGTGGGTCCGGTTGACTCTGGTCGCAAGCAGAAGCGAGAACTGTACTGCGCTAGTGAATTCTCCCCAGCGGAGCTCTAGGAGACACGTAGTGTACTGGGAGTTTCCACTCCTGTGCGCGTTTCCTCCAGTCCCCGTCATGCCTCGTGTGATCAGGAGGTTGAGAACGTTTGGGAAATCCATGAACTTGATTTCCCCAGATTGGGCCAGGAGGATGTGGTATCTGGACCTTCTGGACATGACCATCTACCCGCCAATACGTCTTCCACAAAGAGAGGACCTTCTTTTACGAGAGGAGGGTCAGGTTCAACATCCAGAGGTTAAGACACTTGGCCTTCACGAATGGTTTCTGAGAGACTGAGTTAGAAGTACCTCCCGAATGACGTAATGGAGGTTTTGCTTTCGGCCAGAAGGCCAGCAACGAAGTCTTTGTACCACTGCTGTTGGAACAATTTCCGCAGCTGGTGCAGAGACAAGAATGTGGACCCTTTGCTATGCAAGACACCAGAGGGACTTATCCTTTCTACTATACTTGGCTAATCTGGGGCTCCAGGTTGGGACCATTAAAGGTTATTTGGCAGCGATTTCCAAGCGCTCGCTTGAGGAAACTTCATATTTTAAGATAACTTTGGTGACATTTCTGAAGGGACACACTAATGTATTCCCTCTAACTCCTTTTCAGGTTCACATTTAGGACCTTTATTTTGTGTTAAAGGTTTTTTGTGTGCACTATTTGAACAGCTCCATTTGTGTCTTTTACGGCTACTAACACTCAAAACCATCTTTTGGGTAGCGCTAACATCAGCCCATAGAGTGAGTTACAGGCACTATCCTCTAAACCATCGTTTATAGTATTTCAGAAGGAAAAGGTCGTCCTAAGCGTCAAACCTTAATACTCCTACGTCCCGTCCCCTTTCCTCCATACTTATGGGAGATCTCTCCGTCCTGTGGGACGGGACCGGAGCACTTTGTAAAAAGCATCCAAACATTTTTTTCAAAAATGTGTCCTTCCTCTTCTTGCGCAGGGCTCAGCACGTGGCCGTAACCCCGCCCACCTTGGCTTCGCCCCGCGCATCGCTCAACAGTCCTTTTCTCCGCTTGTTCGGGAATGGGCGCTCTTGCATCCTCTGAAGATTTTCTTCAATTTTTTCCTCTGGCTCTCGCTAGCGATCGTGTACTAGTCTGTCGTTCAAACTAGACTTTCCAGATTGTTCATCCTGTCACCGACGCTTTGCGAGGACGGATCCCCATCTTTTGTTTAGAGTGTTTGGGTCCGGATCACAGTTGGGACTCTTGTTTTTACTGTGACTCCCTCTCGGTCCGGGCACTTCAACGTCAGTTGGAGCGGTGGGAGGAGGTGTTCCGACAAACTCCTCCTTCGCATTTTCAGGCGTTCATCGACGAAAAGAAGAAATGCCCGGTAAGTTCTTTACTTTTCAGAGCACCCCGGCCGGGGGATACCTTTCCAGGTTCCTCCCGGGCCGGGAGGAGCGTGGATTGCTCTGTCACCGGGAATTGCCCTGAGGTGCCCGTTGGGCCTAATAATTGTACCAGAGTTTTCTCCGAGGGTCTCCATAAGGGGCCTGTGGATACCGGAGCACGCTGTGAGGCCCCTCCTATGGGGTCTGTTTGTAGACCCAGTTCTACTGAGTCGTGGGGTACCGGAGCTCACTCTGAGGCCTTTCTATCGGCTTCCCTCAAGAATAAGACCGGGGTGCGCCCGAGGCCTTGGTTGGGCCTGTACGAGGTCCCTCGTACAGAGGCTAAAGCTACCAACATTTCTGAGAGGCCTGACAAGGCCTTATCGGTGAAGGCTGTTTCTCACCGTCCCGCTCTTGCGGCGACACCAGATCTGTTGAGGGGGCAAAGAAGGAAAGCTCTTCTTTTACCGGCAGTGCCAAGGTCTTTCCTGTGAAGGCTAATTTGGGGGTTGGTATGTTGCAGAAACATTCCAGGCCTCATATTACCGGCTCTGCCGGGGTTCCTTATGTTAAGGCTAAAGTTAAGACCCCTGATTAATCGACTGGGACCCCTGCCTCACTTCCTCACGTGCCGCCGTTCCCCTCAGGCGATGACAAAATGGTGCCCGTTCCTGCCACGACCGCGGTGACCATTTTGGGTGCTACCCCTACAACTACGCCATCAGCCTCGGGTGTAGGGCTTGGTTCCGTGAGTGAACATAGAGTTCCTTGTGCGCATCCTTATCGGCCAGTTTATGATTGGAACTCCCAGATGCCCCTTTCGTACAAAGTTTCGTTGCCTGCGGGGTCGGCACCTTTGATTTATGTGGATATGTCGGTGGAGGGGCCGGTGTGGCACCCTTCCCCGTTACGTCCCTGGAATTATCCTCCTCATGAGAGGCCTCCTCAGGTTTCAAAGCAGTCTCCAGAGGACGCCTTTTTCAGTAAATTTCAAACGCTTATGCGTACCGACCCCATGAGGGAATATTTCAAAGGGCTTTTTAGGGAGATATGTCCGCCCGCGCCTCCGGCTCCACCCGTTACTCCGGTGGTTCTGCCGGCGCCTCCCTTGCCTACAGTGCCTTCCCCGACTCTTCCGCCTTTGCCCCTATTGTCCCTCATGGATACGGCTCAGCAGGATCCTGACCTGTCGGATGACGCGCGAGGCGATACAACGAGGACCTGTCCCGCTCTTAGAGCTTTTCATGACCGGGTATTGGACATGATGTGCTTCTTACATGTTCCGGTGCCTGAGGCACCCACTCCGCAGGAGGGCGTGCTTTCTGGGGCGTTCACCCGGTCTCCTTTTGGAGCGTACCAGCCTGTTCTTGCAGAAGGACGTTCTGGCCGAGGTCCGCAGGGTCTGGGAAAAGCCACACCCTGGACTTTTCGTCAATAAGAAATGGATGCGCGATACAGGCTGCTTTCTTCCGAAGAGGTGGCCCTGTCGTCTTGTCCGCCCCCTCCTCCACAATGGTGGCTGCGGCCACTTTGCAGTCCAGGCCTGCAGCATCCTCTTCCACAACGACTACTCAGGTTCTGGGAAAGGAGGATAAGCTCCTTGACTCCCTTGCGAGAACATCTTTTTGCCAACACCGCCTTGCAGCTCAGGCAGGCCAATGCCGAACTGGTGTTAGCGGGGGCTAATATGCGGATGTGGAAAGGTCTGTCGGAGTTTGAGGACTTCATCCCGGTCGAGAAGCTGGAAGACTTTAAGGTGGGATTATCCGACGCCAAGGTCTTGGCCCAGGATCTCCTGAAGGCTGCGGCTCATCACGTAGACACCTCGGCTCAGGGCCTTCTGCTGGGGGTTGATGCCTCACGGCAGGCGTGGCTGCATGCCACTAAATTCTCAAAAGAAGTGCAAGACAAGGTGTTGGACCTTCCGTTCGATGGTAAGGCGCTCTTTCATTCTAAAACAGATGTAGAGCTCACCAAGACGAAGGATAGCACTCAAATAGCTAAGTCCTTGTCGGTCCTTGTTAAGAACCCTTTCAAAACCGAGATCGCAATGCCGAACCCTCCTCCGGCTTTAGGGGCTACCTTGACCGGAAATCTCGCAGAGTGGATACCCCTTTGGGGAATAACCGCCGTAAGCAACAACGGACTCGGTTTTTCTCCTGCTCCTCAGCCTCCTCTACAGGTGGCAACATCACCAAAAAACCTACAAAATGAGGGTTCTCCGCGCTCGCACCAGGTGGGAGGACGCATTGCGTCTCATTGGGAGGCGTGGCAGACCATCACCGAAGACAGATGGGTCTTGTCAGTCGCTCGGGCGGGCTTCCGCTTACCCCTACCCCACCCTTCAACCCTTCTTTTCAGCTGTCGGGCTCGCCCTCCCTCAAAGCCGAGGTTCAGAAACTTCTGGACCTCAGAGCTGTGGAACCCGTTCCCCTCGGGGAACGAGGGCAGGGCTTCTACTCCCGGCTGTTTACGGTGCCCAAACCCAACCAGGCTGGCCTGCGCACCATCCTAGACCTTTCCCAGTTCAATCTTTTCCTACCCCAAGAGAAATTCAAGATGATCAGCCCAGCCAGATACGGTCCTCCTTGCAGATGGCGATTGGCTCAGTATGGTGATTCTTCAGGATGCGTACATGTATTTCTGATTTGGAATCCACACAGGACATATCTTCGTTTTCTCTTTTTGGGAGAGGAGCACTTCCAGTTTCAAGTGCTTCCTTTTGGTCTCAGCTCGGCGCTGTGTGTCTTCCAGAAGATGTCGGTGATTGCAGCCTATCTTCGTCTGCAGGGTATCCATGTGTATCCGTATTTGGACGACTGGCTCTTACGCAGCCCCTGTCCGTTGAAAGCAGCGGGCAATCTTCAGTCCCTCCTTCAGCTCCTGTTCCATCTTGGGCTGTCGTTGAACTGGCGGAAATCTTCCATGACGGTCTCGCAGGACTTGATTTTCCTGGGTTTTCGCTGGAACACGATCGACTGCAGAGTGTACCTGACCGGGGACAGGATGGCGGATCTGTTAGAACATCTTAACTTGTCTGTGGATAACATTTTATTTTATTTATTTGGATTTGTATAGCGCACATCTGCCCAGGGGCATCGTGGCGCTGAAAGCATTCTTACTTGTTACAGGCAAACATGGTATGTATATAGATACATTGCTGAACATATATGCATGTTTATATACAGTTGTGCTTATTTATATACAGTTGTGAAAAAACAGTTAGGACGGTGGGGTGGAGTAGGTTAAACAGCGTGGTTTTGAGTAGTCTGCGGAAGACATGGTAAGAGTTTTCGTTCCTAAGCGCTGTGGGGAGAGCGTTCCAGTTTTTGGGTGCTAAGTGTTGGAAGCTAGACCCCCCAGCTTTGCTTCTTTTGAATGTCGGTATGTAGGTCTGGTTGGTCATGTGTGACCTTGTGTGTCTAGTGGATGTGTTAAGGGTGATTCTTTCAGAAAGATAGGGCGGAGCCTTGGCTGAGAGGCATCTGTGGGTGATGGCCATGGATTTAAATAGTATCCGTTCTTTTATTGGTAGCCAGTGGGCTTCTTTCCTGGCTTGGGAGATGTGCTCCCTTTTAGGGATGCTTAGGGCTGCTCTTAGAGCATTGTTTTGTGTGACTTGCATTTATTTAGGTTTTGTGCAGGCGTGCCCAGGAAGAGAGCATTGCAATAGTCCAATTTGGTACCTACTGTGGCTCTAGCTACGGCCAGGCAGTTTTTAGTGGATAGGAAGGGTTTAACAGCGTTGATTATCTTCGTGGTGAGTGCGGCAGAGGAGGCTATGGCATTGACTTGCCGTGTCATGGAGAGAGTGGAGTCAAGGTATACTCCTAGCGTTTTTACTGCGGTGGAGACTGTGATGGTGGAGTTATCTATGTTAAAGGATTTGTACTGCGGTGGGAGTTTGTTTAGTGTTTCTTTGGTGCCAACTAGTAGGATCTCTGTTTGTCCCCGTTTAGGCAGAGGCCGTTGGCTGCCATCCAGGTTTGGATGGTTGTGTAGATCTTGGTTAGTGCTGCTGCGTCTTGTTCATAGACGCCCTGTGAGAGGGAGCAGGACTTCCGTGTCGCAACAGGCGTATTATCCAGGCAACCAGGAAACCCTCGACTAGATCCCAATATAGAAGTAAATGGCTCAGGTTCTGTCATTGGTGTTTGGAAAAACAGTTGGCCCCAAGGGGGGGGGGGCTACGATTGACACAGCTTTCCTTCGTATCCTTCCTAGCAGAGTCGGGTGTTCCCCACTGTCATGCATTACTTACCTTTCAGCGGTCTCTGCTTATCTTTCTACGGACCAATGTTCTTACTCTCTGGGTAATCCAGTGGTTAGGAGGCATTTTGCAGGCTTGACACGCCTCTACCCTCCAATTCATAGTTCGCACCCGCCGTGGGACCTAAATGTAGTCCTGATGGCGTTGTGCCACAAGCCTTTTGAACCAATGGCTACGGTGGACCTCAAGTACCTATCCTGGAAAGTGTCCTTTTTGGTTGCCGTTACGTCTGCGAGGCGGGTGAGTGAGCGCCAGGCTTTGTCGGTGGAGCATCCCTTTTTGGTCTTTCACAAGGATAAGGTAGTCCTACAAACGAAACCTGCTTTCCTGCCGAAGGTGGTAACTGAATTCCATCTGAATCAGTCTCTCCCTGCCGGTCTTTTTTCCGAACCCTACCTCAGAGGCAGAAAGGGATTCTGCATTGTCTCGATGTCAGAAGGGCTCTTAAGTTCTATCTGGACAGAGCTTCCGAGCTTAGGAGTTCTTATCAACTGTTTGTGACTCAGCGTAAGCAGGCGTCTAAGGTGACTATTTCTCGGTGGATCGCCGCTTGCATTGCGGAGTCTTTCACCGTCCAAGGGCTGAAACCTACTAAGGGTATTCATGCACACCTGGTGCGGGGCAAGGCAGCCGCGTATTTGCTTTTCAGAAATGTCCCCTGGGAGTCCATCGCTGGGGCAGCTACTTGGGCCTCCCCATCTGCTTTTTGTAAGCATTGTCTTGACATGAGCTCAAGAGCTGATGCTCAGTTTGGTCAGGCTGTGCTAAAGAACCTTTTTCATAAAGGGGTATTTCCATCCACCCTTAGTTCCTGTTAGGAGTGCTTGGGAATCTCCCATAAGTATGGAGGAAAGGGGACGGGACGTAGGAGTATAACCAGGTTACTCACCGTAGTGACCACCTTACTCCTAGTCCATAGTCCCCTTTCCTCCATACTCCCGCCCGCCGTCCCCTCTAATAAAGTTCCTCTGTTATTGCTAATAGGTCTTTGACCTGGCGATAGAAAAGGACTGATGGGCGATGTGCGGGACGGAGCCAAGGTGGGCGGGGTTGTGGCCGCGTGCTGGGCCCTGATCAAGAAAGAGAGGAAGGACAACATTTTGAAAAAATGTTGGGATGCTTTTTACAAAGTGCTCCGGTCCCGTCTCACAGGACGGAGAGATGTCCCATAAGTATGGAGGAACGAGGACTATGAACTAGGAGTAAGGTGGTCACTACCGTGAGTAACCTGGTTATATGTTGTGGCAATAATCTGAACATGTATGTGAGTAACGATGATAAATTTGGAATAGGGTAATTTGTAGGTTAATGAAAAGATGAGCTGTTGCGTATAAGCAAGTGGTAAAGTTAAAGGTACACAAGGAGGAGGAAAGGATAAGGGGGTTAGTATTGTAGATAGTTAATTTATTCTGGGGTGTGGTTTTGGGTCGTTTGGTGGTTTATATGCCGTTGGAACCAGCCGTTGCCACTACAGAAGGGGCACAGAAATTGGGACAAGAAGTGTATAATCAATCAAATGCCCCCCTAAAGCTGGGCTCTTCCCAAATCCTGTGCATTAGAAAATGTCGGATGCCTAGGATTGAAGATATGATAACTCAGGACTTTGTTTCAGACCCAAGAAATTTGATCATCACTAATATCAGCAAGGTTAATGGGCATGAACCCAAAGAAGCCCTACGACTTAAAGTCCTAGCCTGGCTTAGACAAAGAACGGGACCAGGGGTGGTCAGGCTATCAGATCTTAAAATCCTCCGTAGGATGGATCTGAGAGACTGGAATACACATGACAAGAAAGACTGCGTCCTGGTGGGGTGTGGGTCTAGTTCCCTACCCGCCTTCCTAAAACTGTGCAAATATATACCTAAGGGTGCCACTTGTTGTAATTTGATTATATGATCATTCACTTTAGTTTCTGTTGGTCTTCCGACGTTGGGTTTTTCTGCTGACTGCCCTGTACTGTATTGTTGACACTTCTCCGCTGCTCTCTTTTTGTTCTTGTACTAAAAATTGTTTGTATTGTTTGTTTCTTTTTCTGTATGCGCCCATAAGCCTTTGCGTACCAGGTGCGCAATAGAAATCAATAAACATAAACAAATGCTGATCAGAAGCTGTTATTATTTGAGATGGTTATTTGTAGGAATTTGTTAAGAACTGTCCCTTAGATGCTTGTGGCAGCTTGCTTTACTGGGTATATGGGCTGTCTTATGTAAAATGGATTTGTATGTATTGGTGACTGTAGTGGTGGATACATTGGATACAGATGATTGTAGAGATTTGTTTGTATATGTTGAAAATGGGAGAGAAGAGGGTATCTGGATAGATAGTAGAGACGTCAATATCCGCTTTTTATAAATGTTATACACTTTCAGGGTAGTTAGAGATGAGAGTATAGAGTTTGTGACTAGTGAGCTGCATTGCAATATATGAGCAATACAATGAGTATTTATTGGGCATTGGCGTATAGGGCTGGAAATAATAAGGGAGTTAACATGGTCTTTGATGTAATGGGGAAAATATTCACTGTCATATTCATATTAGTTGGGCATAGAGCTTTGTTTCGAAGGGATTGTGTCCTCCGACGTATTCCTCATCTTAGATATATCCTTCCAGCTCTGCTGGCCTCGGAAAATTTTTTCCCTAGAGGGCGCTGCGCGTCGACATCCCTCGAGTCGATGTCCCTCGACAGCCGCCGTATGGACGCTCGACGTCATCCTGCCTATAAAGGCTGCGCGCAGCGTCCGTTGCTCAGTTCCGTTTTTCCGCGCTTACTCGGTGCCTCGAAATACTGTTGCTCAGTTCTTAGTCAGATTAATCCTATTTACCTCGAGTTATTCGATCCATACTCGATGGTTTCCTCGTCGGAACCGACAACTCCTTGATCCGGCTTCAAAAAATGTCGAGATTGTGGGAAAAAGATGTCGTTGACCGATCCTCACAGAAATTGTCTGTGGTGCTTGGGAGCTGAACACCATTGTTCGGAATGCGAGGACTGTATGTCCATGACAGCTAAGGCCCTGAAGGAGCGTAGGGGGAAGCTGGAGAAAGGTAAGACTTTTAAAGCGTCTTCTTCGTCGACGAAGTCGAGACATTCGTCTCCTCGTCACCATTCGCGCTCCAGGTCTCGGAGTGGGTCTCATCACTCCTCGAGATCGAAGCACTCGAAGAGGAGGCGTTGAAGATCCCCTTCTCCGTCTTCCTCTTCCTTTGTTTCGCCAAAAAGAATCCCTTGCCCCACGAAACATAGTTCTCGGGCTGAATGGGAGGAATTCCGAAAGAATATGATGAGCGTCTTTGAGAAAGCGGCCTCGACCCCCTCGAAGACTGCCGAGAGCGATGCTCTGGTCAAAAGACCCGAAGGTCAAAAGCGCCACCTCTCGAGCGCGTTTCGAACCCTCGAGCAGGACTATGACCTCCAAACCTTCCTCGAAGGTTCCGTCGACGCCGTCGACGAAGGTCCCGTCGACATCGAGGTCGATGTCTTCGGCGCCGTTGTCGAGGGGACCTTCGACACACGGGTCTGTCGACTCGACGCCGGCCTCGACACCGGCGTCGACGCCAAGAAAAGTCACGGTGACCACACATCCAGTGACTATCCCCAGGCCCTCGACGTCGATGGCGTCGATATTGTCGAGTAGAATTCCAATTCTGTCGAGGTCCTCGAGGCCTCCACCTTTGTTTTCGACGCCACGCTCGAAGCCTTCGGCGTCGACGACATCGACGTTTTCGAGGCCAATAATGACAAGTTCGGCACCCTCTGCTTTGGAAATGGGATTTACTCCCTTTATGAGTTCAGAACAATTGAGAACTATATCCTCAATTTTAGAAGAGGGTGATTTGTCTGAACAAGACACTTTTGAGTTACAGGGACCTGTAACCCCAATTAGAGAGGAATTTTCCTCTGAAGAGCGCAGATTAAAGGATCTTCATGATTCTTTACATGAGGCAAGTGGGTTAGACACTTCCCCTGAGGTGGATTTTGCTAAGCCAGACCCGGGGGAGCATGCTGAAACCCCCTACAGAGCCTTAATGGCCAGGATTAGAGAGTTCATGGGGTGGTCTGCACCTTCACAATCTTTCCAGCAAGATGACCTCTCAGATATTCTTGACAAAGGCCCACAAGAGGATCCTGTGGTGCCCTTTCATAAAGCTCTTCAGAGAAAGATCGTGACAAACTGGGAAACCCCAGATGTAATACCAGCAGTAAATAAAAAACTGTCTGCAAAGTACAGGGCATCTTCCACAGACCCAGCGTTTTTGTCTAAACATCCATCCCCAGAAAGTCTGGTGGTACAAGCAGCATCCTCTACCAATGTCAAGACGGCTTATCCTACAGTCCCACAAGACAGGGACGATAAAAAAATGATGCTATGGCAAAGAAAGTCTTTTCAGCATGTAGCATGGCGTTAAAGTCTGTTAATGCTACTTGCACCCTTGCTAGGTTCAGCCATACACTTTGGGAGTTTGCTTCTACAGCGGCTGACTGCATCCCGGAGGGAGAAGAAAGGGATGCGTTCCTGAATTTTATACAGGACGGTAAAGACGCTATGTGCGAATCCCTCCAGACGGGCATTGATTCGGCTGACAGTATCAGCAGAGCAATGGCGGCAAGTACATCAACCAGGAGATTCGCTTGGTTGAGAAAGTCGGGTTTTGCCCCAGATGCGCAAGCCAGGCTCTTGAACATGCCATTCGATGGCTCTTCTTTGTTCGGGAAAAAGGCGGATGACAGTTTAGAGAAACTGCAAACTTCAAAAGCTGCAGCAAAATCCCTAGGAGCTGCAATCCGTCAGACTCCTTTTCGTCCCACAGGAACCTCTGCGAGGGGCAAGTCCTTTCGCTTCTACTCCGCATTCGGAAGAGGTAGAGGACTACCGGCTCAAAGGGGTCAAAGAAGAACTACCCGAGGTGGACGGGGTAGATATTCTAAAGCCGCAGCAACAGCAGGTGCCTCTTTACCATCGGCATCTGCATCAGCCGCCCCAAAACCACTCTGAGGACTCCCCTCACAGGACACCTGTAGGAGGCAGGTTGACTCAACATCTGACGGTATGGCAGGCTATCACGTCAGATGCTTGGGCATTGGAAACAGTCGCCCAAGGTTACTGCCTGCCTTTCCTACGTATACCTCAGAGTCATCCACCGGGGATCCGCTCTCAGAAAGCTCCAGATCCGCTCCTCTTGCAGGAAATTTTGGACCTGCTAGAGAAAGGTGCCATAGAACCGGTACCTGTAGCGGAGAGGGACAAGGGCTGGTACTCCCCTTACTTTCTCATTCTGAAGAAAGACGACGGACTGAGACCCATCTTGGACTTGCGAGAATTGAACAAATTCCTCAGAAAAGACAAATTCAAGATGGTCACTCTTTCTCAGATCCTCCAGGCCCTTCAGTTTCAGGACTGGTTGGTATCTCTGGACCTTCAGGACGCTTATTTCCATGTGCCTATCCATTTCAAACACACGAAATACCGGAGGTTCGCAATTGGCAACTCTCACTATCAATTTCGAGTACTGCCATTTGGGCTGACCTCCGCCCCGAGGGTCTTCACCAAGTTAATGTCGGTAGTGGCTGCAAGTCTAAGGAGGGAAGGGATTCACGTCTACCCCTAGCTGGACGATTGGCTGATCAGGGCTGTTTCTCCGGAGCAAGCTCAGATCCAGCTAAATCACGTGTGCCATTTCCTTCACAGACTGGGCTTCTCCCTCAATTTAAAGAAGTCACAAATGATACCATCGCAGAGACTCCAGTTCATAGGAGCGATCCTGGATACTTCCCTGGGAAAAGCCTCGCCACCAGAGGTGAGGGCTCAAGATATTCTACAGATGGTTACCAAGTTCCAGCATGCCCAACGTCTCCCAGCCTTCGACTTTTTGAGTTTGCTAGGCCTCATGGCATCCTGCATTTCCCTTGTGCCAGAGGCTGGCCTGAGAATGAGATCCCTCCAGTGGGCACTGAGGACTCAGTGGTCACAATTCTCAGGGAGAATGACAGATCTTCTTCAGGTTCCCGGCAGGGTGGCTCGAGACCTTCAGTGGTGGGCCTGTCAGGAGAACATTCTGAAAGGAGAACAGTTTTGGCAACCCTGGCCGGAGATAACAGTAGTCACGGATGCCTCACTCACGGGGTGGGGAGCCCACACCCAACGACTTGACCATCAGCGGTTGTTGGTCTCCATCGGAGTCCAGACTACACATCAACCTGTTAGAGCTGAGAGACATCAGACTTGCGTTGAAGGCTTTCCTGCCAGCTGTACAAGGGAAGAACGTCCTGATAATGACGGACAACACGGTGGCCATGCATTACCTCAACAAAAGAGGAGGCGTAGGATCACTACCCCTGTGCAGAGAGGCGATGCAGCTCTGGTTTTGGGCAATCCAAGAAGGAATCTCTCTATCGGCAGTTCACCTAGCCGGAGAGAAGAACTTGACAGCGGACGCTCTGAGCAGGCAGAACACAGTCTCCCACGAGTGGGAGCTAGCTCAGGAAGTCCTTCAAGAGATCTTCGCCCTTTGGGGAACCCCTCAGGTAGATCTGTTCGCCACCAACCTAAACAGGAAATGCGACCTGTTCTGCTCAAGGGAATTTCTTCCGAGAGGAGCTCTGGGAGACACGTTCATAGTGGACTGGGAGTTTCTGCTTCTGTACGCGTTCCCACCGGTCCCTGTCATTCCTCAAATGATCAGGAGGTTGAGAAGATTCCGGAAAACCATGATCCTAATTGCCCCGGATTGGGCCAGGAGAACGTGGTACCCGGACCTTCTAGACTTGTCCATCTGCCCTCCAATTCGACTTCCTCTCAGAGAGAACCTACTCTCACAGAAGGGAGGTCAGGTTCTCCATCCAGACATCAAAACCCTCAACCTTCACGCTTGGCTTCTGAACGGCTGAGGTACAAGGATTGGGACCTCCCTGATGATGTTATGGAGGTGTTGCTATCGGCAAGGAGGCCAGCAACAAAGTCTTTATACCGCTGCCGTTGGAACAGATTTTGCAGCTGGTGTAGAGAACAGAATAGCGACCCATTTTCATGTGGTACACCAATGGTTTTGTCCTTCCTACTATATTTGGCAAATTCAGGCCTTCAAGTTGGCACCATTAAGGGCTATCTCGCAGCGCTATCTATCTTTAAGCGTACTGCGGAAGAACCATCCTATTTCAAATTACCCTTGGTAATACAGTTTCTAAAGGGGTTAACCAATGTTTATCCCCCAAGAACATTCCAAGTTCCCCTATGGGATTTAAACTTAGTACTAACTTTCCTGATGGGTACACCTTTCGAACCTCTCCATTCTTGTTCGTTAAGATTCCTTACCCTTAAAACTGTTTTATTAATAGCACTTACATCTGCTAGAAGGGTGAGCGAATTACAAGCTCTTTCTTGTAAACCCCCTCATACAATCTTTCACAAAGACAAAGTTGTCCTGCAAGTGAAGCCTAATTTCCTCCCAAAGGTGGTTTCTGAATACCATATCACTCAGAAGATTACCCTACCATCTTTCTATCCTCCTCCTCATCCGGGGAAAGAGGAAGAGAGGTTACACAGGCTGGACCCTAGAAGGGCTTTAAGTTTTTACATTAGTAGACTAGCCAGGATAAGACAGGCAGACCAGCTGTTTGTAGGTTACGCAGGTCACAAGCTGGGGTTACCAATAACTAAGCAGACCATTTCCAGATGGATAATTCTAGCCATTTTGGAATGTTATAAACTGGCAGGGAAAGAGCCCCCTCAAAACCTTAGGGCTCATTCGACCAGAGGTATTGCAGCTTCATCGGCCCTCAAGAGGCGTGCCGGTTAAAGACATATGTGCGGCCGCTACATGGTCGTCTGTCCATACCTTTACACGTTTTTACAATCTGGATTCCTCCTCCAGTCAAGAGACTAGGTTTGGAAGGGCTGTACTGCATTCTATTCATCAATAGAAGACAGCGTGAAGTCAGTACTCCCTCCTCCGAATATAGAATACTGCTATGGGAGCCTATCTAAGATTAGGAATACGTCAGAGGACACAATCCCTTCGAAGAACAAGTTACTTCTTACCTTGTAACGTTCTTTCGACGGGATGTTCCTCCGACGTATTCCTCATCGACCCTCCCATCCATCCCCGCAGTTCTACTTCCCTTGTTGTTGCAGCTTACGCTCCTTCAGGGTGATTAGTCTAGTCCAGACAGTAATACTGTGGGCTACAAAACGGAACTGAGCAACGGACGCTGCGCGCGGCCTTTATAGGCAGGATGACGTCGAGCGTCGATACGGCGGCTGTCGAGGGACATCGACTCGAGGGACGTCGACGCGCAGCGCCCTCTAGGGAAAAATTTTTCCGAGACCAGCAGAGCTGGAAGGATATATCTAAGATGAGGAATACGTCGGAGGAACATCCCGTCGAAAGAACGTTACAAGGTAAGAAGTAACTTGTTCTTCTGGTGGGTATAGTTCGGGATAGTGTATTTGATGTACATACTTATGCTTATTCTATGTCTGATGTTTATCGGACTGGAAATGTTCTGCAAAGCTTCTACTTTGTTTGTCCATATATCTCTCTTTTGTCGTTGTCTACCCTTTCCTTACTTGTTATTTTTAATTTGTCGAACCCTACCTTTTGAGATGAGTGGATACTGCATAACTATACTTAAACAGAGTAGAGAGACATGGTTCCATTGACCTTTGTTTCATGGAATGTTAAAGGGATTGGTAATGCTGTGAAAAGACGGTTGCAGATGAGGGTAGAATTTTATTGCTCGACATACTTAATGATGGCTGGAAAATGACAATTGGAACTGTATATGCGACATGCTCACCGGCAGTGTCCTTTAGTCAATTGGGTTTCTTGCTGGATGGTATGGAGGGTGAATCATTAGTGTTGGGTGGTGATTTTAATATAGTGATGAATAGTAAGATGGATCGGAAGTCGGACTGCAGATATTACAATGAGAAGATTCGTGAAGAATTGAGGGCGTTTGTATTTAAATATGGACTCATAGATGTTTGGAGAGAACTTCACCATGGTGAAGAGGAATACTCATTTTATTCACCTGTTCATGATTCGTACGCAAGACTTGATTACTTCTTTATTATTAATACTTTAAGTAGCCAGACAGTGACCACAAATATACTGGACAGGGGCATCTCTGATCATGCTTTATTGGATTTGCAGTTACTTTTGAATAATGTAGGTGACAAAACAAAAAGATGGAGAATGCAGGCCAGCACACTTGTCATGATGCCTGCCCCCGGAAGACCAGACCAGGCCCAGCAGCCCCGGAAGCAGGCATCATGCCACTTGGAGCATGCCCAAAAGCCCCAGTTAGGGGCTGTTTGGGTACAGTCCTGGCACCTATGGCGCCAGGCTCATAAAGATAAAGGCAGTCCTGGCGCCATGGGCGCCAGGCTCATTATTAATAACTTACCTGAAGCAGACCATGCTGCATACTCGCCTGAGGCAGACCATGCTGCATGAAGACTCAAGCCAAATGAGGCTTAGGAGGGACTATTTTACTGAAGGGACTATTTTGTTACTTGGGTGGGGCTGTGGAAGAATACTTACCTGGATCTTCTTCCAAGGCTATTTAAACCACGCCCGGACAGCCACACGTGCTTCGCGTTATTCTGCTTGCTGCAGCGTAACGCTCACCGTGTTTTCAGCAGCTCCACTCTTCAGCCACGCCCGCTTCAGTCCTGGGACTCCTGAAACAAGAAGACAAGAAGAATAAAGGTTAGAACAGGAGTTTTAACTTTAATCCTTACCTGAATCCTGATCCATTTTGCCATGGAACTGAAAAACAGAAGTCTTTGAAGCATTGCTTCGCATTCCAACGGCGCCACGCTGAACTCACCTGCTTGGCGGTACTTCAGCATTCCATCACGCTCTCTCCATCTCGCGGCGGCCCTCTGACACCTAAGGAGACAAAGACAGCAAGGGGACTCTCTAAGGCTATACAAGCTACCCCCAAGGACTTACCTGATTTACCACGGGAGGTACTCTCCTCAGGTCGGCGCAGTCAACTCTGCTTCATCGCCGTACCCCGGCCCCTAAGGGGAAAACCACAATAGACTTACCTGAATCTTACCGAGTGCCATTTGGAAATCTTCGAGTGGATTAATCGGCAACCTGCAAGGAATCGGACAGAGTGAAGAGCAGACATTTAAACTCTTATGAACAATTGGACTTAGAGTCAATGCTGGAACTCACCAATTCCTCTACGCCAGTGAAGTAACTGGTCATCAACGCGCCCCTGCGGTCGACGCAGGATGGAGAGCTCATCCTTCCAAACCATCAGGTGAGACTAAGGAGGGGACATCAAGAGTGATCTGTGGGAAAACAACGGGAGTGGGGAAGGTGGGTTGACACTCAATTCCACGGGTGGTTAATTCCTCTTCTCCTTTGCAGAAGAATATTCTTGCGAGCCAGACAAACTAGGCTGAGCGGGCCAGTCCAGTCAGTCATCTCGGCGCTACACGTCACGCTGGTGGAAATAACAGCGGCCCAGTTCCAGTCGACGCCCCTGTGGGAACCAGGTGAGCGTAACAACACTAAAGGATAGTTTGGTTACAGAGGGCCTAGATGATCTTATTGAACGTTACTTTGAAGAGAATATAGATTCGGCTGGTATTAAATCTGTTTGGGATTGTTTTAAGGCAGTTTTAAGGGGGAACTGATAAGTAGGACTGCTTACGCAAAGAACCACCAGGAAATAATTCGGACTCTAGAGGCGGAAGTCAAAATTACAAAGGGTTTGTGCTAGTGATGACTTGGGTCAAAACAAAATGAAGTAAAAAAAATTGGAGGCAGTGTTGATGACTCGTTTACAAAACATGGCGAGTAAAAGTATGTTTTATTCTAAACGGCGGTTTTGAGAATTTGGTGATGGGAATGGCAAATTATTGGCTAATAAGCTTAGGGGGCTGGTAACTGATACCTGTGTTTCTTCTATTCAAACTGATGAGGGTAATGCTTTACATAGAAATAGTGATATCTGCGAATATTTCAAGATTTTTTATGAAAGGCTGTATAGGGAGGAACTTGGGAGCATTCTTTGAAAACATTTCTCTCTAAACTGGCTTTAGAAAAACAAGCTTTACTTGGTTCTGTGATTGAAATTGCAGAAGTTCTTACTGCCATATCACAAATGAAAGATGGGCAATCACCAGGTCCTGATAGTATAGTTTCGGAATTTTATAAGAAATATGATGTTCAATTCGCACCAATTTTGTGTGAGCTTTATAATGAATTTATAGCGTCGGGAGTTGTGTGAATCAACGAAAGAGGCATTGATTGTGATCCCGAAACCTAATAAGGATCACAAAGTGTGGAAACTACAGGCCTATTTTTTTGCTGAATGTGGATCTGAAAAAGTTCACAAAAATTTGGGCCAATAGGTTAAAGTTATGTATGGGAGATCTGATTGATGAGTCTCAGGTGGGTTTCATTCCAGGGCGGTATGGTTATGACAATATTAGAACTGTGTTAAATGTGATTGGTGAACATTTTGGAAAGGACTCGAATAAGGTTGTTTTTTTTATGCTGAAAAAGCCTTTGATAGGGTTAATTGGAAATGTATGGAGTACACATTGATGAAAATGGGATTTGGCCCAATTTATGAAGATGGTGGAGTATATTCATAGGGAGTTTAGGGCTCAAGTATTGGTTAATGGAGTAATTTCAAAATCATTTCCATTTGCACACGACAAGGCTGTCCGTTATCACCTTTTTTGTTTGATTTGGCATTAGAGCTACTTGCTACATACATTAGACAATGTGAAATGATAAAGGGAATTGTGGTTGGGAAAGTTGAAGCTAAAATGTTATCATATGCCGATGATATGCTTCTTTTGTTGTCAAATTCTGAAGTATGTGGGGATGTAATATGAGATATGTTTCAGGAAGTGGGTGAACTATCAGTGCATAAAGTGAATTGGGAAAAACTGAGATCTTTCCATTGTCTAATCGATGTGAAAGTAATATTTTGCACTCGTGGAATTGTAAACCGCAAATATATTGTTACTTATTAAGAGGTGGGAAAGATTGACATTGAATTTATGGGCAAAAATGAATGCAATTAAAATGGTCCTCTTGCCTAAGCTCTTATGTTATTCAATCAATCCCATCCCTTTATGTTATATACAAAACAAGTAATCAAAGTTGAAAAACTCTTTCAATCTTTTTTGTGGGGTCCTGGGAAAAGGCCTTGTGTTCCAAAATACATACTGATGCAAAAGGTTGAGGATGGAGGATTTGGATACCCTGATGTAATAAAATATTATAAAGCCTTTATACTTAAACAAAAAAAAAAGTTAATATTACTTTTATAGAAAGAAATGCAAAAGAACCAATTTGGTTGCGTATGGAAAGAGGTTTGTGCACCATTTGACTTGGGGAATCTCTATAGTATGGGTAAATTAACAAATAAACGATTGAAACTAATCCCGGTGGTGGCAACTAGACAGGTGATGGGGTTGTGGTTTAGAGAAAATGGGCAGGGCTACGGCTTCAGCCCTGGTGCTTCTCTATGGCATAATGAAACATTGCAGATAGATAATAAATGTTTGAGTTGGATAAGTTGGATAAATAGGGGAATTCTGAGGCTAGCAGACATGTTGGATGGAGTCTGGCTGTATGGTTTTGTGGAATTGCAGTGTAAATACGGTTTGAGGTGGAATGAAAACAATAGATACTTGGCTTTAGCTTCTATGATCAATATGAGAATAGATGTGGCTGATGGTTTTATTGGAAAAAAACAGATTAGTAAATTATGAGAAGGTCAAGTTTATAATGTACGTACTTACAATTCATGCCTTTCGATGTGAAACTCCAGTTAGCGTGGTCTAGATTAAGAGACACTTGGTCGAATGATGTTCAAGAAGTTATTTCTGAGGTGGATTGGAGAGATATTCTGAAGGTTAATTTGAATCTGGGAGCAGGTATGGGTTTGTGTTTAATTCGACAGAAGGTTGTTGGGAGATTGTATTGGACACCAGTCAAGATGTTTAAATTGGGGCTACGATTGAATGATTTATGCTGGTGTTGTGATGTTGGTAGGGGTACTACATTGCGTTTACTGTGGGAATGCCCGAGAGTGCAGACGTTTTGGAAGGAAGTAATTGATGGAATTGATTTGATTTTTGGTCTACTTTTGAAAAGATCTGCAGCAAATATAATTTTCCTCTCCCATAAAGATGGATGTGGGCGTGCTAGAAAACATACTTGCTGGATTGACGGGGCCATCCATAATGATAGCAATTAAGCGAATACTCAGGATCTGGAAAACGGGAAGAAGCCTAAGGTTGAGGAATGGTTGACGGAGTTGAATATTTTGGCACAATATAAGGTTACTTTGCAGGATCAGGAAGAGGACTACATGAAGCTATGGGGTCTGTTTGTGATTCTTTATGATTGATGTGATAGTTGGGTTGTTTCAGTGGAAATGGCATTCATGGTAGTGGTTGGAGTACGGTGGGTGTGTTTCACGGGATGTGGTCATTTTGTTGGAATGACCTATTAATGATGCTTATGATATTCAGTAAATTTGGTTCTGTCTGATTAATGTGAGACATTGTTGCTTTTGTTTATTGCAAAATTAATCAAATGTTTTTTTAAAAAAAATAGAAATTTGGCCACAGCTCCGAGAGGGTCAACCAAGAAGAATTGATGAAGGCGTGCCCTGCTGAAACCCCCAAAGGAACCCTGAAACAATGCACATACCCCACAAACCTCCACCACCTGACCCAGCAAGAATAGTATGCCTGAGCTACCCCCATGATACTCAAAACAAAAGAAAACCCCAGAAGTAAAAAACCCTTTAGTTCCGACCTGCGGGAGGAGAATTTCTCCTGGAATGATGCTGTGATCCGTGTGGGGTGGTAGGCTAAGCATTGCACTTGGTCTTCCCTTTTAACCACTATGGGGCCCAACAATGATAAGGACCCTTCTCCTGCCGTTGCGTCTGTGGGTGCTTTTGGTTCTTTGGCTTGTCCAAGTGCCAACACTTGCTAAGTGCGCTACTAAGGGGTGCCCGGTGTCCACTGTTGAGCCATCGTCTGGCGCAGCGAGTTCTCTTTACCCTTCCCTCTAGGCAAGGGCACTATGGGGGATCCACACCCCTCCCTGCCCGCAGTTTTGTGTTCCACAAGGCATGGGTCGACCCTCAGCAGTGCCATGGGCTCCTACCTCTTCTGACCTTACTACCAGCAGATGGCACCCGTGTGCTGTTACTCATTAAAATTGGGGGAGGGGAAGCGGCAGTGGAGTAGGCCCTTTCTTTTACGTGCTGCTGGGAGGGTTCTGTATATCTTGGTACTACTGGGCCTCACAGCCTCGCGCTGGTGACTGGTAGTGGGGGGTTTCTCAGCCACTGGCTGGCACTTCGGGTAGTGGGGGCTGCCTCTCGCCCTTGTCCGATGGGGCGGCGGCTATGACTGCCTGCTGCTGCTGCAATGCATAGGCTCAGTAGTGTGGGTTCGCTTTGCTCCTCTTACCAGATCCCTACCTAAATAATAAATGACAGACCGATTGTGTTTATGGAAAAATTGTAGGCCGTAGGCATTTTATTTTTCTTACAGAAAATACAACACAACAAAAATCAACACACTGCCATATGCTTTTGGGCACCTTGTGTCCAGTCCTGAAGTTGCCCAAGGCTCCTCCTGAGTCCTTATCTCTGGCCCTTCGTTCCTGGGCACATGCCGCCTACGACATGCTTTGGACCGTGTACCGAAAGAGTACTCTGCGTTCCGGCTCCTGTCTGCTCCCCTCTTCTTCCGTTATTCTTGTAGGGTGGGTTGGGTGGCAAACGTTTTTCCTTCCCCTTATCCAGGCACTAAGAGCCTACCCGAGAGAGGTGAGCTCTTATCTGGTTTGTGCCGCCTCTCCTTTTCCTGGCTTACTTATACACCCCCGGTCTTTTGTTCCTTCTTGGGGGCGGCCGGGTTACCCCCCTGGCCCCTTGCTGTTATATTTCGCACCTTTCCAGGTGCTGATTCCTGCCCTTACCTGGGCTTTTGTTTCATGTGGCGCCGTTCGGACGCCCCTCCCTACGCTTTCGCGCCGTTTCCCCCACCCCGCGCCTAAACTCCCAGACCCTCTATCGTCCTGCATTTCATGCGGCCCGGGGCATTCCAGGCCTGAAACCCCCCCCCCTTCAGGTGGGAGGGGACACTTATGCTCGAGAGGTAGGGCGCAGGACCCAATGCGCCAGGCCGCCTCATTACATAATGGCGAACTCTGTATGTGTCCCTCACCCGAGTGCTTCTCAACTCCAGGTGTTGTCCCAGCTGGTGCACTTCACCTCCACTCAGTTGCCCCCTGAAACGCGCGTGGCTCTTCTGTATATGTCCAGGCTTACTAAAGTCGGGTGGGGAGAAGAGGCGGCCTGACCCTCTGTAGTATTTGTTGGCAGCTAGGCGGGGTCCGCAGCAGACTGCTGCCGCTCCCATGTCATCTTCGGTGTCTGCTGGATTCCTGCGTAGCCTCAGCCACTCGTTCTTACTGGCAGCTGGTGGACTGTCAGACATCCCCCTCTCCCCCACCCCCACCAACCCTCCTCGACTGCTGCAGTGTGCCGCTCATGTCCCCAACGCGGGAAAGATGTATGTCCTCTTCTCCAGTCACCCGCCACCACCGGACGCGCCTGGCTGGTACCTGTCAGCTGCTCCCCGGTGCCTCCCAGGCGGCGCTCAAACTGGTCTGCCGCTTCACACTGCTGCTCTGTGGGGCCGCAGGCAGTTGCTTTCACTGCTGGTGATTCAGTCTGTGTGCCTTGGTGGGTGTACCGCAACTGTTTTCGCGGGGGTGGGCAGGACATCACAGCTAAATTAGCTCTTTTATGGAGAGTATCGGGGACGCGCTGAGCTCAGCACGTCCTCACCTTGAGTGGCCACCTTGGAATCCTTTAAAGATTTTTCAATAGGGCACGGTAAGCAGAAGTACCCGGCCCTGCCTTGCGCATATCCCTCAGTTACCAGCCGACACTCCCGGTTCCTGCGTTTCCACTTATGTAGTTGAACGTGTGGAGAGCTTCTCAGTGTGCCTCATTTTTTTCAAGGTATTATTTTCGTCTCCTTTCTGTTTCCTCACCCTGACGGACATATTTTTCAATTGAATTAGATGCATTTTATTCAATGTTGCCTCCTTCTCCGCACTTGCTGCTGACAACAGGGTTCAAGTGATGCATTGGATGCATTAAGCACTTGGTGGCTGACCCTCACCGAACCGGTCAACTGTCTCTGGAACTTTCATCCAGTGAGTTTCCATGCATTCTGTGTGGGAATAAAACTCAAGTCAATAAGAACATGCTTATTCTCCATGCCGAAGTTTGTTCCGATACCACAAGCCACTGTGGAGTTAGTGGGGCGAGATGGGAAACTTTGCACCCCATTAGCAAGAAGTAATTTGGTCCGGGCACGGTCACCACCACCTCAGAGACCGAAGGAACCTTCCACCACCCATTGAGGAGTTCACTCTCTGTGCATGCATTTGTGAGTACCTCTTGGTGGAAAAGCAGCTAGCCTTTAGGCTTGGCCTTTGTTACCTGATGACATTTACACTCCAAATTATGAGCACTTTTTTCTCCTTTTCTTTACATAGGACAGTGTTAATGTGGTGGTTTAACCTAAACTAAAATATTTAATTAGAGGTATACCAATTTTCCTGAACTCACCTTTGATTTCTCTATCAAAATTTCACTGGCTCTCTGCCAATCAATATTGGATGGCTTCACACTGACGTTACTCTACGAAAACAGAGGTGCTTTCCTTTCCTTCCAAATACTGTCCTCTTCCCTTGCCTATCCATTTCCTACCTGACACTCTCGCCTACTCTTCATCAGCTACAAAACGTTTGCATCATTTAGGACCCTTCTCAACTTTCATCCCCAAATCAGCACCACCTAAATATTAGGAAAATCAGACACCTCATTCCATTCAACACTGCCAAACATCTATTAACCTCTCTTGTGTTCTCTAAACTGGTTTACTGTGCCTGCATCCTCATTGGACACCTCAACTTTGCCTTCTGTCCTCTCAACAAGATCTTTAACTTTGCTACCAGGACTCCCTTTGAACTCCCTCACTTTACACATACTTCATCGTACCCTCACCGGCTGATTTAAATTGAATCTCTTGGGTCATAAATCTAGTAAGGCGCTCCACTATATTTGTCAAACTAAACAAGCCTGCTCGTAATCTCTGCTTTGCCTCCTCGACTACCCTTGTGGCTCCACACCCCCCGCCCGCCCCTCCCCCCTGTGCTTTCGCTTGCTTCTGTTTTTTTCTCTTCTTTCGCTACACTCGTGGATTTCTCTTTTCCTTGACATCAGAGAAACAGCCCACACAGATTTGTTCAAAAGCAAACTAAAACCTACATCCTCGCCTCAGTTTCCTTCCAAGCCTACCTCACATTTGCCTTCTAGCTAACATTTTTCCCTTGCCTCTGGCCCTCACTTTCTCTGTCTCCACTCTAGCACTTCATCTTTCATGGTCACATCCCCAACACAGCAGTCTGTACCACCTACCTCCACTTAAAGGGTCTAATGTTGATTGTCCTTAATTTGTGTAGGTCCACCCAGTGTTTGTTTTCGGTGACTTTTCCATTTACTCCCGTCCACAACCTGGTCAGAATGTTGCTTAAACTAAACCCATTGTAAGACGCCCTCTGCTTCCTTTCAATTCTGATTTCTCATCTATTGTACTTTCTTTTGCGATCAAGACCATTGTTCTCCCTTGTATATAAATAATAAAGTACATATTGTTTGAGACATGAATTAAACTCTTGGCTGGTTTCCCCTTTTTATGTGGAGTGGTTTAGTGGACATTCATATTTGCTTTTACGAATATGTCTTATTGGACTTTGATTTCTTGAAATGTGTGGTGACTGGTGCCTGTTCAATTCTGCACCTTTCTGGCACAATTGATATTGCCGTGCACCACTAGCTCACTGCTCTCTGGGTAACGAGTATGCTTTTCCTGCAGAGGTCTCCAGTAAAGGCACTGATCGATTATAGTCTCCTTCATTGTAATTTCTTACAGGTGTGGCCCCGTGCATACTTTCTTTTTTAAAACATTGAAGTAATCATCAGTGGCAGTTTGGTGAATGAATGTCAACACGCTATATGTAAATTTGCCCCTAAATGAGTGCTCAGTTTAACTCCGCTGAGCAACTGTTTTAGAGTGAATCTTTGGCACTCGCAGCTGTTACAAAGTGGCAAGAATATATTGAATACTGAAAGCCTGGCATTGTCGGTCTGAGGCTACATACTGTCTGAAAATAAACAAGGAGTCGGATTGTATCGCTGCATTATGCAGTAGAAAACTAAACCTAATGATGCAATATGATGCTTTTTTTTTACTATTATTCTGTAGCGTCACCAGTGCACTGTTCGGTTTCAAGAAATCCCTCTATTCTGATTATTCTGATCACTTTGTAATAGTTGCTGTAGAGTAGCAAAAAGTCATTTTACAATGGCTACTCATAGGGTTCAGTTTTAGGGTTTATGTGGGGGCTAGTTTGCACATAGCCAACGGCCATTCGCTAAGGTGTCCCAAAACACTACTACCGTTTTTTAAATGCGAGCTGGTCCAATTGCACTCCTTTTGGGTAGTGTCCCAAGGCTCTTTATTATGCACAAACCTAAGGTTTTGATACATCTTGTCTCCTTGCTTGGAACCCTAGGGTGGTCCTGGCTGCAGGAATACACACTGTAATATTATTTTGAATGGATTGTGTCCTCCAACCTATTCCTCATCTTAGATGTATTAGCCCAGCTTTAGCTGCTTTGGAATATTTTTCTCGGCAGAGGGCGCAGTGCGTCGATGTCATCAAGTTGAAGCCCCCCGAAGGCCTCCGTCGAGTGTGACGTCATCGGGTATACAAATGGCACCCACTGCGCCCGTTGGCCTCAGTTCCCTTTTTCTGCAGTACGTGTTGCTTCGGAGACTAAGCGCGCCTCGATAGTTCTGTGACGCAGTTATTGTGAAGTAGATATACAAGATGTCCTCGTCGACCCAGACTACCGCGCATTCGGGGTTCAGGAAATGTAAAAATGTCCATCACGGATCCGCACTGAGAATGTCTGTGGTGCCTCGGTTAAGGCCACGTCATGGAGGCCTTTATGAAGTGTCAGGCAATGACGGGCAAGGCCTTGCGAGAGAGCAAGGGAAAACTACAGGTAGGTCGAAAACCCGACCGGAAAGCCTCAAACGTCGAGTCGAGATACCAGGAGGAGAAATCTCCTCGACGCAAAAGCATCGGTCTAGGTCCCAAAGTGGTTCACACCACTCTTCGTCTTTGACGAAAGTCCAAAAAAGACGCCACCAGTCCCCTTCCATCTAGTCTTCGAACGAATCCCCCAAGAGAATGAAATGCCCCACAAAACATTCTTCCTCCGAAGAATGAGAAGCATTTAGAATTAAAATGGAGGTTTTTGAAAAGACTAAGCCTCGGTCCGCGCCTTCCTCGGAAGCCGGCCGGGAGAGTTACTGTTCTGACACTCTTGTGCCCTCAAGCCCGGGTGATTGAAGGAGAAAAGATCGGGAACCCTCCAGGACCCAGAGTGAAAAAGATCGCTCTAGTTGACTGGTCTTGAAAGGGGCCCTTAGGGGTCCCTCGCGATATGGAAACAAGGCAATAACCATACACGAAAGGATGCGCCAGACACGAGGTTAAAATTCCCAATGCTAGGGTTTATTGCAAGCAAAATAGTCCCAATTGGCCAACTATGGTCTCACACCCCGCAACGTGTATTCTCTAGACCTCGAGGGACGCAAGAGAGCGAATTACGTACATCAGTTACATATAAACAAAATGCATATCATACAATCAGCTATGACCTGTTTAACACCCCCCTTTTATTGAGTTTCTTTGAACTCGGGATGATGGACATTTCCGATGAGTATGACAATTATGACCCTTTCAATGTCTATTCTAGTAACAATGTGCAATTTAGAAAGTGCGGAGGCATCTTCTAGTTGTTGAACAGAAACACGGTGCTTCTGTTCTTGGAAGCAAGCTGCACACCGGGGAAGAGTCACATTCCAAACTTTGCTATCTGAGGTGCTATTCGTGTCCTTGGAGCCGACACGCTCTAAGGGGTTTTGTGAAGGGGGGCCGTAAGAAGAGCATAATTCAAGCCTTTAGCTGCTTTATTCTAACATATTCTACCACAGTGCGAGACTGGCTGGCAGCTGTGAAACGATTAAATGCCCTGCACTTCTCCCTCAAGGCTACAGAGAGCGAGCGTGGGCATTCCTTTCTGGGCTGCTCATGAGGAGTTTCAACGAACTCCTCAGTCCTGCGGCCTTGCCCTTTCATATTCAGACAACAATGTTAACAGTTGAGCAGAGTAAGCAGAATTCGCAAGAATTGCAATCTGCAAAGCAGTTTAGACGGAAAGCAATGAGCAATGGTTAACCAGCAAAATGGCGATTCTTGCTATGTTTAAAATGGCCGCTTGTTGGTCAAGCATAGTAGTCTGTATTTCTATAATTCTGTGTATAAAACGGTTGGCCTTCGGCCATCAAGATAAGTCTATCATCCAAATGAAGGGTATTCACTTTTCCAGATTGACAGTCGAGGTCACCGATGCCTTCTGGAACCTGACACACCTCGAAGGGCGAGCCTTCGAAGAGCATCTCGACGGCAGCCCCGTCGACGACTACTTTTTCATCGGCGCCATTGACGCCTTTGTCGACATCGACCCTGAAGCCCTCAGCGCCGAATGTTTCAAAGGCTCCAATTTAGCCAGAAACTGTCAAAATAGCAGCAAAAGAAAAAGCTGCAAAGACTATAGCCTTCAGTCTCTACTACACCTACTCCAGAAAAAATGTATAAACCTCTTCCAAGGGAAGCATATTTTAAATCCTTAGCTTCAATGTTTGAAGAACAAAATAGGTCTGAGGAGGAGGAGGTGAGGTTCTTTTGGCCTAAGAGTATGGCACCCCTAATATCTCAGAATGTCTGATTTCTAAGGAAAGCAGAGTGAGGGATCTGGTGGAAACCTTGCATAATACAAGTGACTTCACCTGAGACAGATTTTAGCAGGACAGGACCAGGGGAACATGCCAGTTTCTCATACAGGCAGCTGATGACAAAGGTGGTTGATTATTTAGGATGGGCTAAACCACCAACTCAGTTCATCCAGGATGATATATTGGATCATGGCCCCACCGAAGATCCGATTTGTAACCTTTCATGTAGCCTTACAAAATAGGGTGGCCAAAAATTGGGAGACCCCAGACTCCATTCCTCCTGTAAATAAGTCCCTCACTTCAAAATACCGCCCTTCCAGTAGCGACCCAGGCCATCTGTCCAAACGCCCTACTCCTGAGAGTCTGGTGGTCCAGGCAGCCACAGCTTCAAATAAGGTGGCGTACCCTTCCATCCCTCTGGATAGAGACTGTGGATGGTTGGGCACGCAAGGTATTTTCAGCTGGGAGTATGGCGTTAAAATTGGCCAACTCCACATGTGCCTTGGCAAAATATTCGTACACTCTGTGTGAGTGCATTGCAATGGCGGCAGAGCACATACCAGAAGGGCAAGAAAGGGAAGGATTCCTAACCATTGTTGGAGATGGAAAGGAGGCCAGGCGGGAATCTCTTCAGTCTGGATTGGACACTGCAGATAGTGTGAGCAGGTCCATGACCACCAGCACAGTGATGCGCAGATTTGTGTGGTTGTGAAAGTCGGGTTTCGCACCAGACGTGCAAAACCGTCTTTTGAACATGCCTTTTGACGGGTCTCACCTTTTTGGCAACAAGGCGGACGAGAGCCTTGAGAGGTAGCAGACCTCAAAATCTTTAGGAGCTGCTATTAGGCAACCTCAGCCTTTTTGTGCCTCAGGACAGTATTGGAGGGGACAATCCAATTGTTACTACTCCTCATATGGAAAGGCGAGAGGAATGGCCAGTCAGAGGCCAGAGAAAAGCCACTCGTGGTGGACGAGGAAAACGTGCAAAGCCAGCCCCAGCTGCAGCCTCTTTACCATCAGCGGCTGCAGCAACCGTCACAAAACCACTTTGAGGACTTGCATCACAAGACACCTGTGGGAGGCAGGCTATCCCAGCATCTGCAAGAATGACGAGCCATTACTTCAGATGTTTGGGCTCTAGAAATAATAGCCCAAGGTTACTGCCTCCCTTTTCTTTTTTTTTAAACAACTTTATTTTTGAGATTTTCAATAAGAAACAGTTACAGAACTTTCACCCTTATCCAGGATGAGTAACCCCATTGCCTTTCCTAAGCCCTCACCCCCTCCCCTCCCAACTCCCGGACCGCCAAGGTTAATGTTGCAATTGTATCATTTAACGGGTTGGCTAGACCGCCGGCAATTTTCAACACTTCGGTGGGTTGAAAAGCAGAATGTTAGGGACTGTGTCTCCCTGACGTAGTTGCGGAGGAGTTCTCGCCTGCTTCGTTAATTAAAAAGGATGTGGGGGGGGGGGGGTGCGCGTGTTGGGGAAGTGTTCTGATAAACTCAGACTCAACGTCTTGACAGTACAGGATATCTTTTTGCCAGATGGCCACTGATGGTGTTGGCCACCCTCCTTCGTGCCAGAGTCAGTAGAAGTCCTGCCAGTTTCCTTATTCCAGGTGAGAGTTGCTTCATCATCCCAAGCAGGGCTGCCGTTGGGATGGGTTGCCACTTCCTCTCCTATTATTGCTGATGTGGTCTGGAGGATTTGCGTCCAGAATGGGGTAAGTTTAGGGCAGTCCCAGGTAAGGTGGACTAAGTTGCCGATGCTTATCTGCATCTTTCACATTTCGCTGATTGGTCTGATTGCTGTTTGTTCTTTTTTTGGGGGGTGAAATACACTTTAATTATCTGCACCAGACGTATTTGCTTTAGGCGAGAGTTATGGGCTATTTTTTGGGTTTGTTTGAGAATGTGTGTCCATTCTTCGTCTGGTATTGTTAGCTGAAGGGATCTCTCCCATCTGTTTTTTGTGCGAGTATCGATGGAAACCGTATCTGATAGGATGGCTTTATAAATTTGTGAGACTAGCCTACCCTCGCCCTAGCTGCCAAGTTGGAGGTTGTTGTGGGAATGTGGGGAATAGGGCCTGTAGGGTATACCTGGTTCTAAAGTAGATAAACGTATCAAGGGGTGTGTGCCCTCCCCTTTCGGTTGCTTGTTGGGGTGTAATAATGGAGCCTTCAATGAACAGGTCACCCAGTGATTTTATTTGTAGCTTTTCAACCCATTGATAGAAGACCTTTTCAGAAGTTAAGGGGAACCCTGGGATGAATTTGATTGGAAGGAAGGGCGAATATCTCACCTGAACATTGTATTTTCGTGAAAGTTTTTTTCCAAACCCGAGTGTCTCTAGGACCACGTTCATTGTGTTAATAGGCACTGGGAGATGACTTATGATCACGGCCCTTAATAGATTGGGCGTTACTAGAGCTCGTTCTATTTGCACGTGTGGTCTGATGAAGTGCGTGGCATACCAAATGCTAAGGAATTGTGCCTGGGCCGGCCAGATGTAGCTTTCCAGACCAGGAAGGTCGAGACCACCACTAGATACAGGGAGTATCAATGTCGAGTGGGCGACTCTGGCAGGTTTGCCGGCCCATAGTTCGTCAAGGACCAGGCTTTTAATTTTCTTCATAAAGGGTTGTGGGATTAAAATTGGGATATTGGAGAATAGGTATAGTAATTTTGGCAGTATCACCATTTTGACAAGGGAGGCTCTCCCGCATAATGTCAATGGGAGTGATTTCCAGCGGTACACTTTTTCTTGTCGAATTTTTGCTACCACTTCATAGTTGTCTTGGAACACCTCGTGGTAGTTTAACGACATCAGTATCCCCAGGTAGCGTACTTTTGAGGTTTCCCAGGCGAAGTTGTAATAGTCTGTGAATGGTTTGGTAGCTGGAGTGAGTGGGAATATAATTGATTTGGCATGGTTAATTTTTAAACCTAATATTGCTCCAAACTTGATCACTTCGTGCATAACTGGGTTAAGATTCTCTGCTGGGTCCCGTACGAATAGCGCCACGTCATCGGCGTATAAAGAGATAATTAGCCTATGTGGGCCTATGGTGAGGCCCCTGTGAAGTTGTTTTGATTGTAGATTTGACGCCAGTGGTTCCAATATTAAGGCAAAGATTAGTCCTGAGAGTGGGCATCCTTGTCTAGTGTCCGTTGCAGCCTAATGGGGGAGGATCTTGCCGATCCTATTAGTATGGTGGCCAGGGGGGTCCTTGTATAGTAGGGAAACCAGTTTAATGAATCGGGCTCCTAGGCCCATCTGGGTAAGTATAGCAAATAGGAAGGGCCATTCCAGAGAGTCAAATGCCATTTTGGCATCGAGTAGGACTGCGACGGCCTGGTGGGTGGGGTCGAGGGCTTCGGTGATGGCAAATAGTCTCCTGATGCCAAGCGTCATGCAGCGCCCGGGCACAAATCCTGCCTGGTCCGCGAGCACGAGGGCCGGCATCAGTGGTAGTAGCCTGTTTGTGAGAATTTTGGCCAGAATTTTGTTATCGAGATTGAGAAGGTAGATGGGTCTATAGGATGCGCACTCTTCTGGGGGTTTACCTGCCTTATGTAAAAGGATGAAATTGGCTTTGCGGGAAGATCGAGGCAAGGAGCCTGATTCTAGCACTTCAGGGTATACCTCCGCAAGAAAAGGAGCTATAGTTTCCGCAAAGGCCTTGTAAAATTCACCGGTTAGACCGTCATGTCCTGGGGCTTTGGTGTTTGGGAGGGTTTTAATGGCTTCTACCATTTCCTCTGGTGTTATGGGTTCATTAAGAGGTTCGCGTAGTGCCCTTTCAACCCAGTAGAGTTCGGTGTCTTGGAGATACCTATGTAGGACGTCCGAGTCTGGGGCGTATTTTGAAGAGTATAAGTCTTGATAGAAGGTTTGGAATTCAGCAGCAATTTCTTCGTCTGTGTGCACCACTGTGCCATATTTGGAGTGTATCCACTCGACCATTGTTGGTTTCCTGTCGGCTCTGATCAGCCTCGCGAGGAGGGCTCCAGGTCTCTGGCCTTCACCGTATTGGCGGACTTGGCTGTTAGGCCTAGAAATATCAGTTCTAGTTCTGCGATAGACATGAAGTTTAGTAGCTCCTCCTTGAGTGCTGCTGGGGTGCGTGGGTCGCTCTTGCTGGAGAGTTTGAGTTCAAGGTGTTTCAATTTCCCTTCACTAGAGTTGAGTTCTGCCTGATCAGCTTGATGATCCTGTTCTCCTTCATACATAAGAAATTAGGTAGGGATAGTCCCTTAAAGCATTATGTGGATTGGGACATGCGAAAGATATATATTGTTATACCAATGGTATCCACTATGCTGTTGTAGAGAAATCTGAAATTGGTTTAGTTGATTTAGTTACGTGTGTATCCTGAACAGCGGATATCACAATTATTTTGCGCCCTATGAATACTGAAAACAATACTTATTATTGAAACAATTTTTAATGAATTATTTTGCATACTTTTTTTTGAAAAAAGGACATTTAAAGTTGAAATGATAAGCAAACATAAATAATGAAGAAACTTTGATTCAGTTCACATAGACATCATAAAAATATATATAACAGATTTTAAACAAGTAAAAATGGATACGATTCAGTTCATATATAAACAACATAAAAATATGACTGATTTTAAACAACATAAAAATATATGTCTCTAATTTTGAACACAAATGCAAAAGATTGCGGTAGTGAACACAGAGAAGGTTCAGTGAAATCAAAAAAGAATGGTGCGGCTCAATAGTGTTGCAGGTTCCGCAATTCCATAAACACAGGTCTGCCGACGTGTTGGTGTTTGAGAGGAAAGAGGAAAGACCCTAAAACACACAGTTTGAACTTAATTGGAATTTAGTTCTGAAATTTAAGGTCTTCCTGTCCATAGTGGAAACAAACATCCATGTCACGTTTCGGATTCGCCCCCTTCTGGGCAAATAAATTACATTGAAGCCTTCCTCAGGGCGGAGCACAGGGAGAGACAGAAAACGACTTGACCCTGTGTGAAGGCAGACAAAAATAAAGATTTTTAAAAGAAGTAAAAAAAGGAATTTAAGGTGTTTTTAGATAGTAGAGGGCTTGTGTGAATCTCATATTTTGGATTGCAAACAAAACAAAGACCTAGTGGGAACAAGGTCCTTACCCTGATTGTGGGTAGGGACTGGTTCAAAGACCCACTTGGGTTGGGGTTGGAGTCCTTCACTGATAAGAGGAGTGCAACAACGAACCTCAGCGTACCCCGGATTTAACCTCTTGGTAGCTTGCCAAGTTCTAAAAAAAAAAGAGAGAAAGTGTGGAGGTGTTTAAAGAATGTTCATCAGATCGCGAAAAAGATCAAAAGTTGTTGTGCATATTTGGTAAATGCACAAAGGACGTCTCAAAATAGAAAAGAGAAGCTCCTACCTAATTTTCAGTTCACTGATCCCCAGTTTGGAAATATCCTCAATTGGGTAGAATGCGGAATATCACATTTGCGCCAGCTGTGGTTGCTGCGGTGTAGGTATGGCACTTAGTGTTAGTGGTGCTCTTAGCAATGGAGGTACTTGTGCACAGTGTTCCTCCTTGATAAAGTCCTCGGGTTGCTAAACCGAAAAGGACCAAGAGAGAGAAAAAGAAAAAAGGGAAGAGAAATGGAGAAGGAGACAGAGTGAGGGGATAGGGGGTAAAGAAGGGGGAAGGGAAAGAGGGGGAGCGAGGGAGAAGGGGAGAGAGAAAGGAAGAAAAAGGAAAGGGAGGGAAAGGGGAAGGGGGTAGGGCGGGCGAAGGAGGGGGGGTGAAGAGACGAAAAATGAAAAAATCAGAAAAAGGGCAGAGACGAAAACCAAGTTAGCATTAATGTCCTCTCAAAATGCCGACTGAAACGGACATGAGTAAGTGTGTGATTTCATGTAGTTAGAATTATTGTACCTGACTCGGGGTCGATTTGGCATGCAGGCGGACTGGTGCAGAACAACCTCAAAACGGCATCCAGTCTTGTAGGCTCTTCAAACCGTGCAAAAGCTTCACAGTGCTGAAGAGCTGAGTCATGGTTACTGAGTCGCCGTCGTTGCTGCAATAGGGTGTGTCACATAAAGCTTGTGTTGGATTGGATGGGAAGGCATTTCCTGGTTGCCTGGTGTATTCACGTCGGGATTGGTGGGTAGCTCTGTCAGTTCCCATTGTTGGAGGGGTGTGTCTCAACAACGGATCTGATTGGGCAAACACGATCGGCTAGGGTTTCATTGTGTGCGGTCATGCATGCGATCGCGGTTGAAAGAGTATATCTTGGCCAATCTGATAGAGCTTACCCACCGAACATAAATGCTGCGATGTGCGCGAAAATATAGGTAGGTGATTAATCATGAGAAAATGTTCAGTGTGTCAAAAAACGGAACATATAGAAGATGAGCACATATGTTTGTTTGTAATGCCACTGCTCAAAATCATTGTAACAAGGCATGTGGAGCCCAGGCATTAAATATGCAACTTGTTGTGGATGTCATTGCAAAAGGAAATTTGCAAAACTCCATGACGGCAGAGAGACACAGGTCAAAAAAAGTTTGGTAACCGATGTCTTGAATGGGACAAACCTCTGTGCATCAGATTAAAGGCAAGAATTCTTCATTCAGTCCAAATTTATGGCTGGAAAGTCTGTGGATCCATCTCGCTTCTTTGAACTGAAGGCTACGTAGTATGTTTGTAGATTCTTTAACTACATCTAGGATCCACCATTTAATGTCATTGGGAGTGTGATGCTTTTCCAAAAAATGATTTACTAAAGGTGCTGATGTATTTTTCCACCTAATGCAGGATCGGTGCTCTGAGATTCTGATATTGACCGATCGGCTTGTCTGACCTACATACCGTAGGCCACATAGACATTTGATACAATAAATTGCTTGTTTTGTTTTGCAATTTTTCATTGAATTCAAATTCCAGATCCTTGTCCCAGTATTGAAATTTTTCATTTTGCAGGTAAATTGACATACTGAGCAGGAACGCAGGGGAAAGGCCCCACAGTCGTCCTAAGGTCCCAGAGACCTGTTCTGGGAGCTGGGTTTTTTAAAATTTAGAATGCACCAGGGTATCACCTATGTTTTTGGCTCTCTTGAAAGCAAACTGTGGTATTGGAGAATCAGGCAGGCTTAGTTTAACAATGGGCCAATATTTGCAGATCAGTTTCTTAATTCGAAACGTGTGTGAACTATGTGTGATCACACAAGTCATTTTGTTGGGTTCTGAATGCTGTTGCTGAGTGGTATTTTGGGTCAGGAGCAAGTCTCTGTCCGTGATCCTTGCTCTTTTCTTTGCGTTCGAAATGAGTTTTTTTGGGTAGCCTCTTTCCAGCAGGAGATTGGCAAGGTCTTCAGATTGTTGGTGGAAATCAGCAAGGTCAGTGCAGTTCCTCCTTATGCGGAGGAACAGGCCGTATGGTAGGTTTTCTCAGAAGGCGCGGTGGTTGCTTGAGAAATGTAAGAGGGTGTTACGAGCAGTGGTTTTGCGATACAGATAGCATTTCAAAGTCCTGTCCTCATGTCTAATTTTAAGGTCTAAGAAGGGAATTTCTTTGTTACTGCATTTCATGGTAAACTGGATATTGTTGTGAATATTGTTCAACCAGCTCAGGAAAAGATCGAGGTCATTACCGTTCTCCTTGGCAAGGCAAACCCCCCTCACAAAACACTTCAGAGTTTCCCAGATTGTGCTTGGGGATGTCACCGAACCCAGGTTTGTGTCTAAAAAGGTTGATATTTCTTCACGGAGTTTGGATGCAAAAACCTGGTCTTGTAGGGATCTAGGCTTGAAGCGCCAGTGCAGCAGGCGGGATTTGGTGGTAGCTGGATTGCAGATGAGGATGACTGGTGCGTGATCGGAGAAGGTTTTAGGTAGGATTTCACATTGTTCCCATCGGAATGGGCCGTTGGCTGATACCAGTAAGAAGTCCAATCTGGAATTTGAGTTGTAGACTGATGAGTGGAAAGTGTTATCACATTGTTCCCAGTTATTGTGTCTCCAGATGTCAACTAGGTTGTAGGCTCTGCAGATTTCTTGTACTTGGAGGTTGGCTTTGGGGGGCAGTAGGGTCGTGCTTTGCGACCTGTCTTTTGCAGGGTCTAAGACGGTATTAAAGTCACCTCCCCAGATCATCGTTGCAGCCGTTTGATTTGAGAGGTGTGTAAGCACCCAGTCAAAGTTGTTCGCGCCATCAATGTTGGGGCCGTAAGAGTTGACGAGAATGATGTCTCTACCTGCGACAATCCCTTTCACCAATAGTGATCTGCCTTCCGAGTCTAACTCACGTTGATTAACCTGAAGCCAATTCAACGGTTAATGAGGATCGCCACACCTCTGGCGTATGACGAATAAGCGAAGTACCTGTGGCACCCCCAGCTTTTATCCCATTGGATTTCTTTTTCGGGGGTAAGTGGGTCTCCTCAATCAAGGCGATATCACCTTGTGCCTCTTTAGGAATTGGAGGATCTGTCTTATTTTAGAAGGGAGGTTGCCTCCTCTAATGTTCCATGTCGCGATCTTGAATTATGCAGCCAGTGTTGGTGATTAGGCTGTTTTTACCGCTTTTGTCTCGAATTGTCGCAGGTCTTGGTATGAGGTGTGATTTGCTACTTATTGGAGGCTTTGGCGACGTTCGATGGGGGAGGGGGGATCAGGCTTGGTGTGTAGTCCTGGTGGGTCTGGGGGAGGGCAACGAGCTGGCGGCGCTTTCCCTATTCCACTCTCTGGCTTCCTTCCTTACACGGGCAACCCCCAACTGGCCCGTTTGCTTAAGCCGTTCGAGACTGGATCGCAACGGTGCGTGTCCGTCTCTCACTTCCTACCCATTAACAATGAACAGTGTTTGATAACTTTGCTGTGCAAGTGGTACTAGGGGCCTCCCAAGTTGGACGGCCTCGGAGTGTCCAACTCCCATTTTTATTTTGGTTAGGCCGCAGTGTGGGTTGCAAGTACGTGGGTGCCATTGACCATGCGGTGGGTTCCTTTGTGCTCTTTCTCGCTGTGCTCGTGCTTGGTTGGGGGCTGGCATGGGGAATCCAGCTCTGTCCAGGAAAGCGTTCCATTCCTCTGGTGAATGAAAGAAGTGGGCACTCCCCTCATATTGAATTCGGAGATGCGCTGGGAAGAGCATGGAGTAAGTGAGCTGATTGTCCCTAAGCCTTTGTCTGACTGAGGTGAAGGATCTCTGCTGTAACTGTACTGCTGGGGAGAAGTCTGGGTAGAAATGTATTCTGTCCCCTTTAGTGCAGTTCTCCCTTTTCTCTAGCCAGTTGGAGAATGGGGTCTCGATCTTTGTAATTGAGCAGCCTGGCGATTATGGGTCTAGAGTGTGTCCCTGGAACGGGTTTGGAGGATGGAATCCTGTGGGCGCGCTCTACCAAATGGGAGAGGGCCTTGCAGCCGAACAGGGTGGTGCATAGCTTTTCGACAGTCCTCCATTTTAGATGGCACTCGCTGTTCCCTTACGCCAATAATTCTAATGTTATTTCTGCTGGAGCGACCCTCTAAGTCTTTGCATTTAGTTGCCTTCATTTGGGATTCCCGGTGGCTGACTTTTGCTGCCAAGGTTGCTGTGCTGTCATCGAGATTCGACACTCGTTGTCGACCTCGTTGAGGCGTTCTGTGTGAGTGTCCATTCTGTGTTGCAGGAGATCAACCTTCGAGGAGAGGCCATCCATTTTACTGTTGAGGTTTCCAGTGCCGACCTTGAGGTCTAGTAAGAGGCTCTAAATGTCTGTATCGGGAGTTCAATCTTCAATCTGGGCCATGTTGCTGGTTGAGGGTTCTGGGTCCTCTTGGAGCCTAGGGGTTTTAGGAAGTGCTCCGAATTCAAAGGTGTTTGTTTTCCCCATTGAGACGGAGTGACGGGAGACTCCACATGGGTTGTGGTGTAAATGGTGGTTGTTGTGCTGCTGATAAACTCGAGGAGATGGGGTTTGTCTATTCTCAGCTGAGGTGGTTCGCAGAGGTAGATGTGCTTGGAGGGCTCGGAGGTTAGATTGGAATTTCGTCCTCAATTGGGCTTGTTGATCTTGGTATCTCTGCTGGGTGGGACCCTGGTGACGGTGGTTTAAGTGCCCCTCTCTCTGTTGGTGGGATGCGGAGGATCTCTCAGGAGATCTGGGCAGAGGTCAGAGGGTTGTGGGTGTCTTCCGGGGGGGGAATTTGTCCGGCTTAGAGGATTCGGATGGGTATAGCAGTCCCGCTGGTAGAGGTAGGTATACGGAGGGGCGGGAGGAGAGCGACGAAGAGCTTGCAGCTGCGGTCAGATGGGAAAAGGAATCTCAAAGGAGATATGTGGATTTGGGGTGATCTCCCTCTGCCTGCACAGTGCCTTAGGGCTAAGGTAGGCTGCGGGGCGTTTGTTTCTGCACTCACTCTGCCTCCCCGGATCCTCTCAGGTGTTTTGTTGCCCCAAGGCATCCACCAAAGTAATACGCCGTGCAGGGCTGGACTTTTGATAGGGATGGGGGAGGGGGGTAGCTATTCTTAAATTCCGCTGCCCCATCCGTTCGCTGTTGCTCGTGGTGTAGTTGGAATCAGTGCGGCTCACTGGCGTTTATCCGCCGTCCCTGGGTTGGCGCGGTAGTCTCTGCCGGAATTAATGCAGTGCATGTGCCAGCCTCGGGTCTTGAGGGGGGGAGGGGGAAGGGAGGTAGGGCCCCCGGGTGAGTGTCTTTTAGCGCCTTCATTTATGGCGAGCTGGGTCTGCCTTGGTTGCGCTGGCGGGGGGGGGCTTATGCAGGGCTGCATACAGTTCAGTATGCTTTCCCCCCAGCATGCTCCGTACCTGCTGAATGTGTAGAACTGCTGGGCCCACATTCACAGCTGGAACCTCCACGCTTCCAATGTGCCGGGTCTTCTCCGTGCGGGGGGCCAGAAGAAGGGGGTGGGGGAGAGGAAAACAGGGCTCCAGCACTCCGCCTCCGCTCCGCAATCCCAGTATGGCCTCCCGATGCCCCACGCCGTGTTGACAGAGCTGGCGTGAGGGGGGAGGGGGGGTCGGGAGGCGGAACGGAACACCTTCTTGTCCAGGGGCCGCCCTGTGCTGGTGAGCGGGTGTTTGCTCGGCTTCTGTGTGGGCTGCGTGGGTCTCGGGGTGTCTGTCTCGGCCCGGGCCGCAGTTGTTTTGGCGGGGGGCTGGAACAGTCAGGGGAGGTGGGGGGGTTTGGAAGTCCAGTTTGACCTCAGCCCGGAGTCGATGGGTGTTCCCAGCAACGCCGTCACCCGGGTTTTGTACGAGGGATAGGTGGGTCTCCCTCTCTGGGTCGTAGCTGCGATCCTGGTGGTCTGTGCTTGCCGGGGCACCTTGCGGGTCTGCATGTTTCTCTCTGGCACGGGTGCAGGGAGGGAGGCCGTGTTTAGGGTCTCCGGACCACCGATTTAGCCCCAAATCTCATGGTGTGGCATTTTCCTAGTGCCAGAAGCACGCCTGAGCATGATATCCCTTCAATGGGCTCTAAAGACTCAATGGTCCCAGTTCTCAGGACAAATGACGGATCTACTTCAGATTCCGAACAAGGTTCGGCATGAGCTTCTGAGGTGGACTTGCACAGAGAACATCCTAAAAGGAGAACATTTTTGGCAACCATGGCCCAGGATTACAGTAGTGACGGACGTCTCACTCATGGGGTTGTGAGCTCATGCCAACGATCTGACAATCGGCAGTCGTTGGTCTCCAGGGGAGTCCAAACTACACATCAACCTTTTGGAGCTGAGAGCAATCAGACTAGCGCTGAAGGCTTTTCTGTGATCTTTCAGGGGAATAAATGTCCTGAAAATGACGGACAACACAATTGCCATGCATTACCTAAACAAGAGGTGGTGTAGGGTCATTACCTCTATGCAGAGAGGCAATGCGGCTCTGGTATTGGGCAATTCAAGAAGGAATCTCCTTAACGGCAGTTCATCTAACCGGGGAGGAGAATGACGGTGGGCGCTCTGAGCAGGCAGAGTACGATGTCCCACGAGTGGGAACTGGCTCAGGAGGTCCTTCAGGAGATCTTCACCCTTTGGGGAACCCCTCAAGTAGACTTGTTTGCAACCGAAAGTGCGGAAAGTATTGCTCAAGGGAATTTCCCCAGAGAGGAGCCCTAGGGGACACGTTCGTGGTGGAGTGGAACTTCCCACTGCTATACGTGTTCCTTCCGATATCCGTCATTCCGCAAGTCATCAAGAGATTGAGACGGCTCGGAAAATGCATGATCCTAATTGCCCCAGATTGGGCCAGGAGAACGTGGTACCCGGACCTTCTAGACCTATACATCTGCCCTCCATTACATCTTCCTCAGAGAGAGGACCTTCTCTCACAAATGGAGGGCCAGGTTCTCCATCCAGAGGTCAGACTCTCAACCTTCATGCTTGGTGTCTGAAAGGCTGAGATAGAAAGATTGGGACCTTTCAGATGACGTCATGGAGGTGTTGCTTTCGGCAAGAAGGCCAGCAACAAAATCTCTGTACTGTTGCCGCTGGAAGATGTTTTGCAACTGGTGCAGGGCAAAGAATGTTGATCCTTTTCAGTGTTCTATGCCAGAGGTGATGTCTTTCCTCTTGTCCCTGGCACATAGAGGCCTCCATTTTGGGACCATTAAAGGTTATCTTGCAGTGCTTTCCATTTTCAAGCGCTCTTTGGAAGAATGTTCCTACTTTAAAATTCCTTTGATAACAGAATTCTTAAAGGGACTCACCAATGTGTTCCCTCCTTCTTTCCAATTCCCAGTTTGGGACCTTAATCTGGTTCCAAAGTTTTTAATGTGTGCTCCTTTTGAACCCTTGCACACTTGTCCATTAAGATTATGAACGTTGAAACCCGTTTTTGTGGTATCTTTAACATCTGCACGAAGAGTGAGCTAATTGCAGGCACTGTCTTATACTGTGTTCCACAGGGACAGAGTTGTATTGAGGGTTAAACCTTCATTCTTACCTAAAGTTGTCTGATTTCCATTTAAATCACATTATTCTGCCTGCGTTCTATCCTCCACCTCATCCCAGTAAGTAGGAGGAAAGATTGCACAGGATGGCCCCAAGAAGAGCTGTAAGCTTTTACATGTCTAGGTTCTCCAAACTTAGAGTGGATAATCAACTTTTCGTTGGCTACACCGGATGGAAATTGGATCAAAGTGTCAAAACAAACTCTATCATGTTGGATTGTGCTTTGCATTTCAGAATGCTACAGATTGACGGGCAAAGATCCACCAGAAGGCTTGAGGGCCCATTCTACCAGAGGCATAGCCTCTTCGACGCCCTTCAAAGAGGCGTTTCCATAAAATCTATTTGTGAAGCAGCAACTTGGTCATCGCTGCACACTTTTTCTAAATTCTATAATCTGGATGCTTCCCACTCTAAAGAGCTTGCTTTTGGAAAAGCAGTGTTATATTTGGCTTTATAACATTAAAAATCTACTCCCTCCTCCAGAGAGCTTTTTACACTGCGCTGGGAGTCTATCTAAGATGAGGAATACGTTGCAGGACACAATCCATTCGAAGAACAAGTTACTTACCAACTGGTAACGTTCTTTCGCCTGGTTGTTCCTCCAACGTATTCCTCATTGCCCTCCCATCCTACCCCGATGTTATTACCACTTCATCTCTCGCAAGGCTGACACCTGGCTACCTACACTATCTATACAGCAGAGCAAGAGGGGAAAAACAGAACTGAGGCCAACGGGCGCCGCGTCTGCCCCTTGTATACCAGATGACGTCACCCTCGACGGAGCCCTTCGAGGGACTTCCACTCGGCGCCCTCTGCCGAGAAAACATTTACAAAGCAGCTAAAGCTGGGAGAATACATCTAAGATGAGGAATACGTTGGAGGAGCATCCAGTCGAAAGAACGTTACCAGTTGGTAAGTAACTTGTTCTTTGCACAGTCAAAATGGAATTTGAAAAAGAGGAGCCTGGTGTGTTTGTCGTCAGCACGTGCTCTGCAAACACATGCTTTACACAACGTGCTTCTCTTTGAATACTTTTTGAATACTTGGCTTGTTCCTTTTATCTTGTAGGCTTCTAGCTCCGCCATTTACTCCGTTTTATGAACTCATCCCTCTTCTGCTATTCGAGCCTACTGGCTCTTGCAGCGGTTTCTCTTTTGTTTTTTGCATTTTTGAAGGTAAACTTACTCTACAGCATGGGCTGGCACCTCAACAGGAACTCGTTTTGGTCTTTAAATGCGAACCATATAATCAGGTAATCCCAAGGAGACCTCGGAACAAATGACTCATGACCCTGTAGATCTAAGGAGGCCTATAACCTGAAACCGGCTCTGGATAATCTAGCACCAGCCTAACCTTAAATGCCTGGAAGCATTGCAGCCTGAAATATGAAACGTAGTTGTGCAAAACTTACGTGCCATTCATTGCATTAATGTGCTTAGACAGGTGTATGATATTCGCACACGTTCCTGTTTCTATTACATAGTATGCATCACTTGGAAACGTTCATGTGTGTGCCAGGTTTGTGAAACACAGATCTTTTATAAAATACTCATTGATTTACAATATGAATGACATTTTGAAAAGGTGCCTCACGGCCATGTTTGTGCCATTGAAACCATGCATGCGCAAACCTTTGGACACAGTTTTATGTGCAGAGGAAGTGCTCCAGGTACTGTTTGTAAAACGAAGTGAAGTGAAGTGAAAACTAATTGAGAGTGCTGTGTGTTTTGTAGTCCAAAACAGAAGCATGTGGTCTGGGAGCCGTTATCAGACTTATATGCACAGAGTGGTTCTATTTGTGTTCTATGCACAATGTTCAAGATCACTGCAGGATGCCCTGACATTTGTTTTTTTTGTTTGTTTCAGAAGTCCATGCTACAGGATTCAACTATCAGAACGAAGACGAGAAGGTCACGCTGTCCTTTCCTAGTGTGCTGCATTCGGGTAAGAGCGACAGTGGGTGGGTCTTTGTGGCAGGACTGCAATCCACGTGCAGGGTGCAGATTCCCCCTGACCACCCCCTTTGGAGCAATGTGTGTGTAGAACCTGTGCTTTTGATGTAGTGGCATTCGTAGGGCAGGAGTACTTGACTGTAATATTCACTTGGGGGAGGGGGTGTCTCTTGGTCATGCTTTTGACATTGTGGATAAGGCCAGCCCCTTTCCATGTAGTCTCCTGTGAAGTATTGGGGCTGTGTACAGGTGTCGCTGGGACATTACTGACATTCTCAATGCAGTGGTCTATCCTATTGCTTCTTTCTTCCTGCTTGCATGGGACTGCTATCTGGCGTGCACTAACCACCCACCGTACTCTGTGCGGCTTTTTGTAAGGGTTTGTGGGTCAGGCCTCCAGTTTCCATGCAGAAGCCAATGTGCTATTTTTGTGATTCAATGCATATCTCTGGGGCAGTACTGCAGGCTCTGTCCAGCGGGTTTGCAAAGCAGGATTGCACTTGCATATATTGGTTTCTTGGGCATGTCTGACCTCTCCATGCATGGTCTCATTGTCTCTACTGCTTTCTCCATGTATCGTTCTCTCACCTAGGTCTGTATCTTATGTGTAAGGTTCTCTAGGGCAGTTTAGCTCTTTGTACAATGGTCTTTATGAAAGGAATTGGTCCTCTATGAACTGCTCAGGAATGTGCAGGGTACCCATTAGTCATATGAAATGGGTTGATTCAACTTTTCCTTCTTAATTGTAAATCTTTTGTGTTCATAATTCTTTGCATTAGTGAAGCAGTGGGCATTGTATCCTGTGCAAACGTGATGTACTGGTATAGTGCCTCTTGACTCCCATGTTCTTGGGAGGTTCTGACTAAGGGAATGTGCATTGGGACATGGTCTACACAACTAGCTGCATTTCTTTAAAAATAAAAAAGGATCATTCCCACAATCGCCTCTCTAGGCACCCGCCTACTTTTCACTTTAGCTCCCTTTGGTCATTATGCTTATTTCAGCTATCCATTAGCCCTACCATTCACTGTGTAACAGTTTATTGAGAAGCCTCCCTCAACACAGGGAAATTGGTTATGCATGTTTAACAGATTCTTTTTTTAGCCCCATCTCAGACATATATCATGCCCCTTGGTTCCCTCTCCCCTGAGCGAACAATGAGCCACGAACAAGGCTGGTGTACGGGACATATATTGGTATTTATTTAAATTAAAAGTAATAGAAATTAGCATGAAAATGTCAAACACCACTTTATCCGTGGCACAGAACAATCACCTTCTCTCAGCATAAACAAATCCCAAAATTGAGTTAAAAAGAACTGAATCACAATTCTTCACTTTCTGCACATTTTATATCACGAAATAATTACACTGATCAATAATAAAGGCACTTATCTGATGTTTTGCGATTTTTGATGTTCCTGATGGCTTTAAAGGCTAGCAGTAGGATTTCAAGATTGGTAATTATGATTTCGCCCACACTTTTGGTATAAAATATACACAGTGAGTTATCGGTTTGTTTTTCAGACCCCCTTGGTTTGGTCGATGTTGGGAAGTGAGACAGAAAAATTTGAATAATTTGGGGAATTTTGGATTTCAGACCCCCCTTACTGAAAGGCCTGTTATGGAAGCTGGATAACAACGTTGGACTGATTTAAGAACAAAGACACTCCTCTTCCGTAAAGAAGTCTGGGTCGGCTGGACAACAAGGATTGTACATTTTATAGGCTGAATGATGAAAAGGTCGCAGAGCGGGATGGTGACGAGCTCAGGCAGCAAATAGAACCTCAGTCGCAGCGAAGACAGAAATGAAGCCAGGTACGTTTGACCGTCTGCGGGCTGTCAAGACAGACAACGTGGGGAAGAGCCAAGAGGATGGGAATACAGCCCAGCAGTGCCACAGTGAGGGGCTGTACGGGAAGGGGCTTCCGGACTTGCCGCACAGTGGCAGCGAAGGGAGGTGCGAGGGAGTGAATAGGGACCCTGTCATGGCTAAACCCAGAGAAGAGGAAAAGCAACATGATCTCTGGCTCCCCTTTATAACTAACCATGCGGATGACAGCAGTAAAAGAGCTGGTGGTGACGCCGAGCAGGGAGACACGACTGACTGCGACGTTGCAGTTCCCGCTCCCCTGTCCCACCATATATCAGATCACTCACCTTTCTTTACGGGCAGCAACGCTCCGAGAGGGTCGGAGCTCCTAAGTTGCTTGGAGGTAGCGGCCGCTCGCGTTTCAGCAGTCTTGGCGGGAAAGGCACCATGGCGAACTTCGTTCGGAAAGAAAGGGGGCAGGGCTTATGGGGATATTTATAGGAAAGTGTACCAATACCTTCCTGATTGGCTCAAACCCCTGCAGCCCCGATATAAGGCAGAAACAAATGGACTGTGTGTGTTTTTCTCGGTCCCTTGCAGAACAGCAGAGGAGAGGGAGCCACACTGAAGACGCTCTGGGCGTATGAGGATTAACGTTCAATTTCCACAGGTTCACCCATACTGCAGAACGAACAAGACTGATCTGACTCGGAATCATTTCTTTTCCTTTTGGACTCTTAAATCCTGAATAAAGGCTGTTTAAGTTATTACCTCACTGCCCTCCCGCCTCATCCTTACACTATTGTTTTCAGCACACACTGGGAAGTGAGCTTTGTTAATTTCGAATTTTAACAAAATTCGCCCTGTAGTATTCTGCCAAAAGGGGAATAAATTAATATTTCTGGTTAAATAGGCTAAGGATCTACACATTTTGCCGCCCCCCACTATAAAGGGAAAGGATTCAAGGCAAGCAGACTCCCCCCACCTTTTGGTTTCCCGGGGCACAGGCTTGCTTAAGGTTCAGGAAAGCCAGCTGCAACTTGGGACACGTTTAAAGATAGCGCAGGGGTCTGGTCACTTTACTCTCAAAGATGGCCTCTGGCTGTCCACCATAGGACCCAGTCAGCTTTGAGCCCTTCCTAGAGATAGACTGCTCCACCCAGATACACTCTCAGCAATCTCCTCTGGTGTCTCCTTAAAGCTGTCAGATGGTAAGTTTCAGCAGCCTTCCTGATGGTCCCTTCTCTCTGTCCTGTCCTTTTTATTTTCCTTTTTCTCTCTGTCCTGGTACATAGCAGCAATGGCACCACCAATTTTACAATCTGGGGGGGGGGGGGGATGTACCCTGCAATAATCGCTGCCACTAGGATTGGACAGTTACCCTTCTCTCTACTCCCCTAACCAAGCCTCCAAGTCAGGATTGGCTTAGGGGTCTATCAGTCTCCTTTGTGCTGGAAGCTTGCTCTTTGAAGTGGGTGGCTCCATTTTCACACATTAGTCATGCTCCATCCAAGGGTTACTTTTTCTTGAAGTAGAGGCTTTCATAGCCTTCAAGTCTGGAGAACACTGAATTTCGACACCTTTAGCAGGACATTTTTATTGCGATTGGTCAATAGATGGGAGATGCGACATCCAGGCTGAGTGTGGGCCATGCCTTGTGAAGTTTTGCCTACAGCCAGCAAAAGGGTCTTCCTTGGGCTGACCTTTTTTCATGAAATCAAAGTGGCTTTTCAAATTTCACTGGAGTTTTGTGTGTGAAACATAATATACATTTCCCTTTTCAATAACTGCTTGTATTTGCACACACATGTGCAGGCGGTTTTTGTTTTCATTGTTTAAAAATCCCGTTTTCCATTCGACAGGGATCTTTGATTCCTCATTTCGTAAATGAAAATGCTGCTTATCCATTAGTAATGACAGGTAGGCCCCTTTCCCCATGGCTCTTAAATGTTACTTGAAAAACAACAACAAAGACCAGGCTGTTTTGTTTGCGTTTCAAATCTTGCTATTCATGTAAAAGGGACTTCTGTTTGGGGCTTTTAAATGCACCCCACAACTGGCCGCTTTACAGCTCACTTTCATTATGGTAAGCCTACCTGGATCAGTAGCTGGGGCTAGTTTGTACCTAAAACCGGTTTTCAGTAGCTTTTGTTTTTTTTGGGTGGTTTGGTGCAGACCTTAGAATTAGGACATTGTTATGCTAGTAAGAACTTCAGTAGGAAACATTGAGTACTTTAAAGAAGGACACCATTCTCCTGAAATTTTCCTGCTGTTATGTTCTCACTGGCACGTCTTGACGCCCTTGTTAATAGCCCAATCTGATTTGTAGTCTATTTTTTTGTTGGGAACCCTAGGTTTCAAACTGCATTCTTGGACGTCTGTTGGAACCAATTCATTTTTGATCAGGGACCTTTTCATATTTCAACGGCTGAAAAAATTGACAAACCCCAACCCTTGTAAAAAAAAGTGCTAGAAATGTGGGCATTATTTCTAATTACAAGTTAGCATTTATCCTAGAGGTTAACTACTAATACAGAATGCCCACTTCTCGCATCCTCTTCAAGAAACTATCAAGGTAGGTTTTCAGTTTGCCTGAAGTATGCATGTCTGAATAAGGCTGCTATAAATCAAATGTCACTAGCAGAATATAAGATTATACAATTATTGTGCCATTTTTTTTTATTACTGTGACCCCGAAAATGTTGACTTTTTTATTTTTACCCCCCCTTTTCACACCATATATATGTGGGGAAATGGGTACAGTATATAATGCATGTAGGAGTCGGTGCAGGGGATCTCTTCCCCCTCCCCCGCCTATATATGGGATGAAAAGGGGGTTGAAATAAAAAATCGAAATTTTTCGGGAGTCCCGGTAATCTCATAGATCTGACTAGAAGGCCAGGCTGATTCTGGGACTCGAACTAAAAAATCACCACTGCACTCTAACTCCATTTGCCCCAGCAGGAAACCGACCTGCCAGCATTGGGTGCACCCAAAAAATACTAACTCTCTCTTGCTGGAAGATAATGGACAAATTACTTAGTTACAAGGTGTGAGGCTTTCTTATTTTACAACCCTTCTCGTCAAATATGCTATTTTTGAAAGAAGTGTCGGGTTGTGTAGTGATGAAAAGACAAATATTGAAGGTCTAAAAGACCAGAAAGTAACAGATGGCCAACGACTAGATTTTGGACTTTGAGGTCTTGTATTGGTATGAAAAAGTGATGTGTGAACGATAAAGTAGTAGTAGTTGTCTGGGCAGGTGGTTCTCATTCAGTGACGTATCTGCATGAGAATCTCATAGCTGGTTGCAAAACACAGATTTGAGCTATCGCAAGAAGATTATGTTGCTTACAATGATTTGGATTTCTTTAGTGGTGTCTGGCGCAACCTGGATTTTGTTGATGCGTTCAGGGGTGGGGGGTGCGTTTGTCTGCATATAGTTAGCCTTGTTAGAAGGAAAATGGTGGGGTGGTTTTATATACGCATTTGCTTTTGCAACTTCCTTGGGAATTGCCGATTTTAATTTGTTTTTTCCCAGTTTAGTCCTCATGTATAAAAAGGCCTTTTATTTGTTACTCTAAAATGTTACTGAATAGCTTCGTTTTTATACTATTCAAAGTTAAATTTTGGAATTATTATTGTTGCAATCACCCAGTGCTTTGGGAGGGAAGTTGCCCTGACTGGTGGTCTGGGTATGGACATTTGCTGTGAGAAGTGGGTATAAGGAAAGCCCGGTGATGTGCAAAAGTGAGCCCCAATCACAACCTCCTTCTCGAATCATAGTTTGGCTGTGTGGTGACTGCGAGCTTGCTGGTCTGGGCAATGTGGTTTGGGTAGCTCTTGCTCCTGCTGTTGCAAGGCAAACATTCGTTTTCAAAAATTAATTAGCAGAGTTTGCTAATTAAATGTTTCCTGATTAGCAAACAATCATATTTGATTAGTAATTTTGTACCAATATGTTTAACGTCACCAGCAGTTATTTGTACCCAAGACACAAGATAAGCAACAATACAGCATTTCTGTGGACTGCTGAAGTGAGACATTAGTGAGATGAGTGTCTGTAAAACGTAAATGCTAGCTGCATGAATGGACACATAAACAGACCCAACTACATTTAAAGAGGAAATCACGTGCATAGTAAACCCTGTGAAGAATTTTCTATGGGACTACCCCAAGTCGAGCTAGGATGGCTGTCAAGCAGGCACATCAAGGATTCCTGCCAATCGTCCAGTTACAGTGTACCGTAATCTTCCCATTTTTATTTTATTTTTTAAAGAAGGAATGAGACTGCAAGTCGAGGATAACCTGATAAGAGTGACGAGATAACCCTCTTAGAGGCCAACATCACCAATGAGCTGATCCCTATCAGGGACTGTGCCGGAAGATCATACCCATCCCAGAATTGCATGACCATAGCATGTTTGAACTGTGTAAACAACAAATGATCATTTGTTGATAGTGAAAACTGCTGTTGGAGCAGTTCAAAGGACATTGAGCATTTCGCAAAAAATACATCACTTAGCAAGCAAATGCTTTGAGTGTCCATCTCCTAGCAAAGCTCAGCTAACAAATTTTAGGGAGATCTTTATTGCCACATAGGAGGGCACTCAACGTTGTCGCTCCTCGACATCCCAGAACCCCGGTGGCCGCTCTGGACTTTGGCACTTTTAAGAGTGAAGGAGATTATTACTGTTGCACTCTCTCTCCATTACCATGTTTGAACTTGCAGTGATCAGGTAAAAGAGGGTGGAGAGAAGCCTGAGGGCAAGACAAACACAGGGTGAGCTGTGCGTTCATTGAACAGGGCAATTTAAATAGCAAGCTGTGCTACACAAGGGTCAGTTTAATTGGCAAATCAACGGAATTGCATAGCGAATTGCTATGCGACACTGCTTATTTTATGCCTTGTGTTGGGCATCTTTGATCCCCAAGTCCCTCCTTGTTTTCAAATGATCAACATACAATGTGACTGATGGCATCTGTTGTGCACTTATTACCATACACCCATTCACCTTTCCTGTTTTTCCTTCTAGTACAAGGGCACAATGTCTGTTCTCTTTCCTTACTCTCGCTTTGATGTCTTGTTATCTTGCTGAAGCTTGGCTTTGTGTCCCAGGGAGGGACTAAGGGATGATGGAGACTCAATGAGTCTCTGCTGAAGGATGCCTTTGTGTCGTGGCCTGGTAGAGAACTTGATTAACTTTTTGGAAAATTGGCATACAGTATCACACCAGTTTATACTTAGGGATGTAATGCATGCTTCCTTAAGGGTTAAGATCATCACGTATGCCTTGTATAAGAAGCAGGAACAAGAGTGTAGAATAAAAGGTCTTGAGAGAATACTTGCACTATCTGAGGACTCTGGAACAGTCCCACTCTGAACCTCTGCAATAACTTCATAGGCGGGCTGCAAAGGAGCTTTACTATACCAGATGGACTTCTGGGAACCGAGGGGAGTCCACATTCTGCCTAGTACGTTATAGAATAGTATCACATAGATTCATTACTTCAGTTGGATCAGATGCTGGGTGATCCCTAGCCCCAGTGGATCCTTTTTTTGTGATAGTTGAAGGATGAAGCAAGGATGAGTTTGGATGCAGAGATCTTGGTGGCAAATGTTCAAAAGGCCTTTATTAAAACGTGGTGTGGTAAAGCACAAGGAATGGACAATTTTCCAGTTGGCTTCTAGAAGTGCCTTTTCTGCAAGCTGACCCCTCTTTTTGTGGCTTGTACTGAGAGGCCATATATAAAGGGGGTTTTCCAGAATCAATGTGTATGGCCTCGATTAGCTTGATACCTAAAAAAGACAAAGAGCAAAAGGATTGTGCCAATTACAGGACAAGATCCTTGTTAAATTTGTATTTTAAAAGCTTGGCTAAGTTATTTACCTTGTGCTTGGAGAATGTTGTATGGGGCCTGCTTCAGGTGAGCCAGTGCGGTTTTGTCCAAAATAACTAATAGGAACAGAACCATCCTGCATGTCATGTATAGATATGGGGACATTGTTGCAGCAGCCACTTTATTTATTTTTTCTCTGCTTGGGTTACATTTTGGCTAGTGGTTCATTTCTCTCTTTTTAGATTCTTATATTCTGGGTTCATAGGCTTGTATAATCACCATTGGAGTGCATTCTGAATGAATCCAATTGGGAATACTAATGTAATTGTGCTGTCCCCTGTTTTCTCCTCTTCATTCCTGCCCTGGAGCTACTATTGAGCGCCATTCACAAGTTGCAACGGTTCCAGGGTCTTTCTAATGGAATTTAATAGGTTATGACATTGACCTACACTGACATACTCAAGTTGTCAGAAGATTCAGACAGCAGCTTAAACTGTCTGGCCTATTAAAGGCCTTTGGGAAGATCTAGAATCAAAAGGTCAATTTTTTAAAGTGGTGTCTTCCGATTATATAGGGTGTTCTTTTAGGGGACATTTCCAGGGAGCAGGTAAAAGCTGTAAGTGTGCTGTGTTTTACCTGGGTACAAGGCTAGTAAAGAACATACCAAGCTCATGTTGATTCATATTTCTACAGTGCTGTAAGAAGTGAGGAAGACCGGCGATAGATGGTCCAACCTGCATTGGTTGTGGGTCGAAATTGGAGTGAGCAATATGGTAGCTCTTATTACATTGTTATACCTTTTGACCCCTTACCGCTCTCCTTTACAAACTGGTAACTGAAGTTGATTTATAAAGCCATTGGAACCTCCCTGTGGGGGCTGCATGGAAGAGGCTTGGCTAGCTGCTTTTACAGAAGAGCATACAAAAAAAGATTTTTGCCTACTGGACATGAGGATCTAGTGTAGATCTAGATTGAAGCATGCTTCTAGATACTGGGCCAGGACTAATGAAAACCCAGATTGGCTCTCATAGGAAAGAAAATATGCCCATAGTTGCCGTATTCGTTGAGAAAGCTACAGACGCCAACGGGCCCGTCGAACGTTTCGACAGCACTCACCGATCCTCATGATTAGCCGCCCTCCCTGCAACCGTCGATACGGCATGCTTCCGGGCATTCCACCCATAAAGACGTCATCACCAAACACAAGAGTGCTGAGGCAGCTAACAAGAACGCATCAGAGCCAAGGGTTTTGGCGGTGCCGTAAACCTTGACCAAGCCGACTGGCACGCCAGTCTCTCCCCGATCCCCTGGAGCTACGCGAGAGTCTCGCGGCCATTGTTTTTTCGGCAGCAAACAAACCTAAAGACCAGTCCAAGCATCGAGGAGTATTGAGAAGGGTCACTGCCCCTTCGAAGGCTATGACTGACAAATCCCCACCCCCTAGCCACCCCTATCCTCCAGAAAAGCTCCCCGCACCCCCAAACCCCTCTGGTTCATCTCCATGGACCAGAGTTAGGTTTGAAGGTTTTATGGACAAACTTTCAGTTTGACTTCTGTGAAATGTATTGCCCCAAAAAGACCAAGGGAGGCGGATTCCTGTCCTACTCTTTCAAAGGTACAAAGACTTTCCAGTACATTCCCCCAGGAAGAGGTTATAGAATTCTCAGTACCTGAAGAACTCTGAGGACCCCTATGTTCAGGAAGAAAATCCTTTTGAGGAGACACCAGACCAGTGCCCAGTCTGGGGTCAGGAACAGTTGGCAGGGGAAGCACCTTGGCTTTCCCCCACTACAACTCCAGATGCGCTTTTTCTTGACCCTCCCTCCTTGTCTCCTTAGAGGTAAGCATCACCTATTGACGACCAAATGGCCTTCAACGAAACCCTAAAGAGGGCAGCAGACCATTTTGAAATTGTCACACAAGAGGCAATAAAGGACACAGGCTTTTTGGACGATATCTTAAAAGAAAAAAAAAACCACAAGTCAGGCGATACCATTGCTTAACTCTATCGAAGCGCCTCACACCCTCATTGTTGTCCCCATCTCTTACAAGAGAGGTCAACCCTTGAGTAGAAAAGCTTTTTCGCCCCTCCCCATCAGACCCGCTGTACATCCGGGGCCATGCCAATCCGGACCCCCTTGTAGTCACTACTACCAGAAAGAGGCCCTGAGTGCCGTTGTCCACGGCACAGGCACCACCAGACGAGGACTGTAAAAAGTTATACGCCCTCGGAAAGCGCATCACGTCGGCTGCATATTCCACCAGGATTGCCAACAACACTACACTGCTGGCAAGTTGTTATGATGTTCAATGGAACTTACTTCAGGAGGGCCTACAAGAAGTCCCGGAACTGGCATGATCACGCCTGCTGGCGGTTGTATCGGAAGGGAGACGGGTCAACCAAAATATTCTGAACACCTTAGATGCAGCTGAAACAGCGGGCCAGTCCCTGGCACAGGGAACCTTTCTCAAGACATGCCTGACTCAAGATTTCAGGCTTTCAGCCTGGGACACATGCGTCCCTTATAAACAAACCAGTGGAGGAGACTAATTTGGGAAAGCAATAGACAATGCCTTAGAAACAGCAAAGAAGCAGCATGAGACTCTCAAGTCTCTGAATCAAATTAAGACCCTATCAACAGTAAGGAGGTAACTCTCGCCGTTCCTTTTGGGGGCAATCCTTTTCGCGTCCCGCCGCCAACCAGGATAGGACAGGGAGTGCACCATGGTCCTCCGGACAGAGCGCAACTGCCACAGGTAAATACCAACAAAAGGGACAGCGTAGAGGAAAAGGCAGTGGTAGGAACTCCACTCCAAAAGGCTCCCCGGCCTCCTCTCAAAAGGTTCCCCAGCCTCCGCTCAAAAAAAGACTCGCCAGTCCGGTCCTCTCCCATGCCTCCCCAGTCGGGGGACGAATAACATCTTTCTTTCATGAATGGGAGGGGTTCAGTTCAGACCAGTGGGTGCTCAAGACAGTCTCCCATGGTTATTTTATCGAGTTCGTCTGGTTACCTCGATACCATCCACCAACATCCAGATGTATATCGCTAGAGCATCTGAAAATTCTGCTGCAAGAGGTGGAGATACTTCAAGAAAAGGGTGCCATAGAAGTCGTCCCCATTCTACAGGTAAACGGGTATTTATTCAGTGTACTTCCTTGTACCCAAAAAGGATCTCACCATACGCCCTGTGTTAGACTTGCACCCAGCGAACAAGTTTGTCAAGCCACAAGTTCAGAATGACAACATTGCAGGAAGTAATCCCACGGCTAGTACAGGGAGATTACATGTCAACATTGGACATGAAAGATGCATACTTTACTATTTCAATGTTGCTAGCACACAGAAAATACCTAATGTTCATGATGTAGGACAAGCACTACCAGTTCAAGGTCCTTCCCTTCAGCATTGCCTCAGCACCAATGGGGTTTATGAAAGTACTAGCGGTAGTAGCAGCTCACCTGCGCAGGTAGTCAATTCTGGTCTATCTTTAACTCGACGACTGGCTAATAACAGGGGATTCATAAGGAACATGCCAATCAAATACCCAGAAGACTGATGATCTCCTCTTCAATCTTGGCTTCTCAGTCAACAAGACGAAGTCCAGCCTGGACCCCAGCCAATTCAAGCAATTCCCTAATTCGGCCCAAAGACAGGCTAGTCTTCCCCTCCAATGAGAGGGTTCCAAGCATGCTGTTCCAGATCCCTCACTATGCAGCCAATAGCGAGGTGACTGCATGCAAAACCATGTGATTGTTGGGGATGATGGCCTCCTCCATTTATCTAGTCCCACACTAGTGCCAGGCCAGCGGACAATGGGACGATCTAGTGGTTGTCTCGGCAGCCCTCGTTCTCAGGTGGGGCAAGCAGTATAAGCACCTTTTTACTACTGTTCCTTCACACATCCCACTACCATCTCTGGGTCTTGCTCCCTAGTCTATCCAGATCATGTGATTCTATGCAGATTCACAAGCAACAGAAGACATGCATTACTTACTGTAATAGCATTTCGAAGGGATTGTGTCCTCCGACGTATTCCTTATCTTAGATAGAAATCCTTCAGCTTTGCTGGCCTCGGAAAATTTTTTCGCCAGAGGGCGCTGCGCGTCGATGATCGCCGAGTCGATGACCCTCGACGGCCTCCGTGCCGACGTCGACGTCATCCTGCCTATAAAGGCCGCGCGCAGCGTCCGTTGCTCAGTTCCGTTTTTCCGCGCTTCGTTGTGCCTCGGAACACCGTTGCTCAGTTCTCGTCAAGATAACGTATATAATAACTACTATTTACCTCGATATCGATGGCATCCTCCTCCGACCCGACGACCCCTCGGTCCGGTTTCAAAAAGTGCCGAGACTGCGGGAAGAAAATGTCGTTGACGGACCCTCACAGGGTCTGTTTGTGGTGTCTGGGAATCACGCACCAGAGTTCGGAGTGTGAGGAATGCCTTTCCATGACGGCGAAAGCCTTGAAGGAGCGTAGGGGGAAGCTCGAGAGAGGTAGGTCAACTTTAACTTCCTCGAAAGCTTCTTCGGTAGAGTCGAGACGTTCGTCTCCTCACCATAAAAAACACTCTCGATCTAGATCACGAAGTGGCTCCCACCACTCGTCGACATCGAGACACTCGAAGAAGAGACGTAGGAGATCCCCTTCGTCATCTTCGTCGAGTTCTCCTGAGAGAGTTCATTGCCCCACAAAACGCAGCTCGCAAGCTGAGTGGGAGGAATTCAGGAAAAAGATGCTAAGCGTCTTCGAGAAAGCGGCCTCGTCCCCCTCGAAGACAGCTGAGGGTGATACCCCGGGTAAAAAACCCAAAAAATCTAAACGCCGCGAGTCGCAGTACCCGGCGGAAAAGTCAACCCGAAAGCGCCTCGAGCCATCGGGAGATAAAGCATCATCGACGCCATCGTCGAAAACTCCTTCGAAACAGAGGTCGGCGCCATCGACGCCGTTGTCGAAGGATTCATCGGCGCATCAGTCGATCGAGTCGACGCCGACGTCGACGCCGATATCGACGCCGGTGAAGGAAAGAACCACGGCTACTCCACAGCCAACGGTTAGACAAAAGACCTCCGACTCGACGCCGAGAACGTCGACGTCGTTCTCGAGCAGGACTCCGATCCTTTCGAGTTCTTCGAGGCCTAGTACACATTTCTCGACGCTTTTCACGGCGCCTTCGAGTACTTTCACGTCGGTGTCGACGACATCGACGTTTTCAAGGCCTGTGATGATGGCTCCTTCTGCATTGGAAATGGGGTTTATACCATTCCAAAAACCAATGTATCCCCCTTTAACCTCGATTTTTGAGGAAAGGGAGGATTCAGACCAAGATATTGATTTACAGAGGACCACATCACCAGAGCCAGAGACTTTCGCCTCTGAGGAAGGAAGATTAAAAAATCTTCAGGATGCACTTCAGGAAGCTAGTGGCTTGGACACTTCTCCTGAAGCAGAATTTATCAAACCAGACCCAGGAGAACATGCGGAGACTCCATATAGAGCTCTGATGTCTAGAATCATAGAATTTATGGGTTGGTCTGCACCTTCTCCTGCCTTTCAGCAGGATGACCTCACTGACATACTGGACAAGGGCCCACAGGAGGATCCTGTGGTTCCATTTCACTCTGCTCTACAGAGAAGGATTTTGACAAACTGGGAAACGCCAGAAATTATCCCGGCAGTAAATAAAAAACTGTCAACAAAATACAGGGTGGCTAGTTCTGACCCTGAATATTTGTCAAAACACCCTACTCCTGAGAGCTTGGTTGTACAGGCTGCAACCTCATCAGGCAGCACATCTGCATACCCCACTGCTCCGCAGGATAGGGATGACAAAAAGTATGATGCCATGGCTAAGAAGGTTTTTTCTGCCTGTAGCATGGCGTTAAAGTCTATTAACGCGACCTGTACGCTCGCTAGGTTCAGCCACACCCTTTGGGAGTGCGCTTCATCAGCGGCTGACTGCCTCCAAGAAGGAGAGGAAAGGGACGCATTTTTAAACATCATCAGGGATGGTAAAGATGCGATGTGCGAGACCCTACAAACTGGCCTAGATTCTGCTGACAGTATCAGCAGGGCCATGGCGGCAAGTACCACAATCCGCAGGCATGCGTGGTTGAGGAAGTCTGGTTTTGCCTCTGACGTGCAGACCAGGCTTTTGAATATGCCCTTTGACGGTTCTACCCTCTTTGGAAAGAAGGCGGATGACAGTTTGGAGAAACTGCAAACGTCCAAGGCAGCAGCCAAGTCATTGGGAGCTGCTATCCGTCAGAATACCTTTCGTCCTTCGGGATCATCGTGGAGAGGACGGTCCTTTCGTTACTATTCCTCATATGGAAGGGGCAGGGGACGACCGGCTCAAAGAGGCCAAGGAAGATTTACCCGTGGTGGACGGGGTAGGGGAAAGAAAGCCGCACCCGCAGGAGCAGGAGCCACTTTACCTTCGGCAACTGCATCAGCCGCTTCAAAACCACTCTGAGGTCTCCCCTCACAGAACACCAGTAGGGGGCAGGTTAACTCACCATCTGACGGAATGGCAGGCTATTACGTCAGATGCTTGGGCTCTGGAGACAGTGGCCCAAGGTTACTGCCTGCCCTTCCTACATATCCCTCAGAGTCATCCACCGGGGAACAACCCTTTGAAGCTTCCAGATCCGCTCCTCTTGCAGGAGGTTTTAGACCTGCTAGAGAAAGGTGCCATAGAACTGGTACCTGTAGCGGAAAGGAACAAGGGTTGGTACTCCCCCTACTTCATAATACCGAAGAAGGACGGAGGACTGAGACCCATCTTAGACTTACGGGAATTGAACAAATTCCTCCGAAAGGACAAGTTCAAGATGGTGACTCTCTCTCAGATCCTTCAGGCCCTCCAGCTTCAGGACTGGTTGGTATCTCTAGACCTCCAGGACGCTTATTTCCATGTGCCGATCCATCCCAGGCACAGGAGATACCTGAGGTTCGCAATTGGCAGCTCTCATTATCAATTTCGAGTTCTGCCATTTGGGCTAACCTCCGCCCCGAGGGTCTTTACCAAGCTAATGTCGGTTGTGGCTGCAAGTCTAAGGAGGGAAGGGATTCATGTCTACCCTTACCTAGACGATTGGTTGATCAGAGCTGTATCTTCGGAACAGGCTCAGAGACAACTAGATTATGTTTGCCACTTCCTTCACAAGCTGGGCTTCTCCCTCAATTTAAAGAAGTCACAGATGATACCATCACAGAGACTCCAATTCATTGGAGCAGTCCTGGACACTTCCCTGGGAAAAGCCTTGCCACCAGAGGTGAGGGCTCGAGATATTCTGCAGATGGTCATCAGATTTCAGAATGCCCAATATCTCCCAGCCTACGACTTTCTGAGGTTGCTAGGCCTCATGGCATCCTGCATATTCCTCGTGCCGGAGGCTCGCCTGAGAATGAGATCCCTCCAGTGGGCACTGAGAACTCAGTGGTCACAGTTCTCAGGAAGGATGACAGATCTCCTTCGGATCCCGGTCAAAGTAGCCCGAGACCTTCAGTGGTGGGCCTGTCGGGAGAACATCCTGAAAGGAGAAATGTTTTGGCAACCATGGCCGGAGATAACAGTAGTCACGGATGCCTCACTCACGGGGTGGGGAGCTCACGCCAACGACTTGACCATCAGCGGTCGTTGGTCTCCATCGGAGTCCAGACTACATATCAACCTGTTGGAGCTGAGAGCCATCAGACTAGCGCTGAAGGCTTTTCTGCCGTCTGTACGGGGAAGAAACGTCCTAATAATGACGGACAATACAGTGGCCATGCACTACCTCAACAAAAGAGGAGGCGTAGGCTCACTACCACTGTGCAGAGAGGCGATGCAGCTCTGGTTTTGGGCAATTCAGGAAGGAATCTCTCTATCGGCAATTCACCTAGCCGGAGAGAAGAACTTGACAGCGGACGCTCTGAGCAGGCAGAGCACAGTCTCTCACGAGTGGGAGATAGCTCAGGAAGTCCTTCAAGAGATCTTCGCCCTTTGGGGAACCCCTCAAGTGGATCTGTTCGCCACCAGTATCAACAGGAAGTGCGACAGATTTTGCTCAAGGGAATTTCCCCCGAGAGGAGCTCTAGGAGATGCGTTCGTAGTGGACTGGGAGTTCCCACTTCTGTACGCGTTCCCTCTGGTCCCTGTCATTCCTCAAATGATCAGGAGGTTGAGAAGGTTTCGGAAGACCATGATCCTAATTGCCCCGGATTGGGCCAGGAGAACGTGGTACCCGGACCTTCTAGACATGTCCATCTGCCCTCCAATTCGACTGCCATACAGAGAGGATCTTCTCTCGCAGAAGGAAGGTCAGGTTCTCCATCCAGCCATCAAGACCCTCAACCTTCACGCTTGGTGTCTGAAAGGTTGAGGTACAAGGATTGGGACCTTCCGGATGATGTTATGGAGGTGTTGCTTTCGGCCAGAAGGCCGGCAACTAAAACTCTATACCGCTGCCGTTGGAACAAATTTTGCAGCTGGTGCAGAGAAAAGAATATTGAACCCTTTTCTTGTGGTACACCTATGGTGTTGTCATTCTTACTTTACCTGGCTAATTCAGGCCTACAGGTTGGCACAATTAAGGGCTATCTCGCAGCGCTATCAATCTTTAAGCGCACTGCAGAGGAGCCTTCATACTTCAAAATTCCATTGGTAATACAATACCTAAAAGGATTAACTAATGTTTATCCCCCGAAACCTTTTCAAGTTCCCTTATGGGATTTAAACCTAATTTTAAACTTCCTAAAGGGTGCCCCTTTTGAACCACTACACTCTTGTTCATTGAAGCTTCTCACCCTCAAAACTGTTTTGCTAATAGCATTGACATCTGCTAGAAGGGTTAGCGAGTTGCAAGCCTTATCGTGTAAACCTCCACATACAATCTTTTACAAGGACAAAGTTGTTCTTCAGGTGAAGCCTAACTTCCTCCCGAAGGTAGTCTCGGAGTTTCACATCACTCAGAAGATTATATTACCTTCTTTCTACCCTCCTCCTCATCCGGGGAAGGAGGAAGAGAGACTGCACAGGCTGGACCCTAAGCGAGCCTTGAGCTTCTATATCAGCAGATTGGCTAAGATCAGACAAGCAGACCAACTCTTTGTAGGTTATGCAGGACATAAGTTGGGCCTTCCAATAACAAAACAAACCATCTCCAGATGGATTATTTTAGCCATTCTGGAGTGCTACAAATTGGCAGGAAAGGAGCCTCCTCAAAATCTAAGGGCTCATTCTACCAGGGGTATCGCAACATCCTCAGCCCTTCAAAGAGGGGTGCCAATTCGAGATATATGTGCGGCTGCCACATGGTCGTCCGCACATACATTTACCAAATTCTATAGCCTGGATTCCTCCTCTAGTCAAGAAACTAGATTCGGCAAGGCTGTGTTACACTCTGTCCATTCTGGAAGGGTAACATAACTTTTATTACTCCCGCCTCCAGTCACAATACCACTGCTATGGGAGTCTATCTAAGATAAGGAATACGTCGGAGGACACAATCCCTTCGAAGAACTAGTTACTCTTACCTTGTAACGTTCTTTCGATGGGATGTTCCTCCGACGTATTCCTTATCGACCCTCCCATCCATCCCCGCAGTATGACTTCCTGTGGGTTTGCAGCCTATGCTCCTTCAAGGTGATTAGTCTAATCCAAAAACATTACTGGGGACTACAAAACGGAACTGAGCAACGGACGCTGCGCGCGGCCTTTATAGGCAGGATGACGTCGACGTCGGCACGGAGGCCGTCGAGGGTCATCGACTCGGCGATCATCGACGCGCAGCGCCCTCTGGCGAAAAAATTTTCCGAGGCCAGCAAAGCTGAAGGATTTCTATCTAAGATAAGGAATACGTCGGAGGAACATCCCATCGAAAGAACGTTACAAGGTAAGAGTAACTAGTTCTTCTAATGATTGTATCTGCTTAGATTCACATGAGCCCACCCTCCCTCCCCTCTTGGATTAGAAGGAACATAGACATCTTACTCCTTTCTCTCTCTGTAATCACTCACGATAGTCATAGGCTGCCTCACGGCAGAAAAAAACACAACCAGAGGGTCCTCAACGCGTGAGGAATTTTGAGTACACTACACCTCACGTTAGGGATGGTGTCACAAGCACGTACTTGTCGACATCCCCCTTTCGATCCTCGAAAGACAAGATGCAATACTCCCCAATTGCCACTAGATGTCAGACTATGTGCACAACATGTGAATGTAAGCAGATATCGTCAGAAATGCTATTACGGGTTTAATGCATGTCATATCAAAGATGAGGAATATGTGGGAGGAACATCCAGTCGAAAGAACATTACATGGGGTAAGTAATGTGTTCTTCTGCAAGTTATGGGCGGTGGCCAGTATCCTAAAGGTGGTGGAAATCTGGGCAGCCATATGAATACAGACCTTTTGATTTTCTTTAAAAATTTAAATACATGCTGTCCAACGGAGGAAACAATGTACCACCAATTACAGGATTTGTTTTGTTTACTGTATGAAATTTGCACAGGATTGCCGACTCTCCTCATGTGCTTAAGGTGCTCATGTTAGTTGCCAGTTAGGCTGGTGAGCTTCAGTCCATACTGTTTAACACGCAGGAGTCGGCTGTCTGGGGGAGGGGTAACCTTGTTATTGACGGGAGTTTGGCTTGGTCTTTAGAGATTTTAGATGAAATGTGTGGTGCGTTGAAGAACAGTAAATGGTATTTAAATCCGCGAGACAATGCAGCAGGGGTACTCCTGCATGATTAGTGGTCACTGCAGAGGTTGCATAAACTCGGTAATTCTGTTACCAGTTGGGAATGCTTCAAGGGTGGGTGGTGCTACTCATGGGCAGTGGTTTTGGAACTGTCCTAGAGATGGCGCTTCGGGTGGGGTGGGGTGGGTTGTGGGAGGGAGTTATTGATGGGATAGCACTTGCCACATCTACATCTATACCCCATATGTTGGCAGCAGGTTTCATTAATAATTTACCCCAGTCTTTGCAGTTTCCTTTTCATGTTTAGAGCTGGATATTTAAAGCACTGTCTTTCACTAAAAGAACTTTTTGAGGTTATGGAAATCGTTCAACAGACATATTAAGCATGGGTGCATGGCTCTCCTAGCCAGAAATTTACTGAAGCGATGTGGGTTATGGTTACTGAATTATAGCCTTAATGTCCTCTTACAATATGGTTTGGTGTGCTGGAATCCCCTTACAACCACTGCACTGAACTGGGCTTCTTGGCTTGTATAGCAACATGCTCCCTCCCACTGATTGCAATTAGGGCTGATAGTCTGCAGTTGTGAGCCTAAAGGCTGTGTGTGTTGGGAATGGCTGGGCTCTCTCACTTCCTGATAGTCAGATTGAGGCTAAGGAGGTTGGGCTGACAATATGAATCCTGGTGGCAATTTTGAAACTGTGTGCATGGAGTCGCAGATTAAGCTGCTTATGCGAAGGATATCCTGCTGTGCTGCTTTTGGGAAGGTATTGGGGGGCCTCTAGGGGTGTTTAGGTTTCTCCCAGGGTCTCCCTGTCCTTGAAGGGTTTTACTATGGCCTTGCTGTGTCTGAAGGGATAAATACATTTCCCTGATCAGTTACAGATTTTGTAGTTGGGAGAGTAGTAGTTTTGGGCGATGCAGTCCATCAGAGGGTAGTTTGTTTGCATAATTTAAATGTTTTGGCCTGTGACAAGTTTTCCTATTTCTCTTCCCTGTCTTAAGTGACGGGACTGGATATTTTTCCAGGTTTACCCTCTGTCCAGCCCCTAATTCCACTTCCTGGATCTGGGTTTTGTTTGAGGGACATTGTGGGAAATGTATTTTTGCATTAGTGGTTTGTCTAGGCGCCCATCTCCTTGAGTCTGTATGTGACTGAGTTTTCACAATCTATTTATTAAAAATGCTTATCGCGCGACACGCCCGTAGGTCTCGGGGCACGCAAATGAAAGACAAACAGCCAAAACAAATATCAATGGAACAATGCGGGGAGGGGGGGAATCCAAGACAGAACTGAGTCAAATAGGAAGTCCGAGAACACCCTAAGGCGCTTAACCCGAAGTCAAGTATGGCTTTTGTTTTCACCCTTAAACTGCTCAACAAATCATATGACCCTGCGTCATTCAGGAGCAACTAAATATTGAATATGTTCGGTATGTATTTTTTTCATTCATTTATATTGAATTTTTATAAAGGAGTCATATACAATCAAACGAGAGGAGCAATCTGTGAAATTTAATAGCTTTTACCACACGTGCTTCTCAATATTTTGAAATTTTCTTTAAGTGAAATTCAACTTCTATTTGTCCCTCCAATTACCATACCTCATTGCATGTCTACATTAGGGAAGACACCAAATATAAACAGATATGCATTCCCTTCCTTCCTTTTCATTTTAAGATGGCATTAGTCCATACAAAGAACTGCTTGCCCCCATTTTCAACCAACCAATTATCCATAATATTTGTTATGCTGCCTCCATGCTCCAAAAGGGGTGAACATAATTCCATCCTTCCTGCCTTCTCTCAGAAATCATAACATGTCCTATTTTTATTTGTGTCAATTTTATAGCGCACATAACTTAGGCCTCCAGGGGCTTTTTGCTTAAGAGAGTTGGTTACAGTGATTACTTACAGAGGCAGTAGCTTACATATATTGTATGATTAGCTTGCAAGGGTAATAGGTTACAGAAGTAGCTTACATTGGTTACAAGTCACTTGCAGAGGTAGTAGGTTACAGACATTGCATTGGTTACAGGCAAGTTTACATGAGTTTCAGCTGTTAGTTACCTAAGATTCATCATACCTTAGGCTAGTTATTTTCTTGGGAGAAGAGCCAGGTTTTGAGGCCGTTGCGGAAGGACCAGAGGGATGGGCCTGTTCTCAAGGCCAGGGGCATGGAGTTCCATTGTTTGCCCGCAATCACTGGGAAGCTGGAGCCACCCTCATTTTGTCGTCTAAACCTGTGGATGTCAATGTGGTAAGTGTAGGCTGAGCTGGTGGGTCTGTTGGACTGGGCTTTCGAGATTTGTCTTGCTAAATAGATCGGAACACTATTAGAAAGGCATTTGTGTATGTATCAGGGTTTTGATTTTGATGCAATCTCGAACCGACAGCCAGTGGATGTTGCGTCAGTTCTCAGATGTGTTCTTTTTTAGGAATGTTGAGGGCGGCTCTGATTGCGTTGTTTTGAACTATTTGTAGTTTGTTTGTTTTGGGGCATTGGAGCCAGCAAATAGGGAGTTACATTAATCAATCCTTGATAGGTGTGGGAAATAACCTTCAGGAGACAGGCAGGTGCTGAGAATTATATTTATTCCAACTGGATAAAGGGTCCTTAACAAATCAAAACATAATGTCCTCTGGTTCACTTCACCAGGGTTATGCACCCTTCAGAATATGGTGAGGCAGTCCTCAAGCTTATTCTATATCGTGGTGTCTGGATAGGCCCACCACTCTGGCCTTCGTTCCTCCTCTTCGTTCCTTCCCTGAAAATTGAGAGAACCTCGTCAGTTTCTTTTGGCGGGCTTTTTTGGGCTACCTTAGCATCAAGCTCCCACCAATCGCCATCAGCCCTGACCAGCCGGCATCCTATTGGCTGCTGCCGTGTTGACCCGCCTCCCATAAAGGCTGCCGTGCCTGCATGATCCCATCCAATCCGCTGGGAACTGTTGAGGCAATCACGTGACCCAAAATATGGTCGCGTTGGGTATGGGTGGGCCCTGGCTCCAGGCGTCTTCCAGCCGCGATCAGCGGCACGCTGAAGGGCTGGTCGCCCCCCCTTCCTTGTCAGGGAGGGTCTCCGTTCCCCTCCCGTCCCTAGGTCTGGGATCTCCCACGGGCGAATGCGGCAGCAACGCGCCGCGTCCCCGAGCAACGGCCCGCCCTCCGGCAGGTAAGTGCAACGGTGACACGCCGCGTCGCCGAGCATCGGCTCGGGCTTCCCCGCTGCCGGCGCAGGCGACCGCCGCGAGAGGAGCGGCCGGTCCGCTGCCTCGGCTCTTGGTGCCCCCAATCCCAGGTGCGCCCATCACCCCCCCTGCGGGGGCCAATGCGCATCCCGACAATAGGATACATGCTATGGCAAGGGTTCTACAGTTGTCTGTGGTTAAGAAGGGTCTACTATCTATTATCAGTTTGGCAATTTAGGCTGCTGCTGAGGCTATGGCGTTTACTTTACTTGGTGGGGAGAGTGATGGGTCAAGGTAGACTCCTGAGGTTTTTACCTCATTTGCTACAGTGAAGATATTGCTGTCAATGGTGAAGAATTTGTAGGATTGGGGTAGATTATTTAGCTTGGATTAACTACCAATGATGAGTAGTTCAGTTTGTCCATCATTAAGACAAAGCTCATGTTGCACCATCCAAGCTTGAATGGTGAGGTAGATTGTATTCATTAAGTTAGCCCTTGTCATACATTTTGGAGATTGGTAAAAGTATTTGGGTGTCATCTTCATAATTGGTATATGTGACTCCCAGTTTGTCTAGAAGGTCGAATAGTGGCTTAGTGAACACGTTGTACAGAGTTGGCGAGACACATGAGCCGCGGGGGACTCCGCAGGAGACTGGGGCCGGTGCAGCTGCTGCAGAGGATGAGCGGACAATCATTGTGCGGTTGGAGAGGAATGATGCAATCCAATTTATGGCATTGGCCGAGAAGTGGGCAGCTAAGGTGAGTTGTTGTCAGAGTATATTGTAATTAACTCGGTCAAACGCTGCAGATAGTTTGAGTAGAAGAATAATTGCTAAGTTACCCTTGTCTTTTATCTGGTCCATTTGAATTTTGAGGTCCAAGAGTGCGGTTTCAGTTCCGTGGCCAGGGCGGAAGCCTGACTGACAGAGGCATAGGAGGTTGTTGGATTCTTGGAACTTTTAGATCTGTAAGCTACTCTATCGAATATTTTCAGAAGGAAGGGTACCGTTGTGTTAGGACGGTAGTTGGTGGGAACATTTGGGTCCAGTGTAGGTTTTTTGAGCAGTGGGAGTACCCAAGCTTCTTTCAAGTTTTCTGGTACTTTACTGGAGGAGAAGGCATTGTCACTCAAGGTTGTGATGAATGGAGCAAGTTCATTAACACAGTCTGATGAGAGTGGCAGGGCAAATATCACCTTGGCATCTGGAGGGCTTCAATCCCTTGCTTTGTCGTTTTTTTTTTGGCGGTGGAGACAAAGGTGAATTCTAATCTGGGAGAGTTAGTTGACGTGGGAGGCATGACTGGTAGTTCAGTGTCTAAAGTGAGTTTAGATTTTTTTGCTTTGATTTTGTTTTTGCGTACGGTGATTTTGTTACAAAGGACATTTTGGATGTTCGTGCACATGGGCTGATCCTTAATAACAGTGCTCAGGTGATTTAAGCTCCCGTTGTATGGAGAAGAGCTCTCTAGTGCTCAAGTGAGCGTTTTCAATTCTCTGTATGAGTTGCCCTTTGATTGAATGTTGGCTTCTTTGTATTCTGTGGCTAAGGTATTGAAGTGTAGTTTATTTGCGTCGGAGGGTATTTTTTTCCAAGCACACTCGGCTGCTCTTTTAGCGTAGATACTCTAGATAGCTCTCCAATTTTATTTAAACACTATCTGTAGATAGTTGGTTGTTCTCCAAGTCTTCATCACTGTCCTACATATCTCATTCTCCCCCTCCAATTCAGTCACTGTAGCTTTCAGATTACAGCAAAGTGCTTAGGATGCCCTTCTCCACATCCATGCTGATCTGTCTCTTCATCCCAACTCCTCTTGCCATGTACAACGCTGAAGAGCGTTGGCAGCTCAAAGATCCCCTCTTCCCTAGTTCTCTTCCAAAAACGGCTAACTCTCCATTCCCAGAGTATCTCTTCCTGCATGCATCCCTCCGAAAAATAAAATCCATTATGCTCGGCTCTCAGATTTGGCCTCCGGTGCACCAGCCCGTCAAAGTCTAACACTTCAGGAGCTTCCCCTCCACTCACTTAATTACACTAACACATTTGCCCAGGCTTTTGGGCCTTTTCTACCACTGCACCATCATGCTTCACTCTGACAATGGCTTAGTTGTAGCTCTGTCTGCGTCACAAGCCTAGTCGAAATGCAAGCTACAAGAACAAACCTCAAGCTCGATTCTGTTTACATGTAGGCCCCTCTTTTTATATTTGTGATTATTCTTTTTATTTTTTTTATTATTTTTTTTTTCCAGTCCCTCTGATTACCTGCCTCCTTACTGTGCTCTCCTTCATTGATCAGGTGCCTGCATGTCAGTTGTCCAGTCTCCTCTCCAACATCAACCGTCAGAGGTTCTCACTCCTGCGCCTCTCTGCGCTTCTATTCCCCTCACCCTGTCTGCTTACCACTGTGCCCCTTTTCCTTACTCGCATGAGTTCAGTAGCAGTTTCCTGTTACTGTGGCTTCAGGTTCCTCCACTGCTCTTCACACTGCACCTAATCTCTGACCAGTCTTTGTCATCCTGCCATCTCTCCTTCCCAACTGGTTGTGGACGGCTGCATCTGCTGGTTGGTCAGAAAGAGCGTACTCCAAAAGTTAGCTGTCCTTTTAAGAAACTTGCGCACGGAATGCACGTACGTAAAACTCTTCACCAGTACGTCACCAACCACCCGCGCCCAGGTCCTGTTTTTCCCACGTACTGGGTGGTTCGGAATTGCTGAGCTCTGTGAACCAATTTTTTGGAGTGTTACTTTTTGGCTGTCCATTCCCTTTTTCATTTGGATTGGTATTTTTTCTTTTTTATATGGTGCCTCACTCTGACGCATGCCGTTTACCATGGGATTTAAGCAATGCATCTGTTGTAGGAAACAGTTCTTGGTGGCTAATCCTCATTATGCCCGTGTCTGATGCCTGGGGATTTATTACCCGGTGAGTTCATGTGTTTTCTGCTGTGGAATACACCAGAGGTCTCTGTGAAGTAGTCTTCTTTCCATGTCGGATATCGGAATGGTACCAAAGGCGATCGAGGACTTCACAAGGACCAGGAAGCAGGCCGACATTGGTAAGAGGGAGACTGTACCAATAGCTGAGGTACATGTTTCAGTACCCAGGTGACGACTGCCACTCCAACCAGGGGTCTTCACAGGAACGTTTAGGGGAACCCAGGACATTTATATCTGTTAGTACCTCTTGGTGTGTAAACGTGAGTACCTCCAGGTGGGAAGGGATCTGAAAAGATCCACTCGGTACCAGAGGATTTGTTCACTCGACAAAATCGTTCAGTACCAGAGAAGAGCTCCTCTGTCTCGAATAGCAACCAAACGGGCAAGATTAGCCTTATAGGCAAGTTCCTCCAGCAGTGAATCGGCACCGACTGGCTCCCCTGTATCTATATCGAAATGGCTACTGAAGAATCTTCTTGCTCTTCGGTACAGAAGTGAGAACATCCCTAAGGAGGCATAACTAGCATCTTTGGTCGGAACTGACCACTCCAAAAAGGCACAAGAAAAAGAAATAGTCAAAGGAGAGCTGTTCAGATAATGCATTGGTAAAAGGGTTTAAGAATGAGCACATAGATCTCATTTCAGACTCTGAGGAATTAGATCTGTCATAATTCTTCACAGTACTACCTGAGGAACTGTTTGGCACTCCAGTAAGGTGGAAGACGGTGGAGATTTTATCCCTAGTTTTCTCCTGAAATTGGTGTTGACTAATATACAGGTACTGAGAGTTGTAGTATTTAAGATTTATAACCCTTCAAATACGATGCACCAGCCGTAACAGGATAGACTCCTCTACATCGCTCATGAGAGCAAAAGAAATTCAAGGTGAGCCACCTGATTTGGCAGAAGATATCACAGCTACGGTATTTGAGACCATGCTGTCTGAACCTTTCCTAGAGGTGTTAGCCCAAAGCATTAAAGACAAGGTGGGATCTCCAGAGATCCCTCAAAAGGTGGGTTCTATAGAAACACCACCATTACCTACACAAACACTATTTAGTGAGTAAGAGGAAACTGCCCCTCCTAACAAGAAGCAGAAATTGTTGAAACACGGACACAGATTCCGATGGCGAACATTAATCTGTTTCGCCTTCAAAGTTATTTCACAATATCTTGGCAAAGGCTGTTGTAGGCTTTGTAGATTGTGCCAAAAGATAAACCGTAAACTGTGCACATGTTCGGTAAACTGCCTTCTCAGGAGACGGTCCTTGTTACTTATGGTATTGGCAGTGCTGGAACGTCATTGGGGGTGGAGGGGAGAACCCCTTTCAGGGGTTTCCAAAACACTGTATGTCAGATGAGGAACCTTTTGTGTTAATGGGGAACTTACTGGCAGTCTTAAGTGGTGTCTGCTGCCTTGGGGTCAAAAGGTAAAGGGCCATTGGCCTGCACCATCACCTTCAACAGTGTTGGACAAAAATGCTAAAGCCTGGGAGACACAAGGGAACAAATCCTATGGCAATGCTTACTTACATCTGAGACGGGTCAATGCAGCCATGGTGCAGTCAGGTTTTAATATTCTAAATTGGGACCATTTAGTTCTCCAGCATTGAATCTTTCATAGATTCAGATGCTTGAATATTCCCCGTCGTCCGACTGGGAATCCTCGGTGATAAAAATGAATTATAAAATGTTTTCAATAAACATCCCTTCTCCCCTAGAGATTGCATGTAGATACTCCATTGTGGCTTATGAGCCACTCCATTGTGTAATCCCTCCACCTCACTTTGGTCCTTTATGGCCCCAACCAATGAGGTGGCAGGGCTTAAACTCCACCCCAGGCAGCCATCTTCAGATGTTTCACCGCAGTCTATCAGACAGAAGGAATCCTCCAGCTTTCTGAGCTTTCAAAATTCTTTTCACCTTTGTTGTGTAGTATATATTTTCTAATATATTCTACTGTTTTTCCCCTCCTTAGGGGCTTGCTATTCTGAGTCTTTGGACTCTGAGAAATGTTTTTGTTGGTACTTTTTCGTCGAGTGAAGTTCTCCTCAGCATGGCTGAGCTTCAGCCTGCCAAGAAGCCTTCCCTGTTAAAGGACTGCACGAGGTGCAGAAAGAAACTGGTCTACTTGAAGGATCAACATGACCATTGTATTTACTGCCTAGATCCACATGATATCAACAAATGTGACGTTTGCAGGACTTTCTCCACCAAAACCCTGCAGGACATACACAGGAGACTTCTGTTACACCTAGAAGCCAAAGGTCTGTCCTCTGATGAGGAGTCTGCCAAAACAGCTCCTGTATCGTCTACCAAGCCATCTGAGAGACAAACTTCTAAAAGAAGAGCCTCTTCAGTGGAAAGGAGTTCCTCTCCCTCTCATAAGGCTAAAAGAAAGTTGGAAGCCACTTCTTCTCTGCCTCCCTTGGACCCAGGACACCACAAGACACGTCATCCTGAAGAAAAAAACCACCTCCAAAGGTAAGGTGGTGTTTCCCAAAAACCAGGGGGGTCAGCCGTCCACGGAGAAGCCATCCACGAGCGGCAGGAAAATCGGGGACGTGCCGTCGACCAAGCAGTCGACGAAGTCGACGTCAACAACACTACAAACCTCATCGTCCACGACAAAATCCTCCGAAGCAGTCGTCGAAGGAAGCACATCACTCGACAAAGCCATCGTCAGCGAAACCGTCGTCAACGATTCCAAAAAATTTGGTGTCTTCTGAAGAAATAGAACTCACAACACCATTCGTTGACATCAAGGATAGATCATCCAATGTGAGCAGTCTTCACAAGTCGTTGGGAAAAGTGTCTCCAATTCCAGTTACACCTGAGCCAGTTGGAGCATAACTGTCCTCTTTAAAAGAGATGACGGAGCTTCCTGACGTCATTCTTCAGGAGGAGTTCTCAGACACGGAAATGCCTGGTGAGCAACCCTTCCTCATTCCTAAGGAAAACAGCCCTCCTTGGCAACCGGATTCAGACGACATGGCTGATCGTATGACCCGGTGCTCATGGCATCGATGCAAAGAATCATCAGAGTTTAACAGGCGCCAAGCGGCAGAATAGGTCTTCTGTACCCCCTGAGGGATGCTTCACCTCGGCATAGCACACCCAGACACTCCCCTATCAGAAGTAGAACGCAGAAAAGAGCAAAATCACCTGACCCTCCACGTAGATCCAGGAGCAGAACACTCAGTGCTTCACAGAATCCCCTCTCCAGCATCACCTCATGGATCTCGATCACCAGTTCGTGACCCAACTACGGTACCTTCATCTGTGTCAGTATCTGATTGGCAAGAGGACCCGGTCAGGGATTTTTCAGATCCGGAGGAAGGAGAGATTACGCAGGAACCGAATGCTCCCAGTGATTGGGATGATTATATTGTTGAGAAACCCAGGAAGGATTCACCAGGTGATGCATCACCTTCAGACGATTTGGTATCGTTTCATACTATAATTGGTAAAGCGGCGGACTTGTTCAAAATACAAGTTTCTTCGGAAGAAAAGAAGTCTGTGCTCTGAGAACAGGGGCAAACGCAGAAGAATGGTTACCACCATTCCGCTTCTCAACACCATATGGGAGTCTGGGTTGAAGATACTGGCCACACCCTTATCCACACCTGCTTTTAGTCTCAAGGCCTGAAAAGTACAAAGCACCTGACTTGGCTCTGCTTTGTTTAAGGGGTCATATGAAGCCAGATTCAGTCATCACAGTGGCGGCTAGAAAGAAATTAGCCAACCCATCATCAGCACTGTCAGCACCACCAGACAAGGAAGGTCGTAAGCTGGAAGCCATGGGTAGAAAGGCGTCTTCCTCAGCATCTCTCACTATCGGAGTGGGAAACGCGTTAGCCATGACAGCCAGGTTTGACCGCAAGCTTTGGCTTCGCATGTCCAAGGTGACTAATCACCTACCAGTAGATTTACAGGAGGAAGCCTGGTCCATCATTGCGAATGGAGAAGCCACTTCAGACCACATGATTGATCGCAGCTGTCGATGTGTCTGAATCAGGTTTCAGACAATTGGCCCATGACACGGTGTTAAGGAGACGGGCATGGATGAAAGCCACCAATTTCAGGCCTGAGGTGCAGGCGCAAATTTTGGACATGCCCTTCAATGGGCAAGACTTATTTAGCAAGAGCCATCAGTTCCTTGAAGGATAAATATAAAGACTGCAGGCCCTTTTCGGCCCCTTCGAGGTGTAGCGTCAAAAGACAGAGGATACACATGTTCCTCCTATGGTCAGAAGTCACAAGGTAACACATTTCAAGGCAACAGATATCAATCTGCCAACAGGTATTCCTAGAGAGGAAGGCGTGGCTCTTCCCAAGGAAAGTCCCAGAGCAAACAGAACTGACCATTCGATTCTTCCCCCTCTATGCCAAACACCTGTTGGGGAGGGGGTGTAAGCCAATATTTTCAACGCTGTAATTCGATAACATCAGACTAGTGGGTATTACAGGTGGTTCGCAGGGGACACACCATAGAATTCCTAGACCATCCTCCGTCACTTGCCCCACCCCTCATAAAGTTCACAATTCAAAAGTTACTGCACAAAGCAGCTATAGAGCCAGTCCCATATTCCCAGATAGGAAAAGGTTTTTACTCCCGCTTCTTTCTAATCAAAAGAAAAACGGTCAATGGAGGCCCATATTGGACTTAAGGGCACTCAACAAATACATCAAACGCATCAAATTCAAAATGATATCCCTGCAAGGCGTCTTACTGTGGCTGAACAGAAACGACTTCCTAGCCACTCTGGACTTAAAAGACGCATACTTCCACATTCCAATTCATCCTGCCCACAAACAGTTCCTCAGGTTCGCTATCCAATTTCGGGTACTCCCGTTCGGGCTAAAAGCAGCACAGAGGGTATTCACCAAGTGTCTGGCGCCCGTAGCAGCGAACCTCAGAAGGTTGGGAACGGAGGTCTTTCCATATTTGGACAACTGGTTGATAAGGGCAAGCTCAATTGGCAGTGTCAAAAATGATAACTCCTAAAAGTTAGGTTTTTCGATAAACAACATAAAATCCTGCCCATTACCCAGCAAGAAAGTAATTTTTCTGGGAGCCGAGCTCGACACCACCATTCCCAAGGTAAGACCATCAGCAGACAAGTAACAGCCATCTTCCGCTCTACATCATTGTTCCTAGAAAAAGAGACGACCACGGTACAATCTTTCAAATCCCGCCTGGGCATGATGTCCTCATCTATATTTCTCATACCAAACTGCAGACTTCGCATGAGACCGATCCAGGAGGCCCTGGACCACCAATGCAAACAAGCCAAGGTTCATGGGAAGATGTAGTCCAGATGCAGATGTCATGATGCCTACCTCCAAGGTGCCAGACAAGACCCAGCTACCCCAGAGGCAGACATCATGTCTTCAAGGGAAGTCACAACAGCCTCAAGTAGGGGCTCTTTGGACTCAGTCCTGGCGCCTTTGGCGCCAGGCTCATATCGGGCCACAGTCCTGGCGTCAGGCTCATAAAAGGGGACTTTGTGCTAAAGGTGCTTAGTGTTAACTTACCTGATGCAGACCATGCTGCAACATCCAGGCCTTCTGAGGCCGGAATGGAACTACTTTATCTTTGGAACTACTTAACCACACGGGTGTGGTCAGGGGAGGAATACATACCTGAGAGGAAGGATACATACCTGGAACTACTTTGAAGGCTATTTATGCCACGGCCAAGCAGCAACTCACTCTTCGCGTTGTTCTGCATCTAGCAGCTGGACGCTCACTGTGTTTGCTCCTGCATTCTGTCTTCTGCCACTCCTGCGAGCATCCTGGAACACCCGCAAAGAGAGAAGAGAAGAGAAAAGGGTAAAGAAGATTCCTTTCCTGCTAAACCCGCATTCCGGAGACATCGCGCCGACGGTCCAGAAAAGGAAGACATCCATTTAAAAGCACATCGCATAGATCGCTGCAGCACTGCATCTCACTCACCTGTACAAGGTGCCACCACATTCTACGGCGACATCTGGACTTGCAGACACATCACCGCGCCTAGTTAGAAAAAGAAAAGAATAAAGGTGAGCGGGGAAAGAAAACAAGGAAACCTTAATTTCCATTACTAAGTTTACCTGTTGGGTTATTCCAACTTCATTTTGGGTCGGTGCCGCATCCTGGCATTTCCGGACCCCGGCCCCTAAGGGGAAAAAGAGACATCAGCGGTAGTGGGTGCATGACAAGACGTTACCCAACGCCCATTAAATACTTACCTGATTTCTTCTGGATTGATCTTTGTTTCGGGTTGGTGCCGCATCCAGGCATTTCCGGACCCCGGCCCCTATGGGGGAAAAAAGACATCAGCGTTGGTGGGCGCATGAAAAGACATTACCCAAACGCCCATTAAAGACTTACCTGATTTCTTCTGGATTGAGCTTCGTTTCGGGTCGGTGCCGCATCCAGGCATTTCCGGACCCCGGCCCCTATGGGGAAAAAAGACATCAGCGTTAGTGAGTGCATTGATACAAGGACACTGAGAGAACTCTCATCAAGCTCACCAGAGTTTCATTCTTCGATTCCACAGCTCTTCTCGGAATAGTTTCCGCAACTGAAAAAGAGACAAAGAACAATTATTATTGCGGAATCATACTCATTAGCAGAATCCTTACGGTACTATACCGGGAAAACAAAACTTGAACCCTCTACAATCAAAATCCCAGTGAAGTAACTGGATACAACGCGCCCCTGCATGAGAAGCAGGATGGAGAGCTCAACCTTTGAAACCCTAAGGTGAGACTTCACGTGGGGGTCGCAGGAGGGTTTCGTAGAGGGGTGAGAAGGGAGCGGGAGGCTTATACTTTCTCCCGCAGATTAATACTCCCTTTTCACATACAGAAAGATATTCCTGCGAGCCAGACAAGCCAGATTCGAAGGTCCGGTCCAGTCCATCTTCCGGGTCCTGCGCTTCACCATAGAAGAAGCAACACTCCAAACCAGACCTTCCCCCTCCGTGGGAGTCAGGTGAGCATAACAGAACGCGAAGACTACCTACAATTTCCCACCCGGGCGCTTTGGAAACTTCCGAGACAGACCAGCTGGCTCAGCTATTGGGGGAATTAAGGGCAGAAGTACACTCCGCCCGCCAGGAAACTAATGCTCTCATAAGAGAATTAATTTTATCCAAGGAAAGAACTGATGACCTGGCCAAACGATTGTTGCAGGGTCAAGCAGGACAAACTCCTTTACCTATTTCTGTGGGTAATGCCTCGTCAATGGTTTTGAATAATCCGGTACAAATCAATCTACCTGGAAACATGCCTTTGGCCCCGCCTGAACATTTTGCGGGGGACCCCAAGAAATATGCAGTTTTTATGAACCAATGTCGCCTACACTTTCAATGCAGACCTGGGGCCTTCCCTAATGATCAAACCAAGATAGCCTTTGTATTATCTTATCTCAGTGGCCGTGCTGCCGATTGGTCTGTTCCGTTGGTAAGTCAGGATGACCCAATTCTCCAGGATTTTCAAAGCTTCCAGGCGAGCATGGAAAGATTATTCGCTCGACACTCTCAGGGACAGGCCCTTGACAAGGAACTACTATCCTTACAACAAGGTAACCAAGATCTCTTATCTTATATTGCCACCTTTAATAGGCTGGTTGTAGAAACGGGGTGGCCCGAAAATAAAAGGATCACACTATTTCATTGAGGCCTGCGCGGAGAACTTAAGGATGTTCTAGCTCAAATAGTAAATCCACCTCAAGCCTGCGCAGAATACATAGACTTAGTGGTCCAACTTGACCACAGACTGCAAACTAGAAAAGCAGATCGGTCCAAGTTTGAAACTCGAGTGCTGATCAAAACTCACGCTAACCCTAAGAGTACTGACGTTTCATAACCTATGCAGATCGGCGGTGTTAAAGGACCATTGACGCAGAAGGAACGAGAGAGAAGACGGCAAAAGCAACTATGTCTCTATTGCGGGGCTTCTGGTCACTTTCTATGAGACTGCCCGGTAAAGCCACCTAAGAAGGTGGTTGGAGCCACGGACAACAATTTAATAGAACCTGATTCGGGAAACGGTCAAGCCCGACAAGCGTAGAGGTCCGCTTGCCGAGCTTGATAACAGACTCTTTGACCTCGCATTTTGTCATGCCAATGGTGCTCGTGGACCCGAAACAGCCTCAGCGGTTGCATGCTATAAAAGCATACATCGATAGTGGAGCTATTGGAAACTACGTAGATCGTGAATTGGCCTCCAGGATGAATCTTCCTCTCCGTCCGAAAGTTGACAAGGATGTCATTACTACAGTAGATGGAACCGAAATAGCCTCAGGGCCGGTAACACATTCCACTACAGAAATGACACCAGTGGGACAGGATGGACACCGGGAAGCAATTGTGTTCGATGTAATCAAGGCCCCACAATTTCAAGTAATTCTAGGAATCCCTTGGTTAGAAACACATAATCCTCGAATTGACTGGCGAGCAAAGAGAATAACCTTTCCTGTTTGTGAACTGACTTGTTATCTAAGAAATCCAGATATGGGTCTGGCCACAGTAACTTCCACCACGATACAACTACCGGTTGAATACCAAGAGTTCCAAGACGTTTTTCAAAAAGAACAGGCAAACACGTTACCTCCCCACCGGTCGTACGATTGTCAAATCAACCTGGTACCCAATGCTCAACCGCCCTGTAGTAGGATTTATGCTCTTACTGAACCTGAGAACGTTCATTTGCGTCAGTATTTAGATCAGTATCTTGCCAAAGGTTTTATTCGCCCGTCAAAGTCTCCTGTTTCCTCAGCTCTGTTCTTCGTGCCGAAAAAAGGTGACCTTAGAACATGTATTGACTACTGTGCCCTAAATCAAATAACGATTAAGAATCGTTATCCTCTGCCTCTGATCCCTGAACTTCTTGACCAGGTAAAAGATGCTTGTATATACACCAAGTTAGATCTCTGAGGAGCTTATCACCTGGTACGTATAAAAGAAGGCGACGAATGGAAGACTGCATTCCGCACCAAATATGGGCTCTTCGAATATCAGGTGATGCCCTTCGGATTATGCAACGCACCTGCCGCCTTTCAATACTTTATGAATGATGTTCTTCGGGAACTTATCGATGTTTGTGTCATCGTATATATCGATGACATCCTGGTATACTCCTCCTCGGAATCCGAACACAGAAAACATGTCAGGGCAGTTCTTGAGAAATTGCGCCAGGACAACCTGTTTGCGAAACTCGAAAAATGCATTTTTCATACCACAGAGGTCGAGTTTCTCGGATTCATCCTGACACCTAAAGGAGTCCGAATGGACTCGCGAAAGGTGGACGCCATCCTCAAATGGCCATCTCCTAACTCTGTTAAGGGGGTTCAGAGTATGCTTGGCTTTGCCAATTTCTATCGAAGATTCATCCCGGAATTTTCTTCAACCCATAACAGCCCTCTTACGGAAGAATAAACGTTTCGAATGGACTCCTGAGGCAGAACAGGCCTTTCAAGACCTAAAGACCAAATTCACCTCTGCCCCTGTATTGAAGCATCCGCGCCCAGAACTCCCTTACATTGTTGAAACCGACGCTTCCAGTTTGGCCATGGGTGCTTTCTTGTCTCAAAGGGATCCAGAAACTAACCAGATGCACCCTGTAGCCTTTTGGTCCAGGAAATTCACGGCTCCTGAAATCAATTGCGCAATCACCGACAAAGAATTACTAGCTATTAAGTCCGCCTTCAAGGCTTGGCGTCATTACCTCCTCGGCGCAAGACACACCATTACGGTGATTACAGATCACAGGAATTTGCAATATCTAAAAACGGCCAAAGCCCAATCATCCCGCCAACTCTGATGGGCTTTATTCTTTGCAGAATTTGATTTCATAATCACCTACCGCCCTGGTTGCAAGAATGGCAAAGCGGACGCTTTATCCCCAATTGGAATGGATGAAACAAATTCAAACTTAGAACCAGTACCAATTATACCCGAACAAAGAATTTTAGGCTTGACCTCTTTACAAACTATAGAGGACGTTCAAACTCGAGTTAAACAACTTTTAAATTCCACAGCCTTGCAAGAATGGACTCAAAAGGGGTCACACTTTTCCGTTAATAACGATTTACCGTACTTCCAGGGGCGGTTATTTCTGCCCAACAAAGAACTGCAAGAATTGGTCATTGCTCACTATCATGATATATTAATGGAAGGACATCATGGTATCGCAAAAACTGAGGAAAAGATCAAATGACAATTCTGGTGGCCATCCTGGAGAAAAGACATAAAATCTTTTGTGATGTCTTGCGGAGTTTGCGCCCAAAATAAAGGTCAAAAGAAGAGACCAGCCGTTCTCCTACAACCCTTGGATATTCCACCGGCCCCTTGGCACACCTTGTCAATGGACTTTATTACCGACTTGCCTCCTTGCTATGGATATAACACTATCTTGGTAATCGTGGATCTGTTCTCCAAGATGGCCCACTTTATCCCTTTAAAAGGGGTACCTTCAGCCTCCATCTTCGCCAAGGAATTTCTGGAAAACATAGTTCGTATGCATGGTTTTCCATCCATATTAATCTCAGACCGAGGAAGCCAATTTATTTCACATTTTTGGAGGAAATTTTGCCAACTGGCACAAATTGATGTACGCTTATCCACTAGTCACCACCCCAGACCGATGGTCAAACCGAGAGGACTAACCAAACCCTTGAACAATATCTTCGGTGCATGTTGCATCAATCTGAAAACAGCTGGAAAGATATTCTATGGATCGCAGAGTATGCATATAACAATTCTGTACATTCTGGAACAGGACAAACCCCTTTTTACACCTTGTATGGTCATCATCCTAGAACCTGAGACCTAGACCCTCCTCAAAACCTGGAAATGCCTGCAGTTGATCATTTGCATTCTACTATAACCCGAGCCTTCAAGGAAGCTACAACTCATTTGCAACAAGCCAAGAAAAAATACAAAGAAAATCCTGATCTACATCGGAGTGAAGCACCTTAATACCAGATTGGAGACCAGGTGTGGCTGGCAACCAAGCATTTGCCTCTCAAAGGACTGCAGACTTTTAATCCCAGATAAATTGGACCCTATCCCATAAAAGCTGTAATTAACCCGGTGGCCTTTAAACTTGATCTACCAGCCAACATGTGAATTCATCCCGTTTTTCATGCATCACTGTTAAAACCGGTGCAGCCTGGAACCAGACTAAGCAAACCACCTGAACCATTTCAAATCGATGGGGAATTAGAATTTGAAGTTAAGGACATATTGGATTTCAAAATGTTAAAATCAAAACTCTTCTACCTAGTTGATTGGAAGGGGTACGGACCTCAGGAAAGATCTTGGGAACCAAGTGACCATGTACACGCCCCGCGATTAGTGCAAAGATTCCACCGAAAATTCCCAAGCAAGCCGAAACCCCCGGAAAGGACAACCTTGGGTGGGGCCTTGGGAGGGGGTACTGTCATGATGCCTACCTCCAAGGTGCCAGACAAGACCCAGCTACCCCAGAGGCAGACATCATGCCCCGCGATTAGTGCAAAGATTCCACCGAAAATTCCCAAGCAAGCCGAAACCCCCGGAAAGGACAACCTTGGGTGGGGCCTTGGGAGGGGGTACTGTCATGATGCCTACCTCCAAGGTGCCAGACAAGACCCAGCTACCCCAGAGGCAGACATCATGTCTTCAAGGGAAGTCACAACAGCCTCAAGTAGGGGCTCTTTGGACTCAGTCCTGGCGCCTTTGACGCCAGGCTCATATCGGGCCACAGTCCTGGCGCCATAGGCGCCAGGCTCATAAAAGGGGACTTTGTGTTAAAGGTGCTTAGTGTTAACTTACCTGATGCAGACCATGCTGCAACATCCAGGCCTTCTGAGGCCTGAATGGAACTACTTTATCTTTGGAACTACTTAACCACATGGGTGTGGTCAGGGGAGGAATACATACCTGAGAGGAAGGATACATACCTGGAACTACTTTGAAGGCTATTTAAGCCACGCCCAAGCAGCAACTCACGCTTTGCGTTGTTCTGCATCTAGCAGCTGGACGCTCACCGTGTTTGCTCCTGCATTCTGTCTTCTGCCACTCCTGCCAGCATCCTGGAACACCTGCAAAGAGAGAAGAGAAGAGAAAAGGGTAAAGAAGAGTCCTTTCCTGCTAAACCCGCATTCCGGAGACATCTCGCCGACGGTCCTGAAAAGGAAGACATCCATTTAAAAGCACATCGCATCGATCGCTGCTGCGCCGCATCTCACTCACCTGTACAAAGTGCCACCACGTTCTACGGCGACATCTGGACTCGCAGACACATCACCGCACCTAGGGAGAAAAAGACAAGAATAAAGGTGAGAGGGGAAAGAAAACAAGGAGACCTTAATTTCCATTACTAAGCTTACCTGTTGGGTTATTCCAACTTCATTTCGGGTTGGTGCCGCATCCTGGCATTTCCGGCCCCTAAGGGGAAAAAGAGACATCAGCGTTAGTGGGCGCATAAAAAGACGTTACCCAACGCCCATTAAAGACTTACCTGATTTCTTCTGGAATGATCTTTGTTTTGGGTCGGTACCGCATCTAGGCATTTCCGGACCCCAGCCCCTATGGGGAAAAAAGACATCAGCGTTAGTGAACGCATTGATACAAGGACACTGAGAACTCTCATCAAGCTCACCAGAGTCTCATTCTTCGGTTCCACAGCTCTTCTCGGAATAGTTTCCGCACCTGAAAAAGAGACAACGAACAATTATTATTGCGGAATCATACTCATTAACAGAATCCTTACGGTACTATACCGGGAAAACAAAACTTGAACTCTCTACAATCAAAATTCCAGTGAAGTAACTGGATACAACACGCCCCTGCATGAGAAGCAGGATAGAGAGCTCAACCTTTCAAACCCTAAGGTGAGACTTCACGTGGGGGTCGCAGGAGGGTTTAGTAGAGGGGTGAGAAGGGAGTGGGAGGCTTATACTTTCTCCCGCAGATTGTTAATACTCCCTTTTCACATACAGAAAGATATTCCTGCGAGCCAGACAAGCCAGATTCAAAGGTCCGGTCCAGTCCATCTTCCGGGTCCTGCGCTTCACCATAGAAGAAGCAACAACACTCCAAACCAGACCTGCGCCTCCGTGGGAGTCAGGTGAGCGTAACAGCAGACGGCAGTGCACAAGGCACTTTGATGGTGGAACATGCCACAGAACCTGCTCCAAGGGATGCCATTCCAGGCACCAACATTCACTCTTCTCTTAAGGACAGACGCATCCCTTTTGGGATAGGGGGCACACTTGGTGGACCTTCAGACAAAAGGGGCTTGGTCATACCAAGAATCACAGCTCCACATCAATGTCCTAGAGCTCAGGGCGATACGATGGGCTCTAAAAGCTTTCCTTCCAGTAGTGGTGGGTCAAGTCTTAACCATCCAGACAGACAATACAACCTCCATGCACTACATAAACAAGCAAGGAGGCATGAAGTCAGATCTTCTCAGGAAGCTCAAGTGCTATGGTCATGGGCCTTGCACCACAAAGTCCACATCAGGGCGGAACATCTTCCGGGTGTGGACAATACGAGAACTTCGGAAAGATAAACATAAAGCTGAGTCCCTCTGGAGAAACTCACCTACGCCAGTAAATAAAATCAACCTTCTAGTCATCACCCTCTCGTACAAAGATGCCATACTAGCGGCAAAAAAAGAAGTCTATAATAACATGATCATACAAGCTCAATCCAATACTAAGGAACTCTTTAAAATTCTCAAGGAATTAGAGTCCCCAGTGGCCCCCCTTGACACATGCACCCCTGACACCGAATGGTGCGCCAACATTCAAAAAGCATTACTTAACAAAATCACTACACACCAAGCTAAAATCAACACTAAAAAAAACCATCTCCTTGACTCAGCAGGTAACTCCCAACCTTCCAACTTCTCATCCCCCAATCACTCCTTCAAACCTTTCAGCTTCTTGCCTCTTACCATTAGGGAAGTGGAAAATATCATCAAGAAGTTAAAACCATCCAATTGTCAAGGCGATGCCTGCCCAGCACCAATCGTAAAGGAAGCAGCGCCTGAGCTTGCCCCCTTTATCACCTCCCTCATCAACTCCTCCTTTAAATCTGGCATAGTACCAGATAACCTTAAGGATGCATGGGTAATCCCATTAATCAAAAAACCGAACTTAGACCCTAGTAACCCCACCTACTATAGGACCATCACCACGGTACCGTACCTTCTCAAAATCCTGGACCATGCTGCATATCTCCAAATTCAAGACTGTCTCGACAAGAACAACTTATTCGGACTTAGGCAATCTGGTTTCCGGCCGAGACACGACACAGAGACAGCTCTAATAGATCTAAAAACGCAAATTGAGGATCTGAAAGACAAGGGCAAACAAGCGCTCTTACTCCTCCTAGATTTATCCGCCGCTTTTGATCTGGTGGACCACCAAATCCTCTGCCAGCATCTCAAAACAGTCGCCCACTTCTCCGATGCAGCCACCTCCTGGATCACCTCATTCCTTGCCAACAGATCCATGAGTCTTCTCATCTCTTGCCGCTGCTGACCCAGCACATGTCCCTTGCAGAGTCCCACAAGGCTTGTGCGTATCACCCATGCTCTATAACGTCTTTACGAAACCACTCTTTGATATTCTTGACCATCTGGGTGTCACCTACACAAATTATGCGGATGACACCCAGATACTCATCCCCATAACTGGTGACTATGTAACTGACGTCAAAGCTCTCAATGCAATTTACACCGTCATCCAGGCGTGGATGGCCTACCACAGTCTCTGCCTAAACGATGAGAAAACTGAGCTACTCATCCTAGGCTCTCAGTCCAAACTTTCAAAACTTGACAGCAAATATGATGCATTCAACATTGATGGTAACATCATTAAGGTCACCAATGTCACTAAAACTCTCGGAATCTACCTAGACTCCACCCTCTCTCTCACCAGACAAACCAATTCAGTAGTTTCAGCATCTGCATACACGTGCAAACTAATCACTGCTTGCCGTCCCTTCTTAACTATGGATAACTGCCTGATCCTGGCCAGAACCCTCATCTTATCCAAAATTGACTACTGCAATGCCCTTTACCTTGGTACAAGTCAAAGAAACATTGACAAACTTCAGGTAACCCAGAATAACGCCATTAGGGCTGCTCTTAACATACCTAGGCGCGCCCACATCTCATCCACTAGACGCAACTTACGATGGCTCCCCATCTCACGGCGGATCGCCTTCAAAACACTTGTTTTAAGCCACAAAGCACAGAACAACGCAGCACCAGCCTACTTGTCAGAGCGCTACACACAGCCCACAGACCTCTTAGATCTGCACATGCACACACACTCATCATTCCTAACTTCAAGCTACAGACTGCCAGAGGCTCGAGCTTCCCAGTCCTGGCAACGAAGCTTTGGAACTCACTACCCAATGATCTAAGGAATGTCCCCTCCCTCCAATCCTTCAAATACAGACCAAAACAATGGCTCTGTGCAAGACGAAGCTTCGGCCACTCTTTGTTAAACACCTATCGCATGATTTGCAACCTCGATTACCTCTGTATATACTGAGACGACTAACTACCTTTATATATATTTGTATATGTCCTTATGCTATGTATGTATATATATATATTATGTAATTTGTAACTGCCTTCTGTAACCCTCTGTAACCTTTCCAAACATGCGCCCTGATGCCCGTGGGCAGGCTGCGCAATATAAATACAAATACAATGTCTTAGCGGACAATCTGAGCAGGGAGGACGCTTCATCCCACGAATGGGAGCTAGACGAAAAGGAAGTTCAATGGATTTTCTCTATATGGGGCCGGCCACAGATCGACCTTTTTGCCACCAGAATCAACAGGGAATGTCAAACATTCGCCTCAAGGTACCCAGAACATCAATCAGCAGGAGATGCATGTTTGGTGGACTGGACCGGGAAGTTCCTTTATGCCTTCCCCCCATTCCACTCATAGCCAGAGTTCTGCGCAGAATGAAGGAGCTGGATTGCTCCATGATCCGAATACCGCCGGACTGGGCGCGACCGATCTGGTACCCAATTCTGCAACATCTATCCCTGTGGCTTCCAATTTGCCTCCAGGCTCATCAATAACTCTTGACTCAACAGAACCACAAAGTCTTCCACCACGACCCAGCGATCCTCTCCCTCAAAGCCTGGTTCCTGAGCAGCGCAAACTCATGTACTTGAACCTTCCGGCATAATGCTGGGAATAATTGGGGCCTCTAGAGCCCCTCAACAAGGATCACCCATGTGCGAAAATTGACCCGTTTTTCTAAGTGGTGTGAAACAACGGCAATTAACTCACAGCTTTGGTAGAACAGATACTACCTTACTTAATACATTTGGCTAAGGCAGGTCTCACCCTATCCTCCATCAAAGTTCACCTGTCGGCCATATCAGCATACATGACGACTCCAGAAGCGCAGTCATTACTCTCTTCTGGCCATCAAGATCTTCCTGAAAGGGTTGAGGCATACTTATCTTTCTACGCCCTCATCAGTTCCTTCCTGGAGCCTGCAAATACTGTGCTAACGGCTCTCATGGTACCCCTTTTCGAACCCATCCACAGATGTTAAATGTTAAAGGTATTTGTACCATGCACCGTCACCAACGGAGTTGGTCCCCAGGCGCTCTGGCGGATCTGCAAACAAGAAGGTGGGATGGGTTAGGTGAAGCAGGAGTAGGATAGTGAGAGGAGTGGTGTTCTGTTGGCAGCTTCAACTCTGTAAACACCGGGTGCTGAGCTTTGGTCCGATTATCGGATCAATGTCAGTGTGAAATAAAATTCTTATCTTGGAAAACAGCTTTCCTGATAGCCATGACTTCGGCCAGGAAGATCAGTGAACTACAGGCCTTGTCTGCAGCACCTCCTTTTACTTTGTTTCAGCAAGACCGCTTCATTTTGTGAACATGCCTAAAATTTCTGCCCAAGGTCTTATCAGAAAGGACAATATATCTCCAAACAAGGTCTGGCAAGATGGTTCTCGTTATGCATTACCCATTCTCATCCATTGAAGGGTGACCCACCCCCCCCCTCTCCAAACCGCCTTCAGCACACTCCACCAGAGGAAGAGCGGCATCAGTAGCGTTTCACGCAGGGGTTCCCCTAGAAGGACATCTGCAGAGCCTCTACCTTTATCACTCTGCACACGTTCGCTAAACACTACCGCCTAGCAGAAGATGCCAACAAAGAATCTGCAGTTGGACAGGCAGTGCTCCGCCACCTCTTTGCATAAGGTAGGACCAGCCCGTTTTCCCACCTTTCCCTGAGTATGTAACCTGCTTAGTATTCTATTCAAGCACCTGAATCTATTAAAGATCCAATGCTGGAGAAGTCTTAGTTACTTACCTGTAACTGTATTACGAATGGATTGTGTCCTCCCACGTATTCCTCATTTTATGATAAATCGTTAACTCCAGCTTCGCTTCTTCAGAAAAAAAAAATCTCGGCAGTGGGCGCTGTGCTCGAGGTCGTGGTGTCGATTGTCCTTCGACGTACTCCGTACTCTGTCGACGTCACCGATGGTATAAATAGCTCGAGCCGCGCCCGTTGCTTCAGTTCCATTTTTCCGATCGCTTCGCTATCGAGAACGGCGCGCTTGAGATTTTCTGTGAAGAAAATTTCATCTTCTTCGACTCCTTCGACACCCAAGACTGGGTTCAAGAAGTGCGTAGATTGTGGATCGAAAATGTCGATCACGGATCTTCACCGGATTTGTCTCTGGTGTCTCGGTTCTAGTCACCGGACAGACGACTGTGGTTCCTGCCAATCCATGACTGAGAAAGCTCTTCGTGAGAGGAGAGGTAAACTGTCAGTGGGGAGGGAAGCCTCTAAGAAGGCTGCGTCCAAAAAACATAAGAAAGCGACTGATTCGAAGGAATCGGATCGCCATAGGCATTCAAAGAGATCTCGATCTAGGAGTAGATCGAGGCACTCTTCTTCTTCATCCAAAAAAATGAAGAGGAGACCTAGATCTCCCTCATCTTCTGAGTCGACCGAAGAAATTCGATGTCTGACAAAATCGGATTCTCCCAGTAAAAAGGTGGAGGTATTCGAGAATGCGGCCCCTACCCCCTCGAATGAACCTCGGAAGAGCCATACCCCTAAGGTCACTCCATTGGACGACAAAGGGAAGTCTAAGACTACCTTGGTAAAAACCGGTAGTGTTGAGGATACTCGAAAAACTCGAGTCGACGACAAGTCGTCAAGGACTCTTCGAGAGTTGAGCACCTCTCCGTTGCCATATAAAAAACATAAGTCGTCGAAAGCTTTGACGACTCCATCGACCGTTTCGGCATCAAAATCAAAAATAAGCTTGACGCCTGTATCGAAGTCATCAAAGATTCCTTCGACAACTTCGAAGGATTTTTCCATTCCTTCGACGCGTATGGTAGAGGAAGAAAGAAGATTTACTCCGTTGCCCAGGTCAGACTTTAAGTCCATGTCCTCAATTTATGAGGAATCTGGCGCGGAGGAAGAGGAAGTCACTCCCTTTGGAGTTTCATATGGCACAAAACAAGTTCCTGAGGAACTCGTTGATCAAGAGTCCAAAATGAGAGACCTGAGTGACACTCTACATTCTGCCAGTGGAATTGACACCTCCCCAGAATTAGAGTTTGCCAGACCTGATCCTGCAGAACATGCAGACTCAGGGTACAGGAGTCGTATGACCAGAGTAATTGAGTATATGGGTTGGGGTAACACTTCACCCGTTTTTGAACAGGATGACATGACGGATATAATTGTCAGAGGCCCTCAAAAAGATCCAGTTCTCCCCTTTCACAGGGCTCTCCAGAGGAGGGTGGAGAAAAACTGGGGAAAAGCCTGAGAGCATTGCTGCTGCAGATAGTAATTTCCCCAAGCAATACAGACCAGCTGGTACAAATCCTGAATACTTAAACAGGCATCTGACACCAGAAAGTCTAGTTATTCAGGCAGCATCCACATTAAAGCAAACTGCATATCCCACTATCCCTCCAGATAGAGAGGATAAAGTTAATGCCTGGGCACGTAAAGTTTTCATTTCAGGCAGTATGGCCCTTAAATCGACAAATGTCACCTGTACCCTGGCCAGGTTTACCCATACCCTGTGGGACTGTATTTCGGCGGTGGCTGAGCATATTCCGGAATGCGAGGAAAGGGAAGGCTTCCTGAATATAGTCAGACGGGAAGGAGGCAATGGGGGAATGTCTCCAGTCTGGACTGGATACTGCTGATAGTATCAGCAGATCCATGGCTGCAAGCATTGTGCTACGCAGATTTGAGTGGTTGAGGAAGTCTAGATTTGCACCAGACGTGCAAGCCAGACTCCTCAACATGCCCTATGATGGCTCGAGGCTGTTTGGCAGTAAGGCTGATGAAAGCCTAGAAAAACTTCAGACCTCGAAAGCGGCAGCTAAATCGCTTAGTGCCTCCATGCGCCAGCCTCTAAAACCCAATTCCGGCTCCTCTTCCTGGAGGGGTCGTTCTTTTCGTTACTACTCCTCATTTGGTAGAGGAAGAGGACCGGCTTCTCAAAGGGGCAAAAGAAATTTCCCTCATTGTGCACGAGGAAGAGGTGCAAAGTCAGCCTCAGGAGCAGCATCTTTACCCTCAGCCACTCCTGCAGCCGCCTCCAAATCCCTCTGAGACCTTGTTGCACAAAACACCAGTGGGAGGCAGGATCTCTCAGCATCTGAAGGAATGGCGTGGCATTACCTCAGATGCTTGGGCACTGGAAACCGTAGCTCAAGGTTACTGTCTCGCCTTCCAAAAAAGGCCTCACAATCATCCACCGGGAGCCAACTCCCTAAAAACTCCAGACCCGCTCCGGTTGCAGGAAATGTTAACCCCGCTAGAGAAAGGTGCCATAGAACAGGTACCTGTAGCGGAGAGGAACAGGGGTTGGTACTCCCCATATTTTCTCATCCCAAAAAAGGACGGAGGACTGAGACTGAGACCCATCTTGGACTTAAACTTGAACAAGTTCCTCAGGAAGGACAAGTTCAAGATGGTCACTCTTTCTCAGATCCTTCAGGCTCTCCAACTCCAAAATTGGTTGGTATCCTTGGACCTTCAGGATGCTTACTTTCATGTGCCAATCCATAGAAAGCACAGAGTACCTGAGGTTCGCGATTGGCAACTCTCATTATCAGTTTCGGGTTCTGCCATTCGGGTTGACCTCCGCCCTGAGGGTTTTCACCAAACTGTTGGCGGTTGTGGCAGCGAGTCTCAGGAGGGTGGGTATTCACATCTACCCCTACCTGGACGACTGGTTGATCAGAGCAAGTTCTCCAAAACAAGTTCAGGAACATCTTTCGATCACTTGCCACTTCCTCCACAAATTGGGCTTCTCCCTCAATTTCAAGTAGTCCCATATACCATCCCAAAAGCTCTAGTTTATCGAAGCAGTCTTGGATACTTCCTCGGGAAAAGCCTCGCCTCCCGAAGTGAGAGCTCTCCACATCCAGCAGATGGTAACGAAGTTCCAGAATGCCCAACGTCTATTGGCCTTCGATTTTCTCAGGTTGCTTGGCCTCATGGCATCCTGCATTTTCCTAGTACCAGAGGCCAGTTTGAGAATGAGATCCCTTCAATGGGCACCCAGAACTCAGTGGTCCCAGTTCTCCGGGAATATGTCAGATCTTCTGTAAGTCCCGAGCGCAGTTGCTCAGGATCTTCTATGGTGGGCTTGCAACGACAACATTCTCAAGGGAGAATCTTTTTGGCAACCATGGCCGGAGATAACAGTAGTGACGGACACCTCACTCACAGGGTGGGGAGCACACACCAACGATCTGACAATCGGCGGACGTTGGTCTCCATCGAAGTCCAAACTACACATCAACCTTTTGGAGCTGAAGGCCTTTCTGCCCTCCATACAGGGAACGAATGTCCTGATAATGACAGACAACACGGTGGCCATGTACTACCTCATCAAAAGAGGAGTAGGGTCACTACCACTGTGCAGAGAGGCGATGCAGCTATCGTTCTGGGCAATACGAGAAGGAATCTCTCTATCGGCAATTCACCTAGCCGGAGAGAAGAACACGGCGGCAGACGCTCTGAGCAGGCAGAGCACGGTCTCTCACGAGTGGGAGCTGGCTCAGGAAGTCCTTCTGGAGATCTTCGCCCTTTGGGGAACCCCTCAAGTGTATCTGTTCGCCACCGCGATCAACAGGAAGTGCGATCAGTACTGCTCAAGGGAATTTCCTCAAAGAGGAGCTCTGGGAGACGCATTCGTCGTGGAGTGGAAGTTTCCACTGCTGTACGCGTTTCCCCCAGTCCCTGTGATTCCTCAAGTAATCAGGAGGTTGAGAAAGTTCAGGAAAACCATGATCCTAATTGCTCCGGATTGGGCCAGGAGGACGTGGTACCCGGACCTTCTAGACATGTCCATCTGCTCTCCAATAGGTCTTCCACAAAGAGAGGCTCTTCTCTCGCAAGAGGAAAATCGGGTTCTCCATCCAGACGTCAAGGCCCTCAACCTTCACGCATGGTTTCAGAGAGGTTGAGATACAAGGATTGGGATCTTCCGGATGACGTAATGGAAGTCTTGCTTTCGGCCAGAAGGCCAGCAACAAAATCTTTGTATTGATGTCGCTGGAACAGGTTTAGTAACTGGTGCAAAGATAAGGATGTGGACCCTTTTCAATGTGGCACTCACTCCAGTAGTGCTCTTTTCTATTACATCTAGCCAATCTGGAGCTCCAGATAGGAACAATAAAAGGATACCTTGCTGCGCTGTCCATTTTCAAGCGCACCTCGGAAGAGGTTTCATATTTCAAAATAACATGAATCATTAAATTCTTAAAAGGACTTACTAACGTATACCCTCCAGTCCCTTTTCATGTCCCAACTTGGGTTTTAAATTTAGTACTAAAATGTTTCACTTGCATACCTTTTGAGCCTCTGCACTCCTGTCCATTGAGGCTTCTAACACTAAAAACTGTCCTTCTTGTGTCCCTATCAGCCCGCAGGGTTAGTAAACTTCAGGCTCTCTCATGCAAACCACCACATACTGTTTTTTAGAAGGATAAGGTAGTCCCTAAGGTTAAACCTTCCTTTTTCCCAAAGGTATTTTCGGTCTTCCATTTGTCACAAAAAATAATGCTACCAACATTTTATCCTCCTCCTCATTTGGGCAAGGAAGAGGAGACTGCATAGACTAGATCCCAGGAGGGCTCTTAGTTTTTACATCTCAAGGATGTCTAAATTACGACAAGATGACCAACTGTTTGTGGGTTATACTGGTCATAAACTGGGTTTATCAGTAACAAAACAGACCATATCCCGCTGGATCATTTTGGCCATAATTGAATGCTACAGATTGGCGGGAAAAGACCCACCAGATGGGCTTCAAGCCCATTCTACAAGGGGAATGGCTACTACTGCGGCTCTAAAGAGGGGAGTCCTGGCAGCAGATATTTGTTCAGCTGCAACTTGGAAAACAATGCATACTTTTATCAAGTATTACTGCTTGGATACTGTCCCCTCCAATGAGGGGTTATTTGCCAAGGCAGTTCTGCATTCTGTCCATGAAAACTGTAATTAGTACTCCCACCTCCAAAATTGCCACTGCTATGGGAGTCTAACATAAGATGAGGAATACGTGGGAGTACCATTACCATTCGAAGAACAAGTTACTTACCAACTGTAACGTTCTTTCGACTGGGTGTTTCTCCCACATATTCCTCAGCGACCCTCCCATCCTACCCCGCAGTACAGTTTACGTTTTCTTACACTTTCCTCTCACGAAGAATGTACCTGTCATGGGGCACGCCTGGGTGTTCCTCCTATATGTTCATCGAAAAAACAGAACTGAAGCCACGGGTGCGGCTCGAGCTATTTTTACCATCGGTGACGTTAACGGAGTATGGAGTCCGTCGAAGGACAATTGACGCCACGACCTCGAGCACAGAGCCCTCTGCCGAGAATTTTTTTCCGGAGCAGCGAAGCTGGAGATAACGATTTAACATAAAATGAGGAATACGTGGGAGGAACATCCAGTCGAAAGAACGTTACAGTTGGTAAGTAACTTGTTCTTCTCCAGCATTGGTATCTTTTATAGATTCACATGTGCCCACCCGCCTCCCCTGAGAGGCTACATCTATGTTCAGCACCCATCATACTGTAGTTCCTAGGGTTCAAAATCTGAAGATGGCTGCCTGGGGTAGAGCTTAAGCCCTGCCACCTCATTGGTTGGGGCCATAAAGGATCAAAGTAAGGTGGAGGCACTACACAATGGAGTGGCTCATAAGCCACAATGGAGTATCTAATAAGCCACAATGGAGTATATACATGCATTCTCTAGGGGAGAAGGGATGTATATCGAAACATTTTAATAATGACTTTTTTATCACTGAGGATTCCCAGTCTGACGGGGAATATTCAAGCATGTGAATCTATGAAAGACACCAATGCTGGAGAAATACTTTTACTGGTAAGTAACTAAGACATCATTTTGCAGTTTCTCCCACAAGATGTGGCAGACAAGTTCACCTTTTGGGTCTCAGAAGGCAGAGAGGTCGTAATACAATGGCTATAAGTCATAAAAGACCTTACTGATTCCACTACAAGGGCTATGACGGGGACAGTTTCTATGCGTAGACATACATATTTGTCAGCTACGACATACAAGACAGTGATAGATTTTCCATTTGACAGTAAAACTTTGTTTTGATCTGTCAACAGACGAAGTACTACAGAAGTGCAAGGCAAATGTCTGAGTTTCATCTCGGTAAAACAACCATACTATCAGATTTTAAGATCCTTCTAATCACGCACAACGGCTAGTAGTAATGTAACTTTACTATTCCTCAATGTAGAAGAGAAGATGGAGGATAAAGGTAAAGTCATGGGTGACCCCCTCTTCATTCACGACACAAGATGAGAAGTCTCTTGGGCTCCCATCTGGGGATATACAGACCATCTGCTCCAATCTACATCAAGGAGCATACATACGCAGTAGCAGGAAGGATTGCGAAATTCCTACATCATTGGGAGAACATCACGCAAGAGGATTGGGTATTAAACCTCATTAATCAGGGTTACTCTCTGCCCTTCCTGCTACACCATCTTCCCTGTCAAAGCTCCAAAGGTCATCTTTGGAGCTTCTCACAGAGATTCAGAAATGTCTCTCCTTGCGGGTGATGGAATTGGTTCCAGAAAAAGAAATGGGTCTGAGCATCTTCTCTCTGTATTTTATAATCCCAAAAAAGACTGGTGGAATACGGGCAATCTTGTACCTTTCAGAACTAAACTAATTACTTCTAGTGGAGACATTTCACATGGTAACAGCCATATTCCAGCAGCATTGAACACAATGACTGGATGGTATTGCTGGGGATCTTCAAGATGCGTAATTTCATATAACCATATTGAGTGAACACGGTCAATACCTAACATTTACCATGGAAAAAGTGCATTACCAGTACACTTGTCTTCCATTGAGACCAAAAACTGCTCCCAGAGTATTCACCAAACTTCTGGGCTCAGTGGCAGCCCACCTGCAGTTGAGAAAGGTTAATCTCTACCCATACCTAGACGATTGGCTGATAAAGGCCCAATATTCGAAAGAAGTGTTGCAGACTGTGCAGTTGACATGCAACACTGTTTGAGCTAGGATTCTCAATAAATGTGGCCAAATCAGAATGATTCCCATCCCAGAGGATTCAGTTCATTGGAGCAGTAATGGATACTACTTTATGAAAAGCCTCCCCCTCTTTGTCCAGGGTTTCAGCAATACAAGTAATCTCCATTTTCATGACACGTCAGGTTCTGTTGGCCTGGTGGTACCAAAGACTCTTGGGTCTGATGGCATCTTACATCCATCTAGTCCCCTACCCAAGACTTCCGATGAGAACCTCTCAATGGCACCTCGCCAGCAGCTGGAACCAACTACTGGATCCGCAGAACATGGAGATTTCGATACCGGTTCACATTCAGGAATCTGTGGTTTGATGAAACAAATTGGAAAATCTGTTAGGATTTCCCTTTCAACTCCCCTTCTCTATAAGGTTGTAGTAACGGACTTTATAATACCGGTGGGGTGCTCATATTCCAGATTAGACAGCACACAGTCTTTGGTCAAATCAGGAGAGAAAAGACCCATAAACTTGTTGGAGCTGATAGCATGTTTATGCTCTAAAGTCATTTCTTTCCTCCGTTCAGGGAAAGGTGGTAAAATAAATTAGACAATATCACTGCAAAGTTTTATGTGAACAAAGTGGGGTGGTGAAGAGACTCTCTCGTGTCCTCTTTGTATTCTGTTTGAGCAAATATGGTATTGGGCCATGGAAAACAATCTTTTCCTAACGGTGTCCCATGTAGAGGGTGTGAGAAAGCAGATGTCTTGCTGCTAGTCCCCGGGGATCTCTGTCTCTGGCTCTCTGTCTCTGCCAGGGCCCAGCCATCGCCTTTGGATCCAGACCCTGGGTGTGGACCAGTGAGGGAGGATCACTTGGGAGAGTGGTCTTCAGGGAGTGGGACACCGGATGCCGAGGCAAGGTATCCCCTCTACCCCCTCCTGCAACACGTTCACCCGATCCTACCATGTAGGATACCTGGGAACTTTACCCCCACGCCCCTGTCCTACAGGAACACTTCGCACAGGTGGCCTGCTCTGGGAGAAAACAGACTTGTACCCGAGCAATACACCTGACATGTACCATTACTGTGGTTGGGCAATTACTTTTCTCAACTCACACCTGACTTCAATTAAGCTTCCCCACACAGATAAAAGGCAGAGCATGAGAGCACTCTGAGCGAGGCAAAACACACAAAGGAGCAGCGTTCTCCAGGCAGCAACTGAACGAGGGGATAAATGCGGCAGGCCGAGAAGGGAGAAGGAGGAGGGAGATATCCTTGACTTTGTCGGGGAGAAACCGTTACTTTCCAGAAGCCTTCAGATTAAATGGTGTAAGGCCAGGAAACCAGACTGAATAATCCGACATTGTTTGTCGGAGATACCCGGGGCCCCCAGCATGACTGTCCGAGTCGGGCAGGAGCAGCAGCCGCTGTGGTACCGTCCTTGGCTCCAGGACCAAAGCAGCGCCACAGAAATCAAAACAGCCCGTGAATTGGGGAGACTGATAAAAGACCAGTCTGTGCTCAAGGCAGGGTTGCAAGCAGCAACATTGTTTTAAGAACAAAGAATATTAACGCGTGTGATGAAAGACACGATTAAAGCTCAATTGCCTGTGGATGTTTGAACTTTAATATGAATCAGAGAAGGTACGATACAAAGTGACAGTGGCCTGGCACCACGGGTGTGCTCAGTCGAAGGTCTGAGGTAGCCAGCCAGGAAATGGCAGAAGCAAAGTATAGTTAAAAGGTGACATTTATGAATAAAGTGAATTTAAGTGGTCCTGCGACGGTTTAAGTAAAATCCTTGGCACAATTGAAAGTCTTTGATTTTTGATAGTGGAAAGCAAGGAAAGTGAGATTACAAGGTCCGAGCCCGACTGAGGGAGACCTGTGATGAACAATAAACCTGAGAACTGGTGAGCGTGAATAAAACCTGATGTTTGTTAATCCAGGCACTTTACAAATAAGAGACTTTTATTGGGAAAGACACTTTGGTGCAGAAGGTCCAGATATCTGTTCTGAACTGCATCCTTGTGCTAGAGAAGCCAGAGAGTGTGCAAAGCTTGAGTGTGCCACCTTGTCCCATGCTGATAACGTGGGGAAGGGAAGCTAACTGCTCAACTATCCTGACATATTTCTTGAAAACTTTTCTTTGCATTCATACTCTTACATCCTGTCACCTTTCCTCCATACTGCATGGGCGTCCCTTCCTAGGGACGGGAGACCGAACCTTTTTCACCAGAAAACAACTTCTTCCCCTTTAACTTTAGAGGTGCACTAGGGTGTGGCCCTGGGAGCATGCACTACCCTGACTCCACCCATCGGCGCCACACCTCAGTCCCCTTTTCCGCATCAACTGGAATGGGCCGATTTCACCAGCGCTCTTGGGTTCGGCTTCGCCCATATAATACCACACGCTCTTTCCCAGATACTTTATTCTGACTTTTTGTCTTCTTTTGTCAATCAGGTACTCTGTCCTCTGGCGCCACGCTCCACCCCCGGTGCATGTCGACTTCAGCGGGCTTCAGTAGGTGTGCAGCCTGCGAGGGGCACTTCCCTACATTAGATCCCCATGCTCTTTGCCGCCACTGCCTTGGCCTCGACCACTGATGGTAAGGTTGTACCACGTGTGATGCAGGCTCCTCACGTGCCCTGATGAATAGGCTGGCTAGGTGGAGGGATCTCTTCGAGAGGTCACCTCCAGATGACCTGGAGGACTTCATCAAACATCGTTCAAGGCCCAAGGTTGGGCCGCTCTTTGCCAGCACACCCTGCAAGGGCGACACCTTTCCAAGGAAACGCCTGAGTGGGAGGAACCTCTCAGGTTCTCATACCAGCACAACTACCAAAGCTTTTTCAGCTACCGGTTGCCTGGCCAAGGGGTCCGTAGACACTCCCGAAAGACGATGCTGAGGGACCAGAAGGTTCTTTTGCTGGGTGTACACCCAAGGGGCTAAGCCCTTGTACCAGCATCTTGGCCGAGGGGGCGCCTACACGTAGCACTATCGGTGACTTTGCCGAGCCTGAGACGCCTCCCAGGCCTCGGCCTGAGGTACAGACAGGTCTCCTGCTCCACCATCAAGAGTCCTTCGGCATGTAGCTTGACAAGATGGCTGACGTGCCAAACAAGATGGCTGGTCTTCCGATACCTCCCCGAGCAACAGTGCAGGTGGGTGAATGAGTTACAAAGTGGGACTGGCGTCAACCAGGTATATGGCCTACAGCTTATCCAGCTGCAGCGCAGGGCGGGTTTCTTTTGCAACCATCCAGACAGAAAAGCAACAGGCCCAGCAGCTGTCTCCGATCCAGTCCTAATCACCTGCCACCCCACTGGCCTCTAAGCACAGGTTCTATGAAAAGTTCCTCACCCTCATGAGATCTCCTCAGATGGGGGCAATCCACAGGGATGCTATCGGGGACATGCTCCCTCCGGCCCTGCCGCCTGTGCCCATAGTCATTCCTCCTATGGCTCCAGCGCTGCAGGCCCCTGTGCAGCCACTGCTGCCCGTGCCTGCTCCTTCGATTCTGGCTCCCCTGCCTCCCACAGTTCAGGTGGTTCCGTACCAGCCTCAGCTGCAGCCTCTGGCTCTGGTCTCCACACCCCAGCCATTGGCGCCTAGCACCCCGCCGCACTCTGCTGCCAGCGCCTGACAAGCTGAACGCCCAGGTGGACACAGACGAGGAAGAAGACCCAGACACACCATCGGCCAAGACCTTCCCCAAATGACTTGCAGGGCTGGCTGAGTACCTGGGCCTTCCTCAGTCTGAAGTCGAGCAACCAGAGGCAGGGGTGCTCGCCGAGGTCCTCACTCTACGCCCCTCGGCTAGGACGGGGATCCCGATGGAAATGGACGCTATTACCTTGGTTAAAAAGGGGTGGCTCAACCCCCACTCGGTCCAGCCGGTCTATTGATACCTGGAGGCCAAGTACAAGCAAATGGAGGGGGACACACTCTTGCTGTTGGCCCACCCTCAACCACACCCTTCGGTGATTGATGCGGCATCACTCTACTCAAAGCCTGTTGTCCTCGGCCACCTCTTACTCGGCGCTGCTAGGCAAGGAGGAGAAGATCTTGGAGGCATACGGGAAGAAGCTTTATTCCAAAGCTTTGTTGTAACTTTGTCAGGCCATCACGGATGCCATGCTGGCAGGCGTTAACTAGAGGCTTTGGCAGGAAATAGCCGACTTCCTTCCAGAACTTCCGGTACAGAGCCAGTCATTTCAAGGTGGGACTGGCAGAGACTAAAATGGTGGAGCAAGACATCATGGAGTCCACCGTGGCTCACATCGACCCTTCTGGCCAGGCCACATGCATTGCCAGGGACATGAGAATGACGGCCTGGCTTCGGGCTACTAAATTCAATCCGGACATCCAGGAACGCATATCGGACCTTCTGTTCGAGGGTGGCGACCTTTCACTCCACCATCGACGAGCTAGATAACAAGAAAAACAGTTCGCAAACTGCAAAGTCTTTATCCTTACGAAGGCCACACCCAAGACGTACACCCATACTCCTACGTCCCGTCCCCTTTCCTCCATACTGATGGGACATCTCTCCGTCCTGTGGGACGGGACCTGAGCACTTTTGTAAAAACCATCCACATTTTTTTAAGAAATGTATCCTCTTTCCTGCGCGGGGCCCGGCATGCGGCCGTAACCCCGCCTACCTTGGCTCCGCATCGCCCATCAGTCCGTTTCTCCGCATCGATCGGGCCGTACGCACTTGCATCCTCGGAAGATTTTCTTCCCGTTTTTCCCTCTCTGGCTCTCGCTAGCGTTGGTTTACTAGTCTCTGTCTTTTAAACTAGATTTTCCAGACTGTTCATCGTATCTCCGTCGCTTCGCGAGGGCGGATCCCCATCCTCTTTGTTTAGAGTGTTTGGGTCCGGAACACCGTTGGGACTCCTGTTTTTACTGTGATTCCCTTTCGGTCCGGGCACTTCAATATCGGTTGGACCGGTGGGAGGTGGTGTTCGGACAGACTCCTCCTTCTCATTTTCAGGCGTTCATCGACGAGAAGAAAAAACACCCGGTAAGTTCTTTGATTTTCAGAGCACCCCGGCTGGGGGATACCTTCCCGGGTTCCTCTCGTACTGGGAGGGGCGTTGATCGATCTGTTACTGGGGTTTGCCCTGAGGTGCCTGATAATTCTACCAGAGTTTTCTCCGAGGGTCTCCGTAAGGGGCATGTGATCACCGGAGCACACTCCGAGGCCCCCTCCTGTGGGGGCTGTGTGTAGACCCAGTTCTACTGAGTCGTGGGGTACCGGAGCTTGCTCTGAGGCCGCTCTTTCGGCTTCCCTCAAAAACAAAACCGGGGTACGCCCCGAGGTCTTGGCTGGGCTTGAGGTTACCGAACGGATGTTCGAGGCCTGTGCCGATGAGGTTTCTACCGGGCCTAGGTCCAAGGTCCCTCGTACAGAGGCTAAGGCTACCAACAGTTCTGAGGGGCCGGGTAAGGCCCTGTCGGTGACAGCGCACCGTTCCCGCTCTTGTGGTGACCCCAGATCTGTTGAGGGGGCAAAGAAGAAAGTTTCTTCTTTTACCGGCAGTGCCGAGGCTCTTCCTTCGAAGGCTCAGTTGGCGGTTGGTATGTCGCAGAAACATTCCAGGCCTCATAGTACCAGCTCTGCCGAGGTTCCTTAGGTTAAGGCTAAAATTAAGACCCCTGATCCATCGACTGGGACCCCTGCCTCACTTCCTCACGTGCCGCAGTTCCCCTCAGATGAGGACAAAATGGCGCCCGTTCCCGCCACGACCACGGCGGCCATTTTAGGTACTACCCCTACAACTACGCCATCGGCCCCTGGTGTAGGGTTCGGTCCTTCGGTTGAACCTAGGGTCCCTTGTGCGCATTCTTACCGGCCAGTTTATGATTAGAACGCCCGGATGCCTCTTCTGCACAATGTTTCGTTGCCCGCGGGGGCGGCTCCCTTGATTTATGTGGATACGTCGGCTGAGGGGCCGGGGTGTGGCACCCGTCCCTGTTGCGTCCCTGGATTTGTCCACCTCATGAGGCCTCCTCAGGTTCCGAAACAATCTTCTGAGGACGCTTTTTTCGGTAAATTTCAAGCGCTTATGCGCACCGACCCCATGAGGGAATATTTCAAGGAGATATGTCCACCCGCGCCTCCGGCTCCACCTGTTCCGTCGGTGGTTCCGCCGGCGCCTCCCTTGCCCGTGGTGCCTCCCCCTGCGCTTCCGCCTGTGCCACCATTGTCCCCAGTGGACAAGACAGTGCCTGACTCGGCTCAGCAGGAGCCAGACCTGTCAGATGACCCTCAAGGCGATCAGGACAACGAGGACCTGCCCCGCTCTACCAGAGCTTTCCATGACCGGGTACTGGACATGATGAGCTTCTTAGATGTTCCGGTGCCCGAGGCACCTGCTCTGCAGGAGGGCGTGCTTTCTGGGGCGTTCACCTTGTCTTCTTTGGAGCGTACCAGCCTGTTCTTGCAGAAGGACGTTCAGACCTCAGCCAGAAGAGTTTGGGAAAAGCCACACTCGGGACTTTTTGTAAATAAAAAGATTGATGCGAGGTACAGGCTACATTCCTCGGAAGAAGTGGCCTTGTCGTCTTGTCCGCCTCCCTCCTCCACAGTGGTGGCTGCGGCCACGTTGCAATCCAGACCTGCAGCTTCCTCCTCCACGACGGCGACTCAGGTCTTGGGAAAGGAGGACAAGTTCCTGGACTCCCTAGGGAGGAAAATCTTTGCCAATTCGGCTTTGCAGCTCAAGTTAAACCTGCCAAATGAGGGTTTTCCGCGCTTGCATGAGACCCCGGTGGGAGGACGCATTGCGTCTCATTGGGAGGTGTGGCAGACCATCACAGAAGACAGATGGGTCTTGTCAGTCGCTCGAGCGGTCTTCCGCTTACCTTTACCCCCCTACCCCATCCCTCAACCCTCCATTTTCAGCTGTCGTGCTCACCCTCCCTCAAGGCCGAGGTTCAGAAACTTCTGCTCCTCAGAGCTGTGGAACCCGTTCCCCTTGGGGAGCGGGGGGAGGGCTTCTACTCCCGGCTGTTTAAGGTGCCAAAACCCAACCAGGCTGGCCTGCGCACCATCCTAGACCTTTCCCAGTTCAATCTTTCCTTACCCCAAAAGAAATTCAAGATGATTACGCCCGGCCAGATTCGCTCCTCTTTGCAGGCGGGCGATTGGCTCAGCGTGGTGTATCTTCAGGATGCGCACATGCATATCCTGATTTGGAACCCACACGAGATACCTCCGTTTCTCTTTGGGAGAGGAGCACTTCCAGTTTCGGGTGCTTCCTTTTGACCTCAGTTCCGCGCCGCGTGTCTTCACGAAGATGATGTTGGCGATTGCGGCCCATCTTTGTCTCCAGGGTATCCATGAGTATCCGTATCCGGACAACTGGCTCTTATGCCGGGGTGCGCCCCGAGGCCTTGGTGGGGCTTGGTGCTACCGAACGGATGTTCGCGGCGTCCGCGAGTAAGGCTGTTACCGGACCTGGGTCCGAGGCCCCTTGTACAGAGGCTAAAGCTACCAACATTTCTGAGGGTCTGGCCTTATCGGTGAAGGTTTTCTCACAGTTCCTGCTCTTGCGGCGACACCAGATCTGTTGAGGGGGCAAAGAAGGGAAATTCTTTTTACCGGCAGCGCCGAGGTTCTTCCTGAGAAGGCTAATTTGGCGGTTTGTATGTCGCAGAAACATTCCAGGCCTCATAGTACCGGCTCTGCTGAGGTTCCTTATGTTAAGGCTAAAGTTAAGGCCCCTGATCCATCGATGGGGACTACTGCCTCACTTCCTCAGGTGATGACAAAATGGCACCCGTTCCCGCCACGACCGTGGTGGGCATTTTGAACGCTACCCCTACAGCTGCGCCATCAGCCTCAGGTATAGGGCTGGTTTCTCGGCCTTTTGCGCATCCTTATCGGTCAGTTTATGACCGGAATGCTCGGATACCCCTTCCGCGCAATGTATTTTTGCCTGCGGGGTGGGCACCTTTGGTTGATCTGTCCATCCAGATATAGGAGTGGGCCAATGCTCATGGCGTCTGGCTGCTTGCGGTGTACATCCCGGGCCAGCTGAATATCACAGCGGATGCCCTCAGCCGGCGGACAGTGGTCAGCTACGAGTGGGAGTTGAAGGCGGAGGTCCTCTCATGGACTTTCTTGCGTTGGGGCACACCGGAGGTGGACCTCTTTGCTATGGTGGTAAACAAGAAGCTTCCTCTGTATGCCTCCATAGGAGGGGCTGAGAGCCTCCTCTCTGGGGGATGCTCTCGAGATTCCATGGCAACATGAGAGCTTACGCCTTCCCGCCTCTGCATCTAGTTCATCGAGCATTTGGGAAGCGGAAGAACTCTGTGAACTGTTCCCTTCTGCTCATGGCCCCGTGGTGGCCGGCCAGTTTTTGGTTCTCAGGACTTCAACACCCGTCGGTGTTTCTGCTGATCAGGTTACCAGTAACCCCAGATCTTCTTCATTAAGGGGAACAGCAGATGTGGTACCCCTCCCTACAATCGCTCAGCTTGGCGGCATGGTGCCTGAGTTCAAGTCTTAGAGAATTTTAACTCGTCTACGGATAACATGCGTATTATCCAGGCAGCCAGGGAACCCTCGACCAGATCCCAATACAGGAGTAAATGGCTCAGGTTCTGTCGTTGGTGTTTGGAAAAGCAGTTGGATCCAAGGGTGGCTACGATTGACACGGTGCTGTCCTTCGTGTCCTCCCTAGCAGAGTCGAGTTTTTACGTTCTGTCATGCAGAACTTACCTTTCCGCGGTTTCCGCTTATCTTGCTATAGACCAATGCTCTTATTCTCTGAGTAACCCAGTGGTTAAGAGGCATCATTTTGCAGGCTTGACACGCCTCTACCCTCCGGTTCGTAGTCTGCACCCGCATGGGGACCTAAATGTAGTCCTGACGGCGCTGTGCCATAAACCCTTTGAGTCAATGGTTATGGTTGACCTCAAGTACGTGTCCTGGAAAGTGTCCTTTCTGGTAGCCGTTACGTCAGCGAGGAGAGTGAGTAAGCTCCAGGCATTGTCAGTGGAGCACCCTTTCTTGGTCTTTCACACAGACAAGGTAGTCCTTCGGACGAACCCAGCTTTCCTACCAAAGGTAGTGACCGAATTCCATATGAATCGGTTGATTTACCTTCCAGTCTTTTTTCCGAACCCTGCCTCGGAGGCGGAAAGGGTTCTATACTGCCTGGATGTCCGAAGAGCTCTTAAGTTCTACCTGGACAGGACTTCTGAGCTTCGGAGCTCTTCCCAACTATTTGTGACCTCCGGTAAGCCTCTGGGCAGGCCAGCGTCTAAGGCATCTATTTCCAGATGGATTACCGCCTGTATCACGGAATCTTTCACCGTCCAAAAGCTGAAACCTCCTAAAGGTATCCATGCACACCAGGTGCAAGGCAAGGCAGCTGCTGTTGCTTTTCAGAAGTATGTTCCCTGGGAGTCCATCGCTAAAGCGGCTACTTGGGCCTCCCCATCTGCTTTCTGTAAGCATTACTGCCTCGATATGAGCTCTAGAGCTGACGCTCAGTTCGGCCAGGCTTTGCTAAAGAACCTGTTTCAGTAAGGGGTATTTCCATCCACCCATAGTTCCTCTAAGGAGTGCTTGGGAATCTCCCATAAGTATGGAGGAAAGGGGACGGGACGTAGGGGTATTACCAGGTTACTCACCGTAGTGAACACCTTACTCCTAGTCCATAGTCCCCTTTCCTCCATACGCCCGCCCGCCGTCCCCTCTAATAAGGTTCCTCTGTTATTGCTAATGGGTCTTTGACCCTGCGATAGAAAAGGACTGATGGGTGATGCGCGGGGCAGAGCCAAGGTGGGCGGGGTTACGGCCGCGTGCCGGGCCCCGCGCAGGAAAGAGAGGAGGGACACATTTTTGAAAAAAATGTGGATGCTTTTTACAAAGTGCTCCGGTCCCGTCCCACAGGACGGAGAGATGTCCCATAAGTATGGAGGAAAGGGGTCTATGGACTAGGAGTAAGGTGGTCACTATGGTGAGTAACCTAGTAATTCCTCCTTACACCATCCTCCCCCCTAATAATACTGGTGTCATTAGGCAATGTTAAATATTGTTGACGCGTCAATGGGGACTAAGGTGTGGTGCCGGTGGGCAGAGTCAGGGTAGCGCATGCTCCCAATTCCGCACCGCGCGCTCCTCTAAATTTAAAGGGAAGGTTTTTTCTGGTGAAAAAGGTTGTCTCCCATCCCTAGGAAGGGACGCCCATGTAGAATGGAGGAAAGGGGACTAAGGACTAAGAGTATGGTGAGTAACTTATCATTTATTTTCCCACAATATTTGTTATTGGAGGTAAGGATTGGTAATAGGTTTTTTAGTATAGGCCCTTTTATTTTGAAAGACTCCACTAGGAATGGGTAGCTTGCTCCCATCCTTAGGTTTAGGTAAGCATTCAACTAACCCAATGAAGTTCAATAAACACCCTTGAACTTTGATCACTTGTATCGGTCTTCACTGTTTGATACCATGCCTTCCTTACGAGGGGAAAAAAGAATGTCTTAGCAGAGGACTGATAGGATTAGAATCCGTTCCACACAAATGGTGACCAAAGGCATCGGTTGTGAGAATGCCATTTCAGAAGTGGGGTCGTCCGTCGGTGGACCTGTTTGCAACTCGGTACAGTGCCCTCTGCCGCATTGAGGTATGGACATGGATGTCGCTACCTAGGAGACGCTCTACAGCTGCAATGGTCGAACAAGATATTGTATTCGTTCCTTCTGCTTCCCCCGATTCACAAGACGTTGATGAGGTTCAAATCAGCTCAGAATTGTACAATGATCTTCGTAATCATGTTCTGGCCACGTCAGATTTGGTTTGCAGATCTGCTGGATCTAGCGGTGACTGAGTGCAGGTGATGGAAGTTCTTCTGACTCTGCAGAAGGGGAAGGTGCTGCACCCCTCCCCTTAAATACTGAACTTGAAGGCTTGGTTCCAGAAGAACTGACATTCGCGCATTTACATTTATCTGGACAGAATCTAAAGATCATGACCGCTTCCAGCAATGCATACACAAGGAAGAAATATCGAAGCCAACGGTTGCTGTTTTGCCGTTGGCCTTTACACTGCAGCTTAAACCCATTGAAAGCTTTGGTTGACAATATAATGTCATGCCTTTTTTTGGTATCAATAGGAGTGAAAGTGGACACTTTTAAAGTTTTTTGTCAGCATAGGTGCCAATTTGATTAGAGAACAGAAATGTTTTTCGTTATCAAACGAGGCATTTTGAAGGCCTCCTTGGTTTACATCCACACATTCGCAATCCTTCATCTCAGTGGGATCTAAATTTTCTTCTGTAGGCATTAATGCAAAAACCATTTGAACCTACGGCTTCTTGTGAGATTGATCTCTTAACGTGGAAGACTACTTTTTTGGTGCCCATTGCATCAGCAAGGAGAGCTTTAAGCTGTCATCAAAGGAACTTTACATGCCTGTTCATAGGGATAAGGTAGTCCTTCATATTGTGCCCTCCTTCTTACCTAAAGTGCTATTAGAATGTATTTGGAACCAAGAGATTTTCCTTCAGATTTTCCATCCCAGACCAGATTCTTCACTTGGACGAGGAGGCCTTGCATAGTCTGGATGTGTCAAGAACTCTATCCTTTCATTTAGAAAGGACCAAACCGTTCAGAAAAACAGACCAATTCTGTTATGTATGATGGTCCTTTGCCTGGTAATAAAGCTGCAAAATCTTCAATTACTGTTGCTTGTCTCATGTATTGCAAAGGCATACGACGTGAGGCAGTGTTCGGCTGTGCATAGACTTTGGGCGCATTCCACAAGAGCCAAGGTAGCATCAGTAGTCTTTATTAGGCATGTCATTGCAGAAATATGTAGGTCTGCTACTTGGGCTACTACTCTTGCATTTTGCAAGCATTACGCTCTAGATGCATCTTCTGGAAAGATGCTACTTTTAGTGAAGAGGTGCTTTGCAATTTATTTGTTTCAATCTTGTGTATGCCGTCTCCTCTACCCTTATTATTAAGGCTTTTTTGTCTGGTCCCAACCATTTTGGAAGGAGGGGAGAGCAGGACGATGGAGAAATGAAAAATTACCTTCATGTTCTTAGTCATTGCTTTCCCTCCTTCACAAAACCCACCAAGCCATCCCCAGTAAAAGCATATACCTACTGCAACCACCCGTAGGCGAAAACAGAAAAAGCTGAAGGGAACTGGGCGTGGGTGCGTGGTGACATAGGGGTGAAGGGTGATACTGGCATGCAGAAGGATGCAGGCATAGAAGCCCCATATCTTAAAATGTTTTTAGAGGGGCAGCTACCCTTTTGGAGTCGGCTTTCTCCGACCTGTTTAGAGATGCAGGTCTTCCCCAAACAGATGGGAAGGAGGGAGAGCAAGGTCTAAGAGAACCTGAATCACCATAAAGGGAATTTCTCAAAATTCTTCATCACTAGACCACCCCCCTCCCTCCATTGGGATGCACACTTCTTCAGGTGCCTGGATCTGCCTTCACACAGGCTTGCAGAAGTCCATTTTCTTTGCTTCCATAGTAGTCTTGTTACTTCCAGTATCCTCTACCACTTTTCCTGCTGCTCAAGATCTTTCTACTTACTGCCAGGAGTTACACTTTACCAATCGGAGGAATTGACATGCAGACAGCATGTCAATTCAGCAGCTCTTGAAGAACTGGAGTCTTGGTCTTCCTATTTTGGGATTTAATGTTTTTAGAAAGGAGATGTCTCTAGTCCCCGATGAAGGACTTTTAATGGTCTGAAATGCATTGGACAGTTTTGTGCTCTGAGACGCCCAGCCGGCCCATGGAGTCCGGGTTTCCCCAGAAGCACTTTAAGACAAGATAGCAGCACCCGTGAGATGGATGGGGTTGCAAAATCAATAAAGCCAACTCGACGGTTTGACAAAGGGAGTCCGTTTAATGCCAAGTACAAAAAACAGGGAGTTATGAATATCAGCATTGGCTGTCTTCCTTCTCACTTCAACTCCAATGAACTTCATAAAAACCATGACATTTATACTGAAAACTCATCATTGAGGTGTAATGCTTAAAAGTTGGCATGCAATTCTATTGGTTCAGGAAGGGTAACTTTAATATAGGTACTATATCTGTATATGGTAACAGAGTGAGGGGATTGGGTAAATACTGTCAGGTGGGGCATCTAGGCCCTTCCTTCAAATTGGCTACTGCAGGCGTCACTAAAAGTACGAAGTCCTATTGGTTCTACTAACTATAGGACCCTAGATTACTTGCTCCATTGTGATTGGGTTGGCACCAACCCAATGCATACTTTTCCACTTTGCTTAGCAGCACGCAGAACGGTCGGCCAGGTGCGGGGTGCCCTTAGTTCCCCCGGCCTTCCTCCAATTATTGTTACATCAATCATCACTTTAGTGGCCATTTGTTAATTATTTCACTGTGGTTGGCCTCGAGACTGCATCTCCTGTCTGGAAAAGTTATAATATCTTCACCTGGCCTGCTGCCATGCGTACTTGTCCCTTTTTGCTCGGCTGGTCACATAATTCCGACACCATGAATTTGCCTCTTCTCCACGTAATTTGTGTATTTGATTTTCGTTTCAGCCACCCACCTGCCTTTGTTTTCTTATCTTGACCCTTCAGAGGAAGGATATTCTGTTCTTAGCTTCAATTAATTGTAGCTACTGTTCGTCTATTCTACTGATATGACCTTGGTTTTCCTGGCACGGGTTGCCTCTGCTCAGTTTCGCTTCTGCCGCTTATTCTTGATTTTGCTAAATATAGAGCCCTTCTCGTGTGGCCTTTTGTAACCTTGGGTTGATTCTGCTTCTTGTGCAAAGTGGAAATACACTTATATAATGGGCTTCGTTTGAGGTAGATATGTATATGTGGCGCTTGCCGCACTATCTTTCTACTAAGCTTATCAAGCCGCACGATTTTCTTAGCTTTCTTGCAGTTCCAAGCATATGTACATGCGTAAACTGGTCGAATTTCATCATGCTCATGGCTTAAGCTTCTTACATTTGATATCGTCCTTTCACTTTAGGTTCACAATATCCTTGGCCCATGGCGTTTCGTCTCCTTATGTCATTCTCTGGTCATTTCTTTTTTATGTGAGTCAGTCCGGATTCTCCTGACGTCACCATTCGTCTTACATTAAGAACTTTTTGCTTTCTTCAGGAACTGTACTTGGACTATTTTCATTTTGTTTAATTTGTTGATATGGTTTCCTCAATGGATACCTTACTGTCCATGGTTTCCTTGGTATCGGTACTTCAATAGGTGCTGTTCTTCTGATAGGTACTGGACAGAGCCCTACTGCGGCTCTCTGCTGGTTTATTTGCTCATCATAGGTCACATACTTTGGTGTGAACGTTCCTGGTACTTCGAAATGGACGGTTGGAGCGCTGCGGACTGTATTTGGGACTTGCTCTACACTCCCCCCTCTGGGGCGATTCATCGACCACTTTCACCTCCTTCTTTGGATCTGTTTTCTTTGGTTCCTCTGTATTCACCTTTACTTCATTGCCTGGATCCGTTCTTTCTCCGACTTCTTGGTCTATACATGATGGTCTGAAGAAATCTTATTGGGGTGCATATCTTTGACTCCTTTTAGGCTTCCTGCTGTTCTCACGTGTTCGTCCTTCTTCCACGTCATTAGTTGACACTGTCCGTTTGGGCTACAGTAAACCCATCTTACCATATAATTTCTATGCTTCCTGGGCATATCAAAACTTTGTGAAGGCCAGCATTCTTGCACCAGAAGGAACAAAGTCTCTTATTTCTTCGTCAATCAGGTCTTTGGGCTTCCATCCTGGCTCAACATCAATCATGATCTTCGTCCCTATGTCTTTTTTTGCATTTTTCTGGCACTGAGATATTATCTTGATAACACAGAATCCTAGCAATATCATTACTAGCAGGGCTCCTAAGGACTTGAATGCATCTGCCATCCATTATGGAAGCCATGAGAATAGTGATCCAAACCAATTGTCATCAACTTAGTCAGTTTCATCAATCATCTGATTCTTTAGCTTTGTCAACATACCTATTGCGTCTGTTAGAGTTCCATTTTCTTCATTGTGAGATGGTATAAATGTGCAACAGGATTCTCCAATTTTTGCACAAACTCCTCCCTCCATAGCTGTGATCATGTCAAGGACTTATCTGTTCTGGAGAGTCATCAGGCGGACTGCCCTTAACTCTTATTTGATCACGTTGAATCCCTTTATGGTCGTGTTGATGGTCTGCAGTAACTCCCATCTGGTTATCTGCAACCATTTAATATTTGCTCCAACTTGAAATCTTGGCATGAAAATTGTTGTGAATACCGATGAGGTGAGGCTGAACAGCCTGTGTTCATATGGGATCGCATGAAAAGCTTCTTCTGATTTGGCAGAAAAGTTATTCTCCCTCTTTGTGCGAGTCAGCAGTTCCACAGACCTCTTCTTCCTTAGGTGAGCATCTGCTTTCGGGAAGCTGTCGATGGTCAGGTCACCTTTCGGGATCACCAACGCTGGAACGTGGACATTCATTATTGTGCATATACCCCCCCCCCCAGTTTCTCTGCAGTCTGTGTGCTTTGGATCCACATGCCCAATAATGATCCATAATTACTGCAGTTCCATGCACCATTCCTGGAACATCAAAGATCCGTCCACAGTTCTGATTCTCTCCCATCCTGCTTGTGCCATTATCTCTGAAGCACAATTTTGAGCTCTCCAGTGGTACTATCTGAAGGGGTCCTCCTCTGTCTTCGATTCATGTCAGCAGTTTTGCAAGCCTTGGCCATAATGGCTTGCATATCCTTTGCGCGTTTTCAATTGCTTCTTTGCGGGCTCCAAGGACCGTCCATGCCCTGCAAATCACTACTCCTTTCTCCCGTTCGCCTGGTGAAAGCACTGTTCCCCAAATCTGCATCTGGCCTCTGTTTTTCCAACTTTGAGCATCTTCTGGAGTTTTTCCTTGGATGTTCTTTTTTTTATTTGCTTCTCTTCCAATCTCCGCTCCTTTAACTCCAGGCTTCTCATATCTGATTACAATGTGTTTTGTCTTTCCATTGTTTGTCTTTATGTCCTGCACATAATCGTCTTCATTTGGGTAGGTTGCTTCGCTTGCCCATTTCAGTGAGGCATCACTACCCATAAACTGGCCTCTGGTCTGGCACATTGTTACGTGTGAAAGACAGTGTGCTGTCTGGACATCAATGTCTACATCTACGAAGATCTTGGACTTCCCCATGCTTTATGGCAGGAGTGCACAAACAAAGAATTCCCCTTCTGACCTCAGTCTTCCTACTTATTTCATGTGCTGGTACCAAATGTTGTTTCCCAAATGTGCTGTGCTGTCCAAGTAATCATTTAGTTCATTGTTGTCTCCGTGTATGCTTCTCTTAATCCTTAAGGTTTTCATGTAGTTCTCTATAACCACATCCCTGAATGCATCTGTATGGCTCCTCCTTGCTGGAGGGTGCTCAGGTATCCCGGTCCATGTTGCAGGTATTTTCATCTGTGCGATTTGAGAAGACAAAAGTCTGGCAGTTCTTTCATTGTCCTCTTGCATCTTTTTCCTTCTGGTTATAAATGCCCATATCCACTCTGTCATTGGTCCAGTATATGGATGCATTGTAGGACTTCTACTCGTCCCCTTCATTGGGTCATGTGTGCTTGCTAATGTTGTCTCTGGTGGTTTATTCTCCGACTCCTCTTGTCTCTTCAGGAGTTCAGCCTTTTCCATTTGTCTTTTCACTTCACTTGTAGTGGAACTTCTCATAGTAGGCAGTCCTTTCTTCTCCCATGCTTTGGATTGTGGTTCTGCAGTTGTTGAAACTAGGCCTGATGTTTGTGCATTCAATGTTTGCATGCGTGTTTGTCAGTAACCTTTTTACATTCACACTCTGCCGACCCTGTCTCCGGCTTTTCAATTTGTTTGTTACCACAAGTGTGTATGCATCATTGCTAATCACATCCATCTCAAGTTCACTCTCTCCATTATCAGGTCTTCTAGGGACTGGAATGACTATGTAAGGTCTGGGTGCCTTCGAAAGATTCAAGTGTGCAATATTAGGTGGGTGCACTGGAATTGGAACGCTTTGTGCACCAATAAAAAATGCAGTTGTGATCGTCAGTGACAGTAAAACAGTGATGAATATTATACATAAATACAATATGCCCCTCAATCGGCAGCATTTACTTCCAGAAAAGTACAGATGTCTTTCCTCCTGCGGGTGGACGAGATTGCTGCTTTGAATTCCCATCTCGACCAGCTGTTGAAATATGCTAACTTTTAATCCGACTTCTAAACAATATTATCTCTGGATTCTATTGGTTCTGTTCTGTTTGTGGGCTGTAGGTACTACACAATTGTCACCCTTTGTCTGAACACTGGATCGTCTATTTCTGGACAGTTCTCAGTCGGGCTATGGGAAATGTCTAAATCGGGCAATAATTCAGTAAGTCTCTTTACTTTGCATGTTCAAAATATATTAGTTGCCAATCTACGCCACTGATCTGCTTCATTCCCAAAGACATGTTGTGTCCTTGCCAATATGAAAATAAGAAATGAAATCTCTAGGACTGCTCTCTCGATCTCTCCCTTGGCGGAAAGTTTAAAATCTTCTCAAATAGTTCTGTTGATGGTTAGAAAGTTCCACTTGCATCATGATACCATGCAAGAGCATGCTCATCTGTGTAGAATTAGCTGGGTCTGTTATGAATGTGAGAACATGAATACCTACTGATCTCCCCACAAGCTCTGGAAATTCCTCGATTAGGCGAAATAAGACCTTACTCGCCAACCTGCTGTCTTCTGGTGACAGGGACATTTTTCCTGTCTCTGCTGAAGTTTGGGACTGTTGGCTCTCACTTACTGTGATCAGTTTCTGCAATTTCAGTGTGCGTGAAGAGAAACCTGGATTGCAATACCGTTTAGGATTATGCTTGGATGTTCTGTATTTGCTGGATTTCGAAGAAATGTCAGTACGTCTGTTGTTCTTCCGACAAGATCTGGAGAGTCTTCAATTATGCAAAAGAATAGTACATTGATAAGCCAATTCGCTTCGTCCTCCCTTTGGGATATTTGGTTTGTTCTTGTCGTATTCCGGAAGTAGGAGGAACTGTTCAGCAATTACAGTAAGCAGCCTCCTTAGTCTTTTTGTTTTCAGGATCTTGAAGAAAGTCAGCGATACTGGTGAGCCTCCCCACCAGTGACGGGTACGATCTTAGCACTAGATCGAAATGTCACCACATCTTTGGTGATGTCGCTACTGTGGGACACCATAAGTGATTCCGAACAAGGTCTCTGTCGAAAGAGTCTGGGTATTGTATTTACTTCCAATTTATGTGTGTCCGATCAAAATTTGGCATATTATTTTTTAGTCAAGGCTTCAGTGTGCCTCAGTACAAATTTCAAAGTCAACAGACTATGTTGTGGTTTATGAATGCAATAATTTTCTTCACCCTACAACTAGGATGCACAGAGTGTCCGTTTTTATGTCCTTATCCCCTTTTTTGCTCAGAGGAATGTCCAAAGTGAAACCACAACTATTGCACAAAAGTTCTTTGTCTTTACGTTGCCGCTGGTCATGCGTCCTTCTTCCTAGACATGGATCTCATCTGCACGTGCTGTGGTTCTTCCCTGTCGTCTGTAGTCTCTTTGCGGTGGGGTGCAGGCAGGAGGCCTTCTCCGAAGTATGGCTTGATGTCACCCAAAAAGATCCAAGCTCTTCTTCCTTGTAGCTTCACTGCAGATGGAGTGCAGTCCTCCACTGTAAAGGGACCTTTAAACCTTGGCTCGTCCCACCTTTCCCTGTATGATTCTTTACCACAACGGTCTCTCCAGGGAAGATGGATGGAAGATGTCGTTCTTGAGCTGTCTGCAGTAAGATCTCCTGTGTTCCGTGCTGCCCTGCAACCTTTTCGTCGTCTCTGCAGCTGGCCTGAAATGACAGTAATGCAAGATGTCATGCAATTCAAGTAATTTTGCATTTCAGACCCTAAGATTTCTCCTGTTGACTGGGCATCACATCTAGCTCTGTCTCGGGGTGTCCGTGGAGTGCACATTCTTCTTCCTGTGACTATTTCGTGCAGCGTAAGATGGTCAGAACCAGGTTGGTTCCTGAGTGTATACAGTGCCAAAGGAAGGCAGTGTAACCATCCCTTTCTTTAGAGTAAGCTTCAAATTGGCTATCCTTTCCTTTAACAAGCCGTTGAGCTTCTCACATAGGCCGTTACCTTGTGGATGATATGCCAACGAGAACTTGTGCTTTATACCAAGCAACAAGCGAATCTGCTCAAAAACTTCATTTACAAAATGAGTCCCGTTATCTGATCTCATGACTTCACATACCCCCCCACCTGGGAAATGCCTCTAACTAGAAATTTGGCTGCACAGGTAGAGTCTGTGTGTGTGCACATGGACCTGTTTCTATCCATCTAGAGAATGGACACACCACAACAATTAGATATCTGTACCCGTTACATACTTGAATCATATCGACGTAATCGACATGCAAGTGCTGAAAAGGTCCATTGGGCCTTGGGATAACTCCTCTAATAACCTTTAGTGTGTGCCCAGCTGTGAATTGTTGGCAAATTATACAGTTCACCATAAAAAATGCAATGTGCTCTGCTAAGCTCAGTACGAACCAGTCTTCCGAGAGTGTTGCTGCTAGATTCTCTTTTGTCGTGTGCTGGATAGTGTAACTGCTCCAGTGCTATTTTTAACAGGGCTATAGGCATTACTGGTTTCCCAGTGCTGTCTTGTCGCCACAAGCTTTCGTGGGGGGTTTAAAGAACACCCTTGCCGCTTCCAGAGGTTTTTCTCCTCCTGTGGTGCCTCCCCTTAGAGTTCCATTAACTGTTTGTCCCATATTGTTGTAACTCTCAGGTTCACTCCTTGCGACAATCATTTTCTCATTTATGTTAGTGACTTTCACATCCATGATCATCTCGCTCTTGGATGCCATACGTTTGGCTTCCATGTTTGCTACTTGATTTCTTTGTGAGACCAAATCTGTCACCTTCGTGTGGGCTGTGCATTTCACGACCGCTATTCCCACTGGGAGCTGTAGTGCCTTAATCAACCTGTCCAATAGGGCTGCTTGCTGCACTGGTGTTCCATCCGCTCTGAGGTAGCCCCTCCTTTTCCAGTGCGCTAAGCCTGCATGCACTATGGCAGTCACAAAGGCGGAGTCACTGTACACAGTTAATTCCTGGTCTGCGTGATTCTCAATCGCGAGTATCAACGCTAATAATTCTGCAGCCTGTGCTGAATAATGAGATGGTATTCGTGCACTAAGAAGCACTTGAAATTCTCCATTTGCTGTTTGCTTCATTACAGCAACGCCTGTATATCTTTGCCCATCGCTTTGATCGATTCTCAAAGAACCGTCAATAAAGACAATTTCTCCTTCTGCCAATGCATTTTCTTTCACTCTGGCGAATTCATCACAGAATTCTTCATTATTCGCACAGTCATGTATTGGCTCTCCTCCAGTGACTGGCTCGGCTATGAACATAGCTGGGTTCACTATCTTGGATCGGACTATTTTAATAAATGGATTCAATATGATCACTTATTAAGCAGAAGCTCTCTGAGATGTCAGTGTGCCCTTTGGTTTCTGTACAACAGCAAATGGCGAGTGCTTGATGTACGTCATTGAGCTTCCCATTACAATGGTAGTAGCCTTCTTGATGGCGAACGCGGCGGCAGCTAAACTTTGTTCGCACGGGAAATGGCCCTTCATCACTGGGTCTAAATTTCCACTATAATATGCCAGGGGCTTGTATCCCAATGTAGTTCTCTATGTGAGCACTGCCGTCATAACGCTGCCATTCGTGTGTGAGAACAGGTAAAATTCCTCTGCATAATTGGGAATCCCTAGAACTGGTGCTGTGCAAATGGCTCTTTTGAGTTCAGCAAATCCTTCCTCCATGGTCTCAGACCATTCGATCTTTCCATTCGTCACTTGTGCCTTCTTTAGGGCCTGAAGTAAAGGCTTGGTGTATGAGCTCTAGTCGAAAACTCATGCCCTGACATAATTGCAAAGGTCTAAAAAACTCTGCATCTGTTTTATTGTGTGTGGCTTGGCTGTGTTCAGTACGGCTTCAGCCCTTTCTGTGGTAACCCTTTTCCCCTCATGCGAGATCAGCTGGCCTATGTACATCACTTCCTGTTGACAATATTGTAACTTTTTTGTCAATTTTATATCCTTTCTCAGCCAATATAGTCAACAGCTGAACAGAATCGTGTCTACATTGCTCCTCTGTCGTGCTACAAATTAAGATGTCATCCACATTTTGAAAGACAACACTTTCTAATGCAATATTGCTTAGGTCCATCTGCAGGACTCTGTTAAAAATAGGAGACTCGCAATACCCCTGGGGTAGCCTCGTGCTTTTCAGACGCATCTGTCTGAACGTAAATGACGTCAGATCTTGTGAGTCACGGTGCAATGGGATTGAGAAAAAAGCATTTTTCAAGTCAATCACCATGAAATATTTTGCCTCAACAGGTATATTACATAGGATTGTAACTGGGTTAGGGACTAAAGGGAACTCTGCCTCAACAGTATCATTTATCAGACCTTGTACTAGCCTCCAAGACCCCCTTTACTATTTTTCACAGGGTACACTGACTTATTTCGTGGTGACTCTGACGTCACTAAGATGCCCTGCTCCATCATAGACGAAATTGTCTTAAAAATTCCTTCATCTGCCTCCCTGGACATGGGGTATTCTCGTGGTTTTGGAAGAATTGCTCCTGTCTTCAGTTTGATCTTCACTTCTCCGACCCCTTTCAGTAAGCCTACGTCATAGGGGCCTGTGGTCCACACTGAGACAGGTACCTGGGCCATGCCGTCCTCGAAATATTCAGGATGGTTCTCCGCTAACATCACTTTCTGAGGCACTTCTCTTTTGATCATTTTCACCCAAAAAGTGAGGTTTACCTCATCTGCTGTTTCTCCCCATCTGCTTGCTCTTCAAACAGATCGTCATCAGTGACATCAGTCAATCTGTACCCTTCTTCAATGGCGATTACTGTGCACCATTGTCTGCATTCATCGTCACACCTATCAATCAAAGCCATTTCCCTCGTATTGCAGCTGTATGTATCACCAAGGGAAATACTTGTCCCTTTTTCCTCGTGCCTAGGTATTCATGGTCTAAATAGAATTTCATCTGGGGTCCTCATGGTTTTCTCTGCAAGGCCTGGCAGTCCTGCCTTTAGCAAACATATTCCATACGCAAATATTTCAGGCTCTAATGTTATCGCCCTCATAGCTGTGTTCTGCGTATGCTCTAATCATTTTGCATACGTTCAAATAGTGCATTCCCTGAGTTGAACATACTATGCCCTCCTCCATGAACAAGATTGTCATTTTTAACTTTGTTATTAGATCTCGACCCAAAATGTTTACTGGGGTTTGTTGCAAATATAAAAAAGGTACATTAAGTCACATTCTCCTATAGAGTCTGGAAGTGCATTTGTAAAAGGAACACAACTTGTAGCTCCTGTGAAACTCTTGAGTATACATAGCACCGCCAGACAAGGAAAATGTGCCTTCACGTATACAAGAACGTGCTGCACCGGTGTCAACTAGGAAGGAATTTTCTTTATTCCCTACAACAACATCCACCCTTGTTTCCTGGTGAGGGTCTGCGGTCACTGATAGGCTAGAACACATCAGGGTTCCCAGTGAGCTGTCCTAGTCCATATATAATTTTGTCCCACCTTTTGCAAATGGACTTCTCCCATCACCAGTGTTACGTCTCATTCCAGGGTTCTCAGCCTGTCCTGCACTTACTGTTTCAGTTGCATTGGCGAATGTTGACTGTCCCTGTGGAAAACTCATTGAGTTCTGAGGTTGCAAGTTCTGCAGTGCTCCTGGCGTTTGCTGTTTTACCGTGTTATTCTGTGCAACTCCATTTCCCCCCCTGCTGTAAAAACAAAGGTGGATTCACCAAACCTGCTCCTGTTCATTGGCCATTTTGCATCATGTCTCGACTTCTGCATGTGCATGCTAGATGCCCTGTCATCCCACACAACCAACATACCGGCAGTGGTCTGATCATTTGCCCATTTGACATATCTTGGTTGCCATTTTGCATATTTTGAAAACCACCTTGATTACTCTGAAAACCTCCCTGATTACTCTGCCATCCTCTTCCCTCTAAATCCTCTTCCCCTGGGGTAAAACCCAGTGTTGCCCTGATTATTCTGCTGTGGATTATTGGCTTGTTGCATGTTCGAACCATCTGTGCTAGTTATTGCTCCTTCAAGGGCATATTTTGACAATTTCTTCTGTACTAATTTTGCGTCTTCACCCTCTCATGCAGCTTCTTTTTTGCGATTCTTTTCTTGCAGTTGCCTGCAATAATGTGCGATGGTCAACTGTATTTCTGACTACGGTTTGGCCTCGATTCCTACCAATTTCTTGAGCTGCTTCTCTACTGGCTCTGGCAGCCCTTGGCACAATATATGGTAGAACACAGGTAAAGATTTCCCCCAAGATTCCCGAGTCTCGAGTAACCACGCGTCTTGGAAATTCTGAATGTAAATCAACGGGTCTTCCGACTCCTTCATTTTCCAAGTCATGATAGCTCCCATGTCGGAAGTATCTGGATATAGCAATCGTAATGCTTTCCATACTGCGGCTCTGCAATTGTCAAATGGAGTTCTGTCATGCACGGTATTAACTGTGATCACACCAGGGTAACCTGCCCGTATCCACACATCGTCTGCTCTATCACCAAGTATGGCGATTGAGACCTTTGATATCCCCTATTGCTAACGTGTTCCCTCCTGTCATTTTTTTCTAGCTCATGTATCCATCTTCCGGCTCCCGATGTCAACATTGGAAGCTTATTTTTCAGATTTTCCCGATCCATGTGTGGCCATGGAATACACTGTGGTTTTACTCCTCCTTTCTCGAGCAACAGAAATTGGGACGCATAGCTCTCCCTCTCTTCTCTCATTGTTTTTCTGTCTATTGCAGGAGTAATATTCCTGCATCCTTAGTCGGCTTACATAGGGTGGTGGAGACACCCCCCTCTGACCGTGAGATATTTCTTTGTGTCGGTCTGACTGCGTGGCTGACTCTGCCCTCAGTGCAGACCCACTAGAATCTAACCATCTTATCCCTTTCCCTCCTGGGAATCGCTTTTCACGTCTCCTCTCTTCCTCCTTTTCCTCATGCTTCTCCCTTTTGGTGTCGGACATTGTCTGCCCCCAACTCGTGAAACTTCTTGCGTCCTCTTTGTTCCTACTTATTTACAACCTATCTAGGCACAGTTCTCTATTCCCACTACTTTGGGAGACGTCCTCCGTATCGTAAAGCTGAGTGCTCTCCAGGCGCTTGTCTTCAGCCTCCCCTTGGGGTACTTGCTCTAGGCCCATATATTCGATTGATCGTCTCTTCGATGCTTCTGGTGTCGAAGTCATCCTCGATATTAGTCCTAGACGTGCCTGGTACTGAATCGTACTCAGGAAATAATTCTTCTATATCTTCCCAGTCTACTACTGGCTCAGGTTTTTTAACCTCTTTCCAGATATTCGTGATCATGTGTTCTCTGTCTTTGTTTACGTTCTACATAGTGTTCGAATTCCCTGCGCTTCCTTGCTTCTTCTCTGACCCGATCTTCATCTTTCTTTGTGTCTCTACCTTCGTTTGCCCTTCGGATTTCCTCATCCCTTCGTCTCTTTATTTTTTTCTCTTGGATCCTTTGTTCTTCCTCTATTCTTCGCTGCTCCTGTTTGTCTTGATCATTGGCTACTCTGTTTACGATCGTGTTGCCTTTCTTGCTCTTCACGATATTACTGTTCTCATCTCTTTTTTCATCTTTCGTCTCTCAATCCTTTTTCCTTTTCCTTCCCTTCCCTTTCCTTTGTAAATAGTCTAGCTTCCCGTTTTGTTTAGCGTCATCACAGCCTTTGCCATAGAGTTTCAATAAAATCTGACCTCCCATCCATTCGTTATGTGTGAGTGCTATTGCATCAGTTCTATCCTCATTCCCTTTCCATCTTTTGCCTTCTCTCTCTGTATCGAGAGATGTATTTGCTTGTGTCTGTTTTTTGTCTCTCGTTCTTACGTCTCTCCTTGTCCCTCGGGACTTTGGAGGTGATTTCTCTATCTCGGTCCTTGTCTAGATTTTCGTCACCGCTTTGCGTAGGTGACTCATATGCCGGGTTGCTATACCCTGTGGCTGCTTTAAGTTCTCTTAGTGGGTATAACCCTTCGGCCTTACTGTCTTCAATTTTTGTTTCAGACGGGGCGGGTGGCGCGGAGGGAGTCTCATCCCCCTCTGTGCGTACACTAAGTATCCTTATCTTGTTGGTACATTTTCCACAACTGTAGACTAGTGAGGCGTTTGTCTAACTTTTTGCCCGTGTATGTGGCGTGCAAATATGTCATGTGTTGCAAGACCGTTTTAGATAATGATCCACCCTGGGGCCATGGCATAAACATTTTGTTTGCGGTTCCTTTAACCCATTCTGCACTGTACTTTTTAAGTTTAGGTGCATGTTTTGGCAACTGTTTGCGTAGGTGTACTAATGGAGTCATGTCTTCCATATTTAACTTTGTTCACTTTCTCTTTATACAACACTTGTTAATGGCTTTCGTCACTTAAACAATTCCAACAATATGAGCGAGCACCAATCGTTGCAAGCTCCAATCCTGTATTTTCCACAAAATGTTATCTCCTTTTAATCAATAAACATCAATTCGTACACCACAATATCTCAGTTACTTAATCGCGTAACTTTTATATTAGTTCCTTGAAAGAAAAATGTTGACCTATGACATCACAGCAAATAACACATAAGACAGACGTTAACAGACTAGACTAACTCCAGCTGGTTACATAGACCTCTGCCTCTAATATTACCCCGACATGGTGTTTAAACTCATCCCTTTCACATAGCGTCTTTAAACGCTGTGGTGACCTATTTGTTCCTCTTCATTTAGGACTCTGTATGCAAGTTTCTAATAGCTGCTATATTTATTTTTTTTGATTTAAAAGTTGTTTTAGCTGATTATCAACTTTACAACTTCAGAAAAAAAACAAGGAAAAATACACCAATTATCAAATACAATACATTTCTTTTGTGATCAAATCTGTACATAAAAAAGATAACTTTTTTTTTTACACAATTGGGTAGCATCGCGAGTAAGACTTATATAAAATTTCATAAAGTGCAATTATCCAGAACCCTATTTTATCATATTAACATTACTCTGACTTGAACAGTGTTTCCAAGAAACTTTTTATGGCTGTATACGCAGGTATTCGTTTGGTTGAGAAGAATAAACTCCATCTCTCTTCTTGATCAAGACTTTCATATTGTTGACAATGTTTATACAAAAATACTTCTCGCTTTCTCGCCAACCCTGGACACTCCATAAACAAATGTCGCATGGTTTCCTTGACTTCCAAGTTTTCACAGAATCGACATTAGTTTGAAGATGAGGGAATAAGTTTTCGCTTAGCCATTAACAATCGGGTTGGCCATACATTTTATCTAAATCGTAGCATGACTGAGCGAAGTGAGATGGATGGAGACTGAATTAGATACAGTTCACAATCACCAAACTTTTTATTTGCAAATGCATTATCTCTAAAATATCTGTAAGCACCACATGTTTCTCTGGTTTGGATCCAGTCATGCAAGTATAGTTTCTTTTTTGCTCTATCAGGGTTTTCCAACAATGTCTGCAATGAGACATCTGTACTAGCCATTGCCTCATATGCACTTTTACAACAATTTACTGAAAAACTGTGTGAGGAAGTCAAAATGTATGTACGATGCAAGAGAGAACAACAAGGTATTGGGATTGTCAGCAAGAACACATTTTCTCAGCAGAGCACACTGTCGCTACCGGAGTCTTACATGCAAAGACAATAGGCCAAGTTCATGACTTATATATGCAACTGGCGTGCACTGGGGCAGGTTGAGAATTTTCCTCCAGTATCTCCCCTCCAATATTGGCAGAATTTTTAGGTTCAAATTAGACCATGTTTCCAGGCCTTACAAAAGTATTGGTACGGTCTTCATATTGTAATAATTAATGACCGTTTTTATGGAGAATTTGCCATTGGTACGTAATAACTTTGATTGCGAAAAAGCCGGCGTCATTCGTTCTTCCAGGGTTCCGCTGAGGTGACAATCATCAATTTGCATTCCTAGATATTTATACCTGTTTACCACCTCTATCACAGTACCTTGTAAAATCCATGTATAGCTCTTAGAATTCATCTTGCACACATTACAAACCATAATCTTGGTTTTATCCGTATTCACCGTAAGATGATTATTGTTGATATACAAGGTTACGGCATGCAGTACGTTTTGTAGACCAGTAGGTGTTTTCTAAAGTAGAATTAAATTGTCAGCGTATAACAAAGCGGGCAATGGTGTCTGACCCAATCTTGGAGCATCTGTGATTAGATTTTGGAAGTTATCGTGTAAATTGTGTATAAAAAAGTTAAATAGGGCCGAGGCAAGGATACATCCTTGTGTCAATCCTCTTTTGGTCTGCAGCGAGGATGGCAAGAGACCCTCTGTATTCAGTATCACCTGTAGAGAGGTATTCGAATGCAACTCGTGTATGATGTCTACCATGGTACTAAGGCATTCTGCCCTCTGTAACTTGGAGATTAACAATTGGCGAGACAGAGTTGAAGGCTACATGGAAGTCTATGTATGCAAGGTACAACGGTTGTTTTTGAATATAGGCCTGATGTTTGATGGCATAGAGGGACATTAGGATAATGCCTGTGCCCATTCCGCGAATAAAACCAGTTTGGCGCGGGTCTCTTTTTCGATGTTGTATGGTCCATAAATTTAAGTCTTGCAAAACAAATCGAACAAATACCTTCCCAGCAACATCCAGCAATGATATTGGTCTGTAGTTGGATGGGCGAAGACGATCGCCACTTTTATAAATTGTTATTACCACGGCTTTACGCCATGACTCCGGAATTCTTTTTGTTTTGCGGCCATAAGCAAAGTTGTTATGTAAGATTCTTGATGACGTACACAGAACTTGTAAGTGTTGGCTTACAGCAATGGAACTTTGAAGATGTTCCCGATCGGCGTAATGGAAGATCATTTAATGTGGTGTCATCAGAGAAGTTTACAGAAGTGAATGCAATACGCGATGAAGCAGCAGCTTTGGACACAAACAATTAAAAGCTAAAGTAAACGAATTAAGGTGGAAAAAGGTCAGGCAGGTGTTGTGACGGTCCGCTGCCCCTGCAGTAGTCTGCTGACAGCGCTGTGAACGTATGCCCCCTTGCAATTTCTGTGAGACCGGAGAGATGTGGCCACCAATCCCCCACCCAGTATCCTCTTCCACATGAATGTGAGCACTGTGACACCAGCACAAATGCTTCACTCCAGACAGTAGCCCATCACCACTACATCTTCAGTGCCACCACAGTGAGAAGCACCACCACTGATCTACTCTCCCAGAACTGCATAATCTAAGCCTCCCTTGAAACCACAAGGCTTCTCCCCCCATTACTCCTGCTATGGACGATCAGGATCCCTTGCAGCCCGCCATTGCTGCCCTACTACTAGGACAGACATGATTTGATCACCACATGAAGACTTATTGTGTCCTGAAGATGGTCTACAACCACTCATAACCACCGAAACCGGTCGACCAGACCTGTTGTTGCTTCTCCACAACACCACACGATATCCCCAAGACCAAGAGGGGGTACCGACAAACTGAAACTCAAAACCCAGAGAAGCATGTGGTTTCAGCACACCCCATGAAACAGGCGGACTGTGCGGTTTTAAGAAAAAAGCAAAATATTTTGTTGAAAAACCAGATCTAATCTTTTCCCTTTTGTTGGGTAATTACCCACCTGCAAAGAGTTTTTTGAGGCATCACGGTGAATAAAGAACCAGCTACAGAAATCCTGATGTCTCTGACCTGTACATGTTAGCCAAAACTGTTTGGTTTATCACTACGAGATTTAATCCCCCTCTCGTATCAACCCACCACCCTCTTGGTTGCCCTCCCATCCGCCTTGTAGGCTGTTGGTGTCAGCACTTCATGTGGCACACAGACAACCACATTCAGAGAGCTGAAATTAGTTCCTACCCCCCTCCCTCCCAGACAGGCACTATACCATCCACTGTCTACAGCCAGGCAACCCAAGAACCCCCCCCCCCCCCTTTTCCATCATTGGTAGGGTTTTGGGTGTCTGACCAGAGGGCCAGAGCAGCTCATCTTGTGTCTAACAACTAGGACTACCACCTAAATCACCACAAACATTCCTTTTCCCTTGATTTTATCTGCAAGTAGACCTTTGTTTTCCCACTGAACCGTCCATTGCGTACCAGTATTCCGTTACGGTTTGGGATGGCAGTTGCTACCCTGGCTTAAGTAAGCCTCAATTGACCCTGTTATTTTCTCATGTAAGATTCTTGCCCACTCATGAGGAAAAGCTTCAAACATGGAATTGCTTAAACAGTCTGGGCCCGGGAACTAGATGACTTGTTGATGAAATCTACTGTGTCCTCTACTGATCTATCCAGATGCCAGGAGGTACATGCTGTGATCGGAACCTGGGCCACTCTCCATTTAGTTGTACTGTAAAGCTCCTGAAAGTGGTCTAACCAACAATCCTCTGAGACTCCATTAATCTGCACCAATCTTTTGGTGTTTCCGACTTGATTGAGGATAGACCACATAAGAGCTGTGCTTTTCGATGTCCAGGCATGTAGCATTATCTCACTATCTCGTTGATATTTCATCGTACTCCGACTACTAGTCCAGTTTCTATAACGACATTTTATGGAGCGTAGAGTGGTTGATCTATCAGGTTCAGGCAGTGAGCAAGCGTTTTTCTCATTTGGGCTTTTTTAGCCTTCTGTTCTGGATCAAAGGAGTGGCTCAAGGTAGGTTTCTGCTGCTTTAGGTTGTTTGCCAGCCCATTAGAGATCTAACTGAGAAGAGAGCCAAAGTATATGAGGTCTTTCCATCTTTAAGTAAATTGTGTAGTATTACTTCGTTCAGTTGGCGTAACTTGAGTTCATTCCAACGAAATCGAATTTTGGGACTATTTATCTCCAGGTCGTGAGAGTAGTAATCCCTAGCCCTGTGAACTTTCCTCGAGTTTGGGTTCCAGCTTATTGTTAAGATGTTGTGGTCACTGATTGCTCCAACACTTGGAATGTGATGGTCTGATTAAACAGGGCACTGTCAGTGTATATGAAGTCAATTATACTAGCTGACCGGCCCCTGAACCAAGTATGACTAGTCCTCGCTCTTTAATTAGGACGGACCACTTGCACACATCGGGTCTTTTCTGAGCAGCTTCATCGAGATGACGTAGGTTCAAGTCTCCCACCAAGATTGTGCTCATCACTTGCGTATCGAGAGCAATTTCATCCAGCATATTAATTAGGTCTTGATAGAACTAGAGTCAGATATACCGGCTGGATTTCTGTAGATATTTATCAAGGCAATCACTTGTTCATGCTGAAAGATCTTAACCAGCTGGATATAATTATTGGGTGTGAGCCATGGTTGCAGAATGCATCCTGAGTTGATTTTAGTCGCCACCATTAGACCTGATGTAGGTCGGCCTTTGGTGACAGGGATCGCAGGAAGAAGCAGAATATTATGGTCGTTCCACACTGGGTCAATTAATAACCACTTTTCTTGGAGTGCAATTATATCAAAGCTCTCCAATTTGCTCCCCAAGGATTCAATAAAATGGGAATATCCACGGGTATTCCAGCTGGCTAGACTAGTCTGTTTCAATTTGATGTCCTTTTCATGATTGCTGATTTTTGTAATTCAAGTTATGTTTGGCAATTTTCCCATTCTGTGTCTGTATAATGTCGAGCACTGATGCACTTCTCTGTTGCAGGTCTCACCATGTTCAAAGGCTCATAGCCTTGGTTGTCTTGCACAATGATGAAGCCTAATTCAAACAATCCGGGATTGGCATTCCATATTGCCTGAGCCACCATCCCTGATGGTATCCACAGCCTGACCGTCTCTGGTTTATACAGGTTCGGCAATTCTACTTGCGCAATATCAACTGACGCAATGCTATTTAGAGTAGAAGTATCCTTAAAGATATTTAGTATGTTGGCACGGCACAACGTAAATTGTTTGAAGGGTGCTGGGCGACATTTCATGATCGGTGTATGCTGAACCGGTTTGGTTTTCATGTTCATGTGATTGCTGTTTGTATGATTTCCAGCAAGATCACCAGTGAGACTTTGTTTATGCGAGACCATCATCGTTTTTGGAGGAATATTAAGTCTTCCTTCAGGCTGTAGTTGTGTGCATGCTTGACTAGGTTGTTTTGGATGTTGGCAGTTGCATGTGAAACCTTGCTTGGAGATGACATTTGGCTGGCCGTTACTGGATTGCAGCGCATTGTTGGATCTAGTTGTCAACAGTGTATTAACTGGATTATTTAGATTCTTAGGCAATCACTGCTGGCAAGATTGAACTCTTGGATGTTTGTCATTGTGACCACATCCCAAGTGCTGGGAGAGGTTTACACAGGCTGGCGTGTTGCTTAGTGTCGAAGATCTATGTTGGGTATACTCATTGCTTTGTGAACTTAAGCATTCACTGCTTCTCAAATTTCTTTCCTTTGGGACTGTGTAGCCTCGGTGTCCAGTTCTTTGCTCTCCATTTGGCGTGTTTCATTTTCCCTGCGCACATCATTTGCCTCGCCTCTGTTGTCCTGAGCAAGATCATGTTGTTGTTTAGATATTTCATGTACCAGTTGGTCTAACGGCTTGTGTGTAGAGGCTCGCAGAGCCACAGAGCCTTCCAGATCTGATTCTCTGATTTTCCGCATGTTTTTGTATTTCTTTATCAGAGCCAAGCTTGCGTTCTGTTTTTGAGGAGGAACGATTCTCTTTATGAACTGCTTTGCAGCTGGTTGGTTCACGATTCTGACGTTTTTTATATTCTTACTTTTTTTCGTCATTTCTACTTGCAAATTATTTTTTGGGGTTTTTACAGATCCTTTAGAGGCAAGAGAGACTTGTGGCTCCAATTGGAAGATGTCATAGGTTTTTAGAGCGCTCTCGTTTGTGCTCACGACTAGAGTGGTCTTTTCCCCAGAGAAAATTCCAGTAGTTTGTTCGGTATCTGGACCGATTATTTTGTCCATTATTGGTAAAACTGGAGCCAGGGCTGTATCCTTCTGTAACTCGAACACAGCCCGTTCTTATGTCCCCAGAACTACTGTCTGGTATGAGAGGAGGGACTTAGTTTCCTTTGTATGCTTTTCTTTTAACATCCATTCAGTGAGTTTGTCTATTTGTTTGTTTTGATGCGTGATTTTGGCGTCCATAGTTTCAAAAAGGTGACCCAGACTCACTAAGGCAATATTGATTGCCGCAAGAGTAATTTCTAGCAAAGGCTGTTGGATATTCGTCGCCCTTGATGGAGATAGTGTTGTTTGCCGTCTCGGAGTGGGGGCAACAAATGAAACTGAGACAGAAGGTGAGTGAGCGTTCTCTGTATGAGAGATTAGAGATGAATTAAGTACCTCTTGTGCATATAAAGGTTCCAAAAAACTTGCATGTAATGACAAGTCCGATAATGTGGTGTGAGCTATGTCAATCGTAAGGCACACATAGGGTTCCGGTGAAGGGGTTGCCTCTATGGTTTCTTCCACGGAGTGAGGTTCACGTACAGGTGAATCGATTTGGTCCAGGTAAGCTCCTTTGTGTTTATTCCCCCTTGTTCTAGAGTAGTTAAGTGGTGGATTTGATGTACTTAAAGCACTGTTTTCTCCTTTCTCTGTTTTATGCCCACATGACGTCTGCTCCAAGTCAATTATACTTGGTGTTTGGAGACCATGTTCACTTGTACCATTACATGTTTGTACTTTTGTATTGGGTATAGTTAAGTTATTAAATAAATTCGAGCCAACACAATATTTTCGAATGTCACGCATAGCCATGGTTTGCAGATTTGGTAACTTTTTTGGATACCTTTCTTTGCGTTAACATCTGAGGGTTAGGATTGGTTGCCAGGAGTGACACTGTAGCCATTGCCAGCATGTTCGTTTTAAGATCTACTTATTATTATTATTATTATTGTGTATGGTATCTTGGACATGAATGACAAATCCGACGATGAACACAGTACAGGGGAGGACGCACTGGGATAGCAAACACAGTTAACCAAAAACCCCAATAAAACCTGTGTTATTTAAGTACTCACTTAGAAACACCTGCAATCACTTGCAATCACTTGGTAGCTGTTAATAAGCGTGTCATTAACTCGGCACACAGTCAGGGGGCCGTACTAAACAGTACAATTGGAACCAAAAAAATGAAAAAAGAGAAGAAAAAGCAGTGCAGACCAACTTTGTCAGAACGTTGCTTTCCAATGGAGCCCCCACCACCCTCACCAGCTGCGGACACCCGTAGGCCGCCCCTTCAGAACAGCACTTCCTTGAAAGCGCGCGCGTGAGGAAAGCGCAAGATTTCCCCTCTAAATGGGTTGTGGGAAAAAGGGGCAAAACCAGAGGACTTTGAAAAAAATGAAAAGTTCCACGTGTTTTTCTCCTTCTCTTTCCAGTAGCACTGTAGCAGATTTCTCAGCAGGCAGCAGAATCCACACGGACAGCGCCTCCAGCCGTAGACAGCCCTTTCAGAACAGCACTTCCTTGAAAGCGCGCGCTTTAATATAGCGGCTATATTAAAGCGTAGGAATTGGGCGAATCCTCTCTTCTCGTGTGTACTCCCCGGTATCCTCTCTTCTCAGGTGACCTCCCCGGTATCCTCTTTTACTATTTTTTATTCACCCTTTAAGTCACTGTTTCCTTCCCCATATATATATTTTTGTGAGGCTTGTGGAATCTGCTTAGATCACATGCTGTGCATAGGCCGACCTCTAGTGGAAGCTGCGGAGTGTTAGTTTGTTTTTCGAAACTCGAAAAGGGGCGTTCAACTAGGGCGTGCCAGTAATACTATCCCTAGTGTGACGTCCACTGTACCCATGATCCCTCACGCGTGTAGGACCCTAAGATTGTTTTTTTTCCGGCATACTTGTCGGAAGCATATCAGAATTCCCTTGGCTTTAGCCATTTATCTTTATAATTACAAATATTCCCCGTTCTCCAACCCTACGTCAAAAGATGTCTGAAGATCGACATCGATACTCTAGACCGGGGAAGAACAGCCGTTGAGACTACAATACGGAATTTGGGCCTCGGAAGGCCTCTGGCCTCGGCCCTGTACAAGTAGGGAGAGTGGGGGGGTGGACGCATACACACACACACTCGTTTCCTACATATACCCGCCCTCTGCCAAATAGTGACATATGGAGAGTACTCCCTTTAAGTTCTGCCCAAAGTGTAACCGTAAATTTCCCTGGGTAGACAAACACAATACGTGTAGCTTGTGTCTCCCGCGGGACCATCCCGAGGCTAATTGTAGAACTTGTAAGCTCTTCAAAGCCAAGACACTCAAGGACCGCTCGACCAAGCGCTGGGCCCACTACGCCAGGCAGCTAGAGGCCATGGACGCAGTGGGTTCCTTCAGCGATGGCCGCAACGCCGCCTTATCGGACGGCGAGGGCGCACAAAGGTGTCATCGGGCACCCACTCGCAAGCCCCTGACCTCGGACTGACGGGCGGTTCAGTTATGGGGACAACACCCGGCGGCAAGAGCGCAACACACCTTCCACCAAACACACTAACCCCAGCTGAGATTCGACACGTATGTCGAATGATCGGCAGAAGAAGGCACCAAGAGAGAGGTCCGCCGATTCGGTGTCCTCTGGGCGTTCCAGGTCACGGTCGCCTCATGACACACAGCAACCGTCCACAGTTGCAAAGGGTGCCACACTACTAAAAGTCAGAGGCCCGGTCGTCGGAAGACTAATCCGACCTCTTCCCCCCAAGTAGCGCGTTCGACGTCTACTTCTGTAGTACGTTAGACGTCTGCTTCCGAGATTCAACGCCCTTCTTCCAAGACTCCCGAATCTCGTGGCGGCACCTCCGAATCTCGACGCCAGGCGTCGAAACATTCAGGAAACCTCAAAGGGTCAGGTAAACAATCCTCTACACATGAACGGGGAAAAACAACATAAAAAAGCCTCTGAACATCAGGTTCAGAAGGCAAAACACAAGGAAAAATCCAAGGTCCTTGACCCTGCCACCAAGGAAAAATCTGCTCCTCCTACTCAGGAAACAAAGATAAGTGAAGAACCACAGCAGGAGAGGGTTATCCCCAGTTCCAAGCCAATGATGGAGTAATGAGGATGATGTCCTTTTTTGCAGACTTCTTCGAAAAGGACCCAAATTACTTTCATAGCTGTCATAGTACTCCAGCTACCTCTGCCCCTTCGGGATCAAAAGACCCTCAACCTCCTACTAAGAGGCTGTGTTCTGAGACTCCAGTTCAGGGTTCGATTTCAGACACTACTATAATTGAGTCTTACCAGCCAAATGGTGAGGAGTCAGAAGTACAAATTCTAGAAGAACAGGCAGGGGTCGATTACTATGGTGACGATGAGGACCAGGAAGAGGAAGACTAAGCGGAGGCCTATAGTCTTGACTCCTCTATTCCCAAGGATCCCCCTGTGAATGACTCACCGGTTGACAATCAGCCTTTAGTTAATGAGGCATTCGCTAAAGCTGCAGCCCATTTTCAAATTGACACACAGGGTGTCCAAGAAGAGAGATTTTGCAGAAGAAATTCTAGCGGACATGAAATACATTGCCCAAACTATCCCCATTTTAAAATCAATTCAGCGCAGAATCGATCCTTCTCTGGTAACCCCTAATATTACTCGGGAAGTTAATCCATGAGTAGAGAAATTTAGAGCCGCTCCCTCTGATCCACTATACATAAGGGGTCAGTTAAAACCCGACTCACTGGTGCTTACTATCACCAGAAAGAGGGCGGGAACACCATTAGCTTCTTCTGAAGCACCTTCGGACAAAGAGAGCAAGAGAATATATGCTCTGAGGAGAAAGGTGGCATCCACATCAGCATACCAAGCACGCATTGCCAACACCACCAATCCGTTAGCAAGCTACAACTGCCATCAATGGGAACAGGTAGCTGCCCTCATTGCCTCTGCACCCAAACCTCAAAAGAGCCAGTTGGCCCAAATTGTCTCAGATGGAAGATCAGTGTCTGGATGCATTCTTAAGGCAAACTTCGATGCAGCAGATAATGCAGGGAGACTAATAGCAGAAGGCAGAGTTATTAAACGCCATGCTTGGCTAAGGCAATCAGTGTTTAAGCCCAAGACCCAAGCTACCCTCATAGACATGCCGGTAGAACCAAACAATCTATTTGGGAAAGCAGTGGAGGAAGCACTGAAGACGGCTAAGGATGAATATGAAACCTTAAAGTCCCTCGGCCAACTAACAAGCTTTCAGGTCAAAGGGGAAATGACAATAATTTTGCGTCGCTTTCACGGCTGAAACTCCCAATTACTATCAAAGTCAAGGAACCTATGGGGCAGCAATCAACAGGCTACCCTAGGTTTCACCAGTGGTCAAAAGAGGAGCCGCGGTAAAGGGTTAGGCAGCCCAGGTAGAGGCACTACAGCACCCAGTAAACAACAGTGACGTTCCGCTCCGGGTCCCTTCCCATGCATCCCCAGTAGGGGGGAGCATTTCCATCTTCACCCACGCATGAGAAGGGATCACTTTGGACAGATGGGTGCTGTCCACAGTGTCTGCGGGATACTGTATAGAGCTACTAGAACGCCCCTGCAACCATCATCCATGACAGAAGATACACTCCTTGGAGCACCAAAGAATCCTCCTCGAGGAGATGTCGTTATTCTTGCAAAGGACGCAATAGAACTCGTCCCGGGCAACCAGGTAAACGAGGGTATTTATTCAACCTACTTCCTTATGCCAAAAAAAAAAATCTAACGATGTGCCCAGTATTAGACATGCGCCCTGCAAACAAGTATGTCAAGCCACAAAAATTCTGCATGACTACACTCCAGGAAGGAATCCCCCGACTAAAAAGAGGAGATTACATGGCAACATTGGATATGAAAGATGCCTATTTCCATATTTCCATGTTCCCAGCGCACAGAAGATTCTTGCGTTTCAAGATAGACAGCCAGCACTACCAGTTCAAGGTGCTGCCCTCCGGAATAGCCTCGGCTCCAAGGGTATTCACCAAGGTACTGGCGGTGGTGGCGGCGCACCTGCACAGGGAAGCAATCCTGGTGTACCCTTACCTTGACGACTGGCTCATCAGCGGGGAAACCCCCATAATTTGCAGATCCAACATTCAAAGAACAATCGACCTCCTCTTCCAATTGGTCTTCTTAATCAACGAGAAAAAAATCAAGCCTAGTGCCAAGCACCTCAGAACAGTTCCTAGGAGCTGTCCTAGACACCCAAGAGGGTTTGGCCTTTCCGTCAGAGGAAAGAATTCGGAATCTGTTGCTGCAAATTCCTCTATCAGTCCGGTTGCCAGATAAGGGTGCGCAAAGCGATGTTTGCTAGGCATGATGGCATCATGCATTTACCTGGTTCCCCACGCGCGCCTGTGACCCATGCAGGAATGGTTGGCGAAGCAGTGGTCTCAGCCAAGTGGTCAGTGGGACGATTTAGTGGTTGTTTCGCCAACACTAGTACAGAGTCTTCGCTGGTGGACAAGAGAGAATCTTACAAAGGGGAAACCCTTTCACAATCCAGAAATACTAGCCGTCGTCACAACAGACGCATCCATGTCAGGGTGGGGTGCTCACCGCCTTCACCACACAGCTCAGGATCTCTGGTCTGACACAGTGGCTCAGAATCACATCAACCTGCTAGAACTTCTGGCAGTCTTCAGAGCGCTTCGGTCATTCGAACCCCTCCTATCCAACCTGTCTTTGCAGATCCTAACAGACAGCACACTGGCGATGTTTTACCTAAACAAACAAGGGGGCACTCGTTCGCCAAATCTGTCCAAGCTTGCCCAGAAAATTTGGAAATGGGCACTCAGACGGAACATTTACCTGTCATCCCAACATGTTCCAGGGGATCTCGATTCGCTGGCGGACGCTTTGAGCAGAGATCCCCTCCCAGAGGAACATGAATGGCGACTACACGAAGAAGTCGTGTAAGATCTCTTCTCTCAGTGGGGTTTCCCCACTATAGACCCATTTGCCACAAGCGATATACATCCTACTCTACTTCTGACTATATTTTGTTTTCCCTCCTCCCTCGTTACCTTTTCCCTTACTTGTTTGAAGGTATATATACTTTTTGCTAAAGCATTTAGTCTTTTTCACACACTGTTCGCATGTTTCCTCTCTGGATGCTCGGTCACACCGCCTCCGTCCCTGCCTCTCCTGCCGTTCACCCGCTCAGCTACCCGTAAGAGTGGGAAGGGGTTAAGTTGGGAATACGGGTCCCTTCAGACCTCTGTCTGCAGATTCCACTTTTACTCAAACCAGTTTCTACGAGGAGATTCACGGTCTACTCAGCCGGATGGCAAAGGATTTGTGATATTACCGAGGACCTAGAGTTACTTTATGTCGACGGTCAATGGGTGTCTTATCTAATCGATAACCATCAATCTCTGCTACCAAGTGTGCTCTGAGACCCCCAACCGGCCCATAGTCAGGGTTTCCCCAGAAGCACTTTAAGACAAGTTAGCAGCACCCATAAGATGGATGGGGGTGCAGATTAATACTCCAACACCAAATCAATAAAGACATCTCAACGGTTTGGCAAAGGGAGTCCATTTAATGAAAAGTACAAAAAAAGTGGAGTTATGAATATCAGCAGTGGTGCGTTCTTCCTTCTCGCTTCAATTCCAAAACTTCATAAAAATCATAACATTCATACTGAAAACTCGTCATTGACGTGTAACGCTTAAAAGTTGGCATGCAATTCTATTGGTTCAGGAAAGGTAACTTTAATATAGGTACTATATCTGTATATGGTAAAAGAGTGAGGGGATTGGGTAAACACTGTCAGGTGGGGCATTTAGGCCCTTCCTGCAGAATGGCTACTGCAGACGTCACTAAAAGTATGATGTCCTATTGGTTCTACTAACTATAGGATCCTAGATTACTTGGTCCATTGTGATTGGGTTGGCACCAACCCCATGCATGCTTTTCCACTTTCCTTAGCAGCATGCAGAATGGTCGGCCAGGTGCGGGGTGCCCCTTAGTTCCCCGGCCTTCTCCAATTATTGTTACATCAATCATCACTTTAGTGGCCATGTGTCAATTATTTCACTGTGGTTGGCCTCGAGACTGCATCTCCTGTCTGGAAAAGTTCTGATATCTTCGCCTGGCCTTCTGCCATGCGTTGGTGTGACACTCTTGCTTCTTCTTGCTCGGCTGGTCCCGTGATTCAGACACCGTGAATTTGCCTCTTCGCCACATAATTTGTGTATTTGATTTTCGTTTCACCCACCACCTGCCTTCGTCTTCTTATCTTGACCTTTCAGAAGCAGGATATTCTGTTCTTAACTTCAATTTATTGTAGTTACTGTTAGTCTATTCTACTGATACGACCTTGGTTTTCCTGGCACGGGTTGCCTCTGCTGGGTTTTGCTTCTGCCGCTTATTCTTGATTTTGCTAAATATTAAGCCCTTCTTGTGTGGCCTTTAGTAACCTTGGGTTTATTCTGCTTCTTGTGCAAAGTGGAAATACACTTATACAGATCTACTCCAAACAAAGCACATTGTATATGTGGCACTTGCCGCACTCTTTCTACTAAGCATAGCAAGCCACACAATTTTCTTACCTTTCTTGCTGTTCCAAGCATATCTAGATGCGTAAACTGGTTGAATGTCTTCATCATGCTCATGCTTAATCTTCTTACATTTGACATTGTCCTTTCTCTTTAGGTTCACAATATCCTTGGCCCATTGCATTTTGTCTCCTTACGTCATTCTCTGGTCGTCATTTCTTTTATATGTGAGCCAGTCCGGGTTCTTGTGACGTCACCATTCGTCTACCATTAAGACCTTTTTGGTTTCTTCAGGGACTGTACTTGGACGATCTTCATTTCGTTTCATTTGTTGATATGGTTTCCTCAATGGATACCTTACTGTCCACGGTTTCCTTGGGATCGGTACTTCAATAGGTGCTGTTCTTCTGATATGTACTGGACAGAGCCCTACTGCGGCTCTCTGATGGTTAATTTGCTCATCATACGTCTCATACTTCGGTTTGAACGTTCCTGGTACTTCGAAATGGACGGTTGGTGTGCAGGCTGTATTTGGGATCTCCGCTACAGTTTTCATTTCGTCTTCTCATTAAAAGTTGCATTACAAGTTGCATTTTTATAAATGCAAATTGTTCTTGAAGACTTAATTTACATCACTTTATTTGATTACATATATAACTGCCAGCACTTTTTGCAAGGAATCAAGTGGCACCAAGGGGTTTTACCCCTTGGTCCTAGTGGTATACCGTTTTTGCTGCTTCCCACAGCTGCTGTACTCCTCCTGTGGCACGGATCAGTAACTGCTACAGTCGCTGAAGCCCCAGTGACTTTAGTGCTCACTTCCTCCATGTAGATGGGTCCTGTCAACTGCCCATCACGGTCCAGTCTGTGCCAGCCGTTATTTATTGTTGGTGGCTCCCCTCCATGCGTGTTGTTGTGCGGGAGGGCGGATCCAAGGGTTCGGCACCCCTCGCTGGTGCTTATGATACAGGAGTTCTCCTGCTGGTCGTAGGATATGCCAGCTAAGCACTCTGGGTACTGTCTTCCAAGCGCCCACTGTTTGTCTCCCTTTTCCCTTTATTCCTATAGTAGTAGAAGTACCCGTTCTCAGAAAGGGTTCTATAGACTGACATAACACTGATCCTGTCGGTTGCTTTTCTGATTGGCTTATTGTTTGATGTGCTTTGCACCCTGAAGTAAACTGTAATGAGAATATGAGCATGTTGCTGGCTGCCATACCCCAAGCAGACTTTTGGGAGCAGGCGAGAGTTGGTGTGCTGCTGCATGCTGGGACCGTCTGTGCTCGCCCCACCTGTCGCCTCACGTGGTGTGGTGCAGTTTGTTGCAGTGCAAATGTCTTGGAAACCATGTCTCCTAGGGCCTGGACCTCGAGTTTTCTTCCTCGTGTTGGGACCGGTCCGTCTACGACCACATTGGTGTTTCGCCGATTTCAGGCAACCGTCTTGTGTGTGAAGGTGCTGAAATCCAGGGAAAGCGATGGGGTGTCCAAATGTCATGTAGCTAGTAATGTCCAGAGGGTCCTAAGAGGCCACTATGAAAAATGTGGTGCGGATTGGTTAAACAGTGTGAAATTGTATAAGGAACAACGCTTTGCCACAATCAAACCAACACATTTTGACTTTGCTATATATCGATAGATTGGGATATCATGATGTAATTCACAACAATGAAGGCTGGGCAATACATGGACGTTTGAAATGTTAAGCTGCATATGTTGTTCTGTAGTGCTTTATCAGTAATTGTTTCCAGTGGTCTCAAGCAGGATTTAATATTTTGTCATATTTCAAATTGACAATTATGTAGTTTCTAACAGGCATGTTGCTTGTACACGAAACACATTGACTTCTTTTTACAATTGATTTCTTGTCCTATTTAACTTGGATAGTTGAAATGACGTTGAGCGCTTTTAATTGATCATGAACATTACCATCACAATGGAAGCGCCTGATGTGGAATTGAAAAACCTTTTCCTCTACACTTTTGATTTGCTTGTTGTGCTGATGTCCAGAAAAATTTGAAGTGGAAAGCCATCCAAGATTTTAATCTTGGAGTACTAATAATGTAATTAACCTTAAGACGCTGTTAGTTTGGTGACACTAGCTACTGAACAGGGATTGAATTAAATATAATGGTCTACTTTGACTTTTTTCATGGTCCAGTCCTATTCACATGAGCATGTTAGATCTGCTGCTGCATATCTGGATTTATACATTTGCCAAAACTGCTGCTTTTTCTCTCCACTGCACAGCTGACCTCCTTTTCGTTTGGTTCCTGTTACATAAAACAGTACAAATAAACAAAAATATTGGCGATGATTATGCAACTTTCTAAAACAACTACCTTCATGGTCTTTCCAGTACTCCTGCATTGCAAAATGTATGGATTTGGGTGGAGAAGGCACTGTGAAGGATGTGTATTTTTGGATTGGATCCGTGAATCAAACACGACTTTTGGCTGAAGTGCAGTGAAATTAGAATATGCACTTTTTCCACAACCATCTTATGCTGCACATTTTTTTGAATACCGGTTGCGGCATCACCAAGCGGGAGTAAAATATGATTTCTTCTAACTTGTGAGACCTGTCTCACCCTCATAGACTCTTCAGATACTTCATTGCACGCATATAAAATAGATGTTTGTGTCCATGGAAGCAGAGCTGTTTTCTCGGTATACTATTTAGGATTCCCTGGTGAAGATGTGGAGTAAATTACATTACGTCGAAACCGGTCAGAAACCAAAGATCATTGGAGATGTGATCAAATTAATTGTATTATCCAAATCCATTCCAATATTTGATGGCATGTTCTTAAAACTGTTGAAATGTTATGAAATTTTCTTCACAGGAGTTTTTTCATGATGTTATTTTAATACCTTTTACATATAAAAAAAAAATGTGAATGTATTTTTGTATGTATGTGTGTATGAGAATGTACGTTGATGAATGATTGAACTGTTCACTGCAGAAATGAGGTTGGTCATTGCAATGTTTTAAATCCTGTTCTTCCTGCAACTTAAATGTGATTTAGAGTGTTGGCTCATACATGATTGATTCATCTTTGCAATTTTTGTATCAAGTGAAATAAACATGTTTGATATGTCACATCTGAATAGAGTCCTCTGGATATTTTTTCAGTGCACACTGGTATGGCAATACCTTGGTCCAGAGCGTAGGGTCTTCCTGTGTTTTTCAGTATAGTAGTGGATTTGGGTGTAGACATTAGGAAACTCGTTGATTGGATGACCCCCTCCAAAATCCTATAGTGAAGCACATTGTTGTGCTCCGTATTGGTACGCCTTACAGTACCATGGTATCTCAATATGTTGCAAAGGATGACGATAGATGCAAAGTACTGCATGTCTATGAAGATTTCCACCCATTAACATTCCTGACTAAGAGCATGCCCTGCATCAGTGATATGTAGAGTTTGGATGTGCAAGCTTGCTCCTGTTTTGGCTTGTAACTTATGTAATCTGTTATTTCATGGTGTGTAATAAACCAACTTCTATGCACAGGAGAGTGGTTATGGGCAAAGCCCAGCTTCCTCACTCTGCAGGTTACCTTCCTGGTGCAGACTGTCGTGAAGACGCTCAACATGGATATACCTGAATAGATGAGGGGGGGGGGAGTTCTGTGGGGGTCAGCGATGGATAGGTAGTCATCAGTTGGACAGAAACTGCGTTCCCTCATTGAACCTTCTTGTGAAACTTTGTTAATTTTATTTTTACTTTTTTTGGATTCAGTTTAAACAAAATTTTCAAACATCTATAATGTCATCTAAACAATGCAAAAAAGAAAATGTCTAAACCATTTTCTTTCCCAGTTCATACTCTTTAAAACATCCTATAAACAACACATTTAATAAAAACAGCATGTTTAGATTAACATTCTGTTTCTGTTGAAGCTACAATTCTTTCATACATCAATTTTACAGAATTTCAAAAATCATATAATTGCCACAACCAATGGGACAGATCATCCACTCATTATGGTCATTGACAAGTACTCCACATGTACCCTTTCTAAGCTATTGACACATTTGGCAATAAATATCCTCTGTGGCAAAACAATTGGGTACGGTAGGCACAGACGTTTTTAATCTTAAATCACCCCCGGGGCTTTGCAAAATCTGCATAAATTCAAAATATTCAGAAATTTCCTTCGTATACAGACAATTTCATTTTAGTGTTGAGCAAGTTCAAATGGAACCTCATGAAATTATTCAGAATTAGTAAATCTGGGAATCTACAAACATAGTGTTCTGCTGTACCCATTAATGTCTGTATGGTATTTAAATGACCCAACAATTTCTACCTTCCCAATTGACCCCTAGTAATCCAGTCCAGTAATCGCATGGCAATTTTCACTTTACCTGGGTTTAGGAACAGAGTTTCTAGCAACAAATCTCACTTGTCCAGCAGTCTTTTGCCATACTTGACCAAGTGCCCACACAAGTGTCATATATGGGCATGCATCAATTCCGGAGGGGAGTTTATCAATTTCCGATAGAGCAAAAGCTGCCTACAGATCTGCAACCACTGCATGCCCAATTCTCTTCGTATGGCTACTAACGGGACACATTTAGAAAGGAAGTATAGGGCTCTGCCAGATTAAGGCTTCATATTTGTTCAGTTCCTCCACAGACGAGAACAGCAACACCTCTGTGCCACAGAGAAGCTTAGTCACCACCTTCCCATTGTAAAACTTTATATTGGGCTCTAGGGAGAATTTCCCATACTTTCTGTTGATGTACTTCATCTGTGCCGCTAGTGACAAGGCTTTCCTTTTTTAAGAAGTCACGCAAGTTGGTTTTATCCAGGTGTGCAACTATGGGAAATGCCAAATTCATTAGGAACTCCGCCATTTCAAGTCTTGAGCCCCTAATTTATCATGCAAAGTTACCCTTTTTCTTACTAAACTTCAAGATTGTAGTGGTTTAGTTTTAGCTTATTATGGTTCATATACTTTCAAACTCTCAACAATTGGTGTTTTATCGAATAATATATAAAATCTGCAAGCCATACCATTCTTAGCCCCCCAAAGGATGGTGCAACAAATGAAGCCCCCATCAAGACTTTAACCCAATATCCGCCACATACAGGTTAAACAAACAGGGGGCCAATACACACCCTTCCCTTAATCCTGAACAGCCTTTGATCTTCTGTGACAAATGACACTCGCCATCCAGCCTAACCTGCATGAACATACCTTGAATATGTAAATGAATCAATACGTTCAGTAGACCATGACTCCTGCCCCATCAATCCAACTTAGTATGTTACAGATTCTAATCTACCATCTCAAACACTGTAGTTTGATCGAGAGGCTACATATGTGGGGGAATCTTCTCTGGACCAGGTCATGATAAAAAAACATTTAAATCGGGCCCTATATTCCGTCTAAAACCCATCTGATAGATTTTTATATGCTTTTTAGTCTGACCCATTCTTCAAATTTCTCCTAACACTAACTACGGCAGAAAAAAACCTTGCTGTCTGCATCCAGCAGTGTTATGGGGTGGTAATTAACTGGCAACGGTTGATCCTTTTTATGGATCGTAATGCCGTAGGCATTCTTCTATAATTCTTCATAACCTCATTAAAAAGCATAAATAAAACACTCGCCCGTATATCCGGGGAGGCTTTAAAACTTTTTTTTTTAAAGTTAATTGGGGCCACTTTATCTAGAGCTACTTGCTTAGCTTTATGATTCTGTCAATATCTTCTGCTGAGAAGCTGAGTTGCCATCTTACCTGCTTGTTCATAAATGGAGGTAACATGTTGGCCTGGGGACCATATAATTGTATAAAATGGGTAACCAACATCTCTTCCAGAGTCTGGTTGGTTTGCACCTGTGTGTTTCACTTCCAAATTAAGTCCCAAGAAATCTAAAGCCTGCTTTTTAAATATAAAGTAGCATTGCCTCCCCATCCTGTTGGATTAGTTGGTGCCCCGGATTCCTCAACCAATTTTGTAGCCTTTGCTTTTTTCTTAATAATCACTTGGACCACCTGAGCGGTCTCACCGCTCTTCTTAATTTGGGATATATTCATTATGGAAATCTTTTTTGTTTCTGCCACAGTTTTGTCAATTCTGTGGTTATGCTGACATGCTATTGCAGTATCGTTAACCAAAGGCAATGTATTCATGATCTGCTTCAGCAGGTCATCTATACTACATGCCATAGTTTAGTTGAACTTCTGCTCTAGTTTTGTGTTAATCATGATACATTTCAAATAACTATTTATTATTATTGCCATGACAAACTATCTGATTACCAGCATTATTTACAACCAAATTGTGTAGACTCAGATCTTTTCCGCATTGCAGGGATCGCTAAGATTTGTCTCAATAATACTGAAGGATTTACAACCAATCGGAAGGCTTTGTGAGACCATCATGTAAACAATGGTGGAGGAAGAATCACTTCTGTGCCATGTAGGAGCTTTAATATACAACCCCCGATTCTGTTCATTCAAAATATGGAGACCCCATTCTTCAATATGTTGCCTCCACAGAACCCTATATCTCATTTTACCGACCTTCCCAGTGGTCCGTAAATCATACACGTACAAACAATTCAAATTAGCTTCCCCAGCTATTAAAACTGAGCCCCCAGGATGACATAACACATTCTTCCAATAGTGAGGGCACATTTGCCAAGAACATTTCCAAGTGCAATGTGCCTTCTGCCAGTAAATGTGTAACTATCAATAAATAGATTTCCCTCTCTTCTCCCTTTTCAGAATGGTGGCCAGCATTCCTCTTCATGTTTCAAGTTCTTCTACAGAATTGAAACCATAGTTGTTCCTAACCCCTGTGATTAACCCACCCAATGGGTGACCCTGCCTACCCATAATAGCATGTTGTAACCAAATGTGTACACCATCCAGGGCTGGACAAGAAATCAGCCATACTTCTTGTAAAAGTAAAATTAAGTGGGTTCATGGATAAAGGCACAGTTGTGAGTTACTGGTCCGTTCTCTGACCTTTAGTGTTCCACGAAAGACTATAATTGTGTCTTGCTAAAGAAGTTGATTAATATCTTTCAACTGCGCTATTGACTCCAAGCACAGTGCCAACCAACGCCATTCATTAGACACCATATGATTTGAGTCTCTGGCTTTCTTTCATCTGATATCTGGGGTTTCCATGTTAAGATTCGCTTGATCTTAGAGTGATGAATCTCCCTTCCTTTATTATACATTTTATTCACTTCAGAGTAAGGAGAAATATCATAACTTAGCTGGCATAAATTACTCAAGTATTTTAGCAACGTGTTGTAAAGCATGTGTGAGGCAATAGTTAAAACAACTTGATCATGTTTTAGATCGACAGTCTACCAAATCAATATCCATTGATGAAATAATCCTGAGGCTGGATAGCGCCTAAAACAGCTCAAATACTTTGGACCTGTTCAAGATGCCCGCTCCTCCAGATTGAAAAAGATATTCAAGTAACAATTTGTTTTCCTGTGCATCCTTATTTTGACCCCCTTCATGTTAATTCCTCATAGGGAGATTAACTTCTGAGCAAGGCTCAAAAGTTCCACTATGCCCCTGACCTCTCTAACCGACCCAGAAGACAAATCAGTTTGGCACACTTAATTCATCTTGCCTCCACCTACTGGAATCGTAGCTTTAGCACCAGTAATACCGATAGCCCCTATGACGGCATATCGATTGGACAGGCTGCATCCGCTTTTTTGCTGCTTAGTGGCAACACTAGTCTAGTTCCAGCAGGGACTCCAGATTCATGATGTCTTGAACTCAGATTGTGAGTCCAAGGTGCTGATCCGTTTGGCACACAGCATTCAGCATCTTTGAGGCTCATTTAAACACATCCTTAATCGGAGGCCCATGTCAAGATGTTTCCCCTAGCTTCTTGCCAGCATGATTTAATTTTCTCTTGGTGGATGTATCCCGCATGGGCTCCTTCCCAATACTACTAGACGAGGTACTACCCACAGTCATAATCGAGACTTTCTCATCCTTTGTTGGATCGGTATTAACAAATTCAAGAGACAAATCTTTATAAAACCACCTCGATCTTTGACAAGTCCATATGTGGCTGCTTAAAATGTTGAGGAATTGTACCAATTCCTCCGATCCATACACCAAGAGGTCTTCCCCCTGTAATGTGTGTGGTATTCAACAGTGAAGCCGTCAAAGGTAATAAATCACTTTGGCTAGTTACTGGCTGCTTATTCTCGGCTTTATTCTTTGGGCAGTCTCCCCAAAATCACATTTTTCAAAGTTTGAGGTAACGGCCCAGGTAACTCAGTTGAGTAAAACCAGAATTACTGAAGGGGTCTGCCCTTGTGGGAAAATCGTCTTCAATGGTACGTTTCCTCACATGCGGGTTACCATTGGGTTGTGTTAGCATATACGAGTCAGCCGGTGGTTTATTACAATCTTTCAAAGTGTCTAGCGGAAGAGGGAGGTGAGGGCGGTAAGGGAGTAGAAATCACTAGACTTGAACAGTCTTTCTTGCTTATAAATACAAGCAGTTCTTCAAGTATGGCACCTTTTATCCGGCGCTCCCACTTTGCCTTTCCACAGAGCATACATTCGAAGGGATTGTGTCCTCCGACGTATTCCTCATCTTAGATATCTCCTTCCAGCTCTGCTGGCCTCGCAACATTTTTCTCTAGAGGGCGCTGCGTGTTGACGTCCGCCGAGTCGATGTCCCTCGACAGCCGCCGTGTCGACGTCATCCTGCCTATAAAGGCCACGCGCAGCGTCCGTTGCTCAGTTCCGTTTTTCCGCGCTTACTCAGTGCCTCGGAATACCGTTGCTCAGTTTCGTAGACAATTTATCCTATTTACCTCGAGATATTCGATCCGTACTCGATGGCTTCCTCGTTGGAACCGACGACCCCTCGGTCCAGCTTCAAAAAATGCAGAGATTGTGGGAAAAAGATGTTGCTGACTGACCCTCAGAGTTTGTCTGTGGTGTTTGGGAGCTGAACACCATTGTTCGTAGTGCAAGGACTGTATGTCCATGACAGCTAAGGCCCTGAAGGAGCGTAGGGGGAAGCTGGAGAAAGGTAAGACTTTAAAAGCTTCTTCTTCCTCGACAAAGTCGAGACATTCGTCTCCTCGTCACCATTCGCGCTCCAGGTCTCGGAGTGGGTCCCATCACTCCTCGAGATCGAAGCACTCGAAGAGGAGACGTCGAAGATCCCCTTCTCCGTCCTCCTCTTCCTCTGTTTCTCCAAAGAGAATCCCTTGCCCCACGAAACATAGTTCCCGGGCTGAATGGGAGGAATTCCGCAAAAATATGATGAGCGTCTTCGAGAAAGCGGCCTCGACCCCCTCGAAGACTGCCGAGAGCGATGCTCTGGTCGAAAGACCCGAAGGTCAAAAACGCTGCGAGTCGCAGTACCCGGCGAAGGAAGCTTCTCAAGCGCGTCACGAACCCTCGAGTAAAGCTATGACCTCAAAACCTTCTTCGAAGGTTCCGTCGACGCTGAGGTCAGTGTCTTCGACGCCGTTGTCGAAGGGACCTTCGACACACGGGTTTGTCGACTCGACGCCATCTTCGACACCGGCGTCGATGCCAAGGAAAGTCACGGTTACGACGCACTCAATGGCTATCCCCAGGTCCTCGATGACGATGGCGTCGAGATTGTCGACTTCCTCGAGCAGAATCCCAGTTCTATCGAGGTCCTCGAGGCCTCTGCCTTTGTTTTTGACGCCACGCCCGAAGCCTTCGGCGTCGACGACATCGACGTTTTCGAGGCCGAATTATGACAAGTTTGGCACCCTCTGCCTTGGAGATAGGTTTCACACCCTTTGTGAGTTCAGAGCAATTGAGAACTATGTCATCAATTATGGAAGAGGGAGAACTATCTGAACAGGAAGACACATTTGAGATGCAGGGACCTGCAACCCCAGTTAGAGAGGAGTTATCCTCAGAAGAACGCAGGTTAAAGGATTTTCATGATTCCTTACTTGAGGCAAGTGGGTTAGACGCTTCCCCTGAGGTGGAGTTTGCTAGGGCGGACCCCGGGGAGCATGCTGGAACCCCCGATAGAGCCTTAATGGCCAGGATCACAGAATGTATGGGGTGGTCAACACCTTCACAGGCTTTCCAACAAGATGACCTCACGGATATTCTTGACAAAGGTCCACAGGAGGATCCTGTAGTGCCCTTTCATAAAGCTCTTCAGAGGAAGATTATGACGAACTGGGAAACCCCAGATGTCGTCCCGGCAGTAAATAAACTGTCTACAAAATACAGGGTATCTTCTGCAGACCAGGAGTTTTTGTCAAAACACCCATCCCCAGAAAGTCTGGTGGTACAGGCAGCATCTTCTACTGACGTCAAGACTGCTTACCCTACCGTCCCACAGGACAGGGACGATAAGAAATATGATGCTATGGCAAAGAAATTTTTTTTCGGCATGTAGCATGGCGTTAAAATCTGTTAATGCTACTTGCACCCTTGCTATATTCAGCCATACACTTTGGGAGTGTGCTTCTACAGCGGCTGACTGCATCCCGGAGGGAGAAGAAAGGGAGGCGTTCCTAAATATCATACAGGACGGTAAAGACGCTATGTGCGAATCCCTCCAGACGGGCATTGATTCGGCTGACAGTATCAGCAGAGCAATGGCGGCAAGTACAACAACCAGGAGATTCGCTTGGTTGAGAAAGTCTGGTTTTGCGCCAGATGTCCAAGCCAGGCTCTTGAACATGCCATTCGATGGCTCTTCTTTGTTTGGGAAAAAGGCGGATGACAGTTTAGAAAAACTGCAAACATCAAAAGCAGCAGCAAAATCCCTAGGCGCTGCAATCCGTCAGACACCTTTTCGTCCCACAGGAACCTCTGCGAGGAGCAAGTCCTTTCGCTTCTACTCCGCATTCGGAAGAGATGGAGGACGACCGGCTCAAAGGGGACAAAGAAGAACTACCCGAGGTGGATGGGGTAGATATTCAAAAGCCGCAGCAACAGCAGGTGCCTCTTTACCATTGGCATCTGCATCAGCCGCCCCAAAACCACTCAGGACTTCCCTCACAGGACACCTGTAGGAGGCAGGTTGACTCAACATCTGGCGGAATGGCAGGCTATCACGTCAGATGCTTGGGCATTGGAAACAGTTGCCCAAGGTTACTGCCTGCCTCTCCTACGGATACCTCAGAGTCATCCACCGGGGATCAGCTCTCAGAAAGCTCCAGATCCGCTCCTCTTGCAGGAAATTTTGGACCTGCTAGAGAAAGGTGCCATAGAACCGGTACCTGGAGAGGAACAAAGGCTGGTACTCCCCTTATTTTCTCATTCCAAAGAAAGACGGAGGACTGAGACCCATCTTGGACTTGTGAGAATTGAACAAATTCCTCAGGAAAGACAAATTCAAGATGGTAAATCTTTCTCAGATCCTTCAGGCCCTTCAGTTCCAGGACTGGTTGGTATCTCTGGACCTTCAGGACGCTTATTTCCATGTGTCTATCCATCTCAAACACAGGAAATACCTGAGGTTCGCAATTGGCAACTCTCATTATCAAATTCGAGTGCTGCCATTTGGGCTGACCTCCGCCCCGAGGGTCTTCACCAAGTTAATGTCGGTAGTGGCGGCAAGTCTAAGGAGGGAAGGGATTCACGTCTACCCCTACCTGGACGATTGGTTGATCAGGGCTGTATCTTCGGAACAAGCTCAGATCCAGCTAAATCACGTTTGCCACTTCCTTCACAGACTGGGCTTCTCCCTCAATTTAAAGAAGTCACAAATGATACCATCGCAGAGACTCCAGTTCATTGGAGCGATCCTGGACACTTCCCTGGGAAAAGCCTTGCCACCATAAGGGAGGACTCAAGATATTCTACAGATGGTTACCAAGTTCCAAAATGCCCAACGTCTCCCAGCCTTCGACTTTTTGAGGTTGCTAGGCCTCATGGCATCCTGCATTTTCCTAGTGCCAGAGGCTCGCCTGAGAATGAGATCCCTCCAGTGGGCACTGAGGACTCAGTGGTCACAATTCTCAGGAAGAATGACAGATCTTCTTCAGGTTCCTGACAGGGTGGCTCGAGACCTTCAGTGGTGGTCCTGTCAGGAGAACATTCTGAAAGGAGAACAGTTTTGGCAACCCTGGCCGGAGGTAACAGTAGTCACGGATGCCTCACTCACGAGGTGGGGAGCCCACGCCAACGACTTGACCATCAGCGGTCGTTGGTCTCCATCAGAGTCCAGACTACATATCAACCTGTTAGAGCTGAGGGCCATCAGACTTGCGCTGAAGGCGTTCCTGCCAGCTGTACAAGGGAAGAATGTCCTGATAATGACTGACAACACAGTGGCCATGCATTACCTCAACAAAAGAGGAGGCGTAGGATCACTACCACTGTGCAGAGAGGCGATGCAGCTCTGGTTTTGGGCAATCCAAGAAGGAATCTCTCGATCGGCAGCTCACCTAGCCGGAGAGAAGAACTTGACAGCGGACGCTCTGAGCAGGCAGAGCACAGTCTCCCACGAGTGGGAACTAGCTCAGGAAGTCCTTCAAGAGATATTCGCCCTTTGGGGAACCCCTCCGGTGGATCTGTTCGCCACCAGTGTCAACAGGAAGTGCGATCTGTTCTGCTCAAGGGAATTTCCCCCGAGAGGAGCTCTGGGAGACGCGTTCATAGTGGACTGGGAGTTTCCGCTTCTGTACGCGTTCCCACCGGTCCCTGTCATTCCCTGTTGAAAAGATTCCGGAAAACCATGATCCTAATTGCCCCGGATTGGGCCAGGAGAACGTGGTACCCGGACCTTCTAGACTTGTCCATCTGCCCTCCAATTCGACTTCCACTCAGAAAGAACCTACTCTCACAGAAGGGAGGTCAGGTTCTCCATCCAGACATCAAAACCCTCAACCTTCACGCTTGGCTTCTGAAAGGCTGAGGTACAAGGATTGGGACCTCCCTGATGATGTTATGGAGGTGTTGCTTTCGGCAAGGAGGCCAGCAACAAAGTCTTTATACCGCTGCCGTTGGAACAGATTTTGCAGCTGGTGTAGAGAAAAGAATATCGACCCCTTTTCATGTGGTACACCAATGGTTATGTCCTTCCTACTCTATTTGGCGAATTCAGGCCTTCAAGTTGGCACCATTAAGGGCTGTCTCGCAGCGCTATCCATCTTTAAGCGCACTGCGGAAGAACCATCCTATTTCAAGTTACCCTTGGTAATACAGTTTCTAAAGGGGTTAACCAATGTTTATCCCCCAAGACCATTCCAGGTTCCCTTATGGGATTTAAACTTAGTCCTAACTTTCCTGATGGGCACACCTTTCGAACCACTCCATTCTTGTTCGTTAAGATTTCTTACCCTTAAAACTGTTTTATTAATAGCACTTACATCTGCTAGAAGGGTGAGTGAGTTACAAGCTCTTTCTTGTACACCCCCTCATACAATCTTTCACAAAGACAAAGTTGTCCTGCAAGTGAAGCCTAATTTCCTCCCAAAGGTGGTTTCTGAATTCACTCAGTAGATTACCCTGCCATCGTTCTATCCTCCTCCTCATCCGGGGAAAGAGGAAGAGAGGTTACACAGGCTGGACCCTAGAAGGGCTTTAAGTTTTTACATCCGTAGACTGGCTAGGATAAGACAAGCAGACCAGCTGTTTGTAGGCTACACAGGTCACAAGCTGGGGTTACCGATAACTAAGCAGACCATTTCCAGATGGATCATTCTAGCCATTTTGGAATGTTATAAACTGGCAGGAAAAGAGCCCCCTCAAAACCTTAGGGCTCATTCGACCAGAGGTATTGCAGCTTCATCGGCCCTCAAAAGAGGAGTGCCGGTTAAAGACATTTGTGCGGCCGCCACATGGTCGTCCGTCCATACCTTTACACGATTTTACAACTTGGATTCCTCCTCCAGTCAAGAGACTAGGTTTGGAAGGGCTGTATTGCACTCTATTCATCAATAGAAGGCTGCATGAAGTCAGTACTCCCACCTCCAATAATAGAATACTGTTATGGGAGCCTATATAAGATAAGGAATATGTCGGAGGACACAATCCCTTCGAAGAACAAGTTACTTCTTACCTTGTAACGTTCTTTCGATGGGATGTTCCTCCGACGTATTCCTTATTGACCATTCCCATCCATCCCCGCAGTTCTACTTCCCTTGTTGTTGCAGTTTACGCTCCTTCAGGGTGATTAGTCTAGTCCAGACACAAATACTGTGGGCTACAAAACGGAACTGAGCAACGGACGCTGCGCGCGGCCTTTATAGGCAGGATGACGTCGATACGGCGGCTGTCGAGGGACATCGACTCGGCGGACGTCGACACGCAGCGCCCTCTAGAGAAAAATTTTCCGAGGCCAGCAGAGCTGGAAGGAGATATCTAAGATAAGGAATACGTCGGAGGAACATCCCATCGAAAGAACGTTACAAGGTAAGAAGTAACTTGTTCTTCTCATCAAACTACACATTACCAGGACACGCAATCTTTCAAGACTTTATTTATCACTAGAGAATGGTGCAACAGAAAACTTCCACAGAGGCTAATTACTCACCCCACTATTCCACCTTCATAGCCAGACCGCCAAACAGCCAAACCGCACTCGCAGAGCCCTCTACAGGTGCATGCACGCAGCGCTTGCCTTATGTGTCCGCTTCAAGTGATGGGCAGGTCAGCAGTCAACTTCAAAGAAAAGACTCGGCTCCAGCCGAGTTTACACTTTCAAGTGTGTGAGAAATCCTGCCGTTCAAAAGGATGGTTGGGCATTATTGTGAATTTTAGTTTTGGGCTTATTACTTATCAAAGAAAATAAAGCTTATAAAAAACCGCGCAGTGTCAACTTGCCTCATTGGACTGACTAGGACCTCTTATAAATGTATACATATGTGACTTGAATATGGTCAGTTGTACAAGTGATTGTAACCTTATTTAAACAATTTAACTGTTATCGATAATAGTGCAGTTCTAATAGTGTCTACACTGTGCATCTGAACTAATGTGCATGATTGTTACACCGTCAATCTTTACTTTACATCCTCCTGTCATTATTTACAACCGCCATCTGCGTTCACTGTTGAAGAAATAATTTAATGAGCATTGACGTTGACTGTGAGGCATCTATTTCTAAGCGCTACGGTTAAGGGAGTCTGTTGAAGGACGTGCCAGACCTTGGTGGGCAATGACCTGTCACGACTGAGCCACTTAAGCACCAATTGGCACCCTTTTGGACTATTTGATACTCATTCATTACCATAATCCTCCCTGGACAATACATATTCATGTTTTTGTCTTCACCTTCCGTTTACAAGACTTTGGAACTTCCTTATTTAATTTCCCAAACTACATATATCATAATGTACCTTGGAGCAGATCTTTCCCTGGCTATTCCTATGCAGCAGTCTTCGAACTACAACCCCCAGAAGCCTTAAATATCAGTGCTGCTTTCACTTTCCTAGGACCATAGAGGGAGGAGGCAGATTACCTTCAGGTGTGATGCTCCATGTGCTGCCAATGAGCCTGCTTCAGCAGAGGGCGGGTCAGTATTTAAGCAGCTGCCAGCAGGAGCTCATGGCTCTTGCATCGGGTTGGCTCCCAGCCCTTAGTGCTTTGATCCTTGGATTTCTGCTGTTTCCTGTTGCTGCCAGAACCTGCTCCTGTGCTCCCTTCCTTGCAGCCCTGCTACTCTGCTTACACTCCCCTGCCTTCTGCCCTGCACCTCTGCTTCCTGCATTGCAGGCCTGCTACCCTGCTGGCAGTCCTCTGTTCCCTGTCAGCAGCCCCTTGCTCTCTACCACCTGTTATCCTGTGTCTTTGTTCTGTGCCCATAGTCCATGTACTCGGGTTTCCCTGTTATCCTTCTGCAGTCCTGCCCTTGTTATTCATGTCCATAGTTACAGTTCCTTGTTACCAGACTTTACTTCAGTCCTTGCTATCAGTCCTGAGTTTTATTTGTTCCTAGTCTATCGTTCTGTCACATGTTCCTTGATTCTGGTCCTTAGTTTCTAGTCTGATGTTCCTGTCTCCTGTACCTTTGCACTTTGTGCCTTTTCTTCTTGCATTCCTCTTTCATTCCTGGTCTCTGTCCTGAACTTTGCTTAATTTGACTTCTATTCTTCCCTGGATTTTTCTGTTGCTGTTCTTGTCCTCACTTGTGCTTGTGTTATTACTTTGTTCAGAGTTTGGAGGCTGGGTTTCTCAGCAGGCAATCTGTGCCCCTTTCCTTTGTCGCGTTTCAGTATTGCACCTTGTGCGATATTGTGTGCTGGTTCCTGCTTCAGGAGGCAGTCCTTGTTCAATTCCTGCTGGATTGGTGCAGGCTTCAGTATTGAGTACGGTTTCCTTTTGCGTGCCTTGGGGTCCAGACACAGATATCCACTCCTTTCCATGAGCATTCAGAGTGGGGCCCTCTAACAGGAACCAGCTCAGAAGGCTAGATTTTCACCAGACCCCATAGGAAACTCCCCTCCCCACCCATTCTGTTTGTACCACAATTGGGAACCTGTCATGTTTGTCCGGCCTGCCTCTTTGTGTTCACTGCCTTTGTTGCATGTCTGTAGTTGTTGCCTATCCTTTCTTGTCTACAGGACTCTTTACTCCTGTCACTTGTGCACTTTTCTCCCCTTGGCTTTGTGGCCATGTCTCTGCCCGGAAGCCCCTGACATCAACTGGAACAGTTTTTGAGGAGCGGAGGCTTAGCTATTCTTAGGTCTCTGTGGTGAGAGACCTTGGTTCATTCTAGGAAATGGGTTAGGTAGTACCTCGGGACCTCAATAGGACGACTTTTTCAGAGCAGCAGATGGCCCTCGTTAAGAGTAGCTGCTTCCTCTTTGTTTTAGCAGCATTATCTGATCGAGATCGGTGCGTTGTGGGTCCAGCTTACTCCGGTCTGTGTGTCTTAGGGTTTTATTGTGAGGTACTGACCAAGTCCTTACAGGGTACTTGAAGCCTTGCTTCTGCAATATGCTGCAAAGTCCCTCGATCTCTTAGGAAGGCTTAACAGGGGCTTCTGAGTCGTGCAATCAGTACTGATCCCACATGGGTGGCCAGTAGGGCTCCCTGCACTGACTGGGAGGAGTGAAACTCCTCTTGCATGGGTTATTAATGTGCTCCCTACTTTATCTGATAGATGCACCCACCTCCCTGGCAAGCAGGACTGGATCACATTCACCCTCTCCACCTGAAACGGACTAGTCTGCTCTTGGGTGTGGGCTTAAACCCCTTCTCTAATTTGCATACTGTGCACAGGTGGGAAACCCTTTCCAGCAATGTCTGCAAGAATACTGCAGTCGGTCTGTTGCAGACTTGCAGCAAAGCTTCCCACAGGAGAGAATGGGCGAGATTTACTTGTACATTTACGCATAGCTAACCAAAGGAAACCTCTCCACTTTCCAAGAGCCAACCATCCGTCTCACTATCATTTTCAGCCTCTGCCCACCTAGCGCTCTGAGGGTGATGTATCCCCACAAAGTGGGCCTGTGCATATTTATTATCCCCTATGGGTGGTTATACAGAATTGCTTTTAACGTTTCAGAGTCTACAGAAAGAATTCACATGGACATTTCTTGTTCTTTTTCCACCCACAGGTCCGGGAACATTAAAAATCGACTTTGTTGGTGAATTGAACGATAAAATGAAAGGCTTCTATCGCAGTAAATACACAACCAATTACAGCGAGGTGCGCTACGCTGCTGTGACCCAATTTGAGGTATGAATACCGTTGCTTTTATTTTCCTATTTTCCTTGCTGGTGCTGTTCCTGGATGTTCTAAGGGCACTCGGGCATCTTTGAGGTTGGAAGCGCATGGGATGTTTTGAACAACAAATGACTAACCACCATGAAATTTCACGTTGTGAAGCCTCTACCTAATTGCTTGTAACTAAGCACGGTCTAAAAGCACTGGTATTGCGCGCTACTTTCGTTAAACTGTCTCTAGCATTTTTTTCTTGCTTTCTCTCCCTCTTGGCCTCGTACATTCTTAGGTTTGGCCTTCCTGTGCTTGCCTCTTGAATTCTATGTTGTTCCCTGTGTTTTTATTTATTGATTTTCTAAGCACTAGCTGCAGGCTCACTTCATTGCACTAAGAAGTGAACATTGGTGGCTTGCAAATGGAAAAATGGGTTAACAGTAGCTGGGAAAGCTCTGGAAAACACACAATCACACTATATTGCTAGTCATTCATTGCACTGCATTGAATATGAATTCGATTATTACCTTGAACTCTATATTGGGTTGTATCGAACTACTGTAGCAGTCTTTAGGCGTCACAGACGGGTATATACCAAGGTTTTTGATGCTGCTCAACTCCAAGGTAATATACATTTCCATTACTTTACAGTATGAGAGTTTTAATTCTATTGTGAAATATTGAATCAAGGCTTGATAGATAAGAACAAAGCAAAGAGGAGTTGCTATGTAGTCACTGAAATAGATGGCAAACTTATAAAAGTTCGGGTATTCTTATATTATATTTTCTCTTATTGATTAGGCGATTCATTTATTTTGTTTATGCACCTTAGTATGTCCAATTGTACATAATCATAAAGCCATGTATTTATGCATACTACTGATTCAGTGCTCTGTTTTCAGAGACCTTGTTGCTGGCTATGACCATATACGATTATTATTTCAGGTAGCTTTGCACCTTTAGTATGCATTATATTCACACGACTCGTCCCTATTTATATTAAAATAAGTTACTGTAAGGCTGAGAAATGTCTAAAATGTTTTTTTATGGATAAGATTACCTTTTGCCTTGCAATGTTTTTTCTTTTTTCAATTCAATATATTTAGGCATGTTAATTGAATTTATAATTGTTGTAGCTGATTTTTGTGGTGGGTTTCCGATCTGAATAAACCTGCAACAATAAGTATGCATTCTATTACTGAGAAGGAGGGGAGTATGTTTAAACGTCTTTTACTTTTTCAAGCGTAAAAATACATTTTTATAAATTCTCATCAACCCTTCTTTATGTACTTTCTCCAAATCTTCAAACACATAAATCATGCACATATTTTTAACCATTCCCGTCAGTTTAAGGTCTTTTGAAATCACTTGAGTCCAGGCCTATCTTTATTTGATGTGAAATACGGTCCGGCTTCAACACTCAAGAATTAACTATGCTAGTAAAGTGATTGAAGGTATGGAAAAAGACATTGGTAAATGAAAGAACATTCAACTGAATATTTGGACAAAAATAAATACAATAAAAAAAAACTCCTCCCTAAAGCTTTGTATATTATTCAATCATTACTTCTACCATTCTCTAAGATGATTAAAACAAATGGACAGTCTTTAAATTAAAATGTATGCATTGGGGAATCTGAGGATACAGTAACATGCAATGTTCAAAAAAGGGTGTAAGGGGTTTGGCTGTCAAGATTTGGGTAAATATGAAGGGTTTTTACTTTTTAAAAATCAGCCTTCTTTTTTAGACAGAATGAGGTAGATTCACTGACATGGTTAGGCATTAAGGCTCAATCAATTGCTCCGTTTTTATGTTGGATAACATTTATTCCATACAAGAACTGTTGCAGGCAGGCAAATTGTTACCTACAATATTAAGCACACAGAAGTAATTGATTACATGGCTAGAAGAAAACGCACAAAATATTTGGTTTCATAGGAGTGCTTCCTTATGGAATAATTCAGCTTTTCAAATAAATAGAATGTTATAGAGAAATTACGTGTAAATGTAAATGAAAGGTAGGTGAAGGAGAATTAATAATTTACATTCACTAGTGTGAGAATTCTTATGACAAATTCTCAATTAGCTGAGAGACCAAAGATCTGTGAATTATTCAATTCTCCACCTCCGATGGGATCCACTTTTCTCAAATGTATGCCTATGCAAACTGAAATCATTGACGGATGGAACCGCTTCAGCCACAAGTGGTCAACAGAACTAGAATATGAAATATCTAAGGAAAACTGGGAGACAGTAACTGGATGGCCTGCCAGGAGGAAATTAGACCTCAACCTGTGTTATAAACAATTTTCTTTTTTTTCCCCTCTTTTTCAAACTAACTTTGGCAGAAATGAGCAGCATAGTTGAAATGTATCAGCAGGACACTGAACCAAGCATATTCCTCGCAGGATCAAAGCAGAGTGCCTTCCATGGAAATCATAGCACACATCAGCTTGCAGTTTTCACCCCTGCCTTTGAAACATCAGAGGCGCATCAGAAACTGGGGGTAAAAACATTTTCCTTGCTACATAATAAATACCCAGCTAGTTGGTGATACCCGCACACTATATTATCAGCCATGCTAGGGCTAATGCTCTCCTCTGCACTCTTAATCGAATTAAAGCTCCTTTTATACAAACAGGTCATAGGTATTTTCTTTTTCAGAAGCTGAGTCGAGGTTTTTGTTTGTTCAAAACCTACTAGCCACTAACAAAGCCACCTCCACAATAGCCTTAAAAGAAGTTTTAATGGCTTATGTCCTCCCACAAATTCCTCATCTTTGATATATCCTTATCCTGCTTTGCAGTCTAGGAAAATTGTCGACGGCAGAGGGCGCTGTTCTGGCATAGTCATTGTCCCTCGCTGGTTACCATTTCCGCGTCCGAATGTGTTGATAGTATAAATAGCACACACTGCAGCCTTTGCCTCAATTCCGTTTTCCTGCAAGCACAGCACCCTCCAGAACAGTTCGCTTCAGCGATTCTACTTCATATTGAATTCCTCTATCATGTGTACGCCGAAGAGATGTACGGACTGTGACTTGGAGGTCAATTGCAGATCTTCACAGAATATGCCTCTGGCGCCTCACAAAGGAGTGCGAAGTAATCGGGTGCAGCTCCTGCCGGTCGATGCCCAGTAAGGCCTTGAGAGACAGTCGAAAATCACTTTACGTTGGTCGGTTCCTAAATCCACCATCTTCTCCGAAGAGAAAATCTTCCGAGGGTAGGAGCTTTACTGTAGACAAGTTTCCAGAAAGACCCAAGTAATGCTCCAAACATTCCAAGCAGTCAAGATCTAGAAGCGATTCCTGTCGCTCTTCGTTTTGATCATGATGAAAGAAGTCGAAACAGTACCTAGCTGCTTGCCTTAAAGATGCCAGTGGTCTGGATACCTCCCCTAAGGTGGATTTTGACATGCCTGATGTGAATGTTCACCCTTTCAGCCATCACTGTTTTTGCTTTGCTCACCCTAATGCAGTAAATAGAACCGTTATGAACAGGGTGATAGAATATTTGGGATTAAGGGGTGTACTGTGAAGAACAAACTTGGGATGACCTTGTGGAACTCCTGGATAGAGGCCCTCCTAAGGAGCCTGTGAGGTGGGTGGCAGATTGACCCAGCCTCTGCAAGAATATTATTGCATTACTTCAAATGCATGGGCCCTTCAGATAGTGGCCAATTGTACAAGACCTCCAGATTCTCCCCCAAGCGAGCAACCTCTTCAGGAACCAGATCCGCTCCTTCTGCAGGAGATTTTTTACTTGTTGGAGAAAGGTGTCATGGAAAGGGTACCTGTACGGAACAATACCACGGTTGGTACTCCACCTATTCTCTGGTTCCCAAGAAAGATGGAGGACTGTGACCCATCTTGGATCTGAGACGCTTTAACAAGTCTTCACCAAATTGCTCACTGTGGTGGCAGTGAATCTAAGGGGGGGTGGGATTCACATCGATTGGCTGATTAGAGTCCTTTCTCCTGAACAGGCTCTGGAACATCTCAACAGCACATGCCACTCTCCACAAAGCAGGCTTCTCCCACAACTTCAAGAAGTCCCAGGTGACACCTTCCCAAAAGCTTCAATTAATTGGAGTAGCCCTGGACTCTTCCTCTGGGAAGGCTTTGCCTCCCACGTTGAGGGTTCAACGAATCTTGCAGATGGTTACGAGATTTCAGAATGCCAAATATCTACCAGCATTCTACTTTCTGAGCCTCATGGCATACTGCATTTTTCTGGTGCTGGAAGCCTGCCTAACGATGAGGTTCCAATTTTCAGGCAGATGACGGATCACCTTCAGGTCCTAAGCAAGGTCGCACAGGGTCTCCAGTGATGGGCCTGCAAAGGGAACGTGATGATAGGGGAACCTTTTTTGCTTCCCTGTCCAGAGATAACAGTAGTCACAGATTCTTCCAACACAGACGGAGGAGCTCAAATGAATGATCTTACAACCAATGAACTTTGGTCCCCATCAGAATACAGATTACACATAAATCTTTTAGATCTGAGGGCAATCAGACTGCGCTGTTGGCCTTTTTGCCATCCGTACAAGGAAACCACTTCCTGTTAATGATGGACAACACAGTGGCCATGCACTACCTCAACAAAACTGGAGGTGTAGCGCCACTACCAATGTGCAGGGAGGAAATGCAGCTCTGATTTTGGACACTACATAATGAAATTTCTGCCGGCTGTTCACCTAGAAGATGATACGAGGGCAGATGCTCTGAGCAGACGGAGCACGTTCTTCCACGAGTAGGAGTTGGCTCGGGAAGTCCTTCTAGAGATCTTTGCCCTTTGGGGAACTCCCTCAAGTGGATCTGTTCACATCCAGGAAATGCAACCTGTTCTGCTCCAGGGAATTTCCTCAGAGAGGAGCACTGGGGTCCACGTTTGTAGTGGACTGGGAATTTCCACTCCTGCATATTTTCCCACCAGCCCCAATCATTTTCATGTCATCAGGAGATTGAGAAAGTTCAGGAAGTCCATGATCCTAATTGCTCCAGATTGGAACAGGAGGACGTGGTACCCGGACCTTCTAGACCTATCCACCTGCCATCCATCCTGTCTGTGGGCCTTCTCTCACAAGAGAGAAGCAGTCTTTTACACCCAGAAATGAGAACTTTGAACCTTCACAACTGGTTTCTGAGAGGTTAAGATGCAAAGATTGGGACCAGCCGCAAGACGTGATGGAGGTGTAGCTTTTGGCCAGAAGACTAGCAACAAAAGCACTATACTGCTACCTTTTTAAAACATGTTTTTCAGCTGGTGTAGAGCTAAAGATTTAGATTTTCACTTGCAATACACCTGGAGTGCTTTCCCTTTGCTGCACCTAGCCCATCAGGGGCTGCAGGTGGCTACTGTCAAGGATTACCTGGTGGCCTTATCTATCTTCAAATGCACACCAGAGCAAGGCTCTTACTTTAACATGCCAATTGTAATTAATTTCCTCAATGGATTGACAGAAACTTTCCAACCGTCCCCTTTCTGATCCCGTCTTGGGATTTGAACCGGGTATTAACCTTCTTAATGGGAGCTCCATTTATCCTCTCCATTCTTGTCCACCCTGGTTATTAACCATGAAAATCTTTTTGGTAACCTTCACTTCTGCTTGCAGAGCGAGTGAGCTAAAAGCCCTGTTATGTAAACCTCCTTTTATAATATTTTCCAAGGAGAAGGTAGTCTTGAGGGTTTGTTCCTCCTTTCTTCCCACCGTCTGGCACAGAAAATACTACTAATGGTTTTTCATCCACCTCCTCACGCTTAAAAGGATGAAGAGGCTACATAGGCTAGACCCAAAAAGGACTCCTAGCCTCTACATTTCTAGGATGGAAAATGTCAGGCAAGATTACCAACTATTTGTTATATAGTCCAAAGTCTAGGCCAGGCCGTTACCAAACCGACTTTATCCCGTTGGATCATCCTATGCATTTCTGAGTGCTATTCCATTGCGGGAAATGATGTACTTGAAAACCTAAGAGCCCATTCTACCAGAGGAATGGCTACCACTTTGGCTCTTCAGAGGTGTTCAATGTACATTTGTAATGCTGCTACATGGCCGTCATCGCACACTTTCTCAAGACATTATTGCTTAGGCACTGTCTGGTATGGACGCTCGGTTTGGAAGAGCAGTTCTGCACAATGTTGATCAGTCGTGACAAAAATCCACTTTTCCCACCTCTGTTTACAAAAACTGCTATGGGAGTCTATCAACGATGAATCCGTGGGAGGACATGATCCATAAGAAGAACAAATTACTTAACCCTGGACATTTTTCTTTCTACTGGATGTTCCTCCCTCGGATTCCTCATCGCCCTTCCAGCCTACTCCTCTGACTGTGGGTGAGTTTGTTAATATGCCTCCAACGCCCATGCAGGTTATATAATCCTCCAGTCCGCTGTACATAAAGAGGGGTAAAACTTTGAACTGAGGTAACGGGCACAGTGCATGCTATTTATACTACAATCAACATTGTGTCCGGATGTGGGAATGGTAACAGTTGAGGGACATCGACTCGATGCCGCACTGCGCCCTGTGCTGTCAAACCTTTTTCCGAGACTGCAACGCAGGATATGGGTATATAAAAGATGAGAAATCCGTGGGAGGAACATCCAGTAGAAGGAACATTCCGAGGGGCAAGTCATTCAGTCCCCTGGCTGTTAGGCTGCCATCATAGTGTCTTTTAGCCTGACATCCAAGCAGGCCTTTGAGGCCATGATTCCACCGGCAGGGTACGATCAGACTACTGATAAATTGAGAACTGGCTCGGTCCGTTTCACAATGAAGGTGGCTTTTTTACAGATCTCGCTCAAATCGGATAGGCGGGGTCAGTCAACAGTGATGTACATTTGCCCATGGTTTGATCTGAGTAGGACACCATTATGCCCAAAGGGCAAAGGAATTCTTTGTGCCAATAGACCTGTAGTGCAGCTAGCCTCCTTTTGTGTGGGCTTCAATTTATCTGAAACAGTGTGTCCTCCCTCTGATGTATGGAGTTCCACAGGCGCTAACGCCTAGTGCTCGGTTGGGGTAAACCTGGGCTAGCGGCTCATAGTTGTCTATCTATGGGTGGTAAGATGGGTGACCCTCTTCATAATCGGCACCACTCCCTACTGAACCTTTTTATTTTCTGTTCATTCTGCAGAGATTTGTGTTTCCAGTTGGGGCAGTAGGTGCCTCAATCCTGCAAATAGAAGCAGCAGGTATCTTGGGGGTTAGGTTAAGGGGTTTATAAACTGGGCTGTTGAGGTAAGGTATGGCCCTGCACACTCAAAACACAGCATGCATTGCAGATATGGCCCCAAACGGATATACAAACCGGTACCAGTGTATCATAAACATGCAATCCATTAAATGACAAAATTATGCTTAAAGGCACAAGAGCATGGAGCTCTGAGATGGCTACATTCTTCGTAATTGCGCCTATGAATAAAGAGCTTTTGATGGCTGGCAAGGAGTGATGAGCTGGGAAGGAGAGGGAGAGAACAAACCACAAGGTGAGCTAGGGGCCTGGCACTAAAGTTACTGTACGTTAGTTATCCCCACAGCCTTAGCGTTCACTTCAGCAAATGCAAGCAGTGTGCATGCTCGAGGGGGCAAGCCATTGGGGTAACACTCCTATGCTGAGCCTCAACTCATGGGAAATGCTGATTGTCATGCTTCAGGCGGCCAGAAAAGTCTGAGGCAAAGTCTGCAACCCTGACAGCTCTCTGTAGCACTTGGCAAACGCTTGTGTTGCATTCACACAAAGAATCAAGTGGGGTGTGGATAAACCCCACCACAGGACATGCTATTGTGAAGGGGAAAATTACATCCAGCACCAGAATAAATACATAGTAGGCGCAGTACAGGGCCACACTGCTGTAAAGTAAACACACAATTTACCACTATGAAATTATCCCCATTTACTCCTACGTCCTGTCCCTTTTCCTTCATTCTGATGGGAGTCCGTCACGTGCAGAACGCCTTTTGCATCCCAAACAATTAAACGTCCTCCCACTCTCCCTGCCAGTTGGTCCTTTTTACCGCTCAGCAGGACAGGACTCGACGCTCTATGCACCTCTGCAAACTTGTTTCCTTTTGCTGCTTTTGTGTACCCTCATGAAAGGTTTTTTTCTTTAAAATTCTTTACAATGTTTATTCACTGCCATACCTTCGTCATATACTTTAATACTTGTGATAACAAAATTTGCATCCTACGTCTGGGGCTTGCCCGTCGTGCCTGACTCTCAGATCCTGTGCACTTCAGTGACTTAGTTGGTGGGTGGAAGGACCTTTTCGGACATCAGAGGGCCGCTTCTCCAACAGACTTCAAACCCTCATGAGCTGCCAAGATCGATTATTTTAACGCAATCATCAGTGAGATTGACTCAGCTTCCTAATTCTCCAGTCACACCCACATCTACAATTGGGCCAAGCCTTCCTCAGACCTCCGGGCCTGCCCCCATAGAAACCCCTACCATGCCGGCACTAATTGACCCTCTTCCATCAGCTCCCCAGCAGCTCAGAATGTGGCTTTTGCTGTTCCTCTGGACAAATATTCGTTCAGCGAAGCAAAGGATGACATTCACCATTCAGCTAAGGCTTTTCATGACAGGATGCTTGGACTGGTGGAATTCTTAGGACTTCCCACTTCTGGATCTGTAATCTGGATGTCTTGGCAGAGCCTAACAAAATCTGATAAAAGCCTTGCACAGTGCAAGCCACAGTAGGAAGCTCAAGGCCCATTACAGGCCCTCTTCACAGAAATTGTGCATCACGACTCACCCTCAACCAAACTGTGATGGTAGCGAAGCTAAGTCTTCTACGGTTGCCAGCTCCTCCTTTTCATCACCAGCCTTATGGCTTAAGGAGGGCCATTTTTAGCAGGTGTACGGTACCATGGTTTACACCAATGCACCCCTACACTTCAGACAGTCTAATGCAGAATCACTTCTGGCCGCTGCCCACCAGAAGCTTTTGGGGCAGATACTCTATTTCCAGGCTTTCCTTCTGATGGACAAGCAGCTATCCTTTAAAGCTGGCATGGTGGAGGCCAAGCGAATCGCTCAGGACCTCCTTCAGGCATCAGTACACCACACCGATACTGTAGATGCATGTCAATGGGTGCTGACATGCGGATGGTTGATTTGGATGGATTATACCAGATTCTCACAAAACGTTCAGCATTTTGACAGTTGGGAACTATTCCATCTGTCCACAGTTGATGAATAAGTGTACGTAGACTGCAAAGTGTCTCGTGATCCTTTCCAAACTGACCCACAAGTCCTTTCAGCAGTGTGCTTTCTACAAGAATGCTAGACACAGGTAATTTAGAGGCTTTTGTGTTTATCTGAACAGGAAAGACGGTGACCCAGCGACCATAGAAGGAAGCATTTGCGGCTTCACCAGATCACCCTCTCCAGCTTCAGCAGACCCAAAGAAGCAGGGACATGACAAATCGGGTCCAGATACCAGTCTGCTTCAGGGTACCCTGCCACTTTGCGCACCGCAGACCATTTCCCAGGACGCTCGGACAGTGTCCATAGTCTCATTGGCTACCATCTCTCTATTCTTCTACACTCTCCCTCTCCCCCAGCTGGATTCTACCCCATGGGGAGGTCAACAATCTGATCCCCATGGAAGCCATAGATGTTGTTCCCTCAGGCCAGAGGGGCTAGGGCTTCAACACCCATCTATTTTCTGTGCACAATCGGAACCTAGCTGGTTTGCACGGAATCCTAGACCTTTCTACCTTCAAACATTTCCTCCCTAACGAAAAGATCACCATGGTACCGTCTAGCCATATAATGGGATCAGTTCAAGTAGACGACTGGGTTTTTACCTTGGACCTCAAGGACGCAGACTTGCACATTCCCATCTGTAACCTCATTAGTTTCCTGAGGTTCTCCATCTGTGAGAGGCATTTCCAGTACAGGGCCCTTCCCCCTTTGGATTTAACTCTGCTCTGGGAGTATTTACGAAACTGATGAAAAGTCGCCAGCCCCCAACATCTGAGCAGGCTACACGTCTTGGTGATTGGCTGGTCTGAGCTCCTTCTGCACCCCAAGAAATCGCATCGGCTCAAGCAACGACGGGCACTCTTCAATCTGGCTTTCTCCAATATTGGATCTTACATGGATTTTCATGCTTATCACTATTCCCCATCGTCGGGCTGGGAATCCTCGGTAATGTTAAAGCAGCTTTGCTTTGAAGCCTAAACTGCTTGTCACTTACATAATCCATTGCTGTTACTTTGGGTCATACTGCCATACCAATGACGTTAGCCCTACTTAGCTTCCTCCCGGACAGCCATCTTCAGAGATTTGCTGCATGTTTGTCTTGTAAGTCCTCGTTATTTGATTCCTTGAATTTTTCGACTTCAAATATTTTGACTATTTTTGATTGTTTCTTCGACTGCATCACCTAAATGACTACTGGTAGCAGGGATTCGTGGCGGTGAAGTTCCAGACCATCCAGGGATCTTCTGCTAGTGGAGAACTTCTTGGGGAGCCCGTCTCCACGGGGTTATGGCGTATGCCAGGAAGAAGAGTCTCATTAGGCCCTGCGCCAAGTGCGGGCAAACAACTGTTTTTGTAGACGATCGCCACACAGAATGCATTTATTGCCTGCTTCCGGAACACGAGGTGAACCGCTGCTCCATCTGCCAGGCACCATCCTCTAAAACCAGGAAGTACCACCGCTGACGGTTGGAGGAAGGTGAGAGGGCTGCTGACTTGACCTCGGTCCGCAGTCATGCCTCAACCACAAAAAAAACTCCCTCTGCGAAGAGGTAGAGATCTCAGGAGTATAGTTCCCAGGAGAAGAAACCTAAGGGGGTTAGGGAGTCATGGACATACGTTGCATAGTTAGACTACCACTCTGTTGAAGACTGCGTCGGCAGCCAAGTCTCCATCTGCATCAGCAGTCATGTTGGGTACGCCATCCGTGATGAAGGGCTCATCCACTGCCCCGTTCACTGCTGCGCAGTCTATACCAATGACCACAATTGTTTCCGACAACATAACACCATTTGGTGACAGCATCACCATTGACGGATTGCTCCTCCATGGGTCACAAGTGCAGTTCTTAGTCAACGGCTGTCCTGTCTATGACCCATAATTCAAGACTTCTAACTCTTCGATTATAACACTGTCCACGATCAAATCGTCGACATCCACGGTCACGGTAGTCTCTAAAGTTGTGCTGCCACCTAGGCCAGCGTCAGCACTATTGTCGATGACCTCTCTGGGTCCAAAAGTGGCTTATTTTCCAAAACCCACGAAGGATAAGCCTTTGATCAACTTTATGCATGTGGCCACAACAAAACCACCTGTCCAAGTGCTGCAATGGAGGCTTTATTTTCAAACCCACTGCAGCCTTTAGCCTTGATCATCTGCTCCTGTACCCAAGGACTTGCCACCAGTTCCTGGACTATCTATTTCTTCAACCCCAGTGCAGCCTGCACCCAGGGACTTGTCGCCGGAGAATTTGTCAACTTTTCAGTCTCTGGTAACTGAGTTACAGCAACGACTACCCCTTCCGGACCCTCAGGGTGCTCCTAGGGTTTGTCCCACGCGGCCTCCTGAGGAGGGATTATCTCAGCTTCCACAACCAGCACTAGAGTTTTTACACCCTGTGGCTGCTCTTACAGACACAGATACAGGTTAGGATACAGACTCTTCCCAGGGTACCCATACAGCCGATGAGTGCGATGACCTGGTTCTGGCAGATGGCGAGAACCCAGATGCCGATTTACCCTTCACGAGTTTGCCACCGGAAACAGAAGAAGGATTTCCTGTTTCAGAGGAGGGAGGCCTCAGGAAATCTGTCGTAGCTATACAGGTTTCTGCAAGATTAGAAACTGGTCTGTTCTACAGTGCCAGTGGTGGTAGAACACTACCAATTTCCACCCAGACGTAAAATCCATAGACATGCCTTTTGACGTCAACTACCTCTTTGGCAAGAAGGTTGACAAGATCCTTCAGGCAATGAAAACGGACACACTGCCCGCTCCCTAGGACCTCCAGCAGCAGAGGCAGTCCTTTCGTTCTGGGAAGGGAAAACTCTCCAGATCTTCCGGGGCATATCAGCATACATCTTACTGTCAACCCTCTTGTACCTCCTCGTATTAGGCCTACAGAGGAAGAGCACAAGCGTACAGGGGAATTCAAAAGCAGCACAGATCCACCACGTGCCCACAAGCTCCAAAGCAAGCCTGACCAGACTCTGGTCCTGGGTCTGCACTTCAGCACACCAGTGGGAGTCTGGTTGTCTCATTTTTTTTTTTTTTTTCAATTTTGTTTTATTGGCATTTTCATAATATAACAAAAGGGCGCAGAACATTTTCACAAATTGTGCAAGTAACAGGCCCAAACCCCCCCCCCCCCCCCCCACCCACCCCAAACACCCCCACCCCCCCCCAAAAAAGGAAAAAACCAAAAAACTTAGTCCTCATAGCGCCGTTCTGCTGGGGAGCCACTATGTAAGCTCCGAGAGTCTGGAGCTCCTGGAAGAGCGAGAGCATTAACTATTAGAAATGGCTGAAGAACTACCATCCTCCCCCGGGCCGAGGGCCCTGTCCGCTCCTTGTCCCCCTTGAGGATCAGTGCACATCCCAACCCCATGTCTGCTGTGCCTCGTACCAGTTTGCGTGGAAAGAGCCCAAATTATTGTTCATCATTGCCGTCAGTTTATCCATCAGGTACATGTTTTTTACCTTTTTTAACCAGTTCTCCTTCGATGGGGTCTCCGGGCTCTTCCATTTCTGGGCCAGTGCTACCCTTCCCGCCCTTAGCATTGTCTCCCACATCCTAGGGTATCGGGGAATGTCCGAGTCCTCCGGGGGGAGGCCCAGCAGCATTGTGAGGGGGTTCTGGGGGAGAAGCTCATCAGAAACTTCGGCGATCCAGCCCCTCACCTTCTCCCAGTATGCCTGGGCTTTCGGGCAGTGCCACCACATGTGCCCTCTCGTACCGACCTGGCCACATCCCCTTGGGCATGCGGGGGACACTCCCGTGTACATTTTAGCCAACTTCATTGGTTCTCTGTGCCACCCCTGTAAAATCTTGAAGTTGTGTTCCATGTCTGCCGTGAATAAGTTCCCATGGAAGGCTATTTTAAATATTCTCGCCCAGGCGTCCTCCGAGATCTCATCCCCCGCTAAGTCATTCCAGAACGAGCGGAACCCCCTCCTCTCCCCTAGGTTAACCGTGTTCAGTAGCTTGTACATCCCTGATACCGCACCCTTCCTGGAGGTTGCCGAGTCCAGGAGCTTCTCGAAGGGGGTCAGCTGTCTTTTCAGGTTCTGGCCCCAGGCCTGGTCACATAGAATTCCCTTCAGGCGAATGTATTCAAATATGGAGAGGGACCCCTGACCGAGGGCGTCCCTCAGTTCCTCATATGGCCGGAATTCTCCTTCTCTGAACATCTGCCCCGCCCACTCCATTCCCATGTCTGACCACGACTGGGCGTTGCGGAACCCCCTGCTTCCCAGATTGAGGGGGTGACCCCAAAGAGAGGACATCGGTGATGGCCATGATGTTAGGTGTGCCGTCTGGGGACCCTCCCTCCAGATCGTCCAGAGGACTCCCAGGGTTGGGTGGGTTTTGAGTCTGTTCGGAATAAACTTGCTAGGGGCCCAAAGGAGGTCTCGAATCTTTAGTGGGTGGGCGTCCATGTCCTCCAGGTATGACCAGTAAGTGCCCATCCCCTCTTTCATATGTTCTAGGAGGACGCGTAGTTGGGCTGCCCGGAAATAGAGTTGAAAGTCTGGTAACCCAAACCCTCCCTCCTCCCTCGGTAAGGTCAGGACCCTATTGGCAGTTCTCGGGGTCTTACCCTGCCATATGAATTCCCGCACCGCATTCTGGAGGGCTCTGAAGGACTGGTCAGGGACTACAGATGGGAGGGCGGTGAAAAGATATAGAAGTCGCGGGAGAATGTTCATTTTCACAGCCGTCATGCGGCCGTACCAAGACAGAATCATAGACCTCCACCTCCTCAAATCAGCGGTGATTCCTGCCACAACGGGATCGTAGTTAGTAGGGGCTAGATTGGTTAAGTCCCGAGTAAGGAGGACTCCCAGGTATCGAATGGAGGCCTTTCCCACCGATATTCCCTCCAGGCTGGCGAGGGCGTCCAAGCCCGGGTCCCGGGTTCTCATACGGAGCAGGACTGATTTGGACGCGTTGATCTTGAGACCAGAGAAACGCCCGTAGGTAGCCATCAAGGAGAGGAGCGGGGGGAGCGAGGATTTCGGGTCTACTAAGTAAGCCATGATGTCATCCGCAAACAGGGAGAGCTTAAATTCCACCTCCCCCCTCTTAATCCCCTTAATCTCTGTGTGGGCTCTGACTGCTATGGCTAGAGGTTCCATGGAGAGGATATAGATTAGAGGGGAGAGCGGGCATCCCTGTCTTGTCCCCCGCGACAGGGGGAAGGGCTCCGACAGCCCACCATTGACTTGGACCCTGGCCCTCGGGGCCCTATATAAAGCCGCCACCCATTCCCTGATGTGTGGACCAAAGCCCATTTTTTGGAGGGTAAGTTCCATGAATCTCCACTCCACCCTGTCGAACGCCTTTTCCGAATCTAGAGACAGGACGCTCGCGTCCAGGTCTGACCTCTGGGCATAGTGCATCAGGTCTATGGTCTTCCGGATGTTGTCTGAGCCCTGTCTCCCCCTAATAAATCCTACCTGGTCGCCATGGACCAATTTCGGCAAGACCCCCTCCAACCGTCCCCCAAGCACCTTGGCCAGGATCTTCACGTCAACATTCAACAGGGAGATGGGTCGGTAGGAGGAGCATTCCCTAGGATCCCTGCAGTCCTTGGGGAGCACCACAATAATTGCCTCCATCATGGAGTCCGGAAGAGACCCCCCCTCCAGCACCGCGTTGAACACTTTTACCAAATGGGGGGAGAGGGCCGAGCGGAACCTTTTGTAAAAGTAGACAGAGTACCCGTCCTCGCCCGGGAAGTGCCCACCTTCATTCCTCCAATCGCACGCTCTACCTCGTTCTCGGTCACCGGGCCCTCCAACCCCTCCGCTATCTCCCTGGTCAGGGCCGGGATCTGGATTGAATTCAGGAACCCCACCATCTCCGCCTCCTCCCCATTGTACTCGGACGAATATAATTTCTCATAATATCGGCGGAAGGCTTCGCCAATGTGGGGTGTGTCGTGGCCTACCTTTCCCACCTCGTCCTTAACCTCTTTCACTAATCGGCTTTTCTGCACCTCCCTCAGTTTCCAAGCCAGAATCCTGTCCGCCCTGTCCCCTTTTTCATAGTACTTTTGTTTGACCAGTTGGAGACTCCTCTCCGTCTTGTGGAGGAGGAGATCCTTCAATTGGAGTCTGTAGTCGTCCAATGCGGTCACCTGCTCGCTGTCTAGGGGAACCGTGGGGAGACCCCCAGGTTGGAGTAGGGCGATTTTCTCCCTGAGGTACCTTTCCTGGCCCTCCCTTTGCCTTTTTTTCTGGGCTCCTATTTTAATCAGGGTTCCCCGTAAGGTTGCCTTAAAGGCGTCCCAGAGGGTATGTGGACCCACCTCCCCGTTGTCATTAAGCTCAAAAAATTCCGTGATGGCCTCGAGGACCTCCTGGGATAGGACTTCGTCCTTTAACAGGGAGTCGTTGCACTTCCATCTCCCTCTGCGTTCGTGTAGACCTCCCCTTGCTATTGTAGCTCGGACCAAGTCGTGATCAGACCAGGGGACGGGGTCTACCCTGTGGCCCGAGACAAATGGACGTAGGGTCTCGTCTACCAGGATGTAGTCTATCCTGGAGAACGACGTGTGGATGGCTGAGTAATATGTAAAGGAGGGGGAGTCTGTTCTAGGGAGGGGGATCGTGTCCAGCAGGCCCAATTCTAGGTTGACTTTTTGGAAGGTGCGCGCCATGATCTCATCCGCAGCACTAGAGGAATGCGGGCCTGCTCGTTTCCTGTCCAGGGTGGGGTCCAGAACCATATTGAAGTCCCCCCCCCCACCACCACCGTGCCGTGGATGAAATATTTGAGTTTGTCCCCCACCTCCTCCCAGAACTGGGCTTGGCCTTCGTTTGGGGCATAGATGGCCGCTAGGGTCAGTGGGGCCCCCTGCAGGGACCCCCGCACCAGCAGGTAACGGCCCCCCGGGTCTTTCAGCGTGGCTTCTTTCTCGAAGCCCACGTGTTTCGCTACCAGGATGGCTACCCCTCTTTTTTTGCACTTGTGGGATGCACTGTGGACCTCGCCAATTCCCCCTCCCCGCATTTTGGGCTCCTTCCCCTGTGGCCAGTGAGTCTCTTGAACGAAGAGAAAATCCAGGTGTGCCCTTCTAAATTCCCTGCAGAGCAAGGACCTCTTGGTGGGGGTGTTTAACCCACGGACATTAAGTGAGCCCACTCCCAGGGCGGGCAGCCCGTCAGCCATAGTCACTATTTTTCTCTCTCTCGGTCAACTCCTCCCCTACGCTCTTCCCCGTGTGCTCCGTTATTTCGACTCTGTGATCCCCTTTTCCTCCCGCGCCCTCCCCCCGGGTGGGCTTAAAACAAAACCCCAACTGCCCCCCTTCCCCAAACCATAACTGAACTTCCCCAACACCCGTGGTCCCCCCCACCCCCCGCCCCGGCGTCCAGCCAAATAGTTCTGCCATCGCTGGCTTTTGGCCGAACCACCAGCCTGCCCACCTCGGCCAGGCAATCTGCATTAGAAGCTCATCTCCTTGAGCCCCCTAAGATCTCCCGCGGCTATGACCCCTCTGCGGACCCCACCTACTTGCAGGTCGTAGGGACGTTGATAGTAGTGAATCCTCTGAGTCTGCGTCCCTCCGACCAGGGCACACCGGGGTGCCCCCGTGCTCAGTCCCCGGAGTCGTTACGTTCTCCGTCCTTTGAAGGGGAGGGGGTGTTCATTTTCCTGAATTTCCTCGCGCCGGTGCGCTTTCTCCTCTCGCCAGGCGGGCCAGGGCCTCCGGGTCTCCCGTGCTCTGGCCCCGATGGGCCCCTCCGGGGGTTCGTGTCCACTGCGTATTCTTGTATGGCTCCCCTTATGTCCTCTTCCGTGATCAGGGTTGATCTTTGGCCCATGTATTCGAAAGTCAGGGAGAAGGGGTAGCCCCATCTGTAGCGCACTCCCTTTTCCTTAAGCACCTGTGTGAGAGGGCGGCACATCCTACGCCTGGCCAGCGTGTAGGCGGAGAGGTCTTGGTATATCGAGACTTGCGCGGCGTTATAAGTGATTTCCCTAGCCTTTCTGGCCTCCTCCAACACCTTCGTCTTCTCTGAGTAGTAGTGAAACCGGACCAGAATCGACCGGGGGGCCCCGGCCCTGCCCCCCGCCCTGTGCACTCTGTCAAAAGTTGGCTCGGTTGTCATTTCTTCCGTGAACAGGAGAGTAATGATGTCTCGTACTGCTCGGGTGACGTCCCTCTCCGTTTCCCCCTCTATTTCGGGCACCCCAAAGATTCTGAGGTTGTTCCTCCTCTCCCTGTTTTCGAAATCGTCCATCTGCCGGGCCCTCTCCTCGTCCCTCCTCTCCAGGGCTTCCAACCTCATGCTATATTGTATGTCTTGGACTGCAATGGAGGATTGGTTGGACTCGACCTGTAGGAGCCTGTCCTCAATCTTGTCCACCCTCTGGTCCATTTTTTCAAATTTTTGGGCAATGTCGGAGCGCATGTCCCTTATTTCCTATAGGATCGAGGCAAAGCCCCTTTCCATTGCCGCCGAGGAGGGGGAAGCTTCCCCCGATTGGGCCATGATTCCTTCGCGGGTTAAGCCTTTGTCACCTCTTTCAACCCCCCGGAAGCGGTATCTCTGCAAGGCTTCCCTCCAGCTCATGTGGTTCTTCCCTGTGTCCTGTCGTCTAGGTCCCCGACGGGGGGCGGGGGGTCCCCTACTGGCCCGTTCTTCCTTGCTTGGGTTGTGCGCTCCACAGGTGACCCAAATGGGGGGGCAAAGTCCGGGGGGGCGGGCACACGCCCCACCTGTTCTCAGGCAGGGGCCTCACACCCTTTTCAAGTGCCTCGTGGTCTTCTGGGGCCTCCTCCGGTCTCCTGGGGTGGGGTGGATCAAGGGGGCCCAACCTTCCAATCCAAATAAGGGGGGGGAACGTTGTGGCTCGCTTCGTGAGTCCTGGGGGGGGCACCCCCGGGCGGGCACACGCCCCACCAACTGCTGGCGGGGGCCTCTCACCCTGGTCGCCCCCGCCTCGGGCCTTGTTGTCTCCGGGGTGGGGGGGGGGCCTCGTCCACAGACCCCGCCTTTGGTCTTTTTGTTTTTGGGGTTCCGCCCCACTCGGGGCGCTCACCTGTGGGGGGGCGAGCCCCAGCCCGCCGGGGCTCCCCTTGCTCTGCTGTGCTGTGCTGGGCTCCGGCGCTGGTGACCCCCGAGGGGGAGGGGGGAGCTGCCCCACTCCTATCTTTCACTCCCGGGTGGGGGAGGGCTCCGAGTCCCCGGGGGCACCGCTCCAGGCCCCCGGGTGCCGCCTCCTCCGCTGACCTGGTCTACGCTGTCGGGGGGGGGGGGGCCGCCCCGCTCCTTCTCTTCACTTTCGGGGGGGGGGGGGGTGGATGCCGATTCCCGGGAGCCCTGCTCCGATCCCCCTGATGGTGCCTCCTCGCCGCGCGGGCCGCCCCGGCGCTCTTCGCTCTGGTCTGGGCCGCGGGGGGAGGGGGGAGGGGCGGAGAGGGCCGCCCCACTGCCACGTCCCCGAAGTCCCGGGGGCTCGGACCTCGGCCGGGTCGTCCTCCGCACCCTGGGGGGGGGGGTGCTGGTGGGGGGAGTGAAGGTCCGTCGGGCTGGGGTGCCGTGTGCGCCCGGGGTGAGACCGCCCTGCTCGCGGTCCCGAGGCCGCTCCTCTCCTGCTGCGTCTCCCGTTCTGGCGCCACGGGCTTCGTGCTCCGGCTCCCCGGGGAGCTCGCGCTCCGTTCTTTCTCTCGTTGGGGGGCCGGGGGGGCGCCAAGTCAGTCACCCCAGATGTGCTCGTGGGGGGGTATCGGGGGGGGCTCAATCCCGTGGGATACCCGGGCCTCGGCGGGAGCTATGCACTCAGGCAGCCATTGCCTGTGCGCCCCCTAGGTTGTCTCATTTTTAACCAGTTGAGAAACATCACCACAGACAAATGGGTGCTCAGCCCCAAGGGTATTCACCAAGTGCCTCGCTCCAGTGGCCGCATACCTGAGACAGACAAGTGTGCACATCTAGCCTTATCTGCACGACTGGCTCATCCGGTCAGTCTCACCAGATGGGCCTGCAGTATACCAAGGGCACCAATAACTTTCTCAAGTCCTGGCTATAGCTGTCTCAGAAGGCGCTAATTCTGAGCTCTCAGCTGGACACCTTACAGTGCCTTGCCACTCCATTGGAAAACAGAGTAAAAGCCATGATCAGCAAGTTTCAACTGCTGTCCTGTCACCAGGTGGCGTCAGTGCACTCAATCAAGTCTCTTCTGGGAATGATGTCCTCCTGCATCTAGCTGGTCCTTCACTGCAGGTTACAAATGAGACCACTCCAGGAGTTCCTGGATGTCGGGTGGAAGCAACTGTCCGGCTCTTGGAACAACAAGATTGCACTCAACCCACAGTTTCAACGATTGCTGTAGTGGTGGAATCTCAGGCAACACCTAACACTGGGTGTCCCCTTTCACACTCTTGCTCATCAAGCCACTGTGATAACCAGCACCTCCCTAGAGGGGTGGGGTGCACAAAGTAAATGTCCACACTACAGGTCTCTGGCTACCGAGGACAAGTTACTCCACATCAACATGTTGAGGCTCTGAGCAGTGTTCTGGGCTCAAGTTTTTTCAGCCCCAGCTGCGGGGAAAGGTGGTCTGCTTCTTCGAAGGGATTGTGTCCGCCGACGTATTCCTCATCTTAGATATATCCTTCCAGCTCTGCTGGCCTCGGAAAATTTTTTCTCCAGAGGGCGCTGCGCGTCGACGTCCCTCGAGTCGATGTCCTTCGACAGCCGCCGTATCGACGCTCGACGTCATCCTGCCTATAAAGGCCGCGCGCAGCGTCCGTTGCTCAGTTCCGTTTTTCCGCGCTACTCGGTGCCTCGGAATACCGTTGCTCAGTTTCTTAGTCAGATAATCCTATTTACCTCGAGTTATTCGATCCGTACTCGATGGCTTCCTCGTCGGAACCGACAACTCCTCGATCCGGCTTCAAGAAATGTCGAGATTGTGGGAAAAAGATGTTGTTGACCGATCCTCACAGAAATTGTCTGTGGTGCTTGGGAGCCGAACACCATTGTTCGGAGTGCGAGGACTGTATGTCCATGACAGCTAAGGCCCTGAAGGAGCGTAGGGGGAAGCTGGAGAAAGGTAAGACTTTTAAAGCAGCTTCTTCGTCGACGAAGTCGAGACATTCGTCTCCTCGTCACCATTCGCGCTCCAGGTCTCGGAGTGGGTCTCATCACTCCTCAAGATCGAAGCACTCGAAGAGGAGACGTCGAAGATCCCCTTCTCCGTCTTCCTCTTCCTCTATTTCGCCAAAAAGAATCCCTTGCCCCACGAAACATAGTTCCTGGGCTGAATGGGAGGAATTCAGAAAAAATATGATGAGCGTCTTCGAGAATGTGGCCTCGACCCCCTCGAAGACTGCCGAGAGTGATGCTCTGGTCGAAAGACCCGAAGGTCAAAAACGCCGCGAGTCGCAGTACCCGGCGAAAGAAACCTCTCGAGCGCGTCTCGAACCCTCGAGTAGGACTATGACCACCAAACCTTCCTCGAAGGTTCCGCCGTCGACGAAGGTTCCGTCGAGGTCGAGGTCGATGTCTTCGACGCCGTTGTCGAAGGGACCTTCGACACATGGGTCTGTCGCCTCGACGCCGGCCTCGACGCCGAGAAAAGTCACGGTGACCACACATCCAGTGACGATCCCCAGGCCCTCGGCGTCGATATTGTCGAGTAGAATTCCAATTCTGTCGAGGTCCTCGAGGCCTCCACCTCTGTTTTCGACGCCACGCTCGAAGCCTTCGGCGTCGACGACATCGACGTTTTCGAGGCCAATAATGACAAGTTCGGCACCCTCTGCCTTGGAAATGGGATTTACTCCCTTTATGAGTTCAGAACAATTAAGAACTATATCCTCAATTTTAGAAGAGGGTGATTTGTCTGAACAAGACACATTTGAGTTACAGGGACCTGTAACCCCAGTTAGAGAGAAATTTTCCTCTGAAGAGCGCAGATTAAAGGATCTTCCTGATTCTTTACATGAGGCAAGTGGGTTAGACACTTCCCCTGAGGTGGATTTTGCTAAGCCAGACCCGGGGGAGCATGCTGAAACCCCCTACAGAGCCTTAATGGCCAGGATTAGAGAGTTCATGGGGTGGTCTACACCTTCACAATCTTTCCAGCAAGATGACCTCACGGATATTCTTGACAAAGGCCCACAAGAGGATCCTGTGGTGCCCTTTCATAAAGCTCTTCAGAGAAAGATCATGACAAACTGGGAAACCCCAGATGTAATACCAGCAGTAAATAAAAAACTGTCTGCAAAGTACAGGGTATCTTCCACAGACCCAGAGTTCTTGTCTAAACATCCATCCCCAGAAAGTCTGGTGGTACAAGCAGCATCCTCTACCGATGTCAAGACGGCTTATCCTACAGTCCCACAGGACAGGGACGATAAAAAATATGATGCTATGGCAAAGAAAGTCTTTTCAGCATGTAGCATGGCGTTAAAGTCTGTTAATGCTACTTGCACCCTTGCTAGGTTCAGCCATACACTTTGGGAGTGTGCTTCTACAGCGGCTGACTGCATCCCGGAGGGAGAAGAAAGGGATGCGTTCCTGAATATTATACAGGACGGTAAAGACGCTATGTGCGAATCCCTCCAGACGGGCATTGATTCGGCTGACAGTATCAGCAGAGCAATGGCGGCAAGTACATCAACCAGGAGATTCGCTTGGTTGAGAAAGTCGGGTTTTGCCCCAGATGTGCAAGCCAGGCTCTTGAACATGCCATTTGATGGCTCTTCTTTGTTCGGGAAAAAGGCGGATGACAGTTTAGAGAAACTGCAAACTTCAAAAGCAGCAGCAAAATCCCTAGGAGCTGCAATCCGCCAGACTCCTTTTCGTCCCACAGGAACCTCTGCGAGGGGCAAGTCCTTTCGCTTCTACTCCGCATTCGGAAGAGGTAGAGGACGACCGGCTCAAAGGGGTCAAAGAAGAACTACCCGAGGTGGACGGGGTAGATATTCTAAAGCCGCAGCAACAGCAAGTGCCTCTTTACCATCTGCATCAGCCGCCCCAAAACCACTCTGAGGACTCCCCTCACAGGACACCTGTAGGAGGCAGGTTGACTCAACATCTGACGGTATGGCAGGCTATCACGTCAGATGCTTGGGCATTGGAAACAGTTGCCCAAGGTTACTGCCTGCCTTTCCTACGTATACCTCAGTCATCCACCGGGGATCAGCTCTCAGAAAGCTCCAGATCCGCTCCTCTTGCAGGAAATTTTGGACCTGCTAGAGAAAGGTGCCATAGAACCGGTACCTGTAGCGGAGAGGAACAAGGGCTGGTACTCCCCTTACTTTCTCATTCCGAAGAAAGACGGAGGACTGAGACCCATCTTGGACTTGCGAGAATTGAACAAATTCCTCAGGAAAGACAAATTCAAGATGGTCACTCTTTCTCAGATCCTCCAGGCCCTTCAGTTTCAGGACTGGTTGGTATCTCTGGACCTTCAGGACGCTTATTTCCATGTGCCTATCCATCTCAAACACAGGAAATACCTGAGGTTCGCAATTGGCAACTCTCACTATCTATTTCGAGTACTGCCATTTGGGCTGACCTCCGCCCCGAGGGTCTTCACCAAGTTAATGTCGGTAGTGGCTGCAAGTCTAAGGAGGGAAGGGATTCACGTCTACCCCTAGCTGGACGATTGGCTGATCAGAGCTGTTTCTCCGGAGCAAGCTTAGATCCAGCTAAATCACGTGTGCTACTCCCTTCACAAACTGGGCTTCTCCCTCAATTTAAAGAAGTCTCAAATGATACCATCGCAGAGACTCCAGTTCATAGGAGCGATCCTGGATACTTCCCTGGGAAAAGCCTCGCCACCAGAGGTGAGGGCTCAAGATATTCTACAGATGGTTACCAAGTTCCAACATGCCCAACGTCTCCCAGCCTTCGACTTTTTGAGGTTGCTAGGCCTCATGGCATCCTGCATTTTCCTTGTGCCAGAGGCTCGCCTGAGAATGAGATCCCTCCAGTGGGTCCTGAGGACTCAGTGGTCACAATTCTCAGGGAGAATGACAGATCTTCTTCAGGTTCCCGGCAGGGTGGCTCGAGACCTTCAGTGGTGGGCCTGTCAGGAGAACATTCTGAAAGGAGAACAGTTTTGGCAACCCTGGCCGGAGATAACAGTCACGGATGCCTCACTCACGGGGTGGGGAGTCCACGCCAACGACTTGACCATCAGCGGTCGTTGGTCTCCATCGGAGTCCAGACTACACATCAACCTGTTAGAGCTGAGAGCCATCAGACTTGCGTTGAAGGCTTTCCTGCCAGCTGTACAAGGGAAGAACGTCCTGATAATGACGGACAACACGGTGGCCATGCATTACCTCAACAAAAGAGGAGGCGTAGGATCACTACCCCTGTGCAGAGAGGCGATGCAGCTCTGGTTTTGGGCAATCCAAGAAGGAATCTCTCTATCGGCAGTTCACCTAGCCGGAGAGAAGAACTTGACAGCGAATGCTCTGAGCAGGCAGAACACAGTCTCCCACGAGTGGGAGCTAGCTCAGGAAGTCCTTCAAGAGATCTTCGCCCTTTGGGGAACCCCTCAGGTAGATCTGTTCGCCACCAGCCTAAACAGGAAATGCGACCTGTTCTGCTCAAGGGAATTTCCTCCGAGAGGAGCTCTGGGAGACGCGTTCATAGTGGACTGGGAGTTTCCGCTTCTGTACGCGTTCCCACCGGTCCCTGTCATTCCTCAAATGATCAGGAGGTTGAGAAGATTCCGGAAAACCATGATCCTAATTGCCCCGGATTGGGCCAGGAGAACGTGGTACCCGGACCTTCTAGACTTGTCCATCTGCCCTCCAATTCGACTTCCTCTCAGAGAGAACCTACTCTCACAGAAGGGAGGTCAGGTTCTCCATCCAGACATCAAAACCCTCAACCTTCACGCTTGGCTTCTGAACGGCTGAGGTACAAGGATTGGGACCTCCCTGATGATGTTATGGAGGTGTTGCTTTCGGCAAGGAGGCCAGCAACAAAGTCTTTATACCGCTGCCGTTGGAACAGATTTTGCAGCTGGTGTAGAGAACAGAATATCGACCCATTTTCATGTGGTACACCAATGGTTTTGTCCTTCCTACTATATTTGGCAAATTCAGGCCTTCAAGTTGGCACCATTAAGGGCTATCTCGCAGCGCTATCTATCTTTAAGCGTACTGCGGAGGAACCATCCTATTTCAAATTACCCTTGGTAATACAGTTTCTAAAGGGGTTAACCAATGTTTATCCCCCAAGACCATTCCAAGTTCCCCTATGGGATTTAAACTTAGTACTAACTTTCCTGATGGGGTACACCTTTCGAACCTCTCCATTCTTGCTCGTTAAGATTCCTTACCCTTGAGACTGTTTTATTAATAGCACTTACATCTGCTAGAAGGGTGAGCGAATTACAAGCTCTTTCTTGTAAACCCCCTCATACAATATTTCACAAAGACAAAGTTGTCCTGCAAGTGAAGCCTAATTTCCTCCCAAAGGTAGTTTCTGAATTCCATATCTCTCAGAAGATTACCCTACCATCTTTCTATCCTCCTCCTCACCCGGGGAAAGAGGAAGAGAGGTTACACAGACTAGACCCTAGGAGGGTTTTAAGTTTTTACATTAGTAGACTAGCCAGGATAAGACAGGCAGACCAGCTGTTTGTAGGTTACGCAGGTCACAAGCTGGGGTTACCAATAACTAAGCAGACCATTTCCAGATGGATCATTCTAGCCATTCTGGAATGTTATAAACTGGCAGGGAAAGAGCCCCCTCAAAACCTTAGGGCTCATTCGACCAGAGGTATTGCAGCTTCATCGGCCCTCAAAAGAGGCGTGCCGATTAGACATATGTGCGGCCGCTACATGGTCGTCTGTCCATACCTTTACACGTTTTTACAATCTGGATTCCTCCTCCAGTCAAGAGACTAGGTTTGGAAGGGCTGTACTGCATTCTATTCATCAATAGAAGACAGCGTGAAGTCAGTACTCCCTCCTCCGAATATAGAATACTGCTATGGGAGCCTATCTAAGATGAGGAATACGTCGGAGGACACAATCCCTTCGAAGAACAAGTTACTTCTTACCTTGTAACGTTCTTTCGACGGGATGTTCCTCCGACGTATTCCTCATCGACCCTCCCATCCATCCCCGCAGTTCTACTTCCCTTGTTGTTGCAGCTTACGCTCCTTCAGGGTGATTAGTCTAGTCCAGACAGTAATACTGTGGGCTACAAAACGGAACTGAGCAACGGACGCTGCGCGCTGCCTTTATAGGCAGGATGACGTCGAGCGTCGATACGGCGGCTGTCGAAGGACATCGACTCGAGGGACGTCGACGCGCAGCGCCCTCTGGAGAAAAAAATTTTCCAAGGCCAGCAGAGCTGGAAGGATATATCTAAGATGAGGAATACGTCGGAGGAACATCCCATCGAAAGAACGTTACAAGGTAAGAAGTAACTTGTTCTTCTCTTTTTGTCGATGTCTACGTCTTCTACCCCGACGACTCCTCGTTCCGGGTTTAAAACATGTAAGGAGTTTGGCTTCAAGATGTTGATTACGGATCTGCATCGGGTCTGTCTGTGGTGCCTGGGTGACGGCCATAAGACGGATATCTGCTTGAAATGTTAGTCCATGATGGGGAAGGCCTTGTGAGAACGACAGGGGAAGTTAAAGGTAGGCAAGGTGTCCAAGCCCCGTAAATTTCCGACCGGCTGGGCTATCGACTGAGGACTCGAGGGGCGACTCCTAGTCGGAAGAAATTCAAGTACTCACGGTCCCGTAGTGGTTCCTGCCACTCTTCTTCCTCATTGAGGTGGTCGAAGTGAAGGCACTGCCGGTCACCTTCCTCGTCTTTGTCTAGAAGTACCCCCGAGAGGGTGACCTGCCCGACCAAAATGTCGACACTAGCAGAGTGGGAAGCTTTCTGGTTGGAAATGCTTAAGCTTTTTGAGAAGCAGGGCAAGGCTCTGTCCGCGCCTTCTGAGGAATCCGACAAGGAGCGGTCTCAGCCTGATACTTGTGCGCCCTCGCTCGGCCCTCCCTCGGCTTCATGGCATGATCCACATCGAGAGCCCTCAAGGCCTTGGGAGAAAGTGTCAAAGGATCACTTGAGACAGTAAGAGAGAGGTCAAGATCTGTCATCAAGGTTTTCGAAGCTATCGCAACGTCGTTGGTGCCCATTTGGTCTTCAACGCCAGTCAAGCCATCGGTTCCTTCGGCGCTGGTGCTGACTTAGACGCCGAAGACGTCGACGCCGGTGGAGCCGAGTTTACCGGCTCAGCCCTCGAGTCCAGTTGACCCGACAAGAAAGGCTCTGGCTAAGTCTGTCGACATTTTCGAAGCCTTCTAAGCCTCTGAGGTCTGTGCCAGAAAGGTCTTGTGTCCCCCTTCCTAAAAAGGATTTTTTTAGGAACCTCACTTCAATTTTTGAGGAACTTTCGGAGGGGGAGGATGCCCCCTTTGTGCTCCAATATCGGATTCCAAATGTACCGGAGTGCCTCATTTCGGAGGAGAGCAGAATGCAGGACCTGTGTGACACTTTGCATAATGCAAGTGGTATTATACCTCTCCGGAAAGCTGGAACGTGGGGAGCATGCCGACTCTTCATATAGGCACCTCATGTCTAAGGTGGTGTAGTACTTTGGCTGGGCTCCAGTGCATTATGATCAAGATGATTTTACAGATATTTTGGACAAGTGTCCACCTACGGATCCTGTGTTACTGTTTCATGTGGCTCTTCTGAAGAGGGGGGCCAGGAATTGGGAGGCCCCAGAGACCAATCCGGCGGTGGACAAGTCTCTTACAAGGAAATACCGGCCCTCCAGTAGTGACCCCGGCTATCTGTCCCAACACCTCACTCCCGAGAGTCTGGTGGTCCAGGCAGCTACGGCTACCTCTAAGCAGGCCGCGTACCCTACCATCCCTCCTGATAGGCATGATAAGCGCGTAGATGGATGGGCGCGGAAGGTATTTTCAGCAGGGAATATGGCGTTGAAATCAGCCAACTCCACCTGTGCGCTTGCAACATTTTCGTACACTCTAAGAGTGCATCTCCATGGCAGCGGAGCACATTCCAAAAGTGGATGAGAGGGACGGCTTTCTGGCTATTGTTAAGGACGGCAAGGAAGCCATTTGCGAGTCCCTCCAGTCTGGATTGGATTATGCAGATAGTATCAGCAGGTCCATGGCTACGAGCACTGTAATATGCAGGTTTCCATGATTGCGGAAGTCTAGTTTTGCACCCCATGTGCAGGCGGGTCTTCTCAACATGCCATTTGACGGGTCTCATCTTTATGGCAGCAAGGCTTACGAGAACCAAATTTTTGGCGCCGCTGTTAGGCAACCTCAGCCTTTTCGTTCCAGCGGACAACCGTGGAAGGGTAGATCTTTTCGCTACTACTCCTCATTTGGAAGGGCGAGAGGAATGGCCAGTCAGAGGCCAGCAAAGGTTCCTTTGTGGTGGACGAGGTAGAGGTGCGAAGTCCGCTCCAGCAGCAGCCTCTTTACTATCTGCCGGTGCAACAGCCGCTTCAAAACCACTCTGAATGCTTTAGTCACAGTTCTCCAGTGGGGGGCAGACTGTCTCAGCATCTCGAAGAATGGCGAGCCATTACTTCAGATGCATGGGCTCTGGAAACAATAGCCCACGGCTACTGCCTTCCCTTTCTAAGAAAGCCTCAGACCAATACACTGGGGAATCACTCTTTGAGGATTCCGGATCCGCTGCTTGTGCTGGAGATTTTAAGCCTGCTAGAGAAAGGCGCTATAGAACCAGTGCCTGTAGCGAATAGGAACAAGGGTTGGTATTCCCCATATTTTTTTATTCCCAAAAAGGACGGAGGACTGAGACCCATCTTGGACTTGAGATACTTGAACAAGTTGCTCAGGATAGACAAATTCAAGATGGTCACTCTTTCTCACATCTTTCAGGCCCTCCAACTTGAGGATTGGTTGTTGTCCTTGCACCTTCAGGAATGCTTATTTTCATGTGCGATCCATCTCAAGCATAAGGAATACCTGAGGTTCGCCATTGGCGGCCCGCACTATCAGTTTCGAGTCCTGCCTTTCGGGTTGACCTCCACTCCGAGGGTATTTACCAAACTGATGGTGGTGGTGGCAGCACATCTCAGGAGAGGGGGAGATTCGTGTCAACCCCTACCTGGACGATTGGCTGATCAGGGCACGTTTTCCTGAATAAGGCTTGGATCATCTCGACGTCACCTGCAACTCCCTTCAGAGACTTGGCTTCTCCCTCAATTTCAAGAAGACACAAATGACACCTTCCCACCAGCTCCTGAACATCAGGGCTATTTTAGATACTTCCTTGGGAAAGTGCTCGCCACCCATGGTGAGGGTTCATGACATTCTCCAAATGGTAACGAAATTCCAGAATGCCCAGACTCTTCTGCCTTCTAGTTCTTGAGGTAATTTTCCTGGTGCCAGAGGCCTGCTTGCGCATGCAATCCCTTCAATGGGCTCTGATCGCAGTGGTCCCATTTCTCAGGACAGATGTCGGACCACCTCCAGATTCTGCCCAAAGTCTCACAGGATCTTCTGTTGTGGGCCTACGAGGACAATCTTCTGAAAGGCAAACACTTTTGGCAACCATGGCTGGAGATCACTGTAGTGACTGATGACTCACTCACAGGGTGGGGAGCTCACGCCAACGAGTTGATTGTCAGCGACCGTTGGTCTCTGTCAGGGTCCAAGCTACACATCAATCTTTTGGAGCTGAGAACGATCAGACTAGCGCTGAAGGCTTTTCTGCCGTCATTATTATTATTATTATACGGGAAAGAATGTTCTGATAATGATGGACAATACAGTGTCCATGTACTACCTCAACAACAGAGGAGGCGTAGGATCACTACCACTTTGCAGAGAGGCAATGCACCTATGGTATTGGGCTATTCAAGAAGGAATCTCCCTCTCAGTGGTTATTCCGGCTGGGAAGGAGAACACGGCGGCGGACGCTCTGAGCAGGAAGAGCAGTCTCCCATGAGTAGGAACTAGCTCAGGATGTCCTTCAAGAGATGTTCGCCCTTTGGGGAACCCCTCAAGTGAATCTGTTTGCGACCAGTGTCAACTGGAAGTGCCAACTGTACTGCACAAGGGAATTTCCTCTGAGAGGAGCCCTTGGGGATGCGTTTGTGGTGGATTGGGTATTCCCACTGCTGTACACGTTTCCTCCCGTCCCCGTCATTCCTCAAGTATTCAGGAGGTTAAGGAGGTTCGATAACCGCATGATCCTCATTGCCCTGGATTGGGCCAGGAGAATGGGGTACCCGGACCTTCTGGTCATGAATATCTGTCCTCCGATATGTCTTCCACAAAGGGAGCATCTTCTCTCGCAAGAGGAGGGTCGGGTCCTCCATCCAGAGGTCAACACTCTCAACCTTCACACCTGGTTTCTGAAAGGTTGAGGTACAAGGATTGGGACCTCCCAGATGACGTGATGGAGGTGTTGCTTTCGGCAAGACGGCCAGCAACAAAGTCTCTGTATAGTTGCTGTTGGAATTAGTTTTGTGAGTGGTGCAGAGACAAGAATGTTGATGCTTTTCAGTATACGACACCGGATGTTCTATCCTTTCTGCTCTCATTGGCACACAAATCTCTTCCAGTTTGTACCATTAAGGGTTACCTGGCTGCGCTTTCAAATTTTTAGTGCTCTTCAGAGGAATGTTCCTATTTTAAGATCCCTCTAGTCACTCTGTTTCTAATAGGGCTCACTAATGTGTTCCGGTCTTCTACATTTCAGGTTCCGGTGTGGGACCTCAACCTGGTTTTGAAATTTCTGATGGGTGCTCCGTTTGAACCCTTGCACTCATGTCCATTGAGGTTGTTGACCTTTAAGATGATATTGTTAGTTGCCCTTACTTCTGCAAGAAAAGTGAGCGAGTTGCAAGCGCTTTCTTCCAAGCCACCCTTTACTATATTTCACAAGGAGAGGGTTGTTTTGTGGATGAAACCCTCCTTCTTGCCTAAGGTGGTTTCGGACTTACACCTATGGCAGAAGATTGTGCTGCCGGCATTCTACCCTCCTCTGCATCCTGGTAAGGAGGCGGAAAGGCTACATTGGTTGGACCCTAGGAGAGTGCTGAGCTTTTATATTTCCAGGATGTCCAAATTGAGAGTGGACGACCAGCTCTTTGTGGGGTATACCGGACACAGACTGGTCCTGGCTGTTTCCAAGAAGACCTTGTCTAATGGATCATCCTCGCTATTTCTGAATGCTACAGGCTGGCAGGCAAGGACCCTCCTGAGGGGTTGCATGCCCATTCCACCAGGGGCATGGCCACCTTCACTGCCGTGCAAAGAGGGGTCCCTATTAAAAACATATGTGATGTGGCAACGTGGTCCTCTGTACACAAGTTTACTAAGCATTACTCTCTGGATACTCCCCACGCTCAGGATGTTGCATTTGGTAAGGCAGTCCTTTGTTCTGCCCTCTGAGAATTCTGCAGGTCTAAATTCTTCTCCCTCCTCCGATATGGATACTGCTTTGGGAGTCTGTCAAAGATGAGGAATATGTTGGTGGACACAATCCATTCGAAGAACAAATTACTTACCCCTGATGACTTTCTATCGACTTGATGTTCCTCCAAAGTATTCCTTATCGCCCCCTCACAACCTACCCCTCTGTAGAATTTCCTGTGCTATTGCAGCTGTCGTTCCCGCAAGGCTGAGTACTGGCCTGTGCATATTTATGGGTGCTTCTGATGCACGAGGAGGAGAAAAACAGAACTGATGCCAACGGGTGCTGCGTGTTATTTATAACATCAGATGACGTCATCCTCGACTGAGGCCTTTGACGGACACAGGGCTTCCTCTACTGAAAACATTTCCAAAGCTGGACATTATATGTCAAAGATGAGTAATACGTTGGAGGAACATCCAGTCAAAAGCGTTACCAGGGGGTAAGTAACTTGTTTGTCTCAACCCTCGTATTGAGGCTACCCAGATCCTGCCTTATCCCCCGTCATTGGCTAAATCATGCCTGGTGCACGCTTCTATAAAGGATCATTCGACTGCTATCGCTCATTGCACTCGGATGATTGGCAAGCTTTCTCTTTGGTCAAAAAGACTTATAAAGGAGTTCTTCAAAAAGCTTTTCACAGCGTTTCCTCCAGTTAAAGCACCTGTTCCAGTGTGGGACCTCAACGTGGTGCTTTCCAAGTTGATGGGCCCTCCTTTTTAACCTCTTCACCAGGCACCTTTTAAAGTTTCTCTCATGGAAGACTTTGTTCTTGGTTGTTTTTAAATCTACCAGACTTGTTGGGGAATTGCAGGCTGTCTTGCAAACCGCCATATTTGACTTTCCATCCCTGCAGGGTGACACTGCGCACCCATCCTTCTTTCATGCCAAAGGTGCCTTCATCTTGATGAACCCATAAACATACTAGTATTCTTTACTCTTCTAACTCTCCTGTGGAGATGGTTTTGCATTTGCTGGACGTTTCCTGTGCTTTGAAATTTTGTGGCGCGCACAATTGACGTTTACAAGACTTCATGTTTGTTTGGGGCTTTTGGTCCTGCTGAGAAAGGGAAGGCTTTACCTAAAGCTCCCATCTCCAGATGGCTATCCAGCTGCATTTCACATTATCATTGGCTAGTTAACAGGCCTCTGCCGCGCAGGCTGAGGGCACATTCCACCAGAGGAGTGGCCGCAACAACAGTATTCCCCTGCTGGACATCTGCAGGGCTGCTATGTTGAGGTCTACCTACACCTTCACAAGATTCTACTGCCTCAACAGAGTCCATGGAGGAGCTTCTTGTTGGTCAGGCAGTGCTCTGCAACCTGCTTGAGGCGAGTGTTACAGAAGTGAGTGGACATTGCTTCTGTTGAGTGGTGTGCCCCCATGGTTGTTTGTCTTGCTGTATAATCGTTTTCATAAGCAAGCAAATCCATGTAAGATCTAATGCTTGCACACTCCCTCCTACCCCGCTATTGCTCTTCAGTGGTTCCTACTGTCACATGCTCTCTTACATGTGAAGTTGGGCACCAGAGGTGGAGCTAAGGACGATGAACATCCTTGCTTAGAGCAGTATGTCCCCAAGTGACAGCAGTGGGCTATATTGGTGACAAACAGTTTTTAGACTTAAAAGCATGACTGCTTTAACATTACCGAGGATTCCCAGCCGAACGGGTAATATTCATGAGCATGTGAATCTATGTAAGCTACCAATGCTGGAGAACAGGAGTAACTGGTAAGTAGGCCATGCTCCTATAGCACCTTCTGAAGCCGGTAAGGAAAGGGCTCGAGCCAAATCCTGTGCGCCCTTGAGCCCGGGACGAAGGCCAGATTCCCATTGAGAAATCCTTTGAGCAATCAAAGTCGGTCACTGACCAAGTCCAAGGACAAGTCGTTGACGCAACCGGTGGCATTGACGTCGAAGATTCTTAATCGAAGACATCGACTCCATGGGCATCTGACTCAAAACCTTCAAAGCCTTCGACACCTTTGCCTGAAATTCAGAAAATCTTCATTCCTTTATTTAACTAGGAAGGATTTCTTTAAGTCACTCACTTCCATTTAAGAGGACAGTGAGCCATCTGATGATATTGATGGACCCTTTGGATTGCAGTATGGCACAGCAAATTTCCTTGATAGTTTCATATCGGAAGAATCTAGGTTACGGGACCTGCATGAACATTTACAGACGGCCAGTGGAGTGGACACTTCACCAGTCGGATTTTGGAAAGCCAGAATCGGGTGAGCATGCAGATCCCGTTTACAGGCAATTAATGACCAAGGTTGACTAATGACTGTAGTTCATTATCTGGGATGGAGCAGGCCTGTCTTCACCGATATCCTGGAAAAGGGTCCTCAAAGGAATCCTATCCTACCCTTTCATGTCGCTCTTCAGAAGAGAGTAAGTGTTATTTGGGAAGCACCAGCATCCAGTCCGGCGATCCATACAAATTTGACAAATACAGACCATCAAGTAGTGACCGCAACTACTGGTTAAAACATCCTACCCAATAATGTCTGGTGGTGCAAGCAGCAACCGCTACCTCCAAGCCGGTTATTTATCCAACCATCCAACCAGATCGGGATGATCAACGTATAGACGCCTGGTCTAGGGAAGCCTTTTCTGCTGGGAGCATAGACTCTATGGGACTGTATATGGCGGCTGAACATATTCCTGAAGGGGAGGAAAGAGACGGTTTCTCCAGCATGGGGTCTGGCATGGATTCACATGCTCATGAATATTCCCCGTCGTCAGGCTGGGAATCCTCGGTAAAGAAAAAATCAGTATCAGTTTCGTTTCTGATCTGTCTTTCGTAGTAGTAACCAATCACTGATCTCTGCGTCATAAACCACAGCCAATGACTGCCCTCTACCTAAGCCCCGCCTCTGGCAGCCATCTTCAGATTTTTACCGCACGTTCAAGTGTTGGGATCCTCGTGCTATTGCTCTCGAGCGTTAGTGCTATTTTCCTGTTTTTTTTTCTCAAAAACTTTCTTTTTTCGGTCAAAAGAGCCTCAAGCTCCACCGTTTCTTCATCCGATCAACGGGGACCCGTGTCGGATTCTTCTACACCCCTCAAGGGTGAAGATTTCATCGAGCCACACTTTTGGAGGATTCCAGAAGTTTCTCAGGCCCATCTCGGACATAGCCCAGGAGAAGGGAAGCTCGACGCCCGGAAAGCTGTTCAGGACCTGCCCTGGATGCCAGCTTCAGAATGTCTTTAAGGAGGACGAACACTCCCTTTACCTTTACTGCCTACATGAGGACAAGACGCACGTGGAGAAGGACTGTGCGTTTTGCGGCAATATGTCGGAGCGGACCATGAAGGACCGCCATCAGCGTCTCGCCAACTGGCTGGAAGGAAAGAGCCTGTCCGGCGAGAAGAAGAAGTCCGAGCGGTCTTCTGAGACCTTTGAGGGTGCCCCGGCGATGGGGGTCCAACAGAAGGCCAAGCACCGCGAGTCCGCTGGCACCGGGAGCGCCGAACGGTTGGGCTCTACGGGCGCCAGGCAGGGCGCATCCTCCCCGGCGCCATCAACCACGAGCCAACGCTCTGGCTCGGGTAAGAGGAAGGCCGAGCACCCGGCGAAGCTCCTGGAGAGACCCCGGTCAAGCTCGAAGGCCCCATCGGAGGGGGAGCGATGCGGTGACCATTCCCCCAAGGAGAAGGCGGTGAGCGCACCTAAGGTGGTGAAAGCCTTGATCCATCCGGCCAAGGCCTCTATAGAGACAGTCGCGGCGGCCCTGGCTCAGCCTGTGGAGGCTACACCAGTGGTGGCGACCTCGGAGCCCAGAGTCTCCCTGCCACCGCGGAGGGAGTCCTCTTTAATGCCCATCGACAGGACCCCCGTGAAACCTCTGACGGAGAAGGAAAAGGGGGGGCAGGAGGTCGTCGTAGATTCGGCCTCCTCTGAGGAGGAGCTGATCGAAGTCTCAAGCCACAGCGTTTGCGTGGAAGACCACCAGCCCGTCGGGAGGGACCCCGACGTAGGAGACAACGAGAATGTCGAGGGTGCCGACGGGGCTCCTGTCCGCCCTTCGGACTCCCCTCAACCAGTGCCGCAAGACAACTCAGCGGCCATTTTGTTGGCTATACAGTCCTTATGCTCGGAGATAAGGACGAGACTGCCATTACCACCAACGGAGGAACCGCTCCCGACGGGGGACCCGGAGCCAGGCCCGTCTGGGAGCCCTCCCCCCAAGAGAAGGATTCATCCTCCACCTCCTTTTCAGCCATCGCGCCCTGTTCATCCCTCCTCCCCGTCCACGACACGTGGGGATGATAGGGGACTGACACAGCCGCGACGGGTACAGACGACGAGGTTTACGACGAGGATCTCCCGTCGTCACCTCCCACCCACCCGGGCTTCCCCGCCCGACGAGATTGGATCGTTTCACTCCATGATCGCCAGGGCATCCAAGCTTTTCCAGCTCTGCCAGGAAGAGAAGAAGGAAGGTTTCCTTTATCAACGCCGCGAGGCCAAGAGGAAGACGGTCCTCGCTGTGCCTCTACTTGATGATATTTGGGATGAGGGCCTCGCCCTCCTCAAGAACCCATCCACGACGCCGGCTAGGAGAGATCGGTACGAGAAGAAGTACCGGGTCCCGGACGCGGCCCCCTTGTGCCTTCGGGCACAGCCGACCCCGGACTCGGTCGTCTCCGCGGCGGCCAGGAAGAAAGCGGGGGGCGGGGGGCGGCCTCTACATCGACCTCCCCGCCGGACGGCGAGGGAAAGAAATTAGACACTATGGGACGCAGAGTCATCTCGTCGGCAGCGACGACGATTAAGGCGGCCAACGCCTTGGCTATCGTAGCCCGCTACGACAGGGAGTTGTGGTACAAGCTGGCCCCCCTGCTGGTCTTCCTACCAGATGACAAGAGGGCGGAAGCCCTAGAGATCTTGCAGGAAGGAGAGGTGGCGTCGGACCACGCCATTACGATTGCGACGGACATCGCGGACACTGGATTTCGCCAGTTGGGCACCAGGGTGTGCCTTAGGCGGCGTGGATGGCTCAAGGCTACTGACTTCCGTCAGGACGTGCAGACCAGAGTCTTGGACATGCCGTTCGACGGAAACAATCTGTTTGGGAAAACAGTGGACGATTTCCTTCAAGCCATCAAGGCGGACACAGAGACGGCCCGGGCTCTTGGGGTTCTTCAGCAGCGGCGGCCGCCCTTTCGGAGCGGCGGAGGCAAACAGGGTGTCTCCAAAGGTTCCAGCAGCGGATTTTCCACCTACCGTCAAGCGGCCCGTTCATCGTCACAGGAAGATTACAGGGGACGAGGCAAGTCAGGCGGACCCTGCCGTCGTCGCCAAGGAGGTCAAAGCGGCAAAGCCTCGTCGAAGCAGGACTGAACTGGCCGTGGGGTCGGGCCCCCACCGAAGCACCCCGGTGGGAGGCCGGCTGGCGAGCTTCGTCAGCGTGTGGGAGTCCATCTCCTCCGACCGTTGGGTGCTGGACGCCCTAGCTCAGGGTCACGCGCTCGAGTTTCTAAAGAAGTGCCCGCGCGTTCCCCCTGTGGCCAGGAAAGAACATCACGTCCCTCAACTTCTCTTGGAGATAAAGGCGATGCTCAAGGGCGCCATCGAGCTCGTCCCAAAGAGGCTTCGGGGCTCCGGAGTTTACTCAAGATACTTCCTCGTGAAGAAGAAGACGGGAGGATGGCGTCCCATCCTGGACCTGCGACGACTGAACAAATTCATCAAGGCACAGAAGTTCCGGATGGTCACCCTCCAACACGTCCTGGGTCAACTGGAGGAGGGCGATTTCCTGTCGTCGTTGGATTTGGAGGATGCCTACTTCCATATTCCCATCCTTAAGGGACACCGAAAGTTTCTCAGGTTCGTGGTCCAGGGGCGTCATTACCAGTTCAGAGCCCTTCCCTTCGGATTGAGGTTGGCACCCAGGGTGTTCACCAAGTGCCTCGCACCGGTGGCGGCGCAGCTGCGCCGAGAGGGGATCCACGTCTACCCCACCTGGACGACTGGCTCATCCGAGCAAAGACGAAGGAGCTCGCCGTGGAGCACACGGCAAGGACCGTCCAACTACTCACGGACCTGGGATTCTCCATAAACTACGCCAAGTCCCACCTGGTGCCCGCGCAAGACGCACTGTTTCTGGGAGCGAAGCTCGACACAGTGTCGCTTCTGGCCTGTCCGTCGGAGGAAAGGACGAGGGCCATCTTGGGCAAGGTGCAGCGGATGCTGGTCGCGGACGCGGCCAGGGTGAGGTCCATCAAGTCTCTCCTCGGAATGATGTCTTCTTGCATTTACCTCATCCGCCTGTGCAGACCGGATGCGCCCGTTGCAGGAGTTCCTGGACGCACGCTGGATCCAGACGACGGGCAGCTTCGAGGAGAGGATCACACTCGACGAGAGTTTCCGACGAGCGATCCGGTGGTGGGGCACCCGCGCGCATCTGACGGCAGGCATGGACTTCCAGACCCCCGGCCACCAGGAGACAGTGACCGCGGATGCCTCCCTGGAAGGGTGGGGAGCGCACACTGAAAATCTGCACACGAGAGGCCTTTGGCTTCCGACGGAGAAGTCCCTCCATATCAACGTCCTGGAGCTCCGTGCAGTGTTTTGGGCCCTCGGGTCCTTTCTGCCGTCCCTCAAGGGCAAGGTGGTGAGGATCTTCACCAACACCACCACCATGTTCTACATCAGGAAGCTGGGCGGAACCAGGTCCCCAGCCCTGTCCAAGGAGGCGCAGGATCTGTGGCATTGGGCCATCGCCCAAGGGATGTTTCTGGTGCCGTTTCATCTGGCAGGGATAAAAAACACCATTGCCGACTCGCTCAGCAGAGAGCTGCGCTCGTGCCATGAGTGGGAACTATGACAGGATCTAGTGGACCGCCTCTTCCGACGGTGGGGCACACCCCAGATCGATCGGTTCACGACGGCGACAGTGCCGGAGGTTCGCCAGTAGGTTTCCCCAGCCGAGGAGCATGGGCGATGCTTTCTCGTTCCCCTGGGAGGGCCTGTTTCTATACGCGTTCCCTCCATTGCCATTGCTGATCTGGCTCATCAACCAGCTCAAGAGGTCACTGTGCAGGATGATCCTCGTCGCACCTGCGTGGCCGAGGCAGATATGGTTCCCGGACCTTCTGGACTTGTCAGCGTCCCCGTCAATCAAGCTGCCAGTGGACGCGGATCTTCTCTCCAGGGAAGGAGGCGCCATCCTCCATCACGACCCGAAGTCGCTGAACTTGCAGGCCTGGCTCCTGCAGCGTTAGAGTTTGGAGGCTACGACATACCGGCCGACTGCAGAGAGGTTCTTTCAAAGGCCAGGGCAACCTCGATTCTTAAATGCTACGGACACAAATGGAAGAGGTTCTCTGTCTGGTGCCACGCACAGAAGATTAACCCTCTATGGATTACGGCTCCCCAGGTACTGCCGTACCTTCTGACGCTGGCCAAGGCTGGACTGGCGCACGCGTCCATCAAGATTCATCTTGCTGCGATCTCCCGATACACCAGAACCACGGGGCGGACGTCTTTGTGGTCTCATCGTCTGGTGAAAGAATTCATGAAGGGACTGTTCAGATCCTTCCCGCCGGTGAAGGCTCCGGCCCCGGCGTGGGAGCTCAACGTGGTGCTGACCAAGCTCATGGGACCTCCGTTCGAGCCTCTGCACTCGGCTCCGTTGAAGTTCTTGTCGTGGAAAACAGCGTTTCTTGTGGCCATCACCTACGCACAAAGAGTGGGAGAGATCCAGGCCCTTTCCTGCTAGCCCCCGTACTTGACTTCATGACACGAGGGTAGTGCTCAGGACGCACCCCTCCTTCATGCCCAAGGTGCCGTCGGAATTCCATCTAAACGAACCCTTGGTGTTGCCTGTTTTCTTCCCGTCGCCTTCGTCGCCGGCTGAAAGGACTTTGCACTCGCTGGATGTGGCTAGAGCGCTGAAGTTCTACGTGGACCGCACGAAGTGTTTTCGGAAGACGTCACAACTTTTTGTGAACTTTGGACCTGTCAATCAGAGGAAGGCTCTCTCGAAGACTTCCATTTCCAGATGGCTCTCCGGCTGTATCATTTACTGTCATCGGTTGGCAAACCGACCGCTGCCTGGCCGTCCGAGAGCCCATTCCACCAGAGCGATCGCAGCTACCACTGATTCCTATCTGGTGTGCCCTTGCTGGACATCTGCAGGGCTGCTACGTGGAGGTCGACGCACACCTTCACGGAATTCTACTGCGTCGACCGGGATTCCAGGGAGGAGTCCAGGGTCGGCCAAGCAGTGCTGCGCAATCTGTTTGCCTAAGGTGAGCCTGGTGAGGAGGTAAGAATTGCTTAATGTTGAGTTTGATGTAATGCTTAATGTTGAGCCTTTGCCACCTCCCGTGGTTGTGCATGTGGGTACTGCTATGTATTCTTTATTCATGAGCATGTGAATCCATGCCAGACCCCATGCTGGAGAAGGAACAAGTTACTTACCTATAACTGTTGATCTCCAGCATGGGTCTGGCATGGATTCACATGCGAACCCTCCCGCCTACCCCTCTGCGGCTCTTCACTTGGTCATACTGCCACTTCACGTGCTACCAAATCTGAAGATGGCTGCCAGAGGCGGGGCTTAGGTAGAGGGCAGTCATTGGCTGTGGTCAGTATGACGCAGAGATCAGTGATTGGTTACTACTACGAAAGACAGATCAGAAACGAAACTGATACTGATTTTTTCTTTACCGAGGATTCCCAGCCTGACCACGGGGAATATTCATGAGCATGTGAATCCATGCTGGAGAACAGTTACAGGTAAGTAACTTGTTCCTTCTTGGCCCTTGTAAAATCTATGTCCTTTTAGAATGGGGATGTGGAAGTAAGCATCCTCCAAGTCCAGCGACGATAGGAAGTCGCCTTCCTCCAGCTGTCCCAAGACGTGCTGGAGGGTGACCATCTGGAATTTCTGGGACTTTATGTACTTGTTTAGACGACGAAGGTCCAAGATGGGTCACCAACCGCCAGTTTTCTTCCAGATGAGGAAGGACCGCGAGAACACTCCGGAGCCCCGAGCCCCTTTGGGACGAGATTGATGGCTCCCTTTCTTAGCACCGCTCGTACCTCCAGAAACAGTTGAGGGACGTGGTTTTCCTTCCTGGCCATGGGTGGAATACGCGACATTTTTTGAAATTCCAGAGTGTGCCCGCGGGCCAGGGCATTTAGTACCGAACAGTGAGTGGAGATGGACTCCCACGCACTGACGAATTTCGCCAGCCGGCCTCCCGCCGGGGTGCTTGGGTGGGAGCCCGACGCCACGGTCGGTTCAATCCTGTTTTGGCACGACCTTGCCACCTTGGCAACGACGACGGGATCCTCCAGTCTTGCCGCATCCTCTGTAAGCTTCCAGCGACAGGGAGCGGGCTGCTTGGCGGTACGACGAAGAACCGCCGCTGAATCCGTTGGAGGCAGCTTGCTTGCCTCCGGAGTTCCGAAAGGACGGCCGTCGTCGGTGAAGAACGCCGAAGGCCCTAGCCGTCTCGGTGTCCGCCTTGATGGCCTGCAGTGACCCGTCCACTGTCTTGCCGAACAGGTTGTTCCCGTCGAAGGGCATGTCCAGAACCCTGGTCTGCACGTCCTGGCGGAAATCGGTGGCCTTAAGCCAACCGCGCTGGCGAAGGCAAACGCTGTTGCCCATCTGGCGAAACCCGGTGTCAGCGATGTCTGTGGCCACCATTATGGCGTGCTCTGAAGCCAACTCGCCTTCCTGTAGGATTTCCAGAGCCTTATCCCTCATGTCATCCGGGAGGAAGTCCAGGAGCAGAGTGCTCTTGAACCACAGCTCCCTGTGATAGTGTGCCACGATCGCGAGGGCGTTGGCCGCTTTAATTGTCGTCGCCGCTGGCGAGATGACCCGTCGTCCCATGGCATCTAGCTTCTTCCCCTTGCCGTCCGGGGGGGCGGGGGATGTAGAAGTTGAGGCCGTCGCTCCTGCCGATTTCTTCTTGGCCACAGCGGAGACCACTGAATCCGGGGACGGCTGTGCTCTGAGGTACATAGGGGCAGAGTCCGGGACCCAGTACTACTTCACTTACTGATGTCTCTTAGCGGGAGCAGTGGCAGAGTTCTTCAGGAGTGCCAGCCCCTCGTCCCAGATGTCGTCCAGTAACTGGACTGAGAGGACAGTTTTCATTTTGGCCTCCCATCGTTGGTAGAGGAAGCCCACCTTCTGTTCTTCGGGGAAGAGCTGGAAGAGCTCAGATGCCATGGCGAACATGGCGTGGAAGGAGCCAATTTCGTCCAGAGGGGAGTGCCAGGGAGGTGGTCATGGGAGGTCCATCCCGTCGTCACCACCGTCCGTCTCGGTCGTCGCCGTCTCCATGTTCTCGTCTCATCCCTCAGAGGAGAGGATGGGGGTGAAGGCTGGAAAGGGGGGGGGAGGGAGGAGGATGGACTTGTCTCCGCTTGTTAGGTGGGCTCCCCGACAGCCCAGGCTCTGCTGGGTAGTCGGTGGGGGGTAAGGGCATCCTTGTCCTTATCTCCGTACACAGGGCCTTTACAGCCATCAAGATAACTCCTGAATTGTCCCCTAGTACGGCCATCAGCTGCAACGGGGCCGACGGCTGGGGCTTGGGGCCCTCCGCTGCCCTATCTTCCTTGCCGGTTCCCCCGTTGCTCTCTTCGTCGACCTCGTCGGGATCCTTCCTGTAGGCCCTCGATTCGTCAGACTTCTTGTCCAGGATCCTTTGGACGCTAGCCAACACATCCTCAGAGGTGGAATCCGTGTCAGTTATGGATACCATGCCCCCCTCTTTCTCCTGCTGGGGTTTCACGGGAGTCTTCTAGATAGGCAGAAAAGGAGATTCCCTATGGGGTGGCAGGGAAACTCTAGCCCCTGGAGCCGTCTCGAATGGGGAAGCCTCCGTAGGTTTCGCCAGGGCCGCCACGACTCCTTCAATTGAGGCCTTACCTGGGTGAATCAGGGCCTTCACGATCTTGGGCGTGCCTCAGGCCTTCACCTTGGGGGGAGGGTCACTGCCTCGCTCCCCCTCAGCTGTCTCAGTCTGGATCGGCCGGTGCTTCTGCCGAAGCTTACCTGGGTTCTCCGACTTCCTCTTCACAGAGCCAGAGCGTTTGCTCGTGGTTGATGGCGTTGGTGATGATGTGCCCTATCTGGCAGCCGAGGAGCCCGACTGATCGGCGCTCCCGGTGCCCGTGGACTTGAGGTGCTTTGCCTTTTGTTGGGTCGCCAGAGCGCCCTCAAAGGTCTTAGAAGACCACTCGGACTTCTTCCTCTTCTCACCTGCTGCTGGGCTCTTCCCCTCCAGCCAGTTGGTGAGCCGAGTAAGACGATCCTTCATTGGCCATTCTGACATGTTCTTACAAAATGCACAGTCCTTCTCCAAGTGCGATTTGTTGTCGTGAAGGCAGTAGTCACCGAGAGTGCGCATCCTCAAAGACGTTCTGTACACCACATCCAGGGAAGCTCTTGAACAGCTTGGATCCAACAGGCGTCATGCATCCTTTGTCCTGTGCCATGTCCACGCGGGGTAGGCCTCAAAGATCTTCTGGAATCAGATCAGGGCAGGTCACGCTGGGATGATCCATAACTTGTTCGGGAGAAGGCGCCCTGATCAGCCAATCATCCAGGTAGGGGTAGACGTAAATCCCACTCTCCTGAAACTCGCTGCCACCACTGCCATTAGTTTGGTGAAAAGCCTTGGGGCAGAGGTCAGGATTGAACGGCAGAACTCGAAACGGATAATGAACCGCCAACAGCAAACCTCAGGTACTTTCTGTGCTTGAGATGGATTGGCACATGAAAATAAGCAGAATGGGGGTTTGCTGCATAAAAGCAGGGTTTTTGGGACTGGTTCTTCAGAAGTCACCACAGGACCTAAGAAGCCGAAGAGGGAGAAGCCGAGCCGACCTGCCAAGACGACACCACCGGTGAAGCCCTGCAGAATCGTCTCACCACTTTTCCCGACGACAGAGGAGATCTCCCGCCGGAGAGTCTTCTTCCCTTAACTGGTGGGGACAACCAGTTGCTGCCTTCTTTTCGCCGTCCCGAAGCATCTCGTGGCCACCTTGCCTGTGCCAAGCACCCCGGCAACCGGGATACCACTTTTTACCTCAACCGCGAAAGAGGGGTAAAAATCCTTTGTGACCGGAGAACTCCACGGCTGGCCTCATCCCTGGTAGTGCAACGACCTGCAGCCTTCCTCCCCGTCGAGATCACCCCTTCCTCGGGACGACGCCGCGACTTGCACCCACTACCAGGAACGACTACCACCGCTGGAGGAATCTTTCCACTTTTAAAGGTACAGTGTTCCGCCCGGCCTCCCTTGCCACCGATTGTACGGGGTAGATTTAGCCCTCGGCTCTCGAACCTGGGTAGGTCTGGGACACCCTAACTAAACTTTTCAGAACCGTAGTAAAACCGTTTTCTACTCACCTGCAAAGACTTGCGACATTGTGTGATCTTGGGCACATTTTCGCCTGGCTCCCTCCAACGCGGGCCCCGAACTAAGTCCCCTTGTTCCACCATTGACTGTCTTTGCTAACCTTATGTGAAAAGTGTTTTACCTTACAGCTCTTTATTTCTGCCTTTTCCCTCCCTTTTGGTAATACTTGTTGGAGTACCATCGAACGTTAAGCGCTCACCTCTGGTTGGAAATAAGTGGTGTTAACTTAGATTTGTCCAACAACCGATTAGGGATGTACATATGAGTAATAGTAACTGTGTTTGACTTTCTTACCTTTTCTAATGTGCTAGTGTAATTTTTGAGTGTACCTTTAATAAATAAGTTTATACTTTTACACCTAGCTCTGGTCAGTGTTTGCTTGTGCTATTGTACCTCTGTACCTATTATGTATCCTCTGTATACTGCCTAACTCTTCTTGAGGGAAGTCTGACTGCTCAGCCACAGCTACCACAGTGAATCTGTGCGGTGCGGACTGCTACCAAGTGGGTTTACTGCCAACACCTGTAGTCTTAAATCTTTTGCAGTGGTCCCAGAGGGAACTGCACAGGTTTCTGCCTAACACATCTCGTCGGCCGTGATGACGATTAAGGCGGCCAATGCCTTGGCGATCGTGGCCTGCTACGACAGGGAGCTCTGGTTCAAGTTAGCTCCCCTGCTAGACTTCCTACCTGACGACAAGAGGGCAGAGGCCCTAGAAATTCTACAGGAAGAAGAGGTGGCGTCGGATCACGCCATAACGGTGGCAACGGACATTGCCGATACCGGATTTCGCCAACTGGGCAACAGAGTTTGCCTCCGACGAGGATGGCTCAAGCCGACAGACTTTCGCCAGTACGTCCAGATCAGAGTGTTGGACATGCTGTTCGACGGCAACAACCTTTTTGGTAAGGCGGTGGACGAGTCTCTGCAGGCCATCAAGACCTACTCGGAGACGGCCCGGGCCCTAGGGGTGCTTCAACAGCGTCGCCCCTTTCGGAGCTCCGGAGGCAGACAGGGTGCCTCCAAAGGATCCAACAGTGGCTCCTCCACTTACCGCCAGGCAGCCCGCTCCTCTTCCCAGGAGGCCTACAGAGGTCGCGGCAAGCAAGGGGGATCCAGCCGCCGCCAAGGAGGCCAAGGTGGCAAGGCCGCCTACAAGCAAGACTGACCCGGCCGTTCTGTCGGGCCCCCACCGAAGCACCCCGGTGGGAGGCCGGCTGACAAAGTTAGTCAGCGTGTGGGAGTCCATCTCCACCGACCGTTGGGTGTTGGACAACCTGGCCAACGGGCACTCGCTGGAATTCCAGAAAGTGTCCTTGCATTCCTCCTGTGGCCAGGAAGGAGAATCACGTCCCTCAACTGCTGTTGGAGGTAAGGGCGATGCTCAGGAAAGGTGCCATCGAGCTAGTCCCCAGGAGGCTCCGGGGCTCCGGAGTGTACTCAAGGTACTTTCTCGTCAGACAGAAGACAGGCGGTTGGCGCCCTATCCTGGATCTGCGTCGGTTAAACAAATACATCAAGGCGCAGAAGTTCAGGATGGTCACCCTCCAGCAAGTGCTACGACAGCTGGAGGAAGGCGACTTCCTATCGTCGTTGGACCTGGAGGATGCTTACTTCCACATCCCCATTCTAAAAGGGCACAGGAAGTTTCTAAGGTGCGTGGTTCAGGGACGCCACTACCATTTCAGAGCCCTGCCATTCGGATTAAAGTCGGCACCCAGGGTATTCAAGTGCCTGGCACCAGTGGTGGCGCGGCTACTCCTGCAGGGGATCCACGTCTACTCCTACCTGGACTGGCTAGCTAATCCGGGCAAGGACAAGGGAACTCGCCGTCGAACATACAGCGAGGACTGTCCGGTTGCTCACAGAACTGGGGTTCGCCATCAACTACCCCAAATCCCACCTGGTTCCATCGCAAGTAGCACTGTTTCTGGGAGCGAAGCTCGATACAGTGGGGCAATTGGCCTCCCCGTCGGAGGAGAGGACCAAGACCATCCTGGGCAAGGTGCGGCGCCTGTTAGCCACAGACTTGGCCAGGGTGAGGTCCATCAAGTCCCTTCTCGGGATGATGTCCTCATGCATCTATCTTGTACCGCTTTGCAGACTTCAGATGCGTCCGCTACAGGAGTTCAACGCCCGCTGGTTTCAAGCGGGGGGCTGCTTCGAGGACAGGATCCCCCTCGACGAGGAGTTCCGTCGGGCGATCCTATGGTGGGGCACCCAGGCTCACCTCTCGACGGGCACAGACTTTCAAGCCCGGCGTTTCAGGAGACGGTGACGACGGACGCCTCTCTGGAGGGTTGGGGGGCCCACACCGGAGATCTCCACGCAAGAGGCCTTTGGCTCCCGGAGGAGAGGTCTGTCCACATCAACATTCTGGAGTTCCGAGCAGTGTTCTGGGCACTCAAGTCGTTCCTTCTGCCCCTCAAGGACAAAGTGGTGAGGCTTTTCACCGACAACACCACCACAATGTTCTACATAGGGATGCAAGGGGGCACCAGATCCCAGCCCTATCCAAGGAGGCCCAGGATCTGTGTCACTGGGCCGTCGCCCAGGGGATGTTTCTGGTTCCCTTCCACTTGGCAGGAATAAAAAACACCATCGCCGACTCACTCAGCAGGGAGCTGCGCTCGTGCCACAAGTGGGAACTGCGCCAGGATCAAGTGGATCGGCTCTTCCAATGATGGGGCAAACCCCAGATCGACCTGTTTGCGGCGGCGACGAACTCCAAGTGCCAGAGGTTCGCCAGCAGGTTCCCGCAGCCGAGGAGCATGGGCGATGCTTTCTCGTTCCCATGGGACAGCCTGTTTCTATACGCGTTCCCTCTGTTGCCGTTGCTGCTGCGCCTAATCAAACAGCTCAAGAAGTCCAGGTGCAGAATGATCCTCGTCGCACCGGCGTGGCCGAGGCAGATCTGGTTCCCGGATCTTCTGGACTTGTCAACGTCCCCACCAGTCAAGCTACCGGCGGACGCGGATCTTCTCTCCAGAGAAGGAGGCGCCATTCTCCATCATGACCCACAGTTGCTGAACTTGCAGGCCTGGCTCCTGCAGCACTAGAGTTTGGAGGGTACGATATCCCGGCTGACTTTAGAGAGGTTCTTGCAAAAGCCAGGGCGTCCTCAACTCTCAAGAGTTGCGGTCATAAGTGGAAGAGGTTCTGTGTCTGGTGCCGTGCACAGAAGATTAACCCTCTGCGGATTACCGCCCCTCAAGTACTGCCGTACCTACTGTCGCTGGCCAAAGCTGGACTCGCTCACGCCTCCATCAAAATACATCTGGCTGCCATCTCCCGATATACCAGGACTACGGGACGGGCGTCCTTGTGGTCTCATCGCCTGCTGAAGGAATTTATGAAGGGACTATTCCGATCATTCCCGCCGGTGAAGGCTCCTGGCCCGGCGTGGGAGCTTAACGTGGTGCTGACCAGGCTCATGGGGGGCCCCATTCGAGCCTATGCATTCGGCGCCTTTGAAGTTCCTGTCATGGAAGACAGCGTTCCTCGTGGCCATCACCTCCGCACGACGAGTGGGAGAGATCCAGGCCCTATCTTGCAAGCCTCCATACTTGACTTTTCATGACACGAGGGTGGTGCTGAGGACGCACCCCTCCTTCATGCCCAAGGTGCCATCCGACTTCCACCTCAATGAGCCCTTGGTGTTACCAGTTTTCTTCCCGTCGCCTTCGACGCCGGCCGAGAGGACTTTGCACTCGCTGGATGTAGTTAGAGCGCTGATGTTCTACGTGGACCGCACGAAGAGTTTTCGGAAGACGTCACAACTGTTTGTGAACTTTGGGTCTGTGAATTAAGGGAAGGCTCTCTCGAAGACTTCCATTTCCAGATGGCTCTCCGGCTGCATCATGCACTGTCACCGGTTGGCAAACCGATCGCAGCTCGGCCGTCCAAGAGCCCATTCGACCAGAGTGATCGCTGCTACCACGGCGTTCCTGTCTGGTGTGCCCCTGCTGGACATCTGCAGGGCTGCTACGTGGAGGTCTACGCACACCTTCACAAGATTCTACTGCGTCGATCGGGACTCCAGGGAGGAGTCCAGGGTCGGCCAAGCAGTGCTGCGCAACCTGTTCGCCTATGGTGAGCCTGGTGAGGAGGTAAGAATTGCTTAATGTTGAGTTTTGGATGTAATGCCTAATGGTGAGCCTGTTGCCACCTCCCGTGGTTGTGCATGTGTATGCTGCTATGTATTCTTTTATTCATGAGCATGTGAATCTATGCCAGACCCCATGCTGGAGAAGGAATAAGTTACTTACCTGTAACTGTTGTTCTCCAGCATGGGTCTGGCATGGATTCACATGCAAACCCTCCCACCTACCCCTCTGCGGCTCTTCACCTGGTCATACTGCCACTTTGCGTGCTATCAAATCTGAAGATGACTGCCAGAGGAGGAGCTTGGGTAGAGGGCAGTCATTGGCTGGGGGGGGCAGTATGACCCAGAAACCAGTGATTGGTTACTGGTAGAAAGACCGTTCAGAAACGAAACAAACTGATTTTTTCTTTATCACATTAGGAGACTGTGACGACGGATGCCTCCCTGGAGGGATGGGGGATGCACACCGGAGATCTCCACGCAAGAGGCCTTTGGCTCCCGCAGGAGACGTCACTACACATCAACGTCCTAGAGCTCTGAGCAGTGTTCTGGGCCCTCGGGTCGTTTCTTCCATCTCTCAAGGGCAAAGTGGTAAGGGTCTTCACTGACAACACCACCATGTTCTACATCCGGAAGCAGGGGGGGCACCAGATCCCCAGCCCTATCCAAGGAAGCGCAGGATCTGTGACACGGGGCCGTCGCCCAAGGGATGTTTGTGGTACCCTTCCATATGGCAGGAATAAAGAACACCATCGCTGACTCACTCAACAGAGAGCTGCGCTCGTGCCACGAGTGGAAACTGAGGCAGGATCAAGTGGATCTCCTATTCCGACGATGGGGCAATCCCCAGATCGACCTATTCGCGATGGCGACGAACGCCAAGTGCCGGAGGTTCGCCAGCAGGTTTCCCCAGCCGGGGAACATGGGCGATGCCTTATTCCCCTGGGACGGCTTTTTCCTATATGCGTTGTCCCCAAAGCCCCCCCCCGGTAGCCGTTGCTACTGCGACTCATCGGTCAACTCAGATGGTCCCGATGTCCCGGTGCAGGATGTCCTAGTCGCACCGGCATGGCCGAGGCAGATCTGGTTTCTGGACCTTCTGGACTTGTCAGCGTCCAACACCAGCACCCCCCCGCCCCCCCCGGGCAAACTACCGACAGACGCGGAACTTCTCAACAGGGAAGGAGGGGGCCATCCTCCATGATGACCCAGGATCGCTGAACCTGCAGGCCTGGCTCCTGCAGCACTAGAGTTCGGAGGGTACGATATCCCGGCGGACTTCAAGGAGGTGCTTGCAAAGGCATGGGCATCCTCGACTCTCGTGCTATGGACACAAATGGAAGAGGTTCTCTGTGTGGTGCCATACACCGAAGATTAAACCTCTGCCGATTACGGCCCCTCAAGTGCTGCCGTACTTGCTATCGCTGGCCAAGGCGTGGCTGGCGCATTCCTCCGAGATCCATCTGGCGGCAATCTCCCGCTACACCAGAACTCTGGGCCGGTCATCTCTATGGTCTCATCGCCTGGTGAAGGAGTTCATGAAAGGACTGTTCCGATCGTTCCCGCCGGTGGAGGCTCTGGCCCCGGCGTGGGAGCTCAACATGGTGCTTACCAGGCTCATGGGGCCGCCTTTCGAGCCTCTGAATTCGGCACCATTGAAGTTCCTGTCGTGGAAGACAGCGTTTCTTGTGGCCATCACCTCCGCACAACGAGTTAGGTATGGAGGTTTACCTCTTGTAAACCTCCATACCTGACATTCCACGAGACGAGGGTGGTGCTGAGGATGCACCCCTCCTTCATGCCCAAGGTGCCATCTGACTTCCATCTCAACGAGCCCTTGGTGTTACCGGTTTTCTTCCTGTTGCCTTTGTCGCCGGCTGAGAGGACTGCACTCGCTGGATGTGGCTAGAGCGCTGAAGTTCTACATGGAGTGCACAAAGAGTTTTCCGAAGACAATCACAGCTGTTTGTGAACTTTGGACCTGTGAACCAAGGGAAGGCCCTCTCGAAGGCTTCCATTTCCAGATGGCTTTCCGGCTGCATCATGCATTGTCACCGGTTGGCAAACCGACCTTTGCCCGGCCGTCTGAGAGCCCATTCAACCAGAGCGATCGCTGCTACCACGGGGTTCCTGTCTGGTGTGCCCCTGCTGGACATCTGCAAGGATGCTACGTGGAGGTCGACGCACACCTTCATGAGATTCTACTGCGTCGACAGGGATTCCAGGGAGAAATCCAGAGTCGGCCAGGCAGTGCTGCACAACCTGTTTGCTTGAAGGTGAGCCTGGTGAGGTAAGAGATGCTAAATCTTCAGTTGTTGAAATGGTTAATGTTGAGCCTTGTCACCTCCTGTGGTTGTGCATGTGTGTACTGCTATGTTATACTTAATGTAAATTACAATCTTCAGGCTCACGTAATCAATAGAAATCACCCACCTGTTTCTCTAGGGAACTGAGGTTACAGGACTAGATCTCCTTTCTTGGGACAAATTTAGAGCCCACCTGGTTGTCCCTCTGATCCCCTGCTCAAGGCTTGGAAACAGACTTCCAGGCAAACCCCAAAGGGAAAAAACCCTGTGCAGCGCGGCTTGAGAGCGAAGATCCGTGTAATGGCTCCTGTTCTACTGGATGATTCACTCTGCACTCAGGCTGAAGTTGGAAGGTCGATTATAGGCGGTGTTCACTAGAGCAAACAAGAATAGAAGGTTTAGGGTAGATATTTAGGGCTAGCACTGTACTAAAGAGTGAACCAATTCTACCCCTTCCTTTACCTGCTTACCTCTGCAAATGCGTGATTAAGTGTGGAATGCTTCAAAGGAATAACCGCACAGGCGGAAATAGAATCCCTGACAAAAGGCAAATAGAAGAGTGGGGAAATATCTCTGCGGAATCTATAGATCTGGAAATAAGTTTACCGCTAAAGAATTGGTAAACTGCTAGTTAGGGGAAGGATTCTTGTCGGAGCGAGATGCCGGGGATGTGGATGCTACAAGCTGGGTCTGAAAGGATAGACAAAGCGGTAAGCACGGCGATCGGGAGTCACATACCGAATCGGGAACTGATCGTAAGATTAGAGGAAAGAACCTACTATTTGCGTGTGAGGCGTCAGAATCCCCGAAGGTAATCGGACTCGAACAAAGAGGGCTCGACCGTGTCTCCAAACGGGAAATACCGAAATCTATAGGAAAGTGGGATAGAACAACAGAAGTAAAGATTAGAATTGTAGTAGATACAGAGGTTTAGAATGAAAGAGTTGATTAAGTAATAAGTACGTAACAAGCGTTAATCCTGCCTAACGAACTCCCAGAGCCTCGCAGAACTCCTTGGAGAGTAGCAACGTGAAATGCACTGAATCACGTCTGTCGATATACTCTTCCGGAAGTAGGCGTTTCTTGCTGTGAGTTTTTCCGGACTGAATTCAGAGTAGTCCCGAGATGCGGTCTAGTGAACTCCATATTGAAGGAATCCCACTTCAGGTAAGGCTCAGAAGCCGGGTTAGGAATGTCACTAGCGATATTCATGACATATGTATTGTATTCATGAGCATGTGAATCCATGCCAGACCCCATGCTGGAGAAGGAACAAGTTACTTACCTGTAACTGTTGTTCTCCAGCATGGGTCTGGCATGGATTCACATGTGAACCCTCCCACCTACCCCTCTGCGGCTTTTCTCTTGGTCCTACTGCCACATTACGTGCTACCAAATCTGAAGATGGCTGCCAGAGGAGGAGCTTAGGTAGAGGGCAGTCATTGGCTGGGGGGGGGGGGGGGGAGGAGAGTATGACCCAGAAACCAGTGATTGGTTACTGGTAGAAAGACAGTTCAGAAACGAAACAAACTGATTTTTTCTTTACCGAGGATTCCCAGCCTGACGACTGGGAATATTCGTGAGCATGTGAATCCATGCCAGACGCATGCTGGAGAACAGTTACAAGTAAGTAACTTGTTCCTTACCCATTCATCAAGTCATCAGGAGGTAGAGAAAGTTTGGGGAAGCCATGATCTTAATTGCCCCGGATTGGGCCAGGAGGACGTGGTACCCGGACCTTCTGCCTTCAGATAGTGGAAGAATCCGGGGTATGCACTTGTTCAACAAATATTAAAGTGCTGCCTCTATCTACTCCAGGGTGGGGGTTAACTAGAGAAAAAGATAGAGACCCGTCTGATAAGGTGGATGACTGGAAGTAGGGTAGCTTTCAGCGCTTCAAACATCATTTTAATCATCATCATTATTAATCATCTTAACTTTCAACATAACACATCTTATAACCAAATATTTAAAGGTACTTTTTAACAGCCATAGATTATTTATCCTGTTGACCTCGGGTTTCGATTTTTATTTCAGTATAACCTCGAGGTTTTCACCTCTTTTGATGATCAGTTGCATCACTTGTTCACTGCAAAGCTATTACACAGTACAGCGTCTCGACATGTTTCAGTTTGTGAAGGTAAAGAATCCATACCTAGTAGACTTGCGCCAGTGTTGAGATTGTAAAAAAGCGTGACCAGTGAACTCTATTCCCTATCAAACAAAAAACAAGAAAAACTGGAGTGAGTTACTGTTTCTCTAGAGTCCAGTTCAACTCTTTTCGTTACAGTATCTCCTCCTAGAGGTATGATAATTACCTGTATAGGTGATTTTCTGAGGGCGAGCCTGTTCCTAGGAACGTGGGTGTTACGCTCACCTGGTCTTTGCGGGGACGTTGGGGCACTTTTGGGGCCCTCCCAGGACTTGGCTCCCTTGGATCGACTCTCCCCCAGCTGCTGCGAAATCGAAGTCTCAGGATGCTGGAACTGCCCCTGAGAGAAGATGAGAGGCAGTGAGAGTGGAGTGGTGGTGTCGTGATCCCCCTCGAACCTTTCGTGCCATAATGAAGTGAGCAAGTTTGCCCACGCAAGCTCACCTGTTTTGATGTAAGGATGAGCTCTCCGTCCTGCTTTCTCTCAGCAGGGGCGCCGTGGATGGAACTAGTTGCGTCACTGGTCCTTAGCGTGGAGGTACAGACCAGCTGCGACCTGTTCCGCCTTGAAGGTAAATGTTTTAATGGTATATTTTCCTTTCCTCTCTCTCTAGGTATGAAGATGGCCCACGAGTGCGTGGTGATGGAAGAAAGTCAAATCCGGAAAACCTACAAGTGGTAAATTGACTTTCCGGATGATGCGCCAAGTTCGCGAGTTGCGCTGCCCAGCGTTTAGAGTTTATGCAATTGCTAACCTTGTGCTAGGTCTCCTTTGCAGGTGATCGCAAGCGGTTCCCCAAACTCCTACCAGCTTCCAGATGAGAAGATCCGCGAGGATGCTGCGTCGGAAGACGGCCCCGTGTTACTTGGGAGTTCGGGGCAGGTAAGTTCAAGGCGCTGCTGTTTACGGAGAATTCTCTGTTTAGGCTGAATTTCCTAACCTAGTGAGTCCCTAAGCAGCTTTGCTGGATTTCTGGAGTTTGTTTTTTTCTCCTGCCAAGAGTGAGACTCTTTTTCTCCCACTCTTGGACATGATTTGTGGTGTTCCTTTGAATGTTAATGTGTTTCATGGGCTATGGGGTCTTTTCCTCCATAGGGTCGCATATGTTTTTTTCTATGTGTGTCACACAGCACCCTCCGAGCAGTAACACCGGGGTGTCATAGTGACCCCCCACCATAGACTCCATACCGTGGGACTGACTACTGTCTCCCAGGGCATGTAAAGTCATCATTGGCTTTACTAGTCCCAAATTACTAACAGAACCAGTACAAACCATCATATTGTGGACGTACTGGTAGGGGCAAGTAGATTCCCCCTGGGTCTGTTGTTGGAGGGGGCACTGTCCCGTCCCCCCTCGTCGAGTTTTGGCTGGTGGCAGTGGAAACTACTTTTTATATTCAACCGCGAATATATCTCTATGGGATTTTCCCATTGTTAGAGGCTAATACTTTTTTGACATAGCCTCTAGCATACTGCCGGTTTATTTATTTAATATTAATTCACCGGTTGGTATTTTCTGCCAGAACTCGGTTTTAAAATGGCGTTTGTGTTCGCCTCTGCAACTCCAAACCAAAGATCGAACCCTTTGTTCCACTTTTGGCGGGCTTCTACACAGAAGCCCTCCAAAGTGGTGCCACTCTGTCTGGGTACCACAGGAGGCGTGGGAGGGTGTTTAGGCACCTTGGACTAAGTTGCCTTGCCAACTCAGGTCGCACTCTTGCGTGATTGGCCCAAGTGGTGAGCCACCCCGCTCACCACTTAGCATGTTTGATTGACAGCTAGGCTGAATGAATGGGGGTTTCTTGCATAAAAGCAGGGCTTTTGGGACGAACTTCAGAAGTCGCCACAGGACCTGAAAATCCAACAAGGGAGAAGCTGAGCCGACCTGCTACGATGACACCACCGGTGGTGCCCTGCTGAACCGACTCACCACTTCCCAACGACAGAGGAGATCTCCCGGCTGGAGGGTCTTCTTCCCTTGACTGGTGGGCACAACCAGACTTTCTTTGCTCGCATCCCAGGACGTCTCGTGGTCGAATTGCCCGTGCCAAGCACCCCGGCAACCGGATAGCCACTTACCACTGGACCGCGAATAAAAGGACCGCTCCTTTTAATTGAGAACTCCGCGGCTGGTTTCTTCCGGACTCCTGTTTTCCTCCATGACGAGATCCTCTCTTCCCACGGACGAAGCACCTACTTGCACCCGCTGCCAGGAACAACTGTCCCCGCTGGAGCGTTCTCACAATTTTAAGGTACCGTGTCCGCCAGGCCTCCCGTTCTAAAGATTGCTACAAGGTAACAATAACCTCTCAACCTTCTGGACTGGGCTGGCCGCCTTGACCATTTTCTGAAACTTTTGTGAGACTTTTGGGCACTTTCAACTGTGTGACCTTGGACACATTTCGTCCGGAGCCTCTTGAAGTGGGTCCGGCCTTTTTGACTTTACGGTTTTAATCTGCCTTCTTCTCCTACTGTGTTCTTCCGAAAGTGTTGGGATCTGTTTCTATCTTTGCTCTGCCTTTCTCTCTCTTTTAAACCGATTGATTAGAGTGCCATCTTCGTTAAGCGCTCACCGCTGTCTGAAAATAAGGGTTGCTTTACCTAAGACTTGTCTAATAATCGTTGAAGGGAGTGTATATCTTTTAGTGACCGTTTTTTTGAACTGCTTGATATTAGTGCTAGTGTGTTTAACTAGATGTGTTTTTAAATAAATAATTATATCTCTTTTACACCAAGCTCTGGTCAGTGTTTGCTTGTTCTACTGTGTTTTTTTGACCTATTGTGAATACTCTGTATACTGCCTAACTCTTCTTGAGAGAAGTCTGACTGCTCAGCCACAGCTACCAGGTAAATCTGGGCGGTACAGACTGCTACCAATTCGCTTTACTGCCAACCACCTGTAGTCTTAAATCTTTTGCAGTGGTCCCAGAGGGAACTGCACAGGTTTTTGCCTAACAGCCGCCCGAAGTGGATTCGAGGAGACAGGTAAGAGACGTGCGGCAACTACTGGGTTGGAAGTGAGTGGAAGTGCTCCAAGTGATGGCAAGGCTTATCTTAGGTAAAATGCGCGCGGTAGCTGCAGAGGTGGAAGCAGGTGGCAGAGCTTCCAGCGATGGCGTGGCTGACCTCAGGTAAGATGCGCGTGGCAGCTGCAGAGTGCGAAGCAGACAGCAGTGCTTCCAGCAATGGCGTGGCTGATTCCTGGTAAGATGCTGGATGGGTTCCATAGACTGAAGATGCTTGTGCTGAACAGTTAAGGATCTGTAGACGGTGGTAAGCGTTACGCTGCACAAGCAGGGTAACGCGAAGCACCAGCATGCGGGTGGGGCAGGCTTATATAGCCTGGCCCCAACCACTCCCTTTAGACCCCGCCTTGTGGCCCCACCTTGCCACCCCTCCTGTCTTCTGCATGGGCCTTCCATGCATTTGTATGGCCCCGTCCGGCCTAGATGCACGTGCCCTGAGCATACTGTGTGCAGAGCACAGTTTGAAATGAGCTTGGTGCCAGAGGCGCCAAGACTGGGTCCATTGGGACCGTGCTGGAGATAAAGTGAATGGCCAATGACCAGTGGCCATGACAGTGGGTAGGCGATAGTTTTCGGCCTTCCTTTTGCCTAATAGGAAAGCATAAAAAATATATGCCTTAGGTTTTGCTAAAACCATAACCAATGGGGTACATCCTAACGAGCTACACATTAAAAGCGGGCATTCCTGATGACAGTGGACCATGTGCAAGGGTATTGCACCCATGCACTCACCTCTCTTGAAGAGGATAAAAAAGCTGTGGTTAGGGTGAGGCGTCAGATCTGGCCTGGGTGTTTCAGTATGGAAAACGGGAATCTCTGTGGCCCGTTGAAGCAAATAAAATCTAAGGAGAGAGGAGCGGTTTGGGACCTTAACCTTGTGTTCGTTTCTTATGAATGCACCATTTGAACCTCTCCATTCATGTCCCTTAAGATTCAAAACCATTGTGTTGGTAGCGCTAACATCAGCCCGTACGGTGAGGGAGTTGCAGGCACTATCTTCTAAAGCACCTTTTATGGTATTTCATAAAGACAAGGTCGTCCTTGGGGTCAAACCTCCATTGCTACCGAAGTTCATATCAGATTTTCATTTGGGACAAAAGATGGTGTTACCTACTTTCTACCTTCCACCTCATCCTGGCAAGGAAGAGGAGAGGCTACATGCACTCAGCCCACTAAGGGCTCTGAGTTTCTACATTTCAAGTATGTCATAGCTGCGTCTGCATGACCAACTGTTTATAGGATACACTAGGATACACTGGTCATAAGTTGGGACAGGCTGTATGTAACTCAACACACCTTGTCCAGATGGATTATTTGAGCAATTACCGAATGCTATAGGCTGGCTGGGAAAGATCCCCCCCCCCCCCTCCCTGAAGGCTTGAGACCCCCTTCCACTAGGGGCATGGCTGCTTCTTCTGCTCTGCAAAGAGGTGTTTCTATAAAAAAACCTTTGTGAGGCAGCCACATTGTCTGCACTTCACACTTTTACAAAGCATTACTGCCTTGGTTCCACTTTAAATTAGGATGGACGCTTTGGGAAAGCAGTCCTTCATTCAGATCATGAAAATCCCTGATTACAAAATTCTTATTTGTTGTTTTTCTAAAGCGCTACTCGCCCGTAGCCCTCAAAGTGCATAAAAGACAAGACAATACATACCAAAACAGATTTTCAAGAGCGGGGTACGAAGGAACCTAACCTGGTCTGATAATATCAATAAACCTGTGGCTTAATCTGGATTAAGGTTGAACAAGTGAGTTTTAAGACTTTACTTGAACTTGAGGCAGGAATTGGATTGCTTCCTTGTGACAACACTTGTAGGTCAGAGAAAGTAACTTATTTATGACACATTGTTGACAGGGAGCCAAAGAAATCTTTGTTTGGCACTTGTGACATGTTCCCTCCGAGTATGAGGTGTGGCACCATAGGGTGGAGTCAGGGCAGCGCATGCTCCCTGTCCCGCACCGCTGTGCGCCTCTAAAAAGGGGAAGAAGATTTTTTCTGGTGAAAAAAGATTCCATCTGCCGTCCTTTGGAAGGGACGCCCATGCAGTATAGAGGAAACGGGACAGTCACTACGCTGAGTAATTTATAATTTTTGCTAGCATGTCTGTAGTGCCTCCAGTTGCCCTTAGCCAGTTCCTGCAATCAATCCATAGGGAAACAGTTGGACCGAATCCTTATCCCAGCCTTTCTAGACCAGGAGTTGACACATTGGAGCCAGCTCTCCAACTTGACTCGGGGTATTCCCCTTCAGGAACTGGATCATTGCCAACTCCTCACTCAGTGGGTGGGGAGCCACTTTAGGGCCTCTCAGATCACATGGCTTGTGGTCCCCAGAGGAGAGTCTTATCCATATCAACATTCTCGAGTTTCGGGCTACATTCAAATCCTTGAGAGCCTTTCAGCCAGTATTCTGAGGGCAGAGATTCACATCCAGAAAAGGATTGGTTGTTAAGGTGCACTCAAATTCTATTCAAGTCAATCATATAACTATCATTTCATATTTGTAGTAAACAACTCTCAGGTGCTCCTAGTTAAGTCTGTGCTACCAGCTAAAATCTATAAAGGAAAGTCGTCTCCCGTAATCAACGGGAGGCAAACAAGGGCACACTTAATCCAATACAGTTTATAAGAAGTCAATCATTCATATTCAAATGCTTCAGAAAGTGTTTTATGAATATATACAAGACTACTAATTCATAATTTACATTTTTGTGATTGACAGATTAGTTTACACACTTAACTGTACAGGTTACAAAGTAATTCATCTTCATTAGTGTGTTTCTGGCTTCAAATTCAGCAATTAGTACAAAACATTCATGATCTTGGTCCATCATAGATTTTCTCAATATAGTGGCGATTAATTTGTGCAGATACTAAGATTTATCAGATACCTTGATAGGATCTTGTTAAGGTGGTATGGTTGTGCTGATTGTTTTTATGTGGAAACCTCCTATCATTCATTATGAGTTTTGGGCTTCCTTGAGCCCTTCTTTAGATGAAGATATGTGACCTTTTGGTAATAAATTGAACTGTATTAGTTGATGATCTCCGACATCCTCATTATGCATTTATAACTTCCATATTTTGTTAATATTCTCAACACTCTATTGCACCATCCTTTGAATTTATGGTGAGCTCTTCAATGAAGCTCAGATTTTGTTTAAAAGAGATGTCGTCTCATGTCTGTTCTCTGGGTGGGCACACTCGGTGTGTTCATGTGTCCGTTCTGTAAAGAGATTGCACTTCATTAAATGGGGAGTGTGGGTTGTCAATTGAATATCTTGGGGCGTGTTCATGGGTTGACCCTCTGTGGGACAAGTTGCTTTATTAAGGCACTGTGTCCCACATGTCAGTACAAAATATGATTATTGGTGTAATAGCCGTTTATACTACACTCACCAAATTTCTGCTGCTTAATGTTCAATTGCCGGTGAATTTCTTTGAGTCAACGCCCAGAAGAGTTGTCACCTCACTGTGAAATAATTATAGATATCTTTCACTATTCATCGTCCTCAGCTTATTATCTACATCAGCTGTGAATATAAGTTACCAACCTTTTGTTCTTACCTGGCTCCCCTGCTGTGCTGTGCTGGAGCCATTACTCTTGTCGGAATACACGTGGAGCAAAATGCGGCCAAGTTCGGTATCAGCTTTCGATCTTCTATGGTTTTCTCTGTAAATACATACGTATTTTATGGTCAATCCTGTCAGTAACCTCTCCCTTGACCACTATCCTGGATGTATTTTTTGTATTTTTACCTTCAGGGCTGATGAGGTGCTCTGTCTGCGCGTCCTCTCTCGGCAGTTTAGATCTCCCCTGCAGTAGCATCGGGACGTTGCTAGGCGACTAGTAAAATTAGTCTGTTATTTATGTTAACTGGTTGGTCTCCTTCAATGCCTTGTTCACCATCTTGGGAGTATGAACCACATATCTCATCCAGACCAATTGTTTGACTTCCATTTACCACCTGAACAAGCTGAGAGGATCCAGATGCTCATTCCCGCTCCCTTCCTCCCTGGTTTTCCGGCAGTCAGGATATTGGAGCGGGCAATTGGCATCAAATTTCTCTAACGTCATTCTTCTGGCAGACCACCTCTGCAGGATGACATCCCAGGATCATGAGGTGGAAATCAGGCTCAGTCTTTAGTCTTTTCACAATGTCGTCACGCCCAGGTAGACCTTTTTGCCATGGCTGAGAACAGCAAGTATCCCTTCTTCGTTTCCAGGGGAGGAATCGACGGAAACTCCAAGGTAGATGCACTTTCGATCAAGTGGGACTTCCAGGCTCTGTGTGAGTTTCCTCTGATCCCTCTTCTTCTCAGGGTCCTGGAAACATTCCTTTACCAGCCTGAGAGCTGCTCTCATCCAGATGACTCCTCAGTGGGCAGTCCACTTCTGCTTCATGGTGCCTGGAGGTTATGTCAGATTCCCTTTACGGCAACACACTATCTCCTACGTCAGCATTATCTCGTGTCTCACATTTTCTGGCTTCTTGCTCTACTTATGTCGATCTTCTCTTTCAGCCTTTGGGTCCTGTCGCTACAGGCAAGAGCTGCCCTTTTCTAGCTCAAACCCATTTGTACTCGGACACCTTGACTGTCTTACCAGACACCCTCTCCCAATCAACATCACCTAATTTGAGATCTGAACATTGTCATACCATTGCTCAAACCTTTTGATTCTTTGCCTTCCACCGGGCTGAAATTATACATGCAAGGGTGTCTCTTTTAGTAGCTCCATAAGGACAAGGAGGTTTACGCACCCTTTCTACCCAAGGTCGTGACCTCGTTCCACATTGTGGTGTTATTGCCCACTTTCTTTCTGAATGCAGTCTCTCGCTGACATGGTTCTTCACTCTCAACGTCAGGAGAGCCCTAAAGTTTTACCTGAATTGCACTAAGCAGTTTAGGAAATCAGACTCCCTTTTCGATACTTTTGGCGGTCAGCTCCCTAGTTCAGAACTTTAAGGCCATGATCGCCAGGTGGCTTGTCTCGGACAGACCCTATTATTCCATGTAGAAACCCAAGCCTCCTAAGGACATTTATGCTTATGCCATCAGAGCCAAATACACGGACGTGGCTTTTCATTGCAACATTGCTGGGTCGCCACATGGTCTTCATCTGCTTTTTGTAAGCACTATTGTCTGGACAGCAGCTTCAGGGCTGATGCCAGCTACAGAAACGCTGTATTTTGCAACCCCTTTGCTACACAGTAAGGGGTTCACCATCTTCAGAACCTTTATTTTTCTTGATGTGAAATATTTTGTTGTGGATGAAAAGGGGCACAACGTAAGAATAAGAAACAGTCACCGCCAGGAATATTGTACTCCTAATCCATAGCCCCCCTCCCCTCCATACCACCAACCCTCCATTCGAAGGGATTGTGTCCTCCGACGTATTCCTCATCTTAGATATATCCTTCCAGCTCTGCTGGCCTCGGAATTTTTTTTCTCTAGAGGGCGCTGCGCGTCGACGTCCCTCGAGTCGATGTCCCTCGACAGCCGCCGTATCGACGCTCGACATCATCCTGCCTATAAAGGCTGTGCGCAGCGTCCGTTTCTCAGTTCCGTTTTTCCGCGCTTACTCGGTGCCTCGGAAAATACCGTTGCTCAGTTCTTAGTGAGATTAATCCTATTTACCTCGAGTTATTCGATCCATACTCGATGGCTTCCTCGTCGGAACCGACAACTCCTCCATCCGGCTTCAAAAAATGTCGAGATTGTGGGAAAAAGATGTCATTGACCGATCCTCACAGAAATTGTCTGTGGTGCTTGGGAGCTGAACACCATTGTTCGGAATGCGAGGACTGTATGTCCATGACAGCTAAGGCCCTGAAGGAGCGTAGGGGGAAGCTGGAGAAAGGTAAGACTTTTAAAGCTTCTTCTTCGTCGACGAAGTCGAGACATTCGTCTCCTCGTCACCATTCGCGCTCCAGGTCTCGGAGTGGGTCTCATCACTCCTCGAGATCGAACCACTCGAAGAGGAGGCGTCGAAGATCCCCTTCTCCGTCTTCCTCTTCCTCTGTTTCGCCAAAAAGAATCCCTTGCCCCACGAAACATAGTTCCCGGGCTGAATGGGAGGAATTCCGAAAGAATATGATGAGCGTCTTCGAGAAAGCGGCCTCGACCCCCTCGAAGACTGCCGAGAGCGATGCTCTGGTCGAAAGACCCGAAGGTCAAAAACGCCGCGAGTCGCAGTACCCGGCGAAAGAAACCTCTCGAGCGCGTTTCGAACCCTCGAGCAGGACTATGACCTCCAAACCTTCCTCGAAGGTTCCGTCAACGCCGTCGACGAAGGTTCCGTCGAGGTCGACTCGACGCCGGCCTCGACACCGGCGTCGACGCCAAGAAAAGTCATGGTGACCACACATCCAGTGACTATCCCCAGGCCCTCGACGTCGATGGCGTCGATATTGTCGAGTAGAATTCCAATTCTGTCGAGGTCCTCGGCCTCCACCTCTGTTTTCAACACCACGCTCGAAGCCTTCGGCGTCGACGACATCGACGTTTTCGAGGCCAATAATGACAAGTTCGGCACCCTCTGCCTTGGAAATGGGATTTACTCCCTTTATGAGTTCAGAACAATTAAGAACTATATCCTCAATTTTAGAAGAGGGTGATTTGTCTGAACAAGACACTTTTGAGTTACAGGGATCTGTAACCCCAGTTAGAGAGGAATTTTCCTCTGAAGAGCGCAGATTAAAGGATCTTCATGATTCTTTACATGAGGCAAGTGGGTTAGACACTTCCCCTGAGGTGGATTTTGCTAAGCCAGACCCGGGGGAGCATGCTGAAACCCCCTACAGAGCCTTAATGGCCAGGATTACAGAGTTCATGGGGTGGTCTGCACCTTCACAATCTTTCCAGCAAGATGACCTCACGGATATTCTTGACAAAGGCCCACAAGAGGATCCTGTGGTGCCCTTTCATAAAGCTCTTCAGAGAAAGATCATGACAAACTGGGAAACCCCAGATGTAATACCAGCAGTAAATAAAAAACTGTCTGCAAAGTACAGGGTATCTTCCACAGACCCAGAGTTTTTGTCTAAACATCCATCCCCAGAAAGTCTGGTGGTACAAGCAGCATCCTCTACCGATGTCAAGACTGCTTATCCTACAGTCCCACAGGACAGGGACGATAAAAAATATGATGCTATGGCAAAGAAAGTCTTTTCAGCATGTAGCATGGCGTTAAAGTCTGTTAATGCTACTTGCACCCTTGCTAGGTTCAGCCATACACTTTGGGAGTGTGCTTCTACAGCGGCTGACTGCATCCCGGAGGGAGAAGAAAGGGATGCGTTCCTGAATATTATACAGGACGGTAAAGACGCTATGTGCGAATCCCTCCAGACGGGCATTGATTCGGCTGACAGTATCAGCAGAGCAATGGCGGCAAGTACATCAACCAGGAGATTCGCTTGGTTGAGAAAGTCGGGTTTTGCCCCAGATGTGCAAGCCAGGCTCTTGAACATGCCATTCGATGGCTCTTCTTTGTTCGGGAAAAAGGCGGATGACAGTTTAGAAAAACTGCAAACTTCAAAAGCTGCAGCAAAATCCCTAGGAGCTGCAATCCGTCAGACTCCTTTTCGTCCCACAGGAACCTCTGCGAGGGGCAAGTCCTTTCGCTTCTACTCCGCATTCGGAAGAGGTAGAGGACGACCGGCTCAAAGGGGTCAAAGAAGAACTACCCAAGGTGGACGGGGTAGATATTCTAAAGCCGCAGCAACAGCAGGTGCCTCTTTACCATCGGCATCTGCATCAGCCGCCCCAAAACCACTCTGAGGACTCCCCTCACAGGACACCTGTAGGAGGCAGGTTGACCCAACATCTGACGGTATGGCAGGCTATCACGTCAGATGCTTGGGCATTGGAAACAGTCGCCCAAGGTTACTGCCTGCCTTTCCTACGTATACCTCCGAGTCATCCACCGGGGATCAGCTCTCAGAAAGCTCCAGATCCGCTCCTCTTGCAGGAAATTTTGGACCTGCTAGAGAAAGGTGCCATAGAACCGGTACCTGTAGCGGAGAGGGACAAGGGCTGGTACTCCCCTTACTTTCTCATTCCGAAGAAAGACGGAGGACTGAGACCCATCTTGGACTTGCGAGAATTGAACAAATTCCTCAGAAAAGACAAATTCAAGATGGTCACTCTTTCTCAGATCCTCCAGGCCCTTCAGTTTCAGGACTGGTTGGTATCTCTGGACCTCCAGGACGCTTATTTCCATGTGCCTATCCATCTCAAACACAGGAAATACCTGAGGTTCGCAATTGGCAACTCTCACTATCAATTTCGAGTACTGCCATTTGGGCTGACCTCCGCCCCGAGGGTCTTCACCAAGTTAATGTCGGTAGTGGCTGCAAGTCTAAGGAGGGAAGGGATTCACGTCTACCCCTACCTGGACGATTGGCTGATCAGGGCTGTTTCTCCAGAGCAAGCTCAGATCCAGCTAAATCACGTGTGCCATTTCCTTCACAGACTGGGCTTCTCCCTCAATTTAAAGAAGTCACAAATGATACCATTGCAGAGACTCCAGTTCATAGGAGCGATCCTGGATACTTCCCTGGGAAAAGCCTCGCCACCAGAGGTGAGGGCTCAAGATATTCTACAGATGGTTACCAAGTTCCAACATGCCCAACGTCTCCCAGCCTTCGACTTTTTGAGGTTGCTAGGCCTCATGGCATCCTGCATTTTCCTTGTGCCAGAGGCTCGCCTGAGAATGAGATCCCTCCAGTGGGCACTGAGGACTCAGTGGTCACAATTCTCAGGGAGAATGACAGATCTTCTTCAGGTTCCCGGCAGGGTGGCTCGAGACCTTCAGTGGTGGGCCTGTCAGGAGAACATTCTGAAAGGAGAACAGTTTTGGCAACCCTGGCCGGAGATAACAGTCACGGATGCCTCACTCACGGGGTGGGGAGCCCACGCCAACGACTTGACCATCAGCGGTCGTTGGTCTCCATCGGAGTCCAGACTACACATCAACCTGTTAGAGCTGAGAGCCATCAGACTTGCATTGAAGGCTTTCCTGCCAGCTGTACAAGGGAAGAACGTCCTGATAATGACGGACAACACGGTGGCCATGCATTACCTCAACAAAAGAGGAGGCGTAGGATCACTACCCCTGTGCAGAGAGGCGATGCAGTTCTGGTTTTGGGCAATCCATGAAGGAATCTCTCTATTGGCAGTTCACCTAGCCGGAGAGAAGAACTTGACAGCGGACGCTCTGAGCACGCAGAACACAGTCTCCCACGAGTGGGAGCTAGCTCAGGAAGTCCTTCAAGAGATCTTCGCCCTTTGGGGTACCCCTCAGGTAGATCTGTTCGCCACCAGCCTAAACAGGAAATGCGACCTGTTCTGCTCAAGGGAATTTCCTCCGAGAGGAGCTCTCGGAGACGCGTTCATAGTGGACTGGGAGTTTCCACTTCTGTACGCGTTCCCACCGGTCCCTGTCATTCCTCAAATGATCAGGAGGTTGAGAAGATTCCGGCAAACCATGATCCTAATTGCCCCGGATTGGGCCAGGAGAACGTGGTACCCGGACCTTCTAGACTTGTCCATCTGCCCTCCAATTCGACTTCCTCTCAGAGAGAACCTACTCTCACAGAAGGGAGGTCAGGTTCTCCATCCAGACATCAAAACCCTCAACCTTCACGCTTGGCTTCTGAACGGCTGAGGTACAAGGATTGGGACCTCCCTGATGATGTTATGGAGGTGTTGCTTTCGGCAAGGAGGCCAGCAACAAAGTCTTTATACCGCTGCCGTTGGAACAGATTTTGCAGCTGGTGTAGAGAACAGAATATCGACCCATTTTCATGTGGTACACCAATGGTTTTGTCCTTCCTACTATATTTGGCAAATTCAGGCCTTCAAGTTGGCACCATTAAGGGCTATCTCGCAGCGCTATCCATTTTAAGCGTACTGCGGAAGAACCATCCTATTTCAAATTACCCTTGGTAATACAGTTTCTAAAGGGGTTAACCAATGTTTATCCCCCAAGACCATTCCAAGTTCCCCTATGGGATTTAAACTTAGTACTAACTTTCCTGATGGGTACACCTTTCGAACCTCTCCATTCTTGTTTAAGATTCCTTACCCTTAAAACTGTTTTATTAATAGCACTTACATCTGCTAGAAGGGTGAGCGAATTACAAGCTCTTTCTTGTAAACCCCCTCATACAATCTTTCACAAAGACAAAGTTGTCCTGCAAGTGAAGCCTAATTTCCTCCCAAAGGTGGTTTCTGAATTCCATATCACTCAGAAGATTACCCTACCATCTTTCTATCCTCCTCCTCACCCGGGGAAAGAGGAAGAGAGGTTACACAGACTAGACCCTAGGAGGGCTTTAAGTTTTTACATTAGTAGACTAGCCAGGATAAGACAGGCAGACCAGCTGTTTGTAGGTTACGCAGGTCACAAGCTGGGGTTACCAATAACTAAGCAGACCATTTCCAGATGGATCATTCTAGCCATTCTGGAATGTTATAAACTGGCAGGGAAAGAGCCCCCTCAAAACCTTAGGGCTCATTCGACCAGAGGTATTGCAGCTTCATCGGCCCTCAAAAGAGGCGTGCCGGTTAAAGACATATGTGCGGCCGCTACATGGTCGTCTGTCCATACCTTTACACGTTTTTACAATCTGGATTCCTCCTCCAGTCAAGAGACTAGGTTTGGAAGGGCTGTACTGCATTCTATTCATCAATAGAAGACAGCGTGAAGTCAGTACTCCCTCCTCCGAATATAGAATACTGCTATGGGAGCCTATCTAAGATGAGGAATACGTCGGAGGACACAATCCCTTCGAAGAACAAGTTACTACTTACCTTGTAACGTTCTTTCGACGGGATGTTCCTCCGACGTATTCCTCATCGACCCTCCCATCCATCCCCGCAGTTCTACTTCCCTTGTTGTTGCAGCTTAGGCTCCTTCAGGGTGATTAGTCTAGTCCAGACAGTAATACTGTGGGCTACAAAACGGAACTGAGCAACGGACGCTGCGCGCGGCCTTTATAGGCAGGATGACGTCGAGCGTCGATACGGCGGCTGTCGAGGGACGTCGACTCGAGGGACGTCGACGCGCAGCGCCCTCTAGAAAAAAAAAAATTCCGAGGCCAGCAGAGCTGGAAGGATATATCTAAGATGAGGAATACGTCGGAGGAACATCCCGTCGAAAGAACGTTACAAGGTAAGAAGTAACTTGTTCTTCCACGTTATCTGTAAGATAGTAGTCAGCAAGAGGTCAAGGACTGACTAGCGGGCCGGGGTATATAGTCGGTGTGGGTGCCCAGGCGCACCCATCCATGCAACAAATTTAAAGGAGAAGTTGATTTTTTTGCAGTGCAAAATAATCTTGCTTCGTCCCCATGGTACAGCCTCTGATCAGTTTTGCGGAAAGGGGACTATGGATTAGTACAGTAACTTCTATGACGAGTAATTATTTCTATATCAAATCGGAGTACACTTGTTTTTATTAGCTCTTTTTCTGCTGAAAGAGCAGCAAAGAACTCGGGATTGATGTTACCACAAGGCATGATTTGTGTCAAAACATTTGGGGGAAACTACATGAAGGCTAGAGTTTGGAAATAGTGTTTTAATGAAATGTTTCCTGATGGGGTGTCACAGGAGAAGTATTATGCTTCCCTCCTCCTTCCTGACATACAATTGGCTCAGGTTCTAAAGCCCGCAAACAAAAGACAAACTTTGCGGAAGGCAATCGCGAAGGCCACCCACCCCATCAAGGTTGGTCTTTTGCACCCCTTTCCTTCCACTTTTCAATTTCGAGTCCCTCCCTCACCTCCCCCACTCACTCAACCAGCTCTAATTCTTCTGGCAGCAACCCCCAGATACAGATTTACAGGACTTTGGCATCTGTAAGTGGCCTTCTGTAAGCATGTCATTAGTGGGTGCATTCTAGAGAGTATAATAGAATGTATTCACTTGGAGATGGGACAGTTACAAATAGTACATAATGCTGCACATGTTCTATTCCCCTGCAAGCATGTGTTTTTCACACATTAGTATATTAATTGACCCAGTACCAATATTTTAACAAGCCTGTACAGCCCTACCTCTCCCTTTGTCTGCCTCTTTTGTTGTTGTGGCCAGTGTCAAATTTGGCTGCAGGACAGTGCTCCAACTTGCCTAAATATGATGTGGGTTAGAGGTAGAGTATTTACTGTGTCAGAAAATGAGTGAAACCCCAGTGAAAAGTATGAAAATCCACCATTTTACAGTGATTACGTTCTTGAATCAAAACCATTATTTTCATAAATTTCAAATAACGTGATTATCAACCAATTCTATGGCTCCTGAAACAAAATTGTGGATGCACTCGACAAATAAGTAATTGGCACTAAGGGTATGTTCAGTGGCATGTGCAGGTGAAGCTCTGGGATTATCATTTCAAAGTTGGTAATTGCAATTCGGTTGGTATACAATTCAGAATCTTTAGGGATGAATTTGGGAGGCCATTCTCTACATAAAGATCAGAAAGATTGTTGGTATAGTCTTCACAATATAGGTGTGTAAATCTATCCTGTCGCAATTGGAAAATAAATTGATTCTGATCAGTCTGGAAAGTGCATGAAAACCATTTGTATTTGACCATACTTGAGCAACTCAGTCTTTTTAATTATCACATCATAAGAGATTAATGCTCTGGTTCTATATTGGTAATACACATTTATGAGGAACTTGCAAAAAGGCCAGTAGAATTGAGTTATTATATATAAGATTAATAATTGTATTTGTGTTTGTTTTCAACTGTGTGTGCATCTATGTATTTTTGTTTTTCAGAAAGTTATCTGGGTTAATTTTGTGCTTGAAGTGTGTAAATGTACATGTAGAAGGGTGTGTCATTGGAGCTACAACTCACTGTATAGTCTTTTAGCTTAATAGATAAACCTTTAATACATTAAAACTAGTTCTAAACATTAAATACTTATTTTAGATCTGTGCTCTTGGTGTAATGTTTGCAATCTTTTTGTATATTTGCCATTTGTAAATGTCCTTTTGAAATATATGGATGTGGGGCTCAACAAGTTCACTTTCCTACAGTATACAAATAGAGAAAGTTCAAGACAACAAGCACCCACGCAGGATTGGTCATTCTGCCAACCTCTCACTAGAACAAACTCACAAATCATTCTGGAAGTCACAAGGACACCTAGAGTACCATCCAAGGATCTGCAAGACATGCTGTCCTTAGTTATTTTGAGCGTTTGTGACTGACATTAGAAGAAACTGCAATAATGTTGTTCATTGAAGGCATAGAAAGGAGTAAGCAAGTGCTCTTTGGGAGCCCTTGCTATCAACCTTAATGTCGCCATCGAGAACATAGATGATCCACAAGACATCTGAACAATATTCCTTCGACAGGTGAGACAAAGGTAGAACTTCCTGACCTCAATGCAAAATGTTGAACATTATTTGGCAAAACAAATCCTTGTGTTTGAACAGTAGAAATCCATCCAGTCTGTGGAGCACATTGGTGGCAGTGTGATGGTTTGGTCCTACGTTACTGCTTCAGGACTTGCCAATAGTGACCCAACTATGAATTGTACACCATCAGCTGGTTATAGAGGAGCATTTCAGGTCATCGGCCCTAGAGACTCAAACTGGTCATGCAGGAAGACTGAACCTAAACACAGGTTCTCTGTCAACTTTCTCATTTTCATGAGTTGTTCAAAAGGAAATTTCATCTAGACTTTTCTATTCTGCCCAATTTATTTTTTATTTTTTGCCTCCCTTTCCACAACCCCTAGGTTTTAGTGGCCATCAAAGCAATTTGTTAAAAAGTCATTAGTAAAGGCTGTTAAATGTTGTCAGTGACTGAACACAAAAGCAAATGTAGTGTTTGCTTTTTAGGCGCTTCTACGATAAGAAAATACTGTTTCAAAGCACCCACAGGGCATGGAAGCGGCGAGGGTGGGAAATAAATTACAACACAATATTTAAGAGCAGAAGGGGGTGACGCAAACTTACGGTGCCTTTTGAGTATTCAGACTAGCAGATATACAAAAGGATACCTCCAGAAGATTATCCATCTTAGAATAGCCTAGCTAAAGTCTATCTAAGCCTCATTGAAATGTTTGGTTAGGACCTGAAGCATTCTGCCTCTGCGTGGAAGCCTGCAAAATGTCCCGGAGTTGGAGCAGTTCTTATTCAACATTGAAGTGCGACCCTGGCAACAGTTAAAATGTTTACTGGTTCATTAAAGTTCAAAGGAAGTTGCCACCAAGTAAGTGAACAAGTTTTGCATACTTGTTCATACATATCAATTAGATGTTGAATTATTTATGGATAAATAAGTGTTGAAAAGGTGTCGCAGGTTTGCCATTTTAGTCAGCTTCTCATTATCTATTGGGACTTCAAAACTAGAAATGTACATTTGTATTTTACCAGCTGTAAAAAATAATACAAAATATAATTTAGCATAATATCGTACAGATTTACTTATCCATTGGTTGTCCTTTTGATAGGTTTAGGTACTCCTCTGTGAATTGGTGGTCTATTTCTCATGCTGACCCTTCTGTTAACTCTGTTCCTTTTGTCAGCCTATTAAAATATTTCTAGTGAGCAGGTTTTAATTAAAGCTTTTTATTTTCAGGCAACAGATGCTCGCAGAGCTTTTCCATGCTGGGATGAACCTGCAATCAAAGCAACATTTGACATTACGCTTTTAGTACCGAAAGACAAAGTTGCTTTATCAAATATGGTACGTTTCTGTGCTGGGTGAGATACTTTTTTTCTATGTATTTGTTTAGATTATCATGCCATACAATTACCACAATGAACCAGTAATAGCATTTTTGTGTGACTTCAGGCACAAAGCATTTTGCAGTCAACAAAATGGCAATTCTAAATGACAAGAAATAAGGAAGGGAAATAAAACCCTGCTTTTGATAGTGCTGCAGATCTGAGAGCAGAAAACAGAGTACTGTTAAAGTGGGGCAATATGAACTGTGAGCCTCTTCTATAGAAGTAAATTCAAGTTCTCCATGCAGTGAATTATTTGAGTTCTTTGAACAAGCTGCTGCTGAATACATTACATGCTTCTCGTGATTCTAAAGATTTTTTGTTTGCAATAATACTGATACCCACTTTTTTTTTCCTTCTGCCCTCTTGGAAAGAATGTCATTGAACGGAAGCCTTACCCAGAAGACGCAAACCTGGTGGAGGTGAAGTTTGCACGCAGCCCAGTGATGTCCACGTATCTGTTGGCCTTTGTGGTCGGAGAGTATGACTTTGTGGAGACAAAGTCTTCGGATGGAGTTATAGTTCGTGTTTATACACCCACTGGCAAATCAGAGCAAGGAAGGTTTGCATTGGAGGCAAGTGCTAGTTTTGCTATTTGATTTCAGGCAGTGGATAATTGGTGGCGAGCACCATGTTTTGAAGCTAATCTATCTTTTTAAAATACATATTGTACGTTGATGAGCAGACCTTTTACAAAGTCACAGGGCTGAAGAGGATGCCAAGAAAATATTCCTTTGGTCGCCAGGATAGAATTGGTATTAGAAGATCACTGCAATACTTTAATTACCAAAGGTTACCTTCCAATACTTGTCTGCCGGTTGCTCACTAGTCTGAATATTAGATGTTCATTTTGTTATAGAGCTCATCAAATCAATTGACAGAGTCCATGGATTTGAAGAACAGATCGGAAGATTTACACACAGGTCATTTTACTGCCTTTGTTGGCTAAGAATCTTAATATTTATTAGCCTGGTCCCGTAGTCTTTTGTCAATGATTTGTGCACATTACACTCATGGGGAGGCAGAGAGGGGACTGGTGAATGAGTGCAAAGCAGCTTGAATGTTGAAAGTGCTGAAGTATTCCATTACTGTTCTGCTACCAAAAGTGGCACTTCTCTTGTTCATGCTCCTGGCCTTAAAGGGCATTACATTGTGTGAATGAGGCCAAGGACATTGTGGAACAGCTGCACACTGTGACGACATCATGAAGTAGACACAGACAACAGAAAATTAGGTTTGGGATAAAAACTTTTATCCAACCTAAAATGGGTTGGAAAAAGTCCTATCTTGCCCTATAAGGTTGGATTTCCCTAAGGATAGTGTGGGTCAGGAAGTCCAAAGTAAATGTCTTGTCAAAAACCTATATTTGGTCTTAGACCTATTTGTACATAAAGCTTCTTCCAGCTCCTGACTTGTAACAGGGTTCCCTTCCCCCAAGCTTCAAGACTTTCAGCGTCTTCAATATTCAATTACCTGGGATACGTCTCGGCTCCTCTGGTTATTATTCATTAGGTTCACGAAATAGTTATTTTCACTTGAAACAAGTAACTTCCAATATCTTTGATTGCAGGTCTCTTGTAGCAGAAAACCTCCTTTGTATTCAATACATGTCCTCGGTCTAGGCACAGTTGTTGGATCACACGGTCCACCCATTACAAGTTCATGGTCTTTCAAACACCTTCTTTGCATCCGCTTTCTTCCTTGTTGAGTTGTCAGTCTTTCAGGTTGGTACTCAAATACCTGAAGTTCAACAGTTCATACAGGGTCAACTGCCCGCTTGCCCTGCAGATTCACCGGATTATGCAAACAGCGGTTCTGTGAGTCTTCCTGCCATGGTTCAGCTTCTCCTTGCAGCATCTCGCATCTGTGGTTTGCTGGCGTTCAGTGGCTTAGCTTCTTCCTCTGGCAGGCTGTTGGCGGGACGCCCACTTCCTTGCAAGTCCCCTGGCCCTCGTCTGCTTCACTCCAGTTCAGCTTGGATCTCCGCCTAGCACTATATCCTCCTTCTGCTCCGCACTCCTGGAAACCTCTCGTCTTCACGCACTCCACCGATATTGCCTCCAGCTTTCCCGGCTGGCTTCAGCCACTCCGACACCTCCGTCACAGGTACTAAGGAATTTAAAGTCCCTGCCAGACTGATTGGTTTCTGACAACTAGACGGAAGTCCCTTTTCCATGTTGTCTGTGTTGTCCCCTTCCTCGTCTCATTACCAAGCTGTTGTGTATTGAGCAAGTGTCAGTGGCAAAATAGGGACAGAATTGGTAACACCCATAGAGGTCCAGGGGATATTTAGCTCCCTATAAAAGGTACATGAGGAATACTACGTCACCTCCAAGGGTGCCTCATCTCCACTCCCGAAGTCCCCTCCACCCAGGTGATCCTCCCTCACATACCCACCCCCAGGGCCAGGATCAAAAAGTGATGGTCTTTCCCTGGCCCCCTAGGAGGATGATATATTGGGAAAAGAGGTGAGCCCCCCCCCCCCCCCTTGGATTCCTCACAACACCTTGTGCCTAGACTTTGTTTCTTTCACTTTTGTTCCTTAGGTCGATGCACTGAATTAGTGTGGTTTTTGTATGGGGTTGAGACATCTATTTTTACAGAATTTAGTGGGGTTTTGCTAACATTTTGGGCCAACATAGATAAAAAAAAGAAGTTACTGCACCAGTGCAAGCAGTTCTCACCAGGACTAATGCAGCACCCGCTACAAGGGTCTGTCACAGGGCTAATACTGAAATACCTGGATGCACCGTAGAGTGGACCATTACTGGTCTCGAGCACTGGCCCTGGCAGACCTCCCTTAAGGCGCACACCCAGAAAGCTATTTGCAGGACCCCCCCCCCCCCCCGGGCCTTAAAGGTCAGCCTTGCGCTGTTCGCTGAGGTTTTCGCAGTCTGCAGCAGTCAGAGTAATCTGTGCTTGGAACTACTTGGCAGTCTGTTTACTGCTCTATTTGTGAAGGGGGAGACTGCATTTAAAAACACCCTCGCACCGCGGAGCTGTTTGCTGAGCGGTTCGCAGTCTGCAGCAGTCCGCGGCCTTCGAGGTGGCAGCGGCCACATGTCCACCAGATGCCGGGTAGAAGACTGGCACTGGTTGCGTAGCCAGCGCACTCGCAACGAGGAGAGTGGCCTGGAACAAAGAAGCCCATTGAAATATCTTTTGCGTCGGATAAAAAAAATCCCAATATCACTCAGAAAAGAACATCCATGAAAGCGTTCCAGTCATAACAACGAACTGAATGAAACAACAAGGGAGTGAAGATCTTCCCAGTAGGAGCAGGGACCGACAATGTGGGGAGGAGTCGTCTGATCCTCCACAACCTGAGAGGTCCTCTACCTCCGAAGAACTTCCGCGGGCAGCAGAGGAAGTACTGAAATGTGTCGGGGCGAACAACCTTCCTGTCAAGACAGGTGAGAGCCCTTCATAGTCGCCACAAGTCCACCTCTGCCCTCCTTGCAGAGTGCCGGGGCGGCGCCCCTCCCCAGTTCCGGTGAACCCAACCGGCGCCTTGGACACAGCCCCAATAAACATTCCTGGGTCTCCCCAGGCCCTGGTCCGCCAGAAGGGATCAGGGAGCCCTGAGAGGATTACCGACATGCTAAACTCACCTAAACAGTGTGAGAAGGCAGAAACGAGAACGAGATTCGACCCGGTAAATAAAAGGGCTTTTTCACCTAAAATGACACCAGGCACACTAACCATGTTAAGAGCTGACTCTAAGCAAACCGAAAAAGAGGAACAGGATTTACACTTGACACCCCTAGCTAAAGAAATAGTGAATGAGTCACTGGCTGCCCTTAAAGCCAACGCTGAGACTGCCTTACCATCTACACATGCCATCTCATCGTTGAACGTGGTCACAGAGGCTGTCCCTCCATTGAATAGAGAAGGGACTCCTATACAGTCATCGAAAAATCTAGAAATTGCGATTTAGATCCATCTGGTAATTGCCAGAGCAGATCTGGTGAGCCCCCCAAACACTCCAAATGACTTAGACGAAACAGACTGGGGAAAAGATTTATCATACTCTACGATTGAGGAATCACTCGGCCATGTCAGCAGATGATTATGTGGAGGCTCAGATCATTCTTACACAAACAAAAGGCCTACCAGACAACGAGGTGATGGGGCTGTTCTTTGCCGATGCCCAAGAAGAACATAGCTCAAAAAGGGAGACCCACACTGAAAAGAGTAAAACGCCTGAACAAAGCACCACACACACTACAGAGTGAGAGGAATTAAACTTATAAGACATTGCATAACCAGACTAATTTGCCAGGAACTTATAGGAGCACTCCATCAGATGAATATCCTGGCTCTAAACTTGACTACAAGACACCAACAATCAATCTGTTCAGCTCACATTTGGACGCATTTTTTCATAAACGCGGCAAACCCACAGCGACTGAGAGAAATGAATTATCTGATGCTGAACTACTCGATGGGATTTCTGAAGTGACGGAGACTGAGCCAGTTACCCCGAAACACGTCCAAGCAAGCCTCAAGCAAACGGCAGAAATTTACAACGAGAAAATGGAGAACATCTCCACCCCTAAAAGGTGGCATTTTGGGAAGCACCAGCTAACGTTATGTTCTCACAAGAAAAACTTTTGAGCACCCCAATCTTTACCCATCCCTCCACGTCTTACCACCTTGCGAATACAAAAAGAAAATACTGAAATGAGGGAGCAGAGAGGAAAAACATCTGACGCTATAACCGATCTGAGAGACGAAGGAAACATCGTTCCTGCGCAGGACTCTGAAGAAAGCTCCAAACTCAAATTGAGCTCTAAGAAGCAGAACGCAGGAGAAACGACAAACAAGGGAGAGCTCAGCTCATCATCTTGCCCGTTCTCCACCTTAAAAAGTTTCCCCGCTACAAAGCCATTCCTGAGACAGCATCTCAGGACACGCTAACTTCGCCTCAGTCTCTTCCAAGGACCCCACCTAGAAACAAGACTAAGCGAGATTCCAGGCAATGTAGGGAAAGAAACTCCTAATAAAAAGATGGACCTTTTCTTGATAATGTCGGCGTTAACCATAGCCTTGGCGACCTTCACAAAACTGTACGAATCTCCAAACAATACCTTGAAAGACCATTTAACCATGGTGGCACTCTCACATACAAATCTAACATACCTAGAAGGTTATATAACCTCAATGGAATCTAGTAAGGTTAACACAAGGGAGAAAGGCATGCAAACTCAGGACTATGTAAGGGATCTTCATGAGTCTGTATCCAATCCGAGTCAACTGAAGTCAAAATACTCCAGCAGACTGCGTCAACTAAACCTGCGACCCTCACTTCAATGTCTCAAATGACGAACAAGCAACTGCCAATAGTCATGGAAAAGGTAGTTCCGTAATCAGGCTTTAAAAAGCCAAGGAAAAGAAACTGAACAAGCACGGATCTTATACCACCAAAGACACACCTACACCTCCTATATTACCTCAAGACCCCAAAACAAAGGTCCTAACCAAAAACAATCCTTGAGTGGACAGACAAAACAGTTGCATGGTTTTTGGAAGCCATGGCTTGTTGAAAATAACAAAGGAGCGATCGAACGTAGTTTTGAGCCATCTGCTCTCGAAAGTGTGTCAAACCATGTCAACAAAAGCTTGTTGTCCCACAGCCCGACTGTTGAACCAAAACAGACAGCTTCTATATTTGAGAAGAGAACAATTCTGTAGGGAATTTAAAAAATTCCTTCAACCGTAACTTGCCCCAAATCTGATACGTCCAAACTCGTTAAGAACATGGCTTGGCCAACAGAAAGCGATCTCATGGACTGCATTATGGAACTCACTCGATATTCAATTGAGGAATACAAAAGTGAACTGGAAGTCAAACAACAAGGTAAGAGAAAGGCTGTGTCTCCATTGCAAAGCTCTACATACGGTGAACCTGAAAAGAAGCTTATTGTTTTGGAACCGTAATCACCTGTATTACTAACACTAGAGGCAAAAAAAATCTGATCCTAGCAAACAAGGTCGTCAAACTCGGCTCCTTAAAGATAAAGAATGACAGGAAGATAACAATAAGCTGGTCCACCAAAGTACGGATCAACACCACCTAGGGTGATAGAGACAAGGACTTGAATGACAGATCGAGCTTAAGCCAAAATGAAAGGCACCGGCATTCAAACCCAACACCGAAAGTATACAAAAAACAAGAGTCAAAGTCGCCAACAAAAGGATGAAGACTTCACACTAAACTGATGAATTTGGATGCACGAGTGGACAGACAAGCGAAAAGAGCCCTACTAGCAAGAGCAGGCAGATCAACTAAGTCACGATCATTCAAATTAGAATGACTACTGAATGAAGGGGGTTGCATTATACTGAATCGGAAAACAATCATGACATTACTTCATCACATTCCGACCCTGAGTTCACTTCACTCTGACGACATCTATATCAGAGTTTGCACATGAAAACTCTATGGACAGCGTTTACCTGCACATCTTTTCAACAGCAGTTAAAAAAGACGCTGGGGAGGCGGAAGATAAATTGAGATTAGGCTATGACCTAAGAGAAATGAAACATTCAGAATTCAACGCAGAGACCGAGATGGAGAACTAACTCGGAAACGCTGAACCGTTCTCCTCATTCTAGGCCTCGACAACAGAATCCATCAACCACAGAGGGAGGGAGAGCCTCACATACCAACCTCTCTAGGATGGCTGTTGCATCTAGCAGACATCGCATGGAGAAACCGGTCCAAACAGCTCGACAAACATCTCAAGACTTTGACCAGAGGGTACGGCAGAGTCCAATAGATGCAAATCGCCCTCATCCCCGTAGCTCTAGATACTCGAGGAACAAACAAAAAACATTGTATAGGCTTAAATTGCCCTCTCCTCGGAAAAGACAAGGCGATTGCGCTGCAAAATTCACTTGCTACACAAACAAGGACTTCGAGACCTCGTTCAACCGTGAACAAGTTCCCCACAATCCTTTGCCGAAGTGGAAAATCAAGATAAATCAAGATCAAGAGACTTGGAGGCTGGTAACGTACTTCGTCAAAGCTTAAAAGAAAACGAGCAAAGGAGATGGGCTTGGTTAACGGAAGCCTTGGCAAGCCATTCAAGTTCTTAGCCATCAAAACCCCCTCCTAGTACGGTAAGCGATCAAAGCAGTACTACGGAAAGCCACGAACCACACCAACTGACCATAGGGTCTTGGAATACCCGAATTTTTACGCACTCAATGACAGCAAGTGATGTTAACCTTGAATCCTTTGATCTGTTGTGTCTTTAGGAGACCTGGCTCACAAAAACACCTTCAATAGATGGCTTTGACATTGCCTCTTCACCAGCACTAAAAGGTTTAATGGGGACACCTTCTTCAGGCCTTCTCTCAGCCCTCCACTCGGGAAGTGGCCTTCACCTGGAAAAAATCCTTTTGACTGATTGTTTTATCTTAGCAATCTTGATCTCTTGGAAATCAAGTTTACCTTTTAAGGACAAAATGAGACTCGAACTATATCTAGTGATCAATGTATACTGGAATCCCAAAGCACAAACCAATGAAATATTCCTGACCAAGATTGAAACACTTATAGATGAAACCATGGAAGAAAATAAAATCGACCACATCATCATATGCAGCGATTTTAAAGCTTCTTTATCAAACCCAGGACATGAAAAAAAATCCAACCAGGATAAAACCCAGAACGAGACACAAGGCTGTGGTCCAAAACCCCCCACATTCCAACTTGGGAACTAGACAGTCGTGAAGCAATCTTGGACCACATTTACATTTCAAGAGACCTACTGGCAATGGTTTTGTCATTTGAGGTGATCAGAACTGTTAACAGTGACCACAACCTATTGATGGCCGTATGGGACATCCCAGAAACTCGGGCATCTGCCAGGTGAAAACAAATGGCAACTCCGATTGAAGCAACCAACAGGGGCACGCGCCTGAGACAGACTACTGCTTCCATACGGGAAATTACAAAAAATACTTAAAAGCAAAATCAAGTGATACGAAGGCAGCAGGAATGGCAAAGATAGACTACTGCCCCGTGTTTGTTCCTTATCAACATCCTAAGAACAATAACCACCTCAACAAGGCCCACCTTCACACCAAAAACTGGCTCCTGATCGCAAAAAGGAAAGACATGCGCCAGAAAACAAGGAGAGCAAAGAAATCGCCAACAGCAGAAAACAAAGAGGCAGCTAAGAAAGCCACGGTGACGTACAATAACTGGCTAAAATCGCACAATCATTCTTTACTAAAAAGATTCAGAAAAAATGCTGACAACTCTTTGCAGGAAACGAGCTAAGGCATTTTGGTCCCTAATAGCCCTGTGCACAAAAGCTACACAAGACGCCCTCATAAATAACGTGGGTGAGAAAAAATGGGCGACCTACTTTTCTATCTTGTTCAGAACACCAACATAGTCAATATCAAGTGCTTCACCAACATCCCCCCGAATTTTGGGATGTCGATTATGATAAAAACTCGATCTTCCAAAAAATTGCCAATTAAAAAACTCCAGAGCTCCAGGGCCTGACGGGATTTCAAATTTGGACTTAAAGAACAACCCTGAAGCTTGGGTGATGCTAATTGCGGAAATAATGAACACCTTGTCATCTCTCATTCTATCCCTAAGTCATGGAAAACCGCTGAACCGCAATAAAGGGGACCCAAGTAATTATTGACCAATAGCCCTTTTGGATACCCTTGGAAATCTTTTCGGGGCTCTTTTGCTGGATAAATTCAGAACCTGGGCAAATTTTTCAGAATGCACTGATCCTTTACTAACTGGATTCATAAAGAACATCAGCAAATATTATGCACCTGAGTACACTCAAAGCGAAAGTCATGGAGAGAAGCCCTAGAATATTTCTAGCCTTTGTAGATCTAACCCAGGCTTTTGGCAAGGTAATCCGAGAAACACTATGGAAGAAGCTGAGAAATTGGAAATGCCCACCCTCCATTCTTGAGCCCATTAAAGAGCTATATACAAGTACATCCATGAGAGTGCGCCTTAGTGGTGCGGGACATCTCTCGGAAGTAATTGCTAGTTTCAGCGCAGTCAAACAAGGTTGCCCCTGCTCTTTATAATGCTTACATCGGAGACTACCAGCTTTCTGAAAAAACAATCAGAGCTTTCCCACCAAGTATGGGCAAGGAAAAAATTTGCAGAATGCTTTACGCAGATTACATCATTCTGCTCGACCAAACCGCCGTAGGTCTACAATGAAAACTGGACGGTCTCCTTGCCTACCTGCAAATGAACGATCTAGAGATCAATTCTAGGAAGACCAAAGTTATGATGCTCAAAAAAAAAAAATCCTAAGAGAAAAGAAAAAAACGATCTGGCACTTAGCAGGTGAACGTCTTGAAAAGGTCAACTTTCTCCAGCATGGGGTCTGGCATGGATTCACATGCTCATGAATATTCCCCGTCGTCAGGCTGGGAATCCTCGGTAAAGAAAAAACCAGTATCAGTTTCGCTTCTGATCTGTCTTTCGCAGTAATAACCAATCACTGGTCTCTGCGTCATACTGACCACAGCCAATGACTGCCCTCTACCTAAGCACCGCCTCTGGCAGCCATCTTCAGATTTTTACCGCACGTTCATGTGTTGGGATCCTCGTGCTATTGCTCTCGAGCGTTAGTGCTTTTTTTTTCGCGCTTTTTCACAAAAAACTTCGATTCTTTCGGTCAAAAGAGCCTCAAGCTCCACCGATCCTACATCCGATCAACGGGGACCCGTGTCGGATTCATCTGTGCCCCTCAAGGGTGAAGATTTCGTCGAGCTACACTTCGGAGGACTCCAGAAGCTTCTCAGGCCCGGTCTCGGAGATGGCCCAGGAGAAGGGAAGCTCGACGCCCGGAAAGCTGTTCAGGGTCTGCCCTGGATGCCATCTGCAGAACGTCTTCAAGGAGGACGAACACTCTTTCTGCCTTTACTGCCTTCATGAGGACAAGACGCATGTGGAGAAGGAGTGTGCGTTTTGCGGCAACATGTCGGAACGGACCATGAAGGACCGCCATCAACGTCTCGCCAACTGGCTGGAGGGTAAGAGCCCGTCTGGCGAGAAGAAGAAGAAATCCGAGCGGTCTTCTAAGACCTTTGAGGGCGCCCCGGCGACGGGGGCCCAACATAAGGCCAAGCACCGCGAGTCCGCTGGCACCGGGAGCGCCGAACGGTCGGGCTCTACGGGCGCCAGGCAGGGCGCACCCTCCCCGGCACCATCAACCACGAGCCAACGCTCTGGGTCGGGTAAGAGGAAGGCCGAGCACCCGGCGAAGCTCCTGGAGAGGCCCCGGTCGAGCTCTAAGGCAGAGGAGGAGCGTGGCAGTGCCCCCTCCCTCAAGGATAAGGCGGTGAGCGCACCTAAGGTGGTGAAGGCCTTGATCCATCCGACCAAGCCCTCTATCGAAACGGTCGCGGCGGCCCTGGCTCAGCCTGTGGTGGCTGCACCAGTGGTGGCGACCTCAGGGCCCAGAATCTCCCTGCCTCCTCGGAGGGAGTCTTCCTTTGTGCCCATCGATAGGACCCCCGTGAAACCCTCCGTGGGGAAGAAGAAGGGGGGGGCAGGGCGTCGTCGTAGATTCGGCCTCAACCTCAGAAGAGGAGCTGATCGAGGTCTTAAGCCACGGCCTAGGCGTGGAAGAAGGCCAGCCCGTCGGAATGGACCCCGACGCAGGTGACGACGACGACATCGTCGAGGATACCGACGGGGCCCCTGCTCGCCCGTCGGATTCCCCTCTGCCAACGCCTCAAGACAACTCGGCGGCCATTTTGTTGGCCATACAGTCCTTATGCTCCGAGATAAGGACGAGGCTACCGTTACCGACGGAGGAACCTCTCCCGTCGGGGGATCCAGAACCGGGACCTTCTGGTGTTCCCCCTACCAAGAAAAGAAGGATCCATCCACCACCTCCTTTTCAACCGTCGCGCCCCGTCCAGCCCTCCTCCCCGTCCACCCGAGGGGATGATACGGGGACTGACACGGCAGCGACGGGTACGGACGACGAGGCATACAACGAGGATTTTCCGTCGTCGCCTCCCACCAGGGCTTCTCCGCCCGACGAGATCGGATCTTTCCACTCCATGATCTCCAGGGCTTCCGAGCTTTTCCAACTCTGCCCTGAGGAGAAGAAAAAGGAAGGCTTCCTTTATCAGCGGCACAAGGCCAAGAGGAAGACGGTCCTCGCAGTGCCTCTGTTGGATGACATTTGGGATGAGGGCCTTTCCCTCCTCAAGAACCCTTCCACGACGCCAGCTAGAAGAGACCGGTACGAGAAAAAGTACCGGGTCCCGGACACGGCCCCCCTATGCCTCCGGGCGCAGCCTACCCCGGACTCCGTCGTCTCCGCGGCAGCCAGGAAGAAAGCGGGGGGGGTGCGGCCTCCACATCGACTTCCCCGCCGGACGGCGAGGGAAAGAAATTGGATGCTATGGGACGTAGAGTCATCTCGTCGGCAGCGACGACGATTAAAGCGGCCAACGCCTTGGCTATCGTGGCCCGCTACGACAGGGAGCTCTGGTACAAGATAGCTCCCCTGCTGGATTTTCTGCCGGACGACAAGAGGGCAGAGGCCCTTGAGATCCTGCAGGAAGGTGAGGTGGCGTCGGTCCACGCCATCACCGTGGCGACGGACATCGCCGACACTGGGTTCCGCCAGCTGGGCAACGGCGTTTGCCTTCGACGTCGTGGATGGCTCAAAGCTACGGACTTTCGGCAGGACGTCCAGACCAGAGTCCTGGACATGCCCTTCGACGGGAACAACCTGTTTGGGAAGACAGTGGACGATTCCCTTCAGGCCATCAAGGCGGATACTGAGACGGCCCGGGCCCTTGGAGTCCTGCAGCAACGACGAACGCCCTTTCGGAGCGGCGGAGGCAAGGGCGCCTCCAAAGGTTCCGGCGGCGGTTTCGCTTCCTACCGTCAAGCGGCCCGCTCGTCGTCGCAAGAGGCCTACAGAGGACGAGGCAAGTCTAGCGGACCCCGCCGTCGTCGCCAAGGAGGTCAAGGCGGCAAGGCCGCGTCCAAGCAGGATTGAACCGGCCGTGGGGTCGGGCCCCCACCGAAGCACCCCGGTGGGAGGCCGGCTGGCGGGCTTCGTCAGCGTGTGGGAGTCCATCTCCACCGACCGTTGGGTGCTGGACGCCCTGGCCCGGGGCCACGCGCTCGAGTTTCAAAGAAGGTGCCCGCGCGTCCCCCCCGTGGCCAGGAAAGAACTTCACGTCCCTCAACTTCTCCTGGAGGTAAAGGCGATGCTCAGAAAGGGCGCCATCGAACTCGTCCCAAAGAGGCTTCGGGGCTCCGGAGTCTACTCGCGATACTTCCTCGTGAAGAAGAAGACGGGAGGATGGCGCCCCATCCTAGACCTGCGACCTCTGAACAAGTTCATCAAGGCGCAGAAGTTCCGGATGGTCACCCTCCAGCACGTCCTGGGTCAGCTGGAGGAAGGAGACTTCCTATCGTCGTTGGATTTGGAGGATGCCTACTTCCACATTCCCATCCTAAAGGGGCACCGAAAATTCCTCAGATTCGTGGTCCAAGGGCGTCATTACCAGTTCAAAGCCCTTCCCTTCGGACTACGGTCGGCACCCAGGGTATTCACCAAGTGCCTCGCACCGGTGGCGGCGCAGCTGCGCCGCGAGGGGATTCACGTCTACCCCTACCTGGACGACTGGCTCATCCGCGCCAAGACGAGGGAGCTCGCCGTGGTCCACACGGCAAGGACCGTCCAACTCCTCACGGACCTGGGATTCTCCGTGAACTACGCCAAATCCCACCTGGTGCCCGCGCAAGTCGCACTGTTTCTGGGAGCGAGGCTCGACACAGTGTCCCTTCTGGCCTCCCCGTCGGAGGAGAGGACCAGGACCATCTTGGGCAAGGTGCAACGGATGTTGGTGGCCGACGCGGCCAAAGTGAGGTCCATCAAGTCCCTCCTCGGGATGATGTCTTCCTGCATCTACCTCATTCCCATGTGCAGGCTCCGGATGCGCCTGTTGCAAGAATTCCTGGATGCGCGCTGGATCCAGACGACGGGCAGCTTCGAGGAAAGGATCAAGCTCGACGAGAGTTTCCGACGAGCGATACGGTGGTGGGGCACCCGCGCGCATCTGACGGCGGGCATGGACTTCCAGACCCCAGCCCACCAGGAGACTGTGACCACGGATGCCTCCCTGGAAGGGTGGGGAGCGCACACCGAAAATCTGCACGCAAGGGGACTCTGGCTCCCGACGGAGAAGTCCCTGCATATCAACGTCCTGGAGCTCCGTGCAGTGTTTTGGGCCCTCAGGTCCTTCCTTCCGTCCCTCAAGGGCAAGGTGGTGAGGATCTTCACCGACAACACCACCACCATGTTTTACATCAGGAAACAGGGCGGAACCAGGTCCCCAGCGCTGTCCAAGGAGGCGCAGGACCTGTGGCATTGGGCCGTCGCCCAAGGGATTTTTCTGGTGCCGTTTCATCTGGCAGGGATAAAAAACACCATCGCCGACTCACTCAGCAGGGAACTACGGCAGGATCTGGTGGATCGCCTCTTCCGACGGTGGGGCACACCCCAGATCGACCTGTTCGCGACGGCGACGAACACCAAGTGCCGGAGGTTCGCCAGCAGGTTTCCCCAGACGAGGAGCATGGGCGATGCTTTCTCGTTCCCCTGGGAGGGCCTGTTCCTCTACGCGTTCCCTCCCTTGCCTCTGCTAATCCGGCTCGTCAACCAGCTCAAGAGGTCACGGTGCAGGATGATCCTCGTCGCACCTGCGTGGCCGAGGCAGATATGGTTCCCGGACCTTCTGGACTTGTCAGCGTCCCCGCCGATCAAGCTGCCGGCGGACGCGGATCTACTCTCCAGGGAAGGAGGCGCCATCCTCCACCACGACCCGAAGTCGCTGAACTTGCAGGCCTGGCTCCTGCAGCGCTAGAGTTTGGAGGATACGACATACCGGCCGATTGCAGAGAGGTTCTTGCAAAGGCCAGGGCGTCCTCGACTCTTAAATGCTACGGACACAAATGGAAGAGGTTCTCTGTCTGGTGCCACGCACAGAAGATTAACCCTCTACGGATTACGGCTCCCCAAGTACTGCCGTACCTGCTGACGCTGGCCAAAGCTGGTCTGGCACACGCGTCCATCAAGATTCATCTTGCTGCGATCTCCCGATACACCAGAACCACGGGGCGGACGTCCTTGTGGTCTCATCGTCTGGTGAAAGAGTTCATGAAGGGACTGTTCAGATCGTTCCCGCCGGTGAAGGCTCCGGCCCCGGCGTGGGAGCTCAACGTGGTGCTGACCAAGCTCATGGGACCTCCGTTCGAGCCTCTGCACTCGGCCCCGTTGAAGTTTCTATCGTGGAAAACAGCTTTTCTTGTGGCCATCACCTCCGCACGACGAGTGGGAGAGATCCAGGCCCTTTCCTGCAAGGCCCCGTACTTGACTTTCCACGACACGAGGGTAGTGCTCAGGACGCACCCCTCCTTCATGCCCAAGGTACCGTCGGACTTCCATCTCAACGAACCCTTGGTGTTACCTGTGTTCTTCCCGTCGCCTTCATCGCCGGCTGAGAGGACTTTGCACTCGCTGGATGTAGCTAGAGCGCTGAAGTTCTACGTGGACCGCACGAAGGGTTTTCGGAAGACGTCACAACTCTTTGTGAACTTTGGACCTGTCAATCAGGGGAAGGCTCTCTCGAAGGCTTCCATCTCCAGATGGCTCTCCGGCTGTATCATGTGCTGTCACCGGTTGGCAAACCGACCGCTGCCTGGCCGTCCGAGAGCCCATTCCACCAGAGCGATCGCAGCTACCACGGCGTTCCTATCTGGTGTGCCCCTGCTGGACATATGCAGGGCTGCTACGTGGAGGTCGACGCACACCTTCACGAAATTCTACTGCGTCGACCGGGATTCCAGGGAGGAGTCCAGGGTCGGCCAAGCAGTGCTGCGCAACCTGTTCGCCTGAGGTGAGCCTGGTGAGGAGGTAAGATGCTTAATGTTGAGTTGATGTGATGCTTAATGTTGAGCCTTTGCCACCTCCCGTGGTTGTGCATGTGTGTACTGCTATGTATTCTTTATTCATGAGCATGTGAATCCATGCCAGACCCCATGCTGGAGAAGGAACAAGTTACTTACCTGTAACTGTTGTTCTCCAGCATGGGTCTGGCATGGATTCACATGCGAACCCTCCCGCCTACCCCTCTGCGGCTCTTCACTTGGTCATACTGCCACTTCACGTGCTTCCAAATCTGAAGATGGCTGCCAGAGGCGGTGCTTAGGTAGAGGGCAGTCATTGGCTGTGGTCAGTATGACGCAGAGACCAGTGATTGGTTATTACTGCGAAAGACAGATCAGAAACGAAACTGATACTGGTTTTTTCTTTACCGAGGATTCCCAGCCTGACGACGGGGAATATTCATGAGCATGTGAATCCATGCCAGACCCATGCTGGAGAACAACAGTTACAGGTAAGTAACTTGTTCCTTTTCAAGTACTTGGGGGTTACAATCAACGCCAATCAACAAGAGTCCCCAATACAAGAAACTCATGTCAAAATCAAAACTTTGACAACACAGAGGAAGATACTTGATAAAAAAAATGTGCCCGCTTTTCATTGACGCGGTCAATTAATTTCTACAAGGCCAAGGTGGTACCAGCAATCGTCTATGGATTGGAAGCCATGCCTTCCGATCGACATCTGGCCAAAACTCAAAGGATACTTCTGGAGGAAAATGCTAAACTTGCCATTTTCCACCCCCCTGGCTTCAATCCGGAGAGAACTTGGCCTGGTGTCTCTCAAAGACACTGTGGACCTAAACGGTCTGATGCTCTTCAGAAAGATCCGAGTTACAAAAATAAAAATACACAGGATCATTCTTGAAGAAATTAACAGGGGGAACAGCAAAATGCTGTCCAGATGGGCATCAAGAAATCGCACACAGAGAAGAAATGGGAAGCTGCGTGATGGAACTTGAAAACAACCCAACAAAAACAGCAAAACGATTGAAAGAATGGGACTGGAGTAATACTGTAGAAATGGCTGCGTAGAATAAACTTAACTTCCATTTACCAACAAACACCCAAAAAATAAATGAACCAATGAAATATTTGGTCAAATTTTGAAACAAGAAGCTGAGGTCGACTTTCTTGAGGCCACGGTTTAACCTACTAAAAACGAACAAAAAATTGGCAATAAGAGGCAGCTCCTGTCAAAACACTTGTTGGTTCCGTGATCAGAAAGATATAGTGGAAACAGGAAGAAATCTACTCCTCAGTTGTCCTGGATTGACAACAAGAGCCACATGGGCCATCTTTTCAGGGATTCACAGTGCCTAGAGGAGGTACATTGGTGCAATTGCCTGATGAGCAGTCAAAGTTTGAAATCAGTAATTGCAGTGGAACAATTCCTTCAGAACATTGACTTGGAAACAGGAATTTTTTTAAAATAATTTTTCTTTTTTTTATACTTTGAACCTAAACATGTCTTTTTGCTATGGATACATAAACCAAACAAAGAAGATGGAAGCCATTACTTGTAAAATGATTAAACAGTTGAATCAAGTTAAAAAAAAATATATATTGTAGTGAAACCTGAGGCCCATCTCATGTTTCATAAGGTCCTGCTGTCACTCTGCCTACCACCGCCATCATGGTGAGGGCTCTCGTCCTATTGGTGAAAATCTTGATTGCACTAGTTTGCATGGACTGGATGCTGCACAGTGACCCCCTGCTGGTCAAAGTAGACTGTGATCAACAATCTGCCCTTGCAAGTAATCAAAATGGCAAACATGACTGAATTCCCTGAGAATAGCACTGATCCCCTCCCTAAACCTCCCGCCCACTTCTGCCCTTCCTACATGCGAAAAATAAAGCACCTGCGCCTTCCATGGCCCAATGCAATCAAAATGTAATTTTAAACTTTTCAAATCAATAAAAAAAAAATCTATATGCATAGTCTATCGAAAGTCTATCCATGAGATGACACAGTTGTTTGACTTGTGGTTAACAAGATTGAATTTGATGAAGTGAGTTTCATATTAACCCACCAAAACACTTAGTGGTAACCCCAATGCCACACTGGAGATCTGGGGAGTCCACGTGGGTCAACTCTTGGTCTGTGGATCAACAAAGAGAAGACAACTTAAATTATGCTGGATTTTAGGGTGACATGCCTTGTGCTAAATGTGTTTATTCCATTCGTCACCACAAACTCCCTGCTAGTTCAAGCTTGCAGTGCCGCATTTTTGAGCCATTGAAATGCACTGATCTACGATATTTTGATTTTATTATTTTATATAGAATTTATTTTCTGGTATCCAATGAAGCTGCTAGTCGAACAGATTTGACTTAAATCTGTTATTTCAGCCATCCATATTTAATACATTAAGAACATTAAAACATACAACACCCTGTCTCATTCCTAAAATGAAAACCTTTTATAGTGTACAATTTCCAAAAGAAAAGATCTGAATCAAAATATAAGTGGTACAATGCTAATAAAACTTACATTTGATCCTTTCACCAAAGCGCACACTTTTCCCACTGTAGTGGAAGATCTATGTCCACAGTGCGTGCTTCTTCAGGGCCTTCTTTGGATGTGGACTTGTCAACCTTTAACGTTTTTTCCTTTGGTCCTGTCCCATTCCTCACAATGCGTCTTCAACTCTGGGGTAATATGGAATTATATTATATTGTAATGTCTTGTTCAAATTAATGATTCTGGTATCCTATAATTAGTTCAATGTAATCTTCACTTTTAGGCACCTGCTTCATAACCACCTTAATAAGAGGTGAGAAAGCGCAGTACGTTTGCTGCATGCTTCCCCATTCATGACAAAGTTGCATCTTAATAAACCAGGAGAAAACCGATCTAGAACTGTTGTGGGTATATCAAACTATCAGTTTACTGTCAAAGAACCTCACCACAACCTGGAGAGCAGAATGTTCAGTCTGACCAACTGAGCAGATTGTTTCTGGAAGACCATATAAAGGTATTAAAAATGTGCTGGGCAACTTCAGATGCAAGCCTTTTTTCCACAACAGATAACACAAAATACTTGAGCTTCTGGAAACCTGATTCAAAAGGGATTCTCTTTTGGTCAACTAGTTGGAGAAATGACTGTGCTCTTTTCCAGATATTTTTCCTCTCCTCAATGTTGTAATCAAATTGAAGCAGACAACACAGATTGTCTAAGCTCAAGTTTGGCCATGTCAGCAGAGATACCCAAATCTTCTGAGCCACACATCGTATTTGCAGTCTGGTCCTGATGACCAAATTGAAAGAACGGCCATGTGTTCCTTCACAAGCCGTCAACTTTGAACTGCATTGCTCCTATGTACATATAATGGGGCACACGATGTACCCAACTCTGCATATATGAAAAAGCAGGTACACCATCTATCATTACCATTGTAAGCTTTCCAATTATAGGGGTTCTCCTTATGATGCGGACAAGACCACAATCGCTGTACATGCCAAGTAGAAACTGTACTGCCCTACCTTCTTTCTGGTAACCTTGGGGCTTTCTTTTTCCATTATGAAGGTCTGTTTAGCACCAATTACTGCGTAAACAAAATCGCCCACTCTGGTTTCTTTTTTCAGCACTCCAGTGATTTATTTGTTAAAGCCATCTAGTCCATTCTTGGTGAGGTGGCAGTCTCGTATCTGCTGGGGGTTAAACACTGGTCTAGAAGCTGCCACGATATCCAGTTCAAGATTGCCATTAATCGCTTTACAGACCAGTAAGTCACTCCGATGTTTGATCACAGAGGAAAAGTGGCTAATGTTGATTATATCAGAAATGTAGCAGTTATGTCAATTTCCAAGGGGACAACATGAAAGTAATTTGCCAATTTTGCAAAGATTTCTATTCCGATTCAGAGAGAGTTTAATGCTTGAGCAAGGAATCGCAAGTCGAGCAGGAATCCTTGTGCAACGTATTTAAGAATAAAATAACTTCTTTGTCCTGTATCCCCCTCAATCCATTGTCTCTAATGAGCATTCTTATTCTAGTTGGAGTTATGAAGACTCTATAATGTGGAGGTAAGCTTTCTTTACTTGTAATCCTAGTTCTTGATCATGGGTGTTGTCATTGAATTAAAAAACCTCTGCTTCTTTCTCTCAAATGAATCCAGGAAAGAGAGTAAGCGCCAGGGAAAGCTATATACTGCAGGGGAATACTATCCAGATGAAATTACATGTATGGTTCTTGTAAATCTTAACTATGCTGCCTTTAACCCTTACATGTTTTAAATGGTAGAGAAGTGTTGCACTTCTTTCCTTTGCGGTGAGGGTGAACATGCAAGCAAATGGGTGAAAAGTACCTGCTACTCTTGAATGCCCCTGTGTAGAACATCGCAGCACTACATTTTAACAGTAAAAACATTATTGGAGTCCTTGGTCCAGAGTATAACCATTTGTGAACAATGTCTGGGTAGATGAGGGGAGATTAAACTCCGGGGCAGTGAAAATACAGCACTTTGGCTTGGACGGTTTGGACAAACTACCAAAAGTCCTGTTTGGCATTTTCATCAAAAATCATTCACTTTTGATTGTCTGCCCTGCAGCATTACCACTGCCAATCCTTTTCTCTGTGCCGAACGAGACAAAGCTTGTGTGATCAACCAGGCGGGTCTGGGCACCATCATGGACAGGTTTTCCTTCAACACCTTCCTACCCTTGGAACAGTTAAAGATCTCTGGTGTGCCTCAGTCAGTGATATTCGATCTGGGCAGTGGATCTCAAGGAGATTTACCTGAATTTGACAATTTAGGAACCACACTAGAAATGTCTTAGTTTCTCTTTAGGGAGGTGCACATTTCAGCAGTGTCCAATCCTTCAAACACAAAGTCAAACACAAACACCAAGATTTCAGTAGTTGCTGCCTTCCTCAGGCAGGAGGGCATTCACATTATCCCTTACCTAGATGACTGGCTGCTCCACGGTCGCAGTCCTTCACAGGTGGACTCTGCTTTGTGTCCAGCTAGACCAATTCCGGCTTGGTCTCTGCGTTAACGCAGTAAAATGGCCAATGACACAGGCTCATAGGCGGATATTCATGAACTTCGTTTGGGTTAGTCACCTCGGCAGGGTGGTTCCGACACCGGCTAGAAGGTACAAGACATGCTCAGGACCTGTTTTTTCTTTTCTTGATCACTTCTGCGACTACAGCCCTGGTGGTTACAGAAGGTAATGGGCCTCATTTGGTTTTTTTTGTTGTAATTTACGTCCACTCAATATGAGGAGTACCCAACTTTACCTGGCATCTGACTAGATGCAAGTGTCATACACTTAGTTGCTGGAATTGTGCATCCTCTCCCTTCCTGCACCTGGATCTTGTGAAGGGAATGCAGTTCGCAGACCCTTCATCATGGATTATCGCCACAGATGCATTTCTGCTGGGCTAGTGGGGGACTCTGGATGATCTGCAGGTCCACGATTTGTGGGATTCAGATCAGTGCTTACTCCTTATCAATGTCTTTGAACAGGCTATTTTCAACACCTTGATGTCCTTTCTGCCTGTCAGGAATTGTACATTCACATACCTGCGGACAATACAACTGCATTATTTTACATTCAAAAGCAGGGAGCACCAGGGCTCCCCATCTTATGGCACTGGCAGTGGAGCTGAAGGAGTTCAGATACGAGCCCTCCATCTTCTGGGGAAGCATCTAAAAGCATATGCCCTTGGCAGGCTGCAGGTCAGTCTACAAGTGGGTGCTTAATACAGAGGTGGTGCAGGACCTTTTTGCGAGGTGGGGGGGGCACAGGAGCATTCAGTCAGGCATTTATTGGGATATGCTGCCTTATTTTGTGAATTTCCACACCCATTCCTCACTCATCCACAAGGTACTTGCAATGTTCAAGAGGTTGGGGGGGCGGCTTGCTCAATGATTCTGGTGGCACCTCTGTGGCCAGCCAGATTTTGATTTTAAGACCTCAAGATCCTGAGTTTTCTTTAATCCGGCTTCCCCTGAGGCTGGAACTTGTGTCTAACAGTGATTGGAGGATTTGGCATCTCTCCTTTCAGTTATCAGCCTGGTTTCTGAGCAAGTAACTCTGGAACAGAATTAAGTTGGAGGTGATCATGGCTGCTAGCCAACCTTCCAAGAGGGACTAGTAGAAGAGTAAATGGACACTGGTTTGCCATTGGTGCCTCCGCAGGCAGAGCTACCCTGTCGTTCAGCATCTTTCCTTTGTTTTGGCTTTGGCATCTTCATGGGTATCCGTGAAATCCTTCTGTACCTGTAGGCGTCCTACAAGAACACAGTAGAGATCCTTCTCCCTATCCAAGGTGGTGATCAAACAGAATTTTGATGACCTCAAACAACTGTTTATACTTGTGAGATGTCCTCATCCCGCTTGGTGGTGCTCAGGACTGTGACACACAAAACTTTTTGTGCCACTGGCTTCAGTGGACTTGAACCTTGTATCTTGGAAGACAACGTTCTCGTTGCGGTCCCTTCTACTTGCATGGTGTATAAACTTTAAGATATGCATTTGATATTGCCTTTTCACAAGGACAAGGTGGTGCTCCATACATAAACATACTTTCTCCTTAAGATTGTTTGATTTCCACATTTAATCAAGAGATCTCCTTCTTGGTTTTATTTTGTAATCCATCTTCGGAGGGGGAGAGGATTCTGCATAATTTGGATGTTCTAGACCTAAGGCAGTGAGGTCATTAAACCAACTTTGTCCTTTATGGAGTGTGATGAAACCAGGGAATTTATCCCTTCCGACCAAGGGGTGTCACCCTCTTTGTGCCGAAGAAGGGGATACGGAATTCCTTTGCTTCAGAATCCCAAGTGTGTGTTTATATGGGAATTGAACAGGGCAGTAATGTACAGCGCCTTTTAAAAGTAAATGGCTTGGTTTCTTAGCTGTATTTGCTTCCTTTTCATGTAGAGCTGAACCAATGGATTCTCCCGTTTCACTAGAGAGTGATGAACACTGGCTTGCACAACTGTGCTGAAGAGGGAGTCACTCCCTCCCAGGAGGAAGAGCCACACAGTCGTTGTGGGCGGAAAGCCAAGGAAGCTTGTGGTATGCTGCCACTTTGATTAGCTTGGAGCGGCTGAGGAAGGAGTTAACGAAGCCACGCAAGAAGCGATGTGCCAGCATCCTAACTACCCGACGCCAAAGACCTGTCATTCCAGGGCAGGAGAAACTAACACGAAAGACCCAGTTGCGCAGACCGGACAAGTTCGTGAGCATGGGTTCACATTGGATAGAGAATTCCTCTTTTGCTAGCACCGCAGCTGGATAGTAGGTACGAAACATCATACAATGAGCAGTTGGAGGGCTGTGAGGCCACAGCAGAGCCCACATCTGACTGGGAATCCACATATCTCATGAGGGGTACAAAAACTGAGAAGCAAAGTGGGGCTAAGAAACTCCATAGCACAATTGTGACTGAGAATCCAAATACCTCATGATGGGGGCGAGAGAATCGACCCACAAAGAGAGTGAGGAGCCCAGGCTGGATCAAGACGACAATTATTCCACAAGGGGATACAAAGTCTCAAAATTCGAGCAAGGATGAGCAAAGGAATTACCTCAAACACTCAAAGTAGCAAAGGATTTATCTCTGGGATTAAAGCTGTTTATGGATTTGTGAATACCCACCAATCCAGGTCAGAACCTGTTTCCAACTAAGATTACAGATCCCGGTGGACTGGATAGGATCAGAATTGTGTGAACTGCCTGACCAGGCTTTTTGGCTAAGAGAAACAGACTTTCATTTTACAATAATAGACCTAGTGCCAGAAAAGATGTTTCGAAGGGATTGCGTCCTCTGACGTATTCCTTATCTTTGATGTTATCCAGCGTCTGTTCCTTAGTTCCGCTTTTCCGCACTTCGTGGGCCTCGGAAACGTAACGCTCGTTCCTTTCTTCAGAAAAACCTTCTTATTCTTCCAAGATTACCATTACACGATGGCTTCTTCATCCGAACCATCGACTCCACGGTCTGGTTTCAAGAAATGTCGAGACTGTGGGAAGAAAATGTTGTTGTTAACGGATCCTCACAGGAACTGTTTGTGGTGCCTGGGATCGGAGCATCACTGTTCGGAATGCGAGGACTGTATGTCCATGACGGCGAAAGCCTTGAAGGAGCGTAAGGGGAAGTTAGAAAGAGGTAAGGACTTTAAAAATTCTACTCCCTCGAAAGTTTCTTTAGCTGAGTCGAGACATTAGTCTCCTCGTCGACAAAAGAAACACTCTCGTTCAAGATCTCGAAGCGGTTCTCACAGGTGTTCGAAATCAAAACACTAAGAAGAGGTGTCGTAGATCTCCCTCTTCTTCTTCCTCTACTTCCCCAGAAAGGGTCACCTGCCCCACGAAACACAGCTCACCGGCTAAGTGGGAGGAATTCTGTAAAAAAATGCTTAGCTTCTTTGAGAAAGCGACCTCGACCCCCTCGGAGACCTCTAAAGGTGATACCCTTAGGTGAAAGACCCGAAAAGTCAAAACGCTGCGAGTCGTTGAACCCGGCGAGAGAAAGTACTCGAGCGTCGTGAACCCTCGAGTAAAAGCAGTAAGACCGCGTCATCGACGCTGTCATCGAAGATTCCTTCAACTCTCAAATCTGCGTCATCGACGCCTTTGTCGAAGGGCCCTTCGCATAAATCAGTTTCATTGACGCAGTCTTCGCCACTGTCGACCCCGATAGACAAACCTACAACTGTCACTACGTCACAGGCAGTAGAGGTGTTGAAAGCTCCGACCATGACGTCTATGATACCATTGACCATCTCGATGACGCCGAGTAGGATTCCGATCCTCTCGAGTGCATCGATGTCTTTTCAAACTTTTTCGACGCCCTTTTCAGGATTGTCGACGCCTACGACGTCCACGTCGACAACCTCAACGCTTTCTCAGGCAGTGACAACAAATGTAGCTCCTTCTGCTCTAGAAATAGGTTTTAAACCATATCCTAGGTCTGACTACTTTAGAGACTAGTCCTCTATATATGAGGAAGGGGAGGATTCCGACAATGAGACACTTTGGTTTGCAAAGGACTACAATACCCATGCCAGAGGAATTAATCTCTGAGGAGAACAGGTTAAAAGACCTTTAAGAGTCTCTACATGAGGCAAGTGGTTTAGATATCTCTCCAGAAGTAGTTTGCTAAACCAGACCCTGGAGAGCATGCTGAGACTCCTTCTAGGATTCTGATGGCCAGAATAATTGAATTCATGGGGTGGACTACACCTACACCTTCTTTTCAGCAGGATGACCTTACTGATACTTTATCTAAAGGTCCACAGGAGGATCCTGTTCCTTTTCATACTGCTCTGCAAAGAAACATATCTGCTAATTGGGAAACGCCTGAAGTTATCCCTGCAGTAAATAAAAAATGTTTTGCTAAATACAGAGTATCCGCTTCAGATCCTGAATATCTGAGCAAGCATCCAACGCCAGATATTTTAGTTGTACAAGCAGCAACTTTATCTAACAGTAAGTCGGCATACCCTACTATTCCACAGGACAGGGAGGATAAAAGATTTGATGCCATGTCAAAAAAAGTATTTTCGGCATGCACCATGGCGCTTAAATCTATTAACGCCACTTGCACGATAGAAAGATTCAGCCACACACTTTGGGACTGTGCTTCATCTGCGGCTGACTGTCTCCCAGAAGGAGACGAAAGGGACGCATTCTTAAACATCATCAGGGATGGAAAGGATGCAATGTGCGAGTCCCTTCAAACAGGCATTGATTCTGCTGACAGCATCAGCAGGGAAATGGGGGCAAGTACCACAGTCCACAGATTTGCATGGTTGCGGAAGTATGGTTTTGCTGCAGATGTACAAGCCAGACTTCTGAACATGCCCTTTGACGGCACTTCTTTATTTGGAAAGAAGGCTGATGACAGCCTGGAGAGCTTACAAACATCCAAGGCAGCAGCAAAATCCCTTAGGGCTGCAATCCGGCAGACTCCAAATCGCCCCCGAGGAGCTTCCTGGAGGGGGAGGTCCTTTCGCTTTTACTCTGCATTCGGAAGAGGCAGAGGACAGCCTGCTCAAAGGGGCCAGAAACGATTCACCCGTGGACAGGTCAAAGGTACAAAAGCTGCAGCAGGAGGTGCCACTTTAGCCTCTGCATCTGCGTCAGCCGCTTCTAAACCACTCTGAGGTCTCCCCTCACAAGACACCAGTAGGTGGCAGGTTAACTCAACATCTGGCAGAATGGCAGGCTATTACTTCAGATGCTTGGGCATTGGAGACAGTTGCCCAAGGTTACTGCCTGCCCTTCCTACACACTCAGTCATCCACCGAGGAACAACCCTTTGAAGCTTCCAGACCCGTTCCTTATGCAGGAGATTTTAGACCTACTAGAGAAGGGTGCCATAGAACCGGTACCCGTAGCGGAGAGGAACAAGGGTTGGTATTCCCCCTACTTCCTAGTACCAAAGAAGGAAGGAGGACTGAGACCCATCTTGGACTTGCGAGAATTGAACAAATTCCTCAGGAAAGACAAGTTCAAGATGGTAACCCTTTCTCAGATCCTTCAGGCCCTCCAGCTTCAGGACTGGTTATCTCTAGACCTTTAGGATGCTTATTTCCATGTACCAATCCATCTCAAACACAGGAAATACCTGAGGTTCGCAATTGGCAACTCTCATTATCAATTTCGAGTTCTGCCATTTGGGCTGACCTCCGTCCAGAGGGTCTTTAACAAGCTAATGTCGGTTGTGGCTGCTAAGCTAAGGAGGGAAGGGATCCACGTCTACCCCTACCTGGACAATTGGTTGATCAGAGCAGTATCTCCAGAACAAGCTCAGATGCATCTAGATTACGTCTGCCACTTCATCAACTGAGCTTCTCCCTCAAATTAAAAAAGTCACAGATGATACCATCACAGAGACTCCAGTTCATTGGAGCAGTCCTGGACACTTCCATGGGGAAAGCCTCACCACCAGAGGTGAGGGCTCAAGATATTCTACAGATCGTCACCAAGTTTCAAAATGCCCAACGTCTACCAGCCTTCGACTTTTTGAGGTTGCTAGGCCTCATGGCATCCTGCATCTTCCTAGTGCCAGAGCCTCGTCTGAGAGTGAGATCCCTCCAATGGGCACTAAGAACCCAGTGGTTGCAATTCTCAGGAAGAATGTCCGATCTCCTACAAGTCCTGAAAGGAGAACTGTTTTGGCAACCATGGCCGGAGATAACAGTAGTCACGGATGCCTCACTCACGGGGTGGGGAGCCCATGCCAACGACTTGACCATCAGCGGTCGTTGGTCTCCATCGGAGTCCAGACTACACATCATCCTGTTGGAGCTGAGAGCAATAAGACTAGCTCTGAAAGCTTTTCTGCCATCTGTACAGGGAAAGAATTTCCTGATAATGGCGGACAACACAGTGGCCATGCATTACCTCAACAAAAGAGGAGGCGTAGGGTCACTGCCACTGTGCAGAGAGGCAATGCAGCTCTGGTTTTGGGCAATTCAAGAAGGAATCTCTCTATCGGCAGTTCACCTAGCCGGAGAGAAGAACTTGACGGCGGACGCTCTGAGCAGACAGAGCAGTCTCCCACGAGGGGGAGCTAGTTCAGGAAGTCCTTCAAGAGATCCTCACCCTTTGGGGAACCCCTCAAGTGGATCTGTTCGCCACCAGTATCAACAGGAAGTGCGATCAGTTTTGTTCAAGGGAATTTCCCCCGAGAGGAGCTCTAGGGGACGCGTTCGTAGTGGACTGGGAGTTTCCACTCTGTACGCGTTTCCTCCAGTCCCTGTCATTCGTCAGATGATCAGGAGGTTGAGAAGATCCCGGAAAGCCATGATCCTAATTGCCCCGGATTGGGCCAGGAGAAAGTGGTACCCGGACCTTCTAGACATGTCCATCTGTCCTCTGATTCGTCTTCCGCAAAGAGAGGATCTTCTCTCGCAGAAGGGAGGTCAGGTTCTCCATCCAGACATCAGAACCCTCAACCTTCACGCTTGGTTTCTGAAAGGTTGAGATACAAGGATTGGGATCTCCCGGATGACGTCATAGAGGTGTTGCTTTCAGCTAGAAGGCCAGCAACAAAGACATTATACCGCTGCCGTTGGAACAAACTTTGCAGCTGGTGTAGAGAAAAGAATATTGACCCCTTTTCATGCAATACACCAATTGTGTTATCTTTCTTGCTTTACTTAGCAAATTCAGGTCTTCACATTGGTACGATCAAGGGCTACCTTGCAACGCTGTCAATCTTTAAGCGTACTACTAAGGAGCCTTCATATTTCAAAATACCCTTGGTAATCCAATTTCTGAAAGGACTAACTAATGTTTATCCCCCAAAGCCTTCAAGTTCCATTGTGGGACCTAAATCTAGTCTTAAATTTTCTGATGGGTACTCCTTTTGAACCACTTCATTCCTGTTCATTAAGATTTCTCACTCTGAAAACAGTTTTTCTAGTGACTCTAACGTCCGCCAGAAGAGTGAGCAAATTAAAAGCTCTATCTTGCAAACCTCCTCATCCAATCTTTCATACAGACAACGTTGTTTTACAAGTGAAGCCTAATTTTCTCCCAAAGATGGTCTCTGACTTCCGCATTACTCAGAAAATAACTTATCTTCGTTCTATCCTCCTCCCCATCCAGGGAAAGAGGAAGAGAGATTACACAGGCTGGATCCAAGGCGTGCCTTGAGTTTTTAAATTAGCAGACTTGCTAGCTAGGATAAGGCAAGCAGACCAATTGTTTGTAGGATACTCTGGGCACAAATTGGGATTGCCAATCACAAAACAGACCATTTCAAGATGGATCATTTTAAGCATTCTAGAATGCTACAAATTGGCAGGAAAAGAACTCCCTCAACATTTTAGGGCTCATTCAACCAGGGGTATCACAGCCTCTCCGGGCCTCCAAAGAGGGGTCCCAATTAAAGATATATGTGCGGCTGCCACATGGTCGGCCGCACATGCTTTTACCAAATTTTACAGCCTGGATTCCTCCTCTAGCCAGGAGACAAGATTTGGGAAAGCTGTGTTGCATTCTGTACATCTTTAAAAGTAAATATTTCATCTTTTACTCCCACTTCCTCCACAATCCATTCGAAGAATAAGTTACTTACCAAACTGGTAACTTTCTTTCGATGGGATGTTCCTCAGACATGTTCCTTATCGCCCCTCACATCCATCACCGCAGTAAAACTTCCCTTGTAGTTGGAGCTTACCCTCCTTCAAGGTTACTAACCAATTAATGCAAAGCAAATCTAAACTTCAAAACGGAACTGAGCAACGGACGCCGCGCAAGTCTATTTATACCCCTGATGACGTCGGCACCGATACAGAGGCTGTCGAGGGACACCGACTTGAAGGACGTTGACGCGCAGCGCCCTCTACGGAAAAAATGTTCCGAGGCCAGCAAGCTGGAATGGATAACATCAAAGATCAGGAATACATCGGAGGAACATCCCATCGAAAGAACGTTACCAGTTTGGTAAGTAACATGTTCTTTTTCTTTCTCAGTGGTAGGGCAGATGTTAAGATAACGTAGGTAACGTATGGAGCACCTCGTAGAAGTAGGGCTTAGATGAGGCAATCTTTCCTTTTAATGACATATTCTGTTACAAACATGTCCTCGTCTGTCTCCAATGTCTGGCATACTACAGGTGGAAAATCTTGCAGGCTGATGGCTTCCAAAGCTACCATTGCTCACTAAATAGTTTGCTGTATAGTATAGAACTACACTTGCTAGAAGACACTTCACTCTCTTACAACTAGATTATTCAGGGGGAAAAGCCAGCCCATGTGTTCTTTCAGAGGCATACTCCTTTAGAGGTCATTGCCAGAGTGTCCACTTGGCCTCACTGTCTGCTTTGTCCACATTACTCCACTTGGCCTCACTTTCTGCTTTGTCCGCATTATTGCTTGTACTCCAGCTCTTTCTGATGCTAGTTTCGGCCAGTAAAATCTGCAGAACCTTTTTGGTTAAGTGGCTGGTCCATCTCCCCTTCAGTGTGAAAATGCTAGTTAATCTCCTGCAAATATAGAAGAGGGATAGGGTTTAGGAGTAAGTTAGTTGCCAGATTGACTACTGTACGTGGTTAATAGCCCCCGCACCCTTCCTTCATATGCCCACACCTTTTCCGCTGAACTAGAATTCAGTTTGGAATAGCTTATGTGATGGAGAAGGCAGGCAGGCACATATACTGGTCAATCAAAATTGAGGGATTTTTGCTTGGCACCTAAAGTTCTGGTCCTGTTCCCATGAGATCGAGAGATGTAGGGACTGACCAAGAGAGAGAGTGATATAGATATATGGTCAGGGAACTGACCCTGTCAAGGATGGGGATGGGGGCCCCTCTCAATCTGGGACAGAAGGCCACAGGCTCTATTCCCCCTTGTGCCCCTTTTCAAGTGAGACCACTTTCAATCCATTAATTGCCATACAACATGCTTGCCAGTGTTTTCTCTTCCATTTCAAAACTACCCAAAAATCCTTGCGACGAAGGATGGAACATTCAAACCACGGAAGAGGGAAGTGTCGGTAAATTAAGCCGGTGGAACATTCCTCACTGTGGACTTGCATTCGGGACGCTGTTATGTTGGGGGGGTCTTGTAAAGCGCACAACCACCCGAAGGTATCCTGATGCACATTTACACCCGACTATGACGATTGCTGTACAAGGCCACCATTGCGAATCACTGGCGTACATGGAAGGGGGCTGAGTATGATAAACTGGGACGAGCAGAACTGGAGAGTGGATTGTTCGGGTGAGGTCAGGGGCTTATCAGGCGAACCAAGAGACCAGGCGGTGGAAGGATGGTGGAGCCTGAGCGGAGGAGGGGGAGACTAGCAGAGTGTTGGTGTGAGAAAGGGGTACTTGGGTGTGTGTGAGCCTGCATGGCGAGTAAGATGTGCGAGAGTAGGGAAATAAGTGCGACTGAGTACAAAAAGGTGATTGGGAGAGTGAAAGGACAGGGGGGGGCAGCGGAGGCTGCGAGAGATTAGGTGGAATGGGGAGTTGTGGGGGAAGCGAGCAGGAGAAAGGATTAGGGGGCAGTGGGAGAGGGGAGAAGTAACTATGTGACAAAAATCAGAGGGACATACGAGAGGGTGAGAATATAGAGAGGGTGAGCAATAGGTGGAAGAGTAGAAGGAAGGAAAGAACATCAGGGTGAGGAATAGAGTGTGAAAGGCATAAGAACAATTAGGATCTGGGTTTTTTGAAGGCACCAGTCCTGCTTCAAAGACCATTGTAGTTCTTCTGGGGGATGACAGGCTAGTATCTACCTGGAAGACCCCAGAGGGAGTCTGATAAGACTGTTGCCTCATTTTGAGAGGCTTGTGGCTCTGCTTAGAATCACATTCTGTGCAGAGGCTGATATCTAGTGGTTGGTGCTGTAAGGAAGGCGTGGTATCCAACAGCAAGACAGACGCAAGTGACCACATTTCAAGGGTGTTTACTGAGCTTCAATTGGGTTTGGAAAACACCTTTCTAATCCTAAATCTAATGATGGGATCAAGATACAACCATCAAATAACGCAGTCCTAGTAGAGTCTGTCAAAAGAAAAGGGCCTATACTAATAAACCTATTGCCAATCCTTACTTCTAAATACAAATAGTGTGGTAAACAATGTTATGCAAAAGAAAAGTGTTCAAGAAAGAATATGTCAGGATATTAAAGCCGTTAGCTTGCCTTCCCCACGTTTTCAGCATGGGACAATGCGGCACACTCGAGCTTAGCACACACTCTGGCTTCTCTTGCACGAGGATGCAGTTCAAGACTTGAACATCAGTCTCTTTGCCATTTGCGCCTAGAAAAACGTTTGTACAGGTGCTTTATAAATGCCACATCATATCATAAAGTCTTATTCCAGAGGGCCTGATGCAACACAACAAAACATTAAAGTTCTTTTCTTTCCAGGATTTTCACTTTAACAACTTCTTGGGTGATTTATTGTTCACCCCAGGTCCCCCTCTGTTGGGCTATGACCAAATTCATGTACGTTTACAAACTTTCTCTATTTCATCAAAATCAAAGAATTTAGATTGTGCGCTGATTTTCTTGACCGCAGCACGACCACTTCATTTAACATTTGTTAATTCTTTGAATTGGTCTCCCTCTGCTGGGCTCGGGCCAATTTATCTACCTTCGTCACCTCTCAGCTGGATACCTTCGATTGAGCACCCACGTGGTGCCAGACCACTCTGTCAGCAGTTCAACTTCACTTGTCTCTTACCACATGCATTTTAACAATGTTCGTTCTGGCTCCCCATACAATGTTGCTGCTTGCAACCTTGGCTTCAACACAGACCGGTCTTGTATCGTTCTCCTCACCTCACCGTCTGTGTTGATTTCACTGAAGCGGCTTTGTTCTTGGAGCCAAGGCCGATACCACAGCAGCTCATGATTCTCCCCGCCTTGATTGACGCGGGAGGGCCCCAGGTGTTTCCGACACACAGTGCAGGATTCTTCAACCTTGTTTCCTGGTCTTGTGCTTTCTATTCTCTTGAGTCTCTCGAAAGCAACGGTTCCTTGGCGGAAAGGTCACAGGAATTTCCCTCCTCATGATCCCCTTCGGTTTTGCCATCTTTCTGCTTTTGCTCAGTTTTAGTCTTGAAACTGCTGTTTCCTCATGTGCTTTGCTTTGCTTAGGGTGTGCTCTCATGCTCTGCCTTTTATCCGTGTGGGGAAGTGAATGGAAGTTGGGTGTGTGTGTGGTGGTTAGTAATTTCCTGACCTTGCCTGACCATTGTATTGGGACACATCGGGTATACTGCTCAGGTGTTCATCTGTTTTCTCTCATAGCGGGCTGTCTGTGAGAAAGGGTTTTTTTTTGTTAAAGAAAAAGGTGGGGGAGGGCGCAGAGTTCCTAAATATCCTATTTGGTAGGATGGGGTAAAGGTGGTATAAGGAAGGGGATACAGAGACTCACCATCCAGTATAGCACAACCCGAAGACCACCCACCCAGGTGATCCTCCTGCACTAGTCCACCCCCAGGAACTGGATCCAAAAGTGATGGCCATGTCCTGGCCACCTTGGATGACCCATCCCCACGGACTAGTGGGTGAGACACCTTCTGGTTTCTCAGTGCATAGCATTGCATTCTTGTTTTCGAGTTTCGAAAAGGGATATCGACGGGGTGTGCTTGTAATACTATCCTGTGTGACATTTATTATACCCATGATCCTTCACTCATCGAGGGCCCTCAGATTATCACAATTTGATAGACCTAGTATAAAAAAATTATACTTATGTAGATTCATGTTTCATTTCAGAAGAGACCAGGGATTTAGGGAGCTACATGACACCCTACAGAAAGCTAGTGGGGTAAACGCCTCTACCGAACTAGATTTTGGTAAACCGGTCCAGACTGATACAGAAGCCTAATGTCCAATGTGGTGGAATTCCTGGGATGGAGTATATCAACTCCTGCATTTGAACAAGACAACCTGACTAACATATTGGACAAAGGTCCTCAATACGACCCTATATTCCCATTGTATGTGGCACTTCAAAAAAGGGTTGTGGCAAACTGGGAGGCTCCAGAGTCCAGGTCTGTAGTAAATCTAAATCTGACAAAAAAAATGGAGGCCATCTAGCAGCGACCCTGGCTACCTGTCAATACATCCAACTCGGGAAAGTCTAGTAGTACAAGCAGCTATGTTTGCCTCCAAGCAAGCTGCGTACCCAGCCATACCCCATAAGGATGACAAACACATTGACTCTTGGCCAAAGCAAGTCTTTTCTGCTAGCAGCATGGCTTTAAACTCTGCTAATTCTACATGTGCCCTTGCAAAGTACAGATTCACCCTGTGGAACTGCATAGCGATAGCGGCTGTTCACATCCTTGTAGGTGAGGAAAGAGACGGCCTGATGAACCTGATGAGGGATGGCAAGGAGGCCATGTGTGAGTCTCTGCAATCAGGTCTGGACACTGCTGACAGCGTCAGCAGGGCCATGGCTGCAAGCACTGTCATACGCAGATTTGCGTGGTTGAGGAAGTCAGGATTTGCACCTGATGTACAATCCCGACTCCTTAACATGCCCTTTTACAGCTCCCATTTATTTTGAAATAAGGCTGACCAAAGCCTTTTGATGATGATCTAAATGTTTATTCAAATAAAAATATTAATCAAATGGATACAGATAACAAAACAAACAATTATAACATGATTCATTAGTACATATTAAGTAATTCAAACACCATTGCATTGTTTAAAAGACCAAAGGTCAAATTCTAAAAAGGAAAGAACAGGAGAAACACTCTATTTACATCATTATAAAATGCAGCGACATGAACTCTTAAAAGCCCCCTTCTTAAATATAGGGCGGCCTTCAAATACAACGGCAGGGACCTAGCTGTCAATTCAGTTTCTGCCATTAATAAGCAAGTCATGGCTGGCCTTTGCTTATGCAGATCTGTGCATTCTATTACTTGCAGAATCATCCGGTTTCTTATTTTCGCAAAACAGAATAAAATGGTTTTGGTTTTCTTTCGGGGCGCCACACGCAGGGCAGGTTGGGCCATCAGGATAACCCGCCCATTTCGCCGTATTACATCTCAACCTCAAGCAGTCGAAACGTGCCCTTGTGATGAGCCAGCTGTGATGTTTTCCCCTTGCCCACACAAGGTACGTCTGTAAGGTTGGTGTCCCACGTATGAGCGCTATCCCCATGTGACACCTGTACTGCATTATTAAGCTTGCCCAGTTTCCCTGGTTACTGCTCCTTTAAATAAAATGACTTCCTGGTTTAAGAACATCACAGTAGGGGGTAGCTGAGCCGGCACGTTCACCTTGCACAATAGTTCCTTCACAATCCTCAGCCAGGGTACATTGTGCCACAAGTTCTTGTTCAGTGTGGCTCTAATTATAAAGTGACACAGCGTGGCATCTTTGTTTCCCCCAAATTCTAAGCCATAAAATACTTGGCGCTACTGCCCAATCAACCTCCCAGAAGGCTATCCCCAATTATCTGTGTGCCGAGGCACAGGAGGTGGAGCCTGGGAGTCCCAGGAGCTTTCTGAAGAAACTGTTGTCCCTGGCCTGCATGCCCCCGGGTTTACAGTACCCCCATAGTGCTGCTCCATATTGCGTAGCTGCCTTTACTTGCATATTATAGACCTTAAGAGCGATTCCAAGTGTTGGCCTTTACATTTCATGGAAAAACGGGACTGACCCTGCAAGTATTGGCACATTTTCATAGATTACTTTTTTATATGCAACGTACCGATCAGGGTCTCTGAAAACCTGACCCCCAGGTAGTCATACTCTGACACTCTTGGTGTGTCTACTCCTTTGCACACTATTGGGCGCATTTTGATCAGCTTTCTGCCTTTACTACAATTCATCACTGCTGATTTAGTGGTATTGATCTTCAGGCCTAAATTGGTCATAAAGCAAGTATAAGCATCAACCAAAGCCTGCAGGGTCTGGGAGTTCTAGCCATAAGTACTGTGCCGTCCGCATACGCTAGAACCGGGAATCACCTACCCCCACTCTAAGACATTAATATACAAACTAAAGCGCATGGGGGCTAGGATGCAACCGTGGCGGACGCCCAACATGTCAAACCACTCAGTGCATCTGCCCCAGGTCCAAAACGTACATTGGCTTTATTGCCTGATTGAATATCCTGCAGCACTCTCAGGATGTCCCCTGGGCAGCCCATGGACTCAAGCTTGGCCCATAACTTAATGCAATCAACTTTATCAAAAGCCGTGCTTGAGTGCATGAATGCAAGGTAAACTGTCTCCCCCTTACAGAAGACAAAATTTGACACCAAAAGGTACAGATTCAAGACCTGTCCCATTGTGCCCAGGCCAGGGCGGAAGCCAAACTGAATATCTGTTAGAATCTTTGCCTCAGAGAGCCAGCTCTCCAAGTGGCCCAACAGCACCCATCAACAAATCTTGAAGGCAGTGTCCAAAAGAGAGAGAGGACGGTATGAAGATGGTTTAGATATGTCTCCCTTTTTAAAAATTGGAAAAAATGGTAGCCTTCTTCCAAGATGGTGGGTAGTGCCCTGTACTTAGGCAAGCATTGAATGCCAAGGTCAACACTGGAGCCCATAGGTCAACCTGACTCATAAAAAGATCAGCCAGTATGGCATCTGGACCTGATGCTCAATTTTATGATTGGACCCCTATTGTTTTAGCCACCTCTATGGAAAATCATAATAGTACACCTCCAGACAACTTTTCCTTTTTATAGTGGCCTTGCAACCATCATCGTATAGCGACCCAAAATAGGACACCCAGTCTGCTGCCGCACGTGAATGCCCTGTATACCTTTTATCCCCTTTCTAGTGGACCAAGATGTTACAAATTCACAGAAACCCTTTGCATCATTCAGCCTAATGGCCTCTAAAAATTCTTCCCATGCCTTAAATTCCAGCTCCTGTTTCTTAGCTCAATCGTCCTGCGATAGTCAGCACACGCCTGAACAATGCTGCGTCTATCCATTGCTGGACATTTTAGAGAGCCTAAAAGGGCTGTTTTTGCCAACCTACAGGCTTGATTAAACGAGCCCGGCTTTCCATCGCTCCCTGGTTGTCTGGGAACCACCGAAAAAGCCCCTGACAATGCCTCCAGAATGGCCACAAAGAAACCCACAACCTCCCTGGGGCTAGTGGAATTGTCCATTATACCGGTTAATGCACTTTGTTGGGTGGCTAATGTTTTCGTGCAAGTCAGATCCTTTTCACCCCAGTCGATCATCTTGGAGAGGTAGGTCTTTTCGCTACTACTCAGTTGGAAGAGCGAGAGGACAGGCTGGTCAAAGAGGACAGAGCAGATTCCCTTGTGGTGTATGAGAGGGGTGCAAGCAGCAGCGTCTTTACCATCAGCCGCTGCTTCAGCTACCTCAAAACCACTGAGGTCTTGACTCGTGGCACCCCAGTGAGATGAAGACTGTCACAGCATCTGAAAGAATGGCGAGGTATTACTAAGGCTGCATGGGCACTGGAAACAGTAGCCCAGGGTTACTGTCTCATCTTTATACAGAGACCTCTGGATCATCCACTGGGAAAACATTCGCTAAATATTCCAGATCCATTCCTGTTGCAGGAAATGTTGACTCGGCTAGAGAAAGGTGCTATAGAACCAGGACCTGTGATGGAGAGGAGCAGAGGATGTAGTCTCACTATTTCGTAATCCCCAAGAAGGACGTAGGACTGAGATCTATCTTGGACTTGACAAGTACAAGAGGGTCACGCTTTCTCCCAGTCCTTCAGACGCTCCAGCTCCAGGATTGGGTGGCTTTGTTGGACCTTCAGTATGCTTACTTTCATGTTCCAATCCATCACAAGTACAGGAAGTACCTGAGGTTCGCCATTGGTGGCTCTCATTAATTTTGAGTTCTGCCATTCGGACTGAACTCCTCCCAGAGGGTTTTCCCCAAGTTAATGGCAGTGGTGGCAGCAAGTCTCAGGAGGGGGGGGGGGTTCAAGTCTACTTCTACCTGGACGATTGGCTGATCAGGGCATGTTCACCCGAACAGGCCCAGGAACATCTCAATCACCTACCACTCCCTCTTCAGACTAGGCTTATACCTCAATTACAAGAAGTCCCGCATGATTCCATCTCAGAGACTCCAGTTTATTGGAGCAGTCGTGGATGCATCCTTGGGAAAAGCCTTGCCACCTGAGGTGAGGGCTCAAGACATTTTGTAAATGGTCACCAAGTTTCAGAGTGCCCAGTGTCTTCTGGCCTTTGACTTTTTGAGGTTGCTCGGTGTTGGGCAGAAACCTGTGCAGTTCCCTTGGGGACCACTGCAAAAGATTTAGGACTACAGGTGTTGGCAGTAAACCCACTTGGTAGCAGTCTGCACCACCCAGATTTACCTGGTAGCTGTGGCTGAGCAGTCAGACTTCCCTCAAGAAGAGTTAGGCAGTATGCAAAGTATACACAATAGGCACTCAGATACAATAGCACAAGCAAACGCTTGGTATCAAGGTATATAATTATTTATTTAAAAACACACTTATTGAAACACTCGAGCACTATTATGGTAAATCACTCTAAACACAGTTAATATTATTATATATACTTCCCTTATCCCTTATTCCTTATCAGACAAGTCTTAGTTAACACCACTTATTTCCAGACAGAGCTGAGCGCTTAACTATAGATGGCACTCCAATAAGTTAACGAAAAAGTGAGGGAAAAGGCAGAATGTAGGAAAATACACCACACTAATACTTAGGAACTCTTAAGCAAGACAGGAAAGTCCAAAGTTACTTGTGAGCCAAAGTCCATAGGCTGGGCCCACTCTTGGCGAGAGCAGGGCACAAATGCACCGAAGATCACACAATGACAACAGGCTTAAAAAGTCTTGCAGGGAGTTCGGAAAGGTTTTAGTTAGGTTTCAGAAAAGTTTAGCCAGGGTGTCCCAGGCTAACCCAGGGTCGAATGCCGGGGGCTAAATCTAGCCCCTACAGTCGGTTGCAAGGGAAGCCAGGCGGAACACGGTACCTTTTTGTGGAAAGGATCCTCCAGCGGGGGCAGTTGTTCCTGACAGCGGGTGCAAGTCGCGGCGTCGTCCAGAGGAAGAGAAGATCTCGACGTGGAGGAAAGATGACGGTCGTTGCACTGCCAGGGAAGAAACCAGCCGCAGAGGTTTTCGGTTAAAGGTACTACCCATTGATTCGCGGTAGAGGTAAAACGTGGTCTCCCGGTTGCCGGGGTGCTTGGCACAGGCACGAGGGGCCATGAGATGCTCCAGGAAGCGAAAAAGGAAGCAGTCTGGTTATCCCCACCAGTCGAAGGAAGAAGACTCTCCGGGCATCTCCTCTCTCGTTGGGAAAAGTGGTGAGACGGTTCAGCAGGGCTCCACCGGTGGTGTCGTCGTTGCAGGTCGGCTCAGGTTCTCCCTCGTCGGATTCTTAGGTCCTGTGGCGACTTCTGAATTTCCAGTCCCCAAAGCCCTGCTTTTATGCAGAAAACCCCCATTCACTCAGCCTAGCTGTCACTCAAACATGCTAAGTGGTGAGCCGGCCGGCTCAGGGCCAATCAGGACGGAGTGCGACTTGAGTTGCCTAGGCAACTCAGTCCAGGGTTCCTAAATCCCCCTCCACCCCTCCTAAGTACCCCAGACAGAGTGGCACCACTTTGGAGCGCTTCTGTGGAGAAGCCCGCCAAAAAGTAGCCGCAGCAGAGCGAAGGCCAGGAGCAAAGGCCTAGCTCGCTCTCAGCGGCTCTCCGCTGCTCGACCGCGCAGACCGCAGCCTACAGATCTTATCAAGGTAAGGGTCATGACCCTGCTCACTACCCGCATGCCATGCTACCCTGCACGCTCGCAACCAGGAACCTGCGGCTCGGGTCACGCATATCTGCCTACTTCCTCCCCTGGGGCTGCCTCCAGATTAGCCCACCTTGGGGCCAGGATCTCCCGCTCCCTCTGCCATACTCCTGCACCTTGCACGGCCCCTCCCTCCTTTCCAGCCAATGATGTAGGGGCTTGCTCCCGCACTACCACTCCATGGAAGGCCAATCACGCTACTCGCCTGCCTCCATCCATCCAGCAGCAGAACCTGCGTCCACGCTCCCAACGGCACTCTGGTGTGGTGCCTCTTGCCCATCGGCTCAAACCAAGATACGTGCCGACTCACCTCTTCACCTGGGACCACCCATCCTTGTCAGCCAAGCGGACCCTATTGGACCCTTCACGTGTCACATACAACCTTGGTACTACTCCTGACCACTTCCAGCAATTCCTTGACCCCGCTACTGATAGTGTCTTGCAATATTCTGCCAGTATCGAGGCCTGTTGCCCCTGCTAATACTGCCCCAGGTAAAAGTGTTGCGCCCTGTACCTTGGTGCCTGCTTATATGACTGCTGCCCCGGCTAATACTGATGCGCCTTGTACTTTGTTGCCTGTTTCTATGACTGCTGCCCCAGGTAAAAGTGTTGCGCCCTGTACCTTGGTGCCTGCTTATGACTGCTGCACCTGCTAATACTGATGCACCCTGTACTCTGCTGCCTGTTTTATGATTGCTGCCCCTGGTAATAGTGCTGCGCCTTGCCCTGTATTGCTAACTCGCACTGTGGCAACTTCTGCCACCACCGACCACACCCTGCAACCTAAGGACACCACATTATACTGTGCCTTAGTTAACGCCCGGTCCCTGCCGGCGCACCCTCTCGATATTCACAACCTTATCACCTCTAAAAAACTTGACCTACTCTTCATTAGTGAAACCTGGCTAAACGATACATCTGGCCCTGCCCTCTCACTTGCCATCCCAGAAGGGTATTCCATCCATAGACAAGATCGCTCTACTCATAGAGGTGGGGGGGTGGCTGTCATTGCCAAGGAGAATCTACAATTCAGAAGGATTCAAGCAGACTTGGGTCAGAGCTCTGACTACCTCCTGCTCAAACTCCAGCTCTCAGCAACCTGTACCATTGCTTTCCATGCTGTCTACCGCCCGCCTGGTCCGAGCACTGACTTTCAGGAAGCCCTAATTCACTCGCTCTCAGACAATCTATAAAAAGCTCATCTAAAGTTATCCTCCTAGGTGACTTTAACCTCAGTCTCAATGACTCTAAGGACTCCCACGCCACTGCCCTCAATAAAGCTCTCTCCAACCTTGGGTTCTCCCAATCTATCTCCAGGCCCACCCACCCACTCTAACGGGCGGACGCTAGACTGGGTTGCCCACCACAACTGCACCCTTGAGGTCAAAGACCTCTCCCCTATCCCTTGGTCTGACCACCATTGCATTAAATTTGACATCACCACATCAAAAGGGCCGCATAGGCCAGCGATTTCGCTCCCTGCCGCACTCACCAGAAGCTCTTGGCAGCTCACAAAGGAGAACCTTACTAAACATCTCCTGGTACGTGCACTATCTCCCCCCTTCTCTAATGATCATCAGTACTTGCTAAAGACTTCAAAAGGATCATCACCAAGGCCGTGGACACTGTAGCCCCTCTTGCCCTCAAAAAAGCAAAAAAAGTCAAACATACCAATGCCTGGTTCACCCAGGAGCGCGCACAGCTACGTCAAAAAAAAGAGCTGCACTCTCTGCCTGGAAGAATAACCCCAAAGACACCACCAAAGCAGCTTTTAAGGCCCTATCCACTGAATACAAAAACGCCATAATCAAGGCTAAGGCGTCCTCCTTCAACGCTAGGATTTCAGAAGCCAAATCAGGGACCAAAGAAATCTTCTCCATCTTCAGAGAGCTTGAGACCCCTGCCTCCCCCCTCCTACTCTCCCAAAAAAAGATGAAGCCTGGTGCAACAAAATTCAATCTGCCATGCTGGATAAATTGGACACTCTTCACGCCAAGATCCTTGCACACCAAAAAGCACTCAACAACCTTCTAGCCAAACACATTGGCTCCCCTGCTCCATTAGCTGACACCAGCCAAGCCCCTCTGTTTGAGTTTAAGGACATGACTGAAACCGAAGTCGCTGCCCTCCTTAGATCCATCAATCACTCAATTGTAAAGGGGACGTCTGCCCAGCCCAGGTGATCAAGGACTCTGCCCCCGCCCTTGTCCCCCTCATCACTGCCTTCATTAATGCCTCATTCAAGTCTGGCCATGTTCCAGCTGAGCTCAAGGAAGCATGGGTTTGTCTGCTCATCAAAAAACCCTCCCTAGACCCCTCGGTCCCAGGGAATTATAGGCCCATTACCACTGTCCCATTTTTACTAAAAATCTTGGACAAAGCAGCATACCTGCAAGGTCAAAAATTCCTCAAAGATAACCATCTTCTTGGTCTTCGGCAGTCAGGCTTCAGGCCAAGACATGGCACCGAAACGGCACTTCTTGACCTCAAAAACCAAATGGATGACCTCAGAGATGCAGGCAAAGCTGCTCTACTCCTCCTTTTGGACCTATCGGCTGCATTCGATCTGGTGGATCACAAGACCCTCTGCCACCATCTTGCCACCGCAGCCAACTTCTCCCCGACTGCCTGCAACTGGATAACCTCCTTCCTGCAGGACAGAGCAATGAAGGTCTTCTCCGACTCTTCCTGCGCTGACCCGAGCATCATCCAATGTGGCGTCCCACAGGGATCATGCATCGCCCCAACCCTCTACAACCTCTTCACGAGGCCGCTGTTCAAGATCCTTGACGCCCTGGGCATCTCCTACACAAACTATGCTGATGACACTCGGGTGCTTATCCCCCTCTCCGGGGACTACCTGTCTGACCTGAACACGCTCAACTCCATTTACACCACGATCCAATCTTGGATGGCAGAAAACTGGTTATACCTCAACAGCGAGAAAACCAAGCTTCTGCTGATTGGCTCCCCCTCCACCCTGGGCAAGCTGGACAAGCAATACAACTCCTTCACCATAGATAACATTCCTATCCCTGTCTCCCAAACAGTCAAGACCTTGGGTGTCTACCTGGACCCGAACTTGAACATGAACAGGCAGGTCAATGCCATTGCATCCTCCTCAGCCTACTACTCCAAACTGCTCAACGCAATCAGACCGTACCTCTCCCAACAGAATTGCCTAACTATCGCCAGGGCAATCATTGGCTCAAGAGTGGACTATTGCAACGCACTTCTAATAGGGACGTCAGGAAAAAACCTAGCTAAACTCCAACTAGTCCAAAACAATGCCCAAAGGGCCGCCACTGGACTATCGTGCAGGGACCACATCTCTGACCTCAGGCGTCAGGTCCACTGGCTACCAGTCAAGGAAAGAATCTTGTTCAAAACCCTTGCCCTCACGCACAAATGTCTTCACGATCAGGCCCCTATATATCTCATCCAGAGATTTTCTAAACCCTGTGCTTCCGGGCCCTCCAGAGTGGCCTACTCCAATTTACTAACTGTGCCTAAAACCCGCAGAGTGCGTGCTGGGGGCACAAGCTTTCCCACCATGGCATCCACCCTCTGGAACTCCCTTCCACCGCACATCAGACGACTCGACTCTCACACTGCCTTTCGCAAGGCCATCAAGATTATTCTCTTCAAATAATGTGCCTTTTTTTTTGTTTGCTACCCTGGACCTATGTATCTGTAACACTGTATGTATATTCTAAGAACTCTTCTGGGGCGGCTTTTTTGTAACCCTTAATCAAGCCTTCTTACGCACCGCTTATCAGCGCCTCTATGCCTTAGAGCTGCAGTGCGCGTTACAAATGTAAAAAATAAAAATAAAATAAAGAGCTCAACTTGGGTTGGAGTCACAGAAGCAAACACAAACGCCATTTTAGGGCCGAGTTCTGGCAAAAAATACCAACCGGAGAATTAATATTAAATAAATAAACCGGAGGTATGTTCAAAGCTATAGGGATTAATTAAAGTTGGTAGCCTCGAACAATGGGAAATCCCATAGGGATATATTCGCGGTCGAATATAAAAAGTAGTATCCACTGCCACCAGCCAAAACTCGATCAGGGAGGACGGAGACGTGCCCCCTCGACTAACAGACCCCGGGGCAATCGAATTGCCCCGGCCAGTACGCCTACAATATGATGGTTTGTACTGGTTCTGTTCAGAATTTGAGACTAGTAAAGTCAATGGTGACTTTACATGCCCTGGCAGACAGTTGTCAGTCCCAGTGTATGGAGTCTATACTGGGGGTTCACTATGACACCCCTGTGTTACTGCACTGAGGGTGCTGTGTAACACACATCACAAAACACATGAAGCCCTATGGAGTAAAAGACCCCATAGCCCATTAAACACATCTAGAGTCAAAGAGACGCACTCAAATCTTGTCCAAGAGTGAGGGTAAAAGAGTCTCACTCTTGGCAGGAGAAAAAAATAAACCTCAAAAATCCAGCAAGGCTGCTGGAGGACTCACTAGGTTAGGAAATTCAGCCTAAACGGAGAATTCTCCCTAACACTCGGCTTCATGGCATTCTGCATTTTTCTGGTGCCAGAGGTTCGCCTGAGAATGATTTCCCTTCAATGGGCTCTCGGAACACAGTGATCCCAATTCTCAGGCAGGTTGTCAGACCGCCTTCTGATTCCGAGCAGTCTCACAGGACCTTCTGGGGTGGGCCTGCCAGGACAGCATTCTGAAAGGAGAACCTTTCTGGCAACCATGGTCCGAGATGACTGACAGTGACGAACGCCTCACTCACTGGGTTTGGAGCCCATGTCAACGATCTGACAATCCGCGGTCGTTGAGTCTCCATCTGAGTCCAAACTATACATCACCCTTTTGGAGCTGAGGGCAATCTGACTAGTGCTGAAGGCCTTTCTGCCCTCTGTACAGGGAAATCATGTCCTCATAATGACAGACAACACAGTGGCCATGTACTACCTCAACAAGAGGAGGCGTTGTGTTACTACCACTGTGCAGAGAAGCAATGTAGCTCTGGTTCTAGGCAATTCAAGAAGGAATCTCTCTTTGGCACTTTACCTTGCCGGAGAGGAGAACACAGTGCACACTCTGAGCTGGCAGAGCAGTCTCCCACGAGTGGGAACTATCTCAGGAAGTCCTTAAAGAGATCTCCACCCCTTGGGGGACCCCTCAAGTGGATCTCTTTGCAACCAATGTCAACCCTAAAGTCTGAACTGTTTTGCTCCAGGGAATTTCCTCCAAGAAGATCTCTAGGGTAGGCGTTCGTAGTGGACTGGGAGTGTCCACACCTGAACGCATTTCTTCCAGTCCCCGTCATTCCTCAAGCGATCAGGAAGTTGATTAAGTTTGGGAAATCCATGATCCCAATTGCCCCGGATTGGGCCAGGAGGACGTGGTACCTAACCTTCTGGACATGTCCATCTGCCCTCCAATACATCTTCCACAATGAGAGAACCTTCTCGCGAGAGGAGGGTCAGGTTCTCCATCCAGAGGTCAACACTCACCTGCACACGTGGTTTCTGAGAGGCTAAGGTACAAGGATTGGGACCTCAGATTTTGCTTTCGGCGAGAAGATCAGCAACAAAATCCTTATACCACTGGTGTTGGAACACGTTCTGCAGCTTGTGAAGGGAAAACGATGTGCACCCTTTTCAATGCGATACCCCTAAAGTGTTATCTTTTCTACTACATTTGGTAAATCTGGGGCTCCAGATTGGAACATTCAAGGGTTATCTAGCAGCGCGTTCCATATTCAAGCGCACCTTGGAAGAGGCATTCTACTTCAAAATACCCTGAATTCATTTTCTTAAAGGACTCACAAATGTGTTTACCTCCTACACCATTCCAAATACCAACTTGGGACCTTAACTTGGTTTTAAAGTTTTTGACGTGCACTCCTTTCGAGCCACTCCATTCCAGCCCTTTAAGGCTGTTAACTTACAAAACCATTTTGTTAGCAGCAATAACATCAGCCTGCAGGTGAGTGAGTTGCAGGCATTATCTTGTAAACCTGTTTTACCACCTCTTACAAGGATAAGGTTGTCCTGAAGGTCAAACCCTCTTTTCTACGGAAGATTGTTTCGGATTAGCATTTAGCACAGAAAATTGTGCTTCCGGCCTTCTATCCACCCCCTGCCGCCCCTCCCCCTCATATCCTGGGAAGGAAGAGGAAACATTTCATAGACCTGATCTAAGGAGAGCTCTAAGCTTTTATACATCAAGGATGTCAAAGTTACGACAGCACCACCAACCTTTCATTGGTCATAAAGGGCACAAACTGGGTCTGGCAGTTACCAAACACACTCTATCCCGATGGATCATACTGGCTATTTTGGAGTGCTCCAGGCTAGCTGGGAAAGGTACCCCAGAAGGTTTAAGGGATCATTCCACTAGTGGCATGGCAACTTCCTCTGCCCTTCAGAGGGGGTTTCCAATAAAGGATATCTGCGATGCAGCAACCTGGTCCACCTTCCACAATTTCACAAAACATTGTTTAGACACCTCTAACAATTAAGGAATATTTGGGCAGGCAGTTCTATGGTCCACTCTGGACATGCATTAACTCTCAAATTCTTAGCTCTCCTCCAAAAGAACCTAGTACTGCTTTGGCAGTTTATCATAAAATGAGGAATACGTAGGAGGACGCAATCCATTCAAAGAAAGTTACTTACCTCTGGTAATGTTCTTTCGACTGGATATTTCTCCCACGTATTCCTTATCTTACGATATCTTTGTTTCCAGCTTCAGCTGCTTCAGAAACAAATTGAAGGTGCACTCAAATGGACTTTCAAATTTTTATATATATATTTCTGAGGCTTGTGGAATCTGCTTAGATCACATGCTGTGCATAGGCCGACATCTAGTGGAAGCTACAGAGTATTAGTTTGTTTTTTGAAACTCAAAAATGGGTGTTGACACAGGGCGTGTCAGTAATACTATCCCTAGTGTGACGTCCACTGTACCCATGATCCCTCACGCGTGTAGGAACCTCAGATTGTTTTTTTCCGCCATACTTGTCGGAAGCATTGCGCAGAGTTCCCTGGCTTTCAGCCATATTTTGCTAAATATCATATCATTTCCCCGTTCTTCCACTCCCACGTCGAGACATCGAAGTTCGAAGCCGGTCCGGAGAACAAACAACCGTCGAGAGCTGCACGACCTGACTTTGGGCCTCGGAAGGCCTCTGGCCTCGGCCCGGGCCTTGGAAGGCCTTTGGCCTCGGCCCTGCAAGTAGGGAGAGTGGGGGGTGGAAACATACTCTGCACTCTTATTTTTCCTACACACACTAGCGCGCTGCCACAGGGTGCGTATGGAGGGTACCCCATTAAAATTTTGCCCCAAGTTCAACCGCAAGTACCCTTGGGTTGACAAACACGCCACCTGTAACCTCTGCTTGCCGAGGGATCACCCCGTGGCGAACTGGAGAGCGTGTAGCTGGTTCAATGCTAAAACACTAAAGGACCGCTCGACCAAACATTGGGCCCACCACGCCAGGCAACTCGAGGCCACGGAAGCGGAGGGCGCCTTCAGTGATGGCAGCGACACCCTACTTTCGGACGGCGAGGGCAGAGAGGTATCGAAAGACGCCCAAGCGCAAGTCCCCAACCTCGGAAGATTGTGCGTCATGGGAAGTTATGGGGAACACACCCGGCGACACGAGCGCTACCCACACCACTTCTACACCTAAACACTCGAAGTCCAATCAAGACTCAACATGCGTGTCGAGTTCTCGGAAAGAGGCACGAAGAGAGCGGTCCACCAAATCGATGTCCTCTGGGCGTTTCCGGTCAAGATCGCTGCACGACACGAGGCAACCATCCACAGTTGTCAAAGGTGCCTCACTCACCAAAGTCACGGAGGTACGCTCGTCAGAAGACTAATCCGACCTCCAGCCCCAGGCCGCACACCAGAAGTCAGCTCCAGCAGACCGTTCGGCGGCTGCTTCCGAGTCCCGACGTGCTCACTCGAAGGAAAGAGACACTACCCCCGAATCTCGACACCAGGCGTCGAAAAGCTCAGAGAAGGTGAAAACATCAGGGAAACACTCTTCTACTCATGGGAAGGGGGTAAACAGCAGAAGAAACCATCTCACTCTTCTTCTGCACCACATACACATAAGGACAGTTCAAAGTCTTCAGATAAGCATAAATCCAAGACCCCTGTCCAGGCCCCTAGGTCCAAACAAGGAATAGAAGAGGAACCCTCTCAGGAAATGGTCATTCCCAGCTCCTAAAAATGGACCAGTGAAGATATAGACAGGGTAATGACTAGAATGTCCTCCCTAGCTGACTTCTACTCCAAGAACCCAGAGCACTTCCTCACCTATACCCCGGACAGTGCTACTCCTTCAGGATCCAGGGACCCTCGGCCCTCTACTAAGAAACCTCGGGTTGAGACTCCAACTCAGGGACTGTTTTCAGACCCTTTTTACATACAGCCTTACACTCAGTATGGTGAGGATCCACAATAGTACGATGAGGATCCAGACTTGGTAACGTTGGATGACCAAACTGGGGTGGACTATTATGGGGATGACGAGGGCCACGAGGGGGAGGAAGATGCTGTCACAGACGTCTACAGGATAGACTCTCCTGTTCACAAAGAACCTCAGGTTACCGACTCTCCAGTAGACAACCAGCCCCTCCTAAATGAGGTCTTGGCTAGAAAGTCGGAGCACTTCCGCATAGACACTCGGGGGCACAGGAGGAGAGGGACTTTGCAGAAGAACTAGTGGGAGAGAAGAGACCCATTGCCCAAGCCATTCCAATTCTCAAGTCCATCCAACGGAGAATTGATCCTTCCCTTCTTACTCACCAGGGCCGTAAACGCCAGAATCGAGAAACTCTTCAGGGCTGCCCAGTCAGACCCACTTTACATAAGGGGTCAACTGAAGCCTGACTCCTTGGTAGTTACTAACACCAGAAAGAGGGCGGGGACCCCTCGATCATCATCTGAAGCCCCCCCAGACAAGGAGAGCAAGAGAATTTACGGATTGGGAAGGAAGGTAGCCTCCACTTCCGCTTACCAGACAAGGATTGCCAACACCACCACTCTGCTGGCAAGTTACAATTGCCACCAGTGGGAGCAGGTAGCTGCCCTCATTGACTCCGCACCGGAACCACTAAAGGGTCAGTTGGCCCAGGTCACGTCGGAGGGGAGAGCAGTGTCCGGCTGCATCCTTAAAGCAACCTTTGATGCCGCAGATCACGCGGGCAGGGTCATAGCAGAGAGCACGGTCATTAAGAGGCATGCTTGGTTAGGACAGTCAGGGTTTAAACCCGAGACACAAGCATCCCTAATTGACATGCCGGTGGAACCGAATCTTCTATTTGAGACGAGTATGATATTCTGAAATCCCTGGCACAGTTGACCAACAAGCCCCCTAAGCAAAGAGGCAATGGTAATTTTTGTCGCCGACGCGGCCAAAATTCACAAAGGGGCTCCAATTATACACAGGGGCAGGGTACATCATGGGGTAACAACCAGCAGACTACCCAAAGTTACGGCAGAGGAAACAAGAGGGGCCATGGTAGAGGCAGAGGCGGCACGCCTCCCGCAAAACAGTGACGCTGCGCTCAGGGTCCCGTCTCACGCATCCCCAGTAGGGGGACGCATTTCCAACTTCACCCAAGCTTGGGAAGGGATCATATCAGACAGATGGGTGCTGTCCACAGTGTCTGCAGGATACTGCATAGAACAGCTCGAGCGTCCCTGAAACCACCCTCCACGTCAAGATACATTCCTTGGACCACCAAAAGATCCTCCTCGAGGAGATTGTCAATCTTCTAGCAAAGGATGCGATAGAACTCGTCCCGGGCAACCAGGTAAACAAGGGTATTTATTCAACTTACTTCCTTGTGCCAAAGAAAGATCTGACAATGCGCCCAGTATTAGACTTACGCCCTGCAAACAAGTATGTCAAGCCCCAAACGTTTTGCATGACTACTCTCCAAGAGGTAATCCCCCTCCTAAAAAGGGGGATTACTTGGCAACATTGGATATGAAAGATGCCTATTTTCATATTTCCATGTTCCCAGTGCACAGAAGATTCTTGGGCTTCAAGGTGGACAGTCAGCACTACCAGTTCAAGGTGCTGCCCTTCGGTATAGCCTCGGCTCCAAGGGTATTCACCAAGGTACTGCCGGTGGCGGCGGCACACCTGCGCAGGGAGGCAATCCTGGTGTACCCTTACCTGGACGACTGGCTCATCACGGGGGAGACCCCAGTAAATTGCAGGTCAAGCATTCAAAGAACGATCGACCTCCTCTTCGAATTGGGTACAAACAGTTCCTAGGAGCTGTCCTAAACACTCAAGAGGGATTGGCCTTTCCATCAGAGGAAAGAATTCGGAATCTACTGCTGCAAATTCCTCTATACCTGCCTGGTCGCCAGATGAGGGTGCTCAATGCGATGCGTTTGCTAGGCATGATGGCGTCATGTATTTACCTGGTCCCCCACGCGCGCCTGCGACCCATGCAAGAATGGTTGGCGAAACAGTGGTCTCAGGCAAGTGATCAGTGGGACGATCTAGTGGTCGTTTCGCCAACACTTGTACAAAGTCTTCACTGCTGGACAAGAGAGAACCTGTCAAAGGGGAAACCCTTTTACGATCCAGAAGTACAGGCTGCAGTGACAACAGATGCATCCCTGTCAGGGTGTGGAGCACACATCCTTCACCACACAGCTCAGAGTCTCTTGTCTCACACAGTAGCCAAGAATCATATCAGTCTGCTAGAGCTTCTGGCAGTATTCAGAGTGCTTAAAGCGTTCAAGCCCCACCTGTCGAACCTGTCAGTGCAGATCCTGACGGACAGCACAACAGTGATGTTTTACCTAAACGAACAGGGAAGGACTCGTTCGCCAAATCTGTCCAAGCTTGCCCAGAAAATTTGGATATGGGCACTCAGACAGAACATTTACCTGTCATCTCGACATGTTCCAGGGGATCTCAATTCGCTAGCGGACGCTTTGAGCCGAGATCCCTTGCCGGAAGAACACAAATGGTGTCTACTCAGAGAAGTCATAGAAGACATCTTCTCACAGTGGGGTTTCCCCACTGCAGACCTATTTGCCACAAGCGAAAACAGGCAATGCCCAGGTTTCACATCCAGGTTCGCTCAGCCAAACTCAAAGGGGAACGCCCTGTGGATGAACTGGTCAGGAATGTTTGCCTACGCTTTTCCACCAACCCCTCTCATGAGGAAGGTGGTCAAGATGCACAGGGAATCGATGACGCTCATCCTAGTTGCTCCCATGTGGGCGAGGCAACTGTGGTTCCCACACCTACGCAGACTAGCCGTGTGCAAACCCATCAGACTCCCGTGCTGGTACAACCTACTGTCCCAGCACCAAGGTCAAACAGTGCATCCTCAACCCAGCTCAATGAACTTGGCAGCATGGCTCCTGAATTCAGAGTTTGGCCATCTCAATTTACCCCAGAGATGTATGGATATCTTAAGAGTCAAGAAAACCTAACACAAGGCACTTTTACTTTGATAAGTGGAAAAGATTTGGGTTTTGGTGCCAGAATAAACTAATCAACCCAATTGATTGTACTCCTTCCAATATTGTCACCTATATGCTCCACCTACTGGATGCAGGGTTAGTATTTAATTCTCTCAAGGTACACCTGGCAGCGATGTCAGCCTACACCACCTCCCATAACAAGGTGTCATGGTGGAAAGTGCCAGTTGACAAGGCCTTTTATGGAAGGGGTAAAGAGACTCCACCCTCCAATTTCTAACCCACCACCAGGTTGGGAACTTAATGTGGTGCTTGCTAAACTCATGGACCTCCCTTTGAACCCATGCATAAAGCTAGTCTCAAACACCTAACTTATAAAACTGCCTTCTTAGTAGCCATTACATCCATAAGAAGGGTCATTGAAATTCAAGCTCTGTCAGTGCAGGATCCTTTCTTTATTGTTCATAAGGATAATCTGGTTTTTCGGCGGTTTCCTCGGATCGTGCAGGTCCAAAGCCTTCCCCGCATCATCATCATCATCAGCAGCAGCGTCTTGCGACTGGGCTACTCCAGAAGCTTCACACGTCGAAGTGCGGAAATCCGACGCTACAACGGTCTGGAAGGCCGCGGTAGGCCCAAAAATCACGATTAGGCCTCTAGTCGAAAAACCGACCACTAGGCCCTCTAACGCTACGGAAGGCAATACACCTACCGATAGACCATCAGAACCATTATCTCACGCAGATTCAGCGGTTCTCGAGGACCGCATCGAGAGAATTACTGCAGTGGTGGGACTTATCCCGGTTCCACCGAAAATCATGGGGCAAGCCGCGGACAAATCTTTTGATACGCCATGGGGCCCTGATTCTCGCCATACTTATGAGGACAGTCAAGAGCCTCTTTCCAACAACCTAAGAGACACTTTTCGGCGCTGTAGGGTGGAAGACAATGTTTTTCCAGCCGTAGGCCCTCCTGGGTCCTCCAAATGCGCAAGGGAGAAATTCAAAGGGTTTATGGACCGTCTGGACAGAATTATCAGTTTTTCTGATCATCCTTCACCGAAAAGGTCTCATGGATAGCCTAACCTTCAATAGTCTGATCAGGAAGATCCGCCTTCTGTCCCTGTTGAGCAGGAAGACATTGTCCACATGGACACCTATAGGAACATTTACGATGAAGAGGAAGAAACTTCCTTTCTACAGAATTATGAGGAAGAACAGGCGGGTGCCACAGACAATTGGGAAGAAACCCAGCAAGAGGTAACTGACCCATGGACACTTCTCCATCAAGATCAGGACACTGATGTATTGTGTCTGGATTCCCCTCCTCCCACTCCGGCTCGTCAGGCCTCGCCTGTAGATGATCAGATGGCCTTCAACTCTGTCGAAGAAGGCAGCTGAACACTTTCAGATCTCTACTCAAGAGGCTGTGCCTGAGCAGGACTTTGTAGAAGATATTCTTAACGAGAAGCCTCCATCTAGCCAAGCCATTCCCCTCCTTAATTCCATCAAGAGAAGGTTGGCTCCCTCCTTGGTATCACCAGATCAAACCCGGGTAGTGAACCCAAGAGTGGAAAAATTGTTTCAGCTGTCTTCTTCCGACCCGCAATACTACCACCCGGAAAAGAGCAGGGGTACCCCTTGACACTGGGGAGGCACCCCCGGGCAGGGAATCCAAGAGGCTGTATGCCTTAGGCAAACAAGCCCCCTCGGCTGCCGCATATACTATGCGTATAGAAAATAATACCACGCTGTTGGCAAGTTATGCTGACTCTCCATGGAACATACTCCAGTCAGGCCTCCAGAAGGTCCCAGAACCCGCCAAGTCCAAACTTCTCTCTATTGTAGCCGAGGGAAGGCGGGTGAACCAGAAAGTGATAAAGAATACTCTGGACACACCTGAAACAGCAGGCAGGTCTCTGGCCCAAGGGACCCTACTCAAAGGACACGCTTGGCTGCGTACCATAGGGTTTAAACCAGAAACACAGGCCTCACACATCAATAAGCCTATTGAAGAAGCTAACCTCTTTGGGAAAGCGGTTGATGAGGCCTTAGAAACAGCCAGAAATGAGCATGAGACTCTTAAGTCTCTGCAACAGATCACACAAAAACCTTCCCCCAGAGAGGTAATAACGCCCGGCGGTCCTTTCGAGGGCAATCCCGTGCAAATCAAAGGAACTATGGCACGGGGAGTTTCAATACAGGAAAACTTCAGGAAGCTCTGCATACTACCCTTCAAGAGGGCAGTGATGCGGCTAAGGCAGAGGTAGAGGCCCCAGTCCTAGAGGAGCCGCAGCCTCTGGTCAGAAATGACCATCAGATTCTGGTGCCCTCCCATGTTTCCGTATTCGTGGGATGAATAATATCTTTCCTCACGGCATGTGAGGGGATAACATCACACCAGTGGGTCATAAAGACGGTCACCCATGGGCACTGCATGGAATTCGCCCGACCTCCACAATTCGGACCACCACACTCACGGCGCCTTTCACTGGACCATCCTGAAATCCTGAATCAAGAAGTGGAAGTGTTGCTGGGAAAGGATGCCATAGAAGTCGTTCCTATTCTTCAGGTAAACAAGGGTATTTATTCAGTGTTCTTCCTTGTACCCAAAAAGGACCTCACCATGCGCCCTGTTCTAGACCTGCGCCCAGTGAACAAGTTCATAAAACCTCAGTTTTGCATGGTAACACTACAGGAGGTGATCCCACTATTGAAACACTGGGACTACATGGCATCATTGGACATGAAAGATGTATAGTTTCATATTTCGATGTTGCCAGCGCACAGGAAATATCTAAGGTTCATGATAGAGGAGAGGCATTACCAATTCAAGGTACTCCCCTTCGGCATTGCCTCAGTGCCAAGGGTGTTTACAAAGGTCTTGGCAGTAGCGGCAGCACACCTGTGCAGACTATCCGTCCCAGTTTACCCTTACCTCGACGACTGGCTCATAACAGGGGACTCGTACAACACATGTTTTTCGAACACCCAAAAGACAGTAGATCTTCTCTTCAGTCTGGGTTTCTCTATCAACGAGAAGAAATCCAGCCTAGTCCCCAGTCGAACAAAACAATTTCTGGGAGCTCTAATTCGGACGGAAGATGGCCTTGTCTTCCCCTCCAACGAGAGAGTTCAGAGCATGCCTTTTCAGATCCCTAAATATGTAGCCATTTCGGGAGGTGACGGTGCGCAATGCCATGCGTTTGCTAGGAATGATGGCATTGTGCATCTACTTGGTTCCCCACGTGCGACTGCGCATACGTCCCATGCAAGAGTGGCTCAACAGCCAGTGGTGTCAGTCCAGCGGACAATGGGAAGATCTGGTAGTTGTCTCGCCAGCCCTCGTTCTATCTCTCTGCAGTGGTGGTCAAGAGAAAACCTCTTGAAGGGGAAGACCTTCACCACCCCTACAGTGGAAGCCACTCTCACGACAGACGCATCTCTCACGGGGTGGGAGGCTCACCTGCTTCAGCAGACAGTGCATGGAGTGTGGTCCCCTCAAGTATCATCCAACCATATACATTTACTGGAGCTATTAGTGGTGTTCAAGGCATTAAAGGCCTTTCAGATGCAACTACAAGGGAAGACAATGCTGATTATAATGGACAGCACTACAGCCATGTATTACCTGAACAAACCGGGGGGCACCAACTCTCCAAGGCTATCCAAGCTGTCCCAAAACATTTGGATATGTGCTCTTAGACACAAGATGTTCCTGTTGTCCCAACGGAACTCAATCTTCTGTCAGACGTGCTTAGCAGTGATTTTCCGCTGCCCGAAGAATACGAATGGCATCATCTGCACGAAGACTTTGTGTCCAACATCTTTGCAGAATGGGGATTCCCAGAGATCGAACTGTTCACAACTCAGGAGAACGCCCAATGCCAAGACTACGCCTCCAGGGACCCCCAGAACCGCTCCAAAGGGAACTGTCTCTGGATAACATGGTCAGGGAAATTTGTGTACGCCTTCTCCCGACACCCCTTCTCAACAAGATAGTGCACAAGATGCACCAGGAACCAGTTACCATGATACTGCTGGCCCCCATGTGGGCCTGCAAACCCTGGTTCGCTCATCTGATGGAAATGTCCCGCTCCCCTCCAGTAAAACTACCTTGCCCGTACAACATGTTGTCTCAGGACAGGGGGGACACCCTACACCCATGTCTGCAAACTCTGAACTTGGCAGCCTGGCTCCTGAGATCATAGAGTTTGGACACCTAAAGCTCCCTCAAAGGTGCATGGATATACTCAGGGAAGCTAGAAAACCTAATACACGTTATTGCTATTCCAGCAAATGGAAACTTTTTGTCATCTGGTGTAATTCCAAGGGTGTCGGTGCCATCGATTGCTCACTGACGCACATTGTGCTGTACCTTACCCATCTGTTAGACACTGGGTTGGTCTTCAATTCCCTAAAGGTTCATCTGGCTGTGCTCTCAGCCTACACTACATCACAACAAAAGGTATCATGGTGGAAGATACCGGAGATCAAGGCCTGTATGGAAGGGGTTAAGAGGATTTATCCTCCCATTTCTCACCCAGCTCCTGGGTGGGACCTAAATGTGGTTTTGACCAGGCTCATGGGAGCTTCCTTTGAGCCATTGCATAAAGCAAGTCTAAAGGACCTGACTTATAAAACAGCCTTCCTAGTGGCTATCGCTTCTATTAGACGGGTTACCGAACTACAGGCTCTTTCTGTTCTAGATCCCTTTGTTACAGTCCACCGGGATAAGGTAGTTCTGCGCACTCCCCCCAGATTTGCGCCTAAATTCATCTTGAAGTTCCATATGAACCAATCGATTGACCTACCTACTTTTTTTCAGAATCCCACTAGCATGGCCAAAAGAAGCCTACACACTCTAGATGTGTGCAGGGTAGTCATGTTCTATCTGGAAAGAACTAAACCGCTGAGGAAAACAAACCAATTTTTCGTTTCAGTGGCAGCTGGTAGAGAAGGGGATCCGGTCTCTAAATCAGCTATCTCAAGGTGGATTGACAAATGCATCACACTTTAACACTCTTGCTAAGAGACAGCTGCCCTTCAAGCCTAGAGCACATTCTACTCGAGGCACTCGGGCATCCATAGTATTCATTGCAAATTTTTCCCTGCAGTCCATTTGCAAAGTGGCAACCTGGAGTTCTGTACACACCTTTACAAAACACTATTGCCTAGACACTCATTCTAGGTCTGATTCTCAGGTGGGACAAGCAGTACAACGACATCTTTTCTCTACTGTTCCTTCTCACAACCCACCTCCAACTCCGGGTTCTGCTCACTAGTCTATACACAGCATGTGATTCTAAGCAGATTAACAAGCATCAGAAGACATGCATTACTCACCGTAATAGCATTTCTGATGATTGTATCTGCTTAGATTCACATGCGCCCTCCTTGCCTCCCCACTCGGGGTGGAAGGAACATAGACGTCTTTCTACTCTCTTCATGTACTCGCTCACAATAGCCTTGGGCTCCCTCATGGCAGAAAAAATACAATCTGAGGGACCTCGGCGCATGAGGGATTTTGGGTACACTACATGTCGCGATAGGGATAGTGTTACAGTCTCACGCCTATGCCGACTTCCCCTTTCGGTCCCCAAAAAACAAGATGCTATACTCTGCGGTTACCACTGGATGTCGGACCATGTGCACAGCATGTGAATCTAAGCAGATGCAATCATCAGAAATGCTATTACAGTGAATAATGCATGCCATATTATGGTGCAAAAGTAATGCCAACTCCATCGACTGTTCACCTTCTCATATAATCCACTAACTGCTTCCTCTCAAAGTCCACCTTGCTGCACTCTCATCATACACCACCTCACACAGCAAGGTATCTTGGTGGAGGGTGTCCGGGGTTAAAACTTTAATGGTGGGGGCAATCACTGTATCCCACAATTTAATCTGCACCCCCTGCGTGGGACTTAAAATGTAATCATGCACATTTTATGGAGCCTTCTCTTGAGCCTATGAATAAAACTAAATTTAAGTAACTCACTTGTGATGGCCGTTCAAAAAGCAGTCTCTTCAATAAGAAGTCTGTGTAGTGCAAGCTTTTTCAGTTCAAAATCCTTTTTGTAACCATTCAAAAGGACAAAGAGGTGTTAAAAACACCCGCGAGTCTCGCTTACATTTATTTCCCAATTTCATGTTAAACAGTCAATAGAACTTCCAGAGTTATTTCAAAAGCCGCAAAACTCCAGAGGGCACCCTCCATTCTCCAGATGTCAGGAGGGCAGTAATGTGCGATCTAGATAAAACAAAACCAGTAAGGCAGACAAATCAAATCTTTGTCTCCTTAGCTGCTAGAAGAGAAGGGGGTCCTGTCTCTAAATCTAGTTCAGGATGGATTGTAAATTGCATCAACTTCTGCTACTCTTTGTCCAAGAAAATGTTGCCATTTCACCCAGAGCACACTCAACTGGAGGTACAGTTGCTGCTCTGGCATTCATTGCAATTTGACCATTTTCACACATTGCTTTGTGGGTACTCTTACAAGAAGTTATTCCCAGGTGGGACACGTGATGGTAAGACATATTTTTGCAGCTGTACCTTCTAACAGACCTCCTTCTTCAGGTACTGCTTACTAGTTGATGCGAAGCATGTCGTTCTAAGCCGATCCACCAGCATCAGAAGACAAATATTACATGCATGTAACAGTCTTTCTGATCCTTGTATCTGTTTGAATTCACATGCGCCCACCCTTCCTCCCCTCTTAGGAGTTGAAGGTACATGGACATCTTGCACCTTTCTTTACCTTCCCGTACTAACATATACACTTCATGCTCCTTGATGTCGGATATCAAACAATCTGAGGACTTCGACTCGCATGAAGGACCACGGGTACAGTACACATCACACTAGGTATGGTATTAGACACGCCATGCCAAAGTCCTTTTTCAAACTCTGACAACAAGTCATGCAATACTCCACACCAACCACTGGATGTCGGCCTGTCCAAATCAAGTGCAGAAACCTACAACTTACCATAAAACACAAATTGCATGCAAACATTTTATACCATGTCTTCGCAGACTGGGGTAATCCAGAAATCGATCTCTTTGCAACACTGGAGAACGCACAATGCCCAAACTACCCCACCAGGTATCCGCAAACGAAATGCAAGCATAACACCGTGTGGATGAATTGGTCAGCAAGACTTGTTTATGCTGCCCCACCTTTCCCCTTGATTCCTCTTCCCCTAAGAAGTTAGTTCACAAGATGCACCAGGAACAAGTCGAATTTATCCTCATCGCACCCATGTGCGCCTGTCAACTGTGGTTCTTGCATCTAATAGGAATGTCACTCTGCTCTCCAGTCAAACTACCGTGCCCTTGCAACATGATGTCCCAAGATCAGGGGGCAACACTGCATCCATGTCCTCAAACACTGAACCTAGCAGCTTTGATCCTGAGTCCATATAGTTTGGACATTTAAACCTGCCACAAAGATGTATGGACCTCATTAGGTAGGCACATAAACCCAATGAGATACACTTTTTGAATACATGGAAACGCTTTGTCATTTGTTGCAATTCAGAGAGCATCAATCTAATTGACTGCACACCTTCTCATATTGTTCTATACCTACTTTACCTCTTAGACTTGGGTTAGTCTTTAATTCTCTGAAAGTTAATCTAGCTACTCTTTCTGTATACAGCACTTCAGAGTCAAGGTTCATGGTTGAATTACCCTGTCATTAAAGCCTTCATGGAAGGAGTCAAAGATTTCACCCTCCAATTTGAAATCCAACTCCCGGATGGAACTTGAATGTTGTCTTTACTAAACTTATGGGCTCCCCTTTTGAGCCGATGCATAAAACTGTTCTATATGTTATCGCTGGAAATAACACCCTTCCTAACATATTTTAGGACTGGCGCAATTATATAAACTAACTAGAATATTTGGGGAAAGTGTTGGAGAGTGCTTTTCAAGTAAATATTGAGTCCCCCTTGATCTTCTTTCCAGGGATTATATCACTGAATACTGAATAAAACCAGTCTCCACCTATAAGACTGTTTTTCTCGTGGCCATTACATCCATAAGGAGGGTGAGTAAACTTCAGGCTCCCGAAGTTCAAGATCCATTTTTCACCATTCAAGTACAAATTGTCTTTGTGCACACATCCACACTTCTCTCCTGCGGGAGGATAGCTCGGGGGCAACGCGTTTGTCTTGGAAGCAAGACAACGCATAGCAACACAGGTTCCAATCCCGGGCTCGTGCTTCGAAAATGGTCCCCGGTATTAGGCACATTATAAAAGAACAATTCTAATTATGATTATAAATTAATCTTGAAGGTCCACGCCAATGAGTCTATCGAACTTTCAGCTTTCTTCCAAAATCCAACACATTCAGCAGAGAGGAACCGCCGTACACTAGATGTGAGGAGAGCTGATATGTATTACCTCAATGGGACAAAACCACTACGGAAAACAGATGCATTTTTTGTTTCCATTACCCCTGGAAGAGAAGGGGAGCCTGTCTCTAAGTCAGCATTTTCAAAATGGATTGTGAAATGCATCCAAATGTAGTGTTTTGCCTTTCACACCTAGAGCTCACTCATACGGACTGTGACCCTACCACTAACAATAAGGAAAACAGAACTTGGCCTGGAGAAGTATTTTCCTACTCTCCTCTTCTTGTCTTATGCTGGTTGGTGCTTGACCCTCCTCCCAAGTGTCTCTCAAATCCTACTGTTCAAATAAGTGTCTTTTATTTTCTATACAAAAAAGGGGACTCCTGATCTTCCTCACTAAAGTCTTGCTTAAGTTTGTGTGTTCTTTAAATGAGACGCTGGAGTCAGTAAATCCTTTCATTTAGTAAATGGTGCCTCTTGCTCACCCCTCCAGGGTATTTCAGTTATTTTGAAGCAGTGGACTTTATTGGTACAGCATGCACCTTCTGACTCTACTGGCAATTTTGACTGACTGTTGTTTATCACCCTCTGTGAGTGTTTAGGTTCTTGGTCCAGACTGGGATCTCTGGTCCTTCAGAGATTTTTGATTCTCGGACTATTACCTCCTTGTGGCATCTTGGTTTCAGGTTCACCTCTCCTAGGTGTTTCTATTTCTTATGTCTCGGGTAGCCACACTTAGTAGCCACTCTTTAGCCTGCCTCACCCCCTCTTGGAGTGCCTTGGTGTGCTGCCATGCTTCTATAATATGCTTCTATAATGCAATAATCCACAAATGCTTGAAAATAAAATGTTCCCCATGCCCACTGCCACTCCACATATGTACCCTCCTCCTTTTTAGCTCCCCCTGCATCCATGGGAAATTCTCTCCTGACCATTTCCTTTCTCTTATTTTTCCTGTGTATCTCTGTGAGACACTTTTCTTTACAATTGTCTTGCGATTTTCCTGCATTAATTATGAGATTCCCCAATTAAGAGAAACGATCAGACTCAACTTGCTCTCCAGCCCTCCCCAAAGTGGCTTGGGTCCTCTTTGACACTCCCCACCCCTAATGTAAATCCTCCCATTATCCCGCTTCGAATATTATTTTGAGCACCATTCTTTTTTGGGTTCTCAATACATAATCACAGAAATTGCTTGCTTCAAGTTTAAAGAAAATGGCGGATTTTAATTTTTGAAAAGTCTGCGGTACAATATCTTATATATTTTTTTAAACTACCGCAAATTATTTATAAATGATGTAAAATGCGCTGTTAAATCACATGCGTAGTCGTGTGTGTATATATTCAAATTTTTTTATTCAGCATTTAGTTTATTACAAACTTTATAGCTATTTATCTCAGTTTCCAAGTAAAAAAATAAATAAAATATAGGCGTCCTTAGACGCAGGTATGTATTGTTGAATTCTCCAATTTCTCCATGGCAATTTTCAAAAAGTTCGCAATTGTAGAGTTGACGCTGCGCTCCTCTGCTTGATAGATTCTTTCCCACCAGATGTCAGCGTCAATATTGACAGTTTTTCCCAATTCTGGCAAAAGGTTTATCGACCTTTGGTCTTTTAATCCGGGACAAAATAGACATGTCATAAGGTTTATTTTTTTTTGTTTACATAACCTGCATTCACTTGAAAGGTCTTTTTTGTTGTGCAGAATATTCAGCCTTAGTCGCATAAGTGTCTCTCTTGTGAAATAATTGGAAAATGTAGTCCGGTACGGCTCTATTTTTTTCTGTTATGCGCCAGTCATCTGCCCACAGGATCTCCTTAGCAGCTGTTGGGCTCCTACGTAATGCTTCTTCCGATAGTCCCAAATCATGAAGGATAGTAGAACAGTCTGATTTCCAGTCGGCTAGCATCTGGTCATTTTAGAATTTTCTTTTCTTCAGCATTTCATATTGTGGTGCACTGTTTTCCTGTATGATTTTCCCATATAATGAAATCTTGTTCCATGTAATCTTAGCTTTTAGGGAGCTTAGCCCCAATTCATGTGATGGAGATTGATATTTGAAGTTTTCATGTTTTTCCAGAAATTACCTTTGCACAATTTCCAGGTCTCTTCTCCTAGACAATTGCATGTTTCTGCTCCTTACATTATTGCTGGTGTTACCTTTTTGATTGAAGAGGTTTATTATCAGAGACGGTGCAAACTTACCAAAGCTTTCGTCAATTACTTTTCCCTGAGCTGTTAATTTGTTTTTTTCTTTGTTCTCTATCTAGGGGTTTTCATTTTTGAATACATTTATTATAACTCCCAGGTATTTCTGCTCATGCACAGGATGTTTTTTTTTTGTCAAGGACCCACAATGATTTGGGTTTTTTCCATCCGTCTCCGAAGATCATGATGGCGGACTTTGAGACGTTGATTCTCAGCTGGTTCTTGTCTACATATTTTTGTAGCACAGCAAGTTTTATCTGTAAGCCTATGCCGGTCTGATCTAATAATACAATATCATCTGCATATAACAGCCACCGTACACCATTTCCGTTGATTTTGGGTGGAAAGGTGTTGTGATGTGGCAGATCTTCCAGAAAGAAATTGAATAGGGTTGCCGCCAACGGGCAACCCTGCTTTGGCCCTCTAGATGTTTATATTTTTCAGGAGAAGGTTCCCATCTGGTCTAGTTTTACCTGCACGTTTGTTCCGGTATTAAGTTCTCGAATAATTTCTATCAGATCTGATGGTCATCCCTTCTTTTTCCCAAAGAAGTGGGCGATTAATGCTGTCAAAAGCCTGGCTTAAATCTACGCTTGCTATCTATAATTTTGTGTTTGTAGTTTCTGCGTGTTTCAGCAAGTATAGAATCTGAAGGTTCAAATTACAGCTAACTCCTTTTACAAAGTCTTTTATCCAACAAGTCCGAGGAGACTATCCAGGCTTGTAGGCGTTGTAAGATGACACTCGCGAAAATGAGCCCCACCACGTCCAGTAGCGCAATGGTTCAGTAATTCGCTGGAGTCATTCTATGCCCTTGTTTGATTGTTATTATTATGGCCAATTTCCATGATTTGGGATTTGTCTTTTCATGAATATTCTAGAGAATAATATTTCACAAAAGTCTGCCCATTTTGCTGGGGCTTCTTTCATTAAAGCGTTGGATACAGCGTCCGGTGCGGGGACCCGGGATTTGCTGCTTTTTAAAAATAAAACGTGGGAGTTCCTCTTTCTCGCAATATACCATCCAATTGCTCTTAATTGGGTTCAGTTTTTCAATGTTTTCACAGTGATCTATTGGGGCTTTAAAAAGATTTTTGAAATGCGTTAACCAGACCTCTTCTTATATCTGGTCGAGTTAGCAAGATTCAGTGATATCACCTTTATTTTTAAGTAATTGCCAAAAATTCCCATTTTTCTCGGTGATGGCTTTTAGCATATTTTCAGCATATCTCATGTCAATTATTTTATGTGCTTTTGACCAATTCATATATTTTTGTTTCCTTTTTTTAATTAACATCTTTAAATCAGTTGTGTTTGTTATAGTTAAGACTTAAAGATCTTTTCTCAGTAGCTTTTTTTGCAGCTTTGTCCTTGTAATAAGTATGCAGGTGTTTACATTTTAGTTTTTTTGGGCCTTTATGGATTTCTTTAAAAGCCATTAAAGTGCTACGATAGTCGACAGAGTCAAGCTCTTTTCTCAAAAGAACTGTTATATCTTCTATTAGTCTGGGCATTTCAGAAGGTTTTAGTCTAACCCTGTTTGTTCCTTCTCCAACTTTGACCTTGAAACCCCATGACTTTTTTAATTTTTTATTTTATTTTTTATAAACGTCATGATCGCTATGACTCGCTTTTATAACTTCCATTTTATTATCGCTGTCAACAAGTTTCGAGAAATAAAACAGTCTATTGTTGCAAAACTGCTTCCATTAGTCCAAGTAGGGGCGGGGGGTATATCGCCCTGAGTGTTAACATTAACGAGGTGGAAGTCTCTCAGTGAGATTTCTTCCAACCATTCTAAGCCCCTGCAATGTTTCGTCTTGAATTTGCTTGGACTGTCTTTTTTATCGTATCTGGAAGACCATTTGCGTTTAGGTCTCCACAAAGTATTACTTTAAGTTTAGGTGATTCAGCTAACTTCTTGTCAATCATGACAGTCACGGCTGTGATGAACCTGTCATCTTTTGTGTCTGGATGCCAATGGAGATTCACTAGTAACAGATCTTCTACGTTCATTTTATTGTTGTTAGTCTGTATCAAAATTGTTTGAATATACAGATTCACATTTGCTACTTCTACAACTTTAAGTTTGCAGTTATTTTTGACTAGGGTTAGAAGTCCTGAGGAGGGTCTCCCATTTGTACTACCCTTTGCCAGATTTAGATGTGCAATATATCCATAAAAGAGAGGGGGCTCTTTAGTGGGTCCTCGATATCCTCGCTCTCACAGAGACGTGGTTCACTGATTTTGACTCTTCTCCCTCATTGCTAAAAGATCTCCAAGCCTCCCCCTAAACGTGCTGGCTGTGGGGTTGTTCTGATCCTTCCCTGAGTGTGTCCCTTCTTCCCTCGTACCAACCCAGCTTTACTCTTCCTTTGAGAGCCTAGTTTGCAAGTTTCTCTCCCACCTCCTCTTTGACCATTGCCACAATCTACAGGCCACCTGGCTCTACCACCCTGTGTCTCTCTGAATGGGCCGATATCTCTTCCTCTCTTCTCACAACCACCTCTAAACACCTTGTGGGCGATTCCAACATCCACCTTGACTCCTCAATCACGGCATCCACTCTCTAGCGTGATCTCTGCACCTCGCTCACCCTCGCCATTCTCCCTTCGGGTTGTTACGCTCACCTGGTATCCACTGGGACGCCACCCAGTCATAGGGACACTGGTATCCTTCTCTGCGGTTCCCAGGTGTGACCAGCGGGGAAGTTCTGCCTGGAATACAGGTGGGCAATGGTCAAGACTGGGCAACTAGGGTAAGCAGCCCCCCACCACTCCGTATGCCCGCAGCCCTTCTGGACCTCTCCTAACCTTGTTGTTAATTGTGGTGTGCTCTTCGTCCTGCCTTCTTGGCAGGGGCGCGTTGTCCTTTGTGGGCGAATGCGATCTAGTTACTTCACTGATGCAGCCCGCTTTGAGTCTTTCAGGTAGGTCTTATTGCTGTTGTATATTGTTATTTTTGCAGGCCTTTCTTGGTTTAATACATGTCTTTCTCTTCCTTAGGTGCGTAGAAGTCCAATGTGATGCATTGGCTGAATTGGGTCTCGCCGGTAAATGATGGCGTATAAAGAGCGCTATGATGCGGTAAGTAGGCGCTATACGCAGCGCTATGATGCCTTGCCTTTGCTAACCTGTTGTCTTTTGTTTCCCATAGATCATGGTGCTCACCCGGTGTATGAAATTCCGAGGCGATGCTGGTCGAGGGGCGACTTGCGAGGTAAGCTTTTCGGCACAGTTCGTTATGTTGTAAAAGTGTCTAATGTCTTGTTTCTTCCTTTTTTTGCAGATCCGTCGGTCCGGGAGACACGCTGATCCTAGGATGCTGTTCGCAGGAGCTGTGGGCAGCTAACAGTGACAATTACAGGTAAGCTATTGCTGCTAACAATGTCCTGAACACGGTGAGCGTCACGTTGCAGGATTGCAAAGTAACGCAAAGCGTGTTATCCAAGTCGGGTGTGGTTTAAATAGCTTCAAGAAAGTATTCCCGGTAAAGTAGTTCCTAGGCTACCACACCCAAAACACTATACCGCATAGCTTGGTTCCAAGGAGCCAAACTATGTGGATGCCTCCATGTTGGCTGGCACTTGAAATAAAGTAGTTCCCTAAACACAAGTCTTTATTAAGTATGAGCCTTGCGCCAAAAGCGCCAGGGATGGCCCCAATAGGGCCTACGCAAAGGATACCTCAGTTTGTTGGAGACCCGAGCCAAGACCCCTCCTGGCCCATAGGCTTGCCAGGGGGGTTTCTGGATGTGGGTCGTGATCCTACCCACTCGGCTGGATACGCTAGATGCCTTCATCCACACGGACCTCACATTCTCCTCCCCACTCTCCTGGTCAGACCACCCTATCCTCTCGGCCCTCTGACCGCACCTCCCAACCTCGTTCACGAACATCCATCCGATGAAAAGATTGTCGTCTGCTGCCTTTGCATCTACCTTCACCCCCATTCCCACCACTTCAGGCTCTACCACTGACTCTGCTTTCAGCAACCTCCATCTGACCATTATAAGTACTCTGGACATTGTTGCCCCATTCTGGAGGATCTGTCTGAAACATGCCTCCAAACGGAACAACTGGTACAGCGCCGAACTTGCAGCCCTGAAATGCAAGTGCAGAGCTGTGGAACGGAAGTGGAAGACCTCTGGCTCATCCTCCGACAAGCTGGCTTGTAGCCTACTCCAAAGGCAATAGACTCTCCATACGCCTCAAGAAAAGGGCCCACATTGAGGCCCGAGTGCATTCAACAACACGGCTGAACTCTTTAAAATCTGCATGGAACTAGCCAACTCTTCTGCATTCTCCTCCTCACCTCTTCTCTCCCAGGCCCCCTGCAACGCACTGACCACACACTTCACTGCAACAACTCAGGACATTCTGAGCACCCTTGTGTCCCTTTTCCCCCACCCCCTGCCTCCTATGGCCTCCCATCTTCACCCTGCCTTGCTCACCTCCTTCTCTCCTAACATTCCTGATGAGGTCACCAGAGTCGTCTGCTCCATGAAGGTTCCCCCTGCTCCTCCAGGACCATTAAGGACAATGTTGGCTCTCTTGCCCCTGCACTTGCTGATTTCTGCAACCACTCTTTGCTACTGAATCTTTCCGCTCCTCCCTCAAGCACTCCCCTCTGCGCCCCCTCCTAAAAAATCTTCTGCAGACCATTCTTGTCCAGCCAACTATCGCATCATATCCTTCACCCCCTTCCTTGGGGAAACTCTTGGAAAAGCTGGTCCACCCTCCCTACCCTCCCCCTCACTGACCCAGCACATTGAACTTGCTGGCTGCCTCCATGACCACCAACCTGGATTCTGAGCATCCAGAGGCACAGGTATTGCTCCTCTGAACACTGTGAGGAACTGTTTGCATCTATTGACTCCAACTCTCCGGCTGTTCTCATTCTACTTGACTCCAGCTGGTGGTTGACTGCTTTTGAAACAGTCAACCAATCCATCCTCATTAAACGACTCCACAATACTCTAGGTATCTCAGAGCGGGCACTGGACTGGCTGCCCTCTTTTCTAAAGGACTGTCCGTCCCAAGTTATTCTGGGCTCTTTCTTCTCCCCCACCTCTATCTACACCTGCGGCTTCCCCCAGGGCTCCAACCTATCTCCCTGCTTGCACACCTCATTTCCACCTTCTTCCCTTAACTTCCAGTGTTATGCAGATGACGCGCAACTCTTCTTCAAACTTCTCTGACCATCTCCTTGCTTCCTCCATCATTCCTGACTGCCTATCTGCCATCCATTCCTGGTGTACTTCCAATGCTCTCTGTCTCAACGCCAGCAAGACTGAGATCCTTCCTATTGGGACTCCTGCTCCCCCCCCCCTCATTTCTCGCTCATCTGTAGCCAGAAACCTTGGAGTCAACTTTGAACCCTCTCGCCTTCTTCCCTCACATTCAGGACCTTGCGAAGAAGGCCACTTTCAACTCTTCTGCTCAAAGCAATTCTCAAGTTTCTCACTTTCCCACAGAAGATCAATGTTGAATGGATTGTGTCCTCCCACGTATTCCTCATCTTGTGATATTCGTATCCGCCAGCTTCGCTGCTTCGGAATTTTTTTTCGGCAGAGGGCGCTGTGCACGAGGTCGTGGCGTCCATGTCCCTCGACGGGCTCCGTACTGTGTCAACATCACCATCAGTATAAAATGCTTGTGCCGTGCCCGTTGGCTTCAGTTCCGTTTTTCCTATTGCTTCGCTCTCGAGAGTGCGCACTTTGAAATTTTCTTCAGAAAATGTAGCCTTTATCTACCCCTTCTACACCCAAAATGGGGTTCAAAAAATGTATCCACTGTGGTTCGAAGATGTCGATAACAGATCCTCACCGCATTTGTCTTTGGTGCCCTGGTTCATATCATCGAACCGGCGGCTGTGGCTCCTGTCAGTCTGACGGAGAAGGCCCTTCGTGAGAGGAAAGGTAAACTGGCTTTGGGGAGGGATGCTTCTAAGGCCTCCTCGAAGGCCTCGCCAAAAAGACATAAAAAATCGTCTGATTCAAAAGAGTCGGAGTGTCATAAAAAACAGTTTGAGATCCCGATCTTGTAGTAGATTGAGGCGCTCTTCATCTTCCTCTTCAAAAAGAGTTAAAAGGAGACATGGATCTCCCTTGTCATCCGATATATCTACCGGATTGGTACGATGCCTGACTAAGTCGGATTCCCCAAGAAAATGGGAAGATTTTAAAATCTTGATGGAGGTCTTTGAAAATGGAGGTCTTTGAAAATGATGGAGGTCTTTGAAAATGCGGCCTCCTCGACCCCCTCAAAGAAGCCTCAAAAGAGCTAGACCCCGATCGCTCTATCGGACGACATAGGGAAGTCAGGAACTACTTTGGTAAAACCCAGTAGTATGGGTGAAACTCGGAAGACTCGAGTCGACATCAAGTCGTCGAGGAATCCTCTAGAGTCGATTGTTTCCCTGACACTGCATAAAAAACAGAAGTTCGTCAAACATCCGCAGCTTCGTCAACGCCATCGGCACCAACAGCTTCGACATCGAAGCCTGAAGCGTCTTTGATGCCTTTATCGAAGACACCATTGGTGTTGTCGAAGATTCCTTCCTTCGACTAAAACTCAACAAGACGGGAGATTTACGCCATTACCAAAATCAGACTTTAAGTCTGTCTTCGATATTTTGATATTGATATTTTATTTATAACGCGCTCATATACATGTTTCAGAGCGCGACAAAGCAAGGGAGGAGAACAGGGGAGAAAACAAAACGACGATCTTACTAGGCCCAGTGACATTGATAACGCGCAAGTGCTTGGGAGAGGGTACAGGGAAAAAGTGCAAGGGAGGGGGGAGAAGTGGAAAGTGCAGAGCAAAGGGAGAGCAGAAGTAAATACTGATAAATACATAAGAACAGCAAACACTGCAATAGTAGTGCATCCAGCAAGTGCTAAGTTGAGGGAAGCAGACACGGTAGGTCTGGTAAGTGCAAGGGACGAGGAGGGGGGCCTGTGTGGGTACAGATACAGACCCCAGTGCAAAGGGTGGCCAGAAGGCAGTGCAGGAGGGTGGAAAAGATAAGCAGGAGCCTGGGCCCGGTGGACAGAGGGTGGCCAGGTGCACAGTACCAAGAGACCAGAATCAGCGGAGGAGAGGGGGGGCGAAAGCAGAAGCAAAGAGGATGGTCTTAAGGTGCTTCCGGAACCGGAGGTGGTTCTCCTCAAGTTTTAGGGTTGTAGGGATGCTGTTCCAGAGGGAGGCCACAGCTTAAGAGATCGGCCCCCAGCTTGTTTCTTAGAAAAACGACTGACCCTGAGGGAATTAGAGGTAGAGGAGCGGAGAGCTCGAGAGGGGAGTTATTTGCAGAGGGATAGCTGAAGGTATTTTGGACCCAGGCCACAGTAAGCCTTGTGAATAATGCAGAGGGTTTTGAATTTAATCCTTGAATCCACTGGGAGCCAATGAAGAGATTTCAAGGCTGGAGAGATACGATCCCAGGGCTTAAGGCCAAGGACAAGTCTCGCAGTCCTGTTCTGAATTAGTTGCAGAGGGCGGAGAGTAGAGGAAGGTAGATTTAGAAAGAGGCTGTTCCCGTAGTCCAACCTAGAGAGAACCAGAGCTTGGGGTACCATGAGCTTCTGGGGGAAGGAGAGGAAAGGTAGAGTACCTCTGAGGATGTGCAGTAGGAAGTTTGACTTTTTAGAGACCTCAGAGATGTGGGAGGAGAAGGAAAGTGACTAGTCAAAGATGACCCCGACATTCTTAGCCACACAGGTGGTTGTGGGAGGAGGGCCCAGGGAAGCTGGCCAGAGAGTGAGGGGAAAGGATGGTGGAGGTGTGCCGATGAGGAGGATCTCCGCCTTGCTGGCATTAAGACAAAGATCATTGGCTGCACACCAATCTTGAATGGCAGTTAGGCATTCAGAGATAAAGGGAGAAGAGGTGGCCGAGGGCAGCCTGAAAATTAGCTGAGCGTCGTCGGCGTAGCACTGGAAATTTGAGCAGAAGATGGCAATGCAATGGGCGAGAGTTGCCAGGTATTGGTTGGAAAGCCAGGGTGAGAGGTTAGACCCCTGGGGAACACCACAGGTAGAGAGGAAGATAGATGATGGGAAGGACCCAAGTTGGACCTGGGAGGGTCGGTCAGAGAGGAAAGAGCTCAGCCAAGCCAGAGGCTGATCAGTGATACCCAGGTTATCACAGAGACGGTTGAGGAAGATGGTATGGTTGATTGTGTCGAAGGCAGAAGAGAGATCAAGGAGGATGAGGACCGAGGGAATGCTTAGGTTCAAGGTTGGAGAGCACATGTTCACGGATGTTCAGGAGAGCAGTTTCCGTGCTTCTGGCTGCTCTGAAGCCAGACTGGTGGTCGTGGAGACAGCCAACGGAATCGGAGTGAAAGTTAAGCTGGGAGATGGCCAGCTTTTCCAGGAGTTTGCCCAGAAAGGGAGTGATGGAAATTGGGCGATAGTTAGCGGGATCGGAAGGATCCGCTGTGGGTTTCTTGAGAAGAGGATGCACAAGGGAGTGCTTCAGCGAGGAGGGGAAGGATCCGGAGGCAATGGAGAGGTTGCAGAAGTCGGCAAGGGCCGGAGCGAGGGTGTCAACATGGTCCTTTATGGTTTTGAAGGAACAGGGATGCACCTGTTTTGATGAGGCTTTCATAGATCGGACTTGTCTAGCGACTTCATCAGGGGATAAAAGAGGAAAGGACCAGAAGGTGGGTGGGGGGGTGTCTGAAGGAGGGTCGGAAAGTACAGATGTAGAGGGGGCGGTGGGGATAGGGAGGAGAGAGTGGATAGGATGTCTTGAGTTTTTGAGATAAAGCGAGAGGCAAGGGCATTGCAGAGAGCCTGGGAGGCAATGGGGGGAGGGGAGGTAGAGTGTTACGCTCACCTGGCTCCCACAGAGGCGTCAATCTGGACTGGACAGCTGCGGTCTCCACCAATGTGACGCGTAGGGCCGAGATTGCGGACTGGACTGGCCCACCTAGCTTCGTTTGCTTGGCCCGTAGGAATATTCTTCTGTGAATGGAGAAAGGGAATTAACCACCGGTGGAGTTGAGTGTAAATCCCCCCACTCCGCTGTTCTCCCCACTGATCACCTTTGATGTCCCCTCTTATAGTCTCACCTGATGGTTTGAAAAGATGAGCTCTCCATCCTGCATTGAGCACAGGGGCGCGTAGACAACAAGTTGCTTCACTGGCTCGAAGGAATTGGTGAGTTCCAGAACAATATTGACTCCGATATTCCCGGCAAGACGCCTTAAGTATGTAGTTTGTAAGAGTTCAAATGCCTGACTCACTCTTGCCCGATTCCTTGCAGGTTGCAGCTTAACCCTACTGTAGAGTTCCTCGTGGCAACCGGTAATATTCTGGTAAGGATTTGTATTATCCAACACAGTTCGATAAAATAATGTCCATATGTAACCTGTTGCTTTCTCCCTTATTCAGGCGCTGAGAGAAAGTATGAAGTCTCGGGGAATAATGCCTCCGGCGGTAAAATCAGGTAAGTCTTTTGTGGTGAGGAGGGTTCCCCTTGTTAGTCCCTTTGTTTCATCTTGCTGTCCTTTTGTTTCCCCTTAGGGGCTGGGGTTCGGCTAGGATGCAGTGGAAGCTGCGCCAACCCGTGAAGAGGAATAGTATCCCCGGTGGTAAAATCAGTTAAGTCTATGGGGGGTATTCCTCTGTGTATTCCCTTGGCTCACCTTGCTGTTCTTGTCTTCTCCTTAGGTGCCGGAGTGCGGCGGGAACATGCAGGAGGATGCGGTGGAATGTGAAGATGCTGCGAAGGCCGGTGAGTTCAGCGTGGCGCTGCAGCAGGCGAGGCGACGCGCATAAAATAACTTCTTTCTTCCAGCTCGAAGGCGCGATGGATCGGGAATTCAGGTAAGGATCAAAGGTATTGCTCTTGTTCTAAACTTTTCTCCTTCTTTCTCCCTTTTTCTAGGAGCTCCAAACTCGAGGCGGGCGTGGCAGAAGACTGGATGCAGACTTGCAGGCATGGTGAGTGTTACGCTGCTGGTTGCAGAATAACGCGAAGCGTGTGCTGCTCTTCGGGCGTGGTTTAAATAGCGCCCAAAGTAGTCCCAGGTAAGTATTCCTTCCCAGCCCCACCCGAGTAAAAAAATAGTCCCTAGGTAAATAGTCCCTTCCAAGCCTCTTTTGGCTTGGATCCCTTGCAGCATGGTCTGCATCAGGTAAATTTTAATCTAGGAGCCTGGCACCTATGGCGCCAGGACTGACTCTCCATATGAGCCTGGCGCCATAGGTGCCAGGACTGCACCCAAATAGCCCCTAGCAAGGGTTGTTGGGCTTGCTTGGGGTAACTTGATGCCTGCTTCTGGGGTTGCTGGACTTGGTCTGGGTCCCTGGGGGTAGGCATCATGACATAGAGACTGCAGCAGGGTTGGCCTGCTCCTTGCAGATTTTAAAGAGTTTGGCTGAGTTGTTAGATGCCGCAGAGACGCGGGCTTGAATGTGTGCTCTCTTCTTAGTGCGAACAGAGAGTCGGTAGTGCCAGTTTGTCAGAGGATGAGCAAGAAGTTCTCCATTTCCTCTCAGCCTCCCTACACTTACTTTTATGTGTGGCTAGGTCGGAGTCAAACCAAGAGTTGCACTTGGCTTTGGTCTTGAAACGGATCCTCATGACAGGGGCAAGAGCGTCGACAGTATCAGAAATAGAGGTGTAGAGAAGGGCCAGGGTTGTGTCAGGGTGTGAATCAGCCAGAGGAGGGTTGGGGGTAGAGAAGGTGGCAGCGAAAGCCTCAACTGACACGCGCTCCATGGCCGGATGTCCATGAAGGTAGGTGGCAGTGTAGGGGTAGGCTTGGCTTGGGGTGGGGGGGGGGAAGAGAGTGGGAGTGGAGAGGAGGGGTAGTCTGAGAGGTGGAGAGGGGGAGGCCAAAGGAGATCAAGACATCAAGGGTGTGTCCTGTAGAGTGCGTGGGGCTAGAGGGGAGGATGGGGAGAGAGCGAGGGAATCGCAGAGGTCACGAAAGAGCAGAGATGAGGGACAGGGAGAATCGAGGTGGATATTTAGGTCCCCAAAGAAGAGGATTTGGGTGGTTGCGGCCAGGAGGGAGGAAGAGAGGTCAGCCCAATCTGAGAGAAAAGAGGTGATTTGACCAGGAGGCCGCTGGAGAGTAGCAATAGTAAGAGAGTGGTTAGGCGAGATAGAGAGCCTGCAGACAAGGCATTCGAAGGAGGGTTAAATCTGAGTGGGAATGATGGTGGCAGGAATCCACTCAGGGAAGATAATGGCTATACCACCTCGGGGCCGGGAGAGTCTGGGTGTGGAAAGGATCTTGTAGCCATCAGGGAGGAGAGTTCAAAGCTCGTGACAGAGCTGCCCATGAACCATGTCTCAGTAAGACCGAGGACATAAAGGTCAAGTTCTTCGAGGAGGTGACAGATGTCAGAGGAATGTTTGACAGCGGAGCGAGAGTTGAGTGGCCAGATGCAGAAGGTTGCCAGCCTTAAAGACCTTCCGGGAAGGGGTACAGATCGGAGGTAAGCCCTGCGGAGGGGAGGAGGTAGCCTGTAAAGGGGCAGAGAGAGAGGGGAGGAGTGTGCAAGGTAGCAGCGGAGTGAGAGGAAGGGACAGCAGGAGTTGAGAGGAAGTTGACGAGGCTATGGAAGCGCCTATCAAAGAGGAGATTGGCCTAAAGACCTTGGACCATGACAGCGCCATTTAAATAGACATTAAGGATGACTCTAGAGGAGTGAAAGGAATCCAGGAGGACATCCCAGCGATTGCCACCGTTAATGGGAGAGGAGGAGACAGGACAGAGCACAGAGATCATATGCGGGGTCCATAGATCTGGTGAAGGAACGACAAAAGGATGTCGGTGAGGGACTGTCTTGAAGAGGCGCTGGAATAGTTATCAGCTAAAGGGAGAATGGGGTGAGAGACCAGGATATCCTTTTTGAACTTCTTCTTTCCAGATTTAGTGAGAAGGGAGGGATAGTTGATAGAGAAGCAGTTTCAGTAGATGGGAGAAACAGAGCGCCATAGGAGGGAGGATAGAGGAGGAAGGAGGAGGAAGGAGGCAGGTGAAGTGTATGGAACAGTCACTGGGCTTGCAGGTTACAGTCGGTGGGCAAAGTTAAAAGCAAAATACATCCAAGTTTGACTTTCCAGTTAAAACCAAAATACATCCAAGTTGACTTTCCAGTTAAAAGCAAAATACATCCAAGTTTGACTATCCAGTTAAAAGCAAAATACATCCAAGTTTGACTTTCCAGTTACATTTAAGTGCATGTTGGAAAATAAATGGGTGGGTGAGTACAGAAAGACTTAGGTTAGTACAAAGAGGGTGAACTGAGAAATCCAGGCAGGGATGAGAGGGTAATTAACCCTTGATGAGTGAGGTGGGAGAGCCATGGTAGTCTGGGGGTGGAAACCAGAAGGAGGATTAGGGTGTAGTAGTAATGCGGACAGGAAGCAGACAGGGGCTTTTGTGTGGGCCTTTAGTGCTCAGGGCCGGCTCTCGCCTCCTGGTTGCAGCAATTGGCCTACCTAGGCCTGGTAGCCAATGGGGGTGGGAGACAGGTCAGACCAGGTGGAGAGGCAGTCAGAACCCCCACAGAGCGGCCACCTTTGAGGGGCCGGGAACACACGTGCAAAGTAATGCACAAAGGAAGCAGAAGCGGTTCAACCCCCCTAGGAATGGTAGAACAAAAAGCACACAGGTCGTGCAAATCAGGATCACACACAGCTACATGCTGGGCAGAAAACGCGTGCTTCAGACTCGCTTTCAAAAAGGCAGCTGCATTATACACGTGCTAAATACAAGACATTGCACAGACTTGTCATTTTAGTCCACAAAAATAATGTTCCTTTTTTTATTTTTTTTATTTTGAAAGCAAAATCTGCGGGGCCAGTGCCTGAGAAATGATGGCCACAAAGGTTAGCCAAGAGAGTTGAGGCGCCACTGCTGGAACGAGGCAAGAGATTCACAGGAGAACAGCTGTTTTCAACTCGAAAATGGTCCTCACATGGAGCGCAAGGTTTGCAGGTAGTCAGAAATTAAATGCACAGCTGTTTTCAACTCGGAATTGGTCCTTGCATGGAGCGCGAGGTTTGCAGGTCGTAGATGAAATGCAGCTGATTTTCACTTGCTTGAATGGTGCACCCAAGGAGCGCGTGGCTAGCAGGCTGCAAAGAAATGAAGTGAGCAGCCGATTCCAGGTTAAAGGTGAGCGCAGAGAGCGCAAGGTCATCAAGGTGCAGGGAAAGAAATAGAATGAAAGAAAATTCGAAGAAAGTTGCTCTGAAGATGAGGAGGTTTCTCCTTTTGAAGTGCAATATGGCACTAGACAAGTTCTAGAAGAACGAATCAATCCAGAATCGAAAATGAGAGACCTGTGTGAGACTCTTCACTCTGCTAGTGGCATTAATAAGTCACCTGAGCTAGAGTTTGCGAGATCTGACCCTGCAGAACATGCAGATTCAGGGTACAGGAGTTTAATGAATAGAGTGGTGTAATATATGGGTTCGGGCTAGAGCTTCGCCCACCTTTGATCAGGATGACATGATGGACATTGTAGATTGGGGCCCCCAGAAGGATCCAGTTCTCCCTTTCCACAGGGCACTTCAGAGAACGGTAGAAAAGAACTGGGAAGCTCCTGACAACATTGCTGCAGTAAACCTTAATCTTCCTAAGAAGTATAGAACTTCTACTTCTGATCCTGAGTATTTGAACAGGCATCCCACTCCGTAAAGTCTAGTTATTCAGGCTGCAACTACCTCAAGACAGATTGCATATCCAACTATCCCTCCGGATGGAGAGGATAAGAAGGTAGATGCTTGGGCCGTAAAGTTTTTACTTCGGGTAGCATGGCTTTAAAGTCAACCAATTTCACCTGTACCCTGGCTAGGTTCACACATACCCTGTGGGACTGTATTTCGGCGGCTGAACATATTCCAGAAGGCGAGAAAAGGGAAGGCTCCCTGAATATTGTCAGAGACGGAAAGAGGCAATGGGGGAATGTCTCCAGTCTGAACTGGACACTGCTGAAAGCATCGGCAGGTCCATGGCTACAAGCACAGTGCTACGCAGATTTGCGTGGTTGAGGAAGTCAGGGTTTGCACCAGATGTGCAGGCCAGACTTCTCAACATGCCTTTTGATGGCTTGAGGCTATTTGGTAATAAGGCTGTTGAAAGCCTAGAAAGACTACAGAGCTCAAAAGCATCAGCTAAATCTTTTAGCGCCTCCATGCAACAACCTTCAGAAACCCTATTCGGCTCGTCTTCCTGGAGGGGTTGTCCTTTTTCGATATTACTCCTCTTTTGGAAGAGGAAGAGGACAGGCCTTTCAAAGAGGCAAAAGAAATGTCACTCGTGGTAGACGAGGAAAGACTGCAAAGCCATCCTCAGGAATGGCATCTTTGCCCGCAGCCGCCTCCAAATCACTCTGAGGCCTTATCACACAGAGCCCCAGTGAGAGGCAGAATCTCTCAGCATCTGAAAGAATGGCGGGGCATTACTTCAGATGCTTGGGCACTGGAAACAGTAGCTCAAGGTTACTGCCTTCCCTTCCTAAAAAGGCCTCAGGATCAGCCAAATGGAACCAACTCTGCCAAAATTCTAGACCCTCTCCTGTTGCAGGAACCTCCTAGAGAAAGGTGCAATAGAACATGTACCTGTAGCGGCGAGGAACACGGGTTGGTACTCCCCTTACTTTCTCATCCCAAAGAAGCACGGAGGATTGAGACCCATCTTGGACTTAAGAAACTTGAACAAGTTCCTCAGGAAGGACAGGTTCAAGATGGTAACTCTTTCTCAGATCCTTCAGGCTCTCCAACTCCAAGACTGGTTGGTATCATTGGACCTTCAGGATGCTTACTTTCATGTGCCAATCCATCACAAGCACAGAAAGTACCTGAGGTTCGCAGTTGGCAGTTCTCACTATCAGTTTCGAGTTCTGCCATTCGGGCTGACCTCCGCCCCAAGGGTTTTCACCAATCTGATGGCGGTGGTGGCAGCGAGTCTCAGGAGAGAGTGGATTCACGTCTACCCCTAACTGGACGATTGGTTGATCAGAGCACGTTCTCCCGAACAAGCTCAAACATCTGTTGATCACCTTTTACTTCCTTCACAAACTGGGCTTCTCCCTCAATTTCAAGAAGTCCCACATGATACCATCCCAAAAACTCCAGTTTATTGGAGCGGTTTTGGACACTTCCTCTGGGAAAACCTCGCCTCCCGAGGTGAGAGCTCTCCACATTCTGCAGATGGTAACAAAGTTTCAGAATTCCCAGCATCTGCCGGCCTTCGATTTCCTGAGGTTGCACGACCTCATGGCATCCTGCATTTTTCTGGTGCCAGAGGCCAGATTGAGAATGAGATTCCTTCAGTGGGCCCTCAGAACTCAGTGGTCCCAGTTCTCGGGGAGTATGTCGGATCTTCTGCAAGTCCCGAGCGCAGTTGCTCAGGGTCTACTATGGTGGGCTTGCAACGACAACATCCTCAAGGGAGAATCTTTTTGGCAACCATGGCCGGAAATAACAGTAGTAACGGATGCCTCACTCACTGGGTGGGGAGCCCATACCAACAATCTGACAATCAGCGGTCGTTAGTCTCCATTGGAGTCCAAACTACACATCAACCTGTTGGAGCTGAGGGCAATTAGACTAGCGCTAAAGGCCTTCCTGCCCTCTGTACAGGGAAAGAATGTCCCGATAATGACGGACAACACGGTGGCCATGTACAACCTCAACAAGAGAGGAGGCGTAGGGTCACTACCACTGTGTAGAGAGGCAATGCAGCTCTGGTTCTGGGCAATACGAGAAGGAATCTCTATCGGCAGTTAACCTAGCCGGAGAGCAGAACACAGCGGCAGATGCTCTGCGCAGGCAGAGCAGTGTCTCCCACGAGTGGGAGCTAGCTCTGGAATTCCTTCTGGAGATCTTCACCCTTTGGGGAACCCCTCAAGTGGATCCGGTTTACCGTCGCGAACAGAAGTGCAATACGCGTTCGTGGTGGACTGTTAGTTTCCACTGCTGTACGCGTTTCCTCCAGTCCCCGCGATTTCTCAAGTCCCCGTGATTCCTCAAGTAATCAGGAGGTTGAGAAAGTTCAGGAAAAACCATGATCCTAATTGCCCCAGATTGGGCCAGGAGGACGTGGTACCCGGACCTTCTAGACATGTCCATCTGCCCTCCAATGCGTCTTCCGCAAAGAGAGGATCTTCTCTCGCAAGAGGAAGGTCAGGTTCTCCATCCAGAGGTCAAGACACTCCACCTTCACGCATGGTTTCTGAGAGGTTGAGATACAAGGATTGGGATCTTCCGGATGACGTAATGGAAATTTTGCTTTCGGCCAGAAGGCCAGCAACAAAATATTTGTACCAATGTCGTTGGAACAAGTTCAGTAACTGGTGCAAAGATAAGGATGTGGACCTTTTTTTTAATGTGGCACCCCAATGATGCTTTCTTTCCTATTGCATCTAGCCAATCTGGGGCTCCAGATCGGAACAATTAAAGGATATCTAAGTGCGCTATCCATTTTCAAGAGCTCCTCGGAAGAGGTTTCCTACTTCAAAATTCCATTAATCATTCAATTCCTGAAAGGGCTTACTAATGTAAACCCTCCAGTACCTTTGCATGTCACAACTTGGGATTTAAATCTAGTACTTAAGTTTCTAACTTGTATACCTTTTCAGCCTCTGCACTCCTGTCCCTTGAGGCTTCTAACATTGAAGACTGTCCTTCTTGTAGCCTTAACATCAGCCCGCAGGGTTAGTGAACTACAGTCTCTCTCATGTAAACACCCATATACTACGTTTTACAAGGACAAGGTAGTTCTTAAAGTTAAACCGTCTTTCTTACCAAAAGTAGTTTCTGACTTCCATTTGTTACAAAAAATCATATTGCCAACATTCTATCCTCCTCCTCATTTCGGCAAAGAAGAGGGGAGACTGCATAGACTGGACCCCAAAAGGGCTCTCGGTTTTTACATTTCAAGAATGTCGAAGTTACGTCAAGATGACCAACTTTTTGTAGGTTATACAGGTCATAAATTGGGATTAGCAGTGACGAAACAAACTATATCCCGCTGGATCATTCCGACTATAATTGAGTGCTACAGATTGGTGGGAAAAGACCCACCGGATGGGCTACGAGCCCATTCCACTAGGGGGATGGCTACTTCTGCGACTTTGAAGAGGGGAGTCGCTGCAGCAGATATTTGTTCAGCTGCAACATGGGCACCAATACATACCTTTATCAAGCATTATTGCTTAGATGCCTCTTCCTCCAATGAGGGTTTGTTTGCCAAAGCGGTACTTTATTCCGTCCATGAGAACGATAACTAGTACTCCCACCTCCAAATTTACCACTGCTATGGGAGTCTTATCACAAGATGAGGAATACATGGGTGGACACAATCCATTCGAAGAGGTTACTTACCAACTGGAACATTCTTTCGACTGGATGTTCCTCCCACATATTCCTCCTCAACATTCCCAGCCTACCCCGCAGTACAGTTTGCGTTTCTTACACTTTCCTCTCACGAAGAGTCCATCAGTCACGGGGCAAGTCTGGGTGTTCATCGAATATTTCCTTGAAAAAACAGAACTGAAGCCAATGGGCGCGGCACAAGCATTTTATACTGATGGAGACGTTGACACGGTACGGAGCCCATCGAGGCACATCAACGCCACAACCTCGTGCACAGGGCCCTCTGCCGAAATTTTTTTCCAAAGCAGCGAAGCTGGCGGATATGAATATCACAAGATGAGGAATACGTGGGAGGAACATCCAGTCGAAAGAACATTACAGTTGGTAAGTAACTTGTTCGTCTGTAGAGCTCTGGTTCTCTCCAGGCTAGACTACTGCAAAAGCCTTTTCCTTAATCTACCCTCTTCTCTAGGAACCCTCTAGCTAATCCAGAATAGGGCTGCAAGACTTTCTTGGCCTCAAGCCCAGGGACTGCATCTTTAGCACTAAACTCTCCACTGGCTCCCGGTTGTTGCAAGGATGAAATTACAATCCCTCAGCATTATCCATAAGGCTTTGAGGGTCCGGGGACTGCGCCATCCAAAATTTGCTCTCACTAAATACTCTCCTTCAAGATCTTTGCGTTCATCCGGCACCAACTGTGTCAAACGCTTCCCCAAACGGCGAGCTGGTTGCCGATTTTTATTTATTTAAAAAAAAAACTTCCCTCAGCAGGTTCCGTCATATGTAACGGCCTTGTTCTTTGTCTTGGGGCGGATCTCCTCAAATTCCAGAAGCTCCTCAAGACTCTCATTTTCACTTCCTCCGTTGTCTACTAACAGTTGCTTAGATTGGTGAGCAGGGCCCTTATTTATTTTGCATTTTTAAATCACTCGCACAGCCCGGGGGGGCATTGAGGCGCTGTTGCAGGAATATGTCTCGTAGTTGTATATTTATAACGTGCTTAATACCCAGAGGTTTCTAAGCGCAGACCCGGGGATCAAACCTGTGTTGCTTCGTGTTTTTTGGTTTCCATGGCAAGCAGGTTGCCGCTGAGCTATCCTCCCAGGACATGTCCTCCTGGGTCCTGGCCACTCACACCAATCGCCTTCAGCCTCTGCCTGCTCCCTTCACTTGCCTTGGCACCCACTGGCCTATGCCACCATAGGCCTGCACTTTAAATATGTACTGGGAGCTGACCACTCTCACATAGGCACTTGCACTCACTCATTTCTTTTCTCTCTGCCCTTGCACGTTCTGAATGCTCAGAAGGCCTAGTAGGTCCGCCTCTATCTTTCATTGTTTGGTTTGCCTTTCATTCCCTGTCCCCTCCCTGCTGCCCTGTGGGCACTCAAACACTATTTACTTGATGTATAAGCTCCATACAAATACACAATACAATGAAACAGTGTGTGTGTGTGTGTGTGTGTGTGTGTGTGTATTCCCCGTCCCCTTTCAAGATGGAAACTTTCAACAGAAAAATCTTCCTCCCCTCTAAATCTAGAGGCGTGGCCCTGGGAGCATGTGCTGCGCTGACTCCGCCCTCCAACGCCACACCTCAGTCCCCTTTTCCGCATCGACTGGAACAGGCCGAATTCACCAGCGTTCCTGGGTTTGTCTACGGCCATGTAATTCCATGCGCGGATTCTTCCTCTTTATCTTCTTTTGTCTTTTATCATAGGTATTGGGTCCTCAGACACCACAGCTCCTCCCCGGCTCATGTCGACTTCGACAGGGTTCAGCAGGAGCCCATCCTGCAACGGTCTCTTCCCGACTTCAGATGCCCGCGCCCTCTGCCTACATTGCCTTGGCCCAGACCACGGTTGGCAAACCTGTTCGGCTCGCTGTCCACGAAAGCGCTGAGGAATAGACTAGGTATGTGGAGGGAGCTCTTTCAGCGGTCTCCTTCTGAGGATCTCAAGAACTTTGTGAAGCATTGTTCCAGCCCTGAGGTAGGGGCCTTATTTTCATCCGCACCCCGCAAGGTAGACTCCTTCCCAGGGACTCTCCTGCGCGGGAGGGACTGGTCAGGTCCTTACACCAACACACGCACTGAGGCTGTCTGCTACCGGCCTCCGGGCTGAGGGATCCTTCGCTGCTATGCTCTGTTGCTGGGCTTGTGCCTGAGGGGCTCTGCCCTTGTACTGGCATCATGGCTGAGGGGCTACGCCCTGTTAGCCGCAGTACGTCCGAGGGGGTACCTGAACGCAGCTCGAACGACCCACGGGTCGAGGTTTGTACACCTACCGGGCCCTGCCTGAGGAGCATGTCAAGTCGTGCGCCTCACACAAGAGACTGCAGAGGCTGGCCCCAGCGAGCCGAGCAACATGTCACAGCCACGTGGTAGGCAGCTCAACAAAATGGCCGACGTGCCAGAAAGGGACACCCATTCGGCGCCTCTGCAGGACTTTGGCAAAGAATGAGTGTCGAAGTGGGACTGGCATCAACCAGGTACGTGGCCTACGGCCTACCCTTATGCGCAGGATTGTTTTCCCTTGCGGCCGTATGTACAGGGTCGGCAGCGGCCCCAGCTGCCTCTAGCTACCCCGTCCGTGCCCTCCTCCTCCACCTCTTCGGCCAGTGAGGACCGCATCTTTGAGAGGTTCCTCGGCCTCATGAAGTCTCCACAGATGGGGGCTTTCATCAAGGACGCAGTCGGGGAAGTCTTTTCCACTATGCTAATGGCACCACAGGCTTCTCTGCCGATGCCTCAGGCCCCGGCGCAGCCGCCTCTTCTGGCTCCTCAGCCTACTCCGCAGTCGGTTCCATACCAGCCTCCTTCTCAGCCTCCTTACGTGGCCCTAGTGCCCAGCCTCCGGCTCCGGATACTCCTCCTCCTCCACAAGATCCCTCAGACCCTCCAGATACTAATGAGGACGATCCTGACACACCATCAGCCCCAGGGCCTTCTACAAACATCTCTAGGGCCTGGCGGAATACCTGGGCCTTCCCCAGCCCCAGGTAGAACAGCTGGCAGAGGGAGTCCTTGCTGAAGTCCTCACGAGGCGCCCTTCTGCCAGAACGGGAATTCCACTGCAGACTGACATGGTCTCCCTCGCCAAGAAGGGTTGGCTCTAACCCCACTCTGTCCAGCCGGTCAACCGCCACCTTGACACCAAGTACAGGCAGATGGAGGCGGATAAACTCTTGCTCTCCTCCCACCCTCAGCCACAGTCAATTCATTCCTCCACACCAAAATTACAAAGTGCAGAGAAAAGCATGGAAAATCTTACCATCTCACACAAAGGACCAGATAAAAATGAAGCCAAGTGATAGCAAAGAGTATCTGAGGTCTGGTTTTAGAAGGGGTCAAGTGGGTGGGTTGGTGCAGAGGTGTACAGGGAGTGGGGGGAGGGGCTGGGAGCAGGGAAAGAATTCAAGTAATTTGAAAAAGAGATGGGCACGCCAGACACCGTTCTTAAACACTAGCTTTGAGACTGTGGCTACAGAGGGCTTTTCTATTTGCCATAACACATTCATAGATATGCCATTCAATATACTGTCAGTATTGCACGTGTTTTGTATATATGTGTCAGATCTTTTCGGCAGAATTTACAATAAAGATTCAGGGCAGACTCTCAACCCCTCCCCTGCCCCCCTCTACTCCCCATACTTTGAGACCCATTGAAGGTCACAAAGGATGAGGCGTAGCCAGAGTTATGCTCATCTCATGAATGTACGTAAACCATGGTAATGACATTGGCCTCCATCTTTTCAAGAATCTCATTGTTGAACCATCTGCTTGGCCAAAATTATAGCACTCTTCTCTACCCCAGGGTCCAGCCTCTATTTTGGCATACAGACCTCCCAGGTAGTCGAAGAATTCGACTTGTTACCGTTTGTGTGGGGTGAGAAACAGCTGTTTCCTCATGTTACAGCTCACACATTTCGTTTTCTTTAGACTCATTTGTAACCCCTTCACATTGCAACACAGTTTAAAAATCTCCAGCTGTGTCTGAAGCCCAAGTGGAGATTTACAAATTGAAATGGCATCAGCAAATGATTGCCAGTTATTCTTTTTTCCCTGGCCTGGAGCATCTGTTTCCAAAGTATTAATATCTAAAGCTTATGAATTAATATATAGTAAAAACAAAAACTGGACCAAGTATCCCCACCCTCTTTATATAACCCCTTGTTGTACACTCGCCCTTATGTCCAAATCTAAGTCTAGCTGTTCTGAGGAGCCAGGAATGAGACAAGTTTGTGGCTACAAACTTTTATTGAAATGATTGGAAAAGCCTCACTATCCCAAATCTAGGAGGAATTTCCCTACCTCAACCAAAAGCTAATGAGTCTGTCGATGTCAAGAAATCCAAATGAAGTAAGTCCTGTGTTTGTAATCCGATTCTAGCTCTCACACTCCAAAACAACTGTAAGGCACAAATGGTAATATTCCTTTTCTTCTTAAAGTATTCAAAAGTGGTCAAAGTTCAACACCAATGTTGAAAAGGTTTTCTTCATGGACAAAGTTCACAGTTCGAGAAAGAACCTCCTTTTCTGAGTTCTTTGCATTCAACATCCAATTTCAAAAGGAACCACCATGTTTTCAAGAGGATATTTTTCTCTCCTCTCGGGGCATTCACGTAGCTTGCGCGACTTGCTCCCGTCCCCAAGGTGTTTCATTAATTCCAGTGTCGGACACCTTTCTTCCCAGGACCTTTCCTTTTAGCACTTTGTTCACTGTTGACACTTCAAAACATTATTGCTTTTCTCGAACCTCTTCTCTCATCACTTCACAGTTCATATATTGCTTTCCCTTTTAACAGTTCATAGACTTTCTCCAGCATGGGTTCTGGCTTGGATTCACATGCTCGTGAATAGTCCCAGTCAGGCCGGGAATCCTCGGTAAAAGAAAAAATAGTTTAACGTTCACTTACAAACTGTATTTCGAATGGATTGTGTCATCCAACGTATTCCTCATCTATGACATATACTGTGCTGCTTCGGACATTATTTCGGCAGACTGCGGTCTGTCTTTTAAGAAATGTTGGGATTGCAGCTCCAAGATGTCGATTATGAATCCGTGTAGGATTTGTCTGTGGTGCCTGGGTGAGGACCACACAACGGATGACTCCTCGAAGTGCCAGTCGTTGACTGCCAGGGCCTTGCAGGAACGTAAGGGGAAATTGAAGGTAGGAAGGGTGTCCCAGCCCTGTAAGTCCAACTCGGCTGGTATTTTGACCAACTAGTCGAGAGGGGACTCTGTTCGTCGAAGTACAAACGCTTCAGGCCCCGCAGTGGCTCGTGCAACTCGTCCACTTCGTCGCGGCGGTCCAGGAAGCAACGTCACTGTTCGCCTTTCTCGTCCTCTTCGGACGATGCCTCCTCAAAGAAGGTGACTGCCCCACCAAACCCTCGACTCCGTAGGAGTGGGATGCTTTCCAGGTGCAGATGTTGAAGTTGTTTCAATCCCAAGGCACAGTTCTGTCTGCGCCTTCTGACCAAGCAGTCCGGGAACGGTCTCGGCTGGATGCTTGCGCGTCTTCATGCCTGGGTTGATGGCGTGATAAACACCGGGGCGCTTTCGAGGCCCTGTTAGGACAAGGCATCGGGTGGTCACCAGAGACGTGTCAGGTCGCGGTCTTCGTCTCTGGAGAAACCGTTGAAACCTGTGAAATCCTTGAAGGTATCTGCACCATGCCATCTGGGCCAAATTTAATTTACTGGTGGCGGTCCCTGTGACTGTGGACCCTCCGAGGAAGGCTACTTCTAAGTCTGTGAAGACTGTTACAGAGAAGAGGTATACTCCTCGCCCAAGGAAGGGCTTCTTTAAGTCTTTCCAGGACATTTACGAGGACAAAGATAGGTCTGAGGTGGATGTTGGGCCTTTTGGACTTCCATATGGGACTCCTGGTGTTCCGGAGTGTCTCATTTCTAAAGAGAGTCGGATCGAGGATCTGTGTCAGTCCTTGCATGATGCCAGTGGCCTTGACACTTCCCCTGAGATGGAATTTGGTAGACCGGATCCGGGGAAATCATGCCGACTCCTTTTTTTTTTTTTAAACTTAATTTTATTATATTTTAGTGCATAGAGGTTATACACAAGATAACAAGAAAAACAAGAGATTATCTTCGGTTACAAAACAGAATTGAGAAATTGCAGTTTAAATATCTACTTTCGACATAAACCTTTTAGTCTTCCACACTTCAGTCTGTGCGCTGAGGAGATGTCTGTTCTTTTACGTAAACCCTCCCATCTCCTCCCATCTCCCCCCTGCCTCCCCTCCCTCCCTCCCCCTTCTCTCTCCCTCCCTCCCCTTCTTCCCTCCCTCCCTCCCTCCCCTTCTCCTTCCCTCCCCTCCCTCCCCTTCTCCTTCCCTCCCTCCCCTTCTCCCTCCCCTTCTCCTTCCTTCCCTCCCTCTCTCCCCTTCTCCCTCCCCTTCTCCCTCTCCCCTTTAAGGCAAGGCTTTTATCTTACAAGGGATAGGTGGCGTTCCTTTCGGATGTTCGTGTTTCAGGCAGTAGGGGACTTCTCTGTTGGGAAACAGATCCTCGTGGTACTCCATCATATCTTTAGGTCATATGTTAAATATTCTGGCACGTTGGCATATCATTACAAAGCGAATCATTGGCAAGACCCGTCTTCCCAACATCATCCTGCCCATCAATGTATTGTTCCTGGCATGTATTGATTCCTGAAATCCATCCACAAAGTATCCCATTGCATGGACCTCCCATGTAGGAATGCCGTTATCTGTTCCATAGTGCATATATCCGTTGCTAATTTACCCATTCTTTCTCCGTCGGGGTTGTTGTGGATTTCAATTTCATGGTTATCGGGGCCCGAGCGGCTAACAATAGTTGCGCAATCAAGCCTTTGGCCCTTCTCCATTCATCCTCGTGCCTTTCAAAGCCAAACAATATGAGGAGGGGATCTGCCTTTCTTTGAATCTCATCTAGGTTCTTGATCCACCCCAGGACCTCTTCCCAGTGCACCCTGATTCGGGGGCATCCCCACCACATGTGCCAGTAATCTGCCACATCTCCACATTATCGCCAACACAATGGACAGACAGACTGATACATCTGGAAAGTCTATATGGGTCAAATTGCCACTGATGTATTAGTTTAATGGCGTGCAGTTTATATTGGCATGATAACGGTTTTAGGTGCCGCTCGGCACATTCTCTCACACATGTGTGGATCCATTACATCCCCCATGTCTCTTTCCCATTTCAGTCTGAGGGGCTCTGTAGTTCCTTTTCCTGCTTATATCAGTATTTTGTACATTGTTATTAGCCCTTTCATCTCTGTCCTGGTGTTCAGTAAAGTTTCAAAAGTGGTTAATTCTCTCCTAGGTTTTTCCTTCTAATCGGCTGTTAAGACACCCTTAATCTGCAGGAATTGAAATATAGACAATACCCCTATGCCTAGGGCCTCTTCCAGCTCTGGGAGTGCAGTGGAGTCCTTCAGGAGCTGGCCCACTCTCTCTAGTCCCACTTCATACCATGCTTGAAATCTTTCCCCATTGGGGATATGGTGATTGATACCGGGGGACCACAAATAGCTCACTGGTGACGGCCATGTGGTAATGTTCCTCATCTCTATACCTTCCCTCCAAATATCCCATATGGTTCCTAATATTGGGTGTGTGTCTATTCTGTATAAGCGTTTCCTCCTAGGGGCCCACAACCATTCAGAGACCGCGGCTGGGAATAGATGGTGGTTGTCCATCGAGATCCATTGAGGTTCTTTTTGAGTACGAAAATGGGGAAGAAGCACTCGTAGTTGGGTCGCTTTGTAATATTTCTTGAGATCCGGGAGGCCTACCCAGCCCTTGTTCTTGGGTAATGTCAGAGTGTCGTATGCAATTCTAGCCCTTTTGCCTTGCCACAGATATCGCTCCATCGCCTCCTTGACTTCACGGAAGAAGTGTTCAGGCATTGTAATAGGGAGCATTTGAAAGGGGTATAGGAACGTGGGGACGGATCATTTTTATCGCATTAATGCGCCCCAGCCAAGAGATTGTCAACTTGCCCCACCTAGCAACATCCGCATGAAAGTTTTTTAGAAGTGTTGGAAAATTGGCTTCATATAGGTCCCTTATTTTCTTGGTTATTTTTTTATTCCTAGGTATTGCAGTTTACCATGCTCTATCTTGAGTCCTAATGAGGAATACTTGTCGTTGTTTTCCTCTGCTGACCCCTGTAGGGGAAACAAGATAGACTTTGTTTTATTAACTTTGAAGCCGGATATATGGTCGTATTCGCCGAGGAGGTACAGGGCTCTGGGGATAGATGACTTTGGGTTGGTCACATGCAGGAGTATGTCGTCCGCAAATAGTGCCACTATATATTCATCCTGACCCAGTTGCATTCCCTCAACCCGGGTTTCTTCTCTTATCTTTTGGGCCAGTGGTTCCAGTGAGAGGGCAAAGAGGATAGCAGATCCCTGCCTAGTACCTCATTTTAATTCAAACCATCTCGAGTATTCCCCATTCACGAATGCAGAAGCCTTAGGTTCTGTATAGACAGCCAGAATCCCTCTTCTAAATTTAGGTCCTATCCCCACCTTGTGTAGGACAGCCGTCAAGAAGACGCTCCACCCTGTTGAAAGCCTTTTCTGCGTCTATGGAGAGCAGGGCGGGTTGTTTGTTCATGTTTTTGGAGGCATTAACTAGGTGTAGGGTTTTACTCATTGTGTCTGCGCCCTGTTTTCCGAGTATAAATCTAACCTGGTCAGGATGCATGCGATGGGGCATAAGTGTCTCCAGTCTGGCAGCTAGTACCCATGTATAGATTTTCACATCAACATTTACAAAGAATATAGGCCGATATGAACCACAGGTTTTGGGGTCTCTTCCCTCCTCGGGTGATCACTGTTATGAGTGCCCTAACAAAGGATTCTGGGGCCATTCCTGTTTCTAGAATCTCGTTAAATAATGCAACCATGAATGGTACTAGGTCAGTGCTAAAAGATTTGGAGAAGCCGGCTGTGTATCCATCTTCGCCTGGAGATTTGCCTAGAGTCAGCCTTTCTATTGCGTTATGTATTTCTTCTCCTGTTATGGGGGAGTCTAGGTGTGCCGAGTCGACCCTTGTTATTTTAGGAATATTGATGGTGGCAAGATTAATCTGCTACTCTATCTAGATCTGGGTCTGCCTCCGGGGTTTATAGTGTTTCATAGTAAGCGGCAAAAGCTTCAGGGATGGTGGGTGCGTTTGTCCTTGAATGGTGCCTTACATCGGTTATTTCTAGGACCCTGCGATCTGCCTGTTGTGCTCTAGGCCTAGCTGCTAGCGCATCAGCTTTGTCTCCTTTTTCAGAGAATTTTTGTTTCAGCAGGTGCAATTTGCAGACAGTTTGATCGTGTTCTAGTAAACCGAGTTCTTCCCTTTTCCCTTTTGCTTCGCTAATTTTGTTGGGGTCCATCGTATCAACTTTCGTGGCCTCTCTATCTAATTGGCATATTTCTTTTCGTAGCCTGGTTTTTATCAGGGTCCTTTCTTTTCTTAGGGGCCCCTTCCCTCATGAGGACACCTCTCCAGGTTGCTTTCCCCGCCTCCTATTCCCCTTGTTTGGAACCCTCTCTGGTGTTTGTTTTGAAGTATTCGACACTGTTTCCAATTCGGTCCGGAAGACAGGGTCTCTCCACAGAGTCTCATTACATCTTCACTTGCCTCCCCTAACTGGTAGGTGGTCCCACTGTGTTTCAGCAATGACCATATCATGATCCGACCAATGTAACTGGTATGATCTCTGTGTGGGTCGTGGCATCATAGAAGTCTCTGGAAAAGTTAATGTAATCAATTTGGTTGAAAGTGTTGTGTGGGGCCGAGTAAAAAGTATACCCTTGTTCCTCTGTTTGCCTCTCTCTCCACACATCATTCATTGTGTACACTTGCATCATATCTGCCAACACACTACCCTCCCTCTTAGTTCTATCGTCTGACAGGTTTACCAGCCTTCCGGTCCAGGGTAGGATCTGCCCATAGATTAAAATCCCCGCCTAGGATTATATGTCCCGTTGCCTCGAGCATTATTTTGGGGATTGTTTTGGATAGGAATCGCACTTGAGTCACATTCGGGCTGTAAATTGTGGCAATTGTTACCTGCACATTTCCAATGGATTATATGACCTCAGGGAACGACCTTTTGTGTCTGACCATGATTTGGTGAGTTTAAAGTCTATTCCCTTTTTAATGAGGATTCCCACCCCACTCTTTCTCAGTGGGCCAGAGCCTCAGAATTCTATACCAATGCGTTTCCCAATGACAGGTCTTTAATCTCCCTTCATGCATTTGGTCTCTTTTAGGAGGAGAATGTCAATATTGGTCCTACGAAACTGAGTACTAGAGACCTTTTGGTTGTTGAGTTAAGGCCCTTGACATTTAGTGTTCCCACTTTTAGGGAGTCCCTGCTGCTCGATTCAATGGTGGACATCATTTTGCAGTATTAAAATAGTGCCGACTCCTTTTATCTAAGATTGATGTTGAGAGTTGTGGAGTACCTGGGCTGGGCCAGGCCTCCGGTGCAGTTTGATCAAGATGATCTTCGATATTCTGAATCAGGGTCCGTCCACCGACCCGGTGTTGCCATTTCATATGGCATTCCAAAAGAGGGTGGCTGCTACTTGGAACACCCCAGAGAGTATTCCGGCGGTGAACAAGTCTTGTCCAAGAAAAACTGCCCATCCTGTAACGACCCCAGCTACCTGTCCACACACCCTACTCCGGAGAGTTTGGTGGTTCAGGCGGATACGTCCGCCTCTAAGCAGTCAGGGCATACCCTACCATCCCACCTGATAGGGACGATAAGCGCATGGATCGATGAGCACGCAAGGTATTTTCTGCTGGGAGTATGGCATTGAAGTCTGCCTAAGCAAAGTTTTCGCACTCTGTGGAATTGCATCTCTTTAGTGGCTGAGCATATTCTAGCTATTGTGAAGGATGGTAAGGATGCCTTGTGTGAATCCCTTCAGTCTGGGTTGGACACTGCAGAGTGTGTCAGCAGGTCCATGGCCACGAACACCGTGATGCACAGATTTGTGTGGTTGCGGAAGTCTGGTTTTGCACCAGATGTGCAGACTCGTCTTCTCAACATGCCCTTTGATGGGTTGCATCTGTTTGGCAGCAAGGCTGACAAGGGCCTTAAGGTTGCAGACCTCCAAAGCAGCTGCCAAATCTTTGGGCGCAGCTGTTCGACAACCTCCACCTTTTCGTCCTAGGGGAAAGCAATAGAGGGGTTCCTTTTGCTACTACTCATGTGGAAGAGGGAGAGGGATGGCCAGTCAGAGGGGCTAAGGTAAGTTTCCTTGTGGTAGACTAGGTAGAGGTGCCAAGGCCGCTCAAGCAGCAATCTCTTTTCCATCGGGCACAGCCGCTTCAAAACCACTCTGAGGCCTTGTCTGATTGTTCACTGGTATGGGGGCCAACTGTCTCAACATCTAGAAGAGTGGCGAGCCATTACTTCAGACGAGTGGGCTCTGGAAACGATAGCCCATGGCTACTGCCTTCCTTTTCTAGTGAAATGTCACAGAGGCTCATGTGTAATATATTGTCTTATGTTCTTTATTAAATAATTGAAAAAAAAACATCCTTAATGTATAGGGTGTAACTTCATATTTGGTTAAGTGACAAAATCAAAGTAAATGATCCAATTATATATTTTTTTGTTTGGTCAGAGAGAAAGAGGTGTGTACAGGTAATACATATACCATATCACCAGTTTATAACCTTATATATACTTTTTGTCAGCCGAGGCTGACTTTAGGGTCGTAAATAGGACTAGGGCACCAAATCACACTCAGGGTTCCCTAGCCCTACAACTTGTAGCGTTTCCTAGAAACAGTCTACTTTTCTACTAGACTTTGAGCAGACTGTTCCTACTATCCATTCTTTTTTCATATCTTTCATTTTCTATATTTTTATTGTTCTTTTCTCTGCACTATCTTCTTAAATAGCAATTTTTGTTTTCTATATTGTTATTCTACTGCAATATCCTTTGATTAGGATATGGCAGAGAATGCCACATTGAGTTTCAGCGAGGAACAAATACTGAACATAATTGGAGGCCCTTCCTTCTTTGATCAAGGCGAAAACACAGCACCTATATTAACACAAAGCAATACTGAAGAACTGTTAAAACTAAAAAAGAAGGGTTTTAGAACAGAATTGCACGGCCATTTCTTGAGGGAGTATTTAAGAGCAAGCATTATACCAGCTGGCCTGGTTATACACAATGAGCCAGGTCTTTTTCTGGAAGACGAGGAATACAAAACGGGCTTTAGCAAAATTGCCACAAATGCAGTAGAGATCTGATGGCCCTGACGATCTCAACAGCTCAGAGACTGGCAATAATAGTACAAAAGGATATTGAAACGGATGAACTTAAATTTAAATCTAATCCTCTAATTGTCAATGCGGAGGAGAAATTAAGAGGACCCGAGCAGTTTTGTAAGAAGTGAAACCCGAGCAGTATTATCTGAGGTTTTCCATAATTGAAACAGGATGGAAGCAAAGTGATCTCAGAACACTTCTTGGATATAGAACAAGAATGTATTTTTTGTGACATTCAGTGTCTCTATTGAAGGGAAAATTTCTTTTTTCTATGTTTAATTTTTTCTTGTTTGTTTTTTCAAAATGTATAGTTTTTCTTTTTGCAATTGATGCAGGTCTTTTTTGGATTATTATCGTTCTGTATGGGGTATGATTTATTGAGATATTGTTGATCTGATTGTCATATGTTTTGAGCCTGATACATACCTAAAAAAGGAAAAAAAAGTGTCTAACAGCTAGTGAAATGTCACAGAGGCTCATGTGTAATATATTGTCTTATGTTCTTTATTAAATAATTGAAAAAAAACATCCTTAATGTATAGGGTGTAACTTCATATTTGGTTAAGTGACAAAATCAAAGTAAATGATCCAATTATATATTTTTTTGTTTGGTCAGAGAGAAAGAGGTGTGTACAGGTAATACATATACCATATCACCAGTTTATAACCTGTGGGGACATTTTTTGTTGGTTTTTTCCTTTTCTAAGACGGCCTCACGACAATACACCGGGGAAGCACTCTTTGAGGGTTCCGGATCCGCTCCTTGTGCAGCAGATTTTGACCCTGCTTGAGAAAGGAATTGTAGAACCAGTGCTTGTGGCAGAGAGTAACAAGGGTTGCTATTCCCCATATTTTTTTATTCCCAAGAAGGGTGGAGGGCTGAGACCCCTCTTGGACTTGAGATGCAAGTTCCTCAGGAAGGACAAGTTCAAAATGGTCACTCTTTCTCAGATCCTCCAGGCCCTCCAACTTCAGTATTGGTTGGTGTCATTGGACCTGCAGGATGCTTATTTTCATGTGCCGCATCATCTCAAGCACAGAAAATACCTGAGGTTCGCAGTTGGCGGTGCGAACTATCAGTTTTGGGTCCTGCCATTTGGGTTAACCACCGCCCTGAGGGTCTTCACAAAGCTCATGGTGGTATTGGCAACGTATCTAAGGAGAAGGGGGGGGGTAGTTCACGTCTACCCCTACCTGGACAATTGGCTGATCAGGGCGCGGTTCTCCCGAACAAGTGCGGTTCTCCCGAACAAGCCTTGGATCATCTCGGTGTCACCTGCCACTGCCTTCACAACATGGGCTTCTCCCTCAATTTTCAAGAAGTTCCATATAACGCCTTCCCAACAGCTCCAGTACATCAGGGCTGTGTTGGACACATCCTTGGGGATGTGCTCGCCACCCAAGGTGGGGGCTCAACACATTCTCAAGATGGTCTCCAAGTTTCAACAAGCCCAGACTCTTCCGGCTTTCAAATTCTTAAGGTTGCTTAGCTTCATGGCATCCTGCATTTTTCTGATGCCAGATGCCCGGCTGAGAATGTGATCCCTTCAGTGGGCTCTACGAACTCAATGGTCCCAGTACTCAGGCAAGATGTCTGATCTGCTTCATGTTCCTGTCAAGGTCTCCCAAAATCTTCTGTGTGGGGGCCAGCGAGAAAATCTCATGAAGGGGGAGCCTCTTTTGCAACCGTGGCAAGGTAACTGTAGTGACAGATGCTTCCCTCATGGGGTGCGGGGCTCATGCAATCTGACCATCAGCGGTCATTGGTCTCCATCGGAGTCCAAACGACACATCAATCTTTTGGAGCTGAGCGCAATCAGGCTTGCACTGAAGGCTTTCCTTCCCTCTGTACAGGGAAAGAATGTCCTGATAATGACGGACAACACATTTGCCATGCATTACCTCATCAAGAGAGATGTACGGTCACTCCCTCTGTGCAGGGAGGCAAGCATCTCTGTTTCTGGGGAATTCATGAAGGATTCTTCCTAACAGTGGTTCACCTGGCCAGAGAGGAGAACATGGCGGCGGACGCCCTGAGCAGGCAGAGCGCACTCTCCCACGAGTGGGAACTAGCTCAGGAAGTCCTTCAAGAGATCTTCGCCCTTTGGGGAACCCCACAGGTGGACCTTTTCGCAACCGGTGCAAACCGGAAGTGCGAAAGGTACTGCTTGAGGAAATTCCCTCCGAGAGGAACTCTAGGAGGTGGGTTCGCCGTGGATTGGTTGTTCCCGCTTTTGTAAGCGTTTCCTCCGATCCCAGTCATTCCTCAAGGTCTCAGGAGGTTACGACGGTTTGGGGCCACATGATCTCATTGCTCCGGATTGGGCCAAGGGAACGTGATACCTGGACCTTTTAGACATGTCCATCTGTCCTCCAATATATCTTCCCCAAAGAGAGGATCTTCTCTCGTGAGAGAAAGGTCAGGTTCTCCACCCGGAGGTCAAGACTTTCAATCTTCATGCATGGTTTCTGAACGGTTGAGATATGAGGATTGGGACCTCCCGGATGATGTGATGGAGGTGCTGCTTTCTGTCAGACGGCCAGCAACAAAGTCCCTCTACCGTTGCCGTTGGTGTAAGTTTTGCGACTGGTGCAGAGGAAAGAATGTTGATCCTCTTCAGTGCTAAATTCCAGAGGTTCTCTCCTTCTTACTTTCTTTGGCCCACAGGGGTCTTCAGGTGGGAACCATTTAAGGTTACCTGGCAGTACTTAAAATTTTTAAGCACTCGTCCGAAGAATGCTCCTATTTTAAGATTCCACTGATCACTCCGTTTCTGAAAGGGCTCACAAATGTTCCTGATGTCGCCTTTTCAGGTGCCTGTCTGGGAACTTAATTTGGTCTTTACATTTCTCCAGCATTGGGTCTGGCATGGATTCACATGCTCATGAATATTCCCCGTCGTCGGGCTGGGAATCCTCGGTAAAGAAAAAATCAGTATCAGTTTAGTTTCTGATCTGTCTTTCGTAGTAGTAACCAATCACTGATCTCTGCATCATACTGACCACAGCCAATGACTGCCCTCTACCTAAGCCCTGCCTCTGGCAGCCATCTTCAGATTTTTACCGCACGTTCAAGTGTTGGGATCCTCGTGCTATTGCTCTCGAGCATTAGTGTTTTTTTTCGCGTTTTTTCTCAGAAAAATTTCTCTTTTTTCGGTCAAAAGAGCCTCAAGCTCCACCGTTTCTTCATCCGATCAACGGGGACCCGTGTCGGATTCGTCTACGCCCCTCAAGGGTGAAGATTTCGTCGAGCACGCTTTTGGAGGATTCCAGAAGTTTCTCAGGCCCTTCCCGAGCATGGCCCAGGAGAAGGGAAGCTCGACGCCCGGAAAGCTGTTCAGGGTCTGCCCTGGATGCCAGCTTCAGAATGTCTTTAAGGAGGACGAACACTCCCTTTGCCTTTACTGCCTGCATGAGGACAAGACACACGTGGAGAAGGACTGTGCGTTTTCCGGCAATATGTCGGAGCGGACCATGAAGGACCGCCATCAACGTCTCCCCAACTGGCTGGAAGGAAAGAGCCCGTCAGGCGAGAAGAAGTCCGAGCGGTCTTCTAAGACCTTTGAGGGCGCCCCGGCGACGGGGGTCCAACAGAAGGCCAAGCACCGCGAGTCCGCTGGCACCGGGAGCGCCGAACGGTCGGGCTCTACGGGCGCCAGGCAGGGCGCATCCTCCCCGGCGCCATCAACCACGATCCAACGGGGGGGCAGGGGGGGGGGCAGGAGGTCGTCGTGGACTCGGCCTCAACCTCTGAGGAGGAGCTGTTCGAAGTCTTAGGCCACGGCTCTGGCGTGGAAGAAGGCCATCCTGTCGGGAGGGACCCCGACGTGGAAGACGACGAGGGCGTCGAGGGTGCCGACGGGGCTCCTGATCGCCCGTCGGAACTCCCTCAAACAGTGCCGCAAGACAACTCGGTGGCCATTTTGTTGGCTATACAGTCCTTATGCTCGGAGATAAGGACGAGACTGCCGTTACCACCAACGGAGGAACCGCTCCCGACGGGGGACCCGGAGCCAGGCCCTTCTGGGAGGCCTACCCCTAAGAGAAGGATTCATCCTCCACCTCCTTTTCAGCCATCGTGCCCTGCTGAGCCCGCCTCCCTGTCCACGACACGTGGGGATGATACGGGGACTGACACGGCCGCGACGGGTACAGACGACGAGGTTTACGACGAGGATCTCCCGTCCTCACCTCCCACCCGGGCATCCCCGCCCGACGAGATTGGATCGTTTCACTCCATGATCGCCAGGGCATCCAAGCTTTTCCAGCTCTGCCCGGAAGAGAAGAAGGAAGGTTTCCTTTATCAACGGCACGAGACCAAGAGGAAGACGGTCCTCGCTGTACCTCTACTAGACGATATTTGGGATGAGGGCCTCACCCTCCTCAAGAACCCATCCACGACGCCGGCTAGAAGGGATCGGTATGAGAAGAAGTACCGGGTCCCGGACGCGGCCCCCTTGTGCCTTCGAGCACAGCCGACCCCGGACTCGGTCGTCAATGCGGCGGCCAGGAAGAAAGCGGGGGGGGGCCGCGGCCTCTACGTCAACCTCCCCGCCGGACGGCGAGGGAAAGAAATTAGACACGATGGGACGCAGAGTCATCTCGTCGGCAGCAACGACGATTAAGGCGGCCAACGCCTTGGCTATCGTAGCCCGCTACGACAGGGAGTTGTGGTACAAACTGGCCACCCTGCTGGACTTCCTACCAGACAAGAGGGCGGAAGCCCTAGAGATCTTGCAGGAAGGAGAGGTGGCGTCGGACCACGCCATTACGATTGCGACGGACATCGCTGACACTGGATTTCGCCAGTTGGGCAACGGCGTGTGCCTTAGGCGGCGTGGATGGCTCAAGGCTACTGACTTCCGCCAGGACGTGCAGACCAGAGTCATGGACATGCCGTTTGACGGAAACAACCTGTTTGGGAAAACAGTGGACGATTCCCTTCAAGCCATCAAGGCGGACACGGAGACGGCCCGGGCTCTTGGGTTTCTCCAGCAACGGCGGCCGCCCTTTCGGAGCGGCAGAGGCAAACAGGGTGCCTCCAAAGGTTCCAGTGGCGGATTTTCCACTTACCGTCAAACGGCCCGTTCGTCGTCCCAGGAAGCTTACAGGGGACGAGGCAAGTGGCGGACCCCGCCGTCGTCGCCAATGGGGACAAGGCGGCAAAGCCTCGTCAAAGCAGGACTGAACCGGCCGTAGGGTCGGGCCCCCACCGAAGCACCCCGGTGGGAGGCCGGCTGGCGAGCTTCGTCAGCGCGTGGGAGTCCATCTCCACCGACCGTTGGGTGCTGGACGCCCTGGCTCAGGGTCACGCGCTCGAGTTTCTAAAGAGGTGCCCCCGCGTCCCCCCTGTGGCCAGGAGAGAACATCACGTCCCTCAACTTCTCTTGGAGGTAAAGGCGATGCTCAAGAAGGGCGCCATCGAGCTCGTCCCAAAGAGGCTTCGGGGCTCTGGAGTTTACTCAAGATACTTCCTAATGAAGAAGACGGGAGGATGGCGTCCCATCCTGGACCTACGACGACTGAACAAATTCATCAAGGCACAGAAGTTCCGGATGGTCACCCTCCAACACGTCCTGGGTCAACTGGAGGAGGGCGATTTCCTGTCGTCGCTGGATTTGGAGGATGCCTTCTTCCATATTCCCATCCTAAAGGGACACCGAAAGTTTCTCAGGTTCGTGGTCCAAGGGCGTCACTACCAGTTCAGAACCCTTCCCTTCGGATTGAGGTCGGCACCCAGGGTGTTCACCAAGTGCGTCGCACCGGTGGCGGCGCAGCTGCGCCGAGAGGGGATCCACGTCTACCCCTACCTGGACGACTGGCTCATCCGAGCAAAGACGAAGGAGCTCGCCGTGGAGCACACGGCAAGGACTGTCCAACTACTCACGGACCTGGGATTCTCCATAAACTACGCCAAGTCCCACCTGGTGCCCGCACAAGATGCAATGTTTCTGGGAGCGAAGCTCGACACAGTGTCGCTTCTGGCCTCTCCGTCGGAGGAATGGACGAGGGCCATCTTGGGCAAGGTGCAGCGGATGCTGGTTGCGGACGCGGCCAGGGTGAGGTCCATCAAGTCCCTCCTCGGAATGATGTCTTCTTGCATTTATCTCATCCCCCTGTGCAGGCTCCGGATGCACCCGTTGCAGGAGTTCCTGGACGCGCGCTGGATCCAGACAACGGGCAGCTTCGAGGAGAGGATCACACTCGACGAGAGTTTCCGACGAGCAATCCGGTGGTGGGGCACCCGCGTGCATCTGACAGCGGGCATGGACTTCCAGACCCCCGGCCACCAGGAGACAGTGACCACGGATGCCTCCCTGGAAGGGTGGGGAGCGCACACCGACGATCTGCACGCGAGAGGCCTTTGGCTTCCGATGGAGAAGTCCCTCCATATCGGTGTCCTGGAGCTCCGTGCAGTGTTTTGGGCCCTCAGGTCCTTTCTTCCGTCCTTCAATGGCAAGGTGGTGAGGATCTTCACCGACAACGACACCACCACCATGTTCTACATGAGGAAGCAGGGCGGTACCAGATCCCCAGCCCTGTCCAAGGAGGCGCAGGATCTGTGGCATTGGGCTGTCGCCCAAGGGATGTTTCTGGTGCCGTTTCATCTGGCAGGGATAAAAAAACACCATCGCCGACTCGCTCAGCAGAGAGCTGCGCTCGTGCCACGAGTGGGAACTACGACAGGATCTAGTGGACCGCCTCTTCCGACGGTGGGGCACACCCCAGATCGATCTGTTCGCGATGGCGACGAACTCCAAGTGTCGGAGGTTCGCCAGCAGGTTTCCCCAGCCGAGGAGCATGGGCGATGCTTTCTCGTTCCCCTGGGAGGGCCTGTTTCTATACGCGTTCCCTCCATTGCCGTTGCTGATCCGGCTCATCAACCAGCTCAAGAGGTCACGGTGCAGGATGATCCTCGTCGCACCTGCGTGGCCGAGACAGATATGGTTCCCGGACCTTCTGGACTTGTCAGCGTCCCCGTCAATCAAGCTGCCAGTGGACGCGGATCTTCTCTCCAGGGAAGGAGGCGCCATCCTCCATCACCACCCAAAGTTGCTGAACTTGCAGGCCTGGCTCCTGCAGCGTTAGTTTGGCGGCTACGACATACCGGCCGACTGCAGAGAGGTTCTTGCAAAGGCCAGGGCGTCCTCAACTCTTAAATGCTATGGACACAAATGGAAGAGGTTCTCTGTCTGGTGCCACGCACAGAAGATGAAGATTAACCCTCTACGGATTACGGCTCCCCAGGTACTGCCGTACCTTCTGACGCTGGCCAAGGCTGGACTGGCGCACGCGTCCATCAAGATTCATCTTGCTGCGATCTCCCGATACACCAGAACCACGGGGCGTTCGTCTTTGTGGTCTCATCGTCTGGTGAAAGTATTCATGAAAGGACTGTTCAGATCGTTCCCGCCGGTGAAGGCTCCGGCCCCGGCCCCGGTGTGGGAGCTCAACGTGGTGCTGACCAAGCTCATGGGACCTCCGTTCGAGCCTCTGCACTCGGCTCCGTTGAAGTTCTTGTCGTGGAAAACAGTGTTTCTTGTGGCCATCACCTACGCACGACGTGTGGGAGAGATCCAGGCCCTTTCCTGCAAGCCCCCGTACTTGACTTTTCACGACACGAGGGTAGTGCTCAGGACGCACCCCTCCTTCATGCCCAAGGTATCGTCGGACTTCCACCTCAACAAACCCTTGGTGTTGCCTGTTTTCTTCCCGTCGCCTTCATCGCCGGCTGAAAGGACTTTGCACTCGCTGGATGTGGCTAGAGCGCTGAAGTTCTACGTGGACCGCACGAAGTGTTTTCGGAAGACGTCACAACTTTTTGTGAACTTTGGACCTGTCAATCAGGGGAAGGCTCTCTCGAAGGCCTCCATTTCCAGATGTCTCTCCGGCTGTATCAACCGACCGCTGCCTGGCCGTCCGAGAGCCCATTCCACCAGAGCGATCGCAGCTACCACGGCGTTCCTATCTGGTGTGCCCTTGCTGGACATCTGCAGGGCTGCTACGTGGAGGTCGACGCACACCTTCACGAAATTCTACTGCGTCGATCGGGATTCCAGGGAGGAGTCCAGGGTGGCCAAAGCAGTGCTGCGCAACCTGTTCGCCTAAGGTGAGCCTGGTGAGGAGGTAAGAATTGCTTAATGTTGAGTTTGATGTAATGCTTAATGTTGAGCCTTTGCCACCTCCCGTGGTTGTGCATGTGTGTACTGCTATGTATTCTTTATTCATGACCATGTGAATCCATGCCAGACCCCATGCTGGAGAAGGAACAAGTTACTTACCTGTAACTGTTGTTCTCCAGCATGGGTCTGGCATGGATTCACATGCGAACCCTCCCGCCTACCCCTCTGCGGCTCTTCGCTTGGTCATACTGCCACTTCACGTGCTACCAAATCTGAAGATGGCTGCCAGAGGCGGGGCTTAGGTAGAGGGCAGTCATTGGCTGTGGTCAGTATGACGCAGAGATCAGTGATTGGTTACTACTACGAAAGACAGATCAGAAACGAAACTGATACTGATTTTTCTTTACCGAGGATTCCCAGCCTGACGACGGGGAATATTCAGGAGCATGTGAATCCATGCCAGACCCATGCTGGAGAACAACAGTTACAGGTAAGTAACTTGTTCCTTCTGATGGGTGCTCAGTTTGAACCTTTGCACTTTTGTCCGTTGAGATTGTTGACATTGAAGTCTGTTTTGTTGGTTGCAGTTACCTCTGCTCGTAGAGTGAGCGAGTTGCAGGCACTTTCTACTAAGCCACCCTTTACTTTGTTCCGCAAGGATAGGGTTGTATTCCAAGTACATCCGTCCTTCATACCTAAGGTAGTGTCAGAATTTCATTTAAGCCAGAAGGTGGTGCTACCCGCCTTCTATCCTCCTCTGCATCCTAGTAAGGACGAGGAGAGACTCCATAGGTTTGATCCTAGGAGGGAATTGAGCTTTTATCTTTCCAGAATATCCAAGGTCAGAGTGAACGACCAGCTTTTTGTGGGGTATACTGGACACTGATTAGGCCAGGCTGTTTCTAAGCAGACCTTGTCTAGGGGGATCATCCTCACTATTTCAGAATGCTACAGTTTGGCTGGCAAGGACCCTCCTGAGGGCTTGCAGGCTCAGCTCCGAAAGCTCAGGCATCCTATGTTATTAAAATCTGTGCATACCATCTTAGACTGCTCAGAGCAATCAAGCCCCTTCTTACGAAGCAAACTGCACTATCGCAAGAGCAACCGTACTGTCCCGTTTAGACTATGGTAATGCACTACTACTTGGAGCCAACAAGCAAAGTGTGAACAAATATCAGCTTGTACAAAACAACGCAGTCAGAATAATAAAACAGCAATGGAGAACGTAGCATATCCGCGAAGCTTGGAAAGAGCTACATTGGCTGAAGATTTAAGATCGAGTGCTATTTAAATCCATGACACTAGTTCACAAGTGCCTACATGGGAAAGCTCCAGCATATCTGAAATCAAAGATTACCCAATACTTGCCAGCACGATCACTCAGGTCAGAAACACTAGGACTCATAGTAAAACCACATAAGAAAGTAAACGCCTTTCTGATCAGTGCAGCCACAAACTGGAATGGCCTGCCCCTAAACCTAAGATTAGAGGCATATCACCTTGTTTTCAGAAAAAAGCTAAAAACACTCCTGTTTAAATAAACATGTCTATAATACAGTTAGCAATATATACTGAACACTCCACTGTTTGATCTTCCTCCACTGACCAAGTGTCCTGTTTCTTTGTATTGTTGTTGTCGTCCTGTCTTTATGTTGCTCCCCCCCCACCCGATACGCACAGGCTTTCGGCACCCTACAAATGGACAGCCCTGCAGAGGGGTGTACTGGTAAAGAACATCTGTGATGCGGCAATGTGGTCTTCCATACACATGTTTGTTATGCATTATTCCATGGATAGTACCCTTGCTCAGCATGTCACCTTTGGTAAGGCAGAGCTTTACTCTGCCATTTAATTGGGTATGTCTAAATTCTTCTCCCTCCTCCACTTATGGATACTGCATCAGGAGTATGTCATAGATGAGGAATACATTGGAGGACACAATCCATTCGAAGAACAAGTTAGTTACCAACTGGTAACGTTCTTTCGACTGGATGTTCCTCCAACGTATTCCTCATTGCGCTCCCGGCCTACCCCTGTCGAGAATTTCCCATGCCATTACAGCTTTCGTTCCGACAGGGCTAAGTGCTGTCAATGCTGTATTATAGGCACATGTGCCACACTTTGTGAGGTGGAAAAAACAAGAACTGAGGCTACGGGCGCTGTGCGTGCTACTCATAACATCCGATGACGTCGCCCTCGACGGAGGCCTTCAAAGGAAATCGACCAGATGTCATCGATGCAGGGCGCCCTCTGCCAAAAAAAATTCCGAAGCAGCACAACTGTGGACAATAACCTGTCATAGATGAGGAAAATGTTGGAGGAACATCCAGTCGAACGAACGTTACCGGTTGGTAAGTAACTTGTTCTTCTCCTCTAAACCAATCACTGAGCTGTGGGGGTCATACTGCCCCAAGCCAATGGTTGCCCTCTCCTAAGCCCCTCCTCTGGCAGCCATCTTCAGATTTTTACTGCACGTTCAAGTGTTGGGAGTTTGGGAGTCCTCCTGTGTTTCCCTGTGAGCTGATCTACGTTTTCTCGCCCCCCTTTTTTTTGTTAGATTTCTTTTGTTTATTTTTTTACAACTGGAGCCTGTGTCCTCTTTCCTACATCGACCGACAAGCGGGCACCCATTTGTTGGTGAATCTCAATGTCCTTCAAGGGCAGAATCGTCGAAGTTACATAGAAGATTACAGAAGGCCATCGGGCCTACTCCGGACCATGTCAGAGGAGAAGGAGGGAAGTTCACTTTTCAAGCTCTGCTCCAGCTGTGGACTGCGGAAATAGTTTGTGGAGTACAAACACGTTCAATGCATCGGTCTACATCCGGATCACAAGGAAGCGGATTGCTAAATCTGCCTCGGGTTCTCAGAGCAAACCGTGAAGGATATTCCCAGTAGGCTGGCAGTGTGGCTCATCGCCCAGGCCTCTACTCGTGCGGGAAGCAGGGGCATGACCGGCCGGTCCCAAGAGCGTGCATCGAAGTCCTTTGAGGGCGCTCCATCTGTCGGGTCTTAAGACAAGGCCACGTACCGTTTATCTGTTTCCGTTGGGGGCGCCACACAGGCGGTTTCAGTGACGGGCAGGGCGTGCTAATCTTCACTATCTTCCTCCATCTCCAGTAGACAAAGGCGCAGGAAAAGACCACCAACCTGCCCTATAAGGCCCACGCCGTTGATGATAGTTGGTGGCGGCTGCCCTCTCGAAGCCACGAGGGCTGAGCCAGACAGTGGCCAGAGTTTACCTGCCCCCGAGACGGAGGCATCGGCCAAGCCGGAGGCAAGGGCACCGGAGAAGAGGATGCCAACCCTGAACCAGAACCAGACACCCCAGGATGCAAAAAAAGGGAAGGAGGTGGGAGACCTCAGTCATACTCCAGGGCAGGGATATTTCTTCCTCGGACGAGGAGAAACCAGGCTTCCGTTCACACGTTCCAGGAGGACGGCAACAGTGACATTCCCGATGAGGACGACCGAGGTGACTGTGGTGGACCTGCTGACGACAGAGTGGTGCCCAGTAGGTCTACCGCCCTGAACCCTCTGAGATATGTATTGCTGGACATCTTTTCAACCCTGCACACCCTGGTGTTGGAGATTCAGAAACTGAGGTTGACGACACTAACCCCGGTGTCCCTTGACCAACCTCCGGCGAAGAAGAGAAAGCTACACCCTACGCCACGGCATCAACCCCTTTGCGTTGTCCCCCTACCCTCCCGCGAGACACTGGGACGAACACGACAGACATGGGTTTGGTGGGTGGTTGGTCGCAGTGGAAGGCCTCTCCCCCAGACAGGGTGGAGTCGTTCCATGCCATGGTCGCCAGGGCCTCGGAACTCTTCCAACTGACACCGCAGGAGACCAGGAAGGGAAGGGTTGTTATATCAACATGACGCCAAGAGGAAGACAACCTTGGCAGTGGTTCTCCTGGACAACGTTTAGGAGGAAGGCCTGACTTTGACGAGGAATCCAGCCCCGGCAAGAGGGATCGGCTGGAGAAGAAATACTGGGTCCCTGAGTCCGTACCAAGTGCTTGCACGCACAGCCTTCCCAGGACTCGGTGGTCTCGGCAGCAACAAGGAAGAAGTCATCTAACCCCTCATCTTCATCCTCCGTCCCTCCGGATACAGAGGGGAAGAAGTTGGATGCCATGGGAAGGAAAGTTATCTGCTTGGTAACATCCACAGTCCAGGCGACAGGGAGCTGCGGTATAAAATGGCCCCATTGCTGGAGTTCCTACCCAACGACAAGCTGGTCGAAGCACTTTCCATCTTCCAGGAGGGGAAGGTGGCATCGGACCATGCCATCATGGTGGCCCTGGATATCGCAGACACCGAGTTCCGACAGATGGTGAATGCTGTCTGCCTCTGTTGTCCTGGCTGGCTGAAAGCCACCATCTTTTGTCAGGAGGTCCAGACGAGGGTTCTGCACATGCCCTTCGGGGACAACCTTTTTGACGAGTCGTTGCAGGCTATTAAGACGCACTGAGACGGCCCGTGCCGTGGGCACTCTTCAAAACGGCCCATCCTGTTGTGCATCCGGCGGAAAATCCTGCAGATCGTCGAAGGGTTTCTGCGGAGGGTCCTACTCATACAGTCAACCCACCCGATCTGCGACCCAAGAGGCCTACAGAGGACTTTCCGAGGCTTTCGGCGGAATTGGCCGACGTTGCTCACTAGGTGGCACGCAGTCCCCGAAGCAAGATTGAACTGGTCAGGACCCCACCCATGCACCCCGGTGGAGGCCGGCTGGTGGGCTTCGTCAGCGAGTGGGAGAAGATCTCCACCGACCGATGGGTGCTGGATGCTCTCACCCATGGACACACCCTAGAGTTCCAGCAGAGGTGTCTGCGGAAACCTCTGGTAGCCCAGCAGGAGCAGCACATCCCTCAGCTCCTGCAGGAAGGTACGGGCAATGATGAGAAAAGGGGCGATAGAGCTCGTTCCAAAGCGGCTGCAGCACATGATCGGCCAACTGGAGGAAGGAGACTTCTTGACCTCACTGGATCTGGAGGATGCATGCTTCCACGTCCCCATTCACGAGAAGCATCAGAAGTTCCTTTGCTTCATATTACAAGGAAGGCACTACCAATTCGAGGCCCTCCCCTTCAGTTTGAAGTCGGCACCCAGGGTATTTATGCAGTGCCTGGCACCACTGGCAGCCCATCTGCGTCTACAAGGGATACATGTGTATCTGTACATTGACGACTGGCTCATCCAGGCCAAGTCAAGGGAAATAGCTGTCGAACACGCAAAGAGGACCGTCCAGCTGCTGACGGATCTAGGGTTCTCCGTCAACTATCCAAAGTCCTGCTGATACCATCACAGAATGCGCTGTTCCTGGGGGCCAGGCTCAACACGGTCTCCTGCCTGGCGGCCCCCTCGGAGAAGAGGCTAACGGCCATGCTGGGCAAGGTGCAACAGATGTTGGCACTAAAGACCGTCACGGCGCACCATCAAGTCTCTGCTTGGCATGATGTCGTTGTGCATTTATCTGATCCGGCTCTGCAGGTTGCAGATGTGATCCCTTCAGGAATTCCTGGACGCTCAGTGGATGCAGATGTCAAGAGGTTTCGTAGTCAAGGATTCTCTTGACGAGAGTTCTCTCGAACTGTAAGGTGGTGGGGCATGTGCTCCACCATCGCCAGGGACATGGATTTTCAAGGCCCCCCGTACCAGGAGACGGTCGGCACAGACACTTCCTGGAGGGCTGGGGAGCCCACACCAGACATCTCCATGCCAGAGGCCTGTGAATGCAGGAGGAGAGGGATCTCCAAATCCATGTCCTGGAGCTGCGGGCAGTGTTCTGGGCCCTCAATTGTTCCTTCCGTACCTCTAGGGCAAGGTGGTGAGGGTCTTCAGACAATACGACCACAATGTTCTACATCAGGAAGCGATGGGCACCAGGTCCCCAGCGCTCTCCAGAGAGGCGCATGACTTGTGGCACTGGGCTGTCGCCCAAGAGCTGTTACTCATCCCTTTTCACCTGGCGGGAGTCAAGAACACCATTGCCACCTCCCTCAGCAGGGAGCTGCGCTCTTGCCACAAGTGGGAACTTCGACAAGATCAAGTGGACCACCTCTTCCCCAATTGGGGCAGATCCCAAATCGATCTGTTTGCGACAGCGACTAATTTCAAATGCCAGAGATTCGTCAGCAGGGTCCACTAGCCAAGGAGCATGGGGGCATGTTTTCCTGTTCCTGTACTCGCTCCCTCTGTTGCCTCTCCTGCTGCAAGTCATCGATCAACTCAAACCATGCCGATGCAGCATGATCCTCGTTGCCTCAGCGTGGGCGAAGCAGATTTGGTACCTGGATCTTCTCAGCGTGTCAACGTCACCCCCATTCAAGCTGCTCACCAGAGGAGGTGCAATCCTACATCATGACCCAGGATCGCTGAACCTGAAGGCTTGGCTCCTGATGGTACAAGCTACCGGCAGACTGCAGGGAGGTCCTTGCCAGGACCAGAGCGTCATTGACTCTGTAGTGCCACAAGCACGAGTGGAAACGTTTTGTGACGTGGTACCGGACTCGGAAGATCAGCCCTCTGAGGGTTACAGCCCCGCAGATTCTTCTGTACTTGTGGTCCTTGGTCAAGGCGGGGCTGGCGCACGCCTCTATCAAGGTGCATCTGGTGGCTATCTTCCGCTACACCAGGTCTCTAGGATGGTCTGCTCTTTGGTCCCACTGTCTCGTCACGGAGTTCCTTAAAAGACTGGTTTGATTGTTCCCGCCAGTGAAGGCGCTGGCCCCAGCGTGGGAACTCTGTGTGGTGGTTATGAGGCTCTTGGGGGCTCCCTTTGCGCTTATGCATCAGGCCACTCAAGTTCCTTTTGTTGAAAACTGCTTTCCTTGTGGCATCACCTCTTCAAGGAGGGTAGGTGATATCCTGGCCCTATCCTGCAAACAACCTTATTTGAATTTTCACAACACAAGGGGGGTGCTGTGGACACACCCCTTTCATGCCAAAGGTTCTGTCGGAATTCCCCCTCAACGAGCCTTGGTGTTGCCTGTGTTTCCGAAACATACGTCACCGGCTGATGGGGGACTTGCACTTGCCGGATGTGGCTCATGCTCTGAAATTCTGTGTGGCACACACAAAGCGTTTCTGGAAGATGTCTCGACTATTCGTGAACTTTGGTCCTGTGAACCATGGGAAGGCCTTGTCCAAGGCTTCCATCTCCAGGTGGCTCTCCGGGTGTATCACACACAGTCACTGGTTTTTAAACCGAACGCTGCCCTGCTGACCGAGAGCCCATTTCACCAGAGCGTTCGCTGCATCAACAGCGTTCCTGTCTGGTGTGCCCCTGCTGGACATCTGCAGGGTTGTTACACGGAGTTCCATGCACACCTTCACAAGATTCTACTGCATAGACAGGGATTCCAGGGAGGAGTCGAGGGTCGGCCAAGCAGTGCTACCAACCTGTTCGCTTGAAGGTGAGCCTGTTCCGGATGTAAGAGTAATTGCTTCTCTTGAGCCTTGCCACCTCCTGTGGTTGTGTAATTTTGTACTGCTATGTATTCTTTATTTATGAGCATGTGAATCTATCCCAGACCCCCCATGCTGGAGAAGGAACAAGTTACTTACCTGTAACTTGTTCTCTAGCGTGGGTCTGGCATGGATTCACATGCAAACCGTCCCTCTTGCCCCTCTGCGGCTCTTCTTGGTCATACTGCCACTTTACGTGCTAGAAATCTGAAGATGGCTGCCAGAGGAGGGGCTTGGAGAGGCAGTCATTGGCTGAGGGCAGTATCACCCAGCGCTCAGTGATTGGTTTAGGGGAGAAATACAGTTTGCAAGTGAAACTGTTTTTTCTTTTACCAAGGAGTCCCGACCTGACTGGGAATATTCATGAGCATGTGAATCCATGCCAGACTCATGCTGGAAAACAATACCTGTTCCATTTCATACACTCTTGTCTCCACCCGGTATACTCTCCTGCCAGGACTTTATATATGAAACACTTTCCTATCTTCACCTGGTGTACTTTCATGCTAAAACCTTGTAACAGAAGCACTTTAACTTATCTTCATTTGGTATATTCCCTTGCCAGAACTTATTACACAACTACCTGACATGGCCAGGGTCATGATAGTGCAAGACTAAGCATCATGTTAAAAAATATACAAAAACAGCGCCCCTTGTTAGGAGAGAATTCTCTGTTAAGGCTAATTTCCCAAATCTAGTCAGTCCCCCAGCAGCTTTGCTGGATTTTTGGGGTTTAATTTTTTCTCCTGCTAAGAGTGAGACTCTCTTTCTCCCACTCTTAGGCATGATTTGAGAATGTCCTTTGACTATGTAATGTGTTTTATGGGCTATGGGGGTCTTTTACTCCATAGGGCTTCATGGGTTTTTGGCAAATGTGTTCCACAGCACCCTCAGTGCAGTAACACAGGGGTGTCGTAGCGACCCCCCCAACAAAGACTCCATACCCTGGGACTGACTACTGTCTCCCAGGGCATGTAAAGCCACCATTGGCTTTACAAGTCTTAAATTGTGAACATGTGAACAGAACCAGTACAAACCATCATATTGTGGAAGTACTGGTAGGGGTAATTCGATTGCCCCTGGGTCTGTTTTCCAAGGGGGCACTGTCCAGCCCCCCCTTGTCGAATTTCTGGCTGGTGGCAGTGGATACTACACGAAATATTCCATCAGAATATTTCCTATGGGATTTTTCCATTCATTTTAAATGCACCATTTTTTGGTGCAATGTTAAAGATATCGCCAGGTTATTTATTTAATATTTATTCCCCGGTTGGGTCTTTTTGCCAGGACTCGGTTTTAAAATGGCGTTTGTGTTTGCCTCTGAAACTCTAATCCAAGTCGAGCCCTTTGTTCCACTTTTTGGCGGGCTTCTCCACAGAAGCCCTCCAAATGGTGCCACTCTGTCTGGGGTCAACAGGATGTATGGGAGGGGGATTAGGCACCCTGGACTAAGTTGCCTTGGCAACTCAAGTCACACTCTTGTGTGATTGGCCCAGTGGTGAGCCGCCCGGCTCACCACTTAGCATGTTTGAGTGACACTTAGGCTGATGAATGTAGGTTTTTCTGCATAAAAGCAGGGCTTTTGGGACTGGAACTTCAGAAGTCGCCACAGGACCTAAAGAATCTGAAGAGGGGAGAAGCTGAGCCATCTACAACGACGACACCACCGGTGGAGCCCTGCTGTACGAAACTCACCACTTTCCTGACGACAGAGGCGATGATCTTCCAGGAGACTCTTCTTCCCTTTGAGCTGGTGGGACCAACCAGTTTGCCTTTTTCGCCTTCCTGGATCGTCTTGTGGCCGAATCGCCCGTGCCAAGCACCCCGGCAGCCGGATAGCCACGCTTCACCACTACCGCAAATAAAAGGGTAGTACCTTTTAACCGGTAAACTCCGCGGCTGGTTTCTTCCCTGGCAGTGCAACGACCTCCAGCTTTCCTCCACGTCGAGATCTGCTCTTCCCCTGGACGAAGCTCCGACTTGCACCCGCTGCCAGGAACATCTGCCCCTGCTGGAGCTTTCTCACCATTTCAGGTACTGTGTCCCGCCTGGTCTCCCTTGCAACAGACTGTCCAAGGTGTCCCGTAAATCCTTGACTCTCTATCCTGGGGTGACCTCTCAGACCTGTTAACATTACCTTTCTAACTTGATCCAACGTCTTTTGACTTTTCTGCAAAGGCTTTGAGTGCATTTCCACTTGGGCACATTCCGCCTTGCTCTCTCCAAGAGTGGGCCTGGCCTATGAACTTTTTGCTCTACAGTAGACCCTGCCTTTCTTGACTTGCTGTTTCTTAAGTGTTGCTACCGTTTTTTTTTCTCCCTATTCTGCCTTTTTTAAACAAATTATTGGAGTGCCATCTATGGTTACGCGCTCACCTCTGTTTTGCTAAATAAGTGGTGTCTTAACCTAGACTTGTCAAATAATTAATTAGGGAGGTGTATATACTTCTAGTGACTGTGTTTGAACTTGCTTGACATATTAGTGCCAGTGTATTTTTACAAGTGTGTTTTTTAAATAAATAATTATATACTTTTATACCAAAGCTCTGGTCAGTGTTTGCTTGTGCTACTGTATTTTTAGCCCTATTGTGTATACTCTATATACTGCCTAACTCTTCTTGAGCGAAGTCCGACTGCTCAGCCACAGCTACCAGGTAAATCTGGGTGGTGCAGACTGCTACCAATTGGGTGTACTGCTAATACCTGTAGACTTAAATTTCTTTCAGTGGTCCCTAAGGGAACTGCACAGGTTTCTGCCTAACACCCCTCACTACTTACCAGTATGAATCACACTTGCTTAAAGAGGTGTTCTAGCTCCATACACTTTCATTCTCTGTCTCTAGAAAACCTAAAGAACTGCCAACATGGTCACATTAAAAGTATTGCCGCCCAGGTCATAGGCAAGGTACTGTTCGATTCACACACTGCTGCGCTGCTGAGAAGTGCTGGAAGCATCTTACACTGCCCACCAGTTGACCTCACACTTGCTCTGGACGGTAAAATGGAAAGTAAGACTTCATGCCTATTCACTCTTTGGCTTCTCTTACTGAGGCTGCCATTACCCACTGCATTGTCTTTTTTTTTTTAAACGACCTGGGCACACCTTTGTGCTCTCCACATAGAATATTTGTGACAACGCCACGTTCATTTGCTTTGCAAATGTTTATTTCCAGAACCCACCCTTTAAATCTGCTCCTGTTTTATTTTATTTTAAAACTATCTGCATTTGAACCCTTCTCCATTTGTTACTACCCCTTGTGCAAGCATTGCTGTGTTACAGGTTTCTAGTTTGCAGCAGTTTTTCAGGATGCTTTTCTCAAGATGCTTGTACCTGAATGTAGAGCACCCCTAGGTTTCCTGTCTATTATGTGAAGAAGCTAATGGCTTATGATGGTTTATTTTTTTTATTTTATTTTTTTTAGAAAATACAAAACATTGTCACATTTGGGAACAAAATTGGTCATTCTCGTCCATTATGCATTTTTTCAGGTTGCTGCCAAAACATTGCCTTTTTATAAGGAATATTTCAATGTCCCGTATCCACTTCCCAAGATCGATCTCATAGCAATTGCAGACTTTGCAGCAGGTAAAGTTTATATTTTTGGCCTTGTTTTACTACTTTGCTGAAGTGTGATGGGCCTCTCCTTCAAAATATTTTCCTTCTTTTCTAAAGGAGCCATGGAGAACTGGGGCCTTGTCACGTACAGGTAAGTGCTCAGTGGTCTTGTTTCAATTGAATTAACCTATGTATTTCTATATTAGCAGTTAAATATAGTTTGTTCTGTATAATAGAAGTTCCTCCACGGCTTCTCAAAACTACTTATTTAGAGGTGTATGTTCCAATATAAAATCAAATCTGCAGCTCTTCTAGGGTGACCCCTGAATTGGTATACATATTTTATTACAATTCCTACATATGGATTCTAAACCTTTGGAGCTGTTCTACCTACACGTGGACCCAAATGCTAAAAATGTACTGTCTTGCCTATACCTAGTTTTAGGAGTTCCTCCTATGTTAAAGTGACATCTGAAAGGCTAGCTAATCGGGAGGTCCTTCAATTGCTAGCTACTGAATTCTCCTCAGTCCATTTTGGTGCCTTATAAACTCCCACACACATTCTGGAGCATGGGTTATAGATCTCCTGCTGTAGGACATTTGTCATGCAGGCCATTTTGTTTGATCTCTTGTGCATCAGTGTTTGCGGTCTCAGTGCTTGGATCCAGCTTACATTTCCGTTTTCGCCACATTCTCCACACAAGTTTTATCTGGACTCCGTTTTAATCTTTTTTTTTTCTGAGGGTCGATCGTTCTTTTTAACTAGATTGCATTTATTTTGAGTACACTTTCCCCTTTTCAAGAGTTCTGTTAGGAGTCCACAATCTCATTTACTCGTTATGATATTAAAATTACATCTTTTGCCTTTGTCTGCTTCTTCCCCTCTGGATTACTTACATTCTTAATAACGACCTTATCTCAGTTTTACCATGTTTCTCCCACACCCTGCTTACATGAACTGTAGTCTATGTTGGGTTATTATTTTTATTTAATTTAAAATTGTATTCAGCGCTGGCCTTAACCAGAGGGTCTCGGAGCACCTCACAAAGTTCAAATTGCAGAAAGTGAAAATAGTTACAATGTTTTCAGAACCGGATTAGAAGGTTAAGAAAGGAATGGGAGGGAAGATGGTGTTTCCAGTGGGGTATGGACAAAGGGATACATTTTTGAGGCTTTTGTGGAATTTGATGATGGAAGGTGCAGCATAGGTGTGGCGTGGACAGTGTTCCCTTCTTTTGGTGCCTGTTGGGCAAGGTTTATATTTTGAAGGGATTGTGTCCTTCGATGTATTCCTCATCTTAGATATCTCCTTCCAGCTCTGCTGGCCTCGGAACATTTTTTCTCTCTAGAGGGCGCTGCGCGTCGACGTCCTCCGAGTCGATGTCCCTAGACAGCCGCCGTGTCGACGTCATCCTGCCTATAAAGGCCGCGCGCAGCGTCCGTTGCTCAGTTCCGTTTTTCCGCGCTTACTCCGTGCCTCGGAATACCGTTGCTCAGTTCTTGTTAGATTAATCCTATTTACTTCGAGTTATTCGATCCGTACTCGATGGCTTCCTCGTCGGGACCGACAACTCCTCGATCCGGCTTCAAAAAATGCCGAGATTGTGGGAAAAAGATGTCGCTGACTGACCCTCACAGAGTTTGTCTGTGGTGTTTGGGAGCTGAACACCATTGTTAGGAATGCGAGGACTGTATGTCCATGACAGTTAAGGCCCTGAAGGAGCTTTGGTGGGAAGTTGGAGAAAGGTAAGACTTTTAAAGCTTCTTCTTCGTCGACGAAGTCGAGACACTAGTCTCCTCGTCACCATTCGCGCTCCAGGTCTAGGAGTGGGTCTCATCACTCCTCAAGATCGAAGCACTCGAAGAGGAGACGTCGAAGATCCCCTTCTCCGTCTTCCTCTTCCTCTGTTTCGCCAAAAAGAATCTCTTGCCCCACGAAACATAGTTCCCGGGCTGAATGGGAGGAATTCCGCAAAAATATGATGAGCGTCTTCGAGAAAGCGGCCTCGACCCCCCTCGAAGACTGCCGAGAGCGATGCTCTTGTCGAAAGACCCGAAGGTCAAAAACGCTGCGAGTCGCAGTACCCGGCGAAGGAAACCTCTCGAGCGCGTCTCGAACCCTCAAGTAGGACTATGACCTCCAAACCTTCCTCGAAGGTTCCGTCGACACCGTCGACGAGGGTTCCGTCGAGGTCCATGTCTTCGACGCCGTTGTCGAAGGGACCTTCGACACACAGGTCTGTCGACTCGACGCCAGCTTCGACACCGGCATCGACGCCAAGAAAAGTCACGGTTACGACACACCCAGTGACGATCCCCAGGTCCTCGACGTTGATGACTTCGAGATTGTCGAGTAGAATTCCAATTCTGTCGAGGTCTTCGAGGCCGCCGCCTTTGTTTTCGACGCCACGCTCGAAGCCTTCAACGTCGGCGTCGACGACATCGACGTTTTCGAGGCCGATAATGACAAGTTCGGCTCCCTCTGCCTTGGAAATGGGATTTACTCCCTTTATGAGTTCAGAACAATTGAGAACTATGTCCTCAATTTTGGAAGAGGGTGAATTAACAGGAAGACACATTTGAGTTGCAGGGACCTGTAACCCCAATTAGAGAGGAAATTTCCTCTGAAGAACGCAGGTTAAAGGATCTTCATGATTCCTTACATGAGGCAAGTGGGTTAGACACTTCCCCTGAGGTGGAATTTGCTAGGCCAGACCCGGGGGAGCATGCTGAAACCCCCTATAGAGAGCCTTAATGGCCAGGATCACAGAGTTCATGGGGTGGTCTGCACCTTCAGAATCTTTCCAACAAGATGACCTCACGGATATTCTTGACAAAGGCCCACAGGAGGATCCTGTGGTGCCTTTTCATAAAGCTCTTCAGAGGAAGATCATGACAAACTGGGAAACCCCATATGTAGTACCAGCAGTAAATAAAAAACTGTCTACAAAGTACAGGGTATCTTCTACAGACCCGGAGTTTTTGTCTAAACACCCATCCCCAGAAAGTCTGGTGGTACAGTCAGCATCCGACTCCCTTTCGTCCCATAGGAACCTCTGCGAGGGGCAAGTCCTTTCGCTTCTACTCCGCATTCGGAAGAGGTAGAGGACCACCGGCTCAAAGGGGACAAAGAAGAACTACCCGAGTTGGACGGGGTAGATATTCAAAAGCCGCAGCAACAGCAGGTGCCTCTTTACCATCGGCATCTGCATCAGCCGCCCCAAAACCACTCTGAGGACTTCCCTCACAGGACACCTGTAGGAGGCAGGTTGACTCAACATCTGGCGGTATGGCAGGCTATCACGTCAGATCCTTGGGCATTGGAAACAGTTGCCCAAGGTTACTGCCTGCCTTTCCTACGTATACCTCAGAGTCATCCACCGGGGATCAGCTCTCAGAAATCTCCAGATCCTCTCCTCTTGCAGGAAATTTTGGACCTGCTAGAGAAAGGTGCCATAGAACCGGTACCTGTAGCGGAGAGGAACAAGGGCTGGTACTCCCCTTACTTTCTCATTCCAAAGAAAGACGGAGGACTGAGACCCATCTTGGACTTGCGAGAATTGAACAAATTCCTCAGGAAAGACAAATTCAAGAAGGTCACTCTTTCTCAGATCCTCCAGGCCCTTCAGTTCCAGGACTGGTTGGTATCTCTGGACCTTCAGGACGCTTATTTCCATGTGCCTATCCATCTCAAACACAGGAAATACCTGAGGTTCGCAATTGGCAACTCTCACTATCAATTTCGAGTGCTGCCATTTGGGCTGACCTCCGCCCCGAGGGTCTTCACCAAGTTAATGTCGGTAGTGGCTGTATGTCTAAGGAGGGAAGGGATTCACGTCTACCCCTACCTGGACGATTGGTTGATCAGGGCTGTTTCTTCGGAACAAGCTCAGATCCAGCTAAATCACGTGTGCCACTTCCTTCACAGACTGGGCTTCTCCCTCAATTTAAAGAAGTCACAAATGATACCATCGCAGAGACTCCAGTTCATAGGAGCGATCCTGGACACTTCCCTGGGAAAAGCCTCGCCACCAGAGGTGAGGGCTCAAGATATTCTACAGATGGTTACCAAGTTCCAACATGCCCAACGTCTCCCAGACTTCGACTTTTTGAGGTTGCTAGGCCTCATGGCATCCTGCATTTTCCTAGTGCCAGAGGCTCGCCTGAGAATGAGATCCCTCCAGTGGGCACTGAGGACTCAGTGGGCACTGAGGACTCAGTGGTCACAATTCTCAGGGAGAATGACAGATCTTCTTCAGGTTCCCGGCAGGGTGGGCCTGTCAGTAGAACATTCTGAAAGGAGAACAGTTTTGGCAACCCTGGCCGGATATAACAGTAGTCACGGATGCCTCACTCACGGGGTGGGGAGCCCACGCCAACGACTTAACCATCAGCGGTCGTTGGTCTCCATCGGAGTCCAGACTACATATCAACCTGTTAGAGCTGAGAGCCATCAGACTTGCGCTGAAGGCGTTCCTGCCAGCTGTACAAGGGAAGAACGTCCTGATAATGATGGACAACACGGTGGCCATGCATTACCTCAACAAAAGAGGAGGCGTAGGATCACTACCCCTGTGCAGAGAGGCGATGCAGCTCTGGTTTTGGGCAATCCGAGAAGGAATCTCTCTATCGGCAGTTCACCTAGCCGGAGAGAAGAACTTGACAGCAAACGCTCTGAGCAGGCAGAACACAGTCTCCCACGAGTGGGAGCTAGCTCAGGAAGTCCTTCAAGAGATCTTCGCCCTTTGGGGAACCCCTCAGGTAGATCTGTTCGCCACCAGCCTAAACAGGAAATGCGACCTGTTCTGCTCAAGGGAATTTCCCCAGAGAGGAGCTCTGGGAGACGCGTTCATAGTGGACTGGGAGTTTCCGCTTCTGTACGCGTTCCCACCGGTCCCTGTCATTCCTCAAATGATCAGGAGGTTGAGAAGGTTCCGGCGAACCATGATCCTAATTGCCCCGGATTGGGCCAGGAGAACGTGGTACCCGGACCTTCTAGACTTGTCCATCTGCCCTCCAATTCGACTTCCACTCAGAGAGAACCTACTCTCACAGAAGGGAGGTCAGGTTCTCCATCCAGACATCAAAACCCTCAACCTTCACGCTTGGCTTCTGAAAGGCTGAGGTACAAGGATTGGGACCTCCCTGATGATGTTATGGAGGTGTTGCTTTCGGCAAGGAGGCCAGCAACAAAGTCTTTATACCGCTGCCGTTGGAACAGATTTTGCAGCTGGTGTAGAGAACAGAATATCGACCCTTTTTCATGTGGTACACCAATGGTTTTGTCTTTCCTACTATATTTGGCAAATTCAGGCCTTCAAGTTGGCACCATTAAGGGCTATCTCGCAGCGCTATCCATCTTTAAGCGTACTGCGGAAGAACCATCCTATTTCAAATTACCCTTGGTAATACAGTTTCTAAAAGGGTTAACCAATGTTTATCCCCCAAGACCATTCCAAGTTCCCCTTTGGGATTTAAACTTAGTACTAACTTTCCTGATGGGCACACCTTTCAAACCTCTCCATTCTTGTTCGTTAAGATTCCTTACCCTTAAAACTGTTTTATTAATAGCACTTAAATCTGCTAGAAGGGTGAGCGAATTACAAGCTCTTTCTTGTAAACCCCCTCACACATTATTTCACAAATACAAAGTTGTCCTGCAAGTGAAGCCTAATTTCCTCCCAAAGGTGGTTTCTGAATTCCATATCACTCAGAAGATTACCCTACCATCTTTCTATCCTCCTCCTCACCCGGGGAAAGAGGAAGAGAGGTTACACAGGCTAGACCCTAGGAGGGCTTTCAGTTTTTACATCAGTAGACTAGCCAGGATGAGACAGGCAGACCAGCTGTTTGTAGGTTACGCAGGTCACAAGCTGGGGTTACCAATAACTAAGCAGACCATTTCCAGGTGGATCATTCTAGCCATTCTGGAATGTTATAAACTGGCAGGGAAAGAGCCCCCTCAAAACCTTAGGGCTCATTCGACCAGAGGTATTGCAGCTTCATTGGCCCTCAAAAGAGGCGTGCCAGTTAAAGACATCTGTGCGGCCGCTACATGGTCGTCTGTCCATACCTTTACACGTTTTTACAATTTGGATTCCTCCTCTAGTCAAGAGACTAGGTTTGGAAGGGCTGTACTGCATTCTATTCATCAATAGAAGACAGCGTGAAGTCAGTACTCCCTCCTCCGATAATAGAATACTGCTATGGGAGCCTATCTAAGATGAGGAATACGTTGGAGGACACAATCCCTTCGAAGAACAAGTTACTTCTTACCTTGTAACGTTCTTTCGACGGGATGTTCCTCCGACGTATTCCTCATCGACCCTCCCATCCATCCACGCAGATCTACTTCCCTTGTTGTTGCAGCTTACGCTCCTTCAGGGTGATTAGTTTAGTCCAGAAAGTATTATTGTGGGCTACAAAACGGAACTGAGCAACGGACGCTGCGCGCAGCCTTTATAGGCAGGATGACGTTGATACGGCGGCTGTCGAGGGACATCGACTCGGAGGACGTCGACGCGCAGCGCCCTCTAGAGAGAAAACATTTTCCGAGGCCAGCAGAGCTGGAAGGAGATATCTAAGATGAGGAATACGTCGGAGGAACATCCTGTCGAAAGAACGTTACAAGGTAAGAAGTAACTTGTTCTTCTGTGCAGATTATCTTGCAGAGTAGGATGTGTATAAGATTTTGGTTTGCTTGTCCGGTGTTTGTTTTGAAGGTAGGATAGGGATTTTAGTTGGATGGCCTAGTATAAGATGCAGAGCCCTGTGAAAACGATTTTCTGGGGTATTGGTAGCAAGTGGAGCTGGAGTGATGTGTGTGTGTTTGGATAGGTGTTGAGTCCTGCTGCTGCTTTCTGTATGGCTTCCACTGGAGTGAGTACGTTGTTGAGGAGTCCAGTAAGGATAGCATCGCTGTAGTCCAGCTTGACAAGAACTAGTGCCTCCACTGTTATGGAAGTAGTTGGGGGAAGAATGCATCTCATTTTGCAATAATGCAGTACAGCTGTTGCACGTTTTGGTGGCTATGACAAATGGCACTTCTACTGTGTCCCTCACCACCGTAGTGGTCTTACAGCATCTAACCTGTTTTGAGCGATTTCAGACCTGAATTTCAGACCTTAGTTTTGCAGGCTGAAAGGAAAAGTGGTGGGGGATTGAGAAAGAATTTTATGTATAAGACAAAACAAGGTTAGCTGGACCCGGGAGAGAGCCAGGTTTGCCAAGCCAGCTGATCCGTAGAGTCTGCGCCAAGGTTTGTTTGTGTATAGAAGTGTGCGTGGAGTTAAAAACATGGGGTATGGGATAAAATGGGGGGGGGGGTAGAAATGTTGGACTTAGGTATCAGAGGCAATAACCAGACTTGAATTCATTGCGGTTTAATGTGTTATGACAATATTCAATTTGTTAAAAACCTAATCTTGCAATCTGTGGAGAATCTGAGGGGATTCCCCCCACAAACCTTGTCTGGGACCCTTATCTGGCTAGGGAAGGGCAGGCAGTCTCTGATCCTGACCCTGGGGGTGGTGCACATGCAAGAAGATCACATGGGGCGGCAAGGGAGGGGGAAATCGGAACAGGAAGACTGGGAGGAGCCCCTTTTAACTGTCCCAGTATCCCTGCCCTTCTGCTGACCTTTTGCCAATTAAAAGTGGGACAAACCAATTTCTTGAAAATGGCGTACATGTCCCAGAATCCCTCGGGGACTCTGACGAAGAGGGCTAAAGACGCATGCAGAGGTAAAGGACAGGCAAGCAGGCCTAACCTTTGCCAGGGTCAGGCAATTAACACTAAAGGCCTGTACATGAAGCCTATTTCCCCACCTGAGAGGCATAAAAGTCTGCAGCTGAAAGAAGCTGGAGCAGAAGCTGTGAGGTCGGCAGTAGAAGAAGCAGAGCATGAGCTGGCAGTTCACAAGGACGTATGACCACTTGAGGGATGCTGGAACTAGAGAAGAACTGATTCTCCAGCATGGGGTCTGGCATGGATTCACATGCTCATGAATATTCCCCGTCGTCAGGCTGGGAATCCTCGGTAAAGAAAAAACCAGTATCAGTTTCGTTTCTGATCTGTCTTTCGTAGTAATAACCAATCACTGGTCTCTGCGTCATACTGACCACAGCCAATGACTGCCCTCTACCTAAGCACCGCCTCTGGCAGCCATCTTCAGATTTTTACCGCACGTTCATGTGTTGGGATCCTCGTGCTATTGCTCTCGAGCGTTAGTGCTATTTTTCGCGCTTTTTCACAAAAAACTTCGATTCTTTCGGTCAAAAGAGCCTCAAGCTCCACCGATCCTACATCCGATCAACGGGGACCCGTGTCGGATTCATCTGTGCCCCTCAAGGGTGAAGATTTCGTCGAGCTACACTTCGGAGGACTCCAGAAGCTTCTCAGGCCCGGTCTCGGAGATGGCCCAGGAGAAGGGAAGCTCGACGCCCGGAAAGCTGTTCAGGGTCTGCCCTGGATGCCAGCTGCAGAACGTCTTCAAGGAGGACGAACACTCTTTCTGCCTTTACTGCCTTCATGAGGACAAGACGCACGTGGAGAAGGACTGTGCGTTTTAAGGCAACATGTCGGAACGGACCATGAAGGACCGCCATCAACGTCTCGCCAACTGGCTGGAGGGTAAGAGCCCGTCTGGCGAGAAGAAGAAGAAATCCGAGCGGTCTTCTAAGACCTTTGAGGGCGCCCCGGCGACGGGGGCCCAACATAAGGCCAAGCACCGCGAGTCCGCTGGCACCGGGAGCGCCGAACGGTCGGGCTCTACGGGCGCCAGGCAGGGCGCACCCTCCCCGGCACCATCAACCACGAGCCAACGCTCTGGGTCGGGTAAGAGGAAGGCCGAGCACCCGGCGAAGCTCCTGGAGAGGCCCCGGTCGAGCTCTAAGGCAGAGGAGGAGCGTGGCAGTGCCCCCTCCCTCAAGGATAAGGCGGTGAGCGCACCTAAGGTGGTGAAGGCCTTGATCCATCCGACCAAGCCCTCTATCGAAACGGTCGCGGCGGCCCTGGCTCAGCCTGTGGTGGCTACACCAGTGGTGGCGACCTCAGGGCCCAGAATCTCCCTGCCTCCGCGGAGGGAGTCTTCCTTTGTGCCCATCGATAGGACCCCCGTGAAACCCTCCGTGGGGAAGAAGGGGGGGCAGGGCGTCGTCGTAGATTCGGCCTCAACCTCAGAAGAGGAGCTGATCGAGGTCTTAAGCCACGGCCTAGGCGTGGAAGAAGGCCAGCCCGTCGGAATGGACCCCGACGCAGGTGACGACGACGACATCGTCGAGGATACCGACGGGGCCCCTGCTCGCCCGTCGGATTCCCCTCTGCCAGCGCCGCAAGACAACTCGGCGGCCATTTTGTTGGCCATACAGTCCTTATGCTCCGAGATAAGGACGAGGCTACCGTTACCGACGGAGGAACCTCTCCCGTCGGGGGATCCAGAACCGGGACCTTCTGGTGTTCCCCCCACCAAGAAAAGAAGGATCCATCCACCACCTCCTTTTCAACCGTCGCGCCCCATCCAGCCCTCCTCCCCGTCCACCCGAGGGGATGATACGGGGACTGACACGGCAGCGACGGGTACGGACGACGAGGCATACGACGAGGATTTTCCGTCGTCGCCTCCCACCAGGGCTTCTCCGCCCGACGAGATCGGATCTTTCCACTCCATGATCTCCAGGGCTTCCGAGCTTTTCCAACTCTGCCCTGAGGAGAAGAAAAAGGAAGGCTTCCTTTATCAGCGGCGCGAGGCCAAGAGGAAGACGGTCCTCGCAGTGCCTCTGTTGGACGACATTTGGGATGAGGGCCTTTCCCTCCTCAAGAACCCTTCCACGACGCCAGCTAGAAGAGACCGGTACGAGAAAAAGTACCGGGTCCCGGACACGGCCCCCCTATGCCTCCGGGCGCAGCCTACCCCGGACTCCGTCGTCTCCGCGGCAGCCAGGAAGAAAGCGGGGGGGGGGTGCGGCCTCCACATCAACTTCCCCGCCGGACGGCGAGGGAAAGAAATTGGATGCTATGGGACGTAGAGTCATCTCGTCGGCAGCGACGACGATTAAAGCGGCCAACGCCTTGGCTATCGTGGCCCGCTACGACAGGGAGCTCTGGTACAAGTTAGCTCCCCTGCTGGATTTTCTGCCGGACGACAAGAGGGCGGAGGCCCTTGAGATCCTGCAGGAAGGTGAGGTGGCGTCGGACCACGCCATCACCGTGGCGACGGACATCGCCGACACTGGGTTCCGCCAGCTGGGCAACGGCGTTTGCCTTCGACGTCGTGGATGGCTCAAAGCTACAGACTTTCGGCAGGACGTCCAGACCAGAGTCCTGGACATGCCCTTCGACGGGAACAACCTGTTTGGGAAGACAGTGGACGATTCCCTTCAGGCCATCAAGGCGGATACTGAGACGGCCAGGGCCCTTGGAGTCCTGCAGCAACGACGAACGCCCTTTCGGAGCGGCGGAGGCAAGGGCGCCTCCAAAGGTTCCGGCGGCGGTTTCGCTTCCTACCGTCAAGCGGCCCGCTCGTCGTCGCAAGAGGCCTACAGAGGACGAGGCAAGTCTAGCGGACCCCGCCGTCGTCGCCAAGGAGGTCAAGGCGGCAAGGCCGCGTCCAAGCAGGATTGAACCGGCCGTGGGGTCGGGCCCCCACCGAAGCACCCCGGTGGGAGGCCGGCTGGCGGGCTTCGTCAGCGTGTGGGAGTCCATCTCCACCGACCGTTGGGTGCTAGATGCCCTGGCCCGGGGCCACGCGCTCGAGTTTCAAAGAAGGTGCCCGCGCGTCCCCCCCGTGGCCAGGAAAGAACTTCACGTCCCTCAACTTCTCCTGGAGGTAAAGGCGATGCTCAGAAAGGGCGCCATCGAACTCGTCCCAAAGAGGCTTCGGGGCTCCGGAGTCTACTCGCGATACTTCCTCGTGAAGAAGAAGACGGGAGGATGGCGCCCCATCCTAGACCTGCGACGTCTGAACAAGTTCATCAAGGCGCAGAAGTTCCGGATGGTCACCCTCCAGCACGTCCTGGGTCAGCTGGAGGAAGGAGACTTCCTATCGTCGTTGGATTTGGAGGATGCCTACTTCCACATTCCCATCCTAAAGGGGCACCGAAAATTCCTCAGATTCGTGGTCCAGGGGCGTCATTACCAGTTCAAAGCCCTTCCCTTCGGACTACGGTCGGCACCCAGGGTATTCACCAAGTGCCTCGCACCGGTGGCGGCGCAGCTGCGCCGCGAGGGGATTCACGTCTACCCCTACCTGGACGACTGGCTCATCCGCGCCAAGACGAGGGAGCTCGCCGTGGTCCACACGGCAAGGACCGTCCAACTCCTCACGGACCTGGGATTCTCCGTAAACTACGCCAAATCCCACCTGGTGCCCGCGCAAGTCGCACTGTTTCTGGGAGCGAGGCTCGACACAGTGTCCCTTCTGGCCTCCCCGTCGGAGGAGAGGACCAGGACCATCTTGGGCAAGGTGCAACGGATGTTGGTGGCCGACGCGGCCAAGGTGAGGTCCATCAAGTCCCTCCTCGGGATGATGTCTTCCTGCATCTACCTCATTCCCATGTGCAGGCTCCGGATGCGCCCGTTGCAAGAATTCCTGGATGCGCGCTGGATCCAGACGACGGGCAGCTTCGAGGAAAGGATCAAGCTCGACGAGAGTTTCCGACGAGCGATACGGTGGTGGGGCACCCGCGCGCATCTGACGGCGGGCATGGACTTCCAGACCCCAGCCCACCAGGAGACTGTGACCACGGATGCCTCCCTGGAAGGGTGGGGAGCGCACACCGAAAATCTGCACGCAAGGGGACTCTGGCTCCCGACGGAGAAGTCCCTGCATATCAACGTCCTGGAGCTCCGTGCAGTGTTTTGGGCCCTCAGGTCCTTCCTTCCGTCCCTCAAGGGCAAGGTGGTGAGGATCTTCACCGACAACACCACCACCATGTTTTACATCAGGAAACAGGGCGGAACCAGGTCCCCAGCGCTGTCCAAGGAGGCGCAGGACCTGTGGCATTGGGCCGTCGCCCAAGGGATTTTTTCTGGTGCCGTTTCATCTGGCAGGGATAAAAAACACCATCGCCGACTCACTCAGCAGGGAGCTGCGCTCGTGCCACGAGTGGGAACTACGGCAGGATCTGGTGGATCGCCTCTTCCGACGGTGGGGCACACCCCAGATCGACCTGTTCGCGACGGCGACAAACACCAAGTGCCGGAGGTTCGCCAGCAGGTTTCCCCAGACGAGGAGCATGGGCGATGCTTTCTCGTTCCCCTGGGAGGGCCTGTTCCTCTACGCGTTCCCTCCCTTGCCTCTGCTAATCCGGCTCGTCAACCAGCTCAAGAGGTCACGGTGCAGGATGATCCTCGTCGCACCTGCGTGGCCGAGGCAGATATGGTTCCCGGACCTTCTGGACTTGTCAGCGTCCCCGCCGATCAAGCTGCCGGCGGACGCGGATCTACTCTCCAGGGAAGGAGGCGCCATCCTCCACCACGACCCGAAGTCGCTGAACTTGCAGGCCTGGCTCCTGCAGCGCTAGAGTTTGGAGGATACGACATACCGGCCGATTGCAGAGAGGTTCTTGCAAAGGCCAGGGCGTCCTCGACTCTTAAATGCTACGGACACAAATGGAAGAGGTTCTCTGTCTGGTGCCACGCACAGAAGATTAACCCTCTACGGATTACGGCTCCCCAAGTACTGCCGTACCTGCTGACGCTGGCCAAAGCTGGTCTGGCACACGCGTCCATCAAGATTCATCTTGCTGCGATCTCCCGATACACCAGAACCACGGGGCGGACGTCCTTGTGGTCTCATCGTCTGGTGAAAGAGTTCATGAAGGGACTGTTCAGATCGTTCCCGCCGGTGAAGGCTCCGGCCCCGGCGTGGGAGCTCAACGTGGTGCTGACCAAGCTCATGGGACCTCCGTCGAGCCTCTGCACTCGGCCCCGTTGAAGTTTCTATCGTGGAAAACAGCTTTTCTTGTGGCCATCACCTCCGCACGACGAGTGGGAGAGATCCAGGCCCTTTCCTGCAAGGCCCCGTACTTGACTTTCCACGACACGAGGGTAGTGCTCAGGACGCACCCCTCCTTCATGCCCAAGGTGCCGTCGGACTTCCATCTCAACGAACCCTTGGTGTTGCCTGTGTTCTTCCCGTCGCCTTCGTCGCCGGCTGAGAGGACTTTGCACTCGCTGGATGTGGCTAGAGCGCTGAAGTTCTACGTAGACCGCACAAAGTGTTTTCGGAAGACGTCACAACTCTTTGTGAACTTTGGACCTGTCAATCAGGGGAAGGCTCTCTCGAAAGCTTCCATTTCCAGATGGCTCTCCGGCTGTATCATGTACTGTCATCGGTTGGCAAACCGACCGCTGCCTGGCCGTCCGAGAGCCCATTCCACCAGAGCGATCGCAGCTACCACGGCGTTCCTATCTGGTGTGCCCCTGCTGGACATATGCAGGGCTGCTACGTGGAGGTCGACGCACACCTTCACGAAATTCTACTGCGTCGACCGGGATTCCAGGGAGGAGTCCAGGGTCGGCCAAGCAGTGCTGCGCAACCTGTTCGCCTGAGGTGAGCCTGGTGAGGAGGTAAGATGCTTAATGTTGAGTTTATGTGATGCTTAATGTTGAGCCTTTGCCACCTCCCGTGGTTGTGCATGTGTGTACTGCTATGTATTCTTTATTCATGAGCATGTGAATCCATGCCAGACCCCATGCTGGAGAAGGAACAAGTTACTTACCTGTATCTGTTGTTCTCCAGCATGGGTCTGGCATGGATTCACATGCGAACCCTCCCGCCTACCCCTCTGCGGCTCTTCACTTGGTCATACTGCCACTTCACGTGCTTCCAAATCTGAAGATGGCTGCCAGAGGCGGTGCTTAGGTAGAGGGCAGTCATTGGCTGTGGTCAGTATGACGCAGAGACCAGTGATTGGTTATTACTACGAAAGACAGATCAGAAACGAAACTGATACTGGTTTTTTCTTTACCGAGGATTCCCAGCCTGACGACGGGGAATATTCATGAGCATGTGAATCCATGCCAGACCCATGCTGGAGAACAACAGTTACAGGTAAGTAACTTGTTCCTTCTCCAGCATGGGGTCTGGCATGGATTCACATGCTCATTAATATTCCCCGTCGTCAGGCTGGGAATCCTCGGTAAAGAAGAAATCAGTTTCAGTTTCGTTTCTGAACTGTCTTTCTCCTAATAACCAATCACTGGTCTCTGGGTCATACTGCCCCCAGCCAATGACTGCCCTCTACCTAAACCCCTCCTCTGGCAGCCATCTTCAGATTTTTACCGCACGTTCAAGTGTTGGGAGTCCTCGTGCTGTAGCTCTCGAGCTTTTACTATGTTTTGTGAATTTTCAAAGAGATTTCATATTTCGGTTAATCGAGCCTCAAGCGCCACCATTTCTACTTCAGATCAACAGGGACCCGTTTCGGATTCTTCAACGCCCCTCAAGGGCGGAATTTTCATCGAGTTTCACTTCTCAGATGCTTCCAGAAGATCTTTGAGGCCTACCCCGCGTTGACATGGCCCAGGAAAAAGGAAACACGACGCCCAGACCCAAGCTCTTCAGGAGCTGCCATGGATGTGGACTGCAGAATGTCTTCAAGGAAGATGAACATTCTCAATGTCTCGACTGCCTTCATGAAGACAAAACGCACGTGGAGAAGGACTGTGCGTTTTGCAAGAACGTGGACGATGAGGGATCGTCGTGACCACCTACCAATTGGCTGGATGGGAAGAGCCCAGCAGCGGGTGAGAAAAAGAAGTCTGAGCGGTCTTCTAAATCCTTTGAGGGTGACCCGCTGACGGGGGCCCAACAAAAGGCTAAGCACCGCGAGTCCGCGGGCACCTGGAGCGGCGAACGGTCGGGCTCCTCGGCTGCCAGGCAGGGCGCAATTTCACCAACGCCATCAACCACGAGCCAACGCTCTGGCTTGGGGAAGAGGAAAGCTGAGAACCCGGGTAAGCTTTGGGAGAAGTCCCGGTCGATCCCGACGAGACGGAGCAAGGCGGTGACCCTCTCCTCAAGGTGAAGGCCTCAAGCGCCTCCGAGGTCGTGAAGGCCTTGATTCACCCGACTAAGGCCTCGATCAAGGGAGTCGTGGCGGCCCTGGCGAAGTCTGTGGAGGCTACCCCAATGGGGGCGACCTCGGGGCCTAGAGTTTCCCTGCCACCGCGGAGGGAATCTTCTTTCCAGCCCATCGATAATACCCCAGTGAAAACCCCGGTGGGAAAAGAGGGGGGGCCCGGTGGCCATCACGGACACAGATACACACTCTGAAGAACTGGCTGGAGTCGTAAAGGTCCTGAGCAGGAAGGTCGAGGAGGTCCGGTCCCACGGGAAGGATCCCAAAGAGGCGGACCAGTAAAGTGACGGCAGTGGCGACGAACACGTGGAGGCAGAGGATTCCACTCCCTAACCGTCGCAGCCGGTCCCTGGGCCATAAGACAACTCGGGGGCAATCTTGATGGCGATCCAGGCCTTGTGTACGGAGATAAGGACAAGGTTGCCCTTGCCACCAACGGATGACCCAGCAGAGCCTGGACCGTCGGAAAGCCCTCCAAGCAAGCAGAGGAGAATTCATCTACCCACTCCTTTCCAGCCTTCTCTGCCCACACAGCCTTCTTCCCCGTCTCCTAAACCGAGGGATGATACGGGAACAGACATAGCCACGACGGGGACAGATGACAGTGACAGATGACAGTGGTGACGACGGGATGGACCTTCCATCACCACCTGCTCAGGCCTCCCCGCCCGACGAAATTGGCTCCTTCCACGCCATGATCGCCAGGGCATCCAAGCTCTTCCAGCTCTCCCCCGAGGAAGAGAAGAAGGAAGGTTTCCTCTATCAACGATGTAGGCCAAGAGGAAGACGGTCCTCTCGGTCCCGTTACTCGACGACATCTGGGACGAGGGGCTGTTGCTCCTGAAGAACCCATCCACGGCCCCTGCCAAGAGAGACCAGTACAAGAAGTACCGGGTTCCAGATTCCGCGCCCATGTGCCTTAGGGCACAACCCACCACGGACTTGGTTGTCTCCGCAGCAGCCAAGAAGAAAGCGGCGGGGGCGACGGCATCAATTTGGACATCCCCGCCGGACAGCGAAGGGAAGAAATTGGACGCCATGGGACGACGGGTCATCTCGTCGGCGGCGACTACCATAAAAGCGGCCAACGCTCTGATCGCTCCTCTACTGGATTTCCTCCCGGACGACAAGAGGGCTGAGGCCCTAGAGATCCTACAGGAGGTAGAGGTGGCGTCTGACCACGCCATAACGGTGGCCACAGGCATTGCAGACACTGGCTTCCGCTAGATGGTCAACAGCGTTTGCCTTCGCCGGCGCGGTTGGCTTAAGGCAACCGATTTCCATCAAGACGTGCAGACCAAGGTCCTGGACATGCCCTTCGACGGGAACAACCTGTTTGGCAAGGCAGTGGACGAGTCGCTGCAAGCCATCAAGGCCGACACTGAAACGGCTCGTGCCTTAGGCTTTCTTCAGCAACGACAGCCGCCCTTTCAGGGTTCCGGAGGCAAGCTGGATGTTCACCAAGGGATTTGGCGGCAGCTCCTCGACATATCGCCAGGCGGCTCGCTTCTCGTCGCAGGAGGCCTACAGGGGACACAGCAAGCAAGGAGGATCTTGTCGTCGTCGCCAAGGAGGCCATGACGACAAGGCCGCCACCAAGCAGGATTGAACTGGCCGTAGTGTCGGGCCCCCACCTGAGCACCCCGGTGGGAGGCCGGTTGGCGAACTTCATCAGCGTGTGGGAGTCCATCTCCACCGACCGTTGGGTGCTGGATGCTCTGGCCCGCGGGCATACACTGGAATTTCTAAGAAAGTGGCCCCGTATTCCACAGGTGGCCAGAAAGGAAAACCACGTCCCACAACTACTACTGGAGGTACGAGCGATATTAAAGAAGGGAGCCATCAAACTCGCCCCAAAGAGCCTCCGGGGCTCCGGAGTATACTCGCGATACTTCCTCGTAAGGAAAAGAACGGCGGTTGGCAACCCATCCTTGATCTTTGTCGTCTAAACAAGTACATCAGGTCGCAGAAGTTCCGGATGGTTGCCCTCCAGCACATGGTGGGACAACTGGAGGAAGGCGACTTCCTATCGTCGCTGGACTTGGAGGACGCCTACTTTCACATTCCCATCTTGAAAAAAAATCAAAAGTTTCTGCGATTCGTAGTCCAAGGACGACACTACCAGTTCAAGGCCTTTCCCTTCGGACTGAAGTCGACACCCAGGGTGTTCACCAAGTGCCTGGCACCAGTGGTGGTGTGGCTCTGCCTACAGGGAATCCACGTCTACCCTTATCAGGCCGACTGGCTCATCCTGGCGGAGTCAAGGGAACTTGCCGTCGAACACACAAGGAAGACCGTTCGACTGCTCACGGATTTAGGATTTTTGATCAACTTCACAAAATCCCACCTGGCACCGTTGCAAGTCGCCCTGTTCCTTGGAGCCAATCTCGACACAGTGGCGCGGCTAGCATCTCTGTCGGAGGAGAGGACGAAGGCCATCCTAGGCAAGGTGCAATGGCTGTCGACCATGGACGTGGCCAAGGTGAGGTCTGTCAAGTCCCTGCTCGGCATGATGTCTTCCTGCATTTACCTTGTGCGCCTTTGCAGACTACGGATGCGACCAATGCAGGAGTTCCTCGATGCCCGTTAGATGCAAGCGACAGGCAACTTCGAAGACAAGATCTCACTCAACGAGACCTTTCGACGAGCGATCCGGTGGTGGGGCACCCACGAGTTTGATGGCGGGTTTGGATTTCCAGACCCCGGCCCATCAGGAGACGGTGACGACGGATGCCTCCCTGGAGTGATGGGGGGCTCACTCTCGAGATCTCCATGCAAGAGGCCTTTGGCTACTGGAGGAGAGGTCACTTCAAATCAACGTCCTGGAGCTCCAAGCCGTGTTCTGGGCCCTCAGGTCGTTCCTTCCGCCCCTCAAGGGCAAGGTGGTGAGGATCTTCACCGACAACACCACAATGTTTTACAGCCGGAAGCAGGGAGGCACCAGATCCCCAGCCCTATCCAAGGAGGCCCAGGATCTGTAGCATTGGGCCATAGCCCAAGGGATGTTTCTGGTACCCTTCCACCTGGCAGGAATGAAAAACGCCATCGCCGACGCACTCAGCAGGGAGTTGCGCTCGTGCCACGAGTGTGAACTGCGGCAGGATCAAGTGGACATCCTCTTCCAACGATGGGGCAATCCCCAGATCGGCCTGTTCACGACGGCGGCGAACACCAAGTGCCAGAGGTTCGCTAGCAGGTTTCCCCAGCCGGGGAGCATGGGCGATGCCTTCTCGTTCCCCATGGACGGCCTGTTCCTGTATGCGTTCCCGCTGTTGCTTCTGCGACTCATCAACCAACTCAAACGGTCTCTGTGCAGGCTGATCCTCGTTGCACCGGCGTGGCCGGGGCAGATCTGGTTCCCGGACCTTCTGGACATGTCAGCATCCCCTCCCCCCGTCAAACTGCCGATGTACGTGGATTTCCTCGTCAGAGAAGGAGGCGCCATCCTCCAACCCGATCCGGCATTGCTGAACTTGCAGGCCTGGCTCCTGCAGCACTAGAGTTTGGATGGTACGATATCCCGGCGGACTGCATTGAGGTGCTTGCAAAGGCCAGGGCGCCCTTGACTCTCAAGTGTTATGGACACAAATTGAGAAGATTCTCTGTCTGGTGCCGTGCACAGAAGATTAACCCTCTGCGGATTACGGCCCCTCAGGTGCTGCTGTACCTGCTGTCGCTGGCCAAGGCGGGGCTGGCTCACACCTCCATCAAGATCCATCTAGCAGCGATTTCCCACTACTCCAGGACAGCGGGGCGATCATCTCTCTGGTCCCATCGCCTGGTGAAGGAGTTTATGAAGGGACTGTTCAGGTCATTTCCGCCGGTCAAGTCTCTGGCCCCGGCGTGGGAGCTCAACGTGGTGCTGTCCAGGCTCATGGGTCCGCCATTGAAGTTCCTGTCGTGGAAGACGGCGTTTCTTGTGGCCATCACCTCCGCACGATGAGTGGGAGAGATCCTGGCCCTCTCCTGTAAACCTCCATACTGGACTTGTCATGATACAAGGTGCTGAGGACTCACCCCTTCTTCATGCCCAAGGTGCCGTCGGACTTCAATCTCAACGAGCCCTTGGTGTTACCTGTTTTCTTTCTGTCACCTTCGTCGCCGGCTCAGAGGACTTTGCACTCGCTGGATGTAGCTAGAGCGCTGAAGTTCTACGTAGACCGCACAAAGTTTTTGGATGACATCACAGCTGTTTCTGAACTTTGGACCTGTGAACCAAGGGAAGGCCCTCTCGAAGGCTTCCATTTCCAGATGGCCCTCCGGCTGCATCATGCACTGTCACCGGTTGGCAAACCGACCTTTGCCCAGCCGTCTGAGAGCCCATTCGACCAAAGCGATCGCTGCTACCATGGCGTTCCTATCTGATGTGCCCCTGCTGGACATCTGCAGGGCTGCTACGTGGAGGTCGACGCACACCTTCACGAGATTCTACTGCGTTGACTGAGATTCCAGGGAGGAGTCCAGAGTCGGCCAGGCAGTGCTGCGCAACCTGTTCGCCTGAAGGTGGGCCTGGTGAGGAGGTAAGAGATGCTTAATGTTGGGTGATGAAATGCTTAATGTTGAGCCTTACCACCTCTCATGGTTGTGCATGTGTGTACTGCTATGTATTCTTGTATTCATGAGCATGTGAATCCATGCCAGACCCATGCTGGAGAACAACAGTTACAGGTAAGTAACTTGTTCCTTTCACCTGCAGGTTCTGTGCTCACAAACATGGTTTGGCTGTGGCTGAATTGGAAGAGACTAGGTCATTCCAGGTGCGCCCAATTGCTGTGAATGCAGAGCTGAACCCGTACAACCACCCGAGGCCCGTGTGCAGAAGCAAGCTGAGCGACATAGAAGAGGAGACCCACGGAGGTTGAGGCCAGATCGGAGACTCCCGTACTGTAGAGGGGTGTGGGTCCCAACAGTTCCTGAAGCAGTAGAAGCAGAAAGAAATTTGGGAAGTGGAAGTCACCCTCAACCATTGTCTTTGGAGCCGGTGAGTGAAGCTCTGTGCTCCAATTCACATCAAACGCCTTGACGGTAACTGTAACGATCTAAATTACCACTTGCATTGAAGTGAGAGCAAGCTAAACATTTTTGTTGAAGTGGAAAGTCTTTACAACAAAGGAATTGTTTCCTGCACATGTGGAAATCAAATTAAAGTGCCTGTGTAGAAGAAACACCTTAAATTTCCATTGTAGTACTAAAACAATTACCAGAGTGGTTGCATGCCTCCTGTTAAGAGGGAGAAAGGCAACGGTAATCACTCGAGAGGTAGCAGCTGACTTTCCCGAATTGTTAGAAGAAATACTTGCATCAGAGAAAGGTTGCGTGTAAGCAATTGATAATTCTGATTCACTTTGAAGCAGAACTCTATAGTAATAAAAGGGAACACAATTCTTTAAGTTGAAATTCCTCATCAAAGTGTCTTCACGTGTACCTTTTTGTTTCTTAGTGAAACACGATTCTTGTAACATTCATCACAAATACTTTGTAGTTGTAGAAGTTGCTGAAGTCATGCAAAGAACAAGCATTACCCAAGCCACTAGATTGCTCCTTTCTAAGGTAAATCAAGTCCTATTCAGACCTAAACACCAATGTTTTGAAGTTGTGGACGCTGTTGTAAATCCATAGCCCTCTGATAAAAGGGTGATCAAAATAAACAAGACTGGAAGAGTGGCAATACAGCTTTGGGGTAACGACTGGAAACAAGGTGTGCATAAAGCTGGGGGGAATGGAGCTGGGTGCATGTTAAAAGTAGTGATCAACAATCTGTGAAGGTGAGACTGTTGAAGCTGAGAGAGAGAAGCAGTTTAAAAACCATGACATGATGGAGGGTTTTGGCTGTGGACCGATATTCACCAAAATGGTTCTGGCAAATTACCAGCACCCATCTACGCAACTAGTGGTGAATGGCTACACCTCAGAAAGAATCAATATCCGGAGGGGTACTCGACAGGGGTGCTCTCTATCCCCGCTCATATTTGCCATGGCAATGGAACCATTTGCCTGCAGAATAAGGGAAGACCCGGGAATTAGAGGGGTGCGCACCGGGGAGATTCAAAACAAGATAGCCCTCTACGCAGATGATATCATGCTCTATATGGCAGACGCAAGACACACATTACCCAGAATAATCAGAGAACTGCAGAAGTTCGAAAAGACATCAGGGTTCACAATAAATTATTCAAAATCCAAAGCGCTGAATATAACCGAAGGTAGTGGGGACGTAGCTTTCCTGAAGGAACATTATCCCCTGAAATGAGGAAAACAGTCCCTCGAATACCTAGGAATCCATATCACTAGAACCGTGAAGAATCTGCTCAAGGCAAACATTACACCCCTATGGAAGCACCTGCAGGAAGACCTGCAGAGATGGGATGCCCAGGAATTGTCCTGGCTTGCTAGAATAGCAGCAATAAAGATGACCCTGCTACCCAAAGTACTGTATGTAGTAAGCTCAACCCCAGTGGTCATCCCCCCAAAACAGATCCTCGAACTCCAAAAGGCGGTGTTTAAATTCATCTGGGGAAATGAGAAGCCGAGGATTGAAAGCAAGCGTCCCCAGACAGCACGATCCTCCCCGCAATGAGAGACAATGAAGGACTCTCCCAAAATGGGAATAAGGCCAAGACAGAGTGCGGGTGAGCGTAAGTGGGAGTTTATCAATCAGAATTGGGCATGCAAAGAACTCTGAAAACTCCGAGAGCGCTCTGCCTGACAATAGCAAAGACAGGCGTATATATTTACAAAAAACGTCATCAAAACCTACATACTATAGGGGGCACAAGTTCTTTGGGATTGGGTGGCGACGACTAACTATAGGTGCTGCTGCGGTGTGGTTGGTCTTGGCTGGAGGACGTCACTGGTCACCCTCGTGGGTTGGGCTGGGCCTGGCAGGTCGGCTTGAGTTCATCCGGGCGGTGTTGGCGTGCCGAGGCGGCCTGTGGCAGAGATGAATGCCTTTTCTGACTTACTTGCCCTCTGCCATGCACACTGCAATCATTCAGTCATTTACAGTTCTATTCTCTTTAGTAAATCTTTCAATAGGTTAATGCAACACAGGAGGAATGCACCTTGTGAGGGGTCTGGAGATAATATATCGTGGCCTGGTTACTCGTGATCTGTTGACCGGGACCGTAGGTCGAGGGGCTAAGCTTCGGGGACTGGGGCTGGTGGTACAGGTCTTTCTGTCTTGTTAGAAGTGGTTATGGATGTTTCGCTGTGTGTTGTCAAAGTGTTGGGTGTCCTGATTGCACAGGGCCATAAGTGTGAGACAGTCCGGTGGGTTGTGGGGTTTACGAGGGGGTGCTTGAGTTTAAACTAAGGTTTACTACTGTGCTGTAAATAATGCAGGTGGCTGGCCGCGGCCTTGGGTGCTGCAGTGGGGCTACAAGTCTTTGAAGCGGCTCCAGTCGGGTCGGGGGAGGCGTGATAACGCAGAGCGGGGCTCTGTTCTCATGTCTTGGCAGCCTTCTGAGGGAGGGAGGGGGATACATCGAGACCTTGTACGTTTTCACAAAGGTATCTCCCTCGTGTGTTGCTGAATACAAGCAAAGACATCGCAAACATTTGAACACTTTCTATAATACTTATTTAAAATCACGTCAAAACATGCATTTAACCTTTGCTGGGTGCGTTTCGATTATACCCAGTTCGAGCATCATATTTGTACATTACACTCTAGCAGCTACAGTGTTTCAGTTACATGCATATACATTCGCAGTAAATGAGGTAGTGGTTAGATCAGTGGAGTACATAGAAAACGACCCGCCACCGTTCGTGACGGTGGTGGCATATGAGGGGCTCAGACATTCACACATGATACGTGCACTCTCGCGCATTCTTTAATGAGTTCATAGTATAGTTGCATCCGCTTTCTCGTGTACTCTAGCAGCATTAGCTTTAGTTATGGCGCGAAACCACGTGAGGTAGGCTGCCCAGTGATACACGCAACGAACAGATCCCTGGAGCGTTCCTTTATCATTGGCATCCACCTGCAATGGTGCGAGCTCGCCATAGCTTATATCATGGGAGCATACTCTCTCATTTTAATACATTCTACAGGCATTTGTATTTTGTGGAAGAAAGAAATAATGCAAGAGGTCTTTAATATATACATATATATAAAGACTGTCTGCCATCAGAGGACCATTTTACTGTTCTTCTCATTGTTCAGGCCTGCTGGCCGGGTCATGCTGATAGTGATGGTACACTGCGGGAGGTGAACTGTTACAATGTTAGCGTATTGCGCTAGCTCATGTCCGTCTTGTTCGTGGGAACGTGCTCGCAGCGGATCTGCCAGGGTGCTGCGGCAACAGGGATGCTCTCCAAGGGTGGGGGCCGCGCTACAGTGCGCTGAGCTCACACCATCTTTACCGGGCAAAGAATGGTTTTTGGGCCTAGCTAAATTTGTGTTGTAATCAATACATGTGGGCATTCGATACGTGTGGGCAATGTCTCCAGTGGGTGAGCCCTCCACCACCTGGGCCCGGGTGGCATGAGGGAACGCCCAATGGGCCATAGCCCTCACCAGGGAAGAGACGCAGGCGAGAGGGGTCTCCTGGACCAGTCCTCCCCTACAGGATCCAAAAAAGGATCCTGATGCGGCCCACACTACTTGGGGGGCTGGGAGTCCCGGATATGGGGAGATAAGTGTTAGCAGCCCAATTAGCACCAGCATTGAAATGTGCGGGTAAAGACCCTCTTCCAGGCTGGGGCAAAATAGAACAGACTGCGACAGATATCCCTTCGGGTAAGCTACCATTCCTAAAAACAAAAGCAAGAGATACGGGAGGTATCCTATTAGCAGCCACTAAAACGACCCTACACAGCTGGGATAAGGCTATCCGCAACAGGGGGGTCAAATTAGGTATGGGCCCACTATCCCTTATCGCGCATAATCTAGATTTCTCTCCTGGCCTTCACAAAAGATTCTGGGAAGGCTGGAACGAAGCAGACACATTGTCCCTACAAGATATGTATCAGGACGACGCCCCACTCACCTTCGAAGGATGTAAACATAGATTCGTCCTCGTCAAAAACCACAGATTTAAATATATTCAATTATGCCACTGGATCTCACACCCAGAGGTTAAAAGAGCAGGGTTACGACCCCCAGTGGGCCTAGAACTAACATTCCGGGAGGGGACACATGAAAAAGGGATCACTAGACTATACAAGCTACTAGATAAGGCGCAAACAGACGACTCCCTCCAGTACATGAAAGATTGGGAGCGGGACATAGGAGAGGAGATTACGCAGGAAGAATGGAGTCAAATCTGGAGGAGGGTGCACAAATTATCCAAATCCACGGCAATCAAAGAATCGGCATACAAACTATGTTACCGCTGGTATTTACCCCCAAGTAGAATACACAGAATGATCCCCATGTAGCCCCCAGAATGCTGGCGGCAGTGTGGAGAAAGAGGAGACATGTTCCATATGTGGTGGTCATGCCCAAGGATAAAAATATACTGGAAAGAAATACTGAGCCTGATCATGGACATAACGGGCGCAGACCTACCATAGTCCCCGAAAGCATTCTGCTGGGGGCAGTGGCAGAAGGGAACTATGCAGCCTGAGGGAACAGAGCAGCCCTCATAACCCACCTTCTGGCTGCAGCAAGGATGACAGTGGCCCAACGATGGAAGACAGTGGAGGGCCCTACAACTCCATGGTGGTGGGTGAAAGTGTGGGGAGTTATGGCAATGAAAAACATTTGCGCCACAAAATCAGGGTCATATCTGAAATTCTTAGCCATATGGGACCCACTCCAGGACTATGTGGGAGAGCTGGAGAATCAATACTTTAAACCCTGGGCTCTCAGAAACATCCATATCAGATAAAGGCAGCAGAAGATATGGCGAGGGGCTTCCTTTTGGAACTGTTCTGGTTACAAACATGGTTTTGATTGGTTCAATTAATAAAAGGAAGGGGGGGAGGGTAGGGAGGAGAGGGGGTGTGGGGAAAAGTGGGAAGACAATACTAGACTCTACAAGAAAGTTCAAGGGAGTTGAATAAAAGGTTCATGTTGATAACTATGTTCTTAACATAAGTTGTGACAGAAGCTCAACTATTGTCTTAAGTTAAAAAATGAAAATAAAGTTGGTTAAAAAAAAAAAACATGACCGATTCTAGTGGTAGTTGTAAGAGACTGAGGCAAAGAGGCTGCCCTTTCTTATGGTATAGGAAAGAGTGCCTTGCCCACCTGTAGAGGTTGAAGAGTCTGGTTTAAATTGCCTGATTCCTAAAGTTTCAAGTTGCAGTAGAAACAATAAAACAGCGGTTAGCTATAATATTGTCAAAGCGCCTTATATGGAATGTAGTGGAAGCAGTAGTAGACTGTGAAGCCAAGGAGCCTGCTTTCACAGTAACATTCGCAGAAGGGAATTGTCAAGGAGAAAGATACCTCCTTAGAAGATGCATCCTGACAAGTTATATCCAAGACGCTGCAGAGGGTACAAAAAGAACAGTTGTTGAAGCAGAAGTTGTACTTTTATTTTGTAATGTATCAACTGTATCCTGGAAGGTTATCGTCCAGGATTACCATTGATGCTGTTTTCTTTGTGGAGATTGGAACAGAAACTTTTCAACAAACGCAGAAGGGACTGTTGCCAATGGATTTTTGTTTGGATTAACTTTTGTTTCTTTGGAACCTTTCAAGAATTGTTTTTAAGATGGTTTACTTTTCTTGGGAAGAAATTGACATTGGACATTGCTGGGTAACGAGATCTACCCAGGACAGGTAGAAGTCATCCAAGATACTTGTTATTTGGTAGTAGTTTATTTATGTCGTCTATGCTTTTTTAGGACTGTTTTATTGTTTAGTGTAAGGGCCAGTTTTAGCTATGCTAGATTTTACCTTGGATCCTAGACTAGGTAGTGAATTCTCTGGTAGAGTAGGCTTAGTTCGTTTTTTTTTGTTGCATTTTTTGTTTCAAAATAAAATGTCAAATACTGAACTACAAGCAGTTGTCTACCTCGCATTACTGACCCCTCACAAATCCCACTTAATCAGGGTCATACTAGCATCTTTTAAGTCATTTAATGTTCATATTCAATTGTTTAATCCTGCAATGTTGTATTTCAAAGAGGACACAGGAAATCCACTTGATCCAGTGCATTTCGGTTGACCTCATCCATCAGGGTGAATTCATCCTAATCATATGCACAGTAACACTGTATTGAAATCCATAACTATTGCAAATGTATTTCCTGTAGGATCTTTTCACACATTCTGTAGGCATTGTTCAGACTTTTACGGGCATGCCCAGACATGGATCCCATGTCTTTGGGGCCTAGAGACCCAAGCTACACCTCACTGACTCACAATGACGCCGAAACAGGTATGGGCTTGCTTGTGGCCTCGTGCAGAAGGGATACAGCCAAGTAGTTTGGGCTGTTTTGTGGGTGGGACCAAGCCTGATTTGCACAATGTCTTCCCCTTTCTGTAAAGTCTTGGCATGAGAGGAACAGTGGTCTGAATGGTTTCCCGGGGCCATGCCAGATGTTACATTTAATCCTAAATCTTCCAGCCATCTCCCTTCTCCCATTTCTTTTGTTGTTGTTGCTGTTAATGACCGTCTAACTTGATAAAGGCACCACCGGTTGGGCTTAGCTATGTGCGTGGGAGTAGATCCCACCAGAGGTGTGGCCATGTGCGTTCTCACCCCAGGCAATGTGCTGGAAAGTTATTGAATCTGCTGTTTGGCAACAGATTCCTGTCCTGTTCCTTGGAGCGGGACTCTGAAAAATTAGAGGAAGGTAGAGGAGAAGTATTAATGCCTACTGACCTTTCTAACTACTTTTTCCGCATCTTGACTTCCGATTGACACTCCTCCATGGTTTGCTTATGAAAAACTCAGTCATACCTGTGAGAAAAGGAAAGCCTCATGGAGTTTAGAGGGCATCACCCAGTGGTTCTCAAAGTGCTGTCACATCTGAAAAAGGTAGGGCTGGAGATGCTGCCTGGATGTCGCATCGGAGTCCACTTACAGAAAGAATTCAAGATGGTGGCATGTCCATGTATAACCTTATAATAACTGGAAGTTCCGTGTGAGGTGGGTTGATTTCTTTATAAACTACTATGCAAGTGTTTCAGAAATTCTTGTTTCCTTTTGTTAACTTGGGGGTCCCTTGAGCTCTTTGTTGTTTTATTTGTTTGGTTCCTTTTCTTTTTTATTGGTAGAATGGCATCTACTGACATTCTACTGTAACTACTTTTTGGGTTCTCTACCACATGAATACTAGATCAGAAGTGTTCCTTGAGCATCCTTTTTTTTGTCCCTGGATATGTTTTCTCACCCTCATCGTGTTGGAGTTAGTTGGCAGCAGCTATATGTTTTTGGCTACACCAGCCTTTTATACTGTGTAGGTAGCCAAATGTTCATATATGGTTGTCATTGGGCTACCAAAGCATTTTAAACATCCTACACCCCAACAGTTTAGTTTTGTGGTCCTTTTTCTTTTTTTGGGGTAGTATGAGAAATAGCGCTACTGCCGATGCAGGCTATATACCTAGCCCTTGAAGATACCCTATTGATAACTATGAAAAAGGGTATGACAAATTTGTTACCCACCTCTGATCAATTTTGGAGCATGTTACTCGGAGCAGAATCACTTGTGGTGTTTGCAGCCGTTTACCACATATGGACCCGATCAAAGTACTACTATAAGCAATCCCCTGACATTTTAGGCAACACTTTTCAGGGTATGTTTAGAACTCCGTTCTTAATGTTTTTATCACTAGTGTTTTACAGTATTTTACTTTAAAATATCAATGTATGCAGCCTGTTTTTAATGAATTGATGTGTACATTAATACATTTTAAAGTATTTAACTGTTTCTGTATGCATGCATATTGGTTGTCATAGTGTAAAAGGTTGCTTAGAATGCCACCATATGAACCCATGACAACAACAAAAACTATTTGTGACTGGCATTCTGTTTAGGCTGGATGAGTCTCCAATACCCCTTAGTCTTCATCTATATTCCTGAATTCATACAGTTTGGCAGTTTGGCAGGCCAATTCTATCTGCTGAGATTTTGAAAGGTGCATGGTTTTGGATTGGTGGGCAGGGATGGGTGTGGGGGGCGGGGTGTGTGTGTGTGTTTTATATATTTATATATATATATATTTCTGATGTTTGTTAATCTGCTTAGAATCACATGCTGTGCATAGGTCCGACATCCAGTGGTCACTGCGGAGTATTGCATTTTGTTTTTCGTAGTCGAAAAGGGGACGTCGACAAGGCGTGTCTGTAACACTATCCCTATAGTGACGTGCGTTGTACCCACAATCCCTCACGCGTCGAGGTCCCTCAGATTGTTTTTTTCCGCCCAGTTTCTGGTCGCCTTTCGCGGAGCTCCTAGAGAGACATTGCTATACTTACCACGGACCTCGGTCCTTTTGTCATAACTTAATATACTGGTAACAATCCCTCCCCCTCGACGTTAGCTGTGAAGCTGTTTCTCCGCCGAACTATTTTCGACGGAGAGGAAGAGCGGAGGAGATCCTTCGGCGCTGCCGAACACGTGGCCTGGCCTCGACGGCCAACTTACAGTAGGGAGAGTGGGGGTTAGAACTTTGTCTCTTCTCTTTGAGAATGTCTTTCTTTCTCCCTTTTCTTTCCCTTGGGGTTGTTATCGCCAGCTATTATTGCCTCAGCTATGGAGAGGACACCATTTAAGTTTTGCCCACGCTGCAGGGGCAAATATACTTGGAAAGATAAGCACAAGCTCTGTAATCGTTGCTTACCCCTCGATCACATAGAGAACAGCTGCGCAGCCTGCAAGCTCGTAAAACCCAGGACTCTTAAAGAACGTAGGGTTAAGAGGTGGGCGGACTACGCGATGTCGAAGTCAGTTTCCTCACCCGCTGCCGCTGTTACTGAAAGTGACGAGGAGTGCGATAACTCGACGTCCGTTACGGAAGTCATGAACCCCCAGAAGGAGCGCTCCCGCTCCTCGTCGTCCGTCCCCGGCCCCGACGGGCTCGGCTCACGCCCTGCTTATGGGGATGAACACCCCGGCGACAAGGACGCACACAAACCCCATAAGGCTAAACACACTACCCACGGCTCTTCTTCGTCGAGAACGAAGGATCCATCAGCGCCGAAGGGGACGCAGGGCACTCCGGCGTCTACCGCAGACCGTAAAGGTCACAAGCCCCACCCGCAAACGCAGCCGCGACCAGCGATTGGGCTTCCATCTAACACGGGCGCTACCCCAAAAACATCCGACGCAACGCTCCATAGAGCGACCGTCGAGGTACAACGCGCAACGCACACAACGTCGACACCAAAGCCCTCGACGGACAAAATCGTGGCCGAGAGCCTAGCGAGAATTGTCGCCGAAGACGAACGTACGCGGACGACGAAACAAACGTCGAATACCGCGTCGAAAAAACACAAAAGTAGCCAGGATCTGCCCCTTTCTCCAAAGGACGCTCCCGAACTACCTGAAGGCTTTTCAGAAGGAGACGGGAACCTCTCGTCGACGTTGTGGGAGCGTTCGAAACGATTCGACGGCGAAAACACTAATTTCCCCCCTCTAGACTATTCAGGGGTACCCCATGAGACCCTTGAAAGACTCCATTCTTGCATGGAGAAAATGGAAAGGTTTCTAGGAAACCAAGACCCACCCACTCACAAAAGACAAAGAGAATGGCCACAGGATGACCCTAGAGTCAAGATTCCTAGGCTGGTTGATCTCACTGAGGAGGAGCAATACCTCCAAGAAGAAGAGGAGTGTTTGGGTGGAGAAGAAGAGGTAGAACTTGAGGAAGAGGGGTTCGAAGAAGATCCTTACACCACTGCTACAGGGTTTGAAGAGGATACAGCTACCTCGCAGCCCTGGCATTCACCGTCAGTGCAGCCTTGGCAATCCCCATCAGTACATTCAGACCCTGATGCCTTTCTCCCTTCTCCTCTCAAAGATTCACATGGGAACTCCTCTCCCATAGATGACCAACCTTCCCTCAATGCACTATTGCGCAAGGCAGCAGCGCATTTTGAGATTGATACAGGGGAAACTCTTCCAGACATTGACTTTGTAGAAAAAGTCATCAAAGAAAAAGCCCCTGTTAGCCAATCTATTCCACTTTTGGCTTCTGTTAAAAGAAGAATTTCTCCTTCCCTTACTAACCCAGCTTTAGTAAGAGGGGTCAACCCTAGAATAGAAAAGCTTTTCAGCCCTTCATCCTCTGACCCTTTATACATCAGAGGACACTCTATTCCGGACTCCCTTGTGGTTACCAACACAAGAAAAAGAGCAGGGGTGCCACTATCCACTAGTGAAGCACCTCCAGACAAAGAAGGCAAAAAACTCTACGCACTGGGGAAGAGAATCACGACCTCCGCCGCCTTCTCTACTAGAATTGCTAATAACAACTCACTTTTAGCTAGCTACGCAGATGCACAGTGGAACAAGCTGCGCAGCGAAGCAGAGGAAGCACCTGAACCTCTGCGTTCTCGCCTGCTAGCTATAATATCAGAGGGCACACTGGTAAACCAGGGCATCGTTAAAAACTCCCTAGATGCCGCTGAGACGGCTGGCCGCTCCCTAGTGCAGGGAATACTTCTCAAGCGCCACGTTTGGCTACGCAATTCAGGTTTTTTTTTTTTTTTAAATTCAAAGTTTATTGAGTTTATACAAGTTGAACATTCACTTACATTGCGATGAAGAAATTTCAGTGTATAAGTAGAAAGAGCACAAGAGAGAAGTATCATCAACATAAATCCTGTACAGTATTTCCTGAAAAGTGAACAGTATAGTGAACAAGAACAACAACGCCCAGTCGCACCCCTCCCCCTCCCCCCTCCCCCCCCTTCTCTAATATCTCCAAATAAATGGTTGGGAAACCTCCTTGCACAGCGAGACAACACCAGAGAACTTCGAATATGAGTATGATGACCGACCATTACACATAACGCAACTCAGAGAGCCGCCACAACAAAAATCTTCATTTGTTACTATTATTGGCACAAATCACAACAATGTATTGCACACTTTGTCTTTACGGGGCATGCTTGGCTCTAAACTCAGACCAGGCACTTTCAACATTAGTACGATCTCCGCGTAACGTAGCGGTCAGGCAGTCCATTCTGTAGAGATTCTGTGCCACCCCAAGCCATTCGGTTTTACTAGGGAGCTTGGGCCGCTTCCAAACCATGGTGAGGCAAGCTCGCGCAGCCATCAGGAGGCCCTGTACCATCCTAGGCGCTTTCACAACGTCGTCTCCTGTTTCGATCAGACCGAAGAGGACAAACATTGGTTGCTTCACCCTCTCTTCATCATCCAGGTCCCTGATCCAGCTAAGAACCTCCGACCAGTAAGTCTGGACCATGGTACACCCCCACCACATATGCCAGTAGCCAGCCCGCTCCCCACAACCCCTCCAACAGTATGGACTAACACCTTGGTACATTTTGGCGAGCCTGATCGGGTCATACTGCCATCTATACAAAAGTTTTATAGCATGCAATTTGTATTGGCAGGATATTGAGGACTTCGCAGTGCGTCTGCAGATGTGTAGCCACAGCTTTTCGGAGATCTGTCTGCCCATATCCGCCTCCCATCTGCCCTTGAGCACCAAAGAAGGGGAGATGTCAGTCTCGATCATGGCCGAATACATAGCACTGATCAGACCACTGGAGCCTGTACATCGATCAAGGATCGCCTCAAAAGGGGTAAGGTCCCTCTGCAGCTGGTCTTTCCATACAGGCCTTGTCATCACCCCTTTGAGTCTCAGATAGAGGAAGACCGAGAGTGCTCCTATGCCAAGCGCTTCCTGGAGCTCTTGTATAGTTACGAAGGTTCCCCCACGCCATAATTGGCCTGCTCTTTCCAGCCCCGCCTGGTACCATGTTTCGTAGCTTCCCGGTTCCGGTATGGCGTCACGGATCCCTGGAGACCAAAGGTGACCCAGGGGGGATGGCCACGTCGTGACTCCAACCATTTTCTTGCCTGGTCTCCAAATAGCCCATAATGTACCTAGGATAGGGTGAGATCTAACACTTTCACGTAACTGGGATCTGGGGACCCATAACCATTCAGGCACAATAAAGGGACGAAGGTGGTAATTATCTAAGGCTATCCACTGGGGTTCCGAGCGTTGCCTAAAGTGTGGGACAAGGACTCTAAGTTGCGCCGCCCTGTAGTATGTTTCCATGTCCGGGAGGCCTACTCCCGCGTTGTCTTTGCGGAGCTGGAGTAAGGGTCTTGGGATTCTGGGTCTTTGGCCCTGCCACAAGAAGGACAAAAACATTTTTCGCACATCTACGAAATATTCCGGGGGCAACCTAACGGGGAGCATCTGGAACAAATATAATATCTTGGGGAGAAAGACCATCTTTATGGCATTTAAACGACCCATCCAGGAGATTGTGAGTTTAGACCACCGTTGGCTATCTTTCTGTAAGGCAAGTAGCAGTGGGGGGAAGTTAGCACCATATAGGGAATCGAAGTCACGGGTAACATTAACGCCCAAGTAACGGAGGGTAGTGAGGCTGACTTGGACTCCCAACGGGGCAAAGCGTGCGATCTCAGAATCTCTACTCTTATCAATCGGGAGGAGGACTGATTTCTCCGTATTGATTTTTAGGCCGGCCAGCGCGCCGTATTCCTCAATTATTTCAAGCGCAGCTGGGATTGAGGCCAAGGGGTCGGTCAAATGAAGCAAGATGTCATCCGCATATAGCCCCAGTTTGTACTCTCTTTCTCCCACCGTGATGCCCTTGACTCTACCGTCATTTCTTAGTTTCTGCGCCAGCGGTTCAAGGGACATGACGAACAATATCGCCGACAGTGGACAGCCTTGTCTCGTACCTCTTTCAAGGGGGAACCAACGTGAGTATCCCCCATTCACCGCCACCGATGTCGTAGGGGAGGCATACAATGCTCTAATGGCACGGCAGAGTCTGGATCCCAACCCATATGAGACCAATACTCTTTCTAGAAAGTCCCAGGACACCCTATCAAAAGCTTTCTCAGCATCAAGTGATAAGAGCAATGGGTCCCCCTCCATTCCCTGTGCCTCGTATAATAAGTGGAGTGTTTTTCGCATGGTATCTGCGCCCTGCCTGCCTAGAACAAAGCCAACCTGGTCAGAGTGCACCAGTCTAGGGAGATATGTTTCGAGCCGAGCCGCGATGACCCTAGCATACACCTTGGCGTCGATGTTAAGAAGTGAGATGGGCCGATAAGAGCTACAGTGTTTAGGGTCTCGGCCTTCCTTGGGAATTACAGCCAATAGGGCCCGAGAAAAGGACGGAGGGGCCTGCCCAGTGTCAAGAATGTGATTAAACAAGGATGCTAGGAAGGGTGCAAGGAGGGTGGAGAATGCTTTATAGAAACCCGGTGTAAATCCATCTTCCCCCGGGGCCTTCCCTATTTTCAGCCTCTTGATGGCACTTTCCACCTCTTCCCCAGTGACCGGAGCGTCTAGAGATTCGGCCTCCGCGCCCGTGAGGGCGGGGAGACACGCCCCCACAAGATATGCATCCACGCTCCCCACAGGGGGAGGGGGGTCACACATATATAGGTCCTCATAGAAGTAGGCAAATGCCTCCTGTATGTCCTTCGGGGATGTGACCGTTGTATCTATCAGGGTGCCATCATTCCTCTCAATTTGGTCGACCCATCTCTCTGCTCTCTGCGCACGGAGGCGGGCCGCCAAGAGAGCATCTGCCTTGTCCCCCTTCTCATAGTATTTCTGTTTAAGGTATTGCAAGGTCTGGGCCGTTTTGCCAGCAATAAGAATCCTCAATTCTTCTCTAAGTTGCTTAGTTTCAGCTAAGTACTTTGGTCTATCAGCCAGGGTGGTCTGCGCCAGATTCTGTGCCACAGCAAGCTTCTCCCTGATGCCCCTTTCTAATATTGTACGTTCCCTTTTCTTTCGGGCCCCCTCCCCTATAAGGATACCCCTCCAAGTAGCCTTGGCTGCTTCCCATACAGCTACCTTCCCTACTTCCCCAGTATCATTAGTCGGAAAGAATTGCTCAATCTCTATCTCAAAGGTCTCTCTAAAGACCGGGTCGGCCCAGAGGGAGTCATTACACCTCCATTTTGTGTTGCGCGGCGACAGCTCACCCCAGGATATGTCAACTGTGACCATGTCGTGGTCTGACCAAGCGGAGGGGTATATAGTGGCAGCTTGCAGTACACGTAGAAGATCGTTAGAGAGAAAGATATAATCGATGCGTGTGAGTGTGTCGTGGGGGAGGGAGTGAAAGGTAAAGCCTTTTTCCGACGGGTGTAGATGTCGCCAGCTGTCTACAAGGCCATAAAGATCAAGGGTAGACTTAATTTCAGCCTCAGTTCGAGTGTTGGGAGGGTCTAAAGCATCAGCCCTGGTCTGTCTGTCAATAGAGCTATCCATCCATATGTTAAAGTCTCCGCCCAGGACCGTGTATCCCTTAGCCATATTGAAGACTTTTTCAGAGATTCTATGGAGAAAGCGATTTTGCCCTTGATTGGGTGCATAGAGTGTGGCCAGAGTAATCGTCGTGCCCCTTATATTGCCCACAACCGTGATCGCCCTCCCCTCATTGTCCGTCCATATGTCAAGGGTTGTCATTCGGAGGCATTTACGAACCAGAATTCCCACCCCTGCCTTTTTGAGTATACCCGAGCTCCAGTAGGTGAGCCCGATATCACGTGATGGGATGGCTTTCTCCTCTCCCTTCCGATATCTCGTTTCTTGAAGGAACAAGATGTCTACATTCGACCTTCTAAATTCCCTGGCCACCATCGACCGTTTTGTGGGAGAGTTCAAGCCTTTGACGTTGAGTGTGCAAATGCGTAATGTGTCCCTACGGGGTGTGAGTGCCATCTTGAGTGTAATTGTTGATCGTGGGCGGCCATTCCCTCTGTGCCACGGCACATTTCCTGTCGGCCATCGCTATGCATGGGTCGTCGTGATGGGATTGGTTCCCAGAGAATCCCATGGAGACCGACGACCAACTCATCTGGAGCATATCGTGGGCCTCGGTGTGCGCAAGGTGTGTCTGCGTGTACGTCGTGTCAAAATCAGTGTGAGAAGTGTGTTCCCCAACCACCCCCTCCCCCACCCCCCTCCCCGTCCCCAACACATTCGGCGCCCGATTCGCCCAGGTTGACATCACCCAGCCGAACTCGGACCACCCGTGAAGACCGCAAAACAGGCGGTCCTATCATAATAGGATAATATATATCAGTGAGCCCCCAACTTTTGTGTGCACTTAACGATAACAATAATTCAGTAACAGAGACATTTACCCTCCCCCAGGAGCTAGCGGAGCAGAGATATTATGCCTTATCACATTTCTAACATCTGCGAGACATCGAGCTAACAATACCTCACACTTGGAGGAGGCGACCTTTCACAGTCAGTCACATATAGGGAGGTCGACTCGCACATGAGAGTTCGTAACCTCCGTGGTGGAGTAATTTTCCCAGTTTACCTCTAACCAAATAGTATGTCAAAGTACCTCAGGCACCCTGTCAATGTTCCATATCTTGGGAGGTGTTCATTTTTCTGTATTTTCTAGAGCCTGGAATCCTTCTTCGCCGCGAAGCCTTGACTTTCCATTCACCACCAGATGATCCTTGATCCTCATGAGAGGGAGCACCCTCCGGCGCACCCAGCAGATCCGTCGTACAGTCAGCAATGTCTTTCTCCGAGACAAGTCTCATTGTCGAGCCTTCCCATTCGAAAGTGAGGGAAAATGGATACCCCCAGCGATACCTGACGCCCTTGTCTTTCAACATTTTCGTGATCGGAGAGCACTTTTTCCTCATCGCCAACGTGAGGGATGACAAATCCTGAAAAAGTGAAATGACGGAGTTCTCCAAGGACAGCTGTGGGGCGCTTCTGGCCTTGTCCAAGATTCGCGCTCTGTCCGCATAGTTATGGAATCGGGCCAGGACCGATCTCGGGGCCCCCGGTCTACCTCCGGCCCTATGGATGCGGTCAATTTTAGGCGCGTCAATTGAGTCATCGTTGTATAGGAGCTTCAGGATGGCATGCAACGATTGCTTCAGGTCCAGTTCGGTTTCGCCCTCTTTCTCAGGAAGACCAAATATTCGGATATTGTTCCGGCGCTCCCTGTTCTCGAGGTCATCGACCTTAAGGCGCAGTTCATTCTCTCTGTCCGATATATCTGCGATTCGGTGATCCATCTGTGCTTCCAGCACATTCAGAGATGTTTGGTTGTGCTCAACCTGTTCGAGCCTATCGTCCATTTTGTCGATCCTCTGCGTGATCTTGTCTATCCTATTGCCAATATCTGCTCGCATGCCCCTCATTTCGGCAAGCAAATCAGCAACATCCGCCTTGGTCGCGGTGGCCTCGGATCCTGCAGTCGACATTATAGAAATCAAGGAGGGCCCTGGGGATCTGGCAATTGGTGAAAACGTATATTTCGCTAGCCTGGTTTTAGGGTCCATAAAGGGAGGCCTCCCACAGCATCCGGGTCGTGAAGCGACGTTAGCACCCGCCAACGCGGGGGACGTGAAGGACCAAGCCACCAGGGCCTCCTGAGCTTTGCAGGGGGGGTGAGGGGTCCGCCTACCGTGTCGCGGTGGGGGTATCAACCGCCCTTGGCAGAGGTGCGCAGCCGGTTCCACGCGGAGGACCGAGAAGTGCGCCGGATCAGACTCAGAGGGCGGCACTTCCCGCGTATACGCAGGCCCGGGTTGGGAGTTCCGCGGAACTCACGCCGCGCCGAAGGCCTCAAAGCGCCGGCGTTAATTTCACCACGATGCCGCTTCCGATTTTCTCCGGGTTTTCTCTCAGGTGGGGGGGACACCTTCCCACGTCTCTTGGTCAAAAATCAGCTCTGGGGGGGGTCTCGAAGTGGGGGCTCACTGCCACTTTCCGGACCCTGTGTAGAGCGCTCACACGGAGAGGCGACTCATCCGCGCGCCCCCTGGTGGCCGATCGCAATTCAGGTTTTAAGCCCGAAACCCAAGCCTCCCTCATAAATAAACCCATTGAACAGACGCATCTGTTTGGAAAAGCAGTAGATGAGGCCCTAGAACATGCTAAAAAAGAGTTTGATACCATCAAGACTCTTGATCAAATTTCTAGGCCCCCTAACAGGCGAGGCTATGGTAATAAACGCTCCTTTCGTGGCCAAAGACAGCAGCAGAACCAACAACAACAATATTACTCTGGCTCCAACTGGCCCACCAACCAGGGTAACACCCAGTTCACTCAAAGAGGCCAACGCCGTGGCAAAGGAAGAGGTCGTGGCTCCAGCCCCAGAGGTTCCACGCCCAATACCAGCAAATGACCCGAAAATTCGGGTCCCCTCCCATGCATCACCGGTCGGGGGCCGGCTAACATCGTTCCTTTCAGCATGGGAGGGAATCACGTCAGACCGTTGGGTATTATCCACCATAGCCCACGGATACTGCATCGAGTTCAACGGTTCCCCGAAGTACAAACCCCCACGGAACCGGCGCATGACACCGCAACACCTCTCCATTCTTCTTCAAGAGGTGGAAGAACTACTGAAAAAAGAAGCTATAGAGCCCGTCCCCCTATCACAGGTAACAGAAGGTATTTATTCAGTGTACTTCCTTGTACCCAAAAAGGACTTAACCATGCGCCCTGTATTAGATCTGCGCCCAGCGAACATTTTTGTCAAACCCCAAAAGTTTCGTATGGTGACCTTACAGGAGGTAATCCCACTGTTATCACAAGGGGATTACATGACAACACTGGACATGAAAGATGCATACTTTCATATTTTAATGTTGACATCGCACAGAAAATACCTCAGGTTCAAAATAGAGGACAAACACTACCAGTTCAGAGTACTACCCTTCGGGATAGCATCTGCACCAAGGGTATTCACGAAAGTACTGGCAGTGGCAGCGGCCCACCTGCGCAGATTATCCATCCCGGTATACCCTTACCTCGACGACTGGCTCATAACAGGGGATTCTTACGAAACATGCTTCTCCAATACCCAAAAGACCGTAGACCTCTTGTCCCAACTGGGCTTCTCCATCAACGAAAAGAAGTCAAGCTTAGACCCCAGCCAAACCAAACAATTCCTAGGGGCTCTAATTCGAACAAGGGACGGCCTCGTATTCCCCTCCAACGAGAGGGTCCAAAACATGCTGTTTCAAATTCCCCATTATGTAGCAGGCCGAGAGGTGACGGTACGCAAAGCAATGCGCTTGCTAGGGATGATGGCGTCATGTATTTATTTGGTACCTCACGCGCGCCTGCGCATGCGCCCAATGCAAGAGTGGCTCTACAGCCAGTGGTGTCAGGCCAGCGGACAATGGGACGATCTAGTGGTGGTCTCGCAGGCCTTGGTTCTCTCGCTACGGTGGTGGACAAAAGAAAACCTGTTATTAGGGAAAACTTTTGCCACACCCGCAGTGGAAGCCACTCTAACCACAGACGCATCCCTTACAGGATGGGGGGCTCACCTATCCCATCAAACGGCACACGGAGTGTGGACTCCGAGTTTAGCATCCAAGCATATAAACCTGCTGGAACTACTAGCGGTGTTCAAAGCACTGAAAGCCTTTCAGGAACACTTACAAGGAAAGACAGTGATGGTCCTCACAGACAGCACCACAGCCATGTACTACCTCAACAAGCAAGGGGGCACTCACTCTCCAGGACTGTCCAAGCTGTCCCAGAATATATGGAAGTGGGCTCTCAAACACAACATGTTCCTACTAGCACAACATGTACCAGGGGAACTCAATCTGCTAGCAGACAAACTCAGCAGAGACTTCCCCCTGCCCGAAGAGTACGAATGGCAATTGCACGAAGACATCGTCTTAGACATCTTCACGCAATGGGGATTCCCGGATATAGACCTGTTCGCAACCCTGGAGAACTCACAATGCCAAAGTTACGCCTCCAGGTACCCCCAGAACCAGTCCAAGGGGAACGGTCTGTCGATTCAATGGTCAGGGAAATTTGTTTACGCCTTTCCCCCGACTCCCCTTCTCAACAAAGTGGTGCACAAGATGCACCAGGAGCAGGTTACCATGATACTAGTGGCCCCAATGTGGGCACGGCAACCTTGGTTCGCTCACTTGATGGAGATGTCCCTATCTCCCCCAGTGAAACTTCCCTGCCCGTACAACATGCTGTCACAAGACAAGGGCAGGACACTGCATCCATGCCCTCAGACCATGAACTTAGCAGCCTGGCTCCTGAGATCATAGAATTTGGACATTTACAACTCCCACAGAGATGTATGGACATCCTCAGGGAAGCCAGAAAACCTAATACTCGACACTGCTATTCTAGCAAATGGAAAAGATTCGTTATCTGGTGTAGAGGTACTAGCATCAACCCAGTTGACTGCTCTCCTACTGACATTATTCTATACTTGACCCATTTACTGGATTCAGGTTTAGTGTTCAATTCCATTAAAGTCCACCTAGCGGCACTTTCTGCATACACCACTTCCCAACTTAAAGTGTCATGGTGGAAGATACCAGTTATCAAAGCCTTCATGGAGGGGGTAAAGAGGATACACCCTCCGATAGCTAACCCAGCTCCCGGATGGGACTTAAATGTGGTACTTTCCAGACTCATGGGCCCTCCCTTCGAACCCATGCACAAGGCAACTCTTAAAGATATCACCCTTAAGACTGCTTTCCTAATAGCTATCACCTCCATTAGGAGAGTAAGTGAACTACAGGCTCTTTCTGTACTAGACCCCTTCGTAACAGTTCACAAAAATAAAGTGGTTCTACGCACACACCCAAGGTTTGCACCCAAATTCATCTCGAAATTTCATGTAAACCAAACTATAGAACTACCAACGTTCTTTCAAAACCCTTCCAGCTCGGGAGAAAAAAGTCTGCATACACTAGATGTACGCAGAGCTGTCATGTTCTACATGGAAAGAACCAGACCACTGAGAAAGACTAATCAGTTCTTTGTCTCGGTGGCAGCAGGAAGAGAAGGAGATGCGGTCTCAAAATCCACTATATCTAGATGGATTGTTCAATGCATCACTCTCTGTTACACTCTTGCTAAGAGAGAACTACCCTTCAAGCCAAGAGCACATTCCACTCGAGGCACTGGGGCTTCCATAGCATTCATTGCAAATGTTCCCCTTGAGTCCATCTGCAAAGCGGCTACCTGGAGTTCTGTGCACACCTTTACAAAACACTACTGTCTAGATGCACACTCTAGATCTGACTCCCAGGTGGGACAGGCAGTATTAAGACATCTTTTCTCTACTGTTCCTTCTCATAACCCACCGCCAACTCCGGGTACTGCTCGCTAGTCTATGCACAGCATGTGATTCTAAGCAGATTAACAAACATCAGAAGACAATGCATTACTTACCGTAAAAGCATTTCTGATGGTTGTATCTGCTTAGATTCACATGCGCCCACCCTTCCTCCCCGCTCGGATGGAAGGAACATAGACTTCCTATATATCTCTCTTTTCTGTACTCACTCACGTCTATAAGGCTCCCTCAGGGCAGAAAAATACAAACAGAGGGACCTCGACGCGTGAGGGATTGTGGGTACAACGCACGTCACTATAGGGATAGTGTTACAGACACGCCTTGTCGACGTCCCCTTTTCGACTACGAAAAACAAAATGCAATACTCCGCAGTGACCACTGGATGTCGGACCTATGCACAGCATGTGAATCTAAGCAGATACAACCATCAGAAATGCTTTTACGGTAAGTAATGCATTGTCATATATATATATATATATATATATATATATATATATATATATATATATATATATATATATATATATAATATAAATATATATATATAGTATGGGTGACCAAAGGCCATTCTAGGGACTGTTTGCTGAACTTGCCTAAAAGAAGCTGGAGACATGGAATGCCCCTGTGGGTCCTACCAATACTATACTGGAGGTATTCCTAGTGCTACTGCTGAGCCGCTCTGCCTTGTCGGCTGGGGCTCCTAACTTCCTATCAACCTCCTGTGCAAGAACATTTGTTCCTAAACTCGCCTTGTCCCTGAGTTGAGAGGCCGGCTGGCACGGAGGACTTGTTGCTCTACCAAACCTTCTCTGCAGTGGGACACCTTACCTTCCTGCAGCTGCTCCTTGTCGTTGTACCGTCCTGTTGCCTGAGCTGCCTTTTGTCACCTACGATGCCATTGAACTGTTTGGAGTCAATTGTATGCTTCCTGTTCCGTCCTTATGTGGGTTTCCTGGATCCTGTAGTCTGGTCTTTGCAGATTCTGAGACACTGCAATCTGAACAGGAAAATTGAACCACCATCTAGCCAGACCCAATCCTGACATCCTAGGTGACGCCTGCACCTACACATTCTGGGCCTTGCTGACAGCAATCGTGAGTCTTTCCCGGAGTCCTCAGACTCCAATCATCTCTCTTGGCCTCACCTCAATGGGTTGTGTGCAGTCGTACTATCTCTCAAAATTGACCCTGGGTTGACTGTGTCAATCCACCCATGGGGTAACTAGAGAGTTTATAGATATACAAACTAGTGTTTTTTTTTAATTTTGGGGAGAGGCACAATAAATGTGGGCCGCGCAGAAATACAGGAGCCTGAGCTATGGTACATCAGACCACAGGTTAATTAGGTAAGTGACTTGCTACCATACACAATAAATAGCACAAAGGAAGCAATATCATAGTACATCACTTTAAGCAATTTTCCCATCCCTTCTGTAGGAATTAAATGGATGTGATGGTATACATGAGGACCCCAATTGAGAACACTTTCATGAGAATTATTATCATACTAAATGAAGAGTAACGAGAAAGAAGGTATGAAAGGATTTTTTCCAAAATAAACATTTTGTTTGCACCACATCTCAGGTTAATCTAAAAATGATTGGATGGCTATTAAGTAGTATATTCTAAATAACTCTGATAGACACATAACCATGGCAGGGAGTCAGAAACACACCATATCTATTTTTCTTATAGGTTCCACCACATAGGCATCCATTTATCGGAGATGTTCCAACTTCACCGTCCTGATGAAGGCCGGAACACTTTTGGAATGAGCACAAAAATATTTGCTTGGAGAGGCCAAAACACATTGTGTCGACATTCTTAGGACGGTGCCTAAAGGCATTGGCAAACAGATCACAATTTACTTTCCAGAAAGTGTACATCCAACAGCCTAGATAATATAGGGAAGATATAGAGCATTTAAAACTTACCAGGAAAACCATATTTAGTCAATACAGAGCAATTTGTTTTTTTCTTTCCTTTTTTTGTCAGTATTGTGAATATTATCTGCGTAACCACAGTTCAAAATTGTAAATACCATTTGTGTCACCACAGTTTGGAGTCATGCAAAAATGAGTGTATAGATAGCGCACATTTGATCACTTTTTGAAAATGTTTTGTAACAATGTTTGTGATATAATTGTGTTTTTCTTTTATGTTTTGACCTAAGTAAATAATTTGACATAATACTAGAAATAAAAATATTTTTTGGGGACTAAAGTTATGCAGCATAGATGAAGTTATTGCCACAGCTATAATTGTTTGTCTATCTGAGGTGATCCTGATCAGTTAGTATTATCGTGATTTACAGGAACCTGGTAGATCAGGGCCATTTCCAGGTACCCTTTTGTATTCATGGTTTAATAAGTAGACACACCCACTGAATACACTCCAATTGCCATTGGATGATTGATTTCTATACTTGCGACCTGAAAATGGTGGGCCAATGTACTCTCAATTTTCCTGGATTTAAAAAGTTTTTCCTTCCAAACTAAGTGCAGAAATGGCACATTACTGGAATGCTAATTTCTCCAGCATGGGGTCTGGCATGGATTCACATGCTTATGAATATTCCCCCGTCGTCAGGCTGGGAATCCTCGGTAAAGAAAAAAACCAGTATCAGTTTTGTTTCTGATCTGTCTTTCGTAGTAATAACCAATCACTGGTCTCTGCGTCATACTGACCACAGCCAATGACTGCCCTCTACCTAAGCACCGCCTCTGGCAGCCATCTTCAGATTTTTACCGCACGTTCATGTGTTGGGATCCTCGTGCTATTGCTCTCGAGCGTTAGTGCTAATTTTTCACGTTTTTTTCTCAAAACTTCGTTTTTCCCGGTCAAAAGAGCCTCAAGCTCCACCGACTCTCCATCCGATCAACGGGGACCCGTGTCGGATTCGTCTGCGCCCCTCAAGGGTGAAGATTTCGTCGAGCTACGTTTTGGAGGACTCCAGAAACTTCTCAGGCCTGGACATGGCCCAGGAGAAGGGAAGCTCGACGCCCGGAAAGCTGTTCAGGGTCTGCCCTGGATGCCAGCTGCAGAACGTCTTTAAGGAGGACGAACACTCCTTTTGTCTCTACTGCTTACATGAGGACAAGACGCACGTGGAGAAGGACTGTGCGTTTTGCTGCAATATGTCGGAGCGGACCATGAAGGACCGCCACCAACGCCTCGCCAACTGGCTGGAAGGGAAGAGCCCGTCAGGCGAGAAGAAGAGGAAGAAATCCGAGCGGTCTTCTAAGACCTTTGAGGACGCCCCGGCGACGGGGGTCCAACACAAGGCCAAGCACCGCGAGTCCGCTGGCACCGGGAGCGCCGAACGGTCGGGCTCTACGGGCGCCGGGCAGGGCGCACCCTCCCCGGCACCTTCAGCCACGAGCCAACGCTCTGGGTCAGGTAAGAGGAAGGGCGAGCACCCAGCGAAGCTCCTGGAGAGGCCCCGGTCGAGCTCGAAAGCCCCATCGGAGGGGGAGCGAGGCAGTGTCCCCACCCCTCAAGGATAAGGCGGTGAGCGCACCTAAGGTGGTGAAGGCCTTAATCCATCCGGCCAAGCCCTCTATCGATACTGTCGCGGCGGCCCTGGCTCAGCCTGTGGAGGCTACACCAGTGGTGGCGACCTCAGGGCTCAGAGTCTCCCTGCCACCTCGGAGGGAGTCCTCTTTTGTGCCCATCGATAGGACCCCCGTGAAATCCCCGGCGGGGAAGAAAAAGGGGGGGCAGGGCGTCGTCGTAGATTCGGCTTCAGAGGAAGAGCTGATCGAGGTCTTAAGCCACGGCCTGGGCGTGGATGAAGACCGGCCCGTCGGGATGGAGCCCGACGCAGGTGACGACGACAGCGTCGAGGGTGCTGACGGGGCCCCTGATCGCCCGTCGGATTCCCCTCTGCCAGCACCGCAAGACAACTCGGCGGCCATTTTGTTGGCTATACAGTCCTTATGCTCAGAGATAAGGACGAGACTACCGTTGCCGACGGAGGAGCCTCTCCCGTCTGGGGATCCTGAACCGGGACCTTCGGGTGTTCCCCCTCCCAAGAAAAGGATTCACCCGCCACCTCCTTTTCAGCCGTCGCGACCCGTCCACCCGAGGGGATGATACGGGGACTGACACGGCAGCGACGGTTACGGACGACGAGGTATACGACGAGGATCTCCCGTCGTCACCTCCCACCAGGGCCTCTCCGCCCGACGAGATTGGATCTTTCCACTCCATGATCGCCAGGGCATCCGAGCTTTTCCAACTCGCCCCTGAGGAGAAGAAAAAGGAAGGATTCCTTTATCAACGGCGCGAGGCCAAGAGGAAGACGGTCCTCGCAGTGCCTCTACTGGACGACATTTGGGATGAGGGCCTCGCCCTCCTCAAGAACCCTTCCACTACGCCAGCTAGAAGAGACCGGTACGAGAAGAAGTACCGGGTCCCGGACGCGGCCCCCCTGTGCCTCCGGGCGCAGCCTACCCCGGACTCCGTCGTCTCCGCGGCGGCCAGGAAGAAAGCGGGGGGGGGGGGTGCGGCCTCCACTTCGACTTCCCCACCGGACGGCGAGGGAAAGAAATTGGACGCTATGGGACGCAGGGTCATCTCGTCTGCAGCGACGACGATTAAAGCGGCCAACGCCTTGGCTATTGTGGCCCGCTACGACAGGGAGCTATGGTACAAACTGGCTCCCCTGCTGGACTTCCTACCGGACGACAAGAGGGCGGATGCCCTGGAGATCCTACAGGAAGGTGAGGTGGCGTCGGACCACGCCATCACTGTTGCGACGGACATCGCCAACACTGGGTTTCGGAAGTTGGGCTACGGCGTGTGCCTTAGGCAGCGTGGATGGCTCAAGGCTACGGACTTCCGTCAAGACGTACAGACCAGAGTCCTGGACATGCCGTTCGATGGGAACAACCTGTTTGGGAAAACAGTGGACGATTCCCTTCAGGCCATTAAAGCGGACACTGAGACGGCCCGGGCCCTTGGGGTTCTACAGCAACGACGGACGCCCTTTCGGAGCAGCGGAGGCAAGGGCGCCTCCAAAGGTTCCGGCGGCGGTTTCTCTACCTACCGTCAAGCGGCCCGCTCGTCGTCTCAAGAGGCCTACAGAGGACGAGGCAAGTCTGGAGGACCCCGCCGTCGTCGCCAAGGAGGTCAAGGCGGCAAAGCCTCGTCGAAACAGGATTGAACCGGCCGTGGGGTCGGGCCCCCACCGAAGCACCCCGGTGGGAGGCCGGCTGGCGAGCTTCGTAAGCGTGTGGGAGTCCATCTCCACCGAGCGTTGGGTGCTGGACGCCTTGGCCCGGGGCCACGCGCTCGAGTTTCAAAGAAGGTGCCCGCGCGTCCCCCCCGTGGCCAGGAGAGAGCTTCACGTCCCTCAGCTTCTCCTGGAGGTAAATGCGTTGCTCAGGAAGGGCGCCATCGAACTCGTCCCAAAGAGGCTTCGGGGCTCCGGAGTTTACTCGAGATACTTCCTCGTGAAGAAGAAGACGGGAGGATGGCGCCCCATCCTAGACCTGCGACGGCTGAACAAGTTCATCAAGGCACAGAAGTTCCGGATGGTCACCCTCCAGCACGTCCTGGGTCAGCTGGAGGAAGGAGACTTCCTGTCGTCGTTGGATTTGGAGGATGCCTACTTCCATATTCCCATCCTAAAGGGGCACCGAAAATTCCTCAGATTTGTGGTCCAAGGGCGTCACTACCAGTTCAAAGCCTTCCCCTTCGGACTACGGTCGGCACCCAGGGTATTTACCAAGTGCCTTGCACCGGTGGCGGCGCAGCTGCGCCGCGAGGGGATCCACGTCTACCCCTACCTGGACGACTGGCTCATCCGAGCCAAGACGAGGGAGCTCGCCGTGGAGCACACGGCAAGGACCGTCCAACTTCTCACGGACCTGGGATTCTCCGTGAACTACGCCAAGTCCCACCTGGTATCCGCGCAAAACGCACTGTTTCTGGGAGCGAAGCTCGACACAGTGTCCCTTCTGGCCTCCCCGTCGGAGGAAAGGACCAGGTCCATCCTGGGCAAGGTACAGCGGATGTTGGCTTCTGACGCGGCCAAGGTGAGGTCCATCAAGTCCCTCCTTGGAATGATGTCTTCTTGCATCTACCTCATTCCCATGAGCAGGCTCCGGATGCGCCCGTTGCAGGAGTTCCTGGACGCGCGCTGGATCCAAACGACGGGCGGCTTCGAGGAGAGGATCACACTCGACGAGAGTTTCCGCCGAGCGGTCTGGTGGTGGGGCACCCGCGCGCATCTGACGGCGGGCATGGACTTCCGGACCCCAGACCACCAGGAGACAGTGACCACGGATGCCTCCCTGGAAGGGTGGGGAGCGCACACCGAAAATCTGCACGCGAGAGGCCTCTGGCTCCCGACGGAGAAGTCCCTCCATATCAACGTCCTGGAGCTCCGTGCAGTGTTCTGGGCCCTCAGGTCCTTCCTTCCGTCCCTCAAGGGCAAGGTGGTGAGGATCTTCACCGACAACACCACCACCATGTTTTACATCAGAAAACAGGGCGGAACCAGGTTCCCAGCACTGTCCAAGGAAGCGCAGGACCTGTGGCATTGGGCCGTCGCCCAAAGGATGTTTCTGGTGCCGTTTCATCTGGCAGGGATAAAAAAACACCATCGCCGACTCACTCAGCAGGGAGCTGCGCTCGTGCCACGAGTGGGAACTACGTCAGGATCTAGTGGATCGCCTCTTCCGATGGTGGGGCACACCCCAGATCGACCTGTTCGCGACGGCGACGAACTCCAAGTGCCGGAGATTCGCCAGCAGGTTTCCCCAGGCGAGGAGCATGGGCGATGCCTTCTCGTTCCCCTGGGAGGGCCTGTTCCTCTACGCGTTCCCTCCTTTGCCACTGCTAATCCGGCTCGTCAACCAGCTCAAGCGGTCACAGTGCAGGATGATCCTCGTCACACCTGCGTGGCCGAGGCAGGTATGGTTCCCGGACCTTCTGGACTTGTCAACGTCCCCGCCAATCAAGCTGCCGGTGGACGCAGATCTACTCTCCAGGGAAGGAGGCGCCATCCTCCACCACGATCCGAAATCGCTGAACTTGCAGGCCTGGCTCCTGCAGCGCTAGAGTTTGGAGGATACGACATACCGGCTGACTGCAGAGAGGTTCTTGCAAAGGCCAGGGCGTCCTCGACTCTTAAATGCTACGGACACAAATGGAAGAGGTTCTCTGTCTGGTGCCACGCACAGAAGATTAACCCTCTACGGATTACGGCTCCCCAGGTACTGCCGTACCTGCTGACGCTGGCCAAAGCTGGACTGGCACACGCGTCCATCAAGATTCATCTTGCTGCGATCTCCCGATACACCAGAACCACGGGGTGGACGTCCCTGTGGTCTCATCGTCTGGTGAAAGAGTTCATGAAGGGACTTTTCAGATCGTTCCCGCCGGCGAAGGCTCCGGCCCCGGCGTGGAAGCTCAACGTGGTGCTGACCAAGCTCATGGGACCTCCGTTCGAGCCTCTGCACTCGGCCCCGTTGAAGTTTCTGTCGTGGAAAACAGCGTTTCTTGTGGCCATCACCTCCGCACGACGGGTGGGAGAGATCCAGGCCCTTTCCTGCAAGGCCCCGTACTTGACTTTTCACGACACGAGGGTAGTGCTCAGGACGCACCCCTCCTTCATGCCCAAGGTACGGTCGGACTTCCATCTCAACTAACCCTTGGTGTTGCCTGTGTTCTTCCCGTCGCCTTCGTCGCCGGCTGAGAGGACTTTGCACTCGCTGGATGTGGCCAGAGCGCTGAAGTTCTACGTGGACCGCACAAAGTGTTTTCGGAAGACGTCACAACTCTTTGTGAACTTTGGACCTGTCAATCAGGGGAAGGCTCTCTCGAAGGCTTCCATTTCCAGATGGCTCTCCCTTTCTGTATCATGTACTGTCATCGGTTGGCAAACCGACCGCTGCCTGGCCGTCCAAGAGCCCATTCCACCAGAGCGATCGCAGCTACCACGCCGTTCCTTTCTGGTGTGCCCCTGCTGGACATATGCAGGGCTGCTACGTGGAGGTCGACGCACACCTTCACGAAATTCTACTGCGTCGATCAGGATTCCAGGGAGGAGTCCAGGGTCGGCCAAGCAGTGCTGCGCAACCTGTTCGCCTGAGGTGAGCCTGGTGAGGAGGTAAGATGCTTAATGTTGAGTTTGATGTAATGCTTACTGTTGAGCCTTTGCCACCTCCCGTGGTTGTGCATGTGTGTACTGCTATGTATTCTTTATTCATGAGCATGTGAATCCATGCCAGACCCCATGCTGGAGAAGGAACAAGTTACTTACCTGTAACTGTTGTTCTCCAGCATGGGTCTGGCATGGATTCACATGCGAACCCTCCCGCCTACCCCTCTGCGGCTCTTCACTTGGTCATACTGCCACTTCACGTGCTTCCAAATCTGAAGATGGCTGCCAGAGGCGGTGCTTAGGTAGAGGGCAGTCATTGGCTGTGGTCAGTATGACGCAGAGACCAGTGATTGGTTATTACTACGAAAGACAGATCAGAAACGAAACTGATACTGGTTTTTTTCTTTACCGAGGATTCCCAGCTTGACGACGGGGAATATTCATGAGCATGTGAATCCATGCCAGACCCATGCTGGAGAACAACAGTTACAGGTAAGTAACTAGTTCCTTTTATAATCTTCCACCTAAGACTCGCACTTAAACATGTGAGACAAACTGATGGGGGTATTTATGTAGTTTAATTTTCATAATTGTGGAAAACTTTCGAATTTCAGATCTTCACACCGCACTTGGTCCCACATCTCTAAATATTATGTTCATTTCCATTTCAAAATGTAAAATCAATGGTGGAATATAGATGCCTATTTGACTTGACATAGGAATTGAAAAACAATTACCTGCTCTGTATTTCCACTTGGGGGCATTGGCATTGCAACACAGTTACACCAGTCCTCATGGGTAGTTTCTAACAGTGATGGATATCAGTGGAATAAACAGAAACCCTTTGTTCTCTGTACACAGAGCCCAGCATATGGCTGGGTTTATTGCCATGTAGAGTTTAAAAGGATCATTTTTAATAGATAAAATGTGTTTTTGAATCTCCCCATGAATGACATCCGGGCCAACAGATAATCTCCTGGCAGATCGTGATTTTGCTTTAGTTGTGAAGTATTTCAGTGTGTTTGTGGAGATCATCGCTGCACTCGGACGACGGAACAAGGCGAGCAACACGTCGCAGTTGCGTAACGGGCATTGTGAGAAATGTCTTCCCCCGCCTCAGGAAACACGGCAACCACCGTAATCCTGGATAAGGCACTATATGCCTCAGCACCCGCTCCAGGAGGTGATGCTGCAAGGAAAAGCATTTAGGGAGCGGGCTTCAGCTGGAATGGTGGCCAACGCTGGAAAAAGAACCAAGGCTCCCCTGTAACGGAGAGCATGACACCCACCAGCAATTCTCACACGGACCTGGTTGGAAGAAGTAATATGCCTGCATCCATCAGAGGCAGAATATGCACATACGTGAATGACCAGAAAGAGACAGGGGAACCCACAGGACCTAAGAAAGCCATCACAGCATGATCTGGACTAGGACACGAGGGAAGAACGGCGGACATTACAGGGGGCAGGACTTGCTTTGAAAAGAGCATATTGATAACTTCCTAGAAGAAGGTGGATTAGCTGCAGCAGAAAAGAGGAGCTATAAAAGGAGAGGAAATCCCTGCTACACTGTTGCACTGTCTGCCTTTCAGGGTGACTTGCTGCTCAAAGAGGACCCAGAGAAGTGGTTGGCCTATCGGGATCGTTAGTAGAACGGAGAAGAGCCCTTATACTGAACATTTGACCAGAAGGAGACTTGCTGAACTCAAAGGGGTGAAGTAAACCCCCAGCACTTGAGGTTTTTTGTCTTTTTTGCTCATACCATTCAGGTGTCCTTGAATAAAAGTGGAATTTCAACTCGACTCCTGCGCCTGCCTCCTCTGTCAATCCTACAGTCGTCTTTTCACATTCTCTTCTCCGAGGAGATTTCCAAAGTTTAGGACAACACTGAGGTGGAACTTGGGTCAGTTTGAAATCAGAATACTATAAGACGGAAATAAATGCACTGCTTTTTCAAACCGCACAACATATGGCTTTTCAATTGTGTGCAACTGTGAACATGTATTTGGATCAATTCAATCTGTCATGTCTTTGCACAGTGTGACTGTAAAATAAATGCACAATTTACATCGAAATGTCTGACATTAGGAGGCATTTTACTCAGTATATCAGAACTGTTCACATTTCAAAAACATGCAATGTTCTTTTATTCTTACAGAACCTTTCTCAATCCTTTGCGTGTTGTCAAATATTAATATTCCATTTATTTTCTTGCTTAGCCAAGTTGTGAAGCTGGGCCTTGGTACTTTTGGATGCAAAGGTCTTCCTTAATCTTCCGTTGCAATTAAAGTTTATTACAAACCTATTCCTTTTGGGCTTGCTTGCATAAATGTTCCTGGTGACTGTAAAAACCTCAAACCGCTTGTGGGGCATCTCCACATCTTTATTGTGTAATATTGTTCTATACAATTGAATGATATACAGCACCGTTTTATTTAGTTTTTGGCATCCATTTGCTTCAGTGAAGTCGTTTTTTGGTTCCATTTATCAAGATACAGCGGTCTAGTGAAACATAGTAAACATTGTATAAGGCAGATCAACAACCGTACACAAACTTCTTTCGCCCTGGCTCTCTCTCTCCTTCCCAACTTGTTGGTAATGCCTGCCTCCGCAGGCGGGCCAGAAAAGCTGGCTGTGAAAGATAGCGGTCACTTTAAAAAAATTGGAGCCTTAGGGCCTACGTTACGCGTGCGCCACTCAGCGCTCTGAGCCCATACCTTACCCCTAAGTCACCAACATTCCATACCCAGTTCCTGTTTTGCCGCTTACTGGATTAGGATTCCCTCCTTTTTTGGGGCGTTAATTTTTTCTGTCCGTCCCTTTTTTCTTAGCGATTCGTTATTCATTTTTATTTCAATTCATGGTGCCCCCCTCTATGCATGCTGTATGCGACAGGATTCAAGCAGTGTATCGGGTGTCGGAAGCAATTGTCAGTGGCCGATTTCCCCATCATGCCCGCGTCCGGTGTTTGGGTATACATCACCTGGTGAGTACCTGTTATTTGCTGAGGGATTCCCCCGTGGTCTCTGCAGACTAGTCTTTGCTCCATGTCACAGCTGTAACCGGTACCGAAGACGACTGAAGACTTTGTACGGAACAGGAGGGAGGCCAACATCGGTAAGAGGGGGGCTGTACCTTCAGGTGAGATCCGGGTTTCGCACCGGCCTTCGATACCCAGGGGAAGACTGCCTCCTCAGTTCCGGGATCTTCATAGAACCATTCAGGGGGAAACCTGGCGTGTTCACCGGAGTACCTCTGGGTGGGAAAGTGTTAGTACCTCCAGGTGGGAAAGGGTCTGAAAAGATCCACCCAGTACCGAAATAATTATTTACATCAGACAAAATGATTACGGTATCAGGAAAACCCTCTAATGCCTCTGTAATCAGTACAGGCAAGAGTTCCTTCGAAGAGGTGCACGCCTTCGGGGTTGCTTCAGTACCTTTCAATTCCCTTGAATGTGCTTCAGCCACATCGGCTACTTGGATACTGAAAGACAACATTGTTTTCTCGGTAACTGCAGAAGAGTCCTCAAGCTCCTCTGTACTGAAGATGTCCTATAGGTCCTCTCACAATAGGCATAAACCTTCTCACTCGAGATCCAGCCCGATACCGTATTCTCCAAGGAAGCACAAGCAGGAAAAATCGCCAGTTGCATCCATCTCTGACTCTGTACCGGAGAGACAAAAAGATAATTCCATTCTAGTTTCTGACTCGCAAGACTTTGATGCTTTAAAATTATTGGCAGTTCCCGTGGAACAATTATTAGCACTCCTGTGAGTGAATTCTCCTCATATGTTGCCACAATTATCTCCTCAGTCCGAGGACAATTTCGCTCAACCAACTCAGATTCCAGCACAATCGGGCCACAGCTGGTTTTAACTAATATCCAAGTGCCCAGACCTGTGGTATTCAACATTTATAATTCAAACCATCGGTCTACCAGGGTCGACTCTTCTACATCACCTTTTCAGGTTACAAGAGTCCAACGTAGTCCTTCTCAAATGGCGAATGACGTACCTAATACAGTACTGCAAACCATGCTTTCTGAGCCCTCCTTGAAAGTTCTGAATCAAGGCATTAAATATAAAATGTCACCTGTTATGCTAGGGATCATTACCTACCGATCCTACTCGTGAGCCAATCACGGTGTCAATTGACAACGAGGATTCAGCTCCTCTGTCCAAGAAACAAAACATTTCCAAAGACTATGACACAGATTCAGATGACACCTCTCCGTACCCATCTAAGGTGTTTCATGAGATTGTGCCGAAATCCATGCAGGCCTTGGAAAACAGTCCCAATTATAAGCCTGAAACGGCTGGTGTTTTTGGTAAACTGCCAACTCAGCAGTATAAAATCCATTTCCAATGAAATGATCTGTCATAGAGCAAGCACTAGCACGTTGGGGAAATCTATTTATATCTGCACATCTCCAAAGCTTTAGACACCAGGTATAAGATGCCTAAGGAGGAGTCTTTCATACTTATATGAAATCTCTCTGCACAATCTGTGGTAGTTTCAGCTGCCCTAGGCATCAAGGGAAAAGGGTCTTCTCCAGCTTCAGTTCTAGATGGGAATGCAAAAGCTTGGGAGGCACAAGGTAAAAAGTCCTACACTAATGCCACCTTACAACTTGGGCAAGTATACACTCCTACAGTTTTAGCAGGATGTAATCTCCTTAATTGCGAGAACCTGGAACGGTTTGCTGACATGCTCCCTGAGGAAGCCGCTGAGTTTTCCTTTTGGATTTGAGAAGGAAGAGAGGCAGCTATCCAACAGCTTCAAGTGGTTAAGGACCTCACTGATACAACAGCAAGAGCGGTCACTAATGCAGTCTGCATGCGTAGACATGCATACTTATCAGCTTCTTCACGTCACCAGGATATTGAAGAGAAAGTTCTCGACCTTCCATTTGACTGCAAAACACTTCTTGATCCCTATACTGATGAGGTCCTTCAAAAATGTGAAGCCAATGTCACTGCCGCTTTAAACCCTTAGCTCAATTTCGGTGAAACAACCATGTCACCAAAACTTGTCATTCAAGCAACGTTCTCAAGGGAATAGTGGTCCTGCCACATTCACACAATCTTATTACTCTTCTAAGAAGAGAAGATCTAGACCTAAATCAAAGTCGGGGCCTCTCCCTTCCTCACATTCTTCCCAGGAACAAAGGTAGTCTAGTTGACTTCCTTTCGGGGATGTACATATCTTCTGCTCCAGCTATCATCAAGGAGCACACATCCCCAGTAGCAGTAAGGGTGTCTACCTTTCTTCTTCTTTCGGAAAGCATTACTCAAGCGGAATGAGTTTTGAATAATAATATTCAACATGGTTACTGTCTTGCCCTTCCAGCTTTTCTCTGATCTTATCCTCTGAAGCTCCTCCACGGAGCTTCCTTGGGAACAATAGAATTGGTTCCTCAAGAGGAATTAGGTCGGTGGTTTTATTTCCGTTACTTTCTTATCCCAAAGAAAACTGGCACGATCCGGCCAATTCTAGACCTCTCAGATCTCAACCAGTTTCTGTTAATCGAAACCTTCCATTTGGTTACCATTCCTCAGATTCTAGCCTCTCTTCATCTGAACAATTGGATGACATCTGTAGATCTACAGGATGCGTATTTTCACATTCCCATTTTCAAAGATCACCGTTTGGTCCTGAGGTTCACCATAGGAAGGTGTCGGCCCTTCAAACTCTTTGCTGCGCCTAGGTTATTCACAAAAATTATGGTAACAGTGGCAGGTTACCTTCGGTTAAGGGAAGTACACCTATATACTTATCTGGACGACTGGCTCCTTAAGACCCAGTCTCTGGAGGAATTGCTTCAAAAGATGCAATTTACTTGCAACACTTTTTTCAACTTAGGGTTTTCCATAAATGTGACGAAATCCAAACTCAAGGATCCAATTTCTAGGAGAAGTTATAGATATTATTCTACAGAGAGCCTTCCCTCCCCCAGAAAGGTTGGGAGAAATTCAGAAAGTCATCTTGAAGTTCCAAACACGTCAGGTACTAAGAGCTTGGTGGTTTCAAAGGCTCTCTAGTTCCATTGGCAAGGCTTCATATGAGAACAGTTCAGTGGCATCTTGCCTGCAACTGGAACCAACTGTTGTATTCTCAGGAAATGAAGATTCAAATTCCAAAGCCAGTTCAGGACGCACTAATCTTGTGGAACTCCCTAGAGAATCTCTTAATAGGGTCTATTTTTCAGCCTCCCCTTCAACAAATAGTTATTACAACAGACTCTTCCGAGTATGGTTGTGGAGCCCATTCTCTAAGTAACCGCACATGGCCTTTGTTCTTCTCTAGTAAAAAGGGACAATGTCTTGCAACTAAGCCATATTTTATGCTCTAAAATAATTTCTTCCCTCACTTCAAGTAAAGGTGGTGAACCTTCTCACTGACAATACCACTGCATTGTTCTATATCAACAAGCATGGGTTTACTTGTTCCCTTCCCCTGTGTCTCCTGGCAGAGATGATTTGGTATTGGCTCGTTCAAAATCAAATTTTCTTGTGGAGTCCCATTTGGAGGGAAAGAACGTCATAGCAGACAAAGTAAGCAGGTTACAGTCTGCTCCGCATGAGTGGGAGCTGAAACGGTCGGTAGCAAAGACAATATTTCAGACGTGGGGCCATCCATCAGTAGACCTTCGCCAACCAGCACAATGCTCTGTCCTTAGTTTGCGTCAAGGCAAGGTCTTCAGTCCCTGGGAGATGCTGTACACCTATATGGGTCGAATCTAACACTTTACGCTTTTCCACCTCTCCCATTGATAGACAAAACATTGCTCAAATTCAAAATGTCGCAGAATCTAACTCTGATTCTTATAGCTCTGTTCTGGCCTTGCCAGATTTGGTTTCCAGTCCTACTGGAGTTATTGGGGTCTCCTAAATTTAGATCTCCCATCATAGAGAGATATGTTGACTCAACAGAAAGGGGCCGGTTCTTCATCCCTGCCCTAAATTGCTGAACCGAGAGGCTGGTTCCTGGAAAAAACTAGCCTTCTCCCACTTACAATTGTCAGAACAAAAACTATCAATCATGTCGGCTTCCAGAAAAGCTTCTACTAAGAAGCAATATTGTAGCAAATGGTTATGTTTCCGTCACTGGGCCTTAGAGCGCAACCTTAACACTCTAGCGGCCTCTCTTGATAATGTCATGTCCTTCATGTCTCATCTAGTTTCCCCAAGTGTCAGTCGACACTTGCAAACACTACTTATCGGCTATTGCAGCATACCTAAACAGAGAACAAACCTTTCTTTTTGAAGCCATTCGTCGGCACTTTGAGGGACTTCTACATTTACATCCCCCTATTCGTGAACCTCCACCTCAATGGGATGTCAACGTAGTTTTGTCGGCTCTAATGCAAAAAAACTTTCGAGCTTATGGCATTGTATGAATTAGAACCTCTAACTTGGAAAAAAGCATTTTTAGTTGCCATTCCTTCGGCTAGAAGGATTGGAGAGCTCCACACTCTCTCCTGAAAGGAAACTTATATAGTATTTCATAGGGATAAAGTAGTCCTTCATATGGTCCCCTCCTTTCTACCAAAGGTGGTTTCTGACTTTCATTTAAATCAAGAAATGAGTCTTCCTGTTTTTCTTCCTAGGCCACATGCTTCCGCGGCCAAGGAGACATTACATAATCTAGACGTTGTAAGAATGCTAACGTTTTATTGCGAAAGGACCAAACCATTCAGAAAAGCAGACCAGCTCTTCATTACTTACGGTGGTCTATCCCCTGGTAATTAGGCAGCTGAAGCTTCCATCGCCAGGTGGGTTGTCTATTGTATCTACAAGGCTTATGATATGAAAGGGCTCGCGACTCCTCAGACTTCGGGCTCATTCCACAATAGCCAAGGCAGCATCCATGGCCTTTACTAGGCATGTTCCCATTGTAGATCTATGTAGAGCTGCTACCTGGGCTACCCCCTCTTGCTTTTTGCAACACTATCCTATGGATCCATTCTCTAGAAATAATGCAAAATTCGGACAAGAGGTGCTCCGCAACTTGTTTGCCTGAATTCAGTACATGCTGTCTCCTCCACCCTTACTCATTCTAAGGCTTTTTAGTCTGGTCCCAACCAGTTTGGAAGGAGGGAGAGCCAGGACGAAAGAGAAATGTACAATTACCTTACCTCTCCCTCCTTCACAACACCCACCAAGCCATCCCCTATATTAAGCATATACTTAAAAATTCTACTGCCATCAACAGAACCACATGAACTGTGTATGGAATGTTGGTGACTTAGGGGTAAGGTGTAGGCCTGGCACGCCGATGGGTGCACACTTGACATAGGCTCTACACCTTAAATTATTTTAAAGTGACGCCTATCTTTTGCAGTCAGCTTTTCCAGCCCACTTGCGGATGCAGGCGTTCTCAGCCAGTTGTGAAAGAGGAATTGCCTGGACGAATAGAACCTGAATCACCATGAAGGTCATTTTACATATTTCACTCGAGCAAATCATGGACGCCCCATTAAAACATTATGGGCCCCTATAGAAAAGGCAGATGCATTGTACACACAAATGTATTTCTGCCACCCCATCACTGAAGCAGCAACTCTTACGCTTGCCACAACCACACTTGGTTGGGAGGGACACTTAGTTTTTAATTTAAATGTGCACCAGTTTAAAATAATGAAGGGTTTAGAAGAGCTATTTCTCGCATTACAAGTTTAGTTCAATATTTTGGTCTATGCTTGCGATTTTGAGTTTTTTTTCATGCAAGGTAGCAATGAAGCAAGGTTGCATAATTAAACTGTGCAGCGACGTTGAGGTAGACACCTGAAGGAACAAGAGCTGCCAGTTCAGTAATTGTAGATGCAGATTGGCTTTGGGGGCAGGTTCCTTGTCTAATGGAATGTCCAAAACACTAGTGATGTGTTTGCCATGTTTATGACTCTTATTGAGCTTTGAAAGTTTACTTTTTATTTGGGTCCGATGTATTTTGGGATGGCTACAAAAAATAGTAATTGTGTTTTACTATTCGTTTCTTAAATATTTTGGTTACGGTTTAGCTGATCCTCATTGGTATGTATACCGACACGGTCAGTAAATCCGTGTTTGGTGCATTTTTGATTCACTCATGCGCTAGTCCAGTGGTGACCACTTTTGAAGCAATGTATGTGGTAACTGATGTGGCTGTGCCAACTGCATTGGCCACGCGTATCTCACTGCTCCAAGAAAAACATACCTCTTATATGTCCAAGCCTCTCAAGTAGACGCAATATAAATCAGTCCTTCGAAGGGATTGTGTCCTCCGACGTATTCCTTATCTTTGATAATACGTTCCCAGCTTGCTGGCCTCGGAAATTTTTTCTGTAGAGGGTGCGGCGCGTCGACGTCCGCCGAGTCGATGTCCCTCGACGGCCACCGTATTGGCGCCGACGTCATCATACCCATAAATAGCCACGCGCTGCTTCCGTTGCTCAGTTCTGTTTTTCCGCGCTTCGTGGGGCCTCGTAACGTCGTTGCTCAGTTCAGTCAGGATAACTAACTATATCTACTCGAATATACCTTATCGTTCTCGATGGCTTCTTCATCGGAACCGACGACACCGCGATCCGGCTTCAAGAAATGTCGTGACTGCGGTAAAAAAATTTCGATAACGGATCCACACAGGATCTGCTTGTGGTGCTTGGGTTCCGAGCACCATTGTTCGGAGTGTGAGGACTGCATGTCTATGACGGCGAAAGCCTTGAAGGAGCGCAAGGGGAAGCTCGAGAGAGGTAAGTCAGTCAAAACCTCCTTGAAAGTTTCATCGACTGAGTCGAGGCATTCATCTCCTCGCCGTCAAAAATTCCCATTCTAGATCTCAAAGTAGCTCCCACCATTCGTCGAGATCAAGACACTCAAAAAAGAGACGTCAAAGGTCCCCTTCCTCGTCGTCTTCTGTGTCCCCAGAAAGGGTCTCCTGTCCCACCAAACACAGTTCTGAAGCTGAGTGGGAGGAATTCAGAAAGAAAATTTTAAGCGTCTTCGAGAACGCGGCCTCGACCCCCTCGAAGACAGCCGAGGGTGATACCCCGGGTGAAAAACCCAAAAAATCAAAACGCTGCGAGACGCAGCACCCGGCGAAACATTCCACCCGAGAGCGCCATGAGCCATCGGGTAAGAAGGCACCATCTTAAACGCCGTCGTCGAAGATTCCTTCGACGGACGGATCGGCGCCATCGACGCCGTTGTCGAAGGGTTCCTCGACGCATCGGTCGGTCGATCGACTCGATGCCATCGTCGACGCCGATGAAAGAGAGGACCAAGGCCACTCCACAGCCAACGGTGATTCCAAGGGCCTCCGGCACGACGCCGAGACCGTCGTTGATGCCCTCGAGTAGGATCCCGATCCTCCCGACTTCTTTGAGACCCCTTCCAGTTTTTTCGGCGCCTTCGAAGTCTGTTACATCGGCGTCAATGACATCAACGTTTTCTCGCCTAATAATGACGAGTTTGGCTCCTTCTGCCTTAGAGATGGGTTTTACACCATTTCAGAGGTCAGAGTACCCTGGACTTTCTTCAATTTATGAACAGGGGGAAGATTCTGACCAGGGAACATTCGGGTTACAGAGGACCACACTGCCTATTTCAGAGGATTTCACCTCCGAGGAAAGAAGGCTGAAGGACCTACAGGAGTCACTACATGAGGCAAGTTGGCTGGACACTTCCCCAGAAGTGGAATTTGTTAAGCCAGACCCAGGGGAACATGCCAAAACACCCTATAGAACCCTGATGGCAAGAATTATTGAATTTATGGATTGGTCTGCGCCTTCACCTGTTTTTCAACAGGATGACCTAACAGATATATTAGACAAAGGCCCACAGGAGGACCCGATGGTCCCCTTCCATGCAGCCTTACAGAGGAAAATTGGATCTAATTGGGAAACTCCTGAAGTTATCCCTGCGGTCAATAAAAGATTGTCAGCCAAGTATAGGGTAGCGGCTGCTGACCCTGAATACTTATCTAAACACCCGACCCCAGAGAGCCTGGTGGTTCAAGCGGCAACTTCATCTAGCAGTAGGACCTCTTACCCTACTGTCCCACAGGATAGAGATGACAAGAGGTACGACTCTATGGCGAAGAAAGTCTTCTCTGCCTGTAGAATGGCGTTGAAGTCCATCAACGCCAACTGTACGCTCGCCATGTTCAGTCACACACTATGGGAGTGTGCTTCATCAGCGGCTGACTGCATACCCGAAGGAGAAGAAAAGGAAGCCTTCCTTAACATTATTAAAGATGGCAAAGATGCCGTGTGCGAATCACTTCAAACTGGCATTGATTCTGCTGACAGTATCAGCAGGGCCATGACGGCAAGTACAACAATCCGCAGGCATGCGTGGTTGCGAAAGTCGGGCTTTGCTCCAGATGTACAGGCCAGACTTTTGAATATGCCCTTTGACGGCTCTTCATTATTCGGGAAAAAGGCTGATGACAGTCTGGAAAAGTTAGACTTCTAAAGCAGCAGCAAAATCTTTAGGAGCTGGTATCCGCCAAACTCCTTTTCCCCCCTCAGGAACCTCTGGGAGAGTAAAGTCCTTTCGCTATTATTCTGCATTCGGGAAAGGCAGAGGACAGCCGGCTCAAAGAGGCCAAAGGAGATCCACCCGAGGTAGACGGGTCAACAGTACTAAAACCGCAGCAGCAGCAGGTGCCTCTTTACCCTCGGCATCTGCATCAGCCGCCCCCAAACCACTCTGAGGCCTTCCCACACAATACACCTGTAGGGGGCAGGTTAACTCACCATCTGACGGAATGGCAGGCTATTACATCAGATGCTTGGGCATTGGAGACAGTTACCCAAGGTTACTGCCTACCCTTTCTACACATTCCTCAGTCATCCACCGGGGAACAGCTCTCTAAAAGTTCCAGATCAGCTCCTCTTGCAGGAAATTATAGACCTGCTAGAGAAAGGTGCCATAGAGCCGGTACCTGTAGCGGACAGGAACAAGGGCTGGTACTCCCCCCCCCCCCCCCACCCCACCCCACCCCCGGCACCCCCCCCCCCTACTTCCTAATACCAAAGATGGACGGAGGACTGAGACCCATCCTGGACTTACGAGAATTGAACAAGTTCCTCAGGAAGGACAAGTTCAAGATGGTAACTCTCTCTCAGATCCTTCAAGCCCTCCAGCTCCAAGACTGGCTGGTATCTCTGGACCTTCAGGATGCTTATTTCCATGTGCCAATCCATCCCAAACACAGGAAATACCTGAGGTTTGCAATTGGCGACTCTCATTATCAATTTCGAGTTCTGCCATTTGGGCTGACCTCCGCCCCGAGGGTCTTCACCAAGCTAATGTCGGTAGTGGCTGCGAGTCTAAGGAGGGAAGGGATCCACGTCTACCCCTACCTGGACGATTGGCTGATCAGGGCTGTATCTTCAGATCAAGCTCAGACCCAGCTAGATTATGTCTGCCACTTCCTTCACAAACTGGGCTTCTCCCTCAATTTAAAGAAGTCACAGATGATACCATCACAGAGACTCCCGTTCATTGGAGCGGTCCTGGACACTTCCTGGAAAAAAGCCTCACCAACAGAGGCGAGGGCTCAAGATATTCTGCAGATGGTCAACAAGTTTCAAAATGCCCAACGTCTCCCACCCTTCGACTTTTTGAGGTTGCTTGGCCTCATGGCATCTTGCATCTTCCTTGTGCCAGAGGCTCGCCTGAGAATGAGATCTCTTCAGTGGGCACTGAGAACTCGGTGGTCGCAATTCTCAGGGAGAATGACAGATCTCCTCCAGATTCCAGACAAAGTAGCCGCGGCCTTCAATGGTGGGCCTATCCAGAGAAAATCTTGAAAGGAGAACTGTTTTGGCAACCATAACAGTAGTCACAGACGCCTCACTTACGGGGTGGGGAGCCCATGCCAACGACTTGACCATCAGCGGTCGTTGGTCTCCATCGGAGTCCAGACTACACATCAACCTATTGGAGCTGAGAGCGATCAGACTAGCGCTGAAAGCTTTCCTGCCATCAGCACAGGGGAGAAATGTCCTGATAATGACGGACAACACGGTGGCCATGCACTACCTCAACAAAAGAGGAGGCGTAGGGTCACTGCCATTGTGCAGAGAGGCAATGCAGCTATGGTTTTGGGCAATTCGGGAAGGAATCTCTCTATCGGCAGTCCACCTTGCCGGAGAGAAGAACTTGACAGCGGACGCTCTGAGCAGGCAGAGCAGTCTCCCACGAGTGGGAGCTAGCTCAGGAAGTCCTTCAAGAGATCTTTGCCCTTTGGGGAACCCCTCAGGTGGATCTGTTTGCCATAAGCACCAACAGGAAGTGTGATCTGTTCTGTTCAAGGGAATTTCCCCCGAGAGGAGCTCTAGGAGATGCGCTCGTAGTGGACTGGGAATTTCCACTCCTTTACGCGTTCCCACCAGTCCCTGTTATTCCTCAAATGATCAGGAGGTTGAGAAGATTCCGGAAAACCATGATCCTAATTGCCCTGGACTGGGCCAGGAGAACGTGGTACCCGGACCTTCTAGATATGTCCATCTGCCCTCCAATCCGTCTTCCACTCAAAGAGAATCTTCCCTCGCAGAAGGGAGGTCAGGTTCTCCATCCAGACACCAGAACCCTCAACCTTCATGCTTGGCTTCTGAAAGGGTGAGGTACAAGGATTGGGACCTCCCTGATGACGTCATGGAGGTGTTGCTTTCGGCCAGAAGGCCAGCAACAAAGTCTTTATACCGCTGCCGTTGGAACAAATTTTGCAGCTGGTGTAGGGAAGAGAATATCGACCCGTTTTCATGTGGTACACCAACGGTGTTATCGTTTCTACTCTACTTGGCAAACTCAGGCCTTCAAGTTGGCACTGTAAAAGGCTATCTCGCAGCGCTTTCAATCTTCAAGCGCACTGCGGAGGAACCATCGTATTTCAAACTATCTCTAATGATACAATTTCTCAAAGGATTAACTAATGTTTATCCTCCAAAACCATTCCAGGTTCCCTTATGGGACTTAAATTTAGTCTTAAACTTCCTAATGGGCACTCCATTCGAACCACTTCACTCTTGTTCGCTGAGATTTCTCATGCTTAAAACTGTCCTATTGGTAGCACTAACATCTGCTAGGAGGGTGAGCGAGCTACAAGCTCTCTCCTGTAAACCCCCTCATACAGTTTTCCACAAGGACAAAGTTGTCCAAAGGTGAAGCCTAATTTCCTCCCAAAGGTGGTTTCTGAATTTCATATTACTCAGAAAATTACCTTACCTTCGTTCTACCCTCCTCCCCATCCGGGGAAAGAGGAAGAAAGGCTACATAGGCTGGACCCAAGGCGAGCTCTCAGCTTTTACATCAGCAGAATGGCTAGGATCAGGCAAGCAGACCAACTGTTTGTAGGATACTCTGGTCACAAGTTGGGACTACCCATAACAAAACAAACCATTTCCAGGTGGATTACATTGGCCATTCTGGAATGGTACAAACTGGCAGGGAAAGAGCCACCCCAAAATCTTAGGGCTCATTCAACCAGGGGTATCGCAGCCTCTTTGGCTCTCCAAAGAGGGGTACCGGTCAGAGACATATGTGCGGCTGCCACATGGTCGTCCGCACATACATTCACAAAATTTTACAGCCTGGATTCCTCCACCAGTCAAGAGACCAGATTTGGCAAGGCCGTATTACATTTGGTCCATCCCTAAAGGGATACATAACATTCTTACTCCCACCTCCAATTACATGCCACTGCTATGGGAGTCTATCAAAGATAAGGAATACGTCGGAGGACACAATCCCTTCGAAGAACAAGTTACTTCCTACCTTGTAACGTTCTTTCGACGGGATGTTCCTCCAACGTATTCCTTATCGCCCCTCCCATCCATCCCCGCAGTAATACTTCCCTTGTGGTTGCAGCTTACACTCCTTCAAGGTCAATAACCAATTCAGGCATGACTTTTTTATGCAACAAAACGGAACTGAGCAACGGACGCCGCGCGTGGCTATTTATGGGCATGGTGACATCGGCGCCAATACGGTGGCTGTCGAGGGACATCGACTTGGCGGACGTCGATGTGCAGCGCCCTCTACAGAAAAAATTTCCGAGGCCAGCAAGCTGGAAACGTATTAGCAAAGATAAGGAATACCTCGGAGGAACATCCCGTCGAAAGAACGTTACAAGGTAAGAAGTAACTTGTTCATTTATTTAATCAAAGTTTAATTTTAAAAGCATTCCAACCAACATGGACTTAATGAGCCTTCCTTTCGATTCAAGTCTGCATCAAAGCGCCATGCGTTCCATCTTGTTACAGTGACTTAGTCAGGCAGTTATTACATCTTCTCAATAAAAGCTGTGTATTTCCTTTCTCCAGCATCACAGCTCGAATACATTCGCGATCATGTGACTTGTCTACAAGTCTCATGTCTATCTAAAGCTTCCAGGTTGGCCATCTTACAATGGTTTGTTACCTCGTTTTTCACTTTAATCACTATTGCAACCAGTTTAATACTGGTCACTCCTTTACTCTTTTAATATAACAACAAACCGTATCTCACTAGGAATATCATCATGTCCGACAATTATTAATTTCATCTTATCTTGGCAAATGCCATATCAATTTTACATTTCCAGTCACTGTCTATTATACCAATGTTGTTACTCAAAAGGACTCTCGGAAGCCTTTTGATAGGCAGCTACACCCATTAAATGTAGCCCCAGTGGGCTAGATTCTTGGTCACTCTTGTCAGTGTTCTTGTCATAGTGTTCTAGATTCTTGAACACTTTATGTTCAGCACAAAACTTATGATTTAGACATTTGTGCTCAAATTTCTTGAATCACTAAATCATCTTGATTCTCATCAATTAAGAATACTAATGCTAGACATTTCTTCTCATCTAATACCGCCACATTTTATCTTCAGTCATTATATAAATGTATTGCGAGTTCTTCATCACAATTGTGGACGGCTGGCTTCATTGTGTTAAACTCTATAATGAATTTGAATTGTAGTTTTCTTTAGCATTAGATCTTTCATAGATTCACATGCTGTGAATATTCTGTCGTCAGGCTGGGATTCCTTGGTAACATTGAGCAGTTCAAACCTAAACTGAGAACTTTCACACATTTTTGTGCTCTTATCATAGTCATTTTTGGTCATACTGCTCACAACCAATAGGAACACCTCCTTCCCCGGTACGCCATCTTCAGATAATTTTCTGCACGTTAGTCCTCAAAAACATCTCCAACTTTTCTACAAATAAAATTGGTATTTAACAACTATTCTATGGAAAATAAATATTTTTCGACAACCGGCGTTGGTGGTGACAGTGCTACCTCTGTGGACTGTTCTCGCCTCTGGTTCTCTTTGACATAGCTTGGTCTACGCAGTTGGGCCTACCTCATGTTGGAATTCACGAGGAAAAGCCTGTTCCAGGTCTGCACCCACTGTGGACTAAAGAATGTCTACATGGAGGATCACCACGACTGCCTCTATTGCTTTCATTCACACCATGTCATCCAGGACTGCAAAATCTGCCAGTTGTTCTCCAACAAGACGCTGAGGGACTGTCACTGTCATCACGTGGCTCGAGGATGCTGGTGGGGCCTTTGACTCTGCTTCAGTGCAGAGTCCTACCTCGTTAGGGCAGGGACGGCCCAACGAGCCACCTCCAGTACAAGGTCTAGGTCGCATGAAGTCCAGGACACCAGCAAGAAGAGGCATAAAGACACCCCCAGCGACGAGCCTAGATCCTTGCTCAAGGACCGGTCTTCACCAAAGGTCAGTGCCTAAAGGGTGTCAACGTAGGAAGAGCCAAGGCCATTTCCATCGTCCCAGCGAGTTGAAGTCTTCCAAGCCCATGTCAGTTTCTGGTGGCCACTCTTTGCCTTCAAGGTTGGAAAAAGGCTGGTCTTAATTGGCTACGGGGCCATCGTCGTCAAAGTCTAAACCTCACTCCAGGTAGTCTACCTTCAGGCCATTGACACCTTCCGATGGCACACAGTCAACCAACACGACTACTGCGTCATCGACAACCGTCATCTGCCAGGACTACTGCGTCATCGACGAAAACGTCAACGGCCATGACCACAAGGATCTTGTCAACTGAATCTATGTCAGTGGCTGTGATACCCTCATCAACGGCACCGTTGACGACCTAGTTGACGGGCGAAGTGGTTCCTCCCATACCATTGTTGCCATTGTCATTGGTATTTGACACCCACAACAGCAGAGTCTACATTGACGGCCAGTCCATGTGCATCATTCCCAAACCTTGGGGCGGCCTTGCTCCCGGGTTGTATTGTAGTGCCAGAGCCAAACCTATCCCAATTTGATGTGGAGGAAGCAGGGGAGGAGGACATCATGTCACGGTAGTCATCGCCAGGGCGCCGGACATCGCCTCCCACACATTCACTGCAGGGTGAGGCAAGTCTGATCAGGCTACGTTTGCCCCTCTACATTCAGCTCAAGCCATTGATCTACCACATCCATTTCTACCTCCACAAGGAGACATGTCATTAGACATTTTGTCTACTCTAACCACTCTGGTAGCTACCTTGCAACAATGGCTGCATGCTCCAGGACCAGTTACTGAACCTATCCGGCAACCTCGCTCAGAGGCCCCCAGATATTCCAAGGAAATTGATAACATCCCTTGCCTCTTCACCCAACCCACACCAGACTCTATTGTCTGGGCCGCTGCCAGAGAAAGGTTGGCTAACCCTTTGTCATCCTGCTTTGTTCTCCCAGACAAAAGCCAAACACGTTGACACCTTCGGTTAGACGATCATTACCACTGCAGCCACGACTATCAAGGGGGCGAATGCAATGGCCATAATCGCATGTTACGATTGCGAGCTGTGGTACAAGTTGGGTCCCTTGCTGGAATTCCTGGCAGATGGCAAAAATCAAGAGGCCGTCGACAACTTTCATAAAGGCGAGCTGCCGTTCGACCATGCCATTACGGGCTCCATGGACATTACTGATGCTGGTTTTCGCCGGCTAGGAAATGGAGCAATCCTACGTAGGCAGGGTTAGCTCAAGGCCACAGACATTTGACCCGATGTCCAGCCCAGGGTTGTGGATATGCCCTTTTGACATGATTTTTTTATTTGGAAAGAAGGTGGATTAGGCCTTACAATCCATAAATATGTACACTGAAACCGCTTGTTCTTTGGGCACACTAGAGAATACGCGCAAGTCCTTTCGTTCAGGGACAGTGTGCTATGCCAGGACTTTGCAGGAAAACTGCACCACGTACCATTCTTACTCTTACAAAACCCTGTCCTCCTCAGGGTACCAGTATAGGAAAAAAAACTAGTCCTATTGGGGTTCACAGCGACGCAGTGACTCTGGCCAATCGGGCAAACAAGCAGGACCAGCCCAGGGCCAGGTCCTCCCACTTGTGGGAGGACGACTGTCCAGGTTCGTCGCAGAATGGACACCCATCACAACGGACTAATGGGTGCTATCCCTCCTCCAGCACGGCCACTCACTGGAGTTCATGGACTATCCCGTTACTGGAGTGATACAGGAGGGGGCCTAAAGCAGAAAGATGTTGTTTCGCAGGGGTAGCTGAATCTCTGGTGATTTGGGTTGCTTAACACTGTTCGCCCATGTATAGGCGAGGATCACATCAGACAAGTGAGTATTGTCAACTGTCAGGCAGTTACTGCGTGGTATTAGAACTACCACACAATCATCCACCAAGATACAGCAAGGTGTCTCTAGAGCACCAACAGATTCTTCAAGCAGAGATAGCCGCTCTACTGCAAAAAGGAGCCACAGTGCTCATTCTCTCAATCACAGTAAACCAGGGTATTTTTTTTTTGTGTGTACTGCCTTGTTCCAATGAAAGGCAAAAGGTCCAGTACTCTAAGACAGGCAAACACATGTATGTCAATCCTCAGAAGTTCAGGATGACAAAATTGCAGGAAGTCATTGCCTTGCTCAAAAGGGGAGACTACATGGCAACCCTAGATATAAGAGATGAATAATTTCATATTTTAATGTTGCCAGCTCACAGAAAGTACCTAAGATTGAAATTTGGGTCCACACACTACCAATTCAAAGTACTCCCCTTTGAGATTGTCGCCCCTCGGGTCTTTACAAATGTACTAACAGTAGCAGCGACTCACGCAGACAGTCCATTCCAGTGTACCCTTATCTGGATGAATGACTTATGACAGAAGCACCTCAGATGTGTCAACAGCATATTCAGCAGACAAATATACCTTCTGCATCAACTAGGGTTATCCATCGAGAAAGTCGAGCCTAGTTCCCAGTCAATTCAAAACAATTTCTGGGGGCAACAATTCGAACAGAAGTCTCTTTAGTCTTCCCCTGCAACAAGAGGGTCCAAAGCCTTCTGCTAGATATCCCATGGTACACATTCGGTTGTCGGGTACGTCAGGAAGGTAATGCGCCTTCTTGGTATGATGGCATCATGTGGTTTCATTGTGTCACATGCATGGCTAGACATGCGTTCAATATAGGAATGGTTGGCAAAATAATGTTTGCATGGGAATTGGGCTGATCTAGTGGAGGTTTCTCGGACTGTGGTTTCAGCACTTCAATGGTGGACAAAGGAAAACATGTTAAAAGAAAAACCCTTTGTCAAACTGCCAACACAAGTCACGCTCGCAACATGCGCTTCACTTTCGGGATGGGGAGTGCAATGTTTCCACCATAAAGCGCACATGTGGACACAAATACTAGCAAAGAAGCACATCCATGTCCTAAAGTTGCTTGCCGTGTACAAGGCACTACAATCTTTCCAGCATCTAGCAGGGAAGAATGTACTTGTTATCATGGGAAGCACAACCACCATGTTTTACATCAAGAAACATGGCAGGACACTCTAAATCTATCCAGACTAGCACAGAAAATCTGGACACTGAGCCTCCAAAGACATTTTCCTTGTGTCGCGACAAGTTGCAGCGAAACACAACTGCCTAGCAGACACACTAAGCAGGAATGCAGGTCAACCCTTGATACAAGAGTGTGAACTACATTCAGACATTGTAGGTGAAATGTTCTCGCTCTGGTGTCATCCAGACAGAGATCTGTTTGCCACAGAAGAAAATGGAAAAAGCCACACTTACTGCCTTCAGGTTCCCCCTGAAGGGTTCTAAGAAGAATGCACTGTGGATCAGTTGGTCAGGGATATTTATGTATGCCTTTCCTCCACCGCTCTTGAGCAAGGTAATAAGCAAGAGGCATTAGTAGCACTTGACAATGATCCTTTTTGCGCCAATGTGGACATGTCAAACATGGTACTCCCAGCTACCCAGGATGTTCATTTGCCTACCAATGAAGGTAACCTGCCCTTACAACATGTCACAGAACCAAGGGTCAACCCTTCATCTACATCCTCAGACAACTAACATAAGTTAGTTGTCTGAGGATGTAGATGAAGCAGCCTGGCTCCTGAGGTCATAGTGTGTCCTTCTTCTTAATTTACCTAGCAGATGCATGGACATATTAAAAGAAGCACGCAAACCAAACCGTGGACACTGCTACTTTCACATATAGAAAATATTTGTAGGATGCTGTAGAAAGCCAAATGTAAATCCAATTGACTGTACACCATCTGACATAGGGCACCATCTACTTCGCTTGTTGGACTCTGGTCTAATCTTTCATTCCTTAAAAGTCCATTTAGCTGCATTTTCTGCATACACATCTTTTAAAAGCAAGGTTTCATGGTGGTAATTCCCGTCATGAAAGCCTTCATGGAAGGCATCAAAAGACTATTTCCCCGTTATTGCATAGCCACCCCCAGTATGGGATTTAAATATTGTAAGTAAGCTCCTGGATCCCCTTTTCAGCCTATAAATAAGGCAAGCCTCAAAGATCTGTTGCGTTTCTTATCGCTTTCACATCCATAATAAGCGTAAGTGAGCTCCAGGCATTGCGCATTACAAGGCACCCAAAACTCTGGAGAAAGAGCCCATTCCACGGCCAGGCCCCTTTAACGAGGGTCTCCATTGGCGTTACCACCCGTTCCAGCCTGTGGAGCGGGTGATTATTGCTAATAGCACCCCGGGTTGACACTCTGGTAACCCAGGGTGCAAAGGGCAAAGTATTTTGTTTGAATGAACGGGACGCTGCAAGGCGTGGTTTTCATTGAAACAAAATACTCAATAAAGATGGCTGCCATAGATCAGGAAGACTGGGCTCCATACAGAGCCCCTTCCATTTCCATGGAGGCCAGTTGGGACAAAGGGAGGAAGCAGCAGCAGAAGGCGCTGCTGCAGTACTCTGGTATGCGGGGCTGGTGGGCAAGGGGGTTAAAAATAAGGGATGGGAGGGTGGCGGGGGAGATGGTGGGGCTACTGTTTACACCTAGAGCACAATCTACATATAGTACAGGTACCACTTTAGCCTTAATTGCGAATGTTACTTTGGAGGCACTATGTAGAGCAGCTACATGGCTTTCAGTTCATACATTCCCTCAACATTACTGTGCGGATACACAAGCAAGAGTGACTCCCAGGTGGGACAGGCTGTGTTAAAACATGTTTGCCTCTGTTCCTTCTAACACCCCACCTCCTTCTTTTGCTAATACTTGCTAGTCTATGCAAAGCATGCGATTCTAAGCCGATCCACAAGCCTCAGAAGGCTAACATTACATACCTGTAATAGTCTTTCTGATGCTTGTATCCGCTTAGGTTCACATGAGCCCATCCTTCCTTCCCCTCGTATTGAGTAGAAGGTACATCTTCAAAATACTAATCACACCTTGTATCCTTTCACTAAACACTTCATGCAACCTCCGGTCAGAAATAAAACCATTTTAGGTCCTTGCCGCGTGAAGGACCATGGATATAGTAAAAGTCACAGTAGGGATAGTATTACGAACATGCCCCGTCAATGTCCCTTTTTAGTTTTCGAAAATAAGTAATGTAATACTCCACACCAACCAGTAGATGTCGGCCTATGCAAAGCATGTGAATCTAAGCAGATACAAGCATCAGAGATTAGTTATATCATGTTTGTCATAAATGTCATATTTTGTGGGGTGCAGTTTAGTTTACTTTAACATACCTGCATGTGTCTTAAAGGCCTATTAAATAGTATTACTTGCTACCAAAGTGTTGCTGCTTACATAGAACTACGTTCTGCTGAGCTGCCATGCCTAAAGACAGGAGTCTGTTCTTCGTGGCAACTGACATCAGCTGTGTGGAGGAGGAGCTACAAATATCACTGCCTCGGCGGAGCCGAGGCGGAGGGAGCAGAGTGTGTAACGCTCACCTGATTCCCACGGAGGCGCGGGTCTTGGCAGGAAGGTGTCTGTAACATGAAACGTGATGTGCAGGATTCGGTTGGCTTCTGGGGTCGACCCTCTCCGCACTGTGTGTCGAACTCGAAGGGTGAGGTTTCTGCAGGTGAAATAATATGGGGATTAAAGGTCTGGGTTGCTGAATGTACATTCTATCTCTCTCCTCCCAGCTTGTCTGTTGAACCCCCCTCCCAGGTCACGTGCTCACCTTAGATAGGTGAATGCTGGGCTCTCCATCTGCGTCTAGTGCAGGGTGCCGTTGCCAGTTCCTTCACTGGTGAAACGTGGGCCTCTTGACTTCAGAGGATGGGCACCGTCGTTGACTGCACGACCGGTAAGTTTCTGGACACCTTTAGTCTTTATAGTCTTTTATGCGTGGCACTGAAGCGCCTGGAGTTGCGTAAGTATGGCAGCGCTCTTACTGTCTCTTTCTTTGTCTTTGCAGGAGACGATGCAGAATGAAGAAATCCGGAATTCGCCACGTGCCGGTAAGTGTGACACTGTTGTTGTCTTTGCAGGTAAAGATGCGGCGTGAAGAATCCGGAATGCACTGCGTGCCAGTAAGTAGAATAATGCTGTTTATCTTTGCAGGTGCAGATGCAGCGTGAAGAATCTGGAGTGCACAGCGTGCCAGTAAGTATAATAATGCTGTTTATCTTTGCCGGCGAAGGTGCAGCGTTAGACACGGCCGCTGCCGATGGATCAGGTAAGAAAGCACTGCGTGTGAAAGTTCGTTCTGCTAACCTGTTGTTTCTGGTCTTTTGCAGGTGCTGATGTTGCTCGGGTACCGGAATGGTAAGTATAATTCTTGCAGGTTCAGGATTCCAAGGAGAAATGCTGGAACAGACTCGGTGAGCGTTCTGCTGCAGATGCAGAATAACGCGAAGCACGTTTCATCAATCGGGTGTGGTTTAAATAGCCTAGGAGTGATGAGGCGTCTCCTTCCACGGCCCCGCCTTGGTAAGAAAAGAGTTTCTGCTTCCAGAAGAGTTCCAGTGCTGTATCCAGGGAGTGGAGCTGCCCCACCCAGGTAAGAAAGTAGTCCCAGTTCACCGAGGACTTCTAAGAGTCTGGCAAGTAAGCAGCATGGTCTGCCGCAGGTAAGTCCACCCAAGCACCTTCACACCAATGATGAGCCCAGCGCTTCCAGTGCCGGGACCGATGCTTCTGATGAGCCTGGTGCCACCGGCGCCAGGACAAGGTCCAAAAGGTCCCTGTGGGGACCGGCTGGTGCCTAGGATCAGTGTTAGGGGCCTGCTTCCAAGGACGTTGGGCTGATCCTGGCTCCTTGGAAGCAGTGATCATGACAGTATCCCCCCTCAAGGCCCCTCCTAAGTGTGTCTTCTCCGGGGGCTTTGGCTTGTCGGGGTGATTCAGATGGACTCTTTTGACCGGACGAGGTGCGTGGACGTGTTCTGAGGGTTCCCACGACCTTTCCTGGGGACCGTATCCTTTCCAATCAACCAGATAGTATAATTTAGACCTGGAAATCTTGGAGTCTAGGATGTTCTTCACTTCAAATTCGAGTTCTCCGTCTACCAAAACGGGTTCTGGGAGTTCAGTCAATCGGGTTTCTGGTTGTACTGGTTTTAATAAGGAGACATGGAATACTGGATGTATTTTCATATGCGTAGGTAATTCCAATTTGGCAGCCACCGGATTGATTATGGCAGATATGAGGTAGGGCCCAAGGTATCTCGGAATGAAAGTGCGGGGTCCTTTTAAAGGCAGGTGCTTAATGGATAAACAGACTTGATCTCCTACAGCGTAGTGAGGGGCCTCTTTACGGTGCCGATCGGCTGTCTTTTTGAATTGAGCTTTAGCTCTTTGCAGATGGGCAGTGGCTTCCTTAAAAGCACAGGTAATCTCCGAATGCAAGTGATCCACAGCAGGTGCTTCAATTTCTTGGGGAGGATCCAGGTTGGAGGTTCTAGGATGGTGTCCATATAATAGGAAAAAAGGAGTCTTCCCGGTTCCAGAATGAGTCGAATTGTTGTACGCGTATTCAGCGATCCAAAGAATGTCCTTCCAGGGGTTTTCTGTTTGTTGGAGCATGCAGCGTAGATATTGTTCTAGTGTCTGGTTTGTCCTTTCGGTTTGTCCGTCCGTTTGGGGATGGTGACTGGTTGAAGTCTTACATCAACTTGGGCTAGACGACAGCAACTGCGCCAGAAGTGGGAGATGAATTGACTTCCCCTATCGGAGACTAAAACCGAAGGAAAACCGTGTAAGCGAACGATGTTCGCCAAGAATTCCCGGGCCAATACTGAGGCTGAAGGCAGACCCTTCAAGGGTATGAAGTGAGCCATTTTCGAGAATAGATCCACGACTACTAAGATGGTAGTATATCCCAAGCATGGAGGTAAGTCCGTGATAAAATCCATGGACAGGGAGGGATGTCAAGTGGCTGTAATAGGCCGGCTGGTTTTTGCTTTTGACTTTTATTCTGGGCACACACACCACAGGAGATTACAAAGTCTCTAATATCCCTTTTCCACGATGGCCACCAGAAATTTCTTTTAATCTTTTCCATGGTTTTGGTAATGCCAGGGTGCCCCTCCATTAGAGAATCATGATAACCGGAGATTACTTGTTTTTGTAGTCTCTCACAGGGCAAGTGCAATCGTCCTCGGAAATATGGTAGGTCTTGCTCTACTGAGAACTCTTTTCCCTGTAATTGCCAGTCCTGCAAATCGGTCGGAGTTAGGAGCGATTTCACCGTGTTCTTGATGTCTTCAAAAGATTGAGTGCTGACCAAACCCAAAATCCTTTGTTCTGGGATTATGGGTATTGGATCTGGATTAATCAACTGTTCATCTACTCCCATCCGGGAGAGGGCATCCGCCTTTCCGTTCTTACTACCTGGTCGATAAGTAATTATAAAGTCAAATTCTGCTAGGAACAGAGCCCAGCGAAGTTGTCTGGAAGACTGAGCTTTGGCTGTCTTTAGGTATTGTAGATTGCGGTGGTCAGTCATTACGGTGACTGTTTGTCTGGCTCCTAGAAGATAATGCCGCCAGGCTTTAAAGGCCGATCTGATGGCCAAAAGTTCCTTGTCCGTAATTGAATAGTTGATCTCAGGAGGCGACAACTTGCGGGACCAAAAGGCAACCGGATGTAGTTGGTTTGTGACCGAATCTCTTTGTGATAACACTGCTGCCATAGCAAGACTAGAAGCATCCGTTTCCATGATGTAAGGAAGTTCTGGGCGAGGATGTTTTAAAACAGGTGCAGAAATGAATTTAGCTTTTAAGTCTTGAAAAGCTTGTTCCGCTTCAGAAGACCACTCAAAACGTTTGTTCTTTTTCAACAGAGCGGTGATGGGCTGGACTATCCGGGAAAATTCAGGAATGAATCTGCGGTAAAAGTTAGCAAATCCTAACATGCTTTGAACTCCTTTTACAGAGGTTGGTGATGGCCACTTGATAATTGCATCAACCTTCTTTGAATCCATATGGACTCCGTTAGGTGACAATATGATTCCCAGGAACTCGACTTCTGTTGCGTTGAAGACGCATTTCTCAAGCTTAGCAAAAAGACTATGTTGACGCAATCTCTCGAGAACCTTTTTAACATGTCTGTGTTCTTCTTCCGATGATGAATAGACGAGGATGTCGTCAATGTAGACAACTACACACACGTCAATGAGTTCCCTAAGGACATTGTTCATAAAATATTGGAAAGCAGCAGGAGCATTACACTGTCCAAAGGGCATCACTTGATATTCGAATAGCCCGTACTTGGTGCGAAAGGCCGTTTTCCATTCATCGCCCTCTTTGATCCTTACCAAGTGGTAGGCTCCTCTGAGATCCAGCTTTGTGTATATACGGGCATCTTTGACTTGGTCCAGGAGTTCAGGGATCAAAGGTAACGGGTATCTGTTTTTAACAGTGATCTGATTCAGGGCGCGGTAATCTATGCAAGTTCTAAGGTCTCCTTCCTTTTTCGGAACGAAGAGCAAAGCCGATGAAGCTGGAGATTTGGAAGGACGGATAAACCCGTTAGCTAGGTATTGGTCCAGGTACTGTCTGAGGTGAAGGTTCTCTGGCTCGGTGAGGGCATAGATCCTGCTGCAAGGAGGAGTTGTTCCAGGTATCAGATCTATTTGACAGTCGTAAGACCTATGAGGGGGTAGGGTGTTAGCTTGATCCTTCTGGAAGACGTCTTGGAACTCCTGGTATTTGGGAGGTAATTTGAGAATCTCCTCAGAAGAGATCGCCGCCAGTGAAACATCAGGTCGAGGATAACAAGTGGTAGAACACTCTGGAAACTGAACCGTCTTTGCTCGCCAATCAATCTGAGGATTGTGCTTCTCCAACCAAGGGATTCCCAGAATGATCTGGAACTGAGGGGCCTTGATTACATCGAACACTATTCTCTCCCGGTGTCCATTATGACTCAACAGCGTCACTTCTTGGGTGGCATGCGTTACTGGTCCGGAGGCTATCTCCGTGCCATCCACAGTAGTGATGACGTCTTTTACTGCCTTAGGGACAAGGGGTAGATTCATCCTTGACACCATTTCACGGTCCACATAGTTACCGATTGCTCTGCTGTCAATGTAAGCTTCAATTGCGTGCAAACGATCCGGACGTTCAGGACTAATGAGGACCATGGGTATCACGAAATGCGAGGTCACGGGACAGATCTTAACGCTCGGCAAGAGGACCTCTACTCTTGTCGGGCGAGGTTGTTTCCCTGCTCAGAATTTGTGGTACAGGTATCCGCGGCTCCTACAGTCTTCTTAGCTGGTTACACGGGACAGTCCCGAAGAAAGTGTCCTGAATTACCGCAATAGAGGCATAATTGCAGCTGCCTTCTTCTTTCCCGCTCTTTCTGGGTTAAAGGTCCTCTCATGCCCCCTATTTGCATGGGTTCCGCAGTGTCAGCTCCCTTATTCGAGGTCTGTGGTTTGGAAAACACTCGGGTATCAAATCTGGAGCGATCTGCCTTCCTGTTCAGTAGTCTATGGTCTAGTTGGACAACTAAGTCAATATAGTCTGAACATTCTTGTGGAGGATTCACAACCTGCGCTAGCACATCCTTGAGCTCTCCACGCAGACCTCTGTAGAAAAGCGTTATTCTCTTGTCCTCGGGCCATTGTGTTTCCACTATGAGTCTATTGAAAGAGGCTATATAAGTCAAGAGGTCTTGGTTACCCTGTTGTAATGAGAGAAGTTCATTGTCCAAGGCCTGCCCTTGTGCATGTCTTGCGAACAGTTTCTCCATGCTGGCCTGGAAGGCTTGAAAATCGTGTAAAACCGGATCATCCTGGGTGACTAAAGGGATCGACCAATCTGAGCGCTGCCACTGAGATAAGAAAGCACGAAAGCCACCTTGGCCTGGTCAGTTGGGAATGCAGCTGGTCGGCATAAGAAGTGCAGGCGGCACTGGTTGATGAACACTGCAAATTTCTTTGGATCACCAGCAAAGCGTTCGGGCGGAGCCAAGGGCACATTACCGGGCAGATTGATTTGCACTGGATTTGAAGCTGAGGCAGAAGGGTAACTTCCTCCTGGAACGGGCAAAGGTGTCTGTCCTGCCTGCGTTTGTAACAACTGCCTAGCAAGGTCCTCTGTTCGCTCCTTAGAAATTATCAGTTCTCTTCTTAGAGAGCTCGTTTCCTGGCGAGCTGCATGTACTTCTGCTCTTAATTCCCCAAGCAACTGGGCTAGTTGATCAGTATCTGAAGTTTCCATTGCGCCTGGGTAGGAGTTTAGTGGTGGCCTTCGCGTTCTCTAACGCTCACCTGATTCACACGGAGGCGCCGGTCTTGGCAGGAAGGTGTCTGTAACACGAAACGTGATGTGCAGGATTCGGTTGGCTTCTGGGGTCGACCCTCTCCGCACTGTGTGTCGAACTCGAAGGGTGAGGTTTCTGCAGGTGAAATAATATGGGGATTAAAGGTCTGGGTTGCTGAATGTCCCTATCTCTCTCCTCCCAGCTTGTCTGTTGATCCCCCCCCTCCCAGGTCACGTGCTCACCTTAGATAGGTGAATGCTGGGCTCTCCATCTGCGTCTAGTGCAGGGTGCCGTTGCCAGTTCCTTCACTGGTGAAACGTGGGCCTCTTGACTTCAGAGGATGGGCACCGTCGTTGACTGCACGACCGGTAAGTTTCTGGACACCTTTAGTCTTTATAGTCTTTTATGCGTGGCACTGAAGCGCCTGGAGTTGCGTAAGTATGGCAGCGCTCTTACTGTCTCTTTCTTTGTCTTTGCAGGAGACGATGCAGAATGAAGAAATCCGGAATTCGCCAAGTGCCGGTAAGTGTGACACTGTTGTTGTCTTTGCAGGTGAAGATGCGGCGTGAAGAATCCGGAATGCACTGCGTGCCAGTAAGTAGAATAATGCTGTTTATCTTTGCAGGTGCAGATGCAGCGTGAAGAATCTGGAGTGCACAGCGTGCCAGTAAGTATAATAATGCTGTTTATCTTTGCCGGCGAAGGTGCAGCGTTAGACACGGCCGCTGCCGATGGATCAGGTAAGAAAGCACTGCGTGTGAAAGTTCGTTCTGCTAACCTGTTGTTTCTGGTCTTTTGCAGGTGCTGATGTTGCTCGGGTACCGGAATGGTAAGTATAATTCTTGCAGGTTCAGGATTCCAAGAAGAAATGCTGGAACAGACTCGGTGAGCGTTCTGCTGCAGATGCAGAATAACGCGAAGCACGTTTCATCAATCGGGTGTGGTTTAAATAGCCTAGGAGTGATGAGGCGTCTCCTTCCACGGCCCCGCCTTGGTAAGAAAAGAGTTCCTGCTTCCAGAAGAGTTCCAGTGCTGTATCCAGGGAGTGGAGCTGCCCCACCCAGGTAAGAAAGTAGTCCCAGTTCACCGAGGACTTCTAAGAGTCTGGCAAGTAAGCAGCATGGTCTGCCGCAGGTAAGTCCACCCAAGCACCTTCACACCAATGATGAGCCCGGCGCTTCCAGTGCCGGGACCGATGCTTCTGATGAGCCTGGTGCCACCGGCGCCAGGACAAGGTCCAAAAGGTCCCTGTGGGGACCGGCTGGTGCCTAGGATCAGTGTTAGGGGCCTGCTTCCAAGGACGTTGGGCTGATCCTGGCTCCTTGGAAGCAGTGATCATGACAGTGTCTGCTGTGTTCGCTGAGGGTGCTGTCAGCTTTGATGGCCGCGCGTGTAATTCCAGCAAAAGCCAACCAGCGACCACTCGCCACAACCCCGCTGCGTCACCCAACACCACGGCGCTACAAATCTGAGAGTGCTGCAACATACGCACTCCACCAAGAAAAGAAACGTCTGTCCCAAGTAAGTAACATGGCAGGTGGAGGGCTGGGCACCCCGTGGTCAAACAATCTGCGGCAAGATGCTAATAAGCCCCAGTCCAGCCATGAGAGCTGCTCTTCTGGGGAAAATGTTACCTTAATCACTGCTCTAATCGATATTAGCTGTAACACAAACCTACCAAGTATAGCTAACCCTCTTGAATAGGCTTGCGGAAACGCCCCGGTTTCTAATGTTTCCGATGATGCACTTTGTGCCTGCGTCACCAGCGAAAGAACAATATGCTCATTAACGAGCTGTTGCAAATTGTCACAATTTGGAGAACATGCTCATTAATGACGAATGCAACACTGATGAAATTCTGGACACTTATGAAAGCATGCCAGAATTAGAGGCACAGGTCACAAATCCCGGGTGGGGCGCAGCTTCACTTCCTGATTTCTTTGAAAAAGCGCGACCAGGTGTCTTTGAAGAAAGACTCAGTCAAAAATAACTTACACACAAAACTTTCACACAAATCACTTACAATCTCAGGTCTCGATAAGCTTACATCTACTGAAACCTTGCCCAGAAGGGGAGAGACTATAGTTGTAGCTGACAAACTGATAGAAGACCTGATAGCTATCAATCAGTCAATTTCCTCGACTTGGCAAAAAAAGTCTCATGTGCAACTAGATATGGATTCCAACGTGTCCTCTCCAATTAATTCTGTTGAAACCAGTTCTATGATCAAATCTCTACCATCAGTTATAAATGAGGATTGCCGGACCCAAAGAAACCCTTAACAACTTAAACGAAAGAGAATAGAGAATAGCTCCAATGGTATGATTCCTTGCTCACAAAAACGGCTATGTACCAAGCGAAATTCCATACGAAATAGACGCTCAAAATTCCAAAAACTGTGTTGAATCTTGGAGCTTACACCAGTTCAGAAACAAGTGCCTCTGAAACAGATTCCTCATGCGAGTACAACGATATGACAAGCTGAAATCTGTAACCACGTAAGAACCAAGCTAATCAATTACATCATTCTTACGATGGAAAGCAGGAGAGCAGACGCCAATGTTTTAACTTGGTTGAACAAATTATGAACGAACTACGCCCAGGTTTAACTTCGGCTCTGACAATTACAGTTGCACCCTTGATAAAACTTTGAGCAGCTCAATGAAACGGGACGGGATCAGAATACCTTGCTGGCTCTACTCAATACTAAAATGATGAACTGTGAAGATAAAATCAAAGGACTAAAGTCCCACATTAAAAATGATGCCAAGACACAGGAAACCTTTATGGAAATAATAAAGGAACAACTAAAAACTACTGCAGATGACAAACGGTTATTGGCAGAGGTGGCCGGAGAAACTGTTTCCATAATTAATAACCATCAAGCAATGTCCTTTAAACATTCAAACAGCGAAGGTGACCCAAATGAAAACCTGGCAAAGAAAAAAACACAAAGGTGACACAATTGTCATTGTAGATTCCCATCAACAGTCGGCCAAGCTTCCATTGAAAATCTGGTCACAGTGAACAACGAAAAAGAAAAGGATTTAACTACAGTTGAATTACCGGATGTCTGCCAACAGAGCAGTTTTTGCGATAATCAAGAGGACAAGTGCGGGCGATACTACTGCTAACCAACGGGCACCTCCTGACTCTGATTTTGTAAGCCTCCCCTCGACCTTTGCACAAGCTGACGAATTACCCTTTCTACCTGAAGAATCAAAATCTCCTTCGGAAAATTAACAAAAGCAAAGGACCAAAACAAAAATAACTTCCCAATCTTTGCGAGAATTAGTCTCGGAGCAAATGTTGCGATAGATGTAGTCGGAAAGAAAATCTGTATGAAAGAACAAAAAAATCCAAAAATATCCCAAAAAAAAAAAAATTCCCCAGGCAAGAGATTCGTGTAAATTCTTGAGGAATGTAAAATCTTTAAATGCACTGCTGCAGACAAGAATGGATAATGAATCTGCCGGTATCACTAAAACTAAAGCACAGCCTCAGGTAGAACCGAAAAAAAAACGATGACTCTACTGATTCAAATACTGTAGAAATATTTGAAATTGAAGATCAAGAAGCATCAGAATCAGCAATGATTGATCTGCTTGCAAACCTTTCCACCTATGAATCTGATCACGCAGATACTACTGAAAAGCAACAGTTGCCCGGCAAAGTGGGAAAGTCTTGTGATAGTTCTGTTGAACTTCCGGAAGTTACAAACTTAAAAGCCAATCTTCACGATGCCCTAGGTTTCCGGCCTATGTGCATATGTGAAATAGTCAAGCCCTTTCCAGTGATGAGCAGTTCATCAAAGTATTGCTGACAACGCGACAGTTGCCCCTCTTTATCTAACCCTAAGCGAGCGACTTGCCTGCATCGAAATGAAAAAAATGGTCAGTTCCTCAAAGCACAACTGTGGCTGATACGTTTAAGGAAGGAAGAAGCCCAACAGCAAATGTCAGACCGATCCAATTTTACGAAATCACATGTAGCAGCAGACACGTTGGAAGACGATCTCTCATCCTCTGGTGAAAGAGAAATCGAACCACACAAACACGCCCGGATGATAAAGAACCTACAGCCAGCTACAAAACAAAAATGTAAATCAAATTACTGCTTAACGCTGGCAAGGGTCCTAAGAGGAAAGGATGAGTTGATTCTAAATCGAAGAACAACTCTTTAAACGCATACCACAACTACGATCCATTGCTTAAGAGGATATTAAGACAGTTGAATTTGTCATACAATGGACTTGGTGAAATTACACATTCACTCAAGAATTGTACGAGACCTGCTGCTAAATAATTGCTCAGATCTGGGATTTGACCATTCAGAGTGGTATGATGATTGTAAAGACCAACCTGTAATGTCCCACGGAGAAGTGATAAATGGATTTTTTAAAGATAGCAGTGTTCATACCGATAAATCTACGAAAGAGGACATCTCTGAACGACGACTCCCATCAGAGAAGGTCCACAGAACCTTGGAGAAAAACGATAACTATATTCCAAATGGTGATCAAGATTACCTTTGTCGCAAAAGGGTGCAATTGGAACGAAAGCCTTGAATGCTCTAGCGAAGCTAACACCAATGAGAGGGAATCTTGGTCTTGGTTTGCAGGGGCCTTAACTGGCAATTCAGAAAGATAACGCCAGAAAGACCCGACAAAATGAGGTCTAAAGATAGCATCCTTGAATACCCGAGGGTTTCTTCATGTTCAGTTGGCGCAATGTTGTAGAGATGAACAACTTGATATAGTATGCTTTCAAGAAACTTGGGTATCTACAAGGCCAGCTGCAATTAACCATGAAATTGCTTTCAACCCAGCTATAAAACAAAATGAAGGAAGACCAAGAGCTGGCTTAAAACACTAGTCAAAAGCGGTATGGACGTGCATCTGATCACTTCTCAAAATCCTTCCCCATACATTCAAACATCAAAAAATCGAAATTGGAAAAGATGCTTGTCGGGGACAAAAGATATTTATCATAAATCTATACTGGCAACATATGCGACAGATGAATCAGATTTTCTTGACCAGATATGCACGATAATCGATTTGATGGAAAGTGATGAGAAAGGAGCCCAGAATATACTATGTGGTGACCTAAATATGACCTCTCTTCATTTGATAGACAGTAAAGAAATTCCGCTTACTAAAGCCCGAAAGGATCCCTATCTTATTAAATCGGCATGGGCCGAAGAAATGGACGCAAGAAAAATGTTATTCCTGAATGGGAATGTAAATGGGGATATACCGCCCCAGCACACTTGGAGCAATGAAAAAAATAAATCCATCCTAGACTAGATCTACGTCTCGGAATCAATTATTGGCCAGATAACAGCCCTAAACATCTTCGGGATGAAGCAAAGCGATCACAACCTAGTAATTGTAACCCTAAATGGATATCAACGCAACAATGAAGATCTATGGCAAATTCCAATCATTGTTCAACCAGGAAGACACAGAATCCGAGTGATTGAAATGAAAATCTCGAAAATGACAAATCTACATGAAAGAGCTCATTTAGATGGATTACAAAAAAAACAGACTGGTGGATTGAATTTAACAAAAGCAAAAAACTATATAAAAGTTGGTTAAAGTCGCCCAAACAAAACATATTGCAATATGATGCCGAGGAGATGCTGACGTTAATGGCAAATCGGAACTGAAGCAAGTTTTGGGCAGTCATAAACAACGTTGAGGCACCTCAAAGAGCGCTGTTGTCAAGCTGTTGTGTCAGAATCCCAATGGATCATCCATTTCACTAAACTATTTTCCAAACAAACTAAATGTGACTATGAACAACCTGACCTAATGAAAGATTGGGACTTACAAATCTTGGAAGAAGATATCCTAAAGAAAATAAAAGACCTCAGTTCTTCTAGAGCACCTGGCCCCGACAGGCTTAACAACTCTTTCCTTAAACAACATCCAGATATATGGGCAAAATTCTGCTATCACCTCTTCCTGAATATTAAAAAAAACACGAGAGTTCCTGACTCCTGGAAGAAGAGCATTATTGTTCACGTATTTAAAAAAGGAGATTGAGCTCTGCCAGGAAATTTTAGACCAATGGCATTGCTCGATGTAGTGGGCAAGATACTCTCAACTCGGGTCCTTAATAAATGAGTCCGATGGATAAGGATAATGAAAACCTATGACACAAGACAAACGGGGTTTGTAAAGGGAGTGGGTTGCTCCCTAAACCTATTGATGCTAAATATCTTAAAGATGGAAGCAATTAAGAAGAACGTCAAGATCTATGTAGCTTTCGTCGATTTAGCTCATACATTCAACAGTGTAGATCGATCGACAAATCCTCTACCAAAAGTTAGCGCTCTCTGACTGCCCACATAACCTTATGACAGCAATTCATGATTTACATTCACAAACATCAATTAGGATCAGACTAAATCAAGCTGGTTCGCGTTTTACTCCGATCCAGACAACAAGGGGCGTAAAGCAAGGATGCCCCCTGGGATCTACCTTATTTAACCTCTTCATTTCAGAAGTAGATGCTTTAGCAGTAACTCGATCTTTCCCCCCTAAGATAAACGGGACAGAATTGGGACACATGGTTTATGCAGACGACATGGTTCTGTTGGACCTAACTCCCATCGTTTTGCAGTGGAAATTAACTGCCCTCAAAGCATACATCGAAAAAAATGGTCTAGTAATCAATCCAAGTAAAACAGAGATTTTGATTCTACAAAATCTAAGGTGCAATAACCAGAAGAATAACTTGAAAAAACAAAAGTGGTATATTGGGAATGTTTCAGTTGAGCGTGTCAAGCAGGTGAAATATCTGGGTGTAAACATCAACTCAAATAAAACCGATGAGCCAATGTTACAAAGTAAGGCGGAAGTGCAGAATGTTGACGGCCCAAGGCGCAGTCATCAACCAAAAATATGGTAAATTCAGTTTAAAATCTGTTATGGAATTTTACCGGGCTAAAGTGATTCCATCACTTATTTTTGGAGCTGAGACTATGCTGGGCTGCACATACGAAATCTGGCCTTGGTGTGAGAATACCTTTTGGACAAAGATTCTCCAACTACCAAAGGGAGCGCTGACTACTTGCCTCAGATATGAACTTGGAATGATCAAGATAAATGCGAGAATCCAGTGGAAACCTTGGTTTTGTATCAGAAGATCATGGGTGCTGATAATTTACCCCAGTTCCAAATACTAGAACCCGGATTCGATAAAGGGGGAAAAAAAGGAAAAAAAACAATTTTCGAAAAATGGAAAGAGGCATGCGAGAAAACGCTAAAATTGGATACGCTAATCCAGAACACTAATAAAATTAAAATTATGGGACCAGGATTAGTATGAAACGGCCGAGCAAAGGAGATCTCATAGATGCATGAAACATTCTCCCTCGGAAGCCCGAGAATGTCATAAGCTACCAAACTACTTAGAGAAATTTCCCTCTAAGATTAAGAGAAGAACATTTATGATGTTTAGATTGAACCTTTATCGAACTAAAGAAATAATGACTATCTAGAATAAAGACCAAAAAGATGGTCAATTTTGTTTCTGTGGCACCGTCGGTGAATCATTAAAACAACTGGTCTTATATTGCTCAAAATTCGAAGAGTTGAGATCATCTATCTTTGAGAAAGTGAGTGTATTGAAGACCTCACAAAGAACGGAGGATGCCTGAAGCCTATTGAACGAAAGAGGAAACAAACAAGTGATGTTTGCATTGTCATTTTTTCTGGAAGAAGTTGGAAATAATCTGAGATTTTGGAAAGTGACATTTAACATAGGAATGATGTAAAAATTAATGTTTTTTTCTTCCGTTTCTTTTTTTGTCTCGTTTCTATATTTCAAAAGTTTGTAATGAACTAAATATAATTAAATAAAAAAATAAAAATAGGATTACCTCATACGTCCCGTCCCCTTTCCTCCATCCTTGTGGGTGTGCCCCAACATGGGGACTGTCCTGGAACCTTTGGCCGCGAAAAATGTGAGTTAGCCCTTTACATGTGGTATAGTGTGCAGGGGTGCGGCCCACTTTTTGAACGTTTCGTGTGCTTGCTGTTCTTTTCTTTTTTGAATTTGTTCACATCCCTTAAGTGACTTGCCTCCCCAGGCACATGTCGGAAGCAGGAGGCTTCATGAGATGTGCACCCTGCGATTGGTTGTTGCCAGGCTTGGATCCTCGTGTGCTCTGCCTTCAGTGCTTGAGGTCCGACGACCCCTGGGATCCGTGCGTGGCTTGCAGCTCTCTCGGTCATTGTTCGTTGAAGAATCTGCTTTCCTGCTGCAGGAAGATCTTCCACACTTCACCAACCGGTCATCTGAAGGACCTTGCGTCACAAGAAGATAGGCCCTTTATTCTCTATGGCTCTTCAGCCTGACGATTCCTTCCACACTCTCTATCTGGGAGGTGTCCCACCAGTGGTATGCCCGAGGCTGGTAAGGCTACCGGCTCACTAGCCAAGGGGCCCAGGGGCTCTTCCGGGCATAACACAGAGGGGCGATCTAGCTCTTCTGAACCAGTGTGCGAGGGGCTTTCAAGCTCCGGTTCCAGCCGAATGCCTGAGGCACGGTCCCATAAGTCTACCAGCCCGGCTCTCGGATCCCTCGCCACTGGCTGTAGACACTAGGCCTACCAGAGCCCCCTCTGAGGTCTGCGCGTCTCCTTCAGGGTCCAGGCACAAACAGTCCTTCCGACTCTGCCCCACCAGGACCTGGACTCCCCTCTCCCTGGCAAAAACAGGGTGTGCCGGGGGGGAGACGACATGCATGAAAAGGATCCTTCCGTGTCTGAGGCATTTCATGGCTTTCTTCAGTGCTTAGCAGAGTTATTAGGGGCACCCCATCCTGAACAGGCCCCACAAGAGCCCATAGTACTTGCCGAGGTTTTGGCCTTGTGTGCCACAGGCCCCAAGTGCGCATTCCTCTACAAAAAGACATACTCTCTTTGGCCGAGAAGGTTTGGGAAAAGCCTCAGTCCAACGCCCAGACAAAGAAGCTAGATGGCTGCTTTTGACTCCTGGGTGGGGAACCAGTCGTCCTAGCGTCACACCCTCAGCCACATTCTCCAGTCGCTGCGGCTCTGTCTTTATATTCAAAGTCTTCCTCGTCTTCCTCTGTGGCCGTGTCGCCTCCAACTGCTTGTCCATTGAGGACAAGGCACTTGAGTTTTTTGGCAAGAAATGTTACCCCAACGCCGGTCTTCATCTAGGCCAGGCTAACGCTGTTGCCTTTCTCGTTTCAGTGAACCAGAAATTGTGGGTTAAGATTGGGGAATTTCTCCCATCCCTGCTGCTGGAGAGTCATGCCTCCTTCAAGGCGGGTCTAGCGGAAGCTCACGTGGTGGCGCAGGAACTTATGTAGTCCCCGGTCTCCCATATTGACACAGCCAGCAGTGACCTCTACTTAGGTGTCGACATGAGACAGTCAGCGTGCATGCATGCAACAAAGTTTTCCTCCGTGTGCAGGATAGGATCCTCAGCCTCCCGTTTGATGGGCCAGATCTGTTCCACTCGACAACAGATGACAAACTAACAGAAATAAGACACCCACTCAGATTGTATCTTACCCAGAGTCTGGGCAGGTCGGACTTCAAGTCGCGCTCCTTCGGTGGCTTCAAGGGTTTTCGCCACCGCAGAACTCGCCAACCAGACAGGTCACCCAGCGAGCATACGCGGAAGCAGCAGAGGACCTCAGGGCTTTTCTTCACTCCCCCCCTCTCCTCCACTCCTGCCTCACTGCAAAAAGCAATGATGTTTTGGTCAGGCAACCGTTCTTCTGTGGCAGGGGCCGGCTGGGTCTTTGTGAACAACTGGAAGCATTTGTTTTTTTACAAATCCATGGAGTCTTTTAGTCTCCACTGGGTTCAGTCTCCTTCTCCCCTCCCCCCCCTTCTCTTCCGCTGTTGCAGATAGTGTCGATTGCACTTCTGCGGGAGATCCTGCTCCTGTCTGATATGCAGGCGATGGAACTTGTGCTTTGGGTGTTTCAATTTTTTGCTTTACCAAAGACCAACCACGCAGGCCTGAGGATTGTCCTGGACCCATCGTTTCTTTTCACCCAAGCACCCAGGTGAGTGAATCTGCCTCTTCCTGCCCACTCTATTTTGTTTTTTTTAAAAAACATCCAAGGCCCGAGCCAGCCCGCTCGCGGCCCCTCGCTCCATAACTACCTTGTCTGCCCGTGTGCATTTCTCCCGCCTCCTGTACCTCCCACCTACCCTGATTGGCCTATACACCTGTTAATATTGAACGCTGCCAGGGCAGCCCTCTGCCTGTGCAGCCCTGTGGCTAACGGCCCCAAGGCAAAGGGCGGCTCCCACGAGTGTCTGCAGAGGAAGCCAATAAAGCCAGCAGTCAACAGACACCAACAAAAACTGTAAGTGTGATATGTGTTCGGTGTAGAGAAATTACTCTACTCCGAAAAGCCCCGCCACTCTAACTTACCTTTCCAGTACGTAGACTGCCATAGACTTGCCCCATGCATACTTGGAGAGATGTGTAACCACCAGCCTATATCTATTTATCTATTCGTTGCAGGTCGGCTCAGCTTCTCCCACCTCGGATTCTTAGGTCCTGTGGCGACTTCTGAAGTTCCAGTCCCCAAAGCCCTGCTTTTATGCAGCACACCCCCATTCACTCAGCCTAGCTGTCAATCAAACATGCTAAGTGGTGAGCCGGGCCGGCTCACCACTTGGGCCAATCACACAAGAGTGCGACTTGAGTTACCAAGATAACTCAGTCCAGGGTGCCTAACCCATGCCCCCCCCGCCCCTCCCCCCCCCACCCACCCCCTGTGGTAACCAGACAGAGTGGCACCACTTTTGGAGGTTTCTGTGGAGAAGCCCACCAAAAAGTGGAACAAAGAGCTCGACTTGGGTTGGAGTCACAGAAGAGAACACAAACGCCATTTTAGAATTGAGTTCTGACAAAAAATACCAACCAGTGAATTAATATTAAATAAACTGGCGGTATGTTCAAGGCTATAAGAATTAAATAATTAAAGTTGGTAGCCTCGAACAATGGGAAAATCCCATAGAGAAATATTTGCGGTTGAATATAAAAAGTAGTATCCACTGCCACCAGCCAAAACTCGATCAGGGGGGACGGAGACGTGCCCCCTCGAACAACAGACCCCGGGACAATCGAATTGCCCCGACCAGTACGTCCACAATATGATGGTTTGTACTGGTTTCTGTTCATAATTTGGGACTAGTAAAGCCAATGGTGACTTTACATGCCCTGGGAGACAGTAGTCAGTCCCAGGGTATGGAGTCTATGTTGGGGGGTCGCTACGACACCCCTGGGTTACGGCACGGAAGGTGCTGTGTAACCCACATCAGAAACACATGAGACCCTATGGAGTAAAAGACCCCATAGCCCATAAAACACATGGAAAGATAAAGGAACACCTCAAATCATGTCTAAGAGTGGAAGTAAAAGAGTCTCGCTCTTAGCAGGAGAAAAAAATAAACCCCAAAAATCCAGCAAAGCTGCTGGGGGACTCACTAGGTTTGGGAAATTAGCCTTTACAGAGAATTCTCCCTAACATTGACCAAGTCGACTACCTCAGCATGGTGGTATAAACACCTGCTGGGCCTTATGGCTTCATGCATGCTCGGTTCCATGTGATTATGTCGCCATGATGGAAATGTTGCCAGTTAGGCGATTTTTATTTCCTGACACCTTAACATTCTTTCCCCAAATATTCTAGGATGGGTATAATTATATATACTCTTAGGTCCCATCCCCTTTCCTCCATACTGCATGGGTGTCTCTTCCAAGGGACGGGAGGCAGAACCTTTTTCACCAGAAAAAACGTTTTCCCCTATCTAGAGGCGCGCTGGGGTGCGGCCCTGGGAGCATGCGCTACCCTGACTCCGCCCTCCGGCGCCACACATCAGTCCGCTTTTCTGCATCGACTGGAGCGGGCCGAATTCACCAGTGCTCCTGGGTTTGGCTTTGGCCATGTAATTCCACGCGCGGATACTTCTTCTCTTCTTTCTTTTTTGTCTTTCTATCATTCAGGTTTTTGGTCCTCAGGCGTCACGCTCCTCCCAGGCGCATGTCGACTTCTATAGGGTTCAGCAGGTGTCCATCCTGCGACTGGCTCTCTGACTACGGTGACTTGGCCCAGACCACGGCTGGCTGGAATAATGGGCCTGGACCACCCATAGAGATGAGGAAAGATGGGCCTTTTTCTTTATTTCAAAAATCCTGTCCTCACTGCATCCATATCCTCCTTCTGACTTGCCACGGGTCTTGGGTCCCCATCTTGAATCAGCAGAACACACAAGAGACCGTGCTCGCGTAGGCAGGATTCCCTTGTGAGAAATCCTTGTGTCCAAGAATCCAGGGACACCTTTCAAAAAGCTAACTGTAGTGGAAGCAGCCCTGGGAGGGTTGGTGCAAAGGTATGTTTTGTCGCTATTGGGCCCAGCTTGCATTGGTTGCAGTCACCAGTTTGTAGGAGCAGAGTTCCCAGGGTACCAGAACAACCGAGTCCTGACTAAGTGGAGACCTGGGAAGTCTACCCAAGGTGAGTAAATCAGTGACTGAGCAGGCAAAGTGGATCCAACAAGCAGGCCCATGACCCTCTGATGGGAACAGAGGCTCATCCAGGCAGCAGAAGACTGGCTGCAATGCAGGAAAGTTACAGGAGGTTTTTGCAGTGCAACCGATAAAGGAGCAGAGTTGAGGGAAGTGCAGCAGAGACACTGTGGGTACCATCAATTTAGCTGGGGCTCACACCTCTGGGGTTACTATTCATTTAGCGGGGGCTCCCACCTAAGGGGGGGAATCAGCAATAACCAGTGAGCACCAGGACTATATGCACAGATAGACTAGCAAAGAGGAGCAGAGGTTCTAGCAACAAAGCCCGGGGGAGGCAGCAAAGGAGCCCAGCAGAGTTTCTACCAGCAGGGCAGAGGCAGGAGAGATCACAAAATGTCTGACTCAGTCCAGTCACAGCAGCCTCAGGAGTAGTTAATCTTGCCATGATATATTCCAGATGAGTGTCAAATTGTTGGAATGGTAAGGGTCTTCCTCTGATATTCACATTCTCCCAGCGGTGCCCTGCCCCTCACCCCCTGCTGCCCCCCAATCCACAGGCTTGTTGCAATCCAGTTTTGGCAGCCAAGTAAACTTCCATACTCGGACATTCACATTTGTCGATTGAAAAGTCTGGCAGATGCGATCAACACAGAGATCCTATTGTCTGCTATAAAGAGCCTTTGTAAACAGTAATGCCATTTTGCCTGTGGTGCCCAAAATGGCAACACAACTAAATGGATTGGCGCATACCTATTCTAAAATGCGGTAGTACTGAAATTCTCACCATGAACAGGTTTTCCTAACTGTTTTAACTTGCAAACTCCTACTAAACTCTACAAAGTCTCTAGTATTTCTAGTGGATTCTTTCCTCCCACGATTTCTCATCTGATATCACTATCCCAGCACAGCTGTTCGCTGGGAACATTGCGATCACCAGCATGGCTCCGTCCGACGCCTCTACACACACCACAGTGGTTATGAAGTCAGGCCAGTATATATAGCGGAGCTGCACCCTTTGACCTCAAATCCTTTTTTCCGTGCACTCTGTTCACTAATTTGAAACACTTGTTGAGCTTAACTATTTTCTTAAACGCCATGTCTACACTGTTAAAGGCCTCAGGATTCGAGCTGGGTGCGGATTGCGGCTGGCAGAGGTCAGTCTCCAATCCGCACAAGATTTGTTTATACTGCTTGGGCGAGGACCACAACACTAGGTATTGTTGGTTTTGCAAGTCCATGCACCATAAGGACCTCAGAGAGAGGGATTGGCAAGATATTCACTTTCATCCACAAAGTGAAGGGTGATGCTCTGTGATCTCGGGGGAGGTCTTACGACAAGGAACATAGGACAAAAAGAAACCGAAGCATTGGAAGAGTCTGGCTCCCCGAGAGTCCTTGCATCGGCATTATTCTTCTTGGAAAAAGAGCCACCGCTACATGGAGTCCCCTGACCATCTGGCGCAGGTGCCTTTTCCTACCCAGTCTTCCATGCTGTAGGAAAATGACAGCTTCTGGAAAAAGATGTTGGACATTTTGCCAAGGCCCAGGCCCATGCGCCTGTGGCGCAGATACCACAGCTTCCCACTGCGTCTGTTATGACTGGCAGGGTACTCTCTGGGGACTACTCCTGCATGCCTAAGGGCTCTGGACTGGATCGCTGTCTTCGCTTTTGCATTGGGCTGTTTGGCACTGCGGGAAGTAAATGCCTCTTGCGCCATGGCAATGTTTTCCTTAGGCTTTTGGGTGGAGGTGGCCAAGGCAGCTGAGCACATCCTGGAGGGGAAAATGAGGGACCGTTTCCAGCCCGTGGTCGCTGATGGCAAGGAGGTGGCACACCCGATGCTGCAATGGGGACTGGACAGAGCAGACTGTTTGGGTAGGGCTATGGCCACCAGCACAGTGGCCAGGCACGACTCCTGGCCGAAGACGTCAGGGTTTGTGACTGACATCCAAGCCAGACTGTTGGACCTGCCCTTCTACGGCGAGAACCTTTTTGGAGCGAAAGCTGACAATGCCCTCCAGAAGGCCCAGTCGTCTAAAGCGACAGTTAAGTCTTTGGAACAGTCGCCATCTGGGGGCAGGAGTTTTCGTCCCTTCACCTGGGAGGCTGTGTTCTAGCTCCCCAGGGAATAGGCATTTGCCAAGAGGTTGGGGAAGAGGTGCCCAGAGGGGTGGCGTTACTGAGGCCTCGCTCACCAGAGTAGTAAACCAGTGATGTGTTTTTCCATACGCCTCTGTTTGGGGGGGGTGGGAGTCTTTGGGCCTTACAGCCCTCCGATTACCCTTTGTCTCCAGACCCCGTCCTCCTGAAGGTCTGTCGGCTTCTGACGAAGTGTGCCATTTGATCTGGTTCAGCGCTCCGAAAGGAGGAAGCGGGTGGTACTCCACCTATTTTCTTGTGTGGAAGGATTGAGGCTTGCGCCCCATTCTGGATCTGCAACTGCTAAACTAGTTCTTACGCAAGGAGATGTTCAAGATGGTTACTCTAGTTCAGATCTTGCAAGCACTTCATCTGCAGGACTGGTCGTTGTTTTTGGGGCCTTCTGGATGCCTACTTCCATGGGCCGATTCATTGAAGGCACTTGACGTACCTGAGGTGTACAAACACCATTACAAGTTAAAGGTCCTGCCGTTCGTTCTTTCCTTAGCTCCCAGGGTTTTCACCAAGCTGCTGGTAGCTGCTCGCCTCAGAGGGAGGGCCCATACATTTACTCTTTTGCATAGCTTGGGCTTTTCCCTGAACTTCAAAAAGCCTCAGGTTTCGCCATCCCAGTCTCTCCGATTCATTGGGGCAGACTTGGACACTCGCCTGGGTACAGCTTTCCTGCCCGAGGATCGAGTGGCAAACATCTTTTGAATGGAAAATGTCCTTCAATCAGTGGAATGACTCTGTGCCTCAGCTTTCGTCCATGTTCTGGGCCTCATGGCCTCCCTCATCCTTGTTGTTCCGGAAGCGAGGCTGCGCATGCGATAGCTTCAGTGGCATCTCCGTTGCCAATGGTTGCAGTTCTTGGGCCACATGTTGGATCTTCTGCAGGTCCATGGTGGGCCATGTGGGACAACTTGCTGACAGTGGTCACGGACACATCTCTGACTGGCTGGAGCGCTCACCTGTCAAATTCAACACTGAACGGACTGTGGTCTCCCGCGGAGCCTCAGGAACACAACTTGTTGGAGTTCAGGGCGATCAAGCTGGCCCTGCTTGCTTTCCTCCCCTCTGTGAAACGCAAGACTCCGCTGGTCCTGATGGACAACACCATAGCTATGCACTACCTCAACTATGTAGGTGTTGTGTGGGTCCTTGCCTCTGCACAGAGAAGCATTTTGACTGTGGTTTTGGGCTCTGGAGAATAGTGTCTTTGACAGTGAGTCATCTGGCCAGACAAGAGAATGTCACAGCAGAAGCCTTGAGCAGGCAGGGTTTGGTCTCCCACGAGTGGGAGCTCTATCAGGATGTTCTGGAGGAGATTCTAAAGTGGACCCTGTTGCTTCCAATGCCAGCAGGAACTGCGAGTTGTTCAGCTCCAAGGAATTTCCTAGTCGGGGATAAATCTGCATCATCGACTCCATTATCGAAGGGCTCATCAACGCATAGGTCGATCGAATCGACGTTGACGCCGAAAAAGAGCAAACCCACGGCCATTACTACCTCACAGCCAGTGGTCATACCCAGAGCCTCTATCATGACTTCGAGGTCATCGACAACCTCGAGTAGATCCCGATCCTCTCGAGTTCTTCGAGGCCACTTCCAATCTTCTTGATGCCTTTTTCGGTGTTTTCGAAGCCTTTAACGTCCGCGTTGACGACGTCGACGTTTTCCCAACCGATTATGACAAATTTAGCCCCTTCTGCTCTGGAAATGGGATTTAAGCCATTTCCAAGGTCTGATCATTTCAGACCTTTGTCTTCAATCTATGAGGAAGGGGAGGATTCAGATCAAGAAAGACCCTTTGGGGTGCAGAGATCTGCAACACCAGAACCAGAGGAATTTACATCTGAGGAAAATAGGTTGAAGGACCTTAGAGAATCCCTACATGCGGCAAGTGGGTTAGATACTTCCCCAGAAATAGAATTTGCCAAACCAGACCCGGGGGAACATGCTGAGACCACTTACAGAATTTTAATGGCAAGAATTATAGAATTCATGGGTTGGTCTACACCTTCACCTGCATTCCAACAAGATGACCTTACAGACATCTTAGTCAAAGGCCCACAGGAGGATCCTGTGGTTCCATTTCACGCTGCATTACAAAGAAAAATATTGGCTAACTGGGAAACTCCTGAGGTTATCCCAGCGGGTTAACAAAAAGTTATCAGCCAAATATAGGGTATCTACTACTGACCCAGAATTTTTGTCTAAACATCCAACTCCAGAGAGTCTGGTTGTCCAAGCAGCAACTGCATCAGGCAGTAGATCGGCATACCCTACTTTTCCACAGGACAGGGATGACAAAAGATACAACACTATGGCTTAGAAGTTTTTTCTGCATGTAGCATGGCATTGAAATCTATTAACGCTACTTGAACGCTTGCAAGGTTCAGCCATATACTTTGGGAGTGTGCTTCATCAGGGGCTGACTGCCTCCCAGACGGAGAAGAAAGGGAAGCGTTTCTAAACATCATTAAGGATGGTAAAGACGCAATGTGCGAATCCCTTCAAACTGGCATTGATTCTGCTGACAGCATCAATAGGGCCATGGCGGCAAGTACTACAACCCGCAGATTTGCGTGGTTGCGAAAGTCCGGGTTTGCTCCAGATGTACAAGCCAGACTTTTAAATATGCCCTTTGACGGCTCTTCTTTTTATTTTTATTTTTTATTTTATTTGTTTAGTTAATAGAATCAACCTTTCAAATATTTTCACCATATGAAACTACAATATTACAAATAGTGCACTTGAACTTGATATTACATTTCATTGATGGTTACGTATAGAATTTTGCAGAAACAACAATCGAAATAAGTGGTTTCAGCAATGTAAAAAGATCTAATGATCTATGGCAGCACCTTTTAGATTACAACAATACTTTTCTCTCGCTAATAGCATTCATCTGGAAACGCAGCATCCAAAAATTGTACAGTGGCTATCTTTATAAATAGTTTAGATGATGTGAAAATATACTGCCACATATCCTTGTGTATATACTTATTTTGTTCTTCAAGATGATGTTTAAAGTACAATTTACGAATAGTTTTCAGTTGAGGACAGTACACCATACAATGTTCTAAAGTCTCTTTTTGATCAAGGGTTTTGCAAAATCGACAGTAATTGTCAGACTTTAGAATTATGTTTCTACGAGAAAGGACCTCTAAAGTTGGCCACAGGTTCAGACAGAAGCGAACCTCCCATCCATCCCCTCAGTAAAACTTCCCTTGTGGTTACAGCTTACGCTCCTTCTGGGTCACTAACCAATTCATGTAAAACAACGGTTAACGTCAAAACAGAACTGAGCAACGGACGCTGCGCGAGTCTTTTTATACGCATGATGACGTCAGCGCCAATACAGAGGCTGTCGAGGGACAACGGCTCGAGGAACATCGACGCACAGCACCCTCTACTGAAAAAATGTTTCCGAGGCCTGCAAGCTGGAGATTATCTATCAAGATAAGTAATACGTCGGAGGAACATCCCATCGAAAGAACGTTACCAGGTAAGAAGTAACTTGTTCTTCTGATCGATATTCCACCCAGTGATTCCACATCACCCTCCCTACGTGCCAGTCTTTGCAGGAAGAAAATACATCAACGATTTTTACAGTCCCTGAGCTTCAGAGGGCTAGGCATAAAGTGTGGAACTGAGGTTGCGGGTCTCAGCACTGCTGTATATACTGGCCCCAACGTCCTATCCGGCGTTTAGAGGCGCCAGACTGATCTGACGCAGAGTAGTTCTGCAAGCCCTGGTGGCGAAAATGTTTCTGGAGAACAGCTGCGCTGGGATAGGGATATCCTAGATGAGGAATCCATGGGAAGAACATCCATCAGAAAGAACAATACCGAGCGGTAAGTAATCTCTTCTTTACTATTGTGTCATTGTATTTTCCACTGGGTTTTGGAAGTTTGGAAGTTTGTTTTACTTGGGCAATAATCCTTATAGAGACAGTACAAGAGTTATACTGCTAATTAGCCCTGAAGAGTTAAAGGCCTCAGCACAGCAGGGGTGTTTTCCAGCATCTGTAAAGCTATTTGAACCCAATCTCGCAGTTTCATGAGAGAACATTCAAAAGGGCTTAAGAGGTGAAAGCAACTAATGCCTATATAATGGGCAGCTTGGTGCTCTCTACATTCTGGGGTAATGCTGACACCACTTTGATATTTATTTACAAAAACATGGGTATGGACAGGCCTTTTAGTATGTAAATCCACTATGATTCAGATTGATAGAAAAGTGTTGTGGGGGAGTCTTGTAGCAGCTGTGATTGTTGGTTTCACCAGGGGTGCATTTTCCTTTCCCCAATTAGTAGTCCAATGCATCTAGATGGTAGCATTGTGATACTGATGTGTATTGATAATGAACCAGTTTATCCTATTTACCCTACCCCCCCCCTCCACCCCCCTGCACTCTCCCCCCAAAACAGGCCTCTGCTTTCCCACAGAAAGAGGGCTTCTACAGTGACGCTGACACGGTGGGGTCCGGGAAACCGCCCCACTAGTACAAGAATGGCTGTGCTCTGGAAGGCCCACACTGCAATTCTTTCTTTGCTCTGGGCAGTGGTATACGAACTGTGGCAGACAAAGCATTGAATTAGCCCTGAGATGAAGGGTTATTTACAACTCTAAACGAGGTAGCGTCCTGTTGCTCAAGTAGGCCGTATATAAATACTTATGATCACAATTGTTTAAAACTAACGAACTATAGTTTGTGTTGGTAACAATTACAGCCTCTCTTTAAAAAAAAAAGCTAAAACAAAATATTAAGTTGTAAAAAAAACTATTTTCATAAACTACAAACTGCAAGTTGATTTCTCTAACTTAATGTATGTTTAGTATTTTTTAGTTTAGTTTTTGTGGGAATTGAACTTGTATTCACATCATAAGACTAACCGAGGTGGTGATGATACTTATGTATAATTCTGCAAACAAACCTGCAAAACAAACTCTACAAAAATGGTCCTTGCTGTGTAACCAATTCGAATTTATCAAAGGGCAAACTTGTGTTTCTCCTGCACCCCTCTGCAGTCTGACTTCTCCATTACAGCTTGGGTTCTAGATTGTCACGGCCGCTCCAAGATATGATAGTTTGTTTCTGTTAAAGACTTCAGACATCCATTGTACTTTTGCATCTTGTTTCTTTTCCTTCTTACTTTGCAGCATGCCGTCCCTGTTAAAGGGACAATTCAAAACCTGCTGCACAGCAACATTTGTTTTGGGGAAAAATAGTAATACAATGCAATGCATGCATGTCTGTGACCCTTGCACAGGATCTCTTATGTGATGTTCATGCACCCAACCGCCTATGTTTTTATCCACGTGAACAAGGCATGGGCATTGCCTCTTTTCACATCCATTTTCGTTTTTCTAACTCCCTTTTTGTCTCTGCCCCTTGGCAAGCAGTTTAGACCCTGCACACTTTCTGTGGAAAAGCATTTTTGGAAGCCAATCTCTATGTATTGAGCCTTTTGGGGTAATTCCAAACTCTTCGGAGAACTTGACATTTCTTTGACAAGCTGCTGAGTAAACCTTTGACTTTAGACCTCTTAATCTGTTATTCTTTTTCATTCATTCAACAAACTGAGTGGGGATCACAGAGCCCTGCGCTGACTCAAAAGGCATGTGTAACCTGAAGCTCTTTGGCTGCCCAACACTGGTGATTGCTTTCTGGGTCTACCTAGATCAGTGCCTGGCTCAAACCCTAGTTACAGCCCCAATGCAGTCATACACCTGCCTTTTGATTACGGTGTCTGGCGAGCCTCCAAAGTAGCCTCTGCTTACACCTAAAATAAAGTCCCAATAGGGCTTTCTAATGCCCACATTCTAGGTGCTAACCTCTGATGCCTCTCTTGCTGCTCATATGGGTCACTGGGTCACAGGAGTGCCACAGGTGATGCACCATTACTTGATTACACTTTTATCAAGTAAGTGCTCTCCCCAATGGCCATGTTTCTGACCACACACTGCTGCCCATTTATATGCATGTCTTGAGAACAGAACACCAGGGTATATGAGGGACTTCCCACCCACAGCTTTTGAAATATCTTCTGATTCTTAGTTGATCTAGGTGCTGTCCCCTCATAACTCTGGGCAAGGGTCCAGTTCATCGGTACTCTTTGCACCTTTGGAGAAGTAGGGAGAGATTCCAACAGAGCCTCATTCTACAGAAACTGCTGTGCAGCAAATGCCTGTGGAGAATAATCATGGCGAAGGGAGCTCAGTGTTTGTCTTCGCCTCCAGAATCGTCATGCAACCCTTGTTAGAGGAACCGCTGCACATTTGTTCTAACAAATTTGCTCAAACGATTTGAAGCACTTAACCTGTGTGTAAGCGCTATATAAATAATCAATCAAAAACATGAGGTTTCCTATCACACCTTGCTCTTCCCTGTGCAGACACTCCTTCCAGACTCACACCCTTAACACACCCAAGCTGTCACAGCAAGTATGTCCTTTCTTGATCACATGGACGGGAATCCCACAGAAGTGGGAAGCCCGATTCCAGAAGTACCAGCATCACTGTATGATTGTTTGTGGCAATACGTTTCTTTAAGGACATAATCCGCCTGTGACGGACAAATGCCATTCTGAACACCTGCAATTATAGTATGTGGCAGGATATAAAAGTTCCAAGGGACCCTCCCACAAACATTTTCTTAAAGGGATGGCAGACACTAAAACGGGTAGCTCTCAACATGGCATCCGGCCTTGTCCGGACGTTATGTAGATTGAGCTTCCATGGTCATGTGTCTAGGCCTAGATGTTGGGGAAGCATGCCTAGCTGAATAGCACTTAACTATTCCTAGAAGTACAGTAAATGGTATGTTCTTTAATGGATCGCACGTCACAACAGATGGCTTTATCATGGGATAAGGTGAACGCCTTAAAATCCAAGTCGTCATTGGCCATTAAAAACACCAGCTCACACGACTCCAGCCTTTTTACCTCATAAAAGGAATCTTTTCAGAATTTGCAGGGCTTTCAATTCAAAGCCCTGAAATGGTCTATTTGGAATCTTCGCGCCCTAAAGACTGCAGACCACCAGGAAGGCCCCGAAGTCTCACACCTATTTTACCAACAAAATCAAAAATGGACTGTTCCTGTCCTGAGACCACATGCCTCTGGGCAAATGCATGATCTAGCTATTGCTTGCAGAATAGGGAGTGAATTGCCATGAATTTTTGGATACTTTCTGTAGTGGGCAAAAATCTACATGTGGCCCATCACTACCCTCCCTTTCCAAGTTGTTGCAAATTAATACAATTGTGATGGATCGCCCTAGGAGAATCTTTCACTGGCTTATGCTAACTGCTTTTTTCACGGCCTCAGGATCCTGCTGAGCTACTTTTCATACTTGATCTGTAGAAATGTACGTTTCCTTCCTTAGAAATATTAAAGATAATGGCCTCTGCACAAATCCTCTTGCCTCTTGGGGAGGGGACGAGCTGGATGCTGAGGTTGTGCCAGGCGTGCATACACAGTCTGATCGTGACCGTTCATTAAAGGTGTCCGGGTTTTGCCTTGCCTATTTGGTGCTACTAATTCAAAGTTATTCCCTTTGGCCTCAGTCAATGTCCTAGATTTGTTATCACGATAATTGAAGCACTGATGGCCTTCCTTTGTCAGGACAGAATGCCCGTTTACCTGTAGCTCAGCAAGTCAGTTATTGGTGTTACTAGCCTATTTAATGGTACGCTCATTTATCACTTATACAGATGAATAAACAAGTTAACCTTGTTGGGATTCAATCTGGTGAGTGCACGTTGCACACCGATATTAGAGGTAAATATGTAACTTGCTTAACTTTCTTACAGGTTTATTCGCTAATTTGAGTTTGCACCCCAGTGAGCTTCCCACTTCCTTTTAACTTGCCAGAGTTGGTCTTTCTTTCACTTGGGCCTTTCACTCAAATTCCGGAAATATTTCCTAGTTTCCACTCATAACCCTCAGTATATAGGACTCCAACGGGACATCAATTTGTGCAAAGCTTTTCCTCCACAAGACGGTTTTCGGGTCCTCTTAACTTGCATCCTGAGGCTAGAAATTTCAAACACACCTGCTCTTCCAGAGTGTCTTGGGATGCATGTCCGCCTGCTTCTTGATGATTCAGTTGGCACTTTTCCCCAAAGTTAAGCACAGCTCCACTTGGTGGCCAACCGGAGCTGCGAAACAGAGCCTTGTTCAAATCTGATTTCAGTACTGGTTCATGTGAAAATAATTATTATGGTGGATGCACAAATCGGAACCTGCTGTGTTGTGGATGCAAAGATTTAGACTGCTCCCTTAATGAGTGGCGGGCCTCTATTGGAAAACCAGAACTTTTAGGCACTGCGTCACTTCCAAAGCCTTTCACCCGTACAGTCAGAGTTTTAGTACTACTGTTAATGAACAACACTGAAACACTGTTTACCTCATAAAGCAGTGGGACCCAGATCCCCATAACACTGCAGACTTGCTCAGACATTTGCAATGGGCCACCCAAAATCACATTTACCAGTGGCCACCCATCTGGTGGGCCGCAAACTCACTCAAGATCTCCACCCGTAGGGCCTGTCGCCCATGAAGAACACTCATATAGTTTGTCAGTCTGGCATACCAGGACACAAGACCATTCCCTTTATGGATTGTGAAGATGCATAGAAATGCTTGCTGCGTAATTCCTTCCTATGATCATCGGACAGGCAGACCTGTGTTCCATCCTCTTCCTCTATGAAGATTCTGCACACATTTAAATGCAGTTGGAATTTTCACATCGTGTTTATAAATATTGTGTTGTCCAGCATAGTATTTACCTTATGTATGCGTTTAATTGATGATTAACAGGATGGATGCAGAGTAATCACTTAAAATCGGTGGGGCGAGGAGCGGCTGATTATTCATGCATCCTCCCAATCTGTTCATCTCAGTTTGGTATTAAACTGTCAGATGACCACCTCACTATGGAACTCCAAAAGAAGCCCGTATGTCAGTAATTGGATCAAATTTTCCACTGGTGTATATATAACAAGGACCCGCTGCACATTTCCTTAACCGCCTATCCTCCTCTCCATAAAAATGCATTCTTGCAGAACGTGGTTTTTGTTCACTGTCCCGTCCAAAGAAATTTGTGGTGTCACTAAACTCTTACTTGATGAAAATGTTTCAAACAAATTAACATTTTAAATATGCTCTTATTAGCCCATTACCCTTTAAATTTATGGCATTCATTGAAATTGGCATATTTCATGGAAACCACAATCATGGCCTGCACAGTAAGTGTGCTAAATCAAGGGACTATGTAGAGAGGGGCCTTTCTTTTGAACATACCCAGAATTTAACAAAGATGGTCTGTTTTATTGTGATCTGTAGATAAACCACCTAGGTGTTGTCCAAATCCTGAGCTGGAAGTGGAGCCATCCTACCATACCACGATCAGAGTACATTTTACCGGGATAGAATAAAGTGCATGAGCTCTTCTCACCACCTTTGTCAATAATGGAGGGTTTCTTCTTTGGTCTCAAGGTTTCAAACTAAAATTGGATGATGCATCATCTGCTGTATTCTAGAGTGCAGCATATTTAGCATAGTACTACTAAGTGGCTGCCAGAGGCATTTTTTGTTTGACAATGACAACAAGTTTACTGCATGGACAACTCCCCACGCGTTCTGCAGATATTACTCAGTGAATGGAAGTTCCTGGGCTAGGGGCACAATTCAGACAAGCTGGCCTCTTCAACATTTTTAGCTGAAAATCTTTTTCCCATTATTCCTCTGTTCTGAACAATTTGCACACGCTCGTAGTTCGGCTGCTCTGTAATTCCCAAAATTATGGGGGGAAAGACAGCAGGACACAGAAGTAAGTATAAGTTACCCCACCCCCTCCTTAGTGACTATGGTACTCCTAGTCCATGGTCCCATCCTTTCCCTGGTAATAAGAGCTCAGATGTGGTCACGTTGATAAAAGGATTGGTGGTTAAGGCTAGGGCATGCTCATTGGAGATCTGTTAAGGGCATACTTGTGTTTCTCAGCACCGTTTCTTCGTAATGAGCTTTTGTTTCTCCATTCCCCTGCTCTGTCCTCTCGACACCCCTCAAGTATGGATACTGTGGAACAGAAGAACACTAGTCAATGTCTGTAATTTGTTCTGAGCATTTTATTTTTCGAATAAATGAATTCCTATTTTGTTTTTATTAGGGAAACCGCTCTATTGATCGATCCAAAGAATTCCTGTTCGTCATCCCGTCAGTGGGTCGCTTTGGTTGTTGGACATGAACTTGCTCATCAGTGGTTTGGAAACCTGGTTACTATGGTGTGTACTTACTGTACATATGTCTTTGATAATTATTTTAACCCCATGGTCAAGGTTAATGATGTGATCTCTCCTGTGTAAACAAAGGCAGAGTGAAATGCACTATTAACTGCCATAACCTATGTTTTTTTAAATAAAAAGATTGTACATGATTTTTCTTTTACACATTGTTGCCTGTTTATCCTCTGAAAAAGTTAGTATCACATGTTTTATGGTGTCAACAGGTTTACCATTGGTGCTTGATTTACTTTGTCTTTTCTTTATAAAAATAAATGTATTGTGCTGAATCTCTGGACAATCAAAGATCTAAAGTTGGTGAGGAGGGGCTGGGTGAAGGTCGGCAGCATGATATGCATACAGTTAAAATGCATGGTCATGGAAGAAAAGATTCTGGATTTATCCTGGTACAGACTTGCTTCTTACGCCCAATCCTATTATTACTTGCTTCAATGGTTCCCTTTACAGCTGAAGTTCTTCAGCATTGGATCTTTCATAGGTCCATATGCTGTTTGAATATTCCCCGTCATTGGACTGAGAATCCTTGGTTACATTATGCATTTTCATAGAAATGCAAGAAACCATATTCACTTTAGTGTTCTTAGTATTATTTTGGGTCATTCCCTTCAACCAGTGGACACTGCCTCCTTTTGCTCCACCTCTGGAGGCATATTCATGTTTTACTACACGTTCAGAGTTGTCCTCTCCGAAGTTCTCACTCTATACGACATTTTCGTGAAGATTTTTAGACCTGTACTTTATTCTACATGTGAAAGCTACAGATAAGTATTTTACTATTGTGAGGTTTAAGAACGTCTACTCTCTTGGCATTCCCCCAAAGTGCTAGGGGGGGGATCACAAGTTTAGTCATTGTTCCTTCAGGGTAGAGTCCATTGAAATGTGTCTTAGTTTCCATGACTAAAGAAAGAGCCTTTTCAAAAAACATCTATGGCATAACTGGCATCTGAAATGTGTTTATTGCCTTTGTCCTGACACAACTTGTAAGTCTGCCCTCATTTGTCAGTCTTTGTTCAGGGATGTTTTGCTAAACTAATATACATGCTGCATATATAACCTCTGATCAAATTGACTTTTGTCTGATCTGTCATTAATTTATTTACTCAGTTATTCTGAAGTGAATGGCTAAGAGCGTGGCTTATGAGGCACCTTTCCTAAAGTAAATCTAGTCAAGGAGATACCTTTTCTTTGGGCGAGGCCACTCTACAATGGACTTTTCCATGGGAGAGCCTAATCTTTGTGAAGGCTAATCTACAAGGGAGCCCAGTCTGAGAGGGCCTACGATACGACAGGGTAGTATGACAGTGCCTAGTTTACGAGGGAGCCTCATCTGAGTGGACTTGATTTTTTTAAATTTCTTAAGCGCAAACGGTCACCCAAAGGCATCTTGGTGCTGGAGAGAAAGAGGGAACACATCCATGAAAAATCGCCAAACCGAGCCAATGGCTAGAACAAGAATGTCTTGATCGCTATCCTAAAGACTAGATGATTTGAGAGTTGCTTTATGGAAATTGGAAGTTCATTTCATAGTCTAGCGGCGACTATAGAAATAAAACTCTACCACTGATCCTTGTGCGACAATGGGGTGGCACGATAAGCAGATCCACCGTAGCTGAGCGTAATTGACGGTTCAGGTAATAGCGTGTAAATTTGGCCTGTAGAAATTCCACACCTAAATCATGGATGGCACAGTGCACTATACACACAGCCTTGGAATATTATACGCTGGCCGACAGGAATCCAGTGTAATAGGCATAAAACCAGAGAGATATGGACTCCATATAAGGTCCCGGTTGCCATCCGGGCCGCCAGATTTTGCAGGCGTTGCAATCTTTGGATGAGACTCTTAGGTTGGGCCAGATGCAAAGAGTTACAGTAATCCAGCCAAGATAATATTAGCGCTGCTACCACAGGGGGCCACTGGGACGCAGAAATTAAGGGAAGAACCCTCTTCAGAATTCTCAGCTGGTCGTGCCCCGCCTGACAAACAGTCATGACTTGATTAACCATGGAAAGAGAGGCTGAGAGAACTACACCCAGATTTTTTACTTTACACACTGGGGTGGGGAGAACACCAAAAGAAGATGGCCAAAAAGAAGAAATCCAGAGTGTGGGATCTGGGGGACACCCAACTACTAGGACCTCTGTCTTGTCTCTGTTCAGTTTGAGCCAATTGTGGTTCATCCACTCACCCACGGCAACCAGACATCCCCGCAGGTGCGATGACATCTCAGACTGATCAAGGTCTAACCGGATCAGGATCTGGTTGTCGTCTGCATACGAGTAACACCTGCTGCTGTAGGAGCGGACGAGACACAAGTGCCCAGATGTATATATTGAATAAGATTGGAGACAAGGAGGAGCCCTTTGGAACACCACAAGTGAGAAGACCGGAAGCAGATAGAAAGGTTGGCATGGAAAGGGTCTGGGTACGTTCCCCCAGGAACGAGGTGAACCAGGCTAGGACCTGGCCAGATATCCCTATCTGGGCCAGTCGAGACAACAGGATGGGGTGATCGACTGTCGAAAGCCGCTGACAGATCTAACAATATTAGGGCGTCAACCCCCTCCACCCCTCCCCCAAAGAGTCCACCAGTCTGGCCATATCATCCTGGACGGCAACTAGTACACTTTCCATGCCTCTGCCAGGCCTGAAACCAGCTTGCACTGGAGGAAGCCGGTGAGAGAATTCAAGGAATGAAGAGAGAAGGGGTGATACCAAAGATTCAATTAGTTTGGCCAGAAAAGGAAGAGGAGAAATAGGACGGAAATTAGCCAGGATGGTGGGGTCGTGTGATGGCTTTTTTAGAAGTGGAATAACTCTAGCCGCTTTAAATTCAGGCGGGACAAGATTGACAGGAATTATTCACAGCAGCTGTAAGTACTGTCACATGATTAGGGGAGATGGTCTACATAATGTCAATTGGAATGGCATCTGATGGAGAGCAGGATTTAAACTTTTAGATTGCTCCCAAGACTATATCCTCTGAGAACGTAGGGAAGGAGGACCATTCGGCAGGATCAACTATATGCGTAGAATGGTGAAGGTGGTTAATGGAGCTAAGGGAGATGGCAGCTGTGCTTGGAATAATGCGGTGAATGTCACCATTCTTTCTTATAAAAAGTTTGGATAAGTAGTCAGTTTTTGAGTGCGTCTGACCTTTTCTGTCAGTGTATCAGATGAGGACTTAATCTATGAATAGACCTCCACAATGAGAAGCTTATTGTATGGAGAAACACACCCTCTGAGTGCAATACAAGACTTTAGCACCCTAGCAAAAGAATATAAGCAGGCCATATTACAAGCAAAGAGTTCTCCCTTCAATACTACAATTGCAAATGGGAATTCTAGCACCCAGGAACTCTTCTTAATCTTGTGTGAACTTGAATTTCGTTCTCTTCACCACCACCAACCAGCTGAACAAAGGACCACATCTGATTCTTAAACATCCAAAATGCCCTCCTGAACAAAATTGACTCGCTCCAACAGAAGATCTTAACAAAAACAAAAGGCATCACCACTGATTCCATAAGACCACCCAACACATCCCACGGTGCATCGGCAAAACCCACCCCTACATCCCTTCAAACCAATCTCGGAATCTGCGGACACCCAGATCATGAAAGGTCACCAGCCCTCCTGTTGCCAAGGGGATATCTGCCTGGACTGTGCTGAAGCCCGCTCTCCTTTCATTGCTACTCTCATCAATACCTTTCTCCAGCAGCTCTGTCCCAACCAGATTACAGGACGCCAGATTCCTTCCTCTACTGAAAAACCCTTCCTTAGACCCAGCCATCCCCACCAACTACTGCCCCATCACCACTGTTCCCTTCCTCCTTAAAATCCTGGATTGTGCTAACTACCTCCAATTCCAGGCTAACCTCGAATCCAGCAACATTCTGAGAATCAACTTGACGAGATCAAAGATGCCGACAACCCAGCCCTCCTCCTACTGCTTGACTTGTCCACAGCCTTTAACCTCGTCGACCATCAAATTCTCTGTCAACACCTTGCTTTGGAAGCACATTGTTCCTTTGAGCTATTGCATGGATCTTCTCCTTTCTGTCGGATCACTCCATGAGGGTCTTCGTGGACACTGCCTCTGCCAAACTCCCACCACCCCCTGTCACCACCAACGTGCCTTAAGGCTCGTGTGTCTCCCTAACCCTATACAATAATATTTACTAAATCTTTATTCGATTACTTCAATATCCAGGGCATTTCCTACACAAATTATGCCGATGACACGCAGATTCTCCTCCCACTAACAGGAAATGATGCCACTGATTCCAACACCCTGCAGTCTGTTTACCAAACCATCCAAGCTTGGATTGCCCCCCATCTCCTCATACTCCTACGTCCCGTCCCCTTTCCTCCATACTTATGGGACATTCCTCCGTCCTGTGGGACGGGATCGGAACACTTTGTAAAAAGCATCACATTTTACAACATTGTGTCCTCTTTACGCGGGGTAGCGCACGCGGCCGTAACCCCACCCTCCTTAGCTCCGCCCAGCGCATCACCCATCAGTGCTTTTCTCCGCACATTTGGGACTGGACGCAATTGCATCTTCGGAAGATTTTTTCCTTCCATTGTCCTTCTCTCCTGCTCTGTTTTAGCAGTCGTGTAGTAGTCCGTCTGTCGTTTCGGTTAGATTTTCCTAATTGTTCTTCTTGCGAGTGACGTTTTCGCTAGGGCGGATCCCCATCCTCTTTGTTAGAGTGTTTGGGTCTGGACCATCGGTGGGAATCGTGCTTTTACTGCGATTCCTTTTCGGTCCGGGCACTTCTACGTTGTCTGGAGTGGTGGGAGGAGGTGTTTCAGCGCTTTCCTCCTCCGCATTTTCAGAGTTTCATCGACGAGATGAAGAGACGCCCGGTAAGTTCTTTAGTTTTTAGGGCACCCAGACCGGGACACTCCTTCCCGGTCCGGCAGGGGCTTTAAAAGCTCTGTCATCGGGGTTTCACCTGAGGTGCCTTCTACGCCTAAGAAAAGTACCAGAATTTTCTCCATAGGCCTCCGTAAGGGGCCTACTCACTCCCGATTGCTATTCAACAGCCCAGTTCATCTGAGGCGGTAGGTACCGGAGCTTGCTTCAAGGTCTCCTTGTCTGGAGCTTCCCTTACAGACACCGGGCGTGCCTGAGGCCTATATTGAGGTTTTCTGTACCGAACCAAGGTTCGAGTCCCCTCTTGAGGGAGCGGTTACCGGACTCTGGTCCGAGGTTCCTCTATTGTAGGATAAGGTGACAGACAGAACTGAGAGGCCTGTTAAGGTCTTGTCAGTGAGGTGCGTTCCTCATCGGTCCCGCTCTAGTGGGGGATACCGGTTCTGTTGAGGGGGCACAGAGTGAGGTCGCTGACCGTAATTCCTCTGTTACCGGCGTTGCTGAGGTTCCTCTTTCAGAGGCTAATTTGGCTATAGTATGTCTCAGAAACATTCTAGGCCACACAGTACTGGCTCTGCCGAGGTTCCTTGTATCGAGGCTAAAGTCAAGACCCCTGACCTGTCTGTGGAGACCCCTGCCTCACTCACACATGTGACGCAGTTCTCCTCAGACGTTGACAAAATGGCACCAGTTCCTGCGCAAAATGCGACGGCCATTTTGGACTCCTCCCTTACACCCACACCATCGCCATTGGGTGCTGGGAGCATTTTTCAGGTGAATGTTTTCCTTGTGCATCGTTTCGTCCAGTTTGACTGGAACGCTCAGTTGCCATTACATCACTCGGCCTCGCTCCCTGCAGTGTCTGCGCCATTGATCTACATCAACCGACTGGTGAGGGCCCCCCTTGGCAATCCTCTCCTTTTGCGGCCCTGGAGCTATTCCTCTCATGAGATGCCTTCTTCGGAAAATTTCAGAAGCTAATGCACTCCGACCCCATGAAGGAATTTTTCAGATGTCTTTTTTTAGGAAATCTGTCCTCCAGGGCCGGGTTCCGTTCCAATAGTTCCCGTCACAGCACCGGTTGTTCCAGCAGCTGTCCCACCTCTGTTGCCCCACCTCCAGCCCTTCTGCCTCTGCCACCCTTGTCTCCAATAGACAAGTCTTCAGCGGAGCCAGACGTGACGCAGGTCGATCCGGATGCGTTGGATGATGCGCACTTGGATCAGGATGGCGATGACATCCCCGCTCTGTTAGGGCGTTCCATGACTGGGTACTGGACATGACTCTTCTGGATGTTCCAGTACCTAAGGCACCCCCTCTGCAAGAAGGGCTGCTTTCGGGGGCATTCACCTTGTCTTCTCAGGAGCGCATCGGCTTTTTCTTTCAGAAGGCCGTTTTGGCAGAGGTCTGCAAAGTCTGGGATAAGCCACACACTGGACTGCATGTTAACAAAGATTGACGCTCATTATAGGCTTTATACTTCGGAAGAGGTAGCCTTAGTGTCTTGCATGCTTCCTTCCTCCACAGTAGTGGCAGCCACTACGCTTCAATACAGACCGGCTTCAGCGTCCTCTACAGCAGCGGCTCAGGGTCTGGCCAATGAGGACAAGTTGCTTGACTTTGGGGAGCAAGATAGTAGCTAATTTGGCTGTGCAGTTGCACCAGGCGAATGCAGAGCTCATTTTAGCAGGGGCATATATGAAAATCTGGAAGGGTCTGTCGGAATTTCAGCAGTTCATTCCTGCGGACAAGCTGGATGATTTTAAGGCTGGCCTGTCAGATGCCTGAGGGGCGCATCATGTCGACACCTCGGCTCAGGGCCTCATGCTTGCCGTGGACATGTCTCTTCAGGCTTGGCTTCATGCCACAAAGTTTTCCAAGGAGGTGCAGGATAAAGTTCTGGACCTGCCTTTTGACGGCAAAGAACTGTTCGATTCGTCAACGGACGTAGAGCTGACTAGAACAAAGGACAGCACTCAGACGGCCAAGTCTTTGTCCGTTCTGGTAAAACCACCATTTAGGGCTCAAAGAACGCTTGCAAGCTGAGGAACACGGTTAATTGCTACCTGCTTTTCGTAGCCCCTTGGTGTCCAGCCAGGTTTTGGTTTTCGGAGCTTCAGCATCTATCAGTGTGCCCGCCGCTCAAGCTTCCACTGGTTCCCGACCTGCTTCACCAGAGGGATTAACAACTGTGGCACCCCTCCCCACAATCGTTCAGCTTGGCGGCTTGTTGCCTGAGTTCAGATCTTTAGAGCGCTTCAATTTGTCTGCGGATAACATGCACATTATTCAAGCGGCCAGGAAGCCCTCAACAAGATCTTAGTATAGAAGTAAATGGCTACCCTTCTGTCACTGGTGTTTGGCTAGGCAGCTAGACCCCAGAGAGGCTACTATCGACATGGTACTGTCTTTTGTCTCACATCTGGCAGAGTCTGGCATCCATGTCTTGTCCTGCAGGACATATTTATCGGCGGTTGCTGCTCATTTGTCCACTGACCAGTGTTTCTTTTCACTGTCTAATCCAGTCATTAAAAGACACTTTGCGGGCCTGATGCATCTTTATCCTCCTGTTTGCAACCTGCATCCGAGGTGGGATTTGAATGTGGTCCTTACGGCCTTGTCATAAGCCTTTTGAGCCCATGGCTATTGTCGATTTTAAGTACCTTTCCTGGAAAGTGTCCTTTTTGATTGCTGTGACCTCGGCAAGGCGTGTAAGTGAGCTTCAAGCCTTGTGGGTTGAGTTTCCATTCCTTTTCATAAAGATAAGGTTGTCCTGCGAACAAATCCCGCCTTTCTTCCTAAGGTGGTCTCTGATTTTCATCTGAATCAGTCGATTTCATGGCCTGTATTCTTCCCAGACCCGGCCTCAGGGGCCGAAAGGGTTCTGCACTGCCTGGACGTTAGAAGACCTCTCAAGTTCCATCTGGACAGAACATCTGAGCTTAGGAACTCTTTGCAGCTTTTTGTGACCTTTGGAAATAAAGCCGGCCTCGAAAGCGACCATCTCTTGGTGGATCACGGCTTGTATTTCAGAGGCGCATACCATTCAGGGTCTTCGGGCCCCAAAGGGAATTCATGCTCATTTTTTGTGGGGCAAGGCGGCTGCCGTTGCCTTCCAAAAATATATTCCCTGGGAGTCCATCGCGAAAGCAGCTACATGGCACTCCCCATCAGCTTTTTGTAAGCATTACTGTCTGGACCTGGGCTCCAGGGCTGATCAGTTTGGTCAAGCTGTGCTAAAGAACCTGTTTCAGTAAGGAGTTTCCATTCCCGTGAGGAGTGCTTGGGAATCTCCCATAAGTATGGAGGAAAGGGGACGGGACGTAGGAGTATAATAAAATTACTCACTGTAGTGACTACCTTATTCCTAGTCCACAGTCCCCTTGCCTCCATACGCCTGCCTGCCATCCCCTCTAAATAGATTCCTCTGTTATTGCTTAAAGGTCGTAGACATGGCGATAGAAAAGGACTGATGGGCGATCCGCTGGGCGGAGCTAAGGAGGGCGAGGTTACGGCCGCGTGTGTTACCCCACTTTAAAAGAAGGACATATTTTTAAAAAACGTAATGCTTTTTACAACGTGCTCTGGTCCCGTCCCACAGGACCGGTGAATGTCCCATAAGTATGGCGGAAAGGGGACTATGGACTAGGAGTAAGGCAGTCACTACGGTGAGTAACTTTATTAGTCTCATCAACCAGAAAAAAATGATTCAATGTTTTTGAAATTTTTCCAGTTGGGTCTCAACCCGTATTAGGCCAGGAATACAAAACCTTTATCATAAACGTCATCACCATCCCAGTCTCCAGCGTTGTCAAGATCTTGGGTGTTTATATGGCGCCACCCTCATTTTTACCCGATAGGTCAAAGCCAACGCAACCTACTGAAGCATACTTTACCTGGCTAATCAATGCCAGAAACCCTTCCTATCGGCTGACAGCTGCCTCTCCATCGCTTGTACGCTTATTGGCTCCAAACTGGATTATTGGAACGTTCCCTTTGCTGAGAAACATTAATAAACTCTAGGTCATTTGGAACAGTGCATTGAGGGCCGCACTGAACATCCTTAGAAGGGAGCACATCCCGGAGGCATGAAGAAACGCTAATTCGCTAGCCATGCAAGTGCGTACAATCTTCAAAACTCTAGCTCTCATCCACAAAGGCTTGTGAAACTCCATCCCCACCTACCTCTATCAAATTCAAGAAAGCTCAATCCTCTAGACCCACATGATCCGCTCATGCCCACTGCCTCAACACGCCGAAATTTCTACTGAAGAGAACAGGAGGGCTAAGCCTCCCAGTCAGTGCCTCCACGAACTGGAATTCTCTACCACCAGCTCTTAAGAGCAGACCAATCTTACTGTGTCTTTCTTAAACAAACGTAAGACTTTGTTGTTCACGCAAGGACCTACTTCGTTTTAATACACTCACCTGACTCTGCACTCTACGTTTAACTTGTACCTAATGCTCTAGCTCTGTAACCAGTGCCTGGATGCCATTGGGCTTGGACTGCTTTATAAATGCAAAAAATAAAAAAAAAGTATGATAGTGCAATCATCTAGAAGGCCACTCTCTCTGAGAAGACTAGTCTGTGAGAGGCTAACACTCATCTATTAATAACCTGACCTGATGCATTCTTTGTCTGCAGAATTTTCCCCCATAAATGGCCTGGTCTGTGACTACCTAGTCAAGGTAAAGGAGTCTAGCAAAGCCCTACTTTAACGTAAGTCTGTTCTATAATGGAAGATTGTCTTCTACACATCTGAGTAGTTCATTCCTCAGCACTCTGCAACAAAGACGGCCCTTTCAGTCATTTCATTCTATGCAGCACTGCTTCTCAAGATCTGACAGTCTGCTGCTCAACATGCCACTCCCAGTCACACAAGGGGATTTGTACGCCTCACATGAGCAACCCTACAGCGGTGCCCATAGTCCTTCTCGGCCCAATGGCCACTCCCACACGCAAGCTGGACTGCCGCCCAGTGGCGCTTTTTTGTTTAGTCACCCAAGTGTTAGGGAGTATGTCTTCATTCTTACATCAATAAAGTACTATTGCTACTGTCCAAGGGGAGCTTCAGAGCAAGTCCCTTGTTCTCAAAAAGTCTGATGAAAACTTGCTCTATTTCATGGTCTGCGAAAGTTTAGTTTGGTTTGTTGGAGACGCATCCTCACCCTGCAATACCTCCAGTAAATTCCTCTGCAGTAATTTCAGATTGTTTTGAGACAAACAACTTCTCAGCCAACTTGCCAAGGGAGATGTCTATCGTCCCTGGATAGGACGTTACCAATTTTCCTATTCCCCACCATCATCACAAGTTCAGTGTTTTGTGATAGCAGGCTGCGCCTTTGAATGTGATATCTCCTCTTTGGCCTCAAGTTAGGCCTGAGGGTGTTTATGAAATCCCTTGCTCCAGCCGCAATGCATCGTAGGAAGTGAAGGATACCAGTCTACACCTTGGATGACTGCCTGATCCGAGCATCAGCCCTCAAACAGGGCATACAGCACACAAGGGCCACCAAAGTTGACCTAACATTGTTGGGCTTCTCATTCAGCTACAAAAGTCCTCCATATTTTTTCTCAACAAATGATGTTTCTAAGGATGCAATTAGACACTTCAACTGTGACCATGCCCACAGAGTTGACACAACTGTTGAAGGTGGAAGCATTGTCTCTTGAACGGGTTTCCCTGAGTACGAGTCATCAAGCCCCTTTTGGTCATGATGTCCTAATGCTTCCACTCATCGCAAATTGCAACCTTCATATACACTCCCTACACAAATTCTCAGATGCCTGTTCCAATCTATTCTCCAGACATTGGGGCGACATGCTCTTTATTTATGAATCAGCCCCTTTGACAATGCTCTGTTTGTGGAAGTACATTGCCAACCTTTACAGCAGGGCTCCTTTAACAGTCCTGTATCAAGTGATGGCAACAATGGCAGGCCTCCATGGTGGGCTGAGGAGGCCACAACGCAATCTTCATACAGGAGGTTTCTGCTCAATGGGAGGCACTACATATTAATGTTTTAGACCTGCAGCATTATTGGCCCTTAGGCCTTTTCTGCCTCACCTACATAAGAAAGTGGTACATGTGTAGACTAACACAACCGCAGTGTTTTACATCCTAGAGCAAACGGGCACTATGTTTCCTCTGAAGCCCAGGCACTGTCAAAATGTTGTAGCGCAAGCAATGTTCATCCCATTTTCACCTTTCAGTCATAGATAACTCTATGTTCGGTCACCTGAGCAGGGATCTCCACTCCTGCCACGATGGGAGCTTCTGGAAAGGCGTTATTTTCCATACACAGGGAAGCAGACCTATTCGACACAAGGAACAACTCTAAGTGGCACTTGCTGGTCAAATGCCTTCACCTTTCTATGTAATACTTTATGCTTTTCTGCTTTTTCCCCAAGGACCCTCCACATTGCAAAACTGCAGTCATGCAGACTAATCCTTGTGTTGCTAGCATGGCCGTGACCGTTCTCTGAACTTCTGGCTCTCTTTGGGCTGCCCATCGCATTTCTGCTAGTGCACACCCTGCTTTCCAGGGACGAGGTCCAGGTCCTCTACCATGACTCATGCTTGCTCATTCTGACCTGTAGCTGCAGTTTTCTCCTCTCTAAGGCTCAAACTCCTTGTGTTGTTTCCTACTACAATGGGAAGGGGAAAAAGTTCATAGTCTGGTGTTCCACTCATGTGGGAGATTCCCATAACTTCCAACCGTAGCTAATCCTGCCTTACCTGCTCTCTTTGGGTAACAGTGGTGTTGCTCGTTCTTCCATCAACGTTCACTGGGCTTCCATTTCCAGCTTTGCACGCATACCAGTGGCGCCTTCACTGTGGTTGCATCATGTTACAGATGCCTGAGTAATTCACAGATTTGCAAGTAAAGTACAGAGGATTTATTAACCCTGGCTTTCAAAATATAGACTTTCTCTGATTAATTAGCATAGACCGGCAATTGGATTAGATGCACCGGCTGAAAAAAGGGTTGAGAAAGTGGCACCGAGGCTGCCCCCACTCAGCTCCAGAGTCTGTAACCCCTGGTTAGTGCTATGGACTGGTAACCCCTACGGTCTACCACTGACTGCGTCTAATAGCGAGTCCCTCAGAAGATGGATGTCTAATTTCACCTCAGGGACTTGCTAGCTGGCCCTACATTAGCAGTGGTTAGTACTAGTGGATGGTGTATGTGTGCAGTTTACTCTATAAGCCCTCCACCTTTCTCTCCACCCCATGTCTTTTTCTTCTCCCTCTGATATTCCTCTCTCCTCCAACTACCTGATATTTCTTCTTTCCTACCCCTCTCCACCTTCTCCACATTACTACTGCTCTCCCTTATACAGACTACTACTACTCTCCCTGCTACCCTCTCTGCTACCACTCTTGTACTTCTACTCTACCTTTCCAGCACTACTACTGTGCTATTACTGCTCTCACAAATAGCCCTCACCTCCACCCTTGGATGCCATTACTCCATCTGTACTACTACCATTCTCTCCAAACTAGTATGTTTTCTTAAACAAACTCAGGGATATGGTGCCCTGCTCACCCTTCCACTAAACCCACTCGCACAACTCACACCCGCCCCACTTTTTTACCACACCGTACTCCTCGCCCTCCACATCTACCCATCTTTATTCTCCCCACTCTCTCCTTCTCACACAAACTATTACACTCACTACTCAATTGCCAACCTTCTACCTGTCTCCCTCTCCTGCTAAACACCCCTGTCCAATTTCTACAATACACTAGTGTAAGGAAGGCATGGTATCAAACAGTGAAGACAGACGCAAGTGATCACCATTCAAGGGTGTTTATTGAACTTCAATAGGTTGATTGAATGCCTATCTAACCCTAAATCTAACGATGAGAGCAAGCTACGACCATCGGATAATAATGCAGTCCTAGTGGAGTCTGTCAAAATAAAAGGGCCTATACTAATAAACTTATTGCAGATCCATACTTCTAAATACCCTAATAAAGGGCAGGAGCCCCAACACCCCTGCAGCAGCTGGGGCAGGACCTGCAGATTGCCACTTCACCTCACTTCTTCATCTCAGTGAAGTCTGTGAAGGACCAGCCTACATATCTGCCATCCAACACTTGTGCCGCTCTCTTGCACATATTATCGCAGTAGGTCTTTGACCACCTTGACCCCTACGAGAAGCGCCTGCACCTTCTCCAGCATGGGGTCTGGCATGGATTCACATTGTCATGAATATTCCCCGTCGTCAGGCTGGGAATCCTCGGTAAAGAAAAATCAGTATCAGTTTTGTTTCTGATCTGACTTTCGTAGTAGTAACCAATCACTGATCTCTGCGTCATACTGACCACAGCCAATAACTTGCTTCTACCTAAGCCCCGCCTCTGGCAGCCATCCTCAGATTTGTACCACACGTTCAAGTGTTGGGATCCTCGTGCTATTGCTCTCGAGCTTTAGTGCGTTTTCGCGCTTTTTCATAGGAAAATTCTCTTTTTTTCGGTCAAAAGAGCCTCAAGCGCCACTGTTTCTTTATCCGATCAACGGGGACCAGTGTCGGATTCTTCTACGCCCCTCAAGGGTGAAGATTTCGTCGAGCCACGCTTTTGGAGGACTCCAGAAGTTTCTCAAGTCCATCTCGGACATGGCCCAGGAGAAGGGAAGCTCGACGCCCGGAAAGCTGTTCAGGGTCTGCCCTGGATGCCAGCTTCAGAATGTCTTCAAGGAGGACAAACACTCCCTTTGCCTCTACTGCCTGCATGAGGACAAGACGCACGTGGAGAAGGACTGTGCGTTTTGCGGGAACGGACCATGAAGGACCGCCATCTGCGTCTCGCCTACTGGCTGGAAGGCAAGAGCCCGTCAGGCGAAAAAAAAGGTCCGAGCGGTCTTCTAAGACCTTTGAGGGTGCGACGGGGGCCCAACAGAAGGCCAAGCACCGCGAGTCCGCTGGCACCGGGAGCGCCGAACGGTCGGGCTCTTCGGCTGCCAGGCAGGGCGCAACCTCCCCGGCGCCATCAACCACGAGCCAACGCTCTGGCTCGGGTAAGAGGAAGTCCGAGCACCCGGCGAAGCTTCTGGAGAGGCCCAGGTCGAGCTCGAAGGCCCCATCGGAGGGGGAGCGAGGCGGTGACCCTCCTCCCAAGGAGAAGGCGGTGAGCGCACCTAAGGTGGTGAAAGCCTTAATCCACCCGGCCAAGGCCTCTATCGAGATAGTCGCGGCAGCCCTAGCTCAGCCTGTGGAGGCTACACCAAGGGAGGCGACCTTGGGGCCCAGAGTCTCCCTGCCACCGCGGAGGGAGTCCTCTTTCAAGCCCATCGACGGGACCCCCGTGAAACCTCCGACGGAGAAGAAAAAGGGGGGGTAGGAGGCCATTGTGGATTCGGCCTCAACCTCTGAAGAGGAGCTGATCGAACTCTTAAGCCACGGCTTGGCGTGGAAGAAGACCAGCCTGTCGGGAGGGACCTCGACGTAGGAGACGACGAGGGTGCCGACGAGTTTCCTGACCGCCCGTCGGAATCCCCTCAACCAGTGCCGCAAGATAACTCGGCGGCCATTTTGTTGGCTATACAGTCCTTATGCTCGGAGATAAGGACGAGATTGCCGTTACCACCAACGGAGGAACCGCTCCCGACGGGGGACCCGGAGCCAGGCCCTTCTGGGAGCCCTCCTCCTAAGAGAAGGTCATCCTCCACCTCCTTTTCAACCATCGTGCCCTGCTCAGCCCTCCTCCCCGTCCACGACCCGTGGGGATGGTACGGGGACGGACACGGCCGCGACGGGTACAGACGACGAAGTTTACGACGAGGATCTTCCGTCGTCACCTCCTCCCCGGGCTTCCCCGCCCGACAAGATTGGATCGTTTCATGCCATGATCGCCAGGGCATCTGAGCTTTTCCAGCTCTGCCCGGAAGAGAAGAAGGAAGGTTTCCTTTATCAACGGGGCGAGACCAAGAGGAAGACGGTCCTCGCTGTACCTCTACTGGACGATATCTGGGATGAGGGTCTCGCCCTCCTCAAGAACCCATCCACAACGCCTGCGAGAAGGGACCGGTACGAGAAGTACAGGGTCCCGGACGTGTCCCCCTTGTGCCTTTGGGCACAGCCGACACCAAACTCGGTCGTCTCCGCGACGGCCAGGAAGAAAGCGGGGGGGGGAGATCGGCCTTTACGTTAAACCCCCCCCACCCCCGGACGGTGAGGGAAAGAAATTGGACACGATGGGACACAGAGTCATCTCATCGGCAGCGACGACGATTAAGGCTGCCAACGCCTTGGCTATCGTAGCCCGCTACGACAGGGAGTTGTGGTACAAGATCGCCCCCCTGCTGGACTTCCTACCGGACGACAAGAGGGCGGAGGCCCTAGAGATCTTGCAGGAAGGAGAAGTGGCATTGGACCACGCCATTACGATAGCGACGGACATCGCTGACACTGGGTTTCGCCAGTTGGGCAACGGCGTGTGCCTTAGACGGCGTGGATGGCTCAAGGCAACGGACTTCCGGCAGGACGTGCAGACCAGAGTTTTGGACATGCCGTTCGACGGGAGCAACCTGTTTGGGAAAACAGTGGACGATTCCCTGCAAGCCGGAGACGGCCCGGGCTCTTGGTGTTCTCTAGCAACGACGGCCGCCCTTTCGGAGCACCGGAGGCAAGCAGGGTGCCTCCAAAGGTTCCGGCGGCGGATATTCCACCTACCGTCAAGCGGCCTGTTCGTCGTCACAGGAAGCCTACAGGGGACGAGGCAAGTTGGGCGGACCCCGCCGTCGTCACCAGGGAGGACAAGGCGGCAAAGCCTCGTCGAATCAGGACTGAACCGACGTGGAGTCGGGCCCCCACCAAAGCACCCCGGTGGGAGGCCGGCTGGCGAACTTAGTCAGCATGTGGGAGTCCATCTCCACCGACCGTTGGGTGCTGGATGCCCTGGCCCTGGGTCACGCGCTCCAGTTTCTAAAGAAGTTACCGCGCGTCCCTCCCGTGGCCAGGAAGGAACATCACGTCCCTCAACTTCTCTTGGAGGTAAAGGCGATGCTCAAGAAAGGCACCATCGAGCTCGTCCCAAAGAGGCTTCAGGGCTCCGGAGTTTACTCAAGATACTTCCTCGTGAAGAAGACAGGAGGATGGCGTCCCATCCTGGACCTACGACGACTGAACAAATTCATCAAGGCACAGAAGTTCCGGATGGTCACCCTCCAGCACGTCCTGGGTCAGCTGGAGGAGGGCGATTTCCTCTCGTTGGATTTGGAGGATGCTTACTTCCATATCCCATCCTAAAGGGACACCGAAAGTTTCTCAGATTCGTGGTCCAAGGGCGTCACTACCAGTTCAGAGTCCTTCCCTTCGGATTGAGCTCGGCACCCAGGGTGTTCACCAAGTGCCTCGCACCGGTGGCAGCACGGCTGCGTCTGGAGGGGATCCACGTCTACCCCTACCTGGACGACTGGCTCATCCGAGCAAAGACAAGGGAGCTCGCCGCGGACCACACGTCGAGGACCGTCCAACTACTCACGGACCTGGGATTCTCCATAAACTACGCCAAGTCCCACCTGGTGCCCGCGCAAGACGCACTGTTTCTGGGAGCGAAACTCGACAAAGTGGCGCTTCTGGCCTCGCCGTCGGAGGAAAGGACGAGGGCCATCTTGGGCAAGGTGCAGCGGATGCTGGTTGCGGACGCGGCTGGGGTGAGGTCCATCAAATCCCTCCTCGGAATGATGTCTTCTTGCATTTATCTCATCCACCTGTGCAAGCTTCGGATGCGCCCGTTACAGGAGTTCCTGGACGATCGCTGGATCCAGACGACGGGCAGCTTCGAGGACAGGATCACACTCGATGAGAGTTTCCGACGAGCGATCCGGTGGTGGTGGCGCTTCTGACGGTGGGCATGGACTTCCAGACCCCGGGCCACCAGAAGACAGTGACCACGGATGCCTCCCTGGAAGGTTGGGGAACGCACACCGAAAATCTGCACGCGAGAGGCCTTTGGCTTCCGATGGAGAAGTCCCTCCATATCAACGTCCTGGAGCTCTGTGCAGTGTTTTGGGCCCTCAGGTCCTTTCTTCCGTCCCTCAAGGGCAAGGTGGTGAGGATCTTCATCGACAACACCACCACCATGTCCTACATCAGGAAGCTGGGCGTACCAGATCCCCAGCCCTGTCCAACAAGGCGCAGGATCTGTGGCATTGAGCCGTCGCCCAAGGGAGGTTTCTGGTGCCGTTTCATCTGGAAGGAATAAAAAACGCCATCGCCGACTCGCTCAGCAGAGAGCTGCGCTCGTGCCACGAGTGGGAACTACGACAGGATCTAGTGGACCGCCTCTTTCGACGGTGGGGCACACCCCAGATCGATCTGTTCGCGACGGCGACGAACTCCAAGTGCCGGAGGTTCGCCAGCAGGTTTCCCCAGCCGAGGAGCATGGGCGATGCTTTCTCGTTCCCCTGGAAGGGCCTGTTTCTATACGCGTTCCCTCCATTGCCGTTGCTGATCCGGCTCATCAACCAGCTCAAGAGGTCACGGTGCAGGATGATCCTCGTCGCACCTGCGTGACCGAGGCAGATATGGTTCCCGGACCTTCAAGACTTGTCAGCGTCCCCGTCAATCAAGCTGCCAGTGGACGCGGATCTTCTCTCCAGGAAAGGAGGCGCCATCCTCCATCACGACCCGAAGTCGCTGAACGTGCAGGACTGGCTCCTGCAGCGCTAGAGTTTGTAGGTTACGACATACCCGCCGACTGCAGAGAGGTTCTTGCAAAGGCCAGGGCGTCCTCAACTCTTACATGCTACGGACACAAATGGAAGAGGTTCTCTGTCTGGTGCCACGCACAGAAGATTAACCCTCTACGGATTACGGCTCCTCAAGTACTGCCATACCTACTGACGCTGGCCAAGGCTGGACTGGCGCACGCTTCCATCAAGATTCATTTTGCTGCGATCTCCCGATACACCAGAACCACGGGACGGACGTCTTTGTGGTCTCATCGTCTGGTGAAAAAATTCATGAAGGGACTGTTCAGATCGTTCCCGTCGGTGAAGGCTCCGGCCCCTGCGTGGGAGCTCAACGTGGTGCTGACCAAGCTCATGGGACCTCCGTTCGAGCCTCTGCACTCAGCTCCGTTGAAGTTCTTGTCGTGGAAAACAGCGTTTCTTGTGGCCATTACCTCCGCACGACGGGTGGGAGAGATCCAGGCCCTTTCCTGCAAGGCCCCGTACTTGACTTTTCACGACACGAGGGTAGTGCTCAGGACGCACCCCTCCTTCATGCCCAAGGTGCCGTTGGACTTCCACCTCAACGAACCCTTGGTGTTGCCTGTTTTCTTCCCGTCGCCTTTGTCGCCGGCTGAAAGGACTTTGCACTCGCTGGATGTGGCTAGAGCGCTGAAGTTCTACGTGGACCGCACGAAGAGTTTTCGGAAGAAGTCACAACTTTTTGTGAACTTTGGACCTGTCAATCGGGGGAAGGCTCTCTCGAAGGCTTCCATTTCCAGATGGCTCTCCGGCTGTATCATGTACTGTCATCGGTTGGCAAACTGACCGCTGCCCGGCCGTCCGAGAGCCCATTCCACCAGAGCGATTGCAGCTACCACGGCGTTCCTATCTGGTGTGCCCCTGCTGGATATCTACAGGGCTGCTACGTGGAGGTTGACGCACACCTTCACGAAATACTACTGCATCGACCGGGATTCCAGGGAGGAGTCCAGGGTTGGCCAGGCAGTGCTGCGCAACCTGTTCGCTTAAGGTGAGCCTGGTGAGGAGGTAAGAGATGCTTAATGTTGAGTTGTTTTATTGCTTCATGTTGAGCCTGTTGCCACCTCCCGTGGTTGTGCATGTGTGTACTGCTACGTATTCATTTATTCATGAGCATGTGAATCCATGCCAGACCCCATGCTGGAGAAGGAACAAGTTACTTACCTGTAACTGTTGTTCTCCAGCATGAGTCTGGCATGGATTCACATGCGAACCCTCCCGCCTACGCCTCTGCGGCTCTTCACTTGGTCATACTGCCTCTTCACGTGCTACCAAATGTGAGGATGGCTGCCAGAGGCGGGGCTTAGGGAGAGGACAGTCATTGGCTGTGGTCAGTATGACGCAGAGATCAGTGATTGGTTACTACTACGAAAGACAGGTTAGAAACGAAACTGATAATGATTTTTCTTTACCGAGGATTCCCAGCCTGACGACAGGGTATATTCATGAGCATGTGAATCCATGCCAGACCCATGCTGGAGAACAACAGTTACAGGTAAGTAACTTGTTCCTTATCCTCGCTGTGTACTCACTGTTCCCCCTGATTCATGTGCATTTGGCCTTGTATAATGACCGCCATCCACGGAGGCCTCTGACTAGCGTTCCTCTGATTACAGTTGCTAGGCAACGTCTCCATGCGCTGCCTGCTTAGCCAATAGACAGCCACCAGCATGCGGAAGCCGGCCCATCATCGAAGGCCCCAGTATAAGGCCCTTTCCTGAGCCTGTTGGACCTGGGAGGACCCTCTAGCCAAGCCTGTCCACAAACATTCGAATTTATCCCTGCATCGTGACCCTGGTAAGCGCCTTCCTAGATGCCCTTATTAACCTAACTGTACTATACACAGCAGCTACCTATCTGCTCATATACACTGTATCTGCACGCTACTCCCCTTTGTCTGACGTGAGCCTCTGCATGTGACTATAACGAGTGGCGACCTCTACTACATAGCGTAGCCGTCTGAACTGTGTTGGTTACAAAGCCACAGTTCCATTTCCCTGTGGGGTCCCTGTTCTCCACACCAGTCTGCTCTGACCATTATCAACTGTCACTGTCTCGAGCCCCTTTATTTCGGAACATACTTGCTTATACCAATCGCTTCGTAGCAAGAGCAATCCACTTATTGTTACAGTTCATAACCTAATGACCTGGATCCACACCATCCCTCCTCTCGCTCATATACAATGCCTACTGTCTACATCGCCATGCACAGTAAAACATCTTCGACTTCTACCTTGACATAAGTTTCTACTATGTTCTAAACTTTTAATGTGCCTGCAAACGACCCCGTAAAACGTACACTGAGGTGTCATATCACCACCTGCTCCGAACTACTTCTGCTGTATGAAACCTTTGTGCTGCATGATTTGCTCTGAAACTTCGCTCCCAACTCCTTGCATTCGAGTGGATTGTGTCATCTTAGATGTATTCCATCCAGCTTTCCTGCTCTTCGGAATTTTTTTCGGCAGAGGGCGCCGTGCGTCGATGTTGAGTCGATGGTCCCTCGAAGGCCTCCGTTGAGGGTGACGTCATCGGGTATATAAGTAGCATGCGCGGCGCCTGTTTGCCTCAGTTCCGATTTTCCGCAGAATACGTTGCTTCGGAGATTCAGCGCGCCTCGAGTTCTGTGAAGATAGTAAATAAACAAATATGTCATCGTCATCGATGCCGACCACGACCCCGAGATCGGGCTTCAAAAAATGCTAGTTGTGCGGTTCAAAAATGTCGATCACAGACACGCACCTAGAGTGTTTGTAGTGCCTCGGAGAAGGCCACGACATGGAGGCCTGTACGAAGTGTCGGGCAATGACGGGGAAGGCCTTGCGAGAAAGGAGGGGAAAACTACAGGTAGGTCGCAAACCCGACCTTAAAGCCTCTAGCGTCGATTCGAGGTCCTGTGAGGAGAAATCTCCTCGATGCGAAAGTCATCGGTCCAGGACCTGAAGCGATTCCCATCGCTCGTCGTCTTTGAGGAAAAAATCGAAGAAACAACGCCACAGGTCCCCCTCCACCTCGTCCTCAGACGAGTCCCCAAAAAGGATGAAATGCCCCAAGAAACATTTGTCCTCCGAAGAGTGGGATGCGTTCAGGGTCAAAATGATGGAGGTGTTTGAGAAAGCGAAGCCTCGGTCTGCGCCTTCTTCGGCTGCCGGCTGGGAGCATCATCGCTCCGACACTTGCCCGCCTTTGAGCACGGGTGATCGAAAAAGGAAGGATAGAGAACCTTCCAGTACGCCAAGCGAAAAGGACCACTCGAGTCGACCGATCGAGGTCACCGATGCGGTCCGAGACCCAACGCAGCTCGAAGGACAAATCTTCGAAGAGCGCCTCGACGCCCACGAAGCAGGCTCTGTCGACGACCACTATTTCGACGCCTTTGTCGACGTCGACCCCGAAGACCTCGGCGCCAAAGGCTCAAGCCAGGCCAGCCAGAAAAAGGGAAAGACAGGGTTACAAGCCCTGTAATACACCTCTTCTTCCTCCTCCTCTCCCAGAGAAGGTTTTCAAGCCTCTCCCTAGGAAGGAGTTTTTCAAATCCCTGACCTCAATTTTTGAGGAACAGGAAAGATCTGATGAGGAGAATGTACCTTTTGGGCTAGAATATGGCACCCCAAATGTCCCAGAATGCCCGATTTCAGAAGAAAGCAGAATGAGGGACTCGGTGGAATCATTACACAATGCAAGTGGCATTGACACATCTCCTGAAAATGACTTTGGCAGGCCAGAACCAGGAGAGCATGCCAGTCCATCATAACGTCAGTTAATGACAAAGGTAGTAGATTACTTATGATGGGCTAGACCATCAACCCAATTCATCCAGGATGATTTCACAGATATATTGGACCATGGTCCCACCGAAGACCCAGTACTACCCTTTCATGTAGCCCTGCAAAATAGGGTGGCCAAGAATTGGTAAACTCTGGATTCTATTCCTCTGGTAAATAAATCCCTCACCTCAAAATACCGCCCTGCTAGTAGTGAGCCCGGCTATCTGTCCAAACATCCCACTCCCGAGAGTCTGGGAATACAGGCAGCCACAGCTTCTAACAAACTTGCGTACCCTTCTATCCCTCCAGACAGGGACGATAAGCGTGTGGATGGCTGGACACGGAAGGTATTTTCAGCTGGGAGTATGGCTTTAAAATCTGCCAACTCCATATGTTTTCGTACACTCTGTGGGAGCACATCGCAATGGCGGCGGAGCACATACCAGAAGGGGACGAAAGGAAAGGGTTCCTAGCCATCGTTAGAAATGGAAAGGAAGCCATGCAGGAATCCCTTCAATCTGGATTGAACACTGCGGATAGTGTAAGGAGGTCCATGGGCACTAGCATGGTAATGTGCAGATTTGTGTGGTTACGGAAGTCTGGTTTCGCACGGGACGTACAGAACCGCCTTCTGAACATGCCCTTTGATGGGTCTCACCTTTTTGGCAGCAAGGCTGACGAGAGCCTTGAAAGGTTGCAGACCTCAAAAGCAGCTGCCAAATCTTTAGGGGCTGCTATTGGGCAACCTCAGCCTTTTCGTGCGCCAGGACAATCGTGGAGGGGACGATCCTATCGTTACTACTCCTCATATGGAAAGGCAAGAGGAATGGCCAGTCAAAGGGACCAGAGAATGGCCACTCGCGGTGGACGAGTAAAACGTGCAAAGCCAGCTCCAGCTGCAGCCTCTTTGCCATCAGCGGCTGCAACAACCGCCACAAAACCACTTTGAGGACTTGCATCACAAAACACCTGTAGGAGGCAGGCTGTCACAGCATCTGCAAGAATGGCGAGCCATTACTTCAGATGTTTGGGCTCTAGAAATAATAGCCCAAGGTTACTGCCTTCCTTTTGTAATGCAACCTCAAAGCAATCCACCAGGGAGACACCCTTTGAAGTTTTCAGACCCGCTCCTACAGCAGGAAGTTCTAACCCTGCTGGTGAAAGGTGCTATAGAACCATTACCTGCAGCGGAGAAGAACAAGGGATGGTACTCCCCGTATTTCTTGATCCCCAAAAAGGATGGAGGACTGAGACGCATCTTGGACTTAAGAAACTTGAACAAGTTCCTTGGGAAGGACAAGTTCAAGATGGTTAACCTTTCTCAGCTCCTTCAGGCCCTTCAACTTCAGGACTGGTTGGTGTCATTGGACCTCCAGGATGCTTATTTTCATGTGCCGATTCATCTCAAGCACAGAAAATACCTGAGGTTCGTAGTTGGCGACTCACACTATCAGTTTCGAGTCCTGCCATTTCGATTGACCTCCGCCCGAGGGTTTTCACCAAGTTAATGGTAGTGGTGGCAGCGCACCTCAGGAGAGGGGGGGATTCACGTCTACCCCTACCTGGATGATTGGTTGATCAGGACACGTTCTGCCGAACAAGCACTGGATCATCTGAAAGTCACCTGCCACTTCCTCCACAGACTGGGCTTCTCCCTAACTTTCAAGAAGTCTCAAATGACACCTTCCCAACAGCTCCAGTACATAGGAGCTGTATTAGACACATCCTTGGGAAAGAGCTTGCCTCCCAAGTCGAGGGCTCAAGACATTCTTCAGATGGTTTCCAAATTCCAAAATGCCCAAAATCTCCTGGCCTATGACTTCTTAAGGTTGCTCGGCCTCATGGCATCCTTCATCTTCCTGGTGCCAGAGGCACATTTGAGGAAGAGATCCCTTAAATGGGCTCTAAAGACTCAGTGGTCCCAGTTCTCAGGTCAAATGACGGTTCTTCTCCAGATTCCGAACAAGGTTCAACAAGATCTTCTGTGGTGGACTTGTACAGAGAACATCCTAAAAGGAGAACTTTTTTGGCAACCATGGCCAGAGATCACAGTAGTGACTGACGCCTCCCTCATGGGGAGGGGAGCTCATGCCAACGATCTGACAATCGGCGGTCACTGGTCTCCATCGGAGTCCAAACTACACATCAACCTTTTAGAGCTGAGAGCAATCAGACTAGCGCTGAAAGCTTTCCTGCCATCTGTCAGGGGAAAAACTGTTCTGATAATGACGGACAACACAGTGGCCATGCATTATCTAAACAAAAGAGGTGGTGTAGGGTCACTACCTCTGTGCAGAGAGGCAATGCAGCTCTGTTATTGGGCAATTCAGGAAGGAATCTCTTTAACGGCAGTTCATCTAGCCGGGGAGGAGAATGACAGCAGATGCTCTGAGCAGGCAGAGCATGGTGTCCCACGAATGGGAACTGGCTCAGGAAGTCATTCAAGAGATCGTTGCCCTTTGGTGAACCCCTCAAGTAGACCTATTTGCTACTGGAATCAACCGGAAGTGCGAAAGGTATTGCTCAAGGGAATTTCCACCGAGAGGAGCCCTGGGAGATGCGTTTGTGGTGGAGTGGAATTTCCCACTATTGTACGCGTTCCTTCCGATTCTCGTCATTCCTCAGGTCATCAGGAGACGGAGACGGTTCAGGAACCGCATGATGCTAATTGCCCCGGATTGGGCCAGGAGAACGTGGTACTCGGACCTTCTAGACATGTCCATCTGTCCCCCAGTACGTCTTCCTCAGAGAGAGGACCTTCTCTCACAAATGGAGGGTCAGGTTCTCCATCCAGAGGTCAAAACTCTCAACCTTCACACTTGGTATCTGAAAGCCTGAGATACAAGGATTGGGACCTTCCAGATGACGTCATGGAGGTGTTGCTTTCGGCAAGAAGGCCAGCAACAATATCTCTATACCGTTGCCGTTGGAGGAAGTTTTCCAACTGGTGCAGAGAAAAGAATATCAATCCTTTTCTATGTTCTATTCTGGAAGTACTGTCCTTTCTCTTGTCCCTAGCGCATAGAGGTCTAAATGTTGGTACCATTAAAGGTTATCTTGCAGCGCTTTCCATCTTCAAGCGCTCGTCGGAAGAATGCTCCTATTTCAAAATTCCTTTGGTAGTGCAATTCTTAAAAGGACTCACTAATGTGTTTCCTCCTTACCGATTCCAAGTGCCAATTTGGGATCTCAATCTGGTTCTAAAATTCTTAATGTGTGCTCCTTTTGAGCCTTTGAAAACTTGTCCATTAAGATTACTGAGATGGAAAACTGCTTTCCTAGTTGCTTTAACATCTGCAAGGAGAGTGAGCGAATTGCAGGCACTGTCTTCTGGAACACAGGCCCAGAAGGACAGAGTTGTGTTGAGGGTTAAACTCTCATTTTTGCCTAAAGTAGTATCTGATTTTCATTTAAGTCAGAAAATTGTTTTACCTGCATTCTATTCTCCACCTCATCCTACTAAGGAGGAGGAAAGATTACACAGGTTGGATCCAAGAAGAGCTTTAAGCGTTTACATCTCTAGGCTTTCCAAGCTTAGAGTGGACAACCAACTGTTTATCGGCTACAGCGGAAGGAAATTGGGTCAATCGGTGACAAAACGGACAATATCACGCTGGATTTGTGCTTTGCATTTCAGAATGCTACAGATTAGCACAAAAAGACCCACCAGAAGGGTTAAGGGCTCATTCCACCAGAGGCATCGCCTCTTCGACAGTCCTTCAAAGAGGTGTTCCAACAAGGTCCATTTGTGAAGCAGCAACTTGGTCTTCACTGCACACCTTTTCAAAATTCTATAGTCTGGATGCTTCCCAGTCCAAGGAAATTAATTTTGGTAAAGCAGTACTAAATTCAGCCATCTAATGGCATTGAAAAATCTAGAGAAATTATCCATACTGCTTTGGGAGTCTATCTAAGATGAGGAATACGTTGGAGGACACAATCCACTTGAAGAACAACTTACTTACCAACTGGTACCGTTCTTTCGATTGGATGTTCCTCCAACGTATCCCTCATCGCCCTCCCAGCCTACCCCTCTGTAGATTTTTCCGGGTTATTGCCAACTCAACTCTCGCAAGGCTGATACCTGTCTGCCGGCACAATCTACACAGTACAAAATCAAAGGTGAAAAAGGAAAAACAGAACTGAGTCCAACGGGCGCCGCGTGTTTTACTTATATGCCCGATAACGTCAACCTCGACGGAGGCCTTCGAGGGACCATTGACTCGATGACATCGGCGCACAGCGCCCTCTGCCGAAAAAAAAATCCAAATAGCAGCAAAGCTGGATGGAATACATCTAAGACGAGGAATACGTTGTAGGAACATCCAATCGAAAGAATGTTACCAGTTGGTAAGTAACTTGTTGTTCTCAACCAGACATATGTACCTAGCAAAGTCACACTACTTACCCATTGCCTACTTTGAAATGCTTAAGCTGTGTGCTCTTTAAATGCTAACTGTTAGACACTACCTATGCCTTCCTTTCAATACCGTGATCCTACGTGTCCTCATGCATACTCCGCAACTGCAGCCAATACCGGTTGAGGCCTCGATTCAGCTTCCCTAATCTGCCATATATCTTCCACCTACCTGGTGTGAGAAATTGTGAGATATCTAACCTGCTTTTTGCCGCCTACCTATTGTGAAATTTTCAACCTATGCATATTAATGCTGAATTGCCAAACTACTCCTAATGCTCTATATGCTAAATGCTCACTAATGCTCTAAATGTTACTTTTGTATGCTAATTGCTCCCTAATGTTCTAAATCCCTATTTGCCCATTTTTGAAAGTCAATGCTAATATCTATTATTGACCCACATTTTACTGACATAAGCTTGCTAGTCATGTTCCAGAACTACCTCACACCTACGGGTTTCCTGCCGGCTGTCAGGGCTGACTTACTGTTTATAATGCTCCTTCATGCCTCGGAAGCTATGGCTAAAAATTAGCTTTACCCCTGCGACCCATCAATGTCCTACCCCGTCCACCTAGCACCTAGTCAGCATCTCTCACCATGCACACATCTCTCCCCCATCCGAATACCGTAGCACCCACAAAATTCGTACCACCATGGTTATTACAACCTACTAAACACTCCTTTGCTATGACATCAGTAAATAATGCCAACCTTCTCAGACCTCTCAAGTGGATCCAGTGTTCTACTTCCCAACCTACTCCTAACCAACCATGTCCTGCTAAAATCAGGAACCTTAAACTAGGATTGAGATTCAGACCAGACAGACCCACATACCCTAATCTGGTTGTAGCAGTACAGCCTATACCAAGTCTCTGCCCACTAGGAGAAAGACGCGCAAATTGATCAAGAAGAATCCCTCTACCCCCTTAACCAACAACACATTACCTTTAAGTAGCTCTAATAACATGACCAAACCCATCATGGGAGCTCTCATCACTGCAAGATCCTTGACAGGTCATGCCTTAGACTTTGCTGATCTTATAACTTCGAACAAGCTTAACTTCCTAGCTATAATCGAGACATGGCTACACGCCGCTGCAGGTCCAGCGCTCACATTAGCTATACCAGATAACTATACCATCATTAGAACAGATAGAGTATCCTGTAGAGGAGGTGGAGTCGCCTTCATTGCCCAGACCCAACTTGGTGTAAGAGCCCTACCCAATCATCCTATCACTTCAGCCGAACTCCTATGTATTAAACTACCACTCTCAGCATCATTGACAGTAAAAATCCCCCTTGTGTACAGACCCCCAGGTCCATTATCAACCTTCGAAAGGAAGATATCTCGCCAATACCAAACCAAGTTCACAAATCCTACTACTTGGTGACCTTAATTTAGGCTTCCTAGATATAACTGATGACAATGCTACTTGCTTTGCTAATTCAATCACAGAACTAGGCTTCACCCATCGTGCTACCAACCCAACGCATAATAAAGGGAGAATATTAGACTGGATTGCAGACTTAAACTGCAACACCGATATTCTCTCTAATGTACGCTGCGCCTGTTCAGACCACTATATTGTATCTTTTACTTTACAGAACAGCATTCAACCTCTCCTACTTAACGCCCTAGCACCTCCGGCTCCAACCAGGAATAACAAAAATATCACAGTAGACATTTTTGCCCTTGATACAACCCATCCTCAATCACCCTACTACCTACTCAGACACCTCAACTCTAATAGAGCTTTACAACCTAACCTTACGCAAAGCTATCGATACTGTAGCACTGCTGCAAATGTGCAAAGCAAAACCACGCTCACCTAAATTCTTGGTTCTGTCATGGTCATGAAGTCAGGGGCACAGGCATGCAGGGGTCGCATTCACAGGAGACCTGGGTGGACACTGTCCTGGCCCCTTTGGCGCGAGGCTCATGAACAAAAGTAAAAAAGAACATCTATTTAACACCAAAAAGCTTGTATTATGGACATAGCACTTCAGATGCATTAACTTTGAACATTCCATCCATTAAGCAAAATGCATTAACCTGGAACATTCCATCCATTAAGCAGCCCCAAGTGTATTCTTGGGTGTGGCTGCTAATGGATTGCCTTTGCACGTGCTCACTCTCTGGGAGTGGCAGGGTGTGGCTGGTAAGCTGGTACCTTAATGGTCGTTCCCACGATCTCAGCTATATAAGCTGCCCCGATCCTCAAGAGAGACGATTCGCGTTATTCTGCATCTGCAAGCAGCGTAACGGTCGCCGTCGTCTGGGGTCAGACTTACCTTTTGAAGATCCTGCTTCCTGCCAGCATACTTACCAACTGGGGGAAGCAGTTCTTACATGTACATCTCTTCGGCGAACCAAGTATTCATCTTTACACTTTCCGAAACACCGAAATCTTCATCTTGGCTCCGCAGCATGACGCGCTCCATCGTTGACAGAAGCGCCTACAAGGAAAAACAGAAGACAAGGTTAGACATCGAAAAAAGTCAGTTCAAGGTTGTGCTTCGCCATACTTCGCGCCTTTCCTTAAACCATCACTTACCTGCGGTTGAACATTGCGGTAGCATCCATCTTCCATCCGGCCGCGTCTCGCAGCTGCATTGAGGCCGCATGTCCATCAAAGGGAAGAAAACAGAAGAGACATTATTGTGGGCATAAATGGGAGCAACATATAAAGACATTAAATGGAACGAACAGCATCACAAGAGCTCAAAGACTTACCAATCATAAGGAGAAGCATAGTCTGAGCTGGACTGGACTAATCGTTATCAGGGATCAGTGAAGGAACTAGATCCCATTTGATGCGCCCCTGCCAGACGTAGCAGGACGGAGAGCTTATCTTCCATAATTCACAGGTGAGCTTTATGGGCCAGCGTATGCTCACAGAAACCGTACTTTGGGGTGAAGGGTTCGAGAGGTACAACAATCAGATTGGCACACTCACACACTGTTATCTCCAAGCAGGAGCAGTATCACCACGTACCACCGCTCACAACTTTTCTGAGTGAGACGCCTGAAGGGGGTGATTAAATTTCAGGGAGGGCTGCAACCGTGCCCCAACGCCTCCGCAGAGACCAGGTGAGCGTAACAGGTTTTCGTCTAGCCTCAAAACCTTACGTAACAATAAAAGAAGTGCTGAAACCTTATTGAAAAAACCACCCTTCAGTACCAAACAAAGAAACATTCCTAAAAGAGTCTAATTTCTACAAACTGGCAATTATCCAAGCTAAAAGTGACACCTGCAACAAGAGAATCGACAATGCTAAATAAGGCACAAGAGAACTATTTACCAGCCTGAGAGACCTAGAGTCTCCTACACCTCCACCTGAAACATGGTGTACTAATATACAAAAAGCTTTATCTGACAAAATAACGCTCATACAAACAAAAATAGAAACAAAAAAAGTTGCATCTCCCTCGACTCACATATGCTCGTGCCTGGAACCTCACTTGCAAAACCATGCAGCCCATTCAAATTCACCCCTCTCTCCACTAATGAGGTAGAAAACATAACTAGCCTCGAACTATCCAGGTGCCAGAGGGACATCTGCCCTGCAACGATTATTAAAGCGGCAGCAAGAAACTTTGCACCTTTCATTATTACTATTATAAACACGTAATTTGAAACCAGCATGGTCCGATCTAATCTTAAAGATGCTTGGGTCCTACCACTAGTTTAAAAAAAAAAAAACCTAGATCCAGACATACCCACGAATTACAGACCAATTACCACAGTACCATTCCTGCTGAAAATCTTACATAACGCAGCCTACCTATAGCTACAGGCTCATTTACAAACTAACAATCTTTTCAGCCTTCGTCAATCAGGGTTTAGACCAAGACATAGCACCGAAACGGCACTATTAGACCTGAAAACCCAGATTGACCCCTTAAAAGATTAAGGAAACCTTGCTCTACTCCTCTTGTTAAACTTATCGGCCGCCTTCGATCTAGTCAACCATGCAGTCCTGTGTAATCGCATAACAGCATCTGCTTGTTTCTCTGACAAAGCAACTGCCTAGATACAAGCCTTCCTTGACAATAGAACTACAAGAGTATTCGCACCCAATGTGTCGGCTGACCCAGCGCCGGTCACCTGTGGAGTACCACAGTGATCCTGCATCTCACTGACGCTCTACAATATTTTCACAGAGCCACTTTTTGATGACCTTGATTATTTGGGTTTCACTTACACCAGCTATGCAGATAACACCGAAATATTCATCCCCATCACTGGTGACTATGGTGTGGACACCAAACTTCTGAATAAAATTTACCACACATGGCCTATGCCTCAATGATAAGACGCAATTACTCCTAATTGGATCTCGGTCTAGACTAAATAAACTAGACATTCAATTTAAATCATTCAATATTGATGCCACAAATATAAAGGTGTCTAGTGAAGTGAAAACACTGGGGTTTTACCTTGACTCCTCACTGACATTGACTAGACAAGTGAATGCGACAGCCTGTGCTACAGCTTATACCTGTAAATTAATAAATGCCTGCCAACCAATCCTGTCAACAAGATGCATTACACTAGCTAGAGCGCTCATCTAATCTAAAATGATTGAAATGCACTATACCTAGGCATCAACAAACGCAGTCTAAACAAATTACAAATATTGCAAAACAATGCACTCAGAACTAACCTAAATATAGCAAGAACTCATCACATATCTTCGACCAGATGCAACTCCCAATGGCTCTCAGTTAAGGAGAGAATCACGTTCAAAACCTTGGCTCTCAACCATAAATGCTTGTCTAACTCGGCACCTAAATATCTGAAATGCAAATTCTATAGAAACCAATCCGATAGACCTAGACCTACCAGGTCATAGTAACAGCACAGCCTCAGGATCCCCAGATTTAAGCTACAGAAATCGGGTGGCAGCAGCTTCCCTGTCCTAGCAACTAAACTATGGCCCTCCATGCCCTTAGCCTTAAGAGCAGAACCTTCGTTCCCTCGCTTTAGGTAAAACTCAAAAATCTGTCTCTTCACTCAGGAATCGTCACCTTAAATGCATGCCTCACTCCCCAATCTGTCATTAAATATTAAAACTCATCACGCTGTACCTGTATATATATTTTCTAACCTGTAATTTGTGTTAAACCTTTATATCTATATGATGTACACATCTTATTCTCTGATTATCTTATCTGATCTGTATGGAAATGCGCCCAGATACCTGAGGGTTAGGGGCGCTATATAAATAATCAAATCAAATGGAGTGGGAAAATGTGTGCAAAAGAAAAGTGTTCAAGAAACAATATGCCCAGATAGTTGAGCAGTTAACTTCCCTTCCCCACGTTTTCAGCACTGGACAAGGTGGCACACAAGCTTCTCTGCCACGAGGATGCAGTTCAAAACATATGTATCTGGGCCTTCTGCACCAAAGTCTCTTTCCCAATAAGTCTTAGTGCAGAGTGCCTGGCGTAACAAACAAGTAGCAAAGTTCCTTTCTCGTCAGGATTTTCACATTCACACGTTCTCTGGTTTACTGTTCACCATGGGTCTCCCTCTGTCTGGCTCGGACCTCCTTAAACACAATATTCACAATTGGTCTCCCTCGATCGGGCTTGGACCAGGGGTCTCCCTCAAGCAGGCTCTCAGACCTTATAAACTCACTTTTTGCTTTCTTTTTTTAATTAAAATTAAGTCTTTCGACTTGTCGATGGATTTTTCTTAAACCATTGCCGACTACTTAAATTCACTTAATCTATAATTTTCACTTTATTGCTTTTGTTTCTGCCACTTCTTGGATCGGTGCATCAGACAGAGACGTTCGATTGAGCACACCCGTGGTGCAGGACCACTCTTACTTTGTCTCGTACCTTCCCTTCTCTGATTCATATTAAAGTTCAAACATCCATCGGCATTTGAGCTTTACTTGCGTCTTTCATCATTTCATTAATAATCTTCGCTCTTGTGCTCTTCATACAATGTTGCTGCTTGCAACCTTGACTTCAACACAGATAGGTCTTTCATCGGTCTCCCCAACTCATCGGCTGTGTTGATCTCTCTGACGCTTCTTTGATCCTGGAGCTAGGGACGGTACCACAGTGGCTGCTCCTTCTCTCCGACTTGGCCAGTCATGCAGGAGGGCCGTGGGTATCTCCGACACACAATGCAGGATTCTTCAGTCTGGTTTCCTGGCCTTACGCCTTTTAATCCAAATGTTTCTGGAAAGTAATGCTTTTTCAGCGGAAAGGTCAAGGGTATCCCTGTCATTTTCCCTTCTCGGTTTGCCGCCTTTTTCCCCTCGTTCAGATGCCGTCTGGAAAACACTGATATGATATATGATATGATATGGCATTTGTAACGCGCCTATACACAAGTGTTTCAAGGCGCGACGAGGCGGGGGGACAAGGGGAGAACAGACAACGATCCTACTAGGCCAGGTGTCATTCAGGTCGTGCAAGTGCAAGGGTAGGGGGACTGGGAAAAGTGCAAGGGGAAGGGGAGAGGGGAAGTGCAGTACATGGTTAGTAGAATACAAGATAGGTAATAGGGCCAGCTGGTGGCAAGTGCAGGGTAAGTGCTGGGAGAAGGGGCTGTAGGATACAGAGACAGTCCCGTAGTGCAGGTAGGCAGTGCAGGGAAGACTGGCTTGGCCAAGGACCGAGATCGGTGAGTGGCCAGTTGCAGATTCAGTGCAGGTTCAGTGATTTTAGCAGGGGAGAGAGGGAGAGAAAGCGGAGGCAAAGAGGAAGGTATTGAGGTGCTTCCGGAACCGGAGATGGTTCTCCATAAGTTTCATGGAGGCAGGAAGGCTGTTCCAGAGGGAGGCCCCTGCTGCGGAGAGAGATCTACCCCCAGCTCGTTGCTTGGAGAAGCGGCTGACCCTGAGGTAGTTGGAGGTGGATGAGCGAAGAGCTCGAAGGAAGATATTTAGGAAGAGCGAGTTGAAGGTATTGAGGCCTCAAGCCCAGAAGGCCTTGTGGACAATGCAGAGGGTTTTGAACTTCATCCTCGCAGCCACTGGGAGCCAGTGTAGCGATTTCAGTCCTGGAGAGATACGGTCCTTGGGCTTGAGGCCAAGGACAAGTCTCGCAGTCCTGTTCTGAATGAGTTGCAAAGGACGGAGAGTAGAGGCAGAAAGATTTAGATAGAGGCTGTTACAGTAGTCCAGTTTCGAGAGAACCAGGGCTCTGGAGACCGTGAGCTTCTGGGGGAAGGAGAGGAAAAGGATACCTCTGAGGAGGTGTAGCTGGTAGTGCGACTTCTTAGAGAAGTCGGATATGTGAGGAGAGAAAGAGAGTGTGGAGTCGAAGATGACCCTGAGGTTTTTTGCCTTGCAGGTTGGAGCAGCAAGAGGGCCAAGGGAGGCCGGCCAGAGAGCTGCAGGGAAGGAGGGAGTGGGTGTGCCGATAAGTAGAATCTCAGTCTTACTGGCATTAAGGCAGAGGTCGTTGGCGGCACACCATTCCTGGATAGCAGAAAGACAGTCAGAGATGAGGGAAGGGGAAGAGGAGGCCGAGGGTAGCCTGAAAATTAGCTGGGTATCATCCGCATAGCACTGAAAGTTGGGACAGAGAGCGGCGATGCGGTGAGCAAGAAGTGCCAGGTACTGGTTGAACAGCCAGGGGGAGAGATTAGATCCCTGGGGGACACCACAGGTAGAGAAAAAGATGTCGGAGAGAAAGGAACCCAGTTGGACCTGGGAGGGTCGATTGGAGAGGAAGGAGGTCAGCCACGCCAGAGCCTGACCTGTGATACCCAGGTTATCACGGAGACGGTTGAGCAGGATGGTGTGGTTGACAGTGTCAAAGGCAGAAGAGAGGTCGAGCAAAATGAGAACACAAGGAGTGTTAGAGTCAAGGTTTGAGAGCAGGTCCTCACGGATGTTCAGGAGAGCAGTTTCCGTGCTTCTGGCAGCTCTGAAGCCAGACTGATGGTCATGAAGACTACCAACACATTCAGCATGGAGATTAAGCTGGGAGATGGCCAGTTTCTCCAGGAGCTTGCCCAGGAAGGGAGTGATAGAGATTGGGCGATAGTTAGCTGGGCAGGAGGGGTCGGAAGAGGGTTTCTTAAGAAGGGGGTGCACAAGGGAGTGCTTGAGGGGGGATGGGAAGACTCCAGAGGTGAAGGAGTGATTGCAGAAGTCAGCCAGGGCAGGCGCCAGGGAGTCGATGTGGTCCTTGATAGTTTTGGAGGAACGGGGGTGGACCTGTATTGACGAGACTTTCATTGATCGGACTTGTCTTGAAACCTCGTCAGCAGAAAAAAAGGGAAAGGCAGAGAAGGAGGGAGGAGGGGCGGCTGCAGAAGGGCCAGAGGGAGAGCAGGGAATAGAGGATGGGGGAGGTGATAGGAGGAGAGTGAGGACAGGATGTCCTGAGTTTTTGAAATGAAGTGAGAGGCCAGTGCCGTGCAGAGGGCCTGGGAGGGGAAAGGAGAGGTGGAGACTGCAGCAGGGTTGGCCAGCTCCTTGCAGATTTTCAAGAGTTCGGCCGAATTGTTAGGTGCCGCAGCGATTCAGGCTTGGATAAGGGCTCTCTTCTTAGTGAGAACGGAGAGCCGGTATTGCCTTTGGAGCAGGCGGCAGGCGAGTTTGTCAGAGGATGAACATGAAGCGTGCCATTTCCTCTCTGCCACCCTGCACTTACGTTTAAGGGTGACGAGATCCGAGTCGTACCAGGAGTTATATTTGGCTTTGGGCTTCAGGCAGATTCTCATGACAGGGGCAAGGATATCAAGGGTATCAGATATAGCAGAGTGGAGAGGGCTGTGTCAGGGTGGGAGTCAGTCGTTCCTTTGTGTGCTTATCCTCGCTCAGAGTGTGCTCTTGTGCTGCGCCTTTTATCTGTGTGGGGAAGCTTAATGGAAGTCAGGTGTGAGTTGTTAACAGTAATTGCCTGACCATAGTAGTGGGACATGTCTGGTAAAATGCTCAGGTATGAGTCTGTTTTCTCCCAGTGCGGGTTGTCTGCATGAAAGTGTATGTGTAGGGGAAGGGGGCAGTGGGGGAGTTAGTGTATCCTACCTGGTAGGATGGACTAAAGGTGTTATGGGGGGGCACAGCGTCTTGCCATCAGGTGTGCCACTCCCTGAATACCCCTCACCTAGGTGATCCTTCCGCACTGGTCCACCCCCAGGGTCTGGATCCAAAGGCGATGGCTGTGGCCTGGCCAACTGAGAGAGAGCCCCAGGGACTAGAGGGTGAGGCGCCTTCTGGTTTCTCACACTTCCTATACACCACTGATACCACTCTCAAATTCCTCACCTTTTTCAAAGCACTGTCACCAACTCTCCAGCACCCTCATGCCATCCTTCCTCTGCCTGGTCTCTTGGTCCTCCTCCAGCTCCTCCTCTGGCTTCGCCTGTACACTGCACACACTACCTCTGATGTCTCCTTTTAGATCTGTGATGCACTTTTTAAAGTGCAGGGCTGGTCATTTAGTGTCTTTCTCGCCCTCCCACTGGTTGCAGAGCATATGTCTTTTCCCCAGGTGCGGTAAACAGGTGAATGGCTTTGAAGACCACTTTCTTGCCCCTACCTCTCTTCCGGCGTGGTTTTAGCAACAATTTCAGATGGTTTCCTTTTTTTTTTTTAATCACTTTATTTAAAATTTTTAACAACAAAGAAAAACTGTAACGCTCACCTGATTCCCTTAGAGGCGCCGGTTTTGACTGGGCGTATACCGTATCTTCAAAGGTGATGTGTAACGACTCGAAGGGTAAGATGTCTTAGGTAAGTGAACGCCGTGCTCTCCATCTGCCTCGGGGCAGGGTGCTGTAACCAGTTTCTTCACTGGATAAGGGGAGCAGGCCTCTTGACTTCAGAGGACTGCTGTCCGTCGTTTACTGCACGAACGGTAAGTTTCGAGTAATTCTAATATCTTTAAAGTCTTTAGTAATGATGTTTCTTGTTTTGCAGGGTTCCGGCGATGGCGGATGACGGGCTGAAGTGAGTTGAAGATGGAGCCCGTGTGATGAATAGAAGCGCCTGGAAGCACGTAAGTAAGCGCTTGTTGCCTGCTTCACGATGCGCTCTAACTGTCTTTTTATTTTGCAGGTACAAGTTCGGAGCGGCTGCAGGGTGCCGGAATACCCACTGGGTTAGATGTGGGAAGGAGTAATGGCACGTGAGTATTAAAGTTCCCCAATGTCTTTAAACGCACCTTGTTTTGTCTTTCAGATGCGGGATGCAGCGCCGAAGGCCTCCGGAGCATGCGAAGAGTTGGTAAGCTTTTGTCTTTCAGATGCCGCAATGCATTGTGAAGACCTCCGGGGCGCACGAAGAGTAGGTAAGCCTTTGTCTTTCAGATGCCGGAATGCAGCGCGAGGCGTTGGTGACAGCCGATGGACCAGGTAAGTGAAGAGCTGTCACTGAAGACCGTAATGCTAACCTGTTCTTTCTTGTCTTTATAGGTGTTGCTGAAGACTGGATTCAGGATGGTAAGCCTTTTTCCTTAGGCCCAGAATCAGATGCAGAAGACACAATGAGCGTTCTGCTGCAGAGGATGCAGAATAACGCAAAGCAAGATTCATCCATCGGGTGTGGTTTAAATAGCCTCCTGTAGTGCTTAGGTGTCTCCTTCCACAGCCACGCCTAGGTAAGAAAAGAGTTCCTGCTTTCCAGAAGAGTTCCAGTGTTCTGAATCTAGGGAGTGGCTCCTGCCCCACCCAACAGGAAAAGTAGTTCCAAACAGAAGAGGATCAGAGGCTCAACTGGCAGGCAAGTAAGCAGCATGGTCTGCTGCAGGTATGTCCACCCAAGCATTATGAGCCCGGCGCTTCCAGCGCTGGTACTGGGCATATTTATGAGCCTGGTGCCACTGGCGCCAGGACTGGGTCCAAAAGGTCCCAATTGGGACTGGTTGGCACTCGGAACCTGGGTTATGTATCTGCTTCCAAGGGAGTTGGGAAAACCCTGACCTTTTGGAAGCAGAGATCATGACAAAAACAATCTCCAGTACATCGTATCGTGTTCAGATTGCAATGTCTAAAAGAACCTCAGAAATAAACAAAATAATACTGAATACATGGACATCAATGATATTTGTAAAAAACAAATACAATTTGAACAAAAATCCCTGACACTCAACCAATAAGACAAAACAACAAGAAACAAAAACGCACAACAAAACAGCCCCCCATCACCAGAAGTATCAAAGTATCCCCAACCCAAGTAAGGGATTATCCTCCCAGGTTTGGAACCCAACCTTCAGCCAAATAGGTCATTAAAGGGTCCCCAAAGTCGAGAATAACGACCTTCTCTACCTTGTCCAAGGAGCATAACTTTATCAAAGTTCGACAAGACCTGCATATCTGATAACCACCCATCCACACCTGGTTTTTTCCTTGACTTCCAGACCCGTAGGATTTGTTTCATTGCCAAAATCAACCCTTTATTAATCTATTCCATACAGACCCTAGCTCTGTCTCCTCTACCCCTGTTGGATAACAAAATGATTGAAAGGAAGGCGCGAGGAAGTTTCTCTTCCAATACAAGGTCCAGTCTATCCAATACCCCAGTCCAGAAGTCGGAAACTCTTGGGCACGTCCACAACATATGTATCAAAGAGCCCACACCACATCCACAACCCCAACATGAATCAGTGTCCGAAAGACCCAATCTGGCCATCTTGGACAGAGTCCAATATATTCTAAAGAGGACCCTTTGCCTAATATAACACAGCTGCAAGTCCATCTTTGCCTGCACTCCTACATGAAGCAAATACATCCATTCCAGAACCGAGATATCCGCCCCAAGATCATCCGCCCAGGTCTAACGAAGTTTATCCCATGCTCTCACATCAACCTCATCCGCCGGCATCAACTTAAGATAAGTCGAAACTCCATATGATGCAGAACGGAGAAGTTCACACAATGCAGGTCTCATTCATGCCCCCATCTAACATCCCTGTCCTTTCAGTCAAGAGCATCTTTAAGGCCTCATAACGATTTCTTTCTCTAGCTCCAATACCAAAGGATGTTCTCAGCTGTTCAAAGGAGATCATGTCACCATTATGCCATACATCACGGACCCTAAGTATGCCCTTACCTATCCAACTCTTCCAGCATAAGGGCCTATTCTCTAATTGCAAACATGCATTTTGCCATAAAGACGCATCATAGTGCAACCCATCATTCCCACCTCCAAAGTCCAAAAAGCGCAGCACCGCTTCCCTAGTCGCACCCATTGTGGGCAGCTTCTGTACTGAGGCAGGCAATTTAGACATTGAATAGAGGTCTCTCAGCGCATAAGGCAAAAACTGGTAACTCAATTATATACCAATTGGGAACATATTCATGAACCTCAGAAAAATATGGGGTCAATTTTTTTCAAGAGAAAACCTGTGCAATAATTCATCAAATTCGGGAATCCAAATCCTCCATCTTTTACTGGACCATTCAAAATAAATTTAGGAATTTTAGGCCGCTTGCCTTCTCCCCAAAGAAAATCCCAAAAGACTTTATCAACAGGAGCAACAACTTTTCTCGTAAACTTCAAGGGGATGGACTGTATGATGTAAAGAACCTTCGGCAAAAGTACCATTTTAACGGCATTAACCTTGGCCCAAATTCCCAACTGCAGTCGGCCCCATTTCAATATATCCCTTTTAATTACCTCCAGTATCCTTGACACGTTGAAAGCAGTCATCCTTTTCAAATCCCGAACTAAATGTATACCCAAGTATTTCATTGTTCCCACCTCCCAGCGACAGTCCCAAGAATCCAAGACATCACGCGGGACACTAACATCCAAAGGAAAGGCTACAGTCTTCCCCCAATTGATCCTATGGCCCGATAAACATCCCACCTCATCAAACATCTAAGTAGTACGCATCCCTCAGCCGGGTTAGACAATATAACTGTCATGTCATCAGAGTAGCATACCACTTTCATCTCCTTATCTCCAAATCTAAGCCCCCGAAGGCCCTGCTCTTGTTTTAAGTATAGGATGAGAGGTTCCAAGGCCAGATTGAACAGATACGGAGACAACGGACAACCCTGCCTAGTTCCCCTAGATAACAAGAACGAGGAGGACATAACCCCATTGACCCACACCTTCGCACTAATATTAGAATTCAATGCCCTGATGGTCCTAATAAACACGTCCCCAAATCCCATCCTCTTAAGGGTGTTATAAAGGAAGGAACAATTGACCCTGTCAAAAGCCTTTTCCGCATCCATAAATAACAAGGTGTCCCTGGTCTTCGTCTTGGGTAGACCCATCAAATCTATCAACGTCCTAATATGGTCATAACCGTATCGGCCTCTGATGAAACCAACCTGTGATCCACTGATCAGTTTGCCCATGCACATATTCAGCCTATTAGTCAGAATCCTGCTGAAAATTTTTAGATCCACATTCAGGAGCGAGATCGGCCTATAATTCTCGCATCTCTTACCATCTTTCCCCGGCTTCGGGATAACAATTACACAAGCTTCCTTCATAGTGGGACAAAGTAAACCATCCCGCATAAAAGCATTATATAGATTGCACAGGAACGGTACAAGAACCCCACTCAGTGTCTGGTAAAACTCTACCGGAAGACCATCTATCCCCGGTTATTTACCCTTATTGAGCTGACCAATAGCCACTGACACTTCCTCTTCCTCAATAGGGCTATCCATCATCACAGCTTGGTCCGCACTCAAATTTGGCATAATAATTTTATCAAAAAAGGAGTCCATGTGTACCTGGCACGGAAACTGGTCTTCTTGATACAAAGTTTCATAAAACGTCCGAAAACCACTACATATCTCATCCTTCTTACTAACATGAACACCATTGTCATCGACCAGTTTTTGGATAAAAGAAGCATCCGATATGCCCCGTAACCTATTCGCCAACAGTTTCCCACTTTTGTCACCTTGTTCCCAAAACTTTTGCTTCATAAAAAACATACCCTTCTCATATTGGGCATCCATTTTTTGTTTAAGTAAGTCCTTGAACCGCCCAACCAACAACTTATCCTCAGGTCGCTTGGACACCGCAAAATCCTTCTGCACTTTCTCCAGTTTCCTTTCCAGCTTCTGAATCTCCACCAAGGTTTTTTTCCGCACCCGGGATGTAATATTCATCAGTTCCCCCCTCACAGTCGCCTTAAAGCTTTCCCAGACCATGACATCAGTTGCAGACCCAACATTAATATCAAAGTAATTCCTTGTGAAATTGTCCAGAGAATCAGCAACCCCCTGTTCTTGTAAAATATGAGTTTTAAGTCGCCACCTAGTAAACCCTGACCTTTTCTGTCCCATACTCAACTGCATCATAATCAGTGAATGATCTGAAATACTCCTCTTTTATAGTTACCTCTCGCAAACCCTCAGCCAACCGATCAGAAATTAGAAAATAATCAATCCTTGAATGAGAGTCATGTACCGGTGAGTAAAAGGAGAACTCTCTCACTTCAGGGTTAAAAAATCTCCAAGCGTCAATTAAATCCTGATTATCCACAAATTCTTTAAAGGATCTACTAGTGTTCCCAGCAGTAAATCTACATTGCGCCGAACGGTCCATTTTTCTGTCAATCACACTATTGAAATCACCTCCTAAAATTACATGTTCCCCTCTCATCTCCCTCAATAGCGTCGACAGTATCCTAAGAAAAGGGCCACTACTACTACACGGACCATAAACAGAACCAATTGTGACCAACTTACCCTCATATGTGACATCAATAAGAAGTATCCTCCCCTCATCATCCATCACAACTTTTTCCACCTGAAACATTAGGCCTTTGCGCAGCAGTACACCCACCCCTCTTGATTTAGAACCATAGCAGTTAAAAAAGGTCTTGGTAAACAATCTATTTCGGAGTAAATGCACTGACTCATTCAACAAATGAGTTTCCTGGATGAGGGCAATATCTGCCTTTTCCCTCCTCAGTTTGTTCAGCACTTCCTTCCTCGGAATATTCAGGCCCTTAACATTCCAGGTACATATTCTCAAATCACCCAACGACATGTGAACTCAAACCAAAACCAACCATATTGACCAATCATATTGATCTAGGACACATCCAAACCAGAAAACTAAAGGGGAGCAAGCAAACTGAAGTATGCAAACACTACAGAACAACACAAAACAATATAAAACAAACACAGACATCGCAAACCCATTAACACACAATAGCAAAACAAATGACACACCCTGCAAAACTGTAAGGTGATGTTGAGTGCAGTTATTTACAAAAACATCAATGTCTCGAACTGCAACCACCCCAGAATCCACACCCAATGCATATACAGTGACAATCATAACAAATATTCCACCCCTATAACCCCTAACACTATCCACAAGAGCCCCAGAATAGCATGGAGATCAAAGTAACCCACCAACCTCCCATTAAAAGTACTAACCCAATCAAACCCGCTACATCAATTCCAAAGTGCGTGGCCCAGTAACCACCCCAATAGCATAGAACATATAGAATTCGTCCTTGCAATCCCATTAACCCAACTACCCATATTAAATAATAGACAATAGGTGAATAACCACGCTTATGATGCCAGACATCCACTAGTACAAATCAGTGAGAGACACTGTATACCGTCAGGCTGAATACCCACGTGAGACCAAATGTCATCTCAGAATCCACAACTGAAGAATATTCTCAGCCCAGGCATAGCATGGTCCACAGAGAGTCAACTAAACCATTGAAGTCACAAGACGCCCACCCCACCCCCACCTTCCATAATAACTATGTACAACCATGGTTACCCTCCTCCACCCCCAGACAGGTACATAGGCCACCTCATGAAGGGTATACGAAATTACAGTGTCCACCATAAATGCAGTTCGATGAACACACAACCATGAAGTGAACCCGAAACAAATTAATCTACCATACCATTACCCACCCAGCTGCCATCAGAATAAAGGGATTCCCATGACCCACCATGTTCTCTTGAAGCCATAACAGTATTAAACACTCCATTTCAGATATGCATTTCGCGTGCTGTGAACATATGAACAATCAGCCGGTTATGGAATTTCCAGCACTGTGTACACTAAGAGAAGTGATACTGTGCATGAACCACACAAGGCAGGAAGGTATCTATGTCCAATTTTTGATCCAGTCAGGTGCGCAGCCACAGAAGAAAACACCCGCATGTAACTGAGGCCAATAGTGTACGCCAGCAAAGTTTTGCACTTCCCCTGTTCATGCTTTTAACACATCTCATTCCATGCCCTCCAATATGATCCTTCAAGGCCGCAGTCACCAAGTTTCCAATGTTCAAACCTGACCCAATAGGTAATTATACAAGATAAAAGCAATCAAGTCAGATAAGGTTACTGTTTGTTATAATGAATGTTAATGCAGCGTTAAAGGGGGAGATGCTGCATAATGAATGTTAATGCAGCGTTAAAGGGGGAGATGCTGCAAGTCTCCATGAGCGCGTTGTTAATCTCTGCCCCAGCCACCACAGTCCACTTAACAGCTTGCACTGAATTTGGTTTGAGATCCTAGCGTCTTATTGTTAGGCAAAAGTAACCACAAAATGAAGAAAAGCAACCGTGGGTCTTACTGCAGCGATTTTCGAGCGATATCCCAAGCAGGCTTCAACCGCTGCTCCAAACGCCAAACATCTGGGCAGTGTCTGTAGACCATCGTGGGCAGAGCAAGCTGTCAGGACAGAACAATTGGAGGCAGGGATCAAGGAAGCCGGTTACGCAATCCCAAACTGTAGATGCGTGCAGGCGGGAGACACGGTTGCAGCTAGAGAGCCGCGTACGGGCGTCTCCGGAGGCAGGATAGGGAAGGGAGAAGAGGGAAGAAACTCGGTCCCGCCCAGTCAGAGCACGCGGACATTCAGAGCACTAAATGCTCATTAGTGCTAACTGTTACACCTACCGCCAGCCTACCCTCCTAGCACAGCGTCCTCCATTCACACGCATATCCTCCGTAACAATCGCCGGCATCCATTAATCACGTCTCCGTGACGTGGAACGACGCGTGGGAGCGTCAAAAGTACTATGGCCTTTCCTCTAATGGCCCGTGACTGCATTCTCAAACGAAAACATCCATTTCAACTGATTTAACGATCGTTAAATCCAAATAATGGCAAGTGGGTGACAATTGGATAAAAATAAAAAAAAAACAAATTAACCAATGTTTAAACATTAACACATAAAAACTCCACCGCTTTTCTAAGCATCCAGTTTGTCTATCTCTTCTTTTTGGCTGGCATTACTCTCTGTGAAGCAGACACAGTAGCCTCCATGGCCTCCATAGGTTGCTCAGGATCATTACTGTTTTCAGTCCCTTCCAGGTCACTCAAAAAAGCCTCAGCCCCCTTGCTGTCATTGAAGGAGAACAACCTGCCATCCTTGATTACCCTGAAGATGGCAGGGTAAACCATGTAATATTTGAGGTTCTTCAGTCTTGCTTTGTCTTTGGCTGTATTGAATTCTCTCCTTTTATCCAAGACATCTCGACTGAGGTCCCCAAATATCATCACTCTGTGGCGATTCCATGTCAGGTCGCGTAATTCACGGGCTTTCCTCAACACCATTTCTTTGGTTGGAAAGCGCAGGACCACAAAATGTCTGGATCGCTGGCCTTGAGCTGGCTTGGTTCCTAAACTCCTGTGGGCCCTCTCCAATTCTAGGTGCATCTTGGGATCCAGTTTGAGGACAGAAACCAAAACTCTCTCAATAAATTCAAGGGGTTTCCCCTCCCCAAGTCCTCAGGAAGGCCAGTCACCCTCACATTGTTCCGCCTAGAAAAATGTTCCTGCTCAGAAAGCTTCAGAAACAATCTCTCATTTTTTGATTGTAAATCTTTGATTTGGTTTCCCATCCTTTCCACTGTGCTATCCACATCAGTCAAATGAGACTCCACTCTGTTAAAATTTGAAGTGAGTTCAAAGTATCTCTCCTGCACTGGACATCTTATCCTTGATCTCATTTACATCCAAAGTCAGCTTTGTGGGCATGTCCAGAATTTTATCAACTCTCATCTGAAGATTTCTCACCAGTCCCCTTCTGCCTCTTTGCTGGTTGTTTTGTATCAGGTGAAGTTGGTTCAGCCATCACAATGTAGAGTAGGGATTCAGTCCAGGTGCAGGAGCTCAGCCTTCAGGCAGCCATCCCTGAAGCTGACAGTTCTAGAATCCTCTTCAGATGGTTTCCTGCCGTGACGGGTTGCTGGAAAGTAGATTTTCTGCTTTAATGATGATCTTTAATGATGATTGTTGTGGTTTTCTGTGGGGGGGGGTGTTTAGTTAGGCTGTCGTTTAAGCTACTGTGTCTTGGTGCTCGCACCGTTTTCCCCGTTGGTAGATTTCAGTTTGGGTTTTTCCTGTGGCTCGCCGAGGCGATTCTGGGTGTAGTGGTCCTGCAACAAGAATTGCAGTGATCGACTGCATTGGGAGGCATTGAGACAACATGAGTGGTACTCGTGTTGAAGTTTCTTCAGCATAGGGTGATTTTTCAGGAAGTTGGGATTCCTGCCCCCCCACCCCTCCCTCCCTCCCTCCCTCCCTCCATCCCTCCCTCCCTCCCTCCCTCATACTTCCACAATCTGGGACAGATGCCCCTTGCCGCTGGTTGATTGGGGGTTTGGGGGATCTGTTCCCAGCAACAGGGTCATGACCCTGTCCCTGTCACAATAGGTTGAAAGTATTTATGTAAGGGCTGTCTCAGATCGTTCGTTCCAGATTGATGGGTGCCCCATTCGAGCTGATGCATATGGTCAGCACTAAGTTGGTCTTCTGAAAGACACTGTTTCTAGTGCTTATCACCTCAGCCAGGAGAGTAGGTGAAATTCAGGTGCTTTCCGCACAACCACATTTCCTCAGTTTCCACAAAAACAAGATCCTCAATCGGACAAATACTAAGTTTCTGCCTAAGGTGTATTTGTCTTTTCCCGGGCCATTAGTCCTGCCTGTTTTCTTCAGGTCTGATGTCACTTGCTAAATGCTCTCTTCACTTTCTAGATGTCATGGGGGTGCTCAAGTTAAATGTTGTGAGTACCAAGTTTTTTTCGAAAATTGTTGCAACTGGTTGTTGCCTTTGTGCCTGCTAGTACAGAAGGGGACTTTCTACTGCTTTTTAATGTGTGGCTCTCCTTGTATTGCTTTCTGTCATCAACCTACTCACAGGCCCCTTCCTGGTCGGCCATGTGCACATTTTACGAGAGTTGTCTGGTCTACCATGTGTTCTTTTGGCAGGAGTACTGCTATGAGATTTCAGCAGAGTGGCCACATGGGGGGCTTTACGCACACCTTCTCCAAGTTCTCCAGCATCAAAAGGGATTCTGTACACTAATCCAGGTTTGGATAATCAGTCCTTAGTATCCTGTTAGTATAAGGGTAGCCATCTTTCTCCTTCCTCCTGAAATATATGTGCATATTCATGCGTTTGATTGCTTTCGAATCTGTTCAAACAGCACATGAATCTAAAACATATAATGCTGGAGAAGGAATCCGTTGCTTACCTGTAACTCCTGTTTTCCATCTTTGTTGTCGTTTATGGGTTCACATGCGACCCTCCCAGCTATTTCACATGTGGCTCACCTTTGCATTGTTACGTGCACTATATGATTCAAAAGATGGCTTCCAGGGGTACTGCTAAAGGAGGCGCTTCCTGTTGGCTGAAGAGTAAATGACCCAAAACATGAAGAAACCACTAAAGTGAATGAAGTTACTTGTTTTTCGATTAAACTGCTTAATGTTAGAGTTTTACCAGCCTAACGATGGGGAATATTCAAAATGAATGTGAATCTATTGAAGGATACCAATGCTGGAGAACAGGTAAGTAACTTATTACTTCTTAATCATGGTATCTGTATTATTATTATTATTCCTAAGCAGATAAATATTGCATATGAATCTGATCGGCCCACGCCCTAAAAATATTCTATTTGACTTATGAATCATGCAGAATGAACAGGATTTAGTTTCAACTGCATTAAAAAATGGAATTCAATGTGTCGTGTTTGGAAATTGCACTACAAATGAATGTCAGGAAGACCCCCGCTCCTCCACATCCCCCACCTTAAAACCCAAACCCAACCCCCCATCTAATCTATATTTTCGGTGAAGTTTGTTTTAAAATACTCTCCTGCGTCCCGTCCTCCTTTGTCCATACTGCATGTATATGGCATCCCTCACTAGGTACAGGAACAAAACTAGTCTTGACCCCCCCCTTAAATTTTGTCGCGTGCCGGGGCATGGCCTGGGAGCATGGGCTCCCTTGACTCTGCTCTCCTGCACCACACCCCAGTCCTCTTTTCTGCGTCGGCGGCAGTGGACCTGCTTCACCTGCATGGTGGTTGAGGCCCTTTTTTCTCCTCCTATTTCCACTTGTTTTCTTCAATCTTCCCCTTGGATCTCTGTCCCTATTTTTCTTTAATCCATTCTTGCTTGCTATGTGGAGGGAGCTGTTTTCCAGATCTCCGTCGGTGCAGATCAAGGAGAATGTGCGCAGGAAGACAAAAGCCAAGGTAGGTATTCTTTTCTCGAAGGCACCATGCAAGGGTGATTCTTTCCCTGGGTATCAACTAAGTGGGAGGGGTCAACTAGACCCTGTCACCAGCCAGGGCACTGAGGCTCGGCGAGCTACCGGCCTCACGGCCCAGGGGTCCACAGATCCTCCCGGTCCCACAGCTGAGAGGCCAGTCAGCTCTAATAGTGGGAAATTTCCTGAGTGCCTGCTACCTAGCCTATGTCATGGGGGCACCTTTATGCAGTAGCACTAAAGATCAATGTTGGAGGGCGAGCAGCCTACCAGGCAAGGGCCTGAGGTCCACACGAGGCACGAACCTGTACAGAGTAGTAAACCGGTAGAGGCCAGGTACAGTACAGCATGGACATTCACGCCATTCTGAAGAATAGCAGAGACTGGACTTCACTCCAAGGGTGCAGTGGTCTCCCATGACCAACCATCGGGTATCCTGGTACACAGCATACCCAGCACCCTCTGGACAGGGATGCCACACTGAGCCCTATTACACACAGGGCAGGCAGTGCACGGAAAAACGCAGTCCGCCATGACCGGCAAGCCATCTGAGTCGGCGCATGAGCGTTCATCCCCAGCCTGTAAGGAACATTTTTTCGACAAATTCCTCGGGCTGTTGAAATCGACACAGATGGCCGGTATATTCAAGGGGATTATTAAAGAGATGCTCCCACCAGCGCCCGCGCAGTCGTTGACTCCAGTACAGCTGCAGCCAGTTGCTCCTATGGCAGTGATGGAGCCCCCTCCCACGCAACTACAGTTACCCGCGCAACCTATCACAATAGTGCTGTCTCCACCACCCACTATTCCCCCTCCACCCCCCCCAGGCCACTGTGCCGCTGGCTACACCACCTGTGGATCCTGTGGACGTCACAGACCAGACCGACGGGAATGAAGAGGAAGACCCTGACATGTCTTCTTCGGTGAGGGCATTCCAATACAGGCTGGCCGGGTTGGCAGAGTACCTGGGCAACACTCAGTTCCAGAAGGAACAACCAGAAATTGGGCGGGGGCGGGGTTGTCCTGGTGGAGGTTCTCACGGTCAACCACCATATATGGCATACTGTTCCAAAAAGACATGGAAGCCCTAGCATAGAATGGGTGGACAAAGCCTCACTCAACCAACCCACCAACAAAAGGCTGGATGCGAAGTACAGGCAGGTGGAAGGGGCTACCCTACTCCAATCGGTACACCTGCATTCATCTGTGATAGCGGCAGTGTCCATGTATGCCAAACCCCAAACATCCACTTCGAAGGGATTGTGTCCTCCGACATATTCCTTATCTATGATATTTGTATCTCCAGCTTGCTGGCCTCGGAAAAAATGTTTCCCAGTAGAGGGCGCTGTCCGTTGAGTAGGTGTTCCTCGACAGCCACCGTATCGACGCCGACGTCATCATGCCTATAAATGGCCACGCGCAGCGTCTGTTGCTCAGTTCCGTTTTTCCGCGCTTTGTGTGCCTCGGAATACTGTTGCTCAGTTCGTCAGCCGAAATATATTCATATTTCCTCCAGAAAACCGACTCGTACTCAATGGCTTCCTCCTCCGACCCGACGACTCCTCGGTCCGGTTTCAAAAAATGCTGAGACTGTGGGAAGAAAATGTCATTGACGGATCCTCACAGGATCTGTTTGTGGTGGCTGGGAATCGAACACCAGTGTTCGGAGTGTGAGGAATGCCTATCCATGACGGCGAAAGCCTTGAAGGAGCGTAAGGGGAAGCTCGAGAGAGGTAAGTCAGTTTTAACTTCCTCGAAAGTTTCCGCGGTAGAGTCGAGACATTCGTCTCCTCACCGTCGAAAGCATTCTCGGTCTAGGTCTCGAAGTGGCTCCCACCACTCGTCGAGGTCTAGACACTCGAAAAAGAGACGTAGAAGATCTCCTTTGTCGTCGTCTTCTAGTTCCCCTGAAAGGGTACTTTGCCCCACAAAACACAGCTCTCAGGCTGAGTGGGTGGAATTCAGAAAAAAGATGCTAAGCGTCTTCGAGAAAGCAGCCTCGACCCCCTCGAAGTCAGCTGAGGGTGATACCCCGGGTGAAAAGCCCAAAAAATCTCAACGCTGCGAGTCGAAGCACCCGGCGAAAGAGTCGACCCGAAAGCGCCATGGGCCATCGGGAAGTAAAGCATCTTCGACGCCATTGTCGAAAGCCCCTTCGAAGCATAGATCGGCGCCATCGACGCCGTTATCGAAGGGTTCTTCGACGCATCCGTCGATCGAGTCGACGCCGACGCCGATAAAAGAAAAACCCATGGCTACTCCACAGCCAACGGTTACACCGAGAGCCTCCGACACGACGTCGAGAACGTTGTCAACATCCTTGAGCAGGATTCCGATCCTCTCGAGTTCTTTGAGGCCTATTCCAGTTTTCTCGACGCCTTTCTCGGCGCCTTCGAGGATTTTTACATCGGCGTCGACAACATCGACCTTTTCAAGGCCACTGATGATGGCTCCCTCTGCTTTAGAGATGGGTTTTATACCATTTCACAGGCCAGAGCATCCCCCCTTAACTTCAATTTATGAAGAAAGGGAAGATTCTGATCAAGAAAGGCCTTTTGGGCTGCAGAGGACCACATCACCTGAACCAGAGACCTTTGCCTCTGAGGAAAGAAGGTTGAAAGACCTTCAGGAGGCTGCATTACAGGAAGCAAGTGGCCTAGACACTTCCCCAGAAGTGGAATTTGTCAAACCAGACCCAGGGGAACATGCTGAAACCCCTTATAGAACCCTAATGTCAAGAATTATGGAGTTCATGGGTTGGTCTGCGCCTTCACCTGTTTTTCAACAGGTTGACCTCACAGATATTCTGGATAAAGGTCCACAGGAGGATCCTGTGGTTCCCTTTCATTCTGCTTTACAAAGAAAGATTTTAACTGGGAAACTCCTGAAGTTGTGCCTGCGGTTAACAAGAAATTGTCAGTGAAATATAGGGTATCTGCTGCTGGCCCTGAATACCTATCTAAGCAGCCTACTCCAGAGAGTCTGGTGGTCCAGGCTGCAACTTCATCAGGCAGTACATCTGCATACCCCACTGCTCCACAGGATAGGGATGATAAAATATATGATGCCATGGCTAAGAAAGTCTTCTCGGCCTGTAGCATGGCTTTAAAATCTATTAATGCGACTTGTACGCTCGCTAGGTTCAGCCACACTCTTTGGGAGTGTGCATCAGCGGCTGACTGCCTCCAGGAAGGAGAAGAAAGGGACACATTTTTAAATATCATCAGAGATGGTAAAGATGCAATGTGTGAGTCCCTTCAAACTGGCATTGATTCTGCTGACAGTATCAGCAGGGCCATGGCGGCAAGTACCACAATCCACAGGCATGCGTGTTTGAGAAAGTCCGGCTTTGCTTCTGACGTACAGGCCAGACTTTTAAATATGCCCTTTGACGGCTCTTCCCTGTTTGGTAAAAAGGCGGATGACAGTTTGGAAAAACTGCAAACATCTAAAGCAGCAGCCAAGTCACTAGGAGCTGCAATCCGCCAAACTAATTTTCGTCCCTCAGGATCCTCTTGGAAAGGAAGGTCCTTTCGCTATTATTCCTCATATGGAAGAGGCAGAGGACGGCCGGCTCAAAGAGGCCAAGGAAAATTTACCCGTGGTGGACAGGGTAAAGGAAAGAAATCCGCATCAGCAGGAGCCGCTTTACCTTCGGCAACTGCATCAGCCGCTCCCAAACCACTCTGAGATCTCCCATCACAAGACACCTGTAGGGGGCAGGTTAACTCACCATCTGACGGAATGGCAGGCTATTACGTCAGATGCTTGGGCATTGGAGACAGTTGCCCAAGGTTACTGCCTGCCTTTTCTACGCATCCCTCAGAGCCATCCACCGGGGAACAGCTCTCTGAAAGTGCCGGATCCGCTCCTCTTGCAGGAAATTGTAGACCTGCTAGAGAAAGGTGCCATAGAACCGGTACCTGTAGCGGACAGGAACAAGGGCTGGTACTCCCCCCTACTTTCTCATACCAAAGAAAGACGGAGGACTGAGACCCATCCTGGACTTACGAGAATTGAACAAGTTCCTCAGGTAGGACAAGTTCAAGATGGTAACTCTCTCTCAGATCCTTCAGGCCCTCCAGCTTCAGGACTGGTTGGTATCTCTGGACCTTCAGGATGCTTATTTCCATGTGCCAATCCATCCCAAGCACAGGAAGTACCTGAGGTTCGCAATCGGCAACTCTCATTATCAATTTTGAGTCTGCCATTTGGGCTGACCTCCGCCCCGAGTGTCTTCACCAAGCTAATGTCGGTTGTGGCTGCAAGTCTAAGGACAGAAGGGATTCACGCCTACCCCTACCTGGACGATTGGTTGATCAGAGCAGTCTCTTCGGAACAAGCTTGGATCCAATTAGATTATGTCTGCCACTTCCTTCACAAGCTGGGCTTCTCCCTCAATTTAAAGAAGTCAACGATGATACCATCACAGAGACTCCAGTTCATTGGAGCAGTCCTGGACACGTCCCTGGGAAAAGCCTTGGCACCAGAGGTGAGGGCACAAGATATTCTGCAGATGGTCACCAGGTTTCAAAATGCCCAATGTCTCCCAGCCTACGACTTTTTGAGGTTGCTAGGCCTCATGGCATCCTGCATATCCCTTGTGCCAGAGGCTCGCCTGAGAATGAGATCCCTTCAGTGGGCACTGAGGACTCAGTGGTCACAATTCTCAGGGAGGATGACAGATCTCCTCCGGATTCCGGATTCCGGTCAAGGTAGCCCACGACCTTCAATGGTGGGCCTCTCCAGAGAACATCTTGAAAGGAGAACTGTTTTGGCAACCATGGCCGGAGATAACCGTAGTCACAGACGCCTCACTCACGGGGTGGGGAGCCCATGTCAACGACTTGACCATCAGAGGTCGTTGGTCTCCATCGGAGTCCAGACTACACATCAACCTGTTGGGGCTGAGAGCCATCAGACTGGCACTGAAGGCTTTTCTGCCGTCTGTACGGGGGAGAAACGTCCTGATAATGACGGACAATACAGTGGCCATGCACTACCTCAACAAAAGAGGAGGAGTAGGGTCACTGCCACTGTGCAGAGAGGCGATGCAGCTCTGGTTTTGGGCAATTCAGGAAGGAATCTCTCTATCGGCAATTCACTGAGCCGGAGAGAAGAACTTGACAGCGGACGCTCTGAGCAGGCAGAACAGTCTCCCACGAGTGGGGGATAGCTCAGGAAGTCCTTCAAGAGATCTTCGCCCTTTGGGGAACCCCTCAAGTGGATCTGTTCGCCACCAGTATCAACAGGAAGTGCGACAGATTTTGCTCAAGGGAATTTCCCCCGAGAGGAGCTCTAAGAGACGCGTTCGTAGTGGACTGGGAGTTCCCACTTCTGTACGCGTTTCCTCCGGTCCCTGTCATTCCTCAAATGATCAGGAGGTTGAGAAGGTTTCGGAAGACCATGATCCTAATTGCCCCGGATTGGGCCAGGAGAACGTGTACCCGGACCTTCTGGACATGTCCATCCATCCTCCAATTTGTCTACCGTACAGAGAGGATCTTCTCTCGCAGAAGGGAGGTCAGGTTCTCCATCCAGCCATCAAGACCCTCAACCTTCACGCTTGGTATCTGAAAGGTTGAGGTACAAGGATTGGGACCTTCCAGATGACGTCATGGAGGTGTTGCTTTCGGCCAGAAGGCCAGCAACTAAAACTCTATACCGCTGCCGGTGGAATAAATTTTGCAGCTGGTGCAGGGAAAAGAATATCGAACCCTTTTCATGTGGTACACCTGCGGTGTTATCCTTCTTACTTTATTTGGCAAATTTAGGCCTTCAAGTTGGCACTATTAAGGGCTCTCTCGCAGCGCTATCGATCTTTAAGCGCACTGCAGAGGAGCCATCGTATTTCAAAATTCCATTGGTAATACAATACCTGAAAGGTCTAACTAATGTTTACCCTCCGAGACCATTCCAAGTTCCCTTATGGGACTTAAATCTAGTTTTAAACTTCCTAAAGGGTGCTCCATTTGAACCACTCCACTCTTGTTCATTGAAGTTTCTCACCCTCAAAACTGTTTTATTGGTAGCATTAACATCTGCTAGAAGGGTTAGCGAGATACAAGCCCTATCTTGTAAACCTCCTCATACAATTTTTCACAAGGACAAATTCGTTCTACAGGTGAAGCCTAACTTCCTCCCAAAGGTAGTTTCTGAATTTCACATTACTCAGAAGATTACTTTACCTTCATTCTATCCTCCTCCCCATCCGGGGAAAGAGGAAGAGAGACTACACAGGCTGGACCCTAAGTGAGCCTTGAGTTTTTATATCAGTAGACTTGCTAAAATTAGACAAGCAGACCAACTCTTTGTAGGTTACGCAGGACATAAGTTGGGATTACCAATAACCAAACAAACCATCTCCAGATGGATTATTTTAGCCATTCTGGAATGCTACAAACTGGCAGGGAAAGAGCCCCCTCAAAATCTAAGGGCTCATTCGACCAGGGGTATCGCAGCCTCCTCAGCTCTTCAGAGGGGTACCAATTAGAGACATATGTGCGGCTGCCACATGGTCGTCCGCACATACCTTTACCAAATTTTATAGCCTGGTTTCCTTGTCTAGTCAAGAGACTAGATTTGGCAAAGCTGTGTTACACTCTGTTCATTCTTAAAGAGTAATATGGCATCTCTTACTCCCGACTCAATCACATACCACTGCTATGGGAGTCTATCATAGATAAGGAATACGTAGGAGGACACAATCCCTTCGAAGAACAAGTTACTCCTTACCTGGTAACGTTCTTTCGATGGGATGTTCCTCCGACGTATTCCTTATCGCCCCTCCCATCCATCCCCACAGTAACATTTCCCTTGTGGTTGCAGATTACGCTCCTTCAAGGGTAGTAACCATTCATGCAATAACTACCTTACTCTACAAAACGGAACTGAGCAACGGACGCTGCGCGTGGCCATTTATAGGCATGATGACGTCGGCATCGATACGGTGGCTGTCGTGGAACACCTACTCGACGGACGTCAACGCACAGCGCCCTCTCCTGGGAACATTTTTTTTCCGAGGCCAGCAAGCTGGAGATACAAATATCATAGATATGGAATACGTCGGAGGAACATCCCATCGAAAGAACGTTACCAGGTAAGGAGTAACTTGTTCATCTTCCTCATCTTCTTTTGCCATGTTAGAAAAGGAAGAGAAGGTGCTAGAGGCCTATGGTAAAAAGGTCTATTCCAACGCCGGTGTCCTCCTGCGTCAATCCAATGCGGACGATATGCTGTCCACAGCTAATCGAAGGCTGTGGAGGAAAATTGGGGATTCCTCCCAGATCTCCTGATAAACCAGCAACCTCCTTCAAGGCTGGATTGGCTCAAACCAGGATAGTGGCGCAGGACATTATGGAGTATATCGACACGGCCGGCAGGGCAATCTGTGTGGCCACGGATATGACGATGGCTTGGATTAGGGCCTCCAAGTTTAATCCCGACGTACAAGACAGGATCTTGGATCTCCCATTTGAAGGGGGGAGGTCTTTTCAATTCATCCACTGACGAGCAACTGGATAAGAAGAAAAACCGTTCCCAAACCAGCAAATTCCTGACTATTCTGGCTATGCCGGCACCCAGGACATTCGGAAAAGGGCAAGCCCATTCCGATGGTGGAAGGACCTTCGGTGGATACGGGGGCTTCCATGATCGCAATCCAACCCAACGGGTCTCCCAGCCATCAGACGCAAACAACGCGCATTAAACAAAGCATTCTTAGAGTCCCCCTCTCAGGCACCTGCCTCAGAGGCAACGAAGCAATGATGACCCCCATCAAGGCCCACAGTTCTCTGGTGGGGGGCAGGCTGGCTCTCCACATTTCAGTCCTGGCAGACTTTGTGGATCCATGTCTCCCATCAATGGCTTCCCATGGTTTTATTCTACCTCTTCTTCTGGAACCACCTTATTCTCCTCCCCTCCCTCAAATCGGGACAGCAGCACTCCTTGCGGAGATCTGCTCACTTGTACAAAGTGTGACAGTGGAGGAAGTCCCCCTCTTTCAAAGAGGCTTGGGCTTCTACTTGTGGATTTTCACGATACAGAAAAAGAACCAGGCAGGCCTGCGAGTGGTCCTGGATCTGTCCTTCCTGAACCTATCCCTATCCCTTCAAAAGTTCAGGATGGTTACGCCAGCCCTGATGGCGCAGTCTTTGTGTGGGAGAGATTGGATGTTCTCCCTGGACTTGAACGATGCATACCCACACGTCCCTATTTGGCAGCCCCACCATGCCTTTCTACGGTTCCAAGTGATGGGCCTGCATTTTCAGTACAAGGTACTCCCATTTGGGCTCTACTCAGCCCTATAGGTATTCACAAGGCTTACGAATGCATCAGTGGCATAGCTTAGGTCGGAGGGTAACCATGTAGATCCATACCTCGCCAACTGTCTAGTCCAAGCGGAAATTCCCAGGGGAGGTTCGGAATTCGGCCTCTACACTCATGGATACTGTATACAGCTTGGGGTTCCCCATCAACCACAAGAAAACACATCTTCAGCCTGCCCAGACCTTAGTCTTCCTCTGTCTGATGTGGGATACAACAGTGCAAAGGATTTTCCACATGGGGCACATGGGACAGAGTCAGGGCCACCCTCCTTCACCCCACTCCTCCCTCACAACCTATCCCTCTATTATCTGATCTCCATCCCTCTTCCTCCCTAGCCCCTACTTTCCCCCCCTTCCTTGCCCCCTCTATCCCCCCTGTCGCAATTCCCATCCCTCCCCCACCCACATTGTCCTTACCCCTCCTCCCATCCCTCCCCTTCTCCATCCCTACTATCCCATTCTTATCCCTCCTTCCTCGTGCTCCCTCGCGCTCCATCCTTCCCCGTGCTCCTTCGCGCTCCCTCCTTCCCTGTGCTCCCTCCTTCCCCATGCTCCCTCCTTCACTGTGATACTGGAAATGCATTTTGGAGGGACAGGGGCTGCTAGTACTTGTCCTACCCCTTCTGTGTGCACTTTCTGTATGTTTTCTGGACCTCCGGCAGTGCAGCTCTTCATTTTTCCTTTTGTTGAACACCCATGGGATACCCATGCAGTACCTATGGGTGGGGGTACACCCATGCAGCAGTTTTTTTGGGCACCCGTGTGTTGCCCACAGAGCAGGGTATGGGCTGGTGGCAGTTACATGCTGACTTGGCAGTGGCTCTGAGTGTCCTGCATTTTTATGGGACACCCTGGCCCTGCCATAGGAATTAGTCGATTTCTGAAAAAGACAAGATGAGCACTCTAGCCTATTGGTTTTTATTGCCTTTATACCATGTTTCCCAAAGTCCTGGGAAGCCCTGACTCTGTCCCATGTGCCTCACTGGCTGTTGGGTGGAAGGACCATAGATTGCTCTGGTGCTGCCTCTTGCCAGACTGGCTTGAGCCTTCCAAGGGACTGTGTGTTGTGGGTACAGCCTTGGGGCGGCACCTGTATGAATGGAGTGTGAAGTCAACTCACATTCTGGGTTGTGGGTGTCTTGTTTTGGTTGTGTTTCACAATGCCTGGGCCAGCCCTGACAAACTGTAGGGAATGCAATGTGCAGTGTTCTGAAAGGCTGGGAACGTACTGAAATCCACATTATTTGTTATGGTTGTCTGGTTTGGTTGAATGGCCTGAAGGCCTGTGAGCCTGATTGGCTGCCTTCCTGCATGAATGCACTTGTGCACGATTGGCTGACTGAGCCTGGCTCAGCCTGAGTAAATGGGGAAAACGTGTAGAACTAAGGACCACCCTCACTCGCCAATTGGGTTCTGAAGCTGAAACCTGAAGTTTGTCTCCTAGGTCCAGTTAGAGGAAGAGGTATGCGGCTTCATTTTTTCAGGAATCCGAAAACTGCTAAGCTGACCCAATGACAGTTCCAAAAGAGGACCTGGATAGGCAACCTCTTACCGAACTACGAGGGACTATCGTGCATCTGCTGCTCTTCTTTCGAAGTTCCCAGGGAACCAGTCCTGTGTGTATGCCGTTCAGAGAATGGTTCTTTGTGAGCCCAGAAAGAGTGGTTGGATATCTGGATCTGAAGAAGTCCAGTTGTGTTGCCCAGGGTCCGGAGGAGTGTTTTTGACTGCGGAAAGACAGATTGCTACGTATCGCCCAGCAGAGGGGGTACACTGGAATAGCGCTGCTTGACACCTGGAGCTACAAAAGTTCCACTTGAGTAAATAATCCTTCAGGGCAGTGCGTCAGATAAGATTTTGAAGCAGGAGTATTTGACTCCCTATTTCTCAAAGTAGGGAGCACAACACATTTTTACGGAGTAAAAACCTAAGTCCAATTCCCATTGTGAGTATTTTAGAAGTAAGTGTTTCAACTAGAAAACAAATGTTTTTGTAATATGTATTCCTTGGCACCTAATTTCTCATACACATTAAAAGATGCATGTGTTTTCTTTTTCCCGATGAGTCAGTAAGATTAATAGTTTTTCTGTTGTACTACGTGCACTAATGGTCCAAACATATCCATAATTATAATGGTTTCTAATCGCAAGACTGGGATTTGAACCTGTTGCGGGATTCGAACCTGTGTTGCTGAGCGTCGTCTTGCTTCCAAGACGAAAGCGTTGCCCGTGAGCTATCCTCCCAGCCCATGGAGCTGTGTGGGTCAAAGTGGGGGCTCAAAGTCCATTTCCTATTTTTGATTCAGAGTATTTTTACTCCATTTTAATTTTTGGGGAGTTTTTGTCTATTGTGGGGAGTTTCTGCCTATTTTTAGTGAGCATAAGTGGTCGACACATCCCTCATCTGTAGTGCTGCTTTAGGGGACATCCCTGATATGACATCTGACCACTTTTTCCCACATGAGACGATCCAGGGTTGCTGTTTGGGTTTTCTGTCATCAAAAACTGAAGAAGATGCCCTGCCTTGGCTCCAGCCTGGTGAGGGTTCGTAGTCCACTCCAGTGATGGAGTCCAGGTCTTCAGAAGCCATCCAGAGGTTTGTGCTGCGGCTGCAGCACCGAAGAACTGAATGTCGGTAAATGCGAAATCCTGAAACCAGACACCTACTTATGCCACTGCACCCATAGTCACTAAAAGGCATGCAATGTCCCCAGGGGTCTTCATCGTCAGCCAAGCCTTTTCTGAGTCCACAGCAAGTTTCATCTTTATGGGACATCCATAGCCGGAGTAACACACACCATCGGAGACCACCGCGAAGACAAAGTGCTTCCTTTATGGTACAACTTGGTTCGTACTTTTTTCCTGGCATCGACATCCCAGCAACTCTCTTGCAAAGGGGGTCCATCTTTAAGGGGTCCCGTTGAGTAAAGCAAAAAAACTTCACTTCTTAGCCCACCAGGTCACCAAAGTACTGTGACTAGGAAGAGCCTCTTCAAGCCTCAGGAATTATCCAGGGGTCCCAGATCTTGGATCCTGTTCTCCTGTGGCATTTCAGGTCCTTTGGGGTAGTGGAACCTATAGTGGAACCTAAAGCAGAGCATTATTGAACTTTTTTCGACTGGGTGTAATATACAAGATAAAATGCAACTAACTTCACTTTCAGGTTGCCCAGGTGGAGGGGATCCTCACGCAGTATCACTATTCAAGTCTAAAGAGAGTATACTGTCAATGTTCTGAAATTTACCTGCTTTTCTTCCTTGATCTATGAAGTAACCCCTTGCTCATGATTGCTATGCTTTTTTAAAAACTGTCAGCAGTTAGTGCATTATTAATGAACCTAAGTATCGTGTGGTATCACATAGAGTATATATATTTCTGAGGCTTGTGGATCAGCTTAGTTCACTTACTATGCATAGTCTGATATCTAGTGGAAGCTGCAGAGTATTACTTTTTTTGTTTTTGAAACTCAGTGATGTTGACAGGGCCTGCCAGTAATGCTATTCCTAGAGTGACATCTACTGTACCCATGGTCCTTCACGTGTTGAGGTCCCTCAGATTTGTTTTTCCTCTGGTTCATCGCGATCACCACACAACAGGCCTCCAAAACGGACGTTGAAGTCAGTTTCCGAGACCACGTTTCAATCTGGGAAATCCCCGGGTGCCAACGACGGGTCGTCCAAAGATGCGTCGACCTCTGGTGAGGGTGGCATGGGGGGGACAAAAAGCAAAAAATTGAGCAAGTTAATTAAAAAACAAGATCCTGACACCCTACTAAAGGCTTGAACGTTGTAAAACCATAAATCTCAGACGCACCAGGTTAAAAAGTTAGACTACTAAAAGCAGGAATTAGACTACCCCTTAAAACACCCTTTCAGGGGCCATGCATCCTAAAAAGACCCCTGTCCCTGAACATCCACCTACACCCGACCCTCCTGCTCCCTGTGTGTTGCCAAGCTCCTCCCAATGGACTACAGAACAATTTGATAGGGTCATGAAGAGAATGTCCAGTTTTATAAACTTCTTAAAACAACCACCCCAAAGTCCTCCACAACCTTCAGGGACCCCACAGAGTGGGGCAGCAGTCGCTCTGCCCGCTGCCAAAAAAGCCTGCCTGGACACCACTCAGGCTACCACCTCATCGCATCAGGACCTTATAGCACTCAGGGCTCAGAGGACCAATGGGGACACAGGAGACTTGGACCAATTTTATGTCGACGATGAGGACGTTTACTTCTTCCAGTCCCCGGACCATACCCACCCACCGGTGGCTGACTCCCAGGTAGATAACCAACTGCAATATAATTACCTGCTCCTAAAAGCTGCAGAACACTTCAAAATAGACACCCGTGAAGCCCAAGTCAAAAAAGACTTTGTGGAGGACATCCTTGGGGGATACAAAATCGGCAACTCAATTTATCCCCCTGTTAGTCATTGCAGAGGCGTATTCAGCCCTCTCTGCTTACACCCAATTTGACACGGGCAGTCAACCCGCGCATTGAAAAGATGTTTAGACCAGCCCCCTTATACATTAGGGGGCAACTAAAGCCTGACTCCCTAGTAGTCACCACTACCGGAAAGAGAGCGAGAACCCCTCTGGCCTCTGCTGAAGCCCCTCCTGACGAGGAGAGTTAAGAAATCTACACCCTGGGCAGGAAGGTAGCTTTATCAGCAGCCTATCAAGCAAGAATAGCTAATAACACAACGCTATTAGCCAGCTATAATTGCCACAAGTGGGATGAGATCGCACAACAAATAGACTCCGTCCCAGAGCCCCTAAAGAGACAGCTCTTGCTCACAATCGCTGAGGGGAAACGGGTAGCCAGATGCATCCTTAAAAATAACCTGGATGCAGCAGACAATGCAGGAAGAACCGTGCCAGAAGGCACACTGAACAAACGCCACGCATGGCTCTGTCAATAGGGCTTGAAACTAGAAACCCACGCTACACTCTTAAATATGCCCATTGAACCCAATGCTTTATTTGGCAAAGCAGTGGAGAATGCACTTAAATAGGAATAATGTACCCTCCAATCCCTGGGACAGCTCACGAACACACACTTTGGGCAGAGAGGTTGCTCAGACTCTGGCCGGTTTAGTGGTCCTCTAATTACAATCAAGGTGGGCAAAGTTCGTCGTGGGGTTCTTCACAAGGGCAGTCCTCCACACAGGGTTTTCAAAAATACCAAAGCAGGTCTAGGAGTAGGGGCAGATCTTCCTCCTCAAGAGGGGGCTCCACCCCTCCTTAGCAATGACAACCCGCTACAGGTTCCCTCCCATGCCACTCCACTAGGAGCTCATATTTCACACTTTACCCACTCATGGGAGGGGATAACTTTGGACACGTGGGTACTTGCCACTGTGGCGACAGCAGGTGTCTGGGGGTGATATTGCACAGAGCTAATTCAAACTCCAGCCAATCACCCGCCAAGACAAAGAGAGACTTCACAGGAAGAACACATCCTGTTGGAAGAGGTCAAAGCACTACTACTGAAGAACGCCATAGAAATAGTCCCGCAAACCAGGTAAACCAGGGTATCTTCAATGTACTTCCTTGTGCCGAAAAAAAGATCCAACAGTGCACCCTGTCCTAGACCTGCGCCCTGCAAACACCTATGTCAAGCCACACAAATTCTGCATGACAACGCTACAGGAAGTAACTCCCTTGCTAAAACGGGGGGACTACATGACAACCTTGAATATGAAAGATGCATACTTTCATATTTCAATGTTCCCAGAGCACAGAGATTTTTGCGCTTCAAAATAGCAAAACAACATTACCAATTCAAGGTGCTACCTTTCGGCATAGCCTCCGCTCCAAGAGTATTCACCAAGGTACTAACGGTAGTGGCAGCGCATATACGCAGAGAATGAATCAGTGTACCCTTATCTGGAAGACTGGCTGATAACAGGAGAATCCCTCGAAATGTGCAAGCAAAATACCCAGAGAACAATCAATCTCCTCTTCCAATTGGGATTCTCAATCAACGAGAAAAAAAATTAAGTCTCGTTCAAGCAAGACTAAACAGTTCTTAGGAGCGGTCATAAAGACAGAAGAGGGTCTAGTCTGTCCGTCAAATGAGGGTGCAAAACATACCGCTGCAAATACCCCAGTATCTAGCCGGTTGCCAAATAACAGTTTACAAAGCAATGTGTTTGCTCAGGACGATCGCTTCATGCATTTACCTGGTGTTGCGCGCACAGCTGTGCATATGTCCGATGCAGGAGTGGGTAGTGAAACAGTGGTCTCAGGCAAGCGGTCAGTGGCACTATCTAGTGGTTGTTTTGCTAACCCTAGTTCAAGCGCTTCGCTGGTGGACAAAGGAAATTCTGTTGAAGGGAAAACCTTTTCACAACCCTACAATACAATCTGTTGTCGCAACAGACCCTTCTCTCACAGGGTGGATAGCCCATTACCTTCACCACACAGCTCATGGCCTGTGGACTCGGAGTACAGCCCAAAATCACATAAACCTGTTGGAGCTGCTAGCAGTCCTAAAAGCCCTGCAAGCTGTCCAGGTGCACCTATCCAGTCAGACAGTACAAGTCCCCAAGGATAGCACCACTGCCATGTTTAACATAAACAGGGGGTGCACACACACTTTCAAAGTCTGCCCAGGCTAGCACAACCATTTTGGATGTGGAGACTCAAGCAGTTCATGTTCCTAACATCGCAACATGTTCCAAGGCAACTCGATTCCCTGGCAGACTCATTAAGCAGAGATCCTTTACTCGAAGAGCATGAGTGGCAACTCGACAAAAATATTTTAGACAATATCTTCTCCCGATGTGGTTATCCCCCTTTAGACTTGTTCGCCACAAGCCAAAACACACATTGCCCAGACTTTGCATCCAGGTTTCCCCAACACGAGTCCAAGGGGAACGCCCTGTGGATAATCTGGTCAGGGATATTTCCTACACTTTTCCACCAACACCGCTACTAAGCAGGTTAGTGAAAAGAGTGCACCAGGAACAAGTAACACTAATCCTAGTTGCTCCTATATGGGTTAGACAACCTTGGTTTCCACATCTGCGCAAACTGGCATTGTGCGATCCAGTCAAACTCTCGTGCCCTACAACATGCTCACACAGCATGGGGGGACAACGTTCTACCCTCAATCTGATTGGCAGCTTGGCTCCTGAAGTCATAGAATTTAGCCATCTAAAACTAATTTGAAGGTATATAGGAATCCTCAAGGAGGCTCGAAAACCGTACTGTTATTTTAACAAATGGAAAAGATTTGTAGTATGGTGCCAGTCAAAAAATGTAAACCCAACCAAATGTACTTCATGTTAGGCAGAAACCTGTGCAGTTCCCTTTGGGAACACTGCAAAAGATTTAGGACTACAGGTGTTAGCAGTAAACCCACTTGGTAGCACTCTGTACCACCCAGATTTACCTGGTAGCTGTGGCTGAGCAGTCCGACTTCCCTCAAGAAGAGTTAGGCAGTATGCAAAGTATACACAATAGGCACTCAGATACAATAGCACAAGCAAACACTGCCCAGAGCTCTGGTATATAATTATTTATTTAAAAACACACTTATTGAAACACTCCAGCACTATTATTGTAAATCACTTCAAAACAGTTACTATTTATATATATATATACATCCCTTATTCCTTATCAGACAAGTCTTAGTTAACACCACTTATTTCCAGACAGAGGTGAGCGCTTAACTATAGATGGCACTCCAATAAGTTAACGAAAAAAAGGGAGGGAACAAGGCAGAATGTAGGAAGATACACCACACTAATTTTAGGAACACTTTAGCAAGGCAGGAAAGTCAAAAGTTACTTGTGAGCCAAAGTCCCTAGGCCGGGCCCACTCTTGGAGAGAGCAGGGCACACATGCACCCAAGATCACACAATTACAATAGGCTTAGAAGTCTTGCAGGGAGTTCAAAAAGGATTTAGTTAGGCTCAGAAAAGTTTAGCCAGGGTGTCCCGGGCTAACCCAGGTTCGAAAGCCGGGCGCTAAATCTACCCCATACAGTCGGTTGCAAGGGAAGCCAGGCGGAACACGGTACCTTAGGTGGAAAGGATCCTCCAGCGGGGGCATTTGTTCCTGGCAGCGGGTGCAAGTCGCGGCGTCGTCCAGAGGAAGAGAAGATCTCGACTTGGAGGAAAGCTGAAGGTAGTTGCACTGCCAGGGAAGAAACCAGGCGTGGAGTTTTCTGGTTAAAGGTACTACCCTTGGTTTCGCGGTAGTAGAAAAACGTGGTATCCTGGTTGCCGGGGTGCTTGGCACAGGCAAGGCGGCCACGAGATGCTTCAGGAAGGCGAAAAGAAGGTGAAACTGGTTATTCCCACCAGTCAAAGGAAGAAGACTCTCCGGCGGGAGATCTCCTCTGTCGTCGGGAAAAGTGGTGAGCCGGTTCAGCAGGGCTCCACCGGTGGTGTCGTCGTTGCAGGTCGGCTCGGCTTCTCCCCCCTCGATTCTTTAGGTCCTGTGGTGACTTCTGAAGTTCCAGTCCCCAAAGCCCTGCTTTTATGCAGAAAACCCCCATTCACTCAGCCTAGCTGTCACTCAAACATGCTAAGTGGTGAGCCGGCCGGCTCACCACTTGGGCCAATCGGGACGGAGTGCGACTTGAGTTGCCTAGGCAACTCAGTCCTGGGTGCCCAAATCCCCCTCCACCCCTCCTAAGTAGCCCAGACAGAGTGGCACCACTTTGGAGGGCTTCTGTGGAGAAGCCCGCCAAAAAGTGGAACAAAGGGCTCGACTTGGGTTGGAGTCACAGAAGAGAACACAAACGCCATTTTAGAATCGAGTTCCGGCAAAAAATATCAACCGGCGAATTAATATTAAATAAATAAATCGGCGGTATGTTCGAGGCTATCGGAATTAAATAATTAAAGGTAGTAGCCTCGAATAACGGGAAAATCCCATAGAGAAATATTCGCGGTTGAATATAAAAAGTAGTATCCACTGCCACCAGCCAAAACTCGAGCAGGGGGGACGGAGACGTGCCCCCTCGACTAACAGACCCCGGGGCAATCGAATTGCCCCGGCCAGTACGTCCACAATATGATGGTTTGTACTGGTTCTGTTCAGAATTTGAGACTAGTAAAGTCAATGGTGACTTTACATGCCCTGGGAGACAGTAGTCAGTCCCAGGGTATGAAGTCTATGTTGGGGGGTCACTGTGACACCCCTGTGTTACTGCACTGAGGATGCTGTGTAACGCACATCACAAAAACACATGAAGCCCTATGGAGAAAAAGACCCCATAGCCCATTAAACATATCTAGAGTCAAAGAAACGCACTCAAATCATGTCCAAGAGTGAGGGTAAAAGAGTCTCACTCTTGGCAGGAGAAAAAAATAAACCCCAAAAAATCCAGCAAAGCTGCTGGGGGACTCACTAGGTTAGGAAATTCAGCCTAAAAAGAGAATTCTCCCTAACACTTCATCACACTCTTCATTACATGCTTCACTTACTAGACACCAGGCTAGTATTTTACTCTTACGTCCCGTCCCCTTTCTTCCATACGCATGGGTGTCCCTTCCAAGGGACGGGAGACTAAACTTTTTCACCAGAAAAACCCTTTTTCCCCTTTAAATTTAAAGGCGCACAGGGGCGCTGCCCTGACTCCGCCCTCCAGCACCACACCTCTGTCCCCTTTAACACGTCGACTGGAACGGGCCGAATTCACCAGCGCTCCTGCATTTGGCTTCGGCCATGTAATACCACGCACGGATACTTCTCCTCTTTGTCATTTTTTTTTTTTTTTGTCTTTTTATCATTCAGGTACTCGGTCCTCGGGCGTCACGTTCCTCCCCGGCGCATGCCGACTTCCACGGGGTTCAGCAGGTGTCCATCCTGCAACAGGCTCTTACCAACTTCAGACCCCCACGGCCTCTGCCTACGTTGCCTTGGCCTAGACCATGGTTGGCAAGCTTGTACATCGTGTGACTCGCTGTCATCGAAATCATTGCACAGACTAGCCAGGTGGAGGGAGCTCTTCCAGAAGTCGCCTCCCAGAGGACATCAAGAACTTTGTGGAACACCGAGCGAGGCCCAAGGTAGGGCTGCTATTTGCCATTGCACCCCGAAAGGGGGACTCCTTCCCAAGGACTCTCCTGCGTGTGAGGGACTGTTCAGGTCCTTCAACCAGCACGTGCACCGAGGCTGCTGCAGCTACCGGCCTTTGGGCCGGGGGATCCTTGGATCCTCCCGGTGGCAGTGTTGAGGGACTGGAAGGTTCTTGTACCAGATCATACGAGGGACTACGCCCTTGTATCGGCAATATGGCCGAGGGGCTACGCCCTAGTACCGGCAATATGTCAGAGGGGCCACATAAACGCAGCTGTACCCACCCCGAGGCCGAGGGTGCCACACCTACCGGGTCTAGGCCCAAGGAGTAGGGTAGGCCTCGTGATACACACGCAAGAGTCTTGGAGGAGGCTGGGCCCAGCGAGCCGAGCAACTCGGCGCAGGCACGTGGCAGGCAGCTTGACAAGATGGCCACCGCGCCAGACATAGGCACCCATCCAATGCCATTCCAGGAGTTTGGCAAAGAATGAGTGTCAAGGTGGGACTGGCCGCAACCAGGTACGTGGCCTACAGCTTATCCTTCTTATGCGCAGGGCAGCTTCCCTCTGCGTCCATACAGGCAGGGTACGCAGCAGCTCCAGCTGCTCCTGGCTACCCAGTCAGTACCCCCCTACCACCTCTCCGACCAGTGAGGAGGGGTTCTTCGAGACGTTGCTAGCATTCATGAAGTTACCTCGGATGGGGGTTATCCTCAAGGATGCCATCAGGGAGGTCCTCCCTACCGTGCTAGCGGCACCACAAGTGCCTCCTTGGGTGCGCTGCTGCTGACCCCCCAGACGCTTCCTCAGGCAGCTACGTACCTGCCTCCACCTCCTCCTCAGACTTTGGCCATAGTCACTGTCCCCAAGCCTCTGGATCAGCTACTCCTCCACCTCCACAGGATCCTCCTGATCCACAGGATACGGATGAGGATCCGGACATGCCAACCTCAGCTAGGGCCTTGCACAAACTCTTGCAGGGCTGGCAGAGTACCTGGGCCTACCCCAACATGAGGTTGAGCAGCCGGCAGAGGGGGTTCTGGCTGAAGTCCTCACGCGACGTCCCTCTGCCAAAACGGGGATTCCACTGCAAACGGATGTAGTCTCCATGGCAAAGAAGGGTTGGCTCAAGCCCCATTCAGTCCAGCCGGTCAATCGATGCTTGGACGCCAAGTACAGGCAGTTGGAGGGGGATACACTTTTGCTGTCAGCCCATCCTGCGCCACACTAGTCGGTGATCGCTCCGGCATCACTATACTCGAAGCCTCAGTCCTCAGCGTCCTCCTCTGCGGCGCTGCTAGGCAAGGAGATGATCTTGGAGGCTTGCGGCAGGAAACTCTATTCCAGCGCTTCCTTGCATCTTCGTCAGGTCAACAAAGACACCATGCTGGCGGCTGCTAACCAAAGGTTATGGCGGGAAATCGCGAACTTCCTCCTGGAACTCCCTATGCAATGCCAATCGCGTTTTAAGGCTGGGCTGGCCAAGGCCAAGCTGGTGCCACAGGACCTCACGGAATCCACCGTGGCCCATATTGACACCTCTGGCTGTGCCATCTGCATCGCCACGGACATGAGAAGGATAGCCTGCCTCCGGGCAACGAAATTCAACCCGGATGTCCAGGAACGCATATTGGATCTACCGTTCGCGGGTGGGGGGGCCTCTTCCCCTTCACCAGGGACGAAGAGCTGGACAAGAAGAACAGCTCACAAACGGCCAAGTCTTTATCCATCTTGACAAAGACCACTCCCAAATCGTACACCCAGTCACAGCAGCGCTCCGACAGGGGGCACACGTATGGAGGGTTCCGCGGCTTCCAGGAATGGAGATCTAGGCAGCAGGACCGCTCGCCATCTAACAACCGACTCAAACACCAAAAAGGGGGTGGGAGGAGGAAGGGCTTTTTCCAGTCCCCCTCCTCTGCAACAGCCACTGAGGGAAAGAAGGCATGACAAACCCCTTCAGGTTCACGTGTCCCCAGTGGGGGGCATGCTTGCTCTGCATGCACATTTCTGGTTCTAGAATTACGCGGACCCCTGGATCCTCTCCTTAGTATCCATGAGGTACCGTTCTAAGTTCCATGTCAACTGGTCCATTGAACTACCAACTTTCTTTCAAAACCCTTCAAGCTCAGCTGAGAAAAAACTCCATACAGGAGGTCGGTCCTTTTCTGTATGAACAAAATAAGACCGCTATTAAAAACAAACTGTTTATCTCCATGGCTCCGGGCAGGGAAGGCGATCACGTTTCAAAGAATGCCATCTCCAGATGGATAGAGAAGTGCATGCAACTCTGCTAATCTGTCAAATAAAACTCTGCCTGTCACACCAAGAGCTCACTCTATCAGTGGTACCGACTTTGGCCTTTATTGCAAACGTCCCCTTGGATGCCATTTGCAAAGCAGCTACATGTAGCTCTATTCATACCTTTACTCAGCACTACTGCATTGGCATTCATTCTAAAGCAGATTCACAGGTGGGACAAACAGTGTTAAAACATTGATTTGCCGTGCAGCTGCATCTTCTCACAACCCACCACTTTCTTTAGATACTGCTCGCTAATCATTGCATGGCATGTGATCTAAGCAGATCCACAACCCGAAGAAGGGATACAGTACTCACCGTAATCATATTTCTGATGTTTGTATCTGCTTTTCCCATGCGCCCGCCCTTCCTCCTCTGTGGAGTCGAAGGTGCATAGGTGGTTCTCTGCCTTTATCTGCTCTCCTCTGCTTTACCTCATCTGTACTTGAGCTACGCTTCATGCCTCCTCTTGTCAGAAACCAAACAATCTGAGGGACCTCGATGCGTGAAGAACCATAGGTACAGTAGACGTCACACTAGAGATAGTATGACTGGCATGTCCTGTTGACGTGCCTTTTAGAGTGTGAAAACAAAAAATGTAATACTCTGCAGCTTCCACTAGATGTCCACCTATGCAGAGCCTGTGAATCTAAGCAGATACAATCATCAGAAATATGATCATGGTGAGTCATGTGTGTGTGTATATATATATATATATTACCATAATCATAACCGTGTGGCTGGGGGGGTGGGGATGAGGGTATGGAGCACAAGGACAATGGGAGGGGTAATGATAAAATTGAGCATTCTTAAGTTTAGTTGAACTGTAGTACGCGGATGTGGTGATATCAATGTGTTAATGAAGTTTTACCTGTTTCCCACTATTTGTATGTATAAAAACCAATAAAATTAAAATTGAAAGAAAAAAATTCAGAGTGGGCCATATGCTTTTTTTGCAAAGTTTGGTGTGGATTCGTCCAGGGGGAGCGAAGTTATAAGCCACCCAAAAAGTGCTCCTCCTATGGGATTAGCAATTTGTTGCTAATCCCATAGGAGGAGTTTGCTAATCCCATGCAATACAAACCGATGTAGTCTCCCTGGCCAAGAAGGGTTGACTCGAGCCCCACTCGGCCCAGCCGGTCAATCGAAGCCTGGACGCCAAGTACAAGAAGATGTAGGGGGATACACTCTTGCTCTTGGCCCATCCTGAGCTGCACTCCTCGGTGATCGCTGCGGCATCACAGTACTCCAAGCCTCAGTTGTCCTCAGCCGCCTCCTCTGTGGAGCTGCCAGGCAAGGAGGAGAAGATCTTGGAGGCGTACGGCAAGAAGCTCTATATCAACGCATCCTTGCATCTTCGTCAGGCCAAAGATGCCATTCTGGCTGCCGCCAACCAAGGATTATGGCAGGAAATTGCAGGCTTCTTCCCGGATTTCTCACCCACAGCTGGTGGCGCATGATCTCATGGAATCCACTGTGGCCCAAATTGACACCTATGGCCGTGCCATCTGCATTGCCACGGACATGAGAAGGACAGCCTGGCTCCGGGCAACAAAATTCAACCCAGATGGACAGGAACACACATTAGATCTACTGTTCGAGAGGGGGTGGGGGGGCCTGTTCCACTCCTCCACGGACGAAGAGCTGGACAAAAAGAAAAACAGCTCACAAACGGCCAAGTCTTTATCCATACTTACAAAGACCCGCCCGAACCAGAAGCGGGGCTCTTAATCGTTCCTCCATTTCTCCACCCGGACCTATCTTGGTGGGCCAGAGACTGCAACCTACGACTGGGCAAGCCCTTCTGACCACCCACTCTGCAAGCCACCGTCACCACGGATTCCTCACTCGAGGGCTGGGGAGCCACCCTAAAAAATCTCTCGGTTCACGGCACAGGGACTCGACAAAAGCCGGAATACCACATAAATTGGCTAGAGTTGAACGCCATCTGGCTGGCGCTCAGGGGCTTCCTACCACTTCTCAAGGGCATGGTCGTCCTCATCCAGACGGACAACTCGACCAGCATGTACTACATCAACACGCAGGAAGGCACCAGATCCACTCCTCTGTGCAGACTGGCCATCAGCATGTGGGAGTGGGCCCTGGAAAATGACACTTTCCTCACGGCAGTCCACCTCCTCTGTGAATCCAACCTGGAAGCGGACAGGCTCAGCAGGCTGGAGCAGACAATTGAGAGTGGCAGCTGAATGACCTCTTTGTTCAGGAGATCTACAGGTGGGGTCACCCCCAGGTGGATCTCTTTTCCACGTGGCACAACAAGAAGGGTCCCCAGTTTGCATCCTGGCACGGTCAGGGCGCCGTCTCTTGGGCCAGCATGAAAGCCTATGCCTTTCCACCCATGCCCCTGATTCACAGGGTAATTTGCGAAATCAAGGAGTCTTGCCAACTCCTCCTCATTCTAATAGCTCCATGGTGGCCGGCCAGGCCACGGTTTTCAGAGCTGCTCAGTCTCTCGGAGGTGTCTTCACCTCCCGACGGGCGAGCACATCTTCTGGCACAGCAGGGGGGCAGAGTCATCAACCCTGCGTCACAGAAACTAGCCCTCACAGCGTGGTACCTGAGCAGGTAACACTTCGGCACCTCAGCCTTTCACAGGCCTATCTGGAGACCTGTCAAAATCGTCAGATTAGGTACCGCGATGACTATGTATACCTCCGTCCCCAAGCACTGCCCGGAGAGCGTAAACAAAGGCAATCCCTGGCCAGTTATTGACACCACAGGTGCAGAAGCAGGAACTCGGGTGGCTCAGGTAACCAGGCAGCTGCAAAGGAACAGGCAGTAAAGTAAGTATATTGCACAACTATGACGGTAGGCAACTTTCTAGTATAAGGAACTAAATGACACCTACCAGAGTAGCCTGTAAAGATGTAGTAAGGAAAGCCCACCTCATGCTCTCTCCCTATGATGGGTGTCTGGGAACGGGGGGCCCAAAAGCAGCAAGATGACTATTATTATCCAGTACCTGTAGAGACCTGTGATGTTACTTGCACCTTCAGGGAAGAGATGTTTAACTTCCCAAGTGAGGAGTACAGAGTTCCAAAGTTCAAGGGTAAATCTAAAACAATCCGTGGGACAAGGCAGTAGTACATGAACCAAGTAACCAAAAGTTTCCAATGCACCAAATCCAGGAGGGTAATCCGAAAACAATCCAAAGTGTGCAAGCAAAGTCCAAAAAATCCAGGAATACACACCAAAGAATGTAACGCCGCTCATTGCCGAAAGCTACAGCTCAGAAGTGTGGTCCTGCAGTGCCGGCAGCTCTTTATACAGGCTACTTCCTTAATTGGTCACGTGCTTGGTCACGTGATGGGTCACGTGATCACATCTGCAACGTCGCAAGCCCAGACGAGCGACCTTGCTTGCGATCACGTGACCGGGAAGTCCCAACCAGTGAGCGCGGTGGTCTGCATTGGCCGCAAATGTTGTAAGCCGGCGTTCCCCAGCGCCAGCGGGACCAGACGCCATGGGTACTGCCTTCCTCTGCCTCCTGTGACATCCCGCTCCTGTTGGGAAGGGACACAGGTATTGGGAGGTAACGAGGAGCTAGGCAGGGTGGAAGCGGGACTGGGAACTGAAAGGAGGCGTTTGGGTGGTGAGGGATGGGGAACAGTAGGCGTGACAAGATCATAGAGGGCGCCAGGAGCAAGGCTACCAGGGCCCAGTATAAAAGCAAATGGACCAAATCCTGCCAGTGGGCAGACTCCAAGCGAATCGACCCCCCTGGCCTATACCTTGGACGACGTGGCGTGCAGGTAGACAAGGTAATACCTTGCAGCTATTGGGGCTTACAGGAACTCGGAGGAAGGCACCTTCTCCTCCAATCCTATCATTAAAAAAATCTGACAGGACTCGCAAGTCTCTACCCACCCGTCAAGAGACCACACCCTGTGTGGGACCTCATCATAGTCTTGGGCGCCCTGGCGTACAAACCGTTGGAGCCAATGGCGTCCGTGGACATCAGGCTGGTCACCATCAAGACAACCTTACTAGTCAGCCTCACCTCGGCTGGTAGAGATGGTGAAATCCAGGCGCTGGTCGCCTCGGAACTATATACTACCTTTCACAAGGACAAAGTAGTCCTGCAGACTCACCCGCCGTTTCTGCCCAAGGTTGTCTGGTTTCCACTTGAACGAGGAAATAGTCCTTCCTACGTTTTTTTTGTCGATTCCCAAGGACGAAGCACGGAGTGCTGCACTGCCTGTATGTCAGGCGTGCCCTGAAATTCTACGTGGACAGGACCAAGGTCTTCTGCAAATCAGAAGCCCTGTTTGTCACTTTCGGAGGCTCAAGACGAGGCTATCAGGCCTCCAATGCTTCCATTTCCCACCGGATGGTCTCTGCCATCAAAGAAGCGTAGGGGCCCAGCACAAGCCGCTCCCAGCCAACATGCATGCCCACGCAGTCAGGGCCAAGGCAACGGCCATCGCATTCCAGCGCCATGTCCCTTGGCAAGTCATAAGCAGGGCTACCACTTGGGCCTCTCCCTCGGCTTTCTGCAAGCATTACTGCTTGGATGCCGGCTGTAGATCTGATGCGGCTTTCAGACAGGCGGTTCTCATGAACCTATTTGCTTAAGGAGGGTCTCCTCTACACCCTGGGACTACAATCAGTTGTAATCGCTCATACAGTACAGAGGAAAGGGGATGGGAATTAGAAGTTACTCACCATAGTGATTAACGTACTTAGTCCATAGTCCCCTTTCCTCTATACGTCCCACCAACCTCCCCCTAATAATACTGATGTTATTAGGCAATGTTAAATCTATTGTCGAAGTGTGAATGGGGACTGAGGTGTGGCGCCGGAGTATGGAGGAGGACTGAGTCAGGGCAACGCATGCACCCTGGGCCGCACCCCTGGGCTCCTCTAAATTTAAAGAGGAAGGTTTTTTTTCTGGTGAAAAAGGTCGTCTCTTGTCCCTTGGAAGGGATGCCCATACAGTATGGAGGAAAGGGGACTATGGACTGAGAGTACGTTAGTCACTACAGTGAGTAACTTATAATGTATTTGGACTCCAAAAATGGGCATTTAGACTGCTGTACCACCACCTGTAACCCTACTGTAAATCTGCAGGCCAAAGTGATGGTAACTATAATCATTTGGCAGTATTTCTGCAGATTTAACGTCCAAGTACTGCCAAACTCATGAGGAGACCCAAAGTCTGCAACAGACACCAGTCTTTTCAAACTCATGAGGGGCAGTCTAGCAGAAACCAATCTATGCTCACTGTTCTTGTTGTGCATCAATGAAATTCCTAACTGGAGGATCCAAGACATTCATTAGAGTAGACCAAGGAACGAAATGTGTTGCATGTCCTGGAAAAGGGCATCCAAAATTCAATCAGGTGATTTGGTTAAAACTGAGACCTACCATCAAAAATATAGTATACCACATATGGTGTTGAGAGTTGAAGAAAGCCAATTTGTTACAGAGCAAGCACCGTGAAAGCTGTTAGAGGAATCTCTCCATTTATATTGAAAGCAATTGCTTTTCAAATGGCACTAATCAATTAACTTGCTTTCAGACTAAGTGTGTCAAAACTCCATTTGAGAATGTGCTTTGTGTGAGCCAGAACATTGGGCCTATGAAAATTAACATCATAAAGTACAGAAAACTGGCCTGGCGGGGAAGTGACTTCTAAAAGGAGCTGAGGTCCTATTATTTACTCTCTCGGTTATGAGTGAATGCTCTATGGGATACAAAAACTCACTAGTAGTTTGAATCGGTGTCTAGGGAAGATGTATTCATGGATAAAAGGAACCACATCTGAAGACGTATTAATATTTGCCAACATGCATTTTGCAAACATTTAATCTGCATTTATTCCCGCAAGGTTAATTGATACCTGTATTCTTAAAATTAAAACAGTCATATATAATATCAACATCCCACAGTTGAGTGTTAGAAAACACAGGAAAAAGTCTTGTGCAGTAGCCTAATCGCCAAAACCTGGGTTAGGTTCAGAAATGCCTCTGCTAGACACAGAATCTATATCAGTTAAAGTATTGTCACAAGGACAAAGTCATGGGCTCAGGGGTCTACGTAAGCCTCAGTACTATTCACTAGGACTGTGCAGCCATTAAATCACATGGGGCTAAATGTTTTGGCCGTGATGACCAAGTAGTGCTGCCTTCCTGAGGACCAGAACAGGATGTTTGGGCGACCCCTGAAGAACAAAAGATGAAAAAAACAATGTAAGGGAATGAATTGGGCTCCCCATCACTAGCCAACAACATGCGACTAGCCTGAGTCCATTTACACACAATGGGTGTGATTCAGCTCAATTTAAAAACACCCGGGTATTACTTTCACCGACAACTAAAATGGGACACCTTAAATCAAACTCGCGTGATTTTACTTCTCTGAGGGTCATGCTGGAGATTGCCCCAAGAGGGTTCAGTTACCCTCTGAGGTGAGGTACATCAACCTCTCCGGGGGTATACGAATTGCGGGTGGTCCCTTCTCCCAGAATGTAGATCTGTGCGGAGTGGGGGACCATGGAACAGGGTAGTCTCGAGCTGGAGGTTGAATTAAAATACAAGGGAATGATGGCTGTGGTCCCATCATTTGCGTAGGTAGAATAACATTGGCCTTAGTTTGAATCTCAGCCTGAGTTAATATTGCGTGAGGTCTGCAGCTACACTCAAGGGAACTGTCTGCATATCTGATGGACATAAAACAAACAAATATGGGCCTTAACTTGGGAAGCGATAAGCTGGTTCTCAAAACCTCTAAATTGGCACAGACAAGTCCCTTCTTTTACCCGCAGGAGGTCTTGTCACTGTAGTGTTCGGCAGTTAGCAGCATGCAGGTAACTTAGCAACACGTGTGCTTGCGTGCTGAGAGTGATTCGCACTTTTAAGCACACAACTGCAAAGGAAAGGAACAATCTTAAAAACGAATCCCTTATTGTATGTGTCCATATTCCCGAAATAGTAGCTGAAAAGACAGTCATCTTACCCGGTGTGCGTTCAGAGCCGAGCGAACTGTGCCGGTAACCCTGTAACCATGGACACAGGTTTGCTGTGCTGCTTTAGTTTATAAACCTAGACTTGCGATGCTGTTCATGGTTAGGTGCAGCAGGTTTGAGAACCCAGTCTGCTGGCGCACCATCTTTGAGTGTGCAGGCATGGATGCACTTGGGCTGGTAGTCCCACAGTGGATCTATTGAGGCTCCATTGGGTGGGCGGCGGCCAAATCTTTGAAATGTTATCAAGTTAAGATTGCACCTGTGCTAATGACTATGGGCACCTAACAATGAAGTGGGAAAGGGTCTGAGACTCAAGGTAGACCCTTTTTGTGCCATTGCCCCATTGGGTAACAGAACCCTACCTTACAATTGTCAGTGCTTGAATGAGCAGGTGCTAAATGGCATGATTTGCCCGTTGGGGATCAGTGGCACACTTGGGGCCTATGTGTGGTGTGTACTCTGGTCTTACACAGACAACAAGAGGTAAGGCCCGAGGACTATCATTGGGCCTATGGGTGATATGCACTGTAGGTCTTATACGGCCATTCAATGGTACAGTCCCAAAGCAAGAGTTTTATAGGGGGATCTCTATGTTGCACGTCGTTCATAGTACACTGGCATTTCTTCATGAAGTCCTTTTTCAGGGGTGTTGAAACGGTTTATCCAAAGTACCTCTTTGCTCAGAAGGGTTCCTTGGGGGGGGGGGGGGGGAATTTAGTACATGCTGCACTATGTCCAACACCCACCGTTTGAGGTCCTCCTCTGAATGTTGATGTTCTAGGAAGTGGGACATGGGGGAAGCTGACGTGTTTTTGCAGCAGATTCTTGATCTATGCTCATTAATCCTAATATGTACTGCTCCTGTCTGTCCCACATACCTTAGACCACACAGACACTCTATACAGTAGACATTAGATGTTTTGCAGTTCGACATAAACCTGACTTTGAATGGATTGTGTCCTCCCACGTATTCCTCATCTATGATATTCGTATCTCACCAGCTCCGCTGCTTCTGAATTTTTTTTCGGCAGACGGTGCTGTGCACGAGGTCGTGGCGTCGATGTCCCTGGACTGTCTCTGTAGCGTGTCGACGTCACCAGTCGTAAAAGTAGCTTGTGCCACACCCATTGGCTTCAGTTCTGTTTTTCCGATAGCTTAGCAATCGAGTTAACAGCAAGCTTCATATTTTCCTCAGAGAAAATGTCATCTTCCTCGACCCCTTCCACTCCTAAGAAGCGGTTTAAAAAGTGTGTCGACTGTGGTTCCAAAATGTCGATCACTGACCCTCACTGTGTCTGCCTTTGGTGCTTGGGTTCGTACCATCGGAGCAGCGACTATGGCTCCCGTCAGTCGATGACTGCGAAAGCTCTTTGTGAACGAAAAGGTAAACTAGCGGTGGGGCGGGAAGCTTCGAGGGCCTCTTCCATGGCCGCTTCTCGGAAGCATAGAAAGTCTGGCGAGTCGAGACTCTGATAGGCATAAACACTCAGAGATCTCGATCTAGGAGTAGATCGAGACCTTCTTCTTAGAAGAAGACGACGAACAGGAGACACAGATCTCCTTCCTCCTTTGTCAGGCACATCTACCGAGATGGTAAGATGTCTAAGTCGGATTCCCCTAGGAAATGGGAAGAGTTTAGAGAACAAATGATGGTCTTTGAGAATGCGCCCTGACCCCCTCAAAGAAACCTGGCAAGAGCCAGACCCCGGTCGCCCCCTTCGACAATGCAGGAGAGTAAGAAACTTCTAAGGCCAAGTCCAGTAGTAAAGCGGAAACTTGACCATCTCGACCCGACGTTAAAACATCGAAGGTTCCTTGAGATTCGAGTGATCCCCCGGTATCGGTTAGAAAGCATAAAATGTCGAAGCACTTGACGAGTTCATCGACTTCATCGGTGCCAACTACCTCGACGCCAAAGGTGATATTGGCTCCATTATCAAAGTCGTCATCGACGATTTCGAAGAATCCTTCGATTCCCTCGATGCAAATTCCAGAACAGCAAAAAAGATATACACCTTTCCCAAATAAGACTTTTTACAGTCCGTGTCCTCTATTTTTGAGGAAGAAAGTGCCTCAGAGGAAGACATTTCTCCATTTGGAGTAAGATTTGGTACTAGAAATGTGCCAGAGGAATTGATTGACTCTGAGTCAAGAATGAGAGACCTGTGTGACACCCTAAACTCTGCCAGTGGCACTGACACGTCACCAGAGTTAGATTTTCAAAAACCTGATCCTGCAGAACATGCAGATTACGGGTACAGGATCTTGATGAACAGGGTTGCTGTCTATATGGGTTGGGGTAAATCTTTACCATCCTTTGAACAAGATGATATGACTAATATCCTTGACCAGGGCCCCCAAAAGGACCCAGTTCTTCCCTTTCATAGGGCTCTTCAAAGAACAGTGGTTGAAAATTGGGAGGCTCCCGAGTCTGTTGCAGCAGTCAATAATGACTTTCCCAGAAAATATAGGCCATCAAGCTGTGACCCTGATTATTTGAGTAAACCCCCTACGCCGGAAAGTCTAGTGTTACAAGCTGCTACTTCCACGAGGCAGTCGGCTTACCCACCTATCCCCCCCCAGATAGAGAGGATAAAAAGGTGGACACCGGGGCTTGCAAGGTATTTACCTCTGGCAGTATGGCCCTGAAGTCTGTAAATGATACCTATACCGTGTGAGATTGCATAAAGGCAGCAGCTGAACATATTCCAGAAGGCGAAGAAAGGGAACGCTTTCTGAATATTGTGAAAGATGGTAAGGAGGCAATGGAGGAATGTTTCCAATCTGGATTGGATACTGTTGACCGCATCAGCAGATCCATGGCTGCAAGCACAGTACTGCACAGATTTGCGTGGTTGAGTTAGTCGGAGTTTTCACCGGATGTGCAGGCTAGGCTATTCAACATGCCTTTAGACGGCTCGAGGCTTTTCGGCAGTAAAGCGGATAAGAGCGCCAGGGGACCATTCCAGTGGTGATGGTGCGCGGTAAAAATATCCTGTAACATGAACATTAACCTAAGAGCTTAGAAAAACTGCAGACCTCCAAGGCGGCAGCTAAGTCAATTAGCGCCTCTACGCGACGGCCTCAAAAACCTTATTCGGGCTCATCTTCCTGGAGAGGTCGTTCTTTTCGATACTACTCCTCATTTGGTAGAGGAAGAGGACAGGCCGCACAGAATACTAAAATAAATTTCCCTCATAGAGGACGAGGAAGACTTGCAAAATCAGCCTCCGCAGCGGCATCTTTACATTCACCCACTCCTGCAACCGCCTCCAAATCTGAGACCTTGGTACACAAGATCCCGGTGGTAGTCAGAATCTCACAGTATCTGAACGAATGGCGGGGCATTACTTCACATGCTTGGGCACTGGAAACAGTAGCTCAAGGTCTCCTTCCCTTCCTAAAAAGGCCTCAGGACCATCCACCGGGAACCAATTCTGTCAAAATTCCAGATCCGCTCCTTGTTCAGGAAATTTTAACCCTGCTAGAGAAAAGTGCAATAGAACAGGTACCTGTAGCGGAGAGAAACAAGGGTTGGTACTCCCCTTACTTTCTCATTCCAAAGAAGGACAGAGGATTCAGACCCATCTTGGACTTAAGAAACTTTAACAAGTTCCTCAGTAAGGAGAAGTTCAAGATGGTAACCCTTTTTAGGATCCTTCTTGCTCTCCAACTCCAAGACTGGTTGGTATCATTGGACCTTCAGGATGCTTACTTTCATGTGCCAAGCCATCTCGAGCACAGAAAGTACCTGAGGTTTGCGGTTGGCGGCTCTCACTATCAGTTTCGAGTCCTCCGCCCGAGGGTTTTCACCAAACTGATGATGGTGGTGGTGGTAGCAGCGAGTCTCAGGAGAGGGGGGGGATTCATTTCTACCCCTACCTGGACGATTGGTTGATCAGGGCTCGTTCCCCCCCGAACAAGCTCAGGAGCATCTCTCAATCACCTACCACTCCCTTCACAGACTGGGCTTCTCCCTCAATTACAAGAAGTCCCATATGGTACCATGCCAAAGACTCCAATTTGTCGGAGCAGTCCTGGATACTTCATCAGGGAAAGCCTTGCCTCCCGACATGAGAGCTCACCACATTTTGCAGATGGTAGCAAAGTTCCAAAATGCCCAGCATCTGCCGGCCTTCAATTTTTCTGAGGTTGCTCAGCCTCATGGCATCCTGCATTTTTCTGGTGCCAGAGGCTCGATTGAGAATGAGATCCCTTCAATTGGCCCTCAGGACTCGGTGGTCCCAATTCTTGGGGGAATATGTTGGATCGCCTGCAAGTTTCAAGGACAGTTGCCCAGGACCTTCTATGGTGGGCTTGCAACGACAATATTCTCACAGGAGAATCTTTTTGGCAACCATGGCCAGAGATAACAGTACTGACGGATGCCTCACTCACGGGGTGGGGAGCCCACTCAAACGATCTGACAATCCGTGGTCGTTGGTCTCCATTGGAGTCCAAACTGCACATTAACCTTTTAGAGCCGAGGGCGATCAGACTAGTGCTGAAGGCCTTTCTGCCCTCTGTATGGAGAAGGAATGTCCTGATAATGACGGACAACACAGTGCCCATGCACTACCTCGACAAGAAAGGTGGTGTAGGGTCACTACCACTGTGCAGAGGCACTACATCTCTCGTTCTGGGCAATACATGAAGGAACTGTCAGCAGTTCACCTAGCCGGAGACCAGAATACAGCGGCGGTTGCTCTGAGCAGGCAGAGCACAGTACCCGACAAGTGGGAACTAGCTCAGGAAGTCCTTCAAAACATCTTAACCCTTTGGAGTACCCCCCAGGTGGATCTGTTTGTGACCTCGGGTCAACTTAAAGTGCGGTCAGTACTGCTCAAGGAAATTTGCCCCTAGAGGAGCTCTAGGAGACTCGTTCATAGTGGACTCGGTATTTCCACTTCTGTACAAGTTTCCCCCCGGCCCCGTGATTCCTCGCGTACTCAGAAGGTTGAGAAAGTTCAGGAAACCCATGATTCTAATTGCCCTGGATTGGGCCAGGAGGACGTGGTACCCGGACCTTCTGGACTTGTCCATCTGCCCTCCAATACGTCTTCCACAAAGAGAGAATCTTCTCTCGCAAGAGGAAGGTCGAGTTCTCCATCCAGAGGTCAAGACACTCAACCGTCACACATGGTTTCTGAGAGGTTGAGATATAAGGATTGGGACCTCCTGGATGACGTAATGGAAATTTTGCTTTCGGCTAGAAGGCCAGCAACTAAATCTCTGTACCAGTGTCATTGGTCTAAATTCAGTAACTGGTGCAAAGATAAGAATGTGAACCCTTTTCAATGTGGCACACCTATAGTGATATCTTTTCTATTACATCTGGCCAATCTGGGGCTCCAGATTTGGACAATATAGGGATATTTGGCAGCACTTTCCATATTCTAGCGCTCCTCGGAAGAGGTTTCTTAGTTTAAGATTCCTTTTTGATAATTTTGTTTTTGTAGGGGCTCACAAATGTGTACCCCAATACCTTTTCATGTCCCTACTTGGGATTTAAATCTTATGAAATTCCTAAATTGTATACCTTTTAAGCCTCTACATTCCTGTCCTTTAAGGCTTTTAACACTCAAAACTGTTCTTCTTGTGGCCTTCACATCAGCCCGCAGGGTTAGTGAATTGCAGGCTCTCTCATGCAAACTTCCGTATACTACCTTTTACAAGGATGAGGTGGTACTTGGAGTTAAACCTTCTTTCTTGCCGAAAGTGTTTTCTCACTTTCATCTGTCACAAAAAAAACACACTTCCAACTTTCTATCCTCCTCCTCATTTGGGCAAAGAAGAGGAGAGGTTACACAGACTGGGCCCAAAAAGGGCTGTCAGTTTTTATATATCAAGAATGGTGATTGCACCAGGATGACCAACTTTTTGTGGGTTACACAGGCCATAAACTGGGGTTAGAGGTGACAAAACAAACTATATCCCGCTGGATTACTTTGGCTATAGTAAAGTGGTACAGATTAGCTGGGAAAGACCCACCGGAAGGGCGTTCTCATTCCACAAGGGGTATGACTACTTCCGCGGCTCTGAAGAGGGGAGTCCCTGTAATTGATATTTATTCAGCTGCAACAAGGGCATGAATGCACACCTTTGTTAAGCATTACTGCTTAGATGCCTCTTCTTCCCAGGAAGGTCTGTTTGCGAAAGCTGTACTTCATTCTGTACATGATAAAAAAAAGAGTACTCCCACCTCCAAATTTACTACTGCTATGGGAGTCTATCATAGATGAGGAATATGTGGGAGGACACAATCCATTCGAAGAACAAGTTACTTACCAACTGTAACGTTCTTTCGACTGGATGTTCCTCCCACGTATTCCTCATCACCCCATCACCCCTCCCATCCCACCCCGCAGTACAGTTTAGGTTATTTACACTTCTCGTTCACAAAGGGCTTACATACAGTCTGAGGCATGCCTGGGAGTTCCTCAGATCATACTATGAAAAAACAGAACTGAAGCCAATGGGCGCAGCACAAGCTACTTATACGACTGGTGACGTTGACATGCTACAGAGACCGTCGAGGGACATTGACGCCATGACGTTGTGCACAGCGCCCTCTGCGGAAAAAATTAAGTAATTCTGAAGCAGCGAAGCAGGTGAGATACGAATATCATAGATGAGGAATACGTGGGAGGAACATCCAGTCGAAAGAACGTTAGTTGGTAAGTAACTTGTTCTTCCCAAGTCCTGTCCTCAATTTTAAATTGACATCTTTGTGATATACCTGCATGCTTTGCAGTTACAACTCGGGAAGTGTCACTTTAACGGGCGTAGATGCAACTACAGGTGGTGGCCCTAATTTGTTTTGATCTAGAATGTACCAATTTGTCCTTCAAATTCTGGGACCATTTGAATGCAAAGGTTATGGCGTGTTAGGCATGCATGTGTTAACCATCGGCTAGTATTTACTTATTTTTTTTAATATGAAAGGAATCCATATTCTATGTGGTGAAACATGCAACTTTGTTCACCGTGCTACGTCTTTCCTTTTGTTCTAATGGAGTTTCTCTTGGCACAAATCTGGCCCTCTTCAAGGCATGGAACACCAATTTTCTTGGGTATCCCCTCTTTCAGGATGGTACTTTTATATTGTTGTCATGTTCATAGTAATCTTGTAGGGAGGTACAATTAAGTCTAAGACGTAAGAATTGGCTGAAAGGCAGATTCTCCTTAAGGGATCTCGGATGGAAACTCGTGAAATGTAGTATTTCGATCCGTCATTTTTTTTTTACACAGTGAGCATTTGAATTGGCCTTCCTCCCTTTTGATGACAAGATCTAAGAAGTGTATTTGATGCTTATCAGATTCCATGGTACATTTCATCGTTGGATGGTGCTTATTTCAACAGTTGAAGAAATAGAGCAGAGATTCCGGAGTGCCTGTCCAGATAAAGATGATATCTATGTATCTGAACCAGTTTGTGATCTTTGGTCTATGCAGATATCTATCTGTGTGGACAAATTAATCTTCGAAGGATGCCATATACAGTATTACTAGACTGGGTGCAAAGGCCACCCCATGGCTGTTCCACAGATCTGTAAATAAAACTGATTAGCATATTGGAAGAAGTTCTTCCTGAGTGCTATACTCATCAGGTCTATGATTAATTTATCCGGGAGCCTTTGTTGTGTTGCCCCATGTGTTAGAAAACTTATGTTATCAATCAGCTCGTCTTGGGGAATTATTTTAGTATAGAGCGATTTGATATCCAATGTCACCAAAAATATAAGCTCAGGATCAAACATCAGGCCCTCAAAGTTTTGTTGTGGCCATTGTGTCCTTTATGTACGACACTGTGTTCTCGCTGATGGGTTGCAAGAAGGGTCCAAAATGTACACCGTGGTTCCAAGATAGAGCCGCAACCCACCATTATATGTCTCCCCAGGGGTGTGACATGACAATACAGTTTAGGGGCTGGTTTACCATTCCAAGGGTTGGTAGATTGTTCCCTGTGATAGTTTTAAAAAAAATATTGATATATTGCATTTTACAGCACACATTTAGGAGAAACTGGATAAAAAGCCATAGGCTGCAGACAAGTCCTGTAATGGATCACATTCAATATTTGAATAGTTCAGGTGTCGTCAACAGTACACAGGAACATTTCACTGCAGCCAATCATGGATCTGCCCAATAGAAAATGGTGTGCCCCACAGAAACAGCAGATGCATACAAGTATCAGATTCTGCCTCACCAACCCTGAAACAGCAACTCAAAGTTCCTGCAGCACTGGGGGAGACGGGTCTGTTGGTAAATTATGCCAGTAGAAATTAAACCAGTTTGTAATATTGAGGGGTTTGTAAAAGCTGCATTTCACGTTAAAAGGGGAGTGTAGAGGAAGTGTAGCTAAGAGTTTGTGTGACCATCAGAGAGACTATATAGGGAGGGAGTATATAGGAAGATGGGAGCGAAGGAGGAAGTGGACTAGCTGAGAGGGTAAAAGTGAGGACAGGAACCAGAGGTTGTGGAAGTGCAGAGTGCGGGGAGCTGTGTTTTGGAAAAGGCGCTAGATCCTTTTGAGAACCTGACATCCAGGAAAACTGTTTGGATAGGTATTCCTCGAGAAAAATCCAGAGGGGAGTAAGATGGAAAAGGCTTCACCCATAACACCATCTTTGTAGTCAGAATTATAGATGGTGGGTGCTACCAATTTCTAGTTGCCAACCAGGGGAATGGGGACGGCGTGGCTGTGGTGGTGGAACGCCCACGGGAGATGCCAGCCATATATATTTTTTTCTTTTTTAAATTCAACTTTATCTGCCAAGCATATGAAGTGCAGGTTAACTAAATACCCGACATACATCAAGAGCAACAAAAAGCCCACACAATAGCCCCCCATCCCATCGGCAGGGGTTTGCTCAGTGCGACTCTCACTGAGCTTGGAGACACCTGATGCGTAGTGAAAACTACTTTGAAATTAAATCATTGATGGTAAATAATATATTGTTTCGGTGAACCTAAAGTGGTTAGAAATAATTATCTTCAGGTATATCGTGACTTCCAAGTGCTCAAAATAGTTTTATTCAAAATGTATTAGCGGAGGCCCCAGGCGATGCATTTTGGACTCTTCGTCCTTCTTCAGGGCGGGCTCTAAAACACATTAACAGATATGAGGTTATTAAAACCTGTATTCCTCATATCTTCAATCTTGTATTTTGCAATAAACAGACCTACACATTATTAACATCAAGCAAAACATACCTGTCAATTAACCATCTACACTTGTGAGTGTTGTAAGATCCACTTTCCTTGTGGCAGTGTGGTTACTGTTTGGTCAGACTTTCTTGCATATGGTCTTTGAATGTCAAAACTGTATTGTTTGTTAAGCAAATTGCATGTTTTTAGCAGTGTTATGTCTAAAATAAACACTTGTCTTCCACTATGTGACTTTTACTTTGCTCTCTATCCCGATTTCATTACAAGCGCTTTGATTTAGTTGCTGTAGCGACTCATAGCCTTGCCTCTTCGATGAGCCGCTGCAAAATAAAAAAGCAGAGCTCTAGCAAATTTCTGCTGCTGTAGCAACAATCCTTCATACTTATACTTATTGGAATGGTCATTGGGTGCTTACACATCATATAAAGTTAGAGACGCTTACCTTATGTAAGTGTTCATTGTGTTCAGTAACGCATTCAGGATCGCCGTGGTGCGCTAAAGTGGACAAAATGTGTTTGAATACAGGCAAAATATCCTGTCAATAAAAGGCTTGTATCAGGAAATAGGTCTGTTTTAGGAGGTAAATGGTCATTTGAGTGTAAAGTCAGCAAAACTGATCTCTTATTGAAATTGTGCTGCGCCTCTTCATAGGAAGGTCCGCTGGCGTCTCCGCGTCTGCAGCAGCTCTCGTTGCCCATGACAGCGGGACACCGGGACCCTCGGTTGTCTAATGTACTCATACGTCATCTGGTTGTTGCGGGCTGGCATATGGACATTGTTGCTGGGAATTGTAGTCAAAGTTACTACGGGTGCTGGGAGTCATATACATAATTACATTACGGCGGATGGCATTAAGACAATGCATTTTCTCCAATACTTCATTGATTTGGACCGTTCAGTGTTTATTCCGATCTATCGTCAGACCGTGGCAGTGTTGCTGACCACGATTGGTCGGAGAGTACAGTGCAGTTGCTGATGATAGTCTTGGTCGTGTGGAAAATTTAAATATATGGGCAAAGTATGGTGTGAATATTGCAGATAATGCAAAGGATACTGTTGTGAGGTATAGATTAAAGTGTCACGTACAAATTTGATGGGTACTGGTTATGAACCCTGCGTGACCAGCGTCACTAATATTCTATGTCTAACACTATATAGAATCAGTGAGAAAATGGTGTGAGAGAAGAGTGTAGCCAGTTCATCTACATTTCCTGTTGTGACATGGAGGGTAGTCACTTGAAAGTTGCTGATGTGTTCAGGTTTTAGACTCAGTGAAGTTCCTGTGAGGTATATGTAGGAAGGGAAATCTTGTCAGTACTGGCCTGTCTCCTGTGGGTACATCGAGTTCGATCACTCAGCTCATTTAGGGCTGCTGTCTCAGCTTTACACAATGTGCTTGCTGTGGATGTGGATCACTGTACTCGTGCAAGGCTGTCACTGCTCTATACAATATGGTAACGTAAGTGTAAGTTTATCATTGCAAGAAATGAGCCAATGATTATAGCCATCTGCTCTATAGTAGGACTCATGACGTGACCACAAAAGTGATGGGTGGAAGGTTTCGAATGAATCTAAACCACTGGCAATTGCTCTGGGCAACCTTCCACACCACTGTTTTTTAGCCCGTCTGCGCCATTGCAAAAGGGGACCAGCCATGTGCAAATCAGTCAGCAGCTCCCGCCACCGAAGGTAGCAGCCCAGCCCAAACTGCTAGGCCAGGTCCCCTCTGCACAGAAAACCAAGCAACCCCAGACATGTTTCGGCCTTGTTGGACCTCCTCAGTGAGGTGGAGCCTGGTTTCCTGTGGCGCAGCGAGCAAGGGACCCACGTCTGGGCATACCCTCTCTCACAAGGAGAAACAAACTGACCACAAAAGTGATGGGTGGAAGGTTTCGAATGAATCTAAACCTCTGGCAATTACAGTAGGACTCATGTCAATTAATTTGATCAGCTGCCAAAGGGATTGTGTCCCCTACTCCTTTCTTTATCTTTTTTCCTTTGCATTCGGTTTGTATGGCATGTCTGTGCTTGTTACTAGTTAAAGAAAACAATACAGATGAAGTTCTTCATTAAGCCATGATGGAGAGACCGTGTCTAATCTGTCAATCCAGAATGCCTTCCTTTGTTCCAGTCTGTTGGTCAAGTTGGTGTGGAGGTTTCTGTTCTCGATGACTTCTAAGATCGAACCGTATTTGGGCGAGCTGGTGTCTATATTCTTGAGTGTCTTGCAACCGGTGAATGCCTGTTCGTCCTTATATTCGATTTGTGCTCGTTCCATCGTATTCGATCTTTGCGACTGGTTTGCCCTACAGAAGTTAAACCACATGGGCACTTAATGGCATAGATGACATTTTGGGTTTCACAGGTAGCATAATCTTTCAATTTGAACTTTTCTCCAGGCCGAATGGGTGGTGATATTCTCCGTGGTTACATTATTGCAGTTGTTGCATTCAAGACATGGGTAAGTTCCAGGATGCTTGCTAGATTGTTTTCTTATTGGATTGGGTTTTCACTAATAGATCTTTTAGATTGACTCCTTTTGTTGTGAATTGGTTCTGTAGCACGACAGTAATAACCAATGTTTCAATATTGATATTTTGGTCTTGGTTTACTGTATGCTATATTTGCTTACAAATACCAATGGGGCTTCGGGATCCACATTCTGTATTATTGGTGCTAAAACGGTGCTCCGCTCGTTGAGGTTGACTTTAGTTCTTGCTTTGGATAGCTCTGCCTCGTGGTATCCTCTTATCTGTAATTTATTAAGCATATTTTCTGATTCGATTTCCCAGTTACTGGTGCGTTTGACAATACGTTTCACTCTGAGGAGTTGACTGTATGGTAGACTGTTAAGTGTTGACACAGGGCGAAAAATCTGTGTAAAATGTTATTTCCGTCAGTCGGTTTGTGATAAATATTTGTTTCAAAGCCCGGTTCTTGTGGTGTAATCTGTACATCTATAACATTTTGCCCAGGTTTTCCTATCTCCGATGTGAATTGGATTCTTGCGTCAATCAAGTTCAGATATGTCCGGAAAGAAGTTGAGGTTTCTGCTGTATCATTCCAAATGAGAAAAACATTGTCGATATAACGTCCCCAGTGTTTTATGTATTTATGCCATACTGGATGATGTAAGTGTTAGGCAGAAACCTGTGCAGTTCCCTTTGGGAACACTGCAAAAGATTTAGGACTACAGGTGTTAGCAGTAAACCCACTTGGTAGCAGTCTGTACCACCCAGATTTACCTGGTAGCTGTGGCTGAGCAGTCAGACTTCCCTCAAGAAGAGTTAAGCAGTATGCAAAGTATACACAATAGGCACTCAGATACAATAATACAAGCAAACACTGACCAGAGCTTTGGTATCAAAGTATATAATTATTTATTTAAAAACACACTGTTTGAAACACTCCAGCACTCTTATTGTAAAACACTCTAAACACAGTTACTATTATAATATATACAACCCTTATTCCTTATCAGATAAGTCTTAGTTAACACCACTTATTTCCAGACAGAGGTGAGCGCTTAACTATAGATGGCACTCCAATAAGTTCATGAAGAAGGGAGGGAAAAAGACAGAATATGGAAAGATACACCACTCTAAGATTTAGGAACACTTTTAGCAAGGCAGAAGAGCAAAAGTCACTTGTGAGCCAAAGTCCATAGGCTGGGCCCACTCTTAGAGAGAGTAGAGCACAAATGCGCCCAAGATCACACAGTTACACTAGGCTTTGAAAGTCTTGCAGAGAGTTCGAAAAGAGTTTAGAGAGGCTCACAAAAGTTTATCCAGGGTGTCCCAGGCTAACCCAGGTTCGAATGCCGGGGGCTAAATCTACCCCGTACAGTTGGTGGCAAGGGAAGCCAGGCGGAACACGGTACCTTAATTGGGAAGGATCTTCCAGCAGTGGCAGTTGTTCCTGGCAGCGGGTGCAAGTCTCCGCGTTGTCCAGGGGAAGAGAAGATCTCGACTTGGAGGAAAGCTGAAGGTCGTTGCACTGCCAGGGAAGAAACCAGCCGCAGAGTTTTCCGGTTAAAGGTATTACCCTTTATTTCGCGGTCGTGGTAAAAACGTGGTATTCCGGTTGCTGGGGTGCTTGGCACAGGCAAGGCGGCCACGAGATGCGTCGGGAAGGCGAAAAGACAGTGAACTGGTTATCCCCACCAGTGAAAGGAAGAAGACTCTCCGGCAGGATATCTCCTCTGTCGTTGGGAAAAGTGGTGAGACGGTCCAGTAGGACTCCACCGGTGGTGTCGTCGTGGCAGGTCGGCTCAGCTTCTCCCTCGTCGGATTCTTAGGTCCTGTGGCGACTTCTGAAGTTCCAGTCCCCAAAGCCCTGCTTTTATGCAGAAAACCCCCATTCACTCAGCCTAGCTGTCACTCAAACATGCTAAGTGGTGAGCCGGCCGGCTCCACTGTACTTTCGTCTTTGTACAGATTTCTAATTAGTCATTTCATTCTTATTTAAATTCTTGTATTTAGGAGACTTTTCTGAGGTGCTATAATACTGCTTCATGAAATGCATCTATGGTTCCGTGCAGGACTAGGGGCATTTAGTTGCTTTTTGGACGTAATTCCAGGAAATCTGTATCGGATTGTGAGTTGTCAATCACAGTATGTGCAAAGTAGGATTTAAGTTTTAATTTCCGTATGAAATAAAACATTCCCCCATACCATCCCCCATGTATCACCTTTAAACCCCTTTACTTTGTCCCCCCAACTCCTGCTCGCACTACCACCTAACACGAGGTATACCAGAAATGTTAAGGTCTGTCCACATAACCACCTGAATTTCACTCATTCCTCTTTTGGGTTTGATCATCCACCCCTTTGCACCCCACGATAGAGCATCCCTTCACATCTTCTCATCGCCACGCTGTCAACCCCTTTGAAGCCCCTCTTACTCCTACGTCCCGACCCCTTTCCTCCATACTTATGGGACATTCCTCCATCCTGTGGGACAAGAGCACTTTTTAAAAAACATCACGTTTTTCAAAAATGTTTCCTTTTTACGCGTGGTACCACACGCGGCCGTAACCCTGCCCTCCTTAGCTCCGCCCAGCGCATCGCCCATCAGTCCTTTTCGCCGCACGTTCGGGACTGGACGCACTTGCATTCTGGTAGTCTGGCATCCATGTTTTGTCCTTTCAGGACATATTTATCGGCTGTTGCTGCTTATTTGTCCATTGACCAGTGTTCCTTTTCACTGTCTAATCCAGTCATTAAAAGACACTTTGTGGGCCTGATGCATCTTAATCCTCCTGTTCGCAACCTGCTTTCAAGGTGGGATTTGAATGTGGTTCTTACGGCCTTGTCATAAGCCTTTTGAGCCCATGCTTACTGTCGATTTTAAGTACCTTTCCTGGAAAGTGTCCTTTTTGATTGCTGTGACTTTTGCAAGGCGTGTAAGGGAGCTTCAAGCCTTGTCGGTTCAGCATCCATTCCTTTCTTTTCATAAAGATAAGGTTGTCCTGCAAACGAATCCTGCCTTTCTTCCTTAGGTGGTCTCTGATTTTCATCTGAATCAGTCGATTCATTGCCTGTATTATTCCCAGACCCGGCCTCGGAGGCCAAAAGGGTTCTGCACTGCCTGGACGTTAGAAGAGCCCTTAAATTCTATCTGGACAGAACATCTGAACTTAGGAAATCTTCTCAGCTTTTTATGACCTTCGGAAATCCACAAGGAAAGCCAGCCTCGAAAGCGACCATCTACCGGTGGATCGCTGCCTGTATTTCTGAGGCGTATACCATTAGGTGTATACCATTCAGGGTCTTCAGGTCCCAAAGGGAATTCATGCTCATCTGGTGTGGGGCAAGGCCGCTGCCTTCCAAAAATGTTCCATCGGAGACCATTGTGAAAGCGGCTACGTGGGCCTCCCCATCAGCTTTTCGTAAGCATTACTGTCTGGACCTGAGCTCCAGGGCTGATGCTCAGTTCGGTCAAGCTGCGCTTAAGAACCTGTTTCATCCATCCGTAATTCTGTGAGGAGTGCTTGGGAAGCTCCCATAACTATGGAGGAAAAGGGACGGGATGTAGGAGTATAACAAAGTTACTCACCATAGTGACTACCTTAATCCTGGTCCATAGTCCCCTTTCCTCCATACGCCCGCCGTCCCCTCTAAAAAGGTTCCTCTGTTATTGGTTAAAGGTCGTAGACCTGGCGATAGAAAAGGACTGATGGGCGATGCACTGGGCGGAGCTAAGGAGGGCGGGGTTACGGCTGCTTGCGGTAACCCGCGTGAAAAGAGGACACATTTTTGAAAAATGTGATGCTTTTACAAAGTGTTCCTGTCCCGTCCCACCGGACAGAGGAATGTCCCATAAGTATGGAGGAAAGGGGACTATGGACTAGGAGTAAGGTAGTCACTACCGTGAGTAACTTTATTATTCATTGGCTCACACCTCGCTGGCATGTACCTGGTATGGAATTGCACCCATTCCACTGCAAGTTTTGTCCCTCTACCATGTATCGCTGCTGTTATCCTCTACATCACATATTTTTTATTCCCCGTATTATTCCACTCCTTCTTGCCTGGGAGCAAGTCATTTCCAGTACATCACTAAGCAGGTGCTTCCCACTAGCAACAAAGTGCATTCAGTGCTGCAGACCACTATATGCCCCCTCACTTCCTTCCAGACCAAATAAAACCAAGAACGGCGTCTTTGTTCTGGTGCACCCCTTCCAAGTCTTTAATCTACCCGAGGACCTCAACCCAGTAGATTTTAACCTCCCCCTCCACATATGCCAATAATCGGCCCACTCCCCACGTTCATGTCAGCAAAGAGACTCACCCCCGAAACATCTGCGAGAGGTGTACTGAATCAGACTGCCATCTGTGGAGTAGCTTAATCGCATGAAGTTTATACTGACGGGCAATCAAACTCTCTACGCCCTACAGCACATTTTATGCCATAGTGCTTCCTCCATTCCCTTTGCCACTTACTCCCGAGTGTCTCTGTACACCCCCTGCCAGCCTCGACCGGGGCCCCATATAAGGAGGAGCTCAACCCTTTCATTACCGCGAAAGAGGGGTAACATCCTTTTAACCGGAAAACTCCACGCCTGGTTTCTTCCCTGGCAGTGCAACTACCTTCAGCCTTCCTCCACGTCGAGATCTTCTCTTCCTGTGGACGATTTGCGACTTGCACCCACTACCAGGAACAACTGCCACCGCTGGAGGATCCTTTCCATTTTGAAGGTACTGTGTTCTGCCCGGCTTCCCTTGCCACCGATTGTACGGGGTAGATTTAGCCCTCGGGTCTCGAACCTGGGTTCGCCTGGGACACCCTAACTAAACTTTTCTAAGCTTAACAGAACTTTTCTACTCACCTGTAAAGACTTTTGAGACTTTGTGACATTGTGTGATCTTGGGCATATTTGGCCTGGCTCTCCCTTAGGTGGGCCTGGCACTGAACTTCCTTGCTCCTCAATAGACTGCCTTCTCTAATACTTACTGTGGTTCTCTGAAAAGTGTTTTGCTGTATTGCTTTCTTAATTCTGCCTTTTTCCTCCCTTTTTAAACAACTTGTTGGAGTGCCATCTAACGTTAAGCGCTCACCTCTGTCTGGAAATAAGTGGTGTTAACTAAGACTTGTCCAACAAATAACTAGGGATGTACATATAGTAATTAGGACTGTGTTTTGAATTTACTTAACTTTTTCTGTGCTAGTGTAATTTTAAAAGTGTCTTTTAAATAAATAATTATATACTTTTACACAAGCTCTGGTCAGTGTTTGCTTGTGCTACTGTGCCTCTGTATCTATTGTGTATGCTCTGTATACTGCCTAACTCTTCTTGAGGGAAGTCTCACTGCTCAGCCACAGCTACCAAGTGAATCTGTGTGGTACAGACTGCTACCAAGTGGGTTTACTGCCAAACACCTGTAGTCTTAAATCTTTTGCAGTGGTCCCAGAGGGAACTGCACAGGTTTCTGCCTAAAATAGCCCATTTCTCAAAGTCCTCAAATAGCTGCAGTAGAAGTGGTGGGAAATTCACTTCATATAGACCCCTATTTCCTTCGTAACAAGTATACCTAGGTAATGCAACTGATCTCTTCAATCCTCATCCCCAGCATAGCCAGCTTCTTCCTCTCATTATGCCCCATATGGTCCAAAGGAAACCAAATGGATTTCCCCTTATTGATTTTAAAACCTGAGCGCGCCCGTACTGGTCCACTAACTCGACCACCACTGGCACCGAAGACACCGGATTCCTGAGATGTAGTAGAATATCATCTGCGTAGGAACCCAATTTGTATTCTGACCCCCCCCTTAGCCCCTGCAAGGATACCCTCCACTCAGGGGGTCCTCCCGCAATTTCTGTGCCAAGGGATCCAGGGAAAGAGCAAAGAGTGGCAGCGGCGTAGCGGCGAAAGGGGGCACCCCTGTCTCGTGCCCTCTCCCAACCCGAACCAGCGTGAAAAATTCCCATTAGTGGCCACCCAGGCCTTTGGCTCTGATTAAAATGCTGAATAGCCCTGCAAAGGAAACAGCCCCAGACCAAACAGTTGCCTTCAAGAAATCCCAATCCACTCTGCTGAATGCCTTTTCTGCATCAACTGACAAAAGTGTAGGGTTACCCCCTCTGCCCACTTTGATCAGGTGCAGGGATTTGCACATTGTGTCCAACCCTCTTCTTCCCCTTATAAAACCTACCTGGTTCGAGTGCACCATTCGTGGCATATGCACATCAATTCTTGATGCTAGGACTTGGGTAAATAACTTTGCGTCCACATTGAGGAGCGAGATCCGACGATACAAGCTACATACCCTCTGCTCTTTTTATTTTTTTAACGACATGTTTTATTGGTTTTGCATATATTAACATTAACTATCAATATCCCTCCCCCCTCGACCTCCCCCAAAACTCCCTTGCCCCACCCCCCCGTGGGTGGTGTACTCAAGTTCTTCATGCAGGGGTCTAGAATTCTGATGTTGCGTGGGCACCATTTGAAGCATGTAGTCACTTTGTAGATGGGACGTGATGTTGCCCAAGTCTTACCGAAAGGCCTCTGGCGTTCCTTGCAGTTTGTAGGTCATCCTTTACAGAAAGTCGAATCTACATACTTTTTGGAGCAAGTCGTATATTGTGGGTGGGTTTTGTGTTTCCATTGTTGGGCAGTCAGCAACCAATGCCGCTATAGCCAGAGTCATCACTCCCTGTGTTTTTGTGTATGTTCTCTGGCTTGGATCCCACATTCCCACCATCCAGACCTTATCCTGCAAGTCGTCAGTACTTTCTATCATTTTGCCTGCTTGGAAGTTCACATCCCCCCAGAATTGCTGAAGGAGTGGGCAGCTCGACCAAATGTGTTTCCAGTCTCCTTTTGTGGGGCATCCTTGCCAACATTTGTCATTAGTCAATGGCTACATTGCATGGAGTCTCTCTGGGGTGTAGTGTGTTGCACTATGATTTTCTGCCACATTTCTCACATCTGTATGGAGCATGTTAGTTTGGGGATTCTGTTCCATGCGTATTCCCATTCCTTCCTTGTTATGGGCTCCCCCAATGTCTTTTCCCATCGCTTAATATAGTTCCATTGAATTTCTTCCCCTTGGTCATTCAACAATTTGTATAGATTGGAGACTATCTTTTTGGAGCCTGTATCTTTATTCATGTAGACTTTGAACGGGGTCAATTGTCTGGTGCCCCTTTCTTTGTTGAGTGGGGAGGAAATCCAGTGCTTTAGTTGAGTGTAATTTAATTCCTCAGTGGACGTTATTACCCCGCTCCTAGATCTGTGATCCCTTCTCGGGTGTTGTTCAATTGGGTAGCTCAGGCCAGATTGTCTACCATTACTGGGTCCTCGGTCAGGTTCAGGATTTCTGATTTTTGTTTGTTTATTTTTAGGCCGGAGATGGATCCAAATTGGTCTAGTTCTTTTAGGAGCGTGAGGAGTGAGCACTGGGGTTGTCGAAGCTATCAACATGTCGTCCGAGAAGGCCATGGTTTTATGTTAGTCGACCTCCCATCGTTCTGCCCTTCACCTGGTGTGCGTCCTGAATCAGGATCAAGGGAGGCTCCAGAAATATCGCGTATAGAAGGGGTGAGAGTGGGCATCCCTGTTTGGTGCCTCTGGTCAGGGGTACTTGTCTCAATAAGGTGCCATCATGGATATTCGCGTCGAGGGTGTGTTGTAGTTTGCTTTAATTACATGTTTTCCATTGTGTGGAACAATTGTGACCATTCTATTTTGGATTTGCTCTTTTTGAGTGTAAGATGATATAAGCTGATATAGCTGCCAGCACGTCCCCTGGACGTGCCTCAGGTTCAGCTGGTCTTCTTGGTCCTACTCGGTGTAGCCTGTCGACCTGGACTTTGGCTTCCATGTCTTCTGCTAGCACTTCCGTAAAGAGTTGGAGGACCATTTCGGTCAGGTCTTTGTCTTCAACTGATTCAATAGGTTTTTCATTCTAATGTTTGATCTTCTCGATCTGTTTTCCAAGTCCTCGCATTGGAGTCCAAGGTTGCTGGAAAGGCGAGATAGCTGTTCCAGCACCTCATCTGATTTTTTGGGTGTCCTCCATTTGTTAGACTACTTTTACCAGCGTGTCTGTTCTCTGTTCCAGTTTCACAATGTCTATCTTTACCTTCTGCAAAGATTGCTTCATATCTTCTTTTAGCGTCTTGAATTGTTCCTGGAAGTGGAGTAAAAATTGGTTCTGGAATTATTTAAAACAGGTTTGCATGTGCGCTTTGGTCATGGTGTATGCCCCTATTTCCTGCTGGTCCTGGTTGTGAGTTTCTCGAGTGGTCTCCACCGTCGCAATGTTTGTGTCTTCTGAGCTCCAGAGCTGTTTCAGGAGTTTTTTCCCCATTTCCTTTGGTGGAAGATTGAGCTGGGGTTGTGGTTTTCAGTCTGGATTTTGACATAAATGATATTGCTTTGGCGCTGTTTTTGCTCCTGCTTCTGTGCTACTTATCAATTTTGTGTTTCGATATGCGATGGGGCTTTGGTAGAGTCTCCCCTCACCTTTTCCCCTGTGAGCGTTGGTTTCGTATGGCTGTGTAGCTCACTCCTCTCTTTTCTGTCTTTGCTGTGTTGTACAAAGGGGGTTTTCCGCTCCTTTCTCTCGTCTTGTTCCCATGAGCTATATTATGGCCTTGACTCTTGCCCGCTTCCTTATGTGTTGTCTCCTGAGATAGCTCCTATTACTTAGGAACCCCTGGCCCAGCAGGAGCTTGAGGATGATGTGGCGTCAGGGAGGGGAAGCATTGTTTGTGGATCCGTATATGTTAAAGTATTTCACTGTATCGGAGTTCATGGTAAGGTTCCCCTTTAGTATTGGCACCGGCTTTCTTGCGATTAGCCCCTGATGCGTTATTGTCCTGGTTGTAGTGCGGTGCTGATTGTAGCTATGTGCGCCGCAGTGTGGCCACGTAGTTCTGTTGGTCAATTTAAGTCTCTGGGGGGGTCCTTTCTTTAGCATGCTATTTGCATTCACTGTGCGTCTGGGGTGCTGCCGTGAGGGTTTCCGTCGGATTTTGGGTTGCTTGTGTGGGCTGTGTTGATCCTTTCTCCCTCTGTCCCTGCTGCGCGTGGGTCTTTCATGCTTTCCTGATTGCTAGATGCGAAGTGCATTCGTGCTGGAGGGCGGGGGGGGGGGGGTCTGCTGCGGTTGGGCCTGTATCTTCCCCCTGCTGTCCGTTGCTCTCTGGGGTTGGGGTTGCGGGTTGGCCGTGGGCTTTCCCCTTGTTGCTGATCACCATCTTCTACTGGCCTACCCCCGTTCTGTGAGGCTGCCTTCGATATAGTTGGATGCAGGTTGAATCGTTGTGCGCCATAATGTGGAGGCGTGTTGCTGGGGGTCAGCATGTGATTCTGTGCACTGTTACTAATCACTGTTTGCTGGGCGTCTGGTGCTTTCACTGTGGGGAGAGGCTCTGGTGTTGTGGGGCCTATTCCACCTTCCGTTGCCCTCCGGGGTTATGCACCGATTCTGCTCATTGTGGGGAGTTTCGTGCTTCCTGGTGGAACGTTGCCGGGACTGTTTCTTCGTCTTGTTAATGCCGGAAGTTCCTGTGTTGTGTGGGCCCCCGACTGGGTCTCCATTGTCAGGACCTGTATCCCCCGGGTGGTGGGGGTGGAGGGGATTCAGTCCTTGGGTTTTCTATGGTCTCTGCCTGAGTTCTTTGCCCCTTTAGGGGCTTACTTTTACTGTGCTGACACGGGAGAGGAGCCTAGACTCCTCCTCTGTTTCTGATTGCTCTCCTCCGTTTGCGGTTGCTCGTCCTTTTCTCTCGCTGTCCCTCTCTGCAGTTTGCCCACCTGGGCAGCCTCTGTCTCCCCAGTGGTGCGTCGTGGCCCAGCCAATGAAGTGGTCTGTGCGCAGGAGGCGCTTGGATACTTTCGCCTTCACTTCCAGAACCTCCCGTGATGCGATGGGGGTCCCTGGGAGTGCGAGTCATCCCTTGCCTGCGGCTTCCTGTCGACGCCGCGGCTTGCTATGTTCCCGCCGGGAGTCAGCCTCTGTTCCATAGTTGCACCGCGTTAGTTTCCTCTCATTTTTCGGAGCATGTAACTGAGGTTCTCCCCTTCTCTTAGGAGTGCACTTCTGCTCCAGTGAAAGCTCTGTTGGGGTGAGGTCACCCGGAAACGCTTAGTTATGCTGTTTGTTGGCACGGCCCGGCAGGGAGAGACCTACCCACGTCCTCCTCTGCCGGCTGCCATCTTGGAATCAGTCCCTCCACTCTTTATGTATTACTGAGATAAGAGCCTGCACAAAGGTCTTGGGATCCCTTCCAGTTGCCAGGAGGTTTTTGAACAATTTAACCATATGCGGGACCAGGATGCCTGCAAATGTCTTGTAAAAACCGGCCTTAGAACCATGCTCTCTTTGTGCCTTCCCCAGTTGCAATTTACAGATCGCCAGCAAGATCTCGTTTCCTGTAATAGGGGTTTCTATTTCCTTAGCCTTCTGCGGGGTCGGCTTCGGTAATGACAACTCTGCCAAGTAAGTTCCTATCGCCTCCCCCTCTAGATGGTCATCCTCCTTGTACAATTCCTCGTAAAAGTCTTCGAAAGTCCCAACTATCCCTCCCCGCTCCGTGGATGTCTCTAGCGTGCCCCCCCAAGTCTCAGAACTTTTGGTATCCACCTTTCCTCATGCTGCCCATGTAGCTGGGCTGCCAGCAGGGCATCCGCTTTGTCCACTTTTTCATAGTATTTTTTCTTCAAGAACTGGAACTTCCGAATTTAACCTTCCTGGAGCAACCGAAGCTCCTCCCTCTTATCCCGCACTTCCTCTATGCCTTCCCCTGTTCCCTCTTTTGATGCCTGTATCCGTCCTGTCAGGACTACCATCTCCTTGCGCAAGTAAGGCCTTGTCTCTCTCTTCCCAAGTGCCCCATTCTGATCAACAGTCCCTCCATGTCGCTTTGCCCGCATCCGACAATCTGCACTGATCCACCTCCCTGTATCATTCAGCAGAAAATACTCCCATATTGCCCCCTCAAATTCCTCTTGAAATGCCCGATCCTTCCACAAGGACTCATTACATCTTCATATCGGGTTGTTGGGAGCCTAAGGCCTTCCAGGTCAAGTCTGAGGATACCAAGTCATGATGGGGCCCCCACTCCCCTCGGGTCCCCCGAGATGCAGAGATGGTGTATGCGAGTATAGGTCCCATGGGGTGTGGAGTAAAAAAGTGAATCCCCTTTCTTGAGGGTGAAGGAAACGGCACACATCCCGCAGACCATGTGAATCCAAGCAATCCTGTAAACCTTCCCCACCCCCGCTCCCGCCAATCCCATGGCTCTTCTATACATCTGTAGGTTTGCCCACATGTTAAGATCCCCACCCACTATTGGGTGTCCCTCCGCCTCATTCAAACTTTCACCAGTATGGGCTTAAATTGCAACTGACCCTGGTTGGGGGCGTTATAATGCCACAAGTTTATCAGACCCCTCTCGTGGAACCCACCAAGAGTATTGCAGACACCCCCTTTTCTCATCTGCTCTGAGGAGACCACATGGCATCTGCCATTCCTCTCCCCTGCAGAACCTAGTTTCCTGGAGGACGAGGACATCCATCCCCATTCTTCAGAATTCTCTGGCCACTAAAGACCCAGCAATTTTAGCCCCTTCACATTTAGTGGACAAACCCACAGACCATCATCCCTCTCCCCCTGTTCAGGTCTGCCATTGCCTTAAATTCAACCTCTCCACTTGGGCAGACCACTTCCTGAACCAAACATGGTCCCCCCTGGGTTGTACAGATTTGCGCTATTCGCTCCCCTTACCCCAACTCCCCAGTTAACATCAATGGACGAACACCGGACCAGCAATCCGACCCATTCCACCAGGTCAACACCTCTTCAAAACAAGATTCCCCCACTGTCCATCTCAATAAGATTCCAGTTACATTCCCCTGCCCCCCTTCAAACCCCTCGGACACTTCCATCCTCAGTCAATGTCAGAACTCTAGCTCGCCCCCTATGGCCCACCAGAGATGAATTACAATCCCCTTCAAACACATCCTGCCCACTCATTTGTCCCTCCTCAAAACTCTGAACATGACCCCCAACAATCCACCCAAAAACCTTGGGTGCACCTGAAACACTACCATGAACTCCCAACAGGGCAGAGAGCCGTCGGCCTCAGATATTCCCAGCTGGCGGGGTGTTCAGCTTCCTAAATGGTCTTGAGGTGGGCACCTTGTGCCTGTCGGGCCCTTTTATATGCCATTGTCTGTCTTCGGGGCCCTTCAAAAGCACCTCCTGGTGCAGACCCAGCATCCCCCATCAGTTCTCCTGTGACCCTCTGTATATCGTCTTCTGTGACCAGTTTATATCAATGCCCGTCTACTTCAAAGGTAATGGAAAAGGGGAAGCCCCACCTGTATCATATTCGCTTCTCCTTTAGCCATTTCGTGAGAGACATGCATTGATGTCTTTTTGCCAATGTAAGTGAGGAGACATCCCAAAAAACTGATTTTCGCATTGCCCAACATCACCATACCGACTCTCCTCGCTTTTTCCAGGATCTTCTGCTTGTCTGGATAATTATGAAAACGGTCCCGGATGGACATATGACCTCTTCCTGCCCCACCTGCTCTGTGCACTCTGTCGATCTTGGGTTGATCGATGGTGTAATCCCCAAACACTTTCGCCACCTTGTGTATGACTCTCCGCAGGTCTCTTTCCATTTCACTCTCTTTCTCCGGCACCCCAAAAACTCTGGTTATTTCTCCTTCCCTGATTCTCGAAATCGTCCATCTTGAGGGCGATTTCCCCCTCTTCTCTCCAGTTTCACCATCTGTATATCCCCCTGACTCTCCAGAGCTTCAAGGGATGACTGGCTGCTTTCCACCACTTGCAGCCTCATTTTGTCAATGCAATCGTTAATTTTGTCCACTTTTCCTACAATGTCCGCCCTCATTCCCGGATCTCTACCAAGAATGAGGCAATGTCCATCTTTGTGGACACCAGGTCATCTCCTCAGTCTTTTATGTTCCGGTCTGGGTTGGGGCTCCTCGATCTCTGGCTCTGTAGATATTCGAATCGCTCCAATCTCAACTTTCAGTCCATGTGAGGTGCAAATACCTTTATCCAGGTCAGACACATAGACCAATCAGGGGCAGCCCCTGACCACTCCCCACATGTGGACCCCTTTCGATCTCCTGAGCGCCTTTGCCCTCCTACAAGGTCGTATGCCCCCCCCTCGGGGATCCCAAAAGGTGTCAGGAATACAAAGGTCTGCGTAGAACACTTCCAAGTCCAGAGTGGTCCCCCCTGAGGCACCTCACTGCAGTGGCATGCCACTGGGAACCCTATTCCTTACAAAACTTTCTGCGTTGCTGTATTGCTCTGCACGCCACTAGGAACTTCAGCCCCAATTGTTACCCCACCACCAGAGGTCTCAGTGAGCCACCGCCTTCTGGCGCGCCAGGCAGATGCTGCCGGGGTCCCACTCCATTTAGGTCTGATTACACCACTCGCTTAGTCTATCCTGGGTTTGCTCACTCTCCCACCTTGTCTAGCTCCACCGCTTCAGCCCCGGTGGATTAACTCAGCATTTCTCAGCTGGTCTGTGGGAGCTCCCTATGTGTGTTTCCGCAAGGTCTTTCCCATCGTGTATCTCTGGTTTCCCAGTGCCTATCTGCTCACAATTTGGCCACTGTGTGCCCAAGACACTCGGGCACAGGACCGTCTCGAAGTCCTCTTCCCAGTGGGTTCTGGAGTGAGGGCTCTATCCACCACAAGATTCGGCAGCTACCATCAGCGTGCCCCCCTGGCGGCCTCCAGGACAGCCATAGTTGTGCCACATTCTTTCCACATGTTAAGCTTTCGCATCATTTGAGTTCTGTCAAAAACTCTTGAACCATCCTTTTAAGATGGGTTTTCTTAAAACCATCTCTGCCACCACCCTGATTATGAACTGTTATTTGTTGGAACTCCATGTTGCCTACAGGACCACTGTCCTACTTCAGGTTGTTTCCTTCGACATTTTGATTAAGGAGGAAATACCCATGTTTTTTTTTATTTTCTCTCCATCTTTGTTTGAGAAGAACAAATCCTTGTTTGTTGCAACTTTACATGAGTCACGAGTCTTGTGTCAAAACATTGAGCTATGACATACGATTATATTATTAAAACCAGCCTTGATGCAACCGAAAGATAGTAGCCAACTTGAGATTATTTTCCAAGGAACCCAGTTCCCTATCTAGAAGTACAGGCTCTAATTATTGATGGGGGTCGTCATTTTGAAATCAAGTGGACAGGACACTTGAAAAAGTGAAGAAAGAAATAAGCAATGACAAATCTGTTGGGTCCCCAAAACAAGCCATTTTCATAGAAGGGATGATTACAATTGGGCAACCCCAGAGATGAGCTCAAGCCTTCCAATGAAATGGTAATTCTGTTGGACCATCTTAAATGTGTTTGCACTAGCCATAAAGTTGTGTAGTAGAAAAAAACTATGACCATGCCCTCATCTAATTTACACAAGTGGATATTGCTTTACCGTGAAGGATGCGTTTCTTAGCGTAGCCACAAATGGCAAAGACCTACAGGAAAATGATACATTAACACGATTCAAATCTTGCTAAAATGTGCATACATTTTTCAACCTCAGCAGAGAATGATGTAGGTTTTATGAACCATACTGTATTGCCACACATTCAAAAATGGGAAAACAAGACATGGTAGGAAAAGTTAAGAAAAAATAAACTTCTAAAATATTGACTCAAATATTCAGATGGCCTTTTATGGTACAGTAACTGTCAGGTGATGTTTCTTAGAGTAAAGTGGAGCACTTGCACTGCTATTCTAATATATCAGACAGTATTTGGAAAAACAAATGGTACATATTTAATCTTTATGCATATAATAAAATAAAACATTTGTCAAATGAGGAACATTTATTGAACTTATTCCAAGGGCTCGACCTCGGCATATCAGCTGGAACTGAACATCTTTCTCAATCAAGAGATCTATGTAGTCCACGCTGTAGAAAAACTATTCAATATTCAGTATACAATTGATTAATGAAAGGTATATCAGCAGGAATATCACGTTGGGTATCCCCTAAATCAGAGACATTCATGTCATTATATAATGCAATTACTTCAATACAGAAGTGATATTTTTTCCTTTTTCATAAAATCTTTAAAAATGACATACTACATGAAGACATTAGAAGGAAAACAATATATACGATCTGATGCGGATAATCAATTCATTGAAGCATTAAGTTGACACAAAAATAGAAGGAATAAAAAAAAATCATTGCAATCAATGAATTACAACATATAGACCCCATATCTAATTAAGGAAAAGAAGAATACTCATGAATAACAAACATTTGGTTGACTAGTTTCTTCCTTGACTCATAAATAGTTCGCAATTAAACATATGTCAGTGAATTACATAATGATTAGTAGGATATCAATGTTTACAAGTTTGGGGGTCCATAGAGGTTTAACTGAACAAATGAGGGAAATTATCCCCCATTTGGACATGGTACTTGGATATCAATGTCCGTTTCTCATCCTGCTCGTCGGTGCCTACATTTGTGTACAATTGTCACTGCCGAGCACAGCATTCCTCTTCTATACCTGCAAGTTCTAATGCGTGGCTGAGTGACAGGAAGTTCTAATGCGTGGCTGAGTGACAGGGACTTTGCAGGTGCAGTGGATCATGTTCAGTAATTTCTTAGGTCGTATCAAGACAATAGCAAATTTTATTGAAGTACTGGATATATACTTAGCCAGCCAGCCATCCATTTCTGAGTCTGGAATATTCATGGACCTATACACTGCAAATGCACACACAGAATTTTCTCAAGTAAGCAAATAAGCAGTGTCAAATACATTTTGGCAGTGGCAAAGTATGGTTTATGATGCTGCTTTGTGTCCATAGAGATTCATAATATAGAGGAACTAGAACTCTGTTACTAAAATGTACCAGCTCATTTACAAAATCATATGGTGATCCAAAGAGAACTGCATAGTGTGTAACTTATGGCTGCAGCACAAGTGTTAAAATTGCTGCAAACCTTCACAAACAAGGCACTTGTGTCGCACCCGGTCTGAAAGCATTGGAGAATCAGAAAAGCGGACCTGTTTTTTTCTCCCGATTGCCTATTTAATTTCAAAGATTCCACATCTTTGGCCTTTCTCCTTCTTTCCAGGTATCCCATATCTAGGTGCTCCTATTGCATCTAGGGTTACTGAATTCACTGTTCTCCCTGTGTTAGACCTCGCTCCCTCTATCCAGGTGTCCCATATCTAGGCACTTCTATTACGTTTTTGTTATTGCAATTTCTATTACTACATTTACGTTTGCTCCCGTGTTAAGCCTTTCTCCCTCTACCCAGGTGTGCCATATCTAGGCGCTGTTATCCCACCTTAGATTACTGCATTTACTATTGTCCCCTGTTAGTCCTTATCTACCTCTATCCAGATATCCTAAATCTAGGCGCTGCTACTACATCAAGAGTTACTGCGCTTACTGCTGTCCCTTGTTGGGCTCTTTCTCTCTCCAGGTGTCCAAAATCTTGGCGCTGGTACTAAATCTAGGGTCACTGCATTTACTGTTGTCACCTAATACATCTAGGACTTCCCCTCTATCCAGGTCTATCAAATCCTAAATGCTGCCCTTGCCCTGCCCTCCAGGATGCAGATACCACATCTAGAAAGGCCACCTCTCAGACCCCTCTTCTCTCCCGGCCATTGTACACCACACCCACCACCCATAATTTACCCCTCCAGGGGCAGAACCTCTGCTCTAGCACCTAACTTCATGAACCCCCCCACCCCACCATATCCCACATCAGGTCACCACATGCAACCCTTGCCCGGTACAATACACTGAGCCCCCTGTCCACTCCCAACCATCATTCGACCTCTAACTCTAAGATCAGAGGAGCACTCTGGCATGCCAAACACCACTCGCCTCAAACCCTCACCCTGCACACATAAACATCAATCTTCCCTCTAGCATCTATTGAGAACAACCCCACACTACCCACCCTTAGACCCCACCCAATCTCAAACTCACAAGCCAGAGGAGCTCTCTGGTGCTCCAAACATCACAAGTCCCCGCCACCACCACACCATCCTTGTGCCCACTGAGGAACTCCTCACTGTACCTCCAATGCCACCCCCCTGGTTCGATATGCCCAACAATCCCATGACCCAACCTCTGGTCGACAGTCTTGATGCACTCAACCTCTCTCGACTACACTGGTCCAACTCATTCAGATGGGCACACCCTTGATGCAATCTTCTGCTCTTATGACCTTCTCCCTATATCCAGTCCCAAACCGCTTATCTGGACAGACCACACTGCCATCCCCTTATCTATCCACACACCTGCCCCTCCTCCCACAGCTCCCCATACCCCCACTTTCAACCACAAATGCTGGAACAAAGTCAAGGTAGTCCCCTACCTAGGCAAAGCCCTACTACTGTCCCCAGCAACGCTGTCCTTTGCTAGACCCTTAACCATTGAATCCTTTGACTCCTGGCTTAAAGAAACTCACATCACAAGTTCCTCTCACTCCCTCACGCCCCGCAACGTCACGCAACGGACCTGCCCGCAAATGGTTCATGCCCCACTTGAAGACACTCAAAAATCAAAACAATACTCTTCAGTGCAAATGTCGAGCATCTAAACCGTCCTCAGCAGATCCATGTTCGTCGGCCACCACCGTAATTACAAATCAAGAGATCTGAAAGGCCAAAAAGACCTATTACAATAAACAAATTCTGAACTGTCAGCAGCAGCAAAAAACTCCACAAGATTATATCCAAATTCGTGAAACCTACTTCTACCTCTGCCCAAACCACTCACATAAATAACTGCGACTCCCTTTTGCTACATTTCTACAACACCGCGTTTGACAGGATGGCAACCCTTAATACCAAATTCTCCACCTTCTCCCACTGCCCTGCATCCATCCCTCCTGATCCCATTGCCCAGACGCCCTCTATGCCAACCTTCGACTCTTACAAGACCGATCTCCAACACCAAATTTCTCACGAAACTCATTGACCGGACTGCATACTCCCAGCTCAACTGCTTTGTAGAATCCAACAAACTCCTCAACCCCGCACAAACAGGCTTCAGACCGTGCCACTTAACAGAAACCACTCTGATCTCGATCTGGGATGATCTCAAGGTTGCGTCCGACTCCTCAGTCGGCAGCCTTTAACACTGTTAACCATGCAATCCTCTTTGACCGCCTGCACTCCCTAGGAGTCCGTGGCTTGGCACTCCAATGGATTGCCTCCTTCCTCAGCAGCTGGAAACAAATCCCCCTCCTAACCCCTTTTCTCTCCTGCTCGCACTGTAAAAACTGGAGTTCCTCAGAGCCTACCTTTCTACTTTCCTTTTCAATGTCTATCTTACCACTCTACCAGGAATCATCCGCCCGCGCAACCTCACCTGCTACAACTACACCGATGATAATCAAATTATCCTAAGAATTCCCAAAGCGAGCACCAAACCACGCCCAACCTTGAATCTTGTCTGTGATATTGACAGATGGATGACAAGTAACCACCTCCTCTTGAACCCTGATAAAACTGAAATCAATACTGCCCTGCTCCCGCAACCACTCCCATGGCCCACTCCCTCACCCCCACCCAATATAGTCAAAAACCTTGTCTGCACTATGGACTCAGACCTAACCCTCTCCCATCAGATCAGTAATGCATCAAAAGCCTGTCACTACCACCTCAAACTCCTTGGACGCATTGTCCCTTATTTCACCTATACCAACAGACTCTCTGCTGTTATGCCCATAATTAACTCGAGACTGGACTATGCCAACTCCTTATACCTGGGAGCACCAGCATACCAAATTAAACTCCAAAGAGCCCAAAACGCTGCCAGCTAACTCCTTCTCACCCTTGGACACAGAGACCACATCTCCTCCCCTTATCGGTGCGCCCTCAACTGGCTACCTGTCGGACGTAGGGCCACCTTCAAAACCGTATGCATTACTCACAGAGCAGTGCACAAGACCGCCCCAACGTACCTACAAGAGAAGATAAAACCCTACTGCCCACTTACTAGTAATTCCACCCTCCAATTCTACTAGGATTGGAAGATCCGCATTCTCAACATTGGTCCCAACTCTGTGGAACTCACTCCCTCCTCACATTCGACACACCCAAGACTCTACATGGTCTTCCGCAAAGCTCTAGAAACCTGACTCTTTCCATGATGCTGATTAAGACCTTCGAAGGCTGCAAAGACCCTACAACCTGCAGACAAATACTCAATGAAATACCAAACAGTGACACCACTGAATTCGACTTAGAAGTCACTAATAAAGTCCCTCAAACGCAACAATCGCAAAACGCGTAATGAAACCCAGAACTTTGGATTCGTAAGAATAAAACATCCACTCCAGACACTCGCCTCTCCTATCGCTATGCTTGCTCTCTACTTTACACCAACACACAATAGAGCGCAGCTACACCCCTCAATCAATTTCAACCTAGCTGCTCAAATACGAACACCCCACGAACACCTCAATATCCTGCTAGAACGCAGCTATACCTCACGATATATCGGCCTAGCTGCACACATAAGCCTCCTACACGGGCCTAACGCAGCCAGAATTCAGTGTCTGAGACCAACCTCCTGACCACACACATTGAACTGATCTCAATACTACCACATCTATTGCTAACATGTAGCTACCATCAGCCAGTTTCATCAGCTGCACACGAGTGCACCCAAGCACCCTATGATAGCCTACTCTCTGTACTGACCTGGACTAAGGTCCCCAAGGGCATTTAACCCAGAAGCACTTTGAGGTCATACCAATGATCTATAGAGTGCTATATAAATGCTAAATAACGTAACCTAACAATGTGTTGTTGATTGCATTGTAATCAATCTTCCCTCTTGCACAACGCTGAAGTTAAACCAGGATGTCGATCATTCGCAACCACTACCGCATGTTCGACATCTGATATGAACAATGCGTTTTCACAATTATTCTATCAGCCTGAAAGATATAATGCCTGTTTCTTTTAAGATAACTCTAAGCAGATGCATATATTGTTGTTTTCTCTTTATTTGACAGAAATGCTGTCTTGTTCATTATTACTGGAGAGCTTAGCTAAAACAGTTTGGCGCAGCTGATTTTCGTTGTTTGTTGCTGTTAAATAGCCTTAATGCTCGATGTGTTGTGATCATAGACAAATGTTGCTTTCCAATAATGGTTTGCCATATGCTTCTCATACGTGGGGAGTCTGTCTGTAAATGTTTCCCTTCTTTTTTTGGGAAGTTTGTAGATTAGGGCATCACCAGCCAGAATATATTAAATATACTCCACAAAACTTACTTGGGTTGCCACCATTTTACGGAGAACATTTGCCAGACCAGACTACTCACATGTGATCATAATCTGTATAAAACAGACTCTGCCAGGTACACCAGTCATAGGTAACGTTCAGAGAAAGATTTGTTGCAATTGAAGACCAGTTCGAAGTCGGGTTGGGCATATGAGAAAGTTGGCTGTTAATTTGTGCTGCAGCAGTAATTTGAAACCTTATTCAGATCAATGTGGGTAACTGTCCTCCATATGCTGTCCAAGAAACCTTTCAAAAACAAAGGACTTATTCTTAAGATTAAGAAAGTGGTGATGGATTGTTAAAGGTACTTAAAGGATAGAGGACATTACACAGGAAAGTCGGATGGTTCCCTTTTTAGAGTTGCAGAGGAAGTTTGGTGTGGGAACGAGGGAGTTGGCTAGGTATAACGAAGTTAAGATGCACTTCTCTGTCAAAGGCTAGGAATGTTGTCAGGTTCACTGGGAACTGAACCTGTTTTATGTAAAGTACTGAAATCATTTTCACGCGCAATATCTACTTCAACCAAATGCCTGCAGAAGATTCTAATGTTAAGTAATGGGATAGACTGACAGAAAAATGGGAAAATAAGTTGCAGTGTTCAATTTCGGAAGACGAATGGGGGAAGAATCAACAGGTGGGTTATAGAAGTAAATAGGATTTGAACTTACGCCCAGTTCATCAGAAGATTCTGGGTGGTCTGTATTGGGCACATGTGCTTATGCATGGATTTGGTCTCCTATTTATTGAGGTATGCCTGGGATGTGGGAAAGAGAGAGGGACTATAGTACATATGATGTGGAATCGTTCGAGATCAATGAGTTTCTACGGGGATGTTAGATCGGTTGGATACAGTATTGTCTGTAAGCTTTCCAAGGACACCCTTGTCAACAGTTCTTTTATCAGATAGAGGAAGATGTATGACTGCTAGAAGGTATAGGTGTTGGATTAATAATGCTTTAATAGTGGCAGTGAAACACATTTTGCGATTGTGGAAAACTAGGAAAAGGCTGCAGGTGAAGATTGGGGTCAATGATATGCAGTTATCAAATTTTGAAAAGTATATATGTTATAGGAGAAATCAGGAAGAGATTTGTTTGGATATCTGGTTACCCTTTAATGATTTGTATAGTGCATAGAAGTGGGTTTAGTGAATTACATCTGATAGCTGTTTGTTCATGTGGGTTATGACAAATAATAAGGTATGCTGGGTGTGGGGTGTCTGTTTTTATGTGGGGTGCTTAGTGTTTTTTCTTTTTTTCTTCTCTTTTCTTCTTTCTCTATTTCTTAATGTTTTCTCCCTCTTTTTTGTCATGTTTTAGATCTTATACAAATGTACTAATAATTGTGTATAGAGGGTTGACGACAATAGGGTATTGGTATGTTTGTTAATATGCTCATTGGGTAATTAGAATCTATTAGGAATTACTCATTTAACTCATTGATAGTTTGTACTTTCTGTAAATACTTATGTTAGAACTTTTGAGAATTGTTACCTATTGTTGACCCTGTCATGTTTTATTGGAAAATATAAATAAAGTTTTCAAAAAAACAAAACAAGGGTGAACTGCCTACTCTTTCTCCCAAGCACATTTCTGCAGCGAAGGATAAGCATCCAGTGTTTTCTGCAACAACTTTGTTATTGGATTACTCTGCCAGCTTCGAACAAGAAATGTTCAAAATCAGCAATTTTTATTATTTTGCTTTTGGGTTTGTCAAATGATAGGAACCACATTTTGATGTTAACCAGATTATTCTTGCCTTCCAAAGAGGAAATTGCTATTTTATCTCCAGAATCTATCAATTCTGGCTGTAAGTATCACTGTAAGCCTTCTAGCCTCCATTAAGCAAATTGTGCTTCTTTTTGCCCACAATAACTGTAAAAAATGCTGTCTCTTCCTAGTTTTTCTCGATCCATACAGACTTCTTAAGATGATTTGTAGTTCCTGGTCTGCTGGATATCTGCGATTCATGCCCAAAATTGAGGCAGTATACCAGATGATGCTGAGCATTTGCATTAGTTGGATCACTCATGCAAAGTAAATGTCCTTGCACAACTGCTGACCATGCATCTTCACAGTTCTGTGTAGTGCCCCGAAAGTAGAGTTTCTACCGAACTTGGTATTTAGATGCCTTTTCAGCAGTGGTGATTGTAAGTCAAAAAATGAACAGTAGTCTCTAAAAGTAAACCGTGGTAGTTCTGAAGGTAAGACCAGAACACTGCCTGTGCTTGCTTTTGCGATATTGCCCTTGCATTCAGGTCAGAAATATCTGCCTGCATAATTTAATAGTTGTTTCAGTATGTCAGTACTGAGCTTTGTAGAGATCAAATAGTCTTCAATTATTCTGCTGAAATCCTGTATACCTGAAACGAAAATGAGCAATTCAAGCAAATCTTGTTGATTGGCAAGGTCTTCTTTGGATTCTCCATCGCTTTTCTCCTTTTCTTCCCAGAATATAGAGCTTTCTTCCTGCTTTACCAACTGGTTGAATGTCATTGGCCACAGGAGAGGGATTCATTTTCTGATGCTTAATTCCTCCGAAACTGAGGTTAAAAAAAAGTTGAGGCTGGCAAGGGGAGACCCTCCAAACCTCTCTGCCCATCCAACACATGAGCGGTTAGTGGGGCAGGCAGCCAGTTTCTACCAGGCTAGCAGTGACTCCGCCCTCAAAGCCGCTTTGATTTCTTCTCAAGATTCCCTGGTTGGGGGGGGAAGGAAAACCGAGCACTGGTCCCAATAGCAGGAGATTACCTCCGACACCTGGGCTCTTCAGCTCGTGCAGTATGTTTACTGTCTGCCTTTCTTAAATAGCCACCAGACTGATCACCTCCTCCTCCTCATCACCCGAAACAGGAGCTCCAGGAAGAACTGCAAGCCATGTTTTTGAAGGGTGCCGTGGAAGCAGAGGGTCTGGTTGGTATTCCTGGAATTCTCTGGTACCCAAGAAGGGGGGGAGCACTGCGTCCCATCTTGGACCTCAGGGCTTTGAACAAATTCTTGAGGAAAGAAAAGTTCAAGATGGTGATGTTGAGCGAGATTCTCCACGCTCTCGAGTTGCAAGACTGGCTAGTGTCCATAGATCTCCAGGACGCAAACTTTAATGTGCCGATACACCAGTAGCACAGGAAGTTCCCGAATGTCTTCATAGGGGACAAGCCCTTTGGGTTGACCTCCAATCAGAGGGTCTTCAACAAGCTCATGGCGGTAGTCGCACCACACCTTAGGGAGAACTGGCATCCATGTGTTTCCGTACCTGGACGACTGGCTGATCCAAGGGAAGTCGACAGACTAGGTTTTTTTCTCATCTTGCGGATACCTGCTCACTACTCCACAGGCTGGCCTTCTCCCTGAACTTGCAGAAGTCCACCACGACACCAGCACAGAGGCTCTAGTTCATCGGAACAGCCCTAGAAGCTCGGGTGGAGAAGGGTTTTCCTCCCCAGGTGATAGTCGCCAGCATCGCACAGATGGTCCAACTCTTCCAGAACCATGCCACCTTACCAGCTGCTTCCTTCCTCCACCTCTTGCTTCTCATGGCTTTGTGCATTCTTTGGGTGGCAGAAGCCAGACTGCGGATGCAGTATTTGCAATGGCTCCTGCAGGGTCAGTGGTCCCAGTACTTTGGCACTTTCAGGGATGTTCTCAGGGTGTAGAGGTCAGTGGTTGACAACCTCTCTTGGTGGTCCGGCAGCAACATGTTGGTGGGGAACCCTTCTGACCTCCGAAGTCCCAGGTCAGGGTGGTCACAGATGTATCCTTGAAAGGTTGAGGTGGTGACTGCATGGACTTGCAGGTGAGCAGCCTTTGGTCGGTGATTGAGTCAATGATTGAGCCAGGTGGTACATCAACAGACTGGAGTAGTGAGCCATAATGTAAGCCCTGAAGGCGTTTGCATCTTCTCTGAAGGGGAAGCATGTCCTGATTTTGACTGAAATTAGTGGCCATGCACTACCTGAACAAGCAGGGTGGCATGTGCTCCCTCACCCTTTGCAGAGAAGCGATGCAGCTGTGGTTCTGGATATTGGAGAACCAGATCTGTCTCTGCAGTTCATCTGGCGGGGACTGAGAATGGTTTGGCGGATGCTCTGAGCAGGCAGAGCGTAGTCTCGCATGCGTGGGAAGTGTGCCAGGAAGTCCTGTAGGAGGTCTTCGCTCTCCTGGGTACCCGAGCAGTGGATCTGTTGGCCACAGAGTCCAACAGGAAGTGCAGACTGTTTTGCTCAAGGGAATTCCCAGCGAACGGCACATAGGGGATGTGTTTCTAGTGGACTGGACCTTCTCCCTCCACTATGCCTTCCCTCTGATTCCCGTCATTCTGTGGGTTCTCTGGAGGTTGAGGAGGTTTTGAGCAACCCTGATCTTGATCGCCTCAGATTATGTGAGGAGGACAAGGTACTTCTTGACTTGTCCATCTGTCAACCTCTCTGGTTGCCTCGTCGTCCGGGTATCCCATCTCATTCGGAAGTTCGGGTGCTCAACCTGAAATCCCTCAGCCTACATGCGTGGGGAGGATGAGATGAGACTGGGACCTCTCTGAGGAAGTACTCGAGGTGCTGCTGCGAGCATGCAGGTGGTCAACAAGATAACTGTATGCGTGCAGGTGGGTAAGAATTTAGGCGTGGTGTAGGGAACATGAGATGGACCATATCTCTTGCCCCACCACTGCAGTGATGGAGTTCCTTCTGTCACTGGCCTCTTCAGGCCTTCAGGTCACCACAGTCAAAGGATACTTTGTGTGTCTATGTTCTGAAGGTCTCTGGTTCAAGGGTGCTTCTTCGTGATCCTGGTTATGGCTCAATTCCTGAAGGGCCTTGTGATTAAGTTTCCGCCTACTCCCTTTGTCATTCTGACTGGGACCTTAATTTGGTTCTCGCATTTCTTATGGCTGCTCCGTTTGAGCCTTTCCATTTTTTTCTTTGCGGTTACCTTGAAAACAGCTTTCCTGGTGGCCATCACATCGGCCAGACAGGTCATTGAGCTGCAGGCTTCATCTTGCAAGTCACTTTTCCTTTGTTTCTTTCGAGAGAAGGTTTCTCTAAAAGTGCGGTCCGGATTCCTGCCCAAGGTGGTGTCCATATTTCACTTGTCCCAGGCCTTTGGTGTTCCTGTTTTTTATCCACCCCCGCAACCCTGAGGAGTGATTTCACAGACTAGACCCTAAGAGGGTGTTGAGGAATACAGGAAAGTCGACCTATTGTTGGTGGAATTCTCTGTGGCTAGGAAAGGCTTTGCAGTTTAAAAACAAACCATCTTACAATAGATCGAGCTGAGCATCTATGAATGCTATCACTATATGGGGAAAGAGTTGCCTCCGGACATCAGGGCCCATTGCACCAAAGGGGTCTTTACCTCTACGGCGCTGATGAGCAATCTATGGGAGAAAGACAATCCATTGAAGGAGATATTAATTACTGTTATGTTCTTTCTATGGATTCTTCTCCTGCAGATTCCTCATCTCCCCTCCCGTCCATCCCTGCTATGAAAGTGTCTGTAGTCAGTGGCTGTCTTTCTCTTAAGAGGAAAGAGGTGAACTATGGTTTTAGGGACTTCTGTCCTCTTTACGTTCAGTGCTCCATCCTTTCTGCAGTCTTATTTCCCACCCCAGAAAAAATCCCAGTTGAGATTTTTCATTTACTATTCACTTTGGATGTTTGGTCTTATCGGTAGTTTTGATCTGCAGTGGCTGAGCTTGCGGGTGGGGGTTTGGAGGGGCAGCTTGGTTATGGGGCATAGTGACACAGTATATGATGACCCGCGTCACGTCCAGAGCTGATGACCAAAGCATCTAATCAAGACGGTTCAACGCCAGTCAAGGTGCACTACGTGCCCCAGGCAGGTTTGTGAGCAGCTGACGCTGCAATGGATATCTATCTGATGAGGAATCTGCGGGAGAAGAATCCCTACAAAGAACATTACAGTAAGTTATTTCTCCATCTCGCTACTCGGCCAGTCCCCACACATTGATTTTGAAAATTCTTGATGCTATGTAAATACTTGATAATGTCAGTCTTGTTCTCTCAAACTTTCCCTGGTTTTGTCAGAGCAGTCTCTTAGCGCTGTCCTATTGCCACCTTACAACACCCTGTTTATCTATTTGCAATTGCTACCCTTGTTCAAGGCACCCAATGATGGGACTGCCTAGTCAGCCATCAATGCTGCTAAGCAGGCCGTCTTGTTGAAGCTCTTCTTGCTCTCCAAATAAATGTAAATAAGAGGGAGAAAGGTGTAATACACAGAGACAGAACTAAGGACTGTGATGGGGGGCTGAGAGCAGGAGCAGGAACAGGCAAAGGGAGCGTGAAGGTAAAGGAGGAACAGTAGAATATACAGATATATAGAAATACAAAAAAATATAAACAAAATGTAAAAGAAAGTAAGTGTAAGACAGGGGAGCAGGAAGAGTATAACTAACTGTAAAGTGCCAACCTGAAAGGTGCCTTGTCAGTCAACCTTTCTGTCTTAAAAACTGAATGCAACTAATTGGATTGGAATAAGGACTGGATACTATGGATGGTGCTTCTTACTGGTGATTGTTAGTTATATGCATTCTAGGTATGGCTCATGGTCCGTGCAGCCACTACTATATGCATATGAGATGGTTTCATCAAGGCAACAGTGCAGAGGGTCCAGCTTGTTGAAGTTCATCTTTGGGAGGCTGTGTGTGTGTTTTGAGAGTTAGTGCATAGTTGTCTGTTGTAAAAGTGTACTGGACTGTTTGTGTAATGTAGGGGTGAATCTACTTGCATTGAAGGGGTTGAAGGAGTACAAGCACAAAGTAGCACCCTTCATGGGGATGTTATTGGTTGTGTTCTGTTCCTCATGTTGAAGCACTAAGTGTAAGCTATAGTAGTAAGACTACACACAGTTGTCTATTTAAGTGTGTTGAATGATTCAGTTGTGTTTTCTATGGTGCTACAACTCGCCTTACAGCCACTTCAAAAACATCTCAGCTATGCTTTCTGGAAAGCTGGCCTCTTGTCAGTCTAAAGGTCATTTCATCTCGCATTTTTAGGGGAGTGATCAGAGAAGTATCTTTCTTTTTTTGCTTTTTCCTGCTTTTCATTGAACATTTACAACAAAAGAACTACATTGCAGAGAGCTTCAGTGTCTGGTTGCATTTCAATATTAAAACGTCTTCTCTGTTTTTTTTTGTTGTAGTGAGTTCAGGTTTGGCTCATTGACATTCCCAATTTGATGGGCTTTTTTGTTTTAGGTTGTAACCTTACTGCTTGTTTTTTTATTTCTCCCAAAAGTCCCTCCCAAACACACATCAGTGTATTTCTGGACCCAGAATCTAATATTCAGCACTTTTATTTTTGGGGGAGGCAAGAGCTCTTTGGTTCTTTAAAAGCAGAATTGTCCCTTTAATTGGACCTTGATCTCCAGAAACTGATTTTGTGTCTCTTTACATTTTTCATATGTTGTGTGCATGCCAGTTATGTTTGTGATGTGCACTGGTTTTATTTAAGGTTGTAGGTATATGCCAAACATGTCCAAAACCGACACTTTTGATATATTTGATCTGACAAAATCAAAAGTAAGAAAATTGTTATTCACTTAGTTTGGTAAAGCTTCTTTAAGATCAAATGCGATGGAGGAAACTTATTTGTCAGTTTCCTATGTAAATTGTCATTCAACTTTAACTGTTTTCTTTAACCCGTTAGCTTGATAGCTACTTCTGCCAAGAGGTACTTCTAACCTCCTGTCAAACTGATACTGTCCTGACTTGCCGCGTAGTGAAGAGTAATGGGCCTCTGTCCACAAATCACCCACAGGGAAGTGTAAATAAACACCCTGTGCAAGCTTTGAGGCCACAGGTGGTTTGATGGTTCGCCGGATCTGATGACGCCAAGGACCCCAGAGGCTGTTGGAAGGAAGTTAAGATTAGCACAGGCAAACACAGTACTTTGGTATGAAGAAGTGTGCAATAATCTCTTACCTAAACCCAGCAGGGATGATACTGGGGTAACTTGGGTCTGGTGCGAGGGAGTGCCGCAGATGCGGCCAGTCGTGTCCCAGATGGTCGGTACCGACTGTACCTGTGTTTCTGCCGTGACTTGAAAGGCAAGTGAAACCAAAACACGTAGAGCCAATGGCCGAAGATCGTAGAGTCAAAAAGGGGCAATCCGTAAACAATCCGTTAAGCAAAGCAAAGTGTCCAGAGTACCGAGATCCGTGCAGTTCCGAGCGACAAGATTGAGGAGTAGGCAGACCAGTCCGTGATTCATAAGCCAAAGTCCAAATCCAAAATATCCAAGTAACGTGATATCTGCAAGCGCCGAACAGTGTCGTGAAACAGCTGTGAAGCGGTGAGAAACTCGAACTTCCCGGTTTTTATGTGCGTCGACTCCCGATCACGTGAGCGGTACTCTGGACACATGATCGAGAAGTCGTCGCGGAACCAGGAAGTAACCGCGATCGGGTGTTCCATCCCGAGCGCAGTCTCCATGGGAGTTGCCAATGGAAACAAGGCAACAAACCGGGCCAGCTTCTACGCACGACCCGCACTCGCTGGTGACAGCGACTCCCTCGCACCCTAAGTGAAGATATGTCTCGGGAGGTGGACGTCAACCCGGGGCGAGTAACAGTGTGTGCTGGGGTATCAATCAAAGAGGTGCATCGTGGCGAGACTGGTTTGTTGTGCATGACAGATACATTATCTTTGTTTGGGAATGTGTATTAAAGCATCTTAATCATATGCATGAGCCTACTAATCTCAAAGTTATACAACTGTAATTTAACCACTGTACTCTATAATATCCCAAAATCAACAGGTAATAGTCCTGGGTAGATAATCATTCCTTCACTCTGATTTAACGGTTTGCCATTTTAGAAATTGGCTTAATTGACTATTACGCCAGTCCGATAGCACAGTGAGTGGAGCGCTCGCATTGACATCTGTGCAGAGTCTACTGGCGCATGTTCGAATCCCGGCAGGGCCAACTCAGCCTTTCATCCTTCCGAGGTCGATAAATGAGCACCACACACCGTGGGTAATAATAAGCAGCGCTCAGATACCCGAGGGTTTGTAGCGCTATATAAATGCTAAATTATTATTATTTCAATGTGCTGTGCATTAGAAAACCTCAAAGTAATTTAAAGCAGAATGGTTCATATTTAATTAAGAAAACGTTGTTTGGATCTCATGTGGAAGTTAGATTTGTGTCACGCTAAAGGTGCTCTCACTCACTATTCAGAACCAGCTTTTAACCCCTGCTTACCAATTTCTTTTCCAATCCCTTCACCTTAACCTCAATAGTTCTGCATGACTGGTAATTAACCTTTTCAATATAGAGGGAGGTTTTAAGAGGTGTCCATTTTCTGTTTTCCATTTTTACACTCAGTGCCAGCTCATACTGACTGTCTGGAATTGCCAGCTTGCTGCTACACCCATTGGTGACCTCCAAATGGCCAGACTTCTTCGGCAAAAAAACAACCCTCTACATAGAGGGTGTTTTTTTGCCAAAGAAGTCTGGCCATTGAGCTAAAAAGAACGGCTGAAATTGGAGCTTATGCTTCACCATTTATTTGGACCACTTATTCCTTTACTGTGGTGGTTAGGTGGGGAGCTGTATGGGTCTGTTTCATAGCAAAAGGCAAGAGTTTTTCCATTTTATACTTTATTTTTTGTAACAGGTGACCTTCTAGGCCACGGGTCTGCAACCTGCAGCTTTCCAGATGTCTTGGACCCCAACTCCCATGATCTCTCACCATTGACTGCGCTGGCTAGTGCTGATGAAGTTGTAGTCTAAAATATCTCGAAGGCCAAAGGTTGCAGACCCCTGTCCTAGGCTTTGGGTGATGTGACTCTGTTGATGGCACCCAATGGCGCCATCCTTTTGGCATAGAATACGTCGCTTTGTATGGGTAATTGTGACTTTTTATATTAGTTGCACATAGCTTAATACACACCTTTCAGTGCAGACATTATGAACTTGAACTGCTGCTCTGGATGATTGCCATAAAGTCATTAAGAAAATAGTGGTACAGGTGAGAAAACATTTTGTTCTGTTTGTCACTGTAACTTTCAGAGTATCCTTTATGATATGGCATTAATAACGCGCCTATACACAAGTGTTTGAGTATGAATATTTACTAAGCTTTAAGAAAAAGATGTTCAAAAGAGTGTATCTTTTTCTTTCAGGAATGGTGGACCCATCTCTGGCTGAATGAGGGCTTTGCCTCCTGGATAGAGTATCTGTGTGTGGATTACTGCTTTCCAGAGTATGATATCTGGACTCAGTTTGTGTCTGCTGACTATACCCGTGCCCAGGAGCTTGATGCTTTGGATAACAGCCACCCGATTGAGGTGAGCTTTGGCATATGCTTTTTAAGCCTTACTTCGCTGGATTAACTAGCATAGGTGCATTTTGAGCATGCCATTGGATTATAAATTGGCATGTTGTGGAAAAACACATGCAAAGACCTTTACTTGCCTTG